>NC_084466.1:16557500-21557500 GCF_027409185.1 Cynocephalus volans
ATGCCAGCACTAACACAATTTAGGAAATGCATGCAATCATTAAGCATGGCAAAAGCAAAACATCAAAAGCTCATGGGACACGAGCTGGTCAATTGTGAGTTTATTTGTGAAGGAAATAGCTATTATTTACTGGCATACATGAAATGATGGGACTAGGGTCGAACATTGTGTCTACAATTTGAGGTGTTCGGTAGGGAAAATGAAGAGATCTGTAAAATTGTGGACTAAGAATCAAAACCAGAAAAGCATTTGCATGATTCAGGTGCAAAGAGGAACTCAGAGGTTACTAGAGCTGTTGATATGGATAAAGTTCCCTCCAGATTTCTTATCGAGATAAGACAAATGCTAGTTTCAACGTTTTCTGAGCAAAATTGTATGGAAGTTAGGAGGTCCCCTTTACAGTCAGTATCATAACTGCCTACTGAATCTCCTGAAAAATTACAACAAGACAGCTCACCCCAATATTAAAGTACATTTCTTCTATCTTCTAAAGTCATGTGAAGTTTCCTACAACTTTAGATAGGAAATAATTTTTTAAAAAAATTCACGAGCATTTGCTGCTGCACCAAAGAGGAGGAAGAGGAGGCTGGAGCCTAATTCTCTCCTTTCCAAGGTGTCTACTGGTGTGCCGATTAAAGTCCCACATGAGGCTGAGTGCCACATTATGACATCTGTGATGAACACCGGCGAGGTATATTGGGGGAAGCTCACTGAAGCGGAGGACAACATGGACTGCCAGATGTCCAATCTCAGTCTCATACAGAGGTGGCCTAGTGGCACAGCTGGAGCAGTTGTACATCCGTGGCAGCAAGATCTGCTTTCTGATTTTGCCTGACATGCTGAAAAATGTGCCCACATTAAAGTGCATGAAAAATAAAAACCAAGGCTCAGGGGCTGGCTGGGGAAAAGCTGCCATTCTGAAGGGTCAAGTGGCTGCAAGAGGAAAAGGATGAGGAATGGGAGGTGGAAACATCTTCCAGAAGTGAAGATAATTTTCTCTGTTGAACAGAACTTTGTCCTCCTTTTTTCTTTTAGTTATTTAGGTTCATGGGGGTGAGTGCTTGCGTATGTCCTAGGTTTTCTTTTGACCTCATCAGATGAGGGGAGATGTTAAACTAAATATATCTCTGCATGTTTGTCAAAAAAATAAAATAAAATAAATTCACATTACATGTATTTAGTGCTTAGTATATTAGACAGATATATACATTGTTAAATTTAGAAAGAAAAGTCAAGGGCCTGTATATCATGCTTGATGCTATAATTAGGAATTTTAAAATATTTTCACTTCTATGGGATTGTCTCCCCTTGATTCATTCCTATTAACCAGCAAGTCTTTATTACTCTGCTTTTGTACATGTTCTCCATGCTTGTCTGCAGGAAGACAGTGTGTAATAAAATAAGATAGCTTTCACGGCAAGCCTGTAGCAGGTGGGGAGGTCCCACAACCCTCACTCAGGTCAACTCCCTGTAGATGGAGACTTGTTTATCTCTGAGTCGTCAGTGCCTCACCTAATTCCAGTTGGTGGCAGATATTATTCGTTGAAAAAATTTTTTAAAGAATCTAAAAAGTTAAGAATATTTCCAAAAGTAAGAAAAACAGAATGTCTTTTCCAACCTGACTTTCACCATTTCCTTTGACTCACTCTTTTCACAATTGGTTTTTAAACAACTAAAATCCACTTATAATTCTCATCAAATGTTGGCTTTCTCGTCACTGCTATGAAGAAAGGTACAAGGTCAGGAATTAACCTACTCAGCTTTTTTCTTCAGGTTTTCAGAACATGTAGCCTTCTCTTTTTTGGAATAACTTGAAGCTCTTTTTTCTAAAGCAAATTTTTTCCTTTTAGGCAAAAAGTCTCCTTTCTTTTTTCACCCTAAGCTAGACAGTTTCTGAGCTTCTGTATGGAGTCTATCCTTAGCTTTGAGCTCTTCTATATCATTACATCTTAGAGACCTAAAATGACATCACTTTCTTCAGCTGATTCCAACTGAGCTCTTCCAACAGGAACTGTGAAGATTAACTACAAATTGTCTTTTTAAAGGTCCAGGCTTTTTGGAAATAATAAGGTAGATCACTAAGCACTGATATGGAGGGATGTTCACTGAGTACTTGCCAAAAGGAAAAAGTATATTATAGATCAATATGCTCTTTTGAGGAAAAATTATATTTATAATCTGTATATATCCAGAAAATGGAAGGATACTTGCACATTTCAAATACTAGAATTAAGGGCAAGACTTGCCCTTTTCAATTTCTACATTATGTGATGTTTAAAACACTAAATAAGCACTTTTTTAATACTTAACACAATAAAGAAAAAATGGTCAATCTTCTTTAGTATGCAGCGCCTTTCTTTTTGCAAAGACCTGAGCTTGAGAAGAGATACAGAGATAAATTAAATGTGGCCCCACCATAAAAGAGCTCATGATCAGAGAAATGGACACATATACAATTAGCAATACTACACTCATTTTGACATGGATGCAAAAGAGTAAATAAATATTAGCTATTTGGCACCTAGAAAATAATTTATTCACTGATGCCACTGATTGCTGCCAGGAGGAAGTTAAAGGAACTTAGAGTGAGAAGAAAGATAAAACAGCAGCTGGTGGCATGATGTTAGCAAGGTGGTAGAATAGGAGGCTCCAGCTCTCTTTTCCTTATAGAAACACTGATTTTGGCAACCACCCATGGACAAGAATATTTTGTAGAAACTCTAGAGTCTAGCTGAGCTTCTAGCACACCAGTGGAGCAAAAACTCCCAGAGCAGATGCATTGAAGAGGTCATGAAGAGAAGTTTCACTTCATTCATATCAGCCAACCCCCCAAGGTGGCACAGCTCAGTGCCAAGGGAGGCCCCCCTGGCCCACAATTTCTCCCATCAGGGAAAGTGAGAGCAAAGTGAGAGCCCAACTTCCTCAGCCTTTAGGATACTGCCTAGAAGCCCACTTCTGTCTCACCCCATCTAGCATGCTGAGGAAATTGGCACAGCTGAATTGTCTGGAAATAGCTAGGAGCAAGGAGTAGGGGAGGGAGTGCACAGCAACTGGTTTGCAGTTCTCAACAGCCAACTTCAGATCTTACTAACTGGCTCACAAAATCTACCAAGAGGCCCACTCACAAACCCCACAGGATGACTTACCTGAGAAACACCCCCACAACCAAGACATGCCCCAGCACCCTGTGTACCCACCATGGAAAGCACCCCACCTGTCCCTGAGCATGGCTCACATGAACTCCTACAGACAGCACATGGATCTCAACAGCAGGTAGGGATCTTATCAGGTGGCTCAACTCTGCTAGTTTGAAAGAAGGTGCACAACACTGAACACTTGAAGGCACTGCACTAGGATAAATGAATAAGAGGATTTCAGCAGTAGACCTGGCTTTGCAGCATCAAGAGAAGGAAAAACAATCTTAAAATTTACCCCCTAAGAAGAAACAAAAGGAGTAGAAAGGGAGAATACATAGAAAAGGTTTGAGGGACCTCTAGAATCACCAGCTGGGCTCACTGGTGAAGATCTTTGTCTCCCAAAGCCAGTCAGTAAACACTGGAGGAGATTACTCCATCTTTAAATGCAGAGGAAGCAACACAAGCTTTCAAGGAACATGAAGAATCAAGTAAATATGATACCACCAAAGGAACAAAATAAAGCCCCAGTGACTGACCACAAAGAAATAGAGATCTATGAACTGCCTGACAAAAAATTCAAAATAATCTTAAAGAACTCAGTGAGCTACAAGAAAACACAGGTTGATATCTTTTTTAAAAATCAGTAAAAAAAAAAAAGCCACATGTATAAAATGAGAAGTTCAATAAACCATAAAAATAGAAACCATAAAAATAGAACCAAACAGATATTCTGGATCTAAAGAATACAGTGTCAATGGAGAACTTCAACAGCATGCTTAATCAAGCAGAAAAAAAGAACAATGAAAATGATTATGATCTTGTCAAATTTTCCAGTCATAGGTACAAAAAAATAAAGAATAGAAAAGTTAAAAAAAAGCCTAAGGGATTTATACAACTCCATCAAGTAAACCAATGTACATATTATAATAGTCCAAGAAGGAGCAGAGAACAAGAAAAGGGAAGAAAGCTTATTTAAAGAACTAATGACAAAAAAAACTTCCCATATCTTAGAGGAAAATAAATATCCAGATCTGTGAAGCCCAAAGAACTCCAAATAGGTAGAACTCCAAAGAAACACATAATCAAAGTTTCAAAAGTAAAAGACAAAGAGAAAATTTTCAAAGCAGCAAGAGAAAAGTGAATTGTTACATATAAGAGAACCCTGATAAGACTGTCAGCAAATTGCTCACTAGAACTCTCGTAGGCCAGAAGAGAGTGGGATGATATACAAAGTATTGAAAGAAAAACACTGATAACCACAAATATTACACCAGGCAAAGCTGTCCTTCAGAAATAAGGAAGAGATAAAGACCTTCCCTGACAAACAAATGCTGAGAGAGTTGTTCACCACCTGACTTTCCTTACAAGAACTGCTAAAGGAATTCTTCAAGTTGAAACAAAAGGACACAAATCAGCAACATACAAACACATGAAGGAAAAAAACTCAGTGGCAAAGGTAAGTACATGATCAACTTCAGAATACCCTAATACTGTAACCGTTGTATGTAGTCACTTTTAACTCAAGGATAAAAGTTAAAAGACAAAAAATTCTATAGCTACCATAATTTGTTAATGGATACACAATAGAAAAAGCTATAAATTGTGGCATCAATAACATAAAATGTGAGGGATAGAGTAAAGATGGAGAGTTATGTGTATAATGAAAGTTAAGATGTTATCAGTTTAAAATAATGTTATAATTATAAGACGTTTTATGTAATCCTCATGAGAATTACAAAGCAATTACCTGTAGTAGATACACAAAATATTAAGAGAAAGGAATAAAAGTATAAACTACAAAAAAAATCATCAAATGATAAAAGAAACAGCAAGACAGGAGGAAGGGAACAAAGGAACTATAAAACAGTCAGAAAATAATTAATAAAATGGCAATAGTTTTTACCTATCAACCATTACTTTAATGTGAATGAATTAAATTAACCAATCAAAAGACATAGAGAACCTGAATGCATGAGAAAGAAGACCCCACTGTATGTAGCCTACAAGAGACTTATTTCAGCTTTAAGGATGCCTATAAAATAAAACTGAAGGAAAGCAAACAGGTATTCTAATGTCAATGGTAACCAAAAACTGATCACGGTTGGCTGTACTGACCTCAGATAATATAGACATTAAGTCAAAAAACTGTCACAAGAGACAAAGAAGGTCATTATATAAAGTCAAAGTGGTCAATTCATTAAGAGGATATCACAATTGCAAATATACATGCACCCAACATTGAACATGAAGCAAAAATCAGTTGACTATAAATGCATGGACTTATTTCTAGGCTTTCTATTATGTTCCATTCTATAAATATGACTGCTCTAGGTATCTGATCTAAGTGGAATCATAAAATATTTGTCATTTTAGATCTGGCTTATTTCATAGAATAATGTCTTCAAGGTCCATCATGTTTAGCATGTATCAGAATTTCTTTCCTTTTTAAGGCTGAATAATATTCTACCGTATGTACATACCACAGGTGGTTTATACATTCCTCCATGAAGGGAAATTTGGGCTGTTTTTACCTCTTGGCTATTGTGAATAAGGTTGCCATTATCTTCAGATTTTGACACAGAAACAATTTACCCAGAGAAGAATATTGTGTGTATGTAGCAAATTTATCGGGGAGATGAAGGCATTCATATTGCAAAGAATATAAGCAACCTAAACTCGACTCTCAACCCACCCTGTTCTTACCAACTCCTCTGGTCTTTTTTCTAAGTTTTCCAGCCACTCCTTTATCTTCCCTCCCCTTCCTCTCACCTCCTACTCCTTTTTTCTCCTTGCTTTCCAACCACAAATCTCTGTTCATTATGCATTTGGGGTGATTTAACTTGCTTTTTTCACCTTATCTTCTGTCAGTCTTTTTTCTCAGGATCTCAGTTTGCCGCAGCAAATAAACAGCAGTGCATTTTCCTAAGTGAAGTCCACTACTTCCCAAGAAGGATTTCTAGGTCCCACTGTTGAGACAATATATTTCTTCCTTGCTATGTTATATTTGAAGTAGTATTGGGACACAAATGTGGGAAAGCAACTAGTTGAAAATGGGAGACAAGAGGGTGAGAACAGGAATAGCATTCGAGATAAAGAGTTCAGCTCCAGGTCCGCCCCGTGGCTCACTCAGGAGAGTGTGGAGCTGGGAGCGCAGCAGCGCTCCGGCCGCGGGTTCGGATCCTATATGGGGATGGCCGGTGCGCTCACTGGCTGAGCGCAGTGCGGGCAACACCAAGCCAAGGGTTGAAAAAAAATAAAGAGTTCAGCTCCATCTTCTCAGAGGCTGATAGCAGAGGAATGAGAGTAGAAGTCATCTTCAGGGGAGAGAGGAGAGAGCTGAGCTGAGGGCTACGGCTTTCAGCAGACAGGAGGAAGAAATGCAGCCAGCAGTGGAGAGAACCATCAAAAAATCCACAAAAGGTTGTAAACCACCTAGGTGATAGAAAAGGTGCCCCATCAATTAATTACACACTAGATGGCAGGTGTGAAGATTTGTCATGCAAAAGATTTCAAGGCAACTAGTACAGGCTCCTATATAAATTGTATGGGTGTGTATATATAAATTACGTGTTTATACATATAAATTGTATGTGTGTGTGTACACAAAACAAAAATGTAAGCATTCTCCATCTGAATTCAGTTTTTTCTGAAATATGTTGCATAGCAATTTTCAGGTGGTAGAAGCCCATCATCTAATATTTTAATTGGGAAAATTAATATGTTCTCAGACCATCTAAACATCTATCCAATTTCCCCAAATATCAATAAAACACTCATAAACAGCTATATGGCAATCCAAATCCACCCAGGATTTCTGACTGATATAAATTAAATCATGGGAAACAGCAATTACTTAATTCTTTAACACATAACAAACTCTTCGTAGGGCATATTTGTATGCAGTACACAAAGAATCTCCCCTTAGAGTATCAAATAGGAATTATATTTTCCTTTTACATGTGCAAGCAATACACACTGCAATGTAAAAAAAAACAATGATATAGTATGTTGGAGATACTACAGATCCTATCTAAATTAGGCCATGGCTGGGAATGCTCCCAGGCTCTTGGCAGAGGTGAACTGAGACTCAGGGAAGACTGAACCCTCAGGGAAAAGGATGGGGAAGGTCACAGAAATCAGGCACTTTTAAACAACCTGAGCAAAGGTTTTAAGACTGCAGCCCATTTACACTACATTCTTTTGCCTGATCCCAACAACAACAAAAGGTTTTTGTTGGCACAGACATGCATATTGGTTATGATGAAATTTTGATTCAGACAGGAAGTTTAAAGTTAAAGTGCCTGCAAATCCTTAGGGCAAATACCTGAATAATGATAGTTAACATACTGAGGGACTCCTGTATACTTGAGGAAAAACAGACTATAGGGAATTAGCTGATAATCTTAAATATTCTCATATTATAAACTTTGAATTAAATCCAAATTTTTAAATCTGCGTCTAAGGGATTACTGTTATAGAGTTGACATATGAGTGAGAACCCAGCTGGAAGGAATATTGGAAATATAACTAACTCTATCACTATAACCTTAAGATCACATACAATTAAAAAGCTCCCTCAGATTAGCTGAGTATCCAGAGTTATGAAGCTGCAGTATGTAGTATGCACATTAGGTTTTCAGATTCGCAAAATAGAGCCACACCAAAAATAGGCTCTGTTATGCTGTCATGTTGATTGATTTTGTCATCCACAACAAAAAAGAAGGGAAGAGCGAAACAGGACGGAAGAGAAGGAGACAGGGAGGAAGAAGCTCTATTAACTCAGGTGTTTCCCCTGTCAAATATTCTGTTAAAGAGACATGTTGCCACCAAAACAGAAGGGTCCAAGAACTGGAGAGGGGTTCTGGGATGTACTATAGGAGAGAAAAGTTCTTCTGAAAGATTTTTCTTGAAAGCCAACATTAAACATTAACAGAGAGAAAGGAAATGTGTGATTAACTTCCCAAAATGTAGCTCTCTCAGCCAAGGAGTAATGAAATACAAAATAATCTTTAAAATCTGTCTAAACCTTTACACACCCTCACAAAAAAATGTGAATACTTTGCTCTATCCTTTTTTTTTTTTTAATGCAACACAGACCTCCAAGTTTGTTTTTAGCAGACAAGCACTAAGCAAAATCAATTACCCTTCTCAAGAAATAGTCCCACTGAAAAATTATTTTTGAAACCTGTCATATCTCTTACACTATCTGGCCCATAAAGTTATCAATCCTCTCCCAATGGAAATCCATTCCATCACGAGGAAGAAGCTGACGTTCTCTGCAGTCCGATCTTCTCTAGGGATCTGAAGACAATTTCACTCTTCTGTTTTTAAACATCTTGAAAAATCCTTGCATTTGCTTGAAAGGGCAGATTAATGTCCCCTTCACACACACACCAAAAAAGGAAACAAACAGTATATTTCTGGAATTTAGAGAAGATACAGGGGCAGTTTCTCTGCTAAATATTTCTATCAAGTTATATTTATAAACCTTTTTTGAAGTATCTGTCTTAAAATCATGTAATTTAAAAACCGTGGTAAAGAAATCGACTTCAATAAGCCTGATTCCACAGGACTGCCCCCAGGTCAGAGTGAAAAGGTAGCTGCCTAACCATTTTTTAAAATAACCACTGCAAATGTCCTTGATAATGTATTTCAATGTTTCAATCTATTAGCATCAAAAAGTTCATCCTGATAGCTAACCTAATTTTCTCCCATTGCAAAATAATCTCATTCTGGGGCAGGGAAGGAAGAAATGAGCAAAGAATTGTGAGTCAGAGGACCTGGTTTCATGACCTTGTTGGCTACATTTGCTGTGTGACTTCATGCTAGTTATGCGTCTCTGGTTCTTGACTGTTAAAAGAAATTACTGGGCTAGATGGTCTTTAAAGATACAGTTCTCCTCTAAGAGACAGAAACGAACCAGTTAACACAAGCCAACACAAAACAGCCATTCCTATATGTATGTACATAATATATATATATTATTACATTTACTATATAATAAATATTTAATTCATATTTTAGCTAGTTTTCTTTTACTCTGACTGACTAACCCTAGTCCTTTTTTAACATTTCCAAAACTCTATTCAATTGGTTTGTACTTATAGAGAATAAAAATTTTAAATATTAACTAATACAGTTTTTCCCTCTATATTTCATATTAACACAGGATGCTCCTCCACTCCCACATTCTCTAAGCTAGGAAACAAGTAGGCATTTGAGGGCTTCTATTTCAGAGAAGAACTAAAGAGGCAAATTCTTGACTTTTGCTTCTAAAAACCCAAGGACCTAGCATGAACATAGACTTACTTGGAAGAATATGCTGTCTCTTAGCCTATTTTCCAAATCTACCAGACTACTACAGTTTGCATGGGGTGTGTAGATATACTAGGCAAGCCCAGGAAGTACCTGGTGGGGAAAGAAGAGGCTCTGAGGGCGATCTGGACCCTGCTGACCTTATAATCAGAACAAGGAGGGATCAGCAGCAATATGCAGGGACCAACAGAGGGTCTAAAGAGAGGACCAGAGTGGACCTTCATAGCTTAGCATCTGCAAGATCCCTGGAAATCAGTAGAAACCAATCAGAAAGTAGAAACTGTGAACTGACTGAAGAAACTCTGAATTGACAGCTTATTACCTTGAATTGTTCAAAGACTTGAAATGGAAAAAAAATTGTTACATCTGCTGGAGACTCTAAGGTTGTGGTCTTAATACCATACCCCTTGTAGTTGTACACTTCTCTGATTCAGTTCTCTGAATCCTGAGTAAGCTGTAGGGTCCAAACCCGACATGATGACTGGGTGGCCAGCTCTAAGAAGAGTCCAAGACTAACCTCATTGTTCACAAATATCATATACTGATTTCAAATCAGCATTGGAAGCTTGATTTCTGTCATCTGGGATGATTTAGTAATAACACAAAATTAGCACCACAGTTGCTGATCTCATTCATGTAAGTGAGTTATGAAATAAAATTTCACTGCTGCTGAAAGAGATTAAAATTAATGTTCAGTACATGTTGTGACTTCCGAGCACAGACATGTGAATAACATTTAAAGTTAATAGCTATTAGCAGAAACAACAATTTTATTTTCAAACATAGTTATACCTACCTTAGAGAGAAAATACAATATATTCAAATTTCCCTTGAGGGAAATTGACAGCAGTTCACTATCTATGTACAGAACATATCATATTTGGCAGACTTCTGTTACAGGCCACCCGTCGATTTCAACCCCTGGCAGAATACACCTCAATAATTAGCACCAGAGGCTTCAGATTTCAATTCTATTTCTTCTAGTAAAAGTTTAAAACTAGCTTGTATAATCCTCTTCCCATCTATGAATTACTTAGAACTAGGTGAAGAACACAGTCCCCCCCCTCCCCGCCGTTGATTAATACCAAAATAGATGGAATGCATAACAACTCAGTTTGTTTTGTATTGTGTTGGGATTAATCATTTCTGATTCATCACAATGACATCTCCTAGTCCCACCTTTAGGAAATCAATTGCATCAGAAATAAATTAGAACACTTTCTTGATTGCTTTAATATACTGGTCATAATACAGAAAAAATAAGCTCCATTTTCATGTAAAAGAACTCCAGTCTGCAATTGTTTGCAAGGCTTTCTGTTACAAAATTGGTTTTGATGTGACACATTTATTTCACATAAATTCATTAGAACAAAGTGATCACTTTGTCAATCCTCCTCCCTTTTCAGTACACCTAGCAAGTTTTCTAATCTCACAAAGCTTCAGTCCAAGAATTTGCCATATTGAATTCACATCATTGCATTCACAAGGTAGAGGCCAAAACAAACAAAAAAACAGAAAGGAAATCTTATAATTCTGAATGATTACTGTTTTTTCATTAAACCTAAATGTAAGGATGATGTAATTTCCCCAAAGTAATGGTTAAGCTACCATGCTAAAGTTGAGACTAGTTTTTTAAAACAGCTTTATTATCTTCCTAAATTCGTTTTAATTTAAACAAATTAAAATTCTCAAGGGGTCCTTTTTTCCGTTTGTTTATCCTGAAGGCCACAACTTTCAGCATAAAGACTTTCAGAAGGAGATAATGACATTTCCAGAATCTAAACAAACTCCTCTCCATCCCCCTAAAGAAACAAAAAGTTTCTAAGGGACTAGTTGGTACAGGTGAGCCAATTTATTTTCAACCTAGGCTCTCAGATAAGTCAAACGTAAGTGTGATAATATTAACAACTTGATAAGCAACCCAGGGAAAATGTAAACTCTTAATTTTTTAAAGAACATCTAATACCTTCCAAAGAACAATTAATTTGTATGTGAAGATGTTCCTACTAAAAATAAAAGCTGTTGTGACTGAATGTAGCTAAAGACACCATAGTCCCACCCCCAGGATGCTCACAAATTTAAATGATTGTCTAATTACACAAGCAGCAGCTATTAGCAGCCCTGCCAATTATTTAAATTTCTGACAGCTTTGTTCCAAAAAAGAGCAATCCTATTCCCAAAGGGTCAGTCAACAGACTGGTATTATCAAGGCAGATTAACAAAAAGTTTTACTTGTCAAAATAATTCAATAAATGTAGTGTATCAAGCTATCTCAGTATGGCTGAGATTATGCTGAACACCTTGAGAATATCAAAGAAGTTTAAAATATGATCCCAGACCTTAAAGAGTTTACAGTCTGCTAAGAAAACCAAGAACACACAATAAATAATTAGCAAGTAAAAATGAAATTATTAGCACTAATATTTGTCACACGAATTTGCACTATCCAGTACAATGACATGGCTACTAGCACTTGAAAGGTACCTATTCCAAATTGAATTGTGCTGTAAGTGTAAAACAGACACTGTATTTCAAAGACTTAATACAAAAGAAAAAGAATATAAAATATCTCAATAAGTTTTGTATTGATTACATCTTAAAGTGGCAATATTTTTGATATATTCAGTTAAATAAAACATTAAAATTAATTTCAACTATTCTTTTTACTTTTATAAACAATACTACTAGAAAAATTAAAATTACATACATGGTATGTGTATACCACATTTTCTTTATCCATTTCTCTGTCAATGGATACTTAGGTTGTTTCCATATCTTGGCTAATGTGAATGTTACTGCCATGAACATGAGAGTGCATATACAAGGGTACTTCAAAAAGTTCATGGAAAGATTTGGATTATCTTTCAATTCTATTTTTCCACAAACTTTTTAAAGTACCTTCATATCTCTTAGAGATACTGATTTCAATTCTTTAGGATATATACCCAAAAGCAGGATTGCTGAAACCTACTGTAATTCTATTTTTAGTTTTTTGAGGAATGGCCATACTGTTTTCCATAGCAGCTACATCAGTTTACATTCCCCCCAACAGAGGGCAAGTGTTCCAATTTCTCCATATCCTCACCAGCACTTGTTATCTTTATTATTAGGCCTTCAAAAAGAAGGAAATCCTGCCGTTTGCAAGAACATGGATGAACCTGGAGGATATTATGCTAAGTGAAATCAGCCAGTCACAAAAAGACAAATACTGTATGATTCCATTTATGTGAGACATCTAAAACTGACTCAGGAACAGAGATTAGAATGGTAGTTGCCGCAGGCTGGTGGGAAGGGAAAATGGGAAGTTACTGC
The DNA here is from genome assembly GCF_027409185.1 of Cynocephalus volans. Lineage (NCBI taxonomy): Eukaryota > Metazoa > Chordata > Mammalia > Dermoptera > Cynocephalidae > Cynocephalus > Cynocephalus volans. The sequence continues at coordinate 16,570,265 of NC_084466.1, forward strand.
TCAAGAGGTATAAAGTTTGAGTTATGGAAGATGAGCAAATTCTGGAGATCGGCTGTACAACATTGTGCCTATAGTTAACAATACTGTATGATGCGCTTAAACATTTGTTACGAGGGTAGATCTTATGTAAGTGTTCTCACCACAATTAAAATATAAATAAATAGATAAATAGAAGAATAGAATAAACAGAAAATACATAACATTACATACTTGACTTACATTGTGTTTTGCATTCTTTTTCTCTTGGACAGTGCTGGCATAGATTACAAATCCAAGTGGAGTTCAGAAAATTCATGGAAGGGAGGGCTTTCCAGGATAAGGATCCAGAGGACTTTGACAGGTCGAGTTAGGAGAGAGACCTGTTCCAGGCAGGAGCTGGAATGCTGAATTCTAGGGGCAGAGGGGAGATTGGTCTGGAAGTGCATTTGGGGGTTTGGATGTTCTGGTTGAGGACAGGTGTCAGGGGTCTGCAGAGGGGTGCACGCCCTTTTCCAAACTCCTTACCTCATTTCTGGTGCTCTTTATGAGCAAATACACTGTCAGACATACCATAGAGAAGTACAAGGTAAGTTTCTAAAATCTTCAGTGGGAAAGTGAGAAGTTGAGGTTCTATCTGCCATTCGTGCACATGACCTTGGGTAGATTTATCACCTCTGCCTCAGATTATCTCCACGGCCCTTAATATTAGGTAATTTGTAGTATTTTTCTTAATGCCTTTATTTACCCATTGACTTTAAGAATTCCTTACCAGTAAGTGCTTGAAGACCACCACATACTAAACAAATGTATATCACTCTAAAATCATGGTCAGCCACCCTGGCTTCTCGCAATCGTCAGTTGATGCTCCTCAACCCCACAACAGCTAGTTCAAACCTTAGACCCTTTTCGGACATCCTTCCCCATGCACCCTGCACTCTCAGACAGCCTAATCTCCAATCCCATAGAGATGACCTGCAAATTTACAGCTAGCAAGCCTTTTCTTCTTCCTTTTCTTGTCACGTGGGTGGAGGTGGAAGGATTCTTGAATAATGAGCTCCTGGGGATCTAATCTATGCGCTTTCTTTTTTCACCATACTTTGCCTCCCTAGACCATTGGTTTTCAAACTACTTTTGTGCTCATATACCCACTACAATATATGAAAAACCCCTCTTGCATTTTTAGGGTGACATGTAACTTTACATAAGATATCATGGGCAAAGAATATAATTTCTGCTGTTTTGTGAATTTTATAACATTTAGAAATATAGCTGTTACTTTGTTCTTTTAAACATGTCCAATGTTTAAAACATGTGAAATCACCACAGTAATTTCTTTCTCACCCTCATCCAGTTAAAAAACACATGGATAAGCTCATAATATTGGTAAGTTTTACATCATTCCTTTTTCTTTTTGAACTCATTATTCTGTTCTACTTCTGTTCTACTTCTCCAACAAAATTTCAGCCCAATGCAATATATTTTATGCTTGAAAGTCTTTTATTGATCACCTTATCATACATCTCTGCAAAAAAATGTGTTGGTAAATTTAATTTTTTTAATCTCCTGAGACCATAAGGTTCTAAGTGATAACATTTTTCTTCTGGATTGAGTTCTCATTAAATTGCCATTAAATACAATCGATAAACACAATGTACATATTTTATATTTTGACAAATATATATTAATTATATAAAACAGAATTTAAATGGAACCATTAATTAATTTCAAAAGTTTTTATTTTTTTTCAATTATTTCATAAGCCCATGGATAATATAACTTATTGCAAGAATGTGACAATGCTGTACATCAAGCTTATTCCTATTTTTCAATTTTCATGTAAGTGCCTAGAATATTTTTTATATAAATAGGTAGATAGAAATGGAAGGAGTTTTATTATAACAATGTCACTCAATTCTTTAAACTCCTTTTCACTTAGATGTCAAAAATCAAACAGTGATCTAGCATCAAAAATTATTTTTAATGATCTATCAGCTGACAGTTCTGTTAGGCATTCCTTTTATTTTACTGAAAGCAAAAAAAAAAAAAAAAAAAAAAAACACACACAGAAAGTACCTGAGTTGCAAAAGTGTTTATTACCCTCCCATTTGGGTCATTCATTTTCTCACTATAAATGCTGTTGCTTCTGTGAGGCGCTCAGGGAGGCACGGCAGTAAGAGGAACAAGTTGCAGGTCTGCCCTTCTTTTCTCATACATCAAACCAGTCCACTCTCCAGAGATTCATTCAAACCACCTGTCTATCTACTGACTCACTATAACTCTTAAACATTTCCTGAATCTATCCACTTATCCCTATCCCTGCCCCTGCCCTGGCCCAAGCAAAAGTCACCATACCTTCCTGCCTGGGATGCCATATTAGCACCCCAACTCATCGCCCTGCATCCAGTTTTATTTTCTTCCCACCATTCTCCACACTGCAACCAGACTGGATAAAAGGATAAAATCAAATCGGACCATGTCCTGACCCTCCTCACCATCTTCAGTGGCTTCCCAGCATTCAGGATACAGTACAAGCTCCTCTACTGTGGCCCACAAGGCACTGCAAATCTGTTTCCAACCCATCTCCTGGACTCGTCTCTGCCACTTTCCTTAACATTCCAAGCTCTAGCCATTCTGAATGTCTTTCTGTTTTTCAAAGGCTCCAGAACCTACATAAATGCTCTTTCCTCTATCCGCTTTGCCTAACACCTACTTAAATGAAAGGCTTAGTTTAACAATTATTTCCTCCAGGAAGCCTTCCCTGATCCTATGTTAAGTTAAAATCCAGCAGATGAATGCTGCTGTGGTACACATTTTTTAGAAATACACAATGCATGGGCCGAGCCCATGGCGCACTCGGGAGAGTACGGTGCTGGGAGCACAGCGACACTCCCGCTGCGGGTTCGGAGCCTATATAGGAATGGCCGGTGCACTCACTGGCTGAGTGCCGGTCACGAAAAAGACAAAAAAAAAAAAAAAAAAAAAGAAAGAAATACACAATGCATTATTATTTGTTATAGTCACCATTATGAGCAACAGATCACTACAGCTCATTCCTCCTGCCTAACTGAAGCTTTGCACACTTTGATCAACTTCTCCCTTTTCCCCATCCACCCCCTGCCCCTTCCTGTGGTTCTCTCAATTCCTCTGTCACAGCACAGACCACATGTCCCTGGAGCAACCAATTTAATGCTTCCTTTCACTTTGAGACTATCAACTCTATACTGCAGGGACCGTATCTATCTTACTCCTACATACCTAGTACTAAACCTGAAATATTGTAAGTGTTACATAAATGAATAGTTGGTGAATAAAAAAATTCTTATTAATTCATAACCAAAATTTTATTATCAGTATATTCACCATTCCTGACCCAAATTTGTTTGAAATATACCATCCTCCATTATCACTGGAAGGCAAGTTCAGAGATCCTTTCTGAAGGATGACTCATAAAAGCATCAAATATTCCAAAGTGTCTAAAAATAGAGATCTAAGCACCAAGAGTTTGCTTGTCTATTTTGTTAAAGGTACTATTAAGGAAAAAGCCAGCTTTCTTGAGAGGAAACTTATCGTAGCTTTTACCAGTATTCCATTTAGACAGAATCACGTCAGCCATATACATGGATCTAGGTAGGGATTTCATTGATTTAAAGGTTTTCCTTCCCCAAATGATATAGAAAGGCTTAAAATAAAAGTTATTAATTTCTGACAAATTTCCATATACTATATTCATGTCTGCCTTGCCTTATGTATAAGGTCTTTGTGTGATACCATTCATTATTTTTATCTGCATGCTCACAGTAATTGACTATTAAGTATTTCAAATTTCTTTTGTACAGTAAAAATTAGCAAAAACAAATGTATAATTGGCTTTAGTAAAACAAATGAGTGCACTGCAAAAAGCATTGTATTTGCTAAGAATACAGTTAAATTGTATTCTCTAACAGTGTTTGCTTTATTAAACTACTCATCACAATTGCTTTTATGGATAGCATTTTTCATATAAAGTAGTGTGATGTGATAAGCCAAATGCTGCTAAATGATCGATTTCATTTCTGTAGCCAAATGAAGGGATGTCTTTTATATTAACATGCTAAAGCATAAGACAATCACCAAGGGAATTCTTTGATACTCAATAAGCATCAGTCATGTAAACAACTAACCTTTATATTAATCACTTCTTGGTATGCATTTATGTATGTAGATACTGAGGATCTGATATCTGCACAAACTTTCTCAGCTTTAATGTCTTTGTGGTATCTGTTCTATATTTTAGCCTGAGTAGTTTCATGAATTCTATTTTTGTCCCCCTGAAGAGATTTTGTAAGGACAAGGTCTCCCACATAAGGCACAGAATACCGAACTCCCAGTATTCCTTCCTCAGTCCTTTCCACTTCCCTATTTCCCCACCATGACAAAGATATAATCATTTTGTCATTTTTCAAGCTCTAAATCTTGCTGTTGTATTTTCCATTTCTCTGTATTGTGCTGCCAACCCTTACCACTTATTCTGTGTCACCCAAGCACACGGTAATCATCTTACAATCTGGATCATTTTTCTCCTTTCTCTTCACATCAGCACCAAATAGAATCAACACTTGACAAATATTTTTTGATTCATCTGTTACACAAATATTTTTAGAGCATACCATCTACTATGCACAAGCACTGCATTAGGTTCTGGAGTAAAACAGTCATCAAAGGAGACAACAACCTTGACCTCATGTGGTTTCCAGTCTTACAGAAGACATACACAATAAGCACATAAATATACATAATTCCAAGTCATAATTGTCAGAAAGAAAACTGAAATGGTGCTGTGCTAGAGAATAACGATGTAGATAGGACCTACTCTGATCACAAGGTTGAGGAAACCTTCTCTGAATTAATTACATTTAATCTGAGTCCAAAAAAACGAGGTCACAGTAGCAAAGGGGATAGAGGCGCAGACTGAGGTTGGAAAGACAAAGAGCCTTTCAGGTCATAGGAAGGAGCCCATAGTTAATCCAAGAGGCAAAGTTGGATTTGACTTCAAAAAAGAAAGCTCTTTGGCTGACAAATGAATGAAAAGTAGCGAGAATGGGCATAGAGAGTTAAGAAGCTGCTATGACAGTCGAAGTAAGGGATGATGTGGTTTGGCTTAGGATGCTGATGGTAGAAATGGACAGTAGCAGGTTTCAAGACATATAGAAGGTGAAAGCTATAGACTTTGGTGACAAATTGGATGTGAGAGGTAAAAAGGACAAATTACGAATGATCTTTCTGAAACCACTGGATAGATGGTAATAGCCCATACAGAGATAAGGAACACTGAGAGAGGAACAGGTTTGGAGAAGATGGCATTCAAGGTTCCATTTTGGACATGTTAAGCTTGACAAGCCTGTAAGACAATCGACTACAGATGTCAAGACGGCAATTGTAGACAATATTAAATTCACAGGTAGAGTGAGATCTATCAGAGAAAAAGTATAGAGAGAGGGGACAGGGGAGTAAAAAAGAAGACCCTGGTTTAGCTGACAGGAACATCAACATTTTAAAGCAGAGTAGTGAAAAAACCATTTTAAAGCAGAGATATGAAGAAAACCAGGAGCATCTGGGGTTAAAGAAGACAAATTGAGAGTGTTTCAAAAAAGGGAGTGATCAACCGTATCCAGGGCTGAGTAAAGTCTGAGAATAAAAAGACGTGTCCACTGAATTGGGCCATGTGAAGGTCACTGATGACCTCAATAAGAACAATTTCAACTGAGTGTTGGGGTTAAAAATAAGACTGGAAGTGAAGCATTAGAGACAGCATGCAGAGACAATTTTTTAAAGAAGGTGATGACTAAGAAAATAGGAATAGAGCAGATGTTGGAGAGCAATATGGGGTCAAAGATTTTAAGTTTGTTTTTATAAACTGATCTGGTAGTAAGGAAGAGATCAGGGATGCAGAGACAAAGAATAAGTTAGAGAATGAGGTCCTGGAGAAGGCAGAAAACCGGGAATAGGAAGCAAAATGGGAAGTAAAAGAACTGGCTTTGACAGGGTAGGAGGAGTAAGAGGAAAAAACATACTCTCCCTGCGTAACAAGAATGATGCAGTTGTGTATAGATTGGGTTATGAGAAAACAAGTAAGTGTCCTTCTGATGGCTTCTGTCTTCTCAGTGTTTTAAGAGGCAAGGTCACCAGCTGATAGAGAGGTGGGAAGAAGAGGTCTGAAAAGACTTGAGGACAGCAGGTGAGAGGACACAGCCACTTCAGAAAGTAGGAAAGTGAGCCTGAAGGAGAAGTATACTAGGAGAACAGCTTCGTGCTGACCGGCTGGCTGAGGTTTATGATACTGCACTTAAAGTTAACCCTTGGCAGCCTTCTTACGTGTTTTTTCCTAGGAATATTCAGCTGCTTGGGTGCTGGCAAGAGGACGATGAATGACAGATTCATAGTGTCAGAGTTCTTCTAGAAATAAATAAGAGAGGAAGAAAGGTAAAAGAAGTTGAGGGCTTTTGCAAGGGAGTGAACAACCGTGGAATCCCAGCTGGGTATGGAGGAAAGTGAAGAGAGGACACTGGAGGCGATGAGTGGGCAGTGAGAATGTATTAGGGGGCAGCAGAAAAGGTGGTTGTTTGAAAAAGTAACGAACCCAAGAGGCCGGGGGGTTGGATGAGTGGATGGTTGTCAAAGTCACTGAGAATAATCACAGCGTTTGGGGAGGGGAACAAGACTATGAATCAGGAGGTAAGATCTGCAATGAATGAAGAGGGATGACCGGGAGATCAGCAGATGGCAAGGATCAGGGGTATTTGGTGTCGGGAGGGAGAAGATCAGTCTTTAAAAAGTAATAGAGAACAAGGGGGAAAAACTACTCACGCCCCCCCCTTATCTATTTATTTATTTATTGTGTATTTCGCTGAAACGTTTTATTGGCCTTTTCAGTAGGAATTTATTAGCCAGGAAATATGATCCCATCATACTTCTGCTGGAACCAGCACGTAGCTTCCTGTTTGCAGGTTCTGTATTTGGCCCTAAAGCAGCCTGTCCTGCACTTGAGGCACTCAGGCTATGAGGAAAAAAGTTTCTGTTTATGGGGCCATCTGTAGAGAAGCCCACCTTTAAACATCAGATGACAACTGCCTCCTCTACGTAGCACAAATCCTTGTTATCTGGAAACCACAGGACTTCTTAGAAGCCAGAAATCCAGGTAGTCCTCTAATATATATCTTTCTACTAGTAACCACAAGTAATGATTAAATATCCAATATTCATCCCTACATTCAGACATAGACATTTCCCTATATTGTAGAAACTATTTGGGGAACTGCTTCGTTTCCACTTAATTTATCATAAAGATTTTCCAACAACACTAAATATTCTTCTATAACATGAAAATAAATTCAACAAGTTATATTGATAAACCAGCTGAGTGTTTTAGCAATTTATTGTTATTATATGTCTGGGTTGTTTCCAAATTTGGGATATTATAAATAATGCTATAATCAACACCTGTAGGCATAAATGTTTGAAGATATCTCTAGTCATTATGACCTATAACAAATCCCTTTACATAGCATTATTTAGTCATAGAAAATAAGTGTTTTGGGGTTTTTGAGACAAATCATCCAATTGCCTCCACAAACATTTGTATAAGCAGCCTTTAAAAGTTCCCTTGTACCTTGACAAGCTTGGGCATATTCTTTTTTTTTTTTTCTTTATTTTTAATAGATGAAAAAAAACGGGGGGAGAAGGGGCTCAAAAGGAAGAGTCTCATTCATAAGCCAGTATCCATTCCAGAACCCAGGAGTGCTGATGTACCATGGCTGGTCCTGTCCAACACACAGTAGGTGACAACATTCATTCCACACACTTCCTCTACAATGCCTCTCTCTAGCTTCTTTCTGCTCCTGCATCCTGAATGCAAATTACCTTCCCTACTGTCATTTTGACCATGTCAATCCTTTACACAAAATCCCCCAAAGCTCCCTGGATTAAATTTAAATTCCTTCACAATTTCTATTTTCTATTTACAGACTTGCTCAGACCCCATCCCTAACCTCTTAGAACCAAGTCATTATTAGCTTGCTGTCCAACCTCTCCAAATCCCCCGTTCCTATCAAATTTAATTTCTGATGGAAGCTTCCAGGTAAACACAAATTGCTATCATATCATCTTTTTCTAGTGTGTTTCATTATCTCTTTTATTATTTTCCCAATTTCCTTCTGTGTTTCTGCTCTTCTCATAACTGGTTTTATTTTGATTTGTTAGGTATCTTTTCCATTCCTCATCACTGTATCTCTTTCCATTTTAGATTTATTTTGCTGGAGCTCTTCAAACTATGGTTTATTTCTTAGGTATTTCAAATCCTTTAAAATAAAATGAATGCTTTATATTTGTCAAGTTCAAAATTACATTTCCCACTGCCTATTGCTTTCAATAGGACAGTAATAGCTACTATGCAAAACTGAAGGAATAAAAAGAACAAAGAACCAATATTGCAACATTGTAATATCGTACCCATTCCCATAGACATGACAAGCCTTTTTTGCATATGGTATGTTATACAGCTTCAAGAGGGAAAAATGGCCTTTTTCTGGATGGAAATAGGACTCTTGCTAGCCTGACAGTGGTCCCACTTAGGGCAGAAAGTTAGAACTTCATTCTACTGTAATTTTTTGCTTTCCAATTTGTAAGATTGGCACACCACAATTAGAGGAAAACACATTTTATAAACAAAAGTCAACGCTTTATTAAGGGAAGACAGATGTATCCGTCAAGCAATAGATTATTCTGCATTGTCATTTGTAAAGAATGCTTAACATGCTCATCAAAAGTATGGAATTAGACCTCTAATGATTTCTCGTTTGGTACACATAAAATAAAAACATATCTTCTTTGATATGAAAGATACTGGGCCTTAACACCCCAGCACATCCACCCTGGAAACGTGTTTGCTGATTTCCTTCCAAACAACTTTTTTACCCAAGTCTTAAAACCTCAAGACCAGTCCAAAGCACCTCTGCCACTCTGCTTGTTGTCATCTTGGAGCATAGCTCCAAGGGAAATCATCTTTAGGTACCAATCATTTCTCCCCGTCGTCACATCTTCTTACTGTTCTTCCATTTCTCCTGGTCCTTCCTGATTCCCCACACAGCCAATCCCCCTCAGTCCTTTTTTCTGGGCTGTCTGGAAACACCCCTACACACTCCCATGCTCCCCCCAATATTTCCATCCATATATTCTCAAGCTCATCTCAGAATGCTGAGAATTCTTCACTACCCGATCTAGATCCTGCCTTTTCTAAGGATTGGCTCATCCTCTCACACCCCCTACATAAGCATTCTTCTGCAGCATTTTTTCTGCCATTTCCAAACCGTTACTCATCCCAACACCTTCTTTCCTTGTTATCACAGTCCTATGATGCTACGGTCATTCTCACGACCAATGAGAGCTTTGCCATCTGCCTTTCTTTGGTCTTCGACTCCTGCCATCCATCTGAACAATTCCTTAGCATCCCACACAGATGGCCACTGTTGGGCAGTGTCATACCTCAGGCTACCTCTTCTCTGTCATCGTATGCTCTGAATTCATAGTCTTAGAAAACAATCTCCTAACATTACATTTCTCTCACTCTTATACCTTCACCCTTCCCAGTCTATGTGCTCTAACTCTTTCCAAACCCAGGACAGATCAACAGGGCACATGTCAACTGCCCTACCACACTATCCTTTGGTCCAACTGTCTATGTCTATTCCTCTTACACCAAGTAGACAAGCACTGCTGGAACAAGCATACAACCATTCACGTTAGCGCCATCAACACTTTTATTTCCAACGTTGGGGGGAAAGTAGCTTTTACTTACATTTTATTACTGGTCGGTCCAGGAGCCACAGCTGGTGTCAGAAGGCCGTAAGACCCCCATATTCTCTGTCAGCTCTTCATCAACCCCCACCCCTGGCTTAAACACATATCTTAGTAAAAACAGTGAGTGTATACAAGTCAGCTTCTAGAAAATGTCCTAGTTTATTGCTACTCAAAATTTGGTGCATGGATCTGCAGCATTAGCATCACTTGAGACCTAGGAGCTTTTGATAAATCAGATTTCGAGACTCATACCTGATCTAATACATCAATATCTAATGTTAACAAGACCCCCCAATGATCTATAAGCACATTAGAGGTTGAGAAGCACTGCACTGGCCCCACCTGCTCTTTTCTCCAATCCCTCCCTCAACGTATCACACTGTTTTGAAATTACGAAGCTTCACTGGTTTAGTCCTTCTCTGCTTTCAAAACCAGCCACATCACGTTACTCTTCATACCTCTCTTTTCTACCTCACCCAGAGTAGGGAAGTAGAGGCATGACTTACCACCTCCTTTATAGACAAGCTGTAGATCCAGGTAAGAGTTCCCTTAGCTTCTTAATCTCCAGCCTCTAAATGTGTCAGTCTCCACAGGTATCCTCATCTCTGTGCACCTTGGGTTCCCCTCCTACCCATGTTAATCCCTCCCCTGCCCCCAACTCCATCAGGACCCTGCTCCATGAATTGCCTCCTTTCTCCACTACATCATGAACCCATTTGTCTTTACTCTCTACTGGCTCCATCATCTCAACCCATAAACACACTCAGATACGGCCCATCTTTTATAAAGCTTCTCTTGACCTTGAGTCCCCCTGGAAGCACCACCTTGTCATTCTATTTAATTCACTTTTCATGCCTCCACTTCCCTGCTCCATCCAGCCCTCCTTTGGCTTCCACGCTGCTCCTGCCCCTCTATGGATATTGGCCTCCACCAAAGCTCCATCCTTGGACCTCCTCTTCTCCCACGACTCACTCTCCAGGTGCTTCCTCAGCTCTAAAGGCTTTGACTATAATTTCATGCCGACTGACTCCCAAATCTGTATCTCCAGGCCCATATTTCACCCAGGGGTCTGGATAGTTACACTTGGAACCTCAAATTCAACATCTCCAAAAACTGGATTTACCTTTTCCCACCAAACCAATCCACTGATCCTCATCTGGTTGATGAAAACATCATCTACACAGTTGTCCAAATAAGTAACTTAAGACTCCTCCTTCCCCTCCTGCTATCTTTTTCATTTCTGATCTCACTGCCTTTTTAACTTTTCATCATTCCTCACGTGGACTCAAACAATGGGTTCTTAACTTGCTTCCCTGTCCAAGCCTTATGCCCACTCCAATCCATCTTCTACACTGTGCCAAAGAGATAGCCAATCTGGCCATATCACTACTCTGCTCAGGGTCCTTCAACAACTCACCATTACCCACAGGATAAAGTTCAAACTTCTTAATGTAATATGCAAGATCTTGCAAAACCCTAAGCTCTGTGATACCTCGTAAGACTCTTCTCCCAACCCAGCACGTTCTTCCTATGCTCTAACCATGTTGAGCTACTTGCATTTCTTGAACATATCACATGCTTTCCCAATTCTGCACATGCTGTTGAGAATATTCTTCTCTCCCACCTGGTTAACTTGTACTCATCACTCAAGACACAGCCTAAATGTTGCACCCTCTATGAATCCTTCTCTTGCCCTACTCTCTCAAGCACAGTTAAGTGCTTCTCCCTGTGTGCTCCCCTTGCAAACTATATGTCCTTTTATTTCAACATCTATCACTCTGTGGTATTAAGAGCCTAAACAGGGTCTCCATTTGAGACAGCAAGCCCTAGAAAGCTCTAATTATGTTCTATTCCATTATTTATATTTTCAGTACCTAGCTATTGGACTAAATGTTTGTGTCATCCTCAAATTCATATGTTGAAGCCCTAAACCTGAATGTGATGGTATTTGGAGGTGGGGCCTTTGGGAGGTAATTAGGGTTAGATGAAGTCCTGAGGATGGGGCTCTCATCATAGGAGTAGTGGCACCAGATGGTTTGCTCTCTCTCTCCACCATGTGGGGACACAGTGAGATGGCAGCTATCCACAAGCCAGGAAGAGGGCCCTCACTAGGAATCAAATCTGCTGGCACCTTGATCTTGGATTTCCCAGCCTTCAGAACTGTGTGAAATAAATGTCTGTTGTTTAAGCCAACCAGACTATGGTATTTCATTATAGCAGCAGTAAATAATGCGCTGACTAATACACCAGCACAGTGTTTAACTCATAGAAGATGGCACAGTAAGTGATTATTGAATGACCAAATATATAGAGAGAAGTGAAAAACGGCATGTGCTATCCAACACCAAAGTGACAGGTCTCATAAAATCAGAGAAAAAAATGAGTGCCTCTTCTGGGTTTTACAACATAGAACATGATATAAAAACTGAGCATATAATTAATTTTGCCTTTTGGTATATATATGGCAAAAGAAAAAAATCTAGATACTGAAATGGCTGAAGTTTTGGTTTTCTTATTGTAACCTGAAACTCCTCCTAAATTCAAAAAGCATCTTATGCCAGTTCTCATCTGAATGACATGTCCCTCGGGACCTCTGCCTTCTCAAGATTCTCTCTCCACCCACACTGCTGCCCTCACACCCACACCCACACTCCTCTAGGACAGTGGTTGCTCCTTAACTCATTCGTCCTCGCCCTGGTCCCTCTGCCTCCTTCTGGGGATGGTCAGAGAATTAGTATGGTTTGAGTATTAGCATTTAATTACATTCTGTTTCGTAATATTGATATGTGTTTACATAGCTGACTTTTTCTCCATCTGAATGAAAAGTTCCTTGAAGGCAGGAGCGATGCTTTATTACGTAGCACAGAGTTTCATAAAATGCATTAGGACAGAGGTCAGCAAACTATAGCCCATAGACCAACACTGGTCCATTGCCTGTATTTGCATGGCCACAAGCTAAGAATGTGTTTCTCTTTCTAAGAGGTTGCAAAACTAAAAATAAATAAGAAGAATATTCATGACATGTGAAAATTTTATGAAATTTTAAACTTCAGTAGCCATAAATAAAGTTTTATTGGAACACTGCCAAACCTCTTCATGAATGTATTGTCTATGGCTGCTTACAAATCACTACAACAGAGTTAAGTAGCTGCGACAAAGTCCACATGGCCTGCAAAGCCTAAAGTATCTACTATCTGATCCTTTACAGAAAAAAGTTGCCAACCTCTACATTTGAAAGTTGAAGCAATTGACACGTTTTCTGAGATTATTAAAATATCCCCTCAACATACCTCTCCCCCATAAAAAAAAAAAAGAGAGAGAGAGAGAAATCACAGGTCCTCTCTTGGAGTACCCAATTGTGGAATTGTTCATGGTGTAATATGTGATACTGTGACATCACAAAGCAACAGAAATTCAGAGGAGGAGGTTATGTCCCTATGTCATTTTGCATGAAAAGTCTTTCTAATTGTGAAGAAGTAAGCAGTGAAGGCATCCTGCACATTTTTTACCTAGACAATCTATACTGAAATTAACATAAGACATAAAAGAGCTTTGTTTCCAGCAGCTTAAACCCATGTTGTGCAGAAGGAATATGAATCATGGATTGGAAACAATGAGACTTCTTGTCTAATTAATCATTTTTATGCACTTGTCTCTCACTGCAGGATAGGGATCAGTAAAAAAAAATGACCTGAAAGAACTGAAATTTCCATCACTGCCTTTGCGTCCTGCAACCTGGGAATAAATGCAAGTGGTATAACAGCACAGAGGTTCTTTAATCAAATGATGGGAGATGCAGAACTTGGAGACCACTAAGTTGATAAAGGGCTGCCTTTACCTCCTTGTAACATCTGTACTTGTCTGGCCATGGCCATATAGGTGCCAATACATTAACTCAATTGGTTTCCTACCTGAAATCTCAGCTTAATTAGGACCATTTATCAAAATGACACCCGTTTTAGAGGCCAGATCAAATTGATTACTGTTGTTCTGCTGGATCTCCATAAATGCTGTTAAATACCATTTTTATAGCAAAAGATGGGTAAATATTTATTCCAAAGTTTTAGTAAAAATAGTTTGCTGATGAGAAGAAATATATGTGATATGTGAAGAACATCTATACATGAAAAGTAAAACCATATTTTGACTTTTGTGTGGAACCTGAAAATTATAGGATCACACAAAACCAAAGTTTTAGGACATATTCTTTCCAAGAGATTAGCCAAGTCTTATCTTGTGTCAAAACAAAATGACTAATCCTTACAACCATGAATTTAACAGGGCATAGTTTTAAATATAATAAAAATATTTATGCAGCACACTAGCCAGATAAAGTCACCATCGGAGCATTAAGAAGTGACCAAATGTCTAAAGAATAATCTATTTATGTGAATTATTTCAAGATTAGCTGGCTCCTATCAATAATATTCACTTCAAAAATAGTTTACCTATAATGTACCTGACAAAAATATCCTTTTATATCTTGGTTTAATATTTCATATTTCTGCATGTATAAGCCATAAATGTGATTCATACCAAGATGTCTATCCTAGATTAAAGATCCCCAAGGACATAACAGTGCCATTGCATTTCTTTAAATAGAAAAATATCGCACTATATATGACAGACATTAAAAAGAGAGAAAGAAGGAAGAAAAGACAACAACAGTGCGTTGGACTTGCAGAGGGAGAGAACGGGCTACCAAGTGGAGTGGGGGAAGGGGGGAGGGGGAGGGAAGTTGGGGATAATTGGGTGGGGGACATGGGGGACAAATGCAATTTGTGGTCAGGGGTATACAGCCAGTATGAATCTGGCCCCCACATCACGAGCACAAGGGGTGACAATCAGCTTTGTATCTCATGAATATTCATAACCAATAAAAAAATTCTGACACAAATATGGCAAAATGTAAAGATCTGATAAAAAAATACAAAGTATGTTGATCCATTTAAATGGTATGTGTTAGAAGAGAGTTCACATATTTGGGGTTGTTTTGTTTGTTTGTTTTTTGTGGCTGGCAGGTACAGGGCTCAAACCCTGGACCATGGTGTTATCAGCACCACCAACTCTTCACATATTTTGATTAAAAAATATAAATAACCACCACCAAAACAAAAGATACTACAATGTCTTAATTTCTTCACCTAAATCCTGAAACTTCAAGGTATTTACTCTTTGAAATATACATAAATCCATTTGCTAGTTGTTTTTAAATGTTCTAAATTATTTGAATTAGTACATCAAATCCATTTTTAAGAGGGCCAGACCCTCTCCAAAACCAATCATCTCGCAATAAAATGACACTTCTACTTGTGTCTTAAACACTGATTTTTCCCACTACCACTGAGGGGCAACAGAAGCCCAAGGACCCAACAAAAAGAACTTAACAAATATCAGCCAGTCATTGGCAAGACCAAAAACCAAATTTCCTAGTACTGTTATCTAAGGATTCTACACAATAAATGATTGTGCGCTTATAAGCTACTTTTCTACAAAGTCTCTTGCTCTTTTAGGTTCCCCCCTTTATAATTCAGTTGGTTTCTGTTTTTGATTCTTTCTTAAATCTTAAGATACTTATAATCAATTTTAGATATTCACAGAGAATACATAGACATGGAAACCAAAAAATCTGGGTAAATAAAATTTCCAGAGAGATAATTATACAGATAGATAATATAAAACAAAAATAGCAGTGTTTGTAAATTGATCACTTATTGAAACAGGAAAGTAAAGTTATTAAAATAAAATGTTTTATCAGTGATATCCTGATGCAAGTAGGGATGTATATAAAGGAACTTTAAAATATTTTGCTTTGCCTTTTCCAGTACTACCTTCTCAAAAATAAAAAAGAGGTATACATTCAACAGGATTATCTAAAGTAATCCTATCTATGCAGTGAGAAAAATTTTAGAAAACATAGTGTTTGTTTCTCGTAAAAATGATTGAGAAGAAACTTGACTTTTAGAATATTAAAGTCCACTGTTTCTTACTGTGAACTTTGAAAATTGTTTGATAGTTCATTAAAAAGTTTCCAAAAGGAATATACCCAATATAACTTGTTGTTTGCCCCTGCTAGTGTAGGTGATTTTTTATAACAGCATTAGCACCTCCACATACTTACTTCCCTCAGATAATTTAATTAGGCCAAACTCAATCTGATGCACATTTACTTCTAAACAGCTTTGCAGTTGGATATACCTGTCAGGTGCAACCAATTAAGTCTATATTGTCTACAAAGGATGTCTGTGATCAAAATTCAAATTTTAAGCTCCCAAAATACTTATGACGCTTGGAGGAAATGTTTTATTCTTAGTGACTTTCTCAATTGCCAACTTACCAGTTAATATATTGCTATGCATAAACCATGCATTCAACTTCAGAATAATTCAATTACCCTTTGGAAACATTAAACACAGTCCCAGTAACAATGCAAACATGCTCCACTTAAACAAACATAAAATTCTGCCCAAATTATTTAAGAAAGGCCTAAAAGAAATCTAAGTAATGGTTAATGGAGCAGATATTTATTTTTAGAGAGTATAAGATTCTTACCAGAAGTATCCTGTAGAAAGATCACTGATCTAGGAAATCAGGAAATTAGCTGGCTCTGTAACCTTGGGCCAAATGCTGCCTATCTCTAACCCTATTTTCTCCTAAAACAAAGATAATTTATACCCTGCCTACACCACAGGACTGTGAACATATATAAGCAAGGTTGTTTTGTCAATTTCTCAAAGGTGCCAAACAGCTAATCTCAAATTTCTCAAGTTAGAATTTAGTTCAGGCTTCAAGATTTTACTCTTCCCTATCCAAACCAGCAGGACTAACTGTGATGGGCCTCTGGGGTCTCATTTGCAATCATTAGCCTTAAGAACCACAGGATAACTAAAAGCACCATAGAGGCTAATATCCTGACATCGAAATTAGAATATCTTGAAAACCCACAGGTAACATGTAAAGGAGTTATGTGCACCACTAGGATGGACAGCTTGCTTCTATTGGGCTGAGTCATGCTCCTATATTTTCAGTTAATTTATACTCTGCAAAAAGACAGAAGAGAAGAGAATGAAAATGACTGGAATATTTCACTTGAGATTACATAAAGAACTAGCTTCCATCTGAAAGAAATTGCCCACAGCTTAGAGAAAGAGATTGGAGTCCCCCACTAGATATCCAAGGATAGCATTTTTGACCTTTTATGGTAGCAACTACCAGGGTCAGTTCCATAGTTATTGCCAAAATTGTAGGGTACATGTTATTGCAACATCTAAGCAATCTTCTTCCTTCTCCTACCAGACCCTGTCCCAAGTTAGACACAAATAAAGGAATGACCTAAAAAATGAAAAACAAAAAGGTTTATTCCCCACATTCATTCCAAAAAGAATATCCAAAGGGTTATTTTGTGTCACCACAAAATATAGGTATTCTGTTCTGAAAGTAATTGTTCTGGTCCATGCATGAATGTCAATCCTGGAGATGCTTCTTGGGCTCGGGTCCAGACCGGGGCATCAGAAAGGTGCTCTGTGTGCATCATCCCTGCCAACACCAATGCTGAAATTAGCTAAATGTGGCAATGAGGGGTTTGAGCCACTGTGGGGCAACCATATTGCAAAGGGCATTGGAACGGGTTGTCCTGTTCTCGAGTGTGGGGACCATACTGTCCAATGCAACAAGCAGGCCTCTGTGTGTAAGGCCATCTCATCAATAGGGCATTTGCTAAATGGCCACTATCACATTTTCTACTGCAGAACATTGACTCACTGCCCTGTCGGTCTCTGCTTCCCTCCTCCAGCTTCACTAGTGATCTCTCCCATTCTTGTCCTGATTGAATTACACAACTAACATACTAATACTGAAAATTCAAACCAAAAAAAAAATTTTTTTGTTTGCTTTAATGAAACAGAGTATTCCAAAACAAGCATAGCTCACAATAATAAGAGGTTACTTAACACACAAAGACATTCTATAAATCACGAACAAATACTAAGGCATATTATAAAGTCACATTCCATTTCTAAACCAAAATACAACACTGTCAGTTGTGCAGTTTCAAGATATAACAATGCCACAGAAACTCCTAATTTGACATCTTTTACCAAGTTCATATCCACAAACCCTACTGAAATATATACACACACACACACACACACACACACACACACAAGCTACAAGAAGAGTCTCCCCTGCTTTCGAAAGAGTCATATCATTTAACTATGTGAGCTAAAGCATGTTTCCAAATAAATAAGAAATTCATTTCTGAAAGGAAAGGGATGGAAATCCAAGAAATTAATGGCATAGAGGTCCCTAAGTTTTAAATTGCCTAATTATTCATCTAAAATTCATTAATATATACAACAATTCTCTGTAAATAAATTTTGATTATTCCATTACCGATTCAGCTACCAGGGCAATTACTAATTGTTAGGTCTGAATAATATGCCCTTATTTGAAAAGCAGTGCTGCTGTTGGTGGGACTGTAAATTAGTACAGCCATCATGGAAAACGGTATGAAGGGTTCTCAAACAACTACAGATAGAACTACCATATGATCAAGCAATACCACTATTGGGTATATACCCTAAGGAACAGAAATCATTTATCGAAACTCTACTTGCTATGAAATCAACCCAAATATCCATCAACAGAGGACTGGATAAGAAAAATGTGGTATATATACATAATGGAATACTACTCAGCCATAAAAAAGATGAAATTCTGCCATTCACAGCTATGTGAATGACCTTGGAGAAAATTATGTTAATTGAAACAAGCTAGGCACAAAAAGAGAAATACCACATGTCCTCACTCATAAGTGGGAGTGAGAGAGACAGAGAGAGAGAGAGAGACAGAGAGAGAGAGAGAGAGGAAGGAAGGATCACAATAATGCACTGATACACTGAACGTTCAGAAGAGAGAACAGAGCTGTGGTCACTGGAGGTGGGAAAGGGAGAGGAGAAGGGGGGCTAGCAAGAAGTTGGTTAATGGACACA
This sequence comes from Cynocephalus volans, assembly GCF_027409185.1. Lineage (NCBI taxonomy): Eukaryota > Metazoa > Chordata > Mammalia > Dermoptera > Cynocephalidae > Cynocephalus > Cynocephalus volans. The sequence continues at coordinate 16,589,065 of NC_084466.1, forward strand.
AGGAATGATTACGTTTTGTAATGATGAACATGCTAATTATCCTGAACTGATCATCACACATTGTACACAGGTATTGATATTCAACTCTGTACTCCACAAATATGTTTAATCAATTATTTTTCAGTATAAAAATAAATTAATTTTTTTTTAAAAGATACATGACTTTTTCATTTCTAAAACAAATAAAAATATCTGACAGCATAGTACAATAAGTTCCATGCCCAGCTGTTACCCAATTACCTGGAACCTTGAGGCATCAAGTAACTTCTGCTCTATAGTACAACCTCTGGCTCCCTCCAAACTTCATGCCATTGTTATAACAATATTCTGTCTTGTATTCAAATTGTTTATATATTTGTGTTTCTCTTTCACTAGATTGTAAGCTGCTCAGGGCCCAGGACAATTTCTTGTTCTTGTTTGTACACGCTATAGCACCTAACAAACTTGTACAATCTTTGCTGTTTAAGTGAATCTGTAAAATTAAATAAATAAATAAATAAATAGCAGTGCTGTAAGAGAAAAATTCTCCAGAAATGAGGTAAAACAACTAAGCCCGTTTAGCTGGTATTATTTCAATGGGCAATTTTTCTTGAAGAAAGTTGGAAACTGCTGTTAGCATTTACCGATCTTGTTAACTCCTTGCTTGGTTACTGACCTTAACACTAACTATTTTGCCTTTGGTTTTCTCTGAGTTTTACTACGTTCTTTAATTTCCTGTGGTATTAATCTTCAGCCCAGGGAAAATGAAGTTGGTGTTGTACAAAAAATGTTGCTCATCATCTTTCAACACAGACATCTGTAGCTTCATATAAGCCCTGAAAATTATTAAAGTCCATTTCAAGGCTTTTATTTACTCTTTGTCTTATGTGGTTTGTGCCTTGTTAAGAAAGAAAATCAATTTATTCCCTGTTACATCATAAAGTGGTTAGGAAAAAAATCATATTTACTTCAGCGTCTCTAGATTGTCTTATGAAATTTTAAATAAAGAATTTGATTGATGTTGTATGGTTGCCCACGGAAAAACAACCTTGATTTTATCCAATCATACTGTCGATTGTATCATCTATGTTTCAAAATTTGAACAACTTCTAAGTCAACATGCTACTGTAAGTTCAGCCATCTAAAATCTATTATAAAATTTAAAATGGCAGTTTATCATTCTAAAAGAAAATTTAATGCTATAGCTGAAGTTGATTGATTTTTTTTTCCATTTTGAGGGGAAGAATATAATAATTTTTTTCAGTCATTCAGGTTAAAGGGACAAACAACCTAATGGAAGGAGCTACATCTTATATTTGTATCCCAGCACCCCAGTACCGATAATCTTCCATGGTGATTACATTGCATAAACTACTGGCAGATTGTCCAACTGTCTAAAATTCCATGGTGCCATGTGTCTGTGGCCATCTTCCCTCTGATCCAAGAGCTTTTTGGAACTACCTCTTAGCTTGCTAGACTGCAGAGGTCACCAGTTTATCTACCCCAGCCTCTCCTTGCTGTCTGTACCATATCTGACCCGTATGTTTGCTGCCTGCTGGATGGACTATATTTAGGGCATTCACCTGAATCTGTTCCCCCAGAACCTGCCTCCTCCTCAGCCCGTGGCAGACCATCAGAACTCAGCTAACATTCATTCAACAATTATTTATTGGAAGCTACCATGAGCATTGCTCTCAGTGCCTGGAACACTATAATATTTATGACAATCAGAATCCCTAGCTTGAATTCGACAGATGGGAATAAGCAATGAAACAAATACGTGCTCATTTCAGGGGGTGGTAATCCGGTAGCAATGATTCAGGATCGGTACAGCTCCTCCCCGGCCAAAGATCTGAGTAATAGTCATATTTACCCCCACATGGACAGATAATTACTTCCCAAAAGACTCTCCCTGACCCTAACTGCTTTCTAATCAATCAAGAGATCGAAATACCACAAACCAGTTCCCCATCTACAAAGTAGCACCTATTTCTCTGTTAATAAAAAAAAACTTTTTCTTTAAAAAAGGTTTTTGTCTCGTTTTGTTTTATGATGGAAGGAAGGCAGAGGGACTATTTGAGACACAGGAAAAGTAAATGTCTTTTTTTATTAGCTATTCTGTCCATTTGGTTCAACCAAACGTATAACGATATTTAACGTGTTAAAATTTTAAAGTATTTTAAATGAAGTCGATCAGTCAAGATTGTAGCAGGAAATAGAAGGAACCTCAAACTGAGTAATGTGAGGGAGACTGAGACTCCTTACAAAGACAAAGCGGGGTGCAGGGGCAATGGGAAAAGCACAGGAATAGTGCAGTGCCCTGAGACCAGTACCAGCAGGGCTGTCACCACCAGCTGGCCTGCAGGGAAAGCGGGGAGCGGTTACAGGGGCCTGAAGCCAGAGAGGACTGCCTGAGGAAACTATGACCTCGGATCAAGGGACGCAATCAGTCCTTGATACCCTTGACTCCACTTTTCTCCCTCCCTCCATCACCTGCTGATGCACCCATTGGCCAAACGCAACTGAAAGCCAGAGGCAAGGAATGTATAGTCAGTAGAGGTAAGTTTCCCAGGAGTTATGGCCTTAATGTTTGTGTCCCCCTAAAATTCATTTGTTGATGTCCTAGCCCCTAATGTGACGGTATTTGGAGATAGATGCTTTGGTAGGTAGCTAGGATTAAATGAGATCTTGAGGGTGAGGCCCCTGTGATGTGATTGGTGCACTTATAAGAGGAAACAAGACAGAGATTGCTCTCTCTGCATCCAGATGTACTAAGAAAAGGCCACATTAAGACACAGCAAGAAAGCAGCCACCGACAAGCGATGAAGAGAGCCCTCACCAGGAACCAAACCCTGCTAGACCTTGATCTCAGACTTGCCGGCCTCCAGAACTGTGAGAAAATACATTTCTGTTGTTTACACCACACAGTCTATTTTACATCATTATGGCAGCCCAAGCTGACAAATACACCAGGCAGAAACGGGCAAAAATTATAGCTGGAGAGGCAAACAGCCAATAGTCAGTACACGCAGATGTGTTTTATAAATCAGAAGATATCAATAGCATGGCTCAAAGGATGAGCTGGTTGATATTCAAATTATTAAATTCAGTCAGATAATGTATTATTGCTAAATATGCTGTTACTGAATTTAGTTTAGCCACCTAAGGATAGAAAGCTTCCTCATTTCTGTTGTTGTTGTTGTTGTTTCATTTTATTTTATTTATTTATTTACTTATTTTTTTGGCCAGCCTGAAAACACCATTAACAGTCACGTAAAAGCTTTTAAAGGAATTGGCAAAACAAATGTTCATCTGTGCTCCAGTCTTATTATCATTTTAGGAAGTATTTTTTGATATTTAATTTCTTAAATTTGTAGTGGACTGACATGGTTTCAGTAACCACACATCCACCCCAAACAGGATGCTTCAACCCTGAGGCACAAAAAAAAAAAAAAAGGAAAAATCATGACATTGTCAGACCACATTGATTTCAACAATACAGAATTAAATTCATGAAGCCAGTAGGACAGCCTGAAAAATGTACATCATATGGCTCAGCTATCTAACATGTGAATTTTATCCTGGGCCAGATAAAACGTCACAGTCTTATTAGGGGATATAAAATCATTAGTAGGAAAAAGAGTTAAAATAAAGTTTCTTTAAAGATTTTTTTAAGGGGGGTGACCGCCACTTTGCCCCTGGCAGGAGAGGCTGCCTCACTTACAGGCAACAGCTTTGAAGTGTGGAGCAGGAAAAGAACTGTTTCTTAGCTGCAAAAGCGAGTCTCGAAAAAGGGAACACAGTGCCAGGGCTTCTGTGGATGCAGACAGGATCCCGGAGGCCAGGGCCGCGCTGAAGGCGGCCAGCGGCCCTATTCAGGATTCAAGGTTTCAGGCTGGCATTAAAGAAGATTCCTGGGAGCGCCCAAGCCGCGCCACGACTGAACAGCCGGAGGCAGCAGCAGCCGAGAACAGGGAAGGCGGCAAACCAGAGACAGAGAGTGAACACCCGACCTGGCACAACCCTGTGAGTGACCCCTGGCCCAGCTCTGTGCGGGGGGCTGACGCCCACCCGGCTCCCGCCTGGTGCTGGCAGCTCCGCCCGGCTCGGCCGCCACTGAGCCTTCCCACTTGCTTGGCCCGGCGCGGGGCTTTCTGGAGCCTGCGGGCCAGCCTCCGCTCCCACTCCCTCCACGGTTCCCTGGCGGAGATGGTGGCAGGGGGCGTCCCCGGCCAGTGTCGGGAGGGCAAGGAAGTACGGGCGGGCCGACTGTCACTCCACCACATCCTGGACTCCGGCCTCCGGTAAATTTCCTGTTACTGGGAGGCAGATACCATCTCTGCAGCCACCAGTTCGGAAAAAAGCCTAACGAATTTCTGGTTGGGAATAGTGTGGTGGGAGAGTTCCCAGGTCCACTTGAACCTGCCGGAGAGCTGGCTGCAGGCGGGCGCTAGATTCGGTCTCTGCCGGGGGGATACAAAGGTGCACAAGACCCAAGAAAGATCTACACAGTGCTACAAAGGCACCCAGAGCGACCGGTCGTCTGTGCCTAGCAGAAACCTGGTAGACTTCCTGGGCGAGGTGGTGCCAAGCAGGGTCTTGAAGGCCCAGCTGATAGAGGAGGGGTGCAGAAGACACGCCCCAGCCCAGCACAGTGCACACAGAGTGGGGAGACGTGCGGCCAGGGAGGCGGAGACTCAACAGAAACCACACACCCAGTGGGGTCGCCACTGCACAATCCAACAGCCTGGGCCAGAGCACACGGAACAGGGAGAAGTCCTGCACGGGAAGTGAAAGCTCAACAGAGATCACACACCCTGGGGTACGTGATCCACCAGGCCAGCAGAGTCCAAGCTGACCAGAAAGGTGGCTCCCCGGAAAAGCCCAAGACCCGAGGCAACAACACACACAAGGCACTAGAGGCCAACTGAGCAGTCACGGAGGGAGCCATACGAAATTGGCAACCACAGCAACATCCTAGTTAGTCATCAGTCTCAAACTGGTGGACTGTGAATAAACACCAAAAAAAAGATACCAGAAATACAAAAAATCAAGAAAGTACACCACCAAAAGTTAATAAATCTCAAACTCTAGATCCTATAGAACAAGAAGCCCTTGAAATGACTGACAAGGAATTTCGAGTGATAATTCTAAGGAAACTGAATGAGATACAAGAAAACTCAGCTAGACATCATGATGAAATGAGGAAAAGCATACAGGATCTGAAAGAGGAAATGTACAAGAAAATCAATATCCAGAAAAAAAATGTAGCAGAACTTGCCGAACTGAAGAAGTTATTCAGTGAAATAAAAAACACAACGGAGAGTTTAACCAGCAGGCTTCTCGAAGTTGAAGACAGAACCTCTGAACTTGAAGATGGGCTGTTTGAAATAACACAAGCAGACAAAAAGAAAGAAAAAAGAATCAAGGACATTGAAGAAAATCTGAGAGAGATATCAGACAACCTTAAGCGCTCAAATATCCGAGTCATGTATATTCCAGAGTGGAGGAAAATGGAGATTCCATTGAAAACATATTCAACAAAATAGTGGCAGAAAACTTCCCAGGTATAGGAAAAATCGCAGATCTTCAGATCCAGGAAGCTCAACGATCTCCAAATGTATTCAACCCAAAAAGGCCTTCTCCAAGACATGTCATAGTCAAATTGGCAAAACTCAGAGACAAAGAGAGAATCTGAAAAGCTGCAAGAGAGAAGTGTCAAATCACCTATAAGGGAGCCCCAATCAGGCTAACATCAGACTTTTCATGACAAACCCTAAAAGCTAGAAAGGAATGGGATGATATTTTAAAAATACTAAAAGACAAAGATTGCCAGCCCAGAATACTCTACCCAGCAAGGCTATCCTTCCGAAATGAAGGGCAAATAGTATATTTCTCAGACAAACAAACACTGCGGGAGTTCACTACCACACGACCACCCTTACAAGAAATCCTCAAGGCAGTACTGGGTTTGGTTCCTGAAAAATAACTACCACTGCCATAAAAACCCAAGAAAAATCTAAACCCGCTAGTATAATAAAAATGGCATTCATGAAGAGAAAAGAAGCAAACAAAAACACTATCTACACCTAAGGAACCAACAAACACAGAAACCAAACAGTAAATCAGAAAGCAAGGAACAAAAGACACCTAAGACAACCAAACAACCAATAAAATGCTAGGAATAAATCAACACCTTTCAATAACAACTCTTAATGTAAAACACTTAAATTCCCCAATCAAAAGACACAGACTGGCTGACTGGATCAAAAAGGAGGACCCAACTATATACTGCCTACAAGAGACTCACCTCACCCATAAAGATTCACACAGACTAAGAGTGAAAGGATGGAAAAAGATTTACCATGCAAACAGAAAAGAAAAACGAGCTGGAGTAGCTATTCTTATATCTGACAAAATAGACTTTAAACTAAAAACCATAAAAAGAGACCATGAGGGACACTACTTAATGATAAAAGGACTGATCCATCAAGAAGACATAATAATCATAAATATGTACGCACCCAATGTTGGAGCAGCCAGATTTATAAAACAAACTCTATTAGACCTAAAGAAGGAAACAGACAATAATACCATAATAGCAGGGGACCTGAACACCCCACTGTCAATATTAGACAGATCATCTAGGCAAAGAATCAGTAGAGAAAGTATCTTAACATAATTAAAGCCATACATGCCAAACCCACTGCCAATATCATCCTGAATGGGGAAAAGCTGAAAGCTTTTCCTTTAAGAACAGGCACTAGACAAGGATGCCCACTCTCACCACTCCTATTCAACATAGTGTTGGAAGTACTAGCCAGAGCAATCAGAGAAGAGAAGGAAATAAAGGGCATCCAGATTGGAAAAGATGAAGTCAAACTGTCCCTGTTTGCAGATGACATGATCCTATATATCGAACAGCCTAAAACCTCTACAAAAAAACTGCTAGAATTGATAAATGATTTCAGCACAGTAGCAGGATACAAAATCAACACACAAAAATCAGTAGCATTTCTTTTCTCCAATAGTGAACATGCAGAAACAGAAATCAAGAAAGCCTGCCCATTTACAATAGCCACCAAAAAAATAAAATACTTAGGAATTGAGTTAACCAGGGAGGTGAAAAATCTCTATAATGAGAACTACAAAACACTGCTGAGAGAAATTAGAGAGGATACAAGAAGATGGAAAGATATCCCATGCTCTTGGATTGGAAGAATCAACATAGTGAAAATGTCCATACTACCCAAAGTGATATACAAATTCAATGCAATCCCCATCAAAATTCCAAAGACATTTTTCTCAGAAATGGAAAAAACTATCCAGACATTTATATGGAACAATAAAAGACCACGCATAGCCAAAGCAATGCTGAGCAAAAAAAATAAAGTTGGAGGCATAACACTACCTGACTTTAAGCTATACTACAAAGCTATAATAACCAAAACAGTATGGTACTGGCATAAAAACAGACACATTGACCAATGGAATAGAATAGAGAATCCAGAAATCAACCCACACACTTACTGTCAGCTGATCTTTGACAAAGGCATCAAGCCTATTCAGTGGCGAAGGGACTGCCTCTTCAGCAAATGGTGCTGGGACAACTGGATATCCATATGCAGGAGAATGAAACTTGATCCATACCTCTCACCGTATACTAAAATCAACTCAAAATGGATTAAGGATTTAAATATACACCCTGAAACAATAAAACTTCTTAAAGAAAACATAGGAGAAACACTTCAGGAAATAGGACTGGGCACAGACTTCATGAATACGACCCCAAAAGCACGGGCAACCAAAGGAAAAATAAACAAATGGGATTATATCAAACTAAAAAGCTTCTGCACAGCAAAAGAAACAATTAAAAGAGTTAAAAGACAACCAACAGAGTGGGAGAAAATATTTGCAAAATATACATCTGACAAAGGATTAATATCCAGAATATATAAGGAACTCAAACAACTGTACAAGAAGAAAACAAGCAACCCAATTAAAAAATGGGCAAAAGAGCTAAGTAGGCATTTCTCTAAGGAAGATATACAAATGGCCAACAGACATATGAAAAAATGCTCAACATCACTAAGCATCCGGGAAATGCAAATCAAAACCACATTGAGATACCATCTAACCCCAGTTAGGATGGCTAAAATCCAAAAGACTATTAACGATAAATGCTGGCGAGGCTGCGGAGAAAAAGGAACTCTCATACATTGTTGGTGGGACTGCAAAATGGTGCAGCCTCTATGGAAAATGGTATGGAGGTTCCTCAAACAATTGCAAATAGATCTACCATACGACCCAGCTATTCCACTGTTGGGAATATACCCAGAGGAATGGAAATCATCAAGTCGAAGGTATACCTGTTTCCCAATGTTCATCGCAGCCCTCTTTACAATAGCCAAGAGTTGGAACCAGCCCAAATGCCCATCATTGGATGAGTGGATACGGAAAATGTGGTACATCTACACAATGGAATACTACTCAGCTATAAAAACGAATGAAATACTGCCATTTGCAACAACATGGATGGACCTTGAGAGAATTATATTAAGTGAAACAAGTCAGGCACAGAAAGAGAAATACCACATGTTCTCACTTATTGGTGGGAGCTAAAAATTAATATATAAATTCACACACACACACACCCACACACAGACACACACACACACACGCACACGCACACAAACCGGGGGGGGGGAAGAAGATATAACAACCACAATTATTTGAAGTTGATATGACAAGCAAACAGAAAGGACATTGTTGGGGGTGAGAGGGGGAGGGAGAAGGGAGGGAGGTTTTGGTGATGGGGAGCAATAATCAGCCACAATGTATATCGACAAAATAAAATTAAAAAAAAAAAAAAAAATACTAGCAAACAGAATACAGCAACACATACATAAAATTATTCACCACGATCAAGTGGGATTCATCCCAGGGATGCAAGGTTGGTTCAACATACGCAAATCAATAAACGTGATACCCCATATTAATAAACTCAAACACAAGGACCATATGATCATCTCTATAGATGCTGAAAAAGCATTTGATAAAGTTGAGCACTCATTCATGACAAAGACCCTCTATAAGTTAGGTATAGAGGGAAAGTATCTCAACATAATTAAAGCCATATATGCCAAACCCACTGCCAATATCATGCTGAATGGGGAAAAGCTGAAAGCTTTTCCTTTAAGAACAGGAACTAGACAAGGATGCCCACTCTCACCACTCCTATTCAACATAGTGTTGGAAGTACTAGCCAGAGCAATCAGAGAAGAGAAGGAAATAAAGGGCATCCAGATTGGAAAAGATGAAGTCAAACTGTCCTTGTTTGCAGATGACATGATCCTATATATCGAACAGCCTAAAACCTCTACCAAAAAACTCTTGGAATTGATAAATGATTTCAGCACAGTAGCAGGATACAAAATCAACACACAAAAATCAGTAGCATTTCTTTTCTCCAATAGTGAACATGCAGAACGAGAAATCAAGAAAGCCTGCCCATTTACAATAGCCACCAAAAAAATAAAATACTTAGGAATTGAGTTAACCAAGGAGGTGAAAAATCTCTATCATGAGAACTACAAACCACTGCTGAGAGAAATTAGAGAGGATACAAGAAGATGGAAAGATATCCCATGCTCTTGGATTGGAAGAATCAACATAGTGAAAATGTCCATACTACCCAAAGTCATATACAAATTCAATGCAATCCCCATCAAAATTCCAAAGACATTTTTCTCAGAAATGGAAAAAACTATCCAGACATTTATATGGAACAATAAAAGACCACGCATAGCCAAAGCAATGCTGAGCAAAAAAAATAAAGTTGGAGGCATAACACTACCTGACTTTAAGCCATACTACAAAGCTATAATAACCAAAACAGTATGGTTCTGGCGTAAAAACAGACACACTGACCAATGGAATAGAATAGAGAATCCAGAAATCAACCCACACACTTACTGCCATCTGATCTTTGACAAAGGCACCAAGCCTATTCACTGGGGAAGGGACTGCGTCTTCAGCAAATGGTGCTGGGATAACTGGATATCCATATGCAGGAGAATGAAACTAGATCCATACCTCTCACCGTATACTAAAATCAACTCAAAATGGATTAAGGAGTTAAATATACACCCTGAAACAATAAAACTTCTTAAAGAAAACATAGGAGAAACACTTCAGGAAATAGGACTGGACACAGACTTCATGAATACGATCCCAAAAGCACGGGCAACCAAAGGAAAAATAAACAAATGGGATTATATCAAACAAAAAGCTTCTGCACAGCAGAAGAAACAATTAAAAGAGTTAAAAGACAACCAACAGAGTGGGAGAAAATATTTGCAAAATATACATCTGACAAAGGATTAATATCCAGAATATATAAGGAACTCAAACAACTTTACAAGAAGAAAACAAGCAACCCAGTTAAAAAATGGGCAAAAGAGCTAAGTAGGCATTTCTCTAAGGAAGATATACAAATGGCCAACAGACATATGAAAAAATGCTCCACATCACTCAGCATCCGGGAAGTGCAAATCAAAACCACGTTGAGATACCATCTAACCCCAGTTAGGATGGCTAAAATCCAAAAGACTCTGAACGATAAATGCTGGCGAGGTTGAGGAGAAAAAGGAACTCTCATACATTGTTGGTGGGACTGCAAAATGGTGCAGCCTCTATGGAAAATGGTATGGAGGTTCCTCAAACAATTGCAGATAGATCTACCATACGACCCAGCTATCCCACTGCTGGGAATATACCCAGAGGAATGGAAATCATCAAGTCGAAGGTATACCTGTTCCCCAGTGTTCATCGCAGCACTCTTTACAATAGCCAAGAGTTGGAACCAGCCCAAATGCCCAACATCAGATGAGTGGATACGGAAAGCGTCATACATCTACACAATGGAATACTACTCAGCTATAAAAACGAATGAAATACTGCCCTTTGCAACAACATGGATGGACCTCGAGAGAATTATATTAAGTGAAACAAGTCAGGCACAGAAAGAGAAATACCACATGTTCTCACTTATTGGTGGGAGCTAAAAATTAATATATAAATTCACACACACACACACACACACACACACACACACACACACAAAAGGAAACGGGGGGGGAAGAAGATATAACAACCACAATTACTTGAAGTTGATACGACAAGCAAACAGAAAGGACATTGTTGGCGGGGACGGGGGGAGGGAGAAGGGAGGGAGGTTTTGGTGATGGGGAGCAATAATCAGCCACAATGTATATCGACAAAATAAAATTTAAAAAATAAAAATAAAAATAAATAAATAAATAACGATTTTTTTAAGATAAAGTATTTGTATGAAACAACAGATCATCACAAATAACCTTGCTAGCTCAAACAGTTTAGAGAAAAGAAAAACTACCATCATTTGCAATTAAAGCTATCGAAGTGGCAGAAAAAAGAAAGATGACTTTAGATGTCGGTGATAACACCCATAAAAAATGGCTTCTTTACAACTTAAAAGCCAACAAGACAAATCAGAAATTTTAAAACTTTAATGATGCATGAAAACTGTGTATTTTTAAAGACCTTATGAGAAGGTATTTTCCTTTCAGATGATCCTCCCAGAAATCTTTAAAACCTATCTAATATCACGTGTATTACCTATAGGGAATGAATGACAAATAAGATTTATAAAGAAACTACTATGTGCCAAATTCTATCAATATAGAATTGCTTTACATGTATCATCTCATCTTATCCTAACAGACACCCTCCAAGATAGACATTGTTTTCACCATCTTGTAAAGGCATGTGCTCCATGAGGGCAGGAATACAGTCCACTCTATCTCCAATTCGCTGGAGCCTGAAAAAGCACCTTGTTTTTAGAAGGTGGGACTTAGGAGGCACTCAGTAAATGGTCATGGAATGAATGAATAAGTGAATGAATGAATGAGGCTATGAGAGTTTATGAATCCTACCTATTGAATTTGAGCTTGGGTCTACCTAACTCCTTTGTCTATTTCTTTTTTTTTTTTTTTTTTTTGTCTTTTTCGTGACTGGCATTCAGCCAGTGAGTGCACCAGCCATTCCCATATAGGATCCGAACCCACGGCGGGAGGCGGGAGCGTCGCTGCGCTCCCAGCGCTGCACTCTCCCGAGTGCGCCACAGGCTCAGCCCCATTGTCTATATTTTTTTTTTTTTTAATTTTATTTTGTCGATATACATTGTAGCTGATTATTACTTCCCATCACCAAAACCTCCCTCCCTTCTCCCTCCCCCCCTCCCCCCCAACAATGTCCTTTCTGTTTGCTTGTTGTATCAACTTCAAATAATTGTGGTTGTTATATCTTCTCCCCCCCCCCCGGTTTGTGTGTGTGTGTGTATGTGTGTGTGTGAATTTATATATTAATTTTTAGCTCCCTCCAATAAGTGAGAACATGTGGTATTTCTCTTTCTGTGCCTGACTTGTTTCACTTAATATAATTCTCTCAAGGTCCATACATTGTCTATATTTTTAAAAACATGCCACGTTCAAAGAATAGGGATCAAAGGACAGTCATGAAATAACCACCACAAAATATTGTTCTTCTCAGGAAATGCAACCTCTATCACCTACAACAATCTGTTTATATTGTTTAGATGGTTTTCTACCTTCAAAATCCCTTAACAAGGAAGATAAAACCATATAGGAAGGGAAAATGGATAAACAGAGAAAGAAAGAAAAACACCAAGAGTTTAATGGGGGGATTAACTAAGGTGGGAACTTTAGGCAGAAGGTAAAAGAAAAAAACTAAGAGAGCAGATTTTAACCCATTCTCACCAAGAATGAAGGACAAGTAGGTGAGGTGATGCATGTGTTAATTAGCATGATTTAGCCATTCTACAATGTACATATATTTCAAAATATCATTGTACACATAAATATTTACAATTTTTGTCAATTTAAAATTAATTAATTAGCTATTTTTAAAAAGAAGGTGAAAGAGAATAAGACCATCTGTGAGCCCAGTAAGCTGTTTGAGTGAGTGTATTTCTGGAAATATGTGCTTGTAGGCAAGGGTCTTAATCTAGGCAGACTAACAAGGGTAAGATGTACAGGGACCTTCCAGAGGTCACGTTGGTCCCTTTGTGTGAAAAGATACAACCCTGTGAGGGGATGGCTTAAGGAGCCATTGGCACCTTTGTAGGAAATTTTTTCAAAGCACACCAGACTCAACTACGGGCAACAGCTGTAGGTTCTTAACTGAAAATGTCCCCTGAGAAGCAGTGTGGGCTGGGGACTGGAGGGAAACATAAAACTGGTGGTGAAGACTGTCCCTGCCAAGAGCAGTCAAAGCCTCTATGAAGAAGGGAAGATGCCCACTCAGGCATGGTTCAGCACCAGGAAAGCCCACCTGTCAAATAATGAACAGCAGCAAGCAAGATCAGATAGCACACGACAAAAATACTGGGAAGCTCCTTAAACCCGAGCCCTTCAACAGTCGCCCTCACAGTTGTGGGACCATGCCACATTTGTCCTCGAAATTGCCATCTCCAGACAGTTACTGCCTCACACTTTAAACATGTCCCTAATGCTTGTCTTCTCCCCACATGGCTGTGAGTGACTCGGGTTCTGACGCTTGGTAACTGGCATGTTCCCAGAGGAACCATGACATCCTAGAAATAGGTTGGTCTCAGTAACCCCCCTGTACCTTATCTCTGTGAACTCAGGGATGAGGAAGAGCATTGCTGCCACCAGTCCCCAGTCCCTGAATTACCCATGGATCTTCCAGCCTGTCTTTAGAAGGAGTCCTTTTATAAATAAATTGATCTTGAACTATTTTAGTTTGACAGCACCACCTCCTTCGTATCTTTCTTATTGGGACCTGAACTCATGTAAATGTATTCATTCATTCAGCAAATATTTCTTAAACATCTGCTGTGTGCCAGGCATTATTCTATATGCTGAATATACAGCAGTAAATAAGGTGAGCCAAGAAGTGTGTGTGTGTGTGTGTGTGTGTGTGAGTATATTTACACATACATATATATACACACATACACATTAGGCATGTATGTAGTCATGGGTATACATACACATATATGCACATATATAGTCACACACAAACACACATACATACTGCTTCTCTGCAGTACAGCTTATTAACAGTACAGACTCTGGAGAAAGACCGTCTGATTTCAAATTCCTGCCCTACTCTTGACTAACTGTAAGATCCTGCCAAAATTTACTTAACCTCTCTATGCCTTAGTGTATTCATTTGTAAGATAAAAGATAAATGTAGAAGGTCGGACAGACAGATGGCTGGATGAAAGGATGAATAGATGGACGGATAGATGGATGGATGGAAAGATGGATGGATGGATAAATGGACAGATGGAGAGATGGACAGAGAGGTAGGTAACTAGTCAATAGTACCTACTTCATTAGGTTGTTGAGAAGATTAAGTGAGATAATAGTGAAGACCTCAGTGACAAGCACTCAAAAAAGCCTGGGACAAATGCAAACATTTTATATTATCTCATGAAGCTTCCATTCTGATGGAGGGGGATAGATGAGTAAAAATGGCTTTGGTTGCACCATAAGCAGGCCATGGCAACCTTAAGCACAGCACTTTAATCTCTGAGATTCAACTTTCTCAGCCATTAAGTGAGAAAAATAAACTCTATTTTGCAGTTTGGGTAGGAATTAAATGAGACTATATAGGGAAAACAGCTAGTATAATGATATCACTCAATAAATGCTATTTTCTATCTCTTTGCTTCTTAATTCAGATTCCTTGCTTTTTAAAATAGATACAATGTTCAAAATCAGCTTCTCCTCTGTGGACTCCTGGAAAATTGCTGCCTGTCATCTTGCTCCCCAACATCCCACTCCTCCACTAAGGCAGAAGAGGACAGCAGTCTGAGAAGCAGAGGAGTCGCATTCCAGAAACACATCCCAGGGCTGCCGGCAGGGCCCAGAAGGAGAGAGAAGGCAGAGCAGAGAGAGACGCAGCGACTTCTGTGTCCAGAGGGAACCAGGGGAGTCGGGTCCAGGGACAGGAAGGCAGGGAGCAGGGGAAACAAGGCACATGCTGACAGAAAAGTAGACTGTGCCTCTCATGTTTTCCCTTTATTTCTGGTAAAATTCCATTCGAAAATTGTAACCTGTCTTAGTGTGCTAAAAAAAAAATAGGAAATGGCAGCCTCTCCATGCTTCAGCCAGGATAATAAACACGCAGGAGGGGCCTGGAATGGAGGCCGCCTTCAACCCGCCCCCCTGTAGCTGCTTTTGCCACGCTGTGTCCACCCCCCACCACGTCTCTTGCCCTCTCCCACCCCACAATGACAGCTTTCCCAGAAAAGGAAAAACCTAAAGTAATTATGGTAACACACTTGCGCTAATCAGGTTGTTGAGTCATGGGTATGAATCTCTTATTTTCCACACTTCTTTGTATAATATATGAAGTATTATAATAATCAAGACAAAACCCCACCCTTGGGAAATAATCGAATGCTAAACAAAGGCGTAAGCACAACAACATTTCTCTACATATTATTTATCAGAGAGGGAAAAAACCTCTAGTGGTCAATATTGAGGCGACAGCTCAGGGAACCTGGTGCGCCCATTCAGTGGAATATTCAGCAGTCATTAAAAGGAAAGGGCCTGGGTGATGTGAAAGGTGGAGCAAAGAATGTACATGTAATACAAACAATTAAAATATGCTAGAATGTCTTCCTAGTTTGCCCAGAAATTGTGCAATAGTAATAGTTCACATTTCCTTACCACGTAGTAGGCATTTTGATGTTGTTTATGTATGTGAATTTATATAATTCTCAGAAAAACTCTGATTAAATGCTACTATTATTATCATTTTATGGATGAGGAAACTGAAAAACTAAGAAGCTAAAGAACTTGTCAAAGGTTACACAGCTAGTAAGTGGCAGAAACAGGATTTGAGCTCAGAAAGACAATTCTAGAAGCTTGCTCTTAACTATCATGCCATAAAACCTCCCATAAATAGACTGATAATAACAGTAACTACCAGTTGTCAGGGGCAGTAATCATCTCAGTTAATCCTCACAACAACTCTTTGGGTAGATATTATTAACCCCATTACAAAAGACGAAAAACTCAGCATTAGAGAGGGCTGAGTAATTCACCCGAGGACACAAAGCTAGGAACTGAGAATTCAAATCTCACCCCCATAGCCCATGTCCTAATCATGACACTACACGTTAATTCTTTTTTTGCACCATTTCTTAAATCTTCTACAATGAGCAAATATACCTTTGATTTAAGAAAAGGAAATGAAGCAGAAAGAAAAAAATCTAAAAGAAAAAGCTTTTTTTTGACAGCAAAGAAATTAAATGAATATGTAAGTAATAAATAATAAAAATTGAAAAAAAAAACCCACAGGCTTAATACACGAAAAAATAAACATCAAAGTACTATAACACGTTAGATAAAAAGCAAAATTTAAACTCTTATTTATGGCTTCCTCTTACGTCTTTTTTAATATTCATTTTTCACGGTACTATAAAAAAGTCCATACAATTTTATATCACCAAGAAATAATTTCGACTGGTAACGCTCAGGAAAGGCAACATGTCTTTGTATGAGTGGTTGGATAAACACACTGCCATTGGCAGTTCACATCTAGAATTCGATTTAATGGAATGACCAATGATTATCTCTACAAGCTATCGGAGTTGTGTCTCATCACCCATTAACAACCAGGAATTACTAATCACCGGGTGAGCTGAAAGCCATATTTAGGCACATGACACATCACGAGCACACAGTCCCTGCTTCCTCACACAGCACTGCAGATATGCAGCATCACAAATTGGACAGAACAGGCTCATATTTCGAAGCTGCTGTTGTGATGCAGACACTATGAAACACAGAGGAAGGGCCTGAAAAGCAAGCTGCCTTTCCCACCATCCTTCCCACGTCCAAAACCTTGCCTCATCTCTAAACACCACTGTGATGAAATGGGTCTCAAGGTGGAGGAAGGGTGAGGAAACAGGTCAGGATTAGGTGCAATCTGTCAAACCAAGTACATAGAGGCTGGCATCAAATATCTGCCCCTGCACGGCTCACATTCTAAGCAGTATGTCTCTCTTTTTCTCAGGGTTCAGTTGTAGTTGAACAGTCTAAATCTCAAATTCTGAATTTTGCTCTTAAAGTTATAATAGTCATCTTAATTTATTTTCAGATAATCAGCCTCTGTGCTTGATCTCCTTTCTAAAATTTTAGAGACAGATATTCCTAAAATTTGTAAGTTTCCTTATGATCCAGCAATCCCACTGCTGGGTGTATACACAAAGGAATGGAAATCATCATGTTGAAGGGATACCTGCACCCCCATGTTTATCACAGCTCTATTTACAATAGCTAAGAGTTACAACCAATTTAAATGTCCATCGACGGACAACTGGATAAGGAAAATGTGGTATACTCCTCTGCCATAGAAAGGAATGAAATTCTGCCATTTGCAGCAACATGGATGCCAACGTAGAAAAACTTACCTTAAGTGAAATAAGCCAAGCACAGAAAAAGAAATACCAAATACCGCATATCCTCACTCATAAGGGGAAGCTGGGGGAAAAAAAGGAAAGAAAGAAAGATACAACAATCACAATAATTCCTCAAACTCTCAAAAGGAGAGAACAGAACGGAGGTCACTAGAGGTGGGAAAGGAGCGGGGGAGGCTAGGGAGAAATTGTTAAGGGGCCACATGTAATGCTTACATTGTGTAATAATAAAACAAAAAAAGTAATTTAAAAAAAGAAAGAGGGCTGAGCCCGTGGCACACTCGGTAGCGTGCTGCCCTAGCAGCGCGGCGACGCTCCCGCCCGCGGGTTCGGATCCTATATAAGAATGACCGGTGCACTCCCTGGCTGAAAAAGAAAGAAAAAAGAGGAAGGGCGGGAGGGAGGGAAAAAAGGAGGGAGAGGGGGGAAAGTTCATGCTAACTGGAAAGAGATTCAGGTCACAACAGGGTCACCTACTCATAGCTCTGGACTCTGTTAAATTTCCACCAGTTCCGGGCCCTCAATATGTATATCCACAGTATTTAATAAACTGCTTTAAAATAATGATTTGAGAGACAAGTGTCTCACTCTTAAAGGCTAATGCAGTTAATATGCACTTTACAAGCAATAAAGCTTTTTAAAAAAAAACTGTAATGAAATGACAAATTTCATTTGCCAGAACTCCAGGGGTCTGTGAGAAACAGACCACCAAGGCAGAGCTCCTCCCCAAGAGAGAAGTGGTCAGAGATGAGATGATAAACTCCCTGGGGCTTGGTCAGGTGCATATGCAACTGTACCTCCGCAAATTCCTTCTTACCACAGCCCCCATCCCCCCATCCCCAAATACAATTTTTCCAAAGTTACTAGCTCACAAAAATACTGAATGTGAGTGGGTTTTTTGTGGAAATGGTCAACAGGTAGAATTCCGAATCCTGGCTTGATTGGTACAGACTTATAAACCAGTGACACATGGTTTATAAGATTAAAAAAGTAGGACATAGTCACAAAATAAATTATATAAATGAAAGAGCAGGAATTAAACTCTAGGAGGTTGTCTTCATGACCGTGAGTTAGGGAATGCTATCTTAAACAAGAAACTAAAATGAAAAGATTGATAAAATAAATTAATTAAATGTAAAAATTATACTTCAACCAAAGACACCATTTAACAAAAAAGAAAGTGAATAGAGAAGCCACAGATTAGGGAAAAGGTCTTTGCCATACGTATAACCAAGGATTCGAACCCGGAATATGTAAAGAAGTCTTAGAAATCAATAAAAGAAAGATCACTACCAAAGAAAGGCAAAGGCTACTAAAAAATAGTTTATTAAAGAAAAAACTTAAATGACTAATAATCATATGAAAAGATACTTAATCTTATTAGTTATCAGCAGTGAATAAAAAAATAATGAGATACTATTTAATATGCACCAGACTGCCAATTAAAATTAAAAAGTCTGACAATCCCACTGCCGTGAGGACATGAGCACCTAAAATTCTTATACACTGCTGATGCAAGCATAAATCGAAGAGTAATTTGGCAATATCTAGTAAAGTTAAAGAGATGCATGCCTTACAACCCAGCAATTCCACTCCTGGCTAGATACCCTAGAGAAAAATGTCACAGGTGCACATATGGAAATGTGTATTGCACCACTGCCTGTACTGGGAAAATCTAAATGCCCATCGAGAAAGGGCATTTATCCTTTTAAGAGAAAGAATAAATCTAATCTGGTAAATTCATACAATGCAAAACTATAGTGAAATAAAAAGAAATAAACTCTATGTATTAATGTGATAATTCTCCATAACACAATGTTAAGCTAAAAAGCAGATTGGGAAGGCATAGCATGATTCATGATGCCTTTTATATGAAATTTTTTAAAATGTAAAAATACCATTCTTTGTTTAGAAATGCATGTATAGTAGGAAAAGTATTAAAATGTGCAAAAAATGATCACACCAAATTCAAGCAAGGGACCTCTGGAAAAAATGTCCTGAGACACAGGAGGGCCCACAGGGACCTTCAAATGTAATTGTTAGGTTTTATTTCTTAAACTGAGGAGTAGGTACAGGGTATTGTTATATTATTCTCTGCATTTTTTTATAAGTATAAATATTTCACAATGAAAACAGAGGGTAAAGAACCCCACCATCCAAGATAAAATAAGTATATAAATATCTATGACACACACTGAAATAATATCTCAGTATCAAAATATCCAAACTTAGCATTTGGGACCATTTGCGAAATGAATGCATTTCATTTATCTCTGAAAATAACTAAATGTATGTATCTTAAACACCTATGTACTAGATCCACATATAAAAGCAATTCCAGGAATTTTCCTAGTTTTCTCTCCTTTTGTAGTGGGGCACTGTTTTTGACCAAGACACGTAAACACTGAAGTTCACAGTTCCCTGATATCAAAATGTCCTGCACTGAGGCAGTTATTCACCTCATGTAGGAGACATGAATTCACTTACCTTGGTCTTCACCTCAACTGTCACAGTACAGGGAGAAAAAAGGAGACTTCAGAGAAGCACTATGTGGAATCTTTAAGACTGGACGTGTGGTATATATACACCATGAAATACTACTCTGCCATAAAAAAGAATGAAATTCTCCCATTTGCAACAACATGGATGAGCCTGGAGAAACTTACGTTGAGTGAAATAAGCAAAGCACAGAGGGATAAATACCACATGCTCTCACTCATATGTGGGAGCTAAGAGAGAAAGAAGGAAGGAAAGAAAGACCACAGTGGTGCCTTGGACTTGCAGAGGGAGAGAATGTATCTTGGGATACAAAGTGGAGTTGGGGGGAAAGGGGGAGGGGAAGGGTGGCGGGGGATAATTGGGTGGCAGGACACGGGGTACAAACACAATTTGTGGTAAGGTGCATACTGCCACTACAGATCTGGCCTTCACATCTGGGGCACAAGGGGTGACTTTGTATCTCATGAACATTCATAACCAAATAAAAAAAAAAAAAAAAAAGACTGGATAAAACAGTTAGGAATTTATCCCCAGCAAAGTCAGAGAAAAGAGCAAAGGAACACAGAGACCACAAAAAGAGTAATACTTGTGGACACTGCAGTGGTACATTCCAGTCCTGAATCATTTCCTCTTTATGGCTACAGGATGGGAACTATATGACAAGTACATATACAAGGGGACCAAAATTTTAAGGAAAATCTGTGGCTGTCTTATGCAAACCACAATGGGTTAAATCAGGGTTTTTTTGTCTTGTTTTTTGTTTGTTTTTGTTTGTTTTGAAAAGTCAATATTGGATTTGTAAAGTCCAAGATAAGCCAGTACAAAATAGCATAAAATTCCCTTGACCTAACTCTCAGTTTATACATTAAGTCAAACCAAAAATAAGTTATCAGCTGCTCTGTCAGTAAGAAAAAAATCAATATTTTCCTATCATACCATCTGCTTTAGCGGTACAAGTTAATAAATTTAACTCGTGAAATTTTCCTCTCTCTTTGGATTCTGGAGAGAGAAAATATATTTTCAATAGTTAATCTAATCACTTACGATATAGAGG
This sequence comes from Cynocephalus volans, assembly GCF_027409185.1. NCBI lineage: Eukaryota > Metazoa > Chordata > Mammalia > Dermoptera > Cynocephalidae > Cynocephalus > Cynocephalus volans. Next base: position 16,610,115 of record NC_084466.1, read on the forward strand.
AATGAAGAATGAAATACCATTATTTGAACATGTGAGTTTGCCATCTACGGTAATAGAATTCTTCACCACTGAAGTAGCAAACCTATATTACATCTATGATTCACTGCACTCTACCCCTAGTCTTCCTGCTTCCCAAATTCTTGCCCTCTTTACCCCCCAAAAAGGGTATCAGCCAATCAAGAGGATAAAATAAGGTAAACTCTAGAAAATAACTTAGCATTCGGGACCTGTTTTCAAACCTGAATGCATTTTGTTTTTCTCTGAAAGTATAAAACTGACTATATTTCTATAACATGAACACATATGTACAAGATCCACCGAGGGATAAGTTTCAGAGAATTTTCTTAATTTTCTCTCATTTTGTAGGAAGACACTGTCATTGAAAGAGACAGGCATACTCTGAGATTTATCATACCCTGATAACACTCACCTTTTGAAGAAAACAAGGTAAATTTGACTTCAACTTTTAAACCACAGACAAATAATCCACAATGGAAACCAGCTTTCAGAGGAATTTCAAAACAATGTGCCTAGAGTATGCAGTGACTTCATGTGTTCTTACATGTGCTGCTGTAATACTCAGGCATTAAAACTGATGCCAGGATTTCAATTCAACCCCTCTTTTACAACATTTCAAAAATTATATAAAAACTTTTTCTAAATTTTTACCCTAGAGATATGTTCCTATTAATGTGCCAGGCAGCAATTGACCAGTCAGGTAAAATCTCCTTTTGATTTAAGTTTTTAAATTGGTAGGGTATATCCAAACTGCATGAACTATCCTAATCAGGAAATACTCTGATTTGAGAAATTGTGAAATTAACAGAACTTTCCTGCTTCAGGTATAGTCTACGATGTCAAGAAAATTGCCTATCCTTTCTGCAACTTTCTTTCCAGTTCCCATTTATCTCATCCTCTAGGGTTGTTGAAAGTTAATATCTATAAAAGGTTGTGTGTTTTCTTGACAAAAAGAAGGTAAGTGAGAGAAAAGCAGCAGTATATCATTGCAATGTGTAGACATTTAGGTGAGTTCCACACAACCTGAATGTAAAATTTTAAGTTTCCCAGAAACGCAATATAAAGACAACAACCTATGGCGCTGTACCCTCACAAGAAAATATCATTCTCTTTATTATCATTTTTTTTTCCCCAGAGGAGAAAAAAATAAAGATTTTTGGAATAAGAAAGTATCCAATAAAATAACAGAAAAGCAAAATATTTAAAGAGTTTGGATAAATAAATTGTTGGACAATCCGTAACTCTGTTCTCTGAAAATTAGAGCAGCTAATTTAATAATTCAGTCCTGAAAAGTACTAAACTGAGATTCAACAAGCCTTTTATACATCTGTTTATATAAACATGAAAGAGTAAGCTGAGCACTGAGCATTGCAGTCACGGAGTCACTGGGGTAGACCCTGGTGATACCACTTCAGAGGTACCGTGGACCGTGGTTTGGAGTCAGGGTGGATGGGAGATTGATAGTGGTAAGGTTTCCAGAAGACCAAAGGCCAGAAGTTTATTTCACCAGCTAGATAATAACCATAATAATAAAAACAGAAATGATAACAATATGTTATCTGATGATGATGACATACACAAGCAACTAAGTTGGTGTCAATAATAAAAGAATATAGAAAGAAAACATTTGTTCTCCTTGACATTTACTAGGGCTGTGGGTATGTGAGCAGGGGATTGGCAAAGTCGCCAGGGGCTCTGCAGTGGCTGACAGCAAAGTGCGCTACCCAGCAAGGTTGTGAGGAAAAATCCCTTCTCTCCCTAGTTATCACAAGTTGGGTGAAGAATGTTCAACATTTGGAATTTTAGCAACATGAAAATATTTTGACATAGAACCATTTCAGCTTCTATGTGTCACTTCCTTCATTCCTGATATCAAATATTTTCTGCTTTGATACTTTTTCTTAAAACTTGTCCCAAGTATTAGCAGGGGGATTATGCGGCTCACATTTCACCTGGATAAAAGGAAAGGACACCCAGGGAAGAAGAAATATCCCAACCAAGGCAGTACTCCATAAGACCATTCATTCACACGTTCAACAGTTAATTGAGCACCTACTGTGTTCCACAGCAGTAAACAAGACCAAGAAGATCTGTTCTCACAGAGGTACGATCTGCTAGGGCAAGGCAGACAAAGAACAAATTAGTGAATGTGATATTTTTAAACAGTGATAATTTGACAAATAAATTAAAGAGGACAATGTGATTAAGTCTGGACAGGAGGTAAGGCCACCATTACTGTAGAAAGAGGTCACAAATGGTCTCCAAAGAGGGGACATGGGAGCCAATACCTGAATACTGAGGAGGCAGCAGGCATGCTACATCTGAGGTCACAGCATGACCAGCAGCAGTAAGAACAAGTACCACATCCTTAGGCTGGATCACAACTGGAGTCTGAGGAAATAAAAGCCTGGGCAGGCGGATGGCATGAGAAGTCAGGGAGGTGGTAGGGGACACATGAGGAACCTGTAGAAGGTCCTGCAGACACAGCAATAGCCAAATGTTACTTATTTGACTACAAATTCTCCCAAAAAGACATCAGCTACTTTTCCTACTATCAGACCCACTATTCCTAAGTCCATCGATTCTGATGGCTCCTTGTCCATAACAGATGACAGGCTTGGGGAATAGTATGGGGGTAAACAATAACCAAGTAATTTTTTTCTAGTAGGCAACGAGCAAACAGTTTGAGAGCATCAACCATATGTTATACAATGGTACCCTACGATAGTGTTTATTCCATGACCTCCGATCTTCCTTACAAAATCCAGCATGGTTGGGTGGCAAGAGCACTGGCCTAAGAGTCAAGAGACCTCATTCTAATCTGATGCCCACTACTGCTAACCCATGATTACTGCAAGATGCTTAATGTCCCATTTTCTTAATTCCCTTATAAGATCAAGGAATTGTACAGATAATCGCTTTCCATCTATATTACTGCAATATTTTCTACATTCCATCTCTATTGCTATAGTCAAATCTATACCCCCAAACTTATTTACAGTTGAGAAGTCCATGGTAGTGTTATATCCCAAGCCAAATTAAGAAATCAGAACTTATCTATTACATAAGTTTGGAGAGTGCATAAACTCAAGGGGTTTATAATGGACTCAGTGAAGCAGTAATTTAAAAAACAGTAGTTTCACTTCCCAAAAAGGGTTCCTGCTAATTTCCCAAAATGTTCTATATTTTCAAGAAGATGTATGTACATGGAAAAAGTCTGCCTTGTTTTCTGTGGTATTAACAACTATTCCCAAAATAATCGGAGTAAACAATGAACAACAAAAACTATCAGTTCACCTAGTGCCCTTTTATCTGAGGATATCAAAGTACGTAATTTACATAATAGCAAATAAAAGGACTCCACCATTTAACACTGGGTAATGCTATGTTTTGAGTAAAATGTCAAATGAAAATCACATACCATCTTTACACAGTGGTTCCTCCCAAACTCAACCACATTAAATAAAAAATACAGTTACTAATTCCCTGATCCCAACAATAGCCTAAGTCATCAGAAGGAAAGAAAATATTTTATTCTAAAATTCTTGATACTAATAAGTCTCTAAAGAATCAGTTGAACCTTAGGAAACTAGGCAGGGTATTAAAATATTAAACATATATTTCTGGCAATCCCACTTGTAAAAATTCATCCTACAGATATAATTACATATATGCATATCTAGAGACAATGATGCTCAGTGCAGCATTGCTAGTAATAGCAAAAATTTAGACACAGCCCAAATGTCCATCAGTAGCTAAATGACTCAGTAAGGTATGTCATATTCATATAATAAATCCTTTGTAGCCATAAAAGTAATGATTTTTAATGGAAAAATATCTATCATATATTAAACAAAAAATGCAAATTGAAGACCAATATATTTAACATGAGTGAGCATTAGAGAAAAATTTTAAATATGAAGAGGAGGTGGGGGTGCTTTAATGTTTTATTATTTTAGAATTATAAAATAACATATTTGAAAGATTCAAAAACAAAGTAATAAATGAAACTATAGCAATGGTTTGGTGTGCTATTCCTTTTTTTGATAATTTGCCAATATATGTACATTTTTACCAAAATTAAATTTTATAGCACATATTAATCTAATGCTTGCCTTAATACCACCCTCTTTTAATAGTCATATAACAGCTTATAGTATGAATGTACCAAAACTTATTCAACTGATCTCTTTTTGATGGATATCTAATTTGCTTCCTTTTTTTCTTTTTTCTTTCTCTTTACAATTATATGTAATATTTTAAGATATGGGTGTAAATATAAATACTATATGGATAGTAATCTCTGTGAGAGTAGAGGGATATATAACAATTATGACTTATTTCTTTATATAATATAAAAAATAGGGTGAAATTCTGAGTGGTATTTCTTACCTTTCTGTATTTTTCAGATACTTTAAATTCAAAACCTACTTTGAACTCACTTTCACTAGGAAACTATACAAGATTAAATCCACTGCCTGTGTTTTCCTCTAAGCCTCATCCAAGGTATTTGGCACATAATATATGGCTTCTCGCATCCTTCCCATGTGAATCAGCCAGCTCACAAAAAGGAGTCCAAGAAAGAAGTGGGTGTGAGGCTTTAATTTGGAAATACAGAAAAAAGATGGTAGAAATTAATTTTAAAACAGACTAAATCTAGTCTAGGATAGTTTAACAGTATGGGGTTTGCTATAGACTAAATATTTGTGTCCCCCCAAAATTCATATGTTGAAACCTAATCTTCAATGTGATGGTATTTGGAAGCGGGGTCTTTGGAATGTGACTAGACCATTATGAATGGAATTAGTGCCCTTCTAAAAGAGACCCTGGAGAGCTCCTTTGCCCCTTTCTGCCAGGTGAGGACACAAACAGAAGGCAGCTGTCTGTGAACTAGAAAGAGGGCCCTCACCAAACACAGTATCTACCAGTGCCTTGATCTTGGACTTCCCAACCTCCAGAACTGTGAGAAATAAATTTTTAATGTTTATAAGCCACTTAGTCTATGGTATTCTGTTATAGCAGCCCAAAAGGACTAAGACAGGGTTTATATTAAAAGGAGGGGTGTTGTCAAGCCTAAAATGCCTGCATGAGGAAAAATGTGGCTGGCACCATAAGTAAGAGGCAGACAATAAAATGAATCAATGAGTAAATGAATTAATGAATGAATGTATTGATGAATTGGATGATTGGGAGGAGGAGGCCTTTAACATTGATCAGTACCTTGAACTTTCTCCATCACCTAAGTTCATCTTGGAGCTTATCACACACCAAAGAAACATCTCTGAAAAGTCAGAGGTAGAACAATAAAGACCAAAACTGAGATCAATTTTCACAAACTGGCTCCAGTCTGGCCATTCTTGTGACCTGAGTAACAGACAACAGACAAGTCAGTCCTAAATCCCCAGCAAAACAAGGCATGATTGGACTATCTAACTTTTGAGATCAGTTCCTAAAATTTTAGGAGGTAAAAATTCTTTGAGCACTCTTGGGATGGTCAAGATGATGGAAAGAAAGTTATACAGCTCAGAGTTGTCTGCCTTCTTAGGGGAATCCTGGCCAGGAACAGCTCTAGATGGACGGGAGTGGCTGCTCCAATTCAGCATCTTAGGGTTCTATCAGAGATGCTGAAGGGCAAATTATCATAGGCCAGTGAGCAGGATGCTATGGTATGGTGGGATGGAGGATATGATGTGCAAACTGTATTAATGGTTGTCAATGATTAGGGCAGGAAATCAGGACTGAGGCATTTGATGAAATCAGTGCAGTTACATAAAAAGGAAGCAGACTGCAGAGGGGATAGTAGCTAGAAAGCATTAAAACCTTTGATCAGGAATTTCAAATGGATGCGAGGAGTACCTGAATAAGGAAAATACATTTCCTCTTCACCCCCTCTAATCGTTTCACAGCACATCAAAGCATTAAAATGCAGTTCTCTGGTGTGATTCATTATAAAATGTTTCATCAGTGTCAGGTCAATTCATTTTTTAAAAGACATTAAAAAGAGGATTTAGGGGATGAAATAATCTTTTATAACCACTGCAATGTATCATGGTAGTCAGCAATATGCAGGTGTTAATCTTAGAGTGCTTATTTTAAAACAGATCTATATTGAGATGGTTTGGATACTCAAACTCATCACAATTTTAATTTTAATTAAATGTTTCATATCATTTCACAATATGCAAATTCTTAATTTTAAGGCCACAATTCTTTTGATATTCCTTTGATCCAATATTTGGCACAAATAATCTATTTCATACACACATACACATACAACATACAAACAAGTATTTTTGTGCATTAACAATACTGAACAAGTTCAATGAATATATGGTAGAAATCTATTTTAGACGGAAAGCTGTCATGAAACTGTGCTACTCTTTTAGCTAATAAATATTAAATATCCATCCTCATCAAGTTCATGAAAAAGTATTCATATAATTCTCAAATGTAGCTTGCTGAACATTATAAAAGCAAGTGATACAGAGAGTCCTCAGCTCATTATTTAGAATATTTCAATTCAAATCTAAAGCTTAAGGTCTAAGAAGAGTGTGAACACCAACATGTTATATGGCTCTTAGAGCCACATACCTTAGAGCACTGGAAGGGATCTGGCTCAACAGAATTAAATTTTTTTTTTTTTTTTTTTTTTTGTCGTTTTTTCGTGACCGGCACTCAGCCAGTGAGTGCACCGGTCAGTCCTATATAGGAACCGAACCCGCAGCAGGAGCGTCGCCGCGCTCCCAGCGCAGCACTCTACCAAGTGCGCCACGGGCTCGGCCCAACAGAATTAAATTTTAATGTAGCATCATGCAATGGCACCAAAACATAACTCTCCATGAAAAATGATGGTTCTTTACCTTCTATATCAATTTTTAAATTTTTATATTTTGTTAAATTTCTTGTGGATTTCACAAGTAAGGAACAATATTAGTCACAGAAACCTGAGGTGGAAGATATCATTATTCCAACCTGCCTGATCTAGGATGGCTCTCTCCATGCAAGGAATTTAGAAATTTGAAATGGAAGCTACTTGGAAAGCAGACCAGCTCTCATCTGAAATTATGGTGGTGCCATTTTGCAGGGCTAAGCTTCCTTTTAGGCAAGGAATTTCAACCCTTATATCAGGTCTCCAATCACTCCATCTGTTTATCCCCATCATCAGAAATTCTGAGACACACCAGAGCCCAGAGTAAAACAGGTGCATTTGCATACAGCCATCTAAGGGATGCACACCCAGTCCCATGCACAGCTGGGATGTAGTAATAGATGCTTGGCAGGCTGTCATTTATCAGCTGTTGTCTCTAATCTCAAAGATAACCAGGCAGAATACCATGGCCACCTGCCATGAACTCACAGCCATTAGTTTTCTAGCCTGGGCTTTGTCCTGACAGGCCCATGGGTAGCAGAAGGATATGCACACAATGGGATGGTGAGATCAGGCTAGGGATGAAAGAAAGCTACAGTCCAAGGCAAAGTCGGATCATACGAGGGTACTTTCAAAAACTCATGGAAAGATTTGTATTATTTTTTAATTCTATTTTTCCATGAATTTTCTGAAGTACCCTCATATACTGAACAAAAGCTAAGTTGTGAGGAATTCAAAACAAGCAGCATCCTGGATATGATGTAAGGTAGTTTATAGTCATCCATTCAATAAATACTGCCAGGCCCTGTTCTAAGAACTTGATACATTAGTGAGCAAAATAAAGATCCTCTCCCTCAGGTAGTTTGGAGGAACACATCAAAAACAAGACATATAATAAATGGGAAAGTAATACAGTTATAAGACGATAAGTAATAATGGCAAAATGAAACAGTAAAGCAGAGTAAAGAGAAATAGGTATGCCAAGTCCTCCGGGTATTGAGGGAAGAAGGGAAAAGATGGCAAGTTGCAACTTTAGAAAGGATAGTCCAGGTAGGCCTTACTGAGAATGAGATATTTAAGCACAGACTTAAGGAGGATGTAAGGGAATTAGCCACGCAAATATCCAGGGAGGAGCTTTCCTTGCCCTTTCGACAGACCTGGCATGCTCCTACCTTAGGACTTTGCGGTGGCCATGCAGACGGAACTGCCACTGCGGAGTCCTAAGGTAGGAGCATCCAGGCCTGTCAAAAGGACAAGGAGGCCTGTGTGGCTCAAGTCAAGAAAGTAGGGGAAGAGTGGTAGGACGTGAGGTTCAGAAGACAAGAGGAGTCATATTATGTGGTGTTTGAGAACCATTGTAGGGATATGGGATTTCACTGTGAGGGAAATGGGCAGTCATCACAGAGTCGACTAATTACTGTTCTGATGGTTAAGCACACTTTTTAGTTCCACCCTCAAATACAGGAGACATTTTGGGGGCATTGGGGCACAGAGATAAACTATTGTTACAAATTTTGGTCCTAACACTTCATCTTAAAAGAAGTAAGAGTACGGAACCAAGTGTGGTATGTAATTCTTGAAGACATTCTGTTTGGAGACTCAAAACACATGAATGTAATTCATTGTCAGTTTCAGAAATATTTTTCCACTCCTAGAGAGAGCATAGAAGTCTGCTAAACTCGTTAGTTAACTCTAAGAAAGTTTAATTTCAATCTTATTCTCATTTGGCCTGCTTGCAAGCTATTCAAAAAATCATGTGAAATAAGAATGTGCACATTCTTTGACCATGACACCGGCTAAAAGGCATTCCTAGGCTTTTCTCTAGACAAAAATTAAATAACATCATCAATGGGCTGTTTCCTGGTAGGTCTACCTTCAACAATTCAGGTCAAATTTTAAAATAAAGTACATTACAATTTGCCAGAGCCTCAGCCTTGTCTTAGAACAAGTTGTAGCCTAGCTTTTCAAATTAAAAATGTAATGAAATACACAGAAGCAATGCAGAAGTCAGAACCCAAAACAAATCAATAGATGTTTAATGTTTCTCATTTCTTTATAGCTTATACTCAGTTATTAAAATGAATTTAATGCTGAGTAGGCACTTGACTACATAATGACCTGCCAATTCCCGTGCAGTGAGCTTATAATTAATTTTTAAAATAATATAATTGAGATCCCAGGGAAAAATGTGTAACTATCAAGAGAACCTTTGTGGTCATTCCTTTTTTAAGTAAAGCAATCTCTACCATATATACAAAATCTCACCTCCACTATAAAATCTCACCTTCACTATAATTGTTCAGCAATATATACAGAGAATATAATTTCACATTGCCAAGTCCTTTTTTAACTCCATAAAGTACATTCATTTATATATTGTTGGTGTTTAGATGTACTTTAGCCCTACAAGCTAAAGTTTCTGTCATTTACTTATCAAATATATATATATTTTTTTTTATTTATTTATTTTTATGGATTATATATATTCATGGGGAACCGAGCTGTCCATCAGCATCTGTGCCCAAGATGTGATGATCAGATCAATATTACCAACATCCACCCCCTCAAATTGAAATTATTCCCTGTGTCCTCTCTCCAGCCTCTCCCGAACCCCTCTCCCCCTACCCCTAGCAATCTTAGTTCTTTTCTCTCCATCTGCAAGTCCAATGCACCACTGTGGTCTTCCTTTCCTTCCTTCCTTCCTTCTCTCTTAGCTCCCATTTATAAGTAAGGACACATGGTGTTTTTCTCTCTGTGCCTGGCTTATTTCACTTAACATAATTTTCTCCAAGCACATTCATGTTGCTGAAAGTGGCAGAATTTCATTCATTTTTTTTTTTTTAATTTTATTTTGTCGATATACATTGTAGCTGATTAATGCTCCCCATCACCAAAACCTCCCTCCCTTCTCCCTCCCCCCCTCCCCCCCAACAATGTCCTTTCTGTTTGTTTGTTGTATCAACTTCAAATAATTGTGGTTGTTATATCTTCTTCCCCCCCCCCCGGTTTGTGTGTGTGTGTGTGTGTGTGTGTGTGTGTGTGTGTGTGTGTATGTGTGTGTGTGAATTTATATATTAATTTTTAGCTCCCTCCAATAAGTGAGAACATGTGGTATTTCTCTTTCTGTGCCTGACTTGTTTCACTTAATATAATTCTCTCAAGGTCCATCCATGTTGTTGCAAATGGCAGTATTTCATTCGTTTTTATAGCTGAGTAGTATTCCATTGTGTAGATGTACCACATTTTCCGTATCCACTCATCTGATGATGGGCATTTGGGCTGGTTCCAACTCTTGGCTATTGTAAAGAGTGCTGCGATGAACATTGGGGAACAGGTATACCTTCGACTTGATGAAACCACACACCCGGTGGGGTCGCCACTGCACGATCTAACAGCCTGGGCCAGAGCACACGGAACGGGGAGAAGTCCTGTACAGAAAGTGAAAGCTCAACAGAGAATTTCATTCATTTTTATGGCTGAGTAGCATTCTACTGTGTATATATACCACATTTTCCTTATCCAATCATCCATCAATGGACGTTTAGGTTGGTTCCATATCTTGGCTATTGTGAATAGAGCTGTGATGAACGTGGGAGTGCAGGTATCCTTTCAATGTGATGATTTCCATTCCTTTCCCAGAAGTGGGAATATATTTAGATCAACTGTCACGTCCTTGGCAATGAAACAGCCCTCTGGGAATCATAGATCCATCTAGAGGTCACACAGAGGAAGAGAAATAGAGCCAGCAACATGTGCCTTGGGATGGTGCAGAAACACTGGTCAGAAGGTTGCATTTTGAAGCAAAGAAAGCATTTCCTAACTCTGAGAAACAAAGGCTGTGAGAGGATCAGCAGCTGCCCACTGAGAGAGCTGTAGGGGAAGCCACGACCCTACTACGTTTCAATTCAAGTCAAGGAGATGGGAAAAGATTGGGGGATGTGGAAGGAATAAAGAGAAAAAAGTGAAGGGCTGGCTCATGAAGACAATAGCTTGGGTGTGATAAGTCACCAGAGGGTTTTGGGTTTGTGAGCACTGATCAAGGAAAACAGGAAGGTGAAGCATGAATAAATTTAGCCCCATAGTATTTGGGTGTAATGACAATCAGTCTTGAGAGGACTCCACAGTGGCCCACGCCCAATGCCCCGCAGCTGTGCTGTGAAGGTAGCCTTCGATTTTCCTAGTGGTCAGTGCAGTGGTGGTTGGTAGCAAAGAGCAAATATAAGTCACATGGCCCTTTGCCATAAAGGTAGGCTGTTTACACATCTGGTTGGCACTTACCAACGGTGGGCCCGTTGTTGTCACTCTTGATGGCCACATGATCAACAGGGGCCAGACAATAATGGGTGAACTGCTAGCCTAGTGTTGATTATCCTGGACCCAGTGGTGGCTGGGATGACCTGCTGGTGCAGGAAGCCTACTCACCTGTCTCCTTATACCTTGGAGTCCTGTGTGCCAAGAATTCCTCTGTCCTTTCCTCAGGATCCTGGGCCCTTGAGCAGATTTTATAGTGTTTGTTTGGCACTTCGTGCCTGTTTCCACTGTCCCTTGTGCCTTTTCTCTCCTACCTTATATTCATTAGTTTCCTTCTAGATGCTTTTTTGCTATACTGCAGACTTAACATAGACTTAACTGTGTTTTGTTGTACACATATTTGAAGACAGAAAAGATAGAAATTTCTTTCTTTCTTTCTTTCTTTCATGAAAGTATTCCAGGGAAGCAGTTCAGGGCTGATGATAGCTCCATGGGGTCATCAGAGACCTGGTTTCCTATGGCATAGTTTCCACCCTGAAGATCATCATGTCTGAGTTGGAGGCTGGGAGGAGGGAAGCCAGAAGGGAGAAAAGCATCCTACTGAGTCAGGTCCCTTTAAACAATGTTTTCAATAGCCTCACACAAGACTTCGCTCCCAACTCACTACCCAGAACTGTTACATGGCCACCTCTAGCTGCAGGGAAGGCTGAGTAAAGCTGTCTGTCTCAGATGGTAATACGGGTAGCAAAATATTGGGATACTGTAACAAAGAAAGAGGGAGAAATGGTTACTGGGTAGAAGCCAGCTGTGTCTCACTTGTTACCATTTTGAGCAAGGTCCCTCCATGATCTCTAATACCTGCTGAGGACAGTTCCCCCTCCATTGGCATAAGCATGCTGCAGGGTGAGCATTGCATAGTGCTGTCTCCCTAAGCCCTTGCTCTGAGCTGCACAAGCAGTTACCAAAGTCACCGACTATCATTAGCATGGTCCTCCAAACTCAGCAAATCACTCATGGCTTTCGGAGGTTATTCTTCTATCTATGCTGTTTTGTACCAACTGACTGTACAAGAGGATAGTAAACACCTCCCAGTACTGGGCAGTTGTGCGGATTTTAGTTAACACAGTACCTTCCCCCTTCCTGTCTGATTTACCTTCCACATTTGCAGAGCCAAGAAGACATTTTGAGGGAAGGAACATAGGGAGATACCAATCAAAAACCCCACAGACTCTATACATGAGTCACAATCCAAATAAGCAAGCCAAGAGGGACAGACCAGCTAAGAAACCAAAGTGACAAAGATGGCAGAGAGCACATAAGAGGAGAGCTTTGACTAGGAGGCTGGGAGGCAGGCCCGTAGGAATTCTGTGGCCACTGACGGTGGCTGCCTCAGCCCTCCACAGGTGTCGCAGAGAGGAAGCAGTTCATGTGCTGGCCCAGCGTGACACTTCGTACTAAATCACTCCTTACCTCACTCCCATCTATGCTCTCAGCAGCACACTGGAAGAGTACAAAATTACGCCTTGTACTTCAGGAAAATGCACACAAGTAAAAGCAGATCTAAAATAGGAAGAAATCATTTGGTTCTGGGATTTATGAACTCAACCCTACTCTTAACAGCAGAAAAAATTGTTTCACACCAACATTTATCAAGAGCATATTTTACTATGTGCCAGGCACTGCTCAAGATGCTCCAGCTGTTTTATTTGATTTACTCAGATAACAAGTTTATATGAGGGATACTATGATATGCCTGTTTGCAAATGAGAGGAGTGAGGCACAAAGGGGTTAAATTACTTTAAGCTATCTGTGAACACTTGGAGTGACTAGGAATAGGTGACAATTTACAGAAATAGCCAAGTGATGCTTCTCAGGAACCAGCTCTGCAGCAAATGCTTAATTTTGAGTGTGTGATGTTGACCTCTATGGCAAGGGTTCACACCCAACCTTATAACCCTAAGAGACAAAATGCACAGTGATCTCCCAGGACCGTGTTTTACATCGAGTAATAGAGCCCCACACATAGTGCTGCCTGTAGTTATTCACGACGAGGTTGTAGTTCCTTCCTGGCAGGATTTATGCACACACTTGAAGATATGGAGGGCTGGGAAGATGCATCAAGCATGCCCCTGGGAGCGCACTTATGCACAGAGACGAGATGAAGCTCTGGAAAGGATAAAATATTTCTGCAAACGGTTTTTTAAAAAAAAATACCTTCGAAGCTATACAGTAGTTCCTTTTATCAAGCAAACACTCAAAGATGGCATTAAAGATTTTCTCTGTTATTCATTGCTATTTTCAGGAAGCAGGGAAGTCTGCAAAAAACATGTTCCATCTTCCAATTTGACATCCTCAAATAATATAATTTCTTACGTGGGTCTGTTAATGTTATTTTTGTTTCCCTTTTTAGTTTTGACATTTCAAAAAAGAAAATCCTTGAAACTAGCAGACAAATCTTGAACTAGTAACAGTGAAAGCATCATTTTTCCTCCAACGTATTGCTCTCTTGAAAGAAATAATGGTTTTATATCTGAAATCAATGAAATTGCATTTTAAAATAACCATTAAACATAATATTCACATTAATTCCACAAGTAGCACATGACCTCTAAGTCCAATCAATAACAAAATGTTAATTAAAGTTTGGAAATGAGATCAATTTACCTAACAGGAATGATAGATAACCATTATAAGAAGGGCTACAGAGAATAAAAAGAAATAAAAGGAATATCATAATATGAATCTAAAGAAGCCAAACTCATAGGAACAGAGTAGAAAGTTTGTTGCCAGGGCTGAGGGTAGGGAGAAATGGGGGGATTTTGGTCAAAGGGTACAAATATTCAGTAATAAGATGACTAAGTTCTGGATCAAATTTACAGCATGGTAACTATAGTTGATAATACTGTATGGTACACTTAAAATTTTCTAAGAGGGCTCTTAAGCGTTCTCACCCCACATACACACATAAATAGTAACTATGTGAGGTGGTGGACGTGTTAATTAGCTTGATGGTGGTAATCCCTTCACAATGTATGTGTATATACCAAGATGTCACATTGTACATCTTAAATATACATAGTTTCCATTTGTCATTTATACGTTAATAAATCTGGGGAGAGATAAATTTTAAAATCTAAATAAAAAATTTTTAATAATGAATTTTCTGGGTACCATGAAAACAGAGACCTTTGTATTTCCCTGCATTTTTAACTAACAAAATTCATCCAAAGGAATTACGTTAAAAATTCAGAGACCAGTACCAAATATCTTCAAATGCACTCTATTTTATATATCACTTTTTGGTTTGTTTTCATAGTAATCAGGTTTAGGCAGACACAACGTCCTCCCTGCAAGCAGATTTTTGTGTCCTCTTGGTTTTACGATATTATATACATAATGAGATGAGGACACCAGAGAAATAACAGCAGCATGTGAAATGGCAGCAAATGAGGGGAACCAAGGCTTTGGGCTGGGAAATATGTACTCAGAGGATTATTGTGCAGATTAAAGGAGAATTACATAAAGCTCTGAGCACAGTGCCTAACACATTCTAAGGGTCCAATAACTCGTGTCTATTGTTGTTATTATAGAAAAGCAACAGAATTATTCCTAGAATGCACATTTTGAAGCTTCATGGGCTCCTCAAGGAGTTCCACTTAATGAAGTAGCAGATTACCAAATGTATTAATTAGCTCTGGTGGCCTGAAAGAGTTTATTCAATTTCCAAAATAATAAGATGGTTAGAAAGGGGCTTAATAAAATCCCATAAAAAACTTCACTACCCCTCTTTCTAAATGCCCTGTACACTTAGACAATGTACAGTCAAATATTACAGAAGCAACTACCAAAGCTAAGTCATTTTTTCAGCCTCTCTCTCTCTCTTTCTGTTTCTTTCTAACTTCTTTTTTAAATCTGTAACATTTCCTCCAGTGTTAAAGGGTGTGTCCACGATCAGTATCACCCTAAATATTTAAGACCCATCCACAAGTCTCTGACCTCTTTAAATCGATTGCCACTCTGAGAGTTCAGCATTTGTGTTTATCCTGTTTCCCCATCACCTGCTTCACAGCTCTCTTAGAAACCTTACACTAAAGCTACCTTCACTTTTCTTATCCTGTCTTTACTCAACCACTTATTCCCTGTGTTTTAATTATTTAAATGGCCTTTACGACATCTCCAGGTAATACAGAATCAAGTGCCCTATGGGAGCGAAAAGTGCTGATTGAACGGAACTGAACTCTCAAGGAACATTCCTTCTGATTTCTTTAAGCTTGGAGTAGGTGAGTCTACCCCAGCAATAATAACATGAGCAGTTTTGTTAGTGACAGGATAGAGGTGGGAAAATCCATTGGGTTCATCCGATCCCACCTAAAACCTAAGAAGAGTGATCTCTGGGCCACAGCAGCCTTGATTTCTCTCCTGGAGCCAAAGCCATCAGAAGGTCAGAGGATGAGCTAGCAGAAGAGCTGGAGTGGAGGGAGCAATGGGCTTCGCATTTCTGCAATCTGATGAGAGAGAAATAAGCAGCACTGAAGGAAGCTGAGGGACACTCCAAGACCTCTCTGATAACTCTTGAGTGACATCATACTTCTGGGAGAGCTCAGAAAAAATTCCGTCAACCTGTCCTCACACTGTGCCATCTTTTGCTTCTTCCCAATCTCATATTCATTCTAACTGAATATATTTCTATACTAATTTACGCTACTTATACTAAGACTTGGAAGAGTAATTGAAGTTATCCAGGTGTGGGAATGGGGAAGAAACAATGCACAGGAACTAAGCATGCCTCGTCTTGGAGGTGAGAGAGACCATGATATATTCAGAGAACTATAAGTACGAAGCACAATAGGGCTGCACACAGAGCTCCTGCATGTATGTGCAGGGGGAGGGAGAGGTTGGAGCACAAGACAATTAGAAGCACTGAAGATCTTTATGCTGGAATTGACTTGATCAAAGTTGAATTCTAGAAAGATCACTCTGGCAGTGAGGTGGAGACTAGGCTGGAAGTGGGCAAGTCTAGAAGCAGAAAGACCAGCCAGAAGCCCCCCTGATGGTGATGGCATGGACTAGGAAAGCAGCAGTGGGGGTGCAGCCAGGTGGGTGGAACTGAGAAGTTTTCAGAAAACAGAATGAGAAAGTCATAGAGAATGGCCCAATAAAGGAATGAAGAAGAAAGAGGAACAAAGGATGACAGCCGGGCTTCTGGCTTGATGGTGGGGCCACATTACAACAGCTTCTCATCACACTTGGACCACATTTACTGCAGCCTTCAACGTCCATCATGTCTGGGTCGTGACCACCTCTCCAAACCCACCTGGCTTTGTGTCACTTGCCAGACTGGCCTTCTTTATGTCCCTGAACATGTCAAGTTGTTCCCACCTTCAGCTGTTTTCGCAAGCTGCTCCCTGTACCTGTAGAGTTTCCCCAGATCTTCACATTGCTGGTTCCTTCCTGTCATTCAGGTCCCTGCCAAAATGCCACTTCCTCCAAAGCTTTCCCTCACCAGCCTATTATTTTATTTTATTTTTATTCTGCAGGACTTCTCGTTTACTACCTGTACTAAAGTTTCTTCGCTGTTTAGTACCTGCTTTCTGCTATCTCCCCACTTCCAGAGCATAAGCTTTACAAAAGCAGGAAGCCATTTTGTCCACTGCTCAATTTCCAACACTTTGAGCAGCATCTGATGTATGTTAAATACTCAGTAAATATTTGTTGAATGCAAAAATTAATGAATAAATAACTGAGTGCATGAATGAGTGGGGAACTCACAGGGAGAGTAGGCTTGGGAGGCATGAGGAGTTGAATTTTGAAATGAGGAACCAGAGGGGCATAAACCAATAAAGGTGCAGGTACCCATCTGGAAAGTGGTTAATATACAGCTCAGAACAGAGTTTGTGCCTGAGAAGGGATTGTGTCACAACCATACAGATGGTAGCTGAAGCCATGGGACTAAAGGAGAATGCCAAGGCAGAGAGTGAACAGGAAGGCAAGGGAGCCAGCACTAGAACAGTCTGGAATACAGTAAATACTAAGTATTTATTGTACAAATTAATAAATGAATGAATGGATATGTTATAGATACTTGCAAACACATCTGATCCTATCAAACACTATGTAACTTTCCTTTGGACATCAATGTCGTACTATTTATCTTTTTAACACTTACAGCCTACTACACGGTTCAATAAATGCCAGGTGAGGGAATTTACAACATATTATGAATTTTTATCATTTTGTCTCTTCCCTAACATCTAGCTGGGTCCAGAAGATTTGAGTCAGTGGGGGGTGGATTGCATCATTGCAATCCACAGTGATATCACAAATATCCACTCTCCTCTCTTGCCTCTGCACCCTGCGGAGTTGGCAGGTGATTTGGTTCAGCCAATGACTTGTAAGCAGACATGATATACTGGCTTTAAATCCAATTGTGTAGTCAATTCAGTGTTTTAAGTTCATACCCACTGCCATAAGATGTCCCAGATAGGAGCTGCTCCTTTCAGTCTGGGTTCCAGAGTGATAATGCACATGGAATAGACCCATAGGCATTCAGCAGCCTAGGTAAAAGCCACAGCCAATCCACAGCCCCAAGTAAGAGGAGCAAAAAGCAAATTTTTGCTGGTGTAAGCCACTGGGATTTGAGGCTTATTACTGCAGCAAAGTTGGCTGATTCTTGGACCCCCCAGAAGACACTGAATACTTCTGGGATGGGACTAAGGGAGTGCAGTCCTCAAGACAGAGACTTCACAGATAGATTCTGTATCAAACAACTCCGTGGAGAGATAGCCCTGCACCCCTTCCGAGAAGGGGGCTCAAGCCAAGAGGATATAATTTTACCTCAACTAGTGGAACATACCCAACTGAAAATTAATAAATGAACAATCCAGGAACTTATATGCATTATGAGATGATATGCCATTTGAATCTGCAGTTTTCAGTGCTGTTACAACCTCTGTGGCCTATTTCCCCATCTTATATTCGGCCCCCACTCACCAGCTCTGTATGAAATGTTTTCATTTTTAAGCCTACAGTTCATAAGCTCCACTGAAAGAAAACTCAATAAAACCATAAACATAAAGGAGCATTAAAATTAAAATGATACTAAAAATAATCAATTTTCATTTCTTTTACAGTCCCATAATTCTTATAGATTTAATCAAGTTATGAAAATTTATTTATAGAATATTATAGACAAAGAAAAATGAACTGAAATGAATTTTCCATTTTTGCTTAATTAAAATGATTCCTTCAAATAAGACAGTATAAATACCTGGATTAAAAAGCTTATTGTTGCTAGCTATAGTTGTATTTGTTTTTTTATGATGTGACAATATTGATCTCAACATTTGTGTCAAAAACTATAAGAAATATAAAATAGTATACTGGGAGAAAGCTTTTAAATTAGCATACAATTAACCCAGACACACATATTCAAATCCTTTAGCCAAGTCTTCCAATTATGAATAATAAATATCCCAAATGCAGTCATTTGGTACTAACAACTACATATTGATAACTATAACAATTAAGCAAAATGTCAAGAAAATGGGTTAAGAATTACTCTGCAATGATTCACAGTTTATAGGGGGAAAGAAATGCCATTTTGAAGACTAATATGCCACACATCATCCAAGGCACTTTGTGTATATTTCCTTTCATTAACAATATATCAAGGAAAAAGCACGTATATTATCGCCATTTTACTGATGAGGAAAATGACTCAAAAAGATTAAGAAACTTAACCGTGGTTTTACTTAATTACTCTGATTTTGGGGCAAAAACAATGCTATATATAAATTACAATAAAGAAGAATGTTCAACTTTGTCTAAAAATTACTGTGAATATCATACTAAACTATAGTCAATACACCTAGATATCATACTATGTTAAGTTCTCTAAGATTTGTTAAATAAAACAGAATATTTATGGTAAAATAAAATATCACTTGTGGTACTATATATATAAGTGATCACCCCAGGGATGTGGACTAGACACAAGACTCCCTGACCCAGCATTATGGGGGGAAGCGGCACACACCAGAAAATAGGCATATACCTGTTTTTTATACCAACATACAATAAGTGACTATGTATATAGCAACATCACTCTACAAATGAAATGAGTAGAACTTGAATTTCTGAAATTTGGCAATTGCCAGAAGTGAACCAACATAGATACCAACCTCTGCTTGGGAGAACATATTGGTATTCATTACCAATGGAGAGAAAAAAAGGGTCACTGAATTCGTGTATTTGGGTAGCAAGCTCCCTGACAGATGCTTGACAGACAAGGAAGTGGCAAGCCAAGTCAGAAAAGCTAACGTGTCCTTCAGCAGGATGGCAGATAGAACAGAACACCAACACGGCACTGATCTACCAAAGGATAGCTCCTGGTGTCAAATCCACAGCATGCCAAGGTGGTTGGGATCTGCCAAAAACAATACATTTAGAGTCTTGGAAACTAGCCATAGAATCACTGAGTCAGGCTTCACTAAGGAATGTCATATCGCCAACGATCAGGAGCCAGAGCCTATTATATAACCCAATAAAAGGCCATGGGGCACTGCAGTCACATCATGAAAAAACATGGGCTTTGGAGTCAAAGAGACCTGGGTACTGAACTGGCCCTGCCACTTCCTAACTGTGAAATCTTGGGAAATTGCTTGATATTCCAAGTCTCAATTTCCTCATCCCCCCTTACAAGGGGGATAACACCTTGCCTTTCTGGCAAAAAATAAATGAGAAGGCATAGGTAAGATGCATGGCATTTATTAAACAAACAGTTATTTATGTTATTCATTATCTGATCAGCTTAGAAGTGGTATTCTCTGTAGTATGTTTACTCTTAACCAGATACAGGATAGAAATGTGACATCACAAAAGTTGATGCAAGGTGAACAGAATTCAAGTAAGTACAAAAGACAGCAGAAAAGTTTCTTAAAGGCATGCTGTAGCCCATCCTCAAAGAGCATGCTTTTACCTGCAAAATGCTGATAAGCAACAGCGGCTGCCACCAAGCCAGAGAAAGTGTGTTTGCATGCCTCGCTTGTAGCAACAGTACTAGATAGACTGTAAGCATGAAGGCCTGGGCCCCCAGTAAATCAGATCTGCTCATAGCTAAGAGTCCTGTGCTCCAAAGCAAGAAACAGTTTTCATAGCAATCTACATCACAGAAACTGTTATTCACACAGTGGCCTCTTCAATCACATCACCCTCAGGGCTAGCATCATCACCGGCAGCATCATCTTTGAACCTGAAGGACAGGAAAGTAAAAAATGCTCCATTGGTCCATTGTAAGTAAAAGTGAAGAACTTATGCTGAGAGTTGTGAGTACTCATGCAAAGACCTAAAAACACGAAAAGAGCCATGTCTACCAGAGAGTCTGATCAGAAGTAGATATCTGAAGGAATATTCAGGGGAAAAATAGCATAGCTTCCCTCTGAAAACTGTTTCTAGACATTTGCCTACAAAGTTAAAAATAATAGAAAGTAGTGACCCTGATATACACAATTTACTTAGATTTTCAAATATCTTTAGATAAAGTTTTAAGTCCCAGGGTGTTTTGTACCCATTCACAAAGGTCTCCTTAGCAGAAAGGCATCCAGACATTACTTTGAATCACATCAAACTTTCAAGACCTGTCCACAGAACAAATTCTGAGCACATAATAATGTAAAGTCTAAGTTTAAATGTGTACGTTGCTGTAAGTCTCAGCAGGAGAAAGGGTACCAGAGGCAAGTTAAAGAAACATTCAGTCATTGCCTAGAATCACACTTGCAGTCTCTTCTAGAATCCCTGCCAATAGAGGAGAACTGATAGGGCAAATTCTAATGATATCCTGCGAGCTCCACCTCCTCAGACTGTGAACTGTAAATGAGAGAGCCTGTAGTCTCTGTGCTCAGAGCCATCTCTCCTTTTTCTTTCATTTTTCACAAAGGGAAGACACTTTGTAGAACATCATCTGTTTTCATGACATGTGAAAGGTGATGCCTCAAGAAAAATAGCCAGTTTGCTTGTTGTCAGCAGGAAAAATATTATATATATGTATTTATAGTGTGTGTATATATATATACACACATATGTACACATATATGCATATAAATGTATGTTTGCATGTATATAAATGTGTCTATGTATATATATACATTATCTACATTATATGCATATACTATATATACACACATATAAATATGGAAATATCCACACACATATACATAGACACCTACACGCATGCGTACACACATACATACAGTATATAACTTTATTTAGAACCTCCTTCACTCTCTTTAGCACCTCTGTCCAATTTGAGAGGAGCAGATGGGTTCTACACATGTGAATAAATGTTTCCAATTGCAAACATCATATGGTAAATACCCTCTCATGACCAAAAGCATGTTCAGCAAAGGCAAGCAGAAAGAGACAGAGTTAAATCCATAATGCTGTATCATTTCAACTACATTTATTACCTCTATCTCTAAATTCAAGCAAAATATACAATTTCGGAATTCAATAGCTGCAATTGAAAAAGTGATATGTAGTGTATATATTTCTTTTTGCATACCATGCAGATGTGTAATCAATTAAAATGTGAGAAAATGCAGCAAACTTGTCAAGATAAAACTCATCATGATTAAAAATCATAACAATATGACTGTATGTTTTTATAGCACTTTAGAATGTTTGAAATGGTCTCTGCCCCTCAGCTGTGGTACAGTGAAGAGGCAGCATCGTGCCAAAGACTGAATAACAGAAGTACAGCCAGGGGCCTCAGCTGGAGTCTCTCCTTGGCCACTCCCTAGGTCTGGGATGTTAGAAACGAGGTTCCTCTTTCATAAAATGCAGATAATCATGCCTTCTTCACCAGGTTGCTATGAGGCATAAATAAGAAAGCACTTCGCAAATGTTAAAGCTCTCTATGAGTAATGAGAAAAACACGGTCTTTATAATTACTCTAAAGTGGATGGTACAAGTGCTATTATCCCAATTTTACAGAAAAACTCAATGCAGTCACGTGCTGGACAAACTTAGCATTCTGCAACATCAAAATTGGTGATTGACTGATGCTAGGTTGCTTCTTTTAAAGCACAATTCCTCATTTTTATTATTAGTTATTAAGATCATATATTTTAAAATACCTTTGAAATGAACTACAAAACACAATTTCTTCAGATCCATGTGTTTACAATATCAAGATGAAGAATGTAATACGACAGTACTTCAAAAAGTTCGGGGAAAGATTTGTATTATCTTTTAACTCTGTTTTTTCCACCAACTTTTTGAAGTACTGTCATATAGCTAAAACACTTAAAGAAGTTGTTTTTAAACTGTAAAAATGAAAAAAGTTGTACCAACATATATTTTTATCCATTCATTCAATAAACTCATTGACTGTCTATCATGTCCTCTACCATGGGCCAGGGTTCTGGGGATACAGCAGAGGAGATGAGATCCCTGCCTTCATGGGGTTTGTTTTCTCCTGGAGAAGACAGTCCATATTCAATCAGACAAACGAGAAAAGGACATAATCTGGTAAGTGTGCTGTAGAAAATAAGCACACTTGTTTTCTAATAAATAAGTGAGTGAGATAGAAAATACCTGAGGCTAAGGCGGGAGGGGAGGGAAGAAGGCTATGTTAAAACAGATGGTGGGAGAGGTCCTCTTTGAGATGTGACTTTTGCAGGAAGATCTAAAAGATGAGAAGGCCAGCCCAGTGAAATGATGGAGAAAGAACATTTCAGGCAGAAGGACAAAGAAAGGCTGGAAAGTACATGGTCAGAGACCAGTCAGGAGGTTGTCTCAAGAGTTTAGGGAAAAGAGGAAAGACATATTTTGGAAGTAAAATCACCAAAACTCAGGGATGGATTAGATATGTAGAAAAAGGGAAAAGGGTGATACAAGTTTTGCATGGGAGTACCTGGGTGAATATTTTATAAGTAATACTTAGAAAAGGTGAAATTACCTAGTTGGGGATAGAAAACTCTAGGTCTAATAGATGGCATGACAGAAGACCTTTTTTAAAAATTATTTTTAATTGTGGTAAAATATACATAAAAAAATTGTACCATCTTAACCATTTTTGACTGTACAGTTCAGTGACATTAAATATATTCACATCGTGCGTCCATAGCCACCATCTACCTCCAGAACACTTCATCTTGTAAAACTGAAACTCTGCATCCATTAAACACTAACACCCTATTGCCTCTCCCCCAGCCCCAGCAACCACCATTCTGCTTCCTGTCTCTATGAATTTGACTACTCTACATACTTCATGTAAGTGGAATTACACATACAGTATTTGTCTTTTTTTGTGACTGGTTTATTTCACTCAGCTTACTTCCCTCAAGGCTCATCCATATTGTAGCGTGGGTCAGAGTTTTCTTTAAAGTGAGGTATTTTTATGATGTGGACTTGGAAAGAGTAATGGAACCCAAAGCAAAGCCTATCTGGGCCTCAAACTGAAAGCAGAGAATAGATGGGCTCAGCTATGCTCTCTCACGGGATTATAATTAGAAGGGCATGGGGGATAACATATAACTCTTAGGTACTGGGAAGGAGAGTTAAGAAATACCTCCAGGTACCCACCGTGAGTTCCTCTAAGGCACAATGAGCAAAGTGAATGTCTTCCAAAGATTTTTTTTCACTTCAAGCATCTAAGTCTCTACAGGTGAGTGGTACCAGGATGGAAATCAACATGTTTCAGTTCAGTCTCTCTCAAACATGAAGCTGGACCCACACAATAGCAAAGGTAAAGAAAAATCCATTTTTATCCAAGTTTTCCCCCCAAAGGCTTTAACATAGCACTCTGTAATTTCCAAGCTTATATTTTCAATTCAATCATTTTCCAAGAAAATGGAGGTTATCAAAATGATTGTTATTATCCACAACATTTGGTAACAGAAAAACAACAGGGCCATGTTCCCATGTTAGTTTCTATTGCCACCAAGAATCAACTCTCAAACTATTTCTATCACTTTAATTCACCCAGGAGGAGTCTACTGACAACAGCTGTCCTCCAGAAAATAGAAATCTTTAATCTCCAAATACTTGAATAAAGAAAGAAATTGCAAAAGACTTTGAAAAGGAAGCTAATAATTTAGATTTGAGTGACTGGGCTGGCTATTTTTCTGATATCCTATTTTACTTGATTCCTAATCTCACAGAGGTCTTTGGTTCAGAAGAGAGCCTCCAGAGATAAGAACATGAGACTTATGGCGTTATTTTGCAACGAAGTACTAGTACAAAGAATTTTGTTAAGGATTTTATTTGCTTACAACAGGTATGTTATATTTGTCTGCTGCAGATTGCAAAGAACTCTATGCCTTTATTCACAACAGGTACCAAACAAGAAGAAAAGGCAAAGTAACGATGTAAAGTTCCTTATAACCTGCAGCAGATATAACATCAAATGTAGAATAATTAAACTAAAATAAAATCAATACTCCCCTTCATTAACATTCTACTTCACAAACTTAAGAATATTATCCATGAATATCTAATTACAGTTTTCCCTCATGAAGGTCTAATTTGAAACCTCTGTCAAACTGAAATTGAGCTCCCTGATCACATTAGTGAGCAGAGTTATTTCAGGAATAAAGGATTCTTGTCTTAAATCATTAAGACACTGCCTTTATGGCTCAGCATACTGTTAGCAACTGCTGGAATCACTGTGCCTCAGAAGTCAAAATGAATTGCAGGGATCAATATCATTTTAGCAAAAGTCAAAAGTTGACAATACAGAAATCTCAGGAACTCAAATGAATGTAAGGAATAAATTTACGGAAAGTTTTATTTTGAGAATGTTTTATACAAACAGTCTGATCTCAAGAGGCACGGACTAATAGTCACAAACTCTAAGTCTGATGTTCTGGTTCCTTTGCCAACTATTTGTGTTATTACGTGAGTCCCTGAACTTTTTCTAGGCTTAGTCTCTCATCTAATAAAATTTCTTCTCCTAACTCGTAAGCTTATGGAGATGATAAAACAAAATAGGGTAGGCGTATGTGCTTTTAAAACCAGAATTACTAAACCTATAAGGTATTATTAAGTAAAAATAACTACCAGGTAAAAATCATCAAGTAAAATTCCTATCATAGCCTGCAGTGAAAAAAAAAAGATAAGCTGAAACAAACCAGGACAGAGGCATGGGTATAAATGGAGAGGCTCTTTTCAGTCTAGAGAAACAGCTTTCAGGGGACAGGGGTCTAGCCAACACCCAACTATTTTCAGTCTAAGGTCAGTTCAGAGGTGTGTATTCTACTTTAGGAGAGTGTTGGACAATCACAGGGATCTGAAATGGACGTGAGCATCTCTGTTCTGGAATCAGCTTTCCAAGTCTTATCAAGCCTCCTATGCAGCTTTAAGATGGAGATCTCCAGCAAGAGGCTCTGAAAAGCAGACCATCTGCAGTGCCACTGTGGGAAGACTTGGGTACAGCTAGATCTCCAGAAAGCTGCTGGCTACCAAGCTCAAATGAAGCAGAAAAAAAAAATCTCTTCTTTCCTAAGGAAAACATTTGGAGGAAAGTTTTTCCAGTCATTGCTAACTATGATAATTGCATTTGACATTTTAAGAGCACAGCTCAATAGCTAAAACGTATCAGTGTAAATGACTTGCAGTAGGAAATATAAATGGGTATATATTCAAAGACCAAGTGCTCCTTTTCTGAGGAAATGTGCCTACAAAGTTTCTCAGAGTTGCAAGTTTTAAAAAGTTCAATAATACACTCTGAATTTTGAGTAGAAATAATTTTTCTAATCTAGTACCAAATATCATAGAAAATAATATTGCTAAACTCAATTATATTAAGTAATATATGTAATAAGATAACAAAGTATTTCTCTACTACATGCAGAGAAAATTTAATGTAAATTCAGTAAGGAACTACTGTTCACTAAATAACAAATGCATGACAATAGAACATTAATACTACCTTAAGTAGAATGTTCTTTTATAAAATTAGGTATGTGTGGTAAGTTAACTCTCCATAGTACCATAGCAATGCAGTCATACATTCTGGTCCTTTATACCTGCTTATAAGTTATCCACATTAAAAAAGAAAAAAGAAAGAGGAAGGGAGGAAGTGAGGGAGGAAGGGAGGGATGACTAATTACATTTGTTACTTCGAAACAATTTTTGTCTTTGGTTCAAATCTCAGACTCACCACCTGGTAGCCATGAAAAAATTATTTAAGGGCTTTAAGCCTCAGAGTTTTAATCTGCTGTAAAATAGAAATGGTAAAAGTACCTACCTCACAGAATGATCATGAGGACTAACTAAGTTACTCCATCTAAAAGATCTGGCTCAGTGCTAGGTACATATAAATAATCGTTTTACTGTTCATATGTCAAACATCTGCTATGAAAAAGTTAATTTTGCCATTTTCAAGATTCTACTGATACCATTAAGAACAGCTGAAAAAATTAATAAATATTTATTAGCTCCTTATTTCTTTTGCTGTCTATCTAGCAAGAATCCCTGTTTTACAAATAAAACTAATTATCTTTTTCAAAAGCAACAACAACAAAAAGTTTTGTAATTGAGGTAGAAGACTTCTAGTAATAATTCTCAGGATCAGAGAAGGGAGGCAGATGTAATTTTCACCCTCCTCCTGGTAAGAAAAGCTGACAGATGTGGAGGAAAGCGTCAATCTACAGACTGAGAGCACTCAAGTGCAGCTCAAAGCACCTGGTCCTCTACTGGACACCTCACTGCTGCACATGCACGGAGTTTTGGTAGTTTGTTGTTGTTGTTGTTGTTTGCAAGATTCATGACAATCTTTTATTTATCATTCATAACATGTTGAAAGCAAAGTTGTATCTACTGAAAAGCAGAGCTGATCACACAGCTTAGTTTCTGGTTGTCCTTTGACTCCAGATAGATGGCTTGGCTCTTGTGATCCCATCTTTCATCATAGTACAATTTGGGGATGTGTGTATGTGTGTCTGCCTGTCTCTCTGTCTGTAGAGTTAGAAAGTCACATAACTTCATCCTAAAAACATACAAAGCTACTTCAAAAAATTCATGGAAAAACGGAATCAAAGGAGAACACATATCTTCCAGTGAACTTTTTGAAGACCCCTTGTGTAAATAAAGGTATGAAAGGTGGGCAAGAATAACACATAATAAATGATTCCTGTTCCCAATCTAATGGAAGAGATACACATATAACTATAATCCAAGACGGGCTGTGGTGAGCACTGTTTTAGTGATGCCAAGTAACAAGTGATAGATAACATTACAAGAGATTGACTTAGTAGTAGTCTCCTGTACGTGGGAGAGGAAGAGAACATGAATGATCTCTGCAAGGCTCTTAACACCATGAATGCAAGAACCACATTTATCTCATCTCCCACAGTGTACCCAACACTTAGCACAGAGCCTGGTAAATTGTAGGCCCTGATAAATCTGTGTTGAATGAATGATTGGATAAATGAATGAGTACAAGACAATGAGTCCAAGGACTGAAAAAACAGCATTACTAGGAATTTCAATGGAAAATATGAGATGATGTTTTCAGCAGGGAGAATGGAAGGGATAGAGTTTGTTACTAAGGCAGTGAGTTTACTGATGTTTTTGCAGAACAGAATTAATAGTGACTTTCAGGAGTGTAGTCTTATTAGAGTGGTGACAGAAGCCAGATTAAATGGGATTAAGTCCATTAAAAATATAGTGCAGATTTCTTTTTTTAAAGGTACTTTCACAGAGCCCACTCATAGTCAACTCTCTTTTCTAACCCCTCCTTTGAGAGATTTTCACCATTAGCTTTACCATCTTAGCATTTTACTTCCTACTCGAGTTTGTCATTTCCCACTCTGGAAATCTCACTGTTCAAACCTATTTCTTGACTACCTATGTAAAATTCTGAGAGTCTCTGCACTATTTTATTTTATTAATCCACTAACTTTATCCACTGAAAGACTCATTTATTTCCTTAGTGTTAGTAAGTCTCTCCATTGCTTAGTATTTGGCCCAATGTCAATATAATTCAGCTTTTCAAAATATTCTTTTATATAAAACCTAGTCAATAACTTTTAGTAATCTAAATGAAAAATGGAGCCTTAGTTTTAACTTCATGAGACATGTACTCAATGAGGCAGGTCTTTTCCCAGAGGATGACTCCAACTTTCCCCATTCTCTGCTCCCTATATGTAAAGAAATATTCCTGGGCTCCAAAAGAGTAAGAACAAAGCCATTTCATGGGCATCCGATGGGAAAGATGCTTGAAAAAAGAGAGAGATCCAAACTAAGAGATTTCAGGTAGAAAGTATCCCCAGTGGACTGCAGCATGGTTATCAGACTTTTTTCAGAACACTCCCCACCCTCATAAAGACAGACAACCAAGACGTTTGCCCTAAGAGGAAGCATGAGATCTTCTCTGCAAATAATTTACCAAGGAAGATTTTACTTACAGTGCAGAAGTGGGTGCCCCAAAAGTGAAGCCCCTCTTCTTTTGACATTTGAACAAGCAGGGCATATCCCGAACACCGTCAAGTGAAACTGGCCAGTTTGAAGGCCCCACCCACCAACATGGAGCTCAAAGGATTTCCATTCCATCAATACTTTCTTCCCTGCAATTCAAATTTGTTGAAGAAATCACAATTTGTCCTGTGGAGTTTCTCAAAGTCTGGATTTTGTGGATTGCCTCCCCACAGTGTCACTTAATGTATTCCTCCACTGTACATGGATAGATTTATTAGAAGCACACTCTGATTTGGGTTTCAACGTTTTGGGGGAGACAAGACTTCAAAGATGGTATATGTACTTCCATCACGAGGTACCTAATGTCTGGTTGTCCCTCTCTTTCCAAAGTTATTAGTCATTGATAATCACTGGCTAGAACAAGGCATTCATTAGGGTTGCATCAAAATGATATCTCATTCTATCATTCCTTTTTGCTTATTGTTTGGAAAACTTCTATAAAGATAAGCTTCCTCTCATCAAATACTTGGTAAGATAAATGCTAAATTCCTTCCCTTTATTAACCAATTTTCAAAAAATATATATATATTTTGTATCTTACAAAGGTAATCCATGAGGTTTTTTGTTTTGCTTTCTTTTGTTTTTTAGGGGGTGGTGTTGGTTTTTTGTTTGTTTGAGTGGGGGGGATTCTTTATTTTATTATGAATTCGTGGATTTAAACTTATTTGATATGTTTAAATTCGTTGCAGTTATTCTTTCTGATATGCAAAGTGTCCCAGGTTTGTCCAGCAGGTTGGCTCCTAAATCTTTTTGACTGACCCTAATGGTCTTTGACAGCTTCCTTGTTTTCTATTATGACAAGATAGTGTAGGTTCATCTTGTATGCTTCTTACTCCTGACCAGGAATCAGACATTTCTTCAAGGAGTTCTTTCACATTAGTAAGAGATGGTATTTAGAGACAACAACCTGGATGCTGAAGGTGCTCATTGCTACTGGGTTGGTCATTGTTTCTGTAGTTTCTGTAGTTTTTCAGTGGACAGAGCTAGTAATACATACATACATACATGCATACATACATACACAAACACAAAATACCCCACCAGTTCATAATGATATTTTCCAATTCAAAATCAGGACTACAGAGCTTTAATTTCATTTAAACCTCATGGACCTCATATCTCTAAAATCTATCCTCCATAATAAAAATCCCAGTCCTCAATTACACCAAAGTAATTATTAGTTTTCTTTATGGTATATTACACAACAGTGTCAGAATAGTGATATCAAGACTACCGTCAACAATGTGATTGCTGAAAACAGTTTAAGATTTTTTGCAGTTATTTTTGTCCTTGGAGTACACCCCTCTAATTTATATATCTAAGGATATATCAGTCACTGTGTTTTAAAATACCTGGAATAGTTCATCTCTGTGGTTACATTGACAACTGCTGTGGATTCAGTGTTCCCAAAAACTCACTGAAGCTTGATCCCCATTGAAACAGTGTTAAGAGGGTAGAAAATCAAACTACGGCAGTGCTGAAAGATGGGTCCTTTAAGAGGTGATTAGATTGTGATAACTGTGCCCTCATGAACTGATTAATCTTTCATGGAGTGATGGGTTAATGGTTTAGTGAGTTGTCTTGGAAATGGCACTCATGGCTTTATAAGGAGAGCAAGTGAGGACATTAAAGCTCTCACACTCTTGCCATTCTTGCCACGTGATACTCTGGTCTACAAGACTCTGTAGAGCTCCCACAAAGAACAAGGCCCTTTCCAGATGTGCCTTCTGGACCTTGGACTTCCCTACCTCCAAAACTGAAAGAAACAGATTTCATTTCCTTACAAATTACTCAGTTTCAGGTATTCTGTTATAAGCAACAGAAAATGAACTAATATGCTAACTGAATAAACAATCAGATTCATCTATTTCATTTTATTATTGATTTCGGAAGATTATCTTTTAAATTTTACTTTTGTATTATAATTATGTAAAACATATATATGCTTCTAAAGTCAAATTTTTTAAATAGCATGAATTTATTCCCTCTTTCTCCAAAAGGTAACTTTTTAAAATTTCATGGTTTATCCTTCCATTTTAAAAAATAAAAGCACAGGTGTATATGTTTATATCTCCCCTTTATCAGTAAATAATACCATACTATACACACTTTTCTCCACCTAGTCTTTTTTTTTTTAACCTAACAATATATCCCATAAGTCACTCCATAAAAAATATATAGGTCTTCTAATATGTTTTTATAGTATCATAATACTCCATTCTGAAGATGTCCCATAGTTTATTTAATTAGTAAATTTTTGATGGACATTTGGATTTTTTCCAGTCTTCTGCTACTATCAACAGTGCTGCAAAGAATAGCCTTGATCACACATCTTTACATTGGAAAATGTGAATAGAGTGGACAGCTGAAAACGTGGAGATTCCTGGAGGGCAGAACACCCAGGGTGGGCATGGAAGCTCTGAGCTCCTTCCCCCATCCTTTACCCTATACATCTCTTCATCTTTATCCTTTGTAATATCCTTTATAATAAACTGGTAAATGGGAAAAATAAAATAAAATAAAAAATAAAAATAAAAATAAAATAAAATGTAAACAGAAATAGGCATTACCAAAAAATTTTAAAATAGAAAACAGAACACAAGAAAGACTGGAGAGCATTAAAAACCAACACCAGAGGAAGTAAAAATAATAATTTTAGAACCTAATTTGTATCCTCACAGAGAATCAAGAGAATACCACATCCACAAAATAATAATAAACTGCTTTGAAAACATAAGAAATAAGATAACAAGAGTGAGATTAGATTTTTTTTTCAGCCAAATTCACGAGAAAGGCTGGAAGACTAAGTTGAAATTACTTAACAAAATATTGAACAAATAGACAAAAAGGTTAAAAAATATGTGAGAAAAGTTAATAGGCCTATAGGATCAATTCAGATCCTACAATTATCTAATAAGAATTCCAGGAGGAAAAAGAGAAGAAAGGAAGAAGAGGAAATAATTTTTTAAAAAATAGACAAAAATTTCCTAGAGCTGAAAGGACCTACCAAGTGTCAAACAGAATCACAACCTGACTCAGCCTAGTGAAATTTCAAATGCCAAAGATAAAGAAAACATTTTAAAATCTTCAAAAGAGAGAAAAAAACGATGACAAAAGGAAAAGAATTAGACAGGTATCAGACTACCCACGATATAGGGATAATAGAGGAAAAAATGCACAAGTTCCAGGAACATTTTTAAATTAGTTTAAGCTTCTATATTTCCACCCGACTAAACCTTCATTTTATATTAAATGTTAAGTTGTAGGGTAAAATAAACACATTCACAGTAACATAAGGACATAGGCATGTATCTTATGAGGAAACAGTGAATCTAACCCACCAGTGTCATAGGAAAAATTCTAGGATGACAGGTGTGCAAACTCAAAAATCATGTATTCAAGGTGAGAATAGATTCCATTTAATAAAAGCCATAATTTTTTTAACTGGAAGTTTTAATTGTATGGTAAATAAGGCTAACATTCATTGTGTCAATAAGTATAAAGCAAAACCATTAGAAACTAGAGGAAAATAGAAATACACATCTTTACGTTGTAAAATGTGAGCAGAGAAAGCCATGTGTACCCAAAAGCCACGGTCTCAATTTGAAGCAAAGTGAAACTTTAGCTTGGTTCTGAGCTAATACTAATACATATTTATTTTTTAAATAGAGAGAGAGAGATTGAGAGAAATATTCTTTGACTATAATTAAGAAGCAAGACCTCAGTTCTGCAGGACTGCATTCTTCTCTGAAGGTCAAATCTTACAGTGGATTCTATAGTAAACAATCTTTATTTGATTATAATATTATAAATTTTGTTTTTTACTTTTCAGTTCTTAACTATTTAAATACAGTATATTTGTGTTTGTTTGTTTGTTTTTGGCTTTTTGGGCAGCTGGCCAGTATGGGGCATTTAAATATAGTTTAGAAAAGAATTTAAATATTTAAATCCTGATAATATAAAAGTAATTGAATTAAAAGTGGGAAGATTAAAAAATCATATAGAGGTATTAATTTATATTAAAGTTAGAAACCCAACAGCAGATCCAAAAATAGTAATATTCAGTTAGGCATCACTTAACAACTGGAGTATGTTCTGAAAAATGTATCATTAGGCGATTTAGTCGTTGTGTATCATCATAGAGTTTACTTACACAACCCTAGATGGTATAGCCTACCGTACACCTAGGCTGCATGTATAGCCATTATAACTTTATGGGACCACCGGCATACATGCAGTCTGTCATTGACTAAAACGTCGTTCTGATCGTACCTAAAAATTTTAGAGGCGAAAGGGAAGGATGTGTGAGATAAATTCCTCTTTCATAGTTGGGATTCAGTAGATATTACCTAAAGTTGATGAATCATGAGGTAAACATACAACCCATTATCTATATTTTGTATAAACAGAAAACTCTGGAACTGGTTGCCTCTGGGGAGTGGGCCTAGAGTTGGAAAGCTGTGAACTTTTCATTTAGTACCATCCTGGATGCTTAGAACTTTCTCACGATAATATTTTAATTAAAAATAAAATATGAGAATGAATAAATAAAGGTGAGCTGGTATTTATATGCAACCTGTTTCCCAGAGCACTGAGGAACTGAGGACTGTTCTTATCAGCTTAAAAACTTCCAAAGAGTAGTGTTAGAGGGTGGTAATTTACTCTGATGCCCAAAATGCAGTGTGACAAGCATGATTTACCTACAGCAAACACACTCCCCTGAGAGCCTGCTCAGTCTCCTGTCCATCACTCTTGTGCTCTCTTTTCTATTTAACTGGCCATAATAATACTACAAGTACATTACTATCCTTTATATGTTGTCTTTATTATATGACCCCTTTTCTATACTTGAAATTCAGGTGAGTGGAATATCTTAATTCCTCTTTCTGTAAAAGAAAAGTAAGTTACTTAATTTGGAATGCAATCCCAATTGATTTTTTTTTCTTATTGACTAGCTGTCAATTAAAATGAAAATGATCTCTCTTTCTTGAACTAAATAAATATTACTGTCCTCTGGATGCCCCCCCCCTTTTTTTTTTAACAACCTGAGAATCTGCTTCTTCAGAGAAGTCTGCTATAATAGCCAAGTCTTGTCTGTCCTCAGGGAAATCCTTTTGCTCAGAGAAATCATTTGCTCACACTAGGCAATGTTTGCATGAGCATTCAATGAGATGATTCTATCTTTCTTATAATAGGTTTTATCTCCTTGATAAATATGTAAATGAGACTGACCTTTCTATAGTTCTCAAGTTCTTTATAGATGGGAGTTAATGGTAGAAATTTTCAGGGGCTAAATAACAATGATATATCCATTTACACACTTTGACAAATATGTTAATAATTGTATCCTTGAATTACTTCCAGACTTTTGGTTGTATAACATCAATTCCTTGATTAGAGCAATTTAAATCCTAGGTGAAATCTTTACTAACTGCGTTACCATGGCCAAGTCACTTAACCTCCGTGAGACTCAGTTTCTTCCTCCATAAAATGGGCATAATATTATCTACTTCACAGTTACATCCCTGACTACTCTGTCAAAAATGACATCTCCATCCTTCCTTTCCCCCTTTATCTGATTTATTTTATTTAATCATAGCACAGTCTCTATCTGCAATTACTCTATAAATCTGTTCTTTTCTTTTTTATTGTCTCCCACACTAGATTGTGAGTTTCTTGAGGAAAAGGCTCTACCTACTCACATCTTTATCTGCAGCCCTTAAAACATGCTTAGCACATAGCAGCTGCTCAATAAATGTTTCTTAATGAATGACTGAATGAAGATTATTGCTGAGATGAGTAGAATGAGATAATGTATGTAAAATGCTTGGTGCTTTGGCAAAAAGTGAGCACTTAATGAAAGGTATTATTATTTTTCTATGTTTGTTTTGTCAGTACTTTCCATTATTTGCCTAATATTAAAAGACAAGGGCAGGAATAACTTCAGAGATTAAGACAGAGAATTTGTGCATTCTTCTGCCCTCTTTTCATCCCTAACTGTATCAGATCTTCTCTGACATTGGAAACAAGATGTTCCTGAGCCACTTATGGGCTGAAATCTTTAGTGATTATTTTAAGGAAGTTTATAAAACAATTATAATAGTGATTGTAAATAATTTATAAACACAGATAAAAGTGCTGCTATATCTCTCATTAAAAAGTAACACATATGCTGTTAAAAAGTCAAAGTATAGCATAATTGTTGAGAACGATTACATAAAACAAAACTAATAAGTAGACCCTATGCTAAATGGATCGATTAGTGAAACAAAAGTCCACGGTGGTTCTCAAACTGTTGAATTTGCAGGGTGCCACAAGATAGTCTTACATTTTTAATAAAGCAGAGCACCATCTGATAGACGCTGCAGGAGATACTAGCTGGAGGTAGTTCACAGTTTCAACATTAGACTACATTATATAACTTTTGATTATTTTATACCTTGGTAAAGCTGGGTTTTTGACAATTGGTGTCATAGAAAGAAGTATCCATGAAGATCAGCGTGGAATGAAAAATGATGGTGATGGTGTCCAATTGGATTTCAAGGTTTGTGAAATTGTGCAGTGCTCAACAGGCACACACACTCCACTGGGAAGTAACTGTAGTTATTTATGAATTACATGAAAATATTATTTTTTCTTTCAACCAATGTGTATTATTTTTTCAAACAGCTACAATTGTTAGGGCATGACCACCCATTACGCTGTTTGAACCTAACTATTTAATAAGCAGAACCATTAAATTAGTTAGTTTGCTTATTTGTTTGTTGTCTAGGGGCACCATGAAAACAATTACTGAGAAACTAAGGGCTCCATGAACTGAGGAAGTTTGGGAAACTCTGCTGTATGAGTTACAGAAAAAAAAGCACAGTATCACAGGTAGGGACCAGAAAACAAAACTCATAATTTTTCAAGAAGTTCTAATACAGTGTGAGATTGGCTGGAGGCCCACTGAGAGAACAATATTGCCAAAGAAAAGACATCAGAGTAAGCGGAGAGTCCTGAGCAAGCTTCTTGGATGCTGAATCAGAGAGTATAAAAACGAAACTCTTGAAGGGTATTCCATGCCATAAGAACAACCCCTGCAGCTTGGGCCATGCTTCCCTATGACCAAAGAAAGAAAAGGCATTCTGAACTGCGAAATTGTTCATGCAGGACAGACTCACAGACGAGAGACAAGAAGCGTTAAAGGAAGAAAGGGGGAAGGAGGGATCCATAATAAATTCGTGGAAACTCAGGATTTCACATTCATACTTTGTCCTCAACCATTTTCTCTTTGGTTTCATATTACTAAAATAATATTCACTTTTTAATTTTACATCTGAGCATTTCCTGCCATAGCTGATCCTAAAACTATGTGACTTCCTGGTCTTAACCAAAAACCTAACTTCTACATTTCTTCATAAAAAGGCATTTGACTAATCTGTATGTGGATGTAATAGAAGTCCCTTATCAACCCGACCTGAGATTAAATCTTTGCTAATCTTTTTTTTAATAATTTCAGCACAATCTCATTGGTGTGTGTGTGTCTGTGTGTCTGTGTGTGTGCTAAATAATATAAGTCCCTTGATCTACTGTTCCTACTTTCAGAGATTGAATGTAGTTCCCTCCACCAAGTTTCTGCGCTACATCAAGACCTCACTTGCTATCAATTGCTCAATTAATCATCTTGGTTTTTAGGCTTGGTTTTCAGAATATAAAAGCATTTCCACCACTTCCTGCATCTATCAGTTACGCAGTGAAATGGGTTCACTATTTTCTCATCCCCATTTTCCTCTTCCACACCACTGAGTTTCCAGTGAGGCCTTTATCAATCTGAGTCATAAGGTTTTCCTTAGTCATTGGCTTTTCTCCAGGTGCTAGCTTTAAAAAAAAAAAAATCCACTCTTCCACCATTTTTAAACTTCAGGAGATCTGCAACTTAAGACAATTCTTTGGCCGCTTTGTTGTCCCTGTGGGAACAGCTCACTAACAGGATCACATGAAATGACTTTATTTTTAGGCAAGAGGAAGAAAATGTAAGTAGGCTGAGCTGTGCTGATATCAAGTTTCTATTCTCTATTTAAAGTTTCCTCCTCCCTTAGAGGCAGCAGCCAGGTTCAAATCCTAGCATCACCACTTATTAACTGTGTCAACTTAAGAAGGACCCTGAATTTTTCTGATTCCCCATGTCCTCATGTATAAGAAGGTAATGATAATACCTTCTTCACCTGGTGGTGCAGATTGAATGTAAGGGACTGACAGGGAGGATACAGCACATAGTGGCACTTATTCCTCTTCCCTTTTGTGTTGTTTACTCTTCATTGTGTTAATTATTAAGTGCTAATCAATTAAACACTTAAGTTATGAGCACAGATTACATGATGGTCATGAAACAATACAAGGGGGAGCACATTAAAATACACATCAAGTGGCTTTATTTTGTCATAAGCAAGTTGCAATTCTTCACATAGCCATCCACCCATTCTTCAACAATACAATAGGCAAAAATTCTAACTAGAGAGGTTAACATGCTAAAGAAGCAAAACAGGCTGATGTAGATAGAAACCCTTGCTCCTGAGCCCTGCTCTCCTATCTGTTCCTCCAACACACTGTTGCAAGGAGATCACCAGCAGGCCTGGCAGTGCTAACAACACTCCCGCTGGAGCCTCGAGGCAGGGTGATGGAGTCTATGCTTGACAAGTTTCCTTTCCACTCTGTGATTCCAAACTAAGGTGATTCCGTGCCTTGTAACTCTATCAAGACAACTTCTAAAATTCCAACGCTACCTATTTTCCTACAGCAGTGTTATTTAAATAAGGGAATTTTTTTTACATGGAAAAGGTGAGATTTTCCCCAGTCTAAACCAGAATGAGAGAAAAACACTGCACCAGACATCAGGAATTCTGAGGTGAAATCCCATGTCTCTGACCCTCCATCACCTGATCTGAAAAACATGGGCTGAGCTCAGCAAACTCTTCAGTTTCATTTCAACTCTGAAATTCTGATTCTGGGATAAGGTTGCAGCCCTTCTCAGCACTAGGTACAACAGCAGGCCATAAATAAACATGTGAGAACCGATCCCTTTTCAGAAGTAAGTGTTCTATGACCAGGTTGCTTTTATCTCTGAGAAAGGGGTAGGGACAGAGAACGGTGATTAAAGAAAAAAACAACAGAGGTGTATTAGGATCAATAGGAGCTCTCTATCCTCTGTTCTAAAATGGTAACTTTAAATAACTGGTTAAATATGTGTCTTTGTGCACCAGAAACATTAACAGAAGGATTCACGTATGTCTTAAGGATAATGATTCTCTTTATCAATAATGCTATTTTCTTTGGGGTCCCAGAAATTACCCAAATTGCTGGTTGTCTGAGCCATGTTTCCTTTTAGATTCTTCCTAGAGAGTGGTTAATTAACACCACCATGGTTCCAAAATAAATAGGGACTAATCTAGAGGCCCAGATAATTTTAATATTCGCAGAGTAACCAAGGCAACTACAGTTTAAGAAATACAGTATTACTGCCAATAAAACTTTCCAATTTGTTCAATTTTGTGAGACAGTTATTCTTTAAAACAAACCCCAAAAATGGTGTTAAGTTTTAATGACACTTGGGAAAATGTTCAGTATTAACTTTCAGCTTTATAACCTAAGCCCACACCAATAAAATCTTGATCATCATCAAGCACTTCACACATGCACACACACACACACACACACACACACACACAGTTTATTACCACGTCTTTGGGCATATATTTATAAATAGGCCTAAAGAGAAATTTTCATAGAAATGTTAATGATTTACATAAAAATTCTCACACACTGCATGACACTTGCATATAACATTTTAATTAATTACCTATTCATGAAACTCTTGGGTACTTGCACAATTCAGCATGATTAATGTGGCATTAGTGTGAGGACATAGTGAAGATTGTCTAATAAACCTTTCCTCAAGATGCTTCATATTTGCAAAACACCATGGCTCAGTAAATGACCCAGCAGCCTGGCACATTATGTTCCAATCTGTCCTGCACATACTCTTCCAGCCCTGTTTGATTTAGGCCAGGGGAGTCGCATGGGAGATCCTCAGGCTGTGAGGAAAGATAAAGCCAGAGCACAGAGCACATAACACTTCGCAGCCCCCAGAAGCCAATTCAAAAATAGACACGTGTCCTTCCTTCTGAACAAATACTGGAATTATGATTGCTATTACAGAGAGGACAGAAGAGTTAAAGACGTCCCTTTCTAAATAATTGCTACCATTTATTCATGACTACTGGTTGCCAGCACTGTGTACTCTACAGACATTATTCTCCAAAAATCCCTGCAAGAAATGCATGAAAAACTCCATTTTTCTGATGGGAAAACTGGAGATCAGAGAGGTGATTTGCAGGGATCTGATCCCTAGTTTTTGCAACTTCAAAGACTGACACCTTGCCTCTCCTTTAAAAGAAGCAAGTTATGAAATCTATACTATATTAAGAGATTTTTATTTTCCTAATTGATAGACCCAAGAGGTGTCAAAAGCCTCATGCAAGCACTCATCCCAACTCCCTGCAAAGAGCTTACAGGAGAGAGAGTAACCTCCATATGGTGTGGGTGGCTGAATGCTCAGACACCCACAAGGTTATACCAGTGAACCTAGGGGTAAAGTAGCAAATGAGGGATCAGAGCAATCTAGTGGCTGGTTGGCCATCAAAGGGTCACACAGAAGAGAAAAGGAAGAAGTGGGTAAACAATTGCTACAACTTTCTTCACAAGCATTCCATATGCCATGTAGTGGACATTGATGGTTTTTTGCTGCTTCTGCGTTTTGTTTTGTTTTCTTTGCTTTGGCTATCCAATCTTCTGTTTGGGTGGGTGGGCAGGGGTTATCTCCAGTTATGTTTAGTCTTGGTAGAACTTATTACCCCACCGTCCATGACCAAGGGGCCAGGACACAAATGCAAGAGAGGTCACCTCCTCCCAGTTACCTAGTGTGTGGCTTTGGCTCTGCCAATCAGATATTCCAGCCCAGACTTCAACTCTGGGGGAAAACTGAAGAGGTGGCCAGCTTTTATTCACGGCAGCTACATAAGTGTCTGGTGGTGACTACATCTTCATCTAGCAATGTCAAAGGTCTGATTGTATTGTCCCTGACAAAAGATGGGGGACTACCTTCTCAGGACCCTGCTGTCTGTATATTTTTCAAATCTGGTTTCTTAGATCCCCACAAATCTATGAGCTCCCAATAGAGTTTAAAAAGGCATTTTTCTGCTTAAGGCAGCCAGCACTGGTTTCTGTTGCTTGTAATCAAGTAAACACACACACACACACACACACACACATGCACACACACACTCCTAACCTATGGTAGAATGTATTATTATCCATATTATCCATAAATATTGACCACAACACTGCCTTAATGTTCTTCTTAGCTTGACTAAACTTTAGATAGCCTTCTTCCTGACCCTAGGCACCTGACCTCTTCTACCCTCCTGCCCTTTGTTTCAGTAGAATTGAGTTCAGACTATGTTCTGGCCTCTTTCCCCTAGTGCAATAGCCTTGAATAAAGACTTCCTTGCCCATTTAACTTTCTCATGCAATTTTTGCTTTGACAATATTCACTGCCCTTCCATAAGGGAGGACCACATTCCTCACCCCCACTGACACAGGCTTGGCCCTCATACTTGCTCTGGTCAATGAAAAGTGAACAGAAGGGATATGAAACTTCCAGGCCATGTGAAAGTTCTGGGATCTAGCCTGTAGTTTGCCCAGTCTCTTTTCCCACTGCCTTGGGTCTCTTTCCCAGATAGGGGCTGATCCATCCACCTGGCTTTGCAAGTGAAGACAACAGGAGCACAGCTGCAGCTGACCCATTTGTACACAAGAAACATGAGCAAGAAATGCATCTCTACAGCTGCAGCTGCTAAGACGTGAGGGTCATTTGTTACCACAGCTCAATCAGCAATCTTGGCCAGTAACATACCCTTTCTGGCATTTGGCACTACAAAAGGGAAGCTCTGAAGTGAACCAATTGTCTCCTGGAAGCCTAACTTCTGATAGGGCCACTCATAAACTAAGGAGTCCCCCAGGCCTTCAGAAATCCCTCAGGACAAGAACCATCCCCCAGATAGAATACAGGGTAAACCTGGGGGTGGAGAGTGGTCAAAAGCAGCATGTGTACTGCACCAAAAGAGGTAAACCTCTAGGAACGAAGTGCCAGCTGAGACTTCTAGACAATACCAGGTGATGTTTCAAGGAAGCCTTTTTTTGATGTTCTTCAAAATACTCTGCTCACATTCCTCTTAAAAGAATTTTGGGAAAAAAAAATTATGAATCTCCTTACATATTTTTAAGTTGTTACCCAAAATTTTTCAGCATGATTTTAAAAGTTAAGCTTTTGTTAATAGGAGGTATAAAATAGTAAATATTTTATAAGACAAAATAAGATGAGGATTGGCTTTAACTGAAATCAATATTTCATGACATGCATTCATAAAATAAGTTTTAACTATCTTATTGAAGAACTCCACTGAATCTGAAAGGAACTACATGAAAAATGTATTTGGGCTGGCCAGTTAGCTCAGTTGGTTAGAGCACAGTGTTACAACACCATGATCAAGAGTTTGTATCCCCATACCAGTCAGCCACCCAAATAAAAAAAAAAGAAAAAACATACTTGTGGTTTTATCTAATGTACCTTTCAAACTTTGTTAGTGCTGGAGGGGCTGGCCAGCCCAGTTAGCTCACTTGGTTAGAGCATGGTGCTGATAACACCAAGGTCAAGGGTTCGGATCGTACCAGCCAGCTGCCAATTAATTAATTAATTAATGCGTTTCAAATAAAATAAAATGTTTGTTTAGTCCTGGAAAACACAGTTGTTATTTTTAAAAGAATCCATACCTTTAATTTACATTGTAAAACCTGGATTATCCTTATCAGAAATACACATAAGATCAGAAAGACAGAAAACCCACAGGTTTAAGTTTCCTTGATTAATCATTAAAGCAGCCCTCCTCCAAAACTAATATTTCTAATCATTCCTTGCTTTGGTGCATGGGAGGGCTCTAATCCCAGAACACAGGTACAATACTAGCACTTCAGACGGGTGAAGTGTAGGCCATCAGAAGGTAAAGAGAGGGAAGAAATGTGCAAGCAGGCACATTCTCAGACAATTTTAGATAAGAATAAATGTGGAAGCTGAGACTCTTGAAAGCAGCATGTTACTGAAAACCCTTCACACTATCCATGCACGAGTACCCTTGGAAAGCATGCATGACCCCGTTTGAAGAATGTTTTATATACATATAGACAGAGTTGGCATGTATGTGACAAAGAAGCAGATGGCAGGCTAATTCTCATGGGTGCTTTCTGCATTTGCAAAACAAGCTTAAGCAGAAAATGTAACCCCATTTGAAGTGACTCCTTTCCAAGACCAGGGGACAAGGCTTCTCTGCTTTGGTATCTGCAGCAGGTACAGTGAAATACCAGGAATCATTGCTGAGGCTCACTGAAGATGGAGAACTGTGTTTCCAGAACTCATATCATGTATCTTAGAATGCCAACAAGACCATAAAATGTTTCCCCAGTTTTATACATATTTAAGAACTCACAGGCATATATCTAAACTCTTCTACTAAAAAGGCCCCTGCTACCAACTATAGTTTTGAGTGAAGAACTGTCAACACTGGCAGATTCAGAACTACTGAGAAGAATTCACCACAACAGAATGATCTAAGTACAACATTTCATGAAGTAGTGCTTTAATAATGATATATTCCTATGCTGGGGAGAAAGGGTTTTTTTAATTAAACTATGGGTACATTAAATATCATTACAAATATCATTATAATTTAATCCTATACTATTATTTGATGGCATTTTCTAAACAGAGCACTATAGTTCAATATAGCCCCTGGACAGGCACCAAGGAAAATACTATATGCTGCTCTGGTTTTTAAAAAACTATCTCATACTTATACACCAGAATGCATTCAAATGACATGGAAAAGAATATTGTATTTATAGACCCACTGCCCCATGAAAATAGCATATTACTCCACACTCAAAGGAACAACTCTATGAAATCAGGAACTTCCCTTCTTTTTTATTTTTTAAATGTTTTGTTTTTTTTATATTGGTTATGAATATTCATGGGGTACAAAGCAAATTGTCACCACTCATGCCTAACATGTGATGGCCAGACCCATACTGGCAGTATGTCCATTACCACAAATTGTGATTATACCCCGTGTCCCCCACCCAATTATCACCTCAATTATCCCCGACCTCCCTCCCCATCCCCCTTTCCCCACTCCACCTTGTATCTCTAGGTATGTTCTCCCTCTGCAAGTCCAACACACCATTGTGGTCTTTCTTTCCTTTCTTCTCTGTCTCTTAGGTCCCGCTTATGAGTGAGCATATACAGTATCCCTCTGTGCTTTGCTTATTTCACTCAGCGTAAGTTTCTCCAAGCTCATCTGTGTTGTTGCAAGTGGGAGAATTTCATTCTTTTTTATGGCAGAGTAGTATTCCATGGTGTATATATACCACAGTTTCCTTATCCATCGATGGACATTTAGGATCGTTCCATATCTTGGCTATTGTGAACAGAGCTGCAATGAACATGGGAGTGCAGATATCCCATTGACATGATGATTTCCATTCCTTTGGGTATATACCCAGAAGTGGGACTGCTAGATTGTATGGAAGATCTATCTGTAGTTGTTTGAGAAATCTCCATACTGTTTTCCATAGTGGTTGTACTAATTTACAGTCCCACCAACAGTGTAGGAGCGTTCCCTTCTCTCCGTATCCTCGCCAGCATTTGTTATTCTCATTTTTTTTTTAATTATAGCCAGTCTAACTGGGGTGAGATGATATCTCAATGTGGTTTTTGCATTTCCCTGATGACTAGT
The DNA here is from genome assembly GCF_027409185.1 of Cynocephalus volans. Lineage (NCBI taxonomy): Eukaryota > Metazoa > Chordata > Mammalia > Dermoptera > Cynocephalidae > Cynocephalus > Cynocephalus volans. The sequence goes on from NC_084466.1 coordinate 16,653,615, forward strand.
GATGTTGAGCATTTTTCATGTACCTACTGGCCATTTGTATGTCTTCCTTTGAAAAATGTCTATTCAGTTCCTTTGCCCATTTTTTAATTGGGTTAGTTGTTTTTTTACTGTATAATTGCTTGAGTTCCAGAAAAACCTAAAGACTCTATCAAAAAACTCCTACAGCAGGTTAATAGTTTCAGTAACATTGCAGGATACAAAATAAATGCCTAAAAATCAGTTGCATTTATATTCTCCAACAGTGAGCTAACAGAAAGAGAAATAAAGAAAGTAAGCCCATTTATAACAGTCACAAAAAAAAAATAAAATACCTAGGAATCAATTTAACCAAGGAGGTGAAAGATCTCTACAATGAGAACTACAAGCCACTATTGAAAGAAATTAAAGAAGACACAAAACAATGGAAAGACATTCCATGCTCTTGGATTGGAAGAATTAACATTGTGAAAATGTCTATACTACCCAAAGCAATCTACAGATTCAATGCAATCCCCATCAAAATACCAATGACATTCTTCACAGAAATGGAAAAAACAAGCTCAATACTCACATGGAAAAACAAAAGACCCCAAATAGCCAAAGTAATCCTGAGCAAAAAACATAAAGCCAGAGGCATAACACTACCAAACTTCAAATTATACTACAAAGCTATAGTAAACAAAACAGCATGGTACTGGCATAAAAATAGACACTCAGACCAGTGGAGCAGAATAGAGAACCCAAAAATAACACCTCAGGCTTACAGCCATCTAATATTTGACAATGGGAATAAAAACGTATATTGGGGAAAAGACTGTCTCTTCAATAAATGGTGCTGGGAAACTTGGATATCCATATGCAGAAGAATGAAACTGGACATGCACCTCTCACCGTATAGTAAAATCAACTCAAAATGGATTAAAGACTTAAGTATAAGACCTGAAACTGTAAAATTACCAAGGGAAAATATAGGTTAAACACTTCAGGAACTAGGTCTGGGCACAGACTTTATGAACATGAGTCCAAAAGCACAAGCAACAAAAGAAAAAATAAACAAATGGGACTATATTGAACTAAAAAGCTCCTGCACAGCAAAGGAAATAATCAAGAGAGTGAAATGACAGCCTACAGAGTGGGAGAAAATTTTTGCTAACTATGCACCTTTTTTTCTTAAGAATTGGTGATTATGATGATTCTAGCCTTGTTAGAAATTTGGGGTCAGATCCAAAAACAAGGAGTTATACATACAAGAGTACTTCAAAAAGTTCATGGGAAGATTTGCATTATCTTTTAATTCTGTTTTTCCATGAACTTTTTGAAGTACCCTTGTATGTTGTCATCAGATTATTCGGGGTAAACTCTTACTTGCATAATTTAGTAGCCATCATGAATATTCATACATTTCTTTCAGGGAGGAAATGGTAGAACAACAACAACAACTAAAAGCCCACATTACTATTTACATGGAAAAACATTCATAATAACCAAACACAATAGTTAATTAACATATCAAACATACACTAAACAACATAATCCAAACACAAAACATGTAAAAGAGCTGTTAGATAACATGAAATGCATTGTCTTTCATCTTAACTCTGATAAATTTTTAATAGAGCAGACCTCTTGTACCACAGTTAACTTTGATTTAACAAAGTTAAACCACATAATACAATTTTTTATCAAATAGAATTCTTCACACTACACTTTATCACATTTTCCATTTCATCATACACTTGAAATCCTTCCAACATCGCCTCCCTCTGCTCTCTCTCTCCCCTACCTCTCTCCTGAGCTTTCAGACTTAAAGTTTCTAGTACTGTGTAACAATGTCCACCTGAAAGCTCCAAAAACACACTGAAATGCTTTGCCCACAAATTTCTTTTCTTTCCTCTGTTCAGTAGCATCATCACCTACCTATTTACTCTCTTGAGATCCTCTTCAACTCTTTTATTTTCACACACCATGTCCAGACATCTGACAGGTATTCCAAGTTGGCTGCATATTCAGCCCTTTCTTGTATATTTCCTTTATGCCACTTTTCCTCCTTTTTTGTCTTTTCACCTGCTGTTCTTTCATCTCATTTGGTGGATGTTGGAAGTTATGAATCCATCTGCCATGTCTCTTAAATTTTCTATCATTTTTTCCATATCTTTATCTCTGTGCTGCATTCAGAGAAAATTCCTTAGTTTGATCTCCCAAATCACTGGTTTACTATTAAGCTGTTTCCAATTTGTGATATAGACTATCAGCTGTGTTTTTCATTTTAATAATTTTATTTTTTATTTCCAAGATCCGTAAATGGGTTCTTCATAAATGTCCATTCTTATTTTGTAAATACCTGTTTTTGTCTTATAAATGCAAAGACATTTATCACCCTGAAGATATTAAATATTTTCACTTTGAAGTCTTTTTCATATTATTCTATTATCTCTATTTCCTCAGAAGCAAATCCTTGTGTGTGTTAGGCAATGGTCATCTCTTTCATGATGGCAGCCTTCCTTACATCTTTGTAATTCCCTACTGACTTCCTATTTTATGTGAGAAAATATTCCCTTGTCTTCTTACATGTTTCTGCTTAACAACACCATTTGCTTTCCTCTTCTAGCAGACATGTATTCGTTGGTTTTCTAACCTTTCCTTTTACATATTTCTCTGAGTTTTGCATGGGAAGGGAAGATTTCAGAATATACTTTCTTCATTGATCTCATCACCTGTCCAGGGGATTTTAGCAATAGCCTCCCAACTTATCCACTCTTTCCCAACCCCTTCAAGTCACACTGCAACCAATGCTATCTTTAAAGGCTCTACTAAAGATCTTATTATTGACTTTGGTGTTGTTATTTTACCTAAAGAATAGTAAAACATGTTCCTAGATCCTCCATTCTCAAGAGAAAAAGGAACTCTATGGTAGGAAACTTAGCAGAGACTATAGGCCCATCTCCTTTTCCAACCTATTTCCCACTGCATCTCTTCACAGGCTCTATCCACCAGTCATCTCAACTACTCAGAGAATCTATGCAATTTCACATCTTCCACTTTTGCTGAAGCTACTCATTTCACTTCCATGTCTGTGAGGATGCTAGTCAGACCTTACTCCAACTTCTTGGTCTTCAAAGCCCTTGTGTGAATATTTCCAGTCTTTCCCTGCACAGGTTACTTAGCAACCAGAGGCAAGGAAAGAAATGGAATGCTATGTTTGTTTAAGATAAGGGACCAATCACTCCAGAGATGATGTAAATAACCCCTAGGATAGATAACAGGTGGTTGCAAGGCATCTGGGCATCTGGGAATCACCCACTTAAACAGAGTTCTCTCTCTGGCATATTTCCACCTTTGTCTCTAAGCCCCTTATAAGCCTCAATCACCCCCACCCCCCTGCAAGCATTGCAGTGTGCAGCTGCATATGTCTGGATTGTTGCCTGCCCAATCCTTCCCATACGCAAGTTACCCATCAATAAACAAGTAATATTTTATGGAGTTGCTTGCTTTGTTCTTTAGCCTCAAAGTTCTTTCACAGTTTGGAAGCTATTTCACCTTAGCCCTGTCCTCAGACACATGTCCCATTCTCTTGTCAAGATCTAGATGAGATCCTACTATGTATTCTATAAAACCTTCCATACATTACAGATATTTCTTTAACTGGGCTTCAGTAAGATACTACCCACATACCTATTAGTGTACTTATCTTATTCTGCCTTTATGCATTAGAATTCCCAACTATGTCATAACATCTTGAGGGCAAAGGTTATTTATTATTTGTTTCCATATTTGAGGCAGCACTTATCACAATGCCCAGCATATAATAGGCACTCAACACCTTTTTTTTAAACAAATGACCCATGCTTCAATGCCTAAAAATGCTGATACAGGAGGAGCTCAGTATCCCTGGGTTCAGGTTTCAGGACATGCCTCTGGGTAACAAGACACGCCCCGAAGTCTCAGGCCCTTTCCTTAGGCCCTCCCCTAGAGGAAAGTTACTATTGCCAGTTAGACCTATTTTCAGCACCAACATGGGGAAAATGAGCCCACAAGTGGCTGGTTTATGCAAATCCAGTGGCTGGACATGCTCAGTAGAGAGGAGTTATATAACCCTGGTAGTTGAATGACCTTCCACTAGAGGTGCTAGAGAGTATAGAATATTCTTGAATATGCCTGGTGCATGTGACAGGATTGACCAATGAACATGCTCCAAGAAGAGACCAAATGAGCATGTGTGAGACAATGTTACATAACTGGGAACCACCCCCTTAACTGAATATTCTTTAGATAGCAAAACTATAAAAGCCAAATCCCAGCAGAAGGCAGGGTTGTTGCTCACTTTCCTGGAGGCAGCCTGCACCTTGCTGGCTGAGGTGTACATACTTCACTTTGTATCAAGCTTACTTTCAGCAAGCGGATGCTCACTCTCTTGAGCCAGCCTGCATTCTGTACTGAGCTTTAAGTATGAATTTCTTGCTTTTGTGTTAAACTTGGTGTGAGCCCTGCTTAGTCTCTGGAGCTATGGTGTACTCTCTCTTTATTAAGAACCTGTATTTCTTATCTGTTATGTTAAACTCATTCTTACTTTGTACTGTGACTCTGCCCTTGACTTCTTTCCTGTGGCGGAGTCAAGAACCTGGTAAGAGGATGAGGTAAGTTGAGGCCAACTATCGGCTCCCCCAGACCTACCTCCAACATTAATGCTATTTGGTGAATATATATCCATATTAAGGAATTAAGGAATTAGACTTCAAGGAAGTGAAGATAGTCAAACCAGGATTCAGTATTACAGCTTTAGATTGTAGGAAAAAGAAATTTCTTCTTCTTGAAATTCTGAACCTGTCCCAGCCTCAAGTACTGCCTCCCTGTCTGAGAAGTCCCCAGTGATAGCCCAGCCCTCTGGGTTCTGTTGCATGCCTGCAAACCTCTTTCATTGCATTTACCTCCCTGTAGTGTAACTGTGTATCCATCTGCCCCACTAAATTACATACCCTCTGGGAGCAAAGAATAAATAAAATTGTGTTGACTAAATAAATGCTTAAATACCACATTTTCCCTCATTTGTCCTCAAAATAGCCCAGAGCTATAAAGAAAGATGTTGTTATTCTCATTTTCTAATAGGTAAAGGAGAGTAAATGGAAGTTAAATGAACTCATGGTCACAGGAGAAAGGAACTTGGTAGCAGAATTTAGGTTTTCTTAAAATCAATCACCGGCTCCCTAGACACTCGTACATAACAGGCAGTGTTCATGAATCAGGAATACAAGAATGGGACAACTTGTATCTCTTTCTATAAAGGAAATAACCCTCACTGTAGTGTAATGAATAAAAATGACTTTCAAGTAATCCACAGTTCTGTTTTACCCCTTCACTCAAGTCAAAGAATTTCCCAAACATAACTAATATTATAAACAAAGTAGTCACCCTCACACTGATCAGCACAGCATAATGATTTCTAGGTGCCCAGAGAAACCAAAAGAAGTTAACCTCTTCAGAAGGAAGAGGTTTAAAAAGCTATTAACATCACCAGATTTAGTGTATATTAATTTCGACCATATTCAGCATTTTTCATTGCACGTAATATCCTCTACTACAAACAAGATGCTTCTATGAAAAACTTGCATAGCTATATAGATTTTAAATATATTTTTATTCATTTTATTAGCTACTTATTGAGTGCTTACTACATGCCATGTATGTTGCTAAGAATTATGTAAATAATCTCATTTAATCCTCATAAAAATATGATGAAGTAGGTACTATCATTGCCGCATTTTAAAAATGAGGGAACTGGGCTCTAAGAGATGAAGTAATACATCCAAGGTCATGCAGCTAATAAGAGATAGATCTGGGACTTGTTCCCAGTCCTTTCTGGTGTCACAATCTTGGCTCCTCCCCACTATGGACACTGTCCCTCCTTAGTGTCAACTGGGAGGATATATTTGGTCAGATACTTTCATGTGTTTGACACTATCAGATTGAACTATACGAAACAGCCATCTTTTGTTGACCAAAAATTGCCAAATGGTTAGAATAGAATAGAATGAACTTTAGATATTAGAATCTGCAGCTTTTGATTTCTAGCCAATGTATTTTTATTGTATACAACACATTTATTTAATGACTGCTGAAATTATTATTACAAATTACAGTATAACCAGTAAGACATAAACACTGGTCAGTCCTTTAAGTAATTCCCCAATTCTGATCTCACACAGTCTGGATATTGATTATTATAAGAAGCATATTGGAAAGATGTGGCCAGGAATTCTCTCCCTAAGAAAACCATTTCCAGATCAGCCCATGCAAGAGCTCTGGGCAATGGTGTGTTTCTGCAAACCCACAGTGATTTACTAATATGGTATCTCCATTTCCTTTAAAATGCAAACAAAAAGATCAAATAATTTCAAGAAAAGAGAGTAAAATAAAGGCTAGCAGGGCTCCTTCTGGAAAGAGAGTTTGAAAACCAGGACACATAGGCAGTCCACTCTCCTCAGCTTCATTGATCCCTGTGTCTTTCCTTCCTGTCTTAGAGGGAAACGTGTCCTGCTTCCTGAAGAAGACCCTCCCGTTCATGCTCTTTATCCCAGCCTCTCTCGTCTCCTCTGGAAACTTCCTCTGCCAATTTCCCTCTCTCTCTGTATTCTCAGCCACTCCCTCCCTCCCGGCTTTGTGTCAGCACACACACTCACTCAGATGGTCTTCTGCGTCCAGCGTACATACACGCAACCTCTTTCTCAAAACTTTTTGCCTTCTTTCTTTCTCTTCTCTTCCCTGCCAAAAGCATGCGCAAAGTGATACTTTCTGCTGTGCTTCTCTGCCTCCCACTCACCCATCATCCCGAAGCAGCCTGGGTATTGCTCTCACCTCTCTGGTGTCGTTCTCAAGAATGTCACCAGTGACCTCCTAATTATGGGCCTCTCAGTTCTCCGCCTACCTGATCTCTCCCGGATTACATTAATGTTCTCTCTTCCCTCCTCCAACACTGTTTCTGAGATTCATTAGTGCTAAGCTTTCCTGCTTCTCTTCCCACCTCTTATGACTGTTCTCCAGGGCTTCCTTCTTTCTCAGCCTTAGTCACAGGTCTGTTTCTAAGGGTTCCAGCTCCTCCTCATTTTTCCTTCTCGCTCACCCTACTCTCCCCCACTCTCCCCAAAATACCTTGGGATGCTCCACTTCAAAATACTTAAAAGCCAAACGCATTAGCTTTTTTCCTCCACAAACTCACTCCTTTTTGCCACCAATTTAGATCCATGCCCTCTCCCAAGCAGAAACCTCCTGTCACTTTGACATCCTTTCCCAAACTTCCTCTACAGCCTCATCTCTTATCTCTACCCACGTGTAGCCAAGCGATCATCGAACCACACCCGAGTTCTTTTCCTGGGTGGCCCCCAGCTTTGATACATTTATACAACTGTTTCCTTCACTTGATACAGCCATTAACCTTCAGATTTGTGCTCAAATGTGACATACTTTGGGAGTCTTTCTCTAATCTTCCTAAGAAGACTCATTTTGTCCTCAATGTTCCCACAGCACTTTGTGTGTACCGGTAATGCAGCATTGGCCATACTGGTGCCCACGGTAACTTTTTATAGTCCTGGCCCCCGTCATTTCTGTTTCTGTCTTTATTGTTCCTTGGAAGAAGAAACCGTGTTGCATAACCCTCTGGTCCCATGTAGCACTGGGCCAGTGCCTGGCTCACAGGAGCTCTCCAAAGATGTCAGTTTCTTCGAGCTAATCCATCTGATAAGGTTTAACATACAATCCTGGTTTAAAATAAGGGATTACGTTAAGTAATTTTTTGAGTCCTTGTAAACACTAATAATTCATGTAAAACACTAAAAAAAAAAACTTTAAGAGGTAATTTAACACTTTGTTTCTTCCTGAAATAAATGCTTTCATAAATTTGACCCTTTAAGGTTCTTATCCAGAGGTTACCTGCACCAAACAAATAAAACAGAATCTCTTGAAAACACCAGTTTCTCAAGTCAGCCAACTGCTCACTACTGCTTTCAGACTCCTACTTTAAAAGTCCAAAATGACAAATTATCTCACAGGTCCCTGGACAAATACTTCATTGCATTCTGAAATGTCAGTGTTGACGCCTATTTCTATTCAGTTTTGCCTCATTTTAAACCAGTAGACACATCTCTTCCTGCCAGCTTACATCTTATTTTATAATACTCTTTGTCTCCTTTCCTGTTTTCCGGGATATAATTTCTTTGATGAGCTTTTCCTCATTTGTAAACCTTGAAGAATTAAAATCTCTATAATCTCATTATCCCACTGGATGGCAGAGAGGAAAACCTAAGTTCCAAGGAAGATGGCAATCGAAACAAAAACTGGAAAAATCATAGCCAAAGACTTTGCCAAAGGTAACATTTACTAAATGGCATCAGTACCATTCTAAAGTAATAAGAAAGTAGGTTAGTGATGAAAGATGTTATTATCTAACTTTAATCTTCATCAGAGCCCTACAAGGTAAATGCCATTATCTCTGCTTAACAGATCAATAAATGGAGGTTCAGAGAGGTTTAGTAAATGCCCAAGGTTACCCAGATAATAAATGGTAGCCCCCCCTCATATGTTGGATTGACCTGAAACAATTTTCTGAGGAAAAATTGATGTGCCTGAAGGCGCTCCCTCTGCTCACTGACACGCGGTTCCTGCGCAGGCACCATCATTCCCCAAGAGAAAGTCAATCCTGTACCCTGCCTGTGTTCATGCTGTGCACTGCGCTACAAGTCCTTATTACATTTTTTCATTTAATTACTGAATGAGTTATGAATGGGCAGTACAATTTATTGAGTTATTATTTAATGAGTTATGAATGGGGCAGTACTATCCTTACCGATAAGGAAACAAAGCTTTGGACCAGAACAATCCCAAAGTCTCACAGTTAGTAGAGCTGCTAACCAACTATGCCCCCCACACAAATCCCATGTTCTCAAAACCAACCCTATTGCCTCCTTTGACTTAGGCCCACACTAATCAGCAGAATCTTGCCCAAGAGTATCACAGGGAACTCAGTTCTACCATTCATAAATTTGGTAGTACTACGTCATATTCAAACCTATCAGTCTTCTAGGTATTCTAACACATATCCTTCTATCATGCCACCTAATCAAAGAGCTATGTACCTTTCAGTCTCTGGATTTCTCATAGAAATGCCTACCCTTGCTGAATCACATTTAGGTTTTCTGGGCTCTCAGTGCCCCTTGTCTGCACTGAGGGGCACTGTAAGAAAGAGTTAGATGTAGCGGGAAAGTACCCATGCTATGCAACCAGACTGCTGCGTTCCAGTCCCAGGTCTGCCATTTACTAAGTGACTTAGGCAAGTCGCTTAGCCTCTCTGTATCTCAGTTTACTCACCTATAAAATAGGATGATGGTCCTGTCTACCTCAAAGGTAGATAGTTTCTTCTCCCTGTCATTCAATGGGATAATGAAATTATAGGGAGCAAAGTGCTTAGAATAAAGTAAAGTGCTTAGGGTAGTACCTACTACATAGTAAAATTCAATAAATATTAACTAGGTATTTTACAGATTGTTAGATGACTCTATATTGTCAGAAGAGAGAAACAGAAGAGTGTAGCTTCCTGGAAGCTAAAGGAAGAGCATCTTCAAAAGAGAGAGAAATCATGTCCCTGATCCTTTCAAAGGTCACCGAAAAAGTGACCTTTGGGTTTGGCTAAAAGGAGGTCTTCAGTAAGTTTTTTTTTTTTTTTAATTTATTGAATCAAAATTGATTATACATATTTTGGGGGTTCAACACTGAGATATGTTGATCAAATCAATATTACTAGCATATATATTGTTACAAATCATACTTATTCTTTATGCCCCTTGTCCAATTTCTCCCCATCTCCCTCCCCCTCCCCCCTCTAATTACCCTAGATTTCTTCTCTCCTTCTGAAAGAAAAATGGCTACTCTATTGATTTATTGCCTAGATGACCTGTCCAATGCTGAGAGGTGTGATCAGGTCCCCCAATATGATCATAGAGCAGATGTTTCTTCTGTCACTCTGAAAAGAGCTTTGTGGAAAGAGATGTCCTCTTCTTTTCTTTATCTCTGCTGGTGACTCTCCTTGTATCAATGCATTCCAGTGGTTGGTGGACCATCTGTGTGGTGGTTGCAGCATCTAGCTGCTTTTGCAGCAGCTGTGGTTATTGTGGTGACTGTGGTGGGCCACCCACATATAGGTGATGTTTTTGGCATGCTCCTTGGTGATGGTGGTGTGCCTGGTTGTGGGGTGTGTCTGGTCCCTAGCTCCATACCTCAGGTACTTGGGTGGGCCCCAGGGTGCTGGCATGGAGTGCCAGGTTATGGGAGAGGGTCTGGTCCCCTTCTCCATGCCTCAGGTCCCCAGATGGGCCCCAAGGTGCTGGTGCAGTGTGTCTGGTTGTGGGAGGATGGTCCAGTCCCTGGTTCCAAGCCTCCGGTTCCCAGGCAGGCCCCAAGGCGCTGGTGGTGTGCTTGGGCCAGAACTAATTTTTTGTCCTTTGCTTACTTCTAAAATAGGGAAACTTCCTGTGGTAACCAATACTTGAGCTGTATGGTTGAGCTAAATTGCTGCTTTGCTGCTGTTTCTCTAGGGAAGGCTTTTTGTGCAGCTCAGAGTTTAATGGTTGACCTTGCAGGTACTTCTGGCTCTCTAGAGACCTGGTGGATCTGGGTTGTGTAGAAACTTGATCTGGGCCTGAGTCTTTTCATCAAACTGCACCCCAGGCAATTCTGCATTCCCGACCAGTCTCCTCTGAGTGGTCCTACACTGATCGGGGGGCAGGTTGGCTGTCCTTGCTGTGCCCCAGTGTTCTCCCGGTGGGCCCTTCTCCCCCACCACCCCTGCTGCAAACACTTCCCATGCAATGGGCCCTGCACCAGTCCCTTGTGATGACTCACCAGCCTCTGAATGGCTCCCTTTTTGCAGTTGTTCTGGCTCCTTGCTACTGTGTGGGTCCACGGGAACCCCACCTGTCCTGGGGGCCACCAAGGCCCTCTTCTCCCCTGCCACCTCCAAGTAACTCCATCTGAGGGACACAGCTGTGGCTTCTGCCAGCTCCTGCTCCATGCACTCGGCAGCTCCAGCCTTAACGTGGTCACAGCCCGAAATACTCAGAGCAGCTTTTTTTTTCTCTCATCATGGTTTCTCCCACCTTCATGAACTCCATAGGTCTCTCCTCTTCCCCTGAGCCCCAGCGGACCCAGCTTGGCTGGTGTTACATTTTTATAGCTGTAAATATTTGATTTGTGGGAGAGAGTGACACTGGGAACCGTCTATTCTGCCATCTTGACCAGAACTCTTCAGTAAGCTTTTAAAAAAGTTTTCAAAACTCTGTGATTTATCCCTCAAACAATGTAGCATGTTTATGATTCCCCTCTATTTATTCACACATTTTTGAAGATTAAATGCAATTCTAAATTTCATATATTTTGACAGAATAATAGTGTGATATATTACAGATCAAGATAAACTAATTGGACTTATGTTGTTCACCATGGAAGCTGGAAATACTCAATGTATACTGAAATCTTTTTCTGTTATCAGGTTTTCATTATTAAAAATTACTGCTATTCTTGGCCTTTAAAAAGATCTTTAACCTTTTTTTAAGGAAAACTCACCAGAATTACATGGACATGAATTTTTACTGTATAAATTATCTCAGTCTAAACTTGTATTAACCTCTGACATCTTCATCCTCCCCTAGTGCTGAATCTAGGGCTAATTAATACCTGTTTAAGCATTCAGCTTCTGCCCTGGAGACCAAGATAAACTTGTCCACAAGTCAAGAATATATTTGTCCAATAGTAAATCTCAATGAGCAGAGAATTGCTTTTTTATTATTATTATTTTATTAAAATTTTTGTATAAAATAAATTATAGCAATGAAAATTTGGAGAATGTAGAAAGGGAAAAAAATCATGATATCACCTCTCTTAGTAATCACTACCATTATTTGGACTTTTCCTTAAAGTTTCTTTTCCATTAATATTTTTATAAAACATTAGTTACGGTGTACATATAATTTTATATTCTGTTTTTCTTGTACCTTTTTCTATATTTGTATGTTCTTAGGTTTTATCTCCAAAGGTAGAATTGGGGTTCTACAGGTATAAATATTTATATAGTTCTTGATACAAATTCTTAAACTGCCTCTAAAAGGATTACACCAGTTTTACTGACACCAATATTCTTTTCCTTTTTTTTTTCTGCCGCCAATATTCTAGGTGAGTAATCAGTGTCACTAGATCCTGACTCTCTTTATCAAAACATTTTCCTATCACAATAGGCCAGAAAGAAAAAATATCCTTCATTGTATTAATTTTCACTTCCTTATTACAGAGAACATTTTTCTGCTCATGGTTATTTCCCACTTTTCCTTTGTGAGTCATCTACTCATTATCTTTATCTGTACATCTATGAGGCCTCGTTTTTTTTTCATTCATTCATATAAAGCCATCTTGTACTCGTAGAATTATTTAACACTAAAAGTAAGAATATTAGAAGGATCTTTGACATTTTACTGATCACAGCCACTAATAGGTGAAAATTAAAATATTATAGGAACACTTCACCATTGAGTTCTGTCATTACCTGAGGGACATGATGGAGGCTTTAAAAGTCTTTACTTTCCTTGAAACTTACCTATCTGTTACAATTATAGTTACCTTTTTAAATTAAAAGAAAGGTTTTCTTTTCAAACATAGCTTGCCAGCCAACTGAAGATAAATTAATTGTCTTATTCCCTATCTCTCCTCTGACCTTTTAATGCATCATTGAAACAGCTCAGTGAACACAAATAAAACTCATGATTCTGCCACTCTAAAACTGATGCTTACATTAAATCTCAAATTATCTGACACTACTTAATATTAACAATATTATTAATTGCCTCTATTCACTGAAAAATCACTAAGTGCCAGATAGAGTGCTAAGAGTTTTAAGTAAATTATCTCATTTTATTCTCACAACAAACTTTTGAGATGGTTACTAGCTACCTTACTTCATAATTGCGAAAATGTGGGTTCAGAATGGCTAACCACTGGCTAACCAAATGCCAATCAATTAGTGATGGTATAGAATTTAAATTCAGGGCCTTTGTCCATCACTGCTAAGCATCTGGCCTTACACTAATGCAGTCCTTAGCATGGCAGTATTGTATATCAACTAACACAGATTAAAAGAAATTAAGAAAAGGACATTTTAGCAAATGCGTTTAGTGTACATATTCTGATTGGAAACTGCTTAATTGATACCTCCTTTAATAAAGTTTGACATCACTGACTATGCTTTTGAAGTTTAGCCTATGTAACTTATGAAAATTTAAATCACAATTTTTCATAATTGTAGTTTTAATAGCAAAAATGACATTTTTGTAAGTATTATAAAATTCTCAAATTAAATACTTTGCTCTTTTGAATTATTTTGCATACAGAACATTAGGTTGATCTGGATAAACTGTATGTCCTGGAAATTGGTTCAATTGCCTCATCTTCTGACCATTTTCAGAGGAGACACACCCACCTCCCATACAGCAGCAGAAAGGATGGGTAAAAGAGCCCAGCCTAGCTGGTGGGGAGATGCTCGAGTGGAAACCGAGGTGTCATCCCCTACCTCGGTTCCATAGCGAAACCCCCAGGAAAATATCCATGGCATCCAACAGGTTTAATAGGTTATTTTTCATATTTGGTTATTTACACTCTAATTTCCATTGATTGAACTAGTGCTTCTGAACTCTACTCACCCTCTTGTGTGTTCCAATCAGTAACAATCCAACACCTGTAACGAGGGCTACAGGTTCAAGCAGGTCCTAGGCCACTGTGGAAAATGTAAAGAGGGACAAGACACACACTCTGCCTTCAAGGGCTTTATAGTTTAGGGTATGGAGGTAGGTGTGCATGAATCCACATGCTCACACTCAGTAGAGACTTGAGTAGAGTAAGACTTGTATACAAATCACCACATATAAGGCTCGGCGAGATAAATGCCTTGAGTCGGGTTCCCTAATGCACCTGGGAATGCAAATGAAGATGGGAGAGCATCCAAATGAAGGAATTGGGAAAAGCTGGGAAGAGATGGTATTTCAGAAGCCACTGAAAAGAGGTTGATAATTTACCAGGTAGGGAGGGGAAACAAGGAAGGAATTTGAATGAAAGCAACCAGTATGAGTTAAATTGAGGATCTAGAAACATGCAGTGTTTTTAGAGAATCATAAGCAGCTGGGCTAGGTCAGAGCACAGAGTCTGTGTATGAGAATTGTGAGAACTAAGACTGATAAAGAGAGGAGGGCTGGTGGGTTAGCTCACTTGGTTAGAGTTTGGTATTGTAACATCAAAGTCAAGGGTTTGGATCCCCATACAGCCAAGTGCCCCCCCAAAAAAAAGATAAAGAGGGGAGAGCCAAGTCATGGATGACATTAACTGCCAAAGAGGTAAGCTTTAGAGATTTAATTCAGAGAAGCCATTGGAGGTTTTGGAGCAAGGGAGCAATAAGATCAGAAATGCACCTTAAAAATGGAATCGATTGCATAAGGAAGCATATAGAATAGACATGTGTTAGGGGATGTAAATGAAAGAGGGAAAAGGCCAATTCAAAATTCACTCTAGTATTTCAGCTAGGAACAGCAGAGTCTGAACAAGCTAGTGGTAATAACAGCAAAAGGAGATTTGAGAAAGATTTTATCCCATAAAATCTCAATGATGTGGGGCTACCCGGATATAGAAGAGAAGGAAGACTCAAAGTAACTTTCCCTCTTGATGACTGAGGGTTAGAAAAGACATAAAGTATTCAAGAGTAGATTGATTTGGAGATAAATAAATGATTAGGGAAATTTTGAATCTGGTGATTTCTATGGGTTGAATTTTGTCCCCCCATCCAAAAAAAGATATGTTGAAATCCTAACCCCCAGTTGTTCAGAATGTGACCTTATTAGGAAATAGAGTCATTTTGCTGATGTAATTATGTAAAATGAGGTCATACTGGATTAGCGCAGACCTTTAATCCCATATGAGCGGTATCCTTATAACAAGGGAAGAGACACATGGGGAGAGGGGAGCCTTGAGAAGACATAGGCAGAGGGAAGAGGATGGGGATGGAGAGTGGAGGCAGAGACTGAAGAGTCGCACCTGAAAAGCAAGAACACCAAAGACTGCTGGCAAACCCCGCAAGCTAGAAGAGCCATGGAAGGATCCTTCCCTCCAGGTTTCAGAAGGAACATGGCCTTACCAGCACATTGTTTTAGGACTTCTGACCTCCAGAACTGTGAGACAATAAATTTCTGTTGCTAAATTTAAGTCACCCAATTTGTGGTACTTTCTTACCATAGCCTTAGGAAATTAATACAGTGATTTTAAAAAAATATTTACTGGACTTTTTTTCTGTTTACAAAAGAGTCAACTATAATCTCTCTGCCATCATTGACACCGGGTGTATATCCATCCAGACTCTGTGTGTGTGTGTGTGTGTGTGTGTGTGTGTGTGTGTGTGTGTGTGTGTGTGTGTGTGATTTTTAAAAAGGAGTTTACATTGTTCATCCTATTTTATATTCAGATAATCTTGGCAGACTGGTTAGTGTTCTATCACATGGATGTCCCAGAATTTAATAAGTTTCCTATTGATGGGCATATTTGGCATCTATGAGGCATGTACTTAGAAATGTATTCAACCCATTAACCTACATGCCAAAAGGAAATGGTGACAGATTTACTATCCACATTTCCTCACTCAAGTTCCATTTAAGAATATAGATATACCTGATTTGAGCATCACATATAGCATACAGGTATTGATATTCAATGCTGTACCGCACAGATATGCACAATCAATTATGTTTCAATAAAAAAGAATATGGATATATATATATAGTTTCATACATTTATATCTTTTACTTAATTCTCTGTGGGGTTGTTTTGTTTTGTTTGCGGCTGGCCAGGATAGGGATCTAAACCCTTGACCTTGGTGTTATAACGCCACACTCTAACCAACTGAGCTAATCAGCCAGCCCCATACCTAGATTATCATAAATTTTTTTCACATTCAAAAGAGAGCAAAGAAGCAGACTACCCAAGAAAGTCCTTTATGGGCATCTAGTTCAGAGCAACACAAGAACCAGAAATTTGGGCTGCCCGACCAAAGTCACAGGAAAACCACCAGGACAGGAACACAGTCTGGTTTCCAATGCTATTACTGTTCAATGTGCTGCTTTTATGACATAAAATACGTGAGGGCCTTCTCCTCAAGCTTCTAGATAAAATGCAGACCTTCATCAGAAATCTATTTCCATTTAACCAACTTGAAAAATATTGTAAATATTCGATCGAAATTCTACCACTAACAGTTTTACTGCAAGTGAAGCTAGGTGTCCTCAAGTAATATGTCTTATTTTCCATGGAACTAACTGAATCATTCTCAGACATCTTTAGAGAAAATGTATGGTAAATTACAAATACAGGCATTATTGATGAATAACTTTTGTAGGTCTTCGTGGATGTTTTCCAGGTTCTTCAAATCCCTGTAGTTGTAAAATACAAAGCTGTACCTTATATTCTGTCATGGACATAATAAAAAGCTACCTTTATCGGGGAAGATTAGGTAATTTTTTAAAATGCCATATATTATATCATCTTTAATTGATCAAAATAAAGTGTCCACTTTTTAAAAATAAGGTGATAGTACTGACATGAGTTCATTTTGGGGTTTACTTTTCTCTGATGCCCTGAGTCATCGGCAGCTTTGGGACACACAGATTGGCTTCTCTCATTTGAAATCTATAATTCTTATTGTGAATCCAAGTCACTTTAATATGAGGTGTTTTTTCCCATTACAGGAAAATGGGAAGTCACACTACTGTGGCTGTGAAAAAAGAAAAAAAGCAGCTATAAAAATGAAGGCACTTTTAAAAAATGATCATGAACTACTCTCATAATGAAAAATAAACTTTTATTTTGTGTTCTCTGAAAGTACAATGAAGCAGGCACTAACAGCTCACAGTGACCTAAAAATCACTAAGAATAGTTTTCTACTGTAACAAAAAGGTGTTATTGTTGACACCGATGAGACAGAATCATCAATAATGGGCATTCTAATTTGAAAGTCATCAGGGCCTGTTTATTTAAATGATCTTTGATCAATTTCCTGCCAACTCTAGTTTATTTCCCTGTCCTTCAACCACATTGTTCCCTATTCTACTTTCCAAATTAAAGACTAAATTTTATCATGAAGACAAAATTTGCTTAAAGAACAACTGTATTTTTCCTTTTTGTTTTGGTACTAATTCTCTTTTCCTCTGCATCTAATGAAGTGTATGTGTTTTCTCAGTCTTCCTTTCATTTCATACATACCTAAAGAATATTTTGCCCTTTTTGGTGTATTTTGCCTTCTAGTCACATGTTTCCAGATTTCATCCCTACCTGCCATCATTGATGTGCCTCATTTCTGGTTTGATACTCATTTCTAATTCTTACTCTTGGGCATTTCAAATCTGCAGCTCTATGTAGTACCCAGGTTTTATCCTGTCCTCTTTGTCCTCTTGCCACCTTCTCGAGTATTGTTGCTTTAAGAAATAACCTAATTTCATGGGTCCTTCCACTTACAGGTCATTTTCTTATCATTTATTTAAGCTTACTGAAGTAGACTTTCCTGAAACTCATTTTCTTTAAGATGCTGTTTTCACTTATTTGATAGTCTTTGTGTAAACTTTAATCTTTAAGTGCATTTTCTTAATTAAGTGTTCATTAAAGAAGTAGTTTTGGTATGCGGGTCAAAAGTCAGAAGTAGCTAAATACCAGCACAATCTCACCTCCCTTTTTGCTCTGTCATTATTTCTGTCTCTCTCCCCAAACCTTATTCATAGATATTTCTACCTGACCATGTTCCAGATATGCTCTCCTACCTTTAATCCATTAAGTGTGCTAAAATTCTCTCACTAAATATATAGTTTTCTCCAATAAGCACTTAGGATGACAGTGAGTCTCCAATCTCATTATGACTTCTTATCATAACAGCTAAAACCTGGCAACCTCTGTAAGAGATAGTTAATAAACTATTTGAAGGACACGTTAGATATGATGTAAGTGATTTCAGGCAATCTGAAGAATACAGGGAAAATGGAGAAAACAAACCGCCTAATTTATTAAAGAAAGTGGATTTGTTATGAATGACACTCCCTACAGTGATTATGAAGTTAATCTTTTATTATGTGCTCTGTTGATCACTATCTAGAATGATGAAACATGTTTTCAATTAAAATATGTGGAAGTATGGGCCGAGCCCGTGGCGCACTTGGTAGAGTGCTGCGCTGGGAGCGCGGCAACGCTCCCGCCGCGGGTTCGGATCCTATATAGGACTTGACCAGTGCACTCACTGGCTGAGTGCCGGTCACGAAAAAACGACAAAAAAAAAAAAAAAAAAAATATGTGGAAGTACAGAAACTTGAGAAAAAGAAAGCTTGACTTTTAAAAGGTCCCTCAACCATACTTAGTTCACTTTTTATTGGCTTTTCTTCATCTTTCTGCATCTTGGTTTCCTATGTGGAAAATGCAATGAACTTTCACTGTGTTGTTGACGATAGATGGTACAACTTTCTTCTGCAGCTCGATTCTCCCAGTCAATACCACCTTCTGCCAGATTAATGAGTCAACTCCATTTAACAATTCAACACTAACTAATTCAATTGTTTCCTTAGTAAAGGTACTATGCCCTGTGTTCTCTGAAATTTTTAGAATGACTTTAAATAAACCATAAAATACTCAAAAATCATTTTTCCAAAAGATTCATTCTCAAAGTGACTACACCTGGGTATGGATTAGTTTATAAAATCTTTTGTCCCCTGCTAACAGGAGAGTCCTGGGAACCAGGGTCAGGCAGGTATGAGAAGAATGAGACATAATCTCTGTGACATGATTTATAACTATATCTTATAGAAATCCAAATACGCATTAGGAAGCATCTATCAGAAGTTTTTGTCCAATTTCTTTAAACATCAAAGTTTTCTATTATACTTAAATATTCTACTTTTTAAAAGGAACTTCACTCATAAGCAATCTCAAGATTACATCGAGGTCATAAACTGAGATTTGGGGGGAGTTGTTGGCCAGTACGGGAATCAAAACTTGGACGATGGTGTTATCAGCACCACACTCTAACCAACTGAGTGTGGAGTATACTAACATTTATAAAGCAAATGCATTTCACAGGGCTAGTTTCCAAAGCACTGCAGTTTCAGGTTTAGCCTAACTTCTTAAAATTACATATAGAAATGTTAACCTTGCAAAAGACAGGAAACTCTCCCCAGGCTAACGTCTCTGTTGAAGATAAGAACTGTAACACAGCAAAATTGCTGGCTCAAAGGGTAGATGTCTTTGGTGCAGGTTAACCTTACTTAATTGTTATGTAAACATACTAAGGAAATTGCTGTAGGGAAAGAAAATGTTTGCTAAGAACAAGCTTTTGGGGCCAAGCCCGTGGCGCACTCAGGAGAGTGCGGTGCTGGGAGCGCATCGACGCTCCCGCCGCGGGTTCGGATCCTATATAGGACTGACCAGTGCACTCACTGGCTGAGTGCCAGTCACGAAAAAAGACAAAAAAAAAAAAAAAAAAAAAGGAACAAGCTTTTGTTGGTGGATCGACTTAACCTTTTGCAAATTGCACTATGGAATGTCACTTTGTTATTTCACTGATGTTACAAGCTTTTATTGTTAAACTATACTTAGCCATAACCCCACCTGTGTTCTTTTTCTGTAACTTTCTAGCCTGGAGAATAAATACTGAGACAGAACCCCAGTTCAGTGTTAATTTCTCAAAGGAGGAATGCCTCTCTCTTGAGGGTTCTGGGAAGTTAACTCCTTTGGGGTGTCTCGCTGCTCAGAGGAAATGGCTTTTGAGTAATCCTTTGCGTTTCTGTCACCCAGGGAAGAGAGGTGGCAAATCCATGTGAGGACAAAGAGAGTGCAACAACTGAGCAACTAGCTAGCCTAAAATGTCTTTAATACATGACTATTTGACAGTAAACACAATCTGAAGAAGAGCTTGGATCTCCAGAGTCCCCACTTTCAACCCCCTCTCCTGGGTTTGTCTACTAATTCTGATGGGAATCTTCTATGCATTAAACAAAAGGGATGAGTGCTTTTTTATATGTTGAGACTGCTACCTTCATAGAATTATGTGAATGATAGGTTATTACATTTATGTATTAAAACTTTGGCCACTAATATTTCTATTTTTCATACTATACCCAGTAATCTTAATGTAATCATGGAATATGCCTTTTTATAAATATGTTCTAATAAACTATAAGATACACTCAGGTAAAAACTAAATACATTATATACCATATTTTTAACATAAATTATTACTGATTCTCATAACAACCCTGCCAAACCGGTATTTTATCCTCCATGAACTGATGAGGAAACAGAGGCTAATAAATTAAACCATTCTGCCAAATTCTTATGGTTAGTAACAGCAGAGCTGGGATTAGAACCCCAGTGTGCCTGATTTTAAAGCCTTTCACTATATCATGCTGCCTTTATTTTCAATTAAGTTTAGGATTCCCTAAGTTAATGAAAGACACACATACCATAAATTAAAAGCAACAGGACACAGAAAACCTGACTTTAACTAACAGCTCTTGGGCAAAACATTTTCCTAATGTTAGTAAAAAAAAAAAAAAAAACCTGATTCATCTAACTTTTGTTTCTTCTGGTGCTTCCCATCTACCTCCCAACCCCATTAGGAGGCAAGTAATCGCAGATATGAACAGAAGGGAGACAGCAGCCAGAGGAAGAAGCGAAACAGAGGGCCTGAATAATCTACAAGTTGGGAAACCATCTCCAAAACGATCAAGAGTAAACTGTAAATTAAAGAGATCATTTAGAGTGTATCTAGAAAGATAAAATTCATTTTCAATTATAAAGAACAGTCTTTATTATTTTTTCAGTAAATTGTAATCATTTAAAAAATGGAAAATGATGTCAGCTATTTAAATCATACTAAGTATTATTTTTAGGCATCTCCTCAACTTAATTTAGAAATTAGAAATTCAGTTCTAATCACTTGCAATAAACCACTTACAAGTATTTAAGGTTATTCCTGAAACTACCTTGTCTGCTTAAAATACATATATTGCATTATATATATTATATATTTAAATATATGTTATTATATAGACATATATAACTTATTTATATTTAAATATATATCATATTTAATCTTTAAGTAGACAAGGTAGTTTCAAGAATATACAAGGGGGTCTTCAAGAAGTTTGTGGAAAGATTTGTATTATCTTTTAATCCCATTTTTCCACAAATTTTTTGAAGTACTCACGTGTATCATGTCATTTGCCTAAATAAAGTGGTTAAGGGACATTTATGTGTTGTTATTTTTACTCCAAGTTTTTGTTTGGATCTGTAAAAAAGTTTTGGAGAGCTCAATAAATTTTGAGAGGTCATTATCTTATTTCATGATGATATTAGCTTCATTATGCAATGATAGTGAGGCATTCAATTGCTGCTATCAATAGGATCTGTGTTCATCCACAGAGACATTTCAAATGAAGTGAAAAGCATTTGCAGACTACATTATGTTATGATAGTGAATGATTTTAAAAGATGTCAAGTTCTGCTTAAGGAGTTTTATATGAAATAGCATTTACATTAGAGAAAGGTTTGGGGGAGGTGAAAGATGTAAGTCATCAGAATTTCATTTATTTTTAAATACAATTAAGCTCTCAGAAAGCATCAGCACTTTAACTTTGAAATATCTTTTTTTAAAGACATTACTGAAATATCATATTACTGTTTCTTGATTTCCTAATACATCCATGAAAATGAGTTCACTTTAATAAATGGGAGGTTTTGTGAAGAAAAGCAGACGATAAGCACAAAAGTATAAAATATTTAATTGCCCTAATTGTACGCCATGTTATGCCACTGTTTCTGACATATATTTACCACATTTATAAACTTCTAGAATAACACTATTATAAGACATATTCTTGTGCATCAGAATTGCCCATAGCCACAGTTCACACACTTTATTGCCACAGGAAAAAGGAAGTACAATGTATAACCTTTCAATTGTGCAAACTATAACCCATACCTTTGTGAATATTACATTAATGTTATGTTGAATGTAATATCATCTGTTACACTTTGGTTGAAGACTTAAATACCTGCCTTAGAAGTCACTGACTTGGAACCAGACTCTTTTCAATCAGTCTCATTTCACCTTCACTAATCCTGGAATTTAGATGCAAGATAATATTACTACTTTGGAAAAAGTGTTTTCCAGCAGAATGACCTATCCGAAAGTGGAAAATGACAATGCAACTAAAAAAAAGTGAGAAAAGATATATAATTATCTTCATATTTTTTAATGGAATACAATCTTTTTTTAAAATGACCCAGTCACTAATTTTAATGGGAATTGATAACTATATTGATCTAAGCTGTCACTTTTATTTCCTTCTAGTATACTAATGGATGAAATAAGAATTGAAAATATAGCCATGCACTGCATAACGACATTTCAGTCAACTACAGACCACGTATATAACAGTGGACACATAAGATTATAATGGCTATGCCCATACAGCGTAGGTGTGGAGATGGGTATGCCATCTAAGTTTGTGTAAGTACTCTCTATGATGTTTGCACAATGATGAAATAGCCTAATGACACAGTCCTTAGAACATATCCCCATCGTTAAGCAACACATGACTGTACTCATTTCTTCAGGCTCAAAATAGATAGTTAGTATTAGGCCTAAGGACCACACCCAAATAATGCACAAAACTTTGTGTCTTGAGAACAGAGACTACTCTTTGCTCTTTTTTTGTATTTTTCATAGAGGCCTACTAACAAATTATAGGCAATTACTATTTTGTTGAAATAAGAAGTAAAAATAAATATATACACTTTGTAATCATTGTTTATGTTTCCTATACTGTACTGTAGGTCCTATGCAAAACTCAGGAACAAATATTACTCCTTACTGTAAACAATATTTATTTAAAAAGTATAATATCCTTGTATCTAACAAAGTATCTTAATTTATACATGGATTTTTTTTTTTTCCTGAATCTTTGAGTATTTCAGGGAAAAGGGTTTTCTCCCAACTGACAATAGGGAAGATCGGCTCATCCTTAATTCATTAAGTGCCATTTTTTACCTGCTTACATTAGTCAGATTATAGGATTCATTATAACGGGAATGTAGAGTTATGGCTTCAGCTCTTTTTGTTCCAGTCCTTTTTTCATGTGTTCTTTCTTTTGATTTGTGACCTTCATTAACAAGAGAGCTCACATAATGCTTTCAGTTCGGTTCCAGGAGGATAAGCAGTCAGATACTGTAGGAATCATTTTACATACCATAGTTATTAACATGATTACGCAGAGAAATTATATTAATATCCACGGCACTCCAACACTTCCAGGAAAAAAAATGCTTCTTTATCACAATTTTTCCTTTAGCGTAGAGAACAATTATTAACTATTTACAGTTAAAATCCCCAGTGGAAATTCCCTCAGACAAATGAAAATGCATTATAAAGTGTTTCTTGTATACTTAGATTTCCTAATTCACAGATTTCTTTACTTCTTTTTCCTGATTGTAAAATAATGTATTCTGATTATACTAAGTTTAGAAAATAGAAAATAGCATAAATTAAAATTACCCATAGTCCTACCTACCCAAAAATAACCATATTTTTTCAATGCTTCCTTCATCTTCTTTCTATACATGTATAAGGCATTTGAGTGTGTGAATTTAAGATCATTCTGTATTTATAATTTCGTGTCCTTTTTTCACCTAACATCACATTGTGAGTACTTCCCATGTTATTAAATATGCTTCAAAAGCATTATTTTAATTATAAATAATGAAAATGTACCATAACTTATTTTAATATCCCCTTACTAAAACTCTACAAAATGCAAACTAATCTATAGTGGCAGAATGCTCATCAGTAGTTACTGGGGTTGGGGAAAAACCGGGCCGGAGAGAAACATTTAAAAGGAACACAAGGAAACTTCTGGAGCTGATGCATGTACTCAGCATCTTAGTTGTACTGATAGTATTATGGTACAAACATATGTGGAAATGCATTACATTTTATAAATTATAAATTTTCTCAATTATAGTATGTCAACCATACCTCCATAAAGCTGGTTTAAAAAAGATTTTTTTTTAATTCTCTTATTATTTCACAATAGGTTGGTTTCAATGTCTAACTTTTATAAAGTGGTAACAAATAAAATTCACCACTTTATTTAGAAGAGAATATAACTTTGCACATTTAAAGTGTTTTTATAGACTTGAGGAAGAGCCATTTCAATTCCCATGCAATTCACAATAGATTTTACAAATCAGTTTAAAGTTTTCTGAAACTCGTTTACTAAAATATTTACTAAACTTTCATAGATTTCCAGAGCATTCTATTGCATCCTATTGGCCCACTTAACTTTAGGACTAAAAAGCATTTGGGGCAAAATTAGGTAAACTATTAATTGCTATTGTTACATTTCTCACACTCACTGAAGACGTTCCATGAGCTAGACACTTAGCATTTTACATTACATATCAATTATCTTCTTGCTTCTTTCAATAAAAAGCCACACTGAAGTAAAAATATGGCAATAGTAAGTGATGAGGTCAAGAAGAATCTTACCTACTGAATTCAAAGTCCTTTGCAAATGCTCAGCATTGCTCCTCTAGGTTTCAAGAAACAAAATCTCCAGAGGGTAGAATGGATAAATTATGTATTCAACACAATGAAATGCAATAAAAAGGAACAAACTACTGATACCTGTGATAATGGGTATGTAAACCTCCAAAACATTATGCTGAGTGAAGAAAAGTCAGACACAAAAGAGGACATGTTCTATGATTCCATTTATAAAAAGTGCAAGAACAGGCAAAACTAATCAATGGTTACAGTAGTCAGAAAGTGGTTGATCTATGGAGGGTGGGGGTAGGGGAATCTAATGAATTAAAAAGAGTCATAAATAAAAAGGGGCATTGAAGGATAATTCAGAAAGTAGCTGCCCAGATATATACAATTGTCAAAACTCACACTAAACATTTGAGATCGTGCGTTGTTTTATACATCATTTATATCTCATTAAAGAAAATAGGGATTGAAATAAATCTCTATTAATGGACACAAAATTACAGCTAGATAAGAAAAATAAGTCCTATTGGTGTACAGTAGTGCTAGGCATCTATAATTAACAATAATCTATTGTATGTTGCCAAATGGCTAAAAGAGAGGAACTTAAATGTTCTCATCACAAAGAAATGATAAATTTTTATGATAATGAATTTGCTAACCACCCTGATTTGATCACTATACACTGTATGCATGTATTGAAATATAACTCTGTATCCCATAAATATGTACAATCAATACACTTCAATTAAAAAATTTTTTTTAAATAAAATAAAATCTTCGGAAAGCTGAAGATTTAGCTCTGAAATGATTCCAATCCAATGCTCATACCTTTTGCCAACCATGATCTAACTGCCACTCAAAGAATCCTACTGGATACAAAGACAATCAACACTAGATGGCTCATAACCATGGACGATGCTGAGGAGAGAAGATTTTCTTTTCTCTAACAAGAGAAATAAACACAGAGGGGGAAACTCATTTCAAATGCAAATACCCTATTTTGAAATAAGCTAATCAGATCATTTGGCTATGTTAATTTGTTTCACTATAATATAACCATTTTACTATATATATTCATATGCATCTCCTAACATCCTGTTGTATACTGTAAATACACACAATAAAAAAAATTTTTTTTCAAAATCCAATTTAAGGCCAGAGGTAAAAATGAACACAAGCTCAAAGAATCACAGAAACTTCTAACCTCCTTCTAACAATGGTCCTATTAGCCTATCGCGGTCCACTTTGAAGCAGCAGGCTGTGTGTTTAAGAATTTTCATATTTGAATTGTTTTTCTCCATAAACATTGCCAAACCTGGCTCCCTGTAAATTCCACCCAGTGTATCTAGTTCTGCCCTAGTTAGCAAACCCCTCTTCCATGACAGCCCTAGGGATATCTGCCAATAGCAAGCAAATTTCCTTTAAATTCCTTTTATAATTAGACTAAACTATTCCCTCAACTGTTCCTCACATAGCATAATTTTTTCAGTTACCTCACCATTCTATTTTTAAAGTATATGTCCTTGACCAGACATGTTTCCCTGTGTGGTCTAACCAA
The DNA here is from genome assembly GCF_027409185.1 of Cynocephalus volans. NCBI lineage: Eukaryota > Metazoa > Chordata > Mammalia > Dermoptera > Cynocephalidae > Cynocephalus > Cynocephalus volans. Next base: position 16,679,801 of record NC_084466.1, read on the forward strand.
AACCGAGAGCAGTTGAGTTCTACTTTCATTTGTCCATACTTGTATTTGATGTTTAGAAAAAGAAAGAAAAGCAAAACCCATGGTGACAATCACAACAGACGTGTTCCTCATAATGTGAGAATGAAGGAAGATGACCAACACACCCAGGATTCTCCCCTAAACCTGCCAAGAGGGGTGCTAGGTCAAACTCAGCACACAGAGCAGGCTGAGATAGAATAAGAGTTCAGGAACACTACTGTGGTCTCACTATGAAGCCCCCTTCCAGAATGGTATCTTAGAAGTTTCTTCAGCAAAGCCAGGCCTCAAGGGTGGCCTTCTCCTCTGACCTCTTCTTTGAGTAATGTGGCACAGTGTTGAGAAACTTGCCGGTCCCAGTGTTTGTGTCAGACAGAATAGATGTGAGAATATCCAGCTTCTAGGAAACAACTGGCCAATATGAGATACAAGAAAAGAAATTTTTTTCTTTAGTTTTGTTTTGGCAGCTGGCTGGTATGGTGATCTGAACCCTTGACCTTGGTGTTATAACACCATGCTCTAACCAACTGAATAACCAGCCAGCCCCCAAATTTTCTAATTTTCATATATAGTAGGCTCTCTCCATAAAGAGAATCATTATTGCTCTTGAGTAAGAAATTTGTCATATGCAATTCTGGCAGTATCAACAATGGTCTTATTTTTCCTGGAAAATCAACACTGAAGGGAAATGAAAACTCAAAAGAGCAACTATTAGAGATAGGAGAAAAACTTCTAACCTTTGTGATTACTGAGAAGAATGTCCTTGCAATTTTCATCCTCAGCAAAATGTTTGTGTGTCTGTTATTTTAAAAAATAATGATGAAATAAATTAAAGGAACAGAATATAACAGGAAAACAAGAAATAGATAAATAACATGAAAGTGTTTTGAAGATTACAATGCAAAGAACTAGTAAAATTAAAACCTATAAAATAGATAAAAATGAAAAGCTCAGAAATAAAAAGAGAAAAACTATGACACTGTTAAAATAGAAATGGGTTAAAAAATAAGAATCAGAAAAAAAGGGTAAAATAAAAAAATATTAAAGACAGAAAATTAAAGGAAAATAAATAAAGGTAAAGCCATGACACCAAAAAAGGGGAGCTAAAAAATAAGACAAGTGAAAAATTACTATACAGAGTATTAAAAGAATTGGAAAAAGATATTAAAAATGTATAAAACCATAAGCTGAGATATTCAAGGGCGTAAATGTTATAAGACAAATATAAAAGCAATTTTGACTTTTTAAAAATTATATGATAAAAAAATAACAAAAAGTAAATGGCAACCAAAACAGCAAGGTACTGACATAAAAACTGACACATAGGCCAAAGGAACAGAATAGAGAGCAGAGAAATAAAACCACACACTTACAGTCCATTGATTTTCAACAAAGAAGCCAAGAAAACACAATAGGGAAAAGACAGTATCTTCAATAAATGATGTTGAGAAAACTGGGTATCCGTACACAGAAGAATGAAATTAGACCCTTATTTCATATGATATACAAAAATCAACTCAAAGTGGATTAAAGACTTAAGCTGAAGACTTGAAACTGTAAAACTACTAGAAGAAAACATACAGGAAAATCTCCATGACACTGATCTGGGCAATGATTCTTTGGATATGACCACAAAAGCATGGGCAACAAAAGCAGAAAACAGACAAATGGGATTATATCAAACCAAAAAGCTTCTGCACAGCAATGGAAACAATCAACAGAGTGAAGAGACAACTTTGTGGATTGGGAGAAAATATGTGCAAACCGTGCATCTGATAAGGGGTTAATATCCAAAATATGTGAGGGTACTTCATGGGAAGGTCCATGGGAAGATTCCTATTATCTATCAATTCTATTTTTCCACATATTTTTTGAAGTACCCTCGTATAAGCAACTCAAACAGTGCAATAGCAAGAAAACAAATAACCCTATTAAAAAATAGGCAAAGGACCTGAGCAGACATTTCTCAAAAGAAGACATACAAATGGCCAACAGACATACGAAAAAAATGTTCAACATCACTAGTCATCAGTAAAATGCAAATTAAAACCACAGTGACATATCATTTCACACCTGTTAGAATTATCAAAAAGATAAAACATAAATGTTGGTGAGGATATGGAGAAAACACACACTGTTGATAGGAGTGTAAATTAGTACAACCATTAGGGAAAACTGTATGGAGTTTCCTCAAAAAATTGAAAATGGAACCACCATATGATCCAGCCTTTCCACTACTGGGTATATATCCAAGGGAAATAAAATCAGTATGTCAAAGAAATATTGGCACTCCCATGTCCACTGCAGCATTATGCATGATAGTCAAGATATGGAATCAACCTAAGCATTCATCAAGAGATGAATGGACAAAGTAAATGTGGTATATATACACGATGGAATACTATTCAGCCTTGAAATAGAAGGGTATCATGACATCTGTGACAACACGGATGAATCTGGAGGACATCATGCAAAAAGAAATAAGCCAGGCACAGAAAGACAAATATCACATGATCTCACTCATACGGGAAATCAGAAAAATTTTAAATCATAAGTAGATAGTAGAATGGTGGTTGCCAGGGGATGGGGAGGAGGAGGGAGACTGGGGAGATCTTGATCAAAGGATACAAAAATTCAGTTGGATAGGAGGAGTAAGTTCAAGAGATTTAACATGGTGACTGTGGTTAATAGCAATGTATTGTATAATTGAAAATTGCTAGGAAAGTAGATCTTAAGTGTTCTCACCACAAATAAATGATAAGTACATGATGTAATGCATGTTAATTAGCTTGATTTAGCCATTCCACAATGTTTACATATTTCAAACCATCATGTTGTACACCATAAATACAAACAATTTTTATTAGCCAATTTAAAAAATAATTTTAAGTTTAAAAAAAGTAAATCACAATAAGATATTTTAAGTTAAACGAGGAGGACTTAAAAGAATTTTTTAAGTGGACTAATAAAGTAAGACAAACAATCCAAAGGACAATAAATGGAAACAGTTTAAACAAATAGAAGAGATTCTTTAAGTAGTAAATACAGTTTTCTTAGACACAGTTAAGGGCTTGTTGAAAATGTGAACTTCCAAGACTTATATGTCATGACTTAGAGTTTCTGACAAATAATTTCAAGAAGGTTTTAATGGAATGCTGAGAGCAGCGAGCTGAGGAAAGTCTAGAAAGATCAGAAACAGCCCATTTCCCATGGCAGGTGTTCACCCAAGCCCTGACATCAACTGGCCCTCAAATGCTTTGCTTGGTGGTGGAAGGGAATGGCTTTAAAAATGCAGGTAGCTGAGCGGGGCTGCACGGTCATCAGAGGGTATCTTTAGGGTTTGATAAAACAAGTAAGGCCTGAACATTTCCAATAACTATAGGAAATGAGCCATCAGAGAGGAAGAGGTTGAAAATCTGAAAGCAGTGATAATTGGAAGAGGAAGTTCCACACTAGTTAGGATAGGATAAAGAGCTCAGAGAAAGCTGCACAGAAATTCATTAAATGTAAATCCTTTTATAAGCAGTTTTTAATGCAATACTACAGAGCTCCTGAAAAGCCCAAGGCTTAACCAATACGACCAATAATGAATGTAGATTTGGGGATATAGTTGCTCCTAGCATTACTTCAAGAAAAAGGAATTAGGGAAGGACAAGTTCACAATAACTGGTTGGTAAGTTATTTTTCCCCCATGGTAATTCACCCCATGTTTTATAGACCCTAAAAAAACTTTCCACAATTAGGATCTGGTAAACCATCCAGAATTACAACATATATAATTAATCAATTTCCCAGAAACAATATTTTGCCAATATGACAATACAGCCTGTTTTAATGGTAGCAAATTCTAACCTGTGCAAAAAGTCTAATTAACCCATCAGGCGTGGGTCCTTCTGGGTTAATTCAGAGTATGTAGTTGCCAATAATATTCCAACTGTCTCTTAAAGGTTAAGGTTCCAGGCCCCCTAAAGGAAGAGTGAAGTGGAGAGGGGACACCAAGCAGCTCCTCCCATCATAACACATCCCCTGTCAACCAACCAAAGCAAAGCAGTTCTGCTATTATATTCTCTAAAACTCTTTGCAAAAAAAAGAAAAAAAAGATTCCCTGCCGAATAAAGTTGGAAAACCCTAGGGTAAGTTACCGTGTTAACCAAAAAGTTACCATCCTTCTCCCTAAAATTACATATTCTTCATTTTTCATGGGAATATCTTTCGAACTCTTTGTTATTATTTTCCCTTCTTAAGCTACAGAACTAGATTATTCCATCAATTATTCTGCATAAAAAATGAGGCATAGTGTATTATAATTTGCTAATTAGTTTGCTAGGGCTACCACAACAAATACCACAAACTGTGTGGCTTAAGCAACAGAAATGTATTGTCTCACTGTTCTGCAGGCTAGAGGTCCAAAATCAAGGTGCTGGCCAACTTGGTCCTTCTGAGGACTATGCAGAAAAGATCTGTTCAGGCCTCTCTCCTTGGTTTGTGGTGGCCTTCTCCACACACACATGGAGTTCTCCCTGTGTGTGAGTCTGTGTCCAAATGTCCCCTTTTTTTACAAAGATACCAGGCATATCAACTAGGGCCCAGCCTTAAATAACCCCATTTCCACTTGGTAAAGACTTTCTCTTTAAATAAGGTCACATTTTGAGGTACTGGGGGCTAAGACTACAACATGAATTTTGGGGAAATACAATTCAACTCATCACACATACTATTATATGTATGACCATTACTATCACCTTAGGTAATAATTCAGGTAAAATTTTAAGATAGGACTAAATTCTCTTAATTAACATTCTTGATTCTTGGTTCCTAGTTGTAGTGGATTGAACCATGCCCCCCCCAAAAAATTCACAGAAGCTTGAATTGAGTCCTCAAGTTTTATGTATTAGAAACTTAGCCCCACTGTGACTGTTAAGAGGGTGGGAAATTCTAATGGTAATTGAAAGGTGGCGTCTCAAAGAGGTGATTGGATTGTAGGACTGTGCCGTAGTGAATGGACTAAAAATGGTGGTCAGGGGCGTGGTTCTGAGGGCTTTAAAATGAGAGTGAATGAGAAGTTGTCCTCTTGCTCTCTCTTGCTCTCTCTGCTTTCGCCACCTTGCAATGTGAGACCCCTGGGTCATTGTCTTCACCACCAGATGGACTTTGGACTTCCCAGCCTCAGAAACTGTAAGCAATAAATTTCATTTTTCTGTATAAATCACCCAGTTTCAGGTATTTCGTTATAAGCAACAGAAACAGACTAATACACTAGCCATTCCTGGTTTCAAACGAACACATACAGATCTCTGACTTTATTGTAATATAACCACAAGAATCAGAATAGACTATTCTTCAATAAATCAAACCCCAACCCCAAATTATATAAAGCAAAACTATGCTGCAGCTTCTACCCTCTGTAATTTATTCCACATGCTTTAATACAGCTGTCAGATTATCTGGATGCATACTTGCCTGCCACAGCAGTCTCCTCGAGAACTATAAAATGATCTTCTTGCAGAAATGGAACTGTGGCCAGAATAAACCACTCACAATATTGCCTATATCACCACCAACATTGTTATGTTTAAGAAACAGCTTTGAAGGAGACATTTTAGAAAGTGAGACAGAGAAAATTGTATTGCCAGAACTTCTCTTAGGAAGAAGACAGGGGAAAAAATACTTTGATTAACCTCTTGGGATGAAAGGAAAGTTCCCAAGCACATTCAAATTTTAAAATGATGGTTATCAAGCTCTCCGCATCAAACAAGGATGGGAATGTGTGTAGCTCTTAGCAGAGAGAGGGAATATGAATGAGGGGAACAGAAAAAAATGAAGAGAAGACAAGAAGGAAACTGGGAGATACAGAGAGGTTGCAGGTATCAGGTGTAATTCCCACATGAACTCCAAATCTCCATTAAACTAACAAATGGAAGTGGGGGCTCTGGAAACTTGAAAGGAGCTGAACTCTGCACCCATGTGGGGCAAACCATTCAGAACACTCCTGAGGATCCAGCAAGGGAGGGGAGTCTCAGCTGACACCGGGTTACAGGAAATAATATAGTTATCTTGGGATGCACTTTAAAACTAATCCACCCTGGGCCCTTCCTGATACAGCACCACTCAAAGTCAGTGCCCGCCCATGAGAGGACATCTAGGGAACAAACAGCCAGCATGTCCTCGCCCTCTAAATATTCTGGGCCACCACACTGCGACAGAACCAACCTAATACTAGGTCTGCTCTATTAGCTACAAGCACATTCAAAGCTGTTTTTAGAAGAAAGTCCCAATCCTGTCTGTGGATCCTCCTGCAGCCAGGAAGCAAGCTTACTCATGAACTAGAGAGCACAGACAAGGGTTTTAAATTTCCACAGTAAAATTTTGGCTTGACTAACTTAGCACAGTACCTGACATACAGTAAGCACCCAATAAGTGTGCATCAGAAGCAAACTCAGCAAGGTTTAAACAGTACAGATTCCCAAACCCCACTTCAATTGTACTGACTCAGAAGTTCAGGGGTAAGATGGGGTTTATGTATTTTAAGTGGTTCTGTTTCAGTGGGTGTAGGGATCTTACTTCAATACCTCTGGAAATACCCTAGGTGTCATTTCTGTGCTCTAGTACTAAAGCAATCCAAATCGCCACAACATTACAGGTCTAGGTGGCCTCACTCTGCTTCCCAATCATTCCACGAGCACACAAAGGGCGGATCAAAACCACAAAAATGTGTGCGATCTTCCAAGAAGAGTCTCTAGAATAAAAGCCGAACTAAGGACACATAGCTAAATAACACCAACATTTTGAGTGCATCCAAAGAAAAAAAGAACTTTGGAAAGATTTGTTTTGAGGGGGTGTACTTTTATTTTTATTTATTTATTTATTTATGTATATCTATTTTAGAACTTTAGAAAGATTTTTAAAAGGCAATAGTCAGAGAGATAAAAGGAGAATCAGGAAAGCATGATAACAGCTTCAACCAGTAATTAATTAATCACAGAGAGGAATAGCAAGTGTCCACTGGAATTAGCATATTAGATGTCACTAGTGTCCTTAGGAAGAGAAATTTTACTAGAATAGTGGAGGCTGAAACCCAACTGTAGTCCCTGAGAAGGGAAGAGACAGTCAGGAGACTGTGACAGCAAGTGCACTTAGATTCAACAAATTGGAATGAGATGGGATGGAGGGAGACACAAGCTCAGTCAAGGGTTATTAGTGTTGTTGTGATTCATGTTCTAAGGAAGACAGACACTAACACTCTGTTAAAGAAAGGAGATATTGGGGATTCTGAAGGAAGAGGTAGCAGTTGATAGGACAAGTACATGGAGAAGGGAGGAGACTGGAGCTTGGGCAGTGCCCTGGGTTGAGTGTCCCTTCAAAACTTAGTACCCACTATCATTGTAAAAAGGGTGGGAAGTCCTATTATGGAAATTGAAAGGTAAGGATTTGAAGAGGTGATTGTATTGTAGGACCATGCCTTAGTGAATGGATTAAAAATGGTGGTCAAGGGCATGGTTCAGAGTGCTTTAAAAGGAGAGTGTCTGAGGAGCTATCTCTGCTCCGCCAGTTTGCGATGTGATACCCTGCCATCACTGAAGTCACCACCAAAGGAAGCTTTGGACTTCCCAGCCTCCAAAACTGTAAGCAATAAATTTCATTTTCTTACAAATTACCTAGTTCTAAGTATTTTATCATAGCAACAGAAATAAACCAATACAGGTAGGGAGGGTAGTTTGCTATTATCTTTGTCCATTCAGGCTGCTATAACAAAGTACCATAGTCTGGGTGGCTTATAAACAACAGAAATCTATTTATTTATTTCATGTTATTTTTTCTGTATTCTTATACCAGTTTCAGGTTTACAGAGAAATTGAGCAGAAAATACAGATAGTTCCCATACCTTCCCCCCTACCCAGTTTCTCCTATTATTGACATGTTACATTGGTGCAGTACATTTGTTACAATTATAAATCAATGTTGATATATTATTAACTTCATTTTATATTAGAGTTCCCTCTTTGTATTATACAGTTCTATGGGTTTTGCCTAATACATAATGCCATGTATTCACCTTTACAAGGTCACACAGAATAGTTTTGCTGCCCTAAAAACTGTTCCACCCATCCATCTCTCCCTCTCCCTCTCTTATCCCCTGAAATCCTGGCAACCAGGATTTTATTACCTCAAACATTCATCACTTTCTTGTTTTAGAAACATTCAAAATCCTCTTTTCCAGCTAACTGAAACTATACAATAAATTGTTGTTAATTATAGCCATCCTACAGTGCGATAGAAAGCACTAGAAATTATTCTTCCTATCTAGCTGTACTTTTGTATCCATTCTGGAGGCTGGGAAGTCCAAGATCAAGGCACTGGCAGATTCAGAGTCTGGTGAGGAGCTGTTTTCTGGTGCATAGATGACCATCTTATCACCATGTCCTCACACGGAGGAAGAGGGTGAGAAAGTTTTCTGGAATCCCTTTCCTAAAGGCTCCACCCTCATGACCTCATCTTATCTTAATTACCTCCTAATACTATCACATTGTGGAGTAGGGCTCCACCATATGAATTTGGGGGGGACACAAACTTTTAGTCTATAACAGATATGAAATAGAGAGCCAGACACTTCAATGTCTTTGACTGCAGGAAACGGGATAAAGATGGGTGAAACAGTACCTAAATTTTTAGGTGAATTGGGAAGAGGAAGGGATCACCTTGATAGGCCCAGTTTTCTTAATTAGTGGAAAACAAAGGCCATCTACTGAGAGTGAAAGGGGGCGTGTTGAGGGGAGAGTGTGAAGGGGAGCCTCGAGAGAGAAGTGAACTGATAGCATCAAGGTTCAACTGAGCCAGGACCCCATGATAATGTCAGGGCAACAGGGTGAACAGTTGTGTGGTTTTCTTCAACAGGGTTTGGCACCTAGGGTCAGGAGGAGAGGAAGCAAACTGTAGCATCAATCCTGATTCCAGATTTTGCAGAGTGGAGTGCAACAGAAGGATAAGTGTAGCATGGTTAAAGATGCTGGTGAAAGATTAGTTTGGATGATAAACCACATGGCCCCTACTAAATTAGAAAGGAACAGAGGTCAAGAGGGGTCTGAACAGCAGACATGGAGAAACGAGAGGACTAAGGGATTAATGGCCTACGTGAAGTCAGCAAGCAGGTACAGTCGCAGTGGAATTATGAGAGATCAGGAAGGAAAGAAGTGCGTGCATTTACAGAACTAAAATTAAATAGCCATGGTTATCAGCTAATATGTCTAACTGAATCTTGACCACATGCTATGACTTGTGAAACTTCATCAATTGTTCATTATACAAATTATTAATAAGAAGAAATGTACTAGTATGTTTGGAGAAAACTTTTATCCTAAAATAAGTTAAATCATGGGAAAAAGTAAAGTAGATATTACTTTATTATTACCTTATTGCATTTTTTATAAAATATGCAGAATTTTTATAAAAAGTGCAATTGAAGACCCTACCCATAGCGTTGCTTATTTTTATTTTGTTTACACTGTACCTTTTGCTATATAGGATTTGGGTGGCTTACAAGGATATGAAAATATAGCACGATAGAATAAATTTAAAATAAGTAGGAGAGATGAGGTTAATAAAGTTAGATAAGTAAGATGGAACTGGAAATGAGGTTGGCTTATGAAGCTTAACGCTCCTTAAGTTAAGAGCAATGCAATAAATTCTTCTTAGAATTTGGTGCCAGATAAAAGTTTTCTCCTAACATACTAAGTATACTTCCTACTATTAAACATTTCCATTTGGATCCTGACTCCAAGAGACTTGGGAGTAAATATTTCTCCCAATTGTAATTACTACCTTAATCCAGATTTTTCTATTAAAACCACCATCTTATTTCATTATTCATACTTTGCTCTTTATCTTTGATTTAATGGGGTTTTGGTGATTTAATTGCATGCCACCTCTAACATCGTGGGAGTATGTGCAACATAAATTAAAAATAAATATTCATAAACCTCATTCCTAATTGTGGTCCAAAATGGCCAATGCTTTAATTAAAATTGCTAGCTCCATACTTAATTCCAAACCCTAAAAATCATTTCTGAAGCTACCCCACTCTAAAATCTTTCTTCTTCCTTTTCTACATATGGCAGAATGTCACATGGTGAAATATCCTCCATGAGTCTGGCATATCACTACGTTTATCAGTCTGCGTTCAGGAGTGGAGTATCGTTGGTAACATACTGTACATTAAACCTATAATAAGTTGTATTACTTACCAACACACTCTATCCTTCCTGCCACTATCTATTTGTATCCTGTCATCAAAAGCAAAAATCTTTAATAGCAGGTAGTAAGACAGGTGTGATTAGGTAAGAAAACTGCTTATTTAAACCATGTCTTAATGTGGATGGCTCATTAGCTCAGCAAAATATGTCTTTACCTGGTTATGACCCTCACACGTAAGCCACGCATCTGGCTCCAGAGGAGAAATCCCAAGCTAACCCCAAACACCATTCCAAACAATTAACCATCTTTGCCGCTGTTAGATGCTTATAAGCTTTTTAGGTCAAAGGTGCTTACACATTCCATTACTGAAAGGGAATAAAATCATATCTATTTTTTCCCTTGATTTAACATACTTTAGTTATTTACTTTACATCTATCCCATTAAACAAGAGATGAGAAGTGCCAGAATAAGGAGGCAGAATGGTGGTGCCCATCTGCTGAAGAAGCTTGGTTAAATGATTTTGGCCACAGGGACCTTCAATATCCATTCAAACCCCCAGTGTTCTCCTGTCCTAAAAGATAGCCCTCTTGAGATGGTTAATAACGTCACACCTAAAATCGCTGTTCTTTGCAATTCAGTGGAACAATAGGCTAGAAATTGCCATCAAGAGAATAATAAGCCCCAGTTCTAAAAACTATTAAAGAAAGCTCCTGAACATTTTACTTTCTACTCTTTTTAATATCTGGGATTCAGTCCCCATATGGAAAACATGAGAGCTTAAATCCATGATCTTCAACAGGCTTAACCTTATGCTATCGGTCAAACCTCCTAATTAGCCCCATGCATACAACTAACATTTCAATAAGCTCTGCCTTTTCAATTTTCTAAAACAACCAGGTGGTCCTTTTCTATAATGTTTCTGAGACGGAGGCACAATAAAGGATCCCTAAGTATTTTATTCAGTATTCTCAGCAAACCGTATTTTCTGGAAGACACCTCGAAAGGATTTTTCCACCATGTAAATCCTTTACTTGCATCCTTCACTCACTGCGGAAATTAAGCAATAGCTGGGTTAAAATGACAATCACGGCCGGAACACGTTTGCCCTTTTAACAAAAGATATCATCTCAAAATTCCTTTGGGAACAAACCCTAGTTTATTCCAGATCCCTTCAAGGGAAGAGAATTTATATAAACTCTAGTCATATTCCATGCTGGATTTCCAGGAATGGTTTTCCTCAGTAATGAAAACCAGTTAAGAAATTTCTCTAACAGTTATATAGCTCTCTGTAAGGGTGACAGAAAGGTCTCATGAGAGAAAACTAACCAGTATAAACAGCCTGAGCATTGGCTCCAATTCTCCTTTTCCAAAACCTTTTCTGATACCTTCAGCCAAAAAAATTACCCATTCACAAGACCACCTGTCCAATATTTACTTGAGTACTGAATTTAAAACTCCATTCAATCCAAGTATTTTTTACTCACCAGTTGATGGTGAAAGGAAATCCACTGCACTCGAATAATATATGCTTGCTCCATTACTTAAGAATATTCATTTTTTCTAAAAAAGATAAGGAAAACAAATGGAATGGATGGAAATCAAGAATTCTTAAGCATAGATAATAAGGAAGTTAATTGCTTAAGAGGCAAAATTCATAGAGTATATTGAGTAGAGATAACAAACTATCGAAAAAGAAAGAGTGAAAGTCAGGGTATGACCAAAGGAAACAAACTATTGGGTGACGATGGGCTGAACAAACATGACTTCTCGTTGCCATGGTAATGAGACTCTTTTCTTATGCTCATGCCATTATAATGGTTAAAAATTACAGCATATAAAGCAATCATAAGTAATCAATATGGAGTAGCATGTAGTCTTATGGGTTCCTCTTCAAGGTTGGGATGGATTTTAGGGGGGCTTGAGCACAGGACAAAGAGTGAGCTCATTTGCAGAAGGTTCATTGGGTGGTAAATGGAAGGGGATTCAGGGAGTGCTGTAGTTGGAAAACTTTGGGGCCCAGGCCAGCTGCTCCTGCAAAGGGAGTGACCACAGCCAATGAATCTGTAATGCCCTACTCATAACCATTGCTATCAGGAGGAGACCTTGGACTGGAGGAGAGTCGAGCTCACTCTTTGGGTGGCTATTATGAACTGGCCTGGGCTGTTAGCAATTGCGGCCGTCTGCTACCTCATTTGCTTTCTCCAGTCTTTGGTGGCATTGAAGAGATTCTAGCTTCCTAGAGAGAAGGAGGATGGCCATGAGGGGTCAACATGCATTATAACTGAATAATAGCAATAAGCATATGCCTTTTCTGCAGACATCTCTGTTCTGCACATCTCAGATGGACATTCACCTCCAATACTCCTAGCCTCACCCTACATTTGCCTTTATAAGCCTCTAATAAACTACACCAAGAAGCTCATAAACCCTCCCTGCTTGGATATAGCTCAATTCAGCCAAATTAAATATGTCTAAATTCAAAGTATCTGTAAATCAGTAACTCTGGAATTGCATACTTTTAAAACCCCAAAGGGAAATGAAAACATTTTTAAAACCTTAGGGTGATTGGGCATACATTTATAAATAACTTAAAATATTGTTCAGATAAGTGCATAAACAAACTTAAATCCTCCGTGACCAGTTTCAGTAGTATCTGTTGTAGGAAGTCTGGGATTTGGGAAATGAAACTCTTAGTGCCTAAGTTTTTTTTTTTTTTTTTTTTTTTTTTGTCTTTTTTGTGACCGGTAAGGGGATAGCCCCACACCGCGCTCAGCTAGTGAGCGCACCGCCCATTCCTATATAGGATCCGGACCTGCGGCGGGAGCGTCTCTGCGCTCCCAGCACTGCACTCTCCCGAGTGCGCCACAGGGTTGGCCCAGTGCCTAAGTTTTATTAGGCATTTTTCCTATTCAGCCCAGGCCAGGTCACATGAATCTCTTAGCTTCATAACATCCTATATTCATCCAAACCTTATCCAGTTTTCAGATGAGACAACCTGCTATGACAATGTATAACAAATGCTTTTGTAATATATGTCCTTTAAATATGTCAGCCTCTCATATTTTATACATTCTAACTGATTTGTTAATGTTAGGCCTTTTGTGTGCCAGGGTATGGTTCTGCCAAGCTCCATGCACAGAAATTTAAATTGAAAAACAAATGCTTATAATTATATTCTTTATTAGGGGGCATAGCTGCCTAAATCTCAGAAGATAGTACCAAGTAAAATACATTTTTTCTTTAAAAAATTAATATTTATACATTTGTATCTCCTTATAAAATTTGAGCAATTCAGAAAAATATACTGAAGGAAATAAAAGTCCAAAATACAAGTAACCAAAGAAAATCACTTTTAACACTATGATATATAGAAAATAAACTGGAAGAATATACATACATACATTTATGTATTTTAGTCAGAGCATACAGAATATCTTATAACCTGCTTTCAGTTATTAATATAAGCATTTTTGAATCCTTAAAATATTCAAGAATATGCTTCAAATGTCTGCAAAAACTGCTCTGTCCCTGTACTAGTATCCTAGGGTTGCTTTGCACTACAAGCTGGGTAGCTTAAAACAAACGAAATGTATTTTCTCACAGTTCTGGAAATCAGAGCTCAGAAATCAAGGTGTCAGCAGGCAAGCTCCCTATGAAATCTGTAGGGGAGCCCTTCCTTGTCTCTTCCCAGCTTCTGGTATTGCTGGGAATCTTTGGCGTTCCTTGGCCTGTAGCTGCATAACCCCAGTCTTCGTCTTTGTTCTCACATGGCATGCTTCCTGTGTTTTCTTCTAAGGACATCACTTATATTGAACTACGGGCCTACCCTACTCTAGTATGATCTCATCTTAACTAAATTACACTACAACCACCCTATTTCCAAATAGAGTCACATTCTAAGGTCCTAGAGTTTAGTATTTCAACATATATTCTGGTAGAGGGGACACAATTCAATCCTGAACAGTCCCCTGTGGTAGAACACGGTTTCCATTTTTTTGCTATTATATTTAATGCCAAAAATAGTCTGTGAAAGTAATTTTAATATTAATGTAATATTTCAGGATTCAGTCCTCACAACAACCTCATCCCCATTGTACAGAGTGAAAACTGAGGAGCAGAAATATTCAATAACTGCCCAAGAACACTCAGATAATAGACAGAAGAGGCACCAGGCCCTCTGGCTCCACAGTCTTCGAGATTAACTGTACTCTGCAGTAGGGAATAGGATGGATCCTAGGTAAATTTCACAGGGGCCAAAATGATAAATCACCGAGCAATCAGGAATTCTTTGTTTATCTCAATCCTTAAGTATTTTAGACCATCTTAAAATCTACTTTTCCCAAAAATTTGTCCTGAAAATTTTGCTATCCTGAATTCTAATAATAAAGTAATATCTAGCATCCAAATCTTACTTAATAATTTACAAAGTGCATCAGTGTCTATTACTATATTTAATTCTACTTAATAAAAAGATATTACAATCATCAGCATACTTAGTAAGATCATTCTGGGGTAAAATATTTCTCTCTTTTTCCCAGTTTTCTTAATGTCTCCTATTATTTTAAATTCCCTTAAATAGCTTTCATGTCCTACACTAAATTAATTATAATTATTTCATGCTGTTTACACTATTTATAGAGATTAATTTTTGTTATATTTTATAGGTGCATGAAGCACCAGAGACTACAGATATATTTTATGTGCTACAATTGTGCTGAACTCGTACTACTATACTAGTTTGTAGTTGATGTCTTAGGGCTTTCTCAATAGTCATGTATGCATTTTGTAACATAAGTTATTCATCTCATCCTTTATATTTTTTGCACTCATAGTCCTACAGCAAACATTTCTAATACTGTTAATTAGGAGTATTGATAAAAGGTATTTCAACATTTTTCCTATCTCTTCTTTCAAAATTCTTCTTTTCCAGGTAAGAGAAAGTCTCTACTTTTTTTCTATGGTTCCACGGTGATTTCCCATCATTTTTTCTTTTTATATCTATATAATTTATTAAGGCTGCCATAACAAAGTACCAAGATTTGGCAGGTTAAGCAACAGTGATTTATTCTGTCACAGTTCTGGAGGCTGGAAGTCCAAGATCAAGGTGTCAGAAGGTTGATTTCATTCTGAGACCTTCTTCCTTGGCTTGTAGATGGCCACTTTCTCTCTTTGGCTTCGGTTTTCCCTGTGTCGGTGTCTTTGCCCTAATCTCTTCTTCTTATAAGGACACCAGTCATATTGGATTAGGGTCTGCCCCAATGTCCTCATTTAGCCGTTATTACAGAAGTCCCCCCTTATCCACAAAGGATAAGTTCCAAGATGACCAGTGGCTGCCTCAAATCACAGATAGTACCAGCCCCAATAGTACTAGGTTTTCCTGTACATACATACCTAAAGTTTAATTTATAAATTAGGCACAATAATTAACAATAAGAAATTAACAAAAATAACTAATAATAAAATAACAATATGCCAGCATCACTACTCTTGCACTTTGGGGCCATTATTAAGTAAAATAAGGGTCACTTGAGCACAAGCACTGTGACAAGGCTGCTAAGTGACTAAGGGGTGGGTAGCATGTACAGGGTGGATACATCCACCCACATCCAGGGTGGGATGGGGAGGGATGACCTGAGACTTTCATCATGCTACTTAGAATGGCATGCAATTTAAAACTTAAGAATTATTTATTTCTGGAATTTTCCATTTAATATTTTTGGACTGCAGTTGACCACAGGTAACTGAAACCACAGATAAGGGGTTACTACTGTACCTCTTTAAAGGCCTCACCTCCAAATACAGTCACACTCCGAGGTACCATACCAGAGGTTAGGACTTTAACATATGCATTTGAGGAGGACACAATTCAGCCCATAACAGCGTCTCCATTATGCACAGATTAATCTCAATCCATATTGACATCAATCCAGATTTTCTAGATTCGTGCAGTCTATTCCATATTTTTAATTCAATCACTTAATGTTGCAGTTTACAACTAATGTAAATCTTCCCTCTAGTGCTCTAAGCCTACCCTTTGTAGCCTGCTCTGTTTTTCGGTATTTCTGCAGCATTTCCTCGTGCTGCAGTCATTCATCATCACTGCATATTTTTATAGATATTATGTTTTCTTTTTTATCTTCTCCAGTGACAATCACCACTCAATCTTATCTCTTTGTGATTCTCGATATTTGTTTTCCACCTCTGCCAGTGTAAATGCCTGCTCCAGCAAATGTGTTCTTCCTTTGTAGTGTTAAAATCCTTTTACAATTAGACCTGGTTTTCTTTATCTTAAATTTCCATTTATTGTTTTCAAAGGTTATTTTCCCTTTGTGATATTTATTCTGATTTTTATAATGCTTCTGTTATTATTGTGATGTGTTTAGACCACGGGGGACATCTTACAGTGTTAATCTTGTTATTTTCCTGAAAGTCCTCTCTTATGAAATATTCAGACCAAAATAGTCTCTTTCATGCTACAGAAACCAGGACTCCTAGGACTCCATTCAAAATAACTCTCGAGGCATTTAAGAAGGTATGAAGCAAAAAGAGAAGAGAATTAAATTACTAATACCTACTAGATGCTAGAAACTTTATTTCACCATCTCATTAAATACGCAATCCTAAAAACTGGGCTGAACTATTTATCTCATTTTACGGACGAGTAAATTGAGGCTCAGAGAACTTAGTGACTTTCTCGAGTTCATACATGTAGTAAATGATAAAGCTCAGAGTCAAAGTTAATTTGTATACTCAAAGCCCATGCTTTTCTCGTTACTTCATATAAACTCCCTTTTCTCCTTCAATAAATTTTTACCTACTTCAAGTTTCCCTGAGTCTTTCTGAGTAAGTGGAACGATGGGACACAAGTCAGGTGCAACCTAATCACAATAGGATGGTGGTCCTGCTACGTGCACCTCTCTAGCCTTCCTCTTTCATCAACAGTTTAAAGTAGTGGTCTTCAGGCACTTTTGGAGAAATTTGTTGCAATTTAGCACTTGGTATAATGGGTCAACTATCAGGTATCTGAAAGTTCAGTTCAGTTAGTGTATATTGAGCATTTTCTGCATGCCAGACCAAGAATACGTGCCAACTGCCTAGAATACGTGAATGAATAAGACTTTCATCTGCTATTGAAAAACTTATGGTGAGGGAATCAAATGGGGGAGGGGGAAAGCTGCTATATATAAAATATATTTTGGGGGTGTTTGCCATGCTCCTGTTCCCTTCTCAAGGAACATGTCTCAGGCCACCATCTCTACTGATTAGAAGACAGCCATGGGTACCTCATCATCACAATATTCCCTCCCGTCATGCACGCCCACCCCCCAATCGGGTAAGGGCAGACACCTGACTGTAGGCTGATTGGCAATCCACAGGACCTCCCAAAAAGGTGAGCTGAGCCAGTAGGATTTCTCAGCCAGAAATGAATAATCAGGCCAATGAGAAGCAAGCCAGGTAACAGTGTAAAAGAAGCCAATAAAGAAAGAGAACATGTACTCATATCATTGAAGGAGAGTGCATGTTCATACATTCCTGTGCCTACTTCCCTGAAGCTAACCACGTTCTTAAGACTCTTCCTGACACCTGTTGTTCTACGGTCTGTTTTTCCAAGATGTTGCCTGCCAGGATCCTTAAAAATAAACACCACTTTAGTATGAGCTAGTTAGATCGATTTCTGTCACTTGGAAGTAGGTGAGCTCCAATTAATACAAAAATGTAACTGTAATGTGATAAATACTATAACAGACATATCAACTGGGTTCCATGTCTGTGCCAAGATGTGCCAAGAAAGAGCTACTGACCCAGACTCAATAGAACAACCCCTGAACCACTAGTGGGCTGAGCAAACAGAGGTGGAGAGAGGGAGATGAGGCCAAAGGTAGGCACAAGGTCAAGGAGAAATGATGTCCATGGTTTCCTAAACTCAGACTAACTATTAAGCCAAATGATCAAAAAGCCATATATCTGGGAAATTCAGTCCAAAACATTTATTGATTACCTACCATGAACCAGTATGTCATAAAAATGGACAAAATGAAGTACTTGTACTAGAAGAAGTCCTAGAACAGTATCAATGGCTTTGCCCTCTACACAAAGACATATGAGAAGTCATTGTCTATTTACTAGGCCTTGGGTGATGGTGTTTGGGGAGAAGAGCAGTGTTTTGTTTATTTGGGGTTTTTACACCCATTTATATCTTCTTAAAAGCAACTTTATACCAACAGCTAATACTGACACAGTGCTTTATATATGCCAGACACTTTTCTGAGCTTTTTACAGATTGTAACTCATGTAATCCTCAAAATTCTATAAAATATGCCTTATTATTATCCCTGTTTCACAGATAAGCAAACGAAGGCATAAAAAATGGTAGGTAACTTCCCCCAGTCACACAGCTAGTAAGTAGCAGAACTGGGATATGTACCCAGTAATCTAGGAGTCCACATTCTTAACCACTACTCCACACTGCCTTTAATAATAATAAAGAATATTGGAATGAAATTAAAATTACCCACACTTTCACAAACTTTTTTTTTCATTGTTTATGTTCCTTTGTAGAAATTGACCATAGGGATATAAAGTTATTACTGAATAGATATTATTTTATGTCTTCTTTAACATTGCCTCAAATATTTACTAATATGCTGATCTTCATAATTATCATTTTAATGGGAACATAATTATCTTGGATTGAGTGTACCCCCAAAACTTGACCCTCACTGTGACACAGTTAAGAGGGTGGGAAATCCTATTATGGTCATTGAAATGTGGGGCCTTGAAGAGGTGATTATTAGGTTGTAGGACCATGCTGTAGTGAACAGATTAAAAATGGTGGTCATGGGCATGATTTGGGGGGCTTTAAAAGGAGAGTGAATAAGGTTGTTAGTCTTGCTCTCTCTGATCCACCATTTTTTGCCACGTGAGACTCCTGCATTGCTGTAAAGCCACCACCAAAGAAGACGTTCACCAGATGTATTCCCTGGACTTTGGACTTCCCAGTCTCAGAAACTGTAAGTGATACATTTTGTTGTATTATAAATTACCAAGTTCCAGGTATTGTTTTTATAAGTAACAGAAAGAACCTAATACCTAATATTCCATAAATTTGTTGTACTATATTTTAACCATATGCCTACCATCCAAATTCCTAGTTGTTCCCTGTTTTTTCTTTGTTTCTTTGACATATAAAAAATGATGGAATGAATATCTCACTACATATATCTCTTTTTTTCTCCTCTTGAATGATTTCCTTAGGACAGATTTATCCAGGTAAGATTCCTGGTACAAATGTCCATGGGCAGTTTTTGATTCCTGATACCTAGTCAGACTGCTTTCAAAAAATCAGCAATAGAACATTGCAATCTTGCAAATGAACATATTCCACCACAATTTCATGAGAATTGAGTACTGAATCTATATTTTTTAATGTTTACTCATTTAGCAGGTATGAGTTATATGTTTTTTCATTTATATTTTATTTGCATTGCTCACTGATGAGGTTAATATTTTTCTACTTGTTTACTTACTGAGGTTCTTAATGAGAAAATTGTCTGTAGTACATAGTTTTGCCCAATTATCTATTGAGAATGTAATCGTTTTTCTACAAGTTTGAATGCCTTTAAGAAAGTCATTAATCCTTTCCTGTCATACTTTGTGTGTTTTTCCTCAGCCAGTTTACACAGAAGTAAGCTCTCCAAGGTCCTGGAAAACAAGTCACTGAGACACCGCTCAGAGACACCAAGGCTCTGAGAGGGCTGTAGTCCTATAGTTGAAGATTTAACCCTGACAAAGTTGATTTTGGCTCAAGAAACAAGAGAGCTTGTTATTTGTAAATGCTTCCTTAAGTTTAAGTGAATCAAGTTCTGTGTAATTCATCCCTGGATGGTGATTTAAATATAAAGAGGCTGAGGCACAGCAAAGCTTGCGTTTCTCAGATCTGGAGGGACAACCCCACTCTCGCCCCATAGGACAGTGCCCCAGCAGCAGCCCTGACACCCAAACCTCACTGAAAGCTCCCAAGACAGAAGAGAGCTAATAGAATCCACTACACCTCCTCCTGCTCTGTGTGACAACCTCATTCCAATAAAACTCTGCATCCCTGGCTAAACAAATCAGGAATGTAATCTAATCTTACAGTGGAGTGTCTCTCTGTGGTATCCCTGCCAATGTGAGCCCATGGAAACTCTGCCCTCTTCTTTCCCATTTTATTTCAGTTATGTTGTCTTCACCATACTCATTTCAAATTTCTAATATTGATCAATCTTTCATGTTTTCCCTTTGCTTTCTTTTACCCCTTCATAAGCCGGAAAGGATCATTCTTTACAAGGTATATGAATATGCCCAATTTTATATCATCCCAAAGCTTGTATTTCTTTTTTTACATTTAACTGTGGAATTCATCTGGGACACAGTTTGTTATATAATACGTGAAACGAATCTAAAAGTTTCCTGGGTTTCTAAATGTTGTTGGGAAACTGGTTATTAAATGAGTATTCCTTTCTCCATCGTTCTGTAATAACTACTACATCACACATTCAGTTCTTAAATATAATTGTATCTCTTTCTGGAGCTTTGTGTCCTGTTTATATATACTTCCAGCTATGCATCCATAGATGTAGTTTTAATTATTGTTTCTAACATGGTTATATCTGGGACTAACTCCACTTCATCACTTTTCTTCTTCATTAACACTTCCAGTGTCCTGTGGTTTTGTGCTTTTTGGGGCTTTTTTTTTTTTTCAAAATGTTTTAGAATGGATTTGTCAACAAAAGGCCTAGTATATTTTTTATTCTTAAATCTATAAATTAACTCAATAGATTGCAATCTTTACAACATACAGTCTTTCATTCAGGATACATTTATCTATTCATTCGTGCTTTAATTATATCTCCAGTGAAATGCTGGAGTTTTCATTTCGTATGTCACAGTCATCCCTAATGAAGCTATTCCTAAGTACTTTGTAACTTTGTCACTATAGTGAATGAGATTTTTTTCATTATATCCTCTAGTTACTTACTGCTGATATACCAAAATCTGTTTTACAGAGTTGATGTAACAGCCTTTTGAAAAATGTTTCTGTATCTTCTGCAAAACTATTGTGAAAATATCATTCATGATGTCATCCCATGTCCCTTTAAGCAATAAATTCCTTCCAGAGGTCAGAAAAAGAGGTGTTTTTTTCCCCTCTGAGACAAACTTAACCCAATGACAATGGCATTCAAAGTTGGTTTTTTTTCACAGCAGCCAAGATATTGAAAGCTTAAGCTCATGTTTAACCGCAAAAATGAACTAAACCTAGATTCCTGGCACACACATTTTTCTGTTCTTTTTAATTGGTTTTGATTTTACTCATATTTTTAATTGTCCTTTAATTCTGTAATCCACCTCAAATTGTCTTTGGAAGTAGACAGTTAGCCTAGGAAGGTTATGTACCTTAATATGAACATTCACAAGTAATTAAGCTATGTGATAATTGAATCATATTGTTCATCTGTTCTTAATTATATATGCTAAAAATGGAGCAATCAACCTTTTTTCCTTCACGACACACTGTAAATCTACCCCATTGTATTCCACTCAAGAAAGCATTGCAGAACAGGACAGTGATTCTATACAGTCACTTTGAATCCTCTTTAATTTATAAGAAAAATGTAATCATTTTTCATAAACTTTGATACTTTCAATATTTTTAATAATAAGTCATTTATGATACAACTTTATACTGGTCAGTGTACATCAAACATCATGTCATCAAGACATATCCAGGACTCAAATGGGAGAGGAATGGTGAGAAAACGATTTTGGAGAAGTCCTTAACAAGGTTAAGTAAGTGTGTCCAGTTCCTGAACTACCACTTCCAAAGTCTTTACCACACCCTTCAGGGAAAATTAACCACTCTTTATTCAGAGTTCTGATGACCCTTTATAATTACACCGTTTCCTGCAAGGAAGCCTTTCCCATCCCTGCAGGCTACGCATATCCCTTTACCTTGCACACTTGAACCCACACTACAGCACATCTCTCATTACTTGCAATATCGTCTATCTGGGAGTCTGTCCGCCGTAAGTTCCTTGAGACAGTATCTGATTCAGCTTTTTATCTCCAGCACCCAGCACAGCACCCAGCACTTCCCACATGCTTACACTGTATCATAGTTGTTCATTCTGTTGTCTCCCATCAAGAAAGAGGTTTCTATCAGTAAGGCCTTATCCATCTCTGCATGCCTAGGGCATGTTATATTACTGAACACTGAGTGTAAGGATTTAACAATACTGGTTGTGGTGCATAGCCCACCATCTGCATCTTCCTATCCCAGTTTTCTTGGGCCATTTTTAGATCTTCATTCATAGGCCTTTCCTTGTTCCCCCTTGACCTCTCTGATACCTCAAAGTCACCAATACCAGTGTAACTTATTATACTACCTATTGAAGTATCCAACACTTCTCCAAAGCAGAACAAAAGGATATCAAATTCTGAGTAAATGTAAGTAGCTCTCCAAATGTGGAGAGAATCAAGCTTTAGACAAAACACTGGCCAATATATCTATGAATGAGGTCCCTTCCACAGATAAGCAATGCATAACCTTTTGAAAACTGTAATAATTATCCCCTATTGTATCCTTCTCAGGCTCATCTCATCAAAACCACAGTGATTTGAAATAGTCTCACCCTCTTTTATGAATGTGAATTGTCTCCAGAAACCTCTATTTCTGAGAAACCTATCTACCCACATACTAACAGATGACCTGCCAAGTCATAGTCTGTTTCCAGATTCTAAGGCCCAGCGCACATCCAATAGTCAGACTTTCTTCCCTGTGAGGTCATCCATCTACTGGAAAATCTCATATAACCAGCATCACTAGGGACAGAACTGTCCCTCGCAAGGGAAGCTTTCAGATAACAGAAGCTTAGTCCTTTTGGCACCAAGGCTTATAATTTAAAAATGCTTTTAGATCTAAAAGTTTTTAAATGTTATTTATGTTTTTGCTTTCATAAAGAAATAATTCTGAACAAAATTTAACACTTTCTTAGTAACTGTCATTGAATGGCATATGTATGTAAATGTACATACACACGTGTGTGTGTGTGTGTGTCTGTGTGTGTGTCTGTGTGTGTATATAATGTCAATGGAAATGATAGGACTTAACCTTTCATGCAATCCTGCCCTCTGACCTCCTTACAGTCCCCGAGCTCCTCTGCCCTAATGGGGTATTTACTGAAGGATGCCCTCCTCTGCAGAGCAGTATTTCGGTTCTTCCATCTCTTTCTTTAACTTCCTATCACTACTTCTTCTTTAATCTTTCTTGTTTTTATTTTCTACTCCCTCTACCCTTTTTCTTCCCACAGTACTGCAAATCTGAACAGTTTAGAAGTCTGACTTGCAGGTGAGTAAGGAATTCCATTCCCACAGACTTCTGGAGTACATCTCAGTCTTCATCACACTGTGGACTTCCTGACCTCCAGCCCCAGGTTCCCTACTTTTCTCTCCACCTCTCCTTTTATCATCAATCTTGCTTCAAAATTCTCATGGAGAGTCTATCCATTACCTTGTCCCCACAATACTTTGCTCCAGTGATCAGTCCTTGCCCCACCTCAGGCACCCATTCACATGGATCACACAAGGAATTACCCACACTTTGGCATCTCAATTTCAAACATGTTCACTGACCACGGTGTCCTACAGTGCAGTAGTTATACCAGCACTCCAGCATTCCTACTCCTATAATCCCCCAGCCCCAACAATATCTGTATCATCAACCCTAGCATAGAATATTGATCCTACCACTTTTTTATTATCTATCACCCACCCTCATATCCTCACTTATCTCCTAACCAGCCTAATTGACACAATCTGGCACTATAAATGCTCCCTGGCAAACATCCACCACTCCCTTGCTCCTCACTGGGTAAAACTCTATTCCTGGTTAAACCCAATCTGTGCTTATTGTGTGCCTCCCTCCACCAAAGCAGTTAAATGTTGCTGAAGAAAACTGCAGAACAATCCCAACTGGACTGATTCCAAATGTATAATCACAGATCTCAAAACAGAATTCAATACTGCCAGACAACTTACTTCCCTAGGAAATGTGTTTTCCCAACTTCGGAGATAATTATTCACATATCCCTGCTCTCCTCAAATTTCCGACATGACCTTGCTTCATGCCTCGTACAGAAAAGAGATGCAATCAGATTAGAATTACCTCATGTTTCAGTTATCAGTTCCACCAACCATCCTGTATCTGTACTCAAATACTCTGCATTCGTTTCTGTTAAGAAGGAAACAGGACAGACGAGATCCTATGCTCTGTGATCCGATCATCTCTCATCTTCTTGAAAATATCACTCCTACTATTACCCACTTTGCTTTTTCATTTCTGTTAGCATTTAAACCCAGTTCAGGGTCTCTCACAAGGAGGCAGTCTCTGAAGACCTGACTGGAGTTGAAGGATCCCCTTCCAAGTTCACTCACAATGCTGTTGGAAGGAGGTTTCAGTTCCCTGCCAGGTAGGCCTCTCTATAGCAATGCTCAGAACATGGTTTTCCCCAGAGCAAGCCACCCAAGATAAGAGAGAGAGACAGAGACAGAGACAAAGGGGCAAAGAGAGAGAGCGAGAGACACACACACAGAGAGAGAGAAAGCACCAAAGACAGAAGTCAAAGTCGTTTAATAACCTAAACACAGAAGTGACATTTCATCCTTCAGATGTATTCCATGCATTAAAATCAAGTCATGAAAGCCAACACTGGGGGTGAAGGGATGAAGGAAGCCTCACCTCTGGAAGCGAAGAGTATCAAAGAATTTATTTGTGGACGTATTTTAACAACTACCACTGTTTAAGAATTTTAAGTAATTCTAAATTTCATATTGAATCAAAAATAATTACCTGAGTCCAGCATATTGTCAGGGCCCTCTATTAACAGCCCTACTTCCAATCCAACACCACCCCATCTCTTCAGCCAGTTCAAACCCTTTATTACCTGCCTTGTTCATTCCTGCAAATACTCACAATCTTTCTTTCAGCACACCTTCTTCAGCACTTTTATAAATAGTTCTGATTATAATACCAGGAACTGACTTAAATGTTGTGGCGTAAAAATTTCCAAGTCTGTCTGTGACTTACATAACTATGACCTCACTCCTTGAGAGCCAGGACCAAGTTTTCTACTCAATTTGTATCCTCCACAATGCCTGGTATTGGGCTATGTAGAATCATGAATGAATCGATCCATCTAGCTAGCTAGCTATAGGAAGAAAACAACTTAAAAACAAAATTAGATATTATTAAATCTCTCGTCAACCATTCAATGTTTTTATAATGTTGTTCAAATTATAAGGAATCAGCTGTGTCAGGTTTTTCTTCTTGTTGCAGTTCCTCAATCCTTCCCTTCTTTCCCTCTGTCCTCCTGTATCCATGTCCTCCAATAGCTTAGAGTCCATCTGATGTGAAGACTTGGTCCAACTCCAATCTCTTCAACCAGTCCTGAGCATGGGTGCGAGGGCTCTAATTAGTCTAATCCTAGACCTAGTCTCAACTTGATCTTGCACCTATATTCTGATCACTGTGTTCTGCACTGTTTCAAAACCCACTTTTTCCAACTCTGTGCTTTTGATTAACTAGATTCTCTGTCCTGAGCTTGAGTTCCATTTTTGATAACTGTTTCAAGGGTACCCGGGATTTGTTTTATTAGGGTATGGTAAGACAAGCAGACACAGAAATGACCATCATGAAGGAAGAAGGTTTTTATACTCACAGATCCCTGGAAATAAGAGATACAGCATGTCATGCAAGACCACACAGGGAAGCACCAGGGTCAGACAGGAGGCAGAGAGACAGGAGAAAATATGGGCAAGAGCCTTTATTATGGTTTCCATGGGAAGGAATTGGTGAAACAAGGTAAGTAGCTTTAGGACTGGCTAGTTTGAATAATTTCAGCAGGCTCTGGTGCATAAGAATTGTCTCTAGTTATATGGTATCTGGCCCTGGGATGATTAGGGCATGGGAGGAATAGTGGCCTAGAGTGTAAGAGCCCATTAAAGGAAGTGATTGGGGTAGGATCTCTAGATTGGTTGGTTTGCATATGAAAGTTGTGCTAGAAGGTGAGTCATTTACTATCTCTAGGAATTAGCTAACTCTGGAAGGGACAGTCCCTCCAGAGACAGTAAGGCCTCAGCTGTCAAGGCATGAGGCATCACACTGTGATGGTTTTCCATCAACTTACTGACCTTTTCCAAAGACTCTCCCCAGTGCAGGAGTTCTGTATACTTCCAGGTCTTGACCTATGCAAACCTGTCATATCCTGGAATTGATCAGGACCATGTCTCACATATGAAAACCAGCTCATTACTAGCAAAAATTATTCTGCAAATAGTTCTTTATTATAATGCAGACTCTAGATTCTGAAAGATTTTATTTTCTATTATAAAGTAACTTCTTGTTTTCTTCGTAGTTAGCAGCAAAACCAAGTACATGTAGAGCAACTCAGCAGATTATTACATCCTAAATCAGCTGAAATAAGGAAGAGTTACATTTTCAGCTTACTTTCAGGACATATTAACCTATAGCTATAATTTATATCTGTTGTATAAAGATAAAGTCATAGACACAAAATTAAAAAGATTAATTTTAGGATAATTTCCTCCAAAGGGTAAAGCAATGGGGAAAAAAAATCTTGTTGAATGTGGAATATACTATAAAGCATATGTACTTCACAGGACCTGGTTTTCCAAAGACTTGCAGTTTCAAATACTGACCTTGCAAGGACAGGAAATTTCCCTCAGGCTATAAGTCTCTGTTGCAAGATAAGAATTGTGTCACAGCAGGTTGCTGGCTCAAAGACAGACTAGTTTCTGATTGTTTTGTAAAGATACTGAGAAATTGCTATAAGAAGGAATGTTTGCTAAGATCAAGCTTGTGTTGATAGGACCACTTAATTGCCTTACTGGAATGTCATCTGGCTTGTTTCACTGAAAGTTACCACCCTATATTGTTAAACTATAACCCCATTTTTGTTCTCTTCCTGTAACTTTCTGGTCTGGAAAATAAATGCAGGAAGAGAATCCCAATTCAGTGTTAATTTCCCAAGGAAGGGATCCCTCTCACTTGAGGGTTCTTGTGGGAGATTAACCACTTTGGGGCCTCTCACTGCTCAGAAGAGATGGGCTTTGAGTAATCCTTTGCATCTCCATCACCCAGGGGAAGTGGGGTGACAAATCCGTGGGGGGCAAAGCAACGAAAAGCAACAGTTGAACCTTGATCTGTGCCATATCTCGGGAAAAAGAGGTTTTCTGACTGTCTAAGGGAAAGAGTTATGCATTTAGGTAAGTCTTTTATGATAGATTACATCCTGTTTTAAAAGAAACTGCTCATTATTCTAACAAGTTGTTGAGATGAATGTGTATTTTGCATATTTTCAACTTCATCTTTGTCATTTGCAATTTTTGAAATGCTCTCTAAAAGCAGAATTATATATTCATTGCATTTCCAAAATCCAACTTTCCTTCCTTTTCTATTTTATATCAAAAGACTTCTTACCGTCAATGCAAATTTAAATTTGTATAGTACTTTATACTTTACGAAGTGCCTTCACAGTCATTTCCTTAAACCACAACAGCTCTAAAAAAAGGGGGGATAGCGCATATGTTCTTATCCAAACTGTCTCATAAATTAGTAAATTTATTTATGCTTGCTTTCTTCCACTCTTTCATTTATTCAGTCAACATGTATTTGACAGCCATTATGTACCAGGCACCATTCTAGGTGCTGAGGATGCAAAGAGGAACAAAACAAAGTCACTGTTCTCAGGAAATTTATAATACAGCAGGAAGGGATACCACAAATAAGAAAACAAGTAAATGAAGAGGCCTGGATTTAAATCCTGGTTACCCGATTACAAATTTAGAGCTCTTTTCAAGATATCTCCCTGATCCAAATCATCTAGTGCAAAAAATTCTCTTTGGCATGTGCTGTGATTTACATGTGCCCCTAAGCTCATGTAGGAACTTAACCCCGAATATGGTGGTGGAAGGTAGGACCTTTAAGAGGTGATTGGATCATAAGGACTGTGCCGTCATGAATGAACTGATCCATTCATGGAGTAATAGGTTGATGGGTGGTTACAGGCATGGTTCTGATGGCTTTATAAGGTTAGCTCTCTCTTGCTCAGCCTGTTCTTGCCATGTGACACCCTGGTCACACCACAGGACCCGTATAGAGTTCCTGCCCAGAAGAAGGCCCTCACCAGATCTATTCCCTGAACCACAGACTTTCCAGCCTCCAAAACTGCAAGAAATAAATTTTGTTTCTTTATAAAATACCCAGTTTCAGATATTCTATTAAAAGAAACAGACTAATACACCATGTATTTTGGTAGTTTGATTTCTTGGCCTCATCTTTCTTTGGATTTCAAAAAGGTCTCAGATTATTTCCATTCTCTGAAGTAATTCAGTTGTCAACTGTCAAAACATCATTTAGTAACCACCATGGTCAGAGGTTTATTATAGTTAGGGAAGACCACACCCTCTGCCCCGACTCCCCAAAAAGAGGAAGAATGGGTTTAAAAATTAATTTAAAAAAGAGAATACATACATACCTGGAAAAATACATACCATAAAAATTTAAAGTACAAATTAATATCCTGTGAGAGTATACTTGTTTAATTATTAGCAGTTGTCTACCTACACAATGTTTCTATAGGACAGCATTTCAAATTACTCTCCTTTGCTCATTTTCCATCTCACACCACTCAGCAGTAAGTTAACTTGTTCCATGTATCATTAGTAATTCATGACTTGCTTGTGAAAGTGCAGGGACAGCACTACTACAGACCTAATACAATGAATATCTTATTAGGAAGAAATTAACAAATGAATTGTTATCGATCAATAGGTGTTGAAGAGAAAATTACAACGATAGTAAAACCTAAATAATTTATACACAATATTGATTTTTTCATTACATTAATTATTCTTTATAGCACACATAAGAAACTTTGAGAATAAAACCTTCAAAGCAAAGAATTTATCTGCAGTGGTGTTTTAGGCTCAAGACTAAATTAAAAGACAAAGACTGGGCCATCATAGTTCACAATATTTTTAGATTAAGAATACACCCAATATTAAATTGGATATTTCCAATGTACATAAGTTCCTTCATGTTGTCAAAAGTTTTTATGCACAAGTACTTTTGATATTTATCAATAGAAATGTTTATTAATAAAAATATTAGAAATGGAAATATCCATTAATCTACCTTTTTCATGGTGTATGTGGAAGGCACAATAAGAAACCCAATGAAGCTGTGTGGGAAAGAAAAAAAAAAAAACTCCCCTGACACCTCTCCCAGATTTTTTAAGTTAACTGGACTTAAATCCAATTCAACAGAATAAAGGTTCCTCAGAACTAATAACTTTCATAGCCATCAAAAAACTATTCCTAAGACAAGGGCCTCAAGATGATTCTCTTGTTTACAGGCCATTGCTGACTCTAGCCATGTCATAAAATGGTGCACTGGAGGAGAAATAGCTATGTGCAAAAAAGGGAGGTATGAAAAGAGGATGTAGATTGGTATATTCTCCATGGATGACATTGTTCCCAGCAACTCAAAATCTCCTCCTATGGATGAGAGGAATGAACTTACACAGGCACCAATCCCAGTAGATGCACTACACACAGCTATGGCATTGAATATTCTTTCTGTAACCTATAAATATGTACATGGACCAAATAGCATTTTGCTTATGGTATTTTGACTCAGAATTAAAGCAGCAAATTGATTGTTCTTGTGTCAAGTTTTGTCAGATACCAATTTTATTTAAATATTTCTTCAGTACCTAATATTAGGAGATCTTCATAATATTTTGCACAAAAGGTGCATGCATCTATACTTTCAAGCACCTCACATCTACCCCCAAATAAATATAGAAATACTGTTACAAAAGTCCTTTAAAATTAAAACTAAAAGCAGTAGTATAGTTTAAAATGTGATACAAATTTTTTTCTTTCCTCACCTTTTGCCTTCAGAGACTTAAAACTCATAAATATTACTGTAAAGAATCTTAATGCTCTTGGAAGAAAGCAACAGAAAAGCATCTCCTCTCATAAATGTTTTTGCAAACTACAGCCAATTTTGCAAACTACTTGTCATGCCTTAACTAATATTTTTATATAGCTCCAAATTTATAAAATGCCACACACAGATAAAATATAAAATGTGTGTTGTCTACTGTGCATCATAATACAGATCTAACTTCCCAAATATGTCACGATTATCAACTTGTTCTAGGGTACTAAGATGACAAACACCCAAACTTAGCATTATTTTTATTACTCATTGAAAAATTGTTTGTCTATGGTAACTGTTCCTTTGCTGCATTTACCATTCTTCAGGTGAAGACTAATAGTCCATGCAGAAAACATTTGGGGCTGGTACTAAAATATAGGGTATCTGTTCTAGGTCTCATTTGTAGAACAGAACCAGGACATCCATAAAATTACTTAGAAGAAAGGTCAAACTATTTTAAGACACTGTGCAAGTTATTCTTCATTTTTATCCCTCCCATGCTCCAAATCCGTTCTCCAGCTTTCTCTGCCTTGCTGAAGGCCAAGAAAGCATCAACTAGCTCTCTTGCCCTTTAGCACTCAGTGGAAGACAACAGGAAATAGACAGGTGGGAGGAGAAAGTGGTCAAGATATGTCTTCTCCCCACCCTTCCTTCTCTGCCTCAGCTCCACGGTTCTGGCAGTGGGGCTGCTTTCCACCAACAGCTCCTATCTAGAAGCTTCTTCTTAGATTCCCTCCTGCCACTGACACTGCAGCTCCTGTCAGCCTCCAGCAGACAATGGATACTGAGAATACCATTTTCTCCCTTTGCTACATCAGACAAGGGTTAACAGTCTCCCCTTATTACTAGATGCAAGGTACCTCTGGGTCCAAGGTTGATTCCCTTATCCCAGTCCATACCTCTGTAACTAGTCCCTTTGAAATCCCAAAGTTTGCTTCTGTTTGCTCTCATGATCCCGACTAATAAATCTAAAGCTCCCAGTACTTTAAAGCACCAACATGTACAGAAAAAGAATGTATAAGTAAATAAATGTACATCAGCAGTATTTAAATACACTAGCACTCCAAATCAGATAACCTCCTGGGTAGTTGATTACTTCCCATAAGTGCACTAATGAGACAAACCATTACATACAAGATAAATTTCTGTCTTCTATGTGCAATATCTCGTTCTGATTCAGTTCTTTGAGGATTTCACTCTTCACCTTGACTGCTTTTGTCCTTCTCGCCCTCGTCTGTTGCACCCTTCTAATTTACACTCCACGTTATCATTGTCTGTTCTACCTTGGCATGTCATCTTGTTCTTTACTATATTATAGGGATTTTTCCCTTCAGAGCTCCACAAACACATTGTTACCGCATATGTCTGTTTAAAACCATGTTTACTTTTTTTTCTAGGTCTACGTGTTCACCTTTTTTAAAGGAGTTTGTTTTTTTTAATTGAAACATACTGACTGTACATATTTTGGGGGTACAGAGTTACATTTCAGTACATGTATATAATGTGTGATGATCAAATCAGGAAAACACATAAAATTCTACAAATTTCTAATTAGGGTCCACAAAATACAGATGTCATCATCCAGATTAAAAATTATACATCCAGAATCTTGAATTATTTGGAAGAAATACTCTGTAAATCTAACAAATACCAAGGACTTCAACGTGATTAGCATTTATACCCTCCTATGTTTATAAAGAAACTAGAATATAGGGGCAAACATGAATATATAGTGTTAAATGTAATGTCCTGAAAACAAATGACATAGTACTTCACAATAAAAGCATGGCAAGATATTAATAATAGCAATGAACTACAAATATTTATGTGCCCACAGGCAACTAATTCAATTTTACTACAGGACTGCTTCATGTATGAATTTAATTGTATGTGTTTAAACATTTTTATTGCTGTTTCACTAATTTCCCATAAAAAATAAAACAATATGCTGAGAAAAGGAAAGACAGCAAGTTGCCATTCAACAGCATTCACTGAGTGCCCATAAGTATCCACAGTATCCTAAGAATTAACATTTACTTGGATCATTTATGGCTTTTCTTTTGCATCACAGCTTGCAAGTTCATTTTTGCATTATTCATGATGAAAACTTCCAAAATCAAAAAGGATAATACAGGTTTACCTATCATTTTAGTTTTACACAAAACAGCATATATGCGTATGTTCCATGAGAAAACAATAATAAAAGATAACTGTTGTTTGATTTCCTCATATGTGGCAGGCTCTCTTCTGAGAGTGCCACATGAATTATTAACGCTCATCATGAGCAGATATCTGACTTAACTCAGGGTCACACAACACAGTAAGCAGTTGAGCCAGATTAAAATCCAGGTAGTTTGACTTCAGAGTCCATGCTCTTAAGTTTTACACTAATTACATTCACAAATCAGGCATCAGCATAATTTTTAGTACTTTTCAGTGGCTGATAAGTTTATCATTAGTTTCCTCCAATTTCTCTTTTGGACTTTTTTCCAAATTCATCATCTCTTTCCATTGCTCTCCAATATCACAGTCTCCAACCACCTACCACCTCAAGCATCTGACTTTAACCAGCAGTAATCCATAGTCTATAATACCAGAGGTTATATATACCTCTCTCATCCTCCCACCCTCCACCAAAGTTCCCATCCTCTTAGCTCAGGCCGATTTTTTTCTAAACTGAAAATGAACGATGAGATTAACCTTTCCAAGAAGCAAGTATATCTGTTTGTACCCAAATGAATTTCTGATTTGTGGCATAGTGTCTAACAGGAGAAGCCTCCTAAAATGGTCCAATAAGCCCTGGCCTCCATATTTACTTTTACTTCTTTTTTATAGAATAAAGGAGTTGACATCTTGCTAATTATGGAAGGCAACAACTAACAATTACAACCATAACCTTGTCAAATTATGCTAATATTTTTTAAAGCAACCCAAAACCTCACATTTGTTGAAAATTTTCTATAGGTTAATCTCTGTGCTGGGCAATTGTATTTGCTGGAGGAAAATATACTTAAATACTTAAATGCTTAACTATAATTTAAATGAAGTTACATTAGCCAATTAAAATCAATAGAGAATTTATATATGACATCCACAATCAACAAACTCAAAAATAAGGTAATTGATTACTACAAAATATGAATTTGGGTTCCCCATTTAGTTGTTTTCATACTGAACCTATTTCTTGACTCAATAATTTATTTTATGACTCTTAAAATCACATTAGGATTTGCCAGTCTCGATTAAACTGTTTAGTTTATTATCAAACATAAATAATTTTCAAATGCCACAAGCTTCTGATTGTCTTTAGTCAAAACAAGATGGTAATAATTAGCTTTTGGGAAAAATAATATAGGAGTCTAAGGTTAAACAAACCCAAATTGTTGGTGACTAAATATTCCTACCTTCTAATTATTACATAAACATTTCCATTTATCTAAAATCAACCCAACCAAAAATCCCAAGATAACCAGCAAGAAAAAGACAAAAGCATAAATCATCTATTACCATTTATTACTTCCAGTTTATATCTTCACTGCTCAAAAAACAGAGTGAGTTTAATTTAGCCTCTTTCTGACTTATAGCAAATACTTGTGTTTTGAAGCAGAAGCAATACTTTGATAGACTCTGTAACAGAATAAGTGGATATGGCTTACAGACAGAACAATCTCTTATCTCAGTTTTACATTGCATAGAATCTTATGATAAAAATTAACCTTCTTGGTAGTTCAGCAATTCTAATTAGAAGAGACATCAGACAGATTATGCTTTAGAAAGTAGTACAGGCCATAATATTGTAGAGTCTTTGAAACAGAGCTTTGCAGCCTCCTTATATATTTTAGCCTGCTGTCTAAAGGAAAAGCAATAACCGGATGATATTTCAAAGTTGTTCTGGTTTTTTGTGGCAAGTTATATTATATTTTCTCATCTTACCTTTTTATATTTATTATTAAGAAGCATATGTTCTAATATACAGGACCCATTTATTGCTTTTGGTCCTGAATGTCTAAAACATTCTATAGTCTATACCATCAGACTGTTTTTTACCAAAAGTTTCCTTGGTAGAAATATTTACAAATGTTGGATAACTGACTAGTTCATTTACAATCCTTGTTTTCTTTTCTTTACATGATCTCAGCTTAGATTAGAACTACAGAACCTTAAAGTAAAAGGCCATGCAGGCTAAGCCTTTCCCCAGGAAGGCATTCCTTTTACAATATCAGTGGTTAACCACCCAGTCCTAAAGTTTTCACTGCTGGGGAGCGCGACACTTCTCAAAAGAGTTCATGCTCATTTTAGATGTCATAAATTTTATGAAGTTCTTTCTTACTCTGAGTTGAAATCCCATCACTTCTTATCCTAGTTCCATCCTTTGGAGCAATACAAAACAAGTCTCCCCCACCTTCTACATCTTCTTCCTTTGAGTAATTGAAAACAACGTCAATGTCTCTCCTTTTTTCCCCTCACCTCCATATTAATTACCAGTTCCTTCAGTTAATTCTCACACGCAACGATTTCCAGATGCTGCAAATAAATTCAAGTTGCATTATGACTTGAAAATTTTCCTAAATGGAATGCAAAGAAGAAATGTGAAATTTCATTTATTTCTCACTTATTTGCACCTGTAGTTGACATAATTGGAGGGCGTGTCCACAACCCAACAGTCTACCAGGGAGCCATATCTATCCTCATTTTCCTTCTTCTGATAACTGATCACACACACACACACACACACACACACACACACACACACACACACACACACACACACACACACACACGTCATGGGGGTGGTTCTGAAATACAAGGTGGGCCAGAGAGCCTCATCTCCCAGGCCACAATGACTGGCTGAAAAAACAGGCTCATGTTCCAAGCTGGACTAATCAGGGTCATTCCCCATCAATTCAAACTGGAACTTGGAGAACGTCTGCTTTCCTCTTGGCTTGTGAAGCTATTTACATGTGAAGGCCATTTACCCATCATGTGGAATGAGCCAATATGATAGAATAAACTGCAATATGCAAAGAACTGGGGGAGAAAGACCCCAAATTCCTAGTTCCAGTCTTCCTAAAACCATGTCTACTCCTAACTTTCCTATGGTGTAGTTATGTAAGCCAGTAATTCCCCTCTGGCTGAAATAAATTTGAGTTAGTTTTGTATCACTTGCAACAAGGAGGGTCCTATTTAATACAGTATCCACAGGATTCCAACTATTTTAACCGAACCAATGGAATGCAGGTCATAAAAGAAAAATTGCCATCAAAAGGATACAGATGGAGTATCTTTCCAACATTACTTAAGAATGGGAATGATACTCACTTACCAAAGATTACAGTCTATCTTCCCTAATAGCCTAGGCTCCGCAGAGCTGACACTGAAACTCTCTTCTTACAACTTTCATAGTGCCTGGCAGTAGTAAGCAGGTGCTTAAGACACTCTTCACTATACTTTTCATGCTACACATAACAGGCAAAACATTGAATATAAATTATAAAAATGAAGACACAAATTCCCTCAAGAAACCTTGGGCATATCATTTCGCCTTTCTAGGGTCATATTACCCGTGAAAATTGTGGGACTAAATTATCTCTTCAATCTTTTTTTTTGATAAAATGCTATAATTCTATCCATACTCAACAATGACAAAGAGGAGTCTTCTAGAACTCTGGGCATGCAAATAAAGGGAGAAAACATACATTAATAAAAAAGGAAGCATAAAGGCAGTGAGAAAGAATAGCCTCCCAAAGAAATAATTGGGGGAAAAAGCAACACAAAAATAACGAGAAGAAATTATCAGCAATAAGACAAAAAAGGTCATTCATTTATGTCATCTTCCTGTTAGCTTCCTTCAACTCCACTATGTGTCTCTTTTCAAAGCTTCTGGGAGGATATTCCCACCTCCGCTCTTATCATTCTAGATAGTTTTTTTTTGTCACCAATGGAATGTATATCCAATTATTTTGCATGCCTACCCATCCCTGTTTCCTATCCTGCCCCCTGCAATGACTGATACCCAGATGTCCATAATTTTTCATTTATTGCTTGAGTTTGGGACTTAGGATTCTCAGTACAAATAATCACAAAATGGCATCTCTATAAGTTAAGGTGACCCATTTACACTGAGCTGCTCCAAGGAACTGGCCTCAGATGTTTGCTTTCTTTGAATGAAGGCCTTAATTAGAGAAAATAGTTATTACAATTAACAACTTATATTACAGTATTACTATATACCCACATATTAAGTATTAAGTACCATATTCTAGCATGTCATACTATATATGTGTGTGTGTATCAAATAGTAAGCATTTTGCATGCATTAGCTCATTTTGTTCATATAATACCCCTATGATGGACATACTAATTATTATCCACACTTTAAAGGTGAAAAATCTGAGGCTCAGAAAGAGTAATATACTCCTGGCTACACACAGCTAGTGAGTACAAGAGTCATATCCATTTGATTCCAGAATCCTTGCTCTTATTATGTGATCCATGAAGGCACTGATCCCTGACAGAAA
Source organism: Cynocephalus volans (assembly GCF_027409185.1). Taxonomy (NCBI): domain Eukaryota; kingdom Metazoa; phylum Chordata; class Mammalia; order Dermoptera; family Cynocephalidae; genus Cynocephalus; species Cynocephalus volans. Next base: position 16,716,582 of record NC_084466.1, read on the forward strand.
TGGGGAGGGGTGCCTTGGGGACCAAAAGCAGAAAAACTAGGGAACTAAAATCAACAGGATCTACTTCTCAATTTTGCTTAGAGTCAGCCCTATTTGAAGTAAAATCTTGTTCCCATTATGTAGCAATAGATTATCTGCCATTTTGCATTGTGGAAATGTACCCTCCATTATCCAGGCTAATCTAGTTGACTGTAGAATGCTGTACATAGACATTACAATGACAGACAACTAATTTAATCTTCTCTGCTGGGAAGATGCTACTGTTAACATCTTTTCAACTTTTTCACTATAGCTTTTGATGCAGGGCACTTCACATATGCTGCAAGTATTCCTTCCTACAGTATCTAGAGAAGAAAAGTAATTGAGAATTACTAGGAAAGGAGAGAAGATGAGGAGGAAAAGGAAGAGGATTATAAAAAGTTGCACAAACAAAATACTACCATAAAAAAAATTTTTTTAAGAAAACCAGTACATGGCAATTGATTATCTGATGACTTGTGATTCAGGGAGAAATTAATATTTATGGTCCATCACTAAACAAAGAAAATAGTTTGGCCATGCAATAAAAAACATATGTTTAAATAGCCAAGGTGAAGTTTTCCTATATCACACAGTTGAGAGACATTAAGTATTTCCTATAGAAGTGAGAACTTACTGCTTGTAATCTGTGCGGGGTCTGTAGCAGCAGCATCATTTCATCACTAAGAAAAAATCCAATTATTTTTAGATTCCACGTCTTCCTCTACTTCCCCCCAAATCTTCATCTGTTTGCTAAAACTTTTACGTACACTGGTAAAAAATAATGCCAACCCCTACTGAAGAGTCATCAGATGTTTCTATGTGATAATCAAAGTCTCCATTTTTAGTGAAATGGAAACTGGGAAGCAGACTAGCAAACTCTTTGGGGTCCTTTAGAAATTAATACGTAATATCTAAATATAATGAGCATAACACTGGATGAAATGTAGCAGATTGTCTCACTGAAGCAACAGTGTTATGTGTTAGGAAGTTTGGAAGTAATACTTAATTGAAAAACTGTTTTAAGCTAAAATAGAGCAGCAGGATTTAAAATAATACACTTTTAAAATACTCAAAAGTGAAATATCCTTAAAATACACTAAGAGAAGAGCCTGATGCCCTCATTCCAAGTCCAATCAGTTTCTTATTCTAACCAATTTCCATGAAACAGGAAAAGGAGCAGGGAGGAGAGAAAGTATTTGAAAAACTGCCAGAGTAAAAAATCCCATAATGAAATTTTGCTCATTCTTGGAGAAATGAAGTAGAATTAGATGCTTCAGTGGTGGTGAATTCCAGAATCTGGATAGCTTCCAGTAAATGAAGCTTTTCCATAATGTCAAATGCAAAAGCTATCTGATATCAACATATTGAGCTTGAGCTTTTAAATTCCTATTTCCTTACACCAAATTGTTTGAAACCTTTCAGATAAAAACTTCAATAAACTAATGTTCCAAGCTTTTAATATTTTAGTCCCTTGAGCAAGCATGTCAGATTAATCTTCAAATTGCAATGGGCAGAAAGAACATTCAACCAAATTCTTAAGCCCATGCCTCTCTCAAAGGATGCTAATAATGTAAGCAGTCTCATTGGCTATTAAGATTTCAAACTTTCCTAATTCTCAACTGTATTACTATTTTTAGAGAGGGCAAAGGAGAGAAAACCACTCTATCCTCAAAGCAAGGGATCTTAACTATTTTATCTTTACATCCACTTAGCACTTAGCACACTGCCAGGCACACAATGGGCATTTAACAAATACTTTTGGAAAAAATGTATGGAATGGCCTAGGGGGAGAGTGGAAATCTTGCTGAGAACAGCATGAGTCCAAATTGTGGAATCGCTCAGCAACAAAGACCATCTCGAGAAATGGGGTTATCAAGGCAGAGCAGGAACTTGCACGTGTCCGTTCAAAGCGGCATCAAGAGGATTGTTCCCTGCGCTGGCGAGCAGTCACCTAAGAGCCACTTACAAAGGCATTATACTCCTCTCGGGCTTCACCACCCCTGGAAAACTCCTGCCCTGACGCCCCGGCCTTTTACAGGATTTGGGCTTCTACTCACAAAACTTAAGTACAAAATTCGACTTTGCTGGTCTAACCCAGACCCCCCAATAGCCTCGCCTTTCCATGGGGTTTTTCGAGCGTCCGCTCCGAGGGAAGCCACACCGTGCTAGGCACCAGGCAGGACGCACACGACGGCTCCGGACACCTTTGAAGGTGAAAAGCGGGTGGCGGGAAGCGGTGGGGGCTGGGGGAGGAGAGAATTCAAGACCCAGACATTATTATCCAGAGGTTTCTCATCCCTCTCCCAAAGCCTCTGCCCCAACCGCTGGAAGGTGTTGGAGAGCCCCGGGCACGCGCAGGGAGCGCGGGGTCGCCCGAGGTCGTGACGAGAAGAGGGGCAGGGGACAGTACCTGGTGTGGCTGTGGTTGCGGGGACAGTCCTTCTTCTCCATGATGGCCGGCACGCAGTTGGTGAGCTCGGTCCAGTCGGCGTGCAGCCCGCAGCTCCAGCCGGTGGAGAAGCGGGAGAAGAGCCACGTCTCCTTCTTGCCGGGCCGGTGACAGGTGCACTTCTTCTGGCCGGCTTTGCAGCTACACGGCTGCTCCAGCCGGATGTTCTTCACCAGGTGCCGGCCGAACGTGGTGCCCCCGGTCTTCTGGATGTGCAGGAACACGATCACATCGCGCCCCTTGATGTTGAAGTCCACGAAGCGGGTCAGGTCCTTCGGGGTGAAGTTGAAGCGCGGCACGAACCGGGGCAACGAGCCGTTTTCGGGGGCCTCTGGGTCCGGCTCCTCTTCCTCCTCCTCCTCCTCCTCCGGGTCCCCCGGCTCCTCGTTCTCGTCCTCCGGCGCCGCGGCCCCCCGAGGCCCCTCGGGCGGTCCCCGGGGCGGCGGGGGCAGCTGCGGCCGCCGTTCCCACTCCTCGGGCGGCGCCTGTGCCCGGCGGGCGGGAGCCGGGGCGGCGGGCGGGCCGGCCTCCCCCGCGCGGGGCTGCTCCCCGAAGTTGGTGCAGGAGCTGGTGCAGGAGGGGGACACGTACTGGTACATGATGACCACGAAGAGCAGAGTGAGCACCGGCGTCAGCAGCCACTTGTTGAACCTTTCATCCATGGTCCCGCTCTCAGGCCGGCAGGCGAAGCGGCGGCGGCGGCAGCGGCGCGGACGGGCGCCCGCTCGGAAGTTTCGGGGACTCCGGGGCGCGGCTCGGAGCCCGCCGCTCCTCCATGCCCCTGACGCCTAGGAGGGCGGCTGGCTGGCGGCCCCGCGGCACTCCGGGGCTGGCGGAGCCGGGGCCTGCGAGCCGAGCGGGGGAGGCGGGCGCCGGCGCGCGCGGCTGCGGCTGCGGCGTGGGGCGCCCTGCGCTCCCGGGGCGCCCGGCTGGCCCGCTCCCTGCTCCCGCGCGGGCGCGGCGCGGCGCTCTCAGGACACGCGCAGCATCCAGTCGCCGGCTCGCAGGCGCTCAGGCGCCGCGGAGCGGGGCTCGGGTCCTGGACCTGCCCCGGGCAGCCGGGCAGCCGGGCAGCGGCGGCCGCGAGCGCAGGGGCTGCATGAGGCTCGCTAGGGCGCCGGCCAAGGGCGAAGGCGCGGCCCGGCCCCGCCGCCCCGGCCGGCCGCGGGCACCGCGCCCCGCACGCGCGCCCGGCCCCTTTGCCCGCAGGTCGCGGGGCGCTGGAGCCGCGAGGGCGGACGGCGCCCGCCGCAAGTTTGCAGAGCAGCCCCCGCAGCGGCAGCGGGCGCGGCGCCTCTGCGGAGCCGCCTCTGCCAGCGAGTCGCACTGCTGCTCCGGGTCTGTCAGCCCAGGCGCAGACACGCAGACACAGTCGCACACACAGGCTGGCACCGCCACTACCCGCCAGCCGGTGTGACAGGAGCCCGGCTACCCGCAGCAAAAACCTGCCCTAGGTACGGAGCATGCGCCAAAGCCTCCCCCAGCCCCGGAGGAGTTTCCAGGGGAGGAGTCCGCTGCTCCGCGGGGCTCGGAGGCGGCGGCGGGTGGGATCCCTTCAGCCTGGGGCGCGGAGAGATGTGGCAGAAAGGAAAAGGTGGAGCGAAAGAGGCTGGAGGACAGCGTCGCTGGCACTATCTGAGACTTCCCAATCCGCAGCTTTTCTCGGTCTGCGAGTGGACAGGAACCTGGTCGGCCTTTTTTGCAGAAATAATACCTGCTCACCGCTGGGAAGTCTCCTAGACCAGACGTCACACGGCTTGTGGTCCCCTCTCGGCAGGGGAAATTGGCTCCAGACTGCTTTTAATTTCTACCCAGGATATTCTAACTGGTGCTCCAGTTTTATTCTAGTCCTACCTTAACTACAAACGGTGTGCCCAACTCTACAACTTTATTCAACCAGCATCTACTCACTAATTACCCATTTAGTGCCTACTGTGTATCAGGCTCTGTGTTCTTCATTTCTTTCAGCATTTGTACAGTCCACAACCATGCAGAACTTAGAAGTTAAAAGGAGTTTAGGGGTTACCTCTTAAAATTCATTCTACTAATATGCATTGAGCTCCTACACTTACCTGTATTTCATAAGTTAAGCCCTTGTTTGTGTGCAGATGTTTTTGAAAACTTCATTTTTCAAACATCTAGATTTTGCATTTTCCTGAGAACGAAATTTTGTAATAACAGCTTGTTTCTCAACTTGTTTCTCGGATGTACCATCAAATCTGAGTAACTGCCCCACCACAATCCCTAGACGTGTTTGACCTGTTTTCCAAGTGGACAGTGGCAATATGTTGAAGGTGGAGACAATGTTTGTAAGTCTCTGGCCCAAGCCAACGTGTCCCTCGCGGTTACCCTGCCAGCCACAGTCCACCATACCTGGCATTCCGTGCCTTCACACCGGGCCTCTTTATGGATCCATGCAGTACTTGTTTCTTCCCCTGACACCGTGCTGATCTCTTCCATTTATCAGTGTCTCATTTGTAGTCATCAGTTAAGATCCAGATCTTTTTCAGGGGTGCTAAAGCTTGCCCATTATAAGTTATTTTTATTGTTCTAAACAGGTGGAATTTTTCTCAACAAAGCTTCCCTCCTCTGCTTCCTTTCCTGTTTTCAACTCTATAAACAACTACAAAACTTTCCTGATACTGTAGGAGCCTATATTAGTAAGAAAGGTGTTGGGCAAAATGAATCAGCTTCTTTAAAGCTCATTTGATTCTATTTCTTTTTTTTTTTTTTTTTCCTCACTTAACTTTAAAATCCTATTAATGGCATCACATGATACTCCAAAGCAAGATATTGTGATAGAACAAAAACCCAATAAAACCCAGCAGTTGTTTCCTGATTACATCTGGTTAATGGTTTTACCTATTTTAAAATATATATATATATCCTTTGCTTTAGTCCAGGAGAAAATCGTTATGCCTTTTTATATTACGTTATTTAAGAAGTTTCTCATTTTCTATAAAATTGCTTGATATTATAAGGATAAATATAACCTTGTTGGCTACCCAAATGGATAACAGGAGTGCTAGTGGTAATTTGTATACTGGGAAGTCCTTTCCTACCCATTATCTCATTTGTTTCTCAGAACAACACTCTGAGGAGATAAGAGAAGTATAATATCCCATTTCAGAGATGAGAAAACTGAACCAAGGAAAGCTAAGAGAAAACGAAGGTAGGATTAGAAACCACTAACATCCCTGAAATACATTCAAATCACCACTGAAGAAATCCAATGAACACCACCAACAGAGCCCATAATTTGCTCTCTCCTCTCCTGAGACCTTTTGAGTCAAGAGGCAGGAAGAAACAACAGAATTGCAATAGAACAATCAAATTATTTTCCCTCTCCCTCCAGATTTATAGGCAAAGCTGAGCAATTCTACACCCTGCAGTATTTTGGCACCTAGTCTATGAGCTTCCAGATAATCAGGGAAAAAATAACAATCATAAAATGATTATATAATTGTTAGAAGAAATCATTTAGGAGAACTTCAAATAAAATATAACAAACAAATATAACAACTATGTTACTAACAAAATGTATGTTTCCATAAATAAGTGCACCATTAACACTTTTCAAAGAACATTATCCCAGCAGATCTGTTTTTGTTTTCAGTAAATAGCTAATGGAGTGCCACCGTTTCCTTGAGGTAACCACAAGGAAAACAATGTATAGAATCAAGGCAGTTACATAGATAATTCAGGCATGTCCCCAAATATTCATTTTTAATGATAGGTAACTTTGGTTGTGTAAACACAGTCTGTCCTGTGTGTGGTCTCCCTGTTACAGTCCTGGAACTTGGTGTGAACCTAATGAAAGCTCTTAAATCACATAATAAACAGGCTTCGTTATCTACAAGGGCAGACCTCATATTCAGACAAAAATGAATAGAAACTTTTTAAAATTGAATGCTCTCCAGGTAAAAAGGAAAAACATGTTTGCATTCAGCCTAATATAGTTACTCCACATGACACCAGCTGGCAATTGTTTCTGGCTAACAGATTGCAGCTACTATGATTCCTACACAAATTATTAAAATAATAAAAATAATGTTTTCAAAGAGCTTTCTTCCACTTCCTTTGCCAGTCTAGCGATGAGCTTAACACTATCTGTGAAGCAATTTGTTCACCTAATTTTATGCCTTAATAAGCTTTACTACAATTATTTTTTTGCCTGATTCTTTCTCTGCCTTAACTTTAGTACTCTTCCTCCTGTTCTCAAATATTCTCAAACCTGTTAACAACATTGCACTCCCTCGGGATTCAAACTTTTGATTAGAACAGTTCTCATTTAATCAAGTTCAATTGGGAGATAAAATTGCATCTCAACTTCTCCATTTTCCCTTTGGTGCCAGAAACTGCCTTTGAGAATGCTGAGGAAACCCTGGAGAGATTAACAATCCAAACAATCACAGAGAATTGTTTTGGATCCCCTACATTTGCACACAATAATATATAGATATGGATGCCCTTCAATGAAAATGAAAACAAAATAGGTAATGTAAGTCTTTGGCAGTGGGATCCTCTCCTAAAAGAAAAGAAAGTGCTTACACGCTGAAATGACTTTTTTTCATTCTTGTAAACAACCTTCCCCCTCCCATCCCCCAAATGCCCCTAGGGTATGCAGTTTTGCAAATAACCAGCAAAATGGTTGCTTTGTTTTTCCTCAGGAAGTTAAGCAGAAGAGTTTGTATAGTCAGGGCAAACTGCAGAAAGAATTGTCATATATACTGAATGTGTTCCAGTTCACCACATGATTGGGGCACCCATGACCCTATATACTGCTTCCCATAAAGTTCTATTTATATGAACAGTTCATTCTTTGCTTTATTGTATAACACTCTTCATCCACCATAAATGGCTGCCTATGAGTGATGAATGGAAACTATGTTATTTGCATGCATAATGTATTCATTAACTCAGTACAGTGTAAGTAGATGCAGTAATCTTTCACAGTAGATATTCATTTATTTCGTCAACAAAAACTTGTTGAGCACTTACTATATACTGAGTACTGTTCTGATTGCTTCAGATACAGCATTAAACAAAAGAAATAAGGGCCCTGCCCTCATGTATATTACATTCCAACAGTAGAAAAATAAATGATGAAGAAGTAAACAAGATTCATTCATGTAATCCAAAGATATTTATCGAGCCCCTACTGTGTGCCAGATAATATTAGGTACTTGGGATTTACTTGGGATACACTGGTGAACAATAAAGACAGTAATTTTTGCTCTCAAAAGTTTAAATGTCAGCAGGATAGACAGTAGGGAATAAGTTAGACAGATGATGGGAAGTGGGTCATGACGGGCCTTGTGGGCCATTGTAAGAATTTTACACTGAGAGAAATGGAGAGCCATGGGAGGATTTGAACTGTTTTAAAAGGATCGCTTTGGCTGTTTTGTTGAGAATAGACTGTAAGAGGAAAAAAAATAAAAGTAGGGAAACCAGGTAAGTGGCTATTCTAGTTAACCAGTGAGAGACGACAATGGCTCAACCAAGACAGAGTGGTAATAGAGCAGGCAGTGGGAAGGGGTCGGATTGCCCGCATTTTCAAGGCAGAGCCATTGGTGTTCCCTGGAGGATTGAATGTAGGGTATAAGAGGAAGAGAGGGATTAAGGTTGATGCCAAGGTTTGGGCCTAAGCAGCTCAAAAGATGGCGTTGCCATCACCTAGGATGTCAACTGAGATTATTAAAAGTACTATGAGGGGAAATAAGCAGGGTGATATGACAAAGTATAAGTGGCAGTGTGGAAGGAATGGGGCAGTTCTTTCCACTCGGTAGTCAGAAAAGACTGTCACTACATAGAGGCAAAGGGTCTGAGTCCTGAAGGATTAGAATGAACCAGCCATGCCAAGCATCCTGGAGAAGAACCTTCTAAGCAGAACAATGAGTACAAAGGTCTGGAGTGGGAAAGAGCTTGTGGAGCTCATGATAGAAAAATTTCATTAGAGAGGGAGGTTGGTGTAGCTCATTCAGAGCCATGATCATGGGTTCAAAGTAGCTGTTAGGGAGTTTTAAGCAAGGAAATGACATGACTGATTTTAAAAGCTCACGGGGCTCTAAGAAGAATGGAATAGAAAAGGTAAAGAGAGAAAGCAGAGAAACCAGGAGGCAAGTGCAGTTGTCCAGGCAAAAGATGATGGGGGTTTGGGCTAGGGTGGCTGCAGTGAAGAGAATAATTTACAATTATGAGTCCACAGACTTGGTATGGAAAGATGCAACTTCCTTTGTTTTCTAATAACAGAACAAAGTTTGCCTTTAAGATCCTATCACCTGAGGTAGAAGGAAATGAAGAATATCCAACTTAACTCAGTCACTTCTCAGTTAACCTCTGTCTCTTTGGGGTAAGTGGTCAAGTTCGTTGTCTCTTCTGCCCGTCCTCTTGCCTTCCACTACAGTGACCTAAGCTGGGGAGTTTATGGAGCCTCTTTGCATTGGCTGAGGGGAGTGGAGTCTGGGAGGGAGTTTCCTTTTCCCACCACACTGTCCCCCACCTATACTGTGCAGTTAGTTCCACTTAGACTCAGGTGTAGGTTTTGATTCCTGCTGAGTCTTCTGCCGCGCTCCTGTATCCCCAGCTCATGTGTCCGTCCACACGATCTGTCTTCCTCACCCCAACTGGGAGCCCCTTTCGGTTTACCAGCCCTTTCAGCTCTTCTATGGCCTTTTCTCAGGGGCTCATTAGCATCTAAATCAGTGATGTTCATCCCCTCATTTTTATTGAACAAATATTTTGAAATAATCCCTTTAATAATCTCAAATTAAGCATCACAGGTAATAGTACCTACCTAAACACAAAATTTCTCAAAAATTAACAGAATGCCCTAATTTTAATGTAAAGGAAATATAAAAAAGAAAGTAATTGATAAACTACTGTGTGTTTTAACATATAAATGCTCAGATCTCACTACAGCAGACAACATAAAGAAGTCCTAAGATGCTTTCGTCTCTTAAATATCTCAAGTTTGGGTATAAGAGAAGATCAGAAGCAGTTTCTTTCAAGAAGAAAATAAAAGATGAAAGTGTTAGTGGACACCAGAATTAAAAATAGTGGTAGGATAAGTCAGAATAGATCTGGCTTAAAAATAGACCTATGATAAGAAAAAGAAGAGAATAACCTTAATTGAAGCAGGGGTCACTAACCAAAATAAATGACAGACTTTTGGAGTGAAGAAAATGGGGAAATATGATATTCTCACAAATGAGCTAGGCTTCTTTTTAAATGTAAGGTTAAAATATTTCTCTAGGACGAAATATCTCAAAAAACATACCTTCTATCTTGAAATTATACTACACATCAAAGCATAATCTGATTTCTGAGTATAAAGGAATATTTGAAAGTCATATGAATGCAAGACAATTCTATCATTGCCCCCACCAAATAAATGTTGGTAGACTTCCCATCATTGTGAGGTGTGGACTAAACACCCCTGAATATTACAAACCCTCCCCTGGGCACTGAAATCACCCCCACTGAGACTATGATAACCTTCCTGTCTTTCCACTGTCAAAATAAGCCAGTTTGGGAAGATAAAAAGGCCAAGTCAGTACACCTTTTTTCTCACTCAGTCCTCAAACTCTTAATAGGCAAAGCCACACTTCAGAATTTTAAAATGATGCCTATTTTTTCCTTCAAAAAAGTCTGGTTTTACATTTGAAACCAAGGTCACACAGTAAGTGGCAGTACTCAGATTTAAACCAGACAGTCTGATTCCAGAAATGAAAAGAAATGATTGGATCCAAGATAGATGTTGGAACCCTAATCAATAGGATTTGCTGAAGGATTGGACAAGGAGGCGTGAACAAGAGATGGGTCAAAGATGACTCTAGGGTTTGTCTTTTAAGCTCCTGGAAGGCTGACAATTCCATTTACTGAAAAGGGGAAAATGAGAGAGAAATAGAGTAGGAGGTATTGGGGGTAGGGGACAGGAAGGATGAAGTCTGATTCTGCTTTAGATAGGTTAGGTTTAAGGTACTAATGAGAACACCAAATGGAGGTATCAAAGAAATAGCTGGATATAGGATCTGGAGCTCAGGGATGAATTTTAAACAGAAGATAAAAATGTGGTGGTTTTAATACTGTAGGTAACACATAGTACTGAGTGCTCTATAAATATTTGTTGACAGGATCTGTGAAAGACTAAGTAAGCAATTACTATAGTCTAAGAGAGAAATGAGACCTCAAACAAAAGGAATAGTAATAGAACAAAAGAGGAGGAATTCAAGAAATATTCCAGAAATAGGATCAGTAGGATTTAGTGCCAAGTATGAAGGAGTGAGAGAGGAGTGAACTGGGAATGACTCAAAGTGTTCTAGCTTGGAATGCTACCTGGATGGTAATGTCATTCATATGGGAGGGAGGCCAAGCAGATAGAGATTTGGGAGCAAAAATCAGTATAAATAATTATTATAGAACTAATAAATAATTATTTATTATAGAACTAATTTATTATAGAACTAATAAATAATTATTAGTTCTCTTAGCAAATTAAAATGTTTGCATTTTTCAAATGGGTTTGAGCTTCAAAACATTTATGTTTCATTATAAGAAAGCAAGTTTTAAAAACATACTTTAATTTTTCAGCAGCAAGACAGATAACCTTAGTTTAATGACTAACTTCAGAAAGAAAAGTCTAGGTAGAAGCACATTTGATAAAGACTATTTTCCCTTTCCTAATGTTTCACATGATAAATTTGCATGCTTTACTCCCCTTTTCTACATTGGCAATGAATTTCTCTCTCTCTCTCTCTCTCTCTCTCTCTCCATATAAATACATGCTTTTTTTTTTCTAATTATAAGAAATCGAATATCTAAAGCAGGCTCTAAAAGATATTTTAGGTAATTGTTTTTCACTCCATTAGGATGACATTTTTCAATAGTGATGGGAAAGACAGATGGTCTGACAGCTCCCTGAGGGCAGACTTTAAGTTGGACTTCTAAAGCAGTTAGCATAGAGCTTTGCACTTAGTAGGCATCTGAATAAATGTTCTTTGGATATGTTAAGAAATAAATATGCTCTCCTTTTAAATTGCCAAATGAGTTTCCACAAACCCTCTTGCTAATATGTGCCTAGCTTCAAAACTCTGACACTTCTTGCTTACATTTTATCTAAGGTGAAGTGAGCTCTGACTCCCTTGGCAAATCATTCAATGTGTTCCTACTACTGATAACAGCCTATTTAGTATGACCTTTCACTACCATTTAGACCGATGTTCCTAGTGAAATGTCTGATGAATTATACCACACAAAAGCAAAATTCTATTACATATATATAAATGTATGTGTTCGTTTATCAAAAAGACCGGTCACCTTGCCATGGAAGCATATTAGCTATCTGACAAAATTATTTTGCTACAATATAATGGTTATTATATAGAATCTTATTATTTTCAAAACTTTTATAGTTACTTCTCTCCCCACTCCCCCCCAAGGAATCAAGCTGCAAAAACTTGTCCTCAGAATATTTTCTTAAGGCTTTGAGTTCTGCTAACCATTGTTCTAGTTTATTATTTTATCAAGAAAGCATAAAAATTCAACAGTTTAATATAGCTGTTAACCCGACTACCCAAACCCAAGTCAAAGTCCTCCATACAGCTTCAGCAGTGCCTATCATTTGTTGCTCAATTAATTAATATAAGTATTTGTTTTTAAAATCATGCTGTGAGACTTATGGTTTTTTATCCAATTATTTCTTAATTGTACTCCAGATACCCAAATTCAATATACTGTTTTGCACAAAAAGTCATTTCAGAACAGTTGCTATCTCATTTTTCCTCCCTGCATGGACTGTGGATGTCTACTGATCATTCTTTCCTGTGAATTGCTCTTAAGCATTTAATGCTAATTCTTCCCAACTATTGTTAGTTAAATGTTGTGCTGGTGATTTTACAAGGCAATGATACATCATTTAAGTGAATAACTCTAAGGTGTTGTCCTAATGTAGCAAATGCAAAAACATGTCATTCCCCTGAAAAAAGGAAATTGAAACATCTGTCTTTCCTGGTCTTTGTTGTGAGAAGTCTATTTGTTTTTAAAAGCACAAAATGGCAGAGAAAGACAAAATGATTCTCTGCTTCGCATGATGGTTACTTATCCAAATCAAGCGCACCACCCATCCAGGAGTGTTTGCTTGTGGAGAGTCAAAAGCAATACTAGAACTTTGACTGCTGCTCTTCCCTTGGGTACTTTTACAGCTCCTGTTCTCCCACTTTATCTCTGAGTGTCACCTGTCCAGACTCTACTATCAGCACCCCCTTCTCATACACTCCAGTAGCAGTAACCATGCCTCCACCACACCTCTCCACCACAGACACACACACACACACACGCACACACGCACACACACACACACGCACACACACACACAAACACACTTTTCTATTCCCGACAGCCTTCCAAACTCTTCTCCATTCTGTCCACCTGATGATTCAGCTTGCCCTTCCACACTCAGCTAAACATCTCCTCTTCTGTAAAGGGATTTGCACACTCCAAAATCCCTTGATTCCAGGTAAAGTTTCGTATTTCCCCCACCGTTCCAATTCCTACAGTTATATAGCTCTATTACCATACCGTGTATTCAAATTAGGTTTATATGACTGACTCTTATGGGAGATCGTGAGCTCTGTGGGGAGACATTGTTGATTACTGATATCTGTATTGATCTCGCTGAGGTAGACAGAATTCCAAGATGACTCTCAATGATCCGTGCCCTTGTATGATCTCATCCTGTTGAGTGTGGGCAGAAGCTGTGATTGTTATTTTATAGGGCAAAAAGAAGAGTATCCTGGTTAGACCTGACATAATCACATGAGTCCTTTAAAAGCAGAACATTTTCTCCAGCTGTTTTCAGAGAAAGAAGTTAGAAAGACACACTCGTGCTGACCTAGAAAAAGAAGCAAGAGTCATGCTCTGAAATGCCTATGGGGCCACATAGCAAGGAACTGCAGGTAGCCTCTGGGAGCTGAGAGCAGTCCCTGACCAACAGCCAGCAAGAAAACAGGGACCTTAATCACCACCGCCTCAAGGAACTGAATTCTGCCAAAACCTGAATGAGCCAGAAGTAGATTCTTCCTCAGCACTTCCAGACAGGAAATCAGCCTGGCTGACACCTTGATTTTAGCATTGTGAGTCCCTGAGCAGCGAACCCAGCCATGGCAGGCCCAGACCTATGTCCTACAGAACTGTGAACTAATAGATTGTTCTCGTTTTAAGTCTTCATATTTGTAGTACGCTGTTATGTTACAGTAGAAAACTACACACTAGTCCCGTGCCTGGTATGTAATCAAATATTGGCTGGTTAATTTTTGGTTAGTTGGTTTGAATTAACGAATGAGGGTATGGAAGGAAGATGGGAAGAAGGAAGGAAGGAAAGAAGGGGAAAGAGAGGAGGAAGAAAGAAATATACTATTTAGAAAAAGGGTTTATGGGCCCGAGAATATTTTTATGGAGATCTTGAATTTTCTTTCAAATTCAAAGCATTTAAAAATTAGACAGGGCCGAGCCGTGGCGCACTCGAGAGAGTGCGGCGCTGGGAGCGCAGCGACGCTCCCGCCACGGGTTCAGATCCTATATAGGACTGGCCGATGCACTCACTGGCTGAGTGCCGGTAACGAAAAAGACAAAAAGAAAAAGAAAAAGGGTTTATATTGTGGCCCATTCAAATACAAATGAATTTAGGAGAAAGAACAGATGTTTTCCTTTTTGGAATGATTGATGGGCCTTTCTGAGATGAAGAAGTGTGGCAGACATATTATGCTCATTTAGATTAGTTTTGTTTTTGTTTTTGTTTTTGTTTTTCTGTTCATGTTTCCTATCTTCCATCACATCCCTCATCACTAATCTTTCTTTGACCCCTTTGTCATCCCTACTCTGACTCCAACTTGTCCGGTGAAAAAGAAAAACATAGCCCTGACAACTATCAGCTGGTAGCTGGCCTAGTTGCTACCAGCTAGACTATGCTGTTTTCCTGCTGAATATAAACATCTTCACGCTACATCATCATTAAATGAGGACTCTCCATGATTATAAACAAGACAAAAACAAGACCACTCCATAAACGTGCCTGAATGGAGACCAAAGCAAAGACATCATGCAACCATAAAATAACCAAACATCTTCTCCCAAAAAATATGAATGACAACCGCTTCTTTTCCAATGACAACTCTAGCTCTGCTCCATTCTTCCTGCCCCCTCATAAAATTTTAATAATATTGAGATACCCATATTCACCTGATTGGCCTGCTTTCTGACAGACCTCTGTTTCTTTGAATCCTCCTCAAAATCATTTACAAATCTATATCTTAACTCCTTCTTCTCAAGGCAGTCCATGGTTTGCCATGGCATGTGGTCTCAGCTGCAACACACAATAAACTCATCTTTGTTTGACTACAGGTGTGTTCCTGGTGATCTCTGCCTTGGTGAGCCTCTACAGAGGTGAAGATGTCTAAGTCAGACACTTCTTGAATGTAAAGCCATGAATGTTTAATGATTAATTGGTGGGGCATGTCAAAATCAAAATAGCTGAATCTAAAAGTTTGCATCAAATAGTCGAGCACCCTCTTCTCCGAAGCTTAGGGCATTTGAGACTGATCTACAGATGCAAGCTCTCAGGAGCTGGTTTCCCCAGTCCATCAGTGACCAGAGGCAGGAGAGACTATCACAGCGGATCAAGCCAGGATTGCTACTAATGTGATTATGAGTCATTGTCCAGATTCTATTTCCCTGCTCCCTCCCCAAACCTGAGCCCCCAAAACTCTCTACCCATGAAAGCCCCCACGTGCAAACCTTGCTTGGGCTCTGCCTTGGTCCCTGTTCCTAAGTGGTAAGAGGGACAAAAATACTCCAGGTAAACTTCATAAAGTATGTAGGTTTGGATTGAGGCCAAGGGCAGGAGTGTAATCACTGTTATTTTTATTTGAGGAGAAACTTATATTGTAGCTACAGGTTTTGCTAAGAATAAAGAGTTATGATAGAATCAGACAGGTAAAAATATGATGAATAAACTAAATATGTAGGTGAGGTAGGCTCAAATTTGATTGACAGTCAAATGTCTGTTCCAGGTAAGGATACAAGAAAAAAGCTGCTGGTAGGGGTAAGGGACGGTGAGTCTTCAGGTGTTGATTGCTCTAAACCACAGATTCTCAAGCTTGGATGGACAATAGAATCACTTTGAGGGCTCTAAAAAAAATCCTAATATCCAGCCTGCATTCCAGACCAATTAAATCAGAATCTGGGGCCCAGGCATCAGAATTTTTTTAACTCTCCATGTGATTCCAATGTCAAGCCAAAGTTGAGGGTCACTGCTCTAAACAAAAGACTTTAACCTTTTCCCCCATTTGGCTCTGTTCTTGGCTGGCCTTTCCTGCATATAAAAAGCCCAAGCTTCTCCAGGTAGGTGTTGATTGCTAACCTGACTGTTGATTTGAAGAATCCACTTGAAGAATCCATGCAATGGCCTTGTTCTTGGTGGATAACAGCACTGTGTTTGGGGAATCTAGGGGCTGAACCAGAAGGGGTGGTTGTTTCTCTGAGGGTGGGATATGGATTTCTCCTTGTCCCCATGCTTTTTCATCAAATTGAGGAGCTGCCTGAAAGCTTGATGCCCTACTGGATTATGGGTTACTAAAGGGCTCAGTCTATGCCTTCATATTCTTTGGATCAATAGTAGTGCCTAGTTCAATGGCTGACACTCGTAGAGCCTTCTTGTATAACTGAATGAATGAACAATTTTTAACTAGGTCTTTCTCACTCTCTTGTACCACATCTTCCACCATGCACATTTGCCATAAGTGATTTGAGCTCTGTAATCACTCCTTTTCACTCTTTTATCAGAGCTCCTCACAGCTCAGTCCTAGATCCTCCTCTCTTCTCACTCTAAACCCCTCCACCAAAAGCCTCACCTGGGCCCCTAGCATCCATCTACCACCTGTATACCAGTGACCCTCAGGCTCTTCTTCCTCCAGCCCAAATTCTCCCCTCAATTGCACCTGCTTGTAGCCAACTCCCTCTCAACATCTCTATTTGGTCATTTTACTAATATCTCCAACTTAACATTCTCATAACCACATTCATAATCTTTCCCATACGTGTGCCCCAAATCAACAGCAAAACCATCTGAAGCCAGAAACCTGACAGTCATTGCTGACAGTTCTTCCTCATCCCTCATTCTCAATATATTTTCAAGTCCTATACATTTTACCTTCTAAAAACTTCTCAGAATATTTTCTCTTGCATTAGCATAACAAGCTAAGGATAAAGCATTATCCACTGCTTTGGCTCACAATTCACCTGACTGGTCTCCTTGAGTCTGCATCTTTTAATCTACACCTTGAAGTCTTAATATTCTTTTCATATATCTGATCGTGTCATTCCCCTGTTTACGATACTTCAGTGGCTTCTTATTGCTGTTATGATAATGACCTAAGTACTTGATATGGAATTCAAGGCCCTCCCCATGACCACCTCGCCCTCCTCATTCTATGCACTATAGTCATACTAGTCTTTTCTTATTTTCTAGAATGGACCATGCATATTACATCCTGCCTATGGATCTTTCCATGTACTTTTCTCTCCTGGAACAGAACTACTTGCCCCCAATTCAACAAGTTAATTTCTACTCATCCTTCAGATACCAGCTCAAATGTCACTTCCTCAGAGAAGTTTTTCTTGACTTGTTTCATCATTAAGTCTAATTCTCTTCTGTAGCACCTTCTCTTCTGGCAACATGTACCTTCATGACATAGCATCTTAGCTGTCTCCAATTATACATTTAATTGTATGTTGCTTGATTAACGTGCATCTTCTTTATGAGACATATGTTCCAAAGGGCAGGATACTCTTACTCATCACTGTATCCCCATGGGCTAGTGTGTTGCCTGGTATATAGTGGGCACTCATTGAAAGTTTGCTGAATGAATGAATCTAGACTTTCCGAATATCTTTACCCTGCTCATCTTGAGAGAAAATTTCTACTCTGTCTTGCTGTGTATATATTGGGAAGACTGACATTCCCCTTTTTAACAAGACACAGCTCAACTTGGTTTTGGACAATGGAAGTTTAAAAAGTCTTCCTGAGTGTTAAGGGTACTTGTTTGTTGTATCCTAAAGTCCCCTTTCCCTCTTCAATGGCCTTTTGTGTCTTAGGTATGTTATCTAAAAGCTCACTCTTTTAGAAGTGTCTTAGCACAAATGTCACTTGAGAACTAGACACCAATTATTACTGTCTCCCCAATAACCTGTAGGGGGCACCAAGTATAGTAGCTATTTTAGCAAAGACCTGTAAAGGAATTTTCTCAGTGTTCTCTAAAATAGCAAAAAAAGGAAGTTTGTATAACACCATACGCTACAGGGTTATATTCACAAATACCCCTTTGTTGTGTTCTGAGACAAGGCATGAGTCTGCTCTCCATGCAGGCTCAGGCTGAACCTCTCTCCTCTCAATTCTTTGAGGTTTCCCTGAACCACCATTACTGTAAAAGACAATGAAAGAGCACCCCATGTGGTCTGGGGTCAAGCTTAAAATGGCTCACTACAAATAGCAACTTTCTTGGCAAGACTTGTATTTTATCTTAAAAACTTCATGCCAATGCTTTGTTTTATCCCATCAAATATTCTAATATGCCTTAATTTTAAGATGTTTTGCCAATAGTACCTGGATTAAAAATGATACCCCAAAGTGCTATGTCTATTTTGTAGTTTTGTATAACCCTTGACACAACTCTCTTCCATGCTGCTGTATATATACCAGTTTTACAACAAAGCTGTGATGTTTCAGTATGTATTTATTGTTTAACACTAATTACATCATATACACAAAAGTGTATATAGATACAATTTTAAAAATCTACCCCCCAGCTAAAGAAATAAAATATTGTCCATACCTTTGAAGCCCCCTGTTGGTTCCACCTAAACTTCCCTTCCCTTCCATTCCTTCCTTTACATCCCAAAGAGGTAGAAAGTTCACCTCTTGAACTTTGTGAATGTTTATTGACATTCTCTGTTTTCTTTACTGTTTTAACACTATACACATATCTCTCAACAATATATTGTTTTGTCTGATTTTTAACTTTAAAGTAGAGTCGTCCAGTATATATTCTTCTGCGATTTGCTTTTTCACTAATCAATGTGGTTTAAGATTAATCTAGTAAGTATATTCATTCTATATGAATATAGTTCATTCATTTTCTTTGGGATCCTATTATTTCTTCCAAGCAGTGTCTCAAATCTGAATTTCTCTTCTTACTTCGTGTCAGAGGATGCAGGGACAATATGAAAACTGAGAAATGTGTACATACATACTTCTTTTGTGGAAATATGTAAACTACCTCTAATTATCACCACAGGTTACTTTTTCCTGATTCTTGAATAATTTGCATTTGACAATGCTTCATTTAATTTAAGACAAAGATAGACAATAGCATAGACACCTTTCCATCGGTATAAAAATCTTTAGAATGTCAGTTCACTTTGCATAATTTTATTTTGTAAATACGCTTCCCAAATGATGAGCACCTACTGTAATTTAGTTATTGAAATAAAAAATAGCATTCTTTAAAGAAGTTCTGAATTACTTTTCCATCTTGCTTGTTTTAGAACTATACTGATGTTAACATTTGTTATCATTAAGTCTACCTTTCAATGCTGTACTATGGAAAGAAAATTTTACCTATGAAAAAAGCTTTTTAAAAAATATCTCATGAATTATAAGAGAAGATAATGGTTAAAAACTACATTTGGTGAACTGGGCATGTATTGTTCCGTAAATGTTTACTGAGCATCTGCAAAGAATAAGGTGCTGACCAGGATCTGTGTGGGATACCTGAAAGAATAGAACAGGATCCCTGCATAGAAGGAGTTCACATATTTGGAGCAGACATCAACTAGTCCATGTGGCTGTAATACAAGGTGGTGGGTGACAAGGAACTTGAAAGAGCTACAAACAAAATGCAGTAATAAGAATTTAAAAGAAAATAATTTCCAGCCAGGGAGTCAGAGAAGGCTTTAAGAGAAAGGTGGCTTTTCAGCTTTGGAAGATTAGTAGGATTTTGACAGCCAAGTGGAACAGAGATGATAGAGGATATTAAGGCTGAGAGTGCAAGCACAAAGCTGCAGAGATAGAATGGGCAAAAAAGTTTAGGAAGTAGTGAGTAGTTTCATTTGACTGTAACAGATAATTTAGAGAACAGTAAAGGAAGTGATTCCTATTTTTAAATATTATCTTCATACTGTTTCTTCTCTGGGTGTCTTAATAGGCTTGCTCTGCTTTTACTGGTGCCCAGCCAATGTGTTGATATAACACACACACACACACACACACACACACACACACGTACATGAAATCTGACCTTTTCAGTAGTTTAGCTGGAATTATAGATATAGATAAGGGGATAACATCATGCATTCCATAGCAACACTTCCTAAAAATCTTTTTTGTACATCTCTTTTCCTCCACAACTCCCATATACCATTTTGCTCCACACCACTTCAGACCACACAACCTGAACTTACCCTCCTTTTTCTCTCTCCTGTCCCTCTGCTGGCCATTGCCTCTCTAGCCTCCTACCCCTCTACTAGATTTTTCTTTCTGAATATCTTCTCTTTTTCATCATGAAGAGCCACCTGGCTTCCAGTTTCTCCAGTTTTTCTCCCCATCTAGCAGCAGAGAAGTCCTAGTAGCTTCAGAAAACAGAGAAGAAAGACAAAGAGAAGAAGAAAGAGAAGAAGGAAATGGAGAAGAGAAAGAAAAGGAAGGAAAGAAGGAAAGGAGAGAAAAACAGAGCAAAAGAAAAAAATTTAAAACTCCATCCCTAGAAAAATGGTAGGGCATGGATACAGAAACTTACACTTTACACTTTTCTCTGAACCAGTCACAAAACTTGATTTGATGTCCAGCCATACCAGCTAGAGCACTGAGACAAAGTAGAAGAATTGAAGGTCATCAGGGTCCTCGAAGTATCAAACAATGTTCATTTATATCATGACTTCAACACTGGTATCACGTTTTCATTTTTTAAATCCTCCACTAATTATATCTACCATTTTCTGGGATGTTTATGCTTTATTCCTACTACTCCATTTCCCATGGCCTTGGCCGTCCATTATTTTCTACCACATACATTGCCTCTTGTTGATTTTTCCCATGGGTAGCATTGTCAGGCAGACGATGTTTTGAATATTCATGGTTCGACCTGTGCACTGAAAACACAGAACAAGTAAAACAGCTGTCAACAACTCTACAAAATTCTGTTTCTTGGATTAAGACCATAGGATGCACCTGCAGATAAATGTTATTATACCATTTTTTTTCCTCTTTGTACACCTATTAAACAAAAAGATATTGTGCTTATTGATTCCTACAAACTCTGTTAATAACCAACAAAATCAGGTGCATGCAAGTAGGAGGTTGTTAAGCACAACCTGCTACTGCTACTGCCAAGAACAGTCCCCTTGAGCCTCTCCTACCTAATCGTTTACTCTTACAAATACGCAAGACAAGAAAGTCAGTGCAGAACTAATGTAAAACCCAAGAGGCAGAAAGTAATAGGAAACTCAACTACTTAAGCTTCCTGGATCTCTGGAGAAAATCACTTCTAAACAATTACAGTACATTTCGTTAGCATCATCTCCTCCGAGCCAAGAAACAGAATAGTTTTTGACTAATAAGCAAAAGAGAAATCAGAAATGTTGGAATTAAAATAGCAATGTTTGCATTATATTTGTGGATTAAATAATGATGCATTCCTTTTTTCTAAGATCAGCTTACTAAAGAATCTACACATCCATTTGGAGATATAGATTTTCTAAATTCAAAGAAAGTGCTTTATGTAATATCAAATTTTGAACTCCTTCAGTGGAAACCTTGTCATTACTGGTTATTAACATTGTTTTAAAATATTTTTTATCCTGCTGCTATGCCTAAAAAGGCATTCATTGGAAGTTGATTTATTAAGAATATCAAAAATACCTAGGAAACTTGGTAATCATCAATTAGCAGAGTGCTATAAATTTATAACTTGTGTGTGCATGTACTAAACTAAAAAAAAGGAATCTTAGCTGTTGCAAGAAACTGTTAAACAAAAATCACTTAATCCACAAACAAATATTTTCTTAGGAGAGGAGGCTGGGTCATGTATTATAAAAAGCACCTGGATGGAGTCAGACAGAACCATTCTCTGCCACTAGCTGAGTGATCTTGATTGAGTGAATAAACATTTTTGCTTCTGTAAAATGGAGAGAGTACTCCCTCTATCACAGTGTGGTTGATAGGATTAGAAGAGTTGACATATGAAAAACATCTGTTCCCCCTTCCCTTCTCTTGCCTATTCTTGATCAGTTAGCATGTTCCAAACATTTACGTTTTCTTGGTAAAGAGTGAAAAACCTGTCTCTAGGGTGGGATGAATCTCTGCATAACTTTGGAAGATGCTCAAAGAAGCACAGGAGCTTTTCATGTATTTGTGTTTGCTTGCTTGCTTGTTGGCTTGTTTGGTGTGGAGGTAAAGGAGGGTGTTTAGAGATTGGTGTTATTTTCAAACTGCCAAAAGAAAAACAGAGGACCCTTTATCTGTGCTTTCCCTCATTCAGGAAGCAAACTTTGGCCTAATAGTTAATTGCATTTAATCATTCAGAGAATGGGACAAAGTGTAACAGAACTGAAGGTTTCTGCTTTTGCTTTGAATCCTCAAATGAAAAACAGGACTGGCACCAAGGATACATAGGCTAGAAAAATTGGATTCTCCTGAGACTGACTGTACATTTGAGGTAAATACTACAGAGCTGAATTCTGTGTGTTCTTGTGGGCAAAGTCTTACAAATCAAATAAGTATTTGATCATTGTCCCTGTACATCTTTTATAATTTTATGTCACCCATAGATATCATGGATATTTCCAAAGTATTAGATTCAGTAAGACACTCTCTATAGTTGAGCCATTCTATAAGGGACATAAAAATTAGATTATCCTAAATTTTTGTCCCATTCCTTAGTGGGCTATTTCAGTAAACCACTCATAGTAAAATAATAAATCCTCTGTAGGAACAAGTCATTCATTGCTCCAACAGATGACATTCAGTATAGAATAGTGTAGACCTGTTGGCACAGGTCTTATTCCAACTTCAACCTTAAATAGTTACACATATAACCCTCAATACATCCTTTAGCATTTCAAATAATTAATTTTTTTGTCTGACATAATATGCTGATCACTTTTATTAATTTTTTATTGTTTTTAATTGCAGTAAAATATACATAATATAAAATCGGTGTGACTTTGAACAAGTCACTTAACCTCTCCTATTTCCCAGATACTCTCATCACTAGCATTCCAAAGTCTGACATTTATGCCGTAAACTTTAACATAGAGATATGGACTAATCAGGAATTCAGCTGACCCTACAATTCTATGTCTTTCAGACCTAGTCTTCAGAGGTCCAAAAGCCCTCAAAGACTTGCCTTTGGTGACTACATTATCTAAGTATCTAGAGACTCATTACAGGTGTGGAGGGAACTCTCACTGCCCATCATCCTGCCTTATCACCATAACCAGTTCCACATGTTCTTCATTTCCTGGGAGCTTCTGTTGGATACAGCCCCACCCCTGGTTTCGATTTATACTAATATTTTCATCACAAGGAATGTAAAATCAGTTCATTTCATGTTACATGGAGATTAAGGAGAATGTGAAGCTTAGCCACAGGGGTAATTCAGGAGAAGTCAGTCTCATGAGAGAACAGGAGACATAGCAGACCTGACTCAGAAACTGTGTTCATTTCCTAGGGCTGCCATAACAAAATACTACAAACTGAGTGGATTAAAAGAACAGAAATTTGTCTCATGGTTTTGGAGGCTAGACATCAGAAATCAAGGTGTCATCAGGGCTATGCCCCCTCTGAAACCTGTAGGGGAGAATCTTTATTTGCCTCTTCCTATCTTCTAGCTGTTTACTGGCAATTCTTGAAGTTTCTTGGCTGCAGCTGGAACACATCAATCTCTGCCTCCATTGTCACATGGCATTGTCCCCTGATGCGTCTGTGTCTTCACATGATGTTCTTCTCCCTTCTTATAAGGACACCAGTCATATTAGATAAGGGCCATCCTAATGACCTCATCTTAACTAGATTACATCTGCAAAGACCCTATTTCAAAATAAGGTCATAGTCACAGGTATAGGGGATTACAACTTCAACATTTCTTTTGGGGGGACACAAGTTTACCTATAACAGAAACTAACCTAGAAGGGTATTTAAGACCAGCGCTCTGGCAACTGGCTTACCTAGCTGCCACTCCAGAGAACAAGATTTTATGGATCCCTGATTGCAATGTTCCCCTATGAACATGCTGCAGTTTCTTTATTTTCAACTTTTTAAAAAATTCTGCTCCATCTACCAATGGCTCAGCTTTCTCTGAATCTCACATTCAAAATCACTGAGAGAACACAATTATTCTAATGAGTTACCAACTCTTTTATGCAAAGCCCTCAACCCTAATCACTACTCAGGTCCTTGAAAAGTCTGTATACTGGGGAGACCTGGGTAGGGTGCCCACCCACCCCTTAACTTTGCTGAGGCCAAGGGAACAGGGTCATTAAATATTACTGTAGCCACTTACACTTACGCAATTATCTAGAACTATGTTACTTAGCAGGGGACCCTGTGCAGGGAACAATTGGCTTATCTAAAACATAAATTATGAAACTTAGAAATCTATGCTTAATAACTTAAGAATGTAAGTTATGAAATTTATTCACACATATACCATAAATCCACCTTGCCAGCAAGATATATTGTGATATAAATTTAACATACAATGCAGCGATTCGTAACTATCTGTAGGTTAATGTTGCTTAGGGAATCATAATTTTTAATTACCTGAATTTTACACATTTAAATTTGCATATATATTACTATATTGGTTCAGCTTTAAAGACTATATGTGTAGTGTATACATGTGAAACATTATAATGTGTATGTGTGTAATTATAATTGAACTCAAGGGATCCCCATAATGATTTAATAACAGAGAGAAAAAAAATCAAAGTCAAAACAATAAATCTATTTTAATTATATGTGTGATAGCTTGTGGCTGCAGTTTTTTATACATCTCCATTCATGTGTGCCTTTTATGTTTTACATTGATTTTAAAGCTGTTTCTTCAATGTTTTATAATTACGACCCCCATATAAATCACCTCTGTTAAAATTTTACATGTTTAAATTAATGGAAAAATACATAAGATGTTCATTTGCATTACTGAAAAGTATTTTTACACGTTCACTGTAGTTATGCTCAATATAGTTGATGGCATAGACTCAATGATTACATGACTAACTTAAATGCTTTGTTTAAAATCATGAAAATGGTAAGTTATATATAGACTCAATGTTTTTGAGAAGAAAGTATTTTATTCATAAGGAACTCTTTAGTCTACCAGTTTGAAATGCTATAAACAGAGTGTAATTTATTGTATTTCCCAAAGCATGAATCAAACATCCTGATTGTCTGATAATGTCTGGTTTCAGCTATTAGTGAGTTTTTGGTTTTTTGTTTTATTACATTTGAAATATATGAGATTTTGATTTTAATAGTAGTATGAGCCTCAACCCTAATTTGGTTAAAGCTGAATATAATAATAGAATTTAGGCAATATGTCTTTCCTAAACTCTCTGGAAATTCTGCACCCAGAAATTGCAGTGGTGCGCTGAACAGCAGCAAACAGAATGATGTTACTGCTTGTTTTTGCTTGAGTCTGGTATAGGCTCCATTTATACATGGCATGAGAGAGCCATCTACAGAAAGCTAATGAAAAGAACTGACTGTCTCCTACAATAAAAACAGGCTGAAAGTGTTTGTTAAGAGAGATTATGGTGACATGGTAGGATGATAGCACAATGGACACTGGTTTGGAGCCTAGAATGGGCTCAGCCAATATAAGACAACTGTTGTCATAGTAATACATGCCAACATTGACACTGGTCTAAAGTCCAAAAATATCTGCCAGGATGGAAAGAGCAGGCAGGCATCAAAAGTCTGGACCGGTAAATCAGAAAGCAAGCCTAGGTTTGACTCAGGAAACCCTGGGGCAGCATGAAAAGGACTGCTTAAGACTCTATCTTATCTTTGAGTCAGTATCCCTCCAGGATCACTGTGATGGTTGATTTTATGTGTCAGTTTGACTGGGTGAATGGATACCCAGATCACTAGTAAAACATTCCTTCTGGGTGTGTCTGCGAGTATGTTTCCAGAAGAGATTGGCATTTGAACCAGTAGACAGAGAAAAGATACACTCTCACCAAATGTGGGCAGGCATCATCCAGTTTGTGGACGGCCCACCTGACTAGCACAAAAATGCAGAGGAAGGGAAGATTCACTCTTTTCTTGAGCTGGGACATCCACCTTCTTCTGTCCTTGTACATTGAAGCTCCCCTGGTTCTTGGCCCTTGGGACTCCAGAACTTATATCCATCCCCCCAGGGGAAACTTATCTCGGCACCCCAGTTTCTCAAGCCTATGGCCTCAGATTGAGAGTTATACAACCAGCCATTCTGGTTCTTCTCCTTGCAGAGGGCAGGTTGTGGGACTTGTTGGCCTCCATAACTGCATGAGCCAATTCCCACAATAATTCCCCATATAGATATAAATATAGATATTTCCTATTGTTTCTATTTCTCTAGAGGACACTGACTAATATAATCACAAAGCCCAAAATTCTGAGAAGATATTACTTGTTCTGGTGAAAATGTTAAGTACAACTTCCTCAGAATTCTGGTAGCTTCCCTGTGATTTCCATTAACTCACATCAGCAGCTCTCTCCTGGCTTCCTGACACTAGTTTTGGTGGGGTCTTAGGGAAGTGGCTCTGTGAACACATTTGTTTCATCAGTTATCATGTCATTTTTATCATTGGCTATTTATCTTTCATCCTAACTGGACTGTGCTCCTCAAAGGCAGGAATTTTGCATTTGTTTTTCATTTGGTTTGGTTGGTTGGCTGGTTGGTTGGTTGGTTGGTTGGTTGGTTGGTTGGTTGGTTGGCTGGTTGGTTGGTTGGTTGACTTATCTTTAAATCCCCATGGGCTTGCTCAGGGCTTGTAGCAGGGGTTCAATAAATGTTGAATGAATGAACCCTTTCAGCACACAGTGCAGGTGGCTCTCTATTATGCTTAAATCTAGAGTAATCCAGGACCTGGACAATTTTACAGGGTAGGCATGATAGCAGTGCCAAATAAACTAAAAGCTAAATACAAATAATACTTTCTATGTAAATGTATCTTCAAGTCTTCTAGTTCTCTTTCCAACCAGATCACTGTCTCTCGGCCCCTTCTAGATAGAAACTTTAGAGCCACAACTGGGGCAGAAATAATCAGAATGATACCATTTAATATAAGTGATAGTGAACACTTACTAAGGGTTATGTGTTTGAGGTAAGGGCTATCATTTTGCCTATTCTATAGACTCTTTCATTCAAAAAGTATATTATTTGAGCACCCTATGGATCAGGTGGTGTTCTAGGCCCTGAAGATGCAGTAATAAAAACAACAAAATCTCTGCCCACGATATTTAGAAACTGAGACAAGAGAACTTATTCCAGAGCCCATACACTTAGTCATTATGCTAGAGTATACTCACAATATCATACAAGGAAAATTAAGTATGCCTGTGCAGGAAAATTAAATTATGCAAATAGAATTTGGAAAATAACTGTATTGATAGGGGTTATGGTTCATTTATAAGCATAATGAAACAGAAATGGCACCGATGATTTCAAAATCAAATATAATTTAAGTTCCCTTCTAGCTTATAATATTTTTAACTTTTTATTTTGATAAATTTTAATCATTCAAAAACCTTGAAAGAATAGTACAATGAACTCCTGTGAATCCTCCATTTAATTTCAACAATTTTATCATGCTACCAAATATATACACCTTTTTTGTTCAGTCATTTGAAAGTATGCTACAGACATTATAAAACTTCATGAATCTTCTAAAAATAGTATCTTCCCCCAACATAATCACAGGTCCCTCATTACAGCTAAGTAAATTAACAATTCTACACTTAAATATCCAGTTCATATTCAAATATCCTTACAGTTTTCCCCAAATATGTCCTTAATAGCTATTTTTTTAAAATAGAGATCCAATCAAGGTTCACATATTGCATTTTGTTGTTATGTCTCTTGAATCTCTTTTAATCCAGAACAACCCTACCATTATTTCCCCCTAAGTAATTAACCTATAGGAGTTTGGGACTGTTTTACTGTAGAATGCCCCTACATCCTACAATAAAAATTTTTTAATTTGTTTGATTGTTTCTCATAATGTTATTTTTTTCTCTCTCTCCTCTATACTTCCTATAAACTGGAAGTTAGGTTTAGAGCTTTGAAGAGATTCAGGTTTAACATTCTGGCCAAAAATACCTCATAAGTGATGTTGTGTACATCTGATTGCACCTCATCAGAAGGCTCATAACAACATCACCTTGTCTCTCTCTATGTGATGCTAAATTTGATCACTCAATTAAGTCAGTGTCCACCAGATCACTTTACTGTAAAAATACAATCTTCCCTTTATAATTAAGAAGTAATGTGTTGGGTGACACTTTGGCACTAATCAAGTATCCCATTTCCCAAAAAGATTTTACCTAATACCCTATGGATCTATGCATATTTTTTTTATTCAATGTAATCAATTACCATCATGTTTTATTTCAAATTATCTTAAATTTGTCTAGTGGGTGCCTCATCAAGCTTTCCTGCTTGTTGGTTTCCAACTCATCCTTCAACTCTTATTTCATACCATTTTATCTGTGAAACATTTCTTACTGGGAGTATTAAGTACCCCCTTTCCCCTATTCTCCTCCTGGGTGTTGCTTATATCTCTGTTATCAAAATTAACATTTTTACATGATAATTATTTAGAGGTTTGTCTCTCCACTAATCTAAAAGGACCTTGAAAGAAGAGATATAGTTATACTTGGTATCCCCAATACTCAGCATAGTGCCTGGTATGTATGTATTATGACTGGTTGAATTAATCAATGATTTCTCTTGTCTAGATTATCATTTGTCTTCAAGTTTGTTCCCCTCCTACCTTGCCTCGGTTTCATACCTCAGTTTTCACCAATTACTTATGCAACTAAAGGCATTTTTTAATGCCACAATTGATAGTAACCAATTTTAAAGAATAAATTAATGTTCTTTTCTTGCAGAAATGAGTTGCTTTACAGTTAAAATTTAGGTGAAGAATTTCTAATGAACACTGGCTGAAATGGCTTCTAAAACTGGCATGATGCCATTGTCATCAGTGACAAAATGCTGATGTCTTCTTTTACTTCCACAAAACCACAAATGATGTTTCTCTTCCAGCAATTAATTATGGACTAGATGGATATCACTATCAGGGCCTTTTAAAACTGAGTCAACAGAAAGAATAGCTAAAAATAGTAGTCTATGGAGCACTCTATACTTTGCAGAGTGCTTTTAAATATCTCACGTTATTTTATCTTCTCCAAAAAATATCCATGTTTTGAGCCCAGAGCCATATGTTTAAATATCCATAACCTATCTCTATTTGGATTCCTCATAAGTGCCTGAAATTTAGTATGTCCAAAACTCATCAGTCCCCCTAGCTCAGAGAATGTCAACCCTATTCACCAGCTTGCCCAAACCAGAGTCCTGAGGACCATCATTCACACCTGTATTTCTTTACTCTATCCTTCCCCCAGACTTTCTAGCAACAAAGATTTTGCATTCTGACTTCCTAATATCTTGAATCTTACCCATCTCCTTGCCATGTTGCACCTCAAACTCAATATTTCCAATATTGAACTCATCTCTTTCTCCCTAAAATCTGCTTCATTCTCTTGGTGAGTGGAACTACATACATCCAGTTGTCAAAGCTAGAAATCTGTAAGTCAACCTGGATCCCACATATTCCTTACAAACCAGATATGCATGTTGGTTTCTTCTTTCTCAGCCCAATAGCTACTGCTTTGTTGATTCCTCACCCTCTCCTACCTGCACTATTTCAATCATCTCTTACCTGATCTTTTGGGCTCAAGTTTATTCTTCATATTGCTGTATAATGATCTTTCTCTCACGTGTCTGACAATACATTCCCCACTTTAAACCACTCTCAAAGGCACAGAATCATGTTTCAAAAGACAAATAAAATTAATTTATTGTGTAAGAACTCAGGTTACAATAATCAGCCACAATGTATATCGACAAAATAAAATTTAAAAAAAAAAAAAAGAACTCAGGTTAGTGATTAGCGTCAGGGAGAAAGGTGTGGGTACTAGGAGGCAAGAGGGGTGCTTCCAATATGTACTATTCCTTGATCTGGGTAGAGGTTACATGAATGTTATAGCTATGTGAAAATTCAGTGAGCTGTAGAAGTATGATGCGGGCACTTTTCAGTATATATATTTTCCTTCAACTAAAAAGTTAATTGAATTAAAAAATAATTGATTAGCCAGTTATTCTTCATATCAGGATTGAGCAGCAGCTTCAGGTTTTCCTAAGCATCTTCATCATGGTGAGTTTCACTTTTAATTATGTTCAGAACCAAAAATGTTCTGGTCTCAACAGTTAATCATCAACCACCAGCAGAAAGTCATACACTCATTCTTATTTATTATTGATAGTTGGGATCTATAGATTTTTTTCACATCATTCTGATAATGCACCAACTCACTGTGAAACATTTTCTCTTTCAATGGGCAACCATTCCTCTACTCTGGGATGATTACTGTCAGATCTCTTCTGTCACCACACTTGTTCAATGCCTATACGAGGCAGTTTAATGAGAGAGAGAAACATTTTGGTGTCACTAGCATCAATATGCTGATGCAGGAACATCAATATGCTGATACAGGCTCAACTCTATGCCAGCTGGTATCACTATTCAACTCTTCCAGCCTGGCTGAATTAGAGATAAAAATGAAAACCAAATGCTTAAATATAAATCCAGACAAAATAGCAGAGAAACTGGTAGACAAAGGGACACCTTCTGAATCAACGGCAGAAATTATTCTGACATTTTGATTGTAGGAACTAGGAACATATATTTTATGTGAAGATGTGGCCTATAATTCTCGGTAAGATTTAAAAAAAAATCCACATCAATGTTCCCACCAGTCTGGGAAATTTATGGATAGAAAACTCTACTACATGAACACTAAAGTTATAACAATATAAAACAGAGATAATCTTATAAAACACCTATTAATTAATAATATATATACCTATTGATTATTAATATATAATGCATTATAATATAATAAATACACTGTGATAATATAATTATATATTCACAATTTTTAGTGCCTAGCACGCACTAGGCATGCACAAAGCATTTTATACACATTATTTAACATAGTTTTGCATATACTTCTTGTGATACATTACAATAAATTAAAAAACAGTGAGAAGTTCAATTGTTCTTAGAGTTTTTATCCTCTCTTTGTTGGTGTTTTAGTATCTATAAAGTGCCCACATTGGCAGTTTCATCTTCATTACAGTCAACATAACAATGCAACACTAAATTTTCATATTTTGTTACTTTTGAATTACAGTATTTTTGGAATAAAGGCATTTAACTTAGTGCAATTTGACTTTCAAGTAAACAACATTTACTTTCTTCAACCAACTAAACCCATTTATGCTACTTATGTTAGGCTAGAAAATATCTGCTTATGGTAGACAACCCATTTCCTGATGTTGCCGTACAAATTGTCCTCTGACTTCTAGGATCTCCCTCCCTCCTTAGTTTCCAGGCCAGCTCACTGCCTCAAAATGAGACCTGAAAATAGAAAGGATAGTTGAGCTTTGCAAACACAGCCAGGGGTCTACACAATACACTTCAGTTCCTGATTCCTTAGTAACAGAATCCAATTTTGTTGGGGGAAGGAAAATATTCCCAGCTATAAAATTACATTTTGTAGCAAGTCATCATGCAAGGGGTGGCCATGGGGCAGACGACTGGTTAATAAACAAACAGTCAGGGGAAGTCATTTGATAGGGCTTCTGGGAAAGTTGATTAAATATAGCCAATTCAATTGGCACCTAAGTTTTGCCCTTTGTCCTTGCTCTTTTCTCTTCCTCCTGCCAGGAACATATAAATGATGCCTAGGGAGGGAGGATCCATCTGTGATGATAAGGTTAAAATCCACGCATTAAATATGGCAGACAAAAGACACAAAAGACTGGATACCTTTGAGCTGCCACAACAGCTCTACACTGCTTATGTTAAATTTATTGAGAAAAAAAAAAAGAATCTCTTACTAATTTAAGCTACTCTTTTGGAGGTGTTGATACTGTTGGCCAAAGTCAATCTTTTAGGTGATATATTCAGAGATGACCTGAGTGAAGCACAGGAGATTGTCTTGTACTTATAAAATTATAAAAACTGTTTTCTTGGGTAGCTCATATACTAGCTGTGAAATTAGTTCCAAAACTTGTGTTTTAAAAATACTTTGACTTTGACCAGTTAAAGAAATGCAAATCAACCCACAATGAGATATCACCTCACTTCCATTCGGATGGCTACTATCAAAAAAAGAAAAAAAAAATGCAAAATAAGTGCTAGTGAGGATATGGAGAAATTGGAACCCTTATGCACTGTTGGTGGAAATACAAAATGGTACAGCCACTATGGAAAACAGTATGGCAATTCCTCAAAAAATTAAATATAATTACCATATGATCCAGCAATTCTATTTCTCAGTTGTTATACAAAAGAATTGAAACCAGAGTCTTAAAAAGTTATTTGTATACCCATGTTCATAGCATCACTATTCACAATAGCTAAAACATGGAAGAAACCTAAGTGTCCATGAATGGATAAACAGATAAGCAAAATGCAGTATATACATAAAATGAAATATTATTCAGCCTTAAAAAAGAAAAAAATTCTGACACATGCTACAACATAAGTGAAGTGGACATTATGCTAAGTAAAATGAATCTGTCAGAAAAAGACAAATACTGTATGATTCTACTTATATGATTATCTATAGTAGTCAAATTTATAGAAATAGAAAGTAGAATGGTGATTACCAGGGGGTGGGGGGAGAAGGAAATGAGAGTTGTTTAGTAAATACAGAGTTTCAGTTTTGGAAGATGAAAAAGTTCTAGAGTTTGGTTGCATTACAATATGAATATACTTAACACTACTAAACTGTGTACTTAAAAATAGTTAAAATGGTACATTTTATGTTATGTGTATTTTATCACCATTAAAAATAATACTTTGACCATACTAAGCATGTATATAAGTAAAGAAGGTGGTTTTTAAATAACAAATTTGAAGTTTTTATATCATCAAAAATGATTAATTTAAAAATTATTATATATTTCACATTCTTCATTTGCTATTTGAAAGTCAACTGTAGTAAACTGCAGTAAAAATATTTCATCAAACATAACTGAACTTAGACATTTATAAGGCATTTGTAATATATTTTAAATAAAATATTCAAACTTACCAAAATCAAACTTACTGACCCTTAAAAAAAACTAAACCCCTATTCATTTGATTATGACTAGGCATATAACAAATTACATAAGTCCATAAATTCTTCTCAGCTAGCATGAAAAATGGACACTCTTGTGTATTTAAGATATTCAAATTTAAAAATGAGATATTCAAATAAAAAATAAGAATAGGGTCTTTTTTATAATGAGGGAAATCTGAAAAACTTGCAGGATTAAAAAGTCATTTCAGCTGTGGGATTTTATTCAGGCTCAGAAAATTAAAGTTTTGTTATATAACGAGATAATTTGGCAGTATCTTTGTCTTCACATAGTCCCATTATTACCATTAAATACATATAGCATATGCTGTACCTAAAAAAATTCAAAATGACTTATTCTATTAAACACAAGATTCTTATTATAAAGAATGATTAATCGCTTCTTCCACACACAGTAAAAACTGCTACCATCGTCATTTTTCATTCATATTTCCCTGAAGCGAATAACTTTGAGTTGTATTTTGCTAAAAGATACTAAAGTACAATTATGTCCCCATGTACATAGTTCATTGCCAATCTGTGCCAAAGGGTTACTGACAATGGATTTTAGGATATTTTGCTGCTCCACTGCCTCGAGTGGTCTTTCCTGACAATTTTTGCACTTTAGTTTTTCTACCTGCACATAGGTGTTACACATGGAAGGGACATTAAATATCATCCAGTCTTACTCTCTTGCTCTGAAGATGAGGAAACAAGCCTTGGAATGATCAGCCTGAGGGATGTTTCAAACTAACTTAAGTTTCCAGGAAAATACTATGTAAGATAAAATGTTTAACAATTATGTAAATAAATGGCCTGGATTGGATTAATTTAATTATTCTTAATAGAGAAATGCGTAGCATTTCCACTATTCTGAACTCAAATATACTGGAATGTATATCAATATACGTTTTGTAAGTGTCCTTTAATAGAGTACTTCATGTAGCTTTTACATGGAAAATTATTTCTTAAAGATTTGCAACCCATCAGATACGCTGACATTTAAGACATTTACTGTCAGTATTTTATTTCCTCCATCCCATAATTTCAATAAGAAATTTAGTCCAAAAATAAGTGGAAATGCGGAATTAATTAAAG
The DNA here is from genome assembly GCF_027409185.1 of Cynocephalus volans. NCBI lineage: Eukaryota > Metazoa > Chordata > Mammalia > Dermoptera > Cynocephalidae > Cynocephalus > Cynocephalus volans. The sequence goes on from NC_084466.1 coordinate 16,750,661, forward strand.
CAAATACCTGTGAAGTCAATATATATTTTTCTATCATGCACTATGGATAGAAATGAAGCTCATTTGCCTTAGTTTTCTGCCTACCTATCCTTAAAACAAGGACTCTTCGATACTTATGGAGGTCAATAACCTGTAAAGTATTGTGCTAGGTACCGCAAGGGATGCCAAAAATTAATAAGGCAGGAGTCCTCGGCAAATATACCATCTCTAGTAGGAAAAATAAATAAATACTGCATTCAAATTCTAAAGTGAGAATTTAAATGCTCTATGACAGTTAAAATAAAAAGCTTATGGGAATTTAAAAGAGGGGTAGATCATACCAAGTGGTAGAAACCAGGAAATGAGGACTAAACTTTGGAAGTGAGACCTGTCTTTGTAGAATTTCCAGAACAGGGTCTTCTGAGGAAGTGCATAGACTAAGCAAACGAGGGGGGGTGATAAAAAGGGAATGACCATGTTCCGGCAGCTTAAGAGATGTCTCCCTATAGGGCAGGGGAGTAACAAGGGAGAAAAAAGCAATAGGTCAGTGCATCTGTTAAGCTATTTTTCCAGCTGCTGCTGCTTTTTACCGTACCCTTTCCTCTGACAAACCAACTATCAGTTATTGGCACTTTTCTTTTTGCACTTCCACCTGTAATTCTCTAAAGCAGCTCGTCTCTAACTTTCATGCACAGAGGAATCACCTGGGGATTCCTTCAACTGGAGATCCTGATTCAGTAGGTCTGGGGTGGGGTCCGAGATGCTGCATTTCTAATGAGCCCACGGATGAGGCCTATGCTGGATCACACTTTTGAGCCAAAAGACTAAAAACGTGGTTCCCAGCCAGCAGTGTCAGCATCACCTGGGAACTTAATAGAAATAAAATGCAAATTTTCCGGCCTCACCGCAGTACTGAATCGGTCCCTCGGGGGGAGGGAGGGACGCCCAGGACTGTGTTTTAACAAGCCGGCGATCAGCTAAAGTTTGAGATCCACTCACAAGACAGTGGTTTTCGAACACGACTTGCACACTGGAGGCACCTGTGACTTGTAAAATACTATTGCTATAGACTCTCACCGTCTGGGATTCTCAGGGTACGTGGTGTGTGGTGTAGGCAGCGGCCTTTTAAAAGCGCTCCCAGATGACTGTAATATGCAGTAGAATTTGAGAACTCCGTGAGGTCGACACTTAACTCTCAGAGGTCGTTTTTCTTCCTATGCAGAAGGTAGATACTATCCAAGCGGTTCCTGACGTTGCCCGCAGGTGTTGGCATCTCTAGTCTGCCTTAGTTCGGTCCCGCCCGGTGTCCCACCGCCTGAGAACCCGAGGTCCGCGTCGCGGACGCGCCCGAGCATCAGCGACGCCGCCCCGCATCCCGGCGCTGCCCAGGCTGCTCGTACGTGGCACAGCGTCCGGCCCGCGTCGGCCCGCGGGGGCTCCCCAGACGGCGCCCCCGAGCCGGCGTTGGAGCGAGACGCGCATGCGCTGGGCGCGCGGCCGGACCCGGCGCGCCGAGTAACGGAGTCGAGCTCCCCCCACCGGAAGTGGAGCCGGCTGTAGCGTGGCGACTGCGGACTTGAGGGTACCGGGTCCGAGGGCCTTGCGCTTCCCTGGCCACGCCCACGATGGCCGCGAACGTGGTGTGGATGCTTCTGGGTTCCACAGCGCTCTGGCTCTCTCTGCTCGGCGGCGGGACGGCCTCCGCGTCCAAGGCGGTGACGGCCCACCTGGCCGCAAAGTGGCCCGAGACCCCGCTGCTGCTGGAGGCGAGGTGGGTGCGGGCCGGGCCCAGCGCGGAGGGAAGGTCGGGCGGGGCTGCGGGCGAGCGGGGCCCTGGCGGCCCTCAGACCCGGTGTCTTCGCGCCGGCGGCAGGCGTCTCCTCGCTCCGGGCACCCCTTCTTCTGGCGTGCTCGGGCCTCGGGCCGTCGGAGCGGCATCCCCTTCTCCCCTCCCGCCCTCTGCGCCGCCTTGCCGTTCCGTCGCAGCGCTCGCCTGCAACCCCTTTCCCCCTCAGGTCGTGCTTTGCCTCACCCACAGTTTTTAAAACATTTCTGCCTTCGTTTAATTCATGTGGATTTTGTTAAAGTTTACGAAAGAGAAAAGAAAGAATGGGAGTGGACTGTGGCGCTTAATGCCAGCACTTCAACTAAGCATTTGAGGTGGGCAGTTTTGTTGAGCAGAGAGTACTTGAAGAATCATTCTGTCAGCGCCTAGGCTTGCTGTGGGAAAGGCAGCTCCCCACAAGTTGTCATATTTCTATATCTGTTCCACTGGAATTAGTTCATAAGGTGTCATTTTGTCTGCAAGAACAAAACTTGTAGCTATTGAATTTTGCCCCTTAGTATTCCAGTCGTTAAATAGAATTAGAAGGTTTTTTCTCAGAACCAGAATGAAGTTGTACGCCACCTGCTTTTGTCCGTTCACTAGAGCAACAGCGTGTGGTCCTAGAAAGAGACTCCCTCACCTCACAATATATTGCAGAAATTAGATACTAAAACAGTTTAGTGCGTAAATGATTCTAGCATAAAGCATGACCCCTTCCTTTCCCAAGTTTCTCCTAGGGTTCATCTGGATCTGATCCCACACTTAGTTCCAAAGCACTCTAACTTCTTCCAACTTTACAACTGCTTGTTGAAGTGTCCAGGTTTCTGTGTGCCTCAAGAATCTTCGAGTTAGAATTCTTGTAGGATGCTTGTTAAGGTCTTTCACAATCTAGCTCCAGTCTGATTTACCAACCTCATCCCTTGTACAGATGGTCCCCAATTTACAATTGTTCGACTTATGATTTTCCAACTTTATGATGGGTTTATCGGGGTACTAAATGCTTTTTCAACTTATATTTTCAACTTATGATGGGTTTATTGGGAGGTAACCCCATCATAAGATGAGGAGCATCAGTACTCAGTTGAATGGTGCCCCCACCCCAATATGTCTACATTCTAACTCCAAGAACCTTTGAATATTACCGTATTTGGAGAAAAAGGCCTTTACAAATGCAATTAAGGATCTTGAGACAAGATCATCTTGGATGGGCCCCAAATCCAATGTCATCATAAGAGACAAAAGAAGACACAGTTGAGGAGAAGCCTATGTGAAGATGGAGTCTGAGATTGGAGTTACGTAGCTCCACCAAAGAACAGCTGAAGTTATGTTCCAACCAAGGAACAGCTGAAGCCACCAGAAGCTGGAAAAGGCAAGAAGAATTCTCCACTAGAGTCTTCAGAGAGAGTGCAGACCTGCCAACACCTTGATTTTGAACTTTAGGCCTTTAGAACTGTGAGAGAATAAACTTCTGTTCTTTTAAGCCAATGAATTTTTGCTAACATGTTACAACAGCTCTCGGAAATTAAAACAGATTTTGGCACCAGAAAGTGGGGTGCTGCTGTAGCAGATATCTAAAACTGTAGTAGTAGCTATGGAATTGGGCAGAGGCTGGAAAAGTTTTGAGAACTTTGGTAGAAAAGACCTAGACTGCCTTCAGGAGATTGTTTGCAGAAACATGGAAAATATGGACATTAGGGGTGTTTCTGGTGAGGGTTTAGAAGAGAATAAGGAGCACAGTACAAAAAGCTTCTCTCATCTTAGAGAGTATTTATATTATCATGAACAGAATGTAGGTAGAAATATGAACACTGAAGGCAATTCTGGCAAGGACTCAAAAGAAAATGAGGGACACATTATTGGAAACTGGAAAAAAGGTGACCTTTGTTATATAGTGGCAGAATACTGGTTGACTTGGTTTCTACAGTTTGTGGAAAACAACTTGAAAGCAATGAACTTAGCTGAGATAGCTGAGAAGATTTTCAGGTAAAATGTTGAAGGTGCTACCTGGTTTCTCCTTACTTCTTATAGTAAAATGAGAAAGGAAAGAAATAAAGAACAGTTAAGGAAAAGGGAACCATCACTTGATGATTTGAGAGGTTCTTGGCATATCCAAATTTTAAAGAATGCTACAACTAGGAAACTCAGTGTTGGGAATGTGTGCTCTGTAGAGAAAGCCAAGGATCTGGCTGGACAGCCTTTTGCTGAATAGGTTAGGCATGGGATTCATGGATCCACTCAATCATCTCATTAGAAGCCCAGTATAACGATGGGGTTATCTAGGAAGAATCTGTAGAAGATTCTCATGTAATGGCGTGGACCCCAGTGAGATACACAAAAGTCTCACAAGGTTTTTGAGAATATTGTATTAGCAGGAACACTGTCAGCTGGACTAAAGGAACAGAGACAAGATAGAGAGGGCTCTCAGACTCCCAAAATTCCACAGGCAGGAAATGGACTGATGGATCTACTTGGCTATAAGCATTTTGCTATTCTTCAGGAAAAAGGAGGGATAATTCTGAGGGCAGAGCCATGATGGGTAGCACACAATGTGGAGCATCAGGCCACAGGGAGTTATTCTCAGGCCTTCAAACATAATGGAATCTGCCCTGCTGGATTTCATACTTGCTTGGGCCCAGTCACCCCTTTATTCCTTCGTTTTTCTCTTTTGGAATTGGAATGTGCTTCCTATGCCCATCTCAGCATTGCATTTTAGAAACAGATACCTTATTTTCCAGTTTCAGAGGTTCACATATAGAGAATTTTGCCCCAGCAGGGATCATACCCAGAGTCTCATCCATAACTGATTTAGATTATTTAGGTGATAAGATTTGTAAATATTGTCAGAGCTGACAGTATTTACAAGAGTTGATGTTGTAACAGGTTGATATTTTGAGGGATGTTGAGATGGAGTGAATGTATTTTGTATATGGGATGTATGTGGATTTCAGGGGGCCAGAGTTGGCTTGAATGGTGTCCCACTAAGAAAAGATATGTCCATGTCCTAACTTTTGGAACCTGTTGTGTTAACCCTGCCAAAACCTTGATTTCAGACTTTTGGTGTCCAGAACTGTGAGAGAATAAATTTCTCTTGCTGAATAAGTTAGACATGTGATTTATGGATCCACTCAACCATCTCAGCAGAAGACGATACAGAAATGGAGTTGTGAGGAAGGATCTGTAAAGGATCCTCGTGTAATGGCTTGGTAGTCCGAAATTAGTAATATATCCCTCTACCACAATTCTTTCCTCATTGATATCTTATTTGTGGACCAACCATATCACTCTCTTTGACTGATCCTTTCCCCTAACAAAATTAATATATTTCTATTATGTGCTCATAACATTTGGTCAGTACTTCTGTAATAATACTTATTGTAAGGTATCATGTATGCTAATCTCTACTGTTAAAATGTGAGCTTCAGGGACAAAACTATTTCTTATTCATGTTTGTTTTTCCAAGGCTCAGTGCACAAAGAGTTAGGCACTCAGTAATATTGATGTAATAGGAGGAACTTTTTATAAAGTAAGGTATACTTCAAGCCACCATCAGAATTACCTCTGGACCTGTGGAAACTGTTCTGTGCTTGGATAATAAAGACAGAATGCTTAGTGTTACCTCATGTGTCTGATTGTTCTGTTGTGAACAAATCTAAATTGTTAGCAGGTCCTTTGTTATTTAAACAAATCTTTCTCACTATACCTTTTATCTACTGGTCCTGACTTTATCATCCTGAACCAAATCTGTTTCTTTGTGTGACAGTGTAACAGGCTAAAAGCCTGTAGTTTCTTTAACCACTGTACTTTTTAAAAATAATTTTCTAGACTTCACTATTCTGATCACCTTCAGTTTGTTCATGTTTCTCTCAAGTCACAGTTTTAGGAAAATCAAAGAGGTTGAGGAGGAGTGTGGAAGTGGAAGAATTGAAGAGCATTGAGCAGATTGAAGAATCTTGGGAGATAGGAACTTAAGAAAAATAATATGGGAGCAGGTAAAAGAAATTCCTAAGAATAAAGCTTTAAGTCCAAAAATTGAGCTTCCCAACAGAAAGCTATAAATGTATACACATATATACATATACGAGGGTATTTCAAAAAGTTCATTGAAAGATTTGTATTATCTTAATTCTGATTTTCCTTAAACTTTTTGAAGTACCTCCATATATCTTTCAGTTCAGTCTAAAAATTTGAGTGCCTAACTTGAGTATGGTCCTATGATGAAGTACTGTGTAGGAAACAAAGATGAATAAGGTATGTCCCCTGCCTAAGGAAATTTATAATATCATAGGCTAATGAGGCTAAATTTTTACCGCCTATATACCATGATTTATACATCTAAACTGCATTTATTCCCCTGATGTTGCTTTTGCTGAAAATATTTTGGAGTTCTACTTATATTTACTCTCACACTCTTTAGTACATATAAAAAACACCATCTATAGAAATAATTTTTTTCTCTGTAGCATAATGTCTTTAAACATTATTTGAAGCCAAATATTTTATGAAGCAAGTGAACAAATTGGAAATGCCAGGGGTTTTTTGTTGTTGTTTTCCCCTACCCTTTTGAACTTTGTCCACAGGTGATATCTTACCTTTTGGAAGGTGGGGAGTTGGTTTAGAAGGTCTCTGAAGGATGTTTTCTCCTCGAAGATTAATGATGAGTTACTGGCATATTGCCTCTGAATGAAATTCTAGGAATGTTCCAAAAGTGCTTAGAGCAGTGGTATATTGAAGGAATAAGTTTAAGTGAGTTCTTAAGGTGATCACTTTGAAGGATCATACTTAGATGTATAGATTATGGTATATGGAAAAAGTCTTTCACCTGTGGTTGCACGGTATATGACACGTCTGTAGCTGTTTGGTCAGGTCAATTGAGTATTAAGTGTTGCTCCCTACCATTTCTGTCCTTTTCAGGTCACGTCCTAGTTAGTATTTCCCATTGTTTCTTCTGCTTTTAGCTTTTCTTTTTTTCTTTTTTAAGTCATTGAGTTGGATACTGTTAAAAGCAAGAGTTGTTTTGAAGTTACCTTTATTAGTTTAAATTTCTGTGCTTCTCATATTTATGTTGATGAATTAATCAGTTTCTCTCACCTCCTTTTCCCTCTTTAGTGGCCATCTTAAACTCACAAGAATTAATTTCTCTGCTTGTGTCTTAGATATCCTCAATACTTTTCATTTACATTAAGTGTTAGTTTGCCAAGTGTAAGTTTACCAAGGATAGAGAGAAAGATAAGGTGAGCATTAACAAAGAATCTGTACCATCTGTTTGGTGGCTGTTTTCCTTCTAGTGTAAATAGTTAACTCTACTTATTTAAGATGTTTTGCATTTTGTTCTATACAAGACTCAATAATTTTTCATTTATTTCATTATTCCTAAAGGTTTAAAAAAAATTTTTTATTAGCATATTCATTGTTGCAAATCATACTTATTCTTTATGCCCCTTATTCAATATCTCCCCTCCCATCCCTCCATGGCTTTGACCATTTTTCTTATATACAATTTAAGGAAAACTGGAGGCTTCTTTGGGCTTTAAGGCCAAAGACCCAGTGCAATACACCAGTTTACTATTAATTTTTTATTAAGGTGTTTTAAATAATAAAAAAGATTTTCTACACAAATAAGTATTAAGTAAAAATAATAGATAATGTTAGATAATATGACTATTATAAAGTGTTTATAGAACCAATTTTTGTTTATGAAAAAAGGCAGTCTTTTTTTTTTTTTTTAACACTTTTTACCTTTATATAATGCCCTCTTTTAGTTACCATTAAATTATATTTCTCAGTGGTATTTTATATGGAGAGATAAAATAAATCGTTCATTTTTTAATTGTTCCTAATAATAAGGAAAAGTCAAAAGTAATTTTTCATGCAGTCTTTTCCTGGTGTGATTATATACTTACAGTTGAAAATGATGCCTTAGGTACAAATCATCAGTTTGTTCCCTTTCTTTGCTATAGTAAATGGAAACTAGTAATTTGACATTAATTTTTAAAGGTTTTTCTTTTTGCCATAACATATAATTTGGTTCTAAAGTGTAGTTTATAGCATCTAAACCATTTTTCTTTTCCATCTATTAACCAATTATTTATTTATTTTTTAATAGTGAATTTATGGCAGAAGAAAGTAATGAAAAATTTTGGCAGTTTTTGGAAACTGTACAAGAATTAGCAATTTATAAGCAAAGAGGTAGGTGTGGAAATTTTAACTTATGTTGATATTTATGTACACACATTGGATATGTTTATTGTTTTTAATGGTATTGGTCAAGTGTGAATGCTTGGTTGGGTTAGTAAATCTGGACATTAAATTTGAAAAGATGTTTTAATGGAAACTATTCCAAGCATCCATTTCCAAAGATATAAGGCTTAATACTTTATTATAAGAAAACTCATAATTAGTAATGTTTGGATATTACATTATAGTCAAGAAGATCAAAACTGTTTAGTTATGGTTTTCTTTTTACCTAGATTTCTTTGAAACAGTATTAGTTTTGCATCTAGTAATAGTACATTTTTTCTTTTTTAAATAGACTTTATTTTTTAGAGCAGTTTTAAGTTCACAGTAAAATTGAGCAGAAAGTACAGAGATTTCCCATGTACCTTCTGCTCCCACACGTGAATAGCATCCCTCATTATCAACATACCCCACCAGAGTGTTAGATTTGTTACAATTGAGGAACCTACATTGATACATCATTATTATCCAAAGTCCATAGTTTACTTAGGGTTTACTCTTGGTGTTGTATATTCTGTGGATTTGGGAAAATGTATATTGACGTGTATATTGCATTTTTATTGCCAGAATACTTTTACTTTTAAATTCTTAAGAAGATTTTTAATACTTTCATTGCCAAGGACAGTAACTAATGTGCTTTCATTTCACTATAAAATAGAGTTAGTAATTCCTGCTTTTATATATATACGAGAGTATACATTTCTATATTTATACATACACATACATATATCTTCCTCAGAATTAGTAAGTGTTTATGTGTTTCTCAAGGAAGGGCAATAGATTAAAGATATTTAGCAGCAGAGGCAAAAGGTTTAATTTTTCTAAGGAAAGGTTTATTTTCCTCTCTCTACAGAGAATAAAATAGATGACATGAAGAGCTGGCCAGTTAGTTCTATTGGAGAGAGCATGGTGTTATAACACCAAGACTAAGCATTTGGATCTCCATACAGGCCAGCTGCTCCCCAAAAATCCACTTTCACTTATAAACAAAGAAATAGAAAGAGATGACATGAACGCAGGATTCCTTAAGACTGAAATCTTTAGCCATTTAGACATAGGGGAAACTTTTTACTGTGGGTGGTTAGTTTATGATTTTATTCCTGAGTGTAAATGTAATATAAACAACAGTGTCAAATGTTTTAAGTGTTCATTTACTGGAGCCTATGGCTCAGTTGGCTTTGAAGTTCAACAATACTGTGATTTCACAAGATAGATTATAAAACTAGAGATCAGATATGGCTTTTATGACATTTTAAACTGAAATATTTCCAAAAACAAATGATTTTTCCCTTTCAAGAAACTTTTCCTGAAAAGCTTCATTATTTAACTATCATTATTTAGTCATAAGAGATGCTAGGCACTGCTTTAGATGCTGAGAATGCAAAGATAAATAAATGTGATTTATGTTCTGAGGACTTCCTAACATAATGGTGACAGCAAAACAGCAAAATATACTATTAGGTGGTAAGAACTTTAACAGGGGCCTGAATAACATGAGAAGACATTAAAAAAAAAAAAAAAAAGGCACCTATACAGTATTTCAGAAAAAGCAGGACAGCATTTCCAGTGGTGAGTGATGAAGTTGAGTTTGAATGATAGATAGGATTAAGCTAGGTGGTAGGGAAGGTAGAACAGATAGGAGTGGAATGTGTGGAGGAACTTTGACCACTGAGTAATCTTTGCTTCCAAATCATTAGGAAATTGGATTTTTAAAAATTTTTCCTAATAATTTTAATTTTGGTAATTGAAGTAAAAATAAGCTAGATTAATGTGTCAGGTTTCCATGATAGGTAAAAAAATCCAACACCAAATTTCCTCGCTCTTACCTAAAATCCTCACTATATCTGTTCCAAATCTGTTGTTCTCAATGCATGCTTTATGGCCTTATTCAGTGCTTTTTTTTTTTTTTTAGAGAAATAGTCTTAAAAATTACTCTTGTAAATTTTGAAATCTAATTTTAAGTTGCTCAGACATATCAACATTATGTACTTAAATGAAATGACATACCTGGACAGTCTGGTGGCAGATCGTTAACAAGTTGTACTATAAGCTCAGGAGTACCTAAACTCTACTTCAATCAGACTGTAGGAAGTATTTCCGGAGTGTATTTCAGGACTGAACCTAAAAGAAATTGTATTAAAGTAAGAATTACTAACACTGAAAATATAAATCTATCGAATTTATTTATAATAGAGTCTAATGCATATGTGACATCATTGCTGACCTTGTTAAGTATGGGAAAGAATGATATAAATGATAGATTAAATATATTAACTATAAGATTTTACTTATAAATGAATGTCAAAACATTCATCCTAGAGGAAGCATTTTAAATCCTTGGTTACTTGTACCTTTTTAGGATGTTGAATCTCCATGAAACACTCTAATACTCTTTACTGAAGAATAATTCTGGTGATCCACTTGCCTTAAAAAATTGTAAATATTGAACATCTAACTTGTAAAGTTGTTTGTATGTTTTAATGGAAAAGATTTTCAGAAAATGTTTTGATGCTCTAACTTAGTTACATGTACCCCAAGAACCAGGTTTGGGATAGGAAGATGACTGTACTTTGAATGTGTCACATTTGAAATGCTTGTGGAATATCCAAATGGAGATATCTCATGATAGGTGAGAGTGAGATTTAAGTTTAAAAATCTAGAATTTTTTTGTAGGATTTGGGAGTTATTAACATGAAGAAGGTAATTGAAGTTACAGAAAGAAGGCATATAGCAAGAATAAAATAGCACCCAAGGGCAGAACTCTGAAGAACAGCTATGTTTAAGGGATAAGGAGAGGAAGAACACCCAGTAGAGACTAAGGAAGAATACCCATAAAGGTAGGCAAAAGCATAGAAAGTGTGATGTGATGTTATGAAAGGCAGGAGATTATTAAGTGGTAAATGATTGATGTTATTAAATACTGTAGACAGATCGAGTAATCTGAATATTAAGCACCTAGTACTTTTAACAACAAAAATTATTAGTGACTTTGAGACCCATTTCACTGGTATAGTCATCAATACTGCAGTAGGTTAAAGTGTGAGTAGAGGCTGAGAAAGTAGAGATGAATATTGTTAAGATGTTTGACTATCAAGGGAAAAAGATGAGTCAGTAGCTGACTGTGGAGGCTACTACTTTTTTTCTTTTTTTTTAATGAGAGGGATTTATTTATATTAGGTGCCAGTAGACAAAAATCGAGTAAAAGGTGTGGTTGAAGATAAAGAGAATATTGAAAGGGGAAAATAATTATCAGCAGGTTAGTTGGTAGCATGGATTGAGTTATTTAAAAATATCAGCTAAAATAGCCCAATATATTCATTTCATGACAGAGATGATCTTGCTAGTTATACCTAACTTGCAGAAGTTTACTTACTGTAAACTCCTGAATCTGACGTCTGTCACTACCTTTGGGACAACCTAGACAAAATTTGCTATCTGTTGTCAGACATTTGTTTCTGTTGACTTCTCTGTTTCCGTAGGTGACCAATTCCCTCCTAACTAATGTAGTTATATTTTAATTATGTTGTTACATTATTTTTGGTTATTTTCTTGCTGACCTTGTAGGTATTATGTCTTTTTGAGATCATTTTTTTAAGATAACATCTCCGATCTGTTCTGTGTTGCTGTTACTGTTGAAGGTGAATCCTACTTGCATTATTTTTTGATTCTTGGGGGGAAACTCACTTATAACTCCCAAGTTCTGAGAAATCACCTATAGTTTGTTAAAGAAGTAGGAATAAAAGAGCAGACTATTCTCATATGTCAGCTATTTTAAATTACTGGATTAGGAATATATTATTGTCTAGAATAAAGAGGCCTATTCGTTTATCAAATATTAATTCAAGAAATTTATGGAATGCCTATTTTGTGTGCCATGAGTAGAAATGTACAATTGAAAGCCTAGAAAAGTTCGCTGCCTTCACAGTTTGTAGCCTAATGGGAGGGAAAGAATTTAAAAATTATATTAATTTTTAATTACAATTTTGAGAATTGACCTAGAGATGGTCAATTCTAGGTCTCAGTAGAGCCCTGTCAGAGTGTATACAGGAGCTGAACTTGGGAGGTCAGGGAAATTTCTTTACAAAACAATTAACGTTTAAGCTGAGGCTCAATGAACGGGGTTGGTCATGCATGCATCCCCCTACCCTTCTGCAGTTTAGAACAAAGGAATAATGTGAGAAGACTGAGTCCTTTATCTCTCTTTAAATATTGTCTGTTGGTCCCCTACTGTAAGCAATAATGAAATGGTTAGTGACCCTTTCTTCCCCTCACCACTATGTGATTTTGTTCACAAATATTTGTTTTTAGTCTTTACCTTTGATATTCTTAGGTGTATATAAGTTTCTACTATTCACTTTGTTGGCTTTGGTGACATTCTTTTACTCTTAGTGAATATTTATGAGGAATCACTGAGGTTATTTTACTTTCCACTTTATTTCTCCTTTGTTGCATTTTTGTTAGTATATTTTTCTGCATCAGAGCATACACCATTTCTATAGTCTTCTGTCACTTTTAGCTCCTTAATTTAGTCTTATTTTAACAGTTAAGTTTATTCAGAGCTCACCATCAGACTTTATGCTGCAGTTTCTCCAATTATTTCTTGGTTATATAAAGTTTGCCCTCTGGTTGATGCTCATGAATAACTCTTGGTATAATGGCCCTTGAGTTCTTCACATACATAAGTGTTTATGTGTGAATTCTGTACTTCTGATTTTTAACTTTAGAGTTCCATAGTTTTACTAGAGAATGTTGAAATGTTGACCATTCTGTCTTTTTTCATAGGTATACAGATTCATTACTCTTTTTAATTCTGGAGAGTTTTCTTGAATTATAGTTTTCTTCATTCTGTTCTATTCCCTTGATTTTCTGCTTTAGGAGGATCTACAAATATACGTTAGAATAGATCTTTTTTGCTTCACTTCTGTGTCTACCATTTTCTCAAATCTTTTCTTCTCTTTTTGTTTCCTTTTCTCACTTTCTTCCTTTGTGTTATCTATTTCTCTTACACTTTTTGTGGTATCTGTTTACTCTTGTGTTACTTCTTATTTAAGTCTACATTTTCTGGTGTTTTTTTCTTTCTAGTTCTTTCAGAACTGTTTTCCTATCCCCCTGTCTTTGGCCATCTCATTTCTGAGCTTTTTTTATCGAGAACTGTGAAGGGGCTTAGATTTTTACCCTATTTGCAAGCTAAAAACTTAGTTTGCCACAACTTCAAGAATGAGATAGAAGACATGAGACTTTTGGATCAGAGCTGAAAGACTTTATGACTGACCAAGGGAAATCTCCTGAATGGGCCATAGTTTCCTTATATTAGCCAGGACCCATTGCAATGAACTCCTAGACTTTTTTCTGTCATCTTTGAAAGTATCTAAGGTTGGCCTGATAGATTGTAGGAAGAATTTAGTCATAAGGTGCCACCATGACATCATTTGGGCAGATGTTTTTGAACCTTCTTCTCAGTTCTTGGCCTGTAACCCTCTCTTTGTTTTCTCTTTGTTAACAGACAACAGAATGGAAGACCATTTATTGTCTGATTGACCATACACTTTTTTCAGTATATCCACTATCAATTCCCAAAGTCGTCTTCAAATCCTGTTAATTGGACCATGGGATTGGGTCTTTTCTTCTCTATATATTGTCAGCATTTCATTTTTGTTGTCAAATCTGTCAAGTTTTGCAGTGCTGACAGATAATTTCATAGATGCTGACTGAAGACATGAGACCCCTGGATCAAAGACAAAAGACTTTATTACTTAAAGCAAAAACAGTAACCACAGTGTCCACATTTGCACTGATTCTCTGAGCCCGATTTCCCACAGGACAGCTTGGACGGCCAGATAACACCTGCACACTCAGTGGGCTGTGGTAAAGAGAGGAACTGAGGGTCAAAGATATAACTCTTTTGGAGCAAATAGTAAATGATGTTGCAGTTAACAAACAATCTAGTCTCCCATGCCACCCCCAAAATGTCTCCTTCCAGTCAACATCCTTTTCCTTCTCTCAGAAAGAGACTACCTGTTGTTACAGTCTGGTTTCAGCCACATGCCTTTTGTTATCACATTTCACAGATAGAAACCCTGATCCATGTGGAACTGCTCTGTATATTCCCCAAAACAGCTCTTTTGCATGAGAAGTTTCTATCAGTTGGAAACCCAGTGCCAAGATGTAGAGGAGGGAAGAAATTACCAGAGAATGTACAGGGGCCAACCTACGCATGCCTGTACCAAATGGACTTCAGAGCTGCCCTGTTGATACCTTATGGCCTCTGGCTGGCCCTGGAATGGCTCTGCAGTTTTCTGACACAATGGCAACCGTGCAGATAACGATTATACCCAGGGCAGTGTAGAGAAAAGGGCGCAGATAGAGTTCTCTCTGTATTCCCGTAAGTGCCACCAGGCCTTCTTCAACTCTAGACTGCCATTTTCTTCTGCCCTCTCCCATTCTGTCTCCACAGGAATGTTGGAAAGTTTTAAATTAAGTGCTAGGATCCATCCTTCTTTGTGTCTTTGGGATCTTTGGAGATAGGTCAAAAGGAATGAACCAACAGATCAGGTTAGTTTGGTCTACTTCTAGACAAGATGACAATTATTCTTGAAAGCTTGCTTGAAATTCTCCTAAAGTATTCTGGACACATGGCCTTCTGCACTGAATCTTAGTAGAATTTATTCATATGTGTACTTTAAAGTTTATTAACAATCATATTTAACTTCTTTTGTGTGCTATAATCTGTTGAATTACAGGTAGGACCTTTTATCCTTGTATTATAGCCTTGCAACCTTGGAGTAGGTTGGTCTGAAATGCTGGCATCTTCCAATACATTTTAGTGGCAAGATTGTTTTCACCTGTCCTCATGTCAATTGCTTGGACATCACTGGAATATCCAAAATGAAGTCAGTAATGGCCTAGAGATCTTGATTTTTCTCTAACACCATCCGAACTTAAGATATGATTATATGACATTGATTTGATTAAGTTAGCTTTACAATGAGGGATATGTCAGTGTGTTGGATGTAAAACACTAACATCCTTTTCTTTTGATTTCTTTTTATAGAATCAGATTATTCTTATTACAACTTAATCCTGAAGAAAGCTGGACAGTTTTTAGATAATTTACACATCAATCTCTTAAAGTTTGCTTTCTCTATAAGGGCATACTCTCCAACTATTCAGATGTTTCAACAGGTGTGTAAAAATACCCAAACTGTATTTGACAGAGGCGTGCTAGCACTGTACATAGAACTATTTGGCTCAAAACAGTCTACAGACTTATAATACTTGATTCCATAGCCTATCATTGATTATTTTTTCATTGTTGTCATTGATTACAATATAATTGAATATATTATATAAATTTTATAGTTATTTGGGATAAGGAAATTTTGAGGACAGATCACCATTGATGTGAACTATAATGAAAATTTTAATAGAATTTTAAAAAATAACTTTGAAGCATGTATTTCCTAGGATAAAGTTGATTTCGTTAAAATATTTCTTAGATTCTACCTATCTGGAGATGTTTTTTACTTTAATTAGAGCAATAACTTAATAGTTGTTGATGAGTTATTTTAATCAAAGTAATGTGTGAGTTTTTTGAATCATATTGTAATTATCTACTACTGTAGCTAAATATAATCTTTGAAATCTTAGATTGCAGCTGATGAGCCACCACCAGATGGTTGTAATGCATTTGTGGTTATACATAAGGAACACACCTGTAAAATTAATGAGATTAAAAAGCTGCTGAAGAAGGCTACTTCAAGGTAAATTAATAATAGCCTGTAGTGAAAGACTTGGTTTATAAAGAGAGAAGAGAGTTGAAATAGCCGAAGTTTTCTTATAATAAAAAATTTTAGTATTCTAAGACATTTTATGTTCAAGAATGTGATGTGTATTGAAAAATTTAATGTATCTGAAAGTATTTTATCTTGATTAGCTTTTGATTTTAGAATATAAATTATACTAAAATACCATAAAATAGATGAGATATGTTTTATACAAGCATAAATTGTTTGAAATAAACATGCAAAACTATAGCTTTATTTGCACTATTTATATCTCTTTAAATATAAACCAAGCATATACCTGGGGAATAAGAAAATTAATAATAAAGACAATATAGATGGAGATTTTTTAAAATAATGTCTTAGTCAAATAATACTTTTTTAAATAATATTTTTTGCAAGTATTAGAGTCTGGCAAAGCAGAACAACATTAATTTATTAGTGATTTTTACGAAGTAATACTTACCAGTGTATGTTTTATTACCTGATTGTTTATACTTTAAAAAGTAATAAAGTTATTTCTTTAATTTTGAGGGGGCTCTTTATATATTAAATAGTAATATATTTTTAGTAATTCGTATTAATACTTCTGTCATTCGTTTCAGACCTTTTCTAATATTTTCTTATACTTCATTCTGATTTTAATATGGTGAAGGCTTATGTTGTTATGTAGCCAAATGTTTCCTGTGTGTGCGATTCTTACATTGTTTTTATTCAGACAGTTTTTCCCAAACCTGATTGTGAGATTTTACTAATATTTTCCAGTAGCTTTCTTAAAATTTTTCCTTTTATTTTACTTTAAACTTTTAACCCATCTGTAATTTATTTTCATCCAAAGTGAAGTATCCAATCAGATTTTTTTCCTAAGGTAGCTAGTTAATTATTGTATGTATTATATTTACATTATGATCTACTTAATAGCTATTTGGTCTGCTCCATTCGTTGCTTTATAATCCAGTATCTGACAGGGCAATTTCCTCTTCAGTGCTCCTTTTTTTCTCCAAAATTTCTTAGCTCTTTGCATTTGTTGATGCTTTCAAATTAACAGTAGAATCCTTTTTTCCCCCAAGTTAACCCCCCGAAAGTTCTAGTAGGGTTTAATTAGAATTATGCTAAACCTATTGGCTAATTTAGGAGGAATTTAAATCTTTATTATATTGAAACTTTCATGAGATAATATGGAATGTCTCTCTGTTCATACCTTCTTTTAAAACTTAAAATAAAAAATAATTGCTTTATTTTATCATTGATTTTTTTCATCTATTGAGATGAATAAAAAATTTTTCTCATTGGGCATACTGATGTATTATGAAAATATAAAATGTTATACCTTTACATTTCTCAGGAAAACCCGTTAACAATATGGAATTATTTTAATTTTCTTTTGTTTTTGTTTTGTTTTCATGTTTCTGTATTACTATTTGAGATTAACTGTACATTTATTTAAATTATTTGACATCTTCAGTTTAGAGTCAGTCTAGCATTAGGCAACCACATTAATTTTATTCTGGATGAGTTAATATAACATAGGAATTATCTGTTCCTTTATAGCATTAATAGGCTCATTGTAAAATTGTTAGCACTAGTGTATTTTTTCCTTTCTTGGTCTCTTTTTAAAAGAAAATTTTGGTAATATTTAAAAGTTATGTTGTTACTGATATCTGGTGCCAGATTTTATAATTTTTGATAGAAACTAATATATCTGGAAGATTACAGAAAAGTTACCATCAAGCTGTTGGGAGAGGCAGTCTGCCATGGGCCCTGTGAACCCTTGCGTATTTTTTCTTGGTCTGACCAGCCAAAAATGGAAGACCCTGTCCACTCTTTACCTACGCCATTTCTCAGGGTTTTGTTGGCAGTGAGCAACCCTGAAGAATAAGGTAACGTTTCCCTTCCAGGATGGGAGAGAGGGAGAGAAGGCTTGTTTACTTCTTGCTAAAAACAAACAAACAGACAAAAAACAGTGGTTCCCCCAAGCCCAGTGTTCCTTAACTGAAACATACACCCACTGTTTGTGTAGGTCCATATTTTGTTACCGCTTGTGGACTTAGAGGGCAAACATAATGCTCTTCAAGCTTTGAGTCATGAAGAATAAAGTCCTTTTGTCTTCAACTCAGGAGTCTCCTGTCTTCTGCCAGAATCCATGAAATGATAAAAGACTGACTATTAGTTTGTCAATTGGGTAAGACCAAATTTAGGCTTTTACAGTTCTTGACAGTTTTGGATATAGGGGTAGGATGTTGACAGACACATGGTTTTCTGCAACAGGAAAGACAAGTGCCCCATGAGTTGGGGAGAAAAGAGGTCAACACTTAAATTTCTTCCCCACTGCCCACCTCTCTCTCCTTGTAAGATGTAGGTGATAGTCTCCTGATAACTGTGTCATAGCCCCTGACACATGCTCCTTGATGTGTGCTCCTACAGGGGAAGGTGCTCAAATTTGTACTGATACAGTGTGCTATGTTTTGGCTTCCACATCTGAATATATAACTGGTATTGATATTATACATGCTTACACTGTGAATGCTCATGAAGTATACAGGGAGACTCTCTCATTCAGGGACTACCACATGGACTGTCTACTTCCAGGTGGTCCTGCAGAAACAACTAAGAATCCCAGGACAATCACAACAATAGCTATAGACATCATAACTGCTAGACTACCCAAGAGTCTGTTTCCAAGTACAACAGCACCATCTGCCAGACTCAGCCTCCAATTACACACCTTTTTAAAAAGCAGCTGTAAAAGTTCTTTTTGAAACTGAACGACTGACCCAGGGAAGCCTTGTGACTCTACCATCTGACCTTTACATTTTGGCATAGGTCTACTAGGACTCAATAACTGGCAAGGCAGAAGCAACCCAACAAGCCTTTCTCTGGTCCAGTGAAATTGGTATATTCAGGAGCACAGCTGCTTGGCCATAGAGTGATCTCAAGTGTGCATGAAAAAGTGGCAGCTACTCCTTTGGGGCAGACCAAATGCTCCATTCCACTACCTGAAGAAAAGTCACTGGCTCAATGAAGCCCTCGACTCACAATAGTTTCCCTACATATGGATAGGCCAGGTTACTGATATGTTCAGCTAAATTCAAGGCTGGTGGTGTTTTGGGGCTGCTGCTATATTCAGCCAAGCAGTAGCTTTGTAAAACCAAAAACTGATATGGTCGCGCTACTCAGTGGGCAGAACTCAAGACAGTCCTCCTCTCTTTGACCAAATCACTGACCTCTTCATGAAACCTGCTACATTTACACTGACTCTTGAGCAAGAGCTATTGCCAATGGCCTACCTGTCCAGTTTGCCACTTGGAAGACTATAGACGGCCAGATTAAAAGAACCACTCTTTGAAGTTGTACACTGTGAAAATAAATTTCAGCTGCCCATCTGACAGTCTGGTTTACTTCTGTAGATGCACACAGTCTGGGCCCATTATCTGAGTCTGAATGGAGACAAGCTGCTTATTAAGACTGCACGCAGCACCCAGATTACTTCCATTACTATCCAGATCCACCATTGTGTAGGAAATGGAAACACATTCACCATTATAGATTGGGAGCACAATAAAGGACTATTCAAATGTTTCTGTTGTAAAAGCTACCACAGCATATCTGACTTGTGACTTCTGCCCAGAGATGTTTTGTTTTATACCACATTTTATAGGGCCCCCACCCACTTCAGCAAATTGGCTATGTCAGACCTTTGGACCCATTCTTGGTGCCTCATTGCTGCCTCATTGCTGTTGATACTTTTCCAAGTTATACTCTTGCTACATAAGTCCAGTCACCTAACTCTGGCCACACCACTGTGGCCCTTGAATCTAAACTGTTTCTGGCTTTCCAGAGCATCTACAGTGTGATAGTTATGCACCTTATTTCACTGAGTCTACCAACATTAGGTCCGTAGTCAAAGTATTCAGTGGATATTCTGTATTCTCTGCCATCCACCTACATCTGGTTTTGTGAACACTGGAATGGCCTCCTCAAAAATAAATTCAGAAAGATTTGATTCTTCCTCTCTCACCTCTGCCTGATGGGCACAGAATGTTTCCTTTGAGAATAGGAATTGTTTTTTGGCCCATCTGTTGCCTCTGGTAAATATTTGCAGTGAGAACAAACATCAGCAGTGTAAAAAAATAATCTAAGTGATTCATTTTCAGAAATGACTTATCTGAGGATGTTTTAACTGATTCAGGCCCACCTCAAAAGTTGTCTGCCTGGTCTAGCCCATTCCCGGAGGGTTGCTGAACAGATAGAGCTCTCCTTGAGATGGTAATTAGTTACTAGCCCATATTGTTTGCTTCATTCCCGGGTGTTTCTCCTTTCACAGGGTTTTAGCAGGCCTTTTTCACAGACGTGTCCTGAGCCCTCAGACAAAGAAATTTCTTACAAGGGGATAATAAATTTTAGGTGCCATCCGGGAAGATTGTTCATCCTGTAGTACTCAGCCAATGAGGAACTGGGGGAGGGACTTGCGTACTCGGGAATATTGCTTCCTACAGCCCTTTTCTGTGTTCCTGCCCTTCATACACCCAAGCCTTATAAGGCCGTAATTAAAGTCACACTTTGCCATACCTCATGTCTCTATGTCCATCCTTTGGCATTGGATGGGTGAGGACATTTCTCACAAGCAGGTGGGTTTAAACTCTCTTGTGCAGATTATAATGGATAATGGACTGGCCCTAGACTACTTTCTATCTGTCTGAAATAGGATATACTAGTCCCCTTGGGACTTATTACAGTTGTCTGAGTCTGGGACCCTGAGGTCTTGGTCATGGCTAATAGTGCAGAGTGCCTTCATCATGCTGCTTAGATTTCTGGTGGTAGTAGCCTTAATGAAATACTGATGAGAAAAATTGAACACATCTAGTCCTAGCCTCTGTTGGTCATCAGAATGGCCAGTGGAGTGGCATACTCATTAAAAATTGAGTTTCACCAAGAATTTGTCAGGCCAAGGGGTGGATTGTTGGGAGAGGCAATCCGCCATAGCCCCTGAATGTCTTGCTCAGTATGCTAAGACTATGGGGTCCTGATTGCTCTTCACCCAGGCTGTTTTAAAGGTGTTTCCAGAGAGTGACTCTGAGGGATAAGTTAGTATCTCCCCCAGGACACATTTTCACAGATAAATTTCTAGAACTGGAATCATTAAGGAAGTATGTGTATGCATTTAAAATTGGTACTTCAAAATTGTTCTTCAAGGATGAGTGTCTGGAGGCCAGGTGTGGGGAAGAGAGAGAAATGTGGAGGGCTGATGGATAAGAAGATTGATCCGAGTCTGGAAGGAGAGGTCGAGCATGAGCTAGGAGAATTTGAGACATAGGACAGTTTTGACAGAGAGAACGTGTTCAGAGATAGAAGGCCTGAACAAGGAATCTCTACAGCTTTTGCCGTTTTGGTACCATAAAGAAAACCAAACCAAACTGAAACAAAAAACACAGCAATCCTGTGACATTCTTCTGGCTCTTGGTCAAAAGTTCTAATTCGAAAGGTCTCCTCTTTCTTTCCTAGACATTCTGACTCCCCAAAGGAATTAGGCACAAAGCATCTTTCTATCTGGGAAACATTAATCTTCACCATGTACTTTTCTCTGGTCAGAAAGAGATGTTTTCTCCAAATCACGTTATTTCAAGAAGGAAGCAGAGCTGCCTGCAACCCTGAGCTCATTTGGCTTTCTCCACAAAGTCCAGAGCTGGCCTTAACCTTGGCGGGTTAATGTCCCCTGACACTGCCTCTGGAAGTGACATTCACAGACTGCCTCAGAAAATTTCGAGTAGCCCAGAATCTTTCAGCCAAACAAAACAGCAGTGATTTAAACAGATCATCAGCTACTTTTATCACAGTGGCAGCTGGCACACTGTGAACATTCAGTAAATATTAATCAATAGCTATCCGGTGCTAAAACTCTCCTATCCCAGACCAGAGAGGCACCCAGCCAGAAAGGCCCAAGTCCCATGGAGACCACGTGCCCTGCAACACCAGCACGCAGCCAAGCAGGTAGGCCTCTCCACTGCCGGACTCCATCCCCAGCCCGGCTGAGTGTGCACCGACCAGAGAGGCGCCTCCCTAGAGAGGCCTGAGACCTGTGGCAACCACACGCCTGAGGTGCCAGCAGATGACCCAGCAGACAGTGAGGCAGCCGTGCCAAACTGGCATCCCAGGCAGGATCCTAACTGACAATAGTGTCAAACCAGTAGACGGTGAAATACCTTGCCACAGTGACTAAACATTAAAGGAAAGATACCAGAAATATGAAAAATCAAGAAAGCACACCACCAAAGGGTAATAACTCTCAATATGTAGATCCTGTAGAACAAGAAGCCCTTAAAATGTTTGACAAGGAATTTCGAGTGGTAATTCTAAGGAAACTAAATGAGATACAAGAAAACTCAGCTAGACAACACAATGAAATGAGGAAAAGTATACAGGACCTGAAAGAAGAAATGTACAAGGAAATAAATGCCCTGAAAAAGAATGTAGCAGAGCTTGCAGAGCTGAAGAATTCATTCAGTGAAATAAAAAACACAACAGAGAGTTTAACCAGAAGGCTTGCAGAAGCAGAAGAGAGAACTTCTGACCTTGAAGATGGCTGTTTGAAATAACACAGGCAGAATAAAAAAAAAAGAAAAAAGAATTCAGAACATTGAAGAAAATCTAAGAGAGATATCAGACAATCTTTAGCGCTCAAATATCTGAGTCATGGGCATTCCAGAAGGGGAGGAAAAAGGAGATTGCGTTGAAAACATACTCAACAAAATAGTGGCAGAAAACTTCCCAGATATAGGAAAAAACACAGATCTTCAGATTCAGGAAGCTCAAAGATCCCTAAACGTATTCAACCCAAAAAGGTCTTCTCCAAGACATGTTATAGTCAAATTGGCAAAATTCAAAGACAAAGAGAGAATCTTAAAAGCTGCAAGAGAGAAGTGTCAAATCACCTATAAGGGAGTCCCCAATCAGACTAACATCAGAATATTTATCACAAACCCTAAAAGCCTGAAAGTAATGGGATGATATATTCAAAATACTGAAAGACAGAGATTGCCAGCCAAGAATACTCTACTTCGCAAGGCTATCCTTCTGAAATGAAGGGCAAATAGTATATTTCTCAGTCAAACAAAAACTGTGGAGTTCACTACCACACAACCATCTTTACAAGAAATTCTCAAGGGAGTACTGGGTTTGGTACCTGAAAAACAACCATCACTGCCACTTATTTGTAGGAGCTAAAAATAAATAAATACACAAAAAAACGGGGCGGGGGGAGGGAAGAAGACATAACAATTACAATTCCTTGAAGTTGATATGACAAGCAAACAAAGGACATTGTTGGGAGGGAGGGGGATAGGGAGGAGGGAGGGAGGTTTCAGTAATTGGCCACAATAATCAACCACATTGTATGTTGACAAAATAAAATAAAATTTGGAAGAAAAAATAAATAACAAATACTAAGTAAAGGAGAGAAGAAAAGATGGTACTAATAACTGTTAGGTGTGGTGGGGGGGGACTACTTAAGATGGCACCACCCAAAGATACTCAAAATGGCGGTTCCCGCCCTATGAGATTTCCCCATAAAATCAAAAGACAAAGGAACTCATAACTGCAACAGAACTCCATGTCATTGGTCCCCTCTGAACCCCTACTTTACATACTAAGGGAACCAATAATTGCAAACGTAAAAATCACCTAATTAACATAAGGCCTCAACAACTCCCATTGGACATTTCATTTAACTCCTCATTAACGTAAGCTATGGCCAATCAGAACAACACAACTCATCACAAGAAGAAATATAAGCCCAACCCCTAGGGGCGAGGTGAGGCTAGGTTCTATCTCTATGCCTCCTCTGCGTTGCTTGTGCCAATAAGCTCCTTCTAGCCTGATTTCTCATCTTGGTGTCAATTCTTTCTGAACCTTTCAATAAGCGTGAACATTGCTGCAGCGTGCTAATGAAGATTATGTGTTTTGAAATCAGACAGAATTGAATTCAAATTCTAGCTTAACTACTTACTAGCTGTGGTACCCTGGGCAAGTTATTTGATCTTTCTTGGGCCTGTTATCTGTACTAGAGGACAAATTCCAGCTACTTCCGGGAGTGTCCTATGAATTTACCAAAATGGCTTGCAAATCTAGCACAGCATGAAGCGCACACACGTGGTGCTCAAGAAATGGTCATTTTCCACTGACTTCTGAAAACCTGTTTAAAATACTAATCAAGAATAGGGTACCAAACATTGTATATGGTGTACCACCAGTAATGGTAAAAGTTGGAGGTATATATCTAATCTATGTAATTGTACATATATTGACTATTTCTAGAAGGATATCCAAAGACCTGATGGCACTGGTTGTCTCTGGAAAGAAGTTCTAGATGTCTAAAGTATAATGTTTTATTTTGCTGTACATATAAGGGGTCTTCAAAAAGGTCATGGAGAGATTATCTCATAATTCAATTTTTCCACAAACTTTTTGAAGTAACCTCATATATGTTGTGGTATTGTTTTTTGTTTTTTGTTTTTGTTTTTTACCATTTGTGCATAACTCTTTCAATCACAAACTAGTTATTTTAAAAAATATCAATCACAGATACATTTGGAGTATTCACTTTTGGCTATCTCTAGTACATCATGAAACAGTGGAATTTAAAAATTGATAATACAAATTAAAACTTGATACATTGGATGCATGTCTTTTTGGTGTAAATTAATATAAAAATACATCCAAAAATTAAAGTGAAAAATTTCTGCCCTCATAATTAATGAACACTCTTCAGTGAAATGAAATATATTCCAAATTAATAGACATACTTAAACATACTGATTTTTTGTCACATTCTGTTGATTCCCTCAGGTTTCATATATTAGATCTGTACAGGATTTTTTTTAATTGAAACATATTGATTGTATATATTTATGGGGTACAGAGTTATATTTCAATACATGTATACAATGTGTAGTGATCAAATTGGGGTAGTTTAGAAAACATAAAAATTTATCATTTCTTCGTGATGAGAACATTTAAACTCCTCTCTTTTAGCCATTTGAAAGCATACTATAAATTGCTGTTAATTATAGATGCCTAGAACCACTGTACACCAAAAGAACTCCTTTTTCCTATCTAGCTGTAATTTTGTGTCTACTAACCTCTCGCTATCCACCCTCCCTCCCCTTTCCCACCTCTTGCAACCGCAGGTCTACTCTCCAAGACTCTTTTTCATTAACTTTGGGGCTCAGAAAATGAAAACCCAAAATACTGCACTTTAACATGCTGAGTTAAAGCACCTGTCTCAAGAGCTTTTTGACCTCCCCTTCAACTCATCTCCTCCCACATCCTCTCAACCCTCTGTTTCTCCAGAGGCACAGCTTGAGGCTTTTTGCTAATATTCCTTATCTTCCATCCCTCCCTGAAATTTCATTATCTAGCCCAGAAAAGAAGAATAAGGAACCAACCACACCTGGACAGACATTTTCACAAGATAATGTCTGCCTCTCAGGCTCATTCAGATTCCAAAGAGAATCATTTACAGGTTAATTTCTGTCTCCTGAATCCATTTATTCCTCCTAAAAAACATTTACTACCTCTTAAAATTGCCACATTTCCCCCATATCTCCTTCTCCTATGAAGAAGGGTATGTAAGCATCTGCACCTCACTGGGTTATTAGGTAATCATTCTCATGCAACTCCCTGGTGCTTATACACGTTAAATAAATCTGTATGCCTTTTTACCTCTTAAAATTGCCACATTTCCCCCATATCTCCTTCTCCTATGAAGAAGGGTATGTAAGCATCTGCACCTCACTGGGTTATTAGGTAATCATTCTCATGCAACTCCCTGGTGCTTATACACGTTAAATAAATCTGTATGCCTTTTCTCCTATTAATCTATCCTCAGTTTATTTTCAGGGACCCTGCACAGGGTGGAGGGGAAGTTTTCCCTTGGCCCCTACAGTTGACATATCATTGCATCAAATTTTACACCATGTTTATAGTTTATATCACATATTTATTATTATAGTGGTTTTTATGTGAAGAAGGCTATCTTGTAGGCAGAAATAGAAAATATTCTCTTTACATGTTTTCATTCTTACACAGTGGTTACAATATTAACCTGTGCACGGGATTAAAATTCTCAAAATCAAAATTTTAAATGGAAATTTAATCTTTTTAATCAAAAAGTAAATTCAAAAATAATATTACATTTTTTTTTTTAGCTAAATCGAAATAAAAACTTTTAGTGATAACACTGTTCTATGTACAGAAACATTCCTTTAATATTCATAATGAACTTGTTTAGTTAGAAACATACTTTCTACAAAAAACTGGCAATTAAGGTAACATTCTGTTTTCTGATATGGCTAGAAACTTGTACATGTGCAAATTACAACTTCTAAAAGAAACTCAAATTTCTATTTTATTATAGATTAAGTTGTTTGTTATAGATTAACTTTTATATTAAAAAATGGCTAAATTAATAGTTCTTGATTACTGACAACTTACTTTCAATCAAAACCACTCAAGTGCTCAATAAATCTTACTAACAATAATTCAAGATATTTCCATTAATTATTTGGCTTAAAGTTTATGACATTCTTTGTAATCAATATAGAGTACTATGTTTATTTCAAGTTTGTAAATGAAATCAATTCAAGCACCCTCACATTATAGTGGTTTATAGTTTGGCTCTTGGAGGATGTACATTCTTCTATTTTATTTTAATAAACTTTTTATTGAAGTATAAAAGCTTTACACATTCATCCACTTTTATTTAATTATTAGTATTTAATACAAGATGCCATTTTTACAATATTGCTATCAATGTTTGGATATTTGAAGCATGAAATAAGTAGAATTTTAACAGCCCGAAATAACATTCTATTTCACTATTAATCTCTTCTGGAACAGATGAAGAGACATGAATGTAAAAAAAACAGAAACTGGATTCATTGTCATTCTTCATAGAATGCTAATAATGCTAAAAGAACATAATACTAAATTCATACTTCACATTTGAAAAGAGAAGCAAAAAAGATTCTTAAACTGGATGAAACTAGTAAAACAGGGCCAATCCCCATGGCTCACTTGGGAGAGTGTGCGGGTTCGGGTCCTATATAGGAATGGCCGGTGTGCTCACTGGCTGAGCATGGTCACAAAAAAGGACAAAAAAAAAAAAAGAAAAAAAAATTGTTCTCATAAGTTTTAACTGAAACCTTGGAACTCAAATGGCACTGATATATCAGTTGGATTATCATTTTTAAAAACTGATGTTATCAAATCAGGGTACCTATATAGAATATCTTACATTTTAGTATTGGTCTGAGAGATTCTTCATTCAAATTTACTATTGGGAACTAGAAAGGCTGCTAATGAAACAACACTAGTTAGATAAATCTTGAGGTTGAATATAAAAGGAAAAATTAGAAGAAATGCAATATTTTCCAGGCAAATTCCAGGACAAAGGTAAAGGCTCATCTACCATTTGTTCATAAGTCTGTGATAGAGGGAACCTTCCCTACACATACCTTTCAAAGTTTGCTTCTATGATTAATTCAGGAACTGCTTGGATATATCACAGAAAAATTATATCTATAGAGATTAATGGATAAGAAGGAAAACAGTCTTTAAAAATTGGTATTACACTTAAAAGTACCAATTTTCATTTGTTGAATTAACTAAGATTATAAAGGGACATAATACTAATTAAATTGGTGAGAAATTTTTAAATGGAGTGTAAAACCAGCTTTCAGAAGAACAATTTTTTTAAAAATTATACTTTATTTTGTCAATATACAATGTGGTTGATTATTGTGGCCAGTTACCGAAACCTCCCTCTCCCCTCCCTCCTCCCTCTCCACCCTCCCTCCCAACAACCTCATATCTATTTGCTTGCCGTATCAACTTCAAGGAATTGTAATAGATGTGTCTTCTTACCTCCCACCCCCCAGTTTATTTGTGTATTTACTTATTTATTTGTAGCTCGCACAGATAAGTGAGAGCATGTGATATTTCTCTTTCTGTGCCTGACTCATTTCACTTAATATAATTCTCTCTAGGTCTATCCATGTTGTTGCAAATGGCAATATTTCATTCTTTTTTATAGTAGAGTAGTATTCCATTGTGTAGATATACCATATTTTCCATATCCACTCATCTGATGATGGACGTTTGGCCTGGTTCCAACTCTTTGCTATTGTAAAGAGTGCTGCAATGAACACTGGAGAACAGGTATACCTTCGACTTGATGATTTCCATTCCTCTGGGTATATTCCCAGCAGTGGAATAGCTGGGTCATATGGTAGATCTATCTGTAATTGTCTGAGGAACCTCCAAACCATTTTCCATAAAGGCTGCACCAATTTGCAGTCCCACCAACAATGTATGAGGTTTCCTTTTTCTCCGCAACCTTCCCAGCATTTATCATTCACACTCTTTTGGATAGTAGATGGTGACATCTCAACGTGGTCTTGATTTGCATTTCCTGAATTCTGCGTGATATTGAACATTTTTTCATGTGTCTTTGGCCATTTGTATATCTTCCTTTGGGAAATGCCTAGTTAGCTCTTTTGCCCATTTTTAAATTGGGTTACTTGTTTTTGCTGTAAAGTTGTTTCAGTTCCTTGTATATTCTGGATATTAATCCTTTGTCAGATATATATTTTGCAAATATTTTCTCCCACTCTGTTGGTTGTCTTTTAACTCTGTTAATTGTTTCTTTTGCTGTGCAGAAGGTTTTAGTTTGATATAATCCCATTTGTTTATTTTTCCTTTGATTACCTGTGCTTTTGGGGTCATATTCATGAAGTCTCTACCTATTCCTACTTCGTGAAAAGTGTTTCTCATATGTTTTTTTAAGAAGTTTTATTGTTTCAGGGTGTATATTTAATTCTTTAATCCATTTTGAATAGATTTTAGTATATGGTGAGACGTATGGGTCTAGTTTCATTTTCCTGCTTTTGGATATCCAGTTATCCCAGCACCATTTACTGAAGAGGCACTCTCTTCCCCAGTATATAGGCTTGATGCCTTTGTCAAAGATCAGATGGCTGTAGGTGTGTGGGTTGATTTCTGGATTCTCTATTCTTTTCCTTGATCTGTGTGTCTGTTTTTATACCAGTACCATGCTGTTTTGGTTATTATAGCTTTGTAGTATAGTTTAAAGTCAGGTAGTGTTATGACTCCACTTTATTATTATTATTATTTTTTTGGCTCAGAATTGCTTTGGCTATGCGTGGTCTTTTGTTATTACATGTAAATGTCTGGATAGTTTTTTCCATTTCTGAGAAAAATGTCTTTGGAATTTTGATGGGGATTACATTGAATTTGTATATCACTTTGGGTAGTATGGACATTTTCACAATGTTGATTCTTCCAATCCAAGAGCATGGGATATCTTTCTATCTTCTTGTGTCCTCTTTAATTTCTCTAAGCAGTGGTTTGTAGTTCTCATGATAGAGATTTTTCACATCCTTGGTTAACTCATTCCTAAGTATTTTATTTTTTTGGTGGCTGTTGTAAATGGGCAAGCTTTCTTGATTTCTCTTTCTGCCTGTTCACTATTGGAGAATAGAAATGCTACTGATTTTTGTGTATTGATTTTGTATCCTGCAACTTTGCTGAAATCATTTATCAACTCCAGGAGTTTTTTTGTAGAGGCTTTAGGCTGTTTGATATATAGGATCATATCATCTGCAAACAGGGACAGTTTGACTTCATCTTTTCCAATTTGGATGCCCTTTATTTCCTTCTCTTCTTTGATTGCTCTGGCTAGTACTTCCAACACTGTTTGGGCATCCTTGTCTAATTCCATCCATTCAGGATGGTATGGGCAGTGGATTTATCATATATGGCTTTAATTATGTTGAGTTTCCATCTGTGCCTAACTTGTAGAGAGTCTTTATCATGAACGAGTGTTGAGTATTATCAAATAGTTTTTCAGCATCTATAGAGATGATCATATGATCCTTGTGTTTGATTTTATTGATATGGTGTATCACATTTATTGATTTGAATATGTTGAACCAACCTTGCATCCCTGGGATGAATCCCACTTGATCAACGTGTATAATTTTGAGTATGTGTTGCTGTTTTCTCTTAGCTAGTATTTTATTGAGGATTTTTGCATCTATATTCATCAAGGGTATTGGCCTGTAGTTTTCTTTTTTTGTTGTATCTTTACCTTGTTTTGGTATCAGGGTGACATTTGCTTCACAGAATGAGTTTGGGAGAATTGCCTCTATTTCAGTCTTTTGAAATAGTTTGTAGAGAATTGGTGTCAATTCTTCTTTGAATGTTTGGTAGAATTCTGCTGCGAATCCATATGGTCCTGGGATTTTCTTTGTTGGGAATCTTCTGATAACAGCTTCAATCTATTTTATTGTTATTGGTCTGTTCAGATTTTCTACATCTTCTTGGCTCAGTTTTGGTAGCTTGTGTGTGTCCAGAAATTTATCCATTTCCTCCAGATTTTCAAATTTGTTGGCATATAGTTATTTATAGTAGTCCCAAATGATTCCTTGTATTTCAGAGGTATCAGTTGTAATATCACCTTATTCATTTCTAATTTTTGTTATTTGGGTCTCTCTCTTCTTTTTTTAGTTAGCTGTGCTAATGGCTTGTCAATTTTATTTATCTTTTCAAAAAACCAACTCTTTGATTCATTGATCTTTTGTATCTTTTTTGGGTTTCAATTTCATTAAGTTCTGCTCTGATCCTAATGATTTCTTTCCATCTGCTAACTTTGGGTTTCTTTAAGGTGAAGCACTAGGTTGTTCATTTACCATCTTTCCATTCTTCTGAAGTAAGCATTTAATGAAATAAATTTCCCCCTTGGTGCTGCTTTTGCACTATCCCACAGGTTTGGGTATGATGTACCATTGTTTTCATTAGTTTCAAGAAATATTTTGATTTCCTGTTTGATTTCTTCTTGGATCCATTTGTCATTAAGTAGAATGCTGTTTAATTTCCATGTGTTTGTATAGTTTCCAGAATTCCGTTTGTTACTGATTTCTAGTTTTAATCCATTGTGGTCTGAAAAAATACATGGGATATTTCCAATTTTTTTGAATTTGTTGAGACTTGATTTGTGACCTAACATGTGATCTATCCTGGAGAATGATCCATGTGCTGATGAGAAGAATGAATATTCTGAGGTTGTTGGATGGAATGTTCTGTAGATATCTGCAGGTCCAAATGGTCTAGAGTGTTGTTTAGATCTTGTGTTTCTCTGCTGATTCTTTGCCTAGATGATCTGTCCAATATTGATAGTGGGGTGTTCAGGTCCCCTGCTATTATGGTATTAGTGTCTATTTCCTTCTTTAGGTCTAATAGAGTTTGCTTTGTAAATCTGGCTGCTCCATCATTTGGTATGTATATATTTATGATTGTTATGTCTTCTTGATGGATCAATCCTTTTGTCATTATGCAGTGGCCCTCATTATCTCTTTTTATGGTTTTTAGTTTAAAGTCTATTTTATCAGATATACGAATAGCTGCTCCAGCTCGTTTTTCTTTTCTGTTTGCATGGTAAATCTTTTTCCATCTTTTCACTCTTAGTCTATGTGAGTCTTTATGGGTCAGGTGGGTCTTTTGAAGGCAGCATATAGTTGGGTCCTCCTTTTTAATCCAGTCAGCCAGTCTGTGTCTTTTGATTGGGGAATTTAATCCTTTTACATTAAGAGTTGTTATTTAAAAGTGTTGATTTAATCCTAGCATTTTATTGATTTTTGTCTGGATGTCTTAGGTGTCTTTTGTTCCTTTCTTTCTGATTTACTGTTTGTTTTCTGTATTAGTTGGTTCCTTGGGTTGTAGATAGCCTTTTTTGTTTGTTTTCTCTTCATGGATGCCATTTTTATTATACTAGTGGGTTTTGATTTTTCTTGGGTTTTTATGGCAGTGGTAGTTGTTTTTCAGGTACCAACCCAGTACTAGTGGAGTGGGAGACAAGGTTGGTGGCCTATTTTGTGCTTATTATGTGCACAATGGCACCAGTCACATCCAAGATCCATCAGTAGTGTCTTTGTTTTTTTAAAAATTTGCAATCTGTTTTCAGGAAGTATGAGCTATAATGAAAAATTACATCCTTTTAATTAAAGAAAATATAAATTTTATTTCACTGAAAATTATGTTGCCATTATATGCTATTGTTTAAAGATAATGAAACTTGTTGAAAAATATTTTTAGTATTCAAGTTTGGATTAACCAGATTTTTTTATTTTCTATCATTTAGGAGAAGTTATGTATACAAAGTCACCATAGTAAATTTATTTTTCTGTGATTATGTATATTATAAATTGATAAGCAGAAATTATAAAGTGTCATATTTCCGATAAACTGTTAACTTTCATTTCTTTTAAAAGGTTGTGTTTTGTTTTCATTTTAGGCCCAGACCGTATCTGTTTAAAGGAGATCATAAATTTCCTACAAACAAAGAGAACTTACCAGTGGTTATTCTCTATGCAGAAATGGGTACTAGAGCATTTGGCTCATTTCACAAAGTATTGTCTGAAAAAGCTCAAAATGGAGAAATTCTGTATGTTCTTCGCCATTATATTCAGGTATATGCCTGATTTTTCCAAGATTACTTTGGCTCTAGAAAAATAATTGTTTTGATAATTTCCTTATTAGATTTACATAATAATTTTCACCATAATAGTTACTTAAGATCTTTTTTAACTTAACACATCAAATGGGAATTTTATGTGGAGAAATATATCAGGATTCCTTCTGTTCTGGGGGTATCATATTTAATTATTTTCCTCATGTTCATATATCTGGCACAGATTTAAAACAAACGAAGAAACAAAAATGTGCTTCAATAATGTGTATATAATATTTGCTAGGACTCAAATACAATTATTTTTAGTAAAAATGTATCACAGTGAAGAAATCTGATTTACTTGATATACTGATAGTATGTATTAGGCCAAAGTGCCAAGCATGGTATAGGAATACTCTTACCCTCATTTCTTTTGAGAGGTGACTGCTTTGTCACTCAGATTTCTCATCAAATGTATTGTATTGTCCCTCACTTCCCTAGCTTCCCATTACAATCACAGTATCACATTATTCTGTTTTAATAACTTCATAGCACTTATAACTGTATCTCAAATTTATTTCTTTAACACCTCCAACACATACACACATGCACACTCGAACTTAATGGTCATTAGAGCAAGGACTTTGCTTTTTTATTTTTATATTTCTAACATGGAAAGGGTGTTTTAAATTCCATTTTCCACATTATTAATGATTTACATATTAATATTTAATATAATAAAGCATTACAAATATACTTGTAAATTGCCTATTCATATCCTATGCCTATATTTATATTGGATTATTTTTCTCAATGATTAAAAGGTGTTTTTTATATATTCTGAATGCTAATCTTCCATAATTGTAAACATCTCCTAGTATATTTCTGGTCTTGTATTTAAAAAAAATTGTTTATGGAAAAATTGTTTCACTGAGCACAAGTATTGTGATGTAGTGAAATTTATCCAATTTTTTCTTAATGATTTCCTTCATGATGTCATAAAGACATTTCCTTATCTTTTCTTGTAAGAGTTAAAGTTCTGTTCTTTATGTTTTACTCTTTAATCTATCCAGAATTTATATGAATATGCGTGGGGTAGAAATGTAATTGTTTTTTTCCATATGGAAAATCACTGGTCCCCACATCATTCTTTGAACAGTCATGTCTTTATTCCACTTTGTCATATACCAAGTTTTCATATAGGCACATATATGTTTTGGACTCTCAATTCACCTGGGAGTGTTACTGCTTAGTTGTATGGTAAGTCAATGTTTATCTTTATAATAAACTATACCAAATTGTATTTCAAAGTGGTTATACCATTTTACATTACCACCAGCCATAAAAGAGAGTTCTTTTGCTCTAAATCCTAACCATTTGTTAATGTCAGTTTGGGGATTTTAGCCATTGTAAAAGTTGTGCAGTGGTATCTCGTTATGGTTTTACTTTGCATTTCCCTAATGACTAATGAAGTCAAGTGACTTCCTGTGAGTTTATTTGCCACCTATATATTTTAGTGAACTATTTTTTTGAGTTTTAAGAGTTTTTTATATGTTCTGGATACAAGTCATTACTCAGGTATGTGATTTGCAAATATACTCTAACAATCTGTGACTCATCATTCTCTTAATGTCTTTTGCAGAGCAAAAGTTTTTTTGTAAACTCCAGTTCACCAATTCTTTAATGGATTATATTTTTGGAGTTGTATGTCAAAATTCATCACCAATCTCAAGATCATGCAGATTTTCTTCTAGGAATTTTATAGTTTTATATTTTACATTTAGGCTTATGATCCATTTTGCATTGATTTTTGTGTAAATTGTGAGTTATGTGTTAAGATTAATTTTTCTTTTCCATCGAATTTCCTTTATGCCCTTGTAAAATATAATTAACTCTGTTTGTATGCGTCTATTTCTGGCCTCTCTATTCTGTGCCGTTGATCTGTATGCTTATCCTCACATCAATACTACATGGCTTGATTACAATAGCTTTATAATGAGCCTTAAAATCAGGTCATGTGAGTCCTCCGGCTTTGTTATTCTTTTCCAGAATTTTTTTTTTATTCTAGTTCCTTTGCCTTTTTATGTGAACCTTAGAATCAGCCTGTCTGTATCTACAAACAAATCCTGCTGGCATTTTGATTGAGATTACATTGAATATGTAAATCAAATTTGTGAGAATTAACATCTTAACGATATTGAGACTTCTTGTTGATAAAAATTGTATATCTCTTGGTTTACTTAAATATCCTTTGATTTCTTTCATTAGTGTTTTTCTTCCTTTCCAATTTATATGCCATTTATTTCTTTTTCTTACTTTATTGTAATAATTAGGGCTTCTAGTTCAACATTGAATGTGAGTAGAGAGAGGATATCTTTGTCTTTTCTTGATCTTGGGGCGGAAAGCATTTGATCTTTCACTATTAAATATTATATTAGATGTAGGGTTTTTTTATTTTTATTTTTTTTAACATGACCTTTATTAAGTTAAGGAAATTCCCTTCTGTTTGTAATTTGCTGAGAGTTTTTATTATGAATATATGTCGAATATTGTCAAATGCTTCTCTGTAATTATTGAGATAATCATGATTTTACTTGTTCAGTCTGTTAATATGGTAAATTATACTGAATAATATTCAAATGTTGAAACAGCCTTGCAGTCCTTGGATGAATCTCATTTAGTTGTGATGTCTTATGCTTTTTATATATTACTGGATCAATTTGCTCATATTTTATTTAGGGTTTTCACATTTGTGTTCCTGAGTGATATTGATTTCTAGTTTTATTTTCTTATGTTTATCTAGTATCAGTATTAAGTTGTTGCAGGCATCTAAGGAGCAGCTGGAATGTGTTCCCTCTTCTGTTTCCTGGAACAGACTGTAAAATTTGTATTATTTGTTCCTTAAATATTTGGTAGAAATGAAACTATATTGGCCTGGAGGTTTCTTCTTTGTAAAATTTTTAATTACAAATGTGATTTTTTTGGTAGATATGGGACAATTCAAGTTATCTATTTTGTATTCTTTGGTAGTTTGCTTTTTTCATGCATTTGATTCATTACACATAAGTTGTCCAATTTATGGGTAGAAAATTGTTTATAGTATTTTCTTATTTTTGTTTAATGTTTGAGGGGAAAGTAGTAATGGTCCTCCCCAACACACACACACTTTTTTTTATTTTTTATAACTGATAGTAATAATTTGTTCATCTCTTTTTTTCCTCACTCACCCGAGCTAGAGGTTTATCAATTTTCCTGATCTTTCACAACAAACAGCTTTGGTTTCATTGTGGCTTTTTCCGTTGTTTTTATGTTTTTAATGTTGTGCATTTCTACTTTAATATTTATTATTTTTTTCCTTTGCCTTGCTTAGGGTTTAGTTTTCTCATTTCATCTATATCTAGTTTCATCAGGTGGTACTTCGGTTACTGAGTGTAGATCTTTTTTCTTTTCTAATATAAGTGTTGTTACATGTGAATTCCACACATTTTTATATATTGTATTTTAACATTTATTTGAATCCAAATGTTTTAAATTTTCTTTGGAGACTTCCTCTTTGACCCACAGTTATCTAGAAGTGTTAATTTTTGA
This sequence comes from Cynocephalus volans, assembly GCF_027409185.1. Lineage (NCBI taxonomy): Eukaryota > Metazoa > Chordata > Mammalia > Dermoptera > Cynocephalidae > Cynocephalus > Cynocephalus volans. The sequence continues at coordinate 16,786,590 of NC_084466.1, forward strand.
ATATTTGGTGGTCTTCCAGACTTTTTTTTATGATTTCTAGTTTAATTTTGTTATGGTCCAAGATCATACTTTGTATGATTTTTTAAAATTTGCTAAGTTGTGTTTTATGACTTAGAATAAAATGTAGTTTTGTGAATGCTCTGTGTACACTTGAAAGGAATTCTGCTTTTATTGGGGAATGTTGTATAAATATTGATTAGGTCATGTTGGCTCATAGATCATCTGTATTATTGATTTTCTGTCTGTTCTATCAGTTACTGAGAGAAAAATGTTGAAATCTCCGCCTATTAATGTAGATTTGCCTATTTTTTCTCTCTGTCTGTCTTTATTTCTATTTTTTGTGGCTAGTCTGTACAGGAACCAAATCCTGATGTTATCAGCACCACATTCTAACCAACTGAGCTAATCACCCAGTCCCTATGTCTTATATATTTTGAAGTCCTGTTATTAATCCTTATACATTAACACTATATGGTCAGTTGTAGAATTCAATCCTATATCATTATGTAATTTACCCTCTTTATCCCTGATAATGCTCCCTGTTCTAAAGTCTGTTTTGTCTGATATTATTATATCTATTCCTACTTTCTTTTGGTTAGTGTTTGCATGATATGTCTTTATCCATCTTTTTACTTTTAACCTATCTATGTCTTTATATTTAAAGTGGGTTTTTTAGATAGCATATAGTTGGATCTTGCTTTTTTATTTTAACCGACAGTCTCTTAACCAATGAGTTAATTTAAAGTAATTCTATATTGTGGTCTTAAAAATCTACCACCTTGCTATCTAGTTCTGTTTGTTCCATTTTTGCTTTGTTTCTCTGTAGGAAATGTGTCTTTTTTCTGACTGTGTACGAGATTTTCTCTTTGTCTTTAATTTTAGAAATTTGAATATGAGATTCATAGGTATTTATCTTGCATGTGTGGTTGAGTATCTCACAAATTTTGAAAAATTCTTGGCTAATATTTTTCCCTGCTTCCCTCTTCCCTCCCTCCCAACTTCATCTCCATTTTCTTTCTTTTTCTGAGATTCTGATTATGTTTACACTAGAACAGTTGATTTTGTCCCATAGCTCCTGAGTATTCTGTTCTGGTTTTTTGTTTTGTTTTCCCACTAATTTTTTTTCTTTGAATTCAATTTGGGTAATTTCTATTGACCTACCTTTAAGTTCAGTGATTTTTTTCCTTGGCTATGTCAAGTTTACTTCTGAATCTGTTGAAGGCATTCTTCATTCCTGTTACTGTGATTTTTATTTCTAACATTGCTATTTGTCTCTTATAGTTTCCATATATTTGTTGAGTTTGCCTCTCTGATCATGCGTGTTGTCTAGTTTTTCCATTAGAGCCTTAACATACTAATCATAGTTATTTTATATTCCCTACTAATAGTTCTGACACCTTTTTGTTCTGTCTGATTCTAGTACTGGTGATTGCTTTGTCTCTTCAGACTGTTTTGTTTTTGTTTTGTTTTTTCCTTGTATTTTGGATATCTTGTGATTTTTTTGTTGAAACCTGGGCATGTTGTATAGGACCATAGATACTGGTCATGAGCCTTGGCCATCCTTTTAGTGTGAGCAGTATTGAGCTACTGTAGTCTGGAGCTGGTTGGGTTTAACATTTGCTGTTCACTTGGCTTTGGGTTTGCATCTTCACTTTGTACAACTTCCCAGAGAGAAAATGTTTCTTACAGCTTTCCCAGCTGTATTTCAGTGTTATCTTAATTTAACTTTTTTTAGAATGGTATGTTGGGGGTGGGGCGGAGCATGTAAAGGGGACAGGGTTTTAATTCTCTGATGTTCTGATTAAGCCTCCTTTTTAGGCAGACAGTATGAATCTGGATTTCCAAGTGTTCCTGACCCTCTTTCAGATAGAATGTTGGGTCTAGCAGGTATTCCTGACCCTTCTCTGGGTTAGAGCTTTCTTTTCACCTATGTTGTTTCTCCCATCAGCCGTGGGTTTCCACCAGTGCCCTATGACTACAGTTTTATTGCCCTTGCCTCTGAAGATTAAGGCTTTGGTTCTATAGGGGAGATATGTCTGAGTGGATTTCAGCAGTTACTTCTCTTCTGTCCCAGCCAGTACCACGGTGGAAGCTTTCTCAGGACTCTCCCCAATCTTCCTTGTGCAAGAAGGTGCGAGCCTCCTGGTGCTTGGAGCTACCAGGGGCTTCACACTCTCACATCAGCTCACACTTGGCCTTTAGCAGGTGTTATAAATGTTTTGTCAATTTCTAGCTATGTCTCCATGCCAGCTTCGCTAGCATCTGGTGCTATCTGTCCCAGGTATTCAAATGCTCAGTTTCTGTTTCTTCCTGTAAGTACTTTTTCTCTGTTGTCTCTACTGTCATCATTCTCTTCCCATCTGCTTGCTTTATTTATTTATTTAGAGAAAATTTTACAATGCAAAAAAGTGTGGAAATAATATAAGAAATCTCTTTCTATATACTACCCAGAATTGATGGTTAACAGTTTATATTTTCTTCAAGTCTATTTTTTAATAAAAGGAAGAAAACTTTAAAAATAAAAGTCTCTTTTGTCTCCCATTATCAGTCTCATTCCCTACCCTGACACCAAACAGGGGTGTTTTTTAAAAAAACTTCTTTCACCCCTGGAGATCCTGCTTCTGTAGATCTGGCATATTGGTTGAGAATATATATGTTTTAAAGCTTCTCGTATGATTCTGATGCTATCTAATATCTGTCCACTGAACAAGGAGAAAGGGAGACTTTCCAAATCCAAGAGAGAGGAAGTCATAACTAGGTGGCTCTTTAATAAGGATATGAAGATTATAAAATTGTTTTCTCCTAGAGCTGCTTTGATTCCACAGCTTTGCTTCTTACATGGAGAATCCAGAATTTGTTTGTTTGTGCTGATTGAAGCTACCTTTTAACTTCTCAAAGCAGTAATATATGATTGTAAAAGAATGAAAAAACATAAATTACCACTATTTATGTGGAAAACTAGGTTTTCTTTGAGACAGAAATTTGTGAGGAAGAATCTGTCTTCCCTTCCTTTCTCCCTCCTTGCACGTTTATTGGATGCTATGTCTGTGCCTGAATTGCTGTGTAACAAACCTAGCGGCTTAAGGTGGTAACAACTTATAATAATTTTTTATTCTGTTGGTTGACAGTCTGGGCATTTCTTCTGCTGGTCTCATTCATGCAGTGGTAGTCACAGTACCAGATTAGGGCTTGAGTGTTCAAGTTATCCTCACACACCTGTCTGGCAGTTGGTTCTGGCCGATGGCTGGAGTTCCTTGGTTCTCTTCTGCATGACCTCTCATTTTACAGTAGGTTAGATTGTGATTCCTCACATAATGGTTGGCTTAGAGTCTCAAAAAGTCAAGAGTGGAAGTTGCAATGCCTCTGAAGCCCTAGGCCCAAGAAATAATACACTGACACTTCTGCCACATTGTATGAGTAAGTCACAAGGCCAGCCAGATTCAAAAGAATTGGAACTATTTCTTGGTAGGAAGGCCACTTTGCAAAAGTGTGTGGACATGAGAAACGGTTATTCATTTCTGGGCACTAGTATAATGATCTTTCACAAATGCCAATGAGTTGGGCACTGTGCTAAGTACTGGTGATGGAAGATGAATAGCTCATTTCAGTATCTTAATTTTGTTTTCTATATTTTGATAATTAGTGAAGCAACAGTATCAGTCTCAGGGGAGGACTCTAAACATCTTGCCCATAACATGTACCAATATCAATCCACTTACATAAGTCTGGTGAGACAGAAATATCACACAAGTTAAATGAAGCAACTTTATTACTCACAGGTTGGCAGCAAGGGACAGTAGAAACCTAGGATTCATGGCAAGCCATTCCTCCCCCAAGGCCCAGGATGGACGGAGTTTCATGTGCCTGTGCTCCATGTTGCCCCCAGTTGAGGGAAACTGAAAGCATCCTCTGCCCTGGGTTTTATCCCGCAGGGGCACTTGACAATCTAGGCTAAAGTGTTTAAAGACATCCTGTTCTAGGAGTGACAGGAACAGAGCCCAGGCTGTTCTAGTCAGTTCCTCTTTATCTCAGAATGTTGCATTCCCAGGTCACTTTGTAGTTATTCTGGGAACTACAAGTGAGACAGCAGGGAAGAGCTAGGTTGCCAAACCCACCTGGGGACTTGTCCTGTAATAACATCATATGAAATGTTTTTTCTCCTTGTGATTTATCATTCTCAACTTTAATTGTTCATTGTATAATTTTGGGTGAGTTATTGCTAATTAATAGAAGTGGGAAAATCTTAGTATTCTTGAGTGTATTGGCAAAATAGAAGATAGATATTTGCGTAATCTACACAAAGATCTATAAAGTAAAATATAAAGTGTGGTTGTATAGGATATGTGTATAATTTGTAAAGACAAGTTTAAGTCATTAATTTCATAAATATTTGAATTCCTTTGTGCCAGGCACTGTTCATATAACAGTGAATAAAATAGAAACATTCCTTGTTCTCAGAGAACTTCCATTTTAGTGGCAGGAGATACAAAACAAATAAATACATTTATGTTAGGTGATGATAAAAGCATTTCAAGAAAAACTAAATGTGAAAGAAAGAAAAGAGGATCAAGAGTAAGGGGCTAGAGTATGCACACAAAACATTTTATATAGTCTAATACTCTTATGCCAATAATTCTCAATCTTTTTCCTAACTGAGTTTGCCAGAAGGATAGATGCATTACCATCAATAACAGTGGCACGTTAAGGCTGTTATTCTCTACTGGGTGGGGTGGAGATGAGAAGCAAATCAGAAAACAAGTGGGAGTGGGAGATATAAGTATCTTCTTTAAATTTCCCCCAAGTGATTCTAATATGCCCCTCAAGGAGGTATGCCCATTTATTGAGAATCTGTCCCAAGTTATTACACTGTGAAATCATATTAACACTTTGGCATTTGTAGCATCAAATTATAGCATTCTATTTAATGAATGACATCTTATACATTCAAAATAGCTATAATGTAAATCTAGTCAACATGTAATTCTAATAAAAGTAGACTTATTTATGCTGCCTTTTGGACAGATGCCTTTTTGTGGGGAAAAGAAATAGAAAAATGAAGAAAATTTTTTCTCTTCAGCAGATTTGACCTATGAACATTTTGGTTTGCAAATACAAACTTTTTAAACTACAGTTCAAATTTTATATTAATACATTTTCAAATGGGAAAGTAAATATGAATTCAATAAACATTTTTTTATTACTGAGGAGCTAATAACTTTCCAGAACTGATAATGGAAATTGACTATGTGAAATTGCATTTCTTTCATAAACTGTAACAAGATATGTGGTTTTACAGCTTCGATTTGCTTAGTCACCAGCCAATTGTCTTTTGAGTGAATATTCAAAGTCTATTTTTAAATTGAGTTGTATGAAATAAAAAACTCTAAAAAACTTTCAACTTTGTTAGATTACTGTAGTAAATAACCTAGTTTCCATATGGTATCTTTCATTATAGCATATGCCTGAGAAATTAGCAAATTAAATTTTAGTATAGGCAGCAATGTTAAATACTTGTCTGCCTATCTGAAACTAATTGTTACATAGTCTTATTTGGAAATAGAACATGTCAGGGAGTAGTCACTCTGCTCAAATACTTATTTTAAGGCTGGGGGAAAGTTTAGGGAGGAAAGTAGAGAATAAAAAGAGTAATACACAATTAAGGTTCTCCTTCCCTCTAATTTCTACCCCTTCCTCTATCATGTTTAGGATTACAGAACTGCCCCTGTGCAAGCCTGAAATTAAGCAAAGACATGTAGCATCTTCCAGGGATTTGCTGAGCACTAGGTTAAACTGGTTTCCTAACCACTGAAATAATATGCCAAATGATAATAATTGCAGCAGAACTGCTAAGAATTTCAGTCTGGAAATTGGAAAAAAAAAAACCTTAGATATCTTCTAAAATATAGTGTACATCCATCCAGATTGCTTCTTTTTGAATAAAATGTGGTGACTTCTCTTGCTTGAAGGGGTAATCTCTAAAAGTAAATTTTATATTTGCCTTTATAAAAAGAGGAAAATTAACTACCAAAATTCTGATCATAAATATTTCAGACAACTCAGTTTTATTCACCTGTAACCCCTCATTATAAGAACAGATATTAATTTGTAGTATTTGATATAGTTTAATCATTGAGAGACTTGAAGAAAAATTTAATCATATTTCTAAGGCACTAAGTTTTTTTCCTTTGCCCCTCCTTTAGGCAACACTCTAGTTGTCCTACATCTAGACAACTAGCAAATGAATTGCCTTTGCTGATTTAGTAAATCTTGTGGAAGTCTCTAAAAGGAGTACAGTTTTGCTGAAACTTGACTGTATTAGACCCTTAGTTAACTCTTCGGAGACATGGGGAAGTTGTCATGGTATAACAGAAAAAGATCATATTTTTTCAAAAGTAATTTACTTTTTAAAAAGTAATTAAAGTAGTAGAGTCATGACAAAGTTTTTAGAAAGTAAAGGAGTATTCATCAACCAAATTCTGGTTCCTTGGTAGACTATGCAGAGAGTATAAAAGTCCCCAAGTAATAATAATTTCACAGTGATTAAAAACCTTCAATATTAGTAATTTACCTAATGTCTTAATACACTGAATTTAAAACAATATATTTGACAAAGTATTTTCTCTTTTTATAAAATACATGTGTTTGAACAGAAACCAAGCTCACGGAAAATGTACTTATCTGGCTATGGTGTAGAACTAGCAATTAAGAGTACAGAATACAAAGCATTGGATGATACCCAAGTTAAAAGTAAGTTTTCTATCTCTGTACTTAAGTAGAATGAAAAGTCATAGACTTACATACTTTTGTTTTTTAAAAATTTAATGAATATAATCCTACATGTGTTCATCTGAGACTGGAGACAAGGGTGAACATGTTGTTTCTTAGTTTGGAATTTAAGCTGAAAGAAATGTTTTTAATATTATTGTGTTCTCAAAAATTCTTTAAAAGTAGGAAATAGTATATTATTTTGCTTATACCAAATGGCTTCCTAGCCATTTTCAGCAACACATAACAAACAATAATACTGTATGTAAAGTACACTGAGGCAATAGATGAGCCTGCTTATAGGTAGAAGTGACTGACCCAGGAACTCAGAATGGCCCATGTCCTGCCCAGATGCTGTGTGGGTCCTGAAGGGATCATTACCTCCATAAACCTGTAGCTCATTGGTGACACACTAGCTTAGGAAGCTTTGTCTGTATTTATTTACATTGAAGTTTTTATTTATAATAAAGTTAGGATGATGGATTTTTTTTTTTTAAAGCAGGATGGGAGAATGCTGTGAATTGTTTAGATGAGGTGGGTTCATCAGAATTGTGATCTGCAAACCAGTATCTGTCTATAGTTGTTCTTTGAACTAATGCATGCTCTAGATTAAGAGACTCTTGAGGCCTAAATAAACTAAACAAGGTCTCAGAACTGTTACGGACATCTTGTTACCTTGTTCAGCTGAATTCATTTATGCCTGATTTTCGGTCAAGAGTTTTTAATTTATTCATTTATATGCACTCAGATGTGGCTCTACTTCAGCTTTGTTTTTCTGTTCAGGATCTGGTCATGGAAGCCCTGCCTTGATCAAAGATGTAGTTCTGGCTGCTCCTACTGAATGTGCTTCAGATAAAGATCTGTATTAATGTATTTTAAATACGTTTGGTTAAAAAGTTACTGAAAAAAGTATAGTAAAATAATATACAGATTTTATATATATCTGCATAGCTTATATATAGCTCTATAATGCTTTTATAATTTAGCATCTTATAGTCATGATAGTAACGTGAGGCATTTTCTACCTATCCTTGGGCTTGTAGAATATTCTTAAAAGTCAGGTGATCACATATGAGGGGTCTTCAAAAACTTCATGGAAAGACTCGTATTATCTTTTAATTCCATTTTGCTACCAGCTTTCTGAAGTACCTTTGTATGATCTATATTATTATGCACCAAATTCTTTTGTCATCCTGTTATACATATTTGGAATATGTCTTCTCCCCATTCAAAGTTCCACTACTTTAGTTCAGTTCTTTTTCTCTCTGCATGTGTGCATTGAGCTTTTAACTTGCTACTTCTCTGATCTTTGGTCTGCAGTGCTCTCAGTCTTCCCCGCCCCCAAAATAGTTATTCAAACTACTTTACACAGTGCCTTCAAAATGAACTTCTGTGATGAAAATCTGACTTTGTGACTCCACTGGTTAAAATCTTCTATTGACTACCTGTAGCTTCCCTCCTAAATTCAGGTACTATATATATATATATATATATATATATATATATATTATTATTATTATTTTTTTTTTTTGTCTTTTTCGTGACCGGCACTCAGCCAGTGAGTGCACCGGCCATTCCTATATAGGATCCGAACCCGTGGTGGGAGCGTCGCTGCGCTCCCAGCGCCGCACTCTCCCGAGTGCGCCACGGGCTCGGCCCTAAATTCAGGTACTATAGCATAGCAAATAAAGCTTTTCACAATCAGATTTCTTTCTTCCTTTTCACTCTCCTTCAGCCCCCTCTCATTTGTACCCTCTGGTCTTGCAACACTAAGCTACTATACAGAATAATTTTCTGTTCCCTGCCTGCCTCTGTGCTTGGGCTCTATGCAAAGCCTTTATAACCTCTAGTAGTTCATTCCTTAGCATATGCTGTTTCTTCCGCCTACAACCCTTTCTCCTTCTCCCATCTCTTTCATTTCATCTAAAGCCTACTCATCTTTAATACTCATACTGGTATATATCATTTAGTACTTCGCAGATGGCTGCCTATCTTCCTGTTGTGTCAGAGGATGGTTTTCCCTTTTCTATTTCCCTTTCTATATTTCTTTACCTTTTTAAAGAAAAGTTTTACACTATTAAAGTTTTTTGTTTATCTCCTTTTCCAGCAAGCATGGTCTGTGTCTTTTGTATTTTTCTTTTTACCATCTATCTTGTCAGTCATCGTAGTAGGCAGTCAACAGATGTTGGCCCAATGAATGAATGAATGAATGAATGGGAGGAAAAGGAAGACTGGATCAAAAGCACCTAGGGATTTTACTTGTAGTCCTAGAGATCCAAGAGAGTAAGCAGGAGGAAGTGCATTTGCTGAGTTCTGATACACTCTGTTAAAGAGCAACCCCGTGCTGTAAGAGATCACAAGTTTTATAATCTCAGAGCACCCTTCACATATTCCACTTACCACACTGTATAAATATTTGGTAAGTAAAGGAGAAGGGAAATTACTATAAAATATTATATCCTTATTCTTTGAGGCTATGAGTTTTGGTGTCTTTCTAAAGATTCCTCAATTTTCATTAAAGATGCTGGAATACACAATTCATGTATTTGTTAGAATTTGAATCTCCTGCCTGACTTAAAAGCTAAATCCAGGATTTGTTGCAGGCCCTTTGGCTTATCATTTCTGGTTATGAAATAGAACTTGCCTATGAAATTATCTATATAGCATTTATTATGGTTGTTACATATTTACTAATCAAGCCTGTTTAAAAAGAGAGTGCATACTCAGGAATACAAGCCTGTGCACACGCGTGTATATTAAGCCAGTCCATAAAAAACAAGGTAAAGCAAATGGAATTTCATTTTAGTGTGTGTTCTTCTAATTTGGGATTACACATCTTTTTCCCAGTCTGAAAATATTTTGTTTTATTTTGATTTTGTTTCCAAACTTATAGCTGTGATTAATACTACTGTAGAGGATGAGACTGAAACAAATGAAGTTCAAGGATTTCTTTTTGGGAAACTAAAGTAAGTCTGAATTTAAATGAAATTGGTATCATCACTGTGCCCTTTTGTACTAATTAACAGGAATTATTTTGGTATGCTGTTTTAGCATATGTTTCATGTTTCTTTTTTAAATGCAGTTGTTTTTATTTATTACAAAAGTAACACATAGCTAATGTTGGAAAGCTAGGGAAAGCAAACAAACACAAAATTGAAAAATTTTTGGATCCCAGTACCAGCCAACTGCCAAAAAAGTAGGAAAATAATCACCACTGATTTCACAACTGAAAGATAACTATTACTCTCACAATGTTTTGGTGTATGTCTTTCCAATCTTTGCATATTTTTATAGCAACAAATAAATGCACGGACAGCATGTTCTTTTGCACAGTAGACCTCACTTTTTCACATCTTATGCGATATTCTGTCATTTACTAAAACAGTCCCGTAGGAGAGGACTTTAAATTATTTTTTCCTTTTTTATTTAATGTTTTTGTATACAAATTTGCATATATCTATGGTTTTCTTTAGAACAAATTCCAGAAAAGATTAATAAATCAAAGTATATGTACTTCTTAAAGGTTTTGATACATATTTCCAAATTTCTCTCATAAAATTGTGCTAATATATGCACTCACCCCAGTAGTGAATGTGTTCATTTCCCAGAACTTTATTAAACACGCACACTATTTTTTAAATCTTTGTCAGTTTAATAGGTGAAATGTTATTTCTTTTTTTAAAAAATTCTGCATTTATTTCATTGGACTGAACCATTTTGTAATTTGTAGTCAAAACCAGTCAAATATTAGCCATTTATTATTGTAAGGGTTAACATTTTTTTTATAGGTTTATTGGCCTTTGAGTTTTGTCTTGAGTGAATTGCTTGTTCCTAATCTTTGCTCATTTTTTTCTTGCTGTGTTTACTTCTTTTTTCTAATTTATAACATCTCTTTATGTATTAAAAATTCTGGACCCTTCACCATATTTGAAGTTTTATTTTCATATTAATATTAAAGACAGAAATTTGTTCATTGGGTATAATTGTTCTGTTTATTAAATTCAGAGTTGGGATTCCATTTCTAGTACTCAGGTAGCATCTCTGGAATAACTAGACAAATAGAAATTTAAGACTTTTGATACGTGTTAGGTCACTGTTAAAATGCAGCTCTCTCTCCTTTTACCCAGAACAAATTGTCTCATAAACAAAGGTTCAACATTTATAGTATTGGCTGAACCTCGAGAGCATGAAACAACAAACACAAACCAACAAATAAACTGCCAAATATCTATTAGCCTTGTAACATTTTTTTTTTATCCTATTCTTCATTTACACAATATGGTACTATTACTGTGTGAATTACAGTTTTCCATATTTGAAAGTAGTAACTTGTTTTGCTTAAGTTCATTCTAACACAGTTGTTTAAAAGTCAGGTAAATAATTAGTTGTATAATGAATACTTATTGTTTAGAAAGTTTTTGTATTTGAAGAGATCAAATAATATAATTTAGTAATAAAGTGCTTAAAACAGTTCATAGCACATAATAAACCTTATTTGTTTGTTAGAGAATAAAAGATATGAAAATTAACAATTATTGTTATTCTTTGCTAAAATAGTTTCTCAAAATACTGCCAAGAAAAAAAAAAACTACCCAAATTGAATGTCTTTTGAGGAAAAATACTAAGTAAAATATTATTTCTTTAGATAATATTCTAGTAATAATATTAGCTAATATTTACTACATTAAAATTTAGTAGTATATTTATTCTGTTATTTATAAAGTAGTTTGGCAAGCTGTGGAAAATACTTTTATTGGTTTCTTTATTTTTAAAGGTGGTTATACTCTGACATTCGTAAAATATCAGATAAATTTTTAAATAAATTTTCATATGACAAATTTCACTTAGCGTGCTTAGGAAAACAGGAATCGTAAATGATAATGGTCATCTCTGGCAGAATACTAAAACAAAACTTTGTAGAACCTAAAACTTTATAGATCTAATAGGTTACAAAAATCATGGTTAATATTGGATCTTTCATTTAAAGAAATTTTTGTTTCAGAATAAGAGAAAATATTTGTTTTCCTGAATTATTGCATCACAGATTGCCATATTAAAAACCTTGTAACATCAGGTGTTAATTTCATATATGCGTATAAGTTATCTGTTAAAAATTAAAGTTGCGCCCCCCTTTTTTTTCCTGCCACTCTGATTGAAGACAAGAAACAGGATGGTGAGTGCTCTCCGAATACTCAAGAATGGGGATGGCTGTAATTTTATGTATGCTTTCCCTTATTTACAGGAAGGGAAAGTTTGTGATTTCATTATATGGCAAAATTAATTAATGCAAGGGAACGTTCTTAGTAACACCTTTAGTTCTTGTTTAGTGTTACATGTATTCATAAAGGACAGTAAGTTCTGTTCTCCTGATGAAAAGATAACTGTGTAGAGCAGGGGTAACATTTTTAGCAAGAGACTGCTAATTCATACAGATAATTGAGTTATATTTTCAAAGTGTATTGACAAAGCAGTATACTAGTGGCTTGAAGAAATTAATACGTCTTGCAAAATAGATTTATTCTAAGTAAGATATTTATTTAGTAGGTAACAATACATTTTTATACCATTCTGAACTGTGTATCAACATCTTGAAATACAGTTCTTTTCTTTTTAAGCATAACGTTTTATGGAAATAAATTGCATGTCCTATAGAAATCCTTGAAACTCTGGGCTGCTTTTTTTAAAACAGGAAATACTCAAAGTTAGTTCTTCCACAGTGACTTAATTGATTGTTCTTTACAAAGCAAAGATTCTTTGCATTGATATTGTATGGATAATACATATGTTACCTGAATTATGTAAAAAAAATTTAGCAGTGAAAGTTAAGATTATGATTAAATATGAAAAACAATATAATGGCTCTTATAAGCTTTTTATTCTGTAACTTAAAATATTGGAAAAGGAAAAGTCAATTTAATCTATAGTGAACTTCTTTTAGGAGGAAGTTATACTGCTTTCTTACTATGACCAACCATAGTCTTGATTCATCTTCAAATGTAGTCCCACATTGTAATAAAATTGCAACATATGTTGACAATGTAGAATGTATATTTACTTTTAACTGTAAGATTGATGTATTTGTGTATATATGCCCTATATATTTATACTTCATTTCACTTTAAATATTTACTGTTGAAAATACGTATTTTTATAAATTGTGCTTATAGCTAGATAAAGTTTGTTAATAAAGAATTCTGTCTATTTAAATATCTGTTTAAATGTCTTGATTTCATGAGCAATATAGAGGAAAGAAGATTATAGTTTAGATTATATGTATGGTAAAATGCCATTCTGCTACATTATTATTTAGCCTCTCTAAAAGATGCTAGATGTGTTTAGCATTGGGCAAAATTATCTTATTTCAGTTTTTTTATAAGTATCAAAGATAAAACTTTTTAGAAATAAACTTTAAGATCGTGTAAGAAGCATTTTTGTCTTTCCTTATAAAATAGTCTTATTTTAAATTATAAAAGCAGTACTTGCAATATAGAAAATATTAAGACCATAAGTATATAACATTAAAACCAATAATTCTGCCCTCTTCCTTTCAACCTTTACAGGTCCTGTTAACAATTGAGAGTATATCCCTCTGGATTTTGTTTTGTTCTATATATTTTAAAAAGGAGACGTGTATCTCCCTCATTATCTTTAGGTTCCGTGGATATAGCTGTATGACAATTTATTGTTATCTTAATGATGAATAATTCATTTGTGTGTAATTATTTGGAAGAATTAATTTTTAAAATATACTGCTTGTACAGTGATTTGTGATAGGTGATGATAACTAACATTACTTAATATTCTGATACAGAGAAATATATTCAGATCTTAGAGATAATCTGACAGCATTCCAAAAATACCTGATTGAGAGTAACAAAGAAATGATGCCTTTGAAAGTCTGGGAACTACAAGGTAAGGTATTTTGAGCTATGTTAATACAGCATTTTGGTAACTGATCTCTGTTTTGTTAAATATGCTTTTATATAACATGATATTTATAGATAATAATTACTAATATGAATAATATAAATGATTACATTACTTTTTGTGGAAATACATATGTCAAGCTAGTCATATTTTTATGTTTGTAAGACAAAGTTATATGAAGTGTAGTTATTTGGTATTATCTAATCATTTTAAAAGTATACATTGATTTATAGGTTAATCTCAATTACTAAATCACATTTCAGAGAATCTAAAACAGTGATTAAAAAATCCTGACAGGAGAAATCAAAACTAAATCTTAGTTTTCTTCTCTTTTAAATTTTGATCTTGTTAGATCATCTCATGTTTCACTGATAAATTTTTAATGAAAACATCAACTGAGAGGACATGCAATTACAGCCTTAGAACAGCTTTTGTGCTGACAACCTACAAGGAGATATTTTGTGACCAAAATTTAGTTTGGATTGAACTATAAGTCCTTTTCAATTTGTGATTTTCCTTTTTTATTATTTGTAATGATTCAGTAGGTCATGGGGACTAGTCATTTTTTTGCTTAATCCATAATTATCACATCTCTCATCAAATATTTTTAATATAATAGCTTTATTGAGATATAATTTACATACTATATAATCCACCCATTTAAACTGTACCATTCAATGATTTTTAGTATTTTTGGAGTTCTGCAACTGTTACCACAGTCAATTTTAGAACATTTTTATCTCCCCCAAAAGAAACTACTACCCATTCACAGTTGCTCTCCATTTCTCCCCAACTCCCCCCACTGTAGGCAACCACCAGTCTGCTTTCTGTTTTTAAAATAACAATTAAAAGGATATTTATCAGAATACTCTTACCAGACTCACTTACGTATAATATACAGATAATATTTTACATTTTATCTGGATTATAGTTCACAGGGTTTTTTCGTATAAACTAACTTATTTGACCCTCATAGTAAGTTTATGAAGTAAATGAGCACACACCCCCCCACACACACTCATTTTATTAGTGAGAAAAGTGAAATTTTGTGGTTTGATGGGTTAGTTACCAAATGGCTAATAAGTGAAGACTTGGGGGTCTAAGTTTTGTTCTTTATACTGTACCATATGGTATCTAGGTGAACTTTGTATATACTTAATAGATCTTTGACTATCACATTTTAAAATTATATCAGAATATTCAGGAAACAGTCTATTAGGGTTCTTTATCTTCTGCTATACTTTACTTACCTAGTACAGATGTTCTATTAACTAAGCACAGTATCATTACTTAGTAGAAAATCACTCAAGAGAATGAAATGGTCAAGATCACTGTCAGGATAAATTCACTATAAAGAATTTACCTCTTTGAATGGATAGAATCTGTTCTCCCTGGACTACTCTGTTATACACTTACCTATTTTTTGTCTCTTTTGCTTCATCTAGACCTCATGTGTGGCCCTGCTTTCATTATGCCACAGCCATTGTGACTGTTCTTCCATTTGACATCATGGTAACACTAAACTGAGGCAGTTGGCTCAAATCCATTCTCAACCAGGATAATCTTTCTCAAATGAAAACCTGATTTTGTGTGTAAAAAAACCAGAATTTATTATTTATAAATCCCTGATCAAATAATGGTCTTATATTAGTCAAAGATGCCACACATTAGCACACACAACTAAGAAGTTTAATAAAAGGACTATTTGCAAAGGCATAAGCACAATTGAGAGAAACCTATAAGGAATGGATTCTCCAAACATAGAAATAGCAACTAGAAGGAAACGTTTACCACCCCTATTCTTGAAGGAGCAAGAGGAGGCAGTAGTTATCAAAATTTGGAGATAGTGTATGGAGAGAGCTGCCCAGTAGGGCAGTAGCCCCTGGTGGGGTAACATGCCCTCCCACTGTGACCTGGCAGGCAGGAAGCTGAGTAGTAACTGTCCATTCCGTGCTCTTTTTTTGCTTGCTGATTTCACACCAGTGACTTGTATTGGCTGAGCTTAACAAGAAGTTACAGGAAAAGGGAGCCTGTTGCAGTTCAGATAGGTCAGCCGTTTGGGTCCAAAGCAGGATGGAGAAGAGTGGATCTGGGGGACAGACAGAAAATATCCAGCCCAGTCAAAAATCATCCTGTTTTTCCAAAGCAAATACTTTAGGAGAGACTTGAATGGAAGAAGGCATTGAAGCTCTACTCTAATCTTTTACTTCAGTCTTCTCCAGACTCATATACCTTCACTCTCCTGTATGAATTTTCCTGTCAGTTTGACAAATTATACTTTATCGTTTCTCTGTAACTTTGCACAGGTCATTTGTCCATTTATTTGGTTATTCATTAACTTATTCAACAAATATTTATTAAATACCTACTATGTTTGATTATCATTTGCTGTAGTTCTGAAGTAAATCTGAAAGATTTCTTACCCTTTTGCAGCTTAAATTCTAGTAGGTAAAACAGGTAGTAAACAAAAGAAAAGGAACAAAATTATTACAGCTTGTATTACGTACCAGAAAAAAATGAAGATTACTGGCAGAGAGGGGTGTCATGGAAGCTAAATTAGACAGGGGGTCAAAGAAGACGTCTCTGAGGAGATTCCCCCTGAATGGAAGCCTCCCCTTTTAACAGATTTATGTGTATACATCTTCTCTTGAGCAAATTCTTTATCCATTAAGGCTCAGCTCAAACATCTCTTTATGGAAACTTCCTTAACCTTCTGTCAGGATTACAAGTTCTTTTGTCTCTGCTACTATAACATTTGTACATATCCTTGTTACAGCATCTATCTCATAGTAATATATGTAGAGATTATTTGCTACATATTGAGGTATTTCTAGATTCTAACATAATGCTTCGCACAGAGCAGGAACCAGTAAGTACTTGTTTATGAAGGAATGAAGGAGGAAAGAAGTGGGGGGTAACACCAGTAATGTGAATTCATACAGAAATGCTGAGTTGGCAAGTATTATAAGTAAAGCAGCACGGAGCTCTTAGCCAGAGATGTTGGTAGGACAGAGAGAGGTAAGCATATTCAGCCAGATACAGAAGAACCTTGGGGTACAAGCAAGTTGGTAAAGACAGGGAGGAGCAAACACAGTCTGGACAAGTCATAAAACAAAGACCAGGAGCCACCAGGTGAAGCGATAAAGAAATAAAGGCCCAGAAGTCCTGATTGAGACCAATTGTGATGTCCTATAGAACTTTTAGTCCATTTTAATGACTCCCCTGCTATATCCTTAAATACTCTTTTCATTAAGGTAGAATATAAATATTTCTGAGTTTCCTTATTTGTACTGTCTATAAATATTACTTCCCTGCCATAAATTAAGTCTGACTTTCCCAGAAATTCTTTCCCATGAAGAATCCATCTTGTGTTATTCCTGTGTTCCTCACAAACCTAAGATCTGGTTGGGATGAAGTTTAAAGTGAAGCTTGTTGTCAGCTTCTTCCTTTCTGGAACCTCTTCCATGACATCCCTATTCCTTATGTGATTTCTGTGCCTCCTAACTATGCCACCCACTATGATTTCTCATCATCCTCATTTTTCACCTGCCAGGTTACTCTTTCACATTTATCAGGAAGTCTGTAACTTCTTCCTCAAGTCTGTCATCCTGTAGTACTTCAGAATACATGCAGACTTTAGCCATATGAGTCATTAATCTTGTTACCTCCCTGCAACCTTACTGTGTGTTTATTTCAGCCACCTCTTTACATGAGTATATTTTGGGCTTTATAATCAATCAAAACTTGTCCAGTTCTAAAATCTAAAACAAGAATCTCAGCTTGAGAACAACTGTTAGACTTTCAGCTCGCCTACTCCCTCCCTCTCACTAATCTTTGTCCTAGTCTATCACATTCCTTCTAGCTTCACTTCTTTCTCTAATACAGCTTATATTCCCAAGTCCATAATTTTAGACACCCTCTTTCCAGTATTCTCAATTATCTTTTTTAGATCCTTTGCATCTCTATCTTAGCACTTGCTTTTTTCTTGTATTATAGTTGTTTTATATTAAGCCTCCCTCTGTTGCTTTGCATTGCTTCGCCCCCCACAGATTTGTCACCCCACTTCCCCTGGGTGATGGAGATGCAAAGGATTACTCAAAGCCCATCTCTTCTGAGCAATGAGAAGCCCCGAAGTGGTTAACTTCCCTGGGGACGCTCAAGTGAGAGCCAACCCTTCCTTGGGAAATTAACACCGAATTGGGGTTCTCTTCCTGCATTTATTTTCCAGACCAGGAAGTTACAAAAAGAGAACATAAGTGGAGTTATAGTTTAACAATATAGGCTGGTAACTCTCAGTGAAACAAGTCAGATGACATTCCATTAGACAATTAAGTGACCTTACAGCAATTTCTCAGTATCTTTACATAACAGTCAGTAACTAGTCTGTCTTTGAGCCAGCAACCTGCTGTGCCACATTTCTCATCTTGCAACAAAGACTCACTAACCTGGGGAAAATTTCCTGTCCTTGCAAGGTCAATATTTGAAACTGCGAGGCTTTGGAAAACCAGGCCCTGTGAAGTACATATGCTTTGTAGTATATTCCACATCCCTCAAATGTTTTCTAAGGGACCTTTGCATAACTGGGAAAATTGTAAGTGATGGGGTACCTTTGAAGGCCTTTAAGCAAAGAATATGTGCATAGTCAACTTAGTTTTAATTGGCCTTCCTAATGTCTGTAAGATGTATTTGAATGGACTAGAAACAGGGTATCTAGTTAAGACATCATTGAAATGGTGTAATGAGAGATTGAACTATGATTGTGCTAGAAGGCATAGAAAGGAAGGCTTGGATTTGGTAAATATTTAGGAGTAAAAAGTAGCCAAAAACAACTCTAAAATTTCCAGTTGTGAACCTGAGTAGAGAGAATACAAAGCATGTAAGTACGTTTAGGGGTTGAATATGGGGCTAAAATAATGAAACCAGCATTGAAAATGGTGATTTAAAGTGATTATGAGATATCCAGATGATAAGGTCCAATGGTGGGATGAATACACTGTCCTCAAGCTGAAAGGAGAGGATTTAAAAGGTTGAAAATCTTGTCATAAAGGTTTTAAAAAGGAGGGGGTGCTGACTGAGAGTGCAGAATGGCACAATCAGTGCATTAGGGAGGGCACCCTATTGCTCATCCACAGATAGGAAGTAGAGCCCATGAAGAAGACATGGTGGGATGATGAGAAATGGAGAACACATTATAGAAGCTGAAGGAAATAGATTTGCAAGAAAGAGAAAACTGCAGAAGTGATCCTGTTGCAAAAAAATCCTAGAAAAATAAGGTCTGAAAAATGTTCATTGATTTTGGCGGTTAGGAGACATTAGTGAGGACTGATAGTAGTTTCACTGAAGTAATGGGGGCTGGAAACATGTTGAGGTAGGTTGAGGAAATTCTATTTAAAGTTATTCAGCTAGTATGTGTAGTGGCCAAAGGAAGACTTCCACTTCAACACCCTGAAGGTTCTCTGAAAATCAACTAGTAAACATTAATATGAAGAAAAAGCATATCAAATTTTATTATTTTAATGTGCTGGGAGGGGGAAATGCATGGGGAATCACAAGAGAGTAATTTCCCAATTTTCCAGTGGGGTACAAAGCCTATATACTCTTCTTCATAGGGAAAGGGAAAATGGGGGTGTATGAATAAATGATTCTTTGGGGGATTCAGTGGGTTTGGAGAACATTAAATGGTCTGGGACAAAGTCTATTTGGCCTGTAGAACAGGCAATGACTGGTAAATGATTTTCTTGAAAATACTGAGTAGAAAGGCGCCTGGACAAAAGTCCAGGTATGTTGGCAGACTTCAGTCTTCCTTCCTGTGGTATGAGTTAATGAAACCTGAGGGAAAAGACTGGAGGTAATTGTCTTCCTCTTTGGTAGGTGTGAACTTTAGGCAAATAAGGGAACCTTCGCTTTGGAGAGTAACAGAGTATTTAGAGATGGGGGATGGGAGGGAGGTAAGAGAGACCTTGAGGCTATTTCTTTATTCCAGTATGTCAGAGCACCATATTTTGGAGTAACAGCTTTCTGCACCCCAGTATACACAGAGCTGGACTTTGAACCCTGCTCTCTTACACTCTACCATACGATGGGAAGCTACCCTAACAGCATCTTTTTACAGGCTTAGACTCCAGGCTGATTAGCCATTTCATATTGAGAACAAGGAAACAAAACTAGCCTTGTTATCTTAAACTGGTTATTTTACCAGTTTTTAATAAACTAAGATTTCACCTCTAGTGAAAATGTTAAAGAGAAACAATATGCTTCACTATTAGGTAATGAAAATTCGGTTTTAAATCTTTTCTGACTCTTGGCAAAGTAATGAGACTAAGATTATTGCTTCTGACGTATTTGAGACTGGCTGCAGTTAGCCACACACGTTCTTCTTTCCATACGACTGTCATTTCAGGTAAAATAGTACTAAATTTAGGAATTTATTTATATTTCAGCATAAAGGTAAAACAATGTTGAAAAAGAAAGTGAATGTTTCTGTTTACTGTGTTAAACACATTGGGTCTGTCTTAACGTTCTTTTCAGAATTGGCTCTTCATAGCTCTTTTTTCCCCTCCTTTTTGTTATTTTTTCATCAAAGCTTTTTGTCACATGTTTTATTTAACCTAAATATAGAAAAAATAACTTTGTGTCAGCATTTCTTTTCATATATCTCTCTTTTGAATTATATTGTAATTTGTAGAAAACATAATGGATATTTAATGATAATTACTCACTCATAAAAGTGTAAAGATCACCTTAATTGGACGTAAGTGATAGCTTTCCATTTAAAACTTTTTATAAATACTAAATATAAGTGTTAACATGTTTATATATAAATATATGGAAAGAAGGATTGAGTAAAATTATTTAAATTACATGGTAATGTCTATAAAGTTCTAACATTATGTTAGATTACTTAATGATTTTTTTTTTCTTTCCAGATCTTAGTTTTCAAGCAGCTTCTCAAATAATGTCCACTCCAGCTTATGATGCCATTAAACTAATGAAAGATATTTCACAGAACTTCCCCATAAAAGCCAGGTATATTAAAGTTTATTGGTTTCATTGTAGCCAAATCTCTTTCTGTTAAATGAGTTTTATGAAAATTCCTGATTTCATATAACACGAAGCTGTCAATTCTAGTATGTATAGCTTTTATGAAGTTAAGGCCTTTCTTCATTATGTATGTTGGCTTTTTTATTAGAACAGAATATTGATTTGTGCATGCATGTGTGTACACTACAAGATAGAATTCTTGAATTAGAGGCAAATGGAAAGGAAAATATATATATAAACAATTTTAAAATTATACGTAGTAATCAAAGAAAAAGCTTGTTTAAACAATAAATAATAAGGAGTATTATTTTCTTTCCCTGATGGGTGATGATGAAAAGCATTGCTCTAAATAGGAGTGCTATGCTCAAAGTACTACCAAATCATGTTCTTACCCTTTCAGATTCTGAACAATTAGTAATGTCTTAATTGTGTGGAATATTTTGTGTAATACTTTTTTGCCAGTAGGATATCTAACTGAATTGCTTCCAGAAATACTGATTTTACATTAAACATATTTTCCATTTCAATAGGAAATACATTTGTATCTAAGAGTGACCAATGAAGACAATTTAGATTACCATGTGTTATGAGGATCTACCAGATAACATGACTTTGCTGCATTTGTGTTCTGTTTAGGAATGACAGAATAAAAAATTATAAGCAACAAGTAAAATCTAAAATGTTAACTTATACTGAAGAGATACAACACATGAAAAGTCATAAGTGCATATGTAACAATAATGTTTTATTAAAAAGAATTGGAGAGCAACCTGTGCTTTCAGCATACCGTCTTAAACATTGGGTGATTGCTATACCTCTTTTTGTCTCAAGCACTGTTTTGTACATTTATCTACAGTACAAATTACTGAATCTTAAATGTAGGTATTCCTTACTTTGAAAGATAAATAAGTAGTACATAGTTGGCCACAAGATACTAAGAATCTTTTAATGATACCCTGAAAATAGTGGAGTAGTTTGTCACCCTATTTACAGATTAAGAATGAATATATTGATATAACTCTTTCAGTCAATTTTAAACAGTCAAAAATTTGAGATGTCAGTATTTATATACTGACTTATACGCATTCATACATATTTTATAAATATATAAATAATATGTTTACTAGCACTGCTGTTAACAGTAGCTTTTGTAATTATTAGATCAAATACAAATAAAGTATAATAATTTTAGTTTTAATAAGACAGTGTATTAGCTCTACTGACATTGTCAGTATAACTATTCAGGGGTTCTGATGCTAAATTCTGTTCTTACTCTGTGGTTGGTCATGAAGAAAAATTTGCAAAGTATGCTAACATTGCTTAATGGCTAAATTGTAGGCTTGAGCATATCTCTAAAGCCATTTGGTAGATAATCAGAAAATATTTGTTGAGGTGAAACATTTGCTAAATGAATGAAAAATTGCATTATTAAATTTTCAGTTGTAGTTTTAATGGTGCCAAACTTTAAGAGATAGTACACAATTCCCACAGGTTATTTCAAGATACATCTTTCTGCCTGAGTTTTCCTTAAAGTGGAACTTTGCATTAACACTCTTTTAATTTGTTAAATCATTTCTTCTATGCATAAAATTGACAAATAAATAACTAATTAAGCATTCTTAGAGGTTACCAAGTTTAATAAATACAGTCTACAGGAACTATTCTGTTGTTTTTACGTTATAAGGGAATTATAAACTCTTCAAGAGTGATTAAAGTTAATATTGTCAGTATTTTAAAATTTACATGCTCTGGTAAGATACCAAGTTAATCAAAATTCTTTGTGTACAAATATCCTGAAAATTGCATATTTGCATTCACACATATGATGACATTGGTAAGTTCATACGAAATTTCTGTATATGAGCAAAACAACACAAAATAGCTTTTTGAATCAAGTATTTTCAAAAAATAAGTATCTAGTAATAAACAAGCTATGATAACACTTAATGCATGCAATTAGTGCATGTGAAATTTTGACAGTCTCCATTCCACCTGAATCGGATACTCTTGTCAAATGAAAGCCCTAGTACCATTGTCAAATTAGGTTATATGGAAGTGTACACTTTTCAGTTATGAAGCATTTGGAGTTTTTAGTTTCATATCCACAGTATTACGTTACATTGAGTTATAGATTAGTCCTAAACATTTAAGGAAGAATGAATTATGTCAGTATTTATTTTCCCAGATCTCTGACCAGAATTGCTGTAAATCAACGTATGAGGGAGGAAATACAGGAAAATCAAAAGGTTTGTTTGAACTCTTTTTTAAAAAAATTTACCACACTAATATCACTGAATAATAATATCTGAAATAGACTTTGGATCTTCAATTTTCGTACAAAAACATGTTAATTTATACTTTTTTGATTATTAAAACTGTTCAGATTCTTCCATTTTTATATTGTTTGCTATATGTAGCATACTCTGTGATTCTAGCCAGTCTTTCCTGACATATCTCCTATTTATTTTACCCTATACTTCAGAATTTCTGCCCATATAGTATTGTTTTGTTTACAGGATAAAGAATAAAAGCTGAGAGTTAATTATTGTTTCTCATAATTAGTTTCGTTTAAAAGCTTGTGAGGACCTAGGCAATGTTAGACCACTGAAATATTACTAGAATCTATATCAACACAGTAGAAGACATGGATAGAAATAAATGCAAAGAATGTCCTCACTTACAAGTGGGAGCTAATAAATAAATAAGAGAGAGAAAAAAACAACAGTCACAGTAATACAATGAACTTTCAGAACGGGGGAACAGAACTAGGATTACTAGAAGTGGGAAATGAGGAAGGGAAGGGGGTCAATGAGAAATTGGTTAGTGGACACGAAGGATCATGTATTGTAATGATGAATAAGCTAGTTATCCTGATTTAACCACTATACATTGTGCACAAATATTGATAGTCAACTCTGTACCCCACAAATGTATCATCAATTAAGTTTCAATAAAAAAAAATTTTTTTAAAAATGCAGAGAAAATGAAGCAGAAGTAATGAGATACAGGGGGTTCAAGAGAAAACAATAGATGAAAGGCAGGTAAAGGATTCAGCATGCCTATACTGCAGTCCTTGAAATAGAAAAAAGTGATTGGACAGAACAAAGGTTTATTTATTTATTTATTTTTTTAAATTTTGTTTTAACTTCTCAATATACATTGTAGTTGATTTTCGTGTCTCTTTATCTGTTCCTCTTTCCCCTCTCTCCCCTCCCCCCGCAACTACATCGTATCTAGAACAAAGGTTTAAAACTACAATTAGAAAATTTTTCTTGCTGGAATTGATAAATGATTTCAGCACAGTAGCAGGATAAAAAATCAACACACAAAAATCAGTAGCATTTCTTTTCTCCAATAGTGAACATGCAGAAAGAGAAATCAAGAAAGCCTGCCCATTTACAATAGCCACCAAAAAAATAAAATACTTAGGAATTGAGTTAACCAAGGAGGTGGAAAATCTCTATAATGAGAACTACAAACCACTGCTGAGAGAAATTAGAGAGGATACAAGAAGATGGAAAGATATCCCATGCTCTTGGATTGGAAGAATCAACATAGTGAAAATGTCCATACTACCCAAAGTGATATACAAATTCAATGCAATCCCCATCAAAATTCCAAAGACATTTTTCTCAGAAATGGAAAAAACTATTCAGACATTTATATGGAACAATAAAAGACCACGCATAGCCAAAGCAATGCTGAGCAAAAAAAATAAAGCTTGAGGCATAGCACTACCTGACTTTAAGCTATACTACAAAGCTATAATAACCAAAACAGTATGGTACTGGCATAAAAACAGACACTGACCAATGGAATAGAATAGAGAATCCAGAAATCAACCCACACACTTACTGTCAGCTGATCTTTGACAAAGGCACCAAGCCTATTCAGTGGCGAAGGGACTGCCTCTTCAGCAAATGGTGCTGGGACAACTGGATATCCATATGCAGGAGAATGAAACTAGATCCATACCACTCACCGTATACTAAAATCAACTCAAAATGGATTAAGGATTTAAATATACACCCTGAAACAATAAAACTTCTTAAAGAAAACATAGGAGAAACACTTCAGGAAATAGGACTGGGCACAGACTTCATGAATACGACCCCAAAAGCACGGGCAACCAAAGGAAAAATAAACAAATGGGATTATATCAAACTAAAAAGCTTCTGCACAGCAAAAGAAACAATTAAAAGAGTTAAAAGACAACCAACAGAGTGGGAGAAAATATTTGCAAAATATACATCTGACAAAGGATTAATATCCAGAATATATAAGGAACTCAAACAACTGTACAAGAAGAAAACAAGCAACCCAATTAAAAAATGGGCAAAAGAGCTAAGTAGGCATTTCTCTAAGGAAGATATAGAAATGGCCAACAGACATATGAAAAAATGCTCAACATCACTCAGCATCCAGGAAATGCAAATCAAAACCACATTGAGATACCATCTAACCCCAGTTAGGATGGCTAAAATCCAAAAGACTATGAACGATAAATGCTGGCGAGGTTGCGGAGAAAAAGGAACTCTCATATATTGTTGGTGGGACTGCAAAATGGAGCAGCCTCTATGGAAAATGGTATGGAGGTTCCTCAAACAATTGCAGATAGATCTACCATACGACCCAGCTATCCCACTGTTGGGAATATACCCAGAGGAATGGAAATCATCAAGTCGAAGGTATACCTGTTCCCTAATGTTTATCGCAGCACTCTTTACAATAGCCAAGAGTTGGAACCAGCCCAAATGCCCATCATCGGATGAGTGGATATGGAAAATGTGGTACATCTACACAATGGAATACTACTCAGCTATAAAAACGAATGAAATACTGCCATTTGCAACAACATGGATGGACCTCGAGAGAATTATATTAAGTGAAACAAGTCAGGCACAGAAAGAGAAATACCACATGTTCTCACTTATTGGTGGGAGCTAAAAATTAATATATAAATTCACACACACACACACACACACACAGACACACACACACACACACACACCGGGGTGGGGGGGGAAGAAGATATAACAACCACAATTATTTGAAGTTGATACTACAAGCAAACAGAAAGGACATTGTTGGGGGGGAGGGGGGAGGGAGAAGGGAGGGAGGTTTTGGTGATGGGGAGCAATAATCAGCCACAATGTATATCGACAAAATAAAATTAAATAAATAAATAAATAAATAAAAGAAAATTTTTCTGAAATAGAAGAACACCCAAATCTACAAATGAAAAGAGTGCACTGTGTAACTGGGAAATCTGACCCAGAATGGTCAAAACCAAGACATAGGCTATTGAACTTTATTAGGGAATAAAGGGAAACTATTTGTGTATTTAATAAAAAAGATCAGAACAAAAAAAATTGGATTGGCCTCAGACTTCTCAAAAATGACATTCAAAACCATGAAACAGTGGAGTTCCATATATATATGATATTCAAGGAAAGAAAAGCTGTCCTTCAAGCTGTCTTTCAGATAGATATGTATATATAGAGCATAAAGAACATTGAGCATCAAGAATTCAGGTAATATTGTTCCCAAGAGCACTTTCTGAGGAGTTTCAACTTAGAACTAATTGAAGATACTTTGGCAAAATGCTATTAGGCATTGAATATGTTTTGGTACCGAACTGAAACAAAGGTGATGGAAAGAGTGATAAGGCAGAACGTAAAAAGTACCTATTCTGCCAATGATGAGGTATTACAACTAATAAAAATGGGGGGGGGAAGAAAAGAATAAATTTACTGACTGTCTTAACTGTAATACTTCAGAATTAGAGGATATGATTTCAGGTTGAAAAATCAAGGAGTGGAAGCCTAAACACATTTAAGAGTTAACCATTAGCAAAAATAAAACTATTGAATGAAGTCGGGCTATGCATATGAAGGAGAGGCAGAAAGAAGAAGTTTAAAGCTAATTTTTTATTTTTTGTAGCAGACTCATCATTAGATATTATTTAAAGAGAGTTCATGAGGATTATATGAGTATGCATGTTAAATAGTAACTAGCAGAAAAAAAATCCAAATTTTCCCAAGTGTAAAAGTAACTGAATACATGAAAAAACAGATTAAATTGTTAATGACATTTTAGAAATACATCTAAAATGCAGGATGGAAGAATAACAATTGAGGCTAACCATGTTTGTAATAGCAATAGTTAAGCAAACTTAACTAACATTAACAAAAATTTTCTGTTTTAATCATTAGGCAAAATTTCATGTATGTGAAATAAAAACTCAAAGTAATTCAGAAATGTTGAAAATAAAAGGATAAGCAAAGTATACCAAGCAATACTGTGTTACAGGAGTAGTGATCTTAGTATATTATGGAGCTAAATTCAGATCTGAAAACATTAAGAAGCAAAAAAATGGCCCTTTGTAATACTAAAAGGCATGATTAACAATGAAAATATAGCATCAGTCTATGCATCAGTACACAATAGGAGTATTCATAAAACAGAACCTGCTGGGAGAAATACAGTTCACCTTTTGGTACAAGACTGATGAAATAGTCCAAAAGTAAATAAAGGTGTAGAAAACCAAACAACATTTCAACATGGTAGGTCTTATTGATATATTACAAATTTTGTATCTGATAATAGAGAAAATATGTTTTTTTAAAAATCTGTATGGAATAATAATTACAAAAAAATCCAGAAAGTAGATATAATAGAAAAAATGTCCTGGCCTTATTGCAAACAAGAAATCAGTAACAAAATTAGAGAAAAAGGGCTTTTCACTCAAAGATTAAAAACTTTTATGTACTCATGAGTAGAAGAGAAAGTACACATCAAATTAAAGTATTTCTCTATAATAGAAAAAAAGACAATAGCACTTGAAAATATAAGATATTAAGGTTGACTCTTGAACAACATGTGTTTGAACTATACAGGTCCACTTACACATGGATTTTTTTTCAATAAATACTGGAAATGTACTTTCTCATGATTTTCTTAACATCTTTTCTCTAGCTTACTTTATTGTAATAGTACAGTATATAATACATATAATACAAAGTATGTGTTAATCATCTGTTTATGTTAGTTATCATTAAGGCTTCTGGCCAACAGTAGGCTTTCAGTAGTTAAGAGTTTGGGGAGTCAAAAAGTTATTCACAGATTTTCAACTGTGCAGAGGGTCAGTGTCCCTTTGTTCAAGGGTCAACTGTAATATCTTTGGGACACAAATAAAACAATATTAAGAGAAAAGCCTTAAAATCTTACTTCAATAAAAATGAAAAAACAAAAATAAGTGAATAAAGTATAGGACTTAAAATGTCTGTGTAGGCACCACCACATACCCTGACTGCATGGTTGAAGGCTATTGCTCTTATATCTATGCTGGCCACCTGGCTACTCCTGCCTGCTCAGGGCCACTGAACCACCCACCACCATTACCTTTTCTATCTCTCAGCCATTTGGAGTTAGCAGTGAAAGTTTGAAATAAGCTTTGTTTGTAGAGCAAGAAATCTTTAATTAGTAAACTAAATAATCATGACACTGCAGATGGTCTTCTTGATTAGCTACCTCTTCAGAGCACACCGATGGGAGAAAGACAAGGATGCTAATGGCTGTCATGTAATTAATCTAGGGTAAATGTGTTTGGACTAGCAGTCCATGTTATGCACTAGCCGATGGAGCATGTATGTGAGAAATAGTTAAATAAACTGGATTTCAACCCTGGGGAAGAGTATGGATGTGACTGGAAGGTCAGAAAATCTTGGACTGTTCATTGCAGTATTACTGCACGTGGGTAGGGCATGTGAATCCCCTCATTGTATGTCACTGTTACATTTCATCTATACACAAAGAGTACGTTTCCTGCAAAACACATAAACAAAAGGTTTACGCAAAAAAAATAATAGCAATCTTTAATTATATAAAATGATCTCTCCTCTCATAATAAGGCAAATACAGATCAGAATTAAACTGAGAAACCAGACTTCAAAATTTGAGGAAGTTTGACAATGCATTTTGTTGGCAAGTCTGTCTTTTTTGTGAAAGAAAATAATAGCAGAAAACAAGAATATATATTTGTATATGTTTGTGTTCACATAAAGAAACACTAGGAGGATGAACAAGAAACTGAAAAAACAAAAAACAGCTCTAAGGGCAGAGGTAGGGGATAGGGAATAGGTGAAAGGTGCTGGGATTGGCATAAGATTTCTTAGTGTATAGCTTTTTATATAGTTTTGATTTGGGGCTCATGCAAAAAATATGACTACGCTCAAGTTGTATAAGAGAATTCGAGTTTTATTCAGGAGACAATAGTGTAGCAAATTTCCAAAGTACAGCAAATTCCCCTTGAAGTTTATAATTGCTCCTTTGTTCTGAGTGACCAGAATCTACTTTTGTTGATTTTAAGTTAAGTGTCAATCCACTGTGTCTTTTATTGTTTACTGTCAGAGCTATTAAATTATACATATTAATGTATTTCATAACATTTTTTGTTTGGAGAAAAATGGGGATATTGTCACATAGCTACTTTTTTTTTTTTTTTTTTTTGCTGCATCAGTGTGAAACAGATTGTTTCAATTACATAATTACATAATGAACAAAATGCAGATACTTAAATACAAAATTTAGATAAAGGATTATACCTTACCCATATAAAAGTTCACGTCTCTTCTAATTGTTTCCAACTAATTATTTTGTGTGAAAATTTTAGAACATCATCTCCAAAATTATATCTGTAAATCATATTTTCTTTAGAATATTTTTTCTTATTCCTTATCCTGAAAATAAAAACCTTCTTATATTAGGATTTATATCTGATTTGACTTGAAGTTTTAAATTCAGAATGCATGTAATTTTACCTTAGGAATTTCCAGACATGTTTATAAACCAGTACCATTATAAAGCTCAGCCAGTTTTCTGAGATCCAATCAATTGGAATTTCTATAGCCTGAGGTAATATCTCAGTTCTGTTGGTTGTTAAAGAGATATATTGGAATAAACTATTTCCTCTTTTTTAATAAATGAGCTTAAATTTTTCCATGGGGATTTGCATTTGTTTCTGCTCAAAGCCCAGGAGCATTCCCAATTTAATTCCACTTTAAAAAGTCCAAGTTTATATTTTGTGGGCCACAAAAAAGTGTGAAATCACTCTCCAGACCCATGTGTAGATAAGCCAGAGGCCATGAATTCATATGGAAGACTTGTTCTTCCTCCTGGAAAAACCAAGGTGAGATAGACAAGGTTCTTTGCTGTTTCTGCAGAACATTTTGTTTTCTAGTTTACCTTTTCACTGTGAGTGTACACAAGAATATTTTTGATGCTACTCTCTATCCTGTGTAGGTATGAGACTTTCTGTCCTGTCCTTAAAAACCCAAGCTTTGGGCCACTTAGGAAGCTCTAGATTTTCTCAGGACGGAGCCGTTAGTGTTTGTTTATATCTCTGGATTCATATTCCCATTTCCTCTCTGCCCTCAGATGAATTCTTTATTTTTTTGAAAGCTAAGCCACATTAAGAGGACATTATTAATATTTTAATCTAGTTTTTGGTGCTTTCTTTTAGTAAAAGGATTTTTGGATCTTTGGTTTATCATATCACTAGAAATTGAATTCTCACCCCTTATTTAAAAGAAAGGCTGTCATGTCATAAACTCAGACTAATTTCTTAGGATTTAAGGTTGTTTCTCTGGGGCGGAGGAGAGAGAATTTATTAGCACATAACTGTCTTGAGAATTAGCAATTTAGTATGAATCTGTGTGCTTGATTTATTCTCTGTTGTAGCTGAGATGGATTAAAACAGAAATGCATGAGGTACTGGAAAGAGTTTGAATCAGTGTGTTTGAAGGTTTAATGTAGTTTTGGGGAAAATAGCAAGCAATATGAATTCACTAGGCATCTGTAGATTTTGAGGTTGGAATGCAGGTGTCTTAGAAGAAGTACTTATAGAAAGGCATAGAAGTAGCTAAAGACAAATGAAAATCTTACCTATGAATCTTCTTATGTTAGGGTTTATCTCTTGTCAATATTCTATATAAAACAAGTGGAAATATTATTTGTCCCATTACAAGTTTAGTTCATCCTCTCCCTTCTCTGTATGTAGCTCACCTGTCATGTTGGATGATAATTATATAGAAAAATTCACATTTGTCAAACTTTCTTTAAATATCTTCAAGTTAGTTACTTGCTCTGCCTTTCCAGAGTAATTTACACAAATCTCTATTATTAATCACTTATCATGTGATATCATTGTAATGCACAGGTTTAAAATTGTTTTTCCTCTTAAACCAATTTGCCTACCCCTGTAATAGTAATAATAAAGCTTTCATTTGTAAGTGCTTTATATGTGACTAGGCACAGATATTTACATTAAAACTACAGCAAACCTGTGAGGTAAATATAATTCCCATTTTATAGTTAAGGAAACAGGATTATGAAAGCTAATTGAATTTCCAAGATTTTACAGCTAGTAAGTAGCAACACCAGGACTTAAACCAGGTCTGCTGCTAACACCGTGATCTTGATAACTGTTACACTGGCAGGAGTGTTACATTTTTTTGTTTTTGTTACTGGTCCTAGTACCTAAAGTTGTTTCTAGCACATTGCAGGTGCTCAGGAAATGTTCACTGAGTGAAAGACAGTGAAAATTCAATTAGTAGAAATTTAATGGAAACTTTCATGAATTTAATGTGAGCTCCAAATATTTACACATGACCAGAGTTTTACTACTGGGATATCATTGCCTCAAGGAATAGGAATGTACCAGCTATCAAATTGCGTATGTGCACAAACACACGCTATATAAAATATAGCAGGTAAGTAATCATTGTAGCATTAGAACTTTAATATTGCAAAATCAAAATATTCATCTATTGAATTCTGTCTGTAACCTAAGATTTGTATCACTTAGATCAAGGGAGAGCAAACTACTGTCCACAAGCTAAATCTAACCTGCCACCTGTTTTTATAAATAAAAGTTTTATTGGAACATACTCATGCTCATTTGTCTACATATTATCCAAGGCTGCTTCTGTGCTACAAAGGCAGAATTGAGTAGTTGCAAAAGAGATCATATAGCCTGCAAAGCCTAAAATATTTACTCTTTACCCTTTCTAGAAATAGTATGGTGACCCCTGACATAAACCACTATTACATCACTTGTTTAACTATTATTTTGTTCTATCCTAAGTATCTCCGAGATAGATTTGAAATTCAGCCAGGTGATGCTCATCTATTTATAAATGGCCTGCCTCTTGATATGGATGTTTATGATCCTTTTAGGTAAGTATTGAATTATTGATATAAACTAACTATGGTTTATATATGGGTAAACATTGTCCTGGATTTAGTATTTGTCAAAATGCAAAGAACCACTTTAAAGATAAAGCAATATGTTTGTGTAAAAAGAGTACTCTACCAAAATGTGCAATCCCAAAGTGTCTTACAGTGTCAGACCTGGGAGAGACGTCGGAGATACTTGTTCAAATGAACGTTAGACTTATGTATATCCCATTGTTCTAAACTTTTTTATTGAAGAGAAGGTTGATGATTTAGCCTAGAAGTTCTTTGGGACTGGGCTTATCAGCCAGGGACCTCTATCCTTCAGAAAGCAACATGAGGCATTTCCCCAGTAAACAGTAGTTTGAAGATTCAGATTGCCCAAACTTTTTGTCAGTGAGGTTATTTACTGTTGATGTTATTGTTGTTTTAGCAGTAATACTTTCTACCATGTTTAAGGACTAACAAAATTATTATATATGTAATAAGGAATTTTAATTCGTATTCTAAACAGATGTGCATGTTCATACTTTAATGAGGCTTCCCCTGTATTAAAATTTTATATTTTATGTCTGTTTGATCTTATTTTTGTAGTAGGTTTATCAAAAGAGTGACCTAATATTTTTTTCCCCTCATTTTGGCTTGCTCAGGGCGTTATATCCTTACTACTTAGGTAAAGAATGCAATATTCTTTGTTTTATCTTTTAAATGATAATGAGATTTTATTACCACTAAAAAAACCATATAAGTTTACTCTGGATAACTAGAAAAGCTATTTGTCTTATTTGTTAATAAGTTTAATTTAACAATATATTTTCCTGTGCTCTTAATAAAAATACCAATTTGTTTTTAATGCTTTGAGAAATCTATCAAACTTTAAAAGATTTTTTAAAAATTTGGCAATCAAAACAAAACATTTCTTTTCTTTGAACGTAAAGTATTTTGGATATGCTGAAATTAGAAGGAAAAATGATGAATGGACTTCACAATCTTGGGATCAATCGGGAAGATATGAGTACCTTTTTAAGATTAAATTCACACGTTTCGGAACATTCCTATGTGTTAGATATTCGGCATTCTTCTATAATGGTAAGTACTCATGCTTTTCCTTGTTCTAAAACCTTTGGTATGTTTAAGGCTTAACATGATACCAAATATTGGCAACCTTTAGAATAAATTTAAGCATTTTGGAAGAGTACTTAGTGTAAAAAAGAGTAAAAATGTAAACTCATCTCCGCTCCTCCTTGTAGCTTCCTTCCCCTTCCTCATATTCTCCAAATTTCCTCACAAGAACAGCTACTCGCTTTTAGTCAGTATCCTTTCCAGCTTTTAGATAAAAACAAAACAAGAACAACAGGATAATCCCATGAACAACAGCAGCAATAGAACATCAAATAGTTAAAATCTGAAGAATATAAGAATACCGCCTTAACATGATAAAAATCTTGCCTAAACAACTTGTAGTGGCCTCCTAACATTTTGAACTGTGTATTATAGCCTGAGTGAATTTTTTTTGAAATTTGGTTACATCACCATTCCTTGCTTAAGCACAGAAGTAGGCTTTAGTATGGCCTGTGAGGCTGCATAGGGCCTGCTTCCACTTTTCACTTCTTAGACTGTGAAGTATTCTTTTTCCCACTCTTCCTTATCTCATGCTTGGAAAGCACTTTTTCCTTTCTCTATTCAATTAACTCTTATTACTCTTTTTCCAGAGTTTAGCTCAAACAACTCTTCCTGAGAGAAGCCTTTCTTAATCCAGATTAGATGGTGTGGGTGGGTGTGTGTGTGTGTGTGTGTGTGTGTGTGTGTGTGGGTGGGTGGGTGGGTGGGTGTGTGTGTGTGTGTGTGTGTGTGTATGTGTGTGTGTGTGTTATCAGGGAGTCCCTTAAGACTACCCTCAGGTTCAGTGATTTGGTAGAAGGACCCACGAGATCCAGATGTTGTTATACTCATGGTTATGGTTTATTAGAACAAGAGGATACAAGGCAAAATCAGCAGAGGTGAAGTCCAGAGGAAACCAGGTGCATGCTTTCAAGAGTTCTCTCCCAGTGGAGTTGTATAGAATGTGCTTAATTTGAAGAGGAATAATACATGAGGAATGCTACCTACTAGGGAAGCTTGGTTGGGCCTGGAGTTTAGGGTTGTGAAATGGTATCTGTCATGTAGACATGCAGTGGCTCTGCACCTGCCCTCAGTCACTGATACTCCAGACTTTTAGAAGAAAAGCAAGTGTTCATTATAAATTACACTGCTTATATGAACTCTCTAGACAGACTGTTCGAATTGCTGCAGCATGGCTCAAGGCCCTAATCAATCCAAAACACTCTTATTAGAACACTCCAAGAGCTTAATCTCAGGTGCCTGCCTAGAGATAGTCGTGAAAACAGGCCCTTCTTGTGAATGTGTAAGGTATGACCCACCCAGGCCTACTGAGTTAACTATTTCATACACGTGTGTGTGTGTTTTATATGTGATTCTTCATATGAGTGTATGCACATATATGTCAGAACTATCAATCTCTTTGCATTCTTACAACAGTTATAATTTTACATATATCCTGTGGTCTGTTTCTTAGTAGACTGTATAACCCTTTTGCAGGTAGAAACTTGTACCTTATTTCTCAACATTATGTCCCTGGGTTTAGTAGGTACTCAATAGATATAAATATTCCCTAAATGAATAAGTAAATATTTATCTCAAACTAGCATAATACATCATTCTTAATCATGAAATTCTGGAAACATTTTAATTACAGTGTGACCAATATAAGCATGGCCATATCACCTTTCTGATTTAACAATATTATAGAAAGTATAATTATTACAAATGAGAAAATAAAAGTGTTGCATGACATAAGATTGTATGACTAAAACTCCCTGAGAAAAGCCATTAAAGTTAATAAGAGATTTTCATAGAAAGATGGATTTGAAGTAATATTACACAGATCAAAAGATTTTTTAAAAGATCTAAACAGTGGTTTATATGTTTTCTCCATCTTTTACAGTTGATTAGATCAAGACATCTAAGATGTTGATTTGATAACTTTTATAAGCCATCTTATTTTTCTTATATCCGAGCCTTTAAATTGAGAGGGGAGGTGGAGAGCCTCATTTATTGCTGATAATTAAGATAGATATTCTTCTCTCTTAAATGGCTTATGGAGAGTAGTTTTTATTTTTATCTTGTAGCATGAGAAACACAATGAGTGAAAGAAATCAATTGTTTTTGAGGTAAGGCTTAATGTAAAAGGCTACAGATATATACAGTTGTATACTTTGATGTGTTCCTTGAATATTCAGCTGGCTTCCTATATTTAATAAAGAAATATAGAAAATCCTATGTATATTTTCAGTTGTTACTTGATATAATGAAAATATGGCTTTGAAAATGATTTAAATGTTGGCCTAATATAGCTTTCACAGATTTTTGGATTCTTTCGTAGTGGATTAATGACTTAGAAAATGATGGTTTGTATGTTACATGGCCTACAAGTTGCGAGGAACTTCTGAAGCCCACATTCCTTGGAAGTATACCTTCCATAAGGCGTAATTTTCATAATTTGGTGAGTTTTATATATTAGGTATTTAAATATATATTTTATTAAAATATTAGCAATATTTTTGGACTACCTTCTGTTGGTAAATAGGCATCTGAGTTGTAATGAGGAAGCATGGCTTACTGGGTTTCAAAAGCTAGCAGTGTCACATAATCTGCCTCTTATTATTCAGCCTTAATGTCATTGTGTAACACTAATATTAAGTTGGTGGATTATTTTTACATTTTCTCAAATGATTTTATGATAAGATTTTTTTTCATTCTATATTATAAAAAACTAATGACTAAAGGGTAGTACATTTCAGGGGAAAAGACATAAATATGACTTTATCATCTATGCATGTTAGTTTATTATTACAATACTAAATATCCAAACAATCTTATTGTAACTTTGAAATGTGCAGAAAACACCTAAGGCTTTACTTTTTTTCACATATGAGGTAAATATTTATTTCCTGCAACAATCTTGAGCAGGCAGTTATGTTAATGCTACGTTTTTGGTTGAAATTCAGTTTCCATTTCCATTTAAAGCAATTTATCACAGAAAATCCAGTGAACATTTAGAATAAGGTGTTTTACTTCATATAAAAAAAATACTTTATGCTGTGCTTCCAAAATGAAAATGAGTGGTCTGACATTAAATTCCATGTATAATTATGTTTGGATGTGCTACTTTTAGAAATCCTTTATAAATTGTGAAATTCTTTCTTATACCTATTCTTCAAAATTCTTTAGAATTACTAGAAATTTCTTTTAAAAAATTATACCTGAATTTTGTACTTTTAGCTACAGAAATCAGACTATACTTGAATTTCATGAAAATTTTAAAGTATTAAATTAGTGATTATTTACTATCTGTCTTTTAGGTTCTATTTATTGATCCTGCTCAAGAATATACCTTGGATTTTATGAAACTTGCTGACCATTTCTATTATCATAAAATTCCTCTTAGGTACTTGTCAATTTATATCATTAAAACTGAAGGAAATCCAATGATGTTTTTATTGTGTTATTACATGGCATTAGCATGGAATTCAAAGCAATGGTTAGCTCTAGTTCCTTATACTACATACCTGTGTGTCATGAAGTGTCATATACCTTTATGATAGACTCTTGATCAAAGCTAGTAATTTTATTTACCTTGTTACCTTCCTGAGAGAATGATCTTATCACTGTGGGAACTTATAGAAGGGTTCATCTCTGTGATTGTAGTACGAGTACACTCACCCTTTTTTCCCAGAACGTGGTCATTTGAAAATGTCACCACCAAAGAGAGAGAGTTTGGCATTTTACAAGAATCCAGTAGCTATGAAGATTTTAGTGAATAGGCATTACAATCAAACTTTTCAAGTAATAATATTCCCCTGTCCCCATCTACTAATATATTCCCCCCATCTAGATGTAGTAGTCTAGTAATACTTAAAAATAGTGGTTTATTGTGTTTCATGAGGTATTTGTGACATTCCTTATTCATCTTCTTTTTCCAGAATTGGTTTTGTGTTCATTCTTAATACAGATGATAAAGTTGATGGAACAAATGATGCCGGAGTTGCTCTTTGGCGAGCTTTCAACTATGTTGCAGAAGAACATGATGTGTCAGAAGCATTTATTTCCATAGTACAAGTGAGTTTATGCACCAGATACAATTTCTTTACAATGTGTAATTTTCTTACATTACTATAATTATTATTGTAACATTTCAACGTTTATGGAAACTATCATGGGGATTAATACAGATGACGATTTGATTATTGCAGCTACCTACTGAAGTACATAATATTGTCACCACGTTTTAAATTAGACATCTGAGGCTCTGCCAAAATATGTGAATTTACTTAGGTTTACCCAGCCAGTAAAGGAACTTAAATTGCATATATAAGTTTAGAGGAAAACATATTAATAGAAAATGATTATTTGGGGAAATATTATTGAAATAGGTCTTTAATAAAATCATGAATAAAAATATTATTGCAAAATTAAATGTTCTATATGACAAACTATATAAACTTTTCCTAGAGAATTTCAAAAAAGGAGATCACATAGTGACAGCAAATTGTGTGAAAGAGGTAAAATTGATAGTCTGACAAAGAGATTAAGAACAGTCAAACTGGTAAGAACCTGAGTAAGAAAGAAAAGAGACAGGAAGATTATTTCATGCTTGAGATTTTAAAATTTTAGTGTAGTTCATTGTGGAAAAATAATTATGAAAAGCTGTTATAGCTTAAAAATAACTTCTATTATTTTTTATATTCATTGGGCTTTAGAATGTCAACCAGTATTATAAAAAAGAATGACTCTTCAGACTGAGAAAGGAATTTCCAAAGCTGTATGAATTTCCTACCCTACTTCTGTAGCTCCCAGGAAAAAAATCACTAAATACCTCATTAATTCACTGTCTTAGAACATAGAAACTATCTACACTTCAGTGATTTGGGGGTACATTTTGCTATGTAAAATAGTGCCATGGAATATGTGTCAACATTATATCTCAGTTTATTAGTTTTACTAACTTACTGGTCTAAAAGTTTATAAGGTCAGCCTACTTTATTGTAAAAGGATCAGTATGATATTCAACACTGAGAAACCTGAAGACATTCAGAAATTATCTTTACCTGAGTTATCTTAATTATCAATATCAAGTCTCTTCTGTGGACATTTTGTATCAGATATTAAATTGAATATGATGGTATATTTGTCAATCACTTGCCTTTTGAATTATCTACTACAATATTTAGCACAGTGCCATAATCTTAGAAAACTGAATTACACTCGAGTCCTTGTTTCAATTCAAAGCAGCATAAAAGTATTAAATATATGGTACAACCTATAAGTTGTGCTAAACAATTAGAAGAGAGAGAAATAACTGAGGAAGGAATGTTTAGGAAAAGTATATTAGAATCCACTGAGGTCTGTAGTGTGAAAAAGTTTGTGGTTATTCAACTTGTGACCCCTCAAAAATCACGTTATTGAGCCAGCATTCCATTGGGAGTATATTGTGTTCTTTAAATGACTTAGCCTTAGAATAATTTGAACAAATTACGTGAATTATAAAATCTCCTTAAAACTATTTTATATGAGCAAATTGCTTTATTTGAATTACATAATTTGAAAAGATACTCTCAGGAGAGAGAGGGAATATAAGATCAAAATAATGATTAAAATATACAAAATTTACTGATATGTGACACTAAGCAAATAGCAAATAATAAAAGTTCGTCCAGCCATATCAGTGATTATATTAAGTATGAGTAGATTAAACTTAAGCATACAAGAAGAATGGATATAAAAATACAGAAAATTATGCACAAGGCATATATTCAACAAATGAAACCTAAGGTAATCATAAAATATTAGGGGAAATAAACCTTATGAAAAAGTACTAGAGTTATTTGTAGCTAATAAAATAGCTTCAAAACCAACAATGCAAAATTTGATAGTAAGGGAGAGAAATGGACAAATCCACCAATACATTAGGTTATTTCAACATTTCTTTCTCAATTATTGATAGGTGAAACAAAGAAGAAATAAGTAAAGATATATAAGATTTGAGTAATACAATTAACGAAATTAATTTACAAGGCAAATATAAAATCCAGCCAGCAATCAGAATGAGGTAATTTTACAATTTAAACAGAAAAGGAAAATATAAGTCTTTTAGTTAGAAAAGAAGGGCTTAAAAGTACTGATTAACCATTCAGAAATGAAAAAATCATTTTTTAAAAGCAGAAGTAAAGAAGTAATAAAATAAGAGTAGACATTAATGAACTAGGAAGGAAAAATATAATTGAGAGGATCAAGAATGCCAAAATTTGGTACTCTAGACAGATAAAATTGACAATTCATCATGAAGACTGGGTTCTGAATGAGCATACCAGAGATAGGAGGTAGAAAATACCAACTTTCTAAGGCCTGGGCTGAGAAACAAACACATCATTTCTTTCGGTGTGCTCTGTTGTATTCCACTGGTCAACCCACCCCTCAGTGGAAAGACCATTGAAGAATTTGGAGAACATGTTTTAAAACCTGTACAGCAAGTTCTACCAAATGTTGAAATGAACAATCATTTCAATCTTTAAAGTCTGTTTTAGAGAATAGAAAAAGAGGAAACATGTCCTAAATCACTCTATGAACCTTGCATAACGTGTGTCAAAGCCTGACAAAAACAGAAAAGAAAAAATTACAGACTGTTCTCTCTTAGGAACATAGATGCCAAAATCCTAAATAAAACATTAGCAAAGCAAATCTAGCAGTTATATAAAAGATAATCCATCATAATTAATTTGAGATTATTTAAGGTGAAATATTAAAGAGGTATTTGAAAATTTGAAGAACCTGTGAATATATTTCATTATCAGTACAGAAGTTACATAGAAAACATTTGAGAAAATCTAAACCTTTTTCATGATTAAAAAAAAAAAAGAGTATAGCAAACTAATATGTAAGGGAATTTCCTTAATTGATAAAAGGACATTTTAATGGTAAAATGAGAAAAGCATTGTTTTCAAACTTGGAAAAAGATAAGATACCCAGTGTCAAAACTTCAAGTATTGTCTTCAAGGTCCAGTCTGTGCAATAAGACAAGAAAAATAAATAATAATTTAAAATATTGAAAAGAAAAAAAGCAGATTGTTATTTACAATTATCGGCTTGTCTACACAGGAAACCCAAAAGAATTCATTGATTGTTAGATTTGTTAAAGGAGTTTAGTAAGGTAACTGGATATGAGATGTGTATTCAATAATCAGGTGCATTTTTCTTTTCCAACAACAAATATTAGTTAATTACTTTATTCATCAGTTTTATTTAGTGCCTACTACATGCCAGGCTCTGTTCTAGGTGCTGGGTTGTATTAAAATATATAGACAAGGATCCTAACCCTCATGAGAGCATATATTCCAGAGATTGAAAATGTACTTTCTGTAATGACTACGTTCACAATAAGAGCAAATAAAAGATACTTAGGAATAAATGGGAAAAAGATGACTTTTGTGGAGAAAATTTTAAGTCATAGAAAGCCATTAAAGATGACCTAAACAAATGAAAAGCTCTACAATGTATATCAGTAGAAGTATTTCACTTCATAATTATGTTGTTTTCTGCGGTTGATTTGTAAATTCGTGCAGTTCCAACCAGTCTAATCATTTTGTGTGTGTGTGTGTGTGTGTGTGTGTGTGTGTGGAACTTGATGTGCTTGTTTTAAAATTTATATGGAAGATTCAGACCCAAAATAGCTCAGACTCTCTTGAAGGAGAGCATAGTGATGGGACATTCCATACTAGATAATAAGATGTGTAGAGCTTGTAGTATTGGTTTAAGGGAAAGATGTATCCACCAAAAGAACATACGGGGACTGCAAAACTGAAGAACTCAGAAGTGACATTACCTTAAGTGTAAATAGACTTTCAACAACTGGTGGTTGGACAATTTGCTGTACCAGCGCAAACAAATAAGACCTCACACATTATGTAAAAATCATTTCACTTAGCTTAAAAACTTAAGGGAATGATAAACACAAATTCATGATAATGCTTGCATCTGGGAACACAGGGAAATGAGAGTCAGAAAGAGTTTGTACGTTACAGTATTGGTGATGTTCCATTTATGTTACATTGTTTGCTCGTGGAGATTTTTCATTTTATTATTTACACCTCACAACATATTCTCCTTTTTTATTATGTATATATTTGTTTGCCTACCCAGTTACATAAGAATTTTTAAAATTAAAAAAATGTATAAGAAGATTGAATTCTTATATGTCTGAGTACCTTAGACAAGACATTCTGGCTACCTTATTTTATAGGAGTAACTAATGTTTTCAAATGTGGTTAGTAAATAACTGATCATGGTGACTTTTCATATGTAACTTTTTTCTTTATTCAAAATTTCATTTTTGTAATCCCTGTTTATGTTTTACTGTGATTATAGTATGTTCTACTTGTTCTACCTCCCTAAATTGAGAAGCTTATAAAACTAGATGAGAAGTTTCAAAAAACTCAACTCTGCAGTTCAGTTACAGACCTGTGCCTCTTTTTAAAGGAATAGGTTACAGTTTACAATGATAAAGGAGAACAAAGGGTACTAGTTCCTTAGTATGAGGAGGACTATTATATGGGGGACCTGTCAGCTATAATTTTGTCTCTGGCAATATAATTTAAGTGAATTGGGACTATATAAATATTCCTAATTGATATATCAAAATGCTGCCTAATGGTGATTGTTCATTTTGGTGGCTGGCCAGTGCAGGAATCCGAACCCTTGACCTTGGTGTTATCAACACCAAGCTGTAACCAACTGAGCTAACCAGCCAGCTTGACATTTGTACTTACTAGCTGTTCCTTCTGCTGGTAAGGTTCTTTCCCTAGAATTCTAAATTTTAGTTCATGTTCATATTTATGTCTCAGCTCAGTCATCTGCTCAGATTTGCCTTCTCTCTTGATGCAAAGCCTAGAACAACACTTGGGTCATAGTAGAGGATTTATAACTATTGCTAGTATTTATAACTATACTTATTAAAAACTAGTATTACTAGTATTTATAACTATACTCATTAAAGGGAGAAATGAAAAAAATGAGAGGAGTAACAGTTTACATTCTGTAAGTGTATTTAGAACATTTGAGACTGGGGAAGAGTGGGGGTGCAGAGAAAATCTAGTGAAGGTATGTACTGAAGAGC
The DNA here is from genome assembly GCF_027409185.1 of Cynocephalus volans. NCBI lineage: Eukaryota > Metazoa > Chordata > Mammalia > Dermoptera > Cynocephalidae > Cynocephalus > Cynocephalus volans. Next base: position 16,828,786 of record NC_084466.1, read on the forward strand.
AATCAGAAATGAAAATAAAACATTTCTAAAATAAGTCATTTGAAAATATTTTACACATATCATTTCGAAGTAAGGTAATCATTATTTTATTAAGAATCAGTGTCTGGTTTGATCAAAATAGAATATAACATCAATTTATGATATTTTGAAAGTTATAGAATATTTAAAATAACATTTTTAGTAGAATATGATCTATTGTGTGGTTAAAATGATTTGTCTGTATGTAGTATGTGTAAGTATTTAGTTTGCTTAGAATTTACAGATACAAAATATGTTTTTTATTTTACAAATCTATCTGCCTGCTAAGTGAAAGAAAGAAAACTAATTGCTATAAGAGGAAAATTAATTATAATATCTCTGTTTCCACAGATGTACAAAAAAGTGAAGGGTCAAAATATACTCACTGTGGACAATGTTAAGAGTGTTCTCCAAAATAAATTTCCTCATGTTAATATTTGGGATATTTTGGGAATTGATTCTAAATATGATAAAGAAAGAAAAGTAAGTTGTGACATTATGTTAAGTGAAATAAACCATGCAGAAAAGCCAAATATCACATGATCTCACTCATATGTGGAATATAAAAAAGTGGAACTTATAGAAACAGAGTAAAATGGTGGTTACCAGGGGCCGAGGGGTTGGGGGTTTGGGGAGATGTTGGTCAAAGGACACAAAATTTAATTTAAACCTGAGGAGTAAGTTGAAGAGATCTGCTGTACCTCATGGTGACTATAGTTAATAACAACATATTGTATACTTGAAAATTATTAAGAGAGTAGATTTTAAGGGTTCTCACCATAAAAAAATAAGTACGTAGGTAATGCATATATTAGTTAGCTTGATTTAGCCATTCCACATGTATGCATGTATCAAAACATCATGTTGTACATCATAAATATATGCCAATTTTACTTGTCAGTTAGAAAGGTGAACAATTGTAGCCTCAACCTAGAAGATTCAGAAAAAAAAAAAACAAAAAGGCAACGAGACAAATTCCCAAAGAGAAAGAGTAATAGCACAAAGAAATTCCCAAAATTGACAGATATAAGTCTTCATTGGAAAGGACCCACCAAATAAATGAAGCCCTGATTTCCTTTCAGCAACTTAGCTAGAGCTCAATAAGGAGGAAAGATGAGAGACTGGAATTTGACAATCACAACCGGAAGCTACTATGGTGGGTGATCCAGCTAAGCCCACAGTTGAATGAAAGAGGAATGCTAGAGAGTAGGAATAAGGAATACTTTACTGAAAAAGTGATATTTAAGCTGAGTCAGGAAGCAGGAGGAAGAGTTAGACAAAATTTATGACACAGAACAGCTAGTTAGGAAAAATAAGTTCTATTGATGTACTGTCTGTAAACATATAATTAACATTACTTGACTGCTTGTTATCAAATGGCTAGAAGAGAGATCGAATATCTTCACAAATGTTTACATTTTGTAATGATGAATATACTAATTATCCTGATTTGATCATCACACATTGTACACAGGTATTGTTATTCAACTCTATATCCCACAAATATGTATAATCAATTATGTTTCAATAAAAAAGAAAACAAGATGGCAAGAGATTAACATTCCATCCAGACAGAGAAAAATGTTAAGAGGTCCTGAGATCTCAACGAACTAAGAGAAGCTGGTGTTGCTGCTGTATAGATTTGCAGGCATGTGTTGTGTTTGTGTTATGGGATAAAGTTCATGAGATGAGGCTGGAGAGGTAAGCAAGGAGCCCCATTGCACGGGGGGGTCTTATGAACGGTATTTACTGTAAATTCAGAACAGTAGAAGACCTTGGCAACAGTAAAAAACCTGAAAGGTATTGCAGTGAAGTGACAGTGACAGGTATTTTTTTTGAAAGAGCATCCTCTGTTGTTGAGAATGGATTGTGGGAAAAGGTGCTTGTGGTCATATGGATTGGAAAATGTATAGGTGAGAGACTTGAGATGGGCTAGTAGGCTTTAGGAAGAAGTTGAGGTAGAGAAAATTGGACAGAAGTTATTTGAGAAGTACTATCCAGGACCTGCTGTTGGACTGGATAGGATAGAGAGGAGATTAGAAATTATCAAGGATAACTCCCAGGGTTCAGTTAAACAACTAACTGAGAGGGTCGTGATGCCATTGCCAAGATGGAAAGATGGTGGAGAAAAATATTAGGAGATAAGATCAGGAGTAGGATTTTTCATAAATACAATTTGAGGTGCCTATGAGACTTCCAGAGGAAATGTGAAACAAGAGATCGGATATGTGAGAGTACTTCAAAAAGTTCATGGAAAAAATGGCATTAAAAGATAATACTAATCTTTCCATGAACTTTTTGAAGTGCCCTCATATATTTATATTCTGTAGCTCAGAAGACAGGTGTAGACTAAAAGTATAAAATTCAGTGTTATTGGCTTACATGTGGTGACCAAACCTTTTGGAATGGAAAGGTTGCCTAATTGCAGATCATTGAGTAAGAGCAGAAGAGGGCCTGTATGTGTAACAGGGATATCTTTCTTGAGATCCAAACCCATGAATTCAACTGCTTAGTGGATTATGTGTAAGGATCTTCAGTAAAAAGAATCTAAAACCAAGCCCACCATCTTTCTTGTTACCCCAAACCTTTTTTTCTTTATGCACTGTCCTAGAGAGTAAGTAGTGTCATTGTTCACCCAGACCACCTTGCCGGAAGCCTGATGGTCATCCTAAACTCCTCCCTTTCCCTCACACCTTCCCAAACAATAGGCATCAAGTTTCGTCAATTTTACTTGTTAAATATTTCAGAAACTGCCTCATTTTCCCCTTGCCCATTACTACTGATCTTCGTTCTGGGCCTTGTTTTTTCTTTCCCATGCTACTCCAGTAGTCCCTGACCCACAGTCTCCAGTGTGTGCTCTTTCTTCACAATGTTGCCATTGTGTTTTTATTTTTATAAGTAAGCAAATCTGATCATATTATTTGTACTGAACCCACTTCCTATATGGAACCGACCATGACCTTCTTGGTACCTTTGGGTACTTGTTTTTAATGTATCCATCTCTCCCTCTTTAAACTGTAAGTTTCTTTAGGATAATGTTCTCATATGTATGCATTTATAAGCCTGATACATACATAGTAGGTGCCCAATAAATACAGAGATGGTATGTGTCGTGGTTAAGAGTTCAGACTCTTGGTCAGACAGATCTGGGTACAAATTTGATTCCAAAACAGCAGCTATGTGACATTGGAAGTGATTTAGTCTTTCCGTATCTGCTTTATCATCTGTGAAATGGATGTAATAGTAGTACTTAGCTTCCTACAGTATTTGTGAGAATGTTGGCAATAATTATAATATTTAGTGTTGAATATCAAGTGAATAAATTATTTAGTGATCATCACTCGGAAGATAAAATCCAAATGTTGAGGACCTTTATGATTTTGCCTCTACCTAAACCCCTCTGACCTCTTATCTGACAACTCTCCCTGCATAACACACCCCGCAAACACAGAAAATTTACTTGACATTGCCTAAATATGCCCTTTTCTCACTTCCCTTCCAGTCCTTGCTATGCTATCAATTCACCTGGAATGTCTTTCTCCGCTTTATTTCCCTGACAAATATTTATTCATCCATTAAGGCTTTCAGTTTCACTCCCTAACAGAAGCCTTCTCTGGTCCCTTTATCTGCATACTCAGGCTTGGTTAGATGCTTCTCTTCTGGACCCCCATAGAACCTTGTATATGGCTCTATTTTGTTTGAATATATGAAAGCCCCTTGAGGGAAGACTTTAGTGGTGTGATTCAATAAATGTTTGTTGAACAAATGAATACAGAGATAAATAAGTCTCTCATGCATATAAATGTTTTTTCTTTGAGTAAATGTTATAGTTTATGTCAAGGGTCAGCAAGCCCACCCACTGCTTGTTTTTGTAGATAAAGTATTTTGGGGACACAGCTCTGCTCATTCATTCATGTGTTGTTCGTGACTATTTTTGCATTATAACATCAGAGATGAGTTGTTGCAACAGAGATCAGATAGTCCATAAAGCCTAAAATATTTACTGTTTGGCCCTTTACAGAAAAAGTTTTGACTCCTGCTGTATGTAGGTAAATTACTTTCCTGTAAATAATGCTTGGAAAAGACAGATAAAATTAGCAAAATAGACCTTTTTTGCTATGACATATAAAAATGTGTGGTAATGTCACTTTCTTTTTCTTATGTATTTCTTTTTCAAATAGTTATATTTTGTTTAACATTCTGATATTTTTTAACTGAATAGGCTGGAGCAAACTTTTATAAGATGACTGGCCTGGGTCCTTTGCCTCAAGCTCTTTATAATGGTGAACCCTTTAGCCATGAAGAAATGAATATTAAAGAACTAGAAATGGCTGTTCTTCAAAAAATGATGGATGCATCTGAATATTTACAACAAGAATTTTTAATGGTAGGTAAGCATTTATGAGAAAATACATAATGATATTCATAAATAATATTTTTTATTTAAAATTTCTTTTAATTGCAAAAGTTAATTTGGTAAACATTTTTATCCTGATCATTTAGTAGTAATCTAAAAAATAATACTTAATTACATTTATCTTGTGCATAATTATATCTAAAAATTGCTTAAATGAAAAGAAAATTCTAACTTTTACAAGAAAATTTATAGCAGTAATTCTGAATTGCAGATTACTTGTCTTATTTTAGATTAATCATTAAATATATTATCTGTATAATTTTAAAACATATCCTCATATCCTTATAACTTCAAAAAGTTCGTGGAGAAATAGTTAAAAGATATAATACAAATCATTTCATGAACTTTTTGAAGTACCTCTGTATGCATATAAAAATTGCTTATATCATCTAAATTATATTTTTGTTATTTTAGGACACATTAAATGATCAAACAGAGGCAATTGATTTTCTAATGGATAAGGATAATGTTGTGCCCCGTATAAATTCTTTGATTTTGCACAGTAAATATCAGTACCTTAATTTAATATCTACATCAGGTAAAATGTTCCTCCATATACTGTTCTACAAATGCTTATTGAGTTTTGAATACTTTATTAATTCATCATTTAACATTTAATATGAATTTTTTCAGTAACTGCTGATGTTGAAGATTTTTCTACTTTCTTTTTCTTGGATTCACAAGATAAGAGTGCTGTAATTGCAAAGAACATGTATTATTTGACCCCGGAAGGTAATAAGCATGTTTTATTTTCCTGAATTTTTTCCTAAAATAATAAAAACTGGTAATTTTACTAAAGCGGTTGCATAATAAATTATAATATGTTGCTATTTTTGACCAGAGGCCTGGATTTCAATTTTAGGTTTTGTAATTTGTTAGGATTTAATTATTGTGCTCAGAAAATGATGCCTCCTATCCTAAGTAATCATATAAGCAGAAGGGGTTCATCTTGGTTTTTTGCATTTTTTTAAAGTAAGCTATTCCATTTTCATTTTGTAAAGAAAGGAACAAAACCTTTTCAAGACTTTGTAAATCGATATCTTATAATGCATGAATAGAAGTACAATTCCCAGATCAGAGGAGATAATAATTCTTCTGCATTCTGATTAAACAACATCTGAATGTTTTGTTTAAGTTGGGAGTCATAATTAGAGGAGCGGAGACCAAGACAGTAACACATTTGGAAATAAGGATTTGGCTTAAACAGAGAACTCTGCAGTGGGACCACAGCTTGTTAGGGTACAGTTCTTCAGATAGATGAAGATAATTAGAATTTGTTTGGTTTTTGTTTTGCTTTGTTTCATTTGCCCTGGTTTGTTCTAGAGATAAAAATGAAAGCAATAAGTGAAAGATAAAAGAAGGCTCATTTTGGTCGCAGTATATAAGTGGTAACTTTCTAACAGAGTGATCTAAAGATAGAATGAACTATGCTGTGAGGAGTAAGTTTTATATATAAGAGAGATTTAAAGCAAAGACCACACAAGTTTTTGAGAATGCTGCTGATTGAATCCAAATGTTGATCAGGTGGCCCCTGGATTACTTTGTAACAGATTCTGTGACTTTATGTCTATTTACAAGAAATCCAACAAGTAATAAAGTATAATGCAGTTCCATCTTATGGTGGACTGTGGCCCTGAATGTGTCAAGTCAAGGCGAAAGGAGACAGAGAAATAGAGAAGAAAAAATAGAAACATTTTCAGGTTCTGGATTGTATTTCAAAAATGCCTTTGGGTATCAGAATAAGTTAGCCTATAATTAGTGCTCTTTGGTTAAATCTACTGCAATTTAAAAGAATATTAGCTGAGAAACTAATATCCTCTTATTTGTATTTATCTAAATTTGTAAAGAAATAATACAGTTTTGAGAAACTTAGCACTTTTGAAATATTTTTCAGTTTTCTAGCTGTGAAGGTGAAAGTGCTGACATTAAGAAGGCATCAGTATTCTTTACCTTCTTTGAAGATAATGTGTTACGGCCTTACTCTTAAGTTGCATCTCAGGATTGCAGGTGGAATCGGTGCCATCATTCCTGTTACATTTTTTTCTTTTATTATTCAAAGCCAGTTTTTGTATAATTAGATAGTACTGACTATGGTAATTTCAGTCTATTCAGGAGTAAGTTTTTGGAATACCAAATTTTTACAATTATTTTATCTAAATAAAATGGTCTAAAGGACCATTTTTTCCATATGTTTTAATGATGGCCAGACAAGTATCATTTCAAGAGTTATATGCTAATACTGGATAAAATTAAACACGTTTAACTGTGAGTTCAGAATTAAAAATGGTTTCTTCCTATGGATTTCAATTTTTTCTAGAAAGAGTACTGTATCAGTGTTGATGGAACAAGATGTTATGAATTAGATCAAGTTAATAATAGCCAGACACTTTGAAATAAATAAATTATAAGCTAATAAAATATTACTGTTTTCTGTCTCTCCTAATAAGCTTGTGTCTCATTTTACATATATGTGGGGTATAAGATATATATCCCACATATATGTAAAACAGATGATTGCTGACATCACTCTCCCACAACAAGAGATCAACTTCCAACTATTAAAACACAAAAACTGCCATCCTGAAACCACTGGAACTCAGGGAGGGGGGATGGGGTCTGGGGGAGGGGGTGGCTGGGGAAAGGAGGAGAGACAGCCTCTGAGTCCATGAAGGTGTGGAAGGTAATGGCAAGTGGAAGGAGGGATCACTCCAGTCAGCCCCAGTCCCAATCACTTCCTGGGCTGGTGTGGCACAGCACACAGAGCAGCTACCTGGAGATGACAAAGCCACAGCAGCACCTTTTTCATGAAGCTACTTGAAGTCTGCAGAGGAGAAGGATGCCATGATGACTGGCAAAATAAAAATATCATTTTGAAGTGCCCCATCCCATTTCCCAGCCAGCAAAGCTACCCAAAAGTTTCCCCTGCACCCACATAGGAGGGAGGGGCCATAGCAAACAGGAGGAAGGAATCACTTCAGAAAGTCCCATCTCCCACCTTCATGACCATCATAGCACGTTATACTGAGAGGGCCCACTGGACCTGCTGTCTCAGACATGAGAGAAGAGAGTAAGAGGTGGGTGTCTGATTTGCACAGAGGTCTGTGAGTCTTTTTGGTGGACTTATCTGGGGTTTGCCCCACAGGAAACGTTTAGAGTACAGGGGGTGGGAGGTGGACTGACCTACCAGGAGAGCACTGAGGCACGATGCTGGCAGCTGATCTGCCTCCTGATCAGGAGGGATGCCACACAGTGGACAGCAGTCAGAGCAACAGAACTTTAGGGGAAGTAGTTTGTGGGAAAGACTCAGTCCTGGACCAGACTAAAGGACAAACCTAACAAGATAGTAACAAATACAACGACTGACTATATGAGAGATGGGCAATATTAAAAGATGTAACTTGAAGCAACAAAATGTGAGCGAGGGAAGTGGGGAATGACATCAAAGCATAGAGTTGGCTTTAGTTATTTCTTTTTCCTTAGCATTCAAAGTTAGGTTGTTATTAGTCTAAAATCATCTAACTATAACATATCTTTTGTAAGAGCCATGGTAAATATAACACAAAGACCTATAATAAAAATAAATAGTAAGAAATCAAAATATACTACTACAGAAAACCACTTAGTAACAAAGGGAGACATTAAGACCAGAAAAATGAAAAAAAAGGTCAAAAAATACACAGAAAAAGTAACAGAATGGCAATAACAAGTTTCTGTATACCAATAATAACTCTAAATGTGTACAGATTAAATTCCCCAATTAAAAGACACAGAGTGGCTAAATGGATTATAAAACCAACAATATGTGGCCTACAGGAAACTTACTTCTTCACCTATAAAGACACATCAACTGAAAGTGAAGGGATGGAAAAAGATATTTCATCCATATGGAAAAAAGAACAGAGAAGGGGTAGCTCTACTTAGATAAAATAGACTTCAAGTCAAGGAAAGTAAAGAAAAGAGAAGGAATGTCATCATGTAACAGTAAAGGGATCAATTCAACAAGAGGATGTAGTAATTCTAAATATATATACACCCAAAACCCAAGCACCCAGATATATAAAGAAAATACTTTTAGACCTAATAGAAGATACAGACTCCGACAATGCGATACTTGGGCACATAAATACCCCACTTCAAGCAGATCATCCAGACAGAAAATTCACCCAGAAACATCAGAGTTAATCTCCACTCTAGGCTCATTGGACCTAACAGATATTTATTGAACATTCAGACAACTGCAGAATTCACATTCTTCTCAGCAGCACGTGGAATATCCTGTAGAATAGATCATATATTAGGTCATAATATCAAGTCTCAACAAATTTTTAAAAATTGGAATCATATCAGCTATCTTGTTGGACCACAACAGAATAAACCATAAATCAATAACAGAAGGGACATTTGAAACTGTACAAATATGTGAAAATTAAACAGGTTGCTTCTAAAAAACAAATGGGTCAAAGAAGAAATTAAAAACAAAATTTAAAAATTTCTGGAGACAGAATTCTGGTCAAGATGGAGGAGTAGATGGATCCTAGTGTCACTCTCTCCAAAAAATCAACCAATTTGCACTATTAAAAAGCAACAGCAGGAGGCCCAAGATCTGTGCTAGAACAGGCAGGAGCTACGTGACCCCAGCCCAGGACAGTCCCTGCCACCCAGAGAAGCCTGAGATCTGTAGGATACACACGTCCCAAGTCAGCCGTGCCAGAAAAGGCAGGTGCCATGGGACCTCCAGCCCAGGATGGTCCCTGCTACTTAGAGAAGCTTAAGAGCTGTCAGGCGCACACACTCCAAGTCAGTTGTGCCGGAAAAGACAGGCACCACAGGAGCTCCAGCCCAGGTCAGTCCCTGCTGCTTAGAGAGGCCTAAGAGCTGCTGGGCTCACATGCCCCAAGTCATCTGCATGTGATACCCCCTGCCACATGACAAAACACCAAAGAAAAGATACCAGAAATATGAAAAATCAAGAAAGTACATCACCATCATAGGAAAATAATAACTCTCAAGCTCTAAATCCTATAGAACAGGAAGTCTTTGAAAGGACTGACAAGGAATTTAGAGCAACAATTCTAAGGAAACTAGATGAGATACAAGAAAACTCACTTAGACAACACAATGAAATGAGAAAAAATATACAGGATATAAAAGAAGAAATGTACAAAGAAATCAATGCCTTGAAAAAGAATGTAGCAGAGCTTGTGGAACTGAAGGATTCATTCAACGAAATAAAAAAACACAATAGAGAGTCTAACCAGCAGGCTAGAGCAAGCAGAAGACAGAATTTCTGACCTTGAAGACAGGCTGTTTGAATTAACACAGGCAGACCAGAAAAAAGAATTAAAAAGAAATTGAAGAAAATCTAAGAGAGATAACAGACAACCTTAAGCAATCAAATATCAGAATCATGGGTATTCCAGAAGGGGAGGAAAAAGGAATGGCATTGGAAACATATTCAATGAAATAATAGCAGAAAACATCCCAGGTATAGGGAAAGTCACAGATCTTCAGATTCAAGAGGCCCAAAGATCCCCAAACGTATTCAACCCAAAAAGGTCCTCTCCAAGACATGTGATAGTCAAAATGGCAAAACTCAAAGAGAGACTCTTAAAAGCTACAAGAGAGAAGCAGCAAGTCACCTATAAGGGATCCCCAATCAGAATAACATCAGACTTTTCATCAGAAACCCTAAGAGCCAGAAAAGAATGGGTTGATATATTCAAAATACTAAAGGATAAAAATTTCCAGCCAAGAATACTTTACCCAGCAAGGCTATCCTTCCAAAATGAAGGACAAATATTATATTTCTCAGACAAACAAAAACTATGGGAGTTCACTACCAGTTCACTATCAGTTCATGACCAGCCTTACAAGAAATTCTCAAGGAAGTATCAAACTGGGTTTGATACCTCAAAAACAACCATCACTGCCATGAATACTCAAGAAAGAACGAAACCTACCAGCAAAACAAAAATGCTAACGATAAAGAAAAAACAGTTTTTCTACCACCCCAAGAAAGCAACAAATACAGAAGGCAAAAAGAAAATTAGAAAGAAACAAAAGGTACTTAAGACATCTAAACAAAAAGCAATAAAATGCTAGGAGTAAATCAACACCTTTCAATAATAACTCTAAATGTAAAGGGATTAAATTGCCCACCCAAAAGACACAGACTGACTGACTGGATTAAAAAGATGGACCCAACAATATGCTTCCTTCAAGAGACTCACCTGATCTGTAAAGACACATGTAAACTAAGAGTGCAAGGATGGAAAAAGCTGTATCAAGCAAATAGAAATGAAAAACGAGCTGGAGCAGCTATTCTTATATCAGATAAAATAGACTTTAAAGCAAAAACCTTAAAAAGAGATAAAGAAGGCCACTGTATAATGATAAAAGGATCTATCCATCAAGAAGACATAACAGTCATAAATATATTGGACCCAATGTCAGAGCAGCCAGATTTATAAAGCAAACACTATTAGATCTAAAGAATGAGATAGACACTAATACCATAATAGCGGGGGAACTGAACACCCCACTGTCAACATTGGACAGATGATCTAGGCAAAAAAATCAACAGAATCAGTAGAGAAACACAAGATCTAAACAAGACTCTAGACCAATTGGATTTGGCAGATATCTGCAGAACATTCCATCCAACAACCTCAGAATATTCATTCTTCTCATTAGCACATGGAACATTCTCCAGGATAGACCGCATGTTAGGTCACAAATCAAGTCTCAACAAATTCAAAATAATTGGAAATATTCCATGTATTTTTTCTGATCGCAATGGATCAAAATTAGAAATCAATAACAAATGAAAATCTGGAAACTATACAAACACATGGAAATTAAACAATGTTCTACTTAATGACACATGGGTCCAAGAAGAAATTAAACAGTAAATCAAAAAATTTCTTGAAAATAATGACACATAATACCAAAACCTGTGGAATACTGCAACAGCAGTACTAAGGGGGAAATTTATTGCATTAAATGCTTACTTCAGAAGAATGGAAAGATGGCAAATAAACAACCTAACACAGCAGATCTCCTTAAAGGTCTAGAAAAACAAGAACAACCCAAACCCAAAGTTAGTAGGCAGAAAGAAATCATTAAGATCAGAGCAGAACTAAATGAAATAGAAACCCAAAAAACAATACAAAAGATCAGTGAAACAAAAAGTTGGTTTTTTGAAAAGGTAAATAAAATCAACAATCCTTTAGGAAGGCTAACTAAGAAAAGAAGAGAGAAGACCCAAATAACAAAAATTAGAAATGAAAAAGGTGATATTACAACTGATACCTCAGAAATACAATGAATCAATCATTAGAGACTGCTACAAACCACTATGCCAACAAATTTGAAAATCTGGGGGAAATGGATAAATTTCTGGACACATAAACTACCAAAACTGAAGCAAGAAAATATAGACAATCTGAACAGACCATTAACAATAAATGAGATTGAAGCTGTCCCAGCAAAGAAAAGCCCAGGACTGGATGGGTTCACTGCAGAGTTCTACCAAACCTTCAAAGAGGAACTGATACCAATTCTCTACAAAGTATTCCAAAAGATTGAAACAGAGGCCATTCTCCCAAACTCATTCTATGAGGCAAACATCACCCTGATACCAAAGCCAGACAAAGATATATCAAAAATAGAAAACTACAGGCCAATATCCTTGATGAATATAGATGCAAAAATCCTCAATAAAATACTAGCGAACAGAATACAGCAACACATACACAAAGTTATACACCATGATCAAGTGGGATTCATCCCAGGAATACAAGGTTTTTTTCAACATATGCAAATCAATAAATGTGATACACCACATCAGTAAAAGCAAAGACAAAAGTAATATGATCATCTCAATAGACACTGAAAAAGCATGTGAGAAAATTCAACATTCTTACATGGTAAAGACTCTCTACAAGTTAGTTATAGATGGAAAGTATGTTAACACAAATAAAGCCATAATGATAAGCCCACTGCCAATATCATTCTTAATGGGGAAAAGCTGAAAACTTTTCCCGTAAAAACAGGAACTAGACAAGGATGCCCACTCTTACCACTCCTATTCAACATAGTGTTGGAAGTACTAGCCAGAGCAGGCAGAAAAGAGAAGGAAATAAACGGCATCCACACTGGAAAAGATGAAGTGAAACTGTCCATGATATGATCCTATATATTGACCAGCCTACAGCCTCTACAAAAAAACTCCTAGAGTTGATAAATGATTTTAGCAAAGCTGCAGGATACAAAATCAATACACAGAAATCAGTAGCATTTCTATACTCCAACAGTGAACATTCAGAAAAAGAAATCAAGAAAGCTAGCCCATTTACAGTAGCCACCAAAAAAATAAAATACTTAGGAATAAAGTTAATGAAGGATGTGAAAAATCTGTACGAAGAGAACTATGAACCACTGTTTTGGAGAAATTAAAGAGGACACAAGAAGACGGAAAGATATCCCATGCTCTTGGATTGGAAGAATTAACATTGTGAAAATGTCCACGTTACCCAAAGTGATCTACAAATTCAGTGCAATCCCCATCAAAGTTCCAATGACATTTTTCTCAGAAATGGAGAAAACTATCCAGACATCTATATGGAATAACAAAAGAACATGCATAGCCAAAGCAATCCTGAGCAAAAAAAATAAAGCTGGAGGCATAACACTACCCAACTTTAAACTATATTGCGAAGCTATAATAATCAAAACAGCATGGTACTGGCATAAAAACAGACACACAGATCAATGGAATAGAATAGAGAACCCAGAAATCAACCCATTCACATACAGCCATCTGATCTTTGACAAAGGCAGCAAGTCTTCACAGTTTGGAAGAGACTGCCTCTTCAACAAATGGTGCTGGGAAAACTCAATTCATATGTAGGAGAATGAAACTAGACCCATACCTCTCACCATATACCAAAATAACTCAAAATAGATTAAAGAATTAAATATGCATCCTGAAACAATAAAACCCCTTAAAGAAAACATAGGGGAAACACTCCAGGATGTAGGAGTGGGGACAGACTTCATGAATAGGACCTCAAAAGCACAGGCAACTGAAGGAAAAATAAACAAATGGGATTATATCAAACTAAAAAGCTTCACAGAAAGAGAAGTACTACATGTTCTCACTTATTTGTGGGAGCTAAAAATACACAAATAAAAGGGGGAGGGGAAGAAGACACAACAATCACAACAATTCCTTGAACTTTTTAAGACAAGTGAACAGATATGATGTAGGGCGGGGTAGGGGAGAGAGGAGGGAGGAAGAGGAACGGATAAAGAGTCATGAAAATCAACTGCAAGTATATTGAGAAATTAAAAAAATAAATAAATTCTTTGGGAAAAAAAAATTTCTGGAGTCAAATGAAAAGAAAGACACCATAACTGCCAGGACCTATGGGGCATAGCAAAAGCAGTTCTAAGAAGAAAGTTCTATAACAATAAATGCCTACATGAAAAAAGTAGAAAGACTTTAAATAACCTAATGTTACACCTCAAAGAACTATATATACAAGAACAAACCAAATGCACAGTTAGTAGGAATAGAGAAATAACAAAGATCAGAGTAGAAATAAATGAATTAGAGATTGAAAAAAAACAAACAGATCAGTGAAACAAAGAGTTGGGTTTTTGAAAAGAAACAAAATTGGTAGACATTTAGCTAGACTAAGGAAGGGAAAAAAAGATAAATAAAACTAGAAATGAAAAAAGATGTTACAACTGATACCATAGAAACACAAAGGATCATAAAAGACTATTAGGAACAACTGTGTGCTAACAAAATGGAAAACTTAGACAAAATGTATAAATTTCTGGACACATACAATGTACCAAGGATGAATCATGAAGAACTAGAAAACCTAAACAGACCAATTGAGTAATGAAATTGAAGCAGTAATGAAAAGTCATCCAGCAAAGAAAACCTTAGAACAAGATGGTTTCACTGCCCAATTCTACAAAACATTTAATGAAGAACTAATACCAGTTCTTCTCAAACTCTTCCAAAAAATTGAAGAGAACAGAATACTTCCAAACTCATTCTATGAGACCAGCATTGCTGTCATACCAAACTGGAAAAAGATATAAAAAAAAGAAAACTACAGATCAGTATCGGTAATGAACAAAGGTGTGAACATCCTCAACAAAATACTAGCAAACCAAATCTAAGAAGACGTTAAAAGTCATACACTATGGTCAAGTGTGATTCATCCCAGGGATGCAGGGATGGTTCAACATAAACAAATCAGTAAATGTCATATATCACATGTACAGAATTAAGGAAGAAAACCTTATAATCATTTCAATAGGTGCAAAAACAGTATTTGATAAAATCCAACACCCCTTCATTATAAAAGCATTCAACAAGTTAGGTAGAAGGAATGTATTTCCTCCATGTGTAGAAGAATGAAAGTAGACTCTTATCTCACCATATACCAAAATCAACTAAAGTCAATTAAAGACTTAAATATAAGACCTGAAACTATAAAACTCCCATAAAAAACACAGGGAAAATGCTTCAGGTTGTAGGACTGGGCAAAGACTTTATAAATAATGCCTCAAAAGCACAGGCAACAAAAGAAAAAATAAACAAATGGGACTATATCAAACTGAAAAGCTTCTGTGCAGCAAAGGGTACAATCAGCAGAGCAAAAAGACAACCTACAGAATGAAAAAATATTTACAAACTGCGCATCCAACAAGGGATTAATATCTACAATATACAAGGAACTCAACTTAATAATTTTTTGAAAATTCAGTTAAAAAATGGATAAAGGATCTGAAGAGATATTTCTCAAAAGAAGACATAACAAATGGCCAACAGCTATATGAAAAAATGCTCAACATCACTAATCATCACAGAATTGCAAGTCAAAACTACACTGAAATATCATCTCACCCCAGTTAGACTGGCTGTTATCAAAAAAGACATAAAATAGCAAATGCTGGTAAGGATGCAGGATAAGGGAAACCCTTATATTCAGTCTTGGTGGGATTGTATATTAGCATAGCCATTATGGAAAACAGTACAGAAGTTTCTCAAACAACTACAAATAGAACAACATACTATCCAGCAATTCCACTACTGGGTATATACCCAAAGGAATGGAAATCATCTTGTGGAAGGGAAACTTGTACTTTCATATTTATCGTAACTCTATTCACAATAGCCACAATATGGAACCAACTTAAATGTCCATCACCAGAAAATTGGATAAAGAAAATGTGGTACATACACACAATGGAATACTATTCAGCCATAAAATAGTATGAAATTCTGCCATTTGCAGCAATGTGGATGAACTTGGAGAAATTTATGTTAAGTGAAAAAAGCAAGGCACAAAAGAGAAATTTTCATGTTCTCATTCATAAGTGAAAGCCAAGAGAAGGAGAGAGAGAGAGAAAAGAAAAGAAAGAAAATAATAAGTTGTACTCTGAGAAGAAAAGATCAAAACTGTGGTTACTAGAGGTAGAAAGAGGAGGAACGGGTGATAGAGGTTGGTTCATTGACACATAACAGCCAGGCAGGAAAAATAAAAGTTCTGCGGCATACAGTTGAGCTAGGTATCTGTAATTAAAACAGTAACTTACTGCATGTAATGAAATGGCTAGAGGACAGAAGAACAATTGTCCTCATCACAAAGAAATTAAGTTTTGTAATTATTAAATATGCTCATTACCCTTATTTGAACATCATACATTGTATAAATGTATTGACATTCAACTCTGTACCCCACAAGTATGTATAATCAATATGTTTCAATAAGTAGGTAAAGAAGGAATGTACCTCAACACAATAAAGGCCATATATGACAACCCACAGCTAAAAAACTGTTCATACTGAAGGAACAAAAATGGAAGGCTTTTCCTCTACGAGCTGGAAAAAAGCAAGGATGCCCACTTTCCCCACTCCTACTCAACATAGGACAAGAAGTTCTAGCAATACAATAAGGCAAGAGAAACAAAGGGCATCTAAATCAGAAAGGAGGAAGTCAGACTATTCCTGTTTGTAGATGACATGATCCTATACATAGAAAACCCTAAAGAGTCCACCAAAAAATTGCTAGAACTAATAATTCAGTATAGTGTCACAATACCAAATCAACACAAATTAATAGCTTTCTTATATACCGATAGTGAAATATCTGAAGATATTTCAGAATATCTTCAAAATAAATCAAGAAAGTAATCCCATTCATAATAGCTACAAAAAAAATGAAATACCTAGGAATAAACTTAAACAAGGTTGTGAAAGACTTGTACAATGAAAACTATAAAACATTGGTGAAAGAAATTGAAGACACAAATAAATGGGAAGATATCCCATGTTCATGGGTTGAAAGAATATCATCAGAATGTCTATAATATTACACAAAGCAATCTATAAATTCATGCAATCTCTGTCAAAATACTGATGACGTTCTTCACATAAATAGAAAAAAATGATCTTAAAATTTGTATGGAACTACATAAGATCCCATACAGCCAAAGCAATCTTAAACAAAAAAAGTAGGAAGCATCACTTTACCTGACTTCAAAATATACTATTAAGCTCTGGTAAACAGAATAACATGGTACTGGCATAAAACATGTTGCCCGGGCCGAGCCCGTGGCGCACCCGGGAGAGTGCAGCGCTGGGAGCGCGGCGACGCTTCCCGCCGCGGGTTCGGATCCTATATGGGAATGGCCGCTGCACTCACTGGCTGAGTGCCGGTCACGAAAAAAAAAAAAAAAAAAAATGTTGCCCAATGGAACACAAGACCAAAAATAAACCTGTGCATCTACAGCCAACTGATTTTCAAGAAAGTTGCCCAAAAAATACATTTTTCAGGAAATGGTGCTGGGGAAATTGGATATCCACCTGAAAAAGACTGAAAATGGTCCGTGTCTCTCACCATACACAAAAATAACTCAAAGTGGATCAAAGACCTAAATTTAAGACCTAAAATTATGAAACTACTAGGAGAAAACATTAGGGAAGTGCTACACGAAATAAGTGTCAACGGTGCTTTTTTGAGCAAGACTACAAATGCACAGGAAAGTAAAGCAAAATAGACAAATGGGACTACATCAAACTAAAAAGCTTCTGCACAGCAAAGGACACTGTCAACAAAGTGATGACACAACCTACAGAATGGGAGAAAGTGTTTGCAAAGTACACATCAGTCAAGGGACTAGTATCCAGAATATGTAAGGAACCTAAACAGCTCAACAGAGAAGAGAACAACCCAATTAAGAAATGGGCAGAGGACCTGAACAAACATTTCTCAAAAGAAGACATACAGATGGCAAACAGACTCAAGAAAAAATGTTCAACATCACTAATCATAAGAGAAATGGAAATTAAAACCACAGCGAAAAATCATTTCACTCTAGTTAGAATGGCTGTTGTCAAGAAGGCAGAAAATAATAAATGCTGACAAGGATGTGGAGAAAAGGCAACTCTTCTACATTGTTGGGAGGAATGTAAATTGGTACAGCCCTTGTGGAAAACAGTATGAAGGTTCCTCAGAGAACTAAAAGTAGAGCTATCTTGTGACCCAGCAATCCCACTCCTGGGTGTATACCCAAAGGAAGTGGAATCAGTATGTGGAAGAAACACCTGCACTCCCATGTTCATTGCAATACTGTTCACAATAGCCAAGAGATGGGATCCACCTAAATGCCCACCAGTGAATGAATGGACCAAAAAAACTGTGATGTATGGAATGAAATACAATTCACCTACTTAAAAAAATGAAATCCTGTCAAGGATGGAACTGGAGACCATCATATTAAGTGAAGTAAGTCAGGCACAGAAAGACAAGTACCGCATGATCTTATGCTTATGGGAAATCTAAAAAACAAATAGTGGTCCTCATAGAAGTAGAGAGTAGAATAATGGGAGGGGAAGTGGGGTAGAGAAGGGGAAGTGGTGGTTTAGTGGGTACAAAGCTACAGGGAGACAAGAATAAGTTCTGGCCTTCTAGGCTGACAAGAGCTAATGTTACTATATTGTATATTTTTAAATACCTAGAAAAGAGGAGCTTGACTGTAATCAAAAAGAAAAGATAAATGTTCAGAGGACTGAGACACCGTCTACCCTAATAGGATCATTGCGCAGTATATGTATGGAAACAACACACTGTACCCCACAAATATGTACAATTAAATTTTTTTTAAGTTTATGGGAAAAATAAAAACAATGCAAATCTTTCCTCAAACTTTATGAATACACTTGTTATATACACATGTGCATTTTTACAATATTTGCTTATTTTCAGAATTAATTTTAATGTATTATTTTTTGCTTTGTTAACTATAAATATTCCCTTTTAGTTTATTTTAAAAAGAGTTAGTTTGACTAGATTATTTGAAACTTTCAGATGATGATGTAATTTCTACAGTCACTCTCTGGATTATTGCTGATTTTGATAAGCCATCTGGGAGAAAACTGCTTTATAATGCATTAAAGCACATGGTGAGTATCTAGATATTTTTACCACAAAAATTTCAGTTTGTTGCAATTTCAAGAAAGCAATGTGAAGAATATGCATTAAATGTTTATTCTGCATGTTAACATTTTAGCTAACTTGATTAGAACATGGTGCTAAGGAGACTAAGGAAATCAAATTCAGTCTCTGTGTAAAACAGATAACTTTGGCAAGGAAAAGAAAAACCTGTCTTCTATGAGTCATGACCTGTATATCTGATAGCCCTTACAATCAAGTATACATGTCTAATATTGGGTACAAGTAGGCTATTAAAGCAAAGTAAATGACTCTAGAGCTTACCACTACCTCAGTGACCCCAAAACTACTTTTTACCAACAATAGGTAGTAATAGCAATTTTTGTCACATAAGTAGGCAGCACCTTCGCTCTCTGATTATTTTAAGAAAAACTGAGTAAATTTATCTTACTGAATAATATTTTAATCCTTAATGCAACCTTAATGTTCTTGTTGTCAGATGATTACAAACCAGTATACTTCAGAAGGACTCCTTCCTCCCTTCCTCTCTTCCTTCCTCCCTTCCTTCCTCCCTTCCTCCCTTCCTTCCTCCCTTCCTCTCTTCCTTCCTCCCTTCCTTCTCTTTCTCTCTTTGTCATTTTGCTCACTGACATTTATGTATTTATTCAAAAGTATTCTTTTTGTAAACTTCTGTATTCTTAAGGGAATATATGTCTGTCCAGATTTTAAAAAAACTAAGAAGCATAAAATATTTTATGAAATTGTTTTTATATTATTTAAGTGTAAATTCATTGCTGTGTAATAAATTGTCCCATAACTTAATGGCTTAAAACAATGAACATTTATTTCTTACCAGTTTTGTGGGTTCAGGAATTTAGGAGCAACTTAGCTGAGTGGTCTGGCATGGGGTCTCTCATAGGATGCAGTCAAGACTTGAGCTATGGTTACAGTCATCTGAAGGCTTGACTGAAGCTGGAGGATGAGCTGCTAAGATGGCTCACTTACCTGACCATTAACAGGAGGCCTCAGTTTTTCACTGGCTGTTAGCAGAATGCTTCATTCCATTGTCCTCTTTCTGGTGTTGCTTAAGTGTCCTCACATCGTGGCAGCCAGCTTTCTCCAGAATGAGTGATAAAGACAGAGCCACAATGCCATTTATGATCTAGCCTCAAAAATCATATGGTATATCTCCTGTTTATTACACAGATCTATTCATTATGAGAAGGGGCTGTACAAGAACATGAATACCAGGAAGTGGGAATTATTGGGGCCATCTTGGAGGCTGACTAACAAATTAAGAATAAATAATACATTTTAAATTAATCATTATAACATCTGCTAGAAGAATTTTCTTATATTAGAACACTTTGGAATGCATTTGGTCTTTTCTAAGTAGCCTACAAACCAGCAAATTTCCAAAAAGATTGTTTGGGATCTGTGGAGCAACAGTCGTCCTGTTGGGAGAAATTAGCTTGTGCCTGCTTTTTCTTCTCAAGAAGTCCTGGGAGCAGTTCTCTGAGAGGCCCATAAACTGTCTTTCTCCAGTAGTTATGATGTATATAGCAGATGACTTTCCCTGGATTTAGTTTGTTGCTTCTTCTGTAACTTTCAGAATGCTGTCTTAATAGTTTATTTCTTATAGGATGGATGGTTATTTCATTATCCCAAAGCTTTTCAAAATCCACCTACCTTCAGAATCATTAAAAACACATTATTATTAGACTTAGAGTTTTAATTCTATTAATGATTACATATATATATCAATTACATCGAGGTCAAAACAAATAGTATCTTTTGACTCGTCCAAGGAAATTGACAAGTCTTTCATTCTTCTCTCCTCTCCTAGTTTGCTTCCTCCTGTCTTTGCACATTTAAGCAGATGTCAGTAGTTGTAAGAAACTTTACAGCAATTGTAAGGAATATTTTAGCATTTTGAATATATCATCCCATTTCCTTCTAGCTTCCACTGTTTCTGATAAGAAGTCAGTTAACGTTATTGGGGTTCCCTGGTATATGATGAGTTGTTTCTCTTACTCTTCAGGATTTTCTGTTTATCTTTGTTAACATTTTCACTGTGATGTGTTTGGCTGTAGATATCTTTACATTTATCCTTCTTGGAGTTCATTGAGCTTCTTGGATATGTAAATTATGTTACTCATCAAATTTGGGAAGTTTTCAGCCATTATTTCTTCAAATATTTTTTCTGTTACTTTTTCTTCTCTCCAGTCTCTTCTATTATGCATATGTTGTTATGCTTAATATTAATAAATGTGATGTCTCACATTGCTCTAAGGACCTGTTCATTTTTCTTCATTCTTTTTATATTCTCTTCTTCAGACTGTGTAATCTCTATTGATTTACCTTCAGGTTCACTCATTCTTCTGCCATCTCACATCTACTGTTGAGTCCCTCTAGTGAATTTTTCACTGTAGTTGTACTTTAGAATTTTCTTTATTTAGTAATTGCTGCCTCTTTACTATTGTTACCTATATGATGAATCATTATTATTATAATACATCCCTTTTATTCTTTAAACATGGTTTCCTTTAGTTCTTTGAACTATGATATGTCTGTTAAATCCAACATCTAAGACTGCTAATGCCTGCTTTATTTGCCCTTTGTATGACAGCCTCTCATGCCCGCTTCTAATACTTCTAATGCCTGCTTTTTTTTTTTCCCTTAGTATGAATCACACTTTCCTATTCCTTTGCATGTCACAATTTTTATTGAAAACCAGACATTTTAGATAATATACTGTAGGACATTTGGATACTGATAACCCTCCATCCCCAGGGCTGGTTATTTGTTTGTTTGTTTGATTGGTTGTTTGTTTAATTCTGTAAAGTCTAATTCTCTATCAGTCTGTGTCTCTGATGTTTCTGCTCAGGTTTTTTTTGTTTTGTTTTGTTTTGTTTTCTTGTTTTTATGTTGGCTCCCTAGAGGAACTGCCTGTGAGTCAACAAAAGCCACTTATTGGCCAAAGGTTGTGCCTCATTTTCCATAGCCAGTTAAATTTTTATCCTTTAACGTTAGGGGTGTGTGTCTCAGAGACTTTCATAGTTCAGGGGTTTTATGATTTTGCCCTGCATTCACCCGTGGAATAGTATTTTGGAATTTTCTTTTTTTAATCGCTCCTAAGAACGTTCAGCCTTTGACACATGTATACAATCTTCCAGATATCCTAGAATGAGTTTAATTTTTATGTTTAAGTCTGACTTTTTAGGAGTTGCCCCAGAGTCGGAGTAGCTTTTTGTTCAGCAGCGTTTATTCAGAGGTTCCGCCTAAGTCCATTAAGCCACTAAGGCTTCTGCCCTTTGCTAATGGATCTACATGTGGCTTAGGGAATACTTTCATATCTGTCCCATGCCCCATTCTAATTGCTCCCCAGTGGGACCAGTGTAGCATATGCACTTAGTTTTGCAGAACTTCAGGGATGGGTATGATCACAAGTCAGCTCTTCTTGGCTATTTCTTTCTCTAATTTTCTGTTAAACTTCTGGCTACTCTGCCATTTCACTTCCTACTAGTATCATGGGGCTACCAGCCCTTAATTGCCTTCCAGTAAGGTCTCCATTATTTTGACAATGCTGTTAGATATGAACTTCTGTACACTCTATTCAAACTAGTCATTCTTCTCAGGCCGAGCTGCAGAACTCTTTTTTTATAGCCTTCCTCTCTCCTTAGGTATAACATCTGTGCTACTGCATTGGAACTGGGGCAGGAACAGTGGCCCATTTCTCCCAGAATGATATACTCATGCTATGTATGATCAGTGGGTAGTGAATGGTAGTCCATAGTCTTCTTCATTTGCCTGTCTTGGTGTGGAACCTCTGTCCTATAGGCAAGCTTGGGCTGAGGCAATTGAGTGTTCTCAGCTTGCCATGCCTGATGTAGAACTTCTGCCCTACAAGTGGGAGCTGGGCGGGGGATGGGAGCTCTAGTTCACTTGGTCTTGACTTTCTCAAGTGAAGTTTCTGCCACGTGAAGCTGGGGGCATGAGAGATATCAGCAGCCTGTCCTTCCTGGGGTGAAACATAGCTCTAGACTGGGAGCTGAAAAGAACGGGAGCCCGTCTTCTTGGCCACACCCACCTGAAGTAGAGCCTTCATAACTTGGAACTAGGAGGTGGGGAGGATAGGAGCAGCTTGTGGCCCGAAGGACACAGGCTCTTACTTTCTTAGCGAGATTTAGTGTATTTTCCTCAAAAAGTTTTTCTCTGTATGCCAAATGCCCTTAGAACAATTTCCAGAGACTTGTAATTTTTACTAGTTAAATGGTTGATTTACTGGGGGAGAGTGTCCACCAAGGTTTTCCCATAGCCATTCCAGAAGTAATGCCTCATTTGTAAGAAAATTTACAAATTTAACTCTTAATTGATTTTACTCTTCTTATCCTTTCATACTGTAACTTTATTGTTATGAAAGCTATCATTTTGTACTAACCATTGGTTAGCTGATACACATTTTGAAGTAGTTTTTTGAGATAGGGTGTATTTTCTAGCTGTTTAAATCTGAGTATGTTTATCATTGCTGCTTTCTCATTCTTGAGTCAGAGTTTATTTTTTCTCAAAACCAAGTAGAAATTGCCTTACTGATTTTTTTTTTTTAATTGGAGGGGGGAAATCTGCTTTTAGGCTCCTTTCTCTTAAAACTAAAAACAAAGATTGTTTCTAGGTATTGATAGTTTTTATTAATTTTTTAAAAATACACATCCTTTCTCATTTGCAGTATTTTCTCTAATTTTATTTAATTACTTTTTCAAAATTTATTTATTCTAGTTTTTTATGTTGTATCTTATCTTTCTGTCATTCATGTCTATTTTTTTTCCTCTTCTTTTCTTCTTTTTTTTCCCCCTCATCTTTTTGTCAGTTTCTGAGTACTCTGGAATGGAGACTCTTATTTGACATCTTGATCAGGCATCAACAGACTCTTTCTATGAAGGGCCAAGTAATAAATGTTTTATGTTTTGCATGCCTCATTTACTCTGTCACATATTGTTCTTTATTTTTTGTAATCCATTAAAAATATAAAATAACATTTTTAGACTGGAGGACCATGTGAATGTAGACCTCAGATGGGATTTGGCATATGGGCTGTAATTGTTGACTACTACTCCTGAACTAGTTCATTAACTGAATTATCTGTGGTATCAATCTTATTTTTCTCTTTGCATTATTATATTTTGATTCTCTTTTTATTTTAGCCAGCTTATTTTTAATTTCTGCTTTGTCTCATTTCAACCTTTCCTTATAGCATCCTGGATCTGTTTTTTGGAGGCCATGTCTTCTTTACATTGGTACACAAAATTCAAAAGACTAATATAATAAGCACTTATATACCTACCACTTAGATTTAACAATTGTTAACATCTTGCCTTACTGGTTTTACCTAACTCTCTGTCTAGGGTGGGAGGAAGACAAAAATGGTCTAGATCATTTTAAAGTAAGTTATAGAAACCAGCATATATCATCCCTTAGTACTTAAACATGCATTTACCAAGAATAAGGATTTTCTTCTACATAACTACAATATCACTGTCACATTATTAGTACTAAATCTGTATTAAATTTTTCCCAGTAGTTCACACAGAGTTGTCTCCTTCCAAACCAGGATCCGAACAAGTTTCCCACACTACATTTCATTGTTACATTTTATTATTTTCTTCTATTGTAGATCAGTCTTCCCCACTGACTTTTAAAAAAGACCAAGCTAGTTGTTTTGTAGAAAAATTCAACATTCTGAATTTTGCTGATTGTTTCCTTATAGTATTTTTAACTCGTTCTTGTATCCATTATATTTCTCTACACTGGGATTTATGTCTAAAACTTAATTAGATTTAGCTTAACCAGTTTTGGGCAAGAAAATATCATGGGTAATGCTGTATTTCTCATATAGCATCACATCAAGTAGTATGTGAATGTCAGCTTATCTCTATACATTTGAAGTGTTAAGTGGTGATAGCCAAATCCCTACCTTGTAAATGAGCTTTTTCCTTGTTCAAATAGGAATTAATCTATGAAATAATATTTTGACACTGTGATAATCTACTATTGCCCACGACCTTTCATGTAATGCTTTTAGGATCTACTGATGATGCTTACCTGAATCAGTTGTTTTATTTTTGGATGCGAAAGAGATATTATTCTACATTTATTAGGTGGTATTTTTCTGAATAAGAGATTTTTTTCCTTTACTAACCAAGGATGACCTGAAATTCTTCCTAAAAATCCAAAGGAAATTCTTTATTCTTTACATTTAGTTACCAGTTATGAGAGAAAGGAGATGGTATAGTAGTCATTACTGCATCACAATAGAATCTTTATGCAAAGAGGCAAAGCACTTAGAGTTACTAATGATTATTTTTTAGGCTATTTCAGTGGTATACTACATTTAGTACAGTAAACAGGAAGACTTTGACAGTGAAAGATGGTATAAAGTAACATGAACAAACTTGATGGGAAAGAAAATATGTTGAACTGTCAAAAAAATAAATGATATTGGTCTTTTTAACCTATAAATGTGTTTTTCAGGAAACAAATGATTATAGTCGTTGGGGGCTTATTTATAATCCTTCATCAAAAATAAATGAAGAGAACACAGCCATTTCTAGAGGAATTCTGGCAGCTTTTCTTACACAGAAAAACAGCTTTTTGAGAAGCTTTCTCAGGAAACTGGCAAAGGAAAACACTGCTACAGCTGTTTACTCTGGAGACAAAATTAAAACATTTCTTACTAAGGTCAGTAGCTATTTGTTTGAAATAAATACGTGTTGCATATTTGAAAAATATGTCAGAGTACTTAGAAATATGTTACTGAAAGCGTCAATAAATAAGTATAATCAGTTGAGGATAATAACTAAGCAATTTTTTTACAGTGGAAAAAGATAAACATTAAATGATATGACTTTTTATAGAGGCATTTAATGAATCAAATTTCATATATTTTGTTAACTACTTCATGATCCTTAAAGTTGATGGCATTCTAGTAAGGATATTTATTTAAAGTGAAGAATTGGGGATTAAAGCATTGTGTAAATAATCCTCAGGTATTTTACTGAGAGTGCAGTTGGGAATTTTAAAGATAGAAGATGATCTTCTGAAAGAATGATTTATTAATTCATTCAGAAATTATTGATCATCTACAATTGAGATATACTTGTGAACAAAGCAGGTAGAATATATGCTCTTTGTGGAGCTTATATTACAGTGAGAAGGAAAGATAAAATAAGTGATATTGGAGAAATATAAAGACACATAAGAGGATATGCGTTTGATGCTATTTTAGATGGAATAGTCAGGGAAGGCTCTCAAAAGAGCTTACATTTGAGCAGAGCTCTGAATGAAAGGAGACATCAAGCCATGGGAAAGTCTGAGGGGAGTGTACTAAGTTCAGGAACACAGCAGGTCAAATGGCCTGACACAGAAGACAGTCTTGCTAGGTCTGAGGTGTGGACAGAAGATCATTATGACCTGAATAGAGTGAGTGATGTGGAGAGTACTAGATGAGGTGAGGGGAATGATCCCAGATATTTCAAGCACTGGTAAGGAACTGAAGTTTTTTCTAGGTATATTGGGAAGCCATTCAGGAATCATGAGGTGAATAGTGTTTAAAAAGTTAACACCGATTGCTCTGGCTAGTACTTCCAACACTATGTTGAATAGGAGTGGTGAGAGTGGGCATCCTTGTCTAGTTCCTGTTCTTAAAGGAAAAGCTTTCAGCTTTTCCCCATTCAGGATGATATTGGCAGTGGGTTTGGCATGTATGGCTTTAATTATGGTAAGATACTTTCCCTCTATACCTAACTTATAGAGGGTCTTTGTCATGAATGAGTGCTGAACTTTATCAAATGCTTTTTCTGCATCTATAGAGATGATCATATGGTCCTTGTGTTTGAGTTTATTAATATGGTGTATCACATTTATTGATTTGCGTATGTTGAACCAACCTTGCATCCCTGGGATGAATCCCACTTGATCGTGATGAATAATTTTTCGTATGTGTTGCTGTATTCTGTTTGCTAGTATTTTAGTGAGGATTTTTGCATCTATATTCATCAAGGATATCGGCCTCTAGTTTTCTTTTTTTGGTTATATCTTTACCTGGTTTTGGTATCAGGATGATGTTTGCTTCATAGAATGAGTTTGGGAGGTTTGCGTCCGTTTCAATCTTTTGGAATAGTTTGTAAAGAATCGGTGTCAATTCCTCTTTGAATGTCTGTGAATCCATCTGGTCCTGGGCTTTTCTTTGTTGGGAGCCTTCTGATAACAGCTTCAATCTCCTTTATTGTTATTGGTCTGTTCAAATTTTCTACGTCTTCACGGTTCAGTTTTGGGAGCTTGTATGTGTCCAGAAATTTATCCATTTCCTCCAGATTTTCAAATTTGTTGGTGTATAGTTGTTTATAGTAGTCTTGAATGATTCCTTGTATTTCAGATGAATCAGTTGTAATATCGCCTTTTTCATTTCTAATTTTTGTTATTTGAGTCTTCTCTCTTCTTTTTTTTGTTAGCCATGCTAATGGTTTGTCAATTTTATTTATCTTTTCAAAAAACCAACTTTTTGATTTGTTGATCTTTTGAATTGTTTTTTGGTTTTCAATTTCATTCAGTTCTGCTCTGATCTTAATGATTTCTTTCCGTCTGCTAACTTTAGGTTTGGATTGTTCTTGTTTTTCTAGAAGAGAAGGAAATAAAGGGCATCAGATTGGAAAAGAGGAAGTCAAACTGTCCCTGTTTGCAGATGACATGATCCTATATATCGAACAGCCTAAAACCTGTACAAAAAAAGTGTTGGAATTGGTAAATGATTTCAGCACAGTAGCAGGATACAAAATCAACACACAGAAATCAGTAGCATTTCTTTTCTCCAATAGTGAACATGCAGAACGAGAAATCAAGAAAGCCTGCCCATTTACAATAGCCACCAAAAAAATAAAATACTTAGGAATTGAGTTAACCAAGGAGGTGAAAAATCTCTATCATGAGAACTACAAACCACTGCTGAGAGAAATTAGAGAGGATACAAGAAGATGGAAAGATATTCCATGCTCTTGGATTGGAAGAATCAACATAGTGAAAATGTCCATACTACCCAAAGTGATATACAAATTCAATGCAATCCCCATCAAAATTCCAAAGACATTTTTCTCAGAAATGGAAAAAACTATCCAGACATTTATATGGAACAATAAAAGACCACATAGCCAAAGCAATGCTGAGCAAAAAAAATAAAGCTGGAGGCATAACACTACCTGACTTTAAGCTATACTACAAAGCTATAATAACCAAAACAGTATGGTACTAGCATAAAAACAGACACACTGACCAATGGAATAGAATAGAGAATCCAGAAATCAACCCACACACTTACTGCCATCTGATCTTTGACAAAGGCACCAAGCCTATTCACTGGTGAAGGGACTGCCTCTTCAGCAAATGGTGCTGGGATAACTGGATATTCATATGCAGGAGAATGAAACTAGATCCATACCTCTCACCGTATACTAAAATCAACTCAAAATGGATTAAGGATTTAAATATACACCCTGAAACAATAAAACTTCTTAAAGAAAACATAGGAGAAACACTTCAGGAAATAGGACTGGGCACAGACTTCATGAATATGATCCCAAAAGCACGGGCAACCAAAGGAAAAATAAACAAATGGGATTATATCAAACTAAAAAGCTTCTGCACAGCAAAAGAAACAATTAACAGAGTTAAAAGACAACCAACAGAGTGGGAGAAAATATTTGCAAAATATACATCTGACAAAGGATTAATATCCAGAATATATAAGGAACTCAAACAACTTTACAAGAAGAAAACAAGCAACCCAATTAAAAAATGGGCAAAAGAGCTAAGTAGGCATTTCTCTAAGGAAGATATACAAATGGCCAACAGACATATGAAAAAATGCTCAACATCACTCAGCATCCGGGAAATGCAAATCAAAACCACACTGAGATACCATCTAACCCCAGTTAGGATGGCTAAAATCCAAAAGACTCTGAACGATAAATGCTGGCGAGGTTGCGGAGAAAAAGGAACTCTCATCCATTGTTGGTGGGACTGCAAAATGGAGCAGCCTCTATGGAAAATGGTATGGAGGTTCCTCAAACAATTGCAGATAGATCTACCATACGACCCAGCTATCCCACTGTTGGGAATATACCCAGAGGAATGGAAATCATCAAGTCGAAGGTATACCTGTTCCCCAATGTTCATCGCAGCACTCTACAATAGCCAAGAGTTGGAACCAGCCCAAATGTCCATCATCGGATGAGTGGATACGGAAAATGTGGTACATCTACACAATGGAATACTACTCAGCTATAAAAACGAATGAAATACTGCCATTTGCAACAACATGGATGGACCTCGAGAGAATTATATTAAGTGAAACAAGTCAGGCACAGAAAGAGAAATACCACATGTTCTCACTTATTGGTGGGAGCTAAAAATTGATATATAAATTCACACACACACACACACACACACAAAACCGGGGGGGTGAGAAGATATAACAACCACAATTACTTGAAGTTGATACGACAAGCAAACAGAAAGGACATTGTTGGGGGGAGGGGGGGAGGGAGAAGGGAGGGAGGTTTTGGTGATGGGGAGCAATAATCAGCCAAAATGTATATCGACAAAATAAAATTAAAAAAAAAAAAAAAAAAAGTTAACACCGGATGTCAGTGAAGATTTGATTGTAGGTAGACAAGAGCAGAAACAGGATGAGTAGTCAGAATGCTAATGCAATAATCTATGCAAGAAAAGTATGGTATCTTGGAATAGATATTAGTGGTAGAAGTGGTGAGATGATTGACAAAAGTATTTGTTCTGTCTTTTGCTTTTTTAAATTCAAAATATTTTAACATTTACTTGTACATATTTGTAGAGTACAGAGTATTGTTTCAATGCATATGTATACTGCACAATGATTCACTTAGAGTAGATGGCATAACTTTGTACCCATTAGTCCACCACTTCTCCTCCTCCCCCTTCCTCCTATAACTCACTCCCCACCCCAGCCTCTGGTAACCATTATTCTACTCTCTACTTCTTATGAGAACCACTTTTTTTTTTTTAGGATTCCACGTATGAGTGATATGCAGTGTATTTCTGTGCCTGCCTGCCTTAATATGGTATTCAGTTTCATCCATGTTGCTGCAAATTATAGAATTTTTTTTTTTTTTTTACATCTGAGTAGTATTCCATTGTGTATATATACCACAGTTTTTTATCCATTCATCTGTTGATGGACATCTAGGTTGATTCCATCTCTTGGCTATTGATTTCATTTCCTTTGGGTATATACCCAGTAGTAGGATACCTGGATCATAAAGTGGATGAATTTTTTTTCTCTGAGGAACCTCCATATTGTATTCCACAAGGGCTGTACCAATTTACATCCCTGTCAACAAAGTAGGAGAGTTGCTTTTTGAGAGTTTTTTTCTGAATCCTTTCCAGTATTTGTTATTTTTTGTCTTGTTGATAATAGCCATTCTAACTGGAGTGAGATGATATCTCACTGTGATTTTAATTTCCATTTCCCTGATGATTAGTGATGTTGAGCATGTTTTCATGTGCCTGTTGACCATTTGTATGTTTTCTTTTGAGAAATGTCTGTTCAGGTCCTTTGCCAGTGTTTTCTTCTAATAGTTTCATAGTTTCAGTTCTTAAATTTGGGTCTTTAATCCATTTTGAGTTGATTTTTGTGTATGGTGAGAGGGGTCTAGTTTCAGTCTTCTGAGTGTGGATATGCAGTTTTCTTAGCACCATTTGTTGAAGAGGCTGTCCTTTCTCCATTGGATATTTTTGGCACCTTCGTAGAAAATCAGCGAACTGTAAATGGGTGGTTTATTTCAGGAGTCCCTATTCTATTCTGTTGGTCAGTCTGTCTATTTTATGCCAGTACTATGCTGTTTTGGTTACTATAGCTTTACAGCCTATTTTGAAGTCAGGAAGTATGATGCCTCCAACTTTGTTCTTTTTGTTTGAGATTGCTTTAACTATATGGGCTCTTTTGTGGTTCCTTACAATTTTTTTAAATTTTAATTTATCAGTATACAATGTAGTTGATTTTGTGTCCCTTTACCAATTCCTCCTTTTCCCCCTTCTCTCTCCCCCCACTCCAGGTTCCTTACAAACTTTAAGATCATTTTTTCTATTTCTGTGAAGATTGTTGCTGGTATTTTGAAAGGGATTGTGTTGAATGCATAGAGTGCTCTGGATAATATAGACATTTTGATGATGTTAATTCTTCTGACCCGTGAACATGGGATATCTTTCCATTTATTTGTGTCCTCTTCACCTTTTTTCACCAGAATTTCATAGTTTTCATTGTAGAGGTCTTTTACCGCCTTGGTTAAATTTATTCCTAGATATTTCATTTTCTTGGTAGCTATTGTGGTTGAGATTAGTTTTTAGTTTTTTCTTCAGCTATTTTATTATTGGCATATGGGAAGGCTGTTGATTTTTGTGTGTTAATTTTGTATCCTGCCACTATATTGAATTCATTTATTAGTTCTAGTAATTTTTTGGTGGAGTCTATATTTCTTTCTTTGTATAAGAACGTGTCATCTGCAAATAGGGATAGTTTGACTTCCTCCTTTCTGATTTGAATGCCCTTTATAGTTTTCTCTTTCCTTATTGCATGAGCTAGAACTTCTAGCAACTGTGCTGGGTAGGAGTGGGGAAAGTGGGTATCCTTGTCTTGTTCTAGATCTTAGAGGAAAAGCCTCCAATTTTTGTCCATTCAGTATGATATTAGATGTGGGTTTGTTGTATGTAGCCTTTATTGTATTGAAGTACATTCCTTCCATACCTAATTTGCTGAGTGTTTTTATCATGAATTTTATCATGGATTTTATCAAATGCTTTTTCTAAGTCTGTTGAAATGATCATTTATAAATTGGCATATGTTGAACCATCCTTACATCCCTTGGATGAAACCCACTTGATGATGGTGTATCTTTTTAATGTGTTGTTGCATTCGGTTTGCTAGTGTTTTGTTGAGGATTTTCATATGTTCATTACAGATATTTCTTTTTTGTGTGTGTCTTTTTCCAGTTTGGGCAGGACAGTAATGCTGGTCTCATAGTATTCCGTTCTCTTACATTTTTTGGAAGAATTTGAGAAGAATTGATATTAGTTCTTTAAATGTTTGGTAGAATTTGACAATGGAGCCATCTGGTCCTGGGGTTTTCTTTGTTGTGAAACTTTTTATTATTGCTACAAGCTCATTAGTCATTATTGGTCTGTTTAGATTTTCTAGTTCTTCATGATTCATCCTTCGTAAGTTGTATGTGTCCAGGAATTTATCCATTTTTTTCCAGGTTTTCCAGTTTATTTGCATATAGTTGTTCCTAATAGTCTTTTATGACCATTTAATTTCTGTGGTATCAGTTGTAATGTCTCCTTTTTCATTTCTAATTTTATTTTTCTTTTTTTCTTTGTTAGTCTAGCTAAAAGTTTATTGATTTTGTTTACCTTTTTGAAAAAACAACTCTTTATTTTATTTATCTTTTGTATTTTTTAAAATATCTAATTCATTTATTTCCACACTGATCTTTGTTATTTCTCCTCATCTACCAATTTGGGATTTGGTTTGTTCTTGTTTTTCAGGTTCCTTGAGATGTAGCATTAGGTTATTTGGAGTCTTCTTTTTCGATATAGGCATTTATTGCTATAAACTTCTCTCTTAGAACTGCTTTTGCTGTATCCTGTAGGTTCTCATATGTTATGTTTTCATTTACATTTGCCCCCAGGAATTTTTTAATTTCCTTTTTGATTTCTTCTTTGACTCCCTTGTTTAGAAGCATGTTATTTAATGTATTTTTACAATGTCAAGTGTCCCTTTTGTTGTTGATTTCTATTTTTATTCCATTGTAGTTGGACAAGATAGTTGATATGATTCCAGTTTGTATAAATCTGTTGAGGCTTGTTTTGTGTCCTAACATAAGGTCTATTCTAGAGAATGTTCCATGTGCCACTGAGAAGAATGTGTATTGTGAAGCTGTTGGGTGAAATGTTCTATAAATGTTCATTAGGTCCAGTCAGTGTATAATAGAGATTAATTCTGATGTCTCCTGGTTTTCTGTCTGGATGAGCTATCCTTTGCTGAAAATGGGATATTAGAACCCCCAACTTTTTCTTTTCTTTTTTCTTTGGCAGCTGGCTTTTAAGGGTAAAGTCCCTGACCATTACTGTGTTGAATTTTATCTCTCCCATTAGGTCCAGAAGTAATTGCTTTATAGAGCTTATATAACTGAGTGCTCCAGAGCTGGGTGCATATATGTTTAGAATTGTTATACCCTCTTGTTGAATTGATCCCATTATCATTATATAATGACCTTCCTTATCTTTTTTTACTTTCATTGGCTCGAAGTCTATTTTATCTGATATAGGTAGAGTTACTCCTGCTCTTTGTGGTTTCTATTTGCATGAAATAACTTTTTGTATCCCTTCACTTTCATCCAGTGTTCTTTTCTGGAAGAGAGCTGAGAGCTGCACTGGGGCTCTGTTGAATGTTAGGTGTTCCTTTTCTCTTGCTGCTTTTAGTATTCTCTTCGACTTTGGTTTTTTAATAATTTGATTATGATATGTCTTGTGGTGTGCCTCTTTGGATTGAATTTGATTGGTGACCTTTGAGCTTCCTATATCTGGATGCTGTCATCTTTCTCCATACTTGGGAAATATTTCAGTCATTATTTCCTTGAGTATGCTTTCTAGGTCTCTTCTTTTAAATTCTTCCAGTATACCAGTTATGTGGAGGTCATTTCACTTGAGGGAGTCCCATATTTATTGTATTTATGTTTCATTTTTTCTTATTCTTTTTCTTTTTGCTCCTCTGATTGAATAGCATATGTTCTACTTTCAAACTCACTGATTCTTTCCTTTGTTTGATTAAATCTGCTATCGGAGCTTTCTCTTGAGATTTTCTCTTCAGATAATGTGTTCTTTATATCTAGAATTTCTATTTGGTTTTTTTTTAATTGCTTCTATTCTTTGTCAAGTTTCTCATTCTGCTCTTGAATTATTTTCCAGCTATCACTTGAATTTCTATCTGTATTTTCTTGTGACTCCCTGAACATCTTCAAGTGGGTTATTCTGAATTCTCTGTCAGATGTTTCATAGACCTGCTGTTCTGTTGGGTTTGTTGCTGGTACTTTGTTGGTTTCCTTTGGTAGTGACATTTCTTGTTTTTTTCTTGATCTTGATGATCTTACGTTGATGCCTGGGCATTTGAGGAGACTACTATTTCTTCTATGTTTATAAGTGTTCTTTGGTGGTGTTAAACTTTTACTGGTTAATATCAGAAGTTTGTCTCTGGTCTGTGGGGTTTTTTTATTTCTGTCACCACCACTTAGACTCTGCACTGGGGCTAATGTGCTGTCCTGTTGTTAATCCTCAAATGGGGGAACTTCCTATGGGGACCAGAACTTGAGCTCTGTGCTTGAGCTAACTTGCTGCATTGCTGCTGATTCCCTAGGGAAGGCTTTTGTGCAGATTAGATTTTAACTGTGGGCTACACTTCTAGGTCTTGGCTGTGGAGAAATTCCATCCCCAGACTGTATCTTTCCTGTAAACTGCACCCTCTGCAGTTCTATCACCATGACCGATTTCCACTGAGACCAGCTGCCCATGCTGCACCCCAGTGTTCCCCTCATGGGCCAGCCTCTCACCTGCACTCCAACTGCATTCCATGGGACAGTGCATGTACCTCTCCTCACTATGAGTCTCCGGTCTCTGGGCAGCTTATTTCTTTGATCAGCTGTGGTCCCTCACTCCTACATGTTCCCTGGGGAAACTTACCAGTGCTCCTTCTGGCCTGTGATCTGGTATGGTGTGCTTCAAATCCCCCCTGTCCCTTGCATACTCCAAGCAAGTTTACATGAAGGGTATTGTTGTGGTTTTTGTGGGCTCCTGGAATCTGATCTGTGTGCTGCAGCCACTCCCCACCCCCTACCAGGTTGGCTCAGAATCAGCCAGGGCTCAAAATGATTAGAGTCATCCCTACTCCCTCTCACTGTGGCCTCTCGTACCTTCACAAACTCCGTGGGTCTCTCCTTCTCTTCCCCTAGCTCCAGCAGTCCCAGGATGGCAGTCTGCTTTTTAATAGTTATAAATTTATTTATTACTTGTGTGGAGGAGCAACACTGGGAATTGTCTATTTTGCCATCTTGATGACATCACTGTCTTGATAGATAGTATTTGTTACACCTATAGTCAGGATTAGCTGTTCAGTTGTATGTGACATGTGAAGGTAATCTTTTAAGATTTTGGCTTGAATAGCTGGAATTAATGGTGGTGGATTTTTTTGAGATGGGAAACTCTAAATGAAGAGATTTAGATATGGGAGATCAAGAGTGAAGTTTTGTACTTGTCAAGTTGGAGGTGCCTGTTGGACATTCAAGTGAAGATGTTGAGTTAGCAGTTGAGTAAATGAGTGTAGATAGAACTCAGTGGAAGGCTATAATGTCATTTTTTTTTTCTAGTCGGTCCAGATGAGAGTCACCAACATTATATGATATTAGTCTTAGTGTGTTTTCTGTTGCTTATAACAGAATTCTTGAGATTGGATACTTATAAAGAAGTGAGATTTACTTCTTACATTCCAAAGGCTGGGAAGTCTGACGTTGAGGGGGTGCATCTTGTAAGAGCCTTCTTGGCTAATGGAGACTCTCCACAAAGTCCCAGTGTGGTGTGGGACATCACATGGTGAGAGGGCTGAGTGTGCTAGCTAGGTCTCTCTTTCTCCTCTTATAAAGCCACCAGTCCTACTCCCATGATAACTCATTAATCCATTAACCCATGAATGGATTAATTCATTTATGGGGGCAGAGGCTTCATGACCCAATTACCTCTTAAAGGCCCTACTTTCAATACTGCCACGTCAAGGATTAAGTTTCAATATGAATTTTGGAGAGGAAAACATTCAAATAATCACAGTATTTAAAGCTAGTAAATGAGATTACCTAGAAATTGAGTGGGGGCATGGCAGAGAGCACAACAGAGAGGCTGAAAACTGAGTCTGAGAATATTTCAACATGTAGAGGTACACACAAAAGGGAAGATCCAGTAAAGGAGACAAATGTAACAGCTACTGTGTTAGGAAAATAACCAGGAGCATACAGTAATCCTGGAAGGCAGTTGGAGAAAGTATTTCATGGAGGGAATGATCAACTATGCCAGATGTTTGTGAAGTGAAGCTTTGTATTTAACCATTTTATTTGGTAGGGTGGTCATTAGTAACTTTGATAATAATAGTTTCAGTGGAGTGATAGGTATAAAAGTGAACTAGATTCAAGAGAGAATGGGAAATTAGGAAATAGAGACAGTGAGTATAGGTAGCTTTTTAAAGGAATTTTCCTATACAGGGGAACAGAGAAACAGAGCTATTGATAGTAAGGGACTTGAAATCAAGGAAGGATTTTTAAATTTGGGATATGTCACACTTTCGTATGCTAATGAAAGCAGTCTATCTGAAAAATAACAAAGGATGATGTAGAGAGAGGGGAGTAAAGTAGGAGCAAAGTTCTTGAGTAGATAAGAGGTGCTGGGATCCAGTGCGCAAGTGTGGTGGTCTTAAAAACAGAAATTGTATGTCATTTTAACCAGGGAGAGGTAGAATATTAGGGTAGTTCAAAAAGTTCATGGAAAATAGAATTGAAAGATAATATGAATCTTTCCATGAACTTTTTGAAGCATCGTCATATGTGAGTACAGATGCAGAAGGGTAGATTTAGTTAGGGGTATCAAGATGAAGTATTTCTCTTCTGATTGCTTTCACTTTCAAAAGTCTGGTTGTTAGCTAAGTTACTAGAGTGGGAGTAGGTTCTTAGAGGTGTGAAGAAATGGGAGAAAATGTTCAATATTTTTCTTTATTCTGAGCATAAGAAAGTGAACTAAATGTATTAGTGGAAGGAAAATTTCTGGTCATCACTTGAGGTCAGTGATCATACATTGAAAATGAGACCCATGTTGGGTACATGTGTTTCTCCAGCTGTTTTCCACTGTTTGGGTTCAGTTGCAGTGTAAGCAGAATTGTGTTTAATCGGGGTTGGGATTTTGCCAGGTGAATGTGACTAAGGGGAAGCTAAACATGGGGTTTTAGATACAGTAAAGGACTCTGGTATATAGCTTGGTTAGGAAGAAAGTTATGCTATGGGAAAGATGCTAGACAATGAATAAATGGTAGTCTGTGTACTGAAAGGTCCAGTAAAGTTTGGTCTGGTGATGGGGGCAGGTCAGGATGTTGTGGTCAGAAAGGGGATTATTGAAATGGGGATTTTGGAAATAAGGAGGATCTATGCCTGCACTGTCCAGTACCATAGCTGCTGGCTACATGTGGCTATTTTGTACTTAAAATTACATGAAATTTTAAATTCATTTCCTCAGTCATGTTAGACACATTTAAAGTGTTAAATGTGTCTGTGGCTGCCATACTGGGCAGCTTATGGGAACGTTTATTCCATTGCAGGAGCACCCAGGAACTTTTTAGAAATTCAGAATTTAAGGCCTGATCCTGCTTTTACTGAAGTAGTATCTACATTTTTTGCAAGATACCCAGGTGATTTGTAAGCACATTAAAGTTTGAAAAGTACTGAGAGAGGAGTGTGCTTTAGTACAAATGTATAAAGAACCTATTGGTGGTTTACTTTCTGTGAATGTCCGTATATTTTTTGACACTGACCAAGGGTTACTTTGAGTATTTCAGTATTTAAATACCATATTACTAAATTGATCATCTGGGGTTGGTATAATGGGGCAAGATACAGTATTTCTATTTTTAAACACTATTTTTTTTTTGAGAACACCAAAATGGGGAATACTGAGTTCAGAATTTAATAAATATTTTATTTCTTTACCATCACATTTTATTTAAATTAATGTTCCCTAGCATTTTACTAATTCAGTAATCCCCCTGAAATTCTCAAAGAATAAGAGTGAACTATATCTACTTGTAACAATATTTAAACATATTATAAATGACCTGGCAAAAGAGGATTCTTTTTTTAAAAATGTTTCAAAGTAAAATAATACTTCTAAAATTGGAATTCAATATAATTTCAAATTTTATAGCAATATTATATTAAAGTATGTTTTGTTAAAATGATTTCATATATTTACTGTTCTTGTATTAGTTTCATCATTCTTAACTTGTGTTTTAGGGGATGGATAAGAATGCTTTTGAGAAAAAATATAATACCGTTGGAGTGAATATTTTCCGAACTCACCAGTTGTTCTGTCAAGATGTACTTAAATTGCGTCCTGGGGAAATGGGTATTGTCAGCAATGGGAAAGTAAGTAAAAAAAGGAATTGCTTACTTTTCTGAGTTACACTGTGATACAGTGGGTCTTAAACTTGTTTCTATCACAACACATCTGATGTGATGCACACAGAGGATGGTACTCATGGGCTGGACACACCAGACAGGGCTTAGCATAAATAAAGTGGGCACATGGAATACTCCCTGTCTTCACCCCTTTTTGTGTTTATGATAACAATGAATGCAGGTAAGAAAGAATGTTCTTTATTCATCCAGCTTGTATTTTGTTCTAATACAAGTATTACAACAACTTAGTGCACATTACAACAGTGTAAAAACCACTGTTGTAGTAGGTGTAGTAAGTAATTACATTGTTACATCTTTTTCTTCTTGTACCTTTTGAGTATGTTAAATGCCAATTACAAATTAGATACTTTTGTAAGTTTTGAAGTATAAGGTAGTGTAAATTGCCACATATTTTTAATGTAATCTTTAAAAAGCTTTAGGAAAAAAATCATTCTTATTTCCACCATCCTAATAAACTTTGCTATTAATAGTTTATTGTCTTACCTTCTAACATATGTAGATAACCATTTTATTTTTTTTAATATGTGATTGTTATCTTCTATATATAATACATATATATAATATTCTATATTGTGCTTTTTTACCTTAATATATCATGAACATTTTTATGAGAAGAGTCTTTATAGGCACATACAAAATGGGTGATATCTACGTATTAATATTTTTTTGAGTATGGTAGTCTGATTTTATTTTTTACTAATTGCTTAACTAAAAAAATCTAGTGCTTACGTTTATTAAGAAACAAACTAATGCAGTACGTTTGACATATCTCTGGCTTGAATTATCAAATTTATATTTCTAAATCATCTTCAAAGCTCTAATACACTTTTAATGTTTTCTTTTTTTTCCATATTTTTATGAACTCTGTTCACCTGCATGTCAGACTCAGGTTCATCTGTGTACAGTGCTATTTTACAAATTGGTGACAGCAGTTGCCATTTCTTATTGTAAAAAGTATAAGTGAATGATAGTAAGCTATGTAGACACCTAGAAATGGCATTGCTTTTTCTTTTTAACAGTTTTTTTGGGGGGAGATACAGCTTTTTAAAACAGTTTTAAGGTATATGACTATCTGTGGCTGTGTCAGACATTTTAAGGGATAAAGAGGGAAAAAAATGGGACCTGCTATATCTAGTACCTTGCCTTTTGGTTATACATTAGGGAAAATCTACTCTTTTCTTTGTCATTGTTTAATATAATTCATATAGTGTTATCGATATTAATAACAAGTATGAGTTATAGTTATGTTCAACTTAGTTTTCCTAAAACTATGTTTTCTTCTCACTTTCCTTAAAATTGACAAAAAATATTCAGATATCAATTTCCTATCTACTGTGAACCAAATATTCTTCTAGGTTGGAATGGTATAGCAGTGAACAAATGTTTTTCATGGGACTGATATTTTGGTGGGCAGAGACAGACAACAAATAGCATCTTTACTGTTGTCTGTCTTCATCTTTTTGTGCTGCTGTAACAAAATCCTACAGGCTGGGTAATTTATAAAGAACAGACTTTTATTTCTTACAGTTCTGGAGGTTGAGAAGTCCAAGGTCAGGGCACCAGTATTGGTGTCTGATGAGTGCTAATCTCTGCTTCTAAGATGGCGCCTTTGCTGCTATGTCCTTAGGTGGCAGAAGGACAAGAGAGTGCTTCCTTCATCCTTAAGCTCTTTTATTATAAGGATGCTAATCTCATTCATGAGGGCAGAGCCCTCACTACTTAATCACCTCCCAGAGGCCACACTGTTAATAATACAACATTGGCCATTAAGTTCCAACACATAAAACTTTTCTGTCTTAGTCCATTTTGTGCTGCTATAACAAAATATCTGAGACCAGGTAATTTATAAAGAACAAAAATTTATTCTCTCACGGTTCTGGAGGCTAGAAAGTCCAATATCAAGGCACCAGTATCTGATGTGGGCTTTCTTGCTGCATCCTTACATGGCAGAAGGTGGAAGGGCAAAAAGGGGATGAACACTGTGTTCCCACATAATAGAAGAGCAGAAGAGAGTGAACCCACTCTCACAAGCAGTATTAATCCATTCATTAGGGACGAGTCCTCATGACATAAACATCTGCATTAGGCCTCACCTCCCAACACTTTTGTATTGGGGATTAAGTTTTAGCATGAGTTTTGGAGGAGACAAAACATCCAAACCATAGCACGTTAAGACCATAGCGTTATCATTTAGACAGAGAACCGAAGGAGGTAGGGGAGCAGGTCATGTGAAATATCTGGAACAGGAATGTTCTAGGCAGATATCATTTAGACAGAGAAGCAAAAGAGGTGGAGGAGAAGACCATGTCAAATATCTGGAACAGGAATGTTCCACGCAGAGGGAGTGGTGACTTCAAAGGTCTTGAGATGAGATCATGTCTGAATTCTGTGAATCATGTCTGCTATTCTAGGAATAGGAGGTAGGAAAAGAGTAGACAGGAGAGAAGCTCAGAAAATTAGCTGGGGGCCAGATCATGTAGGATTTTTTATGCAGTTGAAGGACTTCTGCTTTACTGTGAATGAGTTGGGAAGTTCATAGTTCTGGGCAGGAGACTGACATCATGTTTTATTTGGATCATTAATAGCTGTTACCTTGAGAATACACTGAATGAGGTCAGTGAGCCAGTTAGGAAATATAGCAATAGTCCTGGTGAGAGATGATGGTGGCTTGGACCAGAATGGTTCTAGTGGAAGTAGTGAGAAGTGGATGTGGGAAATACTTTGCAGGAAGAGTGAATAGGAATTGTTAATAGACTTGGTGTGGGATGTGAGAGCACTAAGTGACTGGTAGAATAGAGTAAATATATATCAAAGTATGGAAGACTGCAGGATAAGTGGGATTGTTCAGGAGGAGTGAAAAGGGGACAGATAGAGAATTCAGTTCTGGACCTCCAGATAGGCTTGTTGAGTAGGCAATTGACTATAAGAGTTGAATTCAGGGGAAAGATTGGGGCTAGAGATAGATTAAATCAAATTATGTTGACATTTAGTGTTGACTAATGGAAAAGTGTAGTTTTGATTATCTTTTATTTGTGTAGAACTGTGGTTTGAGTAGAAAAGTATAGTGTATCTGAAAATAAATACTGTGGTTTATGAGCTATAGTGTAATACTTATTATAGTGTCTGAAAGTAATACTATAAAGCATAACAATTACAGCAGTTGTAGCAGGTAGTTCTAATTCTGAATCACATAGCTTAATGCTTGAAAAGGTATGATAGTTTAGCATGAATCTTCATTCTGACCCTGCCCAAATGTTTATAGTAGAATTGGAACATATTCAGTGTTAAAATTGTTTATAAATGAGTGACAACTGGGGTGCAATGATGATCTCATAATTTCTTACTGACTCAGCAAATTAAAAATTTATCTTTTTATCTATTTATCTAAATAAAACCCTAAATAATGCTATTGTTACAATTATTTTTATTTTAATCATACAACAGATTCACAAATTGCTGAAAGACATGAGGTAGCAGGGAATAGGATAAGCAATGTCTTTTTGTTGTTGTTTTTGGAGTTTTTTTGGATTCAAATTTTAGTTGCACAATTAATTGTATAATTTCTGTAAGAATTGCTTTCTTCATTTGGACAATAGGAATGGTAATAATCTGTTTTACAGGGTTTTCAGAGAGATTAAATAAACATTTATATGTAAAGCACATGGAACGACCCCAGATACATGGTAAATTTTCAGTAAATATTAACTGCTATTTTCTCTTGAACTATTTGAAGGCTATCATGGAAAATAGTGGGCACATTTGATAGACTTGATTTGTATTACACTAAATTAAAGTCAGTATAGAATCAAGGCCAGTTGATCAGACTTCTGTGAGTGGAAAGAGATTTTTAGCTCAGTATGTGGATGAACATCTAGCAGTTTTCTAAAATTTTAATGAGCTGTCTCATTAAATGAGGTAAAGGTAATGCATTTCTGTTATAGTAGCTACTCTGTATCACTGAGAAATCACACGTTCAAAATGTTATAAAGAAGATTTAAGCACAAGACAGATTTTAATGTACTATTACATGATTTTCGAGTTTAATGTTATTTTTTCCTTTTTCCAACCTGAATATTATGTGACGTTATATTTAAGGTACTTTTTTCCACAAATATTATATTCAATTTTAAGTAGAAGAACTAAGGTGCAGAAGAAAGAAGTTTCTCCTAGCTATCTGATGCTTTGCTTACATAAACGAATAGAGCCAGTTCTCTAGTGAATTTAATCAATAAAGAAAACTAATCTTGGTAATCCCTTAAGAAAATAATTTAAGATTTTAATTTTTTATTCTGAGTTACTAATAAAACTGCCCAAGTCCCTAGAGGTAGTACAGATAAGATTCAGCACTTTCCCAAGCCTGCCTATTAATAATAGTCCAAAAAAATGTAACAGTGAATGTGCTTTCAATGTTACCTTAAAAATTAAATCTTAAGGCAATGAAATATTTATATGTGTTCTTTTAATATTATAGTACTCGTTTTTGTGTATTTTTGAGAGCCCGTGTTTTATATTTAAGATGAAACATGGTATTTGTTTAGTTGAGGTGCAAACATCCCAGCTAAAGTCACCTTTGATATGAGCAAATGAGGATAGAAAGATTCAAGACCTATACTTCAATAATTTTTTGAAAATGTTAATTGGCGAAGCAGATGAAGGGAAAGTGAGAAAATCTGGCTACAACCATTACGTTCTGATCTTTTTAGCAAAAAATATTTTTATTAAATACAATTGTTTCATACATAAGACTGTCAGTCTCACCTTCTACATCAGGACTTTGTGTACATATTATGGTGATTGCATGTATTAACTTCCTTAGAAAATGCTCATGGTATGTGTTGAGCATC
This sequence comes from Cynocephalus volans, assembly GCF_027409185.1. Taxonomy (NCBI): domain Eukaryota; kingdom Metazoa; phylum Chordata; class Mammalia; order Dermoptera; family Cynocephalidae; genus Cynocephalus; species Cynocephalus volans. Next base: position 16,871,909 of record NC_084466.1, read on the forward strand.
CGTAATCTGAAATCTGAAATGCTCCAAAATTTAAAACTTTTGGAGTGCTGGCATGATGCCCAAAGGAAATGCCCATTGGAGTATTTCGGATTTTGGATTTTCAGATTAGGAGTGTTCAGCCAGGACGTATTCTGCAAATATTCAAAAATCCATAAAAATACAAAATCTGGAACATTTCTGGTCCCAAGCATTTGGGATAAGGGATACTCAACCTGTAGGTGGTGGTTGTGATGCAATAGCCATCCTGAGAAATTAGGTATGTGGCAATTTGACAATTTCTCACTCTGTACTTACTGGTTTAAAGCTAAACTAAGTGACCTTGCTGTGTTCCAGACCATTTATATAATATCAGTTCAATGAAGATTGGTTGGTATTGCTATAGTAACTGTGTGATTTGTCTCTTGGTTTTTGCTATTTTGTGGCTTGCTAATATAATAATTAATATTATTAATTATAGTATTATTATGGTATTGTATACTATAATCTGCAGGTCAATATGAAAGTAAATTGAAATTAAGATATTTATGAAATAGAGACAATTGCTTTCATAATTTAATTTAGAATGAAAAGTTCCATGTATTTGGAAGCATCATGGTTTATGTTTCAAAGTAAAACTTTCTTTTTTTTTTTTTTTTTTTAATTTTATTTTCAAAGTAAAACTTTCTAATTGAAATAATTTGCTACTTTTTTATTTTGTTACTTTGGTTTCCATGTTTATGCAAATATTATTCATAATACCAAAGTGAGAAGATGTTTTTCTCTTTGTTTCGTAGTAGACTTAGTAAATGGTGGGATTAATAGCTACCATCTCTTTAATCTCTAATCAATTTTTGCTTAACAAAGAAATATCTGATGAGAAAATATTTTTTCTAAACTGATATCTTCTAGAAGATATACAATAATATAACTGTTTTTATTTTAAGTTCTTAGGACCTTTAAATGAAGATTTCTATGCAGAAGATTTTTATTTGTTGGAAAAGATAACATTTAGTAGTTTATTAGAAGAAATTATAGACATTGTTGAAAATATGGAAATCGACCCAAAGAAGTAAGTATTTAAAATCATAAGAGCAATTCATTTTGGAGTTTGGTATTTTGCACCTGATGTTTTCTTTTTAAGATTAGAAGATGTTTCAAATATGTAGAAAAGTAAAGATATAGTAATAGATGTATAGAAAATATGAAGAAATAAGAAAAGGCATCCATTTACTCACCACCATCAAGCTGTAGATGTTCGTTTTATTTGCCTTGGATCTGACTGTCTCTTTGTTTCTTACCCACCCATCCCAATCTCCTTCCTCATCAAGAGATAATCATTTTCCTAAAGGTTTGTGTGAATGATTCTCATATCTGTGTTTATCCTTTTGCTTCATGTGTAAATGTCCATTATTAGTGTTTATTGTGTTGAATGCCTTGACTTTTTTAGAGAAATGTAGGTCTTCTTTTGCAGTCTTCTTCCTTAGGAGCCATGTTCACGTATATAGAGCCTTTTTTAAGGCATTAATTATAACATGAAATATAAACTTTCTCTTTCAAAAAAATTTATGCATTTTTTTGTCTTGTTTATCTAGCGTGAGTGACTTTGTTATGAAAGTTGATGCCCTTGTCTCCTCTTTGCCCAAGGGTAAATCTCGGTATGATGTTACGTTTCTTAAAGAGAGTTACAGGTAAGAATATACAGTACCTATTTGTGTTTTTTTCTTTCAGTGCATGCTATAATCAATTATTGTTTCCATTTGTTTTCATAATATAGTAAAATTTAAAGTAGAACTAAACGTTTTTTGTTAGATAATGAATGTATTTGACAATATTAGGAAAAGAAATTCCAGTTAGTTATATATTCTAGTAAATAAAGGATGATATATATATAGGATATGAAGTTTCAAGTAAGTTTTACCTAGTATGATTTGTCTTATTCTTAATGTCTTTCTTTCAAGCCCAAGATCATTTGCAATTTTTACAGTATCTTGGGATAATCATTATAAATTAGATCTTTATGATTTCAATGTGTAAAAGACTCAGTTACTAAAGAGTTCTGATTAATCAGTGTAGAGTTACTTGTACACACGGTTGTCCTCATATATCTTATGAAATTTCAAATAGTATTTTATAACAATTTGTCCCAAAGTGTCTTCTATGGAACACTGCTCTGGGATGTTGACAGATATGTTCTGAGTGGAAAACTGTTATCTGATCAAGTAAGTTTCAGGGACACTGCATCTTATATACCCCTTTTAGAGATTCTCAGTGTGCATTTGCATATTAATGGTTCTGAGAATTTGTGCAGTTAAAAGAAGGCGAAGAAAAGAAAATTTCATTTTTGGTTAATCCAGCAGTTTATCCATGGAACATTTATCCATGGAACACATATTTGTCAAAAGTTTATTATTATCTCACAAAAATTAGGCTTCAAAAGATAGCCAACAGAGAAATACTGTTTTAGAATAATGAACTAGTTTATAATTTCACTATATAACAGCTCCTCTAAAATATTTGAAATAAAGTACTTCAGGCTCCATCTGTGTGCTTACAATTATCTGTGTCACCACAAGGGAACTTTTTTTGTTGTTTTTAATTAAGGATCACTTAGAATTGGGAACAAAATAAAACATTATATAAGTAAATTATAGACATGTTTTATTATATGATCTTATTCTAATCACCGTTCTTATAAAACTAAATTGAGATAAATTACTTTAATGCAGACTTAAAATGACTGACATGTTCTTGTAAGTTTTCTGATTTTTATGGTAGATGCAGTCTTAGGTTGCTTATGTTTACTCTTTAGAGATAGCATGTGCTTTACCTGTAGAGAAGTCTGTCTTTTTAGGTATCTTCACACAGGTATACTATTATCATCCTCAGGGAAAATTACTTCCTAGAGAGAAATGATCGAGCGTTGTTGGCAATTAAGTTTTCATTTACTTTTTCAGATTACTGAGACTGAATACTTTTAAGTATTTTAAATACATTTAATGGGATTCTTTTCACAAACTTCTTAGATTTCTTAAATAGCATGTGGTAAAATAATTTAACACAAATTATTCAAAGCGTCATTGTAAACATCAGTTATTGTGCAGTACCATTAAGTTATGTTTAGGAATTTTGATATGTTTTGAGCTATTTATTCCCACATTAAATGCCTGAAACATTTGATCTTTTATAGTTTATTATTATAGTCTCCCACTTCCTTTTCCCAGCTTTCACATCTATCAATGTATCATGCTACCTTATTTTATACAAAGGGAAGGGTATGGTGTGACTTTGTGACCATGGTTTTTAGTTCTCCGGATTTTTGTTTATTTCTGGAACATTATTATAAATGTTTATAAATGTATATGAAGTATGTATATGTATTGAGGTGCATGAGTGTTTATATAACAATATTCACTTAGTGCCAGCCCTTTTTAACACAAAGTCAATAAACAGCCATTTTCTGAGTTCTTGTAAATAATTTAGGCATTTTTTTGTTTTCCTTATGTTTTCATATGTTGCTATGATATATTTATTTAGATCAACTTAGGTTTTGCAATACATTAGCTTTCTTATCAAAAAACCCAGCATTTGAATCCCAATCTACCAGTTAACTAGCTGCATGATCTCTCAGCCTCAGTTTCTTAGTCTGTAAAGTATAGATGATGTTCCCTACTCTTCAGGGGTTATGAGATTGACACCTACTGCCTTGAATATAGTAGCTGTTATTTGTATTTTTTATACAAATAATGAGGTACCACTCATAATTTGGAAATAAGATTTAACCTGAGAGTTAAACCATAAAATCAGCACATGTAAATCAGGGGAGAGATGTGCACATCTACTTGAAATGGAGGACCCAGACCAGCAGAACTTAATGATAACCTGATTGAAGGTATTAATTTATTGAAGAAACAGTGACTTTGTGGGTTTTATTTGTGTTGGAAGCCTAGGAAAAGTGGAGAGAAATGGCTTAGCAATGCTGGCCTATATAATCAGGGTTCAGTCAGAGCAGTAGAAACACAGTGTGTGTGCACACACATGTATTGACCTGTATACATATACGTATTTGTATGTATATGGGGGGGTGCATAGATATGAATTTATTTTAGTTGTTTGTTTGTAAAGGAATTATTTTTATAAGACTTGACCTTACACAAATGTGGGACTGGTTAAGCATTTCCTGTAAGGCTATTGACTTCTGGTGCTGGAGCTTGAAGTTTACGGTTCAATTAGGAAGAGGACGTGGCTGTAAAGAGGGGGGATCAAGAGCAAGCTGAAGCCCCACACGGATGGACTGGAAAAAAAATGATTTCCTATATGATTATAGTGTTAAAATAGTAATTCACTTGGAATATTCTATACTTTGAATCAAATACATACTGTTAACTTTTAATTATGCGAAATATAAAATTAATTATCTCCCACTGGCCTTTTCTGTACCTTTAATCATTTTCCCATTTCCCTTTAAAGATTAGGTCATCTTCTAATTTAGAACTTAAATCAATGAAAGACAATGGAGAGGACAGGGAGGGAGGTGAGGTGAGGAAGACTGGGATCAAAATAAAATATGATAAATTTGAGTGTTTTTGTTCCTGAACTTCCCTGTTACAATATGTTGATTTTTTGAAATACTAAATGTATTTATTTATTTATTTTTATTGAAACGTAATTGATTATACATATTTGTTGGGTACAGAGTTGAATATCAATATGTATGTACAATACATGATGATCAAATCAGGAAAATTAATATAGTCATCTTTATAAAACATAATCATTCTAAATATAATGAAAGTATGAAATAGTTAATTTTATTCTCAGATCTGAGGAACTATATTCAACTAACACAGAAGCATCTTCACTTTATTTTTTATCATGCATGATCCATGAGAATTTTGAGGGCCTAAAATTATTAGAAAATTATTAGAGCTTTTACTGTAATAGTATTGTTCTTTGAAGGGTTTTTTTATAAATCACTTGTTCTTAAAATCTTACTTTTATTTTCTCTAATTCCTTCCAGTTTTATAGTTTGTTGAACACAGACATTAGACTTTTAAATTTGTATTTTATTGTGTGAAATAACCAGGAGTTTTTAATCTAGAGAGAAAGAAAACAATTTATGAGAAAGTATGTAGCTAAGATCATGATTAGTTAGGTATTTGTATAAATTTAACCCATTATCTTTCATCTTATTTTCTATTTTCCTAGCATTATAAAAATAAATCCACAAGAGAATGACGTGTTCTTTGAAGTCATTGCTATTGTTGATCCATTGACAAGAGAAGCACAGAAAATGGCACAGTTATTAGCCGTAAGATAATATAAATTAGACTAAATGTTTTTATTTTGAAATTTATAATTTTTTCAAGCCTGTTTTCAAGTATAATCAAATATTTGTGCTCTTGATTCTTTACTTCATCCAACATTTTAATAGCTTATATTTCAATGTAGAAAATGAAACAATAGACCTATGCATATAGTGTTATGGCAGTGCTGAGGCTAGGTATTGCTATGGGTGTGATTCCCACAAAATTAATATTGCAACACATTAAATATATTTTGATGAATTTCAAGCTCTAACTCCCAGCGTGACTATTTCTGGAGATAGGGCCTTTAGGAGATAAGGTTAAGTGAGGTCATAAGGGTGAGGCCCTAATCCAGTATTGTTGATGGCCTTATAAGAGAAAGAGAGAGAGAGATCTCACTGTTTTTCCTTGAGTGTACAAAGAGGTCATATGAGCACACGGCAACATGCGGCTGCCTACAAACCAGGAAGAGAGTTCTCACTGGAAACCAAATGAGCCAGCACCTTGATTTTGGATTTCCCAGCCTCCAGAACTGTGAGAAAATAAATTTCTATTTTTATTTAAGCCACCTTGTCTGTGGTATTTTGTTATGGCAGCCCAAGCAGACTAATATGGATGTCTTCCCCATGTTGCAAAGGGTGGCTTTTGGAAAAGCTGATGCTTAAGCTTAATCATGTGAAGCTTAAAGTGTAATAACTAAAGTTAGCCAAACAGGCAAAGCTGAGGGAAGGGGGAACATAGAGGTTGTATTCAATAGGTGTGGACATTATAACAAAGGTCAAAATAACGGTACCTTCAACAAGACTGATGTGTCTTTCTTTCATCTAAAAGTTCAAGTGTAAGCTGCCTGGGGTTGCTAAGGCAGCTCCACAGTGTGAGGGATTCAGGCACCTGCTGTCTAGTTGTTCAACTATCCTCCTGAAGCACCTTCTGTCTAGTGGTCCAGAATCACTAGTCAAGCTCCTAACATCATCTCTGTATTTTTGCCAGCAGGAAGGGGAGAACAAGGGCACAACCCCCAAAGTTAGACATATTCTGTCCTATCACTTCTCACTGACTAGAGTGTAGCCAGTCATCTGGTTCCACTTAGTGAAAAGGGAGGCTGGAAAATATTGCCACAAGCCCCACATAAACCTGAAAATTCTTTCACTAAAAGAGTAGGGGGGAATGAGTGTTAGGAAACAGCTATCAATCTCCAAAAGGACATTGTGTGGCTTACCGTTTTACTGAGAATTTTAAAGTTTCAAATTGTAATGCAGCTTCCACTAGCTAAATTTTAAAAAGCTAATTACATCAGGCTATATGTTTTTCTAAAGACACATTTTTAAAAAATATTCTCAGAAATGCAAACTATTTGCCCTTTGACAGTTGACTTTACTTTTGGGAACAGGCAAGAGTAATTAGATGGCCTGATGAATGACATGAACAATCAAGCTGGGCTATACTGGTGTATATTCTATTGAAATTTCAAAACATAATTTTTCTTAGAAATTAGTTTTCATTGCCAAAACATATTGGAAAAAGTGATTATAAATATCTGTTATAAATGTATTAATGTAGACAAATGCTAGGGTGCTTCAAAAACCTCATGGAAAGATTCATATTATCCTTTAATTCTATTTTTCCATCAATTTGAAGTACCCTTGTAATTTTGGAAAGACTTTGCTATTCTAGCTGTTCAGTATATGAGCTGGGCAAACCTAATCCCATAGCTGAATTCTCCATTCTTTCTTTTAGCATTCATTTATATGTCTTTGAATTTGTACTTCTTGAAATACACTATTTAGATTATTCTGTAGAAAACAGCAGTCAGTAGTTATATCTGTAAGGATTGGAGCTAGAAAGATGCTTTTCAGTGTATAAATTCTCTATTCCTATGGAGAGTCAGTATTCAGAAAAAATTTATTACTTACATTGGGAACTTTTTATGTAAAGGTAGAATTTAGGAATAAGAAATATGGAATTACAAAGAGATATAAAATGTAGAATTTGCATTCCATTTTACATTATTGGTAATAATTGTATTCTTTATTTCTGAACAACTTAATTTCTTTACAAAAGAATAAGTTAATTTATTGGAAGAAATAGATATTGTTTCATCTAACACTTGAGAAAAACAGTGGTTCAATGACTTCCATAGTAGCAAATATGAGGAGTGATAGAATAGGAATTAAAACTCAAAGCTCTTAAATCCTTAGTCTGTACGTTTTAATTTCTCATCAAGCCTATATCCTTTCTGTTACACATATATATTTTTTGGCTTCTTCCTTTACCTGTATCCTTTGTTGTTTAATAGCTTTCAATCTTCACTGACTTGTCACTCATGTAGAGATGGGGACCATAAAAAGTAATAATTCCTCTCCTACTTCTTATGCTCCGGGGAAATAAAAAGAAAGTAAAATAAAGTACTTCTTCTGAAGGTACCTAAGAACTTTCTACGCCTTTTAAAATGTATGGTTAAGTTCTAAAAGGATCAGTGTACCCTTACCCATGTTGTAAGGTCTCTAATTTGTATTTGCAGATCAAGGTTCTAGTAATTGTTTTATTTGTTCTTTAATACTAAGGAGATTTAGATACTATGAAAGAAAGTCTCTTTAGGCAAAATGCAGGCAACATACACCCAGGGCATTGAGTTCAAATCTTACCTCTGCCATGACTTACTGTGTGACCTTGGGCAAATTACTTAATCTCTCTGTATCTCAATTGTAAAAGTATTACTTGAGAGGGGCATTGTGAGGATCAAATGAGATGATGTGCATGAAGTGTTTATGCAGTGCCTGATATGTAGTAAATGCTCGATAAATGTTAGCTATTAATATTATTTAATATCAAACAGGAATTTTTTTCATAGGTACTTGGCAAGATTATCAACATGAAGATAAAGTTGTTCATGAACTGTAGGGGTAAGCTTTCAGAAACCCCTTTAGAAAGGTGAGTCTGCGTGAACGTAATTTCATTTTGAAAGACTTGCAAATGCTAAGAAAAAAGGGCCATTTTTCCTGGACCTGTTTTTGGTTTTTTATTTTCCTTCACTGAAATGCATCAGAAGTTCAGACAGTTTATTAACCTTAATCGATATAAAATTAAAATAACCTAAGCAGTAAATTGACCCAATCTAATTATAGAATTTACATGTATTTACATTTATCCCTAAGTATTTTTAGAAATGTGATTTAGGAATACCTATTTAGTAATATATCAATGGAAAATAAGGTTGAATTAAAACATTTTTGGTTTAGTTATACTTTAAATACTTATTCAGATCCAAATTATCCAATTGATCTATATATCATCACATTTACTATTTTGGGGTATTGGGATGCAATCAGTTTAGAATAATCTGTCAGTGATATAGAAAATGTGGTTTTTATTATATACAAATATTCCTCATTAATACTACTCCATTGAAATAACATCTTTTCTCAAGAGGGGACAAAAATATACCCTTTCTCTTCTTTCTGGATTGGAATCACTATCATTGTGAGCCACTCTTACTGATAGGAATATTCAATATCCTTCAGGTGTCATTGGGCAGAAAAAAGGATATACACAATGGGACTAGTAGAGCTTTGTAAGATTTGTTAATGTACTTTTCTCTGTATAATTTAATTATGTAACTAAATAAAATATATACGTATACACACGAGACAGAAAAGTAGCATTCATTTAATCCCTTGTTTACTTTTTGAATTATATTTGTTACAATTGATATACCAAAGATTATTGCCTTGAGCAGACATTTTAAACATGGTAAGTATTTTTAATACTTGGAAGACAATAAAATGGAAAATGTAGAAAATTTAAATAAAAGTTTAGAGTTCATTCATTGCCCCCTTGACACCCCTGTCCTTATATCTTATTCAGTTTTCATGCTTCTTATTTATCTTTTGTATTTTAAATTTTATCATATGCCTTTATAAATCTGAACAAAAGCTTTAAATTTGGGGGGCCACTATCGAAAGTGCTCTTAGTTCCTTGACTATGGAATTTTTATTTAAAATTCCATAATGTCTCTATAAATCTTTGGAATATATAATAAAGACTGGGAGTATTGAATATGTAAGCAAGCATAATTCTGTTGGGAGGGAAAGAACTTGATCTCTAGGTGAAATAATAATGTACTGGACAGAGTACAGTCAAGGTATCATTTTTTAAACAACTGTTCATTCAACAGAATTTTATTTACTTGACATATATCAAGCAAACTAGCTTACATATTTCATTTATTTCCAGTTCTTTTCTTTTAGTAATTATGGTCTCGTTTATCTCAGATATGAGAGAAGTTATGGACAGGAATTCCCTCAGCTTCCTACTCTATCTCCTGTACTTTCCCAGCCATCCTATATTGTAGGGGAAGAATAAGATATCTCTCCTCCTCTTTTTTAAGGTGAATATTCCCTCCCTGTTTTGATCCCATGCTTTTCTGTTTGTTCCAGATCCTTGCTTTATCACATATTCTCTGTTTGGTATCTTTAACCTATCTACTAGCCTTTTTTATTCATTCCTTAAGTTATTTAATTTAAAAAATTGCTCCCTTAACTTCTCTAGAGTCCTGACTTTTCTTCCTCTTCTTCACTTCTCATCTAAACTTCTTCAAAGAGTGGTCATACTCTCTCTTCATCTCTTACTGTATCTCCCACTGCAGTTTGTCTATAACTTCCTCTTTGCCACTGAAATTGCTTTACTAAATTACAAAGAAACTGCTATTTGCAGTACCCATGGGGATCTTCTTCCTTGACATTTCTGCTGCATTTGACATTACCGTGTACTTGTTTGTAGTTACTTCATGACTCTTTTCTCTCCTATCTCTCCTCTTACCTCTCTTCTTTTTTTTTTTTTTTTTTTTTTTTTTTTTGTGGCTCTTCTTGTGTGCTTCTCTGATGAAGCATAGTGGGTATGGCAAGCAACTGAGGGAGTTCTCCAGCCAACAACTAGTGAGGAACTTCAGCTCTTATTCTGACAGCCCTTGAGGAACTCAGTCCTTGATGGTGAACCTGGAAGTAGATACTTCCCTCCTTGGGCCTTGAGAGAATGACACAGCACAGCTCACACCTTGGTTGCAGTCTCAAAATAGTGAAAGTCACTATTCTTAAAAACATAACTAATTCTTATTAGGCATGATATTGAGGGATAAGGCTAAAGAACAGCAGATGAGTCTGAAAGCTCTGTTAAGCTGCTGCTTTCAATTCAGTCCTATTTGTTTTTAATTGAACTTTTAAAATTGGTACTAGAATTTCAGCTTGAATTTCACTTATTTTCTGGCTATCATTTCTCTTCATATTATTAGTAAGAGTTAATAAAATAGCTACACCATGGTCAAATTTGAAGAAGTATCTTAGTGAATATAGATTTTAATCTACTAGGATCTGCATAAGTCATGTGTATGTTAAAAGGATTCTAATCATGTTCATTAAGAAATAATTAACAAGGGTATATAATTTATGTATTCTTATAATGGATAATATGGTCAACAAAATAATAATTGTCTACTATTTATAAGCATTAACTCTTCAGTTTAGTGTGTTTTTAGTCTTTTTAATTTAAGATTTTCTGGTCATGTCATAAGCTATTTCCAATTTTAAAATATTTTAGGCAGAAGAAATAATCATCCTAATTTTGGTCACAGTATGAATATTTATGTTTAATCAACAGCTTTTACCGTTTTGTTCTGGAACCAGAACTGATGTCAGGGACGAATGACATTTCTTCTCTTGGACCAGTGGCAAAATTCCTGGATATCCCTGAATCACCCCTTCTAACCCTCAACATGATTACTCCAGAAGGCTGGCTGGTTGAAACAGTATACAGCAACTGTGACCTTGATAATATTCGCTTGAAGGATGTAAGTTATCGTGTAAAGTCATATAAAGGGAAAGGAATAGGATTAGTTCTTATCGGTTATTACAGACATGGCAAGTGAGTGATCGTGTGAAGGATGCTCATCAGAATTTTCTTCTTCATAATTCTAAATCCTGATCTAGTCCTCCCTCTGATGTTTAAGTTTTCTTACCTTCCAAATTCAGCTTATCTAGTTTTCTGTGTTCTTAGGTACCTTCACCTTTTTTATTGCCTCAGACACCTAGCTCACAAAGACTACTGTAAGGTGAACAATGTAGAAAATATGGAGAGGGACACATGGCAGCTTGGGACGACACCATTAAGTACCTCTTTTACCTTTCAGGTTTAATTTTTAATTCAGAGAGGATTTTATCTGAAACTCTTGTTTTGCCTCATGGCTCATAGCCAAAGAAAGCAGTCCTAACTAGATCAGGGTAGAGAGCAGGAAACTAAATTCACTGGGATACTGCAGATGTGGGTATACTGCTTCTCATCACCTCTAACATGACCCTTGTCTAGTGAGTAGTTAGACTTCACTTCCTTACCTGTTGTTATTCAGTTCACAGCACTATAAAAGAGAGAAGAGAATAGTTTTAAATACACTGAGTCTTTTAAAACATTGAATTTAGAGTAAGAAAAGGGATTCAGAAATCAAAAAAACAAAAAAAAAGAAGCAGCAGCATTTTAGGAGACTAAGATTGGTTTCCAGAAACTGAAGAGAAAATGCTTTTCTCCTCCCTCTGTCCTATTTCCAACTCTGTGTTTGACATCTCTTTTAGAATGTAGCCATATCCATGACTGAGGCATAAACATTTACCTATAGTATAATTTGGTTTAATTATTTCTCATGCTTCTCACATCTTACCTTTTGCCTGAAGATTTTCCTTACAGGCAAATGTCTTTTGATCCACACATGAGTAGATTCTGTGGGACCCTAGATCACTTCCCTGTAACATACTCACCAGTACCCAACTTGACTGACCTGAAAAAGAACCTAAAACTCAGCCATGGCAATCATCTGAAATCAGTCCTTCAAATCCAGGGAAAGAATAGGAAGGCAACAAAATAATAAAATCTATGAGGAAAAGTTCAGAAATGAACTTGGCAAAAAGTAAAAAAAAAAAAAATCCCCTTTTTCTCTTTGATCAGTCAGATCTTTTAACAGAGTATATTGGATTCTTCATAAAGAGAGTGGAGCAGTATTATATTGATAAGATAACCTAAGGACTCTAATGAAAAATATGAAAAGATTGTAATGAGAGAATTAATATAGCTTAGAAAAAGATTTTAAATTGAGTCTTCTGATGAATATTTCATTGAACAATTAATGGAGATAACTAAACTTTTTTGGGGGGAGTGGCTAATCTGGTAATATCTATTTAGAAGCTGTTCAAACGAACAGTAGGTGGAAGACTAAAATAAGGGGAAATAATTCCCTGTGTCTTCATTGATTAGGTAAATAAACAGAAGGAAATTATAAATCCTAGCATCTGTAAAAGTTACCTTTCAAGCTCTTCTTTTCCATTGTGTGCTGTACATACTTAGAATATTATCTGCAGCTATCCTAGAAAGATAAGAAAATGCAAATAAAGGTATTAACAAGAGTAGAAAGGAGTTTTAAGTGAAGGGAAAACATGCACCCTGGCAAAAAATGAGACTAATAATGAGAGATTTGTGACCATACACTAGTTTGTGCAAACACTCCTTGCTACATCTTATTCCTGAACGTTACGTAAACACTTGAAGAAAACATTATCTAGAATACTTCCTTAGTGGGACTTTCTTCACATGATTGTAACTACAAAGACTTTAATGCACAATGAACATTAATGCTATAATTAAAGATGATAAAAGTGATTACAGGAAAGCTAAAAGTGAGGTAGTTACTTTTACCTAGGGTTCTGATATTGCTCTTTCAGAGTTAATTATTAGAACTACATCCAGAGACTCTCTAATTATATTTTATCACAGCATATACCTGAAAGATCAAAATACCTGAAACAACAGTGGTGGTTTATGTAGTCAAGAGGAAGCGGAATCAGTAAAAGATTGCTATGAGAAACAGAGTGTCTATGTTAATGTTAAAAGGAATTCACATAAAAATGTATTAGCCCACTCTAAAATATAAATTATTTTGAGATCAGTTTTATTGATGAGACATTGATTACCAATATAGTTGTCAAAGAATTCCTATTTGATTGCTACAGACATAATACAGATCCTAAATAATACTGTATTATGAATGAAAAAAAATTGGATGAACACACACTTCATCTTAGGATCAATTTAGTCCCTTAGTGCACAGTATATAAAATTTACATCTCAAACCCTCAAACACAAAATTTGGGAACAGGCATATACCATCAAACACAAAACTTGGGGATATTTTCCCAAATATTGTCCCCTTTGCAAAACTGAGCAATTTAAACCAAACTTTGGCAAACTTATAAATTTATGTATCGTAAAATTTACATTACCTTATAATCGTCACACCTCCAAATCATCTAAAACTAATTTCTTACTTTCACTTCTCCTGGAAATCTCACCTATCCTTAGTCCTAGATAATTTCTCAAAGTTCAGATTACACCAAAGTCTTTAAGTTCAGCCTTCAGATGCCTTAAGACAAGACACAAGAAAAAGATGTTTTTTATCATTTTACCCATCCCTAGTACTAGACAGCTTGTCAGAATCCAGGTCACAGATGGAAATATTTATCATACCTTTGTTCACTTTGTACAATGTGTCATTGGAATTACACAAAATTATATTAAATAGCAATAAAAATACTACAATAACAAGTGGGATTTTAAAGATAATTGTTAACAAACCTAAATATTAGTCTTTATAATTTAACTTAATTTTTTTTAAAAGGAAGATGCTAACTATTCAGCCACAGAAGAATAGTAAAATAAGTACTTCTTAGAAAAATTAATATGTTCTCTAAGTTATATTTAAGAGGTATTAAATTCATATCTTATATCAACAATTAATATTTATAACATAAATAAAAATATAAAGGAAAGATAGAAATAAACATCAAAAATGATCAGTGGCTTTCATATTTTTGCTAAAAATAAGCCTTGAAGATAAACTAATTTAACTTAAATCATCTTTATTATCTATTATTTATTATTTATTTATTGTTAGGAAACTTGAAGTATTCACTAGAAAGTATTCTTTGAAAAAGGAATTGGCTGTTTTTGGTATTGTGGTTTGAATAAGTCAACAGAATTGAGTCTGTTATATAAAAAATATAAAAACAAGAAATTTTTACATTAAAATGAAGATATTATTAGTCACAAACTGGTTAAATGTATTTGGACTCTGTCCTAATATCTAATTCATAATAAAAAATAGTTAAGATTTACTTCACAATCACTTTGGGGTATGGTTTTCTTGTCTGTAAAATGAGGGAGTTGAACTAAATAATCTGTACAATCTCTTGCTAACTTTTAACATTCTTATATTCTGGGACTATTACGTGGAAATCTTTCCATCCAAGGAAATTGTTATGAGAACTCTGGATACAGGTTAATTAAGTATATGTGAAGTCATCACTAGAACAGTAATAATTGAACAACTAATTCAGAATCCAACTAAAGTTGTTGAATCAAATGCCATCTTCAAAGAAGCTACTTATTTCTTGTTCTGAAAAGGAGTAAAATCATAAGAACAGGTCTCAAGAAAGAAATGCTGTACACAAGTATTTCAGTTATTTCTGAGATAATTAGTCAATGAAAAACCATTTTACAATACAGAATATTTCCAAATACTCTAGCCTAAACACAGTAAACAAAAATGTTGGAAACCTCATATGATGAAATAAAATTAGGTATAGGTAACAATCACTGTCTTTAATCTGGTCAGCAAAATCCTTCAACTATGAAAATCCCTTACCATTTGATTTATTTTCATGTTTGGTTATGTTGTTCATATGAAGTAGAGAAAAAGCTTTATCCCCCAAATATTTATTATAACATTTGCAATAGAGGAAAATCTGGAAATAATTGGATGTCAAGCTATTCAAAAAGATATTTATAGGGACAGGGACATTTTCTGAGAGAACGATGTTTAATGGAAAAGCAGGTTACACTTAGAAAAAAATTATGGAGAAAAGAAATAGAAATCAATGTGTTGATATTTATATGACTTTGGTTTATAGATAGTTCATATTTTTTCTTCTTTCCACTTGGAAGTGGAAAGATTAATTTTTAACATTAATATAAAATTCATCTTTTAAATGAATTACATTAATTTATAATTAAATAATTCTAAACATTAATTTTTTTAGTTACAAGAAAGCCAGTAGATGATAAAAGCTTTCTTACCAAGTCTGAAGTGGAAACTACAGGGCAACATCAAACTGATGTAGATTCTCTGAGGAATTTCTCATCTAAATTTGTCTTAAAGAGATCCATTGAATAATACAGGTTATGGAGCACCAATTTGTGCTCATGTCTTTCCTGCTTGGTGATATTGCTACGTATTGTCATGAGGGGGTAGAGCTGATATCATGAGAAAGAAAAAATTTATCATGAGCTTTTGGTGGTGTTTATACATGCCTAAACAAAAGATTTGAAGACACTCATCTAAATATGTTGGCTAATATTAAAATAATTACATCTATTTATTACTAAATTTGTACTTATGAGGATCACTAATACCAAAACCGTGCCATGTTCTCTCCATAGACCGAGAAAACTGTTACAGCAGAATATGAACTAGAATATCTGTTACTTGAAGGACACTGCTTTGATACAATGACAGAAAAACCTCCTCGGGGTCTGCAGTTTACATTAGGCACAAAAAATAAACCTGTTATGGTTGATACAATAGTGATGGCCAATCTTGTAAGTATTATAAATATTTAATTGCTGATATTTAATTAGATATTTCAGTGAAATTCTCTGTTTTCCTTATAAGTGAGGTGAAACAATCTTAATGTATTTTTATATAGTAGAAGTTCACTGAAACATCTATTGCTGAATAGCTCACAGAAAACAAAATTGAGTCCTTAAATAAGATAAATAAAACAAAAATGGTAAGAATCATACTTTCAGAATCTCCTTGTACATATTATTGTACAATCTCTACCCTTGCTTGCAATTCATTTACAGAATTTACTATACAGTTATTAAACACTTTCTTATATGATTCATGTATAGTCTGTCATGGACAATTGGATGTGTTTAATCATGTAACGCAATGATCATTTTTTTCTCATCTTAAAAGGGATATTTTCAGTTAAAAGCAAACCCTGGTGCTTGGATACTGAAATTACGCCAAGGAAAATCTGAAGATATTTATCAAATAGTTCGGTGAGTTGTATGAACAACTTTAAAGTTTTTATATGTAAATAAGTTTCTAGTGTGATATAACCAAGGTCATCAAAACAACCATTAAAATGTTAGCAAGACTGGGTTAGGTCAGGCATCAGCAAGATGGCAGAATTATACTTTCCAGTGCTCACACCCCTGCAGAAACATCAATCTGAACAACTGTTCATGCACAAAAATACCTTCATGAGAGCTAAGGAAACTGGGTGAGATATTACAGCACCTGGGTGTAGCACAGAAATAAGAAAAGATGCGTTGAAGAGGGTAGGAAGGACAGTTTTACATTTAGCACCAGGGGAGCCACTGTGGACCCAGGCTTCAGGCTGGCCCCTGCAGATTCAGGCTCCAGGCCTAACACAGCACCAGGTCAGCCCCTGTGGACCAAAGCTTCAGGCCTACCCCTGCAGACCCAATCAACAGGTCTTCCCAGTGGATCCAGGCAGCAGCACCCAGGCCCAACCCTGCAGTCCAAGGTACCAAGCCAGAACAAACCAAGTCCAAAGTTAGTAGCAGGAGGGAAATAAAGATTAGAATAGAAATAAATGAAATGGAGATGAGGAACAATAGAACTGAACAATAGAAAAGATCGAGGAAACTGAGTTGGTATTTTTGAAAAGATAAAATTGACACACATTTAGCTAGACTAAGAAAGAAAGAAAAAAACTCAAAACTAGAAATGAAAAGAGGGAACATTACAACTAATATCACAGAAATGTGAAGTATTATAAGTCTGAACAATTATATGCCAACAAGTTGAGTAACCTAGGAAAAGTGGATAAATCCCTAGGCACTATAACCTGCCAAGCCTGAATCACAAAGAAGCAGAAAATCTGAACAGACCAATAATGAATAAGGAGATTGAGTTAGTAATAAAAAGTCTCCCATCAAAGTAAAGCCCAAGACCTGATGGCTTCAGTGCTGAATTCTTCCAAACATTTAAAGAGTTAATACCAATCCTTCTCAACCTCTTCCCCCAAAAAGTAGAAATGGAAGAAATACTTCCCAACTCATTTTATGAGGCCAGCATTTCCTGATACAAAAGCCAGACAGTGACACTACAACAAAAAGACAATTACAGGTCAATATACCTCATGATCATAAACATAAAAATCCTCAATAAGATAATAGCAAACCAAATTCAATGGCACATTGAAAGAATCATTCACCATGATCAAGTGAAATTTTTCCCAGGGATGCAAGAATGGTTCGACATACACAAATCTATAAATGTGATACTGCACATTAACAGAATGAAGGACAAAAAACATATTATCTCAATAGATGCTTAAAAAGCATTTGACAAAATTCAGCGTTCTTTCATGATAAAAACTCTCAACAAGTTAGGTGTAGAATAAATGTACCTCTAAACAGTAAAGGCTATATATATATGACAAGCCCATAGCTACCATCGTACTCAATGGCAAAAAGTTGAAAGCTTCTCCTCTAAGAGGAGGAGGAAGACAAGGGTGCCCAATCTCACCATTTCTGTTCACCATGGTACTGGGAGTCGTATCCAGAGAAAGTGAGCAAGAAAAAGAAAAAAGGCATCCAAATTAGAAAGGAAGAAGTCAAATTGTCCCTGTTAGCAAACAAAATCATCTTATATATAGAAAACTCTATAAAGACACCACCAAAATACTTTTGGAACTACTAAATGAATTCAGTAAAGTTGCAGCATACAAAGTCAACATACAAAAATCAGTAGCATTTCTATACACCTATAATGAGCAAGCTGAAATCAAGAAAGCAATTCCATTTAACAATAGGTACAAAACAAAATACTTAGGAATGAATTTAACCATGGAAGTAAAAGACCTGTACACTGAAAACTATAAAATATTGATAAAGGAAATTGAAGAGTATCATGTTCACAGATTGGTAGAATTAATATTATTAAAATATTCATACTACTCAGAGCAATCTACAAATTCAGTGTAATTCCTATCAAAATTTCAATGACATTTCTCACAGAAATGGAAAAAATAATTCTACTATTCATATGGAACCACAGAAGACTGGATATCCACATGCAGAAGAATGAAATTAGACCCTTATCTTTGATTTAAAAATCAACTCAGAATGGATTGAAGATTTAAACATAAGACCTGACACTATAAAACTACTAGAAGACAATACAGGGGAAAAGCTCCATGACATTGGTTTGAGCAATGATTTTTTTAATATCACCCCAAAAAGACAGGCAACAAAACTGAAAACGAGCAAATTGGATTACCTCAACCTGAAATGATTCTGCACAACAAAGGAAACAGTCAACAGAATGAAGAGAAAACCTATGGTATGGGAGAAAATATTTGCAAAGTATACATCTGATAAGAGATTAATATTCGAAATATATAAGGAACTCAAACATTTCACCAAAAAGCTCCATTGAAAAATTGGCAAAAGTCATGAATAGACATTTCTTAAAAGAAGACATTCAGATGCCCAACAGACGTATGAAAAAAGCTCAACATCACTAGTCATCAGGGAAATGCAAATTAAAACCACAATGAGATATCACCTTACACCATTAGAATGGCTATTACCAAGAAGACATGATGATAAGTGTTGGCAAGGATGAGGCAAAATGGGAATGAAATTTGTACAGCCATTATGGAAAATTGTATGGGGGTTCTGAAGAAAATTAAAAATGGAACTACCGTATTATCCAGCAGTCCCACTACAGGTATATATCCAAAGGAAATGAAATCAGGATGTCAGAAAGATGTCTGCAATGCCATGGGTTTTTTTGTTTTTTTGTTTGTTTTTTTGTTTTGTTTTTTTTCCTTTTTCTTTGTCTTTTTGTGACCGGTAAGGAGATCGCCACCCTCAGCTTGGCATCGTCCTCACTGCGCTCAGCCAGCGAGCGCACCGGCCATCCCTATATAGGATCCGAACCCGCAGCGGGAGCGTCGCTGCGCTCCCAGCGCTTCACTCTCCCGAGTGCGCCACGGGGTCGGCCCTGCAATGCCATGTTTATTGCAGCATTATTCACAGTAACTGATATGGAATAAACCTAAGTATCTATTAATAGATGAATGGATTTTTTAAATTATGGTATATAGAGAGAGTGAAATATTATTCAGTCTTAAAAAAGGAAATCCTGTCATTTGCAACAACATGGATGAAACTGGAGGACATTATGTTAAGTGAAATGAGCCAGGTACAGAAAGACAAATCCCACATGATCTCACTTACATGTAGAATCTAAAAAAGCTGAACTCCTAGAAGCAGAGAGTAAAATTATTGTTACCAGGGGCTAGGGTGGGGGGATTTGGGAGATGCTGATTAATATACAATTTCTGTTGGATAGGAGGAATAACTTCAAGAGATCTCTTGTATGTCATGGTGACTATAATTAATAACAAAATATTCTTTTTTTATCTGCCTTTTTAAAAAAAAATCTCTACACAACATAAACATTTTTTATGGCCCTTTACCAATTTCTCCCTAATCCTTCTTCGCCTCCTCCTTTCCCACCTGTGGTGACCACAGTTTTCTCCTGTGCTTTAGAAAGTTCAAGGAATTATTGTGATCGTTGGGTCTGTCTTTCTTTTCTCTAAGTTGATTCATGTTGCTGCAAATGGCAGAATTTCATTACTTTTTATGGCAGAGTAGTATCTGTTGTGTATGTATACCACATTTTCCTCATCCAGTCACCCATCGATGGACATTTATGTAAGTTCCAACTCTTAGCTATTGTAAACAGAGCTGTGATAAATATGGGAATGCAGGTGTCCCTTCGACATGACTTCCATTCCTTTGGGTATACATCCAGTAGCGGGATTGCTGGATCATATGGCAGTCCTGTCTGTAGTTGTCTGAGGAACATCCATACTGATTTCCACAATGGCTACACTAATTTATAGGCCCACCAACAGTGTGGGAGGGTTCCCCTTTCTCTGCATCCTCCCCAGCATTTGTTATTCTCTGTCTTTTTGATGGCTAGTTTAACTGCTATGAGATGATTTTTCAATGTGGTTTTGATTTGCATTTCCCTGATGCTTAGTGATGTTTAGCGTTTTTTCATGTGTCTGTTGTCCATTTGTATATCTCCCTTTGAGAAATGCTTATTCAGCTCTTTTGCCCATTTTTTAATTGGGTTACTTACTTTTTTACTGTTAAATTGTTTGAGTTCCTTGTATAATCTGGATATTGTCTTAGTTTGTGTTGCTATAACAGAAATACCTAAGACTGGGTAATTTATAAGGAAGAGAGGTATATTCTGGGACAGCTGCATCTGGTGCAGGCCTCAGGCTGCTTCTACTCATGGCAGAAAGCGGCAGGCAGCCGGTGGGTACAAGCAGATCACATGGTGAGAGGAAGCAAGAGAGAGAGAGAGGAAGTGCCAGGGTCTTTTAAACAACCAGCTCTCGCAGGAATTAATAGAGCAAGATCTCACTCAGGACCCTCACCCCCTAGGGAGAGCATTAATTCATTCATGAGCAATCTGCCCCCGTGACACAAATAGCTTCCAACACTGTCACACTGGGAATCAAATTTCCATATGAGTTTTGGGGGGACAACACTTCCAAACTCTGTCATTCCACCCCTAGACCCCCAAAGCTCTTGTCACTCTCACATACAAAATACAGTCTTTCCATCCCAACAGTCACAAAAGTCTTAGCTTTTTTCAGCACCAACTTAAAAGTCCAAAGTCCAAAGTCTCATCTGAGACTAAAGGCAAAACTCCTTCCAGCTATGAACCTGTAAAAATCAAAACCAAATTTATCTACTGCCAAGATACAATGGTGGAACAGACATTGGGTATGCATTCTCATTGCAAAAGGGAGAAATAGGCGAGAAAGAAGGAGAAGCAGGCCCCAAACAAGTCCGAAACCCAGGAGGGAAGACATTAAGTCTTAAAGGTCCAAAATAATCTTTGATTCCAAGTCCTGCATCCTGGGCACAATGGGGCATCTGGGTCCCCAAAGCCTTGGGCAGCCTCGTTCCCACAGCTCTGCCAGGCGCAGCCCACTGGGCAGTACTGGTGCCTGTGGCTTTTCCAGGCCAGCATTGTACATTGGCAGTGGCCCTACAGTTCTGAGGTCCTGGTGGCAGCCCCACTGCCTTGGCTCTACCAGACATTTCCCATGGGGGCTCTTTGTGGGGGCTCTGACCCCACTTTCCTGCTCAGCATTGCTCTAGTAGATTGCCTCTGCAGCAGCTC
This sequence comes from Cynocephalus volans, assembly GCF_027409185.1. Taxonomy (NCBI): domain Eukaryota; kingdom Metazoa; phylum Chordata; class Mammalia; order Dermoptera; family Cynocephalidae; genus Cynocephalus; species Cynocephalus volans. The sequence goes on from NC_084466.1 coordinate 16,893,536, forward strand.
CACCCCTGAGGTAGGTCTCTGCCTGGGTCCCCAGGCTTTTCCATACATCCTCTGAAAACTGGGTGGAGGCTGCCACACCTTCACTGCTCTCATGTCCTGCCGGCCTGCAGACTAACATGACATGGATGTCACCAGGGTTTCAGGCTTCTACTCTCCAGAGCTGTTGCACAAACCATAATTGGGCCCACTTGAGGCAGGGCTGCTCCAGCCAGAACAGCTGGGATACAGGAAGCAGATTCCCAAGGGCAGCTGCACCCCTGGTCTGTCCTCCAGGACAACTCACTCCTTCTAGGCCTCAGGATCTGTGAAGGGAGGGGCACCCTTCTAGACTTCCGAAATGCCTTTAGGGCCTTTTTTGTATTGCCTTGGCCATTAGCATCTGGCTGCCTCACTGCCAAGCAAATGTCTTTACCAGCCAGTTTATCTGTGTTGGTAAAACACCCTTGTGTTCTCCTCCTGCTCTCTGCTTCTCTACCACATGGCCAGGCTGCAAATTTTCTGCATCTTTATGCTCTGCTTCCCTTTTAAATTCTGGCTTTACATCATGCCTCTGCTGCCATAACTCAGAGTAGGCTGTTAGAAGTAACCATGCAGCTTCCTTAATGCTTTGCTGCTTGGAAATTTCTTCCACCAAACATTCTGGTTCACAGCTCTTAAGTCCCACCTTCCACAAAGTCCTGGGGCATAGACACAGTGTAGCCAAGTTTCTAGCTATGGTGTAGCAAGGATGATCTTTTGTCTAATTCCCAATAAGTTCCTCATTTCTGTTTGAGGCATCATCATCCACATGGTGTTACTGTCCACTTTTCTATGAATATTCTGTTCACAACAGTTTAACCATTTAACTCTAAAATGTTCCAAACACTCTCTCATCTTTTTATCTTCTTCTAAGTCCTCCAAACTGCTCCAGCCTTTGCCCATTACCCAGTTCCAAAGCTGCTTCCACATTTTCAGGTATCTATATGGCAACACCCCACTCCTCGGTACCAATTTTCTGTCTTAGTTCATTTGTGTTGCTAACAGAAATACCTGACACTGGGTAATTTATAAGGAGAAGGGGTTTATTTGGCTTACAATTCTGGGAAAGCTGTGTCTGGTGTGGGCCTTGGGCTGCTTCTACTCATGGGGGAAAGCAGCAGGCAACTGGCGGGTACAAGCAGATCATATGGTGAGAGGAAGCAAGGGAGAGAGAGGAGGTGCCAGGGTCTTTTAAACAACCAGCTCTTGTGGGAACTAATAGAGTGAGAACTTACTCACTACCCCTGTTCCCCCAGGGAGAGTATTAATCCATTCATGAGGGATCTGCCCCCATGACTCAAACAGCTCCTAACACTGCCAGGTTGGGGATCTCATTTCCACATGAGTTTTGGTGGGGACAACACATCCAAACTCTATCATAATCCCTTGTCGGATACATAGCTTGCAGGTATTTTCTCACATTCTGTAAGTTGTCTTTTCATTCTTTGTCTTTTGTGTCTTTCATTCACAATTCCTTTTACTGTGCAGAAGCTTTTAATTTGATATAATCCCATTTATTTATTTTTCCTTTTGTCACGTGTGTTTTTGGGGTCTTGTTCATAGTCTTTGCCCAGTCCTACTTCCTGAAGTGTTTCCCCTATGTTTTTTTTTAGTAGTTTTATAGTTTGGGGTCTTATATATAAGTGTTTATTCCATTTTGAGTTGATTTTAATAAATGGCAGGAGGTATATGTCTAATTTCATTCCTCTACATATGAACGTCCAGTTTTCCCAGCACCGCTTATGGAAGAGGCAGTCCTTTCCCCGATTAATGCTTCTGTTGCCCTTGTCAAATATTGTTGGCTGTACATATGTGGGTTGATTTCTGGCTTCTCTATTCTGTTCCATTGGTCAGAGTGTCTGTTTTTATGCAAGTGTCATGCTGTTCTGGTTACTATAGCTTTGTAGGATAATTTGAAGTCAGGTAGTGTAATGCCTCCAGCTTTATTGTTTTTGCTCAGGATTGCTTTGGCTATTTGGGATCCTTTGTTGTTCCATATAAATGCTAAGATTGTTTTTTCTGTTTCTTTGAAAAATGTCATTGGCATTTTGATGGTGATTGCATTGAATCTGCAGATTGCTTTCGGGGGTATGGACATTTTCACAATGTTAATTCTTGCAATCTCAGAGCATCAAGTGTCTTTCATCTTTTAGCGTCCTCTTTAATTTCTTTCAGTAGTGATTTGTAGTTCTCATTGTAGACATTTTTCACATTGGTTAAATTGATTCCTAGTGTATTATATTTTTTGGTCACTGTTGTAAATGGGCTTGCTTTATTGATATCTTTTTCTGTTAGTTTATTGTTGGAGTATAAAAATGCTACTGATTTTTGCGTGTTGATTTTGTATCCTGCAACTTTATAGAAATTTTTTATCAACTCTGAGAGTTTGTTTGTAGAGTCTTTAGGTTTTTCTATATATAAGATCACATCATCTGCAAACAGGGACAGTTTGACTACGTTTCCAATATGGATGACCTTTATTTCTTTCTCCTCTGATTGCTCTGGCTAGTACTTCCAGTACTGTGTTAAATAGGAGTGGTGAGAATGGGCATCCTTGTCCTAATCCTGTTCTTAAGGGAGAAGCTGTTAGCTTTTCCCCATTCAGGATGATATTGGCAGTGGGTTTGTCATATATGGCTTTTATTGTGGTGAGATACTTTCCTTCCATAACTAATTTGTTGAGAGTCTTTATCATGAAGGGATGTTGAATTTTGTCAAATGCTTTTTCTGCATCTATTGAGATAATCATATGGTTTTTGTCCTTGATTTTGTTGATATGGTACACCACATTTATTGACTTGCTTATGTTGAATCATCCTTGCATCCCTGGGATGAATCCCACTTGATCCTGGTATATAATTTTTTTGATGTGTTGCTGTATTATGATTGCTAATATTTTGTTGAGGATTTTTGCATGTTCATCAGAGATATTGGTCCAGAGCTTTCTTTATTTGTTGTGTCTTTGTCTGATTTTGGTTAACAGGATGATGCCAGCCTCATGGATGAGTTTGGGAGAATTGCCTTTGCTTCGATTGTTTGGAATACTTTGAAGAGAATTAGTATTAATTCCTCTCTAAAGGTCTGGTAGAATTTATTGGGATGGCAATAAAGCCATCCAGTCCTAGGTTTTTCTTTGTTGGGAGACTGCTGATTACAGCTTCAATCTCATTGCTTGTTATTGGTTTATTCAGGTTCTGTGTTTTCTTGGTTCAGTCTTGGTAGTTTATATGTGCCCAGAAATTCATCCACTTCCTCCAGATTTTCAACTTTGTTAGCATATAGTTGACTATAATAGTCTCTAATGAGTCTTTGCATTTCTGTGGTATAGGTTGTAACATCTCCTTTTTAATTTGATTTTTGTTATTTGTGTCTTCTTTCTTCCTTTTTTGGTTAGCCTAGCTGATGGCTTGTCTATTTTATCTTCTTCAAAAAAAAAAAAAAAACTTTTTGTTTCATTGGTCCTTTGTATTGTTTTTTATGTTTCTATTTCATTTAGTTCTGCTCTGATCTTAATTATTTCTGTCTACTAATTTGGAGATTGGATTGTTCTTGTTTTTCTAGTTCTTTGAGGTGTAGCATTAGGTTTTTATTTGCAGTCTTTCTATTCTTCTGAAGTGTTTATTACGATAAACTTCCCTTCTAGTACTGCATCTGCAGTATCCCACAGGTTTTGGTATGATGTGTCATTATTTTCACTAGATTCAAGAAATTTTTTGATTTCCTGTTTAATTTCTTCTTAGACCCATATGTCATTCAAGAGCATGTTGTTTAATTTCCATGTGTTTGTATAGTTTCCAAAGTTATGCTTGTTATTGATTTCTAGTTTTAATCTGTTGTGGTCTAAAAAAATACTTGAGATGATTTCAGTTTTTAAAAATTTGTATCAAGTCAAAGGTATACCTGTTCCCCAATGTTCATCACAGCACTCTTTACAATAGCCAAGAGTTGGAACCAGCCCAAATGTCCATCATCAGATGAGTGGATACGGAAAATGTGGTACATCTACACAATGGAATACTACTCAGCTATAAGAACGAATGAAATACTGCCATTTGCAACAACATGGATGGACCTCGAGAGAATTATATTAAGTGAAACAAGTCAGGCACAGAAAGAGAAATACCACATGTTCTCACTTATTGGTGGGAGCTAAAAATTAATATATAATTCACACACACACACACACACACACACACACCCAAAAAAAAAACGGGGGGGGGAGAAGATATAACAACCACAATTACTTGAAGGAATTAATACGACAAGCAAACAGAAAGGACATTGTTGGGGGGGAAAGGGAGGTTTTGGTGATGGGGAACAATAATCAGCCACAATGTATATTGACAAAATAAAATTTAAAAAATAAATAAATAAAATAAATAAAAATAAAAAAAATAAAAATTTGTTGAGACTTGATTTGTGACCTAACATGTGGACTATCCTGGAGAATGTCTCATGTGCTGATAAAAAGAATGTATATTCTGTGGTTGTTTGATGAAATGTTCTGTAGATATCTGCCAGCTCCAATTGGTCTAAAGTGCAGTTTAAGTCCTGTATTTATCTGTTGACTTGTTGCCTAGATGATCTTTCCAGTGCTGAGAGAGGGGTGTTTAGGTCCCCTACTATTATCATATTATCTCTTTCTTTAGGCCTAATAGTGTTTGCTTTATATATCTGGGTGCTCTGCTGTTGGGTGCATATATGTATTTATGATTGTTATATCTCTCTGGATAGATTCCTTTACCATTATATAGTGACCTTCTTTGTCTCTTCTTATTGTTTTTGGTTAAAGTCTATTTTACCCAATATAAGAATAGCTACTCCTACTTGTTTGGGGCTTCCATTTGCATGGTATATCTCTTTCCATCCCTTCACTATTAGTCTGTGTGTGTCTTTGCATGTGAGGTGAGTCAGTTGAAAATATCATATAGTTGGGTCTAGCATTTTAATCCAGTCTGTGTCTTTTAAATGGGGTGTTTAATCCATTTACATTTAGTGTTATTGTCTTGGGCTGGCCACTTAACTCAGTTGGTTAGAGCACAGCCTTATAAGACGAAGGTCATAGGTCTGTTTTCCCATACTAGCCAGTCACAAAAAAAAAAAAAATTGGGGGCTGGCCAGTTAGCTCAGTTGGTTAGAGCACAGTGTTATTAACAGCAAGGTCAAGGGTTCGTATCCCTGTCCTAGCCAACCGCAAAAAAAAAAAGAAAAGAAAAAAGAAAGGCATTGTCTTCCTGGAATGTTGTTGGGTTATGTTTGGATGTTTTATATATCTTTTGTTCCTTTCTTCCTCTTCTATTTTTTGTCTTTCTTATTTGTTGGGTTTTTGAGGTGGTAAGATTTAGTTTCTTTCTCACTTGCATTTTAGTTCTACAAATGGGTTTTGTTCTTTCTTGTGTATTCATGGTAGTGATTATCATTTTTTGGATTCCACATGCAGGACTCCCTTGAAGATTTTTTGCAGGGCTGGTCATGTGGTGGTAAACTCCTGCGGTTTTTGTCTGTCTGGAAAATACACTATTTCTCACTCATTTCTGAAGGATAGCCTTGCTGGGTATGGTATTCTTGGCTGGGAGTTTTATTCTTTTAGTATTTTGAATGTATCATCCCATTTTCTTCTGGCCTGTAGAGTTTCTGTTGAGAAGTCTGTTGTTAGTCTTATAGGAGCTCCCTTTCGAGACTCCTCTTGTTCTTTTAGGATTCTCTCTTTGTCTTTGAGTTTTGCCAGTTTGACTTTAATGTGTCTTGGGTAGGATCTTTTTGGGTTAAATCTGTTTAGGGAGATCTTTGAGCCTCCTGGATCTGAAGGTCTGTGTCTCTCCCTATACCTGGGAAGTTTCCTGTTGTTATTTCATGAATAGGTTTTCTATTCCTTTTCCTTCCTCCCCTTCTGGAGCACCCATGATTTGCACATTTATTTGCTTAAGTTTGTCTGCTGGCTCTCTTATATTTTCTTCATTTTTTAAAATTCTTTTTTCCTTTATTTGGTCTGTCTGGGTTATATTGAAATGACTGTCTTCAAGATCAGAAATTCTTTGTTCTTCTTCCTCTAGCCTGCTGCTTAAGCTCTTGGTAGTGTTTTTTATTTTGTTGAGTGAATCTTTCAGTTCCATGTGTTCTGCTATATTCTTTTTTAATATATTTGATAGAGTATGGACATATTGTCCCCCAAAAAACTCATGTGGAAATCTGATCTCTGGTGTGGAAGTGTTGAGACCTGTTTGAGTTGTGGGGGTGAATCCCTCATGAATGGGTTAATGTTCTCCCAGGGGGCTAGGGGTAGTGAGTGAGTTCTCTCTCTGTTAGTTCCCACAAGAGCTGATTGTTTAAAAAACCCTGGCACCTCCCTTCTCTCTCTCTCGCTTCCTGTCACCATGTGATCTGCTTATACCAGCCAGCTGCCTGCTACTTTCTGCCATGAATAGAAGCATCCTGAGGCCTGCTCCAGATGCTTGTGTTGCCGAATCATGAGCCACATAAACCTCTTTTCTTTATGAATTATCCAGTTTCAGGTATTCTGTCGTAGCAACACAAAACAGACTAATACAGAAAATTGGTACTGAGGAGTGGGGTGTTGCTTTACAGGTACCTGAAAAGGTGGAAGCAGCTTTGGAACTGGGTAATGGGCAAAGGTTGGAGAAATTTGGAGGACTTAAAGGAAAACAAAAAGATGAGGGGGTGTTCAGAACATTTTAGAGATTAGTTAAATGGTTTTGACCAGAATGCTGGTAGAAATGTTGACAGTAAAGGCTATGCTGATTATGAGGTTTCAGATAGAAACAAGGAACTTACTGGGAATTGGACAAAAGATCACCCTTGCTACACCATAGCAAGGAATTTGGCTGCATTGTGTCTGTGCCCCAGAACTTTGTGGAAGGTAGGACTTAAGAATTGTGAACCAGAATGTTTGGCAGAAGGAATTTCTGAGTAGCAAAGAATTAAGGAAGCTGTATGACTACCTGTAACAGTCTATGCTGAGTTATGGCAGCAAAGATATGACGTAACAGCAGAATTTATAATTAAAAAGGAAGCAGAGCATAAAGATTTAGAAAATTTGCAGCCTGGCCGTTTGGTAAAGAAGCAGAGAGCAGGAGAAAAATAGAAGGGTGCAGCAGATAGAATGATTGTTAAAGACTTTAGCATGGCCATGAGGCAGCAAGATGCTAGTTGCCAAAACAATAGGAGAAAGGCACTGAAGGCATTTCAAAAGTCTGGAAGGGCACCCCTCCCATCACAGGCCTGAAGGCCTAGGAAAACTGAGTTGTTCCAGAAGACAGACCAGGGCACAGCTGTTCTCAGGAACCTGCTCTCTGCAGCCCAACTGCTCTAGCTGGAGCGGCCTTGCCTCACATGGCCCCAAGTTTGGTTTGTGCAGTGGGTGTGGAGAGCAAAAGCCAGAATCCTTGGTGGCATCCATGTCATGTTAAGTCTGTAGGCCAGCAGAACATGAGAGCAGTGACATGGCAGCTTCCACCCAGATTTCAGAGAATGTATGGAAAAGCCTGGGGGGCCCAGGCAGGGACCTGCTGCAGGGGCAGAGCCACTGCAGAGGCCATCTACTAAAGCAGAGCCGAGCACAAATGTGGGGTCAGAGACCCCACAGAGAAACCCCACTTTGGAAAATATCTAGTAGAGCCTAGGGAGGGGGGCTGTTGCCAGGACCCCAGAACTGTAGGGTCCCTGGCAATGTGCAATACTGGCCTGCAAAAGCTGCAGGTGCCAGAGCAGCCCAGTGGGCTGTGCTCGGAAGAGCTGTGGGAGCAGAACTGCCCCAGGCTTTGGGGGCCCAAATATCCCATTGTGCCCAGGATGCAGGACTTGGAGTCAAAGATTATTTTGGGCCTTTAAGATTTATTGTCTGCCCTGCTGGTTTTTGGACTTGTTTTGGGGCCTGTTTCTTATTTCTTCTGGCCTATTCCTCCCTTTTGGAATGGGAATGTATACCCAATGTCTGTTCTACCATTGTGTCTTGGAAGTAGATAATTTTTACAGGTTCACAGCTGGAAGGACTTTTGCCTTTAGTCTCAGATGAGACTTTGAACTTTTAAGTTGGTGCTGGAACAAGCTATGACTTGGGACTGTTGGGATGGAATGATTGTATTTTGTATGTGAGAGTAAAATGGGTTTTAGGGGGCCAGGGGTGGAATCGTAGAGTGTGGATGTGTTGTTCCCCAAAACTTGTGGAAATCTGATTCCCAGTGTGGCAGTGCTGGGAGCTGTTTGAGTCATGGCGGTGAATTCAGGAGTGCGGGTAGTGAGAGAGTTCTCACTTTATTAGTTCCTGCAAGAGCTGGTTGTTTAAAAGACCCCAGCACCTCCCTTCTTTCTCTCTTGCTTCCTCCCAGCATGTGATCTGCTTGTGCCTGCCGCTTTCCATGAGTAGAAGCAGCCTGAGGCCTGCACCAGATGCAGCTGTCCCAAAATCATGAGCCAAATAAACCTCTTTTCTTTATAAATTACCTAGTTTTAGGTATTCTGTTATAGCAACACAAAACAGACTAATACAGTATTAATCTCTTTGTAAATTTCCTCCTTCATATCCTGGATTATTTTTCTCATTTCATTATGTTGTCTTAGTTTTCTTTATCTCCTTGAGTTTCCTTAAGATTGTTACTTGGAATCCTTTTTCAATCATTTTAAGGGTTTCCTGCTATATAGGGTCTGGTATTTGAGAATTATTGTTTTCTTTTGGTGGTGTCATGGTCTTGGCTCTTCATATATACAGTATGGCTACATTGATGTCTGGTCATCTAGTAGAGCAGTTGCTTTTCCTGTTATTCTGGAGTGAGCTTTGAAGAAAGAGACTTCCTTTTCTTTTTGCAGTCTCCACTGGTGACTCTTATTGTTTCAATGCAGTTGAGTGGGCAACAGGCCATCTGCACAGTGGCTGTGCCTGCTACTGTAGTGGTGAGCCATCCTTGCAGCCTCAGTGGCTGCAGTGGTGGCTGTGGTGCACCACCTGGGCAAAAGTGGTGTTTTCCGTATGCTTCTGCCTTCTGGTGGATGGAGGTGTTGCCCATGGCTCCTGCCTAGGATCCCATGTGTGTTCCTGCCTTCTGCCAGGTGGTTGGGGCTGCCCATGGCTCCTGCTTAAGACACTGTGTGTGCTCTTCAAAGTATTCTTAAAAATTGCTGAGAGTAGATTTAGTGTTCTCACCACAAAAAATATGTGAAGTAATACATATGTTAATTAGCTCAAATTTAGCCATTCCACAGTGTATATGTATTTCAAAACTTGTTATACATGATAAATATATTAAACTTAAAATAATTAATTGCAAAAAGATCCACAAATACCATCAGTATAAAACAGACTACTTATAAAACTATGACATTTGTCCCTATATTGTTTTATTTCAAAAGTATAAAAGGTATGTCTAAAATATACATCTTGTTTTCTGTTTTATCTTTTATTGATTATTTTCTGTAGACTTTTCCATGCATTAGCCTAATTCACATATTTATTATTAATGACAATAAAGTGTCTGTTATATCTTATATAACAAAGACATTATTCCTGGGTTTTGTTCAGTTTTTCCTTTTTATATATAAGAATTATTGTTTTGTTTTGTTTTGTTTTGTTTTAACAGACATTTTTCTGCTCATCAGTGAACCATAGTAAAAAGCAGGGATTATTACACTTTTTCTGTTAAGAAGCCAATAGTACATACTGTATTTAATGTTTGTTTGAGTGGACATAAGGTCTTTGTCAATATTCTTACTTTTTCTAACAATCATTTTTAAAATGTAGAAAGCATTTTTAGCTCAGGGGCTGTACACAAGCCACCATCCTGATTTGGCACAATGGCAATAGTTGGCCAATCCCTAACAAAATCTTTTTTATACCCTTAATAAATATCTCTAGATTTAATTTATTTCAGTAAGTATTCAGCACCTATTATTATATCATACATTGTGGTTAACAAACATAATAAAGGACTAGGGGTTGTTACGTTTTTTTCAGTGCTCTTTCCGCTTTACCTTATACTGTGCGTAGCTCATAATGTTATTCAATAAATATGCTTAATGACTTAATGCTCATACAGCTGGGAATGCTTAGTTCTGTGATAGGGAGGTGGGTAGAGGGAAGTCAATGTTGAGGTAAGATAGTACTTCAGGAGAGTTTTGAAGAATTAATAGGAAGTTACTAGTCAAAACACAGGCAGAACATTCCAGGAAGAGGGTGGACATGCAAATCTGTCATCTAAAACTCTTAGGGCCAAAAAGCACATTAAAAAGTGCTTATCTTTGTTAGTCATTAGGAAAATGCACATTAAAATTACAATGAGATATGCCACATTCTATTAGAACAACTAACCTTATAAAGACTGGTAATACTAAGGGTTGGTGAGGATATGAAGCAGTAGCAGCTGCTGTTCACTGCCAGTGGGAATGTAGAATGGCTCAACTACTTTGGAACAGTTTGTCAGATCCTTAAAACTTTATATGTATACCTATCATATGATCCACACATTTCTTTCATAGGTATTTACCCAAGAGAAAAGGAAATATATGTCCATACAAATACTTGTACACTTATTTTTCATAGCAGCTTTATTTGTAATTGCCAGAAACTAGAAACAACTCAAATATCAAATGGAGGAATAATTAAAATGTGATATATTCATATGATGGAATACTACTTAGTGAAAAAAAGAAATAAACTATTGATACACAAAATAATATAGATGAATTTCAAAATAATTATGCTGAGTGAAAGACACATAGCAGAAAAAGAGTACACACTGTATAATTCTTTTTATAATTTATAAAACAGTAGATAATACAGACTGTAATGACAGAAATCACTTGGAGAGGTGGAGCAGGTAGGTGAAAGTATGGAAGAAAAGTATTGGAGATAAACAGGTGAACAATACATAGTTCCTACCTTCCACAAATCATTCCCATGGGAAAAATAGTTAAGAAAATGAATGACTATTATACATTCTTTTTTTTTTTTTTATGATCAGATTTTCATTTTATTTTATTTTATTTTTTTTTAAATTTTATTTTGTCAATATACATTGTGGCTGATTATTGCTCCCCATCACCAAAACCTCCCTCCCTTCTCCCTCCCCCCCTCCCCCCCAACAATGTCTTTTCTGTTTGCTTGTCGTATCAACTTCAAGTAATTGTGGTTGTTATATCTTCTTCCTCCCCCCGGTTTTTTTTTTTGGGTGTGTGTGTGTGTGTGTGTGTGTGTGTGTGTGTGTGTGTGTGTGTGTGAGAATTTATATATTAATTTTTAGCTCCCACCAATAAGTGAGAACATGTGGTATTTCTCTTTCTGTGCCTGACTTGTTTCACTTAATATAATTCTCTCAAGGTCCATCCATGTTGTTGCAAATGGCAGTATTTCATTCGTTTTTATAGCTGAGTAGTATTCCATTGTGTAGATGTACCACATTTTCCGTATCCACTCATCTGATGATGGACATTTGGGCTGGTTCCAACTCTTGGCTATTGTAAAGAGTGCTGCGATGAACACTGGGGAACAGGTATACCTTTGACTTGATGATTTCCATTCCTCTGGGTATATTCCCAACAGTGGGATAGCTGGGTCGTATGGTAGATCTATCTGCAATTGTTTGAGGAACCTCCATACCATTTTCCATAGAGGCTGCACCATTTTGCAGTCCCACCAACAATGTATGAGAGTTCCTTTTTCTCCGCAACCTCGCCAGCATTTATCGTTCAGAGTCTTTTGGATTTTAGCGATCCTAACTGGGGTTAGATGGTATCTTAGTGTGGTTTTGATTTGCATTTCCCGGATGCTGAGTGATGTTGAGCATTTTTTCATATGTCTGTTGGCCATTTGTATATCTTCCTTAGAGAAATGCCTACTTAGCTCTTTTGCCCATTTTTTAATTGGGTTGCTTGTTTTCTTCTTGTAAAGTTGTTTGAGTTCCTTATATATTCTGGATATTAATCCTTTGTCAGTTGTATATTTTGCAAATATTTTCTCCCACTCTGTTGGTTGTCTTTTAACTCTGTTAATTGTTTCTTTTGCTGTGCAGAAGCTTTTTAGTTTGATATAATCCCATTTGTTTATTTTTCCTTTGGTTGCCCGTGCTTTTGGGGTCGTATTCATGAAGTCTGTGCCCAGTCCTATTTCCTGAAGTGTTTCTCCTATGTTTTCTTTAAGAAGTTTTATTGTTTCAGGGTGTATATTTAAATCCTTAATCCATTTTGAGTTGATTTTAGTATACGGTGAGAGGTATGGATCTAGTTTCATTCTCCTGCATATGGATATCCAGTTATCCCAGCACCATTTGCTGAAGACGCAGTCCCTTCCCCAGTGAATAGGCTTGGTGCCTTTGTCAAAGATCAGATGGCAGTAAGTGTGTGGGTTGATTTCTGGATTCTCTATTCTATTCCATTGGTCAGTGTGTCTGTTTTTATGCCAGTACCATACTGTTTTGGTTATTATAGCTTTGTAGTATAGCTTAAAGTCAGGTAGTGTTATGCCTCCAGCTTTATTTTTTTTGCTCAGCATTGCTTTGGCTATGCGTGGTCTTTTATTGTTCCATATAAATGTCTGGATAGTTTTTTTCCATTTCTGAGAAAAATGTCTTTGGAATTTTGATGGGGATTGCATTGAATTTGTATATCACTTTGGGTAGTATGGACATTTTCACTATGTTGATTCTTCCAATCCAAGAGCATGGGATATCTTTCCATCTTCTTGTATCCTCTCTAATTTCTCTCAGCAGTGGTTTGTAGTTCTCATTATAGAGATTTTTCACCTCCTTGGTTAACTCAATTCCTAAGTATTTTATTTTTTTGGTGGCTATTGTAAATGGGCAGGCTTTCTTGATTTCTCTTTCTGCATGTTCACTATTGGACAAAAGAAATGCTACTGATTTTCGTGTGTTGATTTTGTATCCTGCTACTGTGCTGAAATCATTTATCAATTCCACGAGTTTTTTTGTAGAGGTTTTAGGCTGTTCGATATATAGGATCATGTCATCTGCAAACAGGGACAGTTTGACTTCATCTTTTCCAATCTGGATGCCCTTTATTTCCTTCTCTTCTCTGATTGCTCTGGCTAGTACTTCCAACACTATGTTGAATAGGAGTGGTGAGAGTGGGCATCCTTGTCTAGTTCCTGTTCTTAAAGGAAAAGCTTTCAGCTTTTCCCCATTCAGGATGATATTGGCAGTGGGTTTGGCATATATGGCTTTAATTATGTTGAGATACTTTCCCTCTATACCTAACTTATAGAGGGTCTTTGTCATGAATGAGTGCTGAACTTTATCAAATGCTTTTTCAGCATCTATAGAGATGATCATATCGTCCTTGTGTTTGAGTTTATTAATATGGTGTATCACATTTATTGATTTGCGATGTTGAACCAACCTTGCATCCCTGGGATGAATCCCACTTGATCGTGATGAATAATTTTACATATGTGTTGCTGTATTCTGTTTGCTAGTATTTTAGTGAGGATTTTTGCATCTATATTCATCAAGGATATGACTATTATACAGTCTAAGTGTGAAAAAGAGTGCTATGATAATATAGAAAGTAAGGAAAATATCCTGTAACGTATATTTACTCTTATATAAGCCGTGGTTACAAGGCTCAGTTTCAAGAGCCATTCAAGTTTTGCTTCAACTTCTGTGATCTTGTACAAACTACATCGCCAGGAACTCAGCTTCTTCATATTTGCCACTTCTGTTTCTCCATTGCTTTTTGCCTTTTGGAATTAAATGAACTGTGATTCAAATGTCTTCTGAATCACTAGCCATCTGTATGATCTTGTATAAGTTAACCATTTGGATTCGTTATTTCCTCATTACAAAGGGGGATAATCCTACCTTGGTGAAGACTAAATGAGATAATCATAGAATGCAGAGTGTCTAACATGTTGAATAAATGCCCATTTCCTCCCCACTTATTTCTTCTTTCTTTACAAATTACAATTACAGAATAACATATGTATTATGTTAAACTATACGTTATATTAGCCTCTATTTTATCTTCTTTTCCAATATTTTCTATCATACATAGTCCATACATGGATGTTTTAGGGAGAAAATAGCCCTTGATATTTTAAGTACCACTAACATATTACTGGAAAACTAATTTTTCACATTCATAGTTAGACTTTTGGCAGTAGAAATAACTTCAAAAATGTTTTTATTACTCATAAACAAACTATAACAACTAGTTATAGTTTAAAACAAACTATAAACTTTTTTCAGTCATAATTTGCTTAACTCTGCATGTGATTGATGTGTCGCTAGATAACCAGAACAGAAAAAACATAAATTATGCTACTCTGTAATAAAATTTCTTTGAAACTAAAGTATCAGTAATGAAAATCAGGTCAATATGAAATATGAGGAAAAAGGACATTCTTTTAATTCCAATTTATGATTTAATTCTAATTGATACTTATATTTAGGAAAAAGTTCCTGAAACATGCTGAAAAGCTAAGCTAAAATAACATTGACTTGAGTTTCCAAGTCTTGATTTTAAAGCCAAGACTAAATTATTTGATGTTTTAAACTTTTGCTTTCCATTTCTTCGGCATAATCTTCAAGTGTGTACTTTCTGTGTCTGTCGATTTTTTTATAATCTTTAACTGCAATTCATCTGTGCATACTCAGTGTTGGCTCTTACTTACCTTGAATATAAAAATTCTGAAATTATTCTCTCCTAGGAAAGAAAATCTTGTAGTTCTACTAAAATTAGACAAATGCTTCTCATATTTTCCTAATTAATTGTGGAGAATATCAAATACTTTTTATGGGAGCACTTCCAAAAGTTTGTGCAAAAATAGAATTAAAAGGTACTGCAAATCTATCCATGAACTTTTGGAAGTACCCTCAAATATGCACCTTCAATATGCTAAATTATTGTGCTAGATTTTCACTTAAAATCTTCAGAAAAAATTTTTTCTACCAAATTAGTATTTGTACACAATTTTAGTTTGGTACCTTTGAGACTGAACTGCTTCTCCTATGTTTTATACAAGAGTCAGGAGAGGTTTCAAACAAGGCTTTCCATTCTTTTTCTTCCTAGTTACCCAAGCTGGTTGATTATGAGCTAACTTTGCATTCTCTGGCCCTAGAAGTGGTTAAAGCTTACTCTTATGGAGCACTTCTTTGGGCTTCTAGAAGTTCTCTATTGTTGTATCTCACTCTCCTTGAATTCCCTGGTCCCTGTTGGTGCACATATATTCCACTTGCTGCTTACAACATCCTTAGTCTCTGGACCTCCAGTGCTATGCCAGTAGCCTGTTTGCTGAGGCCTCCTCATACATCCAGGTTGCCACATCTGTGGGATACATAACTATCCCACGGTAATAACAAAACCAAATCTCCTGCCTGACTACATTTGATCCATGGGAAGTACTTAGGCATCAGCTTGCCAAATAAACTCTAAGAGTTCAGGCCAGTCGCAGAGGCAGTAAGCATTCTCCTGGCTCCTCGATCAAAGCGGTCTCAGACATGAGCCAGACACCAGTCCTCCGTGTGTCACAACTTCAGAATATACTTTCCAGAGTGCTTTTCCCCTTAAAGTGTCCACCTTACTGAGTTTAGGATTAGAAGGTAATACTCCTCCCCGTCCTTCCCCAGAGAGCAGAGTAGTGATTTATAGCTGACAACAGCTCCCTGCAAAGAAACTCTTCAGTCTTCATTCTCACAGAGTCCCTTCTCAGGCCCTTTTTTATATGCATAATTTCTCTGGGGGGCAATGCGAATGTAATGGTGGCATTGGGAGTGGATGGTTATTCATCCTCACTTCCGTGTCTAGTAGCTATCTCACTGATGCCT
This sequence comes from Cynocephalus volans, assembly GCF_027409185.1. Lineage (NCBI taxonomy): Eukaryota > Metazoa > Chordata > Mammalia > Dermoptera > Cynocephalidae > Cynocephalus > Cynocephalus volans. The sequence goes on from NC_084466.1 coordinate 16,909,339, forward strand.
CAGTGGAAGCATTCTAGTATTCTTTTACTTTTACCACTGTCCTCCCTCCCCCCAATCTTCTCTTTAGTTCTTTAACATTATATTACCATTAGTTAAATGTAAATTTTACCAAATTCGCTATTGATCATAGTTTTTGTGTATGTCTTTTACTTTTCATATTCTTTTTTTTTTTTGGGGGGGGGTCTTCATTTTTTGCTCATACAACAGAATATCTGAGACTAGATAATTCATAATGAAGACGAATTTATTGGTTCTGGAGGCTAGGAAGTCCAAGATCAGGGGGCTGGCATCTGATGAGGGTCTTCTTGCTGCATCATCTCATGGCAGAAGGCAGAAAGGCAAGAAAGAGCAAGAGAGGGCTGAATTTGCCCTTTTATAACAACACCAATCCCTCCCATGAGGGTGGAGCCTTCATGGCCTAATCATCTCTTAAGGGTCCCACCTCTCAAATGCTGTCACAATGACAATTAAATTTCATCCTGAATTTTGGTGGGGCACACATTCAAACCATAGCAGATGGCTGACTCCCCATGCTATCAGAGAAGGATTTAACACAAAGAGTTGGATGCTTTCACATTGTGGTAGGAAGAATTGGAGGGGCAACCTCTCCAGGAGGTCTGGCTTCCAGGAATGGCTTGCAAAACAAAGCCAAGGAACTGACCAACCAGAAAGAGCTGCTACCTTTCCCATGATCAAAAAAATGGGAAAACAGGAAGCTGCTAATACCAGCATATCACCTGGCTGTAGGTACCCCAGAAAGATGAGTAATTGCTCACTTGAACACTGGTGTAGAACACCTCAGTATCTTCATGATGTGCTTGCCAAAAGAGAGTAGCTAAGAATCAGCACATTTCCCCTGCTCACTCTAAGTTCCAGATCATATACAAATATATCTATCTATTTACTGGAATCTAATTATCAACCAGAACCATAGATGCAAAAGAGTCTAGGAACAACAGCAAAAGTGTTTAGTTTTCTGACTCCTGCTGTATGTACTAGAAGGTGGGATATTGCCTACCATGTCATAATACAATACCACATTTCCGCAAATAATTTTTTCAGAAATACTCTTGTTCCTCAAAGGCCTGAAATTTTTTTTTTTGCATTTCTGTATGAATTATAGCTTTACTAAGTATTGAATATTAAAATTTCTCTCAGAATGCTTGAAACTTGAGGGCTTCATCTTCTACCATTCAGTGTTTTGAATGAGAAATGAGAGGCCAGTCTGACTTACTTTTTCTTTCTAAAAATTTAAATGATCTTTATATTTAGAATTCTAAGAAAAACATGTATTTTTAAAAGAATAATAATGTATTTTTTAAAAATAATCGTTTCTCACACAGTGAATTCTTTCGTTTTGAAATAAATTGCTTTTACTGAGATATAATATTCTCTCAAATCTCATTGAGATTGTAAATTATTTGAACGTTCCCCTTTTTTCTGCATTAATTTCTTATCAATGACTTTATTTCCTATGACCGTTTAGCTTGTTTCCTTAATTTAAGCTGCTGATGTTCCTCATGTATCCAGTAGTTTTTAGTTGCTTAGCATTGTTGATAAAGGTCTGATAGTGTAGTGGTGAAGAGCCAGACTATGTAAGCTCAGTGTGGATCTAGAATAATAATTGCATCCTTCTAAAAGGATGGTTGTATGGATTAAATTTTGAGTTAGCATCTATAAAGAGCTTAAAATATTGCCTGAACTAGAATAAGAGCTCATCACTACTACCTCTGCCATGGTCATGGAGGGAGGTTTGCTCTAGAACATGTTTAGGTTTAGCTGTAGTGATGTGCTAGCTGGCTCTGCCCTGGCCTCAGTGGACAATGGATTAGATGGCTGAAGTTGCTGATGCCCTTGAGCAATGTTTGTGACTAGAAGAGCTTGAAAGTTTTTAAGAAATTTGTCATTTCTACTATGTAAGTTGAAACCCTTTTTATTTTCTAATGGCAGTGGTTGGATAGGGCTCTGCCTTCTACTTTGGTTTAATCATCTCAACTGGGGAATTGGAACTCAGAGGGAATCAAAGGCATCGTTAGTCATCAAAGTGCTAGAATCTCTGATATTCATTTTTTAAAAAGTCAAAGTATATGTTATGAATATGACTAAACTCATAAGCAGATATAGTACTAATTTGACAACTGATTGCTTTCCCTTTGACAAAATTGAATTTCACTGTAAATATTTTTATGATAGAATTTTTCAATTATATAGTAAGAATAATATAAAAAAACTATTGAGCACAGCTGTCATATTTGATTTATTTAAGCAGTTATGAATATTAGAGAATGAACTGCACTATATGTAATATAAAATAAAAACATTCAAGTGGTGCAAGTGACATCATAGACACATTTTCAGTCTTGTGAGTTCAAATTTCGGCATTTCAAAATGGCTGGTGAATATTCAAAAGTATTGGACAGTTTATATATAACTTCTTTGATATATAAATAACTTACTTTTAAGTCTAGAAAATGTTTCACATTTTAATTTTCATTGCAATATATTAGAGATGTGAAAGATATAGTTTTAACTTGTATTAAGTGATGCACAGTTTTGAGACTGTAAATTAGTGCAGTCATTATGGAAAACAGTATGGAGGTTCCCCAAACAAGTACAGATAGACTTGCCATATGATCCAGCAATCCCACTACTGGGTGTATACCCAAAGGAACAGAAGTCGTCATATCAAAGGGATACTTGCACTCCCATGTTTATCACAGCTGTATTTACAATAGCTAAGAATTGGAACCAATGTAAATGTCCATCGATGGACAACTGGATAAGGAAAATGTGGTATATATACACAATGGAATACTACTCAGCCATAAACAAGAATGAAATTCTGTCATTCGCAGCAACATGGATGAACTTAGAGAAAATTATGTTAAGTGAAATAAGCCAGGCACAGAAAGAGAAATACTGCGTGTCCTCACTCATGAGTGGGAGCTGGAAAAAAGTAAGTAAGTTACAGCAATCACAATAATTCCTTGAACTTTTCAAAAGGATAAAACACAAGTGAGGCCACCAGAGGTGGGAAAGGGGGAGAGAAAATGGGAGTTAGGGAGAAATTGGTAAAGGGTCACAAAAAACGTTTACATTGTATAATGATATGATAAAATAAAAATAAAAATAAATTACCAGAAGACTCAGAAAATGAAAAAAAAAAAAAAAACCTAGCAAATGTGATATATATGTAAGTAGTATTATACTTACATTTATTGCTAAGTGAATATATTCTGGTATTTATGCCATAATAATTGTGTCTATTCTTGAATTAATTATAGATATTTATATTTTTCTATTTTCAGGCATGAAGGAACTGACTCTGAACCAGACCTAGAAGATGTCATTGTTGTATTAGACAGCTTCAAAAGCAAGATCCTGGAAGTACAAGTATGTGAGGCAGAAGCTTTTTTATAGGCTTTGTTCTTAATATTAAGAATTATTATTTTTGTCCCTAATTAATTAATCTTTATTTTACAACTAATTTTCTAATTTTACTATCTAAAATGTTGTATTGGAATTCTAGCAGTAAAAGGAAGGAAAAGCATTGCATTCATGAAGGGAAAGCAGAGCTTGAAGATAGAAGGAATCTTTTTTTTTAAAGTCATGCTATATCTACTATATCTACTATATCTGTAGCCAGATAATGTTACAAATTAGGCTCTACAGATGAGATCAAGAACACAGGTTGAAGTTAGTTCTGGCGGGGGAAAAAGTGATGTTTCTTTCCTTAAAGAGAGAGAAAAGGAGTTTTCTATTATGGTAGGCATAGTTCTTTTGGACCATCCCTGCTGCTTAAAACTAGTTCAAATGTTGGATAAAATGTTTTTGAAAATCTTAAAAGCAATGAGGAGCTGACAATAACGAGGTAATGAAGAAATACAAAATCAAAATTAAAGGGAAAATAAGAGCCTAATGAACTCAGCAAGCAAAGAAGTTTCTCTGAGCCAAAAATGCTGCTTATTGCCCTGGAACATTTGTTCATCCTGGCATACTTGAACTATTATTTTGATTTAATTTGCCTGGTTATGGGGACAGAAATTAAACCCCAGAATCCGTAAATTGGGTAATCTATTAGAAGACTCCCTCTACCATAAGCTCACTGTATCTTCAGGGTAAGGATGAAACAAAGAAAGTTACCCCACACAGTCTTTTAGCCCAAATTTGTGTCACAAAGGAGTGCAGAGAGCCTTAACTTTAAATAGTACTAAAATAGTTCTAGATTGATAGGATATACAGGTATCTTGCAGAAACATCCATAAATCTCTGGAATAAGATTACAGTAGCCTAAGCTGCAAATCAAGTTTTTCAAGTATAGAGGCCAACACATGGTCAAAGATAACCAGATACACAAAGAAAACCAGCAGAAGCAACAGAAAACAGAGAAAAAGACTCACAGAGACTCCTGATATTAGAATTATTGATCCAGACTCTGAAGCAACTGTGCTTACTGTGCTTAACGAAATAAAAGACAAAAGACAAACTTGAAAATTATTACAGAGAACATGAAACTATAAAAAGTACATATTACATTTTTTTAAAGTAGAACTTTTGAAGCTGAGCAATACAATAAAATTAGGAATTTGAGTGTGTTGATAGTATAATGAAGTATGTTATAGCTGCCTTCCAAAATTAAGAATTCAGTGGATGGCTTTAACATGCCTGCAGAGAGAATTAGTGAATTAGAAGATGGGCTAGAAAAAGTATCACAAATTTAACAGGGACAGGAAAAAAGAAAAATAGGGCAGAGGGCATAAAAGACATAGAGAACAGAGTGAGAAAGGCTAAGCCACTCATTAGTAATCATTTGGGCAGATTACTTAACCTCTTTCTGTCTCATTTTTCTCATCTAAAAAATGGGGTTAATATAGAACTTACTTTATATGACCGTTATGACAATAAGATAGTTTAACTTTGTAAAGCACTTTATGAGTATTTGTTGAATAGATAAAATTAGCTTAAATGGAGTTCCAGAATATGACGAAAGAAAGAATGGGGTACAGGTAGTATTTGAAGCAATAATGGCTAAGAATTTTCACGAATTATGAAAGATACCACTTACAAACATTTTATAGCCTAACCATACCTAGCTCCTTCAGTTGTTTTCTAATAACACAGTGTTATTTCCTAACCATTCATTTCTCAGAGTTACAGCGAAAAGACAAAAAAAAAAAAAAAGGGAGGAGAAAAGACAGGCAGCATAGAGGATGCATCACCCATGAACTCCAGTAGCCCGCTAAGAGGAATTCGGTGGGGTGAGGGGGGTAGGGTGGACAGAAAACGGAGGAGGGAATATATCCTATAGCTAAAGAGAGAGAAAAATGTTTATGTCGAAAGAGTCCACAAATTACCAAGTGGATGGGTGAAAATAGCCCCATCAGATGCTAATAGCTACAAAGGAGATAAGGCAGGTCACTGCAATAGAGCAGCACTGACACTAGCATTAGACTTGTCATTTCCAAAATAGGTATTAAAAGAAAGCCAAACAAAGCTTTTAATGTTTTGAGGAAAATTATTTTGAACGTAGTATTTTGTATCTAGCCAAATTTTTAATCAAATGTGAAGGCAAAGTAATTTTTGAAGTGTGAAGATTTAGAAAAATTATTTTTCACACCCTTTCTTGAAGATGTTTGCCAGCATGATAAAGATGAAGGCCAAGAAAAAAGAAGATAGATAGTTCAAGAAATGGTAAAACTAATCTGTACACCAACAAAAAGAAAGTCTAGAAAGAAACACCAGTTAATTGTTGAGCTCCACGAAAAATATCTTCAAGAAGACAGGAATTCCAGACAATTAAGTGACATGAGTAATAAATTGGAAAATAATAGGTATGTGGTAAAGAAGACATATCTCTCTCTCTCTCCACAAGAGAAATAAAAGACAATAATTCCAAGAAAAGAATGTAACAAAGGAGAATTCATTTGAGCTAGGAAGAGTCGCCCGTCAGTGGTACAGTGGTCATATCATTGTAACTATATAGAGGAAATACGGTTTTAGTAGCTTTTCATGCTCTTCAGTGGATAGTATGTGCATTGTCATATTAAGCACTGTTTACCAATTTTCAAGTTTTAGAATCACCATAGGAAAATGCAAAAGATACAATTATGTTTACTGAACTAAATGTAATGTTCTCTATATTTACAAATGCTAAAGTGAAGTTTTAACTAATGTATGTTGGGAGGTGGAGGGAAGGATAAAGATGTTAGTATCCTTACAAACAGTATACAAGAGAAAGTGTTGTAATTGTTGTAATAAAAAATAGGATATTTAAACATCATTTAAAGTTAGAAAAATACTCACTAGAAGAACTGAAGATAAAGATAATACAATGAAAACTTCAAGACAAAGAGAGGAAGAAAAGAATGATGTAAGTGTAAGTTACTCTTCTGTCAGAAAGAGTAAATAATGTCTAAACTCTGAATCCAGAAGTACTAGTAGGTAACGTTATCTGAGTTTAGGGTGGGTTCTAAATGCAGTGACTGATACCTTTATAAAAGAAAGAAGAGGGGTATTTGAGACTGAGACACAGGAAAAAAAGGCATGTAAAGGAGACAGATATTGCAGTTATGTTGCCACAAGTTTAGCAACACCAGGAGCCATCTACCATACGACCCAGCTATCCCACTGTTGGGAATATACCCAGAGGAATGGAAATCATCAAGTCGAAGGTATACCTGTTCCCCAATGTTCATCGCAGCTCTCTTTACAATAGCCAAGAGTTGGAACCAGCCCAAATGTCCATCATCAGATGAGTGGATACGGAAAATGTGGTACATCTACACAATGGAATACTACTCAGCTATAAAAACGAATGAAATACTGCCATTTGCAACAACATGGATGGACCTCGAGAGAATTATATTAAGTGAAACAAGTCAGGCACAGAAAGAGAAATACCACATGTTCTCACTTATTGGTGGGAGCTAAAAATTAATATATAAATTCTCACACACACACACAAAACCGGGGGTGGGGGGGGAGAAGATATAACAACCACAATTACTTGAAGTTGATACGACAAGCAAACAGAAAGGACATTGTTGGGGGGGGAGGAGGGAGGGAGAAGGGAGGTAGGTTTTAGTGATGGGGAGCAATAATCAGCCAAAATGTATATCGACAAAATAAAATTTAAAAAAAAAAAAGAAAAGAAAAGAAATTGGAAGAGATTAGGAAAAATTATTTATCCCCCTAGAGACTTGGGAGAAAGTGTGACCTAGTGGACACTTTGATTTCAGACATCTGTCCTCCAGAACTGTGTAAGAATAATGTGTATTAAGCCACCAAGTTTGTGGTAATTTGTTATAGAAGCCCTAAAAAAATAATAAAATGATAACCTACAAAAAAAAAAAAAGAAGAAGAAAATACAAGTGTAAGCAAATTATTTAACAGTATGGAGGTAACCACCAAAAAAACTAAAAATAAGAGGTTGCATTGATAGTTGAAGACCAAATTATGTCTATAACATTGTGCTAAGATGTTTCCTGGCTTTATTTACTGCACTTTCTATCTTAATTTTTCAAGGGTAATCTTGCCCGGTATGTTCACTTTCTTACCATGCAGCCTAATGTTTAAAGCTGCCAAATTCTAAAATTTTTCTTTACCATGCTGTCTAGGTACAAAAAAAACCAGACAAAATTAAGGAAGATATCCTTACTGATAAAGATGAAAAAACCCAAGGAATATGGGATTCCATTAAAAGGTAATTACTAGTGAATTTTTTAACACATAACTAGATTGATAAGAATCTAGTATGTGGAAGCCCTACAGGTGGTAAAAATTTAAGTAAAGCATAGATCCTCTTCTCTTGGAGTGATAAGATAGATACACACATGCTAGTAACATAAAGATAGGAAACTGCAGCTGTAAGACAGCTGAAAATAAAGTAGTGTACAAACCAAAGGAAAAAAAGGATATCCAGTTAGGAAGAAACTCAAGAAAGACTCCTTGGAGAAATGTGTGGCTGAGATGTGTTATAAAGGACAGACAGAATTTTAATGTTGGAGGCAAGAGTGAAGGAACCTGGTTACAGAAATGCAAAAAGATTGGTATGTTCTTCAAAGAACAGAATGTAGACCACCTTAGGCTACAACACTGAACATAATAGGGAATATATAAGTTAGGTTGGGACCTATATTATATTATTAATCACAAAAGGAATATATTGGATCACGTATCTAAAGAATCCAGTAGTAGGCCTGGCTTTGGGCATTCAGATGATGTATTCTGAAAAATGTCTTTCTACATCTCCTACTACTACTATTTCTTTGCCTCCTTCATTTTCAGATAGACTTTTACAAGTAAAAGTTTACCATCTCTAGTGGGAAGAAGTTGCCTCTTTGCAAGTACAGTCATACTTCACTTAATGATGGGGTTATGTTCTGGGAAATGTGTCTTTAGGTGATTTTGTCATTGTGTGAGCATCATACAATTTACTTATACAAACCTAGATGGAATATCGTACTGCATACCTAGCTATATGGTATAGCCTGTTGTTCCGACCACCATTGTAAATGCAGTCCGTGATTGACTGAAACATTGTTATGTAGTGCATGACTGTAGTTCCAGCAAAAGCTGTAAGGCTTATTAAGCAGAGACCTATGGAAATTTAAAAAAAAAAAAAAAAGTTCCAAGGTTGACACATTGGTCTGGCTATAGCCATGTGTCCCAAACTGAACTGATCACTGTGACTCTGACAAGCCTGGGGCATATGCCTACCTTTAGAGCCAGTGGGAAGTCTTGTCCCCTGTAAACCTCATAGAATGAAATCAGAGAAGGGATGGTTCCCCTTGAAATACCAGCTTGTCGTTACTAGAGGGGAAAGGATGTTAAGAGGACAAAAACAAAAGCTGACTCCTGTAGATCCTGTAGTTCCTGTAGAACTTTGAAAGTCCACTTTAGAGATTTGAATTACGATGGCAAACCATTGATCATTTTAATTAAAGATAAATAGTTTAAATAGAATAGATTAAAAACCTAAGCATATTTTGTTAAACCAGTCAAAAGTGCTCTCATTGTTTTGGATTTTGCACAGTTTAGGATTCGTTTTCTTGACTCCTTGTTTGGTAGGAAGAACCATGTTACTGTCACAGTAAGTGCATTGAACTAGTTATTGGTAAAAGATCATTTTGAGATGATTGGGAGGGTAGGTATGTTTGACAGAACATAATGACACAGAATAAAAGTATCTGTCTAAGATCTTCCATTAAAACCAGAAGGTTGATTACACTCCCTTGTTCATCACAACAATTTTCACAACAGCCGAGAGATGGAATCAACCTAAAATGCCCATCAGTGGATGAATGGATAAAAAAACTGTGGTATATATACACAATGGAATACTATTCAGCTCTAAAAAGAAATTATGTCATTTGCAGCAACATGGATGGAACTGGAAACCATCATGTTAAATAAGTCAGGCAAAGACAACCACATTGTCAAACTCATATGTGGAATCTAAAAGAAAAGGTGAGGGGGAGGTTCTCATAGAAGTAGAAAGTAGAATAAGTGTTACCAGTGGCCAGGGAGGGGTGGGGAGGAGAAGTGGTGGACTAATGGGTGCCAAACTATGCCATCTACCCTAAGTGAATCATTGTGCAGTATATGCATGTACTGAAACAACATACTGTACCCTACAAAATAAACGTAAATAAAATTAGGGGAAAAACACCAGAAACTTTCTGCCCCCAATAGGTTGTGAAGACAGGAATTGAGCCCATCCTAAGAAATCTGCAGAGGCACTTAGAACATTTCAAAGGCTGTGGAAGTATTAAATAAAAGTTAGTGATCACTCACACAGAAAAAACAACAGCAGCAACAAAACCCAGAAGGTAGAGAGGAGAATGAATAAAGATAACTGTTAAACTATGTTATAGTCACTTAGTACACAAAAAGTATGCCAAAAAAATAAAATAATACTTTGTTGGAAAGACAGTAAGTTTTAGGGATGTTAACTGCTCCAGATATATAGTATTGTGTGTCTTATAATATTTTCACTTTTTTATATTAGTTTTAATCCTAACTTAGAGTAATATTAGAGTGATTTTATTTTATTTTATTTTATTTTTTGACATCGAATCAACTGTTTTTCTTATCTGGAGGAATACAGTAAAAGAAGATTTGAAAAATACTTCTGTCATAACAGTTTGTCTGTGGGAAAATATATTTCATGATGACTGTTAAGTTGTTTAGTTTTCCAAATTTTAGTCATTCGAAGTATGTTTATATAAAAATGAGATTTAAAATTTTTTAAACAGGAAGAAAATTATAAATTATACATTATGAATATCCCACATAAAAGACTTGGACATTTTTTTAATATGAGATGGAACATATACAAAAATGAGTTGAGGTTGGTCTGGGTCCAAAAAGTAGTGAAAATGACAACTGGGTCTAGATTAAGCTACCATGATATAAATCAGTGAGTGGACATGGCTCCCTAGTGCTCTCTTCGTTCCTCGTGGAGGTCACCCAGAGTACAAAGGTCTCCAGAGCCTTCACGGAGTAGAGAATATACCTGCTCAGAGGAGCTCTAAATTGTAGGTGCTTTTAGTAACATTTTAGCCTGGGGGAACCCATCAGCAGTGCTTCCAGACCTACCTTGTTACCATATAAATTCTTGCTGTGCTGTAGTCACTTCTACATTCTGTTTCTTCCCTCATTATTAGCCTCTTTTTCAATACACCCGATATGGCCATCGGCTGGCTGTAACTCATTCTTTGTTCTCAAAACAACTTTTGGCAACTCACAAAGATTCGAATATACTACCTTATTAACCTGGAGACAATATAATTGCATTCCATGTGATAAATTTTTTTAAAATTCATAAAACTTGACATGATTATCAATTGTCATGTTTTGATTTTAATAAATCATAGTTGTTAGGATAAGAGTTTGTTTACAGTTTAATAACTTCATTTTGAAAGCCATTTTTATTATCAAATATAGTATTTTATTTAGTCACACTATAAAGTTTGCAGATGTGTATTTAAGAAACTGTCAATTCCTACTTTTTTATTCCAAGTTTTACAATAAGTTTGCGTAGAGAAGAAGACAAAAAGGAACAAGACGTTCTGAACATTTTTTCAGTTGCTTCTGGCCATTTATATGAACGCTTTTTAAGGTAGGTATATTTTATACCTAATATTTTGAAAAAGTAATACATTTATGTGGTTCAAAGTTCAGAAACAATAAAGTAATATATGGTGAAAGAAAAATCTCCCACCTCTATTTTCTTGGTACTCAGATTTTTTTGCTGCAGAAAACCAATAGTATTATTTTTATATCCTCCCAAATACACATATATATATCTTTTTTTAACTGCACCCTGCTTTTTTTTTTAACTTATAATTATGAGGTAAGTATTTTTTTAAATTCAGTGAAATTTCATGAGTTTGACTTGATTGGAATATTGGTTTTAAGACTAGAAAATAGACATATTTTGTAACAAGATAATAGGTAAGAAAAAGTATATATAGTAAATTTTCCTTTTCTAGTGAAGAAATATGTATTTTTATAAAAAGAAGGAGAGCAATGATAGGAGGAAAGCATATTTACACAGTGCTAAGGGCTGTTTTTTTAGCAGTTTATATAGAAGGGTCACAGATGCCTCAGAGAATGCCTCAAAAATGTTTAATTGTAGTGTTGATATCTTAAAATAGAACTTTAGATTCATTTGTATCTTCTCTATTCAGAAGTCTAGGATAGCAAAACAAGTGACCCGTCTAGTGAATTTATCAGTATAGACAGATTATTCAACTCTTCCAGTTTTGCAGACCTAATGTTAATCACATAATAATAGAGACAAAATTAGACTCTAGTTCATCTAAACAAGACTGTCTTCTTTGTCAACTGGAACAAACAAAAACCAATCAATTTAGTCTATATCAGATTTATATATACACACACATACATATACATATATATCCATCATTGTACATTACATTCTTGATCAACCGTAGTATCTGAAGATATTTCAGTTTGTTTCCCCACAATTCACAGTGAAAAATTTCTAATTCATACCTTTAAATATTTAAAAGCCTTTAAAAAAGTAGAATGAACTCCTGTTAGCATTAACTTATATTGGTTTTAATGTTCTTTTATACAGAATTATGATGCTTTCTGTTTTACGTAACACCAAAACAACAGTGAAATTCTGGTTTCTAAAAAATTATCTGTCACCAACATTTAAAGTAAGTACATTACTCTTTTCCCAGAGGGGTTAATGTTGGAAATGTTTGATTAGTAAATTCTTTGTTTTATTGTAGGTTCTTATAACATTTTTCTTTAGAATGAGGCTTTTGAAATGTATGTTTACTCAAATTACTATTGTTAATAAATTTTAAAACTGGTATTCAGTATCTTTTTTGTCTAGCTTAAGAAAAATTCTGTGCAATTTTTATTTAAAGAGGTGTTAAAAGGAAAGGACTGCAGCAGAATAGTATATTTTTAAGCAAAATCAGAGTGATTAGTAGTTTCTTATGATAATGAATAAATAAAATTTGGCAATGGAAAATTTATACATATTTTCAATTAAAAGAATTGGATTCTGTTATATTTTTACAAAGGTAAGCAGGAACAGTAGAAGTATCAAGAAAATATGAAAACTATACAATAGAAAATAGTTTTATAGTACTGAGAACCACAAAGCTCTTTTGTCTTTGTACAGTGCATTGATTGCTGTGATGGTCTGGGCACCATGGTCAGATTAAGTTTGCAGGTGGCCAACATCTGTTATCCTTTACGCAGCCTCACATTCCTGCTGCAAAGTGAACTCTGTTTATTCCTGTTCTCACTACAAAATAATCAGATTCCATGAAAGTTAGGGTCCTCTTTTTCTTGCTTTTAACCACAATAGTTAAAAAGCAAGGGTAAAAATAGCCAGTCGTGCTTTTATTCCTTAACATTTCCATGTATGTTGCTAAGTACTTTACCAACATTATTCAGTTGTTCTTTATAGCAATCCCATGTGGTAAGAAAACTAAGACTCAGAAGTTACATAAAAGGCATGCACAATTGGGAGGTACCTAAGGCCACTCCTGCGTTCCATAATTCACTAGAAGGATTCACAGAACTTAGAAAAGCAGTTATACTCAGTTACAGTTTGTTATAGCAAAAGGATACAAATAAAATCAGTAAAAGGAAGAGGTGCAAAGAGAAGGGTCCAGGGGAGACCAGACGCAGAGTCTCCACTTGTCCTCTGCCGGTGAAGTCGTGCAGACAGCACATATTTCTCCCAACAACGTATGATGGTACCCATGGAGTATTGCCAGCCAAATAGGCTCATTCAGACTTTGGTGTCCAGAGATTTTATTGGGGGTTGGCCATGTAGACCCAGTTGACAACCTGCATGGCTGACCTTAGCCTGGTGCCCCCAAGAGGCCAAGCTGATGCTTTGTGTTCCAAGGTCCTCATTATAAATCATATTGTTAGCATGGACTTTCTAGTGTGGCCCACGGTTCCCAGGTAAACAAAGACATTTTTATCAGGCAGAGCATTCCAACCATAGAAGTAACTCCCAGGAGCTAGGGGCAAAGGATCACAGCTTTCTTTGAGCAGGATTCATCTTTTATAGCACAGGCCTGAGATAAAACAGCTAATTAGGAACATAGCTGAGATTTGAACCAAACCCTTTTGACCTCAAAGCCCAGGTGCTTAAAACCCTATGTAACAACCTGACTGCCCCCACCACCAACAGTGCCCCATCCTGTGCTCATTTGGCAGTAGACAAAAAACTGAAAAAGAACCCATAAATATGAGTACAGACAAGAAGTTACACTATTTTTTTATTAAATGTTTAACATGTTATCCTACTAGCCAAACACTACACGAATGGCATAGGGGGCTTAACTGTATAAACTGAGACAATAAAAACTCAAGATTCTTTTAGGAGGAAATGATATTCACTAGAAAAATAGTGCTGTGTCTGGATAAAGAGTCTTGTTCCACTGCGTGACCAAAAGTAATACTATATATGAAATAGTATTTTCTTTCTTTGGGTAATTTGTTTCTTTCCCTCAAAATTTTTCTTTCAAAAACTTCTTAATGAAATATATGCACAGAAAAGTTCACAAGTCATAACTGTGTAGCTTTGATGATTTCTTGAAAACTTCAAACATCTGTGTAACCAACAGCCAGAAAGAGAAATTGCTAGAATTCTAGATCCATTCCCTGAAAAGCTATACCTTCTCTCTTCCTTTAAATCTTTGCTAAAATTATACTTACTTAGGAATAATTCTTTCTTGAGCACACTATCCATACTACAGTTCCCTCTTATCTATCACTCTAGTCCCCTTCTGTTTTTATTTTTCTCCGTAGAACTATCTTCTGCATATAACTTAATAATTTTATTTATTTTCTACCTACAGTCTCTAAAATATAAGCCTCAGAAGGGCTATGATTTAAATTTCTTTTGTTCACTACTGTATCCCTAAGGCCTAGAACAGTACCTGGCACATACTTCATGTTCAGTGACTATTTCTAATACGTATTTGTTGAATAAAGAAAAAATGTTTTTCCTCTTTAATTTCTCCTAATGTTTTATATTATTTTAAAAACAAAACAGTGACTCCCAGTGACTGTTCTAGCCATAATTTCAACATTTAAATTTACAGATAAAGTTGATGCTTACATTAAAGAATGTATTTTAAATATACATTGGTCTTACAAAAGCAGAGAAAAACTAAGCATGTAGCTGGCAAATAGTGACAAGAATTGACAGTGGGGCAGGGCAAATTCTATATTCGCTAACCCATCTTTCCCTGCTCCTTTGCTGTTCTCCCTCTCAGAGTTGGGCTCTTGAACCATACTTAGCCAACAGTGTATTTCATTAATTGCTTCTGGTTTAAGTGAGGAGTAAGATGCTTCTATTAGAAGACACTGAATGAGATATCAAATATTCAGACCACAATAACTGCCTTGTAGTTTTAATCCTTGAATTAAATAGTTGTAAATCTCAAACATGAAATGCCTGTAGAGAATCTATCAATTTACAACTCATTTTGTGTTTTTTGTACACCCTCTTCGTCTTTGTGTCTCAGCCAACATGTTGACATATACATAAACAGTTTGATCTATAGGTGTTCCAAGATCCAGAGGCTTTTCTTCCTAGAATCAAGTTTTCTCAAGTCAAACAGTAGTAGTAAAAGAATAGGAAACATTTATCTTAGTTAATAAGCTTGTTAGTTAATATAGTACATTTATTTTTAATGACATTAAATTATATAGTTTTATGTTTACTTGTGTTTTCATTCTTGTCCTCATTTTTATATTTCTCATTAATAGGTATAAGTTACAGAAGTAGTATTTAGATATTTTACCAATTACTTTATAATAATTTATAGTAAACTCTACCTCTTAAAAATTATTTTTTTTTCTCTAAAACAAAACTGCTTTCTCTTTCTTGAGCATATTGTTTGATTTTGTGTGTGTGTTTATGTTTTTAGGAGGTAATTCCTCACATGGCTGAGGAATATGGATTCCAATATGAACTAGTCCAGTATAAGTGGCCCCATTGGCTTCATCAACAGACTGAAAAACAGAGGATTATTTGGGGTTACAAAATTCTTTTCCTTGATGTCCTTTTTCCACTAGCAGTGGACAAAATCATTTTTGTTGATGCTGACCAGGTAATAAGATTAACTGTTGTTTTTAGTAGTACTCAAACCTTTTCTACACTTCTGTCTGAAAATAAGGACTTAATTTGTGTTGCTTCTGTTTATTATCTTTGTTGCCGTGCTACATAAACATTTAAGACATGATTGTACCTGAGCAAAATACCTTTAAAAACAAACTGTAAGAATTTGGGGGGAGGGAATTGAAGGTATTGGAAAAAGTACCATTTATTGTTTAGGAAACAGCGGTTTTAACTCTGAAGTAGTGTGGTTTTAAGTTTTGGAATTAAAAATAAAATAAATATATTAGTCATAATAAGAGTAGTTACATGAGTTCTGTGAGTATGAGCTGATATGTTTAAAATTAGCTATTTCTTCTTGCTCAGAAAGTTAACAATTACAACTCTTCTCTCATTCTTCCACAAGCATGTAGTATTCCACCTGCAGTAGTATTCTTTGGTATTCAGCCAGTAACCAAATTCTCATCACTCTACCAGTAAGGAAAAGAATGTTCTAAATTAGGCCACAAAAAAAGTTAAGGTCCTCAGCTTTCAAAATTTGTATGTCCAAAAATTACGACTTTCCCCCTTCCCTCCTTGTATTGCCTTTGTAATCATTAATGGGAAAAAATATTTTAAAAGCATACAGAATTTCTAAGGACAGTAATATATAAATATAAGTGTATTGTAAATTAGATGCATAAGTTGAAATTTATGAATTTAGGACAAGAAGTATATTTTCAAGTTCTATATTAGGATTTTGTTCTAAACTGTTATTTTTATACTGTTTTTCCAATTGATGACTATGAATCATCATAATAATGATTAAGAAAATACTCAAGTATAGATGATAAAGTAGCATTTCCAAACATAGTGTCCAATATAATTCTTTTTCCTATCTTCCCTCAGCATATCTATACACTAATATTTTTACAGCAGGCTTGAGTCTGTTAAAAATAAAACATACTAACATTATTTCATTATGACTGTTTAGAATAATCAGGAGATTTTTCTTTATGGTTCATACTAATATTTGTCATTATGTAATAATTAAGATATAACATAAACATGATTTTGAATTATTCATGCATTGAGAAAATGAGCTGTGTACTTATATAATATTTAACCCCAAAATGTACATTGTGTAAAATACCTTGCTTAGGAATGATAGAACTAAGTATTCTTACTGGTAGGTAAGACCACAGTCATATAGACTAGGAATATAAATTTTTAGATTTCTTTTAATTTATAAGGACAAGAAGAAAAAAATTAAACTTTAGTAAATTTACATCACATGAAAGCACTGTGAGGAAAATGCAGTTCTCTGTGCCTCTGTGGTAGGGATAATAATGATTTGAAATTCCTGTAACAGGGTCTTATGTTATTTTATAGTCTTCAACAGAGACACTGTTTTAATTATTTAGGTTGTGAGACATGACCTAAGAGAACTTCGAGATTTCGATCTGGATGGAGCTCCTTATGGGTATACTCCATTTTGTGATAGCCGCACTGAAATGGATGGATATCGTTTTTGGAAAACAGGGTACTGGGCATCACATCTTTTAAGAAGGAAATACCATATCAGGTAAGAAAATCCATACTATTACCTTTCAGTAAATAAATAAATATTGAATTACAACATTCAGTTTTTGTAGATATTAGACAGTAATGGCAACCAATTAGTTTTTCATATTTCTAGTATTTCTGCATTGTTGTCCAGTCATCTGGTAGAGTGGTTGCTTCTTCTGTTACCCTGGAGTAGCTTTTGAGGAGGAAGACTCCTTCCTGTAGATGTGTTTTATATTGACAGTTGGATAGAGTGTTTTAGTTTTGGTTCCAGGTAGATTAAGTAGTATAGTCTCTGTGTCAGTACGTTAGTCATACTTAATATCTGAGTTGCATGTTGAGTGCCTCCATGGCCAAGGCACTGGGGCACTTAGTGATTCTTTGCTGAGGTTCATGACATTGTGTTGGGTCATCAAGGATGTGGACAAACTCTCAAGTTCTTGGGAGAAGTGCCGTGTTGCTCTTTGGCTGGAGTGGGTGACCCTAGGCAGGTGTTGGCATCCCAGCTAGCATCCTGTAACCCTGTTGGGTGCAGTGGGGTATACTGGAACTCCTCAGTGTGAAAGGGTGACCCTGGGTGGGGTTTCTCTTTCCTACAGGCAGAGGCTCCTCCTTGGTCCTTACTTCCCTCGGTTGGGGGATGGGTTGGTGGTGGCTGAGAATTTTCTTCCTTATCTATTTGGCTATTCTGGGTTTCTGCACTCTCCAGGAATTCCACGTGTGTCTCTCCCTGGATTAAGGCAGTCACGTGCACTGCACACATACCTCCTACCCAACGACTGGGGGGGACATCATAATTCCCTTATAATTCCCCAGTGGGTTGGGCCACTGGGTCATGGGTCTGCGCTCATTCACCTCTTTCTCCAGGATCCGCTGGTGACCCTCCTTGTGACAATACAGTCAAGTGTTTGGTGGGCTGCCTGCACAGTGGTGGTAGCTGCTACAGCAGGCCACCTGTGCAGCAGTGGTAGCTGTGGCACTGGCTGTGGTGGACCACCCACATGGTGGTGGTGTCTGGCAGCAGTGGGCTGCCTGTCAAATGGTGCCCCATACTTCTGCTGTCTGTCCATAGGGGCTTCCTTTGACTCCTGCGGTCCCACACTCCTGCCGGATGTCAACCTGGGCTGCTCTCAGCTCCTGAGGTCCCTGTGCTCCTCCAGTTACATAGTGCTTATTACGTGCTAATCACCCTTATAAGCCTTTATATATATTAACTCATAAAATGTTTATGACAACCTTTTAAAATACTGTTATTATCTCCATTTTATAGATGTGGAAACAGAGATATACAGCATTTATGTAACTTGCCCAGGCTTAAACTACTAGTACATAGCTGACTCAGGAGTTCAACCCAAGTAATATGGCTTGAGTATATGCTCCTAACTACTGCAGAAGATTTAAACGTAGCTTGTCAAATAACAAAATGAAGATACTATCTTCAAAGCTATTACTCTTTTGTAGGGCCATGAGTTTCATGACAACTTGGAAAAACTTGAGGTGCCCCTAAAAGAATATGGATCCTACCAGAGTTATAACAAACTTCAAACTCCCTGGAGGCAGTTTTAGGTATATTAGGAGCAAATTTATGAAAGAATTGATTATTATTAGACCCCAGAATATCTATAGTTAAATTAATACCATTACTGTAGACATTCACTGGGGGAAATTAAAACTACATGAACAGCACAGACTGTCAAGGTGTATTTGTTTTTGTAGTGCCTTATACGTGGTGGATCTCAAGAAGTTCAGGAGAATTGCAGCAGGTGACAGGCTCAGGGGCCAGTACCAAGTCCTCAGTAAAGATCCAAACAGTCTTTCAAACCTAGATCAGGTAAGTAAAATATTAATAGAAGAATTTTCAGTACATGTACATAGACTGCTCCAACTTCCTGCTTTTAATCTTCAGAATCTTATATTTCCCACTTTTTTCTCATATTTCTACACTTTATGCAGTTCTCTTTTGGATATCTCTACTTACACATAATTTTTTCACTTCAAGCTCAACATTTTCAAAACTAGTAGTATCTTATCCTCAGTTTTCCATCCTCAAACCTTTTCTTCCTACTCTATGCCCTATCTCATTTAGTTATGCTCTTTTTCTTACTCTCTTTCATCACCATTTAAACATGCTCAGGTCTCAATCAGTGTCTCTCTCACTCTCTGATCTTTAAGACAAACTCCCTTCATCCAGTGCTCCCCCATACTGCCATACATTTTCTTTCCCCCAGCATTGCATCACCATGTTTAAGGATTATTGCCGTTACTCTGATGCAGTTTGGCTCCCATTAGTCCACTGAACAATTTTCATTAAAGCCAAATTATCTTCTTATTAGGTGAAAGTGTCCAGTGAGCACCTCTTGGTTGTTCTTATGTGCCCTCTTTGTAACATGGATGTTTTCAACCTCTCCCTTCTTGACGCTCTTTCTTGGCTTCCATAATATTTTATCTTCCTGGTTCTTTGACATCTGTGGCTTTCCCACAGCGGTTTTATTGGTGAACTACTTTTCCTCTACTTTTCATTTAAATGTTGCTATTTTCTAACTCTCTGTCCTTGGCCCACTTCTCATTCTGTACCAACTCTGTTGGCGATCTTACATCCATTCGTGGTTTCAATTTCCACCTTTCTAATCATAATTCCCAAATTTTATCTCTGGATTTTAGCCTGAATTCACCTGAATGCCAGGTTCATATGTTATATATTAAATCTACTGATATCAACATATATCAAATTAAAAAGTCAAAAACTGAAGTTCTGTTTTTCCTCTACCATTCCCTACATCAGCATGTACCATTTACCTGCCTGTTACATGTTGGGTTACTCAGAAGACAAACTGACTCTGAAGTGGAAATTAGCTTGCAGAAAGTTTATTAGGAAGGGCTCTCAGGACCAACAACTGTAGGGGAAGGAAAGAAATAGAATTAGGCGAATTCTACCAATTCAGCAAAGACCTCAGATGACCGACCTCATGGGGAGCTCTGAAGCTGAGGTGGCCCTTCAGAGTTGTCACAAGTTTGGACAGGGAGTCCAGGCTTTTATTCCTTCACATCAACCAATCATTAGATATACGGTGCTCCAGTAAAGGGGGTGGCCTTGGGTGAGACAGCTCTTTTCCAGGGGTAGTTCCTAAAGATGGCTGGCAGCCGAGGGTTTTCAACTAAGAATAGTTTTCAGATTTGAGTGGAGATCTCAGTGCTGCGTCACAGCATCCACTATAGTCTACACTGTACTGCATGGATCTACCTGTTTGTATAAGTTCAGGGGAAAACTTGTAAGAGGAAGGTTAGTAGAACAAACTACAGCTTATACTTCTGGAACTGGTCTAAAGACCACACTTATAGCCATCATATCTCTCTACTATCCATTTTAGATTCCTCTAAGCTAGTGGTATGACCCAGAACCACCCAGAGTTCTGGGAACAATAAACACCACTTCACCAAAAGGGTCACTGGGAGTGATTATAAGAAGGATCATATCTACTTTGTCCCTTGGACCCATGTAATTCTTTCATATGGTAACACATCACCATATGAAATATAATGGTGTTGATATAGAATGTAATGCTGCATCTGGAGGATGGCACTTCACCCTTGCAGGTTATTTTCTCCAAGTCAGCACCTCTGCTGTGCCTTTAGTAAATCGTTCCATTGCTCTATCAGGCCAACATCTTTTACATGTGCAGTATGTAACAGGACTGTGGAATCTTGTGGTCATGTGCCCTCTGCCATAGTACGTATGCTGTAAATTGGGTCTTTTTATCTAATACAATATTGTATAGAATCCTGTGTCAGTGGATAACTCTGTAAGCCCTTGGATAATGGTGTTGGCTGAGTTTCTGTGAGCAAGAGAATCAAACCAAAACACAGAATATGTATGTATTTCAGTTCAGAAAAATCTGTGCCCCTTCCAGGGTAAAAGGTGTCCAACATAGTCTACTTGCCACCAAACATTTGATTAGTCTTTGCAAAGTGTATATGTGCATCAGAAGTTAACTGTTTGTCTCTGCTATTGGCAGCTATAAGAGCTACATTATCCTTGCTAAGTGGAAGCCCATTCTGTTGGGCCCTTACACAGTCTCCATCTCTGCTATCATGTCTACTGTGGACTTTGAGTGACTTTAATGTGTTAATATAGATTCTTCCATTGTAACAAATGTGCCACACTGGTGGGGGATGTTGATAATGAGGGAAGAGGCTACATGTGGGGGAGCAGGGGCTAAGTGGGAAATCTCTATACCTTCCTCTTAATTTTGCTGTGAACCTAGTAACTGCTCTAAAAAAAGAAGTCTTCAAAAAAAAATTAAGTAGAAAAAGGGGAATAATTAAGATTAGAGTGGAAATCAATGAAATGAAAAAACATAAAATAATACATTTCTGTAGATTTTCTTATGAAACCAAAGCTGGTTCTTTGAGACGGTCAACAAAACTGGTAAACCTGTAGCCATACTGATCAGACAAAAAGATAAAAGACACTAATTACCAATGTAAAAATGAGAGACAAGACAACCCATGGAGTCTACAGATATTGAAAGAATTATTTAGGGACTATTATGATCAACTTTATGGTAATAAATTCAACAACTTTGATGAAATGGGCAAATTACTTAAAAAATGCATACTACAAAAAAGTCACTCAAAATGAAATAGACAACCTGAATAACCCTGTATCAATTGAAGAAATCAGATTTGTAGTTTAAATCTCCAGGTGCAGATGGCTTTAGTAGTGAATTCTACCAAACATTAAAGAAAGAAAGAATGTCATTTCTACACAAACTCTTGCAGAATATTGAAGAGGAGGGATTACTCCCCAACTCATTGTATGAGGCAGTATTCCCTTGACATCAAGACCAGACAAAGACATTATAAGAAAATTGCAGACCAGTTTTTCTCATGAGCAGATGTAAAAATCTTTAATAAAATTTCAATAAACTAAATCCAGTAGTATATGAAAAAGGTATTATATCATGACCAAAATAACTTTATCCCAGGATTGCAAGATTGATTCAACATTGGATTCTAAAGCAATGTAACTCACTGTATTAACCAGACTTTTAAAAACCCATATGACCAGCTAAATAGATGCAAAAGAACATTTGACATATGCCAGTATACATTTCTGATTTTGGGGAGGCGGAAGGGGACTCTGCGCAAACTAGTCCTAGAAGGGAATTTCCTCAGCCTGATAAAGGGCATGTAGGAAAAAACTACAGCTAATATTGTACTTAAGAGTGAAATGCTGAATACTGTCCCCGTGAGATCAGGAACAAAGCAAGGATATCCACTCTTGCCATTTCTATTCAACATTGTACTAGAGGTACTAGACAATACGGCAAAGAAGAAGAAATAAAAGGCATTTGGATTGGCAAGGGATAAGTAAAACTGTCTTTTTTTTTTCAATCTGTGATTATCCATGTAAAAAACCCTATATAATCTATGAAAAAGCTATAAGAACTAATAACTGCATTTAGCAAGATTGCAAGATATAAGATCAATATATGAAATTTAATTTTATGTACTAGCAACAAACAATTGGAAATTGAAATTAAAGGAATAATACTATTTCTAATAATATTTTTTAAATGAACAACTTAGGAATTAATCAGACTTAAGACTTGCAGGCTGAAAACTACAAAACACTGCTGAGATAGATTAAAGATCACCTAAATAAGTAGAGTTATGATTAGATCAAATTAGATATTTAAAGCTTAAAATAATAGAGATAGCTTAGACTCGCATATGTTTTTTTATTATCACTTTATAATCTGATATCATCAATAAAATTTTTTTTAAATAAAAAAAATTTTAAATGAACATCAACTCCTTTCCCTATGACTGTGATTTCTGTACCTCTATGGTTAAATCATTTTTTTCTGTAGGATCTTCCCAATAATATGATTTACCAAGTTGCCATTAAGTCTCTTCCTCAAGACTGGCTGTGGTGTGAAACTTGGTGTGATGATGAATCCAAGCAAAGAGCCAAAACAATTGATCTGGTGAGTGTCTCTGTTTTTGTTTTTATATAAGCAGATATGGAAATGTTTAAGTGAAAATATTTTCTGTTTTACTAAATGGAATGGCACACATATTACCTCACTTTTTCTGCTGCTCAGTCTATTACACATTTACCTTGTTGGTACATACAGGGCTGTGTCGGGGGCTCCCAAGATCACCTTAGGTTTGATGATTTGCTAGGAAGACTCACAGGATGCAAAATATAGTCGTACTCACAGCTCTGATTTATTACAGTGAAAGGACACAAAGTTAAAGTCAGCAAAGGGAAAATGTGCGTGGGAAGATACCCAGATACAAGATTGCAGGAGTCCTCATTCTGTGAAGCCACACAGGATAAGCTTAACTCCTCAAACCCCACAACGTGTGGAGTGTCGCCTACCAAGGAAGCTTATTAGAAACCCATTGTCCAGGGTTTTCATTGGAGGCTGGTCACCGCATACGCACCCTCTGCCTGGCGCACACCAGAATTCCAACTCCCAGAAAGAAACAGGCATTTAGCATAAACTATAATATTTTCATGAACAGTTTAGACACAGGGATCCACTCTTATCAGGGAATGATGGGAACCATCCTGAAACCTAACTTCCCAGATGCCAGCCAAGGGCCAACCTTACAAGCAGACCTTTCTGAGAATCGCAGTCTCAGGCCTGCTTTTCTGTACAAGGGCTTTTGAAAGAAAGGCCATGAGCTGGTTGAAAATGTTCATGGATTAGCTATCATCTTAACATATCTTTATTTCTCCTGCCAATATTTTTCCCAAATAAAGACAATCGAGATAAATTTGTCTACTTAAATCATCCTATACATGTCTACTTTTCTTATTTTTGAGATTATTTTTCTTAGATTTTCATTTTAAGCAGTTCATGCTACACAGTTTAACTCTCCTAAACATAAAATACTTTAATTTATTTATTGTCCAGCTGTCTAGAACTTACGTTCCAAAACTATACTGTCTTTGTAGCTACATGATACTGCAGTTCTTTTTCTGACCATATTGTTTTTAATGTACTAACATAAATATAGAATAATTGTTTACAAAATCTTCACTGAAGAATAAGCTATCAAAATGTTAGATTTCATACACTTCTGAACAAAATAAGGCAGGACAATAAAACATAGGGACATTTTTCCAGACATGTATAGAAATGTGTATTTTAAAGTAGCATGCCAACATGTTAGAATGCAATCATAGGTGACAGAATGTATTGCCTATACATTGTGATAGAATGGATCTATGAAATAAAGTGACGTTGTTAGGAGGAAAGCAAGAGAATGTTATGAAGAGGTCAATATTACTGAACATAATTATTAAGATATTAGGTTGTGTCATACAGATATGGTTATGACTCATATTGTAGTGATAGAGGTCCCCTTGGGATCTTAGATTAACTTAGCTTAATATGATCTCCTGAGATTAATATGAGCTAGTATAACAAACTCCCAAATTTCAGTGGCTTCACACCCAAGTAGCAAGCAGACTTAAGTGGGTGTCCTCCTCATCAGTGAGTAGCTTCCCTGTGCATTGTGACTCAGGGACAACTCTCCATCCACCTGTGATTTCTCCATCCCCTTGGGTCCTGTCATCACCTGTATTCATCTTGAGCTGCTCCTTCCAGTATAGCACCCACTTGCCACATGAATCTATTGAGCACTTAAAATGTCGTTAGTCTGAATTGAAATGTGCTGTAAGGTGAAAACTACACCAGATTTTGAAGACTCAGCACAAATAAAAAGAATGTAAAAATATCTCGTTGATTACATGTTGACTAGTAACATTTTGGATATATTAGATTAAACAAAGTATAGTATTAAAATTTATTTCACCCTTTTACATTTTCATATGTGGCTATTAGAAAATTTTTAATTACATATGTTATTTCCATCATATTTCTATTGGGTAGTGCTGATCTAGAGGAAATAGAAAAGAGTGTGGAGAATGGTGTCTTAAAGGCCTGGCCCCTGGGTGGGAGTTGGTCTCGTAGCCATATCTATATGTAAGAGGAGCTGAGAAATGTCATTCCTGGATGGACACTATTTCCTAGCAATAGTGCTACAGAAAAAGGAGGGGTGGTATAAATTTTGGCATTTAGCCTAACCATCTCTCCCACAGAAACACTTAAAAATGAGAGAACATGCTATTCTTTGCTAGCTTCTTGAGGGAAAAGTTGAGGAAATGTAGAAAAATCCCAAGGAAATGGCCTAACAGAGGAAAAGAGCATGATTAGTGGTACCGAAGGTGGGAATGAAAGTGTTTATGAATGTCATGATACCATCTCAACTGTCCATTTCAGTCGAGGTTTCTCAGCATTATTGGCATTTGGGGTTGGATGATTGTAGTTGGGCTGTCCTGTGCATTGTGGAATATTCAGCATCATTCCCGTCCGCTACCCACTAGATGGCAGTAGCACTCCACCGCACCCTCCACCCCGAGTCATCACACCCAAACTTTTCTCCAAGCTTTTCCAAAGTTCCCCTAAGGGGCAAGACTGGCCAGTTACCAACCACGGATAAAGATTGTAGCAAAAAAAAAAAAAAAAAATCGTAGCACAAAAAACCTAAAGAAAACATGCCATTTATATTTTAATAGTTTCTGAAACAATTAAAAAGAGAAAATAGTTTCATTATCTTCACTTTATAGAAAATATTGCCTATAAAGTTAATTTCTGCAAAGAAAATTCTGTCTTCCATTTACTTCAGGAATACCATATCACTGTAGAAAAAAAACCTATAATGAAATGAACTGAAAATATTTGATGAGGACAGGATCATGGCTCACGAACAGTAGATTACCCCTAAGGCTATAAAAGAAAAGCTAGCTGAGAAAATGTCACATAGAAGTGAGCTTCAAGATGCTTTCTGTATTGATGCTTTGTAAATAGCAATTGGGTTGTCTTCGTAATTTGGTGAAGTTTATGCTCCTCTGTTGTAATTTCTGTCTCAGTAAATGGCAACTCCATTCTTTACTTGTTCAGAGTACTGGGGTTGGCTTTGATGCCTCTCTTTTCTCACACCTCACATCAAGCACATCAGCAAATCCTGTCAGCTGAGTCTTCAGATACATCCAGCATCAGATCCTTATCAACCTTCTATAATTTTTGTCTTTAAACTTTTATTGAATTTCACAAGAAACTCTATTAGGAACAAGTAGTTTAAATTGATCGTATATTGGTGGAACCTTAGAGATTATCTTATGTTAACTTCTTTTGCAGATGAAGAAACTAAGACACATACCTGTCCCCCACAAAATTATGTGACATATATAGTTCTTAATGTTAGTAACCATGAGAACTGAAGTTCCACTTCCATTGTTTTTCCACTGTGCCTATAAAGCAAACTAGTCTGCTGGATTCTTTTACAGAATGGTAATATAATTAGATCTTTTGTCAAAGCATTTTACAGAATTGAGTCTACAAACTCTTATGAATCATCAGAATGTCTTTTATCACTGTTTGCTTAAATTTCTGATTGAAGTATTTGTATTAAGCAAATATTACTTATATAAGTTGTGATTTGTCATTTCACCTGATCCTGTCTATATTAAACTTCCAGTTCTTCAAGTACATAGTAGGGCTCTGCTTTTTATAAAATGTATTTTTTTGCCCTAGTGATACAGTAATGTCTTTAAGTATTTTCTTTATGTTTCACGGAGCATGGTTTTCCACTAACTAAATTTATTTAAACTTTTAGTGTAATAATCCCAAAACAAAAGAACCCAAATTAAAAGCTGCTGCCAGGATTGTCCCAGAATGGGTAGAGTATGATACTGAGATCCAACAACTATTAAATCATCTTGAAAACAAGAAGAAAAATAAAAGTAAGTTATTATCCTGGAATGATGTCTGAACCATTTGTTACAGTAATGAGATCATAGTAGATTACAGACTCATTTTTTAGTGAATTTATCAAATGATTAAGTCAAAAATTTTTTAAAGAAAGTCTGTGGTATGACTAAGAATTTCATTTTTATGTGTTCTAAGCTCACAAATTTAAAACACAGAAAAAAATTTATGCAGCTATTGAAAATGCCCTTAAAAATGTAAAATATGTATAGAGAATGTATTCCCCCATGGGTATAGCTTTAATTCTTATCTCTATATAGATGGCTATTATAACATTAGCCTCCTGACCCCCAAGTAGAGGTGAAAAATAGAAGTAAAAGAAATACCTATCTTTAAGATTATGCTGAATTTGTCAAATGTGCAAATCCAAGCAAGCACTAAAAATTAATAAAAGCCTTACATAGCTAACTGAAAACATTACCTTCCATCATCTAAATTAATCTCATACGTAATACAGGTTTGCTCACATGTTCCCAGTTGTAATATCTTTAGTCATGGGCTGGAGAGTGACTTCTTTTAAATTTTCTTTCCATTTTTTTATATTAAAAAAGCTGTGGCTACCTTGGCATTTCATCATCCTACATAAACCTTTAACAAATATGTGTTGAATTTTTTTTTAAAGCTGATAGAAACTTCTTGATTCTCTCATAATTTCCTTTCTCTGTCAGTGCTCTCTCTTCCTATTGTTCTTTAATCTTTTCTTAAAAGAGCATTGAGCTCTTATTGTATTCCTGTCAGTATGATAGACTGACTGTAAGAATACGATTCTATTTTCCTCAGCTTTATTTTTTAGGGAAGCTGAAATGATTATATGTAAACTTTCTCACATAAACATGAAGTTGTGTTTCATCTTGACTTACTGTTTTCCTTTAAAAAGCCAATGTGGTGGTGTCCTAGAAGTTCCGTATTTGAAACACATCCATGTATATGTAATAATTTAATATAGGTAAAGATCACTTCAATTCAAAAGAAAAAATTATTCTGTAAGTGGTATATATATGTTTTTAAAGGAAGAAAAAAGATAAAAGAAGACTAAGGAAGGAGGAAGAGAAGGAAAGAAAGAAAAAAAAAAGGAAGAAAGGAAAATTGCTTCACACAAACATTTTTAAAAGCACAAAATACTGAGATGAAATGTTTCTCTTATCCAATTAGGAAAGAGTTAAAGGATTAATAATACCCAGTGCTAGTGAGGAAGTTGGCAAGTGAGCACTTTCATACAGCCATATGTGTAGTAGCTGTATAAAGAAAGGAAATTTTATTATATATATCTAAAGTCACAGTGTATACATCCTTTGACCCAGCAATTCACTTTAAGAAATTTACATTTTTTAAAAATGGTGTGTATATTGGTATATGATAGCTTTAAATTTAATAATGAAATAGAAATAATGTAACTGCCCATCAATAGATGATTGGTTATATAAAAGTTGATAAATACAAATAGTGGAATATAGTGCGTTGTTTCAAGAAAATTGAGATAAATGTATTTGTCGTAACAGCATATTTTTAAGTTAAAAAATAGGTACAGAACAATATGATATGATTGATCCCAGATAATTATAATTCTTCTTTTCTAATTTGGATGCCTTTTATTTCTTTTTCTTGCCTAATTGCTCTGGCTAGAAGTTCCAATACTGTGTTGAATAGAAGCAGTGAGAATGGGCTTCCTTCTTTTGCTCCTGATAATACGGGAAAAGCTTTCAGTCCTTTACCATTGAGTATGATGTTAGCTGTGGGTTTTTCATATATGGTCTTCACTGTGTTGAGGAAGTTTCCTTCTATTCCTAAGTTTGTTGAGTGTTCTTATCATGAAAGGATGTTGACTTTTTAAAATGCTTTTTCTGCATCAATTGAAGTGATCATGGTTTTTTTTCCTCATTCTGTTTATGTTATATATTACATTGATTGATTTTCATATATTGAATCAGCCTTGCATTCCAGAAATAAATCCCACTTGATTATGGTATATAAACATTTTAATATGCTGTTGAATTTGGTTTGCTTATATTTTGTTGAGGATTTTTATAACCATAGTCATAAGGGATATTCGTCTATAGTTTTCTATTCTTGTACTGTCTATCTAGTATCAAGGCAATGCTGGTCTCATAGAATGGGTTAGGAAATATTCTTTCCTCTTCAATTTTTTGGAAGATTTTGAGAAGAATTGGTATAAATTCTTCTTGAAACATGTTTGATAGAATTCACCAGTGAAGTCATCTGAACAAGGGCTTTTCTTTGTTGGGAGGTTTTTGATTACTGCTTCAATATTCTTGCTAGTTATATAGCACTCTAGATGGGTAAAAAGATATGTAATTATATTCAGATTTTCTGTTTCTTCATGTTTCAGTCTTAGTAAGATATATGTAGGTTGTATATTTTTAGGAGTTTGTCCATTTCATCTACATATCCAGTTGTTGTTCATATTACTCATACAGTTGTTCATATTACTCTCCTATAATCTTTTTTGTTTCTGTAAAACTGTGGTAATGTTCCCCACTTCTGTTTCTGATTATAGTAATTTCAGTCCTCTTTTTTTTTTTTTAATTAGTCTAGCTAAAAGGTTTGTCAATTTTGTTAAGCTTTTCAAAAAACCAACACTGGTTTTGTTGATTTTCTCTATTTTTTTTTTCTGTTCTCTATTCATCTTTATTCTACTCTTTGTTATTTCTCTCCTGCTGTGTTTGGGTTTAGTTTGCTCTTCTTTTTCTAGTTCCTTAAGGTGCAAAGTTAGGTTGTGGATTCAAGAGCTTCTTTTTTGACATAAGAATTTACAGCTGTAACCCTCCCTCTTATCACTACTTTCATTGCACCCTCTAAGTTTTGTCAGCTTGTATGCTGAAAGACTCATGTCTCTCTTTGGCCTTGGATATTTTTTTTTTTACTGTGTTTTTTGGTTTTGTTTCTAAATAATCTTCCTCCTCCCCCCTTTTCTCTGTTCTCTCTTTCCAGAATTCTAACTAGTTGGATTTTATACTTGAATTAATTCTATACTTTTTTAGTGCATTTTTATTGTGAAAAATAGGACACTTTTAAATTAATTTCTGCTTGAAAGTATTGTTCTGAGTTCTCAATGCTCTTAAACCAGTAAGAAACCATTTTGGTTTCTAAGAGTCTTGATTAGAATTGATCTCACATTTGTACAATACTTATGTCTATGTCTGAATGCTCTGTCCTCCCATCTTAGAAGAAGACTATATATGTCTTCTGTTCTCTGTTGTTCTGTTACGTTAATGGTAGGATACTTTGGGCATGGTGAATAATCTATTAATATTCTTCAAGGCCTCTATCTGCCAGGCAGAGTGCTAGATCCTAGATATAACAAAGATAAATAAGGTGTACTCCTTGTCTTCACTGACTCATGGGAGCTCACATTCTAGGTAGATAAAAAGACAAATAGTTATGAAACAGGATGATAGATACCAAAATGTACAAAGAATTATTTCCATGTCTTATCATGAAGTTTATAGGTACTGAACTAACAATCACAAAGATACTCAGTTAACACCTGAGCCTTTTTTTTTTTTTTTTTTTTTTTTAAACATTTGTTGGGTACAGTGTATTGTTTCAATACATGCATATTCTGCACAATGATTCACTTAGGGTAGATAGCATAGTTTTCTACCCATTAGTCCACCTTTTCTGAATCCCATATCTCAGTAACATTTAAGCTAATTTTATGTTTAAGATTTCAAGAACTGAATAAACCTTCCTCCCCTACAGTTTTGACACACGACGAACTCTAGTATTGACGTATGAAGATGAAAGTATGACAAGAAATCTGCCACCTGCTGGGAAAATGTGGAACTACTGCTAAGACTATTAGGAAGTTTCATTAAGATCAGTGACATATTCTTCAATTTAAAAATCTTAATTATTTACAGTACATGTACTTAATGTATTGAGTAAGCTTAAGTTATATAGGAAATTAGCATTCAGTATTTAAAACTAAATTGTTCCTTTTTCCTGATTGCTTAAAACACTGGGTTTTTACCAGTTAAAGTTTGTTTTGCCAAATAATCCAGTAGATGGTATCTGACTAGTTAGTTGGTCCTTATGGGTGTTTATCAAACCATCTGCATCCTTTTGTAATCCAGCTTAATATGTGTCCATATTTCCCTGTTTACAAAATGCATTTAAAAATTAAACTTATTTTGTGCTCTTTTTTTCTGAGAGAGAAAAAAGACTCATGGTTATTGCTGAATAAGAGGAAAAAAAAGCCCATTTATACCTTAACTATTGCTTTAAAATGGAAGTAATGTTGCACTGTAGTCATTTATTTATCTTAAACCATATGATGTTTAATCCCTGTGCTGTATTTGTATTTTTTTAATGTTTCTAGTTTTATGTCATAAAATGGTAATTCATGGGAATATGGGGTATGTATGTATATTATTTTTTAGAAAGGACTGGGTACTTTTATGGAAACTAAGTTAATAATGTAAACTTTTCCTGTTGTATATTAATAATAGATGAATAGGAATAGTAAATGTTTAATAATTATCTAACTATTCTAGAATAAGGTCTTGGAACTGGAAGAGACCTCAATGTCATTTGGACTCCGCCTCCCGAAGAGTCTGATTCAATAGGTCTGAAGTGAGCTTGGGAAATCATGATTATTTTAAAAGCTCTCCATATGATTCTGCTGATAAGCGAAGTTTAAGAAACACTTTTAGCCCCCAGCCAATGTGCCAGCTCCATTTACAAGGCCCTGTCAAATGGAGCTTCAAGCCATCTTGGAAACTTCCAGGGCAACGGGGAACTCTCTACCTCTATAGACAGGCCGGTCCATCTTTCAGAGTTCCATAGTGAGCTTGAAGCTGTCTTTTGGCAGTCTCTTCTCTTACTTCTTTGAGCTCTTCAGAACAACACTAATCCTTTATTTGACAGCACAGCCTTTAGAGTATTTGAAAATAACTGCCTTTCCACAGCAGCCTTATTCATTCTTTATTTAAAATTTATCTATTATATTTTTACATACTAAGATGTTGCTGAGCAATGGGAGGAGGAGGGGATAAGGGGTGGGGGCTGGGATGGGTCATGAGCGGCTCAGCCCATGACCCCCTCCACCTTGGGGGGGGCCTTCCCGCAGCAGGTAGGGCTGGATGGGAGGGCATAGTTCATTCATTCATTAATAAGAAATCACCTCTCCCAGTCCCTCCTTTTGTTGCTTGTCCAATGTCTGTGATAAAATGGAGTGCTCCAGGTGTGCCCTACTCTGGTGGAACTAGATTCCTGTGGGTTCAAAGAATCCTATGAAGTCTCTTGAAAGCTGAAGCGGTAAGTTGGCCTGGGGCGACCGACACCATAATGCTATCTGGCTCACTTCTCTTTGGAGTTGGGTATAGCACCAGGGCTTGGTGAGAGGTAAGACTCTGTAAGTTTCTAGCTAATGCCAGATGCTACAGCCAGCTACCCAGAGGTCTGCTGTGGTGGTTGGGCAGAAGCTGCAAATGACTATGAGATGGCACTTTGCTTTCCTTTGTAATCAGCCTTTGTTTTCACTTTGTTTTTGTAGGGAGAAGGGTAAGCTGGCAAACACACCTGATTTCCACCCTTATTACTACCAACTACCTGTTCTAATAGTCTAGATCCCATATTTCTTAGAGTATCAGCTCAAATTGCAGAATGTAAACACAGTCTTGGTGGCTCCCCTCCCTGTTTGTATCTTACGATTTGAATGGGGTTAAATTTACATGTCTCATTTACAGATGAGTGATACCTTATATCAGAAAACCCAGGTTTACACATAAGGTGTTTTTTTTACAAGGAGATTCTTTGATAAAATGGCTCATTTTCAAATCCTGATATGTCAAGAGTTCTCAGTGCGTACAAACAGCCATGCCATACAAAAATTTATCCTCTCAGGGACACGTTACGTAACTGACTGTAGGTCTAGCTTGAGCAGATGCCAACACTTGGAGGGAAAGCCAACAAAAGGGATTTTCTGTTGGCCTGGGGATGCTGAACAAATATCGTCCAAGGGCATTAACAGACATTGAGGATGCTGAATCCTGACTCTCAGGTGCATGCCCTGTATCAAGTTTTAACAAAAATCAAATCCTAGGAAAATAAGCCATATTTTCTGTGACTCTCCTCTTTCCCTCTCCTTAGAGATAAG
The DNA here is from genome assembly GCF_027409185.1 of Cynocephalus volans. Lineage (NCBI taxonomy): Eukaryota > Metazoa > Chordata > Mammalia > Dermoptera > Cynocephalidae > Cynocephalus > Cynocephalus volans. Next base: position 16,942,481 of record NC_084466.1, read on the forward strand.
TGTCAGAACAGGCAGCTTATCTAAACTGAGAATCAGGACAGTTTGAGCTTTAACTGTAGAGACATGTGAGTTTTAGGTATTATTGTGATATTATTATTAATGTATTATTATTTTGATAAAGTAGAATAGGAGGCATGCCACCTAGGATGCCTAGATACAGAAGGTTTGTGCCCATCATTTGGCTCCAGTTACCCTCAGGTTCCTAGAGAACAGCATAGCTCCTAAAGGGATAAAACCAAAAATTTCCAAAAGGCACCACAAGCCATGTCAGCCTCGAGTTACAGATAAGAGCAGGCTTTAACAATGAAAGTATAGTTTGACACATGAGCAGGGTCCTGCCCAAAGAAATGGTTGTTTCTGTGTGCCAGGTCCTGACTCTAGCACCTGAGAAGCCACCACTACCCGGGGGAGGTAGAGGGGACCCAGCAGAATAGTTTCAGAGGCATTAAGTATGGCAAGTCAGAGCATCCTTCAGTGATTAAAACATGGCTAAGAGCATTTTCTTCTCTGAAATAAAGCAGCAAAGAAGTTAGTGAAATGTAGCTTCTCACTAAGCAACAAATAAGACATTATTAAAGACTCTGGCGTGTCTCAGATTCATGGTTCCAGAGATCAAGTAAAAGGTGCTGATGGACTCATGCTCAGTACCAAAAGGTGTAAGTTATGACCCCAGCCACTGTCTTGCCTACTTTTGTTACTTAGGAGGATTAATAGGGATCCACTCACTTCCAAAGAACAAGTTGATTGGTTAAAATCTCATTTTGGGTGGCAAAGTGAGGATGGGGAGACATGAAGGTCCAGGACTTTGATGGCCAAAGTTCAAATTACAGGCAACTTTGTAACTTCGAGGTACTTGGTCAGGTGTGCAAGCCCATCCTGTAGCCCCTCTTTTTAAAGTCTTGAAGTAATGGGATGGCTGTTCCCATTTGGCAATTTATTAACCGAATTTATCAAATATTAACTTCTGTTTTCTCAGAAGTTCTAGAGTGAAGCCTCTTGACTTAGAACTTACTACTCTTTGTTGTAAAGATTTCAGATTTGGAAAAGATTCTTGTCTTCTACTTTCATAATTACTTGCATTTAAGAAGTTTATTTCAGTCATGTGGATTTGCCCAACAAGATGAGGTTGGTATCCTACCTGAAGAGGTTTACTTTATTTATTTATTTATTTACTTATTTACTTATTTATTTATCTTGGTGGGGGGAGCTTTTTTTATTGTAAAATATATATAACTAAAGGTTTGCCATTTTAAACATTTTTAAACATACAATTGTGTGGAATTAATTACATTCACAATGACCACTACCTCTGTCTACCTCCAGAACTTTTTTATCATAATAAACATGAACTCTGTACCTGTTAATAACTTCTCATTATTCCTTCCCCATAGTTTCTGGTAACCTCTAATCTACTTCTGTCTATGCATTTTTTCTTTTAAATTTATTTTTCTTTAATTGATCCTTGATAATTGTATATATTTATGGGATACAGTGTAATATTTGGGTAAATTTATATAGTGTGCAATGATTATATCCAAGTAATTAGCATATCCATCATCTCAAACATTTGTCACCTCTTTGTGTTGGGAACATTCAAAATCTGCTTGAAGTTATAGCGTAAATTGTTGTCGACTGTAGTCACCCATATTGCTATAGAACACGACACCTTATTCTTCCTGTCTCTCTTTTTTTCCCCCAGATCCAACTCCTTCATGTTATTTTATTTAATTATTTTGTATTTTTTGCCTTTACCAATTCTTCCTTCTCCCCCCTCCCTGTCCCCCTTTCCCACCCCCAGCAACCTCAGTTGTCTTCTCTTCTCTTAAAAAGTTCAACATATTATTGTAATTGTTATCTTTTTTTTTCTTTATTTATTTTTTTATTAGCTCCCACATATAACTGAGGACATGCAGTATTTCTCTTTCTGTGCCTGGCTTATTTCACTTAATATAATTTTCTGTGAGTTCATTCACATTGCTGCAAATGGCAGTATCTCGTTCTTTTTTATGGCAGGGTAGTATTACGTTCTATAAATATACTACATTTTCCTTATCCATTCATCCAATGATGGACACTTAGGTTGGTTCCAACTCTTGGCTACTGTAAATATAGCTGTGATAAAGATGGGAGTGTAGGTATCCTTTCAACATGATGATTTCCATTCCTTTGGGTAAACACCCAGCAGTGGGATTGCAGGTCATATGGAAGATCTATCTGTAGTTGTCTGAGGAACCTCCATACCATTTTCCATTATGGCTGCACCATTTTACAGTCCCACCAACAGTGTAGGAGGGTTTCCCTTTCTCCACATCCTTGCCAGCATCTCTTATTCTGTGTCTTTTTTATGATAGCCAGTCTAACTGGAGTAAGATGATACCTCAGTGTGGTTTTGATTTGCATTTCCCAGATGCTGAGTGAGGTTGAGCATTTTTTCATGTGTCTGTTGGCCATTTGTATCTCTTCCTTTGAGAACTACCTATTCAGCTCCTTTGCTCATTTTTTAATTGAGTTACTTTTTTTTTTTACTGTTAAGTTGATTGAGTTCCTTGTATATTCTGGATATTAATCCCTTGTCAGATGCATATTTTGCAAATATTTTTTCCCACTCTGATGTTTGTCTTTTCACTCTGTTAATTGTTTCTTTTGCTGTGCAGAAGCTTTTTAGTTTGATATAATCCCATTTGTTTATTTTTCCTTTTGTTGCCTGTGCTTTTGGGGTCATATTCGTAAAGTATATGCCCAGTCCTACTTCCTGAGGTGTTTCCTCTGTTTTCTATTAGGAGTTTTATAGTTTCAGTATGTATTTTTAATTCTTCAATCCATTTTAAGTTGATTTGGGTATATGGTGGGAGGTGTGGGTCTAGTTTCATTCTTCTACATATGGATGTCCAATTTTCCCAGCACCACTTCTTGAAGAGGCAGTCCTTTCCCCAATGTATGTTCTTGGTGCCTTTATTGAAGATCAGTTGGCTATACATACATGGGCTGATTTCTGGGTTCTCTATTCTGTTCCATTGGTCTGAGTGTCTGTTTTCATGCCAGTACCATGCTGTTTTGGTTACTGTGGCTTTGTAGGATAATTTGAAGTCAGGTAGTGTTATGCCTCTGGCTTTATTTTATTTTTATTTTATTTTTTTGATCAGGATTGCTTTGGCTTTTGGGGGTCTTTTGTTCTTCCATATAAATGTTAAGATTGTTTTTTCCATTTCTGTGAAGAATAACATTGGTGTTTTGATGGGAATTACATTGAATCTGCAGATCACTTTGGGTACTATGGACATTTTCAAAATGTTAATTCTTGCAGTCCAAGAGCATGGAATATCTCTCTATCTTGTGTCCTCTAATTTCTTTCAACAGTGATTTATAGTTCTCAACATAGAGATCTTTCACATCCTTGGTTAACTTTATTCCTAGATATTTGATTTTTTTGGTGACTATTGTAAATGGGCTACCTCTGTTGATTTCTTTTCTGCTAGATCATTGTCGGAGCATTAAAATGCTGCTGTATTTTGTGTGTTGATCTCGTATCCTGCAACTTTGCTGAAATTTTAGGATCATATTATCTGCAAACAGGGACAGTTTGACTTTATCGTTTCCAATCTGGATGCCCTTTATTTCCTTCTCTTCCCTGATTGCTCTGGCTAGTACTTCCAATACTGTGTTAAATAGGAGTAGAAAGAGTGGGCATCCTTGTCTTGTTCCGGTTCTTAAGGGAAAAGCTTTCAACTTTTCCCCATTCAGGATGATGTTGGCAATCGATTTGTTGTGTTTGGCTTTAATTGTGTTCAGATACTGTCCTTCCATACCTAATTTGCTGAGAGTCTTTATCATGAAGGAATGTTGAATTTTGTCAAATGCTTTTTCAGCATCTGTTGAGATAATTGTATGGTTTTTGTCTTTGATTTTGTTAATGTGGTGTATCACATTTATTGAATTGAGTATGTTAAATCATCCTTGCATCCCTGGGATGAATCCCACTTGATTGTGATGTATAATTTTTGAATGTGTTGCTCTATTCTATTTGCTAATATTTTATTGAGGATTTTTATATCTATGTTCATTAATGATATTGGCCTCTAGTTTTTTTGTTGTAGTTAGATCTTTTCTAGGTTTGGTATCAGGGTGATGTTTACCTCATAGAGTGATGAATGACCTCTTTCAATTTTTTGGAATAGTTTGAAGAGAATCAGAATTAATTCTTCTTTAACGGTTTGGTAGAATTCAGCAGTGAAGCCATCTGGTCCTGGGCTTTTCTTTGTTAAAAGACTGCTGATTATATTTTCAATCTCATTGCTTGTTATTGGTCTGTCCAGGTATTCTTCTTGGTTCATTCTTGGTAGTTTGTATGTGTCCAGAAATTTGTCCATTTCCTCCAGGTTTTCAAATATGTTGGCATATAGTTGTTTGTAATAGCCTCTAATGATTCTTTGTATTTTGTGGTATCCGTTGCAATGACTGATACCTTTTCATTTCTAATTTTGGTTATTTGTGTCTTCTCTCTTCTTTTTTTAGTTAGCCTAGCTAATGGCTTGTCTATTTTCTCAAAAAAAAAAAAAACAACTTTTTGTTTCATTGATATTTTGTATTGTTTTTTGGGTTGCTATTACATTTAGTTCTGCTCTGATCTTAATTATTTCTGTCTACTAAATTTGGGATTGGATTGTTCTTGTTTTTCTAGTTCTTTGAGTTGAGGTGCAATCTTTTTATTTGCAATCTTTCTGTTCTTCTGAAGTAAGTGTTTATTGTGATAAACTTCCTTCTTAGTCCTGCATTTGCAGTATCCCACAGGTTTTGGTATGATGTGTCATTATTTTCACTAGATTCAAGAGATTTTTTGATTTCCTATTTAATTTCTTCTTTGACCCACATGTCATTCAGGAGAATGTTGTTTAATTTCCATGTAATTGTATAGTTTCCTGAGTTTTATTTGTTATTTGTTTCTAGTTTTAATACATTGAGGTCTGAAAAAATAGATGAGATAATTTCAATTTTTAAAAATTTGTTGAGACTTGATTTGTGACCTAACATGTGGTCTGTCCTGGAGAATATTCCATGTGCTGATGAGAAGAATGTATGTTCTGTAGTTGTTGTATCAAATGTTCTGTAGATGTCTGCCAAGTCCAATTGGTCTAAAGTGTTGTTTAGATCTTGTGTTTCTCTGTTTATTTGTTGCCTAGATGATCTGTCCCATGTTGAGAGAGGAGTGTTCAGGTCCCCAACAATTATGACATTTGTGTCTGTCTCTTTCTTTACGTCTAATAGTGTTTGCTTATATATTTGGCTGCTCCAATGTTGGGTGCATGTGTATTTATGATTGTTAAGTCTTATTGCTGGATAGATCCCTTTATCATTATATAGTGGCCTTCTTTGTCTCTTTTTATGGTTTTTGGTTTAAAGTCTAATTAATCTAAGACTAGCTCCTCCTGCTTGTTTTTGGTTTCTATTTGCATGGTATATTTTTTTCCATCCTTTTCCTCTTAGTCTGTATATGTCTTTACAGCTAAGGTGAATCTCTTGAAGACTGTCAGTTTTTAATCCAGTCTGTCTGTGTCTTTTGAGTGGGGAATTTAATCCTTTTACATTAAGAGTTATTTTTCAAAGGTGTTGATTTACTTCTGGCATTTTACTGATTTTTGTTTGGATTTGTAAAATATCTTTTGTTACTTTCTTCTCATTTTATTGTTTGTCTTCTGTGTTTGTTGGTTCATTGAGGTCATTAGATAAAGTTCCTTTCTCTTTACAATTTGCATTTTTGATCTACTGGTGGTTTTTGTTCTTTCTGGTGTATTCATGGTAGTGATGGTTGTTTTTCACATACCAGGTACACTGCTCCCTTGAGAATTTCTTGTAGGTCTGGTCATGAGGTGGTAAACTCCCACAGTTTTTGTTTGTCTGGGAAATATACTGTTTCACCTTCATTTCTGAAGGATAGCTTTGCAGGATATAATTGGCTGGCAGTTTTTGTCATTTAGTATTTTGAATACATCATCCTATTCTCTTCTGGCATTTAGGGTTTCTGGTGAAAGTCTGCTGTTATTCTATACGGGCTCCCTTATAGGTGACTTGATGCTTTTCTCTTGCTGCTTTTAAGATTCCTTCTTTGTCGTTGAGCTTTGCCAATTTGACTATACTGTGTCTTAGAGAGGACCTTTTGGGGTTGAATCTGTTTGGGGACATTTGAGCCTCCCAGGTCTGAAGGTCTGTCTCTCTCCCTACACCTGGGAAGTTTTCTGCTATTATTTTGTTGAATATGTTTTCAATGCCTTTTCCTTTTTACTCCCCTTCTGGAACACCCATGATTTGGATATTTGTGCACTTAAGGTTGTCTGCTCTCTCTCTCTCAGATTTTCTTCATTTTTAAAATTCTTTTTTATTTTCTTTTGTCTGCCTTGGTTATGTCAAAAAGGCCATCTTCAAGATCAGAAGTTCTCTCTTCCTGCTTGCCCTAGTTTACTGTTTAATCTCTGTTGTGCTTTTTATTTTGTTGAATGGATCCTTCAGTTCCACAAGCTCTTCTACATTCTTTTGTAGGGCTTTGATTTCTTTGTTCATTTCCTCCTTCAGGTCCTGGATACTTTTTCTCATTTCATTGTGTCATATGAGTCTTCTTGTATCTCATTGAGTTTCCTTAGGATTGTTGCTTGAAATTCCTTTTGTCATTTCAAGGACTTTCTGTTACAGAATCTGGTATTTGACAATTATTATATTCCTTTGGTGGTGTCATATTTTGCATTTTCGTATTTCCAGTATCTCTGGTGTTTTATCATCTGGTAGAGCAGTTGCTTTTTCTAGTACTCTGGAGTGGGCTTTGAGGAGAGGGACTTCCTCTTGTAGCTGTACAAGTTCCTCTTGTAGCATATAAAATGGCTGAATGGGATGTTTTAGTATTGGTTCTAGGTAGACACAGTAGTGTGGTCTGCATGTAGGTACTTTAGCCAAATTCAGTGTTGGAGGTGTGTGAGAGTAGCCTAATCCCTGGGGCACTTAGTATTTCCTTGCTGAGGTTGGTGACACTATGTTGGTTCATCAGGATGTAGGCAGGCTCTCAAATTTTGGGGGGTAGCACCTGTAGTCTTGTCATTCTTAGGTTATGGTGGATGTTCTTGGGCAGGCCTGTTGGCACCCTGGCTAGCTCCCCCTGACCCTGATGGGTGCACTGGGGTATATTAGTGCTCTTCAATTTAAATGGGTGACCCTGTGTGGGTGTTCTTTTTTCTTTCCTCTTTCCCTGGGCTCCACTGGTGACTCTCCTTCTGTCTATGCCAGTGAGTGGTCAGTGGTCACCTATGAGGTAGAAGTGGTTGCTGGTGTGGCAGTGAGCCGCCTTTGTGGCAGCAGTTGCTTATGTCATGGCTGCCTGTCACACTGATTCCTGCTGCAGTGTGTTGGCCTCTTGCAGGCAGGGCCTGCTTACCAGGGGCCCACATGGCTGCCTGTCGTGCTGGCACCTTTTAACAGTGTCTGGTTCCTGTGGTTATACTTTAAAAATTAAAGGTTTTTATTAGAATTGAAGGAAGAAAAATTACTCAGATGTTAAAAGACTAGCTCAAAACCAAAACATTATTTGAATGACAAAGACTCCAGATTAACCTTATGTTTAATTTTAAATTTGAGGGAAGAGGAGAGAAGGAAGAAATATGGTACTAACCTTGTTGGGTAAGATGAATTTTGAAGTAAATAGAACTAATTATACAGTGGAGTGGCCAGTCTAGAGTGTCAGACTCAAACTGCTTTTCACACAATGGTCCTCGAACTACCACTGGTGAGTTTAATGTCTTTCTACAACTGGTATGTAGACTTTGTTTCCTCTTGTACTTCCACAAGAAAACTGTATCTAAAAGTTTTATCTAAATAAAGCCAGTAAGGGCCGAGCCCGTGGCACACTTGGTAGAGTGCTGCGCTGGGAGCGCGGCGACTCTCCCGCCGCGGGTTCGGATCCCATATAGGAATGGCCAGTGCGCTCACTGGCTGAGTGCTGGTCACGAAAAAGACAAAAAAAATAAAAAATAAATAAATAAATAAATAAATAAATAAAGCCAGTAATATAGTAGGTCTCCCTAACCTGGACAAATTCAACAAATATTACAATTCAACAAATATTTCACATTCAACAAATAATTACCTATGGTGTTCCAAGCTATCCTTTTGAATGTACTACACCTGTATATATGAGAGACATTAAGCAAATACCCAAATGAAAATGCTGTGAAGGGCAAGTGTCAGGAAAGTCCTAAGGAAATGACGTTTACTATGAAACCTGATGTAGGAGTAAGTACTAACCAGGCAAGAAAGAACAGTATGGAGGAAGTTTTGTTCGAAGACAGAAAGAAGGCCCATGTGGTTGGAGCCAGAGTGCACAAGGTATTGCAAGGGAGTTTATAAACCACATGAAGAGCTTTGGTGATTTGATACTAAAGTGCAGTGAAGGGCCAACATCCATTAATATGAGGGTACTTCAAAAAGTTGGTGGAAAAATTCATATTACTTTTAATTGTTTTTCCATGAACTTGCTGAAGTACCTAGTATAAATCCAAAATTGCTCAGTGAATTTTTTTATACCTTATTTCTTAAGCATTAAATTAAAAATAAAACCGAAATGAAAAATAAAGTGATAATTTAATCTCATACACCAAGGTTTTTGATTTTTGTCTTCATTCTTTTCAGAGTTGAGAATTTTATTTTAGTATGGTTTTTAAAGTTGATAGTATTTCACCATTCAGATAGAATAATATTTACATTATTATCCAATTAAGTCACAGAATTTGACTCAGGGTTCCTTGCATTTGAAACATTGTCAAAATGTAACCTAATTGGTATACCTGTTGATAACATCAGTACTTACTATATGAGTAAAAGCTATAAATTTCTCCTGGTCTGAGGCCCTGTCCTACAGGCAGAGCCTCCCCGCATGCTGGCATACCACATAGTGCTGCCAGTAGGAGGAAGACATGCTATTTTGTTTGCACAAAGATTGTACAGTTGTAGAATGATGTCTTTCTACTTTGAGGCTTTAGTAACTTGAGGTAACAAAGGCACAAACATTGCAAGAAACAAAATATTGCAGCAGGTGGTAAATATGGAGTAGAGTATTAACAACGTCCTAGGAAAGACCTGATATAATAGAATGTTTGTTAGAAGAGTTATCCTTTCTATCTCTAAAGCATCCTCACACAGGAGAGAAAAATCACATTTATAGAATCATTCTAAGAGAAAAAAATCCTATTAACTGTATACAAATGTCACACTATGCTCAAGGATATACCTTTAGAAATCTCCTGTAGTAACAGGAAAATATTCAAATACCAAAAAGACTTAGAACACTTGAAATGCACTGACAGATACTGCGAGCAATGGTTTTCCCTCGTCCTTTCTAGAAGTGTTCGATTCTGATTTCCTCAGAAAGACTTTGGCACTAATGTTCTGGTGGCCCTTCCAAGCCAGGGCTGCTCAGTCCCTAGAGGAATCTGAGTGGTGCTAGTCCTGGTAGACCTTGAGTGAAGGTTGGAAATGTTCAAAACAGATACTGCGACCTGAGTTCTCTTGTATACTACTTCTTTAGAAATGGAATCCTAGCATACCGGCAATAAATGTGCTTGTAATGTGTCTGTTTATCATACAGCCATTGCCAAAGGTTTGCTCAGCAGAAAAAGGTTTGCAGAGTTCAGGGTCTCTGGGCTGTGAACTGAAAGCCTTAAGATTAAGATGATTCTTGGTGAAGCACTGATCTAGGGCAGGAAGGGAGAGGGGTTGCTTAGTGCTTGCCGAGTGAGAGTTTCTGAGGCTCGGAAGAGAACCTGGTCCTCCCTTCCTTTCCCAGTTCTCAGGCAGCCCTCATGCCTGCTGCCCCTGTTCACGTTATCTTCAGAGTAAGGCCAATGGCTCATATATTGCCAAGATGTCAGGAGGACATTGAGCTTTCTGGAAAAGTTCCATATAAATTTGCAGAGTATAACTGAGAAGAAAGCTACTTTTGTTTGCAGCTAGAAATTTGATTGAGATAGGCGGCAGTGTCCCTCCTCCCCACTAAGGACCTTAAGAGAAATGTACAAATTAGGGTATACAAAGCCAACTTGTTAGATTTTAATAGTATTGAAATGAAAGAATTGTCCACTTTTTAAGTCCTAGCTATCTAAGGACTTTTGTGGGGTTAAGAGAGTTTAGCCATTTCTGCTTTTTGTGCTGACCTTCCCTGTTAACTCCCAGAAAGAAGGAGCCCTTTTGTTATCTTAGTCACTGATTTTGTGTGGAGAAAAGTTGGAAAGACTTCTCTTAAGATGGGCTTTCTTAGAAGTTCTTAGGCTGAAAGACTAAAAATGAATCAAAAGCAAGAAAGTACTGATATGACCATAAATATTTTTATTAAGTGTGAAAATACATGGGCATATAAATAGTACCCATATTTGTAGACATGTCTGAGACCAATTTCAAATCAATTAGGTTCCTTTTTCATTAAAACACTAAATTGAGATGGATTACGTTACTTAGTCTTATCTCATTCAGAACAATGACCTTATAGTAAGAGTAACATTTTAACTTATCAGACATCTCCCATTTTTACTTCCTCCAAGCTCTGCTTTCCACTGCAGGTGTTTCAACCACTGACTAATGCAACAAAACCTGTTACTATACACAAAGCCACGCAGTGGCTAATTTTACTCTTAATCATTCAGTAAACGAGATCATCTGTTAAAAAAAAAAAAATCCCCACCTCTGGTCATTTGAAATTACAGAATAAACTCTGCCACTAACAAAAATAGGAATATATGACTTAAGGATCTTTAAGTAAGGATATTAGCTGTTGACAAGTTAGCATTTGCCGTCCTCCTTCCTTTATAAATATGGAAACGTCAACTACATTCAACAAAGTTGCGTGAGTTTCTCTAGGTTTTCCCTCTGAAGTGTACTGCAAGTCCCATGACCAGTACCCTTGGGTCTGGAAGGCAGTCGGCTCCAACACATCTGACTGAGGCGTCATTTTAAACTTAAACGTCTTACGTACTTTTCTCATGGTAAAGGCCAAATACAACTTCTGACCAATTTCATGCCTTTAAAGGTGAAATTTTTCATTATCCACCATGAATAGAAAATGGTGCCAATTTCAAATTGTTATTCTATTAGCTTTTTTATCTATTCAGTATCAGTAATATTTTTCTCAAAAAAAACTGGGTAATTTTTAGATTCTGTTATCAGAGTTCCAAAAATTTGTCTTCACACTGAAATTTAAAAACAGACCTTTAATACTAACGAGAAAGACATTTTAAAATTAGTAAATTCACATTACACCCAATTCACGTTAGTAAACTATTGAAATTGTTTTCAAGTTTTCATCTATTCATGGTAAGAAAGCACAAACTTTCAGAACTGAGGAATGACTTAAATTTAGTCTCCCTTTTTAGAATTTTTTTCACACCATTTCTAGGTTGATGTGTTTAATACTTCCTGCTGTGGAAAATACCCACAAAGTACAAACCAATGATACTCTACTCATGGAGATCACCAAAAAGGGAAGGGGAGTGGTTTAAGAATGGAATGTAATACAGCTAAGGCCTCTGATTTTACTTTTCCCCAAAGAGCCACAAAGACTACTAGGCACCTATGGAAAGTGGAAGTAGCCCTCTCCCTGCAAAACTAAAATGCTTTGTTAGTATATGATGTTTTTACGTTGCATAATGATATCCCATGTCAGGCGCAGGAGGAAAGACTTAAGGAGAGCATGGAGTAACCGTCTTTCCTTTTGAGTGACACCAGAAGACTGCCAGTGACCGTGAAGACTGCCAGTGACCGTCAAGACTGGAACTTTAAGATTATTACTTCAGCAAAACAAGATTCCAGAGAATTCATTTCCTTCCTTGGTGCTGACACTTGGCACCATAGCTCCTCCTTTCTCTTCACTGAAAACAGGCAAGTAACTGTACATTTCTGTAAAGATGACTAAATCAAATCCACGGTAAGACTTCAGGAACAGAAATTATGGTTATTACAAGTGGAGAAAATAAAAATGCAAACAAGCCTCTGGGTCGGTAGGCAACTAGGCCCACTCCTCAGCCGTCCCAAACACCCTCTGCGTCCTTGTTGTTGGCCACTTTCCATCCTCTCCTCCAAAAGGGCAAATGACTTGATATTTCCTTTGTTCTGATTCTGTGTGAAAATTCTTAACTTTTGAAAGTAGGTAGAGGCCATCACTATATTTCAAAGGGTAACAGTAACATCATATACAAAGGACCAGATTGAAAAAAGAAGTTGCTGATATAACTAGTGAAGTAATGAGATTACCAAGATTAACAAATATGCAAAAATGAATTTACCTTGGAAATTATTTTTACGTTGGCTTGAATTTTGAGATAGATATTAAAACAAAATGAAAGCTGAAAGTTTCACTAATTTTGAAAATGAATTATCTCCTAACTAGATGCAAAAAGCACTTAAGTGTTTTGCTCAACTATGTGATTTTTGTCTCAGTCAAAAAAAAAAAATTTCCATGTATTTTTCAGGATATGACTGTGGAAGAAAACAATTTGTGCTTGGCTGTTACAGCCGTTCGTGGTCAGGATGCTCCCCACAACAAACCAAAATGCTTGATTTCATAAAAACAATATATTAGACCCTTTAATGCTTAAAATGCTTTCAGGCAAAAACCTTTCCAGAATAAAGGTAATAATGTGTATCTACAGTAATTATCTTAGATTTTCAAATGCAGCATCAATAGTTCTATAAATACTCATTGTTCTTAATTAAAGTAACACTCTTTTTAGGGCAAAAATTATCCAGTTTACAAAGAATAGTTCATTTCTCAGTTACCTTCTTAAAAGGTAAGGTATCTCAAGAGGAGATGCTGTCTTATTAAATGAAGTGATAGTGGGAATATAGCCAGAGCTGTCTAGATTTGCAAGCCTGTATCATCATCTAGGCAGGAGAACATCTAGAAGCCTCATGTGCAGTAGAGGGGCAGATTACTGTTTCACACCAGCAAACATTGCCACCTGAGAGTCACTACAGCCAGAGGGTCAGGTCTGGATGTAAAAGAGGAGAAAAAGAAGCTACTGCACTGTATTTGTTAAAAGTGGGAAATATGGCATTCTGCATTTGCTTATGTTGACTGAGCAACTTTGCGTCTCTAAGCCAATCCTGCTAGAGGAAATTCTATGTAACAACTCAAAACTTCAGTTTAAAAAGTATTTCAATCTGCACTTCAGCAATATTTTAAATAATACCAGTGCTATATTATCTGAACCTCTTTTACATACTACTTTTGGTTAATTTGTTGCATTTAATATTAAACACAAGGGCCCATAGGTTTTTATGATTAAATTCAAATTAAGTGGTTTTCAGTTTTCTTCTTAGTACTGAACAAAAAAATATATAGGTATATGGTTAACATCCATCCAAAGTCTAAACCTGGATATATCGACTACCATTTGACGGCAGGTTCCTAAAAGATGGACTCTGTGCGCTTTTCAGTGTCAGCCACTTTGGCGCCAGCAGAGAGGTATAAACACATGCACACTAAAGGAGGCTCAGTGATTTACAGACATTCACAAGTGACAAGACTCAAAATCTAAGCATAGTTGTCCCTAACAACATACAGCTCAGAATGTTCATACTTTAAGAATACTGAAATACATCCCATTCTTATGAAGATTACAGCTCCTCCTCACACACGTAGGCACTGACTTACTATCCAAGGCTGTGAAGAGAAAAATCTCCTCAGTGTATTAAGATAGAGAATATGTGAGCACTTCCACAGGTGAGCACACCTCAGACCACTTCTTGCAGACCTTCATAAAATGCGTACAGGCTGCTTTGTCAGCAGTACAACCATTCCTTGCCCCCCTGCCCTTGCAAACCCCTCAACCTTAAGTCTAAAATGAGTAAGAACAGATTTTTTCCTATTAAAACAACTCTTTGGTCGTGGACAAACTGAAAGATTTGAAAATTTTTTTCATTAGGATCCTGAAACAAGGTTTCTTTGTTTTTAATCTTTAAAAAAATTTAGAAGAGCAGAAAAAGTCGGTTTAATTGAAGTGAAATTTAAATCTGAACGGTCCGCCTGAGCTGAAGGGATTGAACCCTTGCCATGAGTTCCAGCTTCGGTGGAAAGGGTTGCCACCACCTCCTTGTTGGCTCTCTGCGTCCAAGGGATCTTCTCCGTCGTCAAACTTCTTCCTCATTTCTAGAAAAGAAATCAGCAAATTAAGACCCGGCTAATAATTAAGGTACAGAGCGGGGGGTTGGGTTAGGCTTGGAGAATTACTTTTTGGTTATCAAAACAGTTGTGTCTGATACTCAATCCAGGCTCTCCCATTCCCACCCAGAAGAAACAGACTAGAAGAATACCAGTCACAGAGAAGGGGGTGAGGTTCAGTGTTGTAAACAGCTATTCACTGACATTCAGGCCCCCTAAATCTCACCTCAGAAGAAGTTACCCAAGCTTGGTAACTACCCAAAAAATTATTTAGAAAAAATAGTTCCAGAGAATTTGACCTCCGAATGTCATGCTCTTCTGATTAAACAGCCAGGAGGCTCGTCTTTCCCTACCATGTGACTGGTGCCCCCACTGCTGTGCCTCTCTCAGCCCCAGGCAGAAAAAGACCAGTGCAGACACATGGGAGAAGGGAACAATGAGGAGCCCTCTTTTCTTGATGCATGCATCCCTGTGTCACAGCCCCATGCCCTTGGTTGGTCTCTGATACTTTAAAGCTCAGCTCAGGTCCCCCTCCGCTAAGAAGATTCCTCTCAGTCTGATGGAGCCGCCCCACCCCTGTAGAGACTAAGAGGATCAAACCATTCAAGGGATGCTGTAGACACTCAATATTTGCTGAATAACAGGATGGTATGCATCCTACACTACTTAATAAGTGAAGTACATTTTTGTCTTCCTTACTGGATTATAAATACTTGAGAACAAAAGATCATTTAACTTCAACTCCATAGAATAAAGTAGATGCTCAAAAAAGCTTTGCCAAATGGCACAAAACCTGATTTCCTCTCTTTTTGTTGAGTTTGTCTAGCTCAATTCAGATCTTCTGCTCCCACTGACATAGAAGGCCACAAAAAAAGTACCAGGTATTCCCTCTGGAAATGGCAAAGCATTATCCAATATTACCTCAATTCTTAGCCTGTCTCCCTCTTACTTTCCAGGCCATATTAGTGTATGACAAAAGAACACATAAATCAACGAGTAAATCTAATAATCATATGGTTTAGGGCAAGATTTGTTGGTGAGCACACTCATGGGGGTACAGCAGGCCCTGAGCTAACTATCCACTCTTTCTGCACCCTGTACAATCCAGCCTGGCATGCTGGTTAAGGTTAGTAAAGAATTCATCATTGACCTCTCTAACAGATGCCTGTGTTGTGGTAGTTCTAGGAACTTGTTCAAGTAGAAAAAAGATTCAAACTCAAGCCTTCTGATTTCCACATTTGATGGTCTTTCTGCTGTACTATGCATGAGACTTCCCAGAATCACACAAGGGAAGACATAAAACTGGACTTATAAGACTGCATTGCTGAGGACCAGTCACCAGCCTTCACAGCATGGACCCTTCACTGTCTACACAGACCCAGAGGGCGAACCCACTATGTGCCTGTGGCGTAATCCCGTTCAACTACACCAATCGTGGTGGTCTGCTAAGACTGCTGTCTGGAATCGTCACAGTGCCAGTTGTCTAGCTCTTAATCCTGTTCATGACGCCAATTGTAAAGCTAGGTGACCACATCAGTTGTCAGGCTCTTTTATCTGCCTGTAATCCTGCACCGACTGGGCCAATTGTTGCACGAGGGCTGGGTCCGGAGCTCAGGTCAAGCCCATTCACAGACTGGGTCACCAGCCCTTCATATGCCAGGCTGGGTCCCTCTCATGCATGTCTCTCTCCCCCTCACCCCCTCTCCCCCTTTCTCCCTCTCCCTCTCTCCCCTCCACACACACACACACAACTTCCTTACAATGAGTGCTGAACCACACCCAACTGGACCTGAGGTGAGGGCCTAACCAAACTTCTATTTTCCCAACAGTACCCCACCCTCAGCTTCTGACACTGCCTCTAAGATGGGTCAAAGGAATAAGAACTAGTAACTCACCCACTCCACTATTTCAAGAGAACAGACAGATGTTAAAGGCAAACAATACCTGGATCAGAGAGTACTTCTTTAGCAGCTGCTATGTCAATGAACTTTTTCTCAGCTTTTTTCTTTTCTTCTTCATTCTGGAAGTTATCTGGGTGCCACTGCATTGCCAATTTTCGGTATGCTTTAATGATTTCCTGCTTTTTGGCATTTCTGAGGGGTAGTAAATAAATTAACAACCATTAGTTAAATGTCCAACACTGCCATAAAAATTAGAAGAGCCAATTAAGATCCCACTGGCAATTTACCACCTGGTTCCTTAGTAACATAGCTCCAGTGGTATCATAAGCTAAAGATCGTACAGTTCTGGATGATCATTAAAATGGGTCAGCCTTCTTTAGACACTTGTATACTAAGATTAGAATCTTATTGGGAATAAAGTAAATACTCCTGATCTTCACAACTTTCCATTTTTATAAAGAATAACAGATGAATTTAACTTTTTGAATTTCCAAGCTACCATGATTCAATTTTTGGCATTAAAAAGATACTTTGACTCTTTGAACTCCACTTTCAATTTTGCTTCTCCATTAGCTTACTTAGTAAGAACAAAGTTTCAGACTTTTCATCAAAAGACTGATGGTTCCCATGGTCAGGAAAGGTGGGTCTTACATCAAAGCACATACTGAGTAAATTGTATACCTCCCAGTGCTTTCAAGTTAATTCTAAAAGCACTACTTTATTTTTAGGCATAGAGATTTTTTTCTTTTCCCCATTCCCACCAGAAGAAAGCTCGCTCCTACCTCTTCACCCTTCTTAAAAAATGTAGGCCTAATACCTATTCATGCTGTAGTGTCATATCTTTTTCACCAACTACTAATTCTCTGTCACTGCAGTACTGGTCACTATCAAAGAAATTTGCCTTTAAAATATTCAAAATAGCTTTATGATGTAAGATTGTTAGCATTTAAGCTGTGTGCCTGAAATTATATAAATAAAGGAAATGACTCAGGGAGAGAAAAATAGCAATGCAAATTTTAAATTAATTTACCTTTTTACTCCCAAGATTTTATAATAATCCCGTTTCTGTGATTGTTTCAATAGCCTTTGTGCTTTCTCTAGACCTTCCCGTATCTGTTGATCATTTTCATTGTGTTCCTGGGCAGTTTCGTAATCTTGAATAGCTGTCAGAATATAGTTAAGACAATACTGTTAAGGGGAATTGTAATTTGTTGCCTTATTTATCCTGCAAAATTGATATTAAAGCCATCATCCCCAACCCCTTCACTATTACTCCATTACTGCCATCACCTTAATAAGCAAGGCTGAATTTAGGTAGCTTATTACTCCATTCAACAAAATTCACTGCTGTTTGTTTACTTGCCCACCCTCCCACATTATCTCTCCACACCTTCAAGGTATTTTAATATCAGCACTTCATACAGAACAATCTTACCATCGTAAGACTGAAGTGATTGTTACATAGGAAAGTAAGAGAATGGCAAAGAAAATCAGAAGAATTAGAGGTTAGAAAGGGAGCTGGAGGAATCGTCCATCAGCAATCAGAATGACTGCCACCCACTGGTTTCAACATAAACTATTACAAACCTGAGTTTTTTAAAGTGTCAATCAAAACACAAAAACACATATAGCCCTTGTATGGAAAGTCTGATGACAATCCACATTACAGCTATTATTTTAGATTATTTTAAATATTTAGAAAATATAAGGCATCTGGATATCTAATAACGTGGGGAAGAGTCAATATAGCAGGGCTGCCTGAAACTGTTACCCCTCGTTGCTGTTTGGGAAATTGGATTTCACAAGTGTTCCCAACATTCCCTGATAAGAATGGCTCACTATGCCTGAATTGTACAAACGGTTTTATGCTAAACATCCTCTTTCCTTCTAGGAGGTCTGGTATTCTGGTATGGGCTAGGAACAGGAAGCCCAGTGACCAGCCCCCAATACAAACTCTGGATCTCTAAAGGAGATTCCCTGGTAGAAGGCACTTCATCTGTGTGGTGGAATTTCTTGTTGCTTGAAAAATTAAGATTGTCTTGTATGATATCACAGGGAGAAGGCTCTTGGAATCCTCTGACTGATTTCCTCCAGATTTTGCCCCTTGTGCCTTTTCCCTGTGCTGACTTTGCTTTGTGTACTTTCACTGGAATAAATCTTAGCCCCGAATACAACTATTCGCTGAGTGCTGTATGTCCTCCTACCAAATCACCAGATCAGGGCAATCTTGGGAGCTCTGATACAAATTTTTCTCAGACAACTCAAATAATGGATTGTTGGGATCAAATCCTAGTTTTTATGGAAATGCATTTCCCTGTGGGAAAAGACATTTATTTCTCTGGATAACATGCCTGAACACTCTATCTTGGCAACAACTAATCATGAAAGAAGTGTAACAAGGCACCTTGGGCAGATTAAAATGAGAAGGAGATTACAGTAAGTCCAACAAATTTAGTTAGCCTGCACTACACAGAAAAATGAACCAGCACCAACTTTGGCCCTTGGGGAGTAGGGGGGGACAAACCCTTCAAGCTTTTATCCTAATAGTCTAAATCCCACCTCATGCATTAATATTAAATATTAATATGAAACATTAAACATTACTATGACCCAACCCACAGGGATATCATAAAATACTTCCAACCTAGTACATAAATGACACCATCAAAATAGTAGTGAGGTTTAACTTTATAGATAACACCCATAGCACTTAATATCGCAGCCTAGTAAGGAAATATATCTTGAAGGAACACACGGTGAGAATGTTTCAATATACACAATTTTGCTACTTATGCAAACTCTACGCTTAAAACATGTTTTCATTCTTAAATGTTCAGAGTATCTCCCCAAAGCAGTCGTCTATATGATATTTTTATTAAAATTTAAGGTAGATACATTTTTCCCAATATAAGAATAAATGTAAAATTACGGGTTGTTTCCTTTATTCACATGATTGCAGGCAGTAACCAGTAACTAACTAGAAGCATAAATATGGATGATATAAGACTTCCCATGGACATAAACTAGGTAGATCATTTTAAATTATGTTTTCTCAGATTCCACACTCTGAGGGGGAATCTCCAAAAAAAAGTAAGTGACACCCTATTATATTTATCCCATAACCATACCTGAGCAACTGTGAAAAGTAGAATAAGACAAAAAGATTATGGCTCTGGATGAAGAGTATCATATTACATATTAGCCAATTGATTTTCTAACCTCTGAATCTAAAAAATCTTATCCATCCCAAATGCTTTTTCTTCCATATTCTCCTCACATTCTTAAGTAGCAATGCAAACAAGCAGCTCAACTGGCAAGCAGTAAGCACAGGAGTGTGCTGGCCCTTCTCCATGAAAATGACACCATAAAAAATGATGTAAACATGGCAGTACTGAAAACAACGGCTGACCAGATCTGATAAGTTCCTAGAAGAGAAAGCAAGTGGGATCATATTAATGATAAATAAACCTAAGTAGAGAGAACCACATCCAAACACACTAGAAAGAAGTCCTAGCAAATTTGGAAGCCATGGTTTTTGGCCAAGGATTCTCAGTATAGGAGGCAGAAGCAGCTGTAAGACAGTCATCAGAATAGTTTGTAAGAAGACCATCTAAGGAATGGCTGGGCAGGCCCTTGTCTATGCAGCAGCTAACAGGCTGCAGCATTAACCTCAACTGGGGCCTAAGGCAGAGTGAAAGCTATGCATGTGGAAGGCCCCTGCTGTGGCTGCTGGGACTGGGCAGAGAAGTAGAACAGAGCACACAGGCAGCAAGACCCTCACCACAGACTTGGAACAAAAACAAAAAAAAAACCCAGGCCATCCCACCCAGAAGTTAAACATATCAAAGGACCTCACCTGATAAGTAAAATGAGTCAAGTGCTGCTCGTTTCTGCAACTGGGCAAACTGGATGCCTCCATGCGAACAGGCCCTCCCTACTTAAAGCCTGCCCTCAGCTCTGCAATACAGAGAAGCTTCTGACAGACACACAGCCACCAGCGACTCCACCCTCCCCCACCATCAGCAAGTCCTACATCGCCTTCCCTTCAAATATAAGTGCAGCCACAGTTGACCCACTTTTCTCACCATTTCTCCAGTCACCACTGCCGTGCCGGCCACCATCAACATACCCGAGTCTCTACAACAGCTTCCTCAGGGCTCCCACTCTATTCCCCTAATGTCTGTTCTCAATAGGAAACTTTGAGAGGCAAGAGTGCATCAGACCTTCAATATAAACACGTCCCGTGAAACACCTAAGTTTTCCTCCCTGATATCATACAAAGGAAACAAGATAAACAGGCTGGGGAAGTCTACAAACTCCATTTTCAGCAAAATGAAACTATACAAGGGCTGCTAAAAGCTGCTATCAGCCATGAATCTAAGATGAGAGGGGAAAGCAAACAGTGAGAAAGCCCAATGGTAAAAGATCACAGAAAATGCCAGCAAAACACACTTTCTGTGAGGATGGGCTCACAGTAGTGCATCCTTTGCATATTCTGAGAACCACGAAATCTACAGCAGACAGGGGAGATAAAGGAGAGGCCTTATGGGGACAAGGAAGAGATAAAGAGGCGAATACAATGAGAGAGAATAACAAAACAGCCCTGGGCAGACCTCAGAAAACAGCAGCAACTATATGTTCCCTGGAGGTGAGGGGCTCACCCTGAAGTATAAAAGATATACCCCTCAGGTGTATAAAGGAAGTGGGCACAAGGGTGAGCAGGGCTGGCAGCAGATGACCTCCCAGACATGGTTTGGTTCAGAGAAGCAGAGAGAGCAGGGCTACATAGAAAAAACATTTTAGCAGGAAGCAGAACATGTGGAAACAGTGAAGTAGAGAGTGTTGGAATTGTTAAGTAGAGAAGGTTTCCCTGGCCCCAACACTCCCTCACATACACACACACACAAACACACTCAGGAATTTCCCCACAAATAGCTAGGGCAGGGTAATGCAACTCATTTTATGATGAGTAATAAACTTTAAAAACTGGCACAGCATCAATTCAAAGATATTTTTAAAATTAAGACAGGAAAAGAACACCAAAACTTATCTGACGAGCATGCATGAGAAAAACAGCCAAAGAATACATGAAAATTCTGAGCAAACATTTGAGCATGAATTATAAAAATTTAATCCAATCACTTCCACTAAGGATAATCATAAAGCCAGAATAAGAACTCAGGAAAGAGACTGTGAGACAACAAGGGAGAGATAAAAATGTGAGCAATCCAAACTACAGGAAAAATAAGAATAAATCAAAACTATCATAGAAAAGTAAAGGTAAAATGAGAAGGAGCACAAGGGAGAAGAAACAGAAAAAATTAAGGACCTAACAACATGAAATGGAAATAGAGAGCTAAAAAAGTCTAGAATATAACTCATGTATATGGAAAACCAAACCAGCCAAAGACAACAAAACTCTTCAGATTAAATCAATCAAAGAAAACTTTCCTGAAACGAAAAATAAATCTATACAGTCGGCCCTTCATATCTGCAGGTCCCACATCCATGATTCAACCAACCCACCGACTGAAAATATTTGGGGGGAATATAACAATTAAAAATAACACTATAATGATTAAAAATAATACAAATAAAAATCACAGTATAACAACTATTTACATAGCATTTACAGTGTATTAGGTATTATAAGAAATCTAGAGATGATTTAAAGTACATGGGAGGATGTCTGTAGGTTATATGCAAATACTACACCATCTTATATGAAACTTGAGCATCTATAGATTTTGTTATCCATGGGGGTCCTGGAACCAATCCCCTAAGGATACCAAGAGACAACTGTATACCAAAAGGGCACACTAGGTGCCAAGGCAAACTGGCTGAGAATGGCCAACACTAAGATATATCCTAGCATAATTAACAGACTTGAAGCTAAAGACTCTTTGGGCAGTCAGACCAAAAATAAAAACCTGGCTCCAGAATTTCCATAGCAACATTCAGTACCAGAGGAGAATGGACAACAACTATAAGATATACGGGAAAAAATGTGAGTAAAGGACTTTATTATCCAGCCATCTCAGCCTTCACGTATAAAGGGTGCAAATAGTTTTGAACACAGACAAAATCTGGAATCATTTTTCCCAGGACCTCCTCTGGGAAACTACTATAGGATGAACAAGCCAAGAGATGGCTGCAGAAACCACAAAGAAGGGACAGCATACACTGAATCTATTTCATGTAAAACCAAGTATACAAACCAGGGGATTACACAGAGCAGAATGTGTGCCCTGACAATGCAAAGGGATAGAGCTAAAAAAAAAAATGGGAGAAGAAAGGGGAAAGAAAATGAGAAAGTTCATTAATTCCCACTTATTACAGCTAAAGCAATCAGAAAACATCAGCCACTGAGAAATAGAGTAACATTATAATGGCAAATCCTAGAGAGAATTTCCTTAAGTTGAGTGGTGGAAGAATAGTGAGACAGAGGAGGAAACACATTAAATTGCTCCTCACAGTAGACAACTAATGGATGTTGCTGAAAAAAATGGCATTAAATTAATAAAACTATAAAAATAACCAAGTATAAAAATATAAACCTTCCTAAACATCAGGATACTATAGGCCAAATAGCGAAAAGATTTCAGGAAAATGGAATGACAGAACTTAGTGCAAACATGTCATATCAATAAATGTAAATATGCTTAAGACATTATGCTTATTAAAATAATTTAAAAGAATTTCATATTGGATCACAAAGCAAAACCCAACTCTATGCAAGAGATACATCTAACTCAAAAAAAGTTGAAAATAAAAGTTTGGTCATAGTTTTACCAGGTAAATGCAAATAAAGTTTGGTTCACAATCTTAGCAGATAAATTAGAATTTAGGTCAAAACCAAATGGCAAAAAAGAGAGATTTCATGTTAAACATTAGAAATCACATAATGAATATCAAATAATGTACATCAAATAAAACAATGATATTTATAAAAAGCAAGAATTATATACTAGGAGAGAGACACTGGTGGAGGGAAACTTTTACCTCTGTTTGTAACAGATCAAGTGGACCCCCCCCACACACACCCAAAAAAAAGGCAAGAAGAGGAAGACCACAATATAAAATAAAGCTGATTGACAGGCCCAACTCTATCCCAGAAACCTACTTTTTAAGCACCCAGGGAAAACTCAAGAAGTTGGCCATATTAGGTCAGAAAGAAAACAGTAATAAATTCAAAAAAAAAATGATGGAAGTGGTAAAAACATCATTCTCTTCTGATTGCAGTGATGCTAGAAATTAATAATAAATCAGAAAATAAAAGGACCTTCCACCTAGAAATTTTAAAACTCTCCAACTCTTACAACAAAGAAGAAATATAAAAGTACAAATTGCAAAATTCTTAAAAAATCATTAATAATGGCAACCATATCTTTCAGAACCTATATGACACAGCTCATGCAGGGCTGAGAGGACAATTCAGAGCCTTGGTGGTTGTCTTAGTCCATTTTGCGCTACTATAACAGAATACCTGAAAGTGGGTGATTTATAAGGAACAGAGCTTTATTTTTTTACAGTTCTGGGGGTTGGGAAGTCCAAGGTCAAGGAGCCAACATCTGGCAAGGGTCTTCTAGCTGTGTCATCCCATGGCAGAAGGGCAAGAAAGCACACATGAGAAAGAAAGGAAAGAGGGCGAAACTCATCCTTTTATTAGGAGCTGACTCCCATGATAATGGCACTAATCCATTCATGAGGGGAGAGCCCTTATGGCCTAATAAGCTCTTAATAGGCCCCACCTCTCAACACTGTTGCACTGGGGATTAAGTTTCCAATACATGAATGCTGGAAGACACATTCAAACTGTAGCAGTGGTTTTAATAAAAATAAGGAAGAAAAATGAATTAATCATATGATTCAAAGTTAGAGGAGAAATTAAAGGTGAATTGTAAGAAAAAAAACAAATTAACGAAACAAAAAGAATAGAACTGACAAATCACAAAGTTTTTTTGGCAAAAATCAATTAAAAACACCTGTAGCCTAAGCAAGAAAAAGAAGCAAGCTCAAATACACAAAATAAGAAATAAGAAATATAAAAGTAGAGAAATTAAAATGAGACTACTTTGGTAAATTCTTCACAAATAAATTTGAAACTCAAGAGTATCTCAAACTGAGCCCAAGAGAGAGAAAATCTAAACAGAGCATTTTCAAAGAGAAGCTGTCAAAAAGCCACCTCCCAATAAAGCAACAGACTTCCATGAAGATTCTTTTAAACTTTTAAACAGCGGGTGATTCCCATACTCTTAAATGTCTCCAGGACAATGACAAAGAAAAACTTGCAAACAATTGCATTAATTCCTTACCCTAACTATTAGTTTGCTATACATAAAAGTCTGAGTTAAAAATAATTTTTCCTCAGAATTTCTAAGAAGACTGCAATACTCCCTTCTGGAATCAGTGGTATTCACACTACCTTTTCAGGATGTACTTTCAGCAAAATGAAAAAAGAATCCAAGAAAGATGGACATGATTAAATTTTTTAAAAGGCAGCAGCAGCAGACAGAACCCAGAAAGGCAGTGACAGGAATCCTAGGATAAAAGCCATTCATCAGGTCTAGGATGCAGCCAGGAGTTACGGAGCTGAAGAACATCTTCTCAAAGAAAGTGGATTCCAGTTACACAAACTGTATCATTAAAAATCTCAGGTGTTCTTAGTAAGACAGAGGAATAGGTTTCTTCTAGCAAAGAGAAACAGTAACTCTAGCTTGGGGTGAAGGGGAGCTTACCAAAAAAGTCCTGCTGCAAATGAGAAGCATATTAAAAATGTGGCCATCTGTGAACAACTGACTCCATCTGTCTGACACCTTGACTAGTTGGTAACATGATCATATCTCCTTTTGTATGGATTCAAAACACGACTTGATCCTGCAGCTATAGATTCATAATATATTAACCTACTAAATGGCATTCATTTCCTAACTATCCACAATTACAGCTAGAGGACAGACATTAAATACTACAAACCTTAAAAATGTAAAAGTATACTAACACATATTTAGAATGGAGATGGAAGAGAAGATGAAAATACTCCAACTTCCTTATTTTGAGTAGTATAGAACCAAATATTGTCTAAAGGCAATGGAGCAAGAAAAAGATTTAGGTATATAATAATACAAGTTGTGTATATTATATCAAAGCTGTAAATATAATCAAAAAATCAAAGAATACTATACCCGACCAAAATTGGAGGTGAAAAAGAATAGAAGGAACTGGTGAAGTCTACTCAAATCTTCCTCTTCTCCAGCAGGTAGACAAGGGACACTACCTAGATTCAATAAATCAAGAGCTAGAGGAAGACATTTGAATTAGAATAATGATGGTAACCACCAAAAGAGCTAACATTAGAAATTATTAAAAGTGGTTAACAGTGAGAAATAAGATGTGAGACTGGGGGGGAGCACTTTTGTTACTTATGTATTTTGTCTTTTAACTCTGCAATTTTACCATGTGCAGATATTCTATGGCTTAAAGAAAATTCAATGCTCTTACAGAGGAGGGAAAAAGACAATTAAAAAGTAATGCTAACCACATACATAATGGAATACTATATAGGTATTAAATTGATAGATACTGATCCTATTTACAAATAATCATCTTTAACATCTCCGTCCTTCTAGACTTTCTAAGAACAAATATGCAAGTGAAAATGGAATCAGGTAATAATCTTTTCTCCAAGTAATATGCTTATCTTTTTAAGTTAATAGATATAGATCTGCACACCCATACATGGGCCCTGGCTGGGTGAGACCTTGGGCTAGTTTCTTGATCTACATGAGCCTAAGTTTCCTTATCTGCAAAATGGTAATAAAACCTGTATCATAGGTGAGTGTCCTGTCTGTGGTGATGAAAGAGTTCTACAAATAATTAGAGGTGATGGTCACACAACACTATGAATGCCACTGAATTATACACCTAAAAATGATTAGTATGGTAAAATTTGTGTTACATATAAATGGGCAAAAATATAATTAAAGGAGTGAATATACAAAAAACGTTCTGTAAATGACAGTCATAAATGTGTAGGCTGCTAACAGCAGAACTTCAAAATACATGAAGGAAATGTCAACGATATTAAAGAGAGGATGAGAAAAGTTCACAATTTCCACAACAGGTAATCAAGGTCTTAACAACTCTTCTCTCAGTAACTAATGGAAAAACATAAATATTTTATCCCAAAATTACAAAATATTTTCAAGTGTACATAGAACATTTAGCAAGACAGATCATGCTGGAGCACAAAATAAATTTAAATAAATTAAAAAGTAAGGATATCACACAGTATGTTTTCTGACCTCAATGAGATTAAATTACAAATCAATAATAAGATACCTAGGAAACCACCAAATATTTAAAAATTAAACAAAACACATCTACATAATCCATGCATAACAGAAGAAATCAGAAGGGAAATGAGAATACATTTTAAACGAAATGATAATGAAAGTAACAAAATGTGAAAAATACAGCTATTAAAGTTTATATTTTAA
This sequence comes from Cynocephalus volans, assembly GCF_027409185.1. Taxonomy (NCBI): domain Eukaryota; kingdom Metazoa; phylum Chordata; class Mammalia; order Dermoptera; family Cynocephalidae; genus Cynocephalus; species Cynocephalus volans. The sequence goes on from NC_084466.1 coordinate 16,969,063, forward strand.
AAAGGAAAAAGGAGGGGGCTAAAATCAATGATAATTCAATCTTAAGCTAGAAAAGCAAAAAACAAACCCAAAGTAAGTTAAAGGAAATAATGAGCAGAAATCAATGAAATAATACAGAAAAATCATAGAAAGCATTAACACATTCATAAGTTGGTTCCTTCAAAAGACCAACAAAATTGACCAAACTCTAACCAATTATACTGATCAAGAGGAAAAAAAAAAACACAAATTTTCCATATTAGAAATGAAAGAGGAATCATCACTACAGATCTTAGACATTAAAAAAAAAAAGATATTATGAACTTCATGCCAACAAATTCAGCGTTATAGAAGAAATGGACAAATTCCCTGAAAGACATAATTTACAAAAACTAGCACAGATGAAACAGAAATTAATAGCCCTATATTGATTAAAGAAACTGAATTTGTCATCAAAAAGCTTCCTACTAAAAAAAAAAACAAAACAAAAACAACAACAAAAAACAACTCCAGGACCAAAATGATTTTGCTGGTGAATTCTTTCAAATTTTAAAGAAGAAATAATACCAATCACATACAACTTTCAGAAAATGAGGAGGGAATAGAATAATTTTTAACTCAGTCCAATACACCCTTAACACTAAAATCTGATTTAAAAAAATTACAAAAAAGGAGTTATAGAGCAATATTCTTCATGAATATAGATGCAGTCTTCTTAAAATATTAGCAAATCAAATCCAGCAATATCTAATTCCTGTCCAGGAAGGATTTGTCCTGATAATTCAAGGCTGGTTTAACTTTAGAAATGTTGGTGTAATTTACAACAGAATTAAAAACATATATATATATATATATATATATATATATATATATATATATAAAATCTACAACTCAATAACAAAAACAAATTTTTTAAGTACTTAAACATTTGAAGAACACTTGACAAAGTAATATGTTCGAACATACAAACAACCCATGAAAAAGTATTCAACAATCTTATCATAAAGGAAACACTTATTAAAGCCACAATAAGATACTAACACACACCAAAATGTATACAATTAAAAAGACTGACAACAAAATGTTTGCAAGTATGCAGAACAACTAGAATTCTCATACTTTATTGGTGGGAATGTAACATGTAAACTGCTTTAGAAAGGGTCTGGCAGTTTCTTTTAAAACTAAGCAAACAACTTACCCTATGACCCAGAAATTCCACTCCTAGACATTTACCCAAGATAAATGAAAACATGCCTTAAAAAAGCCTTGTAGAATAATGCTCATAGCAGCTTTTTTCATAACTAAAAATCATTTGAGGTGTCTAGTTATTCTAAGAATAAAGTGTGAAATATTCATAAAATGGAATATTCTTCAACAGGGATAGGATTACCAGTGAAATACTGAATGCTTTTTCCCTCTTTTATAGTGGAAAAGAGGTGCCAGCAGGCCACCACCTGTTTTTGAAAATAAAGTTTTAATGGAACACAGCCATCCCTATTCATTTGAGTATTGTCTTTTGTCACTTGCATTGCAATTGCAGAGTTGAGTAGTTGCAACAGAGACCATATGGTGCACTAAATCTATAATATTTACTACCTACCTAGCCCTTTACAGAAAAAGTCTGCCAACTTCTGCTGTTCAGCAATAAAAAGAATGAACTACCAAAGCACGTAACAGCGTAAGTCTCAAAAACATGATGAATGAAAGAAGAGTTACACAAAAGAGGACATACTATATGGTTCTATTTATGTGAAGATCTAGAATTGGCAAAACTAATCTATGATGATGAAAATCAAAATGACAGTTACCTGTGGGGGACTGGGATGGGGACAGATTGGTAAGGGACATGAAGGTAAGGTTCTGTATTTTGATAGAGGTTTGGGTTTGACAAACTCTCTCCTTTGACCAAATTTTTAGTCAGGCTCCTCTGAGTCCTCTTTCTGACTAGATCCCGACATTGGACTTCCTTCTCTGTCCTTAGCAAGAACCCCAAGTTAGTTTAACAAAAAACCCCTACCCTTGTTATCTGACCACCCTCAATATCTGATCACATTCCTCCTCATCCCCCAGCCTCCATATTGTACCACACTGGCCTGCGTTCAGCAATAAGACTGTTGGGTTGGTCTAGCAAGAATCCCCTGATGTTTCCTCCTAGTAATTTTCTATCCACTGACCCCCCCACCCCACCCTCCTTCTTGGTTACAAATCCCCACTTGTTTTTGTTGGATTCAAAGGCAACCCCCACTACAATACCCCACTGCAGTGGTCCTAATACCTATCACCATGGCCCCCATTAAATAAAGTCTTTAACAAGTGTCTTACTGTCTTTAACGTGTCATGAACAATTTTTGTACAGGTATCAGAACTTAGGAATAGTATCTCACTGTATCTAAAATTATTCCTGAAAAAAGAGAAAAAGGAGAACAGTAAACAAACTCTAGTTAATAATACACAAGCTGAAGTATTTGGGGAAAAGTGAACCAAAGTCTACAACTTTGTTTTCAAATGCATCAAAAAAAAAAGATGAACTGATGGATAAATGGAGGGAACAGAGAGACAGATGAATGTGATAAAGCACAGTAAAATGTTAAGTTCAGTATCTAGATAGTGAGGACATGGGAGTTCACTGTAAAATTCTTTCAACTTTTCTCAATATTTGAAATTTCTCATAATAAAATTTTGGGGGGAATGTTTACGTGCTGTGAGAATGTCATAACAAAATAAAAAGTTTTCTACCCCTATGTTTTATGCATATTGATCCTTAAGAAAACAAGGGGGAAAGTTCTTATCCAAGAACCCTTATGATATAGCCTCATTATTAGCACAGAGCTGTACAAGAGCTGTAAGCTATTTCTAACAGTAAAGAGGGCTAAAAAATTAAAAGTCAAATTTTCCCATCAATTTACTACTTCCCTGCACTAGACCACATCCTAACCTCGGAATTTGAGGGCAATTCTAGTTGTTATATTTTAGGCCAATTTAAACAGTGAGGAGACTTACTATGTTTAATTCTATACAGAGGGGACATAATTTGGCCTTCATTCTAACTGAGTCTGATATACTAACATGCTCTACACATGTTTTGTTTACAATTTTATAAGAGGAAAGAGATAATAGTGCTAACAGTAAAATACAAAAAAAGGAATTTCAGTTCCTGTCAAATTATAAGATTTGAAATCTTGTGCAGTAATTTCTCTATCAACAATTAAGAAATTTCAGCAAATATTCAAAGCACCAGAGTAGGCAAACACAAATATAGACCTTATTCCATGTACTTAATCTGTTTCTATTGAAAATAAGAAATTCTTGGGGTTTTTTTTCTTTCCCTTTTAAAGAAAGCTTTTCATCACTTGAGGTTACACTTGTTTGTTCACAGGTAATCACATTTTTGTTAATAAAAAGCCAAAACAAAAACATATCTATGACCTATTTCCCCTATCCAAACCTACTCTCTGTCCTACTCAAATGTGTCTGTCACTTCTGGGAAAGGCGATGGACTCTCCCACGTCCCTGGCTTCTGGGCTTCTGTTCCAGCTACAGCTCCTGCTCTTGCAGTGTCCCTCCTGAGCTGTCCTTCCTGAATAATATTATTTAACTATTGTGACTGTTTCCTATTTCCTTACCTACATATTAAGCTCATAGATTCAAAGGGTTGGCACTGTAGGGGGTATAGGGTTTTACCAACTGATACGCTAGGCAAACGTGCTAAATCTCAGCTAATTGGTAAATGTACCAATCCCCACGTAGCAGGTAGCTATGTAGTCTTCATAACTATGCATTTCTCAAATGAAAAGAGGAATCTGCGGCTAAGAAGGCTGTGTATGAATAAAAGTTGCAGGCATGATTTTACAGTACATGAGATGAACAGCCAAAGGACTTCATCAATCCACATGCCATATCCCACTAGTTGTCTTTGCAAAAGGCTAGCCATTTTTCTATTCTAACCATCTTCTTCCAGTTCATTAGTTGAAGCCGACGTAGATACTCCTATTTCAAGATTTGGAAGTCTCAGAAAAATCTGCTTTATAGATTCTGATTATATGTGTCCATGGTCATTATGGTTGGTGTGTAAAAATATCACTATATAAGCAGCCTCCAATTTATAAAGCCAAATTTAGGTATTATCCTAAATATAACCATCATCTTCCAAAAAAGACCAATCTCTTCCCCTTTTCATACCCATAAATAGGAACCAGGAACCCCTGGTCAACAACCTTGAAACAAGAAGCAGCTGTGAGAAATGTTATCCACTCAGAAGAGTGCCTACGGATGAGTCCTGTAGGCATGAAGGACCATACCCTAGGCTGCCTGATGTGTGCACTTGAAATTCTACTACTCAGATTCCTTTTGGTTAAAAATGCTTATCTCATAGAAATAGAAACCTATCAGTGTTTTATAAAGATATCTTAAGTTTCACCCCTCATACAAAAGCTGTGCACAGGGTGGGAGGGGGTGTGTCAAGTTGCTGATCCAAGGAGGTGGTGTGAATTTTGAACACAGAATACTTTTGCATAGGGCAGGCCTAAGCAGCATCACTAGGTGGAGTCCTAGGATAAGCAGGCAGAAGAATATTCCTACAGGACAACATCATACGATATCAAAGATAAACTTTACCTCTTTCACAATTTTGCGCAGGCCAGCCCTTCATCGAGAAAAAGCACTACTTGGCTTCTGTTTTCAGAATTCTGAATATTACTAGTAACACTAAAATAACATCTGTATCAAATGTAGTTAATGCAGCAGTCTAAGAAGCCAGCTATTTGTACTAGTCCATTTTTTGTCACTTGGAACAGAAAATGTGAAACTGGATAATTTATAAGAAAATGAAATTTATTTCTTACAGTTTCAGAGACTGGTAAGTTCACAGTCCAAGGGGCACCTCTGATGAGGACCTTTTCCTGGGAAATCTCTACAGGGTCCCATGGCAACCAGGGTGTCACATGGTGAGAATGGGCTGAGCAAGAAAGCTAACCTCATTTGCTCTCCATGTAAAGCCATCAGAACCACGCCCATGACAGCTCATTAAACCATCAATCTATTATTCCAATGAATGGATCGATCCAGTCATGAGGGCACAGTCCTCACGATCCAATAACCTCTTAAAGGCCCCATCTTTCACCACCATACTGGGGGTTAAGTTCCAGTGTGAGTTTGGGGAGACATTCAGACAACACCACTATTCCATACGATATTGTTTGTAAAGAAAAGTCAAGGCAAGTTCCAAACAACTATCCTGAAAATGAGCATAGTAGAAACCATTTATTTAGAAGTTTCCTAGGAGCACTGCACTAGACATTTTCTGAGCATAATCTTATTTAGTCACAACAATTCTATGAGATATATGTACTATTCTTATTCCTATTGTACAGATAAGGAAAGTAAAACATAACAGGCTAAGTAACTTGATGGAAAACATATGGCAAAAGTAGTGCACTACAAAGAAGATACACAAATGGCCAAAAAGCATGTGAAAAGGTGGTCAATATCACTCATCGTTAGGGAAATAAAAATCAAAACCACAATGAGATATCACTTTATACCCATTAAGAGGGCTACTATCAAAAAAATAGAAAATAAGTGTTGACAAGGATGTGGGGAAATTGGAACCCTTGTGCACTGTTGGTAGGATTGTAAAATGGTACAACCACCCCAGAAAATATGGAGGTTTCTCAAAAAATTAAAGATAGAACTACCATATGATTCAGCAATCCTACTTCTGGGTATATATCCAAAATTGAAAGCAGGGACTCAGAGATATTTGCACACCCATGTCCATAATAGCACTATTCACAATAGCCAAGAGGTAGAAACAACACAAATGTCCATCAATGGATGACTGAATAAAAAATATGTTGTATATACATACAATGGAATATTATTCAACCTTGAAAGGAAATCCTGTCACATACTATAACATGGTTCAACCTTGAGGACATTATGCTAAGTGAAATAAGCCAGTCACAAAAAGACATATATTGTATGATTCCAAATATATGAGATACCTAGAGCAGTCAAATTCATAGAGAAAAGAAAGAAGAATGGTGGTTGCCAGGGGCTGAAGGATGGGGGTAATGGGAAACTACTGTTTAATAGGTATATAGATCTAATTTACAAGGTAAAAAAGATCTGGAGTTCTTTTTGACAACAATGTGAATATACCTAACACTACTGAACTGTACACTTAAAAATGGTTAAGATGGTAAATTTTACGTTACATGTATTTTACAATTAAAAATAAAAAATAAACTGCACACAGCTGGACACAAAGCCAGAACTAATTCTAAATCCTATACTCTTTCCACTAAATAAATTAAATGCATTCATTCATTCTGGAAATACATGAGTGCCCGCTTTGTGCCAGGCACAAATACCAGGGTGCATCAGTTAATAAGGTATACGCAGGTCCCTGCCCTCACATAGCTTAAGTTTTAGCAAATATAACTGCTTATGTCATACACATGCCTGAGTCATCACTATATTCAAAGGAATTTGGCCAACTTTTTAATATTGCTTCAATGTCAGTTTATTCCTCTCAAAAGCTATTAAAAAGAAGATCCATAGGTATCCAAAGAGTTAGGCTTCATTTTTTATGACCTCAAAGGCACCCTCAAACAACAGTCTTACTTTACTTACCTTTAGTGAGTGTTTCCTGATGAATTTTATCATAAGCCCAAAATTAGTAAATCTACATGTTCCATTATTCACTAACCTGAACTTATTGATTCTTTATTCATTATTTACCTACCATTTTAAATTGCTGGCTTTAAAAAAAGGTAAAACAAGTAAACAGAAGAATATGGAAAGCATTCATATTTTAACTCAGGATTTCAACTAAAGACTTACTATTATTTAGACTAGGTAAGAAAGATTACTACTTATACACATCAATTACCAAACCTCTAATTTGAATCCAAAAAGGTCAGGTAATATCTGTCAGTTTTGGCTATACAGACTTTTTTCTTTCTTTTTCAGATTTAGAGACCTGGCAACCCATTTTCCTGTTCTCTCTCTGGTTGCTTAATTTCCATACTTTTGACTCAAACAACCATTTTACTCTTATAAAACCATAATTCAGAAAGATCCCCCAGTGAATAGTTAAACCCCCTCCCCAAAAGACAAATAATATACTTCTATGTAAAAGCAGTGTACTAAGGTAAAAAACAGACTTTAAAGACAGATCAATTATACTAAATTAGTATTAGGCATCTTTTTCTTTAAGAATTAAGCTGTCAAGTTTCCCTAAAAGGCAAGTCAGTTTAAGATTCAAGTTACAAAAGTATCTTTCAAAGTATAATTAGCAGCCAACAAGATTTAATATTTTTTTAACAGCTAAGCTTTTTATATTCTGAGGGTTTACATACAGATGACAAAAGTATCTTAGATGAAGAGTTCCGAAAACTAACCAGAATACAAAATCCTAGAGTAAAGGCATCGTGCCAAGTAAATACAGAAGCTCAAACATGAAAAGAGCAAGTATACTAAAAGAATCTTCTATGTGGATGACATGCCTTATTGAAGCATTCTTATGAATATTAAGACTTATTGTTTTGACTGCATACATTTCAGGCCTCAGTCAGACCTCAAAGTCTGAATGTCCCACAAAATGTCCCACAAATAGTAGTAACCAGAGTTGTCATTGCTCCCTGGAAACTGCTTAGGAGCAAGATTCTTTTCAAATTGGGCAAAGCAGGAAATGTGATTGACCAGTCTGCCTTAAAAAAAGAGTACCACAAACCAAGTTTCACCATTCAAACCCTTTGCTTAACTGTAACAGAAAATTACTCTTACTGTTTTCAATTTAGAGTGCCTTACCTGATTTGAAACAAAAATTCTGCACTAAGGCTCATTTAAAAAAAACCAAAACTCATTTACATCTTCTTAACATACTGTCACAAGAAAAAATTTCAAAATAATACATATAAAAGGATTCTATTTTTCAAGAAATGTGTATTACTTGATATGCCTTAGTTATTTTCCAGTAACAGGGCACTGACTTTATTCAATGTCCTTATAACATCTAGCAGGAATCTCTCCTGTAACTTCAACTTGAACGAAGTAGGGTAAGCAGCTGTCCTAATATTACTAAACAGGTTGGGGTCAGAGATGATCATTTTATATTTAGGCATATATGACATATATGTATGCTTTGTATATATATGTATTATACGTATTTTGTATATGCACAGAATACATGTGTATATGCATAAAATATAGTGTAATATTATGTGCATACACAAAAGTCTGGAAAAATGTAAATCCAAAATAAACAGTGATTATCTCTAGACGATAGATCTCTAATGTAAATTTTCTGTTTTACTTATCTTCCCTAACTTGTCTATAACAAAGAAACCTAAAATTTTTATTTATATTCCACTGAACTGGTTTCAACACCAGAACTCTTTCTTCACATAGTATACCACTCAAGCTCCATTAAGAAAGAAAAATTTTCAAGTTCTCTGCCATTTTTCTAAAATTGTCAACATTTCCAGGTATTCTGGTAAATCTGTTCTAAATAAAAGGAAACTTAATATTTGCTAACTTCATATAATCAACTTTTAGATACTGCAAATCAAATTCCTTAAAGATTTACCTTCATCATACATTTCTTCTATTAAATAGGCCTCTGCTCGATCTTTCAGAGCATTCACATTGTCAGGTTCCATCTGTAAAACTTCAGAACATATTCTGATAGCTTCAACAGGCTTCTCGTCCTAAAAGTAAATGTGAGAAAAGGATTCATGGTTATTATTCCACATGTTAAATTTTTACATTTCTAGGAATAAGTCAACTGTTTACCTTAGAAAAGCAGTGGCAAATCCTTTCTTTGGAACGAATTGTATATTCGGCAATGCTTGGCTCTATTTTCATGACAGATTCATATTTGCTGGTTGCATCTGCATATCTATTAAATGAGCAAATCATGATTACAATGAAATTCTATTTCCAGAGCTGAAGAAAGGACCCTGTCCTCTAACTATATGTTATTTAATCAATGCAACTAAATAAGCACATGCCTTCAAACACTGCTTTTATCTCATTAATCTAGAGTAGCATGGAAGGTATGCTCTGCAGTTAAGAGTTATGTGATAAAACATGACCATAGGAGATGTACATGGACAAATCAAAGCATATCTGAGAGTACCAATCAAACCAAATAATGAATTTCCTTACAGAAAAAAGTTCATGATTTTTGAACCTTGTTAAAGTCTGACCCACACTGAACACTTTCAACAAAACATAGAGTAAGTCTTATTTCTTGGTTACTGCACACTTTCATGAAAATAACAAAACCCGTTAAATGCCATTTTATACCATGAATGTCAATATTCACAACTAAGTACAAAGTAGTCCTTACAGAAGGAACCTGCTTAAATGCCCAACTTTATGAGCTTTCTAAGAACAATAAAAGCTATCTCAGCATTTTTCTTTAAACTGGTAAAAAGTACTAGTCATGCTCTACACTAAGTAACTTTCCTCAGTAATGGCAAACTAAAAGATGTATTTATTTGCCATTGCAGCACCTTATTCCCAAAGTGCTGCACTCTTCACATTTAAATGCTGATGTATTAGAACACAGGTTTACAGGGGCTGGGGGGACGAGGGTGGAGGGAGATTGAGAGATGCTGGTCAAAGGATGTATGTAAGATTTCTGGCAGAACAAATAAATTTAAAAGATCTATTGTACAGCATGGTGACTACAGTTAATAACAATGTATTGTATACTTGAAAGTTGCTAAGAGAATAGATTTTATGTTTTCACCACAAATAAATATGTTCAAGGTGGTGTGGGCCACAGCCCCTCCACCCAGAAGCAGGCAAGAGAGCATGCTCGGATCCAAGGCAAGGAACCTAGGGCCACAGACCCCTCCACCCAGAAGCAGGCAAGAGAGCATGCCGAAAACACCACTTCCATGCGGATGGCCCACCACAGCCACAGCTGCTAAAAAAGCAGCTTGGTGCCATAGCAACAGCCACAGCCACCAAGCAGGCAGCCTGCCAGACACTACTGCACTGACACAAGGAGAGTAACCAGCAGAGACCAAAAAAAGAAGAGGATGTCTCTCTCCTAAAAGCCCACTCCAGAGTTAATAGAACAAGCAACTGCTCTACCAGATGACCAGACATCAACATAGGGATACTAGAAATATGAAAACCCAAGAAAATATGACACCACCAAAATAATACAGCAATTCTCAAATACCAGACCCTATAAAGCAGGAAACCCTTGTAATGACTGAAAAGGAATTCTGAGCAACAACCTTAAGGAAACTCAGATACAAGAAGACTCAGACAACACAATGAAACAAGAAAAAAAATCCAGGATATGAAGGAGAAAATTTACAGAGATTAATACCTTAAAAAAGAATGTAGCAGAACTCATGAAACTGAAAGATTAACTCAATGAAATAAAAAAAAACCACAACCAAGAGCTTAAGCAGCAGGCTAGAGCAAGCAGAAAAAAGAATTTCTGATCTTGAAGATAGTCTTTTCAAAATAACCCAGGCAGACATAAAAAAGGAAAAAAGATTTTTAAAAAATGAAGAGAATCTAAGAGAGACAGAAGACAACCTTAAGCACACAAACATTCAAATCAGTGGTGTTCCAGAAGGAGAGGAGAAAGGAAAAGGAATGGAAAACTTTTTCGTCAAAACAACAACAGAAAACTTCCGGTTACAGGGAGAGACACAGACTTTCAGATCCAGGAGGCTCAAAGATCCTCAAACAGATTTAACCCAAAAAGATCCTTTCCAAGACACATTGTAGTCAAACTGGAAAAGCTCAAAGACAAAGAGAAAACAAAAGAAGCAAGAGAAAAGCTTCAAGTCACCAATAAGGGAGCCCCTATCAGACTAACAGCAGACTTCTCAACAGAAACTCTACATGCCAAGAGAAAATAAAGTGACATATTCAAAATACTAAAAGAAAAAAACCGCCAGCCAAGAATACTATACCCAGCAAGGCTATTCTTCAGAAAGGAGGGAAAAATAGTGTATTTTCCAGACAGACAAAAACTTCAGGAGTTCACCACTTGACCAGCCCTACAAGAAATCCTAAAGGAGGTCCTGCATCTGGAATCTGAAAAACAATAATCACTACCACGAATACACAAGAAAGAACAAAACCCACTGGTAGAACAAAAATGCAAACAAGAAAGAGAAAGAAACTAAATCTTACCACCACAAAAAGCCATAGTGGCAATGTAATAATGCCCCTACTTTATTTCTGATTTTAGTAATTTTGGTTTTCTTTTTTCTTGGTCAGTCTAGATAGAGGTTTGCAAATTTTGTTCATCTTTTTAAAGTATCAACTTTTGGTTTTCTTAATTTCCTCTATTGTTTTTTAATTCCCTATATATACTTGTGTTGGAATCTTTATTATTTCTTACTTATATGTGCTTTTGGTTTAGTTTGCTCAACTTTTTCTATTTTCTTAAGGTAGAAATTTACATCACTGATTTGAGATTTTTCTTATTTTTAATATAGGTGTTTACAAGTATAAATTTTCCTCTAAGCACTGAAAATTTTAAAACAAAAGAATTTGGAAGCAACAGGCTTCTAAAATGACAAATTATCTCTGAATTTCCACCTATATCTCTAACATTTTTTTGTTTTCCTTGTGTGTTTATATTCCTTGTATGTTTAGTAGAAGCCAATTTAAAATAGATATTTATTTTGGGAAGTTTTCTTCTTGATTAAATTTTGAGGTAGCAAAATTGAAAAGATAATAAATTTTTTATTGTATCTTTCTCCCAAAATAAAATAAAATAACATAAGTATGTTAGGCTAAAAAATAAAAAAATTTTAAAAACAGGTTTAAGTAGAACATTTAAAACAAAAGCTAGCTATTGGGAAAGTGGAGTAGATGAAATTTCCCAATTATTCCAGACATTAAACTAAAAATCCTAGACATTATATATATTTTTTAAATATAAGACTCTAAAAAGGAGAGAGAAGAAGGCAGACTAGCTAGTGACATCAGGACCTGAGGAAAAACATGATGATGAGTTTCCTGGGTTTCTTTTTTGCTCCATACATACCATACATGGAACTGAAGATGCCAGCAACCCAGAAATGACAGTGGGTACAGAACAACAACAACAAAATCCCAGCCAAAGTCTGCTCTCCCTAGCCAAAGAACCTGAAAAGGGCAGCCTAGCAAAGCAGAAAACTTTTTAACAAAAACAGCTCTAATCCAGCCAAACACTACAGAGAAAATTACGGCCCCACCCTCACCAATACCAGCAAAGGCCAAGTGGAGAGCCTAGACTTCCTCACCAGTGAGGCTATAACAAGGTGCCACTACACCCCTACCATGGTGGTGTCACAGAAGGCCAAGCAGGGAGCCAGTGGAATTCTGAAAACTGTTCAAGTAACCAACAGGAAGATAGAAAAAAGAGAAAAACAGAGAACAAACAGAAAGCAAAGAATAAAATGCCAGTTAAGCCCTAACATATCATAATTACATAAAATGTAAATGGTCTAAATCCATCAATTAAAAGAGACCAGCAGATGGCATTAAAAAATTATAACCTAACTAAAGGCTGTCAACAAGACACTCGCTTCAAATATAACATAAGCAGATTGAAAGTAAAAGGATGAAAAAGAACATACCATGTAAATATTAATTGGAGGAAAGCAAGAAAGATTACAATATCACATAAAGTAAATTACCAGAGAGGGACAATATAGAATGTTAGAAGTGTCAATCCCCCAATCTACCACACAACAATCCTTAATGTGTATACATCAAACAGAGCTGTTAAGAGGATGAAAAGACAAGCTAAAGAGTGAGAGAAAATAAGTATTAGCATCTAGAAAACCTCTCAAAACTCAACAGAAAAAAAACACACAATCCAATGAGAACATGGGCAAAAGACATGAAGGGACATTTCACCAAAGGTATACAGATGGCAAATAAACACATGAAAACACATTCATCGTTAGCCACTGGGTAAATGTAAATTAAAACTGCAATGAGATATCACTACACACCTATCAGAATGGCTAAAACAAAAAAAAATGTAACACTTGGTGTAGGAATGTAAAATGGTACAAGCCATTCTGGAAATCAAGTTGGCAATTTCTTAAACACTAAACGTGAAACTATCACACAGCCCAGCAATTACATTCCTGGCATTCACGCCAGAGAAATGAAGGCTTACATTCACACACAGACCTGTACATGAAAGCATTATTCATAATTGCAAAAAAACTGGAAAAAGTCCATATGTCCTTCAATGGGTGAATGGTTAAACAAACTATAGTACATTCATGCCATGGAAACTACTCAGCAGTAAGCAGAAGGGAAAAACTGATACACACAACAATCTGGATGAATCTCCAGAGAATTATGCTGAGGAGAAAAAAGCCAATCCCAAAAGTTTACATACTGTATGATTCCAATTCTATAACATTCTTGAAATGACAAAATTATAGATGTGAAGAACAGACTGCTGTTAGGAGCTAAAGAAGGGGTAGGGACAGGAACATGAGGGGTCCTGCAGAGATGGAATCATTCTGTATCTTGACTGTAACTATGTCAATAGCCTGACAAGGATATTGATGTTTTGCAAGATGTTACAGTTTGCAAGATGTTAGGGGAAATTTGGTACAACATTCTCATGATGGCAACTTACAAAAGAATTAGGAGGGAGGAGGTCAGAGCCTCTCTTCAACCCCTCCTCTCTCAGCCTACAAACCTCTACAAACAACACTTACACACAGACACAACCCCTTACTTCTGGCAACTCCTACTTATTTTTTAAAATCAAGATTTCAACACCTATCACCTTCTCCAAAAAGCTTCTCTTTTTACTCCTAGACTTTACTACCCTGGATTGGATTAAATGCCCTCCTTGGTACTCCCATTATACTCTGCACACTCTATCACTTTGGTATCACATTAGCTTTTAATAATCAGTTTACATGTCTATCTCCCACACTAAGCTATAAACTTAATTCCAAAAACCATAGTCAAATTCATTTCTGTGCCCTCAGTATATAGCTCAGTGCCCAATACAGGAGATACACAGTAATAATTGTAGTAACATAAATACATCTGCTGGTAAGGATACTAAGCAATTACTATTATTTATATTATGCCTTATTCCAAAACTATACAGTTCTGGTAGTTTTGCTAAGGCCCTGTGCTATCTAGAATACTCCACCCTCAATGCTAAGCAGTAAACAGTTCTGTTGTTCATTTGTGTCCACAACCAGACATATAAGGAAAGTCTGGGTGGTTGGAATAGCATATTCTTACCTGCCATCTCTGATGAGCTCCTCAGCTGACTCAATCATCTTGTTAAGCTTCTTTACTTGTTTATAGTGTGCAAAACACCTTTTATGATCCTGGTCAAGTTTAAGACATTCACGAACTTCACTGCTCATGAATTTTTTTTAAAAAAGGAAAATATTCCAAGACAAAATAAGCAATGAGTAGTTTTCCAAACTAAATACAGAAATCACAAAAAAAGTATTTTTCATTTGTAACAAGCAAAACATACTGACAATAATTTAATGTGTACCTTTATATAGGACATTGTACCATGCACACACTTATTAATTCAAATTAAAATGACTTACGTAGAGTTATACATTAAACAACTCATTTTTCTTCTGCAAATATAATAGCCCTCCTGTTTATTTTAATAAGCATATTCCATGACAATAAACTGTGAAATTAGAGTAACTCAGGGATAACATACAATATATAAATGGATATAGAATATAAAAGCAAACTTAACCACCATAATTTTATTAGTATTAAAATTTTAAAAGATGAGGTTATTATCTTACTGCCAGCCATAAAAAAAAGATCATATGATTACATCACTAGAACTGACCTGAGGGACAATTCATGGTCTCCTAGTTGGTAATACAGTATGCTGATTTTATAAAATGCCTCTGTATTATCATTCTTTAATTTTGATGCAGCTTTTAAGTCACTTATAGCTTTCCTAGGTTCCCCTTCTTCTATAAAACATTCAGCTCGAAGTTCCCGTAGTTCTGCATCCCAAACACAAACCTTGAGAAACAAAAGAACTAGACTTTAAGAAACAATAAATTATGCACATTCATTCTTGCATCTCACATTTTTATATACATATTAACATAAACAGTCTCAATTAATGTGATGACTTCTATATTATAAATAGTATTAAAAAGTCTAATACAACTTAAATGTGACAAAAATGATGTGACAGTAATTTCTTCTAGGATATCTTAAATAAATTCTAATGGGGGAAAGGATATATATATATATATATATATATATATAACAAGGCCCTTTTCCTACCTCCTTCAATTATACAGTTCTAAAACTCTGAAAATAAGAAAACATAATAGCATTTACTATTACAGGGCTGTTTCCAATTAAGTATATTTGAAGAGAATACTCTATAATGAGATTTTCGTACTTAACAATTCTAATTTCTAGTTAAAAAATAAAATCTAGGTTCTAAATTAACAAAATATTTTTATTCTACTGATAATTAAATGAAATTCTCTTCTGTAAAATGTCACCTCCTTGAAATTAAATCATCATATCAAAAAAAGAAATAAAAGAAAAACAACGTGAGAAGCCAGGAGGTTGAGACTTCACCATTCTTGTTAACAAAAAGTACACAACATTTAGTAAACATACTAGTATGCTTCAAAATATAAACCCAAAAGCTCACCAATAAGGCCTATAGCAGTATCTTTACGTATTTCTCAAAGCTGTTCTAAAGTCATGCCAACTTTTCGCATAAGTGAAGATTATCAAAATCAACATTTTACATAAAAAATATCATGTATAATAAATGTCAAAATGGATAGCCTAACTACTGAAAGTTATTATTTCCTTAATAAAGCATTAACAAAAAATTTCAGAAAAACATGAATTCCACTGGACCACTCACATTATTTTCTCTATAAAATTATCCAAAAAATGCACATTCTATATATGTTTACTGACAAGAGTAAATAAAATTGTACATCAAAGCACTGTGAAAATGGTAAATAAGAACTACGACCACTTTTATTTGAATATTTTAATAGACTTCTATCTGAAATCATGTGTCATTAAATCTTTCAGAGACAAGGAAACCCTAGACTTAAGTTTCCCAACCCAGAGCCCTCTGAATCCTATCTTTATCTGCCTTCTTCTCTAGAAATTTCTCACTCTAAACAATCCTCTTTCTTCCCAAACATCATTTTCCCTTTTTCTTCAACCAGTTCTTTCATCTTTTACCCCATTATCTAACCTCTAGAGTTTTCTTCCTTCCAAAAAATACAAAATCAAATCAAACTAGCAAAGCAAGCAATGCATAAAAATACGTGTACCTCTCACTCAGTACATTTACTGAAAAACTTATGTTCCAAATTTTGTTCTATATAAACACGATTTTTCACTTAAGAACTGAAAGCACAAGGGCCAATCTGATTTTATCCTGTCTAGGTTTACTGTGGTATGTAACGTGTCAAAGTATATAAACATACCTTACAGCAAAAAGTAGTATCTGTTAGACTTGTCAGCTGCTGTATCTAAGAAACTTACCTCTAAAATCTTATCAAGGAAGGTTATAGCAGCAGCATAATCTGCGCTTTCAAAAGCAGTAAGGGCTTGTGAATGCAATCGTTGCATTTCATCAGATTTTATAAGTTGGGCCTGGGCTTCTTTTTCTTCATTTTCACTTGGATTAGATCTGAGCTATCGGAATAATAAGAAATTAAATTAAGCAAGGTTCTTAATCTCTTAACTTTAATATTTATAATATACACAAAGATCTGACCATTCCAAATACTTAAGTTCAATGAGGGGAAAGGATAAAGAGACACTGGATAAACTGACTTGTCCAATTACTTGCTTCACCATGGGAAGCATCTTTACTTCCAGTGATACGGTCCACAAGAAATAGCAGCAGATCTAGACTCTAAATGGGTCCCTGCAAAGTTACCAGGAAGTAAATATATTTAGGAATGTGAAAGGTAGAAAAGAACAGAGTAAAAAAAGCTCCTTTCTTACTTTCATATATATAGCTCTGCAGAATAAATTAATTTGAGATTTATTTATTTTGCCTTCTAGTTATATCTCCTAAACATTTATTTTCATATAAAATAATTTTACCAAAATAATGAAAAACAGAGAGAAACTGAGGAAGAGGGCAGCTTTTTAAGAAAAGTGATAGGACAGAAAAAGATTTGATATCACAGGATCAATGTGCAAAATAAGAAAGGAAGAATTTACAAGGAAATAAAAGAGAGTAATATCTTATTAAAAGGCTCATGACATGGTTTTAACAGGTTTACACATTGCCTCTTTCAAAAATAACTTTATGAAGGTACAATTTATATACCATAAAATTCACTCCTTTTGAGTTGTACATTTCTATGGTTTTTATTAAATTTACCAAGTTGTGCAACCATCATCATTTCCATAAGATCCCCTGTGTTTGCTTATAGTTCACCTCCACTACCAACCTCACCCTTGCACACATGGATTCTTAACTTCTTCCTCCAGATGGAAAATCTTAAGCTGAATATGTCAGAAAAATCAGGTGCCTATATTTAAAAGCCACTGATTTTATTTTGTGGTGGGGAGCTTTTTAAAGACTATAATCATATGTAACAATTCTTGAAATCTAGTATTCTTACCTACATGGGACTGTACTTCATAGATTCCAATTTTGGGTGAGGTACAGGAAAGGGAAGGTTATTTTTAGAAATCTCTCTCCCTCAATGGGCCAATCATATATTTATTTTTTTGTGGCTGACTGGTACCAGGATCGAACCCTGGACCGTAGTGTTATCAGAGTAGATTCATTTTTAAAAACACTCCCACTACCCATCTGGTGGGATAGATCACTCCAAATGAGAAACTTTAATAATATTATTTCTTGATAAGGCTCTATACTTTTCCATTTTGTTTTTAAAGCTATTTTAAGTATTCTGTTTTATCTGTTTTAACTCTTGACTTTTGAAGGATAGGACTCAAAGTATTCACACATAACTAGGAATTGGTAACCTCTGCTCGCTGTGGGGGAGGATTTTCCCTGGATGACTGAATCATCCAGTTTAAGGATGTTCCTTCAGATCCATGGCATGCTTGTCTATGTTTTGTCATCCTGGGGGTGGTCTTGAGTACTTCTGATAGAGCACACTAGAGAGAGTATAAATGTGTGTGCGCTGTCACTTTGCTCTGAGTAAAAGTTTATAGTTAACTTGTTTCCTATATGTACACTACTGGCCCTTTTGGATAGAATCTATCAGAAACTGCCTCTTCTCAGTGAAATCTTCATCTTTTTTCTCCCAAACTTTGGAGTCTAGTCTCTTCCACACAATTTTTCTGTTGGAAGTTCAGGAGAGAAGCTGTAAATCTCAAAGTTGAGGATGGAGGGCTCAGACTTATTCAGTGCTCAGAAAATGGGAATGGGAAAGAATGAGTGAGCTCAGGTCATCTGGGCATCTTTGGGGCCAGGAGGGAGATGGGGAAAAGAGGGAGAGGATTCTTCCAAGGAGGTAAGAAAGGAGTTATAGAAACAAAGTAAGGATTTGCTCAGAACCCTGAAGAATACACAGAGAGTTAACTGAGATGAAAATTTTTACTATTACCATGAATCCACTGACTCCTCCCAATCATCCCTCAACTTTCCAAGATATTTGCATATGGAGAATGGCTCCTGCTGATAATTCCTTCACTCCTTTTTTCATATTTCTTGACATCTCTTTTCTTCCTATGACTTTCACATTTCTGACTCTCTCAGCCAAACCCCTTACTATGACATAATTTTATTTCTTAGTTCTCACCATTTATGCTGGTCATGAGCTTCTGGACAAAAACTTGTAACAGCTATGAGATGGGGGCATGTTGAAAGAGGTGACCTGCCCTCTTCTATAACTGCACCTCTACTCCTGGCACCTCAAATACGGAACAGTGGGCTGGCAGTTGTGGTAGGCAGCCTTCCAAAATGGCCCCCAGTGATGCCTACATGCTGGTATTCATGCTGTTCTGTAATCCTCTCTCCTAGAGTATGGACTGGACCTGGTAACTCCTTTTAACAAACAGTATGACAGAATGATAGGATGTCACTTCCTTGATTAGGTTACTGTGACTTCTATCTTGCTACCACTCGCTCTCACCCTATCACTTACTCGCTCTGATGAAGTTAAGCTGCTTCATGACATGCTTTATGAAGAGGTCCATGTGAGAAGTAACCAAGAGAAGCCAACAGTCTAACAGTCCAAAAGGAACTGAATCCTGCAAACAACCAAATGAGTTTATGGGCAGATCCTTCACTGGCCAAGCCCTATCCAACACCTTGAATGTAGCCTGTGACCTTGGAGCAGACCCTGAAGCAGAGAACTCAGTTAAGGCATGCCAAGATGCCTAATCCTATAAAATGTGAGATAATATGAATGTGTATTGCTTTAAGCTGCTAACTTTGGATAATTTGTTATGTAGCAACCGATAATACAGAGGATCTTCAGAAAATACAAGCCAGAAGTAACATAGTATGGAAGTGTTACCATTTCTCTGGGGCAAAGTTATGAATATTTCTAAACAGATTTTGTATTATTAATGTTTTAAAATAAAGTCTAAATAAAAAGATTAACAAATTAGTTAAGCTTTAAACCTAACTTAATCACTTATTATCCATGTTTTCAGCATTTTCTTTTTTTTCTTTTCTTTTTTTTTTTTTTTTTTTTTGCTATAAAGGGGAATAATACCTACACCCTGTAGAGCAGTCATTGAAAGATCAAAAAGGTACTCTGTGTAATACATAGCAAGTATCCTGTTAGCTCAGTTGGCTACAGCACGGTGCTGATAACACCAAGGTCTGGGTTCAACCCCATACCAACCAGCAAAAAATAAAAATAAAAATAAAAAACATAGCAAGTACTCCAAAAAGTGCTAATGAAAATTTCAAACTCCTTTTGGGATATTTCCTCAATGTATAAATTTGAAATGAGGACAGAATGCCAAAGATGTAATATGCACTTTAAAAAGATGTTCTATTTATTTCCCATTGTGTTATTCATTAGCCAACTTAAACTGGGTATATTCTATTAATGTCACAGAAATTAAGGCCCTAGAATAATAAAACCTTAATTCAACTCCTCCGAGGTCAAAATAAACTTAGACTTTGGTATAAAATACATTCACTGAACTGCCTGTTGCTCAAGGAATTAATATGCTTGTTGCTCAAGGAATTAATATTTCTAATGCTATTACATTTAATTGTGGTTTTGAGAGTAAGTAGCACAAATTAAAATTTTTCATTTGGTATCATTTGATTACATACAGAAAAATAAGTAATACTTTAGATATATACAATATCCTCCAGTGATTTCTAGAATTTGCCTTCACACATTCTTTTTGCAGTCTTTGTTAAGGGAACTATATAAAAATAACACTAATTTTAATGGGGGAAAAAACCCAGAAAGAATCTATTTTTAAAAAACAATAGTACAGATAAGTGGGATGTCAGCAAGATGGCTGACTAGAAGACCTTAGCACTCATCCCCATGACAAAGTCAGCCAAAACAAACAAACAACTATGTTTTGACAAAAATAACTAACAGAATGCCAAGTACATCAAAGGAGTAACAAACTCCAGTGAGCACAGAAACTCAGGACAGCCACACAGAGAACAGCCTCCACCATGACATCCCCCAGCCAGGATCAGTTGGGAACCAGGAAGAACTTCTCCCTGTGGGGAAAAAGGTGAGCAAGAAGATCCCAGCAGCCCTCATCAACACCTTGAACACCTACAGTCTTCACCACTGGGGACCCCAGCAGTCCTCACAGGCACTAAGCCCACACAGCTAAGTACAGTGTCCACACAGCTGTGCTCCCCCCAGCAAAAGCACCAACACTGTGCTCCACCCCCACGTGGCTACTGCACTACACAATCTTGGAACTGGAACTACTTCTGGAGTGTGTCTTGCCCCAGGTGTGAGTGGCCATGGCACCCTTCCATCCAAGAGGCTAAACTACGAGCAAACCGCTCCTGGCCCAGTGGCCCAGCACTCACAAGCCAAGCTGCGAGCTGCTGCTACACCCCACCCCTTGGGGCTAAGTGGCAGTGGAACTGCTCCAACTACCTCTGCCAGTCATGGCTGTACCCTGTACCCTCAGGCTGGAGCTAAAGCTGTGTGCTGCCTTCCAAGGAAACTGCCTTGGCAAAGCTGCTCCATATACACCTCCCAGTCACTGGTTCTCCCTGCCCCTCAATGCCAGAGTTGAAGCAATCCCTCCAGGATGGTGCCTTGGCCACACAAAGCAGTCACACCTCCCCAGTGCCTAAGGTGGAGCAGTGCCCTGCCTCCCAGAAAACAGTGCAATCACACACCCCAGTACTCAGGCTGAAGTGGTACCGTGAGTCTCAGGGAAATGGTTTCTGGGCTGCCCAGGGCACACTTTGGGCCTGAGCTGAAGCAGTGCAGCACCTCCTGAGGAATCAGTGCCTCAGCAGTTATGCATTCCAGAGCTGAGCTGATGCAGTACCCCACATCCCAGGAAAACAGCAGTAGCTGAACTGAAATACCCCACCCTACAGACCAAACAACTCTAGTGCCCTGCTTTCCTGGAGCTAGACTAGCTCTCTAGAGTCTGAGCTGCCGAGACACCCTACTTCCCAGGGAGTGGAATAAATGCTTTATGGCTCGCTGCCCCCCAAGGATCAAAAGACAGCTGTACTCTGCCATTTTGGGATCATCGCTGCCACTGCACCTTGTCTCACAGAGTCTGGGATACTACCAAGTCCCACTATCCCAGGATCTAGAGTCATCACTACACAGTGCCTCATCCCCTGGGACCTGAGTGACCACTGAGCCCTACTGGCTATGATTGCTAAATTACAGCCGTACCCTGTTCCATGGGCCCAAACCTCCAGTGTAATGCCCTGCACCCCAGGGTCAGACTCAAAACTACAACCCAGCCCCCTGGGTGCAAGCTACTAGGGGGTGCCTCAGAGTCACAGATCCTGGCTCTGTGGGCAATCTACATACAACCCTGCCACAGAGTATGAATCTGCACCCCAAGACCCAAGTGCAACAACGGGTTTGTGAGATCCTAAGTCTAGGTTCCCTTCTCCACAGTTGCTCCAAGCACCTGCAACTGAAATCCACCACCACCGCAGCTGCCTGTAGGTTGTGCCAGACCCAACACCAAGAGAGATCCTCTTGTCTATGTCTCCACACTGGGGTGAACATAAGAATAGGAGGATCCCAAAAGCCTTTGTCACTGAAGACCTTAATCTACGCCGCCACCACCACTGCCACAAACTACTATAGCCGACATCACTGAAGCACAAAAAGTTATCACTGATTTTGATCACAACTGAAGAAGCTTCATGGAGAGCAAACCACTACATCTATTCAGAAACAATCAACACACCTTTCCCAACCAGCACATTAAGACCCACCTATTTTTCTATACAAAAGCCTCTCTAAAGTGTGGAAGGGATGAGTGTTCTACCAGATGCATAGACACAAGAAACATGAAAAAGCAAGGATATATAATACCAAAGCAACAAAATAACTCTTTGGTAACAGACCCCAAAGACAAGCAAATCTACAAATTGCCAGAAAAGAAATTCAAACAAATGATCTTCAGGAAACTCTGCAAGATACAAAAGAATACAGATAAACAATTCAATGAAATCAGGAAAACAATTCATGATATAAACAAGAAATCTAACAAAGTTATAGGTATCATAAAAAAGAATCAAACAGAAATTCTGCAGCTGAAGAATTCAATAAATGAAATGAAAAATACAATACAGACCTTCAACAGCAGCATAGAGCAAGCAGAAAAAAAGAATCTCTGAACTTGAAGATAGGTCATTTGAAGTTACCAAGTCAGAGGAAAAAAAGAAAGAAAGAAGAATAAAGGAGTGAAAAAAGCCTATGGGATGTAGGGGATACCCTTAATGTAACAAATGTTCACATTATCAGAACCCCAGAATGAGAAAAGATGAAACAAGGCATAGAAAACCTATTTAATGAAATAATAGCTGAAAAATTTCTAAGTCTTGAGAGACATATGGACATTCAGATCCAGAAAGCTCAGAGGTCCCCTGAGCCTTAACAGATTCAACCTAAAAAGGTCCTTGCTAAGGCACATTGTAATCAAATTTTCAAAAGTCAAAGACAAAGAGAATACTAAAAACAGCAAGAGAAAATCATAAAGTCACATGTAAGGGAATCCCCATTAGACTTACAGCATATGTTTCAGCAGAAACCTTATAGGCCAGGAGAAATGAGATAATATGCTCAAAGTGCTAAGAGAAAAAACACTGTCAGCCAAGAGTACTATATCCAGCAAAACAATTGTTCAGAAATAAAGGAGAAAAAAGTCTTCACCACATAAGCAAAAGCTGAGAGGCTGAGAGAATTCATCACCACTAAACTGGCCTTACAAGAAATGCTCAAGGGATTCCTGTATCTGAAAGCAAAATCATAATAACTACACATGATAACACACAAAAGTATAAAGCCTCTAGTAGAGCAGATAAACAAGTGAGAAAATGAAAGAAATCAAACATCACCAGAGAAAAGCCACCAAACCACAATGAAACAATAAGAGAGGAAGAAAGGACAAAGAGTATATACCAAACAACCAGAAAACAATTAATAAAATGACAGGTGTAAGTCCTCACCTATCAATAATAACCTGGAATATAAAGATTAAATTTTCCAACTAAAAGACAGGGACTGGCTAAATGGATTAATAAACAAGACCCAACTATATGCTGCCTACAAGAAACTCTCTTTATCTATTAAAGACACAAATAGGCTAAAATGGAAAGAGTGGAGAAAGATATTCCACACAAATAGAAACCAAAAGTGAGCAGGAGTAGCTATACTTATATCCAATAAAGCAGACTTTAAGTCAAAAACTATAAAAAGAAACAAAGAAGTTCATTATATAATATTAAAGGGATCAATTCAGCAAGAGGATATAACAACTGTAAACATCTATACACCCAACACCAGAGCACCCAGATATTCAAGGCAAATATTAGATCTGAAGGGAGAGATAAACTAAAATACAATAATAGTTGTGGACTTAAACACCCAACTCTCAGCATCAGACAGATCATCTAGACAGAAAATTAAAAAAGAAATACTGGATTTAAACTGCACTTGAGACCAAACAGACTGCCCCCATTGATACAAACCCCACTCCTGCCCTAGCATTAGGCACAGTTTCTGTGGCCCAGGCTCTAGTGAACCCAGGGTCCAGGCCTGTTCCACCAGACCCAAGATTCAGGCCCACTCCAGTAGACCCCAGTGGTAGGCTGGTGCCCATGAACTGTGCTCCAAGATCACCCTGCAGACTTAGGCTCCAAGCCCAACCCAGCCCCACGTTAGTCCCTGTGGACCCAGACCTTAGACTAGCGCCTGCAGATTCAGACTCCAGACTGAATCAACTAGACATTCAATTGATTCAGTCTGCAGACCCAATCAACAGGTCTTCCCAGTGGATCCAGGCTCCAGGCCCAACCTGCAGACCCAGGTACTACACCTAAGTTCAGAGTTAGGAGAAGAGAGAAAATAATAAAGGTGAGAGAAGAAATATATGAAATAGAGACTAAATACAATATAAAATAACAAGAGAAAAGATCAAAGAAACTACGAGTTGGTTTTTTGAAAAGACAGACAAAATTAACACCTTTATCTACACTAAGAAAGAAAGAGAGAAGGCTCGAATAAATAGAGTCAGAAATGCAAAGAGAAAACATTACAACTCATATCACAAAAATATAAGGGATTATAAGAGAATACTGTGAACAATTATATGCCAGTGAATTGAATAACCTAGAAGAAATGGATAAATTCCTAGACACATACAAACTACCAAGACTGAATCAGAAAGAAATAGAAAATCTGAACAGAACAATAATGAGTCAGGAGATTGAATCAGTAATTAAAAGCCTCCTATCAACAAAAAGCCCAAGACCTAATGGCTTCACTGTTGAATTCCGCCTAACATTTAAAAAAATTAATACTAATTTTCTCAAATTCTTCTAGAAAACTGAAGAGAAAGGTATTCATCCAAACTCATTCTACAAGGCCAGCATTACCCTGATATTAAAACCAGTCAAGAACATAACAAAAAAGGAAAACTACAGGCCAGTATCTCTGATGAACAACAGATGCAAAAATTTTCAAAAAAATACTAGCAAACTGAATCCAGCAGCACATTAAAATGCTCATATACTATGATCAAGTGGGATTTATCCCAGGTGCAAGTGTACTTGAACATATACAAATAAATAAATGTGATAAATCTCATCAACATCCCTTCATGATAAAAGCTCTCAAGAAATTAGGTATAAAAAGAACATACCTCAACACAATAAATGCCATATATGACAAACACACACCAACATGATACTGAACAGGGAAAAAGCTGAAAGTCTTTCCTCTAAGAACTGGAATACGACAAGGATGACCACTCTCACCACTCTTATTCAACATAGTACTGGAAGTCTAGCCCAAGCAATTAGGGAAGAGAAAGAAATAAAGGGCATCCAAATTGGAAAGGAGGAAGTCAAACTGTTCCTGCTTCAGATGACATATCTTATACATAGAAAACCCTAAAAGCTCCACCAAAAAACTCTTAGAACTCATAAAGGAATTCAGTAAAGTTGCAGGGTACAAAATCAACATAGAAAAATAAGTAGCATTTCTACACACCAATAATGAACTAGTAGAAAAAGAAATCAAGAAAGCAATCCCATTTATAATAGCTACAAAAAATAAAATAAAATGCTTAGGAATAAATTTAACCAAAGTGGTGAAAAATCTCTACAAGGAAAACTATAAAACACGGATGAAAGAACTTGTAGAAGACCCAAAAAAATGAAATGATATCCCATGTGCCTGGACTGGAAGAATTAATATTATCAAAATGACTATACTACCCAAAGCAATCTATAGACTTAATGCAATCCCTATCAAAATACCAATGACTTTCTTCACAGAAATAGAAAAGGCAATCTACATTCCCGCCAACAATGTATGAGTTCCCATTTCTCCATATCCTTGCTACTAAATGCTTAAAATTTAATCAATTTTATATATGTTAAGTAAGTTTTTTTTTTTTAATACTCTTATTTCATGACTCTGTTTCCCTCTCTACCACTTATATCTCTTGGGCAGCATTGATCAAACAAAGGGTATACATGTGGATTTTCCAATTATTAATCTGAATTTTAAGTCCCATAATAATGAATTTGGGCAAACTAAGTATTTTGGGTAACCTAAGTTGACTTCAAATAAAATTTATAAAATACTTATGAAATACATGAATTCTTCTCTAAAACCAAATCCAATCTAATTACAATTATTCTTACACACATACAAAATTGTTGTTAGCATAAATTTTAAGAATGGCTTTTGCAGTTTTAAGATTTAGGTTGGTTTCCCATCTTTATGTCCATCTGCATTATTCCTCATAGGTTTAAGTACAAGTTGAGGGCTGGCCAGTTAACTCACTGGATAGATCACGGTGCTGATAACACCAGCTAGCCACCAAAAAAAATTAAGTACAAGTTGAGTACTTTCCTGATGAAATAATCATGAAAAGATCACTCCATTCAAAAACTGGAATTAAAAACAACAGCATTCCCCCCCCCCAAAAATAGGCATACATTTTAAATAACATGTAGAGATCTGTATACTTAATTATAAATTACTGATGAAAGAAATAAAAGAAGACTTAAATAAATGGAGAGACATACTATGTCCATGAGTTGGAAGACTCAACATAATAAAGATGTCAGTTCTCCCCAAATTAATTATAGGTATATTGCAATTCCTATTAAAATATCAGCGAAGTCTTTCCTGTAAACATAGACAAGTTTATTCTAAAATTTATATGGAAAGGCACAGGCCCTAAAATACTGCATCTAAAACAGTCTTGAAAGAGAAGAATAAAAGTGGGGAAGAATCACTTCACCCAATATTAGGTCCTGCTATTGTTAAATTAAATAAGCGGAAGGCCATTGGCCTGAAGTGTATCCATACTTTGGGTTCCTACTTAACAAACTACAACCTAACTTAGTATAAAACAAACTGAAACCTAACTTAACAACAGCCCAAATTCAGTCAGTCATAAGTAGCCGAGCTTCAGCCAATCACAGGAAGCCAACTAATCAGATGATGTCCAAATAAGACAAAGGCAGAGCTGCAACCAATCAAGCTGCTTCTGTACCTAACTTCCATTTTCTACCTATACTCACTGCCCACAGGGTGGATACCAGTTTTCTGAACCTTTTCTGGTTCTGAGTATCGCCCAATTCATGAATTGTTCTTTACTCAAATAAACTCTGCTAAATTTAAATTGTCAAAAGTTTTTCTTTTAACACTGTCTAGCTACAGTAATCAGGAGTGTGTGGAAATGGCAAAGGTACCAACACACTGATCAGTGAAACAGAACAGAAAGCCCGGAAAGAGACCTGCACAAGTGCAGCCAACTGATTTTTGAAAAAGATGCAAAAGCAATTCAGTGAAGGAAAGAAAGCCTTTTCAAATTATGGTGCTGGAGTAATGGGATACACAAAGGCAAAACAAATTAACCTAGACCTAAATCTCACACATTATACAAAAATTTACTGAAAATTGATCATAGATTTAAATGTGAAACATAAAACCAGGGCTGGCTGGTTAGTGTTTTAACACCAAGGTCAAGGGTTCAGATCCCAGTACTGGCCAGCTACCAAAAAAATAAAATAAAATAAAACTTTTAGAACATAGGAGAAAAGCTTTAGAACACAGGCCTTGGTGAACAGTTCTCAGACATGACACCAAAAGCACAGTCCATAGACTAAGTAAAAAAGAAAATCGATAAACTGGACTTCATCAAAACTGAAGACTTTTGTTCTGTAAAAGACCCTGTGAAGAAGATTAAAAGGTAATCTGCAGACTGGGAGAAAATATTTGCAAACCATATACCTGATGAAGTGTCTGAAATATATAAAGAACACCCAAAACACAGCAGCGCAAAAGCAAACAACCCAGTTAGAACACAGACAACTGACATGAACAGAAATTTCACTGAAAAGGATTTACAGATGGCAAATGACCACATGAAAAGATGTTCAGCATCATCAGCCATGAGGGAAATGCAAATTAAAACCACAATGTGACAAGACTACACAACTATCAGAATGACCAAAATTAAAAATAGTGACAATACCAAGTGCCGGCAAGGTTGCAAGGAATGTAAAATTGTATAGTCACTGTGGAAAGCAATCTGGTGGTTTCTTATAAAACTAAACATACAATTACCATACAACCCAGCAACTGCACTCCTGGGAATTTATCCCAGGGAAATGAAAATTTACGTTAACACCAAAACCCCTAGAAAAATGTTCACAGAAGCTTTATGTGCAACAGCCAAAAAACGGAAATAACTCAAATGTCCATCAACTGATGAATGGATAAATAAAATGTGTCATATACATACTACAGAACACTCAGCAATTAAAAGGAACAAACTAGGTAATATATGCAAAAATTTGAATAAATCTCCAGAAAATTATGCTGAGTAAAAAAAGTCAATTACAGAAGGTTATATAACATTTAAGTCCATGTATATATATATATATAAAATATTTCAGAAAAATCAAAATTGAACAAATGAATAACAAATTAGTGGCTGCCAAGAGTCATGGATAAGAGGCCAGAATGGGGTAAGAAGGAAATGGGTGTGGCTATAAAAGGGCAACAGGAGGGATCCTGGTGGTGATAGAACTGTTTGGTGTCTTAACTGTGGTGATGGACACAGGAACTGACATATGTAATAAAGTATACAGAACTGAATACACACACACAGAAATGAATACTAGTAAAACTGAAGAAATCTGAAGAGACTGGTAGATTGTATCAATGTCAATTCCTGTTTGTAATATTGTACTATAGTTTTACAAGATGTTATCATTGGGGAAACTGGGTAAAGGGTACATGGGATCTCTTTTGTATTATTTCTTACGACTGCATGTGAATCTACAATTATCTCAGTAAAATTTTAAAATAAAAATAACCTATTTTTTATTTTATTTTTATAAATAATAAAATAAATATTATTATTAAATAAGAATTTTTCCATTAAAAATAAAAGATTATGTAATGCAGATGCACATTCTACTGGAAGAATCCCTATAACAAAAGCAAGGGCAGTTTTAAGAACACACTAAAGGTTTTTTAGATCTATCTGTAGATGACTGAGTATTGTAACAAGGGTTATGACAATGTTAGAAATTTTAGTTTTATTTTCATAGTGGATATCATCATATTAACTAAGTATTTTGATAAACTACAAAAAATGCAAATAATAAGCAATGGGTTATATATCTTTTCTAGACCACTCCAGAAACAAATCCATGTAAAACAAAAATGCAGGTCTTAAAACAAATCAAGTGAGGGCATAAAGAAATCAGCTGTCTCTCTCCAAATCGCTTTTTAGTACTGGTATAAATCCCCTTCAATGGCACATAATCTATAACATTCCCCAACAAATCCAAAGCACTTTATGCTTTGTAAAGAAGCCATAATGGATGACTACAAAATTTCCTTTTAAGAATGTTTCAGTATTCCTCTCAAATCAAATGGAGGGTTTCCCAAATCACTTAAAAGACTTTAAGAATAGCTCAGCTGACATCTCTTGATTCTTATAGAGGACAAAGCAGAATAAGTGAGCTACATAAACTGAGTTAGGATTATATATCCATTGTGTACACTTTATCTTCCAACTGTTAACACGATTCTTTGATGTCAGTCACCAAATATTAATTCAGAACTCTGATTCTTACATACACAAATCAGACTATTTTCTCTTTTAGCTATAAAATTATTAAATGTCTTCATACCAAAAAAGGTCCAATATATTCTCTCAAAATAATGTCTTCTTTGAGCAAGTACAAATTAAACTTAACTTACCACTTTTTTAAAATCATCTTCTGCTTCGTCAAGTTTTCCTTGTTTGAGTAATAAGTGACCTCTCTGTAATCTTGCCTACGGGAAAAAAAAAGGAAGGGTGTTCTGAGTACTACACATTTCTAAATTTTCTTTAAACACAAAGAATAAAACTAAATAAGCTAATGAAGTTTTTAATAAATATTTTTCCAGTGCTCATTTGACTTGGCACTGAGAATAATTCCTAGAACTAATGAATGTGTATAATTTCTGTTAAAGTATGCTTCCTTAAAAATACTTTTTGCTCTACCCCCAAAAACTGAAAACATGTCACACAAAAACCTGTACAGTGTGTTCATACCAATAGCCAGAAAGTGGAAACAATCCAAATTCCCATCAACTAATAACTCAATAAACAAATATGATATATCCATACAACGAAATGTTAATCAGCCGTAAAAGGGGATGACATGTTGATACTTGCTACTACATGAATAAATCTTGAAAACATTATGCTCAGTGAAAGAAGTCAGACATGAAAGGCCACATATTGTATGAATTCATCTATGTGAAATACCCAAAATGGGCAAATCCATGATAAGTGATTGCCAAGGGAGAGGTTGGAAATGGGGAATGACTGCTAATAGGTATAGGGTTTCTTTTGTAGGTGATAAAAATGTCTTGGAAACTAAATAGTGGTGATGATTGCACAACCTTGTAAATATGTTAAAAAACCGTGAACTTTTTAAAAATACTTTCTGCCATCATAATAACTCTTTGCCACTACAATACACAGATATTTCAAAAAGTGTGTGAAAAACAGAATTAAAAGATAATATAAATTCATGAACTTTCTGAAGAAGCCTCATTCTTCTTCAAGTTGTATAATTTGAAACTTTATGAATCAAAACTCTAGTTTGTTTTTTATTAACTCTCAACACAAATATTTACTCTACTAAAACTAGAATAACAATTCCTCTTCCCTTTTAACATGCATCAGTTTCTCCCCTTTCATCTTGGACATTCCTCTTCTAATGTGCCTAATCCCATGTCTTCCAAGAATACTAACTCTCTCATGACCAATGTCTACCAGAAAACAGAAACCATATCGACATTCCACTTAAACTTACATATTATATTTACTATATATAAAATTTCCCTAATCCTCTCTTAAAAACATCAGAACACATAAAAAGCTACATTAAAGCCATTTTAACTAGATAAAAGCTATCATAACACTTGGAAAATGGGCTACTTAACCTTTATAAAATGTTGTATTTAACTGTGTTAAGTAACAGACTAAATAAAAAATTGGCACTTGGGAAGGTCATCTTAACATAATAGTAATATTTCAAATCAAACATTCACTCCTGTATCTAATTAGTTATCACAAATCCTTTTTGGAATATGACAGGATATAAATAATACATGGTTACAAGTTAACTGTGAAATCATCTAACTCATCAATGGTTCTATTAGTTCTGCCTCTGAAAGCTCCCCCTCTGCCCCACTCCATAAGTCCCCTGTGCACACCTGTCACAGCCCTTACAGTGAGATATCATCAGAATATTCCATTAGACTACAACTTTCTCCACCTCTGAAATTTGTGTGTTGGTTCCAGGGAAGTACCTTGATAATTTGGCATTGTATACTCAGCACAAACCACTGCTTAATTGAGCTATCCCCTCTTTATTCTTCCTGCTGCAGTCTTAACTGAAACTTGTCAGTCACCTGACAGCATCTTAATTCAGCTTCTTAATCAACTCATGTCTCAGCCTCACAACTTGCCCTATACTTCATTCTCCACACAGATTAGTATTTCTAAACAACAAAGTTAACATTAATGCCAAGCTTCTACAAAACCACCTAGTACACCCATTGTTAACTCCTTCACATATACCTTTGTTTTTAAGGATTTTAAGTTTCTTGTTCCCCAATACACTACATCACAGTAGCTTTGATATCCTCTAGCTATGCCTAGCATGCCAGTCCTGACTTTAAGAAATAAATGACCTTTTCCAAGTTCCCTTAAAGTTCCCTCTTAAAGAAAGTTTAGTGTATTTGGCTTCTGATGAATCTGCCTATGTAACAGGTAACCCAGTCATCACTAGACAACCCTGTCATCATTGATTTCAGGATCTCCTTGGTGGGAAGGAAGGCAGGCCCTTCCTATCCACAGTGAACCTAGTTTTGAAGAAAACTCATTGATCATCTCTTTCCTATTAATGACATCTTAATGAAAACACCCCCTTTTTAGTAATCACATTGTTTGTGAGAGTCTGATTCTTTAAATCTCTTTCTAATCTCTTCTGAAATCATTGGAATTGAAATAAAAAATACTCAACTCATTGCAAAAGAATAGTTTTAAAAATAAACTTCAATTTGTAAGCATCTAAAAAGAAAGAAAGGTTAGATACACTTACTGCAGTGAAATCCATCTTCAATTCAATCACTTTAGTTAAATCAGGAAGTGCTGCTTTTGATTTGCCCATAGCTAAAAAGACAGTAGCTCTCCGATAATAAGCAATATAGTTATCAGGGTCACCATCTGAAAATTAAAATAATGAGTTCTCAGTAATCTATTCAAAAAAACCAAATCACCTGAAGAGTATTAGAGTTTGCAATTCTATTAAGAAAGGCATTAAGAAAAGTATTTCCTCATCAAAAATGAATCATGGTGACTAGCAAGATCACTGCAAAAAAATCTAGAGTAGGAGTTGGCAAGCTATAGCCCTTGAGCCAAATCCAACCCAGAGACTTCAGTTAAGAATGTTTTTTTATATTTTTAAAGAGTTGCCAAAAAATAAAATAAGAAAAATATGAGATTGTATGGCTGCAAAGCCTAAAATATTTATCTGGTACTTTAGAAAAAAAATTTTGTGAAGCCCTGGTCTAGAATATTATATATTCAACTCATAATTCTTATAAGTATGCAATTTTGTCTTTGCTGAGATTTTCTAAGTGAAATACTGGTTAAGAAAGTGGACCATGCATTTATTTACAGGATTTTAGAAAATTACAGACTTCTAATTAAACAGATAAATTGAATGTGCAATCTCTGCTCCCTCACACACTCCAACTAAAATGGAAGGAAATAATGGTACAAACCACAGGGGCAAAGGAGGAGAACGGAAATGACAGTGAAACTAGAAACAGAGACTAGAGAAGTTAACATTTGAAAGAAGAAAAGCAGATAGACGGATGAGTTAGGTTTTTGAGCTAATTCCACTTGGCTCAGCACCTGAAGGAGTGAATTTGATGTGAAGCAAATCTCATGCTGCAGAACAATCCTTCTAGAAGGCTGTTCGGAAATATATACATATCAAGAATCTTAAAACTGATCTTGACCAAAGCCAGCCATCCATCGTAAAAGATCTACAATTAGAACTCTCTAAAA
Organism: Cynocephalus volans; assembly: GCF_027409185.1. Lineage (NCBI taxonomy): Eukaryota > Metazoa > Chordata > Mammalia > Dermoptera > Cynocephalidae > Cynocephalus > Cynocephalus volans. The sequence goes on from NC_084466.1 coordinate 17,002,348, forward strand.
GTTCTACCCATGAAAGTCTTACCATTTGGAAAATATTACAATAGGAAATACTTGACAGGATAGTACATAATCATTCAAAATTATGGTTTTGAACAGTTGTTAACAGCACTGAAAACCACCTGAAGTACTGCCAGGGGAAGGTGGAGCAGAACAAGAGAATAGGCTATACAATCAAATATGAAAGAAGATGTACAAATGGCCAATAAGCACATGAAAAGATGCTCACCTTCACTAATCAATATGCAAATGCAAATCAAAACCACACTGAGATACCACTTCACACCCATTAGGATGACTATTATCACTCACACACAAAAAGAAAATAACCGAGTGTTGGTAAAGAGAGAAATTGTAGCCCTTGTGCACTGCTGGTGGGAATGTAAGATGGTATAGCCACTGTGGAAAACAGTAAGGTGACTTCTCAAAAAATTAAACATAGAATTGCAATGATTCAGCAATTATACCACATATGTACCCAAAAGAATTGAAAAAAGGGTTCAAACATATATTTATTTGTACACCCATGTTCATAGCAGTATTATTCACAATAGCCCAAAGGTGGAAATAGCCCACATGTCCATTAATGGATGAATGGATAAATGAAGTGTGGTATATACATACAATGGAATATGATTCAGCCTTAGAAAGGAATGAAATTGTGATTCATTCTATAATACGGAAGAATGCTGAAAACACTACGCTAAGTCAAATAAGCCTAGACACAAAAGAACAAATATTTTATGATTCCACTTATAGGAAACACCTACAATAGTCAAATTCATAGAGACAAAAAGTAGAATGGTAGTTGCCAGGTGGTAGAAATGGTTAACTATTGTTTAAAGGGACAGAGTTTCAGCTTGGGATGATGAAAAAGTTCTGGAGACAAATGTTTGCACAACAATGTGAACGCACTTAAAGCCACTGAACTGTGCACTTAAAAATGGTTAAAATGGTAACTTTTGTTAGGTACATTTTCCACAGTAAAAAAAAGTAAAAGAAAGAAAATGAGGCAGCCAGAAAAAAAGTCTTTTCTGAAAAAAGAATTGGGCATTTTAACAATAAAGAAAACCAAACTTTTTTTTCTTAAATCTAAAAAAGTAAAGTAAAAAGTAAAGTGAAGTAAAGTAAACTAAAGTGAATTGAAGTGAAGTAAAAGTAAAAGTAAAGTAAGTTAAGTAAAGTAAGTTAAGTAAGTACATTAGTACGTATGTAAGTAAATAAATACATACATACATACAAAAAAACCATATTATCCCAGCTAAGTGTCACTGAAATTTCTTTCCCGATCAACAGCAAAGTCAGTAGCCTATACATAGGGTATTCCTTACAAAACATTGTAATTTGTTTGAGGAGAGTAAGAAACAGAGTAACTATAGTAAGAGCATGTTCGATATAGAATATCTTTAGGTATGGTTTGTGTTTTATTTTGAATCTGCAATAAATTAAAATTTTATGGGTCTGGTCAGCACAATTGACCATAGAGTGATTTGACAGCTAAAGATTACTAGAACTTAAGCACCGCACCTAAGAGCAGAAGGCAATTCACTGCATGTCAACAGTAGTTATCTGAGCAGAGAAATTGGGTTTCCTTCTTTGTATTGTCCATATATTCCAAAATGTTTCACAATAAACATGGGTTACTTTTATATTCATTAATTTAAAGAAGCGTAAGTTCTTGTTGGGAAAATAGAATAATTTAATCAGGCTCCCCTCACCTCAGGGCCAGTTGGGGGTGGTTCAGTAAACAAATTGTGTGTGTGGGTGGGTGGAGTTAGTGCACATGCAGGTTGCCGCCACCTTTGCTGGCGACAGCCTCAGGCGGACGCTGCTTTGCGCAGCCATGCTTTTCAACCTACAGCTTCCAAGGACCTGTTTGGCAGTTACCTAGCTCATAGAGCTGCATGTAAGGGGTCTGGTGACCCAGCCTGGCGTGTGTGGGGTCTGGTGACCCAGTCTGTGAACGGGCTTGAGGGGTCTGTGAGTTCCAGACCCAGCCCTAGCTCAGGAACTGGCCCAGTTGGTGCAGGATTACTGGCAGGTAAAAGAGCCCAACAACTAGTGTGGTCCTGTAGCTAGACAACTGGCCTTGCCAACAGGATTGAGAGCTTTACAATTGGCGTAGTCAGCAGGATTCCAACATTAATTGTGTGGCAAGACAGTTCTCTATGGCATATTTACACTAACCAAAGAATAATAAGTACTGGAAATAACATGATTTAAGGTCTAGAGTTGATTTACACACACGTGTGCACACACACATGCACACACATCCATCATCTTCATATGTCCAAATCCTGCTCAATCTTTTTTTTTTTTTTTGTCTTTTTTTTGTGACCGGCAAGGGGATCGCAACCCTTGGCTTGGTGTCATCCGCACCGCGCTCAGCCCGTGAGCGCACGGGCCATCCCTACAGAGGATCCGAACCCGCGGCGGGAGTGCCGCTGCGCACCCAAGCTCCACACTCTCCCGAGTGCGCCACGGGGCCGGCCCCTGCTCAATCTTTGAGGCACAGCTCAAATGACATTTGATTACACATGTGAAAATAAACATTCCATTCTCTCCATTTCTATAACACTGTAATATCTACCTCTTATTGTATCTAACACTTAATCACCACTTACTGATATCAATTATTTAAATACACATCTCAGTCCAGAGAAAATAAATTCCTTGAGTGTTGGATTGATGTATGATTTTATTTGTGAATCTCCATAGCCCCTGGCCCACAGTAGATACTCAAATGAAAGGTAATGGAAACAAACTCCTAATTAACTGCAACAAACAACAACCCTGCAAAGTAAACCTCAGCCAACACTGAGACCTGCCTTGGACAAACAAGGGGTCTTAAGACAGCACAGAAAAGAGTCTTAAACAAAGGCACCTCACCAGGATATTCAGATCATTATCCCAAAAGGTACCTTGGCTAGAGAATGGCCATCTTTGGGGTAACAAAGACCAAGCAGGAAATTTCAGTTAGCCATTAACTTGGTAACTGATAATCATCAATTCCTTGAGGTTAGCAGAAGAAATGAGAAGCTGACCCTACAGCTGAAATTGCCCACAGACGAAATCATGACCCTAAAGGATCCTTCTCAAACATTTACTTCTTTTTATCTATTACACCCTCTTATGTTGATTTACTTTAGATGTTGCATGCTTAAAATAAGAAATTGAAACTAAGTTGTCTTATTTTCCTTACCTCCCTAATCAACCGCAAACAGAGGAAATCCAAGAGAAAGACAAGGCACCCTAGCTGATTATTAACTCACCTTCTTGCTTAAAGGAGAACTGCATCCACATTAGTTAGAGGTACGAGTCAGGTATTTTATGTTCCAGAGATGCTTGACTAAGGTTATTGTCTTTGAGCTCTCCCTAGAAGATAAGGACTCTGACCCCTAAAATAACATCAAGGGTTTGAAGCTGACCAGTCCACCAACTGCAGACTCCATGATGCCAAAGCACCCAGTCCATCGTGGGACCCAGACATCTGACTCAGACCCTCTGCTAATCCCATGACCAGCCTCCTCCTTTTCCTGCAGGACAAATCCCTCACCTCACCTTCCTGCCTCTTCCCCTTTATAAACCCCAGAACAGGCATCAGAAGGCGGGATGATTTCAGCCTGGTCATCCCCCAGATGCCGATTTTCTGAATAAACTTTCCAATCCTTGCGCCAACTTTTGGACTTTGAAGTCATTTGTTTAGTGGAGAGGGCAAGCCGAGCCTGGCTTCCAGTAACAATCCCACATAAAATCAGCAATAACATTTTCAAAAACATGTGTGGCTTATTTTTAACTCTGTATAAGGTTTTTTCAAGTAAAGAAGAATGCTATTGCTAGCTTTGGGCATTTTATGAAGAAGGCACTTCAGTAAAAATTGCATTGGACTTCTATTTGTAAAAAAACTTGACCATTCCAATCCATGCAGAAAAACCTCCAAAGATATATACGGCATAGTTTTTAATTAAATATCTGGTTATACATACATAAAAATTTCTATATACAATATTTCTGGGACATCCACTTTCACCAATTTTACTATTCGGTTTTTAGGTGTTCTTAAGATATGAGATGGGACTGGAACACCAATTTATAACACTGAACAAATAAAATAAGGAATCTGTGATACTGTGAAATATGTATATATCTAGTCTTCCTTCAGTTTCCTGACAGACATCTAAAACCCTGGTAATCTCAGGAGTGATAAGGGTGTCTCCTGCATTCTAACTAGATAACTGGTGAGTGAGGGCCCCTAAATAGCTTCAGAATGGGGGCTAGTTGTCTAGGGAACCAACTGTGTGACTATGTGATTAGAGGGTTGGAGCCCACAGTCCCACCCCCCAACCTCCAGGGAGCACAGCTGAAGGCTGAGTTGATCATCAATGGCCACTGATGTAATCAATCATGCCTATGTAATGAAGCCTCCATAAGAAAAAACATTAGGACGGGATTGGGAAGAGCTTCCACAAAGCTGAACCCCTGGAAATTCCTGGAGGGCACTCAAAGAGGGCATGGAAATTCCTTGCCCCTCTCCATATGCTTTTCCCCATGCATCTTTTCCATCTGGCTGTTCATCTGTATCCATTGTAATCCCCTTTATAATAGATGGATAAACGTAAGTGTTTCCCAGACATCTGTAAACCAATCTAGCAAATTAATCAAACCCAGAAGAGGGTTGTGAGAACCCCGATTTATAGCCAGTCTCTCAGAACAACCTGGGGGCTGCAATTGGCATCTGAAATGGCAGATAGTCTTGTGAGACTGAGCTCTCAACCTGTGGGATGGGATCTGACACCACCTCCAGGTAGACAGAGTCAGAACTGAATTGAATTGATACTCAGTTGGTGTCTACTGAAGATCTGTAGGGTTGCTTGGTGGGGAGAAATTCCTAGGCATTTTGGTGAGCAGAGGTCACAGAAGTATTCTGTGTTGTGAGAGTTTAGTAGGAGAAACTGAGTTTGTTTTTACCTATATCCTCAGAGAATCAAATGGCAGTGGTTTAACATATGAACCAAGAATCAATTTGCTTAGAGGCATGAGGTCACTTGTATGGTAAATCAAAATATCCTTCCTGGCTCTTCATCTTAAAATACCAATAGTTCCTAGAACTAGAGTCTATTCCCACACAATTGTGTGTGAAGCAGCAACTGAAACAAGAATTGGACTAAGAAAAATCACAGTTTCTTACAAGAATTGATACCCTTGAAAATAATCACTTTCCTGATTATCCATTCAATATAATATACAATACAGTTCATTATGTAAATCATTTACAAGCCTACATATGGAAATAATGGATTTCATTTAAAACTACAGCATTCAAATCACTATACTAGTTTATTAGAAATTTGAACATGGGGAGATAGACTTAAGGTCTACTAGGAATTCTAAAACTATCAATTGAAATATAAGAAAATTAGCCTTACTAAAGACAATAAGACTGGGGAAATACATCAGAAAGCCAATTACAAATGATGCTGTAAATGGTACTAGTGAGAGGCAGAGGGAACAACACCCTTGCCTGGATATAGAAAATTTTATTCTTGTTCGTGGATTACCCAACTCTGCTCAATCATTCATTCAAGCATTTACTGAGCATCTAGCAGATTCCTCTAAACTGGAATATGACCTTTGGAAAGTCACTGGAGCACTGTTTCCTTCTATTTAAATATGAACAGTAATGGTCCCCACATCAACAGGGAGGCTCAAAGGTGATGAGAAAGCATCATGATATGTTTAAGTGACATATGTAGATATGGCTTTTGTTTTTTAACTGAGCAAAAACTATGTAAGTGTAGTACTGGTTTTCTTACCAAGCTAATGGAGAAACTTATCATTTCAGACAGGCCCACCATTTAATCTACCATGTGAGTGGGACATGCATTCATGCCATATGTACCTAAGACACTCTGTAAGGTCTATCAAAGAAATTATTTCAGACCCTAGAATTCATTATCCCCATAAGACCATGCTGCAGAAATGACAGGCAGGGCATGCTTCACACCTGCACAGCAGTTTTCTCTAATATTAAACCTAAACAAAACTTGTGTCTGACTACTTCATGACATTGAAATAGACACAACTGTATCAGAAGACTATCTGAAAAGTGATACCTACCTCTTCCTTAAATCACACTATTTCCAATAGATCAAAAATATTTCCCAATCAGTTCCACATCTTAAAACTCCCCAAAAAACATTTATATGCCAGATAAACTTTTTTTAAATCAAATCCACCAATAGATCTGTCCAGTATGGAAACAATTATGTTGCTATTGAGTTTTAATATGTGAAGCTTTTATTATGTAAAAACGTAATAAAAAAATACCGTGCTCAAGTAATTTTCAAAACATACCAAATAATTTTTCAAAAATGAAAATGTATGACAGGGAGTCACAACCATAAATAATGTCAACTGTGGCATTATAATAAAAAATGATCTGATACAATGCTAGTAACCAATGTCTATCACAAATTTTAACATCGATTTTTTTTTTTTTTTTTTAAAGAAGACCAGTAAGAGGATCTTAACCCTTGACTTGTTGTCAGCACCACACTCTCCCAAGTGAGCTAACCAGCTATCCCTATATAGAGATCCGAACCCTTGGCCTTGGTGTTATCAGCGCGACACTCTCCCAGGTGAGCCATGGGCCAGCCCTCAATTTTCTAATTATGGGAGAAGTTAAAGAAATATATCACCATACTTAAAAGTTGAGAAGTACAAATATTCTAAAACGTGTGTGTGTGTGTGTGTGTGTTTGGCAGTACAGGGATCCAATCCGAACCCTTGACCTTGATGTTATAACGCCATGCTCTAACCAAATGAGTAACTGGCCAGCTCTCAAACATTTAAAATTTTTTGTAGTCAGTTTAAAGCAATGTGTTAAAACATAGATGATATTTTACCACAAGTGATCAGCTTACATTTTAAAAGCTCTATGACCTACAGCAGTAAGTGCATAACTTGTTATTGTAGAAGTCACTAGACCTGGACTATTAGCAAGTTACTCACAGTTAGTAAGAGGCACTCACTCACTCACTGAGTTACCTGAAGCAGTTAATGCAGTCATACTAAAGATCTGATGTTTGCTAAATAAGGCAACTGAAATATAGCAACTACAGTTCTTTTCTGATAAACACTCATCTCATAAGAGATTCAAAAGACCGTGACACCCCATCACTGTCTACTATATATTCCCATCATACACAATTTAAACTTAATTTTCTATAGTTTGTTATGAGCAATCAGTGTTTTATACAAACTAAAATGATAAATGTTCTCAAACTACACTGGTCTTCCTCAGAAATTATGATGTACCCCATCTGCAAATCACTGCTACTTGCTAAGTCACAGTGAATGAAATAACACTGTTATTTGAATTCTAAATTCAGTAGCAATGTTTCCTATTTTCCCTTTACTGAATTTTACCAATAAATTACCATGTTTTAGCTTTACCGATTTACATCTTTCAGTGAACACAGTAATATTTTACTGGATATTTGGGGGAAAAGCCATTTCAAGAAGTCTTGTATTGCAATGGTGAAGCTAAAGAAAAACAAGTAGTCATTTAAAAATGACTTTAACAATATGCCATAGCCCTAGATGTTTCTGTTAAATGTGAAACACAATAAAGTATAAAATAGGAAGAAGATATAAACTTCCACAAATACTTTCTGGTAGTAGGTAAGAATCAATATTTTGTTTTAAGAAATGCTTTTTCTAAGACAATAACTGAAAAAAATTTTAATTACCATGCTGAAGCACTAAAGACAGTTTGAATCACCAGAAAAAGCATGGACTTAGTAATGATGTGGTTATATAGTAAATGGCCCTTACTGAAAAGTATCTTGTATAAATGTTGTGCCAAGTAACTAGCACTTCATTAACTTCTTGTGAGTTAATGACTGAAATGCAAACTTCCTAATAGAAACTCCACATAGTTAAGAAAACCCTGCTAACATATCAAATCTGTTTTTAGAAAAATCTCAATTTTCAAAGACAAAAAATAGATTTATTTCTTTATACTTTACACGCGTGATTGTACCCTATTTTCAAAGAACTCTTTATATTCATTATTCTCACTTAGTTTTCACAAAAATTCCTTTCAGTGGCACAGTAAAAACTGCTGGAAATTTGCAGGCAGCTTCTTTAAGCCTACATTTTCTTATATACTTGGACCAATGTCATAGGATTATCAAGTGGGAAAGCCAAGACTAAAATCTATGTTTCCTATTATTCCAGAGAGCTAATAACATCAGTAATAAAAATCTAAGTTTAAGAAAAAGCATATAGAAAAATATTGCCAAACCAAAACCTAACTACATTTTGTTTATATAGTAAATTACAACAATAGAATGATAGATAATTCTTCTGTCAGCACAACTGTATCTTATTAAAAGTACACCACCTCTTACCTGTCAAATTGTTGGCTGGTTACTCTGAACCACCCCAAATAAAGGAGAGTATGTATAATAAAAAATAGCTCTAAGGAAAGTCAATGTCAAACAGTCCTTGCACAAAAGTTCATGCAGTAATTCATAAGAAAACCAGTTAAGCCCTTACTTAGAGCCTATGGATTCTGATTATCTCACTTCTCACAGTCCTAATAGATTAAAGCTGCAATGGTAGTTGATACTACAGACAGACACAAGTAAACAGTAAGAAGTAATAGCATAAGAGGCAGTTGGAGTTTGACCAATACTGAAGAGGCAATAAAATGCAGGATCTCCCAAGGGCATCAAAGTAATCATCATATTGATAACCCAAGTCGTCAAGAAAATTAAACTGCATTCAGTGAAATCTATTTAAGAAGACAGAAAACTATATAATACATTGAGAAAAGTTTTCTGTGAAAATTATCCTGAATTATTCTTGGTACTTACAGTAATAACAAGCAACAGTTATCTGGAAAATTCTCTTGTGTTAGAAATATATGCATTCAAATATCACACATTTATTAATCTATTTTACCCAGAATCCTGCAAATATTTTTAAATGTTTTATTTAAACATGAAATAACGTTTATTTAAAATGTTATCAGAAAAGAGGGCTATTCCCAGCGACGACCACCAAGCCACTGCCAGAAGCACCCAGGCTCCTGAACCAGGACAGAGGGGAGCCGAGGGCCTCGGCCATGGCCCCCCACCCCAACACCTGCAACTAGCCCAGCAACGACCGATCCATCACAGGAAGCGCCCCAGGCTCCAGAGCCAGGGCAGTGGGGGATCGAGGGCTTCAGCCACACCACCGCCCCCGACATCTGCAATGAGCCCAGCGATGACCACCAAGCCACTACTAGAAGCCCTTTCGTCTCCCAAGCCAGGGCAGTGGGAGGCCAAGGGCTTCAGCCACACACCCCTAACATGCGCATCCAGCCCAGGAATGACTGAGCCAACACTGGAAGCCCCTGGGTCTCCCCTGCAGGAATGAGGGGGGTGCCACAGGCTTCAACCATGCCCACCCTTCTTCCTCCTTCTCCCACCCTATTTCATTCCCCTTCCCCATCCCTTTCCTCCCGAACTGCCTCACAACAATATCTTAGAATGTTAAAAAAAAAAAAAAAATTAACAAATAAACTTAAAAAAAAATCATGTTTAACCAGTTCTTCTCTTTTTTTCTCTTTTTCAGTTCCTTAAGATGGCAACGTTACTCATTTCTCCAGTTTTTCTGTCACCAATAAACATAATATAAATAAAATTTAAGAAAATTAAATTTAAAAAAGAGGGCTATTAATTGGAATTCCCAAGAGAGCTGTTGAGTTTGGTTTGGTTCCAAGATACAAACCTACTGCAGCATGAAACTGAGATAAGGCATCAGCTAGCTGTCCAGCTGCAAGTAATTTCTTGCCCAATTCAAGATGTTTCTCAACATCTGCATTTACTCCACAATCAGCACCTAAAAACAAATAAAAAAAAAATCAGTTAACTTTTCACAAACCAAGATTTAATTCTAGAAAACAAAATGTTGCTTTGTTAAGCTAGAATCTCACCTTAATGAATTAGTCAAGCACTTATTTAGTATCTACAATACGCTGTTCTAGGCATGGTCATGCACTATATAACAATGTTTCAGTCAATGAAGGATCACATGTAGCACAGTCATCCCATAAGATTATAATTGCTTTACCATACAGCCTGCGTGTGTGGTAGGCTATATACCATCCAGGTTTGTGTATGTACACTCTATGATGCTCACACAAAAACAAAATCACCTGAAGACTCATTTCTCAGAACATATTCCCGTCTTTAAGCAATGCATGACTGTATCTGGGATAAGTCAGCAATAGACAAAACCCCTGCCCCTCACTCACTCTCAGTACCTGACATTACAGTGGAAGAAGAAAGACATAAGTAGGTAAATTACACAGTATGTTAGGTAAAAAGTATTGTGGAAAAAGCTGAGCCATATGGGTGGGTCAGGACTGCAAGGGGCTTACAGTAATAATAAGGGGGTCAAGGGCAGGCCTCCTTGAGAAGCTAACATCTGAGCAAGACTTGAAGGAAGTGATGAACTCACCATGCAGACGACTAGGAAAAGAGCTCCCAGGAAGAAGGACCAGCTAGTCCAAGGGCCCTCAGTGAGGAGCATGAAGATATGTTCAGAAACAACAAGGAGGTCTGGATGGCTGCAGCAGAGCCAAGGAGACAGAAGTATAAGGTCAAAGAAGTAGAGGTCCTAATTATGCATGGCTCTGGGTTTTACTCTTGTTAAAATAGGGAGCTATTAAGGAATTATGAGTAGAATAACATGATCTCACTAACTGGACCAATTATTAATGTACTATACCTCAATTCTGAATTCACCCTCAGTACCTGCACTGCAATAATGGACTGGAGTTTTTAAGCACTTCTTCTTTACAGTGAACACAATGTTATACCTTGTCAATAAAGGATACTGAAGGGACGTGGCAGGAAGGACACCTCCTTGTTCTGCTTGATGTGTTTTACTTTTCTTCTGGTTCCTATTGTACGGTCTGTCACAGGGAGAACATCCTGCTGCATGGTATATGTGGAGAGGACATCCAGTGCTCTGCTCTAGCCATATGTCCAGGGGTCCAGGACCCTCAGCAAGCTGGCAGCCTCAGCCCAGGCACCACTTCCCAATGAGGACAACACACACTGCAGGTTTCACTCACAAGGCAGCACCCCAACTCTCCATGCACATAAGCCAACCAGCCTTTGCTTACCCCAGAACCATTTTCTGTTTTGTTAAGCTAGAATCTCACCTTAATGAATATCATATAGTCTGCTATTAATAGCCAAGTATTTACTGAGTACCTACAATGCACTGTTCTAGGTATAGTCATACACCATATAATAATGTTTCTGGCCACACCAACTCAGCAAACTTCTCCACCAGCAAACATGGGCTGCAACTATACCTTCTCCAATGAGGTCTGAACTTCAGCCCCCCTTCCAAATTAGCCCTTCCTTGGAACTATCTCTCAGCCCTAGAATACCCTTTAGAGTTCTCCTCACATCTTTACTCTCCTACCATAACTGAACAATTCTTTCCATTAAACTTCTCTTTTAAAAATTACTTTGTCGTTTGTCTCCTGAATGGACCCAGACTGATAAACAATTGGTATTAGGAGTGGTCCCACGAGACGGACCCACAAAGATGGGATTTGAGGATTGGTTTGGTCATCCCCTTGAGTTTGAGTGCAGTGCTGAGCTTCCTGCCAATGGGAAATGAGATACTAGTAATCCATAGTAGGTACTGGAATCAAATTAAGCTATCACTTGTGTTGACTGTCATGAAGTGCTGCCAACCGAGGCACATGTTTTGGAAGGCTAAGTGCTGCTGCACTTGACTACAATGGCAGAAATGATGAAAATAAGGACTGTGATGTGGGGTGGATTCTTTAGAGGGCACTAGAGCACCTACAGAGAGAAAATAACAAGCTCTGATATAACTCTCAGCTCAAGCCATGGTCTGAGAGCTTCCATGACAGCTCTAAAACAATCTCTTATTTCTTATAGCCAGAGCTCATTTAGCTGAAAATCAAACATAAAATAATAAGGGTTGCTTAATTAAAACAATAGTTGAATTTGCTGTCTCACCAAGTTTCTCCTGCGAAAGTTACAGCATAGACTAGTAAAGAAGGTGATCCTTAAATGTGGAATGTTAACATTTATTCTGACCAAGATTAAATGGTCCAATTTGAATCCCCAAATCCTTCTGGGCTGACCTTACCAAAAGACCAGAAGTAGCTTGCTTTCTCCCATCTGAGGAGACTAGCTTTCCAGTGCTTAAAAACCATTCGACAATCTTACCTAGGGCAGATGCCTTATAAAGGGATGCTCATCATTCTGAAGACCCACCCTAACCACTCCCATTGTCACTAACCCATGTCGACTCTCAGCAGGCTCCAGAGACACAGGTATATACTATGACTCCCCCCCAAAAAATTCTTTTTAACATCAAAAGAATTGCAAGACTTTATTGATAAACCATCAGAACCCCACAGAACATATATGGGAATGAATTCTAAAAGTGCTAGACCAAGGAGGTCTAATTACATCAGGTCTAATTCATTGATATGTGCTCATTTACTAAAGCAGAGAACAGCAAACTGTTTTCATAAATAAAGGTTTACTAGAACACAGTCATGCCCATTAATGAATGGGCCATATTTTCTATGGCTGCTTTTATGCTACATCAGTAGAGCTGTGACAAAACCCATATGGCCCACAAAACCCAAAATATTTACTACCTGACTGCTGTGCAATGACTGAATTCTGTCCCCCAAAGTTCAAGTATTAAAAGCTTAATTCTCACTGTAACTGTTTAGGGTGGGAAATCCTATTGTGATAATCAAAAGGTGGGGTTCTTGAAGAGGTGACTAGATTGTAAAACCTTGCTGTAGTGAATGGATTAATAATGGTAGTCAGAGGTATGGTTTTGAGGGCTTTAAAGGGAGAGCACATGAGAGTCTCTCTCTCTCTGCCCTACCACTTTCTGCCACATGAGACCCCTGCATTGCTATAAAGCCACCACCAAAGAAGACCCTCACCATATGTGTTCCTTGGACTTTGGACTTCCCAGCCTCCAAAACTATAAGCAATAAATTTTGTTTTCTTACAAATTACCCAGTTCTAGGTATTTTGTTATAAGAGAAACAGACTAATACACTGACCCTTTACAAAAAAGGTTTGCTTACTCCTATACTAGAAATCCCACATTGAATGTGTTAATTCACACAGCTGACAGTGATTCTAACAATTTACTTGGTAGGCTGACTGAAACCTGGAGTCAACAATGGCTTATTTTCAATAAGGCTGAGATTCCAGAGTTTCCCTAGCATGGTAAATGTTATTTAAGCCAGCCTCAAAGATTGGTGAGTTCATGGTTCTCACCAGACCAGAGCTTGTTTAGATGAACTTTGCTGTGGGTCCCCAATAAAAATAACCAGAAGATGTTCTCCTTTCATCTTGTTTTATGTCCTGAGATCTGGGCTTTGTGACCAGTAAGAATATTCTCTCTAGGCTCTGCCAGCCAGTGGGTGCAAGTTCAGCTTACATCAGACAACCAGCTGAATAGGCTAGGAGCCTGAGACAGCCTGAGACAAAGTGACGACAAACATTCTCTTTGTCCAACTATGCCAGCTCTCAGGACAGTTTGTCTCAATAAGAGGTCCTAGCCCATAAGGGCACTTATCTCATCCTTCCTTGCTTGGTTAGTGCTGGGAAACTCTCATTCCATTAGTGGCTGCCCAGTGTCCCAGATTAACAAGCCTGTGACTGGAGGGACTCCACCTTTCCAAGTGAGACCGGAGATACTGTTATCATAAACACCATAATCACTACCTGTAGCAATAAAGGCCTTTGCTTTATTAGTCTAATTCTAGTAGTGAACTTTTTGGATCACGGGGGCTGCATCTTCTGCAACTGTTTTGGGAACTCCACTTGCATCCACATGGTAAAAATTTATTCTAAGCCTAGAAAATTACTTCCAGATCTTTCCATGAAAAAGCTTACTGAATTAAGTTGACATTAGAATAAATACACTAATATTGAAGATCCTATTCATTAATGGCCAACTGATGGATCCTCTGAATTGAAAAAGAACTTCTAGACTTGAAAAACTTTTAGAGAGTTCTCATCCTAACAACCATCTTGGACCAAAGAGATTAAAAAACCTAAAAATGAAGATAACTGATATTCTTACAGATTCAAAAGGATGCAACATCCATAAAAAACAGACCATGAACCATGAATGTATGCACTCAAGGCTCTAACAATGGAGATGCAGTGGAGAACAAGATATAAGCAACATCATTTCTTAAGTGTCATGAAGCTAAGGTGATGGACAGCCTGAGGAAAGGAGGAGTACTTAATGTAGATAAACGGGTCAAAAAAGACTCCCTGAGAAGATAATGTTTGGGTTAAAACATAAATAACAAGGGGAGTGGGTAGGGGATCCTGAATTACAGAAAGCCTCCAGCATGCCAAAATCATGTCCAAGCAGGGAGAACATAACCAACCTCAACTTCATGGAATCTAAAGAAGACTCCAGCACAGTAAGCAAGAGAGAGAATAGAGGACACAGGCAATACAGATCACATTAGGCCTTGCAGGTCACAGTAAGAAATGCAGATTTTCTTCCAAGTACAAAAGGAAGCCATTAGAGTGGGTTTTAGCAAGGAACTGAAGATCTGATTTACATTTTAAAAAGATCGCTTTGGCTACAGTGTGGATTGGAGGCAGTCAAGAATGGAAAGAACTGTGGTGATGTGAACTAAGAATAGCAAGTTGCACTGCAGTATATACATTCTGATTTCGTGTGCACTTTACGATGTAATATGTATTACTGTATCAGTTAACTTTTTCCAGCAAGAACGTATTCACACATTACTTACACTTTTTAAAATTTAACAAAATAGACTGAGAAATGAGTCTTGATTTAAAATATTGCTGATAAAATGATCACTTGCAGTTGAAAACTTTTTTTAAGGAATATTTTGAAACACTATAGATCTATCACATTTTACAATTTTGTAGCCAATTAAGTCAGGGGAAAAAAGCAAAATAACTGCCCCAAACATTTTTGTTAAACTATAGTTCAAAGATATAACATTACAATCGGATACTGCAGAGCATATAACTAATACAGATTTTAAAACTTAAGTCTTTATCTTTTATAGGTAGTAAAATATAAATGAAATGACAGGATGTCTGATATGTGTTTCAAAATAATCAGTGGGTACAGATGAAATAATATCAGTCATGAGTTGGTAGTTGTTGAAGCTGGGAGATAAATGCATGGAGGTTATTATATCATTCACAACTTTTGTGAATGTCTGAAAATTTCCATAATATTTTTATTTTAAATTCCTTAAGGGTTTAGAGGTGAGGAAATAAGGTACAGATAGTGCATTCTGATTTTTTAAAAGATAATTTCTTTTTTTTCTTGTCTTTTTCGTGACCGGCACTCAGCCAGTGAGTGCACCGGACATTCCTATATAGGATCCGAACCCGCGGCGGGAGCGTCGCTGCACTCCCAGACCCGCACTCTCCCAAGTGCGCCACGGGGCCGGCCCTAAAAGATAATTTCTAATATAAACTATACACCCATTAACATTTATAGTTCCTAACATAAAATAAAAAAGATTGTGCATCACTCATTTAAAGAGAAAGATGTACACAGAAATCATGGCAAAGTTATACTTAAGAATGAACTAAGGATCAAACAAGAACAGTGAAAGTGCTGTGTGTGGGCTATGGAACGACCCAGCCTTTAGGTTCCAAACTGGAACATTGATGTGACGGTAGGTACAACTACAGAGACATGTTGATGGGTTATCTGTATGTTCTCAAAACTCAGGGAAAGGTGGAAGTCTTTGAAACAGCATGAAGTCTTCAAACATCCCCCTATTACATGTTCTCAAAGGAACAATCAGATAAATGTACTTAATCAAGGATTGCTTGAGGAGGGAAGAAAGTCAGGTATGAGATAAACCATTAGTCAAAAAAAGGAAAATAATTTCCTTATCCCCCCCTGAAAATGTTTGACAGGAAAGATGTAACACAAAGAATTAAGAACCTACTATGTGCTGAATACTTCTGTCCTTGTTTCGCTTAATTTTCACAACTGTAGAAAGTAACCATCTTTCAGACTTTTATAGCTGAGGAAACTGAGGCTCAAAGAAGTTACCCATTCTGCCCAAGGACTCACAATACCTGTCAAAACAAGATCTACTTCCAAAGCTCAGCTTTCTTTTCAGTACAGTACACGACGTAAACCAGACTTTTTTAAAACAAACCTTTTCCCCATGTAAACCAGACTAAGCTTTCCAGTTACTAAGCCTCACATGCTTCACTCACTCAACCCATCATTTAATGTGACATTTTAGCCAAAATCGTTTCCAACCTCACAGGTTGAACCTGAAGTCCAGTGGGAGCCAAGAATGCATTTGCAACATTCTTTGAACTGCTATGTCAAGTCATGTCATACTTTCACCCCAGAGGTTGAGTTATTATTCAAACTAAATTTCTCTTGCCTTCTAGGATTAAAAGAGGTAGGTATCCAGCATTTCTTTGTCCCTTCAGAATAAAACTCAGATATTTATTATGTTACAATTTTATCGAATATATTTTCCAGCCCCCATTCTGCTGCGAGAGCAATCCTTCCAAAATGCATTCCTACTAAAAATTCTGCAGTTTTCACATCTCTGGCTAGATTCAATCTAAATCTCTTTAGCTATAAAGGCAAGCAACACCATTCAGGATCAGGTCTCATGATGAGTGTTCAGCCTCATCACTTTATGCTCCTATAACAAAATAAACTGGCTGTCCTTCCCTGAACGTAAGTGCTGTGTTCTTATACCTCATCCCTTTGCATTTGCTGTTCCACGAAATGGCCTTCCCCACTTGCCCACATAAAAAATTCCTACTCATAAATCAACATTCTGCTGTCAAATGCTGGCTCCTTTGTAACTTTTAATAAACATTTCAATGAGAGTGGGTTAAAAAGTTCCTCTATAATCCTACTGTACTTTGCATCCCCACACTCCCAAGTACAGGACCTCACTTTGCAATATCACCAACTTAATACATTGCCTTCATCACAGTTTGCCTGCCTCTCACAACCCCGACCCTCCAACACTGATCAAAAGCAAGTTAAGAGCAGGAATTGTGTTTTCCTCTTTATATCACCTAATTCAGTACTTTGCACACAGTAGGCACTCAATATTTGTTGAATGAATAACTATTATTATGCTATTATTAACTATTAACTATTTGCCTTCTTACTTAAATGTAGTATAACTCATCAGAATAATAGAATCTAAAATACAAAACAATGATCAAATCAAACTGATATGACCAATGATTCATAAACACACTAATACCTGAAAACCAAAAATTATTTGCAAATTGTTGACTGTTTTTGCAATTCATCAACTCTATTTTGAGCCATAGATAATTTTTATTCCTTTGCCACATGGTTTATAAACATTATTTTCTGAGAAATAAGGAAACTAAACATCATGCAATTTCCTAATCAGCATTATACAATAGGTTTTTCCTCAGACAAGCATCGATCATAGGTCAGCAAAATGAACAGGAAGGGCAGGAAAAAGAGTAACTAACTATGTCTTTCATTGAAGTTGTTAGCATTAGAATCTGTTATATTTTGGAAAGCAGAAAATAAATAATTTTAAGAAACTTAAAGGTGAGGGGTTAAAAGTATGATTTGGTGAGAGTCACAATCAAGACTAGAAGAACCAGACTAAAGAAGGCAAGAACTGGTGGTCAAATATACTAACATTCACACGAAAGCTAGGTGACAGACCCAGGCCAGGTAGCAAGTCCAGAGGTGGTTATTCAGGTTGGATCACTTAGAATGTGAGGAATGAGAAAAACCCCAAGATCACTCTACAAAAAAACACAGGGCAGATTCCAAGAACCTAACAAGGTGGGAATGAGTCTGGATGAAGTCTCATAGCAGAAACACAGAAGACAGAGGAATCAAGCCATAGAAAGATACGGCAGGAAGTTCAGTATCTTAGCAATTTCATAGGCAAGCAAGGACCAGTGACTACAGTTTCAATAAAAAATACCCTAAGCTGGAGACCTTAGACCTTGTAAGCATCTCTCTCTTGACCCAAAAAGTGGTTTAGTCTAGGGCCATAAAAATCAACTGCATTGAATAATGATTAAAAAAAAAAAAGCATGGAAGGGAAAAAATATTTGTGATGACTTATAACAGTGTTGTATAAAAATATTTGCTTTAAAATATATTTTGGTTATGCTTTTCTAAAAAAACAAAAAAGTAGTTTATACAGCCAACTAAAGGGCTGAGTAATTATATAGTACAGTGAACAATGTCTGCACCAAAATCTTCCTAAGTGAACTAGGAAAATAAAATCTATTGTAACCAGGTATCTTAGTCCACTTAGGCTGCTGTAACAAAATACCTTAGACTGGATAATTCGTAAACAATAGAAATGTGTTGTTCACATTTCTGAAGGCTGGGAAGTCCAAGACAAAGGCACAAGCAGATTTGGTGTCTGGTGAAGGTTTACTCTCTGTTTCATAAATGGCAACTTGCTGCTGTGTCCTCCCATGGCAGAAGAGGTAAGAGAGCTTGATGGAGCCTATTTTATAAAGGCACTAATCCTATTCATGAGGGGGATCCTCATGGCTTAATCACTCCCCAAAGGCCCCACCTCTTAATACTATCATATTGGATGTTAGGTTCCAACACATGAATCTTGGGGGAGACACCAACATTCAAACCATAGCACCAGGTTTGCTCAATTTCAATGGACATTATGTCTCAATTTCAATGGACATTATGCTTCAATTAATATGAAGGTATAAATGTTGTGATGGGACTCCTCGCTCAAGGAATTCCAACTTAGAAAATAAACCCACGCAAAAAAAAGAGCTCAAAGATTCGATTTCACTCATCCATTTAAAAAAAATTATTGCATATCTACTTCATGTCAACATGATTTAGGTACAGAGACAAAGGCCCTTTTCATAAAGCTTATTTTCTAAAGGAAATAGACAAGAAAAATAAATGAGGTAATTCAGATGGTGTTATGTTTTATGAAGAAAATACAAGTAGGTAAAGGGAGAGTATTAACTGAAGGAGAGAGTACTTTGCACATAGCATGTCAAGAAGGCTTCTCTGAATCATGAATGCTCCTTTGACAATGCCAGGGAAGAACTTTCCAGACCATGGCAATAGCAAGAATAAAGACCTTCACTCAGAAATGTGCTTGGCATATGGAAGTAAAAGAAGTCAATGCAGTAGGAACCTGGTGATGGAGGGGAAGATTAAGATGAAAAGAGGTTGGAGAAGTAAACAGGAGTCAGATACATAAGACTTTAAGGTACTAGAATAGTAATATGTTGGGGAAAGAACAGAAGATAGAGAAATAGAAATAGAGAATACCAACAACTCTTTAGAGTTCTGCTGTCAAGAGAAGCAAAAACACAGTTCAGTAGCTGCAAGGACAATTGACATCAGAGAACAGTTTAAGATAGAAATGCTTCAGCATGTTGGAGTGCTGATGGCAACGATCCAGCAGAGAGGAAGGAAGTGATGACACAGAAGAGAAATAACTGGCCATGATCTGAATGTCTCCCAAAATTCATGTGTTGAAACTTAATCCCCACTGTGTTGGTATTAAAAGGTGCGGCCTTTCAGGAAATGATTAAGTCATGAGGGCTTCCCTCAAGAATGGATTTGTGCCGTATAAAGGGGCTGAAGGGAACAAGCTAGGTCCTTTTTGTCCTCTTTGCCCTGCCACCTTCTGCCATGCGAGGATACACCAAGAAGGCCCTCTTTCACCAGACAACAAAAGCTAGTGCCTTGATCGTGGATGGACTTCCCAGCCTCCAGAACTATGTGAAGTAAATTTCTGTTTATAAATTATCCAGTCTGATATTTTGTTACAACAGCAAAAACAGACTAAGACAATCATAAG
Organism: Cynocephalus volans; assembly: GCF_027409185.1. Classification (NCBI taxonomy): domain Eukaryota; kingdom Metazoa; phylum Chordata; class Mammalia; order Dermoptera; family Cynocephalidae; genus Cynocephalus; species Cynocephalus volans. Next base: position 17,022,284 of record NC_084466.1, read on the forward strand.
AGCAACGCTTTCAGAAGGTGGGAGGAAATGTAATCCAGGGTATAAGTATAGAGATTGGATTTAGTTGGGAATAGAGATGTTTTATACATTTTAATATAACAAAAGGTAGCGGAGCAGGTACTGATGTACGTAGATTAGTGAATTTCATGGTAGAAAGAAGACGAAGTTGCCCTGTGATGACTTTCATTTTCTCTAAGACAAGGTATAAAAAAAAAAAATAAGATAAGGGAAGAGAGAAAAGAGGAGTTTGAAGTGGAGGTTTAAGGAAAGAGGAAAAGGTGTGAAACACTGATTTTCAAGAACAGACATACTAGGTAACTGCAGAAATGTTATCAGCATTTGAGATTGAGATTGTTCCCTTAAAATGAGACTAATCAGCAAGGTCGTCTCCATTTTTCTCCATCTGTGTTCAGCTCTAAGGGACAACAAACAAGTTGACAAAATTGAATTTAATCGGTGTTGTGTTTTGCAAGGTAAGTAAAACAAAAGTATACAGGAGCAGGGAAATTAAACGGTATTTGCAACGAAGTGACTACAATGATAGAGCACTAAATCTAAACTGAGAAAGGAGGGAAAGAGGACATGGGTGCTTCACAAATATATGTCTTATAAACTACATAAACTCACCAATTTTTTTTTTTAATTTTTTATTTAAAATTTTTTTTAAAGCAGCTTTCTGAAGATATGGAAAGAGGGCTGGCCAGTTGGCTCAGTTGGTTAGAGCTGATAACACCAAGGTCAAGGGTTTGGATCCCTTTACTGGCCAGCAGCCAAAAAAATAAATAATTAAAATTTTTTTAAAAAATAGGGTACAAAAAGAAAAATAAATCTATGGTTGAAATGTTCGAGTTTGGAAGAGTAGGTGACTAGGTTCCCATGATATTTCCATATAAACAAAGATTAATTCCTGGACATTAACCAGAGGAGACCATGGCAATGGAAATTAAATTTGACCACAATTAATTAACTTCATATGGGAAAATAAAACCTAATTAGTACAGGGCATCTCATCTCAAAACAATTCTCCCCTGTCCCACCAAATAAAAACTACTGCATTTCTAGGCACTCCCTCAGCAAATGTCAACTAGTTAAGTGAATTGGAACTTTGACACTACTGCTTATTACAGCCTATCTTATTAAAGAATTTAAAATAATTCTACAAACTATGTGACCATCTGCTAAAATACTTAATTTATGTAAATTACTTAAAGTCATTCATCTCTGCTACTTTACTTATTCTTTCCACACTTAAATAATGTCAAAGAAATCCCAGAGAAGATAAAACATACTTTTCATAGGTTAGATTCAAATACAAGTTATCACCATCTTTTATACATATAGATTTGCGACCATTCTTTTCCCTATAGCCAAAATATATAGTTTAATCAATTCAGTTTACTGAAATAAGGAAAAATTGGGTCCAGATACCATGTTAAGGAAGAAAAGAGAAAACTATGATAACAGGAAAAAAAGGTTTGGTTTCCAGGCTGTGTCCCTACTCAAGTCACTGAAAAGAACAAACCATTAGTAAAGAATTGAAATAACTTCCTTATCAGTAACATGAGAACACTAAAGTAGATACTACTAAAGTTTTCTTTCTACTCCAAAAATTCTGTTTCTAATCTAATGCTTTGGACTTCCCTCTTTCAAAGGCCTTTGAGAGGGGTGCCTTTCAACCTTTCAATTACGATACATGCTTCCCTTCTCTGAATTACAATTAACAGAGAATCTAGAACAAAACAAAGATGAATATTTTAAAATATTAAGAAACTAGGCCATCTAAGCTAATCATCAGTAACACTCTCCATTTTATGCAACTCTTTGCTTCACATTTACTCTTCTCACACCCATTCTAGCAGTGGCACCATCTGAATTGAAGGCCTCCCAGGGAACTATGAGGTTAGTGAACACAGACACAGAACTTATTTGGGAAAACAGGAGCTAACAGTTTGCCAATTCAAGTCAGAGGTTCTTTCTTACCTTTACATCCCCATCACCAAATCTAGTGTCTACTACATAGCAGACACCTAATTTAACTCCTTTATTAACTCCTAATTTAACTCCACACCAGTGGTTCTCAAAGTGTGGTCACCTGGAATCTTTTCAGAAAAGGGGCAAAATTTCAGGCCCCATCAAGACCTTCTAAATCAGAAGCTCTAGAAGTGGGGCCCAGCATCCTGTTTTAAAAAGCCCTCCATGAGAGATTCTGATGCACACTCAAGTTTGAGAATCATTATATTAAACCTACCAGAAAATCACCTTCCTGTTAATTACTACTGGTGGCTAACAAAAAAATGCTAATTTTTCCCAGCTTCCACCTCTTTTGAATGCTTGAACCCCAATGATGCTGTCAACCAATTAACTTGTCTCCAGCCTGAACACAAAATGAACTTTAATTAAACTCCTGGAGCCTGAGTTCCCCAATTTGTAAAGTAGGAATAATATCACATACCTCCATAAATAAGAGACAGTTTGCAGAAAGGGATCCTTTCCTTTCTGCTCTATCACCTGTACAAAACATCCCCGCTACTTTACACACGCAACGTTCCTAAAGAAGATAGTACTCTGGCACTCTTTGAGAAATGTCACCAGTGCTTCCTACACAGAAAAGCTCTCTTATGAGTTTTCTTATGGAAAATACCACAGGAGGGAAATGTGTTAAGAGTCCTACAGAATCATACACAGAACAGCAATTCAAAAAAGGTGCTCCACAAGCTAGTGGAAAAAGCAAATCATACAAAAATGCACACCTCTGTAGCTTTAAAAAAAAATGACATTAAACAGAACATAGGCAACTTTCTCTTAAGAGTTCAAAATAAATTATTAATGATAATCGGACATAAATACTACCGGAATGGGGGGGGGGGGGCGCGCACAGAGATTAAGCTTTAGAAAATGCAAGAGAACTGGAATGTATGAACCATATTAAAGTGGTCCAGGACTTCAAATTCCAATTCCCTAGATTTTCTGGGGCCGCCTCACTGTCAAATTCTTTGTCCCGGTGTTGTCACTCTACATGTTCTGATTTTGAGTTCAAAAAAATATGGTTACCAGGGGAACAACAACAAAAAACCCCCCACAAAAACCCACTGCCGTGAATGAGACCTAAAAACTGGAGCGTATTACTTTAAACAAATAAAAAGTTGAGGATTTCACCATAACAATTCCCAACTTCAGATCCTCACTCATTCTGAATGGAATATTCAAATGTTTAATCAGACCTTCTTGACAACTAGCTGTTTTTATGGGAATGAAAATAGATCAATGCATGTGATATGTCACCATACTCGAATATTTCGCACACTAACCAAGCTAGGCGTACTCGTCAAGTTGGCACTTTCAGCTTTTTTACTCCTCCTCCCCGCTGACACCTAAGGTGGGACAACCCTCTATTTTCACTGTTCTGTTGAAGTAGCCAACATTCCAGTCTGTAGGACTGAAGTGAAATTTAAACACTCAGTATCTTTTTAAAGGGACCTATTTCAGAGACCTCGGGGAAGTAAAGCCAGCTCTAAGTGGAATGACTAGCCTGGGAGTTGTAAAACCACAAACTTGGTGCCCTGCCCTCCGCGAGCTTGAATTCCAACACCGGCTCCGTAAAGCAGCAACCTAACAAATTCCACACCGACACAGTGTATCGTAACGTGACGGCTACTCACTTTTTCCACACTCGACACTGTCCCCTTCACGCAGCCGGACATAACCCCGCACCCCTTCCCTGCCCAGGAACTCCAGAGACAGAGAAGCGTCCCCTTTGGCCACCTCTACCGCCTCCTCCCAGCACCACTGACCAACAGTGTCCCCAGACGCCAAGCCAGGGTCCCAAGCGAGGCCGGGACAGACGGCTGCCCAAGGCTCCGCGTCCCAGGACGCTCCCGAAGTCTCTGCCCGGTGTCCCCGCCTCCTCGCACCCCCGCGGCCCCGCTCTCACTCCAGACCCGCTGTCCCGGCCCCGCGGCCCGCCGGTCCCCTCACTTCTTCCCTGGACGAACCCGGAACCGGGCGCCAGCCCCCGCCCAGGCGCGGGCTCGGGCCCAGGCCGGGCCACGGTGTCTCCTGGCTCCCGCCCCACCGTCCGAGCCGCCCCGAGACTCTCGCCCTGTCGCAGACGGGCAAGCGCCGGGGTGCCTGGCCAGGGAGCCCGCTCCCCGGGCCGGAGCAGGGCAGGACTCACCTTCGTACTGCAGGTCCACCAGGACCAACAGGAAGGGGAACACCGAGCCCAGCCGGCTAGTCACACAGCCGGGGGCCACCATGTCCGGAGGCGCGGAGAGTTAGGACGAGGAAGGGTGCGGGACCCACCAGCCCGCGCCGGCGCTCAGACAGCTGCTGCGCCCGCCCGCCGTCTGCTCTCACTCAGGCCTAAGCGGCAGCTGGCTCCGAGCTGAGGAAAGCAGCGGTGGGCGGAGCCCGGGCGACGCCACGCCCCTTAGCGCCGCCGCCACCCAATCGTCTTCTTCCTGGCCGCTCTCCTACGGGGCTCGCCTGGGTCGTGGTTCGCGCTGATACGCTGCGGAGGCCGTCGCCCCGCCCCGCCTCTGATAGGATAACGTGGAAGCACGGGACGAGGCTGCGCCCGTCGGTCGTGGAGCTGTCAGCGAGCTCCAAACCGCCCCGGCCGCCTGAGGGAAGCAGCTGGTGAGCCTGAGTGGCGGCTGCTGAGTCCGCATGCGCAGGCCGCGAAATCCCTCTTCGGTCGGTCCCGGCGCGCTAGGTTGGCGAGGAGGAAGACTTGAGCAATCCGAGGTTTTCCGGGACGGTGTGTGGAGAGGAAGGTGAGGTGCCGCGTCCCGAATGGGTAGGCCGGCCGTAGGCCCAGCTGGTCTGAGGGGAGCTTTAAGGCGCCTAGAATTGAGGTCTCGGAATGATGCAGTAAACACCGCCGCCCATACTGACTGACCTGAAGAGTAAGCAAGAAGCGGTCAGGAGGAGCTGGAACCCAGTTCAGTGGCGTGATCTTATGGAGGTTAACTCATTTCAGGAACAACCAGAGAGAAGTGCGTAATTGACCTACGGAGGTAAGTAGCAATGGCTTGGAAACTTGGGAACCCCCGACCAGCAAACCAGCGTGCCCCCCAAAACGATTCTGGAAGATTCTGTGAAGAAGAGACCAGGGAGCCACAGTGGCTGAGGAGGGCAAGAGGCTGTTGAGAGTGCAGCCAACTTCAACTGTAAGAAAGAAGGAGAGGACTGTTAGGAACGGCTCTTGCATCTTGTGCTCACCAGAGGAAATAAATGCAAGAGAGATAAGAACTTGAACAAGAGGAAGTTCAAGTTGCTCGATCTGGCATTAAGCTTGTTCGGGGCCATTTCCTCTGGCGTCCCCAACACACACTCTGTACATCAGCGATGTGTTACGTGGGGTAAAACAATGTTTTTGTGTGTGTTAAGTACTAATTGCATAGTTACTGCTTTACCGATGGGTATGTATTTGCTACCTGGGCACTATTTCACGCTTTAGAATTCGTGCATTATGAATAGTGTGGTGAATTTGTGACTTCCTGAAGATACACTAAGGAGGATAAAAGGAGAAAGGCTTCTATCAAAGGGAACTGATGTGAGGAAAATGGTTAAGAGAAAGAAAAAAAAAGTTCCTGATTAGTTGTGGGGAAGGCAGCACACTATATGAAGAGCAGAGGATTAAGACTCATTAAACACCATGATTATTCTATAAATTATCTTCATCTGTAAAATGAGTATCACACTGACAGCCTCAAAGGTTTGTTTTGAGGTTTCATGAAACGGGTAAAGGTTCTTGTTAAGTATTATACAAATATTACTCGCTCTAAGGAGAGCAGAATAATGAAGAGAACTTCAGAAATTCCTTGGGATTTTTTTTTTTCTTGGTTTGCTCTTTTTCTTGATATCATAAGGCGATGTGAGTGGAAAAAATGGCAGATGATTTCAATGTCCACAAATATGCTAGTGAAGACATCGTGCAAATGAGGTACTGTGGCCAATACAGCCAACAAAATGCTGAGCATACGAGGAAGGAATTTTGTAAACAAAATACAGTACTCCTAGACTATAAATTATCAGAGTGCTGCCTGCTATTTTTAAAGAAAAAAAATAGCAAAGCTGAAGTTCTAAGGATGGAAGTTTTAAAAGGTTAAGGAGATGATAGACTTTGTGTTATAGAAATTAAAAATAGCAAGGGTCTTCAATGGAGAGTAACTTTAAACATTTAGTAATCAATTACATAATTATGAATCCTGTAATATTAGAACTAAGCTTTACAAAGTATTCCTTGAAGGGGATAATTTTATAACAAAGAAGGTAATATTAGAAATAAATGTTCAAAACTAAAATTGTGTGTAAAATGCTTAAGAATATTCATCCATGTTCATCTGGGCATGGTTTTCACCTGATCACTCTTGCCATGAAAACCGAAAACCAAAGTAATCCAGTGATTGTAGGAAAAGTTACCTTAAATATTGTGTGCATTTCTCAGCATTTATTTATGCAGTCTTTTTTGAAATTAAACATTAAATCTCTACTGTAATTCATACTACCTATTAATTATAATAGCAAAAGACTTAAAACAGTGGTAGCATATTTAAATAAATTATTGTATATCTAAAATTAAGAATATTATATAATTTTTAATAGGTTGATCTATGTTTATTGACCAAGAAAAACAATGTTGGCAGAGAGGAGTGAACACATTTTGGAGGTAAAGGAGATAAGATTTGCTGATGGATTAGCTATGGGGAAAAAATGTTCAGAAGCAAAAAGAGTACTCATAAACACCTTCTTGCACCAAATTAAAAACAAAATAGATAGCATTATAATTAATACAATGAGTGCTGCAATATACAGCCTCTACATTTATCTTTACTAATGTGTGCTTTTCAAAAACAACAACAACAACAACAACAAAAATGTGTGCTTTTGTTTCTATAAAATGGGTTTCTAAAATTGGGAGTGTTTAGTCCATGCACACATTTAAATTTTTAAGATATATTCTCAGATTGTTTTTCCTAAAAGAGTAATTTATATTTCTGTCAGTTATTTGTGTCCCCACATACTCACCATCACTAGATATAATTGATTTTCGTAGTTTTCACAGTCTGATGAGTAAAAAATGACCCTTCTATGGCAAGTTTACTATTTATTTCCAGGGATTTGGGAATTCTGATCAAAATTGGTTGTCTTTATGTAAAATTTGGATTTAAAACCATGTCCTGTTTTCTGTGCACTTGTCTGTCCTCTTTTATGTTATTTGTGGGCTTCTGGCTACATCACTCCAATCTCTGGTTCCATCTTCACATCACCTCTCACTTTTGACCTTGCTGCAATAAGGACCTCCCTCTTATAAGGACCCTTATAATTAATTTTTTGGGCCCACTTGGATAATACAGGATATTCTGCACCCTCAAGCTCCTCAGTTTAATCACATCTGCAAAATCCCTTTTGTTAGATAAGGTAACATTGACAAGAGATATATTCCATACTTCTTGAGGTGGGATTCAACTTCCCTCCCCACTTGGGTGTAGGCTGGACTTTACGACTAACTTCCAAAGAATAGAGTATGGAAAGTGGGGAGAAGAGTAACTACAGTGGAGAAACCTGCAAACATTACCTTGTCTAGGTGGCCAAGGTTAATATCATCAATAATAAGTCATATTGATAGTATATACCTCCTAATGTGATGTGATGAGAAGGGCAATTCACTTCTGTGGTATTCGTCCCCAAAACTTATAACTCAGTCTGGTCTAAACATGAAAAAAAAATCAGATAAACCAAAGTTGAAGGACAGTCTTTAAAATAACTGATCAATATTCTCAAAACTGTCAAGGTCATGAAAAATAAGAAAACTGTATTAGACCAGAGGAAACTAAGGGGACTTAGTTGATGACAGAATGCAATGTGCTATCTTAAACTAGATCCTGGGATAGGAAACAGATATTAGTGGGAAAACTACTGAAATGTTGAATAGAGTTTCAAGTCTAGTTAATAATAATGTAACATTGTTGTTTCTTAAATTTGACAAATGTACCATGGCTATGCAAGATGTTAACAATAGAGGAAAATAAGTGATGGGTATCCAGCACCTTGTACCTTTACTCTAAATCTAAAATTATTTCAAAAATAAATGTTTACTTAAAATACTGTGAAGGGTCTGAGTTATTTTAAAATCAACTGCAATGACTCTCTTTTGTTTATTTTTGTTTTCTGCATCTGAACTTTTTGGCTCTAAACTTTCTCTCATTTCCTTGCAGAAGGAAGAAAACTAGCATTTTACAGATAATTTAATAGTTCTCTAAAACCAGCTCGTCTCTCCCCCTTTTGTTTTTTTCCTGTTCTTCTCTTTTCCCCCCACTTTGGAAACTGTAGATTGCTTGATCTTTTAAAATCTGTTGTTATATATGCACTCTAGGAATATCCTAGTCCAGACAATCTATCAAATGTCTAAAAGAAAAAGTTCATAAACTGTGTTTCTTTTATTTTTAAAATGTGAATAAGTACATATAGAAGCCTACGTTATAATCATGAGGTTAAAGTTTTGAAGCAGGACTTAAAGATTTTTTAACATTTGGTCCCAAAATGCAAGGCTTAAAAATTATATTTTAAAAGGTTCATGTAATTTTTCTGATAAATAGTTGAATCTTTGGACAATTGGAATGCATTAATAATCTTGATTTAAAGACAGCTCTATGTCTTCTGATTTTATTACATGAAATGACTGATAGTACAATATTGTATTTTATGTACAATGGGTAAGCTCTTCAAAATTTAAACTTTCTAAATTTCTAAATTGAGTGACGTGATGACCAATATCTTTGAAAAGGTTTGATCTTACAAAATGCCTATAATAACACAAATCATAAAGACTTATTATTTTTGAGGTCCTTAAATCTAAATTCAAACATGGAAACAATTGCATTAAGTGTAAATGTTAAAAACACAATAATTAAAAGAGATTGTCAAAATTGATTTTAAAAAACTAACATGAGTATAAGTTGTCTATAAGAAAAGGATGAACCCTTACATTATGGTCAATTGATTTTCAACAAAGATACCAAGACAGTTCAATGGGGGAAGGAATAGTCTCTTCATCGAATGGTGCTGGTACAACTGGATATCCACATACAAAAGAATAACACTGGACCCTTTCTTTAGATCATACACAAAAAACTCAAATTAGATCATAGGCATAGATCTAAAACCTAAAACTATAAAACTCTTACAAGAAAACAGGAGTTAATCTTCATAAACCTGAGTTAGGTAAGGCTTTAGATACCACACTGAAAGCACAAGCACACGATTTCATAAAATTTTTAAAAGTTTGTGTTTCAAAGGACACCATCCAGAAAATGAAAAGGCAATCCACGAATGGTAGGGAAAAATTGCAAATTATATATTTTATACAGGACTTGTATCTAGAATATATAAACAACTCTTACAACCCAAGAATAAAAAGACAACCCAATTAAAAAATGAGCAAAGTATTTCAATATTTCTATATTTCTCCAAAGAAAATATACAGATGACCAATAAGTACATGAAAAGATGCTCCACATTATTAGCCATTAGAGAAATGCAAATCCAAAACACAATAAGGTACCACTTCATACTCACTAGGATGGCTATAATAAAGAAGAAAAATAGCAAGACTTGGTGAGGATAGGGAGAAATGGGAAAACTCATATTTTGCTGTTGGTATGTAAAACAGTCCAGGCACTATAGAAAACAGTTAAACATCAAAGTGTTAAGCATAGAGTTACCATGTGATACAACAATTTCATTCCTAGGTATATAGTCAAGAGAATTGAAAACGTGTTCACAAAAAACTTGTACATGACATTCAAAGCTATTTATATGTTCATAAGAGCAAAAAGTGGAAACAGACCAGGTGAGAGCATGGAATGTCTTTCCATCTTTTTGTGTTTTCTTTAATTTCTTTCAGCAGTGATTTGTAGTTCTCATTGTAGAGATCTTTCCCCTCCTTGGTTAAATTGATTCCTAGGTTTTTTGTTGTTGTTGTTGTTGTTGTTTTTGGTAACTACTGTAAATGGGCTAGCTTTCTCAGTTTTTTTTTTCTGTTAAGTTTGTTGTTGGAGTATAAACACTACTTATTTTTGCATGTTGATTTTGTATCTTGCAACTTTACTGAAATTGTTTATCGACTCTAAGAGTTTTTTTGTAGAGTTTTTAGGCTTTTCTATATATAGGATCATGTCATCTGCAAACAGGAAGTTTGACTTCATCTTTTCCAATCTGGATACCCTTTACTTCTTTCTCTTGCCTGATTGTTCTGGCTGGTACTTCCAATACTGTGTGAAATAGGAGTGGTGAGAGTAGGCATCCTTGTCTTTTTCTCATTCTTAAGGGAAAAGCTGGCAGCTTTTCCCATTCAGGATGATATTAGCAGTGGGTTTGTCATATATGGCTTTTACTTTGTTGAAATACTCTCCTCCTATACCTAGTTTTCTGAAAGTCTTTATCATGAAGGAATGTTGAATTTTGTCAAATGCTTTTTCGGCATCTGTTGAGATAACCATGTGGTATTTGTCCTTGATTTTGTTGATGTGGTGTATCACAGTTATTGACCTGCATATGTTGAACCATACTTGCATCCCTGGGATGAATCCCACTTGATTGTCATGTATAATTTTTTGGATGTGTTGCTGTATTCTATTTGCTGACATTTTACTGAGGATATCTTATGTTCATCAAAGATATTGGCCTATACTGTTCTCTTTTTTTCTTATATCTTTGTCTGGTTATGATATCAGGGTGATGCTGGTCTCATAGAATGAGTTTGAGAGAATGGCCTCCATTTCAATTTTTTGGATAGTTTGGAGAGAGTTGGTTTTAATTCCTCTTAAAGGTTTTGTAGAATTCAGCAGTAAAGCCATCCAGTCTTGGGCTTTTCTTTGTTGGGAGACTGCTGATTACTGCTTCAATCTCGTTACTTGTTATTGGTCTGTTGAGGTTTTCTGACTTCAGATTATACTTCAAAGCTATAGTAACCAAAACAACATGGTACTGGCATAAAACAGACACTCGGACCAATGGAACAGAATAAAAACCCAGAAATCAACCCACATACTTCACAGCCAACTGATCTTCAACAAAGGCACCAAGAATATACATTGGGAAAAAGACTGCCTCTTCAATAAGTGGCGCTGGGAAAACTGGGCATCCATGTATAGAAGAACGAAATTAGACCCATACCTCTCACCATATACCAAAATCAACTCAAAATGGATTAAAGGTTTAAATATAAGACCTGAAACTATAAAACTCCTCAAAGAAAACATAGGGGAAACACTTCAGGAAGTAGTACTGGGCAAAGACTTTATTAATATGACCCCAAAAGCAAGGCAACAAAACGAAAAACAAATGGGATTATATCAAATTAAAACCTTCTGCACATCAAAGGGAACAATTAATAGGGTGAGAAGACCAACTCAGAGTGGGAGAAAATACTTGCAAACTACACATTGGATGGGATTAACATCCAGAATATACAAGGAACTCAAACAACTTAACAATGAAAAAAAAAAGTAACCCAATTAAAAAATGGTCCAAGGAGCTGAATAGGCATTTCTCATAAAACGATATACAAATGACCAAAAAACACATGAAAAAATGCTCAGCATAACTCAGCATCAGGGAAATGCAAATCAAAATTACATAGAAATATCATCTTGCTCCAGTTAGACTGGTTATTATCAAAAAGACAGAGAATAACAAATGCTAGCAAGGATGTAAAGCAAAAGGAACACTTCTGCACTGTTGGAGGGACTGTAAATTGGTGCAGCCTTTTTGGAAAATGGTATGGAAGTTCCTCAGACAACTACAGATAGAACTGCCGTGTGATCCAGCAATCTCACTGCTGGGTATATACCCAAAGGAATGGAAATCATCATGTTGAAGGGATACTTGAACTCCCATGTTTACTACAGCTCTATTTACAATAGCCAAGAGTTGGAATCAACCTAAATGTCCGTCATCAGAAGACTAGATAAGGAAAATGTGGTCTATTTACACAATGGAATACTACTGTGCCATAAAAAAGAATGAAATACTGCTACTCACAGCAAAATGGATGAACTTAGAGAAACTTATAAGTGAAAAAAGCCAGGCACAGAAAGAGAAATACCACATGTCCTCATGCATAAGTGGGAGCTAAAAAAGTAGACAAGAAAAGAAAGAAGAAGGATGGAACAATCACAATAATAAGTTGAACTTTCAAAAGGAGAGATCAAAATGGAGGTTACCAGAGGTGGGAAAGGGGAAGGGTTAAGGAGGGTAAGGGAGGAGTTTGTAAAGGGCCATGAAGAACAATCACATTGTATAATGTTGAATATACAAATTATCCTGATTTGAGCATCACATATTGCACACAGGTATTGATATTCAACTCTGTATCCCACAGATATATACAATCAATAATGTTGCAATAAAAAATTAAATAAATATAGTAATCATTAGATTAAAAAATTAAAAATTAAATAATAAAATTATGTAGTGATGGTTGCACATGTCTGTGAGTATACTAAAAACCATTGAGTTGTACACTTTAAGTGGGTGAATTGTATCATGAATTACAACTCAATAAAGCTGGGGTTTTTTTAGTGAAAAGATGGAAAAGTATATATCATGCAAACACTATCAGAAAGCTGGAGTAAATATCTAAAGTAGTCAAACTCACAGAAACAAAGTAGAATGGCAGCTGCTGGGAGTGGGGAGAAATGGGGAGTTGTTTTTCAATGGGTATAGAGTCTCAGTTTTACAAGATGAAAATTTCTAGAGATCTATTGCACAGCAATGTGAATATACTTAACATTACTGAACTGCTCACTTGAAAATAGTTAAGAAGTAAATCATGTATTTTTTACCACAATTTTAAAAATAAATCTGAGCACAGCTATGGGAAAACATTTTTTAAATGGTAAGGTTAGAGTGCAGCCTTACAACACCAAGGTTGCAGTTTCATATCCCCTTATTGGCCAGCCACAAGAAAAGGGAAGTGAGGGGGAGAAAACCAGTTATATTAATACTAAAGAGTTCAGAGCAAAAAAAAATTACCAGAGATAAAGAGAGACATTACAAAGTGATAAAAGGATCAGTTCACCCAGAAGATAGAACAAGCCTAATGATATGCACCTAACAACAAAGCTTCTTTTTTAAAAAAAAATGTATTTATTGAATCAAAATCGATTATACATATTTTGGGGGTTGAACATTGAGATATGTTGATTAAATCAATATTACTACCACATATATTGTTATAAATCATAATTATTCTTTATGCCCCTGTCCAATCTCTCCCTTTCCCCCATTCCCCCCCCTCCCCCCTTTAATTGCCCTATTGCCCTAGATTTCTTCTCTCCTTCTGAAAGAATAATGGTTACTCTGTTAATTTGTTGCCTAGATGATCTGTCCAATGCTGAGAGATGTGATCGGGTCCCCCAATATTACCATAGAGCAGATGCTTCTGTCACTGTGAAATGGGTTTTGTGGAAAGAGACATCCTCTTCTTTGTCTCTGCTGGTGACTCCCCATGTGTCAATTTACTCCAGTGGTTGATGGACCATCTGTGTGGTGGCTGTGGCATCTAGCCACTTTTGCAACAGCCATGGTTATTGTGGTGGCTGTGCTGGGCCACCCACATGGAGGTGCTGTTGTTGGTATGCTCCTTGGCACTGGTGGTATGCCTGGTTGTGGGGTGTGTTTGGTCCCCTTCTCCATGCCTCTGGTCCCTGGGCAGGCCCCAAGGCACTGGCACCATGTGCCTAGTTGTGGGAGAGGGGTCCAATCCCCTTCTCCATTTCCCGGGTCCCTGGGCAGACCCTGAGGTGCTGGCACAGCATGCCTGGTTGAGGGAGGGTGGTCTGGTCCCTTTCTCCATGCCCTGGGTCTCTGGGCAGGCCCCAAGGCACTGGCACCATGTGCCTGGTTGTGGGAGGAGGGTCTGGTTCCTGGCTCCATGCCTCAGGTCACTGGGTGGGACCCAAGGTGCTAGCTTGGTGTGCCTGGTTGTTGTAGGGTGGTCTGGTCCCCTTCTCCATGCCCTGGGAAAGTGGGCAGGCCCCGAGGCACTGGGTTGGTGTGCCTGGTTGTGGGAAAGAGGTCTGATCCCCTTCTCCATGCCCTGGGTCCCCAGGTGGGTTCCGAGGTGCTGGCATGTTGTACCTGGTTGTGGGAGGGTGGGCCAGTCCCCTTCTCCATGCCCTGGGTCCCTGGGTGGGGCCCAAGGTGCTGGCGTGGTGTGCCTGGTTGTGGGAGGGTGGTCTGGTCCCTGACTCCATACCCTGAGTCCCTGGGTGGGCCCCAAGGCACTGGCTCTGTGTGCCTGGTTGTGGGAGGGTGGTCCAGTCCCCTTCTCCATACCCTGGTTCCCTGGGTGGGCCCCAAGGCACTGGCTCAGTATGCCAACAACAGAGCTTCTAAATACATGAAGCAAAAACTGGTAGAACCAAAAGGAGAAAGGAGAGAGTCACGTTCATAATTATATTTGGAGACTTCAACTCTCATCTCTTAGTAATAGAATGAATAGACAGAAAATCAGCAAGGAAATTAGAAGAACTGACCATCAACCAACTGAATCTAATTGACACTTATAGAACCCTCCACCGAACAACAGCAGACTACGCATTCTTTTTAAGTGCACGTGGAACATTCACAAAGATAGTCCATATTCTGGATCATAAAATACACCTTATCAAATTTAAAAGAATTGAAATTATACAAATTACATTCTCTGACCATGATGCAATTAACCAAGAAATCAATAACACAAGAGTAATAGGAAAATCTCCAAACAGTTGTTAAAAATATAGCTTCTAAATAATCCACGGGTGATTGGATAAGGAAACTGTGGTATATATACACCATGGAATACTACTCTGCTATAAAAAAAGAATGAAATTCTCCCATTTGGAACAACATGGATGAGCTTGGATAAACTTATGGTGAGTGAAATAAAGCACAGAGGGGTAAATACTGTATGTACTCTCTCATAAGTGGGAGCTAAGAGATAAAGAAGGAAGGAAAGAAAGACCATAGTGGTACATTGGACTTGCAGAGGGAGAGAACATACCTAGGGATACAAAGTGGAGTGGGGAAAGGAGGATGGGGAGAGAGGTTGGGGATAATTGGGTGGGGACATGGAGTATAATCACAATTTGTGGTAATGGACATGCTGCCAGTATGTATCTGGCCATCACAACTGAGGCACAAGTGGTGACAATTTTTTTTGTACCCCATGAATATTTATAACCAATCAAAACAAACCGTTTAATAAATAAATAAATAAATAATCCATGGATCAAAGAAGAAATTAGATAATATTTTCAACTGAACAAAAATGAAAATTCAAAATACACCAAAAATACAAAAGTACACAACACCCAGGGCAGCTCCTGTGAAACTCCAGGATAGCTCTCTACAAGTAATAAAAAATGTATTCAAGCTGTTATGGCTCTGCCATCTCCATACTAGGTCTTATGGTTGCCCAGGAATGGAAAGAAAAATAGAGGTTGGATTCAGAAGTGACACGTCATTTACATTTCCATTGGTTATCACTAGTGACATAACTCCATATAACTTCAAAGAGACTGAGAAGTTTTGGGGGACACACAGATAGTCAATGAGCCCTAATATATATGCTTCGATTAGAAAAGTATCATGGACCAGGGCAGTAATGACAAGGATAGTAAGAATTTGTAGGATTTGTGGTATAGTTCAGAGGCAGAGCCAATAGGACTGCTGATAGATAGGGTTTGGGGTGGTGATTGAGGCCTGATTTAGGAAAAGTATCCAATCACTTTAGCAGTCTGACAGAGGAAACAGCAAGTACAGAGGCTGTGAAATGAAAATAAATCTTAGCGTGTTTTAGGATTAGTGTGTTGCAATGTAATTAACTTGGGAGACAGTGGTATTGCATGATGTCAGGAGGTAGACAGAAACCGATCATTTTAGGCTGTTAAAGAGACTTTAATCTTCTTCTATGGAAGACAGGAAGCCACCGGAGGTTTTAAGAAAAGGGCTGACGTTATTGGATTTAAGTTTAAAAGATATCATTCTGGCTGCTTTATGAAAAATGAATTGTAGAAGGATAGCAGTGTGCCCAGTTGGGAGGCTATTGCAGTAGTCCAAGTGAAAGATGATGGTGGCTTGAACTATGGTGGTAAGAGCAGAGGTAGAAATGGAGAGAAGCAAATAGATTTGGCATATATTTTGGCAGTAATCAATAAGAGGGATGGTAATAGCACCAAGTGAGGAATCAGGAATAATTCCTAGATTTGGCTCAAGTAACTAAGTGATGTCATTTTCTGACATGAGGTTTGAGGAAGGAAAGAAGAACCATCAGGGAAGATAAAAATCAAGAGTTCCTTTTTAGCCATGTTATATTGGAAATGACTCTTGGATATCAAGGTAGATATGTCAAATAGGCAATTGCATTTATGGGTGTGGAGTTCAGAGAAAACAATGGGCTAGAGCTATAAAGTTGGGAACCATGTAACTGGATGATCACCTAAAGAGAATGTGTATTGTGCTCAGGACAGATCACTGGACACTACACATTTAAAAGTACACTGAAGAGGGAGCAGACTGCAAAGTTGACCAAGATGTAGGAGGAAAACCTGGAGAATGTGGCACTACAGACTATGAGAAGGAAAGTATTTCAAGAAAGAGAAGTGAGTGAATGGTATTGGGAGGCTGAGTAAGGTGAGAATAAAAAAGTGACTTCTGGGTTGGTGCCCTTGACAGAGCAGTTTCAGTGTAGGACTGAGAACAAAAGTCAAATAAGAGTTGGTTGAAGACTAAATGAGAGTGACCAAGTGAATACAGGAAATTCAGACAACCCTTTCAAGAAGTATTTCTAATTTTGGCAAAATGGTGATAACTGAGTATTAGAAAATGTACATATAAAGTTTTATTATTATTGTATTTTAAAACAATATTGTTTAAATATTGCTTAAAAGGCAGCAGGGCAATGGGCCTCTACTTGAGAGAGGGTGAGGGTAAAGAAAAGATATTTTAAGAATTTTGCTTTTATGCTGATAACTGTAGACCAGGTGTACTTTTGGTTATTCTATTTTATTTATTTAATTATCTTAATATTTTAATTGATACATATTAATTGTACATATTTATGGGGTACAGAGTTATATTGCAATTCATGTGTATGATGTGTGATGATCAAATCAGGATAATAAACATTCATCATTGCAAAAATTTCTCATTTCTTTGTGATGAGAACATTTGAGTTTCTCTCTTCTAGCCGTTTGAGAACATACAATAAATTATTGTTAATTGTAGATACCTAGCACTGCTGTACACCACTAGAACTTATTTTTCCTATCCAGCTGTAATTTTGTGTCCATCAACCAGCCTCTATCTCCCTTTCACTTCCCCTTCCTAGCCTCTAGTAACCACAGTTCTACTCTCTGCTTCTAAAAGCTGAACTTTTTTTTTAGCTCCCTCAAATGAGTGAGAGAACATGCAATATTTATCTTTCTGTGCCTGACTTATTTCACTTAACATAATGTCTTCCAGACTCATCCATGTTGCTGCAAATGACAGGATTTCATTCTTTTTCATTGTTGAGTAGTACATCATTGTGTATATATATCACATATTCTTTATCCATTCATCTGTCAATGGATGCCTAGGTTGATTCCATGTCTTGGTTATTGTGAATAGTTCTGCAGTAACATGGTGGGGTGCAGATATCTCTTTGGTATGCTAATTTCCTTCTTTAGGTAAATAGCCAGTAGTGGGATTGCTGAATCACATGGTATTTCTATTTTTAGTTTTTTTGAGGAACTTTCATACTGTTTTCCACAATGGCTACACTAATTTACATTCCCACTGATAGAGTATGAAATTGCCTTTTCTCTGCATCCTTGCTAGCATTTGTTATTTTTTGTCTTTTTGATAATAGCCATTCTAACTTGGCTGAGATATCTCATTGTGGTTTTATTTGTATTTCCCTGATGATTAGTGATTTTGAGCATTTTTTCATATACCTGTTGGCCATTTGTATGTCTTCTTTTTTGAAATGTCTTTTCAGACCGTTTGCCCATTTTTTGATTGGATTATTGGTTCTTTTGCTCTTAAGTTCCTTGTATATTCTGGATATTAATCTCTTGTTGGATGAATAGTTTGCAGATATTCTCTCCCATTCTGCTGGTGTGACTCTTTGCTCTGTTGGTTGTTTCTTTTGCTGTGCAGAAGCTTTCTAGTTTGATGTAATACTATATATCTCTTTTTGCTTTTTTTGCCTGTGCTTTAGAAGCTTTCTTTTGTTGTTGTTGTTGTTGTTATTATTATTATTATTACTATTCTTTGGCTGGTACAGGAATTGAAACCTGGACGTTGGTGTTACCAGCACCATGCTCTAACCAACTGAGCTAACCGGACTAGAAGACTTCTCCATAAAATTTTTGTCCCATCTTGGAGTGTTTTCTCTGTTTTCTTCTGGTAGTTTTGTAGTTCCAGGTCTTACATTTAAATCTTTAGTTAATTATGAGTTGATGTGGGTAAACAGTGAGAGATAGGGGTCTAGTTTCTTTCATCTGCATATGGACATCCAGTTTTCCCAGCACCATTTATTGAAAAGGCTCTCCTTTCCCCAATGTGTGTTCTTGGTGCCTTTGTGGAAAATCAGTTGGCTATAAACATGTGGATTTATTTCTGGATGGTCCATGTATCTGTTTTATGCCAGTACCATGCTGCTTTGATTACTACAGCTTTGTAGTATATTTTGAAGTTAGGTAGTGTAATACCTTCAGCTTATTCTTTTTGTTCAGGATTGCTTTAGCTATTTGGGGTCTTTTGTGGTTCCATATCAATTTTAGGATTGTTTTTTCTATTTCGGTGATGAATGGCTTTGGTATTTTGATAGGAATTGCATTGTAGATTACTTTGTGTAGTATAAAAATTTTTTATAGTGGAAGATTTTACAGTATTTTTGACAATGGCATTAATCTGTTAGGGATCCTCAGTGATGCAGGATGAAGATGATAACTTTAAGAGCCAACTCTTGAGAAGCTGAGAGGAGATATACTCCAGAGCATAACTGTTGGGGCTCACTTTTCAGGGTTACTCATCTAATCCCAGCCAGAGCAATGACACTTGACTTCTTGTTCAAGCTATTTCTACTGCTATAACACAAGAGAAAAAAAACAAAAAGGAATATGGAAAACGCAAAATGCGTAACTATAGCCACCAGAGGTCACTGAAGGCCAATTCTGCCTTTCGGTTAGGAGAAACTCAAACTGATAGTATTTAAAATAGGAATGTGATAACAGTTATTTTCATAAAATTATTGAATCATGTAATTAGAAGATTACATATTTTGTTTCCCTGTTCTCAGGATAATGATACCACAATGAAATGTATAAATAGTTTTGATAACAGAAAATATGCAGAAAATAAATTTTGGTAGGAAAAAAACCACTTCATCATCAATTGCCAAAAAATGACACATTATGGAAACCAGCAAGCATAATATGTTTCAATACCACTACCACCCTAGCTAACTTTAGTATGTAAGTTTTCTCTTAAAGCTGTCATTCTGTTTCTTCATGTTTTAAGTATAACAAGCAAGAACAAAACAGACACTAAAATTAGAAAAAAAATTAATTTTTTAAAGTTTTATATTCTATTATGGGAAAAAAAAAAGAAATAAAGGGTACCAATAAATCCGATTTCTCCAGGGATTATGCTACTTTTCCTAGTGGAATGAATGATGCTTCATGTTATCAGGTTATCTTCATTTGGTTAATTGCTGCTTAATTGGTAAAAAAGTATAGCCTAAAATATTTTTGATAACCAATCAGGTTCTAAAAGGACCAACTGTCAAGAGGGCACAAAGTGTTCATTTGTTGACCCTCTGTTAGGAATTCATAGTAATGATATGTAAACTAAAATGAGAAAACAAACAAGCAAACAAAAAGACCTTGCTAGAGTCTAAGCCAAGTTAAATATTTCCATGGAAAAAGCCCACAAAGTCATGCATAAGCAGCAGCCAAGGGAATGCTGGCATACAATTTAAATCTAGGAAGGGACCAAAAGTTCTCCTTTCTGCTTGGCACTGCCAGCCACTGTAGCTCTATTATAGCTGCTTATTTACATGGAATTGTAGAATCCTATGAATGAGCAAACAAGCCATATAAGACAGGAGAGAGTGAGCATAGAGAGGAAAAAAAAGTGGAAAAACAAGAAAGCAAATAAACAAATAAACTTACCTTTCCATTCAAAATGAAACTGCAAAATAACATTTCAAAACATATCAAGAATTCTAATGCTAAGAAAGACAAGCAACAGATCAATTCAACCTGAGCTCAAAATAAAATTAATTTTGTAGACTAAGGATGCTTACAGACATAGATAAAGAAAGTACATCCATAAAAACAAGAAATATTTCTTGTATTTCAAGAAACAGCTTGCATAATTTTTTTTTTTTTTTTTTTTTTTTTTTGGCGGCTGGCCAGTACAGGTATCAAACCTTGGACCTAGGTATTATCAGCACTATGCTCTAACCAGTTGGAGCTAACTGGTTAGCCCCTCAGCTTGCATGAATGAACAAAGCTTGTATAAACAAAATGAAAACAGGTAGATAAAAAAATTAATTAATATCCTAGGGTTGCCATAATAAATTACCACAAAATGACAAATTTGTTCTCTTATGGTTCTGGAAACTGGAAGTCCAAAATTAAGGTGCTGACAGGGCCATACTCCCTCTGAAGTCTCTAGAAAAAAATTCTTCATTGTCTCTTCCTAGTCTCAGTTGGCTTCTGGCAATCCTTGTCATTCCTTATTTTATAGCTGCATCACTCTAACCTCTGCCTCTACCTTTGCATGACCTTCTTTCTGGTATCTGTGTGTGTCCTCTCCTTTTCTTATAGGGACACCAGTCATTGGATTTAGAGCCTACCCCAATGCAGTATGATCTTCTCTTGATACTTAACTAATTACATCTGCAAAGACCCTGTTTCCATATAGTGTCACATCCTGAAGTTCTGGGTGGATATGAATTGGGAGAATCTATTCATATAAAAATTAATAAATAATCTTGGAAATTTAAAAAAACTTGTGCCTGAAATTAAAAAAATAATAAGAAGAACCTAATAACTGAGATAAGCTCTAAAAGACAAAGTGAGAGAATCAATCACTGGTAGACATTTTTTTTAACATATCACTATCAGGCACTCTTAGAACAAGCTCACACAAAAATCTTAGTAAGGATTATAAAATCTTTAGGAAATCCTAGAAAATTTGAACAAAAATTTAACAAGCTTTACCTAATGTGTCATGGAACAGTTATATATGTAGAGAAAGAGAGAGATGATGATGATCTGTCTAGCAAATAAGAAACATTTAATTCTTTTTAAGTACTCATGGAACATTCACAAGATCTACTAAATACTACTCACAAGTGATTTTTACAATTTTCTAAGAATGGTTATCATATGTTCCATGTTCTCTGATCATAATGCAATTAAATTGGAAGTCAATAATAAACAAATTTTTCCAAGTCAAGTGTTTGGAAACCAAATATGTATTTCTAAATTACTCATGATAAAGGCACAATCATTATGAAAACTCCAAATTATACAAAACTAGATGAAAATGAAGATGCAACGTTATCATAATTTGTAGAATGCAGCTAAAGCAAGTACTTAGAGGGAAACTCAGAGCCTTAAGTGCTTTCATTTAAAAAGTAAAAGTGGGAGGGAGAAAAAAAGTGAATTTTGCATTCTTCTCAAGATACTAGAAACACTATAGAGCAAGAATAAAGAAGAAGAGGAAAGAAATAATTTTTTAAATGTGTAGGAATTAATGATTGGAGTAGAAATATGAAAGATCTAAATCAAAAAGCTAGCTACTGATAGAAGTTATAAAATAGACAAAAATATAGTAAGCTTAAAAAAAGAAAAGGCATACATTAGAATTTAAAAGGGGGCACACAACTACGAATATGGTAGAGATTTTTAAAATTTATTATAAAACAACGACTTTATACAAATAACTTGAAAATGGAGATGAAAAGAAAAATAGAATACCTAAATAAGTCAATAGCTATTAAAGAAAATAAATCAGTAATTACACATCTCATTCTAAAAAAAGTCACCTGACCCACACACATTTACAATCCCTCTCTTATGCAAAGTATTCAGAGTATTTTTAAAAAGAAGAAAATCTTTCCTATTCATTTTAAGAAACTTAATGCTAAAACTGGAAAGAAAAAAAATAGTTGACCAAATTATGTGGATAAGGTAATCCTAAACAATTTACAGTATTTCCAAATCAAATTCAGCAGTTCAAGAAGCAAAAGATATGGATTCAAAAGACAATTCACTTATTTATAAATTATTATTTTCAGGAATCAATTTATTCCATTGCCAGAAGGAGAGAAGAAAAACATTACAAGAAAAATTGCCTTACAGCTACTTGTCTCCTTTTCTATGGGAGAAATAAAAACTAGAAGATTTCATTCAAAAACGTGGGCCATGAGAAAAAT
This sequence comes from Cynocephalus volans, assembly GCF_027409185.1. NCBI lineage: Eukaryota > Metazoa > Chordata > Mammalia > Dermoptera > Cynocephalidae > Cynocephalus > Cynocephalus volans. The sequence continues at coordinate 17,044,773 of NC_084466.1, forward strand.
TACGGCTAGTGTGAAACACCGAGCACAGACCCAATCTCTTCATCTCTACTGTTAAAATAATTAATTGAGAGGCCATTAAACTGAGGTGATCCGGGGTTCTTACCTAGGCAAATCAAAACCAAACTCAGTGTAAATGGTAAAAAGAAACTTAAGCCAATCACAAACCACCAACTAATCTCTATCTAGGGATTTTCCACTGAAATGATCCAAATAAGGCTACTGCTCCACTTAAAACAATCAAATATTTTCTTTTCCTTGTTTATGGCTTTATAAAAACCTTCCTCCTTCCCCATCCTTTACTGGAGGTTCAGAACTGCTTGTGTCTTGAACTGACCTATTCATGAATAGCTGTCAATTCAAATAAACTCTTTAAACTTTTAATGTGCCTAAGTTTATCTTTTAACAATATAAACTTCCTGTAAAAGCAGTTTTAAGAAAAGTTCATCTCATTCAAAGATAAGTAATCAAAAAGGAAAGGACTGAACAGGCTATAAGCAGATGAAAATATGTCTCAACATGATCTGTCATCAGGGGAATGCAAATTGAACCATGATGAGATGCCACTACACACCCACCAGAATGGCTTATGGTGAAACAGGATTGACAATATCAAGAGCTGCCAGCATGTGAAGCAGCTGGAACTTTCATACATTGCTGGTGGGAGTATGAAATGATACAATCACTTTGAAAAATTGGTAACATATTAAAAAGTTAAACATATATCTACTCTATTACCTAGCAATTCCATTCTTAGATATTTATCTTAGAGAAATGAAAGAAAATGTCCACAAAAAGCCCTGTACAATAATGTTCATAGCAACTTTAATAGCCACAAACTCTAAACACCTCAACTGTCCATCAGTAAAGTGGATTTAAAAAAGACAATCTGTGATCTATTCATTCATATGATGATTATAAAAAGACAAACATAAAAGACCATTTACTGTATGATTCCATTTACATGAAATTCAAGAATAAGCAACACAAATCATAGTGCTGGAAGTCAGAATAGTAGTTATCTCTGGGTAAGGGGATATTTGTGAAGAGTGTAAAGGAAACTTCATATTTGAAATATTGTATATTTTGATCTGAGAGGTGGTTACACAGATCACAGATAAACATATACGTATACTTTTGTATATATGAGGGAACTTCAAAAAGTTCATGAAAAGATTTGAGTATCTTTTAGTTCTATTTTTCCAAGAACTTTCGGAGTAACTTGTATATATATAAAATATGTAATGTGCTATATATAGTACACTGAATATTTAGCATTTTATTGTATGTATGCAATACCACAAAAGAACAAAGCCAAGACAAAGAACTTAGGAAAGAAAAAGAGAAAAAACAAGGAGATGAATTCAGAGTTGACTGTACACAGGAAACATGTGAAAGGAGGAAAAAAGTCATCACAGCAAAGAAGTTTAAATTGGAAAGGAAAATCATGCCAAAAGCCTAGTAAGAGAGATAGAGTATAGGAATGAGAAAAGTAAGCAAAATAAAATGAAAATGTTAAAACAATTAAAATATGAGTGGTGGCTACTTTGGTGTGTTAACTGTGATAATTCAATGAAATATACACTTATGATTTGTGTAGTTTTCTGTCTGTGTGTTATACCCCAATAAAAATGTATATACAAAAAAAAAGGATTTGTAGGAAAAAAATTGGTATGGAAGACAGGCAAAGGATACCAAATAGTACACATATTTCAGAGTTCCCTAGGAGAAAATTGAATAAGGGAAAACTGAAATAATTGGAACAAATGTCTCAATATATAATATAAGAAAAATTTCCAGGAATAAATATGACATGAATCTGTAGATTAAAAGAATATTCTTTGTCCAGGAAAAATTGTTTTAGAACTGTCAGCTCTGAGACATATCTAGGTAAAATTACTGAACTCTAAAGTAAAAGCAATAATACTCTAGATAGACAAAAAGTTCAAGTCATTTGTAAGAGGAAATAAATTTAGGCTGGGTCAGTCACCTTTAAACAAGCAGTGCTATAAGACAATTGAATAAAACATTTGAGAATAAAGCCCACAGATCAACAGTTTTGAATATGCAAGAACACCGAAAAATTGTTCCCATGAGTCATTCTTGAAGAAATTTTTGTTCTTGACTCATGTGCCATTGTATTTGTCTTTAAGAAAAATAATGTCATGGGCCTTTACTCATGATTAGACCCTTTTCAATCCCCTTTGTCACATCCTAAATTTCTAGTCCTCCACCTGCTCTGGTTGAACTCACCATTGTCAGGACCCCAATTGTGATAGTTAGCTGAAATAATTATTGAAAATAGGTTGGTTCCTGAGACCCATCTTACCCTTTCAGAATAAAGACTTGATGTGTATTCTTGAGAGAGAGAGAAAGAGGGAGAGAGAGAGGGAGAGAGATATTGAGGGGGAAGGAAGAGGGAAAAGGGAGAGCGAGAAGAGTCAGAGTCTTATAAATCAAAAGGGATCGGGGCCAAGGACCAGAACCAGTTCTTGAACCCTGCCTGCCCTTACTTACCACTTGACAAGAAGGTAAAATTAGGAGGCAGGAGAACAGGAGAGAAGGAAAATCTGAGCAACAGCATATACCCCTAAAAGAAATTCCTAAAGATGTGTTTGGTTTTCTATCCTTTCCTAAGCAACAGTGACTGTCCTGTCTTGGTGAGCTGGTTAAGATCCTAGGATATGGATGAAGAAAGGTAAGATCGCAGAATCTGGACGGAGCATAGGTGAGGGGAGAGGTACCTCCTAGAGAGAGGGATATCCAGATTATTCAAAGGGAACAGAGCTGTGATCCTTTGCTCTGCCTTGTCTCCATCTTTACATTTTGAATCTTCAGTTTAGTGATAGAGCATATTTTGATAAAAGCATCAAGATTCCTTTCTTGAAGGCAAGATCATAGAGTGGGTGGTAAAGGGGCCAATGCTCTTCATAGACATCTGTTACTTTTCTGCTCAGAGTATCTTCCTCTTGGCAGCCGTCACTTCCCACTGTGTGCAGTTTTGTCATCACAGCCCCTCCTGCCACCACCACCACCATAAAGAAACATGACCCAGGCTAGGTCCATCACATTTTCTCTCACAGGAATTTGAATCTTGAGCAGAATTTCCAAGGACTGAAGGTAGTTGGGGCTGAATTATCCTTGTGGCAGTCAGAATGACCCTGTGTTGCAGAGAACTCTGAAACTCACCTGGTTACTGTCTTTCATGAAGCTCAATTGTTTAATTTTTCCTTTGCTATTGTGAGATGTCCAATACCCTGTCAGCAATTCCACCCCTTTAAGTTAACAGACCCAGTCTCTGTTGTTGACAAGCAAAAACTACTGAGCTAATATGGAGATTTTCCCTTCAGGGAAATGTGGGGGTTTGAAATCATTATTAGGCGCATACGAGGCAAAAGAGTGTGAAGCTCCCATTAACATATTAAGTGTAACAGCTCATTGAGGTTGGGGCTCTGGGAGCTAAGTAATTGTTACCATTGACCAATTTAAAGAGAAAACGAAGCATGATGATCATTTTTCACCTAATGTATAACTTAAAACAAGAGAACAAGATCAAATCTCAAAATTACACCTCAGTGATATTCCAGTTCTTTCTGTGACTTGGATGAAAAAATCAAGTCCTATCTAAAACTGTAAGACTGAGGACATACAAAACCCAACGCAGAAAGTGATTTTATGAGTTGGATTCACAATCTTTCTAAGTCTTTCCTATGAAGTTTAGAGCACTAATCAGAAGTCAGTGGATCTTGACAAGTGAAATGGCAACATGTAGGAGGATTTGGAACTTAGTGCAGTGGTTCTTAAAGTGTGACCCCCAGACCAACGGCATCAGCATCACTCAGATACTTGTTAGAAATGCACATTTTTTGGCCCCACCCCAGACCTAAATCACAGATGCTAGGGGTGGGCACAGCCCTCTGTGTTTTAGCAAGTCTTCCAGGGGACTAATGAAAGTCTGTCAACAACTGACTTAGAGGATCTGAAGTCCTCAAGCTATCCTGAAGTTTATCCTCTGCCTTCTTTGGCTGAGGAAGCTTTGCCACCTTTGCGTTTGAGAACTAGTAACTTCCCTCTCAGGAGGCAAGCTACACTGTTGCTATGGAAACCAGAATACAAATTTAGCATGGCCTTGTGGGGTAGGATGGGGTGGGGTAATGCTGAATATTGATACAGAAGAGTTAGAAATCTAGAAGAAATTGTAGGAACTTGCTAATTTATATCCTCAAACTATTGGGAAAATATTCATGGGAATAGATTTTGAGGTTGCTAGATCAAAAGACGTCCATGATTTGGATCAGGTCGAATGTATAGATACAGGTACTTCTCAGACATTAGGTATTCAGTGAGCTAACAAGTGGGGAGAAAGACTGTTCAATGCAAAAATGCACTGAACTTCGTTCCTCAAAAAATGACATCCCCAAAGTCAGAAATCCCTTACCAAGTATAAAGGAAGGAATTCAAAACTTCCAGGAAAAGGAATAAAAAATTAGATAAATTATGCTCATCCAGTCTAGGCACCTCCTCATCACTTCTTTGACAGAAACTTTGATTTTATTTCAGTAGTACTATAGATAGGTAAGGAGTATCAGTATGGGTTTAGTGTAGAAAATTGAAGCCACTCTAGGTATTGTAAGCAGTAAGGAACTTGCAGAGAATTAGATGCAAAATCACCGAAAGGGCTATAGAAGCTGGAGTGTGCGGTGGGAAGGGCAGTACTGGAATTGTTCGGTTCAGGAATTTGATCCTCTGATAAAGTCTCAGCAGCCACTTGACGCCCTTGGAAGTTGTGACTAGACCTGCTGAGTTCAGCTGCTGTCTTTGCCTGTTGACATTCTGATCCTCCTGACCTAGCATGCCAGCAAAGACAACATCAAGAAAATAGCTTCTGTCTCACTCCTGTTTTTCAAATCATGCAAGAGTGAATCTGCTTCTGGAATATGAGCTGGGAAAAAGTCTGGAAGCATGGATTTTAGCTTTCTAGCCTCTGCAGAGCTGGAAGGCACATTAAAAGAAAGGAGCATGAAGGTCAGAGAACTAATTCTGTATCCACCTTCTGAGGGAACCGACAGCTCTTTACAAAAAGCCCTCTCTGGACTTGGAATGCTGGGTGCACAGCTGCCACTGAAATGGGCCCCCAGACCTCAGGGGAGGGGAGGAGCTCAGGGTACCCGAGCCCATATGGAAGCTGTTAACCGCCAGAGGTGAACTGAGATTGGTTATCCTAAAAGATAGGACCAAGGCCATGGCAATTAGACTCCAAAAAAAGCAGTCCAACACTCATGAATATCTGGTTGTTATTAATCAGGGTATTCCAAAATGTGACATTTCCTCAAAGCATAAGTTCTTATCTAATGTATGACCCCTCTCCCCCTCCACCACAATGTCAGGACTTAGTCACCTTCCTTGAGAGTTAAGTTTGGCTGTTGTTTTTTAATCTGTCTTCAGGCCTGAGTCAGTATGTATTGAACGGGAATACATTAGTGGTTCAATTGAAACTGGAAGCTGAGAATGCTGATTGGCCATTTTCACTACTACAGGAATATGTATCCTGTTTCTAAATACACCATTGTATTTTGGAAGCATTTGTTTGATTTTACACGTTCACAACGGGACAGAAATTTGTCTCAGGATGAATCATACTTTGAGTCTCACCCATATCTGATTTAGATGATACTCTTGATTTTAGACTTTTGATTTAATTCTGGAATGAGTTAAGACTTTTGGGGATTTGGGATAGAATGAATGTAGTTTGTATGTGAGAAGAACATAAATTTGGGAGGGTGGGCAGGAGTGGAGTGCTATGGTTTGAATGTGTCCTCTCCAAAATTCAGGTATTGCCAATGTGATAGTATTAAGAGGTAGAGACTTTACAAGATGATTAGGCCATGAGTGCTCCTCCCTTGTTAATGGAATTGCTCTTCTGCTCTCGCTTGCCCTTCCACCTTCTGCCATGTGAGGATGCTGGAAGAAGGCCCTACAAGACAGCCGAACCTGGTGGTGCCTTGATCTTCTCAGCCTCCAGAACTATGAGAAAATAAAGTTCAGTTCTTTATAAATTACCCAGTCTTAGGTACTTTGTTTTAGTTGCACAAAATGAACTAAGACACATATTGAGAGAAGAGTATGTGTGTTTCTATGTGCCGAGCAGCCAAGAGGTAGGATGTAATGGACGTTGCATTTCTTTCTCTCATTTTTTCATTTTTCTCTATTCAGGCCCCGTCCTTTTGAGGATTGCTGTCCTGTTCTTCATGTAATTCTGGTGGTGCTGTCATTTACACCTTGCCTTAACCCAAACCAGTTGGTTGGGCATGTGACCGAGTGACCTAGAATCTTTCTCCCAGGAATTTAATTCTTGAGTGGCAATGAAGGCAAGTGAAATTGAATCATCCCAAGAAGAGCACCCTGTGGTCCCTAGAACAACCACGGGATGTGGGAGGTTCTAATAGCAGTTAAAGTTTTATTTTCTGCATAAAAGAGAACATCCAAATAAGTGGCTTGAAAAAGATTAAGTTTATTTCTCACCTGGAAAAGATGTGTAGAGGCAGGAAGTTCAAGGCTGATATGGCATCTTTACAACATCATTCTGCCCATCCTTAATATATGGCTCCCACTTTCAGGTTCCAAGTTATGATGCATATCGAACCTCCCTAAGGAAAGTCCTCTAAAACTATAAAAAGATGATTTTCTTCTTAAAGACAAAGTCCCATAAAGACAAAGAGAAAAACAGGAGTGGAAGACAATAACCACACATTTTTAGAAGTGTAAAAGCAGGTGGAAGAGTGATGGTTGACTTAGGAGAAACTGAAAAAGCCAAATTCCAAGTTGACAGTAGGAAAAACTGAGAAGCAATTTGATTTATGAGCCAAAATTCTAAAAAGGCTTAGGAACTGGCAGCCCAAGTGTTTCTAGAAGTGCGAATGGGAAGCACTAAAATAAGGTATGAAAGGAATTTGAGAAGCAATTGGATTCCTAAATTCCTATCCTAATTTCATGTCAGTGAGAGGCTAGCTACTCTTCCCACCTTGCAGAAATCTGGAGGTTTATTCTCAGAAGAATGGTAAAATAAAGAGTACCTGGATTCGTGCCAGGCACAGATGAGGGCATAAGAACCCTACTGAAAACATAGGGATAATCAGGGAATATCTCCCTAGTTAGTGGTGAGTGCAAAGATTACCTCCACTCCCAGCCCTCCAAATTCATGAGCACCCGGAATGCTGGTTGCCAGTCCATTGTGTTCCAGTACTAGATTGGAAAAGCCTTCTCCAGTGAACTGAATAACCCTAAATGAAAGATAAGGATCCCCCAAAATGGCCCACCCAGATCACCATATATAAAACTCAAATTAAGGAGACCCTCCACTCTTAATCATGGGCGGACAATCAAGGATGAGCAGATATATGAAGAAGCCTCCAACAAGAAGATAGGGATCAAAACTAAACAACAGAACAAACCAGTTTAGAGGAAACAGATTTACAAGAAGAAGAAAAATTTTAAAAACATATTGTTAATATAGTCAGAGATAAAAGAGATATGTTGTCCACGATAAAAGGATAAAACAGAGAACAAAAATATTTTAGATATTAAAAATATTTTAACAGAATTGGAAAAAAACTCAATAGAAGAGTTGAATGATAAAGTTGAGGAAAATCTTGAGCAAAATACCAAGATGATGAAAAATAGGAAAGAAAACACAAGATGATTAAAGAACTAGTCCTGATGCTCCAAATAAGTTTCAGAAAGAGGGAACAGAGAAGATAAAATAGCCACAAAATAATCCGAGAAAATTTCCCAGAATGAAAGAAGTTGCCAGACTGAAAGGGGTTATGGAGTGCCCAGGATAATAAATACTAATAGGCCTAGACGGAGTCTCTTTGTTGTGAGATCTGAGTAAATAAAGAGAAGATTCTATCAGTTTCCAGAAAGGAAAAACATATTCAAAGGAATAGGAGTCAGAATGGCTTGTGATCTTACAGACCTAACACTGGAAACGAGAAGACAATGAAATGTTACTTTCAAAATTCCAAAGAAACATGAGTCCTAACATAGAATTGTATATACTAGGGCCCAACTAATAATTAAGAATAACGGTAAAAGAAATATAGGTTCAGACAACTCAAAAAATTTATCTCCCAAGCATCCTTTCTTAAGAAGCTGTTAGAGGATGTGCTACATCAAAATGAGAGGGTAAACCCAGGCAGAAGGACATGGGATACAGGACAGAAACAGGACACCAGCCCAATAGAGGTGTAGGAGTTCACTAGAGGATGAGGAGGCGGGTTGGTCTCCAAGGCAACCAGAGCTGATTGTAGTAGGTGATTCCACAGACAGACGAGTTGAGGGGTGTCATCACCAAGAAGTCTGCTGCCAGTCTGTCGTTTAGGTTTTGTTTTTTTTTTAATTGTGGTGAAATTAATATAACGAGGTGAAACACAACATAAAATTAGCCATTTTAAAGTGAACAATTCAATGGCATTTATTACAGTCACAAACCTCTATCTAGTCCTAAAACATTTTCATCACCCCTGAAAGAAAACCCTGTACCCATTAAGCAGTTAATCCCCTGTCCTCCCAGCCCACAGCCCCTGGCAACCACCAACCTGTGTTCTGTGTAAGTAGTGAGTTTGAGCATTTTAGTGCTGATCAAGAAAAAAGACATGACCACGAGGTGGCAGTAGCACACAATTAGCTTTATTTGGGCCCAGCTTTGACAGGATTGCCCATCCAGTGAGGGAAAATCTCTTGCAGCAGGACACCTTCTAGAGAGGGCAGCATGGAGACCACCAACCAGAAGGGGAGGAGGGCAAGGGAAAGTCACCCAGCAACGAAATAGAGAGTCTGTGGGTCAGAGAGCTCCCGAGTACAGCAGTGGCTTGGGGTCTTTGATAGTCCCAGGAGTTGTCTTATCAATGGCTTGTAAATGCTGAATGCAGTTGTGTGAAGTATGCAAAGCAGGCAGTCTCTAAATGGCTAAAAATACGCTTATTTGTGTTATATTTAAAGCAATTGGACGTGTAAACATTTGATTTTGGCACCTGTGAGCTTTTGAGCTAAAGGTCCTACATACTGTGAAAAAGTAAAAAACATAAGGGCCAATGCACAGGGTCATCTCTGGGGCTCGTTTATTTAACAGTCTCTATGGATTTACTAATTCTGGAAATTTCATAGAAATGGGAGCACACAATACTTGATCTTTTGCATCTGACTTTGTTCACTTAGCATAATGTCTCCAAGGTTCATCCATATTGTAGCATGTGTCAGAATTTCATTCCTTTCAAAGACTAGACAATACCACCGTTCATTTACTTACTCATCCATTGGTGGACATTTGGGTTGTTTCCACCTTTTGGCTATTGTGAATACGCATGTTCAAGTATTTGAGTATCATCTTCTTAACTAGAGAACAGAAAACATGGTTCGTATTTGTCCTTGGCTTATCTAGACCAAGGATGTGGTTCCTGCCCTCCCCTCTAGGTCCTCCTGCCTGGACCAGCTGAGGGCACTCATTCATCCCACAGAGGAGTTGTGCTTTGACCATCTCCTAAGAGCTTGCTGTAGGCCATGGTGAACTTAAAACCACAAAACACAGAGAAGCCTCCTCCCCACTCAGCCACCCCATCATATTTCTGTGGCATTAGCAGTCTACTGCCCTGATTTGGACAGTTCCATGACTAGGACTCACTCATGCTAACATCCTCAGAAAGGCTCTTATAAATTCTCAGAGAATCTGACCCCAGCTATGACCCTGCTCTAACATACGCTGGGTGTATTAGTCCATTTTTGTTGCTTGTAACAAAATACCTGAAACTGGGTGATTTATAAAGAAAAACAAAATTTATTGCTTATAGTTTCTGAGGCTGGGACGTCCAAAGTCCATCTGGTGGTGGCGTCAGCGACCTGGAGGCCTCACATTGCAAGACGGTGGAAGCAGAGAGAGCAGAGAGAGACAGACTCCTCTTCTTTTAAAGCCCTCAGAACCACGCCCCTGACCACCATTTTTAATCCACTCACTACTGCACAGTCCTATAATCTAATTACCTCTTCAAGGCCCCACCTTTCAATTATCATAATAGGATTTCCCACCTTCTTAACAGTCACAGTGGGGGATAATACATAAAACTTGGGGGACACAATTTAAGCTTCAGGGAGTTTTGGGGGGATATAGGTCAATCCACTACAGAAAGGCTCTTATAAATTCTCAGAGAATCTGGCCCCAGCTATGACCCTGCTCTAACATATGCTGGGCCTGGCTCAAAATTGCTAATGGAGGCTTGGACTGTTTGTGCAGGAAATTCTGGGGTTCTAGATAGCTAGAGCATGGTCTAAAAGGGGATAGCACAGACTATGAGAGAGCCTGGTCCATTAGCCTCTTGGACTTTGCTAAAGGGCCTGGCCTGGGCTGAAGCCCTGTTACCTGTTTCAAGGTGGTGCTAACCAAGATACTCATCTAACTCAGCCTTACACAGCTAGGCTTGTGCTTGCTCCTTGAGAGAATGTTCAGAGAGAGAGATACATAGTGTGTGAACTATAAGGAAAAGCAAGGCAGTGATTAACTTAAAGTGGGACAATAGTTACGTGTGGGAATATGGAGAGGGATGTGAGTGTAGAGGTGCAGAGGGTTGTTTCCAAAATGCTGAGAATGTTTTATTTCTTAACCTGGGGGTGGATATACAAGGGTTGATTTTGTTATTACTATTTAAGCTGTACATATACATTGTATATATATTATACAAAATATAAAACAAAGATTAGATATCCAAAGTGGGAAAAGGAGGCAAAATAATTACATAATAGGTATTGAATCAGATAATACTTGTACATGTAATATCTGCCCTTCTTATCACCTTCACATTAAGGACATTACCCAAGTTATAAAAAAGAAGGACAGAAATTAAACGTATATTCTGATTTGTTACTTATTACATAATTATTTTGCCTCATATTCCCACTTTGGATATCTAATCTTAGTTTTACTCCTATAAGACCTGGTAGCGTTTAATAATAAATAAATACCGTGTTAACCACTGAATGTAATTGCCTGCTCTAGTGTAATTTTCATTTTCTCAAACTTGGTATTTTTCAAATTAGAGAAATAGAAACAAAAAATTGAAATAAATTCAGCTACAATGCTTGTATTCACTGTACAAAATGATCAATGTTCACCTGTATTTTTATTTCCCTTTGTAGGATAATTTCTGTTTTCAAAAAACGAATACTTATTTCAGAACTTATTATCTTAGGTTCTCATTGTCTGCTGAAGGAGGAAGATACCTCAGTAATATAAAAAAAAGTTTGATGTGGTAATTGGTATAAGAGGCTTGTGTAAAGGATTAAGAAAATGTGACAGCTGCTAGGCTGTGCCAAAATCAATCAGTTCATCTTATTTATTCTAATTCTACATCTGTGGGGTAATATACTGACAGTGGGGAATGGGGAATACACATAACTCAAGTGGTATAATATCAAATAATATTAATTAAGCAACCAACCTACACACACCTACACACACACACAGCTATAGAGAATAGATTTTGCAAAGCAATGGCCCTGTTTACCTCGTATTGCCTCAAATTTCTACTTAGAAATCTTTACCCATAGTACCGAGAATATTTTTATGGAGATCTTGAATTTTCTTTCAAATTCAAAGCATTTAAAAATTAGACAGGGCTGAGCCCGTGGCGCACTCGGGAGAGTGCGGCGCTGGGAGCCCAGCCACGCTCCTGCCGCGGGTTCGGATCCTATATAGGAATGGCCAGGGTGCACTCACTGGCTGAGTGCCGGTCACGAAAAAGACAAAAAAAAAAAAAAAAAAAAAAAAATTATACAAATTTAAAATCCCATCAGGTTACCCTAAGCCTCATGATTTCAAGTAAAACTCAAACAAGGAATTCAACATAAATACTTCTGAGCTATTACTATGTTATGGTACAAGGTTGATTCGGTTAGGGAGAAGCACAATGAAAGACGCTTTTACAGGGACATGTTTTCCAGTAAAAATTCTGCGGCTACTCTTTTCTAGTTTAAAAGCGATTTTTTGCTACAGTACACACTAAGATTTTGCAAAAGATGCAAATTTTTCGATCAGGGTCAACCTCCTGGTTGCTAAAATGGTATATATGTGTACTTTCTGGATTACTCTTTATTAAAAAATACTGAATTTTGCCCCATGGTCAGACCACGTGTTCCAATTTTAGGTTAAGGAAATAGTCACACTACTCGTGGACCATGACCCTCCCCCAACTCCCACTGACTAGCTTCCTACCAACAGAAATACATGCCTTTCATCCTAAAGTGGGTATGACGGAAAGTGACGCGGAAACCGAGGTGGGTTTAAATCCTAGAATGCTAATCTGGTTTTCCACGTCACTCAAACGCAGAACTGCGTTAGAGAGCCTCTACAAGGTCGGTCCCTTGCATCTGCACACCTCTGCGATTAAAAGGTATCTCTCCTTGGAAGAGAATTCTCATAAAGCCCCTGTGGGAAATTATCTAGCTGACAGCCAGGCCAACCAGAGGGTAGGAACGAATCTGGTTTCTCTTTGAAAAGCCTTCCCGGGGCTAGCATGCAGCGCCAGCAACAGAGCGCGCCCGGCACCACGTGTCTGCATCAGCTGCCGGATTGGCGGAGCGCATTTTAGCGCTGCGGTCTAGACGCGCGCGGTCCCGCCCAGCTGCAGAGGAGCCTGGCAGCGGAGAGAAGAGGCCGGAGGGGGATCGCGCCGGGGAGGGGGGCGGGTGGGGGGTGGGGGACTCATAGGCTCCCGCGGCCCAGAGCCTGGGAGGGCCCGGAGCGTCGCCGAGACGACCCGCCTTGCCACAACTTGCCCAGGCGAGAAGAAGGAGTCGGCCAGCCTGTCTCAGCTTGGCTGCTTCTCGGCCTCCGCGGGCCCCGCCTGCTCTAGCAGCACCCCTGGGGTCTGAGTCCCCTGTGTCGCCCCCGTCCGCCTGCAGCGCCCGGCGCCCGCCCAGGAGCGCGCAGCTGGGGTGAGCCGAGGCCGAGGATGCTCCAGGCGCCCGCGGGAGCCCGCGGTGGACGGGGCATCTCGGCGTCCGCGCAGCCGGGCCCTCCTCCCGCCTCTCCCGGCTGCGAGCCGAGCCGCCGCAGCCCCTGCTCTCCGTTTGCCAACTGCGGAGGGGCGCCGAGACCCCACCCGAGCCAGCGTCCCTAGGCCTTTGTCTTGCGCTTTCGGCGGGTCGGCCGAGCCGAGCGCCGGGACTGGAGGCGCCGTGCCCGGGTGGGGGCCCTGCCTTGGGATGGGGGGGCGGAGGGAGCGGGAAAGCATGCCCCTTCTTTCCTGTTCCGGCCATCTTGTGACCCAGATCCGATCAAGGGGGCAAAGGTGGCCAGCAGCGCGGTGTCCCAGGCTGGAGTGGTGGCGGCGAATGGAGATGGACGCTTCTGACCCGCGCGCCCCATCGCCCTGACCGCAGCGTGGGGGGCGACTTCATCTCCGAGGCCCTTGGCCCGGAGCATGGATTAATCCTTCTAAAAGTCCCGAGGCATGGAAAATAGGAGGGATAAGGGGCTGAGATCTGGTATTTCCTCGGCTAAGATCCTGGTTCATTCGATCGTTCTTTATTCACGTGCTCATTCTGCAAATTCTAACACCCTCTTCGTGCCGTCCTGTGCTAGGTGCTGGGGATATATCGGTGGGCGAGAGAAACCACGGTCCTTGTACCCGCTGATCCTGTAGCCTAGTGGATGGAGCCCAGAGTGCACAGACCTGCCAGGTTGGTATCCTGATGCTCTTAAGTGGATGGGGGAAACTCAGGCCTAGCGCTGACAAATTTCTTCTAGATCAGGCAGCAAGTAAATGGAAAAAATCAAACTGTGAACCTATCTAGTCTTTAGGACTTTTATGCCGTGCTGCAGTGAATCGTTAACAGTTCTTTTTCTCTAAAGACCCACTAAAAATTATTTGGATGTACGGTTTATTATGAAGCCATATGAAGTGCATGTTTTATTTCCTAGATGCTTTTGTATGGGTTTATTTCTAGTTCACAATATCTGGAAAGTGCTAAAAATATTTGATATTACAACTTTGCTTCCAGTTACTCTGAATTGTATTTTCCTTTCTTCTATTACATATTTGGTTGCTAGGAAAGAAAAAATTTTTCCTGATGGTTGGTCCAAGCAGGGACTCCCCGGTGGATTGAGGAACGTCTGGCTTTTCCTCAGCTCATTGATCTCTGTGGTGACCACTGGCTGCCCCCAGAAGACCCGAAGAATGAGAGGGTTGAGGTCTACCAGTTGCTGCTAGAAATATTTTTTTGCCTCCCCAGAAGACAGAATGCAGCTCCGACATAGATTTGTAAGGTACCTATGGCCCTGTAAAATTTGATGGTAAAGCTGATGCTTAAAATTCCCCTCCATCTGTTTTTACCTTCAGGATTTTGAGAATATATCCCTTTAGAAAGACTATTACATATCTTGGGAGTTCTTTGGTTTGTACTTTTATCAAAATGCTATATTTAGGCTGCCAACCCATAGAGGAAGAAAGACTCTTTTTAAAAAGGAGTTTTTACAACCACATTGTATATCGACAAATAAAATAAAAAATAAAAAGTATCTTGGATGTAAGAAATTTAGAAAGCCTGCCATCAAGTATGATTAACTAAAAGTTTGATTTTTAAAACAACTTTATTGAGGTATAATATTAAAAAACGCACCTTGATTGTAAGTGTACATACAATTTAATGAATTTTGACAAATGTATATATCCGGGTAATCAACGCTGCAATCAAAATGTAGAACATTTTATTGCTTAGTGTTTTCTAAGTTGTGTTTAAGAGGAGGATGAATATAGGTATTTTTAATCTCAAAACCTAAGGCGAGGACAGGAGCGGATAACCAGAGAATGGCAGCTAGGACCGAAAGTTCCCGGGGATGTGGCCCCCCCGTGCCTGCCTTAAGGGACAGGGAGTGTCCAGCCCCAAAGACGGGGAACCGGCGCCCAGGAGGTGCGCTCTCCGGGTGGACGGGTATGTCCCGGCGGTCCCGCCTACGAGGTCTTTTCTGGTCCCGCAGGGCCCTGGACTCACGCTGACTGCGCGCGAGCCGGCGCGCCCTTTGCTCGGGACTGGCCCGGGCGCTGCCATAGCAACGTCCTGGACGCCCAGACGTTAGGCCGCGGCTGCCGCCGCCGCCGCCACCACCACCGCCGGGACTCCGGCCTTGTCCTTCTCCCGAAGGGTGTGGCGGCGGCGGCCCGGGCCGGGTAGACGCGACCGCCCGGTCCTCGATGCAAGCGGAGGCGGCGGGTTGACTGCCCAGCATGGTAAGAGGCGGGAGGCCGGGGATACCCGCGGGCGGCCACTGGGTGGAGCTGCCGGGGCCCCGCGCGACTCCCAGCTCCCCAGCCCGCCCGCCCTGGGACCCCCGCCTCCCGTCGCGCTGTCCCTTGCTCCCGCAGCCCTTCCAGAAGCACGTGTACTACCCGCTCGCCAGCGGCCCCGACGGTCCCGACGCCCCTGCAGCCGCCGCGGGGGGCGCGGCCGCCCTGGCCTGTGCCCCGCCCGGCGTGGCTTCGGGCCCCGTGCCCTTCTTCCAGTTCCGGCCGCGGCTGGAGAACGTGGACTGGCGGCGGCTGAGCGCCATCGACGTGGATAAGGTGGCGGGGGCCGTGGACGTGCTGACGCTGCAGGAGAACATCATGAACATCACCTTCTGCAAGCTGGAGGACGAGAAGTGCCCCAAATGCCAGTCGGGGTTGGACCCGGTGCTGCTGAAGCTCATCCGCCTGGCGCAGCTGACCATCGAGTACCTGCTGCACTCGCAGGAGTTCCTCAGCTCGCAGCTGCACAGCCTGGAGGAGCGGCTGCGCCTGAGCCTCGGCGACTGCGAGCAGAGCAAGAAGCTGCTCAGCAAGCAGGCGGGGGAGATGAAGCTGCTCAAGGAGGAGTGTAAGCGCAGGAAGAGGATGATCTCCACCCAGCAGCTCATGATGGAGGCCAAGGCCAGCTATTACCAGGTGGGAGCTGCGTTGTCGGCACCATTCGTAACCTGATAAACGACTCGGTTTCCATTTGGGAGACCTTTCCTGTCGCACCGCTCTTTCTTTTCAAGGTTTGTCCTGTACATCAGAATAGCATATTTAAGCAAAAATAGTCATTTTAACCCACAGATGATATGGTTCCTTACTTTCTGCAGACGACCGGGGAATTAATAATCAAACAATTAACGTCGTCTGCACTGCTTTATTGAAGTCATCTAATTGCTGGCTGTTGAACCTGTTTCCTCCTCCTAATCGATATCATGAAAAAAAAACCATGTTAAAATTGCCCTCAAACGATGTGGAATGCTTAAATTTGTGGGGGTTTTTTCTTCATTTTTAAAAACTTTGAAATATTTTCAAAATGACAGAAGTCTCCAGAATAGTACGAAGAACTTTCATATACCTTTCACTCACATTCACCAATTATTAACCTTTGTCACATTTGCTTTATTTCCTCTATCTCTATATATGTGCTATTACTTTTGAACCATTTCTTAGTGAGTTGCCGACTCTTAAATATTTCAATATGTATATTTCCTAAGAACACGAACATTCATTTACGTAACAACAGTATTTAAAGAATTAAACATTTTTGTTTTTCTGATCTTAATCTACAACTGTTATGGGTTAGACATTGAGCCCAAGATAAATATTGCAATTCTTGAGTATAACAAATCAATGTATGTGTTTTTTATCGATTAGTTGGAGAAAGCACAAAAGGTATAAATGATGTTTGATAAAGATATCGAAGTATGTCACATATTGACAAGATTGATTTCACACACGTACTTTCTAGTCATTTTGGCTAAATATGTATGGCTTAAAAGGCCTTAGTGGACTTAGGAATAGTAGGGCTAAAGCATGCATGAATCTGGAGAATTGGGTGTAGGGCAGAGAAGATAATTCATTTAATATTGCTTAGGACTGACCCAACAGTGTTGGGAGAAGTGTACTGAAGCTAGTGGAACAGTTCTGAACAAAGAATACTGTTAGAAAGCCATTGTGTTTGGCCCTGTTTAGACAACCTTGAGGTGTAACCTACAAATGATGCTTGATGTCACTAATTGCCTATTTGTTTCATAAATGCTGTTTAAAAATTAAACATTTATAAATAGTGTGAAGATGGCTTTATCTTGTACAATGAATAGAATGGATTCCATTTTAAAAATTTTTTAAAGTTCATTATATTATAGCTTTTGACCATCTGGTGAAATATTAAAACCTGTAACATATAAAACTTTTATGTTTAAACATTTTTTTCATTCATTTAATTACCATAGAAATAGCTGTTAATAAAGATTTTTAAATACAAATATCTAAGGATAAAAAGGTAATGACTCAATTTTATCAAACAAGTGACACCTGCCAATTCTTGGCAACTTGGCAGACTCTCTGAATGACAGTATTGACTGTGTGGTGTACTCAGGTGTGACCAGGAGGAGGTAGGCATGACCAGATCACCTTTTCCTCATTAGTGTAGTACAGTACAGGTATAATCCGTCCTCTGTTAAGCGGCTTGCCATTGTCTCTTTGTGGAGTCTTTGAGCAGTGTGCATGCCTTAGGGTGACAATTCCAGGGTTAGACTATTTGGATTTGAATCCCTGGTGTTCCACTGAGCATGTCATTTAACTTCTAAACCTCAGTTTCCTCATCTTAAAATGGAGACATTAATAGTAGCTACCTTTTAGGGCTCTGAGAATTCCATGAGCTAATGCAGGTAAAGCATGATGAAGGCTCAGTAAACGGCATCTGATGCGGGGATGTTGCTTTCCATAGTGGCTTCCCAGTAGTCAGCTGTGACTACATGTGATCTTGTTGTGAATTCTCCGACCTTTCTAAGAATTCATGGAATAGTGGGGGATATAGAAAAGAAGACCAGAGGCCACAGTGCAGATGCTGTAGGAATTGGTAATTCAGGGAGGGGTGGGTGTTCAAAGTTTGACATTAAGAGCAGTTGGCACGTAAACTGGCTAGATTCCATGGTGTTATGATCATTGTAACTCCAGTTTCCTAAGATGGCGATGTTTGGCCTATAATAAGATTTATGGGAAGACAATTGATTTTGTTTAATAGTTATTTGGCTTTAGGATGCATACATGAGAGGTCTCAACAGCTGGGCAAGTCTGATGGCCATGTGTAAAGGCCAGAGTGTACCAATGATCTATCAAATTATTTTTAAACACTTAAAAACTTCAAAATGGGAGCACTGTGCTTGGCAGAGGTTTGTAACAGGACTTAGACTCATTATAAGAACTTTTGTTTACATAGCTGGAAGTCTCAGATTCCTCTCCAAGCCACTGCAACACAGGCAGACGTTAGAATCTGTCAGTGATTTTCTGTCCCTGCTTCAAGTTATTTAGCCTCTTGGTGTTGGAAATGAGTGTTGGGGAGGAGAAAAAGCATACATCTTGCAGTCATAGGGACATAGGTTAAAATATGCAACTTTCTGAGCTTTTGATTTCTTTGTGGGCAAATTGGTTGCTATGGAAATTAAATAAGATAATCATGTAACAGGGTCTAGCTCCCAGTAGGCCCAGTGGAACTGTTGGTTTCTTTATCATCTATTCTCAGCCACAGTCTTGGAGAGTTCTCAAAAAATATCTGGAGGAATAGAGAGCTTCCATCCTACTTAATTTTGGTAAAGGAATTCTAACTAATAAGTTGTATTAATTTCTTTACACTAAATGATTCTCATTTTTTAATGATTTTGGATGTAAGTTGTTTTAAGACATTTACATGTTTTACATACTAATACACATTCTTAAACCAAGTGTACTGAACGTAATTCAACATATTCTATCCTTGGTTGTCATGGAAAGAAGTATAAAATTCTTTTCTATGAATAGATAATAGCACCTCACTTTTCTTAATTTATTATGTCGCTTTTTTTCTTTTGTAATATGCTTTAAGGGATGCTCCTTCCAAACTGAAGTTTATATATCTTTTATCTTTACTTCAAATCCATATATACACATATATACACACACATTTATCATATAAACACATATATACATACCTATGTTCAAGAAAATTCAAAGAGTTTTAGAGGATAAAAATTTTAAAGCATTATTAAAAAGTCTTATAGTTATTTTATTAATGGGAAAATTTGATACTAAGTTACGTAGCATTCCTTCCTGCCTTCTTAGCCTGAAAGGGAATTATTTCTTTCTTTTTTTTTTTAAAGATGACCGGTAAGGGGATCTTAACCCTTGACTTGGTATTGTCAGCACCAAGCTCACCCAGTGAGCTAACCGGCCATCCCTATATGGGATCCGAACCCGTGGCCTTGGTGTTATCAGCACCGCACTCTCCCGAGTGAGCCACGGGCCGGCCCAAAAGGGAATTGTTTCTAAGGCAGAGTCTTTATGCAATAAATAGGATTCCTGCACTTCCTACTACTTCATTGTAAAGAATGATCTGACTTATATTAAGTTTCTAATTTTAATCCTAGTGCTGGTAAATTAGGTAGCCTTAGCTTTGGGGTCTGATGGACCTGGTTTTTAGATCCTGGCTTGCTTCCCAATCACTCTTAGCAGAGTGTTGTGAGGCCCTGATGAGGTAATCGGTATAAAGAGCCTGGCATACGGGGGGCACCCCTGATTGGGACCTATTTATACTGTTGTAATCTATAATGTGGGAGTCATCCATGCCTCTAAGCACTAACATTATAATGAAGTATAACCATGCTGGGGAAGAAGCCTCAGAAATCTGGGGATAACAAATATGTATTATATTTAGGAGTAAATAAGTATATTTTTCTTACTACTTTTGCGCATAGAAGTTACCACTTTTTAAAGCAGGGGTTGCAGAGTGGCACCCCACAGGCTGAATTTGGGACTGCAAACTTTTTTTGTTAGGCCTGTGTAGTATTTAGCTTCTTATTGGAAGACGTCTTTTGGTGGCCATGTACCCCAGTTCACCACATCTCCTCCCCTCCCATGGTGGAACACTTGCCTGTCAGGCTCCAACCTTGGAGATTCTGATTTAAGATTTAAGAGGTACGGAGTGTGTAATCTCCATTGTTAAGAGGCATACTGCACCTTTCCAATGCTAGTAGTCGAGGGAGTCAAACTCTGAGAAACGTTTTTTCTTTTTTTTCAGGAAAATGTGTGATAAATAGGCCTGTCCATGCACAAAGACGTAACCGCAAATCCCAAGAGGAAACTGGGTTCCGGATAGATTTGTTGAGGGTCTGTGTGCACTTTTAGAGTGCAGAATGTTCCTTAACTTAGAAAGAGGCTATCAGGCATTAGAAAGATGATAAAAGCCAGAGGGAGTGTGAATCATTTATTTACTGAGGGACATAGTCCACTCCCCAGCCTGTTCCTTCCTGGCCTGGCTGGTAGACAGCGCTAATATGAACCCGGAAGTGTGAGAATGCTCTTCCGGGTCAGGCCGCAGGCTCGGCTCACATGTTCCTACCTAGTCAGGAAAAGGTAATGGGAAAGGACGTTGGGCCACGTGGGTTAAAAATCCCATCTCTACTAATTTCTAAGCCACTAGGCCTTGACAAGTTGCTTAACCTCTCTGTGTCTCAGTTTCTAATCTGTGTAATGGCAATAATAATTGTACCTACCTCACAGCAGTTGTTAATGGAATGGGGGTTAAATGAGTGCACGTAAAGTGCTTAGAACAGTGCTTGGCATGTAGTTGTTAGTGTTTTAGCTAAAACCTGGGAGTGAAGGGAAAAATGTTCTGTGGCATAACAGATTCCAAAACTTATTACAAAATGTCAGCAATCGTATGACTGTCATGATCTGGGTTTTTCTTTCCCCCCGAGATAGAAAATCCAAACCCTGGACTCTTTGCCCTTGCAAAATGATTGGGCCCAGTTATGATCAGTTTTACCTGTGAAATTATGATCTCATTCATTTTCATATCACTTCTCTTTGTCTGCATTTCCCTTTGCTTCAAGAAATCACAAGAATTAGGTAGTTGAGACTGGAGAAAATTAAAGATGTCTGCTTTTTGAAGGCTTTTTTCCCCATTACTGTGTGTGGCAGGGGGTTTGTGCGGCATGTATAAGGGGGTTAGCAATGGCAATGTGTAGGGTCTTTTTTCCTCAACATTTTATTATTAAACATTTAAAAATTCAGAAAAATTAAAACAACTGTATTGTGAATATCCATATATGGAGGGTTTTTTAAAGAAAAATCTCATTCGTTTTCAAATAAAAACTAATAATAGAATACTAAAACCACATAAAAAAGTGTGCAAACTGATGTAATAAACATCATATACTTACCTCCTAGGTTTAACTTATGTTAGTATTTTGCTATATTTCTATCTTCTCTTTTTGGGAAAGTTTAAGATTTTAAAAATTATAGAAATAAATAATTTTCCTCCCTCCATTCCCAGAGGAAATCTCTGTTTGCCTGTATCCTTCCTCTTTGTGTTTTTTATGAATATTTTAAAATATTTTTATGAGCATGTATATTCATAAGACAATGTTAAGTTTGAAAACTTTCTAAAAATGATATACTTATAAATCTGTATTAGTCTGGTAGGGCTGCCATAACAAAATATCACAGATTAGGTGGTTTATGCAACAGAAATTTATTTTCTCACAGTTCTGGAGGCAAGATCAAGATTAAGGCGTCAGCAGAGTTGGTTTTTGGTGAGGCCTCCCTTCCAGTTTTGTAGATTAGCCCCTTCACTGATGTCTCTTCCTCTTACAAGATCACAAATCCTGTCAGATTAGGGCCCCACCCTTATGGCCTCATTTAACCTTAATTACCTCCATAAAGGACCCATCTCCAAATACAGTCACATTGGAGGTTGGTGCTATTCTCCACTTTTGAGTTACACTTTCCAGGTTTGTAACATTCACATTCTCTCCCCCAACCATAATGTCTTACTGGTTTTTTTATGGGGTCTATATTTACGTGCTCACCCAAAGTCCTTTTACCTCAACACCTCCATTCTTGAGTTCTTTATTTGATCCATCTCTTAATTGGTCAGATTGTCAAAATGATTTTTCTTACGCAAAGGACCCATGAGTGCTGAATTCCCCCAACTCTTTCAGGTTTGGAAGACATACTGGCTGGGTAGAAGGTTCTTAGGTCTAAGGTCAGAAGGGAAACCTTTGAATTTAGTAGATATGTTTCCCTTGTCTTCTGGCAGTAAATGTTGCTGTGAGAAGTTTGAGGCTGGCCTAAGTTTTTTCTACTTGTGAGTGATTTGTTTTTTCTGCCTGGATAGCTGAAGAGTTTTTTCTTTCTGCTTGAAGCTCAGTAGCTTAGTAGGGTATGTCTTGGGGTTGAGCATTGTGTAGCAATTTTTCCTGGAACCCAGAAAGCACTTTCTATCAGCAGACTCAGCTTTTACTTCATTTCAGGGAAATTCTCTTGTATTTAGTCTTTGAATTTGGGTTCTCTACTTCTGAGAAACCAATGATCTGTCTGTTGTGTGGCTTTTGTCAGTCAGCCCTTCATATCTGTTAGTTTCTTTCTAATTGCTTTAATCTCTGTCTCGATCTGCATGCACTTCGATCAATGATCTCAGCCTTTCTTTTAGTGAGCAATTTGGTTTTTTAACAGTGCCTCTTTTGATCTTTGCTTTTTCCAATTTATTTGTTCTGTGATGATGTTTTGTTTCTTACTTTGTTTTTCATATTTTTTTATCTTTCTTTTTTCAGCTCATTCTGTTTTTAAAAAATCATTTTGTTTTTATAGAATGCATGCTCCTCTTATGTTCTGTGGCATGAATGAAGAGATTGCGAAGAACACCTTTTTGTTTCTTTCTTGATTTATAGTCCTCCCCCCATAACCTTTAGCTTTGCATGCTGTGTGTTTTCTCTCCCTTTCTCTCTTCCTTTCTTTCCCTTCTTTCTTTCCTCCCTTCCTTCCCCCTTTTCCTCCTCCTTTTGATGGGGTAGTGTATTTGCATCCTCTCCGTCACTGTCTTGCCATTTCTCTCATCTTACCCATGTTTAGGCAGCCCTGCTGAAACATTCTGTTCTCCTTGATACAGTAGCATTATTACTGTCTGAAGGCTGGATATCCATGTCCCATTTTCTGTAGCCTGAAGGAATTGGAGGTTGGAAAGGTATTGTTAGAATACCTTCTGGCAATGTGCTGCGTTGGGCTTGGGGTGGGGCTGGGAAGTGAGGGTGGCGTGGCTTCCTCCTTTCCTTTCTCCAATGCTGTGCAAGCCCTAGAGCCTGCATTTACATCAGCATCAGTGCAGGAAGTCCCTGAAGTCCTGTGGATGAACCATAGCAGTTATCAGAGAAGGCTGAAAAGATGCTTTAAAGAACCTCTGAAATGCAGTGCTAAGAAATATGCCATAATATTAGTTTTCTGGGAAACCCAAACCTGAAATCTGGATGCAGTTAGACTCATTAAGAGTGAGGCAATACAGTGAACGGAAGAACATGTTAAATGACACAAGAGGGATGAAGTCAGTGAACTCTAGACTGAGACAAACTCTGTAGGACAAGCATTTGGTCCCTTCAGCAAAAGGATAGCAAGAAAAAAAAAAAAAAGATGAAGAGGGAACCTATAGACTAAAAAGAGAGTTAAGAGATATAATAACCAGTTTTAGGATTGGGCCTTATTTGGATTCTGATTCAAACAAATTATGAAAAAATTTTTTTTGAGACAATGTGGGAAAATTCATTTTAATAGGCTAAATATTTCCAAGCATTTGTTCAATCATGTATTAATGCTGCCCTCTGGGGATAAGCTGTGAAAAAGATAGACAGAGCCCATGCTATCAAGAAGCTGCATTTCTAACACTTAGAGGATTGGGCAGGAGACAATCCCTCTAAGTGAACAAGTAAAGCAAACAAATGTGGAAAATTAACCGGTGAGATGTACAATGATGAAAATAAGATGGTGATGATGTGACAGTGACTGGCGGGAGGATCTCCAGGGAAGACCTTGTTGAGGTAAAGCTGTCATCCCCAGTGTGGAAGGTGTTCAGTGAGTGACATCTCGAATGTCAGGGAGCAGCCAGCCATGGGGAGGTCTGGGGAAGATCAGGTGGGGAACAGAGAACACAAAGCCTCTGAGGTTGGCATGCATGAGGGACAGAAAGAAGGCTAGTGTGGCTGGAGTGTCATGAACAAGTTGGGGATGACAGAGTGGGAGCCACCAGTCTAAGAGGACCAGCATCAGGGGTTCCAGAAAGCACCAGATGGGCTACTTTCACTGTCAAGAAGTAGTTTTCATTCCCATGTGTTCAGTTTGGGAAGAACGCCTCGTGTTATATTGCTTTTCAGACATATTTTTAGTATCACTGCCCGGATCTTTCAGGGAGAAAGCCCCCAAGAAGTAGTGCTTCTAGTCCCCATATTTTAATTGCATTTGGGTGGGAGGACACTCGTTACAGACACTTGGATTTGTTGCTGTCTGCTTTTCAGTGCCATTTTTGTGACAAGGCCTTCATGAACCAAGCTTTCCTACAAAGTCACATTCAACGCCGCCACGCTGAAGATTCTCACCTTGGTAAGTCATGACCTCTATTTTCAGAGCTATTTTCTTTCTGCTCCCTTTTTCTTTTTTCAGTGAGACAAGTTCCAGTGCATTTCTCACTGAAATTTAAAAGAAAGCGTCATAGTCCTTGTTCATTTGATAAGTAAATATCGAGTCCTACAATGTGCATGCCCTGAACCGGGTGCTGGGGATACAGCTGCAGCAAACAGAGGACTCTTGGTCTTTTGAGTCTGATGTCCTAATGGAGGGGCTGATGAGGCACACCAATCAATAAAAAACTCTTTTTGTGTGGCGGCAAATGCGATGAAGACCATAGAGCAGGAGAATGGGGTGGAGAGGGACCTTGGATGTTCATTGAAGGCCTTGCTGAGGAGGCCGTATCTAATCAGAGACCACGAGGAGGAGGAGGTTCCAGCCTGGTAAAAATCTGGGAAAAGAGCATCCCAGGAAAAGGGAACACGAATTGCAAAGGGTGTGAGGGGAGGCAGGGCGGCATGTTTGAGGAATAGAGAGGAGGCTGGTGGAGTAGAGAAGGTGAGTGGTGGTGTGGGTGGGGCTGCATAGGTAGGGGCCGGGTCACAGCAGGCCTTGAAGGTCCTGGGCTGGAATGAGGATGTTTTTATAAGTGTAATGGGAAGCTACCAGAAAGTTTTAAGTAGGGGAGGGACATGGTTTAATTTGTATGTTAAAGTGACCCCCTGTAGCTGTGGATGGAGAATAGACTCTCCGGGCAACAGTGGAGCAGGTGGAGGAGAGAGGATGCTGTGAGAGCAGCCCAGGTGAGAGAAGAGGTGGCTGGGCCACGATGGGCCCAGGGCAGATGAGCAGGTAAAGATGTAAAGGACATGTTGTGAGCACAAGTCCTTTACATGGAGTCACAGAGCCTTCAGAGGTGTGACTCAGTGTTGAGAGCAAGGAGAAAGCAAAGGTGATCCTGGGTTCTTGTCCTGCATGTTTGGTGAGTGGCGGTGATGCTTACTGTGATGGAGGGCTGGGGGTGCACAGTAGTTTGAAGGAGAAAGGAGAGTTTGGGATGGCCCTGGGTACATTCACATTACACATACAATAGACATGCAAGTGGGGATGCTGGAGGTCCCCAGCTTCAGGTAGAGTTCAGGCTGGACATAGAAATCTGGGAGTCACTGGAGTAGAGCTGGGCTGGCTAAGGTCACTGAGAGGGGGAGGAGAAGATGGCAAGGCCAGTCCCCAGGCTCTCCCTACTGTAGGAGGTCAGGAAGAGCAGCGTGGAGAGCGAGAACTAGCAGGAGGGTGACCTGGGGAGTGTGTTGTCCTGGAAACCAATGGAAAAAGTATTGCAAGGAGAAGGAGGTAGTGGTCAGGTGTGGTCAGTTGTGTCATACGTTCCTGAGACACAGAGTAAGATGAAGACTGAGGATTGACTGTTGTCAAGACAGTTGTTGGTGACCTTGACAAAGCTTCAGTGGTTTGGTGAGTATAAAAGCCCGAATTGAGTGAGCTGAGCCGAGAATGGCAAGGGTGTGGTCTTATCAAATACAGACATTGATTGCAGTAATGTTTGCAGGGAAGGAAAGCAGAGATATGAGGCATCATCTGGACAGAAATGTGGGACCATTGGGACCAAGGGGAAATTTTTGTTTCATTTGATGTAGGAGATACTAAGATGTGCTTGGGTGCGCATGGGAACTAACCAGAATATGGAGGGGGTAATGAAGACACGAAAGCAGGGAGGAGACTGGCTGGTTAGCTTAGGTGGTTCGAACGCAGTGTTGTAACACCAAGGTCAAGGGTTTGGATCCCCATACTGGCCAGCTGCTAAGATAAATGAAAAATTGGGGAGGGATTCTGTGGCTTACCAAGGAACCAGGTTTCCTACTATTTAAATGTTCTTGAGAACAAAAAATGTATGGTCTCTTTCTTCACCAGCAGATCAAAGCTTTCTGCACATTGCTGCAGTAACCCACAGAAATTCTTATTTTGATCTTTAATGTTTTCAGTATCTAGTGACATGTACACTTAGCTTGTTAACTCAGTAGCCGTGTTCTCCTTCATTTGGGGCCAGTCTGTTTCCATTCCTGCCCATTTCAGGTAAATAGATTTATTTAGGAAATAACCAAACTTTCTATAGAAGCAAAATAAACATTAAATTCTATTTATAAGCCATGGACCACTGATACAATTTAGCAATATATTGGAAAAATTGGGAAGATGAGATATTTTAATTAATCTATCTTTCTTCACTGTAAAACTGACCTTCTTTCTCTTCTGTTTCAGTATCTTATTCTATCTCATACTCGTTTCAGAGAGTATTTCAGACTCTGAAATGAGTATTATTTCTTCAGGTCATCTTTGAGATTCTGACTTTCTACTTTGGTTTCCATACCTTTCATGTCTACACTCACAGACACATGTAAATCCATTCAGTCATGTGTACATCTGCATGTAAGTACATGTACATAAGTATTCTTCCCTTCACTTGTTGCTTCCTTTTACAACTTTTCAGTACCTTGTTTTTGCCCCAGTTGACAGGATGTGGCCCAAGTTTGCATTTTGAATGCCAGTCCTCTGCTTGGATGAGCACAGATGGGGGGTCCTCAGGAGAGTTTGGTGGGAGCCAGAAGGTTGGTGACCATAGAGATTTTAGTATGGTGGTGCCTGCAGTGGAAGCCGTTGCTTCTCTTCTCTGATTGAGACAGGCATCTCTAAGAAGAACCCAGAGTGCCACTGGGTCAAAGCAGCCGGGATTTTTCCTTGTCACCATGACTGCTCCCTGAACAGGGCTCTCACACTATGTCCGTGGGATAATCCAGCCTCAACACAGTGGCTGAAAGAATGTGCTGAAAATTCAGTGCCCAATAATATGAAGGGCTCCCAGTAAACATTAAAGAGCAGCAGTTGGCTCATGTGGCATGAAGCAAGTAATAATATCCCAAGTAAGAGCAGGACTGTACCCTTAAGTTTTCTGGTAAGTTTTGTAAGAGATGGTGTTTTAACAAGATTTTCTGTTGCAACAGAGTACAAGAACAAGGCACAGACCGATAAGCTCCAGAATGAGATTGACATGCTGAAGGAACAGCTGCAGCTTACCAGGTCTCAGTTAGAGGCTGCACAGCACGCCAATGCAGTCAGATTGTCGAAGGTACGCTACAGCATTCTGAAACAGTGGTATTTTCAATATAGTTAACTGTGTGTAATTCAAAGGTGCCGTGGATGCCAATAAACAGAGGATGCGTAGGAGTTTGCAGAACTCGTTAAGTGTGATTGTATTTTGTATTGCCAATCTACTACTTACTATCTTACTACAGAGCACATCACTAGAAATAGAGTTCACTAGCTTTTTTTTAATTGAGATAAAGTTCACATAACATTCAATTAACTTTTTTCTTTCCTTCTTTCTTCTTTTTTTCTTAAAACAACCCATATTTATTATCTTACATTTCTGTGAGTTACAAGTCTGATACGAGTCTCACTGAGCTAAAATCAAGGTGGCAGCAGGCCCGCGTTTCCCAGTGCAGGCCATAGGAAGAGAATATTTCCTGCTTATTTGGGTTGCGGCAGAATTCAGTTTCTTAGAGTTGTAGCACTGAGGTCCCCACTTTCTTGCTGGCTTTGTGCTCAGGGATGCTGCTAATTTTCTTGTGAGGATGCCCATACTTCTCGGCTCACAGCCATCTTCCTCCATATTCAAAACCACCAAAAGTGGGTTAATTCTCTTTTTTCTCCCTCCTCATCTCTGTGACCCACATGTTAGACCTGTGCCATGCTTGCAATGTCTTGTTCAACGTTACTCAGGGGCCCAGGAGAAAAGAGGGCTCTAACGCATTTGTTCTGAATGCTGTGGATCTGAGTGGGCCACTGTGTGTACCGAGTGTGCTGTCACTGCTCCAGCACAGCACTGGCCTCAGTGCGCTTACTGGAGAAACTGAGACCATCAGAGAGCTCTTCTTGTCACTGTTGATGTAATATTGTATGCTCAGTTCTTTCTCGTTTCTCCCATGGGGATAGAAAGTGTGACTTTCTAGGGGAAACAGCAGGTCATTTCACAAAAGTGATTGAGCCCTCTGTCTTCTTCCACATAGGCTCTTTCTCCCTCTTTTTTTTTGAAAATTGTAGTAACATTCATATAACATAAAATTTACCAATTTAACCACTTTTAAGTCTATAGTTCGGTAAAGTATATTCACATGGTTGTGCAATCAATCTCCAGAACTTCTTTATTTTGCAAAACTGAAATTCTGTACCCATTAAACAACAACTCTTCACTCACCCCCACCTTCAGTCCTTGGCAACCACCATTCTACTTTCTGTTTCTATGATTTTGGCTACTCTAGGTATCTCCTATAAGTGGAATCACATACTATTTGTCTTTTTATGACAGGCTTATTTTATTTCACTTAGAATAAAGTCCTCAAGATTTATTGATGTTGTAGTGTGTGTCAGAATTTTCTTTCTTTTTAAGGATGAATAATGTTCCATTGTATGCATATACCACATTTTATTTATCCATTCATCTGTCATGGGACATTTGGGTTGCTTCTACCTCTTGGTTATTGTGAATGATGCTGCTACAAACATGGGTGTACAGATATCTCTTTGGGACACAATTAACCACTTTAAAGCATACAGTTCATTGGCATTTAGCATATGTGCAATGTTCTGCAACCACCAACTCTCTAGTTTCAAAATATTTTTAACACCCAGAAAAATAACCTATACCCATTAAGTAATCACTCCTACTACCCCCATCCCCTGGTAACCACTAATCTTTTTTCCATTTCTGTGAATTTGTCTATTCTGTATTTGTACAGAAAGAATCATAATATGTGACCTTTTAAGTCTGGCTTTTTTCACTTAGCACAATGTTTTTGAGGCTCATCGAAGTTGTAGCATGTATCTGTATACTTCATTCCTTCTCATAGCTGAATAATATTCCACTATATGCATATTGTACAATTTGTTTATCCATTCATTGATTGATGGACATTTGTTTCCACCTTTTGGCTATGATGAATAATGCTGCTGTAAACATTTGTATGTAAGTTCCTATGTGGACATATGTTTTTATTTTTCTCAGGTATATACCTAACAGTGGAATTGCTGGGTCATTTGTTAATTCTATGTTTAACTTTTAGAGGAACCACCAAACTGTTTTCCACAGTGGCTGTACCATTTTGCATTTCCATGAGTAATGTATGAAAGTTCCTATTTCTCCATGTCCAATACTTGTTGTTATATTTTTCTGTTTTCGTAATTAAAGCCATTCCAGTGGGTGTGAAATAGTATCTCATTGTGGTTTTCATTTGCATTTCCTTAATACCCAATGATGTTGAACATCTTTTCATGTACTTATTGCCTATTTATATATCTTTGGAGAAATGTGTACTAAGTTCTTTGCCCATTTTTTTAACTGGGTTTGTCTTTTCATTGTTGAGTTGTAAGAATTCTTTATATATTCTAATAGTTTCAGAGCTTTAGCTCTTATATTTAGATTGATGATTCATTTTGAGTTAATTTTTTGCATATGAAGTAAATTAGGTCTAACTTTATTTTTTGCATGTGGTTACCCAGTTATCCCAGCACCATTTATGGAAGATATTAGTCTTTCCCTCATAGAATGGTCTTGACACCCTTGTTGAAAATCAGCTGGCCATAGATGTTTGGGTTTATTTCTGGACTCTCAAATTCATTCCTTTTGTTTGTATGTCTATCCTTATGCCAATACCACACTATTTTGATTACTGTAGCTTTGCAGTAAGTTTTGAAATTGGAAAATGTAAGTCCTCCAGTTTTGTTCTTTTTCAATATTGTTTTGGTTATTCAGGTTCTCTTCAGTTCCATGTGAATTTGAGGATTCACTTTGCCATTTCTACAAAAAAGGCTATTAGAATGGGATTACACTGAATTTATTGATTGCCTTGGAGACTTGCCATTTTAACAATAATGTCTTCCAATCCATGGACATGGGATGTCTTTCCATTTAGTCAGGCGTTCTTTAATATCTTTCAACAGTGTTTTATAATTTTTAGAGTACAAGTCTTTTACCTTTTTGACTACATTTATTCATAGATATTTTATTCTTTTGGATGTTATTGTAAATGGAATTGTTTTCTTAATTTCCTTTAGGATTGTTTCTTGCTGGTATATAAAAACATAACTGATTTTTGCATGGTGACCTTGTACTCTGCAACTTTGCTGAATATACTTCTCTGTAGTTATTTTGAGAATTCTATGTGATTATCTATACAGAGGATCATGTCCTCTGCAAATAGAGATAGTTTTGCTTCTTCCTTTCCAATTTGGATGCTTTTTATTTCTTTTTCATGCCTAATTGTTCTGGGTAAGACCTCTAGTACAGTGTTGAATAGCAGCGATGAAAGCAGTGAATGTGATCCAGTAATACCTTGTCTGGCCAGTAAGGGAATCCAAGCCCTTGACTTTGGTGTTATAACACTGTGCCCTAACCAATGTTGTCTTGTTCTTGGTCGTGGGGGGGAAGGTTTCAGTCTTTCACCATTGTTTATGATGTTAGCTGTGGGTTTTTCTTAAGTGCCTTTTATCATGTTGAAGAATTTGTCTTCTATTCCTATTTGACTAGATGTTTTTATCATCTAAAAAGTTGTTGAATATTGTCAAATGCTTTATGTGTGTCTATTGAGATGATTATGTGATTTTTTTCCCCCTTCATTCTGTTAATGTGCTGTATTACACAGATTGATTTTCTTCTGTTAAATCAGTCTTGTTCTCCTGGGATAAATACCCCTTGTTCATGGTGTATAATCCTTCTAATGTGCTATTGGATTTGGTTTGTTGAGAATTTTTATGTCTGTGTTCATAAGGCTTATTGGCCTGCGGTTTTCTTTTCTTGTGGTATCTTTGTCGCCTTTGATATCAAGGTAGAGCAGGCCTGATACAATGTTTTAGGGAGTATTACCTTCTCGTTACTTTTTTGAAAAGTTTGAGTAGGATTGGTCTTAATTTTTCTTTAAATGTTTGGTAGAATTCACCTGTGACACGCCATTCTTTGTTGGGAGGTTTTTGATTACTGATTGTTAACAGTCTGTTGAGGTTTTCTTTTTCTTCTGGAATCACTTTTGATAATTTGTATGTTTCTAGGAATTTGTCCATTTCATCTAGGTGTCTAATTTTTTGTCTTACAATTGTTCATTGTATTCTCCTATAGTCATTTTAATTTTTCTAAGTTCCATGGTAATGCTCCTACTTTTATTCCTTAGGCTAGCTAAAGAGTAGTCAATTTTGTTGATCTTTTCAAAGAACTAACTTTTGGTTTCACTGATTTTCTCTATTGCTTTCCTCTTCTCTATTTTGTTTATCTTTGTTCTAAATATTCATAATTTTCTTCCTTTTGCTGGCTTTGGATTTAGTTTGCTCACCTTTCTCTAGTTTCCTAAGGTATAATGTTAGGTTGTTGATTTGAGATCTTCTTTTTAAGTGTGGGCTTTTACAGCTATAACTTTCCCTCTGACAACTGATTTGGCTGTATCTCATAAGTTTTGGTATGTTGTGTCTACATTTTCATTCACCTCAAAGTATTTTCTATCCTTTTCATTTTGTCAGCTGGCCGGTACAGGGATAGAACCCTGGACCATGGTGTTATCAGCACCATGCTCTAACCAACTGAGCTAACCAGCCAGCCAATTCAAGGTATTTTAATTTCTGTAGTGGATTTTTTTTTTTGAGTCATTGGTTTAAGAGTAAGTTGTTTAAGTTCCATTAATTTCCATGTATTTGCTAATTTTCTAGCTTTCCTTTTGTTATTGATTTCTGACTTCATTCTATTATGATTGGAGAAGATTCTTTGCATGATTTTGATTTTTTTTAAAATTTGAAAAACATTTTATGGCCTAACATATGGTCTCTCCTGGTGAATGATCCACATGCATTTAAGAAGAATGCATACTCTGCTGTTGTTGGGTACAGTGTTCTGAATGTATCTGTCAGATCTAGTTGGCATGTAGTGTTGTTTAAGGCCCCAATTTAGTTTAAAAAAAAGCCTGAAGGTCATCGAGAAATCATGTGCTGATGGACTAGACCTTGAATATAGCCCATATAAATCTGAATTTGTGTGTTCTTTTTGGGGGGAATGGGGCTACTATCCAAATTGATATAGTGTCAAGAAAGATTCTTCTACTGCTACTGCTCAATAGAATTTTTCTTTTAAAGTGTGTTTACATTTTACGTATTGTACAAGTTAACAGAACACAGAAAGCTGGATGGAAGCCTTGGGCCTCTGAAATGATATTTTAAGTAACATAAAATCCCAGGGGTGCTTTGTGCTGCCTTCAGTTTGGAAAAATCATTGTGCGCAGACCTACCATTATATGTGAAAGGACGAGTCGACACCAGTTGACGATCCACCAGAGAGAGCCCGTTTATTAGGCAGCACACACACACATATATAGGGCTTTAAGGGGAAAGCTGATTGGCTTAAAATACAATCCCTACTTAGCATACCGCATGGGGTTTGGGGGGGAGCTGATTGGTGTGTAATTCGCGCCGGCGGGAAGGAGAATACGGAAGAGAAGGGCAACCAGGGCCGTGCTGGGGTGTGGCCGAGAAGGGCTTATGTGATCGGGGTGTGATTCCTTGGGGCATTTGGGTCCCTACATTCCTCCCTTTTTCTTGTTTTAGGAAAGGGGACGTTGAAGTCATCGAGCTACTTCCTGCTGAATTGGGGCGTTGTGGGGGGGGCAAAAGGAGGAAGGTACATAAATACCCATTATGAAACCCCAAAGGAGGGTGGAGAAACAAGTAATTTCAAAATGGGAAAAGTCCATAAACGTTCCTTGAAGCCACAAGTCGAATATGCACCGGTTCCATTGTTCGTAGCTGGAGACTGGAGGGAGCAGCCAGGCGTGGGTGGCGAGGGCGTGTAGGATGCGTTTCCTCTGTAAGGTGGTGTCTCTTCAGCATCGGCTGAGGCGCTCACGAGATGAGGCAGGGGGTTCATCGGTATCTAGGAGCTGGTAGTTTCTAAGCAAAAGCTGGTTAAAGGCCTGATTAGAGATTTTTTCCACTTGGGCTTGAAGAAACCTAATGATACAGGGCAAGAAAAGGCAGGTTATGGGGATAATGAGTAGAGGTCCCAAAATGGGCC
Source organism: Cynocephalus volans (assembly GCF_027409185.1). Lineage (NCBI taxonomy): Eukaryota > Metazoa > Chordata > Mammalia > Dermoptera > Cynocephalidae > Cynocephalus > Cynocephalus volans. Next base: position 17,078,295 of record NC_084466.1, read on the forward strand.
AAATCCAAGTTAGGACAGGGCTTAAGATAAAGGAGGAAAAGGGGTTAGAACTGGATGTGGTTCGTAGGCTGGAAGCTAAGTCGGTGAGTTTGATGATGTTTGTTTCTACTAGACCGGATTCATTGATATAATAACAGCATTCTTCCCTAAGGAAGATGCAAGTACCTACTTTTTCTGCGGTGAGGAGGTCTAGTGCTCTGCGGTTTTGGAGGGTGACCTGAGCTAAAGAGGTGATCTGTCTCTGTAGAGAGGAAAGAGATTCGGCAGTGGAAGTCAGAGCCCCTTCAAGTTTAGCATTGATGTCTTTGACCGCCCATAAACTGTGCCCTAAGTCTCCTCCCGACAGGCCGGCTCCGACCGTTGATGTTGTTAGAGAAATACCAACCATGATTGGGAGGAAGGCGGCCCTTTTTTGCCTTGAGGGGGGATGAAGAAGATGGAACAGTTCTGAACTGGTGTACAGAGTGAGTTGAGGGACGATGGTGACAAGAAGGCATGGGGCAGTAAGATTAGGCAGGATGGAGGTAGAGAGGGTTCCATTGCACCAGAAGAAAGAGCCTGGTGGGGCGATGGTGTGGTTATAAATGGTTGAGGAAGGGAAGCGTTTAAGGGGACGGCCGCCAGGAGCGGTCGCATGAGAGAAAACAATTTCAGGGAGAGAGAAAGATGAGTGTTTCAGAAATGATCTGTTGCCAGGTGTAAATGGGTGACCCTGGGGAGCTAGCAGAGGGGCCTGAAAGCTCCCTGGGTGAAATGAAAAGAACAGGAGAAGGCCAAGGATGACAGGACCTGGGCCTTCCCACTTAGGGGTTAGGGGGGTTTTGGGTTCCGGGGAAGTGTAGAATACTAATTGGCCTGGGCTGAGTGAAAGGTTATTTTTGGAAAGTGACGGATCTGGAAGTAGCCAGTCCTGGTACTTCCATAGCTCAGTGCGAAGGTGGGAGAGCAAGGGTAAGGCCATGGTGGGTGGTATGGGTCCTTCAGTTGCTGTGATCCCCGGGGGTAGGAGGGGCCTACCATACATCAAAAGGGGAAAGATTGGAGGGCTTTTTTGGGAGAGCTCTGGTCTTGAGTAGAGCGAGAGGTAGAAGACGGACCCAATCAAGGTGTAATTCCAGAGACAATTTAGTTAGTATGTCCTTTAAGGTTCTGTTGGTTCTCTCTACCTTTCCAGATGCCTGAGGTCGGTAAGGGCAATGTAGGTGCCAGGGGAGAGAGAGTGACTGGGAGAGTTTTTGTACTATCTGGGCGGTAAATTCAGGTCCATTGTCAGATTGAATGGACGTGGGCATCCCAAATCGTGGGATGATTTGGGAAAGGAGAGTCTGGGCTATGGTGGAGGCCTTTTTATTGGATGTTGGGAATGCCTCTACCCATCCTGAAAAGGTATCAACAAACACCAAGAGGTATTTGAGACGCCGGACAGAAGGCATGTGCGTAAAATCGACTTGCCAGTCGGCTGCGGGTGTGAGACCTCTGGCCTGGTGGGAGGGGTATGGCCCAGGTTTGAGAGGGGTGTTAGGATTGGTACGCTGGCAGATTGTGCATGAGGAGGAGATTTTTTGCAAGAGGGCTTTGTCAGATGGGGTGATTGAGAAGAAGGCTTGTAAAAACTGGGATAAAGCTTGGGGGCTAGAGTGAAACAGGTCATGGAGCAAGCAAAAGAGAGAGGACTTATTATCATTAGGCGGTTGAGGCTGAGAGGGTGTCTGTGAACCTTGGGAGCCGTATGGAAGAATGGGAAGTTGGTTTTGTGTCTGTGGGTGCCGTGCCGCAGTGCGTGCGGCGAGGTCAGCCTTACAATTCCCGCAAGTGATTGGGGAATCGTCCCTCTGGTGGGATCTGCAATGAATGACTCCTAATTTACAAGGTAAATGGGATGCCTCGATTAATGTGGAGATTAAAGCTGAGTTGGTGATTGTGTTACCCTTGGTGTTAAGCAGACCGCGTTCTTTCCATATGGCGGCATGAGAGAGAAGTATGTGAAAGACATATTTGGAGTCAGTGTATAAGTTAAGAGATTTTCCTTCAGCTAGAACGCAGGCTCGCGTGGCGGCGATAAGTTCGGCCTGCTGTTTGGTAGTACCCTTGGGTAAAGGTTGGGCCTCTATAACCGAATCAAGGGAGACTATGGCATACCCTGCGTAATGAGTGTTTCCTTCCTTGAATGAGGACCCATCCGTGAACCATGGGAGATCAGCGTGAGACAGGGGCCCCTCAGTGATGGAAGAGCGGTAAGGTATGAAATTCTGAAGGCTTTCTACGCAGCTGTGCAAAGGCGTGTTGGGGGAATCTGGTATAGGCAGTAGAGTAGCCGGGTTTAGGGGTGGGCAGGTATTGAAGGATAGGGCAGGATTTTCTAGAAACGAGGATAGGAGGGTTAGAATTCTGGAAGGTGGGAGGGAGTGGAGAGCCTTATAGGTAAGGAGGTCTTTAAGGTGATGTGGTGAGAAAATGGTAAGAGGTGCCCCAAATGTTAATTTGGATGCCTCCTTATGCAGTAACTGCCCCGCTGCTAGGGCTCTTAAACAGGGTGCCCAGCCTTGTACAGTGGGGTCCAACTGTTTTGATAGGTATGCTACAGGGGCATAGGAGGGGCCATAATTCTGTCCTAGGACGCCTAGAGCTTGTCCCACATTTTCATGAACATAGAGGAAAAAGGGTTTAGTTAGATCAGGGAGATGAAGTGCAGGGGCCGTTAGAAGGGCCTGCCGAAGCTTGAGAAAAGGGCGCTGAGGTGAGGAGAGTAAAGGTTCTTCAGGAGGACCCTTACTCATATTATAGAGAGGTCGGGCTAGCAAAGAGAAATTGGGGATCCATGCTCTGAAATATCCGGCTAGACCCAGGAAAGATAGGATTTCTGTTTTGGTTTTGGGGATGGGCAGGTCAGTAAGAAGCTGTTTCCTGTCCAGGGTGATTTCCTTCTTTCCCGGGGAGAGGAGAAAACCAAGGTAGGTTACAGATGGCAAGGAGATTTGGGCCTTGGCGGGGGACACTTGATATCCCTTACCTGCTAGGAAGTTAAGCAAATGGGCAGTGTCAGCTTGGGATTGTTCCCGTGAAGGACTGCATAGAAGGAGATCGTCCACATATTGTAATAAGGTGGACTCTGGATGGTTTAAGTGAAAAGATTTGAAGTCCTGTACTAGGGTCTGCCCGAAAATATGAGGGCTATCCCGAAATCCCTGTGGCAGGACCGTCCAAGTGAGTTGTTCGGAGTGACGGGAGTGGGGGTCAGTCCATGTGAAGGCAAAAATGTCCTGAGTGCCGGTTTCTAGGGGTATGGAAAAGAAGGCATCCTTTAAGTCCAGAACCGAGAAATGAGTAGAGGTCGCTGGGACCTTGGAAAGAAGAGTGTATGGATTTGATACAAGGGGATGAATGGGAATGACAGCGGCATTAACAAGACGGAGATCTTGGACGAGACAAAAGGCGGCGTTAGGTTTTTTTACAGCGAGTATGGGAGTGTTGAAAGGGGAGCAAGTGGGACGGAGATACCCCTTTTTTAATAGGTCCTGAATGATGGGACTTAACCCGAGGAGGGCTGCTGTGGTTAATGGATACTGAGCCTGGCAAATATATTTGGAGGGGTCTTTTAGTTTTATGTGTACGGGGGAACACTGGGCCAGAGCGGGGCTGGCAGTGTCCCAAACTGTGGGGTTAACAGGGTGCATTAGCATGGGTAAGGACTTTTTTGGAGGGGTGGAATTAGTAGGATCTTGGGCTTGAACTAGCGCTAGGAGGAAGGAAACGGGGGAAGAGGAAGAGGACAGGGGCAAAGTAATGGAGACTTGAAGCCGTGATAGAATGTCCCGTCCCAACAAGGGGACGGGGCATTGTGGCATGACTAGGAAGGAATGGGAGAAAACGGATTGAGTGCCTTGAAGGTAGCAGGTTAAAAAAGGGTTTTTGGGGGGAAAGATTTGTTTACCTCCTACCCCGACTATAGGAGAGCTGCTGGAGGTGGTGGGGCCTTTATATTCCCTTAAGACTGAAAAGGTGGCTCCAGTGTCCAGGAGGAAAGATATTGGGTGGCCGTCCACAACCATGGATACCCTGGGCTCCTGCTTTGTTATAGAGATGGTTGGGAAGGGCCCAAGCCTCCTTCAGTCCTCCTCAGCGAGGCCCACCATAGGTGGTGTCCACGGTTCGGGGCAGTTGGTCCCTCACCCCTTCGGGCGAGGAGGCAATCAGATCCCCAATGTCCCTTCTTTTTGCATTTTGGACAAGGAGTGGTGGGGGGACTGGGGGTGGGGCAAGCCTTTGCCCAATGCCCTTCCTTTCCACATTTAAAGCAGGCTCCAGGTGGAGGCTTAGAGGTGGAGGCTGTGGGAGGGCGCCCAGGGGGTTTGATAAGCCAGGCCAACATCTGGAAGTTGGCGTGGTTGGCCTTTTGTTTTCGACGTTCCTTTTCCTCCTCTCGATTATGAAAGACTTTGAAGGCCACTGACAGGATTTCGGTCTGAGGGGTTGCAGGACCCTGCTCTAATTTTTTAAGTTTAGTTTTAATGTCAGGGTAGGATTGGGCCAGGAAATAGGTCATAAGGACATGCCGGCCGTCTTCTGAGTTGGGGTCTAAGTTAGTGTATTGTTGAAAGGCCTGAGTTAATCTATTGAGGAACTCGGAGGGAGTTTCCTCCTTTTTTTGGACAATTTCTTGAATTTTTTGGAAACTGACGACCTTGCAAGCCGAATTTTTGAGGCCAATTATTAAGCAAGAGGCAAAACGGTCTCGAGCCTGGATTCCCTGGGCTGTGTTATAATCCCAATTAGGTTCCTGTTCTGGGACTGCTTGGGGGCCTGGCGGGTGATTCGGATTGGTACGATGGGTGTCAGTGGCATGGGTTTGGGCTGTATCCCAGACCCTGCGGCGTTCCTCGGGGAGGAGGGTACTGGCTAGGAGCATGATGATGTCATGATGTGTGAGGCTGTAGGCCTGCAGGATCCATTGGAATTCTTTAATGTAGGTGGTAGGGTCGGTAGAGAAAGAGCCTAGTCTTTTTTCTAATTCTGTAAGGTCAGCTAGGGAAAAGGGAACATGGACCCTAACTACTCCTTCAGCCCCAGCTACCTCACGTAGTGGGGCGATTGTTGAAGGGGCGGGGGGAGGACCTCGGGAACGGGTGAAAGGGGGACTTAGTGGGTCAGGGGTAGGTGAGGGTAAAGATGGGGGAGTGGATGGCGCTGGAGGTGCAGAAGGTGACGTGGATGACGGGGGAGGAGGAGCAGACGCCGGAGGCACTGGGGGAGGAGGAGGTCGGTAGGGTGGGGGTTCATCAGCAGGGTTGAAGGTGCAAGGATCGAGGGGTGACTGTGAAGAGGGTTTACAGGCTAAAAGGACTTGAGAGGGAGCACAGGAGGAGCAGAGGGCGGGGTTCTGAGCCAAGAGGCGAAAAGCCTCGATATAGGGGATCTCCTTCCATTTTTTTAGGCGCTGGCAGTAGTTAAAGAGGTCGCATAGCCTCAGGGAAAGATTGGTGAGGTTTTTCAGAAGGCATTGAAGTGGAGAGTCCTCTAGGGAGGAGGAGGAAGCGCCCATTCTGGTCTCTTAATGGGAATTTAGACAGAAATTGGACAGAGATTAGTGATAAGACAGATCCTTCGGCCGGTTGGGAAAAGCGGGATCCTAGAGGGCATCCCCAGTAGGTCACGTTAGTCCTGGCAGGTTCAGGTACGAACCAGGAGGAGAGAAGGGAGGTGTGGGTCGTCACCCAGACCTCCACTTCTCTAGGGCAAAAGCCCGGTGCCTGAAGGAAACCTAGCGCTAGGAATTTCTGGTCGGGTCCCGGACCCGGGAAGTGGAGAGAGATGGAAATCGGACAGAGATTAGAAGAGAGTGGTAGACAAGAGGGTGAAAGAGAGAAGGAGAGAACAGAATGGGGCTTTTAACCTCCAAAAATGAAAGTAAAAGTTTACTGGGGCTTTGGAACCTGTTATAGTGGTCGTGAAGACCGTGGTGGGGTGGGTATGGGTGTTAGGGGCTACTGGACGATCTAGACTCCCTGTGGTAGCCTGAAAAGGGCCGGTGCCCTTTAGGAAAGGGGGCTTACCTAATGATGAGCCGGTGGTGAGTGGAAGAAGCCAGCGCCGAAAACAATGGACGAGGGTGGACCGTCAATGGTGAGCGGTGGAAGGGAGGCCTGGCGGTTCGGACTTCCCGAGGGGCGACTCGAAAAGTGCTGCCGCTGCGATATGAAAAGTGTTACAGCTCGAGGGAGCCCTGAGGGGCGACTCGGAAGGTGTTGCTGCTGCGATCCGAAAAGTGTCGCCGCTTGAGAGAAGCTCCGTCCCGGGTTTCGGCACCAAATGAAAGGACGAGTCGACACCAGTTGACGATCCACCAGAGAGAGCCCGTTTATTAGGCAGCACACAGACACATATATAGGGCTTTAAGGGAAAAGCTGATTGGCTTAAAATACAATCCCTACTTAGCATACCGCATGGGGTTTGTGGGGGAGCTGATTGGTGTGTAATTCGCGCAGGCAGGAAGGAGAATACGGAAGAGAAGGGCAACCAGCGCCATGCTGGGGTGTGGCCGAGAAGGGCTTATGTGATCGGGGTGTGATCCCTTGGGGCATTTGGGTCCCTACAATATGAAGTGTTATTACAAGCTTAAGTGAAAGAAGCAATACTAGCTAACACATTTGAGGTGAAGAAGCTATGACAGTTTATTTAAAATTTTGCATATTTGCTTCATATCATAACTTTTAAAGCCAGAAAAATTATTAAAATAATTTCAGGAATATGAAATGCAGAAAACAAAAGAGGAAGAATTTCTGAAGTTATTTGATAGATGGAAAAAAGAAGAAAAGGAGAAACTAGTTGATGAAATGGAAAAAGTCAAGGAAATGTTTATGAAGGAATTTAAAGAATTAACTTCCAAGAATTCAGCGTTAGAATATGTAAGTATTAAACATAGAAGTCCTTATGGTATTAGTTGCATTGAAAGGTGGCATTAGGATGGCATTATGACCAGAGGATCTGGAATTTACTTTGCCATGCCTTGATGCCACCTCCCTGCGAGTCTTGGGGGAGCTGGAGGCAAACAGAAGACAGAGCAAGTCAGAGAAGTTGTTTGTTGAGAGTGGGAGCTTTAACCCCAAATCCAAGTACAGAACATTTGTGGGCTGCATTCAGATGGATCATAGAAGAGGTTTCCTCTTTCCTTATCTGGTTAGGTTTAGATAGCTTTAAACCATAAACCTTCCTGAGTTTTGGAACTTCCCACTGTTGTGCCTGGAAAAGCTGATGCAGATCACCAATGTGGGAGAAGGAAGTCAACCCAGAAAGAGGGAGAACTTTTGCCAGGCTCCTTCCTCATCCTAGGCCTGGCTGGTGAGGAGCACAGTTTCTCTAAAGCAAGCAGGATATGGCTACATGAGTGCCTGTCCCCTGTGGGAACAGCCTGGTCCATCCTGCTCTGGTCACAAGCATGGATGACAGACAGAGACACTCTTTGCTGGGCTGCAACCTTCATCTTCCCTGAGCTTCTTCCTGGGAAAGTGGGCGATCAGTGTCCTCCTGCTAAGAATTCTGAGCTCACCGGGCAGTTTGATCTGAGACATTCTTGGGGGAAAGGAACAAAGGGAGCTGAGGAAAGATCTTTTAGCTCCCTCTAGGGGCCAACAAGTTTTATAAATGAAAATAGAAGGATATTTTTGCTCAGGTCTTTGGCAAACTATGGCCCATGGACCAAATCTGGCACACCACCTGTTTTTGCGTGGCCTGCAAGCTAAGAATGGTTATCATGTTTTTAAATGGTTGAAAAAAAATCAAAAGACTATTTCATGACACATGAAAATTACATGAAATTTACTGAAGTGAACTTATCGGTTCTTTATTGGAACACAACCGTGCTTGTTCATTTACCCTATGGTAAATTCGCCCGGGGTGCTTTTGTACTGGAGCGGTAGAGCTGAATGTTTCCACTGAGAGCTTGTGTGTCTTGAAAAGTTGACAATGTTTACCGTCTGGCTCATTACAGAAAAGGTTTGTCTGGAGGACAGTCAGATTTAAAACATGACTACACACTCACCAATTTTATTCTTTTTCAGTCTTATAAAAGTATGACATTTGTACTAGTGATTTTGAGTTTTATTTTATAGCAATTATCAGAAATCCAGAAGTCCAACATGCAGGTTAAGTCTAACATAGGCACGTTAAAAGATGCACATGAGTATAAAGAAGACCGTCCTCCATATCCCCAGGATTTCCAGAATATGATGCAACTTCTTGATAGTCAGGTATGTGAAAGTGCGTGACAACTGCAGTAGATGTCTTAATTTTTCTTAGTAAATTACAGGAAGCATCATCTACAGAAAAAGTGTTTCTTTCAGTGACCATGAAGGTGATTAGATCTTTTTTACTTACCTCCTAAAACATGCCTAATTCATAATAGGTGTTTATTAAATGCTTATTGTTGACTAATAGATGTGAATACAAAACAGTTGGCAAAATTGTTTCTTTTTTCATCTAGCATTAATGTCAATCTGCATTGGTTATTATTACTTTAGTATTCATTGTTTCACATTTCAGATGTAGATCTTACTTTTAAAAAGGCATAGAAAGGCACATTGAAGCACCACATTTATTTTTAGTGCTTAAATATACCACTACATTGATGAACTGATGATCTTTTACATTTATCAAATATAATTATAATCATTTGGAAGTGAATGTTTGCAATCAGAATGATCTTCATCCTGGCTATTTTGGTCAGAACGATTTAGGGGAACAATTATTTATTTAATTTTATTTTTTACTAGGAAGAAAATACAGATTAGAGCTTATGAATTCAGGGGTTTTTTTTTAAAAAAAAAATAAGCCTGTGTCATTAAAAAAAGTGTTTTTGAAAGATGAACCACTGCTTCTTGCTCAGTGCTCACATCTTGCCTCCTCCCCCAAATCTACCTTCTCCATGGCCCGGCTGACCACTGTCATGTCTAAAATCCTTCAGTGACCGCCCCCCCCCCCCCATTTTTCACAGAAAGTCCTTAACCAGGACACAAGGTCCTTCAGGGTCTGGACCTGTGCCATCTCCCACTGTTCTTTGCCTTACCCCAACAGCTCGTGCTTCTCAGAACACGCATTCTGTTTTTGGCCTTTGTTCCTGCTGCTTTCTTGCCTGTCAGTCACCTCCCAGTTTTCAGGATCTGTCACTTACTACTTTTCCAGTGTTCAGCTAGGGCGGTGCCTCTTCCAGAGAGTTCTCCTGAACCTAACCTCTGGGTTAGAGCATCTCTGTGGAAGTTCTCCATCACTGTGCCCACTTTCCTCCTGTACAGAGCCGGGCCTGTCTCTTAATCCTCCTGGCTTGCGAGTGGCTGCCCAGCAAGGTGCTTGGTACATGGTAGGGAACCAGGAACTGTGTCCTGCACTGAACTGTTGACAGTTGCTTCCGGCAAGCTGAAGACCACCATTTGTCTCTCAGGAACTGAGGGACACGGTTATGAAATCCTAAGGTCCCACTTAAGTGTCTTCTGTTTCCTTCCTGTGAGCTGTGTTGTCAATTCAAAACTCATGGACTCTGAAACCTTGGTGTTTCCTTTTAAGCCCGTTAGCTTGGCAAGCCAGCACCTATTTTTGTAAATAAAATTTTATTGGAACACAGCCACACCCATTCATTTCCATATTGTCTATGGCTGTTCCCCCACTACTGATCGTTGTAACCGAGTCGTCTGGTACCCAGAGCCTAAAGTATTTGCTATTGGCCCCTTCCTAACAAATATTTGCTGACCCCTGTCTTACAGTATAAGATTAAAGCCAGGTACAATTGTTTAAACATTTTTGACCATGTACACTGTAAAAAATACCAGCTAAAATTTTATCAGATAGATAGTTAGGTTTCATAGGTACCCCCTGAAAAGGAAGCTTCTGTTTTGAGTAGATTTCATTGTTCCAGTTGCACATAAATGACTCTTGTTTGACTCTTTTGCAGGAAAGCAAGTGGACAGCTCGAGTTCAAGCTCTTCATCAAGAACACAAGAAAGAGAAGGATCGGGTAAGATTAAGAAACCAGTGGCCTATAAGTGGGTCATTTTTTAAAAGAATATTTGCTTGTCTTTATAGTAAAGGTAGTATTTGTCCAGTTAATAACATTCACAGAGAAAAATGTAACAAAATTAAAATTACTTATAATTCCACTACCAAAGATAACCACTGCTATTACTTTGTTATTTCTTTCAGTTATACGTAGTCTTATGAAATTTGAATTATGCTTTATATCTGTAACTTTATTCAATTTTCACTTAAGATATCATAGACATTTTCCTATGTTTTAAAATAATCTTCAAAATCATTATATTTAATGGCTACACAATGATCTATGGATGTATCATAAGTAATTTAATTATTTCTTCATTGACCAATACATGTTTCTGATTTTTTAAATTATAGAGTTGCAGTGTAAATAATTTTTAAATAAAGGCAAGGACTATTAACATTAAAATCACTATAATGAAGACAAAATTTAATTATGCCACTTATTCCCTTTCACCTGAGTACATCAAAAATTTAAGTGTTCAAATGCAAAACAACTAAAGTAGATGTATTTGAGAATTTCTTAAGATAGAACTTCCGTTTATTTTTTTCACTTGAAATTTATTTTGTACCCTTTGGATCCCTTATAAATCTTTTCTAGATGGAGAAAGATTTTTTTGGCACATTTCCTAAAATGGCCTTTCCTATAGTACCAACCAGAGTGTTATATGACAAAAGGTAGATGCATAAGAGCTAAGAGGAAGAATGTTCAGATGACCACAAGATTATCATCTTGTATTCCTCCTAAGTAGGACAAATACCAAGGGAGGAAAAAATAAGAGAGAAGCTGTGAACAGTACTAGACCCAAACTAAAGCAAAGCAAACAAAAAATAAAAAACAAAAACACCCTAAAAAACACCTGCAGTTCTTGAGGAACCAGATATTAACCTAATTTCAAAATTGTGTTATTGCTAGAAAAGAAAATAGGAACCACAACTTTTCCTCTATTCCATTTGTAATATAATTTAGTCATGTAAATAATTTATAGAGTTTATTCATACACACACGAATGCACATATACGAGAGTACTTCAGAAAGTCTGTGGAAAAATAGAATTAAAAGGTAATATGAATCTTTCCATGAACTTTTTGAAGTACCCTCATACATATACATACACTCACTCAAAGTAGTTTATGTAGACTGAAAATTCTGTCACCAATGCGGGATTCAATTCAGGAGACATTTATTGAGCATCTACTATGTACTACACATCATAGGGCTAAAAAGTGATACGAAACAATCCCTGCCCTTAGGTTGCTTGTAGTATAGAAAGAAAGTCGAAGTGAGGATACAGACAACTGATGGGAATTAGGATGAGATAAACTGAATGCCCTAGGGGTCGAACAGAGTTTGTTAATGGCCATGTTTATTTGTCAAGCCTAAACCACCCTTCTGAGCTCCAGATCAGTGAGCCAGCTTTATTCTTGACATCACCATGAGCTTCTCAAATGTAACGTGTCTAAAATGAAGTTGCTGGGTTTGTTCCCAGATATGGTGAATGGCACCCTAGTCCACCCAGGTGCGCATTTTGATTCCATCTCTCTCCCTTAATCTGCAATTCCAAGCCATCAGCAGGTCCTTCCATGTATCTCACATCCCTATTCTTCTGTACATTTCCATTGCCTCTACCCTTAACCGAGCCTCCATCATTTAAAATGACATGCGTTTATTATTGCACTGTCCATGGGATAGAATCCAGGCATGGCTTGGCTGGGCTCAGGGACTCAAAAGCTGCATTCAGTGGGTCAGTGGTCTGTGTTCTCATCTGGAAATCCTCATGTTAACCATAAGGTTGAGACCCTCACCTCCCAAAGGCAACCTGTTCACCACAGCAGTTTGCAACATGGCTGTTGACCTCTTCAAGGCCAGCTGGAGAGTGTGTCTCCTGCTTTCATTATCCCCCTTCAGGAAAGGCCTGGAACTTCTTTTAAAGGATTTACCCCAATAAGACAGGCCCACACAGGATAATCAAGTCCCTTCACCTTTGCCATATTTTGTTGGCTACAAGCACATCATGGGTTCCACCCAACCCAAGGGACAGGGATTACACAGGCCGTGTCCCCTACGGGTGCACCCTTGAAGGCCGTCTTAGAATTCTGCCTACCACACCCTCCTCTGGCCTGATGTACAGGTCACCTGATGTCACTCCATCTAAGTAGGTAGTCCTTTCCCCTTTGTTATTCTCATCACTTCCTAAATGTAGCTCTGACCACTATTTTAAATAGTTTATTTGTTTAGTTGTTTACTTGTTTATTTTCTGTCTCCCCAACCATATCATTAGCTGTCTGAGTGAAGGGTTCTGTCTATTTAGCCCCCCTTTGTCTTCCCAGCAACCACTGATGTGCCTAAAATGTGGTTGGCAGTTGTCAAATACTTGCCGAGTGAAGGTGGAAAGCAGCTAGATGTCCAACAAGGAGATCGTTCAGCCATGTTTTTATAGATACAGAAATGCCAGCGTAGGGTTCAGAAGAGTAGGGTTAAAAGAGTTATGTGTAGGTGTAAGCACCTTCTGCCATAGGGAGGACACCTGTCTAGGTTTTTGTCATGGACCAGGGAGCCGGTGCTCAGGGCAATGCCCAGGCAGTTAGCATGATGGTGTTCACCTCCCAGCATGTTGTTCCTGTGGCGGCCAAGAAGCAGGATCCCTAGGAGCAGGGAATGGTAGTTTTTCTGCACCATAGGTGATCCATTGTGCAAGGAGTGTTCTCTGTCTTCCATCTGTGCTGCAGCGGAGTAAAAGTGGCCCATTATTTCAGTTAATGGGTATGCTGGAGCTGGTCTGTATCGGCTTGCAAGTATGTGCTTTTCTCAATTCAGGCTTTTTTCCCCCTTTTTGTTTTTGTTTTTGTTTTTGAGAGCTGATTAACTATCACATCACTGGATTCATGGGAACATTTAGAAATAAAGTGATATTTGTAGTTATCATATATTTAATCCTTCTAAGAGTTCTGTGAGGCAGGTACTGTTACCCATTTTACAGATGAGGGAATCGAGTCTTAGATTCTGTCTTGCCCAGGGTTGCTGCTATTGAATCCAGGCCAGCTCCGCCCCGGGGCCTGTCTGGCTTCCTGTCATGCTTCGGGGACTTGGTCAGCAGGGGAGAAGAACAGGCAGTAACAGCTTAGAGTGGTTGCTTTCCTGTAAGGACGAAGGATCTTTCCTTCCAGATGATCTGAGGTGGTGGTTCTTATCCAGGGATGCTCTTCACAGTTACTCGAGACTCCTTTCCAGTGTACACATGCCCAGCTCCATTCCCTGAGATTCTGATTTAGTGGGGAAGACTAAGACGTGGAGTTTGGAAAAAAACAAAACAAAAACAACCCAGGGTACCCTGTTTTAGATCCATGGTTTAAACCACTGCTCTTAGATAATTTGAAGTTTCTACTCTTGTTTCAAGGATCTTCATGGCACTGGTATTTAGCAATGCAATTCAGGTTTCCTTATGAAGAGGGGATGATTTTTTAATCCTTGCTCCTTTAGAGCCTGCTGTGTTTCAGGCAGTTGTGGGAATTTCAGTGATCTTCTGGCTGGAACAGAATGCGAGGTGCGGTCTTTACACTTCGTCACTGCAAGTTGTGATAGAGAGAGACCTACTGCTGGCGGTGGGGGAGGTGAGGGGGTGGGGGGTGGGAGAGGACGGCTCTCCCTGGTTCTCAGTGAAGCACGCCACCCCGGGTGCTGGGAGGGAGGGTGTTTTGTGCTGCCACTAGGCTGTGCTGCTGCCTTGTCTGTTGGTTTGGCTTGTTTAGAGGCTGCTCACTTCTCTCTTCTTTCTCTTAAACCCTAACAGAGGGGTGAATTCAATCAGGCTTAGTAATCTCTGCCTAAGACCTAACTATTAATTATTCCACATGATTGGTGCCTACCATTCCCACAATGCACATATTGTATTTCTTTGTTTAGGGGAAGTTGCATTTGCCAACTTTTTATTGCTTTACCTGGATTCTTGGCTATCTTTTTTTTTTTTTTCTAAATAACATTGGTAGTAGTTCAAAGGGAGTCACAGATAAGCGATGGCATGCCCTCTTGACCCAACAGAAGACTCCTGAGAGGTTGGGAGGTTGTAGAATGGTCATGTAATGAAAGGAAAGGAGGAAGGGGTGATGTGGGCTGGTAGAGAAAAAAGCATAGAACTCGAAATGGTAGTTCACAAAAAGTGGGCTCACGGGCTGCAAGCTTTTTGGAATAATTTCTGGCTATCTCTTGCTTAGACTCTCCACATTCCTCCCCTAATGAACTCTTTTCTGAACCTTTCTGATCCATTCTTAATTCCAGTATCAGAATGATATCATCCCTTAGTATTTTCTGTGTCCCCTTTCTTCTTGAGCCTGGAACAATTCCCCATATTGTTGGTCAGGTCCAAGATCCTAAACCTCCACCCAGAACACCAGACATTTTTACTGGCTTTTCCTTTTATGTTTTAGCTTAGTGTTTCCCAGACTGGATTTAGGGTCACTCTTTCGGGGGTCTGTGAAAACGCAGTGAAAGGGCTTGACAATGTCCTACTTGGGGGAGATTCTTAGTATGCACTAGGATATGAAAGGTTATTTTTTAGGCTTCACTCAGGAAATCTTTCTAGCTTGGTTAAACCTAGCGTTTGTCCAGCATCATAGGAGCACAGGGCACTTCAGAGGCAAGACCATGCCATGTGTTGACTAAGCAAGTTGGTTTTGAAGCCAGATGTGCAAGTTCCAGTCTGGGCTGTGCCCCTCCAGCTGTCTGAATTTGGGCCAGTTACTTTACCTCTCTAGACTTGAGTTTCCCCATCTGTACAAAGGGAAAGTGTGGCTTAAACAAGATGAAGTGCTTGACACAGCATCTAGCACATACTGAGTGCTGATTTTTAAAAAAAAGAAAAAAAAGAAAATTAGGAAATGCTGATCCATATGCTCTTGTAGACTCTGACACAGTTGTTTCTGCACCTTTATTTGATGAGCACATCCCGTCTTCACTTCCAGGCCTTAGACTTGGAATGTCCTTAGCCCAATTGCCAAGCTTTATTTTTTTATCCCCTCTGTTTAAGCAACTACTGAAATTGCTTTGAGAGGCATTATCTAAATTATTGAAAACAAATTCTTCTTGAGTTTTTTTTTTGTCCAGAGCTTCCCTGACATTCTCTAGAGATAAATCTGTCTGTGCATCGTTGGCTCTCTGTCCTCTACACTTCATCCCTTACTCCTTCCTCCTGCTTTTCCTTTGTCTCCCAACACCCCCACCCCCCTTTCATTAAGAACCTGCTAAGAACCAATGATTATGCTAGTTTCTAGGAATATAAAAATAATTTATATGCACTCTCTGGCCTAGGGAATGCCCATTTGAGCTGGGATGGCACATGCAGATGTGCAAAGGACAGGGCTGTGTGGGAAGTTCGGTGTGGAAGCGTGGGCATGGCCCTGTGAGACCAGGGTCAGAGTTGCTCTGTGGAGGAAGTCTTAATCCTCTGCTGCTCATTCGTATGCTACTTCATATAATGTGCCTAGGTTGGCTCAGCTGCTCACATTATCAGTGTTGTCTGTCTTGGGTCATGAGCCTCCTGGGAACAGAGATGAAGCACCATGCACAGCCAGGGCCTTGGTACAGTGATTGAGGATTTATTCAATGACTTGCTGTGCACGAATAGCATAAGGCCAGCAAAGAAGGCAGGCATGTGCATACAATTCTCAGAATGAAGACATTTTACATGCAGCTTGCAGATGGATGCCTTTCTTTCTTTTTTCAGCTCCTGTCACATATAGAGAAACTTCGAACCTCAGTGATAGATAATCTAAGTACAAGTAATGTTTTCTACCAGAAAAGTATAGAAGAGCTAGGGCAGAAACTCCAGGAGCAGAATGAGCTGATTATTACTCAGAGACACCAGGTATGTCTAGCAATAGTTTGGCACCGTGCTTCTTTAAACAATGCAATTCATCTAAGAACATGTGTTTTTAGTTTAGAGTGTTTAGTGTACTTTATAGTATTCACACATTGTATAAAGTAAAGAAAATGGAATATATTTCCCCTTGTGATTTCTTATAAAAGTAAAATGTTTTAAAAAGGCATTTAAAAATACCATAGAACAGATTTATTCAGTTTGAATTCAGAATAAATTTGAAGGTAAATGATCATTTCTTTCAGTAAGTACTTTGAGAAGCAGCCAAATCCAAATGCTACTTTTATAAAACTTTTGCCTTTGTGCTGTTAAAGTCTATGTGCCCTGTGTCTTCGGTCAATTTAGTGAAAAGGTTAATTTACCAATGATAATATCTGTTCGTTATTCAATATATCCCTATCTAGTTTCAAACATGTATTGCTAAAAGACTTTTTCTTTGCAGATTAAAGAGTTCACCAGTAAACCATTAAACAGTGTCAGTGAACCCAGAGGTAAGTGGACAGGGTCCTGGTGCTGGAGGCAAGGTGGGCCTCCCTAACTGCACTGGGCTTCAGAGGAATGTGGGCCCTGTTAGTTTATGTGTGCTAAGATGGCATTCTTCTTGTTAGTTTAATTTGGCAGCTCTGTTACCACAACCCAGAAAGAAAGAAGAATTTAAAAAATCTAAACTATCATTCAGTGGTTTTCATTTTTTAAAAACAATCAGAATTCTGTTCTGCACATAGTACCTGCTCAGTGACCATTTACTTCTTGATTCATATACTGTAGGACAGAGTTATGATTAAAACACAAGGTCTGGAGACAGACTGGGTTCAACTCCCATCTCTGGCACTATGTAGCTTTCTGAATCTCTGCCTCAGTTTCTTCAGCTCTAAAGTAGGAATATTAATAGTAACTACATCATAATAACCTTGTTATAAGGATTAAATGAGATAACACATGTAAGGTACACCTGCTAAGCACTCATTAGTGTTAGCTATTATTATTGATATTAAACTCTTAATTATTCTAAAGTACTATGAAGGCTTGCTGCATTATTCTCAGTTGTGGTAGTTTGGGGGTTAAAGGTTTGTTTTAAGCATAGTAGGAGCACACACAACCTATTGACTATATCAGTGGTAGCTGCCTGTCTCTGTATCATTCAAGAGCTAGACCAGAAGCCACACTGTGAGACTCTGCAGAAGGTACACTGGGAACCACAGGCTCAGGTCTCACAGTGAAGCCTAAGAGCTTGCCTTCTGCCTGTTCTCCTTCTGGGTGATCCTAGTTTTGGTTCCTGCGCATCTCAGGCTGTTAAGGAATCTTTGTTTCCTTGAGGGATGCCAAGTGGGGATTGGTACTGGAGTCTATGAGCTAGGTTTTATTCCCCTCTTGTTTTGAGATTAAGGATTGGGGATAGAAAGGGTTGTTGTTTCCTTTAACCTCTTCGAATAGCAAGAGTTCAGGTAGTGAGGGATACCTGTACAATTACTTAGATATCATAAATACTTGACTGAAAAGTAATTCTAGGAAAAATTTAGCTTTGAAAGGATTTGTGTTAAATATCTTTATTCTATTGAGTGAGGTGCTATATATTGGGAAATTTCATTTGTTGTTTCTATGGGAGGTAAAAATTAGGATAAGGTCTACCAAAATTTAGTCCATACCTTGTGATTTTTGTTATTAACTCTTTTCCTTTTTGTCATTTAGGTAATCCTTCAATCTGGCAAACTTTTGAATCTAAGCCAACTGCCCCAGCTGTACCTAGTAAGTTTCTATAATGGGCTCTCTAAAGGTATCTTTAAAATGCTAAACCCAAACATAACTTTTACTTCTTTATTATTTTTAGAGACTTTTCTTTGAAAACAATGTGTTCGGAGATTAAGTAATGATTTATTTTGGTTTTGGGCTTTGGCCTAGATCTAAAACCCAGTATTGTAAATATTCTCATGATTTCGTAGTTTTTTTTGGTTAGCCATACCTATTAGTTTGCAATTTGTCTAGTAAAGAGACAACTAAAAATTGTTTGGCATCACTGCACTTTATCCTTTGGCATCACTGCAGTTTATAGTTTTGGATTTCCCACAGTGATGCCCTGTGTGGCTATGTGACTGTGTGTGGTGCCACCACATTTTGGCACGGCTAGGACTCTCACCGCTGCAGGCTTTGAATAGGTGTTCTGCCTATCCTCACCTGCAGTCAGCTCGGCTGCCTAGTCTATCTCTCAGAGCTGTCAAGGTTCAGCAGTAAACCAAAAAGACATAATCTTTACAGTTTAGAAACTAACAGATCTTTTTTGAAATAACCGTTAAATACTGTAGTAGAAATATTTTTATTTCTATTCAGGAAAGAGTAAGGGAGAGGAAAAGAACTGTGGGCGGAAGAAGGAAGAAGCAGGCGAAGGTGGGTGAGAGAGGGTGGTTAGACGTGCTGGGTGCATGGCGATCGGACGCACCAGAGGAGCCTGGACTGAGGCTGAGCACTCAGAGACAGCACTCACACGGGCCCAGGAACCAGGAGAGGACTGTGTAGTGACCAAACGTTAATGAGGGTGTTTTGGAATTTGGCACAGTTGACTGGAAAATGCTAATGGTTGAGCTGCTTAGTCTTCTCAGGTGCTTCTTGAGGCCTCTTGATGTTGCTTCCAGAAGCTGAAGAGGTTGGGTGGTGATGGGAAAGGGAGGAGGGGGTTTAAGTGCCGAGAGTAGAGCTGAGGAGAGAGGAGAAGCTGGACTGATATCTCATGAAATAAAGAAAAAAAAAAACACATTTCAGAGAAGATGGAGAGGGTAAAAGACTAAATTATTTAAGCAAACAATAAAAGTACTAAAGATATATTTAGTTAGGGCGGATTTCTCCAAATTGGGTGTCCAGACCCTCTAGGGTTATGCAAAATTATCTACTGGGATATGGGAAAGAATTATTAGAACAGCTTTTTAGGTATTAAAAAAAATCATTCTTTTAATTTTTCAAATAATTTTTATGTTTTAAAATACATATTTGTCTTATAGTATATGTAAAGTTTATTTAAATAAATATGTGTATATCAGGGGGTAACTTTTACTGATCGGGGCATATGGTCAAAAAAGTTTGGAAGCCACTGGGCTCTAGAATATTTCAGAAAAGAAATAGGCCCATAGCCCCACATATAGAGGTCCTTTCACAAGTGAGGCCTTTGTGTTTCACGATGAGTAGACAAAGGAGGGTGACTGGCTGGGTCTCCAGTTTTTCTACCAGCATGGAAAAGGATCTAAAAGCCAAGGGTCTAATGATGGCAGGGAAGTTCTCGTCACTTAAAAGGAAACACACACATGCTAAAGGCAGCTTAGGAGATATACAATAAATAAATTAGACCCGTAGCCAGCAAAAGGAAGCATTTCTAATGTCTAATTTAAGGCAGATATGATCAAACCTGTTGACCCTACCAGCCCTTAGTGATTTAGACACTAGTCAGTTGTTTCAGACTTGATTTACTATCCTTCCATAAGAAGTGCATGAATTCTATAGTTTAGGGAGAAAACCTGGATGCACACAATTTTACCAAGATCAGATCTTTTGATTCTATGAGCTGGAATAATATCTAGATCAGGAATAGTGAATATTCTGGGTTTTTTCTTTTCCCCTGTAAAGGGCTAGATAGTGACTATTTTAGGCTTCATGGATTAGGTGGTCTCTTTTGCAGCTGTTCAACTCTGCTGTCACAGTGCAAAATCAGCCATAGACAATACTTAAGTGAATGAGCTTGGTTGTGTTCCAAGAAAACTTTATTTACAGAATATAGGCGGTGCTCTGGATATGTTACATGGGCTGTAGTTTGCCAAACCCTGATATAGGTTATGCAAGTTGCAAATGGTTTTGAAGGCCCTATTTCTAGAGTTGTTAGCAATTTATGAATAGTTAGGAGTTGATAAAAAATGTATGCCCTTGGAGGTAGCTGAGGTTTGTGGCCAGTATTTTTTAGAGTGGGATTAGAATTAAAGATTTATCTTAATAAACTAGAGAAAGAGGCAGCAAACTAATAGACAAGTGTTATTTAGTGAAAATAAACTGAAGAAATAGTTCAGAGAGGACCATCAGCTAAGAGTTGTGAAATATCGGAAAGAAGACT
This sequence comes from Cynocephalus volans, assembly GCF_027409185.1. Classification (NCBI taxonomy): domain Eukaryota; kingdom Metazoa; phylum Chordata; class Mammalia; order Dermoptera; family Cynocephalidae; genus Cynocephalus; species Cynocephalus volans. Next base: position 17,098,293 of record NC_084466.1, read on the forward strand.
GTGGGATCTGATTTTCTGGAGAAATTTAAAAGTAGAGAGCATTTAGTCTTACTTGAATAGAGTATTCCCCTCTCTAAAGGCTATGGCTGGATTAATACCTTCTCATGGTATCTTCCAGCCCAGTGATTGGAGTACTTTTCAGAATTGGTTTATTGTACATGAATGTTCATTGCAGCATTATTCATAATAGTCAAAAAGTAGGAACAACCTAAATGTCTATCCACTAATGATTAGATCCACAAAATGTGGTCTGTTTGTATAATGGTATGTTATTCGGCCCTATAGAAATACATGCTGATATTGAGACATGCTGTAACATGGATAAATCCTGAAAACATAACATAATGAGGGAAAGAAGCCTGAAAGAACCATATCATATGATTCCATTTATATGAAATGTCCACAGTAGGTGAATTTGTAGAGACAGAAAGTACATTAATTGTTGTCAGGGCTGGGGACGGGGGAGAAATGAGGTGTGGTGGTTAAGGGGTACAGGCATTTGCAGGGTGGTGGTGATGAAAATGTTCTAAAATTAGGTAGTTGTTGTAGTTGCACAGCCCAGTGAATGTACTAAAAACCACCGAATCATATATTTTTAAAGCGTAAATTATATTTCAATAAAGCTGTTATAAAAAATCAGTTTAGTGAGTTGTGTAATATCATTGTCATTTGAAACATTTGTATCTTGTGGTCTGTATGTATCTTGACTAATTTGAGGAGTATTTGGTTATCATCGTGTTCAGATTCTTATGCTTTAATTATGAAACCTGTGAGCTTTTTCTTTTTTATCCTGTTCTAGTGAATGCCCCAGCCCCACAGACTTTGGAAACTAAATCAAGTCTAACAATGGCACACGGTGAGTTTCAGCAATAGTCTTAGTGTTTGATGTACAGTTTTCCCACCCTTAGTTAGATAACTTATTAACCAAAACTGTTTCTGTGGGGATAATTATGTAAAGCAGAAAACATTTGAGTGATTGCAAAACAGTTAATAAAACTGCAATATATGTATGTAATATTATTGTAAATTGAACATACCTACCAAAGTCATAAAGGATAAAATGTGTATGTTGCTAGACTCATAAATAGAGGTTCTAACTTTTGGTAGTACTTTGATTATGATTTTTGTAGAAAGTAGTAGGTATTGGGTAAGAAGGAGGGTGACTTGCTACTGGGTCAGCCAACCAGCACATGCCACAGGGCATCCATGGTTGTTTTTATAACTTTCAATGTGGCAGCAGGTCACCTTTTTTAAACAAACAGTTTCAGTGATTGGTTGGGAATATCTAGAAAAGACATGATGGAAACCAAAGGAACTAAGTAGGAACCGCTGGACAAAATTGCTGCCAGGGTTCAGTCCTTGGACCAGAGCAAAAAGGTGATAAGTGTTAATAACATGATCTGGTAGTTGGGGTGAATATTTTAGCCATTTGTCACTCTTTATACAGTTAAGGTGCTTACAGTTTTCATTGTATTTTTTTGTAGTATGTTATTTTCCTGTGGTCTGCTGTTTATTCCAAGTGAATTACAATGGGAGGAGGACCATCTTTTTCTTGTCTTACCTACAAATGCTCTGGAATCTGATTACTTCACTCCACTTTTGTTTTTGGTCTTGTTGTAAAATGTTGGACTTAAATCCATGATTTAATTGTTCAGTATAGTGGGACTTTTTGTCTTCGTAAATATTGTGGTCTATATATGATGACGGTCTTTTAGTAATGATCATTTTTACCCATGACTGACTCATGAACTGTTTATTGCACCTTATTTTTTTTTTCCTAAGATCATTTCGGGTAGATTAGTTGTCTTGACCATATGATCACAATATGTAATGTGTAAATTCTCCACATATTGGATTTTCTTATTTACAAGTGTTTAGAACATGCAGTTTTCTTCCTTTGGACCAGTAACAGATGAAATGCATATTGGACATATATAAATTTGCTTTAATATTGAATATACCAGAAAATTATCTCTGGTAATCATTCTCTATTCACATTATCTTATGTCAGGTTGAAAATCTCTCTGTTGCCTCCTTTTCTTAGGGTTGATTGTTATAAGGAGGTTGCTGGCCACCTTCTTTTTATTATATTTCCTGTTATTGTTAGCCTTCTGTACATTATACAAGGTCCATATTTTCTTTGTCGAATATTTTCGTTGCTCAATAAAGGACACATCAAGTAGGTACATTAAGCTGTCTGGGATTAATTCAAGGGTCCTGACAAATCTATTAGTTCTAAAGCATGTGTTCCATGTGGAACCTGCCCTGATTGGCCCAGGGCTGCCTGAATTAGCCATGCCCTTTTCCTGGCATCTGCTGGGATTGCAGTGCTAGTTTAAATGCCAGCCAGACCTGGCAAGAGGCCCACAGCCTTTGGATTGGGATCAAAGCTGATTTGTGAGCATCTCAATGAGCAGGAGCTAGGACGAGACTTGGCCAGGACCCACCGACCTCCCACCCCCAGCCACAGCAGCTTCCCCAGTGCAGTGGGGGCAGGGGAGGTGAGTCATGTATTCCATTATATTAATTAGGCTGTTTACCCCCATCTTTTGTTCCATCTCAAAGCTTGATGAGGTTCTTCACCATGGAAAATGTCATGATTACTCACTGTCTTAGGTTGGGTTCCCTTGGAAACCGACTCTGAGGCAGAGATTTATAGGGGGGAGCTTTACTGGGGAGTGCTCTCAGACAACACCTGTGAAGGAAACAGGATTGGGAAAAGGGAGCAATGAACCCAGATGCAGCTGCAGTGGAGGAGCTGGGATGGGCACTCCAGAATTGTCCTCCGTTGAGGCAAGGGACAGGCCATTGTACCCTGCATTTGTCTCTTTCAGATGTGGGCTGCCCCAAGGGGAGGGTAGACTGCTCCCATCCACTGAGGGCAATCCGTGAAGGGACTCCACTGCGAGGTGCCATTAAACCAGCATTGCAACATTTTTGTCTTGAAGGGGGGGTCTAGATAAAAATGGGAACTCTGGCAACTCCCCTGCTTTTGACTTCACTACAGAAGCTGAGCAGTGTAAACAGTAAGTTCTGATTCTAATGCAGTCAGTAGGACAAAACATAGATACTGGAGAAAATAAATGATCATGCTTGATTGCCAGTCACTACTAAGTTGTTCCTCACAAAAATCTCAAAGAAATTTTCAGTATTATTTTCACTACTGGAAAACACATTGTTCATGGAGTTGTGATTAAAATTGTGGTATTACAATACTCAGAGAAGAAAATAATCTTTGTTGTTGGAAAATTGTCCATATGCCAATTGCTTAGGTTGCCTGGCCTGGTAATGTGGCCTCTTTTAAAGTGACCGGGCAGAACATCCATCTTCTTTTAGCAGTGAGGATGCAAAAAAAAATCACTTTTTCCAAAGCATATGGGCACTTGCTAAGTTCTACCTACATGTAAAAATCTCCTTTAACTTGGTCTTTAAATTGTGAGAGGTTTATGTATGTCTGACTTTACTCATACAGCTAGTATGAGGGCATAAGAACGAGAAGTTAAAAATGAGAAAGCTGCCCTAAGCCATTAAGTGTGTCATAATGGATTTTCAAAAGGCAGAAGTGTTTTTATTAGACTTTATCATTATTATTTTATTTTGTTTCCAAAGTAAATATTTTACATCTTGAGATACTGAAGCCTAACACAGCACTTTGGTTCAAGCAATAGTTTATTGTCCCGTACATGACAGGTAGTATGTTTCAGGATTCTGGTGTTTTGTGGCCCTTAATGGGAAGAAAGTACCATTGACCCAAACAGTGTTGCAGAAGCAGGATGGGGATTATTGAAGGGAAGTCTCAGTTCAGCAGGATTAGACCCTCTAAAGGAGAATGGGTCTGATCCCTGTCAGGTGACCACGTTTACGTGCAATCAAAAGAAGAAATGTTTGGAATGTAGCTCACATCTTAGATTTATATCCCAGAAGAGTTCTGCCACTTGTAATTATGGCATTTGTCCGGTTGTGTCCTGTGCCATTCCTGCCTTCCTTCCTTCACAAATCACTGGGCAACAACAGATAGTCACAGGCTACTTCCATGTGCAAATCCAAAGCTAGGCTTGACAGAGATACAAAAATGAATCAGAAACAACGTCTGTCCCTAGGGAATTTACAATCTATAAAGGAGACAAAATGCTCATCATTACGGTGCAGGGTGAGAGCCATTGACAAACAAAAATCTGTATCCAGACAAGGCAGAGATTTTCTCCATTTGGGGAGCTCTAGGAAGACTTCCTGGAGCAGCTGACATTTGGCCATTTGAGTTGAGCAGATGTGACCATGCCAGAGTGGCATCCTAGGCAAGGCAAATAGTAGAAGGAAAAGGTAGCAGGAAAGCACTCAATGTGAATTAGTGGTGCAGATTATTTACTTGGCTGAACATAGAGAATGCAGAAGAGATTTGTGAGAAATAAGGTTGGTTGAGACCATTCATGGCAGTCATTGATTGTTGGACTGCAGCTGTCTGGGGTTGCTCTTTGGGCAGTGTGAGCTGCTAAATGTTCTTGAGGCTGGGCATGCAGAATTGGAGAGCTGGGCTGCAGGAAGCTTGGCCTCATCATAGCGTGTTCTGAGAATCAGAGCTGGGAGACCAGCTCGGGGTGTCTGAGCACATGATTGGGGACCAGGGCAAAGGAAGGGTTGGAACATGGTGAGCTCCCAAAATGAGTGGACAGCAGTGCCATTTGGAGAAGTCAGGAAGACAAGCCCAGCAAGCACCAGTAGAGAGAGTCATTATAGCTCCATGGCCAAGAGCCTGGACTTTGAAGTAGACAGTCTGTATTCACAGCCAGCTCATGAAACTGCAGGCTTTGGTTTTATGCCTGCCAAATTGAGAGAATAGTAGTGGCTGCTTCAGTGGGCCATTGTGAGGACTGAATGAGTGAAGCAGGAGCCATGAGGAAGCTCTGGCTAAATGTCAGCCTCTAGGGTGGGGATGATGAAGTCCAGCAAGTGAGAGAGAGGGCAGGGCTGGGTAGAGGCCTGGGAGCCTTTCTTCTGGAGGTAATGGTAGGAGAGTAAGGTAAGGATTTTTCTGGAGGCCTCCAGCAAGTTCAGGGGAGACTTAATGCTCTTGGTGTTTCAGGTGTCACTCTGGAGATCTCAGCTCAGGGCAGGAACTGGCACATTTGGAGACTAGACCAGTAGCTCACAAAGCATGAGAATGGCAGGCTCTTCCCTGCCCACGTGGGACATCAGCCTGCTTGTTTCAGGAGCTCGGTTTGGTCACCCTCACTTCCCCAGCCCTTGTTGTAGGAGCCGGGTTCAGGAATCTCGCCTTCTCCTAGAACTCCCCGTCTGTGCCACAAAAGGAAACAGGGCAGAACTTGGGCAGTTTGTCCTGCCTCTAGAGACACAAGGCATAGGAGGACTATCCCTGTAATAGAATAATAAATATGTGTGATGATTTTGTGAAGATTTTGTCAAAATTTTCCTCATAACCTTATTTTTGTCATATTCATGAAGTACAATAAAATATAAACCATGTGACTTTTTAAACCTAAATTAGTTGTCCTCCTCAAATCTCTATTTTCAGCAGTTCAAACTAGTAAAATAGCTTATTTGTATAATTTCAAAGTCTTGACACGAGTAACATTTGAAAAGCATGTTTTTGGTGTGCAGCAGTTGTGGTGCTTGCATGGACTTAAAAGTTACTTCATGGGGGCCATGTCCATGTTTTAAAATTAAAGTGGTCTCCTACTTGGCAAAAAGCTGTGCTCCAGAAGTTCATTTGGGAGTAGTTTAAAGTGCGTTTCTTCCATATAGCCAAAAAAGTTAGATATATTGACTGGGTTGCTGGCCAAGCTGCCTATTAATATATACCTAAATCTGTCTATCTATCTTTCTATCTACCTATCTGTCCATCCATCCATCTATCTGTCTAAAATACTAGAGTACTACAAATACCTTTAATAAATTAAAAACCAGAGCTTCATAGTAGAAGGTATTAAATCTGAGATACACAGCCCTTAGATCATGCCTGGTCACTGCTGAACCCTGAGTAATTGTTGACCATTGTTACCCTGGCCCATTGCCCACTCTGGGGTCTGTAGTAGAATGAAATGACCTCTGTCTTGGGAGTGCAGGTGAAATGGTGGGTGGGGAGGTGCCCTGCATCAGTCTCCAAGCTGAAGGTGAGTAAACCACGCACCATGTAAGCTGGTTGCATTTTATCCCATGTCTAATGCTTGACCACCATCGTTAAACCTTCAGCCAAAACTTGTTCTTCCCCATGAAAGAAATTTCTCTCTGTTGATAAGATGGGGTTTGGTTTAATTCATGCTGCCAGTGGGTTTCCTTTTGTATGCACGTAACATTTCCCTGGGGAAGGTCACCCAGAGACCTCATCTTCCCGACCTCCATTGCTGTCTCATGGTGAGATTGGGAAGGGCCCTTTGTCCACCCAGCTGTGGGCTGGGCCTGCTCCAGCCTGTGGCCTTGTCTTGGTGGCACTCCAGGAGCAAAACTAAGTCTTGAAACGCGGTTTAGGGATGCAGAGGTGTGTAAGAATGGATCTCTGTCTTGCTGCTCACCTGTCACCTGTCCTTACCCCTTTACCTTCCCGGTCCTACCACTTGAAGTCACTGAGGGCAAGCCAGAAGTGGAAATACCAGGGCCTTGGGAATTTTGTTTGTTATTTTGCAATTGAAATATTTTCATTCATTTTCTATTTAGCCATCTGATCAAAATATTTTATAAATGACAAAGATCTTCTGCAGTTGTGCCCTTGTGTCTTATAGGCACTAGGTTGATGAGTGAGAACCTTTAACTTAGTTATTTAAAAATATTATTTCCTTAGAATGTAGTTGATAGAAAATACATACCAATAGAAGATACTGTGAAAAAATGACCAGCTTTAACTGCCTGCCTCAATATTTTTTAATTAATTTTTATATTAATAGCAAGTAAATTCTTGCTATTTAGGCATGATTTAAATACCATGGAATTATATCTTTAGAAATTGTTTGAAAGGCAACTAATTTTACTTTGCTCTTGTCCTGTTTGTATTATTCTTATTTTTCCTCATTAATAGAACAGGCATTCTCGTCGCACCTACTGGAACCAATAGAAGAACTTTCAGAGGAAGAAAAAGGTAACAAAGGGCTTGATCAGGGTTTACGTGCATAGATTATATTTATGTGCTAAAACCCAAGCCTTGAAAATACAAGCCATATGATTTTACTGTATCAAAATTAGAAAAGACATTTAGGTTTGGATTATATTTTCAGCCTATCTGTAGTATTCTGTTATCTTATTCCCCTAATATTCTGTTATATTTTCCCCTCCTTTACTATATTCTTATGCAAGCAGATGAAATAAGCAATTTCCTCTGTCAGAGAACTTGAAAAAAATTGTCTTCATTTCCATGTAGATATTTTCTGATGAGATGACAGTTTGACTCAACACATGTGTTGTGTACCAGATGGTATGAAAATATTTGTGTCACAGTGGTTTTCTCATATCCTTAATCTGAAGTGAATAGGTGAAGTGCTCATTTTCAAATTATTCTAGTAGCAAGAAAAGCATAGTGTCTAAGCTCTGGATGTAGAATTTTTATGTGCAAAATAATATCTTCATGGTGGAATTTGGGAGCTGTCACAGGTTTGGGAGATAATTAAAATTATTACTGCTCACTCATTTGGTAGTTGTAAAACTTATTTTCTGTCAATTAATTTTTAAAGTTTATGAGGGCTGGCTGGTCAGCTCAGTTGGTTAGAGCGCAGCCTTGTAACACCAAGGTCAAGGGTTCGGATCCCCATACCGGCCAGCTGCCAAAAAAACCCAAACAAACAAACAAAAAAACCAAAAACCAACCAAACAAAAATGTTCGTGAAGTTTATGAAAAAATCTTAATTATAAGGGGTATTTTCTAATGGTAGACTTGTAGATCCTAAAAACAATTATATTTGAATGAGTTTATCGTAATTTTTTCTATATTAATAATAATACTTTACCATATACACTTCTTTAGGAGAAGACAAATTGTTAATGCCCATTTGAGTTCTGGTTTTGTCATCTTTGTCAGGAAGAGAAGTAAAATTATATATTCTAATATGAAAAGTCAATATTTGTTATAACTTCTTTTGTGTTCTGTAGACTTTTACCAACATTTGTTTATTTCTACAAGGCTGGCTACAAGTTGAGAATTGACCAAATCAGGCACGTTCATAATATCTACATAATGTATATTTTCAAGTCTTGATCTTGCTATTTTAGTCATCTATACTTGTGGTCTTGTGATGTTAGTCATCAGTATTTTTTTTTTTTTTTTTTTTTTTTTTGGTGGCTGGTGGGTACAGGGATCTGAACTCTTGACCTTGGTCTTACAACACCACACTCTAACTGATGAGTCAACCAGCCAGCCCTTTGTACTTTCTGATATTTTTAGTGAGGTTTGCTTATTTTGCTTCCACGTATATTTGCAATTTGTCTTGATTTTCTATATTTTAGACAGACTATTTAGTTTAGATTTCATATCTTCGTATCCAAGCAAGTAGTTGCCCATAGAAGGCACTGATATTTAAAAGTATTATTTTGTTTTATTTATTCATTTTTTATTTTTATTAATTATACATATTCATGGGATAAAAAGTATTATTTTAGTTGTTTCTTTTTAAAAAATTCTTTGTAATTGCTGTTTAGAAACCTGTTTCAGAAACAAGAATGAGTGTAAATGCATTAAATTACAGTCACGTGTCACTTAACGACAGGATTATATTCTGAGAAATGTGGTGTTGGGTGATTTCGTCCTTGTGTGAACATCACAGAGAGTGCTTATGCAAACGTAGATGGCATAGCCACTGTTGTGTATGTGCTCATGAAAATGTCGTATGCAGTACATGACAGTAATAAAGCCATACAAAGTTGTTGAGAGAAATTTAGGTTTTTCATCTCCAGGAGACGGTGAGTTTAATTTTGTCCTGTCTGGGTAGAGGTTTGATTTGCTCTTGAATGTTCCAGGGTGGAGAGAGACTGGGAGAAAGCACAGGATGTAGAGGTCTATTTGGTGTAATCTTCTCGCTCATTTTCATCTTCACCATCAATGGAGAGAGCAGCACACCTGCTTGCAGAGCTCAACTTGGAGGCTGGATTTTCTCTGGGTTTCTTTAGCTCAGGTGCAGATCTGGAGTCTTGATCCTTTTTGCCATCTTTCCTATCCAACTCCTTGCAGTGGTCTTTGTTCCCTCCTCCTCCTGGACCATGAGGGGTATTCCCAGTTTGCCTTTTGGGGACACTCATCCCATCTACTTTATTTTCATCTCTCCTTGATGGTCCTTCCTCAGATGGTCAGACTGGAGCTACTTTTCCACCCCCACTTGTAGGGGATTGCTGCTCTGTGATCAAGCAGGAGGGTTGGAGCTTTGCTTCACCCAAGCATTCTCCTTTGGTGGAAGGACTGGAATTACCTTTAGAGGCTGATTGGGTTTGGGAGGTTTAGAAGTTGGAGAGTGACAGTCTTCCTCCTTAGCGAGGGTTTCATTTTCTAGAGACTTCTCACTGTCTCTCCTTCATGCATTTCTGCCTGATGTGGCAGAGGTCCCAGTCTGCGATGAGTCACTTCCTGTCCTCCACCATTCCCGTTCCTGAGTTTCTTCACTTCGCCAGTTTGGGTGTCTCTCCTGAAGCTGTCATTCTAGTTTTGGCTCATCTAGCTGACGCTGCGATTTCTCTTGTTCCTTCGTGGCTGTTCTTTTACTTCTCTTTCTCTAGCAGCTGTGTCAACAGGCTTTGCCCCTCCAAAGACAGAAGCCACTCAGCTGGACTGGGAGGTGCTAGCAGAGGAGTCATCTTCCTTAGGAGTAGTCCGGGGCTTTAGATTCAGTTTGAGTCTTTGGAGGGGGACATCTGTCATCAGCCTGTAATCATCCCAAGAGTAATCATCTCTGGAACTTCATGACCAATGGTCCTGTCTGTCATAATGGTCTTCATAGTGGTCCCCGTCTTGTCTGTAGTCGTCATCCATGTGATACCCAGTACCAAATGCTCTTCTGCCACTACCTATCCTGGAATCATAGCCTCTATCATAGTCTCTGCTGCCTCAATCATCATAGCAATCCCGGCCCCCATATCAATCCATATCCCGGTGAGGGCCATCCCAGTACCTGTTTGAATCATAATGATCTCAATACTCATCTCCAAAGTTATCATCACCTCTTCTAGGCGGGCAGTCATCATAACTGCCTGTGGCAGGATGGGCCATCTAGTCAGCATCTATTTTGTCAGAATTTTAATTTCTGTCTTGGCCAAAAGAGTGATCATCCCTGTCTTTATCCTGTGCTTGATCAGCAACATCCACTCAAATTCTCCTGTTACCTAGAGACTCTTCACTGAGACTCAGGGAACTGAGCAGGGAATCCGGGTCCTCAAACTCAACATAACCGAAACCTCTGAGCCTCTCTGGATTGCTGGGTTCACACGGTGAATGAGCTGAACTGATATTTAATCCTCTGAAGAATTCCTTAATGGAGTCTTCTGTCACATCATAGGGCAGGTTCCCTAGAAAAGCAGTGTAGGGTGGTGATTTGGGAAGACGGCTCCAGTCAATATTGGGTTCCCGAGCAGCCGGTGGAGCAGTGGGAAGGATGGAATGGTCCATTGGAGGTGCCGTATACACATCGTCGTCATCACTGTGCCGAGTGGTTGAAACATCTCCCTGCAGGTCTTCTGTTTCATCAGCCTAGCTCGCTGGTTTGGGGACATAAGTGCTTCCTCCACCAGTCTCCCATCCTCGGCCAGAAGGTCTGTTAGGGAGCTGGTCTTCTCCTTCTTATTCTTCCTTACTGAGGCTGCCACGTTGGGAGTGGGAGGGAGAACTCAAAGGCAATTTAAGGGTGCTTCGATGAGCATAATGTTAAAAGATACTGTCACCCTCTTATGGGATGCTTGGCCTTGTTCCATTTTCACAGAAAGGAGAAGGAGCTCGGTGGATCATTAGCAAATACTTCCAGTGGCGAAATCCATTCCACAGACTGAGATTTGTTTGAGCTCTATTGTTGGCAACTATTTTACAGTCAGTTGCCCACATTGAAAATCAGAATATTTCATGTGAATATCCTAATTTCTGACGTCTCTTGAAAAACTGGAAACCCTGGGCACACGGTCCAGATAGCAACATTCACCAGGGCTGAGTAGCAGTCACCAGCTGTAGAAGCAGCCACGGGCTCCTCGAGTTGCCGTACCCCACCTTTTGCCTGCCTTCTTTGTATAGGCATATGAGTCTGTGAGCCCCGTAGGTTAAGAGAAATGCTGCTTATAATATATTGTCTTTAGGTGAATTTCAACCATCCCTATTGGTTTCCCAGAGACAGGATGAACATATCTTATCCTATTTGAGTTCTGAATAATGACACATCATTTTACTTGCAAGTAACATGTTTCCTCTCTCTTCCATATATATCATTTATTAATGTCCAAGATATAAAATCCCTTCTTTGAAAAATCGATGAAATGTGTCAGGAGGTTTATAGAAATTTTGAAACAGGAACTTCAGGTCATATACTTCACACTCATTTAAGAAATAGGTCAGCGAGGGTTCCAAGAGGAATGGTGGTTTGTCCACTGTCACCTAGAGAGGACTCTTGACTTTCAGTTCCAAGTTCCACCCACTCCCTCATTCACCTGTGCTTTTAGAGTTCTTCTACCCAACGTAGAAATTACATTGACAGCAAACACCATCACTGGTCATTGCCACATTTGGGGGACTGGACTGCGAGAAAATAACCCTTGCAGTTCTCCATGTGTTCAGAGAGAGCACTGGTGGGAGATAGGAGAGTGCCGAGGACCACAGAAAACACCCCAGGGTCCAGGTGCACCACTACAGAAACCAGTGACTGCATTTTTCTAGTGCCTTTGTGGAGTTGGCATGCTGTCAGCAGATTAGTTGCCATCAATAAATTCCTTAACTTGTGCTAACGTTTTGCAGATAAATGCCTGTGAAGTTAAATTTTGGCAGTGGTTTGCAAAAACACTGTGGCTGTTAGCTAGGAAGTAACTCATGTGCATGTTTCTGTGGACTTGCTTTTTGACAGTTGTATAGAGGCACACTTGGTCTTGCTGTTTTATAGGATATTAGAATGTGAAGGCCAGAAGGGATTTTAGAGGTCATTTTATTCCTCAGAAACTTGAAACATGGGATTGGAAATGTGCTCCTGGTTGTTGAGTTTAATTAGTGACAGGGCTGGAACTAAAGTCCAGGTTTTCTGCTTTCTACAGTTTAAAGCAGAAAAGAAATGGAGAAAGGGAAGCTGGTGCAGGCTTTGCAGGACTAGGTGAGTGGCCTTTGGGGAAGCCCTTGTACCTCTCTGGTTTTAGCATCATCATGTGAAAAGTGAGGAGGTTCATTACTAGGTGATAGATAAAGTCCCTTCCAACTCAGAAATTCCAGTTTTTTAAATTACTTGCCTTGTGCTACAGTGATTTGTTTGCCATAAATGGTATGTTGTATGTCTGATGTAACTGATTATGTGGAGCCTGCCCATCTGCTTGTGTGTGTTTCAGAATTTTTGTTTGGAGGAATGCTGATCTCTGGAAAGTTTTGTTTTGTTGGTCTAGGTGAGCAATATGTGCTTTAATAAAATCTTCAGCTATGGTTGGTTTTCAAGTAATTGATTCCACCTCTACATAAAAACTTTATTAATTTTTTTCTGTCTACTCTATATTCTTTCTCTTGCTTCTGTTGGCCAGCCCCAGCCTTTTAAGGATCCTTACCAGTAGTTTTCTGATTATTCATAAGTGACTTCCCAAAGCAAGCACCAACATATAAAGTGAATTTGAGCACAGAGTGAAATGTTTAATCTGCTGTAATTTGGGAGAACCCGGTCATCAAAATGCACTTGTCATCAGGATTGAAGGTGAACCTGGATACACCAGCAAATGAATTCAACCACTGATAACAAAGGTTTTGTGATTCTTCTGCACTGTAGGCAAGCCATTCTCAGCATTGACTGACCCTTGTATGTGGCTCCATGTCCCTGAGTAAGCAGGGTCCGGAGCCCTATTTAGGCTATGCTTCTGGGTACTTCCTTTTTTATTTGAGATACTGGCCAAAAAATTACCTTTGCATAACTGGGGTGGGGTCTGTGTCTATTTCAGTGGTAACATCATGCGTTCTAGGCTCTCTCTTAGTTCCTTTTCTTTTTTTTCGCCCTATATATTAGCAGACTTGATGGCCAACTAGAAGCCAAAGCCAGCGAGCGACACAGCCATGGCCGCAGTTAAGCCCTCTAGATTTTGATGGATTGTCAGTTCCTAGAGCAGAAGTGCTTTTTTTGGTGGTTTTAGAATATTTGAAACCATTGGTGGTTAAACAACAGCATGAATGCTGAGAATATAAAATTTAAGATGACTTCTGCTTTTAATCATATATAATCATACACAATTTTATAATTTCAGCTTAGCAAGCTGAATCAGCAAAGTACAGAAAAGTATCTTTATGCAGGATTTTTTCTACCTATTTAATGTACAAATAGTACTTTGACTAATTTTGCTTTCAGTGAAACCATTTGTTAATTAACAGAAATATTCTTTATTACTGGAATTGAACTGGTGTTTACAAAATATCTTAAACAAAAGGTATTTTGTTCAAGATCTTCTGCAAATCTGAGTGCTGTGGGTACTAAAAGTCCCATCTGCTGAGGTGGATGCAGCAGTGGAAGAAGAGAGTGTCTCCGGCAGCCTGAAGCCCCACACCTGAGGAATGGCATTCGATGCCACCTTATTGGGTGAAATGCCTCCGTTTAGAGATTAGATTCCAGAATGATATGGTTGTCGCATTTCCTTCAGCTCTGGCTCTGGGCATTCACCCTTGTCTGAACTGCCACGCATTGCATCTCTTTAGTCAAGTCTTTTTTTCCTTGGACATGAGGACTCAGCTCTTTAGTGGTCTTACCATCCACTCCCCTTCGCCAAATGCTCTTGAACTAGTCATTTTTAGTGGGTAATAGAAGTGGAGTAGGGAAGGAGAAGTGAGAATATGGCCTGTTGTTTTTGGTTTCTTTGTTTTTAATTATAGGTTGTTTTAAACAAAATATACTTTTTCTAAGACTTTTGTTAACCTCTTTTTCATTTTGGTAAATATTTTGAGGGGGATAATTTCACATTTTGAAATTTTGTATGCACTTAGCTTCTACTAAATTTATTACTTAAAAACTTTTAATCATGTAAATAAATTGAGCTTTTTCTTCATAAGATGACACATAAATTCTAATTGAACTTAGAGATGAATTTTTCAGGAAATAGTGAAATAATTCTAGTGATAAAACATTAAATTTCTAAATAAATTTTTTCCGTCATGCTTCTACAGATACATATGCTTCTTACGTGATTTATCTAGCTATAATTTGGTTAAGTGATCAAGAGTCTTTAAAGACACTGACGATTTGAAGCACACTTAAAATACTTTTAAAAGCTATAATACTTAAGTATTTTATATTGTGCCGAATGACTAAAATATACAAAACCTTAACAACATTACTAAAGTTGTGCTTTGCCATTTTCTGCTTAGAGATTTAATGTATTTCTTTAATTCCTTTTTAACACATCTTTTAAACCTTATTTCAGGAAGGGAAAATGAACAGAAATTACATAATAGCAAGATGAATCTAAGGAAAGCTTTGAAGAGTAACCCCTCCCTCATTAAAGAAATAAGAACAGTCTTGGAGCAGAGCTTGGTGGAGAAACTGGAAACCTTGGGAATTAATGCAGTATGTTCATTCATTTTTGGAATATTTCCTAGTTTTGTTATATTTTGTTTTCTGAATAAGAAATGATCAGATAAGACAAGGCAGCATGTTAGTTCTGTCTATATTTGGAGACCAGAGGTTAATACAACCTACTTTATTTATCAGACACTTAAACGGCATTCACTGTGTGCCTGGTACATTTTTAAGACCTTAACAAATAGTAACTATTTAATGTAGAAACAAATCTCTGATATAATGACATTATTATCTCCATTTTACAGAAAGGTTAAGTAACCTGCTTGAGGTCACATGGCTAGTAATGAAGGAGCCAGAGTTTGTGTCTAGGCAGTCGCAGTGCTGCTTACATTTGGATATTAACCCCAAATCATTGCCTACTACAAAATCAGCACTTAATAAGTACTTGTTGAGTGAATGGATGAATGAATTGTCGTCAGTTTGAATGATTTTGGTACATTATATTACATATAGACTCATTTTGCTTTTTACATTTTGTATTGACATAATAAATCTTAACTGAACAACTTGATGAATTTACAGACCTACATATGTGAATATATGTGAATTTATATACCTATATATGTGAAGTATGTGAATACATATGCATGCGTGGGCATACGCACTTATGCAGGTATGAACACATGCATACATGTGTGCATCATATATTCACGTCTACATGTGCACTTGGATGTGTGTAGTGGGGGGTATGTACATATATGCATGTGTGTATCTATGTGTGTATCTGTATGTGTCCATGCTGATGTATGTGTGTATAGGTATTTGTGTGTGTGTATATGTGTGTGTATATGGATGTGTTTGTATACGGATGCATATGTATATGTGTATACATTGTGTGACTATGTTTATATGCATACGTGTATATATGGACATATATATCAGCATGCAGATGTATCTGTGGATGTGTTTGTGTGTATTCATGTTTATATACTTATATGCATACACGAGGATACTTCAAAAAGTTCACAGAAAAATTTGCATTATCTTTTAATTCTATTTTTATTACCCTTGTATACAGATTTGTGTGTACATGGATGTGTGCATGTATATAAGTATGTGTGTTTGTGTATATGTGTGTCTTTGTGAACGTGGGTGTGATCTGTAACCAGCACCGGATGATGAGTTCAAACATTTCCAACACCCTGGAAGATTCTTTTATCTTTTCCTAGTCAATATCACCCCCTACTCCCCAACCAGAGGTAACAGGTATTCTGACTTAGTTTTACTTATTCTTGAACCTCATATAAGTGGAATTGTACACTGTGTAGTATTTTGTTATCTTACTTCTTTTGCTTATGATTTTGTCTATGTGATTCACACCTGTCATTTCATGTAGCAGTAGCTTGTAGTATTATTGCATGAATATACTGCAATTGCTTTCTTCCCCTGCTGATGCACATTTGAATTTCCAGTTTGGAGCTCTTGTTGGCTATTAATTTTTTTTTTTTTTTTTTTTTTTTGTCGTTATTTCGTGACCGGCACTCAGCCAGTGAGTGCACCGGTCAGTCCTATATAGGATCCGAACCCGCGGTGGGAGCGTCACCGCGCTGCCAGCGCAGCACTCTACCAAGTGCGCCACGGGCTCGGCCCGGCTATTAATTTTTATACATGTCTCTCTGTGGACATAGGCATTCCTTTTTCTTGGATATATATCTAGGAATGAAATTGCTGGGTGAAAGGGTAGGCCTATATTTAGTGTAATAGCTATTGCCAAATAGTTTTCCAAAGTGTTTGTACCAATTTACAATATACCAAACAATGTATGAGAGTTTACTTGCTCCACATCTTTTGCCAACTCTTAGTATTGTCAGTCTTTTTAATTTCCACGTAGACTCTTATTAGGTGGGTTTTGACCACCCTTAGGGAAGCTGAAATCAAAGACATTCGTGCAGTGTCTGTAGATCCTATGCATATTGTTTCTTGAAACTGTAGTTTTTCATGTTAGTTGTTTGCATATGGTTTTTGGGTTTTAACTTTAATTGGGACATTTTCTTTTATCCTAAGATTGTAAAGACGTTTTATATTTTTTTCCTAATGCTTGGAGAGGTATTTTGTTTGTTTTGGTTTTTGTCTATTTGAGCTTTAAAAATTAGATCTGGAAAGAGTGATTTGGAGATCCAACTTTATTTTCAGTTGGATCAGTTGTCCCATTTCATTACTTGAGGTGACAGTTTTATCATGTAGGAAATTTCTGTGTGTACAAGTATTTGGATTTATTTTTGGACTTTCAAGTGTTTTGCCTTGTTTTTTTTTGTACCTCTGACAACACCATGTTGATTGAAGAGCAGTAGCTTTGTCCTGTATTTTACTATCTTACATAGGCCATGCCTTCTTCATTAGTCTTATTTCAAGAATTTCTTGGCAGGTCTCCCATATTTTGTTTTCCAGTGAACTTTAGGACCACTGTCTCCAGTTCCAGAATAACCCTTATGTGCTCAGTTGCACTCTGAGCTCCTTTAGGGGCCAGAACAGTGTGTTATGTGTTGGGGCATCCCCCACCTTAAGTGCTGCTGGAGTCCAGTAAGGATGGATTGAAACGTTGGCATGGTTAATGCTGACATGTGCCCATGAAATGAAAAACATCCCAGGATAATTGACTGACTTAATATCTTATTCCTTTAGGATGTACGCGGTATTCCAAGTGATCACTTGAGTAGAGTGCTGAGAACTGTGGAATCAGCAAGACACGAGCGAGAACAACAAATACCTAACATTCAGCAGATTCGAGAATTACTAGAACATCAGGTCAGCTGTAAAATGGAGGAGAGAGCATTACTCTCTTCAGGTAAGCCTGTTACTGCCATTTCACTGCTGTGGATGGGAACTTAATTTAACAACCTTTTCATAATTTTAAATGGTTTACAAACTTTGGCACTTCATTGGCAACTCTTACAATTCGTACTATTAAGTGCTGGGTCTTGGATTTTGTTTTTACATTAAAAAAGACCTCTGAAGTCTGGACTCCATACCCTAGAGATGGGCTTGTTCATTTCCGTGGCATTGTAGACAGTATTGTACTATTTATTTTCACTTTTCACTTACTGATCATAAAGGCTCTGGAGACTCATGAATGCCACTACTATTCCAGATAAGTTCAGTGTTTCTCAGATGGATGCTCTTTCAACTGGAGAAGTACCCAAAGCGATACAAATTCCTCGCAAGAGCAGACAATTGATTAGACAAAGACCCGTCTTTACTGATAGGACATCTGTTCCAAAGTGAGTATTTTCAACCCTAAACATTTATTTATTAATGTTTGTCTTGGTCAGTTTGGGCTCCCATAACAAAATTCCACAGACCGGGTGACTAAAACAACAGAAATATATTTTCTCACAATTCTAGAGGCTGGAAGTCTGAGATCAGGGTACCAGCATGGTCAGTTCTGTTGAAGGCTCTCTTTCTGCCTTATAGATGGGCACTGTCCTCACACGGCAGAGAGAGTGCTCTGGTCTCCTGTTCGAGGGCACTAATCCCATCAAGGGAGCCTTACCTTCATGATCTCGCCTAAACCTAATCACCTCCTGAAGGCCCCCACCTCCAGATACTAACATACTGGGGGTCAAGTCTTCAGCATATGAGTTTGGGGGGGTAGGAGGGAGGACACAAACATTGAGTCCAGAACAGTGTTTGGCCCAACAGAGAAATCATACTTGTAATTCCTACCAGTCTCTAGTTGACACTGGGAGCCTTATGTTGTTGCTGTCCCTCATTAACATACATTAAAAGCAAAAATCACCAATTTCATAGAAATTTATGTTAAATTATATTATTCACTCATGCAGTTTCGTAAAATTTTTATGTTGTTTTTAGAATTAAGAAAAATATCACAGAAGATCATTTTCCCAGAAAGTCTTCAAGTATTACGTGAGTACTGGGGTGGAGGTGGGGGGTATTTTAAAAATTCTTTTCATTAAACATTCCTTTCATTGTAAATTAATATGCTCATTGTGGTTAACTGAAAACATAAATATGAAATGTCATAATTAATTTGTGATTCCTTTGTGAAGTGTTGTGTGTGACATGTCTTTGTTTCTTGGTAAGTTATTACACAAGTCAATAGTACTTAACCACATTGTGGCCTCCATTAAGAAGAGGGACCACACCTGAGTCATTCTTATCTCTCTCTCCCCACCCCCGAATGTTAAGTAATTTCTCAATAAGCAGGTTTAAATTAAATCGATGTTGAGTTTTATTGACTAGATCCATAATAGCGTAAGTTTGTTTCAGATGATATTTTACTGTTCTAGCTTCTTGTGAAAGTTGGTAATGACCCTAGACCTTACTCTCTTAGGTTCTCTTAGGATACTAAGAATTGTAGCTCACTCGCTCATCAACTGTGTGCCACAGATTTAGTTGATTACTGTTTTCAGCCTCAGTTTTCTTATCCATAATATAGGATGTTTTAAGCCTCAATTTTTTCTGCAAATGGGATAATGTGGCATTTTTCACAGGATAGTTCTCCTAATTAAATGATATATGAAAAGGGCTTCTTGGCTCAGTGCTTGGTACTGTGGGTACTCAATAAATTGTAGGTATATTACTGTAATTAGTTATGAATAAAACTAATTTTATCATAATCAAATTTCATTGTCATTGTTCTGGAGATATTGATGCCATAAATGTATCTTCATTCAGACATTGTACAGTAGAGATAATAAATAATGATTCACCCTTCAAAAACACTTTTCATGTACATAATCTCACAGGAAGAGCTTTATTTTATGTGATGTTGTATAACTCGATCAACATTTACAAGACCAGCACATTGTCTGGAATTTAGGTGCTCAATAAATATTTTTTAAATGAACAAACACTGATCTGAACTTCTATTTCACTTTAAATTCGGTGTGATAATTCATGTGATAATAGAAATGAGATTGTGTACGGAAAAGCACTGTGTAAGGTATCATATAAAGTATGTTATAAGTAACAACACTATTTTAACAGATGAAGTAGTTTTATTGTGGAAATGTTTATCTTAGGTGTGTCAAAACAAAGAATAATAAGAATATGCACATTTGGTCTTAGAGGAAAAAGTTTATAACTTCAGTCCATGTTGATAAACATGCCTCATGGTTGGCAGGTCTGGATTTGCAATGACTCTTCACTCAGCCTTGGGCATGACCCCTGGGCCCTGCTGCCATCTTGCCTGTGGCCACTCAGGAGATTGCTGGTTGTGGTGTCTGGGAATAACCTTGTAAATCCTGAAACGTAAAAAGACAGCACCCCGTTTGGGTTTTGCTTTGTGTAGGACCCCTCCCTTCAGTTCAGAGGAGGAGCCGGACGAGGACAACCTCACCCGGGTATATGCGTCCCCAGACCCGGTCCCCGCGCACTCCTCTAAAAGCAGCAAGAGCAGCTTCGGGAAGAGCGCCCTCAAAAGTGACATGGACTGGACAGAGGGAAGTGAAATGGAGGACTCCTCCGATGTTTCTCCCAAGCCCACAGGTAAGCTTTTATCAGTGAAAAGTCTCACCTGGGGCACCAAGCCCTGGACGTGTGAGCTGGGGGCAGGGGGAAGGTCAGGCTAATCCAAAAGGCGCTGCTGCCCAGGAAGATGGACAGGCTTAGCAACCAACCTGTGTTCAGGCTGAAGGAGAGGAGCGAGTTGGGGTTGCCTGGGTGTACAGATGCTCCTCGACTTACAATGGGGTTATGTCCTGATAAACCCATCCTAAGATGAAAATATCATAAGTCTAAATGCATTCAGTACATCTAACCTACCGAACTTCATAGCTTAGCCTGGCCTACCTTAAACATGCGCAGAACATTTACATTAGCTTACGGTGCAGCAGAATCGTCTAACACAAAGCCTATTTTATAATAAAGTGTTGACTCCCTTATGTAATTTATTGAATACTGAACCGAAGTGAAAAAAACAACGGTTGTATGGGTACTCGAAATACCATTTCTACTGAATGCCTATTGCTCCTGCACCATCATAAAGTCCAAAAGTCATCAATTGGACCATTATATGTCGGGATCCATCTGTGTTAGTTTCCTAGAGCTGCCGTAACAAAGTACCATAAACTGGGTGACTTAGACATTAGAAATTTATTGTCTTACGGTTCTGGAGGCTGGAAGTCCCAATCAGGATGCTGGCAGTGTTGGTTCCATGTGAGGGCTGCCAGGGAACGACGTGTTCCTTGCCTCTGTCCTTGGCTTGTCTTCTCCCAGGGAATCTTCACATCCTCCTCCCTCTGTGCTGCATCTGTGTCCACATTTCCCACTTCTGTAGGACACTGATCGTAATGATTAGGGCCCACCCTAAGGACCCCACTTTACCTCGATTACTTCTTTACAGACCCCTTCTTCAAGTAAGGTCACATTCTGAGGTACTGGGGGTTAGGACTTCGACATCTGAATTTGGAAGGAACAAGTCACCCATAACAGTGGGTGACCATGAGAATGGCTGTTCTAATACAGTGTGCTGCCCCTTGGAGCTGGGGTGATTCTAAAGGAAGACAAGGGCCCAGTCTGTGACTGCTGATAGTTTGCTGAAGAGAAGTGAAGCTGATGGGTCATTAAAAAAAAAAAAAAAAAAAAAAAAAAAATATATATATATATATATATATATATATATATATATATATATACACTCTGCTTAATGTACTTTAAAAATCACATATTTTAAACAGATGTAATTAATGTATATAAGTTGTATATACCATGTATTTATATTAATATGTAAAATATAACATATTCATTTAAAAATGATTCATGTTGTTTTTGAAAATACCCAGATGAATATTCTATTCACACAGGTTACTTCACTGAAATTAAAGTTTCTGACCACATTCTTGAATGAGATCATCCTTTGATTTAAAATGAAAACTTTATAGCTCCTCCTAGTCTGGAGAATCATGATTTTCTTAAAAAAAGAATTATAAGTGTTTAACTTTTTGGTCAACCCCAAAATACATCAGTTGATTTTATTTTAATAATACATAATTATGGGCAAAATTTAGACTCTTTCAAAGTTGCCTGTAGCTTATTTTGGAACTGAGGATAGATTCAATTTTTTTAAAAAAACTTTACTTGACTAATTTCTGTTGATCCTACAGGAACCTCCATAAAAACACTAACTGAAAAAGTTGAAAAGATGGTTTCACATCACAGAAATGTGAATAAACCAGTTGGTGGGATTAATGTTGCTGAGATGTTTATCAAAAAGGAAGAATTACAGGAAGAACAAAAGGTGAAATTGCTTTTACTTGCTAAACATACATAAATTCATCTTTTGACAAATACATCTTAATGATTGTATTTTGTGTAGTGAAGTAGAAAACAGACATGATTAGTTAGTATAGTAGAGGTTGAGATTTCACCTTATCTTTTTTTCAGTATTGCATTTCTTTCTGTTCTCTAGAGAATCAGAGATACTGGAGGGATAACTGGTAATCATACGTCATACACACATCACACTTTTATGGGTTTCAGAATCCTCTCGTGTAGGATTTGATGCTTATGCAGATATCAGATGGTGTGGACAAAGAATCTGAGGACTCCAGATCCAAGTCCAGGGACTTCTCCACTATCGTGGAGTGGCCTGAAAGTGAAATAGGGACTTTTCAGGGCTTAGCCCCACTCAGGAGCTGGAGTCAGTGGAGAAATGCTACGGAGAGATAGGTGAATCCAGAGTTGAGGGCAGAGCCCGAGCCCCTCCGCCTGCATCAGAGAAGAGGCCTGGATGCCTTCTGAGCAATTTAACATCCAGGATGTCAGAAGGCTTCTGTGGCTGGAGACCTCCCGTTGTGTTTCTGGGCACAGCTCATCTGTGTTGACAGGGTCTTCCAGTCATAGTCACTCTTTTCTTCAACTCATCCCATTCATCTGTGGAATCCAGAGCATCTGTCAAACTACTTTTATTAGTGCCATTTGTGTTACACAAGCCAAAAATGATAAAGTCATGTGTCACTCAAGAGAGAGCCCATGTGCCCTCCTTTAGAAAGGTCGTGGTAGGAATATGTGCTCCTGTCCATGAGGGCCTGTTTCTCAGGGCCCTTGTACTGTAACCAGAGTTAGATTCTTGTCATTGCAGAGCAAAGAGTCCAGAGCAAGCCTTGCTTCTCCTCTGGGAGCACCCTGACTTTTAGAGTTTCACACCACTACCATGTAGTGTTTCCGGAATTTTTTAAATTCATGATTGGTAGAGTAGGAAACATATATTTCCATGGCACGAAACAAAAAAAAGAGATGATTTCCTCAGCTTTTAAAACATGGAATTCCAAATCCAATTGATTGCACCGCAGAAATGACCAGATTTAGAGTCCTCTGTAGTTCCCAACTCCTTATCATTTCAGCTGCTCTAACCAACAAAATGACTGAAGGGTGCTGCTTCCTTAAGAAACATTAATTATTCTTCATATATTTCTTTTAGCACACAGATGTGGATGATGATGACTGGGACATATCATCCTTGGAGGAAGAAAAATCTTTGGGGGAAAAAACTGGGAAAGAACAGAGAGAACCTCCACCTGTGAAGAATGAATCAAAATCTATGCAAGTGCCAAGTGCCTGGGGCGCATTTAATCCTAAAGGGCCAAAGGGAGAAGGTTTGTTGCTTTGGTTTCTAGCAGAAGCTCAGTCCCTTTTCTAATTAGTTGTGTTTCATCTTTATAAATATATAATTAAGCTATGCTAATATATCATCAAACAACAACATACTATTGGCATAATCAAGATCTTGATGGTTTCTTTGTGGGGTTTTTTTTGCAGCTGGCTGGTAGGGGATCCAAACCTTTGACCTTGGTGTTATAACACTGTATTAGTCCGTTTGTGTTGCTATAACAGAAACACCTGAGACTGGGTAATTTATAAAGAATAGAGGTTTATTTGGCTTACCATTGGACAGCTGCATCTGGCATGGGCCTCAGGCTGCTTCTGCTCATGGTGGAAAGTGGCAGGCAGCCGGCCAGTACAAGCAGATCACATGGCGAGAGGAAGCGAAGGGTGGGGGGCGGGAAGGTGCCAGGATCTTTTAGACAGAGAGAAGTCTGGCTTGAGGAAGTAACCGCTTGAGCTAAAGCTAACCAAAGTGCCAGGGTCTTTTAAACTACCAGCTCTCACAGGAACTAATAGAGCAAGAACTCACTCATTTATTCCCTCTCCCCCAGGGAGAACATTAATGCATTCATGAGGGATCCACCCCCATGACTCAGTTTCCAACACTGCCACATTGGAGATCAAATTTCCACATGACTTGTGGAGGAGACAACACATCCAAACTCCATCAAGCACCACACAGTAACCAACTGAGCCAGCTGGCCAGCCTGGTTTGGCCTGAATATGTACAACTTCCTGAGTTGTATATATTTGCTATTATTTAACTTTAGGCTTAATCTTTAAAAGTTTTTTATATTATTTTTGAAAATGTCCATTCAAATATTCTCTTCATGCAGCTGTCCCATAGAAATTAAAATTTCTGATCGTACAAGTGAGTGAGACCACTCTTCTGGCAGTCTTCATATGTTTGTCTGTTTCCCTATTAAATATTTTATTTTCTTTCAAGGGAAGTTTTTATTGTTGCATTGTGGTCAGTGGGATGAATTCCAAATGAGATTATTAGTTGAAATGGTTCCTATTCACCCAGTCTAGAGCCTGCATAAGTCCAGTATCTTAACTCTCAATAGATTTAAAATTTTTAAATTAGAAAACTGTAACTTTTTTTGTCAAAGTAATTCTTGCCCCCGATGAAAGGTAAGTTGTGTGAAGGGCTTCCGTGTGCCGCCTTTGCCGCCTTCCGTGCCTCTCAGCAGTTCTGTGTCAGCCCCTCTGGTGGCACCTCCGTGTCTCTAAGTGATGGGCGTAGATGGCTGTTTCTTGATTCATCAACTTTAGACATTAATGTTGATGTCCTCCTAAGACAGATGAAGAGTTGGCTCGCTGTCACCACCCACTACACCGCTCGTGTTCCCTCTGCACTATTGTTGCATCCCTATTTGTAATTTTAAATTAATACCTGTAGGTCTCTACGTTTGCGCTTTCCATCCTCAGCAGTATCTCGTGCCCCTTCCTAAGATGCGCCATTGCTGCCTCTACCCCTCACTCTACCGTTTCTCCCCCTCCAACAGGTCAGCCGCGCCTCCTGTGCCTTTACTGTCACACTGTCAGATTAACCATCATGAAGTTATTATCTGTGCTGTGTCTAAGGACCAACTCTGTTCAAAACCAAAAGACCGTGTTGGCGTTACAGCACCTCTTAATAAGTACACGGGCCAAATGCCCCAAGTACAGCTTCTATTTCCTTCCCCAATGCCATGTCCCCGAGCCCCTGAAAGAAGACATTTCTGGACTTGAACTTGAGTCGAGTTCTCTGTACTATTCTATGTTTCATTGGCTCAAAATCATGGCACTTTTTCTTAACTTCATTGTCAAAGCCATCTACCCTAGAAAATCTGGTTTTAAGACTTAATCTCTACTTGGCTTGTTGCTCTTATTCTCCTTTCTTTACAACATCTGTTCACTTAAGAGTCCACAGCACCGTAAGCATATTAGAGCACTTTCAACATCCAGGCCCTGTGCGGAGGGCTGGGGAAGGAGTGAGCAGCAGGTCACGATCCCTGCTGCCTGGGAACATGCAGGGGTCCTGTGAGGCATCCTGAAGATGTGGCCAGTTCAAGAGTGGATTTTACAGTGGCCTCCAACATGGCTCGTGGGGGTTAGAGGGTGGAGACTCGTGAAATGATTCAGACACTGATAAATGACAATATGAATTTTTTTTTTTTTTGGTGGCTGGCCAGTACAGGGATCCGAATCCATGACCTTGGTGTTATAAGGCAGTGCTCTAACCAACTGAACTAACCAGCCAGCCCAGATATTACAGATTTTTACAGGCTTGACAAGGTGCTTGTTTAACCCCTGGCGCCTTCTATTCCTTTCTCTCCCTCTCCCTCCACAGGACTTCAAGAAAACGAATCAAACACATTGAAAAGCAGCTTAGTAACTGTGACTGATTGGAGTGACTCTTCAGATATATAATTCCACTCGTCAGAAGGTTCTTCCAGAAGCCAGCAGTATTTCAGTAACCTGCCTACATGGTTCTCATGCTCCTGCCTTACAGTATTTCTTACAACAACAAGGAAGCTGATTCAAAGAACAAGGGTCTCTTTAAAGGCATCTCCTACAGTATTGAAAAACAAATTGTTAACAGTATTTTGAAATATGTAGAGGTGTTTAAGACTCCTGCTGCTTAAAAATAACATGTCATTGAAGTCATAAAAAGTTTTCTCTTCAGAATGGTACTCTAGTGTTAAGTGTATTTTTTTCAACTAATTTTTAAGTGAATTTTTTTCTTAAGCAGGTTTTGGTTTGAATTACTAGAACTTTTTTTTTTAATGTCTTCCTTGTGTATATTGTCACATTGGAAATGTTTATACTATAAAATTATGTTAGTATCCTTAAAATTGAATTAGTGGAATCAGTGAAATCTTCAAAGTTAGACTGGTTATTTTTCAATAGAAGTAAGTTTAGAATTATAACAATATAGCTAGACCCATGTTAAATAGAATTCCTGAAGTACTTTGTCAATTTCAGCTTTAAGCCACTGTAATTAAGCATGTTCCTATTAAAGTTATTTTCTGCAGCGTAATCTTTATCTTGGATATTTTATGAATAAAATGTAGCTATTTTAAATGCCAATTAAGACTATCAGGATATGAATAGAGAAGCTTGAGTCATTACTGAATTCATACATGTATGTTGTTTTTTAAAACTTTTTTTTAATGTCCAAGCTGTATTATAAAATACCTCAAAACTAATTTAGTTATATTCTTGAACAATGAGATTGTCAAAGGTCAGAAAGTTCATATAATCTGTTTTTTGCATTTTTTATATTTTGTGGTACTATGTGTACTGTTCCCCCAAAAAGTAACATTTTAACTAAATGGTTTGTTGGCTCTTCATTTTGTCAACCTTTCCAGTAAAGCCTCGACTGCATCATTGTGACTGTGGCTGAGTTATTAGAGATGATTTCTGAGTTAAATTTCTACTTGTTAGGGGATTACTCAAGAGAAGCTTGCCTTGGTAGCTACACCATATAACGTCCTGACCTAAAGTCAGATGAATCTTTCTCTGTTTCTACCCGCCAGGGTCCTTTTATTACTTGTGGCCCATTCCCACCCTCTAAAAACTCCTCCCAAAGGGCCAGACCGTGGCTCACTTGGGAGAGCGTGGTGCTGACAACACCAAGTCAGGGGTTAAGATCCCCTTACAGGTCATCTTTTCAAAAAAATTAATAAATAAATAACATAAAATAAAAACTCCCAGCTTCTCACAGGGGCCATTTTATGCAAATATACTCACTTCATCTCGAATGTTTCCAAAAGCTTTTATAAAATGCTGAATCACCATGCCTGAGATGGTCCAGGGAGCACCTTGTTCATTCCGTCATTTATTCAACAGATATTTCGTGAGCCACTTGGTTTTGTTTTGTTTTTATTTTTAACACACATTAGTCCATTTAACTAGAACAACTTGGAAATGCAGTTATTGTTATAATCCTCTCCCTAAAGATGTGAGAAACTGAGTTTAGTAACTTGCCAAAGGTTGTACAATTGGAAAGTGACAAAAGCAGGCTCTAACCCAGGTCTCTGTCAAGTTCTGTGGCCTTATTCCTGAGCACCAAGGCTTGGGGAGCCTTGAACTTCTACTAAGTAAACCCAATATTTAAGTCGGTGCATCTGTATCGTAAAAGCCACCCCTTCAACTTGTCTGTTTGGGCGTATCATTTTTTTCTTCTAGATTTGGTTTGCTCCTTTTTCTTTGGACTGTTATCTCACATTGCCCCTCGTGGATGCCCAGCTAACATGTTGCTGATCCCTAATGTGGCTTCTCTGTACCTTCATGCCCTGCCCTCCCTCAGTTCCTCAGTATAATCGAAACATCATCCTCACCACTTCTGCTCTGAATAAATAATTTTGTTTTAGTGCTCGCTTCGGCAGCACATATACTAAATAATTTTGTTTTAAACCCATACCTAAACAACACTGTCCCCCTTAGTGGTCTGCAGCACCTAACCTACCTTTATGTCTTTCAGTTAATTCACATCTCTGGAAAAGACATTTCAAGTTTATCAAAGTATGGGGTTTATTTAACAAACTTGTTCATTTCCTTTTCTTTCCATTGACTACCCACCAACAATGAGATTTTAAGTCTTTTGCACTTTAGGAAAATGTTATATTCACCCACATTTGATGCATATTGGACAGTTTCTTACAGACAACACAGATGCCAGTTCTTATTCACAGCTTAGAACAATATATTTTACTCTAGACTGCCTCGGTTCAAAGTCCTGGTTTTGTCACTACTGTGGCACGTTACTTAAAACTCTCTGCTTTAATTTTCTCCTCTGTGAATGCAAGATAAAAATACTGACCTCAGGGTGGCTGTGAGGGGTGAGTGAGTTAAGGCATGTATGGTGTGTTACCTTTATTGGCTCCAGAATCACCACGACCAGTGTCCCCAGCACAGCTCTGCTGATGCCCCACCTCAGAAGCCTAAGCAGTTATTTAAGGTGGAGGTGCCACGAAAAGGGCAATAACGTCTTGGCCCCATGAGCCCTTCCCCAAGCCATCATACTGAATTGCAGTCATGACAGACTATAAGTCGATTGCTAAGAAACTAGGTGGATGTCAACTGTGCAACCAGTAACATCCATTTAACCTGGACACCTTTTGGGGAACGGTCTCAGATTGTCCCCATACTGTTAATAAGACACCCTTCCTTATAAACATTTCTGTTTAATAAGTGAATGGAAAGAAACATAACGAGTGGGGATGAAGACTTTCGTGTATGAATGTTAAAAAGAACTATATTATGAATATTTCTTGAACCTTTGGTACTAAATACATGTTCTATAAATGTATAAAATATATTACAAATCCTGTAAATAACCTGTTTATTTTTTATAGAAAGCCACAACAGAAAATGATTAGTATATCACTGTGTAAGAACATTTACATCCGTACAATCAACAAATACTTCAAATTCATATTTTAAAAACAGTTTTGAGTGTTAATTACAGGAGGGCGTTGATGGGATCATTTTGTGAACAGTTCACTTTTATAACAAACTCAAGATACAGCTTGCCAGCAGAGCTCTTTTAGACATAAGCATTTTTATCAAACTGTTTTGAAGGGTTTGTGGTTTTAAAATCTCCCTCTCCGCCATACTTTGTCCGAGAAGACATGACAGATGCGGCACCATTGTATGGGTATCCCATTCTGAAAGGCAAAACACAGTTTGGTAAGTTCTGTTCTACACACAGGGCAAACAAAAACAAGAAACTGTTTCTGCCAGGTTCTGTCAATAGTGAAGTTTAAGTCTCCCTTGCTTAAGCTTTCTTTTCTCTTCTCACCCGAGAAATATTTCAGTGCCATAACGTAACAGAGAGAATCTCTGCAGAAGAAATTCATGACTTGTTCAGTTCAGAGATCCCTTTTCAAAACTATTTTTTTTAAAACTCCTCTCTTCCTGGAGCCTAGGAGACTTAGCAGGGACCTTCATCCACTTCCTGCTTTATATGGAAGTTGTGAGAAGGCCAAAGTGAAGCACATGCCCTCATATTTAGACCCATATTTTTACTTACAGAAATAGCTTTGTAATATAATAATGAGGTTTTCTGAAAAAAAATATATATATTCCTAACTTTTCCCAATTCTGAGTTTCTGAAGTTTCTAAGAATCACATGAACTACCTATAATTCGTCCCACATGTAATGATTTAGAATAGTATTGTACTTTTTAACAGGTAATTTATGTCTCTTTCGTACCTGGGTGCTTTGTTGTTGTCAGATATTGAAAAGCAAAATATGACACCACCAATTATGCAGAGTGAGGCTCCTGCCCATCCAATAAACAGAGCAGCTCCTAATTCATACCTGTGAGAAAGTATTACACAAGTATTACA
Source organism: Cynocephalus volans (assembly GCF_027409185.1). Classification (NCBI taxonomy): domain Eukaryota; kingdom Metazoa; phylum Chordata; class Mammalia; order Dermoptera; family Cynocephalidae; genus Cynocephalus; species Cynocephalus volans. The sequence continues at coordinate 17,127,911 of NC_084466.1, forward strand.
GCTTACTGACTTGGGGAGTAAACAGTATTTAACACTGCTAGTCAACATTTACTAAATGCTCATTATGATTTTTTGCCATTGGAATGTGTAAAGGAAGTAATAACACCTTATGTCTGGGTAATGCTTTAAACTCTTCTCCAAGTGTCTGACAGCCATTACTTTATAATACTTCCCTGACATCCTGAAAGGAAATGAGAGCGTCCATGCAGGCAAGGCCAAAACAAACAAACAAGAAAACATCCAGCATCTTTCCTCTGGGCTCTGCCTTAACCTCTCCAAGCTTTCCACCCATCTACTCTGTTCTGCAGGGTAAATCACTTAGGCAGACCATAGTCAGAAATGGGAAGGTTGCCTTTGCTTTCATTTTACTTCAATCCACTAAATGTTTATTAAGTACTTATCTGCTATGTGCAAATCGTGGTGGAAAGTGCCCATAAAGGGTCAGGGATAGAAACAGCCTGTCTTACTTAGCACTACAGCCTAACGGGAGGAGGAGTAACAGCGATAATTCTGTGATAAACTGCTATTAAGCACCTCCTAGATGGCAGGCCACTCTGCAGATGACCAGAGCAGATGCAAAGATACTCCAGACAGTCCCTCCCTTGGGGATGTCACCATACAAAGGTATCAATAATGCTACTGAGAACAAAAAAATATCACTTGCAGTAGAGGGATAAAATAACTCCTTTTAGGGGAGGAATATTCATGCAGAGAGACAAATGAGGAATGAGAAAATCTCAGGGACTGGGCCTGTGCTCATGTTTGCTTATCCTTGCCCTAAAGAATAGGTTGTGATTTTCTTTTTTTTTTTTTTAAAATAAAGAGTAACTTTCATTATTGGCCCAGACCTCCACTGTAAGGCAAAAAAGTCTCTCACGGTGCTTTTCAGTGTACAATTAAGCTGCAGTGGGAGGGTGTGTTTCAACCATCCAGAACCTATCAGATGTGGCAAGGAAAGTTGAGGTGAGGGTAAGAAGGAGGAGGATGGGGCCCCCAAGGCCACCTCCCTCCCCAGCGTGCCCCCCCATCCAGGTGCAGGGCAGGGCCAGGAGTGATATAGAGGCCACAGCGCTAGGGACAGCAGCTGGCCGGAGCTGCCTGTGGTTGTCCTGAGCCCGGCCTCACCCATTCCTACTACCTCCACATGGGCAGGCTCTCTGGTGTGGTTTCACCTGCACAGTGGTCGTGTGACATCCCCGCCCACTAGCCAGGGCAGCAGGAAGCAACCTTTACAGAGGATTAGGGACTACTGTGGTCTGCTGGTGTATTTTCGATCGATCGGGATGGGGTATGTGCATAACAAAATGCTGCCTGTGATTCCTTCTTTTCTCACTCTGGCTTTCCTGGGAAATACAGGTGATAGACAGGCAAGGAACATCTGCAACAGAACTGCTCTGGGAGCTGAGAATCTTTTCCAACAGTTCCCATCGGGCAATGGCAGAGTCAGAACGTTGGTGTAAGTGCGGGAAAACACCCTCAGTCTGTACCAAAAAACAACCCAAAAGAAGACTGAGGAGTGAAGTGCACAGAACAAAAAGAAAAGAGCTGGTCAGATCAGGAGAGTCAAACTGGGAGTTTTAGAAAAGATACTTTCATTAAATATCATGTTGTACATCCAGAAAGGATGTCCTGGATTTCCACAATGAGCCCTGCTTTTATGTTGTTTTAATGAGGTCACACACACAACACAAGCAGAATGCCTGCCAAGTTGTAGGTGAGTGTCATTTGACCCCTTTAAAACCTCTGGAAGTCCTAGGAAGCTGGCATCAGACCCATCCGTTGTCACCCTTTTATTGCACAGACAACTAAAAAAACCGAGCATGACTGAACAGTTCCACACAGAGTACATCACTGCAGGATGACTACTCTACAAGTTTAGTACGCTTTCTACTTGTCTCTATTTTTTTCTCCCTAGAGGTTAGGCTGTCTTCTCACCCAACACTATGCCTTAGTATTAGTGTAAACATGCCGTAAAGAAACAGTCTGAAATTTCTCTTAAAATATTGAGCTTTACTAAAATAGGATGCCAGTGCCAAGTACTATGGTGGATTAAAAATGAATCTCTAATTATCTATAGTGGTCAGTGGAGGGAGGAAGGTGATAGAAATCATAAGCACAGCTTGGCACGATGAATTCATTGAAAGGAACATTATAAACATCTACACGAAGTTGTTGCAAATCACAGGATGAATTATCCAGGCACATCAGGAATCCTGCCGTAAGCCATTCTGAAACTTTCAGAAGGGATTTAAGAACCATGAGTTTGGCTTACATTAATAACCGGTTCACTTATTCCTTTTTTACTTATTTTAATTTTCTCTAAATCACAACACATAGACTCTGTTCCGAGGAAAATATCATTTCCATTCGAATTCCATTGTGAATTCTATTGGAGACAAACATTTAATAAATACTATCTGTTTAAAGTTGATTTTAGAGGCCCTACATCTACACCATGTGAGGGCTTGTATGACTGGATCTTTCTTTCATATGCTTTTTCTTCATTCTGTTTGAAAACACTATAGCAGGTTTACTCGAGAGTGACTTCAATTCACACCTATCAATGGGTGTCATCTGACAAAAACTGACTTGTGTTGTTGATAGAACTGAGAAAGAGAAATAGTGTCCACTCCAATTTGTTCCTGAGGGTATTTCCTTTGACATTGATCGGGGGACTTAGTCTCTGCCTGGAAATCTTTCCTCATTTTTGGTAATACTAAGAAGCTGACTTCAACACCTCAGCAAGATTATTCAAATTTTAGATTATCTGTTGCATATCTTTCTTTTTTTTTTAACAATATCCTCCGGGCCCTGGGCCAGCTTTCCCACTCAGAGTGTGTGGCCTCTTTATTACAATTGCCAAAATTTCTTTATTGTTCTGAAAGTTTATAAATCTGCTTAATTGACACCAAGCAGATCTGTGATTGTCAGGTTGAGGGCTGAACTACGTATACAGATCAAAAACATTGTTGTTGAAGTGTCTCAGTTGATAGAACTAATCAAAAGCTGCCTGTATGATCTTCAATACATTTATGTCATAAAATGGGACTTTAGTAAATGAGTAGTGGGGAACAAATTTACTTCTATCAGAGAAATTAAAATACAGATTAACCCCTTAAAATTTCCCCCAAAAAGAAATCATAAAGATCTCAGGTGTTAAAAATGTACTCTTAACTCGTGGGTGAAGTTACTCGCATCCACCTGGCTGTGTCTGTCGCTCCAGGCTGCTGCTCCTGTCTCTCATTTCACCTTGAGTCAGGGCTGGACCACACTTGGTGACCCTGGTTCTGATGCATTTCATACTGCAACTCATTTTTTAGCCCTGTAACCTTCACAACAATCCTAAGGATTATGAATCCTAATGGATTGAGAAACACCTTTTATTTTTACCTCCTATTTTTGTCTTCCTTGTACCCAAACTCCCATTCTGACTTGACTTACCACCTGTGGGAAGCTGGTGTAGCCTTCCCTGGTCACCTCCACAGAACTGACATGCGTGGTATTGTGCTAATCATAAGTTCAAGGTGGCCAAGAGAGACAGCCCTGTTCCCATGGATCTTATAGTTTAGTGGGAATAGTCAGACATTAAGCAAATAATTATAGTGAAGTGTGATGAAACTTATAATAGAATCAAAAGAGCATGTTTTTGCAAAGTAAACATTGTCATGGTTCTTCCAAATGCATACAGAGGTGGTTCAAGGAAATGCCCATGGTAGCGATAGCTACTATTACAGTCAGCTCACTGTGCTAGGATTTTTGAGTGTGTGCTAAGATTTTTTTTTTTTTACATACATTACCATATTCAATCTTCATTACTATCCTGAGAAATAAGTATTACTATCCTCATTATACAGAGGAGGAAACTGAAGCTCAGGGAGATTAAATTACTTGTCCCATGATGTCTCAGCTAAGTAAATAGTAGAACCAGGACTTAAAACCTGTAACTGTGACTCCAAACCCAGAGCTCTTAACCGTCACTCCAGCTTCCTTTTATGTATACCTTAGCTAAGTAAAAGAGTATGTTAATATATATATAAAAAAAAAAAAACCCTAATCAATGTAGCATACTTTTACTTGTCATTTCAAAAAGATGTGAGTTCTCGCTCTCCCTGGCTCATTAAGTTCTCAGTGGCTCTGGAGCTCTAGGGCATGGAATTTTTTCTGAATGCCTTGGGGCTGTCTTTTCACCCAGCACAAAAGGAAGTGAGGGTAGTAATTAAAATCAGGGACTATTGGAGCTGAAAAGGAAAAAGCAGCCCCTCCAAAAACAAAGCAAAGAATGTTTTAACAAATGAAAGCACCTCATCCTTTTAGGATCCCCAGAGCAGTGAAGTGACCTTGCTGAAGGTCACAGAGCTAGGAGCCAGGTCTTGTGCCATCCGGGACGGTATTTTTTTCAAACATATTGTCTTCCTCCTCATTTTAATCAAGAGTGGTAACAGCCAAAAGAAATATTCCAATTACCTTAAAATCGCCAAATATGTTTTAAAAAGATGTTTTAAAGTCTAGAAAGTACACTCATATGTTATCAATAATAACACTTCAAAGTTGAATTCCACTCATAAGCCATCATTTTAATGACCACTACCTAACATAAGCTTTTCCCTCAATGCATAGGATTATATAACCTGAGACCTATAAAACTGCACGAATGGATTATATCTACTTATTTTGGGGCAGCTGGCCCGTACAAGGATCTGAACCCTTGACCCTGGTATAATAACACTGCGTTCTAACCAACTGGGAAACCAGCCAACCCATGAGTGGATTTTATATAAATAAGTATTTTATAGGAATATTATCTGTAAACACACATTTCTCCCAAATACTCCACCCTGCCCATCCTGGGTGTCTCCCTGAGGCCACCGTCTAGTCCCCTGATGTGATTCACAGCCTCTCCCTGCCAACAGTTCTCTCCCATTGCCGGGCAGATGCCACTGGACTTTCTACCCAAGGCATCCCACGATACTTACAAAGTAGTGGCAGGTGCCTCCCAAAAGGAGGCTAAAGTAGAATAGAATAATTCAAATTATAAGTGTCAACTTATATATGTAAACTTCATGGAGAATTCTCAAATTTAAGAAACCCCAAATAAAAAATAATTCTTTTGGTAACAACTCTAAATTGCTTTTTTGTGGCTAGATTATAACAGACATACATGCATTATCTTTCCGTTTGCTATGATGTATCGTTAGGGCAGTTTAGAATTCTATAAACTGTATATATTAAAAACAGGAAACATTTATTGATTATCTACTGTGTGCCACTGTGGTAAGTGTTTTATAGATGTTCTTTTTTTTTAAAGATGAACGTGTCCCAAAGATTTTATTTAACTTATTAATTAGGGAAGGAGAAAGACATTACAAATTGTTCAAAGGTAAATTGAAGAAACATATTTGGGCAATCAGGAATGCTGAAATGAATTTACAAATAGATGTAAAACTGGTCTCTCTATATTTTTTATTCCTTCTAACTTAAATTTTATATCCTTGGACCAACAACTCCCCAATATGTTATTTTCGTTTTCCTCTCAACGTTCAGAAGCAGGAATTACTACCCCTGTTATCCAGATGAAGCGACTGCATGTCACCTAAGATCACACAGCAGCATGGGACAAGGACAGGGTCAGAATCTGAGCTGAGTCAAACTCCAAAACCTCACAGCTAACCTCTCTGCCACCCGCCTCTCCAATATAGTGTGTAAAGTGATCAGTGTCTTTACAGGAGTTCTAATTCTTGCCAATTATTCATGGAAATTTAAAAACCATCCACAATATGATTAAATTTATATTATCCAAAGTAAATTATAATTTAAAAGGAACATCTGTCCCCAACATTACATAGTTCAATTCAAAAACAAATCTGTTGTTTAGCAACGGCCATGTCATTGATCTCCTCCATAAGTGTGGATAATTGGGGTTTATCCGATTATCCTTGATCCTGAGTGAGAAATCACGTGCTGAGTCATACTCACAGGAGGTGCAACAGCATGTCTACATCTAAACTCTGAAATCTCAATAAACAGACATTGCAGACAAGACTGTGCTTCGAGATAGGAAATTCCTACAGCAAATACTGTCCCGAGGCACCTTGCAGCGTAGCCAGTATTGCTGAGCATAGGTCAAGAATCTGTGTGTGTGGATATGGGCATGTGCATCTCTTTGTATTGAGGTAAAAATATACAGATGGACTTGCAGCAAAAAAGCTTGGGCCAATTAAAAAAGCGTATCTTACACTTTATTCAGAGTCCTCAACAACCCATCCCAAAACATTTTAGAATTGAACCAGGTGCTGGGGAAGACATGTGTAGGATAAGTTCTCATGAGAAGAGTATCTACCCAGTTGACAGCTCCAAATTATTCCTTATTTCTTACTCAATGCTATGACGGAGGTGCCCAGAAATAAATTACTCAAGCCTTATTTCTTTTAAATGGTTTCATGCCAGCTTCCTTTCAAACCTCTTTCTACTTGAGAGCCAAGTGTCTTAAAACAAGACAAGTGTTCAATACTTCAACTATCCCTTCTAATAGGTCTCCAACATTTTAACGTACATTTCTTTATGGCTAACCTTAATAGACTTTACAAGGTTATGTACTGCTACATTAATATACTCTGCTTTAGGGTCAGTATCCTTAAAAATAATAGCTACCATTTATTAAGGGTTTTATTATGTACTAGGCATGGTTCTATACTGTCTCATTTAACACTCACAACAGCCTCCTGCGACCTATTATCTTCATTCTACAGATGAGGAACACACAGGGCACAGAAGGGATAAATAACTTCTTCAAGGATGCACAGCTCACAAGTGGCAGTGCTGGGGTTTGCTCCACACAGCCTGGACTCAGAGTCCTTACTCTTAAACAGTGTGCATGCTGCCTCCTCTTTCCGTTCCATTAATCGCTTCTCCACAAGCATGCTCAGTCTTTCCATTCCAGGAGAGATGCAGACAGACAGACAGACAGCACCACTGGTGATTCACCATCCTTGCTGTAAATATCACAGGACACAGACTAGCTACAAGGGATTCTAAAGGTAGCAACACGTAGTCACTACTCCGAGATGCTCCTGGTCTGATTTAGGAGACAGGCCCATAACACAGCAGGTGCTAACCATGCAGTAGGATTCTGATGGAAGCCCAAGGAACAAAGGGAGTGCCCAGAAGGGGCACCTTACCCAGAACGAGTCCTGAAGGATGATCAGAAGTTATCCAGGACGTAAGGCCGGCCCATGGCTCACTCGGGAGAGTCTGGTGCTGATAGCACCAAGGCCACGGGTTCAGATCCCTGTATAGGGATGGCTAGTTCGCTCACTGGGTGAGCGTGGTGCTGACAACACCAAGTCAAGGGCTAAGATCCCCTTACCGGTCGTCTTTAAAAAAAAAAAAAAAGAAGAAGTTAGCCAGGGTGTGAAAGAAGAGGAGCAATGAGGGTAAGAGCCGCATTACCAGAAAGCAGGCGCCAGTCAGTAAACACAGAGTGGAGTTGCCAAACACTTGGTTTCCAAGCAGATTTGAAAAGTCATGGTAGCACAACAGAAGCAATTCTGGTGATCTGAGGTGGCCTATATTACTTCTGAACAACGTGAAGTCACAGAATAATACCTTCTTAATATTTAACAGTTGAATTCTGTTTTGTTCTTAACACTTGGCACTTATATGGAATCGCCCATCCAGGAATCTATGAGCTCTTTACCAACTTTAGCTCATTCTCCAAATAACCTCATGAATGGAGCATGGTTAAATAAATAAACATCCATAATGTATTAAATTACGATAAGGACAGAAGAGAGAAGTTAAGTATCTTGGCAAGGTCACCTGGTGAGACTGATATTCTACCTCATCCAGGAAAATCTTTGTAATCCAGAAATTTACTTCTTGAATTGTCTATTGTTCATTTAACTTGGCAGAAAAAAAGAACGAGAGAATTTACCTGAAAGCAGGCAGCTGTTTATTTCTAACTCCTAAGCAGCCACAATGGTGAGAAAATTTTACCTAAGTAAAAAACAAATATATTTCTAAAGCAGAAACCAAATATATCCCAGGAATGAAGAGTGCTCCATGGTTCTGAAAAGCTTAAAAACAGAAATCCTAGAGGATGGTAAGACCCAAACATGAGTATATCTCAACCAAAATATTAATAATAATGGTAAATCTCATATATGAAAAGAGAATAAATCTAATATCGCCACGTTCTGTTTCCTCAACTAGGGCAATTGGTTAAGTGCTACAACTTTGCATGATTTGAAAAAAGTTTCTTTATGGCAATCAATTCTTACTTGGAACAGCTTAAGAAGACAAAGCAAGACATTCAGGAAGTTAGTGGTTTGGACAACAAAGCAATGGCAGGAATAATGTAATTGAATGTCAACTCCTGCCATGGTGGAGCACAGTAAGGGTACCTATTTTCATAAGCTTGTAGGAGGCTAGATTATTTTTGGGGGGGGATTTGGTAGGTTTTGTTTTAATAAAAAGGGGGAAGCTGTTTTGAAACAGCCTGAAGCAAAGAGTTGAGAAATAGTTTTCAGGGCTCCAGAGCAGCCCATGCAGGAGTCGTCAAACACAGTCATAACACGAATGGGAGAAAGCAAAGCGAAAGGAGGAGATGGGGAAACACGTGAAACTCTCCACAGACTGCAATTCTGTCCAATTATTGTAACCTGGAAGGGAAATCTTCCCAGACGTGGTGGGAAAGGAAGATTTTTAGAATAAATAGCCACCAAGCACAAAGCGCAGCACCATTTGTCGTGTTACTGCATTACCTTTGCTCCAACTCCACATTAGAAGCCACTCACTTTGTCTCATAACAAAGCTCCTACTGAGTTCCTTGCACATAGTAGGAATGTAGCGGGAACTTTGTTGATAAGCTTATTTGTGTTTTTTGAACTTAGGCAACCAAGGCGTGTCTTATACAGGGATGTCCAGGAAATCTACAAAGAAGATCTAATCGATACAGTACAGGAGCCTTAAGAAAAACAACAGCAGGACAACAACGAGGAAACCAGGCTCTGATGCCTGAACTGTTTTCCAGCCCATTCTGGGGTTATGGTATCAAAGAGCAGTTTGCTTACCAGAAATTTAAACTAGAGCACGTGGCAAGCAGCTGTCTCTCCCGGCTCTTCCTAAGGGCCCAAACACCTGTGCCTGGGCCACAGTCACACCTTCTAGGGCTGGAGGGAGAAATGGGATTTGGTGGTGGCTAGTTTTTGTAAGATAACTGTAGGACAGTGATAGGAAGGGAGAGTGCGTGTGCCTTCTATTTCCATCCTCTCTCTGCCCAGACAACACAAAGCTTTTCCACTAGTCTTGAAAGGACTAGCTCCACAGGTAAGAATTTTGCTTCCAGGCACTGTGCTAGACAGACAAGAAAGAGTTGAAATAGATATTTTGACCTCAAGGAACTTACTTAATTCTCATGCTGGTCAATTAGGACCTCAAAGAAATAGTCAGAACCTTCTTATAGAGGCATCCTCCAAGTCCCAGCTCACCTGGGGTTGGCCCCACCATGAGCTTTGATTCTCTGACATATTCCTCTCTAGGTTCATGTACAAATGAAATCAGAGGCACCAATTATTAAATTCTATCAAATGCCAGCTAAGAAAGTGCTATACCCTAACACTATACCAAATCAAAATCTTGCATTAAAGATGATGACATTTCAAGACCTATGAAACCAGTTTGTGTTGAAAGTCAATTTGTGACATATTCATCTCCCTGATTTCCATCCCTCTCTTCTTTACTAGACAGTATTAATAAAGAGAAACCAGATGAAGTCACATTAATTGATTTATTGGTTTTTATAGAAGTGTGCTTTATTTAAATGAGGTCTGTGAATTCCTGTGGGTGTCGTATGTCGTTTTTATGCCTCATTTCTATCACTAAGGTAAATAGAATCTGATCGTATTTATAATTCTCAGGCCCTGATAACTCCTTGATCCAACTGGATTTTATTTAAATCATGGAGAGCTTTTCTTTGTGCAAGGCACTGCAGGGAATAGATAGGACAGGGAGAGAAAGTTCTGATCTCAAGGAGCCTACACATTCTCAACAGGCAGGTTTTTTACAAAGTCTATATTTTCTATACGACTTTAATGTGAAGGGCCTGTTATTTGCAAATATCACCAATCTGTAAGCAAGCTGTTTTTCATAATTCCTAGCTATTGTGCTTTTAATTACACAAGGTAAATTGACAAATTATAGGTTTTATACTTTTAAGTCATTGCAGAAAAGTGCTAATAAAGACATCTATAGAGATAAGCCCCATCTTACATACTACACAAAATTAAAAAGCAATCTTAGTAATAGTTGATACAGGGAAGGGAGACAGTGAGAGGTGGTTAATGGTCACAAAATCACAGCTAGATAGGAAAAATAAGTTCTGCTGGTGTACAGTAGTGCCACTCATCTATAATTAACAATAATTTATTATATGTTGCCAAATAGCTAAAGGAGAGGAGCTTATGTGTTCTCATCACAAAGAAACAATACATTTTTGCAATAATGAATTTACCAACTACTCTGATTTGATCACTACATATTGTGTATATGTATTGAAATATAACTCTGTACCCCATAAATATGTACAATCAATATGCTTCAACTTAAAAAATAGTTAATACAATACAGTAAGAGCTAATACAAGGTGTTTGCTCTATGCCAATAATATATACATATATATATTCTAATCATATATACGAAGGTACTTCAAAAAGTTCACAGAATGATTCATATTATCTTTTAATTCTATTTTTCCACAAACTTTTTGAAGTACCCTCATATATATATTCTAATCATATATATATGTGTGTATACACACACACACACATTCTGAAGTCTCGCAGCAACTCTATGAGAGAGGTACTGCTGTTATCCATTTTCACTGATGGGAATATAGACACGGAGGGAGTAGGCAGAGAAAGAGGAACGGTAGGGGGCTAATGGTGGGGGTGGGATAGTTCAATGTGCACTAAGTTTGGGATAGAGAAAAATCTCTCATAGTACATAATTACTGAACCAAGTCTAATCAAAGTCTAAAAGGAGAATAAGAAATTCTAATGATACTAAACTAAAGTAGATCACTGAGCATATAGCAAGCACAGAAAATATTCACACAAAGACAGGTTTGAGTTACCATGCATACACAAATTAGGGTCAACCTTTTCAGGGAAGATTCAAAGGATTTTTAAGACGCAGCAAAAACGTCCCTAATATTTGTCAGAAAAATAAAAACAGCAATGTAGAATAGACAATACAGAAAAGTTAGCAATGTGTTTAATAAACCATGAGAAATATGGTTTTTTGGTGTATTTATGACATAAACCATGAAATTAAAATGTATCATTTAAATATAATATTTTATTTAAATATCATTAAGCTGTTTCTAACCTTCAAGAGTATAGTCTCAGTTTTTATCTCAGCGTTTGGAGTCACGTACATCTGTGCAAATCTTACTATCAAAAATAAGTTAGAAAATTTATAAATCATGACATGTTTTTCTAATACAGGCAGGAAAGTAAAAGTTATATCGGGGTCTAAAATGGTCATTTTTGTTTCCCATGTAATAAAATTTCTGAATAAAAACTTTCAAAATGTAAAGAAAAACCCCCTTGATGAACAGTACATGTAGCACACTGTCACAGAAATTATAAAACAGTAGAATATTATAAATCATGCATCTTAGAGCACGTGTTCTAGAGTTCAACTGCCTGGTTTGAATCATGGTTCAATCAGCCTACTCGTTTAGTCCAAGTTCTCTTGGACACATTACTTGACCTCTTTCCTCAATTTTAAAAAAGGAAGTACCATGACAAACTACTACATAAGGGTGTGGTAGGAATAAAATAAAATAATAAAATAACATTTGCAGTGCTCTGCTTGGCACATGGTAGGGGCCCAGCACATGTTAGCTATTATTTTCATTATATTAGACAGAACTAGAAAATCAATTTCCTGAAGAGTCCTCAATCCACCACAAAAAAAGGGATGCCCACCTGAGCAGCTATTTAGGTCACTTCTATATCGTTATTTCTGATTTGGTATCCCTGCGGTTTTCCCAATCCGAAGAACTAAGCCTAGGGAAATTATAAAAAGCAATAGCCCATAGTTTAAAAACAACAACAGCAACAAAAACTAATCTGTTAATGCCAAAGCACTCATCAGCGACCAGACCAGCCACATCCGCGTATCAGAGCCATGCTCCTAGAACGTTTTTGAAAAACCTTGCATCATGTAGTTTCTTTATAAAGGTTTATTAGGTGAACCTAGTGAAGACTGTAGTTAACAGAGCACATTTAAAAGGCCCAGAGAAAAGCATCTGGCACATATTTTGGTTGGACAATAATCAAGGCAAGCTTTTAATTTTCTATCCTCACACCTCTCTTCCACTTTTCCTCTTCTTGACTTCAATTCTATGATGTACAGTGGATGGAGTTGATAGTTCTAAATCCTATGCCCTGAGCTATTTAGAAACAAGACACTATGTAGCACTAATGAAGTAATGAAATGCCTCTTTTGCCAAGGTGGCACATAAACTGTTTAATCCTGAATGATGTTGTCAAATACATCTATTAGTACATCTCACTTTCAAAAGCCATGTAGGAAATTTATGTCTCTTACTTTAGAACATTAAATTATATACATTTCCTGTGAGCTAGAAACATGTAGAGGAGATGAGTACTTACTTTTGCTCAACAAAGAAAGGATCAAAGAATTCCTTTGTGATTTTGTTTGCATACAGGGAACAGCCAGTCATTGAACACAACCCTAAAAAGCATCAGAGGGAAAGCACTATGGTTAGTGATATTTCGTTAACATCATGAAGCAACCTGTATGGAAGAAAGTTACTACTTACCTGACAGTATGAATACAATCCCAGCCAAACAGGCAATTTTAGCTTTGGCTTTATCTGAGCCTCCGACTTTGGTACACTTCATTCCAAAGAGTGCAAATATGGAACCAAAAAAGCCCAGGCTGACAGCAGCAATCATAAGTCCTCTGCATGCCTGGATATAACCTGCAATTAGAGTAGTCATTTACGTTAACATAAAACATGTGGCTGTCTAGGGAGAGATCCTCATTTTACATTGTCATTCTGGATGATTGTTCTGTTTTCCCAAAAAATAACCATGATGGTTAAAACATGCAGCAAGACAAGCAAGAAAGGAAAGCAAGATAATCTATATGGAGTGATATGCACTTTTAAGCTTTGTTTACGTATAATCTTCAGGATAGATCTCTGAGGGTTATTATTCCTATAATCACTGATGAGGAAACTGAGGCACACAGTTACATGATATGCCAGAGGTGAGTAAGGAAATGGCAGAAATGGAGTCCATCCCAGATCAGACCACAAAATCTGTGTAACACTGCCTTTCACTGTGAGAAACACCACCTGCCACTACCACCATCCCCTAACTCCTTCACACGTCGAATCTTTTAAATAAATGTTTTAATTGTTGTGACATTATAAAATTTATAATTGGGCAGCTCCCAAAGGGCCTAACCTTCCAATATTAGTGAATGCTTATAAGTGAGACTAACTGGAATATCATCATGAACCATGAGGAGTCTAAGTCAAGAAGTATTTTAGTGACAATGCATTATTTTCAGGGCACATATAATAAACTTGGGTTTAAAAAGGCATTGTTTTGCAGAAGAGTAATTTATAATTATTCAATCAACTATCTGCATACCAATGAATGCCTCCTAAGTCCCGTAAAACTGTGTTCTGTTCATTTGTTTGATCATCCCTCCTGCACCATTCCTAGTCTTTGTTTTGCTTTTGTTTCTGGTGGCTGGCCAGGACAGGGATCTGAACCCATGAACTTGGTGTTACAAGGTTGTGCTCTAACCATCTGAGCTAACCGGCCAGCCCACCATTCCTATTCTTAGTCACATCACTGGCCAAGGTGATGGTGCACTTCAATGTGGCTTTTGTCCAGGCACTGACATTTTAAATTAATAGGGTCTAAAGTAATAAACTTTTATCACATAAGTCATTTTCATTTCAGTCTGAAACAGTGCCACATTTCAATCTGAAATAGTGACAGCAGCACATACCATACTAGATGTAAGTAAATATTTGTTAAGCCAAAGAACATAAACAGACATCAGGCTTACATTTGGAATTAAGCTGTTTAATTGGAAAAAACTTATTTGCCAAGATATAGCAAGTCATTTGTTATTAGTGTTCAGGCAAAGCCTACAATAAATAATAATTTTAAGACCACGATAATCATAAATTCAGGGAGTAAATGCTGGTGGTCTCCAGTCCATGTTTCTTTGGGAAAGAATAAAAATTTAAAGTTTTAATCCTATTTCTGGGATCCACTTAGAAGAGCAAATGGCAGTGGATCTACTTAATTGTAACACACTTTAGACCCCTACGAATGCAGACTGCAGTGACAATGACCTTCATGTTGTACAGTGTGAACTACATCCACACAAAAATTAATTTCACTAACACTGTGGCTATCAAAAACAGCAAAAGAAATGTATTCTTAGCAAAACAGGATAATGGAGGTTCCTTTGGATAGCAAAGCTCTTTGGGTCTCTGTTGCCAAATACTGAACCAACTCTATTTTGAAAGTCAACCCTCAAGTCCCCCAGAGAGAGTCCAGGGAGCAGCAAGACAGAGAGAGGAAGCCTGTCAGTCCCTTGCAAGATTAAAATGAATCTTTGAGGCTAACCAAACTGGCTCGTCACATACCACCAGAGATACTGGGACAGTGTGGTTTCATTATTTTTGTGAAATTCATTTAATTTATGGTTTTGAGGTGTTTTAGCCGACTCTGACTGCAGTCATTAAACAAACAAAAAATGGGGGGAGGGCAGCCTTATATATACTCCTAGAAAATTTTAGCATGCACCATAATTTGCATTTACTTATCTTATGGGCTTAATTAACAGAAAATGCACAATGTCCGGAATTTACCAAAGATTAGGTTCTACAATCTGGTCATTTACAGCATGGAATAGAATGTACTTCCCAGATGGTAAACAGTGGTTAGACTCCCAGGCAAACTCATTCAATCTTTAATGAGACAGGGAAAATAGTAGTAGTCTTTAAATATATAAACACTACTCGTAACATATTTTTCTGAGTTTCTCACTCAGAGGTCTCCTGTGTCAGTCCTCATACTGGCACAAGCACAAGAGGAGAGATGAAGAGAGCAGGTTCTGATTTGGTCAGGTCCTTCTTTTATGCCAACCAGAAACCTGATTTGGAAGGTAAGGGACTTCTCTCCTGCATGAGAACAGTAGCAGTAACTTGCTAACTTTTCCCATGCACAAAGTAAGGCACCTCACAAGGACTATCAGTGGCCAGATTTTCTGAAATGGGGAGCAGAGAGCAGGGGATAAACTCCCCTGCCATCCATAAAAGTAATCTAGTTGTTGGTAAGCCTGAGATTTGTCAATTAGCGGCTACCAATACTTAAACACCCATGGACTCAGAACTTAGGTGACGTCCAAGGAATTCTTTCGGAGTTTATCTTTTGCAAGGCAGACCTCTACAACTTTGGTTTTTAACAGTTCCTGGGGCAAAACTTATAAGTAACCATCAAGTGAAATGGAAGTAAAAACCTGGTCAAGGAGGCCATTATTTTTGACAGGTCTAATTTACTGACATCGTTAATAGCTAATTAACACATTAAAGTGCTGAGGCATGAACATATTTACTTAGAAGTTCTCTGAAGTAGAATTTATAGTTAGTTCTCCTGGAGAAGTGGCAAACATTTCCACTAACAAAAATAGATGGTATATACTAAAAACAACCCGGCTGAAAGTGCTTCTCAGCTGAAGTTCAAGTGGTGCTTTGAAAGGAATATAGTTGGGAATAAACAGGAATTGCTAGCTCATTCAACTGTGAAATTTGCAAATAGTAAAATACAGTGACTTTAAATTAACGAAATCTGTTGGAAGAAACCTTCAAGGTATCCCTTAAAAGGTGTTTTCCAAATGATATGTACCTATCTTCAATCGCAAACCAGCAAAAATAAAAATACCCACTTGGTGGAGACAATTTACTAGCAACACCTGTCCTAGTTGCTGGATTAAAGAGGAAAAAAGAATGTG
This sequence comes from Cynocephalus volans, assembly GCF_027409185.1. Taxonomy (NCBI): domain Eukaryota; kingdom Metazoa; phylum Chordata; class Mammalia; order Dermoptera; family Cynocephalidae; genus Cynocephalus; species Cynocephalus volans. Next base: position 17,143,982 of record NC_084466.1, read on the forward strand.
CTTTCCTTATACTAGCAGCTTTGTGTACTTTTGCAAATCTTTTGAAATAAGAGTGGTGTGGGGGAAGGCAGGAACTTTGGGTTTCAGCTCTGGCACCTCTGTTTACCTGTGGTAGGCCCTCAATTACGGTACCTAATTGAGTCTCAGTTTCCTCATCTGTAAAATAGGGATAGCAGTACCTAATTCACAGGATGAATAATATGAACCAAGTGTCTGGTGAGTAGTAAGAAACTCATCAAAGCATCCCTTCCATTATACTAAGATTATGCTAAGCAGAAATTAGAGTTGGAGTTTTAACATGTCATAACATTAAATCTAGACATTTAACTTTGCTAGGCTTCATCTTCCTTACAGGGAAAACTGGAGTGGCAGTGACACACCCTGAGGGTGAGGAATCAGAGCTCTGAAATCTTAAAGGAAATGCAGAATAATGACCCCATCACCTGTGCCCAAGAGACCTGTTCTTGGACCTAACACAAGACGGGCCTAGAGTACAGTGACTTTAAATTAATGAAATCTATTGAGAGTCTTCCCTCTCCCTTCTTGAATTCTCTTCCCAATCCAGAGTTCATGCCTGGTTTAAGGGGAAGCATTGGTCTGCTCAGGCCACGGCCACTTCCTCCCACCACTTCAAAGGCAGTGTCAGGACTAGCACCCATCAGATGCCACTGCCCTGGAAATACATGGCAGAGAGTGGACAAGCAGAGGGGCTCTGGCCTGGAAAGTTCCACTTGCAGGTGGGGGAATCAGCTCCCTTCCATATGAAAATTTAACTGTGATTTACCCTCCAAAATGTTCTCCTGGAAGATACAGGAAAGTAAGTTTATCAGTTTGCAGTAGGAAATACCCTCTTAAGCCACAGAAGGCAAACTAATAAATTTGATTATATTACAAATTTCAAAGTTCTGTATGAGAAAATACATAACAAATTTAAAAGACAAGCGATGGTCTGAGATTGCATCATATATAACAAATCAAGGAATGACAAATCATTTAAACCAAAGAGAAACAACAGACATGGGCAAAAAAACAGGGACAGGCAATTCACAAAAGAGAAAAAAATGGTCAATAAATCCACGGTAAGATGGTCAAAATCACTAGTAACCAAGGAAATGCTAATTAAAATGATAACAAGATTTTATCTGTCACCTATAAGGCTGGATGAAAAACATAGTGGTGAGCTCTAACAATACTATTTCTCAGTGGAGTGTTCTACAAAAATACACATGTGCACAAGAGGCAAATATAAAGATTTTCTAAAGCACTAAGAACAATGAAAACTTGGAAAAGGGTCCAATGTCCACACTAGGTAAATAGTTAAATAAACCAGTTTATTCAGACTAATGAATACTATGCAGCAGTGAGAAAAGAGTCACTTCTATATGCACTGACTTGGAAATACATGTTATTAACTTTAAAACGTTGCAGAATAGGTAGTGTGACATCATTTCTGTTTTTAAAAGTCACTAGTCACATAAGCACAAAGGAAGGCCATTTTGCAAACTGGGTGGCTCCTCTCTGATCCACCCTTAACCACCTCTAGAACGTGATAACTGAGGGCTGTCCTCCCTGCTCCCCAATACGGCACCTGCCCCCAAATCAGAACACCGCCTCCACCCTCACCTCAGAGACACAAGGGAAAACTTCAGATTCTGCACTCAACAATCTCCATGGACTTTTCTCTCTCTCCTCTCTCTTGTCCCCCATGGAGCATTTCATTCTTTCCCCTCTCTGCCCCATAGAAGGAAGCGTACCTACCTGGCACGCTATCTCAGGTTAACAATAGTTATAAACAGAAGAAAACTTGTAGGACAGTAACTGTCAATCCCATATTCCTGAATGTAAACCACAGAAACAAGAGCCTGCCTGTTCGTCTACCTTTATGTGTGCTCTGCAAAGCAGTTCAGGAAATTCAGCGGTAATGCTAGGGAATAAACAGTGTCCCGGCTATTTATTTTACACAACAGGCCTGCAGACCCGGGTGCCACCCTTCTGAAACCAGACAGTATTCCCTTATACAGCGGTTCCATCAAATGCCACGTTGAGCAAGTTTGCTTTTCGTGGCAAGCTCCATCTTAGGGGAATCAAATCGTCTTTTATTTACCCAGCTATGCAAATAAAAACTCCAAGTGCAGTAATAAGCGAAAACACCTCTAATCTAGAAATAATGTCAATGACTCCTCTTAAGTTTCTGCCGGGCTTTATCTAGTCATTTGCTGTAAAATCCTAGAAGAAAAGAGCTTAGAACTTGAGCCATCAGTGTGACCAGGTTGACACGGACCGTTCTCTTGAAACTGAAGAGTCCGTTTTCTAGATGAATATCTGCCTGCTGCTAGGACGCAATGCAGCACACAGCCTGGCTAGCCGGAACCGTGCAGGTGACACGACAGGCTCGGATGCAGAACCTGCCGTCCCCGCCACGGGATTCTCAGGGCCCAGACTCCCTGCGCTCTGCGGACGCTTCATCGCCGCACGGGCAAGGGGTACTTATTGTCCTAAAACTCGGAGGAAATGTCAAAGCCTCGGCAGACAAGTCTATAGAAGCGTTTTATACGAAACAACGACAGCAAAAAGCCCTGTGGTTTTTTTTTTTTTCCTGCCTACTTTTAAAAGAACCAACGAAATGGCTAAAGGGAGTTCAAGGGCAAGCAGATTTGGCTTTCGACGATACCATTTTAATCAGAACCCAGCTTTTTGATGGGGGGGGAGGGGGAGAGACGGAGGAGACAAGCCCCTGCGGCACGAGCTCCGTGTCCTAACACTTCCCGAGAGACAGGGGCGACGGCCGTGCCCGCAACTCCCAGGACCGCAAGGTCCCCACACCCCACTCCCGACGCCTGGGAGTCACCCCACCGGGCCTGTCTGCGTGTCCCCGCCCTCGGGGTCCACGCTCAGACCTGTGCCTGCATGGGACAGCCGTCCAGGGACAGCGGGCACCGGGGACCCTCCCGGGCTCTTTCAGGCCCTGTGGTACGGCTCGGGGTGGGGGGCGCTCCGCTGGGGGTCGCGGGGCCGAGAGGGCGCCCCCGCGGGCCGGCGGGCGAGGAGCGAGGGGCGGGGGCCGAGGGGATGCAGACCGTCCAGCGCCAGCATGGAGGGAAAGTCCTTGCAGTTGGAGACTCCGGTGGAGTCGGTAACGCACGTCTTCCACAGGTTGGCCCAAAAGGTGGCGGTGGTGATGACCGTGCCGTCGATGGAGGACACCTTCCAGTAGTCGGTGGGCAGCGTGGAGGACACCAGCACCCAGCCCGAGATGGAGACCATGAAGGCGATGATCTCCGACGCCGTGCTCGCCATGCCGCCCGCTGCACCCCGGCTGGCGCACGCGCTCCCCCTGGGCGCCGAGACCCCCGCGAACCCGGCCCCGCGGCTCCGCCCTCCGCCCCGCCCCCGCCCCCGGCCCCGCCCAGCCGACCCGGCGCTAGGGGGCGCGCGCGGCCCCGCACACCAGGGCCCCGGCCGGCCCAGCGCGAGGACGGTCCCGTGGGGGCGCCTTCCCTGTCGCCGCCCGGCTTTGCTCCAGCCAGCTGCCCGCGGTCCCCGTCCTTGCATCTCGGGCCGAGGGACCGCGGAGAATGGCTCTTTCGCTGGAGCGACGCATGCACGGCCTGGCAGCCGGGTGTGGACCCCCTGCCGCGCCCCACCCCAGCACCCCGGCACCCCGGCACCCCTGACCCAGCCCCACCCGCAGCACGAAGCTCGGCTTCCTGAGTACCTTGGAAAGGCAAAGCGGAAAAAGCCTTTTGTGTGTCCTGAAAGGACGCGGTCTATTAACGCAGCCCTCGGTTTGCTGCACTCCAAAGGTTTGCGTGCCACGCTTGGTGGGTGACTTTGTTTGGCTTGTCAAGGAGGGGTCACTGTGCAGGTTCTGGGCTCGAAACCGGCCTTCCCTCAGAGTTCTGCGTCCTTTCTGGCCCGGTGGTATGCGGAAAGTCGTTGTCAGGAGGTGCGGGGCACCGGCCTCAACTCAGGACAGGAGCAGGTGCAGGTGGACGGCGCGGGTTCCGGGGAGCCTTCGTGACAGTCCTGACCGTGAACAGCGCAGCCACAGTGCTGGCCTCGTCATACTAAAGCACCACACGTAGACATGCGCTTCAGACATTTTCCCTAGAGGTTCCTTCCAGCTTTCAGTTCTGTGAGTCTATTCTATGAAGTGATGGTTCTGTCGTGCTGGAAACTTGGCTGTGTACCTTGTTTGACTTTTTTTTTTAACCACCTCCACCTTTCCCGCCTAACTGAGGAATGAACTCATTCGTTCCTTCGTTCCTTCATTGCTGTCTCAAGGTAAACATAAAGATCAGGGTGTACTTCCAGCTATTGAGGTCACAAATCTGGGCATAAATGAGAGAACAAAAACACTGGCTTTATTATGGAGTTATTTGTCCACTTAAAGTCCTTGCAGTTCTTTGTATGAGCTTTCAGGATTCACTTCTTGCCAAAAGTAACCGAAACACTAAAAGCCATCAATCAGTTTGCTACAATAAAGCTCGTTCCTAACCCTTTGTTTCACAATCTTTACGCACGGACATTTTTGTTCATTGTGAAGAATTCCGGAATTCCCCTGTGTCGCTATTTTTTTTTTCTTTTTTAACCAAACGGGTGCAGAATGACATTAGAAGTGACTAGGTGATTATAGAGAAGGGAGGAAGTTGGACTCCAGCATGATCAAAACTTAGATTTGGAAGGATCATTGTAGACATGAAGACATGCTCCACACTCAGAACATTGTCCTATTTCTAGAGATAATCTTCAGCACATGCTTGATGGTTCAGGACCGGGAGTTCAGCGCATGGCAAGACACCTGTTTTTTTGTTTTGTTTTGTTTTGACAGCCCTTTTAGAAAGCACTTCTTTAGATCGAGCCCATATATGTCACTTCTACCCAAATGCCATATCTGTGCACTGAGACAACACGAAGTAAGTGCTACTCCAGTGACTGCACAGCAGCAGGCAGGCGGTGTGTTTGTGTGCTGGATGCCTCATGGCTTGTGTGAACCTGAATGAAGGTGAGGACGGCTTGCCTGGAGGGATGGAGACACGGTTACACTCCTGGTCCTGATGTGTCACGTGGGCTTCACTAGTAGGTCAAACTTAAAAACAAAGTTTGGGAAACATCTTAACCTCTTCCTTCTCATCTTTCCTGCTATTCAAATCAGTCACCTTTGAGTGGTGACAACAGTGTCCTCTATTCTTTTGTATGATTTGCCTTTTTAAAGTGCTTTTAGCATCTGGTTTCCAGCTTACTTCCACTATTATTTTTATGTCATATTCCTTTCTGAACCATCTGCCTGTTTCTGATCCAATTTACTGTTTGCAAAACACAAAAAGTCATTAACCATAACATTCCCTATAGAGCTTCCTAAAATTAGAAATTGCACAAATTTTGTACTCTATTTCCCGGCCTTGTTGGATAGTCTCTTTGTATGCTATGTCTTGCTCATGGTAGGTACTCATTAAATTTGTTGATAATCTCTTTGTTTTTACTAGACAAAACCCCGACTTACTTTGACACACAAAAAATGCAATATTGTGATCTTTAAGACTCAAGCAGTTCCTAATTTATAAGCTGGTTGGTTATAAATTCTGCTGTTTCAATCCAAAGGCACATTTTTTGTTTTAAAGAAAGAACTATGAGAAATGCTTTGGTGTTTTAGACTAGTCCCCCGAAGTTTTTTTTTTACCGTATAATGTAGCACCACTTAGTGCACTTAAAAATCTATAAACCCAGATCACCACTGCAACATAGCTTCCAGAGAAAACAATTTCTTAATTCCACCTTGGAACTCCCCTCTGCTCTCTCTGCTACATCACTACACCAAGTAAGCCAGAATCTCTGGGAGTAGCCATGGTAGCAGTATTTCTAAAACTTCTGATGTGTAGCGGGGCTGAGAACCGCAGCTCTGACCAGCTGAGTTTCATGAATATGTGTATAAGCAGTTAATTTAGCATAACAGATGGTGTGTGTTACAGAAAGAAAGAATATTATTGTCTTTGTTGAAAACTGGAAAAAAAAAGAAATGTTCTATTACTATAGAGATTTTAACACACAATTTCAACAAAAGGGCTTGGAAATATGACAAACAATCCATAAATTAAAACCTGGGTGGCAGTACTCTTAGTTCCTTTGCCAGCTAAAACAGACCAGGGTCGTTATGCCTATGGACTTGATTAATTTTTCTTTTTACTTTTATCCTTTGTACTTTCTATGAGGTTGGATAACCCTAACTCTTTTCTTTTTCTGCCTTAGAATGTACTGAGTATTTACTGTAGGAAGATATATAATATGTTTTTTTTCTTGGCGACTGGCCAGTACAGGAATCTGAACCAGTGGCCTTGGTGTTATAACACCACACTCTAACCAACTGAACTAGAAAGTTATATTTTAAAGCCCATGAGTGCCTGACCAAAGAATGAAAAATGTTAACTTTAATACCTAAAGAATATTATGTAATAAATCAAGCATTTATTTTAGAATGCTTTATATCTTAAGCTTTTCAAGTCAATTTAGTCTGTAGAATCCTAAAGGTATTATAGAGTACCACATAATCCAACATCAGAATGTCCAGAAAATGAAATTGGACCAAATCGAGAATATTTTTTAAAAGATATAATGGTTAAATGGCTTGTTAAAATTTAAAAGTCCTAAATAACCTTTGCAGTTAATCTGCAAACTGATGTACAGAGAGTACCTTTCAACTGATAAATGCTCCCTTATTTTCTTTAGGATTCAATTCACTGAAATTTTTATTTACCTATTCATAACAGGCTATTCTTAATTTAAGTGCAAAAGTAAGTACATCAAAAAAGTTGTTTCATCTTAATTATTCAAGTAGCATCTTAATTAATAGTAATTTGGTCTTTACAAAGAGCTGTAGATTTTTTCCAATATGAAAACTACTAATTGATTTATAAATTAATAAGTTTGACCTGAAGACATATGTGTATGCCCTGAAATATATTCTGAGCCTTTTCACTTTTGAGGTCTAAGTCACTGGGATTAGCATTGGAAGTTATTTCTATGGCATCATATGGTTATTAAGGAAAAATAGGGGATCCCCCCACCCTGGTGTTGTTCAATAGGAGTGAAAACCAGTTTAGCCAACCGAACAGGAGATTTGCGAAAATTCTTGACTGGAGATTCAGTTTGCCTGCTAAACAGCACAGGTGTGCCTTTCAACAGCTCAAGGATTTTCTAAGCATCAAATTTGGTTTCAGTATACATTAGCTCCTTCCTAGATTTCAGGGAGGTGGCGTGCTGCTAATCAGGTGGGAAGAAACAGAAGTCCTGATAAACATGGTATTAACTAAAAAAACAACTTCCCAGGAGCCAAATATTGTTACACCATGTTAAAGAAGACATTAAGGCCAATACTAAGATATTAAAATAGCATATCTGTGTTCTTTTTCCTTCCATTTTCCCAAACACTCTAAGTTTATCTTAATGCTTTACAGAAATCCTATCATATTTGTAACATACTTAGCATGAAAGCTACAGAGGGATAGCAATAGTTATGGAGCAAACACATTCTTACCGTTGCAACACTGTTCATATATAAATGTATGGGTGTATATATATATATATATATATATATATAAGCACACATACTCATAAATATATATAAAACTTTTTGGGCAAATTGTAAGTGTACAAACAATTGCCTTATTTTAGCATTTGGCAACCTCTGAGGCTGTACAGCATCAGAATGTTTGCATGGGTATTACATAAACCTTGTGGATTTATTTTTCATGCATTCACTTAAAGTACACTCATTTGCAATTCTGAGGTATCTTAGGATCATCTAGATTCCTCTTGAGCTTCTGGAGGGGTAAGGTTTGGGCTCTAGCATCTCAGCTGTTTTGTTGAATACCCTTCCAGCCTGTAATGACTTTCACTGGAATGGGATGCTGGAAACTTCCATGGCTTGCAGGAGGGTTGGGTGAATTTTGTTGCTCAATAAGCACTTGATGAGTATTAATTAAAACTACCCACCCAGGTCAGGGCAGCAAGTAAATCTATATGTTTTGGGTAAGTCATTTTATTTCTCTGAGTTACAGATTCCTCACTTGGAAAACAGTTATTTTGGATGGCCTCCAAGACCTCTTCCAACTCAGAAGTCTCTGAGTCTATGATTCCTAATGACCTCAGTCATTCATGGACAAAATCAACAAGGAGAGACAAGAAGCAAGAGTGTTCTTTTGGTGAAATGATAAATGCATGAGGTCGTGGTTACATTAACTACCCTGACACGATCATTATAAGACATACGTATGCGTCAAAACATCAGCTTGTATCCCAGAAGCACGTACAATTACGATGCATCAATTAAAATAAATAAATAAGTAAATAAAGAGTGTTCCTTCGGTGTCATCACTGCTTCATTTTCTACCCCCTTTCTGCCTTCCTCCCTGGCTGTGTTTAAAGGGAGTACCTGTGCGTGGGGTGGGGAGGGTGCATGGAGAAAATCTTTTGAAAGTCTCTACATGGAGTCTTATTTTCAATTTTTTTAAAAATTAGAAATGTGATAAAGTGATGTGGTTCAATCCACATATGATAAAGGGTGATGCAGTGGACAGAGGGTAGACGATGGGACCAGCAAGATGTGAGATAAAATTCCAGCTCTGCATGGCCTTGGGCAGGTCACCTACTGTCGCTCAGCATCACTTCTTCAACTATAACACGGGAATAAATAACAGCTTCTTTGGAAGGTATTGTGAGGAAGAGAGACAATGTATATAAAAGACTAGAAGGTGGTAGATGCCTAATCAGTAATGGATATTATTCAGTTCACTCATGCTTTTTCATCTCCTTGTGTCTCTTTAAAGCTATAAAATCACATTTTCCATAGAAGTGGTATTAATCAGAGTTAGACTGGTGCACAGAAAGTGAATATGGATGAACTGTACTACAAATCTCAAAAAAAGCAGAAAGCCTACAGCACAATGACCACAAAGAAGAGGTTGGGGCCGAGAGCGAGAGTGGAGGAGAGAAACCCAGAAGTCAGAGCAGAGAGATTAGTCCAGGGGAAGCAGATGGGGAGGGGGTCCAACAGGGAGTGGGGTGGAAGTGAGAAATAAAACTAAACCCAGGGGACAGTTAAAGATTAAAAGGCGCGAATAGCTCCAAGACAGAGAGTAAGGGTAACAGAAATGCAAGGAGAGAGGGAAGGGGCAAGAAACAGAAAAGGGATAAAGAGGTGGGAAGTCAGGGGAGAGACAGACTGATAAGGGGAGGGGAGCAAGAGAGCTGCGACAAGATGACAGAGCATGTTGGGAAAATAGAATAGTTTGGTCAGGTGCCCTTGCCTCTGGTCCGGTTGGGTGTGGTGCAGCACATTCTTTGTAAACAAATTGTGGGGGGGGGGGGGGGAGTTAGTGTGCATGCATGCCAATGCATCTTTTTAGTTTTGTTGCTACTGTGTGTTCGAGAGTTGTGTGGAGCAGTGGCCCTGAACTGCTGGCTGGCAGAGAGCTTGCATCTAAAAATAGAGCATGTTTACTTTGCTGGCAGCTGCTCAGTTTTTCTTTGGACTTTGCCAGTAGCAGTTGAGTTTCTGAGTTTCTCTTTGGACTGCCCAGCTCTCAGACATGTGTGTGCTGAATAAAGACTACTCTTTCTTCACCTACAGCTCCAAGGACCTTTTTTTCCATTTACCTAGCTCATAGACCTGCATGGGAAGGGTTTGTGACCCAGTCCGGACAACGGGCTTGAGAGGTCTGTGAGCTCCAGACCCAACCATAGCTCTATAATTGGCATAGTCGCAGCAGGATTCTGAGCAGGTACAGGAGAAGAAGGAGGAAATGTGGCTACTTTTGAACATGTTGTGCCCTGTGGCCACCTTCCTGTTGACTGGGATCTGGTTGTTGCTCACTGTACTCCAAGGCAGCATAGACCAGGCACTACAGTGGAAAACCCCTTGGCAGGGGGAGGAAATATGACTATCCTTGAGCATGTGGTACCCAGTGGCCACTTTTCTGCTGACTGGAACCTGGATACTGCTCACTGTGCTGAAAACTGATCAAGATTTGCAGCAGAAAGCAGAGTTGTTGGAAGCGAGGATGATTGTCCTGGAGGATGACGTGCAGTGACTGGCCACTCCTGCCTCTCACACCAGGGAGGACGACCAACCCCATGTGTTCTGGCTGCAGGCACTGCACCAGAGTTGACTGGGTATATACATATGTTGGCATAATCACCTACTGAATGTGCATTGAACTTCCCATCAGCGTGACTGCAGGATTTGCATGGAAAATCACACCAATGATGACTACTAACCGGACATATGTGGCTAATAGTTAAAAGGACAGAACTACAAGCCTTAAGGCATATTGAACAGACAATAGGTTACATGAGTGTAAGGGACATTTATCCTCACTAAGTGAACATCGCAGAAGATTCTGAATGCGTAGAGTGTACAGTGAAGGACCCTGAAGGGGTGGATTGTTGGGAAAATAGAGGAGTTTGGTCAGGCCCCCTCACCTCTGGTCCAGTTGGGTGTGGTGCAGCACATTCTTTGTAAACAAATTGTGTGTGTGGGCAGAGTTAGTGCGCATGTACACAAATGTATCTTTTTAGTTTTGTTGCTACTGTGTGTTTGAGAGTTTTGTGGAGCAGCAGCTCTGAACTGCTTGCCGGCAGAGAGCTCATGTCTAAAAGCAGAGCACGTTTACTTTGCTGGCAGCTGCTCAGTTTTTTTTTTTGGACTTTGCCAGTAGCAGTTGAGATTCTGAGTTTCTCTTTGGACTGCCTAGCTCTCGGACATGAGTGTGCTGAATAAAGACTACTCTTTCTTCAACCAGGGCTCCAAAGACCTTTCTTCCAGTTACCTAGCTTGTAGACCTGCATGTGAAGGGTTTGTGACCCAGTCTGGACAATGGGCTTTGAGGGGTCCTTGAGCTCCAGACCCAGCCCTAGCTCTACAGTGCAGGACACTGAGGGGAAGCAGAGGGGACTCTCACAGCCCTCACTTCCCTGCGTCACCAGGTGTAGGGGTGGGAAGCAACACTTTCCAGTGCCTGTTGCTAAATAGAAAGACTTTCACCTCTTCCTGGTTCTCAGCAGAGAGCTATTGCAAAGTTTATTCCAAACTACTCAGGAGCCCCAAGTTTACCATTTGGCTCACTTCATAGAGAAAATTATTGGAAGTTCATAATGAATTATTTCAGGGTCAAAAACTCATGTTCTAGCTAGCTGGTTAGCTCAGTTGGTTAGAGTGCAGTGCTGCGAACACTGAGGTCTGGGGTTGGATCCCTGTACCAGCCAGCAAAAAAAAGAAAAAGAAAAAAAAAAAAAAGCATGTTCTTACAGAAAATCCCATAAGCAAATCATTAATTTCAAGATTTTTTAATCAAATAAACACTGGTATTAGTACTTTTTAGCTACCAGCCACCATCCTAAGCACTTCACTCATTTAATAACAACGATATGAAGTAAGTACTATTTTCATTCCCATTGCACAGATGAGAACACTGAACCACAAAGAGATTAAGTCACTTGCTCTAGAAGGTGGTGGAGGTGAGGTTTCATACAGCCAGCTCAGTTGTAGAGTCTACTCTCCTTAGTGAGAAATTGCCTCCTACCAAGACAACTTTTTAGTTCATGTACACCATTCAATCAATATCTACAGTGTATGAACAAACACACACAAAATGAATTAAAACATTCTAGAAAACTTGCATTTTTCTTTACTTTTCAGGAAAATTGCTTTTATAATCGGAAGTATTTGAACTGATTACCTGGTTTTCTTATTTAATTTTTGTATGTGTCTAGATTTTGCAATAGGTGAACTGCAGTTTGCTAATATGCTGTTTAACAGTGTCCTGAGCAATGCTGATTCACTATCTCACAGTTTGTGTCTGGAACATTTTTCTCAAAGTGTGTATGGGTGTGTCTCCATACACACGGTATATAGTGTTCTTTAGAGTACCCTGTGAGATCTGTCTCCTGCGTGCTTTGGGCTCTGGACTGTGTTCTCTGCCTTGAGTGGGAATGCCCACCCTTCTACCCTGCTATTCTGAATTGGGGGTGTTCTGCAGTGTGTATCATTTACTATGCTATGAACTCTCCTTCTCATGTTTATTTTGTTTTCCAGTGAAGTTTTGACCCATATAAGCTGACAAAAGGTGTACTACAACAAAACAAAGGGAAAGTGTCACATTCAGATGTTAAATGCAAGTTTTCTTGCCCGCTGACTTTTGCCTTCCCTCTCTTCTACCGTATCCTTGCAGGCAAACCCAGCCTCCGTAAAATGTGCTAGAGGTGCCTTTAAGGAAATGGTTGAGAAAACAGAGGTGATCAGAGACTGTGGAGCATCACTGGAAACTGGGAGGACTGAACAATCATTAGGGGAATGGTGGCATGAAAAACTGATGGTTGTTTTGGTTTCTGTGGATTCAAAGAGATTGGAGAAGCCAAGGTAAGAGGTCGGGATTCATCTCCATGAGGATTATGCTCAAACAAACCTGTAGTTCGTTTAGTTTTTGCTGCCATTTCTAGAACAGCATTATTCATTCATGGAACCAGTTCAAAGTATATGTAATACTGAGTGTCTATGGTGCTCCAGGCATCCTTCCATATACTGGGGATGTGGTGAATAAAAGAGACTATGTTCCTGCCCAATTACAGCTTACATTCCACTGGGGAGACAAGGAACAAGGTAAGACAAATGCTTAGTATATTTGATGATATATGCTAAGGAGAAAAAAAGCTGGCAGGGCAGGGGGTTATGAAATGTGGGTGGTTTTTGAATTCTAAGTAGGTGGCCAGGGAAACCCACCCTGAGAAGATGACTTCCGGTAAACACCTGAAGAAACTGAGGGCCTAAGCCATGTGGATAGCTTCAGGCAGAGCATTCCCAGAGGGCAGCACATTGGACTTGTGTGAGCAGCATTGGGGAGGCCAGTGTGGCTGGAGCAGAGGAAACAGAAGGGAGAGAGGTAGGAGATGAGGACAGAGCAGTAATATGTGTATGTAGTAATATGTGTATGTAGATATGTGTGTCTACATGTCTGTGTGCATGCTCTGTGTCTGTGTGTGTTCATGGGCATATGTATGTATGTGCGTGTGTGTGTCTGTGTATGTGTCTGTGTATGTCTGCATGTGTCTGTCTATCCATGTGTCTCTCCTTGTCTGTGACTCTGTGTCTGTGTGCCTCCATGTGTCTGTCTGTGTGTCTCTGTGTGTGACCGTGTGTGCATGCATGTAGATATGTATGTGTGGGAGGGTATACTTGTCTGTGGGTCTGTGCAGCTCACAGGGAGCCCTGTAAGTCCTAATAACAACTTTGGCTTTTACTCTGAGTATGATGAGAAGACACTGGTGGGTTGTGAGAGAGGATTGATGTCTGACTTCTGTTTTAGGATCACCCTGAGGATCACCCAAGGAGGGGCATGTGCAGAAGTGCAGAAGAGAGGCCACTGCAGTCATTCAGTCCAGTGATGGCAGCAGCTTTGATCAGGCTAGTGGCAGTACAGTGGTGAGAAGTGATCAAATTTTGAATTTGGATGTATTTTAAGGGTAGAGGTGAAAAGGTTTGCTGGGGAACCGGCTGTGACATCTGAATGAAAGAGAGGAGTCAAGGAAGACACGAGGGTTTGGTCTTAGCCCCTGGAAGGATGGAGTTGTTGTTTCCTGAGATGTGGAATATTCTAGATGAGCAGGTTCATGGGTGAATATCAGAAGTCTGGTTTTAGAAATGTCAAGTGTGGGATGCCCAGGAGACATCCAGGAGGAAAAGCCAAGTAGGTAGTGGATTATATAAGTCTGGAGTCGAACCCTGCTGAGAAGACGAGCCACATGAAGACTGAAGAAGAGACCATGGAGACATCAGTGACCTTGATAAGAGCCATTTTGGTGGAGAGGGTGGGGACAGAAACCTGATGGGAGTAGGTTCAACACAGAAGGGAGGGAGAAATGGAGACAGTAAGAGTAAACAACTCTTGAAAAGAAAGAGAGAAAAGATTTGGAGACTTGAAGGCAAAGTGGGATCACGAAAAGCTCTTTTTGTTTTGTTTTGTTTTAATTTTTTAAGGTGAGAGAATAACATTTTAGGACCTCCTACTGGCCTGTAAGGGGCCTTTGCATGAGTTAAAGATAGATGCCCCTTCCTCCATGTGGCTGCAACTCTGCACCAGGGCACGCAGCTTGGAGCGTGGAGTAAGGGTGCAGGGTGCAGGACCAGTCGTGGCCACAGCCCTGAAACTATCTCATCATTGTCTTCTTTCACAATGTCTAATCATATGGTTAAATCCTTCAAGAAAATAGTTCAGATGCAGCTTTTCTCTCTGTATTCATGTCTATTTGACTTTGTACTAAAATTTATACCTTTAGTTTGATGTCCTTTAAAAGTCAATGTGACATACATGTTTTGTCATTCTAGAATGCTAGAGTTAGAAAGTACTTTAAAAAATTATTTAATTCAACATGCTGATAAAATATTTACGGGTATATTACTAGGAGGCTATGTGGTTCAGGCTAATGCAGAGTCATCTCTATAAATGACTTTTGAATAGTAACATGAAAAGAAAGGAAATCACAATGAAAATGTGTGGTGATAATACAGTAGACAGATAATAGACACACCTCTCTGCGGTTCAAAGCAATGTTGTTTCTATGTTTGATTTGGGGTTTGTGAAGAATTAATAAAAAGATCTAAAGAACGCAGTTGATGTCATGTGTTGCCTGTGATTATCGTAACTGCCACACCTCTAGAATTTCTGGCATAAATCTTTCTGACAAAGAAATATGCCCTACGTCATCTACTTCCCCACCGTACAATGCATCTATGTATGTAAATCTATGGAGTTAAGCAATGTTTTTTCCAATCAAAACACCATATGAAAGATTATATTATAATTTTTTTTGACACAGTAAATAAAACTGCCAATGAAATTTGGTTAAATGACCTGAATGATATTCTATTTGTTCTTGAGTTTCTTGAATTCATATGCTGCAGAGGAGAAAAGCCAATAATAAAATTCTATGATTTTATTTTAATTTCCAGATGTGAGTGAGAGGATCAAATAAATTAAAACATGAATATTATAGAACTGGGAATATTATAAGCATTTGATAAATAGTTGTTGAAGTTAATCTTATTAGTCAAAAAGGATGACAATATGTTGGATGTAATGGTAAGCATAAACTCTCAAAAACTACTTGTAAATGTCTAACTTTTTTTTGTTCTTTTGAGTAATCTTTTAACATGAAGAAATGTCATATCCCTTCAAATTATAATCTTATTATGAATATAAGAATTTATCAGTTTATATTTTAATCAAATTAATCCACAAATAATTGCTCTTTTTTTGTCTTTAAAACCTATTGTATATACATATATAAATAATATATTTATCACTAAAGAATTTTTCTACAGTTGGTTTGAAGTCATTTGAAGTCACAATATGAATTTAGGAAAATGCAGTATGTTTTTTGACCTGTTTGTTTTGCTACCATAATCCACCAGGAATCACTATGTGGTAACTGTACTCACAGATCAGGGTCACCGGTGTCTTATTCCCTTTTTCCTAACAGCCAATTAATTTTGATTTTCAAGACATTTGCATTTCATTGGTTTAGGGGAAAATCTAAGCTAAATCTTAGGCTAACCTCTAAGCATTATGCATCTCCACAATTCTACCTGTTTGAAATGACATTATTCTTTTTCCTTCAGCACCTGGAAAGATCTGGCTGACTCTCAGTCTCAGGCCAGATGACTTCTGAAAAGGGTGGATTTTAGATCCCCATATATACTGATGTTTGCTCTACCTCATCACCAGACAAATGTCAATGTGGGTTTTTACTATGACTTTTTCTTTTTTGCTGTGGTCATGTCTACAACTATGACTATGACCTTTGACTCTAACTTTTTTGATTATTTAGTGAATGTAGCATACATATTTCCAGTGCTATATTTTATTTCTGGCCAAACTGAGTCAAAGATTAACCACACTTTTGACTACATTTCAAAATCACATTGATTTTTGAAGTATATACATTCATATTCTAAATCAAATAATCCTAATATACATGAAATAATAGCACTTAAATGCTGTCACATGCTCCACCTGCCCTAACTCCTATGGGCGTAAAGTAATGAACATAGAATATCATTTTTACATATTAAAAATATAAGGTCAATTCAGGCTTGGGAATGTTTTGTTTCTGTTTTTAATCATTAAATTTGGGTACAATGTGCAGAAATATCACTGGACTGGCATTAATGGACCTGGCTAGCTCTGTCACTATCTTGTTGTTAATTTACATTTACTTGGGCCCATTTTTCCCATCTAAAAAGTGAGTGTGGTGGTGGGGGGGAAGTGAGAGGATTGAAAGCTAGTCTGTCTAGTTCTAACCATAGAGGGAGGACAGAACCAATGTGGTGGGAGAATATTGTTCCTTCTCTCCTTCAAACAGTGCCAACAAAGGAAAAACAGGAAGGAATGCGGAGACAAAGGAAAGAAACCAGGAGACGGAGGGAGACTCAGACGCAGGGCCAGAGTGGTCAGAGTGTGACAGAGTTGCTGCACGCATGCACCAGCAGGAGAAGGTTAGAATCGTCGAGCAATCTTTCTCCCCTCTACAAACAGGGATTGACCCTTTCGTTCTCAATGTTGGCTTAAGTTTTGCCCACACTTGCCCCAACTGCCCCAGTTTCTCCTAGTGATGTTCACTTGCTTACGTTTGCCTCTTTCAATTAGAAGCAAAGAACAGTAACCTACAGCCTGGTCATTGCAAATTTCTCCCCGCCTCCCACAAGTGTTAGGAAAGAAAGGCAGAAGGAGTTCCGTTTATTTTATGCGCATGGCTGGTTTCCTTTAGATCTATGCTAGGGCATTGGTGCCTATGTTTATTTTCATGGCTGGAATTGAGCAATTTGTAGAAGGCCCCTCAGCAGGTTAATGATGGAGCCAGATTTAGCACATGCAGCTGCTGACTTCTCAGTGTGGGCCCCGGGCCATTCCACCCTGTGTTTCAAATCACACACTTGTCAACTGCAAGGAACTTCCTAAGCCCACTGTTGTGAACAAGCTTTATTAAAAGTATACGTCCTAAAGAACCAAACGCCCAAACTTGAAAAATGCTACATATTTCTTTCAATTCTAAACAGAAAAGTGCCACATGATAGTAAACTGGTATTTTCAGTGTCAGTGCAAAAAAGCACTATTCTCCCCAACAAAACTTCACTGAATATCTCAAATACTTAAGCTACTAAGTAAGGCTACAGGCTTGATCATATTTTTAGGTAACAAAGACAGCCAACTTTAAGAATTAACATCATTTCACATTTCCCATCCAGAGCCACTAGCCAGCATGTAATTTTTGTTCGGTTGTTTCTTTCTGATATTTGCTAAGGATACATATATGCCATGTATTTCTTATCTAATTCACATCAACAACTAAAAAGTAGTCTTTTGTAATTAATATATATCCTAATAGATTTCAGTGGTAAGCTGTTCTTAAAGACAAACATTTGTTAAAGGGTCAACATTATCCTTTGAAAGCTGAATAAAGTATAAAATAAAATTATAAATAATAATTAAAAGCTGAATAAAATAACCATGGAGCATTACAAATTTCTGTAAAACCAAAAGAATTATAATTTGAGCTCAAAATAATAAGCATCATCTTAGTTCCACAGTTTTTCTCAAAAAAAGAAACATACAAGTGTTCTCCAGACGATATTCTGGAAAGGTAGAACATATAGCTGCAATAAGAAACAAAGCCATCTTGTAATTAGCTTTTATTACTGATTTACCTTTATGCATTATTAAAGGCCTTAAATCATGTAACAGCTTTCTTCTAGCTGCACATTTCTAATTGACTCTTTTTAAAAAACTTTTATAAAATCAGATTCATCTTCTAAGCAAATTGATTTCAGAAGGTGAATTTTACACCAATGAACGTAGCAAACATTTAAAAGTCACATACTATCGAAAAATGATCATTTCAGAGAAGATATATGGAAACAATGCTGTATTCCCAAATGTCTTAATATAAATACTGAATATGAAAACAGATTCAAAATCCAGTGTCCTCATTCTTCCTTTTGTGCTGTTGTGAGATATACCTGTGTCTTTGTCTCCTTTGTACCTTCCACTTACACATAGCTGTCCTCAAACGTTTTTGGTGGTTGATTGATCTGGTTTATATTGTTGGAGAGCAATAAAAAGTTTTAGAAATGTAATAAAGTTTGGCATCATCAAACAACTTCAGTATTTAAAAATCGCCTTCTCAGTAGAATCTACAGAAATGGAGTCTAAGATAGGTTGGGGTGTTGTCATAAGAGGGGGTATCAGAACAAGGGTGTTGGTTGTGGCAGTGGACAGAGGAAGAGGAGGAGTCATGGACTCAGAAAAATCCAGATAAGAAAATGTGATCCAGGCTCTACCCTAGATGAGACTAGACATTATGGTCAGGAAAGGAAGAAGCTAGCCAAGACGCAGTGTGAGAATTTCAAGGTGAATACACACATTGACCTTGCAGCTGGATGGAGTACATGATGGTAGAAGTTTTGGCCAGTCACAAGTGGAAATCAATAGATGAGTCAATCTGTAACACTCTGTGATAGAATAAGGAGAGTAGTTGTGACTACGTATTAGTAATTCAAAGAAATAGTTTGGCAATGGGTCACAGGCTTGTCATTAGGTGAAAGCTGGAAATAATGCTGGGTTCTTGTTATGTTGGTTCCTCATCAAAAATGTATTCAGATCTTCTGGCAATGTCATTTTAGACTGGTGCATAAACAGAGACTATAATTTCAGCTCTGGGCTTGCCCTCATTTAGTGCTGCTTGTGCATTGCTACTGGCGAATGCAGTTGTTTGTAGGACCTGGTTTGATAGACACAGTGCTAATCACTTAGCAGCTAAAGTTTCGGTGATTCTCTCCTCATAGTTGGTTTCATCCGTAGGGCCTACCATCTAATCAAAATGGTGTTGTTTCCCCTGGATGAGTGTTCATGGTTACCACATACCAGCAAATTACCAGGCAGGTAGGTATGATGGAAAAGCTGGAATGTGGAATCCAAGCTAGTTACAGAAGCAAAAATAAGCTAACAAATCGACAGGACCTTCAGATTTGGAAGTGCCATTCTGTGGAGTGAAGTTGTGTCTTAATGTATACATTTAAAGTACAGAATTTGAGTAAATGAATATTTGTTCTCGATGGGATTCCTGTGCATGACTGCCATTGTAGTACCATTGAAAAAATAGCTTCCTCTTTGAATTTCCTTCCATTTCCATAACACACATTTATAAAACCCGACAGTACTTCAGCATGTCTTTGGCATGTCATTCCCATTAGAAAATATATGCAAATCGTGGTGAGACTCAAGCGGAAGAAATAGCTGAGATGGGAATTGCCACTCTCCTCCCTATTCAGTGGACATTCTGCTTCCTGTGTGGGAGAAGAGCCAGACATTCTGGGTATTCATGGAAATACAAACAGTTCCAGCTATGGCAAAAACCAGACACGCACACAAAAACAACAAGTCCTCCCAAACCAATTAGCCATGTACTAAATGCACTAACCACCCCTGCACAAAGTCTGAACCATATTACTTCGTTAGGCATTCTTTAGGCTATGGTAGAATGAAAATACGTTCTAAAATTAGAAGATTGTAAACACACTGGTTTTTTTTCATTTGTTTAATTTTAAAATCTTCTATCTTCATTTGAGTTAGATCACCAAAATAGAAAATCGTTAGCTTCAACTTATTTTTGTATTAGCTCTTTTCTGAAACTACTCTGAAGAGGAAAAAGGCTCTTAATTAGCACTTACAAAACAGGACTTAATTATATGCATATGCCGCAGGAATAATGTTTCTGCATTAAATTACAGCAGCTGCGGAATGTAAATACCACCAGGGGCAAACACATTTTGTGAAATCCCGTGCTATATTCATGACAAATTTGCGCCCTCTTTTGGATAAAGATTGTTACGACATTTAAATGGGAACTTAAAAAATGCATTCGATTGCTTAAAAATAAACACAGTTTTGTTGTAAAGACCGTGGGAAAGGAGAAAACAGATGTGAGAGACATGTCAAGGACGGCATTCACAGGGCTGCAAGGCAAAGATCTGCAACTGCAAGGTAAAAATGGCAAAATAAAAGGCCCAGACTTAGGAATATGTTTTCATCAAAATGTGTTGGAAAATTTTGCCCAATGTTAGACTACAAAGCAATGTTTCTTAGGGCCAATATTCTCTAGAAAACAGTGATCACAAGGGCTGGCTGGTTTGCTCACTTGGGAGAGCATGGTGCTAATAAGACCAAGGTAAAGGGTTCAGATTTTCTTACCAGTCAGATGCCAAAAAAAAAAAAACAAAAACAAAAACAAAAAAAACCAGTGTTCAAAACTTTTTTTCCTCTTGAGGCTGTAAGATTTGTATGGGTAGAGACAAATTGTTTCTTGGGTGATCTTTCTACTTAGATGAAGCAGATCTCAAGGACTGGTTTTCTTCAGAGTTAGTAAAATACATAAACATATTTGAAGGTGTCTTGGGGGGCATTTTGAATATTTTTTTCAACTAAGCGTCTTGATAGAATTGTCTGCTATCACAAGCTCTCTTTTCACTGCCCCATTCACTTCTCAGCTCTGCACTTTACTTTCCCATCTTTTTCCTTTCCACGGAAATGCTGAAGGCAAAGGTGATATACATGCATTGACCTTGCAGCTGGATGGGGTACATGACTTTGTACTATGTGATCGAGTGGACATTTCCCACTCTATCTTGCTTGTCCTCTCTGCACCTTTTTTTTTTTTTTGGCGACTGGCCAGTATGGGGATCTGAACCTGTGACCTTGGTGTTACGAGATTACACTCTAACCACCTAAGCTAACCGGCCAGCCCTCTCTGCACCTGTTGACATGACTGCCCAGCTCTTCCTTTGTGAAATACTTTCTTCCTTTGGCTTCCATGGCCCTATTTTCACTTCTATTTCTCTGCCTGTTGCATGGTTCTTCACCATCTCCTGAGTTTGGCATGTATCTCTTTCCACAACACACTCTTTCCCTGGGCAAACCCGTGGCTCTCAAATGGGACTCCCTGACCCTGTCCTTCTCATGTCCAGTCCTGCCCATTGGACATCTTTCTCTTTTCTCCTGCTGGCTCACAGGGGCTGCAAACTATGTCTAAAAGCAAATGTCTCATCTTCACCTCAGCTTGCCTCTTCCCACCTTCTGCCTTTTCTGCACTGAACCAGGAACCATATCTGTGGACCACTCACTCTGCCAAGCCAGTCAGGAGTCTTTAGGAGCCACCCTAGTCTGCTCTCCTCCCGCTGTACTCCACATCGACACTCTGAACTATGTCTTGAATGATTCTCACCTCTGCATGGCCACACTTTTCTTCCCAATCCAAGCTCTCATCACCGCTCCATTTACTATTGCAACAGCCTCCTGACTGGTCTTGCCGCCTCCAGCCTCATCCCTTCAAACCCACCCACCATATGACTCCCTAGGGGATTTTCCTAAAACGTAAGTCAGATTGTTTTCCTCCCTGCTTTAAACCCCTTTCCTGGCTCCCTATCACCCACCATGTGTTTTATCATGACACACAAGGTACCCCAGGATCTGCTGCCCCCCTCCTGCCATACCCCACCATGGAATATGCGGCTGGGATCATAGCAAACACACATCGAAGTTTTCCTCTACCCAGAGTGTCTTTTTCTATTAATCAGCCTGGAGAATTCTTTTTCATTAACATTTTTTTGGCAGCTGGCCAGTATAGGGATCGAACCCGAGACCTTGGTGTTATCAGCACCACACGCTAAGCGGCTGAGCTAACCGGCCCGCCTGCTTTTCATTAACTTTTTAAACAAAACTCTTTCCTTCTCCAGGAGGCCAGGCCTGAGAGGTACTTTCCGTTCTTCCTGGTGGCATGCTTCCATTGCTGCATTTCCTGCACAGAATCAGAGTTTATATCCATGTCCCTGCTGGACTGTGAGCTCTTTGAGAACAAACACAGATTCCTATTCATCCCCATTGCTGTTATAATATAACTATTATTGACGACCATTAATTGAATGCCAGGAAAAGAAACAGGTTTCGAGATATCAATTAAGCAAATTGCTCAAAGCTGTATGCCTAGTTGTTTAGAGCACAGCTTTATAACACCAAGGTCATGGGTTTGGATCCCCATGTCGGCCAGTTGCCAAAAGAAAAAGCCTACTTAGTGGCAGAGTTGTGATTTAATCCTGTTTTTCTTTTTATGGTCCAAAATCTGTGCTGTTTTTGAAATAATGCACTATTACTTAGAGATTTTTTGGTAATACTACTACTACTAGTTATAACTATCACTGTGAATCATGCATTATACTAAATGCTTTATATAATGATCAGTTTCTGAAAATGGAGAATTGATTTGGTTTCAATTCTTTAATAGTTTGATATAAATAGTTATAGTTTTTAAAAAAATTACTAAAGATATGCATCAATTTGACAGTATAGTCGAGCATAGGTGGACCAGGTGACCCACAATATCACTTCCTGTCTAAGATTTTATGATTCTACAAAGATTTTCCCTCTTTTGATTTTTTAACAAATCTTTTCTTGAATTTATTTTATTAACACATGATCCTGACGGTGGCTTCATATGGTCATAACAGTTTTTTTTTCTCCTCCTTTCCTATTGAAAGAAAAAAAAAAGCCCAATACTTTCTATATGTTTTCCTAAGTAATGTTCGTAGCAGCAGATGCAGCTAATTGCTGGGGGTGGGATTAGAATTAAAAAGGAAACACAGTTCCTTGTCTCATGGAGCTTAAAATCTATCAATTACTCAAATGATTCCTCTGGTGACCATGTAATTATGAACTGAATCGAATGCTCTTAAAGAAAGAACTACCGTACTCTGAAGCTGTACAACAAAGAACCTGATCTCTGCTCTGGGTCAGGGAGTATGTCCCTGGAGAAATGGGCTGGGGTTGAGTCTTGGTGAATGAAATGCAATATTGAAGCATGGTGCTTGGGAGGAGAGCTTTGAGACAGAGCCAACAGTCTGGGTGGGGAGCAAGTTAGAGGGAAGAGAAGACTGGTGTGGAGGGGAGGGGCAGGGTTGGGGCTAACTGCCCACACTGCTGGGCCTTGAAGGTGCTGCTGACTATGTGCCTACTCATTCTTAGCCTGCATTGCCTGGAAGCCTGACTTTTGCTGCATTCTTTGTGGCTGCCCAATGACAGTGTGGCCCCTGCAGGTAAGATCTTTAAGTCTTGGGTGTCTTTATATCCCACAGGATGGGCAGGTGTTAAATGCTCAATCAATACTTAATTTATGTGACTGAAAGTTTTTCCCGTCCACCTGCTTTTACCTCTACAATTTCTAGAAGACATTCAAAAATACCAGCCTGATTTATCTTTTAATGGATTGAACAAAGTAGCAATTTATTGTCAAATAGTCGCAGTGAAAGCAGTTCTTTGAAATGTATTAGAAGATTGGTATATCTAACAATTATTAAAAACAGTTCTTTTTCTTAAAAACCTACTTTCTTTTTTCCCAACATTTTCTTATGAAAATTAATAAGTATGTAACAATGTTAGAAGAATTTTACAAAGAACACCCATTTAACCTACCCAACACCTAGAGTCTACCATTAACATTTTACTTGCTTTGCTCGCTCTCTCTCTCTCTCACTTCTTCCCTCCTTCCCTCAGTTCATCCTTCAGTTCATCTTTTTTTTTTTTCTGAGCATTTTAAAATAAATTGTGGACATCAGCACAATTTCTCTCTCTCTTTTTTTTTTTTGTCTTTTTGTGACTGGCGTACCGCACTCAGCCAGTGAGCGCACGGGCCATCCTTATATAGGATCCGAACCCGCAGCGGGAGCACTGCTGCGCTCCCAGCGCCGCACTCTCCCGAGTGCGCCACGGGGTCGGCCCAGTACAATTTCTCTTAAATATTTCAGCATGCATATTGCTAGCTAGAGATTAATATTTAGGTTTTTTTCTTTTGATATAAAATTTACATACAATGATATGAATAATTCTTAAGTGTATATTCACTGACTTTGACAAATGCATACATCTATGGAAACAAAACAAACCCCTATCAAGATATAGAATATTACCATCTCTGCAGAAAGTTCCCTCATACCCCTTCTTAGTCATTTTACCCCCCCACCATTTTTCTTGTTTTTCCACAGTAGATTAGTTTTGTCTGTTCTAGAACTTTATCTAAATGAAATAAATAGTATGTATTCTTTTGTACAAGGCTGCTTTCATTTAGTACATGCTGTGGTTTGAATGTTCCGCCAAGCTCATGTTGGAACTTAACCCCCAATACAGTGGTGGAAAGTGGGGCTTTTAAGAGGGGATTGGATTTTGAAGACTGTGCCCTCCTGAATGGATTGGTTCATTCATGGTTTAATGGGTTGCCATGGACATGGTTCTGATGGCTTTAAAATGAAAAAAAATGAGAAGGTTAGTTCTCTTGCTCATGTGAGTCTTGCCGTGTGATAACCTGAATTTTTGTAGAGAGCCACCACCCAGAAGAAGGCCCTCACCAGATGTGTTCCCTGGACTTCTTCGGATTTCCCAGCCTCCAAAACCATGAGAAGTAAACTTTATTTTCTTCATAAATCACCCAGTTTCAGATGTTCTGTGATAAGCAACAGAAAATGGAATAAAAAAGTATATTTTTAAGATTCATCCATGTTGTTGCATGTATGAATAGTTCATTAGTTCATTTCTTCTGCTTCTTTTGTTGGGTGGTTGTTGTTGTTGTTGTTGAGTAGAATTCCATTATCTGGAGGTATCACAGTTTTTATCCATTTTTCTATAGATGAACATATGGGCTGTTTCCAGTTTGGGTCTATTATAAATAGAGCTGCTCTGAACATTCTGGTGCAGGTTTTTTTGTGAATGTACATTATCATGAGTAAATATCTAGGATCAAAATTACTGGGTTGTAGGGTAGCTGTGTGCTTAGTTTTATAAGAAATTGCATGACTTTTCCCCATAGTGTTGTACTATTTTACATTCCCACTAACAATATATGAGAATTTCAGGTGCTGTACATCCTTGCCAACATTTGATATTATCAGTCTTTTATTTTAGCCATTCTTATAGGTATGCAGTAATATCTCACTGAAGTTTTAATTTGCATTTCCCTGATGACTCATGATGTTGAGCAGTTTTCATGTGCTTATCAGTTATCCAAATACTTGCTTTGTGAAATGCCTGTCCAAATCATTAGCTCCTTTTTATTGGGTCATTTATCTAATATTGCCAGAGTTCTTTATATATTCTAGATGTCATTCCTTTGTCAGATATATTTTTTAGTGAGTGTGTTCTCTCAGTGTGTGGCTTGTCTATTGTCTTAAAGGTATCATTTGATAAGCAAAATTTTAAAATTTCGATCAAGTCTAATTTATATATATATATGCACATATTTTTTTTTCTCTTATGGATATTACTTTTCGTGACCTATCTTATGAAACCTTTGCCTACCCCCAAGTCATGAAGATATTCTCCCATATTTTACGCTAAAACTTCATGATTTTAGCTTTTGTATTTAGGCCATAGTCCATCTCTAATTAATGTTTGTATGTTTGGGATGAGTTAGTGGTTGAGATTCATTTTTCCATACGGTTCTACAGTCACTTTAGCACCATTTGTTTAAATTTCCATTGGGTTGTTTTGGTGCATTTGTTGAAAATCAAATACTTGTATAAGTGCAGGTCTATTTATCTACCTTTTAAAAAATATAAATACTGAGCAATCGACATCCAAAAGTTTCTTTCTTCAATATCATCTCTTGATCTGCACCGCACTCTCCCGAGTGAGCCACGGGCCGGCCCTTCAATATCATCTCTTGATTTAATTTTTACATACTGTAATCTGGATAAGAATTTCAAAAGGAGAATATAATGACTTCTGATAACCTACTAGAAAAATTGAGACCCTGTGACTTTAAAGTATGAATCAACTTCTCTCTCAAGGACTTAACATTCATATCGATAACCAAATACACTGGAATCCTTATTTGAAAATTAAGATGGCCTTTAAAAAATGCAAAATAAAGCACTTATCATTACTGTTATATCCTAATTTAAAGCTCACCATATTTTATTTTTTAATAAAAATGATTAGTTTCCTCTTATTGGAATCTAATGTGCTTGAATGGCAAGCGGCGTTTCTAGGAACTTAGAATATGAACTTAGAAAAGTGACTGCGTTCTTTTATTTTTTATTTTTAAAGAAAAAAATAATTCTTACATCGTTCCTTTTATTACAGAGTATTGTAAAGATCAGTGTGTTTCAGGGAAATATTTTAGTGAAATATATGGATAAAGCAGTCAAAAGTGTATGTACAAGATAGTTGATAAACACCAGGTGTTTTCCTTAAATGTCTATGTAGCAGATATTTCCCTTTGTGTAAAAGCTTGTAACCATGACATTAACATTCTCTTTTATGTAATTCGAGATTTGTTCTCTTTGCATTAATGAAAGTAGAGAGAACTTCGCTCTCCTTTAGACTGAAGATGCTCAGGCAGGTAAGACAGAAGAGGGCTGTAAGTCCTTCTTGGAAGGCTCCCCTGAACTTGCCAACCCCGGTGGATTTGCCTGCTCTTGACTCCAGTAATTCAATGGCCTG
Organism: Cynocephalus volans; assembly: GCF_027409185.1. Taxonomy (NCBI): domain Eukaryota; kingdom Metazoa; phylum Chordata; class Mammalia; order Dermoptera; family Cynocephalidae; genus Cynocephalus; species Cynocephalus volans. The sequence goes on from NC_084466.1 coordinate 17,170,567, forward strand.
TTTCCTTCCGGTAGGGATTGTCTGACCACTGACCATCTGCCACGAGTCTTTGTCTCATGCCACTCATTCATGTTGTGGTTTAAACACAACGAATTTTCACATTTCTCACATCTCAAAATAAACAGCAGCTCTGGAAATGTCACAGGGCTTTCAGTGCACAAGGAAATAGATTCTGTGAAATGGATTGAAAATAATTCACGGGGCGTTGGGAAACTTTCTGAAGCTCCTCGTCTCCTCGTTTTCCCTTGACAAAGTGGTTACGAGAATCAAGAAGAAACAAACATAGGTGCTTGAAAATGGAAACCTAACACCCCCTTCTGGCTGGTGTTGGTGGGCACTAAAGATCACTGTATGCACGTGGCCTGATGTTTCAGTGTAGGAAATTATTCACTCCCGATGTCTTTTTTGATTTAAGTATAATCAACTCAGTGTTTTAAATAATGAGAGTGACCCTCGATAACAATCTTATTGGGTTTGACTCTAGGATAATTTACAATGTTTTCCTTACCATAATTATGAAAAACAGTATCAACCAATCACATCTAATAAGATAGTTTTGAAGGAGAGCTATCTCCTGCTACACCAAGAAATAATGACGTTAAACCCAAAATTATTTGGAACAATTAATAGTAAAGTTGGGATCCTACTTGTAACCTATTTATTTGTGTATAAACCCTGGATATGACTGGTGATTTTTGCACATTTTATGCAGAGGAGTAGGGAAAGAAAAGAGATTATCAGTGTCCTACAAAAGACTTTTGGGGAATAGGTAGGACCACATAAATGCTGCCTCATGAAGCCAAAAATAATAAGGGTTACAGGGAGGTCAGGTGGCTAAATTATTCCAGCCTGGAGGCAGGCTCACCTGGAAGCTAAGAATTTCACAGCAAAGGACTGGAGTACACAATGCCCTTGACAGCATCAAAAACCCAACATATTAATAAGGCTAATGATTCTTAACAATTCCTTTCAAGCCCTGTTTTCTATGTAACATGGCACATTCTTTTGAAAGGAGCATATTTATTCACCTCAATTAGTTGGAAATCTCACTTCTCGTGAAAGAAATATTCCATGAGATCTGATGAGAACATTACCAGTCAAGGCAAAAGAAAACAACACTAACTTACCAATTGAAATAAATCCATCAGCAAAACAGGAAGAGATCTTAATAATACCTGTTGAATTTTCTTCTCCTGATTATTTTGAGGACTTTCCTTTTCAATTTAGAAATTCACAGGTAATAGTGTTTGTCCATATGATTATATTTATGCAAAAATATTAGAAGAAAACTAAATGTGGGCAGCAATATCATACTGTCCCAACCAGTTATACACTAAAAAAAAAAAAAAAAAAAATCTTTGTTCTCAGCTTTGTTTCAAAAATAAACAAAACATCCTTGATTGGCCATCTCTCAGTCATGTGTGGTTGGCACCTTTTGTAATTCTCCGTAGACAATCCATTTATGCTATGTTCAAGCTCTAAAGAGAAGTTAGTGGGACACCTTAATGACTTAGCTAATTCTTCTCTTTAACATCGTGTTGCCAACTTATTGAATAAATTTTTTTTATTGCCAACTACCCATTTAATAAAATGGCCAATTAATGCCGTCAAATCTCCTCGAGTGGCTTTGCTGTGGTGTCTGTACTTGTTTCTGCTGCCATGACCCCATACTTGACTGGCAGTGACATTCTTCCTTTTCTTGGCTTCACTCAAGTTGGGGGTCAGTCTTTTGGGAGAAGGAAATTGACATATTTATTTTTATTTGATCTTACTTGTTATCTGAATTTAATTTTTGGCAGATGGTTGGATCATTCATCCAGTTCTTCACTTCCTCTAGCTGATATCCTTTTTTGCTGCTTTGTATGTGAAGACCCAGAAATATTTGACACCAAAATGTATGATTCACTTGCACGTCGTGGCATTAGAAATATCACCACATCTCTATAGACATATAGTCACACAGGGGAAAGAAAAAAGGTTTGAATAAAGTACGGAAATAACTACTTAATGTAGTCAGAACACACTGTCAGATCATAGCAGCAGATCATAGGATCAGAAAATCTCCAGATTGCCACTGATCTTAGATGTCAGAAGTTCAGCATACATCCACTCCAATTATAGCAGTTGATGAGCAAACAATTTTCCCCTACAAATGCCACATTCCTCTTAGAGTGAATGGCTGCAGCTGACATTGGATAAAGACTTGCTTTGCCTTTGGATACACAGAATTACATTTGGCTGTAGGATGATTGATATACATTGATCATGGACTGTTTTTTCTTAGATCAGAACTTTGAAGAGAGAAGACGGACTTCTGGGTAAAGACGTCAGACATATCTATTTACATTTTTTCCTCCTGAAACTTCATTAAAAGACAATAAACAGATTTCTAAAAAATTATTGCCTAAAGCCATCAAGAATTAAGAGATGGTAGAGGAAACAAGAACATAAAATTTTGGAAGCTGGAAATAAGATTCACAAATGGTAAGCTGCCTAACTGAACTGAGAGCATTGAACCCTAAGTTGGCAGGGAGGATAACCAAGAAACAACACAAATTATGTTCCAGAATTGCCACAACTGGAAGGCCACAGACAACTTTGGAAGAAGGGGACACAAATGAAGCTAAAACATTGATTTTGTTGAGAATCTATTTAGAAAAAAAAACTATTAGAATTTGTTGAAAGTCTATTTAGAAAAATTTGACACTCATATTTCCTACTCATCCAATGGATGATAGATCCAACGATCCAATAGATTGATGGAGGCAGATGCTCCTTCCTCACCTGAACTGAAGACTGGAAGTTTATTCTCTGGGGTGGATGAAATTTTGGGTTTTGAACTGGGGGACACCTGTCCCAAGTGTAGAAGAGGGGATATCATTATCAAAACGTGATTAAGTGAACATTTCACATTGAGTTCTGAGACATCTGTCCTTCCCTCTTAGCCATTTTTCTACATCTGGCACTCAAAACTCACAAAACATTGGCTGCCAGGCCTTAACACTCTGTACAAGAGACGGAAAGATCCATCTCTGGGAATCTCGCCAGTCCATAAGGAACGACTTAAAGGTACTAACATTGAAGTTTCCCTAGAAACAGGGCTTGCTCCAAACACCCTGCTGTGAGAGTCTCAGTGGACCAGCTGCATCTACATTCTTAGAGCTTCTAATGAATTCTTGAATGTTCCATGCCGAACAACCGACCGACCAGCCATTTGAAGAAATCTCCAACACAGAAGTGAAAATGAGCAAAGTAACTTGTAACACATAACTTGGAGGAAACATTATATAGGGCGAAGAAAACATCTAAAAATTATAATTAATATTTTCACAGAAATAAAAGGAGATATTGCATTCATGAAATAAGATCAAAGAGCCTTCATAGAATGCAAAAAAAAAAAAAAACCCTTTTGGAAATTAAAAAATATCATAGCAGAAATAAAAAACAAAATGGAAGGTTTGGAAAACAAAGTTAAGGATATCTCCCAGAAAGAAGTGCAAAAATATTGAGACTTAGAAAATAGAAAAGAAAGATTAAAATTATAGAGGAGCAGTCCAGGAGATCCAATATCCAAATAACATGATTTCTAGACCAGAGGAATCAGTGAGGAGAATCATCAAAGAAATAATTCAACAATATTAGGAGGGAAGGGTATAGGATCGTGTGGGTGCACAAAGCTAGAGGGAAGTTGTTTAGTCGATTCTCATTAAGTTATTCAGCAATCAGAAACAACCCATGAATCTCAGTGGCTTATAACAGTAAAGCCTTATTTCTTGCTCACTTGCACGCCATTTTGGGTCACAAGAAAACCCTAAGAATGGGAGAAAATATTGGCAAATTTGATAAGGATCTAGTATCCAGAATATATAAAGAATTCTTACAACTCAATAATAAAAATACAAATAGCCCAGTTGAGAAATGGGCAAAGGATTTGAATAGACATTTCTTCTAAGAAGATATATAAATGTCATTAAACACATAAAAAGGTGTTCAATATCATTAGACATTAGAGAAATGCAAATAGAAACCACAGTAAGTTATCATTTCATACCCACTATGATGGCTTTAATTTAAAAAAAAAAAGTGTTGGGTGTTGGTGAGAATGTAGAGAAATTAGAACCTCATACACTGCTGGTGGGAATGGGAAATGAGGCAGCCACTGTGGAAAACAATCTAGCAGTTCCTTAAAAAGCTAAACCTAGAATTATATGACCCAGCAATTCTTTTCTTAGGTATATACCTAAGGAAATTGAAAATATATGTTCACACAAAAACTTGAATGTGAATGTTCTTAGCAGCATTATTCATAATAGCCCAAGGTGGAATAACCCAAATTTCCATAAACTGATGAATGGATAAACAACATGTGGTGTTTCCATACAATGGAATATTATTTAACCAAAAAAGGAATGAAGTACTGTTACATACTACAACATGGATGAACTTTGAAAACATCATACTAAGTGAAAGAAGCCAGACGCAAGGACCACTTATTGTATGATTCCACCTATAAAAATGTCAAGAGGAGGTAAATCCGTAGAAACAGAAAGTAGACTGGTGGTTTCTAGGGAATGGCAGGAGGTGGAAACTGGTACTGACTACTAATAGTACTAATTGATACTGACTCTTTTGGGGTGATGGAAATAATCTGGAATTAGATAATGGTGGTGGTTGCGCAACATAGTAATATATTAAAAGTGTCTGAATGGCACATTTTAAAGTGGTGGATTTTATGTTATGTAAATTACATCTCAATAAAAAATTTTTAAAAAGAGTTAGTGGCTGCTTTCTAAAACATATCTCAATCTACAGAGTCAAGAAGCCCAAGAAATTCCAAACCAAACAAAGAAAAACTCACAGCTATAGCCATCATGGTGAAATGACAGAATACCAAAGTCACAGGTAAAAATCTTAAAAACCAGTCAAAGTAGCCAAGACCAAAAGTTAGACTCACAGCTGACTTTTCAATGGTAATAAGTAAAGCCAAATAAAAATGAAATTATATCTTAAAAGTGCTAAATGAAAATAACAACCAGTAGAATTCTATATCTATATCCAGTAGATCAGTTGTTCTCAGCCAAGATGACTTTGCTCCCCTAAGGTGGTTTTGGCAATGTCTGGAGACATGGTTGGTTGTCACAACTGAGGCTGGAGGTGATACTGTCATCTAGGGGGGCAGAGGCTAGGGAAGCTGCTAAATATCCTGCATGCACAGGATATCCCCCACAACAAATAGTTATCTGGCCAAAAATATAAGTCATGCCAAAGTTGAGAAATTGTGCAGTAACATCTTTCAAGAATGTAAGTGAAGTAAAAATATTTGCAGACAAATGAACATTGAGATGATTGGCTTTCAATAGATCCGCACCAAAGGAAATAAATGACAAATAATTCACCTGATTATTTTCAGGAAAAAGGAAAATAGAAGTAGGGTTGAAGATGCAAGAAGGAAAAACAATGAAAATAGCAAATGTGTAAATAAATCTCAACAAAAATGATGACATAAAAGAACAGTAATAGTTTCTTATGTGGCTTAAGATATGTGTAGAATTAAAATTTACAAGAACAGAATATAAGTCAAGGTGGGAATAAATGGAATTAAAATGTTCTAAGATTTTATTTCTGTTCAGGGTGAGAGTAAAACTACCACGTAGCATGAAAATTGATAAGTCAAGAATGTATGTCGTATTCTCTATGGGAACCACTAAGAGAACAGTAAGAGTGTAAATTCTAAATTAACAAAGGAAAAAGGTGAATAGTGAGCAAATTTACACAAAAGGAGGAAAAAAGGAGTGAAAAGGGAGTATAGAATGTATGGGACAAAAAGAAGGCAGGAAGATAGTCAATTTAATTACAAATATATCAATTATTAAATAAATGTAAATGAAATAAATGTTCCTAAGGGAGAAAGGCTAAAGGCGAAGATTTTCAGGCTGAATACAAAACAAAACAAAACAAAACAAAACCCAACCTAACTATATTCTGTTTTCCAGAGACAAAACAAAACACAAGGATGTACAAAATCAGTTGCAGGTAGATTGTGCACTTTATTTACTTATTTTCTTTTTCTTTTTTCTGGATTGTGTACTTATGTAAAAGGCAAAACAATCCAGAATGTGGGATATTCTACAAGACAAATGGCTTGGTCTGTTCAGCAGATAAATGCCATTAAAAAATGAAACAAAACAAAAAACAAAACCAGAGGAAACTATCACCAGTTCAAAAAAATTTAAGAATTATCTACCTAATGCATTTTATGGACTTATTTAGATTCTTTTATGTGCAAAAATGGCATCACAGTAATATAAAAATAATCAACTTTTTTAAAAGCTAAAATAAAATATTTAGCAGTACAATTCCATGTAATTGTATTGATTCTTCAATCAAAACTAGGTCACTCGGCTGGCTGGTTAGCCCAGTTGGTAAGCGTTCGGATCCCCTTACCAGCCATACGCGCGCACACGCGCACGCACACACACACACACACACACACACACACACACACACACACACACACACACACACACACACACAGACACACACACACACACTCAAAATAATTCCAAAACATCTTATCCCAAGTTTCCCCAACTCTCTTGAGGCCAACTTGTGGGACACACTCCATCCTTCACATGGGAAGGTATCTTATGAAAATGAGAACTTTGCTGCTGATAGTTCTTGAGGAATTAGTCTTCCTTATTTGAGCTAAATGTTTCTACAGTTTGGGAAACTTAAAGGTAAGAAGGTCAACCCAGAGGTCGAGGTGGTGGCCCTCTGCACTCAAGCACGAGCAAGTCCTGTGGTGCGGTCAGCCAAGGCAGGCGTGTTTTGTTATAAACTTCATGATGTGATTGATCTTTTAGGTTTATTACTTTTAAAAGTAGACGGAGGGATTTAAATTCCAAGGTCATTTTTGTAGCATTAAAATAAATATATTTTGAAATTTAGAGAAGTAACGTTGCACTTTTATAAACTATAACCATGAAATTATTTCTATGCCTAGCATTCTTTTAGTAGCCATGTGATTAATTGAGAAGATACACCTTTTGGGATTTTAATTTTAATAAAAATTTGAATGCTTTAAATAATTGTTTTAATGCCAGTATTAGAGAACTTTTTGCCAATTCAAATAAAGAAAGGAAATAAAGAAAAGGAAAATTTACTGGGATAATTTTGTGTGTTTTCTATGTGTTGGGCACTATGCTCAACACTTGATGTATGTTATGAAATTTAATTCTTACAGTTGTGGGAGGTAACTACTACCCCCAATTTACAGGTGAGGAACTGAGAGAAAACAGAGCGTGAAACTATGGTTTCAATCCAGGCAGCTGTCTTTGGTTGCAATGTCCACATTCTTCCATGCCTATTGTTTTTGTCATTTAAAATATATGGCTAGAGGTTAGAGGCATGGTGCTGATAACACCAAGGTCCAGGGTTTGATCCCTGTACCAGCCAGCCACCAAAAATAAAAAAAATAAAAATAAAAATGCTTTGTTCTTGTCAATATAGTGGAGTAAAACATAAATAAAAGAAATGCTTTGATTTAACATTAATTTCTAGTTAGATCAATTTTTATGATGGCTGCAAACTATGATGGTCTTTTTCCCCCCCATTTTAAAATATGCACAAAAAGGTCTTGTTACTGTGGGGTCACTTCATATAAAACATATATTTAAATATTAAGTTACTTAAGTCATATCAAATGTAATGTGCATGTACCTGGAAAATAAACCTATTTTAATACAGAAAATTTTGCATAAAGTCGATTTATGTAGGCTGAGAGCCGTTATTAATAATCTAGAAAGATTGGTCTGGTATTTTTCTGATTTTACTAACACAGTGGTGGTGTCTGTTATCAGGCATGTGATACACTTGCTTGAACACATGTGTATGCATGTTTACCTGCAGGCATGCACACATGCACACACATACTCACTCATCATGTTCCCCAAACGACACTGTAAAGGAAAACACAAAGTTGTGATTATGAGTCACCCTTTCTTTGTACTTTGGATTTTCATATGCTTTTCATATCTGATTTTCATAGATGATTTTCATGTATTCCTCCCCTTTACTTTCCATCCTAATCTCTAACCTTCCCCATCCCTTTCCTCTTCACCTAGATCCTGAGATGCTCACAGTATTTTCAGCACATTATTTTAATTTATATTTAATGGCACTGCCTTCCATTAACCACCTTATTTGTTGTGTTAAAACTCATCCCCTGTGCCTATGACAAAGAATTGCTCCTTATGGCAGCGTGGTATGCTGCTAAGAGTGAGGACTTAAGAGCTAAAAGAATGGTGGCCTGAGTTAGAAGCTTGTTTCTGCCACTTACTACTGTATGGCCTTGTCAAATTTCTTCCCCTTTCTGGCCTTAGTTTCCACATCTGTAAAATAGAGATAATACCTCCCATTATCACCTCCAGGGCTAGTATAAAGATCTGGCATGATCAACTGCTATGTAATTGATAGCTAACTGCAACAGACACTTCCATATCAATTCTCTCCCTTTAAGAAAAACTAACAGACCCCAGATTTGGATGTTCCAGCCATCTTGTGACCAGACCTGAGAGAAAGGCCCAGAAAGCCATAGAGACCTTGCATCTGTCTGCCTGCTCAAGCCTCTGGACCAGTTCAGACTTCTTGTTTGGTGAGAGAAAAATAAAGCCCAGATTTTTAAGTCACTGTGTTTTCTGTTATGTTCAAGTAAATTCCATCCCTAACACACTAACCTTTAATGAACTTGTGTTATGTGCCCGGCACTGTACTAAGCACCTGGTATGTGTTACGCTCTTTAATCTCGAGGACAGCTCTCCCACAGGAGATTGAGGTTCAGAGAGATTAAGCAATTTACCCAAGGTCACCTGGCTTTACTGATGGCAGTCAGGTACTCATGGAGGCCTCAACAGTTGATTCATTTCTTTAATTATTGTCAGAAAGATAACACAAGATTGCACCCTGACAAAAATATCTTTTGTGACCAGTGTCAGCCAATATTCCATAGCTCTGGTCATGTTATTGAGTTATCCAAGGTCCATTTTGCAGCTACTCTTAGAGCAATCATCAGGAAGTTGTACTTTCTAAAATCAGACATTCTATATATGGATTTTTTCCCTTAATGGTTGCAATTGGTAAATCCAGGTTTCGCAAATGTTCCCATGCAAACAATTATGGATATGATCTATGACAGAATTTTGGGAGTGGGATCATTAAATTTTCTAGGTGTTGAAGTAAACTCGGAACTGTTTGAGTAAAATTTTGGCCCTGCCCACAAGGATTCTCTGCGACAGTGTGATGATAATAAAAATAATGGTTAATAAACACACATCGAGTGCTAACTATATGCTAGGCACAATTCTGATCACTTTACATGCATTTCATCCATTCTGTCCTCACAACAACTTTGTGGCAGATAATATAATAATCACCATTTACAGGTGAAAAAACTGAGGCCAAGAAATGTTAAGTTACCTGTTCCAGACTTCTAAGTCATTGTTAAATGACAAAAAAGGCATTTGAGTTCTGGAACGCTGGCTCCAGGAATATGTCCTGTCTGACTTTTACGAGAGGCTATTCATTGGTTATCAAAGCATATACTCTTAATTGGTAACACAGAATATCCACACTTCCAGGTCTTGTCAAAAAATTCTCACTGCACATTATAAAGTGTGGTATTAAGAAACAGCCTTTGTTGAGAATTTTCTGAAGAGCATAAAGTGTATCCATATTCTTGGCTCAAGCCAGCTTCATCATTTGGGACTACATTGCTTTAGTTCCCTTTAGAATTGACTTTACCATGCTTTGGCATTTTGCATTTGAACTGATTTGAGGGATACTACAAGAGAGTTCTGCAAAACTTGCTTTTGTGTTTACTGTAATGTAATGTTTTGTGTTTACCTCTCATTGAGGGTGTTTTCTGCTCCATCACACAATGGCATTATATAAGCAAAGGATAAAAAAAAATCTAACACAAACTGGTGAAAAAAAAGCTCATGGAATTGAAAATTCTGGGTATGCTTCAAGAAATGCTTGATTCATGCTGAAATATGGCAGCAGGATTAAGTTTTTCTCATTCCATTTCTCTTTATCTTCACACCATTCTCAGGTACACTCTGCTTTTGAGATCTCTCAATAGCAGCAGCAACTCTGGGACGCAGGTCCTCCCCTGTGCAAGTTCAGAATCTCTTTCCCAGAAGTCCAAGCGGTCTGATTAGCTCTGATTGGCTCATGTGCTGAGCTCTGAACCAGTCCCCGTAGGCCAAGGGAATGCAGTGCATTGAATGGTCCTGTCTGAATCACGTATTCAATCCTGTGTCGGGGGGATGGGACCCAATCCACAAGATGCACATAAGTTGTGGGTGAGTAGAGGATGACCCCAGAGGAGAACTGTGTTTAGTTATCAGAGTAAGAAAAGATGAACACTGGGAAGCAAAAACAGCAGGCTTCATCCACTACAGTCCATTTTAGAAATATTGGTGGAACAGAGTGACAGAAGAAGCATCTGCTCTATGACAGTATTAGGGGACCTGATCACATGTCTCAGCATTGGACAGATCATCTAGGTAACAAGTTAACAGAGTAACCATTATTCTTTCAGAAGGAGAGAAGAAATCTAGGCAATTAGAGGGTGGAGGGGGAGGGAATGGGGGAAGGGGAGAAGTTGGACAAGGGGCATAAAGAATAATTATGATTTGTAACAATATATATACTAGTAATACTGATTTAATCAACATATCTCAATGTTCAACTCCAAAAATATGTATAATTGACTTTGATTCAATAAATAAAATACATTATTATTAAAAAAAAGAAATATTGGTGGAAGAAATTCTGGCTTGATTTTACCTTATGGGCACTGTGACTGTTGTACCTGCCTGTGTCTCCCACATGGAATGAAGAAAGCTTGGAGCCACCTGCTGGCCACCTCCGTTAACTGTAGAAGACTTATGACATGCTGTCAGTAAGCTCTACTTCGTTTTCCTGATATTTTCTTTTCACATTTCTTGCCTCATGTATTCATGTTTTGTTTTATATTGTATGTATATTTTACAAGATGCTTTTAAACTCTTTTGGAGAGAGAATGTATACAAAGTCTTTAAAATGCTGTTTTTAATATTGAATGTTAGTATTGCCTAAATGCCCAAGGTAAAGTTTCCCATAGCAGGTATCTCCCTAGAAAAGATCAGCACGGCTATGAATACTCTACCAGAAAAAAATAGAACCTATTTTAGTCTGCCTAGACCAATTATTCTCTTCTTGTCTCACTGAAAATTTTCTGTTTAGCTTTTAATTTTCAGTTCAAATATCAACCTTTCTTTTCCTGATGGCACCCTTCTCCCGTCACCAGATCCCATCACCAAGTTCATAGGTGTTCACCCCCTCACTGTGGGAAGAGCTCCCAGAGGGCAAGGGCTCGTCTCTCACTCATATGTCTTCACCTCCAGCTCCTAAGCACAGGGCTGGAGCTCGTGCTCAGTTACTGTCCATGAAAGAGAGGAAGAAATGAAGAAGGAAAAAAAGGAAGGAAGGAAAGAAAGAAGGAAGGAGAGAAGCAAGAAAGTCAGGAAAGAAAAAAAATTAAGGAAGAAAGGAAGGGAGGAAGGAAGGAAGGAAAAGAGGGAAGGAGGAAATAATCCATTGACTTAGAGAATGACTTCATCACAGGGTCTGCATGGATGGATATTGCCTGTGGTTATCAGGTCATCTCGTGTCTGAAAGTAAGACACCCTCCCCCAACACACACAAGGCTTGGATTAATTTCTAGATTTATATAGCAAAGGATTCAGAAATTTATATTAAGTGTGAAGACCTTATGAAGATGGGATCCCCCTCCATGTCCTTATGCGCACACACAGATATGCAAAGTCCTTTCCTTAGCTGCCTGACAGGTTTCTTTGCTGCCCCTAAGAAATCCTTGAGAGTAGCCAAGGGACTGGCATCTCTGTATCATCTTTGTTTGTCTAATAATAGGGATTTAAGTGGTTTTGGAAGTTGGTTTTCTTTGAGGATCACTTCAGTTCCCCATTTCCTCGTAAGTATTTTTGGTAAAAACATTATCCTCTTGGATTTCAGAGGAAGTTAAATAGAAAGAGCTTGAAAGCATTCACAAAGCAATGTGCTCTCAAAACACAGCCATTCATTTAAAGTTATGTTTCTTTAGTCTGAATCCAAATCGTCCAATCAACATAAACCATAAACCTATATAGCTTTTTCTCTGTGAACCCATTCTGTCTCAAGCTATGATCTTCAAAGTTCTCAAAGGGTTAGACCTGGGTGTTGTTTCTCATATTATATGATACTATCTAATCTGCCTGATGGTATAGAATGTAATGTATGATATCGTACAGATATCACCACTATTGGCCAACTGATACAGATGAGAAATATTCTATTATTATGAAGTTCTAGTTCTTTCGTACTATTTACTGTGTAGGAATTATTTACATATTCTAACATGCACTATTTTGAAATTATAAAACAAATCTTTTAAAAACTTTAAAAAAAAAAACAAGCCAGCCTAGAATACCTGCCATTTCCCCCATGCCATAATTATTAACAACACTTATTTGACAGTCAGAAAAATCCCTATTATTCCTGAAAGAGCCTTTAAAAAACACTACTTAAAAATCTTCCCCCAAGTGTCCTCCCAAACCCTCCTTAATAAAAACAAACAAACAACAAAAAAGGCAAGCTCTAGACCCTCCTCCACGTACTCATCTTCTGGTTAGGTGAATATGTTTTAAATGTGTCAAATGGCAATGGTGGACCTCTTGTCCAATGTGGCCACCAGGGACGGCAAGAGTTAAATAACTAAATAACTGGTTGTTGGACCAAGGAGCTCACATCATTTTATACATTACTTCACCATGGGGCTTTTATAGCACCCAGTTTTAGTGCTTACATTTTAAGGGGAAAAACAGAACCGAGTTTCTCTCAGAAGAACGGTGCATAAAGGAAAGTGGATTTTTAAGTCGATTTAAAGCCAAATAGGCAGAAGTTCAGCAGAGATCTAGAAAGAAGCCCAATTATCAAGCCGGGCAAAGTGCAGGGTTTCAGCAGGCGCCGCTCCTTCCTCTGGGCAAGGACCAGCTGGGACTGCACAGGCCACTTCCCATCCATGGGTCTGTGTGATGGGAGAGGGAAGGCTAGCGCTGGGATGGATCCAAGACTTTGCAAAAGGAGCTACGTTTCCTCCTGGTTGTGGCTCACAGCTGGAGGCTTGCAGTGCGGGCCAGTCTTTAGGAAACACTCGCATTCATGCTGCAAAGTGTTCTTGTGTTGATGATTTTCTTCGTTAAAAAATCCTAGCAATGATTACGAATTGCAGCCACGGCTCTTGCCAGCTCTTCCTCCACAGGATATCTCAACTCTGTCTCCTTTCTCCCTTCTTCAGTGCCATCCCCATGCGAGTCCATGCGACATCATCTCACACCTGCAATACTGCAATAGCCTCTGTGCTTACCCCCATCACCTTAAAATTCATTCCCAACACAGTATCCAGAGCTAGCTGCCTGACATATAAAGCAAATCATGCCTCACACACACCCCTACCTGCTTAATACGCTTCAAGGGCTTTCCATTTCTCTTAAAAGAACACTGAAACCAGCTACCTTGACCTACAAAGTCCCATATTCTCTGATCCATACCTCATCTGGTTTCTACCCCTGTTGCTGCTCTTTAACCACTTCTGCCAAGTCCCGGAAGACCTTCAGGTCACCTACCTTAATGCGATCTTATGGCCCCTTTTTTGGACTTTTCTCAAACTTCAGGTTTCTGTTGAAATGTTATCTCCTTAGGGCATCTTCCACCACTTTGCATAAAAAAGTACCCAATTCCCCTATCCCTTTATGATGGTGTGCTGGTAAATGTTTTGCAACCAGCTCCTGGGGGTGGGGAAGCAGGTGGGGGAGGGAATTCCTGGCTTTTGGTGTTTGCTTATTTCTGTCACGTAAATATGACTACCACAGCTGATTTCAAGTCACCACTGTTGAAGTAAGCAGGCTGGCAAGGTCTAACAACCAGCTCTCGAGAGCAGATGGGAGCTGGCCCTGGCACATCACTGCATGATTCTTTACCATATAGGACTGCTTATTTCCTTTATGGCACCCACAAAATGCTGTCCAATTGTGTATTTGTTTGTATACTTGTTTTTGTGCTTGTTTCTAAAGTTTACACACAGAGATTACAGTGCGAGCTCTATGGGGAAGGTCTATGTCAGTACTAGCCCAATTCCTGTCTGTGTAGTGTTTATCCGATAAATGTGTATGAATTAACGTTAAGAGCTCATTCCATACACAAGAGTTTCCTTTTTCACAGCCTTTTTATTTTCTCAGCTTTCCTAAGTTAAAGAAAATTAATCTCTAATTTTGGTGGGAAAAAAATCACTATTTTACTGATTTTAAAACCCCAAAACCCAGGAAGGAAAGAGGCTGTTGCACAATAGAGATGAGGGAGAAAAAGAGATGGAAGTGTGCACAAGTTAGAGGGGTGTCCTGTGATATGAGGTGGAATGAGTTTTAGTGGAATGATTTTTAGTCTTTATGTTAATAAGAAAATAAACTTATCTTCAGTACAGAGCACATCCTGCTCTTTGCTATATTAAATGTAAAATTTCTCCTTCACTGCTGTGTACCACTACCTAGCACAGTCCCTGCCAGACAGTGGGTAGGGAAATATTTACGGAGGAATGAATAATGTAGAAGCTATTGGCTTTGGATAAATAGGGCCATTGTACAATAATAGGAAAGTTCCAAATTCAAGCTAATAAAATATTTATTATGTGCCAGACATTGGTAAAAAAGAAAAAGAAAAAAACAACTAGGTACTTTCTGTGGGTGGAAAGCTGGAGTTTCTGCATTTGGGTTCAGTCCATTCTCCTCAGGAATGGACACTAAAGCCCAGGCACAGAAGCAGAACGTCCCAGCTCACCTGAGAGCACAGCGGGGGTGGTGGAGGTGGCAGAGAGCAGCAGGTACCCGGGAGAGGACAGCACAGGGCTGTAGTTGCAACTGCCCTAGGTCCCTGGAAAATTCCCAAGACAGCATCCTGGGTGGCAGAAACTAAGTTACTGTCCTTGGGTGAAATCACCTACTTCAAAGGGAGTTAAAATATTCACCATCCCTCCATTTTCCCATCTCTTCCTTCCAAGCCTTCTCATCGGTTAGCCAAACACACTGCTCCCATTTGCATCAAAACAACAAAAACAAGCAAACAAACAAAAAATGAAAAAGGAGAGTGACTTTCTACATAAGACGACTTTTCTTAGTTATATCTTTGGCCTGGGTCCAAAACACCATCTCATCTCATCCTCATCTTCTCTTTCTCTGACCTCTGTCCCCTGCAGAAAACTCTTGCACAGAGAAACACTTTTGTGTGAAACCAATTCCCTTAATATCACTCTAGTTTCTCAACGCTTGTTTCTGTTAATGAACAGACACAGGTTTGAAAGTTCTCCCTGTTTCAGGCATCTTTTTTTCCTCTTTCCTTTTTTGTCCTCTGCCATTCTATCATAGGTTTTGCTTTTTCACTTAAAGAAAAGCCCACGATGGCTTAGATAAATGATACTAATATGTCTTTATAGTATCTCACTTTACTTAATTCTGTTTTTGGTTCCTACAGTTGACTGACTTTTATCTGTATGAAAAGATTGGACAAGGGTCTCAGGGGTCAGGACAATCACAGGCTTCTCAAAGGAGGTGAGTGTCCATTAGGTTGGAAAATGGTGACCATGTGGATTGACAGGGAAGAGGAAGATTGACCCGAGCAAAGCTCACGTGTAGAAATGTTCAAATGTCCTCCTTTGGCAAATGCCCTCAATTATAAGCCAAACTATCCATTTCATTCCAGTTTTTTCACCCAGGGGAAAGGGAAGGAACACCACCACATTGAATGTGACTCATACCCACTTCAGAAGCAGTGGTGTGCTGGAAACTGTTTGCAAAAGCTTAAGGGAACTTTTCCATTGTTAATTTGGAGAAGCTATTGACAACATGTTGGTAGTTTGGAATCAGCCATGGTGGGAGAAATCGGCAGACACTATAAATCAGCAAGCCCCCCACCAGTTGTTAAACATTTACCCATTTACCAGCACACCTGGAAGATGTGCATTTTACAATCAGGGAACTATTGTGCTGGTTGTGTATTAGGAAGGGAAAGGAGACTGGCTGGAGTGGGGCAGAAGCAGCAAGTAAGGACTCAGAGGTGGAGTACCAAAGACAGTGGTGGCAGGAAGCCACCACTGGCTGTTAGGGAGAGCGAGTGAGTCATCTGGGAATTGACAGGAAAGAGATGAGAATAGAGGGACCTGGACCAGGCAAAGACTTTATGAACAAGACCCCAAAAGCACAGGCAACAAAAGGAAAAATAAACAAATGGAATTATATCAAACTAAGGAAGCTTCTGCACAGCAAAAGGAACAGTTAACAGAGTGAAAAAACAACCTACAGAATGAAAGAAAACATTTGCCAACTCTGCATCTGACAAGGGATTAATATCCAGAACATACAAGGAACTCAAACAACTTCACAGTAAGAAAACAAGTAACCCCATTGAAAAACGCGCAAAAGAGCTGAATAGGTATTTCTCAAAGGAAGATACACAAGTGGCCAGCAGACGCATGAAAAAACGCTCAGCATCACTCAGCATCAGGGAAATGCAAATCAAAATCACCTTGAGATATCATCTCACCCCAGTTAGACTGGTCATTATCAAAAAGACAGAGAATAACAAATGCTGGTGAGGATGCAGAGAAAAGGGAACCATTCTATGTGGTTGGTGGGTCTGTAAATTAGTGCAGCCGTTATGGAAAACGGTATGGATATTTCTCAAACAACTACGGGTAAAAATGCATACAATCCAGCAGTCCCACTACTGGGAATATTTCCAAAGGAATGGAAATCATGTCAAAGGGAAACCTGCACTCCCATGTTTATCGCAGCTCTATTCACAATAGCCAGGAGTTGGAACCAATATAAATGTCCTTCAACGGATGACTGGATAAAGAAAATGTGGTATATACACACAATGGAATACCTCTCAACCACAAAAAAGAAGGAAATTCTGGCATTTGCAAATCCATAGATGACATTAGAGAAAATTATGTTAAGTGAAATAAGCCAGGCACAGAGAGAAATACCACATGTTCTCATTCATATGTGGAAGCTAAAAAAGTCGATCTCATAGAAGTAGAAAGCAGAATAGTGGTTACTAGAGACTGGTGGGGGAAGGGGCGAGAAGGGATGGGGCGAGGTTGGTCAGTGGATACAAAATGGTAGAGAGATAGGAAGAATGGGATCTAGTGTTCCAGAGCAATATTGGGACACTACAGTTAATGACAAAGTACTGGGTATCTTTGAATAGCTAGTTGAGATGTGGAATGTTCCTAACAAAGAAGTGACAATCACTTGAGGTGATGGATATACTAAGCACCTTGCTGGGATCATTGCACACAGTATGAATGTACCCAACTATCATATTGTACTTCATAAATATATGCAATTCTCATGGATCAATTAAGAAAAATAAATTTAAAAGGGAGAGAAAAGAGAAATAGTAGAATAGTGGTTACCAGAGGCAGGGACAGCAGGGGTGAGGGGGTGCGGGAAAGGTTGGTAGACTGTTACAAAGTTACAATTTGATAGGAAGAATAAGTTCTGGTGCTCTAGGATGCACAGAAAGCCATCAAATTGCCCTGTGATCTTATGATGAGATGTCATGTCTGTTCTCCTGTCAGATGAGGGGCCTAGACAAGATGGTCTTAAAGATTCCATCTAATCTACCATCCCTAGATTCTTCGTTCTTCAGAATACACTGCAGGAAGTTTGGAAAAGAAACTTATTCAGAAGTAGGCACCCTCAGTACAATTCAGATAATACATTTGTAATGGGCAGTTAACACATAAATCAACTGTACAAGTAGATTCAATTTGCTTTTTCATTTATTAAGCAGAAGAATATATAGACATAAGTGACTTCAATTATTTAACACTGAAAATGTTGATATTGTAGAGGTAAACCTTAACATAGAGAAATGAGCTTTTCATGCTCTTTATTTAAAACAAATTGAGTTTGTCTGACATCAATAATGGTTCCTCTGAATTGGAATGTATTGAGGTTTTATGTATGGTAGGAAGAGCAAATGGGCTATGTTCAATTTCAGTGTTCATATATTCACCTGTAATTGCCAACTGCATGCAAATGATGTTTTATCTAAATGCAGAGTGGATTTAGCAAATGTCACGATTATCAGTGCCATCTATTGGTGAAATGTAATATGACAACATCTATTTGCAAGACACAGCTACTATGGGGGACGGGGACTTTAAGGGCAGATGAGGCAGAGATTCTGTACTCAGTAACAGTGGTAAATCTATCTTTTATGAGACAATTAGAAATATGAGTACTAAAAGGGTATTTTATGGTAGTAAGAAATTATTGTTTATTTTTAGGTGTGATATGGCATTGTGGTTATGTTTAAATGTCCTTATCTTTTTGGAGATACATGTGGAACTGGCTAATAATATTAGCAATCCTGTCACATGCTACAATATGGATGAACCTTGAGGACATTATGCTAAGTGAAATAAGCCAGACATAAAAGGACAAGTATGGTGTGATTTCACTTATATGAGGTACCTAGCATTGTCACATCCATAGAGACAGTAAGTAGAAGGGTGGTTGCCAAGGACTGGAGGAGCGGGAAATGCGGAGTTATTTAATTGGTACAAAGTTTCAGTTTCACAAGATGAAAGAGTTCCAGAGATGGATGGTGCTGATGGTTGCACAACAATGTGAATATATTGAGTGCTACCAAACTGACAATTAAAAATGTTGAAAATGGTAAATTATATGTTATGTATATGTTACTACGATAAAAAAAATAAAACCATGAAGAATAGGAGTATTGATGCGACAAGTTTGGCCATGAGTACATGGACTACATAAGAGTTTATACTCTTCTTTGTATTTTTGTATGTGTTTAAAATTCTCTATATGAAAAGTTCCTTTTTTTCCTAAAGAAACTCTCAGTCCAAGAGGGGAGATAAAATATGAACATGAATAACTTGTAATGACAGAAAGAGATAAACTAAGAGAAGTGTAGAGGAAATTTCAGGCATTATATGTCTACAGATGAACCTGTAATTATTACTCTAAAAGCTTAGAGTAATAATAGCATGCAAGCACGCACCTTAACCAGCCTTCAGCATTATTTGTACTGAATATTTAAAACACTTTTTTTGTGATGACTTTATATCTGTGAAGTTCTCTTCATATGTGACCTCTAAGGGAAAACTAGAAAAGTAAATGCTGCAAACAGGAGATGGTCGTCTTGGGAAGCTCCAGTTTTGAGCAGGAAGAGGCTAGGATAGTAGAGACTGGGCAAGAATGTTCTTCTAGAAACTATATCTTAGGTTACCAGAACAAAATGCCTATGAGAATAGCATGTGATAAACCAGGAGAATGATGCAGAGGCCACCAATAGACCTAGGTTTGCATGATGCTAAAGAGCAAAAGGGTGGACATGGACAGGTCAAACCCAAGTGAAACAGCACCAGTGACAACAGCAAAATCTCTACCTCGTTTTGGACAGTATTTTCAACCCACTTGATCTGCCACAAACTTTTATTTCTTTAAGTTATCCATTTGGAAATCATGCATTGAGCACCCAAGTATCAGGCACTATGTTAAGCACTGAGGATATAAAGATAGAGTGTAGTTCCCCTCCCCAAAGAGCTCACAACGTTGCAGGTGGACACACGTGCACAATTCAGGGCTACAATGTGCCTAGTGGATTATATAGCCAGGATGAAAAAAAGGCCACAGGAATAAAAGGCAAGGCACCTTCATTCTCTTGATATGCCTGTAAAGCAGGTACATCATACGTGGTTACCAATCCCAGGGGAGAATTCCCGCTACGTGGAGGATAGCAAAAATCATCACTGTACCAACCACCAGGATTAGGAGTCCGAACACTTCTGCCCACTACATCTTGAGCTTCAACTTCTACCACTTTCATGAGTTGGGTGAGATAGAACACTCACAAAAATTAAGTGAAGAACTTATTACTCACACATATGCAGCAAGTGACAATGGAGGTCTTCATGGTAAGCTGGTCCCCAAAGGCTCAGGAAAGCTTCCCAGGGTGGATGGAGTCGTGTCTGCACGTGCTTCCCATTCTGCCACAGCTGAGGGACCTCAAAAGCCCTCCACTCTGGGTTTTGTACCACAGAGGGTAAGTTGGGATCTCTGGGCTAAAGTGTTCCTGTTCTAGGAGGGTCAGGAACAGAGGCCAAGATGTTCCAGGTGGTTTCTCCTTATCTCAGGATGTTGCATTCCCAGCACATTCTACAGTGATTCTGAGAACTACACGTGAGAAAAGGGAGAAGAGCTGGGCCGGCCAAGGTCATGTGGGGACCTGTCCTGCAATGCCCTAGAAGGTCTTCCCAGAGGAGGTTACCTTTGGGTTAGCCTGAAATGATGACTAGAATTTCTAACCCTTATCTAGAGGAAATAGAATGATCAAAGTGATAGAGGCATCGAAAGATATGATATGTCCAGTAAATGTGAGCAACCTCAGGCTAGAATTTAGCAGCCAAGATGGGGAAAGAGGATGTGGATTGGACCTGATTATGAAATCCCTTACATGCCATTTTAAAGAATCTGGACTTCTCTGGGCAGCACAGTGGTTGAAAACCAGTGATAAAGAATGGTAAAAGTTTGTTTGGCAAGCTCAGAGTTGAAAATAATTTTGAATGCCTTCAGACAGGAAAGTCATGCTTCAACTGAGCCACAGACCTGTGGTGTAGGCCTGAAATTCAGATGCAAAATGAAGTGCTGCCTTGACCTTATGGGCTGGTAAAATGGGGGGAGAGGGTGCTTCAAGTGTATTAACTGCAAGTTCCCCTTTCCCTCTGCACCTGTGGTGAGGTCCTCTAACCACACAACGCTCCTTATCAAAGGGACCAGGCCAGTGTCTGCTTATGTCTTAGTAACAGACTGCCATTCCCTGTCAGGCTGCAGAATTATTCAAACAAGCCAAGTCCATTCTCCCACAGGAGTAGGGGCACCTCACCCTCTTGTTGCTACAAAGCCTCTTCCCACAGCTTCTACTTGTTCACTCTGTTCCCAACTTCAACCCACATGTGGCCCTCTTCCCCTGAGCTGTGAGTATATGTGACTAATAACCTGCTGTCCATCTCATCAGTCCAGTGTTGGGTGTTGTATGTTCAACCATTGCCATAACCCTAGGGCCAGAATCCCTTCACCAGCAGGGAGAAGTAGAGGCAAAGTAAACAAGATCCCATCACCCTATATTGTACTACACCTTTCTTCTTCACACACTTACATTTCCTGCCTACCTTTGAGGAACTCTGCTTGCAACACCTTTTTTTCAGGGGAATGACATGAATAAAATCAGTCATAATGAAATATTGTAGAATATTGCTCAAACACTATCTTTTAAGAAAGATTATTTGGGAAAGATTATTTGTTCAGGATAGATTATACATGGAAAAATCTAGAAGTAGAAAGCCCAGTCAGGAAATGAACTGACTGGATTGGTACCCCTCGCAGAGCTCTTTGTAGTGGATACTGTGATCTGCTGCCCAGGAAGCACAGTGAAGGACGTCTTGCCCCAGCTGCTGGAAGTACTGCAGCAGTCAGCCTGCAACTCTCAGCCCTTTCAGAAATTGCATCAGCTGCAGAGAGCTGCCTCACCCAAGGGCATACCCCATCTCGGTCCTTTTGGGCTGCTATAACAAAATACCATAGGCTGGCCAGTTAGCTCAGTTGGTTAGCGCACAGTGCTAACACCAAAATCTGGGGTTCAATCTCTATACTGGCCAGCAAAACAAAACAAAATGCCACAGACTGAGTGGCTTATACACAACAGAAATTTATTTCTCACAGTTCTGGAGGCTGGGAAGTCCAACATCAAGACACCAGCAGATTTTGTGTCTGGTAAAGGCCAGTTTTGTGGTAGATTGGGCAGTGCCTTCTTGCTGTGCCCTCACTTGGTGGAAGGGGCAAGGGACCTCCCTGGGATTCCCTTTATAAGGGCTCTGCTGTGGTTTGAATGTCCCCCAAGCTCATGTTGGAACTTAAGCCCCAGTATGATGGTGGAAGATGGGGCCTTTGAGAGGTGATTGGATCTCGAGGACAGTGCCCTCATGAATGGATTGATCCATTCATGGAGTAATGGATTAATGGTTTAATGGGCATGGTTCTGATGCCTTTATAAGAAGAGTGAGTGAGAAGGTTGGCCTTTACTCTTCCCGTTCTTCTGCCATGTGATACCCTGTGTCTCCACGAGACCCTGTAGAGAGCTCCCACGCAGGAGAGGACCCTCGCCAGATGTGCCCTCTGGACCATAAACTTTCTGGCCCCTGAAACTGTAAGAAATAAATTTTCTTTCTTCATAAATTACCCAGTTTCAGGTATTCTGTTATTTTTTAAAAGATGACCGGTAAGGGGATCTCAACCCTCGGCTTGGTGTCGTCAGCACCACGCTCACCCAGTGAGCTAACTGGCCATCCCTATATGGGATCCGAACCCGAACCCGTGGCCTTGGTGTTATCAGCACCGCACTCTCCCGAGTAAGCCACGGGCCGCCCCTCGGGTATTCTGTTATAAGCGACAGACTAATACAGGCACTAATCCCATTCATAAGGGCTCCGCCCTCATGACGTAATCACCTCCCAAAGACCCCAGCTCCTAATACTGTCACACTGGGGATTAAGATTTCAACATATGAATTTTGGAGGGACACAAGCATACAGATCATAGCACACCCCTTCCTGGGGAGACTCATATCCAGTGACCAGTGGATGGAGGAATAGAAGAGCTTGGCCATCTCTGCCACATTTGGGATGCTTCTGAAAGGCCGTTCTAACTCCAGAGCTCCTGTCCAGACTGTGAAGCTGACTTCACATCGCAGACTTGCACCGCAGCTCAGTCTCTCCCTCTGCCCACCCGGCTTCCTCCCGCTGCCTTCCGCAGGCAGGATTCCTCCCACAGGCACCCCTTCAGGAGACACCACTTAGAGTCTGTAGCTGGGGTACACAACCCGTGACACTGAAAAAACTGCAAGACGAGAAGCGAGGGTAGGAGAAGGAAAAGCAAGGAAAGAGAAGCCTAGATAATTTTCACACTGGGGGTACATGTCCCGAATAATTTCTTTTCCAGCCTCTCAGAGGGTTCATGGTCAGGATGAGTAGAAAGCTATTTAATAAAAAATCAACAAGTAGTAAGGTAAATGCTGCTGAGAGTCTGCATGGAGTGGTGGTGCCCATGCCTTTTTACATGAACCAATCTCCCCTCTCTCCCTTCCTCATTAGCACCCCAGGCCCAAGGACAGGCAGCATCACCTTCTCCAAAGAATGAGCTTGAATAATTTTAACCAGTAAGAATTTTTGCCTAAAATTAAATTTGTGGATGTGTTTAACAGGCTTATTCATTTATAATTCAAACAAGATTAAGTTCATCATGGCAGTAAAATAAATCCAGATGATTTGAGACTGAGGCTAAGATCCAGGGTAACACAGCAGGATGGATGTGGATTTGATCCAGAGTGGATGTCCTCTTACTTGCACAGCAGGTTCCTCATGGCATAGAGAAGGTCAGAGCCTGAGGTGAGAAGAGAAGGCTGGAGGCTGCAGGCTTGAGGCTGGGGCTTGGGGCCGGCTTTCTCTGGATAATCACCTTCTGGCTTGAGCTCCAGAGTCCAGAAATCCTCACCCGCCAGGTGGTTATGAAGGTCTACTGGACAGTTTGTTAGCTTGGCTTATACCTTTTAAATATTTAAACATGGGGTATGGGCCTTCATTTATACTCTTGACATGGGGCCCATGAATGTTAGTGGTGGGTCTGTTGAATGCTTCTCAAAGTGTGTTCCAAGGACCACCTTCAGCAGAATTCACATGGGTTGTTTGTTTAAAATGCAAATTCCCAGGCCCCACTGGCAACCTCCCTGAATCTATCTCTGGGGAGGAGGCCCAAGCACGTGCATTCTAACAAGCTCCCTGGGTGGTTCTGATCCACACCAGAGTTCCAGGAACTCTTGTAAACAGGGTAGAGTGGAGAGGACCTGGCCCCCAATGGGCAGGAAGTTTCAGGGGAGCAGAGAGGGAGCTAGCCAGGTCAGGGGACGATATTGGCATCAAGCTTCAAATGCTTCCTCCTCCTCTCATCAGCTCTCTTTGTCATCTGGCCTGAAACTAGCCCTGGGAGAATTTTCTACCAGAACGGAGCAAGGGTGCCCCCCTGCCAAATATAGGGCTTTCATTGGCTGCCCTGCAGAAAGAAGTGTCCGAGTCAACACGAAATAGGGAGCAAAAGGAACTACAAGAGCCTGGAAGGACCACAGGGACTCAATCGGGGATTCAGGCTGAAGTCACTGTGCAAATCCATGGGCAGGGGAGACCTTCTGGGGGTCTTGCAGGGAACATGGGAGGAGGTAGGAGAGACTGCATCATGGGATCTGGGTTCAAATCCTGTATCTGTCACCAGCTGTGTGACCTTGAGCAAGTTACTTAATCCCTTTAGGTTTGTTATCTGTACAATAAGAAACCTCCTAGTCTTACATTAGAGTGAAACGTGATAATTAAAACCTGTCCTTGCCACAAAGATCTGAGTAAGTGGCAGCTACTGTTTATTATGAAGCTTGTTCTCTTCTACCACTGCCCTTCCTGATGCTTGTTCTCACAGGCACTTAATCACTGGCAGATAAAATGGATTTCCTCAAACCCCAAGCACAGGAAGCCTCTCAGGCTCCGGTTGCAGCCCTGTGCCAGAGCGATGCTTGGCCGGTGACTTCTAACTCCTCAAGATTCCCCATGAAGGAGCAACTCCTGAACTTCCACGGCCAAGCTGCTCACAGGGCACAATTCTTAGGATAATCCCATCTGTCCAGACCACACCCTGGACCTCACTCTGCCAGGTTTGTGATGAAACCTCTAGTGACAGGTGTGCCATACTTCAAGTCACCACTAGGGGGAAGCAGAATCCAGGCATCCATGCGACAAGAGCAGAAAGTCTGAGGAATGTGGCCCAGGAAGCCAAATAGGGGACAGAAGGGACAAGGACCCTAGGTCCACCGTCCCTGTGCACCCCACCCTTCATATGCATACATGTACACTCCTGGTCTTGTTCTCAAATCACCTGATCCCTCTTTTACTCTGATCCCTGGTCCTGGTACAGTACATTGTTTTACACATGGCAAAATCCAGTGGTTCTCAAAGTTGGCTGCATGTTTGAATCATCTGGAGAGTTCTGTAAAATCCCAATGCCCAAGTCTTATCACAATTAAATCTGAATCTCTGGGGTCCGGAGGAAGAAATCAACGTTTTAAAAACACCACAGGTGATTCCAACTTGCAGCCAAGTTTGAGAACTATTGCTTTAGGCAAAAGACCTCATTTCTTCCCAAATGGAGGCCGGTTTTCACAGCTAGAAGACTCCTCCAAGAGGCCTGCTTGACTACCTGCACATCCTCCTCTTCCTATCCACAGGTGTGTGTGTAGTTGGTGCCAGTGTTTTTCTATCTTAATATACATTCGGATCACCTAGGGATGTTGTTAACATGCAGATTCGGATTCAGCAGGTCCAGGTAGGGCCAAGATTCTGCATTCGACCAAGCTTCTCAGTGCTGCCATGCTGCTGGTCCAGGGTTTATAGGATACCATCCTGTGTTTCTACACATGCGCCTTTGCAGCTGCTCTCTAACCGTTTCGTGTTCCTTTTCTTCTTTTGTGTTAGCCGAGTTTCTAGCATATGTAAACTTGATGTTTTAGCACTTGCCCTGCACGTGTATGCTGGATACACCTTGCTCTGGGCAACCCCATTATATGCCTGAGTCACCTGGCCTCAGGATCCTGCCTCCCTCATCACCCCACCCTGTCCACCTCCCAGGGGTGCACTTTTCAAATGCAAACCAACAACCCAGAGACACACCGCCAGCCACTGCCCTTACCTCTCACACTTGGCCACTGTCCCCCTGCTCTAATCACCCCAGAGCAGCTACCAGACAACTAGAGTCAGCCCCTATGCCACAGAGCCTGCTGAAACTAGACAGTCCTAGACCTACTTGCCCTGCCTCACCCCTTCCTGCCCCTGGAGTCCACAGTAAAGCCTCTTGCCACAGTCCCCCCTCTCTGCCTCCTGACTGACCCTGGTTCTTCCCCACGTGCTCCCCTGTGGCATGATGTGTTCCCTTCTCTTGGGATCTGTGAGTAACAGGCTGTCTTCTCCATGGCAGTCATCTCCTGATCTGTTGGCCATGCCAGACCTGAATAATAATAAAACCTATTAAAACAACATTCCCTGCTGGAGTGGGAAGTGGCTGGTTTCTAACTCCTCCGCGTCCTGCCTCTCATTCCAGTCCTACTCTCGTCTCCGCTCCGCTGCCCAGTGTGAAGCCAAGACCCTGCACATGCTCAGAAAGGAGCTCAATCAATGACTGAGTGAAGAAAGGAACAAATGAATTTGGAGTTTGAGACCTGACTGCCACCTACCAGCTGTGAGAACTTGACCAAGTGACAGTGTCCCTGAGACTCAGTTACTTGACCTCTTTAATTTTTCCTGTAATTTTATTGTGAGACCAAATGAGATAATATACATTAAGGCCCCCTTTCCTCAAAATATATGTTAAAGTAGCATCCTTCCTTCTCTATCTCCTACTTGTCACCATTGTCCAGGGCCCCAGCCTGGCCCTTTACAAACTCCCAGGGAGGTCCCACCTGTTCCTGAGTCTTCAACTCTCTATCCATGGTTGCTGTGGTGTGAATGTTTGTGGGGCTCCCAACCCCCAAATCCATATGTTGAAATCCTGACCCATAAGGTGATGGTACTGGGGTGGGGCCTCTGGGAGGTGATTAGCGCTTAAGGGAGGAGCCCTCATGAATGGGATTAATGCTCCAGAGAGCTGCCTCACCCCTTCCACCACATGAGGACACAGCGAGAAGGTGCCATCTACAGATGAGTCAGGAACAGGCCCTCACCAGACATCGAATCTACCAACACCTTGATCTTGGACTTCCCAGCGTCCAATACTGAGAAAAGTTCATTTCTGTTGTTTATGAGTTACCCAGCATGGGCATTTTGTTATAGCAGTCTGAATGGACCAGTTCAGACTCCCCTGAGTTCCAGATATGTCTAAGCAAATGCCTACGGGACATCTCCATCTTGTCGACCCACCCGTAGATCATATTTGATCGTTTCTCTGTACCTCCCACACCAGCTCCTCCCCTCGTATGGCCTATCGCTGTGGGCTTCCAGACTGGGAGCAGCACATAGGGAGGAAAGAGTGACCTAAGGGGGTGTTGTGGAATATACTGAGAGAAATTTGGGGTGAAGGCCACCTGGTACTTTCGGGGTAGGGAGCATCAGTTATAAGTCACGTCGCAGCAGGGTCATGGTGCTCTAGTCCTGACAGGCAGAGACACAGAGAGCCAGTGAGCTCTGACCTGCACAGGTGGGCTAGGGACTGTGGGAGCACGAGAGGATGGACCCCAGGTTTAACTCAGATGCTATCTAGAGAAATAGAGCTGGAGGACATGGGGTGGGAAAGGAGCCTTGGCTGCCTTGCTGGGGCTGCAATAAGGGCACCCCCGTCCTGTAGCACAGGGACCCAGCCTCACCAGGGGCCCAGAGACCTCCTGGGCAAAGAGCGCTCAAACTCTTTCAAACCCTGCTGGCTGCTTCCCTGCTGAGGGCAGGAGCAGGGAAGCCCACAGGTGGCCGGTGCTCAGTGGGGGCAGCTGAGATGGCGGTACACGTTCTGGCACTCTCTGTCCCAGCGAATGGCTGGAGCATCTGACAGGGGCTGCAGAGGCCCATTTTCCCCCTCTTTTGTGGTTGAGCAGAGGCCCAACCCAGCAGACCTGGCTAGTTCCCTGGGAGAACAGGCTGGGCAGACACTGGGCTCCAGATGCACCCCTTTGAACCAAGGCCATTGCTCCCACCAGGGAGCTTCCATAATCACACGGACGTGCCTTGACCCCTGTCCCTGCAAATACGGAGAGCACGTGGGAGCAGGGGCAGGGTGAGCTCTTGGACACTGGCTGCTGCTTTCTGATCTAAGCTGCAGGACAACATCAGGTGCACCCTCCTACTTCCCTGCTCACATGTTTCCTCCATGTGGCACTAGTGGGGTGTGTCCCTGACCCCCTTGCAGAGATGATCTGATTCACCCTGACTCCAAAGCCAAAACCCAAGGGACCTGCAAGCTTTGAGCCCTCCTTCTCACCAAGACTTGGGATTTATACTAACAGATCACTGGGATATTGTCAGCCCCATCCCCTCTCCACCTGCCTGGCCCTGCCAAAGTTCAGGACCAACTTACCTCTCACCTGGACCAGCCTGTCCCCACCCTTGCTCTGCCTCCATCTTTCTCCTCCTGACCTCCAGAATGATCTTCCCTAAAGGCCAGTCTGAGCAGGTCTTACTCCTGCTCAGATCCTTTTATCAGTCTCTCTTCCATCCTCAACCCTGGTCACTTCTACATGCGCTTTCCTTCCAGTACCACTGAGATGTGAGCCATGGCCCTTGTGGGCTCCCTGCCTCTTCCAAACATTGTGCTTGCAGCAAGAGCCCTTGTGCTACTGTGTTGCATTCTGATACTTTATTTTTATTTCTGTTTCCTCTTCTAGAGGGCAAGCCCCTTGAAGGCAGAGCTCTGTGTCTTCCAAAGCTAAGCAGCCTGGCACAGAGCTGGTCCTCGAACACATTTTATGGAAGAGTTCATCAGCAAGTCTCCAGGTGTGGTCCCTGGACCAGAAGCAGCATTGCCTGGGAACTTGAGCTGCTGAGTCAAGCCCTCCAGGTGAGTTGGATGCTGCTCGAGTTAGAGATCAGCTGAATGGAACAAATGAGAACTTGATGAAATGTGCTGTGAATGGAATTTGCTGTGACTATTCAGCCTAGACTGAATAAGCACAGGGGTGCTAGCCGGTTGAGGGCAGAGCCTCCTCTGGCTGCCCGACCCCGTCAGTGGGCACACAGGCTGCCTGGGCACCTGCCACCCACCTCCTCTTCAGCCCTTCTTAGATTGTGTTGATAACACACATGGAAGGGCTCAGGAGCACTCTGAGGAGAAACCCAGCGCCCAGAGAGAGCCCTGATTCTAAGTGCCGTGGTTGGGATGTTCAGGGTGAACTTGGTGGTCCGGGTGCTGGGCTTATCACATCCCACAGTCTCAAATTAAAAGCATTTTGCCAAGGGAATGAGCACGCTATTGCCTTAGGGTTTCCCCTTTACCTGTAATAAATATCCTGCTCTATTTGAAAATTTAGTCTAGAGGAGTTACTGATGTGTTTCTTTTAGACTTTTATTTTTAGTCTCTTGGCTCTTGGATGTGTTTGTGGTTAATATCTGGTGTTTTAGAAAGAAAGACAACCTTATTGTATGAGCTTCTTAATCAGCTGCTTGTTAATGTATTTTCTACCATTGCCGTGCCTGGCCTCTAGTGGGGGCTCAGCAAATGGTGGTTTTCAATTACTCAGTGAAAAACTGAGGCTATTTAAAAAGCTGGGAAATAACTCCAGGACAGAAGAAAATATCCGTGGGTCAACTCTGAAGTTCCTGTGGGCACTTCCCAAGGGTTCTGGGACAAGCCCTCCCACCGTCTGGCTCCTGCCCCTCTTGCTTATCTCGACACGTTCTCCCTCTCCAGACTGAGCGCCAACATTTCCTAATCTCTTTTGGTTCCTCGAATTCACCAAACTCCCCTTGTTCAGGACTTTGGACCTGTCTCCCTTGCCTGGAAACTCCCCTGCCCTCTCTTCTTAGCTAACTCATCCTCATCCTTCAGGTCACAAGTGAAATGTCACTTTGCCCAGCCAGGCTCCTATTCCTCTGAGAGGTGAGGACTTTGCCTTCCCCGCCCTGGAGCTCGAGCTGGCAGAGTTCACTGTAACTGTGCAGCGTCCCCCCACCTTTGCCTGCAAGAGCAGGACTGCGCCTCCTTCCTTCCCCCAGCACCTCTCTCAGAGCCAGGCCCACCGTAGGGGCTCAAGTGTTTGTTGAGTACTTTGAATGGATCAGCACACAGGCTTTTGGGGCATAAATTCTCAAGTCCCAACTTTGTTCACTTGTTTCTCTCTCACCCTTGGACTAAGAAATTAGCTGTTAATAAACCTCAAGTGAAAGCAGGGTATCAATAGAATAGACAAGTTATGATTGAAACAGAAGACAGCTGGAGAGACAAGAGAAGAGAAAGACTTGGCAGTTCAGGAAGAGCGTGGCCAACAGGTGGCTGCAGTGATTTTCATAAAGCCTGTCTTATCACTTGTGAAGAGGGGTCCCTAGGATGACAGGGCCGTGGAGACTTTCCCTAAGGGCTTACTCTGGCTTAATCTCTGGTGTGTTGTGTCTCTTTGTACAAGAGTAGTTGGTTGCTACTCTCTACCTGGAACAAGTCACTTTAATTGGGGCATCACACAATTTATAGAATACACATCTCTCATCCTATCTCAGGGTGGGAAAGGACATTAGATGTCACTGGGTCCCATCCTTCAAGCTCTGCAGGAATTACTTCTGCCGATTTCTGAGAAGAATTCACTAGCCTTCAGTTCTCCACTAATTTATGAGGCAGCCACTTCCAGATTTGGAGGGTTCTAATTGTTGAAAAATCCTCTGTAGCCCTGTGCCTTGTATGTGTTAGTGGTTCATTTAATTAGACAGATGAACACAGAAAACATTTACAATCAGGACAGTAGAAATTATTTTAAAGTAATGTGGTGGTGTTTTTTAATAAAAGATGGTGGGAAATTGCCTTAAATGTTTGAAATAGAAACTCTAGTTTTCACATTGTACCAGACACATGTTCTCTTCAGTTAGAACTAAAAAAAAAAAAAAAAAAAAAAGGAGACAATAAATGCTGTCTTGCTATATGCTCAGAGCCAATTACAAAATGTCTACCAAATGACTGACCAAATGTCTCATAAACATTTTTTGAGTATGTTGAATGTTGAGATTAAATGTCCAGAATGGGCCTTCTTTGCTCATTGCAAAGATGACAATACCCTTCAGCATTTATGCAAGGACAATAGGGAGGCACAGGTTAGTGGCAGGGAGATAGCAAACTGGTTTCCAGTTCTTCCCCTACAACTAACCAGCTTTGAGATTTTATGTAAGTTACTAGATTGTGCTGGACTTTAGTTTCCTCCTCTGTACACTGAGGTGATTAAACCAGGTGACCTCCAAGGTTCATACCACTCTAACCCCTATGACTCCAGGAGTTTGCACTTTCCTCTCAAAGACCAAAGCTTCATGAGTGACATAAACTCTCAGCAGATCAGGTAATTGATAATTACCAAGGATCTAATTCCTATTAAATACATATGGTTAAGTTAAAGTAAATATTATAAATATAACTATGTACATATCCTTCCCTGAATTAGCAGAAATTTGAGTTAATGAATAGTTGGCTACAGCACTCAGGCCGTAACCTCTCCAGGGTTCATCACGGCTGCCTACAAAGTTGGCTAAAATTCCCTGGGTGTCAGCTGAATCTGGACTTTTTAAATGCTTCTATTTTTAAACCACAGTAATGGAACTGTATAGTCTTAGTGTGGTAGATACCAAGGACAAAAAAGAAAAACAAAATTTAAAAACTGCAAAGAAATCTGGTTTTTAGTAATTATCTTTTTAGCATAATTTTCCCCTGATATTATGATATTTTCTGGTAGTGAGGTACAGTTATTATGAAATAATAATATGTTTATGAGGAAGAGAAATTATGTTTTTTCATTAGGGACCAAGATTTTCAATTCAAGAAAAAAAGATACAAATACCAAATCAAAAAATTTTAAATAAAAAACTTGTACCCTAAGTTTAAATTGGAAGTATTAGTAAGAACACATGATGTATTTTATGTTTTAAAAATGTGCTTCCTAGCTCTGACTGTTGAAAAAGCCTAGATAACTTGACTAACCTATAGGAATGGGTGCCCTTAGGACCCAGAATGTGCATTCTAAATACCATTCCCCTCTAAAAGGAACAGAGATCCTTGGAGAAATGGCTGATTCAAGATCAGAGATGAACATGACACATCTTGTTGTACTAGCAAGCAAAGAAGCTATCAAAGACCACAAGATCATGCCCCAAAGACTTAAAAACCAAGTTGAAGAGCACTTTGGCCAGAGATAAGACAATTTCCAAATAAACAGAAATTGAACTTGAATCTGATCAAGCCAGCATCTCGATCTAACTATACCCTGTGATGATTAATTTTATGGGTCAACCTGATTGGGCCACAGGGTGCCCAGATATGTGGTCAAACATTATCCTGGGTGTTTCTGTGAGGGTGTTTTGGATGACATTAACATTTAACTTGTTAGACTGAGTAAAGCATCTTGCCCTCCCTAATGTGGCTGGGTGGGCCTCATTCAATCAGTTAAAGGCCTGAATAGAACAAAAAGGCTGGCCTACCCGAAGTAAGAGATAACTCTTCCTGTCTATGGCCTTCCAACTGGAACATTAACTTTTTTCCTATCTTTGGATTGGAACTGAGACATCAAGTCTTCCTGGATCTCGAGCCTGCCGGCCTTTGGACTGGAACTACACCACTGGTTGTTTTGCTTCTTAGGTTTCTGGGCTCAGACTGGAACCGAACCTTTGACTATCTTGAGTCTCCAACTGGCTGACTGCAGATCTTGGAACTTGTTGTACTCTATACCATGTGAGCCAATTTCTTATAATCAATCTCTCTCTCTCTCTCTCTTTCTCTCTCTCTCTCTCTCTATATATATATACACACACACACATATATATTTATATACATATATATGTGTATATATATGTGTGTGTATGTATGTATATATATACATATATGCAGTCATCCCTTAGTATTTGTTGGAGGTTGGTTCCAGTACCCCTCATGATACCAAAAATCATGGATGCCCAAGTCCCTCATATACTTGGCATAGTATTTGCATATAAACTACACACATTCTCCCATATACTTTAAATCATCTCTAGATTCCTTGTGATACCTAAGACCATGTAAATGCTATGTGAATAGTTATTATACTGTATTGTTTAGGGAGTAATGCCAAGAGAAAAGTTTGTACATGTTTAGTACAGATACAATGATCCATTTTTTTTCAAGTATTTTTGATTCTAGGTTGGTTGAATCCATGGATGCAGAACCCATGGATACGGAGGGCCAACTATATTCTATTGGTTCTGTTTCTCTGGAGAACCTGACTCATTCACATCTCTACAGGGATGTAATCAACGAAAAAACAGTATGGGACATTTTATAGGCCTACAGAAATTATTGTTCTTCAACAAATAAATTGCATAAAAAAGAGGGAAAGCCTTCCGGTCAAGATGGCAGAATAGACAGCCCTCAGCATCACTCTCTCCCATAAATCAACCAATTTACAACTATTAAAAAGCAACAATAAGCTGGGGCCAAGCTGGGGCCGCTAAAGATCAGGGGACGAGGAGGAGAGGCCTACATGGTGCATGAAAGTGGGAGAAGCCACAAAGAGAGAAAGAAAAAACCACTCTGACTGTTCTGTGCCACGGCCATGTCCAGGCTGGAGCTGCTGAGTGCACGGAACAGGAGCTGGCAAAAGCCATAGCTGTGCCCTTCACATGAAGTTGCTTGGAGGTGGTAGGGGAGAAGAGGGCCTTGGTGGCCCCCAGGTCAGCAGTACCACCAACAGGGTTCTCGTGGACCCACATAGGAACGAGGAGCCACAAAACTGAAAAAAAGGAGCCACTCAGAGGCTAGTGAGTCATCCCAAGGGACTGGAGCATGGCCCGTCCCATTGGAAGTGTTTGCAGCAGGGGCGGTGTGGGAGATGGGCCCACCAGGGGAACACTGGGGCACAGCAGGGATGGCTGGTCTGCCCCCAATCAGTGCAGGACCACTCAGAGGAGACTGGTCATGAATATAGAATTGCAAGGGGTACAGTTTGATGAAAAGACCCAGGCCCAGACCAGTGTTTCTATACAACCCAGGGGCATCAGATTTCACCAGATCTGGAAGTACCTAAAAGTCAACCATTAAAACCCGAGCTGCACAAAAAGCCTTCCCGAGGGAATCAGCAGCAAAGCAGCAATTTAGCTCAACCACAGAGCTCAGGTACTCGTCCCCACAGGAAGGTCCCCCACTTTAGAAGTAAGCAAAGGACAACAAATTAGTTCCAGTGCAGAATTTAAGTGGTGGGAACAGCAAATAATCCAGCACAGAACTGAAAGAAAAAACAAAGTACCCACAACCAGAGACAAAGTTTGATAACTAGTAAATGTCTCATTTCACCAAGGAACACTTATGACACCTAGAAGGACCAGAAGTCCCCTGGGCTACCAAGCCAGAAAGGGGGCAGGGTCAGGAGCATCAGCCATGCACCCTGACACTTACAATCAGTCCCGAGTATGGGGGCCTCCGGCCTTGGCCACCTCCCCCCCCACCACAAGTGCAACCACCGAGCTGCCGCAGGAAATGCCCTGGGCTCTCCTGAGCTGGGGGTGGGGGAGGGTGGGGGTATGGGGGGAGTGGGGGCCCGAGGGCCTTGTCCACGCACCGCCCCCCCGCACAAGCAACCATGCCAGGGTCTCCTGAGCTGGGGTGGTGGGGGGGCTGAGGGTCTTGGCCACCCCCCCAGCCAGCCCAGCAATGACCAGCAAGCCTCAACAAGAAGGGCCCGGGTTCCTGAGCTGGGGAGGTGGGGGGCGAGGGCTATGCCACACCCCCCTAACATCTGCACCCAGCCTGGCAATGACCAAGCCACCTCTGGAAGCCCCCCAGTCTCCCCTGTGGAAATGTGGGGGGTGCCACAGGCCTCAATCCCACTCCTCCTCCTTCCTCCTTCTTCCACCCCATTTCCTTCCCCTTCCCCTCTCCCCCTCCCTCCCAACTGCTCTGCAACATTATAGAATGTAGAAAATATTAATAAAATTTAAAAAAGAAAAAAGAGGGAAGGGTAACCTATAGATTAAAAGAAACTAAGAGACATATAAGCCAAATGCAATATAAAGAAAGGCCTTAGTTTAGATCCTGATTTGAACAAACTAACTGTAAAATAAAAATTGGGGGGAGGGCAATCAGGGGTATTTGGAACATTGCCTGGATATTTAATTATGTTACGGAAATATTGTTGATTTGGGGGTGCAATGATGTTTATAGAGCTATGCTGTTAAACTTGTTATTTTTTAGAGATATATACTTAAATAGTTTTGAATAAAATAATTTTGATATCTGGAATTTTCTGCAAAATAATTCAGCAGGGGTAGGAGTAGGGGCTAAAAGTAGAAGGAGTGTAGAGGAAATAAAACTAGACTAAAACAAAACAAAACTAGTGTTGATAATTGTTGACGAATACAAGATCAGAACATGGGGGAGGGGGGTTCATTACATTATCTTCTCTACTTCTGTGTATTATTTTCATAATAAATTTTTTATAAGTAAATTCTTTTTTCAAATGCCTACCTCTACCACCTGACATATTTTTAAGGCACCAATAAAAACCTATTACTTTCCTGTCTATTGCAGATATATTTTCATTTGCCTCCTAAATTGTATGATTTTTTAATTTGCCTCCTAAACTATATGATTTTTAACTCCCCTTCTCTATCTTATGAGGAGAATTTCTATTTAAGTCATCTACTTAACCTGTAGTGAGTTAAAGACATGACTGAAATGCATATTCTCTGGTTCAAGCTCCAATGATTTCTCATTGCCTTGTTACAAAGTGCAGGCAGCCCCACTTTTGGCAATCAAAGCCCACCATAATCACACTCCACTCTATGTGTCAGACAAACTCATCCAAAAAGGAGAAGAAAAAAAAAACCACTTTCCAGCCCATTTTATGAGGCCAGTATGACCCTGATACAAAACCAGACAGATATCACACACAAAAAAGAAAACTACAAACCAATATCCACATTCAATACACACAGAAACCCTCAATAAAATACTAGTAAACTGAATCCAACAACATGTAAAAAGAATTATACACTAAAAAATGGTTAGAATGGCAAATTTTGTCTTATGTATATTTTATCACAATAAAGAATAGTTACATAAATAAAAAACTAATAATTATACACTATGACTAAATGAGATTTCTCTCAGGGATGGAAGGTTGGTTTAATATTGGAAAATCAACTAATGTAATATGTCATATGGAGAGAATGGAAACAAAAATCATTGGTAGATGCAGAAAGTACATTTGACAAAATCCAAACTCATGAACTCCCAGATTAAGAACCTCTATTCAAGAGGGCCTGTAAACATAGAAGATGACAGACAATAGCAAAGAAAGACCTTGGGGTTTGAAGGTGGATGGAGGTTGGAGGTTGCTATGGAAAAAAATGTCTTCTTGATTCTACTGGAGAAAGTCTTTTTAAATCTGCTCTGATCATAAACAATGACAACATGAAGGACTTTCTATAATCTAAGAGAACTCTTGAGTGTAAACAGTTGAAG
The DNA here is from genome assembly GCF_027409185.1 of Cynocephalus volans. Classification (NCBI taxonomy): domain Eukaryota; kingdom Metazoa; phylum Chordata; class Mammalia; order Dermoptera; family Cynocephalidae; genus Cynocephalus; species Cynocephalus volans. Next base: position 17,207,004 of record NC_084466.1, read on the forward strand.
GGGAGGAAAAGTCTGTATTTCTTCTTTGCTGCTGGCATAACTATTCACCTGCCAGGTGGCCAATGGGTATTTCTGAAGCACCTTAATTAAAGAGCCCCTGAAGGGCTTGGAGGTTTAGGGCAAGTGTTCCGGACCTAAAATTAGTCTTCTTCGCTGTGATCATAAACAAATTAATTAACCTTTAAGTCTCAACATTTTGTTTATTGTCTCATCTCTAGTATTAGGATAATAATTCCAACCCCACAAGGTGGGAATTTAAAAAGATGGTATCTAGGAAATGTTTAGCACAGTGCCTGGGATAGAGGACACATTCATCCTCATGAACAACATCCAAGACTGTAAATCACAGGTCTCTCTTGGGACTATCCTGTTTGCCACTTAGATAAATGTTAGACTAGAATACTTCATGATGCCAAGTTGGTTAAGTACTAGATCTGCTGTTCAAATAACCTTGAAAACTAAAGAAAAGTTTGATCACAGAATGAAATTTAATTCAGACAACTTCAGTTGTATATTTAAGATAAACACACAAATGGCACAAAGAAATGATCACCCTGGCCAGGTGTTGCCAAGAAATAGGGTTTTGCAGGGCAAGTTCCTGACCTATATTTTGAGTCACTGTCGGGGTGATTTTATTCATACACAAGCGAAGTTGAACTTAACTTCAGTTCTGGCTGACTTCTGTAAATGAGGTCACTCCATTAAATCTGTGTAAATGACCTCAAAAATGCTTAAAAATATAATTTTAAGTCACAGGTGCAAACTCAAATGCTTTCATGGGCAAAACAATTGAGGGAAACCATAAGGGCTGTTTATAGAGAGAAGCAAGACTGTTGCTAGAGGGCCCACCCTGTAAAAAGTTTCAGAAACTCCAAGCAGCCAAGCATTAAGGTTCTGAAGGCCTCAGCCCTGGGCAAGCAGCCTACAGCCTCTGATTAGATGAACAAGCATAAATTAGGTATCTCTCTTTTGTATCCCTGAGCCCATAGATCGTCTTTTTCCTTCCAATCAGATAAATACCTTGCAGGAGCCTGGACAAGCCAAATTGTAGCAACTCAGGGTCTTTAGAGGTGCTTATCTTTTCCCTATTTCTGGTTGCTTCCAGTTCCTTTATAAATTCTTCCTCTCTAGATAAAATTTAGCTGCTAATTAGAATAAGGAGGGGCTTGACCAACAATTCTTATTTTAATCTTCTTGTCCAAATACTGAATGCCTTGAACAGCTTAGTGTGTTCTGGCCTAAAAGCTGACTTCTCTGCCCTGAGCCACCAGCCTCGATTTCTCTTTCCTAGCTTTGGTCTTCTGAGTAGCTCCCAACCACCTCTGCAAAGGGGTGTGTGACAGAACGATGCCCGGCCCCAGGTGCTGTCAACATACTCATCCTGGGCCTCTTGGTTTCCTCTGATACCAAAGCCTTTGCCTTTATGAAAGTTCTTTACTTCTGAAAAATATATAGAAAATAATTAGATAAAGTCAATTATGGTTTTAATAAATTTAAACACATTTCTTTACAAGCTGAATGGACAGAATAAGTGGAAGTGACTGTGGAGATTGTAATCTGAAAGTGACTCAGCAATGTAGTATTAAAAACCAACCCGTAAAGGTAAAATCAAGACTCAAATAGAAATAAAATGACCATCATTAATTCACGAGTTTATTATTATTAACTCATGAGGGAACCAGTGCGATATGGCAACTGGTTTTTACAGTCTCTACCTGAGAAAGTTCTTTTACATTGCCATGAACAGGGATCATCTGTGCTGCTGGGAATAGGAATCTCTTGTGTGGCTGATGCCTACAAGTTAATTTCCACCTTAACAGAGTTGTAGAATGGCCTAGTGAAAGTCAGCGGTGCTCACCCCTGCAAGATAAAACAATCTAGCATAGCATCGTGAGCTGACATTCCACTAAAGAGGTTTTCTGTCCTCTCTTTTGCCCTTTCAATGTCTTTCCCAACTTTTCCCCCTGGTGGTAATCATTTTATTCATCTCCCTCCAACTCTCCTCCATGCCATCTCTTGCTGCTTCTCCTGACTGACTGTATTAGTCTGTCTGGTGTTGCTATAACAGAAATACCTGAGACCGGGTAATTTGTAAAGAACAGAGGTTTATTTGGCTTACGATTCTGGGACAGCTGTATCTGGCACAAGCCTCAGGCTGCTTCTATTCATGGCGGAAAGCGGCAGGCAGCTGGCGGGTAGGAGCAGATCACATGGCGAGAAGAAGCAAGAGAGAGAGGGGAGGTGCCAGGGTCTTTTAGACAACCAGCTCTCGTGGGAAGTAATAGAACGAGAACTCACTCATTACTCCCCCACCTAGGGAGAGCATTAATCCATTCATGAGGGATCTGCACCTGTGACTCAAACTGCAACACTGTGGATCAGATTTCCATGAGTTCTGGAAGGACAACACATCCAAACTCTGTCATTCTGCCCCTGTCCTCCCAAAACTCATGTCCCTCTCACATACAAAATACAATCATTCTATCTTGCTCCAGCACAAACTTAAAAGTCCAAAATCCAAAGTCTCATCTGAGACCAAAAGCAAAAGTCCTTCCAGCTGCAAACCTGTGAAAATCAAAAATAAATTTATCTACTACCAAGATACAATGGTGGAACAGACATTGGGTATGCATTCCCATTCTAAAAGGGAGGAATAGACCAGAGGAAAGAAACCCAGTCTGAAACCCAGCAGGGCAGACATTAAATCTTAAAGCTCCAAAATAATCTTTTTTGACTCCAACTCCTGCATCCTGAGCACAATTGGGCATCTGGGTCCCCAAAGCCTGAGGCACCCTTGCTCCCACATCTCTACCAGGCACAGCCCATTGGGCTGTGCTGGTGCCTGTGGCTTTTTTAGGCTGATGTTGTACATTGCCAGTGGCCCTACAGATTTGGGGTCCTGGTGGCAGCCCCACTGCCTTGGCTCTACTAGACATTTCCCTGGTGGAGACTCTCTGTGGGGGCTCCAACCCTACTTTTCTGCTCGGCATTGCTCTAGTAGATGGCCTCTGTGGTGGCTCCACCCCTGTGGCAGATCTCTGCCTGGGCCCCCAGGCTTTTCCATATGTCCTCTGAAATCTGGGTGGAGGCTGCCACATCTCTACTGCTCTCACTTCCTGCTGACCTGCAGACTTAACACAATGTGGACACCACTGAGGTTTTAGGTTTCTACTCTCCAGAGCTGCTGCACAAACCACACTTGGGGCTACTTGAGGCAGGGCTGCTCCAGACAGAGCAGCTGGGTTGCTGGGAGCTGGTTCCCGAGGGCAGCTGCACCCTGGGTCAATCCTCCAGGACAATTCAGTCCTTTTAGGCCTCAGGGCCTGTGATGGGTGGGGCACCCTTCCAGACTTCTGAAATGCCTTCAGGGCTTTTCTCTCATTGTCTTGGCTATTAGCATCTGGATGCTTCACTGCCAAGCTAATGTCTTTAGCAACCAGTTTATCTGCCTCACCCTTGCATTTTCCTCCTAGTCTTTGCTTCTCTACCACATGGCCAGGCTGCAAATTTTACAAATCTTTATGCTTTACTTCCCTTTTAAGTCTGGCTTTACATCATGCCTTTGCTGCCATAACTCAGAGTAGGCTGTTAAAAGTAACCATGCAGCTTCCTCAATGCTTTGCTGCTTAGAAATTTCTTCTGCCAAGCATTTTGGTTCACAACTCTTAAGTCCCACCTTCCACAAAGTCCAAGGGCATGGACACAATGCAGCCAAGTTCCTTCTTATGGTGTAGTAAGGGTGATCTTTTGTCCAATTCCTGATAAGTTCCTCATTTCTATCTGAGACCTCATCATCCACATGGTTTTACTATCCACTTTTCTGTCAACATTCTGGTCACAATGATTTAACCATTTAACTCTAAAAGGTTTGAGCATTCTGTCATCTTTTTGTCGTCTTCTAAGTCCTCCAAATTCTTCCAACCTTTGCCCATTACCCAGTTCCAAAGCTGCTCCCACATTTTCAGGTATCAGTATAGCAACACCCCACTCTTGGTACCAATTTTCAGTGTTAGTCCATTTGGTGTTGCTATAACAGAAATACCTGAGACTGGGTAATTTATAAAGAACAGAGGTTTATTTGGCTTATGATTCTGGGACAGCTGCTTCTACTCATGGCAGAAAGTGGCAGGCAGCCAGTGGTTACAAGCAGATCACATGGCAAGAGGAAGCAAGAGAGAGAGAGGAGGTGCCAGGGTCTTTTAAACAACCAGCTCTCGTGGGAACTAATAGAGTGAGAACTCACTCATTACTCCCCTGCCTAGGGAGAGCATTTCCCCGGTGACTCACATCGCCACACCATGGATCAGATTTCCATGAGTTCTTGGAGGACAATACATCCAAACTCTATCACTGACAAAAAGTCGTAGGCATGGGAAAATGTTTTCCATGTATGTTTTGGACTATGTGAAAGTGTTGGGAAGCTTGCAACAAGGATGTGGGGAAAAAAGATCTAACCTAGTGACAGAGTTTAAGTACTCCATGTAAAGTGTTTTATTCAGAGTAGATGTTGCTGTTCTGTATCCAACAGAAGCTCACAGAGTTAAAGCACTGGCACTGTGGTAGAAACACGTGGTAGCTTTGATTTAAAAAGCAGAGCTGTCATCAGGAATTTGGTTTAGGAAACTGACATTGTTTTGTCTCAAAGTCCTCTTTTCCTGGAATAATTCAGGGAACTCTGGGCTTCACAAATGATTACTAGGTCAGTAAAATGGTCATGCTAATTGTAATAAGGCACAGTATGGGATAGTGGAAGGAACACTAAGGGAGGATAATGGAGATTCCACCATAAAACACTAAAAGCCAATAATTTGGGGATGAGAATAAATGGGGATCAAAGATGAAAGGAAAATGTAAAGTGATTTTTAGCATTCAAAAAGGCCTTGAGAAGTATCTGTTCTCCCCTCTCCTGAATGACTCCATTATGAGAAGTAGACATCAAAGAGCTTTAGAATTGGGTGGAATAGAAGAAGTACTTGAGTATGAGTGTCACTCAAGGTGATACTGTTATTTGAGAAGAGCAAAGAATGTGAAAAATATCAAGAAAGGAGAGAAGAGATGAATGGATGTCACTGCATAAACATTGTTCCTCCAACTGTGTTAGAGTGTATTGACAGCTCCAATTCTTCATCTCTCCTTGTAACAAAGCCATTTGCTACCTGACTTTATAGTTCTTCCCATCAGAAGGAGGACATTATTTTTCCATCCCTGGACTCTGATTCAGCCATATGACTTGCTTTGAACAGTGGGATATTATAGGCATGATAGAACCAGAGGCCTGCAAAACCATTTATGTGATTTAGCTTGTTCTGCTATGCTTTTGTCATGTCCAGGCTAGTCTAGGAGGTGGACAGGTGGAGCAGAGCCAAGTCACTCAGCCAAACCCATCTAAGATCAGCTCACAGAGAGGTGATCTCCATCAGATCCCCAGATGCCTGAGTTGAGTCCAGTTGAGACCAGCACAGCCACCCTGCTGAGCCCAGCCTAGACTGGCTAACATTCACAGGTGCTAGAAATGAACATTCATTGTTGTTGACCACAAGGATCTGTGGTTGTTTGTTACATAGCAGTTTCTGACAATGGCTAACTCATATGCCAACTCATTTTCATCATACGCTTATAAGATGAGAGAGATCTCTGCAGATACATCTACTTCCACAACTGGTTCAGTTTTGGGGGTTTTGGTTTCCCATGAGGTCATCAGGAGAGTACACCTCAGAAAAGGGTCAGAGACCATAACTATGTATCCAAGCTGCCTCTTCTGTTTGGAAGGGATCCTTATTTGGAAACCATTCATATGCCAGGCTAGTGGCATCCCCAGAGGAACTGAGGGCCAGAAAATAATATCTGGCAACTGGGAGTTACCAAGGTAATTTCTAGCTGCAGAGTATTTGAAACCAGAGTAGGAAAGTAGAAAACAGAACAAACAGTGGTAGCAACACGGAATCCCCATGCATCAGTATGTGATTCACCAAGCACAAGGTCAGGCAGATAACCAACGCTCTTCTGTCAATTACCAAGAACATACAGAGCACAGAGCCCCAGACATCTTGCTTTGGTTCTCCCTGAGTTTCTACACACTTGGCTCCTCACAGAAGGATCCATTTGCATATAAAACAAACTCTGCAGTGTAGAAGATGGTTGTTTCATCTGAAGCATATTTTATAAGCTTGTGAAACCATAAGGACTTAGTTCAACTCAACAAATATTTTTTGAGCACCTATTTGTGCTAGCAACTGGAATAATCTCCAGAGATGTGGACGGTGTAGGAATCAGATTAGCCATGACGTTCCAGGCTTAAGACATAGTCCTGCTCAAGAAGCAGGCAAACGTATAAATAACAAAATAGAGGTGGACACAAGATAGGTACAACCAAACACTACTGGAAGACAGAGGAACAGTTGTGGGACTGTGACAAAACAGGGAAGGCTGAAAGAGGAAGTTGTTTTGTAGAGAAACATGATGAGTTTGGTTTGAGATCTATTCTATTTACAGCCTGGTAGGGCTTTCATTTGTCTTATACGTGTATGTTTATATATATCAGCTCCATCTTTCTCCTGTTCCCTTTTCTGCTTCAATTTTGCTTCAAATTTAAATTTCCCTTGAAGAATAGAAATAATAACTTCTTTTTCTTGGATGTGCCCCACAAACCAAGCAAAATGCCTTTTGCATACAAGATGCTTAATGGATATTTGTTGCATGAACAAAATGGATGAATATTCAAATACTCTTGAACAGAGGTTTTACCTTCTGTTTGCTTCTTGGAGTTCCTTAGGGAAATGTGGGGTGGGATAGGAGAGGAGAGGTGGAAAAGCAGTTGAGAGATTCGTGGGGACAGGGAACAGACAGATGTAAAAGGCAAGAAAAAAGGTTGGCAGAACGTAGAAAAATAAGTTATTTGGGAAAAGAAGGAAAGGGAGTAAAAAAAAAAAGAAACAAGGTGGACTACTTGATGTGTAGATAGCAAGCATAGTTTTATGTTTAAAGGATGTAAAATTAAAGTTTTAACCCCAAATGAAACACAATCTTATTGCTCCCGACAGCACACTAAGTAAAAGCCTCTTCTAGCTGGTTTGTACCTGCCTCTGGCTGTTTGGCCTGATGCAGTCATTTTTATTGCGTTGGGTAGCATCTGTTTTTATTATCAAGCCTTTCTGCTAACTCATCGGGAAATCTAACTCAGCTTGCATAATGTGTTGTTTAGTAATTAAATTAAAATCACAGGATGTTTTGGATTAGAAGAATCTCCCTTCAACCAGACCAGAGGTTAGTAAGAATGTGACATGTCTGGGATAGAATTCCCTCATCCAAAACACCTGGAATATTTCACTGGATTAATTTTCAAACTCACTGGGATATTTTTAGTCCCATTTGCTAAAGATTTTCTCTGTTTCCATTTCTCTTTTCAATTCAGGTAAATATGCATTTATTCAACTCTCTTATTGAAAATGATATGAAAAGTGTTACTGAGTCCAAAGAATAAAGAAAATGGCAGATAAAATGCAAGGAAAGGAAGAAATGTAATGAGTGAATAAGTAAGTTCATTCATGAATAAAAAATTTATTCATGAATAAATAAATTCATTCATCCAACAAATGAACTTACAGATCCTTATTTTTACCACGCACTGAGTCAGGTAAGCACTGTGAAGTACAGACAGAATCATAAGCCACTGTTTCTGTTCTCTGGGAATTAAGCATTTGGTTTACTTTTTATAAAGAATTTTCTATTAGACAGTTTAAGTTCAATTAATATTGATGTGTTAATCCGGTCAAAAACTTCATAAAGAAATAAACTAAAAACAATTTCCTTTTACCTTTAAAAAGATGTTGAACATTTTCTGTGGGAAAATGCTAACAAAACCGCATGCACCTGGATGGTAGATGTTCATGTTGGCTAGACAGATTCCTGTGGCCTCTAGCTAACAGGCTGCAGGAAGAGAATGTTTGTAATTTTTTTATTTCCATTAGAGACTGCAGGAAATAATCCTTAGTGCAGTATATCAGATGTACTTTTTTCTTTGAGCATCGCCATGAGCTTATGTAGCTTTCGGAGGAATTATCTTTAGCAAAGACTAATTGAAAAGTAGGACCAAATGTTCATATAGTTCTGAAATATATTGAGAAAATTTCCATTTAATCCATCCATGCCCCAACTTGGGTCCTTGTTTGTCAAATTATAGTTCAAGATTCCGTAAAACAAGGGCTGGCCAGTTAGCTCAGTTCTGAAAGAGCATTCTGAGAAAAGGTAAATAGAAAAAGGAACAGACTCATCCCAAATATGAAAAATAAAACTAGCAGGTTTCTGGATAGAGAGGAATCACCAAGAACAATAATATGTGTGATGAATTGCAACTTGATGAAAGTTAACTTTCATCATAGAAAAGACCAAGAAATGGGAGCTCTAATTCTACCTTCTCACTCCCAGGAGTTGAGGACCAGGCGTAAGACCGAATCCCACAGAAGCCTACAAAGAACAGGAGAAACAACCAAGGTGTGGGGGATAGTGAGACACAGAGCAGGAGGAGGCTGAAGCCAGAGGAAAAAGTACGATAACCATGAAGTAGATTTGAAGGAGGAAACATTTTCTCTCGCTCACACCTGTCCTTCTGCTCCGTCATATCTGATATGTGTGAGATGCTGTGGGGGAAATGAAGGCAATTCGAGGTTGGAGCCTGTCCTCCTGGACCTGGGGTCTGCAAGGGGAGATACCTTCTATTCAGCCATAACCAGTGGTGTGCTGAGGCCAGCCTGCCCCAGTATGACCTAGCACGAGGGAGCCAATTGCTGAATTTTCAGGAATTTTGCAAGCCAGTTTTTAAACAGCCAGTTAAAAAAATAAAGCATGTAAACTTAGAATTAAATAAATTTTATTGAAAACAAAGGTAATAAATACTCAAAACTCATCACTTTCTAAATTTTTGTCTATGCTTGAGATTTTTAGGTGTATTCTATCTGGGTAATGGTGTGCTACCACATGTCTTTCTAACTCTACATTCAGTGACACCATGTTGGTGGCTTCAAGTTGCCATGGTAGGAGTATTTGCACCACAGAAATTGGCAAATTGAGATTTAGTTTGTTTTTGTTTTCTAGATTTAAGAAATAATGGATAAAATGTTAAAAATGCTGATTAAAATTTTAAAAGGTGTTATGTCTGTAGCCATTTCATTGTGAATAACACAAAAATTGACGAAATATTCCTCCAATATTCAACACCATTATCCAATACAGCAAAGAAGTTGCTCATGTCATTGACTGCCAAGTGACATCCCAACATATTTTTCATTGTTTTGTTTTTGGGTGACTCGTTATATGTCAACCAACAGTCAGGTCAGAACTGTACGTACTCATCAGTTGCAGCCATTAGTTGGCCATGGGTGCAAAAATTTAGCAAAAATCAGTAAAAGCACTCTGTGAGAATCTTTTGGCAACATGTAATTTATGATTAAGAATATTGTACATTTTATAATTATTTGTAAATTGTGTGCTGTATGTTCTTTATATCAGTAAAATTTATAACAAATGTATGTCCCTCAGTGTCCATGGGGAATTGGTTCCAGGACCTCCCTCGGATACCAAAATGTGCAGATGCTAAAGTACTTTATATTAAATGGCATAGTATTTGCATATAACCTATACACACCCTCCTGTATATTTTAAATCACCTCTAGATTACTTATAGTACCTAATACAATGTAACTACTATGTAAATAGTTGTTACGCTATAGCTTTTTTATTTGTGTTATTTTTTTTTTTTTTTCGTGACCGGCGCTCAGCCAGGGAGTGCACCGGTCATTCCTATATAGGATCCGAAGCCGCGGCGGGAGCGTCGCCGCGCTGCTAGCGCAGCACGCTACTGAGTGCGCCACAGGCTCAGCCCTTATTTGTGTTATTTTTTATTGGTTCTTTTTTAAAGAATATTTTTGATTTGCTATTGGTGGAATCCACAAATGTGGATCCCACAGATATGAACGTCTGATTGTACTTGTATTTATATATGTGTATAGATGCACATAGGCATGTATATCTTTATCTTTATATGTATATGTATACACACACTTTTTTGGAGCACTAGTTATTAAGCATTTACCAATGCACCACTGTCCAAAACCATAAAACGGGGTGGAAAGTAATGAATGCCATAGAGAGGTGGATGGGGTGGTGAAAGCTGTGGGCAGGGGAGCAGATTCCCTAGGACATGGGCGTAGCTGTCACAGGCTTCGGGGTGGGGATGAGAACCAGTGGAGTCCCAGGCAGAGGAAATTAGAGGAACCACTTCCTTGGAGGCCTTTGTCTTTTCTTGTCCAGCTAGTCCCTGTGGAGAAAAGGAAAGCGGCTTCCTACCCTGCCTGAGGCTGTCACTGTGGTCTGCGTCCTGGGAACCAGAATGGGGCACAGGCTCTGCAGAACATACAGGGATTTATTTCTTATTAAAGGTGGAATGAGACCAGTAATCATCAGAGCTTCCAGAAACAGCAGGATTCATCTCCTTCTGGGCTCCAGGGTCTGGGCGGTACAGAACACACCACAGAGAGAACGGAAAAGTTGCACTAGCAGAAAAAGCCAACTAGCCAGGGATTTCTGCAAACAAAGATATTTTTTTGACTGGACTTGCAGGCTTGGAATTCAAACTTGCTTGTGAAGGGGGGTAGAAGTAGGCACCACATGTCCCCCCAAACATCCTTTTGCATTTAAAAACCACAGCTGCCCACAGAGTTGGACAGCAGCTTTGCACTCATCTCTTCAGACTCACAAATTTTCATGAGTCGAGGAGTTTTTGGAAAGGGCCAGGACCCTGACACCACTCCCACCCCCTCCCTTCATCCTTCTGTGCTCACATGCCACCCACCACCCACCACTACCATTGCCACTGAACGTGTAAGATGAGGCCAGAATGTAGAAAGAACAACGCTTCCTTCCCACCCTGCAATCAAAGGGTGGGGAGCGGGGACCAGGGGAGCCTGTATGGGTTATCCAGTCGCAGCATCCAGCCTTCTTTAAGTTGCTGGACAGTGAGTGCAGGCTCCTGGCCCCATGGGGCATCCACATTACTGCATATCCTGACTTGGCCATCTTGGTCGCAGGTGTATCTTGTGGGAAACACCTGCATATAGATGAATTAAAATGGTTACCACTCTTGGAACCCTTGGGAAAGTTTATCTGCAGTTAACACAGGGAGGGAGGGAGAAATAGAGACAGGGTGGGCTAAGGAGTGTCAGAGGGCAGCGTGGTGGGATAAGACTTCAAGGCATGGTGGCGCTAGCATCCTAAGAGGGGAGAGCATACACACAGCAACGTTGCTGCAAGAGGAATCCCTACCGTCTTTTCTAGAAGCCATGTTTGCATAGGATACATAGTTTTTACTCTCCGTGTGTGTTTATTTAGAGAAAAGGCTGTGGAGTTTGAGGGAGGGGGGTGTTGTTGGGACCACAGCCCTGTTGAGAAGACAGTCTGTTCTCCCTGCAGACAATAGCAGGTAGGAGATGGGGAGATGATTACAAGTATTGCTAGGGATGTTCAGAGATGTTTAGGGAAGGGACCCTTGGAAAAGTCTGGAGTTTCTCCCTAGATTCCATTTAAATTAGGACATAAATGTAAAGGTGATAGCATTTGTTCTCACAGGCTGGTGTGGTATAGAGTATAACTTTTACATATAGGAAATGTAAACTAAAAAATATGAGATATGAGAGGCTAAAAAGTGAAAAACATCACATGCTGATTAAGGGAAGAATCAAGGTTTATGAATAGGAAGAGAAGACTTGTAAATTTAAGTTATAATAAAAGGGAACTGCAAATATTTTAAGAAGCTAAGGGTTGAGCTGGAAGTGTGTATGGTCAGGGAACAGAGTAACTAGGAGAAAATCCTGACAGGGAAAAAAAACTTGGTTTGGAAATAACTTATTGCTAGAAAATGATTTCCACTTCTCATCTCAACCATCTGAGTTAAAATTAAATAAAACACATGAAAGGACAACTATTTCTAAACCAATCATCTTCAGACATGTTCTGTAATAGAGATAACCCAAATGGTACCAGCTATCTCAAGAAGGTTATGGCTTGTAATTTAGTCTGCTTTCAGTGAACACCACTTTATATTAACTGTGCACTTTTACCGAATTGCTTATAACATTCAGAAACTTGAGCCCTCATAGAAATGTCCATGCAGCCTGGACAGTCTTCTGAATCCAGCAGATGAGGAGCTGGGGAGCTCTTTTTCTGCTGACTGCCATCATGCATGGCTGGGTGATTTATGGACAAGACCGACAACCACATCTATATCTAAAGTCATTAATTACCAAGAGAAGGACTTGGCCTAGAACCACTCAGCATATAGAAAGTCCTCAGAGAATAAGTCTGTTCAAATAACCAAAATAATTAGAGCCTTTAAAAAAAAATCATATCCTGATTTTTCTCAGCAGCACCTTTCAAATACAGGGCTGATTTCTACTGCCCCAAATAACGTTGTGAATGGTGCCTGAGATTTTTCATAATGTTAACATCTGAACAGAAGGATCGGATGTGATCAAGGATGAAGGAAAACCAGACCAGGGAGAAAACAAAGGGTCAAGGAAATGTCCCAAATTTCAAAGGGGTACATTTCAGAAATCACCATTGGCAAGCTTAGTGGCAAACCCCACATAAATTCTACAATAGATGACTAAAGCGATGGCATTTGAGCCCTTAGGAAAGAAAGCAGCTCCCACCGAGAACCAGGGTGAGTCCCTAAGAGCAAGAAATGCATATGAGATACTTTCTTTTTTGATACGTTTACCAGGACGTTTCACAACATCTATCATGCTCTGCTTCTGGACAAGAAGGGGCAACATGGGCTCGTAACCACCCAGATAGACTCAGTGATGGTTCCAAGAAGATGAACCTGGAAGAAGGCTCCATGCCCTGTGGTCTGGTCCCTGCTGTCATTCATTCAAGTCAACAAATGGTAATCCACTAATTCAGCATACACTTACAGAGCATGGATTTTATAGAGGGTGCTCTTCTAGGCAAGGGCTAGAAAGAAATGGTTAAATCCCTGTCCTCACAGGGCATATCATCTAGTGATGGGAAAGGACACCAGTAATCATGATACAAGCCAGAGTAGCAAAACTACAAGAAGAGAAGTGCCAGGTCCCATGAGGGATGGATGAAGACAAAGGCCTCTGCTGGTTAGAAGATTAAAAAAGGCTTTGTGTGGGCAATGGCATTGGAGGTGGCGTTTGAAGGGAGAGAGAGAGAAGGGGGTGATGAAGAAAGGTGTCCGTCCCGAATGGCATGAGCAGAGGCACAGGGTAGGAAAAAGTTAAGCACAAAGTTGGATTTGATTGGAACAGGGGACAAAAAAGGACAGTCAGGACTGTTTTGATGCATTCTTCTTAGCCACCGCTGGGAAGTCCCTGATGGGCAGGTGACAGAGTTAGGCTCAGGAGTTATACAGTGTGACACTGGAGTCCTGCCCTGCTGCCTACCTTAGCAGCTACATTGAGCAAGTTATGTCCCTTCTCTAAGCTCTAGTTCCTTCACCTATAAAAATAGGTGTGACTGTGGCACCCAACACAAAAAATCACTTGCTCGGGGGATTAAATGAGACTATAGATACAGTGGTGCCAGACACAGAGTTAATGCTTTCTCAGTGCAGCTGAATAAAGCCAAGAATTAAACAGAAGGAAGCTCTTCCTTTGCAAGTTTTATTTGGCAGTGCTGTATATGACAGCAAGTAGAAAAGCAGAAAATATTTCTAATATTTGATCCCAGTCTAGTTCAGCAGGGAGAGCCTGGAGGCTGAGCCCAGGTAGGCAACAACCTGAGCCAGAGACAGGGCAAGGCGCCCTGTGGGGAGATGGAGGATGTGCAGGCAGATCCTGGGGGATTTGGCATTGACTGTGTCTCACAACAGCAGGCAGGTGTTCTGTGTCTCCGTCTCCAGGTTTCCAGCCTGGGTGACCAGAGGATGGCAAGGCAGGGAAGTCAGCAGGGGCTGTGAGGAAGATACACAGCAAACAGCATAGAACTCAAAAGAAGGGAGGCTTGGGGAAAGCCCGGGTCAGCAGTCTGGGAAAAGCAAGGAGGAGGGAAATGCGCTGCGGTGGGCAGTGGTGGGAATGGGGGAGATGTCTTGACCCCTATAGGAGGAACCCCCCAGAGACCACAGGGAATATGCAGGAGGTTTCGAGGCGGTGCTAAATGGGAGATTAGCTAATACAAAGAAGACCAAGTCAGCACTCAAAGCGGTTTTGAAAGGCTAGAATTGTGGTTGGAGCAAACAACAAGCATAGCTAACTCATAGATGAACTCATTAATCTTTCTCACAAGGGAGATACTATTATTGTCTTCAAGTTACAGGTAAGGAAATGGAAACACAGAGAGGTGAAGTTACTAGCCCAAGGCCACACAGCTAGTAATGGCAGACTTGGGTTTGAACAGGATGTCAGGCTTCAAGTTCTGTGCTCTGGAAGGAAGGAAACTGATTATTATGGAGTATTTACAATGTTCCAGACCCCAAATTTCACCCAAGGGATTACTTAGGAAGGAGGTAAGGTGATTCAAAGTATGTGCTCATAGACAAAGGTGGTGGAAGGTCATTTCTAGGCACTCCACTGTCTATGGAGGCATTTGAGGATGAGGCAGGAAGCTGGATTTTCTATGCTGACTCCTGCTCCAACATGAATTACTTCTGACTGTGGTGCTGATGAGCAGCAATTTTTGGCTGTTTCTGTTCAGAAGGTCACATGTTTAACTGTCTGTAGATCTTGGTCTCTACATCAGTCTTGCCCTCTGATGACTAGTGTGTGTTATGTGTGTGGAGTCTGCATGGTTGTATGTGGATCTATGGCTGATGTCACTGTATGGTGAATGTGAGTCGTGTGTGTGTGTGTGTGTTTGTGTGTGTGTGTAGCTTGCATGGTGAAAAATGTGTGTGTGATGTGTGTGAGCTGACCGTATGGTGAGTATACTTGTGTGTGTGTGCAAGCACCTGTTTGTGTGATGTGTAGAGGTGTCTGCACGGTGAGAGTTTGTGCGTATGTGTAGTAAGCCATAAACCTACATGTACTAATCTTGCCATGAACTTTTTCTGTGTGCGTGTGTGCCTGTGAGCACTCTAGTATCAATTTGTTTTATAATTCTGGATGAAATTGAAGCAAAGCTGGATAGCAGCTCACCACGCTGGGCAAAGGCAGCCTTCCCCTCCCCCCTTCCCCCCTCCCCCTCTCCCCTTCTTCCAAACAGGGATCACTGAAGGCTCAGGAAGCAGAGGCAGAAAGAGCACTGCAAAGGAGAGGCTGCATTAGTGCACCTGCTTGGACCTGCGGCGCCCCTGCAGGTGAGCTCGGGAGTTGCAGCTGCGATGGGGAGCTCCCTGGCGGGGGCGGCATCTTTCTCAGGCTCAGCACCCGCCTGGTAGTGCCAGCACTAGGCGTCCTGCCTTGAAGCTGGGATAGAGGGAGTCCCTAGGCTCACACGGGTGTTTCTCCAGATGAAATAAATGGAACACACACACGTTCCTTCCCCCTTCTCATTTCCCTCACATTCTCACAGCTTGGAGACATGCTCCCATAGTACTTGAAGGCCCTGGGCGGGAGAGAGCAGGTTCTGGTGCAGGAGGGGGCAGAACTGGGTGCAGAGGAAACGGGCAGGCGATGGGTGGGTCAGTGGAGGCCGGAGTGTAGGGTTCGGAGCAGGCACTGGGTCAGGAGTGAGCACCCAGGCAGGCTGGATTAGGGGACAAGACGGCCATAAGACATCCAACGCCTGGAACCCGAACTTCAGCCAACAGCACGTGGGAGGTCTGAGGTCCAGGTCTGCAGAGTAGAGAGGGCGACAGCTGGTCCCCAGGAGCAGGACTCAAGCAAGGTGGTGAGAACCCAGAGCCCGAGAGCTGTGTCGAGGAAGGATCTCACACTGCAGCAGACTGTGCAGTAGGGACATGTAGATGAGCCTTACAGAGCGGGCCGAAGTCCCCAGATATGACCAGCCCAAGGCTTGCTGGTGGAAGGAAATGAGGGAGAAAACAGTCCTCTGCTTCCCCCGCCCTCCTTGCCAAAAATCCACATTCTGTGTTCTGGAGGAAATCAGTCTCCCTATAATAGGATGGCTGGTCTGGTTTTTATGTGAGAACTATATCTGGTACATATAAAGCAAAAATATCGACCCAAGAAATTCAGTTAAAGGCAGAACTAGTCCTCTCCTATTCCCCACCCTCCAGCATTCAGCTCTACGCCTGCATTTAGAAGTGATCATTCCTTCCCCCAGCAAAGGACACATAGCACATGCTGTGGGGTTGCCTAGGACCCTTTAAAATATCAGTGAGCGATAAACCATATAGGAGGGCACTTCAAAAAGTCCATGAAAAAAATCGTATTATCTTTCAATTCTATTTTTCCACAAACTTTTTGAAGTACCCTAGTATTTCTTATATTCTAACATATATTAACATAAAGGTTTATATATTAATATACATATTATAACATTCATTACTCTAACTCATGGTCCCTTCTAGTCTGTAAATATCTCCAGGGCAGAAACCAGGTCTTTTTATTGCTGTGTTCACGGGTGCCCAGCACAGTGCCCTGCAATTGTCCAAAAATACTGAAGTCAATATGCAAATCAAGAAAAAAAATTTTTTTTGTAAGACCTGAGCATTAAAAAAATATATAGAGATTTTAATATTTCTCTTTCTTTTTACATGTCCAAACTGTCTTGGATCTTCACACTGGGAATGACTTGAGAGATTCCGTAGTCTGTCTTCCCAGCCAGTGCAGGAATTGGCTCTCCAGCCTTTTTAACAGCAGTCATCAGCCTCCTCTGTGTTCTAGCCAATCTGTGAGACAGTCTGTTTATTGTAGGGCAACCCTGATAGAAATTTCTTCTTCACAGTGATCCTAAGTCTGACTCCTTAGGAACATCTGCCCAGTGTTCCTACTTGTCTTCTTCCCACTCCCCACCCCCCAGACAGTCTTCCTTTCTTCCCAGGTGAAACAAATGCCCATGCGTAGTTATTTCAAGACCTCTCGTCCTCCTGGTCATCCTCCTCTAGAATCAATGAATATGGTTCACGTCCATGTCCCTTGAAATATGGTGTATAAGTCTAGAACTATTCAATTGGACTACAGAGTACTGGGGGGCTATTACCCTCCTAATTTTGTTATTCTTATGCTATTAATGGCACCTAAGATTGCATTAATCTTTATAGCTGCCACATTTTCCTGTTGGTTTGTATTAAAAATTTAAAAAGCACAGCTTAAAGAAAAATTACACTCAGTTAAGTTATTCTGTCTCACTCTGTACAATTGATTTTTCAAAGACAAACATTAAGTTAAGAATCTGATTGCTTTCAATTTTGGTATGTATGGGAAAACACTACTAGGAGAAGGGACTGGAACTTATGTTGGGACCTGCTCTGTGACCAGCTTCATCTATCCCACTTCCCACCAAATGTTCCAGCAGAAATCCTAAGAGGCATCCTTGACCCCTCTCATCCCTCATCCCCAGGACGTATCAATTCTAGCTCTAAATATCTTCCTCTCTGTTCCCACTGCTACTCCCTTGTTCAGGTTCTAATGTGAAATACTGCAATATCTTTGTCAAGTGCAAGTCTCATCAGATATTCTCTGCTTAAAATCTTTCCATAGCATTTCAGCTTCTTCAAGACAAAATCTGGATCCCTTTGTGGAGCTAAAAGATCCCTTTGCAGACTCCCCTTTTTCTGCATCTGCAGCCCGATCTTCAACCTCCCCCTGCAAGTGTCTTATGTGTCAGCCATTCCAGTTACTTGTTGTTCCCCAACGCACTTGGCTCCCTCCTGCTTTTAGGCCTTTGCTTGTACATGCCAGGCATTGCTCAAAATGCTGTGTACAAATTAACTCATGCAAACCTCACCACCACCCTCTGAAGTAGATGATACTCCCATTTTACAGATGGGGGAGCTCAAATGTCAAGCATTCTGCCCTGTGTCATGCAGTTAACAAGGTTAGAGCTAGATAACTCCCTTAGCCTGAAATATCCCTCCCTTTCTTTTTTCTTGACAAATTTCTGCTCATCTTTCAAGACAGTTCTGCAAAGCCTGCATATTTCCAAACTTAACCAGCAGACAGCCCTTACCATGACTTACCATTCTGGGCTGATTGTTTGCTAAATGATTGTCTCCCTGTCTCCCTCTAAGCCCCCATCCTCTGAGAAGAGGCCCATGTCCTATTCCTTACGGAGTCCGCAGAGCCTATATTCTGCTCCAGGAATCTAGTAAATGCTATGATGAATGGATTCATTAATGAATAAAGAAATTAACTATTTACAGGGTTCTTTTTGCAGCTGAAATATGACATCATAGCAGTTTGCCACATTGTCCACCTTTGGTAATCAATTTTTCTGGTACCGCACACAAAATTCTGGAAAGAGCTTAATTGTAGACCAACTGGCTCCTGAAAACCAGGCCAATTATGCCAAGTTGATTTAAGAGCTTTCTGTAATGTACGTACATCACCTAAGCAGTGTGTGGTGGCACCAAGTTTTAAAATGGCTGAACACTGGCATGCTGTTTGCTCAGAAGAGGTCCTCTGAGTACACCTCCTTTAGGATTTAGTCTATGAGGGGGTAATGGAGATTCAGCAGACCTGACCTGCTGCTTGTATGGTCAGACGGGCGATGATCAGAGAGAGAAGTGATGAATGCTGTGAAAGTTAAACTTGAATGTTTTCTACACAAAATATTCACCAGGAGAAAACGAGCACTGAACATCAGACAAGCATGTGAAGTCCTAAAGGCGAGGCGGAACTCCATGCCCCCGCCTTGCTCACCTACCTGTGCAAACACCACCGAGGGATCCAGGATCCATGCTGTATTATCTGCATTTTCTTGTTTTCTGTGTTCTCTGTGCTCTGGCATCTGAGGCCTCGCTGGCTGGGGGGAGATTGCCCCCCACCCCCTGCCCCCGGGACTAGCCAATTCTTAGAGATAACAAATGACGCCCTGTAAGCATGCCTTTCACATGCAAACCAACTAGTCCAAAGCCCATAGCCCCAGCTGCCTCCTTCATCAAGCTGTTGCACACCAGGCAGATATCCCCCTGCCCTAATGGCCCCAGGGCCAGGCACCAGACAACTAGTGACAGCACCTTCAACCCCAGAGCCTGCTGAAACCATTCACAGTAGCCAATCCTAAACCTGCTTAGCCCGATTATCCTGCCTCACCCATTCCCTCCCACAAAAACCACATGTGGCAGCTGCTTAGTCCTGGTTGGAGTCCAATGAATGCAGCAGAAGTAATGGCCACCTTCCTACAGTTGAGATGAGAACTTTTAGGGCATTGAAAGAGGTAGTCATAGTAATAATTGCTATCATTTATGGAGGGCCTTCTCTGCATCTGGCATTGTATTAGATACTCTGCCTATTTTATTTTATTTAATCACCATTTAACAGGTAAGAACACTGAAGCTCAGAGACATTAAGATGCTTAGTTAGTAAACGTTGAGTCCATCAGGCTCCCAAGACCAAGCTCTAAACAAAGATTTCTCAGACTTTCATTGTTCATAGGGGACAACTGGAGATGTCATAAAAATGCTAATTCTGGTTCAATAAGTCTGTGGTGGGGCCTTGAGTCTGCATTTCCAGCAAGCTCCCAAGTGACATAGATGCTAGTAGTCTGTGGACTCGCTGCCTCACCCCTTCCACCGTATGAGGACACGGCTAGAAGTCACCATCTGTGAACCAGGAAACGGGCCCTCACCAGACACTGCATCTGCCAGCCCTCGATCTAGGACTTCTCAGCCTCCAGAACTGTTAGAAATAGATTTCTGTTGTTTATTAGCCACCAAGTTTATGGCAGACCTAATGGACTAACGCAGGCACACATTTCAACTAGCAAGAAATCTAAAGTTATGACATTAGATGGCTCCCTGCTGATGGTTCCCTATAGGTGAATAAACACCCACAGATAAGCCCCTTTGTCTGGCAAATGCCATTCCTTTACCCATGTTCTTATGGTATGGCTGATAAGGGAGTGGGGATAGAGCAGTGAGGAGCTGGGAAAATGAGGAGAGAAGGTTCGCTCTCCGCTAGGCAGCCGGCAGTATTTGACTGTGGCTTCCAGACTAGCGTTTGGTTTCATTCCCCTGAAATCCTGGCACCTTCACTTGGGTCATGTGATCATTCAAGGTCATTTAAACCTATCTCAACCCAGATGCAGATAAGATTCTAGACACTCAGGAACACGGGAAGCCAGTCAAGGTAATAGATAAGAGGAGAAAAAAAAAAGGGGGGGGGGCAATCCCATGAACAAGTTATAACAGAGGCAGCTTTTACAGCTATAATTCTTTGGTGAACTCCTACTGCCAAGTGGTGAAGCACTGTGAAGCTCTTGAATTGAACTTCAGTTTGAAAGATACTTGAAGGGACTCTTGGAGTCCAATTCTCTCAATTTATGGAGAAGAAAATTCATGGATGAGGCACAGAGAGTTTTATTGCTGGAGTCAAGGTCTCACAGCTAGTTAATAAAAGTGCCAGAATTTGCAGCTAGGTCTGCTGAGTTGTCATCCAGGGATCTTCCTTTTGGTTGCCCGAGCATGTTTTCTAACTCACCCCTCAGTTCACAGACTCCAGCCTTCTTCCAGGAATACAATTTTGCTCTCATCATAAACTATCTGTAGTCTCAATCATTATTCATTTTGCACATATATATCCAGGGCCCACTACGTGCTAGGTGGTGAATATGACAGATCTAGTCCCTGTCCCAAGGCAGCCACGATTTGGGTTCAATCCCTCCTTGTGGCAACGCTTCCTGGATCCAACCTTACCCCTCAGAAATAGCTGCTTCTCTCCCTCTGATAGATGCTTTACTTTCATAGTTAAAACAACTCTATTAACATCGATGTGAGAGAGAAACAAGACACAGCAAAACAGAAGACACAACCTATCCTGGACTTTTGTCTAAAAACAGTGAACTGGTTTTGAATTTGAATCAAGAAGCTTTGATTTTCAGGCTGCAATGAGGATTGAATTGCAGGTGTCCCTATGGTGTTTTCCTGAAATTTATTTCACAGAACTGTAGTTGAAAATGGCTTGTACTTTTCATAATAACTGTAAGTGCTCCTTGCCCAAAGAGCTGCTTGCTTACATCAAATCGTTAGAGGATATAGTCACTGTTAACCCCAAGGACTTCTGTGGCTATACTGTGGCATCCAAGAGGGTTAGATACAAGAAAGTATAACTCAAGCAATGAAGTTATGTAACCAGGAAGAAAAAAAAACCCTGACAGCTTAAAAAGATTGCTGTTTTTCTTTCTTAGAGGAGGCTTAAGCTGGCCTAAATCTAAGAAGATTTGCCTCAAATTAACAATGCAGGCTTAAGCAGTGTATTTTAAAAGGTGATATAATCATTTTCATTCCTCATTGGCTTCTGAGTTATGTTCTCAATTTGTAATTATTGTGATGTATTGGCATAGATAGCATTCCCAACTCCCCCATTGTTATGTTTTCAAATAGAAATAAAAGAAAAGCAACCAACAATTTTGGCAATGACTCCATGTAAATGAGAAAAGCCAAATTTGTGAGTCTGCATTTCCTTTGGAAATATGAATCAGGGTTCCTGATGTTGAAAATAGACTTTCTGCAGTAAACTGTATCTTTTAGAAACATTTAGATTCAGGATGAAAAAAGTGGACATATTATGTTAACTTAAGTTTATATGGCAATTGAAGCATCATCTGTGGACAAGATTTCTCAAATTACCTCTTATGTGCAGAGTATTTGGCAGATATTAAATAAATTGTTTTACTATTGAGAAGCAAAATTAACTTTAATAATAAAGTTTTAAGGAGAGAAGACTATTTGAACTACCATCAACACTATTTAATAATAAAATTTCTAACTCTATATTTTCTAAGATGCCTTTGGGGAAGGAGCCTTTGAAGTCATACAGAAATCTATCACTTTTCCTTAGCCCACGTTGGAGCTAAGGTTCAACACCTATTTTTCTCAATAACTGGGTTTCATTAAGGAATACAGAATGAGGTGTAGTAAGACAAAATACTTTTTAAAACAAATGAACCCAGTTAAGAACAAAGAAACAGACTTACCCATGTGCCATATCTTCTACTTGCTGCCCAAGGTGGGAATGGGCCAAGAGGGACCATGGAGAGAGAACAACCATAAGAGGTGTGCGGAATGACAAGAGGGTCTCCACAAATGCTCTTCTTTTCCTCTTAAAATTTTCCTATAGTGGAAGATTTTCTATAGTGGAGGAAAATTTTCTATAGTGGAAGGAGCAATTTTGAAATTCTCCAAAATAAGTTTAGAAGTTGGGGCTGAAGAAAGACATAGCATTGATTCTTCAAATGGGTACTTAGGAAACTACATGTTTCTGGAGGGCCTAACTAGAGTATCTAAGCTTGAACATTTCTGATGACTGTCATTAGAAATCCCCTGGATTTAACTAAGTATTCTCTCTTTATCCCTTGGCATTCACTGTAGGCTAATGACTTGCATACTTGACACAAAATCCCATAAAATATTATGCTTTAGTAACTTCCTAGTTAAAATTTTATTTCATTTTTTTTACTGGGGCCAAGGTACAATTTTACCATTTGATTGTGAAAAGTCTATATTTTACCAAAAAGCAGAGGCAATTTTTAACATAATAAACCCACAACTTGTGACAGATTTGTAAACTATCACATGTGCAGAAAGCAGAGGCAGATAGTGACTTATATTGATATAAAAGCCAACAACAATTGTTTCCCTGGAGGTGTCCTGAGGTATGAAAATGTCCTTTTTATTTTTAATGCCCTCTCTTTAAGATATACACAACACACACACACACACACACACACACACACACACACACACACACACACACACACGTAATAAAGCTTCCAATAAGCATAAAGATGAAAGCTTGTCCACACATTAAAATGAAAAGTTACCCAAAGAGAAAGTTCATGGCGTTTTCTTTTACGTAACTACTTTTTAAATTTCATGCTTAGTTATTTTGTCACCAAACATGATTTAAAAAAAAAAAAAAGATAGAAACACCTCTGGAAACAGAATTCTTTCCCTCATTCAATGCTATCCTTCTTGTCATAGGCTTCTATCACTCTGAACGTATATATATGTTCATATAACATATACATACGTATGCTCATATAACATATATACACATGTTCATATAACATATACACACATGTGTTCATACAACATACACACACGTATGCTCATATGACACATGTACACATGCTCATATAACATATACACACGTGTTCATATATATATAGGATACGTATATCTTGGATGGACTGAGGAAGTATGGAATTTAGGATAAAGTATGATTTACTGATGGCACACACATAAAGTCACACATCCACGTATATATCACACACATATATATGTCACACATGTATGCATGTGAGTGGGGGAGGCAAAGGGGGAGAGAGAGAGAGAGAGTTTAAGTCTATGAGAGCTCTTCCACCATAGGGCAGAGGACCCATCAAGATTCCTCCATGGCCCAAGGCAACTTGAAACTAACTTTTAAAACAATCCAGTCACTGCCACCCTTTCCTTTGGAGTTTTTTTTATTAACAATTGGTATTTCTAAAAGATTCATAAGGCTGTTCTTGACTTTCCTTTGTCAAATAAAATAAGTGATTTAATTTTTCATCCAACACTCATACACCCCATCCATCCAAATTCGGCACCTTAAGTGCTCATTCTGCACAGAGTTAACAGCCGACAGTATACAGCTCCTTCAGCATAGTCGAGAAGGGAAAAGTAACATTTTACTTCCACCGCACACAAAGCTGTTAGACTTACCTTCTACTTTGAAGATAGTAAAATGCGGTCGGCAATGGAAAGAACCCAACGCGTTACCTGCGCAGTTCATCCACAGACCCTGGTAAACCCAAGTGGCAGTTATCACCGATGACGCTCGCGTGGTTACTTTCCACTCGTTGGATGCGGTGGCAGCAACGAGAGCTCCAAACCCTCCAACACCAAAAACCAGAGCTGAGATCTGTGCCCTGGACATGTCGCTCAGCCTTCTCCAGTGACACTCCAGACAGAGTGGTACAGGTATGCAGTGGACAACTAACACTTTGACAAGTGTTACAGCCAGCAGATGCGGGCAGGTGACAGTATTTCATACTCAGATGGCCTGCGGAAGTACAGGAACTTAGGATCAAGCATGAGTTACCAATGGCATTTTAAAGATGACCTAAAATAATCTTTCTAATTTTCTACATGGATATTTACTAAAAGTTTGTACGTGAATTCTAAAGGTTTTGGTTTCACAGATTTTTTTTTTTAACCTGGCACCATAGTTAGTTAATGCTTAATTTTCTGTTAGCCTGAAGCTTAACGAGCCATGCAACTACCAGATATTACAAAGTACAAATTATACAGTAACAGTTAAGGCTTATTTGACCAATTGCTTTAGTCTTGCATGCTTTTGGGTCTTTACATGAATGGAATCACATTGCAGGTATTCTTTCGTAACCTATTTTATAACACAATATTATGTTTGTGAGATTTATCCATGTTCAGGAACATAGCTATTGTTCATTAAATGTTACAGCTGAATGTAGTATTCAGTTAAATGCATAGACCACAACTTATTTATTCATATTTCTGTAAATGAACATTTGTATTGTTCCCTTCACATCCCAGTGACAATTGGTACAGCTATAAAGATTCCTGTGCATTTCTCCTTGTGCACAAGAGTGAGAGTCTCTCCAGGGTATTTCCTAGAAGCAGAATTGCAAGGATGTAGGAGATACTCATCTTTAACTTTATAGATAAAGGTAAGTTGCTTTACTAAGCAATTTTAGCAATCTATAGTCCCACTAGCAGTGGGTGAGTCCTCATTATTCTATACTTGGTACTGTGGGGTTGTCAGAATTGTTTCCTCTTTTGGCCAGTCTGATAGTTATAAATGTATCACATTATGGTTACTAATTTGTATTTTCTGATTACTAATGAGGTTGAACATCTTTTCATATGTTTATTGGTGAGCTGTGTTTTTGTCTACAATGAAATTTGCAATTTTTACTCATTTATCTATTGAGTTGTTTGACATTTTATAGTTTATTTTTAGTTCTATGTATATTCAGGATAGTAATCTTTTGTTGATGATGTATGTTGCAGATGTCCTACCCAGTTTGTGGTTTGTCTTTCTGTGCCATTTAATAAAGTCTTCATTTTAATATAGCCAAATTTATCAAGCTTTTACAAGAATTTGTGCTTTTAAGATCTTGATTAAGAAATCCCCCTTCAAAACAATAAATTTTTTGCTTTTTACTTCTAAAAAGTTCAGTTTTAGCTTTCATATTTAAGTTCTTAAGTCATCTAGAATTGATTTTTCAGTGTTTAGGATTTGGAATTTATTTCATTTTTCAATATGGAAACCCAATTTTTAAATTCATAATGAATATGTACCTTGTTTGCCTATTGATCTGCAATGTTACGCCTGTCATGTTGGGTATCAGTATTTGCATGGCTGGTTTTTGGATTCTCTACTTTGTCCCATTTATCTGCTTGACTGTTCCTGGGCCAATACAACACTTTCTTAGTTACTCTAATTTCAGAAATATGTATTTGATCTTGTTGGTGAGTCTCCTACCTTGCTCTTCTTTTTCAAGAGTGTCTGGGATTTTTTGTAAGTTTTTTGCTACTTCCAAGATACAATGGTGGGATAGTCATAAAAGGGACACTCACATTCCAAAAGGGAGCAACAGAAAAGAAGAAAGGAGTAACTAGTCCAAAGCAAGTTTGAAAACCAGCAGGGCAGGTATTAAATCTTAAAGCTGGAGAATCATCTCCCTTTACTCCCTGTCCGGCATTCTCTGTATACTGGTACTGGGGTTGAGCTCCCATGCCCTCAGGCAGCCCTGCCCTTATGTCCTTCCTGGGCTTGACCCATGCTTCGGCTCCCTCAGTCTTGTGTTGCATGCTGGTAGCTTTACAGTTCTGGGGTCTCGATGATGGTCCTGCTCCCATGGCTCCACTAGTCATTGCCTCATGGGGGTTCTCTGCTGCAACTGAACCCAGCATTTCCACTCAGCATTGCTCTATGAAGGCTCTCTGCAGTGACTTTGCCCCTGCAACAAATCTCTTCCTGAACCCCCAAGCTTTTCCATACATCCTTTAAAATCTGGGTGGAGGCTGCCATGCCTCCGCAGGTCTTGCATTTTGCAAGCCTACATACTTAACAGCATATGAATGCTGCCAAAGCTTCCAGCTCGTATCTTCCAAAGCAGCTAGTCCAGCAGCATCTGGAGCCAACTTAGCCATGGCTGGAGCTGCTGGCACAGCCAGGGTGCAGGGAGCAGCATCCCTAGGTGGCCCTGGGCAGTAAGCCTGTGGGGGGTACCAGAAGCTTGTTCCCTGAAACCATTCTGTCCCCCTAAGACTCTGGGCCTGTGATGGAAGAGACAGCCTGAAAGATCTCTAAAATGTCTTCAAGGCCTTTCTTCTATTCTTTTGATGATTTCTCTTTTCTGTACTAATCTCCTTAGCAGATGGTTTCCTTGCTTTCCTCTCCTGATCACCCTTCCTCACTCTTTATGTGGACAGGCTGAGAGTTTTCTGATTTTTTATGTTCTGCATCTCTTCTAATTATAAATTCTATCTTTAAGTCATCTCTTTGTTCTGTCATTTCACTGTATGCAGTTAAAAGTAGCCATGCTGTAGCCTGAATACTTTTCTACTTAGGTAATTCTTCCATCTAATACCCTGTTTCATTATTCTTATTTTGCATGTTCCATAAGCCCTTGGGCATGAACGCCATCTAGCCAAGTTCTTTGCAACTATATAAGAAGGGTGACCTTTGCTCCAATTTCTAATAAGCTCTATCTCATTTCCATCTGAGACCTCCTCAGAATGGCCTTTACTGTCCACATTTCCATCAGCATTCTGGTCATCACCATTTAACCAGTCTCTAAGAAATTCTGAACTTTCCCTGATCTTCTTTTCCAAGGTCTCACCAGCATCTAGGTTTTCTCTAGCCTGTTCCTTCAGATTCTTCTAGCCTCTACCCATTAATCAGTTCCAAAGCTGCTTCCACATTTTCAGGTATTTGTTATCAGGAAGACTCCACTTCTTAGTACCAACTTTCTGTATTAGTTCATTTTCTGTCACTGTTAACAGAGTATCTGAATCTGGATAACTTACCAAGAAATAAAATTTCTTATAGTTTTTGAGACTGGGAAGTCCAAGGTCAAGGGGTGGATCTGGTGAGGGCTTTCTGCTTGGTGTGAGCTCTCGGCAGAGTCCCAAGATAGGGCAAAGTATCACATGATGAAGGCTAAGAAGAAGGCTCTAATATGCTCACTTGCTCTCCTTATAATGTTCTCAGTCTACTGCCTAATGGCCCAGTAAACCATTACATTAACCCATTAATCCAAGAATAGATCAATCCATTCACGAAGGCCTAGTTCTCATTATTCAATCACCTCTTAAAGGCCCCACTTCTCAAATACCATATTGGAGGTTAAGTTCCAACATGAGCTTGGGGGGACATTCAAACCACAGTATCCTTGATATCTACTCAGGTTCCTCATGATATACCATTCCCCAGATGCTGTCTTTAGCAAGAACTCTGTCAGGATGGTTCAGCTAGAATCCCCCCTTATCCCTTGTGTTTCCTCTTAGTAATCTTTCATCCACCGACCCCTACCCTGTTTCTTGATTATAAATTTTCACTTATCCGTGCTATATTCAGGGTGGAGTCCAATCTATCTCCCTGACTGCAAAATCCCATTACAGTGGTGCCTATACCAATTGTGATAGTTCTCCCACCTTGAATAAAGTTGGCCTTACCATCTTTAACAGGTGTCACTGAATAATTTTTTCTTTAACAATATAAAGTTATAAGTAGACAGTTATTATGACTCAGTACTTTGAAGATATCATTCCGTTTTCTTCTGACTACCATTGTCCATTGTTGCTGTTGAGTAGCCAACCATAAGATCTGTCACTTCTTCGTAGGTTAACCTATATTTTCTCATTAGCTGGTTATAAGATTCTCTTTGCTTTGATTTAGGCAGTTTCACTTAGATTTTCTAACTGTGGATTTCTTTTTATCCTGTTTTGGATTCTCTGAACTTCCTGAATCTGATGGTTTATATCTTTTGCCAGTTCTGGAAAATTATTAGTTCCCTTCCTCTTGAGATATTCCCTCTGCCCCGTCCTTTTTTATTTTTATCTCCTTCTGTAACTTTGTTAAGATCTATCTTTAGGCTGTACTATGTCTCAATTTCTCTTTAGTATTTTTCATCCCTCCATGTGGCTTTCCAGGCATACTCTCAGATCTATGTTCTGATTTATTAATTTTCTCTTCATCTGTGTGTAAACTGCTGTCAACCTGTACAGAGTTTCTAATTTCTATTACTATTCTCTTTTTTCTAAGTTTCTATGGACTCCATTTTGTTCTTTTTCAAATCTGTTTCTTCTTTCTAATCTCTTGTTCTTTAGTCATAATTCAAGTGCCCCATTTTATCTTTTAAATCTAAACATACTCATCTTCTGTTCTGTGTCTAATTATTCTTTGATCTGTAATTTCTTCAGGTTGGATGTATTATTTTTTCCGCACTGACTCTCTTACTCGTGGTGGTTTGTTAAACCATGTATTTTGTGATTTGTGATTGTGAGCCCATTTTCCTTCCAATTTTATTTGTGGAAATATTTTGAGGTCTGAGTTGAAGATTTGTTCTCCTGAACAGAATTTATATTTGCTTCTGCCTGTTACTTAGGGGAGCTGTCAAGTGAGGACCACTTTAAAATAGACCCTCAGCTTTCTCTAGCTATTCTATTACTGTGAATTCTGGTCCTAAATCAGAGTAAGTGGTCAGCTTGTGGTTAGGAATTCTTAGGTCACTTACTTTTGCCCCTTTACTTAGATACAGGATCAAGACAGGACATTTCTTTGCCATTACTCAGGGGAATGGTGATGGTGATGGTGATGGTGATGGTGATGGAAGTGGCAAAGTAATACTTTTAAATTGTTCCCACTGCAATCATTGCTTTAGGGATGGGAACAGCTTTATGCAGGGTTCTGTGATCTAGCCTGCAACCTTGCATGGCACTAGCTCTGGGCAGCTGGGCAGGTCACTAGTTCTAAGTGACCAGGGATCCCTTGGGGTAGCCATTGGCTTCAGAGCCTGCTTACCTTCCTGTGTTTGTGTTCTCTCCATATTCTCTCCTTGTTTTTTTTTTGGCCTCTAAGGACTTCTTTATTTTCTCATCAGCTCAGATCATTTTCAGCATTTAAAAATATTTTTCAATATCGTTTCTAGCAACTTTAGGTGTTTTCTTCCAGGAGGGTTGTGTAGAATGTCTAATTAACCCTATGCCACAAAGAGCAGTGACCAAATGTTGTAAAGGAACCAATTGTGTTTTTAAAATATCTCTAACAATCAAATAACATATCAGGAAATAAAAATAATTGAATTTATCTCAAAAAGAGGAATTCTGGAATTTCAGATTTCTGCAAATTTTGCTGTGCTACATAATCTCAATTCATATAGTTTTTAGTGGAAAGAACGCTGTTGGATTCGATAGTGATAACCGAATTGGATTGGTCCTGATAACACCAAGGTTAAGTGTTCAGATCCCCATACTGGCCAGCTGCCAAAATAAATAAATAAATAAATGATTAGCACGTTAAAAAAAAAAGAGCTCTCTCAGAAGAAAAAAAAGAAAAACTGTCTGATAAATCTCTTTTTTTAGTACATTATGTTTTTCTTCATCACATTGTGAGTTGAATTTCCAGAAAAGATATGCCTGGTTCTACATGTGAGATGAAAACCCAGGAGTTTAAAATGAAAAAACATCTATTTTCTTATATCACTTAAATAAGATTTTAAACTAGATTTCTTAAAACTTAGAAAACTTAATATTCTTGATTTCAGGGCTAACACCTTGATTTCAGGGCTCAGTCAGAGCATAGTAAAAAAAATTCTTCCAAGCACCAAAAAACTAGCAATAAAAATTAAATAAGTAATTTTATTAGTAGTTATTAGACTCTTACTTTGTCATCCAGAAAAGTAGTTTGATTTGTGTGCTTTGATTTTTTTTTTTTTTGGATGTAAATACATAGCAAAGTCTCCTTTGTTACATGAAGATTCAGAGGATCAGAACCTGAGAAATACAGCTGAGAGACACAGCACCTGGGTGAGTCTGCTAAGGTTTTGGGCTCAGAGCTGCTTTCCTAGTTCGCCTCCCCCGGGGGGAAAAGAAGAGCTAATTTCTCTGGAAGAATTCAGCCAAATTTTGTTCAGCATCCCATTGTCAATATTACTAAGAGACATCAAATTTTAAATGTGTTTTGATGTTTTATAAAGCTCCCTGGAATTCAGAAGGTAATTGTGTAGGGGGAGGGGAAAGGGGCAAGATTGGATAAGGGGCATAAAGAATAAGTATGATTTGTAACATTGTCTACAGATATATTAGAAAAGCCAGTTTAAATCACAGAACATAAAACTACAGGGGTGGCAGTGGAGTGTCATGAATAGAGCCCTAATCACAGCGTTTTCTTTCAAGGGAGGGGAAATTTGTGAACTCTTCCGAGTGAACAAATATTATCATATCACAAATACCTCCCACCTAAGTTGATGTGAAGATTATAATGGCAAAATACATACGGAGCACAGAGAAGGTGCAAACTAAATGTCATATATCATTGTTGTTGTTTTTATTGTTATTATTATTATTCCTAGAAAAATGAGGTTACCGAGATTAGGGTGACCGACCATTTCAGTGGACCCAGACTGTCAGGTTTCAGCACTGAATGCCCTGCGTCCTGGGGGGAAACAATCGGTCCTCGGTTTTCAGCTTTTGTTAGGCTGGGAGAGGGTGGAGGAAATTGACAGAATTCCTATTTTTCACAGCCACATGATGATGTCCTCCTGTCACAGACCCAGCAAGTTTCCTCTCTCTACCCTATCTTCCCCTCACACTGTCACCTGCCTGCAAACAGAAGTTAATTTCTTGCAGTGGGAAGCTAAGTCAGAGCAGGACATTAGAAGAGGGCAGCCTAAGGCATGGTGTGGACTGCATGTTCTCTGCAACATCCAGCAGTCACCAGTAGAGGGCGCTCTGCAGATTACCTAGCGCAGTCTGTGTTCAGAATTCCCTCCCTGATCCATGAGGGGTTTTTTGGTCTCCCATTAAGTTTTAGAACATTGCTCGCCCAAACTGAGATGTGAGCATCCTACCTTCTCTATATTTCTCCTTTCCTTCTTTCCTTCCTTTCTCCCTCCCTTCTTGCCTTTCTCCCTCCTTTCCTGCCTCTTTCTCTTTCCTTCCTTCCATCTTCTTCTTTTTCCTTTCTTTTCTTGTTTCATTTGTGATTTTAGGTGCAGACGGTTGGATTAACACCTCAGTTCATGATGCAACATCCTCTTTGTACTAATGATGCCCTTCTCTAATTTATTCCTTTTTATCCCAATTCCATTTCTATTTTCTTCTCTTCCATAAACAAACAACTGTTCTATTGTGTTCACTCTGCCTTCCTTTGTTCTGGATGTTTTTAAAAATGTGCATGTTTCTTTGGTAGGCACGTTTTATTAATTTATAGAAATGATGTTGTGCAATATATTTTTTTCTGTGTCTTGCTTTTTCTTGGCACTACACTTTAAAGACCTTTCTATGCTGCTCAGTGCACATCTAACAATTCTCACCTATTGCTTCTAGTGGCTGCAGAGTATTCCAGAGTGAGCATCTACCACAGTTTTCCCATTCACATCCCCTGTGAAGGTCATAGAATTGCCTTCAACTACCCCCCCACCACATGCACTCCCCCCAACACTCCAATGAATGTCCGTTCTTGTTTCTTTGTGGACTTGTGAGAATTCCTTTGGGTGTATACCTAGGAAAAGAACTGCTGGCTCATAGAGTCTGCATTCCCTCCACAGTACTCAATTTGCCACAGTGTCACCATATTGCTCTTCACAGTGGCACACATCTTCACTCTCTCCACAGAGCACAGGGGTCTCTGTATATCCACATATCTCTGCCCAAGACTTAGAATTACACAACTTTCAATTTTTTTGTCATTCTAATGGGTGTAAAGTGATATCATTGTTTTATTTGTATTTATCTGAAAACCTGGATTTTTGCATCTCCTTATATGCCCTTTAACTTTTTAGTTTTTCCTCTTCTAAATTTGCCAATTTTCCCCATTAGAATTCCTTTTTGATTTGCAGGCATTCCTTGTATATTCTAGATTTTTTGACATAGTACATGTCCATTTGGACATTTTGAATATCCTCTCCCAATCAGGAATCTGTTAAATTGTCTGTGGTGTCTGTTCTGAAACAGACATATTTAATCTTGATGCAATCAAATTCATCAATATTCTGTGCTTTTCAAGTTCTGCTTAAGAAGTCCTTCCTTGCCCTAGGACACCAAGATATTCTACTCTATTTTCTTTCACTATCCACACCCCCTTGTGCACAATTCTGAAATCCAGTTGATGTCAGAAGAGAGGATCTGGGAAGCACAGTAGTCAGTCTCAACCCACCCTGTCCTTTTACCAGATTCTTGACTCTGCCACAGGAAAGAATTCAAGGGTGGAGTCACAGTAGACAGTGAAAACAGATTTAATATAACGAATAAGAGAAACACATTTCACAGAGAGAGTGTGACTTAGCTCTGGAGTCGGAGCAGGGCCCACACCAAGTCTAACACAAAAGTAAGAAATATAGACTTAAAATTCAGCACAGAGTGCAGGCTGACTCGAGTGAGCAGCCACCTGCTAAAAGTAAGTTTGATACAAGTAAAGCGTACACACCTCAGCCAGGAAGTACAGGTTGGCCCCAGGAAAGTGAGCAACAACCCTGCCTTCTGCCGGTGTTTGGCTTTTATGGTTTTGCTATCTAATGCATATTCAATTAAGGGGGTGGTTTCCAATTATGTAACATAGTCTTGCACATGCTCAGTTGGTCTCCCTTTGGAGCATGTTCCTTGGCAAATCCTATCACATGTACCAGGCATATTCAAGAATATTCTGTGCTCTCTACCACTTCTAGTGGAAGATCATTCAGAGGATAAACTCCCTTCCACTGAGCATGCTTAGCTATCAAGTTTATATAACCCTTTTATATGCCCAGCCACTGGATTTGCATAAACCAGCCCCTTGTGGTCTCATTTTCCCCACGTTGGTGCCAAAAATAGGTCTAACTAGCAATAGTAACTTTCCTTTAGGGGAGGGTTTAGAGAAGCAGCCTGAGACCTTGGAGAATGGCTTGAAACCCAGAGGTGTGTCCTGAAATCCTAACCCATGGAAACTGAGCACTT
Source organism: Cynocephalus volans (assembly GCF_027409185.1). NCBI lineage: Eukaryota > Metazoa > Chordata > Mammalia > Dermoptera > Cynocephalidae > Cynocephalus > Cynocephalus volans. The sequence goes on from NC_084466.1 coordinate 17,240,269, forward strand.
CATTTCTCATGGTAACCCAAACTTTCATAAATTTGGCACCATATCAGTCAGCTGGAAACAGATGACACGCTCTAATTGGGTAATTTGAGGAGACTTTAATAAAAGGATTTTATTAAAGGTGCAGAGCAGGGTCTCTCAACCTTGGCACTATTGACATTTTGGGCCAGATAATTCTATATCGTGGGGAGCTGGCCTATGCATTGTAGGATATTTTTCAGCATCCCTGATCTCCATCTGCTAGATGCCAGTACACCTCTCCACCCCCACAGTCATGACAACCACAAATGTCTGCAGAAATTGCCAAATGGTTCCCAGTTAAGAACCACTGGTCTAGAGAGCCCACCTGAGACAGTGCAGTGCCTCGAGCTAGTACCAGCCTGCAGGTCATTACCCTATGGTCTGAAGGGACCAGGGGAGGGAATGGTTCCTGAAACCAGGCGACAGAGAGGTTTTGTGGGAAAGGCTGCCAAGAACTAGATTGTCAGTAGAGGGGTAGAGTCAGCCTGGGAACCACTCACTGGGAAATGCCGTTCTTCCTCCCCTGGATCTTCTACCAGAGGGCAAGGGAGCCTGTTGATGAGGTCCAAGAACACTGCCTCCAGGTGGAGAAGGGAAAAAAGTGGGCCTAGGAGGGGCAAACCAAAAGATACCCAGCACAGCCCCAAAACATTTGGTGGCAAAATTCGACCAGAAATAAGCTGAGTCTATTTAAGTCTTTATGGCATTTACTACAGAAACACTGAGCTCTTTGATTAAGGATGCTCCTCTAGACCTAGTTGGCTTGTTATACTATATATATCATATTACCTTTCCACAATCTGAAAGATTTTGCATTCCAAAAGACATCTGACTCCATGTATTTCAGATACACGATTGTGAACATACACCTTTCACATTTGGTCTTAAATCCATGTGGAGTCCATCCTTGTAATGTGAGGGAGGAATCAGTTTTGTTCCCATATAAGAAGCCAGTTTTCTCCGCACCATCTGCTAAACAATCCCTCCCTCTCTCCCTGATTCACTGTGATTTTCATCCTGTATTAAGCTCTCATATACCCATAATGCATGGACATGTCTCTCTAGTCTGTTTCACTGGCCCATTTGTGTACTCTTCTGCCAATACCACACAGTATCGTACTTAGTCTTCCTGATGTGTCTTAACATCTGGTAAATAAGTCCTCTCTTTGCTTTTTTTAATAGTAAATAATTTTTATTATTAGTTTTACCAGAAAGACTCTGTATATACATAAGATTTTTTAAAAGAATTTTTAAATGACAATGAGGGTTTTTGATGCAAGTTTTATTAAAGCCAGAGATCAACATCTTTTCCAGAACAAAAATTAAAAATAGGGTTCTTTTCAAAATTTACCTTCAACAAAGCATTATGGCGCATATTAGTTCCATTAAAGGGTGGTAACCTGCATATTATAAAAAGTCTTTAACACAAGATACAAATAAAAAAAAAACACCTTAAAATTTTCGGTCTTTAGGAGGAACATATTGACTTCTCTTCAGTTTCTAAAGACATAAAATTGTTTTAAATGATAGCAGATCAAGTATCGTGCACATTTCTGTGAAGCACAGGCAGAGGTATTGTGCTAAATGAAAGATAACTAGAGACATGAAAACTAAACGCAATGTGTAATCCTTGATTAGCTCTTGAGGTGGATTGATTATTTTAAAAAGTTATATATGGCATTATTAGGACAATTAGGGAGGTCTAAACATTGGCTTTATAGATAACATTACAGTAGCAATGTCAAATTCCTTGGGTGTGATAACGCTATTGTGGTGATGTAGGAAAATGTCCTTGTTCTTAGGTGATCCATGTTGGAGAATTTAGGAGTAAAGTGTCAAGACATCAGTAACTTACTTTCAAATGTTACAGATAAAAAGTATATATAAGGCAAAAGTGGCAAGATTTTGTTGGTAGTTGATAGGAGGTTGAAGTCCAGGGTTCCTTCCCCAGTCTCTTCAGGCCTGTCTTCTCCACACTTCAGCAAGGCTTTCTGCAGCCCGGGCAGATCAGAGGCTTGTACTGGCCAGGATCCTACCAATGTTGCAGCTCTCAGGTCTCCATGGTGGAGAAAGTTGAGTTCAGCACCCACATAACCTGCCTTTGTGGCCCAGACGTCCCTACTCTCCTTCTTAAAAGTTGATTTTATTATTCGTGAATCAGAGGTGGGTATGTCATGAAGACTGAGAAGCTTAAGCTTTAAAGTCCCTCATTTGCACACACCCCTGGGGTCCTGAGAGTAGCTGGCAGTCATAGAATGTTCTAGGTGGGAAAAGAAAGGCAAGCTGCAGTCTGCCAGCATTTCCAAGTAAGCACATCTGGTAAACTATGTAAAGAGATCTCACAAGAAAGGGACCTGAGTCTCCAAGCCTCCAGTATTTTGTGCTTTCTTTCTCATTTTAAATATTCATTTTCACACCTGATTTTGAATTTCTTCAAGACAGCCCTCAAAATTGACTAAGTAAACTATTCTCCTACATGCATTTTAGAGTAAGTTTATCAATTTTTCACAACACCATAGTGGAATTTTGATTCATATTGCATTAAAACTATTGATTAATGGGGAAGTGATTAACATCTTTGTAACAGCAAGCAATAACTCCCCAAGAGTACAGACTGTCTCTCTATTTGTTCAGATCTTCTTCTATGTCCTTTATTAGAGTACTAAGATTTCTCCACAAAGAGAGATGTTGTGTCTTTTGAGTAAATTCCCAAATACTTTATGGTTTTTATTAATGTTGTGAATTGTAGCTTTTTAAATATTTTCTGGCTAACTATTGTTTGAGGAAGGAAATGCTATTGTATGTTAGTCTCATATCTGGTAACATGGCTAGTTTCTCTTAGTTTGATTCTGTTAGTTTTTCTAGATGAATGTTTATATAGTCTGCAAATTATGACAGTTGTGGTTCTTTTCTACCAAGCCTGAAGCTTCTTATTTCCTTTTCTTGTCTTATAGCATCGATCAGCTCTCCAGTTCTATGTTACTAGCTCTCCAGTTCTATGTTAGCAGTGATGGTGGGCATTCATGCCTTGTTACTAGTCTTAATCAAAATACATCTAAAATTTCTCTGTGATATACAAGGTTTGCTCTGGGGGTTGACACTTGATCTTTACCAAGTTATGGAGGTGCTCTTCTATTTTTAATTTGCTCTTCACTACTTCTTTTTCTTTTTTTAAATCACAAATAGGTAATGTCCTTCACTGACTGCTTTTCCTGGAAAAATTGAGTTAATCATATGATTTTTCTCCTTTGTCCATTGAAATGGTGGATTACATTGACAGATTTTCTAGTGGCCAAGCCTTCTTGCTTTCCTAGGCTGAGCCCCACCTAATCATGACATATTATTTTACTATGCTGTTGGGTGCTATTAGCTAATATTTTCTTAATAATTTCACATCCACATATATAAGTGAGATAGACCTGTAATTTTCTTTTCTGTGTTTCCTGTATGTGGTTTGGAATCAAGATTACATGAGCCTCAGAAATTAAGCTGGGAAGATTTTATTCTCTAAAAAAAAATTTATAACAACTTGACTGGGGACAGTTAACATTCCTGCCACATTGAGGTGCATGAACCATGCATACAGCTTATGTCATAAACATGGAGAAACTTGGCAGCCTTTGGCTCTCTTTGGGTTTTCAGGATACTAGGTTTTCAGGGTAAAGTTAAAGTAGCTTCTTTTTCTGTCTAATTCTTCTCTCCCTTATTACTAGTTGACCTGAAAAATTTGTAATAAGACTGTAAAACACTAAAATTACACTCGTGAATTTCTTACTATTGAACTCAATTTCGACTTTTATGAAGGGTGTAACAGATTAACTTTGTGCTAAAATTTTATTTATTTTTAATATTAAATTGAATAAATGTTTATTTACATAGTGTGCCATTCAAATAATATAATTGAATGCTCAGAACTTTTAAACAGAGTGTAAATTTCTCAGAGATATTTATTTTTGGCCAGGCTTTGAGGGGTTCAGGAACTCCAGAAAAAGTCTTTAGATGCCTTGGAAGTTATATGTAGGATATTGCTCCTGCGGAAGATGAGAACAAAGGAAATTTGTCTTTGCCATCAGGAGAAGTGAATACCAAAAAGAGATGTACCATTTTGGTATACCAGTTTGGCACCAATGTAGGTGGCTCCCTGACAACGTGGCTATGCCAATGTGCTCTCTGTGAGTTCCATTGTGAGGCTGAGAAAAGCCAGGAAGGATAACTTTCTTTAAGGGGTCCTTGAGCTGGGAGGCTTAAAGGCCTGTAGAATTTCCTATGCTCTCTCACCAGTTCAATCCAAAATTCTAGTACCAAGTTCTTCCCTGACCGCTCCTGTCTCACCAATCTCTCTCTCTCTCTTTCTCTCTCTCTCTCTCTCTCTCTCTCTCTCTTACAACCTAGCTCTGGCCCATACACCACATTCACCAGGAGTGCCAACCTCCCATTTCATGAAATGAGCTGTTTGTCTTCGGCTTCCACTTCCGAATAATGCTCTTATGTATACAATACATTTTTAGCATTTTTAGGCATTAATATGATAAAGAAAAAGGACCGTGCAAATGGAAAGAAAGTAAATCTCTAGACATATGCTTTCATTTTTAGGTCTTGAATTACCTGCAAAAAAAGTTATTTTCTTGATTATGCTTGAACATAGGTTTAAAAAAAATTTCTTAAGCTCTGAGCCCAAGGTATCACAGCCATCAGGTATTCTTGAGCAAAGACATCTGATTGAGAAATAGTGAGCTTGCTGGCTGTGGGCAGGTAAGAGGAGGTGAAGCAGTGTTATGCACGCTCCTACGCCTCCCTTAGAGAAAGTTGTCATTAACAGTAACTACATTTATTGCTCAGTGTCACTGAAAAGTATCTAACATTAGGCAGTATTGCTGTTCCACATCAATTTCTCTGATATCATAATAATGTAATCAAGTCATGATTATAGTTTTGCTGCAGGAAATTATAAAATGTATTGCCTTGCCAAATGTGTTTTCACTTTGGCACACATTCTAAAGTGGCTTTCAAAGCAAATATAATGGTCTCATTATAGGGAGTAAATTGAATAGAAGCCTGCTAAGGCAATCAGTGCTGTGATAAATTAACAAAGCAACCCAATCTAAGATTGTGGTGGTATAAAAAAGTGCTGCTGAATTATTTGTCACTATATTCAACAAATAATCTGATACATGGTATTAGGCATGTAAAAAGCCCCAGAAAGTTCAGATCTACAGATTTGAACTGAATTTTCCAGAAACCTGTTGTCTTCACCCAGTTCTTACTTCTCACTATCAAGGTGGTCAGTTGGAACCACAGTAGTGAATTAAATTGCTTGATTTGGCTTTTACCCAGGATGGGAAGACTCATGCCTTTCAACTTGTAAATAAACAAACACAATTAGGAGCACTTATGCTAAGCACTCTCGTTTACCATAAAGTTGGGTAGGAGCTTTCATTAGGTCCAGACAAGTGTGAGCTCTACTGGTTCTCTTGATGTTTGGTGTTGCCCAAATCTGTCCTGGAATGCACAGTAGAGATCCTTTTGGTATATTCCTCCTGCACATCCCTAGGAGGGTGGGTGGGAGCCAGGAGCTTTGCTCACACTTCAGGCTTCCATCCCCAAACCACAGCATTAACATAACCACCCTGCAACTTCAGAGGAGGTGGAACATTAGAACAGCAGCCAGGCTTCGTCTTCAGCTCTAATTGAACTGCAATGTGGTGAAGACCAAACACAGCGAGATGATTATGTGAAGCCATCATAAACACTCCAGTGCTTATGCACAGACAATGCACCTTTTTTTCTCTTTATTGTAAAATATAACACGCACACAGGAGAGTAACTAAAACATAATGCAGGCACTATTGTGAGAGGATAACATGCCTGCCAGGAGAATTCCAGCTGTCCCCACTCAGAGAGCTACTTTGCTCTAATCCTCATTAATGGCCTGCTCGTTTGTATTCATCCATTTGTTTTCAAATTCCATGTCTATTTCCAAATTGTTTTCTTTAAAAATTTTTTTTTAAACACTTTATTGAGGTATGACTGACATGTAAAAAGCTGTACATATTTTATGTGTACAACTCAATGAGTTTGGGGATAAGTATACACCCATGAAACCATCACCACCTTCAAAGCTGTAAACATATTTATCACCTCCCCACGTTTCTTTCCATCCTTATTCTTACTACTAATAAGTAGTAGTATATTTGTATGTGTGGTTAGAACACTTAACACAAGATCTACCTTCTTAACAAAATTTAAGTAAACAGTACAGTATTGTTGCTATAGGCTCTACATATTTAGTAGATCTCCAGAACTTATTTATCTTACATAACTGAAACTTTGTCCTTTGACCATCACCTCCAAATTGTTCTTTTTCATGGACATTAGTTATCTGACTCAGGTTTCTGTCTTCTTCTCTATGTGGGTCTGGACTTAACTTTTTTTTTTTTTTCAACACACTCCAAACCTTTTGCCTGGAATCCTTTATTGTCATTGGTTGACACATCGTTGGATCTTACTTACTTCAGGCCCACTCTCCAACTCAGCCAATAGGATCGAAGCCTAGATAGATTACTCCAAGGCCATATGTCACGTCTACACATCCCTGTACATATGGAGAAAAAATGTGAGTTTTGGCATGTATTGGTGTCAGCTTGCTAGTCCGCAGAAAATCTCCCTAACTTCCCTTGAGAAACTTTCTGACTTCTTTAGGAAGATTAAAGATCATTGAAAGCCAATGTTTACACGGGTTCAATATTTCGCACCACTCGCCAGCTCCTTCCAAAATGATTCCTCATCTCCAGATTAGTTGTCAAAACCTCATCCTCTCTCCACATCTTTCTGAATTAATAGGGATTTCAATACATTCTTGACAGGATTTTAGATGGTAATTTCATAGCTATATCATCGCTTGGTGCTATGACTGCCTTTTCTTGATTATTAAACAGTGATTCAAAGCTGAACTGAGAATTTAAAAACATAATTATATTTTATATGGAGAAGGGTTGCCATTTGAGGCTGGCCCGATTGTCAAACTACATACAGCAATGAACTAGCAGCAAGAGGCTGGGGGACACGTGGGTGCAGAGGAGGAAATGACAGATGCAGCCCTGACAGCCCTCTGCTCCTGTTAATGGGGCCTAAGACAGGCGTTAACTTTAAGGAGCAGGGTACTGTGGTGACAGGAACAAGCAGGGACTTTGGAGCCAGGCAAAACTGTTTTGGCCAGGAATTCACCAGCGGGTGTGATCTAAGGCAAGTTTACTTATTTTTAGCTCTTGAAAAATTTGTGATAAAATATATACAGCATCAAATATAACATTCTAACCATTTCTGAGTGTATCGTTCTGTGACGTTAAGTACATTCACATTATTGTGCAACCATCACCACCCTCCACCTCCAGAACTTTTTCATTTTCCCAAACTGAAACTCTGTACCCATTAAACGCTCCCCTCCGCCTCCCCCAGCCCCTGGCAACCACCCTTCTACTTTCTGTCTCTGTGAATCTGGCTCTCTAGGTACTTCAGGTAAGTGCCATCATACAGTATTTGTCATTTTGTGTCTGGCTTGTTTCACTTGGCAAAATGTCTTAAAGGATCATCTGTGTTGTAGCGTGTATCAGGATAACCTTGCTCCTTAAAGCTGAATAATATTCCATTGTATAGATATACCACATTTTTGTTTATCCATTTGACTGTGGATGGACACTGGGTTGATTTCACCTCTTGGTTATTGTGAATAACTATCCCTATGAACATGGGTGTGCAAAAACCTCTTGAAGACCCTGCTTTCAATCCCTTTGGTTAAGTACCTGGAGCTGGAATTGCTGGATCATACAGTAATTCTATATTTGATGTTTTAAGGATATTTCTAGCTTTAATTAAAGTATAATATGCTATTAGAATATGGCAATACCTGTGCTGTTTGTGGAGTTTTCATAAACCGTCCAGGCACCCCACAGGCATATCCTTATACTCTTTTGGTTTCTGCCCTACACAGTGAATCACCACTACCCCAACTTTTAACAACATGGATTGGTTTTGTTAGCAAAACTATGTGAACTCTTTAAAATAGGAATGGAAATACAAACCTCACTGAGGTATTGAGATGATTCATTTGTTCATTCAGCAGATATTTAATGAGCACCTACTTTGCATATAGCACTATGAACAAGACAGAGGTAATCCCTGCCTTCGCAGAGTTTCATGAATAAGTACATGTGAGAAGCAAATGTGGCCCTTGGCATGTAATTGATGCCCAATAATTGCTCACTGTTTCCCTCACTCCCCAACCCACCCTTAGCTGTATCCATGTAAATGGCCCCATCTTTTCCTTCAAACTGGGTCCTATCTGGCTGGGAGATCAGAGATGCCACTGGGAAACCAGTGAGCACAGAGCAATCAGCCTCCTGTCTGATAAATGTCCGTGTCACCTACCAGCCACCGCCTGTGTGCACCATGAATCAACAGGTGCCCTGGTGTGTATGTGCACTTTTCCCTGGGCTTGGGCTCAGTACTGCTTCCTTTGACATTCCTCTCTCCTCTAAACACTGTGGAACAACTTTCTAGTGCTCTGGACTGCTCACGGCTGACGGCTGAACTGAAGAGTGCCACATTTATAACTGGTGTGGATCAATTCGAATTTGAAGGGAAATCTGTTTAACTTCTGCAGATGGAGTGAGCTCTGCCCCTGGCACATCTCAGAGTCTAGGCTGAGCACTTTATATACACCCTCTGATGAACCTGGGGAATGTGATATATAATAGGATCCCAGAAGTGATGTCCATGTCTCATTGGGATGAGAAACACATTTTTTACTAGCCTTGGAGAAAATGTAGATTTTTAGACTGCTAGCTGGGAGGCCCAGAGCATTTTTCTTTTATAACATTTGCCAGATGTAGTTTTTCTCTCTGCGGCATCATTCTCATGGCAGCATGGATGCAAGGACCAGTGCTGAAGTTTGAGTGAGGGGGCCCAAGAGGTGGCAGGGCCTGGAGCCAACATACCACCTGCTGCATCAGAGACACAGAGGCATGCACACCTGGCCACAGCTGGAGCTGGCCAGTTAGCTCATTGGGCAGCTCTTGGCTCATCTCCCTTTTCTTGGGCAGAGTGAATAGTGACCAGGATGGGACTACCCTGAGTCCCTTTGACTTGGGCATGATGTGACACACCTGGGAGCTTAGACGGGGTGCAGTGACTTGATCTTTCCATCTTTCTATCTAGGAGGAACATTGTTGTTTGTCCATTACGTATTCCATTTATTCTATTTATCTCAACGTGTCTTACAAATCATCAATTTACCTATTAACTATTGTATTAGTCCATTTTTGTGTTGCTATAACAGAATACCTGAGACTAGGTAATTTATGAAGAATTTATTTGGCTTACAATTCTGAGACAGCTGCATCTGGCAGGGGCCTCAGGCTGCTTCTATTCATGGTGGAAAGCGGCAGGCAGCTGGCAGGTACAAGCAGATCACATGGCAGGAGGAAGCAAGAGAGAGAGAGAGAGAGAGAGAGAGAGAGAGAGAGAGAGAGAGAGGAGGTGCCAGGGTCTTCTAAACAACCAGCTCTTGCGGGAACTAATAGAGTGAGAACTCACTCATTAATCCCCCCACCTAGGGAGAGAATTGATCCATTCATGAGGGATCTGCCCCCATGACTCAAACAGCTCCCAGCACTGCCACATTGGGGATCAGCTTTCCACATGAGTTCTGGTAGGACAATACATCCAAACTCCATCAGCTATATTGTACAGATCTTAGTTTTGCTTATATTTTATAACTTGCTTACTTATGGGGAGAACAAAGCATCTTAATATTGCTCTGAAATTATCCCAGGTGGGGAAGTCAGCCATAACTTCCACAAAGAAATCGTGGAATACTATCAGATGTACAAGTAAGAACTAGCAAATATGTAACTGGGTTTGGTTATTACATATTACTGTCTTATATTTGACATTTATTGAAACAGGGAACATACATATGAGAAGGTCTGTTTTCACAATGCTATATATTTCTGAAAAGTGTTACTATTACAATAATTCATAAGCGATTATTCTGATGCCTGAATAATGTTGGAAAAAGAGACATTGGCATTGCATTAGCAACAAAATGCCCCCTGGAACATTCTTGCTCCTGTGACCCTCTGCTTTTCCATTTCCCTTGGCATGTACACTTCTTCTTCCTGCCATATAAGTCAGTTAAAATAGGAACATAAATTTCTTTGAGCAGATGTAAATTAATGTTACCTTATTGAAAGACAAGGGGAAAAAAAGAAAAATAAAAAAACTTGCTGATCTCTATCGTCACCCAAAATAAAGCTTTGTTGAACTCCGAATAGATTTAATGTCGATTCTGACAGTTGCCCCATTTAGCCAGGAGGTGGAGTCCATGCACCAGTAAGACACTATGGCTACTGGGGCGTCAGGCTGCACTGCAGCGTGGGCTCCGCAGCAGGGCAGATGGCAGGTGATGACCTCGAGAAGGTCAAGGAACAGAATGATGAACCAGAGAAAGTGAATGCAGGCCAAGAACAAAGAAGGAATGTAGAGTAGAGGTTAAGAATGTTGACTTTGGGATCAAATAGCTTGCTTTCCAGTCCTACCTCTCTCTCTCCCTAGCCCTGTTGCACGGCAGTTACCAGATTCTTACTGAGAAAGTCAGGAGACCATTTGGTGGGAAATAAGTGGAATTATGCTATGGAGCACCAAGCCCAGCACCCCATGTTCTTGGCACACTGTACACTTCCAGGAGCCTAAAACATGGCAGAAATTCAATAACATATGCAAGGGGTCTTTTAGCTCAGTTGTCTCTAATATTTCTCATTTTGTTGGAAAGGTAAATGAAAGCCTGTTTAATTCATTTAACCCACTTATCTATAAAGCCTCTGAAAAATGTATCCCCTGTCCTCTCTCTCTCTCTTCCCTTCCATCTGTCAGCAATACTGCTGGGTAAAGTGTTGCCAAGACCAGGCCCTAATTCACCAGGAGCAACCCACAGTTGCTGAAGCCTGGGTTCTTGCTCCTCTCCCCACAACCAACAGGCCACCGATGAATCTTTATTAAGGAGAATAGAGAGTTGCTTGAGGTTGCCCAGTTTTCATGGTTCTGATGCTGGTTATCAGTCTAATGACTGGTTTATTTTGAAGAAGACACAAGAAAAGGAGAAGGAAAAAAAGTTCATGAGTCTCACCCTGCACGACACTGTGCCCTTTCTTTCTTTTATGTGTATATAAAAGCAAAGAAGCAATTGGCTTCAGAGCATGGATCATTTATAGATCACCTTTTATATTTTAAAATATTTTAGGTTACCATTAACAATTGGATAATATTGTAGGCTGTAATCATAATCAGACACAGAGACTCACAGGAAAAACTAATCTTACGATTTGGTTGACATTCTTATATGCCATTCATTGTGAGTGAAAGCTGTGGTTGAGGAAAGACATTACATTCCTTCCAAAATGAATCGGTAACAACTTTATATTTCAAGATGCTTATTTACTGAATTGTAAATACTGCAGTGTCTGCTAGACTGTTTGATACTTTGTCTCTCTGGGAGGCAATAGCAAAGTGATATCAAATTATCGTAAGAAAATAAATAAAAATAAATAAATCTTTCCCTCTTACACCTCAACCACACCTCCAAGGGTACTCTGGCTTTCTTAGGGAACTATTCAGAGGTCAGGGCACAGGTGGACACAGAGAACTCCATGCTGTAGCTCCATGGAGGGAGCTACGTGGAGCCAGAATCGCAAGGCCTCTGCCTGGGTGGGAGCGGGCCCCCCAAGATCACCTAAGATAAGCCCAGAAACTACTTTCTCTCCTTTCCAATCCAACACACTCAGAATTCTCCCTCTGAAAAACGTGGTTCAGGTGGAACCCTGCCTGTAGTACACGGCTGGATGTGTCCTTGTGTGTGTATATGTGTGTGTTCAAAATAGGTTTTTAAAAGAACTTAACTAGGATTTGTGGAACAAATCCCAACTTTATTGAATCCTTCCTTTAAATCACAAATTTCAAGTAGTGATACTATTCCAAACTCTTCACATTCTGGCAAAAACAAATCTCTTTGGGTTTTCAAAATCCTCTTTTACTACTAAAACAAGTAACAAGTTAAACAAGTCTTTTTTAGGAGGCTGTTGTAGTTCTGTCAGCAAAAGATGATGACAGCTTAAACTAAGAGGTGGCAATAGAGAGAGAAACAGTCAAGAAACAGTTTGTAGGTAGAAACTTTCGGATTTGGACACAGGCTAGAGGAGACGGTGAGAGAGAAGAACGCATCAGTGAGTACAGATGCTCCTCGACTTCTGATTAACCCATCGTTAGTTGAAAACACGGTAAGTCGAAAATGCGTTTGATACACCTGACCTACTAAACATCGTAGCTTAGCTGAGCCCACCTTAAACGTGCTCACAACACTTACATTAGCCTCCAGCTGGGCAAAATCATCTAATACAAGCCGATCTTAGAGTGTTGAATATCTCATGTACCACATATCACTAGCCTGGGAAAAGATCAAAATTCAAAATTCAGAGCACTTAGGTCAAAATTGCAATGGTTTCACACCATCGTAAAGTTGAAAAACCATAAGTCAAAGCATCACAAGTTGGGAACTGTCTGTACTGAGTTTTTGGAATTCACGTCTGGGTCATGGAAGTAGCACGTACTGAGGAAGAAGGGGAGTGAACAAGTTTGGGGGGGAGACCAAGGACTCAAATTTGGATCTAAGGAGACTGAAATGCCTGTGCCACATGCAAGAGGACATGTCAAATGATCAGTTGGACATAAATGTCCAGAGCTCAGAAAAGGTGTCAGAGCTTCTGAAGAGAGTGACCAGAGAGGTAAGAGAAAAGTAGGAGAGGGTCTGGTAAAGGTAGTGAGGAGTGGAGAATGTTCCAGTGAAGCTGTAGACAAAGTGCTGAACACCTTGAGGAGGCCAGTAAATGAAGACTGAAAAAAGCCTGCTAGGTTTAGTGACAGAAAGCTTTCCAGTGATCTTTGCAAAAGTGGGGTTTGCAGCATTGTGGAGGTGGAAGCTGGACTAAAAGGGCTTGGTTGTCAATGACTAAAAGTTGAAGTAGAAAGAGCAAGTGGAGACAGTTCTTTGGGAAAGCTTTTCTGGGAAAAGAAACAGACCTAAGGTAGTGACCAAAGGGGCTTATATGCTTAAAAGAGTTTGTTTTTTGTTTTTAAGATGAGGAAAACTTCTGCATGTTTATGTGCTGATGGGAATAACTCAGTAAAAAGGAAGAATTTGATATGCAGAAGACAGATTGGGGAAAATAGAACAAGCGAAACTTTGAAAAGGCTAGAAAGGATGGGACTTATACTGGGAGCACTTGTGGGGAGTTGGCGAGTTGGCCTTTGTCAGGGAACCTGGGGAAGGTATGCGGCACGCTCACCTGAGCTGGTTTGATTGTGCACAGCTTAGGTTCAAAGAATTACACAAGGTTGGGGTGAGCCAGTCTCCACCACAGCCTCACTGCAGTTAGGATGAAAGAAAGCCTCAGATAGAGACATTTATGAGACATAAAGTCATTTGGCATGAAGGCTCAAAATAGTTCATGTAACCGGTTCTGCAAGCTCAGTCGATTCCCAGCTCTCTGGCCTTGTAGGACTGGCAGGCTGTATTTTTGTCCATGTACCCTGCTACTGGCCTGCCAACCTCAGGCTTGGCATGTGGTTTGCTTGGACCAATGAAGTATGAGTGGAAGTGATGTGTGACACTTCCAAGTAGAGGCTTTAAGATCTTCTTCTTGGTTCCACCATCATTCTTTGCCCTCTGCCTTGGGACCAGTACATCCCAGAGAGGAGCTGCTCACTCGGCCTTGGTTGTAGTATAGAGAGGACATACAGCAGGCCTCAGCTGACCTGCAGCAGCATGCAGTGAACTGTGCTTGTGGGTAGCCACTGAGAATCAGGGGACTGTTTGTTACCATAGCATAAGCTAGCTAAGGTTGACTAACACACGGGAATTGCTACCTATAAATTCTAACTCTATGAAGGATTCACTTGGGCAACTTGAGGCAACATTCCATGCCTTCTATTTGGTATCAGGCAATCAGAAGTCCTCCTACACCAATGGCTGGACACAGGAAGCCATGAGCTCCAGGTGTAGGTGAGAGGCTTTGATGGATGCTTATACTGTGTTCACTAAGGCAGGTAAGTGTGAGGATGAAAGATATTTTCCAGCCATTTTACCTGGTCCACACATCTCAAATACCTTTAATGTACCCAGGAAGCATCCCTTTCTAACACCCATCACTCTAATTAACAAGCCAATAGTTTTGCCAATAAAAAAAAAACATTTCTTGGAGTTTTTGGATAGCTGAACCCTTGGAAGTTCCTGGAAGGTTGCGTGCCCAGGGAGGCATGGAAGCTCCGTGCCCCACACCTCTCCCTGTGCGTATCTTCTAACATCCTTTATAATAAATCAGTAAATGACTCGGTGGCACTCGAGGATGTGGCTGTCACCTTCACCATGGAAGAGTGGAAACCTTTACAAACTTGGCCTTTATAGGAAATAAATGGGAAGACCAGAACATTGCAGATAGGCGCAAAAATCATGGGAGAAATCTAAGGAAAGCAAACATATTGCAGAGGATGTCTATGAAAGTAAAGAAATCATCACTGTAAAGTCAGCCAGATTCCAAATTTTAATCTGAACAAGAAATGTCCTGGAGTAAAACCATGTGACTGTAGTTCATTTGAAAAAGTCTTCATGTGTCATTCTACCTTTAACAGGCACATCCCATCTCACCCTGGACAAACCATACAAGAATCAAGAATGTGGGGAGAAGCCATAGAAGCAGAAGCAATGTGGGAAAGACTTCCGTTGTCTCCAGTTCTATCAAATTCGTGAAAGGACGCACACCGGAGGGAAACCCGATGAATGTAAGGAATGTGGGAAAGTCTTCACTCTCTCACATGTGTTCACAGACACATGATGACGCACACTGGAGATGGACCTTACACATGTAAGGTGCGTGGGAAAGCCTTGGACAGTCTCAGTTCATTTCAAATGCATGAAAGGGCTCACCTTGGAGAAAATCACTCTGAGTGTAAACATTGTGGTAAAGTTTTCAGTTGGTCCAGTTCGTTTCAAAGACAGGAAAGAATTCACACTGGAGAGAAACTTGCAAAGGTGGAGAATGTTGGAAAGCCTTCAATTGATCTAGTTCCTTTTGAAAGCATGGAAAAAGTCACACTGGATAAAAATGCTACATGTAAGGATCGAGAAAGCCTTTGTCAGCTCAGTTCCTTTTGAATACATGACAGAACTCATGTTGGGGAATAACCCTTTGGGTGTGGACAGTGTGGTATAAAGCATTTAGACTTCTCACTTCCTTTTGAATTCAAGAAAGAGTTCATACTTGAGAGAAACCCTAGTTACGAATGTGGAAAAGCTGTCATTCATCATATAACCTTCTAAGCACACAAGAGGATGCTTAATTGAGAGAAACCACATAGATGTCCAAATGTGGGAAAGCAGTTGGCTGTCCAAGTTCAATTCGAAGCCATGAAAAAACCCACACTGGGAAGAAACCTCTTGGACAGAAGCGATGTGCAGAAGCATCTGGTAGGCCCATATACTGATAACACATGTACAAGTGCACACTGGGTTGAAACCCTGTTCATTTTAAAAATACAGGAAAGTTTTTAATTTTAACAAATACTTTAGAAGTCATGTGAAAACTCATGTGGACTGAAATTTCACAAACTTCAGTAATGTGAAAGCCTGATGGAAATTAATTCACGTACAATGCTCTAAAAAATTTAAAACATGAAAAAATATTGTAAAAGTAATATGTTATGTTTATCAGTGGCTGATTTCTTAATGTGGATGTATGGATTATTGATTTCTAATTCTTTCATGAAGAAACATGGAGGTGAGTCAGTTTTATAGGTACTCTTTAAGCAATAGTATATGAGTTTAATAGCTAGTTTTGTTTTTAGGCCAGTTATTAAAATTTTTCTCTTTCCAAAAAAAAAAAAAAAGGAAATAATTTCTTGACATCCAATATATATTAATTAGCAAAGGGTCATGGACTAAGATAGGGAAAATATAGAGATTTGTTGTGGCCAACCCTGGAGTATGACCCTCTCTAATACAATGCTGGATACCCTGTACTGGGCCTTTTTGTTTTTGAGTCCTGTGACCCTTTATTATCCACAAAAATAGAAGGTAGTAATCAACACTATAGCAAATATATTAGATGTTGATCCAGAACATTTGAAAATAAACTTTTTTATTGAAAAATATATGTTTGCAAGTCTCCCTAAAGTGCAAATTCAGGTTGTCACGGTCAACTTGGACTGCCAACTTGTCCACAGTCCTCCCAACCCTTTGATCAGTAGGAAGGCCATACAGAGTGACACATGGAGAAAGACAGAGAGAGAGACTGAGAGAGATGATGGGAAGGCCCAAGAAGGAAAATTCTCCAGGTAATGGATGGAGCCACTCGATTATAACTATCGGCAGCACAAGGGGTGTTGTGACGGCTTCAGCAGGGCTTTTGAGGTCCTGAGGCGGTACCAGCTTCCAGCAGGCCCCGTGGTTGTGTGTCTTGGCACCTGCATGTGTCCCTTTCCCCACCTCACCCCCACAGGGATCCCCATGCCCAGCATACCTAAGGCTGGGCCCCAGACCATGCAAGACGGCATGTTACTAACCACACAGAAAGAAGCTTAAACTGTTAGGCATTTGCAAAAAGAACACACTAATTTTAAGGAAGTTTTAAAATGTGAATCTCAGACATCATGAAGGGGGAAGAGGGGAAAGTCTGTGTGAAGGCTTGACCAGAGAAGAAAAGGCCTGAGAGAATTATGTTAAGGAGTGGGAGAGTGATTAGTGAAGCATGGTCCAATTTCTGGCTACTTGGAGTCCATGCAAAGTCTGTGATCATGTCTCTAGATAAGATCAGTCTGCCTCAATGGGTGAATTCTTCAGGAGTGCTCAGCTGCAGGCATGGACAAAGGGGGGTTGCTGTTATCTCGGACTGGGTTTTTTCCAGAGAGAAAGAGAGGAAGTTGAGCGTGTTTGCCAGGGAGGGAGTGTTTATCATTCTGGGCTGTGGAATCCTGGCTGGACCCCAGAGACCTGAGATGAGGGGATCCATGGACAGGGGTCTCAACTGAGGCTGAGAGATCAAATGTTCTCATCGCAACGAAGTGATTGAGTTTTGCAATGATGAATATGCTAATTATCCTGTTTTGGCCATCACAGATTATATACATGTACTTAAATATAACTCTATACCCCATAAATATGTACAATCAATATGTTTCAATTAAAAAATCAATTCCTTTTAAAAAAAAAAAAGGTTAAAATGGAAAAATT
The DNA here is from genome assembly GCF_027409185.1 of Cynocephalus volans. NCBI lineage: Eukaryota > Metazoa > Chordata > Mammalia > Dermoptera > Cynocephalidae > Cynocephalus > Cynocephalus volans. The sequence goes on from NC_084466.1 coordinate 17,257,619, forward strand.
TATGTTATGTATATTTTACCACAATTTTTTTAAAAAAGGAACAGAAAAACAAATCTGTGGAGGCTCTCCAGAAAGCCTGGATCAGATGATTTATAGAGGGCAGAGAAAGTAACGAATAGCAGAAAGAAAACAAGGTTTTGTCCGTCCAAATCACTTCTGGGTCCTGGTAGTTCCTCATCCTGAGCTTATTCATTTCAAAGCTGGGAGACCCACTGGAGTCCATGCCCAAGAACAAGACCAGCACTAAAAACCAAATGTCAACGAATCGATTAAGACCACTAGGTCCCCCCCCCCCCGCCTTTTCTTTTGCAAAGACATCTTTTTTCTTCTCTTTCAGGAAAGCTTGCCAAGCAATAAAACACGGAACAAGTAATTAAGAACTGGTGTTGTTAACAAGCTGTTTCTGTTTTCATTCCTAATAACAGATCTTCCAGTTTCCATAAGGAAAAAAAGTCTTGATTTCAACGATAAACCCAGAACATGGAAAGGATGGAATTAATTGAAGATCCCCTTTGGCCTTTGCCCAAGTTGGCTCCGGAAGAGCTTGGCAGGGCATAGGGAGAAATCAGATTAGACAAAAATCCGCAGGGCAGAGCTCCCCAGGGAAGAGGATCAAATGAATTAAGAGCTTGACCTAAGGGTCACAAGGGAACCCTGTCAGAGACATCGCTAACAGGAGCAGCAAAATGCCTCTTGGACGTAGAATGTGGAAAAGACAGTCCCCCCGCAGACCTCGGGAGGGCCGGAGCCACCTGCCCCCGCAGTTCTCGTGGGCCCGTGCCCACCAGGCGTGTATCTTGGTGGGGTTTTCTTGGCCACTCTAAAAATTTCTTTTATGGAGAAGATGACGGAGAGTGTGAAGGAGTGTCCTCCGGGCAGACGGCCCCCCACCCCCGGCCCGGCCGCCACCTCGCCCTTGAACTTTCCCCTCAGATGCACTCAGGTCTTCTGCAGACTTCTTAGAGTCAGATCGCTCTTAAGCAAACCATGTCGTTTAAAAGTCTGTCCCTTGGTATTGGAGCAGCTTTACCCACAGAGCAGGTGACAGAGGGGAGAGCACAGACATGACATGAGAGTCGCAGGTATTGGTTTGCTGCCTCTCTCTGCTTTTAAACTGGGGTACCGGGCGTGGAATGTGCAGCAAAGACTGACGTCATGGCATTTCCACCAGAACCAGGCCCCCTAAACTGTAGCAGGAAGTTTCCTGGGGTAGCCTCTCCCATCACTCCAGGCCTCCTTTCAAAATTAGTCTTTTTGGATTTCACGTGTTGGGTGGAAAGCTACCCAACGAAGCTCCTGCATAATGACAAGAAAAAGGGAGTAGGATCAAGATAAGGCTGAAGGTATTTATCCAGTGTTTAAAAGAGAAAACAGGAATCTTTCCAGAAACGCTCATCATGTAAAATTCCAAAGTGCATTATTAAACGGATGTCTTGTGAAGATTTAGAAAAGGAAGCAGTGATCATTGGGGCAACCTCTTGGGGGCAATAAATAAATACATAATGCCAAGTTAAATACAAGAGCTTTAAAAGGTTAATGGATTAGAAGAAAACTCCAGTGAGATCCTGTATTAATATTTTAGCAGACATCTGACAATTTCTCAAGATATTCTTGAGAACGGTAGTGAATATGTATGTGTGTATGTATATATAGTAGTGTGTGTGCGTGTGCGTGTGTGTGTGTGTGTGTGTGTGTGTGTGTGTGTAGTACTGGCCCCTATCCATGTTAGCGCCAGGTGATTACCAGATGTGTTAATGGCACTGCAGCTATTGTTACCGTTCTTAAAGTTTCACTCCTTTTTAAAAATTTTACTTTATCAATAGACAATGTAGTTGATTTTCGTGTCCCTTTACCAATTCCTCCATTCCCCCTACCCCCCACCCCTAAAGTTTGCTTTCTTAGAAATGCATACTGGAGTATCTGTAGGTAAAATTATATGTATCTCAGATTTGTGTTAAATACTGGAGTCATCCCTGCAAAAGTGGAAAGTTTAATAAAACAAGATGGACAAAATGTTAATAATTGTTGAAGCTGATACCATGGAATTTCATTGTACTCTATTTATATTTGAAAATTTCCATAATGAAAAGTTAAGAGATACTTCCCATGATAGGTTATAAACAAATGTTCATTGAATAGAAAAGAATAAGTGAAATAAATTCCCTGAGCTTTAAAACTGCAATGTGATTCTCTCCCTGCCTGCATTTCTAAAATGTTAATGTTATTGACCATTGTTGTTTCTTGGATTCCACCTTTTCCTTTTGGATTCGTTTTTTTTTCTTATCAAAGTATGTTTATATGTGAATTAAGGGGTTGCTAACCCTTCTCTGAATTAAAGATTTTAAAGCCCTTGTGCTGTGCAGGAAGAAGATAGAGATTTTCAGTAGAAGTGGAGATAATGGCCATCCTTATCTAGTTCCTGGTTTTGAAGAGACACTTATAATTTCCAACCACTAAATATGATGTTTGATATAGGTTTCTTGTAAGTTCTCTTTAATAGATTAAGGATTTCCCTTCGAATCATAGTTTATATTTTGGGCTGGGTGGGGGAACTTAATTGTGGATTTGTATTGAATGTTATCAAATAACTTTGTAATATATTGACATATTCATGTAGATTTTCAACAGAAAATTTATTTTCCCACAGTTCTGGAGGCTGGATATTTGAGATCAGCATGGCTGGTTTCTGGTGAGGCCTCGCTGTCTGGTTTGTAGACAGCTGCCTTCTTGCCGTGCCCTCACATGGCCTTTCCTTGGTGCGTGCTTATGGAAAGAAAGAGCAAGCTCTGGTCTCTTTTCCTCTTCTTACAAGGACACTAATCCTATCAAATCAGGGGCAAACTCTCATGACCTCGTTTAACCTTAACTAGTTCTATAAAGGCCCTATCTCCAAAAACAGTCACACTGGGGGTTAGGCTTTCAACATAAGAATTTGGGAGGGCAGGACGGACACAAACATTCAGTTTATAACATTTAATATTGTTACTCCAATTTATTTGGGGAAATATTTTCTTGGCATATAATTTTCCTTCACTTTAAACTTTTTTATTTCATGATGTCTTATGTGGATTTCTTATAAATAGCATATATTTCATTGGTGTTTTCTTGGCCAATCTAAGAACTTCTTTTATGGCCATTGAGTATAATAATATAATATATATCATATATGTAGTGTTTCTATTTATTGTAATTTATTGCCAGCTTTTTAATCTTATTTTAGATGTAGGCTCCTACTTTTCTATAATTTTGGAAAATACTTGATTTATCTTCAAAAATTATTACCATTTTACCTCTTCTCTCTTACTTCTCCAGGTTCATACATTCTACCTTCCATCTACTCTTTCATATTTTTTCTCTTTATTTTTTGTGCGATACTCTGGATAGTTTCAGATTTCTCTTCTGATTTACTAATCCAGTTTTCAACTATATCTAAACTGCTATTTAATCTGGTAATTGAACTTTTAGAAATTATAATGGTCTTCAGTGGAGACTATTTTCTCTTTGTGAGTCTTGCATGTTGTAGTTTGTAGAAGGTTTTCTATCTAGTAGTTTTAAACTTGCTTCTGCCAAATCCCTGGTGGTGAGTGGGGTTCAGTGTTTGCCCTTAAATCAATCTCTCTCTCTCTTTCTCTCAGTTTCAGGTTTATACAAACCCAGGAGTTCTGGAAAAGTCAGGATCTATTCAGGAAAACAGAAGCCACGCCAGTATTTTAAACAGAGAGGAGTTTACACAGAGAATTTGTTACATAGGTGTTAGGAGTCTAAAGCAAAACTGAGGCGCTGAGGTAATCCTGAAATTAAGAGCTGAAGGAAATGAACAACCTAGCCTGAGGGGACAAAATGGAAAAGGGGGGACCAGAGCTAAAAGCTTGAAAGAAGGGCACCGCAAGCCTGGTGCCTAGACTCCTGAGGGGAGTTTCTACACAACTGGTGCTTAGAGGAGGAGGGGGAGGGGTGACTCTGCAGCTGCGTGGACCTCTGAGGAAGAGGCGTCGCTCCACGGGTGCTCAGACTGCCAAGAGAGGACCTCTGCAAAAACCAAGAGGTGTGGACTGGGGGTCAGGGAGCTCAGCTCCACCGGGGCCTCGACTGCTGGCTGCTCCTTGGTATCACTGAGAAGGTGCACGGGCTGGTGCTGGAGATGTCCTGAGAAGCAAGAGGACTGCTGACAGAAACCTAAATATGAGAAGCTAGAAGGATGCTGACAAAGTCCTCCAGCCTGCAGGCCTCCCTCTGATGCCTTCTCCTGACAGAATCTAACAGGAAACCAGTCAGTGAGGGCGTCTGGGAAATGTGGTCTACAGAATCGGAGCCGCAGCCTTCTAGAGACACATAGTAAAGGGTGGGTTTAGGGATATGAGACTTTGGCTGACTAAGTGACTTCCCTCCCGCTCCTTTGGCTTCTCCATACTCTTCTACTCATATTTGAACCTCCACTTGATTCCTATAATAGTTTTGTACTTTTCAAAAAATGGTGGCACAAAAAATGATTACAACGTGTAAGGTTGAATATACTTATTATCCTGATGGGAACATCACCTATTGCACACAGGTATTGATATTCAATGCTGTACCCCACAGATATGTACAATCAATTATGTTTCAATAAAAAATTTTTTAAAATAAAAAATTAGAAAATGTTCCAGAATTGAAAAAAATTTTAAAATATAAATAAATAATTGTGGCAAAGTATACATATACGAAATGTAACATAAAGTTTGCTATTTTAACTGTTTTAACGTATATTTTAACCATTTACAATATACTTATACCACCATTCATCTCCAGAACTTTTTCATCTTCCCAAACTGAAACTCTGTACCCATTAATAACTCATTCTATTTCTAGTTTATATTCATTCTTTTCTAGCTGTCACAATCCCACTAGAATATTCTTCTACCTAAAGAATAGATTGTAAGTTTAAACACCATCAAAAATTATTACATAAGAAAATAAGTGCATAACAGGCAAAATAGAAAATATTCCTAGCTGCTATAGTCCTTGTTTCTTTAACTGGTTATGAGGTTGTAGTTAATATTTAGAATTCTTTTCTACTACCTAGGATTGTTTATCTGATGGCGTGACCTAAGTCTTCATTCAAGAAAAATCAGAATCCTCGGTCATCCAGCCTTAAATGGGTTGATACAATCATTCTTTTAACTATTACTAATAGATTTGGAGGTATTAAGAGTCATTGACTTAGTCCTTCCTGCCCCACTGTGTAGTAACAACGCTACATCCTCTTATCATTGGAATTGATTACACCAGTCAGTAATTTACCTTCAGCCCTGCAGCACATCCTGGAACTGCTGCAGCTGACGACCATCAGCTCGCTGGACTCCTTGCTGCAGGTTCAGCCAGAAAGGAGAGCTGAACAGGGTACATCGCAGCTGCCCTGGAGGCCTTCCTATTCAGGGAAGAGTCATTCGGTGGTCCCTGCTGTGTTAGATGAGGAGGGACTGCAGGGAGAGTGAAGCAACACCTTTTATGATGCACTCTGTACTGCCATGTCTCGAGGCCCTCTGTATTCAGAGATGGGCATAAACAAGGCAGTGGTCACTTTCACTAAGGCACCCAGACACCCACAGAAGGAAAATATTTGGTCAGGGTATAATGTAGAGATCCAGACCATGGCCCAACTCTAGGGAAGGGCTTGAGGCACAAAAATGAAATGACTTTTAAGGAAGGAGGAGTCTGGTCTGGTGACCTGGTTCCATGCAAGGACCTGAAGATATTTTGGGTGTATGATGTTCCTCTCAACCCAGCCACTCTGCCATAGAAGCTGTGTTTTGGAGAATGATAGCAGAACATGATGGGTCCACTAAACAGAGTGCTAACCTGGGAAGCTGGGCAGAGAGACCTGGAGCAGCAAGGGCATCCAGCAACAGAGGACAAGCTCTGTCAGTCAAACTGTGCTGGTCCAACCTCCAGGGCTCCATGGCGACATCTAGCAGTGACAGGTAATGGTAACTGTGGTCTGATCAGACTCAAGTTCTTTCTACTTGGCTTTTGCAGATAGGATGAACTGTTCTTTTGCACTGAGAAAAATTTAGTAAGACCCCAGGTTTCTTAAACACTACAGCTAAGGGTGGAGGGGGTGGGGGGTGGGTGCGTGTGAAGAAGCTCCAAGAAGACGGTAGCGCACTGGGCTTTTGGTTAATGGGGTATGTGGTACTCAAGCGTTTTATTGGAAAAATGAAAGTGGTGTGACTGTATTTATGCTTGAACTTGATGAAGTGAGTCATACTAATGGGCTTAAATGATCTGTCTTCTAAACTGGAAGCCATGCTGACAGCTCTTCCATGTAAATTACTCCTGCTCTTCCCATCTCTTCCAGCCTTTAGTGCTTGGCATATGCTTATTTATCTTTCTATGAGCTTATCCTGTCATTCTAGTGGGATTTCAAGTTCTGAAGACAAGAACCATGGATTATTCCCTCCCTGGACCTGTAACCTTGAAAGACAGTGATGCCTGAGGGGGTAACAGAGAGCTGAATTTATTCACCCTGTTGGTCATCTCTTTGCTCTCAGAGAACTGAAATTATAAATTTGAAACAAATTAAGTAAATTTCCCAAAGTAGTTAATGATTAGCAGAGAGCAAGTTTAAAATGGATTATTAAAGTCAAAGGAGTCTGGCATTTTGATTGGGAAATAAAAGTCTCATTTCTTGCCTGTTTTACGGATCTGCTTTGTTTCCGATTAATATGGTACAGCTGGTCCTCAAGTGCTCAGCTTCTGTTTCCTAAGCCAATACCGAGGTAATTTCCATGACTTATCTCCTGTGATGGCAGGAGCAATAAAAAAATGTTAAATATTAACCTTTTAAATGAGGCAATAGGGCATCGGTGCCAATTAGTTAAAAAAAAGGACAGAGAATGATTTAGTCATTTGGGGGAAGAATACAGAGTTTGAGCTCCAGCGTGTTTTATGCTTAAGCAATGAAATGGAGAGATTTGTGTTTGTAGCTAGAGATGGGAGAACATAAAACCAGGAATGCCAAGTGACTTGCCCAAGGTCAAGGCAGTTGGCTGAAAAAGCTGCAGGAGCAGTGGAGGTCCCTTGACTCCAAACCTAGTGTGCTCCCAACAGGGACATCTCTGAACCAGCAATTGGCTTCCTATTTTCTTGCCCTTTTCGGCACACACATGAGATATCTGAGGCTTTGAAACACACAGCTGCCAAAGTTTCTTCTGGCCACGTGGTACTCGGTGTGATATTACCTGGACTGATTAGAACACTTTGATAGATAAATTCAGTTACATGGTAAGTGAAAGTGGGGAGGGTTTTCTGCTTCTGAAACTCTAGGAGGGAGAGAGAGAGCCCACAAGAACGATCTTATTTTTGCCAGGGAATCACCCCTAAATGATAAAGTAAGATGCTTACCTTGGGAAAATGTTTACAGTACTCACCTTTTAGTCTCATTTATTTCTATCCAGATCCCTAACAATCCTAAAAATTACTTTCAAATTAGAAAAAGGGGTGTTGGTGAAGGGTGTTCCCCCCCAAAAAATCAAATGGAGAAGGAAAAACAAGGTATAGATCTGAAATTTAAGATTATAATAAACATTTTGTGTGTATAAAATGTTTAACAATTTAAAAAATGATGCTTTTTTTTTCTTTATTTATTTTGAAGCACCCTTTACCCGATGACCTTGTGTTTTCACCTTGTTGGTCATGGTCCTTGCCATATCCCATCTAGCTGGAAGGGTTCAGCCTCCTGCTTCCTGCTGAAGAAAGGTGCTCTTGGTTGTTTTTGGTTTTCTTCTTAGATAGGACTAGGATTTGAACCAGGCTGGGGCAGCTCAATGAAGGGTCATCCATCCCTCTGCAGACCAGTGCATGATTAACCTGGAACGATGTACTCTGTCCTTGAAGGATGAAGCAATTGGTTAAGCAAAGCAAATGGGCTCCCTGTTGGACTGGAGAAAAGCAGAAAGGGTTGGCTGGTTGCTGGACGAGGAGGACGGAACTGGCCCACAGAATGGGGCAAACCACACAATCAGGAGCAAGTGAGAACTGGCAAGGGCAGCCTGACCCCTGGGTAGCCTGAGACTTAGATGGCTTATCAGTCTCTGTCCCTGGGAGCCTGAAATAAACCTTTCTTTACCATTGGTGGCCCAAATAAGTCTTCGTTTATTGCATCCAAAATACGAGGAACTCACATATTAAATTATTAGAAACAATAGGACAGATATGGCAGAATATTAAGGGGAAGGGAGAATCAACAATTGAACTTAACTTAGGACACAGTGTCACTGGAGTGTGCTTTGAGAAAATGCTGGAATTGAGAACGTGCTGGAATTTTTACCTGTAATACTCTTACAGATTAACATTCTTTAAAAAAATTATTTTATCTTTTAACATTGGAGTAGCTTTAATTGAGTAACCAACTCTTTTGTCTTTATTCTGTAAATACAAATATAGCATCACTATTAGACCCTGACCTGGTCCCTCCAAATGCATTTCCCACAAGCTGATTTATTTGCTGTCCTTTAAATATGCCATAATATGTATATAACTGCCTCCAGGTTTTTGCTCACATTTTCCTCTGCATGACCCGCCATTCTTTCTCTTTTATTTAAGTGGAATAATATTTGGGACCTAGTTAAATCTCACTTTTTCCATGAAACATTTCCCAACTCTCCAGATCCATTGTGATCTTCTATCACAGAATTTTGAATAACACATTATCTTTCTACATCTGAGTCTTGTTCAAGAACCAGGTCATTAGTTGACTGAGGACTACAGTTCACACAGGCACATTGTCCGATTTTTGGTAGGTACTCTGTAAATATTGATGATGATGATGAAGACAGCATGGCAGGAGAGAGAGAGAGAGCTGAACTAAAGGCAAGAGAGCTACACATTAGATCTCACCGTGTTATTAGTAGTTTGTAGGCAAGTTCCTCACCCTCAGCTTTCTCACCCAGCAATTCTAATATCCCTTCCACTTGTTAAATTCTAAAATGTCAGCAGCCTTTAGGTTGAGGTGGTGCTTGAATGTGAAGATAATATAATGTGGGAGAAGAGCATGGGCTTGGGAGTTATTTCAACCTCGGTTTGCATCCTGGCTCTGCCCCCAATAACTGTGTGTTTGGACAAATTTCTTAACCTCTCTGTGTGTTCATCTCCTCATCTCTAAAATGGAAATAAAATATATAACTTATAGTATCCTTATGAAGATTAAATTAGGTTACATATCTAAATGCATGGTACATCTCAGACTTTCAAAATTAGAACTATTTTTGGATAAAAAAATTATTTTGGAAAGTTTAATGCTATTTAGTTTTGTTTATCTAGCTGCTCACTAATCCAGATTTTGAGTAATACTTAATATTTCACATGCAAGATTATTATCTTGCCTTAAATATGTCATACATTTCAAAATTCAGATTTTTAGAGCTTAGTGATCCACTATCCAAAAGGATTCTGGGGAAGACTCATCTAATTTTTACTTATTATTGCCTTTGAATAAAATTTAATTTTTTAAAACATAACTTTGACAGATTTCTGCTTCTAATCAAGTTGGAATAGCAGGGACCAGATTTACTCTCCCACCTGAAGAAACCAGAAAAATAAAAAATTCAAAATATGTGTGAAACTACAGTTTTTAAGACAATAGACATCAGGCAGTAAAGGGCAGTGACCCCTGAGAGACAGAAAACCAACAAGGTGAGCCCAACAACTGATGCAGCTTACGGCCTTAGCACAGTTTCCAGGTCACAGTGCAGGGAATGGGAAGCCAGGTAGAAGCCAGTGGGTTCCCTGAGTTGAAGAGATGAAGCCAATGTCCAGAGAGACTAAGGTGCGCAGAGAGAGGACCCCTCAAGAATTCAGCAGAGTACTTATCAGCAAATGTATGTGTGAAAATCCAGGGCTTGAGAAAGCATCATCTAAAATGATGCAGGAAACAGGGCCTGGCACTTCTACAGAGTCAGGAATCATGTCTGCCAGATGGAAAAAAAATTCGTAATTCATGGGTATTGGGTACTCTGGAAGGTCTTGCCTCGGTAATGGGGAATAATTTGCTCTAGACTGAGCATTCCTCCAGAACTTTCTAGGAAATTATAAAAGCAAGACTAAAGAACCAATTTCCAAGCAACATATTGCAGAATAAAGCTCAAGAATATTTATAGAAGTACAAAAATATCCATCCCCCAGCAAAGTAAATTTCACAATGCCTGATATCCAATGAAAGATTATCAGCCATGCAGAGAAGTTGAAAAATACAACCTATATTGAGGAGAATAACCAATTAGTTGGAACCAACCTAAAACTAACACGTGTGTTAGAATTAGCCAAGGATATTAAAGCAGTTATTATAACTATTTCTCATACGTTCAAAAGGTTAAATAGAGACATGAAAGACACAAAAAGACTCTCAAATTGAACTCTACTAATTAAACTACAATTTCTGAGGTGAAAAATACACTGAATAAGATTAATGGTGATTAGGTAGACAGACACCAAAGAAGAAAAGGTTAGTAAACTTGAAGATATAGCAATAGAAACTATCCAAACTAAGACACCTAGATAAAAAAGAAATTTTAAAAAAGTATGTAAGCTTTCTCACTAAAATGTAGGACAACTTTAAACAGCCTAATATATCTGTACTTGGAGTCCTTGAATGAAGAAAGGGGGAAAATATTTGAAGGAATAATGGATACAAATTTTCCAAATTAGATAAAAATTTTAAACCCATGGATCTAAGATGCAAAATGAACCCCAACCACAAGAACATGATGAAAACTACATCAAAGTCTGTCATAATCAATTGCTCAAAAGCAGTGATAAAGAGGAAACATCAAATACATCCTAAAGAAAGAAGAGAAAAAAGCCATGTTATATACAGAGGCACAATGATAAAGATGACAACAAATCTTTTGTCAGAAACAAGTATAAGAAAGAAAACATTGGTGCAGAATCAGTAATGAAAGAACAAAACCTGTGAAACTGGAATTCTGTACCTAGCAAATACATCTTTCAAAAACAAAAGTGGAAAGAAAAAAAAAAAAAAACACATTAAAAAAAAGAAATTAAAAAAAAAGAAAAAAGTGAAAACCACTTGGTACATTTCCTAAAAGTCATTCAATTGTACACTTAAAATAGATAAATTATGTGATTTGTAAAATATGTCTTGATAAAGTTACAGGAAAAAAAATTGCTCTTGAGTTACTATTGCTAGGGCTTCCTTTTCCAATTTCTCTTTTGTCTGGGTTTATCTCCTGCTCCGAAGCAAATGACCTTTGTTCTATCAAACTTATAAAAGTTTTACAACAAAAAAAGTGAAGGCAAAATAAAGACTTTTTCACACATAAAAAAGCTGAAAGAATTCCTCACCAGCAGACTCACACTAAAACAATGTTAAAGAAAATCCTTTATGTATAAGAAAGATATTGTCAGATGGAAATCAGTATCTACACAAAGAAATGAAACACACTGGACATGGTAACTACATGTGTAAATACATATTACTAATAAAATTAGATTATCTCACATCATATGCAAAAATCAACTCAAAATGGATTAAGGACTTAAACATAAGACCTGAAATTGTAAAATTACTATTAAAAAAAATATGGGAAAGCTCCACGAAATTGGTCTGGGCAATGATTTTTTAGATATGACCCCAATAGCACAGACAACAAAAGTAAAAATAAACAAATGGGATTACATCAAGCTGAAAAGCTTCTGCATAGCCAAGAAAACAATCAACAGAGTGAAGATACAACTTAAAAAAATGGAAGAAAATATTTGCAAATGTTGCCACTTGGCGGAAATGTGTTTGTGGCGGAGCCTTCCTTCTTGGCTCCGGAAAAAAATTCACACAGGGGTTGGGAGAGTCACCCTCCTGTTAGCACATTAGACACTCTGACCAAAGTTACTCAGGAGGTGATTGCCCGTGCTTTGAAGCAATGAAGCACTTTACTTCCAGGCCAGTGTAGCCCTCTAGGAAACAGAGGTACTAATGGTTGGGCCAGTGTGCCATCTGCATTATACCACCCTTGTATACCACATTCCAAATCCCCCTCTTCATCCAAACAAAGCTTGTGGGCCTAGGTTTTCCCTCATAGAAGGGCAAATTTCCCCATGCAGTACCCTGCATAGGAACCTAAGAGATGTCCTTTGTCCCTCAAAGTGTTAGCTCTGGGGCCAGCGATCATTGTCTCCCTCTCTGTTTTCTGCCCTTCCTTGAGGTTCTACAGGTCTTTGCCAAACACCCTTCTCACCAAGCTGTAGGAGAGGAGAGAATGGCTTCCATCTACCCTTCTAGGTTCTTTGGCTGGGCTATGAATTAAATTAAAGTAAGACAGATTAACAGTAGAAAAACCATTTTAATTAGATGTGCACACAAGTGGGAATCAAAGAAGGGTTTCACAAAAGGGAATGTCATAAAAATATGAGACTCAAAGAAGATGATTGAAACTTCTGTAACATCCTAAGCTTGAGAAATGAATAGGGGCTTAGGGATGCTGCAGGGTGGTGGAGACAAATTACTGTGGGTGAGGAGTAGAAATATATGGTGAATCAAGGTTGCCTTGATATGCAGGTAAAAGTCTTTCAGGTGATAAAGTTTGTCTGGAGCAGCTCTCTTCTTGGTACAGCTACCTTTACTAATGAAAATTTCCTTTACTGATGTAAATTTCCCTTACAAAAGAGCAGCTGTCCAGGGCTACTCCTTTGCCTGCAGTTTCTCAAAATAACCAGTTAATAATCAATATGCCAAAGAGGAGTATTTTGGGATAATGTGTTCTGAGCCCCCACAACCCCCACCACTACCGCCTGGACACTCCAGGACACGCTCAGTTCTCAGGTGGGATCCAGTGTGGTCCCTCTCTCTGGAGCCCTTATTACAAAAAAATGATTCCATAAAGCCCTCCAGCATCTCACAGGCAAAATGTGGGCCAGCTGCCTCCCTTCTTCATCCTCCCTTAAATTGCCTTCTAAAGTCTTTGCACTTCTGGGTTTGTCCCTGATTTCACCTGGACAAAAACAGGGAGAGGTGGTAGAGAGGCAAACAGACAACATGTCTGGGAGGGTAAATCTTTGAGCCCCTCTAAGGGAGGATCCTGACACTTAGGGGTCTTTCCAAACAATAGGAGGAATCAGGTTTTTCTGTGTGGCCCTTGTGAGGGCTTCCTTAGTCCTCAGTTCAAGGTTAATCCCAGCCTTCAGGACCTCTTGTTTGCCCCTTTAGAAACATGGATCCACACAGCTACATTTCAGATGCTGAAGAATTCACAGTTACCTGCAAGTTTTGCCTACATCTTAGCAATGTTATTTCTACCTATATCCCCATATATATTTTAAATCAGGCCCCATTTGTGTAAATTGTGTTGGCTTTCTGCTGATACTTTATGGAGGACACTGATTTAAATCTATATGTACACTATAAATCAGCAAATCCTGACCAGTGTTACTTTAAAAAAAAAAAAAGATCTCTTTCATCAAAATGTTTTTGCTGAGTCATCCTTACCTTTGAATTTTCAAAGGGAACACAAAGTTGATTTTGCCAGAGCAGCCTCTGACTCTACGTGCTTGTAAATTCAAATGGGGTGAGCTCCAGGGCAAGCAAGCTACAGAGTCTTGTAGTTCAGGGAGTGAACTTAAAGCAGAATACCTGAAACTGGGTAAATTATAAAGAAAATGAAATTTATTTCTTATAGTTTGGAGACTGGGAAGTCCACAGTCCAGGGGGCACATCTGGTGAGGGCCTTCTTTTTAGTGGGAACTCTCTACAGGGTCCCATGGTTACCAGGGTATCATATGGCAAGAAAGGGCTGAGCAAGAGTGAGCTTTCTCACTTACTCTCCTTTTAAAGCCATCAGAACCATGCCCATTACTCCATGAATGAATCAATCCATTCACAAGGGCACTATCCTCACAATCTAATCTCTTCTTAAAGGCCCCACCTTTCAAATATCATTATTGGATTTCCTATATCATCACTGGATCTCCATGGAGATCAACTTTCCAATACATGAACTTTTGGGGAACACATTTGACCCATAGTAGGAAGTGAGGACTTGGCCCAGAATAGAGCATAACCACTAAGATCCCAACATGTGGCCACAGGTCACTGTGCTTTTCAATCCGTGCCCCTCCTCAGCATGCTTTTGAGTCTACAACTTAAAGTGAGGACCTCTTGGTTTTCTCAATTCACTTTGAAATGCAAGATGATGAATGTGTCACAATATACCAACTGTTAATATGAAATATATAACAACCCAGATGGAAACTGGCTTGAAGCTTTCTTGTGATACTGTAAAAAAAAAATGTCCAAACAATCTGACCAGAAAAGAGAAGTTGGTACACTCATCCCAGGCAGGATTCCTGGGAACTGAGTTGAGCTCCTGAGTTGAAATAAAATAAATTTCGTTTTCTTTATAAATTACCCAGTTTCAGATATTCTGGTATAAGCAACAGAAAATGGAGCTTGCCCTGGAGCTCACCCCTCTTGGAATTTGGAACCAAGTAGAGTCAGAGGCTGCTCCAGCAAAATCGACTTTGTGTTCCCTTTGAAAATTCAAAGGTAAGGATGACTTAGCAAAAACATTTTGATGAAAGAGACCCTCCCTTTTTTTTTCAGTATCGGTGATCAGGGTTTATTGATTTATAGTGGACAAGACTGGACTTCAGCACTAGCACTTGGAGCCAAGGATGCGCCAGGAGGCAACATCTGTAAGGAAACTGAAGTAGGGGTGGGGCAGAGAGTGCATCCCCTAGGCATCAATCAAAGGGCCAAGAGAGAAGCAGAAAGTCAAGATCCAGGGTAAGGTCAGAAACAATGGTCAGAACTAGCCCCAAATAAGAGGATTCAGAACGGAGGCTGGGGTAAGAGGCTGCGGAGGTCCCCTGAGCCACAGAGTACAGCCTCAGTGACTATCCATGCCTTGGCTTTCAGTTTTCCCACGGTATGAGAACTGACCAAGGCACTTTGCTTGTGCACAGCTATTAGATTCTTTTTGGTAGATTCTGTAGCTGTCAAAAGTTAAAAGGTAGAGGAAAATTAACCACTCCCCAACAATCCTGTAACTGGATTATAGTGAGAGCTGATTTCAGATGGAGTTCTACCACACATAGTCACTTATTAGGTAACAGTTTATGAGCAAAGAGGCATAGAAACAGTTTACACGACCTGTTTTATAAACTCCATGAAGCTCAGCTCTCTGTATTTGTAGGTACTCTGACCACCTCTTAAGTAAAAGGTTAACTTGAGATAGGTACAGCAATCTAAAGGCAAAATTTAGTCAACCTACTGACAATCAAAATTCTCTGAAATCATGGCTGGACACATGGGACCATTTCAGAGCCATGCCTTGAGATCCATTCTAAAAGAATAGAGGGGAGTTTCTCAAGGTCTTCTTTATACCCTGTTGATGTAAAAGGTGTGGTCTATATGACTGTGTCTAAAATATTTTAGTCAATTCACATATCTTGAATACCACTGATTCACCAATGAGGGCTCATTTCTAGCACCCAGTACACCCAGTAGGCCAATTATAAGATATTCATCTCACCAGTGAAAATGCATTAGTTCACACTGGATTTTTTTGTTTCGAGAGCCGTTAGAATTTTTGGTTCCTAAACTACAGTAGTACTGTGAAGCATGTCTTATCATTTGGGTCTTAGTTTACCTACTATCTTTACAGAGATGCCATCCCTTCCAGTCTCTGTCTGTTGCAGGTTAAACTGTGTACTCAAAAAGATACACTGAGGTCCTAATCTCCTACCCCCTGTATCTGTGATTGTGACCTTATTTGGAAATGGGGTCATTGCAGATATAATCAAGTTAAGATAATTAGGGTGGTCTTAAATCCAATGACTGGTGTCCTTATAAAAAGAGACACAGAGACAGACACATAGGGAAGATGACCATATGAACATAGAGATGGAAACTGGAGGAATTCGAAGGATTACTGGCAACCACAAGGCGTTAGGAAGAGGCAGGAAAGGATTGTTCCCTAAAGTCTCAGTTTTGGACTTCTAGTATCCAGAATGATGAGAGAAAAAATTTCTGTTGTTTTAAGCCACCCAGTCTGTGGTACTTTGTTATGGCAGCCCTAGGAAACTGGTACACTACTCTACCCACCTATTGTAGTTATTTTGTAGGTCTTCCCATTATTTGAAGTTATTGTTTGTTTACTTGTTTATATCGATTTTTCCTTATTAGCATAGAAACTTCATAGAAGCCAGGATTCATCCTGTTTATCTTATTTATTTCTATATCCTCAGTGTCTTTAAGAGTGCTTGGTATGTGGTAGGTACTCAGTAAACATTAATGAAATAAATGAATGAATATGGCTGTATTAGTTTCCTAGGGCTGCCATAACATAGTACCGTAAACTGGGTGGCATATAACAACCACCTGTATAAGAAATTTATTCTCTCACAGTTTGGGAGGCTACCAGAAAGCAGCAGTTCTCCAAATGGAGCAGGCAGGGGCATAAAAACATAGATGAAGGCACTCTTCCCAGGAGGCAAAGCTACCAGGTTAAAACAAAAAACAAAAGACAAATGTCTGGGTGATGTTGGAGTGAAACTGGAAGAAAGTATGTAGTGAGGTCAGGACTCTGGCCAGTTAGACCTGATCTAGCAAAACTGATATAGACTGTTTGCAGCCCAGTGCTCATCCACATGGTTAAAGGCACAGAACTGGGTAAGGTATCGCCTGGCAGAGGACATAATTAAGTTTTCAGCAGACTGTTCTTCAGGGCCACCTGCTTTGCTGTGATGGAATATATGGTAAGACGAGTAAATCAAAGGGCATCAGTTTATTGCATTGCTTCTTTTGCTATCAATGAGTTTCTTGATCAGAATTAATTTTGGAATGGAATACATGACCTGGAATAGGGCACTCATTAAGTCCCATAGATGCAGGACTGGCAGAAATATGACAAACAGGGAAATCAAATCCAAATCGAGAATGTGTCTCTTCCACTGAGGACAAATTGCTGTCCCAGCTATGATGGAAAGATTCAAGGTATCAAGATGCCATGAGTCATTGGCTGGCTCCCCCAAGGTATGATACCATATTGGGGTTTCAGGGTTGGTCTCAGCTGTAATTTGAGTTGACACTCGGTAGAGCTGGCAGCCAGGTCAGCTTGGTGAGAAGAAATCTGTGTTACTGAGTTAATGCATGGCTTCCATCCCTGGCCCCTTTGTCACTTCGCTCACAAACTCACTGAGCAAGCCTTGAAGTGGCTGAGCAAACAGCTGTCATGGAGTGAGAATACCTGATCTGAAAACATACTCAGTAATGAGGGATTTCCAGTGAGCATCTACATGGGACAAAAATATTGTCTCCCTGCGGGACTATGCCCAAAGATCCATCCATTCACCTACGTATCTCTTCACTATAATTTGTTATAAATATTCTGATTATTAATTCCTGCCATCTGGCTCACATTTTAGCCATGATATTTGTGTGTGTGTGTGTGTGTGTGTGTGTGTGTGTGTGAGAGAGAGAGAGAGAGAGAGAGAGAGAGAGAGAGAGAAAGGGAGAGAGAGAAGAGGAAGGCAGGGAGGGAGAAAGAATATGTAGAAAGAAAAAGAAAGAAAAGAGGGAGAGAGGCAGGAAGGAAGGGAAATGGCATAGACCCTTATCTCAAGTCACGCCTTCTAAGCAAAGTGGGTAATAATATGTTTGCATCACTCAAATTTTTGCCCACAGGGAGGATTTCCCGTCAACTCATTCAGTTCCACCCCGAGTGTGGCTGATAACACTAAAGTGGTTCACTTCTCCCTGAAATAAGCCTTCTGTGCAAAGCCCGTTCCTTCCAGCTAGACAGGTCCTATCAGCATGATGTTATCAGTGTAGTGGACCGGATAATACCATGTGTAATAATGAGACAGTAAAGGTCTCTGCAGAGTAAATGGTGGTGCAGTGCCGGAAAATTTGTCATTCTATATCGAGATTATGAAGGGTGGCTATGCCCTTGTCAGACAAGAGCCAATGGCCTTTTATGTTCTCTGTCTATTGGGTTAGAGAAAAGAGATCGCCAGCTCTACAGCTACATATCAGGTACCAGAGGCTGTGTTGATTTTCTCTAGGAAAGAATTACATCTAGAACAGCTGCTGTAATTTGAATTAACATCTGATTAAGTTTAGAGTAATCCACTAAATGTATTTTTATTCTAGATCCATCTGACTTCTGCACTGGCTACACTGGGGGTAATACCAATGACCGCTTACAGAGAGTCTATTAGTTGTTTCCCTATGTCTATTCTCTTATTCCATAATAATAGAACTTTTGTTTGCAACTTGGCACATGGC
Source organism: Cynocephalus volans (assembly GCF_027409185.1). NCBI lineage: Eukaryota > Metazoa > Chordata > Mammalia > Dermoptera > Cynocephalidae > Cynocephalus > Cynocephalus volans. The sequence goes on from NC_084466.1 coordinate 17,275,896, forward strand.
CATCTTCTCTTCCAGTTAAGGCGGCCATGTGACCGATTTTCCGGCTAATGAAATGCGAGGTGGAAATTGTGTGCTTACATTTGACAGTGTGTGTTGGGAGGGTGGGTGTTGTGGGGGGGGGGGATTTGTTCTCCCATTTTTGACTCCCTCTTACTGGAATGAGAATGTAATGTTGGCTTTCCTGTAGCCACTGACCCAAGGGCGTAGACAAGATCACCTTGGGGGTCACTACAGATGAAGAAAAGCTTCATGGCTGGGAAGATGGAAAGAAATCACAAGAGTTGACAGAAGAAACTTACCTTTAAGGTAAGAGGAGAACCAAAAGAGACTTACGCCCTAGGGAGCAAGAAAAGAAAGTGATTTAAGAACGGATGCTCAGCAATGCTACATCATGCTGGTAGCGTGAGTAACACCCAGACTGAGCAGTGACCATTGAATGTGGTGACATGAAGGTCATCAGAGACTTCTGAGCTTGTCTAATGCTTTCTCACGATTAAATTGAAGGTCACACATTTCTGGCAAGAATATCACAGAAATGATGTTGTGTCCTTGTCCTTAGATCACGCTGGGCGATACATGATATATATTTCAGTACTGGTGATAGTAACTCCATCACGGATTTCTCCACTCTTAATGTACTGTGTTCCCTTTGAGCTTAGTAAGGGTCTTGTGGAAATGTGCTTTGAGTCTACACAAATATCCTGTTTGTTTTCATACTTTTGCCTACTACTTTTAGCATTTATTCTTGCCTTCAACTATTATTACTGTGATGTTTGCCAGAAGGTGGTTTTAAAACTTCTGTCATGCCTTCTGTTCTTATTAATTGGAATTTCCTATAAAAAAGAGTCTTCTGCCCACTATTAAGTGAGAATGGGCATGACTGTGTTCCAGCTGTTGACTGTGTTGTTTGTGATGATGGTTTATAGTCACCTTTATCCAGGAGAAAGATCAGGAGGCTTATGGAAAGACAGCAGCAGTCTTCTGACTCTGAAGAAAAGAATTGACTTTCAGTGTTTCACATAGTTCTCCAAATTTTGACGCATTGGGCTGGCCCGTGGCTCACTCGGGAGAGTGCGGTGCTGATAACACCAAGGCCACGGGTTCGGATCCCGTATAGGGATGGCCGGTTGGCTCACTTGGGAGAGCGTGGTGCTGACAACACCCAGTCAAGGGTTAAGATCCCCTTACCGTCATCTTTAAAAAATAAATAAATGAATAAATTTTGACGTGCTTATGTTGCTGTGAACTTAATGATAATATTTGTATAGTAAAATAGACCATAACATGGCCAACTACCTTCTGAGTGACTATGTTTATTAAGTTGGGGGAAAAAAATAAAGAATGAGAGCAGGGTGGAAATAAAATGAAAATTTAGCATTGAATTTCAGCTGCATGTCAGAAGCAGAGAAAAGGCGCACTCCTCAAACTCAGCATGAATGAAATGATGACCTTTACGAACTCCGATAGCTTTAGATAATCAAACAAAGCCTTTTCGTGGGGCTTGGCAGGAGGCTCAGGTGGTGCCCTTGACTCAAGAACAAAACTTTGATTCGAAAGGGGCTACGGTTTCTATTTTTCCATCAGAGGAGCAGGAAACATAACCTTTCCTTTCTTACAGTAAACTGCATTCTGTAGGTAGAGAAATAAGGGCAGGATCTTTTATCGGATAAATTCCAAGTGTTTTAGTGTTGGGACTCACCATTCATCACAATACTTTTTTACAGGCAGGCAAAGGATACAGAATTATTCTTCTTTGTGTAAAAACCAAGTGGGTGGACACTACTGAAATGAAAGAGAACAAGCTGGCCCCTGGAGACAGGTGGGCGTGTAGTTTGGACATGGGACAACTGCAGCTCTCTGCGACAGGCGTGTTGGCAGTGACTTAAACAACCTCATCCCAGAGCCCTCTCTCCACTGCTAGAACTTCTCAGGGTTTGCTATCCAGATATCTAGGCTTCCCTCATTCAAAACAAGCCCGGCAACACACTACCGGGCTAATCTTCAATCCATTCCTTGGTCAGACTCTGAACCTTCATGAATGTTGCATCAACAAACTACTGAAGTGTGAAAATGACTCTGTATTTCTCATGTTATCTTTTTTTGCCATCTGACTATGAATATTTCCCAACACAAACAGGACCAGATTCTTTTTTCATAGCAGGTAGAAGAATGGACGGATGTAGGAGGAGGGTTGAGGACTGGATCGCTGTGATGGCTCTGTCCGCCCAGATACTGTCGAGTTCATCTCCTTGTCTCTCAAATTCCATCTGCGCATCCCAGCTCCAGGGGACCACTCAGTAGTGATCAAGCGATCATTGTATGTCTCCTGGATGACTGCAATAGTGACCAGAGAAGTCCTGCATTCACTCTAGCCCAGTGGTTCTTAACCAGGGGGATTTGGCATCACAGGGGACCCCTGCAGTGTCTGGACACATTTTTGGTTGTCACAGCTAAGGGATGGGGGGCTGCTGCTATCTCGTGAGTAGAGGCCTGAGATGCTGCTAGACACCCCACAATGTACAGGACTACCCCATACATTAAAGAATTATCTGACTCAAAATGTCAATAGTGCTGAGATTGAGAAACCCTGATTCTAGTTCCCCTGTGATACCTCATTTGCATAACCATGATCTTTCTTTAAAGAGCAAATCAGATCATGTTACTCTATTGCTTAAACCCCGTCACTGGTTTCCCATTATTCTTGGTATGAAGATTTTTTAAAAAACCCATAGCTCCTTGAACATGCACGATCTGGCCCCAATACACCTTCTTTTCTTATATCCTATGTAGTAACCAAACTGAGTTTATTTCTTTTTTTTTTAGAAACCATCATACTTTTTCCTACCTCACAGGGTCTTGACATAGGCTATGCCCTCTTATAAATCATTTTCTTCCTTCTTACCAGCCTCTTCCCTTTTGCCTACTTATTACTGCCTTCTGATCCTTCAGAAAACCTCAACTCAAAGGTTACTCCATCAAAGAATCCTTCCTTGACCACCAAGCTGTGAAGTAGCCTGAGATGAAAGGCCATGTGCAGAGAAAGGCCTGGCCATTTTAGCTCTTCCAGCCGTCCTGCCAGAGGCTCAGACATGTGAGCGTTTGAACACCCAGCCCCCGCTGAGCTGCCAGCTGTCTGCAGCTGCATGAGCAAGCCCAAATGAAGCCAACCCCAGAACTGCCCAATCCACCTTCACAATGGTGCTAAATAAATAAATGATTGCACCTGTGTCTTAGGGCCACTTATTCTGTAGTCAGAGACAACTGATTCATTCTTACTGGAATCTTTGAGCTGTGCTCCAAGGTGAACTCCTTGATATTGTATGGAGTTTTCCCTTCACCTCCCAACGTTGTCACCCCTCATGGGACTGTTGGTCAAGGTCAGTTTCTGAGTTATAGTCTACTTGAGAGAATGATGCTGTCTTCCCACAGGGCCAGTGAGTTGGGGGGGTAAGGGTGGCGGGGCGGAGGCTTTCCCTTCCCATTTTATCATCCTGTCCTATCAGCTTCCCTAAAATTGCAGCAGCAGACTGGGACAGGCAGGGATATTCTAATTCAGTTAACTCGAGGGTTGGGATAAATTCAAAAGGGCATTTTGGTGCCGGAGGGGAATACAATTTTTGACAAATTGTCTTTCCCCAAATTCTAAAAGGGAAATCACTTAAAGAGCTGGGTCTTTCTCAAAAGAGCTTCCTTCATGGGAAGTCCCTGGTGCCAACATCACTCTCCTTGTCCTCATGTTCTTGCTCAGGGTCCTCCTTCAACGCTTTTCATGTGACTCGCTACCCATGTCCCTCAGGGAAACCCGTCCCACCACGATGGCTCATTCTCACGAAGGATCTACTGCCTGAATCGATCTCCTTTCCCCTAGCCAGGCATGCAAGACTCAAGTCTAAATCATGCAGTGTAATGTGCTGGGACATTCCTTGGGGTCCAGGTCAATAGGGTAGGGGGATCTGGAACTGTCGGCTCCTTGGACTAGTGTGAGGATGGGTCTCTAGAATGACATGTTTCTTTCAAGAATCCCACCTCTGAGTGGTTCACAAGTGTCTGATTTTTTAAGTCTTTGACTTGGTAGAACAATTAGGTCTATAAAACTCACCTGGCTTCTGTTAGGAGGGAAGACATCTCTTTTCAGAGGAACAATACAGACTACAGCTGTATTTAAGAAATGAATGATATCCTTAACCAGCTCAATGCTTTTCCATTATCTGGGTCTCTAGGAGATATCACATCCTATTAATGGGCAAAAGGGGGGTTGATTTTTTTCCTGTTCCATCATAGCATAAACCCACTAATGCATTAAAGAGGCTACATTGCCTTTAATGACTGCTTCCTTTGTAACCCCTGGAGACAGTCCTGATGGACAGAAAGAGACTAATTTCTTCCATTTATGCCTGTAAGCCCCATATAGGAAATGTACTGATACAATGGATTTCTTTTGGAACCTCATAAAGTAACTCCCTTTTGGTAGGAGTTTGATGTTTTTCTGAAAGGAGAGGGAATCCCTGCTGTCCATGTGAGGAAGGGGATTGGATATTAGTTAAACGGGAAAAGGACTAGACGTCAAGAAACATGGACAGCCAGGTCTGGGCACCTAGCGATGGACCAAGACAGCATCATCAGCACGCAGTGTCTCTATGCTGTGGTGGCCACGGGCTGAAGAAGAATGGTTATGAATCCGGCCTGATTATAAATCAGATTATCTAAATTTAAGAAGAGCTCTCATTTGTCTTCCTATCATTGTCTCTAAAACTTTAACGAAAGCTTGTTTCAGCTTTCCCGGACAGGTGTATTTTTTTATTTGTTTTGTTTTTGATATCAACTCAGCTATGGGATTTATTTATTTATTTATTTATTTATTTGGGCAGCTCGCCCACACAAGGATCCAAACCCTTTGCTATGCGATTTTAAAGAAAGGAAGGATGTAACTGGGTCCTCATCCAATCCACAGCTAAAGAGTGATGCTCTGTCTTCTTCTGTGTTGTCCTGTTAACCTGGCTCAGAAATTCCTATGAGCCTGCTGCCTCCCTCTCTCTGCATTTTCCAGACCCCATGTGGGAAATCAGAGCTCTTCTGTTCTACATGAGAGTCTTCTCTACAAAGCTGCAAACCCACCTGGCTTCTATCAGGAGTGGAGCAAGAGCCATGCTTGAAGGGGTTTCTAATTGCACCCACCTCTGCTTTGCCCTCAGGCAGGAGGATTGGGGGTGGTGACAATTCAGGTGATGGGGATCCCAGCTGTACCTAACTCTCAGCCTTTCTTTCTGAAACCTTTGCTCTTCTCCAGTTTGGGAAGGTTTTGTCTTCTCTCCTGTGGAGGAAAACTTGGTTGGCTGAGTATTCTTGCAAATTCTGCTGTGTATGCCAGCACCAATGCCTTTTAAACTAAAAACCCGGGAATTCCATTCTCTTGTTCTTTTTGACACTTTGTGTGACCTCCTATGTCTTCTATGCCAAGTGCCAAAGGAGGAAGGGCAATAGGGGAACAAAAGAATTACAGGGATGCAAAAATGACCTTATGCCATTATCTAAGGAACAAAACATTCCAATGCCAGCACATTCCCATTGCTGTCCAAGAAAGACGACAGGCATGATGCGGATGAGCATGTGACACATGGGATCAGACAGTGGGCCTGAGGACTTCAGATGCTGTTCAAAGAGGCAGAAGATCCCATCAGAAACTGCTGAAAGGGAAAAGCAGTCCTCTGATATAACCACACACACATAATAGGGAGCACTTAAGAAGCTGCCAAACAGGATTTAGCTCACAAAGGTCTTCGGTGTCCGCCTCGGCACTTTGTGAGTGTGTAAGCACAATACAGGACATCAGCTGTTGCGTCCCGCCGGGCTGGAAGTGGAGCTGAACAAAAACAGAAGTCACCTGGTAAATATATTTATTCTGAGGTTTTCCCAGCATACCTAGCAGCAAGAATGGCAAAGCTATGGAATTGTCATGGAGACCTAAGTCAGCTTTAGAGATTCTGGAACCTGGCCTGAGTGCTGGAGATCAAATAAACAAAGGCTGTCTTTATCAGATAGTGTACAGTTCCCAGATTCCTTTGCTCACAGGTCCTACTAATCCAGACAAGAAGACTGATAACTGCAGAGACAAAACATCTAATACATTTTAAGCAAAATAAAACATCCTACTAGCAAGAGAAAAACATTAAGAGCCACAATTTTAGTTTTAGGAAATTACTTAAGGATTCAATTGAAATAATGATTAAAGGACGATAAAAGCTCTATATCCTTGTGGTCTGTGGACTAGCAGCATCAGCATCATCTGGGAGAGCATAAGAAATGCAGACTCCCAGGCCCCAACCCGGACCTGTGAATCAGAATAAGCATTTCCTCAAGATTCCCAGGTGATTCATGTGTATGTTAAAGATTGTGAGGCCTTGATCTATGCGACTTGAAAATTATTATACATAATAAGGGTACATATTTGTGACAGCAGATTGAGGCCTTTGGAATGATGCAGTTCGTATGTTAAAATAATATTTATTTCATATAAGATATGGGTTGCTATTGTAATTCTTTCAAAATTGTTCTCCTTGAATCTTACATTACTTAAATTTTTTTCCAGATACACATTTATCTTTTGTTGGAATCATTTATGTTTTGGGAAAATTAGCAAAGGGAAGTCTCTTTTAATTTTCAGATTTTTAATTTGAAGAAAAATCCAAATGCTGCTTTTTCTGTTTACGTGAGAGTAAAACCAAGGATTTTGAGGGTCCTGAAAAGCTGTAACTCCGACAGTGACTCAAGGATAAGAGGGTGGATGAAGGTTGCAACTAGATGTTGAGCTCCAGCGGGGGTAGAAAAGGATCCTGATGGGTTAGTTCAGTTGGTTGGAGTGTGGTGCTGATAACACCAAAGTCCTGGGTTCCATCCCTGTACTGGCCAGCCACTGAAAAAAAAAGGATTCTGATGATAGGGAGATATGGGTACTGCTCTATACGAAAGCCGGGTACATTTTCAGACAAAACAAACACCACCTGGTCACTGGTTGCACATCTCACTTTATATGTCATTGCTTTGCTCCCAGGAGGCTGTGTTTCAGGACATGGCTGCCACGACAAATTAAAAAGGCAAGACTGAGTTCGTACATGTTGGGTCATCGACACAGTCCCTCGACACTGACTGACACTGAGCGCATCACCCTCATGCTGGTGGGCAGCGTTCCCCCTGCAGAATGCACATCCACCTGGCACGGAGCATGGCCTGATTAAAAGGAAAATTCCTGACACTGCCAGAGGAAGGGATGTTCAATGTGGGTACAGAGAGCACTGTGGGAGCCATATTGAAGAACTGGGTGGAAATCTGTTTTTAGCCTGCACCTAGTTTGGGAATTACTCTTCCTGATATGAACTGGATTTTGAACCTAATTCCATAGATGAGCACAGATGGCTCGATGAAAAGAGAATCCGTTCAATCATGAGGCTTCCACAATCCATCCCTGAGTGATATATCAAAAATCGAGCTGGGCTTGCTGGCTAGCTCGGTTGGTTAGAGTGCAGTGTGATAACTCCAAGGCCAAGGGTTTCAGATTCCCTCACCGTCCAGCTGCAAAACAAACAAACAAGAGTAAGCTTATTAGCAGAGTATTGGTGGGAAGCAAACCTTCCCCTAACATCCCATTGAGTAAAGTTCTGTTCTGTGTGCAAGTCTTGAGCAACTGCACATAGAAACCAAGAAATCCTCCTGCCATCAGTAAGAATGACGTGGACAAAAGGAAGCACAAGATCCTCAGAGGAGAATCGACAGAACCCAAATGCCAGAAGGAAAAGAGATGCCTGTACTGGTTCAAAACAGGCTTCAGCCATATCTGTCTGACTCTCCAGGTTCTTTATTAAAGAATGGGAGCTTAATGTCAGAATCTGCACTGCACGCAATTATAGTTTGTTGTAAATAAATATGTTTAAGTAAACTCTGAAGCAGAAATTCTCAAGGTGGGGCCTGAGGACTCCTGGGGGTTCCTGAGACTCTTTCAGGGGATCTGAGAGCTTCTCCCTGTTTCAACTACATGTCAGCATGAGGCCAGATTTTCATCATATTGTTCAACAGAAACAACATGTAATGACAAACTGAATGCAAAAGCAGAGACGAGAATCCAGCTGTTGTCTATTATACTAGCCATTAAAGACATTTGTAAATCTGTACAATAATGTCCCTGTCCTCACTATTTTTTAAAGAATATATAGTGATTTTCAAAAAAATAAAAATACTTATGTCAACGTGAATGGGTTTATCATTGTTATTAAGAGATTTAATAAATATTTTAAATATTTCTCAGTGTTAATTCTAATATGGTAAATATCGATTGTTTTAACCGCATAAACACAAGCTCTTTGGGAATTCTCAATAATATTTAAGAGAATAAAAGAATCCTGCAACCAAAACCTTTGAGAATTGCAGCTCTAGAGTTTCTCATTTCATAGTTTGAATCCCTATGTGATGAGTTTGTGTGTTACTGCTTTGATAGGTGTTCAGAAAGTCCCAGGTGAGAGAATGTATACCTGTTGCAAGGGGATCCCATTGTGGCTTGGGCACCTGAACTGCCAAGATAAATCGCAACCTCCTCAGGTCTGTCCACTTTCTTCCTTCCAATCTCCCTGCCACCCAAACTCCCTTGATCACATTATCTATGATCATTATTATGGCAAATGACTTCCAGATTACCCACAGGTGCTGACTTGTGGTAATGCAATGTGTTTGCAATAATTTTAGGACTGCCTCTGTCGTATCTCATCATCATATAAAGAATAAAAATTAAACTCTGCAGTTGCCAGGCAAAAATCACGGACAGATTATCTTAGCCATGGAGTGTTTTACTAGGATACATAAGACACAGGGAGAAAAGAAGTCTCTTTAAGCACAGAGGTAGCCCTCACAGTTAATCAGGAAGCAGAAGATCACTCAGGTGGTAGCACAAATTGAGCCACCAGGTCATCTGCTACACCATATCAACAGGTGCCTACTGCTTCTTGGTCACTCAACCAACTGTTCTCTGTTTTTACTGCTAAAGGACTCAATATGTGTCTGCTTAGAGAGAACTGATGGTCCAGCCAGTAACCATTTAGCATAAGGAGCCCTACAGGGAAGAGCTTTCGGGCTACTCCCCCCATAGGCTACTGGCCACCCATAAAGAATGATGCACCAGGCACTCTCATTGTCTGGCCAGGTGTCAGTCCATCTGGGACTAAGCATGGCCACCCATGTGTAAAGACCCACTTTGAGGCTTTTCAGAAGGGAACTGGCCTGTCCAGTAGAAATTCCTTAGCATGTCATTCACCTGCCTTAGAAACCTAGTTTCAACTCCCTTTCCAGTCTTCATTGTCATTTCTTTTCCATTAATGCTGTACCTTTCACTTAAATGTGCACCACTTACTGTCGCTTTACAGTCTCTTCTCTTCACACATGCTGTTCCCTCCCCCAAAGATGCCATCTCTCTACCATCACATTTAGAAGCTGTCCCATCCTTCAAGGCTCAGCACATGAAGCCTCCTTCCTATAAGCAGGGTGGGAATGAGGATCCCGCTTTTACAGGCATCAGGTTGAAGTGCATGTGTGTTTGATGCCTTGCCCAAAACCTGTTATTACCAAAACATATAAGGATTTGATCTCAGCCACCTTGACTCTCCATGAGATTAGTGCTCATGTAGAAGTTTAGCAGAGCACCATGAGAACCTAATGTGAGTGCCAAACCTTCTCTCACAGTAAGGGTTTTGACCTGCTGTGATGTTAAAGACAATACAAAGAAGCAAGGCATGGGGACACAGACATGACATTTCTCTTAAAGATTCAACTACTTTTTTGATTAAGTGATGGCTGTATGGAAAGTTTAACATCCAACAGACATTTCAAAAGGATAGCAATTCAAAAATTGGATAGGGGTTTCTGTAACAGTTTAAAAATTAGATAAACAAGTCATGAACACAAACTCTGAAAGAAAAAAAACATAAGGTGTTTATACAAAGTTCCAAATGAATCTTTGCCAGGTGTCTGCCTGATGGCAACTCTAAACAGTTTACTCAAGGAGCAGTCTTGTGACTTCTATAGTTTTAGGAATTCTGTTTTCCCGTGTGGCTCCTCTGGAGCAGAAGGAGAACTGAGACAGCTGGGAGACACATTGTTATAATCACCAGGCATCAAGCCAAGATAGGGGAAGATGATGGGTGTAGAAGATTTGAGCTCTGAGCTACTTCAGTGGAAAGTCTATGTCCCTGCAGCAGGGATAGGGACCCGAGTCGAGGAAAGAGTTGGGGGAGGGAACTGCAGACCCATGACCCTCGCCCTGAAGCTTATGCAGACATCCCTGCCCTTTAATCAAAGTCCATTCCATAATACCTCCAGGTGCCTGAAGACTTTCAGATGCCCTACAGCCTTCTAAAGGTCCATGTGACCATTCCACATGGTCCTTTCTTCACAGGTGCGGTGGTTTCCTCATACTCTTAGGAAGCTCAGTCAAGATCATCTGAGGATGTGCACCCTATAATACTTATTGATGAGTGCCAATGGTCAGTAGAGACCTCTAGCCTGTTCTGTCATGAGCACAACATTATCTTCAGTCTGCCTATACTATAACATTCTCCTCAAAAGTATCCAACCACCAACAAATACACAGATTCATCATATCCTGAAATGCTCATGTCTTTGCTGAGTGGATCAATGTAATAACAGGAACTTGGCTTTAGTATGAAATAGGAAAAGCTTGTCTTTGGCCACTGCGGATGTTTCTCTTTCAGAGAGAAGGAACCATTCGGGAGAGTGCGGCACTGGGAGCGCGGCAACGCTCCCGCAGCGGGTTCGGATCCTATATAGGAATGGCCGGTGCACTCACTGGCTGAGTGCCGGTCACGAAATAGACAAAAAAAAAAAAAAAAAAAAAAAAAAAAGGAGAGGGAGAGAGGAGTTATAAAGCAGGATGAAGGAGTGTTTTGCTCAGGACACAAATCCACTCCTTTCTCTGTGGGATTTAAATCAAAACTCCCATAAAAGCAGAATTCAAGCTTCCAAGTTCAGCTTTGGGCTATCCAAACAAGAATGTTAGAGCTTAGACAGGAGTTTGTGGACAGTCAAGCTGCAAAATAGCATCAGTGAAATGAAGTTCTCTGAAGTTAAAAAATTATCAAAGATTTTTGAATAATTCACAGAATGTCCAGAAGGGAGGATAACCAGAATTGGAGGCCATGTCCACAGGAAAAATATCCAAGATTGCTGCCAAACTGGGCATGTGAAGATGCCCTCACTACTGCCACTGGGCACACACAGGGTCCCTTGCACTGTTCCTGGGCCTTGGACCCTGTCGTCAGAACCCCTACACCTGCACCTCTGGAGGCTGGCTGCAGTACTGCTACCCTGCCAGAACGGATTCCACCCAGGCCCTGCTTCTTTGCATCACTAGTTCCTGAGTCCAAATCCTGTGCGATTAACTGGCAGAGTGAGGACAGGTTTCCGTGTCTTAACTGCAAGAGGAGCTGGAAAAGAGCACATCCAGTTCCCATGGAGGAAGGCAGTCCCTGCATCCCACCAAGCCCCAAAAGGTGGGGAATTGCCCAAATGGAATAAGGAGGCTGTGAAGCTGGGTGGGCAAAAAAGGACTTCAAATACCACTCCAGTTTATCCTGTGAATAAACTTAAGGCAAAGTATTGACTCTCTGAGTAGCTATGTCCAATCCCTGTCTTTAATGATGGAAAGAAAGGACTTGCTTCTTGAGTCCTTTAAGACAAAGCCTAGCTTTAGCTAGCAAGAATGTTACTGGCTGTATTTTGGGAGTCAGAGAAGATTTCCTGGTATTAAAAAGCATACTCACCTATGCAAAACTCTAGACATGCATAGTGATAATGGTTGCACAACATTGTGAATATACTTAATGACACTTAATTGTACACTTAAAATGGCTAAAATGGTGAATTTTGTGTTATGTATATTTTACCACAATTTTTTGAAAAGCATACTAAATGGAACCCTACTAAACGTGAGGTCCATGGGGAACAGGAGATATAGCAAATGCCTTTTCTACACTGTCCTGCCCTCAGGTCCAGAGGTTAGCTCAGAGTGTCCCTTGGTACCGTGGTTACCGCACTAAGGGAGATCACCCTGAATTTCCTTCCACTCTATTCACATTTGATAGGAATCCATGAATAACAGCAGTAATTAGGGGTCCAGATGGTGTTACTTACTGTGTAACCTTAGATAAGTTACTGAACCTCTTGGTGCCTCAGTTTCCTCATTTATAATGCAGAGATAATAGCAACACCCATCTCATAGCATTGTTGTAACAAGTTGATATGTGTATGATGTTTAAAACCATGCCTAGCACATAATCAGTGAACAAGGTTAAATATTATTAGTATTATTTCTTCTTCTATAAACTAGCACCAGAGGCTTCTTATTTTTCTTCTCTTAAAGGATGTATTGGTTATCTATTGCTATATAACAAATACATTCATCAGGGTTCTCCAGAGAAACAGAACCAATACACACAGGTGCATACATACATGAAAGATTTAGATAGATAGATAGACCTATATATACACATATAAGGAGATACAAAAGAGAAAATTTCTTACAGGAATTGGCTTATGCAATTATGGAGGCCAAGAAGTCTCAGAATCTGTCATCTGCAAGCTGAAGAATCAGGAAACCTGGCGGTGTATTTCCATTTTGAGTCTGGAGGCCTGAGACTGGGGATGGGTGAGAGCAATGTTGTAAGCCCCAGTCCAAGTCTAAAGTCCCCAAGAACCTGGAGTGCCAATGTCCAGGGGAAGTAGAAGATGGATGTCCCAACTCAAACAGAGAGAATACATTTGCCTTTCCTCCACGTTTTTGTTCAATGGATTGGAGGATGCCCACCCATATTGGTGAGGGTGGGTCTTCTTTACTCAGTCTACTGATTCAAATGATAATCTCTTCCAGAAACACCCTCACAGATACCCAGAAGTACAAGTATTGTTTGTTTTACAAGCTATCTGGGCATCCCTTGGCCCAGTCAAGTTGACACATAAGATTTACAACAACTAATTACCCCAAAACACAGTGGCTTGAAAAGAAACATTTATTATCTCATAGTTTTCATGGGTCGTAACTCCAGCATGGCTTAGCTGGCTCTTCTGTTTCAGGGTCTCTCACAGGCTGTGATCAAGGTGTCTGTTGGGCATCTCCGGCAGCCGCACGGGACCCCAACAGGTTTTTCCTTTCCGTAGAGGGTTGGGGCCAAAAGGATTGCCCTTTTCTCCCTCGCAGGACACGGGGCAAAAAGAGATTCCAAGAGATGGGTGAACACACCGCTGCTCTCCCAGATAGGGAATAAACACATACACAGGCAGTGGGGATTCTGTCAGGCAGTTCCGTTTATTGTAACCCAAAAGATCATATTTATATGCTTAGCAGGCGGGGATTTCCAAGCTTAGGCCAATCCTTGAACTTAGCCCTGCCCCTTAACTTCCCTTGGGTGTCACCTTTTATCCGTTTAGGCCATCTGTTGTTTTTGCTTAGAAAAAGGGCGCGGTCTCATAGGTGTCAGCTGGGGCTTCAATCTCATCTCAGAGCCTGACAGGGGAAGAACATGTTTCCAAGTGCACTCATGTGTTTGTTGCAAGAATTCAGTTCCTTACATGCTGTTGTTTGGAGGTTGGCCTCAGTTCCTTGCCACACGAGCCTCTCCAGCATTGTGGCTTGCTTCATCAAAGTGTGCTAAGCAAGAAGACAACAAAACCATCAAGCACCATCTTCTGAAACCTAATCATAGAAGTGACAATCCATCATTTTCGCCTATTCTGTTTGCCAGAAGCAAGTCACTATGTCTGGTCCACACTCAAGGGAAGGGGATTACACATGGGAAGATCACTGAGGGCCGTGTATAAGAGCCGTCTACCGCAAAGGATTAGGGCAAGTATGGTTGTTCTATGTTTACTAGAGGAAATTCAAGTTGGGATATACTGGAAGGATAATTCTGGGTGCTGGGGAAGAAAGAGGTTCCTTTGTTGAGGATTTTCCATGTTTCCATTGTTGTGGGCTTAATGCTATTCATAAATAATCTCATGTCACTTTTACAGCAACCCTGTAAGGTAGATGAGAAGACATTGCTGGTGTTAACTTTCTTCCTACTGGCCCAGCCTCTATTTTGTTCTGGTGTCTATATTCATGCAGCACTGTGCTTCAGAAGAGGTGGCTCCAACTACCTCAAGAGATATATCTAGGCTTTTCAGGAATTTTATTCCTTTGCCAGTGGTTGGTTTAGGAAGGGAAATGTGATCCAATTTTAACTGCTAAGATGTGAGGGTAAATCTGTTACAGGAGGCACTTCTGAAAAAAGTGGGTTTTTGGGGTTTTTTTTCCCTCAAAAAGAGATACAAATCAGAAATAGTGGATTCTTTCTTTTCCTTTCCTTTTCTTTCTTTTCTTTTCCTCTCTGCCTCTGTATATTGATGTGAGTGGATGCAGTGGTTGGAGCTTTTGCAGCCATCTTGTGACTAGGAGACAAAGATAACAGAGAAGAAAAGCAGAAAGGACCCAGATCCCCAAAGATCTTATTGAATTATCCCCATAACAATTGTATCTCTGGAAATAATATATTCCATTTTGTTTAAGTCAATTAATTGAGTTAAAGTAATTTGTAGCCCAAAACACATGAATCTAATACAAAAGGACTCATCAGGGGTTGGCTGGTTAACTCAGTTGGTTAGAGCATGGTGGTGCTGATAACATTAAGGTGCAGGGTTCGATCCCTGTACTGGCCAGCCATCAAAACAATAAAGGACTCATCATCTACATTTCGTGGACAGAAAACTGTTACTGAGTGGGTTAAATAACTTACTAAAACCACATGAAGGAACCGCTCTCCTTTAATAGTCATGTATGCATGCCTTCTTTATGAAGTCCTCTCTGAGCATCTGAGCACCTGATAGCCATTTCCCTTATTAAAACCCCGTAGTAGGTAGCACTAGCACCACAACTCCTAGCATTTGGTTATACATTGGGTCATATTATCCTCTTGTTGCTTTTCAAGTTGTTGGCTCTTCTGGACTATCACAGCATGAGGTGCACGAGAACTGCTTAAAATATTCAAGAAGAATTGATTGACACACAACTGGTTTTGGATTATACCGACAAGTTAATAATCTAATTTTACGGAGATAAGTAGTTTAAACCTCTCTGCACAGCACTTTTTTCCTTTTAAGAGAGGCTGCCATAAACTCATGCTGTATGTGGCTAATAACAATAAAAATAATAATAACAGAAATTGCTATTTATTTAGTGCCTATGGGCCAAACTTTATATGTGCGTGTGCATGTATAGATACACACATATATATGAGTATATATCCACTTACATATACATATAATTTTTAATCCTCAAAATACTCTTGTGAGGTATATGTTCATATCCCCATTTTACAGGTAAGGAAACACTCTGTAAGAGAGCAACTTGATCATGGATATTAAATAAAGTGGCCAAATCTGAATTTAAAAACATATCCCTTTGTCTCCAAAGCTATACTTTTCCTATTCTACCATATTGTTTCCATCTCTGCTGCCTGTATCTGTTTAGAAACCACAGGAGGAATGATGTTGATAATGGTAAGTCCTTACTCCCCAAATCAGCTCTGGTTGGGATTCTAATAGGACCTACCACTGAGAAGCAGGAGGTCGCATGAGCAAAGATGGGCTGTCCAGATGGGTCCACATGGTGCCTTATCACATCTCATTGAAATCTGTTAAATGGTACAAAGATTTCAGTGCTTTAAAATTTTCTTTACTCAGAGTCTTTCTTAGACACCAAGATCAGTTCTAAGGTAAACAAAACAAAAGGGACAGGATTCCAAATCCTCTCTGCACCAAGAGAGCATTATGGTTTTATCGGTGACCCTCATTGTGTGCGTGTGTGTGTGTGGTGGGGTTGCGGGGTGGACATGTATTGGCAGAGGGCTGGCCTGCGCTTGTGAGGGGACATGTCAGAATAGGAGTGGGGCTAGGCACCATTTTTTTCCCCAATTAAGTGCTATAGCCACAGCACATGGAGAGTATCAGTAGTATTTCAAGGGCCTATGAAAATATTTGGGTCCAAAAAATACTTATCAGCTTCTAAATATCAAAAGAAAACTACAAAATAGATTTATAATTATTTACTTAACTATCCATACAGCATAACCAGTGACAGCTTCATTCATTGCCAATTTTAGTCTTCGTAAAAGTTTTCTTGCCTTTGAAAGCTATTTGAAAGGTTGGGTCTTCTCACTGCACAAGGATTCCCAGGCATATACACTATCTGTAGAACTATCAGAACCAATCATAAAAAAATAACAGCCACATAATTTCAAAAGCAAGATCTAGGCTGGCCAGTTAGCTCAGTTCGTTAGAGTGTGATGCCGATAACACCAAGATCCAGGGTTCATTCCTTGTTCTGGCCAGATGGCAAAAAAAAAAAAAAAAAAGAAGCAAAATCCTTTTAAAGATGACCGGTAAGGGGATCTTAACCCTTGACTTGGTGTGGTCAGCACCACGCTCACCCAGTGAGCGAACCGGCCATCCGTATATGGGATCCGAACCCGGAGCCTTGGTGTTATTAGCACCGCACTCTCCCGAGTGAGCCACGGGCCGGCCCAATGTCCATGCATTTTAAAATAGGGCATAATGTGGGGTGGGACCCAAGGACAGTGTCTGGAACAGAGGTCATTTTGAGGGCATGTGGCCTGTGCATTTTGCACCGCTCCAATGTTTAGAAGGGCCCTGAAATTGGTTTAATGTCCTGTTGTCATTATCTTGAAATTATTAATAATTTTTGACCAGTGAGCCTCACATTTTCATTTTGCACTGGGTCCTACAAATCATGGAGCTGGTCTTGTCCAGAACTCATAAAGATTTTAAAACAGCCTCGGGTGGAGCTATGTATCATTCTAAAACAGTAAATCTGCTTGTGGCTTCCCTCCACAACACAAAGGTCCTATTTTTAGGTCCTGCGTTTAATTCAATTGAAACATGTGTGCATTTTTTGTGTTTCTTATGAGGTGGCCTAGATTTTAAAAGCTGGGGAAGTGTCCTACTACACAAAAAGACAAAACACCCATTAACCGAAGACACAAACCAACATCAGAAGGCATTACAAACTGTGCCAAGAATTTATGAAAAATAAAGGGTACTTCAAAATTAAATCCAGGCTAAGCACTTCAAAAAGTATTGGAGGCCAAATTGCATCTAGGCTAGGAACCAAGAGTGAACAAACATTACCTCCACAAATTAAATTTTAAGTGGCTCCAGGACATTTTCATCTAGTTTAGATAAAGTTTTAAAACGGTCATATCCACAATCCATTAAAGTTCTGTCTAGACAAAGGACTGGCATTTTCTGTTTGGGGAAACTAAGGGAGGAAAACCCTTAGGTCGCATCCTGCTGATATCCCAGGGAGGCTGAAGGGCAGCATAAGCCCAAGTGCTCAGGATGGCACACCACCAAGCCCTCACCCTTCCCTTCCCTTCCCTTCCAGGCCCTGAGGACTCACCAGGGCCAGGTGAGGACATTGCCATTTGTTGGACATAAAAGGAAAGCTCCATCTGGGGGCTGGTGAGCAGGAACACACCCTCTGGAAGAAGCCCTAAGGGCTTCTCAGACAGTGTGAGAGGAAGGATAATCATCAGTTCTTCTACTTCCATAAAATTTATTTTAATTCGCTGGCCTGTTTTTTTTTTAACTCTCAAAATATCTGCTCATCATGGAAAATTTAGAAAATATAGAAAAAGAAATCACCGGTAATTCTACTTCTTGAAGGAAACCCATGACATCATTAATACTTGGATGTTATTTCCTTCTTGTCACTTTTCCACAATATTGTCTATTTTTATCTGGAAGTGTGGAAAATATATATTCGTATTCTATATGTAATTTTGGGCTTTTTCCCCTTTTTTGTTTGGTGGCTGGCCGGTACAGGGAACCAAACCTTTGACCTGGGTGTTACAAGGCTGCACTCTAACCTCCAAGCTAACCAGACAGCCTCTTTTCCCTTTTAAATGACAAAGTGCAATCAGGATAAATAGAAAGGTCAACATAAGAGGGTTGAAATAAGTCCAAATACATCAATTATCATAATGAGTAAAAAATGACTAACCTTACCAAATAAGAAACAATAATTGTCATCTTTGTTGACAAAAGCCAGACCTAGGCTGTTTACAAGAGGCACAAGTAAGCCATAGGATTCATAAAGTTGAAAGAAAAAAAAAAGAAACACTATTTACATACCAGGTAATATTAGCTAAAAGAAAGCAGTAGCCATAGTCATATTTTATAAAATATATTTTAATCTCCATATACTATTATCCAAAGGAGATATTCTATAATGAGAAAACATTCAATTCTCCAGGAAAATAAAATAACTCTATGCTTGTATTACCTAAAAACATAGCCTCACACATATAGAACAAAAGTTACAGAATTATAGGGAGGAAAAGGCAAATCTACAAGTCTAATGGGAGACTGTAACATGCCCCTGTCAGCGAAAGAGCTGCCTGAAAAGTCAAGCAGACCAAAAATGAGGAATGATAGAGATTTGCAACAACACAATCATACGCTTTTTCTGACAGAAGTAGAAACTTACATCCAAAAATTAGGGAAAACATGTTCTTTTAAAGCATACATAAACATTACAAAAGTTGACCATGTACTAGGCTGCATGGGAAGTCTCAACAAATACCAAGAAATTGGTAGAAGACAGACCATATTCTCTGGTATAACTAGAAATCATTAACAAAATTGACTAAACCAATCTCATATACTGTTGAGGGATTTAAACACGGACTTATAAATTATTCATACATCAAAAAACCATATGATGGAAATTTTAAATATTTAGATCTGAGTAAGAATGAAAATACAACACATCAAATCTTGCAGGATATAGATAAATTATACTTATTGAGAAATTTATAACCACAATGTTTAAATCTGGAAATGAAGAAAGGCTAGAAACTAATGACTTAAACATCCATCTCAAAAGTTAGGAAAGAAACAGACTGAACCCTAAAGAAAGAAGGAAGGAGTTAAAACTAAAAGCCAAGAATCTATGAAATTGAAACTGAACATATGAAATTGAAAACAAAGATACACGATTAAAAAATAAAACACAAATTTATGGGCAGTTTAAAAAAAAAAACAGAGAAAGCAAGATTAGGAATTAAAGGGGACATAATCACAGATTAAACTATTGACAGCAAGAGATTACCAGATATTTTATTTTATTTTATTTTTAGTTGATAAATAATAATTTTATGTATTTATGGGGTACAATGTGATGTTTTTATATGTTTACTGTGTGGAATGATTAAATCAGGCTAATGTTACCTCAAATTTATCATTTTTTTATGGTAAAAACATTTAAAATCTACTCTTTTAGCAATTTTGAAATATACAATGCATTATTATTTATTGTAGTCACCATTCTGTGCAATAGAGCTTATTCTTCCTGTCTAGACTGAAGCTTTTTACCTTGATCAATATGTCCTTTTTCCCTATCCACACCCTGTTTTGACCTCTGGTAACCAACATTCTACTCTCTACTTCTACGAATTCAACTTTTTTAGATCCCACATTGTGGGGAAAATAGGATAATTTAGTTAGGCTCCCTCAACATTTCTTGTAAACAAGTTGTGTGTGGGTGGAGTGGGTGTGCATGTGCACCCATGTATCTTTCTAGCTAATTGCTAGAAAGATACACGTGTATCTTTCTATCTAAAGATACACTTGTATCTATCTATTGTGTATTCTGCAGTTTGTGAAGCAGGCTGTTTACTCTGCTGGCACCTGCTCAGTTTCAGTTCTTCTTTGGACTTTGCCTGTAGCAGTTGAGTTTTTGAGTTTCTCTGTGGACTGCTTGGTGTATAGTGTTGTGTGTGCTGAATAAAGACTCCTCTTTCTTCAACCAAGGCTCCAAGGACCTTTTTTGTCCAGTTACCTAGCTCATAGACCTGCGTGTGAAGGGTTTGTGAGCGGGCTCGAAGGGTTTGTGCGCTCCATACCCAGCCCTAGCTCTACACACATATAGGTGAGATCCTGTAGTATGTCCTTCTGTGCCTGGCTTGTTTCACTTAGCATGATGTTCTCTGGGTTCATTCATGTGCCAAACAACAGGATTTTCCCCCATTTAAAGGCTGAATAGTATTCTGTTGTGTGTATCTACCACATTTTCTTTATCCATTCATTCATTGATGGAAACTTAGGTTCCTTCCATATCTTAGCTATTGTGGGTTTTTTTTTTCTTTCTTTCTTTTTTTTTTTGGTGGCTGGCCTGTATGGAGATCAAACTCTTGACCTTTCTGTTACAAGGCTGTGCTCTGACCAACTGAGCTAGCTGGTCCACCGCTAGCTATTGTGAATAATGCTGCAATGAACATGAGTTCAATTCCTTTCTATCTATACTCAGAATTGGACTTGCTGGACCATATGGTAATTCTATTTTTAGTTTTCTGAGGAACCTCCATAGTGCTTTCCATAACAGCTGTATTAATTCACATTCTTACCATCAGTGCAGAAGGAATCCTTTTTCTCCACACCCTAGCCAACGCTTGTTACCTTTTGTTTTTCGGTAACAGACATTCTAACAGGTGTGAGGTGATAGCTCATTGTGATTTTGATTTGCATTTCCCCGATGACCAGTGATGATGAGCATTTTTTTATATATCCGTTGGCCATTTGTATGTCTTCTTTTGAGAAGTGTCTATTTGGGTCCTTTGCACATTTTTTGACTGGGTTACTTGTTTTCTTGTTATTGAGTTGTTTGAGTTATTGAGTTATTGAGTTGTTTTGGATATTAGCCCCTTGTCAGATGTATGGTTTGCAAATATTTTCTCCCAGTCCATGGGATGTCTCTTCATTCTATTATTTCCTTTGCTGTGCAGAAGTTTTTTAGTTTGATGCAATCCCATTTGTTTATTTTTGCTTTTGTTACCTGTGCTTTTGGGGTCATGTCCAAGAAATCTTTGCCCAGACCAATGTTGTGAAAAATTTCCCCTATGTTTTTGTGTAGTAGTTTTACAGTTTCTGGTCTTACACATAAGTCTTTAATTCATTTTGAGTTGATTTTTTAATACGGTGTGAGATAAGGGTCTAATTTCATTCTTATGCATGTGTCTATCCACTTTTCCAAAACCATTTATTGATGAGATGGTCCCTTCTCCACTGTGTGTTCTTGGCACCTTTGTTGAGAATCAATTGATCATAAATGCATGGGTTTATTTCTGAGCTCACTATTACATTCTATTGGTCATTGTGTTTATTTTCATGCCACAATCCTTTAATTACTATAGCTTTGTAACAGATTTTGAAGTCAGGTACTGTGATGACTCCATGTTAGTTTTTTTTTCCCCTTCACACTAATTTTAGAATTGTTTTTTCTATTTCCATACCATGAGCTGTTTCATGCCAATAAATTTTAAAACTCAAATAAATTGAAGAATTTTAGGACTTAGGTGAAATGCAGAACTTCTTAGAAAACTTAAGAACTGGAAAGCCTGAACAGACACACACATATACATATACATGCACACACAAAAAAAAAGTTAGAGAAATGAAATCCGTAATTTCTTCAGTAACAGATTTTGAAGTCAGGTACTGTGATGACTCCATGTTAGTTTTTTTTTCCCCTTCACACTAATTTTAGAATTGTTTTTTCTATTTCCATACCATGAGCTGTTTCATGCCAATAAATTTTAAAACTCAAATAAATTGAAGAATTTTAGGACTTAGGTGAAATGCAGAACTTCTTAGAAAACTTAAGAACTGGAAAGCCTGAACAGACACACACATATACATATACATGCACACACAAAAAAAAAGTTAGAGAAATGAAATCCGTAATTTAAAATATATATACTAATAAAACAAACAAGCAGACCAAAACAGACAAATTCTATCATGACCTTGATATAAAAACCAAACAAGAACAATATTTGGAAGTTAAATTAATAGGTTAATCTCATTCATAAACATAGACATAAACCTTCTCTCTAAAGTATTGTCAGATCAAATTTATTCATGTTAGAAAAAACCATTAGGTGTGTTTATTGCAGAAATGTTAGAGACTTAAACTTTATCTACTAATGTTAGGTTCCTACAGTATGTGATTAAAAGAGAAAAACCTTGTGATTATCTCAATAGATGAATAGAAACCATTCAATAAAAAGCGATACCAACTCTTGATTTTTTAAAAAAATTCTCAACATGTTAGAAATAGAAGAAAATGTCTTTAATCTAATTACATAGCGGAAACTCTTAGCAAGCATTTTACTTGCTGAAATGTTTGAAAGTTTCCTTGTAAAACGGAGAAAGAAACAAAGATGCCAGCTCTTAGTTTCTCCTCAACACTGTAAAGTCTTAGAACAGGAAGACAGGAAAAAAGGACAAAGTATAAGACCTGAAGAGAGAAAAACTCTTCTTAATCATAAACACAATAATGATCTAAATAGAAAAATCAAAAAATTCTTCAAAATATTAGTGCTAATAACAAAATTCAGAAAGGTTGCTGGATAGAAGATCAATAGGTAAAAACTTTATATGTAATACTAACAAACTATTAAAAATAAGGAAATTAAGACAAAAAAGTATCTTCCATAGTAATAAAAACTACTATTTCTAGGAATAAACTTAACAAAAGATGTGCAAGATCTTTAAGGAGGAAATTATAAAACGATTGAAAAGTGTCATATTGATATTGATACTTTATATGGATATTGACCTAAATCAATGGAGAGCTATTCATTTTCATGAAAGTAAGATTCCATACTTCAAAGATGGTGATTAATCTGTATATTTATGGTAATCCCAAGATATACAACAAAGATTTGCTTTTAAGAATTGATTAGTTGTTTTAAAATTAATATGAAAGAACAAATGGCTAAAATAACCAAAAAAAAGTGCACGGTGGGGAGTGCTTATTTTATTATATATCCAATCTTATTGTAAAGCTGTAATAATTAAGGTATTGTGGAATAGACAGTGCATGAATAGAGAAATAGACCAATAGAACAGAAGAGGATCCAGAAACTCAGATTCATCCATATATGGAAACAGTGTATGACAAAGGTGCAATTTAAAACAAGTGAAAAGCGGCTGGCTGGTTAGCTCATGTTGGTTAGAGAGCAACCTTGTAACACTAAGGTCATGAATTCAGATCTCTGTACTGGTCAGCCACACACACACACACAAAAAATTAGTGAAGAATAGATAGTCTATTCAATAAACAACTCTGTGAAATCTCCTTATACCTTAGAAGGTAAAGTAAATTTATACTTCCTAGCTGGCTGGTTACTCAGTTGGTTAGAGCATGGTGCTGGTCCAGGGTTCAATTCCTGTACTGTACTGGCCAGCCAAAAAAGAAAAAAAAAATTAACTTTTCAAATTTCAGGAGAAATAAAGACTTAATGATGAAAGACATAGGTTAAAAACACTTATAAGAGATATAGGAGAATATCTTTATGATCTAAAGCAGAAAAGAATTTCTTAGACTGGACTCAAAAAATACAAGCTGTAAAAAATACTGAAAAATTTGACTACATAAAAATTTAAATTCTGTACACTAAAAGGCATCAAAGAGATATCAAAAAGACAAGCCATGGTCTAGGAGAAGATATATGCAATGTATATAAATGGTAAAGAGCTAATGTCCTTGTATATAAAGAAGGCTTAAAAATCAGCAATAAAATGTTAATCAATCACAAATAATAATGGGGCAAGATTAGAAAATTTACATAAAAAACTCAAGCAGTAGTCAATAAGCAGGAAAAGATGCTGTACTTCATTAGGAACTAGAGATTTGCAAATAAGACAGAAATGAGATACTATTCTGAGTTCATCAAAATAGCAAAAATTAAATAGTCATACAATACTACATTTTGGTGAGGCTGTGGAGCAATGGAAATTCTCTTACGCTACTGGTGGGAGCATAAACTGCTATGTCCATCAGCAGGAGAATGGATAAATTGTGGTCCATTTATACAAAGCAATATCATGTGGAGTGAAAGAGAAGAACTGAAGTTACACATATCAACATTAGTAAATCTTAGAAGTGGTACAGACCAAGTGGGGTCCATCTGCCCATGCACCAGAAAGCCAATCACCAATGTACACGTCTTTGTAGTAAAGGAAGGTTTACTCACAAAGTAGCCATGTGAAAAGACAGGACATTTGCACCCCAGGTTCATCTTACCCACAAAGAGAAGATGGTACATTTCTGTGGAAGTAGTTAAAAGCAATACTGAGCACGCTTTCAGAGGTTAATAAGCAATTTGTGTTTTTTTCTCCCGTGAATGGCCTGCTGGATCTTTTGTTCACTTTTCAACTGGGTTATTAATATTTTTCTCACTGTTCTGTAGGATATAATTGTAAGTTAAAGGAATAACCCTTTTTATCTACAACATAGGTTGCAGTTATTTTTTCTGGCTTGTCATTTATATTTTGATTTTTCTTTGTGCCGTTTTTTTGCTTTGCAACAAACTTTTATTTTTAGGGAATATATTTTGTCAGTTTTGTTCTTCATGGTGTCTGGGTTTATGCCTTGTTTAGAAAGTCTTCTGTAAGCCAAGATTATTACAAAGAAATCAGTCATGTTTATTTCTAGGACTTTTATAGATTCATTTTTTAAAATATTTAAATCTTCCATTCATAGTTTTTTGGTATAAGGTGTACCATATATATCAAATTCTATCTTTTCCAAATGATTAACCCATTACCTAAACACCATTTATTGAAGAATATATCCATTCTTCAGTAATTCTAATTGTTGCTTTTATCATACACTAAATTCTTTGTATTGTCTAAAATTGGGGTCTATTGTGTTTCACTGCTCTGTTGGTGCCACACTATTTTAATTATTATAGCTTTATAATAGCTTTTTGCATTTCTTCTCTGAGCCATCAACTCACTTTTAGTATCTTTCTATTTTGTCTAATCTTTAAGCACTTTTATTCTTCAAGCCTTTGAAACTCTTCTTGAAGCTTTTGTTTCAAATAGACCATATCTGATTAATGGATCATTATTTCACCTAAATTTCATTTCTGATGGTGATTTGGTCCCAGTAAATGTATGGGCCCCATTGTTCTGGGAGAAACACCATGTTTGTTTTTCTTTTTTTTTTTTTTTCTTTTTTGTGACCGGCACTCAGCCAGTGAGTGCACTGGCCATTCCTATATAGGATCCGAACCCACGGCCGCTGGGAACGTCACCGCGCTCCCAGCGCCGCACCCTCCCGAGTGCGCCACAGGCTCGGCCCTTGTTTTTCAGCAAAGAGTTGTTATCGGACTCAGATCGGGCTGCCTGCCCCCTTGAGAAGGAAAGAAAAAAAACTCAGAAGTCAAATGGTTGGTGTTAGAAAAGTAGATATATTCAGCTGAAGGAGATGGTAGGCTATCCCATCTCAAAGATTTACGTTTACTGAGGGGTCTTTAAAGGAAGAGTTGAGGGAATGGAATGCGAGAGGTGAAAAGCAGGAGAGAAGGAGATGTGAGTTTCTGTGCATCAGGTACAAGGTCTTGCCAAGGCCACATCTGGTTTCTGTTCTCATCTTGACTGTTATTACAGGACCCTGAAAGATTTTGATTTGCACTGATGTACCTGGCTGGTGCCCAAGGTCAGCTTCAGTCCTTTGGCCTTGATCATTTCTCAAAACTCTATGAGTCTCAAAGAAAGAACTGTGAGCTTTGCAAAGTACTAATTTGCTTCTCGGCCTTGTTTTCCTACTTAGCGAGTGAGATAAGAAAGTCAGGGGATGGGAAGAAAGAGTGGAGAGAAAAAAACTGTCCTTTTTAAAATCCTTCCCCCGTCCACAGCCCGGGCAGCTTTAGGTCCCAACATGGCTTCAGTCCTGCTCACTCCAACAGAGTCACATGACTAGTGTCTCTTAATTATTTAAATATATGGCCTGTAGGCTCCTGTATTAGTCCCTTTCGGTTATTTGTAACAGAATACCTGAAACTGAGTAATTTATGAAGAAATGAAATTTATTTCTTTCAGTTTTGGAGACTGGAATGTCTATGGTCCAGGGGGAGCATTAGGGGAAGGCCATCTTCTACAGTGACTCAGGGCATCACATGGTGAGATTGGGCTGAGCAAGATAGAACTAACTTTCTAACTTTCTCTCCTACATACCCATCAAAACCACGCCCATTATTCCATGAATGAATCAATCCAATCAGTAGGGCACAGTCCTCACAGTCTAATCACCTCTTACAGGCCCCATTTTTCAAATACCAGAATTGGATTTCCCACCCTCTTAACCCCGTTACAGTGGGGATGAAGTTTCTAATGTGAACTTTTGGGAGACACACTTGACCCATAGCAGCCCCCTTGTCTTACGACATGATTTATCTCGCAGTAACCTTTATCGCTCAGTTTAGAACCACTGAAGTTGTTACAAAGGGGGACTAGAACCATTGTTTCAGGGAGTAAAGTTTCACTAGACTTTTGCTTTGTCGAGTGGTTTCAAGTCTGCTGTAAAGGAAGAAGAGAAGCTGGCTTCATAGGCAACAGACTTTAGAACATTCCCGACCCAGCCCTTCAGAGGACAGCCAATATTATGGAAAGCGGTTGGGTTTGTGAAGTAAAATGGTGGATACCTGTGGCTTTTATGCTGTGCTGTGTACCCAGGCCCGCTGGGTTTTGAGGCCACCTTGACTTGGAGGAAAGCTTTCATCCAGCCACTCTGTAAAATGGCTCCATCCAGGCCTGGATGTAGCTGCAGAAGCAAAGGATTCAGGCATCCTCCATCATTCTCAGGGCACAATCTGTTTTATGATACTCTGTGGCACTGGCTCCCTAGAGCTGAAATCTCTGGAATTTTCCACAGCCAAAGAACTGCTGGGCAAATCTGAGCTCGGACAAAGGTCTTCCCCACAATGGACTTCCTTCCAGTGACCTCACATGTAAAGATTTACGGAAAGATCCCTGGTGTACAAAGGCAGGGGGCTCAGACAGGGGAGAGGCTGGCCCTGACCCCTTATAGCATCCTGGGGACTGACTGGAGCACATTATACCCACTGCTCTGATGAAGAAGAAAAGAGGCCAGGAAAGGAGAATAAAAAGAACCAGTGACTCCTTTTTTTTTTTTTTTTTTTAACTTAATTGACTTGCTTTCTTCTAGTCCAAGGAGCTGACCCTTCATTAGAATTTACTGCTTGAGAAACAGACTTTTCTCAGAAATTTGTTAACACCAAGAAACTCATTGTGTGGATAAGCACAGGTAACATTGCTTAGAGAAATCTTGGGAACACAGGATGTGTCAACCTGTTAAACATATGGAAATTACCTATGAACTGAGTAGCCTGGATTAGAAGAGCTGGGAATATTGTAAAAGACCTGAGAAACGATTTGCTCAGTATGTCGTAGTCAGTTATCCACTCCATCTTTACTCAATGTTTGGAATTTGTTTACTGGTTAGAAACTCCTGAACTTACTCTATAAAACCTCCTTGGTTTTTCTGCCTGTTGGGCAGACTTACTTCTCATGCTGAGAAGTGGTCTTCCCCTGTTTGCAAACCAAAATAAAAGCCTCATTTAAATTTGCTTACAGACTGAAGTGTTTTGCTTGGACTGCTCCACGAATTCACTGCGAGCCTGTAAAACTGCCTTGGCACTTGAGGCTGCAAGAAACAGATGCCGACACTCCTTTTTCTTCTTGCTTTCAGAAATACCACTTTCTTTATTGTGGCAAAATATACATAGCATTAAATTTACTGATTTAACAGGTTTAAGGTGTACAGTTTAATGGTATTAAATACTGTGATATTGTGAAAAATATATTTAGTCTTCATCTCAGTTTCCTGCTTTATAACTACTAAAATCATTAGAATCTCCAAAGTGATGCCTTTTTGTATGCTGATGAATTGACTGATGGCTGGTGGCCCCTAGGTAGCTTCAGGACGGGGGCTGGTCGCAGAAAAGACCCAGGCAGGATTAGAGGGTTGTGACTTTTAGCTCCACTCCCCAACCTCAAGGGAGGAGAAGGGGCTGAAGGTTGAGTTGATCACCAGTGGGCAGTGATTTAGTCAATCATGCCTATGTAATGAAGCCTCCATAAAAACCCAAGAGGCCTGGGTTTGGAGATACCCGAATGTGCAGAGGTTCCTGCAGAACGGTTGCCAGGAAGGGCATGGAAGCTCTACAGCCTTTCTCCCATACCTCCCACTATTCATTTCTTCATCCCTATCCTTTGTAATATCCCTTATAGTGAACTAGTAAATGTAAGTAAGTGTTTCCCTTCGATCTGTGAGACACTCTAGCAAATTAATCAAACCCGAATAGGGGGTTGTGGGATGACCAACTTAACGCCAGGCGTTCAGAAATTCCAGAGGCCCAGACTTGCAATGGTGACTGAAGTGGGGGCAGTCTTGGGGACTGAGTCCTCAACCTGCGGGACTTGAGGCTATCTCCAAGTAGATAGTGTCAGAACTGAACTGAATTACAGAACACCCATCTGGTGTCCACAGGAGAACTGATTGTTTGCTTGCTGGTGGGGAAGTATCCCCCACTCACCCCCACACACCTTTGGTCACAGAAATCTTTTGTATTGATTGTTGCTGAGTAAGAGTACAGAAAAGACACTTTGGTTTATTTCTACAGTGACAACTACATTCACACTGTTGTGAAACCATCACCCATTTGCAGAACTTTTTCAGCATCCCGAACTGAAACTCTGCACCCAATAAACACTCACTCCTCATTCTCCCGTCCCCAGCACCAGAAACCACCATTCTACTTTTTCTCTCTATGAATTTGACTACTCTAGACACCTGATATAAGTGGAATTAATATTTGCGCTTTTTTTGTTATTTCATTCAACACACTGTTGTAGAGATTCATCCATGTTGTAGCACATCAGAATTTCCTTCCTTTTTCCCCCTTCTTTTAAGACTGAATAATATTTCATTGCATGTATATGCCACATTTTGCATATTCATTCCAGAAATAACACTTTTGCAATCACTTTCTTTAAATCAATTGACATGTATATTCAGATGGGTTTCATATATGAGAAAAAAGTCTGAAGTTATTTATTTCCCTCTTGTGCTGATATTCATTTATTTCCTGGGTTTTTTTTTTTTTTAAGGCAGTTAATTGAGCCAACAGGAGCGATATTCTTTCTCCCTTATCTCCTGAAGATTAGTTTACATTTTATATGTAAGCAGAGTTGTGGCCGATGGCATCCAGTGTACGTTCAGCATATTCTGCTGATGGATGGGTAAATAACAGCTGTTGTTCTCGTGTAAAATGGGACTGAAGAGTCTGATTCTGACCAAAAATGTATTCTACAATAAGTATGTGTGTGATCTATACCATTTTTAGTACCTTAAGGTCAGATATACTTTAAAATTGTGCTTATCATAGTCTAGGAAGTTTTAAAATACTGATGTCTCTGACAGCTGGACAAGTTGCTTCTTCAGCCGTTCTGGTTGTAATATCTGTGTAATGTCTGTAGGTTTTGGAGGGCCACAGCATTCCTGCCAGGCATTCTACCAAGCGTGGCTCTGGTGACCCCATTTCAACCTGCTCTGAGGCATCTGTTTGCTCCTGCAATCTGTCTTGCAGATGTGTCCAGCCTCGTGGTGCTAGATTACATCAAACACATCAGAAATGTTGACTCAGTGACTGTATTCTTTGATTTTCTGTTGGTGACTCTAACATAATATCTGAAGATGGAGAGGGAGGTAACCCAAAGTGGCACAGAGTTCCTGGGCTTTGGCAGACCTTGTTTTTTTCCATTTTGGAGAATTTACTTCACCTTTCTCTAAACTTCTCTAAGTCTTTATTAGCTGTGAAAGGATAATAATGCCTACCTCATGGTAGTATTGTGATTTAGTGAGATGGTAAAAAAGTATAGTTACCCATTCAATGAAAGATAGCTATTATTATAGAATGAAAAAATTACGTTTTGCCAAACAATTGCCTTACATGACATAATCTTTGGTCTGGAGCATAATTCTAGACTGACTTTAATTCCTTGGAAGGCTGGATTCTTTGGTATGTTCTACATTGTGAATATTGGTACTTTGTTATGTGTTGCTGAGAAAGCTAACATCTGTGATGTTTTTATTTAGTAACAGTTTTTGTTTTTTGAAGATAGACTTCTGAAATTCACAAAACTTCTGTTAATCTGTTTAATGTAATTACAGTACTTCCTTTACTTAAAAAAACTTTTTTTCTTATAAACTCATTTTAGAAAGCTCGGAAAATAAAAAAGAAGGTTTGCTTTGATTTTTAATCACAAATAGTCTCACAATACAGAAATAATCACTGTTAACGTTTTAGAATATTTTCTTCCAATCTTACTTAGTTTCATGCATTCTTGTACATAATTGGTGTAATGATTTCATATCATTATATGGACACCTTCTGTTGTCTTAGTTTGGGTGTTGAAACCAAACACTAAGGCAAGAACTCAAATGACAATAGTTTCTTTGGGAAATGATCCCAGGAAACACAGGTAATGGGGTGGGGAAATGGGACGGGCAAGGGAATGAAGCCAGTAAAGGGTATAGCATCAACCCTCTCCCCATGTTCCTTAAGTGCACCTGACCTCACAGGGCTGCTGGAGCATAATCCTGCTGGGGAAATTTAGGAGACAGTGTAGAGACAAATCTCACAGTTAACTTACCTGGGCAGTGAGTGAATTGGACTATTTATACACCGCTCTTGTCAGTCTACTAATTGAAGGCAGCGGGAGATGTTGCTTTCCTGGCACTTCCAGCCTTCCTTGTGCTTGGGCAGAGACTCTGGTGGTGGAGAAAGCCGTCAGGCAGGGATGCAGGAAGTCAGGCCGGCATGAAATGGTAGGGCCTGAGGGTTCTGGGCAGGCACTGGGCAGCATCTGCTATGCCCATGTTACTAAGAATTGGCTACAGAACAGTCTGCAGTGTGGGTGAACAGCTTCTCAAGGATGTCGCTCCTGCAATTACGTCTTTTCTCTTCCACACAGCAAAATTTCTCAAAAGAGTTGTGTATAATCACTGTCTCCACATCTTCACGTCCCATTCTTTCAACACATGTTAATAAGGTTTCTGTCTTCCTCTCTTTAAAATACTGCTTTGATTAATTCACCAAAGCCCCCCCCTTGTTAAATCCAATGGTTGCTCTCTGTCCTCAGTTTCCTATCCTCTCAGAAGCACAGGCACCAGCTTTTCTTTCCTGAAACACTCTCTTCCTTACTGTGACTCCACATTTCCTCCCACCTAAGTCTCCTTTGAAGGGTTCTCTACCTGGAAATGTTGAAGGGCCACTGGGCTCAATCTTAGGACTCTTCTCTTTTTCAATCTACACTCTCTTATTCAATGTCACGTTTTCATTGTTGTTCTGCTTTTGTTTTATAACAGACTTAATTTTTTTAGAGCAATTGTAGGTTCACAGCAAAACTGAATGGAAAATACAGAGTTTCCATATACCCTTTGCTCCTACAAATGCACAGCCTCCCCGACTACCAACATCCCCCACCAGAGTGGTACATTTGCTACAACAGACGAACCTACAATGACACATCACTGTCACCCAAAGTCCACAGTTTTCATTAGGGTTCACTGTTGGTGTTGGGCCTTCTATTGGTTTGGACAGTTGTTATGTGGAGAATGACACGTATTCACCATTATTGTGTAGCACGGAGCAGTTTCACTGCCCTAAAAACCCTCTGTACTCAGCCTGTTTATCCCTCCCTTGTTCCCCTACCCCTGGCAA
Source organism: Cynocephalus volans (assembly GCF_027409185.1). Classification (NCBI taxonomy): domain Eukaryota; kingdom Metazoa; phylum Chordata; class Mammalia; order Dermoptera; family Cynocephalidae; genus Cynocephalus; species Cynocephalus volans. The sequence goes on from NC_084466.1 coordinate 17,307,596, forward strand.
CCACTGATCTTTTTACTGTCTCCATAGTTTTGCCTTTTCCAGAATTTCATACAGCTGGAATCATGCAGAATATAGCCTTTTCATCTTGGCTTCGGTGCCGTGTCTCATAATACCGTCTATAAGCTGATGATTGCTGAATGTATATCTCTTCCCACCACTCTGCTCAAGACTGGTTCCTCTCCAGTCTGCCTGGGGGTCACCATCTGAGTGAGTTCCCTCTGCCTTCCTCCTGTTGCATCATTAGGGCCACTGCCCTTTGTGCTCCCATTGTTGGAAGCACTTTGCTCCAGATTGGCTCCTTCTTGGTTCCCATGTTGCAGCTCAAGCCTCTCCTCTGAGCAGCCTTCCTTGACTGCCCATTTAAGTCAGGGCCCGCCAGCCACCTCTAGGTACTTTCTGTTACATCCTATTTATTTTCTTCATGGTCTGAAATTATCAAGTTCATTTGTGTACTTGTTTACTGTGTACCCCCCACTACTTGAATGTAAACGCTGTGAGAAGAGAAATCTTACTCATTTTGTTTACCACTGATACAGTGCTTTGAAGGGTATCTGACATGATAGGGGTTCAGAAAGTACTTGTTCAGAAGGGGCTCATGATTTAATCACTCTGCTATTGCCGAACTTTTAGCTGTTTTCTAAATTTTACTGTAATAAGCACTGCTCTGGTAAATTTATACATTAATTAGTGTTCACACTATGATTTTTTTTCCTTGATAATCTTTTAAGTGGAATTCCTACAAGGGAAATTGTTGAATCAAAGGGGATGAATATTTTTAAGGCTCTTAAGAAATATTGCCAAATTGTTCTCTGAAAAGTCTATTCTAAGTGAAATAAGCCAAGCACAGAAAGAGAAATTCCACATGTCCTTACTCATAAGTGGAAGCTAAAAAAGAAAGAAAGAAAAAGAAAGACACAAACAAACAGCAAATACAATAATATGTTGAAATTTCAGAGGGAGAGAACAGAACTGTGGCTTTAGAGGGGGAAGAGAGGGGACTGGGGCAAGGGAGGGGGTGTTAGGGAGAAATTGGTTAACTGACAGAAAGAATGAATATTTTTTGTAGTGGCAAATAGGCCAACTATCCTGATTTGATCATCACATATTATACACAAATACTGATTGTCAACTCTGTATCCCACAAATATGTGTAATCAATTATGTCTCAATAAAAAAATGAGCCTTCAACCCAAAAAAATTATACTTTACTGATAGTATAGTATAGTGTCTTTCATGCTTTGCCTTCATGAGCAATGGATATTTTGTTTTTTAAAAATCTGTTGATTTTGGGCTGAGCCCGTGGCGCACTCGGGAGGGTGCGGAGCTGGGAGCGCAGCAACGCTCCCACCACGGGTTCGGATCCTGTATAGGAATGGCTGGTGCTCTCACTGGCTGAGTGCCGGTCACGAAAAAAAAGACAAAAAAAAAAAAAAAATCTGTTGGTTTGATAGGTGTGAATGAGTGTATTTGTATGCTTGTGTGCATTATTTGTATTATTTTGCTGTAACTCCCTTTTTACATTTTTTTTTTGTAGATAGTGAGCTTACTGAAAGCGGGAATTTCATCTTTTTAGGTGTATCCTTTTCTGAGGGCATCTTTACCAATTTTTAGCAGTTTCTGGACAACTCATCTCAATAATGAGCTAGCTTCCTAGAAGACCGAAAGCTAAATATTATTATTTAAATATTACTATCACATCTTCAAGGACCAAATAAAATGTATTGAGACAAAGTGGCTTTTGTGAACAGTTTCACTTAATTTTTTACACGGGTGTCTCTCTACGATGGGGTCATAACACAGATATGACTGAAGTCAAATGAGAAGTGTGACACAAGGAATTTGTGACTAACAAGAAAGTTCTGAAATCTGAGGATGACTTCTTTACATGAATTAGTGTACATTCAACATTGTTTGTATAGTAACATGACTTTTATTCAGTTGCTTTCTTGAGTGGGAAAGAAATAAGTGGTATTAGAGCCCACCCACTGGTTAGGGCAGCATTGTCCATAGAAATATAAAATGAGCCACATTAGTAATTTTAAATTTTGTAAGATATTTTAAAACCAATGTGTATAATATGTTATCATTTCAATATGTAATCAATGTAAAAAATTCTTTTTTATTTTTGGCAGCTGTCATTGTAAAAATTTATTAATGACGCATTAACATTTTTTGGTACTGTCTTTGAAATCATTGGGTACTTTATACTTATAGCACATCTCAACTGGGACCAGCCACACTTCAAAGTCCTCAAAATCCTCATGTGGACAGTGCTACTGTGTTGGACACCCAGGGTTTATGGTATTAGTGAGGACTTTTATGGGCACAAGGGGGTATATTTTTCAGTGATTGGAAGGATGTTCTTGGTAGGTGTCTTAGTTTGGGTTCCCATAATAGCAGACCCTGAGACAAGAATTGGAATGCAAGCAGTTTATTTTGGAGACGATCCCAGGAAACACTTGTAGGGAGTGGAGAAGTGAAACAGAGAAGGGAAGGAAGCCAATAAAGGGGTGTGTTAGCAAGCAAGTTGCTGCTTGGGCAACTGCTGGGAACACTGGGAGGCAGAATTATTGCGACTGAGAAGCAAGGGAGCTGGGGTGTTTATCTACCTAATTCCCAGCCACCCTTGGTTGAGGGCTGATTCCAGGGGTTTTGACTTGCCTTGTGTATGGACCCAGCGTGCTTCTATAGCCAGAGAAAGGCCCTTAAGCACAAAGATGCTGATAAGCAGTAAGCTGCTTTAGCCTTGGAGAGGTGCCCAGAGGATATGGGCTGGAAAGTGACACATAACCTAAGAATGAATCCTGTTAGCTTCCAGCACCCCAGAGACTTGATGCCACCAAGACTCTCCTTTATACTACTCATCTTATTCTTTTCTTTATCCCTAGCTTCTGGAACAGTTCTTGGCACACAGTAGGTGTTTAATAAATAGTTGTTGACTGTATGACTTTCCTTTGGGTACCTGCTTTATTCTTTCAGGCTTCTCCATGTAAATGAGAAACACAGTTACGGGTCACATCCTTGCAAGTCCACGATCAGAAATGGAAGTGAGGCTTTCCCTTTCTAGCGTCAACAAACAATTCTTAAGGAAGAAAGCCAGTTGGCCCGGCTTAGGCTATGAGCCTATCTCTGGGCCAGTCACTTTGGCCATGGCCATGACATATTACGATTAGCTATATAGGAGTTAGGTGCCAACCGCTGAGGTTGGGTCTATTGCCAGAAGGTGGAGTGACAGAGCAATTGTCCCAGAAGTCTTGGTAGAAGAATGCTTGAGAACCTGTGCTGTCTTAGCTGCACCATTATTTATTTATTTATTTTTTGTCTTTTTCGTGACCGGCGCTCAGCCAGTGAGTGCACCGGCCAGTCCTATATAGGATCCCAACCCGCGGCGGGAGCGTCGCCGCGCTCCCAGCGCCGCACTCTCCCGAGTGCGCCACGGGCTCGGCCCTTAGCTGCACCATTTTACATTAGCTCTTATACCTACTTCAGGTTTAACACTTGATGCTTTGACTACTTGGGAGTGATCCTGTAGACCATCAAGTAATTTAAAGTTTGCAAAGGCACAAATTTACATCATTATGCCCCCAAGGTTTGCTTGGGACTGAGTATGAGGTTGGATCTCTCCCTATACATTCTTTCCTCATGTTCCATACATTATGAAGGGATAAAAACTTTGTTGGTCACACATTGTAACCTACATTTCAGGTTTCTGGATGAGGGACTTTGCTAGTGTCAAGGAACAAAATTACAAGAAATTTAAAGGTCTCAGTTGGCTTTATTGTGATTCTAGAATCGGGCAACACTTCATTCCATAAAACAGAATAAGTTCCAATAAGCCAAGCAGAGGAGGTTGGTTTTATAGTCAGAAAAGTCTGAAGAAAGGAGAAACAAAGAACAAAAAGTGGTTGGTTATTTCAAAGTTACTTTCTTTGTAAGGTGGGGGCAGGGAGACAGAACAATAGAAAAATAACTGATTACTTAACTTAAGGCTACCCTTTTCATGTAAGAGTTAAAGCATAAGGAATTCATTATCATGCCTATGGAAGATTTAAAGTGGCCTGTTTGGGAAACTGGCTGTTATTTCTCTCTTCTGATTTTTCAGAATGTTAGACCACAGCTGAATTCTATTTCAGTGACTGGGAATTTAGCAGGGTGACTCCATTTTGGTTTTTAGTCTGGTCTGTTGGGGCCTAGGGCAGGAGCTTAGTCTAAAACAATGATCTCCTATAATTTTATTTAACACTAGGGTAACACTCTTGACTTTTCTTTTCTGTTCTTACTTTCCCCTTCCTTCTCCTCCCAGTGTGTAGAAGGAACTGGGGATGACTTGGTGCACTGCTTCAGTTCCTCTTTCTTTTCTAAATCTGCCTGATGCAGAGAAGGTATGTCCTGGTCTGCCCTCTGTCCATCCCATGCCTGACCCTTCTTGGGGGAGGCCTATGGTGGTCTGTCTCGGTCAGGGACCAGATGAATTAAGTTTATTTTAGAAGTCAAATATTAACAAGCTTCCTTGTCCTCAGAACTGACCAGACATCTGACCTCTTTCATGAGTGATAAATCTGACATCTTCGTCTGTCTTCCAACTGGTTCTAAATTCAGGCAGGGAAAAAGATGTTAATTATTGAATATCCAAATGGACTCCACGGAAAGTTAACTGTTAATGCTATTGAAATGGATCTACTTATAAAAGAATTATGGTTCTTAGCTGGAAAGTAGAAATTTGAAGGGGAACTTTCATCATTGTTTTCCATTATTATTTATTATATATTGTTGAGAAAAGAGAATAATTTAATCAGGCCCCCTCACCTTAGGTCCAGCTGGGGTGATGCAGTTCATTCTTTGTAAATAAGTGTGTGTGTATGTGTGTGTGGAGTTAGTGCACATGCGCGGCACCGCCACTTGGCAGGTGTTGACTGCCTCCGGCGTCAGCCCCACAGTGGCCATGCTCTTGAACCTACAGCTCCAAGGACCTTTTGGCTGGTTACCTAGCTCATAGACCTGGGTGTGAAGGGTTTGTGACCCAGTCTGGACAACGGGCTTGAGGGGTCTGTGAGCTCCAGACCCAGCCCTAGCTTGACATATATCATGGAGAAAATGTTACTTGAGGGTGACATTCATGAATTTGAGTCTCAAACATCTTCACAACATAATGACAAGGTTCAGTATTTGTCTTTATCCAAATTTATCAATAAATGTGCCAAAAGAAGTTGTTTCTTTATGCCTTCTCTGTAATGACACCACCTTTTCTCAGTTACTCAAACTAGGAACTTCAGAATTATTACTGATGCCTCCGTCTTCTCACCTTGCCTTTCCATATTCAACAGATATTTAATGAGTGCAAGGCTCTGTGATGCATTTTAAATAGAGGACACAATCCTATAACTCTCCTCCCCCAGAAACATCTCTTGTTGATGGTCCTTCCTCCTACCAGGCTCCAGTCTAGCTCCTTATTGTCCTTTGTCACTTTATTGCTGGAGCTTCTTCATGGCTCCGTACTTTTCCACCTAAATCCATCTCTCACACTGGTTGGTTTTATCTTGCTGAAACACAGAAACCTTTCATGGTTCCCTTTTGCTGAAAGGATACATTTCCTCCTCCCTAGCGCGGCTTACCCATTGCACAAACCACGCTTCCAGAGTCAACTCCAATAACTCACTTTCAAGCAACCTATTCTAAACAGACAAAGTGGCATCATATCTCAAATATGCCAATGTCTTGCTTGTGCCTTTCCCTCCACATGGGACTACATTCCTGCCCTTGCTGAACCATGACTACCTGGTGATGTTCTGACTCTTCAAGCCCTATTTTAGACATTTCCCCTAACATCCTGGATCACCCCCTTCTAAGTAGAAATGCTTCCTTATTGGTGTTCTCCAGCATTTCATGCATTCATTTATAACACGCATACTCTATGATGATTATTGTGCACCCGTAATTCTCTCTACCTGGCCTAGTGCTTCTCAACCTTGGCTGCTCATTAGAATCATCCAGAAGCTTTATTAAAAAAATCCCAATGCTCAGGCCCCACCCCAGACCAAATGAATCAGAATTTCTACATTGTGAGCAACTCAAGGACCAAAACCATGTTTATTAATCTGCATGTCTTCATATGGCATATACTAGGTGTAACATAAATAAATAAAATTTACTGAACCTTTAAAAAATGTTAAGTTTTAGAGATATAATTCACTCGATTTGTTTTTTTCTTAAAAAAAATATTCACAGGGTTGTGTAACCAACATCACAATTTAATTTTAGAACATTTCCATCACCTTCAAAAGAAGCCCTGTACCCACTAGCAGCCACTCTCCATGCTCCCCAACTCCTCCCCTAGGAAGCACAAAGCCGCTTTCTATCTCTATAGATTTGCCTATTCTGTACGTTTCACATGAATGGAATCATATGATATGTGGTATTTTGTGACTGGCTTCATTTATTTAGCATAGTATTGTCAGTATTCAGCCTTGCTGTAATATGCAACTGTATTTCATTACTTTTTATGAAATGCCAAATGATATTCCATTGTATGGATACAGCACATTTTATTTATCCATTCATCAGTTGATGGACATTTTTCCTTTTTGGCTTTTATGAATAATGCTGCTATGACATTTGTGTGCAAGTTTTTGTGTGGACGTACGTTTTCATTTCTCTTCGATATAAACCTCGGAGTGGAATTGCTGGGTCACATGATAACTCTTTGTTCAACTTTTTAACTGTTTTCCACAATGTCTGTAGTATTTTACATTCCTATCAGCAATCTGTGAGGGTTCCAATTTCACCACTTCTTCTCCAATGCTTGTTATTGTCTGTCTGTCATTTACAGTATCGAACTATTTAAGGTCAGTAAACGAATGTAGATAGAGGCCTTTCTTGCCATGTCTTCCCCTATCTTTTCAAGCTCAGTGCCTGGCTTAGTTGTCAAGTACCCAGAAAGTATTCATTAAATGTTTCTTGAATGAATTGGGGAAAGAACCCTTTTACATGTTTATTGCCTTCAGAGTGCATTCACAAGTAGGCTCACAGTAACCATGAGAAGTGGGCAGAGTAGGTATTCTGATCTCCATTTTATTTTATTTTACTTTACTTTTTGGCAGCTGGCCGGTACAGGGATCGAATCCCGGACCTTGGTGTTATCAGCACCATGCTCTAAACAACTAAGCTAACCAGCCGGCCCCCATCCCCATTTTAGACCTGAGAAAAATAAGGGTCAGAAAGCTTAGGTAACAGGTGGAAAGTCTAGAGCCCTGGTCCCTGGTTCCACAGTCAGTCCTCTCTCTACAACTAGATGCTGGTTTTCAAGTATCTCCTCCAAATACCACATTAGTTAGTGTTCAGAAAAGAATGTCAAGAAGTTTCAAAAGATCTTAGTTTAAAAAGAAAAAAAAAAAGTCTCAGCAGAAGTTGAAGGGCCTAAGTGCTTTGGCAGTTTGGAGACTGCTAATTACAGTTCTGACATAGTTGTGGGGAAAGAGAGAGCCATCTGACAGGGAAGTCCCTAGACTTCTACCTTTAGCAAATAAATTCTTCAGCTTTGAAGTAGAACTGGTAGCTGAACATTTACTGGACTAGAAAATTTAGGGAGTTTCAAAGAGCACTGTAAATTGGGTGAGGGCTGACTATTCTGGTTTATAGATTGCATTGCCTGAGAAAGAGCTAACACAGAAAGGTAGGTAATTGAAGGATCATAGTTTTCTTACAATATTCCAATTAAAATACTGTCTTCCCTTTTGTGATAGAAATTCTCAAACATGCATGAAATATCAAGAAAATAGTATAATAAACCCCCATCACCCATCATTCGGCTCCCCAAATCATCAACATTTTGCCGAATTATTCTTATGTGCTTGACTTTTAAATAAATGTTTTTATACAGTAAGGCTTTATTTAAAAAGTCATTTTAATAAGATAGTTTTAGCAAATGTCCGTGGAAATGATCAAAGTATAATAAAATGAACTTGTAACCTTTGTTCCTTCTTCATTCAAGGTTGAAGGGAAGAGAAGCTGCTGAACTGGCAAGGTGGCCACACAAAATAACTGAAGACTTATGAGTGGGAGTCCAGAAGCTTAGAACAAGATTTTGTTGATTAATTCCTACAATCATTCAGACATTCAAGTAGTGCATTCGGGGCACTTGATGCACACTGACCACTCACCAGTGAGACAGACCATGCTCAGACTCACACCTGAGCACAAATCAGCTTTCATCATTTTCTGACTCTCAAGACCTTGGACAAGTCGTCTCTCAGCCTCATCTTCCTCATCTGTAAAATAAGGATAACCTTCTTGGATAGGGCATTGTTAGAATTAAAAGTGAGGGAAGGTGCCCATAAATACGCATGACTGGTGTTCTGTGGCATACCTTATACTCCGTGTGCCCGCCTTATTCTATAAGGCTCTAGAGCGCGATGAAAGAAATCATAAGGCAGTCTCTCTGTCCTCTTACCTCCTTTTCCTAATCAAAACGAGTAGCAGAAAAGCTCACAGAGGGCCACTATACAGTGCAACAGGTGACATGCCAAAAGCCCGCCCGTAAAACAGCATTCATTCACCGTCCAGAGTCCTCTGAGTTCTTCTAATCTCATGTGACCTGCCCTTCTTTAGGACTTGCAGCTCTACAAAGGTAATGTGCAAAACCCCGCTGTGGCCCGAGGTCAGATGCCTGGCCCGCAGGTTGGAGAATCTCCCACAGCACCCTCGTCTGGTCCTGATGAGGGCAACGCGCCCAGGGGCCGGGGTGCCACAGCCGCCTGGCCGCTGTCTCTGGGTCTTCCAACACCGCCAGCCAAGGGGGCGTTTCTGAGCAGCCGGGGCGGGCACAGCCGGCGCCGCCCCCCGCCCCGCCTCCGACTTCAGGGTCGGGGCGAGCTCTGATCTTGAACTTGGACTGAGTTGCGGTCGGGCCGAGCACGTGGGCTGCTCCACACGCCGCGTGGCCCGCTCGACCCCTCGGTGCAGCGGCGCCAGGCTCGCTCCGTCTCCTCCAGCCGCGCCGCCCCGCCGCCCCCGGCCGCGCTCGCACGCGTCGCGCCGCTCCCGGGCTCCAGGCGACCGCGTAGCGGGCGCCCCCGAGGCGGCGCGGCCTGGGAGGCGGAGACGGGGCGTGCCGCCGGCGCCCCGCTCCCGGAAGCGGCTGCTCCTCGGGCTCCCGCCGGGCGCAGCGGTCGGGGCTCCAGCATCCTCGGTTGGGGCTCCAGGAGCAGCGTGAGCGGCCACTGCCGCCCCAGCAGCGCGATCCCCGCTCGGCCAGCACGATGCTGCCCGTGTACCCGGAGGTGAAGCCCAACCCGCTGCAGGACGCGAACCTCTGCTCGCGTGTGTTCTTCTGGTGAGCGCCCCGGTCCCTGCCCCGCCGGGCCCCCGCCGCCCACGCCGAGCCCCGCGCACGCGCCCTCCCCGGGCCCGCGGCTTTTGTGAACGGCGGCGAGAGCAGCGCTTGCCGGTGCCCCGCGGTCCACGCCGGCGTTTCCTGCAGCCGGTGGGGACGCCCACGCCTGCCGCGTGGTCCCAGTCTGCGCCCCTGCGCGTCGGGGAGGGGGGCCCGGGGACCTGGTGGCAGGGGCGCAGGGTCCCCTGCCTTGCGGCTCGAGGCCCCGCCTGCCTGCAGTGCCTGGGCGGAGGAGGGGGAGCGGAGAAGGGGAGGCAGAGGACCAGGGCTCCGAGAAGGGGGACTCAGTGCCCAGCGGGGGAGCGGCCTCGGACTCCCCACCCCCGCCCGCCTCTATCTGGCTTCCCACCTACCGCTCACATTCGCGGTCATCCTGAACTAAAACTGTGTCTTTTTCTTTCTTTTTAAGCAAGCCTGTGATGAACGACTTCCTTTATCTGATCTGATCTCAGCCAAATCCTAAGTAGTGTCCTGGACCAGGACCATCTTCCAATAGTGTCCCCACCTCTTTGGGTACTCCTTATGAGACAGCTCGCTCCAAAGCCACCGGGCTCCGGCTGTGTGTCTCTGTGACCCCGCCTCTCTGTCTCTCCCTAAGTGTCGTGGTACCTAGTTATGGCAGATTTCATGTGGGTAAAATAACACTTTGTTGTTATATTTTATTTATGATCGGAGACTCTGTACTTGAACAAGATGTTCTTCCACGTTTTGCTTTTGACTGGGACATACGTAGCCACGACTGGACAATGGTCTTTGGCGGTCCCTTTCCTTATTCCGAGTATTTTCACTTACACCTTTGAGGACTACTCTGGGAGTGGGGCCCCTAAAACCTGTGGGATCTCATTGGGATTTCTAGCCTTGAGAGAGGCCGTCATGGTCCTGATGCAGCTGGTTCTGACACTGAAGGGTGCCTGAGCTGGGAGGGTCCCCAGCCCCTACCCCTTTTGGGGAAGACACAGATGAAGAAAGGCTCAGAGAGGTGATGCTCTTAACTAAAGGTTTCCGTCTAGTAGCCTGGACTACTAACGAGGTGGGCCTTAATCACGGTTGGTTGATTATTAGATCTTTTGTTCCTTGAATTCTGCCCTTTCATCTTTCCCACATATTCTGATATTTCCTTTTTTTTTCTAATGGGAAAATCTAGGGGATCCTAAGGAAGGAGTCACTTACTCTTGTTTTAATTGTGGTAAATTCATTGTATGTAGGAATCTCTTGCCTATTTGGCGGCCCTTCTCTTAAGGAAAGCGGGGCATGGAGGAGGAAGGAATATAGCTGTGCTTACTGTAGATAACTTGAAATAGGCAAACTGCTTCCTTGACTTAAGGCAGGGCAAGGAGCTCTTGATGCACTTTCTGTTTATGGATTTTCAAAATGTAGTCCTAGGGAAATGGGATGGTGGACTTTCATTGAAGACTTGCCTGAGTGCCCATTTCTGGTTTCCCTGCTGGAGGGGAGGGAGCGATTATCTTTGTTTTACACCTGAAGACACTCAAGCTGAGAGGGTTGAATAAATTGCTCAAGATCAGGCAGCTAGTAAGTGGTGGAGTAGGAACCGAACGTGGGCAGTCTGGCTCCCAGCCTGTGTTCAGAGCTGCTGTACTGATCTGCTTTCCTTGGGGTTATTGTTCTTAAATGCATGGAGAAGGTGGTTCCAAACACCCTTTTCTTTGCTGGCTGGAGTTTCTCAAGGGAAGTTCCTAAAAGTTCCTGCTGCTGGGGATGATGCACGTGAAACGTCTATTACCATGCTTTAGGTATTTTCAAAGTATGACACTCAACCCAGAAGCCTCAGGTTCACCTGGGAGCTTGTTAAGAGGTACAAATTCTCCAGCATCCACTCCAGACCCATTCTGTAACAATTAGAAACTTGGGGGGTTGGAGGGGGGTGTTCAACAAGTGCTCCAGTGATTCTCTTTTAATGTGGAGGGAGCTCCCTGCTTCAAGCTGCCATTGTTATTTCCAGTATTATGCTTTTAAAAGAGAGGTGTGACTTCGTGAAGTCAGTTGTGACCAGTGATGACCATTCTATACTTACCTTCTGCAGTTCTTTGGATTTTAAGGGGCCTGAAGCCCCTTAGTGATTTCTTTGTATATATATCCCTCTCACTGCAAGCAGGAAAGCTGAAATGAGCCTAGCCAAGAAGTGGCTGCCAGAGACAAGGCCCACCTTTGTAGAGAGAAACTGCTTTTTCACCTTCTCATTGGGCGTTTGCTTTACTTCTCAAATTTCATCTGCTTTCTAAACTTTTGACCTGGTAGTTGCCTACCCAAACGATGCCAATAACCAGCTTACTGACTTTTATACAAAGTATGTTCCTGGGATTTTGGCGTATCCATAGCACAAGATGGACGTGGGTCATACATTATGGCTGTTGATAATTGTTGCAGATTTTAAAAATCTGTATTTTTTTCTATTTCTGCAAGAAATTTAAAACTGTAGAAACCGAGGAAAGGAATAAGGATGGGTTATTTCTTTTAGCCAGGTATACCTGCTGATATTTTGGTTGTTTCTTAGTCTTTCCCCTAAAATTATGCACACATTTGTGCAAGCACATATACATCTTTTCTTTAAAACTGTAAATAGTTTTGAATCTCAGTTCCTTCTTGGCTTAATTTTATGTAGTTAATATTTATGGCATTAAGTAATCTTGAAGACATGCTAGTTAATGATTGTAATTTATGCAGTCTTTCACTATCGATGAACAGTTTATTTCTGATAATGGTGTAATGCATATCCCCCCATATATTTTGATGCATCTTTCCTTTTTCTATATTCCCATAAGTAGAATAATTGGTAGAAGGTCAAATTGTTTTCCAACAGGATCGGACCAGTTTGCCCTCTTCATAGTGGTTTGTGTGGTTATCTCGTTGTCAATTTTGAATACTGAATTAAAAAAAAAATTTCAAGTCAATGGGTTGTAAATTAGTAACAGTTTTATTCTGAATTTGCTTATTTTAATTGATCTTTTTAAAGGCCAACTTACCATATATTTGTATTTCTTTAAATTGTCTATTAATAGATTTTTTGTATCTTTTTCTATGAGGCATTTATGTTTTTGAAATGACTTGTAATAGTGCTCAACAGTACTTTTCAGATTTTCACTTCTTTTAATTTTGTTCAGAAGTTTTAAATTTACAAATCATTAATTATATTGATCTTTTCTTTTTGGTTGCTCCTATTGCTTTAGTTCTTAACGTATCTTTTTTAAATCCCTGGATCACCTAAATCTCCATAAGCATTTTCTTTCAGCTATTTTCTTCTTTCATTTCTAACAACGATGGCAGCTGGAATTTCTTTTAGTATTTGATGTAAGATAGGCTGTTTTTTCCCAAAACAGCTCATTTTCCTATCATTGTTTATTGAATATTTCTTCTTCTCCCCTGTTATTGGAAATACATGGTGTAGCTTATGAACCGAGTCCAGCAGGGCATGAGATTGACCAAGTCCCTGAGACCCTTAGGGATTGTCCCGCTCCCTTGCTGCCCCCTGGTGATGTCCCTGCTGTCCGCTGCTGCCCAGCCAGCTCTTTGAGTGTGCTGTGTGCATTCTTCTGGCCACGCCTCATCCCCAGGAGATCTGGGGTTAGCAGCATGTAGGAGGTTACAGCGAAAGACCTTTCCCCACATGTGGGCATTAAGGGGGATCCTTGGGCCAGATGCATTTGGCCCAAAAGAGAGTGGTTAAGTCCTTACTCATCTGTTGCTGGCTCAAGGGTCTCAGTTGATGAAATGTTGTCTTGCAAAACCTGTGCTGTTGTGGAAACTGCCATTAGTGACAAGACAGACCCTTGGGAGACTTGACTTAGAGAAAGCTGTTGTCATGTGGCTAGAAACACAAACTGCTGAGGACACTCATGGTTTAGAGAGGTTGGCTGTGTGAAACCCATAGTGCATAGAAACGTTTAATTTTGAGTTATGATTTTTTTGCACCATTTTTGGAATACCTCTTACATGAATCTCTTTGTTATTATTCTTCATTAACAGTCGGAAATCCAAATATTGCAGATGGAGTTGGGTTAGCTTTCCAGGCTCGCTCTTTGGCCTGCGCCAGTACTCCTTAAGCAATCAGTTAAGTGAGTTTTGGCAATTTTATAGAATAACTACAGCCCCAAATGAGATGTAGAACACCCCAAGGATGTATTCAGATTTACTAATTCCCTACATTAAAATAAACACTACAAAATTTTATAAATTTGTCTCCTCTAGTTTTTTATTTTTTTGTCATTTATCAATATATATAGTCAATGGGAGAGGTGTTAACTAGTGTCCATTCTGATGTGTCAAGTGGAAAATTTGTCTTTCTTAGTTTTCTAGGTGACCCCAAACTCTCTACTCTCCTTGAGGCCTATCTTCCAGGCTGCATCTGCTTAGCTGTCACTGGGGTGTGGAGCCCAGGGCACTGTGTACAATGTGAGCTTTCCTCCTAAGTCTCACATGTAATTTTTCCATGGGGCCAGGGAACCCTGTCTCTCACCTTGAGGATGCCTCCAGGCGTTTCCTCTTTGTATGAGGTCTAACCCCCCTCAAGTCTTTTCCTTGACTTTCTTTGTTGATCAGACAGTGTAAAAGTGGATGTCATTAGTGCAGTAGGAAGATCTGGGCTTAGGAATTGGATAGGCTCAGGTCCTGTCCTCAGTCTTGCAAATTCCATGTGGCTACATGCAAGTGAATCTCTCCAGAGGTGATAGTTAATGCACCTCACCCAGTCCAGAGTTAATGACTCAGGAAAGCAGAGGACGTTATGTCCAGGGGATGCCTGAAGACAGGGTTCCAACCTCTTACAGCCTTCATAATTAGCATTTATTCATTTATTTATAATATGTAGGGAGTGCCAGGAGGTTTGTGGGGAGAAAGGTAAATTGCTACCCTCTGGAGGTAGGAAAATAAGTTTTAGACCCATCTAAAGACTAATCCTTTTAAGATATTTTTATTATGTGTATACATAAAGATAACTGAAAATGGAAATCAGCAGTGGGTTAGCATAATATTTTCTCTAGATGTTAAAGGTCATATTTACCTGTTTTAGCAATATGTATTTTATGGTATGCTGTTAAAAAAGCCCTTCTCTCCACCTCCCAGGTATTCTGATACTAGTAGGTCTGGATGGGTCCTGGGAATCTGCCTTTTGACATTTATTTCAGGACACTCAGGCAGCATTTAGTCCTCAGACTACACATTGAGACACACGGATCAGATGGATCCATTTAGCTAATAATAATATAGTCACTGACACCTGTTGCATGCTTCCTCAGAATTTTGCTGTTTCACATGTAGTATGTCACTTAATCCTGAAACAGTCTATGAGGCAGGCATTGTCATCCTTCACAAATGAGGGCATCAGGGTCCAGAGAGGTAGGGCAACTTTTCAGGAGTCTCATAGTTAGGAGTTGGCAGTGCCACAGCTGGGGTGCCACCTAAATAATCAGAATATGCTGTGGGTGTGCCCTGTAGCAGGTGGGGGCCAGCAGTGATCAGCGCCTGTGTGCGGGGCACTTAGGTAAATGTTGGTTGATCAAATGAATAAATGAATATGCTGACTATATCCAGCAGACCTTTCAGAGTCATGTCAGTGAATGGGTATGCTCTTTAGGTGTGCATGCATCTGAAGCATGTTTTCCCCCTCTCTTCTGTATGCTGAATTGCTGTGTGGATTTTTGGCAGCATTATCCATCCAGTTCTTAAGGCACAAACCTGTCAGTCATCCTTCACCTTCATCTACTGACATCAAATCCTATTGATTCAACTTTAGAAATGCCCCTTGGAGTCATTCATTCATTAATTCAGCAAATGTTTCCTTAATGCCAGTGCTTGGGATGCTCCGGGAAGAGATCCCCGCCCTCCTGGAGCTTGTGTTCCTCCCCACCCCGGCTCTGTCTTCAGCTCACTCTTGGCTTCTCTTCCTCCCAGTGGAAGGAAGATCTTCCCATGATACAAATCCATGCCCTCCTCCTGCTCAGAAACCTCTCTTGCCTCCTTGTAGCTTTCAAGAGCAAACCGAAATTCTTTCGTGTGGCTTTCATCATTTCTCACACAGCTGGACTTTTCTGATAAGGCACATCTTTGAACAGTTCTGCCTGTGAAGGGACATCAGAGCCAGGATTGGGGCCCTGACTGATGAAAGGTGCAACCTCTGAGTGAGCCACTGCGTTACAAGTATTGTAGGAGTAAATGGGAAAGCAAGCCGGTGCCTGTGTCGCCTTCCAGTGCCATGGCCAGAGGCAAAGTGATTCCAACACTGGGCCCTAATCCAGGCTGGGTACAAAGGGGGGCAGTGCCCCAGTGGAGCTAGATTGCCTGGGTATCAGTCTGAACTCTCCTGCTTTCCTAACCATGGGCAAGTTTCCTTATTTGTAAGATGGGGATAACAATTGTACCCACCTCATAGGGTTAGAGAGAGCATTGAATGAACTAAAAACACTGGTCGCTGTTTAGAATAGTGTCTGGCAGATAGCGTGCAGTGAGTAAATATGAAAAGATAGCTGGCTTACCTTTGTCTTCTTACTTAACATTTTCATTTGTATATTGGCACGATTTATTTATTTCCTACACAGGTTAACAATTAAGGTTAAATTTTAGAGTCGCATTCCTTACCCACAGAATCGTAATCTCTCGGGGCTGGAGAGGTGGTGGCATCCTGAAATCTGAGTTTTTAACATGCTTCCTGGGTGAGTCAGATGCTAAGGTCTGGGAACCACTTTTCTCAGATTTTTCTCAGCCATTAGAGTCCAATCTCCTTGAGGGCACAATGTCTGGGAGGCCAAGGTCAACTATTAGACTCTTCTGTGGTTTAGGTTATTCACTCAGCAAACACTTGGGTGCCTTCTTTGTTGCCAGGTCCAAATCCATAAACATAAAATAACATTCCTATTTTCAGAGCTTACACAATCTAGTGGGGGAAGCCATCATTGTATTAGGTAAATAATGCTAGGCGCTGAAGAAAACAAGCTCTCAGTCTCATTGGATTAATTACCCCCCCCCCCCAAAAAAAAAACAACTCAAAAACAAATGTATTCTCTTGCCATAGTCCATTTTGGGTTGGCTGGGGTGGGGAACTATGTGACAAACTTAACAGATAGCTGGACTTTTTACGTCTTGTGGCTCAGCCCTCCTCTTGATCCTCTTCATTCAGCTGGAGAGTTGGGTGTGGTGGGTTTTCCAGGCTTGGAAGTGAGACCTGTCATTTGCACTCATGTCCTGTTGGCCAGATCTCAGTCACGTGGTCCCCTCTGACCCCAGGGAGGGGAATAGAAGCCTGTGCTGTGGGAGTGGATCATGACAGGATGTTGTGTGTGTGCTGTAGTAGAGGTATGAATAAGCTGCTTGGGGTGGAGAATGCTGGGGAGGGTTGACCCTCCTGCTGGAGCTCGGGTAGAGAAGGTGGCGAGTCTTTCCCAGCAGGGGACAAGCATGCTCAGGTCACAGAATCAGAGATTGGGATAGTGTGTCCTGAGAAGTGCATGAAGTGGACACTCTTGAGTTGTCCTGCCCCTCCCTGCTGCCTGCTTTGCTACAGTCATGCAAGGTCACCCCCGCCCCTATTCATCCCAGCCATCTTTGGACTTCGCTTATCCCATGTCCCCAGTCCTGTACTTGATGGGCACTTGTAGCTCTTCTGTGGTTTCTGGCTTACTCCTTATTCTATTTCCTGGTTCCAGGGCCACTTCCGTGGTGGCCTCTTTGTGGGGCAAGTTTCTTTCTGCCCTTTTCCCCAGGCTAACTCCTGTCTTTTTTCCTTAGTGTCATAGAATTACAGGCTTGAAAGGGAGAGATTGTCTAGCCCATACTCAATATAGGACCTGCCCTAGGACACTGGGCAATAGGGAAATCCAATATTTGATTCTTATGACTTCATATTAGAATGCCAGGATTATGTTGTACTGAGCCACAGTTTTCTTTCTGGGCAATTTCTACATATTTTTACCTCTTTTATTTTTTGTGAACACACAGAGCAAATTGACTTCCTCCTGTCAAATGCTCCCTGACTTTTTTTTTTTTTTGTGTGTGTGTGTGTGTGTGTGTGTGTGTGGCTGGTGGGTACAGGGATCGAACCCTGGACCTTGGAGTTATCAGTACCATGCTGTCACCAACTGAGCTAACTGCCGAGCCCAAATCTTGTCTTTTAGAGAAATGTCTTTATTCTAACATGGCATCTAGAACTAGACATAGTATTCCAGATGTGATCTGACCACAGGGCAGTGTTTTAACTAACTTCTTCAATGATTTTACAGATATTTTTGAGTATTTGCTAGTTAATGTAGACCAGAGGCTAGCAAACAACAACATGCAGGTCAGATCCAGCCTACTGCCTGTTTTGGTAAATAACATTTTATTGGAACACAGCCATGCCCATTCATTTATATATTGCCTATGGGCTGTAACAGCAGAGTTGAGTAGTTGCAAAAGAGACTGTACAAACAGCAAGGTCTATAATATTTATTATCTAGCCCATTAAAGACAGTGTTTGCCAACAGTGCCCACGGTGTGGATTGTGGATCAGTCACATCTTGGAAACTAGTCCTAGGACCTGTCCTTTCCAGCGTTCAAATGTTCTAGGCCTTTGGGATACAGCAGTGAGCAAAACAGGTAACAGTCCCTGCCTTTATGGAGCTTACATTTCAGTGAAAGAACAAGCAGTATAAGCAAAATATAATACATTAGATAGTTGTATAAGTGCTAAGCAGAAAAAATGAAGGAGAGAGAGAGAGGATTAGGAGGGTGTTGACACTTTTAGGTAGGGTGGACAGGGAGAGCCTCAAGGAGAAGACACACAAGACTGAAGACTTGGACAAGGCGAGGGAGCAAGTTGTACGTTCTGGGGAGGGGATGGCACGTGCACGAGAACAGATTTTGTGGACTGTGGCCATTGAGAGGACTTGGGCTTTATCCTCAGTGAAGTGGGGGCCACTGAAACGTTTTGAGAAGAGGTGTGGCATGGTCACTCAGGATTTAGTGAGATCACTCTGGCTGCTGTACTGAGAATAGACTAAAGAATGTTACAAGGAAGGAGGCCAGCAGGAGATTTCTCAGCAATTCGGGTAAGAGGTGATAATGGCTTTGACCAGGGTGGTAGAATTGGTAGTGATGAGTAGTTGAATTCAAGGGTCTTTGATGTTGCACAGACTGTGGAATGTGACAGGAAGAGAGAGTCGAGCACTCTCCATGGGTTTGGCCTAAGCAAGTGGCAGGATGGAGTCCTCATGAAGCGAAATGGTGAAGGCTGCAGGAGGAACGGGCTGGAGAAGATCAGGAGTTTATATTTGACCGTGTTAAGTTTGACATGCCTACTACACATTCAGGTGGAGAGGTTGAGTAGGAAATTGGTCATGAGTCAGGGGCTCGGGGAGGAAGTCTGGGCTGGAGATGAAATTTGGGCATCAGCAGCAAAACATGCAGTTGAGCTATATTGGACACACGGTCAAGTGACAGAGTCCGTGGGGTTTGTCTCCACATAACCTGTTGTTTATCCATATTGAAGTTCATTTTTTGGATGTCAGCGTTTAGCAGCCTGTTGTTGCCTGTTAGCAGTTCTTAGAAAACTTTTAGTCTGAGTGCTAGAAAGGACAGGTCCTAGGACTGGTCTCCAGGTTGTGGCTGATCCACTAATTGACACCAAAGGCAGTAGATTAACTTGGCCACAAGTGTCAGGAGAGGTCGTGTCATCTACCGAAGTATCAGATCCACTGGGCAGTCATTGTGCAACCCCACAAAGGAAGGGATTGAAGTTAGTTTGGCATGATTTCCTCTTCATGAGCATAGGCTGGCTCTTGCTGCCTTTCATGAATATATGCTCTAATTTCCTCCTTCAAACCATTGTTGATGTGCATTATTTCTAGTAAGCCTACTACTAGCTCTGTTTTGTCTGAGTGCTTTTAGTTAATACACAGCAGTTTCTCAGCTCTCACTAGGGTTGAATCACCTGGGCAGCTATAAAAATACGGATGCCCAGTCCCTCCCTAGGCCAGTTTATTGTTTTGGTGGCTGCCTGGTATGGGGATCTGAACCCTGACCTTGGTGTTATAACACCATGCTCCAACTGGCTGAGCTAACTGGACTAGCCCAATTTGAATCATTATCTCTGGTAGTGGGACCCAGGCATCAATATTTCTAAAAAGTTCCCTAAGAGTTTCTGATGGATACTGAAGACCACTGATAAACTGCTTCACAAAGATCAGAAATGTTTCTGTGCACATTTCCATTTTTCTGGCCGAGGGTTCCGAACTGCCTTCACTCCTACTCCCTTTTCAGGTTCCTCTCAAACCATGAGAACTACTGCCACAATAGGACTTATTCATCCCTGCAGGTCCCCAGCATGTGGCCGAAGGGGAAGGGGCTTGCTATGTGCCAGGGACGTTAGAGATACCCAGTCCTTTGATCCTTACAGTAACCCTGTGTTGAGGGTGGCTCTGTCCTTGTGTTATAGGTGAGGGAAACTGAGGCAGGAAAGGCCAGGTAACATTCTGAGGGTTACCCAGGTAAGACATGATGGAGTTGAGAATTGAGCCAGGTCTGACAAGTTCCAGAGCACGAGCTTTGGCCTCTGTGTCAGTGTTTATTTCTTCACCTTGGGTTAGAAATTGATTGAATTCACGTGAGTAATTGAGTGGAAATCTCGTACTCGGGGATTACAAACTTGAGAGTATAAAATTGCTTATCTGATAAATTGCATTTATTTGCAGATCTTTATTGGTGCATTTTATTGGTCAGGAGGTGACTGAAATTATGTGATAAACCCAATTTGCTACTTCTTTTAATTTCTCCTGTTGAAGCGAGCCTTCACCAGTTATGCAGTATCCATTTCTTTCTGTCAAGACAGTATGAAAGGTGTCTGCCCTGTTTTAAACAGTGGAAGAGGGATTTATCAATGGCTTAACATGGTAGGCTGGGCCTGGGGGATCTCAGTGTCCCAGAACCCAGATGTGGCATTTATGTGAATTCTAAGTGTTCATTAAGCAACACAATTTGTTCAACTGTAATACAGATAATACAGTCTTAGTAGATGTCACCTGATATAGTATATGTAGGTGCCTAGTACATATTAGGCCTTTGATAAATGGGGAGAATGAGGATTGTTGCTAAATTCACTCTTTTATCATGTCTTTTTTTTTTAATGCCTTAAGTGATCAAGTCTTATGTAAATATTCATTTGTGACTTTTGTTTTTTTAACTAAATCGTTAGCTCTTTGAGAGCAGAAACCAGTATCTTCTACATCTTTATCTCTTGGTGCCTCACTGAGCCTCTTGCACTTAATATGCTTAATCAGTGATTACACATTATTAGTTTAGTCTTAATCTGAGTTTCTCGAATTTGGAGTTGCTGACACCTGTACCTTAGAGAGGAGCAAGCAAGAAGCTGGATGTTATGGAGAGCTTCAAATTGGAGCCAGAAAACATGGGTTCTAGCCCTCAATCTTATATTTATTAGCAGTGTGACCTTGGGCAAGACATATGACCACTCTGGGCTTTGGTATCATCTTCTACAAGTTGGGAAAATTAAACCTATTCATGAAATGTTCCAAGAGTTACGTTTTCAGGATAATAAAATAGAAAAGGCCTATTCACTTTTTTTCTCCCCTACGTCCAAGCAGGGCAAATGAGCAGGAATGTAACATGGAGGTAGTGCAGTATGTGTAATACTTATCTCTGTTGAATGGAGAATTGACCATCTTGTAACTGCCCCCTAGGAATGAAGATCTATTTGAAAAATGACAACAAAGGGAAATTTAGTTCACACTCAGAACTGGGTGATTGTCTATGGAAGTACTTTGAAAATTATCAGGTGGTGTTACTATGTCCCTAAGAAGTCCTCCAGAAAGCAGTTTCCCAGCAGAGCGACATGGTTGGAGCTGCCCCAGTCAGCGCTGCTGGCTTCCTTCCCTCTTTCCATTAATAGCACCTCTGCCCCTGGCAGCCTAGGCTTGCACCATCACAGTTGTGGGAAGGCAGGGAAGAGTCTGGTCAGTGACGGGGGAATGTTGGTCAGTTGCCATGTCTTGACTGGAGGTGCTCAGTGATTCCCGATTCCAGCCCACCCTGTATACACTGTTGGCTGCATCTTCACAAAGCACAGCTGAGTTGCTGCTGCATTCTGCTCCAGAGCCTTAGACGGCATCTTCTTTGGCATTCGATGCTCTCCTTGGCGTGGGCCCAGCTTAGCTTTCCTACCTTCTCCGAATCCGTCGTTTCTGGGCAGTGAGTGCAGGATGCCTTTTCCCTCATCGTATGTCTATTTGCTGACCCATTCTCTTAGCTTGTGCTGTACCTTGTCCAGAGTACCCACCTCTCAGCTCTGCTACTGAAAATCCTTCCAGAAAACCAATTCATCAACCAACTTTTAGCCCGTTATTCAAAGAATGTGGACCTGCTATATGTCAGGTGCTGGGTTTATTTATTTTTTTTACCTTGACAATTATGCAGTGCTTACTGTTAGAAGGAAGCTATTCTAAGTACCTTACAAATATTAACTTATTTAATCCTAATAACAAACTTGTGGGGTAGGAACTATTATTTTTTCCCAAGGTCACACAGCCTGTAAGTAGCAAAGTTTAAGTTCAAACCCAGATAGGTAGCGTAGTCCAGAGTCCTTGCTGTGAATTGCAACAGGATACTGCTTCTCTGGGTTACAGATGTTGGGGTCAGAGTGGTGAGTGACCCAGTATCTGCCCTGAGGGGCTAAGGGCCCAGTGGGAGATAGAGCAAGAATTCTTTTGTGTGTGCTGTGTGCCAAGCATTGGGGGTATCTGCCGGGAAGGCTGTTTTGACTACATACTTGCTGGACTGTCAGCTTTATGAGGGCAGTCTCCCTGCCTACATGTTCTTCACTGTATATGTCCCCAGTGCCTGAGCCAGCCCTGGCCCACAGTGGCTCAGTTATTGTTTTTGAGTGAACAAATAGGGACATTTTGTCAGTTCAGCTAATTGTGATTGTGCCTGTCACTTTCCGTTTGGTGAAGGGGATGCTAATTACAGTGTTAAATCCCTAATTTGTATAGAACATTTCCATCATTGTAGAAAGTTCTGTTGCACAGCACTGCTTTAGTTTAGAGGATTTTATCCCTAGACAGTGACAATCTTTTAAAAAAAACTTGGTAAAAGCCAGGTGCACTGGTGGTTAGCCTTCCCTCCCAGATCAGCAGGGGCCCAGGCCAGTGGGTGAGGAGCAGGGGCTGGGAGTGTGAGAGTGGGTGGCTGGCCCCCCAGGCAAAAAGGGACAGAACCTCAGGGGTGATGATATCATCATCAACAGCAAACATGTTTTCAGCCCTTACTGTGTGCTTTTCACATCTTAACTCGTTTTATCCTCCCAACAACCATTCTGAGGTTGGTACTGTATTATCCCCAGTTTAAAGATGAACAAATCGAGTTACAGACAGGTTAACATACTTGCCCAAGGTCACACAGCTAATATGTGGCAAAGTGAGGATTTGAGTCCAGGCAGTCTGGATCCAGACTCACCACCACTCTTAATCTCTGCACTCTGCTGCCTCTCAGCATAAAGATACCCATCAGAAAAAAGATCCTTCTGGCTGCAACATAGAGAAAGTTAGAGGGCAGGGTGGGGGGGAGTGAGTTCCTCCGTCACCTGTGTAATGGGCTAAATTGTGGCCTCCCAAAATTCGTCTGTGGAGTCCTAACCCGCAGTACTTCAGAATGTGATTACATTTGGAGATAGGGTTTTTAAAGAGGTAATTAAGGGTAAATCATGTCACTGGGGTGGATACTAATCCAATATGACTGATGTCCTTATAAGAAGGAAATTTGGACACAGGGATACAGAGGCAAGACCATGTGAAGACACAGGAGAAGGCGGCCACCTGCAAGCCAAGGGGAGAGGCTTCAGAAGAACCCAGCCCTGGTGACACCTTGATCGTGGACTTGCAGCCTCCAGAACTGGGAGATAATAAATTTCTGTTGTTTAAACCACCCAGACTGTGGCAGTGTGAACAGACTGATAGAACCCACATGCCCTCACAGAGGACTTGGTTGGAGTTAGTGCTGCTGGTTGTCATTTATCAGAGCTGCTCTGTATTATATTAGACTGAACTTGCCTAGGGTTCTGACGTCTACTTGACCTTTCCTTCCCATTTTTTAAATTGAGTTCAGGTAAAATCCCTTAAACTCTTCAGATGTGGAGCCAGTTCCCATAAACCCTTCAGAATGCGTTACTTACGGATTAATACGGAGGAGGAGCGTGCATCCTGTCCCTGCACAAGCAGTGTTGGTGTTGCAAGTATAATTATTGCTGTTGAGATTGGATCACCTGTGATTGTTGGTGTTAGTTCCCCAACACCAGGTGGGGCACGTCTTTGGCTTACGGCTTTTGTAAGCTGTTCTCTCTTACGCTCAGGCTCCAAACTTACTCTTTTACATCTACATGGAAATTTCCCAAACTATTTTGTTTTTGAGAAAACCCCATGCAAATCCTTAGTGTATCCAATATTAATAGCTGAGAAAAGAGATGGCTCTATTATTGTCCCATGCAAATCCCCAATCCTCTTTCCTCTCCCACTTTAAAATATAATGTAGTCCTTGTTTTTCCATAAAACAATATTTTAAAGACAAAATCAGTCCCGTGGAGGAAGCCAAAATAGGATCATTTTCCCTCTCTCTCTCTCGAGTGGATTTTGGTCATTTCTGCTAAGAGCTGCCCAGAAAGTACGTTGACGTCTTCTGAAGGGAAATTGCACGCAGCTGCCTCGTCCCCACGGTTGCTCGGGAGGGATTCCTTTCCTGTAAGGAGCAGCACATTTTCTACGATTCCTTTCCAGGAAGGATGAGGTGCAGCAGGAAGGAATCCCATAGAGTGGCTGCTTCACAAACACAGAAGAGGGAATGAATTGCCTTTGATTTCTGGGAATTGGCTTTCTTTTATAGAGGACAGAACAAAGCAAGCCAGTGGCAGCTATTACTGAGTGTGTCAGGCTCTGGCAAAGACAGTCTGTGAAAGTTTTGTTGGTTAGGTTGAACTCTCACTGACAAGCTTTTGATGAACCTGAGGAAGCCTTAGCTATTTTGATTTTCTGTCACCTAAGCCTACTTCTCTAGGAGAGTTTTACTCTGAGAAATTGGTGACAAGGTGAAAAATGGGGGCCCAGGTAGGTCAAAGAGACTCAGCCAGGGTTGTACACATGAAACTGTGTTGCTGTTTCCTCACTCTCACATATTTAGATTGAATTCCTGGCAAGAATTTCAAGGAAGGGAGAGCCAAACATAAACATTAATGTTGAAGGACCAACCATAACAAGCATGGTGGAGCCTGCGTTCGTGAGCAGGGCTGGAATGTCCTTCCAGGGAGGTAGTCCTGGGGAACTGGGCTGAAAACAAGGCCACTCCTGCCTCTGCCTGGCTCTGTGGCTGGTGGGTACCCCAACTCAGCTGGACCCTGTGGCCGGTGGGGACCCCGCCTCAGCCGGGCCCTTCGGCCGGTGGGGACCCCGCCTCAGCCTGGCTCTGTGGCCGGTAGGGACCCCGCCTCAGCCGGGCCCTGTGGCCGGTGGGGACCCCGCCGCAGCCTGGCTCTGTGGCTGGTGGGGACCCTGCCTCAGCCAGGCCCTGTGGCCGGTGGGGACCCTGCCTCAGCTGGGCCCTGTGGCCGGTGGGGACCCTGCCTCAGCTGGGCCCTGTGGCTGGTGGGGACCCTGCCTCAGCCAGGCCCTGTGGCTGGTGGGGACCCTGCCTCAGCCGGGCCCTGTGGCCGGTGGGGACCCTGCCTCAGCTGGGCCCTGTGGCTGGTGGGAACTGGTGAGCGTGGCCAGAAGTCTCAGCCCACGCTTCCTCCCAGCCTGAGCGCCCCTCCCCAGGCCTATTTCTGCCCCATGCTCCTGCCTTCCCCTCTGTTCTCTTGACTATCTCTGTTTTCTCTCCCTTGGGCTCAGTAAATCAGCATGATGTACTAGTTTCCACAAAAATCCATGGGCAGTGGGGGTTTTGAAGGGGATTTGAAGATTTGGGTTGAGGCGTGTTGGGAGGGCCTTGCCCCGCCTGTCCTGCTGCTGAAGCAGGAGGTAATGTCCACCCTCATCTCTGCCCAGCCGTTCTGACCACTCCAGGACCCGCTGAGGCTTTCCTGAATAGTTTCTTACCTTTTCAGGCAACTTCCTGAAAGACAAGATACAATGCTACCATAACCATGATGGGCAGATGCTTTGCTAATTACAGCCACTTTCTTTGTATCCTGCTGAGGAAACTGAGGTACAGAGAGGTTAAATTTCATGCCCAAAGTAACAAAACTAGTAAATGGAGGGGGCTGGGCTGTCTGATTCCCAGCATCAAATGTTGAAAGTCACATGCAAAGCTCCTTGGCAGGCACAGGAGGAGGAGTCACATTCCCCGGGTTATTTGTGTGCGGTTATTTGTGTAATCTGGGAAAGGCTTTATGGAACCCTTGTGCTTGTTAAATGTCATTGTGTCTTAGTCTGTGCAGAAATGCTCCTTCCTGTCCTTAAATCCCTTAAGAAGTGTGCCTCCAAAAGCATATCATATCTGGGGAAAGAATGGATTTCTTTCCTCGGGTTCAGCAGTCTGTTGTTGATGTTCAGGCCAAATCTTTACCTCTGCGGTGTCCCCTGGTGCCTGATGGATTTTAGCATTTGATTAGATTGTAGAGAAAAGGGTTTGTGTTCTCTATATCTGGGACTCCTATTGGGCCGTGTTCCAGTGTGTTGTACGTGTGTCCTTTTATTTTGGAAGGAAGTGATTCAGGGTAACAGTCTCTCTCCCACCCTGACCTCCCAAAATGAGGAAAAAAATCATACTTTGGTTTGGTATGAAATCCGATTAATGGTAGCATTTCTAATTATTTGAGGTAATAGAGCTGTTGTCAGTCTCTCTCCGTTTTTAAAATTATCCTTTTCACCTAGACCAGGTGGCCTGGGAACAATCCTCGTTTACACCCCTTATCACATTGTAATTATTAATAGCTCCCCCCTTCACTCCTAAGACTGTCCCAGGTTAGATGATAAATAATTTGATTGCTAACCAAACTAAAGTTCATATTCCATAAGATATGCCCCCTGCTCTCTTGCCACAGAGCATAGGCGTGAACTTGGAATAGAGTGGTGAAAATATTTGCTAAACTTCACCCAGAGTAGGGATTAGTGAAAGCCTATTACTGTCCCCATTTGAGTGTGTGTAATGTTTGACTTGTGCTTTGAACCTAAGAATGACAGCTATGACAGCTCTGTCCTTGAGATGACCCATGGCTCATTCTTGGAGTGGATCAGAGTCACCTACTCTAGTGGCAGGCCAGGTGGCAGGTGTCTGGGATGGTCAGTCTCATCGGGCAGTAGGGTAGCTGGGGGAAATGTTGACAGGCTCTGGGGACATTTCTCCATCATGGTCCAGTTCATTGGGCTATCGGGGTCTCCTGCAGATGTGTGTAAGCCCCGACAGTGAAGTGGTTGTAAATAAGCAGTTAGTATGGGAGGCACAGGGCTGAGCAAACACAGTGGACCAAAAAAAAAAAAAAAAGCTGAAGTAGGGGACCTTGTCCTCTGTCCTTTGTCCAGGGAACCAAGGAAGTCCTGAGTGAGGTGGGGGTTGGAAGGCCTCTGAGATCCCTTGCACCTCCTCCTCCTTCGCTAGCTTGAGCCCACCAGCCTGATTTCATCATTTTGTGGGCTGGGAGGTGCCTGCACCCTTGGAGTCTGCTGAGACAGGCAGACACCGGGGAAGCAGGTTCCTGGACTTTGAAGCAGGATGAGCAGTCCTGTGTCAGAGAAGCCGAAGCTCTGGTGACTGTCATGGCTGTTGAACAGCCGAGCGGTCTTGGTCCCCTTCCAATCTGAGCTGGTTTCTTTACCCATCAATTGAAGGTGTAGTATTAACCTGCAGGGTGATGTCAGCCCCACCTGGTGCTTTCCTGCTGGCCTGAAGCCCACCACCCTCTCCCAGCTGCCCTTCCTACTCTTATATGATTTCTGCCTGGTCAGAGGCCACCTCCTAGTAGTGAAGGGTTTTCCTGTAAGTGCTTTCGGCCTTAGGGCTTCTGCACTGGCTGTTCTGTCTGCTTGGAACACACTGACCACGCTCCTGTCACTGGGGGTTTGGTCCTCGGGGAGGTCTGCCTCCAATGCTCTTCTGGAGTAGCCGTCCCCACCCTCTGCTGGGGCGGGCTCCCTGTTGTATTTTGTATATGGCTGTTGTCATTACTCTGAACCTGTCTCTTCAGTTTGGTCGTCTTTATTAATCAGCCTGTACCTCATCTCCCCGCATGGGAGCTCCATAAGAAAAGACCCTGTCTAGAACCTAGAAAAGTGCCTGGTCCATGGTGGGCGCTTAAGAGTGAATGCAAATGAATAAGTGCTCATTCCTGTTTCCCTACAGTTCTGTTACTGAGATTCTTGGTTTAAAAAAAACATGAGATGTGGGTTGTATCCTTTTTTGTTATTAAACGTGTTATCCGTGTGCTGTGGATTTGAAAGGGGTTGAGGGCTACTTCCCTGGGGGTGGGGGAGGAAGAGTCCATTAGACTGTGGCCTCTTTGGAGGGATACAGGGGTTGGGGGTGGCAGCTTCTGTGCTCTTGGCTTCCACAGCTGGGGATTAGGGGTTTGCTCTTGCACAGTTCTTGACCCTTTTGGGGTTTGCATGTATGTGGTGCTCTGTCTTTCCTCCGTCTCCCTGTTCTTTTGATGAGGCACAGGTGACCTCGATGGAGAAGTGAGGAGCAGAAAGGCCTGAAAGAGGGAATTGGATTAGCTTGAAAACAGCATCCAGACACTGGGGTTGGTTATAGGACTGTGGAGAGACAGGACAGGCGGTAGCAGGGGTGACAGGCCACCAGCAGAGTATCTCCTGCATAGCAGGCCCTCCCCTGTCTGACGGAACCTGGTCGTGTTGTTTTCAGTTGCTTTTGTTTTTCACCTCTGTGGGCTTTTGTGATTGTAAGAACCATTTTTCAGAGTGAATTGGAGAAGAAACCAGGATTGGTTTCATGTGAAACCCGTTTTAGAAAGTGCCCTGAGATTCACTGTGGAGTTTTCCCTTTCTTGATTAATTCCTACCAAATAGGTTTTTAATAGACCATGTACAGAGGCTGTTCAAAGAAAGTTTTTTTTCCTTCTGAATATGCAGCTATTCAAGATGAGGGTTGGTAAGTTTATAATTGACCTAATGCTTCAGAGAATGAACTGGTGGAGCTGGAATTTTCCTAAAATCTATCCCATTGACATATTATTGCCCAATTAGAAAAGTGTGTGATTTGTAATTAGATTTCCCCCCTTAATTCTGAATAACAGGCAGAAAGGCTATTGCATTTTAGGTTGGTGTTACTCTTTTGGACAGCTGTTCTTTGTTACTTGATTCTCAGCGCTGTGCATAAAGTGTGGTACCCTGATCCTGTATTTTGAGGTACAATTCTGAGAAAGTCATTACTCCAGGTCTGGAGCCACTGCTACGAGCTCTGAACAGTGCCTACAAAAGAAAGGATAGGAATAATCGTGAAGAAGCAGGACTAATCTGGTATGGGAAATGATTTCATGTTCAAAGCCACCACGGGGCTGGGGGAGTTTGGGTCACACCTTCAGTTTTGCCGCACAGCTGCCAGGGTCTTGTGTGTTTTGTTTATGGAGCTTAAGTAATCTCAGTTATTACTTCATGGATAATCTCCAGAAATATGAACTCAGATTGGTGCTTATTTATTTAACCCTTTGACTTTTCTCCCAGGAATGTAGGGTGGTGACATTATAAAAATTAGCTGAAAAATTAGGCTCTATTTTAATATAGATTCTGTTTACTTGCAGTAAAATCATAGCATGACAATGAAGTGCCCTTTCTCTCCAAACTTCATACTATTTGCCAAAAAATAATTTTGGATTTAGGGTACCCTAGGCTTAGAGGCTGAAGTCTCTGTGTCAGAATTTTCCTAT
This sequence comes from Cynocephalus volans, assembly GCF_027409185.1. Classification (NCBI taxonomy): domain Eukaryota; kingdom Metazoa; phylum Chordata; class Mammalia; order Dermoptera; family Cynocephalidae; genus Cynocephalus; species Cynocephalus volans. The sequence continues at coordinate 17,336,848 of NC_084466.1, forward strand.
GAGGCTGTAAATATTAGCAATTAAAATGCAAGTCTGTTCTATGTTCTTTTATGTAGTGGTCTGCCAGATGTGACCACAAGAGGAGACAGAGGAGCGGCTCAGGAAAATGAGGTTTATCGCACTCACAGATCTAGAGATAGGAGACAACACACCACGTAGGGCCACATGGGGAAACACCAGGGTGGTCAGGAGGCAGACAGGGCAAGAGCGGAGGGGGAGCCCAGGCCAAGGCCATGGCCTTTATTGGAATTTCTATGGGTGAGGCAGGGCTGGGTGAACAGTTTAGGATTGGCTAATTTGAGTAATTCCAGCAGGCTCTAAACTAGAGGGTGGTCTCTAGCTGCCTGGTACCTGGCCCTGGGATAATTCAGGCAGACGAATATTGTCTTGTTGCGGGGGGGGGGGGGGGGGGGGTACAGGCCAGAGAGAGGAGGCATGGCTCTGGATTGGTTAGTTTGCAAATGGCTGGGCCCTGCTGTCTCTAAGAATTGGGTAGTCCAGGGAGGGGCAGTTTCTCCAGCCAGAAGGGTTTTTAAGATGTCAAAACATCATAATATATAGAAAATAAAAATTATGCACGGTACAAAGGCCCTGTTGTAAAGGGTCACCTTGCTATATGATGATCTAGAGAGAAATCTGATGGCCAGGCTAGAGGAGTAAGTTGCTTAGGCAGAACTGTGAAGAGCTAAAGCAGGTTTGTTCAGATAGACATGGAGCCCATGGGAAGAGGCATTTGCGAGAGCAGGAGAATCCATGGTGACCAATCAGAGTCTTTGGACAAACCATCTCCACGAAACAGAAGGAAACGTACCAGATGCCGCCTCCGTGGTCATGTTGCCTTTGATTTTAACTTTTCTGTGTTTTCAATGACCAGGGAATTGAAGGCACAATCTGAGTATGCTAGGTGGACCTGAAGCATCATAGCCCCAAGGGAAGGGATCAGGAACAAAGGGAAGGAATGGCTGAGGATGTTACCCAGGATTGCCCTCCCACCAAGCTGACGGAGCCACAGTAAGGCTGGGCCAGATGGACTTGCACGCTGAAACCCACTCCTGGGCTGCACAAGGCCCTACATTGTCAAAACTGAAAGAAACATCAGTAAAAGAAAATGCCAAAAATAATTGTAACCCATGTCTCATCAGTTTACAGACTTTGGAAAAAGGTTTGGAAGTTTCAGGGGAAAATTCCATATCAGTAGGGATCTTGTTCTGTATAGGTTGCTTTTTGAATAAGGAGAAAAATATCAATGTCATAGGTGCAACTTCCTGAGTTTTTATGGCAAAATATCTGTTTTCTTTCTTATTTTTTTGGAGGTCTTATCTTTTTTTAGTTAGTGTGTGTGACTTTTTGTGTTAAGTAGCAAGTATTTCAGTTTGTCTAGCACATGCTTTCCATTATCCTTGATGCTTTGGAGAAGTGAAAAAGTTTAAAAACAACCCGTGGCCTTGAGGAGTTTATAATCCACTGGAAATAGAGAGGATTAATTTTAATTTCATGTTTGAATATGAAGTCTGTGGTCGTTTTAACAGACTAAGCTGGAAAGTACATTTTCCCTTGCCTGTGACAGTTTTTTCCAAGGCCAATGAACAGTATAAATTAGATTGCTTGGAGAATGTTGTAAACACATGTCACCACAAACACTTGGGCTCAAAGAGCATGCTACAGCATTTCCCTCAAGAAAGTGATCGCAGGTACTTAGGTTTCATCAGCCTGCACCTCTTTGAGCCTGTTCAATAATGTAGATTTTTCATGAATTCTAATGGCCTTTTTTTTTTTTAAGTTAATGGGCAGAGGCTTATGATCAGACTTCTTGGTTGGGTGGGAGCATCCTGGACAGAGTTCAGCCTGTTCTCCAGGCTGGTGGCTAGTGGTGATTGAAGGTTGAGGGGGTGCTCTTGCCTTCTCGCAGTTTCATGCGAAGCCATGTCAAGCAGTGGGCTCTGTTTCTTTTAGGCCTGATGTCTGTCATGTAACTAGAAAAGAAACATAAAGTTAAGTAACCAGGAAGGTTCCACTGGCAACCAGAGCATCTCTAAAAGTATCCTTGAGGCTTACTGCAAGTTCTCATCTTTTCCTGATAAGTTTGGACAAACATGGTGATATTTGTAAACACCAGAATGCTAGGATGTTAAGGGCTGAGGCGATGCAAATATTTGCCGAGGTTTTATGGACTACTAATCTTTTAATAATAGCTGTGGTCTCAGTGGTAAACAAGTTCAGTTTATGTAAGTTTGTGTAAGACTGGCATAGCTGGTGGGGGCCTACGTGAACCAAAAGGCTAGCGTGTGACCTTATTCTCTGCTTCCTGGGCCAGTATTTGCCATTTCTGTGCTGTAGCCTTGACTGTCTTTGGGGATCTCACTGTTTATAGACCTGTCTTGACTCAGGGTGGCAGATACCGTTTTTTGCTAGAACCCAGCCAACCCCTATCACATGGCACTCTAATGTAATCTGTCTGCAGCTGTCTTTGGATTCATTTGCTAGTTGCACTTTAAGACTGGAGTTAATCATAGATCAGAGTTAAACTTTGTTATAGGTCAAGAGAGAAAGGCCAGCTGGCTATTTCTGGTTGGGTCTTTTATGGTGTATTTTCTACTGCTCATCATTTGACCACCATCTTTGAAATGTCAAAAACAAGAGAGGCTCTTGGGGTGGTGCTGCCTGGAGCCTGGCTACTCAAAGTGGTATCCCCAGACCAGCAGAAGATGTGGGAAGGATGTGGGGGTCTCAGGCCCTGTCCCAGACTTAGTGAATCAGAATCTGTATTTTAAGGGCCGGCCCCGTGGCTCACTCGCGATAGTGCGGCGCCGGCCCCGTGGCTCACTCGCGATAGTGCGGCGCTGGTGGTGCTGAGGCCACGGGTTCGGATCCTATATAGTGATGGCCGGTGCGCTCACTGGCTGAGCGTGGGGCAGACCACACCGTGCCTAGGGTTGTGATCCCCTTACCGGTCAGAAAAAAATATATATATATTTTAACAAGATCTCCAGATAACTGGTAGGTCAGGTTCCCCCTGTTTGCTTAGTTGAAGCTAGGTTGCTGCCGTGCTCGGGTTCTGAGCGTGGGAAGAGGTGTGGTGACAGCACACCTTCCCTCCTCTTTGCATGGTCTCACCTAACTGCAAGGGTGCTAGGAAATAATATCACACCAGTGCCGGGAATGAAGAGAGAAGGAAGTGCCAGACTCACCAGTGGGCCCGGGAATGGATTAGGTGAGCCGAGCTGTGCTTGTAGTTCAATGGTCAAAGCTACGTCTACCTTTCCTTTCTCCTTTCCTATTTGTTTTTCTTAAATCACTATATTAATTAAAAGAAAAAAGTTACAGTCATTGATTAGAGAAAAAGTATTAATTTCACTTCTAACCACAGGTAACATCAGTACTAATAGTTGGGTGACTGTCCCTCTTCTCATAGAGAAAATTCTCAGTGCTTATCAGATACACTGAAGACCAAAAAGCTGTGGATTTTCTCCTGGTCTTCTTCCCTCTCTTCTTTTCTTCCCTTTTATGATGGAAAATGACAAGTATATGCAAAAGTCGAGGGAACAGTGTAAGGAACCCAAGTACTCACCTGTGAGCATCCACTGTGATCATCTCCCAGCCAGTCTTGTCTCAGTTCCACCCCTACTCACTTCCTGCCCTTGAAGGCAGGGGTTCATTGTTTTTGCAAGTCTGATGAGTGAACAGTGGTATTTCATTCCTTTTGTTTGGCACTGGCTGGTACGGGGATCGAACCCTGGACCTTGGTGTTATCGGCACCATGCCCTAATCAAGTGAGCTAACTGGCCAGCCCTGTTCATTCGTTTTTGGGCATTTGTGATTTGGCTACTTTTTAAAGTAGTAAAACTCTCTGGGCTGATACTTTAATGCTGAACCATATAATCACTCATCCCCAAAATACATATTCATCACCTTCTGTGCCCCAAGGACTGGCCTAGGCAATGGTGAGAGGAAGTAGTGGTCTTCTTTCATGGGGTTTAAAGCTTGTTCTGTGGAGCAGATTTCTAAAAATTAAAAGTATAGGATATAACAGCTTTGTAGGTTTAATTAAATATTCCTAGATTATTTTAAAGAGAAATCAAATCAATTTGAAATATGCCAATCTTATAAGTGTGTCTGTGTTAACTCACAGCCTGGCCAACATAGGAAGGAAAAAAAGAATTTATACTGAATAAAAAAAAATTTACACACACACACACACACACATATGAGGGCACTTCAAAAAGTTCATGGAAAGATTTGTATTAGCTTTAAATTCTATTTTTCTACAGACTTTTGGAAGTACCCTCGTGTGTGTGTATAAATATAAATTTTGGGTCTGACATGGTACCTTAAAGTTATTCTAATTCTGATTTCCAGCAAGGCTGATGGTTTCCCAGCATGATTTACTGTTGGGTTTTCTGAGCATATTGATTATTTATCTCCAAGAGCTCCTTAACCAGTGAGGTCCGAGTTCTTTCTTTATGGGTGTTCCCTGCCTTGCATCCTACCTCTACCCTGCGTGGCACATGGGAGCTCACTTTCCCTCCATCATTCCCTCCATCGTGTCCTTCAGAACCCTTCTTCTACCTCATCCCTGTTGCTGCTGTCAGTTTCCACTGTTGTCTGGAGCCTTAGGCCTGTTCTGTTCTGTCAGTGGTGGCCGGATTGTCGGGCACAAGGGGACACTGGTGATGGGGTCCTGTGCGACCCTCTTCAGTTGCTGGTCTGCTGGGCATTATCCTGAATCCCTGCTTTCCAGCCCTTCCCTCAGGCATCTGCCGCACTAAATTCTGGGGGGAGAGGTCTTCAATCTGTTCTTTCCAGGTGTCCTTAGACCAGGCACCCTGAAGCCTGGGTTTTAGGTCTTAGTTTCACTGTTTAACTGACCATGAGATCTTAGGTCAGTTTTTCTCTACAGGCCTCATGGGTCCTACTAATTTTTCCAAGATATGTTCTAGCTCTAGCCCTCTATGATCCAATAATCACTTACCCACCTTCGTGTGACTTTCTCAGAGGTGTAATTCTCCATGTGGTTCCAGACCAAACCCACAGGGAACCTGCTTGCTTAAAACATATGTTTTTAGTTTCTATCTCAGATTTGTGGAATCAGCACCCCTGCAGGTGGGGTCTGGGTTTATTTTCAGTGAGCTGCTCAGGTGGTTTCATTGCAGATTAAAATTTGAGAACTCTATTCTAGGGTTAGAGAGCCTGGTAACAAGGGAGGAGGAGCTTTCAAAACCTTCCTCATCTTTTGCTCTAGCACCGGCAGTAGAAGTGTTCACGGGGACTGCAAGGGCTGGCAGGTGCCAGGTCAAGGGTTGTAGTTTTGTAGTTAACCAAGGTGAGGACAGGGAAGTGTTGGGTAAAGAGGGGTCAGAACAGAGGAGCCCAGGCCAGCAGATGCTAAGGAGGTGGGTGTCCTGAGATATGAGCACCTGGTCTTAAACTCCAGGGAGATGCCCCGCTGCCATGACTTTTGACACCACCTACCAGACTTGGTCTAAACATTGCAGGTGAGGGCACAGTCTGCCTCAAGACTGCCCTCTCTTCAGACACCAGGTGCATGGTCAGGAGTCCCCAGGCCACCCTCACTGATAATCAACTGGCTATAAATTTGGGGCTTCCCACTACCCGCCCAGGTTCTGTAATTTGCTAGAATGACTCAGATTGCTCAGGAAAGTGCTATACAGATGGTCTCTGACTTAGTGATGCTCTGACTTACTCATTTTTAGACTTTACTGTAATGGTGTGAAAGTGACATGAATTCAGTAGAAACTGTACTTTGAGTACCGCATGGACTAACTGTTTTTCACTTTCAATACAGTACTGAATAAGTTACATGAGATATTCAACATTTTTTCAACATTTTATTATAAAATAGGCTTTATGTGAGATGGTTTTGCCTAACTGTAGTAGGCTAATAAAAGTATTCTGAACACATTTAATATAGGCTAGACTAAGCTTTGATGCTTGGTAGGTTAGGTGTGTTTGATGCATTTTTGACTTAAGAAATGAGACATAACCCCATCGTAAGTTGAAAAGCATCTGTTCTTTCAGTTTACTGTAGCAAATGGATACTGATTGGAACCAATCAGAGGGACTTGCACAGGGTGAGATCTGGGAGGGTCCCAAATGTGAAGCTTCCTTGTCCTATCCCTGTGGAGTTGGAAGGTGTCGCTTCCCTGGCACCTCAGCGTGTGACAGTACTCAACCAGGAAAGTTCATCCAAGCTTTGGTGTCTAGAGTTTTTATTGGGGTTTCATTACATGGGCATGATCAATGGGCTCATTGACCGTGGGATTGATCTCAGTCTCTGGTCCCCCCTCCCCTAGAGGATAGGCTGATATCCTTTGGCTCAGCCCTCTCATCACATGGTTGGTCTTTCTAGGGTGGCCAGCCCCAGTCCTGAGCCATTTGTTAGCATAAACTGTCTAGGAGCCCACTGTGAGTCACCTTGTTAGCATAAACCATCAGGCCCCACACTCCTATTACTTGGGAAATACTGAGGATTTAGAGGAACCAGTGACAAAGTCCAGACAAATTCTTTATTACATAAGGTTTAGAGGTAACCTTCCAAGAACCAGGGACAGAGGTTAGCCAAATTCTCTATTACACAAGTTCCTTCCCTCCTACCCCCCACACTCCGTTTCTCGTGCCCCTGTATTTTGACTACCAGCCCCTCTTCACCATGCTTGGGGAACTTTACAGAAGGCAAGTCAGGGAAGCAGGTGTCACTGTAGGAAGAAAGGAGAGAGCCAGAAGGCAGATGCTCACTCAGGCACCCTGGCCAAAGGGAAATGGCCCACGAGTGGAGGAAAACGGCCAGGCTGGACCCTCGGGGCCTGTAGCTTATTGGTACAAGGATTGTGAACCACTGCCCCCCTCCCCCCAATCTGGATTAGAATCTTAGCTTCATTGCATGGGAGCTGTATGTCCCTAGACAAGCCACTTATCTGTTCTGTGCCAGAGTTTCCTTATCCATAAGGGAATAATAGTAGTGCTATATCAGTTTCCTGAGGCTGGCATAACAAATTGACTATACACTTGGTGGTTTAAAACAACAGAAATTTCTTTTTTATTTTTAAAATTTAAAAAAATTGACATGTAACAATTGCACGTATTTATGGGGTACAGAGTAGTATTTCAATACATGTATAGACTGTGTGATGATCAAATAAAGCTAATTAGCAAATCCATCACTGCAAACATTTATCATTTCTTTGTGATGAGAACATGTGAACTCCTCTCTTCTAGCCATTTGAAAATATACAATAAGTGATTGTAAATTACAGACACCTAGTACTACTGCGGAGTTCTAGAACTCATACATACTGTCTAGTTGTAATTCTGTATCTGTTAACCAACCTTGCCTTGTTCCCTTCTCCCTCCCCCCCACCCCTTCTCATCCTATAGTAACCTCAGTTCTACTCTCTACTTCTGTGAGCTCACTTTTCTTAGCTCCCACAAGTGAGTGAGAACATGTGGTAATGTTTTCCAGACTCATCCAAGGTGCAGTGAATGACATGATTTCAATCTTTTTTTTATTTTTTAGGGGGGCGGCTGGCTGGTACCTGGATCAAACCCTGGACCTTGGTGTTATCAGCACATTCCTTTTCTATGCCTGAGTAGTATTCCGTTGTGTATATATACCTAATTTTCTTTATCTGTTCATCTGTTGATGGGTGCCTGGATTAATTCTGTATCTTGGCTGTTGTGAATAGTGCTGCAGTAAATGTGGGGGTGCATGTATCTCTTTGGTATACTGGTTTCCTTTCCTTGGGATAAATACCTAGTAGTGGGATTGCTGGATCATGTGATTTTTCTATTTTTAGTTTTTTGAGGAACCTCTATACTGTTTTCCATAATGGCTGTACTAATTTAAATTCCCACCAACAGTGTGTAAGAGTTTCCTTTTCTCAACATCCTTGTAGTATTTGTTATTTGTCTTTTTGATAATAGCCATTCTAACTGGAATGAGGTGGTATCTCATTGTGGTTTTGATTGAATTTCCCTGATGATTGATGCTGAATGTCTTTCCATATATCTGTTAGCCATTTGTATGTCTTCTTTAGAGAGATGTCTATACATGACATTTGCCCATTTTAAAAAAATTGGATTATTTTTTTTTTTTTCTATTAAGTTGTTAGAGTTCCCTGTATATTCTGGATATTAATCCCTTCTTGGATCAATAGTTTGCAAATATTTTCTCCCAGTCTGCAGGTTGCCTCTTTACTCTGTTGATTGTTTCCTTTGCTGTGCAGAAGGTTTTAGTTTGATATAATTTTTGCTTTTGTTGCCTGTGCTTTAGAAGTCTTCTTCATAAAATTTTTCCCAGACCTACGTTTTGAAGTGTTTCCCCTATGATTTCTTCTAGTAACTTTATAGTTTCAGGCCTTACTGTTAAGTTTTTAATCCATTTTGAGTTGATTTTTTTATGTGGTGAGAGATAGGCATCTAGTTTCATTCTTCTGCATATGGATATCCAAGTTTTCCCAGCACCATTTATTGAAGAGGCTGTCCTTTCCCCAGTGTATGTTCTTGGCACTTTTGTCAAAGATCAGTTGGCTATAGGTATGTGGATTTATTTCTGGGTTCCGTGTTCTGTTCCATTGGTTTGTGTGTCTGATTTTTATGCCAATGCCGTACTGTTTTGGTTATTCTAGCTTTGTATTTGAAGTCAGGTAGTGGGATGCCTCCTACTTTGTTCTTTTTGCTTAGGATTGCTTTGGTTATTTGGAGTCTTTTGTGGTTTTATATGAATTTTAGGATTGATTTTTCTACTTCTGTGAAGAATGTTATTGGTACTTTGATAGGAATTGCATTGAACCTATAGATTGCTTTTGGTTGTATGGTCATTTTGACTATTTTAATTCTTCCAAACCATGAACATGGGATGTCTTTTCATTTTTTTGGTGTCCTCTTTAATTTCTTTCATCATTGTTTTGTAGTTTTCATTGTAGAGATCTTTCACTTCATTGGAAACTTTAATCAAGAAATTTATTCTCTTACAGGTTTGGAGGCCAGAAATTCAAAGTCCAGATGTCGACAGGGTCTTGCTTCCTCTGGGGGAGACTATTCCTTGCCTCTTCCAGCTTCTGGTGGCTGCTGGCAGTCCTTGGTGTCCTTGGCTGTCATCTCTTGTCACTTTTGTCTCTACTTAACTTCACATTGCCTTCTCTCTTTTGTTTCAAATCTCTCTCTGCTTCTTTTTCACAAGGATACTTGTCATTGGATTTTGGGCTCACTTAGGTAATCCACGATGATCTCCTTATCTCAAAATCTTTAATATAATTAAATCGGCAAAAACCCTTTTTCCAGAAAAACATTTAGTCTTTTACCATATAAGGTAATATCACAGGTTCTGGGGATTAGAACATGGACATAAGTTTTGGGGGTCACCATTCAGCCCTCTACAGGTACCTACTTTGCACGGTTGTGAGGTAAAATACAGTGGTGCCTTGTGCACAGTAAGTGCTGTTTAGCATTAGGTGCTGGTGGGGACAGATAGAGCCTGAACTTTTGTATAATTTGATTGGCCACTTATTTCCCCCCACTTTAGTTTTTTCTCCTTCATGGTTATCTAATTATGCTTTGCGTAGATATTTTTAATTTTCACACGAAGCCGTTCTTTCAGTTTGTAGATAGCTGCATACTTGCCTCTTCAAAACTGAGATTGTTTTCATTTTCAGGGTTTGAGCACATACACACTCACAGGGTTTAAGTCTTTTGTTTGCGTGTGTATACCTCTGGTTTTTGTTGTATCTTGTGAGGTATATGTCCAGGTGTGCCTTCTTCCCTGTTTGCTTCCATCTTGTTTCGCTGCAGTACTGTACTTCACAATGTCAGCCATTTGTCTTTGACTGTAGGTGTTAGTTTCCTTCTTCCTTAGTTTTGTATTTTGCTTTGTTATTTTAAAATTTTTATTTAAGTTTCAAAATACTTCAACATTTCCTTGTACATATTTGTGGGGTACAGCGTGTTGTATATACTGCATATCCTGCACAATGATTCACTTGGAGTGGATAGCATAGTTTTGTACCTGTTAGTCCACCACTTCTCCCTCTCCTATCCCCTCCCCACCCCAGCTTCTGGTAACCATTATTCTACTCTCTACTTCTGTGAGAGAAGGATCACGTCCCCCACCCCCTTTTGTTTAAGATTTCACATATGAGTGACACCATGCAGTATTTGTCTTTCTGTACCTGACTGACTTCACTTAACATGATGGTTTCCAGTTCCATCCATGTTACTGCAAATGATGGGATATCATTTTTTTAAATAGCTGAATAGTATTATTCCATTGAGTATATATACCACAGTTTTTTAATCCATTCATCTACTGATGGACATTTAGATTGATTCCATCTCTTGGCTATTGTGACTGGTGCTGTGATGAACATGGCATCCAGGTGTCTTTTTGATATATTGATATTATTTCCTTTGACTGTATACCAGTGCTGGGATTGTTATTTTATTTTTATACTTTGAATTTATTTCTGTGATTTTTTTTTTTTAAGTAGCGTCATCCTTTTGAATCAATACCGTAATCATTGTCTTCGAAGTGTTTTAAGATCTGGTAGTTCCTTTGAACTTCTTATTTTGAAATAATTTCAATCTGACAGAAAAGTTGCAAGAGTGGTCCACAGAACACCTGTACACCCTTCATCCAGATTCCCTAACATTAGCTTCTACTGCAGTTGCCATTCTTTCTTTCTTTCTCTATTATCTATATTACTTCCTTTTATCTCAATTATTTGAAAGTGGGTTGTAGACATGAGACCCATTACTCCTAAATACTTCAGTGCGTATATCCTAAATACAAGGACACTCTACTGCATAGTCACAGAACACCCACCAAAATCCAGGAATTAATCTTCAAACTGCAAACCAGTTTCCCTATATTAATCTTTTTAGGCCCAGAATTATATGTTGTATTTAGTTGTCTTATTGCTTTAGTATCCTTCAACCTGCAACAGTTCTATGGTTCTTTCTTGTCTCTCATGTCCTTGGTATTTTTGAAGAATATAGAGGTCATTACTTTCTAGAATGTTCTTTAGTTTAGGTTTGTCTATTATTTCCTCTGAAGGAAATACCACGGAAGTAAATGCTGTATCCTCAGTGTATCATATCAGGGGCTACACAATGTCAACCTGTCCCTTTACTGGTGGTGGTAACTTTAATTACTTGGTTATGGTGGTGTCTGCCAGGTTTCTCCATTCTAAAGTTAATTATTAAAAATTTTATATCTTTAAATATTTTAAGGAGAGATGATTGGAGGCAATGAAAATATTCTACTTCCCATAAAACTTTACCCAGTAATTTTATTTTATTTATTTATTTATTTATTTATTTTTGTCGTTTTTTCATGACCGGCACTCAGCCAGTGAGTGCACCGGTCAGTCCTATATAGGATCCGAACCTGCGGCGGGAGTGTCGCCGCGCTCCCAGCGCAGCACTCTACCAGGTGCGCCACGGGCTCGGCCCTACCCAGTAATTTTAACATCCATGGATTTTTACATGAATCAGTTATTACTATGGAAGTTACCAAAAGGTGGTTTTCTGAGTCCATCATTAGTTCTGTACTTAATTAGTTGATGTACTATAGTAAGAAAGAACTTTTTCCTCTCCTCCATTTACTTATTCATTTCTTTATAGCAGTAAGGACTTATGAATTTTTTAATTTATTGGGTTCTAATCCATTACTCTCATGATTTATTTTGATGCTCAGATTGTCCCATATTTGGCCAGTGGGAGCTCCTATGATGTTTGGACATGTCCTCAGGATTCTTTGAACATTTCCCTACTTTACGGCACAAGAACATGGTTTAGACTCTTCTTGTACATTTTTTGCCCTGACCTTGGGTTCAGCCATATCTCCAAAGAGCCTCTGCGTTTTAAAAGATCTTTATTTATCATCATTCTTTTTAATAAGTGGAGAATATATTTAGAAACACAGAGCTGGGTACTAGGAGTACTTACTGCTATGGGATCTCATTGTTTCTAGGTACTCTAAGAGAAAGCTAGAATGTATATGTATACATTATTTATATATTTGTGTATATATACACATATATGTACAGTTGATTCTCGTTATTGGCAGAAAGTTGTGTTCTATAAAGTCTCCATAACATGGAATTGGTTAATTTTGATCAATTCCTTCTAGGAGAAGTACAGGGTTAGGTTCTTGTGAGCCTTTGGTCACCTTTCTGTCAACCAATCAATGCAAACCTTGTTTTGTGCATGTTTCTGTTTAAAGATACATTATTTAATATGCATTATTAATTCATGAACATTGAATTCATGGCCAACAGCACTGAAACTCATGCCTGAGGGAAGCTTCCCTAACCACGGTGAGAGGGTACTTCAGAAAGTTCATGGAAAATTCATATCTTTTAATTCTGTTTTTTCCACAAGCTTTTTGAAGTGCCCTCATAGTTTTCCATAGGTTACATCACAGCCGCCTTGTACAGATACACTAGACAGCGCTTCAGCATGATGCTTCAGGGCCATTTTACACAGCGAAGTCACCAACAAAAACCACAAATGCAGAAACTAGGTAGACCATGAGAAGGACATTTGTTCACAGGATGAGAGCAGGAATAAGAAGTCAGAGAGTCTCTTTGTGTGACTGTGGCTGAGAATGTGCACTTTGCGTATTCTGCCATTCTGCACATGTCCATGAAGGCGTGTGAAAGCAGTGGGAGGGCTGATTTGGGGGTTACAAGTAAATATAGCAAGTAGGCAAATTCTCAAATACAGGATCCGCAATTAAAAAGGATTGATTATATATTGATTTCTCTATCTTTATTTATGCACCTGTTTATGCTGATCTATACCATGAGTTCATACCAAAACTTCACATCACAATCTAAAATCACACACTTTGTTGTCGCTTTCCTGCTTTCCATATTTGTGTCTGCCTCCTTTAGTGAGAAACTTGGCTCCTGTTACCCTCAACACATTTACTTCTTTGCTTGGTCCCCTTGTTTGTCACCAGGCCTTGACCACAGGGGCTGACTTCTTGGTGTGGCACTCCCAAACTCACACTGGCCCTTTCCTGCTGTACGCGCTGCTGGGTGAGAGCACCCACTTCACTGTTCTTTCCTGAACTGCTGAGATCTGCCCCCATGGCATGTGGTTCATGCTTTCTGAGAACTGCCTCCCAACCCAGCAGCACATTTAAAAAAAAACTTTTGGACCATTTATTCTTTTTTTTTTTTGTCTTTTATGTGACCGGTAAGGGGATCGCAACCCTCGGCGTGGTGTCATCCGCACCGCGCTCAGCCAGTGAGCGCACCGGCTAGTCCTATATAGGATCTGAACTCGTGGCGGGAGTGCCACTGCGCTCCCAAGCGCTGCACTCGCCCGAGTGCGCCATGGGGCCGGCCCCCATTTATTCTTTTAAGTTCATTTCTCAACTAATTTGTCATCATAAGTGTTATCCCCCCTTATATCATTAGGAGATAATAATGCAGTAGATTTTTGTCTTTTTGTTGTACGTATTAGAACTCTAATGTACTAGTTTATTGCCTTTAGTAATTTGGGGTTGGATTTTCCATTTATGTAAAACTATCTGTATACAAATTTTATTACTTTTCTCCATCTGTGCTTTTTCCCCCTCCTTTGATAGCTATGTTTGCATTACTACCAATATGTTGAAGAGCCATGCCTTCTCCTATCTATCTATCTATCTATCTATCTATCTATCTATCTATCTATCTATCTATCTATTTTTTTTTGTGACCAGTAAGGGGATTGTAACCCTTGGCTTGGTGTCACCTGCACCGCGCTCAGCCAGTGAGCGCACTGGCCATCCCTATGTAGGATCCGAACCTGCGGCCTTGGTGCTACCAGCACCACTGCGCTCCCAGCGCCGCACTCTCCTGAGTGAGCCACGGGGTCAGCCCCTCCTATATTATTTTAATAGGAATGAATTTAATGTATGCTTTGCTAATTAGCAAATTTGCTCACAGATATAGTCTTTTATGTTACTGCTGTGCCAATTCTAAATGATTTAATTAAGAATAAAAATTTGATTTAGAGTTTCTTTCTCAGTTTGTATTAAATAGCATACTTTAAAAAAAATTGTTTTGGCAAGGATGATTTAGGCTATGGTGTGTTTTCTAGTTTTGAGTTCCTGGAGTAAATTAGTAAAAGGATGTTGAATTTTAAACTCAGATTGATTTCTGGTTCATTTGTCTTATCTTTATGGTAGAATGATAGAATCTCAAAGTTTGGACCAAGCAAAGGGAGGTGAGATTCACGTTGTTAGAGGGGAGTGAAATGAAGTGGATCTAGTTCACTTGAAGGAGTGGGACTTGTACTGGTCACCCATTAATGTTTCTTTCACATCCAGTTTCTAGCTGGTTTCCTTGTCTTTCACAGTCCATCGGCTACAAAGTAGCTTAAAAACTTTTGTTATTTCCCTGCTGCCTTCAGGATAAAGTCCAAATTCCTGAGTTTGGAATACAAGACGTTTGGTTACCTCATTACCACACCAAACCCTCTGCAGCTTTTGACCCTGCTGTATCCCAGCAATATATCTTGGCAAGTGCTGTGTATTGAATGTCCCCCCAAAACTCAGTGAAGCTTGGCTCCCATTGTAACAGTATTAAAAGGGTGAGAAATCCTATTACAGTATTTGAAAGGTGTGGCCTTTAAGAGGCGATGAGATTGTGAGGACTGTGCCCTACCAAATGTGTTAATGCATTCATGGAGTAATGGGTGTGGTTCTCATGGAGAGCAGGTGAGGAGGTTAGCTGTCTCTGGCTCAGCCCCTTCTTGAAATGTGACACCCTAGTCCACATGGGACCCTGTAGAGGGTTCCCACACAGATGCACCCTCTGGACCGTGGACTTCCCAGTCCCCAAAACTGTAAGAAATTAATTTCTTCATAAGTTATCCAGTATTATATTATAAGCAACAGTAATGCACTAATACAGCAATTGTGGCTTCTTTTTTTTCTGGAAAGCTCATCTCCCCCTGTCTCTTCTGTGAAGTTCAAATTATTCTCCTAGATTTTCTTCAAGCTTTGTCCCTTCCTGGAAACCCTGTCTAACTTCTCAGGTGGCTACACTCTCTCTCTTCTCTTCACTGTCCAAATGGTTGCCAGACCTGGCTGATGAAGATCTGCTGGGGGTGAGGGAGGCTTTTAAAAAGACCACTAGCTGGGTTCCACTTGGTTTACTCTGGTTCAGTCATTTGGGATTGGGCTCTCCATACTTGTGGGTTTTTGTTTCGAAACTTCCCAGGCTGAGGTTGGGATTTTGATCATGAGCCGGGGCTGGGTTGGAACTGCAGGTGTGTACCTCACGAGTGCTTTCCCATAGGGATGTCATAGCACACTGCACAGCAGGTTCTCAGACTTAAGCCTGCTTCCTTGTCACCTGGAGGACTTGGTAAGACACAGATTTCTGGGCCCTACTCCCAGAGTTTCTGGTGTGCATTTGTAACAAGTTAGGGGACTCTGATGCTGCTGACTGGGGACCACACTTTGAGAACCTTTGCTATACAGAAGGTGGATCATTTGGGAGCTGGTGTATTGATCTGTTAGCCCTACACAGACCCTCCCCAAAAAGCTAAGAAGCAGATCTTGTGCATAGCTCATGACCACACTTGCCCCATCCTGTTGAATTCTTTATTAACACAGATCCCTCGTTCACCAGACTGTGTACTCCTAGAAGGGAGTTGAACCAGTGAATATGATAACTGGTTTATACCCTTGTTTTGGTGCCTTAGCATCTGCTCCATTGCCCTGTGGCTTCTCTTTGGGACCAAAGTTTACGTTAAGGTCCTACAGCTGTTCCAGAAAGGAAAAAAGACCTCAGGGCAGTGTTTGTGACCCAGGGGATTTTGCCACCCACGCAGTGACTGGAGATATTTTTAGCTGGCACAACTTGGGGTGGGGGTTTGTAGTGGATTGAATTATGCCCCCCCAAAACTCACTGGAACTTGAATTGTGTCCCCCAAGTTTTATGTGTTAGACATTTAGCCCCACTGTGACTGTAGGAGGATGGAAAATCCTATTATGGTAATTGAAAGGTGGAGCTTTGAAGAGGTGATTGGATTGTAGGACCCTGCAGTAGTGAATGGGTTAAAAATGGTGGTCAGGGGCGTGGTTCTGAGGGCTTTAAAAGAAGAGGAGAGTCTGTCTCTCTCTCTCTCTCTGTCTGCTTCCACTATCATGCAATGTGAGACCCCTGGCTCACTGTCACCAGCACCAGATGGGCTTTGGACTTCCCAGCCTCAGAAACTATAAGCAGTAAATGTCATTTTTCTTTATAAATCACCCAGTTTCAAGCATTTTGTTATAAGCAATGGAAACAGACTAATACAGGGTTGCTACCAGCATCTTGAGGGTAGAATCTAGGGATGCTGCTAACCATCCAGCAATGCTCAGAATGGTCCCCCACAACAGCGAATTATTCAGCCCAAAATGTTAGTGATGTGGAGGCTGAGAAACCCTGCCTTAGGGGGAGGGGGTGCTAATGAGGTAGGGTATGCCTCACCCTGGTTCTTGTCCCCGGACCCCCCACTCAGCCCTGCCCTGATGGAGCCCCAGGCTGGGCCAGCAGCCTCCAGTGGTCGGGGCTGGCAGAATCTCCAGAAAAAACTAACCAACAATTAATAATTTGCCACAGCTAAAAGTGCTTTAAAATGTGTTATTCTTTCAACAGTAAATGACTCATCTGAGTGGGGCTAAAGCATGTGTTGAATGATTTACTGACCCTACCTGACTTGTGCATTGCACATTCCCCACCTGCTACAGGAGTGTAGGGAGGGTTGTTCCCTGCACTGCTCCTCAGCCTGGGGAGAGTCATCCTCTTGTTTACCCCACAGAATTTTGAGGGCTTGCTAGGTGTCCAGCCCAGTGAACCCCACGCAAAGATCCTGCCCTCAGGGAGCTTTTGTTCTAGAGGAGAGAGCTCCAGAATAAACGAGGTTCTTTTTTTTTTTCGCAACAAATAGATTATAGTAAGTGGATAAAGAAAGTTAGAGGGAGGAAATAAGACAGACAATGAGGGTATGCGTGTCTTTTACACATGGTGGTCAGGTCTTTCTGGGAGGGGACAATTAGCTTGAGACCTGTGGAAGAGCAGGGCCCATCCTGGGACAGGATGGGGAAGAACGTTTGCAGCCAGCAAAGGGGACAGTGAGCAGGAGTGTGGGAGGCTGTGAGGACTACATCAGGCCAGTGTGGCTGGACACTGGGAACAAGGGGGGCAGGCACGGGATGAGGCTGGCAGGCCAGGTGGGACCTGGTCATGCTTGATACCTGTCAGGAGTTTCAGGGTTGTTCTACTTCAGGAGTATGGCGTGATCTGATATTTTTAAGAAATCTTTCTGTCTTTTCTGTAGGAAGATCGTAGGGAAACCACGAGTGAGTGTAGGCAGGTCAGTTAGCAGGCTGTTGCAGTGCTGAGAATCCATGGTGGCGAGGGCCCCACAACGGAGGCAAAGATGCACAGAGTGCTGGGGTCAGTGGCATTTAGAGGTAGCCGCGAGAGTGCTGGGGTCAGTGGCATTTAGAGGTAGCCGCGAGAGTGCTGGGGTCAGTGGCATTTAGAGGTAGCCGCGAGAGTGCTGGGGTCAGTGGCATTTAGAGGTAGCCGCGGTGGGACTAGTTGACGTATTGGATGTGAGGGTGAGGGAGAAAGGCATCGAGGTGACTACCAGGTTTGTGGTTTGAGCGGTGAGCTCCGTGGGATGCCATTTACAGAGACGGAGCAGTCTGGCCGGGAAAATCGAGAGTTCCGTGTGGGACATTGAAGTGGAGATGCCTATTTGACATCTACGGAGAGATGACACGCAGGCACTTCGCCATGAGAATCTGGAGTTTGGGGGAGAGGCCTGGCCGATGTCTGCAGTTGAGAACTGTCGGCATTTAGATGATGTTTGAAGGCAGGAGGTTGACAGGTGACTTCTAGGGAAGGCAGCAGGCTCCGCTCAGTCTGTGGCCTGCAGGGGCCAGAGAGGCAAGAGTATAAATAGGAGAATGGCAGGGGAGAGATCACGGCCATTGGTGGGGATAGTGAAGGTCTGAAAGCCCATCTTTAATATACTCAAATTCAACTGGAGATAGAGAGGAAGGAAAGTTCCAGAAGAGATGAGAACCAGAAAGGGAGTAGCTGAGATTTTTGGTGCCTTTTGTTGTAGAAGGTAACTAGGTATTTATAGTGATGTTGATTGTTGGGGTAAAGGGAAGTCCAGCAGCCAAAGTTGCCAGTGAATGACAGGCACTGACACAGGGGTGTGCAGCTAGGTGCCATGGCCTTTGGAGGTGCTGTGGTGTTTTCCACTAGGAGGGGCATGGGGCTGGAGAAAGTGGAATTAGGGACACTGGAGGGCACCTTGGGGCTAGATGGTAGTGGGAGAGGAAGGCTGTGTCCCCAGGGGTTAGCTAGGGGAGTTTGCAGATCCTAGAGGGTTTGGGGTGGGGGTCATAGTGGGAGTGGTAGGGGTTAACTGGGGCTGGTCATCTGACACTGGTTGGGAAGAGTGGGATGTGATGCCTGAGGGATGACACTTAGAGGGCCTTGGGTGGTGTGGCAGTAGTGCGGCTGGGCTGGTCCAGTGGCTGCATGAAGTGCATGGTGTGTGGCTAAAGCTTGGAGACTTCCTGGGGCCCTATCCTCGGCAAGCTCACCCACTTGGCATTCAGAATAGATGAGGGTGAAGTCATTGAATCTTCATCTCTTCTCCCCAAGGCCTTTTGTATTAGTCTGTTTGTGTTGTTTATAACAGAAATACTTGAAACTGGGTAATTTGTAAAAAAACAATATTTATTGTGTACAGTTTCAGAGTCTGAGAAGTCCAAACCAGGGAACACATCTGGTGAGGGCTTTGTTGGTGGGTGGCAACAGCAGTGCAGGGTGTCTCATGGTAAATGGCTTGAGCAAGAGAGAGCTAACCTGTGCACTCTCTCTCCATATAAAGCCATCAGATGATCATGCATTAAACCATCAGCCCATTACTCCATCAATGGATCAATCCATTCCTTGGGGCATGGTCCTCACAATCTAATCGCCTGCTAAAGGCCCCACCTTTCAATTACCACAATTGGATTTCAATTTTTTTCAACAGTATTACAGTGGGGATTAATACATGAACCTTTGGGGGACACAATTCAACCCATAGAACCCCTAAAGGGTCAGAGCGGGTAAAGGGTGCCCTAGGCAGTGTGGAAGTGCTCACTGAAATGCCTCCCAGCACAAGTGATGTTTCTTGGCAAGTTTTAAAATTTATTCAGTGTTGAATTTTTTTTTTAACTGCACATTTTACTAAAACTTTCAGGAAGATGCGTCGAGTGTTTCTATGGCTTTGTGTACTCCTGGGGCACTCTCGACCCCTCCTGGGGTGTGGCCCCCATGAATAGTGTGGTTCCAGACCTCAGGTGGGCATTTTTCCTTTTTAGCAGAAGGAACACCTTGTACTGTTTTAGTCACTTTACATTTTACTTCTCACTTTATGGGAAACAAGAAACCACGCAGGAGGGGCTGCCGAGGGGGCACATTCAGGGAGGAAGCCCTCAATGGAGGAAGCCTCATGGCAGCCCTGAATTTTGGTGTATCATTATGTGTCATCTCTTGCAGAGTGACGGAGACACAAAAAATTACTCAGAGCCCATGTATTCAGAGCAGTGAGAAGCTTGAAGGGACTGCACCAAGGGAAAACTCCTTCAAGAGAGGAGAGCCCAGGCACAGCCCCGAGTCAGGTTTTGCTTCAGTTTTTATTGTAAGAAAAAAGACAAGAAAGTTAGAGAAGAAAAACAGTTGTTTAATTGATCATAGTGAAAACATAAACAAACGTCTTCATTAAAGCAGGTGTAACTTAAAATACTTCAAGCAATTTACCATCAAAAGGAGTCATAAAAACTAAGCTATGTGAGGTACAAAAGGAAACAATGAGATAATCACCAAAGCACTTAACTCCCCAAGAAACTCAAAGAAACAGCTTAGGGCAAGATGTGGAATGTCCCCCAAGCACTAACTAGCAGAATATCCTTGAAGATCTTAGCTTACATACTTTCCCATCATTTAGGTTTAGCTGCATCAAGGGCAACTGTCCCCAGAGCAATCACTTTTTGCTGTGCTTCAATTCTCTTATCTACATCAAGGCTTTAGTCCTGTGATAGTTTTCTGGTCTTTCTTAATCTTAGCATTTCTGTGTGTTTTCCTAAAGGGTTGGGCTTTGGCCCCCTAAACTAGAGGCTTTGGCCTCCTAAACTACAGGAGTTTTTGGTCCTTTTAAGGTACAGACTTTGGCCTTCTACACTAAGGACTTTGGTCCTATGAAATACATGTGTTTTATTTCTATCTCATGAATAACTTCTTAATCAATATCCTCCACAATTATGGGCCACTTCCATGCAGCTCAAGTATTCATTGAGCTTGGCTATGTCCCCACAACTGTGCTGGCCATGGGGAGGCTGTCCCTGCCCTTGGGTGACCCTTGACTGTTGAGAAGATAATGGTGCTAAGGGCAGTGCATGCGCAGTGGGGGGGCTGTCTACGCCAGTGTTTTCAGACTTAAGGTCTCAACCTATTAGTGCATCAGGAAATCAGTTTTAATAGATATCGACTGGCATTTAATTCTTTCCTTTTTTTAAATTAAAAAAATTGTGGTAAAACACACATGACAAAATGTATCATTTAAACCATTTTTAAGTGTACAGTTCAGTGGCATTAAGTACATTCACATTGTTTTGCAGCCATCACCACCTCCATCTCCAGAACTCTTCATCTTGCAGAATTGAGGTGGAATTTATTAACCAACAACTTCCCATTCTTCTTCCTCCCAGCCCCTGGCAACCACCATTCTACCTTGTCTGTAAATTTGACTACTCTATGTACCTCATATACCTGAAATCATATGGTGGTATGTGTCCTCTTGTGGCTGGCTTATTTCACTTAGCATAATGTCTTCAAGTTTCATCCATATTGTAGCATGTGTCAGAATTTCCTTCCTTTCTAAGGCTGAATAATATTCTATTGTATGGATATACCACATTTTGTTTATCCATTCATCTGTTGGTGGAAAGATCTAGAACTTGATGTGGGGATCAGTTAAGATAAAAAAAGATGGTGGTGGAAGAACTCTCTCATTCATTGCTGGTGGGAATGCAAAATGGTACAGTTATGTTAGAAGACATTTTGGTAGTTTCTTTAAACGCTAAACATACTCTTACCACACGATCCAGTATGCTCCTTGGCATTTCTTCAGAAAACCCTGCACATGGATGATTATAGCAGCTTTATTCATAATTTCCCAAGCTTGGAATTAACCAAGATGACATTTAGTTGGCGAATGGATAAATAAACTGGTAGATATAGACAATGGAATATTATTCATTGACAAAAAGAAATAAGCTATCAAGCCACGAAATGATGTGGAGGAATGTTCAATGCATATTAACTAAGGAAAGAAGACAGTCTGAAAAGGCAACACACTGTAGGATTCCAACTACATGACATTGTGGAAAAGGCAAAACTATGGAGGCAGTGAAAAGATCAGTGTTTGCCAAGGATAGGGGGTCAGGAAGGGGTGAACAGCTGGAGCACAGAGGATTTTTAGGGCAGTAAAAATACTCTGTATGAAACTGTAATTATAGATAGATGTCATTATACATTTATCTAAACCCATGGAATGTATGACACCAAGAGTGAACCCTAAACTATGGACTTTGGGTGGTGATATGTCAGTGTAGGTTCATCTGTTGTAACATGGGAGGCAAGGCTTTGCAAACTGCGTGAGATGGCACGTCTCCTAAGTTAACTTGCATGCACCGATGTTTATTTCTCAGGGACTGATAAACTTTGAGTAGTCTAGGACAGCATCACGGTAACTGCCCAGGGGGCTGGACAGTTAGCTCAGTTGTTTAGAGAGTGATGTTGATAACATCAAGGTCCAGGGTTCAATGTTGGTACTGGCCAGCCACCGAAAAAATAAAAAATAAACACACAAAAAACCAAGATAACTGCCTAACTGCCTAAATTACATCAGTTGTTTAGCCTTGAGTAGGGATCCTTTTAATTAAAAAAAAATGTGAATTATATGTTCACAGGCATGTAATTCAGCTTCTGGAATAATTCTTTGACCCAAGTCGAGTATGTTCTTCTTTGTGCACAAATCCAAATAAGTAGCATCAGATGCTCAGTTCATTAGGCAGTCTCATTCCTTCGTGTCACGAGGAGTTCCTTGAGCTTGGAAGTAGGGGCTGTATCATCCCTTATGGGGAATGACGTTAAATCATTTGTAAGAAAGCATTTGATTTGAACAGGCACTAATGGCCGGATTTTCAGAGGAGTGCCAACATCACACACTCACGGGCTCAGAAGGGATCTTGGCACCGATTGAGCCCTGTGCCTTGTGGGTGGCCATGCGGGCTGTGCTCATTAGAGTAGGCGTCACCTGCTAGTTGTCAGATTCCTTTACTTGCTAGTCTCAGTGAACAGTGCTTTAATCCCCTCATGAGTCAACCACGAGTTGACTCTTGAGAAATAATATCTTAAATGGGATTCCTCATTTGATTCTGTTACTGAATTGTGTGCAAACCTGTCATGTCTTATTTTTCTAAAGAAGAGGATTAGGACAGTTATCCACACACAGATTCTTGTTGATTGCAGCGTGGGAAAAAGTGTTGGGAAGATGTGATATTAAGACTAGAGATGCTCTGAGGGAGTGAAAGGCAATGGATGGGCCGGTGGGAGAGAAGAGAGGAAAGGTGGGGATGAACCAGAGGAGGCTTTGAAGCTCTGAGGGTGGAATCTCTGTGGTGCCCACAGCAAGGCAGGACCTGCGTGGAGCCCATGGCAGAGGGAGTGCTGGGGCTAGGGGGCCCTGCAGGGAACTGAAGGGCCCACGCGGTTGTAGAAAGAACAGGTAGTGGGGGATGAGAAAATGAGTTTTGAGCAAGCTTTAGGAATGGAGGAACATCACAGAGGAATAAGGAAAGAAGATTATAGCTTGAAAGTTGCCACATGAGCCTAAATTGACTTGCTGTGGGCCACTGCAGGAAGCCTGTATTGGAGCCATTCCACTGAGCCTGTGACTGGGTGACATCTGAACTTCAGGGCTTGGAGGATGGCTGTTGGGGGTGGCAGTGAATGGAGGGGAGACTGAGGGAGTCAGGTGCATTGGGCCCTCCTGGAGCCAGGCCATCGGAAACTTTGTAAAGGGGGCTGCTCTGGGGAGCCTGAAGGGTTTTGTTTGTTTCTTGTTTTGCTCACTGGGTATGCAGGGTTGGTGTCTGAGCTGAGTTGCCGGGTGTTTGAGAAGCAGCTGCATGTTAGCAGTGGGCTACGCCAGCCCTTTCCTGCCCAGCACTCAGCCACTTACTGACTGGAAAATGTACATTTGCACCCATTTGTGTCCTGAAACCCATTTGCAGAGTTCAGGTTAAGAACAAATACCTCTAGGAAATCTTAACGATTAGAGACTTATTCAGTATTTCTACCTGCAACTTGGGATTGATGTTTGATTCCATAGATTAATAATAGGTTTTGGAATTTAAATATATTAAAATAGGGGATTTGTGCAGGACGTGTTCATTCGTATGACAAATCTGAGTGCCTCTGTGTGCCTCGCATGTTCTAGGTGTGAGCAGTTAAGCAGCAAATAACATATAAAACCCCCTGTCCTTATGTGCTATGTAAAAAGAAAAAAAATGAAATATAGTAGCTTTTCAAATGGTGACAGGTGCTATGTAGAAAATTTAAGCATGGGTAAAGGCAAAAGGTGTGCCTCATAGGAGGGTCATTGTGGTCATTTTTGACTATACGAGGGTACTTCAAAAAGTTTGCGGAAAAATAGCAATGAAAGATAATGAATTTTTTCATGAACTTTTTGAGGTACCTGTGCATATTGAAGGTAGCAGAAACAGGATTTGCTGATGTCTTAGGTATGTGATATCAGAGACAAAGTAGGGGTGACTCTGAGAGTTTGTTTTTTATCTGAACAATGGGAGAGATGTAATTGCCATTAACTGAGAAGGAGACGACTGTGGAAAGGACAGGATTTTTTGAGGAGAATAAGGTGTTCTGTTTTGGACAGTTTTTAGTTAGAGATACCTATTTCACACCCAAGAGGAGGAGTTGTTGAACAGCAGTTTGTTATATAAGTCAGGGACGTTTTTATGTGTCCATGGGCACTAGACGTGGTTTTTTAGCAAAAGTATGGCCATCATTTCAGAACATTATGTATGTAAAGATTTTGAAAGCTTATTAAAACCAGATTTAGAGAAAAATATATAATTCTCTGAGGAATTCTCTTTTCAGTGCCACGTCAAAGTGAAGTATTACTCAATTTTGTTTATAAAATCCTACTTCTAAATTCACATTAGGATATTGCCCACATCTGGAAGGAACACTTAACCTTTCGTGTATTATATTTATATAAAGACATGTCTCTAAAGATGCAGAATGAATCTTGGAAAAGCACCATTTCTTCATGGAGCCCTCTCAAAGAAGGGACAGGGAAAGGGATTGGGGGCTGTGTGCTAACCTTTCTACTTGTGTGGAGGTGTGAAGGCTGGGAAAGGCTTTCCTGGACACTTCCTTAGAAACACAGGAGGTGAGGAGGAACAGTGGAAACTGAACGAGGAACATAGGGCCGTACAGTTGCACTGGGATTTAAGGTTGCTGAGATCAGGAGCTCAGGGTGGTGCGTGAGCAGCAGGTACTGTTTACAGGAATATGAACGATGGCTGTTTTGAATTCCAGGCACCAGAACTTTAGTTCTTTTTTTGGGGTGCGACTTACAAATAAAGTTTATGGAAGGAAGCATTAAGTCTGCTGTGGTTTGAATGTCCTCCCAAGCTCATGTTGGAACTTAACCCCCAATATGTTGGCGGAAGGTGGGGCCTTTAAGAGGTGATTAGACCTTGAGGGCTGGGCCCTCATGAATGGATTGATCCATTCATGGAGTAATGGGTTGATGGTTTAATGGATGGTCATGGGCATGGTTCTGATGGCTTTATAAGGAGAGCGACTGAGGAGGTTAGCTCTCTCTTGTTCATGCCATCTCTTGCCATCTGACACCCTGTGTTGTGGTAGAGTCACTACCAACAAGGAGGCCCTCACTAGATATGCCCCCTGGATGGTGGGCTTCCCAGCCTCCAAAACTGTAAGAAATAAATTTCATCTCTTTGTAAATTGCCCAGTTTCAGGGCAATTTACATTATAAGCAACAGAAAATGGACTCATACAAAGGCTATTTAGTTAAAGTCCTGTGTATCAGGAATTTCTCTATCATCTTTTTAGATGCGTAACATTGGGAAACATGAGCAAAGTCCTTTAGAAAGGGCTGCAGTGGAGGATTTCCATCCAATGTACCCATATCCCTCTCTGCTACCTATACTCTTATCTAAGCTCATGGCTTTGATCTTCACCTGTGGGTCTGAGCACAGACCCTTCTTACTTGCCTTGTGGATACCATGTTTCCAGAGGTAAGTTCAGTAATCACAGAGCAGAGATAATCTTCTCTCCCAATCTGTTCTTTTAGTGCTGTTTATTTCTGGGAAAGGTGGGGAAACTTTTTCTTTTATAGCATATAATTTTAGGGTCATGTAAGTGAATAACCATTTAAAAGGATTTTTTTTGGCTTGGCTTCTGGGAGGAATATAAAATATTGAACTTTTTCATTAAAAAGAGAACAACCTTGATTCAATGAATATCAAGTAGTGAAATAGTATTTTAGTTCCATCTTGACCAATTGTTACAAAAAAAGTCAGGAAGGAGGAGGAAAAGAGAAGTTGAAAGGGCCTTCGCAGTATCGAAGAGACAGAGGGCTGAAAAAGAGACCTGAGAAGGAAAAAAGGAGAGAGGGAAAGAGAGAGGGATTTGGCAACCCATAGATGTGTTAGCTTTCTTTTCTTCTCTACTTTTGTAAATGGGGAACCTGAAGCCCATAGAAATTTTTTTTTCATTTGTCCCAATTTTATTTATAAAAACAGTTATTTCAGGAAACAGTTATTTTCTGTAGTATCAGTTATTTTCCATAGCATGCAAAAGCCCTTTCTCCAATTTGTGCATGCTAGGCATTGAGGTTTAATAAGATTTTCATAAGTAAAACAGGGGAGAGGATATAGCTGATGAAAGAAGAACTTTGACTATTTCACTGGTTTTTTTTTTTTTCACTCTTATTTGGCTTTCATCTGATCTTTAGTACAAAAGTAAGACACAGATTTTATATTCTGATGTAAAATCCTGAGACCTAGAGTTACTACTTTTTTTTTTTTCATTTCAGTGTTTATTTATTTAATGATAAGTTATTATACACACACATGGGGTATAGAGTTGACTTTCAGTAGTTGTGTACGATGTGTGGTGGTCAGATAGGATAGTTAGCTTATTCATCATCACAACATATAATCATCCCTCTCTCCCTCCCCTCCCTCTTCCACCTCTAGTAACTACAGTTCTTTTCTCTTCTTCTAAAAGTTCAGTTTGTTATTGTGGTTGTCTCTTTCTCTCTGTTTATTATTTGTTTATTTATGGATTCAGCTTCCACTTACGAGTGAGGACACGTGGCATTTCCTTTTCTGCACCTGGGCATAATTTTCTCTAGGCTTATCCGTGTTACTGCAGATGACAGGATTTCATTCAAGCCCGTAGACATTGAGTACTTTGGTCAAGATCACAAAGAGAGGCAACCAGGACTGTATTCTGGGATGCTGGGCTGCGGTATTCTTCCCTTTGTACCACGTGAAGAAAACACTATTCAAAACTTTTCAAATTCTTGGGGGGGGGGGCGGGAAACAACTGAAAACAACAATTTAAAAAATTCCATCAAAGCTCTAATAACTCTTGTCCAAGAGAGCCTCTCCTGCCTTCTGGAAATGACACTGTATGAGAGCTGTGTCACTGCGGTGGAGGATGTCTCTGCCTGTGTCTCTTGCATGTTCCTCGAGCTGATGGCTTCCTGTGTTTAGAATTGAGCATGGCTGTATTTCATCGAGTTTGTATTGAATCGTACTCTGTATCATTGCTCAAGATAATCTAGCCATTTGTCTTTTTAATAATGTGTTCATTAATTCATTCTATAATTGTTATTATCTATTACATACCAGGCACTGTGCTTAGTTATGGGATTCCAACTAGTATGTCATTACCCTAAAGAAGTTATTGTTCATGGTGGGACAGTTATAGGAGAAGTAATGCTGCTGCAAAGACTCATGGGGCAGAACCGGGTTGAGGAACGTCTCATTTGGCAGTGGTCTGGAATTATTGACTAAAATCCCTCAAGGATAAATTGGAATTAAGTTCCCAATTGACTTAGATCTCCATGTATATAATTACTTACACAGATGCTTAAAGATAGTTTAGTCTCCTACCTAAGTAGGCTTGCCATCAGGTGGAAATTGAACCCTTCAGCCCTTGCTGGTTTCCGTATGTCTTAGCCTGGCTTTTTGAAATTTGAGCAGTTAGAGGGACTGGAAGGATCTTTAAGTCCAGTGCTTGTTAATTTGTGGCATCCTCTAATAGAAGCTTTGAGTCCATTCTTATTACAGTTACTTTAGTTCAGCTGTGGCATCCTTCCTTATAATATTCCTAAATATAATGCAAGTAACAGTTCAGCCTGGGGAAGTTATTAATCTCACCTTTCTTAACTTTTTCACTTTCTTTCCCAAGCCAGTTTTACTCCCTGATTGAAAAAATTCTTTAATCTGAAAAGACACCAATGAATTCCATTTAGAAGAACTTGCTGGAAAAACACTTTATGATGTTTTACTGGAAGGAATAGGTCTCAAGTAGATAGATAGGTGTCATCTCAGACATGTCTGGGAAATCCACCGAAGTTGAGTCTGGGCTGGTTAGGCTATAGTCTTCTGCAAAGTTCTTAGAGGAGGTAGAGAGAAAGAGCTGAGCCAATTAGTTCACTTTCCCTTGGGTAAATCAGAATTGCTTGGGTGGATCAGGCAGGGGGAATGGAGTTTTCTGGGATCCTCAGTTTAACTTGGATACCCCTGCAATGTATGCTCCAGTCTTGGGGAGCAGTGGTAGCTCCTGGGTCAGACTATTGTGCCTTCAGAATGGCTCTCAGAGTCTCTGAGTTCTGAGGTGAAGCTTGGGTGGAAGCTGTCCTTATACCTTGAGCCTTGGAGCCACTGAAAGTCACCATTAAACTGCAGACAGAAACCACCATGCAGTGGGTTCCCCATAGGACGGACTTCCTAGAGTAGATAGTCCCTGCATAAAGCATACCTGAGAACCAAGATGAAAGAAATTTTCTTACATGAGTAATTTCATCTGTCAAAGTTGTTAGAGGCTTTCTAATGGGGCCCATTAGCTAAATGTGATTATTTAATAGCTGTGTCATGATAGTGGCTAGTATTTGCTGGAACTTTATAGTGTCCAGAGCAACCTTAGTTGATCCTCTCTACACCCTTGGATGGTGTCCTCACCAGGTGTTCTCCACATTTGCCCAAGGTCCATACTGAGAGAGATTATATGGCTAGTTCAGGGTCATGTAACCAAAAAGTGGCCAACTCCAGACTCTAGGGTTTCCAGCTGAGACTTTTTCAGTGGATTTCCCAGACATGTCTGAAATGACACCTGCATACCTGAGATTTCTTCCTTCCAGTAGAACATCATTAAGTATTTTCCAGCCTAAGTTTAAAGAGGGCTTTTCAGGGAAGTATCATCTATGCCAGTTCCAGGGCTAAGGACCTGCGCTTAGAATAACTATAGAAAAAACGGCTCAACAGGCTTTCAAATCTGTTTGGTGTAAAGCTCTCAGATTTACACTTTGTTTTTTGGGGGAAGGAATTGAGACCTAGATTTTAAATTGAGATGTTTAGTGACTGGCAAAAGGTCATGGAGGTTTTGTACTTGTGGAAGTGGAGGGGGGAATGGCAGAGGCTGTGGGGACCCTGGGGTCCTTGGTACCATTGCTGGGACGAGAATCCAGTCTTCACACTCGTGGACCCAGGTTTGTTAGAGGTGCTAAGCTCCCAGGGTTAGCAAAATCTGAAGCTCAGTTTCTGTTATTGCTTCCCTAATGATTCATAGATATTTGATTATTCAATAAATATTCCTAGGGTACCTCCTTTTTGCCCTTACTCTGCAAGGTTTAAAGCAGTCAGAAAGAGAAACGTGATCTCTGCTTTCACGGATTATTTATTGTCTGCCCTTGAAAATTTCCTCATCCTGGCGAAATCAGTGAAATAGTGTTTACCTTGGGACCATCTCTTCACATTAATTATTATGATTTAAATACTTAAATAGATAATGCCCATTTTGATTTTTTACTTTCGGTAAGAAGAATCCCAAAATATTTGAATAGGGGATTTTTGGTCCTATGTAAAGTTACTATTTTTTCCTTTCATAATTATTATGTAATTTGTAGAAAGATAATTTGAGATTATATAAATGTCTCGTTTCTCATCCAACTTTCACTCACTGGGTTTAGCTTCCATTGATGATTTCCTAACGTCGACCTTCTTTGAGAGCTTTTCCCTTCTCCTACTTATGTCTTGGTAAGGACTCATGGATTTTATTATTCAATGGGTTATGATTCGTTGCTCTCATTATTCTCAAATTATCTCAGATTTGTCTCATGGGACCCCTTCACGCTGGCTCCTCTGTCTTTTGGACCCACCCTTATGGTTCCTTGAATGTTTCCTTACTTTATGGCACAAGAAGATGTTCATGGCCAGTCTTGTACTTTCTCTGCCCCAGGCTTGAAATCAGCCATTTCTTCAAGGAGCTGTGGTTCCTCTTAGGGGAGAATGGTTTGCAGAAACCAAGACTGGGGTGCGGGAATGCTCTCAGCCCCTGGGGTGTCAGTGCTCCCAGGCCTCTCAGTGGGCAGAGCTCAGGAGTGTACGAGTGTGTGTGTGTGAATACATAGTACTTTTTGCTATAGCTCTGTTTACTTAAAATGTAGACTTTTACAAAACCCATGGAGGTAGGATTCTACTTAAATGCAAATGTGCAATTTTGCATACGTCACTCTCCTTTTCTCTTAATTTTGAACAGGTGGCTAAACCCCTTGTTTAAAATTGGTCATAAACGGAGATTGGAAGAAGATGATATGTATTCGGTGCTTCCGGAAGATCGCTCAAAGCACCTTGGAGAAGAGCTGCAAGGGTAAGCAAGAGGCGGGAGAGAGAAGGGTAAGGAAGGGTGAAAATTTCCGTGTGTGGCTAGTGGTTTGGAGTGGGTTTTGCCTTCTGGCGTCCCTGTCACCAGGCTTAGCCTCTCTGGGTGGCCTGGGGGAAACCTGTTTGCCGTGTCTTTGTAGAAGTGGAGGGAGCAGTGCCAAGGGCCCTGGATGCCTGTGGTCTGTCCCCAGGGTAGTATCACTGGAGCAGTTGTCTTGCATGTTTGTACTCACGTCTGCCTTCTCGGGCCACTAATGGTGCTTTAAATCCAGCAAAGCTTGGTGACGTTTCCCCTCAAGGCCTGTTTTTCTGGTGCTACAGATTCTGCACCATATCTTTCAGGAGCCTGGTGAATGGTTGGCTGGCACTTATGAGACGGTCGCAAAATGCCCTGTCATGAACCCTTATCTGTCATGCTGCCACCTCCGGTGTTTTACCATATGGCAGGGTATGCTCTTGTTTACCAAGCTTTTTTTTCATTATAGGTACTGGGATAAAGAAGTTTTAAGAGCCGAGAAAGACGCGCAGAAGCCTTCTTTAACAAAAGCAATCATTAAGTGTTACTGGAAATCTTATTTAGTTTTGGGAATTTTTACATTAATTGAGGTAAAAACTTACATGGGGTGAATTATTTTTCAGTGTACACGGAGTCAACATGATAGCTGTTGATTGGTACTGAAATGGATGGAGACCAGAGGGGAGAGCCGGAGGCCAGATGGTTTTGGAAAGAATTTTACGGCCTGAGGATGAAACATGGAAGAATGATGTAGCTCAGCAGTTGTATCTATCTTTAGAGTATCTGAAGCTCAAGGGCATTATTATTTTTCTTTTAACCAGTTAAAATATAGTGCCACGGGAGCATAACACTGAAAAGAAAAGGCATTTTATATCAGGCTAGGACACTGTTGGTGCTCAGTAAATGTTATAAATGCTAAGAGTCATTTCTAATCAAAAGAGGATCCTACACCCTCAAGGAGTATGTGCCCTGTGGTTTGGAGGAAGTAAATTTGGACCAGAGCCCAGAATAACATGACATTTAACAGGTGCTCAACAAATAATTATTAACCATGCCAAATCTGATAAGTGCTTTCCTGGGAAGGTATTGTCACCTCTCCCCTCCCCGGGAAACAGGACTTGGGGCCTGCGCCTGGGCTGGTTGCGGTGCCCCAGAGGCTGGAGCTGGTTGGAGCTCCTAAGAGCAGCCCCCTTCCAGTGGGCCAGGTGCTGTGAGCTGAAACCCCCTCTCTGGAGGAGGTGTGACTTCACTGTGAATTCCTGTGCATTCATGCATACCCACCCATTCTGGTTCCTCGTCCATGGTGCTGGGGTGGATTGCGGGTCAGGAGGTGGAGTCTTGGTAGCCTGGCATTGCAGAGAGTGTACAAGTGGACATTCAGTGGAGCACTGAAGGTGGAAAGCCTTGAAGGCATTGGCCTGCATTACCTCGAGGGCCTTCAGTAAGATGGTGTTCTGCCCGGGGGCACAGTGCCAGGTAGCCTCCCTGTTCTGGTCTGCAGCCTGCTGGCCGGGATGCTGAAAATGTCAGAAAGCGGAGCTCTCCGGGGTTCTGCACCTCAGGCAGCCCTGGAGCCTTGGTATGTGCCTGTGTCCCACACCAGGTGTGGTTAGGTGTGGTAAGAATGGGTAGCCTGAGAGAGGCCTCACACAGGTGTTGTCCAGCCACGGTTGGGGGTGGTTTGGGAAGGCTAGGACTTGTGGGGAGCTTAATATGGTGCAAGTGCTAGACTGCTGGTCTGTCTTTTAGGAGGTGGGTTACTAGGCAGTCATGGCAGAAAAGTGGGGAACAGAGCACTTGGCAAACATGAAATAAATAAAAATAAGAAATGCTCAGTAGTAGTACTAGCAGCAGTAACAGTTGCAGGGTCTTATACTCAGTGGTGTAGTAGTGGTGGCCCTCACAGCAGCAATGGTACTCTTCAGCAGTAGCAGCATTAGGGTAGCAGCAGCAGGTCTATTAGTAGGGCCCACACTCAATAGTAATAGTAATAGCAGCAGCAATACTAGTAGCAGTTGTAGTAGTAATAATAATAGTAAGTACTTGAAAAATATTATGTACCAGGAACTGCCCATATATAATGTTACTTCTGTTCCTTTGGCTGACTCGGTGAAGTAGAAGGTATTTTTATCATCCACACTGTCAAGAAGAGGACCCTGAGTGCCCAGTAGTTACGTAACGTGTCCAGGGTCACACAGACATAAATGACAGAGCTGAGATTCAGTCTCAGGTGCTCTGACTTGCGAGCCTGACACCTCTAGCTTGATAGCCCGTACAGTGTTGTGAAGGCACGTGGTAAGGACTTTGCCTTTAGGGTCTCAAGCACGTGTTTCTTGAGCTTGGCCTAGGGATGGAAAGGCAGATGCTAAGAGCTCCCTGGGGCAGAGGAGCATGGCAGTGGGAAGTGAGATTGGGGATTATAAGTTAGGGTAGAGTCCAGGTTACTGGGTCTCCCAGGGCCAGAAAGTCGCAGGTGATGCTGGAAAGTGGCCAGGGCACTGGCTAGGGCAGAGCATCGTGGTGCATTCAGGCTGACCAGGAGCCCTGTCAAGAGCTCAAATGGATGTGGTGTGCATACCCTGCTGCCCCAACTTTTTAAACATCCACACTGTTAAGACACCATTCAGGGTTAGCTATTTGGGTGGGCCGGGAGAAGGTCATGGTCTTGGAGGGCGATAACATTGGGACTGTGATGTTCTGGGCAGAGGCCCAGTTTTGTGTTTTACTTAGCGAGAGTGCCTGGTTTCCTGCCAAGCGATGGTATCTGAACTTTTAGAAGCCTTTTGCTTGAATTGTGGAGTGGGTGAGCATTTGCTTGGCAAGATGAGGACCCCTAATATACGGGCAGCTCTTCTGCTTCCCATTCGCCAGTGGCACCTGGCCTCGGGTGTGAGGGTTGCTTGTTGGCGCTGTGTTCAGAACAGTATCTTGGTGGTTTATGGTGTAAAATTAGACAGGGGCCGATTATTCCCTACCTGAGCATGGTGACTAGCAGATGATGGTCATTTTACCTTTCTGCCTTTAACACAGCAACTGGCAGAACTTTTACTTCCAGTGCAGTGAAGTTCAGGGACCTAGCGGTCATCAGAGCTGAACCAGAAGTAAGTCTTCATTTTTTCCCCTCCCCTTGCAGTGAAAAGAAGCCTGAATTCCAATACAAATACTCTTCCTAGGCTTGCCTGTTGACATTTTGTTGTGACGGCAAAGTTAGAGAGAAATAATTTCTTATAGTAAAGCTTAGTAACGATCTGTTATATTTCGAAAGTCATTTTTAGGTGCTATTTTAGGTTTTAATCATTAAAGCTAGTTACCGAGTTAGAGTGAATGTTAGTTTTAAAATTGGTTTTATGAAGTGGCTTCTAATTTTGTGATCTTCTATCTGTACTTCTCATTGGTCTTTGTATTTTAGATACTGGAAGATCTAAACTCAACCTAGCATTTTGTAACAAGCAGACGTGTTTCCTTTGTGATCTCTAGCTCCTTTTAAATTCTTCTGGTGTGCAGAACACCTGCACCGTTTATCCATGACTCCTAAGCTGTCTCCTGTTACACAGCCGAAAAGTGAGCAGGGCTTCCTAGGGTACTGGCAGCAGCGCCAGCAGGAAGAGGCAGGGTGACATCAGCTCACGGGGGAGGCTTTCAGGATGGGATTTCAGAGTCGTGCAAACCTCTGTCCTGTGAGAACCGAAGAATGATCGTAATGCTCAGAGAAACGAGCGCTAGGATAATGGTGAACATGACGCTCTTGCAGGCAGACGCTAACTAGAGCCTAACAGCCGGCAGATCCCCAGCAAGCCTGTCCCCTGGGTGCCCTTCCACCATTCGGACTGAACCAAGTCTCTACCCACCCAGGCCTGACCATGAGCCGTCATTCCTGGGATCATTTCTTTGAGAGCAGTCTCGCCTGCTGGTGTGTAAGGTTGGGGACATCAAAGGAGCCAGGGTGGGTTCTCCCCCCTGTCCTCCTTCATCCTGAGTGGTGGGGGGTTAGGTCCTGTTCCCCTGACCCTTGGCAGATGGGCCCAGGCTGCTGCTGGCCTTATCCAGTGACTTGGCCTTTGTCCGAGGCCACTTCTGTTCTGATTGTCTCTGGTCCAGGTGGAGGCAGTGAAGCTCTGGGAGGCAAATGTCTGAGTAAATCCTCCCTTTGGAACTCAACTGATCAGCAGGAAGTAAACAAACAGAATCCTGCAAGTTCCGCAGTGACATTACCCTTTACTCAGGGCTGATTTCCTGAGAGCCCTACTGGGCCTCTGCATTTCTCAACTCTTTCTTCCAAATATCCCTCGCCCTCTGCTCAGGCCAGGAGGTCAGGGAGTAGCTGCTGGTGGCAGAGATATTGTGGGCTGGCTACCGAGACACAGTAAGGCGAGCAGAGGAAGCACTGAGAGCAGACAGACCTGCAGAGCAGATTGTTTTATCCACCCTGCTGGTTCTTGGGCGCACTGCATTCGTTTAGTAAGAGTCACAGTGACAACCCTGAGTTATTAACACGGGTAAATACTTTTAAGTCCATTTTCTTTAAAAAGTCAGGGGAGTAGGTGACTATTTGAAAAATGTGGTTAGATAATGGTTAAGAAACAAAACAAAACAAACAGAACAAAACTTGGCTGAGAAGTGAATTCTAACTACCAGGAAAACTTGGACTTTGCCATTGACTTTCATAAGCTTCTTGTTCTGCCGTACCTGTAAACGGCTATGGGAATTTGCAAGGCCTCTGTGAGAACCGGCCTCTCTGCCACTGAGAATGCAATAGGTGTCTTCCCAGGACTTATACCTATTTTTGCGCTCTGGTTTCAGAACACTTTCAGTTGTCATGGCTCATTCTGTTGTCCCTTGGGACTCCTTGGAGGTGGACACCACAGGTGTTGCTGTGGCTTGGGTTGTGGAGGCTTGAGAGGGTATGTGGCACGCTGAGGGGCATGTGGCTTACAAGTGGCAGACCTGATCTCTGATTCATAGGTCAGCACTCTTGTACCCTGTCCTGACACTTGCTCTCCTACTGTCGGGGTCAGCGAGCTGTGAGTAGGTGTTTTGTATAACTCCAGCTCTGTGCTCCTTGGTCAACTGCTAGACATGAGGGCCAAGCTTCATGTGGTGTTTTCCTAGGTTTGTGAGAACAGGTCAGAATTACAAAAATAGAATAGAACAATAAGCCCTTTCTACTCCTAAACCAGCTTCAATAAGTATCAACTCATGACCAGTCTTGATTCCCCTGAAGCCTTGCTCACTGACTGCCCCCGCCAAGATTGTTTCGAAGCAGTTCCTAGACATCACGTTGTTTTATCTGTAAATATTTTAGTACTTTGCTTATTCCCTTGTTTTCTGGTGTGACAAGGTGTTTCTGGCTCACCTTGGACAGCTTTTGCCCTAGCTGTAGAATCAGCCAGTTTTCCAAACAGCCCTGACTTCTTTTAGTGGAAATGGTATTTAGAGACTCTAGTCTGGGCACTAGAGGTGCTCATTGCTACAGGATTGGTTATTGTTTCTTGGCTTTTTTAATTGGACAAAGCCAGAAAGTTTATATATATTTAAAGATAAATGAGTATTTCCAAATCAGATTCAGGACACTAGTGTTTTTACTTGATCTCTTTACTCTTAATCTATATCGCTTTTCTCCCTTCATCTATTCTCTTTTCTCCCATGCCTAATCCCAGTTCTCAGTGATGTCATTGTGATTATTCATTTGTTTTATCTTAACAGTATCAACACTATCATGCATTATATGATTTCTGAAAACAATTTAAGATTTTTTTGCAGTTCATATTGTCCTTGGGTTAGGTCTATCCCATAGGGAATGCATTTTCAAATTATTTTGTTTAAAACTATTTTCAGTAGTTCCTTCTTTTGTATGGTTTTGTTAACAACTGGAGGGGTATATATTTAGTACATTTGTTTTATTTTACTCTCAAGTTTTATGAATTGCTTTTTAAAAATTTAATTATTTTAATGATTTTGTGTAATGTTTTCACGGTTCCAAATTCAAATTTGCAAAAGTGTTTTTTTCTTTTCTTTTTTCTTTTTTTAAAAGATGGCTGGTAAGGGGATCCTAACCCCTGACTTGGTGTTGTCAGCACCATGCTCTCCTCAGTGAGCCAACCAGCCATCCCCACATAGGGATCCGAACCTGTGGCTTTGGTGTTAACAGCATCACACTCTGCCAAGTGAGCCATGGGCTCGCCCCAAAAGTGGTTATTTTTAAAGAAGACTGTTGTCCTTGCCCTGTCCACTCTGTTCCCTTTAGAAGAATGTTTAACATCAAATTATGATTTATGCTTTCATTTCATATATACACTTTTCCAAACATTGAATTTTCCCTACTGTGCAGAGTGGAGGGTCAGAGTTTCCTTACTGAGGGTTTTTCTTGGAAGTGTGATGTAGGACAGCAGCCCTGATGAAACCTTTTGTGGTTTGTCACTATTTTACAGCAGGTCTCCAGCCCCTCCAGACTCAGAAACGGGGACGGTGCAGGAGAGGAAGGATCACATTGCTTCCATGGGGTTGGTTTCTGCATTCCAGAATCCCCCAGAGAGAGGGAACTCAGGCCTCACCCCAACTGATTGAATCCAAATCTGGGGGAAGGCTCTTGTACATCAGTGAGCTCTTAAACCTCCGAGGTGCTTCTAATATGTAGGCAGGACTGAGGACTGCTGATTCAAAGAGGACTTCAGGTATATCTGGAGTCTTGATGGTTATTATTTCTCCAAATTCACTGTTCTTCTTTCTTGTCTCTGGATCTTTCTTAATGCCAGCTTTGTTACCTGTTCCCCCATTTCTAAAATTAACTGCCTATTCATTTTTCCCACAAGCTCACCTTTTTCCTGTTTATATTTTTCATTCAAGCATGTTTTTCTTTGATAGCTTATTTGCAATTCCTGGGTTTTCTTTCCTGCTTGTGAACCAGGGATGGTGGAGTTGGACAAGGAATGTCTCAAGTGCCTGGAGGAGTATGGTGGAGGCGCCGTGCCCACTGCACATGTTTTAGGGTGTAGCCGTGTGATAAGTTACTTTAAGAAGCAAGGGGCAGGGCTCAAATGTCAGGCGTTTTAAGGAGGCCAAGTACCAAATACTCCATAGAGAAACATCTGCCTTCGAGTACTCTGAGACTCTGGTAGATCCTTGATCTGTGGGATGTTGAGGTATCCGTATGGGACTCTTAAGAACCCCATGTGGTTTCATAGTTGAGAATTCTTGTGAAATCCAGGGAACACATCTCTGTTAAGGCCTTCTTTGCAGGGTGTCAAGTGGTGAATGGCTTGAGCAAGAGAGAGCTAACCTTCTCACTTGCTCTTCTTTTAAAGCCCGCAGAACCATGCCCCTTACTCCATGAAGGAATCAATCCATTCACGAGGGCACTGTCCTCACAATCTAATCACCTCCTTAAGGCCCCACCTTTCAAATACCATAAGTGGATTTTCCACCTCTTAATACTGTTACAGTGGAGTTTCCAACACGTGAACTTTTGGGGAACACATTTGACCCATAGCAGACTGTACTTTTAGTTGGTTTGTGGAAAGTCTTCACCAGGTCATAGTTTGGTTTCCAAGATGGAGGATTTGTGTGGTGACTTTTGATCTTGTTCCTGATATCCAGAAAGTTTAAATTTGGTTAGTCAAAATTTTGGTAATGAGTATGTTCCCCATTGTTTTGTTTCTTACTAGTTGAGGGTTAGGATCATGGACAGACAGGCCCCTGGTAAGGAATGGGCCACAAACTGGCATTCTCATGAATGAGCCTGTTTGCTTGGTTGGATTATTAAATGTTCCCTCTCAGCAGGAAAATTTAGACAACTAGGGAGTAGTGACCTACCTTCATTTTGCACTCTTTTTCACTGGATTTGTTGCATCTGTTTTTTTTTGTTTTTGCTTTTTTCCTTCTTTTTGGAGGCTGGCTGGTACAGGGATAGAACCCTGGACCTTGGTGTTGCCAGCAGCACACTCTAACCAACTGAGCTGCTTGGCCAGCCCCTGTTGTTATTTTCTCTGATGGGTGTCACCACTCTTACCTTTCTCTGTTTGAGTCACACGCATGTG
The DNA here is from genome assembly GCF_027409185.1 of Cynocephalus volans. NCBI lineage: Eukaryota > Metazoa > Chordata > Mammalia > Dermoptera > Cynocephalidae > Cynocephalus > Cynocephalus volans. The sequence continues at coordinate 17,374,979 of NC_084466.1, forward strand.
AGGCTGAACTGGAGAGCTGCGTATCAGGCAACAGTGACTCCAGAGACCATGAGAGGTTGCAGGAAGGTTTGGGATGGTAGGAGTTAGCACTGGGCTTCTGGCTGGTGGTGCAGGTTTGTGTGCTGCTGATTAGGCTGCCCTGGGCCACTCCTGGGTTGGGGCTGCCCATGTGCATGGTTTGGTGTTATTGCTTCTCTGTGTAAACCTCCAGATTTTCATCTCAGTAAATTGTAGATAGTCTGTGTTCTGACCCACTGTATTAGGGGCTCTTCCATAAACTCTTAATGCCTCTTGAGATGAATGAAATGTAACAGCAAGCCTCTTGAGTTCTTGATATCTGATCATCTTACTCAGAATTCAACTAAATAGTGTTTTCTTTTGTGTAAAAGATGGAAACATCCATGACCTCATGGAAGGCAATGTGGTTGGTGAAGTCTGAGTGTGTGCATGTACGACAGGATGGGAGTGTCGGGATTTAGCGTCACGACCCATTTGAGGGATGAGGATGTCTTGAATATTCTGATCGGGCACAAGTTGGTTGAGAAGAAAGTGTGTATTAGTTTCTTTTTTTCTTTTTTAAAAATTCTTCCTCTATTTCCCTTCAAATAGACAGAAAACAGCTATAAAAAGCAAACCTGTCATTTGTTTACCATGTCTTTGTTAATAAGGAGGGATTGCTTAAAAGGGTAACCTTGTTTCAAAGTCAAGTTCTTGAAAGATTTCCAGACTTTTGGTATTTTGTCTTTTGAGAAGTCAGGAGGAAATGATGTCAAGGGCCTTTGTGTTTCCTTTTGGTGACTTGGATTTGCGATGAGTGTTTGGTTTTCTTTGATGGGGGAGGAGAGTCCCTTATAAAGGGTTCACTAGCGGGAGGAAATAGGCTGGGTTTGGAGTGGCCACTTGGCAGGGAGAGGTGGACAAGGATGTGGAGAAAGGCTCCTTTGCCTGTTGTGTTGTGCGCTCAAGCAGCGTTTTGCTGTTTCTTTGCTTTGGTCTTGGGGGATAAATTTGCTTTCCCTCTGTCTTGTTCAGAAGGTGAGCCCCAATGCCTCCCAGCTCATTGGTGTAGGATTTTAATTTTTGCCTTGGGGAATAGGTGATGATTAACATTTCTTCAAAATGGGCACCTTCGGTGTATGGTGGATAGAACCACGGTTGACGGTATCTTCTAGCCTGACTTCTGCTGCGTTGAAATTTTGACTCCAGACTACCTGAGCCAAGGTGGCAGTACTTGGGGGCAAATCCCAGCTGCGAGGGGGTAGAGACATATTAGAGCAACACCTACTGGGGCCCAGAGTCTGGGAACCTACCAAAACTGGTTCCATTTTAATACTGTACCAGAAGCCAGACTTGGTTCTCTTGGATCTACTGATACATGGAGTTTGGGTTAGGAACGATTGTAGGGTTCTCTTTTCTAATCTGTGATTGTGCCAGTTTCTCAGTTCATAACGTCTCTTAGAGGAGAAGGGAATGGCCAGGGTGTGCCTCCCATAAATGAGCCGTCCTAACTTTCCTTTGGGCTTAGACTGTGAGAGTACAGAAGTAGGGCACAGCGCCAGCTGGGTGGCCACATGGAAGCCAGTTCCTTTGGCCATTGTTTTCCTTATTCATCTCAGGCCAAAACTTATTTGGTAGTTTGCCAAGTCCATTTTATTTATTCATTCATTTATTTAGGCAGCTGGCTGGTGCAGGGATCCGAACCCTTGACTTTGGTGTTACAACATCGTGTTCCACAGAACTGAGGTTACCAGAGGGTGCGGGAGGCAGAGGGAGGGTTAGCGAGAAATTGGTAAAGGGCCACAAAAAATCATTACGTTGTGTAATGTTGAATACACTAATCCTGACTTGAGCATCACATTACACACAGGTATTGATATTCAACGCCATACCCTGCAATTATGTCCAATTAATTATGTCCAATAGAAAACAAACACATCACGTTCTAACCAATTGAGCTAATCAGCCAGTCCGCCAAATGCATTTGAAAGCACTGGTTTCAATATTTATTGAGCACCCACAGTGTAGTAAAGCTTTATTGTCTTTGAACTTATAATTTTGACTTCAGGTTAAAACTGTTATCTACTTGTCTTTAAGAAGAAAGTTGTTCTGTTTTTCTTTTCGGTTAGTGATGAATGTTATACTTTGTCAAAGTGCCTTTTTAACATGCTAATAGAAATGAAGTTTGTGTTGAGAAAAATTGGTGTGGTTTGTATTTCTCATAAGGCTTTTTTTTTTTTCTTCTTTTAGGAAAGCATCAAAGTAATTCAGCCCATATTTTTGGGAAAAATTATTAATTATTTTGAAAATTATGATCCCACCGATTCTGCAGCTTTGCACACAGCTTATGCCTATGCCTCGGTGATGACCCTGTGCACGCTGTTCTTGGCCATACTGCACCACTTATATTTTTATCACGTACAGTGTGCTGGGATGAGGCTGAGAGTAGCCATGTGCCACATGATATATCGGAAGGTAAGTGACACCCAGCATCACACGTGTACCTCACCTGAAGCCTCAGAAGCGTTGTGGGCAAGTTCTACGTTGATTAAAAATTGTGTAAATGGAATCATTTAAACCTTACTAGACAGGCTTGCTATTTGCATCAGGCTAATTGTTTTTTTCTTCATATAAACTTCCCCAGTATTTAATGAAAGTTTTCTGTTGCTATCAGCTCATGGCTACCTTTGATAACAGGCTGTTGCAAAATACTAAGTGTATAATGAAATTTAGTTATAAAATAAGTAGCAAATTGATTTTTGGTGTTTTCATGCCCAAATCGCATAGTTGTATTTATGGGAATTTTTTTGTTGTTGTTCATTAAAACCTTCATTTACATCAAAGATGTATTTAAAAGTGAACTTCAATGAAATTGGATCTATGAAATTAAATCTAGGAGAAAGGAGTGTAATTGAGAAAGAAAATTATTATATTTTAAAAATGAGCCATTTAATCATATTCAATATAATTTTGTTAACTGAGGAAAAATACGTATGGAATCCATGGCAAGTACAGGCTGTCTTTCTATTCCAAAGCTAGTAATGGTTGTTTTTAATGGTATTTAAGAAAATAGTTGGATCTTTGGAATAACACTTTTAATTTTAGATTGTTTTTAGTAATTTTGGAGAAAACATAGAGTTTTTCTATTTTATGTTGCCTTTCATTCACGTTGTTTTTTATATAATATTTCCTTTCCCTTTACTGCAGTTATCATGATAAGACCTGATTTGGTATATTCAGTGCTTTTTGTAGTGAATAATGCCATAAAATTATCCCATAGTTTGCCTTGGTTTTAAATGTTGTGAAAGGAGTGGATTTCAAGTGCCTTTACAAAGGAGTTGCAATGGAGAAGCCAGTGTCAGGAGCTAAAGGACTCATTGTAAACTCCATCCTAGATATCTCCTTGCCCTGGGCTTTTTTTGTTTGTTTGTTTTTTAAATCCTCATTTAAAGATAAAACCAGACAATCTAAATTTAAGCATTGCTGCTTTTTATCTAGAGCTTCTGCTTATTGTGAATTACTTTCTTAGCAAAATGCAAGGTGTCTTCTTCATGTATTTCTTTAAGTAGATTCTTATTAATCTTGGAATTGTGTGAATCCTAGAGGCTTAGTGACTTACTATCTATGGTAAGCTACAAGTACGCCTGGTTTCCTCGCCTATGACATTGAAATGGTAACACTGCCTGTATGCTGTAGTCGAGGGGTCTTCATTTCTTTCTCTCCTCTTCCTCCATCCACCATCATCAATATCTTTTTTATTCTACTGCAGACCCTTCTACCATTTAGGAGGAGAGTACTCAGGTTTCTCTATAAATTAGCTAGATTTTTGTTTTCCTAGATTATGCTTAGTTCCAGTAAATACATAGGAATTTCATTAACACCCCACTGTGGAAATCTTAAATACTGAAGTCAGGTCCGAGGTGCTGGTGCAGTCAAAGAAAGCTCTTTGCACAGGTGAGCTGTTGTTCACCTGTTTTTCTTCCTCTTTCCAACATGCTTTGGAAAGTAGCCTTTGGGAAATCTGATCTAACTTGGCAAATTAGCTTACCTGAATGCAAATATCTCAAAGGTATTATTGCTAGCTTGATTATCCTACCAGAATTGTCTCTTTACAAAGTTAAGAGTTGCTTGGGTTAAACCATGGACTTAACCCGAAATTCCAGAAATGTGGGAAAGATGAATGTCCTCATGCACTCCCTTATACCTGGAAACATGCCCAGGTGAAGAAATAAGATGCTTCCCATCACCTGTGTGCTGTTCCCTCAGGGTATAGAACCTGGCCCCACAAAGCAGCTCTGAAAGGCGCCTCTGTAGTTCATGCTCAGGCCCTACCTCCTAATCCCTTATCATGGGAGGAACCAGGTTGGGTGTGACAGATGGGAGGACTGCTGAGCTCATCAGCATAGGTTCTGGTACTGAATGGTCTCATGGGATGTATCGTACCTAACAGTGAGTTGTCATTTATTTATCTTTGCACAGCTTTGGTAAAATTACTTTTGGCTTTTCATCATTGATTGTTTTTTTAATTGTAGTAAAAGATGCACAATATAAAATTTACCATTTTAACTCTTTTTAAAGTGTGTAGTTCAATGGCGTTGAGTGTTGCGCAACCAACACCACCATCCATCTCCAGAACTTACTCATTTCCCAAACTGAAATGCTTTATCCATTGAACAATAATTCCCCCTCCCCCTCCCCGTCACGCTTCTGAAACTTTCCATCTCTATGAATTTGACCACTCCAGGTTTCTCACGTAAAAAATGGAATCATATAGTATTTGTCATTTTGTGTCTGTCTTGTTTCATGTAGCCTAATGTCTTCAAGGTTTGTTTATGTTGTGGCATATGTCAGAATTTAGTTCCTTTTTTAAGGCTGTGTAATATTCCATTGTATGGATATGCCACATTTTGTGTATCCATTCATCTGTTGATAGACATTTGGGTTTTTTCTGCCTTTTGGCTATTGTGAGCAGTGCTGCTATGAACGTGGGTGTACAACTATCTGAGACCCTGCTTTCAGTGCTTTTGGGTTTATTCCCAGAAGTGGAATTGCTGGATCATATGGTGATTCTATGTTTTTATTTTTTGAGGAACCTCCATGTTGTTTTCCACAGTGGCTGTACCATTTTACATTCCCACTTGTTCATGGATTTTTCTGTTTAGCTTGAGAACTAAAGGAAGAGAAATTTTTATGAACTCTAGCAGCCTTTTATTTGGAGCGACAGCTCCTGTGGGTGATGTGTTAAAATAGCTCATGGTGATCTGTTCAGGGTTCCCAGATCTCTGTGTTGTTTCTCAGAACTTTTACCAAATAAACTGTGTAACACAGGCTGTTTTTTGGTGAAGTCAATAGATCGGCGTGAAGAACACAAGCTCCTCATGGCAGTAGCGTTGTGAACATGGCACTTGCTCATTTTAGGAAGTCACAACCAGTCACTAGTCATATTCCCAGCATGGGCTCCTGTAACCCTTCAGTGGGACCAGTGGCTTGCTTCTTGTTTTTACTTCTTGGCCAGCACACAGAGGAGAGAGGACATGTCCAGCTTCAAGTCTCAAGGGGTTACTTCCCCAGCTTAGAGCACAGGAGATGGGGCGAGACCTGGGGAAGAGGGTGGGTCCAGTCAAGGTGATCCTGGATGAAAGACAGCTGAGGGTCTCTAGCCCCAGGCACCAGTAGGAAGGGATCTCCCATTTGCCACCTCTGACCTTACCTTAGGGCCTGGTAGAATTGAGCCTGAATGCAGAAGTTCTGTAGCCCTGGGACAGGCAGGACAACAGTCCAGATAATCAGAATGGTCTTATCATCCCTACTTTTGTATTATAAAATACATAAGGCACAGAGATTTTTCTGTAAGATCTCTGGCCTAATTGGCTCCCGGTTTCCTGACTTTGTGTCCAGTTTGAAGTACTGAGGTGGTTCCTGCAGTGGACTGGCTGCTCAGGATTTTGACAGTGGGTAGGCTTGTTGGGAATGCCAGGTAAAGACAAAGCAGTCACTCACGGAGCAGGATGACTGCGCTCTGCTGCCTATTACATGGTGCAGACTTCCTTGTGGAACGTTGAAGTTTGGCCAGACTTCTTATTCTACATAAAACTGCTAGTCTTCACTTTCTTTAGAATCACCTCAAAGGCTTGTTGTGGGAGAGTATTGGTCCATTTTGGTTTTAACTTCTAAGGTGAGTTGACTCCCTGCTAACATTCTAGTTTTCTTTTGTCATTGATTATAGACCTGTCTTATGAGAATGTATATGATGACATGTATACAATTTCTGTTTTCAGAAATATTTGTACTTACTCCAGGTGCATTTTTGGTATGGCAGGAGTTATAAAAGTTCATAGTGATACTAATAGGGTTCACATGCATGTAGCTTAATTTTGTTTTATGCCTTATAACCAATACCTTCCAGTACATACATAGGGGTAGCATATTGGTTGCAGGTTTAATCCTTTGCAGTGGCAAATAACCCTTTTGAACTTGTAGGTATGATAAGCCTTAAGGATGGTAACCATTCATTAGTCTTGATTATCTTAGAATCTGAGCTCGGAATCCATATGCAGGAGGGCCCAGGTGTTGAGTCAGGTGCCTAGGCACTTTGTAAAAGACTCTATGAAGTCTTCTGGTGGCAGGTTGGTAAGGGTAGATGTTGTGAATGTAGACTCTGAGAGCAGTCAGACCTGAGTTCAAATCCCAATTTTGCCATTTGCTAAATTCTAAAATCTTAGAGAAGTGCATTCACTTCTCAGAACCTCAGTTTCCTCATCTTTAAAATGAGTATAAAAATACCTGCTTCATGGTTTGGTTGTGAGCACTGGGTAAAATCACTTCTGTAAAGCACTTGGTACAGAAGAAGTGTATTCTTAAGGCGGGCAGCACGGTTATGGATCTGAGGCTCTGTAGTTGGACTCCTTTCATACGAATCCTACTTTTCTTCTTTCTAAGTGTAGTTTTCTTTCTTCTCTAAGCTTAACTTTCCTCATTTGTAAAATGAAGATAACAGTACCCAACTCGTTTGTAGTGAGGATTAAGTGAGTCAGTGTGTGTAAAGCATTTAGCATGGTGCCTGGCATTTAGCTAGTGTTCAAACATTTAGTTTTTAAAATTTTTTTCAAACATTTCTATTATTTTTGTTATTGGCACTCAGTCACAGAAGGTTTGAATACACAGAATTAGACGAGGTGGAAGCACGGATGCGAGGTGGTGTGTGGTGTACAGGTGTGTAGACTTCATGGTTTAGGAAGGTATCCCAATGGTTGCTGGACAAGGGGGTGGGGTGGGGAGGCATTCCATGCCTTGAGATAGAAAAGTGAAAAGGGTATTCAGGGAATGGTAGTAGCACAGTCTGGTGTAAGAATTTGGGAGAGCACTAGGAGGTAAATCTAGAAAGGAGAACTTTGAGCTTAAAGAACTAAGGGTTTATTTAGTTGGCAAAGGGAAGCCATTAGAAGTTTTTGAGTAAGGAAGTAAATGATCAGGATAGTGACTTAGGACATTCCATCTACTGATGGCCCCTGCATGTGGCTACTGATGATGTGATGAGGGGCCCACATGGCGATAATGGCCTTCAAATTGGAAAGGAGAAGTCAGATCTGGGACTTCTAATCTGAGTATCTTACGGGCCATTCATTTATTCATTTCTGCCATTTTGCCCGTTTGGTGGAGCATTTAGTTTTCATGAACTGCTCCTGAATGAGAGTGTGGGTAGTTGTTAGAAGAACATTACTTGTCTTATTTCATCTGATACAGGTGAATTGATCTAGTAAAGTAATGTACAGAAATAAATGTTGAATACATTAGGAAAATGAATTAGTGTGTAGTAGACCTCTTAGTATATTGGAATATTCATGATAGATGAACAAAGGAAGGGTAGAAAGGAGCCTGCCCTCAGGGATTATTGGACGAGGGAAAAGTGATCATCTGGAAGTCATAGTTCCAAGAGGAACCCACAAAGCCAGTCAGTCTTGAAACTCGGGCAGTTCTTTAAGCATTGCTATTTTGCTTACTATTATTCTTCCAAAATTTTGGGAGGAAATACCCCAAGCCCCATCATCCTAAAATGGCAAGTATTATTTTGCAGATTCTCTTCCAGTCTGTGTCCAGACACACATATTTTATATAGTTACAAGTATTGTTGTTATGATTCATCACTGTATCACGTTCACTCTTTCCACCTCACTGGCCTCATTGCTGGTCCCTCAGATGGACTGCCTGTGTTTGCTAGTCTCAGTGTGAAAGATGTCTGTTGTTATCATGGCCTAACTTTCATGTACGTGAAATACCTCCTTGGCCCATGTTTTGGGCTGCATATGCCTAAAGTTACCTTCAGGGAGTTTTTTTTATTGTTATTGTTTACAGGGGTGGCGGACTGTGGCAGTGTACTGTGCCACTCTGTGACTGCTGATCTCTTAGTGACATGTGAGTGGCACCCCTGGGGGTAGGCTGCACACTACCCAGGCAGTAGGTTCTTACTAATAGTCAGCCTCAAGGGAAATTGGTAGTAATTGCTTTTTTTCAAAGATTCCCCAACAAAATAAATAAATTTCTGCACATTTCCATCAAAAATTAGTCTAACTAAATAAAACATTTGTTAAGTTTTGGATATATGAAATACCATTTAATATTAATTGAGTCTCTTCTGTTTTCATATAACTAAAATTCTGTTTCTCTTTACTACTTCTTTTTAATCAACTCCATGTGTAGTTTACATAAATAAAATGCACATATTTAAAGTGTTTGAGTTTTGACAAGTGCATATACCTGGGTAACTGCACTGCCATCAGGATATTGATCATTTTCGTCACTCAGAATGTTCCTTTCTGCATCTTTCCTGGCAGTCTTGCCTCCCCACCCCAGCTCCAGATGAGTATTGATCATTTTTCTATCATTATACATTAGTTTTGCCCATTCTAAAACCTGTTAAATGGAATCTTATAGAGTGTAGCTTTGGACGGGCTTCTTTCTCTCAGCATAATGTTTTCGAGATTATTCTGTGCTGTCACGTATATCACTAGTTCTTTTTTTTTTTTTTTTTTTTTTTTTTAATGCTGGTTGTAGGACTCCATCATATGAAAAGACTACAATTTGTTCATTTGTTCACCTGTTGATGGACATTTGGGTTGTTTCCAGGTTTTGGCTGTGAGAAGTAAAGCCGCTGTGAACATTCATTTCATGTCTTTTTGTGGATATGCACTTCTATTTCTTTTAAGTAAATACCTATGAGTAGAATTGCTGGGTCATATAGAAAATAAGTTAACTTTAGAAGAAATTGCCAAATGAAGTTTCAAAGTGGTTGTACTATGGTATGTTCCCAGTAGTAGTTGATGAGAGTTCCAGTTGCTCTTCATCCTTACCCTGACTTGGTATTGTTATGAGTTTTTAATTTTAGTTACTCATTGAGTTGTAAAGTAGTATTTCACTATAGTTTAGTTTTCACTTTGTTGATGAATAATGTTGAGTGTTTTTTATGTGCTTCTACCTATATCATCTTTGTGAAGTGTTGCTTCTACCTATATCAACTCTGTTCAAGTGTTGCCTCCCTCCCCCCTTTTTTTCTCACATTGGCGTTTTTGAATTCTTACTGTTGAATTGTAGGAGTTCTACATATTCTGGATCCTAGTCCTTTTTCAGATATATGAATTGCAAACATTTTCGTTTAGTGGTCTGGCTTGCCTTTTTATTTTCTAAACAGTGTCTTTTGATGAGTGGGACATTTTAATTTTGATGAAGTACCGTTTATCAATTTTATTCTTGTGTGGTTAATGCTTCTTATGTCCTATCCGAGAAACCTCTATGATGTTTTATTCTGGAAGTTTTATAGTTTTAGATTTTAGGGTTAGTGTATTAGTCCTTTTCTGTTGCTTTTAACAGAATACCTGAAACTTGGTAATTTATAAAGAAGTAGAATTTATTTCTTATAGTTTCAGAGGCTGGGAAGTCCAAAGTCCAGGGTACACATCTGGTAAGGGCCTTGGTGGTGTTGGCTCTACAGCAGTGCAGGGTGTCACATGGGGAAATGTCTGAGTAAGAGAGTGACTAAGCGTCTCATTAGCTCTCCTTTTAAAGCCTTCAGAACCATGCCCATTACTCCATGAATGGATCAATCCATTCACCATCTAATCAATCTAGTCCTCACAATCTAATCACCTCATCAAGGCCCCACCTTTCAATTACCACAATATGATTTCCCACCCTCCTAACGTTTATAGTGTGGATTAAGCTTCTTTGAGTTTTGGGGGTATATTCAATCCTCAGCAGTTAGGTCTATAGTTATAGTGTTACGTTTTGTGTATGGTTTGAGGTAGGGATTAAAGTTTATTTTGTTCATACAGATACTCAGTTGTTCCAGCACAATTTGTTGAAAGAAGTTTTCTTTCCCCATTGAATTAACTTGGAGACTGTGCTGAAGATCAAATTACCATTTGTGTGAATCTATTTCTGGACCCTCAATTCTGTTTTATTGATCTTTATGTCTGGCCTTCCTTCAATACAAAATTCTCTTGATTACTATAGCTTTTTAATAATTTTGATATCAACTAGTGTAAGTTCCCCAAGCTTTTCTTCTTTTTTTGGTTGTTTTGGTTATTCTAAGTCTTTTGCATTTTCATATAGATTTTAGAGTCAGCTTGTCAGTTTCCACAAAAGGGACTGTTGAGTTATTCATTGGAATTGCATTGAATTTATGGATCAGTTTAGAGAGAATGGGCATCTTTTTTATTTAGATTTCCAATCCATGAATATGGCATATCTCTTCATTTGTTTAGGTCTGCTTTAACTTGTCTTGTAGTTGTCAGTACATAGGTCTTTCATATCTTTTGTTATATTTATTCCTTAGCGTTTTATGGTTTTGGTGCTATAATGGTATTTTAAGTTTTACTTTCCATCTGTTGTTATTATATAGAAATAAAATTGCTTTTTATATTTTTTGCTTTGTTTCCTGAGACCTTGTAGACTCTGTTTAATTGTAATTTCTGGTAGATTCCTTAAAAGGTCTATATAGGTAATCATGTCTTTGAATAGAGACAAGTGTAGTGGGGGTGGTGGTGGGGGTGTAAAAATCTCCAACTATGAGAGTCTGTCTCTGTTTCTCTTTAGTCATGTAGTTTTTGCATTCTGACTTTTGTAGTCTCTCACTATTTTCATTTGTATTTAAGATTCATTTGTATTTAATAGCCCCTCACTCTCACCACCATGCAATATTTATGTTTTAAATACTCAGTTGTCTGTCCACAGTTTAAAAGAAGTACAAGAATACATGGTTTTTTTATTTAGCCACCAAATCACTAGTTCTGGTGTTCTCTCTGTTCTGTAGCTCCAGGTTTTCATTTTCATTTGGTATAATTTCTTTTCTGCCTGAAAAACATCCTTTAGCATTTCTTGTAGTATAGGTCTGCTGGTGATGAATTCTGTCAGTTTTTGTTTATCTACAGATCTGGTTTTTGAAGGATATGCCTGCTGGATATTGAATTCTGGGTTGGTAGTCTGTGGTGTTCGTCTCCCCCACCCCCACTGTAAAGGGTTGTTCCAGTGTCACCTGGTTGCCATTGTTTCTGATAAGAAGTCAGGCATCTTTTGTATCTTTCATCCCCTGTATGTAATGTTTCTGTTTCCTCTGGTTGGTTTTAAAACAATATTTCTCTTTTTTTTTTTTTTACTAATTTTCCAGAAGATTGACAATGATCCTAAGTATGATTTACTTTGTGTTTATGCTTCTTGGGTTTTGGTGAACTTCTTGGATCTTTAGTTTGATTCTTTATCATAGAGTTAGGGAAATATTAAATTTTTTTTTTTGGACCCATTCTTACTCTCTTTTCTTTATTTGACTCCTACTACATGCATATTAGAACATTTGAAATTCTCTTACAGGTCCTCATCCTTTTTCATTTGTATTCAGTCTTATCTATTATCTTCAAACTACTACTAAGTCCAGCCATTGATTTTTTCCCCCCATTTTGTTGTTGTACTTTTCAGTTCTAGAGTGTCCGTTGGGTTTTTTTTTTTTTGTAGCTTGCACTTTTATGCTGAAAATCTCTTATCTCTTTACTCATATTTCCCCTTAATTCTTTCAGCATATTTTCCTTTTAACCCTTTCAATGTATTTATAATAGTTTCTTTAAATCTTTTAAAATTTGGGACCGACTTGGGTTTGCTTTTATTATTATTTATATACTTTAGGAGGTTTGCTTTTTATTATAAAGGTTGCTTTCTTTCTTGCTTTGAGTACATTTTCCTGTTTTTTTCCACATCTAAGATTTCAGAATTGTACATTGGACATTATGAATGCTACATGTAGTTCTGCATTTTGATAATCTTCTGAAGAGTTACACTTCTTACTGTGTAATGGAGACAAAAAAAAAAAAAAAGGATTACTCAAAGCACCATGAATGCAATGAGAAACCTGAAGGGACTGCACCTCAGCAACTCCTCTGTTAGAAGGAGAAAACCGGGTACAGCACCAATTCAAAGTTAGCTTCTGTTTTTTATTGTAAAGACAAGGAAGTTTCACAAGAAACATCAGTTGATTCAATCATTTCAAAAGGACATAAAGACATGGACAGTGTGACAAAAGTTATCTATGGCTAAGTGTAGCGTAAGTAATGGAAACTAGTAACATCAGTAAAATTAACAACATGACATTCCAAAGTACAATTTGTGAAAAGCTAAGTTGGTCAAACTGTGATCATTATCTAAAATATAACCTCTCCTCAAATGATTTAGCAAAGTTACATTCTTATGATTAAATCTAAGTATAATTGTCTCTAAAGTTTCCATCAACAGAGAGCTTGCCCCTAGCAAACATTTTTTCACATCTTTTCCTTCAGCAATTCTTAAAATCTCTTAACAGGATCAGTATGACAACCACCTGTTAGCTCTAAAATCATTAAAGTATACAATCCCCTACCTAAGCAGTGATTAGAGTTGATTAGATCTGGGGCTGTTGCCACGCTATCTGTAGACTGTTGTCTCTTAACCAAGGACTCTTGCCCCATACATGCATTTACCTAAAAACCCTATTCTAAAAATCAAATGAGGATTAACATGTATTTAATTAGAATTGATTAAATGGGCTGTTGCCATGCTAACTGTGGGCTTTAGCCCCCTGACTGGAGACTTTTGCCTCATACATGCATTTACCTAAAACCCCTATTCTAAAAATCAAATGAGAATCAAGATTTCTAAGCCTCTACAGAATTTTACATTAATAGATCGCTTAATGACCGGCTGCTTCCTTAGAACTTATGTAGGCTTGGCTTTATGCTTTGCGGTAGGGCAGAACTTTGGAAATCTAAGGTGTTTTCCAAGCTTCTCTAACTTGCTCGGACCCAACCTTCAAACCTTATGTCCTTTGTGGGTCTTATTAGGGCTTGGTTTTAATTTTTTCTATGACAAGTTTAGAGTAAGTCTGTTTTAGGGTAGAGTTTCTCAACCTTGGAACTACTGACACTTGGGTCGGGCTGCCCTGTGCATTGCAGGGTGTTGAACAGCATCTGTTGCCTCTATCCACCAGATGCTAATAGCACCTCTCTAGCTGTAACAACTAGTAATGTCTCCAGACATAGCCAGGTGTCCCCTGGGGGGCAAAATTGTCCTCACTGAGAATCATTTCTTTGGGGAGTGGCCTTTAATTCTAAGGCATGGTCTTTCTGGTGTTTCGGCTGTATGCTGGGCTTATTAATGATATATGGTGGTAAGAATTCCGATATGTCAGCTCTGCTTGAACTTTAGTATCTCTGTTCAGCTTGCTGCTCCATAGCACCAGCTCTCTGTTAAATCTTGGGTGGTCTTGGCCTGTGCCTTTGTAGCCCACCCCTCAGCCAAGGACTTGCGGCAAGTTCCCTCCCTGCAGACTTCTGTGACCCTTCCTTGCTGATACCTCCTTACTGTCTGTTGCTTTGCCTCTTAGATTCCAGCTGCTTCACCTGACCCAAACTGTGGCCTCTGCCCCCTCAGATCAGCAGGGCTGCTGTGTTCTCTTTGGACTTCAGCTCATTGCCACAATTGGGGAGCAGTAGAGACGGAGCCCATCTCTCAGGGATTAGTCTTGCACACTGCCTGTTATCTGGTGCCTGGAAACATCTGTCTCATAATTTTGGCTGGTTCTGTGGTGGTTTCTGGCAGAGGAGGAGGTGCAGGCTGGTCCAGTATTAGTCATTCAGCCGTGGTCGGAGCAGTTGTCTCTAGTTTAGTGGCCTGGATGTTTTTTGAGTCTTGGAGCCGGGAGGTCTGTGTATGTACAGTACAGGGTGTGATCGTAGGAGCTGTGGGGCATACCTGTTTAACTTCCTTGCTGAACAAATAAAGGGTGAGGGAATATGCTGGACTGAGGCTCACCAAATTCTGTCATGAGTCATCTGCATGCCCAGAACCTGGGCCCATCACTAACCTACTCCATCAGAATTTCTAAGGAAAGGGCCTGGAAATCTGTACAGTTGGCTCCCTATATCTGTGGGTTCTGCATCCATGGGTTCAGCCAACCACACATCAAAAATATTTAAAAAAAAAAAAAAAAGGATGGTTGTATCTATTCTGAATATGTATACTTTTTTCCTTGTTATTCTCTAAACTATACCATAAAACAACTACTTACATAGCATTTAGGTGGTATTAGGTGTTATAAGTAATCTAGAGATGATTTAAAGTATATGGGAGGATGTGTGTAGATCATATGCAAATACTACATTATTTATAAAATGATACATTATATACATAATAAGGGACTTGAGCATCTGTGGATTTTGGTATCTGAGGGAGGTCCTGGAACCAATTCCCAGTGGATTCTGATAGATGACTGTATACTTAATTTATGCCCCAGGGAAAGCTTGCAAAACACTGTGCTAGAGGGTGGTAAAGGGAACAACAGCTTGGGGAGGGGGGCAGGGGAGGATATGGTCCCCCGAAAGTGAAAGTGCAGCATGAATCTCTGCATTCCTTTCCTTGGGATTTATGCTGAAGTGAAATCATGGACTATTTGTCCTTCTGTGCTTATTAAACTTAGCATAATGTCCTCAAGGTCAGTTTAATGTTTTGAATAGGTCATACATTTACTTGGTATTATGTGAAAAAATTGCCATTCACCCCAATCCTCAACTGTGGGGATGACCTTTCAATTAGTTGTAGAGAAAAAGGAAGGAATTTGAAAGAACGTTCTACTCCTCTGTGGCTCTTTGCTTGGCTATGTTTTGAAGTCCTCATCTCTTCCTTTCCACTCCCTCTGGGACCCATTCACTGAACGGGGTTGTGTTCTTTGTTGGGTATCTGCGAGGTGACAGCTGCTGGCACACAGCTGCTATTTGATATGCACTCAAACGAGTAGGAGGAGACTGTGGTATTGAGAAAGAGGGAACTTGGTGAAGAGTGTGTCGCTCGCTGGCTGTCTCCTTATTCTGTGAGCTTTTCTCATTTCTTTATACTTATCAATGAAAGAAATTAAGGCATTGCTGCTTCGGGTGAGTTTGGTTCTAAAAATGTACGTGGTGATGGTGGGCCAGTTACTCAATTGGTTAGAGCGCAGCCTTGTGACACCACAGTCGAGAGTTCGGGTCCCTGTACTGGCCAACCACAAACATAAATAAATCAAAGTATATGGTGAGTAAATTCTCATTTAGACAGCCTTTCCTTACTTTTGCACTTTTTCCTTTCTGCTGCACAGATCTCTTCATTTTCTTGAAGCTTCAAAGATGATGTTGAAGAGGGAGCTAGTGACAGAACTGATTTTGCAGTGTTGCAGGAGTGTGCTGCTGCTTTAGGATTGTGGAGTATCCAACCTCCTCAAGTTCAGTTCTTTGATGAGCATACAACGTTAGGCAAAGAGGAAAACCACATTTATAAACTATTCTCATTTTGACTAATTCTCAGTAGAATTAGGTACCACGGTGAGTCTGTAGAGGGCCTGCTGCTTCCCTAAGTTCTCTTTTGGTCTGAAGGCTCATGCCAAGCAAAGAAGGCTCATGCCAAGCAAAATAATTAAACACTTCTTTATAGACAAAATAGTGATAAATATAGTTGTTATAAAAGACTCGGCATTGGCTTCATGTGTCAGTTTTTATGTCTAAACATGCCATTTTTGAGAAAATAGATTATAAACATTTTTTCTTTGTTTTCTATAATTTTCTTTTAGTAACAGGAAGCAGAAAAACATAATAAAAAAGATTTTACAAAAAGATGTTAGAAGTTTTTTTTTTTTTTTTCCCCTTCTATAGGGGGTGTACTTCATGTATATTCTCATTAAGATTATTTTCTCTCACCTAACCCTAAAATGTGCCTTTGTACCTGTGTGTGTCCCGGCTGTCCTTTCTCACCCACCCCTGGGCCTTTCACACTCTACACATTTTCCTTTCTTCTTCTTGCTCTGGCAGTTCACCTGTGCCGCAGCTGTTACGTCTTGCTCATGTCTGTTCCCCTCTGTTGGTGAGTAAGCCAGTTGGATGGGGCTTCTCTTTCAAACAAAGAAATTGATGATGGAAGGATCTGGGATGAGGGTCTAGTCATCGTGTGGGGATGTGACCCCATTGAACAGACTAATATCAAATAGTGTTACGTGTTCTTTCCATAGGTATTAGTAGAGTTTATTACTTAAACGGTAGTAATTTTGCTAAAATAACATATATTGACTACCGCTTCACCCAGTGAAGTGATTTTTAGTTCTATGATTAGGTTTTCTAAAATGTTCCCAAGTATCAAGGACACATGTGGCACCCACAGTGGGGAGTAGTGTTTCTCGTGTAGCATGTCTTCCTGCAGACTGTTGGGCCCTCTGTGGAGTGGGGGCCGGCCATGCTCTGCTTTGTCTCTCATCCTTCCAGGGCTGCAGAGTCCCCAGGATTCCCAGTGCACTGGAGAGGCCAGCCTCAGGACTCACGGCTACCATGAATGAGTCCTTTCTCTGGCCCTCTGAGAAGGGGGAGGTGAGAGAATATGGAGAAATTCCTCCTAAGGAATTCAGGTCTCTTAGATTTTCAGAAGCATGGCCTACCCTCAAAGCAGATATCAAAGACAGCCCTTCCCTTTGGAGTGGTTTTGGGGGTTCACATTGTGGCCCTCACACTTGGTGGCTCACTTGACCGCAGGGCCGGACCTGGCTCATGAACTCTGAGCATGTTTTTCTGTCCTCCTGACTCCAGTAGGTCATAGTGGTAGGTATCATGGTAAAAGGTGGCTAGCGGAGTGAAAGAAAGCTAATGGTATCTCCAGGAGGTCAATGCCAAATACTTCACAGCCTACAGGGAACTTTCTGTGCAGGTGTGCTAGCTTGCATGCTAGCCATGAAAAATAAGGCAAAAAGAAAACAAACACCCCCCCCCCCCCAAACAAAACAAAACCCAGAAGCCAATAGAACTGTCAGATTATTGAGCGGCTGGTTGTTGATTTTGTATGGTCTTTTTCATTTCCTTGAATCTCTTCTCTTCTACAGAACCACAGAGGGAACGTGACTAACTGTGGAGTAGTCACCATCACGTTCATCGGGAGGGAAGGTATTAGACAGTCCCTGAGTCTTCCCTTCAGAAACAGATTAATGGCTTTAGATTTTGCAACCATGAAAGTAGGTGTGGCAGCATTACTAATCAACTGTGGCTGACAGTACTGGAAAAATACAGGCAGTTTTCTGCTTCAGGTGAGCTGAATATGCTCATTGTAGTTGCCTGTGCAGTAACAGTCAGTCTGTCTGGAAGCTGCATTATCTCACCAGCTCACCTCTGATGGAGGGCCATGAACCAGGAAGGAAGCGGAAATGCAAAGCAGTAACACAAGGGCAAGGGGAAGATTCCCATTCTCTTTTAATTCCATATTTTCACGAACTGTTTGAAGTGCCTTTGTACTTACTTGTTTTCTAATCTGACAGTCCTTTACGTGCATATTCAGAACCTGATGACTCCGACTCGACTTACAATACTATTAAGCCATATCTTAGTCAAAACCAGTAGTAGGTAATGATGGTGCGATAGTCTGATGGCAGCAAGGGGCAAGAGGGAGTGAAAAAATTCCCCAAATTGAAAAAGCACGGCCATTTGGGCACTCTGTGTGAGGTGCGTCCACACACACTGAGGGTCGTGGATGCTGGGTAAGCGTCTTGTTGGTTGTGAGGAGTCTGCATTGTGAAGGTGATGAATGGCAGATTGCATTTTCTGGGGAGGTTTTCTATTAAAATGAAGATTGGATTAATACATTTAATCCAAGAAGGGATAATATGTTTCACCAGTCTGCCAAACTCACAGAAAGGTCATCTTCTCCTGTTCCTTTGATGGTGATATTTGTGAGTCCATGCTTGGGTTGTGTTTTGTGTTTGCTGATTAAAATAATTGGGAAGAGGAAGAAACAGTTTATTTTTTCAAATGAATGATAGATATCACTTGATTTGTTTTTTTAAAAATTGAATAGAATTAATGTTTTGTTGTTGATTATAGAGTTCTTTTATAATCTCAAGCATATTTCCTTGCCTACCCATAGTACTAACCAACTGTAGAGTGGAATCCTGCTCTGATGGAGTTTGCATTCCATAGTTCACAATATTGTTCTGAATGGCCATGCAAATTCTAGTAAGACAAGTCATTAGATATTTAGATTGTTTTCCAGTTTTCATATATTACAAACAGCATTTCAATGGACATGATTCAAGCTGGATGTTCGGACACATCCTTAATTTCCTCGGGTATTCAAATTTTAAGGCATTTGATAGGTCAGATTTCCTCCCAAAGAGTTGTTAACTGTGAGAGTACTTCAAGAAGTTCATTGAAAATTGGACTTAAAAGATAATACTGATCTTTCCACGAACTTTTTGAAGACCCCGTATATTTACATCTTCCCCAGTGAAAATGAGGCGTTCCCACACCCTTTTCCAGACTGGATGTTTATTTTAATAATCATAGCCAATTTCATACATGAAAAATAATAGTGCTTTGTTTTTTAACTTACTTGTCTTTGAGTAATAGTGATTTTGAGTATTTGCATATTTTCAGTAGCCATTTGTGTTTTTCTTTGTGAATTTTTGGCACACGTTCTTGGACTTTTTTCTTAAATTGGTAGGCTTTTATAACTCTTACTGAAATTCAGGTGCTCTTGATTTATTAAAGATACTTTGAGCCTGGCATATATAGTCCAAGTATTGACTCCAGTTTGTTTTCATTGCCTTTTATTTGTTCTCATGGTGGAACAATTTTTTTTCCACAGGGACAACAATTTTTTTTTTTTTTTTTTCCGGTGGCTGGCCAGTTTGGGGGATCATAAGAAAACAAATATAATCAAATGGTGTCCTTTCGTAACATGTTGGGTTAAGAAGGTATAGAACCAAAATATTTGCAGAATGATGATGCATTAATTTGCAGATTGTTTTTCTCTACATTGGATGTGAGCTGTTTAAAATATCACATATAGTTTATTAAAACCAAACTTTAAGCTTCTATGTTAATGAGGAACAGTGGTAACTTGCTGCATTTAAAAAAATTATTGAGTGCCTGTTCTCTGTAAGATGTGAATACTTTCTGTTTATTTTCTCATCTACAAAAATGGGATAATTCTCACATTGGAAGGTTGTTTTCCTGTTCAGTTGTCTGGCTTGTAGTAGGTGCTTAGTAAATGAGAGCTTGTTTTTATGTTCATAATGGTACAAGTTAATGTGGCAGGGTCTGTGTGCTCAGGGCGCTGGTAGCTCCTGAGGGCAACAGAAATACAGTTGATTTACTAAGTGCTCTTCCGGGGGTGTGAACAGAGTGTGTTTTGTTTTGTTTGTTTTTTGTTTCTTTGGTCTTGATCGTAGATAGAACTTAGATAATCAATTTTATACCTTTTTAAAAAATTAAAGCATAATTGATTATATATATTTGCAGGGTACAGAGTTGAACATCAATACCTGTGTGCAATGTGTGATGATCAAATCAGGATAGTTAGCACATTCATCGTTACAGAAAGTAATCATTCCTTGTGTCCATTAACAAATTTTTCGCTAACTCCCCTCTCCTTCCGCCTTTCCCACCTCTAGTAACCACAGCTCTGTTCTGTCTTTTTGAAAAAATTCAACTCTTATTGATTGTTTGTTTCTTCTTCCCTCTGCCCCTTCTTTCTTTCTTCGCTCCCTCCTTCCCTTCCTCCCACTTATGAGTGAAGACACATAGTATTTGCCCTTCTGTGCCTGGCTTGTTTCACTTAACATAATTTTCTCCAAGCTCATCCAGTGGCAGAGTTTAATTTATTTTTTTATGGCTGAGTAGTATTCCATTGTGTATATATACCACATTTTCCTTATCCAGTTGTCCACTGATGGACATTTAGGTTGGTTTCATATCTTGGCTGTTGTAAATAGAGCTGCAGTAAACATGGGAGTGCAAGAATCCCTTTGACATGCTAATTTCTATTCCTCTGGCTATATACCCAGTAGTGGAATTGCTGGATCATGTGGTAGTTCTATCTGTAGTTGTTTGAGAAACTTTCATACTGTTTTCCATAATGGCTGTACTAATTGACAGTCCGACCAACAGTGTTAGAAGTGTTCCCCTTTCTCTGCATCCTCACCAGCATTTGTTGTTCTCTCATTTTGACAATGGCCTAAATGGGGTGAGGTGATAATCTCCATGTGGTTTTGATTTGCATTTCTCTGATGATTAGTGATATTGAGCATTCTTTCATATGCTTGTTGGCCATTTGTATATCTTATTTTGAGAAATGTCTATTCAGGTTCTTGGCCATATTTTAATAGGATTGTAAACTACAGAAGAAAGGGTTAGTGACTCTAGGATCAGATCAGTGGAAATTATCTGCTGTTAATGTTATCCTGATGAATTTTTCATGTCAGATATTGTGCTTTTCAGTTGTAGAATTTCCGTTGTATTCTTTTTGATAGTGTTCATCTCTCTCCTAAAATTACTTATCTGTTCACTTCTTATAACGAAATTTTCCTTTAACTCCTTGAACATATTTATAATAGTTGTTTTATAGTTCTTGTCTACTAATTCCAAAATCAGGATCATCTCAGGGTCTGTGTTTATTGACTTTTTCCCACTTTGATTATGGGTCACATTTTCTTGTTTCTTGGCTCATCTAATAATTGTTTCACTGTGTTGAGTGTTATGAGTGATACATTATAGGGAGTCTAGGTGAAAGAGTATTGAGTTTTGCTCTGGTAGGCAGTTAAATTTCTGGCAGATCAGTCCTGTCAGAATTGTATCTATGATTCGATCTGTCTATCTGTTTATCTCTTCATCTTTCTTTCTATCAATCAGTCATTGGGAAGGTATTTCCATTTTGAACTTAGTCCAAGTGCAAGCCTGGCTCTTACTCTACAGTGAGATCTTTATTGCTAAGGCCTGGCCTTCCTGGGGTCACCGTTGAATGTCTGAGGGCCTTCTGGAGATCTCTTTACTCTAGTTGGACAGAAACTGCAGTCTTCCCTCACTGCATGACCCTTGGAATATCCCTTCGGCACTCAGCCCCATAGCACCTGCTCTCTTTTAGGCCTCATGGTGTCTTTCCCTGTGCATGGAAGCCCTTGCTTGCATGGAAGCCCTTGCTTGCAGTGAAGCCCTTGGCAAAATACCTTTGGCGAACCTCCGCTACAACTTACAGGGCCCATCTTTACTACTATGGCCCATAGATTCTGAGGTTTCTGCAACTTGGAAAAACCATCTGTTCCTCCTCTGCTCAGTGAAATTGCAGTTCTTCCTGGGCCTAAAGTGTGCCTAGGCAGAAAGCCATGCCTGGCATGGGCCACCTCCTGTATTTCCCTTCTCTCAAGGCTCACAGCCCTGCTTTGCCCATGGTTCAGTGTCTGAGAACAGCCGCTTGGTATGTTTTGTTCAGTTTTACAGTTTTATGATGGAAGACAAGCCCAGTTCTAATTACTTTCTCAGGATTGGAAGCAGAATCCCAGCAGTTTGCTGTATTTTCCTCATTGATAATATTAAAAGCACTTCATTATTATTATTATTATTATTATTATTATTATTTATTATTTATTTTGTTTTGTGACCGGTAAGGGGATTGCAACCCTTGGCTTGATTTCGTCCGCACCGCGCTGAGCGCACCAGCCATCCCTATATAGGATCCGAACCTGCGGCCGGAGCGCTGCTATGCTCCCAGTGCCGCACTCTCCCGAGTGAGCCACGGGGTCAGCCCTTATTATTATTATTTTAATACTATCTGGTATATGACTGATTTCCTTTTGTTAACTTGTGTTGTAACCTGAATGCCTGAGCTTTCAGAGCCTGGCCTTTTAGTCTTTCTCTAAACCCGGTCACGGGCATTCCTGAATTATAAGTAGCCCTAAAGGTGCACCTAGAGAACTTTGTCTTTTGCAGATTGTCATCTGTGCCATGTAACCCTTTAGTCCTCATTGTGAGCAGCAGTGATTGTCTAAATGCTAATGCAAGTTGGGCATAGTTGTCTTCAGAGTTTTTGAAAATGATTCCTATAGGACCAGAGTTCGTTGTGCTGTTTTGCCTTATTTTAATGGTTAAAATGAGGTATCAAATAAATATCTACTCCTTTAAAATATTTAGCGTATTTTCGGCATGTGAGATTGACATATATTTGTATGTAACATTGGCTTTAAAAATGTTTTCAAGGTAGCTCTCAGTAGTTAAGCCACAGTAAGTTCTCTTTCCTGTAGGACGCTCCTGCCCCGCACCCTGCCTCCTTTCCTGTATATTTTGGGATTGACTCACATTGGCATCGCATTTCCTGCTTGTCAACGTGTTTCACTTACATCTGGCCTTTGTCTCCACTCTCCCATCCCTAGTTGACAGTCTTGATCCCTGTTACCTAGATAGTTATTACCACTACATGTTCTTTCTTCCAGGAATCTCCTGGCCAGTCGCATCTTCCAGATTAACCTTCTTTCTCACTGTAACTTAAAAAGAAAAAACATTCTCTGTTTCACATTGCCTTACACACTTGTTAGTGGCTTCCCAGTCTTCCTTCCCCGCCACATTTTGGATGTCCTTTACTCAGTAGCTCCACATATCCCCTTCTCTGTACTTCTCTGTGCCTTTCACCCGCAGCGCCCTTCTCTTACTCAGCTCCGCAGACTGCTGCACTCCCTGTCCTGTCCACGCTTGCATTGCAGGTGTTTGTGTCTGTACCTAGTCCTGTCTCAAGACAGGACAACAGCACTCACCAGCCCTTGTATCTCCCAGGGCCCCTGGTGTCCTCCACAGGTAGACAGTCAATAAATATTTGTCATTTCACTCTCATTAGAACTCTATCATCTGGGTAGCGTGAGGGCTCATTTCCCTCCACAGAATGAGGAAACTAAAACTAAGTGTTTAAATGACATCACACACAGAATTAATAATTGATTCCAGTTCATAATCCAAGTCCCCTAATGTTTTTCCTTTTCACTCTTGTCTAATTTGGCTCAAAATTACTCTGGTTGGCTCTTAAAAATAAACTTATGTCTTTTTGTACTTTGGGCACATCCAAATTTATTAAAAAATGAGGTGGGGGGTTTTCCCTCTCCTTCCAACTCCACCCTTTGCTGTGCTTGTAGGCCAGGGCTGACAGTGCCAGTCCTTAGAGCCGCTGTCGTGCGTCATCCTGGTCTTTATGTCACACACGATCCCATGAAAACGTGCTCAGGACTGCTGTGTCCTAAGTGTGACTTTGTGTCTGTGTAGGAATACAAATCTGTACTCCGCTTTTTCATTTCAGGCACTTCGTCTTAGTAACATGGCCATGGGGAAGACAACCACAGGCCAGATAGTTAACCTGCTGTCCAATGATGTGAACAAGTTTGATCAGGTAAGCTGCACTTGAGGGATCCTTTTTCATTCAGTTTAACTTACCGGAATGTCAGGTGCCAGTTTTTGGTGTAGGCCAGGATTCTTTTCAGGACATAAGATTACTTTTTATCCAAATCTCACTTCTGTGTGCAATCTAGATGTAATAATGTGTTTATCCTGGAGACTAGAATTTTGTTTTCTTGATGTTGCCTACAACAGACTTCAGTAGTAAATAGGCAGAGTGCAGTGTTCTTGCCCAGCTTGGTTAAATGTACCTAATAATCTGCCTTGTCTTCCTAGTCCTTCTTCTTAACTCTTAGCACATAGCAATGGGTTGTGTGCTGAGTGGTTGTTTTAGTCCGTTTTGTGTTGCTATAACAGAATACCTGAGACTGGGTAATGTATAAGGAACAGAGGTTTATTTGGCTTACAATTCTGGGACAGCTGCCTCTGGCAGAGGCCTCAGGCTGCTTCTACTCATGGCGGAAAAGTGGCAGGCAGCCGGCAGGTACAAGCAGATCACATGGCGACAAGAAGCAAGAGGTGCCAGGGTCCTATAAACAATAAACTCTCGTGGGAACTAATAGAGCGAGAACTCACTCATTACTCCCCTCTCCCCCAGGGAGAGCATTAATCCATTCATGAGCGATCTGCCCCCATGACTCAATCAGTTTCCAGCACTGCCACATTGGAGATCAAATTTCCACATGAGTTTTGGAGGGGACAGCACATCCAAACTCCATCAGTGATCTTCCTCCTGTAGCTGATGAGCCCCTGGTGGGTAGGGATTGTTCTTTCCCAGATGCCTAATACAGTTTCTGGTACATAGGAACCGTTCAATAAATAATGCCAATTGCGTGGTCCCTAGCCAGAAATAACTGACTCATCTCTGTCCCACCACACCTATTTTTTACTTACCTTATAGAAATATCACGTAATCCAGGGCATTCTAGCCGCTGGGCAGATCTGTATAGCACAAGAATTACTTCTTTTTCAATTATTCATTCATCAAACATGAACTGAGACCCCTACTTCCCTACTCAGTATCAGGGAAGAATGAGACTTGTTTTCTGCCCTGAAGAAGCTTGTAGCCTGTCCGGGAGATAAATGCACAAGTAATTACTGGAGAGTATGGTAGGCAGCACCATATAGGCTTACATGGGGTGCTGGGGAGCCCCAGGAGAGATGGGGGCTGAGTTTTGTAGCAGAGAGAGTTCTGGGAAGCACCAAGCTCATCTGTGAGATAGACAAGACTGAGTTCTTCCTTCCAAGGCTGCTGGTCAAGTTCTGCTGTTAAGTACCTGAAACCTGCCCTTCGTCCCTTCGTTGCACCAGGATGGGGACTGCTTCGTCCGTGGTATATACCTGGATTTCCGCTTTAGCAGGTTTAAAACTCACTGTGACCATTTCTGTTTAGGATTTTGCCTATTCTTTCTGAGCAGATTGTTTCTATACTGTATTCTTACTGGCTTTGTTTTTATATAGTCCTAAGAGTGCCTTGTCTTTTTCTTTGAAGGTAACTATCTTTTTACACTTTCTGTGGGCAGGACCACTGCAAGCTATTGCAGTGACTGTCCTTCTCTGGATGGAAATAGGGATATCGTGTCTTGCCGGCATGGTAGTTCTGATTATTCTTCTGCCTTTGCAAAGCTGCTTCGGGAAGTTGTTTTCATCACTGCGGTAAGAGAAATACTGGCTTAAAAAATGTGTCATGTGTGTCTGGTAACATCCACAGTTCTGCCTGATGCTTTCGTTCAGAAACAAAAGAAATGCCTTTTATTATCTCTTCTTTGCATATGTTGCAGGCTCCTCGGGTTTAGCCAATGAAGGATCCAGCCTTAAGCTGAAGGCTAATCTTTAAGGGGGAAAGGTGAAGGCATTTGCTGGCTCCTCGTGGCTAGCTTTCTAGGCACTGTAGCCTCAGTAAATAAAGTGTCCTTTAACAGGATTTACACAGAAGTTGTTTAAATGTATATTAAATAATAATAAATATAAACATTTTATAGGCCCAGTTCTAGCTACATATATTTTTGTTATGCTTGTGTTAGAGCTACGAGGGTATGTCAAAAAGTTCATGGAAAAACGGAATTGAAATAGAATGTGAGTCCATCCATGAACTTTTTGACGTACCCTCATATTTTCATGTGTGTATATGTGTGTGTTGGTTTTAGTTCAATGTTTCCATTAAATTATAAGCTCCCCAAGGGCAGGGTTTATCTTAATGATGTCTTTATAGAGTCCCACAGCCCTGTCAGTGTATGTGTTAGAAAAATTGTTGTTGATGATGAAGTGAATTACACCTGAAGCAGGTCCCCAAATATCAGAAGTGATAATTGGCAGGGCTGTCAGGTGATGCTGGCTGTTTGATGCTCATTGAGGTCTTTCTTCTGTGCCTTTACTCACGGTGTTTTCTCTACTTGGAATTTCCTTTCCCCTCTTTGCCATCTGGAGAAAAGTTCCTGAACCTTCCTGGCCCTGTCCAATTGCTTCTGGTACTCTCAAGCTTTTCCTGCTTACTTCTTTCCCAATAGAATGAACAGCCCTTTCTTTTCTGCTCCTGAACACTTTATCCCTATTTTATGACAACACCGACAACTGTATGATTGTAAGATTCGGGTGCTTTTCTGCCTTCCCTCCTCACCTGTGAGCTCCTGGCATGGACAGATTGGATCAGACTCATTTTCATGTCAAACTCAGCAGATATTGCAAATTCTCAAAAATACTTACTGAGTTGGGATAAATTGTTGACTTCCTGATTGAGGTCTTTTTCCATTTGTATTTTGAGTAGGACCTGCCTGTGGTGTCAGAGCTAAAGAGCTTTAGGGAATCACTGGATCCATGCTCTCTGCCTGTGCCTGTTGCTGATAAGGAAAGTTAGGCTGTGATCGCTATGGCTCATCTCCCATGTCTGTCCCCCTTAGGAGTAAAACTGCAGCTTTCACAGACATCAGGATCAGGACGATGAATGAAGTTATAACTGGCATAAGAATAATAAAAATGTACGCTTGGGAAAAGTCATTTGCAGAACTCATTACCAGTTTGAGACGGTGAGTTTTTGTATAGATCATACTATTTCAATTGAATGGATTTAGAAGTCTTACTCTGTTTTCATATCAGGGTGAACTTCACATTAGGAAATTCTGTGTACCTCAGCCCTTGCACGTGGCAGTAGGGTTAAGTACATTGGCATAGGACGTCATTTTAACCTGGTCTTTCATTTACCATTTTCTTAAAGCAAAAAAAGTATATATGCTTCTTACTAATAAAAAAATGAAATTCCAAGTCTTTCTGCATACCCCAAATCCCAAACAGGCAGTGATGCAAAGATGTTAGTATTTAAGGTCATGACATTTAGAATAAAACTATAATTTATGTGAATGTAGCCAAATGGGCAGATTATAGAAGTTGGATATACTTGTATTGTGCTTTTCATTCCATCCCTAAGTATTTCCATGTCCCTAAGTACCATGGAAATACTGTTTCTTTTTGTTTTGCTTTATGATTTTAGATTTTTTGTTTGTTTTTGATTTTAAATATTTGAGTAGTTTTTCACTCCAGCACATGGTACTTCTTGTAATTGCCTGGTAGCACTGGGCCCCTCTCACCTTTGCACCTTTGTAGGTGAACCTCACTATGCTCCAGGTATATTCTTTCCTTCGTTCTCTGGACTCCACCAAGCGTGCTGTCTTCCCTGATGCTACCATTCTGAGTTACCTGCCTCTTTTCCATGTTCCCATGGAGCCCTGTGCTAGCTATTTCTGTCTAGTGTCTGGGGTCTCCCACTTTGGGGTTGCTTATTTTCTCCCACAGGTCATGAACTCCTGGAGGGGCAGGCTGTGTCTTATTCATCTGTCAATGAGGTGCCTGGCACAGGACTTGTGTTTACAAATGCTTGTTGAATGAATGTTCAAACCCAGACTGATTGACCCAAAATGTTAAGCTGTGACATTAAACATGACTTAGATGACTCAAGTGGTTATTTAGTCATCTCTGTGTTCTTTGTATCGAAGCCAGCCCCAGGGTGTGTGCTATCAAATACTTCCATAATGTAGGAGATGGTTTATCTCAATCTGTTGCTTTGCCTCCCACGGATTTGTCACCTCTTTTCCTCTGCGTGACGGAGCCGCCAAAGATTACCCAAAGCCCATCTCTTCTGAGCAGTGAGAAGCCCCGAAAAGGGGTTAATCTCCCGGAACCCTCGAGAGAGGCATTCCTTCCATTTGGAAAATTAACCCCGAATTGGGGTTGTCTTCCCGCATTTATTCTCCAGACCAGGAAGTTACAGGAAGAGAACATAGGTGGGGTTTTTGCTAAGTACAGTTTAACAAGTTTAACAATAGAAGCTGGTAACATTCAGTAAGCAAAGCAAAGTGACATTCCATAATGCAATTTTCAAGAAGTTAAGTTGATCCACCAACAAAAGCTTGATCTTAGCAAACATTCTCTTCTTACAGCAGTTTCCCAGTATCTTTGCATATCAATCAGTAACCTGTCTGTCTTTGAGCCAGAAACCTTGCTGTGTTACAATTCTTTATCTTACAACAGAGACCAACTAGCCTGGGGAAAATGTCCTGTCCTTTGCAAGGTCAATATTTGAAACTGCAAGGCTTTGGAAAACCAGGCCCTGTGAAGTACATTTGTTTTATGCATACTTCACTTCAATCTATGTCCACTGCCTAGAAAGGGGCCACATGCAGAAGGCACTTGCACTCATGACCTTGATATTGATGCTTCTTTTAAAATCTGTATTCTGCTCTCTTTTCCAGGAAGGAAATTTCCAAGGTTCTGAGAAGTTCCTACCTTAGAGGGTTGAATTTGGCATCGTTTTTTGTTGCAAGCAAAATCATTGTGTTTGTGACTTTCACCACCTATGTGCTCCTTGGCAACGTGATGACAGCCAGCCATGTGTTTGTGGCAATGACACTGTATGGGGCTGTGCGGTTGACAGTCACCCTCTTCTTCCCCTCAGCCATTGAGAGGGTGTCAGAGGCAGTCGTCAGCATCCGAAGAATCAAGGTTTGGTAGCAAATAATGTTTTAAAGCTGTAGGTGGATTTAAAGTAAAATAATGCCTCCTTTTATTTAGTATCATTGTGTCCCAGTTAAGTGAAGTTTAACTCTCTCAGCATCACACTTTCAGTTCATTCCAAAATATTGTACATACTTCCTTATCTTAGGTAGTGTACTAAAATAATGCAAGAATTGATCATTTACAGGCAGCAGTATAAACAGCAGTGACACAGATGGCAGCTGCAGGTGTGATTAAATGTCTAAAAGCTGGAAGAGCAAACATTTCACCTGTGCTGACTCGAATGCATAGGGAGTGCGCATGTACAGTCCTGGATTGAATAGGTTTCCTCTTTGGGCTGTGAAGGCAAGAGGTTGCTGGAGGTCCCTGCCCATTTTCTGCAGAAAAGAATGGACTTAACCTCACTTAGTCATCTGTTTAAAAATGGGTTCTTTCCTCCATAGATGTTCTGCTTATTAATTTCTGGGTATGCGTTTTGGATCTCTGCCTTTTCTTTGTCTTCTTTTTACTTTTTCTTATTGTCGATGAACCTATCTCTGATATGCCTCTGCCTTTCTAATTTGTTGATTCCCATTGTCTTGTTTCATTGGAGCTGCTATAACAAAATACCTGTGACTGGGTAATTTATAGAAATGTTTTTCCAGCAGTTCTGGAGGCCAGGAAGTTCAAGACGAAAGCCAGCAGGTTCTGTGTCTGGTGAGGGCCCAGTCTCTGCTTCCAAGATGGCACCTTGAATGCAGTCTCCACCCATGGCAGAAGGGACAGAGGGGCAAAAGGGGCCTATCTAGTTCCCTTGAGCCCTTCTATAAGGGCTAATCTTATTCATGAGAGCTCTGCCCTCATGACTTAATCACCCGTAGAGGCCCCACCTCTTAATACTACCACATTGGGGTTTAGGTTCCAACACAGGAATTTTGAATGGACATATACATCCTATCCACGGTCATCTTTTACTAAGTAGCTATCCCTAAATTGCTAGGGGCAAATAATTACGTCACCAAAATAGGGGTCTGGCACATAACGGGTGCTCAAGTATTTGTGTGTTTGTGAATAGGTCCAAAATTAAGATAAATTGGCTCTGTGAGAGGTCCTGGGCAAGAATTTGAGTGTCCAGGCTTTAAAAAAGCCTACTTTATTTTTTTTTCTGGTTCTTAGCAGTGATGGAGGCCCAGTAGCAGACCTCCAGTGAAGTTAGCTGGCACTGCATGTGATGTTTTTGTGTGTCTTTTGGCCTTGTCATAAAAGCTGAGATTTTTTAGTGAAGTTTCTATTTTATAAAAAAAAATTACCTGTAGAACTGATCAGTCATACAGGGTCAGTTTGGGTCCCGAGTTTTATCATTCTTTCTGACAATAGCGTCAAGTTAAGAGGTGGTCCACGCAATTCAATAAAAATTCTTTTATGTCACTTTTGCACTGTGAAAGGAAGCATTTAGGAATATACTTTGACCTTTTCAAGATGGTAGCCTCACTTCTATACTGTGCCGATGTGATTGATGCCGATCTCTGGTTGCTAGTGCCATGTGTGCCATGGGCCAGGCACGTCTGGAAGCCTTTCCATGTTATCTCATTTAACCCTGACAGTGATCGGACGAGATAAGCTTTAGTGCCCCTGCTTTACAGAGAAGAAAACAGGTTCCTGTTATAGGTTAAATAGTTTTCCCAGCCTCACA
Organism: Cynocephalus volans; assembly: GCF_027409185.1. Taxonomy (NCBI): domain Eukaryota; kingdom Metazoa; phylum Chordata; class Mammalia; order Dermoptera; family Cynocephalidae; genus Cynocephalus; species Cynocephalus volans. Next base: position 17,405,375 of record NC_084466.1, read on the forward strand.
TAGCTTGTAAATGATAGAACTAGGATTTTTCCCAGAGCCTTAGTTTCTTAACCATTGTTGCATTGCCTGTTTTGCCTTCTTAGGACCTTCTCACATGGGGACTATATCCTTAAGTGATGTTTTAATCATCTAATCTTATTCTGAAAACCTTCAAAGGTTCTCTGTTTCCTGAGGACTCAAATTTTTGAACTCTAGATATAAGGGTCAACTGGTCACATTGTGTGTTTCCAAGCAAATGACCCTGAACTTGGTGGAGGGACTTGTCTCTGTTACATCCCATGTTTATCTCCACTTTTGGGTCTTTGCTCCCTACGTTCGACCCCCTGGGGCACCTTGTCTTCTTTCCTTGATTTAAGAAAATGCTGCTAGCCCTCCAGCCAGCTCCCTGGACCCTTCCAGTGCTTTGGTCAGCATCACTGGATACATGGTGGGCACCAAACAAATACTGCAAACAACAGTTGGATGAAAAGGCTGGACCCAGCAGAGACCTAGGGTGGCCAACTCTGTACTAGAAGCCAGAGGAACGCAGAGTGAAGGAACAGGTTTCAGCTGGGTGTTCCCTGGACCAGCAGGCCTTGTGAGATCTCAACCCAGGAGAGCTGGATCTTGTCCACAGTAGGGCTGAATCTGAGTCTTTTCTTTGTTCTGTGTGTCCACTGGTGTATATCAAACCCAGCTGGACTGGTGGACCTGCTCTGCAAAGAGAGGGGTTGTGTTGGGGATTGGTGTAGACTCTGCTGGCCCAGCTCCTAGGCTCTGGAGACAGCTGGGCTTTCCTGGGGCCATGGAGATAAACAGTCTTGGTTAATAAAATAAATCTGATTGTCTTACTGGCCATCATGAGATAAAGAATATTAAAACCACGGTCCTTTATACTAACAGGTAATAATTAGTGAGCACTTACTATGTAGCAGGCACTACTGTAAGTCTTACAACTACCCTATCACTCCTACTTTACAGATGAAGAAGCTGAAGCATGGGGAGTTGAATTAGTACCTCCAAAGTTTTCACAGCTAGTAAAAGGCTGATTTGGGGTTTCAGCCTGGACTGCCTGTCTTAAGTGTGCACACTCTGCCACATGGTGCCATTGTGTAATATAACCGAAATGACAATCCCACTTCCATGTGGCAGCCTGGTGGAGGCCACAGAAAATACTTGGGCTCTCATAAAGGGGTATATGGACCTGGGGTCCTCACCATTTCTTTGGGCCTTAGTTTCCCTGTCTCCAAATAAGGGCATTTCACATGTGGCCCACTTATTTAGAAAACCCTCCGTATTAGGGTTCTCCAGAGAAACTGAACTGATAGGGTGTAGGTGTACATACAGAGAGATTGATTCATTGATTTTAAGAGATTGGCTCACGTGATTGTAGAGGCTGGCAGGCTGTGACCCAGGAAAGAGCCGATGCTGCAGCTTGAGTCTGAGGACTGTTCTGAGGTAGAATTCCCTCTTCTTTGGAGGTCAGTCTTTTTCTCCTTAATGACCTTCAGCTGGTTGGATGCGGCCCACTCCCATTATGCAGGGCAATCTGCTTTACTCACACTCTACTGATTTAAATGCTGATGTCATTTGAAAAGTACTTTCACACTGACACCCAAACATGTTTGACCAAATGTCTGGGTACTGTGGCCCAGCCAAGTTGAAACATAAAATTCACAGTCACACACTCTTTAATCCCCTTCTCTTTTTTTTGGGTTCCTAGTACGTAACTTTGTCCTCACTTACCCCATGGTATTGCAGACACCTGTTTATAGATTTCTTTCCCTCTCTAAACCCTAGACTTCTCAAGGGCAGGTATAGTGAGTGCCTTGTGCATCTTGTATTTTTTGTGGATAACAGGTGCCCAGAAAATGTGCACCTTTATCATATCTATGGGAGTCTGCAAATGCCTAACAACTGAGCCTCGTTTTAGTGGAAAGAGACCATTTTCATCGTCTGATTAATTATGTAACTCATCAAAGAGTCTGGCATGACAGGGATCCTGCAGGTTTGTAGGGAGTGGTGGTCATATATTTGGATAGGCAAAATCTCTACGATTTTTAATTTCTTTTCCACCAAAATGCAACTGAACTATGTCTAAGGCTTGAAATTCCTTTCCGTGGAGATGTGTGTGCAGTAAAAGAAAAATTATGACCTGCCAAAAACTTCACATTTTCCCGTGGCTAACTTTAAGGTGCTCTGTGTCCTGATAAAGGAAGCATCTTTGATTTGGGCAGGAAGCCTTCACTTCCTCTCAAGTACATAGAGTTTCTGGCAGGAAGGTGGGCCTGGGCATTCAGATGTCTGTTTTGTAATAGTTATTTTCAGTAAAGGTCAGAAGGAGCAGAGAGTCCTAGATATAAGTGGCAGAGAACAGAATGGTGAGCAGTGTTGGTGTTAGTGTCGAAATTACTTTGTGGTGGTGTTGAAATAATTGGTGGATTTTTTAGATCTTAGGCTTTTTTCCAGCCCAGATGGTTACTTTCATCCATTTAAAAATGTCTCCTAGTTCATCAGAATCACCTGGAGTGCTTATTAAAACTAAATTGTCACACCTTGGAGATTCTGATTCAGTAGGTGTTGTTGACTGGGGCCCAAGGTATCTGTGTCTTTAGTGTCTGTGTACCTGCAAACATGCCACATTTAGGAAACGTTGCCTTAGTTGCAGAGGGAAAAATCACAAAAGGTTAAGATGTGTTTAGCAAATATAAACGATGTTGGTATCACTGAAGACTAAAATCAGTTGAGAGCAAAAACACAAACACCTATCTTGGTCTGTGCTAGAATTTTGGGAGGTCACTCTGGAATTTATCCATTCATTCGGTCATTTACTCTACAAAACACTGGAGCACTTAGTTTAAGCCTGGCACTGTGATAGATGGTCACAGAGAATGCGAAGCAAATGCACAGAGGTCCTTAACTGCTTGGGATTTATGTATCATCAAGTGGGAGGTTAATAAATAAACTCATAGTTGATATGCATTTGTGTGTCATTGTCCTTGGGAAATGAAGTCCAAGGTGCCACAAGGTGCTTTGGTAGAGATGCTGATGCCATTGTGGGGGTAGTGCTTCCTGGGAAGGCTGAAGAAGTAACCTGGAGAATTGTCTGGGTGGGGTGGAGGGAGCTAGGGATGGGCAGGTGGGTTGCGGGAGTAGGAGGCTGATGCTTTGTATTTTCATGGGGGATAATTATGTGACAAAAGCTCTTAGTACATGAGAAGGTCCATGTATTTGAGGAACCAAGTATGTCTGCTGCAGAGCAGAGAGTTCTAGAGGCCCGAGCAGGGGCCTATTCAGGACTCCACAGACTATTTTAAGGAGTTAGCTTTTTCAGAGCTCACCCTGGCTGCAGCCTGGAGAATGAGTTGGTGGAGACTAGAGGTTAGGGAGATTGCCTGAAGGGGCAGCTGTCCAGGAAGTAGATGATGTGATTTGGATAGATTTGAGAGCTATTCAGGAGCATGTCTTGAGTTGATGTTGGGTTGGAAGAGAGAGGTTAATCAGAAGGAATTATCAAGGGCTTCTTTGTTTTTTTTTGGCTGCAAAATCTTCTGGATTCATTGAAATAGGGTATACTAGAAGAGTACCAGTTTGGGGGATGAGTTTGGTTTTGAAGTCTGAGAGGCTTTTGAAATGTCCAGGTAGGTGTTTGCTGTAAGATCTGCCGATGGGCCGTCTGCTTGATTCCGCCTCCTTTCCTAGTTATCAAACAAGTAATAGGTGATGAATGTCACGAACTGGTTGGACGTTCACTTTTCTTTTCTTTGCCTCTCAGCTGAATATGTTAATGAGCAATTAGAAGGTGTAAATGGCAGCAGGAGAGGAAGCAGAGGTTTGCCAAGCATACTGACCAGGTGATCCTCACCTGTTGAGGTCTGACCCGAGATAGGCCAGAAGCTTGGTGGGCACATAAAGCTGAGAAAACATTGCTATTATGGATTGCATAGTCCCTCCAAAGTTTAATGTGTTGGAGGCTTGGTCCCCACTGTGACAGTGTTGAGAGGGTGGGAAATTCTCTTGGGGTAGTTGAAAGGTGTGGGTCTTGGAGAGGCGATTGGGTTGTGAGGACTGTACCTTTGTGAATGGACTGATCCATTCTTGGAATAATGGGGGTGGTTCTGGGGACTTCAAAAAGAATGAATGAGGACGTTAACTCTCTGCTCCTCCATTCTGCTGTGTGCATTGCTATAGAGTCACCTCACCAGATCTGTTCCCTGAACTTTGGACTTCCCTGCCTCCAAAATCTTAAACAATACAGTTTGTTTTCTTATAAATTACTCAGTTCCAGGTAATTTTGTTATAAGCAGCAGAAACGGACTAATACAATTTCATTCTTAAATTTCTTAAATCTCACTGCAAAACTGTCCTCTGCAGCCTGGGACTCAGTAGATTGGGTCATCATGGCTAATTGGCAGTAAGATCAGTTTTGGGAGCCCTAGGAAGAAATCTGCCACACCTTTCCAACTTTTGGATGGTGCATCGTACATGGTCACGAGGCACACCTACCTCTGAGCTTTATAGTGTAGTGTCTTCTTTTTTACACATACTTTTCAATTTCCTTTTTTTCATGCACCAGAAAATGAAGGCTTTATTATGAAGTCTAGAGGCCCAAGAAGTTTCGTCTGTTTTTCTCTCAATAAGAAAAGGGGACGATGGTCTTGGCATTGAGCAAGTCCAGTAGGATTATAAAAGATCTTGTCTTAATGTCAAAGCACTGAACGTCTTCAGCAACCTTCACATCCAGTAAGATGCATCTCTGAGGTTATATTGTTCACAAACCTGTTTAGATTTTTGCCAGCCAGCCACTCTGTGAAGTCAATCTTTTTGGCCCGAGTTTTGATACTTCCCCACATGACCTGTTCTGTTGCTGTGATGGTAATTTAATTTAAATTTTTTCATCAGTCCAGTGCTAGAGAAAATCCAGCTGGCACTTCCGGCACCTCTACAAGCTGTTCGTATGTTGAGTGGAGTCTTGTTTAACCACTGGAAGATTGTAACTTCTTTCTCCACTCAGACTTCCTGTTTAGGGACAAATGCTCAATATTTTCCTCACCTTGGGCACAGTTTTTCTTTACTCTTTCTGAAGGTGGGAAATTTCTTTTTTAACATGTACACACTGAGTGTTGAATTTTATGTCTCGGTAAAGTGCTTAAGCTAAGGTCAGAATTTTATTCCGTCTGGATAAGATTTATAATATATGTAACCTTTTACTTGTTGCTGTGCTAACTCATACTGTGTGGGGCTGTGGTGATGTAGTTAATGGTTTGACTAATTCAAAGCAACTGTGTGGTCTTTCTGTCCCTTCATGTAGCATGTGCTGTGACGTACTGTGTGTGAGGCAGGGTCTTAGTTGGTGTTAGGACTGTGTTCACGTGGATGAGTAAGCAATGTGTTTGTAACTGTGTGGGTGACATAGTCCCTCTAGGTAACTTAATATCAACACCAGCTGGGTTGTCCTGAGCAGGTTCCCAGTGAGATTAACATTTGAGATGGGGTAGGATTAGACCTCAGTGTATCAAAGCAAAGGCCACTTTGGGAGTGTGGCTGTAGGTGCTGATGGGTCACTGAAGGGTTTCAGGTATGGTGCACATTTTCAGAGGTGTTTTAAGGAGATCCTTAGGGAGTAGTGTTTGGGATAGGTTCACTGGTGTTGGGGAGTGCTGGAGGAGGAACCAGGATGTATAGAGAGACCAGCAGAAAAAATTATATCAGTATTTCAAGTGATTGGTAGTCAGTGAGCTTCTGAAATTGGCTTATCTCAAGAGGAAGGGAGAATTGGGGAGAACAGGCAAGAATCGGTACCTGGTTGCTGTGGGCGGGGTGGCGTGGAGAGAGGTCAGAGGTGTGTGACTGATCCTGCAGCGGAGTCCTCAGACCAGGCTCTGTCTGCCACTCGCCTCCTCGCTAGACGCGGGCAGGTGCAGGTAGAGACAGCTGTGCCCAGTCCTGAGAGGTCCTCAGGGAGGCTGGAGTGGGGGAGAGAGAGAGTGAGTGAACAGACCCAGACTTACGCCTGCTGGGTCTTTGAGAGAAATGCATAGGAACGTGTTTTCTTTTTCCTAAACAGAAGGACATTTACATTTTCAGTTCTCACCAGTTCTTTTGAAGTAGAATGATCACACTCATAGCTTTGTGTGGTAATAGACAAGAATTTTAGGGACATCAAGGGTATTTACAGTTTTTAGAGTAGAGAAGAGTGGTGTTTTCTCCTTCTCAGGCATGTTCACATACTTATTTCAGTTGCCTCCTGTGTTAGCTAGGATTAGATTTGCCTGTTGGTTCTAGAATACCCATGTTATAGCTGTTTACAGAAGGGTTAGTTTATTTTTCCGTCATGCAGAAATTCTTGGGCAGTTTTGTATGAGTTTGCTAGAGCTGCCATAACAGAGAGCCACAGACTGGGTGGTTTAAAACAACAGAAATTTATTCTCTCACAGTTCTGGAGGCTGGAAGTCTGAAATCTAGTTGTCAGCAGGGCCTCGCTCCTGGAACCTGTAAGGGAGAATCTTTGCTCGCCTCCTCCAGCTTCCAGTGATTGTCGGCAACCCTTGCGGCTCCTTGGCTTGTGGCCACATCACTCCGATCTCTGTCTCTGTCACATAGCTGTTTTCTGCCTGTGTGTCTGTCTCTTACAAGGGCACCAGTCATGTTGGATGTAGGGTTTACCATACTTCAGTGTGACCTCATCTCAATTAATTATCTCTGCAATGATCCTGTTTCCAAATAAAGTCCATTTTGAGGTACTGTGGTGAGGATTATGACATATCTTTTTGGGTGGTGTCTTAGACTGTTTGTACTGCTATAACAAAATCCCATAGACTGGGCAATTTATAAAGAATAGAAGTGTATTTCTCACAGTTCTGGAGGCTGGGATGTCCAATATCAAGGGTGCTAGCAGGTTCAGTGTCTGGTGAAGGTCCAATCTCTGCTTCCATGATGGCACCTTATTGTAACTGTGTCATCTGCAGGGGAGATCGCTGTCTCTCTGCGTGGCGTAAGGCGTAAGGCAAGAGAACTGAACACTGTGTGAATCCTCTTTTAAGGGCCTTCATCCTGTTCAGGAGGGAGAAGCCCTTATGGCCCAATCACCTCCTAAAGTCATCACATTGTTAAGTTTCAACACCTGAATTTTGGGGGACACATTCAAACCATAACTCGGAGGGGACAAAATTCACCCATTATAAATTCCATGGCTAGTGTGTAATGCTCTGTAGTATCAGGATCCCAGACTCTTTCTGATTACTCCCGTGTGTGTGGCTTTGACCAAGATGGCAGCATCCAAGGCCTGGACAATGGGCTGGAGGAAGGTTTCTGGAAACAGTCACTTTCCAGTGGCCTGAACTTAGATCACACGGCTGCATGGGGAGGTTGGGAAGAGTGGTCCTCATGTTGGACTGCCGTGCACCAGTTAAAAATTGGGGTTTTGTTACCATGGAAGATTGAGAGCAGACTTTGAGGACAGCTCACAGTTTCTGCCACATGTTCAAACTTTTGGTGGGATGGGGTGGTCTAGGTTGTTCACTCAATTTCTTTTTTCATTGAATTATGTCCAGCATTTGAGGAGAAAGAGGGAATTTTTTAATACATCATTGTGTTAGATTTGTAATGCTACTGGGGTTCGATTCAGGTAAATTGCGTTGAACAGCTGCTATCTCTTGCAAAATAGCAAGAAGTGGAAGATATGGCCATTGCTGTGGTCAAGGAGAGGTCATTTACTAAGGAAAAAAGACAAGAGATTGTGAAAGGATGCATCTAAAATATTTTTTCAGAGACAGAAACTTAATAACCTAATGAGAGCACGTTTTAGAACGGTGACTTAAGTGATGACAAGCTATGATGTGTTGAGTTGATACACATGAGGGAGAAGAGAGGCAGAAAGAGTCTAAGTGGACACAGCACCCAGATGGCAGAGCTGGGGCTTGCCTTCTGGTCTCTGTCGTTGGCCTGTGTTCCCTGCCCACCCTTGGGCCTGCTGGATTCCTGAAGGCCTGCGAATGGCCTTCATCTTTGTGCTCCTGGCATCTGGCATGGTGCTTGGCACATGGCGAGGATTTGATAAATATTTATCGAATCATTTCCTACCACCTCCCAGGTTTACTATTCGTAACACAAAAGCAAAACAATAAAAATGTCCAAGTTCTAAATGTGTTCAGCTTTACAGCAGTATTTTTCCTTTAGGAAGGAACCAGTATGCCTGTTGAGAAAGTTACAAAGATAGTTGCTGAATGGCCATGAACTCTTCATATACTTATTTATGTATTAGATATATAGCATGCCTCTGATAGGAACCAACGCTTTAAATACAGTGGGTAAAATAATCTCTAGGCTGTATAAGGTTTTATGTTGCACGTTCCATGGAAGCAATGGTTTTTGTTTGTGCTGTAGTTTCTGTAGTTGAAACATTCTGTGTTTTTCCATTTTCTTTAGAACTTTCTGTTACTTGATGAGATATCACAGCACCACCGTCACCGGCCGTCAGATGGTAAAATGATAGTGCACATTCAAGATTTTACTGCTTCTTGGGATAAGGTAACAAATCCTCCGTCATAAGATCATGACTGCTAAAAGACAATGGGTGACATTGATTTAATAGAGAATTTTGAGATTTTACACATGATATAAAATGTGACTTGCTCATTCTCTGAAAGTATGTTACAAAAATTCTCAAAATCAGGAGTAAAGTTTGTAATTAATAGAAAGTAAAGTGTAAAATCAGCTTAAGGTGTTTGAGTATTTGTTCTTTATCTCATTTTCAAAAAAACTTTCAAAGTGTTATCTCAATTGGAACTTCATGTAGCTGAGCTTAGACATTGGTAATGCTGAAATTGATAGGATTGGACAGACTACGGGGGCAGTATGGAATGGGTTAACTAATAAATATGTAAATTATTACAGAGACTTTGGAGAATCAGTGTATGTTTTAATCTTAATGTTTTCAGACCATCTTATTACATATGGAGAAAAGCCCATGATTTGGATTTTTGCTTTGCTTTGGGTTGGGGTGGGGGCTCTCCTATTCTAAGCGTCTGGATGGTGTGGCTACTTTGGTGATGCCCAGGGCAGGGAGGAGTTCTCAGGCCAGCATGGTAAGCTCCATGGATTCCTAACTGAAGGGTCTCACTCTATGTCAAGTGGACATACAGAACAGACGAGGCCACAAGGGTTTTGCAACATTTAGGCAAAAGGGAAAATGACAGGGACCCCCCCCCAAGTAGTGCTCAGACCTGCTGCCTCAGTGCACCCCCTTTATCCATAACCCCACTGCCTTCCTCGCCTGCGTCCCTGGTCCTTTGTGCAGATCCTTCCGTCTCAGTCAGGGTTAGTCTGGAAAACAATGCACAGCATGGAAGAGGGGATTTTGTGCAGGGAATTCATTACATAGGTGATGAAAGAGCAGGTAGGGCAGGCGGTGGTGGGTGAGGCCCCCAGATTGGCATTGGCCGGAGGTGGGGTCTTCCAGAGGGAGTGCAGTCATGAGCCGGCTGCCAGCAGGAGTTGGGGCCACAGAGCTGGGGCTGTTCTCTGGGTGCTGGGACTGCCAGGGCTGCTTGGAGCCAGGCGGGTGCTGCTGGTAGGTACCACCCTCTCCTGCCTCCCATCCTCGCACCTGCACTCTACATGGCTGAACTAGAGTTGGCAAGAGGGTCTGGGAAGTGTAGTTTGCAGGAGCAGGGTAAGGGCGGTGAGCAGCGCTCCTTCCCAGCTCTGCTCCATTTCTCCCTGCTCCTGGGGTGCATGTGTTGAAACTCCACAGACACCTCTTTTCTTTCCATGCCCTTGGCTCTGAGTATTGTGCTACCAGTGTTGTGTTTGCCGTCTCTCCCAGCAAACCATCATGTATTCTCATATGCATAAAACCAAATCCCTGCACCTTTGCACGTGGAAACCCACACAAGGTGCATTATTCTCCACCTGCTTGGCACAGCTCATCCCAATACATACGATTCTGTTATAAAAAGGTAACCCTGGTGAATGCTGTTGAATTAGATCAAGCACTGAGGACTCATGCTTTACAACACGCACTTGAAGGACCCATGACCAAATTTCTTTTGTACCAAACTTTGCAACATCGTAAAATCGGCTGTTTTGTTTTTCGTCCAAGAACTTAATCACATCTTCTTAGACTGTTTTGCTGTTTGCTCTGTAGTACAGAACACTCGATCTGCTTCCCTGGCCCTGTCTGTGTGTTGATTATGCCCCGTGCATGGGGATCGTTAGGTCATAGTCATGGGTGAGAGTGCTGGGGTTGGGGAAGGAGCACAGACAGTGGGGGATTTTGGAGAGAAGCCAAGGTGGAATGAAGAGTGTACTGGGCTGGGAGTTAGGAGAAAGATGTGGAAGGTCTCACCCACCTGGGTCTCACTCATAAAATGAATGAACTTGGTCTCAGTACCTAAGCTTTAAAAGTTATGGTCCTGTGGGTGCCTCCAAATCCCCCTGGGGGCAGGGATTTTCTTCTGCTTTGTTCCCTCCTGCGTCTGCAGGCTGAGTCTCTGGCCCAGACAAGGTCCCCTTCTGTGCTTGCATCAGATGACCCTGAGGGTAGAGGCTGAGTCCCCAGGCTGCAGAATGCTGCCCCCTTCTGGTCACGGGGGAACAGTGCCAGTCCCAAGCCTCCTGCATGGGGCGAGAACCTCTCCTCCCTGACAAGAAACAGAGACAGCTGGTTTTGTATAGGGCTCACTCTCTTGCTGTCAAAACTGAGAAAAAGATAGTAAAATTGGAAATAGTTGTTAGGCACCATAGGTAGGAGTAGAGAAACTCAACGTTTGTCATGTATTAAAATCCAGCTTCTTCTGGATAGTTTTTAAAAATTCCTATAAAATCTGGGCTGGTGATTCAGAGTAATTGTGATTATTTTGGTTTGTGACCTTTTCATAATTTGGTATGGGATACATGTATAAAGTGTACAATTTATTTATGCACACATATTTTTGTATGTTACCATTAAAATAAAAATAATTATGACTATTTTGGCATGTTACAGTTCATTTATTTCCAGAGAAATGTTTCATTTTGAAGGTTATCCAGACCTTTTTTTTTCATCTCCCGTGCTTTTAGTCTTTGGCACATTTTACTAATCACTCGTGCTCACTCAAGATGTGAAGAGAGCTTGCTGAGCGTTTATCCAGAAAGTTCAAGGTTGTCCCCCTTCCGCCTGGGGTTAGCTCAGCTTCCTCTGGTTGTCAGTGGGTTGCTTCATACCTGCGTCCCTCTTCCATCATCCCGAGGTGTTCTGCCCTTCAGGGACCCCAGATTCATTTTGGAAGAATCCTTTTCTAGATTTCAGAAGGCTGTCTTGCCTTTGATTCACTCTTCAATATTTTTCAATGATACAGAAGAGCATTTGCCAAAGTATCTTGTGCAGAACACTAGCCCCTTAAGAGAGGGTTCTTTACGAAAGGGTTTGGGCCTCAAATAAATTTACTAGATCTTCAGCCACTGGGTATGCATGGTCAAGACTCTCAGCTCCACCCCATGGGGAATAAAGATGGAGATCACAACTGGGAACAAAGCCACTTGAGAATGAATCCCCAAATAGCTGCTGTTTTCACTTTACTGTCAATTTTCTTCTGATAGTGTTGATACCTGGATTTGGACAAAAGTTCTTATAGTTGGTGATTACTACTATTGAAGTTCAGTACTCTCTATTTTTTTTTTTTTTGGTCTTTTTGTGACCGGCCGCACCGCGCTCAGCCAGTGAGCGCACCGGCCATCCTTATATAGGATCCAAACCTGCAGCTGGAGCACCGCTGCGCTCCCAGGGCCGCACTCTCCCGAGTGAGCCACGGGGTCGGCCCAATACTCTCTATTTAAAACCTTATTTATATCATTTGACTATTGCTTAAAGGATAGGTAATTCAGAGTATTGATTGTCATTGCATGGGGAGAGGAAACTTGCATGTTTTGGTTTACCATGCTCTGCTAGATTCCCCCTTCTTCCCCCAACACGCATTTTAATCCTCTCAATTGATTTTCGGTTTGGAAGTTCTGTGTAGAAGCGGCAAATTTGGTTTGGTCTCTTAAAGAATGAATTGAACTGGGAAACTGTAAAACAATGTATTTTTAACATTAGCTGTTATTGAGAATTTTCTTGACGTTTAGCTATATGTGAAGACATACATAGACTCTTAAGTCTCTTTATCTTAGAATTTATTCTAAGATTGTTCAGGAATGTGACTTCTGATGGTACCATGAGTGCTTTATCCTTCTTCCCCTGACGTGTTGGATTGTACTCTGTCGTGTGTGCCTCCATGGTGTTTCTAGTAGAACTGCTATGTTGTCCCTGTTTACCTGGGATAGATAATGATGCTGCAGGTATAAAACAGGCTTCATCCCTTTGATCCATGATCCTGTACTTAATTTTTTTACTCCCGATTTTTGTTGTTAAATTAGAGCTCTGGTTACAACATTGACCATTGTATTAGTCCGTTTATGTTGCTTATAACAAAATACCTGAAACTGGGTGATTTATAAAGAAAAATGAAATTTATTGCTTACAGTTTCTGAGGCTGGGAAGTCCAAAGTCCATCTGGTGGTGGTGACAGTGACCCAGGGGTCTCACATTGCAAGATGGTGGAAGCAGACAGAGCAGAGAGAGAGAGAGACAGACTCTCCTTTTCTTTTAAAATCCTCAGAACCACACCCCTGACAACCATTTTTAATCCATTCACTACAGCGTGGTCCTACAATCCAATCACCTCTTCAAGGCTCCACCTTTCAGTTACCGTAGTAGGATTTCCCACCCTCTTAACCGTCACAGTTGGGGGCTAAGTTTCTATTAAATAAAATGTGGGGGATACAATTCAAGCTTCAGGGAGTTTTAGGGGGACACAAGTCAATCCACTACAACTATCTTTTGCCAGTTCATTTGCCAAGAGTAACTTTATAATATAAAGTGCCTTTTTGCTCGCTGAGCATTTCTGCAGTTCCTTCTTTATCAAGTGAAAATGGACAGATGCGTGGAGAGTTCAAATTGCTTACTAGTCAGGGCCGAGCATCCCGTGTGCTTCTGCTGCCCCCTTGTGGAGGTTAGATTAAAACCAAGGGTCTCAATGAAAACAATAAATGGTTAAAACCTTGCCATGCTGAATAGTCTAAGAATATTGTTTTAGTAAGTCAATATGAGCCAAGGAGTTTTCATTTCAAGAAGGTTGCCTTGTCGTTTCTACTACTTAAATGCTGTGGATGTCTAGAGCTGCATTCACGTGGAAATCTGATAAAAGGGCATGGTACTGCCTTAAATGCTAAAATTGCCAAACTGCTTCAACCTCCACAGAGAAATATGATTGGATGAAAAAGACTCCAGGACACAATATCTTATAATAAGAAGGAGAAAGATGTGGATTATTCATGTATCGATGACTATTGTGTTATTTTTGCCACTGTTTGAAGCTGTTTGTGTTACTTTATTGAAATGGGCACATTTTTGTAAACTTTAATTTATAGGCATCCGAAACCCCAACCCTGCAAGGCCTTTCCTTCACTGTCAGGCCTGGTGAATTGTTAGCTGTGGTCGGCCCTGTGGGAGCAGGAAAGGTAAGTTATGATGCCCTCTGCCAGCTTGATGCACCTCCGCATCCCATGTTAAATTCTTGGGGTTGAGCCCAGAGCTGTGTGTAACAGAGTTTTGAACTGGGTATGCCTGGAACAGCATTTCTCAGTGTGTTCCATGAGACACTAGTTTTGCAAGAAAGTTTCATGGGCAAATAAATCTGAGCAATGCATATTCTATTTCCCTTGGTGCTTCAAGGTGCATAATTGGCAACACCTTGTCTAGAAGTTGGACATCTAAAGTGAAAGAAGTTATTTATGTGACTGCTATTCAGGATAGAATGACTGAGAGAGTGGGGACTTCTTTTAGTCAGAGCAGACCTTATATGCTACAGGACATCTGAAAATGCTCTTCTGAAAAGCTTTAAACATTTCTTCATGTGACTTGTCCAAGTCACATCAATACACATTTAGTAAACGTGCAGCCACGTGCGTGGTACTGTGCTCAGAGCAAAAGATACAAATAGGCAGCTCTCCGCATCCACGGGTTCTGCATCTGCAGACTCAACCAATTGCAACTTGAAAATATTCGAGGAAAAAGCCCAGTAACAAATAATACAGCAATAAAAAGTAATACAAATTTTAAACATACAGCATAACAACAATTTACATAGCATTTACACAGACTTAGGTATTGTAAGTAATTTGGAGATGATTTTAAAGTGTACGGGTAGATGTGTGTAGGTTTTGTGCAGGTACTATGCCTTTTTATATCAAAGACTTGAGCATTTGCAGATTTTGATATGAGGAGGTCCTAGAACCAATCTCCCAGAGAATAGTGAGGGATGACTCTATAAGCAAGACCCAGATGCCTCTGTCTCTAAAGGCTCCCAGGTTCTAGGACAAGACAGATGCACAAAGATGATGATTTCAGTTCAGTGTTACACACTCTCTGATAATCGTAGTCACAGACACATCACATCCCTATGTTGTAAAAGATTTAGAGGAAACATGCCTGCACACTTAGTCTCGTGTATTCTAAAACATCAAAAATGGAAATCTAAGCTAGGATGTATAAATGATAGGGTGATTATTTCCTTTATGGTGGGTTTTCTGCTCTACAGAAACATGATGCCAGAGTTCCTTCGAATGAATATCTTTCTTAGTGCACAGGATATGTTATGTATACATGGCTTTTCCAGAGCAAGGCCTTTGTCAAGTAGAGGATACCTGGATGCAGGAACAACTGTGTTTGATATTGGATATACGAAATATTTATCATGCTGGGCTACTCTGTTGCTCCAAACATTCTTAATTAGTCTTTGTTTTATGTCGCATTTCATTTGGGGTAAACTCATTGGGGCAGAGTAGATTGTTACACTCTTATTTTGTTAATATTCCTTATAATCTGTAAGTTTACAAGTGAGCAACAGTGTTATTTCCAGTTTTTTATTGCAACTTTCAGTGCTGTACTTTATTCCACTTAAACGAAAGAATTATATTTATCAACCCCCCCAGGCTGGGCAAGGCTGTGTTGCATCGGCTTGTTCTGTGCTGAGTGTTGACTGTGCACACGTGTTCTTCACTGTCTGTTTCAGTCATCGCTGTTAAGTGCTGTGCTCGGGGAACTGCCCCCGAGTCAGGGGCTGGTCAGTGTGCATGGAAGCATCGCCTATGTTTCTCAGCAGCCCTGGGTGTTTTCAGGAACTGTGAGGAGCAATATTTTATTTGGGAAGAAATATGAAAAGGAACGCTATGAAAAAGTAATAAAGGCTTGTGCTTTGAAAAAGGTGAGTGATGACGGTTCAATTTCATATATTTGAATTTCAAGTAATATTGATGTTTAAACTAAGGTTTGTTAAAAGTTTTTTTTTTTTTTTTAATTTTGAATGATCTTTGTTATTTCATACTTTAAGCTAGTCTTTTCTGGGTACACACACATACATTCTCTGCTGTTCTAATCCTGATGTGATAATGATTTTCACAGGATGCTTTTACCTTTTTTTTCTTAAAATGGGCAATTACAAAAATTTGCAAAAGTGGAGAGAATATGTATTGAACCTGCATGTACCCATCACCCAGCTTCAGCCCCCATCAGCTTCGTCTCTCTCTCCCCTCTGCTGGCCCCACCCCCACCCCCAAATTATTCTGAAGCGGATGCTAGACCTTACAGTATTTTATCTGCAAGCATTTCATCGTTTCTGTCTAAAAGATAATTGCTTTTGAAAAAAAAAATCACATTATCAATTATCCTTTAAAAAAAAGTTCCTTGATATCATAGACTTTTTCGTCAGTGTTTACAGTTCTTTAATTATCTCATCAAGAAACCCTGTTTACCCCTTGGTTTGAATCTGCACATCCCATGGACAGGCTTCCCTCTCCACTCTGTTTTTGATTTGCGATTTGTTAATTAGAGACAACGAGCTGTTTTCACATTTCTTTTTAATACCGCATCATTTCACCAGGAGAGATTGTTTTCAGAAATAACGTTGAGTTTTGCAGAAAATGGCAAGATGAAATGCTTGTGTATATGTTGAGATTTAAATAACATTGGTGGATGATTGATGAAAACCAAACATACCTGATAGGAGACTATAAGTTAGCAAAAAGAAAGATGAAGGTAAATACTGATAAATACTGTGTTACCCTCTTTGGGCCATAAATGTCAGTGAATCGCGGCGTGAAAAGGCTCCCCCGGGGTCTGTCCAGTGCGCCTGGACGTCCAGCTGTTCTTCTGTCTCGTGTGCAAAAGGCCGCGGCTGCCTTCGGAGGTGTGGTGCTGACGGCTTCTAGCCAGCTTTGTGAGGAGGGAGTGATTTCGCTTGAACAGTGGCTCGAATATCATAGATTGTATCGTGTGAGTGGCAGTTTATGTGATGTGGACAAAAACATAATTACTTATTTAATGGGCTTTTAGTGCTTTGCCCTTGGTTATTGTTAATGAGGGCGTATGTTTTCAGAAATGACATCAAGTGAGCAATAATGGGCTAGATTTTTATTAAAGAGAATAAATGTTATATAAGAAAAGAAGGTGTAAAACAAATGCAGAATAGAAATAATAAAAGCTCCCATTTATTCAGAGTCTGCTACGTGTTAGTCGTTTCTCTGTCTCTCACACTCTCACATGTGTGCACACAAAGGTGAGAGTTTTTAATCTTTTGTCGCTATTTCCCAGCATCTTCAGTGTTACTGTCCTCATGTTATAACTGGTAAAATGCAGGCTCAGAGAGATGAAGTGACTCACCTAAATGTTTGCAGATTCGCTTCCAACCCATGTCCTCATGACTCAGACTCCATGTTCTCCTGTGTCATGCCACCTCAACTGAGGAGGTTTATAAGGCAGAACTATCTTAAAAATTGGGTGGAATGGAAAAAGCAGTTCTCCAGCATTTCCATTTTTCCTTGATCAGCTTCAATTCCTGATAACCACCTGGGACTCCAAATTCCTGGGTCAGGCCTACCTGCCTCTCCCCTCCACATGTGTGCTTCTCTGGAGGAAAGTAAGTGTATTAGTCTGCTTTTGTCATTGATAACACAGTACCTGAAACTGTAGAGGAATGAAATCTATTTCTTAGAGTTTTGGAGCCTGGGAAGTCCAAAGTCTAGGGAACACATCTGATGACGGTGTTATTCTTGGTGGTGACTCTCTACAGCAATGCCGGGTGTCACGTGGTGAGACTGGGCTGAGCAAGAGAGAGCCAACCTGCTCCTCGCTGTCCTTATAAAGCCATCAGAACCACGCTCATGACTGCCTATTAAACAAACCATCAACCCATTACTCTGTGTGGGTCTGGTTCTCACGATCTAATCACCTTAAAGACCCCACCTTTCAAATACCGTAATTGGATTTTCTCCCCTCTAAACACTGTGACAATGAAGATTAAATTTCTAAGACATGATTTTTGGGGGACCCATTTGACCCACAGCAGTAGGTGTTGGGATAGTGGCTTCCAGTAAGCATTTCCACAGCCACCTGGAGGACTGGACCAGTAGTGAGGACAGCATCTAGGGCTTCAGTGAGGCATGCAGACTCCACAGGGCTGGGCTGCATAGTGGCCTTGATGGCAGTGATTTTTCTGTTCATTCTTTGATATTTATAACATGGACTGTTGTCCTGTTCTGCTGAATGGCACATGTGTGCCAGGTGCTCGTTTCCTGTCCTTGGCAGGAAAGTGGGCCCAGGCTGCAGAAGGAGAACTGCTGGCCTGCCTTTGTCACTTGCTGGCTGTCACTTTGGCCCATGTCCTGGGCCTCAGATGTTTCTGCTACAAATGGAGGACATTGGCTTGGAGGGTTTCCAAGAGGTTTGCTGCAGTTCTGAAGTGGCACTTATGACTGTTGAGCAGGGGATCTGTAAGGCCTGGAAGAAACCAGGGAGCCCCTTAATGGGTCACAAACTCCTTTGCTGATCTCCTTTTGAATCCACGTGTCAATGGACAGGCATAAGATGGCCACAGACAATAGGAGCTTCCTGGAATTGTCCTGGTCTGCAGGTACAGAGACTGCATGTGCAGTAGAAGAGGTGGGGCCGGTGAAGAGAAACAATCCTGGGTAGCTCCAGATGGTTGCCTCAGTTTCCTTTCTTATGAAGTGGGAGAGATATGTGATGATTGCCAAGACTGCCGGCAATGCTTGTAAAATGCAAACTTGCCAGGTTTTTGGTAAATAGTAGTTATTGTCACTATCATATAGCCCTTTTCTCTTAATCAATCAGTAGGATAAATAAAATGAAGATTGCTCCTTACAGTTCGCCCTAACCCACCTTCCTCCCTCCAAAAAATCCTAGAGGCAAAAACAGAAAAAGGAAGATTTCTCATATTAGATATAGTGGTAACAACTAGATGTAACTGAAGTAAATTTATGAGTTCATTGAGCTAAAAACATTTCTGAGATAAAATAACAAGATATGAAGTATTTCACATTTCACAGCATCACTTTAGGCTGAGTATATATTGGAAGTGACATTGTAGTGACTACTGAACATACCTCTGGAAACAAAGTAATAATGTCAGGTACTTTAGGGGCAGAAGTTAAAATCCAAGGCTCTAGGGTGAGAGAGTTCTGGGATTGAGTCTCAGGTCCTCTTTACTAAGTGTGTGATTTTAGCTAATTGACCGAACCTTACAAAGACTGTTTCTTCATCTGTAAAATGGGGATAATAATGCTGGCAACCGCATGAGGCTTTTGTGAGCATGAAATGCAACTATGAATTTAAAGTGCCTGATTGCTGCACACTTTAACAGGCCTTCTATAAATGTTAGCTCTTAATTGTAAGAGACACCAATTTTGAGTTAAATCATGTGATATGACGTGTTAGAAAGGCTGTATCTGAGTATATAACTTTTGTTATTTGAATTGATATTTATATAGTAAACTACACACAGTTCATTAAATAAATCAATAATAAAAATATTACCATATAGACACATCACATTATGTAACATTTTTCTGCATGTTCTCTTTTAACCCTTGCGTACTTCTTAGAACTTTTAAACAATACATGTTCAAAAGACTGGTGTTGATAAATTCAAGTTTAATGTTTTCCTACATAGATCACTTGAGTTTACAAACTCCTCTGAGGTACCAAGTGACTTACAGTTTCTTCTCATATTTACTACATTCCTGCCAACTTGGACATTTTCTTTTCACATTGCCTTGACAATTTTAGAATAATCATTGTTACATCTTTATTTTTTTTTATCCCAGTTAGGATAACTTATCACTTCCTTGTGACATAATAGAAAATAAATGCTGAGTACAAAAGAGATGCCTGGAGCAAATCTAAATGTGAAGACTAAATTTTTTTCTTCCTTTTTTTTTTAATTGTAGTAAAATACATATAAGGATGGCCGTTTTAAGCACTTTAAAACATACAAGTGCATGGAATTAATTACATTCTCAATGCTGTGTAACGTTGTAGATGAAGTAATTGCTTAAATTTTACTGAGCAGTAACTCAAGTGAGCATGAATACCTTCCTCTCACTGAGAGCACTTGTAATTTATGCTCAGGTCATGCCTTCCCTTTAACCACTCCAGAAAGTCATGGTTAGGAAATTAGCCTGACTCAGGTTTTACTCCAGTTCCTCTGGAATATTTTCTCTGAGGCTTGTCTATAAATAGTTTGCAGAGTCAATAACACTCCAAGTTGTTGTAGTCTCAAGGTGCTACTTACTACCAGATTTGGAGAGAGCCCATTCCTTATGTCCAAGCTGTGGTAAGTGAAGGAGTAGATTTTAAATGCCTTCCTTAGAAAATGGCTAAGATTGCTATGCTACAGCTTGGTGCTATTTTTTTTTTTTTTTTAAAAGATGACCGATAAAGGGATCTTACCCCTTGACTTGGTGTTGTTAGCACCACGCTCTCCCAGGTGAGCCAACCGGCCATCCCTATATAGGGATCCAAACTCATGGCCTTGGTGTCATCAGCACCACACTCTCCCAAGTGAGCCACGAGCCGGCCCTGAGCTTGGTGCTATTTTGAGAAAGAAAACAAAACACTGTAAAATCAAGGCATAAAAACTAAGCAGAACACATTACAAGGACTGTCTGCAATGAAATGGAGGCCACGTAAAATGTGTATATGGGCTGGGGTCTGGGAACCTATTTTACAGTGGCTCCTGATTTTCATGAAAACCGAAAGCAAGAAATGGTGTTAACTTCCGAGCTCCATGAAGAGATAATGTGCAATAATAAGGAATTTTCATCACAGGACAATTGCTGCTTTTCATCTGATGCAATCCAGTTGAGCTTTGACTCTGTAGGGAGCTCTGTGTGTGTCTTTGTTGGGGAGTGGGTTATGATGGAGATATTCTGCCCCTTTTTTTCTTTTCCCGGTGTGCTTTACTTAGTGTGATTCATGCTGTGACTTGGGGTGGGGAGGGGGTCTGTTGTTTGCAGTAGAAAATGTGTCTCAGTCACAAATAGCAAATTACAATGATCTTGTGTCCTTTTTCCACTCGGAGAGTGTGTTCATACCCTTATTGCTTCTCCCAGCAACCTGTGAGGTTTAGTAATTCTTGTTTCTCGAGACATTTTGTGGAAGAGGAAAAATGAGACTTAGGGGAGGTCAAAGGACTTGCTTTTCAACGATACCCCAGTGTGCCATTTGCTTTGTTATTTGCTGTTGCTGTAGAGTCCAAGGCTGATGATTGTGAAGGTTAGTCGATACCCAGCAAACTCCCCAAACTGTCTGTGCCAGGATCTGAGTAGTGATAATTATAGGCAATCTAAGTAAAGATTTCTAATATAATATTGTGTAACTTATACTTGAATGTTACCCTTTCATTTGCGGACTGTTCTTTTTTTTTTTTTTTAAGTTACTGTACCTTGTCAATTTATTTCTTAACTAATATTCAAATGTAACTTTGGCTAAATTCCCAGATCCTCAAATAAAACCTTCTTGCTTACTGTAGCTTTCGTTTTTCCTGGCTTGCATGGAACAAGAATCTTGGTCCAGCCGATCTGCCCAGCCTCTCTCAACCACACTGTTCCTTTCCCTTTGGTTTTTCCTACCAAGCTGCTCTTTCTGCTCTTATTTCTTGTATAGATTTTGCCTGTCACTCTGTCACATACCTTAAGTGTCACTCTGAGGACATGGGTCAAGTGTTTTCCCTTCTCTGGAAGTGGGAAGCCGAGGCAGTGAAGAGACACTTATTCCTTGATAAATTAAGTCTTCTGGATTTAAAAGCCACATGTATCTCACTGGGTATGCAACCCTGACCCCTCTTGCTTGGGTCTCTGGCCTCATCTCCCACCCCTCTGTACTCAATCTGCGCCAACTCTACTGGCTTCCGAGTTGCTATTCTTTGAGTACCCTGGGAGTGCACCTGCCCCATGGTCTTTGCTCTTCTTCCTCTACGTGGAACACATTCTGCAGATTTGTGCCAGCCTACTCCACCCTTTGTCAGACCTCTGCTTAAACCCCCTTGATCAGGGCCCTTGCTGACCACCCTTTGTAAAATGGGCTTTCTCTCCATTACTCTCTGTCTCCCTAAACCAGTGTCCTTTTTCCCCTCAGTACTTATCACCACGTGCATTCGTCTTAATTTCTTATATTGTCAGTCTCCCACCGTGGGAACTCTAGGGACTTTGTTTTCTTCGTTGCTGAATTCACCATGCCCAGAATAATGTCTGACAAATAGTTAATAGGTGTGTGTTAAAGTAGGGAGGTGCATAAATATAGTGGGAAAAACTATAGCATTACAGCAAAAAAGGCCCTGAGAGTTTCTTTTTTTTGAAAGGTTCAAAGTTACAATTTAATCACTGTGAAATATATCCATTGCTGTTGATCAAATACATGTATATTTCTGAAGCGCTAACGTGCAATGTTTAGGATGACAGTAGGAGAGCACATTTTAAGTCTTTTCTTTCTCTCTATAGGATTTACAGCTTTTGGAGGATGGGGATCTGACTGTGATAGGAGACCGGGGAACCACGCTGAGTGGGGGGCAGAAAGCACGGGTCAACCTCGCAAGGTAAATGGCGTTTCCGTGGCCATTCTGCTCGGTGTCTTTCCTGCTACTTCTAGCGGTGGTTAACGTAGAGAACCCGCTGTGTGCTGGGTCTGGTGTGAAGCGCCGGTGTTAGCTTATTCCTTGATGCCTGCAATGAACATCCGTGTTGTTGATCCGCGTCGTGATTTCTAGGTGAGGGATGGGGAGTGTGAAGTGTTCTTCTGTCTGACATCTCTCTGTGTTTTCTAGAGCAGTGTATCAGGACGCCGACATCTACCTCCTGGACGACCCTCTCAGTGCTGTGGACGCGGAAGTCAGCAGGCACCTGTTCGAGCTGTGAGTTTGCTTGTGTTGTGTGTCATTTCTGCTTCCAAGAACCTTTCTGAGGTGTCTCAGGAAAGCCTTTGCAGCTTCAGAAAATTCAGCTCCTCCTGCTCTGGTGTCCTTTTCCCTCCCTCCTCTCCCCCACACAGAAGATGCATTTTAGAGAAATTTTACACAAATGCAAGGTCAAGGTAGGAAAATACAGAAGATGATTTCAGTGTGTCAAAGTGAGTGAAAATAGGTGGCAAATTATGAAATATTTTCCCCTGCTCTTTGCAGTTGTTAACCCAGAAACTGTAGATGGATCCAGACCCCAGGAATAGGAAAGATTATGCACAGTTTTTAAATCAAAGGGTAGGACTCATCCACCTGGTCCTTGGCTTTTAGTTTTTTTCCTCCATCATTTGTCTGTGGCATACTAGAAGTGAGGTTTTCAGGACAGGCATTGGGCTTCCATGGAAAGGCCTGCTGGTTTATGCTTATGTAGGTTTGGAAATAATTAGTAAAGTCTAGCATTTAAGCATGATTTGTTCCATATTAGAGTGTGGCTTCAAGAGTTTGATGTTGCTTCATGGGTTCTTACTAGAATTAACACTTAAGATCCACAGGTGTATAGGGTTAGCTTGCATTTGCAACTAGGTATCTAGAATCCGGCCTAACTCCTGAAGTTTGCTTGGTGTTTCTGAAATTTTACTTTGGCTCTTGCTTAGCCACTGAGGTGGAATGACTCTGGAATCTTTTCCATGTATTCTGTGCCCTATTGTATGCTCCCTGATGCTTCCTGTGTCATCTGCACTGTCCTTTTTGAAAGCATCATGAACTCGGTCTTGCTAAAATAGCATCCAGATCTGCCCCACAGTTAGCTTCCTGTTTGTTGTTCACCTTGTTAAGGCCCATTAGCCCTTTCAGCTGTGCTGATTGAATCCTTTCTGTGCGCACTGAGATGGGCACTCTTACAGATGTTATTGTGCAGAGCATCTTACTTTACAAAGGAGGTCCGTAAGCCACAGGGAATGACCCATACTGGGCAGAGTAAAGGAGACAAAGAAGTTTAGATCTCACTCCTGCCCTTCAGGAGTTTGTCTACATGGAGTTTATCGAGATAAGCTCATGAGAATAATTCAGCATACTGAAGGGGACTCGGTGTAGGATAAACAGTGCTAAACGAAGAAGCAGGCAGCTGTGGACATGCAGCTAAGATTGGAAGCTCACTGTGGGCTGGGCTTGGGCCTGTGGTCCTTGGGAAGGGTTTGTAGAGGCTGAGAATAGGATCCAGTTCCTTTTGGTAAAAGGAATAGTAGAAGCAGAGGTGTAGAGATGGGAACAAGCAGGGCACGTGAAAAGAAGAGCAGGCGAACAAGTCTTCCTCAAGTGCAGGATGCAGATTTTGCAGTAGAGAGAAAGTCACTGGAAATGTTCGCTGGAAGGCCCTGTGTTAGTCAGTCTGGCTGCCATAACACAATGCCACAGACTGGGTGGCTTAAACGACAGAAGTGTTTTTTCTACCAGTTCTGGAGGCTGCAAGTCTGAGATCAAGGTGTCAGCAGGTTTAATTTCTCCCGAGGCCTCTCTGATTGGCTTTGCTGTGTTCTCACCTGGCCTTTTGTCTGTGTGCAAATCTCATCATCTTCCAAGGACATTGGTCAGATTGGATTAGGGCCTGCCCTCACAGCCTCATTTTAACTCAATTACTAGTTGAAACGTCCTGTCTCAAAATTATAAGGTCCTGGGTGTTAGGGCTTCAATATAAGAATTTTGGGGGAACACAGTTCAGTTCGTAACAAGTCCTAAATAGCAAAGGAAAGAGGGGTTCAAGCAGAGTGGGCAGTTTGAGGAGTAACCATGTCTGGGCTCTTGATTCTAGGGGCCAGGACACAAGGTCACCCACTAAGCGTAGGACTTCAGGAGGGATTATTAAGCATTTCCTTAGAGTGTGTGTGTAAGATGTGCCTGGTATCAGGATGAAGGGAAAGTTCTGCAGGTGGACGTGGTGAAGGTTGCATACTAGTGTGAATGTGCTTAATGCCGCTGAACTGTACACTTGAAAATGGTTGAAATGGTAAGTTTTATGTTATGTATATTTTTCTACAAGAAAATGTGTGTGGTTCTGTTGAATCTTTCAGAATGTAGCAAGCAGCTGGCACTTGGCATTGCCCTGGCCTTCTGATCTGACCCTCCTTTCCTGCCCGCTCCTGACTGTGTCTTGATGAAATTTCTCATAGGCAGAGAAGGGCCTTGGTGGCTTGTACGAGTCTTGTGCGAGTCCACACTAGTTCTCCACCACTGAAAGAGCAATTCCTGGTGGGACACTGTGTTAGAGTCACAAGGGAGGAGGAGGAAGGTGTTCTGATTGCAGAGTATCAGTGTGCATGTTGCAAAAGCTCCCCCAGTTTTTCTCTGAACACGCAAGATATTTATAAAGTTCTCTCGCACCTTTAAGGTTTAATGACTTTGGATATACACTTGATAGAAGCAAGCTTGTTAAAATTGTTGTTTGCTAATCAGAACCACATTTTTTGGGGAAACTTAGGGCAGAGAGCACAAATGCAATTTAGGAAATCACTCAGCAGCAACTGGAGAACGTTCTCAACGAGTTAGAAAATTGGATTGAACAATATGCGATGAAAGATGGCGGTTGTATTGAAACCTAGAAATGTGGAGTGTTTTGTATTAAAAGTGAATGAATTACACTTCTATCTGCCATTAGCAGTTTTACTTCAATCATGGATATAAATCCAAGGTTATTAAGGTTTGTGAATTTTACAACTGTATGTTGTAAACTATCACATACAGAAGGTTTGGGGCACTTTGATTAACCGATGCCAATCTGAGCTGTTGCAAACTGTGGGTCTTGTATTTTAGAAAGCCCAAATTCTTAGCCCCCTTCCTTTTGCATAATCAGTTCTTCAGGTCTGTCATAATCAGGTCTCCCACCCTGTTGCCTACCTAATTGTTTTAGTCTGTTCAGGCTACTGTAACAAAATTAACATAAACTGGATAGTAGAGATTTATCATAAACTGGGTAGTAGAGAGTTCTAGAGGTTGGAAAGTCCAAGATCAAGGTGCTGGCAGTTTTGGTGTCTGGTGACCCTCACCCTCCGGGTCATAAACAGCCATTTTCTAGCTGTGTCCTTACATGGTGGAAGGGGCAGGGCAGCTCGCTTGGGCCTCTTTTATAAGGGCACTAATCCCATTCATGAGGGCAGATTCCCATGGAAAGGCCCCACCTCCTGATACCATCACATTGGTGGTTAGGTTTCAACTTATGAATTTGGGTAGGAACACAGACATTCAGAGCACAGCACCAGTTTCCCTTCCCTGTTTCAGTCTTCACAGACTCCCCTCACCTTTAGGATGAGGTTTGAAGTCCTCGAATAGCAATCGAAGTTCTTTGCAACCTACACCTGTCACTTTTCCAGCCTTTCCCCATAAGAACCCAGAACTCCAGCCAGGCTGACTTATGTGGAGTGCCCTGCACAAAGTGTGCCCTTTCTCACGTCTGCCTGTTCGTATGGGTGTTGTTCCTCTGTCTGAGAGCCAGGGACAGTGTGCCCCCACCTGCCTGCCTGTCCCTCCTGCTCCTCCAGAGGACACTGTGCCCTTCCTGTCTGCCCATAGCCTTTGATTTTCTGTATTAGTCCGTTTTGTGTTGCTATAACAGAAATACCTGAGACTGGGTAATTTATAAAGAATAGAGGTTTATTTGGCTCATGATTCTGGGACAGCTGTGTCTGGTGTGGGCCTCAGGCTGCTTCAACTCATGGCAGAAAGTGGCAGCAGCCGGTGGGTACAAGCAAATCACATGGCAAGAGGAAGCGAGAGAGAGAGAGAGAGAGAGAGAGAGAGAGGAGGTGTTAGGGTCTTTTAAACAGTCAGCTCTCATGGGAACTAACAGAGTGAGACTCACTCAGGCCCCCGCCCCCAGGGAGAACGTTAACCCATTCGTGAGGGATCCACCCCCATAACTCAAACTGTCACACTGGGGATCAAATTTCCACATGAGTTCTGGGAGGACAGTACATCCAAACTCCATCAGCTGGGTTGTTCTCAATCACTTATGGGTCCTTCCCCTATACCCCCCCCACCCCCCCGCCTGGGAATACATAAAAGCACTTTGCAAAGTTCATTTCTGCTTCAGAGCCATTGCACCTGCTGCATCTTTCTAGGAATGTATGCCCAGATATTCTCATGGCTCATATGTCACCTCCTTGCAGAGAGGCCTTTCCTGACGGCTGCCTCTGCGATAGCAACCCTCACCTTGCTTTTCTTCATAGTTCACATCATAACCCCATAGTGCATGTTTTGTGTTCATGTCATATGTCTCCTCTACATGATGCGGGGTGTAGTCTGTCCGCTTGACCATGGGTGGATCCTGAGCACTTAGAACAATGCCTGGTACTTGGTAGCTGCTCAACAAATGTGTGAATGAAGGTAGTGACTCTGTCTTTCTTCTTTGTGTATTGTCCACCATGCTGTGTGCCAGCTCTTAACATAGCCCTTATGTAGGATAAGAGTTAAATAACTCATTGCTGAATCAGGCAGTATTTTTATGGCTTGACCTGTGAATTTTTACTCTTTAAAGTTTGGAAAGTATTTTCCCAGAGATTTTGATAAAAAGCATGGTTTAGGAAAAATTTAAAGCCATTAATTACAATGCTATTATAACTTTATGTCATAATGAAAGATGTTAGGAAGAAAACATTTTGAAACCTTTTAGGTTGGCCCATCTTGGACATAGCAACCCATCAGACTTGATTGTGAACATCTCCCTTCAGATGTTTATATAGAGGGATTAATGGCAGGCAATTTTGATTTAAGGAGAAACGATTCCTTTAAAGCTTGAGTACTAAGCCCTAAGAGGGGTTTACTAGCTCGAGAAACAGGAATGAGAGAAGCTAAACTAAGATATGTGAAAAGGGAGAAGTTAATCCTTTTGGATTTAAAGAATGAAGTGATTGTATATGCATCTACAGTCTTGGTTCTGATCAGAGGCCCAATCTCAAAAGCTCCCCCTTATGCTTTTTCAATCCTGAATTGAAAGCAAATGTTTAGGGGAAGGCTGGAGGATGGAAATAACATTTATTGAGCATCAGTTTTGTCCTGGGCCTCTTCATGGATTAGTGCTTTTATTTCTCAGAACGTGCCTATGAGTTAGCCTTATTTTGAGATGAACAAACTTTGGTTCAGTGAGGTTTAGTCACTTGCTCAACGTTGTCAGGCTTATAGGAGATGGAGCAGGGGTTTGAACTCCAGTCTCAGTTTCTCCAGAATTCTTGATCTGACCCACCTCAGCCTATTGTGTTGTGGCCCACATTTCTGACATTTGCTCTGTGCAGGGACTTGGGAACCCTGAGTGTGTGCCAGGAGCCCTGCCTGTGGTTCCCGTGCCCTTTCCTGGGTGGCTTGTTTCCCTGGAGAGGCTGTAGACCGTTGTGGGATGGGGGCTGGACTGAGTTTCCAGGGTTCTGCATTTAAAATGTAGAAGCACTTGGAAAGGTTACTGTAAAGACACAAAACTCTGAGGTTGAATACTGAGACTGGGTCTTATCTTTGAGCCAGTGGGTGATTTCCACTGTGATGTAGACCATTTGGATTCTGTTCTTTCATTTTCATATTTGAGAGGTTTTAGTCCTAATGAAAGAAGATTTGCTTCCTCGATAGGACTCAGGAATTCTCATTGTGGAGACTGATGGAAGCCCCACTAGCAGACATTTTAACATTTGATATTATTTGGGAAGGAAGGGCTGGAAAATACACTCTAGCAAAGGTTACCAAGTATCTAAGAATTTAAAAAAAATTTTTGGTTAATATGTACGTCATAAGTAGTAACCTAGGAAACCATCTAAGAAAAATACACACATTTTTATATGACATCTCTCTCTCTCTCTCCCATCCCTACACAGCAATAAAATAATCAGTATTTTAGTTAAGTCAGCTTTTGGAATCTCAGTATCGTTCAATTGTTTTCATCATAAAATATATAAGGAATTGTTAAACAGTGTTAGAGAAGGAAAATTTAGCAGTTACTACCGCCTTTGCCAGACTGCTTTTCAGAATTTCTCAGGTGAGCAGGGCTCAGGTTTGCTGCTAGTGAAGTTTTTAGTTGGCTTTATTGATTTATATTTATATTTAATTTGTATTTGTATTTAAACTACAAATCTTTGACTACTGTGTTGTCTTTTATGGTTTCAAAATGTATGTTTTTCAATTTGGAGTGCCCCCATTTATGTGTCTTTTTAATACTGTACCTTTTATATTTATAGGTGTATTTGTCAAACCTTGCATGAGAAGACCACAATTTTAGTGACTCATCAATTGCAGTACCTCAAAGCTGCGAGTCAGATTCTGATATTGAAAGATGTAAGTAATTTCAAGTTTCCCAAACTTGATAGCACTCGGGTGTGTTGGAGGAGGGATCTTCCAGCCTCCTTGGGCTTCGTGGGAAACTCCTTCTCAGTTTCATGTCCATTTCTTCACAGAGCTGGAACTAATGCCTTTGACAATAAAGTCAAAGGACTTGTAGAAATGTCTCTATTATAGTCTAACCCATATTACCCTGAAGTATATAAAAAAAAAATTGCTTCCTCAAAGTCACTAAATTATAACTGTTCTAGTAGCATCGTTAAAGATAAATGATGTTTTATTTAGAATGTTTTGTTTCTCTCTTCTATGACTTAAAGTCAAAGCATATTATTTGGAAATTACAGATACTGAGACGTGTTTGTATCCATTTGATTGTCACACACAGTTTGTCTGAAGAGCATCTTCCACTAATGTGGTAATCCCCCCTTATCTGCGAGGGATACGTCCGTCCAGGACCTTCGGTGGATGTCTGAAACCCGATACTACTAAACCCCTATGTATACTGTGTTTTTTCGATCTGATTACTGAGATTGCTACTAAGCAACTAATGGGCAGGTGGCATAGACAGTGTGGATGTGCTGGACAAAGGGGTAATGCACATCCCAGGCAGGACAGAGCAGCCTGGCGCAGGATTTCATCATGCTACTCAAAAGGGTGTGCAATTTAACACTTCTGAATTGCTTATTTCTGGAATTTTCCATTTAATATTTTTGGACTGATTGACCGTGGGTAACTGAAACCATGGAGAGTGAACTCATGGTTAAAGGGGGGACTACTGTAACTGAAGTATGGTTGGATAGCTGAGCACCCCCTGATTAGAGGACCCACCTTGCTGGTATAGCCAGTTGCTAGTCTCCCTGCACAGGTATTTTTGAGGGCCCAATTCACGTGACAGCCTGTGTAGCAGTAAGTAAGACAGAGTTCTTGCTGTCATGGGGCTCCCGTTCTTCCTGGGGATAGATGTGATGAAAAAGATAGAGGGGTGGGGGTTGCCTCACAATGACAGTGATGTGAAGGTGTAGGCCATGCAGTCACCAGGAGAGGAGCAGGTGGAAGGGGGACCCGGTGGTGACAGCAGGATCCTGAGGGAGGAAGGCAGCTGGCATGGTGGAGGAACAGCAGGGAGGCAGCGTGGCGGGGGCTGAGCGAGCCAGGGAGAGCACGGGGTGTGCTGGCCTCAGAGCGCTGGGCAGTAGGCTGGGAAGTGGGTGGAAGCTATTGGATGGTCCAGGGGAGGGGAGTGGCGTGGTCTGATTCGTGATTTTAAAAGATCCCTCTTGGGGCTGGCCCTTGGCTCACTCGGGAGAGTGTGGTGCTGATAACACCAAGGCCACGGGTTCGGATCCCATATAGGGATGGCCGGTTAGCTCACTGGGTGAGCTTGGTGCTGACAACACCAAGTCAAGGGTTAAGATCCCCTTACCAGTCATCTTTTTTAAAAAAAATAAAATAAAAAAAATAAAAGATCCCTCTTGATGTTCGCTGGAGGGGCTAAAGCAGAAGCAACTAGAAGTTTCAGTAATATAGAAGGATGGGCTTAGGCTAGTTTATTCAGTTTCCTAGGACAGCCAGAAAGAAGTACCACGGACTAGGTGGCTTAAATGACAGAAATGTGTTGTCTCACTGTTCTGGAGGCTGCAAGTCCAAAATCAGGTTGTCAGCAGGGCCATGCGCTCTCTGAAGGCTCTAGCGGGGAATCCTTTCTTGCCTCTTCCACCTTCCGGTGTTTTGCCAGCTTCTCCTTGGCTTGCAGCTGCTGCACTTTGGTCTCTGCCTTTGTTGTCACATGGCATTGTCTCTGTCTGTCTGGCTTTCTTCTTAGAAGGACATCAGTCATACTGGATCAGGGTCCACCCTACTCCAGTGTGACCTTGTCTTAATTTGATTACATCTGCAAAGATCCCATTTCCAAATAAGGCCGCATTCACAGATACCAGGGCTTAGGACTTGAACATATCTTTTTGGGGGCCATCATTCAACCCACCACAGCTAGCATGGTTGGGGAGGTGGAGGTCACTGAGAATTGCTCTGCCCTGGCGGTGGTCTGGCCCTCTGTCCTTGGCCTGTTACTTCTATACCTCAGCACCCTGTCCTTGCCACTTGTCTGTTCCAACAGGCCCTTGGCCAAATCCCTCCTTGGAGGTCTAAAACCCTCTTCATATCTTCCAATGTTTTAATATTTCCCCTCCCAC
Organism: Cynocephalus volans; assembly: GCF_027409185.1. Taxonomy (NCBI): domain Eukaryota; kingdom Metazoa; phylum Chordata; class Mammalia; order Dermoptera; family Cynocephalidae; genus Cynocephalus; species Cynocephalus volans. The sequence goes on from NC_084466.1 coordinate 17,436,180, forward strand.
AATCTCTTGGTAAAATGGTGGAAATAACAAATAATGAATATTAACTACAGTTCATGTGATCTGTGTATACCATTCTCAGAGAGAGAGAAAGTTCACATTATTGCAGCCAATCATCTTGCAAGTCTTGTTTAAAGTGCCTCCTTGCTCCTTTAATGTGGCTGCTAAAGAACAGTGGGGAACTTGTCTTACTGAAGCTCTGTCAAATGAATTCCTACTCCAAGGAGGATTATAAAAAAGCAGAATTGCTCCCCTTTCAGAAGCAATTACATTTGGGGGCCCTTCTGACTCCTCCAGGAATAGGAGGCTCAGATTCCTCAAACCTGAAAACAATTTCATGTGCAGAGGGTGGAAACTAGTGTGGTAAAACCTGAATGTTGGTAGGATTATGAGTGTAGAATTAGTGGGTGATAGAATAACTTATTTTATTTTATTTTATTTATTTATTTTCTTAAAAAAATTTTTTTTATTGAATCAAAATGATTATACAAATTTTGGGGGTTCAACATTGAGATATGTTTATCAAATCAATATTACTAGTACATATATATTGTTACAAGTCATAATTATTCTTTATGCCCCTTGTCCAATCTCCCCCCTCCACCTCTAATTGCCCTAGATTTCTCTCTCCTTCTGAAAGAATAATGGTTACTCTGTTGATTTGCTGCCTAGATGATCTGTCCAATGCTGAGAGGTGTGACCAGGTCCCCCAATACTATCATAGAGCAGATGCTTCTTCTGTCACTCTGGAATGGGCTTTGTGGAGAGAGACATCCTCTTTTCTCTGGTCTCTGCTGGTGACCCCTTGTGTCAGTGCGTTCCAGTGGCTGGTGGACCGTCTGTGTGGGGGTTGTGGCGTCGAGCCAGAATAACCTTTTTAACCAGTTCCCAGAGATTTTGAGGTTCTCTTTATTGCTTATTTTGAGGATATCCCCAATTTTAGTACTTTTAAAACAACCATTTGTCCACTGGTGGGCACCCTGGATGAATGTTGGTCTGGTCCCTCTCGAGCTGCAGACACGGGGTGGCTGCCCCTTCCGACCCCTCTGAACTGTCAATTCTTGGCTTCTGAGGAAAATTGCTATCTCGATACCAGTAGTAGTTTCCTTGTGCGTTTTAGTGAAAAGTGATAATTTCATTGAATGAGGTGTGTGAATTTTACCTTCTAAGTAGAATAAGACAAATGTATCATAAATAACTTTCTAACTCCCCAGTTACCAAAGTGTTCCAAACAACCTAAAAGTATTATTTGATTTTTTTCCCAGTGGCGCACCCTGTGGGTAGGAGGTTGGGGTAGCAGGTAGGGTCCTGGGCCACCTTCCCACCGCACCTGAACTGCCTTAGCCAGAACTGCTCTGCTTTGATTTGTTTTGTATCCCAGGATTTTGCCTAATTTTTTGTATGCTGCTGTTTGAGTAAATCAGCTGGGTCTCATTTCATGGGTGAAAAAGTAGTGAAAATATTTGCACATTATTTTCTGTAACTTTGTAAGGAGGGGAAACTGTGCAGTGAGGTGTCACATAGAATGTTGAATTTTCAGCGAGGAGCTTCCTGAGTTTGCAGGGCAGCTTTAGAGGAAAGATCTTGAAGATGCAGCTCATGGGGTCCATGTCCAAGGTTAGTTCCCAGTGTCTTGTCCTGGTGGGGGCACGTGGCCAGCTGAGGCTGTGGAGTGACTCCTACCTGTGCAGATATGTTTGTGTTCACCTCCCTATCGATCTTAAGTTTCTTCCCTGGGACATCCTCCTCAGTGGAGTCAATGACCTTCATTTTTCATGCATGAGTACACATTTCTCTCATACCCCCCAGCACCTAACACAGGGTTTGGCAGAGAACAGAATGCTTATTTATGTGTCAAGTTGAATTGTACTAGGTTTGTCTACCAGAATTCCAGACCTAAGGATGCTTTTCTTACAAAAATCACAATTGAAGGCCAGTTAATTTTCCTTGATTAGTGTTAGATTATATTGGTAGTATTGAGTGCAAATATACTCCTCCAATTTTTAATTTTTATTTTAGGGTGAAATGGTACAGAAAGGCACTTACACTGAATTTCTGAAATCCGGGGTAGATTTTGGTTCCCTTTTGAAGAAGGAAAATGAGGAAGCTGAACAATCTGCGGTTCCAGGAACTCCCACACTGAGGAATCGTACCTTCTCGGAGTCTTCGGTTTGGTCTGAACAGTCTTCTAGACCCTCACTGAAAGACGGTGTTCCAGAAGGCCCAGATGTGAGTTCACCTCATGTCACGATGTGCCCTGGTTTTGTCAACACTTTGTAGACTCATGGATCTTTGGTCTACTCTGCTCATGACATCATCGTTTTTCCCAAAGTATATTCTGTGGTTCTAAAGCCTTGTTTGCTGGGATTGGTAGAATTAAAACAGAACGAAGGGGAGCAAACCTAGCTGGGGTCATCCTTTGGGTGTGGGCTGGGGACATTCATGGAGATCAAGAGTGGACATGCTGCTAAAAGTCCCAAAGATGTCTGTGGCTCACACTGATAATAGAACTCTTGAATTTGCAGTAGGTGAATCCCGCTTGCTCTGGTGGCTGCGGGCTTCCCTTCTGCATCCAGAGGCTTAATTTGAAGACCCCCTTAGACTGAGTCCTGCTGTGTCCTACATTAAACCAGACACTTGTAGGCTGGAATGTTCCGACACTGCAGGTGGCTGACAGTATTATTTTGCCCTGTTGTCAGATGGTTTGTGTCAGGCCAGAAGTAGCATGCGCAAACACCTCCCAATTTCTGGCACACAGTAGACATGTAAGAGTTAGTTCCCATCTTCCTTTCTTATCTTTCAAGACTGGGAACCACATCTTTCTTAGTTATCGTTGAATATCCCCAGTGGCCAGCATAGTGCCAAGGACATCCTTGGGTCATGTGAGTCTGCAGTGTTTTCTAAATCCTCCAAGCAAAACTGCTCTGGAGCTCCCTTAAAAATATGCAGACATATGTCTTGCCATCCAAATCCTCACTCTCCAAATCCAGGAGGCTAGATGATTCTTAAAATTTTCAGATTAGTCCCTCACATTAGACCCTCACATTCCAAACTCTAAGGCATCGATTTCTGAAGCTCAGGAGCCAAATCGATTTGGACCGTGTGCTATCACGTGCTTTCCAGTCTCTCATGACTCACACTCACTGTTTGAACTTCAGGCACCACATTTGGCTAACATTTTGACCTTCTACTCTGTTTTATGTTTCCGTCATTGAGTGACACAAATAATCTAGAGTGACACATTAATTCCACATTATTTTGCATAGTATTTTGGAACAAGCTTCTGCATTGATACTTGAATTCAGGTATGTTAGGCATATGCAGGAAACCATGATGTCATACTCCAAACAAAGCCACACTAGTGTATTAATATTTCTTTGTCTCTGATAGACTCCAAGGAGTGGGATGGCTGGGTCCACGGGTAAATGCATACGTGGTTTGGCTAGATATTTGCACACTCATCTCCATAGGACATGTACCATTGTGTACTCCCACCAGCAGCGTAGATGTGCCTCTTCTCCCGCAGCTTTGCAAAGAGTATATTGTCAACTTCTAAAACTTTACTGCATACTGTTTTGTCTCTTACTGCCTTTTTCCTTCACAGACTGAGAATGTACAGGCAACACTATCAGGGGAGAGCCGTTCTGAAGGAAAAGTTGGTTTTAAGGCCTATAGGAATTACTTCAGAGCCGGTGCTCACTGGTTTATGATCATTTTCCTTCTTCTGCTAAACATTGCATCTCAGGTAAGTAATAACATTTGTTTTGTGCTGATTGATATTTATTGTACTCCTATTTCTGCTGTTATTACAGCATTTTGTAATAATTCGCTTGAGATTTGCAGGGAAATGTGCTGTCTGTGGGGAACCAAATGGGAGATGTTTCCTGTTATTGCAAGTACTTTACAAAGAGCTTCTAGAAAAAAGGGTATCTTTAAAGATTTTAAAATGTTTTAAAGATTTTAAAGTATAGTACGCATTTCCTTGAGCTGTAGTTCCGGGAGGTTGGGCTTGGTGCAGACCTGAGCTGCAAGGAGCATCTCAGTCCTTTCAAGTCTTGTTTTTGATTATCCATTTTAGTGACTAAGAGTTTTGAGTTGGTGATCATGTCAGTGTTTCTTTGTTTTTCCCTCTGCTAGGTTGTCTATGTTCTTCAGGACTGGTGGCTTTCATACTGGTGAGTTAGTTTCGCCCTGACATGAAGTGCTATGAAATCCACAGGAAGCTTTACTTTTCTGCAGAGTTCAGGGGAGAGATGGAGTTTGTCGAACCTTCTCTTTTCATCCTCACTCACTTCACCTGAAGAAGAACTGAAGTTCTTACTGGTGGAGTGTGACCCATAATGGTCTCTACCCGTGTCTAAGCCTCATAGCCTGTTCTTGGATGGTTTTGAGAACTCAAAGTCACCATTCAAATCGAATTTTTGTAAGGTGGATGTACAGAGGACTGTGAGCTGGGAATTATTTTCCAGCATAAAACATTTCTCCCATATTGAGGTTCTTTTTTTTTTTTTTGTATTTATCTACATTATATGTATAGTTTAATATATATATTTTTTTCTTTCCTGTTCCATAGGGCAAACAAACAAAGTGCACTGAATGTCACTGTAAATGGAAAAGGAAATGGAACTGAGAAGCTAGATCTTCCCTGGTATTTAGGAATTTATTCAGGTAAAGTTTAATGATTTGGTCTATTATATGAGAGTCTGAGGTGCTTACAATGAGCCTGTGTGAGTAACTAGGGCTTCCAGGAGTAATTTGGTAATGTCTTAACAGATTAGGAGTCTGTGTTGCATTTACTCTGTGAATTAATTAGAATAATTATTTTTTAAATCTACTAGAAGAAAGAGGTTGAATGAAGACTCTTAATTTGCTCTGTATTGGATTTTGAAAGTTAAACCAGGATTGAGCATTCAGAAAATCAGCCACTGGAAATATGTGGCTATTGTCTATTCTAATAGGTTGCATTAGCTAAATCTTATATCATTATATGGATGGGCAAGGGGATTAGAAACGGATCCCCACCCTGTGGTTCGGATTGTTCCAATTCTGTCTGAGTAAACTCTGGCTTTTATTGAACTTGGATGAAATCCTCTGGCAGCGAGGTCCCCCAAATAAAAACATTATTCCCTCACACGTTTGCAAAGCTTCCTTCCCCAAACTGCTCATCTCTCGGGCTTCACTAATTACCTAAGAGGGAGGCTAAGCAGGGAAAAATCCAGTGTCTGGGAATTAGGACTCCTTCTGTCTCTTACCTAGAGATCACAATGTTATCACGTCCCCAACTGTGTGATTAATTTAACATTTGGCGTGCCAGACTGATATTAACACCATGCTCTTTGTTTTCACAAGACTGCTTAGAATATGCATAGCATTGCATACCTTTTGAAGGAAATCCTCATCTAAAATTTTAAATATTTCCACAGGATATGCTCATACCAGCTTTCCTCAGAGATAGAATGGGTTATCTTTGTAAGAACCTGCTCATTGAAATTTGGTATTTATGAGAGTACTTCAAAAAGTTCATGGAAAGATTTGTGTTATCTTTTAATTCTATTTTTCCACAAACTTTTTGAAGTACCCTCATATTTTTGTGATCACTTGCTAAGAAATCTAAATGCATGAGCTGTTTACCTTCCAACTTGGTGGACTGTGTGAGATCTAAAGGAGGAAGAAAAACAATTCTATTATATGCATATATTCAAGTAGGTTGGCAGTTTAAGGCAAATACCTGTTGATGGAGTTTAGGATTTTGAACAGCTTTCAGGGATTAGTTAAATAACAGTGATGTGTTGTCTGAAGGGCAAATATCTACTATAGAAGCTTCCCCCACTCTATGTAGCATTGTGAGTCAAGAGATATTAGGAAAGCTCTTTTAATTTCTATATGCACAGTTGGTACTCATTCATGTCTTCATAAAATATACAATTTGAATCATTAATTTAAAAATGCTTTATGTTTAATAACTTAGTGGGAGATTAGCTGCTTGTTTAGATTATTTTATGTTAAAATATAATTTGTATTTTCTTGCAATTTAATTATTTAAGAGGTTTTCTATGTGCAACTTAATATGGTATTTTCAAATTCTTTAAAGCTACTTGGGCATTTTCTACAAGGAAAAGGTAAATCATTTCTCCTGTTCCCTATTAATATCACATGTTGGTATCAAAACGTACCACAATTTTAGATTATGGGACATATTATAAATAATAAAATTTGGAATGTGGAGAAGGGAAGATCAACTACTTTTTATGATCATCTTTCTTTCTTCTGAATTTCTAGTAGAACTTGCAATTGAATTAGGAAAGCCTAGAATGAAATTGTAGTTTACACCTGAATTTTTTTTTTCTGTGTAGTTTACGTTCAGTGAGAGAAAAGTAAACTATTTTAATTCTTGTTTGTCAGTGTATCTTGTATAAATGCATTATACTTTTGTAGAATCCAGATGCTTTATGGTTACTTTATAAACTGCCTGACCTGCTTTAGCATTGTTAAAGAAAATGCAGGGTCCTGTGTTCTCTGAATAGTATTTCTTTATTTCAGGTTTAACTGTAGCTTCCGTCCTTTTCGGCGTAGTGAGATCTCTGCTGGTGTTCTACGTCCTTGTTAATTCTTCGCAAACTTTGCACAACAAAATGTTTGAGTCAATTTTGAAAGCTCCTGTATTGTTCTTTGACAGAAATCCAATAGGTAAGTCAGATACCAAGTTTCTCAGTAAATATGTCTTGTTAACACATTTAGGATCCGATTACATTTAGTTTTTGAAAATGGAGGGCATGCTTAGAAGAAAATCACTATGCATGGTGGTTCATTTTCTACGAAAAGTTTCACTGATAATTTTTTCCTACCAGAGAAAATCTGCATATAGGAGTCATACAATCTTTTATTCCAGTTTATGTGTATGTGTGTGTGTAAAAATAAATGAATTTCACTTTGTGGAATGATTAAGAAATCCATTTGTTGTGTGACATATGAATCCCTACATTCCATGCAGACATGTTTAAATGTAGTTGAATAGTTGCTAAAACATTGGCTGTATTTATGTAGCATTAGGCTATGCAACTTTGGGAAGGGTCTTCTTATCAGGAAAGCTCTCTGACATAAGACAGGCCAGCATTCCTTTCTTTCATTGGAAGGCCTGTCCATTTTTGGAAATATAAACCTCTTAAATGTGCCGACTATGAGGTTTACTTGAAATGTTAATGAAGAGTTCATTAAAACCCATCATTGGTAAAATGTAAGCATCCCCTTCAATAAAAGTTTTTAACTCTGTAGTTTTAAAGTGGACTTGTAGTTGCATAGTAGAGGCGTGGTGGTATGTGCCATGCAGACCTTCAGTACCTAGTTTCTTGATATGAGTAGACCTTGTACTTTTGAAGCAGGTGATGCTTCTGCCCTCTGGCCCTTTGGCCCATCGTGCTTCTGAAGGTAGCCTCCTGTACCTGGGTTCCTATGGACAGTTAGTCACCACCATTTAGCCCCTCCCTGGTCAGCTGGGTGGACTTGTGGTGAGGCCCAGAGTGGCTTTTTTTGTTCAGGTAATTGACAGGACCTGTAGTGGCAGGAGGTGGCCTTGAGGGACACCTGGTCATTTAGTAGCTATGTGACTAAGCCCAGAGCTCATAGATACTACTGGACAGGCAAATCACAAAGCACAATGTTGTGGTTAAAAGCATGGACTCTGGAACCAACTACTTGGGTTCAGTCCTGGTGCTAGTTACTAATAGTGATAGCTATTATATTAATACCCATGTGGTAGTTACTTAATTTCTGTGTGCCTCTATTTTCTTATCTGTAAAATGGGGATACTGTTCATACCTACCATATTGAAATATTGTGAGAATTAAGCAGGTTGATTCATACATTCCCAGTGCTTAACACAGTGCTCAGCTGCAGGGTTGGTGCCTAACAAATGTTAGCAACTGATACTATGGTATCTCTGACCTTCACGTTCCTAACCTGGCCTTTTCTCTTTTACGTGATTGTTATGAGGATTAAATAAGACTATTCTGGAAAGCATCTTGTGTGGATTTACTTAACAAATATTGTTTAATCCGTGCACTGTGCGAAGTACAAGGAATTGTAAACTGCAGAGGCCTACAAATGTACAGTCTGATTATAGCTGTAGTTAGAAAGTGATTGGAGGACTTCTGTACTATTGCAGCTATAAAGTTGCTGCACTTTGCCAGTTAATTTGAAAACTACAGTCGTAAAGTTTGGAGCATTGAGTGGTACTGCATTTCTGTTATCACAGGCCTCTGAATGCCCGTGACTACATTTAACCAGGCTCTTCATGTTCAAGACCTGTAGGCTTCTCCTCATGCTGATTTATTTATTATTCAGGGATTTGGGACCGGGTCTGAAACTTGGAGGTCGCTAATCTTATAGCAGCAGACTAGTGTTTATCTTACCTCCTCCTCCTATATCTGTTAGCAGGACTTTATCCCTTCAACATGTGGAAGCCTCTAAATAAGTACTTCAAAGATAGGCCTAGTTTGCCCACAATGTTTAGAGGTCATGAATTATTTGCTTTTTTTGGCGGTAGATTAAAAACATCTTTATTAAAAAATTAAATTAAAAATTTTTTAAGAGTAGATTTCTAATTTTCATTTGGATAAATTTTTTGTACATTTGACAATAGTGAAGCACACACCAAATCTATGAATTATGCCCCATTGTTTACACCATTGATTGTGTGTACTTCAATGGCTATATACTACATTAAAAAAATTCCCCTCTAGAGTAGCAAGGTAGACATGCTTGATCTTTCGCTACTGTTAAATATATATGTTAAATGTATATAAGTGCCCTGTATAATGTCGCACCTCCCTGAATTACAGATTGTGTTCTCTCAGCAGCATAGAGACCAGGAAGTGGTCTTTTTTCTTCTCAATACTTAGTTATTCGGAGCAAGCTCTCAGGGGAGCCCCAGGGGTCAGTAAGTTTCCTCTGAGCCCAGCATGAGGACAGCCTCCCAGATTTTAGAAAACCTAGGGAACAGGAAGGATTTTTGCCAGTGTATAGTATCCAGTAACCTAGACTAATAGAAACTTCACATAGAGCCCTACTGGATCTGCCCCCTGCAGAGCTCTGCCTGGGGCAGCTATAGCCCAGCTTGGACTTGAGGAGGTCTGGGTAGAATTTCCTTCCACCCCCATCTCCAGTTGCCACTTGTGCTGGGATATTTTCAGTGACCCTGATCTGGAATGTAGAAATGTCATCTTCATTCATTCACGAGTGCATCTGCCTCAGATGTACGTACTGTCTTTTTCTTTGTGTCTCCTCCCAGATCCTTCCTCATCCATGTTAATCCCTGGGAGAGGAGACCTTTTGTGTTTATACCCAGGGCCCCAAACATTCCATGGAAGGTCCTGAAACACTGGCTGCTTGCTGTAGTTCAGTTTCACTCATTTGGAGTTAAGAAGAGTAAGGTAAACCTGGAAGGTGTATGTTTCTGCTCAAAAGTGAAGTTTCTTTGGCTGCACTTAAACCATTCCAGGTAGCTGGTTCTAAGAGAGAAGGTCATGCCTCTCCAACATGCAAGACTTTATGTTACTTTCTGTTTTGAACCCATGCGTGAAGTTCACCTTTGTACGATGCATTGTTGTCTTTTGACCTTTTGTTGATATATCTTAAGCTGTCTGGGTAAAACTCGAACCAAACTAGTGTGTGGCCTTAGAAAGACAAGAGCCAGTTTTCTTTTTCCCTCTTTTCTTCTTTTTACCCTCCTTCCTCTCACCCATCTCTATTTTTTCTTTCCTTCTGTGTATTTTGGTAATGGTATTGTGTGTGTCTGTTAAAGATAGTCATGTTTTTGGCTGCCCCATACTTCCTACACTTTTGGATTGTGACTTGAGTTGCGTAGTACATTTGCAGACGCGTTCTGATGCCACTCGCCGCATCTACCTCTTCCAAGTCAAAATTTGCCCTCTGTCCTAGCCCCATTGCAGTTCTATCAGATCTTAATAAAAGGATAACACAAATCCCAGGTTAACACTAAATCATCCAGAAGTTAAGAGATGATTTCTATTTTCAGTGCAAATCATGTTTTCCTTGCATGGGCAGAATCCGTTTTACTTTTGACATCCAGCACAAGAGGGCAGCATGCTCTGCGGTATTTCAGGGCTATAATGTAAGAACAACTCATTGCAGAACCTGCTTTTATTTTAAACCTTTTTGGAAATTCCATTTTTATAGCTTGGGACTCTGTATTTTGATAGGCGATGATATGGAATTTGAAAAGCATTTTCATGGTTTATTATGTTTGAAACATTAAACTCTTTGTTAAAGAAATATTCACAGTCTTGTCCTGGATTACCTAGTATTTCCAACAAGGTTATTAGGGTTTCCTAATTAACACCTTCTCAACTAGTAACTGGAATAGGCAGACGCTGACATCTTGACTGTATGTATTTTAATTCCCAGAGAATAGATTATGGTCATTTGTATGATCTGTTTCTGTTTTCTTCCTAAACACAAGTTTAGGGAGAAGAAAGATGACCACACATTTTTAAAAATTTTCTTCCGTGCCATTAGAGTAAGCAGAGACATTTTATTCTTATCAAGTCTCTACAATCTCTCCCTTTGTTTGGGAGACAAGATGAGTGGTTAGTTGTCCTGTTTTCTCATGCCCCATGATAGTGACATTAATCCGTGGCTGCATGCATTGACTCTAATGGATTCCAGATAAATATTGGTTTGTTTGCTTTCATTTTGTTAATTTGGCTTTAAGAAAGTGGCCACCGGTGTCAGTAGATGTGTTTGTTTCTTGTCACAGGGAAGTACAAAGTTCATATTGGGTTTTGGCCAGTATGTTTGTAGCACACAGCTGGTTTTTGTGCAGTGTGTGTGTGTGTGTGTGTGTGTGTGTGTGTGTGTGTGTGTGTGTTAAAAAAGGAAGTACGAATTGATATCATTTTTTTCTTGGATTAAGTTAAATGAGAGCTTGAACACTAGAAAAAGAAAAAAAGAAGCTTGCTGACTACTTCTGTGGTTGCTTTTATTCTTCTGGTGGAAGGTGCTCCTCGTCCTTGAGGTGTGGAACATGAGTGTAGCACTAGATTTTCAGACAGACGTACTCTCATGTCCTCCCTAATCAAAAATCTAAGAGTTGCCCTAAAGATTAAGATTTCCAGCTTGACTCAGTAGGAAGTTTGGCTTGTAGATGATTTCACAATTGTAAAATATCCTGAATTAGGATGTGTATCTTATAGGGATCTGGTCGGGGTGGGGAGCAGGAGGAGGGTGGTAGTGGTTTGCACTATTGTTCTGTTTCTCGAACCTGGAGAGGGACTCCTTGGAATCCATGGCCAGTTGCTAAATAATTCGCAGAGAAGTGAAAAGTGAACTGGAAGCAACACGGGGAGTTACTTTACTGTCAGAAAGACTGTCTTGCTGTACTATTTATAAAATCAATTGGCAACATACCACCGCCTTGCCAGAAAAAAAGTCATCAATAGAGAAGAAACATAATTGTAGGGGTACCTGTCTGTCTGTTTATTCAGTTCAAGTGACCACTGGAGTTAGTGCTAAATGCATATTTTTAACAAGTATAATATTTCAGCACTGTCAAAATTACTTTGACGATAATAGGCCTGTTAAATTATAGCTCTATAAGTTAGGAGGTGGTAAGATGGCTCTGCTTAGCACACATTAATCTTTGCCTGTTCACACAAGTGATTCTGCTGAGCGGGTAGCATGTTTAAACAAGAAATACTGGTCTTAAAACCTCTGATTTATAGTCGGTGTTGTTTTGACACTGCCTCGTTCAGACGATTTACAAGGCAAGGCTTCGTGTTAAAATATTTCACTGGTGTCATCATTCGTCACTGACATAAATATTCAGTAGTGATGCTGGAAAATTGGTAATATGCCCATTCATGCCAAATCACTCGCTGTGTTTCCTTTCAAGTGAGATCTGTTGTGGATATGGTTAAAAGACACTATGATTTTTCTTCCTTGAGAGCAGATGAGCTGTAAGAAATTGAGAATAAGAATAACAACCACCCTGACAGCTTTCGTGTAGTCATCTTGCAGAGGTTGCTTTTAATTCTGGCTCAAGTCCTGAAGGCTTTTCCCCCTCCCTTTCCTTGCTTAGTGCACATTGTAAAGAACATATTTATATGTACATTAGTTAGTTTAAGAGGCTTTTTGTGTTCAAAGGAAGAAGTTAGTCATCATCAGAAAAGCTTTGTTGCAAAACAAAAACACACATTTCCCCTTTTCATTTTTCCTTGTTAATAATAACAAATGCAAGTGACTATAAAGGGAATAACACAAAAGATTGCATCAATCATAATGATTCTCAATAGCCACATAAATATTGTTTTTTCAGGTTTGAATGAAACAGCTAATAGTTTGAAGTAGGTGTGGTGATTAAATCCTGTCAAGTTGTCCCATATTAAAAATAATGTTTTTTCACACAACAATGGTTATATGTACTTAAACTCTTATCAGGGGTGATATTAAGTCATATTTTATGGGAGTTGCTCATTTACTGCTAATAGTATCATAAAAGCCTTTGTTATGAGTTTAAATAGTTACATAGTTACGTATATTTGATTGCTATTGTTATTTTGTCAGTAATCTTTATAAATGGGATTATGATAGCATTTGTCTACAGCCAGTAAATATTGCACCATTTTGGTATACTTCTAAAATCTATTACAATGTTCTGAGTATTCTTGATTTGTGTTTTTTCTCCATAATAAATTATACATGGAGATAGTGACAACTTAATAACAGAGAAAACACTGTGTGGTTGTCCAATAAAATGTTAAAAAGATAAGATTTGGGCAGCTTGTGCCTTGTTCAAAGTGGTAATCATGTAATATTTCAGGAAATTATAAGGATGACATTTTACTTTTGTTTTATTATTTTCCATTAGTGTATATAATATAGTAAGTGGCTTAATAACAGGGCTGTGTTCTGAGAAATGTGTCCTTAGGCAATTTTGTCACTCGAACATCATAGAGTGTACTTGCACAAACTTAGATGGTATAACCAACTATAATCTTATGGGATCACCATCATATATATGGCCCAGCGTTGGCTGAAATGTCATTATGTGGTGCATGACTGTAGATGTAAATATATATACACATATATGTATATGTGTGTGTATGTATGTGTATTTCAAAGTATGTGTAAGTTCTCCACTTCAGTCTAATACAAGGGTATTTCAAAAGGCTCATGGAAAAATAGAATTAAAAGATAATACAAATCTTTCCACAAACTTTTTGAAGAACCTCCATTTTGATGGCTATGGTGTTAATGCCCCTAGTTCCTAGGTTTTTATTGGTTTGTTATCTGTGTTGTCTTGGCCGGCAGCTAACCTAGAACTAGGTAGACTTTGGTACTTAGAACTTGGCTAGTGTATCCCAATGTATTGTGTTAGTATGCCCAGTAATTCGGCATTACCCTATGGGATGTGTGATTGATAAGAATTCAGATGTTGTCATTAAAGAATTCTCCTCCCCTACTGTTAGTTTGACATTGTAGCTCTTTGTGACTGTCAGAAATGTATTGTATTACCTTTATGACACAGTTCTTTGCTTCTGTACAACCATTCCAAGAGAAAATGGAATAGTATTTCTGGGCCAATTTCAACATGAATAAATATTGATAAGTACATTACTGAGTGCCTAGTATGTGCATAACCTAGTTTTCTGATACTAATTGGAAGTCATTGGGGATTTGCTGGATTGAAATTCACTTTTATCTTGCTATAAGGTGAAGTGTTTCCCCTCAAAGATTTGATTTTGAAGCTCTCCTATGACACCATGGGGAGAACTCTGATTTCCCTTTATAACTGGAGTTTTCATATTCCATTATTTCATCCCCATCCCCTTTATTATAAACATTATTATTTATTTTGTAATGAAGAAACTGAAAAAAAATCTGAGTATTTACAACACTGAGTCTGTGGCATTTTATTTCACATAAAGTCTAAAATCTTGGGGGGCTTTCATCAAATTTTTGATAATACTTATCAAAGTTATGGTTACATATATGGTTTTATAATTTAGGTCATTATGCGTTTCTGCTGCCAGTGTCTTCTGTCAGCTTTGTGCTGCCCGTCCTCTTGGAGCTTGCTTATTGTTCCCCTGAACCCAGGATTAGACACCTTGTAAATATTAGACACCTGATGAGTAAATATTTGTTGGCTGGACAGAACAAGGCTGGGTTTCAGGGGTGCATTTGCATCTCTCCAAGCAACTCCCTTAAAGAAACAATGGAACCTTACAGTGTTGAAATAAAGTGTAGAGCCCTTTTGTCTTATAGTTGGTGTTTATATTAAGTTGAACTTTTCACTATAATTTTTTTCAAAAGTACAATTTTTCAGGAGATTATCTATGGCGGACTTTGTTCGCGGTATATGATGGTCTCAAGAGAAATCCATACATTGGTTCTTTGGAAGCTGTGATTCATGAAACTAGACTATCCGTGGTTCCAAGTTCTCCTGTTGTTTACCAGTCAAGAAAATGAAACTGTCAAGCATGTAATAAATTTCCTTGGAGTTTAGCGGTGCATTGAAGATGACTTTTGGCACTTTTGTTGCTAAATATTTGATACCTTACAGGTTTGCCTTATAAACTACATGCTCGTAATCAATCCATTTCAAAACATCAGTAGTCATTTTTAAACTATTATTGCACAGGGAGTTGAGATGTGAGGTTGAGTTGTCCCAGTTCTGCTCGGAACGCAGCTTTACCATAGCTAAGCCAGTCATTTGGCTTCTCTTGGCCTCAGGTTTCTAACAGGTAAGAAGAGAGGCTTTTTCAGTCATCAACTGTTGATTGATCATCTACTGGTTGTCAGCTGTGGTCCCAAGTATTGGGATAAAAAATCCTTGTTTTCAAGGCATTTCCGAACTTAAATAATTGTAGACATTGGATTATTTCTCAAAAACCATCCTGTGTCAGTATTCTATGATTCCATATAGAAAGGATACATATTAAAAATTAATACAGCTGCAGAATGGAGATCTAGATACACATACAGCACACACACTTAAGAACATAGCTCCGTGGTATATCTCTTCTTCATAATCACAGTTGCATAAGTAATTGGCTTTGATTTCATAAAATTCCCCAAAACTGTTCTCCTGGCACTTCAAGGTGAATTGTTTTCAAAACGAAATCACACCAGTGGGAGTATGAGAGGTGTTTAGGAAACCAAAGTAAGTGATTCTTTATTTAAGATCATAATCTCTAAGCTTACAACAGACTCAACACAGTTTCTAACCAGGTGCTTGACTGTACCAAGATGCTTTCCTGACCCATTGGGGAGGGTCTGGGTACTACAGCTCAGCTCAGGAAAGGGTGTCAGGGAAAGAGGAGGAACTTCCAATGCTGCCCTTTATAAGTACCTTCATACATTTTGGACTTTTTAGAAGTCTTGACAGGAGATAGAACATAAGCAATGATACTTTCCCTATAAGTAATGCTATTGTGAAATCAACTATGATCCACTGAGAGAGTTCTCATGGTTGGTAACCCGGATTAATCTCTGAGAAATTTCCCCCTCATTTTAAGTAGAAGCTCTTTAATATCTAGAAAAAAGACTTGACAATCTTCAAAGTACATTTTGAGTGGAAGTTTATTAAAATATTGTGGTCATGTGGAAAGCTATCATAAAATCACGTTTTCTGTTCTGGAAATATTTTCCTTTCATTTCTTTTTTGCATTTGCATTTTAATAGATTGTATCACATGGGCAGATGTTTGAACCACTTGAACACCTGGAAAGTCTATTTTAGACTTGTTCTGGTGTTTAGAATAATCTTTAGGCAGACATTATTTCAAATACAATCATGCTCATCATGATGGGAAAATTCTGCCTCCAGGTCTGCTGTTGATAGAAAGTAGGACTATGGAGCAACTTGTTAATACATCAGTAGAAACCAGTGTATCTGCCCTGTTTGATTTTCACCCTAAATCCCTGATTTCAGGATGTTTGTCAGTAATTAGTTAATGAATTCTCTGTGAATGTTAAGTGGAAGTTTCTAGAACTGTTCTTTTGAGTCAGGGTCTCATTGCTCACTGTGATTGAAGCGTATAATCAGAGCATAGAGATTTTGAGAGTGTGGTAAGAAAAACAGTGCATCAGTTCTTTGTGTTTGCACAAAGACATTTGAATAGACGCTGCAGTGTAAGTTGATTTGTCCCTAAATATGTTTTCTCATGTAGGAGGGTACTTTACAAATTTTGTGGAAAACTAGAATTAAAAGATAATACAAATCTTTCCATGAACATTTTGAAGTACCCTCATATATAGTTCCGTATACCTAGATTAGGAGCGGTGCTTTGAGGCATAATCAGAATCATGGTTAATTTTTTTCATTACTGTTAAATATTTAAAAGTACAGTAAGAAGGAAATGGTTGCTTTCTTGTAAGTAGTCATTATTTAAATTTTTTTCCCTCTTTTTTCTCCTGTCGGTGTCACAATGGCCTGGGCTTATAAAATTTATTTCCTTGGGGGAACTATAAATTTATTCTTTCCTCTTTGGAGAATAAAATGGTAGTGACATCTTAAAATTATATCTCATGCTAATATAAATCTCTCTATTCTATTACTTAGCATAAAAATGAAAAAGGAGTCAAATATGGTTTAATGAGTTCTACCAATGAGCTATATTGTAGACAGAAGTATTTCGTATTGGTGCCAACTTTTAAAAGTTAGTCTTGACATGGTCCTGTAAACGAAAGACAAATCAACACATATTTCAGGCTGCTGAGTAATCAGTGTTACTAGAAAATTGTTCTTCCTTGTCTTCAAGATTAAATGAATAGTTGTTGACATAAATAGCTAGAGTAATAAAGAGGAACACTTGTGTAATCCAGACATCGGCAGTTTATTGTACAATCAGATAAGCTGCTGCTTATTAAGGAATTGTCAAGTCTTTAGACCTGGTGAATAGATTTAGCAAATTTAAAAAACTGAATGGAGGAAGTTTTAATTCCTCTTGAAGCCACATGTTCTAACCACTTTCATCTCCTTTCACACACGAGAAGCTATAGGAGTTTAAAGCTTAATTGACGTGGCCTTCAGGTATGTCTTCTTCCTGCAGTTCCTGCTCTGGCAAAGCAGCTATCTGTTCTAGATGAGATTAGGGTTTGAAATTTTTTATATGGTAAAATGAGTACCTCATAGTTTTTAGATAAACATTGGGTATTTTTTTCTAATATAGCTCATCTTTTCTCTCCCATTAATTCTCATGTTCACTTTTGATTTGATGTTAGATTAGAGACAACTTTGGTTGTCATTTAAGATTCTCTTGATTGAAACATTGATGTTTCACATCTTAAATATTGATGATGATGATGTGTGTGTGTGTGTGTGTGTGTGTGAGTGAATAAAAGAGAGAGACTTTTTAGTTAGATTGTCATACTATATTAATATTTATATTATTGGATTATACTAAAGAGATGTGAAATTTAAAGTTTGAAAATTAACTAGCAAATAAGGTGACCTTTGACTTTACCTGTCAGCAAATGGAAAGATTTTCCTTTATTTCCTAGTAGTGGTTTTGAACACTATATGATTTTGGATGCGAGGTATGGTGTGGTAGAAAGCATCACTTTGAAATCAGCCTGCCCGAATCCCAGTTCTACCACTGACAGACTGCATGACCTTAATTACTTAACCTCTTTCTGTCTCAATTTATCTGTATAATTGTGATGGTAATAATAGTACCAATTTTTTTGTGTGTGAAAATTAAGTTAATATATGTAAAGCATTTAATTTGGTTCCAAGCACATCGCTAACATTGATTTCTTTCGACTGTTTCAGTGACATGATATAATTTTAGTGGTTTTTAAAAAAAATTTTCAAATGCCAAATGAATATGCTAGTTTTGATAAAATAATGGGGGTTGAGGGAGGAGTGTGTGTGTGCTTTCCAAGATGCAAGGAAAAATAGATAAATGACCAAGTCTAACAAGCCACAGAAAATCAATAGTATGTGTTTTTGTTTGCTTGCTTTTGTTTTGTTTTTGTTTTTGTTTTCCGTGGATCTTAGCTTCATTCCAGAGTTTATTTTAAATTTAATTTGGTTTTACAATGAGAGCTCAATTTTGCATATAAGTACCAAACATCTGGTTTACTTTTTGTTTGAAAATGATATGGCTGAAGTTTAGTACAGAACTATATTGTATAATTAAGCAAAGACAGTTTGAAATTTTATAAAATAAGTTCTATTTAAATGGGACATTGGAATTATTCCAGGGAAGTGGATATATACTTCAGAGGAGTTAGAGAAACTTATTATTTTTAAATAATACTGTAACTGATTGAAATGTAGAACTTCTGTGTATTCACCTTTTTCAAAAAGCATGAAAAATGACAAATTTCACAAGTGAAAGGTAAAGTTGACCTAAGGCAGTTTTAGATTGTTGAGGCTTCAAATTTTATTCATGGGATATTTGTAGAGACATTCTGTGGTTTGTTCACTCCAGTTAATTCTGGGCAATCCTTCTGCATTTCCATCTGATGGACATTCTGATACTTCAGAGCTTCCTCTTGCACAAAATACAGTTAAAAGCAGCTTAGGAAGAAAATGTTTCCTTGTTAGTTCTTATAAACTATTGATTATATTTTTAAAACATTTAAAGGAATAATAAACCAAACAGAATAAATACAGCTCTTCTACGTATACTGTCTCATGAACATTAATAAACTAATAATTTACCTATTTTTTTGTTGAGTGCCACTTTTATTGTTTTGTTGGCTGGCTGGTACCAGGATCCTGAGCTGACAAGTTAAATGCCATAAATTACTGACAGGATATAATAGCACTGAGATATATCAACAAATAGGGTTTTGGGTGGAGAGACCTAAATGAAGACAGAGCACTTACTAGTTTACCACCCGCCTGGCAGGTGTGTCTTAAGTCAGGGAGCATGTAACTAGTCCTGAGTCTTAGGATTCATCGTCAATGTCAGAGAGGCCCTCATTTCTGAAATTCAGTGACTCCATCATTCTGTGCAAGTGGCTTAGAAATAACTTGATAAAAGCTTAAGAAAACTAAAAACAGATTGGTTGTAAAGACGTCAGAGGACTTTTATGATACCAATTTCCCTCCACCCTCTAATGTTTTAGGGATCTGTTCTATGACTGAGGTTTCATCTATTGGCAATTAGAATCTAGTTCCCTATCACATTGAGAATCAGCCAGAAGTGTGACAAATTTGGAATATTTCCCTATGTCTTGTCATTTTATAGCATCATTATACATTTATTTGACAATTAAAATGTATCAAATTCTGTCACTTCCATCTCATCTCATCTGCAGTAGCAACAAAAAATAACAAGCAGTCGGCTGCGGTCTCTGTGCCTCTGAGCGTCCATGCAGCAGGTCCGTGATCTCCTCTCCCTTCTTGCCCAATCCTCTTGTTATTGTTCCTGTCGGTTTTTATGTGGCAACCATAGATATATGATGCCTGTAATTAAAATTAAAGAACCAGATTGCCATAAATCATTAATAAGAATGCAGATTATAACTCAACATTTATTAAGCATCTCCATATGCCAGTGTGCTGGGAATTTTGCAAAGGTAACCAGATAATGTATTCTGAATTCTACATGGACATTTTCTAAGGGTATGTCACCCATGCCTATGTATTACAGTATTTTACACTATAATAACACTTCACCTCTTCAGGTAAAGTTTAAGTTATGTTTAGTATAGTTTTTCCTGTGCAATGAACGGGGGCATCATATTCATCAAATATTTTCAGTATTTTTTGGATGGATATGTGTATCTGAATGTGTCTTTGTGTGCATATTGATATATGAATTCTAATTTCAGTTCCAAATGTGAAAGTGAGTAAGGAATATTCTGTTTATTCAGCTTTTACGTGAACTTTTGTGCTTTTTTCAATTTCCAGAAGGTTTTTTGCATTTGAAAATGAATTAGCCCCACAATGGGAGAAAGAAAGTTTAACTCTGTAGGAAAGGTTACTGTTTCTGAAAATTAGATGATCACTGTAGCCTCGTCTCATGGCCCTACATCTTCTAGAGACTTTTGCCAGTACATTGTCATGACTTTTTAAAACTAGTTATAGGTTAGGAAAATGTTAACTCTGAAATCTACAGTATTTAGTGTCATAGGAGATAATGTGGTATGGTGATATGATAATGAGCTCTTTGGCATTTGAGTCCTCCCTGGGAGTAGAAATAATGTAGCATTTGGTATGAACCTTTTTTATTTGTATTTTTTGAATACAAAAGAGGGGAAAGGAGACAGAGAGTGTCAATTCTCAAATCTTATTAAATTAGAAGTCCTGTTAACTATTCCAAGGTTTCTTTGAGCATTCTCATAAAGATCAGTTTTAAATTTAATTATACATTCACTTGGAACTCTTTATGGAGGCTCTTTTGGAAATGCAGGTTACTGTTTCATAGGACTCATTGTCGTTAGACTTTGAATGAGACTAGAACAGGGTGAGAGATGCTGGTAATAGGAGTGGACAGAATGCAGATGACAGAAGTTTCCTGTAGGAAGAACACAACCACATGACTTCCCACGTGGTAGGAATCCCATCTGGCTGCTCTGTAGGCCTAAAGAAATGTGCAAAATATAGATTAGGGGGGTTTTCCTGTTGGTCTAGTGAAGATAAACCTTGTTCCTAATGTTGGTACCTGATGTTGGTAGTTCAGTACTAAACTTAGCATGGGCCTGGAGCTCATGATGGCAGCAGCCTGGAGTCACAGATGTGCCAAGCCAGATGACATCCTACTTAAAAACTTTGGTACATGGTTCACTTTTCAGCTACTTGGGTGCAAACCCCCACCCTCACCTCTATCATTATGGTGATGGGAAAGACAGGTATATTCCTGCTGTCTGTTTTACTGCCTGTGTCTTAATTTTTTTTGCAGTAACATTAGAGTTTTGCTTTCTTACTTGTTTGTCCTCTAGAGAAGAGGGTGACTATAGTCATTGATAATGTATTATATATTTCAGAATAATTTAGAGAATGCATTTCAAATGTCTCAACATAAAAAATGATAGGGTAAGTCCGGTGATGGCTGTGCTAATTAGATTGATTTAATCATGCCGTATTGTATACATATATTAAAACATCACATTGTGCCCCATAAATGTATACAACTATGATTTGTCAATAAGAAAACAGTATTGGGAAATTTGCTGGAAAATAGTGTCTAGGAAATCTTATTATTTAGTCTTTACAAGGCCTGCTATTTTATCATGAGACACTTTGAGTTTAGTCATACACTTTTTTGTTACAGGTAATATAAGGGTAGGATCTAATCCTAATTTGGGCCATCTTTTTATTCTTTGTTGTAAAACTTAGGTGTATAACTTAGATGTATCACTATTTCCTCTGCTGCTTTTTTGTTTCTTCTTTTTTTGGTAGCTAGCTGGTAAGGGGATCTGAACCCGGACCCTGGTTGCTCCTAGCAATCCATGCTCTAACCAACCAAGCTAACCAGCCAGCCCCTCCTTTGCTTTTGAGAAACCCTGTTTTCAGTTTCCTTTATGTTTTGATGGTCTTTTTAAAAACTTAGATATATAGAAATACGAGTAGATTCACCAAACAAGCCTGCCATTTGCTGTTGAGGGAGTAACTGGCTCTTTGGATGACTGGCCCAGCTTCCCTTCTGTTGGCCTGAGGTAGTGTGACTCGGTGCTATTTTCACATCCCCCCCCAGCCTCATTCCTAAGGTTTGTTTCCAATATTGACTTAAACATATTAAGGTTTATTAATCATGTCATTGATACCACCCCCTACCCTGTGTAATCTGCAACTCAGAGAGGTGGCATGTGGCGCTTTGTTTATGGGAACATTGTGTGTGCTCTGTCTTGATAGTGCACCTCAGAAGATTCTTATGTTCTTCGGCTTTTTGAACCTTTCTGTTTTCTTTGCTGAGTTTGAGGACACAGGCCAGGACGATAAATAATGCATCTAGACAAAAAGTTAGGGAAACAAAGTGAGAGTCAGTGAAAAGTGAGTTGACCTAAAATGTCGAAGGAATAATGTGTTTTGATCTGAGAAAAGAAAATGCTGCGTTGGACTGTTTTCTCTGTGAATGTTTTTTTGATTACATCTCATGGCACTGGTATCTTGACCCTTGCAGCCTGAGCTGGCTTGGTGCCTTTGCTTTTAAGTCATAATGTCTTGGTGAATTAAAGCTCTTTTATTCCTTCCTGATGAAAATATTAGCAATTTCAGATTTGTGGCTAGTGGATCTATTCAGCTCTAAGGAAACCTTCCAGTGATGAGCAATACGGCTTTTCATCTGAGGACATGGAATCCATGACTGCCTGAGAGACTGGGATCCTGTAGTGATTTTATTTCATTATGAGCCTACACCGGTATTATTTAATGCAACTAAGTTTTGAATGCTGGTAGAGAACACAGTTAAGGTCATGGTCTGAAAGGACTTTGATGTCCTGCAGAAGCCTGATTTTCCTCTAACATGCATGAAAAGCTTGTGCAGGATAGCTCGTGGGAGATGAATATTTGTTCCTGTAGGTTACAATAGCAGACATAACCTGTGGGTGATGGGAAATGTCGGGCAGAATATGGATTTGGAGGAAAAAGGGGAAGAACTAGTAGAAAAAAATTAGTCATGGAAATCCATAAATACGAGGCCAAGAATATTCCTGCAAATGTGTCAGCTGGGTTTTAGCAGGACAGATACTTTTGCAGATCCTGCAAGTAGAGAATTTCTGATTTTTTTAAAGTTCAACTAAATGATTTCCTTATAGATTCTAAACCCTTTTCTCCTTACATAGAAAATTTTACTGTCTCCTTAGTTCTCAGATTTTCTTGTTTGAGAGAATGCAGAAAAGGCAATTATTCTGGAGATGTCTTTTTAACACGCCATAAAAAAGTACATGTTGGGTTCTTATTGCTACCATTCTGGTGCAGTCTTTGGTAGCCTGAATTAATAAGATAGTTTGCTGTTTGTTTTCTTTGTTTTTGCAGGGAGAAAACTTTTAATTCCATATCAGGTTTTAATGCACTTGACAGTTTTTTGGGCTATCTATAGCTTGCTGTTTTGACTATCTTTGTTGCCACTTGTGTAGAAGCTGCGCAAGGTCCATGGACTGTCACTTCTCCCAGGTTGTACAGAGAATGGAGAGATCTCCTCCCCACAGTTGAGGAAGGCTCAAGCCCCGAAGGCGTGTGGAGTATCTGGATGGCAGGAGTGCCCTGAGCTAGGGGTGATGCGTTGGGTTTTCAGTGGTTGACATCACCTGTGAGGAGAGACTTTTGGAAGCAGCAGAACCAAAGGCAGGGCTGAGGAAGTGGACCTGTTCCCAGTGCAGTAAGGAGAGAGGGGGCGTGGAGTCGGTCAAGGCCACACACAGGACCCATCTTTGGTGGCGGATCATAGAACAGAGGTGGATGATACCTGCAGATCTGCAGGGCAGCATGGAATCCGCGAGAAGTTTTCCATCTGCGTGGCTGCCAGCTCCATGCCGAGGGATGTCCCAGCAGTCGTGGAAGCATGTATTGGTGCAGATGTGATAAACCACCCAGACACTCAGCACTGAAACTTTTCTTGTAGAAAACCTGCTGATGCGGGCAGGTGGACAACTATGAAGTGAGTGGGAAAGAGCAATTGAAGGTGACATAGGATGGTTAAATATCTTGAGGCTGCAAAGAAGGAACTTAGAAGGAAGAACACGATGAATTTTTTTACTCGTTGAGTTTAAACAATTTCTGTGATTCCTGCTTTCCTTGAGGTGGAGGCAGGCAGTCCCATAGAAACGTGCATGTCTCTGAGCGCTTGCAGCCCCATTGGCGTGGGCTGTGGGGTGCCGAGGCAGGAAGGGCCCCTGGGGCAGGGGGTATTTCCCCCACCCCACACAGCCTGCCCGGGTCCTTCAGTAACAGTGCCAAGTTTCTGGGTTGCAGCTGCCACAGGAGCCAGCTGGAACATTCCTCTTGTTTTGAACTCGACCACTGGTTTGTTGTTTTTCCCCACCTTTTATTGACATAAGCCTTTGGTGACCTCTTTGATCCCTTCTTTGGGTGGTCAGTGCTGCTCAGGAACAGCAGTGGTCTCCATTCTCATAGTGAAGTTCCTGTAATGGCTCTTTTCTGAACAGGTCAAAAACCAAAAATGCCGGTTTCTGAACACATTTACTTACTCTTCTATCTGTCCATTCAGAAATACTTATCTGGAGTCAGGCACTGTGTTTTGAGCCAGGTCAGGGAGTCATCACAACCTGTGTGTCTTCTGTTCTCATGGACTTTGCTGCCTAGTGTGGAAGGACCCTTAATAAGTAACACAGATTGCCCTTGGGATTGGCTCCGTGGAAGCACAGGACCAGGAAAGGCGAGCAAAGCAGATTTGGGGGTGAAGGGCCTCTTGTGGCACTGACTTGGGGGTGAGTGGTTGGGGTGATCGTGGGCCTGGAAATAAGGAAAGGAGGCCGCTCATGTGGTGTGGGGTGCATGTGGGCCAGAGTGGTAGGAGGGGACAGCAGGACCAGGCCACATCAGATCACTCAGGGCAGGTGGATTTTTCACTTTATCCCCAGAGCAGTAGGAAGGCTTTCTGTGTGGTAAGATGCCTGATAACATGACCTCTCTATGCCTGCCAAAGCTCCATTTCATCAGGGAACCTCATAATGGGGTAGGTTGGGGGCTCATTTGGGATATTTGTTTGAAACATGAAGGTATTTTAACATGTCACACGTTTTATAACTCCTAGTTCATGTTAACCACCTGGTTTGTGGCCATTTTGATTCTTTAGTTTTACTTTAACTACATTAGATATAACCATGGCAGATTCTGTCTTCTCACTGTTTATTGCACAAAAAGAGGAAACCAACATTTCTTATTATACCTTTAACCCAGAAAATTATTGCATAATGAGTTAAAAATCTATATTTGCACAAACTTCATTTGAAACTCTAGGACAAATGAATATATTGCCTGGATTTATTTTTGTTATAAATAGTGGCTAACATTTCATAAATATTCATCCACCACTGGTTATTTAAAAAGTAAATTGCAGTTGAGTTTTAGTTCTAGTAAAGTTTAACTTGCTTCCTTGTAGGGAGGCAGCTACAGAACATTAGCAGCTCCACTTTCCATGCAACTTACAGACTTGAGTTTTCTAAAAGTTTTATTAGTATCAGAGGGGCTTTATCATAAGGCGAGAACAGGACACTTTTCCATAAAAATAAAAATGCTGTTCAGTGTTGTGTTTTTTCCCCCTATCCCTTCCCCCCCCAAAACCCAACAATTTTGGTGCTTAGTCAGGGTTCCAGATGTTTGTATGTATTTATTTATTCGGATATTTATAGTGTTCTCTGTCAAGCAGTTTGCCTCCCTGGGTGCATTCCAGAAATTTTAAAAACATACATGGCGAAGCCACAAAGATCAAAGACCTGTGTCTTATGAACTCTTTGGAGCACTTTAGGCCAGTCTCTAAAATGATTTACATTAGAACAGAATAAGAGCTCTTACTGTCCACGTTGTGAGGAATGTTCCGGAGTGGGACTTCATAACTGGTGGGATTTTAGCAGAAGAACCCGTCCACACTGTCATATCTCCTGTCTCCTGTACTTACACACTTATTGTTGATATTTCTGTTCTTTCTTCCTGTAAAATACAGGAATTAATTGTTTCTCCACTCTCCTTGAATTTTAATTCTACTGCATAGAATTTCGGACTGCCCATTTAAAGTATGGGCTTTATTTTCTATATTACTTTTGAAATACGTAATACCGCCCATGTAAATGGGAAACAGCAAGACTGTTTCTAGTGAGAAGTTAATGCTGCTGTAACTAGCATCTTGGAGAGAGGAAGTGCCTGGAGGCTTGAGGCCTGACAGTCAGAAAGTCTCAAGAGCAGATGGACTTCTTGGATGTCCTTACCTGACTGTTTCAAGGATCACTGAGTTGGCTTATTGACTCATTGGCAAATGTTGTAAAAGTAATCAGATAGATGTTTTCTTGCTTCAGCTCCTTACAGCAGGTTAGGTGTGTGAAGGGACAGCCTTGAAAAGAAACCGGCTCTCCCCTCTTCGTGCCTCCCTTCAAGATACATGCAGTATTCTCCACAGTGCAAACCATGTAAACTAAAATGTTCAACTTGCTTTTCTTCATCCCCGGCCCAGCTCTGGGTTTCAAGTAGTGTGTGCTTTCCACGTGAGCACAGAAAACTTTTGCAATGGCAGTGTATGCTTATAGTGGCATACAGTGTTAACCTGGTAAGGTTTTTGCAAGTTGGGCATTTGGCAGGGGTTTTAGTTCGTTTTGTGTTGCTATAACAAAATACCACAAGCTGGGTAACTTATAAAGAAAAGAAATTTATTTCTCACAGTTCTGGAGGCAGGGAAGTCCAGTGTCAAGGTGCTGGCACCTGGCACCCACCCTCTTGATAATACATTAATCCATTCATGAGGGCAGAATCTCTTATTAGATCCCACCCCCAACGCTGCTGCATCGGGGATTAAGATTCCAGCATCTGAACTTTGGTGGGGGACACATTCAACCTGTAGTAGCAGGTCTGCTCTTGGGCATCCCTTCCATGACTCGTTACATTTTAAGGTGTCTGATTCTCCACCCTTTTTTCCCTCACAATGTGTTGCTCATCTTTAGATGAGAGAGTAGAAAAGGGTCACACTCAGGCCAGGTGGCTTTAGCTGACAGGGCTGTGGAATTCTGTCTTCTGCAAGTTAGCGTATTTGGAGAGGAACCTTTTGGCTTCCATTTGAGACTGGATCTCCTCTGAGGAATCCAACCTTATTACTTAGTGCCTTCAAGAATAGAATTCGGCATAGGCTCCCTTTGCTGCCAAATTGTGCTAGGAATACCCTTAGAAAGGCAACTGTCTGCTGAAACCAGAATTACCCAGATTCTTTTTTTTTAAATTTGAGATCTCATTTACCAAAATAAAAGCCTTGTTATCTATACCTTAAATATTAATAAAATTATCTAATCATCTTTCTACGTAATGCATTTTATATTAAGTTATATCTGAAAAAATCACGATTTACTGACATTTAAAAATCTGTCATGTTTTATAGAGCGTAGCCTTGTAACACCAAGGTCAAGGGTTCGGTTCCCCATATCGGCCATGTTTTGATTTTGTGAAATGTATTTTAAAACATAGATTGAAATTTAACTAGAAATAGAAGCTGCCTTCATGACTTAAGTTTTAGAATTATTTTAGTCCTGAAGAGTAGCTAAGGTATTTTTTAAATATAGTTTTTGTGTTCTATAAGTAATGGTTTCAGGTTATTATTTACAAGCACTTTTCATGCAATTGCACAGAGTAGGTATGGGTGGTTTTTATGTCTAATAATTGAAATTTATTAAAGAAACGAA
This sequence comes from Cynocephalus volans, assembly GCF_027409185.1. NCBI lineage: Eukaryota > Metazoa > Chordata > Mammalia > Dermoptera > Cynocephalidae > Cynocephalus > Cynocephalus volans. The sequence goes on from NC_084466.1 coordinate 17,463,491, forward strand.
GAGCCAAACCAAATATAATTGTCAGAATATTTTTTCTTTTTTACATTGGTATTTAAAATGCAAGCAACATCATAATTTTCTATATGCAGTTTATGGACATTATTGTATTTTACCTGATCCTGAAATGTAGGGCTCAGGGAAAGAAACTTGAGTTTGCGAAATTACAATTTTTATTACAGTTTTCCTCATTAACTTTTTTTGGTTTTGACATTGTTCTCTTTTTCTTTGGGTTTTTTAGCTAAGGGTCTAAATTAAATATGAGCAAAACCAGAAGCAGTTTAAAGTGGTGGAACGGTCGGGCTCATGCTGGTGTCTAGTGGAGATAGCTAAGAGGAAAATGAAATAGCAAATGAATTGTGTCTCACTCACCTGGTCTCTACTAACTGCCATCAAGGCTTGTTTAGAGGTTTTCAAACAACCTCTGCCTAAGAGAGAAAATATTTAGCTAATTGTTTTACTCACTGCCTTTTAAAAATACAAATTAAGACAGATGCTGTTTGCTGTCTTGCATGACACAAGCCTCTGTGCACAGGAGTCTCTCTATTCTAGACTAGTGGTTTAGGGTCTCTTTTTTTCCCCCCAAGTTCAGAAATGATCAGAGCAGTTGCAGATGTCCTGACAATGAGGCCCACGCTCCTGGGAGTTGTCCCTGCATGGCATTCCCTTTGGCATTGGCTGCTGCCTCCCCCTTCTCCCTTCTCCCACACCCCCACACCCCCATACCCCCATGCCCCCACGTCCCCATGCCTGCCCAGAGCATCCTTTCCTTCTCTTCCTGCCCACTGAGTATCAAGTATCCAGGCCTTTGTCCTCATTTAAATGGTTCCTAGGGGCCGGCCTGTGGCTCACTCGGGAGAGTGTGGTGCTGATAACACCAAGGCAACGGGTTCGGATCCTATATAGGGATGGCTGGTTGGCTCACTTGGGAGAGCGTGGTGCTGACAACACCAAGTCAAGGGTTAAGATCCCCTGCCGATCATCTTAAAAAAAAAAAAAAATGACCCTAGGATCACACTTCCCTCCGTACATGTTCCTAGATCTAAAATAATCTCTCTGTGGCATTTTCCTTCTTTAAACTCATGACTAGTCTTTCTTCACCTTCAGTTACATTTTCATCTTTGCTTTTCATTCCAATAATCACATCCACTGGAAGTGCAGAGAATGTTCATACTACACTGTCTTATTCCATTTACATTACCCCCCCCCCCCCATTTTTTTAAGTTTTGGCATTTCTTCATCCTCCATGTAGCTTTCTGTAAACTCACAAAGGCCAAGGACCATTAATACCTCTGAAGGGCTCTTAATCAGTTTTGGGGGTATCTATGACCAACATAGGTGACTCGAAATTGTAGGAATGGGAGACTTTCTTCAGTCTGTAGTTGTGTTGATTTAGCCACATCATCCAGGGGGTTGGAATTCCATTTATATTGATCCTTTGCATCTTAACTTGGAAGTTTCTTCAGGGGTTTGGGGAGTGAGCCCGAGGGGCGGGGGTGTCACGAATTTTGAGAAAGGTAAAGTGCTGCAGTGTTTTCTGAAGGTCAGCCAGTGCTTTGCAGAGTGCAGTGCTTAACCGCGTTCTCCCCTCTCCCTCTTTCTTATCTGTGTGTCGGGTGGCGTTTGTGTTCCCCGGCACCCTCTCTGCCGTCACCAGCAAGCAGCGTTGTTGGCATCCTTGTCCACTTGGCTGTCCTTATCCTACAGAGAGAGAGTTCGTTCTTCTTTGCTGGGGTGCTGCCTGGGACTCTGGAACCCCTGGTCCACCCAAGTGCTGTGACTCTCTCGTCTCCCTCACCAGGTGGTGACAGAGGGGATGCCACAACAGTTTCCTTCTGTGGCCTTGGCATGTTGGGTGCTGAGTGTACGTGTGGAGCCGAATCCTCTCAGGCTGTTGCTGGGAACAGATGGATTTGATGGATAGAACGGACTCTGAGAAAAGGATAGCAAAGTTGGAATCCTTTTTTTCTTTAAAAAAATTTTTTTTAATAGTAGCAAAATACACATAACGTAAAATTTACCATCCTAACCATTTTTAAGTGTGGAGTACAGTGGCATGAAACTGTTCAGCCATCACCCGCATCCGTTTCTGGAACTTTTCCATCTTCCCAAACTGATCCTCTGTACCCGTTAAACACTACCTCGCCACCCGCTCCCCCCTGTCCCTGGCCACCATCATTCTACTTCTTGTTTTTATGAATTTAACTACTGGTGCAATCAGATGATATTTTTTCCTTTTGTGACTGGCTTATTTCATTTTGCATAATGTCTTCAAGGTCCACTTAGCAGGTAGCATGTGTCAGAATATCCTTCCTTTTTAAGGCTGAATAATATTCCATTTATGTATGTTTCACATTTGGTTTATTCTTCTGTTGCTGGACACTCGGGCTGCTTCCACCTTTTGACTGTTGTGACTGGTGCTCTTGTAAACATGGATGTACAAATACCTCTGAGTCCCTGCTTTCAGTTCTTTTGGATATATCCCTAGAGTGGAATCGCTGGGGCACGTAGTAATTCTATTTCATATTCTGCCGTACTGTTTTCCACAGCGCCTGCACCTTTTTACCATCCCACCCACAGTGTGCAAGGTTTCCAGTTTCTCCACATCCCCACATCCCCACCCATATTTGTTATTTTCTCGTTTTTTGATAGTAACCATCCTAATGGGTGCTAGGCAGTGAATCCTTTATTTTCTCGAGCCAATAAATCATTCAAGGTGGTTTTGAGTTGATAGTAGCAGGGAGCGCCAGGTCCCCTGGCACCATTGGGCAACACTCCCCTGAAAACAAGCAGCCCGAGCAGATCCTGTGCTCAGAGTGCATGTTTTTCCATTGCTGGTCTCCTCTTGTTGCCTTTCCTTGGCACACTTCCTCTTTTTTAATCCTACACTTGAAAATTAGATCAAACACAAACTGTGTTTAGATTTATTTACAGTTTCTTAACTCCTTTCCTGGTTTCCTTTTGACAGGGTTGGCATAAGAAGTCTTTTTCAAGTAGCAAATTAATTTAGGTGGCAAGCACCGCACCTGAATTCTGTTACATGCTGGCAGTTTAGATAAATGGATATTATAATCTCAGCACATTTCTGCCCAACACTCCTGTGCCAATTTGCAAGAGTCTACAAAAGTGATAATATTCTGTCAGTTTGGGGCCTAGAAGGAAAAAAAAAACAGGGCATATTTTCTTATTTGTATTTATAGGCTGCCTGTGGGGAAGCTGGAAATACCGTATGGCAGTTTACATGGCTAAATACACATGAAGAAAGATAAGGGACCCAAAGATGTTTCTTTTGTAGGCTCACGGGAGAAGAGACAGTCCAGATTGGTAATTGTCAGCTGTGTTTGGAGATACATTCTCCTTTGTGACCAAAGATTTTTTCCCCCCCTTAAACTCACCATTTCCTTGAAGAATGCAGTCCATTTTTAATGACTTTATTGATTTGACGATTGGGTTACAATGTACTTTATTTACTGCTGAAATATTTTGTTCCTGTCAGCACATAATGCAAATAAATCTACTTTTTGGCACCACTTTGATAGACTGTAAAACTGCTTATATTTGCAGGAAAATTTGTTTTGCCATGGTATGTTTGTGTACAGTGTCAGTGTGACTTTTTTCCCCTCTCAAAATCATTTTATGTCATAGTTTAGCTGAGAGATTGACATACAGGGCTGTTATTATTGTGTGCCATTACAGTAGCATGAAACAAAACGCGGGTTTTATGACTGAGGAATTGCAAAAATAGATTTAATATTCATAATTAAAGTCATTTCCTTAATGCCTTAATTTTTGCTACTGTGTGAGGACTTCGCAGTTTTTGGTTCACAGTTTATATGTATTTTTGAAATAGTAAATATACAGTATATGCTGCATTCATTGTGATAGTCTGCATGTGAATTTAATTTTATAATAAACGAGACCATATAAAAGTGAATCTTTATTTTCTACTGCCCAGGGTAGGACACAAAGTTAAAATACATTTTGCCAGTAAGTTTTCCACGAAGTTTCTTAACTCTTTCACGAAACAATTTCATGTGTATTTAGCTTTGATCTATTATAATTTCAGTTTGGGAGGGATTGATATATATGTCATCTTTAAAACATTTTTAATGAAACATTTCTTCTTCTAAAAATGTTGCTTAGTACATATTTTATTTTTAAATGAAGAAGAATACAATGAATTTTATTTTTTTACTTTTAAACATTTTATTTTTAAATGCATTGATAAAATTAGTGACGACCCCGCATTTGTTGACAGCATCTGCAGTATAACACCATATAGCCCACTTTCAGCCAACTCTGCCATCTCTAATTCAGATTTGAATTAACAGTGAACTGCAAAATTCATGTTTTTAAAAAATAGCAGCATTAGTGAAACTATGGAAGTGCTGATAGTGCTAGTGTAGGCAAAAAACAGCAAATACAGAGCGATGTCATTTCCCATGATTTTTTCTCCATAGCAAGAAATGAACTTGCAGGAAGGTAATAGAGTCCTTCTGAGAACCATGATTAAAAGTCTTTGGGGATTATCAGCCAAACTTAAAGTAGATCTCTGGGTTTTCATGGGGAGTTGTGTTATAAAGGGATGTTTAATTTAAAGGAACTAAGTTGATAAGGTAGGTCCAGGAAACCAAAAATGTTGAACGGGTTTTTGCTGGACTGACAAGTTATGTGGATCAAGGGTTTTTATAGTGGGTAATCGTCTGCTCCTGGAGAAATGGCCACAGCTTGCCTTTTCTCCAGGGTAGAAGGTAGGTCCTGAGTCTGTGGTTCTTTTCCTGGTGCAGAGCGAATAAACACTTGAAGTAGGTGTGGCCAGCTGTCCAGCTCTTTACTTTCTCAGTTGGGAAGAAAAGAGGTGCACAGTTCCAGTGTTCAGAACCAGCGAGGACTTGCAGACGCCCATGTGCAGAGGGGCAGCTGAGCACATTCTGAATCATTCACTGAGCAGTCAGCTAAGTGAGGGAGAAAAGCATATCATGCACAGGGGTTTGATGTCTTTTTATAGGAGAACAAAAGAGTTTCGATTCTTTCACGTTGAGTTTAGCCTAGCCATTGTGTGGCAGAGGAGGTTTAATGAATCATTGTTTAACTAAGATCCTGCGAAGTATTTGACCATTAAATAGTCTCTAGCGTGCATAGAGTTCCTCTCTGACAAACTCTTATTTGACTTTGATTAATTGGCATTGAATTGTTATTTAATTACCTCTGCAGAAATCTATGAACAGTTTGTGTTCTGATTAAGTTACTTGATGTAGTAACATGCATGGTGCTGACGAGGTCAGTTCAGTCCTTAGCACCTTGCTAGCAACAAAGCCAACTTGTGAGCTTGCTCAAAGCTCATGGAAGGTCTCTGGAATATTTGAAAACCAAGATAGAATTTGGATTTTACCTTATTAGTACATAAAAAAGTTTTGGCTACTCAAACTTACAGCATAAGTATGTAAAGCTTTTTTTTTTTTGAAATTCATTTGAAGTTATTTATTGGACTCTGTTAAACATTTTAAGCAGTTCGCAAATGAGACATGTTACACATTCACAAGCACTGGGGACACCCAGGGGGAGAGGCGACCAGCTGGATGCACTGAAAATTAAGAGTAAGGGAGAAGAAAGACAGTGGTTGCATGATCTGGCTTGGGATTTACTGTCAAATAGAGAATATCTGATACCATCAGAGTCATAAGAGGGGATGAGATCTTCCTTGGGAGGATAGAGTTCCAAGAGATGAGAACCTTGAAATACACAGAAGGCACTTGCATTCAGGGAACAGGCAGGATAGCAGGATGAAAAGAGACAGGTATTACAAGAAAAAAATAGCTATATCCAAGAAGCCAGCATACATAAATACTGTAAAAAAAAAAAAAGGGTAATTAGCAGCGTCACATGCTCCAGAAAAAGTTAAGAAGAATGAGAACGGGTGAAAAGCCAGCTAGTGGTTTTAGAAACCGGTGGATACCATGATACAAAGAGGAGCAGCCACGGGACTGGAAAGGACTGCGGAATATTGGAATAGGTGACGATTCCCTGTAAGAGACGATGGTGGTGTGACTAAGAGTCAACCTGTATCCTAAGCTTTTTATAATTGACAGCACGAGTAGCATTGTAACACTCAGTAGTAGGATTTCCAGTTCTTACAAATTTTATCTGAATTTTTAAAAGAAGTAATACAGTAGTTGAAAATGATTTTTTAATGATTTTTTTTTTTTTTTTTTTTTTTAAATCCCAGCAAAGGTCCATGCATTTCCATTTAAGACAGCCTAGCCAGTTTGGTGTAACATCTGTTGGCGGTTCCCAGATATGAAAATGATGCGCTGGAGATAGAGCTGACGATCAGATTTGGGTGTTGGTTGATCTGTTTCCAGCACACCTTCGGTTGCTTTACATAGGGTGGGTAGTGGGAGGGCCCATTGTCTTCAAGTTCAGTCACGTTCTCGTACCAAATGTTTTGCTGTCCTATTTTTGAGCATTGCATATACTTGAGTTGATTTCTCATGCCCAGTGGTAATTTCCACTCAAGGTAATCTCAGTTATTGAATCTGAGAGTTGCCTTTGTGGAAATGGGAATTGTTTGTTTAGACGAATGCTTTGTAAATAGGTATTCCTTCCACCATCTCTGTGGGAACACATTCTTGAGACTGTTGGATATTTCTAGGCCTTTGTGTTTACCCCCCCGAATACTCATTCTTCTGGAGATGTTCCATGAGCATTTAGCCATAAAGGATAGTCAAGAGATACTGGATGAGAAAAAAGTCCTTCTTGGAGATGAAAGTAGTGCATTCCTATGGCAGGAGAGGTCACAAGATCGGTGGTTTCCTGTTGTCTTAAAATCAGTGGTTCTTAACCGGGGCTTCATGGCCACTCTACTTCTCGTGGTTCATGGTTTATGAACCCGCCTGATATCATATGCAAACTGTATATGTGGGCATTTTCCAGTGGAAAGACTCTAGCTTTCACCAGACCTGTAGTGTTTCAGAGCTGCCATCTTAGAGATTCTTCTACCTGTTGCTGCCCAGTGATCTGCACTTCCCTGATGCTTCATGGGTGTGGGCAGACTCACTCCTGCTCATTAGACCCACACGTACTGAAGTGGCCTGATCTATCTTCCTAGCTTTTTTCTTTTTAATGCTTACTGAATGTAAAATAATGATCACTTGCTGTAGCAAAGCATTTATAGCTGTGCTGCAAAGTGGTTTCCTGAGGCAATTTGTGAGGTGTACCCACTTCTTCAAGCATAATCCCCTATGATACTTCCTAGCAATAAGCAATTTGATGTGCCCTGGGTCACATACATGTTAAGGCCTGGGATGAGGTGGAACTCGAGCCCCTGGACTTTCCTAATCAGTTAGCCTTTTATTAGTCCATATGTCCTCATTCATTCATTTATTCACTTGTTAATATATTCTTTCAGCCTACAGTAACTTATGCAATTTAATTTTGAGGTGGAGTTATTTAAAATGTTTTACTTTAATTATGGTTAGCCAAGAGGGAATTCCTGAAACTTTTCTAACCAGGAGCAATATTCAAAGTATTTAGCATCCAGTGCAGCAGGCACTAGCCAACCATAAGGGGCCTGGGCTGTCACAGGCTGCTTTGGCCATGGCTATTTGTACCAGCTCAATACCAGCCCTGCCTGTAATTTATTGCCCCATCCTTCTTAGTAGATATTTAATAGAGCTTGCAAATGTGTCCAGTAAAGTAGCTTCATATCATAGATATGTTGACACAAACACCCCTTTTTGGCACTTATATAGTGCTGTGTGTTGTAGTCTTCTAGAAATCAAGCATGAGTGAACCAAATTGACCACAAGAAAGAATCTTGTCTAGATCTCTGCTGGGGTGAAGGCACAGTGAAGAATCTGTGGGGGTCCATGTGTGCACACACAGGCTGAGGCTGCGTTGATCTCCTTGGCCATCTTCTGTAGAACTCTTCAGACATTCTCCATGGAAGAATGACCTGGAGTGAGAGGTCAGACATGTAAAATGACCCTCTGTCCTCACTGCAGTCCTCCTCAATATTTCCTCCTTACGAACATGGCTTTGTAGAGCCACGGTGATAGACTGAAATTAGACCTCTTGCTGATTAAGGGGAATTTCCAGTGGGGGCCCCTCAACGCTCCACCCTTTTCCACTCCCATCCCACACCCAAGTGCTTTCCTATCTTAGGTCATGCTCTCCATCACCTAGACAAGTATTTGTCATCCCTCTGCCTCTTCCCGCCTCTTAGCTCTAGTGGTGTCATTCCTCCCACCTGGACAAGCTCTGCGCTTGCTGTCAATGCTTTCTCTGCCTTCTTTCCAGACTCTCAGGCCATATTCCCACTGTGAGCACATGTTGAGCCAACCCTGCCCAACCTCTATAACTAATGCTGGCCCGTTCTGTCCCCTGCTGTGTGGCTTCCTTGCTGCCATCTGCCTGGTGCGTGGTCCACACTTTTCTTATTCCTGCCAACTGGTGTGTGCTCATGTCATTTCATGTCACTCTGCCTTCTATCTTCACTTACGTGTATGCTGTTAACCTGCTATCACTGTTAGGTTATAAGATGCCCAGATAGTCACCAAACAATGAGACGGGTCATATTTTAATTCTAAATTGCGAGCTCTCATGAGAGGTTAAAGGTGTTTCCCTAGTAGTTGAGCCAGAAGAGAAAGAGTGCGAAGTAAGAGGAAGGAAGGATTGAAGCTACGTGTTGAAAATGGACTATGAGGCCGTCCTTTGCCTTGAAGAAGTTGGGGTTTCTGCAAGTCATCTTGTTTGGACAGTCCCACCCGGCATCTTTCAGGTGGGGGAAAAATGAGAAAGATCTCCTCACAGAAGGAAAGCGCACACACAGACTTTTGAAACTCATTTGCTCTAATCTGTCACATAAGAAAACCTTGAAACTACTGTTTTTAATGTCTTAATTATATGAAAAGGCTATACTTGGAAAACACAGCATAATTATTCTAGAAAGGCTTTCCTTCACATCACTGTAGGAGACCCTACAATCCCCAGTTGATTTACTGCAGTCTTCATTCTACTTTAACTCCCAGGAGACACAAAAACCCTAGAACCATGAGTCCACCTGCCACTACTGCCATGGGACCACTCCACTGGTGTACCCGCTGGTCTGCCTGTGACTTTCCCCCATCTGACTGCTTCCCCCACCTTACCCCGTCTAACTGCTAGAGTTAGGCAGAAGCCATGTCTGGGACTGTCACAGTCCTGGCTTTCTGTGGCATGAAAGGAGATAGGTAGGCGTGGGAAGAGGAAAGACAATCAGTTGTAGATGCCTCATCCCATATTGGCTGTGACAAGGAGGAAGGGATCTTTAAAGGTCTCTCTATGGGGGACAGTAGGCCTCTTCCTCAGCAGAGGGTAAAACCCACCCTCCTAGGCCACCCTCTGTGCCAAATTGGGTGCTTTAAGAAAATGGTCTGGGTTAGGATGCACCCTGTTAAAGGCTCCCGTTTAAATCAAATACCATCTCTTATATGACTTTACCTTTAAGTTCTGGGAGGCGTTCCTAGCTTTAGAGGAATTATACAAGGCCAGGCTATGGCCAGCCCAGCACTTTTCCTCAGACGTCGTTATCTCTGATAACTCTTAGTGTCTGTGTCTTGCACTTCCTCTCCTGTCTGTCCTGCTGTGCTTATCTGTGCTCGTTGCCTGCTCCATGCCCATCCTTTGCTACTTTCTCTGTCCACTGCCCCTCCTCCTGTTCTCTCCCCTCTTTGAGTTGCCAAGTTTCTTTGCTTTCTAGAATGCTTTCGATCTGTCATGCCAGCTTCTGTAAGTTGCTTTACCCAAACTCAGTCTGCACCTGTGCTTTGAGGAGCACAGACAAATTGATTAACAGCCACACAAGGAGAATGACAGGTATGACAAAGCAGATACTTCATTTGGCAACAAATGTCCTCAAATTGGAAAACAGCCACCAAAAAGACTGCATAAAATAGCAAGCATTAGAAATAGAGACTCGAAATTTGAAAACAGGCTGTTTATTATTTGTAGCAGAAAGGCTTGTTGTATGTATTCACTCAGTGTATGCTTGAGTGCCTTCTACACACTAGGCACCGGCGAAATGGCATAGAACAAAACAGACAAAGCCCCTGTCCTAAGGATGCCTCTACTCTGATCTAATTTGTGTGAATGGGAAACAACCAATTGATCTTTGGCTCCTGGAAGCACAGAAGGAAATTGAAAAAGACAGGAATTATGCACCTAAATACAACAAGGTTATCTTATAGGTTCTTGAGACAGAAGTAGCATCATCAGACATTTCCAGATTTTTCCTTGTTACTCAAAGCATAGTCTTCTGGACCAGCAGCATCGGCATCCACTGGGAATGTGTTAAAAATGCAAAATCTCAGGCCCCATCCAGAGCTCTTGAGACTGTACATTTTAACAGGATCCGTAGGTGATTTGTGTATAGATTAAAGTTTGAGAAACATTGTTCTTGTGAGTGTTGGGATTCTTTCTGATTTAAAGCCACCCTGATGTTTATGGTCCCTTTGTGTCCAGGTGAGTTCACTGATGTGTTTACAGATTGGGGAAGACTAGGGAGTGTTGTTTTCATTTGTGGGGATTAGAATTAAACTTCTCAATTCTATCCCTATGAGTGGGTTCCTGGTCTTATATACTTTCTTCAGTAAGAGCCGCCTTTCTTATATTTGTCTTATAGATTTGTTTTTGTGTAAGAGTCCCATCTGTTCTGAAGGTTTCCCGTCTTTTAAAAAAAAGGTTGGCGAGCCACTTGGTTTATGGCATGTCATTAGCAGATCCAGTTTGAGCACCCTCTGGGCACCCTGTTATAGGTCCTACGTGAAATGTGGTCTGTGTTTACAAAGGGTCTATAGATTGAGACCCAAACCAATACTTGTGTGCTTGAGATGTAGTTAAATAGATTATCCTATGATGTATTCTGAGAATATATCCAGACTCTAGTGGAAACCAGGAAGCAAGGTGACATAGTCTGTCATCAAGCAAAGCATCAGAAAAACTGTGCTTTAAAATGTGGACACTGTTAATGACTTTGCTGAGAGCACACTGAGTCTTTTTCAGGCCCAGTTTTATACCACTTGGTTGTGGGGTTTCCTCTGTCCTCATCACTAAAACTAAAAATGGAGGTAGCAGGCCGGCTTGGGGCAATGGCAAACTGTGTGAACCGAAAGCTCAATAAAACAAAACCACAGTAGTTGGGTGTGCCTCTGAGTAGCCTAGCAGCTTCTAAGGACATTGCCATGTTTAAAAACAGTCCAACTGTTGATCCTTAAATATTAGTTCTGGGTTGTCACGAAGAGATGCTGTGTGTCTGTAACCCAATGAAAAAGTTTCTGCCAAAATGATTAAAAAAAATTTTAAGAAGGCTTTATTACTTAAAAGGATAACCAGCAATTTGAAATTGAACTTTACAAAATTCATCATTTCTTCAACTAATTTTAGTGACTCGATCTCTTGTTGGACAGGCAGTGTTCTGGTCGAGGCTTTTGGGCTGCTAGGGGTGGAATCTTACTGAGTTAGCTCACGTGAGGAGGGGTCGACCAGAAGGAAGCAGCCTCTCAGGGGGCGGCAGGAGGCAGGGCTGGCCTTCCAGGAGCTGGCAATGCCAGTCCTCGTGGGAGCTGGGGCTGTTGTCATGGGGCTGCGGCATGCTCCTGTGCCCTTTGCGTCTTGACTTCGCTCCGAATGGTTCCTCAGCTTCTCTCACAGGTAGTTACTGAAAGGGCAAACCCAGCTGACTTGGCAGCTAGCCTCTAGGTCGGCTCCCTTGGTCACTTTTGGTCAGTTCACTGTAGCCAGGGCTGTGGAGGGTTCCCATGCAGAGCAGCAAGCCTGTCTGATAAAGAAGTTCAAGTGATGACAGATTCCTGAGAGCTGCATTTGTTTGCAAGAGCTCCATGGAGAAGAAAGGCCTGAGGCTTGGTATTGGTCATTGGAGTCGAGCAGGGAAGGAGGACCTTTCTGATGAGTGAACAGAGGCAGGACGCTGCCCCCATCAGGACGAGGACGCACGGTCAGCAGGAACAGAAGGGAGATTAGGGAGGCAGCTCTCTCTATCTGTCCTCTCCTCACTGTTCCGAAATGCTTCATAGATTCGATTTGATAGATAAGGAAATAAGGATGTAAATGAGATTATTTTAAGTGAAAAGTTAAGACATGCTGGTAATTATGTGAGATAAAGATATGGCCAAAGTGACTTATGAGGTTTCATGCCCAGCGTTTGGGCAGAGGTCTAAGGCAGAGTTTAAGCAGCTGGGCGGGGGTGGTTGTGGGCCAGTTTCAGAGGATTCAAGATGTTTGGTAGGATTGCTAAGTCGGAGTAAGTCCTGGGAGATCAGGAATGGAGGTAAGATTGGGATGCATATGCAAGCAGGTAGTCATCGTAAAGACAGTGAGCAAGTTTGGGAAAAGAAGGAGAAAAAGAGAAAATGGTCAATGGCTCTGTCCTTAGGAAAAAACAAGAGCCAGTAAAGGACATTGAAGGCAGCTGTCCTAAAGAGTGAGGTTTCTCATGCCTCTCCTCTCTGCCGTGTGGAAATCCCAGCATGGCTTGGCAGATAGCAGCCACCCCATTATGAAATGTCACTTTGCCTTGAGCAAGGTTGGTCATTGTCACCTCATCTCAACATGAGCAGCTTGGTCTACGAAGTGCTGTGAACATTTCTGTGGCCTGCAGAAACCTTTCTTCTAAGACAATCTCAATGTGAATGTACAGATGGGTGTAAGGTGCTCGGTTTGGGAGGGGATGGGCAACTAAGGGAAGGTGGGGTGTCTGGAGTTGAGCGAGCTTGACCCCCACTTCCTCCTCTGTCTCATTCTTCAAGGTTCTTCAGGGTAGACTTTCAGAATCTTCACAAGACAGAGTTTGAAAATTACTAGCCCTGGTGATCTTTCATGCCCCTTCTATCTCTACATTTCTACATTAATAATGTGCTGCTTTAGAATTCTAAGATGCTTTCATAAGCAGGAGCTCTTTTATCCTCACGATCTTCGATCCTGTGAAGTAGTCCAGGCAAATACTGTCATCTCCATTTTACAGATGAGGAATTTGAGTGTCAGCAGAGGTTGGATGAGTTTCCCCATGTCCTGTGCTACTGAGTGTCAGAGGAGGCTGAATTGTATGCCTAAAATGATTGGATTTTATGAGATGTAAGATACACCTCAGTAGAAATACACCTTAATAAAAATATACCTCAATATTTTGAAAGGTAAATATACCTTTTTGTTTATATGAAAAAAGAATGGGGCTCAAACTAGACATGGGAACTTCCAAGTTTTAAATTATAGTTTTGTTATAAGGCAGTTAAGGAATCTTGGCTGTTGGAGAGGTGTCAGAATTCTAGAGGTGACACTAACTCCAGATTAGATCAGTTCTTAAAATACAATCATTTATGAGTTTCTTTTTTGACAGTGAGTTCGATGATATCATTCATGATATTCTTTCTTGTGGATAAGATAGAAAAACGTGAACCAGAGCAGTTAGGATCTTGATTGGTTATGTGATACTATGGACTTCAAGGGAGACCTCTCCTGCCCCCATCTTTCTCTTTTCCCATTCCCATTTCAATTTTTTACACAAGTGATACAGAATGTAGAGAAGAAATTAAAAGTGCCCATAACACATTACGTATCCTTTTTGGACATTTAGATTGTTCCCAATTCTGACTTGTCAAATAATGCCACACTGAACATCTTCGGTGCACTTACTAATTAACTTGGGATACTTCCTAGAAATGGAATTTGGGGTCAAAAGGGATGGGTCATAGTTGTTTATACATATTGCCCAAATTGTTCCAGGACTGAAATAATGTGGATTTTTATTAAATGTGAGTCCAAAATGTGATCTGGCTGCTAGAATTTACTGTGATTGTGGCTGTTGTGATTGGATAGATCCTGTGAAGAACGGGGGAGATGGTGTTACCACTTTACCCTGCGGTATGCGGACAATATCTGGGGTATTGCTTTGAATCCTGGGCACCAGGCATTAAGTGAGACTGGCCATGTGAGTATCTGCAGAGGCTGTGGCTGAGACAGGACACCATGTGAGAAGTCTGAAAAAGCTATGATTAACTTTCTTCAGGTGTATAAAGAGCTGTTCTGTCAAGAGAAATTAGATCCACTCTATGTGGTTATAAGGACAGAATAAGCAGTGATGGCTGGATGTTCCAAGAAGCCAAGATTCGGTTTAACATAAGCAAGCTAACAGAACAGTCTTTAAATGGATTAAGTTCCTCCAGCAAACAGTGACTCCCCTTCTCTCGACATCCCTGGAGATATTCCAGCAGGGGCCAAATGTCATTTGGATGAAGAGGCATGGCATGTGCATAGAGGGAATTTTTCAGAGGATTTGATTTGGAGACCTCCAAGAAAATGACGAGACCATGAACTTGAAACCATAGCTCTGATTACAACTCTCCACTATAAAGCCAGATGAAAATATTCTGCAAACACCACGCATTCTCTTAATCGTTTCTTAGAGCAAGGAAGTAACTACTGAATCTTCTAATCTCATTTCTACTCTCAGCTCATTGGTGAATAAGAGTTTAGGTTTTGGATGATCTTTGGCATTCAGTTCAGTTACTGTGGTAGCTGAGGGAAGATGGCCTTTTCAGTTTGTATTTTCCTTGTGTTTTATGCTGTTCACCAACCATGGGTCTCTCAGACCTTAAGATTCTCACATCTGATAAAAGGTAATGGGGTGGTTTTCTCTTACTAGTCATCTCGTGTAGCTTTTTCATCTTTTTTTTTTTTTTTAATTTGAATATTGCTTTCAACATTTTTTAAAGCTGATGTTTCTGAATCCTGCCTATGTTCAAAGGTTGTAATTTCCATTGAAGAAATTACAAGTGTTTTAATTACGTCCCCACTAATTTTTTTTACTATTTTTTAACATCTATTTTCCTAATTTTGGTATTGATACTTTGAGAAATTAAAAAAATAACTAGATAGGTCACAAAATCTATTAGGATAGGTGGAAAAATTACCCACCTGATTTAACACAACTAATTAAATAATGACCCAACCTCTGGTGTGTGGTCTGGGAGACAGCAGAAAGGGCATCCCTGGGAGCTTGTTAGAAATGCAGACTATGCTCCACACTGAGCAACTGGATCAGAATCTGCATTTTAACAAGTTGAACTTCCTCCCCAGGTGGTATGCTGTAGAATCTGTGGGTAATAGTCATCATTGCACCTTTCTCATTTTGGTTTTTGTTTTTGAGCACCTGCTAAAAAGTGCCTGACATTGTGACTAGGTTCTTTCACATGCATGAGCCCATTTAATCCTCAGGACACCCCTTTAAAGGAGGTGCTATTAGAGGCTCAGAAAAGATGTCACTGGGCCTGTTAAAGGTGTCACTGAAAGATGCTTTCTGTAAGTCTGAGAGAGGAAAATGGGGGCCTAGCTTGTAATGGCCTGGCATGGCCTGCCCTTCCTGGCGCAGCCCAGGTACCTTGTGGGAGGACTGCAGAGGCAGCGTTTGCTCCAGCAGTGGCAGCTTAGTCCCCAGCTTCTGACCATTCATAGTCCAGTGGCTGTTTGGTATGAAGGGCCTCGAGGAAGTCACTTCTGGCAAGCACTTGGGTATATGTAGAGGTCCCACCTGTCATCTGTGGTGTGGATTCCCAAGCCTCAGTGAGAAAAGTTCAGGGGGCCTAGACAAACATTTTTCAGGGGTTGCTTACATCAAAATAGGCCGTGTGTGTGTGTCTTCATACAGGGGTGCTTCAGAAAGTTCATGGAAAGATTCATATTATCTTGTAATCCTGTTTTTCCATAAACTTTTTGAAGTTGCCATGAACCATTTTGGGGAAAAAAATTACAAAGGTTTACAGTGACATTTATTTAAAAATGGGTCACTTAGCAAAATTAATTCTCAAGCAAAATTAGTGTGACAATTAGGATTAATTTATGTATTTTTCAATTGTTCATCTACCTATTTAGCACTTGGATTGAAGTTGTAGATGGGATCTAAAGAGGAGAGACATTCTAAAACCCACCAACCCTCCCTGATACTGTCACAGGATCTCCACCAACATTCTTCTCAAAATCAGGACCAAATTTCAACTCCCTGCCCACTGCTATTTGGTGGGATTTTTGTTTCTCTTTAGGTATCATCCTATTTTCTTTTTCTTTACCACTGACATCGGCTTATTTCATGTGAATGTGTAATATATTAAATACATATGCATTTAAAATATTGTTTTGATTTGTTGGCGAATTGTTTCTCTTAAAGGGTCTATCTGGGGAAATGAGTAATTTCTCATATCCTGTTCTTGCAGGAAGAATTTTAAATCGTTTCTCCAAAGACATTGGACATATGGATGACTTGTTGCCCCTGACATTTCTAGATTTCATCCAGGTAACACAACTGTTCAGTTCTGAAATAGAAAACTGAAGTTCCTATTTTTTCAAGGCCTTTTTATGGGGTTGGGGGTGGGGTTCTGGGCCTGGCGATGTGTAATGTTAATAAAAGGCCATGTTTGTAGAAGAAAGGTGTGGTTATGATTTGGAGGCTAAGTTAGCATGAGTAATACCTCATGTGTAGGAGTGGCTACACAGTGTCAGGGTTGGTTCGAGGCAGCTACATGCTTGTAAGTGGCTCTCCGTCTGCCTCCTAGGTATCTGGCATGGATTTCGCTTTACTGTGAACACATTTCATAATACAGAAACAATCACCTCTCACGGAAAGATAGCCCAGATTAACTAAATTATGCATTGTATTACCACAAAGGACAAATATTTACTGCACTGTTTTTTTGGATAAAACCAGGTGTGGTTACTTACAAAGAAAAGATTAGTAATAATAAAGTGAAAATAATACTTTGTTAACAAGGACAATAGAGAGCAGTTATTGCAGATACAAAGCCTTTAAAGGCAAGCATGTTTAAGCCAATAATTTGAGTACAGGATCAAAGTCATCTCAGAAAATGTCTTTTTTGTTTTTCTAGGCAGTTTTTCTTTTCACATGTTGATTGCTCTAAGTCTTAAGATATATTTTTTAAAAAAATCCAACAGAAATACCATCTATAAAGCATTTGTCTTGTCTGTGAACTTGAAGAGCTAAAGAATCATGTTGGGTCATCTCATCTCTCATCTCCTCATTCAATATTGTTGTTCATGTGGTATTTTTTTTTTTTTTTTTTTTTTTTTTTTTCTGTTTAATTCTGTCTGCTTTTCAGTGATTCAGGCTGGGTAACTATTTTCTTTTTTTCCAAGTGTTTATTTTAGAAATGAAATGCATCTATCAAAAGCTGTGTGTATTCTAATATCCCACCTGCTGTTGCTAACACTTCATCAGTTTCAACCTTTGTCACTTTCCCTAAGTGCCAGTTAACAGTACTTCTAGTCATGAACTCAGTTTAAGGCCAGGACGTAAAATACTACAGTTGAGGTCTGCAGTTAACGACTTTATCCTGATGCCCCACCGGCCCCTTTCATTTTATTATTATTATTTTTTTTTTCGATGTTCAGATGCTCTTAAGTCAAAGCTTCGGAACTCCTCTGGAGTCACTGTTTTAAAAGGAGCCAAAATTACTTAACTTGGAAAATTAGCTGTGTCAGAAAAATTGTAAGAGGCCTGAAATGATTACAGGAATTCCTGTTAGTCACACAGAAATGCAGCAACGAATATCTGACTGCGAACCGCATAGCCCATGGGCGAAGGCATCCGCTGTTTACCTACGTGAAGTAAGCTGAGACTCACCTGAGACTCACAGGTGGAATATTTTCACTGCGAACAGGACCTTTGATTTTTTTTTTTTCCTCTCTGAACTTATTTTAAAAATGTGTCCTGCTGTCTTCAGCTATGTTATTTATCCCCCAGAAGCAGTCTTTCACTAAAACAGTTTCATATTTCTCATAGAATGCAGATGACTATAATAAGTACACATTTTGACAGTGATTGTTAATTACTTGGAGAAGGTTTTGTGAAAGGTTCTGTTTCTTTGTCACTGCAGGCTAGGCAAAGGTTGAGTTCCAAAGCTGGCTGGCCCACTGTGTGCTTAGCAGAGTGAGCCGTCATAATTAGAATCCCTCATGTGTTTTAGTAGCACATATGGAGGGACAGGGATGGATGCGGCTTGATTTCAATATAAAACATTCTCAGCAGCATGAGGAGAGAAAATTCTGGTCTCGTTGTACTTCTGTTTAACCTGAGAGACGAGGATCTTTTTTACTATCCGCTCACATAATCTTGGTAAACTGGTCATTGTTGAATTCTGCTGGTCCCAATTAGCTCATTTCCTGAATCTATAGCAAAGGTAAATCTTGATGTTATTGTCTCAAAGAAAGGAGTTTTATAGAAAGGGTAACTCAGTTATCAATTATGATAAAGATCTATTGTCACTTGTTTTGTTTGCAGGTGTCTTTAATAAGGCTTCCCATAATCCCTTCAGGAAGAAATATTTTCTCCTTTTAAAAATAGTATTAGCTAAATATAAAAGCTCTGATCCTTGCCATTGTTGTTGATTCTTTGAGGGACATTTCCCAACATTCATTGTTTAAATGGTTGTCAGGAGGAATCAAGTGAAACTTAATAAACAATGCAGTAACTGGTTCATCTTACTTTGTGTGCAGAGCCTTTCCTCCAGAGGATTTGCATTCGATGACTGAGCTTTTGACTGAGGTATCGCCAGGATCATTTTGAAGTATTTGGGCCCATTGCTATATTAGCAAGTGAAGATTTTTATTAAAGCCACAAAAATGAATTTAACCTGCCTTCACATAAAGGCCAACAAAAATCTAAATGTAAATTGATTTTTTTTTTTTTTTAAAGTTGGATAGCACTCCGTAAGAATGAAAACAACCCAGTGGTGTTCTGGGACTCTTAATGGAATCATGTAAACTTAAAATAAACACTATTATGGTAAGCACATAGAATGAAAACTAATTTTCCAAATCAAATACATTATATTCAATTCATTTTCCCCAATCAACCAAATGTTTAAAACCTGTTAGTTATAACAGCAATCTTCTGGAAATTAATTAGAAGCCTATTAGCTCTGCTAGCTGAGCCGAATGAAGGGGATTGCTCGTTACATTTCTAAATAGGCTCCTGAGTTAAAGCAGAGCAAGGTCAAAATGACAGTCAGCTTGATTCACCTCATGGCTTTGCTTAAGTAATTGATCTTTTGGGGGGGAAATTGGGGGTGTCTTGTTTTTAAATGAAATTTTATCTACTTTGACTCAATCCTCTTGTAAATTTTTTAAAAATGTAGGTACCAGTCAGGTAAACCATACGGGTAGCATCAGTATTGTCTGTGTAGACAACAGCCCCCTCTCAATTGCATGGGCATCTGAAATGGAAATGACCTTTCAGGCTTCTTGTCTACCTCATCAATTCTTCTAAAGGCTTTTGTTAGCTTCTTCCAAAATTGAGATAGTAGAATATTTTCTGTCTGCCCTTGTTTTTAATGTCATTAGCAAACCTTGCTGCTGACATCAGGAAACCCTTGGTTTTCACGGCTGTCCTTAGATTCTATGAGTAATAATCAGTGTGACTCGCAGTTCCTCCTGTGTTTGGAGAAACTCACAGAAAGTGAGGTTTTCTAAACCCAACAGCTGAGTTTGACTGAAACAATTGAGTTTGAAAAGGACTGGGAATGTCCTTGTCGAGAAGCTACCCTTGGTGTTATCTAGCAGGGGGTGGGGTGCTTACTGATCTGCGGGGAAACTACATATCATATCTGTTATTTTGGGGCCAGAAAGAACTTGGCAAGATGCATAGTAACAAAAAAAAATGAAAATAGAAATCCAAAAGCTTAATATCTTTATGATTAGGGAGTCAAGCTTTCTACTTAGAATATTCAGATGAAGACTATTCTGTTAATATTTTTCTTACTAAAGATAGGCACATGCTCATGCGTTTCTGGAGAATGAAAATCGAATAACTATAGAAATAATGTAATTACATTTATCCACGTGCACTTTGTAATCCAGAGCATGCATGTTTGATTACTTTTTCTGAAAGATACTAATAGTTTTGTTGGTTTTGTAAGAGTTCAGAACTGGGGACCATTGGGCTAGAACTGAATTGTGTTTCAATTGAGTCTGACACTGAGGAATTGAGTGGAGGTCTAAGAACAGAATCCTTATTTGTGGCATAGTGTCTGGAGTTGGTAGGCTCTGTACAAGAAAGTCAGAAATCAGGAACAGATTTTAGTGCTTCACTGACAAAATCACTGAGATAAGGAAATTCTGCTTAAACTGTGAGCAGATTTGCTGGCCAGATAGAAATCACTTATCTAAGTTTGTCCCTTGGACCTCTACCAAAGATTTCTATTTGTGTAAGTATATATGGGTTTTTGTTTTTCCTTTTCGTTTGTTTTTGTTTTTGGTGGCTCAACGGTATGGGCATCCAAAACTTGGTTTTATCAGCACCACACTCTCCCAAGTTAGCTAACCAGTTAGCCCCTGTTTTTATATACTTCATAGTTGGTGATTGATATCCATGCTGATAGGAAACAGTGACACAGCTGATTTTGAAAATGTGTGTCGTTTATGCTGTCCTGTATTAGAGTGACAAATATGCAGGGGCTGTGGGGATGATGTGCCTGTGGGACTTTGGAGCCTGCATGGGCACAGTTGTGGCATGATAGTAAATAAAGACAGGTGAATTTTTGATTGATCAGGCTGTTTGGAAAGATAGGCCAGAATTGAGGGAAGTGCTTGATTATGTCAAAAGATACAAATATGTCATTGAAAATAAATAATTTATAGAATACAAAGTAGCTTTCTGCAGGTGACCTCAGGGTTATCAGGTAGGTTAGCCAGTGGCTGTCAGTCACCTGGCTTAGAAAGTATTGTGTGATGTGTTTTGTTTGTTTGCCTTTTCAGAATTCGTAATGGCTTTGAGTAGTCACAGTATTTCTAAAATCGGGTCATCTGTCAAGGTAGAATGGTTCTTCACAGGTTAAAAGTAAATATCCATGAAAATAGGAATCCAACTGCCAGTAGTATGAAGATCTTTATGTATATATCAGACATGAGAAATCAGTGAGGTGGTAGTTCTTAGAATAGGAATTTGGCCTTTGAAATGTTATGTACTTGGGTAAGCTAACAGACAAAAACATAATTAAAATTCACACTTGTCAGTGTTTGACTTCCTAATATCAGTACAGATGAAAGCAGCATGAACTTAGTCTTTCGTTTTCTTAAAGCAATGACTGGGTTAATTACTAGATACTATATATGTAATATTTATGTTTTAATAGTATTTTTAATTAAAATTTTTGTTTTATCAGTTATTAGAATTAACAGTTTTAAATAATTATCATAATAATACAAATACATAATATTTGGTGGGTAGATATGTGACTATATTTGCAACTAGATATCTTAAAGAAAATATCTGTTTCTCCCAAAAGAAAAACATTATTTTTGTTATAAATCTGTGACTGGTGAAAAGAATTTATAATTCTTTTCCATTTTTCTCACTTCTGTAACATGTTCTCCTTTTAATTTTTTCCACTAGTCTTTTATTGAGCGCCTACTGTGTGCAGGGTATGCTGAGACGAAAAAGATAGAGCCTTTGTCTTCATTCTCCCGACAAGCCTTTCTCGAGTGTTTCCTGTGTGCTAGGTCTCATGCTGGGCTTGGGGATATGGGGCTGAATGAAATGGAACTCCTGCCTTCCAGGAGGGACAGATAGAAAGCCAGCAATTACAGTACTGTGTGATAAGAGCAATGATGGAAAGGATATAGTGTAGGAGAAGTTTAAGGCTTTGGCGTGAGACGAATTTCCAGTCCTGGCTCTGCCACTTCTAGTTCAATATCTTGGGGAAGTTATGGGACTAACAGGTGGAGGTGTTCTGTAGCCCACCAGAAGTATGAGTCTGGTGTTTAAGAGAGAGACTTGGGATGGGGGTAGAGCCTGCATATCCTTCTCTTGGCAGGTAGCAGGTGATTCTGTAAAGGTGGATAAGAGTGCCCAGACAGAGTGAATCATTTTTAGGGGCCACATTAAGACCTCATGGAAGCCTTCATATTAAAGGAAAAAGCAGAGAGAGAAAGCCAAGCAAAGGAGACAGAATGAACAGTCAGGAAGAGAGAAGGAAAATTAGTGCTGGGGAAACCAAAGGAAGAGAGATGTGTTAAATACAAAGGAGAGGGTAGAGGAAAGTCCCATTTGGTTATTAGGAGGGCCTGAGTGAGCAATGGGGGTAGTTTTAAGATAGGAGAAGGCCAGATTTCAGAGGGCTGGAGGAAGTGGAGGCGAGGGTGGGCTACTCTCGGAAGGAATGTGATTCAGGGAGGAGAGAGTCCCATGCGGACTGGTTGGGTGTGGGGAGGTGTTGCTGGGTGGCTTGGGTTTTTAATTCATGGCGGGGAGGGTGGTACATGCATTAAGGAGAGGCCTCTGGGCAGGAGGAAGCTGAGGCAAAAGGAGCAAGGGCTGGATGGGACTTGGAGGTGGCCAAGGGCTTGGTCCTTCCTCCCTCCCTCTGGTAAACCTGGGGTTAGAGGGGAGGTCCTGAGAGACAGAGGGGAGTGAGGCCAAAGCCCCCACCCCATGGTTCTCCTTGAGCCCCCTGGAGACATACAGAAATTCATCCCCTCTTCTCTTGAGTTTGAATACCAATTTTGCTAATTTCTGAGTACCACTGAGGAAGTCCTGGAAGGTGAATGGGGCAGTCAGGGAGGTGGGTCCAGAAGGTGGGCAAAGCTTTCCTGAGAAGGGTCCTTTGAGCTGTTTTGTTGATCTATCTTTTTTTTTTTTTTTAAAGGATATACTGAGTGCCCAGTGTATTCCAACTCATTTTTTGATGATTCTGTTCATCCTTGGTATATTTGGTAAACCTTGGAAGATATTTGATTATTTTAATTGTAATGTTTATTACTTCTGAAGTGAAGTGTTTATTCAGTATACTTTTCTCAGCCAATTCCTTCTCATGCCCTTAAATGAAATCTCAGATAATTTACTTAGCATTTTGTAATTACAGGGAAGACCTGCCTGTTGTTATTTCTCTGTCTTTGTCTTTTGGATACCATGGTGTATATATTTACTTGCCTACAGTCCTCTAAAATTAGCATACCTTTGTTCTTTCTCGAAAATGCCAGTCTCTTTGCCTATTTCAGTACTTAAGTATATTTTCTTCCTTGAACCAGAGGCTTTCATATGTCATAGAAGGGTGAGACTCTTTAAGAGGTAATCAGTTTACAGCTTCCTCCGAGACCGGCCGGGAGCATCTGACACTGGAGTGGGAGCTGGCACTTTTTCTCACAGTACCGCAGTGTGTTCAAATATATGTCCTAGAGTATAGATTTGTTTTACTTGTCTGTGATTTGTGTTACAAAGGACAAACAGTAAAATTCAAATTTCCTAGCCCTTGAATCCAATCTCTCTCCACCTCCTAGAAAGTGCATGCCAGTTAGACTGTTGGTGCCCCTGAGTATGTGTGTGTGTGTCTGTGTCTGTGTGTTTGCACACCTTAGCCCATCCTCAAAAGTACCCTCTTAATTCTTCATCCTTTATGGACCAGCAAATGTCTCTCTTCGCTGTTAGTGACACTCTTCTTTACCACTCTGTTCTGCAATAAAACAGTCTCTGTGTCCTACAAGAAAGTAGGGCTCAGGTAACCCAAGGCCGAGCGAGCATTGTGCTGAGCCTATTTCACTTGCTCGTCTCATTAAACTTTGCTCATCGCCAGTGAGTGAGTCAGTCAGCATTTACTGAGCACTTCCTGTGTGCCAGACACTTCTCTAGGATCCAGAGTCTAGAGCAGTGAACTGGGATATTGGCTTCCAAGAACCGATGTTCTAGTGTAGGAGACAGTGAATAGGCAAACCAATAAAAATAAGTAGGCTAAGTCCAGTGTCCTGCTAGTGCATTCAGGAAAGGAAAGTGTTCATGGGTGACTGTGGGAGTCGCTTGGACTAGGGTGATCAAAGAGGAGGTGACATTGAGTTTGAAAAATAAGAAGGAAACAGCAATGCAAAAAATATCTGGGGGTAGGTGGGGGCGAAGAGGAAGAACAGAGGCAGAGTCCTAAGATTCCAGCTGGGAGCAAAGCAGCATGTCCCCAGGAAGGGAGATGTCAAGCGTGAGCGGGGTGGAGAGGAGGAAAGGGAGGGTGAGAGGCAGGCAGGACTGGACCGTGTAGGCCTCCCAGACCCGGAGTAAGGGGTTTGGATCCTATTCTGGATGCAATGAGAAATGACTGCGACATTTTAAACAGAGGAAGGCCATCATGGGCTCACATTTTAGATAGAAAAGAAAAGTCATATTTATTTGATACTTCTCATAGCGTTTTTTGTTTGTTTGTTTTTTAATGTCTTACATCACCAACTGGATATGCATAATCCCTTAAAGGAAAGGCTCTGGGGTTATATTCTGCTGTATCCCTTCACTATAGCACAACAACACAGCTTTGTAAACTGAGGCAGATCAGTACTTAGCTTCTCAGTCATAGTGGCTGTACACACTGCATTGAGTCAGTCCACAGATGGGGGCACTGGTTCTCTGCAGTCAGGGTGGGCGTTTTATCCTTGCAGCAACCTATCTTTTTAGGGCAGGGGCTCCCAAACACTAGGTTATACCTGCCTGAGGCCATGTGAGAGAATAAGGATGATGTAGGGTTTTTTTCCACCAAACTAAATTTATTCAGTTTTTCTGTTTGGATATTTGGACTTTCTAAATACGGCAGAGTGGCTGTTATCCAGGAGTTCTTAAGTCAGCACATAAAGTGGAATTCTTTTATGTTCCAAATTACCTGTGAATAACAGTGATCCCTGCTAATGTTTAGTGGCGGTTTCTTATGTGCCAAGACTCCTTTTAAATCTTTTATTTGTACAGTCTTTCATCTCATATTCCTGGCATCCCCATGAGGTCCATCCAGTTATCATGCTGATTTCACAGGTGAGGGAATTGAGGCCCAGAGAAGTTACTTTATTTGTCTGGGATCACACAGCTAGTAAGTGATTAGTTGGAGATTTTTATTTTAATGTTTTCAAGTTATACTCATTATACTCCTGAGGATAAGCAAACTGTGCCTTCCTGTGTTTTGATCACACCAGAGTATTTTCACTGCGGGAGGTCCCAGTGGGATCTCCAATACTACTTAAATTGTCATCTGGTGATGACAAAAGTCACTTAGGTAAGTGCTCAAATGGTATGATCCCATGATATTTTAGATATAAGCTTTTGAAATTGTAGTACTAGGCTTTTCTTTTTCTTTGTCTTTAGGATTAAAACGAATCTACTTTCTTTCTCCAAAAATGCTTTTGGACATTTTTGCTGGTTAATTCCCAGGTCTGGGAACTACTATTTTCAAGAACTTTCTTCCTCGGTTTTGTGATTAGCCTGGTCTCATACCCTGGTTCCAGGGAAATTGTGACTGTTTTTTAAATAGGACATCGGGAAGCTCAGGAAGTAGGGGACACTATATTTACATATATTTTGATGCACATTTGTTTGGGTTGTGAGAAACATAGCTCTGTAGTAATACTGTGTAAACAAGGCAGAAGAATCGGCTGTGACAAATGCAGGTGCATGTTCCTCCAGATTGTTTTTAAAAATGGGAGCTTAACTTTACATTAAAGTTATATGATTGACAGGTGATTCTACCCTGTACTAATACTATTGGAAATGCATTCTTTATAGAAAATTGCATAAGCATACTAAAGTTAAAAGTCAAATTTAAGTACTGTAATAATGTATAAACTACATAAAATAAATCTATCATTTTTAAAGAAGAAAAACTTCAAGCTGAATAGATAAGTAACAATTTAAATCTTAAATTCTCTTAAAAACTATCAATAAAGGATTTAACCCTGCACCCCCAAATTTTATTTTGTAGGTGATCACATTCCTTTCCGTGAAGATAGGTGTATTGGTCCGTTTCTGTTGCTTGTGACAGAAATAGCTGAAACTGGGTAACTTGTAGAGAAACAATATTTATTGCTTACAGATTTGGAGACTGGGAAGTCCAAAGTCCAGGGAAGTCATCTGATGAGGTGACTCTACAGCAGTGCAGGATGTCACATGGTGAGAATGGTGGAGCAGAGAGAGCTAACGCCTCACTCCTTTTAAAGCCCTCGGAACCATGCCTGTGACCACCATTAAACCATTATCACAGGGCATGGTCTTCTCAATCTCATCACCTCTTCAGGGCTACACCTACCTACCTACCTACCTTCCTTCCTTCCTTTCTGTTTTTCTGTCTTTGTCTTTCTTTTCTTCCTCTCTCCCTTCCCACTTGTAAGTGAGGACGTGCGGTATTTTTCTTTCTGTGCCTGACTTATTTCACTTAACATAATTTTCTCCAAGCTCATCCATGTTGCTGTGAATGGCAGAGTTTCTTCTTTTTTGTGGTTGAGTTATATTACATTGTGTGTATATACCACCCTCTCACAAGGCCTCCCCCTTTAATCACCATAATAAGATTTCCCACCCTGAACAGTTAATAGTGGGGATTAAGCTTCAATGAGTTTGGGGGGACATTCAATCTACAGCAATAGGAATTCTGATAGATATGATTTCAGACAAAAAAGCTTGTCAGTGCTTTATTATATGTATATATGTGTGTGTACATACATACATACACATGCACACATACCCTCGAGCAATTAAATCGTCCATATGTAACCCTTTCAAATCAAGTAGTTTGATGCACGTCTTATACTATAAATTGAAGAAAATAATGTTGTGGCTGGAATATATGATTTATGTAGGGTTTGGGGTGCATCAGGGTACACATTTTAGCCAGCCTTGTAAACTTATCTAAGGAATTTATAGTTGAACCTATAGACAGTTGGATACATCCATGGTCTTTGAGCAGGTAAGTGGTAGCTTACCTTGTAATTTTAAGGGAAAACATGGATGTGTGCATGTGTGTCTGAGTGAGAGAGAAAGAGAGAGAGAGAGAGAACTCCTTTAAAGGTGTTTTCATTCCCAGTTGGTGGGCTTTACTGAAAATCAGCAAGGCAAATCAGCAAATATAGTTTGCTCTGCACACACACGGTGGTTGTCCTCTGAATTGCTCCTCCTAAAAAAACTTCTTGTTTTCAGATTTCTTTCTGCTATTTGTGGTTCCCTGAAAAAGCCTTTGTAGCAGAGATTTCTCCTCCTGCCTTGATGTTCCAGTCGACGCCTCGGGGTTGGACAGCAGGCCACCTTGTTCCAAGCTGGGCTTCCATGAGGCTTCCCTTGGCTTGTGACTCTGCTTTCCCCATTTCAAGTCAGCGTCCAGCAACATGGGGCCCCAGACTTATTCACCATATGTCTTCCTGGTGTAAACCTGGTTGGATTTGTTTTATGAGGCTTTTCTGTTTTGAGGAGAATTGTGCGTGAAGTTAGTGAAACCAGTGACTTTGCTCATAGAACTATGTACCCATTTGAGTGAAGCTGAAAGTTAAGACACTAACTGCAGCCTTGTCCTTGAACCTCCAGGGATAGATGTTAGTCCTATCTTTTTTTTTTTTAATTCCCTTGCTAATAAGGAAATTATTATTAGCAAGGGAATTAAAAAATAGTCCACCTAGATAGGATGGAGAGAGTAAGTGCTTTTGTTTAATGCGTTCTTTCGTTTTCAGCTCCCCGTGGATCACAAGGGGCTCCCCACTAAGTCTGTAAATGCACTTGCTCATGGGCTGCCTTTGGGGACCCCGAGCTCTCTGATCCAAGTGGCCTTGTTGTGCTCCCCTAAAGTCAGTTGCAATTTGTCCTAAACTTGTTCATGCTACTTGTTGTAGTTTCATAGTAACAATACTTCTCATCTAAACTGCTAAAATAGGAATGCCGAGTGGAAGGGTTGTTTGACAAGTGGAAGGCTTTGGAAAGACTTAATGAAGGCTTCACTTAAAAAAGTTGCTAATAACTAAGGTGTGGATGAGAACAGTGATAGGGGAGGGAGTGCACTGGGGGATATAGGAGAATTCTGTCTTCAGAGCTTCACAGATGTCTTGAAGGTTGTAGGTGATGCGTTATGGGTGTGATTCATACAAGAAAGATCATGAGAAACTCCAACATCAGACTTGTATGTGTTTTTAAGTTAAAACAAAACTTTATTTTCTGATTATTTTATTTCATTTCATTCTTCATTTCTGAGCTGGCCAACTACGACTTCAGATCGCAGCAGTTAAGAGGACTTGTTCTGTAATCCTTTCTGGTGATTCCTGAACCACGTGTAGGGGAGGAGGCACAGAAGGTAGAAAGCCCGGGAGCACAGGATGTTTGCTGGGACACCACAGCGTAGAACAGCTACATCACGAAGTCTGAGATGCGTAGGTACAGAAGGGCCAGATCACAGGGCGACTCGCGTCTCAGGCACAAGAGTGTAGATTTGGAACGTTGGGTAGAAGGATGCGGAGAGGAACAAGAGGCCACCAGAAAGAAGGGTTGCCCCAGCATACGGAGACAGGGAGGGACACTGACTTGGATGAGTTTCTACTTGGCATATCCAGGTAGGACTGCCAAGTGTGGCTGGTGAAAATCCTGGATTCTGAATAGTGGGTCCCCACCGCAGGATCATTCAACCCCTCCGGTACGTAGTCTATTTGGTGTGATTCTGCTTGAGGATGTGAGAGCCCTGAATAGTGCCAGTGCTCTTGGTTGTCTAGGAAAAGCTTCCTGTTGTAATGGTGTGAGTCTTGAGTATGCGACCACAATATGATTATATAGGACTGGGTGTCCGTTATGATGTAAATACAGTGTAACGTATAGTGTAGAGTGGAGTGGGAGAGCCTTGGAATCTCCCTTTCCGGGTTCGGTTCCTAGCTCTACCACTTACTGTCTCTAACTCACAAAGCCACACACTCTACATCTGCAAAATGGAGAAAATAATACCCACTTCATAAGGGTGGTTGTGAGGGTAAATGAAGCCGTCTCTGTAACAATCTTAGTATAACATCTAAGCACACGATAAGCAGTTATTTTTAAAATACTACATGTATTTTTAAGCGGAAAAAATAGGGTCATAATGACATTGCAATGAATTAAGGTAATTGTCAAACAGTTGCTAGGCCCATAAATATTGTGAGTTTGTATCGTGGAGTCTAGGTTTGTTATCTGAGGATTTCAGTGGCTATTTTCTCATTTAGAATCATACAAAGAAAATCAGTTGTTTTCAGAATAGACCATCGAGCACTAAATATATTAATATAATTTTCATACATCTCTGAAACATCCCTGCTCCCCAATAACATTGAAGAAGGAGTCTCAATTTTCTAGAATTCTTGCAGTTCAGATCATCACTTCTGAGAAGTCTTCCTACCAGCAAAACATGTGGAAAGGTAAAATGCAGAGTGGAATTTAGGCCTTTTATTTTTTTCTTTTTAAATTTGAGACTGTTCTGAGTATGCAAACTTACACACAGCTGCTCCCAGCAAAACGCTATAATTTATTGAGGAACACTGAATTGCAGAACCTTTCTTCCCCACACACCCCTCATCAAAAAAAAAAAAAAAAAAAAAAAAAAAAATCAACAGCTTGACTGAGCTTAAATAACTGACTTTTCATATTCTTTCACGGTACACAAAGGGCTAATCCTGAAGCTACTTGAGCCACCAATGCAGGCTGTGGCTGAGACCACCTCTGAATTTGTCATTCTCTCCTCCCCACACACAAAACACATTGACTGCAGCTTTATGAAGTGAAAATACCCAAGAGAAAGAAAATGTGAGGGAGGTGTCCTCCGTCATTTCTTCTGGGGGGTGCGGGGGAGTGAGAAAAAGCTGCTGCATCTGGATATTGAGAACAGAGCCAGCCTGAGACTCGGGTATAATAGGTGGGGTCACTCGCTTTTGTAGAAGCCAGAGAGTGGAACTGCCCCGACTTGTCTCAGTACCACTGACCCTTGCATTTCATTGTGCCGAGATGTCAGGGAAAGTGTGTAGAAAGCACACCGAACAATGACTTTGTCATTTTGAGATTTCTATGGTTCATTCACCCCTTCCCCCCACTCCCAGCCTCAAATCCCCATGGGACAAAAGAGGTAGTTAGTTAGGTTGCCTGGCCCTCATTTGAAAGATCTCTGTTTTACTGACTCTTTAAAAGCAAACTCATCCATTTTAACCAAATCACATTGTTGTCATGCTTTCAAAGTCAACAAAGGAGCTTTAGGCAGTGCATTTACAAGGATGGAATCGTCTGTGAAAATGCCAGCCCTAGAGATAATGATTCATGCCAACTGCCAAGTTAAAGTGGGTTTCCTTGTTAATACACAGGGAAGTTGACGATATGAATTACTGGAAATACTTACCAACCCTTGACCCTCAGGTTTCTGAGATCAGGGTGATAGGATTCACACAGGCCCACGCCTACGATTTCTTTACCTTTCTTTTTTGTAATGAAAGATGAGAGGGTTGGGTTTTTTCCAGTGTGATGGATGGTTTGTACACTCAGAGAGCGTCACTGTCCACATCGGCGTGGTGACAGTTAATCACCAGGGACCCTCCCAGGCTTCCCAGGCTGGCAACCAGTGTTCCAATTTGTCCCAGCATGTGTGTTTCAATGATAATGTTTGTAGTTTAACAAGAAGCTAATTAAGACCTAAAGGAAAAAATAAGGATCACATTTTTATCAAGCCTGGTGGTGGTCTACAGAGCATAGAACTTTACATTCTGGCATTGTTGGATGATGTCCATTGCAAAACAGTAGTGGCCGTTCACAGTGCTTTCTGTCCCTGCCATCTTCTTGCATCCTTAGTAATGATAAAATGGACAGTTGTTATGAGGGAGAGGAAAATCGATGAATATTTGCTTATTTGGGGACCTGCAGAGTCTCCATATGCTATTTTTGATTACAGTTTTGTCTATGTACCTAATGAGTTTTCTTGATGAGATGAACAAGACAGGGTCAGGCTGGTGAACTTCCCTCAGTTTTATCAAAATCTTTACTTGCTGTTTTAGGTGTGGATATATCCCTTCAATCTGATGTGGAACATGGTTAATTATAGTCTATACTGTCTTGTGGTTGTCTCCTGCTTATGAGGTTCATGACTCACTTGTTTCTCGAAGCCCTTATTCTGGGTTCATTGATTTAGTGTTCTCTGATTGTCATCTGCATTGAGTCACAAAGCAGATAGTATAGCTTGAGCATCATGGCAGAGGGCCACCACCCCATGGGACATATGTCAAACATGGCTCACAACCATTTTGATCTAAGGACACAGGCAGGTTACACTTAGCCCTCCCATGTTCCCCCTTCTCCACGCTCAGTGCACCCAAGGAAATCAAATCACCTCTCGTCATGGCTGTGTATTTATACATTGCCCAACACCTGCCTGAGCATGACCAAAGGGAGGGGAACGGAATTCTGGTGTCATAATTTTTTTTTTTTACCCTATCAATATTTTTATTGAGGTATAGTTTACTTACAGTAAAATAAACATTTTTTTAGTTTGATGAGTCCACCTAAAATGAGATATACAACATTTCCGTCACCTCAGAAAGTCTCCCTTGCCCCTCTGCAGTCAGTTTACAGACCTCCACACCTCTCCCAGATTTCTGTCAAGACAGGTTAGTTGTCCTGTTTTTGAATGGAATGAATACAGTACATATTTTTCTGTGGCTGGATTCTTTTGCTCAACATACTGTTTTGAGTTCCATGTATGTTTTAGTGGTTCGTTTCTTTTTAAATTTTTTTCTGAGTTATATTCCATCATATGAAGATATCACAATTTATTTATCTGTTCTCTTGCTGATGGACATTTTGGTTGTTCCCACATTTTAGTAATGAATTTTCTCGTACAAGTGTTTATGTGTACATATGTTTTCATTCCTCTCGGATAAAATATCTAGGAATAGAATTGCTGGGTCATAAGTTATGTATGTGTTTATTTTAAAAAACAAAAAGCTACCACAAGGTTTTTCAAAATGATTGTACCATTTTACACATTCACCAGCAATATACGAGACTTCCAGTTGTTCCACTTCCTTGGCAACATTTAGTATTGTCAGTCTTTTTGAGTTTAGCCTTTCTAGTGGGTAAAGTTGATTTCATTGTGGTTTTGATTTGTGTTTCCCTGATGATTAATGATATTGAGCTCTTTTCATGAATGCTTAATGGCCATTCAGATATCTTCTTTTGTGAAATACTGGTTCAGATCTCTTGATGATTTTTTAACAATCTTGTCATTGTTGATTTATAGGAACTTATATATATTTGTATATGTATATGTACGAATATGTGTGTGTGTGTGTGTGTGTTTAATACTAGTGATTGGTGAATATTTTTTCCAGTCTGTGGCTTGCCTTTTTTAATTTTTAATGGTATCTTTTGGTGAGTAGTTTTTAATTTTGATGAGGTTCAGTGTTTACCCTTTTTTCCCCCTTGTGTAGTTCATGTTTTTTATATCTGAAGAAATCTTTGTATATCCTAAGGGGTGTGAAGAGACTATCTTATTCTACCTTTTTAAAAATTGATGCATTTTGCATTAATGTTGACATGTGGAATGAGGAATTAGTTGTTGAGGTTTTTTTTCCCCCCCAGTTATTCTAGCCATGCTTGTTAAAAAGACTTATGCATTGACTTGACTTGGCACATTGGTTGAAAATCAGTTGACTGTATGTGAGCAATAACTTTGTACACTTTATTTTGTTTCACTGATTTGTCTATCCCTGTACCAATACCACAGTGTCTTGGTTACTGTATGTTTTAGTAAGACTTGAAATCCAGTGGTTTATGTCCTCTATACTTCTTTGTCAATATTATTTTGTGTGTTCTAGATCCTTTAAATTTTAGAATCAACTTGTCAATTTCTTTTTTAAAAAAAACCTGCTGGGATTTTTATTAATATTGCCTTTTAGCTATAGATCAATTTGGGGAGTCTGAATCTTAACAATATTTAATCTTTAAATTATCAACATAATATATCCCTTAAAGAAGACTTACTTAAGTCTTCTTTAATATCTCTCAGAAATGTTTTATAGTTTTAACATAGACATCTTACACTCCTCTGAGTAAATTTATTGCTGAGTATTTGATGCTTTCTTTCTTTTTTAAAGAAAATTCATACAAGTATTCATTCAGCATCCTGAATGCTTTGCTTAGAAATTTCTTCTGCCAAATACCCTCATTCATAACTTTTAAGTAACATATTCCTTAAAACTTTTGGGCATGAACAGAATGCAACCAAATTCTTTGCAACTCTGTAACTAGGGTGACTCTTGCTCCAATTTTCAATAAGCTTTTCCTCATTTCTATCTGATACCTCCTCAGAAGGGCCTTTACTATTCATGCTTCTATCAGCATTCTGGTCACTACCATTTAACCAGTCTCTGAGAAGTTCCACACTTTCCCTTGTTTTCTTGTCTTCTAAGCTTTCACCAGAATCTAAGCTTTTCTGCCCTGCTCCTCCAAGTTCTTCTAGCCTCTGCCCATTTTGGAGGGTGAGAAGTCCATAGTCCAGGAGGGGTGCATCTGGTGAGGGCCTTGTTCTTGGTGGTGACTCCCCACAACAACACAGGGTGTCACAAGAGCTTTCTGATTCTCTTTATGGGATTGTTTTTTAACATTTTCCAGTTGTTTGTTACTAGTATATAAAAATATAATTGATTTATGAATATTGACATTGGGTCATTGAACTTGATGAATTCACTTTGCATTTCTCGGAGTTATTTGTTTGTCTGAATTCTGTAGAATTTTCTACATACACAATCATGTCAGCTGCAAATAATGACAGTTTTACTTCTTTCTTTCCAAAAGTTATAACTTTTCTTGACTTGTTGCCATGACTAGAGCCATTCAACAATGTTGTGTAGAAGTGGTAAGACCTTCTTTTATTCTTAAGGAAAAACTTTTAATATTTTCCCATTAAGAAGGATGTTAACTAGTTTTTTTTTGTTGTTTTTTTGTTTTTCCCAGGAGATATCTACTATCAGATTGAAAACATTTCCTTTAATTTCTAATTTGCTGATAATTAAATATCTATATATGTTTTAATCAAGAATAGATGTTGAATTTTTACAGATTTTTTTTTCTGTGTCTCTTCAAATAATCATATGATTATTCCTTTTTAGTCTTTTAATGTGGTGAATTATATTGGTTGATATTTGTGGGTAAAATTAACCTTGATAAACTTCACCTGTTCATGATGTAGCATTTTTATTTTTTTTATTATTATTATTTTTTATATTGCTTTTTTTTTTTTTTTTTAATTTTATTTTGTCGATATACATTGTAGCTGATTAATGCTCCCCATCACCAAAACCTCCCTCCCTTCTCCCTCCCCCCCTCCCCCCCAACCATGTCCTTTCTGTTTGTTTGTTGTATC
Source organism: Cynocephalus volans (assembly GCF_027409185.1). Lineage (NCBI taxonomy): Eukaryota > Metazoa > Chordata > Mammalia > Dermoptera > Cynocephalidae > Cynocephalus > Cynocephalus volans. The sequence continues at coordinate 17,497,678 of NC_084466.1, forward strand.
AACTTCAAATAATTGTGGTTGTTATATCTTCTCCCCCCCCCCCCGGTTTGTGTGTGTATGTGTGTATGTGTGTGTGTGAATTTATATATTAATTTTTAGCTCCCACCAATAAGTGAGAACATGTGGTATTTCTCTTTCTGTGCCTGACTTGTTTCACTTAATATAATTCTCTCGAGGTCCATCCATGTTGTTGCAAATGGCAGTATTTCATTCGTTTTTATAGCTGAGTAGTATTCCATTGTGTAGATGTACCACATTTTCCGTATCCACTCATCTGATGATGGGCATTTGGGCTGGTTCCAACTCTTGGCTATTGTAAAGAGTGCTGCGATGAACATTGGGGAACAGGTATACCTTCGACTTGATGATTTCCATTCCTCTGGGTATATTCCCAACAGTGGGATGGCTGGGTCGTATGGTAGATCTATTTGCAATTGTTTAAGGAACCTCCATACTATTTTCCATAGAGGCTGCACCATTTTGCAGTCCCACCAACAATGTATGAGAGTTCCTTTTTCTCCGCAGCCTCGCCAGCATTTATCGTTCATAGTCTTTTGGATTTTAGCCATCCTAACTGGGGTTAGATGGTATCTCAATGTGGTTTTGATTTGCATTTCCCGGATGCTGAGTGATGTTGAGCATTTTTTCATATGTCTGTTGGCCATTTGGATATCTTCCTTAGAGAAATGCCTACTTAGCTCTTTTGCCCATTTTTTAATTGGGTTGCTTGTTTTCTTCTTGTAAAGTTGTTTGAGTTCCTTATATATTCTGGATATTAATCCTTTGTCAGATGTATATTTTGCAAATATTTTCTCCCACTCTGTTGGTTGTCTTTTAACTCTTTTAATTGTTTCTTTTGCTGTGCAGAAGCTTTTTAGTTTGATATAATCCCATTTGTTTATTTTTCCTTTGGTTGCCCGTGCTTTTGGGGTCGTATTCATGAAGTCTGTGCCCAGTCCTATTTCCTGAAGTGTTTCCCCTATGTTTTCTTTAAGAAGTTTTATTGTCTCAGGGTGTATATTTAAATCCTTAATCCATTTTGAGTGGATTTTAGTATATGGTGAGAGGTATGGATCTAGTTTCATTCTCCTGCATAACGATATCCAGTTATCCCAGCACCACTTGCTGAAGAGGCAGTCCCTTCCCCAGTGAATAGGCTTGGTGCCTTTGTCAAAGATCAGATGGCAGTAAGTGTGAGGGTTGATTTCTGGATTCTCTATTCTATTCCATTGGTCAGTGTGTCTGTTTTTATGCCAGTACCATACTGTTTTGGTTATTATAGCTTTGTAGTATAGCTTAAAGTCAGGTAGTGTTATGCCTCCAGCTTTATTTTTTTTGCTGAGCATTGCTTTGGCTATTCGTGGTCTTTTATTGTTCCATATAAATGTCTGAATAGTTTTTTCCATTTCTGAGAAAAATGTCTTTGGAATTTTGATGGGGATTGCATTGAATTTGTATATCACTTTGGGTAGTATGGACATTTTCACTATGTTGATTCTTCCAATCCAAGAGCATGGGATATCTTTCCATCTTCTTGTATCCTCTCTAATTTCTCTCAGCAGTGGTTTGTAGTTCTCATGATAGAGATTTTTCACCTCCTTGGTTAACTCAATTCCTAAGTATTTTATTTTTTTGGTGGCTATTGTAAATGGGCAGGCTTTCTTGATTTCTCGTTCTGCATGTTCACTATTGGAGAAAAGAAATGCTACTGATTTTTGTGTGTTGATTTTGTATCCTGCTACTGTGCTGAAATCATTTATCAATTCCAGCAGTTTTTTTGTAGAGGTTTTAGGCTGTTCGATATATAGGATCATGTCATCTGCAAACAGGGACAGTTTGACTTCATCTTTTCCAATCTGGATGCCCTTTATTTCCTTCTCTTCTCTGATTGCTCTGGCTAGTACTTCCAACACTATGTTGAATAGGAGTGGTGAGAGTGGGCATCCTTGTCTAGTGCCTGTTCTTAAAGGAAAAGCTTTCAGCTTTTCCCCATTCAGGATGATATTGGCAGTGGGTTTGGCATATATGGCTTTAATTATGTTGAGATACTTTCCCTCTATACCTAACTTATAGAGGGTCTTTGTCATGAATGAGTGCTGAACTTTATCAAATGCTTTTTCAGCATCTATAGAGATGATCATATGGTCCTTGTGTTTGAGTTTATTAATATGGTGTATCACATTTATTGATTTGCGTATGTTGAACCAACCTTGCATCCCTGGGATGAATCCCACTTGATCGTGATGAATAATTTTTCGTATGTGTTGCTGTATTCTGTTTGCTAGTATTTTAGTGAGGATTTTTGCATCTATATTCATCAAGGATATCGGCCTGTAGTTTTCTTTTTTGGTTATATCTTTACCTGGTTTTGGTATCAGGATGATGTTTGCTTCATAGAATGAGTTTGGGAGATTTGCGTCCGTTTCGATCTTTTGGAATAGTTTGTAAAGAATCGGTGTCAATTCCTCTTTGAATGTTTGGTAAAATTCTGCTGTGAATCCATCTGGTCCTGGGCTTTTCTTTGTTGGGAGCCTTCTGATAACAGCTTCAATCTCCTTTATTGTTATTGGTCTGTTCAAATTTTCTACGTCTTCACGGTTCAGTTTTGGGAGCTTGTGTGTGTCCAGAAATTTATCCATTTCCTCCAGATTTTCAAATTTGTTGGCGTATAGTTGTTTATAGTAGTCTCGAATGATTCCTTGTATTTCAGATGAATCAGTTGTAATATCGCCTTTTTCATTTCTAATTTTTGTTATTTGAGTCTTCTCTCTTCTTTTTTTTGTTAGCCATGCTAATGGTTTGTCAATTTTATTTATCTTTTCAAAAAACCAACTTTTTGATTCGTTGATCTTTTGAATTGTTTTTTGGTTTTCAATTTCATTCAGTTCTGCTCTGATCTTAATGATTTCTTTCCGTCTGCTAACTTTAGGATTGGATTGTTCTTGTTTTTCTAGTTCTTTAAGGTGAAGTGTTAGGTTGTTCACTTGCCATCTTTCCATTCTTCTGAAGTGAGCATTTAATGCAATAAATTTTCCCCTCAATACTGCTTTTGCAGTATCCCACAGGTTTTGGTATGATGTATCATTGTTTTCATTAGTTTCAATAAACTTTTTGATTTCCTGCTTGATTTCTTCTTGGACCCATATGTCATTAAGTAGAATGCTGTTTAATTTCCATGTGTTTGTATAGTTTCCAGAGTTTTGTTTGTTATTAATTTCTAGTTTTAATCCATTGTGGTCTGAGAAGATACATGGGATAATTCCAATTTTTTTGAATTTATTGAGACTTGATTTGTGACCTAATATGTGATCTATCTTGGAGAATGATCCATGTGCTGATGAGAAGAATGAATATTCTGAGGTTGTTGGGTGGAATGTTCTGTAGATATCTGCCAATTCCAATTGGTCTAGAGTCTTGTTTAGATCTTGTGTTTCTCTACTGATTCTTTGCCTAGATGATCTGTCTAATATTGACAGTGGAGTGTTCAGGTCCCCTGCTATTATGGTATTAGTGTCTATTTCCTTCTTTAGGTCTAATAGAGTTTGTTTTATAAATCTGGCTGCTCCAACATTGGGTGCGTACATATTTATGATTGTTATGTCTTCTTGATGGATCAGTCCTTTTATCATTAAGTAGTGTCCCTCATTGTCTCTTTTTATGGTTTTTAGTTTAAAGTCTATTTTGTCAGATATAAGAATAGCCACTCCAGCTCGTTTTTCTTTTCTGTTTGCATGGTAAATCTTTTTCCATCCTTTTACTCTTAGTCTGTGTGAATCTTTATGGGTGAGGTGGGTCTCTTGTAGGCAGCATATAGTTGGGTCCTGCTTTTTGATCCAGTCAGCCAGTCTGTGTCTTTTAATTGGGGAATTTAAGCCTTTAACATTAAGAGTTGTTATTGAAAGGTGTTGATTTATTCTTAGCATTTTATTGGTTGTTTGGTTGTCTTAGGTGTCTTTTGTTCCTTGCTTTCTGATTTACTGTTTGGTTTCTTTGTTTGTTGGTTCCTTAGGTTGTAGATAGTGTTTTTGTTAGCTTGTTTTCTCTTCATGAATGCCATTTTTATTGTACTAGCGGGTTTAGATTTTTCTTAGGTTTTTATGGCAGTGGTAGTTATTTTTCAGGAACCAAACCCAGTACTCCCTTGAGGATTTCTTGTAAGGGTGGTCTTGTGGTAGTGAACTCCCGCAGTTGATATTTGTGGGTAAAATTAACCTTGATAAACTTCACCTGTTCATGATGTAGCATTTTTAAAAAATGTATTGTTGTATTCTATTTGTTGATATTTTGTCAAGAATTTTGTATCTATTTATGAAGGATATTGGTCTGTAATTTGCTTTTCTTGTAATATTTTGTCAACTTTTGGCGTCAGAGTTACACTGACCTTATCAAAAAAGAGTTGAGAAATATTTCTTCCTTGTGATGTTCAGTTTTATGTGTCAACTTGTCTAGGCTACATTCCCCGTTAGCAATCAAACAATAACCTAGGTGTTGCTGTGAAGGTATTTTATAGATGTGACTAACCTAGGTGTTGCTGTGAAGGTATTTTATAGATGTGATTAAAGTCCATAATCAGTTGATTTTTAAGGAAGGAAGATTATTTTAGATAATCTGGGTGAGCCCAATTCAGTCAGTCAAAAGGCCTTAAGAGCTGAGCCTTCCCGGCAGAAAAAGAAATTCTGTCTGTGAAAAATAGGTTCAGCTCCTGGCCAAGTTCCTGCCTGCCCTATCCCACAGTCAGCTGTATGGATTTTGAGCTTGCCTAGACTGCCTCCAAAATCACATGAGCCAATTTCTGCCGTTAAGTCTCTTAATATTTGTCTTGTACTGGTTCTGTTTCTCTCATGGCCCTAACTGGTACACTTCTCTGTTTTCTGAAAGAAAATTAAAAGAGTTTATATGATTGGTATTAGTTCTTTCTTAAATGTTTCACAGAATTCACCAGTGAAAATCTGTGTAGGCCTGGAATTTTCTTAGTGGGAATGTTTCTGATAATACATTATTTGCTTTTCTAGATATAGGACAATTTGGATTTTCTGTTTCTTCATATGTCTGTTTTTATAAATTGTGGTTTTCAATAAAGTTTTTATTTCATCTTCACTGAAGAATCTTTTGGCATACAATTGTTCCTAATAACCCCATATTTGTCCATTTAATGTCTATATGACCTGTAGTGAAATTTCTTCTTTTGTTCCTGACACTGATAACTTATGATTCTCTTTCTTTCTCACTCCTCCTCTTAATCAGTTTAGCTGGGAGTTTAATCAATTTTGATAATTTTTACAATGAACTCATGTTTGACGTTGTTAATTTTCTCTGTAGATTGTGGATTTCCTATTTTATTGATTTCTAGTCATATTTATTATTTTTAATATTGGTTTCTAGTTTTAATTTGTCTTTCTTTCTTTAGCTTAAAAATGACTATTAGACCATTCTTCATTTTAGTTTTTTCTAATATAGGCATTTAAAGCTATAAATTCCTCTTTAAACATTTTTTGTCATGTTGGTTTTCATTATCTTCAGATTACAATTTTTTTTAGTTGACTTTTTGATGTAATTTTTTTAGTAATGAGTTACTAAGGAGTGTATGACTTCATTTCCAAAGACTTGGGGATTTTCTAAATAACTTATTGATTCCTAATTAACCTGGTTGTAGTCAGAGAAAATATTTTGTAAGATTTCAAGTCTTTGAAATTTACTGAGACTTTTTTTATGGCCCAGCATTCAGTCTACCTTGTTGAATATCTCCTGTGCACTTGAAAAAAAAAAGAATGTGTGTTCTGTTGCTTTTGGGTATGTGGTTCTAAAAATGACAGGTCAAGTAGTTTTATAGTGTCCAAATCTTGAGCATCTTTACTAAGTTTCTGTCTACTGTTCTGTCAGACACTGAGAGAGGGGTGTTAAAATCTCCAGTTATGGCTATCAGTTTAGATTTTTCTCTCTGTTTAGTTCTGCCATTATTTGCATTACAGTTTTAAAATCTCTTTTATTACATGCATGCATATTTAAGACTTATGTCTTCTCAATAAATTGACCTTTTACCAGTAAGAAATGTCTATGTTTATTATATCCTCTTTTTAATGTCTGTGGAACCTCTCATGTTATCCCCTTGTAATTCCTGATTTTCTCCTTTTTACTTTTTTCCTTGATTAGTCCTGGCAGAAGTTTATTCATTTCCTCAGTGTTTTCAAAGAACCAAGCTTTGGGTTTGTTAATTTTTCTCCTTGGAAGTATTCTATTTTATTAATGTCTACTTTTTTCCCAATTTCCATTCTTCTCATAATATAGTTTAATATGCTATTCTATCTTAAGGTAGATTTTTAGACCCTTCACTTTAAGTTTTTCCTTTTTAAAAAATATGTTAAAGCTATAAATTCACCTTTCAACACAGCTTTAGTTGCAGCCCTCAAATTTTAATATTATTAGATTTTCATTTTCTTTTATAAAAATATTGTCTAATTTTATTGTAATTTCTTTAAACCAGGTTTTATATAAAAGTGTATTGATGAATTTCCAAACATTTAGTGATTTTCTACTTACCTTGTTACATCTTGTTAAATCCACTTATGTCAAAATACATTCTGTGTAATTTCTGTACCTTGAAGTTTGTTGATACTTGCTTTATGGCATAGTATATATGCACTTGAAAAGGATATATTATGCAGTTACTGGCTATAGTATTGTAGCCATTAGGACAGGTTTGTTAATTACGCTTTCAAATCTTCTATATCTCTATTGATTTTTACCTGCCTATTCTATCAGTTATTGAGATAAGTGGGTTAAAATTTCCCACTGCAAGTGTGGATTTGTCTGTTTCTCCTGAATTTTGTCAGATTTTGCTTTATCCATTTTAGAGCTATGTTTTTAGGTTCATATATATTTAGATCCTTTATCTCTAGGAATCCTTCCTAAGGTAAAGTTTCTGTGTTTATAGTGGTGGAGACAGATAACCTTTCTTTTGGTTAGTGTTTCCAGGGTACCGTTTTCCAAACTTTCATTTCCACCTTCATGTGCCTTTATTTTTAAGGTGTGTCTTTTAAAAGTAGCACTGAAAAACAAAAAAAAAAGGTTGAAAGGAAGCACTTGATCAATGAAATATGCTGAATACAAAGGAGGAAAATGTGCACCGCGTCTTCCTAATGCCTTCTATTGTATTGGTAAACAGATTATAACCCAAACACCTTCACTCTTCAGTGGAGTTAGCTGTGACTCAGGATTAAGAGCTAATTGAAGATGACACAGGTCTCAGAGCTGGTGTGGATGGATGTGAAAAGATCAGATTAGCCAAATGAGGGATGAAAAGAGTGATTAGTGTATCCCAAGGAAAGGACAAGTTTTGAAAAGCATAATCTTACAGAACGTTTGTATAGAACTTGTACAAATAAGACATACCAACATTCCATAAAGTTCTAATTTAACAGAGTTAACGAAGTTAGGTGAGGTCAGAAGAAAAGATGATAAAAGAGAGACCTCCCAAGGTGGGGTCTTATAAAGGTAATAGACTTGGGAACCAGAGATGACCTCTGAACTCCCTGAAGCAGGCAAGGTGTCATATTAGCATGTAGCTCACACCTGCCAAATTAATGCTGTTGCTAAGTCAGTAGTAAGAGTTAGGAGCTTGCATTTTAGAGCCTTCCATATTTTTCCCTTTGCTTCTGTTTATCCTGTAATTGAAGGGTCATGAGTATGATTTGATAGGAATTACATTTTTATTTCTTAATACTTTTAGAGGTTTGTATGGTCTGTTCAACATTTCAGAGCCTCCGTAAGAATCCTGGATTAGCCAACGGCACAATCTGTTGTGATAGTCATTTCATTGAGAGGTAATTTTTTATCTTATGTGTTTCCAAAATAAATAGATAGAAGAATCTCTTCTACACCCACATCAGTAAACAGCTTACCTATCAAAAACTAGGTATCAAGTTTTTTTTCTCTCTCTAAATCAGAAGAAAGTCTTGCCATGTTTTCTTGCCAAGTAGTGAGTCCTGCATTGTTTTTTTCACTTAAGTCATATTTTCTGCAAAGTCAATAATAGTTTAAGCCAATCTGGATGATTTGTACTTATCATGCCTAGGAACAGAATTCTTAAGAGTCTGACTGACAGCAGAATTAAAAGCTTTCCAGTTCCTCTGAGATGTTAGCAATCTTAATGATCCCGATTTTACTTTTTAATGCCAGGAACAAATAATAAAAGTACTGTCAACTGATTCAGTGGCCTTATGATTAAATACATATTTCACTTTGTGCCTAAAACAAGTACGAGAGAGAGAGTTCAAATAAGAAATGGGGGTGAGCCAAAAGTATGGATGGCATATTTATTTGCATGAAATAAGAAGAATACATTTTTACTGCTGTTTATAGAAAACATGTTCTTTGGCACAAACTTCACAAAGACTAGCAGGAACAGAATCCCGTGGAATTAAGTTTAAAGTAAATTGGGGGTGGATACCTAGGAATTCCTATAGGACTATAAGCAGTTTGGTAGTTAAATGCCAAACAGGCAAATAGGTCCTCGTGTTTAAAATTGTGCTTATGAAAAGAATATGTTAAAATCTATAATATTAAGATACAATATTAACTCTAGTGGAAGGGACTTCCAGGGGAAATTTTATGTTTTTTTACCACCATTTAAATACAGGTATTGAACATGTAAAATAATTAACTCTCATCTTGCATCCTGAAGTTTTTATATATTTATTAAAATTAAATTTGGCTTTTTTTTTTTTCCTTCTAAGTCGTTTTGCTTAGAAGAAACTCATCTTTCTTATGCAACTTTTTCTTTTACTCAAACAATTTAATTCTTAAATCAACATATGTCAGTATGTTCTATTAGCAAGCATTTTAATACCTTTTTCATGGTCAGCTCTCCTTTGTAAGCTGAACGGGCCATTATTCCTTAAGTAGCTGGGAGTCTAGGACAGGTCACCTCATAGGAGAGGTCAGATACAACCATAGGAAATCCAACAAAAGTATAATATGCGGAGAAAGGGAGAAATATATTAAAAAGGGGCTATTTAGTTATTAATTTTTAAAAATATAAATCATATGTATATGGTATACAGTATCATAAGGGGATTATAAGAACAAGGTTGGGGTCAGAATGACTGAGTTATCTGCTTCTGGGCAGTTACTTAACCTCTCTGAGCCTCAGTTTCCTTCTTTGCAAATGTAGATGATAATCCCTTCTACTTAGATTTGACGTGAGAATGAAGTTAGATGATGCATGTGAAATTCTTAAGAGGTTGAACATAAGACAAGCCTCATGAAATGTTATCTATTTTTGGTATTTGAAAGGGCAGGGCAATTGTACTTTTCTTTGGTTGTCAACTAGATATAGAAAACTGTGAAGTTTCTTCATTATAATGGGGACATTTGCCAGATGCACTAGCAATACAGCAGTTTCTTTTTTTTCTCATTTTTTTTTTTTTAGTGGGCAGTTTTTTAAGCAAATCAATTAACATTTTCTCTAAGCATGATTTTTTCCTTTTCTTTATTGCTTTTGCATACCTCATTAACAATTCATTTAAATGTAAGTGTCAGAAACAGCTGCTCACAGGGACAGCATCCTTTCTGGGGATGAGGTGATCATTTGATATCCCTTCCCTAGTGGTGGTGACTAAGGCCCTCTATCTTAGTCTTCCTGACATCCAAATCAGGATGCTGGCTTACACCAAGAAGGCCAGCCTGCAGTGGACACAGTCTAATTTCCTGGGATTCACTAGTATACAAAATCTAGCTTTTGTATTGCCTTTGATAGTAACACCTAGTTCATGGTGCAATGCCTAGAAAATATCAGATTGATCTTAACTTTTGAAACATTGACTCCAGTAAGAAGGCATTTGATTCGATTTTGTTGATTCAGAGGTCCACCACCTTTTCCCTAGTATCCCAGAAATGCTGAGCAATCAGTATCTCTTCACTAAGAAGGAGCAAGACTTGAAACAGAGAAAAGATATGGAATAAGAAAAGAAACATCTTTAAAAATGTTGAGTTACTTCCTTTTCCCTTGGGTTAGCAGTCTTTGGGATGCCTAGAGTTGGGGAAAAAATATAGAGAGGACAGAAATTGTAGTAGGCATGAGGTTTATTGGTTATCTTATGTCAAAAGTGCATATTCAAACAAGAGAGACCTTAGGCACGGTAGCCAGAGAAAAGTCACAGTCATTTTGGTACTTGTGACATCGTTGCTGTGTTTAGGAAACAATGGCACCTGCTCTGGCATGTCCTTGGATAGCACCAGGCTGTTCCAGTGGTCAGAAGGAGCTACCTCTCAGGGTCCTACCCCATGCTAGTTTTAAGACTCTTTGGGCCCATAAATCTGTTGCACCATCCCTCCTCCTGGCATCAAGAGCACATCAAAGGATAATAATAATAATGGTGATTAGAGCTTCTACTTGTTAAGCATGAACTATACAAAGCACTTTGTATACATTATCTCATTTAATTCCTATCACCATCTTTTTAGGTTGTTGATATATTCTACTTTTTACTAGGATTCAAAGAGGTATAAAGTATTGCCCTTCTTGTTTAATATTTAAGAGACCCGGCCCAGAATCCTATCAGAAGATTTGATACAAGTCTAATGGAATGTCCCCTCTTGGTCTGGGTTGTCATTCTCTGAAAACTATAGAATTACTACAAATTGTGAAAACTCAAGTGAAAGACTTCATCTAAGAATTGTATTGTTCATGTGGATCTGTAGAATTTGGGCAGAATTCCCAGTTGGCATGCCAGCATATCAAAATAATGATTCCCCCCAAATCTCGGGAGCATCAGGGCTTGGGTCAGTTGCTCCAGGCTAAAGTGTTTTTGCCTTACACACATCATAGTCTCAGTATGCCACGCATGACATGACACAGGTACAGAAGCACTGGCGAAGCGGGGTGGGTGGTCACATGGCCTTGGAATCCAATGAGATGGGTGAGTTATTATGTATGTAGCTTGGGTTAGGCTCCCTGGAACTCCTGGGAATCTGGAAGCAAGAGATGAGATTGTTTTCAAGGAAGGAATGTTTATCACATATCAGAATCTTTTGGTTTTTTTCTCCCTTCAGAGTTTAGTTTTAATGTATATACAGGTAATTAAAAAAAAAAAAAAAAGCAAAACACCTTTTAGACGTTGTAAGCTGTTCCCTTGTTTTCAAAACTCTTCTTCAGATTTCAAGAAATATAAAAAATTTGTTTTATCACATTTCTCTTGTCTATTTTTTTATTGGACATGTTGATGAACTCTGAAATTTTTAAAGTAATTTATAGGAAAAATTAAAGACAAATTATGAGACCTAAGTAAGTCAGACTTTTTTTTCCTGGCCAATATAGATTTTGTTTTTTTAAAATTTTATAAAAAGTCTACTGGGGGCAAGCTTAAATACAGTGGTTAATTATGTGGGCTCCCCAGCTCCATGACTGGTGCTGTGTAATCTTGATCAAGTTACTTTGCTTCTCCCTGTCTCAGTGTCTCCATCTGTAAACTGAGGTAATACTAGTACTTCATAGGGGTATTGTAGGTTTAAATGAGTGGATACATATGGCAAATTTAATATACACAATCAGCAGTCAGTAAATGTTAACTATGGATAGAAAACTAAGAAAGAGGACTCTCCATTTCCAAAGGTAAAGATTTAAATTATTTCCTTCTTTTCTGAGCACCGAGTTTGCTATTAGCCTCTTCTTTATCCCATGCAATAGTGAAGGCTTCTGGATTCCTCATTGTGTTGCTGCGTGCTGATTTTCCTGGTAACATCTGCTGACTTATGTTAGTTTGAGATTCACCTCACACTCGGAATCTCAGCTTTCTCATCTGTTCAATAGGGAGAAAGAAGGACAATGCCTGCCTCAGAGGGCTGGTGAGTGTATCAGAACAACTACTGCCTAAACAGTTCTTGTCATAGTATTTGGCACAGAGCTGGCGTGTAGTAAATATCATCAGAGCCATCTACACTTCTGTTATGTCTTTCAGGAAAACAACCCCTTAAAGTCTCTTTTGAAAAGAGTTCTTGATGAGGAGGCCCTATATCTATTTTTGCTATTTCAGACAGTTCTGCAAGTGTTCGGTGTGATTGCCGTGGCGGTAGCAGTGATTCCTTGGATCGCCATACCCCTGGTTCCCCTTGGTGTCATTTTCTTTATTCTTCGGCGGTACTTCTTAGAAACGTCGAGAGATGTCAAACGCCTGGAATCTGCAAGTGAGTATGAGGCTGTCAGGTTGGTGTGGCAGTGCTAGCTGTCCTCCATCCGTGCCGTAATTAAGGAGACCCCTGCAATTCTGCACGCCCTGTCCTCTGGAATTTCTCACTGAATTAACATCAGGTACTTGAACATGACGGCCACCATGAGTCGGTGTGGCCCTTAGGGCGGATGGAGCTGGTGGCCTGCCAGGTGCGTTTGTAGCATAGTACAAGGAAGGAGTGAAAGACGTATGTGGAAAAATTGTCCCCTGGAATGTGAGCCCCATGAAGACAGGGACCATTTCTGTCTTGTTCATGACCTTTCTCCTTACACAGAGCAGGCAGTCAATAAACGTTTCTCTTAGAAATAAAATATTTTTTCACGTTGGAACTAGAACTAATACAGAAGGAAAATAATCAGGGAATTTTTCTTCCCTGAAGATTCTGGAAATGACAAGGAAAGAAATTAGAGAAAGGAAAGGAAGGGTCAGAAATATACTGAAATGTCAGAAGTCATACATTTGGGAAATATATTACTTTTGCATACTTGAAAACTGGCTAATGAGTTGCAATTAAGTATTTGGAAAAGGTAACCGTTGTTGTTCTCAGTTTTGCTCTTTCTTATCAGTGGCACTTGGTATAGTGCCACGGTGTTTGAGATTTCATCCCTGGCTGCTCAGGTCATTGGACGCTGAAAATAATCCCCTCAGGAGAACATAAATTTATTCAGTTTAGGGTGAATTTAGTCTATTACTCTATTCAACTCCCTCATTTTGGAATAATGGGAAAAAACATTTCATGATTAATCACTCTATTCTACACATAATCAGGAGGATGAAATAATCCAGAGCTCATCTCATTATGAATGCACAAAGTAACATATTTTATTATGATTAAAAAATGAAAAATCATAAGGAGAGTAGAATTTTTTTTAAAAAAATGGTATAAGGATGATAGTGAGAAAGTAAAGGAGGTCTCAGATATGTTCCAGGAAAGGTTGTTTTTTCTAGAAGTAACCTCTTGATGTAGATTTTTGTGTTTGGCCATTCTCATCCATGTGGAAGTGGAGAGAAGAGGACCTGCTATGGTTTTTTTCAAGAAGCACTGTAGAATTTTCTCTCTTGAAGTATGGGACATACCATAATGCTTAAAAAAATTTTGATCTAAAGATTCTGACAACTTTGTCATGGCCCCTGTGGAATATTGGGGTTTTGCTGTACCCCATTTCGCTGTGACAATAAGATAAATATGAATGTTTCCTTCTTCATGCTCCCAGATAACCAAATGTGGTGGCTAGTTGATGACAACTATTTATTGTTAACCATTTGGGTGATGGGTCTGTGCCATAAATAACAATTACACTTATTTTTCCTAAGCAGCAATTGATTGTGTTTTTTGAGGCCACGACTGAAATCCCCATCAAAGAGAAGGTGGCCTGATTGCTATGGCTGGAAGGCATAAACCTCTTTCCTCTTCGTGCTTTAAAGAACTACCAAAGCCCTCAGACTTATTTTCAGATTGTACTTCCTAGCAGCCTCTGGAACCATAGGCTGACACTTATGCAATCTTAATGACAAATGTGCAGTTGATCATAACGGTTTTTTTATTTTTGCAAAAGTGAGTGTAGCAACAGTCAGTTATAGAGAAGTACTTAAAACGAGGATGGCATCTCTAGCCAGCTCTGTTCATTTGGTAGTGCCTGGATTGTGACGCCATATCCATATTTAGTCCATAAGGATGCTGGGATCCGCTAGCAGTTTCTGCCACGGGCATTGGCTGGAGGAGTGTGGTTAATCCAGGTGCCATGTGTTTTCAGGACATAGATCCTTGAGTCTGTTGTTTTTAAAAGAGTTTTCATGCCACTGTCCTAAGGACTTTGTTAAACATAAAGTGTTAATAAGAGGTACAGTGATGGAGAAGCCTATTGGATATTAGCTGAGTAAGATTTTGTGGTTTTCTAAACATGAGCTACAAAGTCTATGAAAAAAAATACATTCATGGAAGTCTTTAGCAAAAATTATTTTTCCTACAAGATTATTCTCCCTACAACACACTGATTCAGATTAAAAATGGGCCTTGGGAATAAGACAGAGTTGGGGTTAACACCCAGCACTCCAACAATGTCACTTACTTAGGTTAATTTAGTTAATCTTAGACAGTGCTCTTAATGCCTCAAGTCTGTTTTCCCTCAGTCAAGGATATAATAACTCCTGCCCTGTTGGGTTCTCATGAGGATTGCCTGAGATAGTGCTTGCAAAGTGCTCACTGGCCACTACCAAAGGCACTGGAACCTTGCACATGAGGGAATTAAGAACAGTAGTAACCGGAGGTCTCACTTAGTGTTCATGATACCCAGCAGCAAGGTTATCAGACCAGGCTGCAGCTCCCTGCCCTGCTCCTCAGAGAAGATCCTTTTAGGGTGACTTTCCCAGAGAATCCTCAGGCTGTGGCAAACGCAGCTGGTGATCTTGTGAAACGTGGGGTTGAATCTGTCTGAAGCTGGTGACTAGTGCCACTGATGCTATCCCAGTCTACTTCAGCCAACCGAGTCTGGGTGGGAAAAGGCAAGATAATACTGGAGCCTTGGCATGCCTCTCCCTGGGTACTAGTTCCTTGTCTTTGCGGACCCCAGGTCACCCCTACTGGCATGCAGCTCAGCCCTCAGTGGTGTGTGAAAGAAACAGGATTGTCTTTTCAAGGTACAGATTCCTGCCGTACCTCACTGGGGTGAGATAAAGTGTGTGACGTGGACTTTGGGTTCCCTGGTGCCCAAGGCTGAGATGATTCCTCATGGCTAAAGTTGACCCTGCCCTAAAACCCAGCTGGAGATAAATATCATCAACTCTCATAAGGGGGCTAGTGAGGAGTGCCAAGCTGAAGAATTTCCTTTAGGGCCTCTGCCTGCACGAGTACCACACCTTACTCCTTCTCAGTAGCATGGCCTATAATGTTTATGTCACGACACTGCCTTGTCTAGACACGAGAACACGGTTCTAGTGAGTTCTCTGAGCTTTCTGGATCTAGACTCTTGGCACTCTCTTGGTAGGGTGATAAGGTCTGGAATTTGCCTGCGTCTGCTCTGGGAGCACCCTGTTTCCAGATGGACTGAGTCCGAGGCTCTGGTTGGGATGTCTGCTGGGGCGTGCGGAAAGGCCTGTGCAGAGCTTCTGGCCATTCTTATTTGGAGCATGAGCTCAGTGCTTTTGTGTTTATATTACCATATTAAATGTGCAAAGTTAAAGGAAGCTAAAATAACAAAAGGTTACGCAGTATACTGAAGAGAGAACAGGGTGGGTGCCAGAGGAAGAGCCCAGACACACGCTGGACACTCAAAACCACAGAATCGCATAGGGCACTTGTATGAAGTAGGGACAAGGAGAAATGTTAGGTCGGGTCCTGGTTGGCGAATCTGTGTTCAGGGAAGGTTTTTTTCCTCAAAGCAGTATCACAGGAGAGGGCTCCTGCTGGTTACTGTCCCTAGTCAGCTATCCTAGTCAGGAAAGAACCCCAGAGAGGCACTGCAGGAGCAGACCCACAGCCCAGGTCTCCTTCCTGGCCCAGGGCTTCCCACCTTCTCTGAACACCAGTGCTTCATACTCAGAAGTTTACTCCTTCCTCACTTCTGGAACCATGGACTGTGGCTTATGGGGAGGCTGTGTGTCTCGGCACATTTATATATACCCCAGCAACCCGGCCCCAAACACATACAGTGCCCCTGTGTGCTGTGAGCACCTCGGTAGGGTACTGAACTGGCACACAGACAGGCACTCGGATGCAGGCTGAGGAGTCAGCCCCAGAAAAGAAGCTTGAGTTTTTCCCTTAATTTTTTTTTCACCTGTCATTTTATAAAAGATATGTAGCCTCTTATAAAATAAATTATCTAAACTTCTCCCAAACACCCCATGTTTTACGAACAGGTCTTCCCTAGGAGACATGCGGGTAGCAAAGTGATATGTCAGTGTTTCCTACTCACAGAGCACAAATGATTCATTCCCAGCAAGGATAAAGATGATGTGCTCCCACAGGCCCCTGTCCCAGTCCGGCCTCATCCGTGGGGAGAATGAAAACTGTCGGGAGTCATCCCTGCCCGGCAGTGGGCAGCCCACAAATCCCCTGATGTGCAGGAGCTTGGCCCTGGTGGTCATAGTATAGTGTGCTTGAAACAAGTCGCCAGTCATGGGACATCAGGCCTCAAACCAAAATGAAGTTACACGAAAGAGAATTAGCCTTTTTTCATTCTGTAAAGGTGACAGAGCAACTAAGGCCACAGTCATAGATTCTGAAAAGGTGAGGGCACTGGTACATGCCAACATGACCTCCAAACCTCAGGACAAGTTTCCAGCAGGACAGTTATAAAAACATATGACAGGCTCTTGGAGTTGAAGTCAAGACTGTTCAAAGGCCTGTTGGCTGGTCCGGTCCTACAGGCACAGGGCAGTGCAGTCCCCGGGTATGACGTGACCATAAAGGACTCTTCTCATACCATTGGGTACAGAGAGATACTCTAGGATTCAGGGAGGTGACAGACAGTCCATTCAGCTTACCATCGAGCACCAGTCCTGTGCCAGGTGCTATTCCAGTTATCAGATACGATGGCTATCTCCTGGCCATTAAGAAATTAATAATCTAAGGTGGGGACAGACACATAAAGAGCTAATTATGATTCAGTGTGGTGAGTACTCTGAGAATTATTTTTTTTTAATGCTATTGGCTCAAAAATCAATGAAAAATAATTTCTGCCCAAAGAGATGTCAGGGAAGAATATGAGGGGAAGGCCTTGAAGGAGGCTGTAGCAAAGAAAGAATAATAACCAGCTTTGAATTTGGTCATAGGTAAGATCAAACTTTTGTTTCCAGGTCCTTAAAGTGAGCTGTGGTTTGACCAGGAATCTGAGGGTGGACATGCAGGGTCCTCTCCAGGCCACTGAGAGCGTTTGTTTCTGAAATGAGAAGCCCCGTCGGCAGCCCAGAGTGTGCTGTTTGGTGGGAGGTGGGACCACAGAACACAGGAGGCAGCTGGTGTCCTTGCATCCAGCCTCATGAGCTTTCTCTGTTTTTTCTGTCTCTGTTTCCTCAGCGCGGAGTCCCGTATTTTCCCACTTATCATCTTCTCTCCAGGGGCTCTGGACCATCCGGGCATACAGAGCTGAAGAGAGGTTTCAGGAGCTGTTCGATGCACACCAGGATTTACACTCAGGTGTGTGCGCTTCTGGAAATGGTTTCAGCAGATGAGTTCTGCTGCTTTCTGTGACTCGACCTCCCCCATCAGGCGACCTTGTTGGCCAGCACCTCTGCCTTCCCCCCGCCCCAGTACCATGTCTTGCCTTCGCACATCTTCTCCTTCCCCAGCCCCTTTTGGAATCCCTCTGCCCATCCCCTCATCCTCCTCCTGCCCCCACAAACTGGCTTGCCGGAGTCCTTCCATCATCATGCCCTCTGGCTCTCTGTCCCTTTAGGGCAGGGATCAGCAAACTTTTTGCAGAAGGCCATCTAGTAAGTGTCTTAGGCTTTGTGTACCGTATTATCTCTGTTGAACCCACTCAACTTTGCTGTTGTAGCTGGAAAGCAGGCATAGATAATACATCAGCAAGTGGCTGTGGCTATGTTCTAATCAAACTTTATTTACAAAAACAGGTGATGGGCTATAGTTTACCGACCTTTGATTTAGAACATACAGGGTGGCAGAAGTGACGCAAGAAACCAATTTCCTGATTATCAGATTTGCGACCCTCTTGATGTCTATTATTTGTATCAGTGAAGTTTTTTCTACTTAGAAATTTCAGAATTTCCTCTAAATCTACAAAATCCTGGCTTGTCTTTCTAATCTTTATTGTATTTTGATGATTAAATGGCATTTTATAAACCACATGTAGATCCTTTTAGCAAGACAGTTGTTTAGATACAGCCCCTAAGCAATATCCAGTGTGTGCAGGGCCTTCTAGTAAGTGTGGAAGGTGCTGGTAATAACTTGGGAGCTGCTCTCTCTGCTGTTGGAAGACTGGGAACAGTTAAATGTGCAAGTGGGTGAACTTTACAGTAAGGCCCAGCACTACAAAAAATGCACTTATGAAACCATTCTTCTGTATCCTTTATTATGATTGTATTTCTGTTTATAAACTCTGGGTTGCATATTTGAATGCACCTTCCCGCAGAGCCACTGCACTGTTTTGCATGTGAGGCATCCATAGCCTGGTATTATTTAGCTTTCCCCTTCAGGTTCCTTGGGTGTGTGACTTTGTCCTACTCTGTGTAAAAATCTTCTGTGGCTCAGCTGAGCAACACGCTCTCTCACATTCGATGTGGTTCATGTGGTTTTTGTGCTTCCTCATCTTGCTTGTTACGGTTCGTGAATCCAGAGGCATGGTTCTTGTTCCTGACGACGTCGCGATGGTTCGCTGTGCGCCTGGATGCCATCTGTGCCGTCTTTGTCATTGTTGTTACCTTTGGGTCCCTGATACTGGCAAAAAGTAAGTACGGATGTGAATATTTATGGTATGATTACAATTTATAGCTGTGTTTACAGTTATTAACGTAAGCTCTTGCCAACTTGTCTGCTGTTACGTGCTGTTTGGTTCTAATGGGGTGCACTAAAGCATTCACGGGGAATCAGGCTGGGTAGGATTCAGTCCTGTGACCCATGGAGGGGAGTCATTTGAGTCTTGATGGGTTCCTTTTATTGTTCCCTGAATAGCTTGAGGTATGTGCAAATGATACTCTGAACATTCCTGGTGGTGTCTCTGGTGGTTGTGAGGAGGGAATCAAGTTTATGGTTAAGCATTTTGTCCAGCTTAGGGTTTTAGCTTTTAGCTGTCAGACTACTTGGAGCTATTGGCTGTAGTTGCCTGGTGCACCGGGTCGAGAAAGATTCTCAGCAGGAAAGAGCCTTGTCATTACTGCCACGTGGGCGTTGGCATGCATGGCAAGAATTCGCCATCCCTAACTCTTCCATAGTAACAACACTGAATGACAATATTTGATAATAGAACGATCAATGGGAGTCATACTTTAGTCTCAAAGGCACTGGCTTTGAGAACCCATTGCCTTGGTTTTTAGTGGTTGCATTGGAAGTAGAGAGTAGAATTACATAATGGGCTTTGAAACTACGACGACGAATGTCTGAAGAATGACATCATTCCTCTCGTGCTGTTTTTCAAATGCATGTCAATCCTGTTGGGATTAATAAACTCATTTAATAATCTTTCTGAATTTAGAGTGGTTTTGTTTTCATTGTATCGTGATCTCTATCAACAGATAGTAAAAGTGTAATGGTTACCGTCATCCTTACATGTAAATTGTCGAAACATCGTGAAGGGGAGGTAAAGTGGCAGAAGGAGCCAGGCTTGGGTTAGGAATGAGACTGACTTGATTCCCTTCTTGCTCCTCATTTAGCTTTGGATGCTGGGCAGGTTGGCTTGGCATTGTCCTACGCCCTCACGCTCATGGGGATGTTCCAGTGGTGCATTAGACAAAGTGCCGAAGTGGAGAATATGGTAATGTTTATCTTAACATTCTCAGCCTTCTCAAGTCTCCTAGCTATTAAATGGCATAAAAGCATTTCTTATGTAAAATATTAAAACTGTTATTTTTTCATCGTAACTAACAGAGTTTTTTAAGATCCTTCCACCATCTGTTTAAAGTTAATGTAAAATATACATCTTTTTCTCAGTCTTATGTATGCTATGTCAGCAGGTTTTATGTTCATCTCACGCTGTCTTCAGATGTAATAAATGTCTCTGTAGGAGGGAGGTTCTGAAATCCTAGAGAGGATATAAGCTAATTTCTTAGAGGCCTGTTTATATTTGTTTCTTACTGGGTAATTGCTCATTCCTAGTAAAAGAAGAATTCGGTATTTTGAGGTTGTTTGTTTAATTAATAGCCCACCCCTGCTCCCCCATTTTAGCTTTTATTCTCTTATGTGATGAACAGAAGGCAGCAGGCCTTGGGTTTGCTGGCGTCCCTTCATAGTGTAGCGCAAGGCCCCTCTTGGAAGGTATCAGGTATCAGGTTGTTTAGGAGGGCTTAATCAATATGTAAATTATTTCCTCTTTTAAATATTTGCACTTTCTCCTAAAGGGAGGTAAACAGTAAACCTATCCTTTTCATTATCCTCATAGAGAAGAAAGTGACTAATTACAGTGAGGTTCAATGGCCATTCAGTTTAATTGATCCATAGCAAGTGGCCCATCTGTAGCAAAAGATTATCGATCAGTGTGGCCATAAATATTCTTTTCTTTTACAAAATTATTTTTCTGTTTACTCAGATGTGTAAAGTGGATAAATAAAAACATTCATTACATTACTTCTTTTAGTTTTAATATAATGTCGAAGAAAGTAGTCATAAGTGAAGGTGTTATACGATGATGAACAAGTTTGGAAATCATTGAAGTCCTCATCAATCTCTTGCTTCTCTCCTTTGGGGATGATACGATCTGACTTAACCAGCTGCGTATAAAAGAAGAATGCTTCATTGACAATCTCTTAACATCTATAAACAAGACCCTCCGTTCCTATCCTATGTGGTTGTCATATCTCTTTCAGATGATTTCAGTAGAAAGGGTGATGGAATACACAGACCTGGAGAAAGAAGCACCTTGGGAATACCAGAAACGCCCGCCACCCACCTGGCCCCAGGAAGGAGTGATTGTCTTCGATAATGTTAACTTCATGTACAGTTTAGATGGACCGCTGGTATTGAAGCACCTGACAGCACTCATTAAATCAAGGGAAAAGGTTTGTTTAAACCATCTTGCCTCTAAAATTTCGGTTAAGGATTTGGTGCCTTATCTGCTTGCTGGCTTCCTTGTGGATGGGTCAAGGGGACTTTTCATTTCTCTGTGGATGAAGATTAGATCGGTGCTGACATAGATCAATCTGCCTTGGAAAATGACCATGGAATGTGGATGCCAACATTTCTTTCTTCATGCTGAGGGCTGCCTCTTGGTGGTCAGTGGTCCTTGGCACCAGGGCTCACATGTTATCTGACCCAGGGTCCTATAATTATTCATGCCCAGGCCTAGGAAGTCAGCCTTGGCTCCTTGTCACCAGTGCTCCCGTGTCTGGTTCTGTCGATCCTTACGTCATCGCATTTCTCAGATCCTTCTCTTCCTCCATTGGCACAGGTTCCATTCTAGCCTTCCTCCTTGCTCTCCTCTGTCCCTCAGCCCATTCCTTAGTCTTTCTTGCCTTTCTCCAACCCGTCGTTGGCTTTTACTCTGCCACCCTCACACCGCAGACTGTTTCTTTCTGAAACACAGATCTGACCCTGGCGTTGCTGCCTGCCAGCTCCTGGCCTGGGTGAGCTGCCACTGACCCGAGTATGGTCCCAGGCCCACCCTGGCAGGAGCTGCGTGGCCAGCTGTCACCACCAGGGGAGAGCCTGGAGTCCACCACCCCTCGGAGCTCAGAAACCAGAGCTGCAAGCCGGAGGCGGTAAGGGGCCTAGAGACTCACACAAAGTTAAGGAAAGGAAAGGCCAGAGGGGCTTGGGAGACAGACCCTGAGGAGGTTTGAGGGCTGGTTCTGCCAGCATCTATGTCTGCCAGCAATGTCCCTGTGACACTGGCTGGGGACCCTCGGCTGGGACTAAACCAAAGCATACCAGGCAGTAGGAAGCTCCTTTCCCGCCTGTGCTCCAGCCTCTACTCCCAGCATGGACACACACCCTCAAGTCAGGGTGCTCCCACTCTCCCAAAGCACCTGAACTTCTGGCTCCCAGCACACCCGCTGCCCCTCAGATGTCCCCGTGCTGCGCACTGGTTGGTAAAAGTCCCATCTTTAGAGTTGGTTTAAACATCTCTGCCCCTGTGAAACTCTCTCTTCCACATCTTGCAGATTCTTTAAGATAGCGTGTTTGTAGCGGCGTTATTCACAATAGCCAGAAGGTGCAAGCAGCCCAAGTGTCCACCGACAGATGAGTGGATAAACAAAATGTGGCATTTACATGCCCTGGAACATTATTCAGTCTTAAAAAGGAAGGAATTCTGCCATGTGCTACAACATGGAGAAGCTGGAGGACACTGTGCTGAGTGAAATAAGCCAGTCACAAAAGGACAAAACAAATACCGTATGATTACACTTATATAAGGTACCTAGAGCAGCCACGTTCATAGAGACAGGAAGTAAAACAGTTGGTTGCCAGGGGCTGGGGGAGGAGGAACGGGGAGCTGTTGTTTAGTGGGTGCAGAGTTTCAGTTTTGCAAGATGAGGAGAGTTTTAGAGACAGTGGTGGTGATGGTTGCATAACGCTGTGAATGTAATCGATGCCACTGAGCTGTACACTTAAAAATGGCTACGGTGGCAAATTTTATGTTATTTTACTATAATTTAAAAAAACGCATAAAATACATTGTGTGTATTTTGCCACAGTTTTTTTAAAAAGGTAGCATTATGGCATGATTTGTAATTTGGGGCCTGTATCTCACAGTAACCTGAGGCTTTCTAGGGTCTGGGAGCATTTCATATTCATCTTTGTTCCCTGGAAAGTGGCACTTTGCAGGGCACGTGGTGGGTGCTGAGGGACGGTTGCCTGCAAGTGAGAGATGTGCCGGTGGGAAGACACCATTGACAAAACACACTCCCCAGCCAGCTCCTGCGAACACTCCGTCCCCTAGATGGAAGCGCTCAGTACTGAAAAACTGCTCACCACCCCATTTAGTGGACGATACCCGTAATTTAACAAATAATACCCTTGTGCCATGAATCAATCTACCATTTACTGCCCAAATGATACCCAGGGAACAGCTTTAGTAAGTCACTTGGCAAAAGCTGGCTCCTAATTATTTCCACAGATCCCTTGTAGGTGTTAAGATGCTGAGGACGGCTATGTAGGCAGAACATTAACTGCAGCTCCTGTTAAAAGCAGCCTCCTTCCGATCCTGTTTCTGATGCCCTGGGAGGGAGGTTTGCTTACTTGCAGACGATGTAAACCTAGCTCTGTTCATTTGCACACATCTGAAATTTCCCTCAAAGCCGTAAATATGAATTATCTAAGAAACTCTTGTACAATTTGGAAAACAGATTTGTATTCTTCAGTCTTAAAACCTCCAAATCACAGGATTATCGGAGATTCTAAAATGTGTGAGGATAAATTGCATTTGGAGACTGAATTATAACTCCAATAACCTGACTTTTGATTTGTGTCCTGGCCCGCTATCAGTGTCACCTTTAGCTCCGTTTATGTATTTAGAGATTGTATCCAGGCAGTGTAGTCCTGAGATGACTTCACTCCGGGATTCATCTCCGCACCTGTCCCCAGCCCCAGCACAGCAGAAATGGTGCTTTATTCTCTTTCAGTCATTTCTTCTGCTCAGATTCCTGGAAGTAATAGTAAATAGGAAAATGTAATAGGTACTAAGTAGGTTTCTAATTCATAGAAGAAATAGCAAGTAAAAATAAAGAACCAAATGAGGTAAATACCACCCTGGGCTTCCTGGTTAGATTCTAAACACTGGCTGCATTTTTCATTTAGATGATTTTGTGGTTGATTTGATCATTTTAGAGAGTACTGGGCCATTTGAAAGCATTTTCCAGCTAGAGGTAGATTGATTTTGGTTTGATATTTTTTTTTCTTGCTCAGTGCTATTACTGGGATAATACATTTTTACAGATGTGTACTAGACCTTGCTATAATGTGCAGAAATATTAGTTTCCTACATTTTCTCCTTTTTTACATAATGTTTTCTCAGAAACGCCACCTCTCACACCCAGGTCACCCTGCTTCCCTCTAATCCTGGCTGTGTAGACCTTGGTGCAGGAACCAGCAGCATCTCATCTTCTGGGAGTGTGTTAGAAATGCAGACCCTCAGGCCCACCCAGCCCTCTTGGATCAGAATCACATTTGAACAAGACCCACTGATAAAGTCAGCTCTCTCCCATAAGCAGTTTTTGATGACTGATAATTCATGATTTCCAAGAAACTTCCTTTGACAACTTGAAATTGATCTCATGAATTACCTCTAACGCCTCTTAGGGTATAAAATGAACATGAGACTCTAGAAAGTCCTGAGCCACTTCTGACCTAACAGATTTTTTTACTCATATTCTGCAAATCATGAATTTACAATATAATTTAATTCTGTGTGGTTGCACTTTTATGCATCTATTTGCATCTTTCCAGTAGAGTCTGTGTTCTCTTATAGACAGTTTTCATCCTTCAATCTCTGCCCTGTTAGCTGCAGTGTTCCCTCCTCGCCTCTGCTGTGGGTGCCGGTTCTTTCTGTCAACAACTTAGTCCACCTGGCTACGGGCACCCACTTTGCTCAGAGACGACAGTTTCTTGTCCCACCCACTGCACATACTTACCTGCATCCAGCATGCTTTAAATGTCTGGCAATAGGATCCATATGGCAGGCCACTTCCTTTAACCACAAGCACACCACTCTCTACTGACTCCCTTCTAGCTGGACTGAGGAAATACAGTGCCAGACCATCAACAGAATGAACAAGAGGCAGACAGACCAGGTCTGAGCCCTATTCTGCCACTTACGGGCTAAGTTATTTAAACAGGTTAATTAATCTTACTAAGCCTCAATTTTTTCTTTTGCAAAATGAAAGTAATAGGACCTAATCTCTAGGGTTGTAGTATAACTTAAACAAGATAAGATGTGTAAAATACCTAGCATAGAGATTGACACAAAGTCAGTGACTGATCAAAGATAGTCGTCATTATCATAGGGTATAAAATGAACTTAGTCATTTAAAATGCATAAATTGCTCTGTGCCTCGTGAAAATGAGGGGTTGGCCATTTGCAATTATATCTACAGTTATAGGATTCATCTGCCACGTCTGTTTTCTCTGTCCAGCTTATTGTATACCTGAACAATATGGTAATAGATTTTCTGTAAAATTTTTAAGCCTGAGTTACATTCTCAGCTCTCTGTGGAATTCCTATTTTTCACAGGACACCACAGGTAATACCAATAACACAAAGGTGAATCCAGTATAGATCCTGCTTTCAGCATATGGAGTCCAGTAGAAGACACATAGTATATAAATAGCTACTCTGAGAGACCAAACGTGGTCACAGATTTTATGGATGTTTAGGAAAAGGTGATATGGCACCCACTAAGGGTGGGAGAAGTCCAAATGCAGGGACAGGTGGAGCATTTTCATAGAATTAGGCAATTGAAACAGATTTGTGCCGTGTGATTGGGGTTTTAGCTGCTGAAAAGGCATGAGAAAGGCATTCAGGTGGAGGGACAGGCAAGAGCAGAGGCACAATGACAAGATGTGACTGAAGAATTAGGTGCCTGCAGAGTATATGGGGAGGGGACTACCAGACATTTTCACATTCTGATGTTCAGTTCTCCCAGCCACCTGCTCAACCTCAAGGAAGCAGACTTGTGGAGCTGAAGATAGAAAGGTTAGTTGGGGCCGTTTTACAGAGGAGGTTTCCCAGTGCGAAATGCCAGGCACACAGCCATCCTTCGGAAGTTTAATCTGAGGAGGAAGTGAGCGCACAGGGATCATAGTGGGAAGGCACGGGAGGCAGGACGGGTAGGAGGCAGGACATAGCACCTGTCGTGTGCTCCTAGCGAGACGTAATGGGGAAAGCCATCGCATGGTTTGGAATCAAAGTAACGTTGATTAAAACGAAGTTATGACACCCGGGTTGGGGAATGTGCAGGAAATGGGCAGGAGTAGAAGTTGGTATATTTCTGGAGGGGAGTTTGGCAGTACTTAACAGCCTCCTTTGAAAATGTTCATACCTGTTTCTCAGTAGTTCCACATCTAAGAATTTATCTTAAGGAAATAATTAGGGTTGTTTGTAAAGATTTAGCTCCAAGGATATTTAGCATGGTGTTATTTATGAAAGCAAAATATTGGAGAACAGCCTAAACTCCACACATAGGGGATTTGTTCAATAAATGAGCATACTCATAGACTGTAATATTATGTGACCATTAAAATAAATATTTTTATGAGATGAAAACAGATTATAACAATATGTTTATATTGATCTCGTTTTATTTATATGAGTTGCATCTTTGGGCACACATACATGCATCTAGAAAGAAAATATATATCAACATGTAAAGAGGGTTCTATCAGAGTGCTGGGATTATGGCTAGTATTTATTTACTATTTAAATTAATTTGCATTAGAGCACAACTTTATAACACCAACGTCACAGGTTCAGATACCCATACCAGCCAGCCGCAAAAGAAAAAAAAGAAAGAAAATTCATTTGCACTGGTGATAATTAGGAAAAGAATTTGTTTTTTTAAAAGGTAATGCAACTTTGCACTCAGGTGATGGCTGCAGGAATTAATATAAGGGGATTGTGTCAAGAAGCAGAAGAAGTAGAGTCTTTAGCACCAGGCTGGAGTTGGAGAAAGCTGGTAGTCAGATGAGCATTTGAGCCTTTGAGCTTGGGAAGAAGTTAGAAGTTTAAAATGTAAAATGGGGAAGTCAGAAGCAGCTGCTGCTTTGAGCGGGGACTTGGGTCTTGTGCATTTTGAGTTTGATGTTTGAAGAGAGAGCCAAGTACAAATGTCTAACATGTTGATGTGATTGTCAGAGGTCAACCATGAAGGAGCAATTGCAAAGTAGATAAAGTAGGACTATCTCAAGGTAATCCTTTAGTGTAATGGGTGTAAACATAACTGATATTGGTTTTATTCTCCACAAGCATTTGATAAAACCCATCGGTGAACTGTGAAAGAGGTTCAGAGGCTATAGTTTAGATGACTTGGGAAGGTAGAGAGAAATAGCCAGAGCCAGGTTTTCTTTGAGTTGTTTTTTCTTTTTATCCTCAGCTGAGTTTGGAGCTCACAGTCCTGTGGTCACAGGCAGTCCTCGGTGTTTCCTGCCTTTGAGGGCCCATGCCAGCCATTTACCAATAGTCTGCAAACGTTTGGTTTGCACAGATGGATCAGTTTCCCATAGAGCTGATTAGCATGTGAGTGTCCACACATTCCCACAAATATGGCATTTTCCTATGTCTTGATGTGTGGTGATTTACACATGAGAACACCCAGAGGTGTACACAGAAACACACATAAGCCACGTGTGTATATGCACTAGGAAGTGCCTATTGCAGAAAATGGCCCATCTGTAAAATGTGAATTAGAACTTACCATAAGGTAGGAAATGGCTGTTTAATCTAATTAAACAATTAGATAAAGCCACTTTTCTTACGTTTAATTTGTATAAAGATAAATTTGTTTTTGAACTGCCATTATTGATTTTACAGATTAATTTTTAAAAATTTGATGGTATTCAAATGAGATAATATGTAAAATTCCTAGCCTATAATCAGTGTGTACTGAAGTTCAGTTTCTGTTTAAAGCAGTGAGGTTTTTAAATTTTTAAATTTTAAATTTTTACTAAATTAATTTACAAAGGATTGAAGGCATGTCTTATGCTCTTCGTTGATACTAGATTCCTAAATAAGGATGATGTCATCTCTTGGGATGCTCCCACCAAGGAATTTGCAGTTGAGCAAACTCGTTGGTAGAAATGCCAGTTTCTGCATGCAGGATTAAATGCACACGTCCAAAAGCCAGTTTTTACAATATAGTTTCATTCCTGACCAGCGTTATATTGAGTCTTTGGTCATATTGTCTGCGTACTTCATTTCTCTCTGCTTCAGTTTTAATAAAAGGAATGATACTTGACATGAATCTTTCCCAAGGGGCAATCAATCGTAGGTATTAATTAGTTTGTAAAATGCCTTTTGAACTGTTTAGATGAAAGGCTCCGCATGAGTAGCAAATGTTATTTGTGTTTTTGTTGATCTCATTATGTGTATTTTGGCTACTGGTTACTGTCTTTTAATACACTGAGACCTGCATTTTAAAATTTTAAGACGCTTCCTTTTGAGACAGAACATAACCAAATATTTAATATCTAAAAGTGATTTAGTTTCTCTACCAAAGAATAATTCATCTTAAATGATAGAACTGTGGAAGAATGAATACTTGTTTTGTGTATAATACTTCTGGCTTGAATTATTAACGTCTCTGTGAAATTATCTTAGAAATTCTCAAAGTTCGGAATACCCAGAGCCTAGAAGTAAAGCTAATTTAAAAGTTGTCTTCTCATTGGCTGTTTAGGAGACTGTTGGCTTCTCATTGCAGTAGATGGATTCTGTGATTTTTAACTCTTTAGACCGGTGGATCTCAACCTGGGCCAGTTGTGCACCCACGGAAATGTCATTTTTGTTGTCACAACTTGGGGGCTGCTACTGGCATCTAGTAAGTAGAGTCCAGGGACATTGGTAAATGTCCTACAATGCCCAGGAGAGCCCCCCACAGCAAAGAATTATCGGGCCCAGAATGTCAACAGTGCTGAGATTGAGAAACTCTTTTGGAACACACTCAGTACAACACTTCCTTAATTCACCTTCAAAATCCAAGGTTTTCTCCTGGGCTTGTTGCATACTGTTATTTTTAATCCTTCCTCCTGATCTTTCTGTAGGTTGGCATTGTGGGAAGAACAGGAGCTGGAAAAAGTTCCCTCATTGCAGCCCTTTTTAGATTGTCAGAACCTGAAGGTAAAATTTGGATTGATAAGATCTTGACAACTGAAATTGGACTTCACGATTTAAGGAAGAAAATGTCAATCATACCTCAGGTATGCAAGTCCGTTCTTACATGTTCCTTTTATAAGGGCACCTAACTTTAATTGCTTTTAATTTTATTGCTTTCTTTTTTTGTTATTGGATGAAAGGGTTGAGGCTTTTCTCCTTAGCAGAGCATATTTTTAACAGCAGGTATCTTCATCAGATACCAGGGTTTGTTTGTTTGTTTTCTTGTGTGTGTGTGTGTGTGCGTGTGAGTGTGCGTGTGCGTGTGCGTGTGTGCTCACGCGCGAGATTTAACAGTAACTTCTCCAGGTAGGTTTCTGGACTCAAACTTCCCCAGTTGTCATAGTTTTATCCATTGATAAGCTCATAATTCTGAGAATGAGATGATAAATGGTTTGTTTTGCACTCAAGAGGCACCTATAGGGAGACATGGATTTTAAGTGTATTAATGATGGAATTTTGCTGTAGGAAATAAAGCTGCCTTTTCAAAGGTGATTATCTCTGTAGAGGGCTTTCTGTGAAACCCTGGGGCTGTGAGAATTACAGAGCTTACAGATGCTTTGGGAGACTTTTAGAATCTAGCCATTAGTAAATGATTTTAACCTGGGAGGTGTCACATCATAGTGAGGAAGAGCTCGGGGAAAGGAATTCCATCTCTGCACACTGCAGCCTTCTCTTCCTCACTAGGCAGCTCATGGGGACCACTCTGAGAGCTGTTGCGAGGGCTGAGCCCATCAGTGCGTGGTCTTTACGATGGTAGAAGGTTGAATTGGCCATCTCTTCCTGGGCTTAGATTCTATTTTCTTTTATTCTGCTTCTTAGCAGAATAGAAGTGAGAATTTCAGGGAGTGCTCTAGAGATCGGATTATATGCACAATAGAAGCTCCTGTCATGGCTTTCAGTTCATCCATGCAATATAAATTCAGAAAGTCCTTATTCATTGAGCAGTTACTCCTATCCAGGTATGTAGCCATGGGCAACGTGTTCCCTCTCTCTGGTGGCCTGGAGCCTGCAGCCAGGGGGCCTCCCCGCTTTCATCCTGCCCTCTGCTTTGGCACTTCCACATATTCAACTCTCGGCTTTCTGTTTTGTGTTTCTAATTTGGGATTTTTTACATGCTGCAATCATTTGGCCATCAAAGAGAGCTGAGGAACACACACACTCACTCACTCACACACACTCTCATACTTGAGATGAGAAATACCAAAAGGAAACGAGAAAAAGGGCCAAACAAATGAGCTTTCTGGGCATGTGGATATAAAGAGCTCTTAAGTGCCCGTTTATTAGGGAGTGTATAGAACATGATACCTCAAGGCAAGGAGAATGTGGACATTTTATTTAGACATCAGTGTTACTGTAAGTAATTTTGAAATCAAGATATTCCTTTCAGAACGATGCAGTACAACCTCACACCCATTGGGATGGCTACTATTTAAAAACAAAACAAAACAGAAAATAACAAGTGTTGGTGAGGATGTGGAGAAATTGGAACCCTTCTACACTGTCGGTGGGCCTGTAAAATGGTGTAGCTGCTGTAGAAAACAGTATGGGGATTCCTCAAAAAAATTAGAGTACCATATGATCCAGCAATTTTGCTTCTTGAGTATATACCCAGAAGGATTGAAAGCAGGGTCTCCAGGAGATGTTTGTACAGTCATCTTCATAGTAGCATTATTCACAAAAGCCAAAACATGAAAGCAACCCAAGTGTTCATTGACAAATAAATGGATAAACAAAAGTGGTATATTCATGTAATTGGAATATTATTCAGCCTTAAAAAGGAAATTATGACACATGCTACACCATGGATGAACCTTGACGACCTTATGCCGAGTGAAATAGCCAGTCACAAAATGACAAATACTGAATGGTACCACTAATATAAGGTCTCTACAGTAGTGAATTCATGGAGGCAGAAAGCAGAATGGTGGTCTAGCCAGTGCCGAGAGAAGGTCGGAATGGAGAGTTATATGGTTTAATGGGTGCAGTGGGTTCAGTTGTGTAAGATGGAAGTCCTGTGAGTGGATGGTTGTGGTGACTGCAAAGCACAGCATGAATGTACTTAATACTGCTGAACTGTATGCTTAAAAATGGTTAAGGTGGTACATTTTATGTCATGTGTATTTTACAACAATTTTTTAAAAATTAAAAAAAAATATCCCTTTCAGGAGGAAGGGGAAGAAATTTTCAACATATGAGATTCCCTCTGGCTATGAGAAGCATGACTTAGTGGTTACAGTAGAAAATGAGAGTTCAAATTTCTAAGTTTTATATGTTGATTGTACCCATCTCATAAATGGGCCCAATGAAATTTACTTGCAGAGATAATGGGCGTGTCTGTAAGGTACTTTCGTGTCTTTGGATGAAAGGATCTAGAAACGTGCATTGTGTTACTCTTGGTGCTTTTAATAAGAAATGGTTGTGTGCTTGTGTACATAAAAGAACTCTAAATAAAGAAGTAACATTAGATGATTCTTGGCTCTGCCAGCAATGTTTTGGAAGCACATCTGAGCAAAGACTAAATATACCTTGACATCACCAGGTTTTGGTTCTGTTCCATAAGTTTACACCCTCCTTTTGTGCAAATGCTCTCTCTATATGCTCCAGAAAGCATGCTTGCAAAACAGTGCTAAGCTTTGTATCCATGTAGATCACGATCACCAAGCATTGTAAACACACAGCCTTTATTTTTTAACTTTATATGCCTTTGTTTCCAAGGCACAATGTTGATTGATGAGAGAAACACAGTCTGGAGAGACTGTACAATGTGTAAAGAGTCCCAGAAAATCATTCAGGAGGCAGCCTGGAATACAATCTTCCAGGACATGTGAGGTTCAATATAACCCACATTTATGTATTCCAGCTGTGCCCTATACGAGTTATGTGACCTTGATGAAGTCACTTAACCTCCAAGTTTGTCATCTTTGAGCTAGGTCTAGTAGTTACTGCCTCATGGATTTGTTACGAAGATTTAACTGGTTGAGAAAATGTTTGTCCCCATACCTGGTTCTTAGAAATGCTTAATAAATAGTAACTATTTATTATTAAGAATTGGCGTCCTGGCCTTTCAAATATTACTGCTACTTAAGTAAAAATGGCAACACATTCTAGAAGGACTTTACTTGTTAATTTCTATTTATGTTTTTGTGATCCTTGGTGATTTCCTTTAAACCAAACTGTTTATATAAACCTAAAGAGTGAAGCAGCCAAAAAAAAAAAAAAAAAAAGTGCACATCAGAGTTCTAAGGAAAAGCCTAACAGAGAAATCTAATGTTTTTTCCCACAAGGAACAAAAGGTGAGACTGTCACTTTTGTTTTGTTTTCTGACTCGCCTCCTACCCCAGTCTCACCAGCTTTCCTGACCACACCTCTGTACCCCACTAACACTTTGCAGCTCTCCATGAAGACCACTGACATTTGGTCTCAGCCTGGCCCACATCCCTGGCTGTTTCTGGCCTCCCCTTGAGGATGGGGAAGTACCTATCATTTCTATTGCTCCAGTAACTGTTGAAGTCCTAGACAAGCTACACAAGCAGTAGTAACTCCTAACATTTGTGGAATCCTGAACATGTTTTAGTTCCTTCCCTCCCTTCATTCACTTAATCCTTACAACAATTCTGTTTCATCCTCATTTGACAGATGTAAAAATTGAGGCACAGAGAGCTTAACCCGCTTAAGAAAGAGGCAGAGCCAGCATTCAAATTGAATTTAGGGAGATTCCTGATTCCAGATCCTGAGCCTCCTAAATGTTCTACTGGGGACTTTCAAACGGTTTTTACTATACTCTACAGTAAGAATTCTGCTTTGCATCATGATTTTATGTGGGCATGTGCATGCGCACACGAGAAGAAACAGAAATTTCACAAAACAGTATTACTCTGTGCTCTGATATTTTCTAATATATCCATTCTATTCTAGTTCATATAAAAGATGAAATGATGGTCACGAGCCACAAAATTGATTTCATGATCCATTGGTTGCACCTGCAGTTTGAAGAACACTGTGCCTCACTGTCCTGCCCCGCTTGGCTGGACTCCTGCTGCCTGTCAGCTCCCTGCAGGCACCTCACTTAGGTTACTGATTCTCACTGCAGCGCTGCAGGGTGGGTGGGTTATCTCCATTTCCCAGGCAGGAAGCTGAGGCCTGGGGAGATCCAGAACCTACCTTGAGGCAAACAGGTAATAATAAGTAGTAGAATCAGAACTCAGGACTGTCAGACTCCAAAATATTTTTTTTCGATAAATCTTTGTTGAACTGAATGGTGTCTCATCAGATATTTTACCCATTGCTTTTCTGTCCACCCCACTTAAAAAAAATTTCCCCAAATCATCACAAAAGACAATAAATATAGAACAAAGTTGAAATATCTCTTCTCCTAGAGCTTTGTCGCTCATTTGGACAGTCTGGTGATTGTTCGTGATTTTTTTTTTTTTTTTTTTGCCAAAACACTCAAGTGACACTCAGCACTAAGAGAAAATCATTTTAGAAACGGGTTTATTCATTTATGTGTCACGAGCTAATGAGTGTCAGGGGAAGGTACTCAAAGCCCTGCCTCTGGGAGCTCAGAGCCCTTCCTCTTACCAGCTCTCACTGGCTGCAGAGGTGGGAGGAGGCCTGTTGGCGGGGGACTCCCAGTTATTTGAAGGTTACTGGTCTGCAGTGCAGAAAACCTGCATACATCCATCTCCTCCCCAAATGAGTGGGCAGCAGGGTTGTTTGTGTCACAGCACCCCGAATGAGAGTTGGAAGCGACCACAGCATCCCTAGGAAGTTGGAGCAACCACAGCAGAAGGGGGACCAAGTGTTGTTTCTCTGAGAGTTGCCAGGTGTAGGCAAGTCCTGCCTGTGCCTTCTCTTCCTGGGTAGGGCAGCAAGCTTCTTCTTCTGGGCTCATCCCCGTAGTTTATGGTTCAAGGTCCCCTGTCACACTTGACCCTGCCATGAACAATTCAGAATTAGGGGATCAGTGACAGCAGGTAGGACCCGGGTAGGAATAGGCATGTGAGTGGTGACATACACATGGTGGGGTCATTTTAAAAAACAAGTGCTATATCCTTAAGAATATATTCCTCAAGTTGTGTTCAGAATTTCAGGAATAAGCAAACAGTGAACATACTTCTTAAATGATTTCTTTAAACAGAACAGGTAGTCTGCTTCCTCTGTGCTCATGACCTGAGGTGGTTAAATGCAGTCGCTGAAGAGAATACCGAGGTGAAAATGTTCAGGGAAGAGCTTGCTTATCTGAAAGGATCTGGAAAAGGATTTCAAAACTTTTTTGGATGGATTCTTTACACCTCAAGTCCCTTTTCTGTTGGCACAGAGAAAATGTTTTCAATTGAAGAGTAATTCCATGCAAATTCAACATTTATAATAGCACCTTGAGGGTTGGCACGTGTCAACAACCGTAATCTTTATCATGATTAAATGGATTCTTTTTTTTTTTTTAATATTTAATAGATTTTACTTTTCTGTATCAAAGCAAAAGGTAGGTGTTTTTTATAAACACTCTACTGCTAAGTCCTCTGCTATTTTGATATTTCTATTCTCTGAGTTTTCTTCTTAGGTTGAAAAGGTTAACCAGAGCCGTGTATCTCTTTAAGACTTTTTTATTACCTGGTTTTCTTTCCTTTTTTTTCTTCTTTTTGAGAACAAAACTCAAAGAGAAAAAGGTAGGTATGCTGTTACTAGTAAAGAAATACAATTGGATTCCGGCCTAATGCAGTCGGTCTTTTGTTTCTGTACACTGAGTCGTCATTAAAGCCCATGGAACTGCTCCCTGGAGCTGGTGACCTTTTAGTATCTAAAGAAGACTTTACACGACTTAAATTCTTTTTCCTTTGTAGGCGAACAGTGTTCTTTTCTTCTGAAAATGGATGATGATCGGTTCATTCAGAGGCTACAGGATTTAAAAAAACAAAACAAAACAAAACCAAGATTTAAAGTGATTTCAGGTCACTTTTCTTATTCTTGAGATGGGGAGATGAGTTGCCCTCAGTAAAAGTTCTTAGGATTTGAAAATGAAAGTGGAGGTCTTAGGACACCAGGAAACTGCAGTAGTAACTACTGTTGGGTAGATATTTTAGTAGAGGGAAGTTTCCTGGTTTGGGACCCAAAAAGATCAGGGTAAAGTCTTGTGCTTTATCTTGCTGGTTTGTAACTACTCATAGAGTTTTTGTCTTGGTCCCAAGTCGTTTTAAGTGTCTGAAGGTTAGTGGGTAGAATTTCTTCTTGAGATAATGAGAGGCTTGACTTCCAGTAGCACGTACAAAAGGTCTAGGAAGACTGTGGTTTTTAGTCCTGCAGTTGTATTGAGGGATTATCAATTTACTACTCTAAATGCTTTGATTGAGAGTGGCCTTTTTTGGGTCACATGCCTAATAAGAACTTGTGTTATGTTAGTAACAGAAGAAAAAATTACTACTGAATATGACACAAAGGATAAAAAAAAAAGTATGAACTTTGAACTGTGATGAAAAACAGGTTTGATGCGAGTGCTGTGTTTAAAATATTACATTGAACAGCAGCATTTCTTTTCGTAACTGTACTGTGCCAGCAAACTATGGAGGTTAAAATAAAACTTATCAAATGAGGTTTAAATGTGTTCTTTCAGAAAAAATATACTTAGGCTAATAAATTTTGTATATATTTACATGAAGGTTGTATGTCCCACCATAAATCTCTACTCTGAAATATTCTGCCTGCAAACATTTTTATAACACTTATTTATAAGATTAGTTTATTAACTTCATTGCATGGAGGTGGGTACTTTAAATAATACTATCAGAAATGAAAATTAATTTGACTCTTATCTGCTCTTGCAGTATGTGTCTACTATGAGCACTTTTATTACCTTTTGAAGATAATATAATGGTTTCTTATTTGGCAAGTGGATGAAAGTAGAATGAGTGGAAACCAGAATGAACACCATGCATAAACACATTGGCATATTAAAACAGTCATTGTTAACAAATTGCCTGCTGGTTTTAAAGAAAAATATAGCTTCAATCAGTTAATGTTTTATTAAATCATTCTCTTCATTCAACAAATTTTGATTGAAATTTTACTCACTATGAAATAAATACTTGGCATGTCTGTATAACAAAGGAAAGTATTCTTATACACCAAACTGTTTTCTTCCATCTAATGGTGCAAAATAAACATGAGTAATTGCTTGATATTTCCCTTTAAATTGAAAGTACAGATTCAAGTGGGGACCCTTATTGCAGTGGGAAATGCTTAAACTTAAATTTTCATTTTTTAATGACAATCAGCAGTGGTTTGGTGATAATTGGCAAAACCTCCTTAGGGTCTGCAGAGTATCTGAGGTCAGCGTTCAAAGCTCAGCCTAAAGCAGCTGCAGACTTTGTTCAGGGGCTCGGAGTGAGCAACTCATTGTCCTGTGAAGAATGTCACTTTAGTCCCCAAGTCTTTGGAGCACTTCATCCATTTCAAGGACTTTCCTAAAGGGAAGAAAGTTAGGGAGGAGACAGGTGAGAGCCCTGATTATTCTTGAATTGCATATTGCTCTGCCCATTCTCTGGAGCCACCAAAACCACTTTTCCCAAACATGCTAATATTGTGATCCCTTTCATCGCTTAACAAGGAGGGAAGATCAGTCCTTAAAAAGCAAAGCGATTTTTTTCATAGATTAGTTGAGGTGTCGTCTCTCTAGAGTGTGCTTTAAAAACTCAGGCGGATACTCTATCAGACCCTACACCTGTTAGTGGATGTGATTTTGCTCTATGAGACGAACCTAAAGGGGGGAAAGTTCAGGTAATACAAGCCGTCTTGGACGAGGAAATGGACCTGTTGTTAATAGAAGCAAAGAGACCACCTCTCGCTTCTCCAAATGGGCTCAAAGCTGATTTCTCAACTGGTCTTCTTTCAGCCCCTTTTATCTCCTCAGCACCCCTCCTCCAACAGTCTCTCAGTTTTGTACCCCAAATAGAACACCGCCCAGAGTTCAGAGCCCTTGTGGGGCGGTGGAGGATGCCAGGAAGAGAGAGCAGTGATGAGAGGCAGCCTCCCCTCACCTGGCCACGTCCTTTCTGCAAACCTCCTATGACAACGAAAGGAGGAGAAATTACCTAGCCTGTTGGAATCTTGGAGGTGATAATTACAAAGAGTCTGGAACATTTTTAAAAAAAATCTGGAGTAGAACGATGGTTGCTCCCCTGACAAGAAATTTCCACCATTGCTTCGGTGGCTGCTTAGTCTTCAGTCTTAAATCCAGTAGTTTTAAGGGAAACCTTAAATATGTTTTTTGGGGACTTTTCAGTTCAATTCAGTAATCATTTTGAAATATGGTATGACCTGGGATTGTTAAGTGCTTTTGGCCACTTAATCGATTTTGTGCAAATAAAATGCCCATTGTAATGTGTTTTTAATTTTTGGATTTTGCTGAGGGATACATATTTTTTTGGTGGCACGCCATCCGCCTTCTACATCCACGTCCCCTCACCAGCCTTGCAATGGAGATAATGGGGAAGGGTCTGAGAGCCTCTCTGAGTGTACTCCTTCACGGCCGGAGAAAAGAAAGCCTGCCTCCTTAATCTTTGTTCTCAGGCTTTTGAGAAGCAAAGAGGAACAGTCCAGCCCCAGGGCCAGGCAAGATTGGAGGCTGGGGATTCCTTGAGGTTCTCTAGTGCCTGTAAAAGAGTCACACATCCTCTCTTGTCCTCACATCTGTGTACCCCGTTGTTCTGCCACCTTCATTGAAAGTAGCCAGTTGGGCTCTTCTCTGCTGCCTATGTCCTTGTGATCTGGGTTACCAGAGCCTTCCAGAAGGAAACTTACAGCCTAATAAGATTATGTACAAGGTTCTCTTTTGAAATCCAGGAGGCAAATATTTCAAGAGTGATTTAATTGTGAGCTCTTCCTGAAGCAGATGAATAGGAAGAGCTATTTAAATGAAAATAATTTTCTTATGACATGCTTCACACTGGCTCTAAGGTTACCCTGCTCTTGTAGTTAATAACGAGGTTCTGTGAGGAATGTAACCCTGATGCACAGACACGATAATGTGGGGATTTGTTCATGCAAAATCAGAAGCTATGTCTTCATGGATAGAAGTACCATTGGCCCCATTAGTTTACATCTCTCTTGGACAAGGAACTGAATGTCCCATTTGGACATGTCAAGAGATCCCCAATCCTGGAAGACTGTTTACCAATGGAGAAAATATCCTAATTTATTCTTTGGTGCAAATTTGAAAATATTTGACCGTCTTACTTTAAGCACAAAAAAATGCTATTGGTATCTTCCTGTGTCACACGGGATTGACAATTAATTTCTATAGCTCTCTTGATGTGATGGTTCTCAAATAATTTTATCCTTGTATTTGTTGTTTAAGCAGACATTACCAGGAAAGCAGTTTTAAAAATCAGGCCTTCTTTTTTCTTTGTAAGATGACACACTGCAGCAGTTTCTTTTGTTAGTTATTCAATGGTCTGGAGGATATTTTGGAGCACACTTTGTAGTATGGAAAATAGTAGAGATGTTGTTGTGTAAACAGGCATTTGATTTGCAACCTTATAATTAATGAATATAGTGAAATTTGGTTTTTTATATTTTAATTCTATTCTGAAAGTTAGCATTGGAATAAAATGAACAGAGATTATGACAATGACATTCACTATTTTGGGCCTTTAGGAACCTGTTTTGTTCACTGGAACAATGAGGAAAAACCTGGATCCCTTTAATGAGCACACGGATGAGGAACTGTGGAATGCCTTAAGTGAGGTAATTTTTAAAATGCAATTATCTTTGTTAGCATCGGTATATGTATACGTGTTATAGCATTGCAGGTAATTAAAGGAGCTTATTGGTTTAACTGACTCTGTTCACCACCTAGGAGGACACTGATGACATGGGTTGTACTCAAAATATGTGCATTGATCATGATGAAAACCAAAAATAAAATGTTTCATGTTCTCATTTTAACCTTCTTCCTTTGGTTCAAAACAGCCAGCTGCATTATCTTATTTGTCTTTAGCAGAGCACTAAACTAGAAGTTGCACTTATGGGTTAAAATTGAACTGGATGAGTAAGTTACCCTGCAACATTTATTTTACTGCTCCATTCTTAGATAACATCTAATAAGTGTAGATAATAGTCATTTTTCATTATTAACTGAAGTTTTTCATTATTAACAGTTAGAATGTGATAATTGTTTATTGGCAAACATGTAATTTTTTTTTTTTTTTTTTTTTTGGCTCTGGCCAGTAAGGGAATCTGAACCCTTGACCTTGGTGTTATAACACTGTGCTCTAACCAACTGAGTTAGCCGGCCAGTGCCAAACATGTAATTTTAATGCTGCAGAGTGAATGCAGGTAATAAAACCCTGGAGCCTTTGCTAAGTTTGTATACTAATACGTTCATTTCTAGAGGGTTTTCTATTACTTGTAGTGGCTCCCTATGGACCACTTTGAATTTCCTTGCCCTTGCATGACAAGGATTTTGACTGTTCAGGTGCTCTTGGCTTGCATATTTTAACACTAATTATTGTGTGTGTTCACCTTAGTTCTGCAAATTAATTTTAAGCTATCTGATGGCAGAAGCCATATTGTAACACTTCTAATCCCTCATTGGACCTAGCTCAGTCTTTTACTTTTTAATGATAAGCATTTATTATCTGTGAATGGTTGATCTCTTCATTTCAGAGAAATGTGGCCTTTTAAAATTTTTAAAATTTTTTTTAAAGCACAGATTACACAGTTGTTATAGGTGTTTTGAATCGGTACATTTTTCATTGTTGCCCTTTCAGGGATAGCTCTAAAATCCTTAATTTACAGATGGGTTTTGACTGTGCACAAGCAGATTTGGAGGCCAATTTCCTCCCAGTAATTCTTGTTTCTGGAGGCATGTCAGTGCCGAGTCTTTATACATCCACCCTGCTTTGCAGCAACCATGGGGATTTTTTTGTCCTCAATTGGGTCGGTTACTCCACCTTCTCCTACTTGAAAAGCGCTTGACCTCTGATTTCATTCAAGTTTGTGTGTCTTTCTACAGTGAAATTTTAGGAGAGAAGAGGTAGGGAGACATTTAACCATCAAATATGAAGACAGATAAGATGATCCAGTGCTCTTGAACTCATAGGACAAATTTAATAGTAAAATTGTGACACACCCTCAAAGAACAGGAATTACCTGTAAATTATTTTTGTTTGCTACAGAGCTTAATATTTTTCTTCACAGAATCCCAGGGAGTAAAATTACTGTATAAACACATTGTTCCACGGACAGTGAGGAAATGTGAATTGGGAGATGATTCTATCACAAACCATCATAGAACTTGGCTAACTTGCATTTATTTTATCTGTAGTAGCCGAAGTTAAAAGAAAATTTAGTAGCCTCTCAGAATTCTAAAAACGGTGAGGTGCTGGAAGTGGTAGGTGACGCTAAGGTCTGCTTTTATTTAAACTGTATTGGGAGCTTTCTGTTAATAAACTGGAGTGTACTGTGAGGCCTGACTGCAGAGTGTAGTGAGTAGTTTCCATGCATTGCTTCTGGAATTGACCTCAGAGCTTTAATGATACCTCTTAGAAGTGAGAAATTATCCCATCATTGTCTTTCTCTAGGAGTTATTTCTTTATGACGTTATATGTTTTTCAATGGAAGATTTGCTAGATTTTCTAAAAATATAGTATGATTTCAACTGCTTTTAATCATACACATATCCTGAAACCTGTACTAAGAGAGAGAATTAAATATTAACATTGCTTGTTTGGGGGTAATAAAATAATGAGTTTTTGTTGCTTTTTTTTTCTCTTTGGTTTTTCTGAATTTTCCAAATGTTCTGTAGTACATTATTATTCTTTTATAATCTGGATGAAGAATAAAGGCTGATTGCTCATGACAGAAGAAGTGCTGTGAATTTTTAACAGTGGTAATTAGTTTCATGACCACAAGTTTATGGAGGCTGGGGTCATTGTGATAGGTCAGGGATTCTTCTCTTGGGGTCTTTGGAATCTCAGGGTCTTCTGACGGTGAAGTCAGAACTTTACTTCCTTGGATTTGTGTGCATGCTGTTCTCATGTGTGTTTATCTGGGAAGACATCATGCTAGGGATTCAGCGCCACAACCCCACTGCTGTTCAAGGTCCTCTGGATTTCTGTATCATATTCTATTTGCTCTCTCCATGGCTTGCTTCTTCCCATGATATCTAGCTCAGAGCAGTATAACCCATCCTGCCCTGCAGTAGATGGTGGAAGACCCAGTGTCTTTGCCAGCTTCCTTTAAAGTGGACTGAAAATCCTAATCAGTTGGTTTATAAATGATGCCAAACTGGAAGTGGGGGCCCAATTTCATAGGGTTGGCTTGAGATATTCCTTAAGAAGGCGCTATTATTTTTTTCTTCTTTAACAACTTCACATAAAAAGGAAAGATGCTTTTTTTCCATTGTTCTCTGATTTCTTCGTCCCCCTTCTCCCTTGCAGAGAGTAGTGCCAGAGATGGACAAGTAGGTTTGGTACTCAGCAGAGGACAGTCCTTTGAATGTTGCCCATCTCCTCTTGGTTATTTTTAAAATATGCTGAAAGATGCCTCAAATACTGAAAAATAGTCAGCTGTGAACGGAAGAAAGTTTACTAGAATCAATACTAGTTGAGGCAGCTAAGAGGTAATGACAGCTCTATACATATAACATAAGTAATGACTAAAGACAAGCGGTTTATCAGAAAAAGGTCAAAAGATCCCAGCAGATACAGCTCTGAAGACGACTCTAATACTGGGAGGCACAATTAAGAGTAGGGTATGTCATGTCAGAACAGTGAAGAAATCATCCAATTATGTTCAACGTTGATAGTATCTCTATTTGGAATGCAAGGATACCTCGTTCTACAAGGAGCCACGATGCAGATAGCCGAGCACCAGCAGCGTGTTACGTCAGGAAGGCTGTTTTTCAGCTCTTGCTTCCTCCACACACTTCATTGCTATTTCCCCCAGGCCATGCATTTCAGAGAATGGGCTCCCCTTGACTCCATTTATCCTTGACTTTTTTCTAGTAAAAGCTCGTCCCCATCTGTTGATTTGATGTTGATCGCATTTTAAGTCTTCTTTTTCAAGTATCAGCTATTCTTTTCTCCTGCGAGGGGCACTGGCACCCAGTAGGTACAGTGCATGGAGCAGGTTACTTTGAAAACATTTATGTTGACAGAAATGGGGTGTCTTATAAGTTCAGTTTATTATTTTCAGTTTTGCTATAGTTTACTATTTTTCCAAGCTTAAAAATAGTTTGAAATATTCTACACTTAGATACATATTTTTGAATACTATTTGATCGGTTTTTCTGAAATTATAACTGTTTTTAACACTTTCCGCATTGTAAAGTATGATATTATGATGTCTGGGAGCCAATTAACTTTTGCAATGAATATATTTAATTTACAATGACATTTAATAAGGAAATGGTATTTCATATAAATTATATATCTAGATGGATTTATTTTCTAATTTATAGGAACAGATATGTCACAAAATGAGATGTACTTGTGGCTTCATTCATACATCCAAGAAATATTTATTGAGAGCTTCTTGCTATGGGGCTATAGCAGTCATCAAGGGAGACAGAATCCCCCACCCTCTCAGAGCTGAAATTCTTATGCAGGAGATAGAAAATAAGCAAATGCATGTGTGGTATGTTAGGTATTAATAAATGCAATGAAAAATAAAGCAAAACACGAAGAGGGCTAGCTGACAGCATTGTTAATAATAGGCAGTGTTTGTTAATCTCTTGCTCTGTATCAAGCGCTGTCCTAAACACTACCTGTATTGACTCATTTAATGTTAGGAGATAGACATCTTGATTATAATAACATTGCGGCCTTATTGAAGGATTAAGAAGCTAATGTAGAGAAAATTCAGGAATGTGCCCGATTGGCAGAGCCAGGCAGGACTCAAGCCCAGGCTGTCTGACTTCAAGGCCCCAATTTTTTATTTTAAGATTTCCAAATCACAGGAAAGTCAAAAGAATAATAGGATAAACACACATCCACCCTTCGCCTAGACTCACCAGTTGTCATTATTTTGTCACATTTGCTTCCTCATTTGTATCGTCTGCTTGTATTTTGCTGAATCATTTGAAAGTAAGTTGCTGACATTTTCATTAAGTTGCAGTTCACCGTAAAACATGTACATATATAGCTCCTAGGAACAAGGACGTTCTCCATTAACATAATACCGCTATCTCACACAAGAAATTTAATAGTGAAGTAGTGCCATTGTCCAAGATGTTTTCAAATTGCCCCTGTTGTCGCTCTTAGTCACTGGGTTCTGCTCTCTCTCTGGTCTTTTTCTCCGTCATCACTTGAATGGATGGTCACACTACAGAGCAGCTTCACATTCGTATCAGTCTCACACCTGTCCCTGATTCATAAATGAAGACATGGTCTCAGAAGATTCCCTTTTCTGGAAAACATGCTCACTGTTCTTCACCTTGCAACCTTTCCTCCTCTTCAGGTAGATATGGAAAACCCGAGGAGAGTCAAAAACCAGATAAGTAATGAGATGTCACCTTTAGGGGCAAGTGTTAGGTTACTCCTTCAGCATCTGGCTATTAGTCTTAAGAAAGACCTGTCGGCACGTACCAGTGTGACCAGAGTCAGCTCAGAAGGAAAAGCTGACAAAGGCTTTCACCATCACACTTCTGATTGATTCTGTCACCTGGGGTGTAGATCTATGAGTATGTTTCATAAAAAGAACACTCAGTAAGTCCTCTTCCTTGTAACGGAGGGGCTTGACTAAGCTGACGTCTTCCATTCTCCAGATCTCAGTGCAGGGTCTTGTACCAAGATCCACATCTTACACTTCAGGTTTTGTATATCTTCCTATCTTTCCTGCTAACACTAAATGCCAATACCATATTTAATCCTAACTCAGAATTCTCATTTCATGGAGTTGGATTTCCACCATGAGCGCAGCCGAAGATCATGTTCATAGAAGTGCTTCAGCATTTAGGGTACCA
Organism: Cynocephalus volans; assembly: GCF_027409185.1. Taxonomy (NCBI): domain Eukaryota; kingdom Metazoa; phylum Chordata; class Mammalia; order Dermoptera; family Cynocephalidae; genus Cynocephalus; species Cynocephalus volans. Next base: position 17,541,330 of record NC_084466.1, read on the forward strand.
TGAAAATATTGCCCATTTACCCTTGGTTTCTTGTTGTGATTCTGTGTACCTGTTTACTGACCATCACTCGTCCATCTATTGATCTCTCTCATTTTTTTTTTCTTTTTCCTTTTTGCTGGCCAGTAGCTGGTACAGGGAATGAGTCCTTAACCTTTATGTTATCAGCACCACACACTAACCAGTTGAGCTAGCTGGCCAGCTGTGACTCTACTGATCTCTTAATTTGAGGTGTACTGACTCTGTTTCTTCTATAGCTCTCAAGTATAGCCTGAGTTTGGCTCTCATTGTATAAAATTTTCCAAAACAAGTATTTGTTAAACTGAACCACAACCCAGTATAAACAGTCCATAGTGCCAGGGGCAAGATGTTATGTTGTGTCCTGTTTTTCATGAGTTTTTGTTCACTGCAAAATATTTATGAGATTGAAGCAAATGCACTTGACTGCTTTGGCGGTCTGATGGGATTAAACTTGGGAAAGAACCATCCCCCAAATAGGCTCCAGATTTCCTAACATATGAGGCACAGCCTTCTGTTGTTTAAATTTGTATTTTTAAAAACTTTTCTAGTTGATTAAAACCTTCCAAAAGAGTAAAGTGCCTATAAGATTATATCTTTAGAGAACCATACTTCTTAAAGTAATTTTCTTTTTTAATTTTCCCTTTTGTGTACTAACACCAATGCAAAATGTACATTGGAAAACAATTCAACCAGAGAGATTCTTACCTTTTCCACAGAGACTATACTGAGATAAAGAGCTTCATTTTTTGAGAGACGTCCTTAACTCCCTGGGAGGGGTTCTTGGTGGATATCATGTGGTAGAAAGGGAGTTCAGGTGATGGGGACACTGAGATGATTACTTTTCACCGACTGCATTGAAGTGTAATTTATATACAGAAAGTTCTCCCTTTGTGTGATTCATTGATTTTGGTAAATTTGTAGAGTTGTGCAACCATCACAACAACCCAGTTTTAGAACATTTCCATCTCCCCAAAAAGTTCCCTCATGTCCATTTACAGTTAGCCCAGCCCCTAGGAAACTTTTGTCTCTATAAATTCCTGCAGTTACCTTTTCACTAAAAATTAAGATGGGACATTAAAAATTTTTTTATATTTCACCTAGAGAATAATTTTATTTAGCTACTGCGTATGTTTTAATGAAATTGGCATAAGAGCGTTAACACACGACCCACCATGAACAGACTGTGCTTATTGCTGGTGACAAAGAAGCATTCCTGGGTTCTATTAATAACTTTGTTCAGAAAGTCAGAATATTTCTGTTATGAGTTCACTCTAAGTTGACCATCTTTTTAATGAGCATTAACTAGAACTAACTCTCACCATCCTGTGGCTCTACACATAAGCTGTCTTCTGAGAGAAAGGACTTCAAAGTTCTGATGTCTAAGAGGCTTGTCTACTTCAGCAGTAGTTTGTTTAGGAAAATGTCATTCTTTCTATATTTGCAGGTACAACTTAAAGAAACCATCGAAGATCTTCCTGGCAAAATGGATACTGAATTAGCAGAATCAGGATCCAATTTTAGCGTTGGACAAAGACAATTGGTGTGCCTTGCCAGGGCGATTCTCAGGAAAAACCGGATATTGATTATCGACGAAGCGACAGCCAATGTGGATCCAAGGTCCTTGTAACATTGAATTTGAATTTTGTCTCCCGAGCTAGGGCTGTGGGATGGCGAGGGCTTCAGCCACACCCCCCTGACATCTGCACCCAGCCCAGCAATGACCAAAACAAACCTGGAAGCCCCCTGGTCTCCCCTGCAGGAATGAGGGGGGTGCCACAGGCCTCAACCCCGCCCCTATGCGTTTCTCCTCCCACCCTATTTCCTTCCCCTCTCCCGCAACTGCTCCGCAACATCGTAGAATGTAAAATAATAATTTTAATAAACTTAAGAAAAAAAAAGAATTCAATTTTTAAATGTGGTAAATGGGAAACATTGAATAATGTGGAGAAATGTTTCTAAGCGATCTCTTGATAATATTAATTCTGGAAAATAGAGGAAGAAACCAAAACACATTTTACAGCATGAATGATAATATTAGGCATTCTAAGAGAGCTGGATTCCTAAATCCCACTCCTGATGTTTCTAGCAATTTGGAGGGGAAAATATTTTTTATTGTTATATAACATATAGCACATTTCTAAGTGACTTTTTATACTTAGTTTTTTAAAATAAGATCATATCTTAAAGTACTGATTTTAAAAAAATCATTATTAAAATATTTTGTGTTCTTTTTAAGTCTTAAGTCTACTTTTCCCATCTTTACTGAATTAAATTTAATTCTTTGATTCCAGAACTGATGAGTTAATACAAAAAAAAATCCGGGAGAAGTTTGCCCAGTGCACCGTGCTGACGATCGCGCACAGGCTGAACACCATTATTGACAGTGACAAGATCATGGTGAGTTCTTCACCTGTGGCATTTGTGTTCCTTCCATTTCTGTTCAAATTTCCAATTTATCCCTTCTTGTAAAACTTGGAAACAACCCCACAAAGTTAATTTTCTGTTAATTTTTCCTCTCATTTCTGACAATAACTCAAGTACTTAACTACACATTCATTAATGTTAAATAAGATATCCGGTTCATCTGTTTGCATATTTTTATATTAAAAGTTTATTTGAATTGGCATTTTTCTTTAAGATGGCCAGCCATGAAAATATTCCAAATCTAAGATACAGTTTCTGATACTAAGGGTCATATTATGGTCATTTTCACCATGTCGCGGATGTTTCAGCATGTTGGAGTCCCTTAATCAAAGATGTAGGGCTGGCCGGTTAGTTCGCTCAGTTAGAGCATGGTGTTGATAACACCAGGGGCTGAGGGTCCAGATCTCCATACCGGCCAGCTGCAGGGAAAAAAAAAAAAAAAAAGCCTTTCATTTAAACTGCCAGGAGGTTGTTAGGTAAGGTTGCAGAACTTCTCAGCTGTTGGGATGTTCACAAGATATGTTCTCAGAGGGGAGAATGTGAGAAGTCCACAACAAATCATTTTCATAAGGGGCCGAATCAGAAAAACAAACGATTTCAACAGAAACGGTTTAATAAAGGAAGCATGCTACATGGGAATTGGAGGGCTGGGAGAGTGAAGGGATACACCAGGGTAATAATTTTAGGAAGCAGCTAGCACCGATCTCCAGATCTGGGAACTCAGAGGCGAGGCCCTGAAGAGGTGCAGCTTGGACCTCTGAAGAGAGGCCGCTGCCCAGCTGCTGGTCGTGTTTGTCTGGGAGCGTGCTGAGCTGGCTCCAGATGTGCTAATGGAAGGGCCGGCGGGGAGCTGGGGTGACACAGCAGAAACCAGGAGGGAAGACCAAGGGCCTCCGTCCCACTTTCATCTCCCTCCAGTGCCCCCGACTGGCAGAACCTGACAGAGTCCAAAGAGCTTCAGAACTGTGCCTGCCCCGGCCTCACAGGTGGCAGACAGTGGAGAGGCAGGGCTGGGGCGTGGGGCTGCAGACAGATAACCAGCGAGTGTCTCACACAGCAGCACACCCACCTGCACGTGGATGTCTTCCTTACAGGTTTAATTGGCTTTTCCTTCCTTAGTATTTCAGTCTTTCCCTCCATATTTCCACCCTTCCTCCCTTCCTTTTCTTTCCCTCTCTCTCACTCTCTTTTCTTTCCTTCGTCTTCTATCTCTCCCCCTCCCCTTTCCCTTTGGTGCTTGCACAGTTTCGATAAATCTTATGATGTGGCTTTTATAAAATGGTAAGGGAAACATTCCTCAAAAGTAAAACCTTTGACAGCAAAGAAGCCCAAAGGAACACAAGTGATTTTCAGGCTAACTCCCAGCCTGTGACGTTGGGCTGATTTTCATCCATCTTGTGGCTGCTAACCTTTGTCACTGTCTGGTATCCAGTGATGCTCTGATTGATGACAGGGAAGGAAGTGGGTTAAAGAAAGCCTGTGTAGTGCCTGAGGCAACAGATGGAGTTTATGGGTGACGTGATGGTCCAGACTGAACAGGTTCATAAAAAATGGATCAGTAATATCCAAACTTCCTTATGTCCAGTGACAGTGGAGCTGTCACTTTTGACTTCTTTGGCAATTTCTGGAATGGTACTTCTGGCTCTATTTCACGTGTGGTCAGATGGGATCATCATTGCAGATTTTTGTGAAAGCATTGGACTGTCAGCATTGAAGAGGTGCCTTTAGCCTTGTCACTCCCCAGAGCTGGATGTGGGCAGGAATGACCCTGGTGTCCCACACAACAGGAGTAGGGGGTCTGACTGCTCTCCCTCTTGCCTTTATAGTTAAAGCCACAGTGATTGGCTTTCAGTTCTTTAAGTGTAGTATTCCACTCTCACTCTTAACAGTTGTGTCCCCTCTCCCCCTCGATGTGGTGTTAGCAGTGGAGATGGTGAGATGGATGGATTTGGGGTCAGTGGCAGAACAGAGCAACTGAACTATCTGATGGCTTGTATGTGGGACATGAGGGGACAGAGGAGCCTATGCTGGTTTCTAGGGTTGAGGCATCTGGATGAGTGGGGAACACTGAGGGAGAAGTCGATGTAGAGAACGGAAATGCAAGGGTTCTCTTTGAGCATGTGACCTCTGAGACGACTTTGCATTTCACCGTGGGCTGCCCTTCCACTCCCACATCCAGTTTTGGGAGATCATCAGTTTAGGGCTCCTTGGCACAAGGCCATCAGCAACGTCACAGGAGGTCCCCAGATGTAACTTGGCCACTTGAGCTGGTTTCTGTTGCTTACTTCTTTGTGGCAGGTTTCAACCTCAGGGGACCCAAGAGACATGCATTCTGTTGCTTCAGAAGCAGGTGCTCTACCCACCCTGGGTCGAAACCTTCTATTGTATTCTAGAGCTTCTGATCATCAGCTGGCTTTTCATGTAACAAAACTCCATAAATAATGTTCTTTCCCAAAGCTTTGGTTTTGAAGCAATTTTTTTTTTTTTTTTTGGTGCCTTGCTTTAGAAATACCTCTTTCCTTTCCAGAAAACAAGTAACTTTCTGTTTTTGTTTTTTTTAATTTTTCTTTTTAATTGAAACATAATCAGTTGTATGTATCCATTGGGTACAGTGTTGAATATCAATACCTGTGTGCAATATGTGAAATCAGGGTAATTATTTATTATCACACTATATAATCATTTTTTGTGGCCCTTTACCAATTTCTCGTTAACTCCCCTCCCCCTCCCCCTTTCCCACCCCTGTTGGCCTCAGTTCTGTTCTCTTTTTTTGAAAGTTCAATGAATTATTGTATCTTTTTTTTTTTTTTTTTTAGCTACCACGTGTGAGTGAGGACATGATATTTCTCTTTCGGTGCCTGGCTTATTTCACTTAACATAATTTTCCATGTTGCTGTGAATGGCAGAATTTCATTCCTTTTTATGGCAGAGAAGTATTCCATTGTGTAAATATACCACATTGTCCTTATCTAGTCATCCAGTGATGACATTTAGGTTGGTTCCAACTCTTGGCTATTATAAATGGAGCTGCGATGAACTTTGGAGTGCAGGTTTCCCTTCAACATGATGATTTCGATCCCTTAGGGTATATACCCAGCAATGGGATTGCTGGGTCGTATGGTAGTTCTGTCTGTAGTTGTGTGAGGAACCTCCATACTGTGCTCCATAATGGCTGCAACAATTTACAGTCCCAGCATCCTCGCCAGCATTTGTTACTCTGTCTTTTTGATAACGGCCAGTCTAACTGGCATGAGCTGATATCTCAGTGTGGTTTTGATTTGCATTTCCCTGATGCTGAGTGATGTTGAGCATGTTTTCATGTGTCTGTTGGCCATTTGCATATCTTCCTTTGAGAAATGCCTATTGAGCTCCTTTGCCCATTTTTTAATTGGGTTACTTGTCTTTTTATTGTGAAGCTGTTTGAGTTCTTTGTATTCCTGGAAATTAATCCATTGTTGGATGCATAGTTTGCAAATATTTTCTCCCATTCTTCAGGTTGTTTTTTCGCTCTGTTAACTGTTTCTTTTGCTGTGCCAAAGCCTCTTGAATAATGGGTACTGGGAAACCTGGACATCCATGTGTAGAAGAATGAAACTAGACCTGTACCTCTCACCAAAATCAATTGTATATACCAAAATATATCAAAAGCAACTCAAAATGCTTTAAAGACTTTTATGTAAGACCCAAAACTTTAAAAATTCTAAAATAAAACATAGGGGAAGCACTTCAGGAAGTAGAACTTGGCAAGAACTTTATGAATAAGACCCCAAAAGCACAGGCAACAAGAGAAAAAATAAACAAATGGGATTGTATCAAACTAAAAAGTTTCTGCATAGCAAAAGAAATAGTTAACAGAGTGATTTTTCTGTTCTGTTATTCTGAAAGCTTAGAGGACATAAAGACAAGTCAATCATCTGCAAAGCCTAATGCTCCAGAGGGCGGTGGCCAGGCACAGGGGGAGTGGCTGGGGAAGTGACAGATGCTAATGAAGGGCATAACCAACAGTGTTGTCATCATAAAGTCGTGTAATTGCAAGTGCTTAAGGTATAATAATTACATTTTGTCACACTGGTGAATACTTCTCCATAAAGACGGATGGATATGGTTTTGTTTACTGTAAGTAAATCAGACAAGGGGCTTGTTGAGAAACAACTGTGACCTAATTAATAGCTTTGTTTATGTGTTGACTTTCCAGAGGGATTTGCCCAGTTTTGGTTCATTAAGTGCCATTAATGTGGTAGGCTTAGAATTCTATTTTACAAAGATGTTCTCTCAATTTTAACTTTATGAAATATGGTGTAGTTGTAATGACAACTAATTTAATCTTCCTCGTTTGCTCTGTCACAAAACAGTGGAGCAAGACAGACAAATTAGAAATCCTCTTTCTCCTAATACTCAACAACTATCTCAACAATAAAGACAGCTTCTTCCCTGTAGTTTTTTAGGATTAGCTGGTTACTTATGACCTGTTTTCTTTTCAGCCAGTAGCACAGCTTTGTCCTCCAGTCCCCGCACACCCCTGTCCTTGCAGGGCCCCAGATTCTCCCTGAATGGGAGACACTGCAGCTACTAGTGTTGCTAGTGTTCAGTGCTCCAGCAGCCGGGGTATTCTTTGGGAATGAATTTCAGAGAACCAAAAGCAAGGCTGAGAAACTCTGGCTGTGGCTCTATAATCTTTACCTTTCTTCATAAACTCAAATCTCTTTTTAGTGGTGTTTGCCCAGAGAAAACAAAACTAGAAACTATTATAACATACCCAGATGGAAAAGCACAACTACTCAAAGCTAACTCAAGTTTTATTTAAATTCTGGTTTTCACCTTCATGGAACTTCTCTTTAGTAAGCCTGCATGGCCACAATTAGAACATTTCAGAAGGAAAAAATGCTCCTTCAGAGATAGGCTGAGAGATTTAATTCAGGTGTTTGGGGGGAAAATAACTAGTATGAAGGTAGAAGGCACAACCTCTGGGAATAGCTGTGCAGGTCACCATGACTGAGCCTTCACCTGCCCCAGATGGGAAGAGTCATCTACTACTTCAAGACCTAGGGAAGGATTTTGAGTAATACTTGCCACGTGTCAGTGTCTTGTCACAGAGAAAAATCACAGGCACTCATTTTACCAGTGAGGGAGCCAACTTCTACAGTTGGACAACTGTCCATACACATCTTTTTGTCACCTGGCAGCCCAAAGCAGATGTCTGAAACTCAAATCCTCCCCTCCCCACTCTGCATTTTGCAAATGGAGCCTCTCTTTATTGCTTGTTGCCAGATTGATAGCTGCTTTGGGCTTTTCTCTTCCTGTGGTAAGGCTTTTCCTCCACCCTGTGCTGCCCCTCACCTCTTCCCGAGCCCACTCCACAATCACGCATGGCATCCTGCCAATTAAAATGGGTTAAATTATTTTTCAATTAGTCCATATAATCTTATATCTAGGACAGCTACCTGGGTTATCTGCAGATATATAGGCCTGAGAGCCGCATCTTCATTGAGCTTCCATAACTGACTGACTCATCCAGTGTAATGTATTTTTTTCCTTAACCTTAGAGCAGCAAGCGATTTGAGGTTGGCATTCCTGGAGAGATCTTGGGGCAGAGGGATCGCTATCACATCAGCATTAATGTGTGGTTTGTTTGTAGTTTTCTTTGGGTACAGCAAGGGTGGGGACCCAGCGGGAGATTTCAAGAGCTTTTTCTTACAGATATGAAAGATATTGAGATAAAAATTCAAAATTAATTCTACCTGTTTTTCTGAACAAAGAGAATATTCAGAGTTGCTTTATGTTTATTCTAAAAGATTAGAATCTTTGCTCAAAGCAGTAAATGTGAAGGCTACGTGGGTAAAATTCTATTCCTGGCACTTTTCCATGTGTATCTCAGCTCAGCCCTTGTGGCATCTGACTGTGCCTTCTCGCCTTTCCCTTTTCTGATATTTCACGTAAATGAGCCTCATGCATCTGCCCTCATCCCTCCTCTCTCTCTCTCCCTCACTTGCCTTCCTCCTGTTGGCCGCAGCCATCATCAACTGAGGCATGTGGTCCTCCAAGTCTAAATCCCTAATCCCATAACCCCTATATCCCGCCGCCTTGTTTCCCACTGCTAGCTAGACTCTTTCCTCCCTCAATCTCACCCTGTCGTCTTGCCAAACTACACCACTGGACAGTCACCCTGTCATGCCCTGCATTTGGTTTCCTTTGTATTTAACTTTCACTCAGTATGCATTGGGCGCCTCTTACTTGTCACGTGCAACATCAGGCCTTCGAGATGCAACAGTGAACCAGAGAAACCACACAGCCCTGCCCAGGAGGAGGTGACAGGCTCACCTCCAGTCGTGTTGGCTCATGTTGTTTCTGGGTCTGGAGTGATCCTCCTCCCACCCCCCTTTCTGCGTGTCCAAGTCTGTCCATTCTTCAAGGCCTGGTTGGCTGCTCCCTCCTCCCTGAAGCTCTTCCTCAGAAACTCTGGCCGGAGGTGACCTCTTCTGCTCCCAGCCTCCTGCTTGTTTGCCTTTTCTTCTTGCATTATAGCCACTTGAGTATTTTCTTCTTTCTCTTCTTTCAGTATAGGCTCCCCAAAGGCAGGGGCTGGGACTTCTGTGTCTTTGCCTCTTCATAGCACCTAGCATAACGACACAGATGCAGTCAGTGTGCATTACATGTGCTGAATAAATTCAGGAATGAATGAAAACTCACTTAAAGTTCTTCTCTAGTGTGTTTTTGCCTTGTGTTTCTTGCTCTTTATTAATCATGAAAGTTTAATGAAATTGGTTTTCTTTTTCTGTGAGTATATATAGCAGGTACACAGTAAGTAATTTTGAATCATGAGTGTAATAAAATTATAGTCGAAAGGGGATGGGGAAATGTTTATGTTTATAGGCATATTTTCTTAAATTATGCAAAGCTAATATATTATTCAAATGAAAAGGTGTCTTAGAGAATGAAATGTTTAAAATGCTCATCGCCCTTACTTTACTTCTAATAATAAAGTAATAATGTCTTTCTCTGGGAACTTACATGGAGAGGAGAGAAGACGGGTTCAGACCTAGGTTCAAATCCCAGCTCTGTCATTTACTGGTTATGCAGCCGGGGCCAAGTTATTCAGCGTGTCTGCTCTTCAGTCTTCACCTCTGGCTATGAGTGTCTTGACAGTCTTTCTCATCTTTGAATCTCTTATTTCTAAAACAGTGCTTTGGTTGGATGGGAGAGAGGAAGGAAATTACCTGCCTTGTTTATCTATACTCTATTTTGAGAGTTAACAGTGATGGCTGTAAAAGCAGTGACTGTTCAACCCATGGCCATTTTTCTTTTCAAGTTCAAAAACTGCTACTTTGGTTATGGGATGATTTCACTGATCCTTATGATACCTGTATTCTTTGTTACATTGTGTTTATATGCCAGGGCATGCCATGTCTCAAACCTTCTGAATCCATCCATTTGGGGCTACAGTAATCCAGTTCATTTTAAGCTACTGTATTTTGTTTTAATGCATATAAAACAGTATTAATTTACATTTTAAATTGTTATTTTTCAGAAGTTAAAAAATTTAAGTTCTAATAAATTATCAAGCATTATATGAAAATTTGACAGTTCTATCATTCCCCAAATTGAAAACTCTCCTAACAAAATAAAATGCACAGACGTTAAATTGTTAGTACCTAATAAGGCTCAAAATATTTTGACCAAAATGATCTTTCTGTCATTGATACTGTTAATCCTGTTGCTTTTTGAGAGCATTAATTTTTTCTGCCTTTGCCTTTTTAGATTCTGGTCAATTCTGAGAACTACTGGTCTTAGCAGCACTCATGTGTTTTCGGGCAATATGAGTGAAAATGGAAATATTTATTGTTTACTCAAATGTGCAAAAATTCAGTGGAAAATTGGACAAGGACAAAATATTTGTAGTACTTTCTTTTTATTAAAAAATACATAAAGTTTTTATAGTCAGAGAACCCTCTCTTTATCAATTGTGAAGTAGAGATTTTTAAATTTAATTGTTATTTTTGCAGAATAAAAAGTTCATCATTTTATAAAGTAATTTGAGTCACATATTTACTTAGTCTTTAGCATGAGAGAGACCTGTACTTGAAAACTGCATTTTTTTTCCCCTTCATCAGGAGGAGTGGTTGTGCTCTGTAATGCTATGCTTAAGTGAAATTACACATTTGGGGCATCTAAATTGACATGCGAAATTATAGGACATTTTAATTATTATGTGGATGTGACAGATTCAATTATTCTTGAACTCTTGTGAGAAAGCTGCCCTTAGCAGTGATTCAGAATAGTAAACAAAAGATTAACAGGAAAATGCTCTTTATGAGACTTAATAAATGTTTCCGATTAAATTGCATGGGACAGAATTAACTGCTCTATGTAGATGTGGAAGAACAACCTGTGTCCTGCTTAGAGTTTTGGCATATTCTCTTAAGATAAATTTACTCTAAATATGGCCTAAATGAAGAACTAAGTACCACTTAACGTCAGAACTCTTCCCAGCCGCGTCATTTGGGCCAATTGTTTCAGACTCTTTCTTCCCTCTGAAACCATTAAGCAAAGCCACTAATAAGTAGAGACACAGAGTGAAAAGCTACTTCCTCTCCCTTTCAATTTCCAGTGGACATATTAATGAGCAATAAAACAGCTAAAAGGCAGGCAGCTAAAGAAAGAAAGAAGCAAAGAAAGATCATTGTAAAAACAGATTCAGACCCTCAGCAGTTCAGATCGGGCTGCCTGCATGTGCTGTGTGGGCCGTGATCACTGGAATCTGGAGCTCAATTTCTTAATTGCTTCTTTAGTCTCATCCAAAGAGAAAATTGGATTTCTAGAGATTTCTTCTGTGCAGAGCAATTATGCTAAAGCTGCTTAGGTAGCAGCTCTTTTGGCTAGCCGTTCTCTCTCGGATTAATGAACTACAATCAGATCTGAACTTCAGGACACAACTTAACCTTGCTGACAAGGGTTCAGCCCCTCTTAGCAGCTCTCATAGTCTAGGACCCTAAAGAAATTCCAGAAGCATTTACTTCTTTTCCAAATGTTGCTCAGGTTCTATCAGACCAGGTCAGCAATTAATTTGTTGCCATCTGATTTGTATGATATTACACTACGTATTAGAAAAATTGAGTTTGAGTTTCTCAAATCAAGAAGTTTCCCAACTCTGTGGGCTATTTATATATACTTTATTTTATTTTATTTTTTTGGACCAGTAAGGGGATTGCAACCCTTGGCTTGGTGGGGTACCGGCCATCCCTATATAGGATCCGAACCCGCGGTGTAGGCACTATCAGCACCACACCCTGCCGAGTGAGCCACGGGGTGGCCCTATTCATATATACTTTCAAAGCTCAGAGTCTGAGAGTTAAAAGCAGTAACTAATGTTAACAGCCCCACATGCCTTTGGCAGAATATAAAGTTCCCTAAGACTGCTGAATGCCTGTAATGATAGTCTAGAACTTTGTTTCTTCCTTTCCTATAACATTATAATAATAAAAGGTCAGGTTAGGCCTTTGTTTGCTTCGGTAAACAGGGTAATCAAACCATTTAAACACCATCCAGACCTACCACCCAAACAGATTCTCAATATTCTCCTTCTCCTGCCCCTTTCCGAAATATTGTCTGAGTTATAATAGGTTACTGCAAAACATTGTGTTTCAATGGGTTTCTTTCTGCTGATGAACAGGTTTTGGATGCAGGAAGGCTGAAAGAATATGATGAGCCGTATGTTTTGCTGCAAAATAAAGAGAGCCTCTTTTACAAGATGGTGCAACAGCTGGGTAAGGCCGAAGCCGCGGCCCTCACTGAGACAGCAAAACAGGTGAGCGTGCTCCGAGGACTTGTAATTAAAGTTTGTCTCAATAGTTCGCCCCTCACAGTCTGGCTCCGTGGACATGGTAACAAGCACTGTGTGCCCTTTTCAATTACAAGCCTCCAGAGATGAAGCCTCATGGCTGGGCTTTAACAACACGTCCCGGGTTGAAGTCAGGTCTGCAAGGAGTTGGCAAAAGCCGGCGGGGGATGCAGGGTGGGGAGCACACAGCAGGGTGTGTGCATGCACGTGTGCAAGCCAGAGTGCCTGCAAGGGAGAGAGATTTCAGCCTGGACTGTACACGTTTGTACTCTGTAGGTCCAGATTCTCTTATTAACAGGCAGAGAGCACATATTTTGCCGGCCCATTGCTTTTCATTCTTACTGGGGCTTAGCACATTTGAGATGCAAATCCTGTCTAGGTACATCTAGAAAATTGATAGTTTAAGGAAAAAGATGACTATTGTTCATTGCTTTTGTTTTTTGTTTTATAATTTGCAAAGAAAACTTCTACATGATACTGTCACCCTCTCCCTAGGTTTCTCCCTGATTCTTTGTTGTTTAGGATTAGGTCCAGATACTCCTTTATGCTTCCTATACTTTCGAGTAGATGAAAATTATCATCAAGACAAATCAAGAGTTTATAATACCTTAAAGCTGTAGTCTGAATAGTGCTTGGAGGTTTATAAAGCCTAGAAGACGTTCAAGTTACATGAGATCTTTCCAACACGATGATGTAGTATAATTTCTTTCTACAGATGTGTTAACTGTGGTCTGGTTGAAGGGACTCAGCCAAAGTCACACAGTCAGTTCTTCCTCATAATTCTGTCAAGTGGGAGTTGTGCTGATGGAAGGGCAGAGGGAGGCTAGGACGGTGTCCTTGCCTCTGGATCAGTGTGGCTCAGGGTGGAATGAGACCCCCCATCAAAACTGTCTCTAGGCATTTATCACGTGGGTATATGTTTTCCCTTCTTTATTGTTACTACATTTCCTAGATTTTCAGCACCATAGGTGGAATAAAATTGCTTGTTTTTGTGTAATATTTAAAAAATCTATTAAAGGCAATAGAATAAGAAAACATGTTCCAGAATCTAGCAGTCCTTCTTTATGAAAGACATCTAAAATACAGCCTGGGTTTCCTTCTGTCACTGTTTCTTTTCCTTCCTCCTTAGAAACGAGGAGCTGTGCCTTTCACTGTTCCTCAGAACTTATCAGTAAATCTTCAAACTGTTCAGTAGATGCCTGTGTGTACACAGCGTTATGCTGGGTACTAACACATTACACATGCCCTAGTCATCGACAGTATAAACCAAAGAGGTACAGGAGAGCAGAGCTCCTCGGTATATACATCGAGCCTTTGTGATGTGATGGTGATGATGATATGTGCTGTGCGCTGCGCTCTGATACGGGTTCTCGTACCTGTATCAGCCCGTTGAAGAAGTTGATACTTAGAGAGGGGAAGGAGATTGCCTAGGATCACATAGAGCTGAATAACTGGCAGAGTCAGGGTTCAGACCTAGGTTTGGGGATGACAGAAACTTTTCATCGAGTACCTACATTGTATATGAATGAGGATAGAAGCTGCTCTTGGAGCACTGTATTTTTTTTTTATGCCTGAAACCCACAGAATACTTTCATCTTCTAAGGTTTCTCCCAGTCAAAGCTTTGCTCATAAGACCTGATCAGTTGTTTGGGATTCCCTGTATAACCTACCCACAAAACAAACTGGAATCTCAAAAAAACCTTTTTGTTCTTTGACTCCTCAGGCATTTCACATCAAAGAGATGTGTCCCCACCTACTTGTCAAAATCCCCGTTTTAAAAATGTGTTTTCATGTATTATCAAGGCATAAGAAATAGATCGTAGCATTTTATATAGGTCAAGATAACATAATTTAGTTCAACACGCTTATTTTACAGCTGAGGAAACTAAGGTCCCAAGAAGTGAGGTGGCCCAGTGTTAATGCTAGTTTATAGCACACAGAATTAGAAATCTTTTCCTCCAGTTAATGTTTTAATACAAGTGTAACTTACATATAGAAAAGCACATAGGTTATAGAATTAGAAATCTCTTGATTCCTGGTCTCGTAATTTTTTATCTAATTCAACACTATTATGATAACTTAATCTTGTGTAGTTCTTTATAATTTATTTTACATAGTTTACGTAGTTCTTGCGTGTATGGTGCTACTTAATCTTCACAGCAGTTCTTTTTTTAATCCCACTTTACTGATGAGGATGTTGGCTCAAGAGTTCTCATGAAGACACAGAGCTGGTGAGTGGAGAACAGAAGGCAGGTTGCAGGGTGAGGCTGATATGTCACCTTCAGTCCTGTGTTCTGTGTCGAGTTTGAAAACATTATTCACCCAAGTTCACACGGTGGCAGAACATCCCTCTTGGATTTCAGTCCTGCCTGACCCCTGGCTCAGGTCGCCTCTACAGAAAGACAAGAGGAAATACATATCTGGATCCTCGTCCGTGTGTCTTCTTGACATTGTTTCTGCATACACTTAGTCCTCTTTGGGAGACATGCTGTCAGGTTGTCAACCTTTTACTTGTACAAGCATCAAATATCAGTGCATCATGCAGAACTATAACAGCACAAGGATTAGTCTAAACCAACAAGCTTTTCACTCTAGCAGATTAGAATTCATTCGTTTGAAAAGAAAACTCAGCATCTGGGAAAAGGTACTTCCAAGTCACGTATTCTTGACCACATAGTTGCTTTTCTGAAAATGTTGGTGCAGGCAAGCTGAATCACTCACTGGCATTTATAGATGATTCATGAAAAAGCAGAGAATGTACTTTTTAGATACATAAAGCAGAGGGTGCATCAGTTTGTTCAGGCTGCCATAACAGAGCACCACAGACTGGCTGGCTTAAACAACAGATATTTATTTTCTCACATGCTGGAGGCTGGAAGTCCACAGTCAAGGTGTGGAGGCAGGGTTGGTGTCCTCCAAGGCCTTTCTCCTTGACTTGTAGATGGCCATCTTCTGGCTGTGTCTTTATATGGTGTTTCCTCTGTGTGTGTCTGTCTTAGTCTCCTCTTCTTATGAAGACACTAGTCTTATTGGATTAGGGCCAACCCTAAAGACCTTATTTTAACTTAAATACCTCTTTAAAGACCTTGTCTCCAAATACAGTCATATTCTGGGGGAGGGGGAGTTTAGGACTTCAACATATGAATTGGAGGTGGGGACATAATTCAGCCCGTAACAGAGGTCATTCTCTTGTCATTCTCCTCCTGATGAAGCAGACCTAACTGAGGTTTTCGAAGTTCCTTTGTTCCCAGTGTAATGGAGCTGCTCTTTTATCTATCCATGAAATCACCAGGTACAACTCAGAAGTTATGAAATCCTAACATCCTGAGTTCTGAGAGCCTGGACCTTTTTGAGTAGGTGGAGGGGGCACTTAGCAGCCAGTGACCTTATATAAGTCACCCAAAATCTTTGAGCCTCAGATCCTCACTTGTAGTGCTGGGATTGCAGTGCTTCCCCAGCTTCTTCATAGTTGGAGATATTAATAAGATAAGTTTAAGTGCTTCAAAGAATATAAAGCAATTTACAAATACAAGCAGATTCTACCTATTGATGATAAAGTTTGATCGTTCTTTAAAAGGCTATAGTCTGAACCCTTACCTCCCAATAATAACAAAAGATGTATCCAGAGTTCTCATAAGTCGCTTTAGAGACTCTAAATAATTAAAAATTATACTTAATAATCAGCTTAACCAATGATACATGCTAATGCTATAAAATTCAGATAGTTAATAGTTTTTAAATTTTATTTAAGTCATTCTCCCACTCGTGTCTCCCATCACGCAGTTTCTCTGCAGGGTGGAGCCCCAGCGCCATTTCTACAGTTTTGCTGATATGCTCTGTGCAAAACAAGAATATGTGCATATGTGGCCTTTCTGTTTTTTTAAGCATAAATATAACTATTTCTTATTTTTTTCATTTAATATTGTACCTTAGATTATATTAATACGTATAGTTATCTCATTTTTTAAATGGCTGCCTAGTATTTATACTTTCTTCACTCTCTACTTTCCATTTTTTCCTTCCAATTAATGTAGCTATTCTATTTTTATGATTTTCCCCCAAAGAATGGGCTCTTGGATTTATTTACTAGTTCTTGTATTCTGTTTTACAGTTGACGAGTTTCTGCTTTTATCTTTATTAGTTCCTTGCTTTTTCATTTATTTTGTTGTTGCTTCTTCTTGAATGCATTTATTCTCATTCTTTTTTGCTGATTAATACAAATATTTTAAGGCTGTAAATTTTCCTCCTACTACTGCTTTAGCTGTATCCTATAGTTTCTGATGCATAGTGCTTTCACCTAGTCCATTTTTCATATATACATTCTGTAATTTTGATTTTTATTTCCTCTTTGGACCAGAAATTATTTAAGAGGGAGATTTTTAAACTTCCTAGTGATAGGGGTTTGTTTTTTATGTTTGTTTGTTTTCTCTTTTACTCATCAGTTTTACTTTCATTGTTTTTTGATCAAGCAATGTTGTCTGTACTCTTTCTACCCATTTGGAATTTATTAATTTTTTGTGTGTCTTAGTATATGGGCAATTTTTGTGAATGTCATTTGGACATTAAAAAGATGGAGTATTGTTAAAGAGTTTAAAAACTTTTAATTAGGTCTGCTTTATTAATTACACTATTTAGTTCTTCTCTGTCCTTATTCATATTTGTCTATTTGATGTGACTTGGATCTAGAGAGATGAATGAGTCTCATATGGTACATGTTTCTCTTTGTATTTCCTATCAGTTTTGTTTTGGCAATGTTGATGCTATGACTTTCAATCCACAGATGTTCATAACTTGGGGTTTTCACTATGAATTATAATTTCTCCCATTTTAAAGTGCCTTTCTTGGATTAATTTATTGCTTTTGGCCCTTAATCCAAGCTGGCTCAAAACTAAGATTGGATCTCCTGCTTTCACTTTGTTTTCATTTGCCCATTATGTCTTTGACTGTCTTTTAAAATCTATACAAGTGTCTCCTTCATGTGGTGTATAGTTAGGTTTTGCTCTGAGATTTAATCTTAGCCTTTTTTTTTTTTAATGGATGAGTTTAGTCCATTTACATTTATTGCGATTATAGGTATCTTTTATCTTAGTTCTGTCATGTTATGCTTTTAGCTTTTAAGTGTTCTTTTTTTAGCCTTTTAATTTGTAGTCTGTGGTTTTTGTTTCTTTGCTTATTATTTTATGTGTTCCTTTGATTTCTTGCTCTCTTTATTTGTTAATGTAAGTACACTTCTCTGTCTCCGTTCTACCACCACATTTTGGTTGTTTAAATAGT
Organism: Cynocephalus volans; assembly: GCF_027409185.1. Classification (NCBI taxonomy): domain Eukaryota; kingdom Metazoa; phylum Chordata; class Mammalia; order Dermoptera; family Cynocephalidae; genus Cynocephalus; species Cynocephalus volans. Next base: position 17,558,881 of record NC_084466.1, read on the forward strand.
TTTTCTTCTACTTTTGGCCTTCAAACCTTAAATAAAGTTGAACCTCTATAATTTGACTTATTTGTTTTAAATGATATATTCTCCATTTCTTAGTTAGCTAAAGTTTGTCCTCTAGTATAGTAGTTTTCAGACTTTTGGTTGTAATCCATCAGCAGGGCTATGCAATCCATTTAGTCATGATGACTGGTGTGCTTTAAGAAAGGAAATAGAAAAGAATGGAATGGAAGAAAAATAACAATATGTCTTTGGTAGTAGTAATAAATTTCTTATGAAACTCCTTTTAGTATAGATACAGGTATAGATAATGAATGTGTACTGAGTCTCAATGTAAAGTGTAATGTATTATTGTGGGTGGCAATAAAAAATAAAAAAGTTGTAAAACGATGTTGTATACCATCTTAAAGGGGGGGTCATTGGAGCTGGAATCCCTGACTTACCGCATGTCTGAAATATTTATCTGCTGCCTCTCTAATTTAAATTTGCTGGTTATAAATTTCTTAGTTCACACTTTCTTTCACTTAGTATGTTTTAATCTTTGTGCTTAGGTCTTCCAGTATTGTTTATTTATATGGAGAAGTCTAAGGCCATGATAGACATAACTTGATTTCTTTTCTTGGATGCCCAAAAGATTCTTTCTTTATTTTGAAGGTCATTAGTTTTTCCTAGAAGGTCATTGTGTACTCTTTTGGGTTTTAGATTCAAGTCTTCTTTTGAAGTTTGCTTGAATTATGTCTTTGAATTTTTTTGTTCGATTGTATTGTCCTCTTTACAAATATCTATTATGTATGTGTTGTATGTACTCTGTCTCTTTTATAAGGCTATTTTCTCTTTAATCCTTTTCAGTTCTTTATTAATTTCCAGTTATTTTGCTTGCTCACTCAATCAGTTCTCCATGTTTCATGCTGTTTTTTTCAGCAGCCGTGAATTTCGTTGTGCTGCCTTCAAGAAGAACTGTCATTCCTTGGATATTTTCATTTTTCTCTTCCACCTCACTTTTGACCTCTGTCAGTTTACGTTTGAGCATCTTCTGTTGCCTTGCCCTGCTCTACTGTCCTCTTAATCTCTATTGTTCACAGGTTGATTTTTCTGCTACATTTTCTTTTAATGTATTGACTTACATTTTTTCATAGTTTCCATCTTCTCAGTGAGTATTTTCCATCTGTCATGTGTTGATCTTGTTCCTTTCCTTACTTTTTGTTTGTATATTTTACAGATCCTGTACTACTACTTTTTTTATTGTTATTATTCCTATTCCTTACCTTTGAATAAAATGAGTTTTTCCTAGACCATGTAGCTGCAGGATAGTTGTAGCTAGAGCATTGTTTCAGGCTAAAGGGAATAACATGAAAGTACCTTAAGACCCAGAGGGGAGAGAGAGAGAGAGAGAGAGAGAGAGAGAGAGAGAGAGAGAGAGAGAGAGAGAGTGTGTGTGTGTGTGTGTGTGTGTGTGTGTGTGTGTGTGTGTGTGTGTGTGTGTGTAAGACAGACATCGAGAATGCATGTTTGTCTAGACTTTCCTCCTCCTTAGCCTACAGAGATGGACAGTTACAATGCTGCTTGCATTTCAGAAGCTTTTCCCGGGGCCTCACCAACATACATGCTTCAGAAATAGATGTTTCTGTATGATTCCTTATTGACTCACCTTAAAGCTCCCCTGTTGATTGGAGAACTGTGCCCTGTCACGATTGCTGAGATCTGCTCCTGTAGGCATCCTCTCTTTGTCTTGCCACGGCCCATTGGATCCAGTAGCATACGGAAGTCCTTCCAGATATTTTGCCATTCAAGGTTTCACTTGACTCCTGATTTCATCAAAGATTGCGCTTATTTATTATTTCTCAATATCTTTGATGTTTAGGGTGATTTCTAAAAGGATAAGGAGAGAGAAAACCCATTTTCTTATTATCTTCAGAGCAGAACTCCTCTCTAACTCTTCAGTACTCTTCAACTTTGGCAATTTACATATCAATGATGTACAACAAAATTAGACCTCCTTTAAACATGAGGAATTTGAAGTCTTGAGAGTTACTGTCATTGAACTAAGGCCATACAGTCAGTGAGAATGAACTGACAGAGACTTGAGCCAGAATTCAACACAATGAATGTGGTCTTAGAGATGCAATGTAAATAAAAGCCCAGTTGCTCTCCTTTGTCCTGGCAAAGGACCTTTTATTGCTCTCTTGCTTTTAGTAAGATCTAGTTCCAGTAAGGGGGCTTTATTGATGAGCTAGAGTTTAAATACTGAACTTAGTTTCAGTCTACGTTAGAGGAGCTATAATGAACCAAAACCAAGAGAAGGAGGGGAAGAGGGACAAGATACCAGCACTCGCTGGTCTTATATTCTTCCTGCCCTGAACCTGAGCTTTTATGGCATTGTCTCTTTTAATCCTCACAACCATCCCAATCTGGCATTATTATCCCTTTTTAACACATTAAGAAAATGAGACAGAAGAGCCTGAGTAGCTTCTGAAAGTCATCAGTAGGTGTTGATACGCCACCTTCTGTAATCTTGCAACCTTCCTGCCTCCCAGGTTCCTGTATTCACTCAATTAAAGATGTCTCAACCACGACCCCAGGGTTCTATAAAGATAAAATCAAAAGATCCACAAAAGAAACTTGTAGACGTTTTGTTGTCATCTTTTGGGCTGGGCGATGCTGCTCCATTCCATGTACTAAGGGGCCCTTCTCTGAGCAGCATTCATAATTACACCCAACACTTAACTCGCATGTTTTCAACCGATAGTTTGTAGCCATTAATTAGTTCCTATGAGGTAAGTCATTGTTATCTCAGTTTACAGATGAGGCAGCCGGTATGGAGAGCGGTTAGGTAATTTTTCCAGGATCGACAGTGCGTCCCAGGAGAGAGCTGACACTGGGCCTGTCCTTCCCAGGCTTAGCCTACGACATGAGGACCTTGCTAAAATAGAGTGTTCAGTGACTTCAGCACCCTTTATCACTGCACTGTAAAAAAGATGCTTTGTCTCACCTGTGCTGTTATCCACCGTGTGCTATAGAACATGGTAACAGATGTAAAAAAAAAAAAAAAAAAAGGTCAAAATCAAGGACTTTGTTTTCAAGCACAGGAAGCCTGTTTTCAACAGACTATTTCATACTATGAAGCTAAGACCATTTGGTTAGAAGTTGCTGCTAATAACATTTTCTTTATGAAAAAAAATTACATTGAGAGGATTGTAGGAAAAGAACTGGCTTATTTAGGGAGGATTATCGGGTAGTAAAAAGCTAAGTGTGTGTCCATTTGTTCTTTGAGCTGTTTTTAGTTTCTCTAAGAAATTGCTTTTTAACTGCACAAAATATGGCTAGCTTAAAAATGTGCGGGAGGGAGATAATCTGAAATTACCCTCAAAAGGTCTTATTTTGGAACACTTGCATTATAATGGAAATAGTCTCAGATTTCATCCAGTGGGGTCTAAGCATTATTGGAGAATTTATTCTATCCTTAAGCATCGTTTTAGTATGTAGTGTCTTACATGTAATGATGTTTTTGGTGTAACAAGTATGCAAACCGGGAGAGAAAAAGGAAGTGCACTTAATAGGTAGGTAGATGGCTTAGCACTTTTCTTTTGTGAACGCGAAGCCCATTATCTTCAGTGATAACTTTGTTGACAGTACCCACAAATGTATTTGGAGCCAGGTTTTATAAAGGGATACAGAATCATATGACTAAGAGACCCAGCTCATGACATGTGTCAGCCTCAGATCGATGGCACATTTCCTGTTTTAAAGACTCAAACAAAACTTTTCACATTTTTCTTTGGGGGAAAAAAAATTGCATTTGAAGTCCTTTTTCACCCAAACACATTTTGAGATAAGGGCTCACAAGTCTTGACATTATTTCATTTTGTTATGTGCGTCTGTCAAGGAACCAAGATACGATACAGCTACTGAAAACTGATGATTGTGGAACAGAGAAACTTGACAGCATTTCATTACCTTTATGTTCTGATTATACATTTATCAGAAAACCTGTATCTCTTCCAGTTCAGCTAGAAATTGGTAGAATTCAGGAACTCAAAGGCTTGGCAAAGAACTGTCCTATTATTTGGTATCATCTTACATTTTAGAGAAGTTGCTTGGTTGAGTCATTGTTAAAGCTTTTGCTTCTCTTTTCATTATCATGGCCTACTATCCACAGATCACATTTCTATAGGCCCTGTAACTGCTTTGCCGCACAAATTAAACGCTGGGATGTTTCATACATGTAAGCCAGCATTTCAATGCTTGTCCATCAGAGTTTATAAAATATAGGGATTACAACTTGATATTAACATCCAAATCTATTGTGCTCATTTTATGTGTGAAAATGAGAAACTCTTGTGCAGACACTAGATTTCCTGGCCTCTTTGTCACCCTGTTTTTAATTTATCTTCAGGTTTTGAGTCAGTAAAATGATTTTTGCTTATCAAGTTAATGTAGCAATAAAACATATCTATGAATCAGAGTGATCAGAATGAAAGTGAATCTACAGGTTGTTTGGCCATCCGTCCAGCCCTGCTGAGGGAGGGGTTCAGCAGGACTAATCCCTCCATAGAATATACACATCCCTGTTTTTAATTGTGCCTCAGTAAGTGATGTGATTTGCTTCACATGAAAAAGTGGACATAGACATGCATTGCCTTGAGGAGGACTTTAAAATTTTTAAACATTTTTTTTTTATACTTGCCTCTTTTTTTTTAACAGGTGTACTTCAAAAGGAATTATCCAGATATTGCTCAGAGTAGCAATATGGTTGTGCATACTTCCAACGGACAGCCCTCCACCCTAACTATCTTTGAGACTGCACTATGATTCTACCAAGATGTCAAGTCTATTCCAAAGGCACTTTCTAACAGTTTTTGCACTGTGGAAACTATATTGTACTTTTTTTTTTTTACTCGGGAGACAAATATTTACACATACAAGATGTTAGTTTATTTGGATTTTTTTTTTCCCGACTTCACCCAATGATTTCAAACTCTAACAAATGGCTTATTGTTTCTATTTAATGTTATAGTTTTTTTTTTTTTTTAATGCAAATCAGAGATGCAGGCCACCAGTAAAATCTGTCTACCAGGTTTTGTGCCTTAAGATACCCCAGAGCCAAAGCTCATTTTGTAAAAATGAATAGGACAAAATTGCTACAGATTTTCTTTACGGCCCCCCAAAATGTTGATTAATTTTTAATTATATCAGGGATTCTATTTACTTGAAGACTGTGTGAAGTTGCCATTTTGTCTCACCATTTTCTTTAACATAACTAGGATTCATTTTATTTCCCCCAAAGGCTTCTGGTTAAAAAAAAAATACAGGAAAAACAAAAAAATATACTTGAAGTGACATAGTAGGGAGAGTCTAATCCTGCCCCCCTGCCTCCCCCCCCGCAAAAGAGATAAATGGTTAAAATATAGAAGGACAATATTATATGTTCTAAAAGAGGAGGAGAAAAATACATTTTCTCAAAATAGGAGCCCTTTCTAAGAGATTTGATAAGGAAGGACACAAGTGTGACCTTTATGGTCTTTTAGATTTGCGTGACTCTGACATGGTAACTGTGTTGCAGTTTTAAACTCAGCTTGGTGATACTTTCCACAAAGACCAAACCTCTAACTGTAATTCCTGAAATATGTAGTTGTATTCCTATTTGGATTTCTGGTTGACTGAGGGTTGACTGTAAGGTTTTTGGTTTAGCCTTTATTGAAATCCTTTCTAAATTGCATGCATATTCTCCTGACTTGGTGAGAAAAACTGAAAATCGTTGCAAACATTGACTGTAATTATGTAGTACCTTCTCATGAAGCATCCAGAAGGTTCATTTTTCATGAGCCTGTTTAGGTAGTTTACTTCTGACCACTAATAGCAGTTTCTTTAAGTCTTGCTGATTAATGAATCAACAAACCACCGTAATTCCTAAGACCTATTGTATGTACTTTATTTGAACTCGTGGTCTTTAGTTTTTCGTGGTGGTGGTGGCTATGGTATGTTGAGTTCAAGTTACTAAATGTTTTATTGTCATGGTTTAAAATGGACTCTCATGACCTCAGAATAAGATGTAACCACCCTCAAATTGCATATGTTAATATGTATGCACCCACACATGTGCATTTATATGTGTATATATATATATATTTATGCCTTCATGTAGCAGGTGTTTGGACTCATCAGCAGGTAGAAACAGATGTGTTGTAGAGTAAAGCCTTAAAAAGTACACACAAAACAAACTACCAAAATACACTGAGTGCAGTAGCTGTTCGACTCTTTGTATTTAGAAATCTGTGGTTAGTGTTTAGTCCAATAAACCACATGCAGTAAGTTGTTCATTAATAGTAATAGTTTGTATTCCTGGAGTCTGAAATGACAGCAATGATAATAATGAGGTTTGTTAAAACATTGGACGTATTCGAAATGAGTGTATGTTTATTTTGTCTTTAGAGGTTAAAGGCAGTCAGTCATATAGACATGTTTCTGTTTTGTTTGTTATAATGTCATCATAGGATTTTTTAATGAGACAAAATTCAATTGAAATAAATGTGAGTTTTCATTTCCATTCAGGTATCTGTATTTTTTTTCTTAGAGGGAATACTGACTCATGTCCTTGCTGATAAAAGCCAGAGAGTTTTCCTGAGATCAAAAAATATATTATCCACTGGTTCTCTTTGGTAATTAGGTGTACCCAATATTCGAAGCAGGGATGTGGTTTCAGACAGATTGAGACAGTTGCTACTAGAGCCAGTCCAGTTGTACCCCTTCTAGGAAGAGAGAGTATTAGATAATGCCCCAGCCTTGAACACCTATCGAAGTGGCTGAGGTTTAGGGTTTTGTTTCTGTTTTTTAAAGTGACTTTGTCTGAAACTAACAAGAAACATCTATTGCTGCTGCATTTAAAATACTATAGAGTACCAGTTCTCAAAGTGTGGTCCCTAGACCAGCAGCATAGTAGCATCACCTGGGAAGTTGTTAGAAATGCTAATTCTTGTGCCTCACCTCACATTTACTGAATCACCCCTAAGGGTGGTTTTGATGCAGGCTAGAGTCTGAGAACCAATACCATAGAACATAAAGAACTCCTTAAACTCGTTAAGAAAAACACAGAAAGCCCAATTACAGAAATGGACAAAAGACTCGAAGTAGGTACTTTACAGAAGAGAATATCCAAAATGGCCAATAACTGGAAAAGTGCTCACTCTCATTAGTGACCAGGGAAATGCAAATTAAAACAACAATGAGATACCACTAAACACACACTAGATTAGCTGAAATTGAAAAGATTGAGAATACCAATCAAGTGCCAATGGAGCAACGGGAACTCCCATGCACTGCTGTATGCATAAAAAGGTATAATGAAAAAACTACTTTGGAAAACAGTTTGACAGCATTTATTCAAGCTGCACACCCTGTGACTCATTAATTCTACTCTAAATGTATAATACACATGTGCACTAAGAAATGTTTTCAAGGATGTTCCTAGAAACATAATTTATAGTAGCCCAAACTGGAAATAACCCAAATGCTCATCAACACAGAAGGAAAATGAACTATGGGGTGGTAGAATACTCTCCAACAATGAAAGCAACATAAATGATCAACGCAAATGAGTCTCACAAACATTGTTCCACAGAAGTCTGGCCCAAAAGAATATTTATGGTTCCATTTATACAAAACTCAAAAATTGTTACAGCTGAACTCTATAGTGTGCAAAATCAGAACAGTGCTTAATTTGGAGGAGGTGGAAGGTGTTCGTAATTGGGAGGAATACAAGAGGTTCTTTGTGGGTGCTTAAAACGGGTTTTTTTGTTTTGGTCAGGTGGTTAGATCAGTACTCTGGGCTCTTCATTTGTTTTCTGCTTTTTTATGTGTCATATTTCTTAACTTAAAAAAAAGTTGTTCTTTGCCTTGTCTTTTTTTTGTAATCTCAAATTCAGTGCCACAGTCTTCAAAAGTGAATAATCTGCACATGGGAAACTATTTCTGCTGAGTTCTTAAAATACGAGGCTGTTCGCGGATTGCCTTTTGGCCCATAGCAAGTGAAGCATTTTTGATGCTCTTGTGTATGAGAGGCCAAGGTTTATATTTTCTCTAAACAATGAATAGAATAAATCTTGTTTCCTCTCCAATTCCAGGATAAGTACAAAAATAAGGAACTATAAGTTTTTTCTGGATTTTATCTTTTTAAGGTAAGATTGACATATAAATAAAGAATTGTACACATTTAATGCATACACCTTGATGAATTTGGAGATAAGTATACATATATCCGTGAAACTATCACCACAACCTGTCATAAACATATCATTCACCTCCAAGAATTTCCATCTGCTCTCTTTATTTTTTAATCTCCATTAGTAGGATGAGATACATAAATAAAAGTCAAATGCTAAATGCTTTTGATAGTGCCATAAATGTTGGTGTCTTCGCTTCTGATGAAACAATTTCAGTCAATTCAATGAAATCGTGAATTAGACTTTTGTAGGATTGTGGCAATTTGGTGAGTTAACTGTTAACTTAGCTGATGAACTTGTGCCTATGTAAGCCAATGCAAATCCATGTTTTTCTTTCAGACGTTTGACTGTGAAGACATTAGAAGCCCCTCTTCTCAATCCTGGGTATTTGTTTCATATCTAATTCTGAAAATATAAATGATGTTCAGAATCTCATACCCTCCAGTGAGTTAGATTTAGTTCCTGAATGTGTAAATCACTTCTCACAACTGATTCTGTTTTGGAGTGCCTTCAAGATAAGATATACCTTTACCTAGAAATCTGTATGGCATTCTGGACACCACATCTCAGAAAAATTTGTAATTCCAGTAATGTGATTCACATGACTAATGGACAAACTTATATTTTACTCAAAGGAAAGAGAGAAAGAAATCTTTGACCTTGAATGAAGAAAATTAAGAAAAAGTTCAACAATTAAAGCCATCTTAAAAGCCATGTCTGTGGTTAACCCAATTTAGTCACCAAATGGTCTAATTCTCAAATGTTCATTCATTGCAAATTGAAAAAGTGTGTCAATAAAAAGAAATTACATCCTACTCCATAAATAGTAGCGTTATGATTGAAAAATAAAAGTAGGTTTCCTCAAGAATTGCAATAAATTTATGGATTAATTTCCATAAAATGTGGTATATGTGTTTTAATGAGCATGTTGATCCTTATCACACTGAGGTTTTTAACTCAGAGGGTAACTGTGTTCCTACACATGGAGTCCTTGCTTCCACCATTTTATATTCTATTTTGGGATTTAGAAATAAATGTTATAAGTATGCATATGTATTAGTCCATTTCTGTTGCTTATAACAAAATACCTGGAACTGGGTAATTTGTAAGAATACAAAATTTATTGTTTACAGATTTGGATGCTGGAAAGTTCAAAGTCCAGGGAACACATCTGGTGAGGGTCATCTTTGGTGGTGGCTTTACAACAACATATGGATCTCACATGGCAGAAAATGGTGGAGCAGAGAGAGAGCTGATCTCAGTTGGCTCCTTTTAAAGCCATCAGAACCACAACCCATGACCACCATTAATCTATCAGTTTACTACTTAATCCATTCAGTAGGCAGAGTCCTGACTATCCAATCACCTCTTCAAGGCTCCATCTTTCAATTACCATAATAGGATTTCCCACCCTCCCAACAGACACAGTGAGGATCAACGTCTAATACATAAAAACTTGGGGGACATTTCAATCCATATCAGCGCATAACCAATAATTTTTAAGTAAAAATCTTCCCCAAGTACTGGAAGCTTTTTTGGTCCATATTGCAGTTTGGTTATCTGTGATGCAGACTCTGAGATGGAGTTTAGTGTTTGGGATATTTATTATGAGGTGCCCTTGGGATCAAGAGGGAAGGAGCAGGATTGGACAGAGGAGGAAATTGAGTTGTAATGTTGGCCAGACAACCTTAGCCAAACCCACGGGAGCTCTGAAGCTAAAATGGCTCATAAGGGTTGTCCTGCCCGTGCCGATGGCCAGGCCTTTTTACCTCCAACTTTGGTCACTCATTGCATGTGAGCTGCTCCCAGGAGGGTTGACAGGTTGCCAACTAGCGACACTTCCAGCAGCTGGGAGACAAGTCCTTAAAGGGGGATCTGGGCAGCACATCTCCATGTTCATCACTGTCACAGCTCCAGAAGCACATTATTGGGATGTACAGTAATGGACATTTAGGTCAAAATGACTGGTTAAGTGGCTGTCCTCAACCTCTGGGCTGGAAAATAGAAAAGAAGATCTGTGCAGGGGAAATACCGTCATTATCCTTATTCTCTAAGGTCACAGTTTTCATCTCTTCTAAGAAGCCATCTTAAGATCGGTCTTCAGACTTGGTAGCTCCTATGTAGTCTGTGATACCCTGAGCACCCCTCGTATACTACCCTGAATCACAGACAGGGTCTGGGGTGCACAGGGCCCCTGCTTAGAAAGGCCCAGCCCTTGGCTTAATGCCTTTTTGCTACCATCTTGAAATTCTGAATTTCTGAACAAAAGGCCCTGCTTTTTGACTTTGCACTGGGCCCTGTAAATCATTTGGCCTGTGCTGAGTATAAGTATTTGTGGGTCTGTTTCCTCACTAGGTCATGCCCTACTCATTTTTTAATCTAGATCTTCTAGCACAATGTCTGTCACATGGTGGGTGCTCAATAATTATTTGCTGAATGAATGAATAACAACTGAGAATAAACCTTCTAAACTTCACAATTCTGAATTTTAAGGGGTAGCATGGGGTAATAAAAAGAGCCCTGGTTTTAGAGCCGGTTGTGTAGATCCGAGTGCCAGGTCTATGTCTGCCATTTATTAGCAACATACAGTGAACAAAGAACTGTTCAAAGTGGGACACTTGAGAGTCAAAGGAAAGCACTAACCAGCCAAGGTGCCAGGACAGTAAACGGACTGTCCTTGACACAGTGGGATATGGTCACCCTGTAGTCGTGTACACTTAGTTAAATGCTTGGGTAAGTTTCTATCTCTATGAACCTCAGCTTTTTCATCTAAAATGGATTTAGTTCCTGCCCTTGCACAGCTGCTTTGGGATGATGGATGGGCCAAGAGCATCCAAGGAAACAAAGGGCGGAATCCAGAGGTAAAGGCATTGACCTTGGACGGGAAGAAGATCCCCTCTTCTGCCAGGAGAGGAGAGCAAGATAGGTGCGGATGGAGGTAGGTTTGTAAACTGTAGAAGGTATGTTTCGGGAGGTCCTCATTTGATGACCCAAACCAAACTGTTCTTACTTTACAAATAGTTAAATGAAACAAGCACAGGAGGAGGAGCACAAGCTCTGGAGTCAGCCTTCCTGGGTTCAAATACTGGCTCCTCTGTGCATTAGCTGTGTGGGCTTGAGTCAGAGTTCTGACACCCGCACATTGTAGGCCCTTGATGTTGTAGAGCACTCTGTGAAGCTTCGGTTTCTTTGTCTGCAAAATTAGGATAGGGATAGTGCTTTTCTCACAGGGCTTTGCAAAGGTGAAATCTGAAGTACTTTACAACAGTGACATTCAAAGTGTGGTCTGTGGGCTAGTGCTAGTCCATGAACTGTTGTAACCCATCCACAATAAATACAGGAATTTCAAGAAAATCATGAAGAAACCTTAAGTCTTTTGACATTGCCACCACCTCCAAACTCATGATTGGTGGACTCCTCTTGCGGAGCAGGCTGGAGACCAGCTGAGTGTTGAATTTGTGTGGTGAGGCATGTGTGGGGCAAGCTACACACTAGCCATGTGATAGTGGTTAGCTCTCAATAAACACGAGGCACTTTATTAATCAGAGGAAATTATACCATGATCTTTACAGAGGCTTTCAAAATGCTCTACTATACATCAGCAATATTTTTATTTTATTTTATTTTTATTTTATCAATATGCAATGTAGTTGATTTTTGTGTCCCTTTACCAATTCCTCCCTCTAAATAGCATTAAAAAGTTAAAATCCTGCTCAATGTTGTTTTTGTTTCTGTTTTTGTTTTTGTTTTTCTTATTCCAAGGAATTTATTGAGACAAGTTTTCACATACAAGATTGGGGCAGAGGGGATGGGGCTTATAAACAGGAACCTGGAAGGGGGACCAAGGGCACAGAGTGGAACCCAGAATGAAATAAATAGAGGAAAAGAGTGGAGGGCCAGGAGAGGAGCAGACACAGACTATCACACAGTGATAACGTGGGTAAGGGAGGGGCTCCATTAAAATCCCATTTATTTATACGGATATACAGGGAGTTTTGGGGGGCCCAGGAGACCCCACTGCATGCTCCACACCTCAGGGAAGGGCAAGAGAGGACAGTATTGAGACAACTGGTGAAATCTGAGTAAGAATTGTATAGTGGATAATAGAACTGTATCAATGTTAAATTTTCTGAATTTACTTATTTTACCATATTATGTAAGAGAATGTCCTTATTCTCAGGAAATACACATTGGCGTCTTTAGGGGTAAAGGGCTATGATGTCTGCAACTCACTCTCAAATGGTTCAGCAAAGATGGTTTTACATTCAAGGGTACTTGCAAAAGTCTGTGGAAAGATTCGTATTACCTTTTGATTCTACTTTTCCACAAACATTTTGAAGTACCCTCGTGTATAACACACACAATATATATAGATAATACACACACACACATATACATAATGTATGTGATCCTGGATCAGAAAACTACTTATCATCGATTTATCTATCAAGAAAGAAAGCAAAAGTAGGAAAAAATGTTGAGTGCGTCTAGATGAAGGATACACAGGAATTATGGTATTACTACTGCAACTTTTTTGTAGACTTACATTTTTTAAAAAAATCGGGTTAAAAATAAACAACCGTTAAAACTTTCCACAGCTCAACCACAGAATGAAGAATCCACATCTAGATAAGCAAGACTTGACTGTATGTGGTCTATAAAAATCATCAGACAGGTTTTAACTTTGTGAGTACAGTTTGCACAGCTCCCTCCAAGCCGGGCGCTCAGATCTCGCTCAAGGCAAAGGCACAGAGGCGTGCATGCCGACGTGCAGGGTGCGTGTGGAGTCAAGTGCTGCGCACAGACCAGGCCAGCATGCAGGCAGAGCCACCTGTGGCCACTCCCTCCAACAACAACGGGTGAATGAGCCAGTCCTGGAAATCTGGCTCATCTGTGATTCTGCATTTGGCATTATTACACCCTTTAAAAAATCACATAATGCTGTATCTTGCCTATGTGAAAAATAATTTTATTAGCAGAAGACACCTGGATGACACTGTTCTGGTGATAACAGAGCTGCCGTTAGGAGTGGATGCCTTGCTTCTCTATCGACAGTTGGAGCACAAAGCACTGTTGCTTGTGGCTGTTCAACAGAAGCCACGTAGACGCTCCCAAACTCTGTGCTCCACTATAAATTTATTTTATCCGGAAGGCTCTCTTTTTTTCCACGATACACAGATATATTTCTACAGTGTTGTGCCAATCAAGTTTATTCTGGTATGCACTTTCTTAACATGAAAATCGACTCATTTCTTTTCATCAGTTTTCATCTGATTCTGCTGCTAGTGGCCCTTAGAAGAAAGCACCATCACTGTTTTGTTGCTCCTTTTAAACGTAGTAACCAAGCCCGCGTAGAAGCACACAGGAGAAATATTGATTCTGGACTTCCCTGCCTCCAAATAGGAAACAATTTCCAAAAATGTTCACCTTGGCAATTTGAAATAACGTTGAGAAATAGAGATGTCTGATTTGACAAAACACAGGTTAACGTCTCCAATCACTTTAAACTTCTACTGAAATTTGAAGATTTCTTTTGTCAGATATTACCCGTTTTCTTTCCTTCTTGTCTGAGAGTGAATACAGTATAAATGAGGGAACATTGTATTGTCCAGCTGGCAAGGGTTAAAACAGACAATACCGGGCTGGCCAGTTACTCTCTTGGGAGAGCGTGGTGCTGGTGAAACAGACAACACTCATGGTTGACAAGAATACAGTAAAACGAGCAATGTCAAATGTACTGGTAAAAGTGTGAATGATACAAACATTCTGAAGTTTGGTGTGTGTGTGTGTGTGTGTGTGTGTGTGTGTGTGTGTGTGTGTACGAAGGTCCTTGAAACGTTCCTATGTTTTGGCTCAAGAAATTATCTTCTAGGGATCTACCCTAAGGATATAACTGTAAATTCCAACCACAACAAAAAAATACATTCAAAGATATTTTTTGCAAAATTATTTATAATATCAAAAAATGGAAACAAGCTAAATTCCCAAAAGTCAAAATTTGGTATGCTCATGCAATAAAGTATTAAATAGCCAATAAAATAATCTTTCCAAAGATAATTTAATGATGTGGAGTAAATACTCACTTTATAATATTAAGTGAGAAAAATAACCTAAAGTTTTTAACACTTTGTAAAGCATACTTGTTTTGAAATCAAATAATCAAAATGTTAACAATAGTTATTTCTGAGTAGTGTGATTATCGCTGATTTTTATTTAATTTATTTTATTTGAAATTTCCAAATTATTAGAAGTTATAGTGCCTCTTGCTGTTAGGATAAACTTGTAAGTTTATATTTTATTTATGAACAATATCTTACCTGTCCACAGAGTAGCTGCCAGCTTCAATATCTTTACCTCAGACACTTTCTTTGGCTCATGAGTTGTTTAGAAAAGTTTTGTATCATGGTTTGAAAGCTCTTTCCCGTGTTCCTGTTCTCTGGCAAAATCTGGCTAGTTTGAAAATCCCACTGTGTCCCATTAAAAAGACAGGCCATGTGAACACTGAACTTAGTAAGCCACTCTGCATACAAAAACAATTTTTGGATGGCATTTTTAGGACAGATAAATAATTATTCACTTTTAGAACTTTGAAATCTTTTCTATAAATACATAAACATCACTGCCAAAGACTTAACAGTGATGAACACAAACTATTTTGTGTCCATACAACTTCCAAATAGACATAATAATCGTCTGTTCTATATTAGATCTAGGTTTTACTGAAACTATGGCTCCTAAGTTGCACAATGTGTCTAGATGTTCTGCCACATGTCTTTTGGGGAGGAACCTAAAATCAGTTATCAGGCAAAGAGAAATGGCTAGGCAAATTTTCCTGAGAAACTTGGTGTTTCCCCAGATTATAATAAGGTTTGAGCTTTTGATTTATATTTGTGGGGGCAGAAATGCAGATGACAATTAGGGACCTGAAACAATAGCTTATTTTTGTGGAATTTGGACATTCACGTCTTTCTCAAACAGCTGGGCTGCAGAGGTGAAGACTGGTAGGAAGATTGTATCAACAAACCATCCATGGAGGAGGACGGGTTAGCCCTCTGTAGTTTGCTTTTGACTCCCTTCCTTACTTTCTCACTTTTGTTCCCCCTCCTCCTAATTTGAACATGACTCTGGCTTAATGAATTTCCTGACTATTGGTCTTTAGAATGGAGATAATGTCGAAGGTGGGCCAAGGGCAGATTGTCCACCTAGCTGGAAAGGTATCTCGAGGCTGAACAATGAAATAGGCCATTCCATGTGATAAAGCAAAGAACTTTATTACAGGGTAACTTGCAGAGTAATAGGTAGGGGTGAGGGACAATGACCCAAAGGCATATGCCAAGCTTCTTTGTGTTATCTTAAGGCTGCACTCAGGTTTATATAGGAAGTTTGTGAACAAGCTTGATGTTAACTAGCTCCAAATGTTGATGCAGGTGGCCAGGCCAGCTTATCACACTGGTACATAATCATTCCTTCTTTACAGTCAGCAGGTTTCCTATCTATTGTTCTTACCTCTCCCCTAGTTACTATATAACTTTATGGGCAAAGCTCTCACAAAGACATAACAAGCAGTAAGGGTCTAAGATGGAGTCAGTTATGCTCACGTCCCACAGATAGCATTTTTGAGAATAAGTTACATAATGGCATCAGCAATACCTGATAAAGATATCACTACATTGATTTCATCGGTGTCAGGAACCTCTTCTTCAAGGCTAGGTATTTGAGTAGGTAGACCAGGTAGCTGCCCATGTATTGTGATTTAAGGAGTTCTGGGAAAATTCTCTACACAAAATATTTCCCATTGGTGCTTGAGAAGCCATCATTAGTCATTGACTCTTGCAGATACTTTGTGCTCTTTCCTTGAGGTCCTTTTAAAAATAAGATACTGTAGGTATGAAGGAGTAAAACATGAAGTCACCAACACTTCAACATGAATGAGTTTATCATCTTGCTTTCTCCCTAATAGCAGAAGCACACATGGATACCAGACATGGTTTAGGGGGAGTGAGTGTTTTTGATTCACCCGAAAGGGTTGGATCCTTAGTAAACGTGGTAGAATCTCCATCAGTAAGGATACTTCAACAACCAGGTTGCATTATAATATCAAATCACAGTAAGGAAACCAAACTGCCAATACCCTGAAAAAGAGTGAATAGTAGATAACAACACATAGACAATTGAATTCGACTTTACTTTGTCCATCCAGATACACAAATTTGAGCACTATCCATCCGCCAGTCTTGCCTATTAAGCCAAATTCTCATTCAAGTTTACTCCAGGTCAGAGTTGGCAAAAGAACCTTGTAGGATTTGACTTGGAGCTTATCTTTTCGGGGAGAAGGAAGTTGAAGCAGCAGACCTGCTTGGTAAAGAGAGGTTTAGGTTGCTTAAGTGGCCAAGGGAATTTTTGAGGGCGGCCAGGTCTCATTCATCACAGCCTGCTTAAACATGGTGTCTGGACCATAATAGAAGAATAATCAGTGTCGGTTAAAAAAATGAATGGCTTTTATACTGAGTGTTAGCTGAACAAGTTGAATTCCGTTTGTTCTTGAGTTAATCCTTGTTTCGGGCAAACAACTGTAACTGACATCTCAACATCAAAAAATTCAGCTGTAGTTAAACTTTTAGACAACTGACTAGAGACTATGCATGTATGTGCTAAGTGTGCTACATTATGCTGATTCTTTTCCCCCGTTTTCTCTCTGCTTTCATGTAAAAAGTATGTATCTACAACTGGCAGGGCCCACCCCTTATATTTTCTAGCCCAAGGCAAAAGCAGGAATGGAGGCCCACACATCACATGTCTAAATTGGGAAAGCTATAAAGCAAGCTAACAAACTGTTGAATAAAATGTGTGTTAGCTTCCCACTTTAATAATCCTTCATACCTACCTGAGAAGCTTGATTTGGTTTTAGAATTCTTGGACTCAAGAGTTTTGTGCTGAAATGGGGAGCCATGGGGAGAACTGTGCCATGCCCACAGCCCACACCTGCAAGGGCCTCACGTGCACAAGTAAGAACATCCCAGATGGCACAAGTGAGTTCTCTCCACCCTCCCCAGCCTCGCAAATGGGCCCATTCAAGCCCAGGACTACTCACAACACACAGGTGGTGGTGTCTGGTGCTGCTGCCCTTTCAAGGATGGGCTCAGGCTGGGGCCACTTGGGGCAGGCCATTGTTGGACCCTTGGTACCCTGAGTGGTCTAGATCACTGCTTCTGGATCTTTAATGTAGGTAGAATCCACCTGGGGATCTTGTTAAAATGCCTGTAGGTCTGGGGCAGGGCTGAGAGCCTGTACTTCCGACAAGCTCCCAGGTGATACTGATGCTGCTGGTTCGTGGGCCACACTTTTGGTAGCAAGCGCCTAGAAGGAATGGGCTCTAGATAGTATGTTCTCTTGGCTGTCACACACTTCACCCTATGGGGACCATCAAGGTCAAAGGAGAGCTAGGGAGGGTGCTCTAAGCCATGGGGCTCAGGGCAGAGGTCTAAGAGCAGTTCTTACCCCTTCTCTGCCCTTGTCCCCATTGCATCAAGGTGCTCTGTTCCCACGTGGCTGGGCCCTGGCCCTCGCCCCCAGCTCTGCCACTGCCACCCTTTGATCTCCCACCCACTCACTCCACTGTGGAGTTTCTCTTGGCTCCTTCTTCCATTGCCTTCTCACTCCTTCCCCCGCTCTTCTCTTACGCCACAAAACAAATGTAAAATAACATTTCTAAAATATTAAAAATTACTGCTGATGAAATCGTGTTTTTATTTTCTTGGAATGTAAACAGGCAGTAACAGCAACCATAGATAGAGCCTCTCCAGGGCCTCACTGTGGTTTGTGAACAAAATCATATCTGCTCACCCATGACCTGAAATCAGGATCTCCAAACATCAATGTTTGCTGGATTACAGCAGACCGGGTTTTTCTCCCATATTTTTACCTTGACAAGGCTATGAAAGCTGCTATCTCATCATATAATGGACTCAAATAGGAAGCTAAAAATAACCCCGGCAAGTTTTTATTACAAAAGGGAAACACCTCTACTCCCTGCCTGTTACTGTGATGAAGCTTAATCCTTCAACTTGCGTTCAAGTATTTGCACTGGTTTTGAGCTCTTTTCTTCTTTCCAAGGCTGTTTTTCACTATTTGCCTGAGTTATTTGAACAGGTGGCTTTGCACAACCTATGCTAATGTGAGGCTTTTGTCTCCTTTCAGATAGCACAGGGAGCCATTGAAGAGAGAAATGCGTCCTTCTTGCTAAACTCTTCACACCTGTTTTGATAGCCACCCTGTGTTGAACTGAAATTCCACGCCGCAGATATCTTCCTTTCTAACCAGGCGAGGCACCTTTTCCCTTTTTCTCGGGCACATGACAAGCAGCCCTAAGCCTTGGGGGCTGAGTGTCCCCCTGGTTCCGTCCGGAAGCGAGTGGACATTAGGGATCCCTGCTGGGAAGGTTTGGGGGCGCCTCGCTGGCCTCGCTCAATAGCGGGGTGCAGGTGGGCGCCGAGACCCCGGCCGCGGACCTGAGCCGGCTTCGCCGATCCCTCTGTCCCGGGCCACTTTCTGCGGGAGCATCGGGCGGCGGGGCCCCGGGCTGCGCCTGGCGCGCGATCACAGGCGGGCGCTGCGCCGCGGCCGCCCGGAGCCCGCCTGCTGCCTGGAACGCGATCACACGCCCGGCCCGGGCCCCGGGGGCGGGGAGGGGGCGCGGCCCCGGCCCTCGGGGAGAGCGGTCGCTGGCTCGTTCCCACGGGGAGGTCCGGGGCTGAGCGAGGGCTTCTCCCAACTCTCCCGCAGGGGTGTCCTCCACCGGTGGGAAGGTGGCCCGGAGAGGACAGGGAAGTCCTTCCCGGCTGTCGTGGGAAAGGGAGGCCATTGCTAAGGGGCCCCAGCAGGGGCTGTGTAGACACACCCGGTGACAGCCACGTGGTAGCCGCCTGAGTATGGATCCTCACCAGGAAAGTGCTGGGGAGGGGCTTTTCTAGAGTTTTCTTTGAGGCATCTGCACTTGTTAGCTCACTGGCCACAAGAGAAGAAAGAATGAAGTGCGCACGGGAGAGGCAAGGCAGGCTTGGAGAGAGTTTAAAGGCATCCGATCCTGCCTCCAGAAGTTGGTGTGATGATGCCGCGTGCGCTCCTGGCCCGCCACCCCTCACCTGTGCGCTGTAGGTGGGCTCCTGAGCTGCCCTGCCTGATTCTCCGCAGGTACACGTGTGTGCGTGCACACGTGCAATCACAGCTAACCCTGCGGGACTCTGGGTGCTGCAAGAAGTGAGGGCACCTAGCACTCCTTCACTTATCCACAGCCCATACACCTTCCAAGATCCCCCAGTCCCTTATCATCTCTACGGGAGGCGTAGGAAAGCCGGCAGCTGGTTCCCACCTGGTGGACAGAAGCCACAAAGAACTGTTGGGAAGCATCCCCTGGATGTGCTCACTAAGCATTACCTGTAGACTGAACTAAATGGAATGTCTAGAAAACGTGTAGTGTTTTTCAAATTTATGTAGATGATGGGATTAATAAAATACCATTTTATTTTAAAGTGTAATAAATTCAAGGGTAACTCTTGTCAAGGGGCATTTGCCCTATCAACAGAGCACAATGATACAACCGGAGTTGTGCTGGCAGGGGGCAGGGGATTGCCTTCCCAACATCCATCCCCCTTCCCCAGTGACTGGCAGCCCCTTACAGTTGTCTTGGATTGGCCCAAGCGGAACTCACAGACCTGACTGCACATTCTGGTCACGTGGGAGCTTTAAAAAATTCTCCAATGTCCAGCCACTCCTATACCTATTGAAGTCAGGATTTCTGGAGTGAGGGGGGATTCTGATCAGAATTAGGGTTGAGAACTGCTGGCCCCAACCATCAGAGGAATCTCACCTTCTTGTCACAATGAATAGTTCAAAGGTGGGCAGTTGCCTGAGGCCTAAGCCAGTTAGCATGTGACAGCTGATGGGGTGAAAGGCAGAGAGGGCATATTGGAAACAGGAAAGAACCTAGCAGAAATACAGAAGTACGAAGGCACTGTGTAAGAAATAGTCAGATGTTTCAGAAGCCAGAAGCAGAGAGGGGATGTTATGGAAGGTGGTAGATGATGAGGATGGGAGACAGGCTTAAGAGTTTTTTTTGTTAAAAATTCTACCTGGTACAGCTGGGGAGGACCCTAAATGCCATCACACGTGTCTTTCAAATAGAGAGGGAGAGGGAGCTGAGAGACAGATGCACAGGAGCGAGGTCATGTAAAAATGGAGCAGAGAGAGATGCAGCCACAAGCCAAGGAATGCCAGCAGCCACCAGAAGCTGGAAGATGCAAGGAAGGATTCTCCCCTAGGGCCTCCAGAGCGTGAGGCCACGCCTACACTTTGATTTCAATGTTGGGTGTTCAGAATGGTAGGAGAATACATTTCAGTCATTTTAAACAATTAATGAGAATTCTACTTTCTCCACATTCTTACCAGCTCCTGCTACTGCCAGTCATGTGCATTTCAGCCTTCCTAATGGGTGTGTAGTGGGTATCTTATTTGGTGTTAATTCACATTTCCCTAATGGCTAGTGATGTTCAACACCTTTGCATGTGCTTTTTTTGCTATGTAGATTTTTCTTTAGTGAAAGTTCTGTTCAAATCTTTTGTTTAATTTTTACTGAGTTGTCTTTTTATATGCTTTTAATATATACAATAACTGACAACATAAATTCAATTTTATTTTATCAATAATGAACTGTATCAAGAATAAAATATAGCATCTTTTGATTTATACATTTTTTATTATAAAACACAACAAACTGACTAGTGTTTAATGAATTCCATCTTACCTCTCTCTCTTTATCACGTATTAACACTTGCAACAATGGGACTGAGTCAGAACTTCATATCGGCTGCAACATCAAGTCTATTCATTTATTTTGTTTTAGTTGGAGCACAGAAAGTGTTGTAGCAAAGGCAAGAAGAACACAAACTGCATGTTTTGCAATAGTTGAGTGCTCTTGCAATGGGCTGATCCTAAAATCATTAATTATTTCATCTTGGATAGCTCACCTTCCAGTTTTTCAGGATCGGGAGGCTAAAATTACTTATTGTCTTTTCAAATTATTCAACTTTGTGCTTGTTCAGAGCCACAAGATTGGCTTTTTATTTTAAACTGCCAACTTCCAGACACTTCCATGTGGAAAGTTGAGTAGAGTAAACATGCTAATATCAGATGAACATTGAATACTATGTGCCGAGTTTATAGGATTCATAACAGGCCGATAGTTATCAAATAGAAGGCATACCACAATGAATGGACAAATGTTGCTTGCGTATCTACAGGCACTATACATTGATGCATTGGTTGTCCTTGTGTATTATGGCCTGGCCTCCCCAGGTATATTGCACCATTTTAAAAAGGGATATTATATTTTAACAATAACCTCTGTGGAAATATATTTAATATTGGTCTGTCTTACATATATATTTTTAAAATACATTTTAGAAGAAGATATATCCTGGCATAGAATTTTTCTTTTTAAGAATTGCCTATTAAGGTCTGAGAAACCCTGTGCCAAGCAGATTCACGTTCTTTAGGAACATTAAAATACCCACTGTTCACAAAAAGTTTGGAAAATCCATGGACAAGATACATTTAAGGATATTTCAAATGTTATAGTTCAGTTTACTACAGTATAAAACTGCATACATATAATATTATGGTTAGTTTGGGGGAAGACTAAGAGAAAAGTGAATAAAATATAGAAGTAAAAATACAGACAAAGAGATGGAAACATAATGATGTTGCTTCATGCTTCTGTTTCTCTTTCTCTCTGTCTGAGTGTGTGTCTCTCTCTCTGTGGCAGGTAGAATTCTAATATGTTCTCTAAATTCCTGGCTTCTAGTACATACACATCTTTTCCTAGTTATTTAGTAAAACACTAATAGGTGTTTTTGCAAAGGGCTTTTGCAGGTGTGATCAAGGTCCCAAATCACTCGACCCTATGATAGAATCTGAGAGCAGCCTCGCTGACAGCCAGCAAGGAAATGGGACCTCAGTCCTATAGCAGCTAGGAAGTGGATTCTGCCAACAATCTGAAAGAGATTAGAAACAAATTCTTCCCCAGGACATCTGGTGATCTTCCTCCTGAAACATAGAACCCCAGTCTACCTATTAGAAAACAACAGACAAACCAATATTGACAAACATTCTACAAAATACCTGACCAATACCTCAAAACTGTAGAAGTCATCCAAAACAAGGAATATCTGAGAAATCATTGTAGGCCGGAGGAGGCTAGGGAGACATGGCAACTAAATGTAATGTGTTATCCTGGATGGATCCTGGAACAGAAAATTGGAACCAAGAAAAACAATTGAAATCCAAATAAACAATAGAGTTTTGTTAATACTAGTGTACAAATGTTGGTCCTTTAATTGTTAACAAATGTACTAGACTAAGGTAAGATGTTAACAATGGGGGAAACTGGGTCTACACAACTTTTGTGTAAATCTAAAACTATTCTAAAATAAAAGGTTTATTAAAAAACAACTGGTCATGAAAATGGATATGTTTACTGTATAGAGCCCAAGGCTGTAAGAAATTACAGCTGCCATGAAAAAAAATCAGGCAATGGCTAGTTAAATTTTAGCATCAATTAGATAGAAAATAAAGATGATTTTTATTGTCTCGTTATTAAAAGCTCCACCTTTTAAAAAACACAGTGGAATTTTTTATTTTTATTTTGCAGAAATTAGTTAAACTTATCAGTGAATATTTATCAGCTTTTACCAATATACGTTACTCAAGTTCTGGGCTTAATCATTGTTTCTCACCTCACTTCTTCATCCTGGATTTATTTTTCTTCTTGTAAAGTACGTATTTACATTCTTCTATTGAGGATACAGTGGTTGCCTTATGGGCTGATTGCATCCCCCCAAAATAAATATGTTGAAGACCTAATCCCCAATGTGATGATATTAGGAAGTGAGGCCTTTGGGAGGTAATTAGATTCATATGAAGTCATGAAGGTGGGGTCATAATGGTGGGATTGGTGTCCTTATAAGAAGAAGAAAAAGAGACCAGGAAGTCTGTGCATGCTCACTTGTGCATGCTTGCTCACGCTCTCTCTCTCCCCACCATGTGACAACACAGCAACAAGAAGACCATCGGTAAAGCAGGAGGTGGGCCTTCACCAGGAACCAAATCAGCAGGTACCTTGATCTTGGACTTCTCAGCCACCAGAACTGTGAGAAATAAATATCTGTTGTTTAAGCCATCCAGTCTATGGAATTTTGTTATAGCAGCCTGAGCAGACTAAGACAGGTAGCATACTTTCTTAGTTGTTGCATACCTGGGGATAAAAAGGCTTTTGCCTCCCCCCCGCACCATCACTGTTAATGATTGTTTAGCTGGGTATAGAATTCTTATATGGCAGTTATTTTCCCTCATCATTTAGAAGATGTTACTTTATTGTCTCCTCACATCTGTTCTTCTTAATGAAAAGTCTGCTTTAATTTTAATTAATTTTACTTTGTAGGTAATCTATCTTTTCTTCATGATAGCTTTTATAATTCTTATCTTTGATGGTATACCATTCTGTTATAATATTTTAAAATGCGGATTCATTTTTTATTTGACCCTGCTAAGGATTATGCTTTCTAAGTCTGGAAAGTCATATCTTTCATCAATGCTAGAAATTTTTCAAGCATCATTTTTTTGAATACTGTTGCTCTGCTGCTCTTGAGAGCAATGTCTACTTCTCTCACTCCTGTTAGGCCTATATCGAAGCATCTCAATTGATCTTACATGTGTGCCCTCAGTGTATTTTCATCTCTTTATTTCTGTGCTAAATTCTGTCTGTATTCTTCTTCTGATTAGTTGATTTAATCCAGTCTAATACAATTTTATTACATTGACTTTTATTTCTTTATTTTATTTTATTTTTATTTATTTATTTATTTATTTTTTAAATTTTATTTTGTCAATATACATTGTGGCTGATTATTGCTCCCCATCACCAAAACCTCCCTCCCTTCTCCCTTCCCCCTCCCCCCCCACAACAATGTCCTTTCTGTTTGCTTGTCGTATCAACTTCAAGTAATTGTGGTTGTTATATTTTCTTCCCCCCCCCGGTTTTGTGTGTGTGTGTGTGAATTTATATATTAATTTTTAGCTCCCACCAATAAGTGAGAACATGTGGTATTTCTCTTTCTGTGCCTGACTTGTTTCACTTCCAAAAAAAAGAAGAGAGAAGACTCAAATAACCAAAATTAGAAATGAAAAAGGCGATATTACAACTGATTCATCTGAAATACAAGGAATCATTCGAGACTACTATAAACAACTACACGCCAACAAATTTGAAAATCTGGAGGAAATGGATAAATTTCTGGACACACACAAGCTCCCAAAACTGAACCATGAAGACGTAGAAAATTTGAACAGACCAATAACAATAAAGGAGATTGAAGCTGTTATCAGAAGGCTCCCAACAAAGAAAAGCCCAGGACCAGATGGATTCACAGCAGAATTTTACCAAACATTCAAAGAAGAATTGACACCAATTCTTTACAAACTATTCCAAAAGATTGAAACGGACGCAAATCTCCCAAACTCATTCTATGAAGCAAACATCATCCTGATACCAAAACCAGGTAAAGATATAACCAAAAAAGAAAACTACAGGCCGATATCCTTGATGAATATAGATGCAAAAATCCTCACTAAAATACTAGCAAACAGAATACAGCAACACATACAAAAAATTATTCATCACGATCAAGTGGGATTCATCCCAGGGATGCAAGGTTGGTTCAACATACGCAAATCAATAAATGTGATACACCATATTAATAAACTCAAACACAAGGACCATATGATCATCTCCATTGATGCTGAAAAAGCATTTGATAAAGTTCAGCACTCATTCATGACAAAGACCCTCTATAAGTTAGGTATAGAGGGAAAGTATCTCAACATAATTAAAGCCATATGTGCCAAACCCACTGCCAATATCATCCTGAATGGGGAAAAGCTGAAAGCTTTTCCTTTAAGAACAGGCACTAGACAAGGATGCCCACTCTCACCACTCCTATTCAACATAGAGTTGGTAGTACTAGCCAGAGCAATCAGAGAAGAGAAGGAAATAAAGGGCATCCAGATTGGAAAAGATGAAGTCAAACTGTCCCTGTTTGCAGATGACATGATCCTATATATCGAACAGCCTAAAACCTCTACAAAAAAACTGTTGGAATTGATAAATGATTTCAGCACAGTAGCAGGATACAAAATCAACACACAAAAATCAGTAGCATTTCTTTTCTCCAATAGTGAACATGCAGAACGAGAAATCAAGAAAGCCTGCCCATTTACAATAGCCACCAAAAAAATAAAATACTTAGGAATTGAGTTAACCAAGGATGTGAAAAATCTCTATAATGAGAACTACAAACCACTGCTGAGAGAAATTAGAGAGGATACAAGAAGATGGAAAGATATCCCATGCTCTTGGATTGGAAGAATCAACATAGTGAAAATGTCCATACTACCCAAAGTGATATACAAATTCAATGCAATCCCCATCATATTTCCAAAGACATTTTTCTCAGAAATGGAAAAAACTATCCAGTCATTTATATGGAACAATAAAAGACCACACATAGCCAAAGCAATGCTG
The DNA here is from genome assembly GCF_027409185.1 of Cynocephalus volans. Taxonomy (NCBI): domain Eukaryota; kingdom Metazoa; phylum Chordata; class Mammalia; order Dermoptera; family Cynocephalidae; genus Cynocephalus; species Cynocephalus volans. The sequence continues at coordinate 17,584,723 of NC_084466.1, forward strand.
AGCAAAAATATAAAGCTGGAGGCATAACACTACCTGACTTTAAGCTATACTACAAAGCTATAATAACCAAAACAGTATGGTACTGGCATAAAAACAGACACACTGACCAATGGAATAGAATAGAGAATCCAGACATCAACCCACACACTTACTTCCATCTGATCTTTGACAAAGGCACCAAGCCTATTCACTGGGGAAGGGACTGCCTCTTCAGCAAATGGTGCTGGGATAACTGGATATCCATATGCAGGAGAATGAAACTAGATCCATACCTCTCACTGTATACTAAAATCAACTCAAAATGGATTAAGGATTTAAATATACACCCTGAAACAATAAAACTTCTTAAAGAAAACATAGGAGAAACACTTCAGGAAATAGGACTGGACACAGACTTCATGAACACGACCCCAAAAGCACGGGCAACCAAAGGAAAAATATACATTGACTTTTATTTCTAAGATTTTTCTTTTTTATATACTCTTTTGTTTTACTCCTGCATGCTTTCATGTTTTTTTAATGAATAATATTTCCTTTATCTCCTTGATAAATTTTATTATACTCATTGAAAAGTTGTTTTTAGATAGCTTCATACTTTTCTTTTTGCCTGGAGTGAATTCCTCTCCCAATTGCTGAGAATCTCGGCTGACGTTCTGAGCACCAGCTCGCCTCGTGCACATAGTAGAGATAGTTTAGAGAGTCATCTCCAGTGGAATTTCTCCTCTCTCTGAACTAAATACAACTCTCTAGCAGTTTGGTGGTTAACTTCACCCCCTACTCACAAGACTTTTAATCCATTAATAGGTCTTATGTTGGTGGCCTGGGTTCTTATGATGTTGGGGTAGGCACTGACATTCAAGCTAGGGAAAATAAACACATGGAGCTGGGGTAGGGGAGAAAGGAAGGTTGGTCCAGGTTCTGGTTTTGAAAATGTATCAACTTTTGCCTGCCACAGAAGGTACCAAGCTTTATATAAGTTATGACCACAGGCAGATAATACAATTTTTTTAGCTTTTTCCCTCTCCTTTTCCAGTCCCCATTTCAAATGGTGACTTGGCCCTATCCATTGCCTTGTATAGGATCAAATTCCTGGTCATCTCTACCCACTTTTGATCCAAAGCCCAACACCCTCTGGATTGACCACAAATAAGAAGTCACATGGAGTTAAGTCATAGTGAGAAGTCTTCAAAAGGACCAAGCACACCGTAAGATAGTTAATGATCTTGACACCTGTGTCGGTTATTTTCCACATGACCCTTCCAGCTCCTCCACTCTCTGTTCTTCTCTCTCCTGCTGGGAAGGAAACGCACCTAGGCTGCTTAGAGGCTGGCTTCCAGGTGGTTTGGCCCATGGGAGGCATCAGCAGGAGATTGGTGGGCCGGAGAAGTGGGAGGTGGAGGTTTGGCTTCCTTTTCCTTTGCTGCTTCTACTTCCCTGGAAGTATCTCTGGTATTCACTGTGTCCACCCTCCAGCTCCTCTTCCTCACTGCAGCGCTCATTGGGCACCAAACACTCTCTCTGGCCCTTGTCACTTCAGCTCAATGGCTGTAAAAACTTTCCATTGTTGCTGGTCTCTAGGTCTCACCCTCATGGGAGTATCCCACACTCCAGCATCTTTGTAGAGTCTGCCTTTTTTCTGTGATGGAAATGAGGCAGCAAAGATTTTCTTCACTCTCCAGAACCCATGACACAGTCTCTCTCTCTCTCTCTCATGCCACTCCTTTCATTCTAGCCAGCATCCTGATAACATCGTGGCATCCTTTGCCTTCTTCCCTTAATACTAGTTACCTTACTTTACTGATGCTTTCTTACCTAACACTTCTTACCTTAATCATTCCTCCTCATTCATCCATTCAATTCTTACTTATCCTTCAAAACTCATTAGAGGAAAAATTTCCTCCAAGAAGCCACTTCTAGTTCTGTGGTCTGATTAACATTTTCCTGCTCTATGATCACTCTCAGAGCATTTGGTACAGAATATGCCAGATATTATGCTAAGCACTTTACGAGGATTGTTTTAATAATCCTCACTACAACCATATGAGGGAGATACTGCTATGGCCCCATATCAGAGATTATGAAACTAAATGCCAGCATGTTTAAGTGGCAGGTTCAAGTTCACATAGTCAGTAAGTGGTGAAGGAGGGATTCTAACCCAGGCAATGTGACTTCAAAGACCAACATGCAAAACCCCTTTACATTTAGCAAATGCTAACAATTGGTTATAGTTCTTGTTTGGGGTTTTTTTGGTACCTGTCTCCACCCTATCACTCTAATCTAAGGACATTATTTTGCTCATGCACACTTCTCTGTAATGGCTACACTGTTAGGGGAGGAATTCAATCATTCTCAATGTCGAAAGCAGCAGAAATACCAGCTTCATTTTCCTTAATGCTTATACTTGCTATGGAGAAATTCACAATTAGGTGAGGGGTGGGAGTGTCATATTCAAGAATCAACTTTTAAGAAACATTGCAAATGATTTTTAACTCCTAAAATATGCCCAAAGCACTTTTGACTTTTCTAATTGTTACCGGTCTCTTTCTCTTCTCCATCTCGCTGAACTTAACCCTAATAAAATAATTTCTTCCTTTGAATTCTTGCAGCAGAGTTTAGGTTGTAGCTGAAATGGTATAAGAAAAGGCTGGCACTTAACCATTAATTTTGTGTTTTATTATCTTCAGAATCAGATATTGAACATGTGGATACCTTATTAACATTTGATGGAATAGTAATCATGATGATAGACTATGTGGTAGGAAGGTGGAGGTTTAGGATTCTGGGCATCTTCATGAGTTCTCTTACTGGTAAAAAGCACTGAGGCCACGTTGGTCTTCAAGAAAGCCTCTTCTTTCTCATTTAAGAGCAAAACATGGATATACAAGGACATGTTAAAATGAATGGAGGATCTCTAGATTAATCAAATTTTTTGTAGGGTTTAGATTTTAGAATCAGATAGACCTGGTTTTGTATTTCAGTACCACAGTTTACTAATGTGACCTTGGGTAAGGTACTAAACCTCTGTGAGATATGGTTTCCTCGTTTGTAAACTAGGGATAGTCCCTAATTCTCTGGCTGTCAAGTAGCTTGTATGCATGAATACGGCTCTGCCAGCTGTTAGAAAACGCTGAATTACTTCTGAAAGAGTTCATAGAGCCCTCCTGCCTTAAGCCCCGCGAGTGCTTTTTCACCACCCAACTGCCCTGGCTCTCCCACAAGAACTTTCTTCCCTGGAAGTGCTCATGAGCTGGCAAACAAGGGATTAATGCCCGGTGCAGGATAGGTTTAAAGGATCCTACTTCAGGTCTGCAGGGATCTTCCCACTTTGTTTTATGTTAATATTTTGAATATCATTCCACCTTTATGGGATCATTGGACAAATAAAATGGTTTATAACTTCTAAAATTCTTTGCTTGGTTCCTAATACACAGTAAATACACAATGCATGGTATTTGTAGTGGAGACTTATTTATCTATTCTGGCCTTGGATCCCCTTTTTCTGGCCACAGACCATATTTTTATTTTCCATTCAAAACTACCCTGGACATGGGGGGAGGAGGATGGGAGGATAGGAGGTAGCATGTGATCCATCCTGACCAATCAGAATATTGAATCTCTCCTGCCCAAATGATTGGTACAGAAAAAGGACATCACCCAAAGTTGATCCAGTGAGACCTGCTTAGCTTATGCTTTTTAGGGAATCTGTGTTACAGAACACCCAAAATATGTTAATAAAAGTCATGTTCAACTTCAAGAGATGAGACAGACAGCAACCTGAGTATGTCAGCCGAGTACCTGTATCCAGCAAAGCCTGCATGTAGCTCTGAGCTTTCTAGGAGCATTAGGAAACTCCTCCCCAGCTCCCCCAATAGCTTTTCTGTTTTAATAAGTTTGAGTGGGGGTTTTGACATTTACTAGAGGAGTCATATTGCAGTGGCTTGGTATTACAATTATTTGGCAAACACGCTCTTACAACGTACCATTATTCTGCTTCCTGTTCTACTCCTCTCTGGGGACTCTGATCCTTTCATTCATCCATGACATCAACAATTGGCTCCCAGGAGGCTGGGAGCCCTGAGGCTAGCTCTCCAACTGCTTCCCTTTAGGACCCCCAGAGAAAGAGTTCCCTGCCCTATATTTTGTTCTTTATCTGAGCTGCATCAATGAGATAATAGAGCATCCCTCATGCAGACCATGATATCCCCTAGGGCAAAGACCACATTTTGCAGATATTTATTGTTCCCTGGAAGCAACGTGTTTTGCCAAAATGGGTGCTCAATCGATGTTGGCTGACACTCTTAAAAGTCAAAGAAAGTGGAGAAATGTCCATAGTTTGTGATCAATTCAGGCTGTAACTATACTAACTTGCCCAATTAATTGGCAACTTCTGGATGTTATAAAGTCTGATGCCCTCACAGTTATTTGGAACTCTTCACAAGCATCTGATTTAGTCACAAATATGGCCACAATCACTGGTCTCTGAAATGTTAGTGGCTTTCCATTGCTTTTGGCCTTCATAACAACTAAATCAGGCCAAGTATGTGGCATTCTGGTCAGTTCTGCAATGGCCCAAACAACCCAAATCAACTGATTGTAGGAACTGTACTTATTATGATGACTGAAAGGAAAATTATTATGTTCAAACTTTTCTCCAGGCCACACCCTCTACCTACTGGGCATTTGACAACAGAGTTACAATGCAAATCTCTTGGCAAATCTCCATTCAACGTTTCTGTGACTGATTTCCTGACCATTCAGATAGGTGAGGACTGCCCTCTCTTAGCAAATCCAGAGGGGAAAATTTTTAAACTTCCCTGCTGAGTGCTTCCTGGAAAATATGAAGTTGTGCAATGCTTTTAGTTAACAGTTCCCCAGGGAGCTATTGTTTTCAGAAACCGGCTCACATTCTTTGGAGTTGCAGTAGGGAATGAGATGGTATGATACCACCCAGGACCTCTCAGCCCATTCTGCTATGCGACCAGGCAGAGAACAGATCCATGACACATTCTTAACTTGGGAGCTTTTCATATTCCCCAGAAGGGCCCTCTCAGGGACCTCTTCTTCCATTGCGCAGGACCCAAATTCAGGCATTTGATTTGATTATGACTTATTACTTTCTTTTTTTTTTTTGACCGGTAAGGGGATTGCAGCCCTCAGCACGGTGTCCTCCGCACCACGCTCAGCCAGTGAGCGCACTGGCCATCCCTATATAGGATCCGAACCCGCGGCCTCAGCGCCATCAGCACCACACTCTCCTGAGTGAGCCACAGGGCCGGTACTTTGCAGAAGAGACTTCAATTTGGAAGAATCAGAGATTACTAGGTGATCACGCCAAATTTTTCTTCCTGTCTTCCTAAAGAGTGTGGACTACACAGATAAAAATTGAATGCTTTGAGTAAACCCTAATTATCTATAGAAAATATGCAAACAGACTCTGATATAATTCAAAAAAGCAAAACAATAAACACTGCCCATGTTATGTTTTTTGCAGAAAAGCCTGAAAACTGGGAATTTCTCAGCTAAACAGGTAAGAGAAATCCTAATGATACCTCAAGTACAAGAAAGCCCAGCAGACTCATATTCTACAGCACCTGGTTTGTGGGAAAAGCACTGACAAATAACGAGCACTAAATAAGATATCCTAAATAAGCATTTGAAGTATATCAACATAGGTATCTAAATTCCTTAATTACTGTGTTCAAAGGAGCAAATATTATGGTGCCATAACTGTCTCCCAGATATTTATGTTGGGAATAAATCTTTCCATGCTTGCTTTTAATCCTAGGCAATTTGTAGAGAAAGAAAATCAGATGAAATTCACTAGCCACTTCTAATTATGCAAGGGAAGGAAATAATATGCCTCTCTTAATAAAAGGAGGAAAATTACTATTGACTCCATATTCCTTTGATGGAAATGATGTCTTTCAGTTTGTCTCTGCCTGTGAAGTTTTTGGTGATGTATTTTTGATATATAACTTTCTACAGGTAAGGGGCTGGTAGATCTCTCTCTTCAGAAAGCACCTGGATGATGATTGACCAAAATAAGCAGGGAAAGTAGGCAGAGCTGTAAAATAAACTCATTCATTCATTCGGACCTATGGAATTTAAGGTAGTGAGTAAATGAGCTGATCATCTAAGTCAGATGTCAGTTTCCAGAGACTTGGTGGGTTAAGTCTAAAACGAAGCTTGGGCACTGGAAAATCTTGAGGGTCATTTCCAATCATTGAATGGAATTAATCTACTTTAGATGACTTCCAAGGAAAATGATATACAGCATGAAAGCACAGGTTTGGTAGAGAATCTTGGGATTCCTCAAGATTCTGTGTAAAAGGGTTACTTGAGGAACTAATACCCCAAGATGTTAGTTCAGGGGTGAAATGGGCTTCAGTCATTCTTTAGAAGCAACAGACTCAAACATCACCTTAGAACTTTCAATAATTAAATGAAATTAGTAGATCTAATCTAAGAACTCATTTAATAAACTTTCAACATTTTGAAAATTTAAAAATCTTCATGACAGAGAAGCAAAGAGCACTATGGGAAGAAGGAAAAACTGGATTTGATTAACAGTCCTACCTCTAACTGGCACTAGACTTTGACAAGATATTTCTTTAAGCCTATATTACCTGAAAAATAGGAATAATGCCTTACAGGGTTTTTATGAGGAAATCAGATAGTCATCGTGGATGTATAGCGTTGTTCTTAGCAAGTGTGGTAGGTCAAAAAATGATACCTCCTCAAAAAGATATCCATGTCAAATCCCTGGAATCTGTGAGTGGTACCTTATCTGGAAAAAGGGTCTTTGCAGATGAGATTAAAGATCTGGAGATGAGATAATCCTGGATTATCCAGGTAAACCCTAAATCCAATGACAAGTGTCTTTATAAGAGAGGCAGAGGGAGATGTTTGAGACAGACACACAGAGAAGACACACATGGAGGGGAAGTCAATGTGAAGACAGAGGCAGGATTGGAGGGATGTGGGCATAAGCCAAGAAATGCCAAGAATTGCTGGCAGCCACTAGAAGAAGCTAGAGAGGGCACTGAACAGATTCTCCCTCAGAGCCTCCAGAAGGAACCAACCCTGCCAACATTGTGATCTCAGACTTCTGAGCTCCAGAAATGTGAGAGAATAAATTTCTGTTGTTTTAAGCCACCAAATTTGTGGTACTGTGTTACAGCAGGCCTAGGAAACTCAAAGAGTAATTATTCAATGATTGCTGGATTGCTTTATGATCAGGACAGAAGAGGAAGCTCTAGAAAGGAGCTTGAAGGATCATTGTCAGGCAGATGCAAAGCCCTTTTGCAGTGGGTCTAGAGGTGTTTCTAGATTGGAATAAACACTCAAACACAGAGAAAAGAAAACCATCCTCTTAAGAAGCTAGAGTGAGGGTGCAGGGAGCGCTTTGCTGGTCTTGTTTTCATGGGAAGACTGGGATGGGATGCAGAGGCGTGACCCACAATGAAATATCTACATGGACCCATCAGAGTGGTTGAATATACCAAGTGATGGCAAGGATGTGTAGCAACTGGAGCTCTCAGGCACTGCTGTGAGTATGAAAAACATAAAACAGTTCCGCATTTTAAAAAGATAAATGTACACCTACCATGTAACCTAGCCATTCCACTCCTAGGTATTTATCCAAGAGTAATGAAAAGATTCATCCATGCGAAGACATACACTGAATTTTCACAGTGTCTTCATTTTGTGATACCCTCAGAATGGAAACAACTCCAGTGACTATCAACAGGTGAATTGATAAACATGTTATAGATCCATATAATGGAATACTGATTATCAATAGAAGAAACCATCTACTGATACCCTTAACAACTTAAGTGAATATCGAAGTCATTATTCTGAGTTAATGAGACCAGACACAGAAAAGTACATACTGCATAACTCCATTTGTATAAATTTGTAGAAAATGAGAACTAACTATAGCGACAAATCAGATGGATGTTTGCCTGGGGGTCGGGGAGGAGTTTGGAGGGAGCTGTCAGGGAGGGGCACAAAGACACTCCAGACTGACGAAAATGTTAGCATCTTATTAGCAGTTGTGGTTAAATGGGTGTGTAAATCTGCCAACACTGTTCGAAATGTGTATGTCATTAATATCTGCAGTTTACTTCTATGCCTCAATAAAGTTGTTAAAAAGAAGCTTTAGCTCCCACCTCTAGGAGAGCACGTGGGACAACTCAGAGGCCAGTGGGAATCCACTGAATTGACCAAAAGGAGAGGTCCAGGAAGGGAATGGTGCACGTTCATAGATGCTTCGTGATGAAGGTTTAAAGGAGTAACTGAGAAGGGTATGAGGAAGCACAGGGTTTTCCCATCTCACTTAGGCTCCCTCTCATCTCTTAGGGTCAGGAGCCTTCCGTGATGTGCACACTGGAGCAGAGCTGGTTGCTCAGGTCTGCTCCCTGGTGCTGGGAGAGGATCCTCGTTATCGGTCGCTCCTATCAGAGAGGTCCCCTCCTTTGAGCCTTTCTTGCTCCTCTCTTGCATGGCTCAGGCTGATGCTGGGTGGGGAGAGCTCTGCTGCTCCCTTGGCCTGACTGACATGTCCCATCCAGTGTCCCTGGGAAAGGAAGCTCAGAGAGCACGGCCAGCAACCACACCCCAACGTCTCCAGTGGATGGTTTGCCTGTCTTTGTGTTTGAATGTTTATTCTGTTCCAGAAACATCTTCAGATCCACCGCAAAAGGGCTTTGCCTTAAATATCTTTAAACATAGCAGGGCAGTTGTTTCTACTTTTCCACTTTAAAATTGTGTATGCTTATAAAGTTTTAAAATATTGGAAAGTAATAAGGAAAAACATTTTTTGCTAGTCTCACCATTCAAATATAAGTGCAAACAAATTTCTTTTTCTCCACTCTTTTTTTTTCTATTTAAAGACTTTTAAAAAATCATCATTATCAGCTATAAAAACAAATGAAATACTGCCATTTGCAACAACGTGGATGGACCTTGAGAGAATTATATTAAGTGAAACGAGTCAGGCACAGAAAGAGAAATACCACATGTTTTCACTTATTGGTGGGAGCTAAAAATTAATATATAAATTCACACACACACACACACACACACACAATAAAAAAAACCGGGGGGGGGGGAAGAAGATATAACAACCACAATTACTTGAAGTTGATATGACAAGCAAATAGAAAGGACATTGTTGGGGGGGAGGGGGGGAGGGAGGAGGGAGGGAGGTTTTGGTGATGGGGAGCAATAATCAGCCACAATGTATATCGACAAAATAAAAGTTAAAAAAAAATCATCATTATGCTACATGCACAGCTTTATTTTCTACTTCTCCCCCCTGGCCTTTTTTCTGTGTTATTACAGTCTTCATACGCATCGTCTTTGATGGCTGTGTAATATTCCATTAAGCTGTACCCATTGTCAGCCATGCCTATTAGAGTGTTTGAGACACAGTCGGATGGTGACTTCACACAAGACAGATTTCACTGAAGACGTGGAAGGAGGAGGACTGATGTGTGGAAAGATCCCTGGGCTTGGAGTAGGCCTGAGACTTTGGTTCAAGCTGAGTTTCTAGCTTTGACCTTGGGCACGTGTTGTCATTTCACTACGGCCTCTGCTTTCATCTGTACATCATCGATCTGTTCGGCTGTCGAAGGTTCTTTCCAGCTTTAAGATTCTGGGATTCTGTGATCTACTTTACTAAACTAAAATACCTGGTTTTTGTCATCCAGACTCCTTACCAATCCACTCATTCCTCCAAAACCTGAAAAATAGTAGAGGCCCAATAAGTTATTTTATATCGACTTGAATTGAATCATTTGTGTTCCATTAAGCCCATTTCAGTTGACCTCTTCAGGAGGAAAAACAACTCATTTTAATGCCTTTACTTATTGAAATAAGTGTTGTGAAAGATCTGACCTGCCTTCTGCATGTGTACCCGGGATAGTTCTAATTCATTCCATGTCATACCATTGAGAATGACCGAAGTCAACACCACAAATGTCAATTTTAACAGTGATGTAAAAATCAAGCAACATAAAAGACCAGGTGAGCAAGGACAAAGTACACATCTTATTAACATCTGCAATTAAAATGAATCTTCAGGCTTGGAAAGGCTCCTGTGAATTACATGGAGATCACTGGATTCGCTCCACACTTAACAACATTAAATTTGCAAGATTGTACACCTCCAAACATAATAAGAGAGACTCCTGCCTGGCTGTCTGGAGCCCGGTAAACAACTTCATTAATTAAAAGGTGCAGGTCATTAGCATATGTTACTACTATTACTCTGTATTCTCTTTAATGTAACTTACATTTGCTTCATCGTGCCAGGTTAAACTCTCTGCTTTGTCTGAGCCTTTTATTTCTTATGGAAACAGCAGTTTCTATTTGATATTTATTGAATAAGTAGTATTACAGAGTAAGAGTAATCTCTTATTTTTATATGAGAACATATCCAACCATAATAATAATCACTACTTACAGAAATTTAAGATGCAGAGTAAATAATGCTTCAAAGACAAAAACATCAGTGCTTAGAAATATAAATCAATACATGCTGCTTAGCCAATACCCGACATATTATTATCTAGTGGTTAAAAACTGCATGTAGAATATCAAATTAGGGCTTGAACAACAACAAAAAAGGATATAAGAAAATATAACAGATACAAAACGATGGCATGTCCTCACTAGTCCTCAATGGAAAAAATGAGAGATGGTGGGAAACAAAGTAAATACATTTTCCTCAATTGTTTTATAATTTTCAATAAAACATTTTAGCAAACTGTTTTCCTAAAGTGAAATTAAATTTAGTATAAAAATACAATAACCTCATTTTCTTTTAATCTTCAATTTTCTCTATAAGAAAGATATAAGCTTTGGAAAATTGAACTCAGTAAGTTACTATGAAAGTCTACATGCTTCCTTTCAGTTCTTCCTTTCATGTTTTAAGTTAGCAGAATCTTAGGAAAACCACCATTCATACTTCATACAAATTTAGTAAATGTTAAATAAGATCCTTCTTAACTTTGCCAAATGAGTTCAAATTTATAAAGAAAATTACATTTGATTTAGTTTAAATGACCAGAAACAATATAGGCCTATTGATTTTTCAACAAGTTAAAAAGAAAAAAAATCAAATATTCCTGCTGCTTTGTGGGCTTGGAAATGTCTCTATTTGCCCCTGTTACTAATAGGCCATGCATGGCATGTCTCCTTATTCAATTACTGAAGGTACCTTAGGGTAGAAATTCACTCACTCAGGAGAGCTATTGATCAACAAGAAAGTGGGGAAACCCATTCATTCAGTTTATTCATTCAACATATTTATGGAGTGCTTTCTATGTGCAGGGCACACCAGAGGAAAATATTTAATTATGAGTTGTTAGAGCACAATCAGATGCTCCTGAAATATCATCATAAAGCTTTCCTTGACACACCTCCAACTAATTCTAATTTTCAGAAATAGTTCTAGTAATTGCTTTCACACGTATAACACATGACTCCATATGTATCATTGGTAAGTATTTACAGAAAATCTCCTATGTACAGAAATCTGTGGAAGATTCATAGATAAATAAGATAAAATCTCTACCATCAAAGAGTTTGCCACCTGGTGAGAAAGGGAGACAATGTACACTAATAGAGGTTAGAACATGCTAAGCATGTAGGAGGGCATGCCAAAGCTCAGGGGAGGAAGAAATTACTTCTGCTTGGGGGCTGGATTATAATTACTTTTTAGATTTTCTTTCTTCCCTGCTATAGTGTAAGCTCTGTGAAATCAGGGCATAGGTCTGTCTTAGTTGAATCCTCAAGAGTAAATGCATAACTGACACATACTAGATGTGCAAAAGTATTTATTGAATGAATGAATGAATGAATGACTTTGCATTTGGCTTAGGTCCTAAAAGATCAGGATTCAGTTACACGGACAGGGAGCGGGTGGAGGGTGTTCCTGATGAGAGATGTGTGAGCTGGAAGAGGAGCACAAGTGCATAGCACAGCTTCCCATTCCCAGGTTGCCTCAGCCAAGGCAATTAACATCAGGCGCTGCAATAGACAAATCCCTGCATCTCAAAGGCTTGATACAATAATGTTTTATTCCTCTCTTGGGTCAAGTCCTATGTGGGTTGGTCAGCACTCCTCCGTTACGTAGACATACCATCTGGAAGACTGTTCCCCAAGACCACTACAGCAGGGGAAGAGAGGGATGAAGAAGACAACCTGGATCTTTGCTGCCTTGACCTTTGCACACAGTTAGTTAGAACTAATCACGCAGTCAATCTAACTGCAAGGAAGGCTGGGGAATGTGGGAATGACATGGGATATTTGGCAAGCACTACCCCTCTCTGCCACTCAAGCCTATGTGTCTTTGTTTATTTGCTTATCACTTGTGTACATATAGATTTCATATGTGTATTTCACATACATACACGTTTCATTTGCATTTGCCCCCATTTCCACTAGTTTCTTCCAGACCACAAATGAAAACGCTTACTTCCTTTGTGACTCCTAAAAACTAAAGGTGAGTGCTTTGTCCTCTCTAGCTCCTTAATAAATACTGGTAAATAATAATGATTACACTCAAATCTCAAACTGTGCACATGAATACTCTTAATTTTTCCACAAATAGGAGGGAGGGAGTCTATTATAATTTATCTAATGTACACATGTATGTGAGTTGGAAATATGACTTAAAGGAATTTTCATTTGGTGCTAACCAAGAGAGAATTTGGGCTAATACTTATGTCCAGTTAACCTTTCAGTGCCTGTTTTCCTCATCGGAGAAATGGGATTCCTGATCTCATTGATAAGATTCTTCTTCAAATAACTCTAGTACTGTGATCAAGGCTGAACCATGTAATGACTAAATACTTTATTTTTGTACATTACACATAAACATGTAAAACAACTGGCAGATAAGAAATTCCATGGAGGAGCCTAGAAAAATATATCTGATCCTTGGACTGTACAGTGCATAGTATGTATGTGGTCTGTGATATTAATTTTTTTTCTTTAATTTGATTTTGTTTTTTTATGTCCTCCAAGGATGGATAATGGGTTGGATTAATCACAGGAATAATGGGTGAATGTTTAATTGTCTGAGGAAAAAAAAAAAAAGATGAGTTATGTAAAGATTTCTCTAGGATGTGTTTAAACTCAAGAAATGGGAATTGGCCATGATGAATTCACTATGGATTTGAATTCACTATGAATTTGAATTAGGCATGTTTAACTGAGTATCCAGAAAAACATGGATAAATAAGCAAATTTCACATGAATTTTTTTTTTTTTAAGTCCCAGGGTCTTAGCTTTTGGACACGGGGTTAGTTTGCTGTTAAAAAGACATCTTGGTGGCAAAATACCGCCTAAAAAAAAGAGAAACCATCGGAAAAGTCCCAGACAATGGATAGATTTGCTTCTAGCCATCTTACAAAGGTGTATTTCTCTAAATCAGTAGTTCGACTTCAGGGTGAATTACAGTCACACAGAGGCTGGGTAGCCCCAACCCCAAGGATTCTGATTCTTTAGAACCCCGGGTGGGACCCAAGCATTTGCATTTCTACTATGTGATGCTGATGCTGCTGGTCTGAGGACCATATCTGCAGAACCACTCAAAAGTCTTCTGGAAGGAGGACTTCGTGAAGGTGATAAGAAGAAACTATGCACTAAATAAATGTTTCTGGACTTCACACTCAGGTTGTATCTGTTCCTGTTCACCCCGCATTGACTATGGTAGAGTCTGCTCAGCATTTCTTACTAATTTAATTTCTGCTAAGATAATGGGATTGGAAGGATGGCAATTTAGATTGCTTGTGAATAGAGCTGAATGAGGAGATCACTCCAGATTCCAGGTATTTCACCGAATTTGGGATCTGAGAGGGATGTTGAAAGTTCTTAGATGGATCATGAGGCTTTATGCAGGATGCCCAGTGAGAGAGGAAACCGGGCTTAGCTTAATCCACTCAGTTTCTCAATGGGCGAGAAAGATAGCTGCGATATGATCCTCACAGTCAGCACAACACCTGCATTGACCAGATGAACATTCTGTATGACAGCGATGTAAAGTCACGTCTTGATGGAGGTTTTATAAAACTCATATAGAGACTCATGTTACAAATCAAAAATACCTGGTTTAGGGGGGGAACAGATTAAAATTCAGATAAGTTTGTCCAATGAATTTGGTAGAAATCATCACTCAGATAGCTAAACAAGAAAAACTAACGTCCAAATTGCTAATTAAGTCATTATGCGTAGAGGAATCTTCCATCTTGCTTATAAGCTAGTCTCCTTTACTATAAACAAATAGTGCTACTTAGTAATTTTTATTAATAGAGTTTCTGTATATACAATACCACTTTTAAGTTTGATATCATATTACTCAAGTGCCTTGTAAAGTATGTAATAAATGCCCAAATTATAAGGAATGTAGAAATGCTAAGGCAGCCTTGCAAATCAGCATGAAAATAAATCAAGCCATAGAAACTTTTAATCACTCTGCCACCCACCAGGAAGTTCACATGTAATAAAATAATAAAAATGATATTGTTTTCAACCTGCCTGACTTTAGTTGTTACTCTCTGAGGGCTTAGTGAGCACAGGTTCAGGAACTAGGCAAGAGTACCTAGCTGCAAATTATTTTTTAGGGAGAAATTAAAGAGATGAGCACATCTTATTTTTCATCCAGAGCCATTCTGGATATTAATTGGCCTAATAACCATGCCTATAAATTCCTTCTCTGGACTGTAAGAGAAATCCACTGACAAGGATGATATTTCAACAGAATCCTGAAAAATATTCAAGGCAATATTCCAAACTCCATATATTGTTAGGCTCCATAAAGTACTGCTCACTGGCAAAGACTCTTAGGAACAGTACTTAGGATCAGTACCATCCATCCCTGGTCTGATCATGTGTATGTTAGTAAAGGAACCATAAACATAAACACACACGCACACACACACACACACACACACACACACACACACACACACACACACACCAACCGAGGCATATATTTGGGTTAGGCAAAAACATCTGACCCTTAGTTTAAGAGAATGACAGTACGTATTTAATACAAATGCTTCTTTCACATAAATTCTATGAGATTCTTGGCACCCGGCTTACTTAACAATACTTTCGGTCCACTAACTTCCTTCCTCAGATCTGCGTCTAGAGTCCACTGGCTCTAACAGTCTTATGCATTTGTCTTGAACTGCCGAGTCCTGCCACACTTTGTTTTTAGCCGCATAACCCTGTGATTCTTATAAAAAGTTTGGCAGGCATGTCCCACTTCTCAGTAAGGCTTAATAACAATCATCTTTAGTAAGGTCTCATCATACTAGGTCATCATTATTTGGATAATATATGCTATTAAAAATTATCACAAATAATTGGAAATAAGCTACACTTGTAAAAATAAAGGAACAAAGTACATATTGTGGTGAGGTCATCCAGGATGATTCTCCCAGACACGGGTGAATTAGGCAAGGGTCAAATGAGTATAATGAGAAGCCAACAATCGAGCAGTTTCATGTGTTTGTTGAAAGTGGTTTTGGTTTGTTGAACTTAGCTTTGGTTTTTATGCACTGATACTTAAACACAGTATTATGGCATTTTTAAAAAGATGACATCTTAATAATTTGCACCCATATGCATAACATTCTTGCTCATAGACATTATCCAATTTAATTAAAGTCAATAGCAGTGGTGCAAGGAGGCAGTGTGAGTAATCATGAGAAACAAAAGGAGATCCCTGGACTATAAACCAAGGAGCATCGGAGCACTGCCATGGGACGTCCAGTTCCACCAATAATATTAGTTATGGCCACTATTCATTGAATGCTACCCAACAATTGCCATTTTGTTGTTGGGAAAATGGAGGCGTAGAACAGGTAACCTGTCTGAGGTCACACAGTAAATGGTGGAGCTGGAATTTGAACACAGATAGGGCTGAATCTGAAACCTTGCCATTAACCACCAGCATCGTGCTCTCCCACAATAGGAAGATGAAATTCAGTCCCTGGAGGGCTTGTGGCTCTGTAGAGAGTGGTGGGGGGAGCTACCTCTCTCTCTCTCCTGCTTCAGGTCTCAGGTCAATGCTCTGGTCCTCCCTGCCACACAGAAGTGTAGCCAATGACTCAAAGCTCTTTGTCCCAACAGGGGAATTTGGGAGGTTTTTCTGTAGTTTTTCCTGGAGTACCTCCCTGCTGTCACCATGCTAATTCGAAAGACAGGTTCTCCTATTGCCCCTTGGTTAGTGACAACCCTCAAATATGGGTTAGAGAAAGGAGAGATGCCACCCCAGTCCACCTGTCAGATGGGCTTAGTCACCCTATAAGAGCTCAAAGTGAAAGTGGGTTAATGCTCAGGTGCCCATACAAGGCTTGAGACAGGGATTTAATGATGTCATCACTACCCTCATCAGCCAAAGAAAAGATAGGAGTTTTAGTGTGCCCCCAAAACCATTATTTCAAAAACATTCTCATGGGGGACCAGGACTGGCCCTGCCAAGATTCTTGGAGAGAGACCCAAGACCTGACCAAACCAGATTCTTCAGGGAGAGGCTGGAGGAAAAGATGGAATGATAATCACCTTCTATGCACCCTCCAACTCACCATGGTCACTGCAGGAGAAAATTGCAAACACGAAGCAGATGCCCACTGCCTGCCTCATTAGGACAGTGGAGGTGGGGGAGCAGCCTGTTACTGTAGACCTGGATGTTTCCTTTCTTCTTTTATAATAATGTGGAAGTTTAACTAAATACTCAGAGGAGTGGTTTGGTCCTACCCCAAATTACCTGGTCATGTAACCATGATTCATTCTGGCTCAGGTAGTATCAAGAAATAAAGGGTCAGTGTCCCCCAAGATCGATTTTAGGAAGTCCCTGACCTCCCACACTCATTGCTAACACATTTCTCAGATTCCAAGGCATCATCTTATGGCCCTTTACCAGGTGAACCTTATCCTAACTCAAGGGGTATTCTTTGTATTTTCCTACAAAATCCTCAGCATTTTCCACCTGTCTAGTCACTATCATGAGTATCATTCTTCTTGCACAAATTGTCATAAAGGTCAGAAGAAAAATCCCTTTTTCCTTTGATGAATTAACTTATTCTTCTCCAGCCCCACTTATCCTCAAATACCTTGTGCCTCGCCTGCCTTCTGCCATCGGTTTTACCTAAGATGTCCATCTTTGAACACTCCTTTGATTGTGTTCCTGCCTTCTCAGAAACTGTTAAAAGTCTTTCATTTTCACTTCTCAGCAAATAAGACTTCTGATCACAGGCCCAGATTCTGCTTTGTTTCTCTCAAACAACCTGGTTTCATTTCTTGCACAGTGCTCAATTTTCCTCCCTGTGAGTTATTGGCTAGCACTTTGCCTTCATGAAATCCCATTCTTCATTTTTTAAAAAAGTTCAGTAAATAAATAAAAGGGGGTAAAAGAAACCTCTTCTTTACAGCAGAATTCTGATTAATAGATGTGGAAGGAATGACAGAAAAAGGAAATTACCATTTGGCAAACACCATAGTAATAATTGTTGTAGGCAAGGGGCATGGGTGGATGATAAAATTAATGGACAAAAATATGATGAGAAACAGGATATTTGCACAGTTTCAAAGTATATCCCCATAAGAAACTTATTTATTACAACTGGAAACTAGTAACCTTTTAGTGGAGAAACCTGTCAGATAACACTGTAACAAAATGATCAAAGCTAATATCACCTGTAATGAGATATAGTGACATCATGTGCCTCCTGATACAATGTACTGAGGAGGGCACAGCATCACTTCCGTGGCATTCTTGCCAAAAAGGCATATATTTATTCAGGAGGATATATCAGACTAATCCAAATTGAGAGACACTCTATAAGATAACTGACCCATACTCTTCAAAAGTATCAGGGTCACGAAAGGCAAGAAAAGACTGATCCAAACTGCAAGTGAATAAGGGATCCTGACAACTAAATGCAATATGTGATCCTGAATTGGATCCTAGATCAGAAAATGGGGACCACTGGTGAAATGTGAAGGTCTGTGGATGAATTATAGTATGGTAACAATGTTAATATCATGGCTTCGATAATAGTTCTCTGGTTATGTAAGATGTTAACATTTGAAGATGATGGGTATATGGTAATTCTCTTACTGTATTTGCAACTTTTTTGAGAGTCAGAAATTATTTGAAAGTTAAAGATCAAAAAAATTTTTTTTAACTTACTCAAAAATCAGTTCAAATCTTACCTCCCTAAAACCTGCCTATATAAAGTTCAGGCAATTAAATCACACACAAAACTACCTTGGCAGAATGTAATTTTGGGTTTGGAAGTGAGTGAATAACTATTAATTTGGCAAGCGTTTATTGAGCACCTACTATGCCCCAATAATTACACAAGCTCCTGGGGCTTCATGGCTGGGTGCAAGGCACTTATTTAGTTATGTTTATATGCCTTGTTTCCCCCATTTAAATGGAAAGCTCCTGGAAGACCAATTTAATATTTCTTTGCACTTTTCTATGGGATGCCTGGGTCAATGCCATTTACATGGCAGCCTTTTGGTAAAACAAATTATATTGAATAACTGAATGAATATTCTGTTATTCCATTTCTGCAAGTAAACATGGTTGGCTACCAGTCAGTCCCATTGCCCACTTAAAGGCAGGCTCTACCCAGACCTACTTTTTCAATTATTAAGCGGCCATGGCTATTTTGTCTCAGGTCTTACCTGTGTTTCCAGCAATCTCTTCCTCTCGCCATCTCCTTCTGCTCATAGCTCTTTGGGAACATGTCATTGACTCTGCAGTACCAGGCTTCCTGTACCAGATGAAAAGATATACTTCTTCTGTGACCTTAGGCAAATCGCTTGATCTCCTTGTGCCTCCTTTGCTCTGCCTCTAAAATGGGAAGCCTGATAATGATTTGCCAAGGGCTTTGACATGCCTCTTTCCCAAGTCTAAGTGCAAATTATCCCTAGCTAACAGTAATGATAAGCTGAGCTCCTTGCAGGAATCTGTTTCTGGGAAAGGCAACCCTGATTCGACTGTTCAGTCAGAGAAAGCTTCTTGTGCTTAAGATGTTTTCAGTCCTGCTTTCTCCTGGGTAAATTACAGTTGGCAAAAGACTCATTTGTTCATAGGAAACATTATCTGGAAAGTAAACAAAATTATGCCTCAGATCCCTCCCTGATCAAGTGCTCTCTTTCAAAGGATAGTCATCATGATAAATCGAGTAGACTCTGCACAGGCCTTTTTTGAAAACATAACTAGGAATAGAAAATAGTTATTTTTAAACAACACTGGAATAAGTTTGCAATCTTACAGACGCAATTGTAAAGAAAAATGTGTTGTGCCATTCTGGGGGTATTTTGGGCTAAAAGCAGTTATCCTCTGTTTCTGCCTTTCTTTTCTAATCCAAGTTTGCCTCTGTAATAAGTGCTGTTTACAAGCAAGCCAGTCTGTTTATTGCATACCTGTACCATCTAAGCCATGATTCTCATTGGCATTTTAGCTCCTTTGTTATTGTCCATACTAAAGGGTGCAGCATTCAAATATAAATCTACTGCTTCATATAGGATGGCAGTTTAGGAACTATTGCCTTAACCAAAAGATTGGTAAAATAATGCATATCTGAAGCAAACAGGCCAGGATTTGGAATGAAGAAGGGAGAAGGGTGCACAGTTTAGAACAGCTTGTGAGCTGCTGTGCTTATGGGAACTGCAGCAAGCAAGAGATGCGCTGGGACTAAAACCAGCCAGAAGACACAAGGCAAACACGCGTAAAATAATCGCATTGCCGTGTGCCAGAATTCAAAGCAGGCAGAGGCATGTTACTGTTGTGGGAAGGCTTTCTGTAACCATTCTGAATGTACATTCAAAGATGAGTATTTCAGGAGATGCAACAGAAAAGGGAAAATCCAAAGATTTTGTTACTCAAGGGAGGGCACAGAGAGAGGATTCCCTAAGGAGTGGAAATCAAATAAACATATGCATGCTGTGGCTGCCGATAATAGAGACCCAGGCTGTGAGAGTGGGCTAGCAGTGTAGAGATACAGTATTCAGCATATTCAGTGTGGGCAAGTGTGATAGAAAAATAATCTAGTTAACACCCCGGGTGGAGGCCAAGATGCAGCTGGATACAGGATCAGCAGTGTCCATCGTCTTATGGCAGGGATATGGAATAGCCCTCAAAAGTGTTAAATTGATGGAGACAGACCAGCCTAAGATGCATATTTAAGGAAGAAAAAAGAGAATCTCTTTAAGTAACTGTAAAAAAAAAAAAAAAAAAAAATCAGCATCCAGTATCAGATACATATGCCAGTGGAATGCAGGCTCCAAATATTCCTGTGAATAAATCCTTAAAATTCAGCTAAGCTGGCACTATTTTAGCATAATTCACTCACCCCCACTGACCAAAAGACCAATAGCTGGACAGCTAAGCAGCTTTCAGACATGAACCTGAAATATCCCAGAGAGTAAAAGCAGGAGTTTAAGCTGACTGAAAATAAACATGGTTCCATTAGGCACAGATTGTCTGTTATGCCATCTGGCCAGAAATAAAAGGTGACTTGAAGAACTAAAGGTCATTTTAAGAGGTCTTAGGGGAAGTGGTGCATTGAACTTTTTTCTTTCTGTTAATAAAGCTTGAGAATACCACCACTTATATGTTTGAGCAGACATTAGGACTTCTACTTGGAAATCTTGACAGCTCGATATGGAACCTCGACTGGTTTTCTTGCAGAGGTAGGGTGGTTACTGTAAAGACTACTGATGTTGGAGGGAGATGGAATGCCTCCAGCAGTCCCAAGCTGTCTTACTATGCAATAGGCATGGCATCTGTCTGAATCTTAGGTGATTTCTGTCTCTATTTGCAAACTGAAGAAAACACTAGCAGCTCTCCCAACTTTATAGTAGGGTGTGAGGATCAAAAGAGAGAACATTTGTGGAAGTGCTTTGTAAACTGCAAAACACTGTACAAAATGAAGGGCTTCTATGAAAACATACCGTTAGGTTGGCAGAAAACTCAGCTTCGGGTGGTTGTTGAAAAGGAATACAGCAGCTTTGGAAGCACAGAGTGACGTCTTAGACTAAGGCTCAGCTACGGTGATTAAGAACCAATCTGCAAAGTGACCTTCACCATGGACACAACTTCATACAGCAGGAGCATCGGGAGGAAATGTAATTGGCAAGAAAACTTTAGAAAATAAGTATTTTAAAATTGATCTCCATGTCCTTAAAGCTTTATAAACTTGTGTGAACCATTCAAGATTGCATCTGCCTTAGTCTCAAATTACCTGTGGGTATTTGATTCTCCTTGACAAACCGTTCATTCTACACAACTGAAAATCTCCCTAGCTCATTTTTTCAATTTGGTTGAATCCAACCTTCTCAGACAAAAGTAACGATGGAATAAGTTTTAAAAAGCTCAGTGTTTGCTTGCTCAAGGAGCAAAGCATTTACTTCCTCAAGGCTGTGATGTAACTGCCACTCCACCAATCGGTGCCCAGCGGAGAAACTTCCTGCATTTGCCCGGATCCAAAGATTCATTTGTATTTTTCCAGAGTTTGGTAATTAAATTGCTAAAATCCCTCTGTCCCAAGCTTGCTCTTTGATATTCAGGTAATGCTTAACTATTCTGAGAGTTACAGAAAGTGATTATAAAGAAAATTCAGTTTGTAACTGTAGGGTTGTTTAGAAGGTGCAATTGGTAAGTAGCTGGAAATGATTCTGATAATTTTCTCATTCAAATTGAGTTCTTTTGGGGGGCATTGCCTAGTTAGGAGAAACCCGGTCTTTAACATAGTAGAATAGCACTCACAGAACCTGGACCAGAGGTATTAGCTTGAGAGCATACATTTTTCCCACAGACCACCTGGGGACAGGAACCACAGCATGAAAGACATCTATAGATAGGTAGGTAAATTATTAGTTATCAAATAATTTCTATAACATTAATTCAAGGGAGAAAAATCATATAAGAGGAAGATGCTTAGGAATCATTTTGCTAACAATAATGAAATGATAGTTATGTTGCTTCTTTGCTATAAGAATTGATATTTAAAAATAAACTAAGAGTTAATGCTTAACAGAAATACATTACACTTACCTAACACCTTGCTGTTCATAAGGTAACTTCATACAATAGGTTAATGAAGTCTTGTGCTGGAAGAGGACAGAATTGGGAAGACCTACTTAGATTCAAAATCTACTTCTCCCACTAAGTAGCTGTATGTGTTAAGTAAGAAATGTAAGATTTCTGAGCCTCGGTTTTCTCATCTGTAAGAAGGTGATAATAACAGCCTTGGGATGCCATTTTGTGCATTAAATTGGATAAAGTTTCCCATATACCTATCCCAGGAGGAGGTGCTTGGAAATATTGATTTTCCTCTCTCTTTGTGAAAGTGGATGAGTTTGGACAGCCTTTGGGAACTGAATTTGAATGAATCAATGGCAAAGCTCCATTTGTAATCGCCTTGATTCCATTGGCCAGAAGGATGCTGCAGTCCTAAAGCATGGAGTTAGCACCTAGTGATAAATTATAAATTGCTTTTTCTCTCCTCTAGCAGTAGGAACTAACAGCAGCCATTAATTTTAATGAATGCAGTGTAAGCTCCATTTGGAGAAGGGTCAGTATTCTCAAGGCTTGATTAGTGCCTGGAGCTAGTAAGTGCTCAATAAACATTTGCTGAATAAATGAATGACTAAGTGACACCCACCACCTGATGTCCTTTCTCTCTCCTATTCTTTTCATCCAGCATTTCTATAATTTACAACCCCAAATAATTGTTTACATATTTCTCCTGTGTTTTCCCACCTTCTTACAAAAAGTTGAGAGAACTCCTTCATCTAAACTGTCAATGAACAAGTTCCTCATTTAATTTTCTGTAGATGTTCCCAGGGCAGAATCACTGCTTTCCTCTGCTCTTAGGAGCTGCGATGTATGGGATTCCTTCTGCAGAGTGTCAGGCATGCTTCTCATCTCCTCCGTATGGACTCCTCCATATGAATGCCCCCTCTTCTTTTTCTGGTCACTGCCACCGACACAGTCCTTCATTGATGGAGACCCTAAATAATTCCTGGTCCAGGTGGTTGATGGTCAGGTCAGCATTTCATTCAGATATGTTTCACCAGGAGAACCATTTGGGCCTGTTTTCTAAATTAACTCTAACAGTTATGCTGGAAGTGACAGGTCTTTAATACCATCTCCTATTTCCCAATGTTAGATTTTAAAAATCAAGGGAATGTTATATTTGTGTGTTATATGTACTCATGCATATGGTTGTTTTAAAAAAGTATTTGAGGGACAGAGAGAAGAAAACACTCCCTAGTAAAGGAATTAAGCTTTATACCAAAAGTAGCAAACTTTTTATTGATTGTTTTAGTATTCCTAATAACCTGCTCCTTGATTCCTGATTCCTGCCACCGAATATCCAAATCAGAAGAAATGACCATTTAAACAACAAAAAAAATTTTTTTTAATTCAAGAAAATATAGGGTTACGGTAGGAAGTCTACTTCAGTTTTCCAGTGCCAACAGTGTATCTTCAATATCATAAGATTTCAACACAATTCACTGGACACAAGGGAAGAGAGAAGGATGAACATAAACCTGCATTTTTGTCATATTATATGACACATCAGATTATTGGTTACTATTTTAAAGGGGCTTTGCATTTATTAAATATCCCATTTACATGTACTATCATAGGTCCACATTTACAAATGCGCTGCTTTGCATGCATTTTCAGATTGAGAAAATGCAAACCTAATGGGCTCAGCTTCTTGACATTCTCCCTCCTCGGTGAAAGGGTTACTTTAAAAATCAACAGCTAAAAAATAAATTGGCTCAGACATTTTAGAAGCAAAGATCAGAATAAATGTTGCCGTTTCTTTTCTTTTTCCTTTTGAGGTATGCATGTAATTTAATATTTTAAAATTGAAAACTGTGCTGCCTCATGGCCACACTGAAATCGTGGCCTTTGGAAATTTTGGAAAAAGCAAGTAAAAGGAAACTTAAAAAAAGATGTAGGCGTGCTAATAGGAATGAATGTGTAGTCAAAGTATACTCTCCATAAAAACCCATCAGAATTTCCAGATATATGACCTATTAAGGGTTACAGTTTTGAATTCATTTAAGAGGTCAGAATTCCAAGTACTGAGCTGAGGACGATCTTCTAGGCAGTATCTAGTAGTTGATAATTTGTGGGATTCACAGTCTTTAAACTTAAACCATCATTGACAGGACAGTTCAGATGAATTCAAAGCTATTATAGCCAGTTGGAGAAGTAATGCATGCATTTAAAATACATTAAGTATTGTTATGCAGCCGCTCATTGCTTCCAACAAAAGAAAATGCTTTTAAGAACTGCCTGAACCGTGACCGGTTCTGCCTAGCACGGTGTCTGGTGCTCAATAAATATCTAATGAGTGAAATAAATCTTTGCTAATGTTGATTTTAAAAAAATAATAAGGCCAAGCCTACAGAGTAGTTACACCTCTGAGCAAGTGGAAAGCCATAGAGCAAATGAAAAGGTTTTGATTTGAGGCCCTGACCATCCTGTAGGCGAAAATGGTTTGCCCTTAAGGTTGAAGAATCAAGCAAAAGGTTGCACGCCCCCCCCCACCCCCCACCCCCGGCTCAAGTTCAGAAATTCAGAACCAGGGCTGGATGCGGCATAGAATTTCAACCTCAGTTTTTAGCCGGCACAAGTGACTTTTGCATATTCCACCCCAAGACTCCTCCCCAAGACCCGAGCTTTGTGTAGACTCTTCTGAAGTTACTGGGAGTTAGTGCAAAAGGGTGTCTCCAACGGAGCTGCAGTGACATCCTTGCCTAGGCGCTCACAGTTATATAATTTCTCTTTCTCTCCCTTCCTCCCCGGGGACGAGAAATGCTGAGATGGAAATTCTAGGGTGAAGATCTGGGGTCCGTGAATGCACAGCGAGCAGAGCCGAGGCTGGAGCAAAGTCTGTCCGCGGCCAGCGGAGCAGGCTTCCCGGGGCGCTGGGAGGGCAGGAGCGGGAAACCTAAGAAACGCCTGGAGCCGGGTTACGGAGCCGCCACTAGGGCACACCGGGGCTCGGTGCAGAGGACAAGGGGCGACGGAGGGGGGTACGCGAGGGAGGGAACCCAAGCCCCGCCCGATGGGTTCAAACCACAGCGAGTTGCGCTCGCCGCGCGCCTCCCCGCCCGATCCCCGCGCGCTCACGAGCGGGTGCCCCTTTTCCCGGGGAGAGGACAACCTCGCTCCTCCCGGGACTCGCGGTTCCACCTGCTGCCCGCTCCTAGCTTCCCTCTGCTCTCCAACGGCGCCCCCCTCCATGTAGCCCCCCAAACCCCGGGACCCCGCACCCCCCGAGAGGCCCCGCGGTGCAGGGGCGGGGACGGAGGTGGTGCAGGGAGGGTGACCCAGTCCTGCAGAGGAACAGGTGGGGGCCAGCGGGGCCAGCAGAGTGTGGAAGCGCCAAACGGGGAGAAGGAAAGGCTCGTCTGCCTTCGCCCCCAGACTCCGGGACTGGGCCGCGGTGCCCGGCAGGCAGGTAATTAGAAGCCTGCACTTTGTGGGGCTCGATATGGGGAAGCGCAGTGTCATCAGTCTGCAGGGAGCGGCCAGATGACAGAGCGCCCGGTCGCCTCGGCGCCCCGAGTCTGGGCCGCGCAGCCCCGCCGGACGCCCGCGGGGGAGGCCGAGCTGCAGCCAGACGCGGGCGCCCGCCCGGTGCCTGCTCCCGGGCAGCTGCGGCTGCTCGCGCGGTCCCACCCCCTGCTCCGCGAGAGCCCTGGGTCTGGGACCGGCAGGGACAGAGACCTGTTGAAAACTAGCAACGCCAACCTGAAAGACAATCAAATCGCCAGAGCAAAACCCCTCTCCAATGTGGCATTTTCAAGTGTCATAAACGCCGCTTTGCAGTGAGATTGCTGCTCCCTTAAACGGGCCAATAATTTCCAGCTCTCTCCCACGAATTCCTGCAACCGAGGATTTCAATGTAAAGCAATTCAAATAAGTGAAAACCACTTTATTGCTGTTCGAAAATTCGCATGCATCTATTCTGCTTATAATTTGATATAGGGCCCCCCCTTTTTTTTGTATTCCCATTTATCGCTCGCCAAGAAATAATTAAGAATAGGAGCTCGAAGATTAATTTTAAATAAAAAATCTTCTCAAATGAAAATGTCAGGTCATAAAAATTCCTTTTAAATCATAACAGCATATAAATCTTTGAAATTAACCATGTAATTACAATGTCTATCAACTTTTACCTTGAGCTTTGAGCTTCTCTTTTTAATCTTCCATTCTTTTTTAATGAATAGCTATTTTGAAATTAAAAAGTACTGTTCATTACACATGCCCCACTATAATAGGGTTTTTATCATATTTGCTCTATGTAAAAATACTTGCTACTTTGTAATTATTCACACGCCGATCCTTTCCTATATTGAGTGGAAAATAAAAAATGAAATAGAAGTCAAAGGTGCTTTAGAGCTGAATGATTTACACAATTCATTAAGGACGGTGATTTTTCAGTTAGCATCAGATTAAATGGTTACTTACTCTCAAATAGCCCTTGGGGAGTTGAATTGCTGGGTAGCAAACAGATTAAAGTTTGCATTGAAAGAAAAATTGAATTCAGAGGTAATCAATAGCATAATAGGGGCAGTGAGTGGTGCCTGCTGCCTGAAATGAAATTACCATATTTTTAATCTTAATTTTCCACTCTGTTTATCTGACAGTGTGGATGTGCAATCCAAACAGATAATGAGAGAGTGGGATATTGACACCGCTGTCCTCTGGAGTGCTTGTTTTCAGTGATTAAATGCTGTGATCTGTGATTACTTTGTGCAGGGATGTCGGGGCTGCTGGCCAGAACCGTGGGAGGGGCACTCACTCTGCAGCTGGTAGCTCCTGACTCTCTCAGGTCCTAGTGTCTGAAATTCATTTTCCAGCAGCAATACTGAAAAATAAAGATGACCTATTTATGTATATACTTTGGCTGCACAAATTACAATAATTAATCCCATTATTATTGTTGTCCTGATTCAAAAATGGTTTAAGGAGATCAATATATAGTGAACCCTCTCTGTTAAGTTCTGTATGAATGAGCCAACAAACTTGCTTCTTATAGGAAGATGTGAGTGATGGAAAGCAATACGTTGGGAAACTTTGAAGGGAAAGTGTACAGTCATTAGAGAAGCAATAAAGAGAAGAAAACTATGGGCATTGTCAAAGGGATCCAGCCCCAGTGGCTGCAACTGTATAACAAACTGTGATAATTTTTAAAAATGCAAATAGTGTTCTTAAGGTATTGGGAGAAAGTCTTCTTGTATATTTAATCGAATTAATACCTCTAGCCAGAAAAAAATGCCCCATCACAGGATTTTAAAGTTACCTAAATCTTATATTCTTAAAATTCAATATCTTTTGATATCTAAATGCAGCATGGTGGTTAGTATATTCTGATGAATACCTTATATCGAGGACATTATTTTATTTTACAATGATGAAATTTACAATACTTCACATTAGACAACATATTATGGATGCACCATTTGAATTTGAATTCCCTTAATCCTGCTGTGGGAATAGATTTACAATAGATAATAGCTGTCTACTGTCTATACAAACAACTTGCAAGGTACAGCCTACACACTGTGTGAAGTCTGCATGTGTTTGGAGAATTTGTTGATTATGCATAATTAATTAATTTATCCTCCCTTGATACATATGTGGACCCAAGTAAAAAGACATGAAGAGAAAGGGTGATGGGCAGCACAGACTATCTGATCATAGTTTATTATACAGTACTTATGCCTCTAAATTGCAGAGTGGTCACAACCAGCAAATGGGAGTGCCATGCCTCTTTCAATCATTCCTTAACCTTCGCTGAAGATACTGTCTTGAGTTCCTAATGCACATAATAACTTTATTTCTTCTCAATCATTTCTGATATGCACAGCTCTGTGGTAGGGAGTTCTAGGCTAAAAACCCAGAAATGAAGAGCGTAAAATAACTGTGTGAAAAAGGTGAATGATCTCCATGACTGTGCGTGGATTCATTTGTTAACTCGCTATTGGCAGCATCCCTTACAAAAATCTTCAACTTCTCCAAGGAGCCAATACGGTGAAGTTGGAAAGTTTTAATAAATTAATATTTTAACTCTTGAGCGACCACAGGCAACACTGCTCTTATAGCATGCATTTAACTGGTAAAGAAACGGGAGGCATATATATTCATAAATAAATATTGACTGATGACTGTTGCTTAGTTTCATATTTTAAGAATAGAGGAAGGAAATTCCCATGGTTGTATAAACCCACAATGAGAATTGTACGACTTGATTTGGCTGCCTGCTTTAGCTATGATGTATGCTGTGTTATTTTGTAAATTGCTCCAAAAATGGTGACATTAGACCCACACAATACATGAACATAATCAGGTCCCAATGAGTTTCTATAGTAGAGCTAAAATGAGCTTAACATTTTTTGGTTAGAGTCCCTAAAAAATCACAAAAAGATGTATCAGGCAGATTAACAGAGTTTGGGCTGATTCTTTCACAGAATTTTAGTACCATTTTGACAATTTATTCAGTATTCAGAAAAACCCATAAACTTGAATATAAACTACGTACAGTCCTGCCTTCATTACGACAAACTCATCCATTTTTTTTGATAACTTGTATTGTGTTCTCTAAAAATTTTTTATCAATTCTTAAACATGCTGGTTTTTATAGCAATGGAATATGGCTGATATATATCCATTGACATGGAAAGTAGTCAAAGTGCTATTTGAACTCCCCCCCGCTGACTACGTCTATAATCCAGCTGCAACCTAGATTTTCTAAGGCTACAAAAGCTTTCCTCTACTCCTATACCTGCAGTCACCATTCGAAGTTTATTGAGCTTGAGAGCGCACAAAGAGAGTGAGAAAATCCAAACCAATCTCTTTCCTTTCACTTTCTAAATCCTGACATGGTCCATCACCTTTTAAAAATAGTGAGCTGGCCTTCCCCAAAAAGGAGAAAGGAAACAAATTCTAGTGGAAAACAATGGAAGAAGGATAATCTAATCTTTAAATAAGGAGACATGTTTCTGAAAGCTTAAGAAAGGAGAGTTTCACACTGATGTCACCTTCTCCTGAAAAATGTGAGCCCTCCAGGAGGTGAAGAGGGAAATATTAATGCTATTAATCTATTGTCCTCGAATTCTTCCTAAATAGATGGGATTTAAAGGAAGGCTCTAGGTCATAAGAAGTAGAAGTATTCATCGAAAACAAATGGTTTGCTCCTGATTGGCATTTAGTCTGTTCAACCATTCACAAGCCAGTCCCTGGGAAAACCTAAGTGTTCCAATGAACAGACACACAAATGAGTAGCTGTTACTTCCTATAGGTGACCCAAACTTTCCTTCCAAGCTAGTGTCTCATGGCCCAGTGAAAAAGAAAATGTACTTATCACCGACTTTGGAAATGCAAGTTCATTCTGGGGCACCGCTAGGTTGAGTGATGCCTCAAGTACATTTTATTTAAGGAAAAAAAACCCCCAAAAGTGTTTCTTCAAGGAATGGTGGCTATATTGGACCCTGCACGACAGTGCCAAGGAATGGTGACTCTATTGGACTCTGCATGACATTGTCAAATACTTTTATAAATTTTTTTTACCTCTACAGGACACATTTTTTTTGTTGTTGCTAACTTTTGAAGTCTATGCTTCCCTGTAGCATTGGGGACAATCATGGCAGCAAGAACTAGAATATAAGCTACCAAGAAGCAAAAAGAGAAGTGACAATTTCTGAAGACTGAAGATAATGAGTAGACGGTGAGCATGATAATGCCTGCTTGGGGACGCATCTGAGCTATTCACGGCACTATCACCAGTGCCCAGCACAGTGCCTCTCACACAGTAGATCATAATGACTTGCTTAATGAAGAATACACAGATATGGCAAAAGTTTGAGAACTGACAGATCATTTTGCTTTTAAGTATCATTAATGATTCAGATCTCAAATATTTAAGTTATGGTGAAAAGCCAATATTCTCAGGGCTTGCAGTATTTCCTAGCTATACTCTATCGTAAAGTTCATTACTCTACCGAGCAACTAAAAAAACCCAGAAGCAGTAGCCTAGTAATTTACTATCTGCCCAGATAATCTATAAACCAGACTCGGTAAAGAACAACGATCACCTTCCAGACACTGCTACCCACCAGAGGCTGCACTCATCTTCACATCTGGACCCTTCACTTCACTGTTGTGCCTCTATTTCCCTTTCGAGAAGACGAGCTCCTTGAGGACAGGAAGCAAGTCCTCTCTTATTTCCTTTTTCCTGGACATAGAGGATACCTCCCTAAATGTTGAATGAAATAAAATGTCTTGTGTGACATGTTGGTAAAATCTTATCCTGACCTGTTCTTGGTTAAAAAAATAGGTGTGTATATATATATATATATATATATGTATTTTTCCTTTGGGAGTTCCATTCCACACTCTGCTTCTGTCTCTCAGTGCCCCCTTGGGAAGGCAGTTATCAATCAGGATTCCCTTTCCTCGTGTAAAATGCGGGAAGGGTTCTAGGTGGCTTCCACTTCTGAAATTCTATGAATCAAAGGTATATTTCTTGAAAATTTAGCAGCTTAACACATTTGTTCACAAACTAAACATTTTTGGAGGCTGCAGTAACAATAGGTGAAAGTAGAGTTTTCCAAGTTGTCTTTTCTTTCATCTCATGTACAAAAGCCATAGGAAAAACATGTTTTCTTTATAGAAACGTAACTATAACATGTATCTACATAAATGGCTTCCCATTTAAATGTCTATGAATAAATCTTTCCATTTGATTTTTCTCTAGCTAGGACCTTTTTCATAACCATGAGGTCTGTGTATCCTCTTTCAGCCAGAGAAAACCACAGCATCCTGACAGTCCTAATCCGGAGAAGAACGCCATTCTGCTGTTAACCACTATGAGCGTGCTAGCCAGCCCCCAAGGTGGCCCACAATAATACCCAATTCCTGGTCTCCATATCCTTGTGCCAGCCTCCTCTCCCCACACTGGATCAGAGTTGTCTGTGTGATCAGTAGAATACAGAGAGGCGGTGGCATGTCACTTCTTAGATTAGGTTTTAACAGACTATGGCTTCAGTCTCATATTCTCTCTCTCTTTCTCTCCCTCTCTCTCTTTTCATTTGCTGCAGGGGAAGCCAGTTGTTGGGTTGTAAGCTGCACTATGGAAAGGCCCACATGGCAGGGAACAGAGGCCCTCAGTCCAGTAGCCCACAAGGACCTGGAGAAGCCAGTTGCCAGGTCATGAACACATTCAGGCAGCCTATGGAGAAGCCCACAAAGCAGAAAACTGAAATCCCTGCTAACAGCCAGTGAGGACCTGAGGCCTGCCCAAAACCACAAGAGTCAGCTTGGAGGCAGATCTCTTCCCATTCAAGCCTTCAGATGAGACTGCAGCCCTGCTCAATGGCTTGACTTGAACTTAGGAGAGTCCTTGAGTCAGAATCATTCATCCAAGCTGTTCCCAGATTTATGCCCACAGAAACTGTGAGATAATATATGTTTGCTGTTTTAAGCTGCTAAATTTTGGCATAATTTATTGCATAGCAAGAACAGGCATCAGAATACAGGCATTAAGAGTTTTATTTCAGTATCATGTGAATACCAAGTGCAAATCTTCAGGGATCTTTTATTGTTAATAAACCTTTTCTGCCTACCTTAGTAGACATGAAGTCTAAGCATTCTAAAATGTGCAGTCTTAATTTACATTATCCTAAGATGTGGAGTCTGCACAGTCCAGATATTTGTTTTTACAGTTTGTGGCAAAATGTCTTCTTGCCTTAAAGCCTTTGTATCTAAGTCTGAGGACTACTTTGCTGGGACCTTTATTTATAAAATCTCATAGAAATTATGCATGTATCCAACAGACTTACAATTTGAATGAGAACAGGATAAATTATAAGATATTCATGACACCAGTTCACTAGTTTTGTACCACATTTTGAAAATCAGGGTAATAGACCCATTTTGGACCAGAGGGGGTGTTAAGAGCAAGACATAGTTGTAAGTGGAGTCCTTGATATTATTCAAGACACTATTTCTCCTTTTAAATTCTTCAAAAATGACAACGTGACAAATATTTATAAATTAAAAGCATGCAACTGATTTGGAGTTTTGATAGAACGAGTATAACAGATTTATTTAGAGCGTAGAACTAGAAATCAATTCTAATTTGAATATAAGGTATTTTCCTTATCTTAACTTGAATATTAAACAACAGCTACAAATTTATGACAATGCTAATAGTGATCATTCGCTGAGCACTTATGTGATCTATACAAACATTTTCACATCTAATTCAAACCTCCCTTTGAATTGAATTTGAATAATAAGTATTATTATACCATTTTATGGATTCAAAATTGAGGCTTACAGGGTTTAAGTAATTTGCACACAGCTAGTAATAACAGACCCAGAATTCAAAGCCAAGCCTTTCTGAGACTAAGGTTCAGGCTCTTAGTACTATGCTGTATTGCCTTTCTATATTATTATTTATATTAATTTTGTTAATGACAACGTATTAGCAATTGTTGAGTTCTTTAGTACATGTTTATAGCAAACTTATAACCACTACTAAAAACAACAAAATACATGTGTTCAAAAAGATTTTGTATTAAGCTCAAGGTGAAGAAAGGAGTTTCCACTTTACTGGGGAAACCTCAGAAAACAACAGCAAAAGGATGACAGTTTTCAGCTTCTGGACTCTCCCTTCCCGTCCAGTGAGAAAGACAGTGTCAGCATTTTATGGATACACTTTCATCCCTGCATTTTGTAACTGTCACCATCTTCTGAGTTTTAGAGTTAGCCTTTGTCGTAGAATATCATTTCCCCTTCAATTTTCCTATTGAGGGTAAATATGATTTTAATATATTTCTGAGTATTCAATGCCAACCTTTAAAAAAATCTATACACATATAATTAGATTTTTTTTTCCAGGGGAGAAGGCCATTTATGTTATTCATCTTCCTGTGGAGTCTGAGCTGGAGTCCTTTGGTTTTTCTAGTTAGGATTCAAATCAGGCAGCTTCATCTGGGAATTTCCGGGCGGTGGTCACACTGGCACTGGGCAGTGTTTGTTACTCAGACTTTCAGGGTGTTGGGTAAAGAGGAGGCTGGCAGAGCTTACTAACACTCAGCCGGGCAGCATCTTCAGAATACTGCTCTGTCTGCTCTCACTGCGATTCTGCTTCCACCACGGCTGTGAAGGGCATCAAAAGAAAATGCAATGAGAAAAAACACGGCTTGTGGACTCATATGCAAAAAGGAAGTCGCTGACCATTTATTAAAATACATATTAAATAGGGGCAGTTGTTGCTTCTTACTCATCAGTTCTAATAATAACAGCCTGTCTTTTAAAAATCAGAGAAAAATTGATTTAGTTCTTTGGGTTTTGTGTGTGTGTGTGTGTGTGTGTGTGTGTGTGTGTGTGTGTGTGCACCTGTGTTTTTTTTTAAGTCAGAGGTGCTGCAAATTCACCAGATAGTTAATGTGATTCTGAAGTGTTTCTTTTTCCTTCATATTACAGTGAACTGCCCCATTTTGAGGATGATTTGCAATGATATTATGCACTATGGTGTATAAATATCTCTGGCAAATTGAGAGTGTAAATGTTTTTCAAATAACTATTCCCGGCTCATCTCTTTGTAAGGGCTCTATCTCAGACTTCTTAAATTCATTCCCTTGTTTCCTAAGTTTTTGTTTTCTTGTTGCTTTCTTCTTTTAAACCAGATATTTCTTTGTACCTTTATGCCACTGTTCCCATTTTAAAGGTGGAAAAGGATATGAAATATTAGCACTTTATTCAAGATCACAAAGAAAATCCCATGGCATAGGTTTATAAAACGGTTTACTGACTTACTGAACTGTATACCTGGACAAAAACAGTCTATCTATGCTTCATGCATCATTTCTCCGGAAAGAATAAAAGTGATCCCTGAATAACCATTGACAACAATCTCTAAGAGAAACTATTATCTTGACTCAGGCAACTGTTATAGTAGCAATAACAACATTAAAATAGAAAAATTTATTTCTAATTAGATTAAATCAGTATTAGAATGTGTATTTTATTATTTCTGTTTAACAAGAAGATTGAGTAAATTTTGTTTCCATTTATTCTATTTTGAGAAGGTTTAGAAAAACTACATCTATTTGATTGGATCATTAAAACAGTTAATACAGTTTAAAACACATTAAAATACATTCTTGATTTTTTTAAACTGACAATCTTAGACTACCTTGTCAAATCTCTCGCCTCTGTTATAGGATACTAATGTTCTACTTTACTTACAGAAATATGCAACTCAGACTAGTGAATTAATAGTTAATCAACACAGTTTAAACCAGACATTTTTGAAAGTGTATTCTTATAATTCAGAAAATCTGAGCATGCCCTCCCATCCCAAGCATGTTTATTTTTATAAAGTATATACACATTTATTCATATTGTAAATATTAGTAAAGCTTAGTTCCTTTCTTACCTTTTCGATTAAAAAGCATCAGCAGAAGTTATATTTTTCTTCCTCCACCCCAAAGGATTATTGTGGGCATATCCCATTTTGGACAACTGTTCTAGAGTTTCTATCTCTCAAGTGAAGATTTTTTACTTTATTTCAAGTATTTATACTTTATCTTTCATGTCCATAAATCAATATGTAGCTTTTAAACCGTGATTTCTGGTATTTATATAGTTTTATTGCAATGTAAATGCAAACACGAGCAGCATTACATTAAAGGACTAAAGAGCAATCCAGTCCTCTGATCTAAAAGTGAAGTGTGATTAAATGTGTATAAATCAGTGTGTCTATTTTAGTATATGTGCTGCCGAAGCGAGCACTAAATCAGTGTGTCTATTTGTATGAGGCTGGTGTTAGGGCAGAGTGAGAAAGAGGACGTAGAAATTGTCAAATATCTGAAGGTCTCCTGTGAGAAAAAGGGTCCAGCTAGTTCTTTCTTTTTTCAGAAAGACCATTTGGGACCCAATGGAAGTCACTGGGAGGCAAACTTTCTCAAGGA
Source organism: Cynocephalus volans (assembly GCF_027409185.1). Taxonomy (NCBI): domain Eukaryota; kingdom Metazoa; phylum Chordata; class Mammalia; order Dermoptera; family Cynocephalidae; genus Cynocephalus; species Cynocephalus volans. The sequence continues at coordinate 17,619,775 of NC_084466.1, forward strand.
AGGGAATATTAATTTACGGATTTAGTTACAATATAGGCTTTCCTATCACAGGCTGCTCTGTCCCCACAATCAATCCCTTAGCTAAGTGGGGTTTGAAGCTGTTGAGAATATGTAGACAGATTCCTGCACAGGATGGAAGTTGGAACAGATAATTGCTAATGTTTCTTTCAGTTATGTCTTGCGATTTAATAATCAAACAATTATCCAAAAGACTAGTAACTTGGAATCTCTTTGCCACAAAGAGATGTATTGACTGTGTTCAAATGTGCAAAGGTACTGTAGGAGGCAGAGGTGGGAGAGAGATTCCACTAGTCCAGAACCACAGGAAGAAATCCAGAGTCAATTGGGCCAAAGAAGCTTTTGGGAGCATCGGTCATGAGACGTTGTATTAAGTGAGTTTGAGGAGGTTCTCCCATAAGAGATCTTTGCAGAGGAAATAAAAATTATCCATCTAGAAAGATATGAACTTAAAAATCAAGAGTAAGCTGATCTCACAGAGTCAGAACTCTGTGGTTCTGTGGGTCATTATGACTGTCCACTGTGGTTAATTAACTAAAACCACTCCCCTCCCCACCCAAAAAGGAAAGAAAAGAAAGGAGACCATCCAGTGGAGAACAGAGGAGAAAGTGTCATTTTAATGCTTCTTGGACTTGCTTCTTTTGGTTAAGAGAAATTTACTCTGAGTCAGTGGGCAGGAGCCAGCTGATAATGCATCATTTTTTTTTTGAATAATGAAATGTGATGTTGCAGGATTCCTCACAGATCCAGAACCAGAGGCTGTGTGTGAGTTTCTGGTCTGTGCAGTATCTTGCAAAAATAAATACACAGCAAAATAGAGATAAGATGCAAGTTCCATCATTTATAGGCACGAGAGGCAGAAAATTCCTATACCCTTCTTCCCGGGTGATAAACAGGGCCGCATATCCAGTGAATAGTTCTACTTATTGAGGGTTTCTGAGAGAAGAAATCAATGCTGGTGCTTACGGGGCAGGTGCAGTACAAATAAAGCTCCTCAGTGTGTCCCTGGGCTCAAAGAAGCATGAGATCACACAGTTCACACAGGCCACAAGAAAGCTGCCAGCTCTGCCCATCTGGAGGCCGCTGTCACGATAAAGTCACCAGAGGAGCGGGTGTCCTGCTCTTCTGCCTCTCCCTCTCAGCTCGCAGCTTCCTTCCTCGGCACAGGCTGAGAAAAAGTAAATATTCTCTTTTTCAGAGCATGTCCACAGAGTTTTGCCTTTGGCTATTGTAAGACTCAGATAAAGCAGAAAGTGCTAAGTTTACCAACCAGTTAGTATTAGCTGCATAATGCTATGATGATTTATAACCAAAGTGGGGGTAATTTGGCCTACAAAATAAAGACTTGTAAGTCTAATGCATGCCAATGATGAGGTTAAACTCAATCAAGACTTTGTATTCAATAACTATTTAGATACCAAGAATAAGCCAAGTAATGGTTTAAAATTTGGATTCATTAAAATGTTGCCTGGAAAGGTGTATTAATCTTTTAAAATTTACTGTAATTTAAAAATATGGTCTAAATTTGCACAATTTGCACATATATTTGTTTTCTAATTGTGTTTAAAATAAATCCGTTATGTTATGTGTATATAATTATATAGTTTATGAAGTTGTTTTCACAATTTATGAGGTTAGCTTTTTTTTTTTTTTATTTTAAATTTTTATTTTGTCGATATACAGTGTGGTGGATTATTGTGGCCCATCACCGAAACCTCCCTCCCTCCTCTCTCTCCTCCCTCCCACCCAAAAATGTCCTTTCTGTTTGCTTGTCATATCAACTTCAAGGAATTGTGGTTGTTATATCTTCTCACCCCCCCGCCAGTTTTATTTTGTGTGTGTGTGTGTGTGTGTGTGTGTGTGTGAATTTATTTTTTTTATTTTTAGCTCCCACCAATAAGTGAGAACATGGGGTATTTCTCTTTCTGTGCCTGACTTGTTTCACTTAATATAATTCTCTCAAGGTCCATCCATGTTGTTGCAAATGGCAGTATTTCATTCGTTTTTATAGCTGAGTAGTATTCCATTGTGTAGATGTACCACATTTTCCGTATCCACTCATCTGATGATGGACATTTGGGCTGGTTCCAACTCTTGGCTATTGTAAAGAGTGCTGCGATGAACACTGGGGAACAGGTATACCTTCGACTTGATGATTTCCATTCCTCTGGGTATATTCCCAGCAGTGGGATAGCTGGGTCATATGGTAGATCTATCTGCAATTGTTTGAGGAACCTCCATACCATTTTCCATAGAGGTTGCACCATTTTGCAGTCCCACCAACAATGTATGAGAGTTCCTTTTTCTCCACAACCTCGCCAGCATTTATCGTTCAGAGTCTTTTGGATTTTAGCCATCCTAACTGGGGTTAGATGGTATCTCAGTGTAGTTTTGATTTGCATTTCCCGGATGCTGAGTGATGTTGAGCATTTTTTCATATGTCTGTTGGCCATTTGTATATCGTCCTTAGAGAAATGCCTACTTAGCTCTTTTGCCCATTTTTTAATTGGGTTGCTTGTTTACTTCTTGTAAAGTTGTTTGAGTTCCTTATATATTCTGGATATTAATCCTTTGTCAGATGTATATTTTGCAAATATTTTCTCCCACTCTGTTGGTTGTCTTTTAACTCTGTTAATTGTTTCTTTTGCTGTGCAGAAGCTTTTTAGTTTGTTATAATTCCATTTGTTTATTTTTCCTTTGGTTGCCCGTGCTTTTGGGGTCGTATTCATGAAGTCTGTGCCCAGTCCTATTTCCTGAAGTGTTTCTCCTATGTTTTCTTTAAGAAGTTTTATTGTTTCAGGGTGTATATTTAAATCCTTAATCCATTTTGAATTGATTTTAGTATATGGTGAGAGGTATGGATCTAGTTTCATTCTCCTGCATATGGATATCCAGTTATCCCAGCACCATTTGCTGAAGAGGCAGTCCCTTCCCCAGTGAATAGGCTTGGTGCCTTTGTCAAAGATCAGCTGGAAGTAAGTGTGTGGGTTGATTTCTGGATTCTCTATTCTATTCCATTGGTCAGTGTGTCTGTTTTTATGCCAGTACCATACTGTTTTGGTTATTATAGCTTTGTAGTATAGCTTGAAGTCAGGTAGTGTTATGCCTCCAGCTTTATCTTTTTTGCTCAGCATTGCTGTGGCTACACGTGGTCTTTTATTATTCCATATAAATGTCTGGATAGTTCTTTCCATTTCTGAGAAAAATGTCATTGGAATTTTGATGGGGATTGCATTGAATTTGTATATCACTTTGGGTAGTATGGACATTTTCACTATGTTGATTCTTCCAATCCAAGAGCATGGGATATCTTTCCATCTTCTTGTATCCTCTCTAATTTCTCTCAGCAGTGGTTTGTAGTTCTCATTACAGAGATTTTTCACATCCTTGGTTAACTCAATTCCTAAGTATTTTATTTTTTGGTGGCTATTGTAAATGGGCAGGCTTTCTTGATTTCTCGTTCTGCATGTTCACTATTGGAGAAAAGGAATGCTACTGATTTTTGTGTGTTGATTTTGTATCCTGCTACTGTGCTGAAATCATTTATCAACTCCAGGAGTTTTTTTGTAGAGGCTTTAGGCTGTTCGATATATAGGATCATGTCATCTGCAAACAGGGACAGTTTGACTTCATCTTTTCCAATCTGGATGCCCTTTATTTCCTTCTCTTCTCTGATTACTCTGGCTAGTACTTCCAACACTGTGTTGAATAGGAGTGGTGAGAGTGGGCATCCTTGTCTAGTTCCTGTTCTTAAAGGAATAGCTTTCAGCTTTTCCCCATTCAGGATGATATTGGCAGTGGGTTTGGCATATATGGCTTTAATTATGTTTACATACTCTCCATCTATACCTAACTTATAGAGGGTCTTTGTCATGAATGAGTGCTGAACTTTATCAAATGCTTTTTCAGCATCTATGGAGATGATCATATGGTCCTTGTGTTTGAGTTTATTAATATGGTGTATCACATTTATTGATTTGCATATGTTGAACCAAACTTGCATCCCTGGGATGAATCCCACTTGATCGTGGTGAATAATTTTACGTATGTGTTGCTGTATTCTGTTTGCTAGTATTTTAGAGAGCATTTTTGCATCTATATTCATCAAGGACATTGGCCTGTAGTTTCTTTTTTGGTTATATCTTTACCTGGTTTTGGTATCAGGATGATGTTTGCTTCATAGAATGAGTTTGGGAGATTTGCGTCCGTTTCAATCTTTTGGAATAGTTTGTAAAGAATTGGTATCAATTCCTTTTTGAATGTTTGGTAAAATTCTGCCGTGAATCCATCTGGTCCTGGGCTTTTCGTTGTTGGGAGCCTTCTGATAACCGCTTCAATCTCCTTTATTGTTATTTGTCTGTTCAAATTTTCTACATCTTCATGGTTCAGTTTTGGGAGCTTGTGTGTGTCCAGAAATTTATCCATTTCCTCCAGATTTTCAAATTTGTTGGCGTATAGTTGTTTATAGTAGTCTCGAATGATTCCTTGTATTTCAGATGAACCAGTTGTAATATCACCTTTTTCATTTCTAATTTTTCTTATTTGAATCTTCTCTCTTCTTTTTTTTGTTAGCCATGCGAATGGTTTGTCAATTTTATTTATCTTTTCAAAAAACCAACTTTTTGATTCATTGATCTTTTGAATTGTTTTTTGGGTTTCAATTTCATTCAGTTCTGCTCTGATCTTAATGATTTCTTTCTATCTGCTAACTTTAGGTTTGGATTGTTCTTGTTTTTCTAGTTCTTTAAGGTGAAGTGTTAGGTTGTTCACTTGCCATCTTTCCATTCTTCTGAAGTGAGCATTTAATGCAATACATTTCCCCCTTAATACTGCTTTTGCAGTATCCCACAGGTTTTGGTATGATGTATCATTATTTTCATTAGTTTCAATAAATTGTTTGATTTTCTGCTTGATTTCTTCTTGGACCCATATGTCATTAAGTAGAATGCTGTGTAATTTCCATGTGTTTGTATAGTTTCCAGAGTTTCTTTTGTTATTGAATTCTAGTTTTAATCCATTGTGGTCTGAGAAAATACATGGGATAATTCCAATTTTTTTGAATTTGTTGAGACTTGATTTGTGTCCTAATATGTGATCTATCCTGGAGAATGATCCATGTGCTGATGAGAAGAATCTATATTCTGAGGTTGTTGGATGGAATTTTCTGTAGATATCTGCCAAGTCCAATTGGTTTAGAGTCTTGTTTAGATCTTGTGTTTCTCTACTGATTCTTTGCCTCGATGATCTGTCTAATATTGACAGTGGGGTGTTCAGGTCCCCTGCTGTTATGGTATTAGTGTCTATTTCCTTCTTTAGGTCTAATAAAGTTTGTTTTATAAATCTGGCTGCTCCAACATTGGGTACGTACATATTCATGATTGTTATGTCTTCTTGATGGATCAGTCCTTTTATCATTAAGTAGTGTCCCTCATTGTCTCTTTTTATGGTTTTTAGTTTAAAGTCTATTTTGTCAGATATAAGAATAGCTACTCCAGCTCGTTTTTCTTTTCTGTTTGCATGGTAAATCTTTTTCCATCCTTTCACTCTTAGTCTATGTGAGTCTTTATGGGTGAGGTGGGTCTCTTGTAGGCAGCATATAGTTGGGTCCTCCTTTTTGATCCAGTCAGCCAGTCTGTGTCTTTTGATTGGGGAATTTAAGCCTTTTACATTAAGAGTTGTTATTGAAAGGTGTTGATTTATTCCTAGCATTTTATTGGTTGTTTGGTTGTCTTAGGTGTCTTTTGTTCCTTGCTTTCTGATTTACTGTTTGGTTTCTGTGTTTGTTGGTTCCTTAGGTTGTAGATAGCATTTTTGTTCGATTGTTTTCTCTTCATGAATGCCATTTTTATTATACTAGTGGGTTTTGATTTTTCTTGGGTTTTTATGGCAGTGGTAGTTATTTTTCAGGAACCAAACCCAGTACTCCCTTGAGAATTTCTTGTAAGGGTGGTCGTGTGGTAGTGACCTCCCGCAGTTTTTGTTTGTCTGAGAAATATATTATTTGCCCTTCATTTCGGAAGGATAGCCTTGCAGGGTAGAGTATTCTTGGCTGGCAATCTTTGTCTTTTAGTATTTTGAATATATCATCCCATTCCTTTCTAGCTTTTAGGATTTGTGACGAAAAGTCTGATGTTAACCTGATTGGGGCTCCCTTATAGGTGATTTGACACTTCTCTCTTGCAGCTTTTAAGATTCTTTCTTTGTCTTTGAGTTTTGCCAATTTGAGTATAACATGTCTTGGAGAAGACCTTTTTTGGGTTGAATACGTTTGGAGATTGTTGAGCTTCCTGGATCTGAAGATCTGTGATTTTTCCTATACCTGGGAAGTTTTCTGCCACTATTGTGTTGAATATGTTTTCAATGGAATCTCCATTTTCCTCCCCTTCTGGAATACCCATGACTTGGATATTTGAGTGCTTAAAGTTGTCTGATATCTCTCTCAGATTTTCTTCAATGTCTTTGATTCTTTTTTCTTTTTTTTTTGTCTGCTTGTGTTATTTCAAACAGCCCATCTTCAAGTTCAGAGGTTCTCTCTTCAACTTCCGCAAGCCTGTTGGTTAAACTCTCCATTGTGTTTTTTATTTCGCTGAATAACTTCTTCAGTTCGGCAAGTTCTGCTACATTTTTTTTCAGGACATTGATTTCCTTGTACATTTCCTCTTTCAGGTCCTGTATACTTTTCCTCGTTTCATCATGATGTCTAGCTGAGTTTTCTTGTATCTCATTCAGTTTCCTTAGAATTATCACTCGAAATTCCTTGTCAGTCATTTCAAGGGCTTCTTGTTCTATAGGATCTAGAGTTTGAGATTTATTAACTTTTGTTGGTGTACTTTCTTGAATTTTTGTATTTCTGGTATCTTTTTTTGATGTTTATTCATTGTGGCAGTGGGTTTCACAGTCCACTGGTTTGACACTATTGGCTATCTTAGGTGTTGCTGTGGTTGCCAATTTGGTATGGCTACCTCCATGACTGCTCAGTTGGCCTCTAGTGCCTTGTGTGTGTAGTTGCCTCGGGTCTTGTGCCTCTCCGGGGAGCCACCTCTCTGGTCAGCTTGGACTCTGCTGGGCTGCTGGATCATGGGGCGGTACCGGAGGGTGTGTGGTCTCTGCTGAGCTTCCACTTCCTGTTCCAGACTTTTCCCTGTTCCGTGTGCTCTGGCCCAGGCTGCTCGGATGCACCGAGGCACCACAGAGCGTATGGTCTCTGCAGAGCTTCCCCTTTCCCTCCAGGATGTCTCCCTGCTCTGTGCACACTAGGCCAGGCTTGGGATGGAGCCGCGTGGCAGCAGTGAAGCCTACCTGCTGCTAGATGGCGTGTCAGCGGCCCCCCACAGGGTGTGTGGACTCTATGGACCTTCTATCTCCCTTGCTGGACGTCTCTGTGCTCCGTACACATTGGGCCGGGCTGCTGGTTCACGAGGCAGCAGTGTGGTCCCTGTGGAGTTCTCGCCTCCTCTGAAGGACGTCTCCCTTCTCCGATTGCACTAGGTGGGGCTGGGGATGGAGCCGGGTGCCTGTGGTGAAGCCTACCTGCTGGATCACGCAGTGGCAGCCCTGCAGGGTGTGTGTTTTCTGCTGAGTCTCCACCTCCCTAGCCGGACGTCTCCCCACTTTGTGTGCATTGGGCTGGGCTGGGAATGGAGCCAGGTGGTGGTGGTGAAGCCTACCTGCTGGATCACACAGTGGCGGCCCTGCAGGGTGTGTGTTTTCTGCTGAGTCTCCGCCTCCCTAGCTGGACGTCTCCCCACTTTGTGCACACTGGGCTGGGCTGGGAATGGAGCCGGGTGGCGGAGGTGAAGCCTACCTGCTGGATCATGCAGTGGCAGCCCCGCAGGGTGTGTGTTTTCTGTCGAGCCTCCGCCTCCCTTGCCAGACGTCTCTCCACTCTGAGTGCACTGGGCTGGGCTGGGAATGGAGCCGGGTGGCGACAGTGAAGCCTATCTGCCGGATAGTGCGACGGTGGCCCCGCAGGGCATGTGGTCTCCGCGGAGCTACTGCCTCCCCTGCTGGACGTCTCCACGTTCCATATGCATCTGTTGTTATGTTTTTATAGTTTAATTCAGCTGATTTGTGGGAGAGAGTGACGCTAGGGACCGTCTATTCCACCATCTTGACTGGAAGTCTAGATATGTAACTTTAAATAAGTCAAATACAGTTCCCACTCTCACAAAATTTACCAACCAATGGGGGATATAGTAGTAAGCAATTACAACATAATATGTTCCATTCTGGATTTAAAGTGGTTGCCAATCAATTCCTCCCATGATTTGATGTTTGCTGTCACTGAGTAGGTTTTGGATTTGCAAGGCTGGTTATTTCTTCCCAAGCAGAATCACTATGCCTGCAATTTGTGTAGTTGCCACTAAGTGCTTCTGCCATTTAAGTCCTCCCCGGACTCTGAAGCATTCTCCTTTTCTCATGTTGGAGGTAACATAATCCACAATACAACAGGCCCTTCATATCTGTGAATTTCTCATCTGAAGAACCCTCACCGCCTCTTCCCAGCCGCCTTAGTGGCTGAACAGGTTGGCCGCCCCACTGGCCCTGGGCGACTGGGGGATTTTCATGCGGCGGTGCCGGGGACACAGCAACAGCGGCCTGGGGACAGCCCGTGGCGGGACAGGATGTCGCGGCTGCAGACAGCGCAGGAAGCCTGTGCAGGCTCAAGGTTAGTTTTTTTTTTTTTTTTAATTTAAAGTGTTAGATGCCTCTCATGATACAATGAGAACAAAATATGGAAAATAATAGTCAGCTCTATTGTCCGTCATCTTTAACTTGAACAATTATTAAAATTCTGGGTACAACAGTGTGTTCTAAAGTCTAATTAAGCTTTATTAGTTTTATCCCAATAATTGAGAAATTGTAATGACTTAAGCAAGAACTGAGCTAAAGTTTACCTTTGTGCAGCCTATAAAAAATATTTTTGGCAAACTGGATGAATCTTGCCAGGGGGCCAGTGTTGGTCATGGGTAGTAGGGTTTAGTTATGCAAACCAGACTCATGAAAGACTGATGTATAAACCACAGGTGAAGAGGTTATAGCATCCAATGTAGGGATGCAATTCTGCACCTGAATCACGTTCATACATTTGACTGTCTCTTAGCTCCTTGGACAAGCCCATTGTGTGCTGATTCTCAAAAAGTAAGTTTATGTTCAATTTCTGGGGATATCTTGTCTTATTTTAGGTAGTATGTAATACTATTAACAGTGAAGCATCAAGTATGAGCATTGTACAGAAGATAAAAATATCACAGCAATAATCATTTTTAAGAAAGACATGCTTTGTATATCATAAAATTCATCCATTCTAAGTGTACCATTCAGTGACTTTTGGTAGGTTAGAGTTGTGCAAACATCACCACAATCCAGTTGTAAAACATTTCCATGACTCCACAAAGATCCCTTGAACCTGTCTGCAATCACAAAACCCCAGGCAACTGCCTATCTGCAGTTTGTCTCTTTGGATTTTCCTTTTTGGTACGTTTCATAAAAATGTAATCATACAATATGACTGTAGTCTTTTGCACCTAGCTTCTTCCACTTAGCGTAATGTTTTTGAGATTCATCAATGTTATATCATGTATCAATATTTCTTTCCTTTTCATTGCTAGATAATATTTCATTGTATGGCTATACCACATTTTGTTTGTCCATTCACACCAGTTAATGAATGTTAAATTATCTTGACTATCATATACAAGCTGCTAAAAATACTCATGTATAAGTCTCTGTGTGGACATATGTTTTCATTTCTCTTGGGTAGATAACTAGGAGTGGAATTGCTAGGTCAAATGATAAATTTATTTATAACTTTTTAATGAAACTGTCAAACTTTTCCAAAGTGGCTGTGCTATCTTATATTCCCACAAGCAATGTCTGAGGGTTCCAGTTTCTCCTCATCTGCACCAGAACTTGTTTTGACTGTCGTTTTCATTGTAGCCATTCTATCTCTAATGTTCGTTTAATGCACATTATCTCATTTAACATTTGAGCTCAGTGGAGCTGTAAGCACACATTTTGGCAAATGGTGGAGTCAGTGCTCAGTCTACCCTATTGCATATCTCAGCTGCGGGCACTGGTGAGATCTCCCTGTTGAGAGGAGGAACTGGACATTGGGAGGAAGGACAGGGCAAGAACTCTCCATTGTATCTGGGCGAGTCTAAGATAAATAAACATAATCAATGGAAGCAGGAGATTCCAAGAAGAAACAGAAGAGGGTCAGGTGGCCTTCTGGGTGATCCCATTTGGGGCTGTTGCAGAGTCCAGAGAGTGGTAATGAGAGAATCACGAGAGTCAGTCACATGGAAACCCAGGGAAAGGAGGCTTTCAAGGCGAAAAGGATGAGGTGTTAGCGCCAAACGCTGCCCACTACTCACAGGAGGATGGAGCTTCAAGAGGGCGGGTGGGTTTCAGGGTTGGGATCAACAATAACCTTAGAGCATTCAGTCTCAGTAACGTGTTGGGGGAGAAGACAGATGGTCGGGGTGAATGGAACTGGAAACACGGATTACAGACTACCTTTGGATTACTCTACCCATGGAGACATTTGTAGAGAAAGGAAGAAGAAAGAACAGTAGAGGAGATAGGGAGCTGGCGGAGACGCCAGACTCCCCTTTCCTGTGAACCCCTGTGGCCCCAGGAACGGGGGAAACTTGACTTTATTTGTGAACAAATTTGTAGATACAATTTCTGTATCTATGAAAATAGGGCCTGAGCATCATCCCCACCAGACCCATTGCGTAGTCTGTGGGGCGACACGACATGCCGCCTGACAGTCTCCTGCTGTCAATGTTTCTTCACTCAAATACTCACCACCTCCCAGGCCTGCAGACTCCAGACCTGGGCCTTGGCTCCACCCTCTCCTTCATCCCGGTAAGTAGCCAAAGCAAGTTGATTCCACTTCTTGGATGTCATCTTCATCTTTTCTCCACTGCAGTGGGAGCGCTCCTGTTCAGTGCAGGATGTGTCGCAGCAAACCTGGTCTCTACTCACCCGGTGCCAGCACCCCCGTCTCCCTGAGCCTCCTGCTGTTGACGAATAGCCCCAGTGGGTGAAATCCTAGAATTGCCTCTGGTGGAGAATCACTACATTACTGTCAGTAAATGTGTTGTTATTGTGGAACTCATTATGTTGTATTATCATACTCTCTGTCTAGAACTGGGCCTGGCATACAGTAAGTGCACAGAAAAGAATTCAACTTGCAGAGAAGTTAAGACTGTGATCTTTAGAATTAGTCTGGGTTTTGATCTCTTCTCTAACACCGACCAGCTATGTGACGCTGGAAAATTATTTGACCTCCCCAAGCCTCAGTGTCTTCATTGTAGAATGGGGTAATGAGGCTATCAGGATTATGGTGTAGATTAAATGATGTCATTATCTGTAAAGTTCTTATGTACGCTTCAGGGCAGAGAGCAAATACTAATGAATAGTGCTATGAGAAGTATTCTCCACCTGTTTGACTGCAGAGGGCCTTGTTTAGTTACTTTCCCGATATTGGAGCTGGGCAAAGGGCCTGTCACAGAACAGTTGCTCAGCACGTTTTTTGTGGATGGGGCTAAAGTGTTATAGTGAAAGTAGATGTGCACAAAACGTTCAGAATGTGCAGAGGAGTCAAGCAAACACGAATAGGGAAGGTGGACAGGAAGAAAACTGCCAGTAGATGGCCTCTTCCTGCTTTATCTTCTTGCTCTGGCTTTCATCCCACTATCTGATCCCTGTGTTACTTTGAGCAACTTGAGGAGAAAGAAAACAGAAATCAGCAGCTGCACTAGATGCAGGACAACCTGGGTGGCATAATATGCCTTTTATTCAAAGACAAGTGTGTATATGTTTTACTTTCCCTACTGTGTTTTACTTTAAACCTGCTTGAGGGTTGAAGGTATTGTTGCTTGTTTCATTTAAATCTCTCTTTTCCAGGACCTTGGTTCTTGACTCAGATGATCAGTAAATGAATAAATAAATGTCTGATGTTGATAAACCTACTGTTCAGTAGAGCATGTGTTTTGCGGAGCTTTTCCTATTGTGCTATGGTATTGATGATGACCTGTCATATCTTCTGTCACAGATCCATGGGGTCATATGGGCAAGATTCTTGACTAGACTTATAGCCCACAGTTTGGAGCTTTGAGACAGGGTTCAGCTTCAGCAAAACTAGCTTTTGCTAGTTACTTTTTACTGATATAAAAGAATCCTTTTGTTCATTAGCATCACTGCTAGCAAACCAGGTTAGCTGGCAACAGTTGACCCAGAGTACAAATGAGAAAATTAAATGGAGACCCACCAGAAAGTCAAGATGGGGAAACAGGAAGGAATTTATACTTTAAGGTGATTTTTCTCAAAGTGTAGTCTTTGAACAATCTACCTAAGAATCAGCTAGGGAGAGGTGTTTTTTAAAGATACAGTTTCCTGGATCCTCCATGAGACCTGTGGAAGTAGAGTATGTTGGGAAAAGACCACCCCAAGCCTCCTTTTAATTTTTAATGCATATTAAAATTTGAGAACTACTGCTGTCAAGAGAAGACAGCTTAGTGTACATAGTCAGCTTCTACTGAGAACCTTCTTCTACAAGGTTTGCAACATTAGGCATTTTCACTGTTATTACAGAGTACTTTTTGAGATCTTAAGAGACATCATAATAGTGTTAGGAAAAGCTCTGGTTTGCAGTAAGAAGAGAATTGGTCCTGCCCATGTCTGTACTTTGGGTCAGTCAAAACTGCTTTGGCCTTCAGACCCCTCCCCTGCTATAGGAGCTGTTGGTCTTGCTGAATGATCCAGATGTTCTCTGATGACCCCAGAATTCATTGAGGCCATGGTCTTCAAAACCCTCTCTGCTGTTTTATGAATAATAATAGCAAACATTTATATACACTAACTCATTTAATTCTTCTCTAAGGTAGGTTACCTCCACTGTAAGGGTAGTAAAACTGAGGCACAGGGAAGTTAAGCTACTCACTGTTAAACAGCTAAATAACCAACCCAAAAGTTTATTTTTCCATCAAAAATAATTATTTCTATGTTAAAAAATCAAAATATTTCTATATTCAAAATAGTAGAAAGCACACTGGACAGGGAGTCAGGAGACCCAGGTCTAACCTGAGCTGCTATTACTAGTTACATGACCATGGCAGGTCATTTAACTTTCTGATTCTTATTTCTTCCTCAGTAAAATGACATTCCAGAACGTTCTAGGGTTCCTTTTAGTTTGCAAAATCTCGTGCTTTCCTCACTAATCTTCCTTAATGTATTTTGTACACTTGTTATGCTTCTTAAAAAAAAAAAAAAACAACTCAGTACACATCAAGGAATGATTAGCTTTAAAGATTTGCTTCAAAATTAAAGTACTTTAGTTAAATTCTTATTTAAAAAACATTCATATACATTAGTTTCTATTAGACAGAGGGATACATATTTTAAAGATAGGCATTATATTTCCAAGGGTTTATTTAATTTTTTTCTTTGTGCACCTGAAGAAAAATGAGGGGTGTCCTGCGACAGACACCTCCTGTACCCAGAAGAAGCTCCCAGAAATAGTGAAAGCTTGACTCAGCCAGCTGAGTTAGCTCTTCCTGTTTTAAAATGAGGTGAAAGCTTATATGGCTACTCATTTTGCTGTGAAAATTTCATCTGTTTTCATAGATGAGTTTTCCCAATGGTCCATATAGACTCCTATAAGTAAGCACCCCCCAAATGTTTCCTTTTCATACTTGTCTGGAGCACAGACGAGTCTTGAAAAGACAATTGTATAGCTTCTTGTGTTGCTTCATGGGCTTTAAGTGCCCACAAAGAGGATTCCTTATGCTTTAATTTCTCTTTATTTTTCTGACTGTAAAGACCCTTGGGGTAAATGCCAGCCCCACAATCCCGCCGTTATATGGTTACTGTCAGCCTGCTCAGATGATGTTTCCTGTTCATTAGGCCTCTTTTCATCTGACTACAATGTGCTGGCTTTGCTGCGATTCTTAGTCAACGCCCATCTCTTCAATAGCCTGTGAATGGTATTAAATGGTGTTTATGCTTGCTATTGTTGCCTTTTGTGTGGTTTGTCTAATTCACAGAGAAAAGTCGGCTTTTGTGGCCGAAGACCAGCTACGTCAGGGCGCACCATGTGCCTTCTGATGGGACCCAGTCCTGCTGAGTGATAACATTACGGGCCTGAGCTTCTTTGCAACACAATCCCGCATTCTTACCACAGTCAATACTCTCACAGGCAGACTGGTTTACTCTTTTTATTAAGAGGTAGGGAAGATAAAGCCCAAACAGATACCAGACCCTGAAACAAAACAGAAAAGAAGGGTAAGTTCAACTGATTTGCAACTTAGCCAGGCAAGAAGTGAGAAAAAGCAAGTGAAAAGAAAATTGCAGATGTGTTCTGTGAGCAAGCAGACGTGCCAGGTGTACCCACCACGGCAGCAACCACTTCACGTTTCAGGAGTAAGATTGCATGATGGTTTCAAGGTATTGTTTGAAATGATACTTAATACCAGAGTCACTACTCCGCTGGGCTTTTTCTAAAGTGCTCACAAAAGAGAAAGGATATTGTATTGACGATTACATTATCCTCTGGTTCAAGAGTCTTTGCGGGGCAGGTAAGTTGCTATGTCTTGAAAGGGCTTTTGATGTAAGAAGATCATTACGGGCTCAGAGGTAATTGATCCCTAGCAGTCCTGGCTGTGGGTTACTTCATCCTGTTGCGCTGTGTAATCCGTTTTCCAGCTATCTACAATCTTTCTTATACCCCTAATGGTGGCTTATATTTTGGTTTATTATTATTATTTTTCCTCTGAAAAGAGAAGTGTTTTCCAGACAAAAAGAGTCCAAAGCATATAAAGCAAAAGACTTTACTGTTAGCAGATGGTACACGTCCTTGAGTATCAAAAACATGTTTCTGAATTATGGGTCCAGCTTGCTTTCCTCACGTCGTTCTGACATAAAACCCAATCCAAATGTAAAACCGAATCTGAGCACAAACAAAGAAAAAGAAACCAGGGACCATAGTTAAAAAATGGTTCCGAGTCCATGTTTTCTGGAAAAGAAAGTGTGTAAACAGTACTACACTGAAAAATACTGACAAACTGGGATGATTTTAATCTCTCTTTAAAATTCTGAAAATTTTGCTCTTTTCTTTGGTGAGAAGGTTAAAGTACAAAGAGTCAAATCCCCCATCCCACCTCCAATTCAAGTAATCATGAGAGCTGCTCTTCAAAGGATCTGGAAGTTATTTACCTAAAATGAATCATGTCAACCCATGAAAAGCCTCTCCCTCCAATTGGGTTACAAATGTTTATTGTGCCTCGTATGCCTCGAGTATTGAGCTGGTTGCTATGGTAGGTTTCAAAAAAGTTGAATTTGCAATCTCTTGGGGGGAAAGTAAGACTATAAAGAAATCAGGGGTAATGAGGTATTAGCGAGGCAGGGTGATGAGGAGCCCTTCTGGAGGCAGGACCACAGGGGAGCAGGCTTGCGTCTCATGTGTCCCGGTGTCTTTAGACCTGAGCACAGGGTGTGGCATGTAACAGGGCTAAGTAAGTGTTGCCTGCATTTAGAGAGGTCTCCTGCTGGAAGGATAAAAAATATTTCAATACAAGAGGGGGGGGGGGTCATTACAAGGGAATAAGTAGCAAAAGCAATTGCCTGGATACAGGAAGGAACTTCTGGCAATAGGACCTGAGCCTTGAGTACGGGAGTCCTAAGTAAGGTCCCCTTCCCTGAACAGCCATTCTTCTCTGGTTGGGAAAACCAAGAGCAATGTAGGTGGTGGAGAAGTGAGAACGGGGGAGCTACTGGAACACTCAGGCGAGTGAGTCAAGTCTGGTGATCAGCGGGGCGGGGGGACAGGGAGAGTTGGTCATTCCATCTGAATCACCCACCTATCTGGCCAGACTGACCAGAGGCGGCGGCGAGTGTGTGTGTGTGTGTGTGTGTGTTTATGTTTGTGTGTGTGTGAGTGTGAGTGTGTGTGAGTGTGCGCGCGCGTGCGTGTGTGAGTGTGCGTGTGTGTGTCTTTGTGTGTGTGAGTGTGTGTGTGAGTGTGTGTGAGTGTGAGTGTGTGAGTGTGAGTGTGTGTGAGTGTGTGTGAGTGTGTGAGTGTGTGTGTGTGTGTGTGTGTGTGTGTGTCTTAGGAAGCAGGTGAAGTAAGGCTCATCAGCAGGGGAGGGGCCAGATAACTGCAGGCATCCAGACTCAGAAAGAACAATCTGCACTCGATGAAATGGGTTTTCATTCATTTATTGTTACATTTGTTCATTCATTTGATACACATTTAGTGGGAACCATCCTATTTAGTAGGCAAAACATGGTGCCAGGGACTCTTGGCGATAGCAAGAGAGCTTGAGAATCCTTATAACGGCATGCTTGGCTCTCTATCCCAGAAATATTTCAGGCTTCACAGTTGGGATTACTCAGTCCCACGAGGGCTCCTCTTTGTCACTGACTAAAAGCAGAGCACATACTCATCCACAGCACGGCTGTGCTGCTGTTCTTTGACTCATTCACACATTCACTTATTCACTCGCCAAATATTTATTGAGCCACGAATACGTACCTGGCACAATTTAAACTCTGGTGACAGAAATATCAAGAGAACATGGTTCCTAGCTGTGAGGGGCTCACAGCCTAGTGGCAGAGGCAGACATGTTAAGAATAATTACATGAGTGTAATCCTTATGTTGAGGGTGCTGTTGGAACACAGAGGACAACATTCCTACGTCTTCCCGGAGAGGCCTGGAAGACTTCACAGAGGAGCTCATGTGTAAGCTACGTCTTGAGGGAAGACTGGTCGCCACCCCCCACTCCCCATAGATAAAGGGGGAGTGGCATTCCAGGCAGAAGGGACAGTATGTGCAATTCCAAGAGTTCGTCTCTTGCTTTCTTCCATGTGGTCAAGCTCCACTTTTACTGCTATCTTGGTTCATTTGTTTACTAACCAAGTCCCCACCTTCCCCTCTTGAGAACTTGCATGTGGCCAAAACACTCTTCACCTGAGACGCCGGCTACTTCTTTCCTAAACCTCTGCCAGCGATCTACAACCAACTTCTCCCTACTGAAGCATGCCAGCTTTCCCAGATGCAGAACTGTAGAGTCTCAGGAACTGAAGGGACTTTTAAGATCCCTGGACTAGTGGTTTTTCTTTTCTTTTCTTTTTTGTTAACAGACATAACAGATGATCTGTTATGTCTCCAAGCGTGGACTCATATCATTGGCTGCAGCAGATAAGATAGGCCAAAACCTGTCCCTCTCTTTCCAACTCAACTGATGCCTAATGGAATGCCAGTAATTGAGAGTGGCATTATCATAGGACTAACATTGAAGCTGCAAACATTGGCCCTGCTTAAATCATAGATAATAAATTCCCTTTGTCTAATTTTATATATGATCTCAACCAATGCTTGGATCCTCTTACAACACCCTTGAACCTCAGCTTGAATATTCCCAGTGATGAAAATCTCATTTTCTGATAAGGCAACCATTCAATTCTTGGACAGCTCCAAATATTAGACAAATCTTTTTAAATGCAGTAGAAGTCTCCTTTTCTCTGACTTCAGTTTATTTGTTCTTGTTCCATCCCCTGTAGCTACATAAAAGAAATGTAGGCATGCCTCCTCTAATGGTCATTAAAAATATCTGAAGATTATTATCTGCATAATCATTTTCTTTTTCTAGCTTAAATATCACAATCACATGGTTCCCATTCTTGGGGGAACTCCATTTTGTCAATATATCTCCAAAAAGATGACACTCAGAACTAAAATAGTACTCTCAGTGTAGGCATGCCAACAAAGCATACATTTGCAACTATTGCTGTTTTTATTCAGGATGAACTATTGCTATTAATGTATTTCAAGATCTCATTAGCTCTTCTGGCGATTCTGTCTATTGGCCAGTGTTGCAATTTCCATTAAATTAAACTTCTGAAACAACTTTATTTGAATTGCCAGTGGCTCAGGTGTCTCCTCTTCTAATTGTTCAGGCAGTTTTTTAAAGCTCATCACAGAATTTTACATTTAACCCTATTAAATACCATCTCATTAGTTTTGCTTATTTTTCCAAACTTTCAAAACCAATTTGATATGTGTATCTGACATCTACTATATTAACTATCCTTCCAGCCTTGTGCCATTACTGAATCTAGTAAGCATGTCTATTTTATTCTAATCCAAATATTTAATCAAAATATCGAACAGATGGAACTAAATACAGAGACTAGTGATATGCCACTAGAGACTGTCTTCTCCATCTAAGTTGCATTGACCTTAATTAATATTAACAGAATAAAATGTTTTAACCAATTGTGAATTCACCAATCCTATCCCACTTGGCCGTGGATATATCATGAATGATATTTTTAAAATAACATCATTTTGGAAACCAAGATATGCAACTTGTTTGGAATAAAATTCTTTTGGAAATGCAAATGAAGTTAGCCATTAAATAGTTCAGTGCACCCTTGTACAGGGAAAAGAAGGCCTTTTAAGTTCTCACTAAGAGAATCAATAAGAACAGAAACTATAAAATGAAAACATGATCAATTTGTTAAATGTTCACATAGGGAAAAATATTAAAGGCGAAAGAAAAAACTGGGAAAGCTGTCTGGAACATATATTAGAAAGGGCTAATTTCGTTAATATACAAAGAGTTCAGATGAATTAATTATTTTTTTTAAAAGGTAACGCAAACGAAAATGGGCGAAGGACATGAACAGGTTCGAACACATACAAATTGCCAATTAGCACCTGAAGAAATGTTCAACCTCACTCACAACTGGAGATGAAAATTAAAACATAGATGAGATACCATTCTTCATCTATCATCTTGGCAAGATTAAAATGACTGATTTGTATGCAGTGTTGTAAGGGCGTGTGCAAAGAAGCCCTGTTATATGATTCATAGTAAATTAGTACCATGTCTGTGGAGGGCAACTTGGAATTATCAATCAAGTTTTAAAATACACAGACTCTTTGATCCAACAATTTTGCTCCTAGGAGGTACAAATAAATAGAGAAGTTGTAGATCTATTAATTGTCAGCTGTGTGACCTTTGGTAAGTTACCTGACCCTTTTGTGCTTTAAGTGTCCCCATATGAAAACTTGGGATGGAATAGTCTCTGCTTATTGGAATGTGGTGAGAAATAAATGAGTTCTTTAGAAATGTGCAGAGCATATACCAAGTGCTATATGTATATTCATTTTTTTACTGCTGTTGTTTAGAAAGTTTTCTATTTCAACCTTAAAAATAGTCCGTCAATAAGGTACATGCATACAATGTGACATACAATCCTTAGAAATAATCAGACAGTTTTGTAAATGTTGATTTGAAATAATGTCCAAGTTATATAAACTCTTTAGTAAGAGAAAAAATAACAAGAACAGTATGTATAATATGGCTTTTGTGTCAAAAAATAGGATATAGCACATATATGTTGTATGTGCATTATAATTTTTTGTAATAATAGACTATTAACAGTGGTTATGGCTGAACTGTGAAACTAGGGAAGGAGAGAAAGGCTTTTAATTTTCATTTTATATCCTTCTGTACTGTTTGAATATTTAAAGAATTATGTACACATAGTACTTGCATATTAAAAAAAAAATTATATACTGTGATCCAATTCTTGCAATCTATCCAAGATAATTTTTTTCATGAAGTAGGGATAAGCTTCTAGATATAACATGAAA
This sequence comes from Cynocephalus volans, assembly GCF_027409185.1. Lineage (NCBI taxonomy): Eukaryota > Metazoa > Chordata > Mammalia > Dermoptera > Cynocephalidae > Cynocephalus > Cynocephalus volans. Next base: position 17,639,463 of record NC_084466.1, read on the forward strand.
AATGTGAAAACCAATGAGGAGGAATTTTTCTGGGTGTCCTAACATTCTCCAAGAAGTAATGGTGTATTCTGGCATTTGGAAAGTACAGAGCACCCCACATCCGATACACCTGTAAGTCCTGTTGGCTCTACTTTCAAACTATATTCAGAACCTAGTGACATCTCACCACCCCACTGCCAGCATAGTAAAGTGAGCACCGTCCTGTCTTTCTCAGATTACTGTGGTAGCAGTGGTCTCTCTCTGCCCTTCCCTCCAAAGTCTACTCTCAACACAGCAGCCAGAGTAATCCTTTATATGTAAGATCATGTCACTCCTCTGCCCAGAATCCTGAGAAGTCTTCCCATTTCTCTCCGAGCAAAAGCCCCAGTTCTGCCAGCAGCTAGATGGACCCTGCTCCCTTGCTCCCTGCTGGTTCTGCTCCAGCTGTAAGGGCTGCTTGATTGTTCCTTAACATGCCTGGCTAGCTCCTGTCTAGGACTTCCACATTTGTCATTCTTTAGCCAGAACACTCTTCCCCAGATATCTGCAAGGCCAATTCTCTCACCTCCTTCAAGTCTTTGCTCAAATCTTACCTTCTCCATGAAGCTTACTCTGACCGCTGCTCCTACAGCTGCAACCCATGCCCCTCCCTGCAGATGACACCACAATCCTCCTTTGTCTCCCGACCCTGGCCTTAGCACTTACCACCCTCTAACATACACTGTTAGTTTCCTAGGGCTGAAGAGGACAAAGTACTACCAGCTGGGTGGCTTAAAACAACAGAAACTTATTCTCTCACAGTTTGGGAGGCCAGAAGTTCAAAGTCAAGGTGTCGGCAGGGCCGTGCTCCCTCTGAGACTCTGTGTACACTCTCTTTTCCTGCTTCTTCCTAGCTTCTCGTGGTGGCCGCCAATCCTTGGCCCTCCTTGGCTTGCAACTGCATCCCTCTGCAGTCACATGGCCTTCTCCTATTGCTTTGGGTCACATGGGTCATACTGCAGCATGACCTCATTCTAACTTCACTAATTACATCTGCAAAGACCCTATTTCCAAATAAGCTTGCATTCCAAGTTACAGGAGTTAGGACTTCAACACATCTTTTTGAGGGGCACAATTCAACCTGTAACACATGCTATATAACTTACATATTTTATCAGAGTTATTGTTTTTATTGTCTGTCTCTCCCATAGAATATAAATTCTACAAGGAATTTCTTTTTGTCATTTTTGTTCACTGATGAAACCCAAGGGCTGGAGCAGTCCTTGACAATTGGTAGATGTGCAATAAATACCTTTTGATGGCAGCTGGCTGTCATCACATGAACATACTTGCTGTTAGGTAAGATCATTCAACTCCTTATGCTCAAACTATCCAACTACTAAGTATTCTTCAGTTTCTTTCTAAAGAAAACACTGAGCAGCTGGCAAAATATTCTAGTTACCTAGGGGTTACATTTCTCATTAAAAACTTATTCTGGACATTCACCCTCCAGCAGTTTATCAGAATTGCCATGTGAATGTGCCTATCAGTTATGTCTCTAGCAGCATCTCTCCAGCAAAACATTAGAGAGAAAACCTGCTCTACCAAACTCATAAGATTGCTATGAAAGCTTCCTTTGCCCTACAGCTTTCTATAATGCCACAGTCGCCACCCATGATTCTGCAAAAGCTTTATTCAGTCTGCCTTTATGGGGGAGATGCAGAACCTAAGCCCAGCCCTGGATTCAAGCAATGACCCTGGTTACAGTCCCCATCTCACATGCAGCACTATTAATTCCTTTTCCTTCTGTTCATTGTTTCCTATCTCTGAACTTGGGGCTCAATAGATCTGTATTTTCAGCCCTACTCACAATTTCATTTTCTGTCTTTTTCCTGATGCAATGAAATTGTTGTCTTGTATTTGAAGCCAGGCTATGTTTGTGGTTTCCTCTTTTTTTATTTTATCTATCATTATTATACATTTGGAGCAGAGGGAATGAATCCTGACCTCCCTGGGACATCTTCAGCAGTTCTTAATTGTTTACAATCAAAGTACATTACACAATATAATAAAATATACTAAGTGAGGAAAGAAAGATGAGTAGGCACATATTCAGAAGGATATCTTAAATATATTGCCAATAATAAAAGAAAAAATATGCTTTGGATTAAATATATAAGGTCCATTTAATTGTAAGAAGAATTCATGAGAAAAAAATTGCCCTAAAATATTAAAATTGATCTGCATGATGGTTTCATAGGTCTGTTTGCTAATTAAAAATTCATAAAGCTGTTAAAAAAAGTATTCTGGCTTACAACTCAGCTCTCATGACTTTGGTTAGTGTGAATAAACCCTGGGTAAGCTGATGTAATCGAATTCCTAGTATGCAAAGCTGAGGTCCTGACCCTGAACCCATGCTCCCCTGGGGGCCTAAATGAGAAGGGCAGGGGAGATGCAGAGAAGTAGACGGCTGACCATGGGAGCCATTTGGGTTTTTGGAAGGAGAGGACAGGCTGGTGGCTGTGTTTAAGGATGATTAACCTGGTTGTGGTATGCAGTATGTGCTACAGGAAGGGTGGGGACAAGGAGACAAGCTTGGAAGTAATGAAAACCTTATCTTGGGGTAATAGGGGTGTTGAAGGAATGGCAAAATTAAATGACATTGCAAATGGAAAAAGTTAAGGCAGAATTTAGGGAGTGATCCCCACACCAAAAATTTCAATAAGGGCATTTTATAGCATGGAATTGGGCTTAAAGACAAGAGGAATTTGGAAGGAAGATGCATCTTTAGTGAGTTATTATGGGATGTTTGCCTCAATTCAAGATGCTGCTGCCACCATCCTGTGTCATTGCTCTTCTGACACCCCTGAAGTTGGTGACAACTGTGCAGGTAGCATGAAGACATTTGTACACAGACTTTGTTTAAAAGGAGCAAGCAGAGCTAACCAGTGATTTCATTTCATATTCTTCTTGGGTAGCTCCAAATTCAAAGAATCCCTCCTCAGCTATGGCAGATCAGTTCAAACCAGAGGCAAGGCTTGATGTCTATCCAGAAGCTGAGGCTACAAATATCACATCTTCACCCATAAAATCACCAGCCACACATCTGGCAGTGCATCTCCAGTCTTCTCAAGAACCCAACTGATGCATGACAAAGTTAGGATGGGACTGTAATGGGGCGCCAGACTCTTTGAGCTCTCTATAGGATATGGCATGGTTTAAAGAATCAGATTTTTCCTGAAAGAAGTAAGTTAATCTTGATTTTCAGAGTATTTGGACAGTCATGAAAAGCCACAATAAGCAATAATTTTAGGTTCTGTTGGGATTTTACAACATAAAAATCAGACATTGGGGTGCATCCTATTCATCCCCCTACATCTGTGTACAAAATTGATTTTTCCAATGGTTGAAATTTAAACAAAAAGAAAATCCTTGTTTTCAATTCTACTGATAAAAGAGACAATATATGCAACCTCCTCATTAACTGACTCTTCTGTTTTCTTAGATTTACTTCTTGAGAGAATTATTGAACATAAGAGAAAATGATTTGTTTCCATTGATTAGATGATGTGCCCATTCTGACAGCCATAGTTTTTATATTAAAGTTATTAATTATGTCATTAATGTGATTTGCAGAATCAAGAATAATCACTCAGGATCTGCCTGTATTGCTGGTTATGTTTTTTTTTTAAATAAATAAAGGCATTTTTAGAGGAAATAAATCTTGTGACAACAATAATAGATGAAAAGGTCAACAGCTCACTTTATAAATCACCACAAGCTAAAGGAAACCTCCTCTGATTACTTAAGTGGTGAGCGCTGAAAAGCCACGTTTCTCAAAATGTCCGTTTTCATATTGTGAAATTCTTAGGATCATCGTTACTTGCAAGCATTTAGGAAAGATGATTTTTCCATTGTTCATTGAAATTTCTTTCTCACTCACATAACCATTTCATTGCTTAAGGTTAGTAAGTTATTTAGAGCATGATAAGGCCAGGCTTGATTTAGATGTCCCTGAACTCTCCCTGGCAATATGTGTTCATATTAACTGGGAATACTGTGTACTTGTCTAATTTTCAGTAACTTTTCTCTCCTGGCAGATTGCCAAGAAATTAATTATGATAAGCAGGGAAGTAACTCTGTTCTATAGCTTGGTTCTGGCTGACTGCAGAACTCCAGTCTCAGAGTGAATGTCTGGATGTTGAAACTAAGTGATTCCTTGGAATTTTCTAGAAAAACTTGATTTCAGCTGGACAATTTGTAAGTAAGGGCCTTAACTATCACTCCTGATGGTTCTTGAGGAGCACGAGGCTGGCTTCATGGGCACAAGATGTGTGTAGTGACCCTCTACGTGGAAGGCCTAGCACTTGGTTTGATGCTCTGCACTGCTGTCTTGAAATTCTTAGTAAGTTTTGAAAAAGAGGCCCTGCTTTTCCATTGTGCCCTGGGCAAATTACGTAGCCTGTCCTGAGTGGGGGGCTAGTGTGTAGCACGTGTTCACAGGTCAGAGTGGCCCTGCAGAGTCAAGAAGCACAACTCATTTGCACAAATCAAAGTCTCTAACTGTGAAAGACCACTTCCCCCACAGTATGAATCTCTTTTGTTTCCCTCCCTTCTTTTTGGCAATAATGGGAAAATGCTCATGCTATCTCTATTCATGTCTTTGAGGAATGATGAGAGATTAAATGCTGAAGATTAGTTTTGCTCATAGTGGGTCAAAAATTCCTTAAATAAAGTTAGACTTTCTATTCTAGGATAAAGAATAGGAATTTAAAAAGTTTTCTATTAAGCAGTATATGCAGTTTTGTTGTGTTATTGTTAAGAAATACTACTATTAAAAAGTGAAATTGCAAAAAACAAAGTGAAATTGCTTTTATATTTGGGTGTCCTGGGAGCACATACTGAGAGAACCAGTTCTTTTTTGATAATGTAAAATCAATGCGGTATCTACCCATCATGTGGGTAAGAAATCATAGTCTATGAAGAGATTCTCAGCATCACTAATCATCAGAGAAATGCAAATCAAAACCACAACAAGGTATCACCTCACACCTGTTAGAATGGCCACATAAAAACAAGCAAAACCCAGAAAATAACAAGTGTTAGAGAGGATGTGGTGAAATTGGAACACTTGTACGTTGTTGGTGGGATTGTAATTAATATAGCCATTAAGGAAAACAGTATGAAGTTTCCTCAAAAAATTAAAAATAGAACTACCATATGAGTCAACAATCCCACTTCCAAGTACTTATCCAAAGGAATTGAAATCAGAAGCTCAAAGAAATATCTGCACCCCTGTGTTCATTACTGCATTACTCATGATAGCCAAGAGGTGAAAAAGAGCCTAAGTGTCTATCAAAGGATGAATGGATAAAGAAAATGTGGTATATACATAATGGAATGCCATTCCGTCCTAAAAAAGAAGGAAATCCTGGCATATGCTACAACATGGTGAAACTTGAGGACATTATGCTAAGTGAAGTAAGCCAGGCACAGAAAACAAACACTGTGTAATTCCACTTATTACTCAGAGAGAAAGTAGAATGGTGGTTGTCAGGGACTTGGGGTGAAGGGGAAATGGAATCGGTGTTCACTGGGTGCAGAGTTTTGGTCAGGCAAGACGGAGAAGTTCTAGAGAGCAGTTGGACAATATTGTGCTTACAGTTCACAATAGCGTACTGTGCGCTCACAATTTTCGTAAGTGCATTGATCTCATGTTATATGCTTTTTACCACGATAAGAGAAAGCAAGAAAAAAAGAAAGAAAGGTCAGTTCCTGTCAGCAAGGGCCACATAGGCCCCTGATGCCTCTAATTTCTCAACACTTTCAACATTCAGTACTCGAGGAATTATTCTAGATTACTTTAGTCTACTTTTAATTGGTCTGGGTTTACTTTACCCAGAGAATAGGAGGGCTATGCAGTTATATCCATAAAAGGCTGAAGGGCTGGCCGGTGGGCTCAGTGGGTTAGAGCGTGGTGTTGTAACACCAAGGTCAAGGATTTGGATCCCCGTACCAGCCACCCGCACACACACACAAAAAGGGCTAAGGCTGGGGTACTAGTCACCCTTCCTGGGCGTGCCCCCAGAGCTGGGAGAGGAAGCACAGTGTTTTCCACAGGTGGACATAGTATAGGCTTCTTTCTTTTAACTTGATTGGTGATTGGAGGTGTTTGTATTTACTATTGAACTACTTCTAAAAGTCAAGGAGAAGTGACAAGTTCCTGCTGTTCTCTATCTCAACTCCTGTAGTAATCGTCATCCTGGGACCCCTTTTGGCTTTCAGGCTACCCTTGTCCTTCTTTGAGTGTCTCCTGAACTTCGGGAGGTATCACGAAAGGATTGGCCAGGACGAAGTTCAGCAGATGGAGGTTACCACTTTGTTAAGATCTTCCAAAATACAGATCAGTGTTCAGAAATTGTTGCACAGTACAATTCTTGTTCATTGATTTACATATGTTTTCTACGCACATATTTTATAATAGAAGTAACGTACGTGGGGGCTTCTCAGTTTTGCTCACATGTATGGGAGATTGCAAAAGTGGCTCCATTTCTTTACCTGTCCCTGCATCCATACACGGGCCAGGTCACTTTGTATACCCTTCCATTCTGACACTTAACTTTGGTCAACAGAATATTGAGCTGAGGTGACACAAATCGAAACTCGGAAACCACTTGCATTATTGGGCTTGCTCACTCTGACCCTCTGTCATCTTCATGAGAAGGGCATGCCCGGCTAGCCTGCTGGTTGATGAGCTGGGCCATCCTAGATTGGCCAATGGCTGGCTGGTCCCCCAGACACATGAGCAAGCCCAGCCCAAATCAGCACATCTGCGGTCTACCAACCGCAGCCTCATCTCAGTAGGCACAGCCAGATTAGTTTAACCTTATAGACGCTTGAGCTGGATAAATGCAATTGTTATGATCTAATGTAGTTGCATGACTGTTACGTGGCCTTCTCGTGGCAGCAGACCACTGATCTACAGGCTATCATGTTAGCAGGCTGCACTTTCTACTCATGAGACTACGAAGGGTATGTGGAATGATGTCTGAAAATTCTCCTGTGAATTTTGACTGTCAGTGGGAGTGATTGGCGTCACCAGGTAGGACAGAGTGATGAGAGGTAGAGGAAGAAAAACTCTCCAAAGGTAAAAATATAGAAAAAGTGTGAGAATTGTTGTTGAGCATCCAAATATGGACAGTAACTGTCCTTGACCCGTCATCGTAGCTCCAGATCTAACAGAGAGATTGGCACTGAGAGGGAGGAATCAACAAACGATAGTGGAGCAGAGTGGGACATTTATGCTCCTGCTTCAGTTGCTATTCCGAGCATCTCAATTCTGGTCTGTAAAATCCAGAGCAGCCTGGTTGAAACATGTCACTTCCTTTTGATGGTGGCTAAAGGACTGGTTGTTGAAAACCTATTTAAAAATCACTAAATCAGAATTTGGTATAATTTAGCTTTAAGTTTCTCTCTGCTGCAAAAAATTCATTTAATAGAGATTAGGCAATATAATAATAGTGTTTAACTGTTATTTGGTAGTATTTAAAATATTTGAAAGAATAAATGGTTTTACTCACTCTGGCTTCTACAACAGGCATACATATCTATTCCTAACCATTGGTGTCTTTGAGGCAATATTTAGTGAGTTCTAAATATTAAAATAAAGTTTATACTTGAAAACAGTGAACTTCCTTCAAAAAATGGTTTAATTAAGAAAAATAAATGAATTAGTTTGGTTTTATTTTCAGTGCATGCAATTTCGTAAAGTTCTATCACATTTAGGAAGACGTAATCATGGAATTCTTTTGCTTATTTTGGAAGAGGTTTTTAAATTTTTTTTATTTTTCAGAGTTTTATTTGGAAATCTTAAAATTTCCAGACAATGCTATCTTGCCTTGAACCACCGCCTGGTAGGAATGTTACTGGAATGATCTTGGTGGTGGATTGTTTCCTCCCATTTGAAAGCAGATTTGTTACAAAAATTGATTTTGTAAAGAGTTTGAAAACATTTCCGCAATTTTCTCCCCTCCCCAACTTGTCATTTCTTATCTTCACTGTAAGAAAGGCTGCCACTGAGGATTCTGTAATTGTAGAAAGTCCTGATTAGAAGAATCACCTGGTTAGGTTTGAACCCTCTCTTTACAACAGGCCAGCTCTGGGTGAGGCTGTGGACGGCCATGGCCCTGAAACTGGTCACCTCTGCACCTGAAGTAGATGGATGATTTAGGGATTCTAGTTTCTGATTTGACCCATTCTGAGAACCCTCATGTTATTTCTTGCTGGGTTCTCCGTGGTGGCTCAATGATGACCTCAGGCAGGGACTGGCAAACTTTTGCTGTAAAGAGCCAAGCAGTAAATATTTTAGACTGCAGGCCATAGCGTCTCGATTGCAGCTACTTAATTCTGCCATTGTAGCAAGAAAGCAGCCATAGATAATATGTAAATGAATGTTTCAGTTATTATTGTTACTTACTGCAGTTGGAAATTCAGGTTTATTTCAAAACATAGAGAAGAACAACGCTGGCTGTCTGGAATCAGATCTGATTCTAGCTTGACCCACTTGCCCTATGTTGGGGGTCCTTTAACATTTTGTTCTTGTAGCTGGCATGACAGTTCATGTTCATGCTGCCATAGACACCTCCGGGTTGTGAAATTCTTAAGTAAAGCCTCAGCATTTTACCCCTTTCCTGCAATTTGTAAATGCATTTGTATTATAGTTAAACAATTTTAAGATCCCCCCCCCCAAAAAAGTCCTGTCACTTTATTAGGAAGAGAGAAATACATAACCTATACCAACCAAAGATTTAAAATGTTGATTCTTTTTTTTTGTAAAAGGAATCTTAATTCCACCCCCACCCCACCTCGATCTCCCCTCTCCAGGTGATATTAATAAGATGTGTGGTATGTAATATAAGCGCAGGTAATTTATAGCTAATTTCTAAAATAATATGCAGAGTTTATTGTTCTCATGGGTTTTTATTAATACTCCTAGGGTGATTACAAACTCAATTTAGATTGTCATGTGGCCTTCAGTACCAAAAGAAATGTTCATGGCATCTTGATCACAGTGTTTCTCCATCAGTCTTGGGCTTCTTCCTTACTAAAATTTAGCCATCAGTAAAGTGAAAAAGAATGCAGAAGAAACTGTGAAATCACACCACACAGCCAACTCAGCCATGCCCAAGGGCCCCGACCACTGACTGCCTCCTGAGACTGTAGTTTGCTGGCCCATGACAAGGTGACATAAGCTGCAGGATATGTGCTGTTTCTTGCCCCATGAGCAAGTCCCTTGGGAACTTAGCTGGAGTGTCACTCAAGGTGGTCTTTTTAAAAGTAGGCAGAGAGACAGTGATGCTGTTAGGGAATGGTCTGGATTCTGCTTTAGTTAGAAAAAAATCGTACCTAATTGGCTGCTATTATTCAGCAACAACACCTAACACCCTGTGTCATGGCACTGTGTGACAACCACTAATCTATACAACTAAAACTTAAGATGCTACTGTCCTGAGCTAGAGTTAAAACAGTGACAAAAGAGCTTATTTCAGAGGCAGCCCTATTAGACCTGTGCCTCTCTCTCTGTAGCTGAGTTAGCGTCATTAACAGTAGATTGCTTTACATTCAGAACCCATGCTATGAGAGAAGCTGTTTCAAATTATTATGATTAATAGGAAGTACAATATGCTCAGTTTATATAAACTATGCTAAGTTGGTGTTATATGCTAATAATTATGTTTTCAATAACAGAATCCTAAATCTTTAACAAGCCTTAAATTTATCTATTTATGTTACATAATGCCAAGTGGCAAAACTCTTTTATTAATAAATTGGCAATGAGTTGAAAAAATAATGTCACAGTTGATTGTGTATTCAGCAACATATAATTCACACAAGAATAAACTTATACCCAAATATGCTTTCAGGGTTCATATAAATTTTAGTCCAAAACAACAAACCAACAAAAATCACCCCCCCATTCAAAATAATGAGGGTTTAAAAAGGTATGCTCATAATTTAAGCATTCTAATTTTATTTCAGTATTTTAATAAGGAGAAACACATCTAGAAAGTCTGCAGCCATGATGTAAATTCAGCACTAGAAAAAGAAACAGCAGGGATAATGTTTTAAGAGCCTCATTTAAAATTTAGGGTCTTGGGTTTAGCTGCATTGGAACAGGTAGTTTAACTTCCTGAACAGTTAGGAAAATGGTTCCTTCTGTTAAATATGTTTTCTGAATGTCAAAATATTAGATTATGAGATGAGATTTTTATTAGAGTGGGCACTAATTCTAAATCTTATTAAACTTCTACTATTACCTATAAGGCTTGTTCAAGATGAGAAAACAATTTTAAAAAGAGAATTATAGCAATCGCACAGCTACTTGAAAAGAAAAGACTAACTGTAACATGCAGATAATTGAGGAAAAGTTATTTTGTGTTTTCTAAATTGTCTGGGTAACTACCGTAATTATCTACATCAGGGTGCCAGAGTGGCGTCTGTCCTAAGGTAACTGTAAATCACAGATTTTAGGTAACTCTAGCAGACTGACATTAGCACTAGGGAGGGCAAGAAATTGGGGCCAGAATTTATGGGAACAGTGATTGCCCTCATCGTGGACTTCTCGGCCCAAGGCAAACTAACTCCTCACCTTTATGGAGGAGGGGAGTGTTGAGATTGCTTCGAGGGCAATTAACCTAATGTCTTTTCAAGTATAAAGTATCCTCTCACCTCTGAATGTGCAATTGTACCTCCTACTCTGAGATTAACATGGAACACAGGCGGTATTGTGCTGCCCCAAACCATTTGTCAAATCCACACAATGTGAAATATCATTACCGATTGAATGAGGAGTTGAGCAGATTTCAGCTGTCTAGATATTGCTAAACCACTGGTTTGATCGACTCATTGATTAATTTTTTTGACCTGACCGACCTTACTTTGGGTTAGCTCAGCTGGCAATGTGTAGGCATGGATCTCTGTTGACAAAGTTATTGGCAGAAGAATGAAGTTCTGGACATAGATAAAGATGCACTTGCCTCCAGTTCTTCAAAGCACATTGGCTTCTTGCTTTGCTGTTTCATAAATTTCTCCCAACAGGGAACTGTAGAGTACACAGAAAAGAAAAAAGGGGCAGAAACAAACCAGTTCCTGTCATCTCTGTTGATTTTTCACTCAGTAGACTTCTTTATGGATTAAAAAACTTTTTTTCTGCTCCTTGTAAAGCGATGTTCATTGGAGCTTGGCCAACAGATGGTATCATCTCTTCCAGAGTCTATGCTATGGGTGGCTGATGGGAGCATATCTGTTCAGGGCATTCATGCAAATTATTACTTACTGCCCTATATGCTCATAAATTAATAGCTTCTCTGTGGATGAAAAACAGAAATTAGACAACCATTAAGGTTGAACAATGTTTAAAGAATATTAAATATTAATATATGAAATGAAAAAATATTGCAAGTGATAACAGCAGATTTGCCAAAAGCCTAACAAGCCAAGCCTAAGAATGCAAATAATAAAAACATGTTTTCAGCTAGATATTCTGGATGGTTTAGTATTCAAATTAAAGTTGATTTTTTCCCCTTTCAGTAAAAACAAAACAAAGTACTTACTGCTTGTTGTCATAGTGTATGAGTGCTCATTTTCATACTTGGAACGGAAACAAATTTAAGGGGAATAAACTAAAAAGGTCTGGGTTATTTTGGTCATTGTGCTTGTGAGAAGAATTTTCTTTGCAATATAGAAAGTACGTATCATGGATACTTAGAAAAAGAAGTTTTTATCAGTCTGTGATGTTTCATTTTTTAATCCCAGCATTTTAATAAATAATTGTCATTGGCAATTGTGTCCTAACGACTGTCTGCCAGACACTATAAAATTGGGACGGAAGTAGGCTGAAGGCTCCTCTGGGTGACAGGAGTCTACAGGTTAAAGTAAACTTGGGTGAGTGGGCATGGTCCCTGGTCTTTGGCAATAAGAAATTTAGGAGAAAAGTTTTCATGACTAGATGCCCATCCTTAAAATCCACTGTGCTCCCATTAGGCAGAGTTGACATCAGGGATGCTGATCCTGCCAAGTGACAAGCGGAAGAGGGCTCGAGCCCCACTTCTGTTCCCACTTTGGATTAGTTGTGAGGCTTTAGACAAGGGGACTCGCTGGGCTCATTTCTTGCTTATTTTTTATTTTTATTTCTTTGGCAGCTGGCCGGTACAGGGATTCCAGGGATCGAACCCCAGACCTTGGTGTTATTAGCATCAAGCTCTAACCAACTGAGCTAACCGGCCAGCCTTATTTCTTGCTTGTTATCCAGGGCCCTATGGACTTTGCAGAGGTACTGCGTTTGGTTGGTTAAATAAAATAAAACCTAAGCAAGTACACTACTATGTTCCATCATTCAATATTTCATTTATCAAGCATTTACTTTATGCCAAGTACTCTGCTAGTCACTGGGGAAATAAACTTGAATAATTAAAAAATGATAGCAAACATGTTTATATCATACATATATTGAGTATCAACTCATTTCATCCTCACAATAACCTTATGAAGAAATTGTCCTTTTTTATAGATGAAAAAACCAAGGCTCAGAGAAGTTAAGTAATTTGTCCAAGGTCACACAGCTAGTTAGTGGCAGAGCTGGGACATGAACCCAAGCAGCTAGCTCCAGAGTCCATACTCACCACTGTTCTAGGCTGACCCTTGACTGTATTATTCTTCCAGGCCCTTGTGTCAGAGATGAATCATTGTAAAACTACATGCGAGGCTGTAAGAGGGCTATGCCCCCAGCATCAATATGCCAACCCTGACAAGGGGCACCCGACCCAGCTTGGAGTGTGTATGAGTGTGCTCTGCTAAGTAGGTGGAGATAGGCCACAGGCAGCTTCCTGAGACAAGTGAGACCTCAGCTGAGTCTTGAAGAGTGGGAACATTCTCAGCCCAGGAAAGAAGAGCAAAGACACAGAGGCCAGAATTGGCCTGGAACATGCAGGACCCCACAGCCGTAGTCAAGCTGGGAGTGACAGCGAGGCTGGTGGTGTGGGGGGACCAGATCTCAGAGGACCCTGAAAGCCAGGCTCTGGAGCCACGATGGGATAATAATGATGAAGATGGGATGGTGATGTCAGGCTGTGGAAGGTTGTGGATTGTTGCATAGAGAAGGCAGGGCAGGAGAGGAGGGCAGGAGAGGAGGCCAGGAGGGGCAACATGATGAGCAGCTGTGGGAGGGACCATGGCCTTCTAAGGAGGAGTGACTTGGGAGGAGGGACATCCTACACCCAGTGCTTACCAAACTTTAATGTGCATGGGATTCACCAGGGCACTTGTCAACATGCAGACTCTGATTGGGGGGGCTGGGAGTGGTGGCTGAGACTCTGCATGTTATAAAAAATGTAATGTAATTTTTTATTTTATTTTTTTGGTGGGTAGCCAGTATGGGGATCTGAACCCTTGTCCTTGGTGTTACAGCACTGTGCTCTAACCAACTGAGCCAACCTGCCAGCCCTGAGATTGTGCATTTTTACAGGCACCCCGGTGATGCCCATGCTGTGAGTCCTGGACCACACATTGAGGAACAAGGCCATATGGAGTACACATAGGCTAGAAAGGGACCTCTGTCTTCTTTATGAAACTTCAAGGATAACCCCAGAGAGCAGGTGTAAACTGGTACATATCAGGGTTACTGCATTTGATTGCAAAGTATCTCTTCTGTCACTGGCTGGCTCTGGCTTGATCAAGGCTGCTAGCCTCCTTATTCCTTAACCAGGTGTGATCCCCTCCTAGGTATTTCAGTTGCCCACCCCCAAGACCTGTTTCCAGCCTCTTCATTTTCTAGAAAAATGAGATGAGGGAATTAAGGAGGTCAGTGCAGAGGAGAGGAAGCCTATGAAATTGATTCCAGGCCCCTTCGAAATGTATTTGTTTGATCTATTAGGCCCTACCTTCCCCAAATTGCATTTACGTATTTATAAAAATTCAGGGAAATAAAAAATCATCTTAGCTTTGAAGCATACGTAGCAACTTTTCAGGTAAATTGAGGCACACTCAACAGGGTTGCAGAAGGAGAGCTTTTGGGTTTCTCTGGATGCCTTTGGAGTACCATGTTGCCGTGGGGTCTTTGGGAGCCACAGCTCTTGACACCTGCTGTGGAAACTCGATACCCTTGAACAACAGAGTGTCCCAGAGAGAGGAATCCACAGGCTTCGTAGATGTGGGCATCACACTGAATCTGGCCAGATGTTCTCTCTTCGCCCATCACTGAGAAAACTGTGGGTGTGGCTGAAATTAGTTCCAGTAATCTCTGAACAAAGAACTAGCCTGAAACCAAGGAGACAATAAAAGAAAGCCCTACCCAGGAATCATACTAAATAAACTTTCATAAGGGGTGAAGTGAAGTGTGGTGGCAGCTAGAATGGTGGCAGTTAACATTCTAAAAATGCCATGGAAGTTGTTACCCAGGGATTTAGCTCCGAGGACAAACGTGCTTCCACAGCTGTGCTGAGAGCACTGCTCCGTCGCCCAGCTTGGCTATTCCACATTACCCCGGGCACTGGGAAGGCCCCCCAGGCTAAGTTCTGGTCATTCTTCAGTGACTTATTTTCTTGGCATCCTCTCTCAATTTAAAACAGAAAGTTCATGTTATACATATATTTCCCATTGTGCAAGGACCGAATATGCATTCTAGAACCTTTGGGGAAAATATCCAAGTGGACAGATAGCATCGATTTTTTAATTTTATTTTTATTTCTAGGAATTTTTCTAGTCTTAAGTTGTTGGCATTATTGGGATGTATAAAATTACAGGGAAAAAAGAGAAATCTGTTGCCTAAAGGCAGCAGAGCTGATTTGGGGCAATTCACTCCAGTCTCTCGACTAGGAATTTATACGGCCCCAATCATATCCTAGGTACTTCCTAAACAATGGCGAACAGGAGGCTAAAGAACGAATAGTTAAAAAGTTGGTTCAAGAAATCATCTCAGGACACTGAGGCTGTGACTAAAATAAAGCAGTAGGTAGACTCTACTCATTCAAATTCATTCCACATACTGCAGATCAGACCCTTCCTTTTTTTTAAAAAAAGTTTCTGTGAAGTGTTTATATTTTCTTTACCCGAGTAATGTGCTACTTTTATTCTCTTCTTGCTTTTTGCAAGACCTCAGCCAATCTTTCAGGGAGCTCTGGAGCTGGGAAGGCCCTTCAGAGTGTCCAATGTTGAGACAAAGGGTCTGGCCTTTATGTCCAGCAGTAGCCACTCATTGGCTGTGAACTGCCCCTGGGAAGGAGACGTGTTCCAGTTGCATTTTGCTATGTAACAAACTTCTCCAAAACTTAGTGGCTTTCTGTCATATCTTACAAATAGATGGGTCAGGAATTCAGACAGGGATCAACTGGTTGATGCTTCCGATTCACATACCATTGCCAGGTATCACTTGGTGGTGTTGAGCTGGCAGATGGGCTGGTCTGGAGGGTCCAAAATTTCTTCACTTACATGTCCGGCCCCTTTGTGGGGGAGACCAGAATGTGAGGCTCACCTGAGACTCTCAGTTGGATCATCTGCCTGTGGCTTCTCCAGCACAGTGGTCCTATAGTTGTTGGGCTTCTTATGTAGTAGCTCAGGGTTCCCAGAGACTTCCAAATGACAGAGAGTGGAATTTGCTAGTCTCTCCTGTCTTGGGTCCAGAAACTGTCACAACATCACTTCTGCTGAACTCTGTTGATCAAGGCAGTCACAGAATCTGCCCCAAATTCAAGGTGGGTGGATTAGATTTAACTCTACTGCTCAATGGCAGGAATATCAAAGAATTTGCCACCGTTTTTAATTCTACTACATAAATTTGGCTGAGGCAATTCCCTGTGGCATTGGGAAATCTCTAGAGAAGACCGCAGCTATGTGCCATCAGCAGCTGATCTTCCCAGAAGCTGGAGGTTGTGTGTCAGTTACGAGGAACAGACCTGGTGAGGCACCACAGTGTCTGCTATAGGACTAATGACATATATTCTCCAGAATTAGCCCCAGTGGGCAGTTGACAATGGGGTTATATTTTGGGGAGGAGAAAGGATTGACAAACGTTTGTCTAAGGAACGTCTTTAGTATCATTCCATAAGGGAGCTTTAAAGCCTAGGATGAAGAGAAATTAAGAGAGTTATCGATAAGAACTAAGGGTCAGTCCTTCAAGTCTACCTGTCCTGTGATAGGCAGATGTCTATTGAATGAATTCCAATGGGAGATGTGCTAAAACCTTCACTCTGTAAGATTCACAAGCAAACATTTTTTTAAAAAAAGTGGTTTTGGGGTCTCTATTTCCTTGAAAAGATTTATTCCATCTTTTAGAATCATATATTTTTAGAGCTGAGAGACACTGGTGACCCGTTGGCCCCATTTCCATTTTATGGAAGAGAAAACTGATCCAGAGAGTGAGACAACTTGTCCAAGATCACACAGCTAGTTAATGGCAGAGCAAAGAGCAGAACCCGGATCTCCTTTCTTCTATCCCAGTTCTCTTTCTTACTCTAAGGTATGGTTTTCAAACTGGAATTCTTCTGGCTGGCATTGGTGTTGTCTCTGAGGTACTGCAGGAACTTGGGGTGGAGTTGGTCCAAGACATAAGATTTCTGATGTACAGCTTTTGATAGTGAGCACAAGCATTTCTGCAAGATTCCTACTGTTTTTTAAAAAAGTTTGAAAATGATCCCTCTAGTGAAGAGTACAGACTTTGTATGCATTTCTCTCTCTCTCTTTTTTTTCCTTTTATGTCTGCATATCCAAGTAACAGAAGCTAATAAAAAGTTTAAAAGTTCTTTTTCTTTTTGCTTTGGATTCTGTCCAGTCCAACAGACTCTGTGGACCTGTTAAGAACAAGCCACTTTTCTAATGTGCTGTTATGATTAAAAGGCTGGGCAAGATAAGAGTCCCTGCCCTCAAAGAACTTACCATCTAATTACATAGTTACATAGAGTCAGCCCTGCAGAGTTCCTTGAAGGTCGTTTTAAGCTGCTTGCAGATAGTAGGGAGCCACTGAAGATTTTAGACCATAGGAGTGTTATGATTAGATCTTTACCTTTTAAGGAAGATATTGCGGAGCTCTTTCAATAGTCCAGATGAGCACAAAGGGCCTGGAGCTCTGGGGCTAGGAAGGAGATGGCAGGTTTATTAGGGTGTCAAAGCTTTAATGGGAAGATCCCCAGCTGTAGTTTTAGTTTAATTACATGGCAGGACTCACACTAATCTACAAACAAGACTGCAAAGGCAATGCTGCAGGAGGCAGAGTCATGTGACTGCTGCTGTTTCTAAGATCCCATCTTAGCTTAGGTAAAGTGGTCTCTCTTGTCTAGCAGATGCCTCATAAACAGGTTCACCTTTCAGTGACAAATGAAAACACAGATACAAATGAATGGGCAAAGAAGAGCCCCATTTGTCTGTGTTGCTTTACAAACAGCTCAGCAAAAGCATCCCAGTGAGCTTCAATCATCCCATTTCCCCTTTTTCTTTTCTCTCATTACAGTCATTATTGGTCACAAAAGGCTGCTCACAAAATAGCTAGTGATTATAATTTAATGCATCCTTTCTGAAACCTTCAGGGAAATTAAAGCAGGGAGCTACCTGGGGGAATGGGGCGGGGAAATGGTGCTGGATACATCCGAGGCAATAGCTCTAAGTGCTGGTTGTCCAACACTTCCCAGCTGTCTGACCGGGGCTGACCTGAGACAGCTTGGGAAAGCTAAGGTCACTCTCTTGCAAATGGAGTCAAACTGCAGCGGTATCTGAACGAGGGGATCCCAGCTGGAGTCCCATCTCTCAATCTGAGGAGTTTAGTGTTGTTCCTGAACTCTGAGTGAACCCCAGAAATGCCTACCGATGACATGCCAGCATCCAAAGTCAGCTCTGGGCCAGGCAAGTATGTTTGTCTTTTGGCTTCAGGTTATGGGATGGCGCAACTTCAAGCTCAAAGCTTCCCTGCCGGCATTAGCATGCAACCTCACAGAGCACTAAGGATTCAATTTAGAATGAATTCTCTCTCTCCAGTGCTCTCCAGTTCTTCCTCCATCTCTGTGCTCCCTAGTACCTTGAGGTCAGACCCAAATGATCTGATGATAAAAACCCAAATCACTGAAATAAAAGAGAAAGAAATTTATTTAGCAGCTGAAATAAATGTTCTTCTGATAACAGTCATCAATGAACAGTTCTAACAGTTTTTGCTTTTTGCAAAAACCCCAAACCCACACTGTCCTTTACAGTAACCAGTAGCCACGTGTGGCTATTTACATGTAAATTAAGTTGAAAATTCAGTTCTTCAGTTACATTAGCCAGTTTCAGCACTCAATGGTCACACGTGGCTGCAAACCTCAGTGTACCCGTGATAGTAAAATGTAGTAAAATAATTAAGAACTGATGAATGTTGAGTATTTGTCACTTTTGTTTTCTAATAGAATATTTAATGGCAAGCTTATTTATTAACAATTTTATTTATTAACAATGACAGTGCTTAACAACCATCACACAAAATTCCGGGAAATGTAATGATCAGCTCTAGTGAGCACATGCAAATAGCTCCAACACACCACCGCGACATTTCCAGTATCGAAGAAAATTCTATGTATGGTGTTGCTCCAAACAATGTACCATTTTACAAGTGTGGCCATAAAAATATCCAGAATGAGAATGAGACACCCCCAACCCCACATGGGCAGCAAAGAGAAAAGACTTTAAAGATTGTTATCTCCCCATCAGTCCTTCTCTTCCTCAGACTTCAACCAAATTCCTTGCTGCTACTTTGCAGAAGGGAATGCGCACTTAATTGTTTTAGAGGACACCATCATCCTCTTGGATACTTTGCTACAAAGTCCCCCCTCCATCCTCTGGTGCACTCCATAAACCTCTTCTTCCTTCCTTTCCTCTCTTCCTCTGACTGTAAACCTATCTCTTTTTTTTCCTCTAACTTCATCATCACATTAAAGCCTGAGGCCCATGATTATCCAAGTCACCTTCTAATTCACCTGGTGTGTTGTGTAGAATTCAAGACAATGCTGCAGGCTGGAACCTCACCAGAAGTTTATACAACACCATAATGTTCTGATTCCCCGGGCATTCTTCTGTTGATTGGAGTCTGGGATCTGTTTGCTTTCTCCAGATACCAGAGCTTTTTTCCTTGGGTCAGAGAATTCAGAGTGAGGTTTGTTTCAGAATAAAATAAGCACACAGAAGAGTCTTTCTTGTCAGCAAACCCAAGACAGAAGCTTCTTTTCTCCAAGAATATGCTCAAGGAGTATTCACAGGAGATGATGGCAATGATTTTTGTTTTTATTTTGGCTCAAACTAGCAAATGACATTTTGATATGGAAGATGAGTAAACAGGGAGTAGGGCCAGAGTGGGGACACGTTGTTCTGGAGCAAACCTTCTCAATGCTCCCTGTGCAGAAGAGAAAGCCAAGGAGTGTTTACAAAACACAGAAGCTCCAGCCCCACCCTTAGAGAGTCTGATTTGATTAGTTGGCTCTGGCATCAGTATTTTTTTTTTTTTTTTAATTTTGAATTCTGGTAAAATATAGACAATGTAAAATTTAGCATTTTAACCATTTTTAAGTGCACAGTTCAGTGGCATTAAATACATTCACGTTGTTGTGCAATCATTACCACGGTTCATCTCCAGAACTCCTTTTATCTTCAAAACCAAAACTGTATACCCATTAAAAAATAACTCCTGTTCCCTTCTTCCCCCAGCCCCTGGAAACCACCCTTTTGCTTTCTGTCTCTGATTTTGACTACTGTAGGTACCTCATATAAGTAGAATCATATTTGTCTTTATGTCACTGGCTTATTTCACTTAGCGTGATGTCTTCAAGGTTCATTCATGTTGTATCATGGGTCAGAATTTCTTTCCTTTCTAATACTGAATAATATTTCATTGTATGTATATATCACATTTGGTTTATCCATTCATCCATTGATAGACATTTGGGTTGCTTCCACCTTTTGATTAATGTGAATAATGTTACTATGAATGTGAGTGTTCAAATATCTCTGTTCTCAATTCTTTGGCATATGTACCCAGAAGTGGGATTGCTGGATCATATGGTAATTCTATTTTTTATTTTTTATTTTATTTTTTGAGGAACCACCATACTGTTTTCCACAGCAGCGGCATCATTTTATATTCCCACCAACAGTGCACAAGAGTTCCAATTTCTGCACATCCTTGCCAACACTTATTATTATTATTTTTTGATAGTAGCCATCTTATTCGGTGTGAGGTGGTATCTATTGTGGTTTTGAGACATTTTTGGTTTTGAAAAGCTCTTCAGGTGACTCTAATGTGCAAATGGGGTGAGAACCATGCCTGGAAGGAAGTTATGGATGTAGGAGGTCAGGACAGCTGGTCTGACATGGTGGACTAATTCCATCCTCCAGAGAAACTAGAAGAACTCTTGGCTTTGACACCAGATAGTTCTATATGAACTTTGGGCAAATTACTTGGCTCCCCATACCTGTTTCTGTGTTTATAAATAAAGGTGAGAAAACCTTCTCTAACAGCTGTTGTAATTATTACCTGGTGCACACCCTGAAATAAAATCCAGCTTCTGAGACATTGTCCAGGGCTTCCTCTCCCTCTTATCTGTGATTGCCCACAGGAAAGAGAAAGTGAAACAGGTGAGCCCCTCCATATCTCATTCTCACAGAGACATGAAAGACTAGGAACGGGTTAAGTCTGAACA
Source organism: Cynocephalus volans (assembly GCF_027409185.1). Lineage (NCBI taxonomy): Eukaryota > Metazoa > Chordata > Mammalia > Dermoptera > Cynocephalidae > Cynocephalus > Cynocephalus volans. The sequence goes on from NC_084466.1 coordinate 17,660,126, forward strand.
TCTGCTCAAGCTAATGTTTAGATTAAAGCTAAAAGCATTAAGGAAAAGGAATCAAACTCCACTAAAGGACCATCTTCAGCCAGGTGGTGAGAAGTAGGGCAAAGTGTTTGCTCTGAAAAAACGAAAAGCATAATTATTTTACCATTGTTCCTCCTATCGATAGCAATGCCGTCTTATTTTTCTGCCTTGTTTTCTCTTTTTCAAAGCTCTCTCTTGAGTATGATCTCATTGGATCCTCGAGAGATCCCTGTGAAGTAGGTAGTGCAGATAGAATTCACCCTATTTTATAGATGAGAGCCACATATGGAGGAAATGGTGCTTTCAAGTATGCAGGTGAAAAGATATTATTGTAGATCTGAAAAGTGAGCAATTTCCTGTCTTGTTAAGAGAGGCTTTAAGCTGGAGTAGAATTCTTTCCTTTTAAACAATTTTTAACCTACCCAGTTACGTGTTTCAAAACCAAATTCCACCACCTCATATAGAGCTTTACTTTTTATTTAACATTTTGGTCAAGGGTTGTTGTGTGTCTGTTTGTCATAATCCTCTTTGAGAGGTCAACCATATTAATTTTCTCTCACATTACATTAGCTGCTCAACATCTAACATTTTATCATAGATAGAGAATTATAAACTGAAATGAATATTTAGTAATTATCAGAACCACCTAAGGATGTGGTTAAAGACACTGAGGGATTAGAAATTAAATCTAAGTGGGGTTAATGGCAAATCAGACAACTCCAAGAGCTCCACTTCCATAGACAAAAATAACCTAAGTGAATTTGCTAAAGATTCTTTTTCCTTTGCCCTCAGAAGACCTATCACATAACCAGTCTCAAGCACTCACAAAAAGGGCCTGCACTGTTTGTTAGCTCAGGTGAATGCCGGCTCTGCACAACCCCCCCCCCCCCCCCCCCCCGGCCTCCGATGCCAGCACCTTGGACAGCTCTTTCCTGGGGGCTGGACCAGGACAGTCCCTACAGAAGCTCAGCCTGTTTTCTCCTGTCTGCTCTGACCATCCTGTGTGAGAAAGCTCCACCACCTGCCTGAGACTCTGCTCCACCAAGTAATGTTCTCACTGCCAAATACTATCACTGAGACACACAGCTCAGATCAATCCCCTCCAAGGCTCTGCTTGGTTGGGAACTCAAATTAATAACTTCTGTCCACCATCATACCATCCTGAACACAACCCATCTTGCCAATTAATTAATAACTTCATACAGGGAAGATCCTGGTAAGAGCGAATGGACCAACTCTCTAGTAGGGCTTTAGATTGTGGTTTGGAGATCAGCAACTCCTTTATTTATACCTAACCTGCAGGGTTGTTCTGAGGATTAAGTGTTAATGCTTATGAAGTGTTTAATGCCGTGTCTGGCATTTACTGTATAAACACTTATAAATACTGGTATTGAAGTGTGTGCTGCATCTCCTCAATGAAGCTGAATTTTCTTAAGGCCAAAACTGGAATCTAGACCTTTGTGTCCCAAAGAACCCAGGAACAGAGTAACTCTTCAATAGGTGTTTTCAACAGTAGCAAACACTGCTTCTTTTACTATAAGGAGAAACCAAGGGTTGGGAACAAAAATTGTCAGTGGTGTGCCTACTGTGGACTAGCTGTATATATTTTTTACATATGGAACACTTCATGATTTGATCATCCCCATGCAGCGCCGTGCTAATCTTCTGTGCACCATCCCAATTTTAGTCTATGTGCTGCCCAAGCCAGTATGGACTAACTGTAATATTTGTCCCTGTCTGTATCTACTCCACCAGGCTAGTGGAAATCTAAAAAGAGCTAATAATATCCATCAAAGTACTGGGAGGGTAAAGGGACTGTTTCAATACTATGCATAAGCAGACAACAATATCAACAACAAACCACCCTTCCCACTGACTTCACCTTCTCACACCATCTGATGTGCTGGGTTTGGGGGATGCCAAGCACTTCAGCACCTCCCCCCCCCACCTCTGCAATCAGGTCAGTGAAGGAGCTGGGGAGGGCCAGCCCCACCTCTCCACCCCTACCTCGGTTTCCCTACCCCCATGCTCCCCCCCCCACTGCTCCACAACAACATCTTAGAATGTAAATAATAATAATCATGGTAATAATAAACAAATAAACTTAAAAAAAGGAAAAGAACCAGCTACAAATCCTGAAAATGAAATAAAAAGTCATTCATTAATTATAATAAATAAATATAATAAATACTATATATTCGTTAAATGTCTATTATGTGTCAGGCATGGTTCTAGGCAATGGAAATAAAACAGTAAAAAAAAAAAAAAAGAATACAAAATTCCTGCCTCCAGGGAGTTTGCATTCTTGTGAGGGATTAACAGACAATAAGCAAGATAAATAAGTAAGACATATATATTAGATGGTGACAAGTCTTAACGACAAAAGGAAAGCACAATGTAGGGATAGGGTTTTAAGTGTGTGTATGATAACAATTTTAAATAGAGTGGTTAGGGATGCCCTTAATGAGATGGCATTTAATTTAAGGAGGGGAGCAGACAAGCCTGGTATATATCTTGAACAATCCAGTCAGAGGAAACAGCAAATAAAAGTATCCTGAGGCAGGAGCACGTTTAGGGTTTTGGAGGAACAGCAGGAGAATGATAGAACTGGAATGGTAGGAATAAGGGGAGATTGAAAAGAGGGCCAGGTGGCCCAAAGACATGTAGGCCACTGTAAGAACTTTGCATTTTACTCTGAGTGAGATGGGAAGCCATGGCAGGGTTTTAGCAGACGTGTGACATGATAGGGTTTATGTTTTAACAGAAGCAGAAGCAGGAGACCGACTCTGCGTTTACTGCAATGGTCCAAGTAAGAAACGATGATGGCTTGTACCAGGTTGGCAGCCGTGGAAATCATGAGAACATTCTGTACTGTGACATTTATTGAAGATAGAAGGAATTGTTGATGAGTTCAAAATGAGATGTGAAATAAAAAGAGGAGGCAAGAGTAATCTACATTTTTTATCTGTGTAATTAGAAAATTAGAGTAGCTAGTTACTGAGGTGAAAAGGGGGTGGAAGAATCAGGCTGTGGGGGAAGATCTGGAGCTGAGTTTTCAATCTGAGATACTATTAAACATCCCAAGGGAAATGCCCAAGGTGGCAGCTTGGTATGAAAATGTGGAATTTGGAGGGAGGGCCAGGGTGGAGAGACACATTGTGGAGTCTTCAGCATGCAGCTGTGCATAAGGCCATGAAACTGGATAGGACCCCCAGTAAAGAGTGTGGATAAGAAAGCCGAGAAGTCCAAGCGCTCTCCTGGGGTCACGTCAGTACCTTGAGGTTGGGGAGATAAAACAGAAAGTAGTCAATGGAAACCATAAACTCTAATGAACACGAAGAGACAATCAGTCAAACTGGAAGACAATCCTGAGGAATGTATCAAAATGCAGCTCAGAGATGTGATATTATGAGATCATCTATGTATCTATCCATCTCTTTCTCTTCATATGGGTTCTGGACCACACTTCCTGGCTCATAACTCCCACAGCCCCTGTTATTTCCTAAGTGACTAAAACAATAAGCATATCTTTTGTAAAGTATTTGGCCTTTAGTCCTTGGTTCCTGAAACAGCTTCTGAACATCTTCAGAGTGATAAAGTGAGACAGTCTTTTGTTATGATGTTGGGGCACTTTAGGCCTCAGAACACAGAATCTATCTGACCTTCTCCTGTCCTGTCCCCTGCTCCTCTTGCTCCCCAAGGGAGGCCATAGAAACTAAAAATATACCCTAACCTTCCCCTGTGTGTCTATCTTGGAGCTGGCCATAAAGAAATTCTTGACCTATCTTGTCTAATTGCAGGTGATAAGAAGTTCTCTAAGGAAAAAAAAAAAAAAAAAAAAAAAAAAAATATATATATATATATATATATATATATATATATATATGTCAGAGACTGCTATCTACATAAAGAAATAAAGAGTGTAGGAGAAAAAATAAATGAAAGTAAAATACGTTCTTTTATTCCTCTTATTCTTAATTAATCTAAAAGATAACTGTGTAAAGTAATACTAGTAATAATGTACTGAGTGATTATAGCATGTGGATAAGTGATAGAATGACATAGTGTCATATGGGATGAGAGAGAGAAATTTGGAATACTTTGTTATAAAGTACCCACACTACATGGGAAGTGGGAGAGTTATTTTTACTCTTGATATGATATGATGAAAATAGCACTTTACCTGTGTGATCTTCCTCCCAAAGATGTATAATCCCAGATTAACCTGAGAAAAACATCAGACACCTCAAAACTATGAAGGTCGTCAAAAACAAGGGAAGTCTGAGAAACTGTCACAGCCAAGAAGAGCCTAAGGAGATATGATAACTATGTATACTGTGGTATCCTGGATGGGCTCCTGACACTGAAAAAGGATATTGGGTTAAAAACAAAGCCAGTCTGAATGAAGTGTGGACTTTGGTTAATAAAATGTATCAATATTGGTTCATTAATTGTGGCAAATATTTCATATTAATATAAGACGTTAATCATAGGGGAAACTGGGCATGGTGGATATGGGGACTTTCTGTATTAGCTTTGCAATATTTCTGCAAATCTATAACTATTCTAAAACTAAGTTTACTAAAAAATGGAAAAGCCCCGTTATATGAAAAAGTACAAGGAGTATGAATACAATAAATATGACCATTAATAGACAGAGAATTACAGAATTAATATAAAAATTCAGTCCAGACACATGATGCTTACAAGAGACGAATCTAAAATAACAACAAAATAACAAAAGCTTAAAAATAAAGTAATAAAAATATGTAAGAAAAAGAAAGCTACTGTAGCAATATAAATATCAGATAAAACACGATTTAACAATCATAAGCAAAGTTAAAATGAAAAATTTGCTCAGATATAAAAATTATAAACTTCTATGAACCTAGCAAAACAGAAATAGCAAAAACTAAAGAAAATGAGGAAAATGGACAAATCCATAACTACAGCGGGGGATTTTTGTGTTTCTCTCTCAGAAACTTATAAATCAAGTAGATAACAGATTAGAAACAATAAATAAGATTTGAATACCAGAATTAACAATATAATCAAAGAAATACAGAATTTGCATTTTTTGTAAACATGTAACATTTATTAAAATTGACTAAACACTAGATCACAGAGGAAGTATTAACACATTTTCTTAAGATTATCACCTTAAAGCTCACTTTCCCTGACCAAAAGAATTAAAATATAAAACAATAAAAATGCTGTAAAATTAATATCTGTATGTTGAGAAACTAAAAATACATTATTAATAATTTATAGCTAAAGAGGAAGTTACAATTTAAGTGATAAAATATATAGAACTGACAACAAAAACACTACATTTCAATACTTGTAGAATACAGCTAAATCGGTACTCAGAGGGAAAATTTTAATCTTAACATAATTTAAAAATATGACAGATCAAAAATTAACTCCCTCAAAAAGAAGAAAACAAACAATAAAGTTATGTGGAAACATTAATTAAATAGAAAATAAAAACATAGATGTTATCAAGAGAAATAAAAGATGTTTCTTTGAAAAAACTTGTGTATAAGAAAAATCATTAGCCAAATTAAGACAAGAAAAGGAAAAAGAAAAGCAAAAATAAGACAGTCAGAAATAAACTATTCTAGAAAAAAAAGTGGTCTGTAACTACAAAGAATAGAGATGTTAAAATCATAAAAGAATATAAGTTGCTTCATGTCAATAAAGTTGAAAATGTAAATAAAAATTTTTTTTAGAAAAAAATGGCTGAAGACAGAAAAATTGTACAAATCAACAGTCATTTAAAAAAAATTAATCTGCAGGTAAAAAAACCAACAACAAAAAACTGTCTTGTAAAAGACACCTAGACCGAACAACTTTATAGAAGAAAATAACTAATATTTTACATAAAAATATTCCTTACTTTAAGCAATCTACCCGAGAGAATAGAAGAGCGTCATTTTATGAGACTGTTATAACCAATGTACCAAAACCAGACAAAGGAGTATAAAATTTTAAAAACAGTATACCAATTTTGCTTACAAATAAATATGCAATATTTCAAAATAAGTTATAAGCAATTTAAAATTTCAAATAAAGTGTAAACTAACTCAGTAAAGAATCATTCATTATGATCAAGCAGGATTCATTGCAAAAAAGCAAAATTGGCTCAACGTAAGGAAATCTATCAATGTAGATAAATTTATACATTAATGTATTAAAATCATAATATCTCTATAACTGCATAAAGAACATATCATGCAATTTAATATTTATAAAATATAAAATTATTGGCAAAGTAGTAAAAGAAAGGAATATCCTTAATGTGAAATGGTATTTTCCAAAGACCTAGATCAAATACTATAAAATAATGGAATTTAGGAGCGGTCCCATTGAAGTTAGGAATTTGGCAAAATTGTCCCACTATGAGCACTACTATTTATCATTGTTCTAGAGATTCTAGTTAATGCCAAAAGAAAAGAAAAAAAATAAGTAAAAGTTGAAAGATTGGTAAGTAAAAGACAAAATTGTTCTTGTTTGCAGATTATATGACTATCTTCAAAGAAGATTTAAGAAAATCTGCAGAAAAAAATTATAATTCATTATCAGAGTTTAAAAAGATTGCTAGATATAAAGTCATCATACAAAAATCAGATGTTTCTATACAGCAGCAATAACCAATTATAAAATGTAATAGAAAAAAAGAGGCCATCCTCCATTCTCAACAATAGCTAAAACTACTGGGTACCTAGAGATAGATTTGAAACTTTTATGGAGAAAGTTACAAAATGCAATTGAAGGGCATAAAAATATCTGAATAAATAGATATATCAGGCTTACGGATGGGACGTCTCAATAGCATAAAGATAGTGATTCTTCTCGAATCAATCTTTTAATTCAATGTAAGTTAGTAGGATTTTTGTAGAAATCGACAGAATGATTCTAATATTCATATGTAAATATATAATATGTATGAGCACAGGGATTCACACCTGTTTTATTCACTGATTTACTTCCAAGCACATTGGAAAAAGTGCATGACATATACTAGCTGCTCAATAAATTTTTGTTAAAGGAATGAATAGCCAAGAGTGCCAAGACTATTCTGATGTAGAACAAGACTTTTACGATGAGTTTTTAAGTCTTAATAGAAAGCTGTAGAAAGTAAGATGGCACAGCATTCGTATAGGGATAGAAAAGTGAATCAGTGGGAAGGATGGAGAATCCAGAAACAGAGAGAAGTAAATATAGGACTTTACAGATGGAAGATGTTGGGACAATTGGTTTTTCCATATTAAAAAAAAAAAGTAACATTCAGTTCCTTCTTCATATCTTACATTGTAAACCTCAGATATATCAATGACCTAAACTTGAAAAAATATGTTAAATATTAAATTATAGAAGAATAATTTTATGACCTCAAAGAAGATAATGATTTATTAAAGATACATATATATATATACACACACACACATATACATAAAAACCAAAACAGAAATCATGTGAAAAAACGACGAAGTCACCTACATAAAAGTTAAAACCTTCTGAATGGCAAAAGGAAAAAAACATAATGTTAAAAGAAAAGTCAGAAGTGAAGGTAAATGATTTTCAGCATACATATAAGGCAAATGGTTAGTATTCTGAATATATAAAGAACTGATATGAATTGATGATAAAAGACTAGTTTTTAAAACGAGGCAAAGGATATGACTAGGCAACTCACAGAGGAGAAACCCTGGATACCCACCTGAAGTGTATTTCTTAATTTCCAAATATCTCAGATTTTTTATCTAGCTTTTTGTGAGTTTTAGCTCACTCTACTGTTGTCAGAGGACATACTATTTGTAATTTCAATTATTTGAAATTTCCTGAGACTTTATTTATGGCTCAGAATAAATGATTATTTAATTGCAGCATTTATATCAGGATATTCCACATTATAGCTGCTCAGTGAATATTTGTTGAAAGAACCAATGCAAAGTCTCAAAATAATTGACCTCCCAAACATCCTTTCTCTGGAAGTTGTTTTTCAATTAAGCAAAGAATAAATTTTTAAAATCTCTAGCAAAAATAACAAAATGCTAACATATTTTTTCATTTTGGATTGTGAGTACTTGGTATTTGCTATTTTTATTTATTTATGTATTTTTGCATTTTTTGTTATTTATATTTTTGGTACTGATTTTGTGAAGTGAATTTGATATTTAATAAATAAGTCAGATCAACTGAATAAACAATCTTTAGCATTTTAAGATAAAAGTAAATGTGGGTGATGTAATTAACTATAAGGAAGAGCTCTATTATGGTGTTGGAAATTACCTTGATGCAATAATCATCTTTAAGTACTCTACTAGGTGAATGACCCCAGAGGTCATAGACTAGAGAGGCTTGCAAACCAAATCAAACTAAGACATTCAAATAACATGCCTTCAAGCAAGAAGAAAGAGGAAATAGATGGGGCAGGTTAGCAAATTTAGGACAGGAGCAAGTGGGACTGAAGGAAACCACCATTTGAGTCCTGTGTTACACAATGATCATATGTCATGTCACTCTCTCTTGGCCACCTCTCCCCTCATGAGGGTCAGAATCAAGGTTGGATCAAGAAATACCTGGGGCTAACAGCCTCTCATACTTCAATGGTCATACAGCATTAGTGCACTCAATTATCTATGGAATTTCAACTGTTCCTACTGTAATGGAAGCCTAGTGCCAAATAAATATGTATGCATTTGTCCTAGAATGGTGTTTATCAGGGTTTTAGGAAAATCCATGCGAAATTGAATTCTATTTTGTTAGCTAATTATGTTGCTAGGACCAAATGTATCCCCCAAAAGTTTATGTATTGGAAACTTGATCCCCATTGTAACAGTGTTAAGAGGGTGGGAAATCCAGTTATGGTATTTTAAAAGTGGGGCCTTTGAGAGGTGATTGGATTGTGAGGACTGTGCCCTCATGAATGGATTAATTTATTCATGGTGTAATGTGTTGATGTTTTAATGAGTTGTCATTGGCATGTACTGGTGGCATTATAAGGAGAGCATATGAGAAGCTCTTGCCATTCTTACCACGTGATTGCCTGCATTGCCATGGGACTCTGCAGAGAGTGTCTACTAAGAAGAAGGCCCTTGCCAGATATGTTCCCTGGACCTTGCTTAGACTTCTCAGGCTCCAAAACTGTAAGAAATAAATTTTATTTTCTTATAAATTACCCTGTTCCAAGTATTCAGTTATAAGCAAGAGAAAAGGGACTAATTACACATGTTATACTGATTTTAAAACATGTTAGTCTATATCAAAGGTTGGCAAACTTTTTTTGTAAAAGACCAAGTATGTTGGGCTTTGCAAGCCATAAGTTCTCTTTATTTACAAGAACACATGGTTGGCCAGATTTTGTCTTCAGGACATAGTTTGCAAACCCCTGGTCTATCCAATAGTTGAAACCAAGACTCTTAATAACTCAGGAGACTCCACATAGCCAAAAGGCTCAGTGTGATGCATTAGCTGCTCATGTCTGGCTTTGCCACTCGACACCATGCTTCTGGTCTAGCCTCAGGTGTGTTCCTCAGAACCTAGGAGAAAGATGCTCTTATATATGTGACTTTTTCTCTGCCTCTTTGCTCAAAACATCAGAATCCCTTGAGATGAGTGCTGTGGTCTGAATGTTGGTGTCCCCTCAAAATTTATATCTTGGAACATCACACCCAATATGATGGTATTAAGAGACTGGGCCTTTTGGGAAGTGATTAAGTCACGAGGCCTCCACTCTCATGAGTGGGATTAGTGCCCTCAGAAAAGAGGTTGAAGGGAGCTGCCTTGTCCCTTCTGCCATGTGAAGATGTGGCAACAAGGCTCCATCTATGAAGCAGACAGTGAGCTCTTACCAGACACTGAATCTTGATCTTGGACTTCCCAGCCTCCAGCCCTGTGAGCATTAAACTCTATTGTTTATAAATGACCCAGTCTAGGCTACTTTGTTATAGCAACCTGAGCAGACTACAACAATGAAGTGTAGCGGAAACACTTTGAATCTGGCTTCAGTTTGAATTCTATCTCAGCAAATTAGAAAATAACATAAACTGAACAAATTTATCTCTCCAAGCCTGCTTTCTCTTCTTAAAAATGCCTAAACAAAAGCTTTCTTGGAGGATTATGGTTAGAATTAAAATATGCAAAAAACTAAACACATTTTAGGAGCAAAATTTCACAAAGTTCACCCAGATGTCTTACATATATGTAAGTTGGTAATTCATTTACATGTTCATAATGCCTTCTAGATCATTAATTCCGTGACTACACCTGATAGAATAAAATATTAATCTAAGCATGCTCTTAAGTAGCAATCCTGAATGAGACAAAAAACAAACATCTTTTATAGCTGCAATTGTGGATCCCTGAAAAATGCTTCTTCCTTGTGGAATTAATTCTAGAAATATATCATGTAAAACTCCAAGGGAGGGGGACCCTCTAAAGCAGAAAAGATGTAAATTCCTTGAGTACCTGTGAAGTTGAATTAGAGATTGTTACTGAAAATATCCAATAAAAATTTCCCAAGTGAAAAGCGAATAAAATGAAAGACTGTCAAAAAATCAAAATCCATTTGCATTAATATGGGAAAATATGAGTAGCAGGATTTGGCTAGCAAGTCTCTGGGAATGTAAAACAGTGAACATATAAATGCTTGCCAATTTGTAAGTCTCATTCAAGCTGAATCACCCTGAATTTTGTAAGGAAACTGGTGTAGCTGCCAGTTGGCGAACTGGCGACTGCACCATACGCTGGCAGTGAGTTGCACATGTTACAGAACGTGGCATGAGGTGGTTTGAATAAAGGACAGATGCTTTGCAACAAGCTTTCTACAATTTCAAAAGGAAGTAGTTCATGGGTATAAAAGGAAGCAACCATAAGATTCTCTTTTCTCATTTGTGTTTCTAATTTTTAAATTAAAAAAATGCAAAATGTCATACGGAGAAAACTTTCTGGTAAATTGGAAAGTTATTATTTAGCAAAATGTTTCATTGAATGATCCCAGATTCCTATCTCATATCCAGAAAGCGATGTCTTCTTTATTTTAAAGATTGATTTGCTTTTACTTACATTTAGGTGTTTGCTGAACTCTGCCATTGCAGTTCTAACAGTGAATTAAAAAAACAATGGCAACAACAAGATATTGCCATCTTGGGCTGTTTTCTGCATGAGACATTTGCTCAGGATGCTGCCTCTGAAGTTTCCTTCATTGCCATTGGAGGTTCTGTACCTAAAACAGTGTTTCTCCAGCTGGGGTCCTCAGATACTTGAAGGTGTATTCTTGGAGGTCTGCGAGACTCTATAACAATATTATAATTTTGGTTTTCATTTTGATAATCTAATGTACCGTAAAATTAAAATAGTTTTAAAAAAGAAAAATGATGGAAGAATTGAATTATCACAAACCACATGGTGGGCATTAAAGGAAAAACTTGAAAAAAAAATTGTGTTGTGGCAATCAGCATATTTTCGTATTATAAATCTGCAATAATGTTTCAGTAAAAGAATCATACTTTAATGTTGCTAATTGGAATTTGATTATTTTTATTATACTGGATTTATAATAAGATCACGAGCATTAGGGAGTTATACTTAGTTTTATGTTTGCATATTTTAAGTAAAATTAATAATAAAAATCATATGTCAACTTTTAATGATACAGTTTTCCCTTAAGAGGTCTCTACATATTTAAGCTTGAAAAATCACTAATCTAAATTCCTCTTCAGCAAGCTGATATAGTATACAATGATAAAGTTATTCAAGAAAACATGGTTGCCCACACTATGAAAAACAGTGTGGAGGTTCCTCAAAAAATTAAAAATAGCACGAACATATGATCCAGCAATCCTTCTTCTGGGTGTATGTTTTCTGTTGCTTATAGCAGAATACCTAAAACTGGGTAATTTATAAGAAAATGAAATTTACTTCTTACAGTTTGGAGGCTGGAAAGTCCAATGTCTAGGGATGCATTTGGTGAGGACCTTCTTCTTGGTGGGGACTTTCTGCAGATTCCCAGGCAACACTGGTTATCACAAAGCAAAACCGACAAGACCATTTTCACACGCTTTCTTCCTCTCCTTATAAAGCCCCCAGTCTACTCCCTGATAACCCATTAAACTATTAACCCATTACTCTATGAATAGATTAATCCATGCATGAGAGCATAGTTCTCACAATCCAATCACCTCTTAAAGGCCCCATCTTTCAAACACCATATTGGGGATTAAGTTCCAACATAAACTGGGGGAGACAGTCAAACCACAGCAGTGTATATTCAAAAGAATTAAAATAAGGATCTTGCACTCTCATGCTCATTGCAGCATTATTCACAATAGCCAAGATATAAAAACAACTTAAATGGTCATTGATGGATGAATGGATAAAGAGAATGTGGAATATACATACATATTTAGCCTTTAAAAAGGAGATCATGCCATTTGTAACAATTTTAACAAACCTAGAGAACATTATATTAAGTGAAATAAGTTAGACATAGAAGGACAAATATTATGGAATATCACTTGTATGAGGAATCTAGAATATTTGAACTCATAGTAGCAGAGAGCGGAATGGGAGTTGCCTGGGGCTGGGAGGAGGGAGAAACAGAGAAGTATAAGTCAAAGGGTACAAAGTTTCAGTTATACAAGATGGATAAGTCCTAGAGATCTACTGTACAGCATTGTGACTATTGTAAACAATATTGTATTATATATTTAAAAATTTGCTAAGAAGGTAAATCTCATGTTAAGTGTTCTTATCACACATACAATATAACAATAGTAATAAAGAAGTGGGAGGAAACTTGGAGGTGATGAATTTGTTTATGGCATAGATTGTGGTGGTGGTTTCACAGGTGTGTACTCATCTCCAAACTCAAGTTCTACACATTAAATATGTACACCTCTTGTGTGTCAATCACACCTCAGTAAAGTGGTTACGAAGAAAAGAAAATATGGCTGCCCATATTCTAAGAAGGGTCTACTTATTGGATGATTTGGTCAACTAATGCTTTGGCTCCATAAGGGATACATTTCATTGGGGCCTTTACTATTTGGGGCTCCAGGAGTAAAAAGTCAAAGTAATATTTTGCCAGCTGATTATGAGTGCCCTATGGCTCCAGTCCCCTGCTTCCTGCAGGCAGCGTCTCTGTCACCATGGGTCTACACTGACTGTCTTCCTCAGCTCAGTAGATTCTGTTTTTTTGGCATTTGGACTTTCTACTCAAAAGGTAATCATACTTTTAATGGAAAAAATATATAATGACATTTATGTGTTTTTATATGGTATGTATATGTATAAATATGTATATATACACCATAAATTCTGTAATGCTATGAGGTCACTTCGAAAAGCTCATGGAAAATGGAATTAAAAGATAAAAACAAAAAAACACAAACTTTATTTCTCTACAGAAGTTCCATTGATTCAAGACACTTTTGTAAGCCATGATACCAGCCATTTAGTCTGTCCCTAAAAGATGAAGGGTCCTGGAAATTTAACCATGTCAATACAGTCTTTTTTTTTTGTCTTTTTCATGACCGGCGCTCAGCCAGTGAGTGCACCGGCCATTCCTATATAGGATCCGAACCCGGGGCGGAGCATTGCCGCGCTCCCAGCGCTGCACTCTCCCGAGTGCGCCACGGGCTCGGCCCAATACAGTCTTTTTTACATTAACTGAAGAAAAATAGGTGCCTTTTAAAGATTTTTTTTTTTTAAGATTAGGAAACAGAAGTCAGAAGGAGTCAAATCAGTGCTGTCAGGTGGATGCCTAATGATTTCCCATCGAAATTCTCACAAAAGTACCCTCATTTGATGAGAGAGGTGAGCAGAAGCATTGTCACGGTGGTGAAGGATTGTACGGTGAAGCTTTCCTGGGCTTTCTTTTTTTGCTAAATCTTTGGCTAACTTTCTCAAAACACTCAAAATAAGCAGATATTATTTTTCCTTGGTCCTCCAGAAAGTCAACAAGCAAAATACCTTGAACATCCCAAAAAACTGTTGCCGTGACTTTTGCTCTTGACTGGTCCACGTCCACCTCTTGGTAGCTACAGCTCTGAATGTGTGTTGTCTTCAGGATCATACTGGTAAAGCTGTGTTTCATGTCTTGTTACAGTGCTTTGAAGAAATGCTTCAGGATCTTAATTCTGTGTGTTTACAATTTCCATTGAAAGCTCTGCTCTTGTTTGCAGCTGACCTGGGCACAACAGTTTTGCCACCTATTGAGTGAAAAGTTTGCTCAACTGTAAATTTTCAGTCAAAATTGTGCATAGTGCTGGCTATTGTTTCTGCTAATAATCGTCGGTCCTCTTCCATTAGGGCACAAACAAGGTTGATATTTTCCTGAAAAAATTGATGTGGTCCCCACTGAGGGCTTCATCCTCAAACAGCCTCTCAACCCTTCTTAAACTGACTTCTCCATTTGTAAACTGCTGATTCCTTTGGGGCACTGTCTCCATAAACTTTTTGTAAAGATCAATGATTTTACCATTCTTCCACCCAAACTTCACCACATTTTTGGTGTTCTTGCTTCAATTTTAGCAGAATTCATGTTGCTCTGATAGGGACTCTTTTCAAACTGATATCTTTCCTAGTGCCTCAAACTAGATCTTGTTCAGATATGTCATAACAAATTAGTATAAGTTTATTTTGGTGCAAAAAAATTTTGCAGTTCATGCAGTTTTTTCAGAACATGCATTTTCTATAACTTTTTGAAGACCCCTCATATTAATTGAATTTTAGAATTTTCATCATTATAATAGCACTTATGTCTTTTTAAAAAATGTCCTTATATTCATGAATAGTGCTGGTTCAGTCTCCTGAGAAGGCTTGGTATGCATACAGAGGCAAAGACCACTTGAAATAATTCATGACCTCACCAAGGATCCAAGGCCCACAAGTTGGAACCACTGTTGTAGTTGTTACTGTGTCCAATTTCAGCATAGAAAATGAGCTTTCTCCAAAGGTGGATAATCACCACGGTGCTTCTTGACATTGTTAACAGCTACTAGTTGGGCAGCTCCAACAGACAGTGAAATAATTGACAGTTGAAATGCCTTACCTTAAGTTACCTGAGTTTTGCTAATACATATGTGTGTATGTGTGTGTATAATCAGATATATACTGATATATGTATATATGTATAAGATAGATACATGTTCAATTAATACATGTAAATATATAAATATGTATATACCTATATATATTTTAATCCTATCATTTTTTTTTTGCAGACTTGGGACAGAGATATATTTGGGCAAGACTTTGGTAGATTTCCTTATTTATAAAACAGACACTAAAAGAGAGGACTTCAGGAAGCAGGAAACAAATTATTCATTTGTAAAAGCCTCTTCCCCTTCCCAGTGTTGCTACCCTGCAGTGTACAACATACAAAACTCAGAGTGTTGACATGGTTTACTTAACAAACCTTCTTGTGCTAGAATGGGCAGCCAACTTCAGCAAGTGGCTGAATTCCAGAGCATTGACTGTTGTCAACTGAAAGAGTGAAAATGTTATCACCTGTTTAAGCACTGCTGACTGATGGATATTCAAAAGCAAACCCAAACAGTCGCACCCACTTTTCAAGCATGGGGAAACCAGATGAGACCAGTGTCTCAGAGAGAGATACAGTGTGAATGGACACTTTTCCATTTTCTTTTTTTTGCAGTGGGGTTGGAGAGGGAAGGAAGAATTGCATTAAAATGTAATGTTTATCAATGGCTGTGACTTAAAAAAAAAAAAAAAAAAGAGGAAGAAAGGGAAAACTTCCCAGCCCACTGCTAGCTAAGGTATGCAGCTATCTGAATACATTGGTAATGCGAGGGGCTGATTAGTCTGGAAGGCTGCCTACAGGTTAGCAGGCCTCATTTCAAATCTCTGACAGCAATATGTGTCGTTTCATGCTTCATCCTCATTCCCCATGTTCAACACAAACCGGGGTCACTCTATATATGGAAATCACTGTCTTCAGGGCAAAAAAATTAAAAAAGGTGAGATTGCCGCTTTAACCTCACTGGCCTCAGAAAATATGTTTTAGTCTGATACATTATACTAGTAGGAATTATTTATCAAGAAGATACAAGCTTGATATTTCAGAAATAATGAGATGTTCTGGTTTTGCAGCTGAAATTTTATGGTCCACAGAGCATCAGCTATGAATCCAGGGGAATGAAATAAACTTGCAATGAATGATATACACCACGCGGCCAAAGAAAAATGGCCGTGGAAAGGGTAATATGAAAGTTATAACACAGCACAAAGCTTTCTGGGGCTAAAGTTCCTTTATTGGTAAGAAAGGAAATATATTTTAAGGAATGATAAAAAATAGGTCCACACATAAAAATCTCTCAGAATTTCTTTCCTGGTATTTTATTTGGCAAACAACCTATAGGATGAGGAAGCTGTAACAAACATTACAGTCTACGGTTTACATGAAGTACTAAAAAATTCACAGCAAAATAATCTGAAAAGTCTCATGCACTGCCATTGCAGTGGAGCACCTGACGTTAATGTGGGAGCCGGAATTAGAAAAAAATGAATGAACATACATGATAGTGCTTTTTGGAAATGTAGATTTTGGTTATATGTTTCTTAGCCAACATGTCCTAGTGATAAAAGGCCATTTGTCATATTACATTTCCAGGACTTTAAAAGGACCCCCAGGAAATAACAGGAAAACACAAACCTGAAAAAGATGACAAGCCACCTTCTCCCAGCCACCCTACTGTACATAGTCCTTAGAAGGTCCTTCTCTGCCCCACCCCCAAACTCTGATCTTTCCTTGTTCTAGATCTATTCTTAAGATCTATCACAGTTCCACAGCACACAAAGTCAGGACTTGTGGCACCCAAAGGCCCAGCAATTTGAAATCATCCACTGGTGGTTCCAGTCCCCCTTGGGATATTGAGCCAACAAGTCTAATCATGAGGGCTCTTCATTCAAGCACACCATTTTGAAATGCATGCACAGAACCTTAGAAAATAAACACCAATAATTTAAAACCCTTTGCAAACATAATTACCCAAAGTAATAGGCTTAAACCAGCCTCTCACAGACCCGTGCATTTTCATTGTCAGTCAAGGTCACCAAAAAGCATTAATTAAATACTTCAGGGCAAGAGGTGCTGTGTTAGGCTGTGTACTGGGTATCAAACAAATAGAATCATCTCTGTACACCTTGTTTTCTCAGGTGAAAAATGGAGATACCAACACTAACTTCACAGGGTTATTATGAGAATTAAATAAGTTTATATATGCAGAGCACTCAGAATAGGACCTGGCACATTACGTGCAGTGGGGTGAGTAGACTTGTTAGGTGTTGTCAATTTCCTATTGTGACAAAGATGGCTATTTGACCCCCATATCTATCCTTCCTTAATAATAGAATACCTGATTTTTAACTGGCCATATGGCCACATGGAATAGGACTATTTTTCCCAGCTTCCTTTTACAGCTAGTTGTGGCCATGTGTGGGGCCGGTGGTTTACAGGAAGTGTCAAGTGCAGCTTCCGGGAAGTGTAATTAACAGAATGAGTAAAATGCTGAAAGATATCAAAGGTATTGTGAGGAAGCCCATGATTCTTCTCTCAACCAGATAAGAGAGTCAATCAGAATCTCATGGAAAATCAAAAAGCTGTGCAAAGCATGATATGACCACCATGCGAACAGAAATGTGGCAAACTTTTCAGTAAGTGATGGAGTATAATAAAGATGATTCCATAGTCACAATACTGAGTAGAATTGTGGACATCACTTTGGATCTATAGAGAAGGAAATGTGAGTATAATCCTATCAAAATGCTTGAATCTGCAGTGACAATATTTACATATCAACTTTTTCTTTCTTTTTTTAAAGACAACATAGCCAACAGAAATTGGGAGGTAAAGTTGAGGAAAAGAACTAGAGAGCAGAAAGGAGCTAATGTCCTCCCCTTACAAAGTTGAGAGTTAAGACGCATTGTCTTCAGTTGATAGAATGAGAAATAGAAATTTAGGCATATTTATTAACTTACAAAGGTAAACTAATAGAAGTAACACATAGTGATATTAACATATGAAGATGAGGGGTTCGGGCCGGCCCGTGGCTCACTCGGGAGAGTGCGGTGCTAATAACACCAAGGCCCCGGGTTCGGATCCCATATACGGATGGCCGGTTCGCTCACTGGGTGAGCGTGGTGCTGACCACACCAAGTCAAGGGTTAAGATCCCCTTACCGGTCATCTTTAAAAAAAAAAAAAAAAAAAAGAAATGAAGAAACGGAGGTGAAGTATATCATTTAGAGATATTGAGCTAATCACCAGCAGTACTAAAAATAGAGATTGTTTAAAATGCTTATCTCTAGGGAGGAGGCTGTGGATGAGGAGGGTTGGGCAAGAAACTATTCTTTCCATTATAATCTCTTTGCACTATTTGATTTGTTTAGTCATATGCATATATTACTTTTATTTTAATTAACATTCTTTCCACATAGAAATTTGCCACAGGAATTGAAACAGATTATCAAATCAATTTAAATGAACTTAAAGCAATAGATTATTTGCTGTAAAAATATTTTCATTTATTGAGGATGTTTCCCCAAGGGCAATGAATATTATATCAAAGAAATCGACTTCTTCATAAAGAATATTTTTCAATAGTAACAATATCCAACTTTTAATTACTTTATTTTAAAAAGAAGATTTCGCATGGTTAGTTGAATTCAAAGCACTCAGAGTACAATATGGAGAATTTTCAAAAGAAAATCACTCTCCAGATATTGGGGTCTTGTGTACATAATGTTTCAGAAACAAATCTGTTGACCAGTCGAATTGGTCTCTTAATAATCTAAATACAGCTTCAGGTAACACAGAACTAAATTAAATTTAATAATTCTTGTTTTAAGTCAACCAGTCCTGTGTGTGAGTTTAAAACTTCCAAATGTTTCTTACTTTAAAAGAATGTGAAGACAGACAAATTTTCCCTGGAATTCTCTTGCCCCAGCTCTCCACTCTTAGCACCCGGCAAGCACCAGTCATGTTTCAGGACTCAGCTCTCATAATCTTCTCAATGTTATAAATCCCTTTGTGCTCTCATTGTACCCTATGCATATGTCTGTCACTACATTGTTTATATCTTATCCTCACCTACAAGTAGACAGTAAGTCTTGTGAGGCTCTTCATATCTAGCACTGTATCCCCTAGTGTCTAGTACAATGGCTGTCACCAGAGAGCAGCCCAGTAAAAGGTTTTTGGTTGGACAGATAAATCCTTTGTTCTGCCCAGATCTGCTCTGATTTGTTTTGAATATATCAAATACTCGATGCATTGGTTTATTTTTTTAAAAAAAGCTTTAGTAGGAAAAGATATACAGAAAAAGATGTAGATAAAAAAGTGAAAAGAGAAATGTTAAATCGTCAACTACTGGAGTTGCATAGAGACCATTTTTACATTACTTTTCCATTCCCCATTGCCCTCCCTCCATTGTTTTTTCATTTCCCTTCTTTATCATGTCCCACCTAACTTCAAAAAAAGGATTTGAAGTGATGCACAATAAAACATATACGAGTGTAGATCTTAAATAGCCTAATGAGTAAGACAATTGTACCACAACCAGGAAATGTGTTCATTTATTCTACAGATATTTACTGATCACCTGTGTGCCAGGTGATGTGCTCAGCATGAAGACCAAGAAGGTGACATAACCCTGGTCATGTGGATATTACATTGTAGTAGAATAAAATTGTTTCTCTAACTGAACGGTAGATTTGGTTTTGAGATTTCAAAACACAAAGAAAAGGGGAAACACATTAGGATAAGTTGTTTTCATTTTGTGTGATAAAATGTTTCAGGAAAGACTCCATGTTTTACCGGACGTGCACATCGAGAAGATTAAGTGACAGGATGCATATGACATGAAAGCACAAATAAAAGTTATGACATAAAGGACAGTAAGTAATGTTTCAACAGTGCTTTTGCTGAGAATACTGAAATATACATCATTGGAACCCTGCATCTGGGCACAGTGTAAGCCTCCTAGAGCTTTCTATTGTAAGTCCCCATACCATAGGAGTGAGTGGTAGAAAACTAATTTTAGTCAATTGGAGTCCCTCCCCTTTCCCAGGGGCTTAAAATAAAAATGAAGTTTATAGAGAAAATAAAATTAAATGTGTTGCATTCCTAAGTTTGTGGACTGAGTCATCCTGATCCATGTAGGGGCTTGTCTGGGATTGCTAAGGATCCTTGTGCAGCATGTGGTTAAATGCCCCATGGACTGATTACAAACCCTAGAATTAGAGACAAGTCATTTGAGCAATGACCCTACAGTGAAGAAGAATTGGAGAGCAGTGAACTGTTTTGAGATACAGTTTACAGGAATACTAAGGAAGCTTTAAACTCCCTGGTCAGACACAGTGTGGTCAGTAGATAAAGAAGAGTATAAGTGTTCAGCCTGGCTAGAGTTGCTGATGACAGTAAGTGCTTTGATTCCAAAGACAGCAATATCAACATAACAGAATTGGTGCCACCTTTTGTTTGACTGCTGATAGCTTTTAAACCTTATTTCTTTCTCTCTGCCCCACATCTGGAAAAGCTGATAAGAAAGTATGGGTGTGCTCTCCTTTGGGTGCCAGTGAGAAGTTCAAACCACATGTGAAATCTTCAAAACAGTCCCACCTCCTAACCACAATAAAAACTCAAGCCATTTTCCTTTTCCTGAACTCCCAAACCACTATCGAGACTGGAAGAAAGAAAGAAAGAACAACAGCAACAAAACTCAATCCAATGAACAGATGAATGGCAGAAAAGGGAGGGAAATAGCAAGAAAATACACCTAAAAGAAAACGTAAAATATGATGGCACAAGCAAACTCAAATATATCAGAAATCTCAATAAATATGAATGAATTAAATTTATTTTTTAACTAAAGGAAGATTTCAAAGTGAGTTAAAAAATATAACCTTGCTCTATGTTATTTATAAGAAATATATCTTTTAAAACACTACATGGAGAAGTTGAAAATTATGGCATGGAAAAATACATATCAGGCAAATGGAGAAAAAAATGAAGTGGTATATAGCAATATATCAGACAAAATTGAATTCAATGTGAAAGTACTGAATACAAACAAGAAGAACGTTTCATATAAGTACAATCAACCAAAAGATGAAATGACCTTAACCCTTTTTCACACCAAAGGACATAGCTACAATACATATAAAGCAAAAACTGGTAGAAACACACAGGGAGAAAATGACAAATCTATAATCATTATGGGGTTTTTCTAAGAAAGTCCATTCATGACCTAATATAAGACCATGATATGGTCTTACATAGGATTTGGGGAAGAATGGACCTGTTAAGAGATCAGTGGACTTTTCCCAAAGTGGCAGTGTTTAGGAATTGCTTGCCCTTAGCTGTAGAAGTATGAATAGTCTAGAAAGACCACTGCTGACTGGCTCATGAGAAATATGTTCATTAGAGTGAAGCTGTTGATTAGCTGACTTGCAGAAGCCTCTTTACTGATGCAAAATTGTCATCAGTCAATTAGAACATATATAAACCCAGTTCTGGTAGTTATTTGCTGCTTTGGCCAAAGAACAATTGGTGCTTTCCTACAAGGAGAGGAATTTTTATTTTCAGAATTCTGGCTTCAAGACCCTATGGTATAATAGTGGGGATAAGACAAGTGCTCAAACAACTGTCATACAAAACGAAGCAGTGTAGTATTCTGTAATGAATGGGAAGGCGAAGTCCAGAAACTTGGGATTGAATTGCAGCTATGTGACTTTGAGTAAGTCACTTAACACTTCCTGATTTCAGTTTCTAGAAACTGATGTCAGGTTCTGGAAACTGAATAATAAGCCCTGCTCACTTCACAGTGATGGATGGACATTTAATGAATTACTATATGTAAAAATACTTGGAAAATTGGCATCAATTAAAAACAAGACATTATCATTATGTTCTATAAGAACAGAAAACTTTTGAGATTGAGAGCAAGGGAATCATTGTACCTAGCAAATCGGAAGAGGGAAAGTGGGCCTCATGGGAGAGAGAGTGTTGGTGTGAGCCCTGAAGAATGGCTTTATGTTATCAAGGAGCCTGTAGTGGATTGAATTATGTCCCCCTAAAACTCATTCAAGTTTGAATTGTGTCCCCCAAGTTTTATGTATTAGAAATGTAGCCCCTACTGTGACTATTAAGAGGGTGGGAAATCCTATTATGGTAATTGAAAGGTGGAGCCTTGAAGAGGTGATTGGATTGTAGGACTGCCATTGTGAGTGGGTAAAAAATGGTGGTCTTTAAAAGAAGAAGAGAGTCTGTCTTTGTCTCCCTGCTCTCTCTGCTTCCACCATCTTGCATTGTGAGACCCCTGGTCACTGTCACCACCACCAGATGGACTTTGGACTTCCCAATGTCAGAAACCGTAAGCAATAAATTTCATTGTCTTTATAAATCACCCAGTTCCAGGTAATTTTATTGTAAGCAACAGAAACAGACTAATACAGAGCCCAGCACACAAAGGACTAAGATATGGACCTTCATGGTAAGAGCAAAGGCACAGGTGTGGAAACAAGAAAGAATTGACAAATAGTCTGGCTTGGTGGAAATGAAGGAAAATATAGGAGAAGTAGTAGAAAAGGAAGCTGGGAAAATTATATGAAACCTAACCTGGAATACTAGACTATAGGCTTAGACTTTGTTCAATAGAAATGTATATACGGTCCATCAAGGGTTTTGAAGCAGATTTTTGTAGACATGTGTCTTGGCAAGACCAATCTGATCTGGTAAATGACTGCAGAATAAATTGAAGGGGTGAGACTGGTGGTGTGGAGGCAGAAGGAGGCTTTCACGGCAATCTAAAGAAGGCATTATTGGGTCTCTAATGGAGGTGATGTGAATATGGAAGGGGATGGCAGTAGAGAGAACGGTGCTAGGGCACTCAGCAGGGTGCGATTAGGTCTGAGAGCAAGAGTCAAGTTTACTACGCATCTGTATCACAAGCTCAGGACACAATGTGTGCCTGGGGAAATTAGGAAGGGGCAGAGATTAAGGCAGGCTGAAGTCAGGTTGAGGAATTCTTCATGGGATTTAGGATGGAGTTTAAAATTGGGATGGGTGAAATGGAGGTGGGAATAGACCATTTGAAGGCAAAAAGTCGGACACTGGGAGAGGAGAAAAGGAGGAGTAGAAAACTCAACAGTCCAAGAACAAAAGGAGCAGAGAGAGCCAAGAGTCCGTCTAAGTGGATGATGAGCTGACAACAGCACGATGATTGCTGCCATCCTTACAACTGTCACCTCTCTGGGTGCGACTTCCCTTGCCCAACCTTACACTGTGGTCCAGAGTCCCCTTACTTTGTCCCCTTCGCCATGAGTATAAGCAGCAAGGCTTGGGCTGAGCAGGGTTGCACTGGTAAAATGTCGATTATCTATAACTGGGTTTTGGATTTTCAGATCTATCCTTCACTCCACAGCTTTTGATCCTACAGCCAGCAGCATTTTATGAGGGACTCGGGGGTTGAGGGGATGGGAAAAAAAAGGAAAGGAAATGTCCTCACAAAACAAAAACAGTATTTTCAGAGTTCACTCTGCTGCTTTCAGACTATTTCCATCAACCCTCTTGTTCATTTTGATTTATTTCTATCCATAAGCAGACTAACGCTTCTCTATGCTTTTATTGTCCTTCAAGAATAGGCCTTCTATTGGAGGAAAATTATGTCTCTACGACCACCACTTTGCTCAGTGCAGATCTTCATTAATCTGCAGCCACAGAACAGGCTTTTAGCAGCGAGTACTTTTGATGGGAATTGAATTTGATATTGCATTATGGTTGTAGGGCGTCTCACAATAGACCGTGTTCTTTTCTGTGTCTGAGCACAATTGGAGAGACCCAATTAAATAATTTGGTGCAATAATGAAGAACAAAAGAGTACGAGGGCTTAAAGTGAGGGCTTCAGCATTTGTATTCTCCCTTTTCTGTATCATGTTAATTAATTTGCCTCAAAACCAAAAAGAAGAATGCAGTGTAGAACAGCAGAGCTCCTCCACAACACGTAGACACTTTAAATGCAGACATCACACCAAATGGATGCTTAAGAAAAGGGCAGCGTATTAGTTTCCTGTGGCTGCCCAACTACCCCACACTGGGTAGCTTAAAACAACAGAAATTTATTCTCTCACAGTTCTGGAGGCTAAAAACTCCAAATCAAGGTGTCAGCAGGGCCATGCTGCCTCTGAGATGCTGGATAAAATCCTTCTTTGCCTCTTCCTGGCTTCTGGTGGTGGCCATCAATCTTTGTCATTCCTTGGCTTGCTGCTGCGTCACTTCAATCTCTGCCTCTGCCATCACCTGGCATTCTCCCTGTGTGTCTCTGTCTTCCCCTGGTGTTTTCCTCTTCTTATAGGGTCATATTCGAGTAGGGACCACCCTAATGAGCTCATCTTAACTTGATTACATCTACAAAGACCCTATTTCCAAATAAGGTCACATTCACAAGTACCTGGGGTTAGGACTTCAACATATCTTTTGGAGGGACACAATGCAATCAATGACAGACAATATATGCATATCCATGTAAAGAATATAGTTGCTACTTGTGCTAATTCTAAATGGTCCATGCTTGGTCCAGGTGACAGTGGCAGTCTTTGCTGCCTGTACACTGAAGAGAGAGTACTCTGGAGTTCCACGATAGCATCTCACAGTAAATAATGTGACTTTACAATATAAATGGGGATGTGAAAATGAACACAGTTAGCAGTCTAAGAGGACAATGGCCTGGTCAGACTCAGTGTTCGTAAAGCTTCAATCAAATATGTTAGATAGGAGGACACCAGGAACTTTGACTCTCAACTCTGAATATCTAAGGCTTGTCTTTGACACATCAAAGTGGTCACGGTTCCTGCAATGGGTGCTTCTGCGCCAAGGAGGACTGGGTGAGGGGTTTGACCCTCATACACTCATCATCTCCAATCCTGACCCTTCAGTACAACATACGCTTTTCCAAAACTTGCCCTAGGTTTCTGCAAAACATGATAAAATATACACCTAAAAAAGGATGGCACTCGATGGAGGAAAACATGGAGTAAGTTGTGTAGCGTAGTTATGTCTGTCTTCCTGCACTAAACGATACATAGGACAGACTTCTCTCTTACCTGTGACCTAAGTAAATGGCACCTCTTTGTACAGTCTGCTCTAGGAGTAGATATTTCTAAAACATAGCTAAGTGAATGGCCGTTATCTATGTTGTCAGCCAGGGAGAAATGATGGTTCACTTCTCATGCAGGTTCACTTCTCAGGGTCACCCAGTTCTAGTTATTTCATAAAAGGAAAAGAGCACTAGAGTGGGCCTGGCATTGGCTTCGGGGTGGAGTCCTATGTCTGTGACCCAGACACAGGGAATAGCACATTAGGATGTGGAAGGAGGAAATAGGGAGGTGGGCACTGGCTCCTCCCTGGGGCCCAGGAGTAGCACTTTCTGGCTGTGGGCTGTGCCATGATTTGGGATTTGGTTTTGAGTCCATTTTGAAGTTCAGATTGTGCCATGAGACAAAAGCTAGGGCTGCGAGGAAGAAAGCGGGAAGAGAGTGCAGTGGGGAAAACAGAGGATTTGGAGTCAGACTAATTTGGGTACAGGTAACCTGTTCAGGCTAACCAACTTTCTTGCTGTGTGACAGGTAACCTGAGAAGGCTACTTCATGTCTCTGAGCCTCAGTTTCATCTGTTAAATGGGTTTCATAGCACCTTCCTCACTGGGGTCTGGGAACATTGTGGGATGAATACGTGGAGTGCCAGGCCGAGTGTAATTGCTCCATAAATATTAGTTGCCAGCTTTATCCTTCAATATTATTACGTCTCAGAGGGTCAGTTCACCTGCCACCTTGAAGCTGATAACACTTTCTTACTCCTTCCTTATAGAAGCAGACTTTACCCAAAGTGTGCTTCTCAGCATTGTTACATCACGGCACATACAGAAAATAATACCTGTGTCGTACCCTGAAATAAACAAGGATATTACTCACAGGCCACCCCCAAGTCCTGCCTGGCTGGACCAAGGGTTGGATCCCTCAGTACCACATAATAGCATTTATCAACCCCAAGGCTCATTAAAACCACTTGGGAGCTTGTATACACAAACAGACAAACAAACAAGCAAAGACACAGATGCTGGGGTTCTGGCACCTGGGCTGTGGCCCAGGCATCACTATATTTAAAAAGTTCCTCAGGGAATTCTAACATGAGCCACTGCATGCCTGCAGCAAGGGGAGGTCTTGAAAATGTGGGCAAGCCGTTATTTAGTAGAAATCAAATTATTCAGATTCAACTAACATAAATGAAACACCTGTCCCAGAGGTTATTGTTATCTACTTAGTATTTTTCTTTTCTTAGCAATTTTTTTATTGTGGTAAAATAATTAAAGGATTTACCATTTTAACTATTTTTAAGTGTACAATTCAGTGGCATTAAGTACATTCACAATGGGCAACCCTCACCACTATCCATTTCCAGAAGTTTTTCATCATCCCAAACAGAAACTCTGTACTCATTAAACAAGCCTCTGGAGACCACCATTCTACTTTCTGTCTCTTTGAATCTGACTACTCTAGGCACCTCACT
This sequence comes from Cynocephalus volans, assembly GCF_027409185.1. Lineage (NCBI taxonomy): Eukaryota > Metazoa > Chordata > Mammalia > Dermoptera > Cynocephalidae > Cynocephalus > Cynocephalus volans. Next base: position 17,686,730 of record NC_084466.1, read on the forward strand.
GTCTCAGTCAGTTCAGGCTGCTATAACATGATCATAGACTGGGAAGGTTAAACAAGTGTTTATTTCTCACAGTTCTGGAGGCTGGAAGTTCAAGATTAGGGTGCTAGCAGGGTCGGGTTCTGGTGAGGGTCCTCTCCCAGGTTGCAGACAGTCGACTTCTTGCGGTATCCTCGCATGGCCAAAAAAGGTTGACAGAGTTCTCTGGGGTCCCTTTTATAAGGGCACTTATCCCATTTGTGAGGGCTCTACCCTTATGACCTAATCACCTCCCAAAGTTCCCACCTTCTAATACCTTCACATTGGGGGTTAGAATTTCAACATATGAATTTTGGGGGGACACAAACATTCAGTCCATACACTCACATAAGTGGAATCATACAATATTTGTATTGTCTTGTGTCACTTAGTTCACTTAGCAGAATGCTTTCAAGGTTCATTCGTATTGTGGCATATGCCAGCGTATCATTCCTTTTTAAGGCAGAATAATATCCCTTGCATTTATATAACACATTTTGTTTACCTGTTCATCTCTTGATGGACATTTGGATTGTTTCTGCCTTTGACAGAAACGTAGATGAACATAGATGTATAAGTACGAGGGTACTTCAAAAAATTTGCAGATAAATAGAATTAAAAGATAATACAGATCTTTCTATGCACTTTTTGAATTACCCTTGTATCTGTTTGAGTTTCTGCTTTCAATTCTTTGGGGTATATGCCTAAGAGTGGAATTGCTGGATCCTATGATAATTCTATGTTTACTATTTTGAGGCATCAGGAAGCAGACAAGAGAGCATGCCCGGGGTCGTAGGCAAGGAACCAAGGGCAGTGTTCCCTGCTCAAAAGCAGGCAAGAGAGCATGCCCGGGGTCGTAGGCAAGGAGCCAAGGGCAGTGTTCCCTGCTCAAAAGCAGGCAAGAGAGCATGCCAAAAACACCACTTCTGCATGGGTGACCCACCACAGCCACCACCATAGCCACACCTGCTGAAAAAGTGGCTTGATGCCACAGCAGCAGCCACTACCACCATGCAGGCAGCCCAGCAGACACTCGACTACATTGACAATAGGAGAGTCACCAGTGAAGACCAGAAAAAGAAGAGGATGTCTCTCTTCTCAAAATCCACTCCAGAGTAATAGAAGAAGCAACTGCTCCACCAGATGACCAAATGTCAATGTAGAAATACTAGAAATATGAAAACCCAAGAAAATATGACACCACCAAAATAATACAATAATTCTCACATACCAGACTCTAGAGAGCAGGCAAACCTTTGAAATGACTAAAAGGAAGTCCAAGCAACAATCTTCAGGAAACTCCCTGAGATATGAGAAGACTCAGTTAGACAACATAGTGAAATGAGAAAAAAAAAAAAAATCCAGGATATGAAGGAGGAAATTTACAAAGAGATTAATACCTTAAAAAAGAATGTAGTAGAATTCATGGAACTGAAAGTTTAACTCAACGAAATAAAAAATACAACTGATAGCTGAAGCAGCAGGCTAGAACAAATTCTAAAAAAGAATTTCTGATCTTGAAGATAGTCTTTTTGAAATAACCCAGGCAGACAAAAAAAAAAAAAAAATGAGGAAAAAAGATTTTTAAAAAATGAAGAGAATCTAAGACAGCTAGCAGACAACCTTAAGCACACAAATATTCAAATCATGGGTGTTTCAGAAGGGGAGGAGAAAGGAAAAGGCATTGAAAACCTATTCAATGAAATAATAAAGGAAAACATCCCAGGTATAGGGAGAGACACAGGACTTCAGATCCAGGAGGCTCAAAGATCCACCAAACAGACTCAACCCAAAAAGATCCTCTCCAAGACACATTGTAGTCAAACTGGCAAAGTTCAAAGACAAAGACAAAGACAGAATCTTAAAAGAAGCAAGAGAAAAGCATCAAGTCACCTATAAAGTAGTCCTATCAGCCTAACAGCAGACTTCTCAACAGAAACTCTACAGGCCAGAAGAAAATGGGATGATATATTCGAAATACTAAAAGAAAAAAACTGCCAGCAGGAATACTATATCCAGCAAAGCTATCCTTCAGAAATGAGAGAAAAGTAGTATATTTTCCAGACAAGCAAAAGCTGCAGAAGTTCACTACCACACCACGAGCCCTACAAGAAATCCTCAAGGGAGTCCTGTGTCTGGAATCTGAAAAATGACAATCACTATCACGAATGCACAAGAAAGAACAAAACCCAGTGGTAGAACAAAAATGCAAGTGAGAAAGAGAAAGAGACAGAATCTTACACCATAAAACACCGTAGTGACAATGTGATAATTCCCCTACTTTATTTCTGATTTTAGTAATTTTGGTCTTCTCTCTTCTTTCTTGGTCAGTCTAGATAAAGATTTGCAAATTTTGTTGATCTTTTTAAAGAATCAATGTTAGGTTTTGTTGATTTTCTCTATTTTTTTAAATTCCCTATTCCACATATTTCTGTTGCAATCTTTGTTATTTGCTACTTGTATTTGCTATCGGTTTAGTTTGCTCAACTTTTTCTATTTTCTTAAGGTAGAAGTTTACATTACTGATTTGAGATTTTTCTTATTTTTAATATAGGTGTTTACAAGTATAAAATTTCCTCTAAGCACCACAGGAGCTCTGCATCCTATAAATGTTGGTATGTTGTGCTTTGATCTTTATCTCAAAGTACTCTCTAATTTCCGTGTGATTTTTCATTTTACCCATTGTTTATTTAGGAGAGTGTTGTTTAATTTCCACAGATTTGTTAGTTTTCTAAATTTCCTTCTTTTATTGTGGTCAGAGAACATATTTTCTATGATCTTAGTCTTTAAAAAAAAAAGATAAAATTTAAACAAACAAAAAAAGTTCATGGAAAGATTTCCATTATCTTATAATTCTATTTTTCCATGAAATTTTTGAAGTGCCCTTGTGTTTATATTCTGTTTGATTGATCTTTTATGCAGTTTATGTTGCTAAACTTAGATATTTATTTTCTATTCTTCATTTCTTTTTATTAAGTGGACTTGTTGCTACGCTTAGAGATTAATTTGCCTTTGAAAAGTTTATTCATCTTCCTCCGTTGAAATTAATTTGACATTTGCATGCTTTTGGAAGACTTTAGAGAGCTATTTGAAATAATTGTAGAGATTATAAAATGAAATATGTAAGTTTTAATGTTTCACATCTTCGGTTTTTGTGAAAATTAGAAGCCCTTCTTTCTACAGAGTATTTTGTTATTCATCTGTTGTTCAGTTTATGTATTTGTTATTTGAACAAATAAATGTGCATATCCTTGTTATGTTAACAAAACTATAGTAATAAAGCAAAATAAATACAAGAACAATACAAACAAAATAAAACAAAATATTTTGAGGAATTTCCAAATTGTTTTCCACAGTGGCTGCACTATTTCACATTCTCACCAGCAATGCATGAGGGCTTCAATTTCTCCACATTCTCGCCAACACTTGCCATTTTCTGTTTGTTTTTTTTACAAATATACGCAGCCTTCATAATGAGTATGAAGTGGTGTCTCATTGTAATTTTGATTTCGTTGCTCACAACAACAATGTGAGGTGGGTATTATTAGCCCATGAGTTTAGAGATAAGGAAACTGAGTCAAGGAACCTGTCCAAGGTGACACAGATAGTGCTAGGGTGTGAAGCCATGGCGTCTACAGGCCCACACGGAAGTGTCGGCTTAAAGCAAACCTGCAGATAACCTTTCTAAAATGAAAATCCTTTTGTTAAGTAGACAATACCTTTCCATCTTTTTTCTAAGTTGATGGTCCTAATTTTCTTAAGTTGAGGTCAGCTTGCCTAGTACCTGTGGTGGGATTTAAATTTCTTCAGCCTTTCTCAAATTATGGTAGCACCATGTTCCCATCCATGTCTGGAATCTTATTTTTTCCCCCCACATAACCAAAAATTTTGATGGTATTACTGAGAACCACTGTGACAGCCCCAAACACTCACATTATTCTCATGGCTGGGTTCCTGGAGACAGGACTGTGAGGGTCCCTCCTGTGGGACTCATAGGTGGCTCTCCCAGCCCTGGATAAGGTGAGGATTAAACATGTGCCCTTTGTGACCCACACTTCAGTAATGAACCTTCCTTCCCGTGACAATCACCTTACCTTCCACTGTCGCCCAGCAAGGAAGGACTTGCTGCCCAACACACATAGAAGCCAATACTATGGCACTGGTTTTTGAGAAAAGAAAAGACTTTATTGTGAGGTTGACTGGCAAGGAGACAGGAGGCAAAGCTCAAATCTGTCTCCCTAATGTTGTCTCTAAGCCTGTTCTAAGGTGTCGGGTAGCAAGGACGTTTTGAGTTGATGGAGTTCCCTTGGTCAGTGCACCGGATCTTCCTTATTGTAGGACCTCTGGCTTTGGCTCTGGTGGTTGTTTCCAGCCTTTTGGTTCTGCTGGTGGGGAGCTTTGTTCCTGTCGTGCAAAAGGTCATGAACTTTCTCCCCTGCACATGCTCAGTAGTTTTCCTGCAAAACAATATGCTGGTACAAAGAAATAAGACAAGTTGAAACCGGTTATGTGGTTTCACTGCTGCAAGGGCAGGCAGTGGGGAATGTAGACGACAGGGACGCTGGGGTCATGATAGCCTCTGAGTTCCCAAAGACAGACTCCCAGAGAGAGAATAAATACATCAGCAAAGAAATTCTTTGTAGTTAAAAGCATCAGATAAGGAAATACTTTGTATTTTCACATTTTGGAAAATACACTACAAACATAATGAAAGTTACTTTGAAATCAATTAGCAAAAGAAAATGTAGTAATGCAAGATGACCGCTGTGGAAAATCCTGCCTTGGTTTGTGTGAGGGGTGCAAGAGAAGCTTCGTGTTTGAGTGGGAAGAGGAATTTTCCGCTCACCAATTGGCTGTTCAGTTGTGCTGATGGGTTGGGAGGGGTGGGCTCAGGTAGGACACTGTGCCCTCTGAGCTAGAGGGAAGTCAGAGAGCTTCACAAATGCAGGACATTATTAATCCCGGATCCTGAGATTCCCAGGGTAGAAAAAAAATGGTTTTAAAAGCTTTGTTTTTAAGGTTGGAAGGCAGGTAGAGGGTGGTGAGAACTGAAGCTGGAAGCAGACCAGGGCAGCTTAGACTCTTCTGCTTTCCTGGAGAGGTCATACCCTCTTTTCTACCTCACTTTAAAAGCTAGGTTAGGTCTCCTCCCTTTTAGAAAGATTGTCGCTGCACTGCTAATGCTCCCCTCTGCCTGGGTACCAAGAGCATCCATCTCAGTGAACGTTCACCTTAGAGTCATGGTCCTTGAACTTTAAGGGGAAATTACTATAGATTTGTCTGAAAGAGTAAATATAATAATACATCTTTTATTCAGCATTATTAGGGAACAACATCTTCCAAATTATTGGTGTTGCCACCTTTACGTAGTCAGTCCATCAGTCAGTATTTATCGAGTACCTACTGTGTGCCAGGCATGTTCTACAGTAATCCAGTAATGAAGAAGAGACAGTCCCTACCTTTAAGAAGCTTATACTCCAGTGCAAACAAACAAACAAACAAACAAAAACCAAAAAAACCCTCAAAACGAAAAACAAACAAAAACAACACTAACATATCAATTAAAATAATAAGATACTTTCAGATAATACATACTGTGAAGAACACAAAATAAAATTGTGTAATGTGACAAAAAAAAGAGAAATGATTATCTTATACCTTAATATCTCTATCCTCATGGTCATTTTGCATGAAGGATGTCTTCAATGCCTTATTTTCATTTCACATGAATGATAGGATATGAACCCTTCCTCGTCCTTACCTACTGATTAAATTTACCAAGCAAATTTCAAGTATTGCTTAAGGTGCTCAAAACCCAATCATGACCTTGTTCGTTTTGATAATATCCCTGGATCACAGCTTTTTGGACTGTACCTCTATGATATTTTGGTGAATCGTGGCAGAGGTGGATCCAAAGGCTGCTGCTGGGCCCCCTTGGCCATGTTACAGTATCTGACTCAATCCGTTGCTGTTGTTTGATGCCACAGATTGGTCACTCTACTTGCCCCTAAGCTCAGGGATGATGAGCCCATAAGCTCATCATTACTTTACCAGCTCATTTGGGAGGATTTGCAAGTTATCTTTATTAGCACTGTCCATTCCGGCGGCTCTTCGGGCCAAAATTGAAATAGACGAGGCATGCTGCTGTTACAATATATTTCTGATTCCCTCACAAGAGGAGGGAGACAGATGAACACCATAAATAGTTTGCTCAGGTCTTCTTAAATGACTACAATAAGTTGGTGGCGGTTGTGGGGGGTGGAGCGGTAAAGGGAAGAGAAGGGGAGAGATGGAAGTACAATTTGCATTTCCCCATATTCTCAATTAATTCAGCCTAAAAGTATCACTCTTATTCAGCAGCAGTTAAAATAGGCTATGATGAGAGCACAACAATTTCCAGCTAAACTAGAGGATAATTAGAAATGCCCTGTAGCAGGCAAGTCAGTGCTTCAATTTATTTGCTGTTTATTACCAAGTCCCTGCCCCTTGGGTGTAATGACTGTAAAACCTCGCCGGCAGCTTCCCTGGGTTTGATTTAGTGCTGTAAATGGTGCTCAGAGAGTAGATTAAGCTGGAATGTGATCAAACCTTATTTGCAATCCGATTATACAAACTGCTCCTTGCACTGACCAGATTGAAGTAATTTCCCTATAGAAACGTTACACTCACTTTGGTGTAAAAATGATTAACATTTCCTGACTGTAGGTCAGCCTTGCACTTCCACTGTAATCCTTTATCAGGCAATATGCCCACCTTTCTCTTAGGTTTGTTTTGTTCACGTCCTGCATCGTGTTTAACCAAGGCATAGCATCTCAACCCAATTAAAAAAACATATAAGTAAACTCTCAGGTTTATAGTGATGAGGGATGACAATAAATAAATACTCTGGAAGAAGTGGATTAATAGCATATTTTCCTCCATTTTGATTGTTCAACATTATTGACTTGCTTAATGATCTCATGAAGAACTCTTATAGACCACCAAAGAAATGTCCCTATCCACTTGAAAAGGGCTGTAGAGGTACTTGGAAACAAGCAGCTTTAACCTCAGATGGGTTGATTTATGGGGACCAGTATTGGCCCCTGAGACACCCTTCAAAAAGTATTTAAATACCAAAGGCCACTACTAACCCTTCCTCTTTTAAATAATCATCCACACAGGGTGTCTGGGTTCCTAGTAGTCTCCCCTCCCTTTCCATATCAGGATTTCTGGATGTGAAAGCAGTTTTCATACAATTAGCCTCAGGTAATGAAATGCAACCAACTTCATGCTGAACACTGAAAGCAAACTGTTGGCTCCTCACGTATTTTTGTGACAATCAAAGAAAATATTTGAGTCTGAAATTCATTATCATAGCCTAACTCCAATACCCGCAATGACATGTTTTGTTGTCCAGCGTATTTAAGCTGATTTTCTTCAGACATTTTCAGTCTTAACCCTTTAAAAACCACACACACCCTATACATATGTCCCCAGGCTTCAACGAGATAGTTGAAGAATGTGAGGCTAGCAGAGGTTAATTGTCTTGGTGAGTATTTCTAAGCGATTTAAAAAGATGCAGATGTCATCAAACAGAAAGGGTCACATTTAGTTAGATACATTCTTTCTGTAGCATTTTTTTTTCGTGAAATGTAAATGGTATGTCAATTACATCTGAAGTCTGTGGTTGGAGGAGGGGACTACTTTTTGTATTTTCTCCAGGCCAGAAAAGACTGTTTGTATTTCTCAAGGTCACAAAGCTTCAGGGTAACAAAACCGATGGAATTTTTAGCCATGTTGCTAAATTTCTTTGGAATTTACAGCGCACAGAATGCGTAGGAAAGAACATCAGACACTTGGACTCAAAGCTTCAGGAGCCGTGTCGTACATTCTTTTCTTCCAGGAGTCAGGGAACATTTTGAAGGTAAAAAGTACAATACCATAGGAATTTGACCCTTCCCAGATGATACGTGCATGTGTGGGTGTACATAACAGGCGGAGTTTACATCAACAATGAGAAGCCAGCAAGTGGATGACAAGGAATGTCTCCTTGTTTTACCACCTCTATTTATAGGATAATTTATACAGATAGAGATCGGATCTACTAAAAACCATCCTAAGATCTATTCTTCACTTTTTTGGTTACAAAACCAACACTCTTTTATAAAGCTAGAAAAAAACCCCACAATGAAACTAAAATAAACTTAAAGAACACAATAACACTCCACCAATGAAATAAATTCTTCTGCCTATAGATATTAGAAACAACACCACCACCAAGTAAACAAGCAACCCTAACACCAGACAACCCTCTAAGCGACCATCTCTGTCCGTTTGCTTTTGGGTTCTGATGCACAGGACAAGTGGAAAGATGACAGGACACACCTAAGCAGCTACAGCCACCCCCCACCCCCCGCAATTACACCTGCACGTCCCAACCTCAGACCGCTCAGGTGAACAAAGACTCCCGTTGTCTTCTCTAACAGTTGCTCCTATACCCCAGGCTCGTAATCCGAGGTCGCTATGTCAGCCTAGTCCTGATGCAAGCAGCACAGCAGAGCAGCAGGGGTGACGGCTCCTCCCTTCCCTTCTTGTGTTGTCAGCCTTCTCAACAGTCTTCTCTGAATGGCTGGGTTTTCTTTTTGTGACACTTTTAGTACTGTAACTTTTGCTCATGATATTTTCAGAATAAAGAAGGTACACATTTGTAAGAGCAGGTGAAGAAAATGAACACATATCAAGGAGAATCCAGGGGATAGGATTGTTAACAGCTCGTTTCAGAGGCACTCTGAATATATAGAATGTTTTCTATACGTTTATTCCTAAATTATCCCACCTTCAGGAAAAATGTAAGGTTGGGATAAAATGTGACATTTACCTCAAATGCGACAGCTCTGAAACTGTCTTACAAATAATGCTTTGTTGGCACGAATAAAATATTTTCACATTGAACATAAAGGGCAGGGTCTGTTTCTACTTCTGTCTGAGGTCTCCCAGGTCTTCCTGTTTCATGTTATGCATTTTTACAAAGGGTGCTGACTGGCTAATTTTGTAATGTCATGTAGAAAATAAGTAGCATATGTCTTATTTCCAACCTATAAATTCTTGTATTCAAATATTATAAAAATCACTGATTTGGGGAACATTCATATGACTAGTGTTTAGTTTTCTGAGTTTTCATGCTGCCCAACTAAGAAATGGTCAGATGCCACAGTCCATTGAAGTGAATTGCATGTCGCCCTCCATAATTAAAACTTTAAAGATGATTATTGAATTAAAAGATGAATTATTTTGAAAATACACAAAGTTGTGAATTACATAATATGTATTGGAAAATTAGAATTAGAACCTACAATTAGAATTGTACCCTACTTTGATACAATCATAAAATGATATTGAAGTGACTGCTTTCACTTTTAAAAATATAACTCCTGTCTACCTGCCCTTGTACTTGACAGTGCAACACATGTGCTGAACGCCACCTTTCCCAAGGATTCTCACAAGCGCCATGAAGGACACAGAATTCACACCCAGCTCAGCACTTTTAGACGCCTTTGCCGCTGTGACTTTGCAGATAACTGTTTTCTCTATGGTTGCCGTTGACATCAGAACAAGCATAATTTATTTATTTATTTTTTGAAGTAGTTTCCAATTATACAAGAAGCTTAGTTTTAACTCCTAGTGCTTGAAAATTCATGGCGCTGATCCATTTACTGCATAAAAGTAGGCAGCTTGCTTCAAAGAGGTACCTGTCTGTGTCTCTCTCTGTCTCCTCTCCTTTCTCTCTCACTGTCTCTTTCTCCTTCTCCTTTCCTTCTCTATCATCTGTCTGTCTCTCTGTCTCTGTCTTTCCCTCTTCCTTCCCCTTTCTCCGTTCTCCCTTCCTGTCTGGACCTCTCTCTGGATGTGTTAAGTCTGCTACACATGCAACCAAACAGACCCACCTATTTGTAAAAGAGCAGATAAAGGGATCAAAGGGGAAAAGTTACAAAGAGGAATAGGGAGGTTTAGGTAAATGTTTTCAGTGTCAAAGACAGGAAGTGTAAAGAGAGGTGAAGGCAGGATTCCATTTGCTGTTTCTGCAGAGGCTTTTACGCTCGCATGATAGCGACAGTGTGCACAAGCCACAGAGCACTGAGCTGATGCAGAAATTTGAACCCACCTGTTCTGACTTCCACGGCACATCACTTGTGACGATGCTGTTCAAACCAGCGTCGCAGGGGTTTTTTCTTAAAAACAAGAGGCTGTGTTATGTGGGACTTTGTGTAACATGTCATTAAATGTAGGTACACAGAAGCGTTTTTTCAAAATGGAAGGCTTTTCCATAGTGACTTCTCCAACCTTTCCTCTCATGTTTAACCTGGATGCGTGATGCTTAGTTTGAACTTGAGGTTTTCCATACAACTTTTCTTTTGCCAACTTTCCAGTTTCTCAAGTGCTCTGCCTTTGACACCATAGCACGTGTGTGTGTTATGAATGGGTATGTGTATGTTTAGGTCTAAATCTGTGGCTCTTTTTGCTGTTTCTGCCGCCATCACATTTTAATCCTGCTGCAGAACCTTTGAAAATTCATTTACTATGAATGGCTACGTTGCTAAACCTCACTCTTGTCTGAATGAAAATTTGGTGTTCCTCTGTGGCTTTGATGGCTGGCATGCCACAATGACACAATAGCTGCATCTGTCGTAGGTTTCTGCTCTGGTTTTTGAGATCCTTTGGTCATTATTTTACCAATGGGGAAACTGCGGTGTTAAAAAGCCATGCCAGGAACCAAATCCAAACATCATCCTGATTTGTTCTGTTTGTTTAACGTACCTTCTTTAGTAACCAGGAAATTTCTGGACTTCCTGATGTTGTGACTAATGGGCTCTTTTGGCAAGCTGGGACAAAATTCAATTTTTGAAGTGAGGTGATAGGCTTCAGACAATGTAGCACACACAGCATTCAACTTAAAATTTAGGGGCTGAATTCATAATAAGCATGGTGCCATCTATCTTGGACTATGCCTTGCGTACAGCTTGATGGGGGCATTCGTCAGGCAGAGGTACAATAATGGCAAACTCTAAGTCTTTTATTTTAAATTAGATTGTATGATGTGATACTAATGGGAGTGAGAGCACTGGCCTCCTCCTGTTGTCCCCTGCACTTGGGGACAGCCTGACCTGCCACCCTCCTCGATTAGCATTTTGAGTCTCTAGCAGGGTCTCTTCTCTGGAGAGCAGCAACAAATGGAAGTTGCTAAGTACAAGATGCAGGTGGGGCAATGCATTTCCTGTTGGAACAGCCTTGGGCTTCCTCCAACAGCTGAGAGAGGTGCTGGACAGTCCTTCCAGAGCTCTGCAGCTGCAGTTGGGAGTGGACAGTCTAGCTCTTGTCCTGTGTGATAGCGGCAATGAACACTGGCCAACTTCTGCCCAGCAACACAGAGCTGTGGAAGGCCTGAAAACATCCAGCCTCACCAACATTTCTGCAACGTGCTCCCATAACCCCTTCCTGCACCAGCTTCCTAAGGACGCAGCAGCAGCCCCGTCCTCCCTGGATTGCCCAGCCAAGAGAGTACATATGCCTCTGCCTGTGGGCCAGCGCTTCATCCACCGACTCTCAGCCTGTAAATCTGTCCAAATGCTGCAGAACACAGAAAAGTCGCTATGTATAATTGGTCCAACTTGACTTTTTTTCACACGGTCAAAAAAGTTGAGCAGTGTTCTTTGGGTTTATCTAAACTAGTGCTCTTACTTTTAAAAAGGGAAAACTGGACTGGACTGGAAGTCACGATACTCATTTGTGGCAGAAGCAGGTCTGGCATCCATGTCTCTTATCCTTGTGATTTGTTTATTGCTTGCTGGGTTTCCTGAGGAAAGCTTGGGACATTAACTCAAGCATATTTGTTCTCCTCTAGACTCTGAATCAATAGAGAACCACATCTTGTACTTCCTAGTCCCCAGCACCTAGCACAGGGCTGATTACACTCTGCTGTTTATCTAGAACCTTCCCTAAACACCGGACACAGGGCTGAATCCACAGCAGTGAGCAAGGTACACTGAGCCCACACTCTGCAACTGCTAGTCAATAAGTCATTTTTGAATGAATGAATACAGATTACTTTTTTTTATCAGCAACAGTATAGGCAAACTACCATATTTTTGTACTGGCCAACACATTGGCAAAATAAAAATAAAATAAAACTAGAAGTGGAAAACATTTAAATCCACTGGCTTAAGTAGAGTTTATCCTTAGTTCTTTCTAGAAATTGATGTTGATAGGCTATGAAGCTAAATGATATAACAAAAGTCATTATAACTGGCTTTTACATGTTTATTATTGACTTAGATTGTTTTTAGAATTACATTGTTTTTCAGCTCGTAGAGCATTGCTCTGTAATGATGTTGGCTAGGAACGGAGGCAGTGGTAACTCAGAAGATCGCCGACTGCTGGGGAAAAGCAACATGGGGTTAAGCATAAAAATAATTAATGTGGATAGACTGTGGAAATGGGTATCCTTAGTTGCATTTGGTAATGGTTCTGAACTTAGTTCAGTAGTTCCTTTCTGATAATGGCTATGTACAGGGCAAATGAGGTGCCTAAATGGATCCTGAGGGACAGGGCCAAAGTCCCCTGGTCTTCCATTGTGCGGCCTATCTCCTTTCTCCACTAAGAGCAGGAACTGGATTGGCAGGACACCAGTTTGGTTGGCTGTGGTTGGAAATGGGGGACAGGGATTGGGCCTCACTTGCCTGCCTGTTAGTGTGATATTAGAAAGGTGCATACAGGCTTTGTACCCAGTGTACTTTACAACGAGATGTGTGTCTCTAACCAATGGGGATGGGAAAACAGAACAGGAAAAGTAGAACCATCCCAGAATCCTAACTAACCAACCAGAGACAGAGCTGTGCTCATTGCCTGAGTAAATTCCAAAGACTTTCAGGTAATTCATGTTTATTAAATACGTATGTTACAGAGTCTATCTTTTTTAAGACTCTGTTTCAGGATTACTCCTTATTTACTTGATGACTTAAAATGAATACCTAGAATTGGCCCAGAAAAAAAAACCATTATGGAGAAGTTTATCCTACACAGCTTTTCTACTGGTATTCTAGGTACCCAGTACCCAGATGGTCTTCTCCAACTCCAGCAAGACTTGCCTGCCATTCCTCCTTCCTTGTGGCAGCTAGCTAAGCTGAGACATCCATTGTGTTAATGTGCAAGGTGGTGACAGTAGGATGCTGATGAGTAAATGTGCTACCTCCTCCTTCTGACTAGCACATGTACACCTCGAGAAGATTCTCTGGAACCAAAATGCTCACTAGAAGAAATTACTCTGGCTGGCTGGTTAGCTCAGTTGGTTAGAGCACAGCCTTATAACACCAAGTTCACGGGTTCGGATCCCCATACCAAAAATACAGAAGAAATTACTCTAATGGGGATTATTTCCAGTGCTGTAGCTGGATGACCTTCTCAGGCTTCAAACACATCCCAAAGATAATTGCAATTCTTCTGTGCATAGGAGCAACACTGTATGCAGCAAATTAATCACTCTAATGATGGCTGATGACACATATCTGTGTGTGTGTGTGTGTGTCTTAAGAAGATATGACGGACAAATCTTTGATTTTTGAAATCCTGCTTGTGAAGTGATGTTATTTTTCAAGACTTTGGTGGACTGTCACTCCTCTTGCAGCAGGGAAGAAAACTTTCTGGCTCTTCCTCCATATACATATGCAATGTTCTAGCCTCCTTCTACTCATGGTTCTGTTGTAGGCAAGGTGGTTGGAAGAGAGGAGCCTCAGGCATGAGTAACTATTTCCTTCAGAAAGTAGGCAGAAGAAGCACCAAGCCCCGGTTGTTGGGACTTGCTTCCTGCCCCAACCCATTCCTCCACTTAACTAACACCCAAGGTCAGACCCTTTGGGGCTTCAAGCCTGGGATCAGGCCAGACGACACAGTAACGAGCTGTGGGGTATGTGGTCAGGGAAGCAGGTTTCCCTCCTCTCTGTTCACACAGAGCACAGAGCCCGCTTCTCACCTTCAAGTAGGCTGTTTGGCCTCAAATGCCTTGGACCCTTTCTGTAAAACTCAATACATTGGCCAGCCAGTCCTGGGGAAATGATTCTCAAAAGTGGGTTTTGCAAGCCTTTCCATTAGGAGTACATTCTATGGGTAAGTTACTTAAGAAACTGCCAACTCCCAGTTGTTAGGCTTGTTTTATAAATTTCTGAGAAGAAAGAGCTGTCTATATTCTCTCTGTCAGAAATGCAAAAGCAAATGGTTTTATGAAGGGAGCATTCCGTGGACAAGTAAATTGCACACAGCAATTTGAGGCAGCATTTTGTTGTATTTATGCTAGTTCTCTGAGTTCTCAGATAAATTGCAGAGCCCTGAAATTATGAGGAAATAGAAAGTAGCATGAGTCAACTTTTCCTGTAAGGTGAATTTAAAAATATCCACCACAACTTAAGCAAACCAGGCAAAAACTTGTGGTGAAGTACTTCAAAGAATCATTGCAATCTCATCTAAAAGATGCTGGAGATCATTGTCCAGACAAAAACAGTAAGTTTCAGTGAAGACATAAAGTTGTGCTATTGTCTTCTCCCTAGAATTACATACAGATGTTGGCAGATGATTCTGTTCTTCCATTTCATCCTTGTTATCAATTCTGTTGAAATACTCCTTAGGAGACTATCATATGATAATGCTTTCATCATTTCCTTAAACAACATCAACAATGTTTCTCAAAGTGTTTGACCTAACCCGTAAAAAAAAACTTACAACTATTTGAAATGTTAATGCTAAGTGTTGGAGAAGATGTTGTAAAATGAGCACACTCATTAAATCCTTACATGTCTATACATTGGCTCAATTTTTAAAAATAGGGAAATCTGGAAATAACACACATTTTAAACCTTTAATAAAGCACATGTTCATGCCTTTTGCACTGATTTATCATTGAATAATCTGTCCTAAGGAAAAAATCAGAGTGACAAAAGTTAATGTTCAAGACTATTTATTGGAGCGTTGTTTTTAACAGTAAAGAGAGGGAGAATATAAGCCCCTTTTAGAATCCCCTGGCTTTCAGAGAAATGAAACTTCTTCAGAGTATGGAATGAAGTCAATTAGAACTATGATGATCAGGACACTTGTTCAAATGACAGGTTTTTTTCAAAGGTCCATCTTTTGCAAAATAGGATTCGGAATCTTTCTTCTTCCCACTCTGATCATTTTCTGTTGTAGTGAAGCCCTTTAAGATTTCAGAAAATGATGTGCTAGGGTCACTAAGATGATGGGCACTGTTTGTAAGGACAGGGAACAGTTCAGGGGCCAAGAGTAACTCTAGCCACCAGTAGACATGGGAGCCTGTCATGCTGGTGACTCAGCTTCTCTTTGTCTTTGTGTTTATGGTGACTGCCTTTTCTGAGTCTTTGATATTCTGTCTACCACAAGAATTCTGCTCACCTTTTTTGTTTTATAATCCCAAAGCCGGATTTTAATCTCTAAGCCTGTGATACAATAAGAGATGGGAGTTATTGGGATCCTTTGGGCTCGGGTGACAAGAGCCATCCCAGCCAAGCGGTCCTCTGCTCTTCTTCCCACACGTGTAATTGACGGAACCGCGGACATGTGTGTCAGAGCTGACTGTGTCGGGTTTTAGCAGCCTACACATTTACCAATAAAGAGATCTGTGAATGATTGCTTATCCTATTTATTCTGTTATTAAAGGGTACAACTATTAAAATATGCTTTTTGGATTGCTCTAACATAGGTGAATAAAGTTTATAAATTTTCAGTTGGAGGTGTTTCACAAATTAGTGTCATATTCTGATTCAAGCATTCAAGTTCTCTAAGTACATACAGAAAAGTGCACAGATCATAAGCATCCAGCTTGGTGAATTTTTACAAAATAGAAACAGCTATGTGACCACTAGATTTAAAAGCCAAAACATTGCTAGAATCTCAGAGTGTCCCTCATGCCCCCTCTCAGTCATTACTCACCAAAAGTAACCAATATTCTTAGATCTACCAGCATAAATTGGTTTTGCATGTTTTTGAACTCAAGTAAATAGAATTATACAATATGTATTCTTTTTTTGTTTGACTCATTTCTCCCAGCACTATGTTTATGAGATTCATTCATATTGTAGTGTGTAGCTGTGGTTTATTTTCATTTGGTTTATTGTACAAATAAACTGCAATTTATCCGTTTTACTGATTTATTGATGAATGTTTTAGTTATTTCCAGCTTCAGGTTATTTTCAGCTTTTGGAGCAATGTCACTACGAGCATTCTGAACGTTCTTTTGGTATATGTGGATACACATTTCTGTTGGGTAGATTCCTAGGAGTGGGATTGCTGAGTCATAGATTATACATACAACTAGCTTTAGCAGATATTTTCTAACAATTTTTCAAAGTAGTAAATCAATTTACTTTTCCCCCAGAAACCCATGAGAGTTCCACTTACCCCATATCCATGCTCCACATTCAGAATTCTCAGTTTTTTTAAAAAAACTTTTCATTCTGGTACATATATGTAACTTCACATTATCATTTTAATCTGTATTTCCCTGATGAATAATCAAGTTGAGCAACTTATATGTTTATCTACCATTTGACTCTCCTTAGTTTGTGAAATGCTAATTCAGATCTTTGCTCATTAAAAAAAATGGATTGTCTTTCTTTTTCTTATAGGTTTGCAGGAGCTCTTTGTATAATCTGTATGTAAGTCTTTTGTCAAACTTATTAATTGCAAATTTTTTCTCTCCACTCTTAGGATGGGGTCTTCAGATGAATAACGGTTCTTAATTTCAATGAAGTCCAAATGTTTATTTTATGTTCCGTTTAAGAAACCTATGCCTCTTCACAATTAAGGTACCCTTCTATGTTATCTTCTAATGGTTTTAACTTTCTCATTTATATCTAAAATCAGGGCCGAGCCCGTGGCGCACTTGGTAGAGTGCTGCGCTGGCAGCGCGGCGACGCTCCCGCCGCGGGTTCAGAGCCTATATAGGACTGACCAGTGCACTCACTGGCTGAGTGCCGGTCACGAAAAAATGACAAAAAAAATATATATATATACATCTAAAATCAGCTGGAATTGAATTGGGTGTATGGTGTGAGGTGGGAGTTAAGGTTCCATTTGTTCATATAGATATTCAGTTGAGTTGAATTCGGCTTATTCTTGGTTTATTTGCTTTGTGGTTTTTAGTTCCGGTTTTCTCTACTTCTCAGCCACTCTCTTGTGTCAAGTTTGAACTCTTTTCTCTCTGCCTTGCATTTACTCTCCCTGTAAGAGGCTCTGCTTGGATCTATTAGTCACTGTCCCTGTATAAAACATCTCTTTTAGACAGATTTTTGTTATTAGGTAGGTAGTCTTTCCATAGTTGTGGCAACTGAACCACAGAAATATAAGACAGAAGGGAAGCTGGGTGAGACGTTAAAGAGAATTCTCTGTCTTATCTCTGCAACTTTTCTGTAAATCTGGAACTATTCTACAATTAAAAGTTTATTTAAAAAATTTCTGACTCTCTAAAAGAAGTCAAAAGAATCAAGCCAACATCCAGGTAGCAGCTTGTCTTTGATTCTTGTTTTCATTTCTCAGTTCAAAGCCTTGAAGTTGAAGTTGGATGTGCATCCATTTTTAAGGTTCGTTTTCTTTGACAGCAAAGAAGTCTTCTTCACAAAGCAACAGGTAAATAATAAGTGTTTGATTCCCCTACACAGAGCTTGTGAAGCTAATTTATGGTCAGACTTGCAGAATCACTCGTTCCGGACAACATACCCACCGTATTGCATATTCGCCATCATGATCTCTATTCAGCAGCCAGATTAAGCAACCCTGTGGGGTTGATAACAGTGGCACAGAGACGACAAGCCTGGGTTATTCCCACAGTCACCCTGAGTTTGAAGTTTTCTTTAGCCATGGCCTGAAGCTTCCTTATCAAAATATCATTCTTATCCAGGTTGTCCTGGTGTGCTCAGGTTCCTGACATACCTGCTTTCTTTCATAGTTGATGAGGATTTCGTTCTGCAATTTAATATTTATTAAGTTCTTATATTGTGGTAGGCATTGGCCCGTATATTAAATGTCCAATCTCAGAGCATGTCCAGGACAGCCAAGATGCAAACTGTTTAAGGATAACCACAGTATAGTATTATTTTGTGCCCTAAGTGCCTAGAATGTAGCATGTCTTAAAAACACACAGTGGGGAGGCGTCTGTGGTGTAGTGGTGGCTGTACCATGAAGTGGAAAAGATTATTTCTTGATGGACCAAGAGCTGTGTTCGAGGTTTACGCAGATGACCAAGTGATAAAAAAGAAAAAAGTGTTCTCTTCAGGACCTCTCCAGTTAGCTGGCAAAGACAGTCATGCAAAAGAATAATGATGATTCAGTGTACTCAGTGGAAAAAGCAACCGGCTCTGAGTGGCTTCTCAATGCCGCCCTGCATTAAGTCACTATCATTACAGTGAGTATGACTGAGGATTATTTAAACACGGATTCAGGTGTTTGAGCAAAGAGCTGACATCATAGACTTGTGGCCCTGGGACAAGGGTCCAGGATGGGTGTCTAGTCTAAAGATGTGTATGAGCCACGTTCCAAAAGATGTGCCCCAAAGAGGACACTTCCCCCTTGTTGCTGTCTCTCAAGCACTGAATGGGAGAAGAGTGAGGGGAAGAGCGTGTGTATGATATTCACTCTTTCATACTTCGACAAATATGTATCCAGTTCTCCTTCCATGCTCCTGACTCTGAGTTAGACAGTGGGTACTCATCCATAATCAATACACTAATCAGGTCAGACAATGTCCTTGCCTTCACGGTGCTTACATTAATAAATAGACAGATGTTAAAAAGTGCTATGAAAATTGCCTGAGATAAACTGTGCCTGGCCTAAAGATTTTCTGGTATCTAGCCTTCGCCGTATAACTGAAAGGATCCCGAGCAAATATCGACTGAATATCTCCCACTCAGGAATCTAGAATGAATGTGCTTGGATAATGGCGCCCACTGAATAGATTGGTTGAGCCCCCTGAATGAATGGGCCTTCCCTAAAGGCTGCGGAATTTGATGGAAATGGCATTGGACCTAGAGTCCAAAGGAATATTTAACATGCTGCCCATTTGCCGTAATAGAGCCAGGCTTCCAAAGCTAAAGCACCATGAACAGTCGGATAAATCATTCCGATTACTTTACTTCTCTCAGCATTCTGCTCTTCTCTCCCGTGCCCTCTTTCCTCCTGATCCAAATCACTTTTGCTTAAATTGCTTAGAAAAATTACCTAACTTTTCTTTCTCCTTTGACGACAGCAATGTGGTCCATCACCTTAGCCAGTTTCTAGAACAATTTCTTCTGTTTGCCTGCTCAGTAAGTGGTGGCTGATCAGGTTAAAGTTTTTTATATCATACGTCAGTGTTTTGGGCAACTAAACTCTGGGTAGAAATCTGAAGTCATATCAACATTGAAGTAAACAATGATGTTTTAAAAATATATATATGGAAAAGAAGTATCAGTCTGTAAAGTTAGTTCTGATAAATTATTAGCTACCAGTTACAGTAAATCACCAAAAATTTTATTGCAGTAGAATTTTCACACATACATCTTAGAAGGCAGAAGAAATGTGTCTTTCTCAAATTGTCACTTGGTATATTACTTTGATTCTTTAGAATATCAACTAGCCTTACTATAGCAACTTTATGATATAGATTTTCTAAACATTTAATAAGCCATAGTTAAAACATAGTTAAGAGTTTTGGATAGATGCAACCAATCAGAGGAAAAAGATCTGTTTTCTAGTTTTCAAGGAAGCCCAGCATCAGTTTCTACATTATTATTACTGAGGTCCTTTATAACCACAAAACTCTGTTATTTCTAAAATATGGTGACCTGCCAAAAACGAAGTTAAATAAAATAAGACATAACAGCACCACAGGAAAAAAAAAAAGACAATTATATTAATATAAATTTAAAAGTTTAACACAGCTCAAAAATTCCAGAAAATTTACTTATGATTCTTTTTTTTTTTAAATTTAAATTTAAATTTTTTTAAAAATTTTATTTTGTCGATATACATTGTGGCTGATTATTGCTCCCCATCACCAAAACCTCCCTCCCTTATCCCTCCCCCCCCCAACAATCTCCTTTCTGTTTGCTTGTCGCATCAACTTCAAATAATTGTGGTTGCTATATCTTCTTCCCCCCCCCGTTTTTTTGTTTTTGTGTGTGTGTGTGTGTGTGTGTGTGTGTGTGTGTGAATTTATATATTAATTTTTAGCTCCCACCAATAAGTGAGAACACGTGGTATTTCTCTTTCTGTGCCTGACTTGTTTCACTTAATATAATTCTCTCAAGGTCCATCCATGTTGTTGCAAATGGCAGTATTTCATTCGTTTTTATAGCTGAGTAGTATTCCATTGTGTAGATGTAACACATTTTCCGTATCCACTCATCTGATAATGGGCATTTGGGCTGGTTCCAACTCTTGGCTATTGTAAAGAGTGCTGCGATAAACATTGGAAAACAGGTATACCTTCGACATGATGATTTCCATTCCTCTGGGTATATTCCCAACAGTGGGATAGCTGGGTCGTATGGTAGATCTATCCGCAATTGTTTGAGGAACCTCCATACCATTTTCCATAGAGGCGGCACCATTTTGCAGTCCCACCAACAATGTATGAGAGTTCCTTTTTCTCCGCAGCCTCACCAGCATTTATTGTTCATAGTCTTTTGGATTTTAGCCATCCTAACTGGGGTTAGATGGTATCTCAATGTGGTTTTGATTTGCATTTCCCGGATGCTGAGTGATGTTGAGCATTTTTTCATATGTCTGTTGGCCATTTGTATATCTTCCTTAGAGAAATGCCTACTTAGCTCTTTTGCCCATTTTTTAATTGGGTTGCTTGTTTTCTTCTTGTAAAGTTGTTTGAGTTCCTTATATATTCTGGATATTAATCCTTTGTCAGATATATATTTTGCAAATATTTTCTCCCACTCTGTTGGTTGTCTTTTAACTCTTTTAATTGTTTCTTTTGCTGTGCAGAAGCTTTTTAGTTTGATATAATCCCATTTGTTTATTTTTCCTTTGGTTGCCCGTGCTTTTGGGGTCATATTCATGAAGTCTGTGCCCAGTCCTATTTCCTGAAGTGTTTCTCCTATGTTTTCTTTAAGAAGTTTTATTGTTTCAGGGTGTATATTTAAATCCTTAATCCATTTTGAGTTGATTTTAGTATACGGTGAGAGGTATGGATCTAGTTTCATTCTCCTGCATATGGATATCCAGTTATCCCAGCACCATTTGCTGAAGAGGCAGTCCCTTCCCCAGTGAATAGGCTTGGTGCCTTTGTCAAAGATCAGCTGGCAGTAAGTGTGTGGGTTGATTTCTGGATTCTCTATTCTATTCTATTGGTCAGTGTGTCTGTTTTTATGCCAGTACCATACTGTTTTGGTTATTATAGCTTTGTAGTATAGCTCAAAGTCAGGTAGTGTTATGCCTCCAGCTTTATCTTTTTTGCTCAGCATTGCTTTGGCTATGCGTGGTCTTTTATTGTTCCATATAAATGTCTGAATAGTTTTTTCCATTTCTGAGAAAAATGTCTTTGGAATTTTGATGGGGATTGCATTGAATTTGTATATCACTTTGGGAAGTATGGACATTTTCACTATGTTGATTCTTCCAATCCAAGAGCATGGGATATCTTTCCATCTTCTTGTATCCTCTCTAATTTCTCTCAGCAGTGGTTTGTAGTTCTCATTATAGAGATTTTTCACCTCCTTGGTTAACTCAATTCCTAAGTATTTTATTTTTTTGGTGGCTATTGTAAATGGGCAGGCTTTCTTGATTTCTCGTTCTGCATGTTCACTATTGGAGAAAAGAAATGCTACTGATTTTTGTGTGTTGATTTTGTATCCTGCTACTGTGCTGAAATCATTTATCAATTCCAAGAGTTTTTTTGTAGAGGTTTTAGGCTGTTCGATATATAGGGTCATGTCATCTGCAAACAGGGACAGTTTGACTTCTTCTTTTCCAATCTGGATGCCCTTTATTGCCTTCTCTTCTCTGATTACTCTGGCTAGTACTTCCAACACTATGTTGAATAGGAGTGGTGAGAGTGGGCATCCTTGTCTAGTTCCTGTTCTTAAAGGAAAAGCTTTCAGCTTTTCCCCATTCAGGATGATATTGGCAGTGGGTTTGGCATATATGGCTTTAATTATGTTGAGATACTTTCCCTCTATACCTAACTTATAGAGGGTCTTTGTCATGAATGAGTGCTGAACTTTATCAAATGCTTTTTCAGCATCTATAGAGATGATCATATGGTCCTTGTGTTTGAGTTTATTAATATGGTGTATCACATTTATTGATTTGCGTATGTTGAACCAACCTTGCATCCCTGGGATGAATCCCACTTGATCGTGATGAATAATTTTATGTATGTGTTGCTGTATTCTGTTTGCTAGTATTTTAGGGAGGATTTTTGCATCTATATTCATCAAGGATATCGGCCTTTAGTTTTCTTTATCGGTTATATTGTTACCTGGTTTTGGTATCAGGATGATGTTTGCTTCATAGAATGAGTTTGGGAGATTTGCGTCCGTTTCAATCTTTTGGAATAGTTTGTAAAGAATCGGTGTCAATTCCTCTTTGAATGTTTGGTAAAATTCTGCTGTGAATCCATCTGGTCCTGGGCTTTTCTTTGTTGGGAGCCTTCTGATAACAGCTTCAATCTCCTTTATTGTTATTTGTCTGTTCAAATTTTCTACGTCTTCATGGTTCAGTTTTGGGAGCTTGTGTGTGTCCAGAAATTATCCATTTCCTCCAGATTTTCAAATTTGTTGGCGTATAGTTGTTTATAGTAGTCTCGAATGATTCCTTGTATTTCAGATGAATCAGTTGTAATATTGCCTTTTTCATTTCTAATTTTTGTTATTTGAGTCTTCTCTCTTCTTTTTTTTGTTAGCCATGCTAATGGTTTGTCTATTTTATTTATCTTTTCAAAAAACCAACTTTTTGATTCGTTGATCTTTTGAATTGTTTTTTGGTTTTCAATTTCATTCAGTTCTGCTCTGATCTTAATGATTTCTTTCCGTCTGCTAACTTTAGGTTTGGATTGTTCTTGTTTTTCTAGTTCTTTAAGGTGAAGTGTTAGGTTGTTCACTTGCCATCTTTCTATTCTTCTGAAGTGAGCGTTTAATGCAATAAATTTTCCCCTCAATACTGCTTTTGCAGTATCCCACAGGTTTTGGTATGATGTATCATTGTTTTCATTAGTTTCAATAAATTTTTTGATTTCCTGCTTGATTTCTTCTTGGACCCATATGTCATTAAGTAGAATGCTGTTTAATTTCCATGTGTTTGTATAGTTTCCAGAGTTTTGTTTTTTATTAATTTCTAGTTTTAATCCACTGTGGTCTGAGAAGATACATGGGATAATTCCAATTTTTTTGAATTTATTGACTTATGATTCTTACATAATTCTTCTTAAGTATATTGTGTCAATTATTATGAAAATTGCATAGAACTGTTCATTAGAGCCACGTTATGTTTGTGACGGGAATAATTACTTTAAACTATTAACTTGCCAAGATGCAACATAAACTATTTAAAAGGTGTAAAGAACTTTAACAAGAAGAAACTCCAGGCGATGAGATTGCACACATAAAAACTAAGATCAATTGTTTTTTCATTACATAATATTTCACTGGTTTCAGGTCAAATGCTTAATGTTATCATGAGTCACCAGAGCAAAGATTGTTTTATTGCAATACATGCATAATAACTCTCTTAATCATCTTCATTCCAATGACTTTTAAATTGTTGGTTTTTCTCTAGGTACAGCACGAGTGTGTGTCTACCTATGTGTGAGAGTGTGTGATTGCTTATCCTGGAGTAAGGAAGGATGTGAAAATGTGGTCTAAACATAGAGACTTATCAGATATTTCAAACTGCTCTACACTTGTGGGTACATTTATAATATCGTGTTAAGTACTAATTTTTCCTTCAAAGAACTCCAACGTCTAACAGATCTTGTTAAATTCACTGTGGCCATATTCAAATAGCTCTTCAGTGGAAGGAAATGACTGAACTGTTTTATTTCTGATCACCAAAAAATAGGAAAATATGCACTTAGGATTTAGATTTCAAGCAATAGAAGGAATAGTGTCAGGAATTAGTTAACTCATTTAACAAAATGGAGAGAGCAAGGTCCTATGAGGATGAGACATTGGGCAGTAATTTTGTTGTGTATTTGAGGTGGGAGTAATTTGGAATATGGTAGTGGGAGGAGAGCATGCATGGGAAGAAAGTTCTGGAGGATGTGCACCTGATGCCAAGAGGTACCCTTCTCACGTTGATAACTGAAAATATGTTTCAGATACCTTCCTCCTCAGAGCACTGCAGGGATGCTCGGCAGAGCCCGTGGAAAGTCAGGCCTATGTTAGAGGCTCCTCCCTGGCAGACTGGGAAGTGGGCAAGCAGGATAGCTGGGCCCGGGGTCTTCATCTGGCTCCTACACCGTGTCCCATGTGTGGGGTTCAGAGTGGAGGAGGCCAGCAGGGGCTGCTGGAGGAAGATGGGTCCTTTCTCACCTGGGCCAGACCTTGCATAGAAGCAGGGAGAAGGAGAGTCCATTTAGCCTGTTCTCTCCATGTAAGTCCCAAAGATATAGTACGGCCACATTTGCAAAATCATGTCTGAAAAAGGAAGCTGGGTCCTGCTATGTCTTCACCAGCTAGTATTACCCAGCTCCGCTCCCCCAGACTGGCTTCTTTCACTATTTTTCCAGAAGATTTGTTCATAGCTCTGTTTTATAGGAATGCACCTGTTACATAGATGTTTCCCTACACCACTGTGAGACCTTTGAGGACAAGGGTGGGTCTTCCTGCTGAAATCGACAGCTTAGGAGATGTTCTACATGTATGTATGTATGTGTGCATGTATGCACATACACGTATAAAGTGA
Organism: Cynocephalus volans; assembly: GCF_027409185.1. Lineage (NCBI taxonomy): Eukaryota > Metazoa > Chordata > Mammalia > Dermoptera > Cynocephalidae > Cynocephalus > Cynocephalus volans. Next base: position 17,711,672 of record NC_084466.1, read on the forward strand.
AGTTACTGATACTATAAACAGCAGTTTTTTTTATCTGTATTAATAGTGATGATGATAATAATATTAATATATATTTATTACTTTCTATGAACTAAGCACTGGGATGGGTATTTTATAAATACTATGTCATATCTCAACCCTATGAAGGAGGATACTGTTATTGTTCCTTTAAGTGATGAGAAGACTGTGGCAAGTAGAGATTAGAGAATTTCTCCCAGGACACACTCACAGGAAGTGGCAGAGCTGAGATTCAAACCAGGCTTAGTGATGGCAAAGTTCTATGCAAGGTCTGGCCCAGGTGAGAAAGGACCCATCTTCCTCCAGCAGCCCCTGCTGGCCTTCTCCACTCTGAACCCCACACATGGGACACGGTGTAGGAGCCAGATGAAGACCCAGGCCCAGCTGTCCTGCTTGCCCACTTCCCAGTCTACCAGGGAGGAGCCTCCACTGTAGGCCTGGCTTTCCAAGGGCTCTACCGAGCATCCCTGCAGTGCTCTGAGGAGGGAAAGCATCTGAAACGCATTTTCAGTTATCGCAGTGAGAAGGGTACCTCTTGGCATCAGGTGCACATCCTCCAGAACTTTCTTCCCATGCATGCTGCTATGCATACTCTCCCCTCCCTCTACCCCCTCTCTGTGATTTCAGCATGTTCACCCCAGGGGCCTCCAAATCCAATGCTGTGACACTATGGGACATGGCTATCTCACTTGATCATCAGGTCAATGACTTCCTCTGAGGGTGGTAGAAAGTGAAGTGAATTTCTCTGGCCTCCTCTAGAAGGCATTTGAGGAGGAGCACTAGCGAGGGGAGGTCACATGCAGGGATTGGCCCCACTTACTTCCCAGGGCCTTCTCTGAGCATTGGCATGTTTGCAGGTATGCATGTATATTTGCACTCGTGTCTTGTCTTATTTCTGAGGGATCCTAGGGATCCTAAGGAGATTCCAAAAATACAACAAAATAAGAGAAAACGTATATAGATGAGAAATAGAAAAAAATAGAAGCTAAGAATGAGGCTAATATAAAAACACGTATTTGAAAGTTCTGTGTACTTGCTAATGAGGACCCCAAATTTGGCTCAAATTTTCCTTTAAGTTCCATTACGAAATGAGCACCCTGACCAGTTAGTTACATGATTCACAGTGTTCACAGTAAAAACCAACCAGCTACTTCTGATATTAAAACCAGGAGGAAAGACAACCTACAGAATAGGAGAAAATTTTGCAAACTATTCATTCAAACAGGGATTAATATCCAGCATATACAAGGAACTCAAACAACTCAACAGCAAAACAACAACAACAAATAATCTAATCTGATTTAAAAAAATGGGCAAATGAGCTGAATAGACATTTCTCAAAAGAAGACATACTAAGGGCCAACATGTACATGAAAAAATGCTCAACATCACTAATCATCATGGAAATGAAAGTAAAACCACAGTGAAATATCATCTCACCCCAGTTAGAATGACTATTAGCAAAAAGACAGAAAATAACAAATTCTGGGGAGGATGAAGAGAAAGGGAACTCATACATTGTTGGTGGGGATGTACATTAGTGCTGCCATCGTGGAAAATGGTATGGAGTTTCCTCCAAAAACTAAAAATAGACCTACCATATGGCTCAGCAATCCCACTACTGGAAATATATCCAAAGAAAAGGAAATCAGTATGTTGAAGAGATATCTGCACTCTCATGTTTATTGCAGCACTATTCACAATAGCCAAGACATGGAATCAACCTGTGTCCATCAGTGGATGAATGGACAAAGATAATGTGGTACACACACACACACACACACACACACACACACACACACACACACACACACACACACACACACTATGGAATACCACTCAGCCAAAATAAATAAATAAATAAAATCCTGTCATTGGAGGCAACATGGATGAGCTTGGAGGACACTATGTTAAGTGAAATAAGCCAGACATAGGAGGAGATATACCACATATCCTCATTCATATGTGGGAGCTAAAAAAAAAAAATGAGCTCACAGACGAAGAGAGTAGAATAGTGGTTACTAGAGACTGGGGAGGGGCAGAGGGAGGGAGGAATAATAAGAGGTTGGTTAATGGACACAAAATTACAGCTAGATAAGAGGAATAAGTTCTAGTGTTCTGTAGCACTGTAGGGTGACTATAATTAACAACAATTTATTGTATATTTTCAAATAGCTAGAAGAGAGGAATTTGAATGTTTTGAACACAAAGAAGTGATAAATGTCTGTGGTAATAGATATGCTAATTACCCTGATGTGATCATCTCACATTGTTTGCACACATTAAAATATCACACTGTACCCCATTAAAATGGACCATTATTATGTGTCAATTAAAAATAATCATAAATTATAAATTAAAAAAAAACACTAAGGGGAAAAAAATCTACAGAGGAAAACTGTTTTCCACGCGGTATAATGGACACTATCCTCACCAATAGTTTCTCAGCTGACACAGTAATGAGCCTCACCAGGATCGTTCTTCTATTCAGGGACCAAATAAAAGTCTATTTTCTACTGTTTATAGTTTGGTCATGAGAGTGCGTACTAGCAGCACCAAGATTCTTGTTAGAAAACAAATAAATGAAAAAACTAAATCTGCTCTAACACTCAAAATGTGGGCCTCAGATTTCTACTCCCTATCGCCTGATCCTACCCATGACCTTCCCGAGCCAGCCTGGCCACTGAGGCCAGGAGCTTCCCAACCCTCCCACCCACAGGGCTGTGCAAGGCTCTAGGGCCTGAAATATGTCCCTTCTCTTCTCAGCAGTGGTGGGCCACGGTCCAAAGACGAGTCCTCTGCTCCCTGATTCTGTCTTCTTGTTCCCCTGCTCCTAACCAGGATAGCTGGGCGGCAAGCTGTTGAATGGTGTGGCACACCAGTGTCCCTGCAGAGAAGCCTGCAAGACCTCTGTTTGCTTTGCTTTGCTCTCTTCTTTCTTTAGCATATCCTGTTCTGTTGGAATGAGGTTTATATTTTGTTTTCGTTGTCTCCTGTTCCTAAACTAAGTATTACCTGAGCTTTTGAATGGCGTGCAGTGGGCTTAGAATCAGATGACTGGGGCTCAAATCCTGGCTTTGCCACTTGCTCTGTCCCTCTGTGTGAGCTAAGGCAGCTTTACCTCATCACTCCCAGAGGGACTGTTGTAAGTGATAGAATGTGGGTAGAACCAACCAGCACAGCCATTGGCACAGGATAGGTGCTCAATAAATATATTTAAAAGAACAACTTTGCGAATTAATATTTCATTCCTTTCATTCCTACACAGTTGCTGGCACCCAAGACACTATATGTATAGGACTGATGTCATTTCATTGGGCTATTTGCCAGCAAGTTCAGACTACCAATACACCTGATGAGAGCTCCAAGGACAAAAGGAAAAGAGAATGAAAATCATTTACCATAAAATAGTATCTTGGGAAAAAAAAAATAATCTGAGTGCACTTGCCCTTTTTGTGGCCTGATTCCCAAACCCTGGCTATACTGAATTGCAATGTCGAGAGAAAGAACAGTTTCACAATTGAAATTATAGCTCAAGTTGCTACCATTAAGTTATTAACTTTTATATTTTAAAATTATAGAATAAATATAGCCTTGAAACTATGTAAACCACAGCACTGTACTTCAAAGGCCAATCTATGGGAAAAGCCACACTGAGGATGATTTTTATTAGTTTTATATACCCCAAACTTTTATAAACATATTTTAATAATATAACTTACAAGCTGAAACCAAACAACTAAACACACTATAAAAATAGCCCCCCACAAACCTATACAACATTCTCTATGTATGTGGATAAGTTCATTTTTAAAAATAAGTGTAATTTTCTAATTTCTAAAGTTGATATTTTTCACATACCTTCAAATTACCAATAAACTTAAATTTAATTTCGATTTTCTTTGGTGGCAACTGGATCAGCTTTTTACCTTTGAAAACTTCCTGCCTTAATATAATAAATGCAAACTAGGGTAAACATGAAGTTTTTAATTCTTTTATTAGAACCTTTGTTAACTAAAAGTTATAAACGTGTCATTACCTTTTCATTAAATCAAATATTTAAAATTTTTTTTATTGTAAAGGTTACATGTATTCTTCATAGAAAATTCAGAAAATGTGGAATGTAGTATTTTCCAGGAATAATTCATAAACTCAGGTTATAAGAAGTGCTCAGTGTTTGAATATATTCCTTTGAAAAATAATAGTTTGTTAAAATTCATGAGGGTTTTTAAAAGATTTTAAAAAAAATTTTGGCTTTTACATGACTGTCCCTGGCTTGGACAAATACCTGGCTGCCAACATTACTTTTTAATGTTTTGTTCATTTTTCTTTTTAAGACTATCTATGTACTTCTCTTGAGTAATTTTATTTTCCAAGTTTAAAGAACATTGCACTTGTTTTCACTATTTTTACCAAATTAACATTTCTTTCCTCCGTTGATGACTTATTGATAGCTCTTTCTTTCTATCCTCTGAATTTTCAGCATTCCACAGAAGTTTGACACATATAATATAATTTTAGTTGTCATGTAGGCCTATTATGGTGATAGAATAGTTGTTCACACTTAATGTGCATTTACCTGACACCTTGCAGTATTTCGATGTCCTTTAATCTTCTCCACGGTTCCTTGAGGCTGGGTGTAATGCTATTATGACAACATTGCAGACGGGAGAACAAGGTCTAGGAAATTAAGTAACTTACTTATACGTTTCTGGGTACATTCTGAAGGTAGATCTAACAGGACTCCTTGATGAATTTGATGTGAAATATGAAAAAAAGAGGGGGTGAAAGATGACCCCTGAATTTTGGCTTGAGCTACTGGAAGAATGGTGTTGCTCTTCTTTGAATGAATGACCTAATGGGATCAACAGGAAGGAAAATGTCAAATTGGAAACATACTTGAAAAGTCTTAAAAAGTGAAGGAAACTATAGTTATTTTGTAAGTGAATCAAATTAATAAAATCTAAACATCTTGTCTTGAGTGTTTTGAAGACATGCATAAGACAGAATGAACGGTGCCACAAAAGCCCTCATCGTTCTAAACAAACCCTGTAACTTGTGGGAAGTTGTTTACAGGAACTACTGCAAAGTAGCCAGCAGCATTTCCTTTCAATTGATGGATAACAAGATTAGTATCTATTCTATGCACTAAGCTGCTATCACAGCTACTAACACTTAGTAATACCCTTCAGCTTGGCTTGGAGAGATACAAATGGTTGACAATTACAATGATTCCATGTGAAGATTCCATTCCGTTAAAGATAAAAAATGTATTTTTATTTATGGCTAAAATGAAGAGAAAATAACTAAAATGATGGCACAGGCACCCGGATCCCAAGATGCCTGACTTTTCCCAAGGAGGTAGCCTCCACCTCCGTGCTCATATGGATAGGCCTCACTAATCCATTCTCAGAGCCAACTTATTAATTAAGTGCCTTGTATTTGATAGCCTACTGTCTCCCTTCCACTTCTGTGTAATTATGTTTCTTTAATGTTTTATGTTGCGGGACTTTACCTTGTAAATAGTTCTATAATAAATGCTACAATTAATTTAATAGCACTTTGTCTACATTATATTTAAGGGTGTGCCCTCTGTGAGCATCTTCGGGAGCCATGCCAAGGAAACTCTGTGTAGAGGTAAACTGGTCAGATTTCCCCCTAACAGATTAATTGGGGGTTGGGACAGTGAGGAAGGGGTGTTCTCTTGGAATACAACTCAAAATTCTTATCATGGATTCAGCATTCCTCTCTAAGATCTACCACCTAAAGCCTCATGGGTTATGGAAGGCTAACCAAGTGGTCCTCGGCAAGACAAGGTCTACATCGCTGTATTTTCATTGGAGACCTAAAGAAGGGTCCCAGAGGAAAGTGTGAGGCTCACATAAATGAAGCCCGAGGATGTCCTCTCTCCCCTCCAAGCTGTGGGAAAAGGGGTGTCCAGTTCTGTCATGGCTTTCAGGGTCCCTGGGATAAGTAGTCCCTGTTTTCATCCCTGGCAGGGGAGGTCTATGAGGCTGCTGCTGCTGGGGACATGGGGACTGAAGAGGAGTTGAGCTTATTTTAGTGCTGCTCTCTTAAAAACTTCAGTGCAAAGCTGCAGAGGTTCACAGATCACACACTAGCAGAGTGGTGTTCCCTTTGGGGCGTGTTCTAGAAGGAATTGCTGGAAGGAAATCCTCATGAATGTCCAAATTCAATAGATCTGCCAGCCATTTCTCAGGTTTATCTCTCCCGCCAGTCCGCTCATCATTACCACTGAATCTGCCCCTTGATAAAATCTGTTTGCTGGGTGATATGTTTTCACCTAAGGAGATATTTTGATTTAAATACACATCTTCCTGTAAATCACACTATCTTCATTTTTATGGATTCCATGGTGCCCATTTACAGTCTAAACTTTGAAATAAATTCACACACTTAAGAATGGACTGTCTAGCCTATGAAATCTATTTGGCATAAATGCCACTCATGGAGGAGGAGAGGCTGTCTCTATGGCTTTGTTTGATCAAAACTGGAAAATAAATCTTCTGGGCTCAGTCCTTGCTTTTGGAGGCCTTAAACTTTTAAGATTCCACTTTGGTAATCTTGGGGCTGTGATAGGAGGGGTGGTTTGTGCTTTTGCACAGAGAACCAGATAAAAACTTTGAAAACCAAAATTTATCTAATGGCTCATTCATTTGTTTTTTCATTCATATATGCATGCATTCAATCAACAAATATTTATTGAATGTCCATGGTGCCAGCACTAGGGAGATAGCAGACCCCCAATGTCTACCCCTGCCCTTACCCTCCAGAGGACTTCCAGTGTAGTGAAGTGAAGAGTCACGTGACCTCATCAACTTTTGACATCTATAAAATCTAAATAATAGTTGTTTGTTAATAAGCAAGGAACATTTCTGAATGAACAAAATGTGCTGTTGCTTCTTGCAGCTTCCGAATTCTCCAATCTTTTTCTGGCCTAAGGTAGGTCCTGTTATCTGTGGAAGTTGAATGTCATTAAACTAAATCAGTCAAAGTCACAGCTTCAGTTACAAAGATGGTATTAATAAAAACATTACCATATGATTATTAAAACAAGAACCATAAAAGCTAGCCCTCTGGCATTCAATTTCGTTCATGCACATCACAGCTCGAAATAAATTGTTAAAAGTTAACAACGTTGAAAAATTAGCCATGTTTCACTTTAAATACAATTCTTTAAAAATCTTACACCAAATGTCCTTGGGTGATAGCACCTGAAAAGAACAGTGTACATCTAGAAATCCTTTATAGGACATAATAATGCAGTAAGCTCTGTTGGCAAAATTAATTAATTAAAGTTGTAAAGTGTGCCTATAGGAAGTTAGACCCAGTATTCTTTGAGAATCCATTCTTTACAAAAATCGATGTTTTTAGTGGTTAAGTTGAAGTTCAGAGTCACCAGGACAGAATTTTATTTTATTTTATTTTATTTTATTTTATTTTATTTTTTTTTGGTGGGTGGCGGGTAGGAGATCCGAATCCTTGACCTTGGTGTTACAACACCACCCTCTAACCGACCGAGCTAACCGGCCAGCCCCCCAAGATGGAATTTTAGATACACTGCTATGGCCTTGTTATTTGAACGCTAATGCCATTTACAGTTCAAAAGAGCCTACTCCCTGTAACACCCTGAAATATGGGGAGGATGATGTTTAAAAATTTAGTAATATATTTTAATATGAAGTTAATCATTGTTATTGTAAAAATATAACCAAGGCAGATAAAGAATGAAAAAAAAAAAGAAAAGTTAAAATTTCCTACCTTCCCAGTGCCCCTAACCTCACATCCTTCACTCCAACTCGCGGGAATAACCACTGTTAGCAGTTTGTGTCCTTGCAGATCTTATTCAATGTGAGAAATACATGACAATAAAAATCAAAATATTCGAGAATATTAAATAAAAAGCAAAACGTTCCACTCCCTCTGTATTTCAGTCCCGCTTGCCAAAAGTAACCACTTTTAACCACTTCTCTCTTTTATTTCTTCTAGTGCTTACCTCCAAATATCTAGATATTTTGCTTAAACCTCTTTTTCTTGACTTGTCACCTTAAACTGAATCAATAGACTTTTACTTTCAGTTCTGGTGGTTACTTTTATCAATTAAAATACTATGCTGTTTTCTATTTTAAATATCTATTATTAAATATAATAATATATTATATTACCTATATAATGTAATTTAAAATATCATTTTAAATTCCATTTTAGATATTTTAAATTTCTATTTTTTTGAACCACTTTCACTAGGTATCTTGACCTGTCACCCTGTAATCTGAGGACATTAGAGTCCCTACATGTCCTTGCACTTTTCTGCCTCTCTACCTACAACTTCCATGACATTTATACTCTGCTCTTTAACTATAATTAAGTCTGGGCTTTTCTATAAGCTTATTGTAAAAATTGAAAACCAACAATCAACTTTATCCTCTAGTCTTCTACTGGAATTTTAAAAAGTCAGTTGTCGTGCTTGATGACTCTTCCCTGTTCTCTGGGTTCATAGTAGCCAATTTTTTTTTTTAAATGGATGCAGTATCTTTTCAAAACTCTAAATAGAATTTCTGAAGCTTCTCTTATGTTCGATAAATATGTTCTGAGGTTGGTTCTCTTTCTTTTCTCGTTCCTTCTTTCTGGGGCCACTGTTTATCGTTGAATGTCTGGTGGTCTTTTGCTGTATCTGTGCAGAGCCTGCTGTCAGTCCACCAAAATCTGCTCCTCTTCCTGGCTGATGGCTAGTCTTCATTTCCCAGGCAGCTGGCAGCTAAGTGTTCCACCCAAGGTGATGAGCCCCTTTCAGGTGGATGCTTTTGCGAGCGTGAGCATGACTCCCCCACAACCTCCTGCACTCTTTCTGCAGGCTGAAGTGACCCTGGTCACTGTGGGATGGTGATGGCTTAGCTGCCCTCCCATCACCCACAGACTGCTGGATAGTGGAATGAAGTTTTATATTTCTTGAGGCACGGAATGGTTATTAGGTATCTTGGTATAGCGTCTTAGCCTACCAACCGCACACAGTGACCTAATGAAGAAGCTTGTGTGGGTGGCTTCTAGACGTGGATTGTCCTGTTATCCCTCCAGGTCTTTCTCCTCAAGGAAAGTGTCTGTAAGAGATGTGTGTGCCTATGAGGCACGTCGACTTTAGGGTCCCTTTGTAGGGAGCCGGCAAAACATCTCTCTTTATGATGCCAAAATAAAGAGGTCTTAGCTCCGGTTACCCACAGCCACTCCTAGTTCCCTAGATATCCCCAAGCAACCATTTCTTTAGAGAGCAACCATCTGATGTTAATCTGAGACTAAAGGTCCTGTGCACATTGGTGGGGGATGAAGGTGGAGGAGGAAGGGTGCATTGGGTAAGTGTTCCATAAACTATCCTTCGATAAACCAATTCCGTTTCTGTCCATTTCCACTCAGTCCTACTCTTGGTCCATGCATGGGGGAGGCTCTCTCTGGCTGACCCACGAAGAGAGGCCCCCACCCCACTGTTCCTACAGGAGTGAGCTGTGCCGCTCCAGGATGTCACTCTACGTCATGCCTTCTGCTTCCCGTCTTCCAGAAACTCACAGCCTTTCAGGTCTGCAGACTTTCCCTCTCTCTCCTCCTCTCAAGCTCACTGGTTCCCTTTTGTTCTTCTTTGTTACCACAATGGCATTTAGGAGAAAGGACAGTAAACATTGATGTGTAGTCTGCTGTCCTGTATTAGAAGCCAAAACTCATTTTTACAAAGGCAGAGACCTTACGGGGAGAAGGAATTGGAATTTTACTCTTCTCACTGTGGTCTTGGAAATTAGTACTTAAAAGGAGCAAGTTGCTCTGTAATCAGATGCATTAGAAAGTGACAGTAAGCATTAACCCAAATGCTGCATGCTGTCCCGGCCCTAAATCCAGTCATCTCGACAGGAAGACCCAAGTTCCCATCACTCTAATTCCTGAACTGCACATGTAGGAAACCCAATTCCTTGGGGATCTCCCTCCTCCAAATATTTTTGCTAATTTGCAAGAGGTGTTTTACATGTTTTCTTGTATTAGTATATTCATTATTGCCAAGCTGGGGTTCTGACCAAATGACACCAGTGCTACCTTGGGGCTGTTAGAGCTAGAATTCAGCACCCCCAACTGAGCCACTGTGGTCCGAGTGCCAGCTGACCTGGTATTCCACTGTTGCCTCAGAGGGGACACCCGCCAGCTTGTGTTGGCCAGTGGTGATCTTGTGAGGCTGGAAGGTAAACACTCCTTCCTCCTCTGTTATTCTCAGTTAGAAAGGGTCTCACAGCAGGGTCACGTTAGCCCCAGCATTTTAAAGGAATTATCAGGAACAGCTCTTTTCTCTGACATGAACGCAGCATGTAACTTCTGCATCAATACAAATCGCCAACTTGGTGCAGATTCTTTCAAGATTCACCAAGTGACTGATGATGTTCTTGGCCCTTGCAGGGCTGGAACTGCCTGGCAGTCTCTTAGGAGATGAGAGGGCAGATGCTGCTTATTCAGTTAGTCTCTGCTGGTTAAAAAGAGGGGGGATGACATGTGGAGGGGGTGAGGATCTTATGATCAATAACTTGGACCCGCCACACGAAAGGGCTTGGAGAAGCAGCTCTTCTAATTCACATGAACGACAGCTTGTCCATGGCAGCAACGACGCACAGGGAACCACCATCCCCGTCCAGGATCTGCTGCTCAGTCTAGCTCACTCTGTCCCTCTCTCCTTTCCTTTGTACAGAAACTGGCTTCTGTCACCTCTCCCTTCCCCTGTCCATCGGTGTTGATATGTCTGACCACTAACTATGGGTGGGATTCATGTGTCCCCCATTCCCAAAGGAGCTGGAAATAGATTCTGAGAGAAGGTAGTGTCAGCTTAGGTCACACGCAGGATCTGAGGCTTGAAAGGAAGTTCTCTTTGTCCAGACATCACTTACTGTTCCTCTTGTTGTCATCTGTGTATTACCAATTTTTCCTGACTCTGTAGGATAATGGAATCAAAAAGCAGCTCTCAAATATCAGAGCCCACTATTAGCCAGACAGAGAGCCCCATTCCTTAAAGTGCTCCCATCTGGGCTAAGAGCAGGGCCACGTCTAGACTCTAAACTTGTGCATGAAAGAATTTCCATCACAGGGCCACTATTTTCCCTCTGTGGGTGTAAGGCAAGTTGCTGGGTGAGCTCCCTGGAAGTCAGGCTACCTAGGCTCCTTTAATATACTAAAGTGGCCACAGACCCATCCCAATGAACCGACTGCCTCAAGGTCAGCCATGTCTCCTGGGAGCCTCCACTTTCAGGGAACGCTCACTAGTTTTCCTCCTACAAAGAGTGGTAAGATACAGCAGAATAGAAGTGACTTCTAATCTTGGCTCTGCCAAGCTCACTCAAAACCTCATTCGGCCTTTCTGGACCTTAGCATCTCTGTCAGTAAAATGATGGATTTTGACTAGATCAATGGTTTTCACTTTTCAGGTTGCAAAATCCTTTCTTCAAACAAAATTGTATGGAGAAGTCCAAAGTACAAAGCATCTAAAAGCACAGAGCTCATGGTGGAGTAGGAATGGGTGTCCTGGAGACTCGTCTGCTCCCCACTCTCCGTGACATTGCAGGGACCCATGAGGCACTCCAGGGGCCCCCTAAGGTTCTATGGAACACAGTTTGAGAACCAATGCCCAAGAATATCTTTAGGGTCCCTTTGAGCTCTAACATTCTATGATCTCAAGTAATAGTGGGGAAATCTTTCTGTGAAAGTGTCTCATTGGATTTCACATTGAAATGCCTTGGGGTTCCATGAGAGCTTATTTAGATAAGGCGCTCAGAATGGCACACAAAATTCCAGGGGAGGGATGATATGGGACAGGGGCTCCAGCCCATGGCCTAAGCCACAGACAGGACCTGAGTTCAAGTTCTACCTTCACCACCTATTAATTCTGTGTATTAATTCCTGAGGGCTGCTATGACCAAGTACCATAAGTGAGTGGCTTACACAGCGGGAATGCATTGTCTCACGGTTCTGGAGACCAGAAGTCCAAAATCAAAGGCATTGGCAGTGTTGGTTCCTTCTGAGGGAGCCTGCTCCATGCCTCTTCCCCAGCTTCTGGTGGCTTGCTGGCAATTTTTTGGTGTTTCTTGGTTTATAGAAGCATCACTCCATCTCTGTCTTCATCCACTCTTGGTCTTCTGTGTGTGTGTGTGTCTATGTCCAAATCTTCACATTTTGTAAGAACACCAGTCATATTGAATTAGGGGCCCACCCTACTCATGGTATGATGTTAACTAATTATGTCTGCAACAATCTGATTTCCAGATAAAGTCACGTTCTGAGGAACTGAGCGTTAGACCTTCAATGTATGAATAGAAGGGTAGGGGTAGGAAAGCACAGTTCAACCAGAACTTTCTCTTACCTTGGGCACATTACTTTACCTCTCTATGCCTTCATTTCTAATACCTGTGACCCAGGGTGGCTGTGAGGTGATAAGGCCAGTAAAGAGCTTAGTGTAGTAAGCACTCAGTCAATGTCAGCTGTTACTATGATCATTTTGGGGGTTTCATTTCCAGCACTTGTTTTAAAGAGGCCCGCTTGGTATCGTTTGATTGCTGCTGCGGCTGGGGTTCGACTCCCTGGGGTGCTATCGATAGTGACTTTCTATAGTGACAACCTTGTCGTGGCATGAAAACCTGCATACTATTTTGTTGTCTTCTTATCTAGATTCAACAATATTTGTATTCTACTCCCAAGTGAGCTTTGAATGGGTAGCTGAGTGAAAACAGTAAATAGAAAACCACTCTGTCTTTGGCTAAAACCCACAAATAAAGCAAGTAGACAGAAGATCTCCCTTTCTTGCACTGCCTTCTGTGTTTTCAGGAATTTCTGGGTTTTTTGTCTGTCTCACGTTGTTTTGTTGTGATTTTTTTTTTTTTTTTTTTTTTTTCCAAATCCACTGCATGTGCTTGCAGACAGGAAGTCTGTAATCCAGGTCCATGCTCTGAGTGTATGGGATTCTTTCTGCTCCCTTTGGCAGACAGCAAACACATATGCTGTCAGTCGGTGTGACATGCTCCACTCTCTGTGATTTTCTACCCACCTCTTTTCAGAGGATAAATATATTTGAACATACACCCAGAGTCCTGATATCTAACATAAAGCAAAGCATTCCAGTGTTTGTTATAAGCCTAATCCATGATGTCTTCTTTGCTGCCTGGGAGGAAGGCAGCATAAATCGGCATGGCTATTTGACAAATAGGTTTCCAATCCCGAAACACTCATCTCCAGGCTTTTATAAATCAGTCTGACGTGGGGTTCTGTCTGCCTGTGTGTGTATTTATCATTTCTGCCGGAGGAGCAGAGATGAGTCAGGTGGACACAATTTCTTCTGTATTTTGGAAGAAGTGAATGAACCCTTTAAAAAATAACTGAATGTCAAACTTTCTTGCTCTGGGGTTTGGTTGCAAATGTGGCATACGGGCTAGTGGATCCTTTTTAAGAGCGAGGTTGTAAATAAAGTTTGAAGAGTGAGATGACAGTAATCTGTGGTAGGGCCAATTCTCCTAAGACATGAAGACACTCTGTCAAATTCCCATTTTGAGTTTTCTACATACAATAAGATTCTGAGATTTCAAGTTAGTTTTGTGCTCATGTCTTTTGGCAAAAATTATGTGATTTCTTTCTTTTTGATGCTTCTTCTTTCTGAATGAATCACACATTATTTAAAATAAATGTAAAGAAACAATAATTCAAAGGGAAAGGAAAGCAGTGAATGTAATACATTTAGTTACACACAGCACAGACGCAGGTTAAAAGGAAACAAAAAGTTTTGACCTTAAGGGAGTAGGATGGAATGAGACTAACAAATTGTACCACAATTTTTAAAACCATACCCTTTATTAAAATGTTTTGCAAATTATTTTTCTAATGTAGTCAAAGATAGATTTAAGGGAGTTACCACAATTCTCCAAATGCCTGCTTCCCTAAATTTATGTACTCGCTGGTTGGTATGGAAAAACAATGTGAACATTTAAAGGCTACAGAAAGTTATTGCTTTGGAAACTTTACTGACATTTTAATATCTGCTCCCAGAGAAGAGAAAGGAAAGGCTGGAATCCTAGAGGTAGCTGACTTATGTGACATCAATACATGATTAATGAATAGAATTAATAGTCTATTCATAATGTATGTAGAATATCTACTTTTGATCTTTCTTATCAACTTACAGTTTTTTCCTTCTTACTTCTGAAAGTCAATATCAAATTGAACAGCAGACATTAGAGAGAACACTGAATCCATGTGTGTGAGAACACAGCATCCATCTCACAAATAACTAAGACATGTGACTGTTTACTTCCACAATAAGAAAAACTTTCCACCTTGCACATTTAGGACATCCTGGTGTCAACCAGCCACTGATGAATAACTCCAAATGTAAGGACTACAGCTACATATCATACAGTTCCACCAGATATTGACTCAACATTCACTGTTGCCATTACAGATAATGAGCTTTCCCCCCATTCGAAAACTTTGATTTAAAAAACACACAATATCCTTCGTAACCTTCAACCAGGCTGTGCTTACTGAACTAAAGCCTTCTATTTCCTTCTGAATAGAATTGCCTCCCGCCTAGACCTTGTGCAGCTAGGGATTTGAGTGCAGCAGACAATTTCAAAGACTGCTCTTTCTACTTAACAATTGGTGCATTAGGCTAAAATGTTCACACAAATGCAATAACAGCAGAAGGGGTTTGCAATGTGGTGACAAGGTCCTTCTTTTACCTGGGTCTGGAGTATGATGAATGAATATTAGCAGAATATTCTTTTGGCCCTTAGGTTTACCTTGATCTTCTCCCAGAATGCAAATTGACATTATATCCACATTTCTATGGTATTTATTACCATGGTCATGATGTGAGGGCTTTTTCAATATGAATAGTGTAAAAGGGGAAACATATTACTGCAAAGAGGCATTATTGTGCAGGGAATGTATAAACAGATGCAAAGAATGGAGCGACATGCTCATAATAGAAACTGAAAGCTCCTCATTTTGTCCCAATTGTCTACCCTTCCTTTTTAAACAACCTTCCTTTTTTCTAGCTATCAATACAAAGTTCTTTTTGGTAAAATGAAGTGCATTCATGCTGCCTGAAAGAAGCTTTTAAAGTTGATCTGTGCCCACACAAAAGAGAAGCAGTGCTGGGTTCAACCAGTTGAGGAAGCAAACTTGGTCAATGTTCATTACTCATGGCTCGACACGCCGGCCTCCGTATCATTTTGTAAAGAATAAGATAAACTTTCCTCATGATAAACAACTGAAATAATTTTTCTTAGCTGTCAGCTCCCTTTCTCCCTTTCCCAGCCAGTTCTCACACTCTTCCCCGCTCGTAAAAGCAACCGAGCGCAGCTCTTTGGTCTGATAAATGGGCTCCTTTCAACTGGTGGCAGGCTTCAGGAAAAAGAGATAATCCTGGTTAATGTGGACACAGTTTTCATTTCATGTCACCCAATTAAACTACAATTATCTGGAGTGCAACAGCAGAAAAACGGGAAAGAATGGCTGGAGAACGAGGTGCTGAGGCTCCCTGGGATTCTTTATACCACGCACATTAGCCTAGATTTGTTCTGTTCTGATCATAAAATGTCAGCCTAAGCACTCAGCCACACAAAACCATGGCCAGACCAGCTGCAACCTGTAGCTGCACATGAAATGCTCCTCCAGATTCTGTGAGAAATAACAGTTCAAGTCACAGTCACTTTTCTGTTAGATTATTTCTATCTAAAGTCAGGGTCTGCGTAGCCGTTAACCACCCCTAAGCCCTCTTCAGCACCCTGGTAGCCTAGCCTTTCCATAGACTGAATCAGGTGGTATTTTCTTATCAGAGAAGAACAAAATATTTTCTCTGCCGTGACAGTCTTAGCAATACTTGAAATACCATCCCAAGAGCCAAGAGAGTAGAGAGAATTATGATAACTCTGTTGTTACAAACCCATTTAATAAATCATGCCAAGACTTATTAGTCTGAAGCCTGAATAGATATAAAAATTTTGAAGAACAGCTGGCTCATCAATTGGGAGGTCTTCTTCTTATTTAAATGTGATGTATTCAGCCCGGTAAAGAACGACAGCTATGCAACAGATGTAGATAAAGTGACCTGTCATGTTACATTTCTCAATTATGCACTTTTCAGATTCTTTGGTAGTGTAAAACATTGGGCTTTAAGTAGAGAAAAATGAAAGAAAGTTCAAACCTTCAAGGTGAGGCTTTAATGGAAGTAATTATGGCCACATCTGTAAATGTAGTTGAGAGAAAATTAATAGTAGAATTCACTGAGGGAAAAAAAAAAAAACAATACAATGGAATGAAAGTGACCTTCAAGCATGACATTGTCAGAATACAGCAAGATAAAATAAGGTGGGTTCCAAACTCACAAACTCCAAAATACCGTTTTCATCACTGAGAACATAAATCTTTGGATTTATGAATACCCTAAAATAAACTGTACAGCTTTACCAGCTGGTATATTTAGAGATGAATCAACTCCTCTAATCTCATAAAATTATTCTCTGGTGTGCTGTTTAGCCCTATATCTCTTCTTCCTTCCTCTTTTCAAGATGGATCTCATCTTAATCTTTCTGAGAATAGCCATTTATGGCTTCTAAAGGTGGCAAATATGACAAAAGAATCACTCAAAGTTGGCTTTAACCAAAATAATTTACTCGAGTGTGGCTGTCAATGGGCCTGGGGCCCTGCAACCTCTACAAGGCTCTAGTAGAACAGGGATTAAAAAAACCCACCATCCTAAGAGTTCCTGCCCATTTCCCTTTGAGTCCCAGGTGATATCAGAAGCCCAAGATGCTATCTCACCCCCAGGCCTTCAAACAAATGTGGAAGAGCACACCTTTGCAGGAAACATTAAAAAAAAAATTGGAGGGATGTTGAGATGAATTTGAAAACTGGTTCATTCTTCAATAATCATAAATGCAACAATAATCACAGTAATGATGCTAACAACACAAGACAACATGTACGTGCCTTTCATCTAAGCTCAAAGCACTGGACAATAATGGTCTGGGCTATGAGCCCATCCTGTGTAGCTTTATGGGAGAATCCACACAATTACAATAACACAATGATACTATGATAACAGTAATAATACCTTATGTTTACATAATGCCTATCTCTGGGAAACCTAAGCAACTTAGAGATGTTAATCTCATTAAACTCCAGGTCCCAGTCAGACAGGTAGGGGGCTGGTATTTTTAATTCAAGCGCTGTTTAGGAAATGATGGGAATACTAACATCTCCCTTCCTCCTACGCATTTGTGAGCATAAAGCAAAAACATAGCTCAGATTGAAATCTTCTAACTACATGGAAGGGCAATGATAATAGTAGAATATAATAATACTGCCTAGACCACTTTCCATCTGATATACTTGTCTTTCAAATTATGGGTTGAATTTACATCCTGTCTTCTTCCATGAGAGATTGTCACGCAGTTCCAACATGTGGAAGAAAAGAAGGCTAATGTTCCCTGGGAGATAGCCCCACCCTCCTGCTGCCAAACCTTACATAATTCCTTCAGCTAATCCTCCTAGGGCAGAATTGTAGCTCCCCTGGGGATGGCTCTCTAAACGTTTCACAAGGATAGATCATCTAAACCCAGGTCATTTGAAATGGACTTTTTTTTTACACCTACCTTTGGCTTTTAGAGACATTGAATGTAGGGTGTAATAATAATAATAATAATAATAATAATAATAATAATAATAATAACCCTGTAATTCTGCTGCAACTTGGGAGGAACTCAGACTAAATAAAATAGCTAAGTATAAAGGAACAACCTTAAAAAACTGTACATTACAGAGATGAATTCAGTGTAAGGAGAGTTTGTATAAGACCTCTTCCCTTCCATTGCTAACTAGATACTTAAAACATACTTTATTTTTTAAAAATCTCAAATATAGATGGGAGCTACAGCATTTATCACAATCTTTAATTGTGTTGTTTACTTATTGACTTGTTTATTTCCCCCTCACTGGAAGATAAGTTCCATGAGGGCAAAAACGGTGTCTGTCTTATTCATTATTGGATCTTCATGATAACATGTGTTTAGTACATAGTAGATGTAACATAAATATTTCTTGAATGAATATATTAATGAATGAAGAAAGAGGCTCCAGCATAGTAAGATGGTTAAGTAGCCAGACTTTGCAGTTGGTGGGTCTGGGTTTGAATCAGGACTCCACTGTGTACTAGGTATTCAAACTCGAGCAAATCACTTAAGCTCTTTGAGCCTCAATTTTCACATCTGTAATATGGGAATTGTATCTTTTAGGATTATCATAAGGATTAACTGAAATGATATAGGTAAATTTGTTAGCCTAGATGCTGGATAAATATTAGCTATTGTTATTATTATTATTATTAGTTCGATCCAACTTTTAAGGCCAGTCATGTACTTCTGCAATATGTAGCCTTCCCTTCCTCCTCACTGCGCAGCTTACCACTAAGAAGCATCATCTACTACAGACACATGGCTTTCTTCTCCGGCACTGTAGCTCAGAGCACTAGTTTAAGGACAGAGATGCAGCCTCAGTTTCCCCTCTCCCCCACCCCTTGCATAACAATTCGTGCCTCGGCTTCTGTAACTTGTATCCAGGTGCTGCCACTTTTAACCCCCTGCAACCATCTGGACTCTGGGGTGACCCCTGGGCTGATATTCTCCAATGTCTTGGCTCTACCCACATTCAGTCCAGGCCAAGGGGCAAAGGAAGGAGCTTCCAATCATCCCCCCTACCTGCTTCACATGCCCCCCAGACTCACCCTCCTGTCCCAGAGGGCCAGTGGGGAATAAGGTCATTTTAGAATGGAGACAAGGAAGCAGAGGTGGCAGTGTCTTAAAGAGCACACATGCCCCCTGACTGTAGAAGGGAGAGGCTGGCCCAGCACGCCCTCTCCTGTGCTTCTCTCTTCCCCCCAAGACGAGTGCTTCTGGGAGAACATGTAAGCTGGAGGCAGAGAAGGCAATCCTGGGAGACCCAGAGAGAATGCAGATGAGGCAGTTTCTCTGCTTTGTCTCATACGACTTTTTTTTTTTTCGGTTGGTACCAGGACACCCTGGGCAGTTTTCCAAACCTGTGCAGCTGTTTAACAAATCCGCTCCCAGCTGAGGGCTGTAAGCTGGTTGGAAGGGGTAGAAGATTGGTCCTGACAAGTTTGCAGAGGAATGTGAGCTGGTACCAGTGAGGCTGTGGAGCTCAGTGAAGAGGATCTGTCTCCTCTGCTCCTCCCAAGGACCTGAATCAGGAGGAGGACATAGGCTGGGTGCCTAGGAACATGCCATGATGCCAGGCCTCCTGCTTTGCTGTGAACAGTTGCTTGACCCTGGGCATGTTATTTAATGTCTCCAAACCTCAGTTTCCTCATCTGCAAATGGGGGACAAGAACCCATTCTCACAAGATTGATGTAAGAATTAAATGGGATAATAAGTGTAAAACGCACAGCACTGGCACATAGAAGTACAGGATCAATGCTGGTTATGGCTCTTATTTGTGGGCTATATTTGTAACAGCAAAAGAAGAGATGACCCAAATGTCTACTGATGTCCACTGGTTAAATAAGCAATGGTAAATCCACACTGTAATGACAGAGTATCGTGCAGTGATAAAATGAAATAAAGAACATTTTTATATAATGCTGTGGACTGATCTCTGGGATGTACTCCTATTGTTGAGAAAAAAAGGCAAGATGGAGAGAAGTGTGTTATTTATCAAAGAAGAGGGGCATTGCATTTTGTTTGCACCTTTATATTTTTTTTCTTTAAAGCAATGGAAAGTAAACAAGAATGGACAGAGTGGGAGATACCTTATAATTTTTTTTTCACAAACTTTTTGCAGTACCCTTCCTTGTAAGCTCACGTTTTCCATTCTTACTAATAGATCCTTCAGTTCTTCCCTCTAATTTGTTGCTCTGTTACCATTATCTTCATCATCACCCTCAGAGGAAGGAACTTCAATTTACAACCTTAGAAATTTTAGTGCTTGGCACATGGTGGTGGGGGAAAGGGCACCCAAAGTTTAATGCTGATGACTGTAGTCTCAACAGGAGGTCATTAATGTAGTCTCTGTTGGAGGGCAACTGGTGGAGTCAATTTCTGTCCCAGACTTTGTATTAATTGTTTCTGTCTGGCTCCTAATTTACTTTTCTCTACATACTGAGGAAATGCAATATGCTCCCTGTGATCTGGCAAGGGGATGCCTTTAGCAGCCTCTGCTCTAGAGCAGGGGTTGGCAAGCTATGGACAAAGGGCCAAATCTGGCCACCATCTATTTTTGTACAACCTCTAAACTGAGAATGGTTTCTACATTTTTTAATTGTTAAAAAAACTCTAAAGAATATTTCATGAGACATGAAAATTACATACATTTAAAATTTCAGTGTCCATAAATAGTTTCATTGGAGCACAGCCATGCTCATTTGTTTCTGTATTGTCTATGGCTGTTTTCACATTATAACAAGTTGAGCAGTTGTGAATGGCCTGCAAAGCCTAAAACATACACTATCTGGTTGGGTACAGAAAATGTTTGCCCACGCCTGGTCTAGTACTGAAAGAAGTGTTTTCCAAGCTAGCCGCAGTAACGCCATTCCGCAAGGCCAAGAAATTCATAAAGGGGTGTGCGAGGTAGACTGATTTAGCTTATGCCATTTTTACTGTTTGAAAAGTGTTCTTGTTTAAAAGCCCCCCCAACACCTGTGGTAAAAATTGAAGGTTAAAAATTGTGCTGTACTTAGAAAAATTTTAAGTTCTGCCTGCCTTTGCTGTTTCCCACCTATGCTGTCTCTGACTGATAACACCAAGAGCTGTATCTGGATGTATCTAGACAACCTAAGGAAGAAACCGCCCTGTGAAAGTTTTTGCTGCCCCTAAGTGATTAACTCGCTTCTTTCAGCTTCTGTTATCAGCTTGCACTAGGCCTCCCAGAGCAGTTTCCAGGGCGCCCTTCAGCTGTTTCAAGAACTCCCACATGACCCGCGCTTTTTCCCTGGCTTTGTTTAAACCGACCAATTACCTTGCTTCTCGCTTCTGTACCCGCGCTTTTTGCTATAAAACAAGCTCAAAAACTCTGCTCGGCGCGCCAGTCCACCGAGAGACTGAGCCGCCCGGGTACCCGTGTATTCAATAAAACCTCTTGCTAATTGCATCCGAAGCCGTGGTCTCGTTGTTCCTTGGGAGGGTCTCTCCTGACTGAGTGATTGCCCAAATCAGGCGTCTCTCATTTGGGGGCTCGTCCGGGATCAGACCCCCACCCAGGGACCACCGACCCACCAACGGGAGGTAAGCTGGCCAGCGATCGCTCCGTGTCTCGTTTCTGTGTCTGACTCCGTAACTCTGACTGTCCCTCTGAGTGCGCGCATTTTGGTTTCAGTTTGTTCCGGGCTGATCGCTCTGGGAGCGACGTGTGAGTAGCGAACAGACGTGTTCGGGGGCTCACCGCCCGGTAATCCTGGGAGACGTCCCAGGATCAGGGGAGGACCAGGGACGCCTGGTGGACCCCTCAGGAGAGGATCATTATGTTCTGATCCCACTGCCGCGTCTAGAGAGGCGCGCTCTGCCATCTGACTCCTTCTTTTGTCTCTACGCTACTCGATCTCGCCGCCGTTTCTGGTTTCTTTTTGTTTTGTTCCTGATAGGCCTCTGTGTCGTGGTCCCTCTCTTCGAAATGGGACAAAATAACTCTACCCCTCTCTCCCTCACTCTAGATCACTGGAGGGACGTGAGAGCAAGGGCTCACAATCTGTCCGTGGAAATCAGAAAGGGAAAATGGCGGACCTTTTGTTCCTCCGAGTGGCCCACGTTCGGTGTCGGGTGGCCGCCGGAAGGAACTTTTAATGTTTCTGTTATTTCCGCAGTTAAAAGGATTGTCTTTCAGGAAATCGGGGGACACCCGGACCAAGTTCCATATATCGTGGTGTGGCAAGACCTCGCCCAGAGTCCCCCACCATGGATGCCGCCCTCCGTCAAGGTCGCTGTCGTCTCCAGTCCAGAGAGGCCATCCGCTCCTCCCCGACCCCCCATCTACCCGGCAACAGACGACTTGCTCCTTCTCTCTGAGCCCCCGCCCTATCCGGCAGCCCTGCCACCTCCTTTGGCCCCTCAGGCGGTCGGACCGGCGCCGGGCCAGGCGCCCGATATTTCTGATCCTGAGGGACCAGCCGCGGGGACCAGGAGTCGCCGTGCCCGCAGTCCGGCAGACGACTCGGGTCCTGACTCCACTGTGATTTTACCCCTCCGAGCCATAGGACCCCCAGCCGAGCCCAACGGCCTAGTCCCTCTGCAATATTGGCCTTTCTCTTCAGCAGATCTTTATAATTGGAAATCTAATCATCCTTCTTTTTCTGAAAATCCAGCAGGACTCACGGGGCTCCTTGAGTCTCTTATGTTTTCTCATCAGCCCACCTGGGACGATTGCCAACAGCTCCTACAGATTCTCTTCACCACGGAGGAACGAGAAAGGATTCTCCTTGAGGCCCGCAAGAATGTCCTGGGAGACAACGGGGCCCCTACTCAACTCGACAACCTCATTAATGAGGCCTTCCCCCTCAATCGACCTCAGTGGGACTACAACACAGCCGCAGGTAGGGAGCGTCTCCTGGTCTACCGCCGGACTCTAGTGGCAGGTCTCAAAGGGGCAGCTCGGCGCCCCACCAATTTGGCTAAGGTAAGAGAGGTCTTACAAGGACCGGCAGAACCCCCTTCGGTTTTCTTAGAACGCCTAATGGAGGCCTATAGGAGATACACTCCGTTTGAGCCCTCTTCTGAGGGGCAGCAGGCTGCAGTTGCCATGGCCTTCATCGGACAGTCAGCCCCAGATATTAAAAAAAAGTTACAGAGGCTAGAGGGGCTCCAAGATTATTCCTTGCAAGATTTAATGAGGGAGGCAGAAAAAGTGTACCACAAAAGGGAGACAGAAGAAGAAAGACAAGAAAGAGAAAAAAAAGAGGCAGAAGAGAGAGAAAGGCGGCGCGATAAGCGCCAAGAAAAAAACTTGACTAGGATTTTGGCCGCAGTGATAAGTGAAAAAGGTTCTAGAGATAGGCAGACAGGGAATTTGAGCAACCAGGCAAGAAAGACACCTAGGGATAAAAGATCTCCTCTGGACAAAGACCAGTGCGCATACTGTAAAGAAAAGGGTCACTGGGCAAGAGAATGTCCCCGAAAAAAAAACGTCAGAGAAGCCAAAGTTCTGTCCCTAGATGACTAGGGGAGTCAAGGTTCGGACCCCCTCCCCGAACCCAGGATAACGCTGACTGTGGAGGGGACTCCCATTGAGTTCCTGGTCGATACCGGGGCTGAACATTCAGTTTTGACCCAACCCCTGGGAAGGGTAGGGTCCAGACGGACAGTCGTACAAGGAGCAACAGGGAGCAAAGTCTACCCCTGGACCACAAAGAGACTTTTAAAGGCTGGACATAAACAGGTGACCCACTCCTTTCTGGTCATACCCGAGTGCCCCGCCCCTTTGTTGGGTAGGGACCTCTTAACCAAACTAAAGGCCCAGATCCAGTTTTCTGCTGAGGGCCCACAAGTAACATGGGAAGACCGCCCTACACTGTGCCTGACCCTGAACCTAGAAGAAGAATACCGGCTACATGAAAAGCCAGGTCCCTCCTCTATCGACCCATCCTGGCTCCAACTTTTTCCCACTGTATGGGCAGAGAGGGCAGGCATGGGACTGGCCAATCAAGTCCCACCAGTGGTAGTGGAACTAAGATCAGGTGCCTCACCGGTGGCTGTTCGACAATATCCAATGAGCAAGGAAGCCCGGGAAGGTATCAGACCCCACATCCAGAGGTTCTTAGACCTAGGGGTCTTGGTGCCCTGTCAATCGCCCTGGAATACCCCTCTACTACCTGTAAAAAAGCCAGGGACCAATGACTATCGGCCAGTCCAAGACCTGAGAGAAATTAATAAAAGGGTACAGGATATTCATCCCACCGTCCCAAACCCTTACAGCCTTCTGAGTTCCCTTCCGCCCAGCCACACTTGGTATTCAGTCTTAGATCTCAAGGATGCCTTTTTCTGCCTCAAGCTACACCCCAGCAGCCAGCCGCTATTCGCGTTCGAGTGGAAAGACCCAGAAAAAGGTAACACAGGTCAGTTGACCTGGACACGGCTGCCCCAAGGGTTCAAGAACTCTCCCACTCTCTTCGACGAGGCCCTCCACCGAGATTTGGCCCCCTTTAGGGCCCTCAACCCTCAGGTAGTGCTACTCCAATATGTAGACGACCTCTTGGTGGCAGCCCCCACATATAGAGACTGCAAAGAAGGGACACAGAAGCTCCTACAGGAATTGAGTAAATTAGGGTACCGGGTATCGGCTAAAAAGGCCCAGCTCTGCCAAAGAGAGGTCACCTATCTGGGGTACCTACTCAGGGGGGGAAAAAGATGGCTGACCCCGGCCCGAAAGGCTACTGTTATGAAGATCCCCGCTCCCACGACCCCCAGACAGGTCCGTGAATTTCTGGGCACTGCAGGATTCTGCAGGCTCTGGATCCCTGGGTTTGCTTCCATAGCTGCACCCCTGTATCCCTTAACAAAGGAAAGCATCCCTTTTACCTGGACTGAGGAACATCAGAAAGCTTTTGACCACATAAAAAAAGCCTTGCTGTCAGCCCCCGCTTTGGCCCTCCCAGACCTCACCAAACCATTTACTCTATACGTAGATGAGAGGGCCGGTGTGGCCCGGGGAGTGCTTACTCAGACTTTAGGACCCTGGCGGCGGCCAGTAGCTTACCTATCAAAAAAATTGGATCCGGTGGCTAGCGGGTGGCCAACCTGCCTGAAAGCGGTTGCAGCCGTGGCACTCCTTCTCAAGGACGCTGATAAGTTAACCTTGGGACAGAATGTGACTGTGATTGCTTCCCATAGCCTCGAAAGCATTGTGCGGCAGCCCCCCGACCGGTGGATGACCAATGCCAGGATGACTCATTACCAGAGCCTGCTGCTAAATGAAAGGATATCGTTTGCACCCCCTGCCGTCCTGAACCCAGCTACCCTCCTACCAGTCGAGTCGGAAGCCACCCCAGTACACAGGTGCTCAGAGATCCTCGCCGAAGAAACTGGAACTCGACGAGACCTGAAGGACCAGCCATTGCCCGGGGTGCCAGCCTGGTATACGGACGGTAGCAGTTTCATCGCGGAGGGTAAACGGAGAGCAGGGGCCGCCATCGTAGATGGCAAGCGGACGGTGTGGACAAGCAGCCTGCCAGAAGGTACGTCAGCCCAGAAGGCCGAACTAGTGGCTTTGACGCAGGCATTACGCCTGGCCGAAGGAAAAAACATCAACATCTACACCGACAGCAGGTATGCTTTTGCCACTGCTCACATTCATGGGGCAATATATAAACAGAGGGGGTTGCTCACTTCTGCGGGAAAAGACATTAAAAACAAGGAAGAAATTTTGGCCCTGCTAGAGGCCATTCACCTCCCTAAGCGGGTCGCCATTATCCACTGCCCCGGCCACCAGAGGGGAAATGACCCTGTGGCCACCGGGAACCGGAGGGCCGACGAGGCTGCAAAACAAGCCGCCCTGTCGACCAGAGTGCTGGCAGAAACTACAAAACCTCAAGAGCTAATCGAACCCGCCCAGGTTAAGGCCGAGCCAAGAGAGCTCACCCCTGACCGGGGGAAAGAATTTATTCAGCGGTTGCATCAGTTGACACACTTAGGACCAGAAAAGCTTCTCCAATTAGTAAACCGCACCAGCCTCCTCATCCCGAACCTCCAGTCTGTAGTTCGCGAGGTCACCAGTCGGTGTCAGGCTTGTGTCATGACTAATGCGGTCCCAACCTACCGAGAGATCGGAAAGAGACAACGAGGAGATCGACCCGGCGTGTACTGGGAGGTAGACTTCACAGAGGTAAAGCCTGGCCGGTATGGAAACAGGTATCTGCTGGTATTCATAGACACTTTTTCCGGATGGGTAGAAGCTTTTCCTACCAAAACTGAAACGGCCCTGACCGTCTGCAAAAAGATATTAGAGGAAATTCTACCCCGCTTCGGGATCCCTAAGGTACTCGGGTCAGACAATGGCCCAGCCTTTGTTGCTCAGATAAGTCAGGGACTGGCCACTCAACTGGGGATAAATTGGAAGTTACACTGTGCGTATAGACCCCAGAGCTCAGGTCAGGTAGAAAGAATGAACAGGACAATCAAAGAGACCTTAACCAAATTAGCCTTAGAGACCGGTGGAAAAGACTGGGTGGCCCTCCTTCCCTTAGCGCTGCTCAGAGCCAGAAATACCCCTGGCCAGTTTGGTCTAACCCCTTATGAAATTCTCTATGGGGGACCGCCCCCCATACTCGAGTCTGGAGGGACATTGGGTCCCAATGATAATTTTCTCCCTGTCTTATTTACTCATTTAAAGGCTTTAGAAGTTGTGAGGACCCAGATCTGGGACCAGATCAAGGAGGTGTACAAGCCCGGTACCGTGACAATCCCCCACCCGTTCCAGGTCGGAGACCGAGTGCTTGTCAGACGCCACCGACCCAGCAGCCTTGAGCCTCGGTGGAAAGGCCCGTACCTGGTGTTGCTGACCACCCCGACCGCAGTAAAAGTCGACGGTATTGCTGCCTGGGTCCATGCTTCTCACCTCAAGCCTGCACCACCCTCGGCACCAGATGAGTCTTGGGAGCTGGAAAAGACTGATCATCCTCTTAAGCTGCGTTTTCGGCGGCGGCAGAACGAGTTGGAGTGAAAACCCTCACCAGCCTGTGACCCTCACCTGGCAGGTACTGTCCCAAACTGGGAACGTTGTCTGGAAGACAGAGAAAGTCCAGCCCCCTTGGACTTGGTGGCCCATTCTTACACCTGATGTATGTGCCCTGGCGGCCGGTCTTGAGTCCTGGGATATCCCAGAAACCGATGTATCAACCTCTAAGAGAGTCAGACCCCCTGACTCAAACTATGAGAGCGCTTATAGACAGATCACCTGGGGAGCCATAGGATGCAGCTACCCTAAGGCTAGGACCAGAATGGCAAGTTCCACCTTCTACGTGTGTCCCCGGGATGGCCGGTCCCGTTCAGAAGCTAGAAGGTGTGGAGGGCTAGAATCCCTGTATTGTAAAAAATGGAGTTGTGAAACCACGGGGACTGTTTATTGGCAACCTACGTCCTCCTGGGACCTCATAACTGTAAAATGGAATGGCACAGAGCGATCATGGGGTGCCCTACTGGCAACCTGTGAAAAAACCGGCTGGTGTAACCCCCTTAAAATAAATTTCACAGAACAAGGACGGCAATCCAAAGAGTGGATATTAGGAAAAACCTGGGGATTGGGATTCTATGTGTCTGGATATCCAGGCGTACAGTTGACCATTCGGTTAGAGATCACCAGCAAGCCAGCTGAGACAGTGGGCCCCAACTCTGTCCTTGCGAAACAAGGACCCCCTAACAAAAACCCCCCTTCCCCAACGAGGGAAGCGCCGCCCATCTCTCAACCCTCGGCGGCTCCTAGCCAAGTCCCCACGGTACTGGAGGAAAGTGTTGTCCTGAACACTCTGTCTCCAACCACGGGCGACAGACTCTTTGGCCTTGTGAGGGGGGCCTTCCTAGCCTTAAATGCTACCGACCCAGACGCCACGAAGTCTTGCTGGCTCTGTTTGGCCTTGGGTCCCCCTTATTATGAAGGAGTTGCCTCCTTAGGAGGGGCCTTCACTTATACCTCCAACTATACCCAGTGCCGCTGGGAGGGCCAAGGAAAGCTTACCCTCACTGAGGTCTCAGGACACGGGTCGTGCATAGGAACGGTGCCCTCTACCCATCAGCATCTTTGCAATCAGACCCTATCCATCAACTCCTCCACGAACCATCAGTACTTGCTCCCCACCAACCATAGCTGGTGGGCCTGCAGCACCGGCCTCACCCCCTGCCTCTCCACCTCAGTTTTTAATCAGTCTAAAGATTTCTGTATCCTGATCCAGCTGGTCCCTCGCATCTATTACCATTCTGAAGAAACTTTGTTGCAGGCCTATGACGATCCTCACCCCAGGGTTAAGAGAGAGCCTGTCTCACTTACCCTAGCTGTTCTTCTGGGGTTGGGGGTCGCAGCAGGTATAGGTACTGGCGCATCCGCCCTAGTTAAAGGGCCCATAGACCTCCAACAAGGCCTAGCCAGCCTCCAGACCGCCATGGATACTGACCTCCGGGTCCTCCAGGACTCAATCAGCAAGCTGGAGGACTCGCTGACTTCCCTATCGGAGGTAGTACTCCAAAATAGAAGAGGCCTTGACCTACTGTTTCTAAAAGAAGGAGGCCTCTGCGCGGCCCTAAAAGAAGAGTGCTGTTTTTATGTAGACCACTCAGGTGTGGTGCGAGACTCCATGAGAAAACTCAAAGAGAGACTAGATAAAAGACAGATGGAGCGCCAGAAAAACCAAAACTGGTATGAAGGGTGGTTCAATAGCTCCCCTTGGTTCACTACCCTCCTATCAACCCTCGCCGGGCCCCTATTGCTCCTCCTTCTGTTGCTCACCCTCGGGCCCTGCATCATCAATAGGTTAGTCCAGTTCATCAATGACAGGGTAAGTGCAGTAAAAATTCTGGTCCTTAGACAAAAGTATCAGACCCTAGACAACGAAGACAACCTCTAAATTCGCTCTAAGATTAGAGCTTCCCACAAGAGAAATGGGGGAATGAAAGAAGTGTTTTCCAAGCTAGCCGCAGTAACGCCATTCCGCAAGGCCAAGAAATTCATAAAGGGGTGTGCGAGGTAGACTGATTTAGCTTATGCCATTTTTACTGTTTGAAAAGTGTTCTTGTTTAAAAGCCCCCCCAACACCTGTGGTAAAAATTGAAGGTTAAAAATTGTGCTGTACTTAGAAAAATTTTAAGTTCTGCCTGCCTTTGCTGTTTCCCACCTATGCTGTCTCTGACTGATAACACCAAGAGCTGTATCTGGATGTATCTAGACAACCTAAGGAAGAAACCGCCCTGTGAAAGTTTTTGCTGCCCCTAAGTGATTAACTCGCTTCTTTCAGCTTCTGTTATCAGCTTGCACTAGGCCTCCCAGAGCAGTTTCCAGGGCGCCCTTCAGCTGTTTCAAGAACTCCCACATGACCCGCGCTTTTTCCCTGGCTTTGTTTAAACCGACCAATTACCTTGCTTCTCGCTTCTGTACCCGCGCTTTTTGCTATAAAACAAGCTCAAAAACTCTGCTCGGCGCGCCAGTCCACCGAGAGACTGAGCCGCCCGGGTACCCGTGTATTCAATAAAACCTCTTGCTAATTGCATCCGAAGCCGTGGTCTCGTTGTTCCTTGGGAGGGTCTCTCCTGACTGAGTGATTGCCCAAATCAGGCGTCTCTCAGTACATCAGAGAAAGTCTGGATTTCATATAGATTTGTTTTTTCTGGAGTCATCTATAGGCCCTCCTTTGTGTACTAAAAACTTGTAGAGGATGCCCTGTGTAGACTGGCTTTGAGTATCTATTGTATTTTCCCAGCTCATCCTCTCTTGCTTTTATTGATGAAGAAAAACCTGGGCTCCTTGCCATAGCCCACAGAACAATGGACAACTATGGTTTTGTTTTTTAACATCAGCTTAAGTCTGAGGTCCTACAAATATATTTCTATTCAAGCATGGAGGGCAATGGACAATAGCTAATCACTTGTAGGTAAGCCCACCTGTTCCTATTTTCATAGAAATATTTCTCTTCTTGATTACTTGGGGCAGAGTTATCATCACCAAATTCTATCTTGCTTCTCTAGCCTAAAACTAGCATGGTTGGTGGATTGTTGGGTGGAAGTGTTCCTATTTCATCTAGAGTTAACACAGCCCATGCTGGGCTACTGAAGTCCAGTGATTCTCAAACTTTATCTTCTGTAAGAATCAGAAGGCTTGTAAAATCAGATTCTGCCTGCTCCTTGCCCCCACCGCCCAGATTCGGTTTTAGTAGGCCTGGGGTGGGGCCCATGAATTTGCATTTGTCACAATTTCCCAGATGGTGCTGATGCTGCTGATCTGGGGACCCCACAGAGCAGTGGTGCTGTTGGTCACTGGGTCCCTCTGATCTGAGCTCGGCCATGTGCTGCCTCCCATAGCAGAGGAGCATTTTTCACAGGATAGATCTATTCATTTACCTACCCTTCTAAATCTAGAGTAATCTTTCTCCGCTCATATTGCTAATATAATTAGTTATTTGTTGAGCACTATGTGCAGAGAATCTAAAGCTTTGAAGAACTTAACTTCTTAGTTGAGAAGCCACGACCTATACAAACAGTCCCTGACTTTTGATGGCTCCACTTAACGATTTTTTGACTTTGTGATGTGCAAAACCATTGCAATTTTAACGTGATATACAGTACTCAATAAATTATATAATATATTCAACACTTTAAATTAGGCTTTCTGTTAGATGATTTTGCCCACCTGTAGGCTAAGGTAAGTGTTCTGAGCATGTTTAAGGTGGGCTAGGCTAAGCTATGATGTTTGGTAGGTTAGGTGCATTTTCGACTTACTATATTTTCAAATTATGATGGATTTATCTAAGGTAACCCCTTTGTAAGTTGAGAAGCATTTACCAAAAATATAAGCCACTATTTGCAGAGAAAGGCTCAATTAAAAATTTTCCAGCTGCTTTTAAATCTAGAGGTGGAATCAATTTGGCACCTGGAAGATATTATTTGTTCTGGGAAGAATCACTTCAATGACTCTTCTTAGTTATGTTAATATAAGTCAAGTAAACAAACTTATTGCCCCGGAAAGAAAGATATTATTGGACCTCTTTTTTGGTATGTTGACAAGGCATACATCTTTCAATATTCCTTGTTAGGAAGGTAGCAGAAGAGGCAGGGGGCACATTTGCCAGGACCCCGATTGCTTCGTGGGGGAGGCTTGTTCTAACACACCAGAGGACTGAGTCCGGAGACTCTATCTGCTCTAGCACCCCCAGCAGAGTGCATATTTTGGCAGCACAGCTGAAAGGGTAGGTGTAAATTAAAGAGTTTTAGCTTTCAAGCTAGATTAAAGCTAGCTTTGGCCCAGCTTTGGCCCCTTAAGTGTTAGAGTGTAACTACAGGTGAGCAACCCTGGTGGGAAAAGTCCTCCTGAGGAGCTGTTGCTGCCAGGAGTGAGTCATCACAGCATGTGTAGGGAGCATCTGTTTCCAACTGGTATCGCCTTGACCTTCACAGACCCATGACACCAGAAAACAAGGGGCCCACCTTGTCTCAGCCATTTCAGATGAAGTGATATGTGCTAATCACTGTGTGAGCATAAAATGCAAGATATGTAGATAGATGATAGAGGGATGGAATAGGTGTTTGGGAGAATTGAGAAATTAGAGGAGCATATCATTTTGAATGGTTTTATTCATAATATGAAATATGTCATTTTTGGACAATATATTTGATTTTCGGAAAACATCAAAACTCATGCAGAATTATATAAGTAAATACATTGGATAACCATTGTAACTAATCCTTTTTTATTGGGAGGGGATAAAAACCAATGTGAATATAAAGTAATAGAACTGATTTTTTATGTCTTAGAACTGAATTCCGATGGCAAATTCAAAAAAGGAGATCCATCTGGACAGTTTTAATCAATGAGGGATATCTCTGAAATACAAATATGATTTATTTTTAAGGCTACTCGTCCAAGTTTGTTATGTCACTGTTTTGAAATTTGGTAAGATGAAGGCAAGGGATCAAGCATGTGTATGTACTCACGTGGCTTGTATACGTGTGCTACGTACTTCAGGGTACCCAAATAACTGATGCAGGGAACTTTCTCTCCACAGAAGAATTTCAAGACAAAAGGATAGAATTAGAATACTAAAATTTTCTGAAAGAAAGAAACAATCGCAATAATACATTGAACTTTCAATAATACATTCAGCACATTCAATAATAGATTGAAAGTTTTAAAAAAACTTTCTTTTTTAAAAAAGAGAACAGAACTGTGGTTAGTAGAGGTGGGAAAGGGGAAAGGAGAGGGAGGTTAGTGAGACATTAGTTAAGGGTCATAAATATTGATTACGTTTTGTAAACATGAGTATATTAATTATCTTGATTTGATCACCACATATTGTACACATGTATTGATATTCAAATCTGTTCCCACCACACACACATATAATCAATTATGTTTCAATAAAAAAACTGTCAAAAAAAGACTATTAAAATTCTCTGAACCCCTAACGAATCAGTGAATCTAGGCAATAGTCATCACTGGTTGGTAATATCACAAAAAGAAAGAGACCGGGCATCGTGTGCACACCACTAAAGGAGGTGCACACCACTGCCTATGAAATAGTCTTTCCATAAAATCAACACGGAGTATGATTAAGCCTCCAGCTCCAACTGCAAATTTAATGTATGAATAACGGAATACAACACCACAGTGGCCAGTGAGCAAAATCCAGATTGCAGAAAATCCTACCAGAAAAGTCATCCAGTTCCTCCAAATTAATTGCAAGAGGGGGAAATGAAAAAAACAAAAACCAGATGGAGGGGGATCTTGAAGATGAAATGAGACTCTAAAGACACATCATTAATTATAATGTATGGACTTAATTGCATCCTAGTTTGAATAAATAAACTGTAAATATAAATTATAAGGCAATCAGGGAACTTTAAATACTGACTGTATAATTAATGATGTTAAGAAATTATTATATTTTAGGTGTTATAATGATATTGAAGTTATATTTTTAAAGAAAAATCCTAATATTTTAGAGAAAAATACCCAAATATTCATGAAATAAGATGTCTAGTATTTGCTCCAAAATATTTGGGGCAAAGGGGCAGAGAGGAAAGGTATAGATAAAACACAATTGGCTATGAGTTGATAATTTTAGAAGCTCAGTGATGGATATACGGAGATCCATTACATTATTCTACTCACATTTTTATAAGTTTAAAAGATTTCATAAAACAAAGTTTTTCTTGAGGCAGAATAAAATTGTGAAAATAGAAGACATACACACGCAAAACTGAGCCTATAGAAAAAGTGGTATTAGAGGGAAAGGTATATTTTCAATTAGTTATAGTCTTAAATGCTCATATTAGAAAGAAAAAAGGCTGAGAACTAAAGGTGTAGGTATCAAATTTAAGTTAGAAAAATAGTAATAAAATTATTCCCACTTCATTCCCCAAAGTAGAAGAAAGTATACAGTAAAGGCAAGAGCAAAAATTAATGAAAACAAGGATCAACAAAGCCAAAAGTTGGTTCTTTGGAAATACTATTAAAATTGACAAACCTCTAGTGAAATTGTTCTAGAAAAAGAGAGACAAGGTACAGAAAAACAATATTATTACTGAAAAGGTTGGAGGTAGTGCATAACTATAGGTATAAGGAATGATTTCAAAGAAAATAAGGGAATATTAAGAACAACGTTATGTCAATATGTTTAAAAGCTTGGATGTAATAGTGTACATCTTTGAAAAATGTAACAGAAGAGCTGACACGAGGAGACTAGAAAGTGTCAATTGAACTATAATTATTAAAGAATATGAATTAACAACTTAATTTTTATTACCAAACAGAAAACACCAAGCCCAGAAATTTTTTTTGAGGTGAGTTTCACCAGACTTTCAAGTAAAAGTTTATTCAGTTTCCTAACAATTCTTCCAAGGAAAAGGAAAGAGGGACTATTTTCCAATATATCTGATTAGGCTAATAGACTTCTGACAAGAAACTAGATAAGGTCAGTATGAAAAAGGAAAATCACTTGTTTATTCACACTCATAAACACAGATACAAAATTTCTCCACAATGTAAATAAGTCATGAACAACCTGAGTTCATCCACAAAATATACAATTGATTTAATGAAAAATTTCATTATTGAAGTTATTCTCATTACAGCTTTGAGAATAGCCAATGCCTATTGGTGCTTAGGGGAGAAAAAAAAAAAAACCCTCAGTAAAATATGAATATGAGAGAACTTCCTTTATCTTACAAAGAGATTTTTACAAAGGGTCTTTACCAAAAACTTACTGTGCACATTTTCATAATGTCAAAATATTTAAAACATCTTTAAAATTAGAAACAAGACAAGGAAGCTAATTATCATGGTTTCAGATCAACATTCAACATTGACTGGAGGTCATAACCAGAGCTGTAAGATAAGACAAAGAAATGAAAGTTAAAACAATTAAAATGGGAGAAACAAAACTATCATTTGCTGATGACATTATTTTATACACAGAAAACTCTACAAATTGTTAGAACTAATGACAGCATTTACAAAGGTGGCTGGATATAAGATAAATATTTTAAGTGCCTTTTGTAACTTAGTAATGCCAGTTAGAAAGCCTAATTTTAAAAAATGTGGCACAATTTACAATAGTAAGAAATGAAGCAAATCCATTAAAAGATGTACAAGACCTAAATAAATGGAGAAATATATAATATTCATGAATAGGAAAAGTTCAAGATTGTAAAGATATCAATTCTTTCTAAGTCGATCTATAAATTCAGAGCAATCTCAATCAAAATTTCAACAAAATTATTTGAGGAACTTGGCAAGCTGATCCTAAAATCTATGCAGAATGACAAAGCCAAGAATAGCCATGACACTGTTGAAGAAGAATGTGGCAGGAATTTCCCTATCAGATATCAAGGCTTATAATAAAGTTGTAGTAATTAAGACAGTATATAATAGGACCAGGATAGAAAAAAATGGCCAATGCAACTTAAAGAGATTAAAGAGCCCAAATACAGCTTCACATCTAAATGAAAACTAGATGTGGTATCACCAGTCAGTGGGAGAATGAAGGAAATATTCGGTAAATAATGTTGGTCAACTAATTCACCACTAAGGAATTGGATATCTAAAACAACTAACAAACAACAACAAAATTTCAAATGAACTGACTTAATTAATCCAATGTTTTGAAATAAAATGTATACTATCTTTGTTACCTTGGGGACCAGAAATATTTGTTTTAAAATAAAGATGAGCATGAATTATAAAGATTAGGAAAAGATTTCTAAATTGGGCTACTTTAAAATTAAGAAATTCTATTCATTTTAATTATAAGGAAAGTGAAAATGTAAGCCACAGAAGAGGGGGAGCTATTTGAAGGGGGGGGGGGAAGAATTAGTATCTAGAATATATAAAGAACTTTAAAAAATCAATAATAAATAGAAAAATAAGCAAAAGATAACAGCAATTATTTCACAAAAAAGCCACAAATGTTGAATAAGCACCAAAAAAACTGCTCATCCTTATTTGTAACAAGGGAAATACAAATTAAGAACACAGAGAGGTAGTATTTATAACTTCTAGGTTGGCAAAAATAAAAATTCCACAAAAATTAGTGTTGGTGAGGAAGTGGAACAATGTGAAAGAGTGTAAAAATTCAAAACCACTTTGGACAATTAGATAGCACCATTTTTCCAAAGACTAGGTATGTACTTTATGATCCAGTTCTAATCCTATGTATATGCCCTAGGGAAAATATAAATATAACCAAGAAAATATATTATTCAGGAGAAATGTATAAGAATGTTCATAGCAGCCTTGTTTGTAAGGACAGGTAAGTAGATGACAGACAAATAGACAGATAGATAGATAGATAGGCAGGTGGTATGGATGGGTGGGCAGATAGGGAGAAAGAGAGATAGAGAGACCAAATTTTTTAGTTATTTTTTTACCATGGGCTGGAGACGGAAGCGAAAGCAAATTGTAATTGACAGGTAAATAAATAAATAAATAAATAATGATATTTTATATGTTCTTTTATATGTATTGAATTCAAGATTTTAAATACTTTTTTTTTTTTTTAGACCAGTAAGGGGATCGCAACCCTCAGCATGGTGTGGTCTGTACCACGCTCAGCCAGTGAGCGCACCTACCATCCCTATATAGGATCCGAACCCGCGGCCTCGGTGCTACCAGCACCGCACTCTCTGAGTGAGCCACGGGGCCAGCCCAAATACTTTTTTTTAAAGTTGAAGGAGAAGGAATTTTTTCAGAGAAAGTAAGAAGTGATGGATGGAAAAAAGACTCTTACTTTTTATTCTATGCAATTTTACACAATTTGAATTTTTAAATCATTTGAATTTTTTACTTTATTTGTATTACGGTAGCAGTAGGAAGAAAGAAAAGGAGGAGGAGCAGAAAGGTGTCATGGAGGAAGGACAGTTCTGTGTTGGCTTTCAGTTGCCAAAGACAGTTTGGCCATTGTTGACAGGGGGAGGTAAAGGCAGGGGCTTGGGCAGAGAGGAAGGGAAACACATTTTTCACTCTTCCCACTCCTTCACCCTTCCTTCTGTCTCCTCCCTATCTAATTCTTATTTGTCCTTCAAGTCTTAAAGAAGTCTTCTCCTCAGTCCTCGTTCCCAAGGTGCATTATAATCCATCTTTTGTAACAGTTCTCAAGTTCACTGTACTGTAAACTTCTTGATGGTAGAGATCATGTCTATTTTACGCACCACTGAATCCTTGTGCCCAACACAGAGTCTGACACATTGACGTGAATAAGTGCCTAATGAAATCATGAATGAACAAATCTTGAATTTTCATTTGCATAAATGAAAAGAGACACACGACCTGCCATTTATATTTGTATCCATTCTCAAATCCAATGTTTATAATTTGGGGAATGCAAACTGAAGCTAAATTTTTGCAAATAATTTTATTATGTAACATTTTACAATATGATTTTAGATTCCATAATCAAATCTTTCATGGCTTAGGCACCAAAAGCTTTCAAAAGGAATTGCCAGACTATCTGAAATTTGTAAAAAAAATTTATAAATGTGATTTAAAGCTGTGTTGCTACCATCCAAAATGCCAAAAAGATACTTTTTCACGTGTTTTATTATTTAAGAAAAAGTTTAAAGTTGCAAGTTTTGTAACTATAAGCATATACTAGGAATAAAATGAGATTTCTCTAAGATAATAATAGTTGTTACCTCCCATGGCTCTGACACAAAATACATTAAGTTGAAAAAGTACATTAAAATACATTTTTGAAAACATTCTAGGGATATGCTAATTTTCATAAAGAAGTAGATTTATAGTAAAACTTTGAAGTGTGTATTTATTTTCACCTAATTTAATGGCAAATAATTTTGAATTAAAAAATACTTTCAAATATAAGGTATATTGGGATTCAATAAAGGCAATGTCACAGAATGAAGGACATTAGGCTATCTGCTTGAAGGCCTCGTCACAGCTGTGTCTCTAACTAGCTATTTAACGGCTAATGAGTCATTTACACTCTCTGGGTCTCAGCTTCTTGTTATATAAAATAAAGTTGAACAAGTACCTATGTAATTATCAATGCCTGGCTGCAAAAATTCAAAATAAAGTATGTATATGTGGTCAGCTCAGTATCTTTGGAAGCATCTGTTCTAACTTTGCTTAAATCGGGAGCAGTGGTCTTCCATTCCAGTTTTTTCCCCTCCAGCAGGACCAAAGGTCAATTTCCATTCTTAAGCTGTCGCAATCACTTCTGAAGATCCAGGCTCAAGAGGTTTCCCTTGGTTGAGAAACCTCGTGGACATTTTTGCCCTCTGCTGACGTGGACCATAGCCGGGAAGGCAGGGGTATTGTCCCTGCCGCTCCGTACAGGAGACTGGCTTCCAGAAGAGCATTTTCCACAATAGCCACCCAGTCCTGGGAACAGCAACACTTCTGGCTTTCATTAATTTGAGTGCAGCTATGTGAAGTTTAGGTTTTGGAGTGTTTATGTTTTCCCCGAAAGAACTGTGTGGGCACAGAATCCCCTTTCTATCACCAGACAAAAGAGAGCAAGCTGAGGACATGGTTTCAAGTTTCTGTGCCTTTGCTGTAAGAATTTATGTACTGAAGGGCCCTTCTCTGGCAGTCAATTTGCTTTTGTCCCATAAAAGAAAGGAAATATTAAAGGGGACTCCTTTAAATCACTTTCAAAATTATTCACATAGAGAAATGAGCATCGCTTGTCCTTCTAATGGTTTATTTGGCCTTTAAAACTTGGTGGGGAACTGTGGGGTCAGGAGTAGAAGGAGCTAGAACAAAATTTGGTTTTGAAAGGTGGTGCACAGTAATTATACCCAAGCACCTATCCTCTCTACCGCCTCACATTTGTGTTCGGTCGAAGGAATGGTCAAAGAAAACTGTGGTTTAATTTTAGTTACTTAATCCACTTATTTATGGAACACTGGCTACATGTTAGCACTGCCCACGGTGCTGGGCTCGTAGTAACTAATAAAGAACTGTCCTTAAACACCTGATACTCTATTCAAGGAAAATGACAAGTACACAGAAAATTACAATACAATGTGTTAAGTTCAAGGGAATTGTGTGAGTGTGTGCATGTGTGTATGTAAAGTATATATACTTTAAATTTCTCCCAAGAGCTATGAGGAAGTTTTGAATAAATGGAAAAACATACCCTCTTCTTATACAGATAGATTCATTATTGCAAAGATATCCATCCTCCTTTAATTCATCTGTAAATTGATTACAATCCCACTTAGAAGACCAGCAGTTATTAAATTAATTTTTAATTAATTTAAAACTAATTAAGCTATTTCCAAGTATCACATAGAAAAGTGAATGTTTAAAACATACTCAAGAGAATTCTTGAGAATAAGGAGAGACCTACAAGATATTAAAGTATATTATCACGTTACTATAATTGGCATGATTAGACATATCAATGGACCAGTACAAAGTCCAGAAATAGATTTAAAAATATGTGGAGAATTTGTATATGAGAAAGGTGGGATTTCCAAGCAGTGGGGGAAAGGATGGCTAATTTCATATCATGCACAGATCTGACAGACGTGCAGTTAACAATACACGGCTCATGTCAGGACTTCCACTGTCTGAGGCTTTGAATGGTCTTCTTGCTAAACTGGTAGATGCTTCTGAATTAATAAACTTCTGTGAACTCTTCAATTTGGATGGAAAATGGTCCCATGCTGGCGAAGACTGTAGTTTATGTCATATTAAGTTAGTCTTCCTCTACCTGGTGGATTTTCCAAATTAAAGTGATCACTGCATTTCTTTTCAGTCAGTTTATAGTTGGCAAATGATCACAAATGTCTGTAGTGTGAAAGGGTTGTTTTCAGTTCATTTTTATATACAATGCATGAAATAGCTTAATTTAGGTCTTTGAAACCAATTTGGTTTCAAGGAGTGGTTGGGACCTGTGAAAGAAACATTTACCTATCCCAACATATACATATACACACACTCAATTCCAATATGTTCTAGAAACTGTGAAAAAAGCTGGAGACACGGCAATGAAAGTACTTAGTTGCTCCTACTTTAGTAGAGATTAAAGTCAAGGGCACAAACAATTACATAATAAAATGTGAAAGTGCCGTGAAAGTGGTGGAGGGGTCCCTCTGGCCTGTGGTGGGGCACACTGGTGGTGAATAGAGGAAGATGTCAGGGAACAGTCCCCAGAGGACGCTAACAGACATGAATTCTAGGTCTACCGTATATAGAGACACACATGCGATAAAGTTCCTGAATCATACACACATGGGTAGTCTTCACTAAAGCGGGGTCTATCTGCAAGACAACAAACCACTGTGTATTGATAACAGTCAATGGGGGATTTAGAGAGATTATAATGATGGTCCTTGGCACTGTTTCTTGAATGCTAATGCCTCCTGGATCTCAG
Organism: Cynocephalus volans; assembly: GCF_027409185.1. Taxonomy (NCBI): domain Eukaryota; kingdom Metazoa; phylum Chordata; class Mammalia; order Dermoptera; family Cynocephalidae; genus Cynocephalus; species Cynocephalus volans. The sequence goes on from NC_084466.1 coordinate 17,751,307, forward strand.
GGAGAAAGACTATATAGCACGACCTCCCCCGCAAAAGGGAAAACTTTAGAGTTTTACGCTGACTGGGTCAGTCTTCTGGTTCTGCCGCCTGACTCTTTGGCTACCTTAATTAAGCAGACTACTTCCATTTTCTTGTCTACAAACATGGGGTGATCGTGCTTATCTAGCTCAGTTGCTTTAAGAATTAAATGACATACTGCATTTACAGTGGAACAATATTTGGAAACGTTAATCATTGGTATTTCATGTGCAGGAAACCCAATACCCACGCATCAGCCCTTTTACCTTAAACACTAGCCCAGAGGGTGAAGCTCCCTGTCTCGTGAATGTCAAGAGAAAAAAAGCCAGATGATTGCCTTTGACTCCCAGAATTGATGCTGAAAACCCCCAGCAGGAACACTAGTTTTGAGAACCAAAGTTTTTGCTTATATAAGATATTTTATGTTTTTGTTTGCTTTGGAGTGAGAAAAGTGTTTTTGAGGAGCAAAAAGGCTAAGGGTCCAAAGAACTCAGGGAAATGAAGTTTACACCGTAAACACGAGGGTCTATTTTCCTTCCCCAAAGGATGTGAGTTTGAGGAGTGGGGGAAGGGGAGATGGAGTTGGGATGGAGCAGAGCAGGATGGTCACATGCTGGGCAGGCTCTCTGGGATGTAATACTGCATCAAGTCTGAGAGAGGAGATTAAAAACCTCAAATAAGTTTGGGGATTCTGAGAGCAGCGAGGACACGAACCTTGCTCTCCAGAGGTCTGGGATGGTATGGATGCAGCCAGGCCTGTCTAAGCAGAGAGCTTCCTCCAACCCCAGCAAGCTGTGGCACAGCACGCAGGTGTTCTGTGCCCTGGGAGGGCCACACAGAGGCTGCAGGGGGCTGCAGATGGCAAGGGGCTTGCAGCTGTGCTGAGGGGAAACCATCAACATCAAACAGAGTGAACTGCATGAGCTAGAAGCCAGGGTACCCTTGACATTCAACAGCAGATGTGTTGGCATCATCACAGAAGACTGAAGGAGGTGACATTAGCGAGGGACAGAAAACTAATACTGGTCAAATGTCTCCAGCCCAGATAACATGATGCCTATCAGCCCCTGGAATTTAGATGTCCCTCTGAGGAGGAGGAAGGAGCAGAACCTTACGTTTAAATCCTGAATGGGGTGAATTTACCTGGAAGACTAGATAAGGTTTTCCTGCCATAGGGCACAGTGGGAGTTTGAGACAGCACTGAAGTCCTGATGTAGTTCCAACTTTGCATACGTGATTGCAAGTCTGCCCCTAACATCCGTGGGCTCGGAAGGACCTGCAGCATTCAAGTGTCCAGGAGCCGTGCAGTTGTGTGATGAGGGTTTTGCCCCCGCTGCACATGTAAAAAGCTTTGGGAAGAGCCTGGATTAGTTGATGCTTACTAAGGAGTAACTATTACTGGTGTTGACATTCTGAACTTTGGATCAATGCTTATCAATATTATCACAACATCTATCAGAAAGCAGAGATCAGACTCGAATAGAAAAATGCAAATGGGATATTTGACAAATCCTCCTCCCTGCTTGACTTTGACACTGCCCTCTTTCATCATGCATTGAGTAGATAGTTGATGAAGAAGTGGTATAAAAAGGCCTGTTGCTCAAACATGTAAAGTGACGATTTCTTGTATATTTTATCTGTGAGTCACAGAAAATTTCTAAACAAAACTACAGGGCTATAAAATGAAAACTCATCTCAAAATCGAAGGAAAGAATTAGCTCAAGAAAACTTCAGATGATCTTTTGGCATTCAAGAATGTCTCCTGCGAAATGGGTACCTGTCCTCAGGCTGGAAGCTGGTAGATTTATGCACATGTTTAGTTTTTACCTTTCATGATCAAGGGATTTAAAATTTTTTGTGTCAGAGGCAATGATCTGTGGAACACAGATGGGAAAGTTTGCGGGGGGTGGGGGGAATGGATACATGTTTGTAAGTCACGACAGACCACATGACTCCAAACTTAGTGGGCAAAGATGGAATCTTCAAGGAAAATTGACTTATTTGTATTGAACTAGCACTCATATGATGGCCAACAGATTTTTGTTTTTAAAAAAACTTAAGAGCACATAAAGCAAAATGTCAGAAAAGCAAGAGTTTGCATGTGAAAATCAAACTTCATTTCCAATTGACTTGAACAAAAGACTAAGTCCTTCCATGCCTCTAAAAAGTCAGGGTTTTGGTTCAGAAATATTAATGCTATGTCTGAATCAGGCACTATTACCAGGTTTGTGCAAATAGCATTGACCTTGATATTCATAACAAAAGAAATCACGCACTCATTAGGTTATTCATGTTCTTTTTCTGAAGGTTAAAAAGATATTCATCAAAACGCTGCAGCTTCACATTTTTTGAATGCTTCAGATTCACTGCTCTCCTCTCCCACCCACTGTGTACTTTATTAAATTGTTTCCTTTTCATCCCCAATTATACAGAATCTTCAGGTTGAATGTGTTTTGGCAATACCTAAGTATTATATAAAATAGCTGATTCCTAACTTTTCTTGTAGTTCCAATTGACTAAGTACATGAAAATGTTGAGTGCTGTGGCCAGAAAAGGAGAGATGATGAGTGAGAACTTAGAAAATAAGTGGTTAAAAAAAAATTAGATCACCAAATTAGACATGACCATATCAATTCTAAACCAGTCGTTCTTATCTCCCAGTACACTGTCTTTTGGAGAAAATAGCAAAGTCCGTTATACCTATTGTCCCATTCGGGCCATTTGTGCCCAGCCAGCATCTTCCTGGACTGTTTAGGCCCCTAATTTTACCCCTTGCTAAGGTGCTTTCCAATTATCAGTGAAAATTTGACTGGATTTCATCGTACTGTACATTTTATGCAGTAAGTCAAATTACTACTTACATATATATATATATATAAAGAGAAAGTTAATAAATCACTAGTTAGTCTGATTTTTAAAAGAAGAGAGAAAAGGCACAAATAACCAAAATTAGGAATATGAATGGGTGAATGATTCCCAGATCTGAGAAAATGAAACAAGCATTATGAGAAAAATACTTTGAGTAAATCCCTGCTAAAATTTTCTTAGAATTTTTTTCAATGTATTAATTTCTTGGAAAATAGAAGTGAACAGAAATGAGACTCGAACCTTAATAAACAGATCAACAAACATGGGAGTAATAGAGAATATTGTAAAAAAAATTATTCCTCCCTCCCCACGTACCCTATTGTGCTAGGTCTAGTTTGTTTCAGAGTTGAATAATTTGAAAATAAAAGAATTGCATATATCACAATACATTTTTTTATTAACACATTTTTTAACAGAAAAATAAGGATTATGCAAAGAAACTATTTGGAATTGACATATAACAAGCCCTTTCCCATGTATGATATGTGGAATGATCAATTGTTCTGCCTCCAGGTCTATTCGGAGATTTCTTTACATCTACTGAATTTCTCTAGAGTAAACATCAAACTGTTCTTGTTGTAAATGCTTTTAAAGCACATACTGTGTGCAAGATCATGGTGTACAGAGGACTAAAAAATAAGTCAGACTTCTGCTAACTTCCTGTTGCATAAGTTTCTAGTAGAAAGATTTTGGAGACTGTGTTCAATTATAAGAAATGTGCTGTTCAGTTGGGGAAGCATGTGCTGTTACACTGTGTGTGTGTGTGTGTGTGTGTGTGTGTGTGTGTGTGTGTGTGTGTGTGTGTGTGTGTGTGTGTGTGTGCGCGTGTGCGCGCGGGCGCAAGGAAAATGAAAGTTGTCCCACTGTAAAACCCAAGGGTAAATAATCTAGGGAGGAATAATGAAATAGGTGAACTCCATATCAAAGGTGACTATAAAAAGCAGAATTTTGGATTCTAAGCAGAAACTTTGTAGAGCCCATCTAGCATCCCATAAGCCTCATCCAACAAAAAAACCCAACATGCCTTATTTTAATACAGAGTGATTAGAATACTCACTGTGGTAGGTAGAATAATGCCCTCCCCTCCCCCCAAAGATGTCCGTGCCCTAATCAATGGAACCTGTGAACATTTAACTATACATAGCAAAAGAGACTTTGCGATGAGATTAAGTTAGAGACTTTGAGAGGCAGAGATGATCGTGGATTACCCAGGTGGGCCCAATCTAATCACGTGAGTTCTTGAAATTGGAGAACCTTTCTTGGCTGTGGTCAAAGAGAGATGTGACGATGGAAAAAGGGTCAAAGAGATGCAATGTTGCTGGCTTTGAAGGTGAAGGAAGGGAGTAGCGAGTCAAGGACTATGGGCAGCCCCAGGAAGCAGGAAAGTCTCCAGAAAGGCATGCAGCCCTGCCGACACCTCGATTTTAGTCCAGTGAGACCCGTCAGACTTCTGACCTACCGAATATAGGATAATAAATTTTGGGGGGGTTAGCAACTAAATTTGTGGCAACTTGTGACCTTTACAATAAGAAACTCACACAATCCCTTTTAATCTTTGAGTGCTTTATGGTTTACAAGTACTTCATCTCTCATCTGTCTAGATTTTTTTTGAAGAAATGGGAATCTTTAAGCAGAAATGAGTTCAAAAGAACTGAAAATTAGGAATGGACAATTTCTGGCATCCAGTGGTTGACTGGTCCATTCATGCACAAGGAAAAGCTAAAATTTCTGAATGTGTCTGAGACGAAGCAAAACAAACAAAAACAAATCCAGAGAAAATTAATCTCTAAGTGGCTGCTCCTCAAAATCATCAAGGCAATTTTTCTTGGGGTATTTTTAAAGCTTACAATGAATTCTTCTGTAATGTTGCATTACATATGTGCTCGGCTCCAAGCCCCTGGTTTCGACCAGACCAGTTGTCCATATCTATTTTTTTTTTTTTATCCTTATACCCACAGAAAACAGAGCTTGCTTTGTCTCTTCTTGGTAATTAGCAACATCTAGCCTTCTCTTAAGGTGATCTTCCCTAACCTGGCTGTCAGATGGCCAGTGTCCCCAGAGTTCCTGCTTCCTGGTTGCCTCTAAAGATAAGCACACAGTCTTATTTCATTTGCAGGATTTTCCCTCTAACGGCTACAGTGAGACAATGAGGGAATAACAAAATCAGCAAACCTGACAAGGGTCTTACAGTCTGTAGCTCCTAACTGATTAAAATCATGATGGCTGAGAAGTAAAGCTGAGAAGAAACAAAGCAAAAGGTTTCCCCAAACTCAAAGGATATGAAGTTAAAATAATTGGGTAAAATCATAAGTAGCTGTGATGTTTGTGCCTGAATAGATACTCTGTGTGTGTAAATATATAATGACTCTAGCCCTAGGCTTTTCTCTTTTTCCTCCATGGTGGAATGTTACCATTATATAATGGCAGCACTGGAGGAGGCCAGAGAGGTCATTTAGCTCCACCCCCACATTTTGCCAAGTTAAGATTGAAAGCCAGACAGATGGAGACTTGTCTGTCCTTTGACTTCTCTTCCTTTGCTTTTCAGTCTTTTCCCATCAGCAGCACATCACCAATGATCAGGTGAGATTATTCAGGCTGGGGTCATTCTATTCCTATTCTATTGACAGTGACAATCTCTCTTTAATGCCTTTCCTTCCTATCTAATCTCTAACACTATTAATCCATTTCTTTCATGATTAGCCTCTACTCGATTTGTCTTTTATAGATAAACTGAGTCATCAGCAGGCATTCTGCTGGAAATCAGCCTTGTTATATGTCCAGCCCATAGAAGTCTGTGACTTTCTATCTTATCCTATCTCCTGGATCTCAGGTTTTTGTTGATCTAACTTTCTTATCATGTCAAGTGTTAATTTTCTTTTAGTGACAGAGAAATTGCCAAACTAAAGTACTTTGGAAAAATGAATACACTGACCTGTCATTTCAAAGTCCTCACACAACCAAAGTCCTACTTGTCCTATAGGCACATCTCTACGAAAATGTGAAGCCTGTGTACGAAGCCTCCAGCATCACAGAAGTCTTGCAATCCTCAGGATAAAAGTTCTCTGAAAACATGGCAGGCCTGGTTATTTCACTCAGCGCTCTACAAGTAATCAACCCAAACGTGGTCTAAAAAATTGTGATAGCCAATATTTTCCAAGTGCTTACAATGTGTTGGATATTATTCTAAGTACATTACATAGATTATCTGATTTAATCCTATGAGTTAAGTGCAGTTATTGCTGCTATCTTATATATGGAAAATACAAACACAGAGCAGTTAAGCCAGTTGCCCCAAACCCAGAGGGAGTAAATGGTGGAGCCAGGATTGAGAGAGTTAGAGTGTAGTCTCCTAATGCCTCTGCAAAACCACCTTTGATGTGGTGGTTACCGTGAGTTGACCTCACCCTACACCTTGTGTTAGGAAAGGGCATCTCTGGAGGCCACAGCCCACGAACTAGCAGAGACGCCATAGTTTCTGGCTCCAACAAGCATGCACAACAGGCTACAAGGCCCTTGAAGTATCCAGGTGCTTTTCTGTCTTGTGATGACCCAAAGGAAAATGTCTTAGTGCTCCAGAGCCTACTGGTGGGACCCACAATCCAGCAACTCCATCAGAAGTGCAGCTCTTAAACTGCCTTCTCAACTTCAGATTCACTTGGTAATAAGTTGCCAAATTCTTAGAGTTGTAGGCCTAACTTAGATGGTACACAAACTCTCAGATCATCTCTTGCCTTTCCCTGCTTTTGTTGAAGTCTAGAGTCTCATTTTGCAATGGTTCAGAATTGTAACAGGACCACCTGTTGGAGACCGCTTGGGCTGCACACACAGCTTGAAAAACCTGTCTGCTGACCACAAAATGAAGCTGCAAAGCAAACCTAATATTTTCTACAGGAAGTTATTTCCTTAAAGAATCAGGATTAACATGATAGGCTCATGCCAACTACCCAGACAAGGGCTACCTTTACCCAATTAGTCTGCCATGTTGGAATGTTCACTAATCAAGTCCAGGATGAAGATTTGGTCCATTTCTACACTTTTAAATATCACCTTTTTGGAAATTATTTTCAACCCATTTCTCCAGAAATTACCTCTTTTACTAGCACATGATCCATATTTCCAACGCAGACTAAAGCAAAACACATTTTCTTCCTTGTCTTACCAAAGGGCACCACCATCTACCAAGTTACAGAAGCCAGGAATCTTGGAATTAAACAACAACCTTTATGTCTAATGTCGAATCCAACCCTAAATACAAATCCTGTAAATTTTACTCAAGTGGCTGTTGAATCCATCCCCTGCCCTCCAGTTTCATTACTCCCATACCAGTTCAAGCATTCACAATGTCTATGCTGGATGCTTCAATAACCTTTTAATTGCTCCTACCTGCAGGTCCTCTGCATCCAGTTCATCTTCTTCACTGCCTCCAGTTATTTTTTTCAAATGTAACCATGTCATTCCTCTGCCTAATTAGCTTGTGTGTCTTCCTATGAATATAATCCAAAAAGGTTATGTGGCAAATAACTTTTGTCACAATCTAGTGTTGACCTATCTTCTGCCTCATCTCCCACTGTCACCATCACTTCTTCCCATGCTCTCCCAGGGAACGGTAATCATTTCCATCAGCAGGTTCACATTTCATCACTTACTTGTAACATTTATCACACTATATCATTCTGTGTGTCTGTCTCTCCCATTTCTGAACCATAAACACTTGATGAAGGAAGGAGCCTCATCTTGTTCAATACCACGTCCCCAATCGCCAAGCATGGACCTGGTGTTTAGGAAGTACTCAACTCATATTTGCTCAGTGAGTGAATAAAGGCAGGGACACCTAACTTTATGTTGGACATCAGGAAAAGTGTTTATGTATATATACTACCCACACATGGATTAATCAACAATTGAGTATTTGGGAGGAGGTAACAGATCAAAAAATTATGGACTTGGAGTCAGATACTTGGTTTAAATCCCAGTACTGAGACATGTTAGCTGGATGATTGTGGATAAGTCACTTAAGTTCTCCAGTGCATTTTTTCATCTGTAAAATGTGAATAATCACACACCTCATGTGTTGGGGGTGACAAGTAAAGACAAGGTGCACATGTGAAGAAATTTGCCTAAGTGACACAGCTGATTTTTAACAAATGACAGTGTGGCAGAGTGACTTCTGGGGGCTAACTTAAATAATATGCAGCTTTTGCAGTCCTTTTTAATCCAGCTCTTGGAGTTTAACTCAATTAGGCACTCTATAGTCAGACTCTTAAGAAGAAAATTTATTAGTTATTCATTATTCGTTAAATGAACAGGAAAAATCAAAATGGCTGTCATTAACTAGACCCCATTTTCCTACACCTGGCTCCAGGATCGAAAACTGTCAGGGATCAGGCATTTCCACTGGGATAGAAGTATCTTATGATGGACCTGATATTAGGGTATCGTGTAGTGCAGATCCCATATTTTCTTTAAAAAATTTTTTTAATGGATACATTGTACTCCTTATGGAGTACAATCTGATGTTTTGATACATATATATTGTATAATAAACAAGTCAGGGCAGTTAATATATCCATCACATCATGCATTTATCATTTCTTTGTGTTAAGAAGAAGATCCCCATATTTTCTGTGCAAGAAGTAGTAAAGCAATTAAAATCTTGGGTTCTAGAGCCATACTGCCTGGGTTCAAACTGGGTAACCATTGGCAAGTTTCTTAAACTCTGCCTCAATTTCATTATCTATAAAATGCAGCTAAAAGGAGTACCTACTTCATAAAGTTGTGAGGACAAAACAAATAATGTTAGATAGATGCTTGGTATATAATAAGTGCTCAATAAATTTTATCTATGATTTGAGTGACTATGTCATCACATTGGGACAGCACTGGCAGTAAAAAGGTGTGCTATTAATAACTATGGCAGCACAGTAGGATTAAACTGGGATTTTCCTGGTCAAACCCAGATGTATGGTTGCACTAGCTTCGGTGATGTTGGTGACAGGGATGATGATGCCATGAACCAGCACAGGCCAGAGCCACTTCCCCACGTCTTAGCATGTCCGTCTGACACACCAGCTCCAGTCCAAGCTCAGCATTCAGACACATTATTCCTCACTAAGAACCATCAACCATTAGCTGCTACATCAGGCTAAAGGGAAATGCAATACATAGTTTTTTCCTCTTGAGACCCAAGCAGAAAAGATGAGATTTAATTACTACTGTATTGAATCAACTACTTCATTTTATTTGGAAATGCGTATTTAATAAATCCCAATATTGTGGCTGAGACCTGGTGACCAGTATAAATTTACTCTTTAGCTCACAATGCATATTTATTGTCTAGATTTCTGAACTTTAATAGGCTTGGGTATAGCCTGGTTCCTTTTATTTTTTTCTTTTCTGTCTCTACTTTCTTTTTTTCTTTTCTTTTCTTTTTTTTTTTTTCAAACTATGGCAGGGAACCAAATATAGAAGGAAATTCCAAACCACAGGCTGAAACTTGCTTTAACCAATTTTATTTAACTTACAATGTCAGATAATCACATCAAGAAAACCAGCAGCTATTAGTCTTACATTGTTATTTAGTAAGCATCTACTCTATGCCCAGTCGTGTGCCAGAAAATATTCAAAACATGGTCCCAGAGGGAGTTTTCAATCTGGCTCAAAACAAAAAAGGAACATTTGCAAAACAACAACAATAAAACTATATTTAACAGTGACAGTTCTATGATGCAAATAAGCTTAGCAAGAGAGTCTGGTTTTGTGTTGGCAGATGGTGGAACTGGCCGGTACAGGGAACCAAACCCTTGACCTTGGTGTTAAAAGGCTGTATTCTAACCAACTCAACTAACTAGCCAGCTAAGCATAGCAATAGAAGAAAGAAAATAGAAGAAAGTCAGGGCTGAAGCTCTCAAGGGAAGACGTGAGGGAGGTAGGTTTTGAGCTGGGTCTTGGGGTGGCTGAAATTTGGATAGACAGAGAAGAGATAGGAGAACCTACCGGGTGGGGAGGTGATTACAAGATAAGACCGAGGCTGGGAGTTAAGATTGAGAAAGAACTTGACATTGCAGAATTTAGTAAACCTCTTTTTACAGACAGGCACATGCAGGCAACTAAAGGGGTCAGGCAACAAGGAAAGACCCTGATGATTCTAAGACTCAACTCTAGGTTTATCCAGTACCTCATGGATCTGCCATTCTAGTTGTGCAGGATTTAAAAATTTTAAAGTAAGCAACAGCATGAGTTGAGATTGTTGTAATCAGTCCTTTATTGGCCTTTTCTCTGTTCAGTGGGGAGAAATACCTCTCAAAATGAAGCGTGAGCTCTATCTGTAGGGTGATGTCAGAACACTAGTCAAATAAGGCTGATTTCAGGCTCAAACACAATACAAAAATTACAAATATGTTAGCTTCCCAATGGGGAAGAAAAGTTTTCTTGTAAGAACAGCTTTCAAATCTGGCCAGTAAAGAAGTTTCTGCAATGCCCTCCCTGGCAATCATTCATGAACACTTACTACTTGGCAGCCTGATTCAACCACATATTATTGCTTAATTAAAGTGCCTCTTTTAATAGATCAATAGATTTGCTTTTAGGAGCTGCCATAATAACACCTATACTTTTATTCAAAGTGGTAAAAGGTAGTCAGGAGGGATGACACATATGGGTGCAATAAAGTTTGAGCTAAAAATGTGCATGATACGACAGGCCATTTTGTGTCTGGGTGCACGTAACACAAATCACAGCTCTTTGAAACAGAAAGAAAAATCTGAGCCAATTCAAACTAATGACCTGGCTCTTGTGTCTGAAGTGGGCGAGGGTTTACATGAAACCTTTTCATGCCGCTCCTGAACAGAGTGAACTCCCAAGTTTTTGGCCTCCCTGAACTGCAGCCAAAGGGCTTGGCAAAGGCCAACCAAGGCGTATTAGAAGGAGGCACGAAAGGCAGAACATGATTTCATGTGCTTTTCAACTCTCTGAAAACGTCTGTCTCTTTTTTCCTTCCCTTTTATATGCATGGTTCTATCTTCCTCCTTCCAGATTTTCTGTTCTTCTCTTTTGTGGAAAATTTGCTGCAAAAGAGTGGTTCTTCATCTTTTATTGCGGCACAAACCCCTTTGAAAATCTGATCCAAATTATGAACCGTCTCTCAGAAAAATGAGAATAAATTCAACAGCTTGCAGAAATTTCCAGAAGATGCACAAATCCTCTGAAACCTGTGTAGACCTCGAATTAAGAACTCTTTCAAATTTCAGATGTTCTCTAATGACACTGAACAAGGAAAAAAGAATAAACATTTAAAGTTGCTCTAGAAATATATTAAATCTGAAAGGCTTTTTGTTTGTGATCCATAGCTTAGACAGCGTACTGAGTTCACAACTCTCTGGCAGGTCCGTGTGCCAAGCATTGCTTCCCCTAAGTTTTATACTGGCTCTGGGGGAAGTCCCAGATATTTGAGAAATTTCTTATCCTCACCTTTGGGCGGTGGCCATAGCGGAGTTTGTTCTGGGGCATTCCTGCTATTGCTTGGCCCGGATAGCCACACCGGGTTGTAAAGAGAAGAGCACATCCTTCTAGATAGAACTCTGCTTCCTCACTGAAAGCACATTTTTCTGGAGGAAGTTTTAGGTTTTTCTTTTCCTTTGCTTTTAATCTTTCAATTTTAATGTAAACTTTTCTGTTTGATTCTTAAACCCAAAGTGAAATTCAGGTTCATAATCCTAACATCTGGTGGTGGTCTAGCTTCTCAATACATAAAACCCAGTGCCCCCTTCTCCTTATAAATATGCAACAGGCAACACCACTCTGCTTCACTGGAAAGATGGGCTGTCAGGATGTTCTTACCCGTCACTGGCACAGCACTGTGTGACTTCATCACTTCATAGAATGAGCTTGCTTCTGTGACTCAACTTGAGCAAAACAACCCTGGCCATTCAGTAAAATAAACTGTGCTGCAGGGAAACCCACCTCATCCCTCAAGACCACAACCTGGTAAAATGCAGAGCAATGTCCTGCCCTCTGACCTCACTGGCCCATGTGTTAGTCTTGGTCATCTGAGGCCACCGTTCTAAGACAGGTGAAAACAGCTAAGAGTGGTCTATGTGCCAGATGCTTTAATGCTTACACTCAATCTTCACATCCTGTAAGGTAGGTTATTATTCTGCCTATTGTGCAGATGAGAAAACTGAGGCTGGGAGAGCTTAAGTAGCTTCCTCAAGGTCCCACAGCAGTAAGTGAAGTTGTGTGGTTTAAAGCCACTCAGCCATCGCTGGCCTGCATTCCCGGGCCACACTGCCTGGTCCTGGCTGAGGCTTCCGATCACAGGAGCTGGGAAACTTTTAGAGGCTCACAGGGAAGACTGGCGGAGGTTCTGAGTGGATCTTCTCTTCTGGCCAACCCAGACCATGGTTAGAAGAGGGAAGCAGTTCTTGGGGAACTATGTCGGTGTCTATTTCCACCTGGTAGAAGATAAAAATAGAATTTCTAACTCGTAGTTAGGTTTTGGATGCCTTATGGACTGCCTTCATCTGCTATTCCTGCTCTTTGCGGGGCAAACATTTCAAGCTAATAAATAAATGGTCTTCCCATTGATTCAGTTAGTTTTGGGTGGAAAACATGTCATCTCAAGGATTTTTTTTTCCTGAAACCCAGTGGAAGTCACTCCCAAAATAACAAAGTAATTTATTTAAACAGAGCCAAGGAGTAATGGTTAAAATACCAGGAAAATGGGATTCAATGAAATTATCCTTATTCTATTCAAACTCCTGGACTCAATTCTTTTCTTTTATTCCTTTTTAAGTATATGTGGCTTCTCCCTTTCACAGAGCACCTACTCTGACGGTGTCTGTCACTTCCGTTGCAGACAACCATCATGCCCACAAAAAAACCGTTAAAAATTTTTATACAAATAATGAAACTTCACGTGTCTGTAGTAGGTTTCTTCTTCATGGTACCGCCACACAACTTCTCTCGGGCCTCTTCCCTTCACAATTACTCTGTGGGAGAACAGTTTTACAGAAATGCAGAGTGCCATTCTGATTTATCTTGAAGTTGAAGAGAAACCAAATTCTGGGACAGAAGAACTTTCCAACAAAGTGAGAAATTGTGTAAAGTTACCTTGCTCTCAGTGTGTGCGCGCGTGCGTGTGTGTGCACCCGAGTGTATGTACAGTGAGCTGACGGGGTGGTTATTCTGAGGAATTACTGTTTGTTGTTTTACATAGATCAGCCCATACAGTAAATGAATCAAGTCAGATTAAATACTTATGAAGGAGGTCATTTCTCAAACCACATCTGTAAAACCATATTTTAAATCCTACACTTGGGAAATGTGCACCTTTTGTTGGAATTGTGCTGGGCACACTTTTCTCCCATACCGATGTCTAACTACACACACGAATCTGCTTTTTCCATAACAAGCAGGATTGCCTTCAAAATTGTCTCACAAGGCAAAGGAGGATTTTTAAAGTTGTTATTTACTAAAATTAACTCTCACTGAGTTTTTTCAAAAAATCCACCCCGATGCAATTTTATTGAAACAAATGTAAATAAAAATTATTTTTGCTCGTTTAATTCTTCACTTCTAAATTAAGGATCTTTAATACAAACTAGCTTCCCTATTACCACTTTTAGCATAAATAAAAGTGTTATAAAAATTAGCCCTAGAATTTCTCTACTTCCTAATAGGCCTTTTTGCCAGAGTAAAAAAAAACACCCTTTGCATTTACAGCTGACTTTGATAGGGACGGTAGCCATCAGTTAAATAAATTATCACATATACAATAGAAACGTGCATATAAGCACATCTCTCTAATTGCACTAAGCAGAACAAGAGTGCCTGTGTGGCGCGCGCGCACACACACACACACACACACACACCCCACTTATGCTTGAAAATTGCCCTTGGGCTGTATTCTCCTATGCTGAATAAAGGAAAAGCTCAAAGATCTGTCAAAGACATGCCCATTATGTGTTTATGCTCTTTTAGATATCACCTTTTCTGTGTTCTAATTTTTACAATTATCATCAGGCTAACCTTTTACAAAATGTGATGCTTCCTAAGGTCTTGGCACCTAGTGAATTTTTCAGTGCCAAAGAGCTCCTTCAAAAGAATGTGCTGCTCCTTTTAGGTGTACCTGATGAGAGGAATGCTTGAATTGCATGGCCAGTCTGCACACTCACACATGCGCACACACACACTCCCATAAGCACTCTTGGTATTCTCGATACTGGACAATTTCATTAAAATTTCATTGCAGTAGCCAGTTGTGACCTCGGTGTTTCCACGAAGAAAAGGAAAAAATGGCTGATACAATAGGGAATTAAAGTAACCTTAGTGAAAAACTAAACTGGCAAGTGTGTCTAATAATTGCTTGGGTTCAGCATTTTTCTGCGATAAATGAGTAAACTTTAAATGTATCTCTGAGATGCACTATCACAGGCATTGCCCTGGGCAAGTTTTATCCGATGATGAAACAGCAAGGCCTAGTGAGATAAAGATGATAGAAGGGGCACTATCAGGTGGCAGCCGGGTAATTACAACTCTCTATTTGGGCTCTGCAGTGATGCTGCATGTGATAAGTGGAGAATAATGAAGAAAAAGGAGTAGTGATAATGCAGGAGCTAAATGGTAGAAAATAGCCTATCATAGCCCACAGCCCTCGGAGCGCCTATGGGGACTTTGAACTATCTTCTTCAGTTTTCATCCACAGAAAAAAATACTCTCTTTTTTCTTCCTTTGCTAAATTTATGTCTGGTGGGACAAAAGGAAAAACCGAAAGGAAATCAAGGGTATGTGAAGAGAATATGACCTTTGCAAATAACTCTGAAGGTCACTATGTAATTATTCTAAAATAAAAGTATCCTGTAATCTTGTCCATACTCACAAAAGATGCAAGAGCATTTTTAAAATGTGATTCGGCACAATTTTGTTGGGGATCATGGCTTATAAAAGGTCAAGTAAAGTATTTCTAATTACAGCCTGTCAAGTAGAGCCTCAGAAGAACACTTCAGCCATTCGTTGCTATTGAGGCAAACTTTGATTAAGGCAAAAGACAATCCATTACATGGAGGGGAAAAGACTGCTTCTGGCTGGTATTTTAGGTCTAGAGTTTTAAAGCAAAATAACCTATGTAGAAGTTGAAGCTTTTAACCTCCCTACTCTCGCCGTCTAAAGCGGTGTGAGTCTGGCCTTTCACACGCATCTGAGTTTACACTGATTGTACTTGTTCCTTTTTTGTGTTCCTTGAAGCCATCTTGAACCTCACACTGATGACAGATGCAATCGGGGTAAAGAAAAGTGCGTATATGTGCATGTACATGTGTGTGCACACGTCCATACATACGTGCATGTGTGTATGTGATGGCAAAAGCCCTTTAAAAAATTGTTTTAAATTGTGGTAAGATACATATAAAATAAAATTCAGCATCTGAAGTGTACAGTGGTGTTAAGCACAGTCACACTGTTGTGCAGCCAGTCTTCAGAATTCTTTCCATCTAACCCAACTGAAGCTGCATAATCATTAAACAATAACCCCCCTCCACCAACCCCTGGCAACCACCATTCTATTTTCTGTCTTCATGAATCTGGCTACTCTAGGTACCTCAAATGAGTGAAATCATACAGTATTTGTCATTTTCTGACTGGCCTATTTCAGTTAGTATACTGTCCTCAAGATTCATCTATGTGGTAGCACATGTCAGACCTCAGCTGGGAAATTCTTCCAGGGAAATGGAATTGGCTGGTGTAGGAGCTGGAGGCTATTTTGGCCATAGGGCCCACCCCAGCCAGAATGAGCAGACCTAAGATACAGATTTAAATATTTCCTGTGATGGGTAGGCTGGTTAGCTCAGTTGGTTAGAGCAAGGTGCTGATAACATGAAGGTCCAGGGTTCGATACCTGTACTGGCCAGGCACCAAAAAAAAAAAAAAGAAAAAGAAAAAGAAAAACATTTCCTGTGCTAAATGTGGCTTGAAATTTAAGGTATTCAGGGTTAAATAGTGGAGTCTTTAATCTAAATCTTTTTTTAAATTGACATTCAATTCACATACTATAAAATTCACCATTTTAGAGTATACAATTCAGTAGTTTTTACTTCATTCACAATGTCGTACAACCATAACCATTATTTAATTGTGGAATATTTTCATCACCCCAAAAGAAACTCCATACCTATTAGCGGTCCATCTCTTCTCTCTCCATCCCCAGACCCCTCAGACTCTGGCAGTCACTAATCTACAAGAGTACTTCAAAAAGTTCATAGAAAATAGAATTAAAGGATAATACAAATCTTTCCATGAACTTTTTGAAGTACCCTTGTACTTTCTATTTCTATGGATTTGCCTGTTGTAGACATTTCATATAAATGGAATCATACAGTATATGATCTTTGTGTCTGGCTTATTTTACTCAGCTTAATGTTTTCAAGGTTCATCTATGTTGTAGCATTATCAGGACTTCATTCCTTTTTAAGACTGAATGATATTTTCTTTATCCATTTTGTTTATTCGGTGATGAACATTTCGGTTGTTTTCACTTTCTGCCTGGTATAAATAATGCTGCTATGAACACTTGTGTACGTGTTCTTTTGTGGATATGTTTTCAATTCTCTTAGGTACATACCCAGAAGTGAAATTGCTGATGGTATAGTAACTCTGTTTAAATTCAAGGGGAACTAACAGACTGTTTTTCACAGCAACTGTCCCATTTTATTCCCAAAAGGAAAGGATGGGGGCTCCAATTTCTAGGCTTACCAACACTTGTTATTGTCCATTTTAAAAATGGCCATTCTAGTGGGTGAAAAGTGATAACTTGCTGTGGTTTCATTTGCCTTTTCTTAATGACTAATGATGTTGACCATTTTTCATGTGCATTTTAGAGAAATGCATATTCAATGCCTTTGCCCATTTTAAAATTGAGTTATTTGTCTTTTTATTGTTGAGCTGTACGAGTTCTTTATGTATTCTGAAAATGAGATCTTATTGGATATATGATTTGAAAATTCCTTTCTGTGGGTTGTCTTTTCACTTGATAGTGTCCTTTGACACACAAAAGTTTTTAGTTTTGATGAAGTGCAATTCATATATTTTTCTTTGGTTGCTGTGCTTTAGGTGTCACATCTAATTCAAGGTCACAAAAATTTACACCTATGTTTTCTTCTAAGAGATTTTTACATGTTACATCTATATTTCTTCTAAGTTTTATAGTTTTGCAAGAGTGCAATTTAAAATTTTTTGAAGTGGGCCCCAAATGACAATATCTAAAACTTGGATTCTACATAGAAATCCACAGACAGAAATTCCCATAGCTAAACAGACACATGTAGTAAGTCACTCTACTGTAATGGCAGTTATGAACTGGGCTATTGGGGAAGCGAGAGGACTAAGACATCACCCCTGCCTTGAAGATACTCACAGTGTTGTGAGAGAGAAGACTTTTAAACAAACAACTGCAATACAAAGGCAATAAATATATTATCTTCTCTAATCCTTACCACCTTTAAGATAGGTATTAAAGATGTGGACATAACCTCAGACATTAAGTCACTTCTCCAAAGTTACGCAGCTTGATGGCGTTTGAATGGAGATCTGCTTCTGTGGTTGATTGTACCCTCAGTCCTTGTTCTCCATCTCATCTGCATCCCCTGATCCAAACCACCACCACCTCTTTCTCAGACTCTTGTACTAGCCCTTTACTCTTTTTCCACTTCTGTCCACTGCAACCCATTTTCCTTTTATTATCCAGCATCATCATCCCAAAACATGTATCAGTTCACTCTTTTCCCTGTTTAAAACTCTCCAATGACTTCCCATTAAAACGAGAATAAAACCCAGCCCTTACCATGGCTTACCAGCCCTTGTGTGACATGTCCATCTGCTCCTCTGATCATGACTTGGGCCACTCACCCCTGTGCTCGCCACTCAGAACTCATCAGTCCTCTTTACATTCCTTGGCCATGAAGTGTGGGTTGTCTTTGTAGTCATGGCACCTCTTGACTGAAACACTTCCTTCAGCTCTTCACACGGCCCCTTCCTTCTCGTAATTCAGGTCTTAAGTCAAACATCACCTGCTCAGAGAGACCATTGCAGACCACAAACAGCCAAGCAGCTCCTTCCTCCTGACTCTCCCACACACAGTTCCTGTGTCCTTTTCACAGCACTCGTCACCATCTCGAAAAAGTTTTATTTACTAGTTCAGTGTCTATCTTCCCCTACTAGATTGTAAACTCTACAAGAGCAAGGATTCTGTTTCTCTTACCTGTTGCTGTCCTGCCCATTCCTAGAATACTGTCTGACGTAGTAGGTAATTAATAAATATTTGTTGAATTAATTAATTGTAATGTGCACAATGCTTAGCAAAAGGGAACAATTTGCTGGTGGGGCAGGGAGGGAGCAAGAGGGAGAAAGGGAGGACATGAGGTATTGAAAACGTCTTCAGAGAGAAGACAATTTGAGCATTTGAAACCGAAGGGAGAGCCCTGAGGAGTGGGACGTGGACATTCCAGAATGAAGGAACAATGTGTGGCACAGGGCTGGGAAACACTATCATAATCTTAACAATATTTTACACTTTCTTTTTTGCTTTTTATAGTTGGAAATCACTTCAATAGACATGATTTCATTTCCTCTTCATTTCAATTTTGCAGATGAGAAAATTCTTGTGAGGCTAAGTGACCTTCTAAGTACACAGAGAAAGTAGCCAAGCCAAGAATACAAATTCTACAGCTGGCTCTTTAAAAAAAAAGTTTTCCCAAAATAAAGAATTACTAGAAAGAAAATAACGTTTACTATTATAGTTAGAGGAATACTAACTGCTGAAACAAACTCTGAAACTTCAGTGTCTTAACACCATGCAAGTCACATGCAGGTCAAGTCTAGTGTTCTGGTGCCTACACGCTGATTCAAGAACTCAGTCCCGGGCCATCTGTGGATGGCTTAAGGTGTGAATCTACCACACCCTGAGGCCTTGTCATTAGCATCCAGCCAAAGAAAGGGGCAAGAGTGTAAATAAGACACAATACCTTACAATCTTTGACTAGAGACACACATCCCATCTACTCAGCTGCCATTAGTGAGAAACAATTACATGGCTCCATCCAGATGCAAAGGGAGCTGGGAAACGTAGTCCCTGACTGGGCAGCCACTTTCAGTGCCAACTTTATTCTATGGAAAGGGGAGTATGAATTTTGGTACCCCAATCACTATCTCTGCCTTGTTTATTTCTTTTAGATATCAGAGTTTTAAGTTTCAACTATTTCAGAATATAATATATTGACCTAAATAGGAAAGGGGGACATGTTTAATAAAATAAAGGGGGACGATAGAAACAGTGACTCACAATTCGTAAACATTCTAACTGGTGACTGGATGTTATAGGAATTTTCTGAGCTTGCATCTTAAAGGTACATTATCCTTCTTAGCTGTAATGTGAATATACTATACACAACCGTTCACTAACATTCTACATCTCTATCTCCCACAGTTAGTTCTGCTGTTTTTATTAAGTTGAGTCAAACTAAATTATCATCAACTAGTTGTTAGCCTGAAGAGGCTGGAACCATCCAAACCTTCAGGCCAACTCTGCATATCCATGCAATTTCAGGTTTCTTGTTTGTTAAATGAGCACTACCCTATCCTACACAATTGTTAGAAACTAATGGAAAGAACTGTAAAGCAGCGTCAGAGGGCTAGGACAGCAATTAGTGATCATTCTATTGATTCATCTTCGCCTTCCTAAAACTCGTGCCATCTTCCAAATCCCTTAGAAATTTTAGGAAAGTGAATCCTTACCTCCAAAACTCAAATGACAATCTCCCATGGCCTATTTTCTCTTTCAAAATTCATGTGTTTTTTTTTTTTTTTTTCCACTTTGCTATATCCCCAGATATTTTCTTGAAGAAATAAACCTTTCCCCATGTCACACTACTCCTTTGCTGGTATTTTGCCAAAGTTCTTTCTTTTAAATACATTTTAGACAGATACAAGTTTTTCCCAGAAGTTTATATTCTGCCCTCAAGATACTCATGTGCAACTCTATTTGATATCAGGGAAAGCACAGACTTCAGAGCACAAATAATTAAGTCTTGACTCATAAAATTTGTATTATGTTTTAGAATTAACTAAAAGTTAAAACTATATTTGGCTGATGAAAAAGCTGTTTAACCTTTAAAAAAAATAGGTTTTTTTGCATTCTTTTGTTTATTTTTTGTTTATCCTTCTTAAATTTTTAAATACTTAGCCAATTAATAGTGAAGTTCATGATGTTCCTTGTGAGAAATAACAGTTGATGATGGTAATAATCCAGCTAACATGTTCATACAACTTATTATGTGCCAAGTGCTGTTCTGAGTACTTTATATATATATATATATATTAAATAATTCAATTCTCACAACCATCCTATGAGGTAATTACTATTTTTATCTCCATTTTCCAGATGAAGAAACCATGACACAGAAAGTCAAATAGATGGCCCGAGTCACATGGCTAAGAAGTGGTGGAGCCAGGACTTGAGCTCAGGCTTTGAGTGGGTCCTGCAAACTTCTATGGAAGTTTAACTTGTATTTTGAAAAGACTATAAACCTATTAAGTATTAGATGTGGGAGAAGGTCATTAAGATCACTGCATGTAAGATAATTTTCTTTATTCCAAATTACACAGTCAATGATAGGCCTGAAACTTGCAACCTGTGTCTCCCATGGTTCTTTTCATAGTCTCCCATGGTATTACCACATAAGAAGCATCTAAAATACAGAAACTGCCACCCATCAAGGGCAATTAAATGTTTACAGTGCTTGAATTTCTATATTGACTTATAGAAACTTAATTTGGATATTGAGTCTGTTTCTTATCTTTCCTTAATTCAGGGTTGCTAAGGTAAATCTTAGAGACACTAGAGCAATATCTACTCAGCACTGAATACTAATCTTTTCAGTGGAAAAAAAAATCCAGTGGTCTTTGTTTCTTGATAGAGTTGCCTACAGGAGCCTTCCCTCCCTCCCTTCCACCATGTTCACTGCAGTGGGCAGAGGGTGTAAAGCATGAAGACAATTACTACACTGACACCTCAACTCAATACCTAAAAAACCTGTGCCTTCTCATGTATTCCCCATTTCAGTGAGTGGCACCATCATCCACAGGTGCGTGCAAGACCGAAATTTGGTACCTGTCTTAGCTCCTCCCTTTCCCATGCCTTCCATATCCAAGTAATCACCAAGCTCTATTGATTTTAGTCTCCCCAAATCTCTATGTATATCGCCCAATCTCTCTCATCCTCTTTAAGTCATCCTTCACTCTACAGTTGCAATGATCTTTCTCAAATGATCTTCTCCAAGTCTCCATGTGAAATAATTGAACAATTTTTATTACCTTTAGGATAAAATCTAGGCTCTTTGTCATGGCATTCAAGTCTCTTGTGATCTGGCCCATATCACTTGAACAGTTTAATTTCCTAACATTTTGCCTAAGTCCCATTATTCTCCAGACAGAAAAAAATTTCTTAAAATATATCATGAAGTGTATGCTCCATCTTTCCCTAGCTAACCCATGTACATCTGTCATTACTTGGTCCATCTACTCTGGGGACATCTTCTTCCCCCTTTTTCCTTCCTGCTATCTCCTTGCACCAGGCACCCTTGCTCTAGGGTCTGGGTGCTTCTCCCCGAGTTCCATGAGTGTGCTGTGTATATTTCCATCACAGAACTTTGCATAAGGTATTTTAACTGTTGACTTACTTGTCCTCTGTCCAACTAGGCTGAGAATTATTGAGGGTAGAAACTACACGTGCATAAACTATTTGTCATTCTGTAGACGGATGACAATATTTCTGTAAAGAAATACAAAACATAGAAAAAATGGATAATTTCCATTAAAAAAAAATCTCATGGAATTCAATATACATATATATTTAGTGAACCTAGAATCAAAACCAGTAAACTGTCAACAGAGTGGATTAATGCCAAGTTATTTATAATTATAAGATTATAATTTATAAGATGGTTGATTTCCATAGAGTGAAAAGGTTCTGTCTTAGAATAGCGAAAGAAGAGGCATAAATGAAGAGAGTTTTTCACTTTTTAAAAAAGTTATCTTACATCTTGTTCACAAAAGCTGATATGATTTACCCTCCAACTCTGCTGGAGCTTTTTTCACTAAGCCCTAATAATCCAATTGACTTAAATTCTTAACAGTTTAAACGAAGCAATAGATAAGCTAGGACTGATGAAGGAGCTAAAAGATCTGTTCTTAAGAAACTTCAAGATCATCAGCATGACCATTAGAGAGTTTCCAATAAAACTATAATCATAGCCAGCAATCATAGTAATAACAATCATGATTAATAATCATAATGCTCTGTGCTTATCTCATGCCTTTCATTCACAGATCTGAAAGCTCTTTTTACAATCATTAAATATGACTGACATTCTTGTGAGATGAATATTCAGTGTACAGAAAATGAGCTAAACTGCTGTCAGTGAGGACAATAATTGAGACACGTTTAAGATAGGATGGCACAAAAGGGACAAGGGACAAGCTCTAGCTCTCTCACCAAATCTTAACTGCAGACTCTACTACTATTCATTATGCTGCATGGCCTGTGACTGCCAGGAGACTACAAACTGATAGAGACAAGGGTAGGTGGTTCTATGGAATTTGGGAATTGTGTTAGGTGTGATTTCTGAAGAAATCCTGATTACAAGAGTTCCCATAAAAAGAGTTCTGCCAAGGAAATGAAACTGTTTGCCCTTACTGGCCCTAATTCAACCCCTAGAGACTCTCAACTATTTTTTTTCCCTTGACCGGCAAGTGGATCGCAACCCTCAGCACGGTGTGGTCTGCACCACGCTCAGCCAGTGAGCGCACCGGCCATTCCTATATAGGATCCGAACCTGCGGCCTTGGCGCTCCCAGAACCACACTCTCCCGAGTGAGCCATGGGGCCGGCCCTCTCAACTTTCAAAATACCAAAAATTTGGCCCTGAAAAATAATTTTCAGTGTTGGTTTAACTTGAAGGAAAAACTGGATTGGGTGTTGTTTTCTTAGTTTGCTCTTGGGAAGAACGGGCACACTTTCATTTTCAGAATGAAGTCTTGGTAATCTTTAATGGAAGAGTTTCATGTGGCTCATCAAAAGCTTAGCTTAAGTGGATGGGTTAGTGACTGTCAGGGAAGAAGCAAGAAGGTGCTTGGGTGATCAATTTCTTATGATGCTGCCCCCAAATCTAAAACACAAAATGAAACAAAAAGCAATGAAAACAAGCAAACAAATGAAAAATTGGAGAGGAAGGAAGAAGATTGGTGTAATTCAAAAAAGAAAGTATTTATTCATCCAGCCAATCTTTACTGAGCATCTACCAAAGGCAAGGCATTTTGAAATTTCTATATGAAAGTATATGTGCACAGAAAATTATAAAAGTAATCTCATTTCCTTTTACAAAGTGCATTGGTCTTATTCCATTCTCACTATTTTTGCACAATGTTTTCTGTTTAGGTCAGAGGTTTTGGTACAAAATATTAATGCATTAATCTGTTTCTTTAAGAATGTCATTTTTACTCTTTCTGTCAGTTTCTTTTAATGCAGAATACCAAGGGGATATGATACATCACTTAGACCTGCATAAACAGTAACAAATTTGGTATATCATCAAGTTAATTGACAGAATTCATTGGATTATGTGCTTTCATGAAACTTTATCTTAAATCATTAATTCTGTTTAAAATAAACAGCACATTCGCCCATGCCATAACAACTCTATCGTGCTTTGCTTCTTCATTTAACTGGAAGGGGTATTTTAGTGTTTGCAGGTATTTTATACATCATGTTGCTTGGTACTTTCATGCAACAGAAGAGAAAATTGAGACTTGTGGAGATTGGGAGGTCTGACTCAAGGTCACAAGGTAGTTGATGAAGAATTTGGATTAGAAATCAGACCTTTCGGTCATCCATCCTCTGATCTTTCTGCCCTACCGAATGAAAATTGGCTGATTACCCAACCCTCTGCCCGAAAATTAGGCCCTTTTTAGCCAAACGTTGATAATAGCCCTTTATATAGGCTTTAGTAGTGAAGAGTAGGATAAATCAATTAATAAAAAGCAGCACAAGCAGAGATTAGTCAAAAATCCCCCATACCTCACCTACATTATTTTGATCAATTATACCAGCTTTGCCTTCAATTAAACCCTATACTCAACCCAGAGGGTTAAAGTCCAGTTTACCTGCAGTTTTCAGATTCATTATCCAGAAAACTAGTCTTGGTAAATATGTACTAACCAAGATTTTAAATTCAGGCAGTTTTTAACATTTTCTTGTTCTTTACTTCAATCTATTTCTTGAGTATTTTTTTTCCCAGCTCTTTCTCCTCTTTTGTTGAATAAACTGTTTCAAACCCTAGTAGTTCTCACTTCACTGAGAGTCAACTCTATGCTTCTAGTCTATTCCTTTAATTCCATTACTTACCTATATATGTTATTCTGTTCTTTCATAAATGCTTTTTTCTTTTCTATTTCTTGAGAATCATCATACCATGTGGCTAAAGGATGCACATGTAGCATGAATTTTTTCACAAATTTCAATTTTCCTTTAACCATCTGTACAGTTTGGTTCAGAAGATCTTTTCATTTGATTATCACTAGGAGATGAAGAACTCAGCAGAAGAATCCGCATACAAACTTCTAAATGTAGAAAGGTTTGCGTGTTGGTTTCCAAGAGCTGCCCTACCACACACTGGGTGGCTTAAAACAATAGGAATTTATTGGCTTATAATTCTGGAGGCTGAAAGTCTGAAACCAAGGCGCTGGCAGGGCTGTGCTCCCACTGGAGGCTGTGAGGAAGAATTCTTCTATCTCTCAGCTTCTGGTGGTTGCTTCCTTGGTGTTCCTCGGCTTGTGCCTGCATCGGTCCGACTCTGCCTCTGTCATCACGTAGCCTTCTTCCATCTGGGAGTCTCTGCATTTCTGTATGTGAATCTCCTTCTCCTTTGCCTTATACAGACACCCATCACTGGATTTAGAGCCTACCCTAATCCAGAACAATCTCAACTTAACCAATCACATCTGCAAAGACCCTATTCCCAAATAAGGTCACATTCTGAGGTTGCAGATGGACATGAATTTTTGGATATACCCCATTCAAGCCAGTACAGTCTGCTTCTTCTGTTCCATTTTACAATTCTCCCAAGGCCTTTCAAATGCACAGGGTCCATCATGGCCATTCAATACCTTTTCAGGAAAGGACCCAGTAGTTTAGGAAGTGAAGTAGCACAGGATGTAAAGAGGTCACACAAGCAGGATTGGATCCTACCTCCACCTGTTCCTGGCTTTGGGACTTTGCACAATTTCACTGGGCCTCCGTTGCATCATATTCAAATTGTTATAACATCTATATCTACAGTGGCCATGAGGATCAAAAGAAATTGTAGAGTGAAATGTCGTACTTTTAGCACATGGTGGGTTCTCAGTAACTTTAACACCCTACATTCATCCTGGAATTGGTGGGCAGGTATTGTACCAGAGGAAGCAGAGACGAACAGTTTCAGGGACCCCTAAACTGTGCCCAAGGGTAAGGCATGTTCTGGAATGAGAAAGAGGACACACAGAAAGCCTGGGAAAATTTTCTGATGTTTGTCATTTTTTTAAAAAGGTAGTTAGAGAAAACAAACTGAACTCCTGCAGGATGCTTATTATATTGCTACATTATACTTATATGATATATGGTGATATATGGTGGCTAACATCTGAGAACCTGAAAGCTTTTATGAGCATTAACTCCTTATTCCCAGTGGGGTGGTTAGCAAGCAGTCATCAAGCCTACTTTATAGCTGAGGAAACTGAGGCACAGGGCGATTCAATGACTGACTCAAGGTCAGTACTAAGCTCGTAGCAATGGCCACTAGAGGACTGAGAAGGCCTGGATGCAGTAGTTTAGCTGTTATCTTTATTTGTTCCCACCCCTTGGATTCACCAGTCTAGGTAACATGCTTCCAGGAACAAGAATAAGATGCCTTAGAAGAGAAAATTAAAATAAACTATAATAAACAAAATGTGGTATATCCATGCAATGGAATATTTTTCAACCTTATAAAGCAATGAAGTGTTGATAGATTCTACAATGTGGATGAACCTTGAAAACATTATGCTAGGTGAGAGAAGTCAGACAGGAAAAACACATATTGTATAATTTCATTTCTGTAAAATATCTAGAACAGGTAATATTTAGAACACCCTCCACAAAGACATCAAAACATCCATATACAGAGACTACAGATAGACTTTTAGAACTTGCCAGGTTATGTAGAAGTTCAACAACAACCTGACCAGAATTTTACTGGCCCTTCCAATTACCAACATTCCCGCCTGACTTCCTGTTCTTTCCCCCCCAAAGACTTAAGATCTGCCAGGAAGAGAAGAGTGGAGGGAGAACAGCTGAAATTTTTGGCAGAATGGACCTGGGTTATCACTTAATAGTAAATAAATAAGGCATGGACCCAGACATGAAGATGACTTTCATGCATTCTTGGATGTAAAGGAGTTGCTATAAATCTCACTGTCCAAATTTTGAGAAGCCACACTGAGACAAGGGATTATTGATCCATTTTCTAGGTGCTAGTACGGTATGCATGGCCTCAGATGGAATTATCATAAGGAGAATCTTTAGAGAAAGTTAGAAATAGGACAATTCATGTTCACACCATGTCGAAACACACTAAAAGTCAGAGAGTTATGCGTAAATCAGAGGATCCTAGACCAGTGGTTCTCATAGTGTGATCTCAGATGGGCATCGCCTGGGAACTTGTTAGAACTACAAAGTCTCAGCTCCACCCACCCCAGACCTCCTGAATCAGAAAATCAGGGAGTTGGAATCCAGCGATATATGTTTTAATAAACCCTCCAGGTAACTTCAATGAACATGACAGTTTGAGAACCACTTTGAAATCTTTTGCTCCAATCAATTCCCTAATTTTGGCTGAGAAAACCGGGGCCCGAAGTAAATACATGGATTTCCCACTATTACCTAGCTGAATGTGTAAGCTAGAAGAAAAGATGAAAATTTGGAAGTTTTGCAAGTTATGTTTTAAAAGAGCAGCTATATTTCTTTTCCCCAAAGATTAGGAGAGAATTGATGCTTCCACTTTGAAAACTGCTTTTTTTTTTTCTTTTTTTCTTTTTCTTTTTCTGGTGGCTGGACAGTCTGGGGATCTGAAAAACTGCTTTTTGACTTATCAAACATGGACTAAACATGTGCAGTTCTAACCAGGTAAAATGCAACCACAACTCCCATCAGCAGTGCCAAGGACAGTGCCTAGCAAATAATATGCACTAATAAATATTTGTTATAATATGAATCAGCTTCACACAAACACCTTATCCATTTTCTTGTACAATTACTGGGTCTCTGCCCAAGTTGCTGATACTTAGAAACCCCAAAACACCATATTCTCTTGCATAGAGTAATTTTTTTTTTTTTTTTTTTTTGTCTTTTTCGTGACCGGCACTCAGCCAGTGAGTGCACCGGCCATTCCTATATAGGATCCGAACCCGTGGTGGGAGCGTCGCTGCGCTCCCAGCACCGCACTCTCCCGAGTGCACCACGGGCTCGGCCCTTGCATAGAGTAATTTTGACAAGTATCTCAGTTTCTCCTCATCTCTTCCCAAATGCTTCCAAAAGCAGACTTATGAGAAACCATTGTGAAAACTGAAAAACTAAGAGAAGTCTCTAAAATGCTACCCATGTAAAATTTCCCCCTAACATTTATCCAGTCAACTTTTAAGTCAGCTGGGCAACTTTCACTAATTTTAAACAGCTAAAATTTTGTTTGTTTTTGCTTTACCTGGAAACAAGTTGAAAATGCAGTCTTAACATTTGTGAAAGCTTTTCTTTGTAGACAAGGGAGTAAAGATTGAAGTTAAGGTGAAAGAAGATTCCGGGCAAGAGGATGTAAGAAATAAAACATGAATTTTTCCAATTTGATTAAGCCCTTTTTACACTATAGCAAATTCTTGATTTCTTCACTTGAATGTTTGAATTCATAATCGTTTCTTTTTCTCTGAATTATCTGTCCTACAGCAACAAGGATATTATAGCTTTAATTTTCTTTTATTTAAAAATTTTTTTTTCTTAACATTTTTTCATACAATTTTTTTTTTTTTAAATATTTCTACTGGGAGGCAATAGGGGCATGTTTTATTGGTTCAATAATACTTACATCTAATGGTTAAAGCCCTTGGCATCACCAAGTATTCAGCCTTGTATTACTATTAAAAGTCTTTATTGAAGAGCATCAGCAACCAAATTATATAATACAAAATCTTACAATTACACATAATAAAAATACTGTACAATTAAGCCATTTACTAAAAACCACATGAATTTTGTGATATAATAATTTATACCAAACTCTTTATACGGTATACCTCAATTGCTGACAAATTCTGGACCACATAAGCATATTAGGAGTACAAGAAAAAATTTTTTGTCTGTTCTTCATATCCTATTTCATACCTCAATTAATAAGGTGTTTGGGGATAGGGACACTGCAGATTCAATTACTTTTTTAAGTGGCGTGTAAACGGTAACTGGACCCTAGTCTGGAAACTTTGCCACTGTGACTATCACATTCAGAAGGAAAAAGTTTATCTAAGAAACCAGCTATGCCAAGGGTAAGTTTTCTCAGAAATCAGCTTTTTTCTACCAAAGAACTATTATATCTTTTTTGAGAGCAGGGCAATGATTTCTCTAGTACTCAAATCAAAAACAGTTTGCTTTTTTGAAAAAAGTTGATCAACCATCTGTCATCAGCATTGCAGCAAAGTCCCCAGCCGGGCTACAGAGATTTAGTCTGCCCAGTTCTCCAGCGCTCATGACATTGAGAGATCTAGAGCTACTATTATTTGCAAAGCTCTGTTAATGAAAAAACTTATTCTGTGCTTTCACAGTAAAATATGAAAGTAGGCCAAAGACACCACAAAAGTGATAGATAAGTAAGGAGAGAATGGTCTGAAGGAGAGAAAGCTGGACGCATGAGTGGCAATTCTAAAACTAGTCCTACCACTGGCCTTGTGACTCTTCATGAGCTGCCCTAATTCCCACCTTCACAAAATGGGGATAATAAACATACCGATAATCAGCTCAATTCTTCCCTGACCTGCATATTTTAATAACACTTTTCTGAGCCTTGGGTAAAACTAGCCATCTGCTCTGGTCTTGGGAGAAGTATAAAATCTGATATACTCTATAAAAAATGGAAATAGTATTGCAGTGGAGTTGCAAATGTACTTATACTAGTTAGATATGCAAAGGAAAAAAAAACTGCTTTTTCCCCCACTATAATTATCTGCTCTTGATTATTGGTAATACAAATAAACTCAGCTTGACCCACTCACTTCAACATATGTTAAGGTAACTTAGTCTCTTTGGATAAATGCTCACACTTTCAGATTTCCTGTCCCTGCCTCTGCCCTTGTTCAAGATGGCAGCGTGGTGTGTACATCAAGGTGACAGGGAAGAGCAGGGGGCTTGGGTCTCTCGGTGCAGGACCTTGTCCTGACCCCATGTCCAGTGTTGGCATTGGGGGCCCAGGTGGCTCAGCCTAGACCCACTGGTGTTTCCTGTTGAGGAGCCCACCTCAGCCCTCTGGATGCTGTGACAGTCCTAGGACATGACCTTGATCACTGCTGGTCTATGTTGTAGGTGGTTCACCCATGAGACCTCAAGGTCAGAAACCTGTTGCTCTCAGTGCTGTAACCTTCCAGGAGGCTTGCCAGGCAGTTCCATCAGCCAAACAGTGCATCCCTCCACAGGCCCCTGCAGAATTTGGGGTGCCTCCCTGCCCCCATTCAACAGTTGACTGGGAACACCATGGGG
This sequence comes from Cynocephalus volans, assembly GCF_027409185.1. NCBI lineage: Eukaryota > Metazoa > Chordata > Mammalia > Dermoptera > Cynocephalidae > Cynocephalus > Cynocephalus volans. Next base: position 17,781,041 of record NC_084466.1, read on the forward strand.
ACCCAACCCAGGCCCTCCTTTGTCCCCCTGGGAGAAGTAGGGGGAAGCCCTTACCTGCCTATGTTTTCTTCACCTAGCCAGCGTTACCCTGCCTAAGTCCTCCTGCCCTTGGCAAGACCTACCCTTTCCTCCTGTGGGGGATTACAATGGTGAAACTCACCTTACCAGGAATAGAAACACCTGTGTGGAATATTTTGGAAATATCTCCTGATCACAACATGAATGTCCCTTACTACAGATCCCAACCATCCCTGGACTTGTGCCTTCTTTTCCATTCCTCCTGCTTCCAGACTTGTATTCTGCAAGCCATTCCCTAGGCCAGTGGCTTCCATCTGATTGGATCTGATTGTCATAATTGACAGGAAGCCTTGAACAAATAAAGATTTCCCAGCTTACCGCTGACTAAACAGAACCTATAATGTGCTGCCTTTGGGTAAAAGCGGGGAGGAAAATAAGAATTCATATTCACATTGGCTTTTATCTGCATAAAGACTGGGAGGAAACATTTTCAGAAAATGGTAGACAACCTTTTCTATGTTGGTGAGGGAGGGAAGGAAATAGGGAACGGTTTGCATTTTTTATATGATTTTGATTTTTTAAACGTTTATTTAATATTTAACTCTTTGCAAATAAATAAAGGGCTTTTGCTTTTGTTTGTGTTTTTCAGTGGTTCTGATGATCAGCCAGGTCTGGGAAGGAGCAGGGCTACCCAGAAGTCCTTTCTAACCTAACTCTGGTCACATCCCACTACTAAGATGGTCCAACAATGGCCAATCATGTTTGGGATAAAATCAAAATTACTCAGCCTGAACTACGAGAGCATTTTTGATCCAGGCCCTGCCCTGCCTCCCCAGCCCGCCCACCCCTGCATTTCTCTACACCCTGTTCCCACCTGCCCCTCCCTCCCTGTCTTCCCAGCGTCTCACTGTTTCCCTGGGAAGATGCAGGCTGGCATCACCCTTTCTACCATATGCCTGCCCCACAACTCATCGGAATAAATAAGACTCCCCTTTCTGGCACACTACACAACAATTTTTTTGTAGTATTCTTTCTCTCCCCGCACCTTCCACTGAGGGACAATAGCATTCTCTATGGTGTAGTGTTCATGGAATGAATGAATATGTGATTTTCAATGCTAAAGAAAATATTTTTAAAATAACTAAATAAAGATAGAAGATAGCTCATTAGATCACTTAAATCTGTGGTGTTTTTAAAAGATATGTGTGTTAGTAAGCAAACAGCAAGATTATGGTCAGGATAATGGGCTGTAAGTGTTGAAGAGGAACTGCCAAGTGTGTTAATAGATAGATAAGAATCATGTGTAATTGGCATGTTCTTTGTGTGCCAACAATGCCACTAACTGGTTTCTCAGGCTCTGGACAATGTTAGACCTCACTCTTAGGTAAAGAAAGTGTTTCCCTGTTTATACAATGAATTTGCTTAAGGAGTTCTGTTCTCATGGGTAAAACAATGCTGGTTTTACTTCTCTTCAAACTGAATTATCGCAAATTGGGAATAAATCTCAATGAGGTCATACAATGTTTATGAACATGATATGAATTCATTTCATGAAGGTATGTTGCCTTGTGATCTATATAAGAAAAGAAAATTGATAAAATTTTGTCACTCCACCTTTTCCTGTCTTGCCTTTCGGATTTTAAAAAAAAATGTGAAATTCTGCTATGATCAAAGAAATTGTCTCTTGAAAGACTTTTTTTGTTGTTGTATTTTTAAAAAGAAATCTGTAGTCCTGAAAATATGAATGTGTCACCTGACTTTTAGATGAGATCTTTATTATATTAACAACTTAGGTAGCTTTTGAAATAGACTTATCTGGCTAATACTCTGCCTCCTGACGAAGAAATAATCAGTTAATTTTGAACCAGGAAAATGCTAAGTCTGATAGTAGATCGAAAAACAAATAAACTTGGAACAGATAAATTAATGGTGCTTTAATTCTTCAAAGAACGTATTTTATTTCAGCCTAGCAATCAGCTGTTGAGAGTCATGCCCCCTTTCTGAAGTCAGACATTATTTTGCTAATTCTCAAATACTAGGTCATCGATAATGATCCATAAAAGATTTTTTTTAGGGTTACCATGAGTTGATTTAGCTTGCTGCCATGTATGACATGTGGTTCTAATGAGAAAACTGATTTTTTTGCGAGTTGCGAATCCTTTGAAATTGGCATCCAGAAAATTACATGGCGGACTCATTGTTCCTTTCCTAATTAAGTAGGTAGTGTTGTCTTCACTATCCAGCTGGTTTCTCAGAAACTGAAGTCGGCCTTCCGTGTAAATATAATTTCATGTTATGGGGAGTAAGATCTCCCACACCACATGCCTAAGCTTCTCCAGATGTAAGTGGTATGGTCATGAGGGCCTGTCCTCCCAATTGAAATGTGAAACCAGCCTTTCCAAATGGCTTAATATTTAACTATTAACTATCAAGAGCAACAAATGCCTAAAATAAAAGTCCCTGGCGTAATAACCATTTTCACAAAACCAATTCCCTCAAAGAAGCATGTCCTAATGGACCAATAAAACGTGCCTTGTCGTGTCTGAATGCAGCATTACCGCCATTTAGAGTCGGCTGTAATTGGTAATCACCGTTCAGGTGAAAGTGGGAGGTGGGGAGGCTTTATGTAATGATACTTTATACTGAGCTTCCACGGGGCCTTTCATCTGAAGATCTCAAAGCACTTGACAAACACTAATTAATACTCATGACACCCCAGTGAGGGAGGTAAGTATTATTATCCCCATTTCACAGATGAGGTGAGGTTAAGTTGGGTAACCTGGTGAGTCAGGGGCAGGAATGAAGAGTTCCTAATTCTTAGCCTTGTGCTCACACAAGCATTACAAGGGGCTGCCTTTGGAAAGATAAAAGGAAATATACCTCATTTTCAAATACCCCAAGGTGAAAACATCAATGATAAATGGGATCCCAATTAAGCCACTTGATTTTAACAACAGTAATACCATCTTGCAATCTTCCAACTTTATTTGAGAAAATAAAAATATCATTAAAAATAGTTCCTTAGACTCTGAAGTGTAAGAAAAAGATTATTTTATCATGAAAGAAGCAATACAGAAATTTATGTTGAGTAATTTGATAAAGTGGCCAAAATTTGGTTTCATTTTTTTGGATGGTGGGTCATATTCTTGCAATAACTCTAAACTCCCTGAGGGCAGAGATCCATCTTTTCTGAGTTTGTATCCTAGTGTGGAGAACGACTGGGCACGTTGCTCGACAGGAGTTAGTTAAATTAAGGAAACCTGCTAAGTGCCAAGGTGCTAAGAGAGCATGTGAGGAGAACAAGATAGAATCGCATCCTCAGAGGGGCTAGGGATTTAATGATAGACACAGAATACAAGAAAGTAATTAGGAAGTGAGGCGAGAGAAGAAGGAATGGGCCAAGTGTTCAGTGTGAAAACAGCAAGGTTCTAGGTTCAAATTAGAACACTAAGGTTTTGATGAATTGCCAGTTGATAAGATCGTCACTTCTGGAAGCCGCATTAACTCTTACAAACCATCATGGCAGCTTTCTTCAACTAAAGCCAATTGGCTTCTAAATAACCCATTGGGTTTTTAAACACATTGTTTCAAATGCTGAATATCATTTGGTCCAAGAGAAGACTTGGAAATAGCTTTGAGATGAGCAAGGAGTCAGCCATATGGCCACCTTTTGGTTTCTCCAAAGTCTCTCTGTCTCAGGGCCTTTGAAGGTGACATCCAGTCTATCCTGAGTACCTTTCCCACCTTCCATCCTCTCCTTCCAACTCCCACTTAACCTTTGGATTTCTGCTCAATCATCGTTTTTTTTTTGTTTGTTTGTTTTTTTTAATTAATGTGTTTCTCTTTCATCTATCCACTCTAGCTCTAATTTTAAGAAGGTTCCATGTCTGTTTGACTACTTTTATATTCTCAGCACACAGGAGGTCCTCAGTAAACATTTGATGAATGTTGCTAATCACACAAACATTGCTAATTACTGAGAAATGGGGAACTAGTGGCATTTCGGGAGAGCTCACACTAAGAAAGAGAAAAGCAGTCCCTGATAGAAGTGAACACGCCTGGGACAATCAGTTAGGCTCCAGTGTTGTCACAAGCTGGCCTGCCACTCACAGCTAGGCCATGGTGTGCTCCTGTTGAACATAAACCATTTCACAGGATACCAAAGTCATTCAAGGACATTCTGTGACTGTGATAGATCAAAGTAAACCAAGACTCTTGTCTAAATCACAAAAATGTCTGTATTAGTCCGTTTTGTGCTGCTATAACAGAATACTTGAAACTGGGCAATTTATAAAGAAATGAGGTTTATTTGGCTCACGATTCTGGGACAGCTGCATCTGGCGCAGGCCTCAGGCAGCTTCTGCTCATGGCGGAAAGTGGCAGGCAGCTGGCGTGCATGAGCAGATCACATGGTGAGAGGAAGCAAGACAGAGAGACAGGAGGTGCCAGAGTTTGTTTAACAACCAGCTCTTGCAGGACCTAATAGAGTGAGAACTCACTCATGACTCCCCCTCCCTAGGGCAAGCATTAATCCATTCCTGAGGGATCCTATGAACCAAACAACTACCAACACTGCCAAATTGGGAATCAGATTTCCACATGAGTTTTGCGGGGGACAATACATCCAAACTCTATCAATGTCGAAACATACCCCATTCTGGCTAATATGAGTAATTTTTTCTTCTCTGCCAATTACAGCATTAGCCTTGCGTTGATCTTCCCACCTTCAATGTAAAAATTCCAATCATGGAATAGTCCCTGTTTCCTAACAGCATCCTTTGACCCTCCCTAAAATCTCCTAAACAAGCCCAAATCCTATAATAAAATCTTTCTAACATCCTCTTCCTGAGATGCCCCTCCAACCCTGGTTCCTCATGGTGTGAGGTCTCCCTCATTGCAAGGAGGCAATCAACCTGACTTTATTAATAAACCAACTTTGTGTTCCTGGTGGTCTTTGACTTGGAGGCTCAGAAAATACAAAGGCCTGTATATAATGGGGCAGAAATTTGATACATACCAGTTCAAATATGTCTCCCTGCTCAGGGAATGATTTAGAAACGGAATATTTAGCTCCAAGCAGTCATTTGGCCCAATTTGCAAGAGATTATTGAAACACTGTTAACTCAGATCATCCTAAATTATCAGCTGATTAAAAAACCTCTTCATATTGGATTTTGGAAACCAAACTATTAGGAATTATTTTCATGGCACAATTTCTTTTTTAATGCTTTTCCTCATATTCCCAAATAAAAATCAGCATATGTTCCTTGGAATTGTCAACTAACCTCAGTGTGAAGCAACCACCTGGAAGAGGGCAGCAAGATGTTTTTAACCTTCCAGGGTTAATTTGCAAAGTACATAGGTCACAAGTGGATAGACTGATTAATGTTTTTGTAAGAAACTACTTTTCATGCTTCTCTCAACTGCTTCCTTTAGACTATCTTCTTATGGGGAAAATGCATTCTATTCTTTCTCTGGGTCCCCCCCCCCCCCCCCCCCCCCCCCCCCGTCTATTCAGCTGCTTAAGGACTTCACATATTTGGGCGTTAAAATGTTTTTTCCCTAATCTCTGTGAATCCAATTCACTCCTTCCTAACAATTCTAGGTTCAAACTCCACCCCTCGCCTCCCTGTGAGTGACTCACAGCAAATTCATTCAAAACATTTCCAAAGCCAAGGGCAGATGCTGAAGGCTGTTCACAACCAGCCGGGACAGTGTATCCCAGTCTTAAGTACTCTATTCTCCTCTGGAGTAACAGAAAAAAATTTTAAAAAATCCCATCAACTCCTGGATGTCCCCTGGGGTCCCCCCTTTCACACAATGAAATTATGTCTTTAGAATGAGGCTTTTGGTCAAACTTAGTGCTACTCCTAAATTTTCTGCCTATGTTTTAATTACATGAAATAATCTCTGTTGTCTGTTGCCCTATAAATCCAAAAATAACTTTTGTTAGATAATCTTGGAAATATCCTTCCCATGTGTTTCCTACGCTTCTCTCCAGTTCTGGTCTGGCATCCCAATTCCTCTTTAAGTTTTTCTGGCCACCTCATCTTGCTGCCCATCTTTCTTTCTTTGATTATACATTGCATCTCAAGCTCAGCCTATTTAAAAATAAACCCATCATTTGCCTTTTCCAACCTCCAAACTAATTTCTCACACCTCGCCTTCTTAGATCTAGGTCTTTTTGCTAATTTCCCTCTCATTTCCCTTACCCTTAGCATTAAAGCAATTTCCAATCCCTATCAATTCTTCCTTCACAGTCTCTCTCACTTTCATTTTCTCCTTGATTCCTTTGGACTATTCCCTGTTCTTCTCACTGCGTTTCTCTCTCTCTCCATTCCACTTCCAGGCCATCACCAAATTAGTCTCTGCCAAATCTTGTTTCAATCATGTCATACCCCTGTTAAAAATTTTAAAAATTAAGACAGATCTACCAAATCTAGTTCAGATTCTTTAGTTTGGGGCTGAGGGGGGCTACCGGCCATCCCCCTTCCCCTACTTCCAGAAAAAGGAGAGTTTTTAGAGTCAGAACCAGGATTCAGATGCAAATCTGTCTGACTCGAAATCTTCTATACCTAACTGCAAGGCCACAGTGCCTCCTTGCTAAACTCTGTTCGAATATATTTATAGATTTCACTTGTAAAATCAGACACAGGCATGCACACGTGTGCACATGTGCACACTCATGCTGCTGTGGTGCTGGAAGATCTACATGATGAATGTGCTTATGAAGAGCTCACATTAAACAAGAACCACTTCTTGACATCCTGTTGTCTTTCCTTCTCTTCCAAGTTTTGCTGACAATGCAAAAGTTTGACAAGAAAAGGACATATATGAAATCACAAATAGTGGAAAAGTCCCCTAGACTTCTGATCAAGATGGCAGAATAGATGGTCCCCAGCATCATCCTCTCTCACAATCAACCGATTCACAACTATTGAAAAGCAATGGCTGCTGAGCTGGGGCCATGAGAACTCAGCAGAAGAGGAGGAGAGACTGACAGAGTTCACGAAGGCAGGAGAAGCCACGATGAGAGAAAGAAAGGACTGCTCTGACCGTTTCGAGCCCCGACCACTTCAAGGCTGGCCCTGGTGAGCACACGGAGCAAGAGCTCGCAAAAGCCATAGCTGTGCCCTTCCTATGAAGTTACTTGGAGGTGGCAGGGGAGAAGAGGGCCTTGGTGGCCTCCACGCCAGCAAGACCACTAACAGGGTTCCCAGGGACCCACGTAGGAGTGAGAAGCCAGAACAACTGAAAAAAGGAGTCACTCAGAGGCCAATGAGTCATTGCAAGGGAGCAGCACATGGCCCATCTCATGGGAAGTGTTTGGGGTGTGGGGGGTGGGGAGACTGGCCCACTGGGGGAACATTGGGGCACAGCATGGACAGCTGATCTGCCCTCCGGTCAGCACAAGACTACCCAGTGAAGACTGGTCAGAAATATAGAACTGCAGGAATACAGTTCAAAAAGACTCAGGCTCAGACCAGAGTTGCCATACAACGCAGGTGTACCAGACCTCACAAGACCCAGAAGTGCTTACAAGGTCAACAATTAAAACCTGAGCTGCACAAAAAGCCTTCTCCAGAGAATCAGCAGCAAAGCAGCAATTTAGCTCATCCACAGGGCTCAAGTAATGGTGCCCACAGGAAGTTCCCCCATTTTAGAAGTAAGCAAAGGACTACAGATTAGTTCCAGTGCAGAGTTTAAGTGGTGGGAACAGCAAATAATCCAACACAGAACTGAAAAAAAAAAACAAAAAAACCCAAATCCCACAGATGAGAGACAAAGTTCTGACATTAACCAGTAAAGGTCTAACACCACCAAAGATCACCTACAAAGCCTAGAAGGACCAGAAGCACCCCAGGCTCCCCAGCTAGGATGGAGGGAGGACCAAGGGCCTCAGCCATGTCCCACCAGTGTCCACATCCAGCCCAGCAATGACCACCGAGCTGCCCCTGGAAGCACTCCAGGCTCCCGGGATGAGGGTAGGGCTGAGGGCCTCAGCCACACCTCTCCGAAGTCTGCATCCTGCCCAGCCATGACCGAGCTGCTGCTGGAAGCCCCCTGGGCTCCCCTGCTGGAATGAGGGAGGTGCCAGGGGCCTCAACCATGCCTCCCCCTTTTTTCTTCTCCCAACCTATCCCCCTCCCTTTTCCCCTCTCTCCTTCCCCCCCCCAACTGCTCTGCAACAACAACATTTTAAAATTTAAAATAATAATAATAATAATAAATTAATTAATTAAAAAATAAAAATAAAAAAAAGAAATATCCCAGCACTGTGTCTGATCTGTCACTCAACAATGGCAACAGTCACAGGCACTAATGAAGTTCTAAAATTATGTATTCAATAAGTGGGCATCCAGAGAGCATCGCCTCTTAACAGACTCTCCAGAGTGGTTGCCATGGTGTCCCCTGAATTGTGGCAAAAAGGCATCATGGCTGTCAAAGATGTCTTGAAAACACTGTCCTGCATGTGCCCCGCAGGAAGACACAAGGAAGAGTTAAGAGAAGGGCTATGGTTACAGTCTTTCGCTTCATTTAGAAATGAATTATTTAAATCAGTGGTTAGGAAGAATGAACTTTGTTAACATTTTTTAAAAAACAAATATTAACATGACGACTATGAAGAGTTTTAAATGACAAGGGTAAACATGCTCATAAAACTATCTTAAGTGTTAAATGCAAAATACAAAAGTGTATCACAGTGTCATCTCAGCTTTGTAAGTATGTACACAGATATTTATGCACAGCTGCCCAGAAAAAGATTGAAAGGAAATACAGCAAAATGTGTTAGTGATTGTCTCTAGAGAGGGAATCATCAAGGAATGTTTTTACATCTCCTTTGTTGTTTTAAAATGTTTTATGATGAGTAGGTGTTATACCTTTGAATTATAAGAAGTAATATATCTTTTGTAAATAATATAAATAAATAAATATTTTATAAATAATAATATACAATATAAAAACATATAAAAAGTAATATAACTTTTCTTTAGAGGTTTTATTTGTTGCTTTTTGTCTGAAAAGTTAATACATTCATATGATTCAAAAATCAAAATGCTTTCACAGGGTAAATCTTGAAAAGTCTCACCTCTCCTCCCCATCTCCTCCACCCCTTGGTGAACAACCACTCATTTTAGTTTCCTCTGTATCCTTCCTGAGTTTCCTTATGTCGGTATAAGACAACATGAATGCATATTGTTATTTTCTCCTCTTTCTTACACAAAATGTAGCATTACGTGCTTTGCTTTGCACTTTTCTCCATTCAGTTAATTTATCCCAGTGATATTTCCATAGCAGTACATGGACAATGCCCTTATTTATTTTCACGGCTGCATAGTGCTCCATTTTGTGGCTGTTTCATCTTTTTTAAATCAGTTCCCTGTGGATGGATATTTGGGTTATTTCTATTTTTTACTATTATCAAAATAATTCTGCAACAGATAGTCTTGTCTATACCCCATTTTTAAAGTTTGCAGATGTCTCTGTAGGATAAGTACACAGAAAGAAGGTGTCTAGGTCAAAGAGTAAATGATGCATTTCTCATTTTGATATAGATTGCCAAATTGTCCCCCCCATAATAATTGTACTATTTTGCACTGTCACCAATAATGTTTATGAAGCATGTGTTTTCCACATCGTGGCCAACAAGTGGGTTGTCCAACTTTTGGATTTAATATAATCTAATAAATTAAAAATGGCATTTTAGAATAATTTTAATTCATATTTTCTTTATTATGAGAGTGAGTGAATATCCTTTCACATATTTAAGGGCCATTTGTATTTCTTTTTCTATTTGGATCCTTTCCCTATTTTCCTAATGAATCACCGGTCCTTTCCTTCTCTTTTATTTAAAGTAGGGAGATTAGCCTTTTGTCTTATTAATTGCCAATTCTATTTTTGTTCAGTTTGCTATTTTTATGAGAGTGTGTATATAGGCACATCAAGTAGTAGGCCTGGGTTTCGTTTTTTAAATGAAGTTGTAATTATCAATATCTTGTTAGTGGCTCTGGAGTTTGAGTCATGATTAGAAAGGCCTTCCCTATGTCAAGTTTATAAGGAAATTTCCACAGATTTTTTTCTAGCATTTTTATGATTTCAGTTTTTACACTTAGATCTTTAGTTTTTTGTAGTCTACAGTGTAAAATATGTGAATCTAACTTTATGTTTCTTGGATGATTATCCCATGATTGCAGCACCATTTATTAATTTTTTAAAAATGCTCATTATACCACAACTATTTGAATTTCTACCTTTTTCATGTAATTTTTAAAAAGTAAATTTTAAAGAAAGAATAGTTTTAAAGAAAGTATGCTCCATGGGAGTTCAGGAAGAGAGTTCCTTCAGATCAACTACTTTGTGGTACAGAGAAAAATAATGTTTTATAAAAAATTAGTATTTATTAAATTTTTCTAAATGTAAAGAAAAGAAATAAAGATCACCTAAACTGCATTATCACCTTGGTATATGTTCAGTGTTTTCTTCTATGTCTTATAGAAATATATTACATATATTCATATTCATATATAATCATATGAAAAGGCATTTTTCCAAGAAGTTTCAATCAACAGAAAAAAGAGAGCAGGACATAGCATGAGGCTGTGTAACACTCAGATAACAAAGATGGGATCAAAACTCGCCTAACAGTGTGGTTAAAGCCATTAAAATCACCTACAGCTGTGTTTCTCAAACTCATCAAGAAGCAGACACACCTGGAAGGCTTGTTAAACCACAGGCACCTGCACTCCACCCCCAAATCTTCTAATGCAGAAGTTCTGGGGTAGAACCCCCAAATTTGCATTTCTAACTAGTTTCCAGGTGATGTTAATGGCTCTCATCTGGGGCCGCACTTTAGGGCCCGGGCCCACTGAATTACAGTAAAATTTAATGGGCATGCATGAAGATTCAGAGAAAATATCTATTTAAATTGAGGTTGATTAAAGATTGGTCAGATATTTCTTATCTGACCTCTGTAGGAATGTTTCCAAAGGGTGTAAATCCCCTTCCCACCTAAAGAGATGCAGTGCTCTAACCCTAATTGAGGGCTTCGTTGCTCAGTGAGGATCTTACCAGGCCTGAGGGCAATCCTTCTGACAAGATAGATGGAGACCTTGCTGGAATGTGGGTGGCTTTAGTTCATGTCCCAGGAACTACCTGTGAAGCTCATTTTAAATCCTATACTCCTGATGTCTATCTTAATTTTTTCTCAAATAATGTCCTCTGATGGCACTTACATTGCAATACAGAGGAAGGAGATGGTAAATCTATGAACAACAAATACATAATCATTTTGATCATGATACATCGTATGTTTTCTGGGAACCTCCCCAAAGGCATATTTGAGTAGGTGACCCTAGAGAGGTTCAGGTCTACTTTTTGAACAGCTTCCACTCTGGCTGCTCTGAGGAGCTGTGTTTGTAGAGGAGCAAGATGAATCAGGGAGGATAGACAGGAGGCTACAGCAAGAATACAGGTTAAAAAAAAATTCTGTATAGATGAGAGTGGAAGCAGTGGAGAAAGACATAAAATAGATTTGAGATATATCTTGAAGATGAAAGGAACTGCTACTGGTTTACATGTGGGTGGTGAGGGGAAAGAGAAAGCAAGAGGAAAATTAAAAACAAATCCAGAAGTGACATCACCAAGATGGCAAAACAGACAATCCCAGCACTGCTGCACCCCACAACAAATAAACTTACAAATAGTAAAACATAAAAGCTGCCATGCTATAATCACTGGAACTTAGAGGAAGAGGAGGAGAGATCCACTGCTACTGTAAAGGTATGGAAAGCTGTGGTGAGTGGGAGGAGATCTGACCCAGCCCCAATCACTCCAAGATCACTTACCAGGATATGGAGCACCTACCTAAAGTTGGCAGAGCTGCAGGAGCACATTATGTATAAAACTACCTGGAGTCTGCAGGAGAGGAGGGTGCAATAATCACTGGCAAAAAAAAAAAAAAAAAAAAAAAAAAAAAAATCACTCCAGGGTACACCATCCCATTTTCAAGGCCTGCAAAGCTGTTCACAAGCTCCCCCTGTGTTTGCATAGGAGGAAGAGACCACACCCAATAGGAGGAAGAAATCACCCAGAGATCAGAGAGTCTTTATGGAGGACTCCTAGAGGGCTTGTCTCACAGGAAACATTTGCTGTGCTGGGGTGGGGGGTGGGCCTGATGCAGCAGGGGTACATTGGGGAGAAGTATAGGCAGCTTATTTGCCTTTCAATTGACATGAGTGCCATACAATGGAGACTAGTAAGTGCAATAGAGCTGTAGAGGGCACAGTTTGTGGTAAAGACTCAGTCCTGGACCAGAATTTCCACACAGCCCAATTGCATTTGTGATAACTTCAGATGACCCAGAAGTGACTAAAAGACTGACCTTTAAAATCTGGTCTGCACAAAAAGTTTTTCTCAGTCTGAGAATGAACAATAAGGCAGCAATTTAGCTAACACACAGAGTTCAAGTTCTGGACCCCACAGGAAGTTTTCCCCAATTTGGGAATTAACCACAGGTCAGCAAATTAGTTCCAGTGTAGTTAGTTTTTAAATGGTGGTGATTGCTATTAATCCACCACAGAATGGCGGGGGGAGGGGAATCCCAAAACACAGAACAGAGATAAAGTTCTGGCATTGAGGAGGAAGGTCTAACACCACCGAAGAAGACCTATTAAACCCAGAAGAGGTAGCTGTCTCCTCAAAAGCCTACACAGTAATGTAAAGACACAAAGATTGAGAAAGAACACAGAAATATGACATAACAAAAGGAAACCAACAAAGCACTAGAAATGGACCCAGAAGAACAGCAGATTTATGAAACATCTGACAGATAATTCAGAATAATCCCTGAAAAGATGTTCAGGGAGTCACAAGAAAATACAGACAGAAAATTAAATGATATTTGAAAAACAACCTAGGAGCAGAACTAGAAACTCCACAAAGAAATAAAATCAATTAAAAAAAAAAAAACACCAAATAGAAATTCTGGAAATAAAGAATACAATACCTGAACTGAAAGACTCAATAGAAAACTCCAACACCAGACTTGATCAAACAGAGGAAAGAAGCTATGAGCTTGAAGACAGAACATATGAATTATCCAATCAGACAAGAAAAAAGAAAAAAAGAATAAGAAAAAAATGAAACAGAAATGCAGCAATTATGGATTCTCTCAAGTGAAATAACCTCCACATGAATGGCATAGACAAAGGAGGCAAAAAAGGAAGAGACCTAGAAAGCATATTTAAGGAAATAATGGCTAAAAATTTCCCAAGTATGGAAAAAGACAACAGTATCCAGGTACAGGAAGCTCAGAGGTCACCAATCAAATTCAAAGAGGAACACTCCAACGTACATTATAATCAAAGTATCAAAAACCAAAGACAAAGAAAGACTCCTGAAAGCAGCAAGAGAAAAGGCACCCCAATAGGGCTCGCAACAGATTTCTTAGTAGAAATCCTACAGGCCAGGAGAGGATGAGATGATATATTCAAAGTGCCAAAGGGGGAAAAAAAAAATCTGTCAACCAAGAATTCGGAATCCAGCAAAACTAACCTTCAAATATGAAGGAGAAATAAAGTTTTTCCCAGATAAACAAAAGCTAAGGGAATTCATCAACATTAGAACTGCCTTACAAGAAATGCTAAAGGGAGTTCTCCAAGCTGAAAGAAGATGACACTAAAGCATAACAAGAAAACATTTGAAGGTACAAAACACACTGTAAAGTAAATACACAGACAACCTCAGAATATTCCAACATTGTAAGGGTGGTGAAGAAAACACTTAAATTCTTACTATAAAGACTAAATAACAAACCCAACAAGATAATAACTAAACCAACAACCATAGAATAGATAGGCAATATTAAAAGATGTAACTTGAAACAGCAAAAGGTCAAAAAGTGGGGGGGAATGACATCAAAGCATAGAGTTGGCTTTGGTTTTTTTCTTTTTTCTTAGTGATCAAAGTTAAGTTATTATTAGTTTGAAATAATCTGTTAAAACTATAACATGTTTTTGTAATTCCTATGGTAAGCATAAAACAAAAACTTATAATAGATATGCTAAAAGCAAATAGCAAGAAATCAAAATACACTACTAAAGAAAACCACTTAACCACAAAGGAATACAGTAAGAACAGAAAAAAGGATCTACAAAACAACCAGAAAAAAAAGTAACAAAATGGCAGTAAAAAGTCCCTATATATCAGTATTAACTATATGTTAATGGATTAAATCCCCCAATTCCCCAATTAAAAGACATAGAATGGCTGAATGAATTACAAAATGAGAAACGACAATATACTACCTGCAAGAAACTCACTACATCCATGAGGACGCACATCAACTGAAAGTAAAGGGATGGAAAAGGTATTTCATGCAAATGGAAATCAAAAAAGACAGTAGAAATAGCTATACTTAAATAAAATAGACTTCAAGCCAAGGAAATTTTTAAAAAAAGATTAGGAAGGTCATTATATAATGATAAAAGGGTCAGTTCAACTAGAGGGCATAGCACTTCTAAATACATAAGCAGCTAGCAATGGAGCATCCAGATATATAAAGCAGATACTAATAAACCTAATGGGAGAAATAGACTCCAATGCAATAATAATTGGGGACTTTAATACTCCACTGTCAGCAAAAGACAGATCATCCCAACAGAAAATTAACCAAGAAAAATGAGTTAATTTCCACTCTAGGCCAATTAGACCAAATGGACATTTATAGAACATTTCATCCAACAGCTGCAGAATACACATTCTTCTCAGCAGCACATGGAACATTCTCTAGAGTAGACCACATATTACATCACAAAACAAGTCTTAACAAATTTTAAAAAATTGAAATTGCACCATCTTGTCTAACCACAATGGAACAAAACTAGAAATCAATAACAGAAGGAACATTAGAAACTATACAAAACATGGAAATCAGACAAAATGCTCCTAGCAACAAATGTGTCAAAGAAAAAGTTGAAAAGGAAATTAAAGAATTCCCGAAGACAAATTAAAATGAAAACACAACATATCAGAAACTGTGAGATACAGCAAAAGCAGTTGTAAGAGGGAAGTTTATAGCAATAAATTCCTACATCAAAAAAGTAGAAAGACTTCAAATAAACAACTTAATGATATACCTTAAGGAACTAGAAAAACAAGAGCAAAGTAAAAACCAAAATTATTAGGAGAGAAATAACAAAAATCAAAGCAGAAATAAATGAATTAGAGATTAAAAAAATATGAAAGATCAATGAAACAAAGAGTTAGTTTTCTGAAAAGGTAAACAAAGTCAACAGACCTTTAGTCTGACAAAGAAAAAAAAGAGAAGACTCAAATAAAAAAAATCAGAAATGAAAAAGGAGACTTTACAACTGATACCACAGAAATACAAAGGATCATAAGAGATTATTATGAACTATACACTAATAAAATGGAAAATCTAGAAGAAATGGGTAAATTCTTGGATGCATGCAACTTACCAAGGATGAGCTGAATTGTTAAGAATTAGAAAACCTAAACAGACCAATAATGAGTAATGAGATTGAAGCAGTAATAAAAAGTCTCCCAACAAAGAAAATCCCAGGACCAGATGGCTTTACTGCTGAATTCTAGCAAACATTTAAAGAACTAATTCCAATTCTTCACAAACTCTTCCAAAAAATTGAAGAGGAGATACTTCCAAACTCATTTTATGAGGCCAGCATTACCCTCATACCAAATGGAAAAAGACACAACAAAAAAATAAAACTACAGATGAATATCCGTAATGAACATAGATGCAAAAATCCTAAACAAAATACTAGTGAACTGAATAAAACACATTAGAAAGATCATTTATTGTGATCAAATGGGATTCAGCCAAGGAATGCAAGGATGGTTCAACATACACATGTCAATAAATGTGATACATCACCTCGACAGAATGAAGGAAACAAAACATATGATCATTTCCATAGATTCAGAAAAAGCATTTTACAAAATCCAACACCACTTCATGATGAAAGCACTCAACAAATTGGGTACAGAAGGAATGTACCTCAACACAATAAAGGCCATATATGACAAACCCACAACTAATACCGTAATGAATGGACCAAAGTTGGAGGCTTTTCCTCTAATGTCTGGAAGAAGACAAGGATGCCCACTTTCCCAACTCTTTTTCAACACAGTACTGGAAGTTCTAGCTGGCACAATAAGGCAAGAGAAAGCAATAAAGGGCATCCAAATCAGAAAGGAGAAAGTCAAACCATCCCTACTTGCAGAAAGCATAACCATATACATTGAAAACTCTAAAGACTCCACCAAAAAATTACTAGAACCAAAAAATTAATTCAGTTTATTGGCAGGATACAAAATCAACACACAAAAATCAACAGTGTTTCTGCATACTAATAATGAAATATCTTAAGGAGAAATCAAGAGAGTAATCCCATTCACAATAGCTATGAAAAAAAAAAAAAAAAGAAACAACTAGGAGTAGATTTAACCAAGGAGGTTGTAGTGGATTGAATTATGTCTCCCCAAAACTCACAGAAGCTTGAATTGTGCTCCCCAAGTTTTATGTATTAGAAACTTTGTCCTCACTGTGACTGTTAAGGATGTTATAGTAAATGAAAGGCAGAGCCTTGAAGAAGTGATTAGATTGTAGCATCATGCTGTAGTAAATGGATTAAAAATGGTGGTCGGGGTGTGGTTCTGAGGGCTTTAAAAGAAGAGAGAGGAGATTCTCTCTCTCTCTCTCTCTCTCTCTGCTTTCTCTGCTTCCACCATCTTGCAATGTGAGACCCCTGGGTCACTGTCACCACCACCAGATGTGTTCCTTGGACTTTGGGTTTCTCAGCCTCAGAAACTGTAAGCAGTAAACTTCATTTTCTTTATAAATTACCTGCTTCTGTGCATTTTGTTATAAGCAACAGAAACAGACTAATACAGAGGTGAAAGAGCTTTATGACAAAAACTATAAAACATTAGTGAAAGAAATTGAAAATGACACAAATAAATGAAAAGATAGCCCTTGTTCATGAGTTGGAAGACTTAACATCATCAAAATGTCCATAATATCCAATGCAATCTACAGATTCAATGCAATCTGTATCAATATACTAACAGTATTTCTTCATAGAAATAGAAAAAAAAAGTCTTAAAATTTGTATGAAACCACTAAATACCCTGTATAGCCAAGGTAATCTTAAAAAGAACTAAGTTGGAGGCATTACACTACCTGACTTCAAAATATACTATAAAGCCATAGTAACCAAAACAGCATGGTACTGGCATAAAAACAGACAAATAGACCAATGGAACAGAATGGACAGCCCCAAAATAAAACCATGCATTTACAGCCAACTGATTTTAGACAAAGGTGCCAAAAATATACAGTGAAGAAAGGACAGCCTTTCCAACAAATGGTGTTGGGAAAACTGGATATCCACATGCAGAAGATTGAAACTAGACCCCTTTCACCATACACAAAAATCAACTCAAAATGGATTAAAGACCTACATTTAAGACCTCAAGTTATGAAACTATTAGAAGAAAACACAGGGGAAAGGCTACACAAAATAAGAGTGGGCAGTGCTTTTTTGAACATGACTACAAAGGAATAGTCAGCTAAAGCAAAAATAGACAAATGGGGCTATGGCAAAGTAAAATGCTTCTGCACAGCAAAGGATACAATCAACAAAGTGAAGAGACAACCTCCATAATGGGAGAAAGTGTTTGAAAACTACACATCAGACAAGGGACTAATATCCAGAATGCATAAGGAACTCAAAGAACTCAAAAACAAGAAAAAAAAAAACACATTTAAAAAATGGGTAAAGGACCTGAAAAGACATTTCTCGAAAGAAGAAATACAAACAACCAACAGGCACATGAAAAAATGCTGAACATCACTAGTCATCAGGGAAATGATAATTAAAACTACACTGAGGTATCATCTTACTCCAGTTAGACTGGCTATTATCAAAACGACAGAAAATAACAAATGCTGGTAAGGATACAGAGAAAAGGGAACTCTCCCACATTGTTGGTGGGAATGTCAATTGATACAGCCATTGTGGAGGTTCCTCAGAGAACTAAAAATTGATCTACCTTATAACCCAGCAATCCCATTACTGGGTATATACTCAAAGGAAAATATATCAATATACTGAGAAAACACCTGCACTCCCATGTTCATTGCAGCACTATTCACAATAGCCTAGAAATGGAATCAAACTAAATGTCTACCAACAGATGAATGGATAAAAAGACTGTGATATATATATACAAATGGAATACTATTCAGCTATATCAAAAAAAAAAAAAGAAAGAAAGAAAGAAAAAGAAATACTGTCATTTGCAGAACATGGATAGAAGTAGTGGAGACCGTTGGGTTAAGTAAGTGAGGCAAAGATAGACAAATGCTGCATGATATCACTCATATGTGAAACCTGAAAAAAAAAAAAAAGTGGTTCTCATAGAAGTAGAGAGAAGAATAATGGTTACCAGAGGACAGGAGGGGAGAAGCAGGGGGAGGAGAAGTGGTGGATTCATGGGTACAAAGCTATGCTACCTGTCCTCAGTGAATCAATGTACGGTATATGCATGTATTGAAACAACACACTGTACCCCACAAATATGTAAGTGTAAAATAAATTTTAAAAGTTCACAGATGGTCATATGCAAAATAGAATATGATTTTTCAAGATGAAAACAATTGGATTGTATGCTTTCAAAAAAATTGGATACGTCTTCTATGTAGAGTTGGAGAATGTGGTAGATCAAAAAATGGCCCCCCAAAAGATACCCTGCTCAAATGCCTGGAACCTGAGACTGATGCTATTTAGAAAAAAGGCTCTTTGTAGATGTATTAAGTTAAGGGTCTTGAAATACGATCATCCTGGATTATCTGGTGGGCCCTAAATGCAATGACAAGTGTCCTTATAAGAGGGAGGCAGTGGGTGGCTTCACACAGACAGGAGAGGAGCAGATCATGTGGCCACTGAAGCACAGGTTGGATGACTGGCCTCAAGGAATGCCTGCAGCCACGAGAAGCTGGAGGAGGCAAGGAAGGATCCCCCCTGCCCTTCCCGCCCCAAACCTCCAGGGACCACTTGATTCAGACTCCTGTCCTCCAGAACTGGGAGAGAATAAATTTCTGTTGTCACCCAGTTTTTACATAATTGCTGCAGCAGCCATGGGAAACTAATACAGGAGAGATGGAGACAAGTTTCATGAATATTATTTTGCTTACATATTCATTGGATGTCCCCCCATGTTCACTAACATGAACTCCATGAGGACAAAAATTTCTGTTTGATGTTTCACGGCTGTGTCCCCAGAATCTAGAAAAGTCTAGCTTCGTGATAGGTAGTCTCTGTATGTTTGTTGAACACAGTAATAGTGGAGAATGTGACTTGAGATATATTTGATAATATGACATGCTGTGGATTGAATTGTGTCTCCCGAAGTCCATGTGTTAGAAACTTAATCCCCACTGTGAAAGTGTTAAGAGGGTGGGAAATCCTATTGTGATGATTGAAAGGTGAGGCCTTGAAGAAGTGATTAGATTGTGGGGAACTTGCCCTAGCAAATGGATTAATAAGTTGACGGTTTAATGTTGATCATGGGGGTGGTTCTGAGGGTTGCAAAGGAGAGCACATGATGAGCTCTCTCTCCCTGGCTTCTGCCTTTCTTGCAATGTGATACCCTATGTTGCTGAAGTCACCACCATAGAAGGCCCTCACCAGATGTGTTCCCTGGACTTTGGACTTCCCAGCCTCCAAAATAGCAAACAATAAATTTTGCTTTCTTAAAAATTACTCAGTTCCAGGTTTTTTGTTATAAGAAACAGAGATGGATTAATATACGAGACATAAAGGCTGAAATGAGGAGAGGCCATTTATTCAAGATGGAATAACAGATCCTGGTAAAGAAGCAGAAGGCAAGAGCCCCAGGCAGGGATGGGTTGACCCTGATTCCACCTATTTGGAGGCTTCCAGGGGTGGAAATGGTAGCCCTTGGTGAAGTGGGCTGGGCACTTCAGGACAGATGTCATGAGGATGTCACTAGGCATTGGGAGTGCTGAGGGCTTTTAGCAGCAGACTGACCTGGTAAGGATGGTATTAAGAATCATATCTTTGTTCCTCTACCTGCCACAGCTATTACTCTTCAGGTGTTATATGCCGGTGGTTTCTTCTTTTTGAAAGTCTCACTGAATTTGGCTATGTTGTTAAAAATAATTAGCTCTTATTTAATGCCAGCATAGCTCCAAGGGGGAAATTTGTTTTTCAGCTCTTTTGATCTAGCATTTAATCTACTTATGCAGCATTTTCATGCCATCCACGATTTCTTGTATTTTGCCTCTGCTGCCCTAAATACCAGCCCCTCTCCACTATTTATTATTTTTTTTGCAATTAATTCTCTTTTGCCCAATTCTCTTTATCCGATGCTGAGTTGGTCATTTTGCCTTTGTCAGTTCTTTCAGTCACAAAACATATGGCTTTGCCATGGTTGATTATAACTGACTAGCAATATTTATATAACATTTCATCTCCAGGGCTTTTTCACATTTCTTTAAGACCTCTTTTGTGGGCGTCTTTTTTTCCTCTTTTGCATGCATCATATTCAAGTATCAATTTATTTTTCACTTCAAACATTTTCTGTATCATCTTTTTGTCCTCTTAAATGTTTCTTATTAGTTATTCTTGAATTACAACTCTCCCTCCTTCCATTGTGTTTCAGCTACTGCAGTTTATCAGTTTCTAGAAGAACATCCCCCAAATTATCCAGGTTCTCGTGCTCTGCTTGGTCAGCAATCAGCCTTGGGACCTTACAAAATCGCAAAGGGAGCAGCCAGAATGAACATTGTCTTCTCCTGACATTTTACATTTATGCCCATGATACAGTTCAGGGCTCATTTTTCAGTTCAGCTTTAGTCCTTCATGTTTTTCCCCAAAGCTCTTATTTTTATGGGAGAACTAAGTTGAAAATGACAGTAGGGTTGAATTCTTATTAGGAGGGTTGAGAATGCCTGAGAATGATTAAGTCTAGTGATTTGACAATATTTAAGATCTAATATCTCAGAAAGGTTTGGCAGTTTTATCTATTATCTTTATAAGAAACAACAAAATATTCAAATAAATATTTTCACAGCCTTTCAGGGATGACAAATTTTGAAACAGAGATAGAATAATAAAACTGTGCTCCTTCTAAAAACAGCTAGCTTCTGGAGAAAATGCATTGACCCTACATTTTACATTTCATTTTGAAAGCATATATGGATTTTAGAAAGTTGTTCAACTTTGGCTAACAGCCTCTGAAAGAAAAAGAAAAAGGGGTATCATGATAGTTTCTACATTATTATTCTACCACACTTCCAATTTTGAAGATTTTTGTGTGTGAAAACATTCAGAGACACAACCATTTTTTATTTTTGTTTATTTATTTATTTTCAATTCAATTGCTTGGTATTTATTAACCAACCATTAAGCCATCAAAGCCCAAGTGGTATTTAAATACTTTAAACTAGGTTAACTATTAGCAGTATCAATTAAAAACTGATTTCTCTGCATTGGTGTCTGGTCATCCTGCACAGCAATTGCTTCTTTTATTATTCTGGAGTGGGCTTTGAGGAGAGAAATGTCCTCTTCTTCTTCCGGTCTACACTGGTGACTCTCCTTGTGTCACTGCAGTCAAGTGTCTTGAAAGCCACCTGCATGGTGGCTGTGGCATCAAGCCACTTTTGCAGGAGCTGTGGATGTGGCAGTGGCTGTGGTGAGCCACCTGCATGAAATTAGTGTTTTCTGTGTGCTCCTTGCCTGCTTCTGGGCAAGGGATGCTGCCCTCAGCTCCTGCCTAGGACCCCCAGTGTGCTCTGTTTCTTACTTGCCTCTGAGCCTGAGGGGGCTCACAAACCATTTTTTAAATTTCAAATATCGACCTCGTTATATCTGAGAACAAGCTAAAAATATGAATTTCTCTTAGGAAGCCTAGCCCCCAAATGCTATGACCGAAGCAACTGAGTGAATGGTTTGAAAACCAGACTAAGCGTTTTGCCATACAGTTACATAGATCACTACATAATTTCAAAATATGAGAGTATACAGGAAAATTGTCTGTGCAGCTCTGTAAAGAATATATCTTTCTAGAATGTAATATTGAATTCAAGCTATACCTCTGCCACTAAGAAGGTGTAACCAGCCATTCATCAACTTCCTTGTTGTGAGAAGCAAAGGCTTGAGAGCTCCATTTTCCACTTTGAACCTGGAAGGTACCAGCTGAATGTTGTCTTGGGGCAACAAGGAATTTTAATGGCCAAGGCCACCCCATGGCATTATTAGGATGAGGAAAGTATTATCTTGGTGACACCCTGTTAAAGTAAGGAAATTCCCATACTCCCGGAGAACAGCACGGCAGTCCTGGTTCTCCAGAACTGTCATGTGATTTCTTCTTCCCTCTGTTGGGAAGTCCAAGACCACACCTCTTTTCATAACAATAAGTAAACTGCTCTTCAGAAGGAGTGAGACAGGCAGCTCTCTCTGCTGACAAGGAAGACCACAGGATCAATATACTGCAATGGATTCACTCTTTGAGACCATTTATGAGAGTATAAGAGAAGTGGAAAGTTAGTGACCCTTATACCCTGCAAGAGCAAAGGATTTCTTCATAGTCCAAAGCAAGATGACTTTGTGATACTAAGAAATGAACTCCTAACTTGAATACAATCCTAAAAAAAATAGCTCTAATTTTTTAGGTGCCTTTGGTGTTTCAGGCCCATGTCAAGCAGTTTTACTCATCTTGTTTAATCCTTACAACCACCCTGCAAAATGGGTATAAGTTTTATGAATGAAAAGCTAGTATCAGAGAGGTTGAAGACCTTGTTCGTCTGTCTCATTCCAAAGCTTTTGCTCTAGTCACAGTGTTATGCCTCTAGCTGGAATTGCTGTTTGAGTATGTTTATGACATCTGGGATATTTGTCCCAAATATTGCTTGGAGGGAGAAATTGGCTGGGACTCACTAAATATATAATATATTTATATACACACTCTGTAGACACACACACAAGGGTACTTCAAAAAGTTCGTGGAAAGATTCATATTATCTTTTAATTCTATTTTTCCACAAACTGTTCAAAGTGTTTTTGTGTGTGTGTATACACATACAGGTTTTTCTGGTATGGTCTTTGTTGCAATGGTATTACTGCTCCATTTCTAGTCACTGCCTAGGACCCAGCCTTTCATATAGTCAACCTATCCACATACTCAGGGACCAATATCAGTTATATAGTTTCTCCTCCACAAGGAGAATTATGAAGTAATTTTAAATTTTAAATGACTATTAAGTACTTAGCAAACATAAAAATTAAAATAATTTGTAGCATACACTTAAAGTAATAAGTGTTATATAAATGCTAAATAATAATGTAAAGCACCCACATTCTGTGATAATGAGGACTATATAAATGCTAAGTAGAATAAAATAGAAAATGTGGTACTTTGCACTGGCTTATAGATGTATCAGGCTTCTTGTTTTTCATATACACAAAAATTATATATAGGACTTGCAGAAAAAAATGCAAAAGCAAATACTTAACTCTTTTAATAATTGTATAGTTGTGCTAGTCATTGTAATACTGTGACTCTAAATTATGGTGTATCTAGGAAGAAGGGGCATTTTCTGGTTATTTATTACTGTGTAACAAACTACGCCAAACTTTAATGGCTTCGGTCAACAAGCATTTTATTACCCCTCAAGATTTGTGAGTTGCTGGGTTCAGTTAGGCAATTCGTCTGCTCCCCAAGTTTCAACTGGGGCTGTAGCTATTTGGAGGCTCACCTGGGTTGGAATACCCAGGATGGCTCCATTGCATAGATGGCCGTCAGTGCTAGCAGTTGACTGGCTGCTCAGTTGGGAGTCAACTGGAGTGCTCCAGTTCCCTTCTAGTGGCCTCACTATGGGGCTTGGGCTTCTCCCATCATCATGAATGTGGACATTCCAAGCAGACCAGTCCCAGTGTATAAGCACCTTATTGAGTGTCTGCTTGCACTATGTTTACTAATGTCCCATTGGCCAAAGCAAGTCATGAGACCAAGCCTAGAGTCAATGTGGGAAGTGACTGCACAAGGCATAAATACATAAAGATGTGTTTAAATGACAGCCACCACTGTAATAGTTCACCACAGAACCATAATCAGCCATGAAAACATCTTCATATCCCTAAGAGGCACAAAAACAGACAGGACCTTTGTGACCAACACATCATGGCAAAGATCTAGAATAGAAAGTTGCAAGGCTTAAACAATCATGAGGTACAAGGCACCTCAATGATGGCTGGTGTGAAATAGCAACAAAGGACCAGGTATGATAATGACCCAAGTATAAGATACAACCATTACACCTATAGCATTCTGTAACCTGGAATATGTAAGAAGACATTTAGCTGCAAGTAGCATAGAAGACAACTTCAGTGTCTTTAAAAATAGGCACTTACTTTTCTCATATAAGAAGTCCAAAAAACAGATGATTACACAAACTGGATCTACAGTTCAATAATGTGCTTGCAATCTTTGGCCTTTCCTGTGTGATCATAAGGTTGCTGCCCCCACTCCAGGCATTGCATCAGAGATCAAAGCAGGAAGAAGGAAGAGGTAGGGAGGAGCCAGCATCAGGCCATTTGGAAACAAAAGCTTTTCTAGAAATTTCCAGCTGACTTCTTACACATCTCATTGGCCAGAATTGGTTACAACAGCTACAAAGGAGGCAAAGAAAGGGAATATTCAGCCAGACACTTTACTGCTTGATAAAATATCAGGATTCTGTAAATAAGGAAGTTGGAGAGAGGTTATATTGACTAATAACAGTGTCTGTCACAACCCTGAAACTTAGAAACAACCCCAGAAAAGTGGGGAACCCTGAAGTATCTGAGATAAAGCACCTACAATCCTGGTAGAATGAGATCTTGAAATGCAAATTAAGTTATTCTAAAGAAAAACAAAGTCACATACAGCTGCTGTGATTAGATAATGTCTCTAAAGGGTTAGTCCCTGGCACGCAGCAAGGGCTAGTAAATGTTAGCTGTTGCAGTAAAGATGACGGAATAGTAGTAAAGATGAAGATATTAATTATTATTGTAACTGGCATGAGATAAATTGAGGTTTACCCATTCATCCAACAAAAATTTATTGAGCTTTTTCTTTATACAAGAACTTTTACAATTCAAATTCTAGGAAGCAAATAGTTTAGTGGGTGATTCATATTATCAGGGGAAAATACAAGCATTTATTTTGGATATGGTATTAAGAGAAAAGGATAAGTGCTTTTGGAAGACATTTCTAATGACTCAGAATGCAATTCACTCTCCTGAAGAACAAAAATATGACTATGGGAAACATTGTGACCTCAATAAAAAAGATTTTTTTATTGTGGTAAAGAAACACATAATACTAAATTGATCATCTTAACCATTTTTAAGTGTACAGTTCAGTAGTAAAAATATTTTTTGTTGCATTAACAATTTCTTTAAAAATAACAGTAAACTTTTGCTTGGAACAAGGAAATAGAAATATAAAACAGAATCAAAGCAAGAGAGACTATCACTGTAAAAAACCTGTCTGTTTTTGGTTGTTTTATAATTTTGTTTGATTTGGTTTGACTTTTAGAGTCAGCAAGAGATTAAAGTTGATACAGAAAGCGATGCATACACACACACACACACACACACACACACACACACAAATCTCTCTGCCAGAATATCTTGGCTGCGATGTGTCTGCTCTTTGTAATAAAAAAGGACACAGGTTTACTGCTAAGCCCAGGCAGGTTTGCTGGGCCAGCTCTAGAAAGAAGCTCAGAGCATCAGAGGAAGGAAGCCAGTTGAAGCTCCAGCTTCCTCCACCCACAGCAGCACACTGTGAGAACCAGTGGAAAGGAGCCTGAGCTGCTGGGGCCTATTCCCTGTGAATTCATGGTAATAGGTGTTTAAAAAAAAAAAAAAAAAAAAAAAAGAAGAGGAAGGCGAAAAGAAATTTTGAGAGCTCTCTGAAACCACAAAAATATTGTAAAAGAATAATTTAAAGGAGAAAGTTCAATGTAAATCACATCTCAACATTAATATCAGTGTTATGTAAGAATTATGTCTGAAAGCTAGAGATAAGTCTGCAGGACTCAGAGAAGAGAAACTATGCATAAACTTTAGTACAAGAAAAGAATGTAATGTAGTTGATCAAACGTAGTTCAAGGGGCCGGCCCGTGGCTCACTCGGGAGAGTGCGGTGCTGAGAACACCAAGGCCTCGGGTTCGGATCCCATATACGGATGGCCGGTTCGCTCACTGGCTGAGCGTGGTGCTGACAACACCAAGTCAAGGGTTAAGATCCCCTTACCGGTCATCTTTAAAAAAAAAAAAAAAAAAACGTAGTTCAAAATATGTGGGATCAGGTAGAGAAGATACAAGATCATTAATAAGAATTGGAGAAAAGAATCAGATTTCAAATTTACAACTCAGCTATAATTCAGGTCTGTGCTAGGATACACACACGTGCGTACACCCATATATACAAACAAAAGGAAGTTGCATTCCGTGTCTTGGAAACTGATAGTAGATTTGGAAGTAACGTAAAGGTAACCTTTAAAGTATCAATTATTTAGAATCAATCTGAAAGAAAATGGAATTAAAGGATGCCTAGTTAGATATATGTATTAAGAGTCTTAGCTACATAACTACAGACAGGAGCTTAACTATAGAAAGAAAAGCAGGCCAGCAGAATTAGTAAAAATTGTTGGCAAATAATGATTAAGGTTAAAAAAAATGGGGCGTACAAGATGCTACCTTTTCTAATTATATTATGCATTTATCATTTATTCTTTCTTTTAGTTATCCAATCATCAAATATTTATCTAAGGTTGACTCTTTACCAAGCCTTGTCCTGGGTGCTAGAGTTTAAAAGCAGGTGAAAAATAAAACAACAACACCAAAATAATAAATAAATAAATAAGAGAGAGAGAAGAAAAAAAAATTTTTTAAGTCAGGTGATAAATAGTCCCTGTCAATGAGGAATGTATGGTCTCACAGAAGAAACAGAGAAATAGATACAGTTTAATACAGGAAAGGTAGGAAGGAACCTCACATTTTTGGGATGTCTGCTGTGTGACAAGGACCATGCAATGTGCTAAATACCTGCATATATTGTTTCATGGTAACAGCTAAAGCCAATTTCTTACAAAGTGGAAAATTTGTCAGAGTCCCAGAAAATTGTGCGCTCTCAATATAATAACTGGACAAAATTTTTAAACTTAACATCTTAAGAAATTGTCAAAGGACTATTTTTAGTGACAAGGAAGCTTTGGAGGGATCCAGTCCCTTAGCATGTAAAAGAAAAAGAACAGGAAAGAGGAAAGAGAGTGGGGTGGACTTGAGAGAGAAAAAAGTTTGCATAAGACGGTGTTTGGAGTGAAGTGGGCAACGAAGACATTCTTGAGAAGATATTTTTTGAAAGTAAAAGAAGTTCTGAAGTTTTATGAAGGTTGGAATCAAAGAGTGAAGGAAATCCTTTAACTGAGGACTGCACAACTCAAGAACTGAGTTGAATGATTATTGTGGAAAACAGAAAGCGCACCTGGGTCCGATGGCCTCACTGTTATGCTCTACAGGTGTCCGAGGATGGCCTAAAGCACACTGGGACCACAGTCCTCGAAGGCACCTGCAGGGAAGCTTACATGGCACCCAGCCATTCAAGTACCCACAGATACGGATTAGACGTTACTCTGTATCGGGCACTACACAAAAGGATCTAAAAAGGGTTCACATTTCCCTTTTTCTTTTTAAGTTTTATTTTGTTTTTAATTAATAAATAATAATTGTACATATTTATGGGTTACGATATGATGTTTCAATATATGTACATAATGTATAATGATCAAATCAGGTAATTAACATGACCATCACCTTAAACATGTATCATTTCTTTGTGGTGAGAACATTCAAAATTCTCTCTCCTAGATATTTTGAAATATTATGATATATTATTATTAACTATAGTCACTCTACTGTGCACTAGAACACAGAACTTACTCTTCCTATTTAACTGTGATATGTAACCATTGACCAACGTCTCCCCTTTGTCCTTCAATCCCTCCCCCCAGCCTCTGGTAACCATCACTCTACTCTCTACTTCTATATGTTCAACTTTTTTAGATTCCACATATGAAAGAGATCATACAGCATTTGTCTCTCTGTGCCTGGCCTATTCCACTTAGCATAATGTCCTCTAGATTCATCTATGTTGTCGTAAATGACAGAATTTCCTGTTTTCATGGCTGAAGATTCCATTGTGTATATACGACACATTTTAAAATATCCATTCATTTGTTGATGGACCTTTAGGTTGTTTCCATATCTTGGCTGTTGTGAAAAGTGCTGCAATGAACATGGCAGTGCAGCTGTCTCTTCAGCACACTAATTTCAATTCTTTTAGGCATATTCCCAGTAGTGAGATTGCTGGATCCACATTTTTCTTTTTGAAGACAGAAACTGAGAACATGACAATCTGGAGATGCTGATTTTACTCTATTTTTTTACAGTAAGATTTAGGGAGGGCTCTTCCTGAAATAAATGACAAGAACAGCAAAATGCACAAGATTCCAGTGAACCCATGAAAGAAAGTAACTGACTTATTCTAGTTCACACAGAAACTTGTTGTTTTAAGAAAAACATAAATCACTTACAATAGGAAGATTTATTCAATAATGAGACCATTGAATAGCTATTTGAGAAAATGTAAAGTTGATTGCCTACATCTCCATAAATTTCAAATAGATTAAAGATTTAAATATAAAAAATAAGCATAGCAACTAGGAGAAAAATATTTAGATTTTTAAAAAATTTACATTGGAGAAGGACATTCAAGCATGAAATCAAAGGCAGAAAACCATGAAGGAAAATATTAATCAATAAAATTTATGAAAACATTTAAAACTTTTACATATTTTTTAAAAAGCCATAATTCATTTTATGGTAAAAAAGACAAAGTACAGAAATATTTGCATCATATCTGACAGATGATGATTTGATATATAAAGAGCACTTATTAAATCAATAAAAGCACAACATAAAAAAATAGGCAAAGCATACATAAAATGCACACAAATGGCCAATCTATATATAAAAACCTTGCCAACAATTAAAGATAGTGTTTCTGCCTATAAAATTGACAAAAAATGTTTACAATTATAACAGCAGCGTTTTCAAAGAAACAGGAAAATAAACTCTCAATCAAAGTTGGTATGAGTACAAATTGGCATAGTATTTTGGAGGTAATTTAGCAATATGTATAAATATGTTTAAGATAGACAAAAATATCCTTTGACTTAGTAATTCTCTCATCAGTTTGTTCTGAGGATTTAATTATACATGCTTCCAAAATTTTATACAAATGTTTATTCAATATATTTTTGATGGCTTGTTTTTGATAGTAAAACAATGGAAAACAATATAAATAAGCCACAAATGTAAGTTATGTCCCACTCATATGCAGGTATTAAAAGTTATATTTTTAAAAGAATATTTCAAAATATGGAAAAATATACTTGCCCTAATGTTTATTGGGGGAGAAAGATACAAACCTTATAACCAGTGTGATCCTTGGTTTTATAGATTACCAAACTTCAAGAGATTTGTTCTTATGTACCACTTATTTACCCATTGGATACAAGAGACATCCAATAATTTTTATTGAATTTAAAAGAATGTCTCTGCACAAAAGAGACTAAAAGTAAAAACAGAATATCAATGCTAATTTACTCTAGGTGGCACAATTATAGGTGATTCTTGTTTTCTTCTGTATAAGTTATTTTTCAGGTTTTCTGCAGAGAATGTTTACAAACTCCTAAGAGTAAAGAAAGCAATATTATTGACGTGGGTTAAAATGGTGTTCACAGAACGTTTTAAAGGAATCAAGAGAGAAGGAATTTTTGGTTGTCATATGGATTTTTAACAGACAACTTTTAGTTAGACAAACCAGAATATTGTCTTTTAGATCATACAAAAAGATGGCAATCTGGGGTGACATGCTGTAATGTGTGCTAGTGTTGGCAGCTGCTGTGGCCATGTCTTCACCCCATGAGTGGGTGGGGAACTAAACTATGAACAGGGAATCGAGGCAAGCCTGCCCATTGTGTCGAAGACCCATGAATCTGTTGTGGGTGTTTATGTTCTCTTGACCCTTCGTGAAGAAATCAAGAGAAGTTGAGCATAAAAACTGAGCTTAAAGATGACAGCCTTGTGTCTTCTGAGCCCAGTTCTAGCATATGCAGGCAAGGCCACACTAGCAATAATGTACTAGAGCCATTATTTTGTAAATATAAATAGTATACCAGAGAAATTGGATACGAATCAAGAGGAAAATGTGTTGCCTAACCTGTGTATAGTACGTACTTATTTAGCCTGATTGCCCTGCAACGTTATGACCCCAGTTTATTCCTCCCCATCTTCATCTACTTTGTAGCTCAGGGAATAGCACAGAGAGAAGCTAAACGCAAAAAAAGTCATATTGTATAATTCCATTTACGCAAAATAGCCACAATAGGAAAATCCATAGAGACAGAAAGTGAATTAGTCATTGTCAGAGGCTAGAGGGAAGGGAAATTGGGAGTGACTGTGAACAGCTTTCTTTCTGGGGTGAAGGACATATTCTGGAATGAGATAGTGAGGATGGCTGCACAATTCTGAGATTATACGAAACACACTGAATTGAACACTTTAAAGTGGTGAACTTTATGGTATGTGAATTATATCTAGATTTTTTTTTTTAAAAGGCATCTTGAATAGAATGCAAAAGACCAGAAAGACCTTTGTGAGTTTTCATCAGGCAAAGGAGGGAACTTCTCCAGCTGGGTCTAACTATCCTTCTGTGACAAAATCTGGAGGAGTCGTTTAACCTTGAAATTATGGAAACAATAAAAAGATTCGTTGATAACAAATCACTCAAGTGACACCATATGCAATGAGGACAAAGGATATTTTGTTACATATAAAATATTGTTATATTGTTATATCTTTAGGTATACTTAAATAGTATCTAAAAATTATGATGTTTATCTCTAGTTTCTCTTCACTAAAAAGTTGATGGGGAACATTGCAATGGCTGATTAGGGAGCAGTTTCTGCTGCAGAACACTCTGGACTCCTGTCCGTTTCTCCTAATCCTCTCCTGTGTAACACAGTGTTACTGTCTTCATGACATCTGCCCTGGAATCATTATGTCTGTATCTTAACCACTATTTTCTACATTTTAATGAGTGTTACATGAATCGATGACGTCTTTGCACCATGATTGATCGTCAGCATTTGGTCACAAATATTTATGTCTCTCTAAAAGAGCAAAGCACCAGAATAAAATTATAATTGAAATGTTCAGCAATGCAAATAATTAAAAACATTGTTTGTCATTATAAACACTTTTAGCCACAATTAAATGAACTACAAAAGAAAACAATAAATTTTATCCAGGTATTTTGGATTCAAACAAATATTAAGGCAACTATAACTCATACTTCATTAAAGAATAACAAAGAGTAAAA
The DNA here is from genome assembly GCF_027409185.1 of Cynocephalus volans. Classification (NCBI taxonomy): domain Eukaryota; kingdom Metazoa; phylum Chordata; class Mammalia; order Dermoptera; family Cynocephalidae; genus Cynocephalus; species Cynocephalus volans. The sequence continues at coordinate 17,812,618 of NC_084466.1, forward strand.
AGTTCATCAAACTGTGCCATAGTTATTGAACCATGTCAAAAATCCATATCTTTTTTTCTTCTTTCATGATTTTTATTTCTTCTGCATGTTAGTAGCAGGGGTGTGCGACTGAGGGGAAAAGAATAAATTATTTTAAAGAAATGAAAATTATATGACAATTTGTCATCTCTAATGATAGTAAAGCTTTTGACCTGGTTACTATTTCATACATGGAAACTGCAAGTTGAATATTTCTGTTAACTGTGAATGAAGTTTAAAATTCAAAACCTGTAGCCAAGAAAAATGAATCAAAACCACAGAGATGTGATTTTTAAAAGGATCAATGATGTGATAACTGTTAGCTTATATATATGTTTTACCTATGGACTGTTAATATTAGACCCCATAATTAACAGAATTGTATACGTGTGTCACATGAGAGTATTATATTCCATCTGGTGTTTCTGTAAACATCTGGCCAATATTGGTGTAGTGCTATTAAATTTTAAAGGTATAGGTACTTATTTTATTGAAACGTAATTGAGTTGAAGAATTGGCATTGTAGGGAATGGACTCTAGGTGTTAGCATACAATACGTGATATTCATATCAGGATAATTAGCACTTCCTTCATTGCACGATGGGATCATTCTTTGTGTCCACTGAGCAGTTCCTCACTAACCCGCCTTTGTCTTTGCCTTTCGTACTTCTTGGAACCACGCTTTGCTCCTCTTGTTCTGAAAGGCCAACCTATATTTAGGATGGTTCTGTATATTTCTTTTCTTGTTCTTTTGGTATCTTTCTTTCCTATGTCTCCTTGAATTCATTTATTTCTTTATGGATGTATATATTTATGTCTTTATATGGGTTTTACTCTGTCAACATCTTTCCTTCTATACAAAAGTTGCTAAGACCCTTTATGTTGAAGGGATATTGAAATGTGTCAAATACTTCCTCTACATCTATTCAGATAATCCTACCAGTGATGTCCTTGATATTCTGGGTGTGGTGTATTATAGTCATTGACCTGTGTATGCGGAACAATCCTTGCACCAAAGTGCTGACTCGCATTTGATCATGGTGTACAATATTTTACATGTATCCCTTTTATGATTGATTGTATTTTGTTAAGGATTTTTGCATCAATGTTCATCAAAGATATTTAGACTGTAGGTTGCTGTAGTTTTCAGTGTTATTGATGTTGTTTTGTCTTTGTCTGGTATTGGTATAAGGTAACAATGTCCTCATGAAAGAAATTTGGGCAATTAGCCTGTGTTTCCTGTTTTTCAAAAATAAATAAATAAATAGATAGATAAATAAATAAATATAAAATGTATTAAAGACAAAATCTAAATAAAAATTTAAATAAGTAAAGCAGATCACTGGCAAGAATGTAATATTAAGGTAATTGGTCCTGTTAAATTCCAGTTTATTCCAGAATGCATGTATGTCTATACATTTTCCTTGCATCAAAGAAAAATACATTTATAAAAAACACTGGAATAGACAGACATCTTTTATGGTGACTAAAGATTTAAGCATGAAACCACTTCTAGAGATGCTTCCAAAACATTTTGGTGGGGAGGGGACCCCTGAAAATAGTGCTTAATATTCCCTAGGACCCAGTTTCATAGGTTGTTATATTCCGAAGTATTTACTACTTTGTTATCTATGTGGTTTGCTGAAATGTTGCTCCTGACCTGAATCCCTCTGCTTATGTGGACTGAAATCTGCAGGTCCTCTATTCAATTTGGTCAACATGGGCTTGCCTGTTACCCTTCACTGTGCTTCTTCAAAGAACAGTTGCCACCTTATCTGGAAACAGCTCTCTTTATGAGTGCTACTCATGTGAAATAATCTTTCACCACCAAGGCCACTATTTCCTTAGCACAAGAAGAGACGTTTATCTTGCCACTAATGGATAATTAATTTTAAAAATGTATATTATGGCACAATTTAAAAAAAGAAAAAGGAAAGCTGGACAATGGGACTAAATGTCCCTTCTTCAAATTGACTCCTATTTAGCTCTGCCAATGTCATCCCAAACACAGATAACTTTTCTTTCACGAATTGTTCTCCTGAATGATTTATACATGTAGTGTTATCTGAGGCTCTCTCTGGATCCCCTGGTGGATTTAGCCAGCCATCAGCTGCATAATTGTTAATTTTAACACTATAAAAGGTTCTGATGCAGAAGAGATATGGTGTTGGTGGAAGAATTAATTGAAATGTATCTCCCAATCACACTAGTCTCCTACTGCTGGTTTCCCACACTCACAAATTATACTTTAGATTTAAGGTTAAAATAAATTTATATCTTTGCCACTCATAAAGCTGTGAGTCTAGTGGTAAATGGAAATGTTAATTGTTTCTAATACCCATGAAAGTTTTTCACCCAGAGAACAATTCCAGGGACTGTACAGGTCATGGTCCAATGCACATTTTCATGGGTGGAGAAGCTCCTGCAGGCAAAGACTGACAAGAGATAGGGTGGGAAAGGAGGTTATAGAAAAGGAAACGAGGCAGAGAGGAGAAACAAGGAAGACTGAGAAGAAATAAAATCATACGGGTCACTAATTACTAAATCTGCAATCCTCCTTTTATACCTCTCAACACTAATTATAATTTTCCAGACTTTTTATGGCATCAAAGAAAACAATATAAGGTAATATAGGCAACATTTTGGCCCTGACATTTCCTTTCTAACAATGTGTATGTAGATGAGGTATGATCTAAAAGGCCTCTGGAACAATAGGGAGCAAAATCATGTTAAATGTAAGCTTTGGGTCATTTTTATTTTTCAATCTACATATCTGAATGCTTCTAGAACTATCTCGATGCTTCTGGATACTCCTCTCAGCCAATCAGGCAATAAACTTATGAATATTTATGAGGTGCTGGCACAGTGAAAGGCTTGGTTCACGGAGCTCATAGATGGGAGTAGAACCATATTTCAAGCCAAGCTCATCGTATTCATTCATTTACTCACTCACTCTTTTCACTGAACAAATGTTTCATGAGCACCCACTAAGTGCCTGGCACGAGGGAGCCACTGCCATTGTGCTATATAAACTGGGTCCTTTCCCCCCAAGGAATTCACAAAGTAACAGAAGACAGGGGCAAGGAGAGAAATAACTACAAGGGAGGAGAGGCCCAAAGGAGGGACACCAGAAATGAACATTTTTAACTCTCAGTTCCTACTGTTTGCAAATGAAAATGCCACCAGACATTGCAAATTGGCCAATTTTCAGGCGTATTTTCCTACATACCCAAACCTTCACCAGTGTCCACTTCTGCCCAGCTTGCAGTTCTCAATTGGCACATATACCCATTATGGTGACTGAAGCCACATCCTCAAAACCGCAAGGAAGAGCTTCCAAAGCCCTCTTACATTTGGCCGGGCTTCACCAGTTCAACTCATCTGTTTTTCTTAAACATGAAAGCTGGAAACTGTTAAGTGGTGAAGGCTATTTTCACTTGAATGGCATTTTATCACTTAGTAAAGTACGAAACATTTTGCTTTCATATTATTGCATATAGTCTTCAGCAAACAAAAAGAGCATGCTCGACTTTTTTTTTTTTTTTTTGGCCACACAGCAGATTCAAGGATTATGTGCCTATAATTTTAGAACACAAAGGCTCAGCTTCTTAAAGCCAAAAGAAATGCCAACTGATCTGTGAACATTCTTATATAGCACGTATTGTATTAAGACATAAGCGTATCACCCAAGTCTTTCTATAGTAAATCTCGAAGATGGCCTATCTAAGGTCAGGAATAGGGAAAGTTTACTCATTACTATTGGTAGAATATAATTCCTTGTTCATGGCAATCTGTGTCTTTAATTGCATTTTCTTTTTAAAGCTCAATGTAGGTAGGTAGATCTATAGACAGAATTACAATGCAGCAATTGAGAACCAATGATTTTCTAAGCCAGAGATATTGGGTATTTAATTTTGCTTTTTAAAGCCATACTATGGTGGGCTCTTATGAACACAATAGAGAAGGAGTTATGTCTTAATCAGTTTATTATAGTATGGAGAAAATGCATAATAGACCAACCAGATGTGTAAATACAATAATACAAAGAAACCTAATCTACTGCAAAGCTATAATTTAATCCTTCCATAACACAAGAGCATTGAAAACTGGCTTATGAACAGCTCAAGAATGCATAACTGAACTTTACAGCCTTGGTTCAGTTTAAAATGTTCAATTCTAGCTTATAGTTTATACAAATTATTTGATTTTTTAAAATTTTTACATAAAGAAGAAATCATGGATTATAACTAAAGAAGAGAAAAGTTATAAATAATAACTTAAATATTTAAAAATAGTACAAGACCACATTCTTAATGTCAGCAAGGATGAAAATGATCTGCACATGCATTAGGGCCTGTGTGCATATGTATGTTCCTCCAACAAAGGGTAAAGATGCGCGAGTATAATGTGAAATAGCAAAAAGTCGCCTTTCAATATTTTATTTTACTATTTGACGTGAATAACAATAACAAAAGATAGTCAAGGTTACATTTATAAAATAATACCTACAAAACAAAATGACCTTGTAACCAATGAAGATACTATTTGACTTTTGTTTCTTTTTTTAATAGAATAATGAAAAGCTGAGCTGATGGACACAATGGGACTTAAAAATAGGAGAACAAGGTAAAGGAAAGCCTGTTATGAGTTTAGCAAGAATTGCCTTTTAATCAAGCCCATCGTTTGCAATTTATAAACTTTTGTTAGTGAGCTTTTGAGTTACTTCTTCTCGCATTCAGTTGCTCACTAAAGGTCCTTCACTTTCCCTATATTCCTTGTCTCCATTGGTTTTCTCCTTATTTAACCATAGTCTCTCTTGACCCTCCTCTTTTATTTCCTTTTAGCCCTCCCTTATTGTCTTTCTTCTTTTAACTCTCCCCCACGTAACTGTCTAAAGTTGTAACACATCATTTCATTGGCTTTCAAAAGCACTGCACTTCCTTGGATGCAGGTTAATCTCCTTTGCCCCACATATCAGAAACATATGAAGAGCAGATAAAGGGAGCTCCAAACAGAAACATGCTTCTTACTTGCACTTCCTTGATTCCCTTCTCTATTCCCTGTAAATAAAGAAGCTTGATTATGTGTATTCCCAGCAGCATGTATATAGTATATAATAGAAGAGAAAGTTTGTGGTCTGAAAACGTCTCAAATACAATAAAATTATAAATACTAATTGCATCAGAAATCGATTCAGTCTATAAAAGCGGGGGTGGACATACATAGTTCACATTGGAATAAAATGGTCATGTGTACATGATGATGGTGAAGGAGACGGTCGAAAAGGATTTTGGTCTCTGCAGATCATGGCCCTGTTCTGGTCCAGTACACACATGACTCTTGACAATTGTTTAATTTCTTCATATCACAATCAAATATGCCCTCAGTTTAGTGGGAGATCGATTCGATTTAAAGGCCACCTGTTTTGCATTCTTATTTGCTTACAGTATTTTTGTGAGCAATGTAAAGAAAGAATTCAATGACATCAAATTAGGAAAATATAAAACAGTGACAACTAATGCACCAAAATGATTTGATGGAATTTGGATCAGTAAAGAGTAAAACGATTAAGTTGTATAATTTATGTTATTTTAAAATATCTGAACACCTACTGGAAATTGAAAAATATTTACAAACTTAAGATGTGGCAATATACCCAATCACCTTACTAAAGAATGTAAAAAAATACCTTTCAAGTATCTATTATCGAATCCCCAAAATAACACAATGATACTAATGAAGTCTAATTAAAGTGGTTATTTATTGTCAAAGTGCATAATAATTAGGCAAAATAATTTTATTTATCAGACATTTAAAGCTACAAGTAAATAATAGAAAAAGAACTCAGTTATTTCAGCAAACTGCTTGGCTCTCACCTCCAGTCCCACTTCTTCTCCAAACAACCCAGCCAAGAAATAAGCAGCATGAAAACAACACACAAACAAAAAGAGGGAAGGAAACTTCAGATTAAAGAACACTGAAGACACATAGTAATTATATGCAGTGTGTGGGCTTTGTTTGGACTCTGATTTGAGCAAATGCACAGTTTAAAAAAAAATTGAAAGAAAATGAATATAGACTGAATATTAGATTATATGGAATAATAATTATTAATTTTGTTGAATGTACCAAGATACTGTAGTTCTGCTGGAGAAAAAATGTCTGTATCTGTTGGAGATACATCTTGAAGTATTACTAGTGAAATTACACGATCTCTTGGATTTAAGATATTATAAAAAGAAATTGTGTAATAACAAAAAAATAACAGCAGAAGTTGATAATTACAGAAGCTGAATGATGGGCTTATTGTACTATTTTCTCTGCTTTTGTTTAAGTTTGAAGATTTTCATAATATATGCATAAGAATAAAAAAGAAATAAAACAGTAGTGAAAACTCTTGACAGTCTTTCAGGACACACACAGAATCCAGTAGGTGCTGGCATTGGACAGGTGATTATTTCCAGGTCAACCACGATGGGAACAGAAGCACAAGGGCCACCATAGCTGCCATTCCTCAAGTCTGTGCTCTGCTTCTTCCTCTATGGGCATCATCATGAAATACACTTCTAGCATTTCTTCAGCTTTAGAACCATGCACCTTAGCTTCCAAATCATCACGCTTTCCCCAGACAACTTGTTGGTAATGGAGTCAAGAGTTGATAATGAACAAGAAGAACATGCACTAGCTGTGAGGTTAAAGTTAACACCTTCGCTAAGTGTTTCCACCTGTAGCTCTCTCACATACACCTAGAGATTCTAGTAGAACATCCTTAATCACTGTGGGTAGAATGTAGGATTATTCCATCCCATGCCTGCTAATTCTTGCTTTAGACTTCCAGACTCTGCCTCATAATAGTTTAACCTCTGAGCCCATGTGCATGGTACTTCTGTCTTTAAAAACATTTCCCCTTATTATCTAAAGTGATCCACAGATTCAATGCAATCCCTATCAAAATACCAATGACATTCTTCATAGAAATAGAAAAAAATACTAAAATTCTTATGGAACTCGAAATCACAAAAGCAATTCTAAAATTTGTATGAAACTTGAAAGACCCCAAATAGCCAAAGCAATCCTGAGCAAAAAAAAAAACAAAGCTGAAGGCATTGTGCTATCTGACTTTAAAATATACTACGAAGATATAGTAACCCAAACAACGTAGTACTGGCATAAAAACAGACCTATAGACCAATGAAACAGAATAGAGAACTCAGAAATAAATTTGGACATTTACAGTGAACTGAGTTTTGATAAAAGCAACAAGAACATACATTGGGGAAAGGACAGTCTCTTCAATAAAGGATGCTGGGAAAACTGGATGTCCATATGCAGAATGAAATTATACCCCTATCATTCACCATGTACAAAAATCAACTCAAAATGAATTAAAGACTTAAATGTAAGAACCGAAACTATGAAACTACTAGAAGAAAATATTGGGGAAATGCTTCAGGGCATTGGGCTGGGAAAAAGTTTTTGAGTAAGACCTTAAATGCACGGATGACAAAAGCAAAAATAAACCAATGGGATTATCAAACTAAAAAGCTTCTGCTCAGTAAAGGAAACAATCAACAGAGTGAAGAGAGAACCTATGGAATGGGAGAAAACATTTGCAAGGATGCAGAAAAAGGGGAACTCTTATACACTGTTGATGGGAATGTAAATTAGCACAGCCATTATGGAAAATAGTATGGAGGTTCCTCAAAAAGCTAAAAATAGAATGACCATATGATCCTCCAGTCCCACTACTGGAAATATATCCAAAGGAAGGGAAAATAGCATGTTGAAGAGATATCTGCTCTCTCACGTTTATTGCAGCATTATTCACAATAGCCAAGATGTGGAATCAACCTAAGTGTCCATCAGTGGATGAAGGAGTGAATTAAATGTGGTATATGTACACAATGGAACAGTACTCAGCCATAAAAAAGAATGAAATCCTGTCATTCATGGCAACATAGATGAGCTTGGAGGATACTATGTTAAATGAAATAAGCCAGGCACGTAAGGACAAATACTGCATGTTCTCACTCATATGTGGGATCTAAAACAGTTCATCCCATAGAAGTAGAGGGTAGAACAGTGCAGCAGTAGAATAGAAGCAAGGGAGGACGGAGGGAGGGGATAGGGAGATGTTGGTTAATGGGTACAAAATTACAGTTAGATGGGAGGAATAATTTCTAGTGTTCTATAGCACAGTAGAACAAAGTACCACAAACTGGGTTGCTTAAACAATAGACATTTATTTTTCTCAGTTCTGGAGGCTGGGAAATCCAAGATCAAAGTGCAGGTAGTTTTAGTGTCTGGTAAGGGCCTTTTCCTGGCATTTAGATGGTCACCTTCATGACATATCCTCACAAGGCAGAAAGCAGTCAAGCTCTGGTCCCTACTTCTTCTCATAAGGGCACTGCTTTCATCATGGGGGCTCTACCCTCATGACCTCATTTAAACATAATTATGTTCCAAAGGTCCCACCTCCAAATACAATCATATTGGGGATTAGGGCTTCAACATATAAATTTTGGGGGACACAAATATTCAGTTCTTAACAAGTAGCTATTATTATGTTGTTGAAAATGTTAGCAAGAATCAGAAGTCAGAGCTCTGGTTAGTCCACTGGTTACAGCACAGTGTTATAACAGCAAGGTCAGGGGTTCAGATCCCCATACTGGCCAGCTGTCTCTCTCTCTCTCTCTCTGCCAGGGATATTCATAAACATGTTTTTAGTGAACATATGTATTTATTTTTATTGAGTAAATACCTAAAAGGGAAATTGCTGGGTCAAGTGGTAGGTTGTATTAGTCCGTTTTGTGTTGCTATAACAGAATACCTGAGACTGGGTGATTTATAAAGAAAATGAAATTTATTGCTTACAGTTTCTGAGGTTGGGAAGTCCAAAGTCCATCTGGTGATGGTGACAGTGACTAAGGGGTCTCACATTGCAAGATGGTTGAAGCAGAGAGAGCAGAGAGAGAGAGAGAGAGACTCTCCTCTTCTTTTAAAGCCCCCAGAACCACGCCCCTGACCACCATTTTTAATCCATTCACTACTGCACTGTCCTACAATCCAATCACCTCCTCAAGGCTCCACCTTTCAATTACCATAACAGGATTTCCCACCCTCTTAACAGTTGCAGTGGGGGCTAAGTTTCTAATACATAAAACTTGGGGGACACAATTCAAGCTTCAGGGAGTTTTGGGGGGACATAATTCAATCCACTACATAGGTGTAGGTTCACTTCTAGTAGATACTTTGAAAAATTTTCCAAGTGGTTGAATCCATTTAACCTCTCAATAGGGTGAATGAGAGTTCCAGAACTATGTATCTTCTCCAACATTTGATAATTACCAGTCTTAAATGTTAGCAGTTGTGATAGGTGCACAGGCGTACCTCACTAATTTAGAGTTTTCCTGCTTACTTATGACTTTGAGCACATTTTCGTAAGTACTTTGGCCTTTTGGATTTCCTCCTTTGTGAAGTGTCTCTGCAAACTTTTTACCCATGTTCTCTGGACACCACCTGGATTAAAGGATCCTTTCATTCTGCTTCTTTGAGATCCTATGAGATCTGCTCCCCTATACACCCAGATGTTATTCTACAGAGAAGCAGAGGAAGAGGAAAGAGGGGTGGGAATAACATTATGCAATCATCTCACAAGACTGAGCATCCTCTAAAGGAATTGTTTAAATTATTGGTTCAGACAAATGTCTAAATTGGATTAGACGTCCTAGGAGATGAAAGCTCTTTTGGAAAACTAAATTGGCTTTAAACAAAATACGGAAACTATATGTTTTACATACATCCATGTTGAAGAGTAGGTAACTTTGTAACCGTCACAAATCTCAAAAGCTCTCACCTTGTACTGATTTGGGGACATAGGCTTATAAGTAAATAATATTTATTTTCTTCTTGGTATTTGTCTATGTTTTCTAAACACTGTCACACACTTTTGGATCGAAAAATAGCAGTATTTTTAAGCCTATAATCCTCAAAAATTCTTTTTCAGTCTCCTGGTTCATACTAACATTTCATTTTCTATGAATTTTAAAGTAATAATATTCTGCATAGACTTGTATTCTTAGGAAGTGTCATATCAGTACATAAAAATGAAATTAAACTTTATTAGATTCCACTGATTCTAAGTTTATAGGTCCATCCACACTGCTTAAAATTTACCTCTGTAACAATTTATTTAAAAAGGTCTTCAAAAATTAATACCATCAATCAACTTTCCAGGTGTCATTTCAACCGTATTTCTACATTTTGTTGCTTTCATTGCCAACATGTGAATATGTCTATGAATACACAGAACGCTTCACTGCATAGTGCCTGGAAGTGTGTGGGGGGACTTCCTCCTGAGGCTTGTTAGCGGGACCCAGCGGAGGCAGTTCTCATAACGGTTAGAAGCGCAGGCTTCGGAGACAGACGGGCAGTCTGAATGCCAGTCCGTCCATACTGACCATACTGCTTAGGCAGCACTTGAAGCCTATTCCTTTGATTTCTCTGACTCTCACTTCTCTCATCTGTGAAATGAGAATGATACTTTCAGCCTCATTGAGTCATTAAGTGAATCAATGTCATCCATTGCTCACGCAGCTTCCAGTCTGTGGTTCAGTCCAGACTGAGGTCCAGTCCTAGCTGCACAGTAAGTGGTCAGCGTGTAAGTTTCCTACAGCTGCTGTTAACAAATTATCACAAACTTAGTGGGTTAAAACAGCATAGATTTATTATTTTACCATTCTGGAAGTCAGAAGTCCAAAATGAGACTTACAGGACTAAAATCAAGGCGTTGGCAGGGCTGCTTTTCTTCTGGAGGCTCTAGGGAAGAGTCGTTTCCAGGCCTTTTCCAGTTTCTAGAGGCTACCGCGGTCCTCCACCAGCGACCCTGCATCACTCTGACTTCTGCTTCTGTGGTCACATTTTTTCTAATTCCAGCCCTCCCGATTCCTTCTTATAAAGACCCTTGTGATTGCATTGAGGCCACCCAGACAATCCAGGACAATCTCATCTCGAAATCCTTAATTTAATCATATCTGCAAAGCTCCTTTTGCCAGGTAAAGTAACATCCTTAAATATTGCAAGGATTAGGCCATGGACGTCATTGGGGGTCATGACTGAGCTTACCACAGCCTGTATTATGACTGTGACCCTGGTTGCCTGTTCTGCTTTACTGGGTTTTTTTCTTTTCCTTTTCTGTATAAGAAGGATAGAATGCAAACATTTGCCCTCACCTGCTGGGAGATCTGTCCTGAAGGAAATAAGAACTTGTCTTTTAGTTGTTAGTGACTCAGGCTCTGGTTGTAATGGACACCAGCATTTACTGTAGACGATTAGGACGAAGGACGGCATTCAAGGATGATGTGAGAGACTTTGAAAAGCCGAGGGCAAGGATGACTACAGATAATACTAATGTATTGTATAAATCAAAGTCACTAAGAGAGTAAATTTCAAATGTTATCACCACAAAAAATAATAAGTATTTGAGGTGATAGATATGTTTATTAGCTTGATTTAATCATTCCACAGTATATACATATATCATAATATCACTTTGTACCCCATTAATATATACAATTATAAGTAGTCAATTTACAATAAAATGTGAAAAAGAAAAGAAAAGCTGAGGCAGAAAGGAGCTACCTCAGGTTAGGAGGAGGGGTGGGCTGCCAGGGGAGAGACGTATGATTCCTGAAAAAGCAAGGTTGCCAGGGATATGGTCCTTAACGAGGCTGTAATTTGCCAAATGCATCTTGGCTCTAAACCACCCTTCTATATTCTGCCTGTCATGCTGGAACTGGGACTCTGTAAATCTCATTTCCCAGACTCCTTTGCCATGGGGTAATAAAACCTGACATGGACTTGAAAGTTTGTGTCCCCCCAAAATTTATGTATCAAAATCCTAACCCCAATGTAATGGTATTAGGAGGTGGGGCCTTTGGAAGACAATTTAAGTCATGAGGGTGGAGCCCTCAGGAATGGGACTAGTGCCCTAATGAAAGAGACCCTAGAGAACTACCTAGCCCTCTTTCTGCCATGTGAGGATACAAGAAGACAGCTATCTGAAACCTAGAAGAGGGCTGCTATGGTCTGAATATTTGGGTCCCCCCAAATTCGTATGTTGAGACCTAACCCCCAGTATGATGGCAATAGGAGGTGGAGACTTTTAGAAGGTGATTAAGTCACGAGGACGGAGCCCTCATGAATGGGATTAGTGCCCTTCTGAGTTCCATGACTTAAATTACCATGATTCTTTTTATTTTTCTAGTACTAGGGGTGGTAGTGGCTCCTGTAGTTAGTGTCTCTGGTTACTTACTGATCCCTGTTTGCTCTTTCAGTCCTTTGTCACCTGTGTAACAAATTCCCTATCAAGTCCCTTCTACTTGAAAAATCTACTGTGGTTTCTGTTTTCCTGATGGAACCTGACTGAAATCCACGTTCCACACTTCACTCAGTTTCCGGAGTCCTAGACACAGCATGGAAGCCACAGAGGGCCCTAGGGGAATAGTGTTACATAAAACCTAGGAAATTTGGAAAAGATCCCCAAACACCTGGTGTTAAATGTTCTGCCAACCTGGCTGCCCTCAAAGCCCAGATAAAGTTAGCACATAGAAAATAAAAAGAAGCGGTATTTTTTATATACCTAAGAATGCAAATTGATATTAAAACCAACTATACTACTATTTAAAACCATCTCCACAGAGAAACACATTTCCTGGCTTCTCAGCTCTCAGGATAATCATAAATATGCCCAAATTTCCCAAATTTGTTATCCATTTCCCAAAGAGTAAGAATTTAGGGCTTCCATTTCAAGAACCAATCTTACTTCTGACTACTACTTTTTTTATTCTAATTTTCTCTTTTCCTTATTTTAGAAAGTATGCAAATATATTTTATCCAGCTAAATTGTAAGCATCTTTATAAGTTGGATTACATCATTTTAGGCACAGGATAAAGTTTTAACTTATTAGCTATTTAATTGGCCTCCCCCATCCAATCTATCAGCAAATATTTTCCACTTAATTTTCTATAAATCCTTCAAGCATCCACTTCACACCATCCTCATACATACCCTAGTGCAAACCACTGGGATACATCATACACTTCTGATTCCTCCCTGTGTTCCACAAATCTGATTAAACTTAGGTCACCTGCTATGGTACTTATGTGAATACCAACCTCTTTAAGTGGCTGACATAGGCTTTCTGCGATCTTCCTTCCTCCCCTTTTAAGTTCACTTATATCCATTTTCTGCCTTGAACTTTGATCATAGTAGACTTGTACAAGTTTCAAAAACTCTTAGGCTATCTCTTGACCCCAGGGTTTTGAACATGTTTTTACCACTTTGTAGAACTTTCTTTCCACACTATCCCTTATTCAACTCTCTTTCCAGTTAACTCTTACTCATCTTTTGGATTTCAACATTGCTATGGTTTGAATGTATGTGTCTCTCCAAAATTCCTGTGTTGGAACTTAAACCCCAAGGCAATGGTATTAAGAAGGGTGGTCTTTGGGAGTTGATTAGGCCATAGGGGCTCTGCCATCATGAATGGGATTGGTGCTCTCATAAAAGGGCTTGAGGGAGCATGTTCATCCCTTTTGCCTTTCTGTCCCTTCTTCCAGGCAAGGATACAATGTTCCTCCCCTCTGGAAGGTGCAGCAAGAAGGCACCATCTTGGAAGCAGAGAGCAAACATTAGATGACACTGAATCTACCAGCACCTTCGTCTTAGATTTCCCAACCTCCGGAACTGTGAGCAATAAACTTCCACTACTTATAAATTACCCAGTCTGTGGTTTTTTTTTTTTTTCATAGCAGCAGGAATGGAAAAGAAGAGCATCAACTTCACTTCTTCAGAAAAACTTTTTCTGACATATCCTCTATCCCACCAGGGTTGGTTAGAAAATCCTGACTTATATCCCCACAGCACCCTATGCCTCCTGTTTCATTAAAGCCATCACTCTTGTTATTATTTGTTTAGATGCCTGTTACTTTCATGAAGGCAGGAATTATGTCTAAGATATTCACTCTTTCTAACACAGTACTACACATCTAGTAGATAATCAATAAACATTTATTGAATTTATGAATCAATGATTACTTCAACTATGCCACTTAGAGTAGTAGGATTTTAGAGCTAGAAAAAATATCCTCAGAGATTACCACATCCAATTCTTCTATTTTATGAAATAAAGAAGCTAAATGGTCTGTCAAAAAAAAAAAAAAGTCATATAGTTCTTTGCAGTTACAATGTCTTTTAAATATGATGAATAAATAAATGAAGAAATGATAGAAGAGGTAGATCTAAAATCTAGCTCTAATTTTGAAATATTGTCCTTGAGGATTCCATATAAATCCATGGACACTGATAAATTATACCACCTCCAAGAAAATAATTGCATCAACTAATAATTTGGGTTCTTGTAGCATTTATAAATTATATGTCAACTTTTCATAGACAAATATTCTTTTTAAGTTAATTCTTAATACATTTAATCATATATTTTTCATCTTTAAGGAGAATTTCCTGTCTCATATAATAAAGTCTGTATTTCCTTTCTGAATTTTTTCAAGCCATGGGAATTATGCTCTCTTTTATTTATCATTTATCTAATATTCCTCCTGATTGATAGAAAATGCCTGAATAATTTAGTCTGTAGTGGTGATAGATATACACATATACACCACCCTGTCTTAGTTCCATCTCCATTGGTACAACTCAAGGTGGCTGAATGACAACTGCAACCACTCAACACTACTTAGATCAAGTCTAGAGCCTTCGTTTTATTTGTCTTGGATTTGGATCAATAAAACTAACAAAACCACTCAGGAAAGGCAGCATGAGTTTCCCGGACCTCTTCCAAGTGAAACAACCATAACTAGTGAAAATTATAAAAACCAAAACAATACTTTAAAGACTCTAGAAACTATTCTATATAATTACTCTATTCAATTTCATATGCAACAAATGGGGAACCATTTATTCAAGAAAATCTACTAAATCTTAGTAAGAACAGCAAGAGTCAGTGTCACTTGAGCCACAACTGCTCCCTCTCTCTCCTTTACCAGCACAGTTTGACACAACTTCCATTGCATATGGATATGGCAAATATTACAGGATTCTCTCTAACACAGCCCCTAGTCAAAGGCTACAGTGTTTCCTCAGGGGGAGGGGGGGGCAGGCCACCAGCACTTCTCATTTTCCCCTACCCTAGCTCTATTTTGCAGAGGCTAAATTCCAAGTGAATGAAGCAAAGAGACTGGGGACTCTCTTCCTCCACCAGCCAACATTCATGGAATGGAGGCTCTACCTCAAGTCCAACAGACTGAGAATACTTGCCCAGTGGGGCAGGCAGGTCCTAACAACAGAGATATCCAAAGCTTTCCCCAGTGGAACTGACTTTACTTGGAACAAAGTATGAGAATGTTCAAGCCTGAGGGTGTCTAAAAATCAATAGAGATTGTGATGTGATGGTAAGCGATTAACAAGAAGAAGGTAGCCCCATGAAAGCAAAGATCTAAACTGGAGACTACCCAAAAGTGTAAAAGAGATAACCAGAGAAAGAGACAGCTGAGAAGAGTCCCACTGAAACAAAACTCAAAGGCTTGTTCCAAAGATTATACAAAGGATCCAAAATTTATTTCAATCGTACTTTGGAGCAAATTACACCCCAGGTCATTGTCAAAAACAGTTGAGCTATCAGCCAGTAAATAGTAGAGCCTAACATCTGGGTATGATACCAAAGAGGCAGGCAGCTTAACAGAGAGATTAGGGAAAGAGACAGAGGGCTTCACTAAAACCAGTACCATCCCAGGATGACTGTGCGCATGCTGAAGGTCATGCCTTTAGAGGAGTGACATCAGAGACTTCACTCTGCAAGCAAAATAAACTACTAACATACCCTGCCAGGTCACTAAGCAAAGAAACAAGCAAGTGACAACAGCCCCCAGAGAGGGGGTAAAATGAGTATCCAGAGTGCTCCAATGTATTACCTGGATATAGACACTAAAGTTCTTAACAAAACACTAGAATATTGAATCCAGCAACATATAAAAAGGATTATACAATATGACCAATTGGGATTTACCCTAGGAATGTAAGGTTGGTTCTGCAATCAGTACAATACACCATGTCAATAGGATAAAAGACAAAAACCACATGTTTACCTCAATAGATGAACGAAAAGCATGTATTTGACAAAACTGAACATCCCAACAAGATTTAAAACACATACACAGAGAAATAAACTAGAAGTAGAAAGTAATATTCTCAACCTGACAAAGAGCACCTATACTTAATGGTGAAAGACTGAAAATTCACTACTTCTGATCAACATTATACTGAAGGGTCTAACCAAAGCCAAGTCAAGAAAAAGAAATAAAGATATCAAATATTAGAAAGAAAGAAGCAAAATTTCTCTGTTTAAAGATGACACGACCTTGTATATAGAAAATGCTAAGGAATCTACTAACAACTATTAGAACTAAAAAATGAGTTCAGCAAAGTTTCAGGATAAAAGATCAATATTCCAAAAACAATCATATTTTTATACACTTGCAATATACAATCTGAAAATTCAATTAAGAAAGAATTCCATTCACAACAATATCAAAAAGAATAAAATACTTTGGAATAAACTTAATGAGAGTAAGTATATATAATTTGTGCACTGAACAGAAAGAGAAATAGTGCATGTTCTCACTCCTAAGTGAGAGCTAAAAAGATAAACAAATAAAAGAAAGAAAGAAAGATATAACAATCCCTCTCAAAAGGAGAGAACAGAACTGAGGCCACCATAGGTGGGAAAGGGGGAGGGGAGGAATTAATGAGAAATTGGTAAAGGGCACGAAATATGATTACATTGTGTAATGTTGAATATACTAATTATCCTGATTTGAGCATTATATATTGCACACAGTTATTGATATTCAATGCTGTATTCCACAGATACGTGCAATCAATTATGTTTCAATAAAAAAAGAAAAAAGAAAATTTGTGCACTGAAAACTATAAAACATTATTGATAGAAATTAAAGAAGATCTAAACAAATGAAAAGACATCCAATGTTCATGTTTCAAAAGACACAATATTGTTAAGATGGCAATACTTTCCAAATTGATCTATAATTGTAACATAATACATAAAATTCCAGCTGTTTTTTTAAAGAGATATTGACAAACTGATTCTAAAGTTAACATGGAAATGCAAGTGATCCCAAATAGCCAAAACAATCTTGAAAAAGAACAAAGATGGAGAATTCACACTTACCTACTTCAAAAGGAACTCTTACAAATCAGTAACAAAAAGACAAATAACCCAAATAAAAATGAACAAAGAATCTGAACAGACATTTCTCCAAAGAAGGTATACCAACGATCAAAAGCACACAAGAAAAAGCTTAACGTCATTACTATCACATAAATGCAAATCAAAACCACAAGGAGATCCATTTCACACCAAGTAGCATGATTGCAATAAAAAAGATATATAATAGCAAGTATTAGTGTGATGGTTAATTTTATGTGTCAACTTGACTGGGCTAGGGGATACCCACATAGGTGTTAAAACATTTCTGGGTGTATCTTTGAGGGTGTTTCTAGAAGAGAGTAGCATTTGAGCCAATAGACTGAATAAGGAAGATTGTCCTCACCAATGTGGGTGGGCATCACCCAATCTTCTGAGGGCCCAAATAGAACAAAACAGCAGTAAAGGAAGGGAAAATTTGCTGTCTTTGTTTGAGCTGGGACATCAATCTCCTCCTGACCTCAGACATGGATGATTGTGCTTTTAAGGTCTTCTGACTTAGATTGGGACTTCCACTGTCACTACTGACCCCGTCCCAGGCCTTTTTACTTAAACTGGGACTTAACCATCGGCTCCCCTGGTTCTCAGGCCTTTGGACTCACACTGAATTTCTTTGCTAGCTTTCCTGGTTGTCCAGCATGCTGATGACAGATCGTGGTACTTCTTGGCCTCCATAATCACATAGGCCAAATATATATATTTATTTATTATGTCTTTTTTGTGACCGGTAAGGGGATCGCAACCCTTGGCTTGGTGTCGCCCGCACCGCGCTCAGCCAGTGAGCGCACCGGCCATTCCTATATAGGATCCAAACCCGCAGCAGGAGCGCCGCTGCACTCCCAAGCGCTGCACTCTCCCGAGTGCACCATGGGGCCGGCCCTAAATATATATTTAAATGTGTGTATATATGTGTATAAAGTATATATCTCTGTGTATGTATTATATAAATATGTAAATGTTTCTGATTCCCTGGAGAATCCTAATACAGTGAGTATGTGGAAAAATAGGAACCTTCATACACCACTGACAGGAAGTGACATTGACACTGTCACTTTGGAAAACAGCTAAACAGTTAGCTAAAACAGGTGTTACTATTATCATCTTACAGATGAGGAATTCATCGCAGGTTTCACATAGAGTTACCATATGACACAGCAATTCCACTCCTAGGCATACACCTGAGAAAAATGAAAACATGTTTCCACACAGAAACTTCTAGATAAATGTTCATAGCAACATTATTCATCATAGCCAAATTGTGGAAGCAACCCAGATGTCCATCAACTCATGAATGGATAAATCAAATGTGATGTGTCCATCCAAGAACATATTATTCACAAATAAAACTGAATAAATCATTGATATATGCTACAATGTAAATAAACCTTGAAAATATTGTGCTAAGTGAAAGAAATCTTTCACCAAAGACCACATATTGTATGATTATGTTTATATGAAATGTCCAGAATAGGCAACTCCACAGAGACAGGAAGTAGGTTAGTGGTTGCCTGGGGCTGAGTGGAGGAAGTGGCCAGCTGGGGGGGAGTGACTAATAATAAGTATGGGGTATATTTTTGCAGGGATAAAAATGTCCTAAAATTGATTGTGGGAACTGCTGCACAAATTTTGTGACTATACTAAAAAACATTGAATTATTTACCTTAAATGGGTGAATTGTATGGTATGTAAATTTAAACTTAATAAAGAGGTTATAAAAAATAACAATGCTCCTTATATGGCATGATAGCTCGCTTTGATAGTTGACTGAGTTCTAGAACAAGTAAAAGAAAAGGATGTTAAGAATCAAAGTGAATGTGGAGAAGACAGAGTTAAACAAGCCTTATAATATGCCTTACAATAAAAACAAACATCCTGTGGGGAAAAAAATAGCGTTAACAGTTCTAGCCAACTCAGCCAAAAGACGTTTCTCTTTCCTAGTTCTAATGTCCAGTCATCTTCTCCCAGTGCCCCAGGTGAACTGAATACAGTCCTGATTTTACTCTTGGTTTGGCCAGTTAAGAGATATTTTATCCAAAAAATAACAATTTCCCATTTACTTGAATTGGCTCATTTTATTCTGATCTTCACAACCTTAGGAGTTTGCTAACAGAGATATTACTATTATCATTTTATACATGAGGAGACTGAGACTGCAAAAGTTAAGCTGGCAACTGGTATGAAACAGACACTGAACTCTGTTTGATTCTCAATTCAGTGTTCCTGATATTGTGCTTCTCCTACCTGTCTTTTTGACACATATTGCTTATCGTCTATGACAGTGTTTATAATTAAAACATTAATTGAAGCATGTATTTTAATTGATGGGCTCTGCTGATTTCAGAAACCACAAAACCACTGATTCGTCAGATTGAGTAGGAGTCCAGTCAGCAATGGAATTTATTAATCCATCTCTGCAGACATTACTAATATTTTCCTTAAGCAACATATTTCCCAAAAGAACTAAAAGCAAAAAGCCCATTGCTAAAGCAAAGGGGATGGAACCACACCAAATAAACATGATCGAAGTGCATTGTTATATGTTAATTTTTTTGGTAAAGCTTTGTGTCCTCTAGTGACATCTTCTGCTTCTACTCTTTTTTCTTTTTTTCTTTTTTCAAAGCTAGTCAAGTGTGGTTGTGGCAGGAGACAATGTCTTTTTTTCTTTTTTAACAGTAGCATTGTTAGATGTATAATTGGCCCTCATATACACAAAAATTATCTTCTCAGTCCAATGAAAAGAATTTATCCACCTATATTTCAAAATTTAAAAATTAGAAATTACGAGCTTAAAAAGAAAAAAAAAAAATGTAATCCTGAACATAACCTCTAAAACTAGGTTGAGTGATGTAAAATGTATGGTGTGTAAAATCCTCCTGACAACAGACAAATATTACAAAGGAATATAAAATATTATGTTTCTCTGTGTTTGTCTTTTTAATTGAGATGGTTTAATACTTTAGATTTGGGCCATATTGTTTTAAAAATAATTTCCTTCAAGCTATAACTATATATGTGAAAAGTGAGGTACATGATCATGGAAAGTTTGTCTGTTTCCTGTGTAAAGTAACAGTTTCTGCTTGACTGGCTGTTCCCAGAAAATCTGGAAAAGAGCACTTATTCCTATCTAGACAGTGACAAAAAACAGACTAATTTTTTTCAGGATTGCAAATTAAGGGCTGGGTACCAGAAGAAATGACAACAGAGCAGTCCCAGCCATTCAGAGGTGCTCCTGGCTAACGTCTGCCACTTCTAGCCCTCACCCAAATTGTCTATAATGTCACGGGGGTGGGAGGGTGGCTGTCAACTGCAGAATTTCTCCAGCTGTTGAGACTCTTTTTTTTTTTTTTTTTTTTTGTACCAAAAATTTCCTCCTGGAGATTTTACAACCTGTGCTTTTTCCTCCTTTACGTGATATATTAAATCTGGCTCCTCAGGGTTAAAAAGAATGAAGGAATCTTCAACAGAATCAACTTGTAAAGTAGTAGATCACTTTGTTTAATTTATTATAATAACTCTGGACTTTGACATCCAGATAACATCCATTCTAGTTAGCGATTGCTGCATAACAAATTATCCCAAAATTTAGTGGCTTAATACAACAAGCATTTTATTATATCTCATGACTTTGCAGGGTAGGAATTTGGGCAGGAGTCAGAAGGGTGATTCTTCTGTCACACATGGCATGACAAAGGTCATTTGATGGTATTTTGCTGGTGTATGAGCTGCTTTGGAGGATCTAAGAGAGGATCACACTCATGTCTGGCACCTTGGCAGGAATGGCCAGAAGGTTTGAATCAACTGGTACTGCCCATCACAGTGTACCTCTAAATAGGTAGTCTCAGAGTAGTTTAAATTTTCACATGGCCGCTCAGGGTTCCCAGAGAGAGACCAAGAGACCCACGTAGAAACTGACTTCTTATGACCTAGACTCAGAAGTCCCAGAATGACACTTTTGCTGTCATATTGGTCAAGCAAGTCACTCAGGACAACCCACATTCAAGGAGTGAGTTATCACACTTCACCTCTCAATGAAGGAGTAACAAAGAATTTGCTTCAATCTTTAATCAACCTCAAAGTCTGCAGCCATCGAGCTCAGGTTGCTGGAAGCAGCCAATTACATTTCTATGGTAACACAAAATCAAAGATTCACACAGTTAAACATCCGCCTGTCATCCCAACTCCTTGTAGACTTAATCACAATAATTCTTTAAAAGTAGTGTACTGTGTGTGTGAATGCTCATAGGAGCTTTCTTCATCCACCCTCCACAAATTTTTCCTCTCTAATCATCACCCTGTGCATTGCAGAGTTCACCCAAGGGTAGCACTGCCTTGAAGATCGCTGCCTCAGACTCCCAGATAGCGCTTCTCAGTCCCAACCCAGCATCCCTGATCTCTGCTTGCCTAAGAAAAAAAGATTAAAAACATCACCAGTTCTCACAGTTTATGCCACTAAACTATTCTGTACTTATAAATGGAACCTGCATAATTTGAAGATGGGGAAGGACATATTTGCTCCAGAATGAAAACCTTTATTTTCAGTGTAGGAGGAGCAAAGTTATCTGTGGATAGAAGTTACAATTATTGGCTTTTTTGGTGACAAAAATAATACAAAAATACATTTGATGTAAAGTATCAAACACTATTGAAGTTGTATTCATCAGCCCAGGCTGCCGTAACAAAATACCACAGTGTGGGCGAGCAGGCTCTCTGGTGTCTCTTCTCATAAGGACACTAGTCTTACTAAATCAGTGCCCCACTGTTATGACCCAGTTTGACCTTAGTCATTTCCTTAGGGTCCCCATCTCCAAATACAGCCACACTGGGATTAGGGCTTTAAAGTACAGATTTGGGGGGACATAATTCAGTCCATAGCATAAGTTTGAAACAAAATCTTTAAGTCCTCCTTCACCTGCCCTCTTCTCATGCCTCTGTCTTGTGAATCAAATGTAGCTTTTGGAAAGGGACTAATCTTGGCACACCTGAAAGCTCCTTGTGAGTTCACTGCCCAAGGTCCAAACAATTCTTTGAGTAGAAATTGTATCATTCACAGTAAAAGCACTGAAAGAAAAAAAAAAATGTGATTTTGGAACATATCCAGTTAAACTGTACAATTACCAGGCCTTTAAGTATTCCATTCATTTTATAAAATTGCAAAAGCATATCTTGATTTAATTCAATTATAAATTTTTATTTTATAGTCAAGGAACTTTAAAAGACAGAGATTAAGCAACTTCTATAGTAAAAACTTAAAAGCTGTTGTCTTTGTTACAAACATGTGCTCAATGGCAATTTAAAATTAAGGACTTAATGACCAAATTGTTCTGGGGGAGAAAGGGTAGAGGGTAGATTATACTTGAAATATCCTGATGAGGGCTGACCCCGTGGCTCACTTGGAGAGTGCAGCACTGGCAGCGTCAAGGCCGTGGGTTCGGATCCTATATAGGGATGGCCAGTGCGCTCAGCCAGTGAGTGTGGTGTGGACCACACTGTGCCAAGGATTGCGATCCCCTTACTGGTCAAAAAAAAAAAAAAAAAAAAATCCTGATGATAGAAGGTAAGAATGTAGGAGTTTTGCTTGGAGTATCAGAAACATTATTTAAGTCATCTCATTTCCAGCACTACTCTAGACTTCATTAAGATTAATTAATTAATTAATTAGGATTAGCTGATAATCTTGTGTCTGAATCATGGAATTAAGTCCTCACCTTCTCCTTTCTCCTTGGCTGTGTACACACAGACTTAGAGCACCTGGCTGATTCGTTCATTCATCAACAATTTATTCAGTGCCAATCTGATGCCAGGAGTCTTGCTAGGTGCTGAGGTATAAAGATTAATCAGATATACTCCCTCTCCTTGGGGTATTTTAAGTTAAGGAAACACATATGGGTTAATAGTTGCAACCAGGAGGTACTGGCACTAGAATAACAGTTGATACAGGAGGGTATGGAAAAGCATAAAGCAGGGAGTAGTCTACTCAGCCTCTTGGAGTTGTGTCAGAAAAGGTTTACAGAAAAAGCAGCAACAAATTTTTATCAACAAATACGTCATATATTGTTTTCTTGTCAGGCTGTTGCCAGTCTCTTAACTCACTCCCACATGTCCCAAACAGGCAGAATTTTATTAAAAAGCAAGCCTCGTCACACAATGAAGCCCCCTTTTGCCTCAAGTAAATAAACAAAGCCAAATTTTATCAAATACAGGGCTTTGCTTGACAGCAATAGATGTACTTGCTAGTAGACAATGTACATGCATAAACATCAAATACTGATTTAAAAGCGTGTTGAAAAGCAACGCTGTGGGCATGCCTGCCTATGATGGTAGAGTCTGGCCACTCCTGACAACTGCCTGGAATGTGAAATTGGAGGCTGATAATGAACAAAAGGACCCGTCAACTAGGAAGTTAGTGTATAGAAACACTTTAGTGCACAAACAAAGCATTAAAATACAATGTGGCTCTACAAATACCAGGGGTGATAATTCTGCTGAGGTCATGAGTCAACTTTTCAGACAGCAGGAATGATTAGGTGCAGATTGCTATCAGACTAATTACCATTCTTTAATACTTCAGGATTCCTGCCTTGTGTCTTCTTATTAAAACCAAGTAACAAGAAGGAATTCTGGCATTTGCTTGCTAATGGATTATTTTACTCTGCCTCTAGAGAAAAGGAACGCTATGTTGCTAAGGAAAACAAAGGTCCTCATTTAGGTATAAACCACGTGGAATGATTGGGGGCCTTGGCCCATCCTCAACACACCAGGCACTGAGGCTGGACCAAGCAGTCATCCTCTCCAGAGGTGGTACAAGAAAGTAGGGAAAACCGGCCCAGATACACGGGCTCTGTAGTTTGCACCTCATGGTGCAGGCAGAGAGGCTACAGTTCCTAATGCAACATGCAAATAGCATATGCCAAGGCAAATAGCTTAACACTATAACCAGCTACTATATCCGGCAAAAACCTATGCTGGGCTGAAGGAGGAATGGAGGAGGAAGTTACTCCTCCAGTGTTCAGGGCTCATGGACTCAACCAGGTGGTGTTCTTGTTCTAGAGACAGAGACTGGATGACTTAGTTGTCAACTGCCTACACTAAGAAAAGTATAACAAAGCAGAATCTCAGGAAAATGTGCAGATGGACATGATTGGGTGACTAGGGCTGAACTAGATGGTTAAAAGTCCTAAGCTCTGAAAAGAGTATGGTGACCCCCCTCTCCCCAACCCAGCATGCCTTACATTGATCAGAAAAAGACAAGGACATCCACTATTACAAATTCTGTTCAACAATGAACCGAAGAGTCTAGACAGTGAAGTAAAGCAAGAAAAAGAAGTAAAATATATAAAAATTGAAAAGGAAGAAAGAAAAATCTCAATATTCATAGATGATATAATTTTGTGTGTAGAAAATCCAAAAGAATCTATAAATAAATATTTGAATTAAAAATGGTTTCACAAGGGTGCCACTTACAAAGTCAATATACAAAAATCAATAGTATTTCTATATACTGCAACAAACAGAAAATAAAATTCTTAAGATTCTATCTTTTAAAAAAGATATCATCTTTAAAATGTACTATTTATAATAGTATCAAAAATATTTTTTAAAAACCTAAGAATAATAGGTGTATAAGAATTTTACCAGAAAACGATAAGACATTACTGAAAATTAAAGAACAACGAAATTAATGGAGAGATACTAGGTTCATGGATTAGAAGCGTTAAAGATGTCGATTCTCTCTAAATCAACCTGGAGATGTATAGCAATCTTAATTAAAAGGCTTTTTTTTAAAATGGGTTTTTAAAGAATGTTTAGAACATGGCAATTTGTTCTAAAATTTATATGGAAATGCAAAGGTGAAGAGTAGTCAAGTTACTTTTGAATAAGAAGATGGAGGGACTGGTTCTACCAGAGTTAAGACAGTGTAATGATGGTGCAAAAATTTAAAAATCAAAAAATATGAAGCAAGATAGAGAGCTCAGTAATCAATTCAAATCAGTTTTATTTAGGTGAATGTATCACTCATGAGCAGTCTAAAAAGGTAGTTTTTTCAATTAATGGTTCTAAAAAATTGAGTAACCATATGTAAAGAAATCACTCACACTACACATAAAAATCAATTTCAGATAGATTCTGGTAATGAAGAAATAGCTCTTGTAAGACCAACTCTGCCATCGATAATAAACTTGGGACAAAATATAAAAAACAACTCTCTGAACACCTGGAGAAAAATCAAAAGCAGCCTTGTTGGTTAGCTCAGTTGGTTAGAGCACAGCCTTATAACACCAAGGTCACAGGTATGGATCCCCTTATCGGCCAGCTGCCAAAAAGAAAAATCAAAAGCAAATAGAAACACAAGGGGACAAATTTGGAAAAGGGGTATAGCACTAGATGAGTTTCCCATTTTTATAGCTCTTTGCCTGTACATATGTACAACGGTAGAAACAAACAAGAATGCCTGTAACAGCCAGTTCACAATGGTTAAAAACTGGAAACAACCCACTTACTCATCAGCAGGGGAGTAAGCAATAAACTGGTGTATTTATATAATTGAATAGTAGCAGCTAAAATGAATTAACTACAGTGACATGCAATAATACCAATGAATCCAAACAATATAATTTTTTTTTTTTTTCTAAAAGTTGGCTGGTAAGGGGATCTTAACCCTTGACCTGGTGTTGTCAGCACCACGTTCTCCCAAATGAGCTAACCGGCCATCCCTATATAGGGATCCAAACCCGTGGCCTTGGTGTTATCAGCACCACATTCTCCCAAGTGGACCACCGGCCGGCCCTCCAAACAATTTAATTTAATGAAAATAGTTAGTCAATAAAGATTACATACAAAAGTTTTAACTTCTGAAAACTTTTATATTAAAAACAAATTAAAATAAAAGTATACTTCTTAAGAATCAAAGGGATGTTTTAAGTAGATGTTAGCTGTTTCTGTCACACGAAAAGTAACTATGTGAGATGACAGATGTTAATCTGCTTGACTGTAATAGCCATTTTACTATCTATATGTACCTGTACTATGTATCTATATGTATCTCATAACATCATCGTGGGATATATCATCATGTTGTAAACCTCAAGTATACACAATGAAATTTACATTTTAAAAAATTAAGGGAATGAAAATGGTCACATTGGATTGGGGAAGGCAAGTGGATAGTTTACCGGGGAGATCATTTAGTTAAATACAGATTTACAGGCCGATTTTATTTCGGGTGGTGTATTTACAGGTGCTTATTAAATTATTAAATATAACTAACTAAGTAAATAAAAGTGGGCCATTGACGGGATTATAAGAGTGTATCATGAATCAGAAACTGTGATTAAACCACTTTTGTGTACTTGGTGTGCACAAAAGAAAGGTCGAAAGGGTAGTATAAGGGCGGGGAGGAGAGAGGGAAGGGTGGACCACTAGGGGGAAAATAAAGACTGAGATTAGATAATATTGTTACGATAGTCTTTTTGGCAGCCCTTGGCTATCAGAGAAAGGGTAGAGATTGGGTTAATTCAGGGCTGGCAATTGTTCAGTGTTTGCAGTGGGAGGTCCGCAGAGTGAGGAATAGTGGATTGCAGTGGAGACCAAATCTGTGCTGCCAACCACAGGGGACAGGAAGGGGGACAGCAGAGCAAACTGTCTCTTCCCTTTGGGGTGGTGTTGTGGCTTTGGAACGCCTTATTGGAGATTGCCATTGGGCACTCCAGCACTCTCTCATAGAAGGAGTGGGGCACAGAATGAGTGACAGAAAGCTTGAGGAACTAGGTGGAATTGAGACTCTGAGCAGGGAGGGGGCTGGACCTTCTACTGGGATTCGAAGTGATGGTTCAGAACATCAGCCTAGTTCAAATCCCAATTCTTCCACTTAAGGTTGTGTGATTTGGGGCAAGCTACTTACTCATGTCAAAGGATAAAATTACAACAAATTTAAGGGTCTCAATTGGTCATTCTAGAAGGGAAACAGTTCTTTCTATAAAATAGAATAGGTGTTCCAATGAGCTGAGCAGAGGAGGTTGGTTTTCAAGACAGAAAAGGCTGAAGAAAGCAGGAACAGAGAACAAAAAGCACATTGGTCATTTAAAGTTACCTTCCTTGTAAGGTGGGGACAGGGAGACAAAACAATTTTAAAAAATGATTATTTAACATCAAGTTATTTCAGGCTCTCTTTTTTGTGTAAGGATTAAAACAGAGGGAACTTCATTATCATGCCTATTGAAGGTTTAAACTGGCCGGTTTGGGAAACTGGCTGTTATCTCTCTCTCCTGATTTCTCAAAAGGTCAGACCACAACTTAGTTTAGGTTTGATGACATGGAATTCAGCAGGGTGACTCCATTTTGATTTTTAGTCTGGTCTTTTGGGGCCTGCTACAGGAAGTTAATCCAAAACAATGGCCTCCTACAACTTTTATTTAACACTCATTTACTCTAAGGCTCCATTCCCCAATCTGCAAATTGGAAATGGCAACTCTTACATCATAGGGTTTTCCTAAAAGTTAAATAAGATAATGTATGTAAAAGGTAAACACCGATAGCTATAAAATTAGCAGACTGCTCAGCAAATGAGCTCTAAAGCAGACCCATCCTTAGATAGGAACTGAATCCGAGGAGGAACACACGGGCTCTGCAACCTGGAAGCTGGAAGGGAGGACAGACAGAGTGACTTCCATAAAGCCAGAAGCATGGCTTATCTACCGCCCCTCTGGGATATTTAAGGGAGATCCCTCTCTTGGGTTTGTTCTTTCCCCAAATCATCCAGAGCATGCATGATGATAAAATGCTCAAGTACCCCACTCTTCCAGAACCCAGTCTCCTTGTTCAAAAGCTAGAGAAGGTTGGGAGGAGTTTTCATTACACAGACCACATGATATGCCGAGTGCCCAACCCTCCCATTCACTTCTGGTTTTGTTCAAGACTTAAAAAAGGACTTATCCCTAGGAGAATTAAAGCTCTCCACTGCTTTCATGGGATTCTTGGGGTCTGAAACCAGTCCTTTGTTAAGTTGTCTATCTTGATTATTCGTATTGTCTTTTTTCCTTTAGGTTTCTTTGGGTGGCAGAGGGGGTGCAAGAAAGGACTTTTTCATTTTGGTTTTTGTACTCTGTCATCTAGGTAAAGCTCCTTTTGAAAATGCCAGCCTGCTTGAGCATTGCTAAGGAGAAGCAAGGAAAGGTGTTCTCCATAACTGATCTGTATATTCCCACTTTCCAAGTAAGGCAGGAATAGTGAGAAAAAAGGGACAGAAATTCCCAAAAGATGGAAATTTAGCAGTAACTGGTGAAGAACAACTTTTGCAGCTGTTGGCTCCTGCTGTGACTGTTGAACTCAACCACTTCTTCTTGCCTCTCAGGCTTTACATGGACCGTGTTTGGGACTTTTCCCCTTTTTGGGGTGGGGGTAGGGGTGGAGATTGATGATAGAAGTAGGACTAGAGAACTGTGGCAACAGCCTTAAGGGTTGGCTGTTGTCACAGTTTGCTCATTTCCTTCTTAACAGGACAAACAGGCTGTATTGCCTTTTTATGCAGGTATGAGAGCTTATGAATTCTTTCATTGCACTTGCTTAAGAACAGAACCCCAAAGTTCTCTAACCATAATCGCCAGCTCTCAGTGATTCAGGTGGGATTATTTGGCCCCTGCACTTTGAAAGCATCACCTTCATTGCCCATCTGGTCACCTCTCAGTACCCCATTGGTTTGCTTTTGTTTGCTGTGGATGGCCTCCATGGTTCAAGAAAAATGACAGTGAGCCATCTGCATGAAAATCCAGTGAGAGAGGGAAACTGAAAAGACGAAGGCGAATGCTTTAGTTCACTTTGGGACCCAAGTATTCTCTCCTCTTTTATGAAAGAGAAAGGGAGAAATAGAAAGGAAGCCAGCCAGTCTGGTGTTGCTAAGGTATTTTTTTTTTTTTTTTTAATTCCCCAACAACCTCATTGCTGCCTCCTAGTGAAAGTTTTAGAATTGAAAAGAGATGAGTTACTGGGGAGGATTTAAGGGGGAAAAATAGACACTGGATTTATAAAGACCCACAAACTTTTTCTGAGAGAGTGTCTCTCAGTTTCTGGTTAAGTCCATCTGTGACCACAGGTATTACTGTGGCCACAAGGAAAATTCAGAATCACACAGATCTCACTGATCAAATTATACTGTTCGCTAGGTGCTTGCAATCAAGAGTCGACAAGATAAAGCCCATCAAATTTAAAACTCTCTTTCAATTTATTTTTCCTTCACTATTCACTCATGCAGACTATTCCATTTCCTATATTCTGGTATTTTTCATCTTTAAGACAAAACCACACAAGAACAAAAATATAGCACTCTATCAATTCAAACATAAGATATGAGGAAATTAAAAGTGAATTTACATTTTGATAATATGAATGAAAATAACTCAAAAATTTACTTTTTTAAAAACACAACCAGATTCACGCAAGAGGTTGGTTAACAACAGTATGCCAAACTTTTTTTAATGCACAGCTTATTGTGAAGGCCCTTTCCTTGGTTGTGAAGGGTTCAGGCCAGGAATATTGATCCCCTAAAAAACCAAAGCTGAGAAGCAAGTCTCTCCTATGTTGAAATGCAAAAAATTGTATTAGACAAACAAGCATACAGTCATTTTCTTTTTAAGTCACCTTTGTTTTCCATAATTAAATATTCTTGGACTGGAGAACTTTCAAATTTAGTTCATTTAATATCACTAAACAGGCAATAATGCACAATATATATCCCAAAAACTATATCCAAGGAATTTTACATATTTTATTTTTATAAGATATTGCACATATAAGCATACATTTCAACATAAATACAAATATTTCTTTCCTATGTAATAATTTACTGCAGTAGATTTTTAAACAAATTTGAAGAGCATAAACTAATTTAACTCACCAATATAAAATACGTTTTCTTCATCCTTATCCCTTTTCATGTGTCAAGACAATTTTTATGATTAGACTCAACTTTATTACAATGTGCAGTGAATAACAGTTTTTCATATACTGTGTCTCTACACATACGTTCTTTGTGAGACAGTGTATATTTTTGTCTCAAACCTATTACACAAGTTAGTGGGTTAAAAGCTCAGGGATGATAATTTTGTAGTTTATCATCACAAAACAGTATATTTAATATTCTAGTCTGTGTAATTGCACTTGCTGGTGTCTTAACATTGCTCTACCCAGAGTCTTGTGAATGACAGTGTCTTTACAGAGTCAGGAAAGGAATATGGTTCTAGAGAAATCAGTCCAATTGTTTTATCAATACAAGGGCATAACTGATACAAAATAAGCATTTGTAAATGGTACATCTTAAGAAAAACGCAAACCTTCATACATGTCACTACTAATTCTACATTTCTGTATGTTATCACAACTGCAACATTTTAAAAAATCACTATTCTTTTATTGAAATGAGCAAGAAAATAAGCTTAACTTTTAAATAAACCTGATAGCCTAAAACAGTTTTTAAAGTTCATGATTATAATCAATGTGGTGTGTGTGTGTGTGTGTGTGTGTGTGTGTGTGTGTGTATGAATCGAACATAAATCGCAGGAAGACTTAAAGAGCTAACTGGTTATAGAAGTTTCTACTTGCACATAGCACATGGCTAGGTCAAATCCAAACTGGCAAAGAAAGAAGGCAAGCAAGTTCTCCATGAGGAGCAGGCCACCTTGCAAATGAAACCTCTAGACAGAGCATGTTATAAGTGTGCAGCAGCATACAAGAAGTGAGAAAAACACGAAAACAAAATTATGCTGTTTCATTTTTGCATCATGTCAATTATAAAGAAAAACTGCTCTAACTACTAAAGAAGAAAGTTATGCTTAATATCATAAAAATACTCCAGTATAGAGTGATTGGTACGTTTTACTTCTTTCACAGAAACTATGTGTATTTCTTATTGATTTTAAACACCTCCATCCTGTGTATTTAAGTGAGATACTGTAACGTAACTGTACCTTAAAGAGATCAGCATATTGATGGCTGTGGCGACCAGGATTAAGACAACAACAACAACAAACAAAACAGAGATGTAAAGAGCTTAATAGTCAGGCAAGGATGCGTGCTCTCAGCCCGGGCTAGCTCCTTTTCGAAAGAGTTGCCAAGAGAGCGCTCAGTCCCTCCTCAGCTACTTTAACTCCACTACCTCTGACTGGCTGCATCACCAGTGCAAGAAAACGCGGGTAACATCTGTTGCAAGCAACAGCTGGACTCCAGGGAAAATAAGCACTTTCTTGCTAGGAAGTCCCAAACATTTTCCAGGTGAATTCCCCCCTTCCCAGGCTTAACCCTCTTCCTCCGTAGCTCGCCGGACTCTCGTCCTCATGCGCGTCTCCTTCGTCCTCCGGATAGAGGCTCTCCGAGCCGCGGCAGTGCGACAGTGCGACAGTGCGGCCCGGCCGGGGTAGCCGGGGATGACAGCGGGTTACCAACGCCCAACAGTGCGCAGACTCCACGGCGCGCTCCGGACGGTCTCTCCACTCGCTTCGACCTGCTCTCAAGTGACAAGGAGTGGGAGGAGGAGTACGGGCAGCGGGCGGGAGGCGGAGGGGATCTTGTTAACTCGAGGTCCTGGGGGTTGGGAGCGGGAGGAGGCTCGGCCGGTCCCTCCTCCCCCCCGGAGTGCCGGGCTCCACCTCCTCCGCGTGCCCCCAGATATACACACACAGCCGCGGCGGGACATGCACACCCAGCGCCGGCTGCGGGCGCGTCCGCACGCGGGGAGCGACACTCCCCTGAGCCGGGGCAGCGGGCTCCTAGCGCTTCCGGAGCGGCGGAGCGGCGGCCTGGGCCGGGAAGGGGACCGCTGCGCTGCGGCGGCGCGGACGCGAACTGAGGTGATGGCGCGTTTTCCTTAAGTCCCCTCCTCCGGCACCTCCGCCCCTGCTCGGCTGTGACCGGAGAACCGAGGAGAGAGGGGCCCCGGGCGCGGCGCACACTCGGCGGCGCCGGCGCAGGAAACTTGGGCGAAGTTAGTTGCAAGTGGCGGCCGGGAGGAGCGAGGTGCGGACGCGGCCGGTGCCGGGCCTGCCGCGCCGCGCCCGGCGAGCTCCGGGAGCCTGGGTCGGCCGGCGCGCCTGGAGGGACTCGGAGCGAGCGGAGCCAGCATGGCCCGGGGGACGGCCAGACGCGGCGCCTGGGCGAGCCGGGTGAACGTCCCCTGAAGCCGGCGACCCCAGGCTCGCTCAAGCCTCATCCAACCTGCTTCCTCGCCCCTCCCGCCCGGCAGCTGAAGAGGAAGACTCGAGCCTGGGCAGGGGCTGCGGGGGACAGTTACCCGGCCCCCCAGGACACGCAGCCGACTGTGGGATTGCCATCAGCACGCCCTGCCCCGAGCCGGGAGGACCGACGGTGCTGCTGTGTTTGTATTTACGTCCAGCGCTGCGCTCTGCGTCCCCGTGGCGCGCCCGGACCCTCGTGCGCCTCCCCCTCCTCTTCCTCCTCCGGGGCCACCTCCCTCCCCCTCCACCCCCATCTGCTTCTGTCAAATGAGAAAGTCACCGAGGAGAACCCAAACACTCCAGCCGCCGAGAGCCCCCTTTGGCACTTGGCAGCACGCGGCGGCGGGATCCTCGGCTCGAGTTGGTGGAGCCTCCGCGACGCAACTTTCGGGGCTGCTTTGCATTTAAGAGAAAAGACAGAGGAGGGGGAGCCCTGCCGGGCAGCGGCTACCTGCGGGGAGCTCGCGAGCAAACGCAGCCGAGAGGAAGGACCAGAAGAAAGCGAAGGGCGCACCGCCACCTCGGGTAGGGGCACGGCCGGGAAGTTACGGTGTCCCGGAGAGAGCAGGGCGGCCGGGGGCGCAAAGCGGGCGCGGCGAGCGCCGGCCGGCCGAGCGGGTCCCCGCGGGCAGCAAACATTGATTTCCTCCGGGCCGAGGGCGAGGGCCCGGGCGGCGGCGGCGGCGGCGGGCTGCAGCCGCGACACGGCGACAGCATGTCCAAGCCGGTGGACCACGTCAAGCGGCCCATGAACGCCTTCATGGTGTGGTCGCGGGCTCAGCGGCGCAAGATGGCCCAGGAGAACCCCAAGATGCACAACTCGGAGATCAGCAAGCGCCTGGGCGCCGAGTGGAAGCTGCTGAGCGAGGCGGAGAAGCGGCCGTTCATCGACGAGGCGAAGCGGCTGCGCGCCATGCACATGAAGGAGCACCCCGACTACAAGTACCGGCCGCGGCGCAAGCCCAAGACGCTGCTCAAGAAGGACAAGTTCGCCTTCCCGGTGCCCTACGGCCTGGGCGGCGTGGCCGACGCCGAGCACCCGGCGCTCAAGGCGGGCGCCGGGCTGCACGCGGGTGCGGGCGGCGGCCTGGTGCCGGAGTCGCTGCTGGCCAACCCGGAGAAGGCGGCCGCCGCCGCCGCTGCCGCCGCCGCGCGCGTCTTCTTCCCGCAGTCGGCCGCGGCCGCCGCCGCCGCCGCCGCCGCCGCTGCCGCCGGCAGCCCCTACTCGCTGCTCGACCTGGGCTCCAAGATGGCAGAGATCTCGTCGTCGTCGTCCGGACTCCCGTACGCGTCGTCGCTGGGCTACCCGACCGCGGGCGCGGGCGCCTTCCACGGCGCGGCGGCGGCGGCTGCAGCGGCGGCGGCGGCCGCCGGGGGGCACACGCACTCGCACCCCAGCCCGGGCAACCCGGGCTACATGATCCCGTGCAACTGCAGCGCCTGGCCCAGCCCCGGGCTGCAGCCTCCGCTCGCCTACATCCTGCTGCCGGGCATGGGCAAGCCGCAGCTGGACCCCTACCCCGCGGCCTACGCCGCCGCGCTATGACCCCGCCGGGCCGCCTGGCGAGGACCGGTGTGCCCGCGTGTACATATGTATAGGTACGAGTGCTGCGGCCTCCCCGGCCCTCCCGCGGCCGGGGCCCAGTTTGTATGTACATAAGATGTACAGATGCCAGGCAGAGGCGCGGTGCCAGTCGGGGCGCGAGTGGCCGAGCGCGCGAGTGCGCTTTGGGCGAGTGTGCGTGTGATTCGTTTCAGACCCGCACTTGGGAAGCCAACTTTTAAGAGGGCGGTCGTATCCGGCAGCAGTTGGTGTTTGCTTTGCACTACGGAACCTGTTGCTTCTTGACCCACTGAGGTGGAGGAGTCACTTTTTGACACGTTGGGCTTTCCAGTTTTGTTTGTTGGAAGTTTTCTTGTCGGTTTTTTGTTTCTCATCCTCTTTTCTCGTTGACCCCCCGGTCTGTGTTGCATGCACTCCGTTCAGATGTTAGGTCTGAAATGGCTGGCACACGGGAAAAGCTGGTCTGTGTCATTAATTTCTCGGAGCTGGTTGGCTGTGAACAACCTTGCTCCCTATTTGTACTGTTTGAACTTTGCAGATCTCTGTTCTCTCAAGCGGAAGCCCAGTGACCGGCTCGAATCTGGCCTTTTATATGTAAGATGATCAAGGTTTCTTTTGTTTATCACGCCATATGCAAATCAGAGCAAGAACTCTTTCTCGAGAGCGAGAAACGCAAACGAGAAATACGTGTGAAATGAAAAGTTGCCAATTTGATTTCCTCCCTTAAAAAAAGAAAAAAGACAAAAAGGAATAATAGAAGTCTCCCTGAGTCCACTCGCTGGGATTTCTGGCACAGTTTACAAAAAGGGAAAAGGCACGGTTCCTATTTCCCCCTTATGGCTGAGTTCACCTTAAGATTGTAAATGTGTATATGGCAGTGAAAACATTGAGTCTCGGAAAATGTGTTATTTTCGTTGCCCTAAACTTGAGTCGGTTGTAGACTCAAAACATTTTGAGCAAATGTCAAACTTTTAAAAATTGCGGAACTATTTCAGAATCGCAATTTTATCTAAGATTAAATCAGACTTTTTTTGTCTGAGTGGTAATTATATATTTATTATTTAGCAAAAGTGAAAAAAAGCACAGAATTGTTTTGACAGATGTCTACCGTTTTCAACTAGCATTTCTCCCCCGACTTGAACCATTTTAATGTGTTTTGGAGTTCCCGTCCCAATTAGCTTATTTTTTAGATCACCTGCAATTCATTTGCAAATTATGATAAAACACAGTTTGGAAAAAAGAACCTTCCTCATTTATAGCTTTTTTGTTTCTTTTTAAGTGTATATATATTTTGACTAATGTTTGTGAATGAAGTTGGCTAACATGTATTTAGTTTCATTTTGGCTTTATGTAATATAAAGTTTTAAAAAGTTTAAATATTGGTTTTAACCTTTATGTGTAAATGATTTTCTTGTGTGATCTTCTAATTTAATATTAGACGTCTAAACTATATCTGTAAATTAGAATTCGACTATCACTCTGTTCATTTTTTTTGAACAAAGAGTTTAAATAAAGCCTGAACCAGGGAAAAGAGAAAAATCCTCTATTTCTTCAGTTCCTAACAAGATTTTTATCTGAATTGCCCTTATGTGCCTGGTCCAGGTGAAGTGTAAGGTATCCTCCAAAGGCAGCCTTTGTTTCACTTTTGAATAGATTTACTAGGAAA
Organism: Cynocephalus volans; assembly: GCF_027409185.1. Lineage (NCBI taxonomy): Eukaryota > Metazoa > Chordata > Mammalia > Dermoptera > Cynocephalidae > Cynocephalus > Cynocephalus volans. Next base: position 17,848,387 of record NC_084466.1, read on the forward strand.
TCTAAATCAAGCCATTGTTATTCAGAGCCAAAAACCTGATTTATCACATTTTTAATCGTGAATAGGAAAGAAGATAACAAAAAACCCCAAGTAGTTGTATTATCTTTTTTTTAAAAAAAGGCATTCATGAACCAGTAGAACGAGCCCATTGAAAACATTCAGCCTGTTCAAAGCATTTCACCAGTTTCCAGTAACATTTTTAAGAGAGCAAAGTTGCCTGACCACTTTATCTTGCTAGTAGGAGAGCCCCACCACTTAAATCAGTGTAATTTGTTTCCATATCTTTGGGGTATTCCTTATTTACACCTTAAGTTTTTATTTGGAAGGGTAATCACTGCTGATGACAGTGTACAACTGTTGGCCTCTTTAGGGCTTTATTCTGTCGTGCTAATAGCATTAAAATAGAAGTATAACACATTCTAATGGAAAGGGTTGAATTTCCAGGGCTAGGCGACTTTCTACTGAAGAAAAGTTTGAAATCATAATGGATTTTAACTTTAAAAAAGAAATGATAGGGCATCAAAGAGATTATCAGACAAAAATATTAAGTGCAGGGAGATCTCCCCACCCCCCAAGATAGAAATTTTCAAGATGCTATTACAAATTTTAAACTAGTTTCCCCATTGACAGAGACCATCTCTGAAGCTGCACATCGTTATAAGCAACCCAAGTCTTTAAAGTCATTGTTTTCTCCCAACAGAATATTTTAAGAACCATGAAAAGTTTTGGAAATGTGAGAAATAGGCTCTGCTGGTTTGACCCTGATTCACTAATTAAAACGATCCCTCTCCTGTTATTCCCTGAGCTCTTTGCAATATTATAAGTTAATTCATATGGTTCTGAGCGATTATGCAAAACTAATTTGGACTGTCCAGGGGTAATTATCCCTGACACGGTTAATTAAATCCTTTCAAGGCTTCGTCTTTCCCTTTTGTAGCAGCCCATCACTTCCCAACACGGAACTTCCTGCGGCTCGCTGGAAATCACCCCAGCCCTAAATCTTAGTTACCCCCCTGAGCCTTCCAGCTCGGCCCCATCGGCCTGAAGATTCCCCGCCCCCTCCTCCTCCCCTTTTCCCAAAGATCAGCGTTTTCTGGGGGAAACGCTCCGGAGTGTTGATGAATGAGAAGAAGACTAGAAAGACGGGTAAGGGGAGGGGAGGGTGCCGGGGTGAGCCCTGGGGTGACATCGCCAACAGATTGCGTGGCTGTCTGAGCATCTGCACAGGCCCCAAAGACTCGTTTATCTCCCACTCCGACTCCAGTGGTCTTGCTAACAAGTTGGCGGGTTTTGCGCTTCGGGAGAGCCGCCTGCCAAGTTAGACTGCAGAAGTGGGGGGTGGGGATGGGGGAGCGGCTCTGAGGCAACGGGGCGTGGAGACAGGCCCGGAGGTGGGTGGGAGCAGGTCTGGAGGTGGCCCGCAAAGACGGTCCCCCAAATAAATGCTGGGACTAGGCAAAGAGCTACTGCTGCCTGGAGACCTCTGTCTGCATCTCGTTATTTCTGCACGTCTCTCTCTATTTCCTTCCTTCCTTCCCTTCCTTCTTTTCGTTCTTCCATTTCTTGTCTCTTTTAAGGCTTAAAAAAAAAAAAAAAAAAAGACACGACAACATCTCTTCGGTAGTCACAGTTGCCTAAAAGCTTTAAATGAGCCCCGTATCCGAGGCGCCAGGCTTGTTGCTCTGGGCTTTGCGCAAACAGGTGGACATTCCTGCTGCAGCAGGGAGGACCGGTGCCGGGGACGCCGCCGCGCGAGCGGGTGGCTTCGGGGGAGCAGCCCAGCCGGCCGCTGTCGTTGCTTCTTTTAACGAGGTCCTCCTCTTCCTTCGCCCCCCAAGAAACTAGAACAGAACAGGCACCCCCAGGCTCGGGGCTGCCTCGGCCACGGGCGCAGAGGGTGCGGACGGGAGTCGGCTCTTGCCCGGGCTCGCGGACCCCGGCGCGCCAGCCAATCAGCGCGCGGCTCGGCGCGGGCGCTCCCGGCCGCCGCGGCCTCCGGGTCCGCCAGGCCCCCCGCACCCGCGCGCCCGCAGCCCGGCGGAGACCCGGAGCGCCGTCCAAACTTCATGACTCTCCCCCGCTCTTCCTCCCTCAGCCCAGTGCACCGCAAAGGTCAGCCCTCTTCTTTTAAAAGACTGATATTATTAATTCACTGGCACCCCCGCCCCCCATCTTTTCTTTTTTCTCCTTTGCAAGAAAAAAAAAGGGGGGGGGATAGTGAAAAGAGCTTTTTTCATCCCTTTTTTTTTTTTTTTTTTTTTTTTTTTGTCTTTCAGTGGGAGCGTTTAGACAGTCGAGGAGGTTTTGTCCGCGAACAAAACGCAGGGTTGGGAGGTTTTGTGAGAGTGTTGTTTGTTGAAGTGGAGCTAAGAAAAAGCGGCGGCTTTCTCCTCATTGTGAAGAAACCAATCAGTGGTATTTGGAAAACTGTTAGCATTGTGCACTTCTTCTGTGTCCATTGTGAGGCGTTTCTTTTCACAAGGTTTTTTTTTCAGCCGATCCAGCTGGCCGGAATGAATAGCGGTGCAATGTGTACACGCTTTGTCCCTCCGGCCTTCAAGTAGCCCCCATTGAATAGACTAAGTTGACACTGCGTGACAGTGAAACAACATAATAAAAAATACATGAGCCCCTGAATAGGAGCAGGCGCATAAATAAATAAAATGGGTGACCAAAACTGGATAAACTGAATGACAAAACGGTGAAAGGGGAACAAAAAGATATTTAACACGCTAGATTAGCATTAGAATGCGATCTACAAGGCAGAACAATTGATGAATAGGTTTACCGGCCAAGAAAGAAATGGACTAAATGCCCTTTGAATAGATATGCTTTTTGCAAGGGCTTTGAATAGATATGCTTTTTGCAAGGGCTGAATGTTGGAAAAGGTAAAGATGAAGCTATGCAAATGAGTGGGGGAACTTTTTATATATATTCTTTAAACACACACACACACACTGCGGGGGAAGAGTGCTGCCTCGGGATGTTTATAGAAGCAATAATTGCCATTCTTAACATTGTCTGCAGCAGATAGAAATTGAACAGGTTGGGATAATATAGGGTAGCTGTAATTATTCTTCTAATTAATGATCCTTTGCTACTTGAAAAAGAGCAAAAAGAAAAGGAGAAGTAAAAGTTGTGCAGAAGTTATGTTTCCCTGTGTCCATTTGCCCAGCGTTGGCATCTGTGGAGTGGCGAGTCTGGAGATTCCAAGATACATGCTTATCTTAAAACATTCCAGGGAGCCAATCCTGAGGCTCTGGGTTTAGGGCCTGATTTCTATTTATGCTGAGTTTTTCAGAGTCTCATACAGTGCCTGGCACATGTAAGTGTTCAATGAATACTTGTGGAATGAATGAATGAGTGAATAAATATAAATTTAACAGGGGAAACGGGCCTCCTTATGGAGGTAGGAGGGGGATACGAAGGGGCTGCCCCAGGCTGACTTTTGCTTTTCATCGCCTCACCCCATTTATCTAGGGGGAGAGGTGTAGGCGGGATAGGCATCACCACCTTGCCGAGGGTTTTGCCTTCAGCCCGCCTGGGCCCCTGGAAAAGATAAGACCAAACAATCGAGGAGCAACCACTGCCCCCGACCCCCATCCCTGCCCTCACTGCTGAATCCACTCCAAAGCCGAGGATGGAGAGGTTGTGAGGGAGCCCCACTTGGCTGCAAAGGAACACTGTAGGCACGCCCTTAAAAAATTAGAATATACTATTTAAAGCTTGGCTCTTTCAGGTTGCTCTTTGGTCCCCGCCCCCTTCCCCTCCTTGCTACTAGTAAGTCCTTGACTGTACCCCATGGGATAGGGAAGCTCCTGATTGAATTGCCAGCCGGAGTCAGGGCATGAAGCCGCGGACATCTGGGGCGTCCTTGGGTTCCCTGAGCTGCCTTGGGGGCGTCCATAGGGGCCTTGGCCGCCAACATCAATTGTTTTATTTTCGGTGATTGACCGCCAGGCCTGCCCGGCCGCGGGGCCACCCAGCCGTCGAACTTTCCAGTCGTTGTCGGCGCTGCCCCTAATTTAATGGAATAATGCAAATTATAGACGGCCCAGCTGACAAGTCCCTGGAATGCGCCGAGGCTCAGAGCGAGCTCTCGGCTTCGGCTCTCCGGACCTCCCCGACGGCTGGCGGGAATGAAGCTTCTGAACTGTGACAAAAGGGGGGGACCCCAAACGCTCAAAGCAGTGTTTTTCTTTTTTTTAAAAGAAGCAGTTGAGCCTTACCAAGTGACGGGGCGTGCGGAAACCTTGCATATTTTAGAGTGTAACCCGAGCCTTCGCGGTTTCAGCCTCACTTAAAACATGCAAATTCCTAGAAATTGACAGATATGAAAAACTGGCGAAGAGCTCTCTCCGGCTAAACTGCTGGGAGTCGCTTTGAGGAGGTACAACTGGCAGCGGTTAGGGGTGATGGGTGTTTGTGGGGAGGCAGGCACCTGTTGGACTGGGTTTCCAGGGCCAAGGTGGCCGCTGGGCCTTTGGCCATAGCCTCTGCGCAGAGCAGGGAAGTGGCCCCCGCAAGGCAACGAGCTCGGTTGCCTTAGCTTTTGTGACTCCCGCCCCGTCCCTTCCCCAGCCCCTCACTGCACGCTTTGTCAGGTAGACTCCATCACCCTTGCCGCGGCCGCCCCATCATTCACACTTGACTGGAGGAAATAAAATCGGCTTTGGCTTTTTAATTCCTTTTGAAGATGTCTCCACCTGATTCCTACCTCCTTTGGGCTCCTCGCTTGATTGGGGGAGAAGTTATTTGGGGACTTCTTGACAAACAGAAGAAGTTTAGGTACTAATTGTAAACACCCCGTTGCTCTCCTTGAATATATTTATTATCATATTAGCTGAGGACTTGGAGACTCATGGCCTATTAGTCATTCCCAGCCTCTAGGCAAAGAATTCTTTTGAAATCAACCAATAAAACCAGATTTCTTAAGGGAAATTATGAGGACGTCGTCAGACTCTCTTCACCGAATGATATTACTGGGTTGTAAATTTCACTTGAGCCCCCTCTACCCTAACCCACCCCACCCTTACCATTTTATTTTTGGATCACCCCAAGGCCATTTGAAATCTTGAAAGGAGAAGCACAGCCGAGGATAACAGAGACCAAGTGAGGCTTTTCAGATGGGTTTTCTCCACTGGGGCCACCTTTCCATAAGGTCTGAAGTGGAGAAAAGTCTGTCTGCAGGAGAGAACTTTAAAAGGGCTCTCATGAACTCAAGGGTGCAGAGGGGGCAGGCATTCTCGAGTGCCACCACCTCGTAGGTGAATGTGCCACCAATATACAATATCTCGCCGGGAGCCCAGCCTGTCCTTCCCAGAGTACCTCGCAGTACTGCCACTGAGCTCAGGAGACAGAGCCTTTAGCGCCTTCTCCTCTTGTCCTACGGGTATTTCACGTCGGAAAGCTCGTTCCTGCGCACGCGCGCGCGCACACACACGCACACCCCGGGGTAGCAGTGGACTCGAGTTTATTTTTCACCACGTGGTAAACCCCAGACGTGGAAGTCGTCGCCGAGCTTCCAGCAGACGGGAGGTCCATGCGGGCGCTTATCAGGGGCCGGGGTAGAGTGTGCCGGGCTGGGACTGCGCGCAAACGCACGGGGATTCTGCACACCAAGCACTTGACGGAGCGTTCTCCCTCGCTCCCTCCTACGCAGCTGAATTTTTGGTAAGGGTGTTTGTTTTAAATTGGATTATCCAAGTGGTCGCCTAGATGGCCTTTCTCTGCCTGCATAGGTTCGGTAAGGAGGGGTGAGAGGACCCAGGGAGAGCCTGGGAGAGGACACGGAGAACTTCAGGGCAGCACAGGAAAAGTGGGTGCTGAGCAAAACGGAAGGAAAAGAAGGAGGACAGAGGAAAAGGATCAGAACGCGAAGGTGAACAAGAACTGCAGCACCACTGACACCTTTTCAGGTTCACCTGGGGAAGCCGCGGAGGAGCCGCTGAGCCCCAGCCCCGACCCCTCCGCAAGGCCACTGCCCCCTCAGCTCTAACCGAGAGAAGAGGCTGGCCCGCTTGATGATCACATGGGCTCCGGCAGGATCCGCGTGGGAAGGAGGGATCCGGAAAGAAGGAAGAGTACCGACGTCCCCTCATCCCGGCGACCCCTCTCTCCGGGGCTGGAGCCTGGTTAGAAAGGGGAGTCTCCGAAATTGGGGCCAGCCTTTCCCCCACGAATTTAACCCCTGTAGACCCGCAGTGGAAAAGAGATTTTGTGCAACTTGAAACATCTAATTCATGGGGGTCTACTTAAGAAAAATGTCACCATTCTAACAGGACTTTAGAAGGGGTGTCATGCAAGTGAGGAACCCTTATCTTCCCCGAAAATCTAATCTGCCTCTGGTAGGCCCTTGGGACAGCCAGCTCCAGTGGTGAGGCGAGCGCCTGGGGGCGTAAATGAGCCCCCCTCTGATAATCGCCCCTACCCTAATTTGCAGGCACCTCCCAACTTCGGGGTGCCTGGGGAGAGGGCTGGAGGGACAAAGGCGGGAACTGTTTTGCCCCAGACTGAGGCTCACTTGAGCTTCTAGAGCTCGGATTGCTGTTTTTCCTTCTGAAGGACTAGGTGTTCTTCTGCAACCTTAGACTTGAGTAAGTAGCTGGAGCGGTTGATTAATACGCATCGGAACCGGGCAGTTTAAGGGCGCGTGAATCACCACGAGCCCGCGCGGCTGCGCCCGCCGCTCCCGCAGCCTCTCGGTGGCACGCGGAGCCGGAGCTGCGGAGCCACGCGCTCCTGACACTGGCGGGACTGAGGGTCCACCTGAGCCAGCGCTGAGTCTCTGCGAGCCCCGACACCCGGGTACACACGCCCGGCCTGGGTGCCCGAGCGCGCGGCGTACAGCCCCTCCCCGGGGTCTTGCGACAACGTTTCCCTTCTTTGGAGAAAGCTGCCTCGACTTTTGTGACAAGGAGAACCTGGGGCGGGGGACTGGGGGAGTTCCAGCTCACTCCCCAAGTTTTGGGCAAGGGTTACCCAACATGAGTCGCTGTGCAAAACTAGGTGACCCGGAACGTGTCCGCGGATGCGCAGGGTGGATGGAGGTCGTGACCCACCTGCGGGAAAGCAAACGCTGAGCCGCGGATTCCAGGGAGGGGACCGCGCTCACCGAGGCATTTGTTTTCTGATGTCTGCGGGCGATGGGTATCCGCGGGGAATGACCACCCACCCACCACTCTTCCAAAGCCCTCGCCATCTCCTGCTCGGAAAAGTCACCCTAGTGAGTCTGTCTCCCCGAAGCCACAGCGTCTTTGGGTCCGAGGAGAAGTGACAAAGCTAAGTGCACGAGGACGTGTAGGCCTCGGCAGCTTCACCACCCGCGCCGCCCGTGGCCTCCTGGTCCCTGTCAGTCCTCTCACGCGCACACACCGGGGCGGCCCAGAGTCTCAGCTGGGAGACGAAGACAGCGCCCGCCCGGCCCAGGCCTCCTAAAGGCCTTCCTCAAACCTCCAGACTCCCGCTTCATACCCCTTGCAAGACCGCCACCACGCCACGTCCCGCCCGGAGCTGCCGCCATCGCTCCACCTTGCGTCTGCGCGCTCTGGGCGGTGGCCCTACGGGGCGCAGAGCGGCGCTGGGCGGGTGGGGGGCGCTTTGCAGAAGACCCGCCGCCGCCCCTGTTGTTCAGTGGGCGGCACGAGCTCCCGCCCAGGGCGAGCGCGTCCTGGGAACCTTTTTATGCCCGCACTGTCCGAGGGCAGCAGAATGTGATCCCTGCGGTAAGGAGCGGGGTTTGTCTTCCTGATAAAGTTTTGGGCACGGGATGGAGCCCAAGTTCCGACCGAAATCACAAGGCTTTCTCGAAAAGTGTTCACCGGAAAATAGTGTGGGTTTGGGACATCTATTTACCCGCTTGTCCGTGCCCAAGTCCTGGGCTACCTTCTCCCGCCAATTCGGATCACGTTTATCGGAGGTAAAGCCGCTCTAGCCCGCCACTGGGAGCTCTTCTTTTTTGCACCAAGAACAGAAGCTTACAATTCTAGGAGCGTAGGGCAGGCCGGCCTTGGAGGAGGTCTGGAGAATTCCGTGTGGTTCTGTTGGCTAAGGAGAGTTCCTTGTTGGGGAAATGATATCTCATAAGATGGTCAGGTGAGAAGTCACTTGGAATCCTGGACTAAAAGATGGGAGGCAGATAGGACAGAACGTGTGTGGGAGAAATTTGGACTATATGAATACCAAGACAGCACCCTAAGGCATTTGGGGATGGGGATGAGTCCCTAATAGTAACTGCTATTCCTGAGCTCCTGTTCTGTGCCAGGCGAGCCTCTCTGATGCGCCAGGCCAGGAAGCATCGCTCTCATTGCACTTTGTGTGAATGGCAACGCCTGGAAGCCATTTCCCAGGTTTATCTCTAATCTTTCTGACACGTACTTATTTCCAATTTACAGATTGAGAGGGGCTTTCCCAGGGTCACACATCAAGGAAGTAGTAGAGCTGGGATTCCAGGTGCAGCCAGATTTGGAAAAACCTCGGGATGCTTGCAGCCCTGCCTTCCATCTCAGGCTTTGATTTTGAAAATGTCCAACTCCTCTCTGAATTCACAGCAGGTCCGTTGCTGCTGAGGCTTTCTGCAAGGTCCATAACCACACCACACAACTTGAAATTGTACTTCTGAATGACATTAAAAAGCTTCTTATTAATTATGGTTGTGCCAAAGAAGGAGAAGGAAGAGAAGGAGGAGGAGGCGCTGCAACCACCAAAGGTAGCCTGGCTTTTCCTTGCATCTTTCCAACCTCATCTCCACACTCCCAACACTCATCCTAATACACAAGTCCCACTAAATGACTCCCTTTCAGGAACTCATGTTGTAACTCTCCTACCTTTGTCCCTCCACCTCACCCCTAAAGTCCTACACATCTGTCAATGTGCTACTCAGATATCACCTTCTCCATAAGTTCTTCCAGACCTCAGACCCTGCCAGCGTTTGGGAGGCGGGGGGAGGCAGCTGGCCGGTACAGGGATCGAACTCTCCACCTCTGTGTTATCAGCACCATGCTCTAACCAACTGAGCTAAGTGGCCAGCTCCCCCAACTTTTGATGCCATTTGCAATTTTTTTCCCTTTTGTTGTTTTATTATACTTTGTTATTTTGTTCTTTCATTAAGCACTTAGTGGCTTAATTGAACTTAGTAATCTTGCATATATGTCTGTATCAGTATTGTTGTGTGAAAAGCAGAGGTGTCTTATTTGCCTTTGTATATGAGTATAGCCCCCTCTCCTTCCTTCAGGGCCCAGTTCAGACTCTGACCCTCAGTAAATACTTGTGATATTTCACTCTATTGTGTGCTGGAGTGTCTTCTGATACCTTTTGGACGTACGAACAATTGGAAACACTTCTAGCTTTAATCACTACATGCTTTCCCTTCTCTTCTGATCTTACTACACACCCACTATATACTCTTCAGTCAATTCAAATCTAAATGCAAGGTCTACTCAAAAAAAAAAAAAAAAAAAAAAGCCTAAATCTTAGCATTTAAATACCTGATTAAGTCATAAATCCTCTGGGCTTATATCTTGTCCATATCTTGTTGGGCATATAAGAAGATGAAGGAAGGAGGTCACTGAAAACACAATATAAAAGGAACCTGTGTTAGTTGAGGTCATTAATGTGAGCATTATGACAAACAAACCCCAAATCTCAGTGGCTCGACACATTGAAAGTTTATGTTTCATGCATGTCACAGTCTTGTGGCAAGACACATGCTTCCTCCCTCAGCAGTGACTCAGGATGTAGGCATTTTACATTTTGTTGCTAGGCCATCTCCTGGAGCCTTCTGGATTCTCTGTTTTCAGCTGATTGACAGGCAATGATAGCCCATGGCTCCTGCATAGTGTTTTAGGGCCAAGCCTGGAAACCATAGGCTTTACTTTAGCCTATAGTCTCCTGGCCAACACAGCAACCTAATTACAAGAAATGCTGGGAAATATAATTTACTTGTGTGCCAAGAAAAAGAAAACAGGATTGGTGAACATCTAACCTGTTTCCTCCAAAGGCCTAGGAAGTCATTTATTTACTTTACAATATCAAGACACTGTTCCAACACTTTGGTGAACAGAGATATATATCTATATAAAGGGTGCATAGTAATTTCCCTCTAACAGCAATTAATTCCTATTCCCCTCTATTTCCTATAAAACCCCAAATTCACTCATTGTCCAAAAAGAAATCAAGAGCTAGGTAGGGAACCTCCCCCATAAGATATTGCTCTTCCCTTCCTGAACTCAGACTACAAGAAATGTCCTAGGACAATTTTTTTTAGCTCTGCAAAGCATCAGAATCAATGTGAACTTTTTCATCATTACAGACACTCAAGACTTTCTGAAGGTCTACTGAATTAGAATTTGCTAAGATTAGCACTTGAGCATCTATATTTCTAAAATATTCCCCGGATAATTCTGCTGCACACCCAGGATTGACAACAATTGTTCAGACCTGAGAAAGGAGTGTCCAGTAGGACCCATGATCAGACAATTGTAATATTTTAATACTGTAGTACATGTTTATGTAAGACCCATGATCAGACAATTGTAATATTTTAATACTGTAGTACATGTTTATGTATTTGTCTTGGCAAATAAAACATCTTGCTTCTTAATTTGATTCAATTTAATAAAAAATAAAAAATGGTGTTGGTGAAGATAACATGATGTGAATGAAAGAGAACAAAAGCAGAAGCCAGAAGATCAGGTTCTGCAAATTTCTATTTATGTTACTTTGGACAAATCACTTTCCCACTTTGAGTTTTTGTTTCCTTATCTATAAAGTGCCAACATTGGATTTGACCTATCATCAATCTTTGGCATAAATGATTACTCTCTCCTTTTGGAAACACTTTCTTCAATTGGTCTCTGAGATCCCACTGTCTCTTGACTTTCCTCCTACCACCCTGTTCACTCCTTTCTACCTCCTTTTTCTGGTTTCTTCTCTTTTCACTAGCGTTAAACAGTAGGATGCCCAGGGCTCAGCCCTTGGGCCTCTCTTGTCTGTCTACACTCACTCCCTTGGTGATTGTATCAGTTTTTTATTACCACGTAATAAATGACTACAAATGGAGTGACTTAAATGATACCCATTTTTAGCTCATAGTTCTGCAGGTCAGAAGTCCAGGCATGGTGTAGCTGGGTCCTCTGCTCGGGGTCTCAAAAGATGAAGTCAAGGGGTCAGCTGGGCTGAGTTCTTATCTAGAGGCTCTGGGAAGAATGTGCTTTCAAGCTCATTCAGATTGTTAGCAAAATTCAGTTCTGTGAGGTTGAAGGACTGAGGTCCCCATCTTCTTGCTAGCGAGCGGCTCTCAGCTCCTAGAGGCTCCCCATTTTCTATGCTACATCCTCCAACTTCAAAGCCAGCAAGGGAGAATTTCTTGTGCATGCAATCCCTCTTGCTTTTAATTTCTCTCTTCTTTTGTCTCTGCCCTCTAGAGCCAGATTCAAAGGACTTGTGAGATTAGATCAGATTCATTTTAATTATCTCCTTTAATTAACTCAAAGTCAACTGATTAATAACAATTATGGATTGAATATTTTATTCATTGAAGCCCTAATCCCCAATGTAGAGATGGGGCCTTTGGGAGGAAATTAAGGTTAGATGAAGTCATGAGGATGGGGCCTTTGTGATAGGGATTACTGATCTTATAAGAAGGGATGCCAGAGAGCTTGCTCTTTCTCCCCACCTCCCCCTGACATGTGAGGACACAGTGAGATCTGCAAGCCAGGAAGAGAGCCCTCACCAGAACCTGACCATGCTGGAACCCTGATCTCAGACTTCCAGACTTCAGAATTCTGAGAAAATAAAATTCTGTTGTTTAAGCCACCTGATCTACGGTATTTTGTTATGGCAGCCTGAGATGACTAATACAATAACCTTAATTACACCTGCAAAATCCCTTTTGACCTATAAAATAACATAATTACAGGAACAATACCTCATATTCACAGGTTGCACCCCTAGTCAAGGGGAGGAGATTATAAAAGGGCAATATCATTGGGAATTATGTTAGAATTCTGTTTACCGCAGTAATCAAGTCTCATGGCTTTAAAAATCACCTACGTGCTCATGATTCTCAAATTTATTACTCTAGTCTAGACCTCTCCCTGGATACCTAGACCTATCTATTGAACTACCTCCTAGCCCTTTCCATGTGGATGTCTTATAGGCACCTCAATCTTTGTACATAATACAACCAAATTCCTGATATTTTCACCCAGACTTGCTCTTCCCATAATTTTTCTCACCTCAGTTAATGGCAGCTCTATTCTTTCATTTGTTCAGGGAAAAAACCTTGGAGTCATCCTTGATATCTCCCCTTTTCTGTAACACCCTACATTTTATCCATCAGGAAATCATCTAGAATCTAGCTTCAAAATATATCCAACGCTTAAACCAGTATCATCTCTCACCTGAATTATTGCAACAACCTCTGTGTTTGTTTCTTATTGGTGCCCTAACAAACTTCCACAAATTTAGCAACTTAAAACAACACCCACTTATTATCTCACAGTTCTGTATGTTAACAGTCCAAGGAGCGTGGCTAGAACTTCTGCTCAGGGTTTCACAAGACTGAAACCAAGGTGTCAACTGGTCTGAGCTCTTATCTGGAGGCTCTGGGAGAGAGTCCCCTTCCAGTTTCCTCTAGATTGTTGGCAGAATTCAGTTCCTTCTCATGATTCCCATGTGGCCCCCTTCAACAAGAGAAAATCGAGTCCCTCACATGCTTTATGTATTAGTCCATTTTCTGTTGCTCACAACAGAATATCTGAAACTGGGTAAATTTATAAAGAAATGAAATTTATTTCTTATTACAGTTTTGGAGGCTGGGAAGTCCACAGTCCAGGGGTTGCATCTGGTGAGGGCCTTCTTGATGGGGGCTCAGTACAGGGTCCTGTGGCAACCAGGGTGTCACATGGCAAGAATGGCATGAGCAAGAGCTCTCCTATGTGCTTTCCTTATAAAGCCACTGGTCCACACCCATGATAACTCATTACCATCAACTCATTACTCCATGAATGGATTAATCCACTCACAAGGGCACAGTCCTCACAATCCAATCACCTTTCAAATGCCCCCCTTTCAAATACCATAGTTGGATTTCCTACTCTCTTAACATTGTTAAAATGGGGATCAAGTTTCCAAGACATGAACTTTCAGGGGACACATTTGACCCATAGCACTTTATATCTCTTGTACTTCTTCTCCCACATCTCTCTGACTCCAGCCAGAGAAAACGCTCTGCTTTTAAGGCTCTTGTATTTAGATTGGGTCCATTTTGACAATCCAGGAAAATCCTCCCATTTCAAAGTCCATAAACTTAATTACACCTGCAAAACCTTTTTTCATGCAATGTAACATATTCACAATTTCCAGGGATTGGGGCAGGGACAGTTTAGGGGGACCATTCTGCCTGCCACAGTCTCCCAAACTGCCCTCCCTGCTTACACATTTGTTCTCCTTCTGCCTGTTCTCAGCATGGCACACAGACCTGCAATGACTTCCCATCTTAGTCAGAGTAAATGCACATCTTCCCAATGCCCCACAAGCCCTACACAGTTAGGAATCCCCATTACCTCTCCCACTTCATCTCCCTACTGCCCTCCTGGCAGCTGCTCAAACACCAAGCACACTTTTGCCTTTGCTCTTCCTTAACCTTAAGTTCTCATTATCCTGATATGTGCAAGGCTCACGACCTCATCTCCTCAAAGTTGAGATGCCACCTTTGCAGCAAGGCCCTTCCTGACCACCAATCAAAAATTGCAACCTCCCAAATCCCCTGGACTCCCTATTCTGCTTCCAAGCTTTATTTTTCTCCATAGTTCTTTTCACTTTTGAACATAATATATATTTGATCTACATTTGTTTCTTGTAATCACCAAAGCAAGCACCATAAAGTAGGGATGTCTGTCCATTTTGTTCACTGCTTTATCTCCAATGCCTAGAACAGTGCTTGGCACATAAAAAGTACCCAGTAAATTTTTGTTGGATGATTGAATACATATGTATAAAATGAGGAGTGCAGCTTGCCCTACATGGAAGAAATGTGAGTTTGGGGAGTTGGGGAAAGGGCTTGGATCTCACATTTTGTGGAGTGCCCTCTTTTTTCAAAACTGTGAGCTCCATGAAGATCAGGCTGGGGTGGCATCAGAGTATCTGGCACAAAGCAGATTCAGTATTTGCTGATTAATGCTGATGTGACTGTACTAGATTCTACACATACATCATCTCATCTGACCCATACAACCTATGAATTACTATTACTTTCATTTTACCTCTTCATCCCTCTTCATAGAGTTGCTGGTGAGCCAAATGGGATATTACAGTGTGAAAGTCCTTTGTGAAGTGTCAAATAAAGTATTTCCACAAAGAAGCTTTGGGTCACCAGTTCACCTTTGCATGCCATGCAGGCTTCCCCTCCACAAATGTGCACATTGTAGAAAGCATTAATGTTGGAGAGACAGCACAGTGCAATGGCAGGAGTGTAGGGTCAGCTGGGCCAGCTACGACTGTCGCCTGGGCCAGTTGAGCAGCTATGTGACCTTGGGGTAGTTACATAACCCTGCTAAGCCTCCATCTCCTCCTCAAAAATAGGGCTAATCATTGCACCTTGTAGGGATATTGTGAGGATTGAATGAGATAAGACAGGTGGAAATACCCAGCAGAATGCCCACTACTGAGTAGGTACACAATAATGTCAGTTTTCTTCTTTCCTTTCAAGGGAGCCCAAATCCACCTCTCTGTAACGTTTGCCCTTTAATGCAAGCTCTGCTCTTGAGAGCAGTGGAGAATGAAACGACTCTCCCTCCCAAGCCGCTTTTGAAGGCAGTTATCATGTTCTCCCTCAATCTTCTCTTTCTAAAGGTGAAAATGCTCCGTTCATTCAACCATTCCTTATGAAAACTGGTTTTGACTTCTAAATGTGCACTAGTTTGACAACACAGCTTTCAAAACGTGCTGTCTAGGATGACATTTAAACTCGTATATTAGAGTTTAAGTTCCATGGAGGCAGGGCTTTTTTTTTTTTTTTTGTCTTTTTAGTTCCTGTTGTATATCCAGCACCTAGAAAATATGTGGTACAGAGTAGGTCCTCAGTAATTATTTGTTTATTTAAATGATGAACCTACAGGTGTGATCTATATCACCCTATTTTGGGAATCCTACTGTTTTTTTTTTTGTCGTTTTTTCGTGACCGGCACTCAGCGGTCAGTCCTATATAGGATCCGAACCCACGGCGGGAGCGTCGCCGCGCTGCCAGCGCAGCACTCTACCAAGTGCGCCACGGGCTCGGCCCGAATCCTACTGTTTTTAATGCCGGCTGTCCTTTTCAAGTCCCTGGCTTCTAGCTAAAATAGAAATCCACTTCAAACTTGTTTTTAAAGATGATTTTGTGGACAATACCTTCAAGGTTTCTCAGCTACAAAACTTGAAGTTAGGACCACATGATTCCCAGGAATGCTTTCAATGTCAGGGCTCTGTTGTGGCCTCTTTTTCTAAAGTTGAGATATCATTTACATAACGTAAAAATTTATAATTTTAAGGTATACAATTCACTTTAGTGAATTGCTAAAAAATTAGTTTTCATTAATTAGTTTTCAAAATTAGTATTCATGGAATTGTGCAACCATCACTGCTATTTATTTCCACATTTCCATCACTCAGAATGAAACCCTGTACCCATTAGCAGTCAGTCTCAATTCCCTCCTCCCCCCAGCCCCTGGTAACCACTAATCTACTTTCTGTTTCAATGATTTGCCTACTCTGTATATTTTGTATAAATGAAATCTTGCAAAATACGGTCTTTTGTGTCTGACTTATTTCGCTTAGCATAATGCTTTCAAGGTTTATTCATGCAGTAGCACATATTTCTTTTTATGGCTGAATAATATTCCATTATATGGATACAGCATATCTTGTTTTTCCACTCATCAGTTGATGAACATTTGGGTTATTTCTTCTTTTTGGCTACTGTAAGTAATGCTTATATGAACATTTGTGTACTTGTTGTTGTGTGGACATGTTTCCAGTTATCTTTAGTGTATACCCAGGAGTGGAATTGCTGGGTCATGTGGTAATTCTATGTCTAACCTTTTGAAGAACCACCAAACTATTTTGCACAGTGGCTGCACCATTTCACATTTCTACCAGCAATGTATGAAGGTTCCAATTTCTCCACTTCCTTGTCAACACTTGTTATTTTCACTTGTTATTTTCAGTTTCTTTGATTCTTGCCATCCAAGTGAGTGTGACATGGTATCTCACTGTGGCATTTGGTTGTCTCTTATATGTCAGAAAGTTAAGAGCTGCTCCCCCAAACTTTCATATTATCTTCTTTGTCTCAATATTAGCCATCAATTTGTTAAACAATTCTTAAACTTAATTTAATTTCAACCCGCACCACTTCTTGGAGTGACAAGCTTGTTAAATGTACCTCTGACTAAAATAATACTTGCTTTTTCATTTAAATTCTACTTTCACAAGTTACTCCTTAGTTCTAATAATCCATTAGTTGAGGGCCTTCACACTCAGTGCCCCTCACTCTTTAGGGCTCTGTGGACATTATGGGTCTGGCAAACATTTGTCATCCAAGAGCTGAGTTTTTCAGGGTGCAAAGGGCTCTGAGAGGGAGAGCCTCTCAGTCTGCACTGGGGTGTGAGGAGGGCAAGGAGGTGCAGTGACATCTTCATCCCTGCATGACTTCTAAAAGAGATAAAAGTCAAGCCTGGGCCAAAGAGCAAATACCAAAAAGTATTCTGGGATAAATGCAAATAATCCTGCACCACAAATTCATAGAAGAAAAAGATCAATTCAAGGACCACAACACTTAGTGTAACACAGTGGTTCTCAATCGGGACAATCTGAACCTCTGATTCATCCCCCACCTTGATCTTGACCTGCCCTTGCCTCAGTCCTTCTCATCTCTATAAATGGTACTATATCATCTACAATACCTGGTTGCTCAAGTCAAAATCCTAAATCATCCATACTTTTAATCCCTATATCCAAACCCAGTAACGAGTTCTCTTGACACTTCCTTCCATGCACATCCAACATCTATGTACTTCTCTCCAAGCGCCACTCTCCTCTGACCTGGTCACTGTGGCAGTCTCTGATCAACGAGTCTCTCTGCTTCCATTCTTGCCCTGCCTCAATTCATTCTCCACACAGCACAGTCAGTGTAAATCAGATCACATCATTCTCTTGCTTAAAATGTTGTAGGGGTTTCCATTATATTCAGAATAGAATACCCTGGCCTACCAAGCTCTACAGTTTGATTCTCTGGCCTGACCTCATCCCCCCTCCTGCCTGCCCACAGTGCTCCAGCCACACTGGCCTCTCTAACCTCAACATATGAAGCTCGTTCTGCCTTAGGATTCCTACTGTTTTTCCCCCTGTCTGGAGTGCTCTTCCCCATGATCTTTTCATGGCTAACTCCTTGGCATTCTGGTTACCTCTTCAGAGAGGCCTTTGCTAAGTGCCAACTCTAAGTGGCCACCTTGTCACTCTACCAAATCAATCTATTCTAATTGTCTTCATTGCACTTATTGCTATCTGATACATCCTAGTTTTTCTGTTTATTGCCTTTCTCCCTACTGTCATGGAAACTCCATGAAAGCAGAGACTCTGTGTGTCTAATTCATCCCAATGCCTAGAGCATTCAATCAACACTTGTAAAAATGAATGAATGAATGAGTTAATGAATGAATGAATGAATCCCTGTTTTACAGATTGGAAAACTGAGGCAAAGACAGTTAAGACCGTAAACCAAGATAACATGACTATAGATGGAAGAGCCAGGGTTTAAACCCAGGTAGTCCATCTTCAGAGTCTATAAGTGCTATAGCACTCTACTCTTCTCCACCCACTAGGCACAGACCTGTTTAAAATTAAAGACCAGAATGGCAAAAGAAAGGAGGCGACAGGATTGCTATTCTGTCTCAGATCCATGGAAGGCTCTTCCTGGAACACTGGGAGGAAAAACAATCCAGTGGGATCTTTTCTTAAATACTAGAATGTGGTATGTGAGTGGATTCCCAGAGCCATTTGAAATCTATCCACATCCGATTAGAACCCATCCTCAAAGCAAACCTACAAATGACTTTGACAGAACCTGCTCCCAAATCCTTCCCAGGGATTCTGAACAGATATTGAAGTCATCTTTGCCTTCACTCTAACCAGAAAAAAAACAAAACAAAGTCTACACAGCAGTAGTATGAAGTCAACTTCAGGTGCAAGTAGGGTGCGCCCAGGAACTGCCACCTTGGCATTTGTAAGGTCCCATCACAAGGTGAGTGTGAATGGGCTGAGAAGCCTTCTGACCACTCCCTGCTACCACCTCTGCCACCAAGTCCCTGAGAAAGTCATTTCCTTTCTCTTGAAGCAGTGCATACTTTTAAAAAGTGGTCTCAGGGTTCCTGAGTCTGAGGTAATTTGTTTTTGCTGCATTTAAGGAAATATTGTGGCCTATTCTTTCCAGTGCCTAATTCACTTCCTGAAGATATATTTGCCTGAGGAGTGGTATATTAGTCCATTTTTGTTGCTTATAACAAAATGTTTGGAACTGAGTGATTTATAAGAAAAGAAATTTATTGCTTACAGTTTCTGAGGCTGGCAAGTCCAAAGTCCAGAGAACACATCTGGTGAGGGTCTTGGTGGTGGCAACAGTGACCCAGGGGTCTTACATGGCAGAAAATGGCAGAGGAGAGAGAGTGAATTTCTCATGCGCTTTTCTTTTAAAGCCCCCAGAACCATGTCCCCGATGACCATGATTAATCCACTCACTACTGCATGGTCCTACAATCTAATCACCTCTTCAAGTCCCCTCCCTTTCAATTACCGTAAGAGGATTTCCCACCCTCAACAGTTACAGTGGGGATTAAGCTTCTAATATATGAACTTTGGGGACACAATTCAATCAATACACAGCAAGTGGCGATCATGAAATTAATGTATATAGAGATGCCACTAGGGAATTAACTCCTGTTGATTTAAGTGTTTAACCACGTCTTCATCCCTTCCCACCCCCCAGTGTTTTTTCACCCAGAGTAACTTGTTGGCTGGTGGGTTTTTACTCCCTTTTTCCTGAAACCTAGTAAAGTAGGAAGCTTTTCATGTGCGCAGACATCCTCCTTGTGTTTTGTTCTCAGTGTGTCCCAACAGTAGAGGAAGAATGAAAGGGTTACAGATTCTTGGAACAGAGTAGTTTCAAATTCATCACCTGGAGAAATTACTAATCATTTTAGCAAAGGTTATTCATTGGGAACCATACGTTTTAAAAACACATTCCTCCTTTTCAGATGTAATTTTTGTGAAATGATAATAACTCAGCAGTTAGTAGAAAGAGCAGTAAAGTCATATATCAAGATCACATTCCAGCCCTCCACCATTTCTATTTCTGACACATAATAAAGGGCAACATATCAATAAGAGAAAAATCCAGAATTTACTTTCAACCAAGAAGGACTGAAAAAAGATTATTTTTTGACCTTTGTCTTTTTTGCTGAAACTATCAACTTTGGTTACAGTGAATTGGACAAGATTAGATTCTTTTACATAATGTTTTCTTAGGTGTTGCTTAGGAATAATTATTAGCAGGCATACAGGTGTAAGTACTTTAAGACTGAAATTTAAAAGATTATTTAAATATGGGAAGAGTTAAAAATTAAGGACATCAGAACATTTGGAATCCACTCAGTTAAAACAAATGAAGTGTGTGTGTGAGTGTGTGTGTTTCCTCCTATTTTTGAGGCTTGCAGCATCCAGGAACTATTTACTGATAGGAGCTTCCCAAAATCAAGGGCTGAGGCCATTACTGGGAGGTCAGAGGCAGTGTTTTAGTTTAGTGGCAGATCCATGGAACCATGCACGATGCAGAAGTATATTGATCTTAATCAGAAGACATAGGATTTCAGGGTTGGGAGGACCCTTAAGAGTCATCTAATGATGGAACTGAGGATCTGAAGGGGGAAAAAAAAAGTCGTCTAATCCCACCACTCTATTTAAAAAAAAAAAGCTCTTCTGATAAGCTGTTTTAGGAGGGATGGAGCAGGAAGGAGCTCCTCCCCTATCCGATCCAGTCTGGCTGGGCTGATTACTTAACAAAATGTTTTGATCACAAATAAAGAATTCCTAGGGGATTCTTGGTTAATTGGCTTCAATTGAATGCAGGACTGAGAAATTAGCATTTTTTTTCCTAAATTCAGATGCTTCTTGAGTAAGGAGGGGTTGGGTGCAGGGAGATGGGCTGAGGCTTCTGGTGATTTCCAGGAGATATCAGTATCCCCTTCCAGGTTTCCTTAGAGGTCTTGGGGACTTGAGCTTCAGCTTCAGTTAGAAGCCCTTATTCTGTAGATGAGAAACTCACATCACCGCCCCCCTAGTCCACCTAGAAATGGCTCAAGGTGCTGACAAAGCCTCCTGCAGTAGTCAGTGGAGCTTACCTCTGGATGAGGGCAAGAGCAAGCTCTGCTGATGGAATCAACCACGATGGACAGGATTTTAAGATACTTGTGTCCAGATGATAACCAGACAGTGGCTCTAGCTTCCGTGACAGACACGGATCCTGCGCTTGGGACCACCATGTTAAACATACCATGGAGCTCCTAAATTCACAGATGACCCCCACAATGGATTTCTAAATACCCCTTATAAGTCTCATGTAAGAGAAAGCACTATTCAAATACATATGTGAATTAAGAGGAATCCTTCTTCTTGATTTGGAAGCAAACCATTTACCAGTATTTGGTTTTCACGTTAAAAGAAAAAGAGCTTTTCCCTTGATTTTCAGATAAGAGCTCATTTGACTGACTTATTTGGTTCCTTGAATTTCATAGCAAGACTCAAACAATGTCCATGAAGATCTGAGTCATGTGGGGAGGTTTTTGGCGGCTGAGTCTGCACACCCGAGGATGAAGTCCAAGGCTGTTTTCTTTTGACCCTGGTCACATTTTGATCCATAATGTTCTACTTTTTGAAGGAAAGTGCCAGTTGGCATTTAGTCTGGTGGAATTCCAAGTGGCCGTGTGCCACCAGTTGTGCAGCACACATTAAAAGACACATGTTCCTCTTCTTGTTGATTCCTTTTGCTAGAAGGATGCACTTTTCTTATAAATGAAATCTGCAATCATCTCCGCCTTCTAATTTGCATGAGAGAATCAGGCAAAAGGCCTATGAGAGTTATGAGGGCTCTTGCACCAATCATTGGGAACCACGCGGCAGTTAGGAAGCCCCGTGTAGATAGCACAATCTCCATCACATTCAACAAGAAAATGACTCTGTAATTGAACTCCATTAGACACCAAGGCTGAGCCTCCCTGAAGGAAGAAATTTAAACATTTGGAAATATTATCTGGGAAATCTGGCTTTAAAAAGTATTCATTTAAAATATTTGGGGGACGTATTAAAAAGTCACTTTCTAGAAGTTTAAAATATTCAAAGAATGACCTGGATTCTTTCTTCCTGTTCATATATAGGAACACATCTTAAAATACACACATTCTATCATAATTGCTTAGTCACTGCATTTCAATTCTTTCTGGGGAAAGAAGTCAGATTAACATAAACGAGAGAGGTCTAGGTCCCTAGCCTGGCTGCCCTCCAAAGCTTCCGTCTTGCATCTCCACCTTCTGCTGGACGTATGAACTTGAAAGCCCTGTGGTCACCCCAAAGCCCAGATAACTCAATGCTCCAATCATTTCCTTTCTTTCCCAAATGGCTGCCCCTCCCGAGTCCCCTCACTCTCTGTGGTACCAACACTGGCTGGCGCCTTCCTTCCTTGGTCCTGCACATGCATGAGTCACCGGGGCTTGCGGGGCATTCCCTTGCACTGTCTCCCACACCACTCTTCCTTTCTATTCCCAGTGCCTCCAGACCCCTGCTGCTTCAAGCCTGGGTGATTATAATAGCATCCTAACTAATCGTTTACTTGTTTCTCCCCCTCCAATTCACCGCTGCCACAGTAATCTCCCTAAAACACCATTTAATCATGCCAAACCCTTAATTAAAAATCTTCATTATCTCTTCATTACCACCAGGATAAAGTCCAAGCGCCTTAGTTTCCTTCTACTATCTGGCCTCGATCCACATTTCCGGCTTAGTGCCCACTATTCCCCACAGTTTTTGTACACTCCACTAACACCAGTCTCGTCACACCATTTGTCCACCTGCAATGGCTTCTCCAGCTCTGCTGACATTTGTGTTTGTTCTTTCAGGCCCTTGTCAAGTCCTTCTGCCTTTTGTGAGGGTTCTTTCCCTGGGCAACTGTGCCCTTCTCACAGCTCCTAAAACACTCATTGCCCTTGATCATGGTCCATCACAGGTCATTAGTTTTTGAAATAATTATGTTTTCTGCCTTCTAGACTATATGTCTCTTAAAATCAGTAACTATTCCAGATACATTTTTAATACATTCCTCTCATTATAATCACCACTACAACATCCTGCCTGCTATCCCCCATAAATAACAATTATGGTATGATTTGGTTATGAGATGATGGCCAAAGGAAATAACTGCTGTAGTATGTCCATTGTGGTCCTTTTTATTTGGGACAACCTATGTGGGTAACTCGGAATGCCAGATCATAAAGGGAATTTACTTGATGAGAATGGGTGCTCAGTTAAATTTAGCCAATCCCAAAAGAGATCATTAAAGAAGGAGAAATGCTGGGGAAAACCATTTATATGGAAAGATTATACTGCTCCACACCCACGAGAATTACAGAATACAATGGAGCAAACCCTTGTGTACCCCTTGTGCACAGAGAGGCTGAAGGGAACATAAGCACAATTGTGTTATTGCCTAAGTTATCATTTCCATCTAAGTGTCCAGAAATGCATAGCTCATCTGCTTTGCATTTATACTGGACCCGTACTGTAGTAATGCACAGTACATCAGGCATGGAGAAGAAGCATCAGGGGCTTTCCTGGTTCTCCTTTGTCTCTCGTTTTTTGTGTGAGTGTGGCTGGCCAGTAAGGGGATCTGAATCCTTGACCTTGGTATTACAACACTGCGCTTCAACCAACTAAGCTAACTGGCAAGCCCTCTTTTGTCTTTTAGTTCTGAATAGAATATAGGTACCTTGTCCTGAAGAGGCTTTAGTGGCGTCAAAACCAAACCAAACCAGAGCAGATAGAACCTTCCCTTCTCTACGCTAGTCAGGTGTGCATTGCATCTCAGGGCCTTTCCTCCTTGTACTTTACCTCGATGCATGGTCTCCCTGTAGCTCCTGCAGGAGTTCAGTGCTCCCCTTGTCCCTGTGGAGTCCTGAGATTGGGCACTTGTGGGCTAATGTGATCATGGCAGTGAGAATCTTCCTTAGAGTCACATGAGTAGAGGCTGCGTCGTCCCTGGCTTCCCTCACTTTCCTCCTACTTGCTGGGGAAAAACCATGAAAAACAAACAAAAACCTTCATAACAAAAGCAACACCAGGTGGTTGAGGATGTTGGATTTTTCTTTTTCTTTTTTCTTTTTTTTCCTTAAAAAAAAATTTATTCACTGGGGAACAGGAATCTGGGACACATCTACAGTTGCCATGACCCTAGGCACCAACTAGAGACATTCCCATGGCATCCGTGTCCCTACTGGACAGCTGTCATCTGAGGAGCCCCAAGGATGAGGTGATACCCTCTGACCTGCTCATACCACCTTTCCCAAAGGGACTTCGTCAGCATGCTTTGTTGTTTTCCCCCAATAAAACATTAAAACAGTACTTCAGTCAATGAGACTTGAGGTCACACTGTGTATGCAAAAGACCCAGAAGACATTATTTTTAAGACCTCAAAGTCATTCTGAGCAGGTGAACTCAGACTCACACAACTTGAGGTTGTCCCCAGGCTAAGGAGACATATAAACACCTATGAATTATAACAGAGTGTGTGGCTGAAGGAAGGACACTGAGTTAGAAGTTGGCCTAAAAGTGGTAAAGTTGAGGAAGATTTTGATGCAAATGAAAGAAAATGGAGATGAGTAGTATATAAAAACACATGGAGTTGAGCTGGAGTAATTCCTACGAGGATGACAGGAGTTTGACTAAGAGAATTCTGGATAGAATTTTCCCATCAGGCTTGAAACAGATTCTAATCCATTATTGCCTCCGTGGCAACCAGCATTGTGCCAGACACATAGTAGGTGGGCAGTAAATGTCTGGTGAGTAAATGCATGAAAAATTGAGTGTTGCAAGATCTAATATATCTAATAAAAGGTAACTCATATTTTATCTACCTTGGTTTAAAATTTTTTCTCTCCTATTGCCTTTTGGATTTCTTGACTTTCAGACAGGGTAGAGTGGCAAAATGGACCTGCCTAGATTATTATTTTTGCCTCACCTGTAATTCTACTTGCCACACGTGGAATGTGAGAATCAGACTGGATAAAGCCCTTTAACCCCTTTATAGTAGAGAGGCCATGTCAATGTCTAAGAAAGACAACAATACCTCCAAAGCATGTTTAAAAGTTTTTGTTACTGGATGGATGTTAAAGTCTTCAGAGAAAGGGTGAGGGCATCTTCCAAACCATTCATGTTTGGAAGTAACTTCTCTATTAAAAAAATTCAACTTTCATGGGGCAAAGTTACAGTTACCATGACGCTTTCTTGCCTGTATAAAAATCTTACATAATATACCTCCCAGGCTAAAGAGGAAATCGCAACCGTTTCACTCCACTTGGAAGGTCATATGCAGTGCAGGGCAGAAATATGAGTAGAACAATCATTCTTTAAAGAGAAGAAAATATGAAGGCCTTGCCTTCTGTGTGATCCTGGAGGTCTCCATAGTAACTGCGTGCTAACTGCTGAACTGTGCACCTGCCGATGGCCGGGCAACTAGCTCTGTGACCTCCAGGCACACGAGCGCCACCTAGTGAGGAAATCCCACTTTCAAAACTTTCCAAACAAAACAACCTCAGCTCTACTCATTTCACTTGCCCTTGAAAATAATGAAGTTTACACGGACAGGCCTATAACTCAAAATATCTTAACAAAGAATCTTAACTTTGGAGTCAAAAGACTAGAGCTAGTCAAACGAACTGAGAATCAGGAACCTAAAAGATTTGACCAATACTTTGTATTACTTATAATTTGTATCAGATTTCTTTTCACTCGTATGTATTTTCACAAGTGCTGATACATTATTTTTCAAATATAAAGAAAATCTTCAAAATAAAGGAGGCAGGAAGAAGAGTTAGGAATAGGGTGAAGAGGGACAGAAACAAGAACTTTCATTACATGGCATGCCGTTTGTTTTTGAACCATGTGAATGTATTGCTAATTAAAAAATTAAGAAAAGGTATGTCTGTACATATTCATGCTGCAAGTAGCCATTTAGTTTCAGCAAAAACAATATCACCATTCTCACTAAATATATTTGCTAATTTGCAAAACAAAACAATGATAATACCTCTTCCCATGAGATTAAAGAATTTTCTCCAAGTAAAAGTCCATGTCTACTAACTGTAGACTGGTACCTATAAAAATTAATCTCTCTGTCTCTTTCACACAAAAACACACACCCGTCCTCTGCATTTCTTACATCTTACATAGGCAGACACCTGAGCTATCAATTTAAAAAAAAAAAAAACTTAAGTCAATGGTATTCAACTTCCTTGGACAAGCTCTATCAAGTACTTTACCTAATTTGATCCTTGGGCAACCAACTAACAAAACAAAAACAAACAGAAAAACCCAACCAGACAAAAAAACCAAATGGATGTTAAAAGTTACAAAGAAAACCCACAATTGATGAAAGAAGACTTCCATTTATCTTTCATAACTTGGAACTTGTGCCAAATGCAGCTTATTGTCATGACAAAGACGTGATCCCAGAAACTGTCAGGCTGGGCTGTGTCGGCATTCCAGGGATACCAGTGTGTTCAGGAGTGGCAGGCCACTGTAATGCCTTCCCATCACACTTCAAAAAGTATGATCATTTGCTTTGAGGTTATTTTATAGAAAGCCCGTTTAAAACTGTTTGGCTAAAAAATGTGAAAAATATCATGTAGTCTTGCAGAATTTTTGCTCCCGTTTGTGCTTAAATTTTTGTTTACAGACCATTTTATCATTAGCTAAAAGACCCTGGAGACTCTATAACTGTTTCCATAAGATGGAAACAAAGCAATGTATGCATAAACTAGACAGCTTTTGCTAAACAAGTGGATGTAATTTTTTCAAGTTCATTTTGAAATTTAGAACCAGATCTTCAGTGAATAAAAGCCATTACACCACCACACTTTACTGTGATTTGCATTTTGGATAAATATGTGGGAAAATATTGCATTTCTGCCATATTTAAAATATAATAATAGAAGATAAAAGTACAGGTTTGGAATTTTGCATATGAACCAGGGAGAGTGGCCTGAGCATAATCTAACCTTAATAGCATGTGTTGGTGTACTTAATGCCAAATATTAAGTACTATCTTCTATTTTATACTTATAAATAAAAATTATAGAAAATAGCAAATAACTTTAGCAATTATTATATATGGTCACAATTTTTACTTATTTATATTCCCTTAAAATATTACACTGAATATTCATAGAAGCTGACAACCAAAAAAAAGTTGAAGTGAAGGTGTTTGGAGATTTTAGATACATACATTTCTATCTTTTACTGTATAAATAAGCTTGTGATTTTAGCTAAGTGCCATAAAATAAGGTGGAATCAATTACAAAACTATTACCTTGTAAAAATGGACTAAGAGATTATTATTTATCTGACAGTTGGTTCTGGAATTATTTTAAAAAGGGAAGAAAATGTACAATTATAACTGTTGAATGATATCTGGTCTATAACTCCAGTCACATGGCTACACAGCTAAAAAGAAGTGAAATCGAACCACCCTCCAGTAAATTAAACTCATGCCAATATCCCATCTAACCTGTTGCCCAACCATTCTCTTCATTTCACCTGTGTTAACCCAACCCTAACCTGTCTGTTCTGAAACTGTTCTTAGAGCAGCCACTGTGATCCAACATTTAGGAGTGGATCACATGAAGCAGAAGAAAATTTCCACAAATCAGCCAGAATTTGATCGCACAGTGTCAATTAGAAAATATGCATATTGCTAGAGCTATAAGCAATATGAAAAAAATCTTTCATGTTTTTGTATATATATGACTCTGAATTTATTTTCTCTAAAAGTGTAAGCTATTTTTGTTGCTTAGTTCTTTACTGTTGGGGAGAACCTAATATTCCCCATGAAATACTACAACTCTTTTCTTTTTCAAAATTACTGTATGTTATAAGACACATTTCATCATGTTCTAGATGGGTATATTATGTCCAAGTAAATGAATTATTTGCAGCTCAGTCTTCAGTTAATGGGTAGAATTGCTGATTGTTTCAATTTGACTATTTAAACAACTGGATTGGAGCTGATAAACTTTCTACTGAGAATTCTACCTTAGAACCAAACTGCAGATCTATTAGTAAAGTTTTATTTAAATTAGATAAAGCTGTGGTCAATACATAATTCTTTGAACACCTAGTTTATAACATGTGGTTACATACTGCTTGATCTAAAGCACTACACATTACTTTCAACATATTCTGTGAAAATTCCATTAACTTCCTGAGGAATCCCATTTTTCTCTGTAAGTCAGTTTAAATCATTAGCTATTTCATCAAACAATTTAACTAGAAATAAAGCAAGACAAGGAATTTTTCTCAGCAAGACTCCCCATTCATTCATTCATCCATTCAATGAACAAATATACAATGAGTGTCTAATGAGTGCCAGACACCAGGTATCTTAACAGCAAACAAAAGAGACATGATCCCTGCTTTCATGGGGAAGGCAGACTTGAATCAAATAAACACAAATGTAGAAACATAGTCACAAATCGATGGGAGTGAGATGAAGGAAGACAATGGGGTGGTATGAAGAATAACAGAATAACTTACTTTAGATTGGGTCTTTGGTAGACCTTACAGATCTCTTTGAGGAAGTGAGATTTAAGTCACCCAAAGGATGAGCCTGAGGCAGCCAGGTGATGAGTGAGGTGGTGGTAGATAAATAATGAATTTTTTTTTAAATATAAGTTTGCAATATTTGGGACATATGCCCACTAAAAAAAAATTGTTGTTTCTCTGAAATTCAAATTTAACTGGGCATTCTGTATTTTATCTGGCAATCCCAGGTGGGCACCTGAGCCCATAGCAAGTGAGAAGGGCTTGAGGTGGGCCAGGGCCCAGCCACTTTGGCGTGGGTGAGGAGGCCAGCATGTAGTCATGGAAGGTGGAAGTGTGGGAGTTGAGGTTGGAGGGCCAGGAGCCCGAGATTACTGCATGGCCTGTTGGTATCATTCTTTCATGCCTTTAATTTTGCCTAAAGCAAAATCAGTACACTGGTCAGAGGCTAAATTCAATTTAATATGATCACTTTTCAATTAATATAAAAACCTGAGAAACATTCTCAGCAAATATATGAACTGTAAACTCCAGCCAGATTTGCTAATTTTGTTGAAAGATAAGTTTAAATACAGCTTTCATGGATGAAGTATGTATATGTTCAACCTCTGCTTTTTGCTTGTCTATTCCATCTTGAATTGGCCTAGTCTATCACTGTATGTGCAGGGGTCCTGACAAATTCTGCTACGGATTGAATGTTTGTGTTCCCCCAAATTCACATGTTGCAGCCTGAATCTCCAATGATGGCATTTGGAGGGGGGGCTTTGGGAGGTAATTAGGTCATGAAGGTAGAGTCCTCAGGAATGAGATTAGTGCCCTTTTAAGAAGAGATCCAAGAGAGATGATCTCTGTCCCCATCACATGAGGATACCCTAAGCAGACGGCCATCTGCAAATCAGGAAGTGGGCCGTCACCAGATACCAGTGCCAGAGTCTTGATCTTGGACTTCCCAGCCTTTAGCACTGTGAAAAATAAATCTCTGTTGTTTAAGCCACCCAGTCTACGGCATTCTGTTATTGCAACCTAAATGGAACAAGACAGATGCTGTCTGGGGGAAACATTGTACAGTCAACCTGAGGTTCCCCACAGAGGCTTTGAATCAACTCTTGCCCATTAAAAGGCTGTGCAGTTCAGCACCTTCGGATAGTCTCACATAAACATCTCTGAGTAGCACATATAATTTAGCCTTTTCAGATCTTTGAGTCAAGTAAACATATTAGCTTCTGTTTTATAATTTTCTCCTTGGTGTTAGAAATCATATAATTACTCCCCCATCTTCCCTTAACCCCTCCCCCCAAATTGTCTACAAGTGTTAAAAGTTTGTTCTTAACATTTAGCTGGTAGCTTTTTGTTAATATACAATTAAATGACATCACAGGGTCTTTCGTTGCAACACTGGAACAATCTAGAAAATGATAGAAAAAAAATCAAATTGTATTCTGCAAACGAGAATGAAATTAACTCTAGCTGCTACAATGTCTCTTAGCTTGTCATCTACATGCATGTGTGCCTCTTCTGTGATTTATTCATTGAAAATTTAACTCATTCATTGAGAGCCCACTCAGTTAAAAGTCAAGCACAATGACAAATTCTAGGGGGGTATTTATTAAATTATATTTAGAAATAAAGATGAAATAACACCGGAAATTCAAAGAATCCCTGGAAAGCAGAGTTTGAATAGTTACGGACTAAGGGTAACAAATCTCATTTCCTTTTAAGATCACCAAGGGTGCTTTTCTCCAAGTACATGTAAGGCCTGTGACTTCAAAACTGCCCTCAGCAAACAACAACAACAACACACAAAGTAACTCACAAAAGAAGATCTGCGTTCCACATTTCTTTTGTATTTTTTCTTAGGGCTGCTGTAACAGAATACCATGCACTGGGTGGCTTCAACAACAGACATGTATTGTCTCACAGTTCTGGAGGCTGGAAGTCTGAAGTCAAGGTGTTGGCAGGGCTATTGAGGAAGATACTGTCTATGCTTCTCATAGCTTTCGGTGGTTGCAGCAATCTTTGGAGTTCCCGGGCTTACAGAAGCATCGCCCAATCCTCCGTCTTCACATGGCGTTCTCCTGGTGTCTCTTCACATCCCCTCCCTCTACGCATGTCTCCGTGTGCAAATTTCCCCTTTTTATAAGGACACCAGTCATACTGGATTAGGGCCCACCCCAATGACCTCATCTTAACTTGACCATCTACAGAGACCCTATTTCCAAATAAGGTCACATTCACATTCACAGTCCTAGGACTTCAACATCTTTTTGTGCAACATACACAATTCAACCCATAACAGTGGAGAACTGAACAACAATCAAATCACCTCTGGGTTTTAAAAAAAAAGAAACCATGCTAAGCTGGTATGATTTTTGATTAGTGAGGAGTCTATGTTTGAGTCCAAGAGTGTCTTATTCTAGACAGACCTAGGACGGCAAGTTTCACACTAGACAACATGACACAAGATGCTGTTTCAGCAGATGATCGTGGGGGAGTTGAATACAACTCACTTTCCAGATCACTGACCAAAATGCAATGATCAAAAGCTTCAGAAGGACCAATTAAAAAAAATCTACTAGTAAAGTCTGATTTTGACAAGCCAACATTTCTTATAAAGATGAATCACTTAGTTCTGCAGGGAAAGGAGCACAGGATTAATTAGGAGGCAAGAGCTCTGCTTTCAGTTATGGTTTCCCCAGATAGCTGTGGCTTTGGTCTGCCAAATTTTCTTAGTGTTAGTATCCTCATGATGGAGTTGGACAACGATTCTTAAATTTCTTCCCAGATCTATTTGTCAGGCACCACTGAGCACTGAAAGACCCAGTGTCATGTGCTCATGCATACCCGAGATGGGAAGAAGCAGCTCTTTCTGTCTAATGCTCCAGAGTAAGAGCTTCAGGCTCTAATCCATGCTGTCTGCACACTGTGTGTCCCTTTAATTTAACAGGTACCTGCCAATGAATATGACTTTAGCTCCCACACAGTGGTACTATGGGTTGTCAAAATATGAATGCACCAATTACACAGAATGGAAAAACTTAGAGCAACTCTTACTAGGCAGCACATGTATGTGCTCCCCTCTTCTCTGAATAACATCTCCTCCACTCACTCAAAAACACTGGGGAGTCACTGTGTGAACAGTGCCACAAAGGAAATGGGAGCTAAGGCCTTCGCCTTTGAGGAATTTGTTGGTCTATGTGGAAGGTTCACCAAACAAATGCATATATGAAATAAAAGGAACATGAGCACATTGAGAAGTATCCATCCAAGTACAGAGGAAGAGCTGTTCTAAAATAGAGTGGCCAGGCCTGGAGACACTAGCCACATTCTCCAGATGACTCAGAAATGCCTCATGGTGGGGTTGCCTTTTCTCTTCTCAGAGCAAGGATCCTACAAAGTAGTTTGTAACATACACATGTTTTCTTGTGAGCGTGAACACATGAAGGCCAGTCGTTAGCTGAACTACTTTTTTAAAACACGTTTTCACAAGGATTCCAGCTTATAGAGAGTGGAAAGTGTCTTGAGAGCCTCAGAAAAGTACCCCAATTCTGGCTTCCTTCTGAATCCTTGGAATGTGTCCTCAAAATCTACAGGATCAAATTGTACTCATGTACATCTATGAATGAAGACTTGGCAAGACATTCTTCCCAACATTTTGGCCAGGCTAGTGCTAGGATTTTTGTAAACTTGTCTATAAAACTATGTCTTTTCACCTTCATATCACCACATATCATTGCTGAGGAAGGGTAAATCAGGCTTCTTGATAATGATTGGTTCAGAGGGGTGGGAATAAAAGTGGGTTTGGTTTGGTAGACCTCTTTGCATTTCCAAGACGTATGTAAGAAACCTGCTTTCCTTCTGGCAATGTCCACTGGAAGAAGGGCTCTTTGGAGCCCTATCATATGACAGGCAGTAACTTCTATCTCCTTATCCAGTGCTACACTTAAAGGGGCTTCTTTTTGGGCAACAGTCATGAAACTTCCAGCATTCCCTGAAGAGAAATGATTCTTTGGCTGGGTGTTTAGACTGTCTTCTTCGGCATTAACATGAGCAGAGATCCTTCTCTGAGAACAAGTTGTTGGTTCCTGTTGAGCAAGAAGGTTGGAATGTACTACCTTCTGTCACTACTCGAATCAGTAAGGTTGAGATTGTTAAATGATTTGTCCCTATCACTAAGACAGTACGCCGATGCTGTTGAGATTGTCCTGGTATGTGGCACCCTGCAGAACTCAGAGTGCTGAATGTACATGTATTTTCACAAAAGGACATACCATAATGTTGACAGAAAGGTACGTGGTGTGGGAAAAATGTCTGCTGAGGGGACTCACTGCAGTTTCTTCCTCATTGAAAATCTTGATCAAACACGGAATGATACTGTGTCAGGGACTTTTAGGCTTACCAGCCAAAAAAAATGTGGCCACACCAATATACACAGGAGTCCTTTACGAATCTCTGCAAATATAAATCCCTAGTGACCTATTCAGAATAAGTTGGTGATGCGCTTTAGTTTTCAGTTGTCACAAACTAATTTCAGTTACATGTGTGTGTAAGCTACCAGCTTTCCTTCCTCAGCCACTCAGCTTACCACAGCAATGATGGTCACTGATTATAGATGCACTTTGTGGATATTTCATGCATAGAGACAGCAGCATACTAAATGTTGCTTAAGGGGGGAAGAACTCAAGATCATTAATGGCAAGGATAATAACAGGGCATATAAAGAAAAGTTGGGGGTTATTATATTCCTGAGTAGAAGAGTAAAGACTCAGACAGCTGATCTGTCCCGTCAGTGACAAAAGGAGTTCCATGGATTGGAAAGGTAAATGTGTTGTCATCTTGGCAACATCTTGTCATCCTGGCTGCATCTCAGCCTTGCCCGGTCTTGTTTATCTTTTCCCCAACACTGTCTGTGACCTAAAGACTCCCATCTACAATAGAGACTTCACATAGGTAGGGAGCTGAATTAAGAGCTTATCAGACATCCAGTGATAGGCAACTTGGGTTTAGGCTTCAGCGTTACAGAATCTCCATTTTAAAACATCAAAATGTTCATTTTGTGCAGTTTGAAATGTGACTTTCAAAGATGACCTTAATCTTAGGGGAGCAGATAGTCTGTCCGACATATGTGAATTTCACTAGACTGCCTGTTTTTGCTTCCCTGGGAGGAATTAAAGTAGATATGCTAAAAGGTTGTACCTCTTTCAGAGCTGATTCTCCCTGGAAGAAAGTGTTAAACCGCAGTCGGCGATGGGAATGGCTGAGGAGGCGTCTAGTCGGTGCCACCGCCTCCGTGGGTGGTTGCTCTTTTGACTTATCTGAATTCAAAATGAGGGGCTGTTTGTAACAAAGTCTTATGTACAAAATGTACACGGTCAGAAAGGTTTGTAATATAACGAATACTCTTATCATCACTAGAATCTTTACAACAGCTTGGATGACTTTTTAATTGTGGCTTAATCTAGTTAATTATGGCAACTCTTCCCCATTTTCCAGGATGATGAATTAATATTACAGATCATTAATGTTACTAAATTGGCATAATGATATAGTAGATTTAACGTCCCAGTTACGTTAAGACCTGCTTTATAATTTGGCTCTTTTGTTATTTGTCTTAAATATAAAAAGCATGCATGGTTTTTGTCTCTTACAGTAGGCTGCCTGTAACTACTTGTACTATTTTCCTTAATAAATTATTGATATAGAAAATCCCAAATGGAAGACTTCTTCATCTTCAGACTCTCTATGAAGCCAACATTTTCTTTCTAATATCCACTTCATCAGTAATAAAAGTTAGAAAGCTCTGGCTCTTGAGCAGGTTTTATAATTAGACAAGACTGTATTTTACATCTGCAAAATACTTATGCTTAGTGGGAAAAAAAATGAGAAACACGATATGTTCCATTCTGTTGCAATGGTTATACCATTTTAATCTCTTAAGTTCAATATATATCCTCTAGCAGGCTATACTTCTAGGATTTCATTTTTAGATCCTTAAGGCAGCATATATCTGTCAAACCAACATAATGAATTTAAAGTGCTAATGCCTAGAAGACCAGAAAAACATTGAAATATATCCTTGGTTGATTAAATTACCACCTCCAGCTACTTTACATCCTTATGTCCAAATAGATTTTCTTTTTACTTACCAAGTGCCGGATCTGGAAGATGTGGAAGATGTAATTTTATGGTAAAAACATGCACATGTCTTTAGACAAGAGCATTTTATTTAAGCATCTTTTTAAAGCCTGTACAGACTTCTGTGATAGGACTTGCAATTTGATTACAGGTCCTTTCGATTATGTTCAAGCTGCAGGTTAACCTTAGGATCTAACAAGTAACTATCAAGTGTGTTCTTAGAATCAGATTTATGTAAAAAATCTGGAGTACTAATATTCAAATATTCATGATAACAATATTGAAAATATGTTAACTTGTTTCGCAAAAATAAAAAGGCAACAATGAATCTTTTTTTTTTTTTTTTTTTGGCAACAATGGATCTTAATCCTCATATTAAAAGTTGTTTATTCAGGAACTGCTTAGATGAACAGACCAACAAATCAAGGCAGCCAAAAGGACCTAGAGACATTCCTTGCCCCTAAATGGGGTTCCTTAGTCATCAATCTAGTCTGTCACAAAAGGGAGACCTGGTGGAAAATATTATTTCTACCTGTAAAAGTGGCAGTCAAAATAACCCTAGAAATAAAAATGCTATGGACCCAAGTGAGGAGAAAATATTGGCTTTCCATTCAACTTTCTACTTCTGGAATTTAAGGTTGAATCAAAGCTGAAAGATGGTCACGTCTTTCTATGTGCCCATATTCACAGACTCACACTGCCTTAAATAATTCCACACAACTATGTACACTTATCACACAGTCTAGTTCATACACATACAAATACACACCCGTACACTCAAGTACACAGTCACAAAACTCAAATATACACATATTTCAGTAATTACTATCATACAATATGTAATAGGAAAAGTAGCAGCAAACTCAGTAGCAGCATGTGAGCTCAATTTCTGTTGAAAGACAACCCATTACAACCATCAGCTACATGACACTCTGTCCTGGCCATCAGGCACTGGAAGGAACGATTCTGACCCAATCAGTATGTTCATTGTCCATACCAGTCTGAACGTGACGAACGGCGGGAGAGAATGGTTCTGCCATTTCCAGGTTAAGTTTCTAGAACCTTGCAGTACCAACATGCAATGCAGAGACAGTGAATATCAGTGGTTAGACATCAGGATGCTGTGATGTCTGGGGGTGAAACTAAAGACCACGATGAATGTGAAATAAAATGACAAGTATCAGAGGAAACAGGAGCAGGGACTGAAGGCAAGAGAGCAGATTTGTAGTGCTTTGAAATGAAACGTTATAATCCCTCCGACAATCCTGTCGACTATGAGCTATAGCACTAGGAGTACAACACAGAAAAAAAGATCCATTGTGGGATAAACAGCTTCTTATAAGGTAAAACTGAATGGCCAAAATAGATGAATAAGGAGACACAATGGGGAGAAAAAAAGAAATGAGTCAGTGGCAATATAAGAAAAAGGTAAAAGTGAACAGAGGACAGAAAAGCAGAAAAGAAAAAAAATGTAAATGAGTGAGACAAAAAAGCCAAAAGACGAAAAAGAAAAAGAGAACAAGAGGGGGAAAGAAGTAATATTTTCCTTGATAAAAATGCACAAAAGAGAAGATGAACTTTGTTCTTTTTCTCTTTCTACTCTCCTCTCTTTTTCTGCTTTTCGCCTCGCAGCACGCCAGCCTAAGCTGAGAGCTGTAATGTCATTAAATTGCAAATGCTTTTTCATTTCCGACACACACTGTTTACTTATCTGGCAAAAACATATGTTGGAAGGAATCCGTTAAATTCTGCCCATTGCCTTGGGTAAAAGTGCAATGGAAACGGACCCACCGAGCGTCCTCTTTCTTCTTCTTTAGCACTCCCCTTATCTACAAGACGGCTTCGCAGAAAACTGGCTAGTTCAATGAAAAATGAAGATACAGCGGGAGATTAGGGAAGAACACTGAGCACAAAATTCCTGGAGAGAGGGTCACTCCATTGCAAATGATTTCACTCCTCTAGATCTGCATAAATTACTATTTTTAAGGCATCTCCAAAGTCTGTATATTTTTCTCACTCTGTCAAACATTTAATTTCACGCCCCGTGTTCTGAATATGCTAAAATGCATATCTCTGATGCACCTTTAAGCCAGAAAAACGAATGCAAAATTGAAGATAAAATGATGCGATTTGCACTACAAGCCTATTACTTGAGGTATTTACATATAGTTTACCTCTGCAGTTCTGAGGATGATTTATTAAAAAAAATCTGGATTAAGCTCATATAAATATGTATAAATCTTTGTTTAGAAAATAGATTTTGCAGCTGTTGTGTCAAAAAAAGTTCTTTAAGATTCTGTGAAGAATTTTCCTTTTAAGCATGCTTTAAGAGGGGATAAAAAGAGGGACAGAATTTGACATTCTGCTTGGTGGGGGGAAAAAGCCTATTCCACCATCCAGCAGTTATAAAGATTCCTTTTATTGCCTTTTTTTACCCAAAGCAGCCAGCCCCTCCTTGCTCTTTTATTATACTTATTTAATTTTCTTCTTCTTTTTTTTTTTTTTTCTTTTTGCTTGGGTCCAAATAGTAGTGACCTGGATTACTAAACTCAAATTAAATATCGGTGTTTAATGACTGAAACAATCATGAGCCTCTTGGACGTGCCCCCAGTCCCTTCTCTCTCTCCTTTTCCAAACAAGCTGTCTTCCACTATATCCTACACAGAGCCTCCTTGCTAACACCAGGCCAGGGAGCTGCAGAGGGAGCCAACTCCTAGTTGCTGATTGGAAAATGATTATAACATACTGCAAGCAAGATATCTTATCCGCTGGAGAAGCAATTCTGAAAAGACTGGCCTTTTGTTTAAACAATCCCCACATGTGCATTTCAGCCTCTCTCTGTCTCTCTTTCTCTCTCTCTCTTTAAATCTAGAGTTTTGTCTCTTTGTCTGAAAAAATGCTTCACTTAGTTCGGCCTCTTGTATGTCCCTCTGATCCCCATTCCTCTGTAATCATTGTGGGGGAATTACTCTTTGCTATTTTCTTGTTAGGCTTTGGGTTTAGGAGAATGCAGATAACAAAGTTGACTAATTCAGGACTGAACACACATTGGACTCTGTAAATATACCACCCGCTACATGATCAGGGCAGGGCCCAGCTTCTGGGCTGCACCTGCCGTGATGCTGTGGGAACGGCTGCTTCTGGAAGCAGGTAGTGGGAACAGCTATTACTTCAAAGCCCACATTAATCCTTTCGCAATTAAAACAAGAAAGGGATGTTTACAGGCATTTGATCACTTTAGGTGGAGATATGAGTTTGCTTACAAAGATTGAATTCCAGTTCTGGTGTGCTGCGTCTGCTTAAAGTTGACTAATGACAATTTTAAATAATGAAACTGCACTCATTTTCAAAAGTTAAGAGTCATTCTTTTTGCACAAAATGGCTTAACAATCCCCCCTAGTGGTCTGATTCCTGTTACTGTGATTTATGAACACTCTCCTTTCCAAAAGTGCCCGCTTGGTCTGTTATGAACAGGTTCATAGCAAAGAAACTGCAGATAAAATC
This sequence comes from Cynocephalus volans, assembly GCF_027409185.1. Classification (NCBI taxonomy): domain Eukaryota; kingdom Metazoa; phylum Chordata; class Mammalia; order Dermoptera; family Cynocephalidae; genus Cynocephalus; species Cynocephalus volans. Next base: position 17,885,914 of record NC_084466.1, read on the forward strand.
AAAGTCAGACAATTTAGAATTGAGCTGAGCTTTCACTGAATTCCTACTTTCCTGCTCCTAGACAGTGGCTACTGCTCACAGAGTGACCAGACTAAAGCTTACACTAGAGCCAGCTTTATATCTTGAGGCTTTTCTTAAAACTGACAAAGAAACCCAGGATTCTCATGTTCACACTCTCATCACTAAAATCAGTGAACAGATGAGGGTGTGATGCACTCGATCTTTTCAATATTTCTGGTGGTGGATTTGGGTTTCTGAAAGGAAAAAGAGTAAGCCATAGAAATGGTCTGTGCCTTTCTTTGAGGAAGGTTTGGCCCAAGCTGGATTATTTCAGTCCTTTAGGACAGAATTACCTTTAAATGATTGAAAAACCCTATGTTTTTCAAGTGTAACCACTAAGAAAATGCCTGGTCATCATTGCCAATCCAGCACTTAATCCTTTTCTTTACCCTGCACACAAATGATGGGAAATCCTGCTTCCTTCAATGTTTGCCGGTGAGATGAACTGTCCAATATTCTCCTCTGCTTCCTTCTGGGCCCATGTCTACACCCAAGATGGGCTGTAATAGAGCTGAAGCCACCTAAGTATTTCAAGCTGAGAACAAGGAGAGAGGAGAGATCCCATTCACCTGCAAGCTAGCTTCATTCCCTTGGCTATGTCCTCGGGCACATTCCTCTTCTGGAGTATGTAGCAATGGAATCTAGCACTCCCATTTGTCCTAGAAGAGGCTTCGCAGCGTTGCCTCCTTGATAGCTCAGATAGCGACAGTATCAGAATTTCTTATATTACTGTAATATAAGAGGAGAATATTAGATATTTACTCAGTGTGCATCTACAAAAAATAGTGCAAAATCATTCTAAACCCTTAAACCTTGACCCACGAGAGGCGTATGATGTTAGGAAAAAGTAACATAAAAACGAATCTATTGCCAACCTCTTTGCACTTCAGCCTTGAAATCTTGCAGACTTTTAACTCTCCAGTTTTCTCCCAAATATTTAAACTATTTCCTTTAACATCACTTGGACTCGGCTTCATTTCTTTCCTTTCAGTTTCTGTGGTCTCCGTCCTAGTCCATGAAATCATCATTTCTTGTTAGAAATATCTCTAGGAGCCCCAGTGCCTCCTTTTATTTATTTATCAATTCATCTTAAACCCAGTGGCAAGGAAATATTGACCTAACCATGCAACTTCCCTTTTCAGAAAACTATAGTTCCCAACTACATCATCATGAAATGTAATCTCCTTAGCTTTGAGGCCCATTAAAAGGACTGGCTTTTCCAATCAACCATTCAGTAATTGAACTGTCACCTTCCTCTATATGCTAGCTTGCATTTCCCACCATAGTCAGTTAAACCTCTTTGCTATTCCTTGAACTACAACTCAGGTTCTTGCACATACCTGCAGAGGCAGATTCACCATGAAGCTAATGAATCTTAAACTTCAGAGCCCTTTCTTGCTGGGGCCATTTCCAAGACTTTATACATAATTTTGCATTTGTTTTTCTTAAGGGGACCCTCCCAATTGTATAAACTTCAGGCCCCACAAAATTGGGACCTACTCCAGGCTTTCCCCTTTATTACTTGTGGATATCTACTCAGTCCAGAATCTTCTTAGAAAATGCACACATACCTTGTTCATTCTGTCTCTTTGAACTATATATTGCACTTGTGTGTGTTGTCAGTTTTAGGAGCTTGAGGGTTTCTCCCTGTGATTGTGTTATCTTTTCCATCAGATGATGTAATAAATCATTCCAAAATAGGGACTATCTCTTATTTACTGAATACCAGAATATAAAAGCATTGGTTTGATATTTTTAACATACTGAACAAACCTTTTTATCAACTGCTTCTGAGGAAGTTTAAAAATTGTTAATTTACTATACAAGTGTTAAAGATTAGTAGAGGCTAAAACTATAATTTCCCAATATCAAGATCACTTAAAGAAATATCAAAACAAACATTCCTGGAGCACGTTCATTGCTGTAGCTTTAACCCTAGAGGGAAATTGAGGTGCTATTACTACAGGAATGGAGAACAGGCACAGGGTGGGTAAAAATGACCATTCCTACCTCCTGGCCCTCACATAGTTTCTAATCTAGGAGGGGAGGGAAAAGACAAACACCTGGAAAACTAAATAATGATAAGCTATCACATGCATGGGTAGGAATGAGATCATCCTGGGCAGTACATAAAGTATCTTTGTCACTAGGCCACTTCCATTTCTTTCTAGACAAATGTGAAGAATAATTACAAAGCAACAGAAATCTTTATAAACTGCTGGTTAGAGTGTAATTTTGTAGAGCCACTGTAGAAAACAGTTTGGGATCACCTTGTGTAGCGGTCTCACCCCTTGGTGTATGTCTTAGAGAACTGCTTTCACACCCGCACGAGAATGTTCAATGTCTATCGACAGGAGACTGGTTAAATAAGTTGTTGTAAATCCACCCAATGAAATACCGAACAGAGGGGAAAAATAAAAGAATTACAGTGACATGCAACAACAATCTGGATCTTAGAAACCTGACTGAAAAGATTACATTCACTATGACACCATGTATACGAAAGCTCAAAACCATAAAGACAAACAATATGTTATGGAAGGGTAATATTATGTATACATAAAATATTACATGATAGGGCCGACCCTGTGGCTCATTCGGGAGAGTGCAGCGCTGGGAGCGTAGCGGCGCTAGGAGCACCGAGGCCACGGGTTCGGATCCTATGTAGGGATGGCTGGTGCACTCACTGGCTGAGTGTGGTGCGGGCGACACCAAGCCAAGAGTTACGAATCCCTTACCGGTCACAAAAAATAAAATAAAATAAAATAAAATATTACATGATAAAAAGATTTTAAGTGCTTTCAGTCACAACTTCAGGAGTCAAAAAAGATAAAAATGAAAAATAAAAATACATAAACTCTTGCACTTCCTGCAAATCTGTTTATGGATTACTTTCTTTGAAATAAAAATCCCTCTCATTTTCTGTTAGCTATTTACTATATTTTTAAAAAGTGATTATGGAAAATTTGGAATATACAACAATAGACAGAACAGTATAGTAAATCCTCATGTACCTTCCACTCAACCCTAACAATCCTTAACCAATGGATGAACCTTCTCCATACACAGGTGAAGGTAGTAGATCCTTCCTCTATCTACTACCTTCACCTGTGTGTATTAAGTTGAAGCAACTATCCATGCATCGTTATCATTTCACAGTGATATTGATAGGATTGATATCACAGTTATATTCATCCATTTATATAACAGTGTATACCTTTAAAAGTGACTGTTAAGGAACCCACAATACCATTATTACACTTTTTAAAAGCCACAATTAATTTTTTAATATCATAAAATAGCTAGAATTCAAATTGCTAGTTGTCTCTTTTACATCAAAAGTTGTTTTTATAGTTCTTTAAAAGCAAGATTCAAATAAGGGCCACATCTTTTTGTCTGGTTGATATGTGTATTAAGACTGTTTTTGTGGGGGGGGGGTTCTGTTGTTTTGTTTTTCTATAATCTTCTTCCATATCTTCTTTCCTTTGCAATTTTTTATTGTTGAAGAAACTACATAGATAGTTTTCTCCTGTAGGGTTTCTCACATCCTGCATTTTGCTGATTGTGTCCTGCGCTAAGTTTATCGTGTTCCTCTGTCCTCTCTTTTTCTAGTAAATTGATCGTTGGATCTAGAGACTTGATCAAATTCAGGTTGTATTCTTTGACGAGCCCACTTTGCAGGTATTCTTCTGTCAGGAGGCATACAACCCTTTGTTCTTTTTGTGATGTTAGCAGGCATCGGTGCCCAATGCCTAGACCCATTTGTTCTTTGGAGTTGCAAAATGGTGACAGTCTATCATCCCATCCCTTCTTCATTCATTAGCTGCAATACCTGTAAAAGAGAAACATCCCCTCAACTACTAGTACAGTTATATAGGGGAGGCAGGGTAAATGTTTGATTCCTTTTCCTCTTTATCAGTTTTCAAAATGATTTGGTTTCCATCAATGGCAACCATTTTTTTAGTATCATTATGAACCAATGTATTTAACCATGTTAGATGCATTTCAATCCATTGCAGATACTATTCTTATTTTATTTTATTGTTTGTTTATTTATTTATTATGATTATTTTACATTCTAAGATGTTGTGTGGAGCAATTGCAGGGAAGATGAGAGGGGAAAGGAAGGGGGGAGGGTGGAAGGATGAGGAAGGAGGGAGGGGGGCATGGTCGAGGCCTGTGGCATCCCCCTCTTCCAACAGGTGAGCCCAGGGGGCTTCTGGTGGCAGTTTGGTCATGACTAAGCTGGATGCAGACTTCAAGGAAGCATAGCCAAGGTCATTGGCCACCCCCTGGGAACCAGGGGCTCTTCCAGCAGCCACTTGGTGGTTGTCACTGGGCCAGGTGCAGATATCAAGAGGCATGGCTGAGGGCCTCGGCCCTCTCTCCAGAAGCTTGGGGGCTTCTGCTCCTTCTAGGTTTTATAGGTGTTCTTTGGTGGTGTTAGACCTTTACTGGTTAATATCAGATCTTTGTCTCTGATCTATGGGTGTTTTGTTTTTGCTTTCAGTTCTGTGTTGGATTATTTGTTATTCCCACCACTTAAACTCTACACTGGAACCAATTTGTTATCCTTTGGTTACTTCTAAAATGGAAGAACTTCCTGTGGCGACCAGCACTTGAGCCCTGTGGTTGAGCTAAATTGTTGCTTTGCTGCTGATTCCCTGGGGAAGGCTTTTTGTGCAGCACTGGTTTTAATTGTTGGCCTTGTAAGCACTTTGAGGTCTTGTGACGTCCAGTACACCTGGGTTGTGTGGAAATTCTGGTCTGGGCTTGAGTCTTTTCAGCAAACTGCACCCCCTGCAGTTCTATATTCCTGACCAGTCAACACTGAATGATTCTGTGGAATCATTGGAGGGCAGATCAGCTGTCCACGTGTGCCCCAGTGTTCCCCCAGTGGGACAGTCTCCCCCACCCCCCACACTCCAAACACTTCCCATGAGATGGGCCATGCACTTGTCCCTTGCAATGACTCACTGGCCTTTGAGTGGCTCCTTTTTTCTGTTATCTGTGGCCCCTCGCTCCTATGTGAATCCAAGGGAACACTGTTAGTGGTCTTGCTGGCCTGGGGTCCACCGAGGTCCTCTTTGCCCCTGCTGCCTCCAAGTAACTTCATAGGGAGGGCACGGCAGTGGCTTATGCCAGCTCTTGCTCTATGTGCTCACCAGAGCCAGCCTTGAAGTGGTCGGGGCTCAAAATGGTCAGAGCGGTCCCCTGTTTCTCTCATTGTGGCTTCTCCTGCCTTCATGAACACCCTAGTTCTCTCTTCATCTTCCCCTGAGCTCTAGCAGACCCAGCTAGGTAGTCGTTATTTTTTAATAGCTGTAAATTGGTTGATTGTGGGAGAGGGTGACACTGGGGACCATCTGCCAATCTTGATCAGAAATCCAAGGAATATTTTTAAACTCAGCAAAATGTTTTCTTTGGGGATTTAGGGGTTTGTTTTGTTAAACAGCAGTAAAATTTCATAAGAACAAATGTTCTCCCCAAATTGCTCAGACTCCTAAGTAAATACTACCTTACATTCATAGAAGTGTCAAACTAAAGGCGATATTACAACTGATTCATCTGAAATACAAGGAATCATTCGAGACTACTATAAACAACTATACGCCAACAAATATGAAAATCTGGAGGAAATGGATAAATTTCTGGACACACACAAGCTCCCAAAACTGAACCATGAAAACGTAGAAAATTTGAACAGACCAATAACAATAAAGGAGATTGAAGCTATTATCAGAAGGCTCCCAACAAAGAAAAGCCCAGGACCAGATGGATTCACAGCAGAATTTTACTAAACATTCAAAGAGGAATTGACACCGATTCTTTGCAAACTGTTCCAAAAGATTGAAACAGACACAAATCTCCCAAACTCATTCTATGAAGCAAACATCATTCTGATACCAAAACCAGGTAAAGATATAACCAAAAAAGAAAACTACAGGCCGATATCCTTGATGAATATAGATGCAAAAACCCTCACTAAAATACTAGCAAACAGAATACAGCAACACATACGTAAAATTATTCACCACGATCAAGTGGGATTCATCCCAGGGATGCAAGTTTGGTTCAACATACACAACTCAATAAATGTGATACATCATATTAATAAACTCAAACACAAGGACCATATGATCATCTCTATAGATGCTGAAAAAGCATTTGATAAAGTTCAGCACTCATTCATGACAAAGACCCTCTATAAGTTAGGTATACAGGGAAAATATCTCAACATAATTAAAGCAATGTATGACAAACCCACTGCCAATATCATCCTGAATGGGGAAAAGCTGAAAGCTTTTCCTTTAAGAACAGGAACTAGACAAGGATGCCCACTCTCACCACTCCTATTCAACATAGTGTTGGAAGTACTAGCCAGAGCAATCAGAGAAGAGAAGGAAATAAAGGGCATCCAGATTGGAAAAGATGAGGTCAAACTGTCCCTCTTTGCAGATGACATGATCCTATATATCGAAAAGCCTAAAACCTCTACAAAAAAACTCTTGGAATTGATAAATGATTTCAGTACAGTAGCAGGATACAAAATCAACACACAAAAATCAGTAGCATTTCTTTCCTCCAATAGTGAACATGCAGAAAGAGAAATCAAGAAAGCCTGCCCATTTACAATAGCCACCAAAAAAATAAAATACTTAGGCATTGAGTTAACCAAGGAGGTGAAAAATCTCTATCATGAGAACTACAAACCACTGCTGAGAGAAATTAGAGAGGATACAAGAAGATGGAAAGATATCCCATGCTCTTGGATGGGAAGAATCAACATAGTGAAAATGTCCATACTACCCAAAGTGATATACAAATTCAATGCATTCCCCATCAAAATTCCAAAGACATTTTTCTCAGAAATGGAAAGAACTATCCAGACATTTATATGGAATAATAAAAGACCACGAATAGCCAAAGCAATGCTGAGCAAAAAAAAATAAAGCTGGAGACATAACACTACCTGACTTTAAGCTATACTACAAAGCTATAATAACCAAAACAGTATGGTACTGGCATAAAAACAGACACACTGACCAATGGAATAGAATAGAGAATCCAGAAATTAACCCACACACTTGCTGCCATCTGATCTTTGACAAAGGCACCAAGCCTATTCACTGGGGAAGGGACTGCTTCTTCAGCAAATGGTGCTGGGAATAACTGGATATCCATATGCCGGAGAGTGAAACTAGATCCATACCTCTCACCATATACTAAAATCAACTCAAAATGGATTAAGGATTTAAATATACACCCTGAAACAATAAAACTTCTTAAAGAAAACATAGGAGAAACACTTCAGGAAATAGGACTGGACACAGACTTCATGAATACGACCCCAAAAGCACGGGCAACCAAAGGAAAAATAAACAAATGGGATTATATCAAACTAAAAAGCTTCTGCACAGCAAAAGAAATAATTAACAGAGTTAAAAGACAACCAACAGAGTGGGAGAAAATATTTGCAAAATATACATCTGACAAAGGATTAATATCCAGAATATATAAGGAACTCAAACAACTTTACAAGAAGAAAACAAGCAACCCAATTAAAAAATGGGCAAAAGAGCTAAGTAGGCATTTCTCTAAGGACGATATACAAATGGCCTACAGACATATGAAAAAATGCTCAACATCACTCAGCATCCGGGAAATGCCAATCAAAACCACACTGAGATACCATCTAACCCCACTTAGGATGGCTAAAATCCAAAAGACTCTGAATGATAAATGCTGGCGAGGTTGCAGAGAAAAAGGAACTCTCACACATTGTTGGTGGGACTGCAAAATGGTGCAGCCTCTATGGAAAATGGTATGGAGGTTCCTCAAACAATTGCAGATAAATCTACCATATGACCCAGCTATCCCACTGCTGGGAATATACCCAGAGGAATGGAAATCATCAAGTCGAAAGTATACCTGTTCCCCAATGTTCATTGCAGCGCTCTTTACGATAGCCAAGAGTTGGAACCAGCCCAAATGTCCATCATTGGATGAGTGGATATGGAAAATGTGGTACATCTACACAATGGAATACTACTCAGCTATAAAAACGAATGAAATACTGCCATTTGCAACAACATGGATGGACCTTGAGAGAATTACATTAAGTGAAACGAGTCAGGCACAGAAAGAGAAATACTACATGTTCTCACTTATTGGTGGGAACTAAAAATTAATATATAAATTCACACACACACACACACACACACACACACACTAAAAGCGGGGAGGGGGAAGAAGATATAACAACTACAATTACTTGAAGTTGATATGACAAGCAAACAGAAAGGACATTGTTGAGGGGGAGGGAGGAGAGGGATGAGGGAGGAAGGTTTTGGTCATGGGGAGCAATAATCAACCACAATGTATATCGACAAAATAAAATTTAAAAAAAGAAAAAAAGAAGCGTTAAACTATTTTCACATGTTTTCATGCTTTATCGTCACAAACAATCCTTGTCTTAATAGGAAGGGGATTTTGGTTTCCTCCTAAGATAAAAGAATTTAATATTTGTTCTCTCTTTGCACCTACTTTTCTTAACTCCAATTCAGCATTCCATTCAATCTCCGCAATGTCATACATCTCATAAAACAGCCTGGTGATGGCTTGCAATGGCATCATCATATAAAAAGTTAGGCCCAACCTTTCAGTTCCTCATTGATAAGATAAAGATCTTCTGAACCCTACCTAGCAGGGTAGTAGGGAGTTAGTATTAAATGCCTGAAGGGTGCCTGCCTAAGTAGGCACTTCTCACTTCTCCCTTCAGAAAAGATATAGGAATTTAAATAACTTGTCCAAAGTTACACCATTAATTGATAGAGCTGAAGTGATCCTTCAACTATAAAAGTCCAATGCCCATTCATATTCTTTCTACTAAGATAAAATGCTGTGATTTTAAAATATGTGAACCATACACATGCCTAGCTCTCTACACACTCGTCCTTTATCTTATTTGTATATGTATACATGGGTCTACATGTATGAATGTATGTACATAAACATATATATACACATACATGCATATGCACATACACAAATAAGATAAAGGATGAGCATGCAGAGAGCTAGACAAGTATATTATTCACAGTATATTATTATACTCAACACATATGTGTGGCTGACACAATTTCTTCAGATAATGAGTTCTATGTATTTATTACAGGTTTTAACAACTTGTTTTTGAAGTATATGCCTAACTTTGATCATAAATTTAAGGACCAACTATATCAGTCTTGAACATTGTTTAATTCTCAGCTTGTGCTCAAGAAATATTAAATTATGGCCATAATGTTACAGGAAACAAAGTGAATAATTCAAAATCAAAAGTCATATCAAAGGAAAAATGAAACTGGTTATTTATGGAAAATTAAGCCAACAGTCATTCTGATTTCAACTCTTCCAACCAAAACAGACTGTTGGAAAAGGAACAGTGTTCTAAGTAGATTACATACCACAGGAAATGTACTGGTTTCCACAATCTTTACTTATATAGGTGTCTAATAGAGCAAAATCTGGCTCCTGTGGTGTACATTCCTGAGGCAGGGTGTGGTAACTCAATTCCAGCATTTTAACCATAACTTTAACTTTCTTACAATTCTAATGTCTACTGGGTACATTTTTAGGCAGACCTAACAGTTTTTGTAATACATTATATATACCTCACATGAGGACTTATTTGTCACAATCTGGCAAAAAAAAAAAAAAAAAAAAAATGGTGCTAAATTTTGTGTCTCTTGGTAGATGCAAGGAGAGTGAACTAAACGGTGTACTTTTGAGACACCCGTCCACAAATGTGAAATCCAATGGGTGAATACAAAAGAAAATGAAATGAGACATATCTGAAAAGTAGCTGCTGTAATGAGCTAATCACACCTCAAAGCATAACACTGTTTTTTAAAAAAAAAATAACAGAAGCAATAAAATCCTATTATGGATTAATCTTGTGCCAAATTTTGTTTTTTCATCAAATCTATTTTGAGCTAAAGAAAATACAAAAATGCAAATGAAGGGCCTGATCCCCCAGATCTTGTGAACATGTAAGGGCTGATACACTTCAAAGATTTTTTTTAACTCATAAATTAAAATCATCATACGACACAGCAAAACATACTTATTTGTAAACCTTTTAATTTTATATTCCATGTAAAGTTTCAGCCTAATAAAAGTCTTTGGGAGAGAGGGCTTTAAAAATCCTACAATTAGATGTTTACTAAATAAATACTGATCTAATTTGAGTTCTTATATATGCTCTGTATTCTTAGATGTCAAATGAGAATTCAGTTGTCTCACATGGCGAACAAAAACTAAACAGCAACAGTAAAACCCTGTTTGAAAAGAGTCAGTGCCAAAAATATGCAGCCCGGTCCTCTTCAGATATACACACCACTTGAACACAAAGGGTGAGGGAGTTCATGGAAGGGTTGTTTGTGCAGTATTCCCCTGTGTGCTTTCTCCATCAGGGATGAAATATTCATTAGTAGACCTAAACAAACTCTTCAGAACATTTTTATCTCAAAGTGAGAAAATGCTATTTAAACAGGCTGCTAATGAAGCCATCCACCATCTTGTTTGATGTTGTTCTTGTAGTTAAAGAGTGTTCTAAAAGGCTTCAGGCAGCACCTACTCTCAGTTGGCAACTGTTTTAACCTTTGTGGGGTGATTGTGTAGTTGCAACACAGACTCTTCCTATAAAATGCCAACCCACATGCTGTAAATGTAAAATAGGACAATATTCGCGGACATCAACTATCTAGTATCAGGTATCACATAAACTACATTTTATTGCATGAGGTCACACACTGTAGAAGTATATAATAACATATCATTATGAGGATGCTGCTTCTTAGAATTCAAAGCATAAGAAAGACTGCGTTTCTGTCCCAAAGCCAGAGAGCCCCGAAAGTATTGGGAAATAAATGTATGCTGTTGATGAAATATGTAAAATAAGTAGTTTGTGCATGTAACTTTCAGAGGAATATCTAACACTGCTTATACGCAAATATACAATGGGAAATAATTTTATATTATTTCAATGTATGTGTGTGTATACATACATATTACACAAAACTATAAGTAAAGTTAAAGTATACAAAAGGGAATTTTTACATTAAGATTGTAATGATGCAAAGAAATTTTAAGATGGTCTTGTCATTTATGCAATACTATTTTGTTAAATAGGATGAGTACAGCTATTGGGAAGATGATTTTCTAGTATTTGTGCTGACATGGAATGTGTGCCAAAGCCAGTAGGCACTATGTACAAAGTCACCAAATACAGTATTCTCTACCCAGGTGATACACAGGCATTTCAAACTCAATACCTTGAAAACAAAACTCAATATATCACCCCATTAAAATTGCCCCTCTTCATGTATTTTCTTTTTCAATTCATAATACACTATCTATGATAGGCAGAATTCTAAGATGCCTCTCAGTGACCCACACCTTTGAGTGTGATCAGGGCCTATGAGTATGATGGGATTGCACTCTGGTGATTATGTTAGAAATGTGGCAAAGGTGAAAGGATTTTGCAGATGTAATTAAAGTCTCTAATTGGTTGACATTGAATTAATCAAAAGGGAGATGAACCTGGTGGTCCTGATCTAATCAGGTGAGCCCTTTAAAGAGGGTTGGAGAGATTCTCCTGATGGCCTGAAGAAGTAAACTACTACATTGAGAAAGAACCTGTGAGAGGGCCACCTGGGAGTAACTGGGAGCAGCCCCTGGGAGCTAAGAGTGGCGTGGCTACGGCCAGCAAAAGAATAGGGACCTCAGTCTTAGAACTACGAGGAACTGAATTCTGCCAACACCCACATTCACTTGGAAGAAGACTTCGGGCTCCAGAAAGAAAGAAATATGGTCTAGCTGACACCTTTGTTGAAGCCTTGTAAGACCCTGGGCAGAGGACCCAGTTAAACTGTGCTTGGACTCGTGAGCCATGGAGATTGACATAATCAATATATGTTGTTTTAAGCTGCTAAATTTATGGAATTTTGTTAAACAGCATACAAAACTAATATATCATCTACTCAGTTTCTTAAAGCAAGGCAGAGATCTTGGAAGTCATCCTTACCCATTCTTTGACCATGACTATTCACGGTCAATTTCATTTCCTAAACATTGTTACTACTCCCCTTACTGTTTTCTGTCAGTTCTGCACTAATTCTCACCTGGATTGCTGTAGTAAGTTCTGTGACTGTAGACTCTCACTTCAACAACCCATACTTGAACCTGAGGCCAGTATTTGCTTACCACAGACTAATCATGATACCCTCTTCCTAAGATACTTTATGATCAAATTTGTATTCCTTAGTCTGATATTCAAAGTGCCTTTTGATCTGGCCACTGCCCACCTTGCTCGCCTCATCTTCTGACACTCTCTAACTTGTACCCTGCTCTCCAGGCTTACCAAATGACTTATGTTTCACCACACATTCTCACTGAAACCCCTGTGCTTTGCACAGGCCATTGCTTTGCTTGGAATGCACTTCCTTCCTTGGACCATCTGGTGAACTTCCTCACTCATTCTTCAAGATTCTGATCTCTTCGCCTCACCTTTCATCTCCCTGTCCACCATCTCCAAACCTGCAGTTGCTTTCCCCTACAGTCTTTCCATCAAACCTTGCGCAGGATTCCCGTGGTACTTTGATTCCACGCCTATCCTTTATCTGCAAGGGCTTCCTGAGGACAGAGCCTCCATTTCCTTTTTCATTCCTTTATAGGCCCACCCCTAACACACTGCTTGGCACCTAGTCAGCAGTGAGTAAAACTTCATGAATAAGAGGAGACATAGTAGGAACTCACTAACATAGTCAAATATTGTTTATGGGGCTGGCCAGTTAGCTCAGTTGGTTAGAGCTCGGTGTAAAAACATCAAGGTCGAGGGTTCAGATCCCTGTACCAGCCAGCCGCCAAAAAAAAAAAAATTTATTTATGAAACTTTCACATACGCTCAGCATTGTGCAACATGCTATGTAAAATTTAAAAGGCACAATGAATTAAGATCATAAACTAATACCACTGGCATAAGACAAACCATAAAGACACTATAGCAGGAAGGAAACTAAAACACAAACTAAAAGCAGGACTATCGTTAAATATGTGCTATGAATAAATGAGTGCACTAGAAAGGAAGGAAATTAATTTGGGCATGAAATAGAAATCCAGAGCTCCTGGATAAGCACAGAACCTCACCCACAGAAGGGAGAGGCCTTTATCATGAAAACCTATCCTTTCTCTCTTCTCTTTGGTCATGTAAAACCCACCGAGTGCCTACCACATGCTGATAAAACAGGTTCACCCCAGTTTAGCAGAACTTTTAGTGAAGATGCATTTCTGTTATTCTACCTTCTTCTTTGATGAAAAAGGCTGCTTGTCTTTACAAAGCTCTAAGACATAATTGAGCATTGTTTATAACAGTGAAAAATCAGGAAAACTCCAAATGGCTAATCCAAATGTCTAACCCAAATATTCAGGAATTCATTAAATAAGTTGTGGTATGTTTGCACATGTAATATCATTCAGGTATTTTAACTGGTGCTGAAAATTAATATATCCTGAACATAATAAAATAATATTATAGTATTATCCTGTTTAATGTGTGTGTGATATTTATGTTATATTTAACCGTAAAGGGAAAAAATGTGGAAGAATAGACACAAATTTATTAACAGTAGTGTCTGGCTGGTGGACATAGGTTTTTTTGTGTCTGTTTTTGTTTTGGTAATATTCTTTTCTTTTTTGTATTTTTAAATTTTCCTCCATTAAATTCTTCTAATTTTTCTATGTATTTGTTTTGCAATGGAATATATAAAAAAAGCAATTTCTAATTTAAAAAAAATGAATGTTTTTTCCCATAACTGTATGTGGCCATTAGGAGATCGTGTTCCTGTAGACAAACTTACTTAGAAAAGTGGTCATCATTCAACAAATATTTATTGAGTGCCTATTATGTGCTAGGCCTGCTGCTAAATTGTAAGAATATATTGGTGATAAAATACAGCTCCTACCCTCAAGGAGCTCACAGTGTAGAGAGGAGGAAGAACATTGGAAATTTCATTGCACTATGGTAAGGCATGGATTGTAGACAGCCTGGGAGAGGTGAGCCAGAGAGGGTTCCGAGAGGAGCCAACATTTAAGTTGAGCCCTGAAGATCAAAAGTCAGGGTATTCTTATTTAAAAAAACAAAAACAAAAAACCCCAAAGCAAACATCTTTCTTCCTCCCACAGTTGGTTATCTTCTTCATCCCACAGATGAATGAGGATATGTGCTGTAGGGTTTTCCTTTCACTGACCCCATTAACTTTGCTCAGACATCCTGAGTTCACAGGCTCAGGTCTGTGAGGGCGGTCAGTGACCGGTAGTTCTTTCCTGGGCTTCCAGGCAGCACTACCAACATCAAACCTGTAAGGCTTCTGTGACTAACTTTTGGCAGGTGACAGCATGTTCAATCACTAAATGCTTTTTAAAAGTCTAACCTAAGTCACTCTTACTGTAGTTTTGAATTGTTGCATATAATTCTGTCATCTGCGAAATACAAAAGAGCTATTTCCTCCATATAGTTCCACTTTAAATCACATTTTTGTTTTTAAGAAACCCCTTTGGCCTTTTCTTTAATTCTTGTAACTATCCCTCCTTTCACATTTCCTCAGTTTTAGCTAATTTCTTCAGCCCTGTTCAATATATCCATAGTCCTCTCAAAATACTAACATCCAATTGAAACTAACATTTCAATAGAGGTTTAGCCTAGCTACACTAAGTAAAACAAAATAATGCATTTCTAGCTCTTCCGTGTGATCTTTCCATTTAATATATTAGATATATATTATTTAATGTATTAGTCTTGTAGAATGAAATCTACTCTATTACTTAGTCATATTCAACTACAGCCCAGTGTGCGTATTGCCTCTATACCTTGTGTCTGGTTAGCTATGCCCCCTCTTACATGAAACAACTTTGTTAGCAACCTTCATAGCTGTGATCACAATGGCAACTTCTAAAAATATTTTCAGGTAAAATTTACACAGAGTGAAATGCATGGATCTTGAGTGTATAATTTGGTGAATTTTGATAAATGTATACATCCATGCAACCAACATTCAATCAAGATAAGAACATTTTTAGTACCCCAGAAAGTTCCCTTGTCTCCCCTTCTAATCAATTCCCACTATTCATATTTGTATCACCATAGATTAGTTTTGCCTCTTCTAAATTTCACATAAATGTAAGCATACCCTTTCACATGGAATATGACTTTTTTTCTTCAAATGATGTCTTTGTGATTCATTCATGTTGTTATATATATATATATATCAGTAGTTCATATGTTTTTGTTGCTGAGTAGTAATATTCCATTATATGAATATACCACAGTTTTGTTTACTTATCCTCCTGTTTATGGATATTTAGGTTGTTCACAGGTTTTGACTATTATTAAAGTTGCTATGAACACTTATTCAAGACAAGAGTTTTCATGGATATGTGGGCTTTTTTCTCTTAGGTAAAGACATAGGAATGGAATTGCTAGGTCCTTGGATCCACGTATGTTTAACCCTATAAAAAATTGCCAGTACATTTTCCAAAGTGGTTGTATCATTTTACACTCTTGGCAATAATGTATTTGACTTCACGTTGCCATTTGGAAACTGCCAGTTTTACTCAAGTCAGCCATACTAGTGGGAGTAAAGTTACATTTGGTTTTGATTTATATTTTTTGGTAACTAATGATGTTGAATATCTTTTCATGTGCCTATTGGTCGTTCATGTATCTTTTTTTATGAAGCATCAGTTCAAGATTTCTGCCCCTTTTCATAAATTGGGTTGTGTTTTAAAATCCTTTTGTGGATATACATATTGTGAATATTTTCTACTAGTCTGTGGCTTGCCATTCATTTTCTTCATGGTGTCTTTTGAAAGCAGAAGTTTTAAGTTGATGAAGCCTATTTTATCAACTATCTCTGATGCTTAGTGTTTTTTGTGCCTTAAATTATTTGCCTACCCCAAGGTCACAAAGTTTTCTTCTAGAAGCTTTTTAGTTTGAAATTTTATGTCTTATAGCTATTAGTCTTCTCAAATTAAATTTTTTTTAAAGTTGGGGTCAAAGTTTTATCATTTTTCCATACAATTGTCCAGTCATTCTAGTACCATTTGTTGCAAAGACTTTCCTTTTCCCATTTAATTGTCTTGGCTCCTTTGTTATTGAGCAATTGAATATATAAATGTTGACCAATTTCGGGACTCTATATTCTGTTCCATTGATCTGTTTGTCTGTCTTTACACCAAAACCACATCATCTTTATGTGGTACCATAGCTTTAGAGTAAGTATTAAAATCAAGTCATGTGAGTCTAATTTTGTTCTTATTTTTCAATATTTTTTTGGCTACATCTTTCAAATTATATACTGTTTAATACTAATAAACATAATCTTTGAAAAAACTCAATTTATTAAACTTATAATTTCAAGATGGTTGTTTTGGCCAACAATAACCAATATAATCCCTCTTTGTCTAGAGGGTCTTGCCAAGTCTACTTAAACAGATTAGCAATCTTATATCCAATGTTGACATTTGTACATAAAATCAATCTTTCAGGGATGTGTGTGAATAAAACAACCTTTAACTCATATTTTAAAATCTCATTTAAAACATTTCTAAAGAAAAAAATTCTGATGATAGAGCTATATGCTATGCTACATACTATTCCTGAAGGGAGCATTTTATAACCATTACTAATGACACACCTATTTTTGATGCCAAGGTCAACACTGTTTTATGGAAACAGGGTTATATATTTGCAAAAGGATAAAAAATGCTAAAAAAGTACACCTCTAATGAATGGGATAAATAAATACCCAACTTTAAAACATAGTAACAAAATGTAAGGCAAGAGTCTTATTTTCTTTAACAAACCTCAAGCAGAGTATAACATTTAATGAAAATGAGTAATAATGTGCTTTTTGAGAAAGAAGTTATGCTACCAATAAAAATCAGCCATTGAGTGATCTAGGAAACTTGATTGCCCTTCCTTCCCCCGCTCCACAAGTACAGCACAAACAGAGTGAATGTTAAGATTCTCCTCTACTCCTCTTCCAAAGGGTCCTTGAATGTTCTGGCAAGTATCTTCTGCAAACATGAGAGGCTCAGTATGTCTATCTTCTATGCCGTACAAAATATTTCACTAGAAGTTTGTTTTAATCAAAAGAAGGGAGTAGAGTATAGCAGCTAATAAGCTTTTGAGTCTGACATACTCCCAATTCTGTCACTTAACTGTGTAATATTGGGTAAGTTGATTCAACTATTTGAACTCATTTCTTCTCAAGGTTATTGAGAGGATTACATTAAACAATGTGTACTTGCCACACTGCCTTGAACTCTGTAAGTGATGAGTAAGTTGTCACTGCTGGTTTCTTTTTTAGATTTTTCCCAAAGTAGGTAAACACAACACAAATATGCCAACAAAGACACATAATTTACAAATTCAGGACACTTAAAATTACCCAATAATCATAATCTTCATCATGTCCTTGAATGCTGGGAGTATGCATGAGTGGAACAGGCATATTAGACTGGGACTCAAGGGCCCGGATTCTGGTCTTGGTTCTGCCTCTATGTGGCCATGTGATTTTTAGCAAATTATCTACCCCTGGAAGCTCGAGATTCCTTATCAGTAAAGTGAAGACATTGTTTTAGGAGAATCCTAAGAATCCTTTTCAGATCTAGGATTTTATGATTTGACAGTGTAATGTAATTGCCACTCTGCTCTGATCTAACTAGGTGAATGTTCAGGACAAAATGTTTCACTTCCCCTAACTGCCCTCTAGCACTTAGGGAAGGGGCTGGGGCTGTGTCAGCGTAGGTGCTGGAGTCATTTAACCTATTGGAAAGCTTTTGCAGAAGAACTCTTACTAGCATAAGAAGTCACACTTGATGTGGCAGAAACAAACATCTAACAGGTCATTTGAGTGTGACTTGTATTGGTAGGAAGACATGGCCTCTGACACTTCTTGAGTTGATCTCTCACCAAACATCTTTATCACTTGGACTAAATAAGTCTCCTGACAAATTATCATATGAAAGCTTTCTTCATTAATCTCAATTATAATATCTATAACTTAATTGCTTGCATTGTGTAGAACAATCTGGATATTAACGTTCAAGTCCTGGATATATTGGACTAGAAAGTCCCATCTTTCTGTATTCTCAGTTGAAGAAAATAATGCCTGTGTGTCACCAATTCTAAGATGCATATATTTTTCAAATTTTAAAGTCTCTGAAATTGAACATCTGACGGCCAATGTGTTTGGAAGGCATTGTGTCATAATTTGATTAGAAGCACTTTCCTTAGTAAAATTAATGGTGAGTCTTAAAAGCAATGGAATCTTAGATTTAATTAAATATAGTAAAATCCTGCCCACTTAATACAAGTTTGTAAAGTTTAGATGAAATAAACGGTCTTTTAAAAGTCTTGTCAATTATAAAGAGAAGAGAATGGACTAAATGTTGTCTAAAGTTCTTAGCATAAATGACCTTAGAAGTCCTATATGAATGCAAGATCTTATTATTAAATTGATTTCCCTATGCAACATGAGAAAATGTGCTGACGTAAACTAGGATAAAACTATACTGGCTGCTGTGATTTCCTTATTGGCCAAAGAAATCAAATGCTGAAATACATAGGTTCTTTTTATCAACCTTCCCCAAACTGTAGTTTATTCTCAGAGATAAATTAATATTGAAAGCCAAAATCCAGTAAAATTAAAATCAGTAATAATTTAAATCAACAAATGTATATAAATATATGTGTCTTTATATGCTTATAAGATATAAGCAGCAAATGTAGTAAAACTTAAGTATTCAAGCACATATGAGGGTACTTCAAAAAGTTCATAAAAAGGTTTAATTATCTTGTAAATCTATTTTTTCTATGAACTTTTTGAAATACCCTCGTATGTCCTCATCTAATAAGCCATCTTTGCAAACTATTGACTCAGTCTAATGATGTTGTCACAGTTAAAACATTTCTGGTACTCATCTATGTACTTTTAAAAAGATTAATGACTAGACATTAATCTTTGTTTTTTATAAATTAAAGTTCTTTTGCAACTATTTTTTTCTCGTTATAAAGAGTAGTACATGATCTTTGTAGAGAATTTGGAAAAAGCAGAAAAGGATAAATAAGAAAATTTAAATTCCACCACCATGAAGTAATCATTATTGAAGATTAATTGGAATTGGAGGGTACTGGCATGTATAAAGTTTATATCCTTTTTTTAAAAACTATGCTCATTCTATCATGACTATTTTCATATCAGTAAATATTCTTCCAAAACATCTTTGCAGGGTAGGTTGGAAAGATTTGGAAAAAGAAAATGGTGGATCCCTACCTGGCTTTTTACACAGTGGCTCTTGACTCTGGTTGTAAATCACAAGCAATCTGCAGAAATTTAAAAAAAAAAAAAAAAATACAATGGCCAGATTCCATGCTCAGAGATTATCAATGAATTAGTTTGGAATGAAATATAGGCACAATTTTTTTTTCCTCAAGTGATTCTAATGTGTAGCCTTGGATGAGAACTATAGTTTCACATGAAAATAAATTCCAAGTAGATTAAAGATTTCATTTTTAAAAAAATTAAAACAATGAGGTTAGTGAATAAAAACATAAATGTAGATGTAATCTTGGGGTACTGAAGAACACCAAAGGCAGAAACCCCAAAGGAAAATATTCATATATCTGACTAAATGAAAACTTTAAATTTCTGAATGTCTAAAAAAAATTATATATAAAACTGAAAAGCAAATCACAAAGTAGGAAAAACATTTCTAATATGCAATATAGGCAAAGCTCTTAGAAAGTATAAAGAAGACAAAAAGATAACGGAAAAGGTCAAATATAGGCAAATCACCCAGAAAAAAAAAGTTATTATATATATGGAGATAAAAAGCATTTCATTTTTAAATGAAAATAGGATGAGCTGAGCTTCAGAATATATTACTCCTTTCCTGACTCCTCCCCTACCCCCACCCTTGCCACACATAACTCAGGTGCTATACAGCCGTGTTTACATTCATGCCCTGAAGCTTTGCCTTATTAAAAAAAAAATCAAACTCAAAGCAAATATATTAAAACTAAAACATGAATACATAAAGAGGAAAATCACACTGACACATAAAGATCTCATAAAATCAGATGCAAAAGAACATAGCACCACTTTATTACTGCTTGAGTCCAGCTCTGCACAGGTCCAACTTGCAATAAAAAAAAGTCTTTTCAATCTGCTCTAGTGACTTTACCCTTATTAGAATGCATACTCATTATTTCGTGATTACTCCTCTATATAAAACATACCATTTTGTGCCTTGGTTTCCACACCCCTTGTACAGTATTCGTATTTTATCTCTAAAGATTGTAATAAATTACTTCAAACACAATAACCCATTTAAGAATGGATTTTATAGGCAAAAAGGCACACCTTTAGTGATGTGATTGCAACCATCAGATGCTCCAATTCTCCCCAAGCATGTATTACACAGTGTGAACACAAATGGTGCCGCACCGTGAAGAGGCTATTACAGCCTGAATGAGTCAACTCAACCCAGTGTGTACTTCCTAGTTTCAGGATGTATCCATAGGAACCCTTTGAAATGTTTTGTTTTATTAATTTGGCTCCTTTCTGGTTTTCACTAGAGCCAAGGCTTTCAAGATAATGCAGTTTGGACATGTCACAGCTGTTAAAACTCAGCACAAGCTTGAGCTGGCGAGTGGTGTATCATCAAGAATCAGAAACACCAAAACAACATTATGATAAAGAGTAGAAATAGGAAAAATAAGGAGACGACAAAGGGCAGGAAATATGCCTTACGGACTTAAAGCAGAGCCCTGGGGGGAAACATCTGGTTCGGAGCAAAAAGTAATTCTTTTAGCACAGTGAAGGGATCTTGCTGGATAGCGTGAGGAGTGGCCAGATCTGACAGAGGGGTTCCCGGAAGCTGAAGCCAGGCAGTGAAACGTTACTCTCTGGAAAGCAATTTATATTTTAAAAAGTGAAAAATCTATGACCTTGAAATTTATATAGGAGCCATAATCTGCAATTTTTGCTATGGGTTTAAAACCTGACCTTACTGTGTCAGCAATGTTTTCCATCTTGAATTCTCAGGTTAACTTTATGAACCACCCTACATGCTTTGAGGAACAATCAAAAACAGAATTTACAGAGGTTTGAAAGGATTGTTAGTTTGGGAACATTAAGTGTTAACAACTATTAAATATCTTTTATTTCCACGAAACCTGAAATCTTTACAAAATAAAATAAAGAATATCATAGTTTACTAATTTGACAAGAAACATAAGCTACAGCCAGTTGCAGTGTATCCAGGAAAAAAACTGCTTTCCACTTAAAAAAATCTCTGTCTATCCTCTCTGCAAAGAAAGGCTTTTACAAACACAGATTTCTGGGTATGTTTTAAAAACTAATCTGAAAGATCTATAAGCCTCACAGGCTAGGCAAGAGATTTAAAAGTTTATTTTGTGTGGGAGTAGGTTGGAATGAAGTCATGTGTGAATTAGAATCTTGAACATATTCCATTTGATGTAGGAGGTGCTCAGTTTCCCCCCGCTCTGGTTACAGGACACACTTCTGAGTTTCAAGCCATTCCCCGTCTCAGTTGCCTCCTCTATGCCCGCCCCAGAGGAAAGTTACTGTTGATAGTTAGACCTATTTTCGGCAGCAACACAGGGAAAATGAGACTAATAGGGGCTGGCTTATGCAAATCAAGTGCCTGGGCATGCTCAGTAGAGAAGGGTTATATAACCTTGGTAGCTGACCGACCTTCCACTTGGGGTGCTAAAGAGCACAGAATATTCTCAAATGTGTTTGGAGAATGTGATAGGATTTGACCAATGAACATGCTCCAAGAAGAGACCAACTGAACATGTGCGAGACAGTGTTACATAACCGGGAATCACCCCCTTAATTGAATACTCATTAGATAGTGAGACTATAAAAGCCAAATCCCAGCAGAAGGCAGAGTTGTTTCTCAGCTTCTTGGGGCTAACCTGCACTTTGCTGGCTGAGGTGTGTATGCTTTCTTTTGTATAAAACTTACTATCATAAAGTGGTTGTTCACTTTCTTGAGCCAGTTTGTACTCTGCACTAAACTTTAAGAGTGCATTTTTTTTTTTTTTTTTACACTTTTGTATTAAACTTGATATGGGCCCTGCTCAGTCTCTGGAGTTATGCCACACTCTTTCTGTGAAATCTGTATCCCTTATTCACTACATTAAACCTGTTCTCACTTTCTACCATGACTCTGCTCTTGAATTCTTTCCTGTGGCAGAGTCAAGAACGTGGTAAGAGGACCAGGTGCATTGAGGTTGACTATCAGGTCCCCCAGACCCTTTCTCCAGCATCACAATCATGTCTACTTTCTGTTCTAACCACATATGCACGATTATTTAAAACAAACATTTCATCTCATGGATATTTATATATTATCTTCATGAATGGACAGATTGGGAAGAACCTCGGGTTCAATCAAAATTTTATGCACAATCTTCAGGTCTATAAATACTGAGCATTGCACTGGGTAGGCACAAGTATCATACATAATGCTGACAACAACTTCATGAGTTACTAATATTAGACTCTCAGACTGGCCACTTCTCACTATCCTGTAAGACCCCTTCTCTGGGCTAAAAGAATCACTATTTGCTATGAACCAGTTTACAGATGAGAAAATCATTGAAAAAGTCACAGCCAGGATTTGAAATCAGGTCTGTCTTGCTACAAAGTTTATGCTTTTTCAGTATATCAATAATACTTTTTAATTATGAAAGATTTCAGTACCTTTATATCTAACCAGCCATATTCTAAAGCATCTAATGGCAATAAACCTGAAAATAAGTGATGTATAAAACAAAAATTCAAAATAATATAGCTGACTTTAAATATCCTTTTCAGAACAAACACATATGAGTTTTGTCTTTAAACAGACATTCTCAAGAAAGGAGTGAATCTGAACATTCTCATTCTCCAAACTCCTGAAGTGTATACCTTATTAAGTAACCCAGGCTTTTTTTATTTTTTAAATCTCCTCAGTTTGGAACGGTAAAACTTTCAAAAATGTATTGAATGATGGTTCAACATAGGAAATGTATTAATACTATTCACCGTATTAATAAAACAAACTTTGAGCAATAAATTACCATTTTTTTATAAATTACCCAGTCTAAGGTATTTTGTTGCAGCAGCTTGAACAGACTAAGACACATGGATATAACTTTTCCCATCACTTTATTTTTAAGTTACCTATATAATTATATTTGAAGTGAGATTTTTGCAGATAGCATACAGTTGGGTCATTTAAAAAAAAATCTATTCTGATAATCTCTGTCTTCTAATTGGTGTGTTTAGAACACTTACATTTAATGTAACTATTAATGTGTTTGGATTTAGGTCTATCAATTTATTATTTATTTTCTGCTTGTTTTCTGTGTTTTTTTGTTTTGTTTTGTTTGACTGGTAAGGGGATCGCAACCCTCAGCATGGTGTTGTCTGCCCCACGCTCAGCCAGTGAGTGCACCGGCCATCCCCATATAGGATCTGAACCTGTGGCCTTGGCGTTACCAGCGCTGCACTCTCCCGAGTGAGCCACGGGGCTGGCCCTTGTTTTGTTTTTAATTACTGTTTCCTTTTTCTTCTCTTCTTTTGGGTTACTTGATTTTTTTTATTCCATTTTAATTTTCCTATTGTATTTTTGACAATATCTGTTTGTGTAGCTTTTGTTTATTTTTTCAGTTGTTGCGCTAGGGATTACAATATATATACTTAACTTTTCAATGTCTACTTGGGATCCCTACGTGTGAAATGTAGAAATCTTACCACCATATATGTTTATAAAAACTATTTAACACTGTTCTGGAGGTACCAGGAATAAGAGGCAAAAATGAGAGGCGTAAACAGAGAAGACAAAAATGACCAATATATGATAAAAGAAAACATTAAAATATCCAGGGGTATCAAAAATGTACAATGTCTGTATGAAGTTTTTAAAAGATGATTGATAAACACATACTTACATTAAAGAAATAGAAAGGTATTTCATACCAGTTTCTTTAATCACTATGGCAATAACTATAGTTTCAGACAATTAATGATATGCTGGGCTGAGGAGCCAGTGAGAGAAGCTAACATCTGTGGGTTTAACACCCAACATGTTAAGGCAATCAGATCTCCCTAAATTGATATAAAAATTTAATTCATTTCACTAAAAATACTAAACAAGATTTTTTTCTTTTGAAACATCAGAAAAACTGATCCAAATTTCATATGAAAAAATGAACAAGAATAATAGGAAGAACCGTGAAAAAGAACACCAATGGGAAATTATCCCTACTACAGAGTAAGGCATATTTTAAAATTACAATAACTGAAACAGTGTGGTACTAGATCATAAATCAACAGTTCATTGAACAGCCTTAGAAGTCCAGAAATTGATTAACAAATTAATAAAGAAAAGGTGAACTACATAATATGTAATGCTGTAATAGTGGGCAATCATCTGAAAAAAATTAAGTTGGATTCCTAGTTTATATTTTAAAGCAAAATAAATTCCATATATATCAAAAATTTAAACATAAAAGCTCCATAAAACTACTATTAAAAAAATGGGGGATTTAAACATAATCTCAAAGAGATAAGACTTTTCTACCTGTGAGACAGGTAGAACATAGAATTCCAAAAGAAAAAAAAGACTGATAATTCCACGTGTGTGTGTGTGTGTGTGTGTGTGTGTGTGTGTATGTGTGTGTGTGTAGTCTTTAAGGAAAAAAATACCATTAACAAAGTAAAAAGAAAAATGACAAACTGGGAAACAAATTTTAAACTCATCACAAATGACCAATTCCTTTTATAAAAAACTTCAGCAAATCAATAAGGAAAAGATAATCAACCCAATAGGAAAATGGGCACAGATATGAACTGACAGATCATAAAACAGTAAAGAAAATTATTATTACACATATAAATAATAATAAGAGAAATATAAATTAAAACTGTAATGAGTTAAAAGTTATTATTAGATTGGCACCTAATATTGTGCAATGGTATTTGTGATGACTTCTGACACCAAATACCTGAAGTTAAGCCAAACTTCACCAGGTTAGGGCCACCATTCTCCACATGACTGCCCTTTTTTCAGACACTAGCAGCAAATGTGGCATTTCTAGGGCCATCCTCACTTATGACCAACTGCCTACAAGTCAGTGGTTCCACACACACCCGAGTTTGTAGAATTCACTAGCATAACTCACAGAACTCAGGAAAGCACTATACATGTGATTTTAGTTTATTATAGCAAAAGGATACAAATCAGAACAGCTGAAAGAAGACATAGGATGAGGTTTAGGAGAACCCCAAACACAAAGTTTCCATATTCTAAGGGACGAGTCCCTCCTGCACATTGAGGTATGAGACACACAGAGTATTGGCAACCAGGGAAGCTCACGTGAACTTCACTATCCAGAGTTTCTGTTGGGGTTTTACTACGATGGCATGATTGACTGAATCATTGGCCAGAAGGCTTATCTCAACCTCCATCCCCTCCTCCTTCCCCAGAGGTTGGGCTGGTATCATGTGTCTCAAAGCCCCAACCCTCTAATCAGATGGTTAGTCTTTCTGGTGTGACCAGCCCCCATCCTGAGTCATCTCGTTAGCCTAACTATCAGGACCCACCACAAATAACAAAGACACTTCTGTCATTTAGAAAATTGCGCAGATTTAGATCTGGTGGGGGTGGAGGTGGGGGCATACTGAGAGAAGGGGAGGAACTCCAGACAAAATCTTGCTTACATAGTTTTAATTCCAGCCTGGTCTGTAATAGCATATTAGTCCATTTCTGTTGCTTATAACGAAATACCTGGAACTGGTGATTTATAAAGAAAAATGAAATTTATTGCTTACAGTTTCTGAGGCTGAGAGTCCAAAGTCCATCTGGTGGTGACAACAGTGACCCAGGGGTCTCACATTGCAAAATGGTGGAAGCAGAGAGAGCAGAGAGAAAGACAGACTCTCCTCTTTTAAAGCCCTCAGAACCATGCCCCCGACCACCATTCCTAGTCCATTCACTACTGCATGGTCCTACGATCCAATCACCTCTTCCAGGCTCCACCTTTCAGTTACCATAATATGATTTCCCACCCTCTTAACAGTCACAGTGGGGGCTAAGTTTCTAATACATAAAACTTGGGGGACACAATTCAAGCTTCAATGAGTTTGGAGGGGATTAATTCAATCCACTACAAATAACAAAAGACTAGAAACCAATAATGTCCAGTAACAGAGAACTGATAAAAAAAGAAATTAACGAACACCTGAATAATGGAGTTCTGTGCAATTGATGAAAAGAATGGGGTGACTCTGTAGGTAGGGCTACAGAATCAACTGCTGAATGTGCAAAACAATCTGTATGGTATGCTGTAATTTGTGTTTCATACGCAGACATACTTTGTTTTATTGTGCTTTGCTTGATTGTACTTTACAGATATTGCATTTTTACAACTTCAAGATTTGTGCCAATCCTGTGTCAAGCAGGTCTGTTGGCACCTTTTGCAACAGCATGTGCTCACTTCATGTCTCTGCATCACATTTTGGTAGTTCTCACAATATTTCAAACTTTTTCATTATTATTATATCTGTTATCATATCCTATGATTAGTGATCTTTGATGTTATTACTGTAATTGTTTTGGGGTGCCATGAACCATGCCCATATAAGATGGCAAACAATTGATAAATGTTGTGTGTTCTGACTACTCCATCCACCAGCTGTTCTTCATCTCTTTCCCTCTCCTCAGCCTTCACTATTCCCTAAGACATGACAATATTGAAAACAGTCCAGTTAAGAGTTCTACAATGGCCTCTAAGTGTTCAAGTGAAAGGAACAGTTGCAGGTCTCTCATTTTACATCAAAAGCTAGAAATGATTAAGCTTAGTGAGAAGGGCTTTTGAAAGCCAAGACAGACCAAAAGATAGGCCTCTTACACCAAACAGTTGGCCAAGTTGTGAATACAAATGAAAAGTCCTTGAAGGAAATTAAAAGTGCTACTTAAATGAACACATGAATGATATGAAAGCCTTATTGCTGAGATGGAGAAAGTTTTAGTGGTGTGGATAGGTCAAACCAGCCACGACATTCCCTCAAGCCAAAGACTAATTGAGAGCGAGGCCCTAACTCTTTCATTCTGGGAAGGCTGAGAGAGGAAGCTGCAGAAGAAGAGTTTGAAGCTAGCAGAGGTTGGTTCATGAGGTTTAAGGAAAGAAGCCCTCTCCATAACGTAAAAGTGCCAGGTAAAGCAGCAAGTGCTGATGTAGAAGCTGCAGCAAGTTATCCAGAAGGTCTAGCTAAGAAAATTGATGAAGGTGGCCACACCAAACAACATTTTCAGTGTAGATGAAACAGCTGTATATTGGAAGAAGACGCCTTATAGGACTTTCATAGCTAGAGAGAAGTCAATGGCTAGCTTCAAAGCTACAAAGGAGAGCCTGACTCTCGTTAGGGACTCATGCAGCTGGTGATTTTAAGTTGAAGCCAATGCTTATTTACCATTCTGAAAATCTTAGGGCCCTTAAGAATTGTGCTAAATCTACTGTTTGTACTCTATGTATGGAACAAGGAAGCCTGGATGACAGCACATCTGTTTACAGCATGGTTTACCAAATATTTTAAATCCTCTGTTGAGATCTACTGATCAGACAAAAAGATTTCTTTCAAAATGCTACTCTCATTGACAATGCACCTGGTTACCTACAAGCTCTGATGGAGATGTAAGAAGGATTAATGTTGTTTTCTTGCCCGCTAACACAACAACCATACTGCAGTCCATGGATGAAAGAGTAATTTTGACTTTCAAGTCTTATTATTTAAGATCTACATTTTTAAAAGTCTATAGCTGCCATAGACAGTGACCCCTCTGATGGATCTGGGCAAAGTAAATTGAAAACCTTCTGGAAAGGATTCATCATTCTTGATACCATTAAGAACATTTGTGATTCATGAGAGATCAAAATACCAACATTAACAGGAGGTTGGAAGAAGTTGATTCCAACTCTCATGGATGAGTTTGAGGGGTTCAAGACTTCAGTGGAGGGAAAGTAACTGAAAAAGTGGTGGAAATAGCAAGAGAACTAGAATTAGAAGTGAAGCCTAAAGATGTGGCCGATAAAACTTTAACAGATGGGAAGTGGCTTCTTATGAATGAGCAAAGAAAGTGGTTTCTTGAGATGAAAGCTATTCCTGGTGAAGATGCTATGAACATTGTTGAAATGACAACAAGGGATTTAGAATATTATATACACTTAGTTGATAAAGCAGCAGCAGGATTTGAGAGGACTGACTCCAATTTTGAAAATTCTACTGTGGGTAAAATGCCATCAAACAGCACTGCATGCTACAGAGAAATCTTTCGTGAAAGGAAGAGTCAATCAATGCATCAAGCTTCATTTTTATCTTATTTTAAGAAATTGCCACAGTAACTACAACCTTCCACATCTATCACCCTGATCAGTCAGCAGCCATCAACTTCGAGGCAAGACCCTCCACCAGCAAAAAGATCACAACTCACTAAAGGCTCAGATGATCATTAGCATTTTTTTAGCAATAAAGTATTTTCTAAGTAAGGTATGTACATTGTTTTTTAATTTTTATTTATTTATTTATTTTTCTTTTATAAGGGCAACTTTTTCTTTATTTGTCTGGACTACAGGAATTTTACACATCATCTTTCAGATGTATTTTAGGCATCTGCATTTCAAGTTTCAGATTCCCACGTTTGTCAAAGCCTTGATTACAACACTTTTACTACTGTTATTGAAGCAGCCTCTTAATTTTTTTCCCTGAATCATTCTTATCCTCACACTATTACCAGGTTAATGTTCCAAAGTGCATTCTTTAGAAGACTAAAGTACATTCATACCGTCACTCTCCTGTTCAAAATCTTTAGTGGGCACAAAAGCCAAATTCCTTAAATCTTCTCTCAAAACCCACCGTCACCATGAGTATCCTAGCCTTATCTTATATTTATTTTATTTCCATCCTTATCTCCTGATGGTACTCCAAGTTTGCCATATGAAAGAGACCAATGGGCCTGTTTTCGGAAGATGCTTTACCATGTCCTGCCTTTGGGTCTTTATTGATCCTAGTTCCTACCCTACTCTACCCCGTCATACTCACCCCACACCCCTATTCTAGCAATGTCTGCCCATGTCATTTCCTTTGTTTTTTTGTTTTGTTTTGTTTTTAAATTTTATTTTGTCGATATACATTGTGGTTGATTCTTGTTGCCCCTTACCAAAACTTACCTCCCTCCTCCCTCTCCTACCTCCCCCCCAACAATGTCCTTTCTGTTTGCTTGTCATATCAACTTCAAGTAATTGTGGTTGTTATATCTTCTTCCTCCCCCACCCCCAGGTTTTTTGTTTTTTTGTGTGTGTGTGAATTAATATATTAATTTTTAGTTCCCACCAATAAGTGAGAACATGTGGTATTTCTCTTTCTGTGCCTGACTCGTTTCACTTAATATAATTCTCTCAAGGTCCATCCATGTTGTTGCAAATGGCAGTATTTCATTCGTTTTTATAGCTGAGTAGTATTCCATTGTGTAGATGTAACACATTTTCCGTATCCACTCATCCAATGATGGACATTTGGGCTGGTTCCAACTCTTGGCTATTGTAAAGAGTGCTGCAACGAACATTAGGGAAGAGGTATACCTTCGACTTGATGATTTCCATTCCTCTGGGTATATTCCGAGCACTGGGATAGCTGGGTCATATGATAGATCTATCTGCAATTGTTTGAGGAACCTCCATACCATTTTCCATAGAGGCTGCACCATTTTGCAGTCCCACCAACAATGTATGAGAGTTCCTTTTTCTCCGCAACCTCACCAGCATTTGTCGTTCAGAGTCTTTTAGA
Source organism: Cynocephalus volans (assembly GCF_027409185.1). Classification (NCBI taxonomy): domain Eukaryota; kingdom Metazoa; phylum Chordata; class Mammalia; order Dermoptera; family Cynocephalidae; genus Cynocephalus; species Cynocephalus volans. Next base: position 17,915,958 of record NC_084466.1, read on the forward strand.
TTTTAGCCATCCTAAGTGGGGTTAGATGGTATCTCAATGTGGTTTTGATTTGCATTTCCCGGATGCTGAGTGATGTTGAGCATATTTTCATGTGTCTGTTGGCCATTTGTATATCGTCCTTAGAGAAATGCCTACTTAGCTCTTTTGCCCATTTTTTAATTGGGTTGCTTGTTTTCTTCTTGTAAAGTTGTTTGAGTTCCTTATATATTCTGGATATTAATCCTTTGTCAGATGTATATTTTGCAAATATTTTCTCTCACTCTGTTGGTTGTCTTTTAACTCTGTTAATTGTTTCTTTTGCTGTGCAGAAGCTTTTTAGTTTGATATAATCCCATTTGTTTATTTTTCCTTTGGTTGCCCGTGCTTTTGGGGTCGTATTCATGAAGTCTGTGCCCAGTCCTATTTCCTGAAGTGTTTCTCCTATGTTTTCTTTAAGAAGTTTTATTGTTTCAGGGTGTATATTTAAATCCTTAATCCATTTTGAGTTGATTTTAGTATATGGTGAGAGGTATGGATCTAGTTTCACTCTCCGGCATATGGATATCCAGTTATCCCAGCACCATTTGCTGAAGAGGCAGTCCCTTCCCCAGTGAATAGGCTTGATGCCTTTGTCAAAGATCAGATGGCAGCAAGTGTGTGGGTTGATTTCTGGATTCTCTATTCTATTCCATTGATCAGTGTGTCCGTTTTTATGCCAGTACCATACTGTTTTGGTTATTATAGCTTTGTAGTATTGCTTAAAGTCAGGTAGTGTTATGTCTCCAGCTTTATTTTTTTTTTGCTCAGCATTGCTTTGGCTATGCGTGGTCTTTTATTATTCCATATAAATGTCTGGATAGTTCTTTCCATTTCTGAGAAAAATGTCTTTGGAATTTTGATGGGGATTGCATTGAATTTGTATATCACTTTGGGTAGTATGGACATTTTCACTATGTTGATTCTTCCCATCCAAGAGCATGGGATATCTTTCCATCTTCTTGTATCCTCTCTAATTTCTCTCAGTAGTGGTTTGTAGTTCTCATGATAGAGATTTTTCACCTCCTTGGTTAACTCAATTCCTAAGTATTTTATTTTTTTGGTGGCTATTGTAAATGGGCAGGCTTTCTTGATTTCTCTTTCTGCATGTTCACTATTGGAGAATAGAAATGCTACTGATTTTTGTGTGTTGATTTTGTATCCTGCTACTGTGCTGAAATCATTTATCAATTCCAAGAGTTTTTTGGTAGAGGTTTTAGGCTGTTCGATATATAGGATCATGTCATCTGCAAAGAGGGACAGTTTGACTTCATCTTTTCCAATCTGGATGCCCTTTATTTCCTTCTCTTCTCTGATTGCTCTGGCTAGTACTTCCAACACTATGTTGAATAGGAGTGGTGAGAGTGGGCATCCTTGTCTAGTTCCTGTTCTTAAAGGAAAAGCTTTCAGCTTTTCCCCATTCAGGATGATATTGGCAGTGGGTTTGGCATATATGGCTTTAATTATGTTGAGGTACTTTCTCTCTATACCTAACTTATAGAGGGTCTTTGTCATGAATGAGTGCTGAACTTTATCAAATGCTTTTTCAGCATCTATAGAGATGATCATATGGTCCTTGTGTTTGAGTTTATTAATATGGTGTATCACTTTTATTGATTTGCATATGTTGAACCAAACTTGCATCCCTGGGATGAATCCCACTTGATTGTGGTGAATAATTTTACGTATGTGTTGCTGTATTCTGTTTGCTAGTATTTTAGTGAGGGTTTTTGCATCTATATTCATCAAGGATATCGGCCTGTAGTTTTCTTTTTTGGTTATATCTTTACGTGGTTTTGGTATCAGGATGATGTTTGCTTCATAGAATGAGTTTGGGAGATTTGCGTCCGTTTCAATCTTTTGGAATAGTTTGTAAAGAATCGGTGTCAATTCCTCTTTGAATGTTTGGTAAAATTCTGCTGTGAATCCATCTGGTCCTGGGCTTTTCTTTGTTGGGAGCCTTCTGATAACAGCTTTAATCTCCTTTATTGTCATTGGTCTGTTCAAATTTTCTACGTCTTCATGGTTCAGTTTTGGGAGCTGGTGTGTGTCCAGAAATTTATCCATTTCCTCCAGATTTTCAAATTTGTTGGCGTATAGTTGTTTATAGTAGTCTCGAATGATTCCTCGTATTTCAGATGAATCAGTTGTAATATCGCCTTTTTCATTTCTAATTTTTGTTATTTGAATCTTCTCTCTTCTTTTTTTGTTAGCCATGCTAATGGTTTGTCAATTTTATTTATCTTTTCAAAAAACAAACTTTTTGATTCATTGATCTTTTGTATTGTTTTTTGGGTTTCAATTTCATTAAGTTCTGCTCTCATCTTAATGATTTCTTTCCGTCTGCTAACTTTAGATTTGGATTGTTCTTGTTTTTCTAGTTCTTTAAGGTGAAGTGTTAGGTTGTTCACTTGCCATCTTTCCATTCTTCTGAGGTGAGCATTTAATGCAATAAATTTCCCCCTCAATACTGCTTTTGCAGTATCCCACAGGTTTTGGTATGATGTATCATTATTTTCATTAGTTTCAATAAATTTTTTGATTTCCTGCTTGATTTCTTCTTGGACCCATATGTCATTAAGTAGAATGCTGTTTAAGTTCCATGTGTTTGTATAGTTTCCAGAGTTTCGTTTGTTATTGAATTCTAGTTTTAATCCATTGTGGTCTGAGAAAATACATGGGATAATTCCAATTTTTTTGAATTTGTTGACACTTGATTTGTGACCTAATATGTGATCTATCCTGGAGAATGATCCATGTGCTGATGAGAAGAATGAATATTCTGAGGTTGTTGGATGGAATGTTCTGTAGATATCTGCCAATTCCAATTGGTCTAGAGTCTTGTTTAGATCTTGTGTTTCTCTACTGATTCTTTGCCTAGATGATCTGTCTAATATTGACAGTGGGGTGTTCAGGTCCCCTGCTATTATGGTATTAGTGTCTATTTCTTTCTTTAGGTCTAATAGGGTTTGTTTTATAAATCTGGCTGCTCCAACATTGGTGCGTACATATTTATGATTGTTATGTCTTCTTGATGGATCAGTCCTTTTATCATTAAGTAGTGTCCCTCATTGTCTCTTTTTATGGTTTTTAGTTTAAAGTCTATTTTGTCAGATATAAGAATAGCTACTCCAGCTTGTTTTTCTTTTCTATTTGCATGGTAAATCTTTTTCCATCCTTTCACTCTTAGTCTATGTGAATCTTTATGGGTGAGGTGGGTCTCTTGTAGGCAGCATATAGTTTGGTCCTCCTTTTTAATCCAGTCAGCCAGTTGTGTCTTTTGATTGGGGAATTTAAGCCTTTTACATTAAGAGTTGTTATTGAAAGGTGTTGATTTATTCCTAGCATTTTATTAGTTGTTTGGTTGTCTTAGGTGTCTTTTGTTCCTTGCTTTCTGATTTACTGTTTGGTTTCTGTGTTTGTTGGTTCCTTAGGTTGTAGATAGCATTTTTGTTTGTTTGTTTTCTCTTCATGAATGCCATTTTTATTATACTAGTGGGTTTTGATTTTTCTTGGGTTTTCATGGTAGTGGTAGTTATTTTTCAGGAACCAAACCCAGTACTCCCTTGAGGATTTCTTGTAAGGGTGGTCGTTTGGTAGTGAACTGCAGTTTTTGTTTGTCTGAGAAATATACTATTCGCCCTTCATTTCGGAAGGGTAGCTTTGCAGGGTAGAGTATTCTTGGCTGGCAATCTTTGTCTTTTAGTATTTTGAATATATCATCCCATTCCTTTCTAGCTTTTAGGGTTTGTGATGAAAAGTCTGATGTTAGCCTGATTGGGGCTCCCTTATAGGTGATTTGATGCTTCTCTCTTGAAGCTTTTAAGATTCTCTCTTTGTCTCTGAGTTTTGCCAATTTGACTATAACATGTCTTGGAGAAGGCCTTTTTGGGTTGAATACATTTGGAGATCGTTGAGCTTCCTGGATCTGAAGATCTGTGATTTTTCCTATACCTGGCGAGTTTTCTGCCACTATTTTGTCGAATATGTTTTCAATTCAATCTCCATTTTCCTCCCCTTCTGGAATACCCATGACTTGGATATTTGAGCACTTAAGGTTGTATGGTATCTCTCTCAGATTTTCTTCAATGTCTTTGATTCTTTTTTCTTTCTTTTTTTGTCTGCTTGTGTTATTTCAAACAGCCCATCTTCAAGTTCAGAGGTTCTCTCTTCAACTTCGACAAGCCTGCTGATTAAACTCTCCATTGTGTTTTTTATTTCGCTGAATAACTTCTTCAGTTCAGCAAGTTCTGCTACATTTTTTTTCAGGACATTGATTTCCTTGTACATTTCCTCTTTCAGGTCCTGTATACTTTTCCTCATTTCATCATGATGTCTAGCTGAGTTTTCTTGTATCTCATTCAGTTTCCTTAGAATTATCACTCGAAATTCCTTGTCAGTCATTTCAAGGGCTTCTTGTTCTATAGGATCTAGAGTTTGAGATTTATTAACTTTTGGTGGTGTACTTTCTTGATTTTTTGTATTTCTGGTATCTTTTTTTTGATGTTTATTCATTGTGGCAGGGGGTTTCACAGTCCACCGGTTTGAGACTATTGACTAACTAAGATGTTGCTGTGGTTACCAATTCGGTATGGCTACCTCCGTGACTGCTCAGTTGGCCTCTAGTGCCTTGTGTGTGTGGTTGCCTCAGGTCTTGTGCCTCTCCGGGGAGCCACCTCTCTGGTCAGCTTGGACTCTGCTGGGCTGCTGGATCACGGGGCAGTACCACAGGGTGTGTGGTCTCTGCTGAGCTTCCACTTCCTGTGCAGGACTTCTCCCTGTTCTGTGTGCTCTGGCCCAGGCTGCTGGATCACGCAGTGGCGGCCCCACAGGGTGTGTGGTTTCGGTCGATTCTCCACCTCCCTAGCCTGATGTCTTCCCGCTCTGTGCACACTGGGCTGGGCTGGGACTTGTCTTCTGCAACCCTTGTCTATCAGCTGGGCCTTCAAGACCCTGCTCGGCACCGCCTTGCCCAGGAAGTCTACCAGGTTTCTGCTAGGCGCAGACAACTGGTCACTCTGGGTGCCTTTGTAGCACTGTGTAGATCTTTCTTGGGACTTATCACCTTCCTCCTGGTATGGCAGTTATTTGTGTACTTGTCTTATCTCCCACACCAGAGTGTGAGCTCCTCAGGGGAGGAGCCCACAGCACACGGTTCACCTTTGAATCTCCCCAGCGCAGACTGACTCCAGTGCCTGCCTGCAGTCATCTCTCTGGCAGGTTCAAGCAAACTCGGGAACTCTCCGACCACACTATTCGTAACCAGAAACCGGTTAGGCATTTTTCCGAACAGGTGGCCGCAGAGATGGTATCTGCCTCCCAGTAACAGGAAGTTTACCGGGGGCCAGAGCCCAGAGTGCAGTGGAGTGACAGTTGGCCCAGCCCATACTTCCTTGCCCTTCCGACGCTGGCTGGGGATGCCCCACGCCACCAGCCCTGCCAGAGAACCACGGAGGGAGTGGGAGGGGAGGCCGGCCCGCAGGCCCTGGGAAGCCCCGCACCGGGGCAAGCAAGTGGGAAGGCTCAGTGAGGAGCCAAGCTGGGCGAGGAGGACAGGCTTGGCCGAGCCGGGACGGAGCTGCCACCAACTGAGAAAATGGAGGCAGCCCTGGGGCCGGTGAGTGGCCCGGTGGGGCAGGCGGAAGCCGGGCGGGCATCCGCCCCCCCCCGAGCAGGGCCGGGCCGGGAGTCACTCATGGGGCTGTGCTGGGCCGGGCGGCTCCCTCTCTGCCTCTGCGTCGTCGCCGTCCCCGTCCTCGGCTGCTGCCAACTCGGGCTGCTCACTCGGTCCCACGGCGCAGCTCGGGTGCTCCCAGGAATCTTCTTTTATGCTGGCCTGAAACCTCGAATCATGAATAGGGCAGCTGGCCGCCTTCAGTGCAGCCCCCGCCTCTGGGATCCTGGCAGCGTCAACAGCGGCCTGGCACCTTGTTCCCTGTTTAGAGACTCACTTTTGCAGCTAAGAAACAGTTCTTTTCCTGCTCCATACTTCCAAGCTGTTGCCTGTAAATGAGGCAGCCTCTCCTGCCAAGGGAAAAGTGGTGGTCAGCCCCCACGACCGGCCACCAGCAGCGGTCCTCCCTTAAGAGACGGCAAGAGGAAGGTCCACAAGTTTCCTGGCTGCCTAAGGCCCAGTGGCCGCCTTTTCCACCTCAGCTACTCCGCGCCAACCGCCGCAGCCACCACCATCTTAGGATCCGCTGTACATTGTTTTTTTAGACATAATGCAATTGGCCACTTAATAGACTACAGTATAACATAACCATAACTTTTATATGCACAGGGAAACCAAAAAATTTGTAACTTACTTTATTGTGGTGGTCTGGAACTGAACCTACAATATTTCCAAGGTATGCCATGGCTGTGGGTTAAACGTGTCCCCCAAAAGTTCATGTATCGGAAACTTAATCTCCATTGTTAAGAGGGTGGGAAATCCTATTATAATAATGAAAGGTGGAACCTTTAAGAGGTAATTAGAATGTGAGAATTATGTCCTTTGAATGGATTGATCCATTCATGAGTAATGGGCATGGTTCTGATGGCTTTAAAAGGAGAGCAAGTGAGGAGATTAGCTCTTTTGTTCAGCCCATTCTTGCCATGTGATATCCTGGGTCACTGTAGAGAGTCACCACCAAGAACAAGGCCCTCATCAGATGTGTTCCCTGGACCTTGGACTTCCCAGCCTCCAAAACTGTAAGAAATAAATTTCATTTCTTTATAAATCACCCAGTTTCAGGTATTATAAGCAACAGAAATGAACTAATACAGACAATATATGTATGTTTATACAAGGGTACTTCAAAAAGTTCATGGAAAGATCCATATTATCTTTCAATTCTATTTTTCTGCAAACTTTCTGAAGTACCCTTAAATATGTATGGGGCCATCTTTAGAGAGATAAGCAAGAAACGGGTAAAAGAGGTTAGATCCAGGGAAGGGGAATGTGACTGAAATATGGACTCTCCCCAACTTCAACACTCTGATTTTTGTACAATATGGATATATGAGCATTACCTGTTTAACAAGAATAAAAATTACAATGTATCTGCACATTTCTCTGAGGATACTGAACATAACTTATAACTTAATCTTTTCTTGATTACTAAGGGCTATTGTAATGAATTATATTAAACAACAAAGCTCTAAGAGTCTATACATAGGGTTTTTTTTTACCCATGATAAATGACCCCAGGCTGCTGTGATTTGAGTGATATTGTCATTTTTAGTTTCCTGTCTTCTCCCAGCTGCTTCTGACTGCTGTCAACATGCCTCCCACTAGCTGACTCAAACTTCTCTCTTAGATTGGGGCATCTAGTTATATTGGGCTAAGAAACCAGACACATGGTCCAATTACAGTGCTATATAAAATAAAAGGAAACTGCCTCTGTGACAACTTGAAGAATCTTTTCATAATTGGTGAATTTTAGATTTTATAACAATTACTTGACTACTCAAGATTTTTACACACTTCCAAATTCCATATAATTGGACAAAGAACAGGCAAAGCATTACTGAAGTCACTATGGTCAGTTCTATTATTTAATTAATCCTACATTGCTAAGTACATATCTGGAGCTTTTTCAAAATTGCTTTTATTCATTCACTCAAAAATATTTTTGAGCATCTAGTATGCACCATGGAATGTTCTAGGTGCTAGGCATACAGCAATGAACAATACAGACAATGGCCAAACTCCCTTAGAATTTATATTTTAATTGAAGAGAGAGACAACAAAGATAAAACAGTACAACAAAGAAAGAAGGGGCTGATGTGATAGAGCAGTGAAGATGGGGGAGCAGCATTAGACAGGATGGTGTGCTGGTCACGGGCTGATCAGAAAAGAACTGGAATAACACACACACACACACACACACACACACACACACACACACACACACACACCTTTAATATTTAAAATAAGGGACTTAACTGTAGGGATCATAGGAGGCTGTTCCTTTTGTGTCTGGCAGTTGGAAATGGAAGATGGGGATGAAATGGGGGAAGCAAGGAAGCTGCTAGGATGAATAAAACCCACAGGGAATCTCTTAGTCTGTTTTTTGCTGCCATACTAGAATACTCGAGACTGCTAATTTATACTAAACAAAAATTTATTTGGCTCATAGTTCTGGAGGTTAGGAAATTCAAGATCAAGGGGCTTGCAATCTGGCGAGGGCCTTCATGCTGTGTCATAACATGGAAGAAGGCAGCACATGATGAGAGAGGACGTGCGAGAGAGCAAGAGAAGGTGGAACTTGCTTTTATAATAAACCCACTCTTGCAACAAGAACACTAATCCATTCATAGAGGCAGAGCCCTCATGACCTAATCGCCTCTTAAATGTTACACCTCTCAACATGTTTCCAACACATGATCTTTGAGGGACACATTTAAACCACAGCAGGGACTAAGTGGAATTTGTGAAGGTGGACTGGAACCCATGCCAGTCTCTCACTGCCTTCAATCCTCCAACCTGAATGAGAGGATTGTTTTGCCGAAGCTGGCACCATCTTTCACAGAGTAAAACACACATCTGGCCCAGGAGTCAGAGAGGCTAAAGGAGGCAATCCAGCAGGAGCTGATGTTCCTGTGGGTCTGGGTGATAGGCCAGAGGCCAAGACGACGAGCCAACAGGTAAGCAATAACATGGTGAGCTGCAACAGTGCCTCGTGGCTCGCTTGGACCTTCCAATCGTAAAAAGAATCTGAATCTGGCTGCTACTTTACTTTCACCTTCCAAATCTTGTATTAAGCATTTCTTGTGGCCCACCTGTCCTGGAATTATGCAGAGGGAGATTCTGGAGAACATACCTCCAGCTTGACTAAACTGGCACCATATAAATCCTTTGCACAAAGTCTGAGGTCTTTGAAAGACATTTCAGCTGAGAACCTGAAGGACGTCAACCATGTAACTATGCCATGATTTGGAAGAGAATATCCCAGGCAGAGGAAATGGCTAGTGCCAAGGCTCTAGGACAGTGATATAAGCTAGATATTTTTTGATTTAATAAAAAAGAGGGCAATGAGGCTGGAGTATGGTGGCGGGGGGAGGTACAAAATATGGTTGGAGAGATAGAAGCAGGGACCAGATCACACGGTACCTTGCAGAACATGGTAATGAATGGTTTTTTTCTAAGTGCAATGGGAGGCAAATAGGGATTTTTTAGCATGGCAGTAGTAGTTTGACTTGATTTAGTTTGATCTGATTTATATATCAGGGTACTTCAAAAGTTCATGGAAAAATAGAATTAAAAGATAATATGAATCTTTCCATGAACTTTTTGAAGGATCCTCAAATTTAACTTTATATTTTCAGAATATAGACTTAGAAAAAAGTTTTAAGATTAGCCCATGAATTCCTGTATGCCCATCATCCAGATGATTTCCTTTTCCAAGAGATTGTTTTGTGGGGAATGGCCACATTGGGCAGAACGTCTTCTTTCCACACCTCCAGGCCTCATGGCACTCCTACAGCACAACATGCACAATGCCGTTGGAGCTGTGAAGGCTGCCCATGTGTGGAAGCAGTAATACTACATAACAGCTACAGTGCTTCCACGCTAGTTGTCAGATCTCCTAGAAAAACCGATCTACTTATTTTAGTCTCAATTCACAAGTTTACATTTGTTAGAAAAAATGTTATCATTGGCCTCCAAGTGGCTATTTCTAAAGATCCTATCAATTTTCAAAAAAAAATCACCAACTGAATAAAAACACAAAAACAAAAACAAGAAACTGATGAGACACCACTCAATGATTTGACACCACAAAAGCTATTTAAGAGAACGTTTCAGAAAAAATTCCAGATTTCCAAAGAATTTCCAGAGAACGTACAGTCTCCTGAAGGAAGCATGTTGAAGGGGCTCGTGCTCATGTTGATATATAGGTTCTTGTCTCATTACTTTAGAGCTGATGTTAGACTTGTGTATCTTCTATTTTCATCAGACTTGGCTTACTTTACTTGAAATCATGAAAAATTACCCTAAAGCAAGTTCTTCTGTCTGAATTACTCTCCCTGCTAGCAATTCTTTCTGGTTGAAAGACAGATTCAAATACTGAAGTGTGCTAGGTTTTACGGATACTCAAGTTCACTTCTGAACTCAGCACAATGCCAGATTTAATGTTCATATCAAGAGCTAGAATTAACTATGGATAGCCATTTATTCTCACTAAAAACATACACACCTAATATGTGCTCATTAAATCATGAGGGTAAACTAGAAAAACTAAATAGCCCCAGGTGACTTTAGAGGAATCATTTATTCTCTCTTATACACAGTTAAATGGGAGCTTGGCTATTGCAGTAGGGCTCAGTGATAACAATGGGAAAGTGCCTGATGCATAGTAGGCACTCACATTATCATATATGTCAGTGAAAACAAACACCTTCATATTTTCTTGAGAATAAATGTTTTTGAAAAAAAGAGTTTTGAACAGACCATTTATCTTCTTTAAGAAAAAATGTACAAACAGACTTTAAGAGCATTATCTGACAGAAGAAGTGGAAAAGTTTATCTTTAATTCAAGTTTACAATATAAACTTATCTTTCTGTAATCTGTAGTGATGAATCTCCATGTACATTCAGAAAGGGAAAAAGAGGGGATACTGTGTCATGACTTATGAACTATAAATTCTGTCCCTGATTATTAATCAAGGACAGTTTTATAAATTTATTAATAAATGTTTTCCTTCACTTAACAATGGCCCTTGCATAACAAAATCAATTATCAGCAATTTCAACCATAAATTAAAAAGTAATGTAAAAAAACCTTAAAAATTTTTAAATGAAAGCATAGTAATAAACTTCATAGATACTGGTTAGTTACTATGTTCTTTCTGTAAAATAACACAAAGATTATTCCCTTCCCATTGCTGCAAGATCACAAGATTTATGAAAAAGGCTTCACTTTTTTACTGAGCATAATTATCTGCACCTCAGTTGAACACAACAGATAATAACTGGGGTTATTACTCAGACATGGTAAAAGAGAAAGGTTATGACCCCTCAGCAGATTATGTAAACCTAAAACATACCTTAGACTTTCTAGTCTTAACCTGTAGCTCTCATTTATTAAATAATTTATAAAGAAATATTAGAGAGATCATTTAATGAGCAGGCTGAACTCTTACTTTGCCATTTTGCTAGTCACAAACATATATTTTGCTTTTAAAATGGAGAATACTATTCACTTCCAATGAGACTAGGTACAAGGGAAAAACAAAGACATGGACACAGATATTTTTAAGTTACACTACCTTATTTTAACTATTTAATTAAAAAGTTTAATTACCAGATCAGTGCTTAAAAATGTAATAAGTAGATATTTTTTTAAATAAGCCAGAGGTAAAAATGAAAAGGCCTAAACAACCTGACAAATAGCAACAGAATAATTTCCATCAGTGACTATAATGGGAATTCTTATTTTAAACAGCTGTTGACAACCATTTAGCAATTCTTTAAACAGGCACTTGATAAGAGTATTTTTTAGCTAACACACTCAATAATGGGGCATCATGCACATGCAGAAGTATGGCTTTATTACAAAGGATTCAAGATGGCAACTACTTAGAATCCAGTGCCAACACGGATTATAACAAATCCAGTGAGTATTTTGTTTTTCAATTATTCATAGAAAATTTAATCCTGATTAAGTATCCTTGGGCAAGAATTCATGGGTAGTTGATGACTGAAACCAACATTTATGTGAAATGCTTCTGTTAATTTAATCTGTGTATATGGCTTAATTATGATTGGGGGTTCAATGTAAGAGAAATGAATTATATCGGGATTAAAATTTTAGTACCATATCACATAGTACCTTTTCCTTTTTTCTTTTTAGACATATAACCCTGCTTTTCCCTTTACCTAAGTGTTCAGATTTTAAAATCCTTTGCCTTACAACCCATGCAATGTGTCTAAATTTTATTTTTCATAAACTATTTGGCAAAAACCCTTCGCTAATCAAGCTAAAACCTGAACTGGAGCCAAAAATGATAGAAAAAATTAGAGAATAATCTCCCACCCACAAATAAACAAAAGCTTATTTACCTAACTGCGAACATATTTTATATTCATTTCCTGAAGTAATTTCGTTTTCAAGTCCTTTAAACTCCAATATGAAATGCACTTTCCTTAAAACAAAAAAGCAGTTTTTAAAATCAGTGTATTACACTGATTTCATAACCAGACTAGTTTAGATATGTATAAACAAGTAATCATTTAACTGATTACTTTTTATAAGACTACCAAACCTGAGTTAGCTATTGATATAAAATGAGGCATTTTAAGTGGTGAATTGAATATCTTACCAAAATATCATATAATTCTTTTTCACATTTATTTCTGTATGGTAATTGCTTCAATCACCTTATAACAACATTCTTTCTTGAAAGTTTATTGTTTAAGTATATTTCAAAACATTCCATTTATTACCTTTTTCAGTTTTGGTACTGCTTAAATGCAGTTATATAAATAACACGCTCTGCTTTCACTGTTCAATTTTTCATATCAAACGTATGAAAAAAAAAGTCACTATATTTGGATCATTATTGCACTTTTAACCAAGTATCAGAAATGAAGTCGACTTTTGTGTCCAGATGATATGGTCAGTGGTAGTGTTACTGAGGAAAGTGAAGAAACTTCCCAGTATAGACTGTGGGATAGAAAGAGTCTGTAGAGAATAACCATGGAAACAGACTGGCAAAGGATAACACCTATTGTAATAACCTGAAAAGAAAAGAAAGGAAATGCTTTTACTGCATGCAGAAACAGAGAAATTATATTCAATTTATCATGAACCTATCTATATATGCTTTTTATATAAAGATAGTATTCTATCCTTCATCTTTACCAGGGTATATTTTATCAAATAAATTTTCAATAGGAAAATACAACTAATGTTCAGAACTGTAATTGCTCAAGGGTTAAATTCCTTTAACAGTTTATAGATGCCAAGGAAACAAAAAAGAAGTTTGCTAAGCCATTCTCTCCTAAGGGTGTGCACATTATAGACAGGAGTTTCAGTAAGAAATAAGAAAAATCAGGTTCCTGGCTAATTGAGTAACAGGAATAAAGCATGCCCCTACCCAAACATAAAGAGTACTCTAAAAGGCCTTTCAAAAATCCTCAAGTCACTTCTCTATTTTTGTAGACTACCTTCCTATCTATTTACCCTTTGTAAATATCTCAGGCTCAATAAACATTTGAGCGTTCAAGCACATAGAGCATTGCTTGTAAAGAAGCTCCTGGCAGAATTCCACTTTGAAATGATGGAGCCATTCACCTAAGAAGGTAGGTATCAACACAATCAAAATGTAGCATACTTGAGCATGGCACTCCAGTCTGTAGTTTGTTAAAGCAGCTAGACTGATTTCTATAAATCTATATCTTGATTTTTACCATTATGTAGGAAAAAATTTAAACATTTTTTCTTAACAAAGATGTGTTATGAATTGTATAATTTAAAAATAAGAATGTACATTCATATTTGCATGTAGATAAAACAGTGTTCCAAAACAGGCTAAAATAAGTACAACAAATGCTATTTCTATCATTTTGCTTATAAGCTAAATTTTCAAAAAATTATTTTGTTTTAAAGTTCTAATTTATATACTAACTGGTTTAATATTTTGTTTCATAGTTTTATTTTAAAGAACCCAAGAAACATCTGAATTGATAAATAGCCCCCTTCCACTTTAATATTTTCTCAATAAAGAGTATATTTTCATTAAAAAAAACTATTTTGATCATGTATATTACTTACCTTATCTCTTTGATAGTCACTAAATATGATAGAAATGCATGCAAGACCTGGATGACATAAAAACCATAAGATACAGCCCTGAAAAAAATTAATAATAAATCAAGTAAGTATAGTATGTCTTTGTTTTCAAAGTGTCCCAGATAAAAAACGTTACTAGCATATTAGATTCTGATCTCAACTGGCCTTTAAAGTCCAGCTTGCAATAAAATGTAGAAATAAATTTGCTATTTCTATGTCATTAAGATTTTGTTTTTAACCAAGTGAGTATTTTCTGGAGTATTTATAATCTTATACTTGTAAATCTGTTACATACATACATTTGACGTACTACAAATATATTAATAAAGGTCAAATGTGTAAAATTTCTTTAAAAAGAAAAAAAGAAGAATGCACATTGATATTTGCATGTAGATAGACAAAGAAATTCTGAAAGAATGTAAAAAAAACCTGATTAATAGAGATTACTTATTTAAAGGAGGAAAATTGGGCAGGTAAGAATGGGAAATTGTTTACATTATACTTTCCAAACATCTTTTTCTATTTTTCCTTGAACCACAGCAATGTATTCTCTTTTCCAAAATGAAATTTGAAATAAAAAAATAAGTTAATAATTAGCAGCTGTTGAGATGCTTGGTACAGTGAAGATATAGGGGGAAAAAACAAGATGTAGAAAAATGTGTTTAATATGTTGCTATTTGTATAAAAATGGAGAAAAATATATATAGGAATATATATTAAAAATTCTCTAGAAGTATAAATTAGCAACATACGTAAAAGTGGTGATAACTGAGAAGAGGGGAAAGAGGTAAGAAATAATTTTTACTACTCTTTAAATACTTTTGAATGTCTGACCCTATTCAAAAAGTTAAATTAAAACATATGAAAGTAATTGTTTTTAAGTTCAAGAAAAAAAGGTTGGTACTGTTTTAAACATAAAACAAAAGAGGAAAACTTAATGCTTAAACACCTTAAATATATACTAACTTAAATACATAATCAAACAAGAAGCACTCCTGTCCCTGTGAAAAGTTCAAAAGCAAAATAGCATTTTCTTGCCTATTTGGTACTCAGAGGCCAGAAACTGGTTCCTAAGGCTGCAACAGCAGTTTTGCAGTGCTCAACTCTAGGAATACGGAAGGCATCTGGCCCTCCTTCCCCAGCTGCCTTGGAATGGTTAGACACTCTGTAGACTAGGGTGGGCTGACTGAACAGCCTATCAGAATATTGGTTTGAGTTGCCAAGATGAAGGGATATGGATTTTTTTCAGTCTGACTGAAAAATGGAAACTTCTAGATGGAAACTTCTAGGGAGGTAAGCTTTTGTAATGTTACTGCTCCAACCCCTCTCCTGATCTTTTCTTTTACTACATGGGTACTGAAAAATATCAAACGTACTTTGAGATCTCACTAGCATAAGGACATAGAAAGGAGAAATAGAGTGAATATGGTCCCATATGGATGGAGTGAAGTTGGCTGGAACATAACATGGACTCAGCCTCCTGGCTGTCTGCTTATGCTGAAGGATAGCTCCTCACAGTTTGCTATAAAATACTGTATAGCTCTGAGAATAACAGTTCTTAATTAATAACTGTTGAGAAATGTAATCTGTATTCTTATTTATTAAAATTTTTTTAAAAAATTCTGATACTATAGAAAATATGTAAAATACTTATTGATAAAGAAATTAAAATCCAGGCAAATTGACCTGCCAAAGATTACATGAAAAATACTGTTCCACAGGTTCCATAAAATGGGGATAATAATACAGGTTGAGTATACTTTTTTGTGAAATGCTTGGGACCAGAAGTGTTTCGGATTCCAGACTTTTTCAGATTTTGGTATATTTGCATATACATAACTACACGTCTTAGGGATGGGACCCAAGTCTAAACATGAAATTCATATATGTTTCATATATACCTTATACACATAGGCTAAAGGTAATTTTACATATTGTTTTTTAATGAATTTTGTGCATGAAACAAAGTTTGTATACCTTGAACCATTAGAAAGCAAAGATGTCACTATCTCAGCCACCCCTGTGGATAATCTGTGGTTGTTTGGCATCACCATCATTCCTGACTCTGAATTTATATACTACTGATAAGCAATCATTTTCTTACACTTATTCACACGTAAGTACTTAATGGTAAAAAATATGACATACCCCTTAAAAAATTTTTTTGGCACTGGCCAGTACAGGGATTGAACCCCAACCTACCATTAATATAGTGAAAAAATAATGTGTTTACAGTAACTAAGCAGCACAGTAGCATCACCAGAATACCAGTATCAGCTGTTAAACAACAGCAACAACAAACAACTGGAGGCTTTCAGTCTTCTCCTAGGATACTGCATTTTGATTAAAAGATACATTGCTACTGAAGGGGACTGGGAAGGTCTTTTTTTCCCTTGGGGACCATGAATAAACTGTGCATCATGCACCTGCATTGTGACTGCAACTCATCACATGAAGTCAGGTATGGAATTTTTCCACTTGTGGCGTCTTGTAGGAACTCAAAAAGTTTCTGATTTTGGAGCGTTTTGGATTTTTGGATTTGGGATGCTCAACCTGTACATACATCACATAAGTTGTGAAGATTAAATGAGTTGAAGTATACAAAGGACTTATAGTAGTGCCTGGTCCATAATAAGAATTCAATAAATGTTAGCATGTGGTTGTTTACTAACTTCCCAAAGAAACCAGAACAAAGTTGATAATCAGAAGAAGCTATTACTTGGCAAGCCCATACTTTGGCAAATGTGATGTAGAACTCCCTTTTGAGTGTACTTCTCTCCACTGTGATAATCTGATAGAGTCCACAGCTTAATGACAATGCTAGGCAAATTCTTAAAACGATCAGAAGGATCCCTGCTAAGTTGTGGTGTGAATGGTAGCTATGATGACTGGTATCTTCAAACTGTTCCCAAAGTAGCAAAATACTCTGCAAAAACAATATTACATTTAGAGGAAAAAAACACATGCCTACTTACAATAAAGCACTTTTTTCAACTCTTTTATAAACATCCCCTTAAATATTATATAAACATTCTTGAGAGTTTCTAAGATTTTTCAGACTATAGAGGTTGTCAGTAAAGGCACAGTCTTTTCCTCACTTTAATAACATAAGCTAGAGAAAAAGAATTTTTATCAAGTAAGACTATATTCAAAATATTTTTTTAAAAATGCTATTGCTATCATGATTCAAATAAGACATCACTAAGGATAAAAATAAACTGAAAAGGTTAACAGTACAAACTTTCTTCTAAATCCATCTCCTTACTTAAACACATCATTAGAAATCAAACTGTTCTGCACTCATGCTCACTATCTCAGGGTAACTTTTAAATATCTAAGTATCTTTTATAACCCAGAAATCAACAAGTCAGAATTGCTGATTTTAGACTTTACTCTTTTTCACGGTAACCTCCCTGTTTAAAGAACGAATTTCTAATATTTGCTTTAAGCATGCATGGTACTGCTATTCATCCTTGTTTGTTTGTTGACCTTTCCTCCCATATTGTTAACAGTGAAAAGCTCAGCAAGTTCCTCATTAAACTGTTCTGTTTGTTGCTATTCAGTAGAAATCAGTGTCTGTGCTCCCCCTGTCTTTATTAAAAATCAATCACTTAAATTATTACAATGTTTTTGGCATCACACATCTGTAGCCCTCTGCACTTCCATCATTTGTCAATTCAGCCCTCAGAATTGAGTTTTCAGTAACTTCTAAGACTTTTGGAAGAAATCAAAACTCAATATTAAATCCAATTCTTAGGTTTTTTATGGGGTTTACCAGCAACCTCTTCCTTTCCTGATTCTCATATCTTCTACATTAATTTTACTTCTGCTACCATTCTTGCTAGGCAAACTCCATTGTCACCCTGCACCTGTGAAATTTCCTTCTTGGGCTCAATATCTGCTCTGTTACTGAAAGTGTTGTTCCTTCATTCCACCAAATTATACCCATCTGATTCCTTAATACATATTTCTAAATTTAACCTTTGCAACATAGAAGTGCTATTATATTATAAAACTAACATTTCCCATGATGTACATTTTTACACACTTAAACTCCCCTATTTTTGTATATATATGCTAATATATGATCTGTATAATATATGTACGTATTTATGTACTCTTTGGTTGACTGTCTCATCTGCCTTGTCTGTCTAGATTGATGTTGAAGATCAGGGCTATGTCTAATGTATTCCTCATAAATGCTCACTTAAGCTCTGGTGTAGTGTCATAATCTCAATTCTCAATCTGTATTTTTCTATGGTAATGAATTAAAATTACAAAAAAATGGTAATAAAAAATAAATCTTTAAAAGAGCTATTAATTGAAAAATGAGAATTTAACCTGATATTAATACTATTCTCCGTAAGTCCTAGATTAAAAACATTAAGTTAGTAGAACCTTGCCCTGATTTTAATCATTTCTAATTCAATTCTTTCTCATCAGCTCTCTTTCCTGGCACTGCCTCCTTTCTAAATATCACCACCTGTGATATGGTCTCTTTCTGAAATCAATCATGTAAACTCCATACTCATACTTCACTCAGAACCTATGTACTAAGTAAATACTAGGAGTACAAAGATAAATAAAGCACTGGCCCCACCCTTCATTAATAAATTTAAAAATTTATTTAATGCATTAAAGCTTACATTTATAATGTCCTTTACAGAGCCCAGGTGCATATTTCATTTTCATCTATACTTAATGCTGGTCACAAACTCAATATGAATTTTTATATTTATATCTTTCTTCTTCTTTTTTGTTTTTTGTTTTTAAGACAAGTCATTTATTTGGGATCTTTCTTCTTAATTTTCATAAATCCATTGCACATTGGCATATGGATATCCTAGAATACTGTTAATACTACCACTATAGAGGAGAAGAAAAAAAAGGCATAGAGGACCTTCCTAAAAGACCAGATTTGTTTTTATATTTGTTTTCAAAAACAAGATCCTATCCTTTTTCTCTGTTTTGCCTTTTAATTAATCTCAGATAATCACTTAAAATTCTTTTACATATAAAGTAGCCAATCCTAAAGATCCTTGCCAATGGATAAATTTCAAATTCACTAAATCTCTCATTCAAGGTTGAGTACTTACCACATGCTAGAAAATATGAAATAAAGCTATCATTGAGTAGGAAATGAGAATCTAACCTAACATTAAGCATACTGCACTTTAGCTGGTAGGAAGCTCAAATTCAGGTAAATTGCAATTAAATTCTGCAATCTACATATACTTGCACTAAGATTATTTGATCTATCACTCTTTAAATTCATACCTCAAATGACACAAATTCCTCAGGGATCCCAGGTTTTGATTTTGAAATGAAATATGTTCAAGTCTACATTTCTAAATATTGCTAAGCAGAAACATTGAGCATCAACACTCACCTGTGTTATGACAATGAATACTGCAATGCCAGTGGATGCAGGTGTAGAATCCCACTGGAGAGGTCTGCTTTGAGACTTCTTCATTCTGACAATTGTCCAACCCATGCATAGACTCAGAAGTAGGTATAACATCTGAATTTGGGAAGCAATGTCAAAAACTAATGGAAAATAAAAGCCAAAGTCAACCAAGTTTTTACAATACAAATAACTTGATAATTTTTGCACTGAGATAAGAACACCATTTTTTTGGCCACAAAAAAGATAGGCATTTTCAAAGAGAAGCTGTGGAAATTCAATCTAAGAGATATTCATGTATAATAATTCTGAAGAATTAGAAATGCCATAAAATTTGTAAACGTTTATAAAAATAGTTAAAACAATGTCAATACTCCTATTTTAAAATAGATATATGACCACATCCTATCTCTATTAAGCCCAACCTTAAATCTCTTGATGTTTCTCGTTTTTCTTAGCTTTTATAACTACATAATCCTGTTCACTATAATTCACTGCTTACTGAAAGAAATAAATTTTAAATATAATTTGTGCAATGTGGAGAATACTAGTACCTTCATTTCTGTGTTAACTTTTTTTTTTTTTTTGATGGTTGAATTATAATTTGAAGAGTATTTTCTAAAGCTATTGATAAGAAACAAGAGGACAATAAAATGCACAGCCACTGTAACACCCAATTATGTTGGCTTTAGTTTCAGGGTCCTGAAGACAAATGAAAAGTCCCATGCTTTAGTGTGATGTGCCACCAAGCGGCCATCACTTGCACTGCAAGGGAAGCCTGCTACTCTAAAAAGGATGCAAAACTGCCGCATCCAGTTCAGCACTATAAGAAAACAACAAAAATCTATAAATTCTTCAAGTTCCATGCCTATTTATTTCATAAACTAGTATTTACTATTTTTTAAAAAATTTACCACTTTTTCAAAGTGTATTTTGATGCAGATTTTGGAATAAACTTGTGATCACAATGTAACAAGATAAAACTTTCAAATTGCTACCCATAACCTTGATGTTTAGAACTTTTACTTCTTTAAATAAGGATATTCTTGTAGAAACAGATAAAACTAGCTATAGTATGTAATGCTGATACTTATTTGTTTATTTATTGATACCTGAATTTTATTTCACTTCAACTTTCCAATTAGGCAGACTATGAAATGAGGCCAAGAGTTGAAGTCATCTTCTTTAGAACAAAGACTGGAACCCAAACCTGTTTTGAGTTAAATTTCACGCTATGTCCCACCCTTTTTAGAATCTCTTCATCTCTTAGTTTGTGCATTACCTACACATGATACCAGCCCACTGATTATATAGGTATTATAGGTATTTACAAATATATATAGCTGATGACATCCTTAAGGAGTGGATCCTGAAATGATCCCCATTAAGCAAATGGGGATGTTGGGGAGGTCCTGATATACTGCTTATGTTTAAAAGTTGCAAGCCAAAAACCTATTAATGACACACCTTTTCAGATATATTTTGACAGACTTTCTCTTGCTCTGCCATACAAATTAAAACTGGCTACTCTACGTCTCTGCTTATATATTTGTGACACTGAATTCTGATAATGAACTGTCACTACATTCAAACAATATAAAATATCACGGCCTTTCATATCAAGCACACTTTTCTTTCATCATAGATTTTAAATGTCTGTGATGCCAATTAATTTTATTAAACATTTCATAAATATGTATTCAGTTACTTAAAGAAGTTGGCGAAAGGAATATTCCTACATAAGTTGCTAAGTACCAAAAACAAATACTTGTGGAGAAAAATCTCCTAATTTTCTGGCTCATTTCTTTATCGACTAAGTTACATACAGATCAGTATAATACTGTAACTGGACAGGTAGAACACTGCTCATTTGTTGTTGAAAAATAACTAATCATAGATAAAACACACAGATCACACAAAACCTCATTCTGTCTTGAATTTTAACCACTTGATTAACCAAACCTTTTGTTAGAACTAAGAAAAATTAGCAACATCAATTTTTGGCAGTTTTTTAAAAAACTTTTTTTTTTTTTTACCCTTCTGTGAAAATGCCAGATAGCCTAACACTGTTTTGTATATAGCAGACACCCACAAAAATCCAACAGTCTTTGATTTTAATAATAGCTTTGTCACTAATCAGCTCTGTATGCTCTGTCTCTTTGTACCTCAATTTCCTCATCTAAAATGCATAAGCTAAATTATTTCTAAGGTTCTATCCAGCTTTTAAATTCTATGATTCTATTTCACATCCAAAAGTCATCTAAGAGAAAAGAGAGGGTGAAGCCAGGGCTCTAGATAATGTTGAAAAAGGATCATCTCCCTCCTTTATATACCCATGTCCTCTTCACAAGGAAAATAAAAGGTTCTTGGAAGTTTTAGGATCTTAAAACAGGCAGCAAGGTCAGAAAAAGTGTATCCTCAGATGATTAACAGAGATTCCCACAAGAGACCCTGTTTGAGAGTGAGGAGACTAGAAGAGAAATATGGAAATATAAGTAAATCCTAGAATGGTTTCATGTTCAGAATCTGCTTTTTAGAGCAAATCTTAAATAGTTTTCCAGGATTAAGAATGGCACATGATGTCCTTCTGAAGTTCTCTTTAAAATGTCACAATTATAGGACCTTTTAAATATTTTTTTCCTAATATGCTTAATTGAAAAATTACTTCATAATAGTTCTCATAAATAAAAGAACAAAGATGTGAGGTCAGCTCAGTGATAGGTGTACCTTATAGCTTTGGGTCAGAAACAGAGAAGAAGAATCAGTGTAACAGAAAATGGAATTACAGTAGGGAAAAAAACTTCAGCTTTGGGATCAGAAAATTCGGGTCTGAGTCTGGGCTCTACCATTCAATAGCTGACTGACATTTGGAAATGTGCTTCATGTCACTAAGTCCAGAATCTTTATCTGCAAAATAAGGCTGAACTACTTACTTTCTTATTGAGGATAAAATGAAAAAATGTATATAAACATGCTCTAAGAACAATGAAGAGCTACACACATTACCTATTATTAAGAAGAAACTAAATAGGATGTATGGGAACTAAATCTACAACACTGTTTTCAGTCAAGCTAACCAACCTTGGACAGAAAAACTGTACTATGACAAAAAATAATTTAAAGAAATGAAAAACAAACAAGCAGACTGCAAGTTTATATTTTTTAAAAGTGCTCATAAAGATACTCACATTCTGCCAAACTTCCCATAAAAGGTACTCCTATTCCATCTTTGGAGTAACTGAGGAATTGAAATAAAGAGTATTAGTTTAAATTACAAATGTGAAAAAAATTGTTTATAATCAAAGCAAGCATAATTTTGGTGGATTAATTAGGATTAATTAGATGTAATGATGAACACAGTTTTAGTGGTTTTGAGTTACCTGGAGAAATGAATGTAATTAGCTAAAGCTGAACCAGCTTGTAACAGCAATGCAGTTGTCAGAACCTTTAAAATCATGTGCATGGGTCCTCCTTTCTTAATAGCCTGCCACAATGATTGAGCATAAACGCAAGCAATCACAAAGTACACTAGGACTAGGAGGAAAAAGAACTCATGTAACCCTGTGAAGAGAAGAAAGGGAGTTTGCTTCAGTAAAACAAAGCCAGTTATAGTGTTGGGTTGCTTTCGAATCTTTCTGTCAATATATTTCTAAAACTTGTTTTTTAATTGGAGTCATAGCATTAACTTTTGTGAGAGAAAAAAAGGGAAATTGTAAGAACTTAAATAATTTTCTACTTTGGGACAAAGTTTTAATTATAGGAAGGCAGATTAAACCAAACTAGTTAAAGTCAATCTATAAAAAAGCATAGTCGTCAGAGCAACTCAAAGACTCACCATAAATTGAGTTTTGTTTGAAAACAGTAAATGCAAACAATGATTTCAGCATTCAGTTAAATATACTTTTTACTCTCAAAGTGGATTTCTTTTGTAAGAAGTTTAGAAATGGATTTACTCAGTCAACAATAATTTATCATGCCCTGACAATGCTTCTTAAAGTATGGTCCTAGGGTGAGCAGCATTACTAGGAGACTTGTCCTAAATGCAAATTCCTGGGCCTAACCTCAGATTCACTGACTCAGAAAGTCTGCAAGTAGAGCCCCACAATCTATGTTTTAGTAAGCCCCATGGGTGGTTCTGATACAGCTAACACATGAGAAGCACAACTATGAAATGTTCTATTACCCTGAATTTCCATCTGGACAAAGCCTCAAAATGCCTATGATGTCCAGAACCCCCTTCTGAGGTAACTTTCTGCACCTCTTGCCAAAAAGGAAATCCTGTGGAGATCATGTCACTCCACAGTTGACTGAAACTATAATACCTAACCAAATGGCTACCAATCCAAGTGGCCAACAACATAACTTGGTTCTCAAAGGTAAGTTAGGCTAATCATATTCTCTCTTGGGAATTCAAACTACAAAACATGGTAAGAAGTAGGCCATAGAAATTAAAGTTGAAAGGAGCTGATGTTGGGACAGGCCTGAGTTGTCAAATTAAGCCATGATAAAATCAAACGTTTGAGTGAGCAGAAATTAAAAGTGAGCTTCTTGGCAAAGATAAGAACATAGTAAGAATGTGCAGATTTTATATAAAAAATGGTGCCAACCATTATAGCAGCCACTAGTTCCTACTAGCAGCTTTTCAGTACAGTCTTCATATAACCTCATTATAAACATTACTTCTTCTGCATTAACTTGGGATCTTTTGACTAAGTTATTTTTCAGAAATTTCAGAAAAAACTTATAATAAACCAGAAGGCTATCTTTCAGTTTAATGGCTTTAAGTTTACTTGGTTACATCTCAAAATAGTCCCTAATGTTAGGGCTTTTACAGTCTAACACTGGAGTATCATGACAGTAACTGTTAATAGAGCTGTGTCTATTGAGTTTGTGGATGAACAGTCTAAATCGCAATCACGCCCATTCCAATTGAACCCGCTCAGTTTCCCATTTGGGGTAAACTCCAATTAACAGGCAGAGATGGGGAATATTTCCATTATATTGAAAATAATTTTGTAAAAGCAATCCAGAAGACACAAATCGTAGGACAAACAGTCAATAAATAGTTCAACCTCAATCGTGTTTTTGGCATGGTTAGGAGAAAAAAAAAAGGCAGCAAGAAGCATTTCAGCCACTGGGTGTCTCTCCTGCTCTATGTACCTAAATGCAGATAGTTTCCTAGTGCAGGTGAAAACGCATGTTTAGTTAGACTTTAAGAAGAGATCATCAAATAACAGAAGGAACACATTTTCTTTTTAAACTCCTTACATAGAGAAGTATTCCAGCTTTAGAAATAATGGTACCATAATCCTGGGATTACTGAAGTACTGCAACAAGACAGAAAACACAAATGGTGAACATATTATTAACAACTGTGGGTCAGTAAAATTCCTTGTTATCCTGTTTTTCTCTTAGTTTTTCTATTTCTTTCTTAGTATTAAAGAATTAAACATGGCATTCTATTTAAAGTTTTATTTATTTATAGTATTTTACAGAATATCCATTCTGATAAAATTTCAGTCTCCATTAGGTTACAAACCCATCATAAAAATAAAACCCTCAGACTATTTACTGAGGAATCAGAATAATGTAGGAGAAAGGGATTTTTGAAAGTAAGACATATATCACCAGCAAAAAATGTTTTAGGATTATTCAAGGTTAAATGTATCTTCCAGAAAAAGCTAACATTATAACCAACAAAGAAAATTATCTCAGTGAGATACTATATAAAATGAATTAAACTAGGACATCTGTCTTACACATTGGTTCACTGAATTTTAAATAAATGATCTTACCTAAAAACCTGTCCACAGGATAATTTAAAGATAAAATGCTGTTTCTGTACTCAGTGTTCTTTTAATAAATCACCTCTAGCAGTCTCCCTGTTTTTTTTCTCTTTAGCTACCAATTTTACTTTTGTTCTGCCACCAGCCTTCTCAAGAAGAAAGCAATCTGTGTTTGTTCACTTTAAAATTAAAATCTAATCTGAAGACAGGCAGATACTAAGTGTTAAATCTTCCTCAAAACAATGTATACTAAAGAAAAAAATACTCTTAAATGAGCATGCAACAGGTGGTAAATGCTTCTGTAGATTTTAAGGCAAGCTTAAAGGAAGAAGCACTGGCAAAATTAAGTAGAAGAAAACTTAGAGGACAGCTTCAATAAATTCAGCCCCAGCTAAATGAAGAGAGACAGGAGAGGAGAAGAAGGTAAGGAAAGGGGAAAGAGTCCTTGGGTCACAGGGCAGCACCTGGTACAGACACTCCTGCCTGTCTCAGAGCCCCAATGTCCACCCACTCTCAAATGTCCCAAGATATATCCTGATTAATCTAAACCAATCAGAAATTCCAATACCCTTGCCAATAGGAGGTAAAGCTAATCCATATGACAGATTTGTCTACCCTTGTCTTCTTTCTGACATCTTAACTTACATCTCTTTCATGATGCTGTATGGCAAGGGTATGTGGCCCAGTTCTGGCCAATAAAATGTGATGGGGAGCTTCTGGGGAAGATTTCTTTGCTCTTAAAAGAGACATACTGATCTTTGCAATTATCTAGACTTGATGCCCAGAACTGCTGCAGCTTACTTTGAACTTGAAGAAGCTAGCCTGAGGACAAAGCAGGACAGAGAGATGATAAATAAACCATCCTAGAGAAGGCTCAAACTTCTGTGTGTGAGATAATTCATTTCTTTATTGTCTATACCACTTGCATTAGGGTTTTCTGTTACTTTGAGCCAAAAATATTCCAACATGTTACCAGGACTAAATAGAAGATCCAACCCATTATCTTTTGGGACATGGAGAAAAAAAGGAACTACAGAAAAGAATGAACATATCTGTTGGATTCATAAAAAGAGAGAGATGGCAGACGTGGCAGAGCCTGTAATATTATTTCAATGAAAACCAGTCTATATGCCTTTAGGTAGTAATGCTCTCAGGATTCTGGGTACTACTTCTGTTGGTCTCTAACAAGAGCACAAA
Organism: Cynocephalus volans; assembly: GCF_027409185.1. Taxonomy (NCBI): domain Eukaryota; kingdom Metazoa; phylum Chordata; class Mammalia; order Dermoptera; family Cynocephalidae; genus Cynocephalus; species Cynocephalus volans. The sequence goes on from NC_084466.1 coordinate 17,942,138, forward strand.
TACAGTTAAAGATTCTAACGTTTTTAAGAAGGAGTTTTATTTTATTCTATCTTAAAGCATTATATTCCTATTTAGTACTTTGTCAAGTGGCAACAACCTTGCCTTTGTTTTTTTAATCTAGAGCAACTCTGTAAAATAGAAGATTACCCAAAGTCTGGTAGATATAAAACACATAATTGGTTTGAAAGAAAACAAATTATACAATTTAATCACAATAAAATGTAACATTAATTGCAGCTATTTGCAGTAGGTTACTCTAATTTAAACCTCTCAACTATATGGCAACAGTTAGGTCTCAGTAAGAGGCATAGTAAATCAATTTTCCCTACTCAGAGCAGATAATTAGACAAACTAGCAAAAGTTTCTAAAATGAACTAATTGAAGATTATTCACTGGAAACAAGTTCCATAGCTGAGGGTACGGAATAGAAAGAATCCCTCTTATGGCTACTTTAAAACCAACACATTACTAAAACAATGTGGAATATGGACTTTTAGATCACTGGTTTCACACTGGTTTAGAATCAGCTTCAGAGCTTTAACTACCAATGCCTGGCTTCCACTCCAAATCAAATTTATTTGAGTCTCCAGAGATGGACATCTGGATTTTATTAAAGCTCTCCCAATTTATACACAGTGATGAGATGAGAATTACTGATTAAAGTTCAATTACTCACAAAGGCTTTAAGGCATTTTAATCTTAATTCTTTAGAAATTAAGCAAGCCACATGTTATTCATGTATGAATAACAAGCCACATATATTCAACAATGTTGAATACTTTTGGGTACTTCTGGAACTTTAAATAATCAATCTTCACAGGTTCTAGCCTTGCACAGAATCTCACACTTAATGAATATACATATTTTAGGGCTGATGGTTCGTATCCCCATACTCACCAGCCACACACACACAAAAACAAGAAAACATTATAGTGATATTTTACTCCTAATCTAAATATTTTTGGTGACACGATCGATGTAACTTTCTCCATTTTACTACCAGAAAGACAGCTTTTAGACATAAGAGTAAGCATCAAATCAAAATCAGTCACAAAATTAGGAAGAGGAAGGTCAGAAGGAGTCAGGATAGTGTGAATCCTAAAGAAAAGCTAGCCAGAAGTCAGGATGTTGAGGAAAACACTAGACCAAATGGACAAGGTTCAGGACAACATAGGGTGAGTATGACTGGCATTTAGTGGCCCAAGCAATGCACAGGGTACAAATGTGATCACTTTATGGCCTGCAGTCAAAGTTCACATGCCAAATTGGGGATGAGGAAAGAAACTAGAAATGGGAGCCTGGATAAGGAGGCAAGTAACAGATATCAGGATCCAGAAGACTCTCATGGATCCACGCAATAAAACAATCTCTGAGCCAAAGACCTACTGCCTGGAAGGCAAGGGGAGAAAGGGCTAGTAGATCTGGACTCCACTAGAGGCAGCAGGGTTTGTGCATACAGTGATTGCAGCAGAACATTACTAGTCCTAAAAATAAATTTCATATGAAATAATGAAGTCTTATGGTTAAAAACCATCCATTCAGTGCTATCAGTAGACCTTCTGGATTTCATCAACACCTTTCCAAAATACGGAAAATAAATGTCAACATCTTTTATAAAGATAAAAGAGATGGCAAGACTAAATTAACAGTCAATAATGATCTATACTGATCCAAGGTATCTTTAGTGAAATTCAACCTTTAAGTTCATCTGTATTCAAAAACAACTTGAATAGCTTATACTAATTTATTTCCTTCACAGAAAGAACTTTTACTTTATAACGTTTAGCACCCCACTGTCACCATGTATAAATTTTTTCAAACCAAAAAAATATTAAGAAAATGTTTATCCTATTATACATTAAGTTATTTGTGATGTACTGTCTATAACACAATGCTCAAGTTGGTTTTCCAGCTGTGGCAAATTTATGCTTTGAACTAAACAATGCATTTAGTCTGATGTGGTATGACTCCTGTCCCACTTCCACCTGCTCCCCTTTATGGCCAATGAGATGCAACGGAATTTAATTTTTCTCTAAGCAGATTGACTTTTTCAAATGGGCGATAAACTCTTGAAGAAGTAACCCTTTTCTTTGACAGATGATGGCCTACAGATCTTATTACAACATGTTAATTTACAAATCTGTTATACTTTATAGCAGGCATACCGTGATCACAAGAAGTCATTCATTTCTGTTGGCTAGGAATCTCTCTTCAGTAGAGCAGGTCCTAGTCACTTAAAATTTTCATCAAATATTTTATGGGAATAAATCTGATTCTGGAAAGCATTATAGACTCTGATCACTCCCAAATGACTGCAAGCTCCAGAGAGGGCAATCCCTTAATTTGTTCCAACAACCAAGTGAAGGGACAGACATACGAAGTACAGTAGTTCAGTTTCTAATCTCAGTCATTGAGTTACCAATTTAGATTGCTCTATTTACTAACATTTTTCTGTTTATAAAAATAATGCTAGGCAATCATATAAACAACAAAAATATTTAGAAGGTATAGAGAAAACTAAAACCTACACAACTTTACCACCTATAATATGGAAACAATCTCTGTTAATACTTTCATACTTCTGCTTTATTCTCTGCATTTTTAAATACATTGAAATCATGCAATATAAAATTTAGTGTTTTAGTTTTTTAACTTAATATAGCTATCAAAATGTTATAAGAAGATTCATTTAAACATTTTCCTACACTGGACACATAGGTTGCTTTTAATTTTTAATATTCTAAAAACACTACATGAACATATTTGTGCATAAATCTTTTTCTATAGTTAGGATATATTTAAATACATATTCTTACCAGATTCTCCAGCACTAAAATGATCAAATGGATTCCCTTCAGCATCTGGGTTTAGTAACACCATTTCAAATGGGATATCTTCCACCTGAGAATTCTCCCTCTCATCGCTGCATGTATACTTGTCTGCATAAAACACATGCCACGTTTGTGGAGACGGAATCTGGGACACTGTCAGATTATGTTCAGTCTGGTTCATGGGCACTTTAAAGAGAAAGAAAATATTACCTTTCAAAGCAAAACTCTCAAAGGCGTTCATTATTTTAGTTATATAATCAATTTGAGGTTAGAATCCTTTTGTTTAGTTAGTTTTTACTGCCTCAGAAATCCACGCCCTGGTGTAGTATTGGAATAAGGCCTGTGAATCATAAAGCAGATAAAAATGATGCATCTTAACTAAAGGAATAACTAGAAAGGCACTATAAAACACCACAAATGAGTAGAATGGTTTCACTCATCTGAATTTTAATTTTAAATACTTACAAAGTTTCCAAGTAGGTTAGTGATATTTAAAAATCTTTTTTATTGTGAAAAAATATACACAACACAAAATGTATCCTTTTAACCATTTTTAAGTGTGCAGTCTGTGGCATTAACCACATTCATAATGCTGTGCAACAATCACAGAGACATTTTTGAAAATTACTGAGTTAAATCGAAAATGGAGCATTCAACTTAGAAAATCATTATATCTAAAAATTATGGCTGACAAATACTTTCAAAAGAGTTTCCAAAATCTTTTGCTGATTATTCTTTTAAGAAGGTACTAAATGTAGAAAAATAGAAGTTACAGGAATATAAAAGTTATCAAACTGTGTCCATGGAAAGTAGTATGATAGAGCAGGGAGGGGGGACTCATGAACATTAGCATCATACAGATATGTATTTGAATCCTGGCTTCAATACTTACCTGCTATGTGGCCTTGGGCAAGTTACATAAAGCAATGACACTCACTTTCTTCATCTGTAAAATGAAGGTAATACCTACAGCACAGAGCTGATGAAAAGGACTAAGTTATACAAGTCACCTAGCATGGTATCTGTCACAGAATAGTTGATAAATAAATGTTAATATTCCTTTCCTTTCTTTAAACCAAGGTGGTTATACTAGTAAGTGGTTCTTAATTCAGGGTAATCCTGCTGCCCTCTAGGGCATTTTGAAAATGTGTGGGGACAGTTTTATAGTCACAATAACTATGAAGATACTTGGAGGGGGGCTGCACTAAATCTCATCCAATACCAGGTAAAGTCACACTGCAAAGAACTATTCCTCCTAAAACGCTAGTAGCGCCTTCTTTTGAGAAATACAAAATGATGACTAAGCTCCCTTCCAGATTTAAAACTATGATCCTGACCTAAGAGGCACTGCACTAATTCTGTCACAAAGCTGTAGGAGAGTAGTCTCTCAAAGTCTAGGTATAACAAAAAGAGTAGTAGAGCTAGAAGAGCAAGTCTTGGCCTTGTGACTCAACAAATAAATTACAACCTCTCTAAATCTGTTTCTTCAATAGTAAAATGAAGACATCCACTGATATGAATTGAACTGTGTCCCCCAAGTTTTGTGTATTAGCTTGATCCCCACCGTGACTGTGAAGAGGGTGGGAAATCTTGTTATGGCAATTGAAAAGTGGGGCCTTGAAGAGGTGATTAGATTCTGAGGACCATGCCATAGTGAATGGATTAATAATGGTGGTTATGGGCGTGGTTCTGAAGGCTTTAAAAGGAGACCATGTGAGAGTATCTCTCTCTGCTTCTACCATCTTGCAATGTGATACCCTGTGTCACTGAAGCCACCATCAAGGAAGACCCTCACCAGATGCATTCCCTGGACTTTGGACTTCCCAGCCTCTGAAAGTGTAAGCAATAAATTTTGTTTTCTTATAAATTACCCAGATCCAGATATTTTGTTATATGCCACAGAAACTGACTAATACACCTGCCCTGTCTAGCTCAGAGTTCCTGTAAGGCAAAAACAGGATTGTACATGAAAATCCTATGTAAAGAGTATGATACTACACAAAGTAGTGTATTCTTAAACATAATTTATGATGGGCCCAATTTCTATCTTTACTCAGAAGATATATGCTAAAGTATGGAGGGGCAAACTGTTCATGATACCCACAGCTTATTTTCATAAGGTTCAATTAAAAAAAAAAAGTCAACGGATGGCCAGTTAGCTCATTTGGTTAGAATGTGGTGTTATAACACCAAGATCAAGGGTTCAAATCCCCACATAGGCCAGCCACCAAAAAAAAAAAAGGACATGCATTCAAATGTAAAAAACAGTAAATTTATTAATTTAATAATATAAATACATTTTAAATAAATTAATTAAATAGTAATTAATATTAATTAATTACTGAATCAGCAGAAGATATACAGATGCTGGTTGTACTATACTTACTACTTTTCTGTATGTCTGAAAATTTTCCTAGGAGATTCAAATTTTGAGGACTTGAACTTTACAAATGGGAATTTCACTCATTAGTAGTTAAATGGAACAAGAAGATTTGATTAACAATACCATGGCATTGTTTTTTTGGCTACTGTAAGTTAGCTAACATTTCTACTAATTTTTTTTTTTTCCATACAGCTTCTGGAAAAATGTAGTAAAGACTAATTTAAATATTTGAAAACCTCTAATAAGGACTTAATATACGATCAATAAATTGTTCAGGAAAAAGGCTGTTTAAATATGCAGTTTGCGATTACATAATCTGGACCTCATTTTTTAAAGGCTCTGCCATGTTGCTGTGTTATCACTTGCACTTTTTCTCTCAGACAAAACACTGTAAAAATTAACCATTATATTTTCACTAATGAAACCTTTTGATGTTTCATTTTAAATTATGTGGATTTATATCAAATAAAACAAAAGTGTACCTCATAAAGTGATACCAGCTTTTAGTTTTTGTCTTGTTTTTTTCAGCAAGCCTCTTGACAAAACTGTGTGTTCATTGTTTTTGAAACAAAAGACTACAGCATGACATGCATATTCTATGCTGGTATAATTAGTATCTCAAATATTAACAAAACTTGAATTCCAGAGAATAGGGTGGAGTGGCTGATTGCTCAATTGTATTATAAAAAGAAATGAATACTGTTAACCAAAATACACAGAATAATTAAATACTTACACCTTTAAATGGTTTATAAAGTATATCAAATGTACAAAAGAAATCATGCATAAGATGTAAAAAGGCAATATTGAAATGCTTCATATTATATTTAACTCCTGTAATCTGACAGCAAATTACTCTGAACTCCTTGTAAAAATTTTGCAGATAGAAACATATAAACTTATCATTTTCAGTGCTTTTTAGTGTCTTGTTTCCTTACTTTAAAACCTACAAAGAAGTTTTTAGCATTAAAAAAAAAAATCTGATGTTTTATGACATTAGAGAACAAGAGGAGATTGAAAAATCACTTCTCAAACATTAATTTGGGAGAGTCAAGCAACATTCAACACAAAGAGATTTTTCACTAGTCTCTTCATAGTGCATAGCAGCAGTAAGGTTTTACCTAGGAGCTGGGCATAGTTAATGAGTTCATTACCAAATAGGTGAAAGGTTTTTAATTCTTAAAAGTCTCATTAATAGCCAGTAAATGCACTTCTCATAAGAAATTATCTCTAAATATGTGGTACTATTACAGTGTCATGATTTTAAGAATATGAGTATGCTTTTTGTTTCAATGCACCTAAGCTCCTGAATAACATACTATAATTATGACAACTAATATATAAAAGTTGGAAACAGTAGATTTTCTTATGACTTGGATTTTGTTTTTGGAAAAAGAATTGATGAAATATATAGAAAATTTTATACTATCAGTACTTAATTCATTTCAGGCCCCAAAATTTAACAAAACAATCTTCATTCCTCTAGAATTCCTGTTTTCTGATATTTTCCGTTCCATAATTTCAAAGAATACCTCTGCATTCCACAGAATAGGGAAGAGAAAGGGAAAACAGAAAAAGAAACAACAGCAAGAGGTTTCATTAAATTATATTCCCATATATATATGTAACTCCATTCTAAAGAATTATGACTAGAATTGCAGCATTTTAGGACTGTCAGGGACCTTAGAGAAACCTAGTCCAACTTCCTTCTTGTACAGATAAGTAAAGTAAGGCTAAACAATAAGGTCTTGTTACAAGTCACTAGCAGTGATTCTCAGTGTAGTGGTCTTCCCATTGTACCACATTGTCTCCTCATATACAGAAGTTCTGGAATGCAGAAATATGACTGATACAGAAATGATATTTTTGCAAGTGTATATAGTAAATAGTATAATAATGACCATGTGATATGATACAAGAAGACAAATTGATACTCCTATAGCTCAAAGCTTTAAACTGCCTGGTAAGTTTTTATTGGAGGTGCCAAATACAAAAAACAACGTACTAATCAAAAGACTTCTCAAGCCCTAAGCTCTATGACTATTCATCCTACAAATACTTAGTAAATACATAACTAAGCACTAGGGTATCATAAATTCTCCTTCTCCAGCACCATGTAATTAGCATTCATGGTTCTTACCACAATTGCAATTTCACATTTATTCACATTGATCTGATTTATTCCTGTTCCCATCCCTAGCTTTAAGTACTGAGAGAGTGTCAATCTTTTGGTCACTCATATATTACCAGTGCGTAGCACAGTACATGAAACAATGGAAGTGTTCAGTGAATGAATGAGTGAATGAACAGACCAAAAGAACCCTACTGCTCCATTGATTGATTTTATAACAAATAAACAAAATGTAAAGAGGTAACTATGATAAGCGCTGTGCCGGAAAGCAAGAGGCTATACAAACTTAGGTGCTATATCTTAGTGGAGGAAGGAGCAGAAGAGAAAAGCCTGTGTTAAGGCCCAGTGTGGCACTGAAATAAACGAGGTGGGAGGGGAGCAATGCTGTGAGATGAAGCTGAAGAGGTAAGCAGCAGCCAGTCTATGGTGGCTTTGCTGATGAGGTTAAGGAGGCCTGTCTTTGCCCTAAAAGCAGTGGGAAACCACTCAAGTATTTTAATGGTATGGTGAGGAAGTGAAAGTAACATCACCAAATCTGCTATTTAGAAAGATCACTCTGGCTACAGAAGAAGGACCAGCATGGCTGTAGAGTGGCCAGACAGGAGGCTATGGCAATAGTACAGGCAATAGATTACGGCAGCTTGGAATAATATGGTAGAGAGGAAGAAAAGTAGATGAATTCAAGAGATATTTAGAAGTAAAACCTCAGGATAGATTGTAAAACCTTACTGATAGATTGGAAGAGGGTAGAAAGGTCAAAGAGGGGAGTGTTAGAAGACTCACTGGTTTCTTGCTTATTTACTGGATGGATGGTGGTGCCAGTTCCTGAAACAGGAAACACTGGAAGAGAACCAGGTTTGGATGGGAAAGATGGGGAATTTGGTTTGGACATTTTAAGAATGGAGAATTGAAAGACATGAACTTTTATAGATGAGCAACTTGGCATAGAAGGAAAAAGATAACTGATGATCACTTGCACGAATTTCTCAGATAAGTTCTGAAATTCACAGTTGAGGTAAATAACTTTATGTAAATGTCTTTTTCATATCTGAATCCAATCATTCAGACTTCTTCAGCATACCGTCAATGTCATCTCACAAATTTAGATAAAACATCCCCACAATGAGAAGCAAGAAGTGGAGACCTATACTTTTCTCACTATTCTGGCTAGCTGCCTTATGAGGGAACCAGACAGTTGCTAAGATTAGGAAGACTGGATGGCTAGAAATGAGTGTTTTATTTGACTAGGCTAAAAGAAGAGCCTACCATGTTCTACCTATGTATGAGTTTCTGAATAATAGGGGGGAAACGGGAGAGAGGGTTAATTCCTATTTTTCCTCATGGATGCTTCAAATTCTTAACGTCTCCTACAACCAATTCACTTCCAAGGGGGAAATGGGTAGGATGGCACATGTTCTTCATTTCTATATTAAAAGAGATTTGCACTCACTCAGTATGGCTAACACCATGGGATAGTGTTGATGAGAATGGATGACATCAAGGATTCAAGCTGTATTAGGATTTTAAAAAAGGAAAGCCTCTCTAGAAGCAAACCCAGAGATTTACAAATGATGCAGTGCTGATACATCCCAAAGACATAGTCACTATACAATTAAGTCTTATGTTCTAGTGACATGTTGTAAAACAGTATCACTTGGGGTAAAATTATACAATTAACTGAGATAATACATGTTTAGTGTTTAGCTTAGTGCTGGCAGATAATAGGCATTCAACAAATATTATTATTTACTCTACACTGCCACTGCGTTAAAATCTCTCTCTCATATAGGCATGAATTATGGAAACTGTAAAGAGTCCAAATGAAGAAAAGGATTCTTTTATAAATTATCTGGATATTTTTTTAAAAATTTTGAATAATAAAGGGGGGAAAGGCACTCTATCTTTTGAACAAGGAAAAGGTTAGTTTAAAATTCAGTTTAAAATGTGCTAGAAAAAGTGTCAACACAGTGTGATGTACACTGTCATGAAACACCTTGGTATGTACATACTATTCTATATTTCAACATTAAGGAGAAAAAAACTCCAATAACTAATGATCAAAGAAAAAAGAATATACTCACATGTCAGCTGAGCTTTGGATAATTTTTCACTACAACTATAACCATGACTGCTTTCCTGAAGCTCTAGCCATTCCTGGGCTTGGAACAGGTAGAGTTTAGCTTCTTTTCCAACAGCTGCTGCTATGTTGTTGATTCTGACACACAGAAGAGCATGGTCACCTTGACATTGAAACAAAAATTATCAACTGGTTCAAACTTGTATGGAACTGAGATGGTAGGACAATTCAACACCTCTACTTATCAAAATGGGAATTTAAAAAACACAATTTTTCTAAAATCTCACTTAACTAGGTAAATCACATTACAATGGGCATTATATTCAGATGCAAATCTAGAGATTATTTGAATTAGTATGTGGTGTTTCCTTATAATTCAGAGGATAACTGATAACATTTCACTGAATAAACAGCAACATTTGTGGTATTAGGACATTTGCTGTAATAGAATTTTTGCCTAATTTTACAACCACTCCAAATGTCTTTTACATTTGTTCATAAACAAAATAGAAGTTTCCTGCCAAAGTTTCTTTTTTTTTAAAAGATAACATGGCTGTTAATATTTAATTATACTTTTAATATTAAAAATAAGCAGAACAGCAAGAAAGTTTAAATAAATTCGACTTACAGTAGACATTTTACACCTGAAGCAAAATTTGACATCTGTGATTTTTACAATAGAACTTGCAGAACAATATATGCTGTGAGATTAACACAGAGTAAGCCTGGTTGCACACACCCAGACATTTAAGGCCAGGACAAAAATAGCAAAAAGGAGTTGACTCTAAGGAAAGGACTCTGGGTGAGGAGAGGTGAAGCAGGAGACTGTTTTTCATTTTTCATCTTAAGGTATTCTATTCTCTTGAAGTTTTTTTTCTTTTCTTTTTTTTTCTTTACTTTTGTTACTATATTATTACTTTGATTAAACATTTTAAATACATTTAAATGTATAGTATATATCAAAGAATGTCTAAGTCTTTTACATAAACTGATTACATTAGAAATTATCAAGTCTTATAAGTGACTCTAAGGCCCTATTAACACCTTAAATTGCATTGAGTTAATTATTTCAGTATACTTTTATTATTTTTTTACTAAATTAGAATTCAGTGAAAATTGGTAATAACTAAATAAATATATATATGAGAGAGAGAAAATTGGAACACCCTATTCCCAATCTGTTTTGGATTTAGTACATGTTTAGTACGTCTGGATTTAGTACAGGTTTCTCCTCTATGATCACCAGGTAATCATCATGAACTATCAGTTATCTTAAGTCTCTCTGCTGGTCATTAGTAATAACCCGTGTCATACCTTCCACACATCCCCAATTTTCCACCATTGTTCAGATTGCATCATTTATTATAGTGACATTACCATCATTATCAATACTAAAAGTATGGTTAGAGTCAGTTGATTAAGAAACTTAAAATGTGACAAAAAATAATAAAGTTGTTTCTAGGGTTTCTTCTTCATTCACCCAAGGTATAGTCCATACTGGATTTTGGAAAGCTGGGTTGCATTCCTTTTCTAAGCTATCTTAAAAACTTCAAATTTAAAAAAAAAAAAAAAAACCCAAAACAAAACAAAACCAAAAATAGGTTCCCTTCCCTTTATAACATCAATTTTGCAATTTCCTTATACTTTAAATTCCCTACCCACATGAAAATAGCTTCTAGTTTCCATTATCTTCTCCTAAGAATCCTTTCTAGGTCAATATTCTGATCTTCATAGTTACATCTTTTAAGGCTTAAGCCTGTATAAAGCAAAGATTCTAACCTCATCAAGGCAAATAATTATTTGAAATACATTACTAGTCAAATTTAGAGTGCCAAAAGGACGTATCAAGAAAAACACTTAAATTTTGAGGGTGCAAATGAATGTGGCAAAAATTAGAATGAATTGCAAATTCATTCATTGCAGTAATAGTCATTGATTTCTGAGGGAGACCAGAAGGTAAGAATCAAATGCAGCTATAACTTCAGAAGGGCCGGGAAGAATACTAATGACAAAACTTCCAGGACACAATTTACACGCATTTCCGTCAACTCAATTCTAGGCCTCATGGTCCACATTAAATCGACTGCACTCGTGGCCAACTATTCCGGCAATAATGACAACCGGATTATCAGATGTTTTACTTGGTTTCCAAAACCCCTGTGCTGCAATTAGGTTTTATTAAACTGGTCTTAAAAACAATAACTAGAAAATCTAAGTTCTGGGCTTAAATGCACACGTAACTATAGTGCCTTAGTGTATATAATGTGGCTGAAAAAGGAGAGCGAACGATGCTTCTTCGGGGGAAGGGTCTGGAAAGATGCAGACCGGTCATTGGGGTATTCATTTGCACGGGGTGGGGGGAAGGAAAGGGGCGTTCAGGAGCAGAACACAGTCACTAATGGCCAGAGGTTGCTGCCCAGCAATGGTGGAATCAGCAATAAACACATCGCACGACACCGGGCGGAGGAGGGCCGCGGTGACGCTGGAGGTCCAGGTGAGGCTGCTGAAGTCGCCGGCCTCGCCCAACGGGGCGCGGTGGGGCTGGGCGCCGCCGGTTCCAGGTGCCTCCGGGGAGGGGGGGTTGGAGCGCCCCGCGGCCCGGCCTGCGGGATGGGCCCACGAGTCCTCAACCCTCTCCCCGCCCCGGACCTACCGTGGAACTGGAAGTGGCCGATGCTCTGGCCCTGAGCGTCTCGGGCCGTGGCGCTGCTGAAGCTGCCCCGTAAGGTCTTACCCTGGCTGCCCTGCGGCCACCAACAACACGTGAGGGCCACCGCCAGTAACTGCAGCCCCCCCATCCCCGCCTCTAGCTCTGCACCGACGCCCGGGGCCCTCACCGCCTGCGGCTGCCAGCCCCACGTCGGCAGCAGGAGGGAGTGGACGCGGCCGGCGCCGCGGTCCGGCTCCTCCGAGAGACGACAACCAATGAGGCGGGCCCCTCCGCCACGAGCCAAGGGTGTTCACCAATCAGAGGCCGAGGTGGGCGGGACGTGTAGCTCCGCGCGTCCCGTCACGACCCTGCCATGACTAGTTCCCGCCTTTTTGTGTGGGGAATCAGGAGGATGTTGCTTCAGGTTACGTAAAAATGATCGCTCTCTTAGTTTCCCTGCGCGACGTGCCATTGCGCATGCGCGGACAAGCTGCTCAGGTCCTTAGGGGTTGGACGGGCCTGTAGAATTAGGAAAGAGCCAAGAAAGACAATATAGGATCATTTCTGGTCAAGAGGGGAAAACTCCCTCAAAGCAAGACCCATGTTCTTCAGCTTTTCCTCTCGGTGCCTATATAACTTACCGGACATGTCCATCTTTATTATTATTATTTTTGCAGCTGACCAGTGCTGGGATGGAACCCCCGGACCTTGATGTTATCAGCACCAGGCTCTAACCAACTGAGCTACTGGACAGCCCGACATGTCCACTTTAATGTCTCAAAAACACTTAACTCTACACGTCCAAAGATTAATGCATGACTTGTCACCTCCAACCGATTTTTCCCTCCTGGGTTCCCTGTCTTCTTGAATTACATCTACCCAGCAGGCCAGACACCTGGGAATTTTAGCGCCCCCGCCCCCCACCCCGCTTATGCCCTCACATCCAATCAGTTCAATGACATGTTCATTAACTCTTCTTCTGGTGATTCAGGCCAAGGGAGCAGCAGCCACAATCCTATTCAGGCCACGATGAGTCACCACTTGGCCTAGGCAGTTGACCTGCCTCCAGTCATTTCTCTCTAATGGCTACAGTCCATCTCTATCCTAGAGCCACAGAAAGCTTTAGGAAATGCAATTGGACTGCATCACTTTCCTTCAAAAGCTCCCCATTGGCTGTAGTGCACAACCCAAACTCTTTAGATTATGGCTCTCAAGCCTCTCAAATTTCCATCTCTCAACTTCTAATCTCCATCCTTACCACTATCTGTTCACTGACCACTCCAAGTTTTCACCTGTTGGACTGCATCGCGTGCAGATTCCTCTGGCTGGAATACTTCTACTTATTCTACCACTCAACCTCCACATCACCTTCTTTTTCCTACTTTACTCCTCTTTCCCAAGGCACTTTAAGAAACCTTTCTCAATCCCCCAAACCTGTATTATATGCCCCTGGAACCAGAATCCCTTCCTTCCCTACCAGGACACTTACCACACTGTATTGTAAATGTGTGTTAATTTTTCTGAATCCCCCACTGTATTTTAAGCTCCAGGTGGTCAGAGACTGTGCCTTTCTTGAAAGCAGGATCTCAAAAGTATTTCATGAATAAATGTATATAAATTATTTTCATTCAGCAACAAGCTTTTACAACAGATAAGCAATTTTTTTACAACAGACCTCACCATTTAGAAAAAGAAATCTTGGGGCAACACCTCCAATCATATACCCAGCATTTTCAATATCTCTGGCTGACCAGGAATAAACTGGAAGTATTAATATTTGGGGACTTAAAAAATTGTACAGGTTCTTTTTTATTATGAAAGTAATTCATGCAGCTTAGAAGAAAGTTCATAGTCAAGAATGTTTGAAGTAAAAATTAAAGTTGCCATTTCCTCCTTTCTCTACCCATAACCGATACCCAAAGTTAACTTCTGTTAATAGTTTAGGATGGATCCTTTCAGACAAGCCCTTAAAAATATGTGTATTTGTAAACCAAGGACAGGAATAAAATTGGTCTTGAAGAAAAACCAGAATATGGGCCTTGGATGCTGTGAGACCTACTATCTCTTGTCTTCTGTCTTTGATCGACTTTGTTTTTCCTCTCTCACTGAAGATAGACTTTTCAGTTCCACAGTTCATTTGAAAGAATATGGCCACCAAGTCCCAAATTTGTAGGTCCTAGAGTTCAAGAAGAGCAACGAGACTATCCTAGAATCTTAGTCCAATTCTAAATCCTAAGGAGAGGCTTCAATTGGCCTAAGGTGAGTCAGATACCCATTCTGTGGCCTGCCTGGCATGGGTCAACTTGCAGAGATAAAGGATGGAGAATCTGGTCAGAAAAAACCATAAGTATCTACTATAAGATATTCTGCTCCTCATTCCATGTAGGCACATTCTTTTTAAAGGTTAATAGTCCATTATATTTATGAAGTTAGATGATATTATAGACATTTAGATTATGTCCAGTTTTTCATTATTATAAGCAATACAGCAATGCACAGTTATTAATATTATACATCATTGAATTTGGGGGTCATAAAGTATGTACATTTGAAATTTTCATATATATTACCACTTTGCCCTCCCAAAAGGTTGTAACAACAGATGATGCTTCCACATATATGGGGTATTCCTATTCTTCTTAGGCTTTGCCAAAACATTACGTATAAAGTATATATATTTATTAATTTATTCGACAACATTTACTGATCGTTTATTCTGAGCCAGGCCCGGTCCTAGGGACTTGGGATTATTGTATAACAGGAAACAAAACAAAGCCCCTGCCCTCATGTGGCAGTGACAATGAACACTAACATCAAGGTAAATGTCGATTGTTCCGTGAAGAAAAGAAGGGTAAGATGGTTCGGCAGGGATGGGGTAGAGTTTGCTATTCCGATTGGGGCGTTCAAGGAAGAAATCTCTAACAGGATGACATTCAAGCTCAGAACTGAAGAAGTAAGGATAAAAACGAGGCCGACATCTGGGGAAAGGGCATCCAGGCCCTGGGGAAGTAGCAAGCCTGGCGAATTAAGGAAAAGCAAGGAGGATCGGGAGCCTAGGGAAAAATGAGCAAGGGGGAGAATAGGATAAGATCCAAGGGCAGGATCTAGGGAACATCTCTATCACGATTGCAAGCAAGCTGCGCTGTCTGCAATAATAACAACAACAACAACAGTAAAAGATCCTTTTGCAATTGCAATCTCCCATCTCCACACTACGAGAAGAGAACGGCCCGGAGTTCTCAGCTCCACTGATGCGTAACCTCTGGAGAGGACTGCAGTACAAGAATGAAAAAAAGGCTCTCATTCATAACTCAGACCTGTGTATCTAAATAAAGCCTCATCCATGCTCGTGATACCTGCCAGGAAAGCCTTCCAGACCCCACTGCCCCGGCCCCGCTGACCCTCTTCGCAGACGCCCAGGTATTGGCGGAGAGGAGCTGCGCCTGCGCGTTGGCGCCGCGCGGCCCCGCCCGGCCCGCCAGTGGGCGGGGAAAACCGGCCGCGTCGCCACTCTCCGGAAGCTGCCGCTGCCGCCCGGTAAACGTGTCGGGGAAGCCAGGAGCGTCGCAAAAAGTCGCAGTGCAACTCTCCTACGGTCTTCAGAGCCGGCGCTTTACGGTGCTAGGCACTGTAGAGCTGGGAGATGTCCGCGGCGGGCAGGACAGAACCTTTGGGTCCTCCCAGCAGCTTTGCGAAACGGGTCCTGGTGACCGGGGGTGCTGGTTTCATGTAGGTAACGGCGCCGCTGGCCGAGCAGTGGCTCCCCAGAAACCCCAATCTTTTCCTGCGGCTCTGTTTGCCCTTGGCAATTTGGGTCCAGCTTTGGGGGGATCTGATATGGGGGAGGGGCCTCATGCACAATCGGGATCATCCTACCTCCTTCTCTCTCCCTGGCCCGCAAAGACGTGGCTTCTTTGAAACTGCGACTTCTTTAAAACGCTTCCTTCCCAAAGCGAGAGTGCTGTGATCCACCTCCTACCTGGGGAGATGCTGACCACCTGTCACTCCTGTGAGTTTGCACACATTACAGTAAGAGGCTCCCTGACTGCTTCCCACCCCAGTGATGCGCAGGCCTTTACATACAGTGCCCCCAAAACGATTTGGGGATTACGACAGGGCATTCATTCATTCAGCAAACTTTAAAAAATCTTGTTAGTGCCTCGACCTGAGCTGGCAGTTCGATGCCTCTTTCTCTCTCACGCCCACACTGGATCAGCAGGTCCTCTCTACTTGCAAAATGTAGTTTTAAGAAGACCACGTCTCACCACTCCCCCCTGCCACCCTAGCCCGTGCTACCGTCTTCTTTTGCCTAGACGACTCCTGTAGCCTTCTGATTGGTCGTGCTGCTTCCACTCTTGGTCCCTTCAAGTCTGTTCCTCACGCAGGAATCAGTGCTTCTTAGGAAAATCCGATCATGTTAGCGCGTAGAATTTTACTCCACTGGTTGCTGTCAGACTTGAAATAAAGTCCAAACTCTTTACCATATGTAGAAGACTCAAGTGTCCAAGCCGTACTTTTCCAACCTGACCCCCTCTTGCTTTTCTTCCCTGCCACACTTACCCTCTTCCAGTTCTTGGAACACACCAAGCTAGTGCCTCCTCCTGTCATGAGGCCTTGCTCTTGCTTCTGCTTTGCTTAGGCTGTTTCACCGCTCAGTTCAGGCTTTTACTTAGATAGCTCAGAGGCCTCAGCTGACCGCCCTACCTAAAATAGCCCCTCTCCCAACTAACACCCCTATCCCTACCTGATATTATTTTGCGTAGTTGTGTTTACTTGTGTGTTGCCTGCGTCCTCACTCTAGAATGTAAACTACATGAGGGCGCAGACTGTTGTTCAGGGCACTTGGAAGAATGTCTGGCCCACTTCGTGAAAGTTTTCAGTAATTATTAAATGGATGAACGCAAGAGTAGTAAACAGGAAACTCTCCTACCCTCAAGGAACTCAGTGTCTACAGGAAGGAGAGGGAACGTGGGGTCTTTCTTGTTTATTGCCCGTTAGCACATTCAGTCACCCCTTCTAACTGAGTCACTTGGCGGAGGGTTCAGGCAGGAAAGGTCACTTAATCAGAAGAGGAACGTGGACATGAATGCGTGGTGCTTGTGTGACAGCACTGGTCCAGCAAGGGTATCCTAGAAGTGCTGTGAAAGGGCTGCCAAGTACAAACTGAGTTCATAGTTTGGTTGAGAGCTGCTATTAGTCCTGGGAATGCAACATTTTAAGTGTTTGATAAAATCGGGTAGATCATCTCCCTGAGATATACCTCTTGTTCCACTTTGGGGTCTTCTGAAGCCCACGAACCACTTTGGTTTATTAGCCTGGGAAACCTGGGTTCAGACTAGGAACTCCTTCAGGGTTCTGGTTTACACATCAAATTCTTGTACCAAGAGATAGCAGTCGCAGAAGTTATTATAAACATAGTAATTGAGTTTTTACATAATTATATTTGCAGTTCCCGAAAGGCACATAGGTTACTGTTTCAGTACAGTTGCACTGACTGGTACCCATTATTTTTACTATCCTGCTTTAATTTCACACTCAAAGCGTGCATGGAGAGCATCATTTGGTTAAACTGATTTTTTTCTTTATACCCAGAACCAGTAAATTCTCTGTTCTTCATAGTGTAAAGGGAGTGTAAGACTTTGTTTATAGATACTGTTGAGAAGTTTAGTGACAAGTGTGTGTGTGTTTGGGTGTATTCAGTGTAGTTATATTTCTGTTATCTTGGAAAAATTTAAAGTTGTCTTTGAATATTCTCCGAATACTTGACAGCTTAGGAAGACATTCAAGAATTTAGGGAGGTTCATTGGAATTTGGATCATTAATTACTGTCTTGTGATTTCCCCCATGCTTTGCCCCTTTTCTAGCATGTTAAATAATAAAATTTGTTATGCTTTTTCTTAAAAAAAAAATTGTTTTTTTCACTAACAAGATACACATTTTTTTATAGTGCATCACATTTGATTGTCTCTTTAGTAGAAGATTATCCGAACTATATGATCATAAATCTAGACAAGGTGAGTTTTATAAAAAGGAGATTCATGCACTGAAATTACATTTCAATTCAGCCACATTTTTGAAAAGTACTAGAATACCGTTATGCTGATAGTTTAGTTTTTTATTTAGATTTTTAATTTATCTTTTTATTTAGTCATTTTAGCAACTTAGGGGTCTATATAGTCATATGCTCGTGCTGTGTTTAATCTTATATAAAATCTTCTTAAACTTTCATTTTTTATTCTAGTCCATAAAGTGAAGATTTTAAGTGCAATGTTTTTACCAAAAGAAAACCATCATCCTTTCTAAATTCAGTACTTAGTGTAATCTTGTGATTACTAATCTTTTTTGATATTAGAATACTTTATTTGATTTAATTATTTACCTATTTGATTTTATAACTGTCACCTCCTAGAAAATTATGTTTTATTTTTAAAATTAAAATGTAATTAAATTGATTTACTTTTGAGGACATTGCAGTAGTAATTGGAGTCTCCCTGCAGAACCTGAAAGCCATGGGTGTTAATCACTGGGTTTTTTAGTTTAAAAAGAAGATGCAAATGGCTAACTTAATTTTATAAAACATAATAGTAAAAATGTACAGGCAAAGAATAACTCTTAACTCTTATGAATTTTGTCTGCCTTACTACTATGGACAGATTCTTTTTTTCTCTCATCTGTACACTAATTTACTAATGTTACCTCAGGAGCAGTGTAATGAGTTATAATATGTATAACACAGGTGTAATTATTTTCAGTCACTAATTCTTTTTCTGTAAAGACGGTAAACTTTTCTAGTGACCAGTGGCTGGAGGCAAATTTGGGCAGAAAAATTTTTTTTTCTTTGGCTGGCAGGATGAGGATCTGACTTCTTGACCTTGGTGTTATAGGAACATTTTTTAAAGTAGAAGTTTGTAAAAAGGTTTTTGGGTTTTGTTTTGTTTTTGTATTTTGAAAAGGTAACAAAATCACTTTTTTGTTTTTTACTTTTGAGATGTCTAACTTAAATGTGTAAAATCACAGCAAACACACTTTAAGAAGACATAGTCTTGTATTACAATCATTAGCATCTGTAGTCTTTAAAAAATTGGTGTTTTATAGGAAAAACTAATATTATTACTTTTTGTGTTGTCCCCCCTCCCCACCACACTCTTATTTTAAGCTGGATTACTGTGCAAGCCTGAAGAATCTTGAAACCATTTCTAGCAAACAAAACTACAAATTTATACAGGTATGGAAGTGCTCTTATACTTATTGTACTGTGCATCTTTAGTCATGCAGAGATTCTGTTATCTTTATACTTTACAGACTTGTGTAATATGAGCTTGGAAGGTACACATAAAGACCTTTTAAAAAGATCAGGTAGTTAATTTCTAGCATGTGCTCTTGAGAATACCACTTTTAGACTGACAGTACATAAAAAGCTACATATGATTTTTGGTACCTCAGCAGATCTGTAAATAGCTGATTGAGTTTACATGGTTTGTAGTTTTAGGTCCTCACTACCTTTAATAAGGCCTTCCTGGGATATGAAGTGATTGGTTTAACGTGGAGTGTGACTCTGAAAGGGCAGCCAGAAGCCCACCACGTAGAGGATGGTCTTTCCTCATGGAGGTTGATTGGCTCTGGAAGGCTGCTGCTTACTAAAGACCCTTAGATGAGTCCAAAGAATAAATTGCAAGGCCAGTTCATTAGTTTGCAAAGGGAAATATTCCTATCAAATGAAACTATTTTTTTTATGATTTATGGGATTTTTCTTTTTTTTAGAAAAAGTGATTCTATAAACTTTTTTTTTTTTTTTTTTTTTTGGTGACCCGTAAGGGGATTGTAACCCGTGGCTTGGTGTCGTCCGCACCGCGCACAGCCAGTGAGCGCACCCGCCACCCTTATACAGGATCCGAACCCGCGGCCTCTGCGCTCCCAGCGCCGCACTCTCCTGAGTGGCCTGATTCTATAAACTTTTAAACCACAAAACTTAATATACTAAGCAATAATTTTGTAACTCTGTTCTTCTATATGAAAGTATTTTCTTCAGTCATCAAAGAATTGTTGGGAATCCATATTTTTAGAAGAATTATAAACATCAAAAGTACCATAATTTTACTTAGTTGTGGTAAAATACATTTTCAAAATGTCATTCCAGTTGTTACACTTAATCTAATATATTTCAATAATGGTTATCTGGAAGGTTTTTTTTTAATGCTAAAAAGGAAAAATTCTCCTTTATTATAGTGACCTTAGATTGGCAAGTATGTTAACAAAAAACTAACACAGTAGTTAGTAGTAGTTGGCGCTCAAGAAAAATATTGTTTTACACTTATTTGCAGAAATATGAGGGTACTTTGAAAAGTTCATGGCAAGATTGGTATTATCTTTCAATTTTATTTTTCCAAGAACTTTTGGAAGTACCATTGTGTTTTGAATTGAATATCTTATATCCCAAGAGGCTGGAGAAATACACCATTACTATATACTTGCTTGACGACTTGGTTGAATTTTCAAGATATTCTCTATTAAACCGAGAGGTGGAGGGGGTACTATAGTAAAAGTGGTTCTTATGAATGAGAGTGCTCAATGAAACCTCGCTTTCTCACGTTTGCTTTTTCATACAGGGTGACATATGTCATTCTCACTTTGTGAAACTGCTTTTTGAAAAAGAAAAAATAGATATAGTACTACATTTTGCTGCACAAACACATGTAGGTAAGCATTGTTTTATATTGTTATAATTGGCAGGTTTTTTTTTGTTTTGTTTTTTTTTTTTCACAGTGGCTAACTAGCCTAAACCCAAAGTCCAGTAATAGTGTTGAATAAGTGGGGACTTAATACATGTCTTTGAAAAAGGATATACCATTCTGTACCAGAAAAAAAAAGCCCATGGTCACTAAGTCATCAATATACTTGGCACTTTTTAATCACTTTTGTTAGTGTAGGTTGAAATATACCCTTGAAGTCTATCTTAAAACTTTGAATTTAACCCAGTTCAGGATAGTGATTACTTCTGAAGGGTAATAATGGGGAGACGGCCTTCAACTTTGTTTTTATGTTGTTTTTCTTAAGTTGGGTGGTGGGTACACAGATGAATATTATCTTTCCAGACCATTTTGTGCAGTTGAGATATTTTTTAGTAATTTGTTTAACATTTTTATTGCAGAATATACCATATATTCAAAAGAATTTAGAAGTACAGTTAAATAAATGATAATATAAGCACCCTTGTAACCATCCCCTAAACAAAAACATCACCTAAACAAAATGTTGTTGAATCCTATTTAGTAGTAGTGCTACTACTGCCTATTGGTTTATTCAAAGTTACAATTTCCTTTGCTTTTCTCTATGGTTTTGCTGTGTATATATTTATCCCTAAACAATATAGGTTAGTTTTGGCTGTTTCAAAATTTTACAAAAATGTATATATAAAACTGATGTAGGTGTTCTTGTTTTGCTTTTTCAAAATCCATGTAGATTCATCCATGTAATCAGGTATACGTATAGTTTGTTTTTCAGTGTTGTATAATATTTCAATCTAAAAGTATACCATGGTTTACTTGCATATTTTACTCTTGATGGGTGTTTGGGTTGTTCATACTTTTGGGTGATTTCATGCAGTACTACCATGAATATTCTTACACATGTATCATGGTACACATAAGTACACATTGCTCTTGAGTATATAACTGTGGTCATAAGATCTGCACACTTCAACACTGAGATAGTATCAAACTACTTTCCAAAGTGATTATACCAAATTCCACTCCTCCAGAAGTGTGTGGCTTTCTGTTGCTCCACATCTCACCAAAGCTTCGTTTGTCAGACTTTTCCATTTTTGCCAATCTCAGTGCTGTGTAGTGGTGTCTCATTATATTTTTAATTTGTATTTTTCCTGATTATTAATAAGATTGAGTACACTTCATATGTTTTTGGTAATTTGGATCTCTTCTTTTGTGAAATGCTATTGAAATCTTTTGCTCATTTTTTTAATTGGATTGTTTACTTTTTTCTCATTAAAAGAGGAATTTCAATGAGAAAAATGAGAATAGGAGGATTTTTATGTATTCTGGACACTAGTTCTTAATATTATGTTTATTACAAATGTTTTCTCCCATTCTGTGCCTTATCTTCTCCCTTTTTTGATAGTGTGTTTTAATGAACAGATGTTCTTAATTTTAATATAGTTGAATTTATGTCTTTTCATTTATGGTTATTGCTTTTTAGGTCTTAAGAAATTCTCCCCTATCCCAAGGTTATGAAGATATATTTTCCTATGTTATCTTCTAGAAGCTTTATAATTTCGCCTGTTATACTTAGATTTGTAATCCATCTGAAATTGATTTTTATATACAGTGTGAGGTAGGGGACCAATTTCATTTTTTTTCTATATGAATATCAATTGTTCCTGTATAATTTATTGAAAAGGTCATCAGTTTCTACTGCTCTGTCAAGTATCCTTATATGTATGGATCTTTCTCTACTTTCATTTGTCTATTTGTCTATTCTTGTGCTGCTTATACAGTATATTGACAAATAAGTGATTTCATATCCTTTAGGTTAAGTTGGTTAATCATGTTCTTTAAATCTCCTGTGTAATTCCAGTGAATTGAATCTTTTATCCTTATAAAGTGATCTTTCTTCCTTGTTGATATGTACTGCCTGGAAGTCCATTTTGTTTGACATTAATACAGCTGTGTCACCTTACTTTTGGCTGGTATTTTCATGATATATCTTTTTCCATCCTTTTATTTCCAACTTTTCTCTATTGTTTAGCTGCATATCTTATAAGCATGTATTTTAATTTTGTTTTTTAAAAATCTATTCTGACTACCTTTGATATTTATCCTCAGCATTTAATTCATTAATATGTTTGGATTTATTTCTACCATCTTGTTGTGTGCTTTCTACTTTTCTCACTTGTTCTGTTTTCTTGCTTGCTTTTTTAAAATTTAAAAAAAATTCTATCTTCTGTTTTTTAAATTTTTTTAAATTCTTGCTTTTTTAAGGACTTGACTGAGGAATTTTCCTTATTCTCTTTTTCTTCCTCTGCTAGTTGGAAGTTATATATTCTATTTGTATTCTGTGGGTATGCTAGAAATTACACAAGTGGATTAGCTTATAAAAGTGTAAAGTCCATCAAAACTTTTACCTTCTTTGCAGGGAATAGACTTCAGCTCCATTTATCTATTCCCAACTCTGTTTTTATGTAGAATTTTAAGTCTATCTTGTTTTATTTTGTTCTTCAATTTCACTGGAAATCATTACTATTTTATATAGTCAATATTCATGTATATTAGGGATTTACAAAATGATATTCTGATTATGTCATCTATTTTTTTATACCTGGAATATTTTATAAAAGCAAGTCTTCCTTATAAATTATTGTTACCTTGAGATTTAATTGCAGAAAAGCTAGGTTAAATGCTTGATTCTTTTTATTTATTCACTAGATTTTATTATGAGTTCGTTTCCTAGTATCCTCCTTTTTTTAGTGTCATTATGAATTCATAGATTGTAACACATTTGTTTTTTTGTTCTGATCAATTGCAATTTTTTTTTCTTATTTATGTTCAAATTGTCCCACTATTAGCCACTGAGAGCCTCTCCTAGTTGCTTCCTGAGTCCTTTTTGACATAACCTTAGTAGACTTTGATAGCCGTCATATTCTTTGGTGTGGCAGGATGTTCTGGGCTTATCTTCTCTGTTTCTCCCCAGGATCTGGAATCAGCCCTTTCTTAAGAAGCCTTGGTTCCTTTCAGTGGGAAATGGTTTTAGGAGGCCACAGTCTGGGCACCAGGAGTGTTCATTGCTATTGATTGGACATTGTTTCTAGGCTTTCTCAGTGGATAGAACTAGGCAATATTTATTTATTCATCTATTTACCTAAGATTAAATATACCATGATTAGAATGTTTGTCTCCTCCAAAGCACATGTGCAATATTGATCCCCAATGTGGCAATATGGGGCCTTTAGGAGGTGATTGGATTGTGAGGGCCCTGCCTTCATGAATGGGTTAATTCATCAATGTGTTAATGGATTAATGGGTTATCATGGGTGTGGAGTTGTGGCTTTATTAGGAGAGCACATGAAAATGCTCTTTCCTCTCCTTGCCTTGTAATTGCCTGTGTTGCCATGGGACTCTATAGGGACTTTTCATCAAGAAGGTCCTCACCACATGCACCCCTTGGACCTTGGACTTCCCAGCCTCCAAAACTGTAAGAAATAAATTTTATTTCTTTATATATTACTCAGTTTCACGTATTCTGTTATAAGCGACAGAAAACAGATTAATTCAAGTTCATACTGAGATGTCCAATTCAAATTTAGAGTTTATGTTTAACCTTATCAGTCTTAAATTTGTATCTTCTTTCCCTCACCCTGAACACCTTGGTTGACAACAGCATCGTCATAATTACTCATTTACTTTATCCTATAACATACATAATAGTATAAGAATAACAATACCAACATTATCTCTAACAATATAATTGAAAATACTTTTAAGAATTGCAGGGGGATTTTTGTCCTTTAACAGCTTCCCATTAGGTATTTGGCCAAATTGTTTTGTTTTAAAGTGACTTGAAATAATTCCTCTAAATGGCTTTGTAACCAAGTACGTACATAGTTAGATTCATTTATCTCATTTTGCTTTTGATTTTTAGGAATCGCTTCTTTTTCTTTTTGACTTAATTTTGTTTTTCAGTTATGTACATTATGTACATAGTTTCAAAGTCAAATCTACCAAACAAGGCATATTTAAAGAAGTCTAGTTTCCACTGTGTTCTCCTTTCTCCTATAGATAACTTGATATGCTTTAGTTTTACAATTTATGCTGTCTTTTAAAGATATATATATATATCCTACTTTCCTTCTTACAGAAATGATAGCCTACAATACACACCTTTCTCCATCTTGCTTTTATTTATGTAACAGTTTATCTAAGAGATCATTCTATAACAGAATATGGAGATATTCCTCATTCCTTTTTATTTTTATAGTACTCCATTGTGTAGATATACCAATGTATATCTACATGTATTTCCTACTTTTTGCTACTTTAAATGGTGCTGCACTGGATGGCTTCGTGCTTGTGTCTTTTTGTATATGTATTTGTCAGTTGATGTTCGGGAGAAATTCCTAGCAGTTGGGATTTCTGGGTGTATTAGTATGCTAGAGGTGCCATAACAAAATACCACAGAATGGGTTGCTTAAAAAACAGCAATGTATTTTTCACAGTTCTGGAGGCTAGAAGTACAATGCCAAGGTTTTGGCAGGGTTGGTTTCTCCTGAGACCTCTCTGCTGGGCTTGTGGTGGCCGCCTTCTTGCTGTGCCTTCATATGGCCTTTTTTCTGCACGAACACCTCTTTTGTCTCATTTTGTATCCAAATTTCCTCCTCTTCTTTTTTTTTTTTTTTTTTTTTTTTTTGTCTTTTTTTTTCGTGACCGGCACTCAGCCAGTGAGTGCACCGGCCATTCCCATATAGGATCCGAACCCGCGGCGGGAGCGTCGCCGCGCTCCCAGCGCCGCACTCTCCCGAGTGCGCCACGGGCTCGGCCCAAATTTCCTCCTTTTCTAAGGACACCGGTCAGGTTGAATTAGGGCCCATCCTAAAGGCCTCATTTTAACTTAATCACCTCTTTAAGGGCCCTGTCTCTAAATATACAGTAGTCCCTCCATCCTCGGTTTTGCTTTCTGCAGTTTCAGTGACCCGTGGTCAACTGCAGTCTGAAAACAGGTGCGTGCAGTACAATAAGATATTTTGGGAGCGAGAGAGATACTGCATTCACACAACTTTTATTATAGTATATTATTACAATTGTTCTATTTTATTATTAGTTATTGTTATTAATCTCTTACTGTGCCTAATTTATAAATTAAACTTTATTATAGATATGTATGTATAGGAAAAAAATAGAGTTCAGTACTATCCGTGGTTTCAGGCATTCACTGGGGGGTCTTGGAACATATCCCCCGTGAATAAGAGGGGACTGTTGTAGTCACATTCTGAGGTACTTGGGAGGGGTTAGGCTTCAACATGAATTTTGAGGGAACACAGTTCAGCCCATAACTCTGAGTTTGGGGTTAGAGGGTTAATGCATATATAATTTGGCTAGGTATTGCCAAATTTCTTTCGTTAGGGGTTGTAAATACTGTGCATTCTCATTCCCAGTGTACAAAGTATCTTTTTCACCATAGCTTTGCTAACAGAATGTGTTGTCAAATTTTTGTATTTTTGCCAATCTGATAAGTAAGCAGCAGTTATCTTTGAGTTTTTAATCTGGACTTTTCTAATCATAAGTGAGGTTGAGCATCATAAGCTTAAGGATCATTTGTATTTCTTTGTCCAAACTATTTGTTTATGTCTTCTACTCATTTTCCTATAGACTTGTTCTTTTAAATTTATTTTTATAAGTTCAGTATAATTGAAGATATTACCCTTTGTCTCTTATAAGTTTAAATATTTTTCCCAGTTTGTCATTTGTCTTTTTACTTTGTTTTTAGTTTGGGGGTTTTTCTTTTAAACATGTAAGAGTTTATATATATATGTTATAATTTATTTTTAAATTGTTTGTTTGAATCAGGATCCTAAAAAGATCCCCACATTTTGATTGATATGTCTTCTGAGTCTCTGGGGGGGGTTTTGGTTTGTTTGTTTGTTTGTTTGTTTGTTTTGCAACATAGTTGATTGTACATATCTGTGGGGCCATGTAAGAATTTTTATGTAGTCAATTGTATCAGTCTGTTCATTTATTGCTTCTGGATTGTGAGTCATAGTTATAGAGGTTCTATTCTTTTAAAGTGAATTTATTTTTAAATAATTTATCCAGTATTTATTGCTTTCACCAATAACAGATTGATCTCAAAAGCCTTACTCTGTAATAGAAACTGGAAGTTTCAAAATTTTTTTAAATTTAAGAATATTTTAAATTTAGATGTATCAGTTCTTAATTTTTTATAATAAAAAAGTGTTTCCTGCAAATTTAGTGCTGATAGTTTTCTAGGTTTGAAGAATTTACTGTATTATGTAATTTAGGTTTAAAGAAATCATAAATAGCAATATGTGTATATGTTATTTCTAAAACTATTGCAATTCTGGTGAATGAAGAGATGTGAATAGTAGTCTCTTTAGATCTGAGTCCACTGTTTGGTATTTGTTTTGTCCCTTAGGTGGAATTGTTTAGTTTTTCTCTCTCTTTTTAGATCTTTCATTTGTACGTGCCTTTGAGTTTACATATGTCAATGTTTATGGTACTCACGTTTTGGTAAATGCTGCTCATGAAGCCAAAGTAGAGAAATTTATTTACGTCAGCACAGATGAAGTATATGGAGGCAGTCTGGATAAGGTGAGCTTAGAAAGTGTGTATTTCACCTACTTACTATGTACCAAGATACAAATCTGTCTCATTAAAACCTACACTGTTTTTTTTTTTCTTTCTTTTTTTATCTTCTAATTATATATACTGTGGGATTCTCCAAAATGTTATTCCATTGTCTCTTCTCTTCAAATCAAATGATGCCACTCCAAATGGGGAACAACAGCCTAGTCTTGGAATAGATTTATATGTAATTTGACTGGGTGTTTTGCAAGAGAGCAGCAGATCTCACTTTTTTGTCCCAGTCTTACGTGCATGATGAATGTCATTCCCGTGGGCCAGAGCACAAGTAAGTCAGGCTGCAGCACACTGCCTGCTCGCTTTTCTCTCCACTCAGGAAGACACTGGAATGTCAAGGAGTAAGTGTGTGTAGAGACTGGAGTCTATTCTTTTTTTAATTATTCCTAAATATTTATTATACTTTTTATGCAAGAAGATGGCTCCATTCTCCAGTCTATATTTTTCATAGTCAGTGTTTGCAGTGACCTAATTTTGTCTTATTTTTTAATAATTTTTTTATTTTACCAAAATACACAGTGAAAAAATCAAATCATCCAAAAAGACTTATAATGAAAAAAGCAGACTCTGACCCTTTCTTCTCAATCCTCAGTCCTGCTTCTGAGAAGCAACTATTTTCAACTCTCTTTGCAATTTTTTTCAGGTAAACTTCTTCCTGTACCCATGCTGCATCAGATCTGAAATAGTAGCAAGAATGATTTTTAAAATATAAGTCAAATCATGGAATTACTGTGCTCAAAATCTGTCAGTGTTTTTTACAGTGGCCTTCAAGGTTTATGTTATGGCCTCCCTTTAGCTCTCTCACCTGACCTCCCATATTTCTTCCCTTCTACCAGCCTTTTTGCAGTTCCTTTGGACACACATCTGTCTCAGGGCCTTTGCATTTGCTGTTCTCTCTCCTGCCTTCCAGGATTTTTGTGGGCATTAAAGAAGTTACTGCATGTTCTTGAAAAAATGCCAGGCATATTGGGCTCAATAAATGGTTTTTAAAATGTAGTGATTGACCTTTCAAGTAATATGTTTTTTTTTTTTAATTTTTCTACTTAGAAAGGATTTATAATACTTATTTTGTAAATATATATTTTTAAAATTAGGAATTTGATGAATCTTCACCCAAACAACCTACAAATCCTTATGCATCATCTAAAGCAGCTGCTGAATGTTTTGTTCAGTCTTATTGGGAACGATATAAGGTAAGAACTGATTTCAGAAACTCTTGAACCATTTTCCTTTGGACTTAGGTGTTAAAACTCCAAGTTAGCTTTAGCAGTATTTCATTTTTAGATTAAAAGTCGTAGATTAAGAAAAGTTATATAGTAAGGAATTTTTTTTTTTTTTAAGATGACCAGTAAGGGGATCTTAACCCTTGACTTGGTGTTGTCAGCACCACGCTCTCCCATGTGAGTTAACCGGCCATCCCTATATAGGGATCCTAACTCTTGGCCTTGGTGTTATCAGTACCACACTCTCCCAACTGAGCCACAGGTCGGCCCTATATTAAGGAATTTTAAAAGCTGATTTCCTGTATTGTGTGGACAAAGTAGGACCTACCTTTCCTTGTCAGTACATCATTAAAGGAATAATTTGAATATATATTTTTTCCTATTTCAGTAATAGTAGAGTTTACAGCTATAGTGGAAAGCCCTTTAGGATCCTATGAGTGGAGGAAGGCCGAGGGAGGACAGATTCTCCTTCCTGCCATGTGCTTCTCTCTGCATGATTCAGCTCTCTTGGCTCCTCCTGAATGGGAAGTAGACTTGTCCCGGTGGCTGTGACAGTGTCAGTGTGGGAGCCTTACCCAATATGAGTCATCAACTTGAACCCCCTACATTTGGCTTCCCACTGGTCTTGGTTACTTACTAGGGACTAGGTCAGAAAGGCAAGTCAAGGAATTCTTTAAGATTCTCTCACCTTTTGTGTTCCGGGGGCATTGGTCCTTTTCCATTCCATGGTAGCTCTTTTATTTGTGAGGGTTGGTACAATGGTGAGAGCCAACTTGAAGTTTAACAAACTGAGTCCTAGAGGTGTTCTCTTAAGTAATCAAGTGGAAAGGTCCTCAGTGCTCTGCCATCAGACTTACAAACCTGCCTCCATCTGTACGCATCCTTCCCTTGTCCCAGTAAAGAGAATGCTCCTCTCCTTCCTTTTGGAACCTCTGCCTTTGCCTGAATCTCATCGTTTCCTATCTTTTTAAGAACCTTACGTTAGAAAAAAATCTCTTCACAAAAAAAAAAAAAAAAAAAGAAAAGAAAAGAAAAAATCTCTTCACTTTGTCCTTAAAATGTGTGGAATTATTTAGGCAAAGGTGCCCATATTTTATAACTCTGCTTATTTTTAAAATAATCATTATTGGACCTTTCTTTCATTACCTTAATGTTGAATACTCTTTAAGTTTCCAGTTGTCATCACAAGAAGCAGTAATGTTTATGGACCTCATCAATATCCAGAAAAGGTAAATTTTACTTCTGAATTCATAGTGTTTTTTAGCGATTATAACTTCTCACTTAAAATAATTTCTCTAGTTACTTGTCTAAAATAAGTTTTCAGGTTGTCCAGTTAGCTCACTTGGTTAGAGCATGGTGATGATAACAGCAAGGTCAAGGGTTTGAATCCCAAGTTTTGTTATAATTATACATAATTACATAGACTGTTATGGGTCACATACAAATCTCATCAGACTTAGAGTTTGAAGACTTGAGTTGTCTTGACTTGACACTCATCAGTTGGTATGACCTTATGCCCATTGAGCATAGTCTTTAAATTGGGGGATGATGATTATACTTGGGAAGGATTTTGAAGGCTCCAGTGACATGATATACTCATATGTGAAAAGCCTTGTACTTTCTAGGACTCTAAAGCACAATGCAGTACTTCCATCACTACTGACACGCCGTGGTTAAGACTCCCAGTTTGTAGTCAGACCACTAGGTCAGAATATACAGAAAGTTAAAATCTAGTTGGACAGTGATACAGGAAGCTTGTATGTAAATTTATCTTATTGTCAGCTGGCTAACTCTGCCCTAAGTCATTCTTATTGTTGTAGGCCTGAATGTCTTCCAGAAAGTAATACAAATAGCAAATAAAGAAGTGTAGTTAAAAGGCTGAAAATGCCTGTGCAGTTGGTTCTGTTATCATTAAGCCTAATTTTAGGTAACTGTTGGTCTCTCCTACAGAGATTTGGAGACGGGGTTTTCTCACTTCCCAGCTGATTGCATTGATCTATTTGACAAAGGAAGGGGCCCCGTCATGATCTACCCAGATTAATATCAATTTAGCTTAATTTTTGGAGTATCTTTAACAGGTTTATTATGAATTTAGTAATTTCTTATCTTGCCCTGTTTAATGTAAGTTTTCTTTAAATCCAGGGCACTGAAATTTACTTTTATAAATTCCACAAGCACTTATTGAGTAGGTGCTACGTGTAAAGAAATAAGATATGATTCCTGTCCTTATGAAATCAGCACAAAGCTGAGCTTTGTGAGAGAGCAAACTGTTCATGAAGACTTTCTCTGAATTTTTCCACTACTTATATCATTTTTTTTTTCAGGTAGTAGGTTTTTATGAAATAGTAAACTATCTTAGAGTTCTTTTACTTATTAAATATTATGCTAGGTTTTTCATGATCTCTTGGTAAACAGAATTAGAGGTTATTCATATGTATATTTCTTCATCATAATCTTTTAATTTTATTGTGAGTTCAGATTCATATTAATGAGTAAATTTCCCAAGTTTGAAATGATATTTAAATATTCTTCTAGGTTATTCCAAAATTTATATCTTTACTACAACACAACAGGAAATGGTATGTTATTATTTACTTTTGTATCCATATGCTTTTCTGGTCTGTTAAAGTATTTGGTGGTAGTCTTTCTTGAAAATCATAAAATCTTAAGAGTTGGAAGCCATAGAATTGAATGTCCCACTAAATTTAAGAATCCCTTCTCCAGTGTAATAGTTTTTAAAATAATTATAATCTGTAATTCATTTTTATAATTAACTTAGATCATTTTAATTCTTAAATGATCTATCATAGAACTTTGAGTTATACCATTAAAATTTGGCATCTATTTTTACATAAATTGTACTTTCTCAAAGGATTTATTTAATTAATGAAACTGTAGATATTTCTTCAAAATTAATTTATGGTATAAAATTGATGAATAAATACTTCTCAGGGGTCACTTATATGTTTGCCACTTTCCTCCTGAGTACCCTCAGGAGGGTTGGAGAATATTTGAGAACTACGGATTGGGCTGGCCAGTTAGCTCAGTTGGTTAGAGTGTGGTGCTAATAACACCAAGGTCCAGGGTTCAGATCCCTGTACCAGCCAGCTGCCAAAAAAACCCCTAAATTTAGAAAAGTTTTCAGAATTTGTGCTTTCAGTAAAAGATTTCTAGGATCCTAGAAATCCTAGATTTCAGGGTAATCAGCTTCTCTGGAGTTGTACCCACTCATTGTACTGGGGTTTAAGAGAGTTTACTTTTTCACACTTTATGATTTTGCTTCATTTAATCTGTTTAGCTGTATTCATGGATCAGGGCTTCAAACAAGAAATTTCCTTTATGCTACTGATGTAGTGGAAGCATTTCTTACTGTCCTCAAAAAGGGGAAACCTGGTGAAATTTATAACATTGGAACCAATTTTGAAATGTCAGTTGTCCAGCTTGCCAAAGAACTAATACAACTGGTATGTATCTGTTATAAAAGGGTGGTGTTTTCAAAATTGTCATTAAATTAGTGTTGTAATCACTAATTTAGTCAAAATCAATAGTTTACAGTTTACTTAATTTAAAAGTGAACAAGTAGAAAATGAAACTTATGACTATGAATACCATATATATCTTCATTTGAAGCTGTATCACTCATTTAGTAACAGCTTTTCAGGAAAAAATAATTCATTACATCTACATATCCTAATTATAAGACATACCTAAATTTCTGGAATATAAAACTGTGTGTCTCAGTATCAAATAACAATCATATATAAAATAATTATAGTTATGAGTGTACTTATGTATTGGGGAACACCAATTATAAATCTTAGGACTTACAGAGACTAATAACCCAAATCCAAGAAAATTCATTTTCTCCCATAGTTTATACAATATATATTTCTGAGCTTCAGATGGAATTTAGGTTTTAAAATATAGAAAATGTTACTAAAATGATGTTCATTTTAGCTGTCTCCCCCTTTCAGGCAATTTTTCTTGTCTTTTTAATCAGCTATTAAATACCACTGTTACTCCCTGATCTCATTTAATAATTTGACTTATAAAGCCTTCTCCATTTTGACAGATCAAAGAGACCAATTCAGAGTCTGAAATGGAAAATTGGGTTGATTATGTTAATGATAGGTGAGTAACAAGTTAAAACATTGGGGAAAGGTTGTGAAATCTTGGGTACTTATAAGATTATAAAATGTATTGACTTAACTGAAAACTAGTTTATCTCTTTTGAATTTTCTGATAAAATTTTTTTTTCCTAATTATAAATGTCATATAAATTAAGTGTAGCATTATAACTTACTAGCTATGTGACTTAAAGTTATTGACCCTTCCCAAGTCTGAGGTTTCCTCCAGTGTGAAATAGAGATAATGGAACATTGCTCGTAAAAAGTATTTTAAGGTTTAATTAGAATGCATATAAAGTTCCTGACCCAGAGCCAGGCCCATAAGAGTCCTAATAAATTTATATGTGTTTATTCATTCATTGAACAATTATGGAGTTCCTTCTGTGTGCTAGGCACTGCACTCATATCTAAATAGTGGCTGAAATAAGATAGGGATAAGCTGCAGTGAAGGTTAGGCATCTGGGATTATGGATGATTTGTTTTTTAATATATACTTTATTTTACAAATTTTCTACAATAAGCATGTCTTAGGGGCATTTTTTAAAGAAAAACTTTAATTATGGTAAAGATGCATGGACACACATTATATCTCTTAGTATTTAAATTTATAAATATATATCCACAATGTCATTTTAAACGTTTTGTTTTCCAAGACCTACCAATGACATGAGATATCCAATGAAGTCAGAAAAAATGCATGGCTTAGGATGGAGACCTAAAGTGCCTTGGAAAGAAGGAATAAAGAAAACAAGTATGTTAAGAATTGATTATTTTGGGGGATAATTCAGAAAAATTTAACAGAAAAGTAATTTATTTTTAGAACACTGTACAAATTCAGAATATTGTGATGAATCATTTGAAACATTTACTACTCACATATTTCTAATACTAGTTCTGTGTTTCCTAAACATCTTGAACTGCATAGCTAACTTCTGATCAGTCTTTCTGTATCTTATTAGCATTAATCAAATACCTATTTAATTGATTCTGAAGTGCACATTTTTTGCTTTCTTTACACCCATGAAAGGTATGTTTTTATAATCACTGGTATCTTATAATCATTATTGAAGCTTTTTTTTTCTTAATTGTCCATCTTAAGATCAGTGATCTTAGATTTGATGAAATATAGGCAGCTGCAGTCTTTGAGTTTCTTGAGTCTTTTTATATTGAAACAAACAAATAGGAACAAATTCAGTTTGTGCAGAAAAATCTATTAAAATAAGTGTGTACAAGGTCTTTTTATATATATTAAAGTTCTATTTAGAAATGTATTCATGAGAAAAGATCTACCCAAATTTAGAAAAAAAGTCTTGATTCAGAGCTTGAAATACAAAATGCTTGTGTTAAATATTAAAAAGCAAGATCAAAGACAATTTAATGTTACACTTCTCACTGTGTAACGGAGACAAAAAAAGGGTTACTCAAAGCACCATGAATGCGTTGAGAAGCCCGTAGGGTCTGCGCCCCAGCAACTCCTCTGTTAGAAGGAGAAAACTGGGTGCAGCAGCCATTCAAAGTTAGCTTCTGTTTTTTATTGTAAAGACAAGGAAGTCTCACATGAAAATTCAGTTTATTCAATCATTACAAAAGGACACGAGGGCATGGGCGGTGTTACAAAAGTTATCTATGGCTAAGTATAGTTTAAGCAATGGAAACTAGTAACATCAGTAAAATTAACAAAGTGACATTCCAAAGTACAATTAGTGAAAAGCTAAGTTGGTCAAACTGTCTCATTATCTAAAGTATAACCTCTCCTTAAGCAAAAGTTACATTCTTATGACAAAATCTAAGTACAGTTATTTCTAAAGTTTCCCCCAACATACAGCTTGTCCCTAGCAAACACTTTTTTCACATCTTTCACTTCAGCAATTCTTAAAATCTCTTAACAAGATTGGTATGACAACCACCTGTTAGTTCTAAAGTCATTAAAGTATACAATCCCATACCTAAGCAGTGATTAGAGTTGATTAGATGGTCTGTAGCCCAGCTATCTGTGGGCTGTGGCCCCCTACTCAAGGGCTTTTGCCCCATATGTGTATTTACCTAAAAACCCTATTCAAAAAATCAAATGAGAATCAACATTATTTAATTAGAATTTATTAAATGGGCTTTTGCCCTCTATCTGTAGACTGTGGTCTCCTACCCGAGGGCTTTTGCTCCATACATGCATTTACCTAAAAATCCTATTCTAAAATCAAATGAGAATCAAGATTTCTAAGCCTCCACAATTTAAAACTATGAGGTTTCTTTCTTTACTTTCTTGCTTTTACTGAACGCTGGCCCATGGCTCACTTGGAAGAGTGTGGTGCTGATAACACCAAGGCCACGGGTTTGGATCCCTATATCGGGATGACCAGTTAGATCACTTGGGAGAGCATGGTGCTGACAACACCAAGTCAGGGGTTAAGATCCCTTTACCGGTCATCTTTAAAAAAAAAAAAAGCTTTTAATGGTAGTATAGCACCGTGAAATAATTTCACATATTAAAAAAGGGAAGTTCACATCGTCTCATTGTACTTCTGATTCAGTATTACCATATTTACATGGACAGATACTGTATTACACATTTTTTAAAAATAAAATAAGTTTAAAACCAGTGCAGATGGCTTATCCCCCCCACCCTGAATTCCTTAAAATCAGAATATCATAAACACATACCAGCAAGTTCAGTATTGGAGGACTATTAAAATTGAAAAGAAAAAAATGGTTGATATTTAATTCTAAGTTTTTTACGTGATGAAATGTCTTCTGATTAACTTCACTGTTAAGTTCAAAAACAAATTGTTTATATCATTAGGCAGCCCTTGTCTGCTGATTAGCTGATGGGCAAGACTTTTCTTACCTAGCAGCAACTCAGTAAATGGTTAACTGATGTTTAGTTTTTCATTTTTGTCTTTTGTTTTTTCTTATCAGTTGAGTGGTACAGAGAGAATTTTCACAACTGGAAGAATGCAGAAAAGGCATTAGAACCCTTTCCAGTACAACCATTTATATAGTCAGGACTGTTTTCAGAGAAAGAAGAACGTTATCCTACCTCAACAAGTGAAATGAAATCAAGTGACCAAATGAAGTGTGCTCTTTTCATTTGGAATGAGATTCATGACTTTTGTATGAAATTCAAATGCAAAATGCCACAGTCATTGGAAGAGTTTCAGTATTGGCACAGGATTTAAATATCAAAATTCTTTCAGAAATCCTTTTTCCTGGAAATAGGGAAACAGTATGAACAGAAAGACTTACCTTAAGGGTGGACCAGGAAGGGGGGGTCTCCGGGTCCTGAGAACAAAGACAGGTCTAGGCACTGGGCAGATGGCAGCCTTTGTGGCTTTGAACGCAGTCAGCTTCCCAACCTTTCCCAGTGCCTAGCAAGTCTGTGAAGTATTTTTAGGCAATATAGGATGAGTCTTATGCCGTAATTCATCTTTTTTAAGATTTGATGTGTTATAATTGCTTTAAGAATGGAACAACATGGAAGCATATCTGGCACTTTTTATCTTTTGATAATTTTGTAAAATTGATTAAGTTAAGGGCTTTTTAAGAGAAGGAAGTAAAGTTTTTATATTTTCAAAATCAGAAATCAGTTGTTAACCTATGTATAACCTTGTATCAGAAATTTTATCATGTATTTACTGTTTAAAATGATTTTATTTATAAAATTGTCAATATTTTAATGTAAAATGTGGCTTTTTTTAGTAATGTATGTTTTCTATTTTGCTGTGGAAAAATTTAAAAAATACTTGATTATGTATTTTTAATCCCTCTTTGCCCTAAAGACTTTAAGGTGACTTAAGAAGTAACTGATTGGATACTGGGTTGAGAAAAGGAATGGGAGCTAGGTGACCCTCTATTAAAAATGCAGATTTTAGTATGGAGGCTTCTTAACTTTCCACTAAAATGTCTTAATACACTTTTAAATACACTTGATACCAGCCTCCCATGCCTAGAGGTCCCCAAGCCTATACCTCTTCTCTTTAATTTCTGCAATTTCTCCTATCTGGAAGGAAAGAGAGGGAGGGCAGGTCTGTCAGTTGAGTCCTACAAGAAGCCAATGCTGAGGCAGTAATGCCTGTAAAGGTGAAAGAGGAAGGCAGCAAAATTGGGCAAGATAATGGTGCTGGTTAAGGCTCTGCAGGCAGAAAGGCAAACCCATACGGAAAAATATGTATTGTGAGAATCAACTACTGGTTCTTTCATGATGGAAAGGGATCAGTGGAATCAAATGGCCACCAGGTAACTGGCTGGTTTCCTCAAGGAATAGTGCTGTGCTGGGGGCTCAGCATTTGCCTCCATTGGCAGCAGGTTGGATGCTCACAGGTGGCAATAGCTAGGTTGGCCATGGTAGGTAAGAATCTAAGCTGTGGGCCCCAAGTAGGTTCCATCTCTACAGTATGCCTGTTCCATTCAGGGGCCCTTCATGGTAGTTCTGGGATGGCTGATGATGAAAGCTGGCTAAAGTTAGCTGACTAGGTCATTTTGTCTACTGTATGGTTCAGTGCCTCTTCCACAGTGGACACTTTCTGCTGGGTGTTACCATGTGATGTGTAGATCTTCATACTCCCCACCCTCCCATATGCCCTTCCACATGCCCCCAACCCTGACTTTCTTGTCTCTGCTCCTCTAGCCTTTTTCCTTTCAATCCCCCAAGTAGCTATCCAGGTCATTTGCCACTGCCCATAACTTAATTTATATTCTCACCACAGGTCACTTCTTTTGTGCATAGTATGTGACCAGGTATACTGCTCAAAGCTCTCTGTCCTTTGAAAGACTTTCCTTTCCACATTCTTTTTAAGGCCTGCCCTACATGGCTTTAATGCAGCTAGCATCCATTTTTGGCTTACACCCTCATAACAAGCCAACCTAACTATAAACTAAGATGGGTTTTTCCTTCCCCTTTCAGTTGATTGTATGGCCATCGGTGGGAGCTGAGAGAGGGGCACTGGTATCATTAAGCTGGTGATTTGGGAGTCTGACCTACCTGCTCCTGCAGCTTACTTGTGCCCTGTGGTTCTGCTCAGACTCAATCCCAGATGTGCCATTTCTATCTTGCAGTAGTCAGCTTCTGGGCCCACCTGACTTTATGTGTGGGTAGGTACATTAGTGTGCTAGGGCTGCCATAACAAAATACCACAGACTGGGTGGCTTCAGCAACAGATATTTTTCCCGTAGCTCTGGAGACTGGAATTCCAAGGTCAAGATAAGGGTGTCAGCAGTGTTGGTTTCTCCTAAAGCCTCTTTCCTTGGCCTGCAGATGACCGTCTTCTCTGTATGTCCTCACATGGTCTTTCCTCTGTTGTGCATACACATATCTGTGTCTAAATTTCTTCTTCTTTTTTAACTGGCTGGTACAGGGATCCGAACTCTTGACCTTGGTGTTCCAACACTGCACTTTAACCAACTGGGCTAAGCAGCCAGCCCTAAATTTATTTCTACTGCTTATGAAGACACCAGTCATATCAGATTAGTGCCCACCCTAAAGACCTTATTTTAACCTGTCTCTCTAAAAACCTTATTTCCAAATATGGCCACATTTTGAGGTATTAAGGGTTAGACTTTAACATAAGAATTTGCAGGGGACACAGTTCAGCCCTTAACAGTAGGTCCAATGAACTCAGCCTAAATGGGCAGGTCTGGAAGCATGTTTACTTGGTGTCCCATAGTCAAGCATTCCGCCTCTACCAGGACCCAGTCACTGGCCAGGAGCTCTCTTCCAAAGGCATATAATTCTCTGCTGCAATTGGAATGGTCTTCCCCAGAGCCCCTGGGATCTGCATGGTGATTCTCCTATGGGGGCTCACCATAAAATCCACACTGCATCTTTCTACCACTGACAAGAGCACCCTTGGGTCCACCAGATCATATGGCCCAAGTGGCAAGGATGCTTGCACCCCAGCTTGAACCTGCTGCAGAGCTCTTTCCTGTTCTTTTCCTGTAAGCTACAGCAATTTGACTTTTACTTTGGAGGGCATGTCCCGGCACACCTTGACCACTGGACTCCTAAAAACTTTGCTCAAATGGCAAGTCTCTGAATCTTCATTGGGTTTCTCTTCCACCTTCTGGGGTATTCACCAAATAACTAAATAACCAAAGATTATTTGATTATTTGATTCTGACTCACTGAATAATAAAAGGCAACAGTGTGGTAATCACCTCTTGCTAATCCTGCTTGATCAGCATGATGCCATTAATGTGATGGATCAGTATGACATTCTTCAGGATCCAAGTCTCTTAGGAGAGCAGAACGAGTTCACATAGCCCTGAGGCGAAACTGTATATGTACCTGGTTTCTGATCTTTCATGATTGAGATGGAAAAGAACACATTTACCAAATCAGTGGCCGGATACCATGTTCCAGGGGCCTTCTAATCTGCTCTAGCAAAGAAGATGCCACACGGGCACAGCAGCTGCTGTGGGAGCCACTACTCGATTGAGCTGGCGGTTGAGCTGGCGGTTGTCTACAGTCATTCTCCTGGACCCACCCAGTTTCAGCAGGGGCCAGATGCTGAATGAAATGGAGATTTGGTGGGGCCCTGCCTCTGCATTCTTGAGATCCTTGAGGGTAACATTATCTTCATCATCTTCGAGATATGATTGTATTTTTGATTTACTGTCTCTGCCAGAGGAGGGGCTGAGCCGAGGCAGGTTTGTTAAGCCAAGGTTAGGGCGCCAGTTGGGAAAATCTAGGACCCTGACACACAAATGGGAATATCTGGGTGGATGCTGCTATAGGTTGAATGTGTCCCCCAAAAGTTTATGTGTTAGAAACTTGATCCCCATTGTAAGTGTGTTAAGAGGGTGGGAAATCCAATTATGGTATTTGAAAGGTGGGACCTTGAAGAGGTGATTGGATCGTGGGGACTGTGCTCTTGTGAATGGAGTAATAAGTTAATGGTTTTGTGAGTTGTCATGGGCGTGGACTGGTGGCTTTATAAGGAGAGCACATGAAAGTGCTTTTGCCATTCTCTCATTTGATACCCTGGTCACCACAGGACTCTGTAGAGACTCCCCATCAAGAAGAAGGCCCTCACTAGATGCACACCCTGGACTTTGGACTTCCCAGCCTCCAAAAACTATAACAAATAAATTTAATTTCTTTGTAAATTACCCAGTTCAAGTATTCTGTTAAAAGCAATAGAAAATGGACTAATACAGATGCCTTTAAAGAATTTGTCTCTGAAGCTTTTATAAACTATCAAGTCTTGAGTTTGGTCTTAGGCTTTTTCTTTTTCCTACCTCAAGTGATAAGGCCTTCACACTTAGTTGTCACTTGTTTGTTAATTATCCTCAGCTTTTCCTTATTCCTCTGTAGGGCATCAATACACCTTAATAAAGACCAATCAATTCCATTGCCTTTGTATGACTTGTTCCTTGAACTTTTCAAATGCCTGAATTATTGCACCAGCCTGGGGCAGGGTGGGCCCCTCCACCAAAACATTTTTCCAAGTCACCACCCATGAAAGTTATAGCAATTGGGTCTTCACATTGACCAGGGGCTATTTGTGACCCACGCCCCACCCAGGATGGTATTCTTATGGCCAGGCAGGCAGAAGATGGTTCAGTCCCAAACTCATCCTACCAAGTGCTTTGTTGGACCACTCTTGGAACTGACTGTGTCCGTTGGATCCTCTGGGAAGTAGTGGCTGAGGCAGTTAGGAGTGCATGCAGTTTATTCAGGGGGAGGAGGATGCTGCTTGTGAAAGATACAGAAAGGAGGATGCATAATTGGGCAGGAGAAATTTTCAGGTTGCAGTGCAGATCAGACAGCTGTGAAAAGAAAGAATAGAGAAGGAAGGGTTGGTAGGGAGATCCT
Organism: Cynocephalus volans; assembly: GCF_027409185.1. Lineage (NCBI taxonomy): Eukaryota > Metazoa > Chordata > Mammalia > Dermoptera > Cynocephalidae > Cynocephalus > Cynocephalus volans. The sequence continues at coordinate 17,982,747 of NC_084466.1, forward strand.
CAGACAGCAATGCAGATCTGACAGAATCTCAGTCAACTCAACAGCTCCAGCACACAGGTGGCCTGTTAGAGAAGTCCCTCACTGGGCAGAAGTGGCCAGCTTCCCCGTTGTGCCCAGTAATTGGCTGGGGGCTACTTAGAAACAGCCAAGGTGGATCCTGAAGGCATTGCAAGCAGAGGCCGCCAGCTAACTGCACTCTTGGTAGCTGAATGGCAAGCACTTTCTTGAAGGAAAATCCAGATGGTAGGGCTTCATAATTGCCAGCTGGCTGTTTGCAGTGGAGGAGAGGGACTTGGGATTCAATTGCTCCCTGTACAGACTTTCGACCAACCCACACCCTTTTAGTCCAATGCCTTACCCTCCCCCACCACCCCTACTTCCACCTGCCATAGCCCCTGGTGCTATGGGTCCTAAGCCTCTCAGGGGTTCTGTGTCAACTCACCCAATCTGGAGGTTCTGAGAAGGATTTCTGGAGATGACATTTGAGCTGTTTTAAAGGATGAACAGGAGTTAGTAGAGGAAGCCAGGATGATTCCAGGCAGAGGGATCAGCAGAGTGAAAGCACCAGGTTGTAAATAATATGGTGTGTTTAGGCAACAACAGGTCATTGCTATTACTCTAGCACAGTCATTCTAAAAATGTGACCCCAGTTCATTAAGAAAATCAAAACTATAATGAAATATCACTGCACACCCATGAGGATGGCTATTATTTAAAAAACAAACAAAAAATGGAAAATAAGTGTTGGTGAGGTGGTAGAGAAATTGGAACTTGATGCATTGCTGGTAGGCATGTGATATGGTGCAGCCACTGTAGAAAACAGTATGGTGGTTTGTCAAAAAGTTGAACACAGAATTACCATAAAATCCAGGAATTTCACTTCCAGGTATATACACAAAAGATACCCAAACACCAATCCTCGTAGCAGCACTATCCTCAACAGCCAGAGAGGAGAACACCACAAATTTCCATCAACAGATGAATGGATAATCAAAGTGTCGCATGTACATGCAATGGAATATTACTCAGCCTTAAAAAGGAATGGAATTCTGACACGTGCTGCAACATGGATCACCCTAGAAGACATTATGCTAAGTGAAATAAGCTAGATGCAAAAGGGCAAAAATGGTAGGGCTTCACTTATGTGAGGTACTTAGAGCAGGCAAATTCACAGAGAAAGAGTATAATAGAGGTTTACCAGTGGCCTGGGGGAGGTAGAAAGGGGAAGTATTTTTTAATATGTACAGTGTTGCTATTTGGGATGAAGAAAAAGTTCTGAAAGTGGATAATGGTGATGGTTGCACAACATCATGAGTGTACTTAATGCTACTCAACTGTACACTTAAAAGTGGTTAAAATGGTAAATTTTGCATTACATTTATTTTACCACAATAATTTTAACAAATGTGTCTCCAGACCAACAACAGCAACTGGGAACTTGTTAGAAGTGCAAATTCTTGGGCCACATCCCAGACTTACAGGATTAGAAGATGGGGGGTGGGGGAGGGAGGGAAGTGCTCAGTATTTCTGATGCAGATGTCTGAGAACCAGTACTCTCTCATGTGAGATGGGGAGATGAGGCAGGAGAGGAATGTGCTGGCTGGTCCTGGAGGGCCTTGTCTGCCATGATAAGATGCTTGGACCTTATCCTGCTGGCAAAGAGCTAATTCAGGATTTTAAGGAAGAAATTGATATGCTCAGATTTGTGAGATTTGTCTATTTCCTAATTTCAAAAACAACATGGACTCATCGCAGAAAACTTGGAAAACTAATCAATAATTAAAGAACTTATTACCCATAGTCTACCACTGGAAGATAGCACCTGTTAATACTTTCATATGTTCTTCATCTTAGTTTTTGGTACATATATACACATTTTAAAAAACCAAGTATGCGAACATAATGGACATATGGTTTTGGAGCCTGCTTTTTTCCATTTAGCAATATATCATGGGGGCCGAGCCCGTGGCGCACTTGGGAGAGTGCGGAGCTGGGAGCGCAGTGACACTCCCGCCGCGGGTTCGGATCCTATATAGGAATGGCCGGTGCACTCACTGGCTGAGTACCAGTCATGAAAAAAAAAAAAAAGCAATATATCATGAACGTTTTTACATGTTATGAGATCTTTTGCCATTTTTATTGACTGCAGAATTACATTTTGGATAGGTTATTCTAGCAATAGTGGGAAGATGAATTCAAGGGAGACAAGATTGAGTTCCTGCAGGGATCCGAGTTATGAAGCTGTTGCAGTAAATCAGGATGGTGATGATAAGGCCTAAAGCACAGAACAAACAGGGATAGAATCAGAGACAGAGGTGAAAACGTTTTAGATGAAAAAACTTGCTGATTGATAATAAGTGGAGGTGCCATTTGACTTGGAAGGTATTCTAAGGTTTTGAGTGTTGAACTGGAGAGTGGAGAATGGTAGGTTACGTTTAGGAGATGTTGAGCTTTGGGAGATGTTTAGCTTTAGGGGTCTGTGGGACATCAAAGTGGAGATATCTAGTAACAGTCAAATATATGAATTTGAAGTTCAAATCAGTGGGCAGGGCTCAAGATCTAGAGATTAATATCTGGGAATTAATTGGCTATTAACACCTGAGAGTAGACTGTCCCACCCCCACCCCCCCTCAAGGAGAGCATTCAGAATGACAAGGTTGACGATGAGTGGCATGATTCAGAGACAAGCCATGAGAAACACCATTTAAGTTGCAGGCAAGGAGCCCAGAGAGATTAAGAAGGAATGGTTAAAAAATAAATAAAAAATTAAAAAAGAGGAAGGAATAGTCGGGAGTGGAAGAGAACAGGAGGAAGTAATGCCACAGAAGCCAAAGGGATAGACATTCAGAAACAAGCAGGTCGCCAGATGAAGCTCAGAAAGGCAGAGACTAAAGTGTCCTCTGGTTTTGGCGATGTACAGGCAAATTTTCTAGAGTCGTTTTAGTGGAGTGCGGGGAGAGGGGGAGAGCATCTGAGTAGTGACTAGGAATCGAGGTATGGAGAAATGGAACTTAGGCCAATCTTTCAAGATAGGGCCAGCCCTAAGGAGGGTACGGGGTTAAAGTAGGGTCTTCAGAAGCTGCTTTATTTATTTATTTATTTATTTTTAACATGGATTGGACTTCTGTATGGTTATAAACTGAAGAGATAAGCAGTGAAGAAGGGATGATTGATGATGGGGTACAGTGTCTAAGGAGATAGGCTCCATGGGAAAGGACTGGCTTGGGCTGGGGTGGGGTTGAGTTCATCTTTCTGGATCAGTAAAGGCAGGAGTTGAGAAGAGTTTGGATTCAGAGACTCTTGGGGAGGGGAGAAGGGAATTCACCATGGTCTCAATTTTCTTGAGAGGATGGGGAAGGTGACCAAGGAGAGAAGTGAGAGTTCTGAAGAGTCACAGAGGAGGATAAGAGCAGAAGCTCCTCCACTGACAGAGCTTGGAGGCCGTGAATTTATTGTGGCACTTGGTACAATTGTTGAGAAAATGCCACATCGAGCATCCCTGTATGAACCTGTCTGTACACAGTTGAGTGTATTTCTGAAGGGTCAATGCCTAGAAATGCTGTTTCTGGGTCCAAAGACACATGCACTTAAAATTTGAAAGTTGTAAATGAAATTCCTTTTCTATAGCCAGCCATAGGTGTTAATAGACTCCTTAATCTTTGCCAATTTGAAAGATGCAAAACTTCTATTGTTTTATTGCACTTCCAGAACCTTTAGCTAGCTTGAATCTCTCTTCGTATGTTTATGGGCCACATGGGTTTCTTCTTCTCTGAACTGCCTGTTTATATTGTTGCCTGTTTTTCAATTGGAGTGTTTGAAACAGATCCCTTTTAGTAACATGATTAAACATTAGATAATGAATCTCCTGTGATGTCTTCTCCCCTCAGCCCACTGACTTGAGTGTCAGGATCCATCCAATCCTATTTCCACCTAGGACACCAATCAGATCAGCCTCAATGGTCTATCTCCTCATCTTCAACTTGTCTTTACTGTTCCTCCTATGAAGTCCAGACCCCAGTGATAGACATTTCTATAAACTTTTTCCCAGCACTCTTGATTCTGCTGTCTGCTCTCTTGGTGCTTCATTCATTCATTCATTCATTCATTCCATATTTATTGAGTAATTAAGCACTATGCCTTACCTTGCCCAACCTTGAATGAACCTGACCTTTCTCTTTCTCTCATTCTGTACCTATATTATAGAATATTGCTGGAGAACATTTCAAAGTTTTACATATTGGTACTACCGGTATAAACATATGGGCCCTCAAAACTGTAGGCAATGCTTTCATTAGTCCCTGCTTAGCTCCCCATTATGTGCTATAGGGAAGGAGCTCTCAATCTTTACCATAGTGCTTCAGTTCCTCACCCCATTCTGGTCTCACTCATTGTCAGTGCATTCTTCTGCTACTGTTGTTGTAGAAGGAGGTGAAATGATGTATTTGTCGAAAAGCGTGAAAAATGTGAAAACTCGTGCTCGCCTTTGAAAGTTCTTGACTAAACCTTTGAGCAAATATGCTCAAGCACACAAAATCCCAGATACCTACATCCCTCAGTCCTAGGGATTTCCTTCCACTGTTCCTGACCGAGGAGATTCTGGAAGAGGATCAACCAAAGTAAGTACCATGGCAAGCATATCTAGACAGCCTTGCTGCCAGGGTGTCCTCTGCTGAGGGGGAGTGAGCAGGAATTAGTCACATGGAATCCTGTGGCTGGAGAGTTCTGCAGGGAGTTTGAAGCAACCTTTTAAAATCTGGGGTGGAGGGTTATTTTTTTTATTTTTTATTTTTTTATTTTTTAAAGATGACCGGTAAGGGGATCTTAACCCTTGACTTGGTGTTGTGAGCACCACGCTCAGCCAGTGAGCGAACCGGCCATCCGTATATGGGATCCGAACCCGGGGCCTTGGTGTTCTCAGCACCACACTCTCCCGAGTGAGCCACGGGCCGGCCCAGGGGGTGGAGGGTTATGCTGTGCTCGTATTATCTTGTTAGTCCACCCCCTGCTAGGAACGACTAAAACAAGCAAAAGGATTAGTCTGTATTGTGAGATGACTGTGACCAGTTTCTCAGACTTTGGAGGCTGTGTTGGAGTCCACAAGCTGGACAGCTGAAGGTTACCAGCAGCAGCATGTGTACAGGGCAACCTTGAACCAAACATGCAGCTTAGGGGAGACTCCCAACACTACTCAAGTTCAAAGTCTGGTTCCCCACTTCCTGCCTCTGTGATCTTCAGCACATTTCTTCAACTTGGTCTCCATGTCCTCCTTTGTAACATAGAAATAATAGTTATTGTGACTTTTAAATAAAGTAATTCATATAAAACTGTGCCTGGTATGTAAATAAGTGCTCAGTAAATGTTAGTTTTTATTTTTACTTCACAGGAATACATAGAGGAAACATGAGTCTCCCTCACCCTAAACAAAAAATTTTTCTGTACTTTCTGTCTTGTTTCCCTCCTCTTTTCACCAACAACTCTTGAGTGTCCCTACCCAGTATCCCATGTCCTCACCTCCTGACTTCTGCCCTCTCTACTCTACTGAGTGTTTTTGTAACAGGCTGAACAGAAGTGACTTCATTTTGTTAAACTTCTAAATTTAAAGGAGTTTTCTTTCCTTACTCTAGTAACCCAAACCGCATAGCTTGCAGCTGGCATTAGAATACAATGATTCTTGTTCACATGATTGCTAGAATGTAATGACTTATGCTCACACTGTACACAGAATTATTATAGAAGAAATTATTAACTCAGGTGGGCATTCTTTACTAGCTTACTAACTAGATCTTTTTGAGGTTAACAGGAATTGAATCTGTGACTTGACTTCATAGAGGATGGTCACCATGAAGCAGCTCCCACTCGAGAAATTCTTAGATGTTTATCTGCAATTCTATGATTATACCTGCACGTCCCTGCTTAGATCACCATGAATCAGCGCCCCACCCACCCCACCCCCCACCTGTCCCTATAAAACCCTTTGGCAAGTCTGGGAAAAGCAGAGATGATCTTTGAGATATGAATCCACCATTTCCCCAGGCTGCCGGCCTCCTGATTAAAGGCTGCCTTTCCTTATACCAACACTTGTCTCTCAGTTATTGACTATTGAGCAGCGAGTTTCAGTAACATTTTCCCCATAGTCACGCATAACCTCCTAAACGCAAAAGTCAAAGGCTGACTTTCTTCCTTGTTCAGCATTTGGCCCAATCATGCCCCAGTTGTTAGAAACCCTCTCTTCCTTTGCCTTCAGCAGTACCCACTCTCCTAGCTCTCTCCTCGCATTTCCCCCTCTCTATTTCTTACTGGCTTCCTACTCCTCTGTCCATTCCTTAAAGTAAGGTTTCTCAATTTCAGCACTATGGACATTTTGAACTGGATAATTCTCGGTTGTGGGGGCTGTCCTGTGCATTGTAAGATATTTATTTAGCAGCATCCCTGGCTGCTCCCCACCCCCCACTCCCTTTGTGACAATGAGGAATGCCTCCAGACCTTGCCAATTGTCTGCCCCACCCCAATCCCTGTTGAGAGCACTGCCGTAAGTGGTGATGTTCTCCAGCGTTCCTTGCCTAGCTACTCACTCATGTGCTCTCTCTTGCCGATCCCATTCATTCCTGCATCCTCAGCTCCTGTCCTCATGGTGACCAGGACCCACATTTCTTTTTCCCAGCACTTGTCATTTTTTTCTGGGTTCTAGGCTCAGCATTTATTGTATGCTAGATCCATCCATTTGTATTCCAGAAGATACCTCAACTTTTCCAGTTATATAACAGAATTCATTATCTCCTCCACATCCCCAGGTTGTTTTGCCTCCTGAATTCTCAGTCTTGAAAGAAGGTCTCACAATCTACCCTTTCCAAAGCCAGCAACTTTGGTGACACCATTGACTCTTCTTTCTCTTGCTGCCCATGTCTAGTCATTAATCCCACTGGTTCCACATTATCAGTCTCTGAAACAGCAGTCTCTCATTTCTCTGCCTTCAGACCCTCTCATCTCAGACCTTCTCTTCATATTTCCCCAGACTTGTATTTTTGGAAATCAAACCACTTCTTGACAGACAAAATATGTTTCAGTTCCCTGTTGCCTAATGCTTCAAACTCCACAGGGCAATGCATGCTCAGGCCCCCTCCTTTCAGCTCCACATACATCCGCCCTCACACATGCCCACACCAGCCTTCTTGGGACACCCAGCCCTACCAGGCCCTTTGAAGGCCCTGTGCCTCTGCACAGCTGTCTGTCCTGCCAGGAATGTATCTTCCTCTTCTTTGTGTGAAGAACTCCTGATCAGCCTTCAAAACCCCACTTAAATGTCACCTCCTCACCAAAGGTGGCCTTACTCACAGATGTTGAGGTTCTGCCCTCTGTATTACTATCACACCCTAGTCACATAACTTATCTATTTATGGGTTTGTTTGCCCAGCAGACATGGAGCTCCTGGGAGTGTAATCATCTCTGTATCCCCAGACCTGGACTCAGCATCTCTATTCTTCTGTAGGGATTTAAAGGAGCAGGTCTTTGTCTCTGTCTCTGTCTCTCTCAGCTTCTCTCTGCCTCTCCCCCACTTCCTTTCCTCACTCACGTGCCTTTCCATCCCCACCCAGGCAGACCCCTCACTTTTCACACTCCACTGTTTGACTACATCAAGCTCACTTTCTTCCCTGAACGTCACACTTGAAGAGAGAGGTAAACCAGTTTTACAAGACCCATGCTGGCTTCTGATTTCACTTATGTCTTCTTATTGTTACTGTTTAGAATGACTGATCTTTAATCCTCACTTCAGTGCTTCTTTGTAGAAACTTCTGTCTTTGAGTAATTGTTCTTTGATCCTTTCTTAGCTTTAGCAGTCAGTATTTCTAATGCTGTTGTGTTTATAGCTAAACTTGCTGTATTAATCCATTTTTGTTACTTATAACAAAATACCTGAGACTAGGTGATTTATAAAGAAAAACCACATCAACTTACAGTTTCTGAGTCTGGGAAGTCTGGGGCTGGGAAGTCCAAAGTCCATCTGGTGGTGGCAACAGTGTCCCAGAGGTCTCATATTGCAAGATGGTGGAAGCAGAGAGAGCAGAGAGAGACACATTCTCTTCTTCTTTTAAAGCCCTCAGAACCACACCCCTGACCACCATTTGAATCCATTCACTACTGCATGGTTCTACAATCCTATCACTTCTTAAAGGCTCCACCTTTCAATTACCATAATAGGAGTTCCCACCTTGTTAACAGTCACAGTGGGGGCTAAGTTTCTAATACATAAAACTTGGGGGACACAATTCAAGCTTCCGTGAGTTTTGGGGGGACATAATTCAATCCAGGACATTCCACCCCTGATCCCCCCAAATCATGTCCTTCTCACATGCAAATACATTCGTTTCATCCCCAGAGTCTTAATTTGTTTCAGCTCAAGAGTCCTAAGTTCAAAGTCCCATCTGTGAAATTAATACAAGTTATCTACTTCCAAGATACAATGGTGGGACAAACATAGGGTACATATTCCCATTCCAAAAGGGAGAAACAGGCTGAAAGAAAGGTGTAACAGGTCCCAAACAAGTCCAAAACCCAGCAGGGCAGGCATGAAATCCCAAAGCTGTTGAATCTTGTAACTTGACTCCATGTTCAACGTCCTAAAACTTGGCTGACACAATTCAAGCTTCCGTGAGTTTTGGGGGGACATAATTCAATCCACGACACTTGCTATGCTCTAGTGACACACTCTTAAAAAGAGTGTTACCTAAAGATGGAAAATATTCTCTTTTACCAATATTTTAGGGACCCAAATGCCCCAAGGGATCACACCCCGATCACATAAGCCCTTCTCGGCCACACCCCAGCATGGCGCTGGTTGCCCTTCTCTTCCGTATTCTCCTTCCCGCCGATGTGAATTACACACCAATCAGCTCCCCCCAAACCCCATGCGGTATGCTAAGTAGGGATTGTATTTTAAGCCAATCAGCTTTCCCCTTAAAGCCCTATATATGTGTGTGTGTGCTGCCTAATAAACGGGCTCTCTCCGGTGGATCGTCAACTGGTGTCGACTCTTCCTTTCAAATATAACCTTTCTTTCCTAAGTTTAGAAAGTGTGAAGCCCCCTTTCATCATCCTGACTGATGGAGTTTGGATGTGTTTTCCTTCCAGAACTGATGTGGAAATCTGATCCCCAATGTGGCAGTGCTGGGAGCTGTTTGAGTCATGGGAGCAGATCCCTCATGAATGGATTAATGCTCTCCCTGGTGGGTGGGGGTAGTGAGTGAGTTCTCATTTTATTAGTTCCTAAGAGATCTGGTTGTTTAAAGGACCCTGGCACTTCCCCCCCCTCTCTCTTTCTCGCTTCCTCTCATCATGTGATCTGCTTGTACCTACCAGCTGCCCACCACCTTTTGCCATGAGCAGAAGCAGCTTGAGGCCTGCACCAGATGCAGCTGTCCCAGAATCATGAGCCAAATAAACCTCTGTTCTTTATAAATTACCCAGTCTCAGGTATTCTGTTATAGCAGCACAGAACAGAGTAATACACTGACTTAAGGAATTCCATTTTGAGGAACAGAAGAAGCAATTCTAATTCTTAGTTTCTTTCCCATGGCTCTAAATTACCCTCCAATTAAACATTTCATAACAGTTCTATACTTTGCCCAGACCCTCATCTATGGACTTGGAATGAAAACGTTGCTGTCTTAGTGGAGATAGTTGTGAGAGTTAACTAGAGGGGTAGCAGAGAAGGGAAAGCACCTTTCCAGGTTCAAATGCCCAATAAAAATTATAGAGATGTGAAATCTTAAATAAAATAGCCAAATAAGCCCTTGAGAAACATCTTTCTATTTCCAGAAAATTTTTAAACTTTAATTAATGACTCTGGAGTTCTGCCCTTTACATTTTTAAAAATAGGATAAAGTTAGGTGAAAATATGAAGCAATTTTTCTTTGCTGGGAAAAAAAGCAAAATGTTCATTTTAGGTATATTTGAGTGTTACATATCAAATGAAAATTACAAGTGTTAATATTTAGAAAATGCACATTTTCTTTAAATTAATCTGCTGCTCTGCAGGTTTTCCTTTTGCCCTTGCAACATTTTAAATAAGTATGCTACATCTGACTTACTGTGCAAATATTTCAGCTATTATAAAAAAAGAATAGTGTACCACACAGCTAAAATTAAACCAGTCTAAAATTCTCAGGAGTTGAAATTGTGGTTGCTTAAGTTAATGGACTAATCAAACCATAGTTTTGGATGATGTTACTGCAATATTCTAATTACTGCAATCTGATTTTCCTTAGTGATTGTGAAGGTCAAAACTGAAAGCCTGATTCAAAAAGGGAATTAAAAGTTAAGAATAAAAGACAAGAAAGACATTTTTATCCCCAACAAATGTCATGATAGATTATTAAGGTGACCTTATAAAGTTAAAGAAAGGTTTTGCTATAAATCACATTGGAGTTGATTACAAGGTAAGGAAACTGTGTATTCCAAACCTTCTTGAAATAGTATAATTTCATTTAATTGTGTTATTTTTCAATAAAGGTAATTTATTGTATATTAAACAAAAATATATCTACATTTTAATTTTTATGCCTTTGTAAGACTTTCATATGAGTGAAAGCAGAAGCAAGAAAAAATTCTTTGTCAATCACATATCCTGATTTGAAGACTCCAGAAATATGGTCCTGGTATGCACAGGACAGGTCTTAGGAATAGATGGATGAAGAGGCTGACTGGTTGTTCACTTTGGGAAGGGCCTCTCTATTCTCATGAAACGTATCTCTAATCACCTTCCCATGCCTAAATCTCATTAATATATTCAGTCGCTAGTGAAAAATAGGATTAAAATCCACAAATTTCTAGGGTCTGTAAGATAAGAGTACTATTTATCTTTTTCAATTTTTATTATGAAAAACTTAACAGACAGAAAAAACGAAAGATATATCTCTCCACCTGAATACAATTGTTAATATTTTGTTATATAGATCTTATTTGTGTGTGTGTTTGAGACATTTGAAAGTTGTGGACATCATGACACTTCACCACTAAATAGTTCAGCATAAATCTCCTAAAAACAATAGTATTCTCCTTCATAATGACAATATCATTTTCATACTTGAGAAAACCATTTCCTTATATCTAACACACATCTTAAAATTTCCCCATATTCCCCCTTCCAAAGTCTCTTATTCATAGCTTTTCTTTTCATATCAGGATCCACTCATTACTTTTGGTCATGTCTTTTTAGTCTGTTAAACATACAGCTGTCTCTCCATCTTTTTGATGTTTTTATTTTTTCCACAATATTGATATTTTGCAGACAGCAGGCCAGATGTCTTAGAGAATGTCTCCTATTCTGGATGTATCTGGTCATTTCTTCATGGTATCATCTAACTTGTTTCTCCATTCCCTGAATTTTGTATAAACTGGAAGTTAGGTCTACCTAGAGGCTTGAATAGTTTCAGGTCAAACATTTTTAACAAAAACCCTTCACAGATGATGTTATATTACAACATATAAAGTCAGGTTGAAGAACTTCTATTTACATCGAAGTATATATGGTTCCTAGCAGGTCTTCTCTGGGCTCAGATTTTTGTTTGAAAGTAAATGGGCCTCAAGATTCTCAGAACAAAGCTGGAATAAAGGTCCTTTATGTGTGCGAGAAATATGCCAGTTTAGTGTAAGTAGCAAGATTCAGCACTGAGTAAGGTCATGAAGACCATTTGCCTCAAAACCTAATATCCCCAAAGGTGATCACAGATTTAAGCAAACTTCTGTATTCTGGTAAGGCTGTTCTGATACAGGGACAGGCATGGTGCAGTGCAACATGACCTGGGACCTGAGACCTAAGTTCTAGTCCCATCTCTGTCACTAACTAACTGTGTGACTTTGGGAATCATTAGCCTCTCTAGGCTTTTGTTAATTCACATATGGGGTAGAGGCATTTTCCCAGCTGATTCTATGTCCCTTACATTTTGTAAATATTATGCAAGCACCAATGTGATTGAATGTCAGTGTACATTTCTTAAAAAACAGCACTTTGATTTCACTTCTTGCATACCCCATGGGGCAAGCAGGGAAGTCTCGGTCATTCCCAGATTGAAGCATTGCTCCTTATCCAATTATTTAGACAATGATTTTCATGAGGGCAATATGTGCAGTCTGGATAGGGTGCCTCTGTGGGGTGATAGATTTCCTCCTTCCTGCTGGGAAGAATCAGACGTTGGATCATTGATGGGAAAAACACGTAGAATGATGGGTTGGGCTGCAACTTTATTCCCTCCTGAATTGGATGTAGCCTTAACGTGGTTGGGAAAATCTGAGTCAACTTTTCCAGTTGCTAGTGATGAGAATGGCCTGGAGACTGAGAGGTTGGATCTGGGTTTAGAGCCCTGTTTTCTACCGTCCTAATCTAGGAGAGGCTGGAAATGTTCCCTGACCACTCCAACTGTAGAAGGGCTGGGGAGAGTGGGTCCCATGAGGCTTCTGCCTCACAGTTCAGAGTCCTGTCTGAGTCCTGACCACAGAAAGTAGCAAAGCTCCACTCTCCCCTCCTCTCACCCCATCCCACCCACTCACTAAAGTCTCCTAGAAAAACTCTGGCCTGCAGGTGCAAGGAACATAGGGAGGAGGTTGGAGAAGAGCTGGCTTGTCTCCAAAGCTTTTATAATAATTACTACGTACACTCCTGAGTAAAAGTGTGAGAGGAGACAGGAATTGGCCAATGGCAGGATATGGAGCTGGGGGTGTAGAAATACAAAAAAAAAAAAAAAAAGCACTAAAGAGGTGGATAAAAGCAGTGGAAAGTTTTGGAAGGAAAACTTTCCCCCTATCAATTAAGGATCCAGTGGTGGAGGGCTGCGAATTAACTGACAATAGACAGATTAATGGGAGAAAAACTAAATGCACATGAATGTGAGAGCATTCAAATGGAGAGGCTTGCTGGGCATCTAGGGATAAGGGTTTATAGACCTCCTTAATAGGGAAAAAGGCAGAGAGATAGGGCTTCTGTAGCAGACAAATGGGCTTTTAAGAGAGACAAATGGCTTTTAGGGGAACAAATGGAAGGTATGACAGTTTGTGATAATGTTTGTTTATGCAATTTCTTACTCTAGTGCTAAAAGTCAGTCTCCTTCCTGGCTGGAAGCTTCCACAGAGACGGGATTTATGGCAGCTTCCTTCTGGGAAGGCAGTGCATTAAGTCAGATAAAGGAAGCTCGGGCAATGTTTCTTTCTGCCTCTGCTGTATCTCAAATGTCCTCAGTTTAAAGTGGTCTCTATTCCATTCAGCTGGGTTGTGAGCCCCTGCCAAAGTCAAGAATGTGGAGCAAGCACCTGGTAGGTTGAAATGGCAATGGGGCAAAAGTGCACAGGTATTTCTGTGTCCTGCCTCCTTTTCTGAGCCTCTGGTCATTGAACACCATCTATGTACCTTCACTGGGGCAAAGGAAGAGACATTAATTTATGGTTTCTTTTTGTTTTGAATTATCAAGGAATTCAGAAAACTGCTGTGTTATTTCATCTGATTTCTTTGGGTGAATAATCAGGCCTTATCATTAATTGCTGGATAGGGGTGGGGTGGGGAGATGGGGAGATGGGGACATGTGGAGGTGGGGACAAGGATACAATTGGGAGTCTGGCCCACTTCATCAAAAGGGAGAGAGACAAGCAATTAAGCTAAGAAGTATTTAAAGAGTGCCCGAGCCTCTGAAATTCAGGTTCTGGAATCCAAGTTTTCTGGCCTGTAGGGCATTGTGCAAAATCCACATGGCTACTTAGGTGTTTGTCTGATGAATGTGGGAGGATTGGATTAGAAAATATGAAAAGCTGGGTAAGTTGTTCTTGAGTATAATTTACTTAATTGCTTCTGGCCTGATAAATATACCCAGAGGCTTTATTTACATTGATGTATATGATTCAACAAAAACAAAAGGTCTTCATCGACTTGTAGCTTAATGGCTTTAAATAAATTAACTTTTTTTAGATTGATTCAGCACACTGATGATATTTGCAACCTATTAACTTTTTTTATACTTCTCCCTTAAGCTACAACTTTAATATATACCTTTGGAGAAATCACTATATTCATTGAGGAACTTTGAAAAGCATACACATGAACATAAAAAAAGCATCTATAAGGAAAACCTGGGCCCTAACCCCAGATTCCAGTCTGGTTTTAGGCTCTCATGACATGACAATTTTTAATTGAAATAGCGTCTTTAAAAATATATATATTAAGAGTATTTAGTGCAAGGTAAAGAATATGCTCTGTGGATCAGCAGTTCTGCACCAAACTGTGTTACTGCTATGTGCTGAAAAATGTGTCCCTCCCAAATTTATATGTTGAAGCCCTAACCCCAAGGTGACTGTAATTGGAGATAGGGTTTAGGAGGTAATTAAAGTTAAAGAGCTCATAAATGTGGGGTCCTAATCTGATAGGACTGTTGGACTTATAAGTGGAAGCTGTCTCTCTGCACATGCACGCACAGAAGAACAGCTGTGTGAACCCATATAGAGAAGATGGCCGATGGCAAGCCCCAAAGAGAGCCCTCACCGATAACCCAATCCACTGGCACCTTGATCTCGGATTTCCCAGCTTCCAAGCAGTGAAAAAAAAAATTTATGTTGTTTAAGCCACCCATTCTATGGCATTTTATTATGGTAACTCCAGCTCCTTTTTTTTTTTTTTTCTAAATGTTTCTCAAAGTAGTTTAAACACATCTTCGAAATGGATTTGAAGAATGAAAAGGAAAAGGGTGCACAGAACTGGGTCAACCACTTTGTAAGCTGATTACAGAAAATGAGCTTTTTTTTGGGTAAATTACAAATTTTGCACCAATGGGGAGAAAGAAAGAGAAGATATTATGAAATTGAGTCAGGGCATAGCAGCAGTGCATCCAGCTAGAATGTCACCCTGATCTAATGTGATGGGTTATGTGTGTGTCTGGTGGAGGATGGGGGAAGTCAAAACATAATCATAGAAATACACCCAAAAGGATGTTAGCCCAATCCCATTCAATTCAATTCACCGAGTACTTATAGGACACCAGGCTAGTTCTCATGGTGCCTTGGGGCACATAAGAAAAGGCCTTCTTTCCTCTTAGGCTGAGCCCTGGGTCCTTGCACAGAGCTTGGCAAGCCAAGTGTAGGCTAATTTTAACCCATTGCTGCCCTCAGCTGGGAGCCCTTGTGCAAGATGCATAGTGGCCCTGTTTGGACACTTTCCTTATATCAGGCACTGCTGGGATTGGAGATACCATAATGACCAGCCGTGACAGCCACCGTCCCTGTCCTAAAGGGAGCAAGATGTTAAACCAGCCTCAGTGGGCTGACTTAAGAAAGGGGAAGTACAGGATGCTATGGGAATGTATCAACAAGATTTAACTTAGTCTAAGGGACCAGAAGAAAACACCATTTAGATGCCAGCAAACTAGCCGCATCACCACATGAGATGTGGAATTCCTCCAATGATCCTAGCCACTGTGGTTAACCCCAGAGAGACCACCTATCACTCTCATGGCAGCCTTACAATCTCATCCAAGCTTGATTCCTTACTGGCCATAGCCTCACCTAAAAAGGGTTCAGAATCAATTTGCCTCATTGCTGAACCAACAAGAAATGGTACCTAATTCTTGTATGTCCAAGTCAAGAGTCAGGCCTCATGAGTACAAAAGTCACAAGACAGGTGGATGCATGTCTCAGCAACCAGGCCAGAGGTGACCCCAAAGGTATGTGTGATGAACACCAGCTGAGTTATCCAGCCTGCTGTAGGGTCTAGAGCTCAGGCAGCCCACTCTCATGAGGCTAATAAGACAAGCAGAAGATCAGCACTTCAAATTCCTCCTTGAGCTTTAGGGGCATGGCCTGGGATGTTTGCCCACTTGCAAAGCTTATCCACCTGACTTTCTCCACAGCTTCAGCTCCTCTATGTCTGCAATCCTGTGACCTTCATCATTGAGCAGGTGGGAGGCTTGGCGACCTTGGGCACTCAGGCCAAACTGGACACGAAGCCTGAGGCTATTCACCAACGAGTCTCCCTCAATCTGGGGTCCCTGGCTGATGTGCACCTGTGTACAGAAAACCAGGCAGGCAGGTAGTAAGCTTGACCCCACAAACTCTTTTCTCTTGTATCGTATATTAAGGACCCCATGTACAATGTGTGATGATCCAGTCAGGATAATTAGCATATTCATCATCATAAAATATAATCATTTCTTTGTGTTAAGGACATTTGATTTCCTCTCTTCTGGTCATTTGATAACATGCAGTTAATTATTGTTAATTATAGGTACCTAGCTCGACTGCACATCCATAGAATTTATTTTTCCTAACTCTCTGTTTTGTGTCCTTTAACCCATTTCTTGGTATCCCCCCTTTCCTCCCTCTTTCCTGGCTCTAGAAACCATAGTTTTGTTCTCTCTTTCTGAGAGTTTAGTGTATTATTATGATTATTCTTTCTTTCTCTTCCTTCCTTCCTTCCTTTTTCTCTCCAACTTATGAGTGAGGACATGCAGTTATTTCTCTCTCTGTGCCTGGATTATTTCACTTAACATAAGTTTTTCCAAGCTTATCCGTGCTGCTGTGAATGGCAGAATTTCATTTGTTTTTATGACTGAGTAGTATTCCATTGTATATATATATATATATCACAATTTCCTTATCCAGTCATCTGTTGATGGACATTTTGGTTGGTTCCATATCTTGGCTATTGTAAACAGAGCTGCAATGAACACGGGAGTGCAGGTGTCCCTTCCACATGATGATTTCCATTCCTTTGGGTATATACACATGGGCCTTCTCTCTTTGTAGTTAGTCTAGCTAATGTTTTGTCTATTCTGTTTATCTTCTCAAAAAACCAACTTTTTGATTCATTGATCTTTTGTATAATTTTTTTTGTCTCTATTTCATCAGTTCTGCTCTAATCTTTATTATTTCCTTCCATCTACTAATTTTGGGTTTGGGTTGTTCTTGTTCTTCTAGCTCTTTGAGGTGTAACATTAGGTTGTTTTTTTGAAATCTTTCTATTATTTTGATGTAGGCATTTATTGCAATAACTTTCCTCTTAGTACTACTTTTGCAGTATCCTGTACATTTTGGTATGATGTGCTTTTATTTTCATTGGTTTCAAGAAATTTTCTGATTTCCTGCTTAATTTCTTCTTTGTTCCATAAGTCATTCAGGAGCATGTTGTTTAATTTCCATGTATTTGTATAGTTTACAAAATTTCACTTGTTATTAATTGCTAGTTTTATTCTGTTGTGGTCTGAAAACATACTTGGAATGATTTAAATTTTTTAAATTTGTTGAGACTTGATTTGTGACCTAATATATGGTCTATCCTGGAGAACATTCCATGTGCTGATGAGAAGAATGTATACTCTGTATTTGTTGGATGAACAGTTCTGTAGATATCTGCCAAATCCAATTGCTCTAAAGTGTAGTTTTGTCGGGCTTTAAAAACTAACGCCACCTTAAGTGACATTACAAGCGGTGCCATTATGGGCCCACAAGGGCATATCAACGTGGCAGCCTAAGACGGCACCGGGAGGAAGTAGGGTGGGAATGTCTGCAGGAAACTTGCCTTAGCCCTTAATTGGCCACACTTGTGAACACTGACCTTTAAAAGCAAGTGCTTGTGTGATAATAAACGGAACTGCTCGACAGAACCCCCACCGCATCTGAGTGTCCTTTAACCGGGCTGTTTTTGGGGGGCCGGCGGTGTGCTCACCTCTCTTCACGGCTCTCTTCCCCCGTCTCCTTCCAAAGGAGACAGGAGGGAAAGAGGAATCCCGGGCCATTTGCTCGCCCACCGAAAGCAACGAGGCTAGGGCTGTTCGGGTCGGCTGGCGGTGGACCCGACAGAGTGGTGCCCTGTGTGAGGCGTTTTTAAAACTCGTGGGTGAAAGGCGAGTGAGTGAGGCCCCTGGCTGCTCGGTCCTGAAAGAAGGTCGAAGAAGGGTGATCAACCAGCGGAGTGGCCCCCGCAACCACGGTAGTCGCCGTGAAGTAATCCGCCTGCGTGTCAGGGTGAGTACCATAGCAGGGGGAAGTCCCTGCACTTCTCTGCCCTGTTGCTCCCTTTGTCCCTTCCCCACGGGGCAACGTGGGAGGTGTGTGTGGAAAGAGTGACGAGACAGCCTGCAAGGCTCTAAAGTACATGTTAAAAAGCAGAGGCCTGGAAATATCTGACTCCACAGCCACCAATGCCTGGCATCATGTGGTGAAGGTGGCCCCTTGGGCACATTCATCCAACTTGTTCTCATATGAGACTTAGGACTGGGGTCAGACCCTGGCCAGAAAGAATGAGATTAGTCATGGGCTAGACCACCCCTTAGGGTTCTACTTAACCATCTCTGCCCTAAAGCTTTGCTTCCGTCCCAAGCATCAGGAAGGGGCAGAAAGGGATTGGGCGCAGTTCGATGAGGAGAGAAAAAAGGAAACAAAGCTGCCAATGCAAGGCCCTGAGCCATTGAGTGATACCTGTGCCCCTACCCTGTACCCTCCTCTCCCGGCATACTCATCCCGCCAGAGCCTAGCCGAAGGAGAGAAAGCGCACCTGAAGAAGTGGAGGAGGCTAGCCCACCTTTAAAAACATCCCGGGCAGAGCCTCAGGCTTTTCCTGTCATGCCTCCCTGGGAACCCCCAGCCGTCCGCAGCCCGTGGGGGGAAGCGGCCACTCAGGCCTATCAGATCAACGTTGTAAAAGAACTAAAAAAGGCTGTTCAGACACAAAACTTAACTGAAGCCTTCAAGGCGTTTACCGCCCTGATCCCCTCAGGAAACAATACTTCCCCACCCTTCAAGGGACAATGTTTCGGTTGCGGAAGACAAGGTCATTTTAAAAGCCAATGTCCCAAGGCTAAAGGCAAAAAACCCCCTACCACACCTTGCTCCCGATGTAAAAAGGGATTACATTGGAAAAAGGACTGTAGGTCCAAATTTGACAAAGCTCTCGGTGGAAATAGGCCAGCCGCTTGGTACCCTTGGGAAGCTCATGACCTTAAAGAGCTGAAAAAGGCTGTCACAGAGGATGGGCCCAATTCCCCATGGGCAGAAACCATCCTCCAGGGCTTAGCGCACCAACCCTGCACGACCCAAGATTGGAAAATGCTCTGTAAGGCTGTCCTCCCCCCAAACTTGTTTATCAAGTTCTGCGCCTTTTTAAGGAAGAGTGCCATGTGCAGGCAGAGATAAACCAAGCAGCCAACCCACCCATCCCTATCAGCTTCGGCATGCTGTCTGGAACAGCAGATCAATTTAGTGCTGGAATCCAACAGGCTGCTATCCCAGCCCCCTACCAGGACCAGGTTAGGGCAACAGCGTTAGCCGCATGGAAAAAGTTAGCTGAAGGGCCCAGTGAGCCCGCAATGGCCGGGGTCACCCAGCGACCCTCCGAGGACCTGCCCTCTTTCATAGTTCGGGTGCAACAGAGCATACAGGGAAAGTCTCCCCCAGGTCCTCTCCGGGACCAGTTTGTAAAAATGCTAGTGTGGGACAGCATGACTGCCGACCACAAGCTTACCTGTGCCGGGCTCAAAGATCGTTCTATGGAAAAGTGGGTCATTACTGTAAGAACCCAAATGCCCCAAGGGATCACACCCTGATCCTTCTCAGCCACACCCACCCCAAGCCCCATGCGGTATGCTAAGTAGGGATTGTATTTTAAGCCAATCAGCCTTCCCTTAAAGCCCTATATATATGTGTGTGTGCTGCCTAATAAACGAGCTCTCTCCGGTGGATCCTCAACTGGTGTCCACGCATCCTTTCAATTACCAGTAGAGACGTTGGAAGCTACCAACAACAAACCAGGGCCTTAACTTCCGCTCTACAAGCTCAAGCGGAAACCCTTGCAGGTGCTATGACCCAGGCTCTTAGTGTCAGGATCTCTAAGGAGAGCCCCAGCCAACCCTCCCATAGGGGTCAATGTTATGGCTGTGGGGAACAAGGTCATTTCAAAAGGGACTGTCCCA
The DNA here is from genome assembly GCF_027409185.1 of Cynocephalus volans. NCBI lineage: Eukaryota > Metazoa > Chordata > Mammalia > Dermoptera > Cynocephalidae > Cynocephalus > Cynocephalus volans. The sequence goes on from NC_084466.1 coordinate 18,002,681, forward strand.
ACTGGAAAAATAAAAACCTTCCCTCTAAGCCATGCCCTAGGTGTGGTAAGGGGCTTCATTTGAAGCGTGAGTGCCGGTCTAAACTAGAGGGGGGGCAATCCACAGCCCCGTCAGTCCAAGGGGATACAAAGCCAGTGCCTCCATGCCCTACCAGGCGGCCAGTACCCCAGGCTCATTGGACTATACCTATAGTTCCTGGTTTAAGACCAAAAATGAATCTTAAAATTCAAGGCAAAGAGCTTCGATGCCTTGTTGACACGGGGACAGATCGAACAGTCCTTAGCCACTATGGCAACAATAAATGGGTTTCCGCCTTCAAAGACAAGCCATTGTTGAACGGCATCACAAATGCCTAAAAAATTAATTATTAAAACAAAAAGGGGGAGTCACCAGCCCTCATAACTATGGGTTGAGGGTTTGGTTGTGTCTTCCCCCTCAGTGAGTCAACCCCTATATGGGTCCCAGCCAAAAAACTTAAGTTCTTGCCAGACACCCAGGGTACTGAGGACCCTGAGGAGATTATTGTTTGTATGTTTCAGACTGCATTATGAACCCTTTGTGGATACTCCAAGTGGCAACAAGGACAAGGGCCTCTGCCACTGGGGAAGGTCCCCAGGAGCCAGCCAACCAAACCTGGGAGGTCATACAAGCCGCTTGGAGGGGTCTGTATCACATTTAAAAAAATCACTAACATCACTTTTTGAAGCTGTTTTACAGAATCGATGTGGACTAGACCTGTTGTTCTTATAGTAAGGAGGATTATGCGCTGCCCTCAAAGAAGAGTGCTGCTTCTATGCCGGCCACTCTGGAGTGATCAAGGATTCCCTAGCTAAGCTTAGAGAAGGGCTAGAAAAGCGCAAAAAAAGAGCGAGAAGCCAATAGTAATTGGTTCCAAAGCTGGCTTTCAAGTTCCCTGTGGCTCACCACCCTGCTGTTCTCCCTGGCAGGCCCCCTAGCATCTTGGGGCCTTACGCCATTCGCCAAGTTGTGTCCCCTATAAGGTGCAACACTCTCGTAATGCTCACCCAGGTGGTAGAGGTGGCCCATAATGAAAGCCCTGACAGCCCTTGGGTCAATATGGCCCTTCAAGAAATCAACGCCAATCTCTAAGGCTCCGCCCTGACCCCGCTTGGCTGGATAGTCAATGACGGGTAAGATTTCCAGAGGGAAACAACCTAAGACAGGCACAGCCACCAGAGGGAATGGAGGTGAGGCTGGGAAGGTTAGCCGCCTCCAGCTGCCTTATTAAAACAAAAAGGGGGAGATGTCGGGCTTTAAAAACTAACGCCACCTTAAGTGACATTACAAGCGGCGCAATTATGGGCCCACAAGGGTGTATCAATGTGGCAGCCTAAGACGGCACCAGGAGGAAGTAGGGTGGGAATGTCTGCGGGAACCTTACCTTAGCCCTTAATTGGCCGCACTTGTGAACACTAAACTTTAAAAACAAGTGCTTGTGTGCTAATAAACGGAACTGCTCGACAGAACCCACCGTCGCGTCTGAGTGTCCTTTAACCTGGCTGTTTTTGGGGGGCCGGCGGGTGTGCTCACCTCTCTTCACGGCTCTCTTCCCCCATCTCCTTCCAAAGGGGACAGGAGGGAAAGAGGAATCCTGGGCCGTTTGCTCGCCCACCAAAAGGAACGAGGCTAGGGCTGTATGGGTCGGCTGGCAGCAGACCCAACACAGTTTTTTTTTTTTTTTTTTGTTTTAAAGATGACCAGTAAGGGGATCTTAACCCTTGACTTGGTTTTGTTAGCACCATGCTCTCCCAAGTGAGCTAACCGGCCATCCCTATACAGGGATCTGAATGCGTGGCCTTGGTGTTATCAGCACCGCACTCTCCCAAGTGAGCCACAGGCCAGCCCTTAAAGTGCAGTTTAAATCCTGTGTTTCTCTGTTGATTTGTTGCCTAGCTGATCTGTCAAGTGTTGAGAAAGGTGTGTTCAGGTCCCCAACTGTTACCTATCGGGATCTATCTCTTTCTCTAGGTCTAAGAGTATTTGCTTTATATATCTGGGTGGTCCAATGTTGGGTGCATATATATTTATGATTGCTATGTCTCTTGCTGGACAGATCACTTTATCATTATATAGTGTCCTTCTTTGCCTCTTTTTATGGTTTTTGGTTTAAAGTCTATTTTATCAAATAAAAGAATAGCTAGTCCTGCTCATTTTTGATTTCCATTTTTGTGGCATATCTTTTTCCATCCCTTCACTTTTAGTCTGTGTGTAGTCTTTATAGGTGAGGTGAGTCTCTAGTAGACAGCATATAGTTGGGTTTAACTTTTTAATCTAATCAGTCTGTGTCTTTTGAGAGTAGAATTTAATCCATTTTCATTAAGGGTTGTTATTGAAAGGTATTGTTTTACTCCTGACATTTAATTGCTTTTTGTATGGTTGATTTAAATGTCTTTTCTTTCTCTCTTTCCCTTGCATTTTTGTTCTACCAGTGGTGTTTGTTCTTTTTGTGTATTTATGATGGTGACTATTTTTGGGGGGGGTTCCAGGTGCAGGACTCCCTTAAGAATTTTTTTTAGAGTTGGTCATGTGGCTGAACTCCCAAAGCTTTTGTTTGTCTGGGAAATACACTATCTTTTCTTCATTTCTGAAGAATAGTTCGCAGGTTTTTTCTTTTTGTATTTTGATGTATCATCCCAGTCTCTTCTGGTCTCGAGAGTTTCTGCTGAGAAGTCTGCCGTTAGTCTGATGGGGACTCCCTTATAGGTGACTTGACACTTTTGCTGTTTTTAGGGTTCTCTCTTTGTCTTTGACTTTTGACAGTTTGACTACAGTATGTCTCAGAGAGGGCCTTTCTGGATTGAATCTATTTGGGGATATTTGAGCCTTTTGGATCTGGAAGTCCATATCTCTACTAATACCTGGGAAGTTTTCTACTATTATTTCACTGAGTATGTTTTCAATGTCTTTTCCTTTCTCCTCCCTTTCCAGAACACTCATGATTCGGATGTATGTGTGCTTAAGGAGGTCTGCTAGCTCTCTTAGATCTTTTTTTCCTGCTTGGATTATTTCACAAAGACTGCCTTCAAGATCAGAAATTCTTTCTTCTGCTTGCTCTAGCCTGCTGCTTATGCTCTCAGTTGTAGTTTTTATTTCATTGCATGTGTTTTTCACTTCCACAAATTCTGCTCAGTTTTTGTACTATTTATCTCTGTAAGTTTCTTCCTTCATGTCCTGGATTGTCTTTCTTACTTAATGTTGTCTGAGTCTTCTTGTATCTCACCTGGATCTGGGCAAGGTGGAGCTGGTGGCACCTGGGCTGGGCAATGGTGAGGAGTGGGATGGACTGCTGTGAGAGTAGATGGGTGGTGGTGGCAGCAATGCTCTGGGCCTGGGTGGTGACAGTGGTGGTGGTGGCAGCAGCACTCTAAGGCTAATACAGTAATCTTAATCAAGTTAGCTAAACTGTCTCTGAGCCTGTAAGATTTGTGGGTCAGGCTAAATAAACCCCAAGTTCTCTTCCAGCTCTAGCGTTACTTTGATTCTAACTGAAATTGTTTTGGCTTAAAAAGAGAGCACCACCATTTTTTAAAAATCTGAATATCAAACTTTCAGAAAAGTTACAAGATGATATAAAGAAAGTCCATATACCTTTTACTCAGATTCACCAACTTTTAGCATTTTTCTGCATTTACTTTTTCACATTCTTTCTCTCTCTATATATATGTGTGCGTGTGTATATATTTACATAATGTGTGTATATTATTTATTCTCAGAATCCACTTGAGAGTGGATTATCCTTTATTGTTTAATACCTGAGTGTGTATTTTCTAAAACAAGGATATTTTCTTACTTGAGTATGAACTATGAGTTGAGTTGACTATGGCTGCCAACTTCAGGAAATTTAACATTGACTTAACATTTTCATCTAATCTACAGTCCATGTTCCAATCTCATCAATTGTCTCAATAACATACTATAAAGTATTTCTCCCACCAGAATAGGAGCCAGACGAGGATCACACATTCCATCGAATTGTCATGTTTCTTCAGCCTTTTTGCATCTGGAACAGTTCCTCAGCTTTTCTTTGCTTTTGTGCCATTAACAGTTTTGAAGAATACAAGCCAGTTATTTACTAGAATGACCTTTATTTTGGGTTTGTTTAACGTTGCCCATGATTGACTTCAGGTTGTCCATCCCTGGGTAGAGCACTATATAAGTGTGTTGTATCCTTTTTAGGGTTTCATATCAGGAGGCATATGATGCAGACATATGGAGGCAGCTGAATGCCTTTCATTGCTGGTATTGATTTTGATGACCAGATCAAAGCATTTCCCAGTTTCTCCCCTGTATAGTTGTTATTTTTCATTCAATTATAAGCAAGAGCCCTCATTGCCGCCATCCCCCCACCCCCATGCCCAATCATTGTATTCATGGGTTTTTATTTTACTCAAAGGGTAAATAATTCATTACTCTCATTATTTATTTTGATGCTCACATTGTCCCAGTTTTGTCCAGTAGAAGCCCCTTCAAACTGACTCCTATGTCCTTGTGATATTCCCTTATCGTTTTTTAACACTTTTAAGCAATACTGATTAAAATCAGAAGCAAATAAAAATAAGTGCTATTTTTTTGTGTGTGCTGTGGAGTCCCAGGAACAGTGTTAAGGACTGATTACCAATTGACAGCAGTTCAAAAATTTGTTAGATGTTGTACCTATATACAACATATGCTCTCTAGTTTTATTACTTAGATCTGCTTGTTAGTTCTCATAATGTGTGTTTATAGTTATCATAGGTAATTAGACTGGAGTTGGCCAAACTCCTAGAGTTACTTTAAAAGATAGGATTGCAGCCAATGAAAATTTCTTTTCAACATGGAGTGCTCCTCAATATCTTTATCATGATTTTGAATGCCAAGTTCTTCATCATTTGTCTCTTCCTACTCTGATGTGTGTGCACACATTTTTACTTTAGCCCATAGTAATTGGTCTCCAGGAATGCTATGATGGTTATCCTTGCCTTTGCAATCTTACCGAGTAAAGCAAGATTTTATCCCATACTCAACAACAATTTCACTCACTTTCTGTTTACAATGCTCTTAGTGTCTCAGTAAATTTTTGAATGCCCGCAGGCCAAAATACCGAACAGTTCCTTTTATTAAGTACTCAGGCCTGAAAACTTAATAAGTATTTATGTCCAACAACTTTGTAGCCTCTTGGAAAAAAAATTATACATATAAATTGAAAGAAAAATTTTATTTTTGTTTCATTCTTGAACAACCATAATTACTTACCCATGGGATGTGCGCACCTGTTGGGCAGTGCACCAGTTCTCAAGCCTAGGAAGCACGTTGAACACTTGCACTCTAATTTCTTATTCTCCATTGATTTTCATGGGCACTTGTCATCACAATTGCTGAAAACCTAGCTTCACAAAGAGATGACATCAGTGAAAGAAATGTAGTGATCTATTTCTGAAACTATGAACTATTTGTAGTTTGTGTGATGTCCATAAATGTCAAATATCAGTTGCTCTCAAAAATGTAAAATATTCTGAAATAAGTCCCAGAAACTCAGTCTCCTTGGTAAAACAGCCACAACAAATACTGGGTCGATGTTAACAATCTCTTCATTGATAGTGAAACCAGTAGAGTCCAAGCTGAGGCTCTGTTTCACGAAGTTGATAAATTGGGTGATTACATCATTTATTTTCCAGTCATTCCAGAACAGTTTTAACTTTTAAAAGTGAAAGGGGTCCTATCATGTGGGATTTTGGGATAACATACACTAGTATAAACAAGTACTGTCCTGGGCAAACTGGCACATGAAGCCACCCAGCTCATCCATGACATACATTACAACACTTATGTTCCGAAATCAACCTTTACTCAAGAGACGATCACCATTACAGTGTAGTTTCTATTATTTCGCAATTTGCCAATGGACCTTATCACATGACATTGTGAAATGAGATGTTTATTGGCTGAATTCCGCCTTCTCCCCTCTCCCCTCCATTTGACCTCAGACCCTGGACATTTTCTTTCCCCCCAATCCCCACGACAAATCTCATCAAAACTTACCTGCCACTTTCCTAGTCACCCAGGATTGATTTCCTAGGTGACAACACATGATGACACTTGTTTGCAGGTGTGATAGAAGACCAAGGAAGAGGGACACTAACACCAACACTGAGTCCCAGACCCCATTAGGTTATCCGGTCACCCTCTTATATTTTGGGAGAGATTTCTTAGATTCAATTTTGACCTAAAGACACAACTTCTGTTAAAATTTAAGAAGTTGAACTATCTCATCATTCAATCCAGGTAGGCGTTATAGTAATCCAGCTGACTGGCAGCCCAAAGTCATTGAAAATAATTCGTCTTCTCTGCAGTGTTTTGAAGAGACCTTGAAAGGTTCATTCAAAACACAAGAAAGCCAGTGAAAGTCCTCTTTTCCCATCTTTTTTAATGTGTGATCCTCACAGGGCAGCTGCCTCACATTTCTCCTTCTTCAACTCCGAGTCCCCCAACCCTTCTCCAAACTCTGTCCAGCCCCAAGCTCTCTTCAGTTTCTTTCCTCTCAGCCACTGGCTTTTATTTTATTTTAAATCTCAAACTCTTCTGTTACTTTGGATTTGGCACAATAAGGGAACACAGAAAGAGACTTTCCTTAGGAGGTGACGATCGAGATTGCAAACATTTCTAATTTTCTATCTTTTAAAAATTTTCTTTCACATTTGAATCTATCCAAATTGGCTGTGAAGCTTGAATTAAATGCAAAGCTCTGAAGGGCGGGCTAAAAGGGCGGTAAAGTAAAAGTCACTGCCTCGAGAGAATTACAATTTAATTAGAGCAAAAAATAAAAAAATAAAGGATGTTTGGGATTTGAAGAATGTCTGTGCCTGGCAAGTGTAAGAAGTAGCAATGTAATCCTCGTTAGAGAGCTCACCAACCACTTGCCAGGGAGAATCCATGCAAACAGGTGGGGATTAAGGTGGGCATCTCCAGGACCCAGGAGCACATGGAGGCTGCAAACTCCTGGCCAGAAGCCGGCCCGATGTTTCTGCCTCCATGCCCTGTGCAATCCTCCATCCGATCGTATTGTGCCGACACTGCTCGTCAGCTGGGCTCTGGAACTTTTCGGGGAGCACGGTGACCAGTGTGTGCGGCGGGTCGGCGGGAAGGGGCTCCCCCGCGTAGGCGAGGGGCTCGCCAAGGAGACCCCGTTACCAGCTCAGGGTCTCGCTGTCCAGCCCTTGGAGGAGGAACCGGCATCCGCAGGAGCAGAGGAGCCGCGGGGCCCACGGGGGAACAGGCCCGGCTCCCCGGGCTGCCGCGACCTCTGTTCTCGGCCCGGCGCTGAGACTGTCCTGAGGAGAGTGAGGGACGAATTCAGCTAATCACGGCTTGAAAAGAGTGGGGCGGTTACCTTTTCATGGGACAAAGAAAAAATGCTGTTAAGTGATCACAAGGTCAACCGAAGCGGAACAGGTGGACGAAGAGAGCTCAGTCATGCTTAACTTAAAAGGGAGCAGAGAGCCGCGCCGAAATAGCTCAGTTGGGAGAGCGTTAGACTGAAGATCTAAAGGTCCCTGGTTCGATCCCGGGTTTCGGCAGTTGCTTTTTCATTTTAACTTGAAGGGTCTCAAATTTCGGAAGACCTCTGTCCATAATACCTTGCTTCATTCATTACCGCCCAAATGAAAGGTGGGACTTCAGGAATGACCCAGAAATAGAAACAGCCGTCCCCGCTTTTCCCAGCGATACTGAAAAAAGAACGGCTCTGCACAGCCGCTTCCGGGCTGCTCCGGCGCTGCCGCGCGTGCGCAGTGCGGAGCCTGGCGCGCGCCAGGCCCCGCTCACGCCTGGGGAGGCAAGACCGCGGCTCGCTGATGGCCCTCCGTGCCGCTTTGTGGGCAGGTGTGGGAAAGGAGGCTGCAGGGGGAGCTGGTGCGGTTGGTCTGTCCAGGGCACGAGTAATATTATTCCATTCGGCATAAGTATCGGAACCGGGGGCAAAAAGCAAAATCCTGCTGCTTAGTCAAATGGCCCCCTTCTGGCACTGCCCTTGAACGCAGGACGGTGCGCGGAATACGGGTATTTAAGGTTAGAGGTGCTGGCGGGGCGGGTCTGGGGTGGCGCCCCAGGAACTTGCCCAGTGGTGAGGGCATGGCAGCTTTGCAGCTCCGTAAGGTTTCAAGTTAAACAACTTTAATCAGGGGCTGGACCATGGGTTCTCAAAGTGTGGTCCCTGGACCAGCAGCGTCAGCATCACCTGGGAACTAGAAATGCAGATTCTCAGCCCCACTCCAGACCTACTGTATCTGGGTTTCTGTGTGGGGCCCAGCACTGGGTGTTCAAACAAGCCCTCCACGTGATTCCCTGATGCAGCTCACGTTTGAGATCCACCGATCTAGATATTCTTTTTTCTAAAAGAGCCCTTTCCTAAGACTGTGTATCTGAGCCATTTTCCCCCCTTTTGCTGACTTATGGCGTGAAATAAAACTTTGACACATACTCAAAATTAATTTTTCTGAGGATTTTTGCTTTTGCATTGGATGGGGGTTGGGAGGAGGGTACCAAGGTGTTGGGAAAATGGAACAATTTGGTCAGGCTCCCCTCCCCTGGGAGCGGTTCAGGGTAGTTTGGTAAACATTGTGCGTGGGGGTGGAGTAGGTGCGCCTGCGGGGTGGCTCAGCTTTGGCTGGTGTTTTACTGACTTGGGCGCTTGCCCTGTGTGGCCATGTTTCTGCAGACCTGCAGCTTCCAAGAACCGTGTGGCCTGTTACCTAGCTCATAGACCTGCACGAAGGGGTCTGGTGACCCAGCCTGGCATGTGAAGGGTTTGTGACCCAGTCTGTGAATGGGCTTGAGGGGTCTGGGAGCTCCAGACCCAGCCCTAGCTCAACCATTAGCCTAGTCAGTGCAGGATTACCAGCAGGTAAAAGAGCCCGACAACTAGTGTGGTCGCCTAGCTTTACAATTGGCGTCATGAACAGGATTAAGAGTTAGACAATTGGCGCTGTGAGAAGGATTCCAGGCCTTAGCCTTAGCCTCACAGTAGACCTTGTTGTAGCCAGACACAAGGTCATTAACTTCTCCAGCTGCCTGTGGAGCTCACCCTAAGGCCGAACTAGGTGGTGTGGAGTAAAGAAAATGAAGGCCTGGGCGCCTGAATTTATATTGAATATGTTGTGAGTGGACGGAGGTCATAAGGAACCAAGGCCGAACACATTTGTGTCTTTCCACAATGTCAGCCTTTTATTAATGCAAGGATCATAAATATCAGCCATGGGCTGCCACCACCACCACCACCACCACCACCACCACCACCACCACCACCACCACCACCACCACCACCACCACCACCACCCACCACCACCACCACCACCACCCCCCCCCCCACCCCCCCCCCCCACCACCACCATACGAATTGTTCCTGTAGGGAGCAATTACCTAGGTACTAACCAGTTCACTTGGTAGGTAGTCACAGCTGCAAGCACACAGGCTCAAGCTGCTCACCCTGCATTCACTTATTATTCAAAATACTAATAACAATACAATTAAGTGAGGGTACAGAGAAAGAAAGCAAGAGTGTGAGTTAACGAACCAGCTGATGTGTACAGAGGTCAGTTGGTTCCATAGGATGTCTGGTTTCGCTGGGAAGGTCAATGTCTTGCAAGGAGGTTGTTTACTACTAGTTTCAGTTTCCTTAGCATGACTGACTCCATTTTGTTTCTTAGCTTAAGTGCTTCCATTTTATATGCTCTATACAGTATGACTCCTGGGAACCGAGCCAGGACCCAAGGATAGAAGTTGCAGAAATTAAAGGAAGGAAGAAGAAATTGCAAGCTACTAGTGTCACTAGAAAATGGAATGGTCAGTTTGGTGAGGTGGTGAGTTGCAGGTCAGCAGCTGAAAACAGTCACTTGTGGGATTGATTTATGCGTTAGGTCTCACTTGTTTTCTGGTTCTATTATTTTGAGAGGGAAAGGCAACTCGTATTCATGAAATACTGTGTGCTCGCAGTTATTCATTCACTAATTGGACATTGCAAAGCTACACGACTACACCAGCTGGGTGAGTGCAATAGCTACACTAATTGACTGGTTAGGCAATTCATAACTAAAGCCAAAACATTTCATTATTTTAGTTATACTAAGTTTCCATTTGTATTGTCAGGGCTAGGGCTCAGACCTTTCAAACCCATTGTATAGACTGGTCACCAGACCCCTCACACACAGGTCCACGCTACATAATTGGGAAAGGTCCTGGGAGCCATCGGCAGATGACACGAGCTCAGTCCTCAGCTTCCTCGGCAGCTGTGGCAGCAGTGGCTTATAGTAGATCCAGCAGCAGCAGAGGTAGCAGCCTCCCCGTGGTCCCCCTGGGGGTGTCCAGGGCGGGGGGGCAGGAGGTACCGTGGAGCAGAGCTGTTCGTCCTTCATACTTAAGTCCGTAACCCAGGACACCTGGGTACACACAGGCATCCAAAGACAATAGCCAAGGAACACCTGGACACATGTGCATATTTATATCAAGTGCTCAGCCAGATTCCGAACCCCTTGAGGGATCCTGACCATTTATCTTTACTTTCCCTACACTGACTTATACAGCAGGCTGGCTTCCTGGGCTGTTTATTGTAGACAGGAGTTTGGTTTCCTGGGTGGGCTGCTGCAGGTTGTAGGTCAGAGTTCCATTTTTACATATGGACTGATCCCTGGCCATTTGTGTATTTAGTCTCTCAATATATATTTTACCTTAAGAAGTAAAGTTTAAAAATGTAATCTGATCATTTTTTTACTGTCTTTCACTGAAGTGTGATGTGCTCTGCTAGATGTCAGACACTGTGGCTTCCCAGGAGGGAGGACTGAGAAAGACCGGACACCAGGTGTCTCCTAGGAATCCCACGGATGCCAAGCAGCTCCATGACAGGGCTTTATAACTAAGGAGGCTGTGAAGGGTGAAGGGTAGAAGTGTGGAGTCAGCCCCTACTTTAGAAAAGAAATGCTTTCAAAGGAAAAGAACACCATCATCATTAAACATTTATGAAAGCTAATGCTCAGCCCAGCTCTTTTGTCAGCAGAAAGGTTGTGAATGTTTACCCTTGCTTTGGGCAGTTTATCCAGGGTAGGAGGAGAAGGCATTTTCTGAAAGTTTCTTGGAAAGCTTTTTAGACAGGAATCTTGGACATCTGGCTGTCCGTGGAATTTCTAAGGTGACATGCATACATGTTGTGGAGTAACTGTTTATTTCTTAATTGTTCTGGGTACTATATTCCTTTTAGGCCAGAACTATAACATAGTGAAGCTGTCATGATTGTTATACACAATAAAACCAGATGAGCATTTAATAATTCATTGAGGCCCTTTGTGTAATCAATGTGTACATACATTAATGCCCATTTTATTAGTCTTGGATCATATTTCTACTCTTTTAAAAATATGGTGGTTTATGGTTGTTTACTTTCATGTTATAGTATTTGTCATATCTCAGATTAATTTGATGTTGAGTCCTTGGCCAGAAATACAACTCCTGTTTGGGTTTGCTTCGGATTTCAGGAATATGTGGATTCTGCACAATCATCTTTAATATGTGGTGCCAAAATGGATTACTTCATTTAGCTCATTTTTCTAATATCATCTTGGAGGACTGTTTGCAGTCCCTGGCTATTGGAGTCTAATGTTTAGAAGACAAGAAAATAGGCTGAAAACAAGCAGGACAGACTAAGGGCAAAACTCTCCTTTATCCCAGATGCTCAAGTCACATATTAATTTTGTAAATTCCTTTTTTTTGTGGCTTACCAGAATTCCAGTCATGAGTTGTCTTAAAGCAGGGAGCGCAAATTTTTACTATTCATTACCTAAATATATTCTACAATGCATTTTGAGCAAATCTTCTTCTCCCATGTAATTCACTGACTCCCTAGATCAAAGTATCAGTAATAAAGACAGTCATCATTTATGGAGTGCTGTCTATGTACCAGGCATCTGACAAGCACTCGTCACACATAATCCCATTAAGCTTGTCAATAACCCTTTTAGGTAGGAGGCGTAGTTGAATATAAATAAATGAAAAAAATACGTGCAACATTGAAGTGCTGCTGTGAAAAGCCAGCTAATTCTGAAACGTATTAAAATGGAACCTGAGCCATAAAAATACAGTAGTGGTTCTTCTTTTATACATTGCATTAGCAATATCCATGTTAGAGCATTTTGTTCAGTTTTGATGAACTCAACTTTAAAAGAAAGGGTTAACAAAGGATAAAAACATTATTAAGAAAGAGAAGATTAATTTTAAAAAACAATACATGAATATGAAGTAGATTTGCCAAGAAAAAAGAAGCTAAGGGCAAATTGATTATTGCATTTAAATTATTGTTTTTCAGGAGTATGTAATATTCATGGAGATTCCAGAAGAAAAAAATGGGCTTAGGTGAAAGCAGGAGAGATTTCTGTTAGATAAAGACAACTGTTTGGCAGAGGTGATAGAGATTTGACTTAGTTTTGTGACAGGAAAGTGTCTGTCTGAGACTGGGTAAGCTACCGTGTCGCTGTTGAATAGATCTGTCTGTGTGTAAGAGGACTGCTAGCTAACTTTTGGCACTTATGAAAAATCTTCTTCTTTTGTGGTTTCTTTGTAGTTGCAGCTGCTAGTAATTCAGCAAAGAAGGGGATGGGGTAGCATGAAGTGTACCAGTGCAGGCAGAGATGGCAAAAAGCATGGCAGCTTCACAGAGATGAATCCTCTTTTCTCACTATCTCTTAACATAGCGTATGTTCAGAAGCGAAACTGGCATCTTTTCCTGCCACTATGATGAGTTAGGGTGCACATCACAGTTACGTATCCTTGTCAGACAGGCACACACAAAAAAACACCTTTCAGCCTGAGATAAACCAAAAGAAAACCTCCCACAGGATCCTCCTGACTTGTTAGTGTTCCCACACTAAATGAAGCTGTCTTAGTCCATTTTATGCTACTGTAACTGAATAAGAGAAAGTTTCCAACAAATGAACTTTGGAGGACAAATTCAAACCAAAGCAGAAATCAAGAGACTTTCCTGAAAGTTATTGGTTCTGTATCAAATAATTTTATCCATGACTAGTTAATGTTGATGTCTGAAGATATCTGGTGAGCTCTGTAGATAAAATACTATGACATAATTGCTGTTTTCCCACCATGAACAGACTAACTGTGAACTAGGTAACATTGCTCATGTTGTGTGTAGATGTGGGTGTGTTTTGATTTTTTGGGTCTATTTCAGGGTTTCCTGTTTGTTTTCATTTCGTCTTTTGAAAGCTTGGCCTCCCTTGTTAAACTTCCATGCAAGTCAATTACTTTTTGTTTTTCTGAATGCTTTTCTCAGAGCTGGTTCCAGTGTAAAATATCTATTTAAAGATGGATTCAGTGTTAGAAAAATAAAAATCCGGGGACTTCAGCAGAGTTTCAGGTGAATCGACAGTGGGAGAGTTGAATGTACAAAGCAAAAAGCAGTGTGCCATGAGAATTCAGAAAAGAAAATTACCATCCCATCTTTGGTGGCTTTGAATGAAGGGAATACGCATTTAAAGATGGAATGCCTGAGAATTGTTGTTAGGTGTGGAGACCTGTCTATGTTTAAGGTGCTACCACAGGAATGTAAACTCTAAAATGACGTATCCTGATAAAGGGGGCACATGCATGCTGCCAGTCTGTTTCATGTCGGAGTTCTGTGATAACCTGGAGAGAAATTTGATAGGCAAAGAATACTCCATTAAATTACCTAGGAAATGGGTATCACTATAGGTATATAAACTTACCTGTATGACAGCAAATGACGGGGCAGGTGATTTCCTAAACTTCAGAATCCTGCCTCTGGAGTCTCTTCCAGGGCAATGGCCTCCATGTGGAGACAGGACAGAGCCCTTTCTCTCCACACCTATGTGGTTCTCTTCAAAATTTTAAACTTCCTGTAGTCTTTCTCATAGTCACAAAGTCCATATAGTTGTTGGCGACTTCTCAGGTGGTCTCTTAAATAGGGAACCCAGTCCCAGGAGAATGTCTTTCGAGCACTTGGACAATGTGGACAGAGGTTTATTCTCTTTCTGCAGCCCTTCATTTCCAGAGCAGACCATCCATTCTACAATTTCTCCTTCCTTTCTTCCTTCCCATCCTGGCTTCTGTTTCAATCCCTCTCTTCCAACTCAGAGTCTATTCTCACATTTAAGAGCTGGAAACTTAGTAAAATGTTTTAAATTGTTTAATTTCTTTTTTAGAATTGGTCATTGAAGTATATGGTGAGAAATTTAATTAGAAAGGGAGGTGTACAATGAAAAATAAATTTGAATGGTCTACTCTCTTAGTGTAGGATCAATTATTCCAGAAAAATTCTGTTTTATTTCTTTCACAAAAGGAAGGGCTGATTTGGTGCATAGGCTCGGCTATTGAGTATGCAGGAATGAAATACAGGTATGTGGTAGCATAGAAACATTTCCCTTTTAAGGATTTTCTTATCAAGTTGATAAATAGCTCAAAGAAAATATAATCAGATGCTTGTTTATTCCACATCTTCTTTCTTTAGGGTATCCTCAATTCATACCTGTTCTTCAAATTGTCTCAGGTTTTGCCTCTTCATGAAACCTTTTCTCAATAGTTTAAGCTGATATTGAGCTCTCCGCATTTTGACCTCCCAGAAAGCTTGCTGTCTGTTATGCACTGGGCATGGATCCTGTCCCATCGTTCCTTCTCTGTTTTGAATGTGTGCTCGCTTCCACATGGCAAAATGCTACCTCCCCCAGGAAGGTGGCTTTGACTTTAGAAAGAGATACTTCAGAGTTTCCATGTTCCAGGTACATGGGGGCTCGGGAATTTTGTAAAAGGTCATAAAAGCCTACTGAAGTTCTTTGAAAATGCAGGTTTTAATGTGCCATCTGGTGGTGGTGGGAACTGAAATAGATATGTGACATGAAGTCTTTGGAGAGCTGTGGACTGATTCCCTTTAGAGGGTGGAGTAGTGTTGGGCCCTCAGAGCAAAAGGAGAAAGGCACAGACAACAGGGAGAACCGAACTGGGCAGGCAGGAGGAGGAGCAGTCCATCTTCTCCCCTAAGCTGGTGGGGCTGGGTTTGGAGACGTAGTTGGCAGCTTGCACCACTGAAGTTGGTGGATGGATCTAGCACGACTGAAGTTGGTGGATGGATCTAGCATGCTAAGGTGGGAAAGCCTCAGAAACGGGTCTTTGTCCCAGCCATAGAAAATGCAACAAAGGAGTCTGAATGCAACTTTGTTGCCTTCAGTATGAGTTTTCAATTGCATTTGTCGTGGGCATTCGAGAGCCTGTAACCCTCAGCCAACCTGGCAGAAGAATCCAAGTTGAGGGCTCAACGCAACGGTCTGTGGTTGGTTTGTACCCCTGTACTCTTCCATTGTAATAAAAACAGAGGATGCACCAAAATAATTTGCTTTCCCCCCCAATTTTTATCTTAATTTACATACATTGTAATTGTATGTCCTTATGGAGTATAGTCTGATGTTTTAATACATATATAGGTTGTATAATAAAGGGATCAGGATAGATAATGTATCAGTCACTTCATGCGTTTATTATTTCTTTACGGTGAAAACATTCAAAAGCCTCTCCTCTAGCTATTTGCTTTTTTCACTACAGCAGGTGAAGAGGGAGAAATGTGGTCCAGCAGGAGGCAGAGGAGGAGAGGGCTGAAGCCAAGGCGCTGTGGCCGTATGTATAGAGCACATATGGCATAGAGTGGCCAAGAGCACAGCCCCTGAGTACAGGCAAGCTGCCTGGGGCTAAGCTTGGGCTCCACCTATTGGCTGTGTAATGTCCATAAGTTCTGCAACCCTTCTTGGTTTCAATCTCCCCATCTGTAAAATGAAAAAAAATAAAAATACTTACGTACAGGGATAGTGTGAGAACTAAATGAGACAATCCACACAAAGTACTTAGCATGCAGCACCAGGCAGTACTTCGTGCTTGTTGAGGACTCTCTGCAAGCTCCTTTCTTCCTGCAATACTTTATTTAAGCATCAGCTCCTCTCAAGTCTCCAGAAAAAATCAGGTGTTCCTTCCATTCTGTGTTCCCCATACCTATCTATATAATCATTTAGATCTTATTCTATTATATTTTCTTGGTCTGTTTTTTGGACCAGCTGCTATTATCTCAAGGTCAAGATCAATGTGGATAGCAGAAAACACACAGTAGGTGCTCAATGCGTATTCGTTGAATAAAAAATAGTACATCTGCTCCTTTTTCATCCTCCCAGTGGTGGCTCACCACCACATCATAGTCCTTGGCTGTACTTGTTTTTATTATATTCCCTAACAGGAGAATTACCCTCCCCAGAGTCTAGACTGAGGCTCCTGTTCCTCTTTGATGTCTTATATCACCTTGCCCTGTGCTGGAAACACTTTGGGTTCTCAAGAATTGCTTGTTGATGTCTACTGATTTGGCAATAAGCAACTTTTTCAGAAGGACTAAAAAGGTTCTGTGGTTAACTTAAGATTATGAATGATTTTCAGTGTTTTCTTTATTATCTGTATTTAAATTTTTTTCTCATTTGCATAATCTAAAAAAAAAACCAGAGGGGAATAAAGACCCTGCGTCTTCTTCAACAGCAGAACAGGAGAACAGGAAGCTGGAACACTTTTGTTAGTGCTCCAAAAGATTATGGCATTGTCTTAGTCTAACAGAGACAAGTTGAGGCATTTTGGGGACCACAGTCTGCCAGAGAGCACTAACCCAGGTTAATTTAGGTTGTAAACCCATGAACAAAGACCGTAATCAGATGTTACATGGTTGAAGTTCAAAAAATGTTCTAACAGCAACACTAGCATTCTCTCCATCTTCCAAATTACTTAAAATGTTCTGACTGTGATTTTTAAATGTAAGGTTTAAAGAACTTTCTAGTTAGACAGGGTTTAGAAAACCTCCTAGATGTAACTGAGAGATCTAAATAAAGGTTTTATGTTCAGACAGATATAAAGAAACCAATTGGTCCAACACAAATAGAAACATGCCTTAATAATGGAAACATTATATTTAATCCACCAATTATCAGTTCAATTATCCTTGTGGGGTTACCAGGTTACGCAGGTGTTGGTCTTCAGTAGGTATACCTGGGAGGTCCCCTTTGACGAGCAGCTGCTGGACATCACAGGCCCTGGCAGCTCCCAGGACATTATTCCGTCCAAATTCAATGTTAAATCATCAGATCCAGACTGTTTTGCACACGGCAACCTTGAGGGTTGGACCTGTCAACTCTGGATCCTAGACTGTACCTAGATTGCTGCATATTTCTGAGCATATCCTTTTTTCACTGGGCCCTAAATAAAGGGCTCAAATTTTCTAGGTCTGGAAAGGTTTCGTGTTACTTACTAGCTTCTAAGCTGGTAATTGAGACCATTTTGGAAGCACAGCCAAACTTTTCTGTTGAGCTGAGGGTTAGGCTATTTCTAGCTAACACCTCTTTGGGATGCTTGATGAGGAGCAGGATTGATTTTTGTTAACCACAAAGCCTCTGTGGGGTGGCAGGAAGTGCTTTCCCTTTAAGAGGGCAACCTAGGCTGAGCTATGCCATTTAAAAGTACCAATATATTATAAGTCCTTGTTTACAATTAATCATGCCCTGCCAATCTGAGTGTATAGACAGGGTCACAGTATTGGGAATAACTCAAGGTTTTCTGGCTTTTTCCCCAACTATTTACTGAGGACTTTGGGAACTGGAAAGAATCCCACTTGTAGCCTGCAGGTGTTTCATGTGTTTTCACAAACAAATCTCAAATTGTCAGCACCACAATTGGACTTCTAGTCCACCAGGCTTCCCTCGTCTCCTGTTTGGCCTCCTGAGCCCCGCCACAGTTCTGGGCACTGTCATAGACAGACCAGTGCCTTCAGGGTGCTGAGTGCTGTGTTCTGCACAGGAGAGCTGCTGGTGGCCCTTGAAGGACCCTTGACTGACAGACCTGAATGAGGACAGCTTCTTCAGCTTCCAGCAGAGTGAAGAGAAAGTGAAGGTAAATGGTCAGTCTCCCTAGGGGGATTCAGAATTTTGCTGAACATATGATATAAATATAATTGTGCATGTGTGCCCAGGTGTTGGGAAAATATAGGAAAATGGTCAGGGCCCCTCAGATGTTCAGAATCTTGCCAAGCATTTGATGTAAATAGGCACATGTGCCCAGGTGTTCCTTGGTTATGTAATGCGCATGTGCACCCAGGTGTCCTGGGTTATGGACTTAAGCGTAAAGGATGAGTGGGTCTGATCCACAGGGCCTGCCCCTGGGGGGTGGGGGCATGGGGAAGCCACTACTGCTGCTGGGGACCGTTGCTGCCAGTGCCCTGGGGATGCCCCGAGAGGCCACCACAGCTGCTGCTGCTGCTGCTAAGGGCTGAGCTTGTGTCATCTGCCAACAGCTCCCAGGATCTTTCCCAATACCCTAGCCTGGTCTGGCATGTGAGGGGTCTGGTGACCCAGTCTGTACAATGGGTTTGAAAGGTCTGAGCCCTAGCCCTGACAATATAAATGGAAACTTAGTATACCTAAAATAATGAAACATTTTGGCTTTAGTTATGAAATGCCTAGTTTTGAAGAAATAGAATAATTTAATCAGGCTCCCCTCGCCTCAGGGCCTGTTGGGGGTGGTTCAGTAAACATTGTGTGTGTGTGGGGGGGGGGGGGTGGAGTTAGTGCGCCTGCACAGCACCTCCACTTTGGCTGGTGTTTACTGCCTGGGGCAGCCACCATCAGCGCGGCCATGCTTTTTCAAACCTATGGCTTCCAAGGACCTTTTGGTTTGTTACCTAGCTCATAGACCTGCGTGAAGAGGTCTGGTGACCCAGCCTAGTGTGTGTGGGGACTAGGGACCCAGCCTGGCATGTGAAGGGTTTGTGACCCAGTCTGTAAACGGGCTTGAGGGGTCTGTGGGCTCCAGACCCAGCCGGTGCAGGATTACAGGCAGGTAAAAGAGCCCGGCAACTGGTGTGGTCGCCTAGATTTACAATTGGTTCCACGAACAGGATTAAGAGCTAGACAATTGGTGCTATGAGGATTCCAGGCCTTAGCCCTGTCATCACACCTAGCCATACAATTAGCATAGCTATTGCCTCAACCTGACAACTGGTGTAGTCAGTTAGCTTGAAACCAGGTGTTCCTTAGCTATTGTCTGATGTAGATGCACGTGGGCACTCAGGTGTTCCTGGGTTATCAGACTTAAGTATAAAGGACAAATGGCTCTGATCCACAGTGACCACCCCCACCCCCAGAATGCCCTGGGATGGGGCACGAGGGGGCTGCCACTGTTGCTGGAGGCTGTTGCTGCCAGGGCCTCCGGGATGTCCTGGGAGGCCACTGCTGCTCTTGGATCTGCTGGAGGCTGCTGTGAGCCGCTACCACTGCTGAGGACTGAGCTCATATCAGAATGAAGCATGTCAACTCTGCCAACAGCTCCTGGGATCTTTTTCCAATTACCTAGCTTGTGACTTGTGCCAGCTGGGTCACCAGACCCCTCACATACATGAGGGGTCTGGTGACCCAGTCTGTACAATGGGTTTGAAGGGTCTGAGCCCTAGCCTGACACAGAGCATCTTTCTATTGGGCTGGGTGGAGGGACAGAAACCATTTTCACGTTATTTCTCCATTTATTTCCTTGGTACTCATAGCAACAGTGCTTCCTCCTTATTTAACCAAAAACCTAAAGTTCCTTTGCAATTCAACTCATGCAAGTTACTTGTCTTGGATATATTCCACCATTTAATCAAACATGCGATACACCCTGAACCTCAGTGACATATTCAACTGAGGACTTGTGGACATATAAAATTGTCTGCATGAAACAAGGGATGTAGAATATGTCCTAAATTGTATATATTGACTGAAACCAAATTCCTCAAGTAGAGTCAGATAGTTGTATATTCCAGGCAGCCTAATAATGTGGGCATGCTGCAGTCTCTTCATATGTTTGTAGAATATTTATTCAACACTTATTTGGATGGTATGGGGGAGTGTAAGGAAGATGAAAAATTGTCAGGCTCCCTCAGCTGTTCGGAATCATGCCGAGCATGACCTAGCCAGTTTGATGTAAATATGTTAACTGCGCACGTGTGCCTAGGCATTCCTTGGCTATTGTCTGATGTAATTGTGCATGCATGTCCAGATGTCCCTGGGTTATCTGACAAATATAAAGATGAACAGCTCTGATCCACAGGGCCCCCGGGACCACTGCTGCTGGGAGGCCTCCAGGGGACCACTGCTGCTGGCTGCTGTTGCTGCTGCTGCAGAGGCTGGGGGCTGAGCTCATGTCCAAATAAAGCATGTCAACCTTGCCAATGGGCTCCCAGGATCTTTTCCAATTACCTAGCTCACAACCTGCATATGAGGGGTCTGTGACCCAGTCTGAATGGGTTTGAAGGGTCTGTGACCCAGCCTGACAGGGAGGGATGAGGATGTGACAGCTAATGTGAACTCTCAGTCCTGATGTTTGAGAAATTAACTTCTGCCTTAGAATTTTCCTACCTCACTCAAACAAGAGTTTAAATTAACTAGACCCACCCTCCCTAGAAGGTACTTTAGCAACTTTCAGATGTTGCTTAAGAATGTTCTTTGAAGATCTCACTCCCCTAACCAGAGCAGCTTATTGCAGAATAGTAGAAAATGTCCTGACAGACCTCTACTTAACTGATTGGCCTGTGCTTTTCATTACTTCTTTCAAACACAATGACTGATGGTAAGAGTCCACTGCAAGCTCACAGCTGTTCTCCAGTACCCCAGCACACTTCTGTTCCTGGAGGTTGAGTTGAATACTTGCCAAGAGACATTCTATTGCTGCTCTTATTCCCATACCTATTTTTGCCAGTTGTACTTATTATTGTAGGAGGGTAAAAAGCAAAAGGCAAAGAAATAATTGGTGTTTTTAGGAAAATTGACTGCCTTGGAAAGACTTAATAAAATGACGTCACCAGCTGAAACATACCGTATACCTGTTACAGGGGCTCAGCCCCCTGACCTGTTGTACTATCCATTCAACTTGACCTGAAAACATCATAGTTCTTCCTTTGAGCAGACATCAGTGTTTGATTTCAAGGGAAACTTACTTGATTCGTTTCACTTTGTAAAAGTAAGAGAGAGAAAGGGCTGGCCAGTTAACCCAGGTAGTTAGCATGGTGCTGATAACATCAAGGTCCAGGGTTTGATCCCTGTACAAGCCACCAAAAAAAACCAAAACAAAACCCCCCCAGAGAACTGAACATGATGGGGTGGCTGATGAAGAAAGATACATTAAGAGGTTGGGGGGAAATTGTGAGTTTAGAAAGAGATTGCATTCAACTTGTTTCATAGGAATTGGATCATTATGATCTTGCTCCACTGGAAGTTATGGAGGATGCATCACAGGTGTAGTTAACGTAAGAACGTTAATCAGCCAGTCTATACTCAGTGAAAGTATACATGCAACGGTACTTCAAAAAGTTCATGGAAAAATAGAATTGAAAGATAATACAAATCTTTCCGAACTTTTTGAAGTACCCTCATACATCAAAAGATTTATAAAAGAACAAGCGGTTACGCGTTTTAAAGTAAAATAAATTATTTAAGGTTCTTATGCCTTTTCTTCATGAGTCCCTGCTTTAGCCAACTTTTTCAATGACCTGACCTGCTGACCAACTCCAGCTGAGTTGTATTTAACATAACACAATCTCCTGTGGCACCAACTCCTGCAAAGGCACAGGGAGCACCCCTCCCCCTGCAGTGAGACTAGAATGAAAGAGGCAGGGTCTCCCTTGACATGAAGGAAGGACATGAAAAAGATGGGAAGTAATTCCTAATGCTGAAGGAAGGAGCCTGATTCGTCTGCTAAGGCTGCCATAACAAAGTACCACACACCGAATGGCCTAAGCAACAGAAATCTATTGTCTTACGGTGCTGGAGGCTCAAAGTCCAAGATCAAGGTATCAGCAGGGCTAGTTCTTTTTCAGGGATAGGAGAAAGAATCTGTCCCATGCCTCTCCCCTAGCTTCTGGTGGTTTACTGGCAATCTTTGGTGTTCCTTGGTATTTAGAAACATCATTCTGATTTCCGCTTTCATTTTCATGTGGTATTGACCCTGTGTGCGTGTCTGTATCCAAATTTCCTTTTTTAAAATAAGGATGCTGCTTATATTGGATTTGGGCCCATCCTATTCCAGAATGACCTCATCTTGGCTAATTACACTGGCAGCAACCCTATTTCGAAGTAAGGTCTCATTCTTAGGTTCTGGGCTATGGATTTTGGGGGGACACAATTCAATCTGTAACAAAGCCGTACTGAGGTTCTCCAGAAACAACCCCTGAGGCTAAACCAAGAGAAGATCCTATTATTTCTGGGCAGGGGGAGAAAATCAGTGACACTTCAGATGAGCTCAGAATGCAACAAAATCCCCTTTTCACTGAAGGACAGTCACAGAGCAGCCAGCACCTTAACAGGGCCTCTGCCTGCACGCCCCTGCCTTCTCGCAAAGGACACCACCTCCACCTGTCTGAAGGGTCCCAAGGCCAGTGGCTCAGTGGTGCCAGCCTGACCCTGTACCGCTAAGAGCAGGCAGACCTGTGGCTCTGGGCACAGGATTCTCTGCAGCCACGTAACCTCTCCATCCAGAGCAGACAGAAGGCAGTATACACGGCCGGCTCCCTGGCATCCTTGCCCTGCTTTGCACAGTGCTGCTTGTAATTATTCAGCCATTCTGAAGGTGCAACAGCCCACTGAGCTTCTCCATGCCTGAGGAGCTTGTGCTGGGTTGACCACAGCTTCAGAGAGAAGCAGAGCATCAATAACTGTTCCTTCCAGGTGCCCCAGTCACAGCTGGGTTTGTATATAAAGGGGGGGGTATTAGCTCATTTTACCTAATTTAAGTCCACAGATGAACTTCAAATCCCTTTTTTTCTCTTTTCTCCTTCTCCCAAAGTGGTTTCTAGATTTTGTATATTCATTCATATGCATGAGAGTTGAGTACCTGAATGGTTACTCTTGCAAATTAGTTGGATTTGGGCTTGGGGGAATGTAAAATGGTCAAAAAAGAAGTCCTCAGAACATCTTCTGAAAAGTAAAATTATTTTGGGTCATTTCTTCCCAGCCCCAGGAAGCAGGGAAATTTAAGTAATAGAAAGAAGCACATTATGGTACACATTTGCAGCAGAGCATTAGGGGCTCAACTGGGGGTTTACGTGCAGGAGAAGGAACTGATTTCTCACCCATTAGGCTGGGGTAAGAGTGTCTCTGATCACAGTGGCACTGCTTAGAAATGGCAGAGCTGTAAAATCTCTAAAAGAGATTTAGCCAGGGGGATATGAAAATGGAAAATTTAATAATGGAACAATTGTTCTGCTTCCCGAAGGACTGGATTACTCCCTGTAGAGACTGCGATGCACTCGCTTTGAGGTCAGAGACACAAGGTCGTCTTCCACTAGCTGCATAGTCGCGGGAGGTAGCTTTCATCTACTCTCAGCTTCCTCCCAGACACAAAAGCGTATCTCAGCGTTGTGGACCTTCACACACTCACTGCTGTGTGGACAGTGGATGTTCATTGCAGCTCAACTGTATCAGGAGAAACGTGGACTCAACTCAGAAGGTCTGAGTCTCAGCTCTGCCAGTGACTGCATGGCTGTGTAACCTTTGCTAAGGCTCTGAACTTCTCTGGGCTCATCTGTAAAGTGTAGAGCAACACCTGCCACGCAGGTTTGTTGTAAGCTGCAGTGAAATTGCTCATGCTCAAATGAGATCACACATGTCAACATACCCCGTAGGCTAGAAAGCAGCTCCGTACAGATGAAAGTGGGCACTGTGTGTTATTATTCTTTTATTGTTTGGCATTGAATTTGCAATTACTCTGTCAAAAAAGAATGGCAATGAATCAGCAAAATGTAGTGTATCCATGCAGTAGAATATTATTCCTCCCTAAAAAGAAATGAAGTCCTGATACAAGCTACAACATGGAAGAACTCTGAAAACATTATGTTAAGTGAAAGAGGTCAGTCACCAAAGATCACATATTATACGGTTCCATTTATATGAAATGTCCGGAATAGGTAAAGGTATAGAGACAGAAAATAGATTAATTGTTGTTTATGGCTAGGAGTAAAGGAGGGTTTTGGAAACGTTAGCTAATATGTAAGGGGGTTCTTTTTACGGTAGTGAAAATGTTCAAAAATTGATTGTGGTGACAGTTTCATGACTCTGTGAACGTATCACTGAACTGTACACATGAGTGAATTGGATGGTATGTGAGTTATGTCTCAATAAAGCTCTTAACACACAACAACAAAGCAGCAATTGGAATTGCCAAAGCATTCTTAATATGAAACAGTACCTCTGTCTCTTTGAACTCACTGAAGATATTTGGGTTCCTCTACCAACAATAATAGCAGCTAACCTCAGCAAGCTCCCATAAAATGCCAGGTACTGAGTTAAACAGGGTAAAAACATTGTCTGTTTCATCCTCACAACACAGGTTTTGTCCTTGTTTTACTCAGAGAGGTTAAGGATGCCTTTGCTCACACAGCTAGTGAGTTACCAAGCTGATGTCTGAAATCAAGCAGATGGACTCCACTGCATCTATCCTAACCACTACCCAGGACTGCCTTGTGCCTTCTCTGAGAGCCTATGTTGAAATATCTTTACAAGTATGGGACTCTATTCTATTCTATGAGCGTTCAATTAATTTTAGATGGATATGGCTAATTCTATTTAAATATAAATACCACGTAATTTACCATTAGAAAAAAAAAAAAAGCAGAATCTATCTTTCTTTGGAAATGATTATTACAGAAAGGCATAAACTCAGTGACTTTACTGCCAGGCGCATGTTTTGATCTGGAGATCATGCCAGAAAGATGTGGGTTTCTCAGCCTTTTCTTTGTCTACCCACCTCACTACCAAGCCAGAGCTTCTGACACTATTTAAAGCCTATGTATATACCTGTTTTTAGAGGCAGAAAGAAGGTGGGTTATGTTGATTAACTCTGGAGGATCATTTAACATTTTTGTAAGATATTTAGGTCCCAATATTTTGCGATATAACTTGTCCTGCATACAAAAGGCACAACCAATCTGCAGTTTCTCGACACGCTGGAGATTGCTCTCCCCTTTGATGTGGGGTCAGATGCCGTTTTCCAGCCCTATGGCAGGCCTTGCCACCAGAAGAGATTAATTTTGTCATTACCCTTTCTCAATTTCTGCCTTTGACCAGAAAAAAGAGGTTAATTGTGTGCCATTTCTCAGGAGAATGAGGTATCAGCATTTTAATTCCTGATATTTTATGAATTGTGGGCAGCTAATTAAAACTTAAAGATTAGAGGAGCTATTTTGGCTAAGAGGCCATTTGCAGGATTGTGAAAGGAAGAGAACAAAGGGTTGTCTTTTCTTTTTATTCCTACGGCTAAATGAAACTTCATGCTGAAATACAGCCTTGGATTGTTTTGCATATTGAGTATTCATTGTATTGATTCTAATTTTAATTTTGTAGCAAATGGTACAGTATCTGAAAAACATTGAGATTATTGAGAATGTTAAATAGCAAGATTTGTGTTTTGAGTCCCCTTCTGACCCTTCTTGACCTCTGAGAGACATCTTAAAGTCAGATAGAGACCACTTAAAGATTCTATTAGATGTCCTTAATTGCCATCTCAGAACTCAATACGTATTTAGATCTTCTCTTCTGTTCTCCCTCACAGTTAACTGTTTGAGTCACTCCATAGTAGATGAATGGACCTGCCTCAAGCCTTGGGCCTTTTCTTGGTTCTTATACTATCTGGTTGACTTTACGGCCATTGTAGTTTGGGGGGCATCACTGAAATCACCCAAAACCCATGTGTTTGGGATGTGAATCGGGGCAACCACTAGTCTTTACCATATCTTTTCACAAGTTAGAAAAAAGACATCTTCAGCAGATGTAGTCCCCATAGACACATTGCTAGGAAAGCTGAGTGTAGTTGGGGTTCACTCCTACCTGCCTCCTGGCAATGCTCCCTTGTGCAGTGCAAAACCCACACAATAGTGGACAGTAGCCATGACTCAAACAGTCCTTTTCATCTTCAATTGCTTAGGAACATGTCTCAATATATGTCTTTTTTGTTTGGTGTTGTCAGTACTGTTCTAACCAAGTGAGCTAACTGGCCAGTTCCCTTCAATTTGCTTCTTGATATAAAATCATTTCTTCTTCCTGAGATGAGGTTGGGTGAGGTGAGATTTGAACAAGAGTCCAAATATAAGCTCCTTGGGTGCAAAACCAGGCCTTGCTCATCTTTCATATCACCCTGTTATGGAAAAAGTAACCAAGGAAATGCAGACACTGAAAGAGTTGGAGAAGTCAGATGATTTATTATGCTAGCAGTTCCAGGTGAAATTCCATTCCAAATTCCTGGCCCCAAGTGCAGGGAAAACTGGGGTTATATACCTTTCTTGAGCAAGCATGCAAGCTTCCTTATTGGCTTTGTCTGTATCTAGACAGAGTTACTCAATTGGGGGCTTCATAATGTGGGTAAGGGGCTTCATTAAACTGGGCCACAGAAGCAGGAAATGTGGTTAAGGGGCCTTCTGCAAGCCAAGCCTGCCAGTGTCTCACACACACAGGCCAAGCTGACAGACTGTAACCACAGAGTCACAGAAGCTAGAGATACAGTTAACTGTTAACCCTTAACATATTCTTAGGTGTCCCTCACAAGCAAGCACATTTTAGCTGTAAAGTTAAAATGAGGGGGTGGTGGTGGTGGTAAGAAATTTACCTTTTGGGGTCCAATTCAACCCCAAGTTCCTAATTTTTTTTTCTTCCATCCAAAATTGAATAAGCACCTATTAGGGCCCAGGAACTGTTATCGCTGCTGGAGATTCACCAGAAATGAGACAGACAAGGCTCCAGACCTTATAGAAAGTATAAACTAGTGGGGTGACATACATTAAACAAATAACTACACAAGTAATTAATAGTTTTCACCTGGGTATGTGCTGTGAAGTGAAAGCTAGGGGGTCAGAATGTATCATTATCAGATCTGACCTAGACAGGGAGGTCATGGAAGGTTTCCCTGAGAAGATGACATTTATGCTGGAACTTAAAAGATAAATAAGAAATAACCAGGCTGGGGAAGGGGATGACCATGGGGCAAGGGAGAAAAAACATTTCCTTCAAATATAAGAGTGTGGGCAAAGGCCCTGAAGCTGGAAAAAATTCGGTGCAATCTAAGAATTGAGGTGAGACCAGCAAGATGAAAGCTCAGAGAGATTAAGGAGAAGCACAAATCGTGCTCGCTTCGGCAGCACATATACTAAAAAAGGAGAAGCACAAATCAAGGTGAGACTGCAGGCAGAAGAAGAGACCAAATCATGGGGAGACTCGAGAGCATGCTAAGAATTTGGGACTTTATCCTACGAGGAGCTGGAATCTATTCAGATATTCAGTTTTAAGCAGAGACCTAAATTGGTCAAACTTGCATTTTAAAGAATAACACTGGTCATGGGAAATAAACCAACAGGAGTGAAGCAAGAGTGGGTGCAGAGATCTGTGCAGAGGCTGTTGTCCCAGGTCAGGCACAACCGTGAGTTGAATGTGGCATTGGTAAAAAGTGGAGAAATGTGGACAGTTTTGAGAAATGTTAGATGCAAAAATCCACAGAATTTGGTGATGGATCAACCAAGGGGATAAGAGAAGAAAAGTGTCAAGGATTCCAGCATGAATAACTGGACAGCATTAGTGCCATTTCCTGAGCTGTGCAGCATTGCGAAGTAGGTTTGGAGACTGAGATCACGAGATCAGTTTTGGACACATTGCACTTAAAGTGTGTGTTGAGTAGAGTTGAATTCACAGTTCTACATACATGGTTTGGAATGTGGCTGAGGGCAAGCGATGAGGCAAGCTGAAGTGCCACATTTTGGCAACAATTTGGGTGGTATCAGTCTGCCTGGTTGCATAATTTTCCTGCAACAACACTTAGTTGCCCAGGCGCTGGCACAGAGATGCCCAGTGGTTGGATTCATTGAGGGTGATGAGTAAGTCAGCTGGCTATGGGAAGAGGGAGGGGCCAGGGAATAGAGTATTTACAATAATGTAATGATGGACAATGGAATTTAGGATGAATAGAGACGGAAGTGAAGACAAAGGAGAAGCTGGAGAAGGCAGGGAGAAAGGAGAGGAACCATGGGGCTGGTAGTCCTACAAGACGTAGTAATAGTTGTGGTGAGAGGATGTGTTAGTTTCCTGTGGCTGCTGTAAAAAATTACCACAAACTTGGGGACTCAAAACAAGAGAAATTTTATTCTCTCATAGTTCTGGAGGTCAGAAGTCTGAAATCATTTTCACTGGGCTGAAATCAAGGTGTCAGCATGACTGTACTCCCCCTGGAGGCTCTAGAGGGGAGAATTCATTCCTCGCTTCTTCCGACTTCTGGTGGCTGCCAGCATTCTTTGGCTTGTGGTTGCGTCACTCCAGTGTCTACTTCTGCTTTTACATTGACTTCCCTTCTTCTCTCTGTAGTAAATCTCTCTCTGCATATCTCATATAAGGACACTTGTGAATTCATTTAGGGCCCACCTGGATAAACCAGGATACTCTTCCATCTCAAGATCCTGAATTTAATCAAATCTGCAAAGTCTTTGCAACATTTACAGGTTCTGGGGCTTAGGACCTGGTATCTTTGGGGATCATTATTCAGCCTACTACAGAGTACTTGAGCAAGAAAACTGGAAGCATGGGAGGGTGTGGTCACAGAGTTGGATATTTACATTTGTAAATTTTGAAAGTGTCACTTTTGGAAGTGACAGTTTCAGGTGATGATAGTGAAGAATGGGACCATGAGAGTGGTATCTAAGGGAGAGGAAAGGAGAATTCACTAGAGATGAGGTCAACGACCTGATAGTCCCTGATATTTGGTGAATGTCAACCCTGAAGCCACATTGGACAATGGCAGAAATTACAGTGGTCAATTGTCAAAGTTTTCAGGGGATGAGAAAAAGTGATCAGATTAGAAGAGGACAGGAAAAAAAAAAAAAAAGGAGGGGGTGGGGTGGTGTTGTTAGGTAAAATAAAATAACAAAAAGGGTGTAATAGAAATTCTCTGGAGGCTATTTCCAACCTATACCAGTCTCCTCAGTCCCCTACTTCACTTACCGTCTTGTGATTTAGCAAATGATCATATTTGGGGGAAAATTTTAGCTACGTAATTTGTATGCCTTTAGGAACATTATTACAATGGTGTATCTTTGTACCAGCTTTATTTTTGAGAACACACTTTTGAAATCAGTTTATTTTGCCTTTCATTGGAGGGTCTTGTAAATTACTTGGTCGGCAAACATGGATTGCCTCTTAAAGATTTATTCTTTTAAAAAGTTTTCTCCCCATTGCAAATGAGACAAACCACGAAATCTTTAGCACAAAGAAGAATTGCTTAGTTCATTTAGTTCGAACCATGTGATTTTCACCAGACAGCTCTTGTTTGTGGCAACTATAGCAACGGTTTACATTGAATGTAAAAAACAGCTTACCCGGTTTGTACCTCAAGCCCTAATTCTGCCACAAATTTTCCTCTCTACTCACCCACACTTGACCAACATCTCTTCCTACTTTGGGCTAATCCCGGCTCACAATAGCTGCCAGGCACTTTCAAATATGGATCCTTTTCCATATACAGACCTGGTCAACAGTGTATTAGAGAAGATGAGGCTGGGAGCTTGCTCTGGTCAACTGAATCTGGCTCCCTCATCCTCTCTGTGGGCAGCATCAAGATGCTTTATATTTTGGCCTAGTGTGGATACTGTTGTTTCTCATTTTTCTCCCTATGGTCTCTCTGCATGACCTCATTCATTTTTGAGCCCCACTACAATCAAATCTCTCCTTCTAGTTCAGAAGTGTTTCTTGTGGTCTGGATGCATGTATCAAATGTCCAACTTGGAGACCACTCAGCATACCCCAGCTCAGCTTTCCATTCTCCAGCTGAGCTCTCACAGCTGCCAGCACCTTCTTGGAGATTGCTTGCTTCTTGGAGAGTGCTGCAGGTGAGGTGCAAGCTTTTGGGAAGTTCTTAGCATTCAAAGTAGCTTCTCTTCTGGGCAGTAGCTGTAGAGCTTCTAAGAACCACTCATAGCCCTTTTTGAGGTTTTGTAAGCCTCTACTTCCTTGTATTACAACCCACCATGCTTGGAATACATGGAGCAGTGTCTGTTTCCTTCCCAGTACCAACAAGTAGTGATTCAGTACTTGGTAAGTGCATTACCAGCTCTCCTGTTAGCCACTCCTTTTTAAACATGGGCCATCCTTACTTTGCCTGTCACCTCGCCTTCCACATCCAACTGGTTTCCAAATTCTGTTATTCTTTTGTACCACCTTATTATGGTTTGAATCTGTCCCATCCTCTTCATTCCTCAGTTACCAATTTTAGAATCTTATTTATTTAGTAATCACATTATTGCAACACCTCCTGACTGATTTTTCTGCCTTCTGTATCCCCTTGAGCCTGGTCTTAGTCAATTTGGGCTGCTACAACAGAGTGCCATAGTCCAGGTGGCTTGTTAACAACAGACATTTATTTCTCACAGTTCTAGAGGTTGAAAGTCTGAGACCAGAGCACCAGCATGGTTGGATTCTGGTGAGTCCCTACTTCCTGGTTCACAGATCTTCTTTCTGTGTCCTCACATGGCAGAAAGAGGGCTAGGGATCTCCCTGGGGTCTCTTTTATAAGGGCACTAATCTCTTTCATGAGGGCCCCACCCTCATGACCTAATTACTTCCCAAAGCCTTCACCTCCTAATACCACCACATTGGGGTTTAGAATTTCAACATATGAATTTGGGAGGGCAGGGGAGGCACAAACATTCAGTCATAACAAACCCAGTCATTTTCCCCCCACTGTCAATCGATTAATCTTTCTAAAATATAACTCCAAAATGATATCATTTTTTAAAAATAACTGAATGGCATTCCATTGTATATATATGCCACTTTATCCATTCATGTGCTGATGGATATTTAGGTTGATTCTATCTCTTGGCTATTGTGAACAATAGGCTATCATTTGCAGCAACATGGATGGAACTGGAAACCATCGTGTTAAGTGAACTAAGCCAGGCACAGAAAGACACATACTGCAAAATCTCACCCATGTGTGGAATCTAAAAAAAAAAAGTGTTACTCATAGAAGCATTAGAAAGTAGAATAATGGTGAATAGAGGATGACGGTGTGGGTGGGGGAGGTGAGGAGGAGGAAAAGTGGTGGATTAACAGGTACAAAACTGTGCTATCTACCCTAAGTGAATCATTGGGCAGCATATGTATGTATTGAAACAACACACTATGCCCCACAAATATGTACAAGTAAATATTTTAAAAAAATATTGAAATTTGTAAATATTAAGGAAATAAAATACAGCTCAGATTATGCCACATCCTATCCTAAAATCCTACAAGCTCCTCATTGTCTTCAGTGTAACTGCCGGATTCCTTTGCTTGCCATATGAAGCCATCTGTCATATTCTCCATTTTTACCTTTGCCCCTCATACCCTGCACTGCAGCCACCTTGAGGGTCCTGAAAGCACCAGCACTTCTCATCTCCCTGCCTCCCTTCATGCTCTGCCTGGTTAATTCCTATTTATCCTTTGCATGGAAGCGCAGCCTCCCCTGACGCTGCCCTGAAGTCTGGGTCATACGCCTCATCCTGTGCTGCTGGAGCCCCAGAACACACAGAACCTTCCAGCGACTCAACCCAGCCAAGGCGGCCCAGCAAGCAGCCTCCAGGGAACTAGCCACTAACTTTGCTTACTTCCCTTAGACTCTGCATGGTCAGTACAGCTTCTGAGAGCAAGAGGAGAAACGAGGATGTGGTTCAGAAAGTCAGCTTGAATTCGAATGTAGTGAACCCCATCGAATGAAGTGAGTGCCTTTTGGTGGTTTGGCCTGGGCACCAGAAGTTTGTCACAAAATTCATATTTTGCCACCTCCCCTTCCTTGGTCAGAGAACCCTCAAACTATTACTTTCTTCCCATATTTCATCGGGTGGAAGTGGTGAAGGTGTATGTCACAGTAGGCAGCTGGGGGTTTGCCCTTGAGGTTGGCACTCAGAGGTAAGTGTCAGTGGCTTTCCCTTCCCATCTCTGGCCCCAAATGCCCAGCCCACCATCTCAGTGCTCTGGCTGTCCCACCCCCTATCTTTGACTTTTTAAATTTGCATCAAGAGGAGAGATAGGTACAACTCAAGGCTGTCTTGCTTTTTCCTCCACCCTGACTCTCTGGGAACTGGGTCAAGTCTTTAGGGCCTGTCTAGTCCCAGTCGTGGGTCTAGGGTCAGGCCTTGGCTGCTCCCTGCTGGTTTTGTCTCCCTACGACAGGACACCACTAACAATCTCAGAGATAGGAGGGTTCTTCAAAAATTCATAGAAAGATTCGTATTGTCTTTTAATTCTATTTTCTTAACAAACACTACCCATTATTTTCTATATTATTTCTGAAAAATAGATGATTGGAGGTTGTTATATAAATTGTAAGGTGTGCTAAAACATACACTAAGCTCAGCATTGTCCCACATATGCCAGTAAAACTGCAACAGACCACACGATAAATTCTGGCAATCTGCAAAGCACTTTGAGTGGAAAGAGTAATTTATATGCCCAGGTGAAATCAGTACACAAATCCACTAACCAACTGTAGACCAGAATGTGAACTGGGGAGTAGCCTGTTAGCATCTCAAAGGAGACAGGGAAGAAGACTTGTTTGTTTACATCCCTGACACTGCTGTAGCCTTGGGAATGACCAGCACTCATCAGAAAGGCACACTCTTTCACCCAGCATCACAAGTGGCACAGAAACACAGACATGAATCAGAAGAAATGAGGAAACCAGCCCTTTATAGTTTTCAAAAACATGGGCAAGAATTTGACTGAACAGAACACGTTCACGGCCTCATCCAAGCTTTTGTTCACACTGTTTCCTCTACCTGGAAAGTGCTTTCTTCTATCTTTGGCACAGTCTCCCACATTTTCCTCTTCAAATCTTATTACTTGCATGAAAGCTCCCCTGGTTACGATGACCCACGCTAATCTCTTCCTATCCTGAAGTTCTAATGGGTTTAGTTTGGTTTTGTTGTCTTAAATGTTTCGTGTGTTTCTTTTCTAGTTCATGCTTATTTTCACATATATACACATAGATGTGTGTATATGTGTATGTTTCTAGGTATATATAGGGAAATATAATATTTATTGGCATGTTGTACTATGAATATCACAACGATTTGTTGAGTTGATAAACTAACATGGATTATTTAAGATTGGGTGGAAACATCCCATGCTTAGTCAATGTTTTGGTGAACAAACCCGTATTATGTGTAAGGTTTTGGTTTCACTAAATAATTGGTATGCATTTCTCACTTCTGGTTCCTCAGCTGTTCATAATAAGTAGAGTTCCTATTGATATATTTTTATTTTTAGATACCTAGAACAACTCTTCCTTTAATAAATGAGAAGTAATTTGAATGATATCTTTCTTTGGGAGGTAGTTTTGTTTGGAAGAATTGTGCACTATTAGTGTTACATGATAATATTTCCAGTTTCTTTAGATTAGAGAATGTGCTCCTCAGTGTTTGGCACAGTCCTGGGCATGTGCTTAAATTTTATTATTTCCATAAATATTTATAAAGTGCTTATTAAAAGAAGCAATATGTGTGAAGCAGAGAGCACAGTTTCTGACCTGCAGAAACTGCTCAATCCTGATGTTATTATAAACATTGCTATTGTTGTTATTAGTATTTTTATGTATCTTACACTGAGTGAAGCCCTGGGGCTACAAAGACATGCTAGGGATGGCTACTGCCTTTAGGGAGCTCATTGTTTAATGGGAGAAGTAGACGAAGTACAAAGACAATGACAATGTGGGCATTGAGAGGTATGTCCTTCCACAGGACATACCGGGGGCGGGGGGCTATGAGGTCATTGCAGGGGGTCTTTGAGAGCATGGGGGAGAGACGGGGAGCTTCCTCTTCCAGACCGAGGGCTAGGTTGGCTGGGGAAGACTTCTCAGGGAGGAACTTGGTAGCCCTGAATAACTAAAGTAATGTAGATGCTGGGGAATGAGAAGGGTGTTCTGGGAGGACAGCACAGTTTGTGCAAAGCTCCAGAGTCCTGTGAGAACATGGTGCTTTCATGGAATTGGCAGTTCAACATAGCCAGAGGGGTGGCACCCAGTTCTCAGGTGGGAACTGGGGAGAGATAGGTAAGAAAGGCCTTGTCATGAACAGCCTTATCATGAAGGGCCTCATAGACATCTTTAGGACTTCAGATTTTATGCTCCAGGCCATTGGGGCCAGGAAAGGATTTTTTAAGCAAGGGAGATTTGCATTCTTAAACGATCCATCTGTTGTTAGATGTCTGCAATAGATTAGAGGGGAGATAGGGAGACATTATAAGCCAATGAGGACAGAAATAATGGAAATGGAGAGCAACGGGGAGTTTTGAGAGATATTTAGGAAGCAGAATGGACAGGAGGTGGGCCATATGGTCTGGGGCAGCTGTGCAGGAGAGGAGGGAATCGCAGGCTTGTGTCTAGTGAACAAGCAGATGTTGATCCTACACAGGCAGCAGCAGGAGGAGGGAGAGGCGATTCTGGGAGGAGGATGTTGTGTTTGGTTAGATACGTGAGCCTGGAGTGCAAAAAAGAAGTAGGCGCTGGAGAAACATATTTGTGGGTTGTAATGTGCAGGTGGTAAAAGCCATGAAAAAGGATGGCGTCACTCCACGGGAACATCTGGATCAGCTCTGTCTTGTAGGAATATAACACAAGCCACACATGTAACAAAATTTTTTAACAAACGGTATTAAAAAGTAAACAGAATCAGGTAAAATTAACTTTAATAATATATTTTATTTAACTCAATACATCCATAGTATCATTGTTTCAACATGTGCTCAATATAAAAATTATGCATGAGTTACTTCACATGCTTTTCTTCATGCTAATCTCTGAAATCTGGCATGTACTTTAAACCTGCTCACATCTCAACCTGTACTTGCCACAATTCAAATGCTTAATGGCTACATGTGGTCAGTGTGTTGGACAGTGCAGGTGCACAGCCATTGCTCTCTACCTCGGTGATGCACGGTGATCACCTGGGGAGTTTTCAATATCCTGATGCCCAGGATACACCATAGTCCAGTGACATCAGGATACCTGGGGGTGGGACCCAGGCATTAGGACTTTTTAAAGCCACCCAGTGATTCTGATACGTGAAGAGGGCCAAAGATGTAACTCTGGAGAACACTCTTGATAGTAAGGGGGTAGAAAGAGGAACTGGAAAAAAGATTAAGGAGAGGCTAGAGAACTAGGAGGAAACCAGTCAAGAGCGGTATCTTAGAAAGCAAAGGGGGAGTTTCAGGGAAGAAGCTAGCACAAGTACGGTTACAACTGAATATTGTTCACTGGATTAACGCCAGCATGGAAGGCCTCACTGAGCTTCTTGTCGAGAACAACTTAATTTCCTTTTCCAACAGATTGCTATTGGGTGCTTGCTGTGTGCTGGGCACATAGTACCTGGTGCAGTGGAGCATATGATATGATGATATTAGTGGGTGGCACGTTTGAGCACTAACACACAGGCCAGGCACCACGATAAATACGTTGTGTGCATTAACTCTGTCACTTGATTCTCACAGCACTTCTAGGTTATGGGTGAGACATCTGAGGTTCAGAGGTGTTGTAACTAGGTAACTAGCCCAGCGCCCAGGCAGCAGTCAAGGTAGGTTAAGTTATGCTGAGACAACACTCCCAAAATTCAAGTGGCTTTAAGCAACAAAGATTTATTTCTCCCTCATGCTGTGAGTCCATCAGTATTGGTGGGGGACTCTGCTCTGCACTGTCCTCACTTTGAGACCAGACCACAAACACACACTGGCTTTACTTCTTTCATTTCACTGGCCAGAGTGAGTCACGTGGCCACACCCATGTTGGGGGCTGGGGTGGAGGGAGAAGGTTGTCTAATCCTAACATGTGGGAGAAATTATCCAGCACTGTTTGTGTGAACAGCTCCAGTGACCGCCACAGCCAGGAGCTAGGGAGCCCGGATTTGTGCCCAGACAGGCTAACTCCACAGTTAATATCCCACCCACCACACTGCATGGCCTCTTTATTAATCTGTTTTTATCTTGCTATAACAGAATACCTGAGAATGGGTCAATTATAAAGGAAAGAGGTTTATTTGGCTTATGATTCTGGGACAGCTGCATCTGGTGCGGGCCTCAGGCTGCTTCTACTCATGGCAGAAGCGGTGAGGAACATGGTGTGTGCCAGGAGATCACATGGTGAGTGAGGAAGTGAGAGAGAGAGAGGGAGGGGAGGTGCCAGGCTCCTTTTAAATAACCAGCTCTCATGGGAACTCACTCACTACCCTCCCTCACAAAGAGGGCATTAATGTATTCATGAGGGATCCATCCCCCATGACCCAAACAGCTCCCAACACTGCCATGTCGGGGACCAGATTTCAGCATAAGCTTTGGGGAGACAACGTACCCAAACTCTATCAGCTACCCACTTAGAGGTAAGGGCTGACCAGTACCGTCAGGGAGACAAGTTCATTAAGCTAAGAGTCTTCCAGAGTTTAGACCTCATGTAGGACTCTCTCAGCTCTGAAAATCTTTGACAGGAATTCACGTGTTGTCCGAGTGAGCCACTTATTTCCAAACGCCCTTTCTGTTTGCTTCTCTATGCTCAACAAATAAGTAGCCTAGAGCCATGACACAAGCGCATGAGGGCTTGGAAACCGTCATCTCTCAGAAGAGTCTGACCCAGTGGCAGAGCAGAAGCTCAGAATTCCTGCTGTCTAGAGTGGACTTTCAAGGTCATCTAATTTAAGTACGAATCCTCTGTTTTTATCTTTTGTCTTTGAGAGTTGGTCATCCAGCCTCCTGCAGCACTCACAGGACCAGGCTTTCACCTAGTCCTCAGGCAGCCTCTTCCATAATTGGACGACCTGGTTAGAAAGTATTTCTTTACAATGAACTGAAATGTGTCTCTGTAAACTTCCACCCAGAGTCCCGATTCTTCTTTCTCAGGCCACACACAATTCCAATCCCCCTTTCCCAAAAGAACCCTTCACATTTAAAAAGGGTCTTTCCTGTTCCTTCTGAGTCTTGCTCCTCCAATTTGAAACTTCTCTAATGTAAAGCACATCAAACTGAAAGTTTCATTTTTGTGACAACATTGTGATTCTTCATACAATTTGAGATATTTCTTTCCTTTCTTCTTTCTTCCTTCCTTCTCTCCTTCTTCTCTCCAGTCCTACATCTTTCCCCCCAATGCCAACAGAGTAAACTGATGTAAAATACAGAAATAGAATGGAATACATCAAATGGTGGATGTTGCTGTGACAACTCGGTCACTTCTCCAGCACAGACCTTCCCTGGGG
This sequence comes from Cynocephalus volans, assembly GCF_027409185.1. Classification (NCBI taxonomy): domain Eukaryota; kingdom Metazoa; phylum Chordata; class Mammalia; order Dermoptera; family Cynocephalidae; genus Cynocephalus; species Cynocephalus volans. The sequence continues at coordinate 18,040,029 of NC_084466.1, forward strand.
CCCAGTGAAACCCACCCAGATCGTCCTCTGAAGGTGGAAATTACTAGCAAATGTATGTTCACTGCCTCATCTGTGCCTGATTCAGAGGGCTATTGAAGGAATAAAGGGAATAATTCATTGAAGTGGTCTCCTTAGTGCCTGATACATAGTAGAATAAGATATTTAGTTATTACAACAGATAAATTAGAACAATGATAGTTTCTATCACCAACATAATACATAATGATTAGTAGTAATCACTTTTTCCCTAATATCATCATGAAATATAGCATGATATGTATGTTCTGGACATATTTACAGATACTGAGGTTTGTCTATGTAAGTCATGTGAAAACATCTAAAAAGTGACAAAAGAGCAGTGTATAAAGGCCCTCGACATGCATTTTTTTCCTGTGCTAATGATTTGGATGAGCAATTTCTTCTATCATTAATTATGTGAAGGACAGAGACTAAAACCTAGACTCCTGACTCTATAAAGTTAGAAGGGATTAATTAAAACTGAGCTAATGTCTTATAGAAGTCTAAATAAAAATAGTCACTACAGCAGAAATGCACATTCCACCTAGTGTTCAAAAGCAGGTTGTCCTTTGATATGGGCTGCTAAATATCAACTAAGGAGAGGCTCTTGTAGCTTACATCAAAGGTCTTAGCTTGTGGTCTGAAGCTGAAAGGCCATCAGGATTCCAGTGTTAAAATACCAGATGATTTTTATTTTTAAACCTTTTATTCTGAAATAACTTTGGACTTGCAAAAAAGTTATGAAAAAGAGCAGAGAGACTTCTTGTATACTCTTTGCCCCAGCTTCCCTTTTGTTAATATTTCACAGAACCATAGCATAATTACCAAAACTGGAAACTGACATTGATACAATATTAACTCATCTAGAGGTCTTATTTGCATTTTACCAGTTTTCCCTCTAATGTCCCTTTTCTGATCCCATGTCACATTTAGTGGTCTTGTCTCCATAGTCTGTGCAGTCCTTAGTCTTTGTCTTTCATGACTTTGACACTTTTGAAGAATACTGGCCAGTCCAACCTCCTTATTTCTCAGATAAAGAAACCAAGACCCAGAGAATACCATGCAGTAAGAAAATAGTAAAACTGTCAATGTACATCTGTCTGATTTTTTTTTTCATAAATAGATTAAAGTTAAGCATTTTTGCAAGAACACTACCAAAGTAACACCATGCCCTACTTAGTGCACGGTATCAGGGGTTACTTAATGTTGATATATGTTAAATTTCATCACTTTGTGAAGGTGGTGTCTTACAGGTTTCTCCACTTTAAAAAGTTTTAAAAAATACTTTTCCCTTTATAATTAATAAATAGCTTCTAAGAAGGTATTTTGAGATCATGCACATACAAGGTCTTTCATCATGCAACAACGATTACTGTGGAATTTTTCTGCCATTTTCTGTTTGTGTCATTCTTTCTATGTGTATGAATTAAATTCTGCTGTCCCTTCTCCCACACTTATTTATTTATTCAGTTATTTATTTATATCAGTAGGGATTCGTAATTATTAATTTTATTCTATAGGTTATAATCCATTAGTATCATTATTTATCTTCTTACTCAAATTGCTCCAGATTTGACCATTGGGGGCTCCTCATCATTTGGGGGAGTACTTCCTTACTTTCTGGCACCACAAAATGTTTCAGGTTCTGCTATTGTTTTTTCTGCCCCAGTCCTGGAATCAGCTATTTCCCCAAGAGCCATAGTTTGTTTTAATGGAGAATGGTATTCAGACACAAAGATCTGGGTGCAAGGTGACCAGATGGAGTTGTAAGTGATAAAGTAAATACCAAGAGGTAAGAACAAAAACCAGTCACTGGTGCTTAGGTTCTGTAGTGGCAGATAATAAACTATATATGAGTTCTTGATACCAAGTATATTAGTGAAATAAATTAGCCCAAAATTTAGCAGCTTCAAATACCACACGTTTATTATCTCACAGTTTCTGTGAGTCAGTCAGGAATCCAGGCATGGTTTAGCTGGGTCCTCTACTTAGGGCCTCTAACAGGCTGCAATCACATCAGCTCCGCTATTGTCATCTTCAGGTTCAGCTGGAGAAGGGGTCACTTCCAAGCTCAGGTGGTTGTTGGCAAGGTTTTGTTCCTTGGGGGCTGCTGGACAGAGGGCCTTAGTTCCTTGCTGGCTTATGGTTGAAGACTGCTCTCAAATTCTTGCCAGGTGGGCCTCTTCAACAAAGCAGCTTGGTTCATTGAATCATTCAAGCTAAGAAGACAAAAGAGTTTGCCAGCAAGATGGAAATCATAGTCTTCTATATAAACTCACAAAGCAACAACCCGTCACTTTCTCCACATGGTCTTCTGTCCGCTTTTGTGCCATACTTAATCTCTTTCAACTCTGATTACATAGGCAGCTCTTGGTGTCTGCCCTTCCTTCCTCCAGGGCTGCCAGGGGAAATATGCTGCCATGGAAACCAAGATGACACATGACTTCATAGCTTACATTCTGGAGCTAGGTGCATTTGTTTGTCTGAAATGTAGCTTCTACCAATGGATGTTTGGTCAAATCTAGACTCTGACATTGAATAAGATACTAACTGTTGTTAGAGGATTAGCAGAGAATTTAGAAATTGTTTGCACTTGGCAATAGAGCTAAGGTGTTTATTCTTGATGTCTATTATCTTTATTTAACAAAGAAGCAGAATTTTTGAGGCTGAAAGAAACCTTAGAATAATCCTGACCAAACTCTAACTCCCCTTATTTTCCAGAAGAAAAAACCAAGACCCAGTAAGAAAATGGTAAAACCTACATGTCAAGAGCCCTATGCCTGGATACCAAATCCTGTGTTCGTTCCCCACCAGAGACCACAAGATAACAGAGTATTTCTTTAACAAAAGGGATAATTTGCTCTTATGAACTTTTTCTGAACTTCTTGGTTTACAAAGCTTTTATTTTTTATTTTTACTCATTGTATTAGTTTATTTATGTTGCTTATAACAAAATACCTGAAACTGGGTGATTTATAAAGAAAAACAACATTATTGCTTACAGTTTCTGAGGCTGGGAAGTCCAAAGTCCATTTGGTGGTGCCGACAGTGACCCAGGGGTCTCATATTGCAAGATGGTGGAAGCAGAGAGAGCAGAGAGACAGACTCTCTTCTTTTAAAGCCCTCAGAACCATGCCCCTGACCACCATTATTAATCCATTCACTAGGGCATGGTCCTACAATCTAATCATCTCTTCAAGGCTCCACCTTTCAATTACCATTGTAGGATTTCCTACCCTCTTAACAGTCACAGTGGGGATCAAGTTTCTAATGCATAAAACTTGGGGGACACAATTCGAGCTTCAGTGAGTTTGGGGGGGACATAATTCAATCCACTATGCTCATCAGAACTAATTGAGCACCCACTCTGTTCTTGACACTGTGCTGGGGATACAAAGAAGCATGAATTACCATCTCCTTCTGATGAAACATAGAGACTGCAGGATGGACATGTGAACACACATAGTCCTATGAGAAAGAGGTATAAGGTGGTGCCTTAAATACAAAGAAGCCAATGCAAGTCACTTTTGATGTTTCTTCATACACCTAATGACAAATGACATCACCTTGCCATGTCACAAATGTTGCACTGGAAATTCTTAGAAGTATTTTTCAGATTGCTTGTGAACATTTTGGGTGGGACAATTTTGGCACCTGCCTATTGAATGCCAGTAGGAAGTACCCCCCCCCCATCAAAAACAAATGCCCCAGCACCACCAGGGTTGTGACTACATTGGTTGAGAAGCTCCACCTAGGTAAACAGACAAGAATTAACCTGGAGTAAAGCTGCCGAACTCACCCTGAGAAACAAACAAAAGCAGAATGCTGCTTTCCCAACATTTTGAAGCACTGAAAATAGGGTGTAAATTTAGAACTGATGATTTTAGCTGAAGATTAATTACATTAGCCAAACACGAGAATCACATTCTATAAAAATAGCAAAGATTGCACCATTTTACAGCAGCATCTTATTAATTGCATGTCTTGCAAATTTGGCTTTGGGTTAGGATGGTCTAATCTTTACTTTGGCCTTGACTGTGATAAATGAGTTCACCAAGCAAAGACATAAACGAGAGAGAAAGAAAATATTTACCTCACTTAGGCACAGCCAGTACCGTTTATTTTATAGGTAAAAAACAAACATGTAGTTCATTAGTGACTCTAATAATTATGAAAGCCAGAACATCTACTGAATAATTATATGATTAATTTTTATAAAGAGAATAATGGATAGGTACCTGTATTAATTTCCTATGGCTCCCATAACAAACTACCATAAATGGGTGGCTTAAAACAATAGGAATGTACTCTCTCACACTTGTGGAGGCTTGCGGTCTGAAATCAAGGTGTAGGCAGGCCTGTGCTGCCTTGAGGCTCAAGGAAAGAATCTTTCCTCCTCTCTTCCAGTTTCTGGTGGCTCTGAACATTCTTTGGCTTGTGGCAGCATAACTCCAATCTCTGCCTCTATCTTCACATGTTCATTTTCCCTGTGTGTGTCTGTTTTTCTGTGTCCTTTCTCTTATAAGGACAACAATCATCAGATTTAGGGCCCACCCTAAATCCAAGATGATGTCATTGTGAGATCCATAATTACATCTGCAAAGACCCCGTTTCCAAATAAGTTCACATTAGCAAGTACCAGAGCTTAGGACTTGGGCACATCTTTTTGGCAGACATTATTTAACCCACTACAGTATTCTTTAAGAATATTTTATAATTCAGTATCATCACTAATTAAACTAGGCTTTCCTTGCAATGAGCCTGACTTTGGAAAGCCTCCATGAATCACTAGTGAGGTGGGGACTTGAGGAAACTGCCTTTGAGTGGCAGTAGCTGCAAGTCAGAGGATTTGTCTGCAACAGTAGATATGAGCTGGAGATACAGATTTAGATGAGAGTTGTGTTATTAGTCCATTTCTGTTGCTTATGACAGACTACCTGAAACTGGGTAATTTATGAAGAAATTATATTTATTGCTTACAGTTTTGGGGGCTGGGAAGTCCAAAGTCCAGGGAACATATCTGGTGAGGGCCTTGCTCTTGTTAGTGGTGATGCTACAGTGTCACAGGGTGTCATATGGTGAGAATGGCAGAAACAGAGAGAGAGCTTCTCTCTGTTCTCCTTTTAAAGTCATCAGAACCATGCCCATGACCACCATAAACCATCAATGGATTGATCCATTTGCTAGGGCCCAGTCCTCACAATCTAATCACCTCTTCAAGGCCCCACCTTTCAATTATCATAATAGGGTTTCTCACCTTATTAACACTGTCACAGTGGGAATTAAGTTTCAAATACATGAAAATTTGGGGGACACAATTCAACACATATCAAGAGTGCAGTGAGGACAGCGAAAGAAACAATCAACTGAGTGAAAAGACAACAAAATGGGAGAAAATATTTGCAAAATATACATCTGACAAAGGATTAATATCCAGAATGTACAAGGAACTCAAACAACTTTACACCAAAAAACCAAATAACCCAATTAAAAATGGGCAAAAGAGCTAATAGGCATTTCTCAAAGAAAGATATACAAATGGCCAACAGACACATGAAAAAATGCTCAATGCATTCAGCATTTGGGAAAAACAAATCAAAACCACTTTGAGATACCATTTCACTCCAGTTAGGATGGCTAATATCCAAAAGACTGAGAATGATAAATGCTGGCAAGGATGCAGAGAAAAAGGAACTCTCATACACTGTTGGTGGGACTGCAAAATGGTGCAGCCTTTATGGAAAATGGTATGGAGGTTCCTCAAACAATTGCAGATAGATCTACCATACGACCCAGCTATCCCACTGCTGGGAACATACCCATAAGAATGGAAATCATCATGCTGAAGGGATACCTGTACTCCAGTGTTTATTGTGGCACTGTTTATATTAGCCAAGAGTTGGAACCAGCCCAAATGTCCATCATGAGATCAGTGGATAAGGAAACTGTGGTACATCTACACAATGGAATGCTACTCTGCTATAAAAAAAAAAATGAAATACTACCATTTGCAACAACATGGATGGACTTAGAGAAATTTATATTAAGTGAAACAAGTCAGGCACAGAAAGAGAAATACCACGTTTTCACTTATTTGTGGGAGCTAAAAATAAACAAATAAACAAATATACAAATAAATGGTGGGGGGGGGGGGTGGTGGAAGAAGAGACAACCATCACAATAATTCCTTGAACTTGTAAATACAAGTAAACAGATATGATGTAGTGGGGGGGGAGGTGGAGGGGGAAAGAGGAACGGGTAAAGGGACACGAAAATCAACTACAATGTATACTGAGAAGTTAAAATAAAAAAATAAAAATTAACATGCAAAAAAAAAAAAAAAAAAGAATGCAGTGAGGAGAGGAGAGTACGGATGCACATTTAAGGGCTAGTACACAAGGAAGAACTATAAAGGTCTCCCGCCGCTGAGTGCAGGGGATGAGGCCCGAGTCCAGAGGCAGCAGGTGGAGGAGTGAACAGAGAGAGCCCGGGGGCCTGGCGGGCACACAGCTCCTGCAGGAAGCCTGGTGGGGAAATGAGCGGAGACAGATGGTGGCCCAGCCAGAGGCAGGGGGTTCTTCCCCACAAAAGAGCAAACAGAACATGGCAGAGGCAATAAAACATAACTGCGAGAGACGGGGGCACAGTTCCTGGGACGTGCGGCTCAGCAGGAAGGGCGATGAAACAGGAAGTGCAACCGTAGTAGAGGTTCCGGGACAGAGGCCAAGGCCCTGGAGAGAGCGGAAGTCGCAGCGGGAACACAGGATGGAGGCAATGATGGCCTCCGCCTCCATCCGAGCTTCATCCTCTACAAGGAAGGAAAACAGGGGAGCAGGAAAGACAACTTACTTTTTGGGGGCTGAATGCGATAACTTGTTTTTTCCCAGCAACCTGATCAGATAAATATCATGAACACCATTTTTATTTTATAGACAGTGAAAATAAAGGCTCAGAGAGATGAACATGTCCATACGCCTTTAAAACCACTTTGGAACAATTATTTAGAAAGAAAGAAACTAAAAGTAATTTGTATGAGGATGGCAGTAGTAGAAAAGTCTGGAAGGATAGCCACCAAATATTAATGGGGTGATCTCAAAGTGGTAGATTGTGCTATTCAGTTTTTGTTCTTTTTGCTTATCGTTATGGTTCTTAAAATGAAAATATACTTAAAAAGCAAAGGCCAATGTTTATTGCAGTATTATTTGCAATAGCCAAGATATGGGAACAACCTAAGTGTCCATTAACAAGTGAGTGGGTGAAGAAAATGTGATAGATACATACAATGGAATGTCATTCAGCCTTAAAAATGAAGGAGATCCTGCCATTTGTAACCACACAGATGAACCTGGAGGATATTATGCTAAGTGAAACAAGCCAGACACAGAAAGATGAATACTGCATTATCTCACTTATATGTGGAATCTAAAAAAGTCGAACTCTGAGAAGCAGAGTGTAGAATGGTGGAGTGGGAGAAATTGGGGAATGTTGGTCAAAGGGTACAAAGTTTCAGATATGTGGGACATTTCTGATATGCAGGATGAATGGGTTTCTGGAGTTCCAATGTACAGCATGGTGACTATAGGTAATGATACTGTGTTGTATACTTGAAGTTTGCTAAGAGAATAGATCTTAACTGTTCTTACACAGAAAAGGTAACTAGTAACTATATGAGGTGATGGATATGTTGATTAGCTTGACTGTGGCAATCATTTCACAATGTATCAAAATATCAGGTTGTGCATCTTAAATATATGCAGTATTTATTTGTCAATTACACCCCAAGAAAGCTGGGGGGAAAAAAAAAAGGGAAGGCCAGTGTGTTGGGTGCTGGAGCATGGTGGGGTGCGGTCATCCCCTACACAGAGGGTGAAGGTCTGGAACACAAGGTTGGCTAGAGATTTAAGGGGGGGACAGGCTAATATTCTCCATGTCTTGAAGCTTGTGGTTAGATCTGGGAGCCAAGTGATTTCTAACTTCATTTTTTATTTACAGTGTAAAATTGGAGTGGTGTTTAGGCTGCTGATGGTACACTTTGCTTATCTGTCCAGTCTGAATCTGGAGACGTTTTGTGTGTTTAAAGTGAGGCTAATTCACGCAGCCAGTTTTGCTTTTGAACGCCCTAAAGAGAACATCATTCTCTCTGTTACACTGCCATCCGCTGCCACTGTTCGGTGCTTCAGAGGGGAAAAAAAATTTCCTCCCTCAGTTCTCTTAGTGCTTCTGAGATGGGAATACATATCTTTATGCTTTTAGTTTTCTTTATGCTAAATGTTTATGAGAACAGAACTGTGGTTACTAGAAGTGGAAAGGGGGAGGGGGAGGGGGAGAGGGAAGGGAGTTAATCAGAAATTAATGAGAAATTGGTTAACAGACAAAAATAATGATTACATAATATAATGATGAATAAGCTATCTATCTTGATATGACCATCACATACCGTACACAACTACTGACAGTCAACTTTGTACCCACAAGCATGTGTGATCAATTATTCTTTGATTAAAAAAAGTTTATGCTAAATTTTATTCAGGATGGTAAACGTACAGCTCCTGTCTTAGTTCAGGCTGCTATAGCAGATTCCTGGAGACTGGATAGCTTAGACAACGAGCATTTATTTCTCACAATTCTGTCTGGAAACTGGAAGTCGAGATCAGGGTGCCAACAGGGTTGGGCTCCAGCAGGGATCTCTTGCTGGCTTCCAGAGGACGTCTTCTTGCTGTGTCCTCACATGGTGCAAGAAAAGCTGGCCCTCTGGCCTCCCTGTCTCTTCTTAGAAGGGCACTCATCCTACACATGAAGGCTCCACCCTCATGACCTAATCAACCACCAAAGGCCCTACCTCGTGATATCATCACCTTGGGGATTAAGGCTTCAACATTTGAATTTGCGACAGGGAAGGGGGACACAAACATTCCGTCCATAGCAGCTCCCCAAACTTTTCTGCACAGTTCTGGTTGATTTGTGTATGTTTTTCGGCAGTTTTAACTGTGAGATTGAATAGAAAATCCACAAAGTTCCTCCATTATGTTCAGTCTACCTGCTTTCCCTCTCTGATGTAATAAGCAGGACACTTAGTGTCTGGCGGGCTCGTGGCATGTTTATCTGCATGCAGCCTTGATACACCAGCCTTGGGGGTCTGACCCAACCAAGATATGCCCTTCCTTGGGGAAAGGAGACTTACGATTCTGGGTTGCTGTTGTTCTCGATCCTGGGTTTGCTTTCTGAGGGCAGCAGCTCTTACCTAGGCCTCCAAAAGGTGGCCGTGTTCTTTCAGCTGTAGAATATCCCCCACTGAAAATTGCAGGGCAGGTGAACAAGTATTAGTCAAGGTTCTCCAGAGAAACAGACCAATTGGAGATATTTATATATACACACACACATACATACATACATGCACATACACATGTGTATATACATGTATATACACACAGAGATATATACATGTGTGTATATATACACATGTATGCTTCTGTCAAAAATGGACCCCATATGCAACAGTGGTCCCATTAGATTATAATGGCTATACCATATAGCCTAGGTTTGTTGTAGGCCATACCATCTAGGTTTGTGTAAGTACACTTTATGATGTTTGCATAACAACAAAATTACCCATCAACACTTTATTCAGAACATATTCCTGTTATTGAGTGAAGCATAAATGTGTGTATATATATATGGAGAGAGAGAGACAGAGAGAGATTTATTTTAAGGAATTGGCTCACATGATTATGCAAACTGGCAAGTTCAAAATCTGTACAGTAGGCCAGCAGGCTGGAGACGCAGGGCAGAGCCCATGCCACAGTTCAGGATTGAAGGCTGTCTATGGACAGAATTCCTTCTTGCTCAGGGGAAGTCAGTTTTGTTCTATTCAGGGCTTCGACTGATTGGATGAAGCCAACCCACGTTATGCGGGGCAATCTGTTTTACTCATAAGCCACTGATCTAAATGTTAATCTCATCCAAAAAACACCCTCACAGAAATATCCAGAATGTTTAACCAAATGTCTGGGCACCCAGTCAAACTGACACACAAAATTAACCATCATAGCAGGTTTCGCAGAGAGCAGACTGAAGAGCACTTATGAGACACAGCTGGTTCCATTCTCAGCGTGTTCCTTGTGGGTCTCGAAGGAGGCCCAGGAGGTGGGTGGGGACAACTAGTGGTGCTGAGACGGGCCCCTCTTGTGCTCTCCTTGACCCCAGGCTCATTCACAGCCCGTCAAGCCACCCTGCAGAGCCTGCAGAAGCTGTTTTATTCATTTTGCTCTGAAGTCCTGGTATCTGGAAGTGTGCCACAGCCCGCTAGTCTGGATTTCCTGCTGTGAACATGCAGGGTAGGCCATCATGGTGACCTTTTCCACACCCACACCCATGTGCAAATCTGCTTCTGAGGCTCCCTGTGTCTACGTGAAATGAGGCCTTCTCAGGGCTGAAGTGGCTGTGGAAGGGAGTGGATATTGTCTGAAGGAGGCTGCGTTTGCTTCCAGGTGCTGCAGAGAAGCCATTGCAGAATCTCACCAAACTAAAGGAAGCAAAGACATAGAAAGTGATCTTTGGTCCTGGGGGTTAAATATTTTACCGGGATACCTTAAAGATCACTCTTTTCACTGTGGAAAGAAAAATGAACTCAAGAAAATAAACTCAAAGACTAAAAGTGCCACCCCAAATTTGTCATAGAAAGAGTTTGTCCATAGAAAGAGAATGACTCATGTATTGGGAAGAAAGCATATCCTAGCCAAAGAGAAGTGCATTGTTGATCAAATACACTGAGAACTTGATGCTTGACAAGACTGGGATATTGTTCGCAAAACTGTAGTACATTACCTGTTAGTCTTAGGAATATCCCACAAGACATGTACTGAAAGCTACTAAGTCCTTGGTCTTTTGCAGAACACATGGTACTTCACATGGGGGTAGCTCAAAGAAGTCTGTTGACTGGCCAAGGAAAGGCAAAATAAAGAGCTTTGTAAATGATGCTTTAATTCTAAATTTATATAAATTTAGCTTTAAGATGTCTGCTTGCAATGGGAGAAAATAAGTGTTTGCCTCTGAGTTAACCTGATTTAATATTCGCTTTTGACTGGCTATTTCAAGCTAAACAAACATGTCACTGATAGGAGGCAGAGAATAGCAGGAGCGATGGGGAGAGCAGCAAAACACGGGGAGGTGATGCCTTGTCTCTGGACTCCCACAGCACTTCCCAAGCACCTCGATGTTGGAATCTTGCTGTCTCGCTTTTGTATTGTTTATGCGTTTTTCTCTGTCATGGGACCTAACACAGTGCCTGGCACATGGCAGACTCTGTATGTGTTAGTCTAATGAATAAATGAGTGAATCACCAGGAAGAGAGCCAAGTGCAATCATGATAGAGAGTGAAACTCTGCTAAACTCTGCTAGAAATTCTGAATTCTGAGGAGGTGCCCTATTAAATTACTTATAACCAGATTTAAAAGAAAGTCCTCATAATTGGAATTGGAATTGATGGTGTTAAATGTATTACTCCAAAAGAGGCTTTATACAGTTAAACCATGTCTTCCTCTCCCTTTGAGATAATCTGTCCTTTACAATTGTGGAGCGATTGTATTACAGAGTGGGTAATAATGGACATTCCAATGGAAATATATTAGTGTTATGATAGCTTCAATAACGGTCTTACGTTATATTCTTAATTTCTTTTTGAACTTTTGCATCTTACATTTTGACAAGTGCTCCTAAACCCACGAAAATTAAAACTCTGATAATATGTAAAATACAATTTTAAAAAATGTTTTGGCTTAAAGATGAAATATTTTGGGGGCATTCTGCTTTTGGGAGTGGAAGTGGGTATAATCTCACTAGAGGGCAATTTGGGAACATGTGAAAAATCATTAAAAATAAACATGTTAAACTACATTATACTCTTCTTAGAATTTAACTCATGAAAATGATTAGAGATGAGGGCAAAGATTAATTGACAAATATGTTCGTTGCAGAATTATTAATAGAGGTGAAAAACTGTAAACAACACTAAATGTCCAAAAATAGAGAGATGCATCAAATCAATTATGATGGCATCATAATTATTTATTATGCAATGAGTTATTATCTAGCCCTTTAAGATCATATGGGGAAAATGTGCATAATGTATTGTTAAATGGAAAAAAATTAGAAAGAAAAAAAAATACGGAAAGAAATATGGTCATAATTTTGTTTAGAATTACCTATATGCACAGACAAAAGATTGAAGTATAAACATCAACGTGTAAGCTACAGTTATCTCCGAGTAAAGGAATAACAGATGAATTACTTTCTTCTTTGGTCTCTTTAGCACTTTAAAAACTTTCTATACAGAAATGAATCATTCTGTACAACAGGGTAAATGTTAGGTTAGTGCTAGAGAAGACCTATAGGAGGCCAGAGAGCTAAGGATTGAACAAGATTTCACACATTTATTTTCTGATTTTGCTGAGTGTGTGGCAGGGCGTAAGCGGGGTTTATAAGAAGAAAGAGGTAAAGGTGAGGGATGGAAGAGGGGATTAGTGAACAATATCAATTAGGCATTCTCAAGTAGGACTCTGCCTGGGCAATTTCTAAAGATAGAGCCATATTGCACCTAAAACAGACAAAGAGCACAGACAAAATGGTTAAAAGATGGAGATTGGGGAAGACGTGACAAAGGAATAAAAGAATATCTCTAGGGAAACTGTTTCCTGGGATCTGGCCAGGAGCCAGGATCCTGGGAGGCCAAACCTAGATGGCAGGTGTCAACAACTGTGAGACCTCCAGGGCCAGATGGGCAGTGTATGTGGGGCAAGAGCATGGGATGTGAGGACCTGGGGAGGCAGGAGTGTGTTTGATGGAGAGTTGCTGGAGCTTCTGCCTTTTCAGGAAGAGCTTGAGATTTGAATTTTTAGGTGGAATCTCCTAATTTCATAACTGCTGGCATCTTTAAAAAGTTTTTTTTTAATTAATATTTTTTAGAGCAGTGTTAGGTCTCCAGAAAAATTGAGCAGAAAGTAGAAAGAATTCCCATATATCCTTCACCCCTAACCCTAGTGTCCTCTATTATTAACACTTTGCATCAGCATGGGGCATTTGTTACAATCGATGAGCCAATATTGATATATTATTATAAAGTGTGTAGTTTACATTAGGATTCATCCGTTGTATTGTACATTCTGCGGGTTTTGACAAATGTATAATGACATGCATCAGCTATTATAGTATCACACAAAATAGTTTCACTGCCCTGAAAATCCCCTGTTCTCCACCTATTCATCCATTTATTCCCCCCAAACCCTTGGCAACCACTGATCCTTTTCCTGTCTCCATAGTTTTGATTTCTCCAGAATATCATATAGTTGGAATTGTATGGTATGAAGCCTTTCAGACTAGCTTCTTTCACTTAGCAATATGCATTTGAGTCTCTCCGTGTCATTTTGTGGTATAATAGCTCCTTTCTTTTTATCATTAAATAATATTCAACTGTATGAATATGTCACAGTTTGTTTATCCATTCACTTAGTGAAGGGTGTCTTGGTTGCTTCTAGCATTTCCCCCCTGCCCAAAGCTTTATTGAGGTATAATTGACGTATAATAAAAGCACATATTTAAAGTCTACAATCTGTTTACATAGATATACACCAGTGAAACCATGACCACAATCAAGATAATAAATATATCTGCCATATATCTCCTTCCCGTGTAATTCCTTCCTCATGCCCCTCCTTGCCACCCTGTCCCCAGGCAAACACGTGTCTTGTTTCTGTCATTTGAGATTAGTTTGCATTTTCTAGAATTTTATATAAATGGAATCATATAGTGTGTACTGTTTTTGTCTGGCTTCTTTTACTCAGCATAAGCGGAACTAGCATTCCCCCTGGATTCTGCCTAAGTCTAAACTTTCAGAAGCTGGAAGTCTCATCAGGAGGCAGAGATTTGCCCTGATATCAAACACCCCCTTATAAAGTATATTAGTTCAAAGATACCCAAAAGTGTTCTTTTCTTCACAGTCATGTTCCAGAACAGTCTTTACTATCTGAGTACAGACATGAAGCATTTTCATAATCTGATACAATGAACCTTCCAAGCACAATGGACATCTTGGATACAGCCATTCTATTTGATTGCCATGTTTTGATATGATTGACATAGTTTTGGCTGAGTGAAAGTTTCAGACTTCCTTTGCTCTGTACTTCGACTACTGCAAATCATAGAAAAGTATTTTCAGTATATAATTAAATAGGGGGAGTAAAAGTAGATTATAAAAATGTGTACACTACAATTCTGATTTGATTTTTAAAAACTATTGAAGGAATGAATGATTATATTCCTATGGAATAATAAACACCAAAAGATTAATTAGAATAATTTCTCAATGATGAGATTATGAATGATTTAAATTTTCTTCTCTATATTTCTATTTTTCAAATTCTCTAAAATGAATGTCTTTTGTTATCAAAAATAATGTGAAAAAATTTATATTAAACCCAAATTTGGGCTTACAATTTGGAAAATCTTAACAAGTTATTTGGAATAAATTTCCATCCCCAACTAACTCAGATCCCAGGACAACTGTTGTCATTCTTTATCATTCATTTATCCATTTATTCACTTATTCCTCCAACAAACATTTATTATTCAGTTACTAGGTGCTAGGCACTGTGTTAGATGTTGGATATAAAGAAAAACAAAATAGTAATCCCCTTCCCTTGAAAAGATTCCTCTGCAGCATTTATCTGGGTCAGTTTATTGATTTGAAGGGTTCAATCAAGGGGTTCGTAAGACTTCAACTAGGAATTAGGCTTTGAAAGAGAAAGAGAAACTGCTTTTGGTTTTCAAGGGTGAGGAACCCATTCCAATGACAGATGTCGCTGTGCCTGATTATGCTGGTGCTTCCATCAATGAACTGCAAGAAGAAGGAAGGGCCTTTAAGTGCTTCAATGCTGTGGGGACTGCAGTCATACCAATGTGCTTGCTGACTCGATTAGTCTAGAGATTTTTTAAAAAGTTAACTTTTTACTTTGTGATTATTGTAGATTCACATGCAGTTGTAAGAAACAATACAGAGAGATCCTGTGTGCCCTTTACCCAAATCCTCCAGTGGTAACATCTTGCAAAACTGTAGTACAATATCACATATAGAGATTTTAATACCTAGGAAAACAAAGAAAAGATGGCTTCAGCTCCTCTGTCTTTTGTATGTAGCAGGCATCCTTGTTTCTTGGAAGGATTCACCAACATTGACTATTTCTTTCACACCTGAATAAAGTCCTCTTTCAAGATAGATTGTTCTTCAGATCTTAAAATATTTAAATGTTGCCTTAAAGTGTTACATGTCAATCACCTTAAATCTGGATTATTTTCTTGAATGCAGTTAAAATGCAAATGTGAAGAAACAGTTTTAATCATCCAATTGTGGGGACTCAGAAAAACTGTGAACATTAAGTATGTCTATAGGGGTGGGAGGAAAATTGATGGAAGGAATATTCCCGAAGGAGATCATTCACAATGCACAGTCTCAGTGGGACCTTGACAGGGGCAACAGGAAGTGAATGCAGTCCCCAGCCACAACCAGCCATGCTGCCAGGGAGGACAAGGTGGTGTCCACCTCTCATGCAAGAAGAGGAGCTACCACACCGGAGACTCACAAGCTCAGTTCAAGGGAAAAATGTCGGGGAGGAAGAGAGGAAATGTTTTGCTAGGAAGAGACTAACCTAACCCACCTCCAACTCAGAAGGAAGCAAAAGAGCTCCTGGGTCTTTTCATACTGATGGAGTGAGTAAATCAAGAGACCACCTGGGTGTTTCAGGGTTTGTCCTTAAAGACACACTGCTTGTCTGTTTTCATTTGTAAGTTCATTGAATAAATATTGTTGAGCACTTTCCATCCATCTGACCCTAACTCTCTTGGCAGAAAGATGAGAATTGAGTGACTTTTACACAGGAGGTGCTTGGAACAAGGGTGAGAGGGAAAAAAAGTGTCCCCATCAGGAAAGAGGTATCTCATATTTTACTCGCCCTGGTTGCCCTGCGTGAGGAAGGGGCACTATGATCAGGAGATGGAGGCTCCATCACTGACTAGCTCTGTGGTCTTGAGTCAGTAGTTTTAGACTCTGGTTGACCCTTGGTTTTCTCAACTGAGACCATTGATCTGAATGATCTTTAATGTCTCATCCAGATCTAAAATTTATGAGATGGTATGGTTCAAAGAGCCCATGAATAGTACTGACTGTAGAATTCTAATAGGAGGTTCTGGTACCCATTGACAAATGCCAACCTTTACCAAAGCTGACTCCCCTACAGTCAATATTGGAATTTCAATGAGATTAAGCAGAATTCTTGGTGTCACTAGAAAGCAGCTAAGACTTATGATGCTGTCTCCCTACTTTCCTTCAGCTTCTGTTCTTCACCAGTGTGTCCCATACCAACACTCCTTCTAAATCCAAAAGTTTGAGAATGTATTGAGGGTGACCTGATTGTTCACTGACAGCTTTATATTCCCTCAGGTCTTCCATGAGGACTGTTTCCACAAGAAGATTACTCATGCCTGCATGGTTTCTGCACTCTGCTGCTTAATAATTCTGACTTGGCCTTTGAGTAATCAGTGCTCAAGGTGAAATCCATTTCCATGGCATAAGAAAACAGTTGACTTTCATAAATTCCATAAATTTTGGTGTTATTATTCCAAAAATATGGTGTTATTATAAGCTTCTCTTATAACTGAAAGTAAACCAAAACCTCCAAGAAATTGTCCTGTTTTGTACTACTTTTCAGTCTGTTTTCCTTCTTAGACTGGAACACTTTCTGGAAATGAAAAATTCATAACAGCAAAATTTACATTTACTAGGCAGCTGTCTGCTGTGATTTGTAAGAACATATTTCTTTTCTAAAGCTTATAAAAAGATTGAAAATTTAGAGTTGTCCTTTTGCACTGTGTGTGTGTGTGCGTGTGCACTCACACTTGGACCATTAAAAGTAACAATTAGTGCAGATGAGATTAAGAGAAGGAGCCAGTTTCAAAAAGAATGTAAGATAAGACACCATGGTTAGATGATTTTTGACAGCAGTTATAAACTAATGAGCTTGGAGTAAAAGCATCAAATTCAGGTCAAGAATTTTTTGGAGACTTTTTTTCCCTTTATTTTTGATGATATAACTCATTTTTCCCAGCTCTTGAAATTAATGAATATTTCCATATCAGGTTTATCCACAGTCTTTGTGGCTTATTTAAGCTTGGTCCTCACATATATTCATTATAATTAATGATGGAGATTACTAAGTTCCAAGGCTGACAGAACAGCATGCCAGTAAGTGTAGCATTATCTTCATTTGATTAATTCAGTGGAATCTAAGAAAGAACAGTTACCTTCATTTTGGGGTAGCAATATTGTATTATGGGCAAGAATATCTTCCATGCACTGGAGTTAGAAATATTGATTTTGTTTCCAGAAGGAAAAATATTGTAAGTACTTAGATTCTAGGGTTAGATGTCTGTGTAAGTGTGGATGTATCTGTTTGTGCATGTGTGTTAAATGATAATTCCTAGAATCAAGATTTTCACAGTGGGGAAGATTTTTCAGTATTCTAGTGGGATCCTCCCTCTTTCTGGTTATCCATCAACATAGAAGCAGTATGGGTTATTGATTAAGAAGGTCATGGTTTTCCAATCAAGTAAAAAATGGCAAAACGGGTCAGACCAATGGCTTGTTAGTGTAGAAATTTGAGGCTGACAGGGCTTTAATAGATTATTTTATGGCTATAATAATGATAATCACTTGTTGCTGAATACTTACTGTGTGCCTGGTTCTGTTAGACAATTTATATATGATATCATATTTAATCTTTGTAATAATAATCTTTATTAAATAGTTATTATCATCTGGGGTTTATAGATGAGGAAATTGAGGCTGAGAGAAGATAACCACCTTGTCTAAGGTCATAGAACTGGTATGTTCTTTGCCTTTTTATATAAACTTTAGAATCAGCTTGTCTTTATCGACAAGGTAACTTTCTGGGGTTCTCATGGGGATATACTCTTTTTACTTCTTACAGGAAGTTCTATTTATATAATGTCATCCTCACAAGTACTCATCATTCTAAATTTTTTTTAACTTGAAGTTGTTTAAGTACCATACCAGCATGGTTCAAAATGCAAAACGTACAAAAGTATATAACAAAAATGAGTTTCCTTTCCTCTCTTCTTCCCCAGCCCTTTAGGCCCCCTTCTCAGTGACAGCCATTCACCCAGTTTCTTGTGTATATTCTGTACATAGACACACACAGACATTGCAGATAGATGCAGACATAAACACACTCCCCACCCCCACCGCTTCACACATAAATGTTAGCATAAGCATAGTGAATTTATAGTTCTGGACCTTGTGTTTCCCTTGACAATATATTTTGGTGATCCTTCCAGACCCTGAACCGTGGTAACTGCACATTTATAAACCATGGTAGATCTGTTAGTACTAAAATGGTCTAGAAAAGTGTACATTTTCAGCTTGCACAACCTCTTGCAACTGTATAGGTGGTATTTGCTGGGTTTGATCAGAACTGGGCAGGAAGGGGACCGATTCCCTCCCACCGATCCCTATTTTGAAGAAGGAGGAGCTTTGTTACTTACTCGTCAGTCATTAAATTTTAGGAGTACACATAAAAAAATCCAAGTTGAATACCCATGTACCAGGATAAAAACCAAAATGATAAAATAAGAATTAGAGTCATATCCCTATACCAGCTAGTCGCCAACCCCCCCACAACCAAAAAACAAACAAACAAAAAAACCCAAACAAAAAACAAAAGCACAAAGTGAGGACACTGTGCATAACAAAGAACCGAGATGAATATAAAGATGAATGATGCAAAATCTGAAATTAAAAGGTGTGTCCAGGAGGATAGACGACCAAGCAATGCATGCATGAGGGAAACAAAATGCACTCAGTTGAAAGGACAGAAACCACACAGCCTATTTCTAACCCTTAATTCCTCTGAAGAACAGTTCACACCACCAAGAAAAGAAAAGCTCTTAGATGTAGAAAGCAAAACCCTTATCAGGACAGATGCCCAGCATTTAGGAAACAATTTGGGCACAGGAAAGAAAAATAATCTCTTTTTCCCATGATGTGGCAGCAGAGAATAGATCAAAAAGCATCAGACAGAGGAGTCTAGCAGGGGGCTGGAAAACGGGGAAGATTTTCCCTTTCAGAGGCATGGGAGAAAAGAGCAGGGAACTCGCTGACAAGCAGAAGAAAGATGCGTATGTTTTCTCTGTGTTAATCTTAGCAGCAGCTCTAAAGCATTTACCACCCTATTCGATTGTTCGAATGGCTTGGAGCCATTCCTTTCTTGTTTGAATATGCGGAAGGCATGGGCTGACATCCTTGTCCAAAGTTCTGAACTGTCTAAATCAATTTGCTTCCGTGAGCATGCATTGAGTCCTTTCTACCTTCAAGACAGTGCTAGGTGCTGAAATACAAAATGAAGGTACACATGCAGAACATCTCCTGTTATTCAGAGTCGTGTCTCAACTGTAAAAGGAGAGGGTAGAATGAATTGCTTTCTAATAAGGCACTTTTCTATTCTTAGATTATTTAGCTCTGTGATACACAGCTGCTTCTTTTTACTGGGTTTCGGAACCCAGTATTCCTTATAATAGTCCTTGATTTGGTGGCTTCCATTGGCAACAAATGGTCTTAATAAACCCATGAGACATCTCCTGGATTCTGCTATTCAGTTTCTTATAGACTTTCCCTTTTGTAAATAAGGCAGTTTAATTACAGTCATGCTTGTTATATCTGAGATCTTCTTAGGTTATGTCTTTAGATCTGTTCACTTACACCAACTTTTCAGGGATGCTTCTGGCATTCTCTAAGCCCTGTCTTGCTTACGAACAACAGCTTGGCCCCATGTTTATTACCTTTGCACTTATATAGATATACATGTGTGCATGTATATATCTCTCTTCATTTCTCAAAGGATTTGAGACAGGCTAGAGAAATACATAAATTTGCAGAAGGATAAAATAAGAATCCCAGAACCCAGGAACATAAGGGAAGGAAAATAACAAACTAGATGTTACGTGAATCAGTTGCTTGATGTGGCGGTTGCAAATTTGGCTCTAGGCGTCATGACCGGACAAGACAAAGAAATGCCACCTTAAGATTCACGGGGTCCAAAAGTTCAGGACAGCTGGTTGCTCTGTGAAGCGTATCTTTCCTGGATACTGAGCCCTGAAAGAAATCTCTCCCTGGATCCTCATAAAAATGACATTGCGAGGTATATTAGATGACATAAAAAAAACTTATAAGTTTCACATGATGTTTTCCCATAATATGCCTTAATGTAGGCTGATGGCTTGATACCAAAGGTAATTCAGTTAATGCAGGACTACGAGGAAGCCAGTCCTCAGGCTTGGCATCAATACATCTCCTCTACCAGGGTGAGGATTGCTTAACTCTGCTCTGACCAGCTTAGGGTTTCTCTCTGAGGTAGCAATAAGCTTAGGACAGTACCTGGCATAGAGAAGGAAATAAGCAAATTTCCTTAATAAGCAAATAAGTTTCCATCAGTCTCTCATTTTAAGGCACTGTGATGACTTCCCTAGAAAAGGCGATAAGTTTGGCAACTTGGCATAGTGAAAAGACCATGACCTTGGAGTCAGGAAAACAGCTCTGTCACAAAGCTTGTTACCTAAGGTCTCACAGCCTCTGTTTCCTCTTCTGTCAAATGGGGATAATAACCCCTATTCAAGTGAATACATAACTAGAAACATCAAGTACCAACCACCTAGCCGAGTGTCTGGAGCATAGCAAAGACTTAATACATTAGGCTGCTTTTTTATTCCTAAAGTCATGGAATCAAGTAATACATAGCAACTAAAAAGGATCATGAAATCCAGTGATATTTAGCAAATCACAACATATATGTAACATGCAGCCCTATCCTTCCAAATCCAAAGTAAATCTCTTCATCTTTTTGAAAATCATTTGATCACCCCCTAGCAATTCTATTCCTGGTCAATAATCTATAATCTTTTAGCCCTTTCTCACCTGTCAAGCATTAGTATTATTCCACTGCTCTCTTTTAAGGTGTAGGACCTGAAACTTGGTGTTTCTATGAGACAAAGTGTGACCTGCTTTTACCTAGAATGATTACAAATTTGGGGAGGACATCACAGACAAAAGGTTCATTTATTCAAAAAAGATTTTTAAAGTGCTTGCTGTGTTCCAGATGCTGTATTTGTGCAATGCTGATGGGATTGCAGCCTCATTTAAACCTTTTCTTCTAAGCTCAGATAAGTACAGGAAAGCTCTGGATCTGCCATTCTAAGAGAAAGACAGTAAACTCTCTAAGTTTCTCCACTGTGGACAGTCAGACTGGTGGTTAATGGTCATGGCATCCTTTGAAAGTACCAGTGGTGCCCAGAGTATCTCTCTAAATTCTCTTTGGAGAACTCTGAGGTTTTGCCTGTGCTGGAGTCACAAGGGCAGGGTCATGGATCCATTTGAGAAGCTAACAAACTCTATGAATATTCCTCATGAAAAAAAGACCCATGCTAAATTCTCCATATAATTGCAGGATGTTCAAAGACCCTGCCCCCACCGCACCCGAGATCCATCCTGTGATTCCCCAGAGTAAAAACCTTGGTTTGAGTGGCATGCCCTGGAATCCTGCCATGGACCTGTACTCTTTATTATTTTCTCAACAAATTGGGTTATGAAGACAATAAAGACAGGCCAACCAAATGTGTAGTTAAGACAAAGGCAGAAATGAGAGAAATCACATTGTTTGGCACACCAGTTTAATATGATAACATTTAACAGAGGCAAACTCTGTCTCCTCCAAAATTCATATGTGCAAGTCCTAACCCTCAGTCCTAACCTCAGAATGTGACTGCATTTAGAGGTGGGGTCTGTAAAGAGGTGATAAATTAAAATGAGACTGTTAGGGTGGATTTTTAATCCAATCTGATGAATGTCCTTACAAGAAGAGGAAATTTAGACACACAAGGAGACACCACATGTATGTGTGCACAGAGGAAAGATCATGGGAAGAGGCACCAAGATGGTGGCCATCTGCAAGCCAAGAAGAGACCCAGAAGAACCCAACTCTGCCCACACCTTGATCTTGGACTTTCAACCTCCAGAACTGTGGGAAAGTCAATTTCTGTTTTGTAATCCATCGAGCCTGTGGTATTTTGTTATGGCAGCCCTCACAAATTAATACAGGTCCCAAAAGGCAACTTCATAAGAATAGAAGAGGGGACAGTGATGGGGATAGGAGAGACACTTGGTTTTAAAACAGCCGTATGAAAACCACATGAGAGTGACATAGGGATTTAAGTTGATTTTATGTGCAGTAAAAACAGAATACTTTCTAAGTCTTCCTAAAGGGGTCCTCCTTGCAGAGCCCCCTGTCTTTGAGAGCAGCTGTCTTAGCCATGGACTGGCTTTTGCCAGTGGAATGTGAGCAGGAGTGAGGTGGACACTTCCAAGAAGTGACCTGTCACTGCCCTCTTCTTTGCCACAAAACAAACAATATCAGGAAAGAGTGAGAAGATGCTCCTTCACCCTGAATCCTGGAGTGAACTCATTGCAGAGCATAGCTACAGCTGCTGTGTGGTGAACACAGAACGTGCACAAGAAATAAACATTTTTTTTCCCATAGGCCAATGAGATTTTGAGGTTGTAACTGCAGCAGGACTTAACCGGAGCTGGTGGATACAAAATTGATGGAGAGGTGTGGCTGCCAAGCAAAACTCACATGGTAAATTTTTTCAGTTATCTTTGCTTAGATCATATCAGGAATATTGAATGAAGTTATGGGAAACACACATTAAGAGGTCAAATAGCATGTTGGATTGTCCAAAAAACGAGAGACCAGGCTGATGGGGGGGATTAAAACTAAAGCATAAGATGGGAAATTGGGAAGAACTGAGTATGTTTAGTTTGAAGAAAGAGAAGAGGAGGAGAAAAGCCTCTGGAAAATGGACTGTTTCCATTCTATGAGGCCTGAAAGGGTTACAAAGGGCTTTTGATGAAAGCATTGGTGGAGGAAATTTTAATCAAATATTTATATTTAAATTTGCATTTACATTGTATTTAATATTAATACTTATTAAAAAGGAAGGATTTCCTAGCCCTTCAAACTTCTCCTAAACAGTTGTGGGAACCTCCTCAGTAGAGGTATTTAACCAGACACTGGTGATGTCCTGTCAGAAATGTGGAGGAGGGAATTGGTGGGTGGTGGTGATGTCAGGCCAGGGGTGGAGTGTTGGACTGACCCAATATTTTTCAAATGTTTTTAGCAGTTTAACAAAATCTTACCTGGAGCCTCTAAGGTAATAGTGGTATTTATTAGTCTAAATTTATTTTATATATTCAGATTAATAGCATTTAATTTGTATAAAGTCAATCACCATAATACTGAAGCTTTTTTGATAACCATAAAAATTTGAATTGGGGATAGTCAACTACTATTATCCAGTAGCTTCTATTTGCTGATCACTGTTCCAAGTTAAGGTTCTTGCTCTTCTGGAACGTATTCTTTAGTAGAGGAGACAGACTTTCTGCATCTAAACTAATAAGTAGGGTAATTTTAAATAGTGATAAGTACTGTCAAGAAAATAATATAATGCGACGTGGTAGAGAGTAGGTGGTTGGGTGTAGACAGGTTAAAATGTCAGGGAGGGCCTCTCTCAGAAGCTGAACCCGAATGACAAAGAGGATTCTGAACAAGAATATTCCAGGCAGAGGGAAGGGCCACGGTGGAAATGGATGGGATACATTTAAGTGACAGATTGCTGTCTTCTGCCACTGCAGAACCAGAGGGAGAGGGGCAAGTGAAGGACACATCATGGAGGATTTCATAAGCCAGTTGTCAAACTATCCATGGTAATTAAGTTTTTTAAAAAACTTCTCAGTTGTAGACCAGCGATCCAACAGCACATGACTAGTTTGCAGCTTGTGCCTCTTGATCATCACATGCAAGTTTGACAACTTGCCAACTGGACTGTACCCTCTTTAATGAAATTATTGGTCATGTGCTTGAGTGTCATGCCAATGTCAAATTGCTATGAAAGTTTCTAAATGATGACTCTCAATTTCTGTCCTTATTATTCTTCTCTTGATGCAGCCCAGGAACATGCCTCTCATGGATCTGAGAACCACACTTTGAGTAATGCATGGAAAAAACCTTGGATTTCACTTTAAATTGGGAAGTCGGTATGAGGGTACTTCAAAAAGTTCATGGAAAGATTTATATCATCTTTCAATTCTATTTTTCCACAAACTTTTTGACATTACTTTGTATGGGGAGGCAGGAAGAAGAAGAATCAGAGATGACTTATGGGTTGTAGTCATGCTTTTTTTCTGTGATGGAGAAGACCAATGGAAAAACAAAATTGGGAGGAGAGAGCAGAAGTTTTTCTGTGAACATGTTCAGCAAAAGATGTCTAGATCTCCAAGTGAAGAGGTTAAGTAGGAAGTTAGATATATGAGTCTGAGGCTCACAGCTGAGGTTAAGGCCAGAGTTATAATGTTGGGGAGTCATGATAACCTGTATTTAAAGATTAGCTGAGGTATCTAGTATGTGTTGCAAAGAAAGAAATGAGATCGAGGACCTAAACCTGGGGGTATTCTGACATGAGAATTGTTGGCTCCATCAGTCCTAGTGTCCAGGAAATTTGATTGTGACATTTATGGAACTCCAAGGTTCCCCAAAACACAGAACAAAAATCTCAAAGTGTCACAGTGCTGTCATGGAGTGGCAGTCAATAAATACACATGGAATGAATGAACCAGCTCTAAAACCCCTTCCAACTCTGAGATAGAGTGATTCTTGTATTATTCAGGTTTCTTTCTACCCATGATGTAGTGGGTTGAATGGTCCCTTCCCAGAAATGTCCGTATCCCTGTGACTGTGACCTTGTTTGGGTAAAGAGTCTTCTTTGCAGATATAATTGAGTTAAGGATCTTGAGATGAGATCATCCTGGATTATCCAAGTCGGCTCTAAATCCGATGACAAGTGTCCTTATAAGAGACAGACACAGAGTAGAGACACAGAAAGAAGAGGAGGAGGTTGTGAGACCACAGCAGAGACTGGAGTGATGCAGCTTCAAGCCAAGGAAGCCCATGATTGCTGCAGCCACCATGTGGAGTATACTAACATTTATAAAGCAGATGTATTTCACAGGGCCTAACTTTTTAGAATTACATATAGAAATGGTAAGCTTGTGAAAGACAGAAAACTTTCCCTGGGCTAAAGTCTCTGTTGTAGATAAAGAACACAGCAAAATTGATGACTCCAAGGGCAGATGTCCTTGGTGCATCTAAACCTAATGATTGTTCCCATGACAATTATCTTACTGTTCTTTTTGTAACCACCTATGTTCCTTTTCTGTAACTTTCTGGCCTGGAGAATAAATACTGAGAGAAGACCCTAGTTCAGTGTTATTTTCTGAGGAGGAATGCCTCTCTCTTGAGGGTTCCTGGAAATTAACCCCTTCAGGACTTTTCACTGCTCAGAAGAAATGAGTTTTGAGTAATCCTTTGCATCTCCATCACCCTGGGAGAGGTGACACCACCAGACATGGAAGAGGCAGGAAAGATTCTCACGCAGAGCTTCCAGAGAGAACACAGCCCTGCTGACATACCCACCAGCCCTGCCAACACCTTGTTTTCAGACTTCTGGCCTCTAGAACTGTGAAAAAATATATTTTTGTTATTTTAAGCAACCCAGTTTGTGGTAATTTGTTACAGCGGCCCCAGGACACTAATATACATGGCATCTTTTAGCTGAAGCTAATGCAACATTTCCTTTGCTCAGTGACTCTCAACTCTGGCCACATATTAGAATCACCTAGAGAATTTATAAAAAATGCCGATGTCTGGTACAGCTGGCATTGGTGTAGAGCCAGAGATGAGAAGTGCCATTTAATTAGTCACAACTTGACATCATGAATGGCACAGGGGTGCATGGGGAACACCTGCATACTTTTTTTTTAGCCTTAGGAATTTGCTTTGAGACATAACATTAGGCACCTTCACGTCCACGTATACAGTATTCTTAGAAGCTGGCTGAAGCAGGTTCGCATCAGCCTCTGGTACAGACTCTATGGTCCTGTTTCCCCCATAAAGGGATAAACAAATGCTCTGCCAGGTGACCACCGCTGCTGGTCTGCACACCCCCTGTGCTGCCCCCAGAGGCACTGAGGAGCCATTGCTTACTAGCCTGAAGCTTGGTGATACCTAACTTTAACACAAATCAAGAGGCACTCGCAAGCTGTCACTCCAAATTTTCTCACTGCCTTCCTTACAATCAGATAGTACCAATTGTGAATTTCTGGTGGCATGCCACTGTGTGTAATTTTTAAAAACCCTGATGCATAGATGTGCTGAGTAGGAGAAGAATAAGTTATTATTTGGAGGGAAGGGATTCCTAATTGTGGAACAAAGCAATTTCTTGTACACCAGCCGTAAATCAATGTTTCTTTATTTTTCAAATTGTATAACCCCCTGGCGTGGTCTTTCTTGCATGACAGTGGGCAGTCATGAGTGTGCTGTAGTTGGCAATGCACGCTTGTCTGCATAGGGCCTTTGAGGAAAGCACTCGCTCACTGTGTCTATTGACTCTCTGGGAAGTCTGAGGTCACAAGCCTGGCTGGAGCACATGAGCCCGAATAAAGAAGATGGTTTTGTCCTCCTGAAACAAAGCCAGAAACTTTAACTCCTTTACTGTGCTCTTTGGGTCATGTGCTAACGACGAGGATTCCTCTAATACTAATCCCCCTAATGACGGCTTCTCCCAGCCCTTACACGATCCCCACCAGGCCCCGTGGCTCGGCCAGCCAGTCAGAATAAAGGCAGCAGCACGGCATTTGGCTTTTGAACTGAGTTCAAGGCAATTAAAGTCAAGGGCTAAGGAGAAAAGAAGGCGGTTTAGAAATACCGGCATAGTAATAGTATGACTGGAGCGCTCTGTAAATTAACTCAATTAGACAAAGCCTGATTTAACAGGGAAAATGGTGAGAAGCTCTACTCTCATTAAATTTGGCTGTTAGAGGCGCTTCTAATGAAATTAAATTTGTGTTAGTTGTCTGAATCACATAAAATAGTATGTGTGTGTGCACGTACACATGTGCACACATGGAGGTTCTGTGATTTTTGTGGATATTTTTAAGAGGAGAGGGTTAGAATGCAAAAAAATATATATCAAAAAATATAGAGAGACTGAGTGCATGCTTGAGAGCTCAAGAGTAGCAGACAAGACAGAAAGAAGGAGTGAAAACCAAGAGAGAGTTCTCCCAGCTGCAGAGCCATGAGCCCCCTTGGCTGGCTTCTGCTCGGTTGCCTGGGCTGCGGACTCCTGCCTGGCGCCGGGGCCCAGTTCCCCCGGGCCTGCATGACGATAGGCAGCGTGGTGAGGAAAGAGTGCTGCCCGTCTCTGGGCGCAGAGCCGGCCAACGTCTGTGGCTCTCAGGAGGGCCGGGGACAGTGCACAGAGGTGCAAGCTGACACCAGGCCCTGGAGTGGCCCTTACATCCTGCGAAACCGGGATGACCGCGAGCAGTGGCCGAGAAAGTTCTTCATCCGGACCTGCAAGTGCACAGGTGAGGCCCCTACAGGCAGAGCTGGCCCGAGCTTGGTAGGAGGGGACTAGCTGGGAAAGGAGCCCCTTTAAGGAAGAGATGAGCCATTGGCAGAGACTGGTGGACTAGGCTTTGAAAGCAGCCTAGCTTTTGGTAGGAAAGGTTTTGGTAGGAAGTGTATTCAGTAAGGCTGATGTCTTGGTTATATTCTTCACACCCTCTAGTACACACTTAGGAAAACTAAATAAGTATTACACGGGCCAAGCCTGGTTCTGTGATGGCATGCCAACATCCCCTTGTTTGTTCGGTGGAAAGGGCAGTTACAGAACTCAAGAGTCAGCTTTGCAACTCCAAACAAGTTCTTTCAGGGAGGATTTGGTGCCCTGTCCTGAAACAGGTTTGCACTTGCTGGAGGGGGGTGGGTGAGGCTTGGCATTGAGAAGGCAGGAGTCGGAGGCAGGTGCTCTGTGGTCCTGGTCTCAGCGTTTCTAATGATTTGAACAGATCTCAAGTAGGGTACATCTCTCTTATTAAAGCTATGATTGGGTCGTAACTTTGCCAAAGTTGGAGAGATGTGGCAAGACAGAGCTTTCTTAGTGAGCTGGGGAAGGGAGAGTTGTTGTTGGTAACAATGCTTTCTTTCTCTCCTGTCTGGATTTGAACTGGGCATTATGAAATTTGCTCAGTGTCCTTCCTTTCGACCGTGGTCTCTCTTGTTACCTGTTTTCAGCAGCCGTGGGCCATGGGGATAAACCCTTGAAGGCTGGCAGGACATTTGAAATACAAAAAACATAAGTGGCAACCTCTGCAAAGCCCTTGGACAGTGTTCTATGGTGGCTGGCTGCAAATGACTTTTTCCTTTTAAAAATATTTTGTACTTCTGTTGTCATATGAAGCTGGAACATGTGAAAATACAGATAATTGAGCTACATGAGGGTTTGAAGAGGCATTACTAAGTGTTGTTTTGCAGCTGGTGGTTATGGGGATCCGAACCTATGAACTTGAGGTTATAAGGCTGTATTTTAACCAACTGAGCTAACCAGCTGGCCCAAAAGTTCTGCTTTTATAATCATTTTGTAGTCATATTTTTAATTCTGCGATTCAAAGGAATTCTTAGGTTCTAATTTTTCCCTGAGTATTAATTTGCACGAAAATTTCAGTAGCATTTTGAATACATTTTATCCATTTTTCTAAGCTATTTAAGCATTTGCTTCTACAGACATTGTCTCATAGATTCTCATGGTGTTTCAATCTGAGAAAGCAGCAGGTTTTATATTACCTGTGTGACTGGAAATCACACGAACACAGTAACTTGTCTAAAACCCCCAAATTTGTGTAGAACAATTATTTCCACATCAATCAGTGATAAAGAGCCGTATCTTTCATAAGTTAGGAAAGTCCATTTTATGGAATCCTGGGACAGACGATTTTAGGAAATCAGATATAACTATTAACACTTTTTATTATCATCTCCTTTATATTTTTGACCTGGCTAGCAAGTTTGTTTGTTTGTTTTTTTAAAGGTGGAATGGAAAAAATAGAGAATGGCAGAATAGAAGGGATAATTGCTGTTTCCCTTTGTTGAGGGAATGTCTATAAATATTCTTCCAGAAGTGACAGGAACTTAGTGTTACAGTGACCTACTTTCAAAACATAAAAAGGAATTCCCCTGCTCTAAGAAGGCAATGGCACTTCCTGTAGGTCTAGGCTGTTGGGACATCTCATGCCCTTAGGCTGGTCCAAAGAAGCAGGGCTTCTTCAGGGTATATGGTCTCCATCTCCAGCCCTTGTCAAGGCCACGACTGTCCCTGCGACCCCACCCCCAGGCTGTGGCTCACTTCCTCTTCATGATTTGCTGGGTCTAGAGGTATAATTGGTATACAAAACACTGCACATAATTAATATATAAAATTGGGTAAGTCTGGACACACGATATACTCGTGTTACTATCATCATGATCAAGGTATATAAAGACATCCATCAGCTCCAAAAGTTTCCCTGTGTCTCTTCGTTTTTTGTTTTTTTGTTTTTGTGGTAAGAACACTTAACATGAGATCTACCCTCTTAACACATTTTTAAGTGCACAATACCTTACAAGGGTACTTCAAAAAGGTCACGGAAAAATAGAATTGAAGCACGAAATAAATCTTTCCATGAATATTTTGAATACCCTCGTATGTTAACTATAGGAACTGTGTTCTACAGAAGATCTCAGGAACTTATTCACCTTGTGTCACTGTAACTTTATACATTGAAAAACAACTCCCCATAAACCTCCACCCCTTTCCCCTGGTAACCACCATCCTGTTGTCTACTTCTATATGTTTGGCTATTTTAGATGCCCCATTTATGAGGAATCATGCAGTATTTGTTCTTCTGTGACTAACATTTCACTTAACACAGTCTTCCAAATCCATCCATGTTGTCACAAGTGGCAGAATTTTCTTCCTTTTTAAGGCTGAATAATATTCCACTGTTTTTCCATATGCACCTTGGATGGCTCTGCTTATGTTGGCTGCATGGTGTTTTTTTTTTTTTAAGTCTCAGGGAACCAGACTAAGTCCTTAGTGACTAAACTGGAAAATTACTTTGTGTACACAATAATCGTTATTCTGTGATGTGCCATGTGTCCAAAGCAAGACAAATGCCCTTTAATTTATTTTCTTCTCAAGAAAGAATTGCTTGCCTCACTAGGGTAGCTATTTCATGGTTTGGGAGGCAGTTTTTAGAGTTTAAACTTCATCTTGAGCCTCTCAAAGACCCTCCTGTCCGGTAGCCTTATGATTCTTTTGCAAATGGAGTCCCTGGGACTCTCCTAGGGTCATCTAAAATTTCATAAGGAAGAAATGTAGATAAACTTCTTGCAATCAGAGTACTGACACCCTGAATTTTGTTAATACATTGGAAAAATAACCACTTCATAGCTTCCACACTTATGAAGCTGGTAAAAGAATTTTAACTTAATAACTAGAAACCAATACAAAATCTGGGATTAAAAAAAAAAAGCCCTCAATTCTATCCTCAGATTCTCCATAGAGGACTTTTCTATTCTGTATAGGGATAAATTGAAATGAAAAAGTTACTGAATTTAATTGTCAGGAAGAGCTGAATTTCAGGAGACTTTGAATTATCTGTTCACCTTATAAGACTTACTTGCCAGCTGGCATTTATGAGAATGTACCAGTTGCATCTGTGTCTTTGGGCTTTTGAAAAACTTGTGTACCAAATAGTGTTTGAACAGTTGTCTGAGAACTTCTTGTTTGTACAAGTGACTAAGTGCCTCCACTTTCCAATCTCTGAAATGGGGATAATGATGAAACCACACTTGAAAATCCTTTTGAGCTCTGTAGATGAAAGGACCTATGTAAGTGTAAAGTATTGTTATTAAAATAATAGAATCTCTAATTAAAAGGAATAGGCTATTTAGAGTTCCTTGTAAATTCACTAATCGGTGGTCTTTAAGCTTATTTAGTCTAATAGCTTTTCTGAGGTTGAGCTGATGCTGTTCATGTAGAAACGTGTGGTGTTTGGATGCTCTCACTCTCTTTCCATTTTTATCCCACTCCTGAGTAGGTATAGGACTTGGACTCTTTAAATTTAAATTTTGCTCAAGGACATACTCAGTGGTAGATAGATTGGTATCATGTAGGGATCCATTCTCTTTTTAAAAGAACTCTCTCCATTTCCCAGTAAGATAACCCAATCTTTTGTAAAACATCCCCAAAATATATAAACATATATACTTAACTAAAGAACATCTATTTTTTACTAAGACTTTATCTTGAGGACATAACTAGACTGTCACCACCCCCCACCCCATCTTGAAGAAGGGTTCATATAGTCAAAGTTATAAAGCCGACACGAACAGTTTGAAGGATTTGGAACCAACATTAACTGACAAAGAACAACTTCCATATAAATCATCATAAACATGTTTAAGGAAAAAAAAAAGAAAGAAAAGGGAACAACAGGGTCTTCAGATTGAACATGAGCTTCACGTTTCTAGTACATTCCATCCTGGCTTGAGTGTAAAAACATGGAGACAGGATTACTCTAGTACAAAGCTTCCACTGCAGCAAGCTGTGCACACCTGCGTTCCAAGCCCACCCCCATCCCTCTAATGCTTCCAACTCAATTATTTCCTGGCCCGTTGGCCTGCCCAAAGGGGCACATAGATCTTCTCTTTAATCCAGTCTTTGTTAAAAGGCTGGTATGTCTGGGTGTCAGCTCACTAAACGAAGCAGCTGAAGTCTGCAAGGTCATCCATAAAATCAAACGACTGACTGATATCGTGCATGATAGAGGGGCTGTTGGGGTCCATTCTTTTCAGAGGTTCTTCATACACTTTACACACAACTTCTGTGCACTCATTCACAGATTCGCAGTCAGCGCAAGTCCTGCCTTCTGGACTTTTGGTAGGCTGTACCAGCAAAATGGTGTGATACATGGCGCCCAAATCTTTTTGGCTGCAGCCGCCGCTGACATCGCCTCTGCACACGAGCTTAGCCACAACGCTGCCAATAGCAGATCCCCTTCTTATATTTTTTATTATTGGTAGATTAAGCGAAAAAATGAACTCATGTTAAACTGGTATAAGATACTACTAAAAAATCTGAATGAAAGAAATAAACATTTTGTGTGCTAGGTGTTCATGTTGTTACATTTTTCGGTGGTCTTTAGCATTTTAACGCATTCTTTATGTCAGGTTTGTAAGCTCAACGATGAAAGGGACCTGAATGCAGAGCTTTGACATATTTCCTCTGGGACATATTGGAAAAGGAATTTTGTAGTTGAGTAAATTTCTGGGTCATACGCAAGCTCAAATCCAGACACATGCTTTCTTCTTAGTACTTTCCCATTGCCTTTGGGGGGGCAACTCTTGTTACATGAAAGTTCCTTGTTCACTATAGTTTTGAAGCATCTCTGATCTTCTGAGTCAGGATTAATCATTTCATCTTTTGTCATCCCACAGAGCTTGGTTTATTTCTCTGTTTCCACTTTTCCCACAGTTAGACTTGTGCTGATATTTCATCATGCTAATGACCTTCACCTTTACTAGAAAAAGGCACTGTGCCTCTAGTTCCTAACACCTTTTATTAAATTATTTACTCATTCCTTTATTACCTACCCAACCAACATTTATTTAGCCTCAATTAGGCTCTTCAGGTTCAGAGAGGGGAAAAAAGTGACATGATTCTTAAGGCATGCACAGTGTGTGACAAGTAAGACAGATATGAAAACAAATAATTGCTATGCTATTTAGTAAGTAGCATTTAATAATACTAGTAATAATAATAATACCCAGTATAGACCTCGCTACATACCAGACACTGCTCTATGTGCTCTTAATATGTTAATATACGTGCTTGTTTTCTATAAGAACTCTGTGAAATGGATCCCAATATGACAGGCTCTGAGAAGTTATGTCCAAAGTTACCAGGTGTGGCAACTTGTCTGAATGTGCAGAAACCTATGGGAACATGGAGGAAGGCATGTTGAGTTTCTTTTTTGTTTGTCTGTTTGTTTTTAAATATATTTTATTTTTTAGAGCAGTTTTAGGTTCACAGGAAATTGAGTCAAACGTACAGAATTTCCTATATACCTCTGCCCACCCCATGCTCACAGCCTCCCACACTATCAACGTATATCTAGTTTTGACCACTCTTCAGGTGTTCAATAAATTATTTGTTGAATAAGCAAATGATGGAGACAATTAGTTATTGATAATTTGGCTTCTAACACCAAAAAGAATCATCATAAAGAAAGTAGAGTAGTAGTCTTAAAATTTGTGGCATAATTTATGAATTTTTCAGTTTCAACAGTGAGACCCAAAATTAAAAAACAAATGTTATGCTTTTAAATGTAGAAACGTATTGAATTTATTGTCACAAAATTTAAGTGTGTTATTTCTTAGCATTTTTTAAATTAATAAACTTTTTTTGTTTTCAGTTGAAGATGTAAATTTGTTTTTATTTTTTATTATTGCAAATTGTTGTTTTTCTTTATGCCCTTTACCCAACCTATCCCTCCTCTAACCTCCTCCCAATGTCTAGTATCTTTAGGTTTATTTTCCCCTTCTGAAAGTTCAACGTATTGTTGTGGTCATTTCTCTCTCTCTCTCCTTCCTTCCTTTCTTCTTTCTTTCCTTCCTTCCTTCCTTCCTTCTTTCCTTCCTTCCTTCCTTCCTTCCTTCCTTCCTTCCTTCCTTCCTTCCTTCCTTCCTTCCTTCCTTCCCTCCTTCCTTCCTTCCTTCCACCCACCCACCCACCCAGTTATAAGTGAGAACATGCGGTATTTCTCTTTCCTTGCCTGGCTTATTTCACTTAACATAATTTTCTCCAGACTCTTCCATGTTGCTGCAAATGGCAGAATTTCATTCTTTTTCATGGCTGAGTAGTATTCCATCACATACATACATACATACATACATACATATATATATATATATATATACCACATTTTCCTTATCTAGTTGCCCATCAATGGACACTTAGGTTGGTTCCATATTCTGGCTGTTGTAAATAGAGCTGCAGTGAACATGGGTATGTAGGTATCCCTTGGACATGATGATTTCCATTCCTTTGGGTATATACCCAGTAGAGGGATTGCTGGATCATATGGTAGCTCTGTCTGTAGTTGTCTGAGGAGCCTCCGTACTGTTTTCCATAATGGCTGTGCTAATTTACAGTCCCACTGACAGTGGAGAAGAGTTACCCTTTCCCTGCATCCTTGCCAGCATTTGCTGTTCTTGGCCTTTTTAATAATGGTCAGTCTAACTGGGGTGAGATGATATCTCTATGTGGTTTTGATTTGCATTTCCCTGATGACTAGTGAAAATGAGCATTTTTTCATTTACCTGTTGGCCATTTGTATGTGTTCCTTTGAAGAATGTCTATTCATCTCCTTTGCCCATTTTTTAATTGGATTATTTGTTTTTTTTACTGTATAGTTGTTTGAGTTCTTTATATATTCTGGATATTAATTCCTTGTCAGATGTATAGTTTGCAAATGTTTTCTCCCATTCCATAGGTTGTCTTTCTGTTCTTTTGATTATTTCCTTTGCTGTGCAGAAGTTTTTAATTTGATATAGTCCCATTTGTTTATTTTTTCTTTTGTTGCTTGTGCTGAATTAATAAACTTTTTTAGAGCAGTGTTAGGCTCACAGCAAAACTGCGCAGAGAGCACAGAGTTCCCATATACCTTCTGCTCCCACACACACTTCACTGTCCTCCACTATCAACAACCCCCACCAGAGGGGTACATGTGTTACAATCAATAAACCTACATTGATGCATCATTATCACCCAAATTTCTTAGCATTCTGAAGTAAGGAATCACTCTCCTATTGTAGAGAAGTGACTATACATTTACTTCCAATCAGCTGACTACAGATAAACTGCTGGAAGTTTGACTGAATTTTCATTTCAGTAGATACTATTCTTTAGACACAGCATTTTCTTCAATTGCTTCTCAAAAAATGCTCTATTTCTGTAAAAGATTACAGATTTTAAAGTAGATATTATATAATTTTAGTCAGGTAGCTTGAGCGAAAATAGACGCCAAGCTCCATGAAACCTGAAGCATCTTGTACAGCCTCTGATATTCTTGCAGCTGCTCAATAAATAGTTACTAAATAAATAATTTATATTTTATAATTTCATGCCAGCAATCAACATACATTTTAACGTTTAGCTCAAACTATTCAAAAACATGATTTTCAGTCTTGGGAATAATAGAATTTTTCCTTTTTATGTATTTTTACTTATGTTTTCATTGGTGCTAAAACAGGAAAATACAGATAATTGAGCTATATAAGGATAGGTAGATTTTTTTGTATATTACAAAGAGTGTAGAGCCCAAATAACCAATTACAATTTAAAAAAATTTTCCTTACTTATTATGTTTTTAAGGAAATTTTCTTTAACTGTCAAAAAATCCATTGAGTTAATAGAAAGGGAAGACTGCATTTCTTTACAGAGTACAAATGCTAATCATTTGTACTCACGCTATTCGGAAATCTTCTTTTCCTTTAGAGATCCAAATGACCCTCCCTCTCCTGTGGTCATAGGACTTTTTACTTTCTCCTATTTTGTTACTTATCATTTACCAAAATTATTTACAAGGACTGCTTTTCCTGCTAATCCACAAGGACAGGGAGAGAAAATTTATGTTTGTTGCATCATCTACTGCATGCTTTACACTTCTTTCATTCATTCAACAAACATTCATTTTGTACAAGGCCAACCACAAGCCTTGGCACTGAGTTCACTGCCTTCCAGAAGCCTGAGCTGAAACAGTATAGAGATGTTTACAGTCGGTGGGACAAGTACCATGAGAGGGCAGTTACGAAGTTCCATGGGGTCATGAGCATCTGACCCCATGTGTGGAATCAAGAATGACCTCATAGAGGACCTATTGTTAGGCTGAAAGAGAGGTAGATAGCCCAGGCAAAGAGCAATTTAGGAAGGCAGTGAGGGAAAAGTGTTCCAGGCAGAAATAAGAGCAAGTTAATAGCCTGGGGGCATGAGGTAGAGGAGAGCTAGTGAGCTGGTCACCCACTTAAGTACTTTACATGATCCCTTTAATCTTCTGTGAGATAAACATTATTATCCCCTTTTATTTCATCCTTTCGCTCCAATCATATTTAAACTTTTACTCTCTAATTTACCATCACCTAAGGAATGAGGTGTTGGTCATACCCAAAGCAATAATCTGAAGGGCTAATCTGGAAGGGAAAAGTCAAGGTCAAGCTGAAATAATTAAACTTGAGATGCTAGTTAGAGAGAAGCTGGGAGCTTGGTATTGCTAGTTCTCGTGCCCTGGGTGTTGATGAAGCAGGGACATTTGTGCAGTTTACAGGAAACCCCGCAGTGATTGCACTCTCTGACATCGTGGCAGCTAGTTCTCCCTTCCGACCCTCCAGCTTCCATTGATTTTGTCTTAACTCTCTCTCCTTTGTGAAATAAACCAGCTTTCCTAATGTTCGATTTCACCTACATTCCTGGAAATCAGCTTATTTACTTCTTCCTTTTGGTTCCACCTTTCGCTTGGCGTGTATTCTCTTCCTTCTCTAGATCAATGGCTGCTCGGTGACAGCCTTTCTACATGGGCCTCAAGGACAGCAGGGCTCAGCAGCAGGGACGTCCCAAGGCTGCTGATCACCCTGAGCTTGGTGTGGGAGGACATAAAAGGGACACCCCTGTGATCCCGAGAATAAGGAGAGCATGTGCATTAGTGTGCTTAGGCTGCCATGACACAGTGCTGCAGACTGGGTGGCTTAGACAACTGAGCTTCAGGCTCTCACAGTTCTGGAGGCTGGGAGCCTGAGATCAAGGTGTCAGCAGGGGTGGATTCTGCTGAGGCCACTCTCCTTGGCTTGCAGACGGCTGTCTTCTCCCTGTGTCTCACATGGATTTCCCTCCATAACTGTACCTAAATTTTCTCATCTTTTATGGACAACAGTCGTGTTGGATTAGGGACCATTCTAACGACTTCATTTACCCTTAATTACCTTTTAAAGACTCTATGTCCAAATAGAATCACTGGGGATCCTGGGAGGTAGGACTCGAACATATAAATTTTGAGGGGGACACAATTCAGCCGTAACAGCTGTAATGTATTTCATATCCTGTTTCTTTGCTGGGAATATGTCTAGGGAACTCGGGCGCTCAGTCCATGTGGGGGTGCACACATTGTGAGAGGAGGCTGGGGAGGAAACTGACATTCTGTGCACACTCGTGAGCACCTCCATCTTCTCTTCCATTTACCTCCAGGGTACGGTTTCAGAAATTTCTTCCAAACTACATAAACTCACTTTCTTTTCCATCTTTCCATGTTTTATAAACTAGGAAATTTTGCTGGCTATAACTGTGGAGACTGCAAGTTTGGCTGGACTGGTCCAAACTGTGATCAGAAGAAACCAGCAGTTGTTCGGCAGAACATCCACTCCTTGACTCCTCAGGAGAGGGAGCAGTTCTTGGGCGCCTTAGACCTCGCGAAGAAGAGGGTACACCCCGACTACGTGATCACCACGCAGCACTGGCTGGGCCTGCTTGGGCCCAATGGGACCCAGCCACAGATCGCCAATTGCAGCATTTATGATTTTTTTGTGTGGCTCCATTATTATTCTGTTAGAGATACATTATTAGGTGGGTTTTCCCCTGGGCTTAAAGTATATTATTATAGGTTGGTGATTGGGTAAGGGGGATGGGGGAGGGAAGTAATTTCATACAAGTTAATTAACAAGATAGCAACCACAAGGTAGGTTTATGAAAGTTGTAGAATTATCAAATACTGCCTGAAGTTAGAACGCAGCAGCTTCTTTCTGTAGGTTGGCTGCAAACACTTTGAATGTTCTCTCCCGTAGATCATGTTCTTGGTACAAAGCCTAAACTATTCTCTGTGAAGCTATTAATCCTCAAAGGCATGAATTGCTGAAGTCAAGGTGAATTCCTTTTGATTCCAGAAGAAAACATTTGTGAATCTGGCCATGATAGCCCTCTCCGACCTTTTATACAAATTAGAGGAATTGACTGAACATATGCCAGAGCACATGAAGCTCCTTTGTGCAAAATCAGAGTGTTCATGTTGGAAGTGTGTATCTCACTAAACTCACATGTCTTTAAACTTTCAGATAGTCGTTTATGGTCCTCTGGCACTGCTAGGAATCCCCCAGGTGTTTTGGAGTTGGATGAGTTGAGCCTCAGTGGAGTTCCTCCTGTTAAGCCCTTTGAACCACAGTTATGTTGGATGCGTGAGAAAACGGTGCCCTGCCCTTCCACGTCCTGAAAATTGGGGCCTTGGGCAGGACTTGGAATGAGCGCTTGTCTGTTTTGAACTTTGTTGATCTCACCCGTTCAGCTTCACCATCAGTTATTTTTTAGTCAAGGGAAAGTCATAGACACCAGTGTACTCCAAGAGGCTGTGCATTCATTCCAGATTCTTCTTGTAGCTGTTCTAAACACTTGGCCATATCTGCACCTGTCCCCATCTTTGGACAACTTGGAGTGAGCTCACTTTGAATAGAGAAATTCTGCTTTGAAATTGCCCATCCTGTGTTTATCACTAGCTCCCTTTCACTCGATACCCCTCATTATTTTGTTTCGAGAACTTGAAACTTTGCTCCAGATTAAAATATTAAGAAAGGACTGTGTAGCCAACATCAGCGACAGCAGGTTTTTTTCCCAGTGTGAGTCTTTTTAAAACTTGCCTCACGGGTAAGAATCTGTCTGTCTTTATCAATAGATAAGGAAGCTCTTCTGGCTATAAACCTTTATAGTTTTCCTGTCATCACTCTGAGGAATTTTTGCTTTATGAGAGGGAAGTCTCTCAAGAGGAAAAGAAAACTATAGTTTCTGGTCATATCTAGGAATTAAATTTATATTCATGTCTGTTCAGCTCTCTGAAGTTATTATAGGTACTTTGAAAAAGAACTAAAGTTAGCTAAAGTTTCTACATAACCATCAAAAGCTGTTATGAAAGGAGGCAGAAGGATGGACCAGGCAGTAAGGAGGTCATTAAATCGCCCAAAGCTTTTCACAAAAATTGGCAGTTCCAGTGGCCAGCCAAATTGGTTTGAATGTATTTTTCTCTCTTTTGGTCTTGGCAACCATGCTTGTCTGCTAGTAGTTGTAACTGATTGATGGGTGAGGCAAAATCTGTGGAAGTTCTTTTTTGCTATATAAATGCTACATTGGGACTAAGTGTGGTTGCTATATTATTAATTAATCCCCCTTATAAATTGATGCATTTGTAAGGATTAGGTTAGAAAATGTCTTTCAAAGATATATTTCATTTAGATCTTAATGGTCTATTATTCTTTTGGATACTGTATTTCATCATAATAAATTGTTGCTTAAAAGTTAAATATGGAACAAGGGCTTCTAACACTGAAAGTGATCCGAATTTCCTGGATCTTTGCTGGAAATGAAGCTTTTGAGAGACAAAGGGGAGTTTATCCTAAAAGAGTTAGTTGCTTCTGAAATTCTTTTGTCATTGTTGTTATTGCTGCTTTTGGAGAGATAAATAACATTTTTTTTTCTTACTAAAACATCGTAGACTTATTGGCTCTGCAGATACATCCCAGGTAAGGTTTAACATTTAAAAATTCTATTCTGTGATCTCTAATATGTTTCCCAATTGTCTCAGGACCAGGGCGCCCCTACAAGGCCATAGACTTCTCACACCAAGGACCTGCCTTTGTTACCTGGCACCGGTACCATTTGTTGTGGCTGGAAAGGGATCTCCAGGTTAGTCAAAACTATACATTTAGCACTTTTTATTTTATTTTTTAAATTTATTGTATATATTTAAGGTGTACAACATGATGTTTTGATCTTCTTATCTTGATATACCTATACATAGTGGTTACTACAGTCAGACAAATATCCAGCATCACATACAGTTACCTTTTTTGTGTGTGTGTGTGTGTGTGTGTGGTAAGAATACCTCAAATGTACTCTCTTGGCAAATTACCAATATATAATACAATGTTATTAACTATAGTCCTCATGGACATCTCTAGACTTATTCATCCTACATAAATGCAACTTTGTAACCTTTGACCTACACCTTCCCATTTCTCCCTGCCTTTGTAATCACCATTTTACTCTCTGTTTCTATGTATTCATTTTTTTTTTTTTTATATATTCCACATATAAATGAGATCATGCAGTATTTGTCTTTCTAGATTTGGCTTATTTCTCTTAGCATAATGTCTTCTAGATTCATCCAAATTGTTGCAAATGGCAGGATCTCCATTTTTTAAGACTGAGTAATACTTCATAATTTCTTTATCCATTCACCCATCTGGTACTTTAGATCTTG
The DNA here is from genome assembly GCF_027409185.1 of Cynocephalus volans. Taxonomy (NCBI): domain Eukaryota; kingdom Metazoa; phylum Chordata; class Mammalia; order Dermoptera; family Cynocephalidae; genus Cynocephalus; species Cynocephalus volans. Next base: position 18,080,443 of record NC_084466.1, read on the forward strand.
CTATGCATTTGTTCAAGGCACATAGCAGTCTTTGTCTTATATGCTTTCTTGTTGCATCTGATGGCAGGAATTAAATGACTGGGTCTGCCTTTTGCTTCTAGAGACTCATTGGCAATGAGTCCTTCGCTTTGCCCTACTGGAACTTTGCCACCGGGAGGAGTGAGTGTGACGTGTGTACAGACCAGCTGCTTGGGGCAGCAAGACAAGATGATCCAACTCTGATTAGTCAGAACTCCAGATTCTCCAGCTGGGAAATTATCTGTAATAGGTAATGGAATATGTAGCTGCAATGGAAATCCACAGACTGTCTATTCTTATGTCTGAGAGATGAAGTCACTTTTCATATGTTTTTTTCTTTTTTTGGCGGCTGGCTGATATAGGGATGGAGCCCTGGACCTTGGTGTTGTCAGCTCCATGCTCTAACCAACTGAACTAACCAGCCAACCTCTACATACTTGTTTCTAATGCATGTGGGCTTCTGTTTACATGGTTCTGAAAACAATTTTCCCCTGGGAGTGGGATTTTAAAAATTATAAACTCTTCACTAAAAAATAGATATATAAAAATCACATTTATGAGTTGAATATGCTTGACTATCATTCTGAGAGCAACCATTTTCAAATTAGGAGTAGTTGTGGCCTTCAGCCAATATTTGCTAAGTACAGTCATAATCTAGGTGATGAAATGCTGCTAGGGATACAAGGATGAATAAAATATAGCTTCCCTTTTGAATATTATTTTGTATTAACAAAGATAAATTTCACGGGCTGGCTGGTTAGCTCAGTTGGTTGGATGGAGCACAGTGCGGATAACACCAAGGTCCAGGGTTCGATCCCCGTACCGGCCAGCCACCTCCTCCCACCAAAAGAAAGATAGATTTCTTGTACTCATAAGTGAATTACAATTCCACGTGAGATGTACCATAATAGATGTATGAGCAAAGCCTAGAAGAGAGTCAGGGCAAGTCCCCAAGGGGTGGAGATGATGGTTCCTGACCTGAAGGGGCACAGACCTCCACCAGGCATAGGGGAAGGTGAGGAGAGTGTGGGAGGGAGGTGGGCGTGTCCTAGATGGGGGAGCATCAAGGTCGAAGCCAGGAAAGTCTCTGGCAGCAGCCTGGCGTGGCCAGGCCACAGGATGCTGGTGAGTTGAGGGGAACAGGGGTGTGGGGCCTAAGAAGGATGATCTCTGAACCACTGGAGACCCTGCGGGTAGGTAAGCGGCCGGCAGCCCATGAAGAATTCTGTCCTCAAAGACTGCTTGAATTTGTTTCTCTTTCCAGGTGCACATCTCAGAAAAAGATTCCCCAAAGTCTTCCTGCCTTCCTTTGTTCATGTTTTTGCCCTCCAGAATCCCTGTGTTTTTCACTCCACGACTCTGCCTCCTGCTCCTGTGTCTTAGCCTGCTCTGGGCACAGAGCTCCAGCTCACCTGTCCACACCCCAGGCCCGGCCAGGCATGTGTTTTGGGAGGCCTGGGCCCAGCTAGCAGGGACCCCCTCTTCTGCATCCTATGCATTTCCTACAGCCCTCAGAAGTGTGCTCCACCACAAGCAGGGACGTCCTAAGTGCTTTTTATATGAGTCCACTTAATTCCCAAAAGTACCATTTTCCATCAAATATTGGGATAGTAATAGGTGGTATTTGTGAATAGAGATTTCTGTGATCAAATAAATTTAGAGAAGGCTGTGTTTAAAGGTTTTTTAAAATTTCAGAACATGTCTGAGCCTTCCACAGACACTTGTATTATTATTCTTCAAGAGGAGCCTAAACTTCTCCGACCCTTGCACTCTTATTTCACAGACCATTGCACTGCAACACACTTTGGGAAATGCTGCTTTGGAGGCCTTTTTTTTTTTTTTCCTAGTGTTTAGGTCCTGGCCTCTTTCATCCTGGTGTGTGTGCTGATTCTGTTCTCACATACCCAGTACTACTCCCCACCCATTAAAACCTACACAATAACAGCTTTAAAATTTTATCTCAACCAATGAAATAATACTCTGAGGGTGGAATTCCAGACCACAACAGGCATGTAGGATATAATGTTTTATGGGTAGGGGACCTGCTCAGCCCCCAGATTTACCACATAACTATTGATACCCTCCTGCCTTGGAACATTTTCCGATACAGTGTTTCTTCTAAGACCTCTCCTCTCTATAGTATCATCTGTTTTTAGTCAGTCTTCTTCTGTTTACCTTCAGTTTGCTTGAAATGCTTTCCCAGCTTTACATAACACTTCTGCCAAAACCGGCTTCGCTGAGCATAGTGACGGCCACCCTACTTTCTCTTCAGTTACTCAAGATTTAAATGCACATAATAGAAGTCTCCATCTTGCCTGGTAAACCGTCTCACTGAGTTTTTAATGGAATGGTAATTATTATTCATATTTATGCCTATATTTGTATTTTGTGCATCACCATTTTTGAAACCTTTTTTTGCCCCATAATTACTTTCAGGAGTAGTACTTTTACCACATATTTTTCACCCTTGTAAGTGTAATAAGATTTTACCAGGACTATGACCCTGGTTGGTTTGCTTGGCCCAAATTTATGATACTACCCATGAGTTAAGACATATTATTTTTAATTTTCTCACAAATCTTAGCTTGGATGATTACAACCGCCAGGTCACCCTGTGCAATGGAACCTATGAAGGTTTGCTGAGAAGAAATCAAGTGGCAAGAAATAATGAGAAATTGCCATCCTTAAAAGACTTACAAGACTGTCTGTCTCTCCAGAAGTTTGACAATCCCCCTTTCTTCCAGAACTCTACCTTCAGCTTCAGGTTGGTGCTCTGAGCTCTGCTGGACCAGCATGTACAGCACTTTTAGATTTTCATGCCTGTGTGTATTAGTTCATTTCTGTTGCTTATAACAGAATACCTGAAACTGGGTGATTTATAAAGAAATTAAATTTATTTCTTATAGTTCTGGAGGCTGGAAAGTGCATGGTCCAGGGGTGCATGTAGTGAGGGCCTTCTTTTTGGTGAGAACTCTACACAGAGTCTTGTGGTGATCAGGATATCACATGGGGAGAGAATGACCTGAGCAAGATTGAGAGCTGACTTTCTCACTCATTTTCCTTATAAAGTTTCCATCAGAACCATGCCCATTAATCCGTGAATGTATCAATTCATTTACAAGGGCATTGCCCTGACAATCTAATCACCTCTTAAAGGACCCACCTTTCAGTGAACATAATTGAATTTTCCCCCTCCTAACACTGTTACTATGGAGATCAAGTTTTGATGAGTTTTGGGGGGACGTTCAATCCACAGCACTGTGGTTGTAATAGACCAGAAGGAAATCCAAGTGTTGGGACACTTCTACAAGGCTAAGTAATGGAGAGGGACTTGACAAGAGAGGTGAGCAAGGGATTGATGTTAGGAAAGTCATCACCGACCCACTATAAGTAATAGAGTAGTTTTAATATCGTCTACCTTAGCTGTTCAAGACCTCATTAAATATAGTATTTTTAAAATGCCCATGCTCTTTATTTTTCTTTTCTTTCTTAGTTTTTAAAAAATGTTGACATTAGAAATTTATCAGCCTTAGTATTGGAGTCTGAGATCTTAGAGGAGTATTGCAGACTAAATTTAACTCAAAATATAATACAGCAATAACATTACAATACTTCAGATTATAAAAACCAACTATTAACTTTCTCCTGCCAAAAAAGACTTTAAAATTATGAGAAATAGGTATATCAATTGGATTTTAAACAAAATTGGAGGGGGTTTTCAAAAAGGAGTGGTAGGTAGATTCATGGTCTTCTCCAAAACTGGATTCTCTCTCTTCCTGAACTGTGTGTGAATTACACAATTTGTATTGGGCCCGGAGCAGGGTAGGCTGAACTTAGATGCAGAGGTTGTATTAAGTGTAGCAGGGCTCAGAATCTATGCTGGGGTTGGATGCAGCCCTTAGAGTAGTGTCAAAGGTAGGTAAAGGGTGACATTTAAGATTGTTTTGAAAAGGACCATGCATTAGGTTTTCATTATGGTAAACATACTATTAAAACAGATTACATCCTCTATAGATTTGAGTTAGGAAAGTGGCTCTCATAATGCAGTGCCCAGACCATCATAACTGGCATCATTTGGGAGTTGGTTAGAAACACAAATTTTCAGGACCCAGCCTGCACTTACCAAATCAAAAACTCTGGGAGTAGGGCATGAAATATGTATTTTTCTACGTGATTCTGAGGTGTGCTTAAATTTGAGGAGCTCTGAGTTAAAGTATGAATATTTAGAACTTCCAGAAAATGGGGAGGAAAAAGGAGAGAAGGGAAATTGTGGGATATGTTTAGAATGTGGAATATATTACAATCAAGCTGAAGGTCTATTCAGTTGAGAAATATGAATATAAAATTATGTGTTAATTTGAAAAACATTTATTGATCAGACACCATGTGCTGGGCATGGTACTGAGGCCTGGCAATAAAAAATCTGAAAAACACACAGTCCCTGCCCTCTAAGGACAGGAAAGAGGTGTGGGGTAAATAATTGTCATACAGTACACAAAACAGATATAATTCAACTGTGCAGGTACAGAAATAGCATTAAGAGTTCCCTCCCCTCATAGAAGATTATCATTAAAGGCTGGAGCTAATATTTAATTCATTAGCTATGCCAGAGCTTCTCATATCCCTACCCAATCTCAAATTAGAAAACTTTTAATTGTCTAGGGTGGAAACAATAAAAAAGAGACCTTTATCAATCTTTGCCTGTTGTCACTGACATACTGGTTTTTCCCAGGAATGCCCTGGAAGGCTTTGATAAAGCAGATGGGACCCTGGATTCCCGAATGATAAGCCTTCACAATTTGGTCCATTCCTTCCTGAATGGGACAAGTGCTTTGCCACATTCAGCTGCCAATGATCCTGTTTTTGTGGTATGTTCAAAGATTCAGAATAGATGGGAAACTTTCTAGATAAGATGTCGGATTTATTTGTTTTTGGATAAGATTATGGTTTGGTGGTTTTTATTTTCTGTGTGAACAATATGATATATGTGTATATAAATGAATTTAAATCTACACCATAGGGGTGGTTGAATAGCATTTGACCCCCCTAATCAGAAACCTGTGCTTCAGGGATGGGTAACTTTCAGATGACCTTAGATAAGAGTTTACAATCCAGAGGTGCATTCATACATTAGCATATTGATAAATGATTTTTCACTGGTGAAAGGAATGGTGTTTTGTCGTATTAACCCATTCAATTCACCTTCGGTGTGTTACTGCAGGAAAGAAAGGCTCTGTTAACTAGAGGAGAGGAGGAGATTGGAGAAGGGATGTTGGACAGACAAAAGCAACAAATGCCTTCAACAATGGCATTAACAGGAAAGCTCACATTTGGTGTCACTTAATTCGTTAATAAGCTTATTCCTCTGACATGTGATATGGCCAATAGAGAGAGTTGCTGTTGACTATGGAGGAGCCTCACAGTTCTTTAAAATTCAAAGTGTGATGAACTCTGTACTAGTCCATTTTCTGTTGCTTATAATATAATACCCCAAACTGGGTAATTTATAAAGAAACAAAATTTATTTCTTACAGTTTCGGAAGGTTGAAAGTCCATGGTCCAAGGTGTGCATCTGGTGAGGGTCTTCTTTTTGGGGAGGGTTCTCTACAATCCTATGGCTACACAGGTTACATGGCAAGGATATAGAAGGGCAAGCTAACTAACCTTCTCACTTACGGTCCTTATAAAGCCATCAGAACCACAACTGTGACAACTCATTACACTGTCAACCCGTTACTCCATGAATGGCTCAATCCATTCACAGGGGCACAGTCTTCGAAGTCCAATCACCTCTTAAAGACCTCACCTTCCACTACCACATTGGGGGTTAAGTTCCAACGTGAGCTTGAGGGGACAATCAAACCACAGAAAACTCCCTTGTATTTTTGAGTCTGATTCTGTCTCACTTTAAAACAAAAGAAAAAAAAAACTGAACAAAACTTGACAATAGGATGATAAATTTCTAGAATTCTGAGCTTTATTAATTTTAAAAATTTGTTCAACAGGGACTGACCTGAGACAAACAGAACAGGGAAGTACAAGTCAGGAACACAATGTTCAGCTACCTTTAGTCAATGCCCTTCAGCCTGACTTCTAGGAACACAGCCTAGGTGAACACATTGGGTTTATTACTTCTTGCAGAAGAGAAAAAAGGACCATGGAGAGTGTCAGTTAGTGGGTGTTAGAAAAGACTGAAAGGGGCTGCTGGCTCGTTAGCTCAGCTGGTTAGAGCATGGTGTTATAACACCGAGGTCAAAGGGTCGGATCATTGTACTGGCCAGCCACAAAAACAAACAAACAAACAAACAAACAAATAAATAAATAAAAATAAAAATAAAAGACTGAAAGGATTCAGGCTTGTGCTATGTGATTGTGGGGAGGATTTAAGGAAGCTGTGCTCTGGGTTGGATGCTGTCAGGAAGCAGGAGTAAATCTATGATTGGGTCTCTCAATAATTCACATGTATAGGTAGGGCAGACTAGACTTGGGTTGCTCATATTAGTCAGGAAAGGGGATGGTAGGTATTTTGTGGCTTGGACAATGTTCATATTTTCTCTGTGCTCAGCTGTGTGTTATGGAGTTGTCTTGTTTTTGTCTTGATCCATGGTGATCACAGAGTGGCCTTCTCTGATATTGATGTCCTATGAAAAATTGTTTATGTCTAACAGGAGGACATCAAGACCTGTTTGATAGTACCAGGCCAGCTCTTCGATGTCATGTCAGGGACTGCTTTTTTAATTTCTCGAGAACAGCTGGCTAAACTTGGCTTAGGAGGTTTAGACAACATAAAAATTCTTGTTTTAGCTGCTGAGCTCCAACAATGTTTCTGCTTTGCAGACACTTAACTCACGATAATCTATTTGAACACTGTCTGTCTTCAGAGTTGTGTGTCTTGGATAGATGGTTTGGGAGCAGTTATGATAAGAAATTTCACCTCTGATCCTTTTTTATTTTGCTAGTTTTGTGAGTTTATATTATTATCCAGTTTAGATTGTATTTATATTAGTCAGTTTCTGTTGCTTATAACAAAATACCTGGAACTGGGTGATTTGTAAGAAAATGAAATTTACTGCTTACAGTTTCAGAGGCTGGGAAGTCCAGGGAACACATATGGTGAGGGTCTTCTTTGGTGGTGGCTTTACAGCAATGCAGGAATCTTAGATGGCAGAAAACACTGGAGCAGAGAGAGAGAGAGCTCCTCATGTACTCTCCTTTTAAAGCCCTCATAACCATGCCCATGACCATCATTATTAATCCATTCACTGTAGTGTGGTCCTACTATATAATCATCTTTTCAAGGCCCCACTTTTCAATTGCCATAATAAGATTTCACACCCTTAACAGTTACAGTGGGGATTAATAAGCCTCAGTGAGGTTGGGGGTTGGGTATCCAATCTATAGCAGTACTGTAGCCAAAAACACTATATTTTTTTCTCAAAATTTTCCTCCTTTTAATGTTAATCTTACCAATATGTCTTAGTCAGCTTGGGCTGCCATAACAAAGTACCACAGACTGGATGGCCTAAATAACAGAACTTTTTATCTCACAGTTCTGGAGGCTGGAAAATCTAAGATCAAAGTGCTAGCTGATTTGGTTCCTGGTGAGGACCCTTTTCCTGGGCCTTCTAGTTCTGTCCTCACATGGCGCAGAGAGGAATGAACTCTCTGGTGTCTCTTCTTATAAAGACACTAATCCTATTAGAGCAGTGGATTAATCTCATTAAACTGCATTTACCTTCTTATAGGCCCTATCTCCAAATACAGTCACATTGGAGATTAGGTCTTCGACACATAAATTTTGGAGGGACACTATTCAGTCCATAATACAATGCATTGTTAAACCATCAGTTTATAGTAGTTTGTTTTTCTGGACTCCTGAGAGGCCACATGACATAGGAAAAGAACACTGGATTAAGCGTCAAATCAGTTTTATTTAGTACTGACTTGTGCAATCTTGGGAATGGAATTGAACCATGTGGAGCCTCTGCTCCCTACTCTGCAAAGTGTGGGTCACATGCCCTTATCTGGTAATGGGAGTGTTGCACTCATTAAAGTGACTCTTTGTAGACTAGGGCCACACGAAGCTGCTCTAGAAACTGTCAAGTACAGTACAAATGCTGTCATGAAAATAATAATGTGTTCAGATCCCCAAACAGGCTAGCTGCCAAAAAAAATGTGTTGTATGGTAGTCAGCAGGAAAGAATTAGAGAGCTATGTGCTGGGTTTGAATTTCCAAACCTTAATTAGGGTTTCTTATCCTGTTCTCCAAAGCAGACAGTTGTGCCCTAAGGAGATTTACCGACAAGCACAGAGTCAGAGGGGGGTGATTTATTATTTTTACAAACCAGGGTACAAAAAAACAAGATATGAAAAGGGAGAGTGAAGGTATAGCTTCCAGTGACTCTAGGCTTGGCTGATGGTGTGAAGTAGCCTTCTGGGGCTACCAGGTAGATTAAAGCACAGTCAGGTGAACTTCAAGACATCCTGAGATGGAAGCAGTAGGCAGAGCTGTTCCTTCCTTCTCAAAAATGCTTCTCCCCTGTATTTGTGCAGCAGCAATAAATAAAGGAGTTGTCAGAAATGTGGATGAATGCTCCAGACCTCTAACAAGGTGGGGGCTTATCTGTGAGGCCCCCATAGTCATCTCGCTATTCTCAAAGATACCTGCTTTGTTCAGTGGCTCTGACTTGATATTTCAGATCACTTTCTGGACTTTCATCTCGGCCATCATTTTAGGCCACGCATTTCTGGTGCCTTCTCTGATATAGATATACAGACACACACACCTATTGACCCATACTGTGTGTCTGGAAATAAGTTTTTATTAAAACATACATTTTCAACTATATAATTTGTACACAAAATTCACATTCCTTATCCAATACTCCAAAATATTATGAGTAGTACAGTAGAATTCTCTGACAAATGGAGGGCTGTACCCCTAACCTTTCTCTTCTATTAAAGGTGATGCTGGTAATTTGATTTTCAGCACCCCAAGTCTCCAGGACTGCTAAACCTTATTTTCTTCTTTTGAGGAAGCCCACTAAGTACATAAAGGTTGGCAACATTTTTCTATAATTGGCCAGAAAGCCAATATTTTAGGCTTTGCAGGCCAGATGGTCTCTGTTGGAACTACTCAGCTCTGCTGCTGTAGCATGACAAATGAGTGTGGTGTTCCAATAAAACTTTATTTACAAAAAAAGGCAGTGGGCCCTACTTTGCCCCCAGACTTTAGTTTGCCAACTCCTGATCTAAAGGATCAGTGTCCCTTCTTTGTAGCAGGGATATCTCTTTAGTCATATTTCTCTGCCTACTGTCTGGAAGCTCACATTATAATTTTAGGGATAAGGAATTCAGTACTTATATGTGTTTCAAAGATAGATATTTAATCATCTTTGCCTTCATTACTTTTAGTATCTTTAATATTTAAAATTTTTTCTGTGGTAATGTTTACCATATACATACAAATAAACAAAAAGCCACAGCTTTTCCTGGAAGGCACAAAAGGAACAATGCTTTGGCACTCATTTCAGAACTCACAATTACTTTAGGCTACTTACAGAGAGTTTTATGTTGAAGCCAATTCAGCCTTAAATGCTTTTTCACATACTGAAATCCAGGTTAAAGTGTTTCAAACAGGGTTATAGCCTCTGGAATTTTAAACTCATGAGGCAATTCATGCAAATATATTGCACATGGCATTTATTAAAATTATTTTTTGTAAAATCTCTTCAAGCAATAGAGGTAGAAAATTGTATGCGATCGCAATAACGAGTAAAAGAAGACAGAACATTAAAATACAGAAAAAACTCTGAACCAGTCTCTGAAATTCTAATAATTCCTTAAGGTAATCGAAGCAAATGCACACATTTATTGTGGAAAATAAGAATAGGCAACAGGAATGCTAAGTAGTGCTGTCTTCAATATTAAATTTAGATATAATCCAGAAAAAAAAGAGAGAGAGAAAAGCAATAGACTGTAAAGTTTCATAGTTGAGTTAACTGCCAAGAAAGAAACTATGTTAGAGACTAGTAATTTTTTCCCCAGTTCCTAAAAATACTATTCTTAAGAGTATATTTGGGTGTTATCTTGTTAGAAAGTACATTTGGCAGGTTCTAAGTTCTTTCAATTCCTCAGTGGCTGCGAGTCCATAGGTTGCATGGTTAATACTGAACAACTCGTACTCGTTTCCCAGCTTGTACATTGAAATTCTAAATGGAATAAGACATACAAATAGCCTTATTACCGTTTCTTAACAATGATAATCAATTGGATAACATAGGTCCATTAAGTTAGGAATATAAAGCACAAGAAAATGAATTTCTAAAAGAAATAATTAAGTTAACCCTGTAAGATCCCTTCTGACTCTGCTGTTCTAGGCTACAATAAAGTTTATAAAATCAAAAGGTCACAAAAACAAGTATAAAATACTTCTGAGTTAGTATGAATTTAGTTGAAATTTTATAAAAGAAGTACGGGACACGGCTTTTTTCTCATGTTCTTAGACTCATGTTCTTAGAAATTAAAATAACATTGTTTTTTGTCGACTTTTTATTTTTAGTGGTTTAATGATTTTTATATTATTTTTAGCGTAAATAAATGTTGGTGAAAAAAGTTTTAAAATGCCCATAATTCCATCTCAATTTTGCTTGTCTCCTTTAATATTCTCATATGATTTATACAGTTATAATTATATATAATTATAATGCAATTATAATGAGTTCATTGCATATAATATCCCATTTCCACTTAATTTACTTAATTTTTAGGGTTTTGCATAGTTTTCTAAATTTTTAATCATCAAATCTTAAAATAGATGATGCACCTAAGAATCACCACCATACCATCTCCCAGCTACCCATTATCATTTTTTCTCTAATCTTCCAGATATATTTTATGTATATAGAAGAAAATGTATTTATATATTTATACCAATGGTAGCATACTATAGACACTTCTGTGCCTTTTTTTTCTTATTCTAAATCACTCTATATCAGTTCATAAAGAGCTTTTTCCTTCCTTTTTATGACCATCTGGTATTCTGTTGTATTGATTTATCCTGAAAATTTTAATCAATCTCCTATTGATGGGCATTTAGGTGGTTCTAATCTTTTGCTTTACAAACAATGCTACGATAAAGAACCTTGAATGTGTAAGGTAAGTAGAGAGAATAGGGTAAATAGATGCATTTGAAATTAGATAGTTAAGATTGAATTGCCTCCAGAAAGTGGAACAATATTACGTCCTAATACCCATGTATCAGAGTGACAGTCCCCTCACTTTCTCTTATTATGCTCTTTGTCCCTGTCACCACACTTTTACATCTGTGTCAATCTGATAAGTGAAAAGGTATTTCAGTGAGTTTTAATTTGCATTTCTTTTCTTATAAGTGAAGTTCAGCATCTTTTCATACACTTAGAAATCTGTTTGCCTTTCCTTTTCTGTGATCTGTCTTTTTATGTAGGATTGTGACTTCTGGAAAAAGAAAAAAACCTAAATATTCAAAAGAGTCTGAATTAGTGAAAGTGATTTGTTCTGTATGTGAGTAACAAAATACACATTCTCTTCTTTTGATATTTTATTTTTCTGGAAAATCTAATAACCTGGTCATATAAAGATGTATTTTCTAGGTTTCAGTAATCTGTAGGAAGCTGGTGTGGTCAGTGACTCCATATCCAACCTCTAGAACAGTGCTTGGCACTTAGTAGATGCTCACCAAATTTTTGTTAGGAGAATGTTAGATTATTGAGCACCTGTTTTGTGACAGCCCCATGCTAGGTGTCCTGCTAATTTCATCTTTTAACTTCACAAAACTACATGGCAAACTACTCTCCTTGTTTTAAATATGGGGAAAATAAAGTTCAGAGCAGCTAAGAAATGTGTTTAAGGTCACACCAACCAGTAAGTGACTGAGCAGAGATTATAAGAAAAGTTTTCTATTCCGAAATTTCCCCCATCGGATCCCCGTACCAACCAACCACAAAAAAAAAAAAAAAAAAAAAAAATTCCCCATGTCCAGTCTTCCAACTATAATTTTGCCTTTTGTCAGTTTAGACAATTCTTAACTTGATCCCTTTACAATTGCTTTCATTATAGCTGAGGAAATTTAGTCCTGTTGGATCATGTTAATGGGAATTAACAGTAATTGGTGAAGGGCAAGGCTGAATAATTTTGCATGGCTTTTGAAAAGATAGGGCCATTGGTTTAATCATGGGTATATATTTATGATTTTGAAATGCCACATTTGCTTATTTAATATATAGCTTTTAAATAACAAATATACAGTCACTACTTCCTAACTAGCATAATATCTTGGTGAGTTTTGTAAGAGCTGAGATATCAAAAACGGTGGCTGACACCTGTTTGGGAAGGGCCTTCAGGGTGGCAGGCTTTCTGTGGGCTCAGTCTGGGGAATGGTTTGTCATTTTTTAGCTTGGCGGGTGCTAAATGATGCCTGAAGGGGTTCTTTTCAATTCCAGGCTTTATAAGGATAAACATATACTGCATTGAGAAGAACCAAACCTATACTAAAGGATGAATTACATACACTTCATTATTGATAAAGTATGAATATAATGGCAAGCTACAATTTATTTACAAATCTAATCTATCATTGATTTGAGTTCCTCTCTCCTCAAAATTCGATGATTCCGTGGTCAAGAACGGCCTGGGAGCACCTCAGTCTCTAGAATCTCTTCCAATATCATCTTGGTTTTCTCTCTTCAACCTGTATTGTCTGCTTATGATGCATGTTGAACCAGCGATTTCTTTTCAAGTTGTTATAGCAGAAGCCTCTTGTGGCACTCCATTTATATCTGTTCAAAGTTTAATCCTTAAAGTACAAGCTTTTTCCTCAATGGCTTAATAACTGAATTTCTAATGCTCTTGATATTTCTCCTTGTATGCATGCTATTATATCTTGTATATGACATATATTGTATACATTTATGTATGCATGTGTCTATCTTGCATACAATGCTATTATACAAATCTGTGCAGGAGGGTGCATTCTCTGTGTAACCCCTCCAACATGCCCGAAAAATGCTTTCTATTCTGTCTGCTTGGGGTGCAATGAGAGGGTGGATAGGGAAGGATGGGGAGGGAGAGTTATAGCCAAATGGGAAACACCATTGTTGCTGAGCACCACCTAGAAGACACTATTATTGCTCAAATGTTCTTTTTTTTCTATGATTGTGTCTTAGTCTGAAGATTGCTATTAAAATAACACCACAGACTGGGTGTCTTAAACAACAAACATTTATTCCTCATGGTTCTAGAAGCTGGGAAGTCCAAGATCTAGACACCAGCAGATTCAGTGTGTGGTGAGGACCTTCTTCCTGGTTCACGGGTAGCTGTTTTCTCACTTTGACCTCACATGGCTGAAAGGGTGAAGGAACTCTCTGGGGTGTCTTTTATTAGTGCACTGCTGTGCATTGAATGTTTTCCCCAAACTCTTTGAAGCTGGATCCCCATTCCAACAGTGTTAAGAGGGTGGGAAATCAGACTGTGGCAGTGTTGAAAGATGAGGCTTTTAAGAGGTGATTGGATCATGATGGATTAATCCATTTGTAGAGTAAAGAGTTAATGGTTTAGTGGATTGTCACAGGAGTGGCACTCATGGCTTTATAAGGAGAGCAAATGAGCACACTAAAGAGCTCTTGCCACCCTTGCCACATGATTCCCTGAATTGCCATCGGTCTCTGTATGGAGCCCCCACCAAGAAGCACACCCTCACCAGATGTGGCCCCTGGTCCGTGGACTTCCCATCCTCCAAAACTGTAAGAAATAAATTTCACTTTCTTATAAATTACTCAGTTTCAGATATTCTGTTATCAATGACAGAAAACAGACTATATAGGAACTAATCCCATTCCTGAGGGCTCCACCCTCATGTCCTAATCATTTCCCAAAGGCCTCACCTCCTAACGCCATCACATTGGGGGTTTGGATTTTAACATATACATTTGGGGTGAGGTGGGAGACACACTCATTTAATATGTAGGAGATTGTTTCTTGTTTGTCACCGAAATATGTTCTTTATGGAGTACCTACCTCCCTGTGGCAGAGCTTAGCCAACTAAATAGAAGCTTGGGTGTTGTTTAACTATTTTGTGCCTATTACATATGGTTTACTTAGGGAAATGTGAAACCAACATCCTGATTATACATTGATTCAAATCCTTGGTAGAACAAGGCAAGAATAAATAAATACTTATATCTCCATAAAATAACAAGCATGGTTAAGTATGCTCTTTAGGAATTACTGTTAGGAATTCTCTCATTTAGAACTTCTCATCCAACTTTTTATTTATGCCTTCTATCTTAAGTTTTAAATTGAATTCTCATATGGACCTGCTGTGTCTGTGTCTGTCAGATTACTTCTAAGCAAGCACATCTGAATGCTCACTTAGTTTGATTCTCAGAGGACCAGACCAGTATCAGGTTACCACGGTAAGATTCTCTCTGATTATGAATGATGCTGTCAGGATAGTAGCACATGAACTCCTGTGGTGAAAACCACAGTGTCTTGATCTTTGGTAATTTACCCACGTCTTTGCAGCCAGCCTCAGATTTCCATAGCTCCTTTTCTCCAGATGCAGAAACTCTTCTCATTTCAGCAGTGTGACAGAAGTCTGAATTCACAGTGATTAAGGACTTTTGGTAGTAACTTTATCTTCCAATGACCTTGAAAAAAAGATGTCTGCTTTCCTGTGTTTTCTTTATGCATGCAAGTACAATATTTGTTATCAATTGCTTTCTTCTGCAAGGGTTGCATTAAAAAATTTTTACCTTGAAAGCCCATGTAATCACATTTTCTTTAACATTGCTTCTAAGTTGGAGTTTAGTGTTGTTTCCTTCCTAACTATCCTTATTTTGTTGGAAAAGATAGAATAGGTTTGTATGCCAAAATTTGGAACCTCATTTCTGAAGCACTCAGTGTCTATATCAAAATATAGCTATGTATCTCAATAAAAGGCCACAGCAATATACTTTTACTTAACTTTTGCTTTTATTTCTTACCCTCAAGTGAAATTTGACCTTTATAGAGGTATTAACTGAGCTTATTTTCAGCTTGTGTCTAACAAAGATACAATTAGTTTCTCATGAACAATTTAAGGTATCTTGTTGTGTAACAATGTCCACAACTTTAACAAAAATACCTATTCTATAGTTGCACTACTTCTCTCTCTAGCCTGTGGATACACTATTGCTTGCAGTATATTGTTAATGTATTCTTTGCATCTTCTCAGCGTATACCAGGCTTTTTTATTACATTCTATAAATTGGGTACTCTGTATATAGTTCCTACTCAAGCATTTATTGAATAATGTTTTATAGCCTTCTGAGACCTGTAATTTCTACTAATTATTTTCTCCTATTCTTTTATCTCTCCAGATTATGAATTGCTTTAGAGTCTAGTCCGCTCCTTAATCACTTACGCTTCATGCTGGGTGAAATTCTGGTACTTCCCAAAAGTTATTTGCCTCTTGCAGCACTGAATCTGCATTATCCTTATGTCCTGAGAGTCTCTTGTTTCTTTTTCTAATCACAGTTTTATCTCCGACTTGAGCTCAGAGAGTATCTCAAAGTTTATGATTGGTTTATGACTCATAGGTCAAACTATCCCTCTCTCTCATTGTTAAGATAGGAGGATATGGCTTCAAAGTCAAATTCCCTAGTCAGCCCTGAGGGTTGTATTGATAATTGCACTGCACTGTGGTGGTGTAGAGCAAGTAGAGTATGTGAATTAAGAACTCTGACTTTAGAACAGGACTTCCTGGGTTCAAATTCTTGCTTCACCATATTCTAGCTGTGTGATCTTGAGCAAGTCACTTAATGCTTCTGTGCCTTACCTTTCTCATCTATAAAATAGGGTAATAATGTTATGGGTTGAATTGTGTCCCACCCACCTCTCCAAATACATATGTTGAAGTCCTAATCTCTGATACCTCAGAGTGTTACCTTGTTTGGAAACAGAGTGGTTGCAGATGTAATTAGTTAAGATGAGAACATACTGGAGTAAGTTAGGTCCCTACTCCAATATGAGTGGTGTCCTTATAAAAAGGGGAAATTTGGACATAGACACCCGCACACAGGGAGAACACTATCGAAGATGAGGTTAGAGATCTACAAGCTAAGGAGTGCCACCGATTGCCAGGTTGTTTTGAGGATTCAATATGTCATTATGAGTAACGTGCTTAGAGTAGTGATTGACATACAGCAAGCACTAATTAATATTAATTAATATTAATATTGATAATAATTAATATTAAATAATTAATTAATTTATTAGGTGCTAGTTATGTGCCATGCATGCCTAGCTGCACACTGGCTATGTGTATACAGCATGTGATTTCAGAGGTATTAGAAACCTCCAAATACCTGCAAAAATGCAAATTCCTTCATTCTTCTTTTATAAGTCCCTGTCTCAAGTTAAAATAGTAATAGCGCTGATGATATAGTCATAGTAGTTACAACCATTTAATTAAAACATTTCCTGTAGAAGAGGTACTTGCTAGGTGCTTTATGTACATTATCTTCTCTCTCTTCCCAACTGCCATGTACTGGTGTCCACCGCTGATATTTGCAGTCCTCTGTGATCCCTGGTCATCAGGCCCATGGGCTCTGTCCTCATCTCAAGACTCATCACCACCCCACTCCCAGCACCTCTGCCCTCTCTTTAGGGACCAAGGAACTGTTTTCCCTATTCATGCTGGGGCAAGCATGAGCCTGTAAGGCTGTACTCAGGCCTTTTCCCTCTGTTCTGGTTAGGCTCTGCTGCATAACAGATCACCTCAACACTTAGTGGCTCGAAACAACAATGATCATTTTATTTCTCTTAATTTCTATGGGTCAAAAATTTAGGAAGGGCTTGGCTGGGTAGTTCTGGCTCAGGGTCTTTCAATGCAGGTGCAGTCAGATGGTGGCAGGTGGTGGAGCAGTTATGGGCTGGCCATACATCTCTCTCTCTTCCTGAAATCTCAGGGCTTCTCCAGGGGATCTCTCTGTGTGAGTTGCCTTGGGCTTCCTCACAGCATGGCTGCCTCAGGATGGTTGGACTGCTTATGGGATGGTTCATTGCTCAGGCATAAGACAGGAGCTGTGATGCATTTTGTGATCTAGTCTCAACAGTTATGTAGTGTCACTTCTGTATTTTATTGGTGACTAGAGAATCAGAAACTCACTGAGTTTCAAGCTGGAGGGCCAGTTGAACCCTAACCCTTGATGAGGGAGTGGAAAGATTCTAGAAGAGCATGTGAGTTAAGAAACATTGTATGGCCTTCTTTGGAAAATATCTTCTTGTGTACCCCTAGACACTTTTTCTGTGAATCACTTAGTTTTGGTTCAGCATTTGCTTCAGCAGCTTAGAATAGAAAATTCAAGTTATGGAAGCCTAAACAGGAAAGGGATTTATGTTTCTCTATGTAGAAGAGCTCCAGTGGCGGGCAGTCCAGGGCTGGTATAGTGTCTCCAGAGTCATCGTGAACATCTTCTGTCTTTTTGCTCTGCCATGGTTGGTGAGTGGCTTCCCTTCATAAGTTTGCTGGTTGGCTTTAAGGTGGCTGCTGCAGTGCCAATCATCTGTGTTGGCAACATCATATCTATGTTCCAGAAACCATCCGGGAGAAAGGAAAAGGTAAAAGAGGGACACTTTTCAGCTGAGACAACCATCTTTATAAAGATTTCTTTGAAGTCCCATCCAATGACTTCCAGCTAAATCTCCTGAATAGCTTGGCACATTGCTTCACTTGAAATGCAAAAGAAGTTACTGAGGAAAAATGAAAGAATGGATATCAGGTAAGCAGCCAATAGTGCTGGTCACCCTTAGACATTCCACCTCTACTACTTGAGGTCCATGCTTGAGGCAGCACTTCTCTCTGAGGCCTGCAGCCTTCCCAGGGACACCTGGAGAGTGAAGCACAACTCCTGTCTGGAAACCTTCCAGTCCTACCTGAAGTCTCAGTGTTCAGGGCATGAGGTACCTTTTGCAGGGACCTACACCAATAACTGATGCTTGGCTCCTTTTCCAGGACTGACCCCCCTCCTCAAAGATGATCTTTCTCTGAACTCGTAGGACACATTGATCACTTACATTATCATGTGTTCTTCTGAAGCTGTTGCTTATGTGACAAACCCCATGCCTTTCTCTCATTGGGCTTAATTTTTGTTACCCAAGGCTAAGAATGTAGAATTCAAAAAAGATATTATTTCTCCAAAAGCCCAGGTCTTATAATTTGATGTTTTGTTTTTTAAGAATATTATCTCTGCCACAAACTTTAAAAATCCATTCAGGAAAATAATCCCTTCCATAAATCACTTGATTCCTTTTTCTATCCTGAAAGTAGCCTTATGGAACAATACAAGAAGAAAGCTCTCACTGTTGCCTGGAATAGAAACAACTAAATACAAGTAGAGGGAGTGGGAGGAGGAAACTTGGGGAAGACTTGAAAATGTTTTTTATTTTATTTTGTTTTTGTGGCTGGCTGGTACAGGGATCCGAACCCATGACCTTGGTGTTAACCAATTGAGCTAACCAGCCAACCCAAGACTTTAAAATATTATCTACTAAAATAAACAAGAATAATACAAGCCAGAAGGGTGATACAGTTAAAGGAGCTGAGAAGTGCAAAGAGCAAAGACCGAGGACCATAAGGGACAATGTCACAGGACAGGGACTACAAGGACAGAGTCCTGGAAAGACTCTGATGCCAGGAAACGGAGGAATGGCATTGCACACAGGAACAGCCCCAGATTGAGAGGGCTCTGTTAGGCCAAATTGCACAAAAAAAGTCTGAAGTGTTATTCTGTTTTATTAGGAAATAATTTTTTTTTAATACTTTGCATGACACCCCATCATTAGCCAACAGGTATTTATGAAGCATTGATTTGTCCAGGTTGCATGCTAACCCTGAGATTTTAAAGCTGAAAGGACCTTATTTCTGACTTTAAGGAGTTAGGGGTCTTGTTAGTGGAAATAGATGTATAAATAAGTTATAGTATAATTCGATCCATGCTATAAATGAGGTACAGGCTATAGCGGTGGATGGATGAATGGATGCATTGAGCATGTAGTTATTGAGATAATTACTTCCCTGCCTCTATGTGACAGGCCCTGGGTGCCTTTGATAGGGGTTCACCTGACTGGTCTTGGGGATCCAGGGAAAAAGAAAAGCAGACTGTTTCTGAGCTCCTTGAACTTGTAGTCTAGGAATGAAAGGGGAACTCTAACTGCCAGACATAAAGGTTGGCTGAACTCTCACATTTATACCCTGTTGCAAAATCAGGGCTATAACTGTGGAAATTTTGCTGTTAATATTTTAAAAAATGTAATAATTGCTGTATTTGAAAAGGACTTTAACAGCTTCCTTGAGAAAATAAAAATGAGCGCTATGCAGATAACGTTTTTAGACTTTCTTTTGCTGGCATAACACCAGGAATTCAAATGAGTGGGTTATAAAATAGGTAGATAGGAGAATATTCGTGGTGAGAAAAATGTGAACACCCATTTTGGAGATTTTCTTATTCTTTTTTTTTTAACTGTCTGTTTCTATTACAATATTGGTAAATGCAACTTCTTTTGTCTCTTCCGTTAAACCAAAGCATCTGAATATTGACTAGAATATATATCTTAACATACTTGCCTTTTTTCTGAAATTAATAATTAACACACACATGTTGAAAGCCTCAAATGTTTCCAAACCAATGTTAATTAAGTCTACAACATGAATTTTCATTTGTTCACTTGACAAAGGGGTTTATAATCCTGTTTGGAGTGATATGTCCATGCATTCTTGAAAACTTAACTGAAAATGCCAGTGTGTATGTCATTAAGGCTAAATTGGGTATTCAGAAGATCCTTATGTCAAATAAAATTCCATTTTATTTTAGAGAAAGCTCCACTCAGACTGGTCTGATTGGAACAGACCGATCAACATTAAATGTCATGTTCAACTGTCTTGCAGGTCCTTCATTCCTTTACTGATGCCATCTTCGATGAGTGGATGAAAAGATTTAATCCTCCTGCAGATGCCTGGCCTCAGGAGCTGGCACCCATTGGTCACAATCGGAAGTATAACATGGTTCCTTTTTTCCCTCCAGTGACTAATGAGGAACTCTTTTTAACTGCAGACCAACTTGGCTACAGCTATGCCGTAGATCTGCCAGGTAACCAATACAACCTCTAAACGGGTGACTCATTCATCTTCTAAAGGAACTTTCTTTCTTTCTTTCTTTTTAATGTAAACCAAGACCTTTAATTGAAGCATTCAGGTCTACTTAAGTTTATTGGCCATTTTCTAAAATATATGCATTTAGCAAAATGAGCCTTTAAACTACCAATTAAACATCAGAAAGGGACTAGTTAGCTGACTGTTGTTTTAGAAAAACTGAGTTATTAAGAGACCTTGTTTCACAGAAGAACTATCTACTCCTACACCTTATCTGAGAATCTATCTGGATTAATGGAATTAATCAAAAACTGCTTCATGGTTGTTTGACGTGTCTAACCAATAAAGTAAAAATGAGCTAGCTAGCTACGTGTGGACAGGGACTAGTGGTACAGGGGGACACTCAGCTCCTTGCTGAGGCTCCCCCAAATCTTGTTACCGAACCCAGGTCTGTCTGCCTATCCCCAAATAAAATCAAACAATCCAAAAGTCAAATGTTGGTGAAAATGGAAGTCAGCTTTTATTCAGGAATACCGGTGACCTGAGGGGAGAGGTTAGGCTAACCCATCTCTCCAGTAAACCTGAAGGAGAGTGACCAGACTAAAGCCATCTCCAAGACTCAGATTTACTGAGGGGTTTTTAAGAGAAAGCTGAGGGAATACAAGGTGGGAAATGAAAAACAGGAGGGAGAGGGATGTGAGCATGGGGGCTCGGTGCAAGGAGCCAGGTGACACATCTCTCCAAGGCTTGGTCTGGTTTCTGTTCCCATCACTGCTGTTGTCTCAGGGTCCTGCCAGAGTGGGTGGAATCAGCACAGCTTTACTGATGTCTTTCTTGGTTTCCCAGGGTCTAGATCATATGTGCAAGTCTACAGCTCCAGGCTCTCTGGAAAACAATGCTACATTCATGTAAATAATGTCATCTTGCCCCATAAACAAGGTTCAAAATATCAAATAACCATGGGAAAAGAGGGAACTCAGAGACATGCATTCCAAGAAAAAAATCTTTTAGAGTCTATGCGGTTTTAGCTCTCAACATGGCTTCAGTCCTGCTTGGTACAACACTGGCAGGACTCAGAGATCATTACTTGAAGGCAGGGCTGGAATTAGGGTGAGGCAAGTTTGGCATTTTCCATGAACACAGAATTCAAAGGGAGACCCCAAACTCAGTAATCAAGATAGGTAATAATATAAGGCAATATTTTAAATATCAAAATTAATGCAAAAAGTCATGATGAATAATACCTCATCAAAGTTTTAAATAAAGACAGACTGCTGTCTGTTTGTTTGCATTACATCCCTGCATTATTTTGTAACTTGATCAGTCCTCTCCAGTGAGCCTATACCACCCCTGCTGGGTAGGTTTATGAGGGTTGACATTGGCCTGAGAACAGATTGGGCTACATGGGGCTTTATGTGTATATATTTTTCTAAGTTATAAGTCATATTTTTAAATTGTAGATCTTTAACATTTCTCACTTGTTTGAAATATGGGAGGGTGTCTTGACAAGCATATATAAGGCACACATTTTTCTTTTTTCCTAAGGCCCCAATATGGCTCCACATGCCATTTAAAGAATCTTAGGGCAGGTTGAGAAAGGAAAAGTAAAACAATAAAAAATACCTTAATTTGTCGAGAAGCTGAAAAACACATAGCCTATCTGCTGTGAATTTTCCCCATTTGTGCTTATTTCCTCTTCCCCAAATCTCGGCCTACAAAGGAATCAGAATGATTTCTGAGCTCAATTGATCACCCTCTGACCTCAGAGTCTTTCAGGCCCTGGAACCCGTCTCTTGTTTTTCCTTCTAGCTCTGCCTCTACTACTTCTTGTTCTCCTTACTGATTTGAAGTGTCCTTTCTTTGGGCAGCTAAGGATATCTCTTTTCAACTTCTTTCTCTTTTCTCTGGGATCAAATATAATAATGAAAAGGTTTAGAATGTGCATCCTGCTTTCATCTCCTCTGATAACAATCAAGTAACAGGCATAGGCTGAGTCCCAATTATACCCAGAACAAGTTAACTCATCAGAAGATCGTGTTCATTTATTGGTTTGACAGTGAAATTTACAATCCTATCTGGGGAGCTATAACTATAAACAGTAGAGGAGGAAAAATTGTCTTTCCTGTAAACTTTTAGGTTCATTGACTAGCCTTCAAAGTGCATTGACAAAAGAAAAATTAACAGGAGAAAAGGCATACAAGTTTTGTTGGATGTTAATTTTTATGTGACATGGGGGCCTTCCTAGAAAAGAAGTGAAGACCCCAAGAAACAAACAGGCCTGACAGCTTATATACCAATCCAACACAGAACAAGAAATTTTGTAGATGTGATGAGACAAAGGAAAAGTGATCTGGGCTTTTGTATTAGTTCATTTCTGTTGCTTATAACAAAATACTTGAAACTGGGTGATTTATAAAGAAAACAAAATTTTTTGCTTACAGTTTCTGAGGCTGGGAAGACCAGAGTCCATCTGGTGGTGACAACAGCAACCCAGGGGTCTCACATTGCAAGATGGTGGAAGCAGAGAGAGCAGAGAGAGAGACAGACTCTCTTCTTCTTTTAAAGCCCTCAGAACCATGCCCCCGACCACCATTTTTAATCCATTCACTACAGCATGGTCCTACAGTCTAATCACCGCTTCAAGGCCCCACCTTTCAATGACCATAATAGGATTTCCCACCCTCTTAACAGTCACAGTGAGGATAAAGTTTCTAATGCATAAAACTTGGGGGACACAATTCAAGCTTCAATAGTTTGGGGGTACATAAGCTTTCAAAGCTTTCACCACAGCTTTCAAAGGTGGCAGACTGTGGGAAGGTAAATATATGGGGAAACTAATGGAGTATAAGGGCTCTTAGCAAGGTTTGTGTGTGGGGCTCCAGCTCAGTATTGATGGGATCTTCTTCATGGCCATAAAACTTCCCTGGTCAAGAGGATTTATGGCTGTCCTTAACTCTCAGGAGTTTCTGCGTTTAGTCAGATGAGGTAAGCTCTGGGAAGGCTTCTTTCTGCATTTGCTGAATCTCACATGCCTTCAGCTCAAAATAATCCTGTTTTAGGGAGGCACATTCTGATCCCCTTCACATCAAAGTTTGGAGAGGAAGTGAGGGATTTGGGAAAGTCTTCTTGAAGGAGGTGAGTCTTGAATTAGAAGGGAAGAGATTGGCAGATGTTAGGTAGGTGGGGGAGCATTTTAGATTGAGGAAGGGGAAACAGATCAGTGAAAGGCACATGTGGTCTATGTAGAGGCCTGTGAGAGGAGAGCCTGGTTGTAGTGGAAGGCTTGGGTGGAGGAATACCATAAATTAAGGTCACATCTGTGAGAGGGCCTGATTATGGAGGGCCTTAAAAACTAGGCAAAAACCAGAGCTGGCCCGTGGCTCACTCAGGAGAGTGTGGTGCTGATAACACCAAGGCCACAGGTTCAGATCCCTATATAGGGATGGCCGGTTAGCTCACTTGGGAGAGCGTGGTGCTGACAACACCAAGTCAAGGGTTAAGACCCCCTTACCGGTCATCTTTAAAAAATAAATAATTAAAAAAACCCCAAAACTAAGCAGAGTATTTGGACAATAACAAAAGGAATTATTTTTGGTTCCTAAACAAGGAAATCACAGAATAAAAATCTGTGTTTAAGAAGATGAGACTAGTAATAGGTGTCGCTGGGTTGTAGCACGAGGAGACAAAATCCTCCTGGAGGAATCCCATCGGATGAGCCAGGGCCCCTCTGTGAAACTGGAGGAAAAGAGCTAGAAAGACAATTTAATACTTAGATGAATATAGGGTATAGAACAAGAACCCAATTCAGAGGAACTGAAGTTAAGAATAGCTGGCCAAGGAAAAGATAAGTTTTAAAGAAATGACAAATGGGCATAAATATACTAAACATGAAATCCATTACTTTTGTGGAAGACTGCTTATAAAATATATTTGAGTAAAGGATTGAATTTATTATGTGGAAGATTCATATTTTATTCACAACTGTTTACATGGGTACAAATGTCATTTGCTTCTGCTTCTTCTCCTGTTACAATGGCCAATCTGATCTCTCTCACATATTTATCACCTTATAAGAAAGGTTGAGACAGTAGAAGAATATTTACACCCAAGGGTTATATACATTGCAGTTCCCCAGATACCATTTTTCGTGCACTTTAATAAATGAATTTCTGACTCACAAAAGGAGTTACATACTTCCTTGGAGGCTTTATTCTGCACAAACATCTATTGTAACAATTTTTTTTAAATGCAATAAGCCATATTTAAATAAAGAAATGCCATATCCCGCTTCCTCAAGAAAAACAATTGTGGATGTGATGAATAGTTGGTGAGGAAGGAGAAAATAAATTTTATTCTAGCAAGAGTAGTTTTGCTTTATCAACAAAAATGCATGTGAAAGGCAAATAAGTTTATGCTTGCCTTTTCTAAGTGTATTCAGCTGATGAAAATCCTGACGGTAGACCCTTCTCTTCTGCTTTAATTTCAGTTGTAGAAACTCCAGGTTGGATCACAGTTTCACTGGTTATGGGAATCCTGGTGGCCTTGGTGGGTCTTTTTGTGCTGCTGTTTTTTCTTCAATATAGACGACTTCGAAAAGGATATACACCCCTAATGGAGACACGTTTAAGCAACAAGAGATACACAGAAGAAGCCTGTGGTGCTCCTGCCTTACCCTAGAGAAGAGGCCAGCCAAGCTGTAGTTCTGACCTTGACATAAACAAACTAATCCTCACTGTTCCTCCTTTAGCTGGGGATCTTTGGCGTAGGTCCCCCTATTGTGGTGACGATCCTAAATACAGAAGATGCTTGGCTGTGGTTTCTGTTTTGCTTGTTTGTTTAACAAACACAAGCTACAGTGCTTGGGCTATCTCTATCATCAAATAGAGGTAGAGCTGACAATCTGTGGTATCTGATAATAATTCCCCATATTGATATTGATGAAGCCTCCTCCTGTTCTGAAAAGCGCGCACACACACACACACACACACGCACGCACGCACGCACGCACGCACGCACGCACGCACGCACGCACACACACACACACACACACACACACACACACAAATGGATCGAGTGAATTCATTGAAATTTGCAGGTCAGTATAATTTGAGACCTGGACAAGACCATGGTTCAATTTCTCTTAGCCCAGTGTCTTCATTGTAATGGCATGGAGGTGGGGGTTGGCAGGTGCTACATGAATCACCAAAATAGTTTAGCTATAAACATCTGTGCTTCTAGGAGCCCTCCCCGCCATCTTCATGGACTTCTTTTCTGTCTTTTCCTCTTTGCTTTGGAGATGAAAGTAGGACTTATTTTCCATATAGGACAGAGAATGAATGAATGAAAGATCAGTTCAGTTGTCTTTTATAAATTAGTTGTCTTTCATAAATCTGCAGTTCTTAACAGTAGACCTATTACAAGATTCAATTAGCTGGGTAAAGATTGATCTTACAGTGATAAATAAATAGATGAGTGAATAACATTGTAGAGCTTCCTGCTTAGTTATTATACTGTTCTAAATCTATTAACAAGTGTAGAATCACTCTTTCCATGGAAGGTTGACTGGAGAAGGCTGGGAAGGTTATATTCCTGGACAAGAGACAATTTGATTGGAGTTCTAGTCCTCTGAGTCTTATTTTGCTGATCTTGAACCAATTCCTTTACTAGGTAGTCTCAGATAAAAAATTACTCACATATAATGTTTGGTTTATTTTTAAGAGTTGACTTTAGATTAATTAATGCTGCACTGTACTAGCAGTTACTTATGAATGCCAATCAGCTGTCTTATCATTTGAAAGCAAACTATCTGTAAGAAATATGACAATTCAGAATTCAGTGGTTATGTTCTGCTAAGTAATGATCAGATCATGAAAAATAGAAATAAGGCAATCTTTACTATGATGTTCAGACTTATCACGATGGTCTGCTTCTGAGAAGTTAACTGTTATTGAAACTTCAAGGCAAATTTCATCTGCTCATGTCTGGTATCCGTGCATCAGGACTGAAGCTGAAGTTCTAGAGGGTGGCCCCTCTGTTGGTTCATTTTGACCCCTCTCAACTGGAGTGAGTATGTGAAGAATGGGTGTAAAGGGGGCCCTGGAGCTGCCTTGTATATATGGGGAACCTAGAGGGTGAAAGATTCACCAGTAATCAGTGTTGTCCCTTGGAATAGGACTGCTAAAGCCAAAGAAATGGCCAAAGCCCAGTTGGAACTGAATTTGAGTCTGAGTCGCATAAAGACACAGGTGTACCTGAGAGTAGGCTCAGCGATGAGAATCAAGATGGCCCAGGGTCCTTCGTGCGATGAAGCCCCTCTTGGGCTTTTTAGCCACAGCCACATGCATAGATCTCGGTTCCTGCTGTTAACAGTATTCATGGAAAATACAGCAATGTGTTGTTAACAAGCTCCTCACTGAAAGGTTTATGCTCTGAGCTCAGGGTAGTTGAGGAACACGTTTTTACTTTTTAAACCAAAAGTGAAATATATTAAAGTGAAGATATAATTGTGCACAGTAGATACGTTCTTGATAAGTTATGTATAAATCAATTATATGTTAAAAGCACCAGGGGAAATAACGTTTTATAGATGAACTATTATGAATAATTCTATAAAGTAAATAACCACCTCTAGCTTATCTTTCAGGTATATCAGAATTTTCATACATCATGTTCTTATAAAATTTGGTTAAAGCAAGATCTATCTGAGGTAGAAATAAATAGCAATCATTTATACTTAACTACTTTTATCTATATGTGTACAACTTTTTATAAATATGTTTTATAATGTCTTTATAAGAAAAATAATTTCCTAATTTTGGAGTTCATATAAGAATAAAATTTTCTAGCACTTTTTAACCTTACAATAAATCAATTATGAATGCCTTTTAACAAATCTAAACCAGCAGAATAAAAAGTTGGTATATACTTACATTGAATGTTATGCAAATAAACTCAAAATGTCAGTGAGCAGTGTGGGGCTATACTTCTCAATGATGGGGGAAAAATTCAACCTTGGAGAAAATGAACAGATCACTTTATATGTTGCTATCCTCCGTATTAGAAAAATTGTATATATATGAATGATGATTTCAATAGGAATGCTTTTATAAAGCTAACATTCATAAGTGAAATGAACTCCAATAGTATCTTTCCTTTGTGGATTAAATTCCCTTCTAATTCTGAAATTCTTTGACATTAATTTGTATCTTGCTTAGGATTTAACGTTGTAAATTATAACACTTCTTTTTTTTTTTTGGCAGCTGGTCGGTACTGTTAATTATAATACTTCTAATGAACAATTTTAATCTCACAATAACAGGAAGTAGAAAACTTATTAAAGAGAAAAATAAAAATAAATGTTTTGCATATTACTGTTTGTCTTTTGGGGGTTACTGTTTTTTAACTTGTGCACATCAGCTCCTGTCTTTTGGACACTCGACATATGTCTAATGAAATATATATATACATGCAAAATACATAATAACTACTTTACTTTTGAAAATAAGTTCTTAAACCGATGTTCTACTTTCTGGTGAGTTTCTAGGCACTTGCTGCTTCCTGGACCTCTATTGTACAGGTAGGAAAGGAGATGCCAGCCTTTCCCCAGGTGAAGTGTTACTTTTGATATCCCCACAGTCTAATGGCTGATCTCGAGGTGGTGGTGGGTTGACTTCTTCAAGTCACTGACTAGGGAGGACGTTACTGCCACAGCTACTTGCTGATCCTCCAGGGAAGACTTCAAGGTCAGTTAACTTGTTGGAGACCCACAGAAGAAGGTAGTTACAACCAATGAGGTAATGGTTCATGTGTTAATCACTTCCACATCTAGACTTGAAGTTAGAGGCCAGATTTTACACTCCTTTGTATAGCTTCACTGTCATTATATCAAAGCACCTTGCCTTAAATACGCAGAAAGTGTTCGTGGCTAACTGATACAGGTACATAAAAGAACCAATTCACCCCCAGTGATAGACAATTGCTTTCCCCAATGGAATGGCAAAACCCAAGGTTGAACTCTTCCTGTTTTTACAGTGCCTTGCTCATTCTGAGTACTCTACAAAAATTTTCTGAATGAATAAATGAGTGAATAAACTAATCTCAAAGTAAAACTTTTCATGGAGGGCCTCTGGCATCTGTTTCAACATGTACTGTATAAAACATAGAAGAATGGAATCTTGTATTCCTACCATGAAATTAACAACAACCTATCCTTCAGCTTTTGAGGTGTACATATGCTAGATGGAGTTTTATTCCGTGCCACCTAATACAAGGGGACACTCTTCAGCTGCATTTTCTTTCTAGATGCATCTTCTTCCCAATATTGGTAGCCTTTAATTCTACCATTTATAGGGACTAGGATAGAAAGTTAAGATTTCCACCTTCTCCCCTAAGTCCTCACACATGTCATTTTAGGGTCTCCCACTGTCTGATCCTCTAAAAGCCTTGTTTCAGTGGAAGGAGTTAGTGGACAAAGTGTTTAGTCAGGCAAACTAGTGCCTCTCTCATGCTGATGGACCCAAACAGCGTTGCTTTAGAAACTCTCCAAAGACTCAGTACATTTACTTTAGCTGCAACAGCAGTTCAGGCTGAAAATTACCCTTATGAATTTAATTATGCTTTGGCAGGTAGTTTAGTGAAAACTTGAAAACAATACATAAGAAAATTGTAAGCTATAGGATAGGTTAAAGTTTTCTAACACAAAACAAACAAAAATATAACGCATATTCAAGACCTGTATGCTCCGTATATCTTCACCAAGATGACATCTATTTGGTAGAAACCATTAACCCACTTGTCTTATTTGCCACATAGACAAATCAGATTCTCGGATGTAATGTGACTGAACTTGGTCTTTTAGCAATTGTGTACTTTTTTGGTGGATGATAACATAAGCTTAAACTATCACAGTGTCTCCCAAGTGTAATTGTTCTCCGTGTTATAAATAATGCTAAGTAGAAAGTCTTGAGTTTAACCTTCTTTGTTAAAGCAATGGAGGTTTCACTGCCAGACTTATACACCCTGATTACTCATTCACTTTAAATGTAATTGAGTGTCTCTGAATTTGCAATTAGGCACAATGATTATCTTGATTACTAGAGGAATGGAATTAGGTTTACAATAAAGCAAAACCTGCCCTCTTGTGTTTTCTTAGAAAATTGCACGATTTATTAAAATTCTTACAGCTATTTTCCTCTATCATGGTTAATTGCCTGGCCAGAGGGGGGAAAAAAAACCCTGGAAGATTTATCATAAATTCAGAAATCAGAACAGATAGAGTACAATATTTGGAATGCAACAGTTTCCTGTGCAGGCTCTCAGAATTTCATTTTTTGTCTGTTTTGAAATGTGAAATGTTTACCAGCAAGCCATAAAAATTTGGGGGAACTTTTCAGGCTACTGGGCATAACTCTTTTATGCTTGGCAAATACAGGGTATAATTTAGCTAAATATTATTTATACAATCTTGCTGCAGCTGGAGATTGGAGAAACTTCTTTTTCTATTAAAAACTGTTATCAAGGAGAAAAATTTTGGAAAAGTTTTTAGAACAAATATTGGATCAGTGAATTAAAACCAAATATAAATATCTGAATTCAGGTGTGGGTGTGGCCAGTGCTCGAAAATGTCTTTCACCGTGGAAAATTCACTTTTCAAAACCGAACTGTTGGCCTGATGGTGACAAAGCAAATGTTTATTGTGTGCCCACAGTGGCTTTTTATATGGTGTTTGAAAAAGGGTCTCAAACGATAAAGAAAACATGGTCTCTATCCAATTTTTGTTAAGCTTTCCTTTCTAGTTCATAAAGATGAAAGGGGAAACACAGGGGCAAGTCATTATTTGCTTTTCCTGAGAAGTTTTGTTTAAGGGAGAAAATTGTGGCTCCAGTTTTCTGGCTGCATCCGCCTGCTAGTCTTCTCTGGAGGTTGTCTCTGGATGGGAATTTTAGACCTGGTGATAGTATCTGTTTTTATGGAGAATACAGAAAAGGAAAATGAAAGTGCAAAAAATTGAAAAGTCAGACTTGAAACACTTCAAATTCTGCCAGAAGACGCAGTCTTCCTCTGAGGAGAACCACCAACTTACTCCCTGCAGATACATATGGAATTATGGGGCACACTTTGCTGAAGACTATTTCCAAAGCAGCAAATTAATTATCGATGTTTCTGCATGAAGTTTTATTTTTAATATTTTTATTTGCTTTTTCAAATAGCCTGCTTTGCCTTGCTGATTGCCACTAATCAGTTTTTTCTTTTTAAAAAAGTCTTTGTATTTCAAAAGTCTTGTATTTTACATCAAGGAGGTATGCTCAGCTAAAATGTCTGTGTGTTGGTGCTTTAAGCCATTAGACCTATTTATATGAGCAAATGATTGGCCTTGAAAACAGAAATATAATCTCAGTCATAATCAGTGCAGTTAGCTATTGTTCCCTTTTCTCTTCTTGAACTACGACAAGCACACAACTTTCAGCCTTTCCTAGCTCGAAAACTCATATTTGAGCTGCACATTTTCTTTTCATTTCAGGCATTTTACAGTTCTGAGGCTTGTAACGTTTTACAGACTCAAGGTCATTTTCTTTCTTTCTGTGCATTTTTCTCCTTAGTGATGTCCTCTTATCAAGATGTAGGCTTCTTTGTGTTTTTAATATTTTTATGTGAGATAGTCCCGACTCTTTGATCCTGTGCTGACTCTAAATTGTTTGCTGTCAGCCACACTGAGGGGGGAGCTGGTGTGTCTCGGTGCCCGCTTGGTCTACCAGGCTCTTGACAGCATTATCAGGCCTCTCCAACAATCAAAGGGCTCTTACAACCCAGTAATATGCAAATTTGTTCCTTTTCTGCTTGTCTATCTCAGCCCACATTTTCCAGCTTAGTTGCATAAAAGCAGGTGTAGATAAAATCATTCTGAAGTTGACGCTGGGCGTAGTGGATGTAAATTCCTTGTTTTTAAACAACAGCTACTCAGACCATCAACTTATGGTGAATTCACCTTGCAGCTAGATGGCTGCCTTGGACTTGGTTTTCCCCTTGCTGGAGAGGTGATGCAGTTGAGTGGCTTTTATCTCAGAGCAATCTATTCACCTTTGCTGTAGCTGTCAGAAGGTAAAACCCCTGGTGCTCTTTGGGTTTGCTGAGGCTTCTGGGTATGTACCTAACTATACATAGTCGCTGGAGAAAATCAAGACTTCTGTAGGCGTGGCAGCTCATTTCCCATTTATATCTGTTGGCTTTTCCCCCTAGAATTTGTTCCCTTCTTTGAACACTAAAAATGCCACTAGAAAATATCAGTTAAAGAACTCAATCTTTTTTTACATTCAAACCACCAGTAAGTGATCTGACCTTGATGAACTCCCAGTATGAAATCTCTGAAAGCCCAAGATAAGGGGTCTCAGCTCCCATGAATAATACCATATTTCCTGATCCCAGCCACAAATTAGTGTTCCGTACAATGAGAACATAGTTCTCTCTGTTGACATTTGGCAGGTTTCTTTTCATGCACATTGGCTCTGGCACTGGTTCCGTGGTTAGGGAGGGCTCTCAAGGGCTATTTTCAATGGCAAAGGCGCACTTGTGAGCTTCAATATGAATTGGCACTAGCAGCTGTGAAAGTGAAACTTGTTAGGAGAGTTTTTTCTTCCTTTCACTTTTTAATTACTTTAAGTTTTTGTGGTAAAATAAGCATAATATAAAATTGGCCATTTGAACCATTTTTAAGTATACAATTTAAAGGCATTGAGTACATTTACATTGTTGTAAAGACATCACCATTTATTTCCAGAACTTTTTCCATCTTCCCAAATAGAAACACTGCCAGTAGCTCAGCTGGTTAGAGCGCAGCCTAACCAAGGTCAATGGTTATAAACACCAAGGTCAATGGTTCGGATCCCTGTACTGGCCAGCTTCCATAAAAAAAAAACCAACAAAACTGTACCCATTGAACAGCAACTCCCTGTTCCCCCCCCCAGCCCCAGGCAGCCTCTACACAGGCTTTGGGAAGTTCCTCCCTTCTCTGTCCTGAGACCCTCAGCTCTGGGATTTGAGTGGGAACCTGTCTTAAACCAATGACAGGACTCGATTGCATACCCTTGGCCACCATGTCTCATGAATGTAAAAGTGAAAGCCAAACAATGAGACAGGATCTTTGCTGAGGATTCTGGAAATAAAGACAAAAGACACAGCCTCACCTCTGAGGCGTATGGTGAGGTCTGGAGTCATAGCAGCCATTCACCTATTTTGGAGAGAATTTGAAGCAGCCTGAGGGGGTACTCATTCTTTTTAAACATTTTTAAAATGTAGGCCAGTTTGAGTTGGGGTTTCTCTTACAATATGAAGAATCCTAACTAATAAACTCATCTGCAGGGAATTTAAAAAGAAAGTGAGGAAACAGAGTCATTGGCTGGCTTGCTTATGTATGTATTTTCAGACACCATAATTCATGCTTTCAACTGAGTAAAAGTAATTTTTTCTTTATTCTCTAAAGATTGTAAGAGCAACAGACCACTATATCAATGCATAGTGAAGGAATTCTCTAAATTTGGAGGGACAGTAGCATGTACAGGTTCAGCATGTGGCCTCTGGAGGCAGACAGAGGACAGGCATTTACATTCTGACTCAATCGTTTATTGACCATGTAATCTTTTGTTAACTTTTATTTTTAACTGCTCTGAATTATTTTAGTTTCCTTGTCTGAAAAAAGATAATAATAATCTTCCTCTTGTTCCACACACACACACAGGTTGCTGTAAGGATGAACTGAGTTAGTATTGTGACTTCTTCAGAACAGTGACTGTGCATTAGACTGGGTGTTTTATTTATTTTCTCTTTTCAAAATTAAAAAAAAATTTTTACAGTGGGTGGTTTAAACTACAGAAAATTATTTTCTTACAGTTTGAAGGCTGGAAATCCAAGATTAAGTGGCCGGCAGCATTGGTTCTCCCAGGCCTCTCTCTGTGGCTTGCAGGTGGTGGCCCTTGTGCGACCTTTCACACAGTCTTTCCTCTGTGCATGTGTGCAGCCCTGGTGTCTCTCTGTGGGTCCAAATTTCCACTTTTATAAGGACACCAGGCAGACTGGATTGGGGTTTATCTGAACAGCCTCATTCTAAATTAATCGCCTCTTTAAAGGCCCTGTCTCCAAATATGGTTACATTCTGAGGTACCGGTGTTGGGACTTGAACCTGAATTTCAGTGGACACAAATTATCCTATAACACCCTGGAACAGAACATTTGCTCAATAAATATCGATATTATCTGTCAAATCTTTCTGGAAAGCCTGGTATATGAAACCAATGCTGCAGGTTAAACTTCATTGACCAGGATAGGAAATCCTGGCTCCAGAACTCAGAAGCTGGCTCTGCAGAGGATGTAAAGATACCTGAAAAGCTAAGCAGGCTCTGCTGTAGGATCATTGCTCTTTTGTTCACATGTGATTTCTTGGTGCTCAGCTGGGTTGCTGAGCCACAGATGGTTCCAGCTGGTGTCAAGACTTCTCACCACTGAGTGAGACAAAGAGGGAAGGAAGAGAGAAACAGAGAGAGGCGCTCTGAGGAGAGCCAAACAGCCTGCTAAACCCCGAAGGGCGCCCTGGCCTTTTGCACGTGGTGGAGAGAGAGCTGGGGTGTAAATGGTGTGTGAAATGTTAAATGTGGGTGAACTTTAAGCAACTGACGCGGTGCTCCTGCCTCATTACCAATTTCATTTTTTCTGCTAGTGAAGCTGGAGGAAATGTTGCCAGTTTTCAGTTCTTTCTCTCCAAGGAAGAACTTTAATGGTGGACTCCGGTTGGATTTACCACAGGCATGCCTCGGATGATCTGCGCCTGCCCTTTTCTTGGTTTGTCTCCCTTGGTTGGGCTTTCAGGTGGGAGAGACACAGAAGGGACTTGGGTAATCGAGAGGGAAAAGACTGACTAACCCCCCACCTTTCTTAGTCTGGAACTTGAGCTATTTATTGCCATACAGAACAGGCAAGAGAAACAAGATTCTCTATTTAGCACATGTCCCAATACTGTAAGGCTTCAGTTTAGTATTTTAACCTTCCAGAGGTCATTCATTTGTCTTTGCATCTTTTGTCTGTTTTCTTTCACACACTTGACTGTTGCAGTAGAACGTATTCTTCCAAAAATTATGCATTGACACTCTGAGGCTGCCTTACAAATTGCACATTGAATTTGCATATATCGCTGAACCAGTGAAAAAACTGTGAGCTACATTGCACCGGTGGCCACCTGCCAGGCAGCAGCTCAGTTAGGTTTTTCCCTCCCGCAGTACTTGTGCATGCATTCAAATATTTAATTTCATATTTACTCTTCAATGGTTTGAAAAAATCAATAAGAAATAAAGCAAAAGACATAAGTAAATAAATAAGAGAGAGAGAAGGATTTATACTAGTGAGAAGTTTCACAAACGATACATTTGGGACAAAGATGAAAACCAGATGAGGGGAGATGTAGCCTCTACAGAACCTAAACTGGTTAAATGTGGGTTTGAATGGGAAGAAAAGAATAGAAAGAACAGTAAAAAATTCTGAAAATATATCATCAGGGTTTGTGTTGGAATGGTGAGGTGTGATGAGGAATTTTAGAATGCTTTTTTCTTTTTTGGCAGCTGGCCATTTATGAGGATCCGAACCCCTGACCTTGGTCTTATAACTCATTGCTCTAACCACCTGAGCCAACTGGCCAGCCCTAGGATATTTTTTAACTCGTGAGGAGTATATATTTATCGTTGGACTTTTTTCTCTAATTTCTTTGACTATTTACTATAATTAGAATTAGAATGGGCTGCTGTCAGCTCTATGTTTTTGGCTGAGGCTAATTTTAATCTGCAATCCCAATCTGAACTATTCTTTTTCATTAGGCTGTACAACATCAAAATAATGTCTATTTATTTAAACTGTTAAACCTAAGCAAAATAAACTTCATTTTTGTCCCCTTGAAATTTATTCTTAGTAAAATTTAAAGAAACAAAGGAAGATATAATCTGGTCCTTTTATCAGTCATTGCTGTTAACCAATTCAACACTCAACAAATGGAAATCATATTCTTAACTGTAAATAAAAAACATTTTTTTTTCCCAAATAGACCTGACTGGGATTGCAACATTAAGGTCCAGGTATAATCACATCTAGTTTTTTCAATTAATTGTTGTATCACCCACTTGCTATATTAGTAAAAAATGTAGACATTGCATGATCTCATTCATATGTGAAAGCTAAAAAAGTTGATCTCATACAAGTGGAGAGTAGGATGATAGATACTAGAGTCTGGGGAAGGTTGGGGAGGGGGAAAGGGAGAGAGTGGTCAGCAGACACAAAGTCACAGCTGGAGAGCAGGAGTGAGTTCTAGTGTCCTACAGCACTGTTGGGTGGCCATAGTTGACAACAATTTATTGGATATTTTCAAATAATTGGGAGAGAAGATGTTGAATGTTCCCAGTACAAAGAAATGATAAATTTTTGAGATGATGGATAGGCTAGTTAGCCTGATTTGATCATTACATTGTATACATGAATCGAAATACCACGCCATACCTTGTAAATATGTACAATTATTATGTGTCAGTTAAAAATAATAATAAAAAATAAAGTTGGTGGAAAAAATCTAGGATTTCTTTCTTAGCTTTTCCTTCTTGAATTACTCAAAACCGCCTGGGGTTTATATAGTCCTTAGTCTAACTTCCACCCCTAGGAAAAAAAGCATTGGTCATTTATTAATCTATTCTTGCTGTTACTTCTCATTATCTCATGGTGTGGATTTATTTTGTTTTGTTTTGTTTGTTTTGGCTGGCCAGTAGAGGGATTAAGCCCCAGATTTCAGTGTTACGAACACTGGTCTAACCAACTGAGCCAACCAGGCATGGTGTGGATTTGGAAACTGGTTGTTAGCAGTTCACAAGTCACCCCGGTCCACTCTGTTCTGGAAGGATGTGTGCACAGGTGTCCACTGCTGTCCTTTGAGAGGGGCTCTTCCTTTCCCTTTGTGCAGGATGTGGCCTCCTCAGGTGGACTCAACTCTTTCAGTGCCACATGCAGGCGTCTTCCAGGGTACCAGTGGCCCTGGGAACAAGGGGTTGGGCATCTCCTGTTCCTAAACTCACGCCCCCCTTTCCTGCCGAGGGAAGGCGGTTTTTCCCTTAAGGGCCTGGCATCTTTTCCTTTACAAATCATGAAACTCAAAATGCCTGATCACACGTCTTTTATGGATCTGTAGCCTTCCCTGTTCTTGTTTCTAAGAGAAGCCAAACAAGGACTTTCATGGGGCCCTACATCCACTCCCGAAGAGACCTGATGGGGCACCTGGCTTTATAGCTCGACTCAAGTTTCAGATCCTGAATCTCTTCCCGATCTGTCATAGCCTTCTGAGCTTTGTAAATGCTGGTGATTGACATTCTAGCAAAATTTCTTTGAGTACTACAGGCTTTCTTTCCTGATGAGTTATTTATACCATTTTTTCCATCTCCCATTTTCAATTAAAATAGAAATATTTCACAAGGATGAGAGGCGGATGTAAAGAAAAAGAATCTTTTTTCTAGTTCCTAACTTCCTGCTTGCTTTTTTATCCTATGCAATTGAAGCAGAAGTGATATCAATCACCTAAGTTTGTCCCTACGTAGACTGAAGCAAATGTTGTGACTCTTTCTGTTTCTCTCTGTCCCTTTCCTTTCTCCCATTTTTTTTTTTTTTTTTTTTTTTTTGTGGCTGACCTGTACAGGGATGGATCCCTGGACCTTGGTGTTATCAGCACCACAATGTAACCATCTGAGGAAACGGCCAGCCCCACTTTCTCCCAAGTTTTTAATCAGAAGGGAATAATTGTCTATTATGAAAAGAGAATTAACTGTTACTCACTGTGTTAGTGGGTAATTTAGTTAGTACACAGATGCTGCTGCTTTTGGGTATAGATGGCATGGCAAAGTAGGCATAAGAAATGGTTTTTATTAATAGCTCATATTTATATCAAAGCAAGAACTAAATCTCACCAGATTTTTAGTAGGAGGAAGTCAGATTATATAATAAATGGAGCTTGATAGATGCTTAGGCGTTTGGAAAACTACAAAGCTGGTCTCCTAACTTTATTCCTTTCACCAAAATAAATTGCAGATGGATTAAAATTTAAATTTAAGAAATGGAATTATAAGAATATTACAAAATATAACTTAATATATAAATTGATCTTTATAATGTAATGAGAGGGAAGGCTGTTTTTAAGTACCACATCAAATTTAAAAACCATAAAGTAAAGAAACAACAGATTTGACAAGGTGCAAGTGTCAAGCATTTAGTTTTGAGCATTGATTATGTGTCAGACACTATTCTAGAAGCACGGGGTATAACAATGAACAAAACAGACAAAAATATTTCTTTATGTTTACACTGCATTGGGCTCAGGAGGAGGACTGAGAGACAATTAATAATAAACTGGTAAGCAATAATGATGCCACATGCTGAGAAGTTCTTTGGAGAATGATGCTAAACAGTGCTTCACATACCAGCTTCCTACTCTGCCTCCACCCGGGTGTCTAACAGGCAGTTTTACCTAAAATGTCCAAAGCCGAGCTCTGGATTGTCCATTTGTTCCTCTCCTGTCTATTCTGTTCCTCTTGTCTTTGTCCCATTTCAGTGAATGGCAACTCCGTCCTCCCACCGGCCAGGCTGAAGACCTCAGTGTTATCCCTGCTCCTCTCTGTTTCTCACACCCTATGTCTACACCATGAGCAAGTCTAGTCAATTCTACCTTTAAGGTAGCCCCACATAGAGTGTGGCTCACCTCTTATCACCTCCAAGTCCCTGGATGACTGGGGACAATTGAAATTGCCTCCTAAGCAGGTGTAAGCAGCTGCTGTTTCTGCCCTCATCCCCCTTCAGCTGATCCTCACACAGTTGCCACAGCAGCAGTGTCACCAGGCCACTCCTCATTAAAACCTTCCAGTCATGACCCCTCTCACTCAGATGAAAGCCAAAGCCTTACTACGACTTGAAAGGCCTGCATGATCTGCCCCTTTCCTTCCCTCTCTGAATTCATTCCTGTGGCTGTCCCTGTCTTGCTCATTCTGTTCCAGCCATACACCTTCCTAGCTGTTTCTCAAATAGCATGTTCTGCCTCAGGGCCTTTGCACTTGCTGTTTCCTTGCTCTGGAATACTTTTCTCCCTGACACATGCATGGCTTGCTCTCTTACTTCTTTCACGCTATTACCCAAAAGTCACTCTCTTGGTGGAGCCTTCCCTGACCACCCTATATAAAATTTCCACTCCTCACATTAGCAGTTTATATCCTCCTCTCTGGTTTATTTCTTCTCTTTAGCACTTAACGTTATCTAACATCCTATCACTTTTCTTATTTATTTTGTTTATTGTCTGTATCTCACACTAGAAAACACAATGTTTGTTCATTTCCAGTGCCTAGAACAGTGCCTGGCACATAAAAGTCACTTAGTAAATACTGGTTGAATAATTGAATGAATAACTAATGACAGCTCTGATTTTTTAAATTAGTGACCTTTAGGGAATTAAAGATGCAAATTGGCACTCAGGAGGAAATTCAGAGCTAGAACTACTAATTTGGAAACTCATCTGCAGGAGGGGATCGCCAAACCATTAAAGTAAAGGAGATGAGATCAGTAACATGGCCCTAGAGGAAAGAGATGGGAAGGATTAAATAGCGAGAAGGCAAGAAAGAAAAAGCGTGAGAGAGCCAAAACTGTGGGTCTGGGGGCAGGAGACTGGGGAGATCTGATCCCAGGTTTTCCATTTGCTGGCAGAGTGATCTTGGGTAACCAAGCTGACCTCTCCAAGCTTCATTTTGTCCATCTGTAAAATTGGGGGACTTGGGATTAAATGGTCTTCAAGACCCCGTCAAGCTTAAGAGGAGGAACTGCATGATATAATAGAAAGAACACAGACCTGAGACACAGAAGGCTGGATCTAAATTCCTTTTGTAACGCTTGTTAGTTCTAGACCTTGGAGAAACTATTTATGGTCTCTGAACTTCAAGTTTTTTTAATTGCAAGACTGCAAGAATTGAGTTAGGTACGATGTATGAAGACACTAAAAATGGTGCTGGCACATAGAAGGTGTTCAGTAATCAACCATTGAATCTGAGCTAATGTTCATGAATTTAAACTTGTGATTATAAAAAGGAATGGAGGCCTATTTTATTTCTATGAAATTTTTGCTCTACTTATCTTCAGAAGCTTTGGCTAACAAAGGTAAATAAAATGTAAAGCAGAAGATGATTAAAAGTATCAAAAGGACAAAAATGAAGTAGAAGGGACAGAGGAATCAATAATGCCTTGTTCCTGACATAGTTTAGGTACAGAGTTGGACACTGAATCTAGCTCTGAGTTTCTTAGCAGCAAAATGAAACCCAGGAATATATTGCCTTTTATAATTAGCAGTAAAGCCTCTAAGAAAGCACATATACTTAGGCGTAGAGAAGTTTCCTGTGTGTGACATATGGTTGATCATGCCAGTCATTATGTCATTACAGAGAGAACACTGGAAACCTTGGGCAATGTCCTTATCCATGGTTTGGTAGTTTAATGTGAACTAAGAAGATCACAAAGATAGAATAAAGCTATTTGTTTGTCTGTTTCTGGATTCAGAGAATGAGAAAATCCAAGTGGTTTCAAAATGGAATGATTAAAAATTTGCCTTGGCTTCAAGGAATACAGAGAAAAGAATAAGATCAAAAGTAGCCTCCTTAGCCCTTGTTAGCTTTTGCTTACCTCTTATATTACTTTTGAACAAAGAACAGTATCTACTGTTCAGCACCCATTTTACATATTTAAACAACCAACTAGATTTTTTTCAATTCATTTTAAATTATGAGAATTTCACTTGTCCTAGTATGAAAACAGGGACAATTTATTTAAGGTATAAAGACTCTACACCACTTGAATACTTTACTCATAGAAGTGAGTTGTCTCCATTTTTGTTCCTGAACTGAGCCTGTCCATTCCCATTCACACACTATCATATCACTTTTT
This sequence comes from Cynocephalus volans, assembly GCF_027409185.1. NCBI lineage: Eukaryota > Metazoa > Chordata > Mammalia > Dermoptera > Cynocephalidae > Cynocephalus > Cynocephalus volans. Next base: position 18,120,608 of record NC_084466.1, read on the forward strand.
AAAAACTCTGGAAGATACATGATTATGTGTTGCAAGAATTAAGGAAAGATGTCACGGTGGCTTCTTTCTAGACTTTCGATTTAGGACTTTGTTATCCCTGCAGGTAAAAGAAAGCAGTTTGAAGAAAAGATAAACTTGGAGAAAAATTAAATGACCCCCAAATCAACTTCAACTTATAGAGTTCTATACACATGTATTAGTTATCTATGCTGTATAACAAAGGAACACAAATTTGGAGGCTTCAAACAACACACATTTGTTATCTCATAGTTTCTGTGGATCTGGAGTCCAGGCACAGCAATGCTCAGTCTCCTGCTCAGGGTCTCACAAGGCTGCAATCAAGGTCTCAGCCATGGCTGGGGTCTCATCTGAGGCTGGACAGGGGAAGGATTTGCTTCCTAGTTCACATGGTTATTGGCAGCATTTGATTCTTTGAGGCCTGTCCGACTGAGGCGTTTGTTTCTTGCTGGCTGTCATCTGGATGTTACCCTCAGTCCCTTGCTACCTGGACCTTACCAGCAATGCCTGCTTGCTTCCTCAAAGCCAGCAAGGGAAACTTTCAGCAAGACAGGCATTACAATCTTATGTAACGTAATTTTATATTTCCCATACTTCCCTTTCCCTTGCTGTTTTCTCTTGGTTAGAAGCAAGTGACATGTGCCACCCACACTCAAGTGGAAGGGAGCATACAGGGGCATGGAATCAGGAGGTGGGGACCATAGGGACCCCTTTAGAGTCTGTCCTCCACAGTACACAACTGTGCATTGCAATCCATTTCAAATAAAAGTTGTGCAAATGATTTTGGAATGACAACCAAATCTGCAAAGGCAATAATCAGTTAGTTTTCATTTCTAGACTCCTTTCTCTCTCTCTTTCGTGTACCCTTCACAGCCTTCTGCCAGCATTTTGTCCCTTTCAGTTGTTGTCCCCTTCTGCCTGCCTTCACTGTTTCTGGCAATTGCTTCCTCTCACTTTCTGAAGTTTAAACTCTCCTTCTCACCTACGGAGTTCAAATAACAGCACCTCACATGAAATCTTCTATCCTCCCTCATTCTCAAAGGTTCTCATGTGGCTGCTTTTAAAACAGAATCTTCTCCTTCTTCCTTTTCCTTCTCTTGCTCTGTTTACCACACTGTCCCACTTCAATCTTCCTGCTTTAAACAGTTTTCTACTTTATACACTGGAGGGCCCTTCTTTTCCTGAATCATTCCCTGTAGGTACCACTGATTTTGAAAAACCTGCTGATGCTCCTCTATTTCTAAAGACATATGCAGTTTTTAGAGCTGAGATGATCTGTGTGGCATCTCACCCCAATCCAGATCTCAGATTTCTTTTTTCTTGGCACACAAGATCATCTCAAGTTTTTAAGTGACTTCCTGCAATTTGCTCAGCTGGCTCTAAGTGAAGGTGCAAGGCTTCCTTTTTGATAACTGGCACCTACCCAGATTGAATGACCACATTCACTATTTCAAGGGTTCATTTTATTTTCCAGCAACTAGGTTCTTTTTTTTCAAGACTGCCCTGTCTAGGTTAGTGAGTGTTTTCCATAAGTAACTCTAGGAGACACACATGGGTTCCGGGTGTATGGCCCAGCCCTGGGCTGGGTGCCAGGGCCAGTTTCATGGGCATGTCTCCTGTACAGTCACATAGGCCCCATGCTCAGGAGGGTCCTGTGCTTGCTTTAATGCTCATTACCATCATCTTGAAATTCTTGATAATTTTATCATTGAACTTATGCTTTGTATGTAAAGTCTGATGGGACAATGTGGCATGTATGTGAGCAGAGGATATTTGCATAGTACATATGTCTGTTGTTTCTTGTCATCACTTTCACATGTAGCATTTGTGATGCCCTGTGAGCACAAAATTCTGGTAAACCTACCATGCGCGGGAGCTCAGGGAAATTCAAAGTGAGAACCAGTAAGCACGTGACTGTGTATGTAGGGGCTGGCACAGGTGGGCCGTGCTTCCCTTTGAATGAGAACTTGCTTCAAATGCAGAAAGAGGCAATTGTGTCCTAAGCATGACAAATGACCAAGGAACCTTATCATATGTTTCCTTGCTCATATTACTTCCCTATTAGTCAACCGCTTACTCTGAAAATGAGGACATGGAAGAAAAAGGAAGAATAAAATAAACCCATAGTTCCTTTTCCGTTCAAGTCTTTCTTACTCATCAGTAAGCTGAAGATAGAGAGTGTTGGTAGAATGTGTATCAAGAAGCAAAATGAAAACCATGGAGTCAGTTTTGTGCAGCATTTTCACTGCTCAGGTAAGATCAGAATACACTTGTATTACAAACAATGAAATAATTTTGCCGATTTCCACACGTGAGTTAGATGTGCTTATCTTTTCATTTAAAACTGGCAGTGCACAATATAAAGATGAACAATAAAATTTATGCTAACATTTGATTTTCTTTTTTACTTAGAACTGCATTAAATAGCAAATAAAAAACCCCACCATAACAGGTTGAGAGAGAGACCACAGATGAAAGGAAAATGGTTATATTTTAGTGCCCACAACTGTACTTTTTTCCTGCACAGGGCATCCTACACTTTCACTTTCAGTGGGCCTCGTAAATTATGCAGCTGTGCTTGCTGGGGGTACTGACTGGGGCAGGAGGAGGATTCCTTCCATTCTACAAAATCATATGTGACACCCGTGGAATCCCCAAGGCCATCAAAAGTCTAGAAGAAAGCTCTCAAATATTGCTTATGATAGCTCATTTTATTCCCTTTTATTCCTTAGAGCAGAGTTATAGGCAGGCCAAGATATTGATTTTCTCAGCCTTCAACGTTGTGGGAAGAACCACATCTGGTTGAAACTTCCAGGGCTGGGCTGTTCTGGGCTCCAGCAGGATCATCCATTGACATCAGAAAGCTACATACATGGAGGGGAAGGTTGGGAAACACTGCCCTAGAAAGGTCTAGCTGTGGTTGAAATCAAAAGATTTTTAAAAAATCTATAATCTAAGATGCTAGTGAGGAGACTAGAGAAGATACCTCCATTACCATGGAGGGGACAACTTCAAGACCATTGAAAATGTTATCAGTTTTGGTTAGGGTCAGCTGAGTAGGGGAGAACACGAAGCAAACAGTGTTAATGATGCAGTTGATTCTCATCAGTTGTGATAATTGTGTTCCCTCAAGTCACAGTGAAAGCTGAATTAGCAAACTCTGAATCATCATCCCTAGGGAAAACACAGGGCTCGGTTCTTGCAGGCCTCTAGTTATAACATTCTCAACTGATCAATACATAACTTTGTTTTATATGTGTTTCTGTTCAAAGACATATTATTTAATATATATATGTATTGTTGATTCATTAACATTGAATTTGCCACGAAGAACACTGTAACATGCCTGAATGAAGCCTATCTAACATGTGGATTTTCTCTGTGAGACACAACACAGACGCCTTGAGTTTAGGTACACTGCATAGCACTCCAGCCCTGTGCTTGGAGGCCACTGTAAACAGCAAAATTAACACAAAGCACAAAAATATGAAAAACATGGTGCTAAATAGACCATGAGAAGGACACTAGACTTAGTAGGAGAGCTGAAATGAGAAAGCAGAACATCACCTTGCTGAATCTCTGCTGTGCTGTGTGCATCAAACGACTGAAATTTTTCACTTTTTTGTGCATATGTGTGTTCACGAATGACTGTGAAAGTGCCCTGGATTTTAGTGGGCAGGTGGATTTGCAAACATGGAATCCACGAATAATGCATTACAAAAACACCAGCTATGTACTTAATTCTAATATTTAACGTAGTGTTTCAAACCTCCAGAATTTGGCCCCTTTGTGGAGTAAAATGTCAAATGAAAGTGAAATGATAAATACCAGGAAGTGAGGGGCCGCATGGCACACTTTTTCTGTACAATTAAAAAAAAAAAATTTTAATTATTTTAGCAACTGGCCAGAATAGGGATCGAACCCTGGACTTCGATGCTAACAGCACCACATTCTAACCAACTGAGCTAACCGGCCAGCCAGTATTCCACAATTCTTATAAGGATGTGGGGGGAGGAAAAAACTTTCCCCTTTCCTTCTTAGTTTTAGTGGCTGGGGCCTGTGAGATAAACTGACAACAGAAAGGTTAACAGGAGAAAAAAACAGAGCATCACATGTGCAATGTGCACACATGTGGGAGAACTCAGTGATGTGTAACTCAAAGGGGTGTTTAGAATTTGGAGCTTATATGCCATCCTAATGAAGGTGATAAATTGTGGAGAAGTGACTAGCAAAGGAAAGGAGGGGGCTGGAATCCTAGGGGAGGTAAATTGTGGGGAGATGACTAGGAAATATATGGTAGGTAAGAGTTGTTTAGTAAGGTCGTTTTGCAGATAAGATAGTTTTCTTTCTGGTAAGAAAAGCGGGGCATATTTACAAACAAAAATTGATGTCACCTTTACAATGAGAAATTTATGCCCAGCTTTTAGGTAGAAAGGAAGAGGGCAGAGTGTTTCTCTTGTGTCTGCTTTTTCTCAATTGTCTTCAGCTCAAAATAATCCTTATGCCAAAGTGGCATATTTTGGGATGGTGTATTCCGATCCCCTTCAGGTGGGATTGACAATTATCATGGCAGAGCAGATAAAGGTTTTTTGTTGATGTTACTATTGTAGCTATTGTTGAGAGGTCATTTGATAAAATCATACCAACTAAGACATGGATAAAGTTTTCACAGAGGTGAGAATTGCATACAACAGTATAAAAGATTCTTCCAGAGTGAATTCCTATTGTTGGTTTTGGGTTTGATAAACACAGCAGGAAATACTCCTGGGTCAATGGCCTGAATAGACAGCATGTTTTAGTTGAGACTGTCTTTTATCTGCTAAACTTGCAAGATTTGCTAGTTAGGAGTTTATAGGGACTCTAAGTCCTAGTTTGAAAATAGGGATTAAAAAGCAGCATTAAGGGTTCAGTTACTCATTTTTATAGCAATTTAAAAATTTTAAATTTTACACCATGGATCAAAAATATTTTTAAAAGCAAAAAATAATACAGAAATAAAAAAATACAAATTAAAAAACTAATACAGTGTAACAACTATTTACACAGTGTTTATATTGTATTAGGTATTATAAGTAATCTAGAAATGATTTAAAGTATACTGGAAGATGTGTGTAGGTTACATGCAAATACAACACCATTTTATATAAGGAACTTGTGCATCCACCAATCTTGGTATCTGTTGAGGGTCCTGGAACCAATCCCCCATGGATACAGAGAGAGGACAGTACACACATGCCAGAATATGGATCATTTTTGAAAACGTTATGTTAAGTGAAAGAAGCTAGTTAGAAAGGACCACACATTGTATGATTCCATTGATATGAAAAATGTCCAGAGTAGACAAATTCCTAGAGACAGAAAGTCAATTGGTGGTTGCCCAGGACTGGAGCAGTTGGCGGGGATGGGAGTGACGGCTAATGGGTAGGAGGTTTCTTTTGGGGGGGGTGATTAAAGTATTCTAAAATTGATTGTGGTAGTGGCTGTATAATTCTGTGAATATACTAAACACCATTGAATTGTACACTCTAAGTGGATGAATTTTATGGTATGTGAATTACATCTCAATGAAGCTTTTATAAAAAATAAATAAATAAAAAGAGGGTTGCAAAGTGGTTTCGGGGAAGGGGATTTCTGCTCCCAGACCTGTTTTCTGTACTAGATGCACGCCCAGTGACTACCTTGGAACTGCATAGGAATTCCTTCAAGTGGAGGCGGCTCATGCTCCTTAATCACAGCCAGCCCCTTTTCTGCTGCCTTACACCTGCACTTACCACTGCGTTACCTGCTAGGCCAAGGAGGCAGTTCTAGAAGCTACCCCCAGAGTCCACTGGCCTAAATGGTACCAGAACAGAGGCAAGCCCTCCCTTGCTCTCGCACTGTCCCCCTCATCATTCCTTCTGCAGGCCAAAGGGAGGAATTTGCTGTTTTTTTCCCTGCATCAATCACAGCCTTGACCCTCCCTTGAGTTTAGGCTTTTCCATATTTGGGTCTCTCTATTCTGAAATCAGAATATACTTCTTGATAATAGCAATAAGTCACATGCAGGGAGAAGTCAGATGCCTGAGGTTGTAGGGGTACTTAGCTTCTTTTCCTTTTTCATGCTTCACAATTGTGATGAAGTCAGCACAGACCGCCCTTCACCATTTCTTATTGCTTAATTAAGAAACATCTCAGAATTTTCTCCCTATTAGTTTCAGGCAGATAAGAAGGAAAAAATATTTTAACAGATGCTAAAGAGTCTTTCCAACGATTTGGAGATTAGGAGAACGCCTTTTATAGAGCTCCCAAAGTGTTCCTTGGCTGCTTCTGCCAGAGTTGAAAAGAATTTAGTGGCTGAGTTCTTAATGAAAAGCCAAGATGCTCTGACAAAGAACTCCTGGGCAACTATTACTCTGGCTCCAAAGAGTTACTGCAAATTAAATTTTATTCTTGTCCTTTATGATCTATATCAGGCAGTAGGTATAACAGCATGACTGAAATATTCTTGTCTTACCCTGTTTTTTATAAAAGCACCCATTCATTAATACATGTGTACCAGCAGGAAATATGAAATGGCCTGCTCTAGTTAAAAAGCCAGATATTGTATTGTCAACCTTGTAGTCAAAAGGCAGGGTAAGTACGATTTGAGTTTGGGGACAGAGTAATTACTATCTCCATCTGGTAGCACATTCTTTATCTGAACTCAAACCTCTTATGTGTTTTAAGTGCTTATGGGGCATCTTGCTAGGAAACCTAATAAAGGATTACTTTTTAAATGGTACCTTGAAAGCTTTTCAAGATTGCCTTTGTCTAATCACACAATATCACATCTGGCATGATTGCCATCACTGTAAAGCAAAATCTTTTAATAGTATTTATTAAGTACTTTCCAAAGATGCATAATCACTAACGTGAGTTGGTGTTAACAGAGAGTCGTTAGTCAGCTCAGTCTTCAATATTTGTGGAAAAGGCAGGCTCAGCATGAAACATGTAATGAATGTTAAGCAAATACAGTACACAACATCCCCGCAGCCTGACTCCTCTCCCTGATGGATGGGAACACTGCATTTCACAGTCTAGCTGCTTGGTAATTTCTGAACACTGTCTCTAAAATATTTGGCATGAAATATCATGAGCTAAACAAGCATGAGGAACACAGCAGCTAAAGGAAGCCTTATGGGGAGGAATGGTATTTACCTTAATGACCATGGCTTAGGAAATTGCCACATTCCACACTGGATTAATAAAGGCTTGGGGCAAAGTGGAGAGTGAACGGGCAACAGTGCTGGCTGAGAGTGTGGAGGAAATGTCAAGCACCTTCTTCCAGTTGTCACTGAAACATCAGAGCTTTCCTCTCCTTGCTGCTCCCTCCCCAGCCCTACAGCCCAGAGCAGCAGTGAGATAAGAATTGTGGTTAGGTATTTCAACAGCTGGGAAGGTATTTTCTGGCCATTCTCTAGATAATGGAGTGCTATACACAAGGTAATAAATAGGGGGAGTTCGATTATAAAGCTATAATTCAGTCAAGAGGTTAGATGATCTCATAAACAGTCTGCACGAAGCCACTGTGATTTGTCTTGATAGGATCAGGACCTTAAGACTGAACAAGAAATTTGCTAGTCAATATTTTGCCTGGTTTTCTTTCTTTACAGTATAGAGAGTGGTTGGGGGGGGGAAACCAGGTTTCCATTTGATTGATTATTCTAACCCATATATATTTATGTACATATACATATGGCTTTATGTATATCATCCTGGACCTATGCATTCTCCCCAGACCCCAGGACACATACAGGAAAGACAATTTTTAAAATCTTGGCAGAGTGAAAACATATATGGAAATGAAGTGATCATTGACTATTTTTCATATGCTTTTCCTGCAATGAAGCCCACACTAGGTCTTTATTTCCAGAAGAGCCTCTCTCCTTCCTTTGGGCTGCTACATAGCGGTATTACTTTGTCTCCCCAAGTAACCTCGAGGTATTTCCAGCTCTGGTGACTTCAGCATTTTTCTATCTGCTAAATTCTAGCTGTATGGGATCTTGGATGAGTCATCTGACTTACCTGTGCTTCAATTTCCTCACCCATCTAATTAGGGCCACAATAGTACCTACTATTTGTTTTGGAATGTTTACTCTTAGAATAAGATGAATTAATATACAGTAAGGGGTTAGAATAGTTTCTAGGCATTGTTATTACTGGTGTTGCTTTTGTTATTATTTTTTTAGTTGGTGTTATTATTTTCTTTCTGAGCAGAGGGAATATGTCTTGATCAATTAAATACCTGCCCAAACATATATCACAGTGCAGAGCATTGAGCAATAAATATATGAATTGCATTTCGATCTCTGGCTAGATTTTACAAGTCTTGTATAATATTTTAAATTCTAATAGAAACCATCTCTACTCTGTAGACATTTGTGCCCAACTGATCCTTGAAGGAATCTTTAAGGAATCTTTAGGAATAGGTAATCTTACAAAAGAAACCCTGAAGTACGCTTTGATTAAATCAAAGGTGAGTAATTTAATCAAAGGGTAGATTCCTTTCTGCCAGTGGCTGTCAATCTAAGAGGTATCTGTTTTTTTGTTTTTTGGGTTTTTTTGGTAGCTAGCTGGTACAAGGAGAGGTATCTTTTTATATGCTGGGTATCATTAAGTGGCACTTTTTTTTTTTTTTAACCACTTTGTTCTCTTTGGATCACATCCTTCCAGATGTCAAGCAGAACATCTCAGGTTTTATAAATCCAATGTAAGGATCAACTGGATATTGTTGCAAGTAGTTTATTAGAGATAATAACTGAATGAGTAAAGTTTGTGAATAAGCTAGAGCAGACTCATCATCAGCTCTATGATAACTTCACACCATCACTTCCCTGCATTCTGGTATTGCTCATCTGAGTGGGAGAGAAGGGATGGCGTTGCATTTGGTGCACGGGAAGTTCTTGGTATCACTCGATGCAAGCGTCATGTGTCCTGCCTGCTGAGGCACGAGACAGGCTGAAACCTCTGGTATAAATGGCCAGCCCAGCAATAGGGGTCAAGAAATTGCTCATACATGTGACTCAGAAAACAAAGAAAATGCTAATCATTGTTGTGAGACTACTAAAATTGGCAGATGGAGAAAAGCTTCAAATTAGCTCTCTCTCGAGCAGCAAATGGAATCGAAATACAACTTCTGGGGCAGCACCAATTGTCAGTGGTTTTGTTCACTGACATATTCAGCAAAATTGCTGAAAAGCAGAATGGGTCAATAATTTGGAATCAAGCTCTGTAGTGGATTGAAGTATGTCCCCCAAAACTCATTGAAGCTTGAATTCTGTTCCCCAAGTTTTATGTATTAGAAACTTGGCCCCCATTGGAACTGTTAAGAGGGTGGGAAATCCTATTATGGTAACTGAAAGGTGGAGCCTTGAAGAGGTGATTAGACTGTAGGATCATGCCACAGTGAGTGGATTGAAAATGGTGGTCAAGGGCGTGGTTCAGAGGGCTTTGAAAGAAGAGAGGGGAGAGTCTGTCTCTCTCTGCTGTCTGTGCTCCACCATTTTCACAATGTGACACGCTGCTGTCACTGAAGTCATCACCAAAGAAAGCCTTCACCAGCTGTGTTCCCTGGACTTTGGGCTTCCCAGCCTCTGAAACTGTAAGCAATAAATTTTGTTTCCTTATAAATTACTCAGTTCCAGATATTTTGTTATAAGCAACAGAAATGGATCAATAAAGCTCCAAGTGTGATCCATTTTGAGATGAAAGCAGGATAATGTTTAGAGCTGGGCGTTTGTGAGTTGGGATTATACAGTGTACATAACAATGTCAGAATTATTTTTAGATTCTTGATTCTGATTCCAGATGTTTTTCAATACAAGTAGACAGAGTAGATTTAAATAGGAAAGTTAGTGGTGGATAACATAGCCCAGTACTTCTTCAGCTTGGTGGATATTTTGAAAAATTATAGTGTCATAAACATGTGAGTGTAAATTGATCTTGTGAACAGTTGTTATTTATACCTAAGGTGACCATATGATTTATCATTCAAACCATGGACACTGTGGTGAGTGAAAGGTGTGCTGTTAATAATTATACTTTATATATAATTATACATAATATAAAATAATAACATTATTTAATGTTATATTAAGCAATAATATAATTATGTATAATTATAATTATACTGGGACCGTCTCAGACAATTTGGGACATATGAACTTTTTATTTATACCAGGTGAGTAGAAAAAAATATTTATTCAGTGTACCATAGTTCTTCTGTAACTTCCTTTTAAGTTTTTCATTAGGTGCCACTATTTTGTACTATTTGTAGGGAATCCTCTCTTTGAAAGGAGACTTTCACCCTAGAGGTTCAGAAATGGTCAGATAAATGTAGAAAAATTCTCACGTGTGCCAGTGCACTGCAGTAGATTTCTGTTCTTCTCTATTTATTTATTTTACCTGCCCCCATCTGATCCCATGTGAGTCACAAGGAGGTAAAAGATCACAGGACTACTCCAGAAGAAGAAAGATTTAGGGTATGGGGGAGGTCTATTTTATTGTTTCTTAGAGAAAGCCATTTTGCTTACTCCTTTCTCCCGGCTCATGCTCTCTGTCCAGTAATACATTACTCAGTGTAGTTTTCCCTTTTTCAGTAAAACAACAACAACAACAACAAAAAACCATTAAGCTCAAAAACAAGCACATGCCCAGAACCCAGGGTTATCTTTGGCTGTGTAAAAATAGCCTTCATATGCTAATTCACGTACAATGTTTCAAACAAACAAAAACCAATACAATCATTCCTGTGTCACTAACAAGCTTTTGATAAAACCGTTTGGGTGAAGCTTCTTAGGCTTATTATATAACTTGGGGACATCTCGTTTTTCACATGCAGGAACTGATGTGATAGTTTATGTGATTCATAACTGGAGATAGTTTATATGATTCAGAATCAGAAGACTGCCCGGGTATCATTCTACCAGACTCAGCTTAGAGAACTGGCTACTGAGCTCCTGCAGCTGAACTGCTGGGCTGCTTCCATAAACTAGTATGAGGTTGATAGGAACTAGAATGATTTATTCAAGTCCACAGGATTTGGGTGGCCTTGAGGTAAGGGAGGAAAGAAAGGGAGAGAATAAACAAAAACAAGTTGAGACTGTGTTGGCTTCACCATGTAGCTTCTCTAAGCTGTACAATAGGGGTGATAACTCTTGCCTGGTCAAGATTATGAAAGAAAATCAATGTGGAAGCTCCCTTTATGGTGAAATGTTTTATGCAAATACAAGCATGTTCTGTCAAGGAAGAGAAACACGCAGAGTTTTGTAGACAGAACTTTCCCTAACTTGATATTCACCTTTCTGAAATGTCTACGGAGAACCTTTTCAAAGATGCAATCTGTCATCAGTAACCCTGATCCTCTCGGGGAAGGAAGATGATAGCCCATGCCTTTGAAGCAGGCATGAGGTGGAAATCAACCGTGAAAGCAGCTTTAACTGCATGAAGAAAGGGACAAGGGTCCCTGTACTTCAGTCTCTAAGTTAACAGAGAAAACCATCAGCAGGACTTTGCTTGGGTTGGGTCTTCAAAGTCATAGTCCTTCACAAGATGTTTTAACAGTCAATATAGTCAACAAAGCAGTCAAACTAGTTGTCTGTTTGAATGAACCAATTGTTGAATTGTTTTGATTTCTATTTTGGGTCCACTCAACCATCAGAATGGATAAATGAATTATAGACCAGGCTAATGTATGTGAAGAGTCACTGGGAGTTGGGCTGAGCACTGTGGATGGTTTGCTTCCTGATGCTTAAATCAAATTAACACACAAAGCGAAAGTGGAGTTAATATGTGTTCCTGTCCGAGGCATCAAATGGGGGCTCAAAGTGTCTGTTAAGTTCAAAACTATACAAGAACAAGTTTATGTACTTCGGATTTTAATTTTGAAAGGATTTTAACTTAGAAAGCAACTAAATGGCACTCCATGTTAGAATAAAAATTTATATCTATCCTCTGAAACAATAAGAATCATAGATTCTTGTTCTCTTCTTGCCAATTTGCACACTTGTTGCCAGTTCTCAGAGCTCTCTTGCATAGTTCAATTGGGTTTGGAATTGAAAAACCAAAAGTATTCTTATGTACCTTTATTTTTTCCTGCCCAGTTCTTACGGGTCTGGGTTCGTATCATGGTCTCCTTTGTGTGGCTGGGCAAGTTAATTAATCTTACTGTGTCTTATTTTATTCAGTATAAAATGGGCATTATTATTCCTATGTCACAGAGATCCTATAAAGATGAAGTACAAAAAAAAAAAAAAAAATAAGATGAAGTGCATAAAGATCTTGGCATAGCTCCTTGCTAAAACATGCTTTAAAATGTTAGTAAATGCATCAGGGCTGCTGTATAGAGCTGTGACCTATTATGGCTCAGGCTTCACCAGCTGGTGAGACCTTAGCTTTGACCATCAAGCTTAACATGTCTGCCCCGTTTTGCTCTTCAGCCACCTCCCATCACTCAACTTACCAGAAGATCCTTCCCAGGCTGAGGTCTTCATGACTAGAAATCTCCATCCCTAGGTCGGCTCATGGCTGTCTCCTTTAGGTTTTAGCTCAAATTCCACCAGAGGAGGTTCTGCTGGACCACTAATATAAAGGAGAGTCCCCTCCCTGGTCACTATCCCATATCTTGTTTTATTTCCCTCAGGTCACATCCCATTTTCAAAATCATCTTGTTCCTTTGCTTACTTATGTGCTGTCTGTCTCCCCCCCAACCAGGGTGTAAGTTGTCTGAGGGCAGAAATTTTGGTGTCTTGCTCTTGTATCCAGAACCGTGTCTGGCACATAATAATTGCTCATTAAGTATCTTTTGAAAGAATGAATAGCAGCCTAAGTCAATTATTAGTATTTAAAAATCCATAAATGCTTGTTCTTATTGAAGAGAGGCCAACTTAATTCAAGGTAAATATTCTTCTGCTCTCTTGAATGCAGTTTGTAAGCTTTCTTTCTGCTTCTCTCCAAACTTGAGTGCTCACAGGGTAAAATTTTCATTTTTTTTGCTCTGTTTTATGCTTGAAGGTGTACAAGAGCACGAGCTCTGTAAGCAGGCTACAAAGGCAGGAATCTAATTCCTCCCGGCTTTGCTGTGTGTCCCATTTGTGAGCCAATAAAATATGCTTGGCCACATGTTTATCCCAGCAAATAAACATGTGTCTATGGAATGGAAATGTATCTGTGCTAAATCAATTGTGAATGTTTATTCAAATAGACTTAATTTTGTGGCTACATCTTTCTAGCTCTCAAGATACAAAAGCAACACTCCATCTGTAATTGCCACTATTTTACAAGCTGGTATTTTAAAAAATCAATGTCATTTTGATACACATACTTGTGTATATATTTTAACTATATTCCAACCTATTTTTCCAAAGATCAAATTAAAATAAATATTGTTACCTGATAAAAGTGTCTGTGGTTTCATTTACTTATTTTTCCAAAATCATATGGATGTTTTTCCTTCCCAATAAATTGGTTTCAGTTTACTTCCAAATAAAATTTCTCATATTCTGATTTTTAGAAGGAATTATCCTAAAATTCCTGAATTACTTTGCAAAAATCACTTTCCTCAATAAAAATCAAAATAGTAATAATGCGAGTTAATTATAATACTTCTTACAGTTAAATGCTGTGTTCTTGATACCTTTATTTATATCAGAGTATTCTTAAAATAAGTGATGTACTTGTAATAATCATGGTTAACTGCATTAAGGAATGAATAATTTTCAACTGGTGGTTTTTGACAACCAGTGACACAGCACCTAGAGCAGAATTAGCACAGAATAGGAGTTCAATAGATATCTCTTAAATGAATCTTTAGCAGGTTATACAATATTTAGCATGCTTGAGAACATAAAACATTTCAGAAATATAAAAATCAATGCAGTTTGCTGAATTTGGAAATTGTGTCTTTTTCACATATAACTTATATCTCTGACCTCATTTATAAAGTATTGACATCAGTTCTCAAGCCACTAAATTTTTTTCTTCAAGAAGAAACCTGTACAAAAGAAGAGAAATACAGTATTTTCCATACACATTTGGAAAGCTCTAAATGTTCTAACATTCTAAAAGTTCATGATTTCAAATGCTGAGTACTTAGGTGAGTAGCACTGGTTTAATGCACGGGGTTTGTTTTTGTCTATGTTTTTTTAATACTGAAGCCTCTTAAAAGTTCCCAAACAAAAAATTCCAGAGGTCTGAAATTTAGACTACGACAATAATTAAGAAAATGCGGAAAGGGCACTGGTAGATTTTTAAAAACTATTTTAATACAAGATTAATAGCAATTTTCTATCCAAATCAGAAATGAAAAATCTTAACCCAAATAATATTCATTTGACAGTCACATAAAATTTTAGTTTTGATTGGTGCACACATTTATCCTGCACATATATTATGTATATGCACACAGAGACCTCACTATTATGCCATCCTTAGGTGTTTTTTCATGGAAGTACCTCATTACAAGGCAATGCCAAAGATTCCAGTAACTACTCAACTTTGAATGAAGTTCATAATGTCTCCATGCTAGGCTGAGTCCATTCTAAAGCAAATCATGATACAGCAAGTCTCCAGAATGCATACAAATCAATACTCTATTTGTATAAGTTGGCCTAAAACTAAACACAGGCTAATGTCTCCACCAAGGAGGAACACATCGCAAATTTATAAGTTATGGTCTCCTTTACTCTTCTGTTGGCAAAGCTGTTTTTTTTTTTTTTTTTTTTTTTTAAAAATTACAAGTCAGGTCTGTTAGTGACTAAGTAAATGAAAATGAGTTTGAATTTCTGCAAGTTTTGAATAAGTCAAAACTTGCATTTGCTAACACTTCTACCCTTAATCAAACCATGTGATGACTAGCCTTGCAAAGAAAAGTAATAAAAGAATCACAACTCAGGAATTTGCTAAGTTTTATTCCTCCTTGAGACTTTAGTTGGTGTTCAGTCTATAGCCAAAACACATATGTAATGGCAAAAGAATTAAAGTAGGCTAATGTCTGCAGCAGGATATAAATTAAATATCAGGGTTCTGCATCCAATAATATTTTCAATGTGTTTAATTTAAAGAATGTTACTTTCATAACTATTACTCCTTGTTGATGAATAATAGTGTTTTTCAGTGTAGACAAAATAGTATTTTCTATCCCTTACATATAAAGCAGATGATACAAGTTAGTTATCTTATCTGGTTAAATCAATGTAAGGGAGTCATATTTCTAGCGCTAACAATGCTGTGTGATGGCTATGAGCAAAGTACTAACTTGGCCCTCATTAAAATGGCAGAAAGTTGTCATGGTTGTCCTTTAGTACAGAACCACGAACAGAGCTCCTGTTCATAAATTTGCAATTCATGCTTCTCTGCTAAAGACTTTAGCCTCTGTTTAGCTTTTGTTGTGACATATACAAAGTATAATATACATCAATTACAGACGTGTATTTCTGTTAGAAAAATACATATTATAACTAAAGAACATGTAAATAGAGGCACTTCAATAAGCTAAGTGTTTGCAGTTATGAGCATCACCCAACAATTTCTAGGGTCTGATTTCAGTGAGCCCATTTCTCTCTACTCATAACAGAAGTTATGACGTGATTACAGAGTTTAGGGGACATCAGAGCAAATGAGGGCAGGTCATGAAAAATAACAGAGCATCAACACATCCCTTATCACTGTGCTGAAATGAGAAAAATTAATTTGGGGGGTTTCATAATACTTACTGAAATGGGGTAACTAGATTAAACTAAATCCCTTAGGGGAAGAAAAAATTCTCATGTTTAATTAGTCTGAGAATCACATGACATTGTAGTATGATGATAAAAACCAGGAAGTACAAGGTGAATAATATTTTGACCACATCCATGCAGGATGACTGATATTGTGGCATCATTAACTGATAGTCATTTCAGCTCTCTGCCCGGCTCATGTGATCACTGTATCTCATCAGTAAGAACAATATTAAATAACGAAGGTGTTAAAACAAATTGAAGCAGGCCTTTATATATTATCTGTATGTTTAGTGCGTACAGAACATGGGGTCACATTCATTTATACAGTGTGTATTCATACACATGCACACAATCTTTTGGGGGTGAAAGCACAGGAAAAACAAGGCATCCTGATCTATTTCACAGAAGATAATGCAGAAATATTTTAAAAAGAAAGACTTGGAGTTTAAAGCCATAAAAACAAGTTATTACTCAAATGTTCTGGAAAATCAAGTTTGATACAAGTTGTATTGCACCTTAATTATTGGAGAAAGACAATACTGATTTCTGAACAAACAATGAAATGAGCAACATAAATGATTGGTCCTTCACAGAGATGTTTTATGTGTAATTGGTGACAGGAAGCCGAAGTTTGGCAGTCAAATGGATGGTTTTCTAGAAGTAGGTAATGCTGAATTAGATTGTGTTAATTTCATTAAGATTCAAATGAAAGGATGCCACAAAGTCTCTCAGAATCCTACATTTCATATTTCATTAGGCATAAAGTAGCAATAAATGCTTGTAAATACTTTTTGTTTTGCAAAAGTGCTCAAATATACTTAATACTATTGTGCCGCATGTGTTCTACTTAAATGTGATGACTAAATCAATAACTAATTTTAATTTTGATGAGCATAGAGATAGAAAAATACCATTTATATGTCAATACTGTCAATGAGTTAATTAAAATGTGACTGGCATACTATGGTGTCTTGAAACATTACTTTACTCCAGATGCATCATAAAAACCAAGAGACATGTGGATAGCCAACTGCATTCATAAAGCCCCAGTTTGGTTTATTTTGCTCTGCTCTGTCAGGGGGAGCATAGGGCCTGGCTTTGGCATACCTGGTCTATAGGTTAGGTTGTGGCTCTCACTTTGCCTCTTGAGTTGGGTCATTTATCTAAGTGCCAAGCAGGAATCCTAGGCTGAAGGTATTGTATATGAAAGCAATGGTTTTTCGTGAATAACATTCTTTACACGTACACTTTCCATCACCAGTGAAGTCCTGCACACCCATGGTTCATCCCATGAACTCGGTACAGTCTCGAGCACCCAGGACAAAGCATGCTCATGTGAAAAGGGTGTGCTCTGGTAAACTTTTAATAAATGGACAGTTAGATACGTAAAAAGTTCTCTTTCTTGATTCTTGATGCTCACAGATCATTGAGGAATCCCTTCTCTGAGCAGCACAAAACAAGAAGAGCTGGTTGACAAAACATTTTTGTTACAAAGGTGTGTCAACCCTGAGCTTGGAATTAAGAAGTTAAAATCTGTGATTTATATATATAGATATAAAAATAGATGATCATACTAAGACTAAAAAAGTGAAAGAAATCTCCATGTCGATACTATATATATTTTTTTGTCTTGACTTTTTTTGTTGTTGTTGTGAGTTATTTTGTAAGAGAATGCCCTTGTGATGGAAAAACCAATTGACACAAAGCAAATAGTTAAAGATGAAAACTCACATATGGATCTAATTGTTTATCAATTCAGTAAAAGAACTCTTTCTTTGGGAGGGTAATGAGCACAGGGGCAGAAACATCTAATTAATGTCAAACCTGTGGCAAAAGCAGAGATTGTATCAGTGAAGATTATTTTCAATTGAAACTCTTGAGGATGAATTGATGGGTGTGTCTACTAATAACTGAAGATGAAGGAAGAAAATGTGTGCCAATTGTGTACAATGGACAGACATTAAGAGAATTAAGAAAAATGGCGCCATTACTGAAATTGAAATCGGGTGGGTGAGAGAGAGGTGCTGAGTTGCAGTAATTTTTGCTCTCGTATTAAAGATGGAATTCTAAATTTAGTATCAGTACCTCCAAATCAATTTGACATTGTGTGGTTAGAGTGCAAGATGATACGTCCAAGACAATGATGTATTTTCACTACATTTAAAAAAATTTCAAGTTTTCTCCCCATAAGCCTTTTGTAAACCCGATTTGTCACAGAAAAGCTTACACTGGGAGTTGGCTGTCAATGCTGAACTGATAGCATTAACATTGCTTTATTTTTCTCTCTTATCTGCTGCTTTGTTAAAAATGCAGTTGTCTTGGGTTTGGCCTGATTTTATAAGAAAAGTTATTTTCTTCCTATCTTTTTTTTTTTCTTTAATGGGAAAAAAAAACTCACAACGTGAGATTCCTTTACTTCTGCAGCATAAAAGCAAATGAAGGTAAGAAAATCTCCCGGTACGAAAGATTTGAATAAGAATTCTCACTAGAATAAACAAGGTCCCCACGGACAGCTGAAGGAAAGAGAAGGCAGTTCAGTCTGGCACCCGGTACTCTTTGGGAAAACAAAAGGGGAGGCAGGTCGCAATACTGCTCTCTTCTCATAGAAAACGGTCAGTTTTTGTGGCATGGTCCATTGTCCAAGTGTGTAAGAAAAGAAGTGAGTTGGCCATTCAAATAGCTAAAATGCAGTTTTATCTGACCAAAAAACCCAGGATTATCTGCACAGTCTCTGCAATGCCAGGGCAGTGCAGATGAGAGACCACGAGAGCAGGGAGTCGCTCATCCGGGCTGCAGAAGAGTCCACTTCTCTCCGATCAGGATCAACTGCAGGGGCCTCTGTGGTGACAAATTCAAACTCCGTGGGGCACACGTCATCCATGCACCCACTGCCACTCCCTGAGCCGCTGGATTCATCACCTGGTGTGGAAAGATTGAAAAAGAAAGTTGGATGACAAACTGGGAAAGAGTGGAGGCAAAGAACGCAACAGATATGGGCTTGGTGGTGGTGGCGGGGATCTTTCCATGCAAGGGTCCCCCAACTCTCCCCTACAGGTTTGTGTTTAATGGGCAGGTTTGTGGTGGGTGGGTGGACTGTATAGAAAGAGGTGATGGAAACACAGTATTAATTGAACATGTGAACCCCAGACCCAATGGGAGGCCACACCTACCGTGGTGGCATCAGAAAGATATTTCTTCTTCTGGCCAATATTTAAATTACTTTAAGACATTCCATTCTTTGCTCTTTTTTTTTGTAGCTCAGAGTTACTGTTCTCAGCAGATAGCATGCTTTTAAGAGGATTTTTAAAGAATATTTTAAAGGAAAGCATAGAAGAGGAAAACAAGCACTCTAAATAGGAAATTAGAGGAAGTAGGAAACTGAAGAATAGTGTGGAAGGCATTGGCTACATTTTCCCACCTGTGCTCTCCTTCTAAGAACAAGGATGGACTTCATCTCAACCAGTCTCTCCCTTTAAAGGGGTTGACAAGCCATGGCCTGCTGCTTGTCTTTGTATGGCTCATAATCGAAGAATGGTTCTTATATTTATAAGCATTTGGAAAAAATAAAATGAAGGATAATATTTTGTGACATGTCAAAAGCGTGTATGTGAAATTCAACTTTAAGTTTCTGTATATGAAGTTTATTGGAGCCCAGCCACACCTGATCATGCACGTATTATTTATAGCTACATTCACGTTACAACAGCAGGGTGGGAGGGTTGTGATGGAGACCGTATGGCCCTTAAAGCCCAACATATTTAGTATCTAGCCCTTTACAGAAGAAGTTCACCATTCCCTGCTCGAAGTCAGTGCCCAGGTGCCCATGCAGCATATGGTCTTAGGGGAGCGACTTCCCTCCCTGGCCAGCATGCCTTCTTGGCCAGCTCTATTCCCACCTCTCACTGCTTGGTTCTTCTGCTTTGACAAATCCTCTCTCTCAGACCTGGTCCCAGATCAGGCTCCATCAGTTACTAGTGATGTAATCCCACCTGGGATTCTATCATGTATTTGCTGATGCATCTCTTTCTCAAGAATGTACACTGAGAATGTAGAGACTTTGTATGTACAGCTCATGTCTGTATTTCCATGACCTTTAATGGTCCCTGACATATAGCAGGCACTCAATAAGTACTCGTTAAATAAATAAATGTGCCTTGGGCAGTTTACTCAACTTCTGTCAGTTTCCTCCTCTAAACAAATATGGATGATGACATTTTCCTTGCAGAGTGGGTGTAAAGACAGCTCACAAACCCAGTGCTGTCAGTGAAGCCTGATGGAAAAACATGGTTCCTACAGCAAAGGCCACCTAGAATTTAATCTGATGGTTTTAATTTAAATGAACTAGGGCAAGCCAGTTGGCCTCGCTGAGTTCTGTTTCCTCACCTGTAAAAATGAGAGTAGTAATATCTACTTCATAGAATTGTTATGGGGAAATATGTTCCCAGAAGGACTCAAGAAACTGTAAGCTTTGTAATGACATTTCCTACTTCTCCTGCTTGCCTGGTGATTCCAACCGATAGCCTTAAACTCCTCCCTGCTGGCCTGAAATGGTTATGCACTTTGAGTTGCTCCTGAGAGTGGCACCATCTCGGCTGCTGGATGCTACTTAGGTAAAGCCAAGGTAATGTAGGAACTCTTCTAACATCCCCTTGAATGAGAAAGACACAACTTAGCACATTTTTTTTAGATGGCGTGTTTAAATAACAGATGAGATCACTTGAATATACTATATAAGGTGCTTAACATTTTCTCTGATTTATCTTCAGTGGCCTTTACAAGGGGAAAAATGCCCATTAATTAAATTCAGAGATATCAGAACTGCTAAGGGAATTGTTCTGTACACCAGTATCATGAACAAGAAGTAATATAACCTTTACAATGATATTATTAAAGTGATTTAGAATATTAAAAATGTGGAAAGCAAATAATGACAGGAGATGTGGGCTAGGAAAAATAATGGCCCCAAATTTTTCTGAAGAGGAATCACAAATGCAGGTAGTTGAGGGGTGCGATGGGTGACTTGAGAAATGTCAGATGCCGTAACGGTGATGATGGCTGTCAGATATGATAATGGTTTGTATGATAGACACTATCCTAAAATAGAGAGCCAAAATTGGTGCTTTTGACAGAGCTACAGGATGCTCTTAACTGTCGATTTTTATTTTCTTCTGAGGGAAAATGGAGCTAGATCTCTGCCTCCCGGACATTCCCTGAGCTTTGCAGATTGACATGTATCTAACCTCTTTAGGTCAGAGAGGAGAGAGAAGAAACAAGGCCAACGTCAACTAATTCTGATGTATCTTGAATTATTCATTCCACCAGCCAATGTCCAGATAATAAAGTGTTTTATTAAATGGAGAAGGCAGAAGGGATGAAATGAGAGGAGCGAGGCTAAGTAACGAGCACAGGCAAAGCAACAAAGGCTAAAACCTTGTGTAATATTCTCTTCTGAAGAGGAGAGGAGAGGTTTTGCTAAAAGGAGGAGGGCTAATGGGATGATTTTGAGAAATTTTGCAGCAATGAAGTCTGTCAGGTTGGTAATTATCCAATGTTTAGAAAATTAATTTTTGAGTTCTTTAAAACGGAATAAAGCACTACTAATTTTCTGCAGGGGATAACTCCGTAGGATGATGGTTAAAACTTAGATGACTTAATGTCTTCCATCTGTAACTTGTTTCTTTCTGTCTCATTAATTAAAGCACACAAGCATCATCTTTTGCTTCGGTGACCAAATTACAGAATCACTGACAACTTCACATCTTATGTTCAAGAATTCTTTTCCTAGGAACTCTCTTTGTAAGGGTACACACTTTAAAAAAAACCACAAAAACACAACAAAAACACTAAGCCAACTATAGTTAGTTTCAGGTCAATATTCACTTAATCATCCTTCAAATCACTTCTAATGCT
Source organism: Cynocephalus volans (assembly GCF_027409185.1). Lineage (NCBI taxonomy): Eukaryota > Metazoa > Chordata > Mammalia > Dermoptera > Cynocephalidae > Cynocephalus > Cynocephalus volans. The sequence goes on from NC_084466.1 coordinate 18,142,273, forward strand.
TTTGTGATCCTTAATAAAATAGTCATGTGTAATACTGCACCAGCATTTTACTATTTCTCTCAATATTTCAGCTATAAATGTTGCAGTTCGTGTATGTGCACAACTGGACAGAGAGAGAAATAATGCAGTAGAACCCACTCACTACCCACCAGACACTGTCTTAGCTCCTATATATATCACCTCAAATGAGCCTCCCAACAGCCCCTTAGGTAGAGATGCTTCCTATTCTATAGCAGAGGACCCCAAGACTCAAGAAGTAGAGTAATTTGTACAAGGCCCCAGTTCATAAGTGATAAGATGGGGATTCTAGCCCACGCTTGTCTAGGCAGTCTACAGAACATTCCTTTGGTGGTTCTGGGGGTAAGGGGCAGGGTTTGGGGTAGACATAAATGTGGATGGGGAAAGGAGAAAATCAAAACTTTAATTTGTTGTTTTATCATTAATGGGTCAACTGGTAGATGAAATTCAATTTTAGCTTCGATGTGGCTGAATGTAAGCCATAGAAACTATTCCTTAAGACCAGTTGTGATCTTAGTAGCATCCTAAGTTTTGTGGATCAGAACTCTCTGTCCAAAAGCCTATAAAGAGTTTCACCAAATGGGAAAGAATGAGACAAAGTTAAAGAAGCATATTGAAGAAAGACTACGATATAATCTTCTATAACCACTCTTTACTGTGGGAGTTACTGGTATGGGTCAAGATCTTCTTACTTGTGTCCTGGAAGTTGACGTCATTGCCGTTGTATGCATTCTTCAGTTTGTTGGTCATCACACGCAGAGCCATGATCTGCTGTCGGATGAAAGTGTCGGGCCGCGTGATGTCCACGTCCACCTCGGGATTGTTGATCTGGTTAGTCAGCCCGTCATTCATGATCTCGGGCAGGTACCTGCAAGGCAGAGGGGCAGGGAATAGAGCAGGGCAGGACAGCAGGAACTTCAAAACCAGATTCTGCCATGCTGTCTCTAACAGCGAGCCCAGACACCTGCCAAAGACTGGATTTAGTTCTGGAAAACTTCCCCAAAGGTAAAAAGAAGGAATACATTTTCTCAGAAGGGGATGTGGCTCAAATGGTTTCTGACCAGTTTTCTTAAATGGCAATGAATTCTTAGGTAGGCTCGCCTGCAGATGCTACATTGGGGACCTATAGAAATCATTACTTAAAATTAACTGCTCTTTCCTCCTTCCATCCCAAATGTTACATAACTCAAGTCGAGGACTCGACAGCTTCCTCATTTCTCCTATTAATTTTGGTAGTAAAGACTGGACTTATAAATTACAGATGAGCTGAGAGTTTTCTTGAAGAATGAGGATGCTTTTTCTTAACTGAGAAGACCCTACCTCAGATTTTAATCAGAAGAAACTTCTGGATATTAAAAAAAAAAAAAATCTTTGGGATGTTTTAGGATTTACCATTGATTATCGGAATGTTTGAGTGACTATTAGGGTTTTCGTTCTGTAACAGAATCTTGGGTTTAATTTGGTAGATTTACCAATATTCAGTAAAACAGAAAGGTAAAATCTAATGGTTTTGAGCTTCATATTTCTTTCAATTGTACCAAAATGTCAAATTCTTCATGAAGGGATAAGGAAAATGTGGTATATATACACAATGGAATACTACTCAGCCATAAAAAAAGAATGAAATTCTGCCATTCATAGTAACATGGGTGAACTTGGAGAAAATTATGTTAAGTGAAATTAGCCAGGCACAGAAAGAGAAATACTGCATGTCCTGTGGGAGCTAAGAAACAAAGAAAGAAAAAAACCGTAACAAAACATTGAACTTTCAGAAGGAGAGAACAGACTTATAGTTAGTGCAGGTGGGAAAGGGGCAGGGGGAGGGAGGATAGGAGCAGCTGGGTAAGGGACACAGGAGGTAATTACAACTTGTAATGATGAACATGCTAACAATATTGATTTGATCATCACCTACTGTACACAAATACCAATAGTTAACTCTGTACCCCATAAATATGTCTAAATAAAAATGATAACAGTAAAATAAAAAATTAAATTAAATAAAAAACAAAAAACCCCAAATTGTCAGTCCTTCAACGTAAGCTGCCAAGCTGCCTAGGTGTATTTCTACAAGTGGAGACTAAAGATCGTGGACACATGCTTGGTGCCCTCTCTGACTCCTTTTTACTTTCATGACCTGTCAATTTTCCTCCCTTCAAGGTGTCCCCCTTGTCTTGCAGAATCTACTGCCTGCATTCATCTTATGGTTGCCCCTCCTACAGGTGTTCCTTGTTCAGGACGCATTTTCCCATTTAAGTCCCAAATATCCTTACAGACCCAGGCCAGTTCTCACTTTCTCCTCAAGATATTTTCCAGCTTTCAGGAATCTGCCCACACATTTGTAGAGCTGCCAGGTTCAGATGGTATTTTGTGCACTGCACAAAGCCGCCCCTCTGAGCCAAGGGACTGAGTTGGTGCTGACATCCAGCCTCAGTTCTGTGGGCACCAAGCCATGCACCTGCAGGGCAACTGGTCAACAAAATGGATGACTTTTTCTCTTTTTGGCAATCTTTTTATTTCAGAAAATTTCAGTGTATATAAAAGTAGAGATTATAACATAATGAACCCCTATGTTTCCATCTGGGTCCCTTTTTAAAATTCCTACAAAGGTGCTATATTTGTGTGTGTCCTGGTAAGAAACAGATGGTGCATTCAAAAGGGTAATAACAAGAGTTTAAAGAAGAATCTATTTACAAAGATGTGGACAAGGTTAAAGGAAACCAGCACAGAGTGGTAAAGTGTCCTGGGGCTGGCAGCAGGAGAAGGTGGAGAAGCTGTTACCAGAATGCACAAGAACTGAAACTGCAGAGAGGCACCAAATGACACATGACCTGCCAAACCAAGGCCTGTCCCAGATGGAGCCAGAGGAAGGATACCCTGACCTCTCTAGTCCCTCCCCCTGACCTCCAGCAGCTGCCTCCCATTGGCTGAGTCCATTGGAAGCCAGTGGGCAAGAAAGCCCAGGTAATGGAGCTTGTAGAGGTCCTCCAGGATATGGGCCAGGGTGAGGGGACAAGAGCGGATCTCCAGGGGAATCAGAACATCCAGCACTGGCACCCTACAGGCTGGCGGCAGCCCTGTCTAATTGCTATTTCTGTTATTCTCCTATGGCCTCTACTGTTGTTGCTCGAAAGCTGAAAAACTTTCTTGCCTCTATTTTGCCATTTCTATTCACATATTCTCATATGATATCCTTATGCTTAAAATTCTTCCCCTTCCTGCAAGTCATTGTGCAAGTTTTGGAAACCGAAGGCTTTGCCCATCAGCCTCCAAAAGAAAAACTGCAGAGAGAAACTTTGATATTTAAGCCATTTTGCAGGCATTGAATCTTATGCATGATGTATTTGTGTGTGGATTGGTTTGTCCATTTTAAATCAGAGGTCTCCTGAATAAGCTCCATGTCTTCTCTTCATCCATATCTTGAACAAAATCAACTTCACAATACTCATTAAATAATGAATAATAAAACACACAGAGTGCATTGTAAATTCTTTCCCATGAAGCTTCAAGTATTTACTGCCCTAAAAAATACCCTAATTGAAATTTTTAAAAGCCACAAACCCATATATCTTTGTCTTTTCAGTAAAGCATAACTTTTTTCCTGTCTTTTAATATATCTGGTATATAAATAAATTCTTGTTTGATTCTGAGATTGTCTTCCTGATATAACTTCTGAAATGTGACACTGGACTGACTTTAATTGACATGCAATTAAATGTGCCAGGCTCCATAGCTCTACCTAATTATTACAGCCCATTGGAATAAACAATAGCAAATGTGGGACCTCCTTTGCTGACAAAGGAGTTGAGAGGGGCTGAAAGGTGACGATTGATTCTGGTGTTGCTCCTCCACATTTTGGAAAATGACTCCAGCAACGGTACCTATGCTGAGTCAGAGGCGGGCTTTATTTCTTTCTGATGCCGTGTGCGCTGCATGGCTAGTGGAGACTCATTTATCAGCAGCTCACTGCGACAGCTTACATGGGAATGCTACCCTTGGGAGTCTGAACATCCAGCAACAATAAGAGACTGCCAAGTAAACCCAGCCTCTAACTGTGCCTACTGATGCACAGCCACTTATAATAAAAACAAGTAACAATGCGCCCGCATCCTCAAGAACCTTTTCTCCTTTTGGTGTATTCAAAGGGTGACTTTTCAGGCAATGTGGAAACTTAAATCTAAAACAGTTGAAAAAGAAAATGCCATTTTGCTATTCCAGAGGTACATCCTGAGGCTGAATCTACGGATGTCCATTGTGCAGCCTGAATGACGGGGCTGTGAAAGCTCAGTTCAGCACCAGGATCTCATGGGCCCATGCTTTGTTGCTACTTGTGTTTGGTCTCTTTACAGAACGCTCATATCCTGCAAGAACAGCCACATCTCTGAGCCCACAATGCTCTTCCTTTTCTTAGATTTCACGTAGCTGTTTGACATGACAGTGTTCTATTTTTGCACCATCATATCTGTGGGAGGCAGAGAAGGAGAATCTTGGCTCACGTAGCCCGGGCTGTATGCATGTTTACCTGGGGCAGGGAGAACCCAGAAGTGAGGGCAAATTGGAGAGTGGAACAGCGTGTCGTCGTGGGCCAGTGCTTCATGCTGTGGCAGGTGGGTGGCACCCACCAACAGCCAAGCAGAGCTTCCCTATTTGGGTTGCCTTCTGTTTTACAAGAGCATGGCTAGGAGCTAAATCTTTGGCAGTTTTGCAGACTTGTTTTTCTTCCCATCTAATTTCAGATTGTTAATGTAGGCTTCCTTGATTACATCCAAACATTGAAGCTGATTAGGGTGGAAGAGTCTCATGGGGATTTAGGGGAGGAGGCTGATCCATTCAGGATCCTGTGCAGGACCCTCATTGGCAGAGGGGCAGTTTCTGTCCCCTGAGAGACTTTAAACACAACTTGTCCCGCAGAAGTTTCCCACCAGCCAACTACAGCACCTGCCATTCTCACCATCTGAAATCACTTCTTATAGCTGAGCCAATGCTTCCAGAAGGACCCTGTCAATATATGAAGGTGCTTGCTGATAGGAGAGGCCCGTTACCTGACCAGCACCCAGTCAGCACTTCCCAGGCCACGTTAATGCTGGTAGTTGTTCAGAGGTAAGGAGCTGCATATTGAGGGAAAGGGTCACACAACCCTCAAGATTTAATGGGACTAGAAGCTAGTCAAAGTCTGAGACGAGAGGTACCAGCAAGGGAGGTTAGCCCAGTGGTGCCCGGTGGGGTTAAAGAGGGAGCTGAGGAAGAAAGGGGGTAAAAATGGGGTGCCACGGTGCTGGCCCGAGTTTGTTCAGGTGCCTGGCACTTCCTCCTGCCTCAAGGCACAACTGGGAGAGCCAGGTGCAGGCAGCTCCAGTACTGTTGCCACAAATGAGCTCCTTTCAGTACATACCTCTGGAGCAATTCCTAATCCTAAACTACACATTCAGTCATCTTCGGCCTGCTTAAGAGTCTTACTGATTTAAGTAGTTGTCATGCTAATACAGATCCCAAATGCCTTACCAGCAGGCCCCAAATTTAAAAATCTCCAGCATGTTTTCTTCAAGCTGTTTGTTAGCAAAACTTCATCTGATCTGAAATGAAGCTAGTTATAGTCCTCATTCATCCCACTTAGTGTGAATATTAATAAATTTTGCTGCAGAAATGCTAATGGGTTTGATTGTAGGTTGCAGCCCCAGACCTCACAGGGAGTATTCCATAATATACAGTATACTCACTGTGGTGATTTTCTAAAATCCAAAACACCCTGAATTCTGAGACACACATGGTCTCCAGTGTCTCAAAGAAGGGATTGCAAAGAAGTTTTCTTAAAATCTAAGTCTTAAACTTCATGCACATTACAGATGGTGATTATTTAAAACAAACAACAAACAGAAAACAATAGGTGTTGGTAAGGATGTAGAGAAATTGGAGCCCTGTGCACTACTGGTGAAAATGTGAAACAGTGCAGCTGCTGTCAAAAACAGTATGGCAGTTCTTCAAAAAATTAAAAATAGAATTACCATATGGTCCGGCAATTCCGCTCCTAGGTATATACCCCAAAGAATTAAAAGCAAGGACTTGAACAGATACTTGTACATCTCTGTTCATAGCAGCATTTTCATATTCATAATAGCAAAAAGGTGGAAGCAGCCCAAGTGTCCATTGATAGAAGAATGGTAAACAAAATATGGTATATATGAACAATGGAAATATTATTCATGGAAGAAAATTTTTATACATGCTATAACATGGGTGAACCTTGAGGACATTATGCTAAGTGAAATGTCAGTCACAAAAAGATACATTGGACAATTCCACCTATATGAGATACCTAGGGTAGTCCAATTCATAGGTATAGAAAGTAGAATGGTGGTGTCCAGGGCCTGGAGGAAGAAGAAAGAGGGAATTTGTGTTTAGTGGGTACAGAGTTTTGGTTTAGGAAGATGAAAAAGTTCTGTGGATGGATGACGGTGATGGCACTGTGGATGTTCTTAATGCCACAAACATGGACACTGTAAAATGATGAAAATGGTAAATATTATGTTTGATATATTTTACCACAAATTTTAAAATTTAAGTTTTAAGTGTAGTTGTTCTAAAGTTCTTGATATAAATTACTTTTTTCTCTTGCCATTTTTCCTGGCTGCAAAGTAGTATTACTTAAAGTGTACTGTGACCTTATGCTTTAAGTGGATTTATAAATTCTTGAAGACTGTTAAGCTGGAGTTGTCTGTGGCATTGGGGACTTCATGAGATGTGATGCTGAGATATGGTTAAAGGCACATGAACTACATATGACCTGGGACACCTGAGTTCACTCTGGGACCCAGCAGTGTGACCATGGGCAAGTCATTTAGCTACTTTATATACTCACTATGCAATTCTAACATATTCTTAGGAACATTAAATTGTTAATATGTCTCCTCCAGATACCAAACTCGCTCCTTAGGAGTGGCTGTCAGAGTGGAATCTGGAGCTTTCAAGCCTGAATTCAGGTACAGAAGAACAATTTTTGCAGCTTTTCTCCAGCTGGAGGATGTGAGGCAGGAACGGATTTGGGAACTCTCTTGGAGAACACACAGCTCACTGGTTGTAGCAGGGAGCAGAAGCTAAATTCCTTAACTTGGCCTCTTAATTCACTGGAAGGAACTTCCCAAACCCACCTTTTCTTGGTAAACTATAGAGTGGATGAGAAAGAAGACCCATGAGCCAGTGTTCAGGGCTGCTGAGTTGTGGACCAGCAGCTGACTTGCAGCCATCTCTGCCTATAACATTTTTTACCACTTTCAGGAGGTTCACGCAGCTTCCTCTCTCCCAGGATTGTCAGGAGGGCTTCATGGGATCTTCCCCTGCCCCCAACTATGCCAGAAGAAGGGAAGTGGTCATTTTAGAATGCCAGGTTTGACAGTTGCCAGTTCTTTCCTTAGACAGAATTCCCACCTTCCCACAATGTTTGGCTTGGTATACAGTGAATTCTTGACACTTCTTTAAAATACAGCTAGAGTGCTTTGGGACACATTCCACAATCAGACTGAAATGACATTGTCCTGCCAGACCTGGCAAGTCACTGTCTTTGACAGATTTCTCATCCCCGTGCATCATTTCATCCTCCCTCTGTCTGCTCCAATGTCCTCAGTCATGACTTGCTATCTCCTTTGGTTAGTCAATCCACACAGGGCCTGCTGAGAGTGACTGATCTATTCTCTAGATTTTTCCACTTTTCCTATTTCTTACAATTTACTGTGTTTACCTCCTGGCCTCAGGAAGGATTTCCTTGGAGACACGATGTTTCTGTGAGAATCAGGTGCCTTGAAAAACAGCACAGGCTCCCTGCACAAGCTACATTTCCAATGGGTCCAATTAATCCTCGCCCCTCAGCCAACTCCTTGACCGCCGCCTCCTAGAAGGCATTTAAAGAAAGGACACACTGACAGCTAAACACTGGCTTACAAGGAGAAAATTGGAAAATTATTTTTCCAGTTTTATGGGGGGGAGAGAGGAGTCAGGAAATGACTGACCCAAGAGTCCTGCAGACTCTGAAATAATTTATGTCCTGGCAAGGTAACTCATGTGCAGGTACGACTTGGCTCTCACACCGGCTTTTATTTGCATTTTTTCTGCCTCATCTTATTGTCTCCTATGTTGTCCTTTCCTTTTTAATCCCTATGAATTTAGAAAAAGGGTCCTCATGAAGAGAAAACAATGCTAAAGGAAGTTATAGACGATGTAGTTTAATATGGCTATGTCCTAAAAGCACAAAAATCTGCCTCTATATGAGCCAAAAGGTAAGAGCCTGTGTGAGCTCGGCTAGGGCATTATTTTTTCTTCTGCTGCTGCCTGACAAAATTCTAACCTGTGTATGTTAACCATATAAAAGTTTTATTTCCTTCCGAGCCTCTGCTTTCTTTCCTGCCTCCCATCTGATCATTACTCTCTAGCTCCTGTACGGACAGCTCATTCCAGCCACCAGCTGCCCAGAACGCCCTTCTCAGGGGTGACTGATGGCTGCAGATGTCCTCCTAGGGTCTCTAGGTTCACCCAGGAACTTTAAGAGGCCTAGATTTGTAGCCTGCACCATGAGTCTTTAATTTTTTTTCCCGTTGGGCTTCTAGATTATTATCGATTTTCTTCTGTAACTTACTAGCTTCCTTTCAATTCCTATTTGTCTGAGTTGACTGTCTCCTCCCATTTCCCCCTCACAAGTTGCGTTGGTGAGTGAGAAATGGGAGGTGCAGAAGTCACACCTGGGAACTCATCTTCGCCCCGACTGAAGAGGCATCCTAGGCTGCCTTTCTCAGGTGACAGTCACTGCTGTGGACTGTACGGAAAACCCTTTATTAGCTCTTCCAATAGGTAGGATGTGACTCTGAGTACTAATTGTTATTGACTGAAGGAGTGGGGTGCACACAGAAGAATGTGACAGAAGGATTCTGATAGACACAGCGATCACAACAGTTCTTTGAACTTTCAAAAGGAGAGAACGGAACTGAGGCCACCAGAGGAGAGAAAGGGGGAGGGGGAGGGGTGAGCGAGAAATTGCTACAGGGCCACAAAGAATGATCACACTGTGTGATGAGAAATAGACTAATTATCCTGATTTGAGCATCACCTATTGCACACAGGTATTGATATTCAATGCTGTACCCCACAGATATGTACAATCAATTATGTTTCAATTAAAACAACAAACACAGAGAAGCAGCAATGTCTGGTTTTTCAAAGACTTCACCACACAAGCTTCAGTTTATAAACTCCAGACCACGATACTCTCAATCGATGTCTAATAAGCATCTCTGTTCCCAATCACTTGTTGATAGATTTTTAATAAAATAAGGTTCTAGTTCTTTTATTTCATATAGGTGATAAGAATAACCTTTCTTTCTTTTTTCTTTTTCTTTTTTTTTAACAACCATTCCCAAACATTTAAAAAGGCTTATCATCTTAAAACCCATACTTCAGAAATGGGAAAAAGTAAGTTATCTGTGTTACAAATGGGTTCTTCAACTTACAAAATAGTTTAGTAGAACTTCCTTAAGTGAAAAAATTCTTTCATGTGTTTCTAGACCAATTAATATTTCGATGAGAAGAAAGCTTCAACTAAATTTAATTTGACAAATCTTTGTTGATTATTAATTTACTATACTAGTAGATATAAAGTTATAATATTAAGATTTTCTTTCAGTGGAAAAATAAAATAAATGGAATTAAAGAAAACTATGAATGATAAGTTTTCAATCGGAACATAATTTGAGTCACAAATATTTGACAGCTTCATCTTTCTAATAATATGCTTATTGAATAATAAAAGATACACTGCATTGGAAAAAATTCTGAAATGTTCCTGCAAATAATTTCTTTACATTAGATTTGATCATTTCCCCACCTGCATAAAATCCTCCAATGGCTTCCCATTGATCTCAGGATAAAATTCAAATCTGGCTTCTCAGTACTGACGTGGGTGCTTTTCCACCTCTGTGGTCCTTTCCTAACCCAACAATTCAGCAGTATGGTGTTTAAATTTCCCAAACCCACTGAGCGCTCTCCAGCCATGGTGGCTTTTTATGTGTTGGCCCCCACTACCCTATTACAGCACTTAATCTGCAGAGCATTGCCCAGTGCCTGGAACAGAGGCATGCTGAATAATGTTGCTGACACACTGAATGGACGATGTAGACACACAAAATCTTTTACAGAGCTAAGGATCTGTTTCTGACTTGGAAAGGGCAGTGCTTAGCCGTTGTTTATTTAGGAGACAGAGTATTGCCATCCAAAGAATACTGGGCTAGGATTTGGGAGATTCCCAGCTTTTATCGTTGTGAATTGGGTAATCATGGACTAATCATTTACTCTGTCTGGGTTCCTCATTTGCACAAACAGGAACTTGGCTGAATCATTTCAGTCTCCTCTTGCCCTAACTTCAGTGGTCTTTATCGTCCCCGTCATTTTTGGTGGGGTTTAGTCCCATGCTTTAGCCCCACCCACGAACATTCCTTATACAGTCAGCCCTCTATATCAGAGAGTTCCACATCCATGGATTTAACCAACTGAGGATCAAAAATATTCAGGGAAAAAACAATGAACAATAAAAATACAAATAAAAACCAATGGGGTATAACAACTATTTACATCGTATTTACATTGCATTAGGTATTATAAGTAGTCTAGAAATGATTTAAAGTATACGGGAAGATGTCCGTAGGTTATATGCAGATACTATGCCATTTTATACAAGGGGCTTGAGCATCCATGGAGTTTGGTATCCTTGGGGGGTCCTGAATCCAATCCCCTTTGGACACCAAGGGATGACTATATTTCCTTTTGTAAGAAATCGTGTATGTGCTTATACCCAGCAAGCTGTGTAACTATCCATGGGAATGCAGTTCAAAATGTAACCTTCCTTCGAGCCAAGGCTGAAAAGTAAACACAGATGGGCAACAGAGCAGCTCGAAAAATCTAGCGCTTTATTCATTAGGCCATCTGGTCATCCCCTACAGTAGCTTTCTGTACAGTCATTAGGAAAAGACACATTAGAAGCTATTAATTCACAGCTGAATTTGCTGGCTAAAGGTCTCCTTGTTAAAAGGCCAGGCACTGGTAGAATACTAAGTCTTTCTGAGTAGCATGTTGTTAATATCATCCATTTCCTTCTGTACTCCATGATCTAAGATCTGGATATTGATGCTTTGGGCAACTTGAAATGGTTGCATCTCTTTCTTTAGGTGTCTCAATTTCACCTTGCTAAGCGTGCCCTGGTATGGTTATAGTATCATTACCAACAGATGCTAAAAAAATGCAACTCAGCAGTGTAAAAGGAAACACCAAAGAAGCACCTCACTTGCATGCCCTGCTTATCTTGTGCAGTTTCTTCTGAATTTAATAACCACATGCCTTCTTGTTACCTTTTCATCACGGCTGTTTCATATGCTTGAAATTGTCCAACAAGGCCCCAGAGTAGACTCCTCTCTTAGATTCTCCACCTGCTGGTCAATCCCCAAGTATTCCTTGAGTCCAATTCACCAGCTGCTTTACCCACCTGCAACCCCACTGATGAGGGCTCTGGCAGATTCCTCTCCTTGTGTCCTGCCCTGCTTGCCAACTCCCAACTAGTTTCTGCATCCAAGTTCTCCACCCTATGAAAACCCAGGCCAAGCCCATATCTGGGCTGAATCTACACATTCTGAAATTCCACATCAAGTGGCCGTAGCTCCAGTCAGCAGAGCAGAAGGATGAAACAGAGCCATCTCTGGGCAGGAGGTTCTGATGGGACTTTACAAGGTGGGGGGCCTATTAGAACCCTTTCCTGAGTATCCCTCAGATATTTTCTTTACCTTTCCAATAAACACTTCCATTTTTTTGCCAAGGGTGAAAAAAATTTACAGTTGAACTTTTGTTTCCTGTTTAACTTGTGATTAAAAAAAAAAAAAAAAAAAGAGCCCTACAAATTTAACTGTGGATAAAAATAGCTCCACTATCTTAAAGTCATTAAGTGAACATAAAAGGCTTATTGTGATCTCCGGGTATCTGCAACCTGGCATCTGTCACCATTCCTCCGTCCTCATCCAGAGGTGAGGCTGAAGAAAGAACTTTTTAAGCTAGCCGTAGTAACGCCATTTTGCAAGGCACAAAACATTACCCTGGTTAAAAGTCCCTAGCATAGGAAAAGTACAGCCTGAGGTTGAGACCAGATAACGAACAGGATATCTGTGGTTATGCACCTGGGCCCCGGCCCGAGGCAAAGGGCGGATAGTTCCCAGAAATAGACAAGTCAGTTAAAGTTTCAAGAGTGCCCCTCAGCTGTTTCAAGGACTCCCACCAGTTTCCAGGGTGCCCCTCAGCTGTTTCAAGGACTCCCACATAACCGAAGCTCACCCCAGGCCTTATTTGAACTGACCAATTAAACTCGCTTCTCGCTTCTGTACCCGCGCTTATTTGAACTGACCAATTAAACTCGCTTCTCGCTTCTGTACCCGCGCTTTTTGCTATAAAAAGGACCCAGGAGCTTCACTCGGCGCGCCAGTCTTCCAAAAGACTGTGTCGCCCGGGTACCCGTGTGTTCAAATAAACCTCTTGCTGTTTGCATCCGTCTTCGTGGTCTCGCTGTTCCTTGGGAGGGTCTCCCTGAACTGACTGACTACCCACTTTGGGAGTCTTTCATTTGGGGGCTCGTCCGGGATCGGAGACCCCCACCCAGGGACCACCGACCCACCAACGGGAGGTAAGCTGGCCAGCAGTCGTTCTGTGTCTCGTTTCTGTGTCTCGTTTCTGTGTCTAATCCTGTGACTCTGACTGTCTTTCTGAGTGCGCGCATTTTGGTTTCAGTTTGTTCCGGGTTAGTCGCTCTGGGAGCGAAGTGCGGGTAGCGAACAGACGTGTTCGGGGGCTCGCCACCCGGCAATCCTGGGAGACGTCCCAGGATCAGGGGAGGACCAGGGACGCCTGGTGGACCCCTTGGCAGAGGATTATTGTGTTTTGGTCTCACCGCGTCTCGGGAGGCGCGCTCTGCCATCGGACTCTTTCTTCTATTTCTACGGCACTCGGTCTCGTCGCCGTTTCTGGTTTCTTTTTGTCTTAGTTGTGATAGGTCTTTGCGTCGTCGTTCCCCTATTGGAAATTTTCGAGATGGGGCAAGGTGCCCTTACGCCTCTCTCCCTTACTCTAGATCATTGGAAAGATGTCAAAGCCAGGGCTCACAATCTGTCCATGGAGATCAAAAAAGGAAAATGGCAGACTTTCTGTTCGTCTGAGTGGCCCACATTCGGCGTAGGTTGGCCGCCAGAGGGAACCTTTGACCTTTCTGTCATTTTTGCAGTTAAAAAGATTGTTTTTCAGGAGACCGGAGGACACCCGGACCAGGTTGCCTATGTCGTGGTATGGCAAGACCTCGCCCAGAATCCCCCTCCCTGGGTGCCACCCTCCAGCAAAGTCGCTGTTGTTTCGGGATCAGAAAATACTCAAAGGCCACCTACAAGGAAGCCTTCCGCCCCTCCCCAACCCCCCGTCCTCCCGACACCAGATGACCTATTTTCTCTCTCTGAACCCCCACCTTACCCGGCGGCTCCGCTGCCCCCTCTGGCCCCTCAGGGAAACAGATCGGCACCAGGCCGAGCGCCCGGTGATCCTAGCCCTGAGGGACCGGCTGCGGGGACTAGGAGCCGCCAACCTCGCAGTCCGAGAGACGGCTCCGGTCCTGACTCCACCGTAGCTTTGCCCCTCCGAGCCATAGGGCCCCCAGCTGAGCCAAATGGCTTGGTCCCTTTGCAGTATTGGCCTTTTTCCTCAGCAGATCTTTACAATTGGAAGTCTAACCATCCTTCTTTTTCTGAAAAACCAGCAGGTCTCACGGGACTTCTTGAGTCCCTTATGTTCTCTCACCAGCCCACTTGGGACGATTGCCAACAGCTACTCCAGATCCTCTTCACCACTGAAGAGCGAGAAAGGATTCTTCTGGAGGCCCGCAAGAACGTTCTCGGGGATAACGGGGCCCCTACACAACTCGAGAACCTCATTAATGAGGCTTTCCCCCTCAATCGACCTCAATGGGATTACAACACGGCCGAAGGTAGGGAGCGTCTTCTGGTCTACCGCCGGACTCTAGTGGCAGGTCTCAAAGGGGCAGCCCGGCGCCCCACCAATTTGGCCAAGGTAAGAGAGGTCTTGCAGGGACCGGCAGAACCCCCTTCGGTTTTCTTAGAACACCTAATGGAGGCCTATAGAAGGTACACTCCGTTTGAACCCTCTTCTGAGGGGCAGCAGGCTGCGGTCACAATGGCCTTCATCGGCCAGTCAGCCCCAGACATTAAAAAAAGGTTACAAAGACTAGAGGGGCTCCAAGACCTTTCCTTACAAGACTTAGTAAAGGAGGCAGAAAAGGTGTACCACAAGAGAGAAACAGAAGAAGAAAGACAGGAAAGAGAAAAAAAAGAGACAGAAGAGAGAGAGAGGCGGCGTGATAAACGCCAAAAAAAAAAAAAATTTAACTAGGATTTTGGCCGCAGTGGTAGGTGAAAGAGGGTCTAGAGATAGGCAGACAGGGAACCTGAGCAACCGGGCAAAGAAAACACCTAGGGATGGAAGACCCCCTCTAGACAAAGACCAATGCGCGTACTGTAAAGAGAAGGGTCACTGGGCAAGAGAATGTCCCCGGAAAAAGAACATCAGAGAAGCCAAGGTTCTATCCCTAGATGACTAGGGGAGTCGGGGTTCGGACCCCCTCCCCGAACCTAGGGTAACATTGACAGTGGAGGGGACCCCCATCGAGTTTCTGGTCGATACCGGGGCTGAACATTCGGTGCTGACCCAACCCATGGGGAAGGTAGGGTCCAGGCGGACAGTCGTAGTAGGAGCGACCGGCAGCAAAGTCTACCCCTGGACCACTCAGAGACTTTTAAGGGTCGGACATAGGCAAGTGACCCATTCCTTTTTGGTCATACCTGAGTGCCCTGCTCCTCTGTTGGGCCGGGACATCCTGACCAAACTAAAGGCTCAAATCCAGTTTTCCACAGAGGGCCCACAAGTAACATGGGGAGATCACTCTACCATGTGCCTGGTCCTAAACCTAGAAGAAGAATACCGGCTGTATGAAAAGCCGGCCTCTCCCTCCATCGACCCATCCTGGCTCCAACTTTTTCCCACCGTATGGGCAGAAAAGACAGGTATGGGACTGGCCAATAACGTCCCACCAGTAGTAGTAGAGCTGAAATCAGGTGCCTCACCGGTGGCCGTCCGACAGTATCCAATGACTAAAGAAGCCCGGGAAGGCATCAGACCCCACATCCAAAGGTTCTTAGACCTAGGGGTCTTAGTGCCCTGCCAATCGCCCTGGAACACCCCTCTGCTACCAGTAAAAAAGCCAGGGACCAATGACTATCGGCCAGTCCAAGACTTGAGAGAAATTAACAAAAGGGTGCAAGACATTCATCCCACGGTCCCAAATCCATACAGCCTCCTGAGTTCCCTTCCGCCTAGTCACACTTGGTACTCAGTCCTGGATCTCAAGGATGCCTTTTTTTGCCTCAGACTACACCCCAACAGCCAGCCACTGTTCGCGTTCGAGTGGAGAGACCCAGAAAAAGGTAACACAGGTCAGCTGACCTGGACACGGCTGCCACAGGGGTTCAAAAATTCTCCCACTCTCTTCGACGAGGCCCTCCACCGAGATTTAGCTCCTTTTAGGGCTCTCAACCCCCAGGTCATATTACTCCAATATGTGGACGACCTCCTAGTGGCAGCTCCCACATATGAAGGCTGCAAAAGAGGGACACAAAAGCTCTTGCAGGAACTGAGTAAGTTGGGGTACCGGGTATCAGCTAAAAAGGCCCAGTTATGCCAGAAAGAGGTCACCTATTTGGGGTACCTGCTCAAAGGGGGAAAAAGATGGCTGACCCCGGCCCGGAAAGCTACAGTTATGAAGATCCCTACTCCCACAACCCCCAGGCAGGTCCGCGAATTTCTGGGTACTGCCGGATTCTGCAGGCTCTGGATTCCTGGGTTTGCTTCCCTGGCTGCACCCTTGTACCCCCTGACAAGGGAAAACATTCCTTTTACCTGGACTGAGGAGCATCAAAAGGCTTTTGACCACATAAAAAAAGCCTTGCTGTCTGCCCCCGCCTTGGCTCTCCCAGACCTCACCAAATCATTTACTCTGTACGTAGATGAAAGAGCCGGTGTAGCCCGAGGAGTGCTTACTCAGACCCTAGGACCATGGCGACGGCCAGTAGCTTATCTATCAAAAAAACTGGATCCAGTGGCCAGTGGGTGGCCAACCTGCCTAAAAGCGGTTGCTGCAGTGGCACTCCTCCTCAAAGACGCTGATAAGTTAACCTTGGGGCAAAATGTGACTGTGATTGCTTCCCACAGCCTCGAAAGTATCGTGCGGCAGCCCCCCAATCGGTGGATGACCAATGCCAGAATGACTCATTACCAGAGTTTGCTGCTAAACGAAAGAATATCTTTCGCGCCCCCTGCTGTCCTGAACCCAGCTACCCTACTACCAGTCGAGTCAGAATCCACCCCAGTACACCAATGCTCAGAAATCCTTGCTGAAGAAGCTGGGACTCGACGGGACCTGAAGGACCAGCCATTGCCCGGAGTGCCTGCCTGGTATACAGACGGTAGCAGCTTCATTGCGGAAGGTAAGAAGAAAGCAGGGGCCGCCATCGTAGATGGCAAACGGACGGTATGGGCAAGCAGCCTGCCAGAAGGGACATCAGCCCAGAAGGCCGAGCTAATAGCCTTGACGCAGGCATTACGCCTAGCCGAAGGAAAAAACATCAACATCTACACGGACAGCAGGTATGCTTTTGCCACTGCTCACATTCATGGGGCAATATATAAACAGAGGGGACTGCTCACTTCTGCTGGAAAAGACATTAAAAATAAACAAGAAATTCTGGCTCTGCTAGAGGCCATTTACCTCCCTAAGCAGGTCGCCATTATCCACTGCCCAGGCCACCAGAGAGGAAATAACCCTGTGGCGGCCGGGAACCGGAGGGCCGACGAGGCTGCAAAACAAGCCGCCCTGTCGGTCAAGGTGCTAACAAAAACTACAAAGCTTCAAGAGCCAATCGAGCCTGCTCAAGCTAGGACCAAGCCAAGAGAGCTCACTCCTGACCAGGGAAAAGAATTCATTCAGCGGTTACATCAGCTAACACACTTAGGACCAGAAAAGCTCCTTCAACTGGCAAGCCGCACCAGCCTCTCCATCCCGAACCTCCGGTCCACTGTTCAAGAAGTCGCCAATCGGTGTCCAGCTTGCGCCATGACTAATGCGGCTACCACCTACCGAGAGACCGGAAAAAGACAACGGGGAGATCGACCCGGCGTATACTGGGAAGTAGACTTTACAGAGGTAAAGCCTGGCCGGTATAGAAACAAGTATCTGCTAGTATTTGTAGATACTTTCTCTGGATGGGTAGAAGCTTTTCCTACCAAAACGGAAACGGCCCTGACTGTATGTAAAAAGATACTAGAAGAAATCCTGCCCCGTTTCGGGATCCCTAAGGTGATCGGGTCAGATAATGGCCCAGCCTTTGTTGCTCAGGTAAGCCAGGGACTAGCCACACAACTGGGGATAAATTGGAAATTACATTGTGCGTATAGGCCCCAGAGCTCAGGTCAAGTAGAGAGAATGAATAGAACCATCAAAGAGACCTTAACTAAATTGGCCTTAGAGACCGGTGGAAAAGACTGGGTGGCCCTCCTTCCCTTAGCGCTGTTCAGAGCCAGGAATACCCCTGGCCAGTTCGGTCTAACTCCCTATGAAATCCTCTACGGGGGACCCCCCCCCATACTTGAGTTGGGAGAAACACTGGGTCCCGATGATAATTTTCTCCCTGTCTTATTTACCCACTTAAAGGCTCTAGAAGTTGTGAAGACCCAGATTTGGGACCAGATCAAAGAGACATATCAGCCCGGTACCATAGCTGTCCCCCACCCGTTCCAGGTCGGAGACCGAGTGCTGGTCAGACGCCATCGACCCAGCAACCTTGAGCCTCGGTGGAAAGGCCCGTATCTGGTATTGCTGACCACCCCGACCGCAGTAAAAGTTGATGGCATCGCTGCCTGGGTCCATGCTTCCCATCTCAAGCCTGCACCACCCCCGGCACCAAACGAGACCTGGGAGCTGGAAAGGACTGATCATCCTCTTAAGCTGCGTATTCGGCGGCGGAAAAATGAGTCCACCGGGTAAGAACCCCCACCGGCCTGTGATCCTCACCTGGAAGGTACTGTCCCAAACTGGAGAAGTTGTCTGGACCAAACAGGCTACCCAGCCGCCTTGGACTTGGTGGCCCGATCTTAAACCTGATGTATGTGCCCTGGCGGCGGGTATTGAGACCTGGGATATCCCGGGATACATAGCATCGGGCTAGGCCCAGATCAGACCCCCTGATTCAGACTACACAAAAGCTTATAATCAGATCACCTGGGGGGTCCCAGGGTGCAGCTATCCCCGAGCTAGAAACAGGCTTGCCGCTTCCCCCTTCTACGTGTGCCCCCGGGATGGCCGGACCCTTTCAGAAGCTAGAAGGTGCGGAGGGCTGGAATCCCTATATTGCAAAGAATGGGGTTGTGAAACCACGGGGACAGTCTACTGGGGACCTAGTTCCTCATGGGACCTCATAACTGTAGAACGTAACGATAGCAGTAAAAACTGTGACAACACCGGCTGGTGTAACCCCCTTAAAATAAAATTCACAGAGAAAGGAAAAAATTCCAGAGATTGGGCACAAGGAAGAACCTGGGGACTAAGGTTCTATTTGACGGGAAACGATCCAGGTGTACTGTTCACCATTCGCCTAGATATCACCAATATGCCAACTGTGGCAGTGGGCCCCGACCCCGTCCTTGCAGAACAGGGACCTCCTAGCAACAAGCTGTTCCCAATGACTAGCAGGCAACCCCCCGCGGCACAAAGGAGCACTGCTACACAGAGCCTCCTATCACCAGGCACTCTACCCCCCACCACGGGTGACAGGCTCTTTGGTCTTGTACAGGGGGCCTTCCTAGCTCTAAATGCCACCAACCCGAACGCCACAGAGCATTGCTGGCTCTGTCTGGCCATAAGCCCCCCCTACTATGAAGGAATAGCCTTTTTGGGAGAGGCCAATTATACCAGCGCCGAGAGTTGCCGTTGGGGGACCCAGGGAAAGCTTACTCTCACAGAGGTCACAGGACAAGGGTTATGTATAGGAACAATACCTTCTACCCATCAACATCTTTGCAACCAGACCCTATCCATCAATTCCTCCGGGGACCATCAGTACCTTCTCCCCTCCAACCATAGCTGGTGGGCTTGCAGCACCGGTCTCACCCCTTGCGTTTCCCTCTCAGTTTTTAATCAGTCTAAGGATTTCTGTGTCCAGGTTCAGCTGATTCCTCGCATCTATTATCATCCTGAAGAAACTTTGTTGCAGGCCTATGACAACCCTCATCCCAGGTTTAAGAGAGAACCTCTCACACTTACCCTAGCTGTCCTACTGGGAATTGTGGCAGGTATAGGTACCGGCTCGGCTGCTCTGATTAAAGGACCTATAGACCTCCAGCGGGGCCTAACCGAGCTCCAGACTGCCATGGACACTGACCTCCGGGCCCTCCAGGATTCAGTCAGCAAGTTAGAGGACTCATTGACTTCTCTATCTGAGGTAGTACTCCAAAATAGGCGAGGCCTTGACTTACTGTTTTTAAGAGAGGGAGGCCTCTGCGCGGCCCTCAGAGAGGAGTGCTGTTTTTATGTAGACCATTCAGGTGTGATACGAGACACCATGGCCAAACTCAAACAAAGACTAGATAAAAGACAGTTAGAGCGCCAAAAAGATCAAAACTGGTTTGAAGGTTGGTTCAATAGCTCCCCTTGGTTCACTACCCTACTATCAACCATCGCCGGGCCCCTAGTACTCCTTCTTCTGTTGCTCATTCTGGGGCCCTGTGTCATCAACAGGTTAGTCCAATTCATCAATGATAGAATAAGTACAATTAAAGTCCTGGTTCTTAGACAAAAATATCAGACTATAGATAATGAAAATAACTTTTAACTCCGCTCTAAGATTAGAGCTATCCACAAAAGAAATGGGGGAATGAAGAAAGAACTTTTTAAGCTAGCCGTAGTAACGCCATTTTGCAAGGCACAAAACATTACCCTGGTTAAAAGTCCCTAGCATAGGAAAAGTACAGCCTGAGGTTGAGACCAGATAACGAACAGGATATCTGTGGTTATGCACCTGGGCCCCGGCCCGAGGCAAAGGGCGGATAGTTCCCAGAAATAGACAAGTCAGTTAAAGTTTCAAGAGTGCCCCTCAGCTGTTTCAAGGACTCCCAACAGTTTCCAGGGTGCCCCTCAGCTGTTTCAAGGACTCCCAACAGTTTCCAGGGTGCCCCTCAGCTGTTTCAAGGACTCCCACCAGTTTCCAGGGTGCCCCTCAGCTGTTTCAAGGACTCCCACATAACCGAAGCTCACCCCAGGCCTTATTTGAACTGACCAATTAAACTCGCTTCTCGCTTCTGTACCCGCGCTTATTTGAACTGACCAATTAAACTCGCTTCTCGCTTCTGTACCCGCGCTTTTTGCTATAAAAAGGACCCAGGAGCTTCACTCGGCGCGCCAGTCTTCCAAAAGACTGTGTCGCCCGGGTACCCGTGTGTTCAAATAAACCTCTTGCTGTTTGCATCCGTCTTCGTGGTCTCGCTGTTCCTTGGGAGGGTCTCCCTGAACTGACTGACTACCCACTTTGGGAGTCTTTCAAGGCATCCAGAACAAGGATCCCATGCTTAATGGCACCTTAAGAATAAGTGCTCCCAGGTACCCACCAAACCTGTCACTCTCAGCAGCTGTCGCTAAGTGACGACTTGTCCCTCCACGCTCTGTTGCTTTTTGTATATACAGGCCTGCAGCCTTGTGCCAGGAGAGTCTTCCCAGGCTGCATGTGCGATGCCAGTGCTGTGAGAACCTCAAGTCACCCTCACCTGGCTTTGCTGTGCCCGTTCCAGCATTCCTCTTCGTTGGACGTGCCCGCGGTCATGCTCTCATCCTTGCAGATGGAGTAGGGTAGTGCCGACCAGACCTTTTTAGACAGCTTCAATTTCTCTTTTATGTCTGTGACCTGATCGAGAAAGCAAGGAAAGCGAGTGAATACTCTCCTCGGGCTTTGCCCGTTTCTACACAAGGACGTAACGCAGGTGAAGGTTACAGAAGCTGTGATGTGTTGAGCACCAACTCTTTATTGGTTTTAACCGAGAGACACTGCCCTGCAGGGTTTATTGCCCAGGAAAGCCTCTCTTCCTCTTGCCTCAATCCTCCTCGGACTCTGGCAGAGGGTTCTGAGGTAATTGGCTTTTTGTTTTCCACCTTTTCCATCCTTCCATCCTTTGAGTTAACTACTTATGAAGCATCTCTCCTGGCTTTGGGTCCCTTTCCTGCTGAGAGTCCCTACTGCAAACGCCCTAAGTATATTCTCTAAAATTCATTTGCCTGGATGTCAGATAAATGCACCAAAATAACGCACCGAGAGATAAAACACTTTCCCAATGGATTACTTGTTTCTGCAAGAAATAAATACGGTCACTAATTCAGCTGCTGGTAACCTCTGCTGTAGTATAATAGACAGGCTCATACAGCACACACTTGGAGGGTGAGCAGTAAACCAAACCCGCTTAAAAATCTCTAGCACCAAAAGAGAAAAGTCATTCTAAATATCAGTAAGTGTAAAATTTACAACCCTGTGGACAGATGGCCAGAAGTACCAGCATCCTTAGTGTTTTCAGGCTCAGCACTGACTTCTCACATGTGGAAAGGGTACAGAGAGGAACTCAATACCACTTTGGCTCCACAATGAACATCCGTGATCATGCACGATCATGCAGTCACAGCCCCGATTACCTATTCCATCTATGTAAACACTGGGAGAGTACATGGATGGTTGAAATTCATCTGTTATGGGTTGAATTGTTTCCCCCCCAGATGCATATGTTTAACCCTCAGATCCTTAGAAAGTGACCTTATTTTAAGATTAGGCCTTCACAGAGATAAGGAAGTGACAGGTTATTGGAGTAGGCCCTAATCCAACATGACTGCTGTCCTGATACGAGGGTACTGCAAAAAGTCCATGGAAAGATTCACATCACCTTTTCTCTTTTTCCATGAACTTTCTGAAGTACCCTTGTAAAAAGAGGAAATGTGGACACAGAACTATGAATAGAAGGAGTACTATGAAGAAGATGTCCATCTACAAGCAAAGGAGGGAGGCCCGGATGGATCCTTCACTCACAGCCTTCGGGAGGAACCAACCCTGCTGACACCTGGATTTCAGACTTGGAGCCATCAGAACTGTGAGATGTTACATTTCTGTTGTTCTAAGCCACTCAGTTTGTGATACTTTGTTACACAGCCCTAACAAACAAATACAGATGCAAAAAACACTGGGTAAACATTTGATGGCAAACAGGGTATTACAGAATCCCAAAGTACCTCCCACAGATTACTTGTTAATTACCAAAGGAAAACTGGTAGTTTTACAGTGCAGAAACTTGGTGGGCCTCCCCCTTAACCAAGTGATCAAAGTCACGGGACAAATTGGTATTGTGAACCTCCTGATGTGGTGTGCCAGGAAGGACACATCCCTTAGGCAGCCACAAATTCATAACTTGAATCTAATCGGGAGGACATATCAGACAAATTCAAACTGAGGGACTGTCTAAAAACAGCTGGCCTGTACTCCTCAAGGATGTCAGTCATAAAAGACAAGAAATAAAAAAGGCTGAAGAGTTCTTCCAGATTAAGAATAAGAGACGTGAAAGCCAAATGCAGCACTGAAGGAAGTGCTTTTTACAAGGGTATAGGGAAAATACAGCCAAAAAGTCAAGTTAAGAAACAAGGGGAACAGAGTCAAACAGGATATCTGTGGTTATGCACCTGGGCCCCGGCCCGAGGCAAAGGGCGGATAGTTCCCAGAAATAGACAAGTCAGTTAAAGTTTCAAGAGTGCCCCTCAGCTGTTTCAAGGACTCCCACTTGACCGAAGTTCACCCCTGGCTTGATTTAAACTAACCAATTACCTTGCTTCTCGCTTCTGTACCCGCGCTTTTTGCTATAAAAAGGACCCAGGAGCTCTACTCGGCGCGCCAGTCTTTCGAAAGACTGAGTCGCCCGGGTACCTGTGTGTTCAATAAACCTCTTGTTTTTGCATCCGAAGCCGTGGTCTCGCTGTTCCTTGGGAGGGTCTCCCTGAACTGACTGACTACCCACTGCGGGAGTCTTTCATTTGGGGGCTCGTCCGGGATCGGAGACCCCCACCCAGGGACCACCGACCCACCAACGGGAGGTAAGCTGGCCAGCAGTCGTTCTGTGTCTCGTTTCTGTGTCTCGTCTCTGTGTCTGACTCAGTGATTTCGACTGTCTTTTCTGAGCGCGCGCATTTTGGTTTCAGTTTGTTCCGGGTTAGTCGCTCTGGGAGCGAAGTGCGGGTAGCGAACAGACGTGTTCGGGGGCTCGCCACCCGGCAATCCTGGGAGACGTCCCAGGATCAGGGGAGGACCAGGGACGCCTGGTGGACCCCTTGGCAGAGGATTATTGTGTTTTGGTCTCACCGCGTCTCGGGAGGCGCGCTCTGCCATCGGACTCTTTCTTCTATTTCTACGGCACTCGGTCTCGTCGCCGTTTCTGGTTTCTTTTTGTCTTAGTTGTGATAGGTCTTTGCGTCGTCGTTCCCCTATTGGAAATTTTCGAGATGGGGCAAAGTGCCCTTACGCCCCTCTCCCTTACTCTAGATCATTGGAAAGATGTCAAAGCCAGGGCTCACAATCTGTCCATGGAGATCAAAAAAGGAAAATGGCAGACTTTCTGTTCGTCTGAGTGGCCCACATTCGGCGTAGGTTGGCCGCCAGAGGGAACCTTTGATCTTACTGTCATTTTTGCAGTTAAAAAGATTGTTTTTCAGGAGACCGGAGGACACCCGGACCAGGTTGCCTGTGTCGTGGTATGGCAAGACCTCGCCCAGAATCCCCCTCCCTGGGTGCCACCCTCCAGCAAAGTCGCTGTTGTTTCGGGATCAGAAAATACTCAAAGGCCACCTACAAGGAAGCCTTCCGCCCCTCCCCAACCCCCCGTCCTCCCGACACCAGATGACCTATTTTCTCTCTCTGAAACCCCACCTTACCCGGCGGCTCCGCTGCCCCCTCTGGCCCCTCAGGGAAACAGATCGGCACCAGGCCGAGCGCCCGGTGATCCTAGCCCTGAGGGACCGGCTGCGGGGACTAGGAGCCGCCAACCTCGCAGTCCGAGAGACGGCTCCGGTCCTGACTCCACCGTAGCTTTGCCCCTCCGAGCCATAGGGCCCCCAGCTGAGCCTAATGGCTTGGTCCCTCTACAGTATTGGCCTTTTTCCTCAGCAGATCTTTACAATTGGAAGTCTAACCACCCGTCTTTTTCTGAAAAACCAGCAGGACTCACGGGACTTCTTGAGTCCCTTATGTTCTCTCACCAGCCCACTTGGGACGATTGCCAACAGCTACTCCAGATCCTCTTCACCACTGAAGAGCGAGAAAGGATTCTTCTGGAGGCCCGCAAGAACGTTCTCGGGGACAACGGGGCCCCTACACAACTCGAGAACCTCATTAATGAGGCCTTCCCCCTCAATCGACCTCAATGGGATTACAACACGGCCGAAGGTAGGGAGCGTCTTCTGGTCTACCGCCGGACTCTAGTGGCAGGTCTCAAAGGGGCAGCCCGGCGCCCCACCAATTTGGCTAAGGTAAGAGAGGTCTTGCAGGGACCGGTAGAACCCCCCTCGGTTTTCTTGGAACGCCTGATGGAGGCATATAGGAGATACACTCCGTTTGACCCCTCTTCTGAGGGACAGCAGGCGGCAGTTGCAATGGCCTTCATCGGACAGGCAGCCCCAGATATCAAGAAAAAGTTGCAGAGGCTAGAGGGGCTCCAAGATTATTCCTTACAAGATTTAGTGAGAGAGGCAGAAAAGGTGTACCACAAGAGAGAGACAGAAGAGGAAAAACAAGAAAGAGAAAAAAGAGAGACAGAAGAGAGAGAGAGACGGCGCGATAGGCGCCAAGAAAAAAAACTTGACTAGGATTTTGGCCGCAGTGGTAGGTGAAAGAGGGTCTAGAGATAGGCAGACAGGGAACCTGAGCAACCGGGCAAAGAAAACACCTAGGGATGGAAGACCCCCTCTAGACAAAGACCAATGCGCGTACTGTAAAGAGAAGGGTCACTGGGCAAGAGAATGTCCCCGGAAAAAGAACATCAGAGAAGCCAAGGTTCTATCCCTAGATGACTAGGGGAGTCGGGGTTCGGACCCCCTCCCCGAACCTAGGGTAACACTGACTGTGGAGGGGACCCCCATCGAGTTTCTGGTCGATACCGGGGCTGAACATTCGGTGTTGACCCAACCCATGGGGAAGGTAGGGTCCAGGCGGACAGTCGTAGTAGGAGCAACCGGCAGCAAAGTCTACCCCTGGACCACACAAAGACTTTTAAAGGTTGGACATAAACAAGTGACCCATTCCTTTTTGGTCATACCTGAGTGCCCTGCTCCTCTGTTGGGCCGGGACATTCTGACCAAACTAAAGGCCCAAATCCAGTTTTCTACAGAGGGCCCACAAGTAACATGGGGAGATCACTCTACCATGTGCTTGGTCCTAAACCTAGAAGAAGAATACCGGCTGTATGAAAAGCCGGCCTCTCCCTCCATCGACCCATCCTGGCTCCAACTTTTTCCCACCGTATGGGCAGAAAAGACAGGTATGGGACTGGCCAATAACGTCCCACCAGTAGTAGTAGAGCTGAAATCGGGTGCCTCACCGGTGGCCGTCCGACAGTATCCAATGACTAAAGAAGCCCGGGAAGGCATCAGACCCCACATCCAAAGGTTCTTAGACCTAGGGGTCTTAGTGCCCTGCCAGTCGCCCTGGAACACCCCTCTGCTACCAGTAAAAAAGCCAGGGACCAATGACTATCGGCCAGTCCAAGACTTGAGAGAAATTAACAAAAGGGTGCAAGACATTCATCCCTCAGTCCCAAACCCATACAGCCTCCTGAGTTCCCTTCCGCCTAGTCACACTTGGTACTCAGTCTTGGATCTCAAGGATGCCTTTTTTTTGCCTCAAACTACACCCCAACAGCCAGCCACTGTTCGCGTTCGAGTGGAGAGACCCAGAAAAAGGTAACGCTGGTCAGCTGACCTGGACACGGCTGCCACAGGGGTTCAAGAACTCACCCACTCTCTTCGACGAGGCCCTCCACCGGGATTTAACTCCTTTTAGGGCTCTCAACCCCCAGGTCATATTACTCCAATATGTGGACGACCTCCTAGTGGCAGCTCCCACATATGAAGGCTGCAAAAGAGGGACACAAAAGCTCTTGCAGGAACTGAGTAAGTTGGGGTACCGGGTATCAGCTAAAAAGGCCCAGTTATGCCAGAAAGAGGTCACCTATTTGGGGTACCTGCTCAAGGAGGGAAAAAGATGGCTGACCCCGGCCCGGAAAGCTACAGTTATGAAGATCCCTACTCCCACAACCCCCAGGCAGGTCCGCGAATTTCTGGGTACTGCCGGATTCTGCAGGCTCTGGATTCCTGGGTTTGCTTCCCTGGCTGCACCCTTGTACCCCCTGACAAGGGAAAACATTCCTTTTACCTGGACTGAGGAGCATCAAAAGGCTTTTGACCACATAAAAAAAGCCTTGCTGTCTGCCCCCGCCTTGGCTCTCCCAGACCTCACCAAACCATTTACTCTATACGTAGATGAAAGAGCCGGTGTAGCCCGAGGAGTGCTTACTCAGACCCTAGGACCATGGCGACGGCCAGTAGCTTATCTATCAAAAAAACTGGATCCAGTGGCCAGTGGGTGGCCAACCTGCCTAAAAGCGGTTGCTGCAGTGGCACTCCTCCTCAAAGACGCTGATAAGTTAACCTTGGGGCAAAATGTGACTGTGATTGCTTCCCACAGCCTCGAAAGTATTGTGCGACAGCCCCCCAATCGGTGGATGACCAATGCCAGAATGACTCATTACCAGAGTTTGCTGCTAAACGAAAGGATATCTTTCGCGCCCCCTGCTGTCCTGAACCCAGCTACCCTACTACCAGTCGAGTCAGAATCCACCCCAGTACACCAATGCTCAGAAATCCTTGCTGAAGAAGCTGGGACTCGACGGGACCTGAAGGACCAGCCATTGCCCGGAGTGCCTGCCTGGTATACAGACGGTAGCAGCTTCATTGTGGAAGGTAAGCGGAGAGCAGGGGCCGCCATCGTAGATGGCAAACGGACGGTATGGGCAAGCAGCCTGCCAGAAGGGACATCAGCCCAGAAGGCCGAGCTAATCGCCTTGACGCAGGCATTACGCCTAGCCGAAGGAAAAAACATCAACATCTACACGGACAGCAGGTCGCCATTATCCACTGCCCGGGCCACCAGAGAGGAAATAACCCTGTGGCGGCCGGGAACCGGAGGGCCGACGAGGCTGCAAAACAAGCCGCCCTGTCGGTCAGGGTGCTAGCAGAAACTATAAAGCTTCAAGAGCCAATCGAGCCTGCTCAAGCTAGGACCAAGCCAAGAGAGCTCACTCCTGACCAGGGAAAAGAATTCATTTAGCGGTTACATCAGCTAACACACTTAGGACCAGAAAAGCTCCTTCAACTAACGAGCCGCACCAGCCTCTCCATCCCGAATCTCCGGTCCACCGTTCAAGAAGTCGCCAATCGGTGTCCGGCTTGTGCCATGACTAATGCGACTACCACCTACCGAGAGACCGGAAAAAGACAACGGGGAGATCGACCCGGCGTATACTGGGAAGTAGACTTTACAGAGGTAAAGCCTGGCCGGTATGGGAACAGGTATCTGCTAGTATTTGTAGATACTTTCTCTGGATGGGTAGAAGCTTTCCCTACCAAAACTGAAACGGCCCTGACTGTATGTAAAAAGATACTAGAAGAAATCCTGCCCCGTTTCGGGATCCCTAAGGTGATCGGGTCAGATAATGGCCCAGCCTTTGTTGCTCAGGTAAGCCAGGGACTGGCCACACAACTGGGAATAAATTGGAAATTACATTGTGCGTATAGGCCCCAGAGCTCAGGTCAAGTAGAGAGAATGAATAGAACCATCAAAGAGACCTTAACTAAATTGGCCTTAGAGACCGGTGGAAAAGACTGGGTGGCCCTCCTTCCCTTAGCGCTGTTCAGAGCCAGGAATACCCCTGGCCAGCTTGGTCTGACCCCTTATGAAATCCTCCACGGGGGACCCCCCCCCATACTTGAGTTGGGAGGAACACTGGGTCCCGATGATAACTTTCTTCCTGTCTTATTTACTCACTTAAAGGCTTTAGAAGTTGTAAAAACCCAGATCTGGGACCAGATCAAGGAGGTATACGAGCCAGGTGCCGTGGCCATCCCTCATCCGTTCCAGGTCGGAGACCAAGTGCTGGTCAGACGCCATCGACCCAGCAACCTTGAGCCTCGGTGGAAAGGCCCGTATCTGGTATTGCTGACCACCCCGACCGCAGTAAAAGTTGATGGCATTGCAGCCTGGGTACATGCTTCTCACCTCAAGCCTGCGCCACCCTCCGTACCAGATGAATCCTGGGAGCTGGAGAGGACTGATAATCCTCTTAAGTTGCGCATTCGGCGGCGGCGGAGCAAGCCTACCAAGTAATAACCCTAACCAGCCCAACACCCTCACCTGGCAGGTACTGTCCCAAACTGGAAAGGTTGTCTGGTTCAAGACAGAAGTCCACCCCCTTTGGACTTGGTGGCCCTCCCTTACCCCTGATATATGTGCCCTGGCGGCGGGTCTCGAGGCTTGGGATATTCCAGAAATTGATGCACCGGCCTCTAAAAGAGTCAGGCCTCCTGACTCAAACTATGAAAATGCTTATAACCAGATCAAATAACTCCCCTTGGTTGACCACCCTACTGTCAACCATCGCCGGGCCCCTATTACTCCTCCTTCTGTTGTTCACCCTTGGGCCCTACGTCATCAATAGACTAGTCCAATTCATCAATGATAGGGTAAGTGCAGTTAAGATTCTGGTCCTTAGGCAAAAATACCAAACCTTAAATGGCGAAGATAACTTTTAATTCCGCTCTAAGATTAGAGCGATCCACAAGAGAAATGGGGGAATGAAGGAAGTGCTTTTTACAAGGGTATAGGGAAAATACAGCCAAAAAGTCAAGTTAAGAAACAAGGGGAACAGAGTCAAACAGGATATCTGTGGTTATGCACCTGGGCCCCGGCCCGAGGCAAAGGGCGGATAGTTCCCAGAAATAGACAAGTCAGTTAAAGTTTCAAGAGTGCCCCTCAGCTGTTTCAAGGACTCCCACTTGACCGAAGTTCACCCCTGGCTTGATTTAAACTAACCAATTACCTTGCTTCTCGCTTCTGTACCCGCGCTTTTTGCTATAAAAAGGACCCAGGAGCTCTACTCGGCGCGCCAGTCTTTCGAAAGACTGAGTCGCCCGGGTACCTGTGTGTTCAATAAACCTCTTGTTTTTGCATCCGAAGCCGTGGTCTCGCTGTTCCTTGGGAGGGTCTCCCTGAACTGACTGACTACCCACTGCGGGAGTCTTTCAGCACGTAATTCTGGATTAAATGCTAGTTCATAAAAATAATCGCCATAAAAGACATTATTGAGATAGTGGGCAAAATTTGTATACTGACTTTCTATTAGATAATAGTATTGTGTCCACATTAAATTTCCTGAATATGAAATCACACCGTGGCAATGTAGGAGAATGTCGTGTTCTTAGGAGATACAAGCTGAAGTATTTAGAATTAAAGGGGTAGGATTTCCACAACTTACTGTATAATGGTTCAATAATAATAAATAATAATCACCTACACGTTTAGAGAAAGAGAGGGAGAAAGTGAATATGGCAAATTTTTGTTCATTGTTGAATTTAAATAGAGAGTATACAGTTTTTCAAAAAATGCAATTTTTCATAAGTTAGAATTTTTTGAAAAATAAAATGTGAGAAAAAAATCTCATATATTATTTGTCTGCATGGCATCCACTTTGGTGTCCCTAACTTTGAATAAGGGCCACCCCCCTAAGCTACTTATTTCCATCCTTCTCAACACAAACCCCAGAGGGGAAAATTGAGCAGTACATGTTCATGTCTAGTCCAAGAAAAAATCACCATACTCAGGACTGAAATACTGTCAAGTTCATTCTGTCTCATAATAAAGCCCAGCAAGGATGAGCATTCTCTTTTCTGCTTATTTCATTCTACAACCCCACTTTCATGCTGTGGGAATCTAAACCAGATATACATATGTTGACACTCAGAGAAAATAAAATTCCTGGACGTCCCACAGCTATTTCCTCTTTAAATATTTGCAAAATTTAACTGTAAATGATGTAAATGACTTGCTCTTTAAATTAAACTCAAGCATCATCTCCTTCAAGGCACATTCTCTTGTCCCCAGGTTAGATTTAGGTTAAACTTTCTGAGTTGTACAGTGCCCTGTTGGTGACTCTTAAGTACTGATCAATCCAAATTCTAATAATTGGCGTACTTTTCTCATTCTCTTTTAGACTATGTGCTTTTTGATGGCAAGGAGAGGGTGGTAATTTGTTTTTATCTTCAGTGCTTAGTATGGGTTTGGTGACTCACCATCCCAGATTGTCTGGAACTTATGGGATTCCAGGATGCTGAATTACCAGTGCTAAACCCGGAAAGCCCCTGGTAAACTAGGATGAGTCAGTCATACAAGTCTTAGCACACAGTAGGTGCTCAACAAATGTTGAGTGGGATAATGGGATTAGTTGTCCCATTCTGTTAGGAAGTCATAGACAATATTACTAATACTAAATAGATGGGATCACAATCATGTGTGTTCTTCATCCCCAAAAGTGTGTGAGGAGACTATGGAGTTGTGTTTGGCTAAGTAAGGAGCCCTTCACAATCTTCTCTGATTGCTCACCGCAGCACGTTTTATAATCAGGACATGTTCACTCTGGCATTTCAGTAGCTGTGCATTTTCATTGTGCAATTGAAGGAGATAACAGCAAAGGAGCAGTGAGAAATGTAAATGCTATTTTAACATTCTGCACAGAAACGTTGGCCAATTCACCTCCAGACTGTGACGGTGAGGCCAACAGTTGGAAAAATGGACACTCTTAGCCCCTGGAAAAGAACATGCCTTTGATTCCAACGTATGTCTGAATGACTGCAGTTTATTTTTCAGTATTTGAAAAGCTTTTCAATTCTTATGCCTCTTAGAAATATTTTTTCACTTATTTATTTTTCTAAATTTCTGAATAATATGTGTCACTGCTTTGCTGTAGCTCTAGACCTAAAGGTTTTTGGTTTTTTTCCTGGAAACTTAAGTGCAGAGCTGTGAGCTTAGCTTTATGTTAACAAGTACTCTTAGTACAAACATATCACTGACAGTAACAGTGACCCCTAATTCATTAATAACACAAACCCGATGGGAACAAATACCTGGGGTTAAATACAAAATTTAGAACACTTTCCTTTGTCTGCTACTCAACAGAGCTATTCTAAGACAAGTTAACTCTCACTGATACTTGCAAGTGGTATTTACCATTGGCCTAATATTATGTTAATAATATTGTAATATTAGTAATACCTAAGTATTAATTCTTTTTTCTAAATCTATTCCATTGATAGTTTCTGAAAGTTAAACAACTGCTGTTATGTCACAGGCATCTGATCTAAATATATACTGTTGGGGTTCACAGGGAAAACACGAGCTTTCTTTTAGGACTTATCAAGAGTTTGTTCTGATTTCTGACAATTTCAGCTCTGGCTTCAGTAGAGACATATGCTGTCAGTGTAAAGCCTGTCAAATGGTTCATAAATATTTGGCTCTTTAGGAAGATAGCAGGACCACTCATACCTACCCTTGCACAACTGTAAGATTAGACACAAGAGGGTGAAAGTTGATGAGGTGGAATGATTGCTAAACACAAAGAGATGAGCGAAAACAAAGAGCAGAAAGAAGGACCATCCAAGCACTTTTATCCGAAAACTTCACTCGAGTAATCTTGTCCCAAATATCTAATCTGAACCTCAAGTTTTTAACTTAACAACTTGCAATTTACAGGAAATAACACCATAAATAAATGATCAGACACATCCAGTAAATGAGATATTATACAGGACAACTGGCATCAACTCTTCAAAAGACAGCAAGTAAATCAATCAATCAATCAATCAATCAATCAATCAATCAATCAATCAATCGATAAAGGCAGGAAGACTTCAAGATGAAAAGAAACTCCAAAAACATAACAACCGAATGCTAAGTGTAGACTTTAACTAATCCTGGATTTGGAGTTAGGGACCCAGCTATAAGAGAAAGTTTTGAGATAATTGGGGAATTTTGACTATAGAATAGATAGTAGTTGATATTACTGAGTTACTGTTAACTTTCTTACATGTGATTATAATACTGTGGTTGCATAGGAGACAGTCCTTGCTTTTAGGAGATTCATGCTGAGATACTTACGGATAAAGTGTCATTATGTCTTTTACTTACTTAAAAATAGCAAAAAAATCAACCATTATCACTTCTGTGCAAGGGATATATAAATGTTAATTTTACTATTTTTTCAACCATTTTAGTATTATTGGAAAAAGGTTAAAATAATGAAAATTTGGGGAAAAAATAAGACTGTCGTCAAGGTACATAGCTTTCAAGATCCTTGCTGGATTTAGCCTAGAGCCAGTAATTGATTCAAAGTAATGGGAGCCACCTTTGAGCTTTCAGTGAGTGAAGGGTCTCCTTCAATTTTCATAACTCTCTGCTAGAAAATGATCATTATACCCTTCGTGCAACTGGGAAACACGGGCTTAGAGAGCTAAGAAACTTGTCACACATCTAGTAAGTGCGGGAGATGAGATTCAGATTCAAATGTAGATTTTGGAATCATTCCTCTTAGCGACTAGGCTTAACAGGGTCATTGCTTATAGCCATGGTCTTCAAAGCTTCAATGAAAAATGTTGGGTTGTTGGTGGGGGTATGTGTGCATCTCTGGGGGTATACAAGTGATTCAGTGTGAGTCTGGACGAAAACATTAGAACTTCTATTTCTATTTTTTAAATATAAAAATGCAAGAGGGATTAAGCTTTCCTAATATTTACTCTAGAGATTGCCATCTCATCATTCTATGTGGTGATGGCTATTTCTTAACTATCCTATGAAAGGAGTTAGACTCTCACAGTGGGGAGAGGCTACATTGGCAGTATGTCCCCAGCCCCCCATTAATTTGCTGCTTCTATAATGAAACAGCAGATGTACTGGTTAAGTGCATTTTGGGGTTAGATTATTTAGTTTTAACTAACTCATTCAATGGAACAGTGACTGAAAATGACTTTTGAAAAGGAACTTTGGATTTCTTTCATTTCAAACAATGCAAGGACGAGTGAACAATAATAAAATGGCAGGCATAATATTTCTCTGACGCTTGATACATCTGCAATATTACAAGGCAAAAATAATAAAAATTCCTTGTTTTATGTTTATCATCTCAACCTTCCAAAGTTCCTACTTTTACATAAATTTCATAAGGTATAGAATATATTAGTTCAGTAGTGCTTATATAGAATTTATGCATAAATAATTGTAAGTACCCTGGGTGTCTATGATCCTGAAAAAATTTGGAGATCACTAGTCTCTGGTTCAGGGACTTACACAATATATTTTGAACCAGTGACTTAGCAAGCAAAAATTCAATAACATTCAGTAAAACCAGTTTAATGAGACAGGGAAGTATAACACAATTTAGAAAAAGTTCCAATACATTGGTTAAATTAAAAAAAGTCTTTTGTTGCTAGTATTCCTTCATTAAACATTTATTATGTGCTTTTTATTAGTCATGTTTTGCGTGAGATTCTGGGAATACAAAAAATGACTACGCATACAGTGGCTGCCCTTGAAGGGTTTGTAGCTGCAACTGTCTAGTGGAGAAAACAGATTCGGAGCAAATATAATCATGGGTAAGCAGAGGGCTACGAGAGAACGATATCAATTTGTCTGAAATTTCCTTTCTGGGGAGCAGCTTATTTCCTCCTAAGCAAATAAGGCTTTGCTGATATCAGTTGCTCTGTGGCTGCTGAGCTCTGTCATGGGAACAATTAAGAAGCAGGATAATTAGAAATTTCTGTTCAGAGGGATTAAACATAAAAAATATACCATGCCCATCCAAGATTTCACCACTAAAAATGGGATGACTTTAACCATGCAGAATCCATTGCTTTCAGACACTGCTTTGGTCTTCAGTTATTTCTTTTGCTAAGGAGCAGCTGTACTCTATTAACTCCTTGGGAATATATGCCCCACAGCCAGAGACTTGGTAAACAGCACTTTGTGTGTACTGGGTGCTTAATAAATATTTGTTGAATGAATAAATACATGAACGACATTAGCGATTATCTGCAAAAGGAAGTAAGATTTCAACAATTATCGATTATCTGCCAGCTACTGCCTTCTGAACTTTCCTTTAGAGAGTCGGGAAAATTCAGTGAGGGCTTCAGAAAAAAGGTAATTTTCCTTGACCTGATTACCCCCAGAGCAAGAAGGGGATCTCAGACGATCCCTTCAATCCTCTAATTAGGATTCCCGTCTCCAGCCATCTCAAATGTCATTCCAGGTGCAATTTACACAGGTATGATGCCGGAGCCTCAGAGACCTCAAAAGCAATCTTGGCTTAGGGAAAAACCATGAGAATTTAACTAAAAATGAAATGAATCCCATCTTAAACTGCCTTTACAATCCTTATGAACATATACTGTTTCCGGTAAGTTCCCTTTGGCTTTCTAAGCAAGTGACCTATTGAATTCTGATTTGAGGAGTTTTTGAATTCCATTATTACTTTTGTCTCCTATGTGGATTCTTTGATGGGCATATTTGACTTTCTCCTTCAAAAGGTATTTCCCATGGCTGTCTATCCACCCACCCAGGGTCCCAAATCCATCTACCCTGGACCCTTTATTTCCTCTGGATTTTCCCTGGGCAGCAACTGTGAGAAGCCACATGCTGTCTTCCCTCAACTACACCTAGACCAGAATTCACTTCACTTGCTACATGTTGTGTGCATCTGGACTGATGCCCTATTTGCTCATGACTTTAGAAAGATTCCAATGAGCCTAGTTCACCTGTATAAAAACATAATATAACTGGGTGTAAATAATATATACCATATCTTAGGGAAAAAAGTGATTAATATTTAAAGGGCTATACACTAAATAATACATACTTAGAAAAAAACGTGAATATTTTATAGGCTGAGGTCATTTGTTAGCTTTGGAAAACAATCTTGTTTAAAGAAATGAAGGCAGCCTGGTTTTTATCTCATGGACAAGGCCACTTTACTTGGTCAAGTTAAGGGAAATCCACAATACATAAAATCATTTTGCAGTCTAAGAGTTTCACAGTCCAGTTTTGGAGATAGTGACCTTGTCCATCTTTACTCTAAAGAAGAGCAATCTTTTCTTATAGCGCTGTATCATTCCATTCCTTGGGTGCGCCTGCATCAGAATTCGAGTCATGCATACTCCATCAGTAATCAAACAAGGTTTGTGAGTGTACCTGTTCACAACTTCTCTCACTCACTTGCAAACACACACAGTTGACACGGCCAAATATCTGCACCTACAAGCACCTTAACATTTGGCTCAATGAGGAAGCCAAATGCATAGAACATGCTTAACCTACTTGCTCCATTTATGTTGCAGCCTGGACTCAAATTCACATCTCCTGATAATGGCTTTTAGCACTTCATTCAATAAAATATCAGGTTTCTGTTTATTTGGAGTTTGTGAACTCCTGGGTATTACACTTCATGCCTCAGATTGTCCCTGTCTATATGAAATGTTTGGATAGGTTCTGTCATGCTTGGTGGAGAAATCACTGGTAACATGTTTTCTTGCAGGAAACTCCTAAATAAGTTTTGGGGATGACAGCAGGGTTCTACTGAATCCAGTTTGTCAGTGAGCCTAAAGCAGACTTTGCCCACATGGTACACCCAGCGCTGCACTGAATCCTTGAGTCACTCTACAACCTAAACACAGTCCCAGGTTCTGGGCTTTATCACACATTCCCAGGGAGCTCAATAACAACTCCCAGTCTATTACTATGTGCCAGACATCCCCCCTGTGGAAAGGTGCTTTCGACATTACTGCCAACGAGACAAACACTCGAGCATTTTGCAAGAAAAAACAAGAAGGATAAAAAAAACCAGTAGGAAGTAAGAGAATCTTTGAAGGTTCAAAAAGACAATGCTTAGTTTTATTGAGTTTCTCAGGGGATTGGGAATGGGATGATAAATGTGCAGCGTGTGAGTAATCTTCTCTGGCTTCAGGTTTGGAGTTTCTTGGCTAGATGATCACACTGTACTAAGGGCATGACCCTGAAAAGACAGATGGGGTCCTTTTCTGGCAAAACAGAGGTCCTCCAAGTGGAATAAATATGGGAAACATCGGAAATACTGTCCTGTGCTGTCCAGGTCAGATTTTTTGCAGCAACTTTTAAGAAAACAACCACAACAAGCTTTCAAATCATCATGTTTGTACCTAATGTTCTGATCGTGCCTCATTCCCTAAGCCACGTAAGTGTAGTAAGCCTTCTACATATCCTCCAGAGATGACACATGGTGACATTGAACAAACATTGAATACAATAGTGAAAAGGAAAAGACAGGAAGTCATTTGGTCTGTGGAATGCACACAAAATCAAACTATTTTTTGGCACAGTGAGTACCTAATTTATGGCACCTACTGACTTCTCAAGACTTAAAAATATAATTGATTTTAAGGAGTGGTTTTATTGTTGAATCATGAAATTTAGAGTCTCAGCAGAGCTCCCATGGTCCAAAGCTTCTAGAATATTCTTGACAGTGACTCACCTAGACTCTATTTAAATGTTTCCAATGGCAGATATCAATGTCTAATGAAAGAGGACTTGGGATTTGCCACTTGACCTGAGTAAGTCACTTCCTCTCTCAGGGCAGTTCTGGAGGTCTTCATGAACAAGGCTAGGATTGTGCTTTTCTCTGCCTATTCCCTGATAAATTCCCCTTTTGATTCCTTTCTGACCTTGGGTTTGTCCAGGCTTTGCTCTCTCTCTTCCGCTCTCTGCTTTGGAGACCAGCTCTCTCCTCCTTGGTGGCTAACTTTGGCCCCTATCATTTCTTAGGCATTATTTTGGCTGTATGAAGGCAGGCATCCCCAAGAGCTTGTCCTGATCTACAGCATGAATTGTGAATTGTGAAAAGTGCTGATTCTGACTTAGGTTATTAGATATGCAGTCTTCATAATGCTGGCTAGGAAGATGTCAGGTGCAGTCTCAAAAGAAGAGAATGAATTCAGTATTTCTAGCAGTTCTAGAAGGCACATTGAAGCAGTTCAGATATTTAAAAACTGACCTCTGCTCCTACCATCATGCATTCTATCATAATTACGGAATGAAAAATTTTGGAAGTTCCTTCTGGTTTGAAAAGCAGATTTCCTCCACTTTTCCTCAATTTCCTGATGTAGCCACCAGGATCATGGCAATGACATGGGACTGACACCTTTGTATAGGACCAACCTGGAAATTAGCACTAACTCAGAAAACTGCCAAACAGAGCTTATGTACACTTGATGGTCCACTTTTGCCCATGTGAAAAAGTTTGATGTTCTGAACATCTAGCCTTGCTGAAAAATTCTGATTCTTTGCCATCTATTACCTCAAATATTTACTTCATGGAGGATTTGATGATACTCAGAAACTCCACAGAGTCCCAGTCGATACTTCTACCTGTGATGGACACAAAACAGTGGTTCTGTTCACTTCATAACCACCTGACGTCACCCTTCAAATATGGAAATTTCATCCTCAGGGAATAAAACCCAGGACATTACAAGTATGTTTGCTAATTTAAAAAAGGGGAGGAGGCATAGAAAAGTATTTCACTTCAAATTTAGAAATTCCTGAATATTTTAGAATCTACTATTTAATTCCCAAATAAAGCTGAGAAATAGGTGAGTATTCTAGTCTCTTTCTCTAAAGCCTACAGATATTTGGAACTTAACAAGAGCAAGAAACATCTTTTTGCTCACCTGATGTGATTGAGCAGATCCTTCTTAAGTAAGAAATTGTCAACATGATTCCATCCAACAGCAAAAGTACCCACAAAGGCATATGCACATTGGAAAAGCAATTTAGATGCAGCATAGAAAAATACTCAGCAAGTGGTAGGTGGAAATCAGATTTATCTCAATTCCAAAGCGAGATGGGTTTCCCTAAATCTTTTATGGAATAGGCATCAAAAAGCATATAAATCTCTTTTGGGCATGTGTGATTTGATTTATACCTAACTGTGTACACTTATACTGCATAGTGCATAATAAATGCTACTTTCACATCTATTGTATTGTGTTTGTGTTATAACACAATGTTCTGCCTTTTCCTTCATGGGTTTAATTGGGAACTGGTTCAAGTTTAATTGCCAGTGATTTTGGCCTAAAGGAGGTCTAGGAACAAGAGAATGAGATACTGCTAAATACACCCAGAATGTAAATCACAGGACCCGAGGATGTCTGTGAACTCCAGCTGAAGCATAGAGTCTACGTATTGGGGGAGAGAAGAGTATAGTTTAGTGGGTGACTCTGTGGGTCTCAACTTGACTGTGTTTCTTACGGGGCTCCTCCCTTGACACCCAGAATCACATAGGACCTCCCCACAGGGTATGACTTACAGACATCCCTTTGGTTTTTCCTGTCATAATGATTTCCCATTCATTGTGATTGTGGGTCTTCCTTTCCAAGCTGCAGGTGACATAGGGGCAGGGACTCTGTTGCTGGTATTCATCACATTCTAGGAGATGTGTGTCTCATCTAGCACAGTGCCTGGTTTATAGTAGTACTCAATACATAGTTAATGAATGAATGAATGAATAAACGAAGCAGAGTAGGCAGAAAGGTAAATTTAAACTCTGGGTGTCCAGATGAAATTGTAAATGAA
Source organism: Cynocephalus volans (assembly GCF_027409185.1). NCBI lineage: Eukaryota > Metazoa > Chordata > Mammalia > Dermoptera > Cynocephalidae > Cynocephalus > Cynocephalus volans. The sequence continues at coordinate 18,181,239 of NC_084466.1, forward strand.
ATGTAAATTCAAGATGCCCTTACTTGCAAAATAAACTTATTGACATGGGGAGGGGAATTTTCCTTGTAAGCCTGTCTATTTTATGGAAAATGATTGCTTAGGGTCTCTTTATGGATAGTCAGTTCAACTAAACACACACACACACACACGCACGCACGCACGCACGCACACACGCACACACGCACGCACGCACACCCCTGTTTAGTACCTACAAAATACGGATGCATAAGGCATGGTCCTGCTTTCAATGAACTTACCACCCAGTAGAGGAAAAATATACACACATAAATAAGCTTAATAAATTCCTCATATTTTTAAGGGTTGTAGAATGTGAGAAGTTTAATCAGTATTTTATTACAAGAGAGGAAGAGGGATGGAAGAAGGCTTCAAGAAAGAGGTGGCAAGTGAACTAAACCTTGAAGGATAAGTAGCATTCTGCAGGTAGAAGAGTTGGGAAGTTTTTCTTGGCAGAGGAGCTATGAGTGGTGGAAGGGTCTTCACTAGGGGAGAAAAACAGAAGTACGTGGTGTAGGAGATGTGGTTTGCTTTGACTGTGACTTTGGCAAAGTTGCAACATGTCCCTACAAATTGGTTTCAAAATAGGGGAAATTATTTTCCTCCTTTAAAGACGATGTTCTTAAGGATTCAATAAAGCTTAGTAAGTTAATATATTGTTAGGACACTTGGAACTGGAAGTTCTTAATGAGTAGAAGTATTGCCACAGGGACAGATGGCATAGTGTGACTGAACTGCATCCTTTGGAAATCAAGTTCTTACCCCTGTGAGGTAAATTACCTGTTCCTGGGAGCCATCTGGTTACCTTAAAGATCCAATTTACCCCATGGGGCACCAACCAGGGAGTGCCATTTCCTCCTCTTAGGATTAGATTCAAGTGACAATAATAGTACTTGACTTTCACCTTTACATCTTATAACATCTGATAACCTGAATAGGTTCTCTTAGATTCCTACAAGCTACAGAAATGCCAGAGATCTCCTTCGTAGCTCTAGTGGGAGAGGTACTACCTTGCAAAGTGGAAGAATGGCCATTCTGGGCAAGGAAGCAATGAGAGTCTAAGGCAGCAATACCCAAAAGAAATATCTGCAAGACCCAGATGTGGGCTACATATGTAATTTTCCATTTTCTGGTAGCCACATTGAAAAAAAGAATATTGAAGTTAGTTTTAATAATATATTTTGTTTAACTCAATGTATCCAAAATACTATTGTTTCGATGTATAATGAATATGGAAAAATTTTAATGAGATATTTTACATTCTTTTGTGTGTGTGTGTGCTAAGTCTTCAAAATCTGGTTTGTACTGAACTCTTACAGCCCATCACAATTTGGTCTACGGAACACCTTCGGTGTTCAACAGCCACGTGTGGCTAGTGCCTGCCATACTGGATGGCACAGGTCTAAAAATCCAGTGTGGGTTTTTCACTTACAGCACATCTCCAGAGCTCAGCAGCCACACGTGGCTGGTGGCTACCATACCGAGAGCACCAGCTAAGGTCCTTCCTGAGCACATCAGGAGGGGACCAGCTGCTGCTGAGACAGGCTGAGCCCAGTCCCAGGCTAGGGGCGATTGTTGAATGAGTTGAAGGTAGGCTAATAGCTTAATGTGAGTGTTCAGCATCTCCTGAATTTTGGGGGTAGCTTGCACTTCACATCAACAGAACTCATTTTTATCCTTTTTCTCCGATGTCTCTCTCCTTTCCCCCACTGCACCCCTTAATCAATTGCCCAGAGTGCCACAGAAAAGAACTGAATTGAAGTTAGGTTTAGTCTGTTTGGGATCCAGCCTATCTCTAGAATTGCTCCATTTATATAAATGGGAACATGTTGCATTCAGCTTTGTGACATCTGTCAATACTTTGCCTAAAGACAGAAGTATCTTGGTTTATATTTATTTACTATTGCTGAAGTATAACAATCATCCAGAAAAGTTCACAAATCGTATATAAACAGTTTGATGAATTTCTACCAAGACATTCATTTATCAAGCGACCAGATACGAGGCAGTTTTTATAAAGAAAATATCTGAAAACTTTTTGTTGGATCCCATTCTTTTCATAAGATTCCACCTTCTTGAAAATTAATTACATCAAGTTGTTGATATGCAGTGATTACAGGTTATGGAAGAGACACAGTTTCTTATTGATTTATAACTTTGAGATTATAAATTGCATATTGGCTTTGGGCATGTGCATGCGTTTTAAAGACAAAAGGCTGTCAAAAGATTGATACAAAAGTTTGCTCCAAGGAGCCTGACATCATCCTCCCGCTTCCTTCAAGGCAGTCCAGTCTCACCTGTAGGAGTTTAGAGGCCACCTTTACTATGACCACCAGATGGCAGTGTTGTACAAGCTTTGCCCACCTTCAGCCCCCTTCCTACAGTCTTGTCCCAGAGAATAAAATTGTAGATTGTTCCACTGCATATAAAACTGACAACCCTGTTATTTTAAACTTGAAACTGACAGGCTGTTATTTTAATGAGGTCTGCCAGAGCCAAGGTTAACCAAAGCTTTATTTCCCTACAAAATGTTAAGGCCACAGTTCTAAAAGGGGGCTGTGAAATTTTATGTTATTGATACTTTCCCTGACTGTACAAGTCTTAAGATAGTTTTTGACAAGTAAAGCTACATGATGAATATGGACATATGTTTATATATAATAGCCAAATTCTGCATTACAATTTATTCAAATTTCTCCCAATAGGTCCTTTTACTCTAAGCTACATTCCTGCAAAAAAAAAAAAAAAAAAAAAAAAAAAAAAATCTTTTCTATGGTTATTCATCTTACTCTATTTTGAAGCAAAAATATATATTTTTAGCACTTTGACTTTCTAGCTAATGAGTCAAAGAAAAATTTAAAGCTTATTTCAATCCTATTAATATTCCAAAATAAAATCAAGTATGTATTTGATTCTTTATTTCTGCTTAGAAAGAAACTTAGATTCACAACAGTAAAACTTAGAATTTTTTTTTATAATAGGTACTTCTACAATGTACGATGGTTAATGGCATTATAATTTATTTCCTTTCCCTTGAAATGTCTTTTTATGTTGATCAAGGAAGGATTTAAAGTGAGTTGCTAACTGTGCCAAGATTAAAAACATTAGAAACCTCTTTTTCCCAAGTGATTTTTTTGCACCTTTTTACCTGCTCCAAAAAATAATTTTTAACACTTAACAAATCTTCCTGTTTAAATTTATGGAAGTAGATCCTACAATTATTCAACTCATGTCTACATTTACAGAATTTACTTGTAATGAATATTGTCAGTGACCCTTGTCATTAGCCAAAGGCCTGCCCCCAAAAGGACTTTATAAGCTTGGGAAGAGCCTTGATTTCAAAAGGTGGGCCTCAAATAAATGAATTTCATGTTCGATTATTATTCTTCAGTGACATTTTTCAATTCAATAAACCTTGAATGCAAACCTACTGTGTATAAAGACGGCGCTTAGAAGATGAGGTTTGCAAAAACCAGTTAGAAACAGTCCAACTACATAATTTGTGGAGCCCAATACAAAATTAAAATATCATTAGGAGTTCAAATATCATTAGGAGTTTCAACATGGCAACAGCAGAGAATTAAATCAAGCACGGGTGCTTTCAAACCCTGGGCCCTGTGCAGCTGGGGAGGTTGTATGTCCATGAAGCTGGCCCTGCCTGTCTTCAACCCATCTAGCTGGGTTTTTATGAGATATGAAGCCAGGAGATGAGACAGATGCTGATAATAATCATAATAACAGCAGTGATGACTACCACACCTATCAGACGCTCGGCACTGATATCCATAATTGCCTCCAATTTGCACAAAAACGTTGAAAGGTAGTTATTGGTGTCTCCACTACACAGACGAGATCACTGAGAACCGTAGTTCTATTGTGATGTTTTCGTTTGGTGAGATGTCATTGAGTACTTGCTCTGTGGCAGGCACCACATTAAACCCATCACTCTTATCTCATTGTTTAATCATCACAGCCCACCTGGGCAATGAGGATGCTGAAGCCGAGAGGAGTGAAATCACTTGGCCTTGGCAGTGGGGTTCCAGAGGCTGCAGTCTTAAAGTCTTAAAGAACTGGCGAGCTGGAAAATATCAACACATTCTCAAAGCTCAGTGCCGGCTGGTAGATCTCACTCATTTCATAAAGGATGAAAAATATATTCAGGGTTGGGGGGGGGTGCATAATGCTCTGGAAACTTGTGTACTCATCCCCAAATTAATAGTCCACGCCAATTTTCTAGACCTTCTCCTACAGCATTGTGATTCTAGCAGCCCTCCAAACAATTTCCTAAGTTTTGACCTTTTTCTAACACCACCATGGTTAGAGCAGCCTTTGCCAATTTTCTAGGCCTTTTCTAACAGCCCCTGGTTAGAGCCCCCAAACAAACACAAGACTATGGGGAACACATTTTTCAGGTTAACATCTTAAATTGACACATCTTCCCTTAGGATGTCCAGAGACAGGATGCTGTTTGCCCAGTGACTCTTCTGGTTTTGCACAACAGTGGGTTCATTATACTGTCCCTGAATGCATCCGTCTATCTATCATGTGTCTTAACCAACAGCAGAAATAATAATTCTCAGGTGGTGCTAAGAACATCCTAGATGCACAATATCATAAATCATGTCTCTAACACACAAGTGTGAAAAAGTGAAAGTCCTGAATACTCCTCCTGACTTTCACATGAGAAATTTTCTCCTCTGGATTTTTTATCCTTAAAACAGCACAGGCCAACTCTTCCCCTGAGTTTCCATGACAAAGGGAGAATTCTCCCACGGGGCTACATATAAAGCCTGGAAATCCAGCCCTACATATTTAATGGTCTGTATCTAACAAAATTGCATTAGAAATCCTCTCCTTGAGACTATTTCTCTTATGAAATGGAAAGTAGTAAAGAAAACAAAATTTTCACCACCCTGTCACAGGAATCCATGGGGACTTGAAAGAGCGTTACCTTTTCCTATTACACTGTACTTGGAAATAAGGTTGAGAAGCCAGACAGTAAATCTGATTCAACCAAATCCAAAGCACTTGGAGGAATCACCTTTTTATTGCAGATAAGTATAAAAACAGTACTGGAAGCACACAGGAATCTTAAAGATAAAACGCCAGAGGCTCTCTGTTAATAGATATGGTAGCTGAGCAGTGGTACTTAAGAGAACAGCCTTCATCTCACCAAGAAAGGATCTCAGCAAAAGGAGCTCTGAATGTAAATAATTAGAATGATTACTGTGTCGTGTTAGCCCCAATAGAAGGTTGCTTTTCTGTTTCTTCTTTGAACAGTTATGTTTTATTCCTGTTGCATGGGAAGTCACAGTATAATTATCACTCAGGCTTGGGAGAGAATAGTGCAAGTCTTTGCGAACAGGGCTGGAACTCTAACCTCTCAGGGTTTTCCCCCTGAATTAATAAGTATAAGACTCACTGATTTGATTTTTGTATTTTCTCATTAGAAGCTATTTCTGAATTTTTCTAATATGCCACAGCGATCCATAAATCACAAATTCTGACATGCTTCACTATCTTCATTCTTTTTAGTATAATAAAGGGAAAACTAAATAGCCTTTTGAAAATAGTTCTCATTTCTCTATTTCTTCAAATTATTTTCTATGTGGAAAACCAACTCTCTTTTTCAGGCCAAATCACAGATATTGAAAAGGCTTAGCCCATTCTCAATTTGTTTCATTTCTATTCAAAAAGGTGGTAGGGTTTTTCAAGGGTTTTCCCAGAGATAATTGAAGGTGGGGTGTTATGTATGTAAGAGCCTAAACGAGATGTGTCACTAAGTTCCCTTTCTCCATTATTTAAACAGTTGAGAGGAATGTCCTAACTTCAAAGGAGCTAGAACTTATGTCCAGACCTTGAATTTACTTCCATTGGTCTGAGGTTAGAAGCCTTCTCTCTTTTGCTTGACGTTTTTTAACAGTCTTTCCTAAAGAAAGAGCCATAAGAACAGGCTTAATTAAAACTTAACTGAAAAGAGGCTGGTTAGTTCGGTTGGTTACAGCCTGGTGCTAACACCAAGCTGGGTTCAATCTCTGTTACTGGCTAGATGCCCAAAAAAAAAAAAATTTAGGAAAATATCATGAGTACCTAGGAAAAATGATGGAAGCTCCATAGTGATCTGTAAAAGAAAACAAGCTTTTCTCCAATCAAAAATGGTTAAGGCATAAATGGTTTGGGCGGAATCATACATACCAAGGTACTTGCTCAAAGAGCTGTAAGTATAGACTCCACTACTAGAACCACGGCCTGGGAATCTGCATGTTTAACAAGTACCTCCAAATAATTCCGATACAGAGGATATCAAAACTGAGACTAGCGGAGTTAAGAAGTAAACTATGTGATCTCTCTAGGAAATATTTAGCCCTGTGACTTTCTCTTTGGTTTCTTTTTTTTTTTTCTCTGAAAAGATCTTTTAATTTTCAGATTTAATCTAGTCATTTTTTCTACTTCTGCGAAGATTATGTTAGGTTCTCATGATCAATGATTCTTATTATAGTAACTTAAAGAGACTATCTTTGTTTTCTTTATTTAATTTTTTGAAGATGTAGTTCCACTGCTATAATTTAATTCATGGTTCTTGCTCTTAAAGGACAATGGGATGTCTGCATCGCAGCAGGTGTCCCTGCATTCAGTCAGCAAACATTTATTAAGGACCTTCTCTGCAGAGGGTGCTTTATTAGGCACCGGGGCTGCAAAGATGAGAAGGACCCTGCCCTTACCTTCAAGGAGCTTTCTCTTCTGGGGAGGTAGAGACACGAAAATAAACAGTACAATGTGTTGTCAGTACAATGGTACAATGTGATGTCAACTTTGACAAGAGTTGGGTGGAGAGGGTTAGAAGCTGAGGATAAAGGGGGTAGTTGTGGGGTTTTTTTCAAGAGCAGAAACCACTGACCTAAAGTGGACAGTCTGAGAGCAAATGGAAAAATGTCAAGGCACCTAAATCACAGTAAAGGGGGAAGAGGTTAAGGAGTTAAGTCAGGACTGATGAAAATAGGCACATGGCAGTACCCATGAGCAGTGACCACTAAACCAGAAAACCCTTCAATTCCCAGGGAGGGTCAAGAAGTGAGAATTGCATGCTCAAGGCCCGGGAGCACCAGCTGGCTGAGAGTGCTGCAGGTGCCCTTCGTCACAGGACCACTTACGTGTGTGCTAAGACACATGTGTGTTCACACTGCAGCTTCTGATGGGTGAGCATTATCAGAGAAGTACCAGGGGGTCAAGAGGTACAGAGAAGGGGTCCTGGGTCTGCCAGGGGTCCTGGGGGTATAGGGAGAGGTTCATACAGGGTGGATCTTAAAGAATGAGCTGGTGTGGGTTGGGAAGATGGGGTAGGCCAGGGTTCCCAATCAGATGGAACAACTCCATGTTCAAAGGCTCAGGTTGATCGAGCCCATGTGGGCTTAGGAAGTAGTTGGGTGTGACTGGAAGATGAAGTGCACAGGTTGGGGAGGCAGGAGATGTGGCCAGAGAAGTGGGCAGATACCAGCAGATCTTACAAGGTTTAATAGTCTGCAGTGAGCAGTTTGGCTATTTTCTGGAGGATCAGTTGAAGGGAGGTAGAACAGTCCAGGCGTGGTCCAGAGGGGACACAGAGATGGGGCTGGGAAGGCCAAGTTAGGGTGGGCAGTGGTCTGGATCAACGACCAGGGGCAGATAGGCAGTGTCTCGTTATTCACACCCATCCTGGATTCTTAACTGGCAACTCCATGACACAATTTCCATTTTAGTTAGACTCTACTTCTTACAGAGCCCTGTTTTCCTGTGCCCCCTGCTAGCTCAAGCCTTTGCCCACGCTGCTTCCAAGAAGTAACTTTCTCCACTTGGAGAGAGCTCTTCCTCTCTGCCTACCCATTGGCTCTTCATCCTTTCAGGCAGAGATCCTGCAAATCATGTAAATTAGAGAAGTGGGCTGAGTTCATTCATTCATTCATTTTTTCTTCAATCATCTATTGTGTTTCAGGCACTCCCTTAGGTACAAGGGATGAAGTGGTGAACTAAGAAAGACAAAAATCCCTTCCTTCGTGGACCCTGCATTTTTACTAGAGTATTCTAACAATAGCAAAACAAGCCAATGAACATATGTAACATCTTAGACAGAGATAAATGCTAAGGTGAAAAATAAAGGGAGAAGGGTGTTAGAGGATATGTGGAGGCAGGTGAGGAGATGTGTTGCCATTTTAGATAGGACGCTCATGGAAAGTCTCACTGAGAAGGTGACAGTAGAAAATGTGAGGCGATTTCTGTTCTTTTGATAGACACATTTAGATTGATATTAACGGCATAGAAATTTCATCATATCACTTCCTCATTTTCATAAAAGATATTCTCTTGCATTTCCCTTGAAATGTGAATCTCTCTTGGACTACTTTTCACTTTTCCACTTTTGATAGGATGTATATGGGGAATTATTCCCCTTTCCTAAGAAAGCAATAGTGATGCATGAAAATAAAAGGTAACTGACACTTGGCCTTGGTCAAGAGACAGTTGAGAGGACGCAACATGGTGCAAACTGGGGAGTCAACACCCCAAAAAGGGAGGAGAAATTACTGAACCTCAGGAATCCTGCCATGTGGCTATGGAAGCCAGGAGAGGTAGATTTTGTCTGAAAACAGACATATATGGATTTGAGGATGGAACCTCCTGATTTTTAAATTCTCTCCCCACCTTCATCCATGTCTTCATCATGATCATCTTTGTCATGGTCACCACCAACCATCATCATCGCGTGTAGGCTGGATTTAGCTTGATGACTGGTACTTTGTAACCTCTGCTTTATTTGAGATCAGTCTCAGGTCTGAAGCCTTCCTAGATAATGCCAGTTCATTGTACTTTCTGCTTTCTCTACATTTCACCCTCATTTACTTATTCATTCACTCAGCATTTGCCCAGAGCTTGCTAAATTCCAGGCACTATATTGATGATTAAAATCTACCTTCCAGAACCGTTAGTTAAATCCTTTTGCTATTATGTGTGCTGCACATAGAATTGGAGAGTTTTGGAGCTGGAAGGCACCCTTGAGAGTAAATGTCATTGTGATCATCCTGTCACACAAATGAGCACTTGATTTTATCAGTATCTTGCGCGTTTAGTTTGTTTATTGTTTCACTTGGACATGTATTATCTGTATAAAACATCTCTATGCCCCTGGTAAAGAACAGTATCTCAACCATTTTTTGGTATCTTTTTGGCAGTTAGCTGAGGGTTGAACACATGGTAGATGCTCAATAAATACTTTTTTTTCCAGCTGACTAGCTAGGTTACAGAGAGAGCCTCGAAATTTAAAAAAAAAGGGATCTTCCATAAAGACTGATGTGGAGACCATCAGAACTTGTTCATTCTTTGGAGGGCAAAAGTTTGGAGAGATGAGCATGTGGGGAAGGAACAGGCTTTTGACTATGTCACTCTGTACAAGATACCTCAGAAGCCAAGAATCTGTGAGAAAAAATGTTCAGTGTTAGGATGTTGCAGGAAACCATTCTGTTGCTTTTGTAAAGCCCATGTGACCATGGCTGCAAGTTCATTTGCTCTTTGTGTATTTTCGTATGTGACCACAATGTTTGGGCAATTAAGAAGGAAAGCGAGTATATTTTATGCTATTTCTGGATTGGCTCTTGGAGGTGGTGCTCTTCAGAATCACTCATCAATGACAGGAACTGGATAAAGGTCTGAACACCACTTTTCAGAAGAGTTAGCAAGCTATCGCCTCGGTTACCTCTCTCCTTCCACAAGATTTGAATTCTTGAAGCAAGTATGGTAGAGATAAAGCTTTAGTTCCGTAATTTAATACATCCTAACTAACAGCCCAAGAAATTGAATTAGTTCTGTCAGGTGACTGGCTGAATTTTCAGCACTGAAGCTTGCCGGAATTTTAATTTTCAGTACGTGCGACCACTATTCCAATTTGAAGGGGTAAGTGTTATTTTACTGAATCTGAAACGGTGCCGTTTAAAGAGGGATATATATGTTCCTCTCGCATCCCTTTCACTCTTTTTTTTTTTTTTCTTTCAGGAATGTGTTAATTAGCAGAGAGGCCTAGTTACATGAACAAACAGGCTTTCTGCTGACCTAGATCTAGGTTGTTTTTTATTTTCTTTCCCAAATCCCCAAATGAGGTGCAGCATCTCTTTTTCATGAGGGTCTGGGGACCAGGGAGGCTAAAGCAATCCCATGTTACATCAAACACTCATGATTTGTTTAACATTAAATTCCAAAAACGTTCGGCTGTGGATTATTTAAAAGGGTTTCCAGGCAGGGGAGGCAGAGCTGTGCTCATCTTTCTTGCTGGTGGCTTCTGAGCTTCAAGGCCTCACCGAGCACATCACAATTGCACTGCTGGGGGGCTCAGCCCAGGAAGGTCATGCTTTGGGGTGGAAGACTCGTGTTTACCTCCATTTCTCTCCTGGTGACTTGTATCTACCTCTTTTTCTTTCCTTAGCACTGAGAAAGGAAGGGCTTCCCTTCTGACCTGCATGTTAGCCAGTGATCTCTCTTGGCATGCTGCAGAGACCACTGTTACTCTTTGGGGGCTGTAGACTGACTTTACAACAAGAGAGAAGAATGTTCGTCTCCCTCAGCTAAGGGCCATGCAGTCCACCAGGTACTGAGCAGATTCTTCTAGTGCCCAAAGACCTCTGGTAGCCATTTTTGGCATCTTTGACATATTGAGTCATTTCTCAGTTAAGGTTGATGCCTCAGTAGCTTGGTCATCTCAAAGGCTGCCCCACCATAGAACAGAGAAGACACAATTTATAATGGTCCACCTTGGGCTGAGGGTTAGGTCAGTTAGGCCTTGGAAGGAAACTGACAGCACAACTCAACTTGGGGAATGTTTTCGTTTTGTTTTGTTTTTGGTGGCTGATTGGCACAGGGATCTGAACCCTTGACCTTGGTGTTATAAAACTGCGCTCTCACCAGCTAAGCTAACTGGCCAGCCCCTCCACTTGGGGAATTTGAGGACAGTTCAATAAGAGTGTTGATATAAAGGTGAGGGCGGGATGTTGGAAAACCCTAAGAAAGAGTGCAGAAGCCAAGGTTAGTAACAAGGGGGTAACATTACTACCCAAGGCCAGACCAGAAGGACTGAAATGGGGGAAGAGAAAGAGGTCTGGACAGGCTGAGTGATGGGAATTGTGACCCCCCACAGGGAGGAAGCCCTGGGCATGAGCGCCGAGCCTCACTCTCCTCTCCTGCAAGTGCTCCCATGGCCAAGCCTGGTAGGAGCCTGGAGATAGGGCACCTTGGATGCAGTGCCTGTCATCAGCCTTCCAGGGCCAGAGCAGGCTGGAGAAGAGGGAAAGTGGAGCAGCAGGGCACAAAGAGGACATCCAGCCCCATGGTGTCATAGTGTTTGAGAGGAGGAGGGGGAGCCTGGAGGGAGCCTGAGCCCAGCCCATGCTGTCTTCCGCCTCTGCCATCTGAGCCTAGCTCCACAGGGCTCAGGCGGTCCTGAGACCCAGCCAACTGCAGAGCACGTTATTTATCCCGTGCCTCACCGCCTTCCGCATGAGGCAAAAGCACACCTGTTCTTGGGAGCTTCTGTAAGAGGCAGAAGAGTGGATAAGACCTGTAAAATAGCATTGCGAAGCCCCGGACCGCCAAGGCAGGGCCCTGGTTTCCTGCCTCTTGGTTTTGTTTTCTTTGTCTGTTTTCTTCCCTCTCCTTTCCTTGCCCTTTGTTCTCTATTTCTCAGCCTTCCTGATTCGTGTGGTTTTTACCAGTCTGCCCTTGCCTCCTTGAAATCATCTGGAATGTCTCTGAGACATCTATTGCTGACTCAAACCCATCAGGGAAATTCATGAGAATATGCTACAAGGATCCGATTCCCTTAAGTAATAGCCTCTTTCTGTTTCATGTCTAGTTAATTTGTTTAAAGCCAAGACAGAGGGACTTAGGGTGGTGGGCTAAGGTCACAGAAGGGAGATCACACCCATGACATAGCCACAGATTTGCATTCCTCCAGAGCTGTTGGTAATTAGGCAGATATTTCTACTCAAGGCAAAGGATGATTATGATTCAAGTGAGTTTATGAACCTAAGGAAATAGGTTCCTTGGGGAAGAATGTGGTTGAGTGAATCTGAGGGCCTATCACAGCCTCAGATGTCTCAACTCACCTCTCTAGAGCCTTGTTCTTTCCTATAGCTTTGTTTTTCCACCAAAGGCTCTGGTGCACCAGGAAACCAGTCTGTTTCAGAATCAGCATGGTGCAGGGGCAGCTTTGTAAGTTACCACCTCAGGGGGACTCATTCTGGGTGTATTTTGCTTTCAGAAATTCTCATTAGGCAGGGGAGTGTGGAGGGATTCCATGGTTCTCTTTCCCCAGGTGACGTTTTTTGTAAGTTTGAGGAAAACTTGCCTCCTCTATATACTTCCTCAACTTTTTATTTTTACCAGGTTCCCCTCTCCTCAGTTTCTTTTGACTTTCACTGGATGCTGCTAACCTTACTGTTTAGGAATCTTTTTGGTTTTGTTTTCAAGGCTCAGGAAGTCCAGCATAGCTGAGATTTAATTCCCCTAGGTCTTGGGCATTTGCTCAACTGCTCATTTAAAATTTTTCCCTTCCACAACTCAGCAATTAATTTTAAAAAATCAAAATGTACCAACTCCACAGACTCGGGGCAGGGTCGGCCCTGGCCAACCTGAGAAGTACAAATTTGTTGGTGGAGGTCCCCCCTGCCAACTTCTCTTTCTGTGCCTCTCTCTCCTTCTCACCCCTCAAGATCTCCTGAGATATCAGATGTCCCCACTGTGCCCTCTGTCTTCCCGAACCACCTGTCATAGTGCCCCAATTTGTGCCCTGGACCTTCCTTACCAGGCCCTCATCTTCCACAAAAGAGACTTGCTTTTCATTCTGTACACAGCTGGAAGATTAATGATTACTCCTTCCAGGGAACATGTATGCATTTACATATATATTTTTTGTGTGTATCATATTATATATATGCCATATGTTTTTATACATATTTTAACAGTGCATTCTGGAAACAATGCTGTAATTCAAAGGAGAATTCTGCTGCCTCATAGTGGGTACCACAACAGGCCACCAAGAGAGATGTTTGGGGTCTGATGAATTCCCTTCAAATTGCCACATATGCTGTGGCTGCTGTTTGGGTCTGGAATTGAGAGATTCCCTAGCATGGTGGTTCTCACCCTTGGCTGCATATTAGAATCATCTGGGTACTTTTAAAAATTCTGATGCCCAAGTCTGCACTCTAGAGAGACTCTGATGAAGTTGGTCCATCTGAAGATCATCGAGATTTTTCAAAACTCCCCAGGTGATTCTAACATGTGGCTGAGATTGAAAAACTCTGCTCCAGCAATTGGCTCTGAGGGGGACAACTTCTACTGACAGGTACACAGTGAGACTCAACCATTAGGCTGCATGAAGTTGGAAAGATAGCATATTTCAAAGATACTGAAGATAAAGTGTTTACCAATGATTTCTTTTTCTTGGGCATCTTTCAAGAGTAGGGTGTTGTGTTTAGCATCAGGATACATACAAAGCAGTACAATTCCACCACTCCAGTCAACAGACATGAATTGTTGGGAAACTTCTTGCTTTGGATTTCGGGAAATTTTATTAAGCACTGAGTGAATTAGATAAATATAGTCTTAAATCTAGTGGAGGTAAAGACAGATAGATATACAAGTAATAATCACCCAAGACTGTGTGATGATTAGTGTATGACACACGTACAAATTATGTACCATGGAAGTGCTTCCTTATGACTAAGGAAAGGTTTCTTGGATGAGGTGGCTTTTGAGTTGAACCTTGAAAAACGTCATGTCCAAGATAGTTGGAGAATTAGGTGAAAGGACTTCTAGGCTGAGCAGAGGCAAGGAGTCTCCAAAGAGCATGGGCCATTTGTGGACCAGCACACATTTGCTCTGGCACATGCAGAAGCAGAGGGTAGTTGTGTGGACAGGAAGCTGAAAAGTCAGTGGAAGATGAGGTATAGGGGTGTTCAACTTGATGCTGTAAAGTTGGGGCTTCATTCCATAGGTGATGTGGATCCATCTACATCTGTGAACCCAGAAGTGCCATGATGAGATGTACATCCCAGGACAATGACAACTGCAGAGTTGGTGTGAAAGAAAGTTGAAGATGAAGAGGCTGACACCAGAGGGATCAGTAGGGGGCAAGGAGACAAGTGCTATCATCAGGGCCAGAGAGGATGATAGAAAAGAGGGGAGGGAGTGCTGGTGGAGGAGACACATTTCAGTGGCAGAACAGATAGAAATGCATAATACATTGGACGGTCTTGGGTGGTGAGTTAGAAGGAGAATCAGAGATGATCCTGCAGTTTCTACCCCAAGTGGCCGAGCCTCCAGGAAGACATGCTTTTTATCTGTGGGTGGCTGGAGGCTCCTGGCCCTTAGGCAGGCATATGAGAGAGGACACGTCTGTCCCACTCATTGTTGTATGTCTAGGGCCTGGCTCACAGTCGGCACAGATATTTGCAGAATAAACAGGACCTTGTTGAATAAATAAATGCAACTGTCTGAGAAGGAAGTACAGGAGGCTGAGCAAGTCTTCAGAGGAGGAAGGTTGGGTTTTGCCATGTTGAATTTGGAGTTCCTGTAAGGCAGCAGGTATTTGAAATGGCAGGTCTGAGATGTAAGATAAAGGCCAGCGGTGGACAGGTAGTGATTCTCCTTAAGAGGTTAGACACCTTATTGGGATTCAGAATGTGTACATGAAAAAGTAGCTGAAGATAAAAGTAGCACAGGCTGGGTGCCAGACGAGTGGCCCAGACACTGTAGGAATGCAGAAGAGGGTTTGTGATGAAGAAATCTCATCCCAGACCATTTTGAGGAACAGCTACTAAAGCAGGGTTTTGAAGGATGAATATACAGATCATAGGAAGAAGGAAGAATATGAACCAAGCTGTAGGGCGGGGAGGCATGGGCATTTTCTAGATGGAACTCAAGGGAACTAGCAGCATCGGCCTCCTCTGGAAGCTTGTCGGAAATGCAAAATCCTGCTCCCTTCCTCAGGCTTCCTGAACTGGAAACCGCATTTTCACAAGCTTCCTAGGTGATTTAGAAAACCTCTAAAGTTGGAGAACTGTGGGCCTAGATCATGTTAATTGCAGTGAATCATCTGCGTCATGGAGCATGTTATGGGGGGGAAGGTGATGGGGACAGTTGAATGGGATAAGAGTCAATGCCACGTATATCTCTTTTGGGAAGAGCATTTTGGTAGAAGTGTAGGAGAGTCCTGAGACCCTGATAGGGAAAAGAAACCCATTCAACCAACCAGTGAGGTGGGGGAAGTTAGAAATTAGGAAAATGTCTAATTCCAGGCTGTGTTTTAAGGAGGGTTAATTAATACCCTTCATGGCACTTGGCAATGGCTGGCATTGGATGAACGGCTGCTCGGATCTACAGTGGCCTCTACAGGTCATGGGAGACGGAGGATGTCTGCCTGCTTCCCACAACACCTGCCTCTCCCAAATCTGGTCCTCTCCCTGTGTGGTCAGCATTTGAACTCACTTAATAGGCCTCTTTAGGTCTCTCCACCAAACCCTCCCAAATACAGTTGGTATACAAGGAAGCAGCTTGAACAAACTTTGCTATGTTTGAGCATGTATTTCCACTGTAGTGTTTTGCTCAGCCTTACATATTTCATTAGACATGTAGTCCCATGCAAATGTCTTCACATCTGTTTGATAGCAAGGCGCTTTTTCATCACTTCTGAATAAATCATCAATGGTATAGAAAACAACAGAGCAGGGCAGGAACAATCTTACTTTCCAATTTTCTCATTCATATTCCTAAATTACTCTTAAATTTTTATCAAATTATGTCAAGTCAATTGGTATCTATAGGCGATTAAAAAATATTAGTGGAATGGTTATTACCTCAAAGGAAAATCTCATTTCCTATCTTAGT
The DNA here is from genome assembly GCF_027409185.1 of Cynocephalus volans. Classification (NCBI taxonomy): domain Eukaryota; kingdom Metazoa; phylum Chordata; class Mammalia; order Dermoptera; family Cynocephalidae; genus Cynocephalus; species Cynocephalus volans. The sequence continues at coordinate 18,197,154 of NC_084466.1, forward strand.
ATGAAATTGTTAGCCACGATGTGTAGCTGGGTAGTTTCTGAAAGCAAATTATGCCGACCAAAAATCTGTCCATCAAGAATGTCATACTCCACCAAAGCGTGTAATACTGAAAATGTATATTTGAAAACTAGAGGAGCTTTCGGGACAACTGTTCCATTTTGATCTTTCCTGCACACAGTTTCAGAGGCTTTGGCCTTTATCACTTAATTTGTTCCCAATCAAAAAACAGTTGGACTCCCAAAAGTCTGTAACATGTTTAGGAAGAAACATGAGACTGATGAACACAAAAGTGCAGAGAGCAGTGTTTTGGAAATCACGTCTGTGAAATGCTCAAATATAACATCATCCCCTGGTTCTCTGAGCTCACCTACAATGAACAAAATGAAATGCAAACCAACTAGGTATTCAAGAGGGAAAAAGGAAAATTATACTTAATATGCTTCTTTTTGTCACTATTATGCTATGGGTAAAGGTGACATGAGAAATAATGAACCTGATGAAAGTGTGGGGGGCGGGGGGTGAGCAGTGACAGGCAGAGTCTGCAGTCCTTTCCTGAACAGCGGATGTTCCCCGCTTCCCACTCGCAAGGTGAGCTCTCTCCAGTGTTGTGTGTATCCTTAGCCTACTCATCCCTCCTTTACACGCTCTAACCCATCCCCCCGCCACTTGAGTCCTGCCTCCTGCACCGACGGTTGACATATTTATTGCAGTTACTCATGTTAGAAGTGAAGCTTCAGAAAAGCCATCCGCATGAGCGGAGCGTCACAAAGCCAGATATCGGTTTTTATCACAAGAATTTTGCAGAGCGCCACATTCAATGTGTGATGAGATTAGGGACTAGCACTCCCCCGATCCCAACAGTTTGCATGTTAACAAAATGCCTGTTATGGGTTGAATTGTGTTCCTCAAAAAGATATGGTGAAGCACTGATCTCTGGAACCTCAGTATTTGGCCCTCTTTGGAAATAGGGTCTTTGCGGATGTGATTGGTTAAGATGGACTCATACCGGAGTAGGGTGGGCTCTTAATCCAGTATTACTGGTGTCCTTAGAAGAAGAGGAGACAGGGACATGGACACACAGGGAAAAGGCACGTGACGGTGGAGGCAGCGATTGAAGTGCTCCAGCTGCAAGCCAAAGAAGCCAAAAATTGCCAGCAACACCAGAAGCTGAAAGAGGCATGAAACAGATTCTCCTCTAGAGCCTTCAGAGACAGTTTGGTTCTGCTGATACCTTGATTTCGGACTTCTCGCCTTCAGAACTGTGAGATGACAATTTCTGTTGTATTAAGCCACCCAGTTTGTGGTTACAGCAGCCCTAGGCAACTAATGTGCCATTTAGTAAAATAACAATAATGATAAAAACAACAGCCTGTCACATACAGTCAGGAGCAAGCCCTGACAGGTGGATGTTCTCAAGATAGTTGGGGAGCTTTCCTAGAGGGCACCCCTTGATCCCCAGAGCCAGGTCTGTCTAAACCTCCAGCAAACTTAGACACGTGTTTCTCGTTAAGCATGTAGATGGCACTGTGTCCCTTTCAGGGAGGGACAATAACCTTGCAATGGGCATGTTTTCTCAGACTGCAGAGCTGAGGAGCCCTAAATAAACGTAGACAAACAGGATGTTCTCCGCTACGCACCAGTTACGTTTTGGTAAACTGAATCATATTTTAAGTACTCAGAGGGAGCTTCCTACTTAAATTAAATTCTTTTGCAAAGCAAGTATGAATTACCCCCTCCCTGCCCCCCTATCAAATTTTTTGATTTCAGTTTTTTAAAAGTAGGGAGCGCAGCCCTGTATTAGATACGATTAGAAAAAAGAATCTTATTATTTGGTGTTAGGTGAAGAAAAATGGAAAAATTGACCTTCTTAGACATTACAGGCTGACAGATTTGGAATCATTTTACTAAGTGCTTTTCACTAGCAGATTCCAAATTGAGAAAGAGGGTGAATTTTATTACCTACCTCAAACATTTGAGATTCTGTAAATACAGACCAGTTAATATATTTGCTTCATAAATGTAATAATACTAGTGCTAATTTAAGGATATTTTATCTTCATATCCTAGCTCTGCTTGACTGCTAGGAGCTCATATTTTTCCAAAAAAGGAAATTCCTCTGAATGTTCTGAGCTTAGGTTAAAATGGGAACAAATTTAATTCAACAGACAGAAAAACTAAAGCAGAGGAATTTACAGTTAATTCATGAATTAATTCAGAATGTATTGAATATGTCCTATGTGCTTCTACTATACAGATTCTTTTCAAAGCATACTTCTTATCCTTATGGAGAGACAGTTGCATAGGAGTGACAGAGCACCGACACAAAGAAAGGGTTAAATAACAGTTGTAGACAGTGTCGAGGACCGAATACTAAAAATAATGTGCACACGATAAATGCTCTGTGTTAGTGGGGCTGGAGTTATTCCTGGGAAGAGATTCAGTTCATTGTGCTGATATTCTCTGCAGACATAGCCTTGACTCATTTGGGGGCAATGAACAATCACGGAGAGCATAATTATCAGAGTCATGAAGTTTTGGGATGGTTTTGTGTGCACCAACTGGCAAACCAGCATTAATGAGCACAGCAAACTTTTTAAGTCCAAGATTCTGGGAAAAGGAAAGTCTGTGAATTGAAAATCATTCCCCTTGTCATGTCAAGACTGCTTTATGGAGATTCCTGTTTTATTTCAGGCTCATCCGTGAGACTGCTCCCCTGGTTCACCAGGACTTCTCCTTCAAACTTCATGGTTAATTAAATCCTGAATATTCACATTCTCATGAACCATACTTTAAATTTCTCAGGGTTCACACAAGCTGGGCCATGGTAAGGCATTTGCTTTGGGTGTACAGTTGAAGGGCGGATGCCCCAAACTCAGCAGTCCATCAGAATATATAATATTTCAATGGAATCTTAAAAAAAATTCAAAATGAATGCAAAAATTCTGGGATAAATAAAATATTAAAATTTTAAATGAAGACAAGATCGATACTGTTGATTTTTTTCCTTTTGCCTCGGGGTCTGTTTTAGTCCTCGGTTCACATGGGATTGGTTATAAGAACACCATCAATAAACACTAGCCACGGGTTTCAAACTTCCTTAATTCTCTTTTAAGGACGAACAGTTTTCAGTTAAAATAATGATATAATGTGTTATTTAAAAGCAAGCCTTCCAAGTTTCTTCATTCACTTATTCTTCCACAAATACATATTCCACTCCTCTGTTGTGTCCCAAGCCTCTTGCAACATGTGTAAGAACATTTCACAACTCATCAAATTCTATCCTTAATTTTCTATTTTCCCTATTTCACGCTCTTCAACTTTCATTTTCTCCCTCCCAGTTTTGGTCACGGAGAATGTGGACAGATCAAATGAACAGTGTGAGTTTACTAACTCGGGTTTTCCTACCTCCCTGTATCTGGATTACCCCACTCAGTAAACTAAACAACCTTGCCTTGATTCGGAGCCAAAGGAGGGCTCAGTCCATGAAGCGAGAGGCCGGCTCCTCCGTGCAGAGGCAGAGGCTGCAGCTTTCATTAGAGACAGCTGTGACGGAGACCACATAGCTGGTGTCACTTATAAAACGGCAGGCTCTCCTGGCAAAGGGGAAACCACTTATAGTTCACGGCTTCTCCTGGTGGGTTAAATACTGTAAATCCTGATGAGTAATGCCAGAGCCGTAGAATCAATAAAAACCAAAGTGACCTTCACTCGGCCTGCCCTGTAAGTGGACGATCCCAGAGTGACAGACACCTCGTTGCTACGTGGGGGAAATGTAATCTGGCGAAAATGACAAGGATCACTTCTGTGTTATTTTATTCTTTGCTTTTCCCACTTTTAATCAGGTCTGGCAGGGAATGAGATTTTCAGATGTGTTTTCAAGTTTAAGTTTTAGAAACCTCATCCTTCAGGGTGACATTGGCCATCCAGTGAATTATGAAATCCCTCCAATTTCTTCGAGGAGTGTGGCAGGCAAAATCAACAGCAAACCTGGGCAGCTGCTTTTCAAGGTATTGAACCAGGAGCTGACGGGCAGAGTCCAGAAGCAAGAACAACTTCCCTGGGAACACAGGAGGGGACAGAAGAAGGAGCAGCAGAGAGCAGTAGGTGCGAAAGAACTTCCCCACGGTCTCAGTCCTTAGCTTTGTGCCTGTATAGTTTCCCAGCACTGCCATACAAAGTACCACAATGGGGGTCTTAAAACAAGAGAAATTTATCCTCTCACAGTACTGGAGGCCTGAAGCTTCAAATCAAAGTGTTGGCCAGGTTGGTTCCTTCAGGAGCTGCTGACGGAGCGGCTGCTCCATTCCTCTTTCCTGGCTTCTGGCGCTTGCTGGCAGTCCCTGGCACTCTCTGTCTGGTGGCTGTGTTACTCCGGTGTGCCTCTGTTTCCTCATGGCATTCTCTCCTCTGGGTGTCTGTGTCCACATTCCCTTCTTCTTACTAGGACACCAGTCAGTGGCTTTTGGGGCCCTCCTGTTCCAATATGACTTCATCTTAACTTGGTTACATCTGCAAAGACCTTATCTCCAACTAAGGTCTCATTCACAGGTCGTAGGAGTTAGGACTTCAAGGTCTTTCTGGGGGAAACAGTTCAACCCACAGCAGTGCCTTATACTAAATAACAAAGAAGTATACTTCCAGCTACTCCAATAAAATACATATAAGTTCCTCAAAGTGCTTTTTCATATTTTAGGCCAGTGTCAATTAGATTTGAGTGAGAAGACATGCCCGGGATGTTTATTTAAAAAGGTGTATTTTGATTCAGAATGTCTGAGAGAGCTCGGGACCTGCATAGTATTTGAGTGATTCTGCTGCAGATGGTCTGGGGACACTACTTTGAGAAACACTGTTTTATGGTACAACTTTAACTCTCCCCAAATTATCAGTGTCTTATTAATTCCCAGATATTCTCCACATTAGATGACTGTTATTTATACCTTTGACTCAGTTTTGTAATGTGCAGAAAATGATTCCCATTGTCAGTCCTAATGCATTATTAATACTATTCATTAATTGCAGGTCTGTGAACTGAACCTTATTCAGGGCAACTGTATGTCACTGTAATCTTACCCATTTTTCAAATTGTTTCAAGATCTATTAAGTTATAAAAGATATTTTCATTTCAATTTTTAAAAACCAGCTGCCATTTTGTTGGAAGATATTAGATTGAATCCAATAAAAACTTAAGGCTCATCTTGACGGTATATCCTTTAGCATGGTAACTATCTTTAACGTGCTATTTAGAGCATCATTAGAGAACAAGCTAATAGGCAAAAGGAAGCTACTGCCAGCCTGAGTTGAGGAGACTTCAGATATGTTTTTCTCATCTGCACAGTGGGGTTAATTATAGAACCTGTTAGTATGGAAAGGCCTGGGAGAGAGTAAAAATTCAATAAATATTTGCTATTAGCTATTATTTTATTTTGTCATTAAATAATGGTAACCTGTGTCTTTGGAAAAGATTTCCCCCTCATTTTACAAATGATTACCTAAGAAGCAAGCGGCAACACTAGAAGATAAATCAGTGTTGCATTTTTTCCATTATCTTCCAAATGTTTATGAATAATGAGGCCAGAGACATCTCTTCAAACAGTATTTCCTTATGTTAGCAAGGGGTGTATATTAAAACCTTTCATATAGGCTTGTATTAAATGTTCCTCTGTAGCAAATATTTGCACACTTGGTAATCCTTTTCTCATTTTTCATTGTGAACAAAAAGAAACCAGAGCTTTCTTTCCCTCTGCTTATTAAGCTGTTAATATTTGTCATTGAAACTTAAGATACAAATCTTATACAGTGGTTCAATGTAAGTACAATTGCACTGTAAAAAGTCTTATTTACATGGAGCCATTCTCTGGCTCTATATACATAGTGTATACGTACATCTACGTATGTTCTGTTTACACAGGTATCTATTTCAGTGTAGACATGCCTTTGGAGGTGTTCAGGATGAATGTAATTTCATAGCCTTTAAAGAAAGAGGAACTCCCGAAGGTCAAACAATTGCGTGATTCTCTAGAATACTGATCTTTTAATTTGCACAAACATAGCCGTGGGAGTGGAATGATCTCAACTTAGCTCCATGGCTTTCCTTTGGGTTTTTACTTTTCTAAATTTCTGATTCTTAGGTAATTGGGAGATATATTTCTGCTTTACTTGTTGATATGTTGTTTGGAGGAGATGCGCAGCTAGCAAGCAAACTTCATGCTCATTGGTGGCTTCTTTTCCAGGAATGTGTGAATATTTTTCTATTAAAATAATTTCCCCCCAAATTCCAGCTCCTGCTATCACCATGAGTTTTAGGTTTTTTCACATTAGTATTCATCCCTTCCCTCCCCCAGGTGCCATTTAACCATTCTTTACCATTATGATACCTACAAGCTACCAGATGGGTACCACCTTACGGAGAAATGAGAATTTTCTCATAATTTTTATCTTTTGGCAAACTTAGAAATTATGCAGCTTAGCAAACTTAGAAACCAAGCAGATTTTAGTTTTCATAGACTGTTCTTAGAAAGTTTAGAGCAAATGTACTAGTATTTCACTCCATTTCAGCTTACTTTTATCTTACTACTTTGACCTACAAAGAGCATCACTCTTCCACCCTTTTGATCTCTTTTCATGCATTCCTGTTCTCAGAGTTCCAATAAAACAGTGACCCTAAATTGCAAATTATTCACATTCAACTTATTTTCTTCTTAGTAGTAAATTTTCTGAGGTCTTAGCCCTGACTGTCACAGTCCCCAAGTGAGTAGTCAGGGAGTTACATTGTGTAGATATATGAATGACAGCTGAGTGTTAGGAAGAGAGTGGTTGGAAAAGAAAACTCCTAAAATAATCCTCCTTCACACTGTGCCATGGTAACAGCATTTAACTAACCTATGCAGGATTTACCCAGCTGGGTCAAGGAGAGAGCGCAGTGCCTTATTCCAGGATGCAGGTCATGGCCTCACTCCCTTTTCCAACTAAGGGCAATGGCAAGATAGAAGCTGACCCATTAAATATTAGAGTCAAAACATTCCCCAAACATTAGCCATCTCTCACTGTGACTCAGCCCCTACATCATCCTCAAGATACAATTTGAAAATCAGTTCCTGTTGATGAAATTTCTTCTGGCCATTCTGATTCTGTTTCCTCATCTGTAAAATTTAGGGTTGTGATATGGGTCAAATGATGAATACATTCATTCATGGCAGACTGTTATGTCTCAATAGAGGACAGCCATCACCCTGCGGTTCCCTCAGAGCACACTGTGGTCCCGGACAGGGTTCAATGATGTCATCTTGGAGCTCTTGGAAGTGATGGGACACAGATGGTCAGAAAGCTTCAGGACCAAGAATAGCTACATTATTGGATCTGGTGGATCCAATAAGTCTCTGCAGGAGTCGTGTGGATCCGAGGATGTCACCTGAGGCAGAGGGACACAGACAGGCAGAATGTGGCAGCCAGGAGTTCATGCTCTCTGAAAAGGTGGTGCTAGCAAGGAGGATGGGTTAACTCTGGCCCTGGCGCAGTTGGGTCCTGTCCTCTTTGCATTGTGTGTGACACTCTCAGGTGTCAGCTACACCCAGAGGCAGATTAGCAATCTCTAGGTAAAAACCTCCCCTGAGGAGGCTGTGGTTATCTCCCAAATCCCTGACGCTAAAGTGAGAATTTACCATCTGTGTATGATTTCTGTTTTTTAAATCGTCATTGCTAATAAAGAGCTCAATTACAATACTCTATGGTGGCACAAAAAGGAATCCATAGCAATGCAGAGACAATAGGTAGGCAATAAAAGGACACAGCAGCCATAATTAAGGCAGAAAGCCTTAAAGGCACACAAATCACCTTTGTCCATGCTTACATGTGCCCTCGAAGGTCACAGAAAGCTTCAAGTGCTTTGAAAGAGAGATGGCATGGCAAGTGGCACCGGGAAGCAGAGGAAGGAAAATGGGAAGAAAATGCTCACTATGCACTGGGTCCAGTTCTGAGAGCTTTCTGTGTCTTATCTCATCTATTCCTCATTAGGTATCATCATTATCATTATTATTTAAATTAAGATCCAGTTCCTTTGGAAAATACAGCTAATAAGCTGTTTAGTATATTGTGGAATAAATGCATTACCTTTGTTACCAGCCCAGCCAGGTTCAATTCCCCACTCTGCCCCTAACCTCTAACCAGGCTGTGAATTTGGACAAAACACTTGACCTCTCCTCATCGGGTACAGCTGAGAAAATTAAGACTCTGATACATTAAGGTCATTTCCTGTGTGGGTCAGAGCCGTCATGTGCACCCAGATCAAAGTCTTTTGAAGTGTTCTCCCTGAAGAGTTCTGTCATTTTTCTCCTCATAAGAAGTGGGGAAGAAATGTGTCAGTTCAGAGGCTCAGGGGATGGTGAGGGAGGTGGCCGCAGACTTGTCTCTGGACAGGGCGGAAGCAGAAGGCGAGTGGAATTCGTTCCTCTCATGTTATCACCATTACAGTGGTAGACATTTAACCCCCTTCCATAAACCTGTGAAAGACCACCCTTTATAAGGGTTTCTATAAGACTTTATTCAACCCAGATACCATAAAACAGACTCAAAAGAACCTCCTAGAAGTTTTAGCATTTATAACCCCAACTTATTCACATTCTGAATTTCTTTTGTAATTCTCAAGTGCATGAGATTTTGGAATACAATAATGTTAGTGGTAAGCATGCTTCACAAACTTTATGATTTTTTTTCTTTTGTCAACTCAAATTCACTGCTTTTGGATTTTTTTTTTACTTTCCCTGAAACATGTTTACATTTCCTTTCCTTGTTTTCCTGATTTTTGTTGCAGAGGAAGTAGATATTCCATGACCTCTTTTTCAGGAAGGTCACTATGTAGAACACTAACCCTTCATTCATATTCCTGAAAGGTTTTCCATCCAGAAAAGAGCAGCAAATGATAAAACCAGCATCGATGTGCAGATATTTTACAGCCCAATCCAGTGAGACTTTGCAATTTTCATACTGAGAAGTAATATATGACCTAGACAAGACCCAGACATAGGCTCATGAGAAAGACTACGGGGCTTTAAAATTATTGCCTCAATCATGGAAAGAAATATGAGTAATTACTGGCATTCAGCAACTCGGGATATTCTTTGGGGGCAATCAGTGTTTGAGAGAATCAAAGAACATCTGGAAATCAGCATATTTTGAGCTGGTTCACACCCTGCTCGGTTCATATTTCAACAGCTCTATGTACTAAGGCAGTTGTGCTGCCCTGAGAAAAGCAGCGTGGACTTATCCTTTGGGATTAGGAAATTTCAACAAAGCTAGAAGGGGAACAGGATGTAATCCCCCCTCACCAGACTCCAAGTGTTACACCTGCAGCTCTGGTGTGTCATGGCTCATTTTAACCTGCTTCCACTTTTTTCCCAGCACCTATCAGCAAAATGCTTTTCAGGGCATTTTACTAATAAAAATTAATATCCAATCTACGTAAGAAAATGTCTAAATAACACTTCCTGGGCCTGTGTCCAAGTAATGATTGACAAAGCTCTGTCTGACCCTTCTCTCCCCACCCTCTATGCTGCAGATCAGCCAAAAGAGAAGGATCAAAAAATCACAACATTTAAAAGAGCAGGGTCTTTCAGAAAGGCAGGAAAACAAGGATGTAGGGATTTAACAGATGGTGCTAATTCTGGCACGGATGTTTTCTCTAAAGTTCAGATAATAACTCTAGAGTCTCTATAGGAGAGCTGGCTCCTGAAGGGTCTTTATTTTAGAAACACTCAGCTCAAATCCACACATTTATAAAACAACAGATATCTTGAGATGTATCCTGGTTTTGATCTCACAAAAACTGGAGAATCACCACACTTGTGATAGATCCTGATTCTTTCAGTACCTTACATTCTAAAAGAAGTTCTAAGAGGTATTTTACATCAAATACCCTCTTACATATCAAACCTAAAGGACTGTAAATTTGTCTCCAAAGCATCCCAGTTTGTCTAAGGAACAAATTATGTACGCCATTTAAAAAGGTATCTAGACCGTTTTGAATACATGCACGATTGTAGCCAGTACTGCTCCTTGACAGGTAATGTATATCATGGGCCCAGTGTGGCTCTGAGTTTCTTAGAAAAATATATCCCAGGAGGATTCATTGTTCACTTTGACCACTTTATATAAGCGTTTGTGGACATTCAGCACAACCTATTAGCCTTAATCCCAACTGCTTTTACCTGCTTTTGTCTGGTAGTGTGCACCCATGTCTACGCAGGTACTTCTCTCTGGTCCTGCTTTTCTCCCTATGTGGCTTTGCCATGTCCAGAGGACAGAACCACTGTGAGTCTGGCAAGGGTAAGACAACGAACTCTTGAGCACCTTTCTAGACTATGCTTAGCATTAACCCTCTGGGCCACGAGCCATGGACCAAGTCCATGAACAGTAACTGTATATCCTTCTGTCTCATTGCAGTTGTAGTAAATAGTCACATCTGTGCAGAGTTTAAGAGATTCCTGACTGTCTTCACATACATTTCATCATCTAATCACCATAAGCACCATATAGGTAAAAAATATTACCCTTTTTATAGATGAAGACTCTGAGGCTTAAGGAGGGGAAGTAAAGGGCAGAAGGTGGGCTTGATGCTGGATTGTTGATGCTAAGTCCAGCACTGGCTCCAGAAAATTATGCCTTTTGTACCCCTGAGAGATTCAAATGAGGGCTATGGGGTTAAATGTGTATTCTCTAGGCCCTAGACCTGTGGTTCTCAAACTTGATGTCCTTTGAACCACTTGGAGGGTTTGTTAACATACAGTCTGGGCTCTTACTCTCTGAGTTTGAGACTTAGCTTGTCTGGAGTGGGCCTTGAGATTTTGATCTCTAACAAGTTGCCAGGTGGTGCTGATTTTGCTGTCCCGGGGATCATACTTTGAGAAGCTCTGTATTAGCATCCAGGACAGTGGTCCTCCACCTTACTTCCCACTAAAATTTCATGGGATGATTTGAAAATATATATTGCTACCTGGACTTACTTCAGAAAGATTCCATCATTGTACAGAAGGACTAGAGGGAACTGGTAATTTTTAACATTCCTCAGGTGATTGTGATGTGTAACCAAGGTTGAAAGCCATTGTTCTGTGTCAGGAGCCAGCAGACTGTGGTCTCCAGCCGGCTGCTCTTTTGTAAATAAATGCGATTGGAACCCAGCCACGCCTTGTTTATGTATCATCTGTGGCTGCTTGCATGGTGTAATGACAGAATTGAGTGGTTGTGACAGAGACCGTTGGCCTGCAAAGCCTAATCTATTTACTCTCTGGTCCTTTATAGGTAATAAAAACAATATAGAGGAAACTGTAGAAGATACCCTATACCTTCCTACTTCTAACAATCTTTTTAAATCTTGATAAAGGCCATGTGAAAAGTGTCAGGAAGTAGAAAGAGGGTGAGCTCTTCTATAAGGGACTTGACTCCAAGTCATGCATTCATCTTTTTTTTAAAATGAGCTTTCTCTCTGCTCTGCTTCCTGCACGCTCATCCTCCTCTCCCACCATCCTGACACTTTCTCTTCCTCCCTCTCTGCAATTGCACAGGCTTCTCCATCACATGTTAGGGCTCTGCTTCACTTCCTTCATTTCATGGTCCCCTACACTTGCACAGCCTGTGGCAGTGGAAAGGAAATGGTGTTTGGAATTAAAGAATCCAGATTTGAATCCTCCCTCTGCTAATTAGCTATGAAATTCCAGGGAAACATACTTTGCTTCCATGGGCTTCAGTTTCCTGATTAGTAGAATGGAGATGCTGATACCTCAGTCAAGGATAACTGCAAGGTTGAAGGAAGACTAGTCAAAGTCCACTGCAGGCTGCAAAACACCTTCCACATTTTATTTATTATTCATGGCCACGACTTCTCAGAACGTAAGAAGCGAATAAAGGACAATTCATTGGTTTCCTTTTGAGACTCACCAGGAAGGGACAGGAACTGTCCAGACTCTAAAACTGAGTTTACCCTGGTTTAACAAGGGGGGAATACCCCAAAACTTCTTAGGCTGCAGTTTTTATGACTGACTTGGAATCCCAGAATTAGCGCTCAGAGCCGGCATACTCCAATGTTAAAAAGAAGACGCTTTTCAGCACTGGCCTTTACTGAGATTTATGGCCATGGCTGCATCTAACACAAAATCTGGAAAAAGGAAAAATATGCGGCCAGAAACTAGCCTTTCTGAACATTTCAAAGTTAGAAATAAAGTGGTTAAGGAAAAAAATTAAGGGAGGCCCTGAGTATTTTACAGCTGACTTCGGTGGCTCACAACATCCCGGGCTCAGTGCTATGTTAAGAGGGTGATGCGTGCAGCTATTAATTCAGAAAGCAGATGAAGAGCCTACAATCCTTTCCCATCCCTGATGCACAGACCAATTTCATCCCTAAATCCCTCATCTATTGCCCCTGGGAAAATATTGTCATGTATAGAATCCTCTCAATGATTTCCAGACACTTCATGTAAACATACAGAGGAAAGAAAATGTTAACCTCTCTCATAACTTACATGTAGTGGCCAAAGAGAAAAGTGTCTTTCTTGTAAACAGAGATCCTCACATCTGTTACTTCTCTCACAATCTCCTGACATCAAATTTGCTCATAGAAAAACTCATTATTGGTCAATTCAGTCAGAACCACCAAACTGATTCTGTTTAGAAAAAATTCCAGAACATTAAAAAAAAAACCCAGAAACCCTTTGGAAAAATAATCTACTTCTTGCAATGATTTGACAAAAGGGCATTGTCATTCTACGAAACTATCTTAAGTTTTGAAACCACATATTTCGAGCTCTGCTCTGAAGGCAGATTCAGACATATTTTGGTATCTGCATGCCAGAGACCCACAGCTGAGGCAGCCCCATACCAGAGAGAGAAAATTGGCAGCAAAAACTATGTACAGAGAGATTATGAAAAGACTTGAGATTTTCCATTTGGATAAAAACTTGCAAAATGAAACAGCAAGAATATAATTTGAACAATCTGTTAGCCCCAAGACTGCTGGTATCATTCTCTTGCTCTTTTTTCCCCCATTTGGAACTTGCACTGTTTATCACCATTGCAGATCTAGAAACACTATTTGGATGGGATTAGGCAATAGCTAATTACTATACTTCAGTTCAATCCAGCTGCTATATCCATGGATCTTGTTAGGCTAATGACCAATTTCTTGGCCTCACAAGAGCCTACTGGAAGAAATAGAAGCCAAACTAGGATGAGAGAAGAGACTCCAAAGAATTATGAGAGAAAAAAATTAAATTTATAAATATGAGATAGAGTCAAAGGAGAGCATCCAGTTTCAAGAACCCAAGTTTGGGGAGTTTCTTTCTGCCTACCCTAATTGATCTCTCTCTTTTCCTAATTTCTGTTGCACAAGGCACTACTGCCTCATAGTTAGCAATCAGTAGTCTCAGATGGAGAGAAGACATCAAATCTCACGTGACTCTAGATGTCTCTATAGCTCAATGAGGAGAAGAAAGAAAGAAAAGAGCATATGCTTTTACTTTAGAAACTCTTCGATATAACCCCAAATCGGCTTAATGTCTATATTCCAAGTGCTAAAAACTTTCCCTGTGGAAGGAATTTCTTGCTTGAAAAAGCCTGGTAACAAATTAGTTTATCTTTTACTTTTTATAAGTCGTGATCATTGCTTTCCACCTCGACTGGAAATCTTTACGTTTCTGGGTTGAGCTCCGGGTTTTCTTATGAGCCTCCTTTCTAATACTATTTTGAAAGGCATCTACTCATGAAGGAGACATTGTAGGTAGCAGTTCAAGCAATACTTCCACCAACTTGACAGACAAATGCTGCTCTCCATGTACAAATATGATGCTCTCTTCACTTCTATCTGGTCCCAGAATGCAGATGGCTCAGTACCAGGTCCTCTGCCTGGCTCCATGTGGCCACACAGCTGCTCAATGTCTGTTTAGGATTAGGGGCGGAGACTGGGCCATGGAACCAAGTAAGGAAACAGGCCCAGATGGCCAGTAAACACCCAACCTTGGCCTCATTTAGTGAGTGCTCTAAACCAGAAACTGGCAAACTTTCTCTAAAAGGCTCAGTAATATTATTTTAGGCTTGCAGTCCACAGGGTCTCTATCATGACTACTAAGCTGCTGTTGCACTGTGAATGCAGCCTTAGATGATATCTAGATGAATGAGCAGGGCTGTGTTCCAATAAAACTTTATTTATAAAAACAGGTGGCAAGGCCCATGGGCCGTCGTTTGCTGATTCCTGCAAACTGGCTTGTCTGACCAGCTTGAGCCCAACTCATACAGCCTCTATTTTATTAATCCTCATTTTAAAAACCACTTTATGCTGTTCCTCAAATCAGACTGCCAAGTAGAGTTGATGTAGAACTCCCAAATCAAACTAAAATGTGACAGAAAAAGAAGGCAAATTTTATTAAATATTTGGGGGGGGAGGTTTAATTTCTGAGATCAAAGGAAGATACTGAACTTGCAGAACCATTTTATATGGTTATTTCAATGTCAACAGTGAACCTCTTAAGAAAATTATATAAAAGAACAACCACCACCCCAACAAACCCACCAGGTCACATGACCAGAGCTTTGTGAAACAGGCTAAGGTCTTAAAGGATATCTGTATACACAGATTCTCTTCTGTACCCATTTGAGATTACATGGGGAAAAATATGGTGTACAGAGCTCAGCATATCATGAATATTATCATCTGCCTTTGACAGATAATGACTCAGAGTTGTGCTTCTCTTACTGTGAGGTACCTATGAATCACCTGGGGGATTTGTTAAAATTCAGATTCTGATGCAGTAGGTTTAGGGTGGGGCCTGAGATTCTTCATTTTTAACAGGTGTCCAGGTGATACTGATGCTGCTGGTCTAAGAACCCTCACATCAGAAAACAAGGAGCTAGACCAGGGGTTGGCAACCTTGGCTCCATATTGGAAACACGTGGGGAGATTTCCAAATACAGATGCCTGGGTCTGTCCTGAGCCAAATGGATCAAAATCTCTGGAGATAGGGACCAGGCATCAGTATTTATTAATGTTCCCTAGGTAATTTTAATGTATAGCCAAGATTGAGAATTGCTGAATTAGCAGCTCAGAAAAATTTACTGACTTGCCCAAGGTCACTTGGTCAATGGCCAAGCAGGGGTTTTAAATGAGGTAACATTTTTGCTCGCCTGATGTGATCTCTGAAAATGATTCTAAAAGTTATTACTAGGTAGGCAGAACATTGGCAAAGGCTGTGTGGTTTTCAGAATTTTCAGAATAACAGCAACTATGAGGGGGAGGAGAGGAGGAGAGATGAGACTGAACTTACTCAAACGCAGTGGTATCAATCCCAGTCAAGGGAACATGGAGACCCCAGGCACTCGGTCAATTGCTTTGTCCCCGTGTGAAAATCCCTCTGATGAATCTTCCTTTCTCTGTGAAAGCAGCATGGCAGGAGCCTCTCGGAAGGCATATTTAAGTTCAGAAATGTGCAGTACCTTCAGTTCCTTTGACGAATCACCACATGATGAAACTTTAGAGGCTGAGTAATTACATTTGGCTTCCTTGCTGCCTGCAGGGAGGTTCAAAAAGTCGTATCTAGAGGGTTGGCAAAATTTCTCATCTAGGGATTTCTGTCCCAAATAGGACCAAGGTAAAGGAAGAGAAGAAGAAGAAAAAACAACTTTTGGGAAATGATCAGACAACCTAAGATTTTCTGAGTCTCCTAAATGTGTCCAATCCAAGGTTGTGAGTGGAAGTGAGTTTTCATCTGGAAACACATGAATTTCAATTACGGTCACACAACTGTTCAACCCCAAGTGTGCAAGATCAGATAAATTTTCTCCCTCTCTGCAGATCCTGTGCCGAATAACCCCCTCGTGGGCTGAAGCCCCTGGCTGTGTAATCTGGGACATGCTACCTCCAGGGGAAGTGGAAGCGGATTCCCTTCTGAGGGAGGAATTGGACGTCTCTCAGGCTAAGCAAATAGCAGCTGCAGGGGGTACCGAGAGGTGCTGACCTGCTCCCGGGAAGCACATCCCTCTAGGTACAGAACGGGAGGGCCCGGGGTGTGGCGGCTGCTGGGGACACTGTGAGCTCATGTGACAATTGGTAAAGTTGAACATGCAGGGAGAACACAGTGTTTTGCCAAATGTTTTCAGAGGCTTAAATTCAAGCCCAACTTTTCTCCACCTGTATTCTCTTGGGATACTCTTGAGGACATTTTATTTAGTTTCTTTATTCCATCCCCCTCTGGCTCCCTTTTGGAAAACAAAGATGTATGAATCATACCCTAAAGACATTAACTAGATAGTCTGAAGAGGAAATAAAACTCTGAGGGCTCCAGTGTCTGTAGGAACATCTCCTCAACTTATTTCAGCTGGGCTTTTGACCCCACAGAGTTCTTTCTCAGGAGCTCCAGTGTGTGACCCAGGTCCCCTTGGTCCGGTGTTCTGTGGTCACAGTGAACATGTTCCACACTCACACAGAAGCACACAATTGTGTTGCTCAAAGGAGGGACCCTGTGGTCCACTCCTCATTTTATTTTTTTATTTTTTTTGACTGGCAAGAGGATCGCCACCCGTGGCGTTGCCCGCACCACGCTCAGCCAGTGAGCACACCGGCCATCCCTATATAGGATCAGAACCCGCGGCCTCGTTGCTACCAGCGCCGCACTCTCCTGAGTGAGCCACGGGGCTGGCCCCACTCCTCATTTTAAAGATGAGGAGTCCAAGGCTGGATGAGAAATGGCCTGTCCAAGGTCACACAGTGGCGCAGGGGCAGAAGAGGACGAGACCCAGGGCTCCTGACTCCCAGGTCAGCTCCCCTCCTACTCCAGGCCGCCCCACTCTTGAATTGAATGGGGAGCAACAGGGGAATGAGTCCACTCTCCCTTCCCTGAATAGGAAAATGCCAGCTGCAGTGGATAAGTGACATAATGTTCAGAAATATTATTTATTAGTCTGTTTACAATTTTCATACAACTGTTATGTACAACTTCTTTCTAGAAAGACTTCCAGGAGGCAGGGCCATGCATTTGGCTGTTTAGTGGGGTCTTTCCATTTGCTCCTGACATAGGCAAGACAGGGACATAGGATCATGGTTGACATTAGTGAGACCCAGAAAGCAAAGCTTCAAGCCAGCACTGCCGAGAAGTCTCTGTTTGGCTTTTTCTCTCTATGGTGAGGACTATGCTTTGGGTGAATCCTTTCATGTATGAGCCAATGAAGTCGTTTATTCATGTTTAATAGAGTCATTCTTCCAAGAAACATGCTAAACACGTTGGAAGTGGGGAAGCAAAGATGAAAAAAACGGGTCCTCAAAAGGCAGCAGAAGTCCATTTAGCATGTAGACAGCAAGCATCAGAACCACTGGAGAGCTTGTGACAAATGCAGATTTACTGTCTCCTGTCCCCACTTGGCTCTGGGTTGGCACCCAGGAATCAGTATTTTAATAAGCACCTTATAAAAGTGATCCAAGTTGTTGGGGATGCTGGTCTGGTGGGCAGAGGTCACACAGACAGTAGCAACAGATCTATCTCTATCTGCTGGCCTTGTGGTGCACTCCCAGGAAGCAGGAAAGATAACCCTTTGCTATTTGCTCCCCTCTCAAAATCAGGGGGGAAGAGTGAGGAAGTGTGCTTGGAAGGAGAGGTCAATTTTAACATCCCCAGGCATGCAATGTGGCCTGCTTCTTCTCACCGTTAGGAAACCTCTCAGCTAAACCTCTGTCCTAAGAAAAGGAGTCGCTGGAGCTACTTAAGGAAAGAAAGAAGGATGTGAAACTATTTGCATTTAGATTCAATTTTATAAGGAGCGGTGATATTTTACCTGGTATCAGACATTCTTAATAAAGTGAAAAAACAAATACAGAAAAACCTCTCACAAAAGAAAACAGTCTGTGTACTTTTAAATCTATATTCTCAGTCAACGTGGCCACCTAAGTGTTACTGTGACAGTGAAAATCTTGAAAAGGGGGCCGGGGTCAGAGGGAAGCATCAGCTTAGTGAGTCAACATTCCCTCAAGTGCTTGGCGGTTTTAGAATGTTTTGCTTTTGTTTTTGTTCTGACTGCAGTAAATGAACCGTGATATGAAAACACCTTTTATCTTGGGTTGTAGCCGAGAATTTCTTGAGAAGCCACAGCTGTGGGGGCGCGACGGGGGGGATGGCAAGGCTAAGGATGGAGTGGGAGAGGCGAGCTGGGGACAAGCCACAAAAGGCCAGCAGAGCCGAGAAGGGGAAAGCATCTGTGACAGCATCTGTGACAGCATCTGTGACAGCGTGCTCAGCAGTGAATCATCTCCGTGAACTTGCAACAGTCCCAAGCCCCATCCACCGTGGTGTTTGCTGACGCAGAGGGAAAAAGCACCTCCACAAACACAGCTAGTAAAACAGGCTTACGGGGTTACAGCTACATAAACAGCCTGGCCCCAGCACAAGGCAGTGGGCCCTTATTTTTAAAATGATGCATGAAGTCATGCATGTGGAGGAAGAAATAACAAATCCCCTTCTCTATGCCTTGGAATATGAGAGGTCCAGAGATACACTGAGAATATTTGCTGTCTCACACTGTTGTTGGTAGATGCTAAACTACAAACATGATTTTGCTGTGAAAGTCTCTTGAGAAGTTATTGTTGATAAAATAACAGTAGGGGCTGGAGTCAGACTCCATTTCTAGATTGTCCCATAGGAAGAGGGAATGAAGTAAGCTGACTTAATTGTCATTATCCACGGAGCGCCCGTGTTTGCAAGCTGGAAAGGCTCTTGGAATCTCCTTTACTTTTACCCACCTGTTTTGCTCCCCTACACCCCACCCCTCCCAGAAAGGAAAGGTTGAGAACCAAAGTTTCTAGCACCTTTTCTGTATTTTCACTAGGAAATAGCAACGTGTACGATAGAATTCCTCTTAAGAGCTAATTGAAAATGAGTTTGTGTAACAGGGATAGTCAATGTAGGTTTAGTGATCATAACAAATGTACTATCTTGGGACAGTAGCGGAAGCTATGTACATCTGGGGACAGAGATTTTGCCATGAACCTAAAACTGCTCTAAAAAAAAAGTTTATTAAGAAAACAAAGGATCCATCTTCTTTGCTGACAGTGAACGGTGAATTCAACAAGTTGATTTTACTATTTTTTCTTTGTGATTGTAATTTTGTGGCTTTTCTTTATTATGGAATATAGGAGCATACTTCAAAAAGTTCACAGAAAAGTAGAATTGAAAGATAGTATGAATCTTTCCACTAACTTTTTGAAGACCCCTTTACATGTATCCAAAATTCCTGATCTTAGTAGAAGAAAAAAAGAATTAAAAACAGACTTACTACAACCACTATAACACTATTTTTAAAAAATGCATTACTAGATGTATTTTTGTACTAGAAGTTGGGAAGCTTAGCTCTAAGGTGGTATGACTTATGGATTAGTTATCTCATCTTTCTGGATTCAGTGTCCTTCAACATCCCTTCTGAACTAAGGATCACCACGAGCCAGCCCAAAGCTGAACACGGCTTTGGTGTTTCTGGTAAACCAAAGGACTGTTTTAGCCACATTGACATGAAAGAGTTGAAAGGTAGCTGATCTCAATTCAAGATAATGTAACAATAGCTGGCCAGTTTGCTCAGTTGGTTAGAGCACAGCCTTGTAACACCAAGGTTTGGTTCCCCATACTGGCCAGTCACCACAAAACAAAACAGATAATGAAATAATTTAGACACAAAAGACAAAAATAGGTAGCAAGGATTTTAACCAAAAGTCAATAATCCTGAAGGGGCTTTTTACAACTCGCACAAACATTTTAGATAACTTGTGCTGAAAGGCTCTTATTTTAAATCAATAGAGCCATTGCTTTCACTCCTAATCATCAGTTCAACCAAAAGTAATTTACCTAATGATTATACAGGAAGAGCTTATAAAATTGGGATCTTGAATCCCAAATTCCCATGGTCAGCAGCTTTTGAGAAAACAACAGCAATTTAATGAAAAGCAAACTTAGAAGCATAGTTGATTCTATGTTCTGGAAACACAATAGTCACTGTCATCCAAACGCCACTGCCCTGTGCCTCCACCTTTCACCAAGATCCTTTTCACTTCCCCTTTGAATGAGTGACAAATGAGTAAGTGATAACTGAATGAGCAAGTGCTCTTCTCTAGGCCTCATCATAGCATTCCGTGAAATTGCTCTGGGCACTAAAATAGTCCTAATTTCAGAAGGGAAAATCCCTTCCTTCTTTCTTTCCTTCCTTCCTTCCTTCCTCCCCCACCTCCCCTTTTTTCTAAACAGAGGATCTTATGGAAGCACTGTTGGCAACAAAGAAGATACAAAATAGCACTAACCCCCCTAAAATGCCTGTTCGCCTCGCGTTTGACCTTTGATGGCAGTAGAAACATCACAGACACCAAGAGGACGGTAACATTAGGCCCCTGGGAAGCAGAAAACCAGCACTGGGAGCCTCTTCAAAGGAAACATCAAATAGCTGTTTCCAGTTGTTTCCAGCTTTACAAATGAGGTATGATATGTGGAAACCCTTTGTCTGTTCTAAAGCACTTCCCCAATGTGGAGCGTTCTTATTTGCCGAACTAGAACAGGCTAATAAGCAGATCCTGCTTCATTCCGGAACGATGTTATGTTTTGTAAGACAGGAGGGTGGGACAAGTTGGTGGACATAAATCCCAGATAGAAATAAGAAATCTGGGTTCCTGTTCTGGTTCCTATGTCCCTTATCTTTGTGCCTCTTACCGAGTATCTTGGTGTCACCAGTTTTAACGTGGTGCCTCTGTTTCTCCTGTTATTTTAAAAGGAGAGAGGTCAAGATGGGGGAAGATCAAAATAGCTGCAAGATTATTCATCTTCCTGTCATTCCCCATAGTCAGATCTACTCTCAAAACACTGATCATTTTACAGTTAAATTACAGTCGTGACTTATGTCTGTGTTCACCTTGAAGTGAATTTTAAAAAAGGCTGTTTCAAATGCTGTTCACCTTCGTATCCAATTGAGCCACCTAATTTGGGTTTTTCAGGTCCTCTGTCAGTATTTCTACCTTGCCTGGCTTGAAGGTCTTTTTAAAAGCTTTTCAGTGGCGATCCTCGGTGGTGACGTGAGGCCCCAGCATGTATACTGCTCTCAGAAACAAGTCGCTGGAGACATGTGAGTCCCTTGCCTCTCTGTACTCTGTCATTCCTCTAGGTTATTTTCATCCACCACTTAGCCTCATCCTTCCCAAATACTTTCATATAACTTGAATCTCTTATCAGCTTCCCAAATGCTCACCCTGGGACTTTTCTTTGTAATCTTTCTACATGGCTGTATCTCAGAGAAAAGCTCCAGCATTAACTTTACTTGACAACAATGCTGGAAGCCAACATTAGCTCATGGTTCTCTTCTAGTCCTCAGTGACTTGTCCTAAATGTGCCCAGAAAAGCTTTAGTAGCCTTAGCTAATCTTAAATGCTGAGGCATGAAGCCAAACCAGCCACTTTCTGCAAAGGCCAAGGGCTGTGGCAAAGGCATTTACCTACAGGCTTTGGGCTAAAGCCAAATCCATTGAGTAATTGAAACCGTTGAACTTGTATGCTGTCTAGTTTATTAATATTGTTGGTAACAATAACAGCCAAGCTTAACCTACTATTGTGATCACGACTGTCATCAGTAATATTAGTCATATCTAGGTTTAATACAGGCAATGGCTGAGCTAGGAGCTTTACACACATTGGCTGATATCATCATCACACACAATATTTTACAGATCAGAAAATGAGATGAGATTCTGTAGTTTGTTCACAATCCTGTAGTCAGAATTTTGAACTCGGCTTGTGTGCTTTCAGAGCCTTGTCTTTAGCACTTAGGCTGTACCAAGTGGAAATTAAAAGGGCTGTGTATCTGGGGTGGTGGGACAGACCCCTCATAGGTCGGGGAGGACAGGAAGAGTAAGATAAAAGAGCAACACCACTAAACTGTGTGGAGTTGGCTTCTTTTGCAGTCCCGTGGTCCTCATTTGGACCACATGGGTGCATGTTTTGTGAGGCCAAATACTCCTTTCCTTCTCTATCTGGGTTTTCCCTTTGTCAGTCTGAAGCAGGGAACGAATAAATGAATGAATGAATGAAACAAAATACATTTGTGTGCCGTGTAAACCTATCTAGCAGGCACATATTAGGCACTTCACATGTATCAGCACTAGATCACTGGGTCCAGAATTTTGGCCTGGGCAGACCTCTGAGTGGTCTGTGGGAGAAACTTCCAACTGCAGAGCTTAATGCACTCTGGTTCTGCAATCCTCGGTGGAAGTGCAACGTGGGACCCAGCTTGTTGAGGTTGCCACAAACATGGCAAATTTTGAATCTCCTTCTAAAAAGTGCTTTGTTTTTCTTTTTAAGAAAAATGGTATAAAAGTGTTATTTTTATTTTATTTTTTAATTTAAATTTTATTTGTTTAAACATCTGTTTGTATTATTATTGCTATTATTATAGATAAAATGCTATGAAAGGTATATTTTAACTGGTTGAAAACATAGTAATCACCACAGTTTGCAGCATACTATTCCACAAAAGCTATTGATTACGTACTTGTCTGAGACCCACTGCCCATGACATGTGTTCCATAATGATCCCCCAGATATTCTAGGGAGTTATCCAGTTATTCTGTTCACTATTCTCTTTGCCTTATTGCACTGGACTGGTAAGTATTTGGAGGAAGATCTTTTCTGGTGCCCCCAAAGAGACAAGGGGAAGGTTTACCTTTCTGAATGTCAGTAGCTCTAGTTGTATGTAACATCTTTTTGACAAAATAACTCACAAAAGAAACCCGACAGCAAGAGTTCTGCAGAGGTTTGTGGCACTGAGAAACTAGGTCTTGGAGCAAAACTTTGTTCCTGTGGTGGGTAGGATCAGTAGGCTCAGCTCTGGGAGACTTTGGAGCTTCTGAGACAGGGCTGTTGACTGTAAGTTTAGGAACATACCCAGAGCAGTATTAAACAACAGTGTCAACTGCCATATGGCCCAATAAGACATGGCTTCCTTGAATACTTATCAGAAATAGAGCACTTGAATAAATAACTATTTTAAAACTCTGATTTAAAATAGTATGATGCTTCACCATGTCAAATGATCTTAACACAGCTGGTGGAGGCAGTTACCCTCTGTGTAACTGTGTGTGTATTTTTCTGTACATTCCTGGGAAATATAGAAAACTAGATCCCCTGACTGACCCTCCTGCTAAAATCAATAAACACTGCTGCATAAAATACAGAATACCTATTTTAAAGGAATCAATCATTTGGCAAGAAAGGAAAAAATCTTCAAAGGCCAAAACTAAGTGAAAATGGAACTCAGAAATGACAATAAGAGTTCCAAGATTGGCTTTTGCCCTAAGGACATTCCCCAGACCCAGATGACCTAAAGCTTTGGTTTTAATTGATTTGCAGGATGGGGTAAGGGGCAGAAGATTAAAGGGTGGGGATCTCTTAAGGTGATGAGCCCATACCACCACCCCGCCACATAGGCTGGGATTCCAAGGGGTACATCCTTAGTATAGGAGTGAAATATAAACAATAAAAGACCCCAAGTAGCCAAAACAATCCTGAGCAAAATAATAATAATAATAATAATAATAATAATAATAATAATAATGACAAAGGCATAAAACTACCTGTCTTCAAATTATACTACAAAGCTATAGTAACCAAAACAGCATGGCACTGGCATTAAAACAGATACATGGACCAATGGAACATAATAGAGAATGCAGGAATCAACCCACATGCTTACAGCCAACTGATCTTCAACAAAGGCACAAAGAACATACATTGGGGAAAGGACTGCCTCTTCTATAAATGGTTCTGGGAAAACTGGATATCCATATATATAGAAGAATGAAACTAGACCCATACCTCTTGCCTATACCAAAATCAATTTGAAATGGATTAAAGACTAAAATATAAGACCTGAAACTATAAAACTCCAAGAAGAAAACACAGGGGAAACACTTTGGGATGTAGGATGAGGCAAAGCCTTTATTAATAAGAACTCAAAAGCACAGGCAAAAAAAAAAAAAAAAAAAAGGAATAAACAAATGGGATTATATCAAACCAAAAAGCTTCTGCACAGCAAAGTAAGCAGTTAATAAAGCAAAAAGACAACCTACAGAGTGGGAGAAGATATTTTCAAACTATGCATCCAACAAAGAATTAATATCCAGAATGCACAAGGAACTCAAACAACTTAACAGTAAGAAAACAAATAATCCAATTAAAAAATGGGCAAAGGAGCTGAATAGGCATTTCTCAAAGGAAGATATATGAATGGCAAACAGACACATGAAAAAATGCTCAGCATTACTCAGCATCAGGCAAATGCAAATCAAAAGTACACTGAGATATCATCTCACCCCAGTCAGACTGGCTATTTTCAAAAAGACAGAGAATAACAAATGCTGGCAAGGATACAGAGAAAGGGAAACCCTCCTACACTGTTGGTGGGACTGTAAATTGGTGCAGCCATTATGGAAAATGGTACGGAGGTTCCTCAAACAACTACAGATAGAACTGTCGTATGGTCCAGCAATTCCACTCCTGGGTATATACCCAGAGGAATGGAAATCATTATGTTGAAGGGACACCTGTACTCCTATGTTTATTGCAGCTCTATTTACAATAGCCAGGAGTTGGAACCAATCTAAATGTTCTTCGTTGGACAACTGGGTCAGGAAAATGTGGTATACTTACACATTGGAATACTGCTCCACCATAAAAAAGAATGAAATACTGCCATTTGCAGCAACATGTTGAACTTACAGAAAAGGAGAGTGAGAGAGAGGGGAGTAAGGAATGAATTGGTAAAGGGCCACAAAACTGATTACAGTGTATAGTGTTGAGTATACTAACTATCCTGACTTGAGCATCACATATTGCACATGGGTATTGATATTCAATGCTCTACCCCACAAATATGTACAATCAACTATATTCAATAAAATAAAAATAAGAGTGAAATAGAAATACCCTTCAACACAGGCCATAGAGACTTTTTATTGATTAATTTCCAAGGAATTTAAGCTCACACACCCCCCAAAAAACCCAACAGAAACAAATATAACACATATAAGGAAATAAAGCACCATTTGCAAGAGCCTGCAAAAATACCAGACAAGACGGCAAATTCTTCAAATATTAGAAGTATGAGACACAAAATATAAAATAAACATGTTTAAAGATTGAAAATGAGGGATTTTGAAATGTTAAAAAATAGTAAGATACTGTTAAACAGAAGACCAAGAATGTTTTAAAAACGAGTAAGTAAATACTAGAAAGAAAAAAAATGTGATCATTGATGTTAGAAACTCAGCGCATGGATTTAACAGCAAATTCCAAATAACAGAAGAGAGATTTAATAAACTCAAAAGTCAAGCTAAATAAATTATTCTCAATGTAGCAAGAGACAAAGAAAGGTTAAGAGACATGCAGGATAGAGTTAGAAAGTCTAACGTGTATAATCAGTTATGAAATAAGAGTAAAGAAAGAGAGAGTGAATTAAGTTGAAGCAATACTTGAACAGATAATGGCTTAGACTTTTCTAGAAGAAACAAAGAAACCAATCATGAGATTCAGGGAGCCGAATGCATCCTAAGCAAAATAAATAAATAAAAAGAAAACTACACCTACACATTATAGTTAAATTACAGAACAACAAAGACGATCTTAAAAGCAGCTTGCAAGAAAATACAGATTACTTATAAAGGGAAGAACTGACGGTGGACATCTCAACAGCAACTATGGAAACCAGGAGACAATGAATTATAAGCCTCAGTGAAAATAACTCAGAAAATAACTGTTGACCTAGAATTACATGTTGAGCACAAATGTCTTCCAAGAATGAGGGCAAACAAACACATTTACAAATAAAACCCTCAGTAAAGGAAAATCTATAATATTCCAGACCAGGAAAGTGATTCCTGATGGATGATTTTATGTAAGAAAAAACGATAACTAAAAAGGGGGCAAAAAGGTGGTTGGTTCTATATAAAAAGTTCAAGTATAAAATAAAATAATAACAATCTGAAATCCTGTAAGATATTAAAATGTTTACATTTTACAAGATGCTTACACATCTAAAACATGAGGGCTCAGAAAGATTGAAGGTAAAGAAATGAATGAAGATATTTCAGTTAAATATTAACCAAAAAGTCTGGTATAACTATGTTAATATCAGAAAGAAATAGACTTTAAGGCAAAAACCAGTAGTAGAGAAAGGGGATCACTACACAATGATGAAAGTTTCAATCACAAAAAATATAAATTTGTAACTTTAGGCTCAAAATATATAAAATGAAAATAAAATGTAAATAGGAGTAGTTCAATCCATCTGCACAGTGAAATCTCTCAGTTACTGATAGAGTAAGCAGCCAAAAAAAAAAAAAATCAGTAAAAAAGCTTAAGATTTGAGGACTGTTCTGAAATGAATCATCTTAACCTGCCATCTTCCCTCTTTCCTGAAGCAGAGAGCAGTGGCATTTCTCTGTGGGCAAGTAACGGTTAGGGACGGGCATGATGTGCCCAGGATGAGGAAATTGCTGGTCATGTTGTTGTTTACAAATGAGAGTTCCTGATTCTTAAAAAGTAGTGAAGAATCACAGACATTTATGTAAAAGTAGCATTCTTCAGCTACACTTGGTAAATAATTGTAACAGTCTCTGAGTCGTCCACTTACTGTTACTAGGCACAGGAGTACAGGGTGACAAGAAAACACACACACACACACACACACACACACACACACACACACACACACACACACACACACACACACACACACACACACACACTCAATCATACACCCTGGACTTTTCCTTGTCAGACTATGATCTAAGTTATCCAAAGTCAGATTCTTCAAAAAATATTTCTAAACATCCATTTTACTTCTCATCCGCCAAAATCATAGAGGAAAAAACTGTTTTTAAAATGAAAATACTGTAAATTAATTTAGTTTATTTTGTCAAGAAGTTTTGACAAGAGACAGGATGAGGATTCTTTCACTTGAGCCCTCACCATTAAAATCCTAATGAAAATATTTCTTGTTCCTCGAGGACTTGTGTATAAAGAAGATTTGATTTTCCCGAGTAACTGGAAACATTTCCATGTGGACATGTCTTGCACTAAAGAGAGCCTCTGCGTTTTGGATTTTATGTGAGGAGATCAATTAAGACAGTTTGCTGCCTTTATGTTTTCTTCCCAGAGCTGTTCTAGCCACTTCATGTTTACCCCTTTTTTCTAGCACTCAAGAAGCTGCAAAGAGTGAGCAAAGGAACCGCTCAGCTTTTTCAAGTGCAGAGATGAGTGTTTTTCACGGAAATGAATGCCGGCTGCTTCGGGGAGTTTTCTGAGGTCAGAATTCCTTCGAATAAAACTTACAAAGTCATTGGTTTCTTGCCTCAGTACACGTAAATAATTTATGAATTTCTATTGTAATTTTACTTCCAGCTGAATCAAAGCTCTATTTTGCAAATAATTTCACGCAGAAGCCAATGGCACGTACATTCCTGGGCTTTCATTGCAATCAAAAAGTTTGCTGTTGCTGTCAGCCGGATCAATTTCCCTAATTAACCTGTAAAAAGAGTTCTCCTTTCATGAATGCCATTCAGAAATAAACTGATATTGTGAAAGAAAACACGGGCAGGTTCCAGAATGCAAATTCTTGGTGATCCTAAATGATGATGTATGAAAGAGAGAGAAAAGAAGAACAATTTGACTTGCTCCAACCAGGTTGACCCAGAAAGGAGAAGTGCAGAAAAATGTTTTTGCTTAAGCAAACATGACACAAAGTCATACAAGAGCAGCACTCACAATATGCAATATAGAAGCCTCATTAAACGATATATTGTCTGGATCTGAAAGACACTTAAATGCCAGTAATAAAAATGTCTGCTCATTCTTTTTTTCTATTGCCACTTTTCTCCTACTCATTGGCAACAATTCCTATATTGTCATTTCAAACATTGTCATTGGTGTTGGGGTGGGATTCCTTTGCTCTGGTTGAATTATGATTGAATTCAAAATTCAGGTAAGCTTGATAGGCATCTGGTGCTAAAAATCAATCTGACTTGGAAAGAGATGCTAGTTTTCTAGGGCAGTGTAGACACTCCCTTTGTAACAAGGACTTAGGTTTCTCCTAGAGTTCTAAAAAAATTTTTAAACAAAAGTCAGTTATTTCGAAGGCCCACAGAAGACTCAGTTAATTTGCAGGACAGTTGTTACCACAGCATGATCTGATTTAAATTATAGTTAATTTGGGCCGAGCCCGTGGCGCACTCGGTAGAGTGCTGCGCTGGGAGCGCGGCGACGCTCCCACCGCGGGTTCGGATCCTATATAGAAATGACCAGTGCGCTCACTGGCTGAGTGCCGGTCACGGAAAAAAAAAAAAAAAAAAAAAAAAAAAATTATAGTTAATTTTATCTGTCATCTCCCAAAGAGCTGTGAGGCCTTTGGTTATTCTGGTCACATATACTTGGTTCATGTTAGTGCACAATAAATATGTGTTGAATGAATGAATGATCAATTTTTCTGTTCTTTTTCATGTAAGGTTTGTCTTAGAGTTGGGCAAAGTAGTGAAATAGACCCTTAAAAAATTTTAAATCTTGCCTTGGTCATTTATGTTCGTGGTTGACAAGGATACTGTTCACTAACATGTCCATTTTCTCTGTGTGTTTGACACATACAGGGACATACATCCCTGACTTCTTGACAGCCGACTTCGTCATGTGACTTGCTCTGGCCAATGATATGTGAACAGTGTTCCATGCCCCTTCTAGGTGGAGACATTAGCAGCCACCTTTGCCACGTTCTCTATTTCCCTCGCCCCTGTGACAGGCAAAGCTCCAGATAATGACTGCTCTGTTACTGAGGGTCCTGGAGTGAGGGTCATGTGTAGCTGAGCCAGAACAGGTACTTGGCACAAACAGGAAGTAAACTGTGTTGTTCTGAGATATCTTGGGGGTTGTTTGTAGGTGCAGCATTGCCAGGCCTGGCCATTCTGGATCAATGAAGTATTGGAAAAGCTTCTACAGATACTATACAAATTGACCACCAAAAAATTGCTAGCCAGCAATATAACAGAGCTCCTGCTGGTGGTGGTTCATTCATTTACAATCAACCTGGCTTTTTAGTTTTTAATAGCTTGACCAGTCTTTTAAGTGTAAGAAAATACCCATGAAGCCAGAGCCTTTGACAATAATGACCATGAATGAGCTTAAGTAATAAAATTACTTTGTATTGAAGATATCTTTCTACCTTTAACACTTATGAAGGGAAGTCAATTTTCACTCAAATGGGTTTCTTTTCATCTGGTTTTCTCTACAATGTTTATGACTGAGGTTTATTGCTAGCAGTAAAGAGTGTCCAAGTATGTTATGGGAATAGCCAAATTCCCAGTGCTTTAAAATGTATTCCATAGGCCCCAGAACCAGTTAAAGGCTGATTGATTATACAGCAAATACGTCAAAACCGGTATTTATGAAATATCCTATTTCTTCAGCTCAATCTCTCATAAGCATGAACATCACATTTGGGAGTTGTAGTGCAGATATCTCAGACAGCTAGGGGAAAAAAATTACTGCAGACTCTCCATGACAAGGAAAAGGTTCTTTAAGCTGTTCAATAATTTAATAAAACATTTATGTCAACTGATGTCCTATGAACAAATATTTTAAAAGATATGATTTAAGCAGTTTAGTGTGGCTTGTCTATTCAGACTTTTGTAACTGAGTCACCCAAACACCAATTATATTGCTGAATATAGGACAGAAACTGGGAATGAATGTACAGATGGACTTTTTCATCTGACTGGTTTATAATTGACAGCAAAGTTTCTGTTTGATTTGTTCAAGATTTGGGCAGAAAGTTCTGGCTTAAGAAGGGAAAATGAGCTATTAGACATGGCCTTTATCAAGGATGCCAGAGATGTTTAATGTTTTCAGTTTGCATACTTGGTCTATGGTTTGTTTTCTTTTTTTGGTGGGTAGTCAGTACAGGGATGGCACCCCTTGACCTTGGTGTTATCAGCACCATGCTCTAACCAAGTAAGCTAACTGGTCAGCCCCAATGATTATTTTTGTTACATATTGCTTTTCAGTGTGGTCCGTCTTAGATTACAAAATCAAATTCTTATTCATTGTACGCAAATGCTTTATAATGCTCTATATTAGGTACTATTCCCTAGAGGAGACATAGCGTATCTAACTGATTTGAAAAGCAATGTCTTTTGCAAATAGTAACCCTTGCCTTTTGATGACACCATCACTAACAACATTCTATGATGTAGATTGCTCATGGAAGCTAGTTTTACTGAGTGCTATGCAACAGAAAAACTCAAGAAATAGATTTGTTGATTGATCAATACCTAGAGAATGCATTAATTTGGGTTTCAGCTGAAGTCTAGTATTTCTGAAAGAAATTTTAAAGTCTGAAGAGAAAAATAAGCATATTGACATGACATAAAATAGATATAAAATCTGTAATAGTCCTATTTTGGGTCTGAAAGTGTAACATTTCATTTTTATGACAGAGAGGTCACCAAAACTCTTGCTTAAATGTTTCTGAGGACAAAGGAGAATTAAACCCAGAGTTGAAAGTGGTTTTGGTGGTAAATTACCCCCCAAATGATTTCCGACCCCTTCTATCTAATACAAGTTGTGCAAAAGTTTTTTCCCTTTAAAATGTACTTCATGTCTTTATTTCATTGTTGGAATCCATGTGATTCTCTGGACATGTGTTAAAGCGGTGCTGTGGATGGGGCTTTAGCATCTCCCGGGGCGTTATGCAACCAGAGCAGAGATTACTCTTCCTTCTCCCCACGGTGTACAGCCCCATGCAATTAAACACGACTTGGCCCGAACTGAAAGGGAAGTCCATGCTCCTCCTATTTTCACTATTCTTCCACATGCCTGAAAGAATAGATTCCCAAGGGTGTAAAGACACTCCACTGTCCATTTGGTGGGAGCTAAAAAATCCACATAAGGAGCAGGCATTCCATCCAGGTTTCCAACAGCGCATACTGTTGAATTGGATTTGTGTGTGCTTCAAGTCTGTGGAATAAGCAGAATATGCTGGAGATAACCCATCACTTCATATGTGTGTCTTATGATAGTCCCACTTGGGTCCCATCAACCACAAGCCTCCTAAATGGAAAGGAGCCTGTGACAGGCAGCTGTCCTCACTATACATGCTGCTGATGTTGCCTGGAGAAGAGCAGAAACCGAGACTGAATAAGTTGGGTGGTTTGGTTTTCATGCTTTTTTTTTTTCTCCCCCTGCTTTGAAAGCTCACTGCATTTTGCTGCTGTTATTACCAACGTTTCATTGAAAATGAAACTGGGGTGTCTTGGTGGGGTTTTGCAGCAAATCCATAAAGCAGGTTCAGGCAAGATTGGGCAGTTCATAGTCTGAAGTGGGTGGAATAGTAAACCATTCGTTTGCTGGGGTGAATGGGGCATAATTTATTCAGCTGCAGCAGAGGCTGAAAGCCAATCTGGCCTTGACCCATTTATCTTTAGGAAACTAATTAAAGTAGAGAATCTAGTTTACTGTTGTTATTGAGGTTTTACTTTTTCCTTTTCAGGGTGTGTGTGTGTATGTGTCTGTGTTGGGGTGGAAGGTGAGAAATATTAGTTTCACCTAAAGACAGTGGCTGAAGGTCCAGATAGTAAAGCGGTTTCTTAAACACAGCCAGACATCCTTTTGAAATGCAAAATAGCAGATTAGGCCGGATGCAGAATCCTTTGAGGTGACAGTGAAATGCCATAGCAGTTTTAAATGAACAACAGACAGTTTCCCAAATCCTCACAATCAAGACATCCTAAATCACACCAAAATGGTCCCAAAGAGGCATGGAAGAACATTTTTATGGCCAGCATTTTACTCAGAAACTGTTATTAACCAACAGGCAGGAAATGATGCCAGAATGTTAGTTGCTGGGTCCATTTTGTTTCAGAACAATAAAAAAGTACATATCTAGATGATATTTTGCAAGCTCTATACTTAAATCTATATGTATTAATATTTACAACATAATGAAATACCAATGAATTGCAAAAGTTGCAGTATATTTTTGGAAAAATCATATCCAAAATAGACATTTGATTTTTTTTGGCCTAGATGAGATTATATGAGGCAAACAGGGAAATTTAGCAGATATTAGGATATTATGATTTATATTCATTCCGCTATGTTTGAAGAAGTAATTCTTGGGGGAAAGCTACAAGGGTCATGATAACCACCAGATAAGGAGACTGGACTGAGTCAACTGCAGGAAACTCTGAAGATCCCAAGAGATTGTGTTGGGAAGGGTAAGAACATACTCTCTGAACTGAAGCTACTCTAGCTGTCAACTGGACCAATGTACACAGAATCCTGGCTTGTCCCACCCATGATGTTTCCTCCTCCCATTTTCCATTTATCATCAAAAGACCTTGAGATATTTGTCTTCCCTGTCCCTTCCTTAAGATCTTCCCTTTGAGACTGTTCCTGTTCTGAATTTACCTCTTAGCTTTCTTACCTCATCCAAACTGCCTTGGTCTCAGAGAGCTGGAATGATGAACGGGGCTGCTACTCAGGGGACAATTTCTTTTTAAAAAATGATTTTTAAAGACATAGTGTTACCACTGCCCGGATTGAAGGCCAGGAAGTCATGCAGCATCACAATGCGTAGGTGCACTGTGTGAATAAGTGTGTGCCCTGCAGGTGAGGGTCACCTTCTCTTCAGGTCTTTACAAGAGTGTTACCACTTGGAATGGTATTATAAAAACCAGATTAGATAAATATCTGACTATTATGGTTAATATAAAAAGTCAAGGAAGATAACCTGAGCATCCTTGTCTTCAGCCCCACTACAAACGTTCGAGTAAAAAAGATTCAGGGCTCCCTCTCTAAATGCTCTCTAGATAGCAGTAAATTCAAGTAGAAAAATAAAAGTAAACAACCTGTACCATATACTATTTCTTAACCCCTTAAATTCTCTATGTCCCAGCTCATGGAAAAATTAGCTCCTTATGCATGAGAGCGGATGCTGGTTTGTTCTTGGTATTAGCCAGGTAATTACTTGCTCAGCACAAGAAGAGAAGGCCTATATTTTCTATTAGGGAAGAGCTAGCTTTTCAGGCAGACTACACATAGTCTGAACCCTGGGATAGAATTTAAACCAACCACCAAATGAGCGAGTCTTACACAAAGATTAGATTGAAAACCCTGCCATTGGGAAAGAATACCAAAATGGTTGTTAACCATACATAGCAAGTAGGGAAGAAATTACTAAACAAGTTGGGCATGTGCAGTGTTCCATTCACTCCAGATAATTTGGAAAGGGAAAGCGGAGGTGGAATTTCTCAGGAACTTTCCAGAATGATGGTACAAAGACGAATGGGGGTGAGAGGAAGAATAAAAAGACCAGCGCTTACACTATGCTGCATTGTTCTCCACACAGTCCTCTGGGAAGCAAGAGGAAAACAAATTTAAAGGAAAAAGAAAAAGAGATTATTCTATACATAATAGCACAGCATAGGCATACAGTTCAGCTTTGTAGGTTGGCACCCATCCCCACCCCACCCCAAATTCTCTCAGAATGACCAGCAGAATATTTGAAAAATCTGCAGACACAGTACAGTGTTGAATACTTACTGGAGATTTATTGGTCTAAATCATCACCAGCTTGATGACTTAACTTCCAAGTCTGGCTTTTTTTTTTTTTTTAAATTAACTTTATAAAATATATTTCTGTAAGACACAATTTAAAGAGCATTTTTGCTCTACTGAGTCAGCTGGAGTAAAGACACTCCCTGCCCATGTATGTTCTGCAGCTATATAGCATGCTGTACTTCATTTTCTGAGTTGCACAACTAATTGCCTTTTACAGAAGATGATTCGAAATACTTCTATATGCTCAGACTTTAAAATCAATCTATTTTGTGCTGATTTATTTTTATACTTGATATTACTTCCAGTGAATTGGAACTTTCTTTAAAAAATCATAGTTTCACATCAAATTATTTAAGAGAATTCGGAGTATACATTTAAGAGAAAAGGAAGAGAGTGCAAATAATCACCTCTAGCCTATTTAATTGAAAATCATTAACAGTTGTCTGGAACAGAAGGGCTGCTAAGATGAGTGTTGGTAACCAGAAAGAGACACATGATGACAGGACCAGTCTGTCAACTGAATTAGTCAATGGCATTTGTATGCTCAACAAATCATGGCTGTTGGCAGTAAGGACTGTGATATTCTCAGATAAATTAACTTTCCATCAGCAGCTGAATTTATACAGACATATTCATTCATTCTTAGATAACAATAACAACTTTAGAGTAGTATACTGACTACCCTTAACTGCTTTTTATGCCCATATAACTTTTGAGGAACAAGTAGAAATGTTTTCTAGTGATATAAAAGAATTTATAAGCTACTTATAAATATAATAAGAGGTTAAATAATGGAATTGATGTATTTTTAAGAGACAGTTTTATTTTCAGTTCTGTTATATAAGTTTTAGCAGCAGTTTACCCAGCTTGAGGTTGGGAGCTTTATTTCTAAAACAAACCCCATAATTACCGGTTCACATAAAAAAGAAGCTTTATAATAACTGATATAAGAACATTTACCAACAAATCCCAAAGTTAGTACCACAAATAGTAATTTAAGTGGTATTAAGAAGTAACTTTCTAAGAGGTATATACTTATTTTCATTTTGGCAAAGGGGAGGTGTGATTGAAGTATTGTTTTGAGGCTGTCCTTTGAAGCATTTTCTCTGTTGAAACACTCAGAGAAATTAAGGAAAATCTTTTTCAATTATCCTCTTTTCCTGGGACACATGCTTCTGATAATTATGCAGGAAACATCTTTTCAGGGGAAAATTAGAACAGGAGTAGGTAATATGAGCCTTGTTTATAAATAGTCTACAGAAGCTGTAAGGCAAGGTAGAACCTTCCGGAGAGTTCACAGTGCATGCTTCTTGAGGATGATCACGTCTGACAGTAGCACAGTACTCTCTGACCAGGGGTAACTGTTCCATCTTTCCATTGCTCAGAACTGTATTGAACCCTTAAAGAAAAGAAGGCCTTGGGGGAGCCCACGACTGCAAATGGAGACTCTGATACTAGCTTCAGGCCTAGCTTGCATTTCTCAAGAATAACCTTCCTTTTGATGTGGAAACAACCCCTTACTCTTGAGAGGTGAGGAAAGTAGTAGCTCCAGGTGGACTGTGGCTGGCTGTGAATTACAAATTGCCAATTCTTACAATCTGGGGAGGGATCAGAATTTAATTCAATAAAAAATGAGTCAAACTGCTGATTCTCACTTACAGAGCCTGAAGCCACACCTCTGAGGAAGTAAACACTCCCTGCAGTCAGAGGATTTTTAGAAGAAAATCAGCTTATTGATTTGAATACCCATGCACTGAGTCTGGTTCTTGGTTTTTACTTATCATCATATGATTAACCACTGCCAACTATTTTCTAGAAAAACATTGATTAAAATATATTTTGGGGGGGGGGATGTGTAAAATGGAAGATCCTCAATCAGTTTGCTATTTGTCAACAACTCTTCAAGAGCCTTATATTTGGGGCATTCTGAAGATTACCAATGAAGTTCCTTTATAAAAAGTTTAAATTCCAATTTTCATATTTATCAGATTTTAAACATCATGTGAAATTCTCAAAGTGGTGGTGCTTTATTTAGGTTGTGCTAAACTGCATAAATATTGTCTTGAGAAATATATTTTTCTCACTCTGCCACTCCTGTTTAAGGATGGGTGTTTATTGCATCTGGGATCAAGAAAAAACTGTGCTTCTTTGTTTCAAAGGGAAAAAAATAATTAGTTGCCATAGATGTCATTATATTGTCCAAATTCAATGTAATTTTAACTAAGTGCATAATGTACCCCAGTTCTTTTTTAAAAAATTGTATTTTATTGTGATAAGAACACTTAACATGAGATCTACCCCCTTAGATTTTTAGGTGTACAATACAGTATTGTTATCTGTTGGCACGATGTTGGACATCTGATTTCTAGAACTTATTCATCTTACATTGTACCCCAGTTCTTGAATTAGATTTTACAAAAATTCAGAAAAGCTTGAATTGTTCCAGTAACTAAGTTAGAACTAACTAAAATAGGAAAAAAAAAAAAAAAGAGGATCAAACCTATACTCACCATTTGTGCTCTGGTTAGAAAGATCTTGATATACAAAGCAATTTGTAAAGTAAAACCCAAACAATAGAATCCAATGAAAACCATCATTTTTTTTAGAATAACTGGCAGGTTATTTGGTGGAATCTAACTGGTTGTTTAAAAGAAAAATGATGATTATTTTTAAACTTTTCCTGAGACTGCGATGGAGAACAGATATAAGCAAGGTAAAGTAGAAGGTTGAAGTGATTACAAATATGATAGCTTTTCCAAAACCTACTCTGAAGAGGAGATTTTATTTGCTAATTAATGATGTTAAATTTACAATGTAATTTAGCAGTTAATGACTCCAGTTACCCCTTTACTTTGACACTTCATAGATAGGCTTTTATGTTGTAAGTACATTTGGTTTTTATAGAGAGAAAAATGCTGATATGTACTTACTTTGAGGTCAAACACAACCAGTTTAATCTTACAAGTTCTATACTGTAGAGGGATATTAACTAAAATCATAAAGTAATTTATAACAGTGACTAATAAAAGTGTTTTCATAACCAGCAACCTTTGAGATCTGAATTTATATGACACAGTGAGATATGGTCCAAGTGCTTCACAACCTTAAGGTTTTTATATGTAAATTTTATGTCAACAATGTTTAAAGCAACATTAACAGTACACACAATTCCAGGTATATAAGTTGTTTATAGTACTATAAATTGAAGAAGTTGAAAACATTCGGGCAGTATTTCTTTAAAATTAAGAGCTTTTAATTTTTTACAGCAAAATCTGGTTTTTAAGACACATTCAAAAAATTTGTTTACTATGTTTATGGATGTATTCTCCAAGTAAATTGTTTTGATGATAGATATCATTCAGTCTCCTGATACACATTTAGCTCAGAGTGACTATTTCTAAGGATTTCAACTTTTTAAAGATACATAAAAAATAAAAAATGGTAGTAACATTGATTGGCAAGGTCTTTCAAACAGAAAACTATGAAGGAGAAATCATAATAAAGTTACACTTCATCATAATTGAATAAATAAACATTTTAAGAAAAGAACCAAAGCAGATGAATAAGAAATGTGCCATTGTAATTATACCTCTGGAAGAACTGGTAACTTGGTTTTCAAATTAATATTTCAGAAGAAATATAAAGTTGAAAATTTGGTCACTGCTTGAATGGGTTAATAGCTATAAGATTTCTTAAATAATCAAATTCATGACTTGAAAGATCCAATCACTTTTCAATATTTTAATTAAGAACAGAAACAGATATACAAATAGGATGACTTTTACAACCAACCTTTTCAGAATCCCAAAAACGTGTTTTGAAGAATGACCTTGATAACAGAAAGCACCCCCAATGGTCATCAATCCAAGAATACTCACCAGCCGGTCCAAGCTTGTGCCTGCGGCGGTTGTGGGTCTTTCCTCAGGATTGTAGGGCCTGAAACGTGTATTAAAATTTTCAGGAGCTGAGCGGGCAGATCTGAGAGCTGGAGCAGGCTTGGGCTGGCCACATCCCTGAAAGACCTGGAGGAAGCATGGAAAGGTGACAAAAGTTACACAGTGAGTTTCATTGTGAAAATCATGATGCAGAAGAGTGCAGTGCAATGGTTTCCACATTTTCCATGGAACTCTTACCTCCAATAAACTTTAATTTTGTAATTTAAATATGTACAACCCCTGATATAAAAGAAAGAATTACCCAAGCAGATACAGAGTGACCAATTCTATGCTCTGACTCTTAGTTTCACCATATACAGTTGGTCCTCATTGTTTGCAGATTTCACATTTGCAAATTTGCCTACTCACTAAAATTTATTTCTAATCCCCAATTCATTCTCACAGCACTTTCATGATCACACACAGAGTAGCAAAAAAATGGAGTCCCACCTGCATGTTCCCAGCTGAGGTTGAATAAGGAGGGGCTCTGGCTTCTGTTTCAGCTCTCACACTGTTCTATTAGTACCACATCTTCACATGTTTGTGTTTTTTCTGGTGATTTCACTGTGTAAAATGGCCCCCAAGCATAGGGCTGAAGTACTGTGTTCCTAGCACAAGAAGTGTCTTGTGGAGAAAACGTGTGTTAGATAAACTCTGTTCAAGCCTGAGTTAGATTGCCATGAGTTCAATGTTAATGAATCAACAATACATATTAAATAAGGTGTCTTTAAACAGAAACACACATAAAACAAGGTAATGTGTTGATCGATTGACAAAAATGTTGTGACTAGTGGCTCACAGGAACATAACCCTGTATTTCCTGTAGGAGCTATGATTCAGTATTTGCTAGTTTAGTGTTTGCAGTGACTTTATAGAACATAACTACAACAAATAATGGGAATCAACTGTATTAAAAATGAGAATTTTAATAGTTACTTCATAGGATGACTTCAGGATTAAACAAGCTGTGTCCCAAACACTTTCATGTACTTGAATTTGGCTTTCAATAAACATCCGTTTGGGGTTCCTGCTATCATGACAAATGTAGTTCATGTGTGTATATAAGGTCAAATAACTTCAGTAACTCCTCTTTGAATAATGAAAACCTCTACTGAAAGAATTCTTTGGAAACGCTCTTGAGCACTGGTGTGGAAATAAGACAAGCAAATGTGCATAACATCCATATAATGACAGTTTTCTCTAATTTTGTTGTTGACAGCTGTTCATGTCACAATTAGGATTGCTGTGGGAAATCAAACATGTTATTGTAATGATCTTAGGAACTGAGCTGCCAGTTCTTGTCCACAGTGATTTCACTCCGCCTGCTGTAGGGACATTTCCTTTGCTGTTTATAGAAGCTTCACACTCTTTGCTGGTTATCAAGAGATAACATCTTTACTAGAATGACAGGAAATATAGTAACATTTTCAGGAAACCCTGATGAAGTTTAATTTTATGCTTCTCCCATTTCTACACAGGAGATGATTCTTCTCCTAGATTTTTTTTTTTTTTCAGTAAACTTTTCAGGACTGTTTATGTGAGCTAATTCTTGCATGTGCATATTTACAATGCATTTGTTCTGGTTCTGTTATCTGATTCTGTGTTGTTTAACTCTAAAATAAGCATTTTTCATCACGCATATTATGTGATTCCACTGAAGTACGCAGGGAGCTCTTGAGTGCCATCCCCGATGACAAATTCCATCTTGAGACACAATTCATTTTGCTTTCTCACTGCAACTAATTTCTCTTTTGTTGTATTCAAAAGTTCTCCTTCAACTCAGCATTTTGCAGAGGAGTACTTTGTCTTGGCATCCCTGAGATTGGCCTTAACACACTATTGATTATTCTTCTCGCACACAATTTCTGAAGTTGATGGTGTAAACCAGTGTGATAAAGATAGTGGGCCCTTTTCTCCCTGGTGCCTAAATCACTTCCTTCTGGCAAGGTCATTGCTGATGGAGGACATTAACATTTCCAAAGCTCCAGGGATCTGTTGAGTGTGCTATTTTGGATTGCTTTGAAAATGACAGCTGACTTTTAAAAAGTGTAATGCCTAAGGCAAAACAGTAGTAATGGCCTTGTTGAGATTTCATGAAGCCAAGCACTGAAAGAGTTAATAGACCTTCTTAATTTGCCCTTTGGGAAAAATGTGGTTCACTGGGTTAAGTTAAATCAAAGGAACATGAATGCCCTGAAAGAATATTAGTGTTCTGGGGAGATATTTCAGCATAGAAGAAAAACTTACCACTTGCTTGATTTTCTTGTTTTGTTTTGGAGGGTGTTACTTATAACAGAAGGAGATTAGTTAATATAGCCTAACAACTTTCTATTATTTACATCAGGTTTGGATTTTGAAGATAGCTTCAGTGCAGATATTGTTGGGTCTATGACCCACACTGAACACTGACTTCCAATAATTTTGGAAACAACACCTAACCCCATAATCAGGAGGAGACCTACATAAAAACCTGTCACAATAACCTCATATCTTGAAAGTCCCTAAATAGAGATTCTATCATACTCTTTGAAAACCAGAATTGTCATTAAAAAAACT
The DNA here is from genome assembly GCF_027409185.1 of Cynocephalus volans. Lineage (NCBI taxonomy): Eukaryota > Metazoa > Chordata > Mammalia > Dermoptera > Cynocephalidae > Cynocephalus > Cynocephalus volans. The sequence goes on from NC_084466.1 coordinate 18,237,291, forward strand.
CTTTAGTGAGGAAGTTTCAAGCCTGAGGGGTCAATTTTCAGAATTTTACAAAACCTAATGAGAACAGTTGCAGAGGCGTACTAGAGCATCAACTTGCCGTTTTTGCTTGAGAATGATTAAACCCCACTGTATTATTCTCATACAGAGAATAAATCATAAACAACATATACTTATCATATAACTTAAATGACTGACAAAATAAAATTAATAATTTAATTTTTTTTGAGGGGTGGGAGCAGCTGGGTGGTGTGGGGTTCCACACCCTTGACCTTAGTGTTATCAACACTGTGCTCTAACCAACTGAGCTAACCAGCCAGCCCCATAATTTCATTTTTAATATACGTGCTGTCGTCTGAATATTTGTGACCTCCCAAAATTCATTAGTTGAAACCTAATCACCTTTGGGAGGTGATTAGGCACTGCCCTCATAAAAAGGATTAGTGCTTTTATAAAAGAGGACCCAGAGAGCTCCCTTGCCTCATCCAGTGCATGAGGACACAGTAAGAAGGTGGCATCTACAAACCACAATATAGGCCATCACTGAACATCAAATCTGCTGGAGCCTTGATCTTAGGCTTCCCAGCCTCCAGAACTGTGAGAATTAAATTTCTGATATTTATAAGCCACCCAGTTTATGGTATTTTGTTAGAGGAGCCCAAATAAATTAAGACAACATGCAGTCTGTTAGCTAGAAGAAATATTTTAAAAATATGGGGTTCACCAAAGGATGGCTGACAAAAAGAATTCTTATACAGAAAATTTGGACTATCTCAATTTTCTGTTTGCTATAGCAGCAGTATAGTAACACAAAGTTTTGTGGTTCATGAAACCCAGGGCTAGGTTAATATAAACGACCAAGGAGCCTTTTCCCTGGTGGTCTGGGTACCCCTATAGTTTATATTTTGAATAAGGGAAGAAACAGAGGAGGAATAATGTGAAGGAAAGGGCCTTAGGTTAAATGAAGTTAGTACAAATGCTTCTCAGCTTATGATGGGGTTGCATCCTGATAAACCCACTGTAAGTTGGAGATATCCTAAGTCGAAAAGGCATTTAACACACCTAACCTACTGAACATCATAACACAGCCTAGCCTACCTTAACTGTGTTCAGAACACTTACATTAGACTATAGTTGGGCAAAATTATCCAACACAGAGCCAATTTTATAATAAAGTGCTGAATATCTCATGTAATTTATTAAATACTGTACTGAAAGTGAAAAATAGTGGTTGTGTGGGTACCCTAAGAACGGTTTCTAACTGCATGCGTATCACTTCCATATCACTGTAAAGTTGAAAAATCATTAACTGGAACCATCGTAAGTCACGGACTGTCTGTAGATCAAATGGTCAGGGCCACAGATGTAGATTTAGGTCATGAGACTTAAGATGGCATTTGAAGTCCTGAAACTGGTTACGTTTACCAAGGGGAAAGAGTACAGATAGGTGGCAGATGGATGGAGCTGAGGACAGACCAATGCCATGCCAACATTTAGAGGGTCCTCCCTCAGCCTCAGTTTCTTCCTCTGTTGAATGGGAATGAGATTATTTATGACACAGATACACCATGATGATAAAATGCAATACATAAAGCAGAATAACAGAACCCAGTGTACCAAGTGCTTGATAATACTTAATTATATCATTCTATAATCTGTATTTCCCAGAAGTTTTGCTTTCTGAGTAAGGAAATTTGAAGGAAAAATGTTCACTGCCCTCAAATTTCTTAAATGTTTGTCACAAAATATTATTTCCAGGGGCTGTTAGCAGCTGTTAGCTTATCAACAGATTCCATGCATTAAAGCAAAATTTGAAAACTTCACAAGGGCTTCATCATGCTACCATGTGTTCTGACTTGGAGGATGTCATTTGTAGTGTTTCCCAAAATCATTCGGCCAAGGCTCCCCCAGAAGGTTCTCATAAGACTAGTGTTACAGGGAACATGCCCTGAGATAGGCCATGAAGGCAGTTGTAACCTGCCAAGAAAGAAGTGACTCAGACAGAACTGCACGCACTTACAGGGGTTTGTGAAGCCGTTCTGCCTTCCTCTACCTGCAAATTGAAAGAGGAATGCTATTTTAAGACACTAAAGATCTTACAACAGAAGTTTCTAGAGGATATAGCTGCAGGCTAAGCCACCCTACTGGGGAACAAAAAATTAGCTCTTCCCCCTTTAAGGAATCATCAGAATTGCCCCCTGCTTACCTTCGTCATCAAGGGATGTTGAAAGGGATAATTAGTTAGTTCTTAGTTAGTTCGGGAAGGTATTTGGAAGCCCCAGTGTCGACAGATGCTACTCATGTACAAAGGAACTGTCCTTCCCACCTAGTTGACTTGCAAAACCTGTGGATTTTGTGAAGGTATCTGGCTTATAAATACTCTCTCTTAGGCAGATTACTGAGATGATGTCTCAGAAGTATGTTGGCATTCTGAGGTTAAAGAGGCTGTCATTAAGATAGAAACTGCTGAAAGAAGAAACATTTTACAGCTTGGGAGGGATGAGGAGGAGAGGCAGGTGTGGTGGCAACAGTTGTGTCTTAGGTTTCTAAATACTAGACACAATGTTCTTTCCTTTAAGAACATTGCAGCATCTTAACATATTTCTCTTAAAATGTACTATCATGGTGTGCACTTTTTCGGAGGTACACGCAGCCTCATACCTGTATCTTTTTGTGTTCTTTATCTTTTGGGTTGTCATCTGCAGCTTGATTACACATTGGCAAAAGTCATGACTGGCAACCTGCGAAGCAAGGGCTGCTGGTAAATCCTGTATTTATTAATAGTTCTATCTTCTTGCTTTCTACTCAGTAGATTCTTATAATGGTGGGAAAGATGTTGCTATTTTTATACACCATTATGAAATTTGCAAACAGAACTCTAATCTTTCATATTAAATAGAGGTAACAGTTAACACTACCTACATTTAATCAGTTTTGATGCTTTTAGAGTAATGTTTTATTTACTTATTAGATTCTAATTTATACTGTAGTGTTAATGAACAAATTATTTGTTAGACAACTACTTGGGGAACCCAGATGTATCCTGTTTGTACCCAAGAAAACAGAAGCTATCAAGTCTGCATTTGCTCTGCTTATACAAGTATTTTGTCCAAGTTTGGCCATTATTTTCATAAGAGACAGCTGTGGTGTCTCAGTCCATTCTGGCTGATATTTATAACAAAAATCTTAGACTGGGTAATTTATAAACAACAGAAATTTACTTCTTACAGTTCTAGAGGCTGGGAAGTCCAATATCAAGGTGCCAACAGATTTGGTTATTTGTTGAGGGCTCTCTGCTTCAAAGATGGCACCTTCTTGCTGTGTCCTCACATGGCAGAAGGGCAAAAAGGACTAACAAGCTCCCTCAGGCTTCATTTATAAGGGCACTAACCCCATTCATGAGGGCTCCACCCCCATGACCTAATTACCTTCCAAAGGCCCCATCTCAATACCATCACCTTGAGGGTTAGGATTTCAACCTATGAATTTTGGGAGAACACAAACATGCAGACCATAGAAACAGGTTACAAACAAAAGTCTAAAAGTTCTGAGTACTAACATCAGTCATTCTTCTTACACCTGTGTGACCTTGGGGTAACACTTTCTCCCCAATTCTCAAAGTTGTTGTGAAGAAAAAATGATAATTTTAACTGAAATAATCTGTAATTAAATAGGACAATAATGAGTAATAAATCTATGGATTATGCAATTATATGTGAATAATTTAAGCTCTGTGAAGAGTAGGATTTTATACATTTTGTTCATCACTGTATCTGTGATTCCAGATCTGTGAGATTCCAGCACATAGTATATGTTTTAAAAAAAACGGCAATGAAAAATCATGAAAAATGAAATTTTTAGTTATTATATCTCTCTTTTGCAAACATTTATTGAAGGCAATTAGCATGTAGATTTCTGTGATGAGAAAAAAAAGACAGAAAAGGAAAGAAAAGAAACACTTATTGAGTGTCTATGACAGGCCTGGCATTTAGTGTGCTACGTGTTTTATACGCTTTATCTCAAATAATCAATTATCTCTTCAAAATCAGGGTTGAACACTTCTTTCTCAGGATTAAGAAAATACAATGAATCATGCATCCATGTAAAAAAAATCATTTGATATTTCCTTTATTCCATTTATTATGCCAAATTAAAGCAAAGCCAAACCAACCACTTTGTTTAAACTAATAAAATAGAACAAAAATATCCTGTTTCTTGATTATTTGATAATAACTACTTACATTGCTTGATAAACCAGTTAGGGAGGAGAGGACGTTGCACACAAAATAGTCTGGCCAGTCGGTTAAGAGCTGGGAGTTTTGGAGAAAACTGGGCTTCGAGCTCAGGCAATGGCTATTGCTTACAGCAAAGTGTCAAGCAACCTGGGCTCTTTACAAAGCCCCCTTCTTGATATCGCCCCTCTGTCACAATGGTAAACAGCAGCACCTGTAATTGCAGCAGTTGTATCTACCTCTGATAATCGTCTAGGGGTGGCGCAGAGCTAGGGGCCCTTCCTCAAAGTGGAAATGGGGACTGAAGTATGTGTGCAGAGGGACATTCACATATTATTAGTAAATAAATATGAAGAAGTTAAAATATTTTTAAAAATGTTTCATTAAAGGTAGTAGCAAGAAGAGGTATGTTATTACCATTACATAAAATTAAACTGGCACCCTAGAGCTTCATTTCACACTTTTTTTCTGGGTCCTAATAGCATTCTGCTAATATTTTAAGAAGTGTTTTCCTGAATATAAACTTAAAACATTTTAATAATGACTTCTTTCTTTAGACACAAAATCATTATACTCATTACACAAACATTATAAAAAGTTAAAAAAAATAGTTTGGCAATTTTCTTTATGGTTATCTTCTAAGAAAAGCTTTTCATCCTCTTGTTTCAGGCCAGTCTCCCCTCTTATCTCATCTTTTCTCTTCCCTTCCCTCTCTCTGCTTTCTCATTTTCTTTCCTCTTTTTCTTTGCTCCCTGATCCATGCTTTTCTTTCATTAAAGATTGATTATGATGATCCCCTGGCCAAGTTCTCTGGCAAACTCTAAGTCCCTGGATGGATTCAGAATTCTGTTAAGAGAATTTTGGATTATACTGAATTAAGTCAAGTCATCAGTTTTAATTTTGGCCACTTTTCATCAGCCTCAATTTTCAAAGCCAGCTACTGCATCAGTTTTAAGATTTTAAAAATTTACTTCTGATGCTTACACAGCTTGGTTCCAGAATATCTGTCAGATGTATTACATACGTTTTCTTCAATAAAAGCAAATTCTTTCCATTTGCTTGAGAAGAACTTTTTTTTCCTTGAAGGTTTTGCATTTGTTAAATAGCAGAACACTTTGATATTTTCTCCCAAATGGTGAGTAGGGACAAGTTACAAAACATATTTTTGGGTGTGGAGAGAAAAGAGACTCTAATCTTGTCGACTTGGCTAAATGATTATTTCATATGTTTTTGCTTATAATGCTTAATGATGCTCTTTAAGATCACTTTGTAATATACAAGTAAACATGTAAATTGCATCAGCCTGGCTCTGTACCATTCATTTGGCCCATGATTCAACAAATATTTGTTGTGTCACTATGGTCAAACACAGGTGTCGGGGATATGTCAATTGTACACATCCCTGCTGTCATGAGGGTCCTGACAAGAAATCAGGCAATTATAACAGAATGTGATAAGTGCTATGGGAACACCCACACAGGCCAACTAACCCAGGGGAGTCAGAAAAAGCTTCCTGGACCAGCAGTGGTGTGCTAGGACTATTCTTACTGGCTCACGAGAACACTTAATCAATTTTCAGGAATTTTGCAAGCTGGTTGTTAAACACAGTGACTACTAAAAATTAAATTGTACAAACTTACAATTACATAAATTATATTAGAAACAACAAAGGTATACTAAAAACTCGTTACCTCCTAATTACTATTGTCTATACTCTTGAGGTTATTCATGTCAATTGTAGCTGTAAGGTGGAAATATTACATCATAGTTTGCTACTCTGTTCAGTGACATCATGTTGGTAGCTTGAAATCAGCCACAGTGGGAGGAGTTACACCACGGACATTGGCAAACACTACAAGCTAGCATGTCCTCCCCACAGAGGGGCTCTTTCATATGTTTAAATACAGGCTGGCTGAGGCAATGGTTCTATTGGAATTAAACCAGATCACATATCCCTGAGCAGAAGAAAAGTGTTAAGAGCTGGGGATAAGTCGATGCATTTGTGAGATTGGGCAGAGGTCACTGAAACTCCTGTAACAAAATAATCCTCTCTCCACTAGAAGCAGAGTTCCTTTCAGGAGACCAGGAGAGTACCCTCTGTTGTCCCTGAGAACACTCTGAGTTTTAGAAACTGAATTGAGTTTCAATCATCTACTCTTGAGTAGTCTATATTAAATGTCATCTTCTCATCTTTTGCCTTGAAATTGAAGTGAAAGAAAATCCTAAGATAAATCTCCAAAGGTTAGAGATAATCAGGAGTTTTCCTTTATCATCAATAGGAGAAAAGAATTTTATCCCTTTTACATGGAAGGAAAGTTCAAACTAGTTTGCTTTGGATACATTTTCTATATGTCCATCATAAACATTTTTCTCAAACCTTCATTTCACTTTATGAAAAAGGTATCTTTTTCCCCACATGTATCTAGCATCTGAAAAACCTGGCCCTGTTCTCCAGTAATGTTATAAACAGGAATAGAACAAACTCTACTTTTCTGTACAGCAATGAAGAAATCAAAGAATAAAAGATGTTACAAGGTCACTGTTTCTTAGTGGAAACGTAATAAGTAAGAACTGATGGATTGTATATAAACTTTGAATCTGAATAAACCAGAGGAAGTATTGTGAATATGGGAATCATTGAGAATGTGCTCTTTTCCTTTAAAAACAAAAGTAAAGAAGAAGTAGAAATAGAACTTAAAGCTTTATGAATAGCATGGCCATTTGCTTTTTTCTCAGAGATCAGGCAGAAGGGACTGAACTGCCTGTCAGTGGGGCGGGCCAATTTTTCCTTTGATGTAAGAATAATGTGACATTGGGCAGAGGCCATATAAATCCCTCTAAAACTCTTTGCTATGATGGTGTTGGTGTGGCCAACAGGCAGACTAGAGGCAGGCTGCAGACACAGTCTCCAGCAACTCTGCTTTTCACCTGGGCCTGCCTTCTTCTAAAGCCTGGTTGTTAGATACTTATTCAGAGATACATCTCTCTTTCTAGGTGATTCCCTGGCGTCGAAAATGACACCATACATGAGTGGGTCTAAATGCAAGGGTGTGGATATCAAGTCTGCTTTTCTGAACTTACATGCTAAAACTAAGCCCACAGACTATCAGGGTTGAGACAAGACCACAGAATCTACGTATCACAGATATTTTCAATAATAACAATTAAACCACTCAACCTTTACGAGGGGTTTTTAATTGGATGTGTTATATGCTAAGCATTTTACATGGACTATATCACTGTACCCTCAAACAACCCTATACATAGGTACTGTTACAGTCCTCATTTTTAATGAGTTAGTTGAATTTGAAAAGATAAATAATTTGCCCCAAATTACACAATTCATAACAACCAGACCCCAGGTCTGTCTGATGTCAAAATCTGACCTAGTGGGCCAGCCCCGTGGCGCACTTGGGAGAGTGCGGTGCTGGGAGCGCAGCAACGCTCTCGCTGCGGGTTCGGATCTTATATAGGACTGGCCGGTGCGCTCACTGGCTGAGCGTGGTGCAGGCGACACTACACCAAGGGTTGCGATCCCCTTACCTGTCACGAAAAAAGACAAAAAAAAAAAAAGAAAAAAAAAATCTGACCTAGTGACTGCTGTGCTATTCCAAAAAATACTAGACCATTTCTTTTCCTTATTGTTAAGGTCTCTCTGGCATGATATTTTCATGCTCTGAATTCAACAAAATGTACCATATGTACCATTTCTTCCATTATGTAAAAAGATGTATTAGGAAGACTTTCTGTAGAATGTAAGAATGAGTAAGATATAACTCTTGTCCTCAAATAACTAATAACCCTGGACAGGAGAAAGTAAGTACAAAAACAACTATAACACAAGAAATAATATGCTCACCACCTTCAGAAGGGCATGCATAATTGCAGACCTCAAAGAAAGGAGAGATAACTTTTACTGGGATAAAAATATATTTATTTGAACTAAATTTTAAACAATCTCACTGTATCTGAAAGAAGATAAAGTCTCCATCTGAATTCCCCAGATATTATTTATCCCTAAATGTTTTGCAAGGAAAAAAATCTAGAGGGGGGGGGGAAATAGATCTGGATGCTGGAAAAAGAAACTTGTATAATTAGTGAAGAGATAATGTTTGCAAAACTGTAAAATGTTAGAGCTGGAAGGGGGACATTTAGATCAACCTCTCATTTTACAGATGAGGAAACTAAGATTCAATAGCTAGAGAGAAAATTATTACATTCTCTCTCCTGTTCTTTTCCTTTTTTTCATCTCCATTTGAGCTGTAGGTTCAGGAAGAATTGTCTGAAGAAAATTAAGTACTTGGAGGCTGTCCTGCTCTTCTGTAATGGGTTCTATCCTCATCGTAATAAGTATTAATCGAATGGATGATTTCAACTAGAATTTAATAAGTCTTCCTTCCTAATTTAGATTACATCTGACAAACCAATCTTTTCCTGGATTAGGTTTGAAATTATTCCTAATATCGTTAAATGATATCTAGTGAGATCAGTTTCATCTTCCCTGATATGATAGGAAGAAGATTATCAACATATTTAAATTTAAAGGCAGACATTCAGTGAGTTTTTCTCTCTCTTCTCTTGGGGAATTTCCACAAACTTGTAAAGTACTGAACTGCTTTGATTTGGGTGGATAACAGAGGTGGTGGGAAAATGAAGGCTCTTCCTTGCTTTGATAAAGATTGTGAACTGGGTGAATGTAATCAGCTTGGCTGGGGCTTGAAGAACTAACAACTTATGTCTGTCATCAGTAGGTTCCCTGTAGTACGTTGCGGTCAGTGGCCCTCCTTTAGATGGCTGGTTCTTCCAGTGCTGAAGGATAGCTGGTCCTGGTGGTAAGACACTTACTGAGAAAACAATGTAGCATGCTGGGAATATGTTTTTCTTTGGATCAGACAAATCCAGGCCCCCATCCCAGCTCTGCCACTTGTTATTTGTACGACCTCAAGCTAACTACCTAATCTCTCTAAATTTACCATTCTGTACCTATGAAACAAGAAAATGAATGCTTTACAAGAGTGCAGTGAGGGTTTCAAATAAATATAAAGGGCATCTAGAAAGAGACTGACATGAGAGCAAGGACAGTTTTATCCTCACTGTATTCCTCATACCTGGTACATGGCACGGTATTTGTTGAATGGATATAGTAGGAGTTCAACCAGTGGCAACCATAGTGACTGTCATTATTACTAGACGATTCTTTGCCCAAAAGGGAACCAAGAAAAATTTTGATAAACTATTTCCTCCAGTCTTTAAAAAGGTATATGTATATATAATATTGTACAAAGGGTCTAAAAATCTAGAGTGTGAAGTGAATTTCATAATGTTATTACCAAAATATTATAACTTTTTATACAACTTGGTATACCCAAAGTATTTTTTGAAAGAAATCTCAATGTGTCTCAGCCCCAACAGCTTCCCTGTGGGCTAAATAGGAGAGGGAAAGGATCAGACAACATCTATAAAAACAGAAGACTAGAGCATGGACATACATGGTGAAAATAGATCCTTTCATTGTTTCCACTAATTCATGATCTCAATGATTAGGTACAAAAAGATTAGCTGTCACTTCCTCTAGATATGATGAGAACATTCAGGGAAAGGGATTTTATATTTGAAACTGTGGTGGGTTCATTTTTTGCCTTCTGACGCAGAAGGGAGAAAAAATAATTTTAATTTTTTACTATTAAAACTCTAGGAAAGGTTGGAAGCAGTAAACAATTAGGCTGGATAAGAGAAATATTTAATTAGAGTTTATCATGTCGGGAAGTACTAGGTATAGTTGTAAAGAGACTCAGACAGAAAAACACCTTGAGTCCTACTGGTTTTGCCACATCTGTTTTCTTAACTTCTCATGCAGATTTTTCTGAAGGTTATTGAACTTTCTTTTAACGCTTGATTTATTCAGCAAATATTTACTGAACCCTGCCCTCTGTTGGTACCAGCATCATTTAATGATTAGCAAGACAGGCTTTGGAATCAGACACTCTCACCCTTTGCTCTGTAAGACCTTGGTAAGTTACTTAACTTTTCTAAGTCTTAGTTTCTTTATCTGCAAAATAAGGGGGAAAATGTATCTCATCACAAGGATTGTTATAAATAGTATATATAGACCATGTGAAGCACTAAGTACAGACCGTGGCAATAAGTGCTCAACAAATATGAGTTGGCAATCATAAATATTGTTGCTTTTCTGAAGGAGGCTCTGGGAATGACTTCTACCAGTAATTGCTTTAATAAAATAAATGATTTTCAAAGGAGAAGTTGCCAATCATATCCTGAAGTTAAAAGTCATTTTAATTTATAAGCTTTACAACTCTCAAAGATGTCTGGTCCCCAATTAGGAAATAGCTTCTGGCCTCACCGGAAGCTCATCTGTCAGAAGTCAGTATCTCAGGTTATGCAAATACTCCAGCCTAAGTCTGGAAGTCCAGAACTTCCAATTTGATGAGACTGTTCATCAACAGTGACTGAGGATTATTTTGGAAAAAGTTAAATTCAACTATCCAGTTCTTAACTAGAATATAGATTTTAGACTCTAGTTCATGCGTAATTTCATGCATGTGGCTTATATGAAAAATGAAGCTATGTATTTCCAAATTTTAAAGAAAATTCCATTCCCTTAATGAAATAAAGCCTCTTCTCAGAACATACCTTTTTCACCAGCAAATCCTGTTGATGTTTCCGGCTAAATGTATCCAAATTCCTGTTATAACACCAAGGTCAAGGGTTCAGATCCCTGTACTGGCCAATTGCTGCTCCCGACCCCCGAATTTATCCAAATTCCAACCACCTTTATCTCTCCACACTATTAAAAGCTGCCTTTGGTCCTTCCTCAACACCGTCTTCCACATCAGACTCCTGGATGCCTCTCCCTGTTTCCTGAAGAGCTGGCTGCTCCCTTCTCTTTCTCCTCTTCCTTCATCCCTCCCTCCCGTTTTCTCTGTGTCAAGACTACCAGCCACACTTTTTTGTCTCCAGCTCACTGGACATTTTTTGAATTATCGTTTTGTGACCCTTTTTACTGTACCCCCTCATGTGAGTGTACTCTTACATGCCCTATATTATACCTACTCCTGATTTTGGCACTTCTTAAAATGTGTCATATTTAAGTACATTCTTTATTAACAGCAATACTATTACAATGTAGTTGGACAGACTCCACAAAAATGTCTCCCCCACATTCTGGTAATAAGAGTCCATCTGGAGAAATTTTTAGTAGAATATCCGACTTCAACTATAGTTAATAACCATGTATTGGATGCTTGAAAATTGCTAAGAGAGTAGATTTTAAGTGTTCTCACTACAAAAAAAAATGAAATGTGAGGTGTAATGCATATGTTTATTAGCTTGATTTAGCTGTTCTTTCATGTGTACATATTTTAAATCATCATGTTATATATCATAATATGTTCAATTTTTATTTACTAATTAAAAAGTGACTAGATTATAAAGAGAATAATTCAGTTAATTTACTCTTTGAAATGGGTCAATTCGTAAAAGTTGTTTAGAGCTCACTCACAAGTGCATTTCCTTTTTGAAAACATTATTACTCATTCAACAAATATTTGCCTACAGTTTCTATGTGCCAAGTATGTGCTAGGTTCTAGGTACACAGCTTTGATTCTAGACCCTCACAAAGTTTCAGACTAGTGAGGTCAGGAGAAGACTGGCAGAGAGCAAGTACCAAACAAATCAATATATATTTCCAATCTGTAATAGATGTATGGCAGGGAGTCGCAAGAGGGACCTACTTAAAGGGAAGAGGAATGAAAAGCATTACAGACTGTGGAAGCTATACATATCCTCAAGGAACTGAGAGAAAAACCATGAGCAAGTGGCAGAAAGCAAGGTTACAGTCAGGCAGAAGCCAGAAAATGCAAGACTTTGCATGAGCCTAGACTCCATTCTAAGTGCCAAAGCAGCCACTGAGAGGCAAAGAAGGGGAACCATGACTTATTTACATTTTAGAAATACTTTGGCTTCTGGGCAAAGGACAGATTTCTTTGGCTTCTGGATGAGGACATAGGGGGTTCAAGAGTGGAAGCCAGAGGCTGGCTGGTTAGTTCATTTGGTTAGAATGTGGTACTGATAACACCAAAGTCCAGGGTTCAATTCTTGTACCAGCCAGCTACCAAAATATAAAACACCAAGAGTGGAAGCCAGAAGATCAATTAGGAAGCTGTTGCCTATACAAGAACCAAGGTTCTTTGAAAAAAAAAATCATAAAAAATATCATGAATCATGTCCAGGCATTGGGGAAGAGGAGCTTCTTCACATTACCTATAATTGTCTGACATTATACTGTGTTTGTTATATAATTGTTTATCTGTTCAGTCTCTGTCTCTCCTACTAGAAAGTGAGTTTGGTGAGGATAGGAACTATGCCTTGTTCACACTGTACTCTCAGTACACAGAACTATGTCTGCCACCTGGATTCTCAACAGGTTTTTGCTGAATGAATGGATGAAAAGACAGGAAAAGAATACTTGACTTGATCATTTATGTGCACACACCAGTGGAAACAGACACCTGCTTCTAAGAGGCGCATGATGGTCTCAAACTGCAGACACTTTGTCCATGTGCTTTTTGTGCCCTATCTCTAGAACCATCGTGAACACCAGCAACCTTAGTGCCTGGTCACTCAAGTGCTGCTGGGATATTTGACCTCTCAAAACAACATTAATTGGATTCTAGGCAATAGATTTGAGAAGAATGGATGGCTGCTATTTTTTCACAGGAAAGAAAGACAATGGCCTTTCATAGATGCCCCAAACATGCTATTTCTCCAGCAAGGGATGGTAATTTGGAGCATCTTTCTTTACACAAGCTACCCCAAGCTCATTAAAACCCAGAAATAGGCCTATGAACCTATCAGCTCATCTATCTCCCAGAGAAAGAAAGGGACTCAGGCTAGATTTTTTCCTACTCTACTTCCAACCAGTTCACCCTGAAAAGCCCAAATCTAGTTTGATCCATGCTTAGCCAAGGAGACCTAGTAGGATTCCATGCCTCTCTGCTCTGCAGTGTCTCTCCACCACCCATCCCTTCCCTCTTGATTATATTTGACAAGTGATTTTACAAAGGATTTTAAAATTTGAAGAAAGCTAATGATGCAACTCTCTGCCTGACATACTTAGTGCAAATGACTTTCAATTAAAATGCAATCACTCAGTCACTAGGTTGAAGAGACTGATATAGCTTTGGTTAGTGTTTCATGCCAGGGAGACTGGTAGAGAGAACAGAAGGGCATTGTGCAGTCATCAATGTGGGAGGAAAAAGGTGATGAAGGAAGGGGCTGGAGACCCACTGTAAACCATTCACTTTTGCTTATGGCAGGTACTGTTTATTTCAACTGGGTGGAGACAAATAGAAACTGTGCACCTGGTATTTGTGTTCTGCAGCTGCAAACCCAGGAGTTCTGTCTCATATGATTTATAAAAATGTGCTGCTTTTTTTTTCCTTTTAATGTGTGCTTGACTTCATACAAAGGAGCATTTTCCCCTGAAGGTTCATTAATGAAGGTTACACCATAGCTTTAAAAGAAAGTCAGATAGGATGTTTAATTATTAACAACTGAACATATAGAGCATGTGCCTGATCTGTACAGCTGACGATGTAATTAGACGGTACTAGAGAGAACAGGGCGCGGGTGTGCAAAAATTTCAAACATTAAAAAGTAAATTCCCCCCGATTGCTCATGAATGGGAAGGATTAGTCAACATACTTGGGGCTCTATGAAACTTTTTGGCAGCCCATAATTTCTTCATGATTGAGTAGCTGTGAGCTAAAAAATCGCTTCCCTTCTCAATGCCATTTTGTTAGACATTTTTAATGAAGTAGCAAATTTGTGGCTCAATAGGAAAAGCTCACTGACAGAGTATTAGAATTATTAGAATTTATAATCCCGATCAACATATCTAGTTACTTCATTTTTAGGTTATTGCACCTGTACTATGTACGTGTGTAGGTAGATACATTACTAACGCAAATACCTTTGCAGACACCTGCATGCTGTTTTCTTGCATGTTCATAATGGCTTCAGAAATCTTGACATCTATGGGGTCCATGACCGATTCAATGTTGAATGGCCCTTCCAGTCTCTCTGCCACCAAGAGCATTGCATCTGTTAAAATACAGGAACATGATTTACTTGAGAACTGGGAGTTGTAGGCTCTTGACCTGTGTTTAAACATTTTCAAAACAACTTGCTGAAAAATAACTCTTCATTCAAATTTTTATTTGTTTTCATGTAGTCCAAAAATGAAATGGATGACTAAATCTTAATATCATACTTTATTTTATTTCATTTGAAGATTTAAAATTATTTCACACGTATAGAACCAGGCCTAAAAAAAAACTACTCCAAATGCAGAGCATCGAACATTTCTAACTATTACACGTGAAGTAAAAACTATATTAGGTCACAAGTCAACTGCATTTAGAAAATAGGGACTGAACTCTCTTCTTCTGGAGCCTGGGGAAAATTGAGAATATTAAAGAAATGCTGATTTGTGGATTTGGATGCATGAATCTCAAGACCCAACTCATACCTATCTACCTGTGTGAAGCATTTCTGGATTTTCCAAGCAGAGTAGACCTGTCCCTATTTTACGGTGTCACTCTACCTGGCATGCCCTTCTGTTTTTGCATTTTGAGACCCCTTGCGGAGGAGAAATTCTCTTACTTGGTTTTGTGGTCATATATGCAAGGCCTATTATGGTACCCATCACATTGTAAGCTCTCAAAAAACGCCTATGAAATTATGTTGAACTGAATTGAACAAAGTATTACTTGAGAAGATTTAGTTTTCTGGGGAAGACAGTGATAGTGATATGGTAGCAAAAGCTATGGATTAAAAGTTAGTCCTCGTTCAATTACTAATTAGATGAATGGTTATGAAAAAAATCTCTGATCTTATTTGGTCACAGATTAGTGAGGTGTATAAAAGAGACCAGTGGCAAGGAGTCTCCCAGTGTCTATGGTGAGGGTCACATGTCCAATCCTATGCCACTGAAAACTGGCCCACTTCCAGTTCCTGCATCCAGGGCATAGTTTGGTAATCGACTCTTCACCAAGGCATTCAAATAGAACTGTCTATGATGATGAAAAGTGGCTACTGAAATTTGAAATATGTCTAGCATGACTGAAGAATTGAATATTAATTAACTCACTTTTAATTAATTTAAATATATTTTAAAATAATCACTTGAGGCCAGCAGCTACCATATTAGACCACGCAGCCTAGACTTTTAATTACAAACTCAATATATCTCAAACTTTTCAAAGGTTAAAGTTTTTGGAGCCAATTTTAAAACACTTTTCTTATTTTCAAAAATAATACATGTTTATTATCAAATGATTACAAAATACAAAAAAAAAGAAAACTAAAAAGAGAAATACACCCACTATCCTACTTCTCAGAATAACACTGTAAACAGTTCGGTATATGCCCTAAGTTTTTTTTTTTTTTTTCTTCTGTGCATGAATATTTTAAGCAAGCAATGGAAATATAATGTACATATATCATATAGTCTGCTTTCTAAATGTAATATATTATTAATGTAAAACACTGTTTATAGTTAGCTGTTTTATAGTATCAGTGTGAGGAAAACATATTTTATTTTTATTATATAGCATCTGTGTTCAACCAAAGTCCAACATCAAAAATTTTCAGGGTTATAAGAAGCTATGAATTAGGCTAATGAGAAACCTTTTAAGATAGATGGGTTTTTTTTATGTGAAAGATGTAGAACTGTCTAGGAAGCAAACACTCATATTTTTAAAGAGCGCCAGACTTTGTAAACAGCATCAGATTTTACTACTATCAACTGGTATTTTCAGTCAAACCACATAACTGAGTCCTTACTGTACTCCCTGTGGAATGAGCAAGAGTCAATACTTCCAGGGCAGAACTAGGAGCATCGGGGAGGTCCCTCTATCCTACCCCCACCCCAGTAGCTTGTCCCATATTAATCTCATAAATGCAGGTGAAGTGAAAAACATATATATAAACAAGGGCTCATAAAGAAGCCCTAATAAGACATTTCTTTTTTTATCCTTAGATAATACAGACCTATCTTTGTATGTCATGGCAGGATCTTATAATGAATGTAGTTATTTCTCCAGATCTTAAAGACCTAATTATCCAGCAATGTGGACACAGGATGCACCTTGTGTAGTATTTTAATATTAAAGATGTTTTCTCCTTTAAGGTTTTGAAGAATGCTTCTCTTGTGTCTCTATGTCTATTTTGTGTGTTTATCAAAAATAATCTCCTTTATCATAAGATTTGATGTCAGGCTTTCTGATGAAGGTTAATTATGAAGAATGAGCAAGTTTCTCAAGAAAGATGTATTCTGCTAAAAGAATCAAGAGATCCTTGTACAGGAAAAAGAATTAGCACCAAGGAGTTATCCAACAAATGCAGTTAAAGGAATTGATAACTGTGGATACTTAATTATGTGTTTTATGTACATATTTGCATAATCATTATACAACGAGTACGGGTCTATCACAACATATGTATCCAACAGGAGTAGGTTGAGTTAATACAATAATAATGTCGGTTCTACTGAAAATCTGAAAGCAGTTGTGGCCTGGGCAAAAAGGATACATTTTTGGATTGGATCATAAGAACTAAATGTAGAGTCACAGTTTAAAACTATGAGGCCAAAAACATCTCTGGGAAGGCTCTCTTACTTCCTATTTAAATTAAAACACTCTTCTTTAGCAGACCTTCCCTCCTATAGGCAGGCAAGAAGCTGTTTGGTTTGTATGATAAGATGGGAAGGTTCTCTTTGGTGACTTTAGTCTTCTTGATCCATGCTCTTCCCTGACCATGGCAGTAGCCTTTAAGCTCCTGGGCCTGCAAACTCATCTCCTCCAACCGCGGTAAAACTGTTCAGGGAAATCCTCTCCCAAACAGTTGTATTCCTGGCCTTGGAAAAAGGTGATTCTATTGACCCAGCACTATAACACACAGACCAAATGCTCACACTTACCCCAGCTGCTTGTCCCTGTTTTTCATTTTTTATCTCAATTAATGTGCTGTGTTATACACACTAATTTAAAATAATAAATTTTTGGTGTCAGTGTGGATCTATTTATTTTTCTTTTAGTTTAGGTTACCAGTCAGAATATGCTACTTTAAGCCATTTGTTATCTGGATTAGGTTATTATTAATTTTTTTTTTAAAAAACACAATATAAATAAAAATACTTTACTAAATAAAATTAGATTCTTCTTTGGACACTCAAAAGCTCAAAACCTCAAGATCATCATTAAGAGAAGTAATGTGCACATAGTTAACAATACTGTATGCTTAAAGATTTGTTGAGAATAGATTTCATGTGATGTGATTTTTACAATAATAACAGGTTGTTCTGCTGATTAATTTCAGAAGTTCTTATTAATCAAAATATAATCAAAATATCTGTCAATAAGTCACTAAATAGTATGAACGTACACAAATAATCTCAAACATTATATTCCTTTTACCAAAAAATTCACAAATTATTCAAATTCCTGTAAAAACTCAGATAAAATTGTGTGTGAAAGGCCTAGATAAAATAACATGTATGCACTGATTATGGTTATACATAGGTTTTTGATAAGAATAGGAGGAAGGCTGATGGAGAGATGTCAATAGGGCTTCTTGGGGCTTTTATTTTTCCTACCACAAAGACAACTTTTCCTACCACAAAGACAAACAATTGTGAGAATAAGTTCATTGATAGAAAGCTAGATAAACCTAGACAAATAACTCGTACATAGATGTCCACAAGTAGAAAAAAATTCAGAACTAAAATACATGTATCCACTCAATATATCATCCCCACTCCCATTCCCCCTTTTGTTCTAAATGCGCATGGCATGAAAGGAAAAGCAGCTTTTCAGGGAACTCTTCCAGTATTTTGCATTTCCACTGCACAGGGTCACACTTACAGCAACTGCCTGCACAAGTAGCAATGGAAGGTCACAGCTGCCCAGCGGTGGTACTCAGAAAGGGCCTCTGAGCCAACGGTAGCTCTTCCTTGGCTCAAGCCCCAGGCCCCAGACGGGGACAGGGGCTGTGTGGTCCACAGAGCAGCAGCCAAGGGCATCCCTGTGTAACTGGTTTGCTTCCCACCTGCTGGGCAAACCTGTCGCCAGTCAAGCTTCCCGGGTTTAAAGAGAATCTTCCTTCTACCTTGAGGCTGAGGGAAGCCATCCCTTAGGACACCTCAGCTTCTCTCATGTCTCCGAAAGTGAAGAAAACGCCAAATATTGTGACATCCAGGCAGTGATTGGTAAGTTTCTCTGAAACCAATTAAGTCACAACATGGCCATAAATTACTCCAGAGGCTGCCATCCTGTGCTTTCTTAATTATCTCTGTGCCATTTATATTTTGAAATATTTGGAACATTATTTTTTAACTCTGCTCTTGGAGCTGTTATGTCTTGCCAATTAAACCAGGATGGTTACAGTATGTCAGCTAATGATCAGCTGATTCTTTCTGCAAATATCTCTAGTGTCACCCAAATTTGCTTCTCTTTAAACGTGTCTGTTGCCTTGCTCAGTGAGTATATGTCATTTTTGTTTCTAAATGGGGAATACAATTTAGATGGATTAGGAATAACTGATATCTCAGCATGAGGTACTGATGCACACAGAGAGACACTGACTCTGTTAGCATGGGGAGAATATGTAGCAGCTTCCCCAGTGTTGCCCACCCCAAGGCAAGAAGCTGGGCTGTAGGCAAAGCTGCACCTCTGGGCCAAGGCATTCTGCTCGTGTGAGCACTGACTTTCTGCTTAGGAATGAGGGCTAGGTTTCCATATAAGTACATCATAGTTGTGGTATAAGCAATGACATGAGACAGTGCTTGTAATGTTATAAGCACAATGCCTGGTGCCGAGTTAGCTTTCACAAAATTTAGCTTTTATGAGTCACCACCCTCCAAGCAATCTAAGTGGAAAAGGAGAGAACCAATTTGAAAGATATTTTGGTGGAAGTATTGACCGCAATTGATGTAAATAGAAGGGTGTGTAAGGCACATGGATGATTTTAAGATATATGAAGTTACTTCTAAAGTTCATAGAAGGATTCATATTCTTTTATTTCCATGTTTCCTGAACCTTCCGAAGTACCCTCATATAGCTGGTGCTCTTTTGTATGTTAATGTTTTGATAATAGCTGCCTTTTGATGGATGAGTTTATTACTGAGAGATATGAAACTGCATTGTTTTCTCATGGCGTGCCCACTTGCTAATTAAAGATGACTGCCTAGTCTCTGACATGCTTCCCTTGGGAGGTGGGGTTTATGTCTCCACCGCCTGAATCTGGGTAAGCTCAGGGACTGCTGTGACGAATAGCATACAGTGGAAGTGACACTGACAGTTCCAAGAGCTGGTATTTGAGAGACCATAGTTTCCACTTTCTGTCCTTTTCAAGACTGTACTCAGAGATCACTGTGTTGGAGATGCCATGTGTAGGAACGCCAGGTGACAGTCCCAGCAGGACCCAGATTTCTAGTGACCCCAGCCAACACCACGTAGAGCAGAAGAAGCAACGAGCTGAGCCTTGTCTGAATTCCTGGTCCATGGTACTCTGGTTTACAACAACATGGCTATTATTTTAAGCTGCTAAATTTAGGATAATTTATTTTGTGGCAATAAAAAATCTAGAGCAGCCAAATGACAATATTTACAAAGTACTCAATATTCCCCCTCTTTGTTTGACAGGACCCAGATATTCAGAATTCTAGACAATTAATATTTAGCAAATTTAGCATTTATGAGGTACCCCCCTATTTATAAACACCGGTATGGTCAAGAAAAAAATAAAACGTTGCCCTGAAGGGAACATACAGAAAGACTTGCTCTAAGTCTGCAGAGCATTAAGGTACATAAATGAGCACTAGTTAGCCCCAGATTAGGAAATATGTCTCCCCTGGGATGTGAGCATGAGAGAGATATGGAACAGGTTTGGAAGAAGGAAACCACTCTGGCTTTTCTCCAAGCATTAACTTTATGAGGAGTGAAGGCTCTGACACAGCGAGCTGGACATTATCTTTTATCTCTCGGTGGCACTGTATCGAAACTTTCTTACGGTGGGGACTCCTGAATGCTCCTGTTCCTCTAGGATGTAAATATTTAGTGTGAGTTCCTATGATCACATGCATGTTTTTAATTTATTTCTTGAGAAAAGGTGATATAACATCAGAAATAACTTTGCTGGATGCTCCTGAGTTTAACCTGGAAAACAATCTTTTGCAAGATGTTTTAGAGGAGGTGAGAGGAGAAAGTCTTTCTTTTAAATGAAATGTTATTAAGCTTTTTCTAAGTAATTACAGGGTAGAAATAACCTTGAAAAATCAATAAAAATAAGCTCAACCTAATATAATAACTGTAATGTGCCAAAGAGTGTCACTGTGTCACTATGAATTGGTGGGGAGTATGGAAGCCATTCATGGTGCTGCCCTCCATGAAATTTAGAATCCTTTCAAAGTGACAAAGGTGAGGCATATGAAAATAAAAAATATTTTTTTTCTTCTTTCGAGGGAAATTTGAATTAAGAGAGTAACGTGTCATTTCAAAGTTCTCATTAAACCATCTAAATCTAAATTTTTAGTAATCTACTCTTTGAAAAATGAAATCTATAAGCACAATTTAGTCTATTGTTTTATATCAGAATTCCATATCAGAACACCCAGTTTTGCTCTTTTCTTTGGAAGCAATGCTCATCCACTCACATCTGCAGCACCATTCACTGTTTTAGCTGAACCAGGATATTTTCCCCACTGAGAAGTATAAAAAAGAATAAAAAAACAAGCCATTTTCAAAGCACCCTGGTAAATTCATTCATTAGCACCCAGTTATTCATTAAAAGAAAATTTTTTTTAAAAAAAGCCTTCAGTGTTTATACATAGGCTGATTAACGCCCATGGCATGAATGTAATTAGGGACTCTGCTTTCTACTGTGGCTTGATGGAGACAGGCACACTGAGAACACATGTCCTTTACTCTCACCTAAATCGATTAATTAAAATGCTCCTGAGATTTTGAACAGGAATGTGTTTCAGCAGAGATCTGGAAAGAGAGCACAGCTGGTGGGGATTGAAGAATCCACAGTCACAGCAGGCACACAGGACCTGAATAACCAGAAAGGCAGGCAGGCTTGAGAGGGGAGAACTTGGACTTACTCAGGCAGAAGGTTGATGCCTGAGTAAAAGAGTTTTGGAGTTAAAAAAATTTTTGTTTCAGAATTTTTAAAATTGTCTGGCTTTGCTGCTTTCCAGTCTCTTTTCTGAATTGCCAGCAGAGCTGTCTTTTAAAAATGCAAGTTTGATTAGGCCCCTGCCCCACTCTAAAAGCAAAAAAGTCTGAACCTCTTAGCCTGGCATAAGAAAGGCCCTTCATAAGCTGGTGCCTGCCCATCTTACTACCCTTGGGGCCTCTGCCCCATAAATAGGGATTCTTCCTTGAGAGCTCAATCAGAACTCTTTAAATGACATTGAAGTTGTCACTGAGCTCTCCCCTACACGTGATCCATCCTGAAACCAATGGCAGACAAATTTTTCTAAACACAACCTTGTTATCATTCTACCTGACCAACAGCTTCCAAGGATTCAAGTTTAAAAAGAGATTCATAATCAGACTCTACCTCTGGCTTCTAATTCATTTCTCACTGCTCAACACATCCCGGGGTTTCTTGCTATTACCCATAATGCTGCAGTGCATACCCTTACACATCATTCATTTAACTCATGTGCAAATAAATCTGTTGGATAAAGGCTTAGAAGTGAAACTGCCGGATCAAAGATATGGACGTATAAAATTTTGATAGTTATTGCCAAAGTTCTCTCCATAAAGGCTATACCTGTTTATATTCCCACTAGCAATACCTGACAGGGTCTGGTTCTCTAAGTCTCAAACTTTTAGATGTTAAGATCAAACATTTGGACCTTTGCCAATATGAAAGGGTAAGAAATAGGCATCTCAGTGTGGTTCTAACTTGAATTTCCCTGATTATAACTAAGGTTGATCATCTTTTAATATGTTTAAAAGCTATTTATTTCTACTGCTTTGTCTCTTCATATTCTCTGCCCTTTGATTTTTCTGTTGGATTATTGATTTTTTTCATATGGATGCAAAGAAATTTCTTTTTAAAAAAAAAAAACTAAGAAAAACAGCCCATTTGTGATGTGAATTATAAATTTTTCCCTCTAGTTGCTTTTTGTCTTGATTTTGTTTATGGTAGATTTTGCTATGCAGAAATTTTTACAGTCAAATTTACCGATCATTTGTTTATAGTTTCTGGGTCTTATGCATACTTAAATGGGCCTTCCTCATTCCAAGTTCACCTCCATGACCTAATCCAGTACCATGTGCATTTTCACTCACTGGCCTCCTTAAACACAGGCCAGGCACTCTCCTGCCCCAGAGGGCTTGCACTGGCTGTTCCTGGAAGATGCTCTCCCTAGATTTAACTCACTCTTATATTTTCTTCAGGTCTCTACCCAAATGCCACTTTTCAGAAAACTTTCTCTAACTGTGCTACAAACTGTCTGGTCACTTTTATCCTCATTGCTTTATACTTCATAGCACTTATCACTTGCTGACTTATTATATGTATATTTGTTATTGTCTCTCTTTTTCCCACTATTATATCATTTTCAAGAGGGCAGGGACTTTGTTTTGTTGACTGCTGTAGTCCCAACCTCTAGAATGGTACTTACATCATAAGAGGTGTTCACTGGACATTTGTTAAATAAATTGTTAGAATAAATTTTTCAAATTTTCCTATATTTTCTTCTAGTAACTTAATAAAAACTGTCTATTCTCCTTTCTTCTGTAAAACTTCCCCCCCTCCCCTGCCATGCGCACCATCACAAATGCCCACAAAACTTTATTAGCGCTGGCCTGCAGGATAAATGGCCCCTCGGTGGCTTTTGATGTGTTATAACATCGAGGAAGAGTTTCTGTGGGAATTTAGACTCTTATTGTACTTTTTTATTAGGTAGAAATAACTTTTTAGTTCTTTTAGCTTGAAATTGAAAAGTGTGCTAGTTTTGTTTCTATCAGAGGTTATTTCTAGGTTAACCTAAAAAAAAAAAAAGATGTTGATAATTTTGGCTTTACCAAACAAGGTAGTTCCTGCAGCTTTTCAGGACTCCAAGTTTGCCATTATCTTTCAAAACAACCTCTGTGATGAATGTCATTTTTGTTTCATCCTTGTAATTTGCCCACACTCAGTAAACATCAAATTGATGATCCTATTTTTTCCTATTCTGCCAACCCTGTATAATGTTTAGGTCTACCAAGAATGTCTTTAAAAAAGATCAGATTATGACAGGAGTCATAATCAGATTTAGCTAAAGAAATCATAGTGCCACAAAGCGAGGTAAACAATAGAAAATGGAAGTGAACCAGTTAAATGCAATTTAAAACAAAGCACAGATATCTGATTCAAAACCAAGACAGGGACAGCCACCCAGAATAATTACAGTAACTAAAGAACTAAAGCCAACTAAAGGAGAAGTTAATAAAAACAACTGTTTACTTTGAAACCAAATCCAGGAAGAGGAGGAGAGAACAAATATACAAACTCATTTAATTCTGAATCCAGTTCAAACAAAGCGGCTTAGTTTGCTTCCACATGGCAAAAGAAAATGCAAATTGTGGGGGAAAAGAATTCACTAGTAGCCCTAGCACAGTGCTGAAACTAGAATCTACAGGGCTCATTTTCAGACGGTGGTTTCTTTTTAGTAGAATGATGCATTGTATTTCATAAAAATATAATATATTCATGTAAGCATCATCTCACTGCTGTATTATATCTATGAGATGTTTAGTTACACCACAAGCCAGAAAGAGTAGGCCATATAAATCATGAATTTGATGGACATCAAAGTGTATACTACCAACCATAACTCTTTATTTACATTTTTATTGCTGATTCTTCATCTGAATAAGTTTTTATGTCATTTGTAGCTTGGAATGTTTAAACAATTTGCATCGACCTATCAGTCTTTGTCTTGATGATGAATCACAGAATTTAAGGAGAAATGAGCTCTTAAAGACCTTTCTGAGGGAAGAACTCCTTATATTTATGTTCCTAGTCCCTCCTGCATGATTTTGGTATCTAGTAGATTAATTTGGACCCACCAATTGGTTTTATGGTTTAGAAAACTGGAACCCAAAGAAGGAAAGCAACTCAGTCAGTGTAGACAGCAGTCCCTGGGCTAGTACCACATCCTCTGTCAATACATCTGGTATATCAAGAGCCTAAACTGCTCGAATAAACATCAACGTGCCTACCCAGTGTTTTATTTACTTACTAACGACTTCCAAGTGC
The DNA here is from genome assembly GCF_027409185.1 of Cynocephalus volans. Classification (NCBI taxonomy): domain Eukaryota; kingdom Metazoa; phylum Chordata; class Mammalia; order Dermoptera; family Cynocephalidae; genus Cynocephalus; species Cynocephalus volans. The sequence continues at coordinate 18,261,857 of NC_084466.1, forward strand.
TTCACCATTTTGAAAGAGCATATTGAAAGAGAAAGCATAAATGATAAAGATAACACATTTTTGTCCTAAGATTTTTGTCATTCTTTCTTTGCTGCAATTAAGCTTCTCTTTAAGTCTCCCTTAGTGACCCTGCTCTTCCAGCATGGACACCATGATCCTTAATTATCCTCCACAACTCATAAAAGCACTCACACTGCTCCTTACTCTCTATTAACTTGCACATCACATTTGAGTTAGTTTGAATTTTTAGCAGCATGGGAGGTCTCTACGGTCTCCCTGAGAGGCAATATGGAGGAGAAGCAGGATGCTGAGGTGTGGTCCAGGCCTTGATACCCTGGTGCCACCAGTCACAGGCTCTGTGTCCTCAGGAAACATACTTAAATTTTGTGAGCCTTGGTGTCCCTCTCTGTTATTATGGGGACTCTTCCTACATCACTGTGGGGACTAAATGCAACACTAGGCACATAGCACAACAAATGCTTATTGTTATATTGCGATTATTATTATATCTGTATGGATAAAAGGGTTCCTTTCATTTCCCAACAAAGTTAATATTGAAAGTTTGATTTTACCATCATTCATGAATTCATAAAGCCTTACTGAAGGCGGACAGTATCCAGTCCAATCCCTTTAATATTTGGAGGACACTGAGTCCAGGGACATGAGGGGTCTAGTGATTTGGCCAGTCATGAGTGGCAGGGTTGTGACATGGCCCAATTCTCTGTCTTTCAGCCAGCTGTGTTTCTACTCCATCATGCTGCTCCCTTCTCTACAATCAGTCAGTCTATCCTTAAAAAACAGGACCAGTTAAAACATTTCAAAGTGTCATTGAACTGAAAAAGTCTAAACTTTTTGCCAGCATATTACAGCTAAGCAATCCTTCTATTTCTCTCTCCTTTGCCCTAAAAGTTAATAAAGCAAATCACCCCAGAGACCATTTGTTCCTGCAGTCCAAGGGCTTACAACCTACATGGAATGAATCACGAACCTCTCCCAGAACCAATGAAAAATAAATAAATGAAAAGTCAGGTGTGTTGTAGAATTCCCTGCTGAGTCCAAACAGAGTGATTAGTGAGCCAATTCAGTAAGCAATGGCAGCCCTTTTCTCCTACTCATGTGTGTACTGGTATTATTAAAAAACATATTTTTTAAAATTATTTTGTTGCCCAGTGCCATGTGAACCAAAGGGAAAATGAAAGAAAGAGCAGGATGTCCTGTGTCACGGGTCACCAGACCCAAAGAAAAAAGCTGGATTGTTTCAAAAAAGAAAAAAAAAAAATCATTTTAGGAAGTGATGACTTCATCTCTTCTCATTTCTGATTCACCCCATGAAATGGCAAGATGACTTTTGTCCTTTGCCTTTCCATCTTGTTTAAAACTATGTTCAAAATGCTGCACAGTGAAGATAAAGATCACTTTCCAGATAAGGAGGGAGGGAGGGAAAGAAGGATGGATGGAGGAAAGACAGAGAGAGAAGGAAGGGGAGGGAGAGAGGAGCACATGACGGGAGGGAGAGACACACTGCAAGGAGGGCCTGAGTACTCAGGCAGTGTTTGCAGTGGGCCTGTTGCTGCTCTACCAGCTTTAGGGCATAGAGATCCGTTTTATCTTCACAACACTACAATGAAGTAGGAACTACTATTATCTCCTTTAATGGTTGTGGAGACTAAGGCCCTAGAGGTGAAATAACTTGCCCAAAGTTACAAGTTTTTAAATGGTTAGGCAAGAGCTAACATCAGCGAAGTGCCTAGACTTGTCATTCTGGCCAAGGAGACCTGCTTGAGTCTCGGGTGGGTGGGCATGAGCGTGTGTGCACACATGCATGCTTATCAAGAGTGAGGCAGGGCAGTCACTGCCTGCTCCAGGGCATTAAAATTGCACTTCTCTGGCCCCGTTCTGTTATGAGACAGCATTAAACAAACAAGTGTCCCTGAGAACTTCAGCTAGCAGTATTGCAAGCCACTGTGGGCCCACACTTTCTCTTTCTGACTCTTCTCTTAGTGTTCAGACTCATCCAGAACTTACCATTGCAACGTCAATGACTATGAGAATGCAGTGGTATATTATGGTCTTAGAAGATGCATATGATTGGGGAAGGAATATTTGACACCAGCCATAAAATGATAGATGACTTCATTTATTTATTTTGCAATACGATATAACTACTTTCCTATTAGATTTCTTTTTTTTTGTTCTTCAAATGCTTTCTGTTTATGTGTTTGTTATACAAAGTCTGAAAAATCCAAAAAAAAAAAAAAAAAAGGAGGAGGAAAATAAAAATCATCTATAATCTATGGACATATAGATAACCACAGATAATATTTTGTGGTACTTCTTTCCAGGTGTTAATTTTAATATGTATAATATTGGGGTCAGGCTATATATGTAGTGTTTACCATTTATTTTCATTTCAATAGCATATAGTTAGATATCCCCTTATTAGTCTATGAAAAGATCCTTTTTTACTGGCTGCATGAGATGTCATTGCACTATAATTTCTGAAACCATTGTCTTAATGTTGGCTTTATACCCTCTTCCCAGATTTTGCACTACTATAAAATCTCCTATCTCTGATTTGTCCCTATTTCAGATTATTTACTTAAGGTAGATTTCTTTAAATTGACAGTAATTTATTTATTTACAAAGGAAGTATAGTGAACATACTTTAAAATATATATATATATAAAGTTCAAACATACTTTAGCATAGAATTCTTATTATAGAGAGATAAATGAAGGCAAGAGAGGATAGCTCTGATTCCACTATTTAATATACTTCCTACATTTGAAAAAGCAAACATTTAAGCAGGCACTCTATTTTTAAATTTAAACTTTTAGAATTAAAAACAAATTGTTTGTTTCCCCCATGCAATTGTAAATGGTTTTAAATGCATAGAAAGGAGACTCAGGTTCTAGTACTGCCTGCACCACAGCACTGAGCTCACTAAATCCCATCTGTAACATTAAATGTTTGGATTCGTAGAGATCTCATGGGTTTTCTAGCTGTCAAACCATATGAATCTATGAGTAGTTTAGGTCATCGAGGAGGGAGCTTGCAAAAGCACCTGGGATCACTCAGGTCATGCATATGGGCAGGTGTCCAGATAAACCAAAGAGAAAGTGGGTGGAGGCAATCTGACCTAGGGTCTGGCCCAAGCAGGGGACAAACACGAATGGAGGTGTTCGGTGTTGAAGTGAATGAAGGACACGGGGTGGCCTTTTTAAAAGACAGAAAGTAGAAGGACTTGTAGAGATTTGTGCCCTGGCACAAAAATACTTGGCCATTACTTTTAGTTCCATTCTTAAGAACGCTTTCTCTCAAAATAATCTTAAAGCAAAGGAAAAAAAATGGCTGTAAAAAGGTAGGCTTTAAAGCACCACTAGGAAGACATCGATGTCACAGGAAATGGGTCAGAGGCCCACAAATCCATCCTGAAACTGCAACGTGAGTGAAGCAGAACTTGTAAACGTGGGCTGCATTATCAAGCCATTCATGTCACTGTGTTAGGGGGTTGCATAGACAATAACAGAAGATGTAGGTATGGATACACAGAGGGTCATCAGACAGTTATCGTCCAGGCTCAGAAACAAATGTGTGGCTCTGTCATTGAAGGGCCACCAGTTAACACCCACTTCCTGTGCACCTGCAGGAAGCGGTGCATGCGTATTCCATGTAATCCTCCTGACACTACGAGGCAGATGTTGTTCTTAGCCCCATTTTGAAGAAAATGAAGCAAGCGTAGGGAAGCCAGAGGTTCTGTACTGAGAACAGAGCCAGCTGCCAACTGAGATCATGAGACCGCAACTTCTGAGCTTTTAACCATTAATACCTCTGCCTCTAACCATTAAAAAATTTTTAAAATAATGATATTTAAGAGGCAACGTGAAAGGCCCAGAAATGCTTCCAGAATTAACAAAACCATTACAATTATAGTCACAAGGGGGCTGGCCTTTTAGCTCACTTGGGAGAACATGGTGCTAGTAACACCCACGTCATGGGTTTGGATCCCCGTACGGATCCCAGCTGCCAACATTAAAAACAAGAACAGCAACAACACAGTCGTGAAATTTGCGAGATGCTTCTCAGTGAGGTAAGTCTTAGTTAACTTAGTCGATTAAAATATCCAATGTCAAAAACCTTGATGTTTCCCTGGAAAGTTTCCTCTTACTTTCTTTTAAGTACCTATGTAAGGTTTATAATAAGAGGATGAAGAAAATGTTTACTCACTCAAGACAGAATCAGAAGAAAAAAAAATCAGAGTATCTACTATTTGGTAATAGAGTCAATGCCCCCCAAATTGAATTACAATACCTTTCCATTTGTATCCTTACTTAGTTTCTAGAGACATATTTCAAGTTATTTTTACTAATACAGCTGAATTAACCTTAAGACATCTTTGGGTGTTTAAAAATAAATAATACCACTGTTTTTCAAAACAAACACATTATCTTCAAAACAGGCTAAAAGATTTTTCTAAGAAAGGAAGCAATAAATTTGGGGCTACTAAAAGACAATGAAAAAGATTATGTTTTAAAAAAAGCAAGGTGATATATTCTAGCAAAGCATCACATCTATGCACATTCAGTGTGTTGCTATACTTTCAAAAAATGCGGCTGTATTTTAAACACTGCACGAAATAATATTCAATTAATTTTCCAAAACTATTTTATTCCAAAGTCTGTGAAGCTCTGATTCTGTAGTTAGGATACATTTGCCCACTCTAAGTACCTCTTAGAACCACAAAACATTGTTTGGAATTTAGACCTTAGCATGACGGCAGATGCAGTGGAAGATACCTCACATAATTATTTTCTATTCTTCCTCACTGTTCAGAATTTCAGCTCTAGGTGTGAATCTGCAGTTCAGTAACCCCACTGGCCTCTCTACTGTTAGCTGTTTAACTTCATCTGTATTTAATATTGGTTTCTTTCATATTTCTTCTACACGTATTCCCAGATGCCTTCAGGAAATAGGTCCACTCTGAATATATCACATAAATAAACTGCAACGGGGTAAGGCCTCTTCGTTTTGAAAATGCCACACTGCACAGCAGCTGAAAGGAAGGTTCATTGAGTCATATGAGCCTGTGTTTCTGTGGGAGCAGCGTAAGTGCTTTTTTCCCAAAGCACTTAACATAACAAAATTGCCTCACTCATCATGGCAAAGCAGTCCCCTTTAGAATGGTACACGAAGCTGCTTTTTAGGATGGAACAACACTTCAGATGGGACAAGAAATAAAGAAGAATCCTGTGTCAAGTGGCCATGGTAGGGGAATTTAAGCAGGCAGAATAACATTACTTAGTTGAAATTGGATCAAAACCTTGACTAACAATTACTCTTACTGCTACTAGACTACTCAGGGAAAGACTATTAGATATTTATGGAATAAACCCATTCTGGCTCTTGGCAGAAACATGTGTCTTTCTGTATAATTGCATGCATATAATACATCTATCTCTTTATCTTCACATATGTTTATTATGTGGAAATCTTAAGAATATGTAAAAAACTTTGACCCAGAAAATGTGTATTTGCTCTTCAAAACTTGCATTAGGCTGTACACATTTATCAATATCACTCCATATACTTCCAAGCTAACCCTTGTATTCTACTTTGTTCTCATATCTATAAAACAAACCCAAGTCTCAGAAGACAGTGCTTTCTAAGCTTTACCACAAAATAATACTTTCTGGACAACCAATCTCTTCTTCATTTCCCCTAAATTACCCTACTCCCCTCCCATCCCCCAACACACACTTAGGCCACAAGAAGACTGGGTCTGGGCTTCCATTATTTTTGCTGTTGGGAAGAAAGGGCTTTAAAAATTATTAACTTATTTTTAAACGTTGTCTAACAATATCACTGTAGTGTAGTAAATCCATAAAACTTAAAAAATAATAAAAAATATAATGCTCATGTTAGCACCATTAGGATTAAAAATAGGCCAGACACTTAACCCTTTATATCAGTATAACTTTTGAATGACTAAGCCATTGAGAACCAAGGAAAGACTCAACAGAACTAAAGAAGCCCAACTCTTGACCTCCATGACTTGTAAAATGCATTTTCATTTTCTTTACTCATTCATTGGATCAGCCAAGATGTGCTGAGCATCTGTGATGTACAGGACCTGTACAGCTACCAGACTCATGGGAAGACAGACAAGCGACACTGGCAATCCCCATTCAGGATGCGGAGCACTAGGCAGGACCATGCACCGAGTGCAATGCAACCTCAAAGAAAGAGCATTTAAGTCAGCCTGAGGAGGGGCAGAGGGGAGCAGAGATAACTTGCTGGGGCTAGCATTCTGAAGTCTGCTAAGATTACCAGGAGTTAGCCTACTAGAGAAGGAAGGCAGGGGGCAGGAAAGAGGGAAGATGGAATATCAGACAAGAAGGAACAGCAGCAGTGTGGAAGGACGAGGAGACAGGGAAAAGCATGGTGACAAAAGCGGGACCGCAGGAGAACGAGGGGTCAAATTTCGAGGGGAAAGAGGACAGGTCAGACACTGGTGGAAACGTCCAGAGAGCCATCAGATACCCGTGCCCTGGTTTAGAGAGAGCTGGGCGTAGGGTAGATTTATGGTAAAAAGGGAATGACTATTGCCTAAAATCTTCCCTTCCAATTCTGCTGGTATGTCCTTTAGTGTTCTTTGGAATAATGCCAACAAAACAAATTGATCAGATAAATCATTTATATTGATGGCATATGCTTATATGAATCTAATTTACAAAATCATACATGGCACAAATTAAGCAACCTCTGATATGTTCTGACAGCCTTTGCTTGTCATTTGCCCCCGTGCTATTTTGTTCAATCATTTCCTGCTCCTCAGTTTTCCTTCTCAGCAGGTTTTATATACTTTCCTTATCCTTTACTGCTCTCTGGTTCTCTCCTCTCCTTTTTACCCTCCTCCCTTTTCTTCTTATACACTAGTTATCTAACCACTGTGTTCACCTTTCTCATGTGTGTGATCCTGTTGAAGTCATACACATTGCCAAGTATGGGATTAATTTCCAAGACCTCTTTTAAAATTTTACCATGAATATTGGAGTCCTCTCCATGGGTTCCTTCTCCTCGGCTCCCACAGCACCTTGATTATTTCTATGCCTGCCTTTTAGATATGGTGGCATAATGATCTGTTTTTTAATGTATCTTGCCTGCTAGACTTCGAGCTCTTTGAGGCTAGGTATTAAAATTACCTACCTTTTATTTCTTAGTGCCCAGAACGGCCTCTAATGCATAGCAGTTGTGTACTTTCAACAATAAACATATGCTGAAAGACAGGATGAGAGAGTTCCTGATGCCTGTGTGCATAGCAAATGCAGAGACTGAGTTTCAGCAGAAAGGGTAGAGCTACTTCTGACTCCAGGATCGTGATTAGAGGTGAGGAATGAACTTATGACCTTCTCATGTCATTCATTTATTCCCTAGCACAGGTCTTCACACAGACTGCAGAGATTCAGTAAATCAAGAACTCAGTAATAGAAATCCAACCGTTTCCAACTATTTCACTTTTAACCCATTATGAGATAAATTAGCCATACAGTTAATTAGAATACAGTAAAAGCCTGACGTTAGATCCTTCGTCACATCAGTGTGGGGTAGAGAAGCAGGAATCTACATCCCTTTATTGCAGATGCTGGAACCAAGGTATGCACAAGATCAATGACTAAATTCTGGCTTCTGCCCAGTCTTCGGCCCACCAGACCTCAGTGACTATTGATAGAAGTGGTGGGGATGGTGGCAGGTTGCCATGAGATAAAACAGTGGCGTCAGCCGCAGACTCAATTTCAAACGCCGGTAACACATACACTCTACACCAGTGACACAGTTCTCAGATGGTGTCCAATCCAAGCCAGTGGCCATGACTCTTCATTGTCTACCTGTGCCTTTTATTAATATAAAAGCTTACCCTGGATTGCCTGATGCATTTTTAAAAGCTTACTGCCAGGTTGTAAATTTCAGAGCTGCCTTGCAGGCTTTATTCTCAGACAAGGTTCAATACTTCCTAGAACATTGACTTCACATGAATAAAGGAAAAGGAAAAAAGTAGGGCTTTTTTTTTTTCCAGCAAAGAGCTTGAACTCTTCAACAGGAGCTTTGGAATGGTGCTTCTGTGCTCCCAAAGGGCACTGTGTGTGTAAGATGTCCCGAGTCAAAGTGACTGTTATGATTAACCTATTTATTATTTTGACATTGTACCGAAAAAGAGAGGGAAGAGTCCTTTTCTCTGCTTCTGTCTGGCTTGGCTAACCATGTTACTGGGAGAGAAGAGAAAAATTGATTGAAAGCAGAGGCACAGGGGTATAAAAACCCTTTTCATGATCTTCACACAACTCGAGTTTCTATGTCTTTCCTTTTAATGGATTAGCGTTATGCTAAAGGGCTGAGGTCACTTCAGAATACCGAAGTGTCAACATCAGCAGAGGGTGAAATGTGTAGCAGGTGTGGAATAAATGTACAGTGTTTTAAATATTTACATCTGCAAATGGAAGTCCTATTTCTATCCTCTGATGACTTCCCCAGACTTTTATCTACTGAGGAGGAGAGACTATTAGACTCCCCTTATCCTGGGCTTCCCAACGCTTCCTCAAGTTTTCTGAAACTCCAGGACTCCGCCCTTACTCTCATTCATAAATGAGGCTACGATCTGAGTCTTGGTTTAGAAATCTGTAAAATGGGATGTTGAGAAAATTAATGAGACAATGTATGAAAGAATCAATCCAATGCTTGGCATGTAACTGGCACTCAATGAATGTTATTTCCATTCCTTTTTATATGTTCTTCTCATGGCCATATAGTTAGGCAAGGAGATGGGCAATTTTAATTGCCAGTGTCTGGTATATTATAAAACATTTTGTTATTATCCTTAATCTCTTCATAATTATCTTTTGCTCACTCTGTCTTACATACACAACCAACTTCTTCCCATTTCTAATAATTTGGGGGAAACAGAAAAGAGATAAAATGCTAAAATCCTATTTTACATCATTACAGGCAATGATTCCTCCCAAGACCCCCTCTGTTGGTCTGCTAAAAATTAGCCTTTCCCTGCTCTGAGCATCTTTCAAATTTACCTTTACACCTTGGCTACAATGAGAATCACCTGGGGGCTTTTTCAATTGCCCATGGCCAGTCTGAACCAGATAAATCAGGATCCTAGGACCTGGCATCAGTAGAGACCCACTCCCCTACTCCATGATGCCTTGAAAATGCAAAACTCATTCCTGCCTCCAGGCCTCTCATGCTCTTTGCTAATCCAAGTCTCACTTTCTCCCACCAATAATTAAATGAAACAAGTATCTGTGGAGCAAATACCACATGCCCAGCCCTGTGCCGAAATATTTCAGCCTATGAATTTGCTGTCTATTTCACAGAGAAAACAGGGGTCATCAAAATGCCTCCCCAGACTTCTTCATCTCAGCTGATTATAAATCCCACTTCCTCCCCCTCTGCAGGGGACCTTGTTCCTTCAGTTACTCTGTATCCCTTCAGCATTTAAATATGTGCAAATATTTGCCACTTAAAATTAACTTAAAAATATACCTCTTATGCCCTATTTTCAGGCAAGCTCCTGCAAAAGAATAGCCTAGATCCGTGTCTTATTCCCCTCCTAATAATTTCTTAATTCACATTTATCTGGTTTTGGTCAGAAATTGCTCTCACTAAAGTGCCAATGACCAATTACCTGTCAGATGTTTGTCTTCTCTGTCACACTGGACAGTATTAACTTGTCCTTCAAATTCTTACTCGCTTCATGCTTGGGGCTATACTTCTCTGTTGTCTACTACCAGTGTCTTACGACTTCTCACTCTTGTTTATTAGCTGTTAGTTATTAGAGTGTCACTTCTTAAGTACTAGTTCCTCCAGGGTACAGGCCTGAGTCCTGTATATATACTCTCTAGTTAATTTCACCTATACCCATGCTTCCATTTTCATTTTGATTATGTTATTTCTATACCCTCTGACCTCACTCCTAAACTCCAAACCCTTATTTACAACTAACTAACCAGTGACAGTCCCTGCCAGATGCCTCATATTCGTCAAACATGACCTGTTCAAAAGAGAATTTGCTATCTGTTCTTCCTGATAATTCTGTTCTTCAAAGGGCATCCTGTTTTTCAAAAGTGGTACCATACCCTATTGCCCAAACCATTAAGTAAGACTCTTTCTTTTTCCTTATTTTCATACCCAATTTAACAGTAAGGTGTTGCTTTTCAATTTTTTTCCCATACAGCCACTCTTTAGTTCCAGCTCAAATCATGTGATGCATGAACAATAATCATAAACCTGTTCTCTGTGCTCAGCTTTGCTTCCCTTCAATCTGGCTTCCACCATGTTCCTGAGTTCCTGATTGATGGGTAGAAAACTCAGATCAAAAAATGCTCAACATCACTCAGCATCCGGGAAATGCAAATCAAAACCACATTGAGATACCATCTAACCCCAGTTAGGATGGCTAAAATCCAAAAGACTATGAACGATAAATGCTGGCGAGGCTGTGGAGAAAAAGGAACTCTCATACATTGTTGGTGGGACTGCAAACTGGTGCAGCCTCTATGGAAAATGGTATGGAGGTTCCTTAAACAATTGCAAATAGATCTACCATACGACCCAGCCATCCCACTGTTGGGAATATACCCAGAGGAATGGAAATCATCAAGTCGAAGGTATACCTGTTCCCCAGTGTTCATCGCAGCACTCTTTACAATAGCCAAGAGTTGGAACCAGCCCAAATGCCCATCATCAGATGAGTGGATACGGAAAATGTGGTACATCTACACAATGGAATACTACGCAGCTATAAAAACGAATGAAATACTGCCATTTGCAACAACATGGATGGACCTTGAGAGAATTATATTAAGTGAAACAAGTCAGGCACAGAAAGAGAAATACCACATGTTCTCACTTATTGGAGGGAGCTAAAAATTAATATATAAATTCACACACACACATACACACACACACACACACAAACCGGGGGGGGGGGGGAAGAAGATATAACAACCACAATTATTTGAAGTTGATACAACAAGCAAACAGAAAGGACATTGTTGGGGGGGAGGGGGGGAGGGAGAAGGGAGGGAGGTTTTGGTGATGGGGAGCAATAATCAGCTACAATGTATATCGACAAAATAAAATTAAAAAAAAAAAAAGTTAAAAAAAAAAAAAAAAAAGAAAACTCAGATCTGATCTGATTCCTCCACTTCAGTAAATCATTTGGACTGCTGGCATCTCCTCCAGAAGGTTAGTAAACACCAGGCCTTGTGATGCTGTTCTGGGCTGAATTATACCCCACTCTCCCATTCTAATGTGTAAGTCCTAACCCCTCCACCACCTCAGAATATGACTGTATATGGAGTCAGGGCCTTTAAAGAGGTAATTAAGGTAAAATGAGGTCATATGGGCAAGTCCTAATCCAATATGACTAGTGTCCTCATTAAAAGAAATTAGGACACAAACACACATGGAGGGAAGACCACTTGAAGACACAGGGAGAAAATGCCATCTACAAACCAAGGGGAAAGATGCTCAGAAGAAACCAACCCTCTGGGCACCTTGATCTGGGACCCGCAGACTCCAGAATGGTGAGAAAATAAATTTCTGTTGTTTAAGCCGCCCAGTCTGTGTTACTTTGTTATGGCAGCCTGAGCAAACTGGTATACATGCCTGTCCTTAATTGATCTTCAAAGCAGAGCTCAAGTATTTCTGCATCCTCAGGCTGAGCCAGGTAGCCCTCCTTTGAGCTCTGCATCTGTGTTCCAAAAGCAGCAAACAAATCAACAGTAAAGACAAGAGCATGGCAGCAGTTGTCATTTCTGAAGCACCTGTGATGTGCTCTATGTTCAGTCCTCTACAGAAGTTACACCATTTATACAACATCTATAATAGGGAGGTAATATCCCCTTTGTCCCTGGGGTTCAGTGAGGTTGAAGATGATGCTAAGAAAACAGGGACTCGAACAGACACTGTACACCAGTGTACCCAGCAACATTATTCACAATAGCCAAAAGGTAGAAACAACCCAAATGACCATTGACAGATAAATAAATAAAATATGGTGTATATATATATATATATATATATATATATATGTATATAATTAATATTCAGTCATAAAAAGAAATAAAATTTGACACATGCTACAACATGGATAAACTTTGAGAACATTTTGCTAAGTAAAATAAGCCAAACACAAAAGGACAAAGATTGTACAATCCCAATTATATGAGGTAACTAGAGTAGGCAGATTCACAGAGCCAGAAAGTAGAATGGTGGATGCCAGGGACTAGGGGGAGGATAAGGAATGAGGAGTTATTATTTAGTGGGTACAGAATTTCTGTTGTGATGATAAAAAAAGTTCTGGAAGTGGATAGTGTTAATGTTTACACAACATTGTGAATTTCTTAATGCTACTGAATTATATACTTAAAAATGGTCAAAGTGGTAAATTTTTTAAAAATTCAATTAAAATTAGTTTAAAAAAATAGGAAGACAGTACTAAACCAAACAGTATCAGAATGTAAGTAATCCAGCATATAATTGCAGACCTTGAGGATGACCATCGCCTTGGAGGCTAGTGGCCCACTCAATGGATACTTCTCTTATCTTAACATAAAGATAATATCACTCTGATTTGTTCCAGTAACCAAATCCATCTCAGCTCAGATACATTCTAATTAGTCTAAGCCCATCAGCCTATTACTGATTATTGGTTTAGAGGAAGGCTTGTAGATGACTGGCCAGTCAGTCTGAGAGAACATTTTACAGGCTTCTGCATAAGGTGTCCAGTCTGGCTCTTGTTACCTCTTGATGTGATGCCCGGAGTGGCAACAGTCATTTTGTGGCCACAAGGATAACTAGCCTGAGGACATCAGAGCAGAAAGATGGTAAGAGCCTGAATCTTTTGTGACATCCTATAGCCTATGAAATAATCAACCTTGATGTCACTCTGTCTCCATTTTCTTGTTTACTGTAGTGGAATTATTACTGCACCTGAAAACATTCTAACAGACACAGACTGATTCATCATGTCCCCAATCCTTTGCAATCTTGGGCAGAAAGCAGGCAGTCCATAAATGTTTGCCAAATGAATGAAGATACTTCTGTCCTAACCACGTTAGCTCAATATAGACAATGAGGCAAGATGAATACTCTCAAATCTTTGGGAGAACAAGAGAAGATACTAGACAGATAGAAAAGATGACATCATATTTAAATCTGCAATTATTGATATACTTCTTAATTGAACAAAACCCAGATAAACTCTCCTTTTGGTATAGAATATATTATTTAAGGCGGCCCTTGTCAATTCAACTTTAAATGCTTATGCTTCTTTTAAATTTATTTCACCCTAAGAGTGAAACAATAGCTGTGCTCAAAGAGCACATTTTTAATAAAGTCCAAGAAATAAGTACCAATTGTTTCTGATTCCAATCAAATGTTTATCTACCCTGGTAGGTTGTTCCTTGGGCAGACAAATGAGTCAGTTCTCTGGGGGCCTCACCTGTATCAATCATTCCTTGCTGTGCATAAAGACATGTTCTAGAAAACAAATATTTGACCAACATTATACTTAACTGTCACCAAAATATTCTAAAAATGGTTGTGGCTTTGTGTGTGATCTCCTCTGCTAATCTTGGTGAGTAAAATTTTAAGTCTTTTAGTATTTTACAGAAGTTCTATCAGGTCTCTACCTTTCTAAAAAGTATTAATTTCCACACTCTTTGCAATAACTTGAATATGTGGGGAATCTCTGCCTTATGCAATGTTTATGTTTTGCTGAACATTCGTATTTAATGCTAAGGAAGGAAGTGTGGTGGTTACACGCATGAATGGGTGTGAGTCATAGTCTACCGCTCTTTGTTGTGTGTCTCTGGTTAGGCAATTTTATCCTGTTTTTGACTTAGTTTCTCAATATGGAAAATGGGGATAATAGTCTGTCTTGCCAGGGTGGCTGTAGTAATGAAATCAAATAGTGTGTGTGCAGCTTTTAGAACAGTTTCTACAACTTAATACATGGGAGCTAATTAGATTGGGTTCTAGTTTTCTGTGGTTTGGAAACTAGGTGAAATGCAAAACCTGTAGGAAGTAGAGAGAGGCTGGTGTCTACAAGGAGAAAAAACTGGCTGGTCTCACAAGTGACCCTGGAATTATTACTGCTCCTGAAAGCATTCTAACAGACACAGACTGATGCAACATTGTGTCCCCTGTCATTTGCAATCTTGGGCACAAAGCAGGCAATCTATAAATGTTTGCTGAATGCAAAGATACTTCTGTCCTAACACAGTTAGCAATACAGACAAGGAGGCAAGATGAATACTCTCAAATCTTTGGGAGAACAATAGAAGATACCAGACAGAAAAGATGGCTGGTCTCACAAGTGACCCTGTCTTGGTCAAGTCACTGTGCTCAAGAGTCTGTGTTCCTCGGCTTGCAGATCTACAGACTCAGTTTGGTTTATTTCCCAGGGTTGTTTTGTGACGAGGGAATCAGAGACGGAGAATTGGTTTTCTGATAGAAATGTGTGCAGGAGTCAGGCTGTAATTATTTCTAACAGAGGGCTGACACAGGCACTTGGACTAGGGCAAGTCCCTGACCATGGTGTCTTGTCCCTGGACAGAGTATGGATGAGTATAAGTAGTCTTAAATTAACAAGTACCCTGGAGACTCTTATTTCATCTAAGATCTGAGCTACCCAAGCCTGCTCTGCATTGGCAGATTTGCTGTTCTTCACGTATGTAAATAACATTGATTAGGACGTAGCTCCTTGTTCCATGTGCTTTTGGCCCAGGAAAATTTGGTCTCTCAAGTGCCTTTTCATGTATCTGATCATCTACATTATGTGTTGACTTTTGTCATTCAGGCTACCCCTGAAATTCTTGCCCCAAACTCTCCGTAGTCCAAAGTGATGCCAGAGCTGTAAAATCATAAACTAATCTAACTACAGCTGAACTAAAAAGAGAACATACCAGTCAGGGTCTACCTGAACTCTCACAGTAGCTGTGTCAAAAGAAATACTGTTTCAATGAGCTTTTCTAGCAAGAAGAATGCTTGAGTTCTTTCAGATCAGAAAAGAAAGCCTAAAACACTTTTAACTTGCAGACTCAACAGAATCTGTGAAAGAGAAACAGATGAAAGGCAAATCACTGGTGCTATCCTGGTACTTTTTAGTATATGATTGACACAAAGAAAAAAAGTCAGCTCCACAAAAGGAAGAACTCTTTTAACAATTACATTCCCCCCAACCTGAAACAGATTGCTTGGTGAGCCATCAGGATCCCCATCACTGGAAGGCTTTAAGGAGGAGATGGGAATTAGACTGCACACCCTTGCCAGGTCCCTTCCCAATCCACATGTCTCTACTGTAAGATCCTTGATGTTTAATCATGTAGAATCAATTCTAAAGGCCCCAGGACTTTACAGTGATGGTGAGTTTATGTCACTATGAAAGATGTCCTGGAGAACATGATGCCTGAGCTGGACCTTGAAGGATGGTGATGATGGAGATGGAAGGAAGAAGTAGATGAGCCACTCTGTACATCAGGAATGACACTGACAAAAGTATGGGGACAGCATCAGCAAAACATATTCCAACCTGCCCTGCCTGGTCTCCCTGCTGTTGTCTTTTCCTGCTTCATGTGGCAGGATGTTTCTTCCTAAATCTCTGCTTTCACTGTATTCCTCCTTAATAAATTGAATGCACCCAAGAAAAATTCTGATACTCCTCAGTTGTCCTTTAAGGTCCCCCTTAGATGGCCCATTTTTCAGAATCTAGTGCATAATGTGCCAAGACAAGAATTTTCTGCTCAGCTGGACTTCCCTGGCCTGTTAAAGGAACTAACTTCTCCCTGACATGGCCTGCACTCAACATTTGCTCTGTCTTGTCTTCTTTCACTGATTTCACCAGAGCTGGAAGGAAACCTCAAGTGTTACATGTGAGAGTCACAATTAAATGCAGTAAATACCTCAGTTACTATCTGATAGGTTTGGAGTCTACTTCTCTCCATCTTTACTGACTTTTTTCCATGCTGCTTCTGGCCAGTGCTTCTCAAATTTCCATAGGCATATACCAATCCATTGCAGATTCCAATTCAGAACTTCTGGGTGGGACCTGAGATTATGCATTTCTAGTAAGTTCCCAAGTGATGTGAATGCTGCTGGTCCACGGCCCACATTTTGAGTAGCAAGGTTCTAGGGTCAAACTCCTTTCTCCCCTGCTTGGGCCAAGTGGCCTCAGGTGTTTGTTCCTTCTCTGATCTGGGCCATTCATTTCTTCTTTTCAGTACCAAGGTCTCAATCAGTTTCCTCCCTACCCCTACAGAGTATGTAGAGCCCTCCTGGTTAATGAGGCATCTGCCTAACACTCCTGACCTCTCTGTTCCACTGCTGCCCTTGCTCAGGCTGGAGCTGAAGTCATGAGGACTGATGAGTTCCCAGAGCAAGTGAATATATAAGGAAAAGAGCAGGATCAAGTCTCTTAGGTGGGAAACGAGAAGTGGAAAGGAGAGACTATATGGAAAGAGGAGAGGAGACCACACAGGGTTGCTGAAAGCAAGTATTTCTGGAGCATAGTTTGCCAAGCCACCCTTAAATCCCTCCGCACATCGCTTCTCTTCTCTGTCATCTCATCTTCTCTATTTCTAGAATGGTACATTTTGGACTTGATTGTATGTTATATTTCTTTTATTTAGGGGTCCACCCTGCTTCCATAATGAGATTTAAGTTGGCTTATAAGTTTAAGGGTACTATAAAAGAGGTCAATATTTTTAACAAACCAACAGTTGTCTTTTCTTTCTCTCTCTTTCTTATTTCTTTCCTTTTTTTAAGAAAAGAAATCTACATGTCCTCGTTTGATCACAGAAATGAGCTGTGATTACTATAATGTTCTTTGATTCTAAGTTCTTTCCCATACTACACTGTAAACTCCCAGCCAGCCTTAGTTTTGCACTAAAAGGACCAATTGCTTCCCTATTTCTCAGACTGGACATGGTTGGGCTTCCAACAACTGCTTAATAAAATAATTGCTGACTTGAATTGGTAACATATACTACCCTCCTCTGCACAGCACTAGATTATCAAATGGCATAGGAATCTTCTGTGTTCCTCAAAAATTGATTAAAATTTATATTGGTGTTTTTGATAACACTTTGCTTCAATTTCTGGATATTCTGCATGATTTCCTAATATTTATATATGAAAACTTAGAGCATAAGGACCTTTTACAATGATTCAGGGTAATCTCATTTTGCAGATGAGGAGTCTGCAGAGAGGTTAAAATGGCTTAACTAATGTTACTCTAAAAATTACTGACGGGCACATTTGACTACTCTATTGTACTTTAAATTTTGAGCTAAAGATTTTGTACCTTCTTGGCCAAAAACATTTTTTGCTTTTGTTTTTTTAAAGAATCAAATGAATTTTTTTTTCTGTAAAATATTCACTGGCTTAGTATAACATGGCTTTTCAATTCAGTGTATGTTTCAGCTATTTCCAATCATTCTAAGGTGGTCAATTATGTCAATCAAGTACTTCTGGTAATTAAACTTTTGTAATTTTATTATTATCATTACATTAAGTATGTTTGTGGCACAAACAAGGTGGGTATGGTCTACTCCATTGATGGAGATGAAGCAAAACACTGGGTTATCTTTGGAACATCACATTTGCAAGAGGTTTATCATTACTCTGACCCACACTGAATAATTCAACATGGGATAATACATCAAAGGTGTAGGCAATAAATCTAAGTCCAGATGACTAAGGAAAGTTATTTCTTCAATTAAGTATTTTGAAAATAACTTCAGAATGTCTCTACTTTGCAGCATCAATGCAAATGGAAAGTCATAGTCTAAAATTGTTAGATGTTATAGATTACCTACAACTCAGGAAGAAATGTCAATACATGCAAAAGGCACTTTAAATATATCACTAAATACATTTTATAATGATTTCCATCTAGGGACATTACAATGCTCTAGAAGGGACAAAAGTGAGGTTCCTTAATTTTTTGTAAATATTAATGCATTTTCATGCATTGTGTCATGGTTGGGAAGGAAACACCATTCATGACTCATGGTGCTAAAGATGATCTAGAATCAATGAAAGACTAAATCATCAATACATCAATCTGTGTGCTCCCAACCAGAGAGACTAATGTGAAAATTAATGACCTTTAAAACTCAAGGAATGCACATACATCAATCTAATTGAAAAAAGAACTGATAAAGTGTCCCATCATTTACTGCCAACAAACAGAAAGGAGAGATTAATGATACATGTTGATCAAATACAGTACATAAAGAGTAAGATACCATTTTGCAATCATTGCAGGCCCTGATATAGTCTTGGGTTTCTTTTGTAGTGAAGGTTGGACTGCAAAAATGACTAACAATATGTAATAAAACTCCCATGACCCTCTAGACAGATAAGAGAAGTTTTCTATGATCTAAAATGCACCCACTCAGCAGTTTATACCTAGAGTACAGATTAATCTTGGGAGCAGGAAAGATCACAAAGACTTCCATGTTTTAAAAAGCAAAAAGCCTTCTTTATTCGGTTATTTTCTCAACTCATGGGTGCATAGAGTATTATTTTGACATCACCGTAGTTTTGTTTCTATTCATCAAACTCCTTTCTTATTAAAGAAGAAAAAGTCCTTGAGATAAATGCAGTGTCATTACAGGGCAGTTCTCTATGCTGGTATTGAGAGAGCTGTAGAGAATGAACTGGAGAATAGGGCACAACATACAATTTAGAAAGATGGTCACTTACAGTTATTTAAAATAACATCTCTCTTGTCCCAGCGGCTGCCTTGGGAACACAGGCCACCCTCTTATCTCTTGTAACCCTTCTCATTTAGCCAGCATCAAAAGTAATTTTCTGTAAGTGTTGAAGAGATTATATGTTGTACATACACTGTGCACAGATACAAAGCATTGTTTCATACGTATACTCTCTACATACATACCTCTAGAGATTCACAGAATAAAGTAGAGTTTCTCCAGCTTAGTCAGAATGAACTCCTTTGGGCTTGTTGGCCTCTTATCATTCCTGATGCCGTGTAAACTTGATCAAAGCTTTTCCTTCAGAAAACTGCTTTTTTTTCTTTTTATTCTGGGTGCCCCTTTCATAGCCATCTCCCTAGAAAACCCTAATTTTCTTTCACTGGAAATGGCAGTCTTGGGGTTACTAGAGAGCATGTCATATCCTTGAGCTCTGTTTCTACCAAATAATTGCTCTTTTCCTCCTGTCACTGTCCATTTAGGCTTCCCTATCATTTATGGCTTTTGAACACACAGCCATGTGATCAGTGCTGGGGAAAAAGGAAGTCTGCACATTCTGATTTCTTTAAATTCTGTCATTCATCTTACAAACATGTAAGCTATCCTCATGATTGATACCAAAGATAGCACACACTGAGATGCAAGATTGTTTCTGGTGACGGTGGTAGTGGTGGGAAAAGCTGCGAGATGCAATTCTCTACAATTAATATCCTATTTTATCCTCGATCTCAGCATTGAAATCTATTTTCTGGCATGTGTAGCTTCCTACTAATTTAACAGAGGTTTAACCAGCAGGGGCGCAGGTTAAAAATCTCCTTTATTGTTTACTCATGATGAAGAATAGCCTGAGAAAAACAGACGTAACCAGGACTAAGTCAGCCTTCTCTGCATGACCTAGTTGCAGATCACCTTATTACTAAATATAATTACAGTCAGTACACAGGGCTCTGAAAAGATTCCATAAAGGACACATTCACAAAAACGAATAGGATGGATAGTCTTGTTTCAAATCTAAGGTTTAATATAACAAAGTCACAGGACAGCCTTGGTTCTAGACACATGGGTGACAAATCTCTCTTTGGTTGAGGGAAGTGAGAGGAAATGACAGGACATTGCAAGCCACCCAAGGAGCATCCCAGCAGCCCCATCTCAAGAATGACAAGAGTTCCACCATTGTTAGTGTGCCAGGAGAGTATCAGGAGCCTGCTGGGGAACTAAGTAGACAGCAGGCATCAGCCAGGACAGCGCTGGAAGAATGTGTTCCTGAGATTAATGTTTCACAGCTGTGATGGAGACCTGGATCCAGGCATCGCCGATGGGTTTTGCAGCGGGAAACAGATGAGAAATTACAGAATCCAAAGAGCCTGCTGCATCAAGTCAGTGATAAATTTACAACCATGAGACAACTGGAGGTAGAGAAAAAGGTAGCCACTCTTAGCTCTGATTTTTCTCTGAGTCCTAACTTGCACAAGTTCTACACTTCTTGGTCAGGCAATTTTTCCTCGCTGTTTACCTTTCATAGGTTTGAATATTTTCCTCTTTTAATTCTATGGCAGTATCAAATAATCCCTTCTGTGTCTGAAACTTTAAATTGTTTTCACATCTTTAAGAGGGATTTAAAAAACATTTTTTAATAGAAAATTTCCAAGAGTTACAAAAGAAGGGAGAACAGTATGATGAATTCTCATGTACCCATCACCCACCTCCATCAGTGATCAACTCATGGCCAATCTTGTTTCACCTAAAATCCATCCCCCATCCAATTCCCTCATTCCCAGATTATATTAAAAGAAACCCCAACCTTCCCATCATTTCTTTTACAGGGGAGTTGTAATCAAGTCTCCTACAGGAAGCTGGCAGTTTAGTTTGCAGTTTTATTTTTTTCTACCTCTATTAGGAGCAAGAGTATTTTGGAGTCTTTTATTATTTACTTACCGTCCATTTTTATTATAATTAAAAGCACAATTGTACAGTTAAGATAATTGCTAAAAATGTGCATGTGGATATTTTTAGATAAGCAAGTTCAGTAGTGATTCACTATATTTAACCCCTTTTGGGCTCTGATTGAGCACTGTAAAATATTTACATGGTGTGAAATAAATGTAAGAAAACAGCACTCAAACTATACAGGAATTCTGTTAAAGCTTTTTCCACAACTATATTTGATCGCTTAACATACTTTTCAAAAGATGTCACATGTTTCACAAAGACAGACTCCTTTTTATTGTGTAGTGTTTACAATCAGTATCAAAAGGTTAAAATCTAAAATGTTTGCTCGAGTTTATTTCCCAGATTGAACTGTAAATTATGTAGGCAGAGACTTTTTCTTAAACTCCTTGGTGTTCATTCATGGTGCCTGATATAGTACTTCGCATTTATTAATGCTTAACAAAGACTTGTCAATTTATTGGTCTATGTTGCTTCTCATTATAAAACCTTGGTACTGAGAGATTCTTTAGCATAGGAACAAATGTGTGCTGCCACTAGACTTTTCCTGTGCCCATGGCAGACATAATTGTTATGCAGCCTCAGCATCCTTGGCATGCAAACTGCAACATATTTTCCATCCTGCTGTACGTTATTTAGTTAGGGAAGAGATTGGAATCACTCATTTGGCCTTTGAACTTGTCAAATGTCCTGTTTTAAATGTTCTTCAGGTCAATTATGCTAAAAAGTAACAAATACTGTGGTCAAAGCATGGTTTCCCAGTAAGGAGATCTGAGTTCAAATTGTAACCTCATTACTCACTAGCTGTATGACTTTGAGCAAATCACCTATCTCCATCAACTTTTGCTTTTCATCTCTAAAATTTGGATAATAATATCCTCCTTCCTTCAGAGGGGTTTTGTGGGGGTCCAATGAAATAATGAATCTGGAAAGCTTTTTAAACTATAACACTCTATACAAATGTCTGTTCATATAGAAGATATCTTAGAAGTCATGTAAATAACCACAGATCTTTTTTCAGGATACTCCAGTGCAAGCTTAATGAAACACCAGTTTTCAATCTTACATACACTCACCTGTCCCTTTGATTCTCTCTTTTGTATGACTGTCTTAGTGGCTTAGGATATATAGAGGATCCTTCAAAATGTAATCTGAGGTCTCATGAAACTCTATTACACTCTATTGTGATCAGCCCAGGCAAACAAAAGTGCATGGGGATCAAATTGACAGGATAGAAAATGAGATAGAAAGCATAGTGAAAAGTTGGAGGTGAAAGGAATTTTCACAGGATTTTGGGATATTGTTGGGAAGACCAATTTTAAAAGAATAGCCTTTGGTGATTTCCCTAAAGCTTTGGCCTCATCAACCTCCTGCTCTAACCAGGTGACTAACTGGCTGTATGTTACATTTAAAAAGCTTTCCAAGAAAGCTGCTCCTGATTCTCTCAGCATGTTTGCATATATGACAATATGGAAAATATGCAATGGTTAATTTTCCTAACCACCCTGAAACTAACATATTTGCAACACGTTTCATCAGCAACTTAGTAAATTGCCATTTAAGAGGTACATTACTTTTACAACAGTATCATAAAACTCCTGCTGCCAGCTGTAATTCACAGGTGGTAGCTGAGGAAAGTGGGTTCAACAGTACTTCAATATCCCTCTGTCCTGAGGTGCTAGTTTCTAAGTAACAGCCTGGCCATGTGTGTGAACATGTTTCTACTTTGGGGGTTTTGAGTCAAAATAATTTATAAACCTATCTCTCTGTCTCTTTCTTTAAGCCTAAAATGCTCTTGGGCATATCAGCAGCTGTATGGAAATTGTTCTGGTGACTAGAGGGTCCCATCTGAAGGTCACTTTGTACAATATTTGAGAGATGCTTCACACCTGTTTTTGGCATACAGGTTCTTGGGTGATATTTAAAGTGAATTTTAGATGCATAACAAGAATGATAAGAAATGAAGGTTTTTTTCATTCACCATGTTATCCAGGGGGAAAAAAATCTAGTGAAATAAGGACATGAGGTTACATGATGCTGGTTACTTTAAATTTTTATAACACCTCATCTCCAATTCAAATGTCAAGTCAAAGTAGATGTCTTCAGTACTTTGAAAATCTCTCCGAATCATTCAACCAAATTTGGAAGCATCCATCCAAATGCCGACGGGGCTGTCAGAGCAGAAAGTGAGGACAGAGAAATCAGTGTCACCGGTAAACTGAATAGGGAGCTGACAACTTTTTTTGAGGGAAAATGAAAATGTCATTACCAATGGCTTTTAAAAATATGACTTGTCAGGTTCCTACAAATATGATCCTAATAATTCCACGTGCTTTCCATACACCGCCCCCAAAATTCTGCCTTTCTTTCTTTTCAGCAAAGAGGTAAAACTTCATATTAAAAAAAAAATCATGTGGCCACTCTGTCTTTACTTATAACCCTTTCAGCAACTTCAACACCCTGAAGCTTTACTTCTTACTCCCTTTATTCTTGTCTTTTATATAAATTGATGTGATGTCCATGACTGAGCCTTATGTTTTTTTTTGAAAAACCCAAACACTTCCTATTTTGCTCTTTCAAAAAAGACAAGGGAAATGTTTAAAAAACTTCTCAGGTAATTGTAGGTAACTTTACATTTTATTATTTTATTCCTTATTCTCTCTCCTTGCAGATTTGGACAAATTACAGATTTATTATTTGATAGACATTTAGTTCTAGATGGAAAGCTTGAGGTAGTGTCCAAACTCTTAATTTAACAGAGGAGGAAACTGAGGCTCAGACATGCACAATGTCTTCCCAGAGGTCTCACGGGAGGCAACCAGTGACAATGTCTTCCTATTGTTTCCCAAAGCCACTTCTTATCCAAATAATGTCAACATAATTTAGCATTTGAAGCTATGTGTTGACCCCCAAAACAGTCAAATGCAGTTTTTATCAGACTCTAACTTGGCAAAGTACAGAGCAGTCATTTTATTCTTCCTCTTTGCCCCTGGCATGAGGGCAGCTTTACCACCTTGGAAAGTGAGAAGGAAACTGAGGCAGAGAAAGATGAAGTACACTGACCAGCCTACATGGCACAGCATTTAGATCTAAGCTGCAGTTTTTTACTTACTCCCATTTGACTAAATAGTGTTCTTCTGAGGCGGACGAACAGCTTTGTCTGCACAGGATATACGACGAACCAAAAATAGTTTGCATGGTCTACTGGTAGACATAAAATGCATGAGGTCAGCCCAGAGTCCATAAGGAACGAGCACTAATGTATTCTTCTGCTCACTTTGATTTGCTAACAAAATCATGCAGTTTTTAAAAGGGGAGGGCAGAGTTTAACGATTAGAGAAAAAAAAAATTAGAAATGTCAAGTGTAATCCTTTGAAAGGGGTAGTGAAAGCTCAGGAGTATAACTGTTTTGATGTTCTGAGTCCTGCCAATGAGTGACAGGGAAAATGAAGACCCTTTCAGATACATGCATTGTGTTCCTGTCAAAGATGGCTGAAGTTCTGTTCAAACACCTGTTTCTAGTCGTTATGAATATTAAAAGCCTCTGTGATTTTTCTTCCGGAAGCAATGATTTTGAAGTGTAACAGTACTGTAACAGTACACAAAAGACATCATCTCAGTCTTGTTCCAATTCACTGCCAGTCCTTCGTTTTCCCTGAGGACGTGCAAAATTTAAAAAATTTGCAGCAGTTCAATTTGTAGACGTAGGTCAAGTTGAAACCGAGAAACAGGGTTGCTTTTTTAAAAAAATAAATAATAATGAGTATTAGTCATTCTAATTTTGTTTTACACGTGATTTGCTTTTAATTTAGCCTAAATGTGTTAATCACATAAATTGATATGAAAATATAAGATAAAGGAGCCCTGGAAGAGATGAAGGCAGCCTTTCCAAGGATGTCATTGCATCATTAATAGTCGTGGAACTGTCAATCATATATGGAGACCGATTTCATTAGATAGATAATTCTCTGACAATTAAAATTTATGTATTTGAAATGTGCATGGGCATTCCAGAATGCACTAATTTTTTTTCAAAATTTAGTTAACACAGATTATGAGTCCTTCCAAAATTAAATAAAGGTGTGTGGCATGAGCCAATTGGAATTTATGTAGTTTCTTAGAAACATGTATTACAGATCCAACAGACTGGATAGAATATTGCCAACCACTGTTTCAGAATTCTTTTTCCCTGTTTTAAATGAAATTGTATTACACGAATCACAGCCCCATAAAATGATCACTTGTAATTAATTCCTTCCAGATTTCACTAATTCTGGCCCCAACTAATCCCCACTTTTGTGAAGGAATCTGACCCACTATAATTCCTAATCACTGGAGCCAGTTTCAGTGGGTACCACTTTAAGGCTGTTGGAAACCAAATGTCCTAATTCTTCTCAAAATTCAGGAGGCAAAGACTGTGGGGTCAGGAAATTACATTTGGGCTGTCTAGAATTTGTGATCAACGTTTCAAGTCACTCGTCCACATTCAGGGGTGGAGATAAAGCCCCCTTATGAAAGGACTTGCTTCCCATTGCTGCCCATACTTCTTTGTCTCTTTGGAAGTTAATCCAGATGGAGTGGAAATGAAGCAACCTGACCTCCTCTTTCTTTTGCTTTGGCTGCTGGGTGCAGCTGGCCTCTGGCCTTTGATGGCTCATCCCAGGCATTCACACAAGATGCAGAACCTGCTGCCTGTGTTGGAGGGGTCATCATCTCTGCATGGTGACAACACCATGATTACCATTTTTCTCTCTCAGATGTCTGGCATCTGAAAATTCACGTAGATTACATTTTATTATCTAAACCACAAATGTTAAGACATGTATGATGAAACCCATAACATTCCTCCGTATCATGGAGGCAAGACTCCCTTAAGACCAAATAGGCTAGGCAGAAAGCCACACACTTCTCTCATGAGAATCCTCAGAATCCAGGAAAGCCAGCAATCAGCTTTCAGCACCATGCTGTCTTAGTTCAGGCTGCCGTGACACAATACTATAGATAAAGTGGGCTAGACAACATTTGTTTCTCACAGTTTTAGAGCTGGGAAGTTCGAGATCAAGGTGCTGGTAGATCTGGAGTCTGAGGAGGGCCCTCTTTCTGATGCATGGACAACACCTTCTATCTGTATCCTCACATAACCAAGACAGTGAGCTCTAGTCGTTTTATCTTCTTAGAAGGACACTAATCCCATCATTGGGGCTCCATCCTCATCTAAGTAAGCCTAATTACTTCTCAGAGGCCCCACCTCCTAATACCATCCCATGGGGGGTTAGGGCTTCTTCACTGAGTGAATTTCAGAGTAGACACAAACATGTAGTCCACAACTCATGCCAACCTTGTTCGTTCTGCCATTTCCCAGCTATGGTGGACTTTCAGCTCAAGAGTGAGAACATGATGTCAGTCAGACAATGTTCTTCCTCTGCACCACATACTCTCCAGGGGTTTCCCAGATCACCCAGAGGCCAAACCAAGTCTCTGCAGGTCCCTAAAGACCTTCCACAATTCCTTCCCCACCTCGTCTCCGATCCCATCTCCTGCTACTCTTCTTGTTCATGTGGCACCAGCAGCATGGGTCTCATTGCTTTACCCCCAGCACTCTTACCCCCATTTCCCCTCCAGTGCATTTACCATTTTCTGAAATACGATGTATTTTATTTGTTATCTGTCTCCCAACACTAGAATATACACTGCACCAGGATAGGGATTTGCTTTTGTTGTTGTCTTCGTATCTCCAACTTAAATAGCAGTGTCTGGCGAAAACAGGTATCATTATTT
This sequence comes from Cynocephalus volans, assembly GCF_027409185.1. NCBI lineage: Eukaryota > Metazoa > Chordata > Mammalia > Dermoptera > Cynocephalidae > Cynocephalus > Cynocephalus volans. The sequence continues at coordinate 18,288,373 of NC_084466.1, forward strand.
TTGAATGAATGAGTTAACCCATGGCCACCCCTTGTCTCCTTATTTTTTTGGAGCTTGAAGATATTTAGTTTTTTTCTGAAAGATACTGGGAGATTTCTCTCAGGTAAAAATTTGCATGTGATTGTAAATATGTGTCTAGAGGATGTCATGTTCCACGAAATGTGTCACTTCAGATCAACCAAGCGAGCATCTAGTATTCTTTCCTCCATGCAGGAGCTCATGGTCAGGCCCAGGGCAGCTGCCTGTGGCGTGCAGTGTACACACTGTGCGTTGGTGTCAGGCGAGGGGGTAGAGGGGAGTCATCAAGCCTATTCCCCGCTAGCTGAGTCCTGTGCCCTTTGGGGTGGAAGGAGGGGGGTGCCTTTTTATAGTTCTTTATCTCACAGGGTCCACCTTATTGCAGTTTAGAAAAAATATGCCTCTGCTAGCATCTGGCCCTAGTCAGTCCCTTTCTATGGACACCCTCAAACACTTAGAGTCAACTTTAAGCTCTCAGCTTAACTCTCAGCCTTCGAGATTGATTTTCCACTCAGTGCTGTTTTTACTTTATGCACACGAGCATCACTTCCTAAAGAAAACTGGGTGCAGTAGTCCCGAGAGTGTCCTTCACACAAACGACATTTGAAGGACAAAGAGCTGCTGATCTTCTGAGAGGGCAGCTGACTGGGAGTGAGAGCCAAGAGCTCTCACTTTAATACCCTAAAATCTTTAGCTTTTTTGCCTCTAGATAGCATATAAAATTCCTAAACAACTGGCTTCAAGTAGCAAGGCAGCACACTTAGCTTTAGTCGTTACTGATTTCTTAATTTGGGGGTAAAATTCCCGGGAAACTATCATTTCACAAGAACAGATTCATAATTCATGCTTAATGATTTCATCAATAATGATTCTAATGAACAGAGAGAGAGAGAGCTTTAAAGCATCCATTTCCTATTCCTGGGATACTTGATCCAAAACATATACAAAATAGGAATTTGTTTAAAGAATTTTTTTTTAAACTCCCTATTTCCTTCAGTTCTCTAAGTGGAGATGATTTTAAGAATCATCTGTATGTGGTATTCTAAATTTTTCCTTGACTTGATCATCCTTAACAACTCTTAAAACTGATGGTGTTTTGTTCAAGTTGACACAGAAATAGTTGTATTCAAGTACAAATTTTGTTTAAACCTGTGTGTGTGTGGGGGGGGGGGTGTTGAGAGTAAGTGACTTCCCCATTGCCAGTGACAGTGACACCCTGTGGGTTTTCTAGTATCTTCCCTCCACAGCTTCGATTCCAGCACGATATTTTCTCATAACGCTGCTCTGTCATCAAAACCACCTGTAACCCGTTTGCTTAATTGATCATCAACTGAATCCAGCTAAACCCAGAAGGATCCCTACATGAAAAAACGGGTAGAAGATTTCGGGCATGAAGTCATTTTGAAATCCATTCCCAGATCTTTCACTCCATTCTGTTACAGTCTCAGCTTGTTCCCACTTCAGACCTTTGCAACAGAGGGTTCCCTTGTGTAGGGCAAGTACTCCTCCCCTGGCTCACATGACTGGCTCCTTGTCATTTTACTTAACTGTCACCTCCTCAGAGGGTTCTTCCTAATTCCCAGTCTACACAGCCACCCAGTAACTACCACATCACCTTGTGAAGGACCATAATATGCTAATTATTTATCTGTTTATATGTTGTCTATTATCTGCCTTTCCCACAGCCATAGCTGGCATAAAGAAGTCACCCAATAAATATTCACTGGAGGGAGGAAGGAAGGAAGGCAGGAAGGAAGGGAAGGAGGAAGGAAGGGAGGGAAAATAGGTACTTAAAAAACATTGCTTCATTCACTGGATTCTTTCTTAATGCTCTGTGTTCTACCAAGTTCCATTTCAATCTCTTTCCATGGCCAACGTCTACCTCAGCTCACTTGTCCTGTCCCCTCCACCACTGATAATGAGGCAGCTACTCACCCTGCCCCCCAGGCAACAAAGCCATCTACCAACTTCTTGGATGTGATCTTCTGAATGTTTATTTTGGAGCAATATGACCTGACCTCTTGTCACCAAGTTTTATCAGAGAGGTGCTTCCAAACTTCTTATCAAGTTTCCTTTTTCATTACTCATTTACACACTGAGGCTATTGACATATCTAAAATTTCAGGGAACCAGGGCTTTCTGCTTTCCTCTGCACATCCCAGGAGAAATCTAGGGTGTCAGAGGAGCTCTGTCTCCATTCTCGTCTTCCTGTCTTGCTTTCTCTGTCTCAGAGTTTGACAAAACCCTGTCGTATGTGCTCAAGAAACATTTGTAGAATGAATAAACACACAGAAGAAGCCTCAAAATCTGATCCCTGGAATGTTTTCGATCTTTAAATAACCAGCTCAAAATGACCTTCATCTTAAAGTTTTTCTGGATCTCCCCATCTTCATTTACAGCCTTACTGCCTTCATAGCACTTCTTTTATAAGTGTTTGACTTCATATTTTAGCATATCATTCAACTGCCTTCATGCCCTACCAGCTGTTTATACATGCTGTCTGCCAGCAGGTAACTGTCTTATACACCTTTAAGTCCCCTAGTCTTAACACTTAGTCCTCTAGCTCTTAACACATTCCTTATACAAAGCAATAGCTCAAAACCAACTTGTTGAGTTTACTTTAGTTCAAGGACTAAAATACTTGGAGTGGAAATCACAAGCTCCTGCTGATTTAGGTTTATAGAACGTTCACTGTACCATTAACTCAGGGCATGGTGTTGCTCAGTCACCTAATTGCTCGGAATTTCATTTCCTTTATAAATGGGGTTAATAATATTTATCTAATAGGGGGACTCAGAGGATTATTTAATTAATGATGAAGCGCATTCCAAGATCCTCAGAGGAAATAAAAAGATAAATATTCTTATATCCCTTATTAGTGTAGATAGCAATTATTAAACTCTCCCATAAACAAGAACCCACAACAATTCTAAGCCAAAATAACAGTTTAATAAGAAGCAGCCAGGGGTTACCACAGTTGAGCTAGTGCAAATACTTTAGCAAAAATTATTCCTTTCTTGAGTTGCTGTTAATATTGAACAACATGAGCTTCCAGAGTCTCAGTTTCCTCTCCTGTTTAAAGACATTGCACAAGGTGACCTCAAAGGTGTCTTCTGTCTCTGATATTCTTGGCAAATCTCTGATCTTATTAACATCTCAATTCTCTGACTAATTGAATGATTCTCCATGTTTTAATATGATTGTGCACCGCTAATAACTGCTTTCTCCTAAGGGTTCCATTTTAGCTAAAGAGTTAAAGGACAAGTGTAGATTTTCAGAAAATTATTAGGAGGTAGGATGTTGTATAAAATTTTTCCGAGAACTTGAATATGTAAAACTAAATTTTTGAGTCTTGGTGTCCCAGAAAATTCTTTAGCATAGGGTTGAGAATAATCCGGAAATATCCACATGCGCTCTATCACATGTGCTAATTGGAGTTTCTCACAGATAGAAATGTATGTTTCTCATCAGTATGTCTCCTGAGCTCAAGGTAATAATGCTAATCATGATTCTCCTAGAAGTACTGCAGAGCCTTAGGGATCAGTCAACCCTATTGAGTAACGTGGCTCAATGAAGATGTTAGGCATTTAGCAACAAGCCGAGTAGTACTTTGCTTCTTTGGAGGATGCTTATGGAATGGATATTCCCCTCTTGAACTGTGAGAGATGTTCACAGAGATTGTTAGAAAACTCCTTCATTGTCTCATTCTGCCTGATTTAAGTGTTCAGAATGGTCTTCAAGAACAGAACCACTGGAGTATAGTGCTTTAGAGCTCTCTGATCTCTAGTTCAACATTGTTCACAAATGTGCCCAGCTATCCTCAGGATTTGTCATGTAGTCTTTTTTTTTTTTTTAATTTATTGTGGTAAAAAATGAATAACATAAATTTACCCTCTTAACTACTTTAAGTGTATACAGTACAGCATTGTTAACTATATGCGCATTGTTGTACAGCGGATCTCTAGAACTTTTCATCTTGCATGACTGAAACACTATGTGTTTTGAATAACTCTCCATTTCCCCAGCCTCTCAGCTCCTGGCAAACACCATTCCACCATATCTGTTTCTATGAGTTTGGCTACTTTAGATACCTCATGTAAGTGGAATCGTGCAGGATTTATCTTTTTGTTATTGGTTTATTTCACTTAGCATAATGTCTTTGAGATTTATCCATGTTGTAGCATGGGTTGCCTTCTATGTATTTATGTATTTATTTTTATTTTAACATTTATTTGTACATATTTGTGGGTTACAGTGTGTTGTTTCAATACATGCATATATTGTACATGTCCACAAAATCTGTGTTTCTACAAAATCCATAAAATACATAATTCTAGCACCTCTGATTGCCAGCCTGTTAATTTCCTGGGAGGGAGAGAAACTCCCTAAAACATTTGAATAAAAGAGTTAATAGGTCAATGCCAGAGTTTAAATTCATGGTCCATAACACAAGCTTTAAGAGGCCAAGAAGTTTTTCAAAGATATCTAACAACTTTGACATGTCAGAACGACAAGATACTTTTTATTTGCTTTTTAAAATGCTCGGATCACTTTAAAGTAATGTCACTTGTACCTCAGAAAAAGTAACAAATGCAAAAAAAAAAAAAAAAAAAAGTGAACAGAAAGAAGAGCCTCCTCCCCACCAGCAACAACAACAACATACTTTCAGTGATGGAAACTGATTTTTAGCTTCAATCTTTTATGTAGAAAAGCAACATCTTCTGATGGTCATCTAGTTTCTAGTGTCTGATTCCATGAGAATTTTGTGCCTATTTTTTAAAATTTATTTTTTTAAAGGAATTTATTTGTTTTTTAATTGAAATGTATTGATTGCACATATTTATGGGGTACAGAATTATATTTCAATACGTGTATACAATGTGTGATGGTCAACTCAGGGTTGCCTATTAATACTTCAGTAACACAGCACATACAAGAAAAAATATACTTAGTTACACCAGTAAACTTCTGGGTTTACAGTGTGTCTTTACCTTTTTTTCACAGAAGGTTCAGAAGGAGAAATGGATGGTTTTTAGACTAAGGTTTAATACTGGCTTTACCATTTATTACTTGGCTTTGAGCTGCCTTTCTGAGCTCAGTTTCCCCATTTTTAAAATTAAGGTCAGGTCTGTTTCACAGGGTTGTAGAGGGAATGAAATGTGAGTAAGTTTATGTGAGTCACTCTCCTGATCTAGCACAGGGCCTGTCACACGTAGACGTTTACAAATAAACATCTGAGCCTGACGCTCTGCTCTGTCATATTTAGAATGCCAGTAGGTCAACTTGCTCTAAAATATCTGTCTTTTGCTATAAGAAATACTGGTATATAAGGGGTTAAGCATATAGAAGAAATAATTTAGGAGTTGACTATTTGCTTTACAAAACGAATCTTTGATTGACAGTAAGATTAATGGCTCCTAGTTTTTTAGCACCTCCTGTGTCTGTTTGTAAACCTAGCATTTGTGCTGGGCTTTACATAATTCTCTCCAGCCAGAAAAGATTCCTTTACAGCATTAGTTCTGTTAGCACTCATAATGGGATGTGATTTCTCACATTTTTGTTTCTCTACAAATTATAAAGATGACAGTGACTGCGTAAATCGTTGTGCATATTTATATCCGACAGAGCTTTGAAAGGAAATACAAATTAGGCCAGCCTGACCTCCCATGAAAGTTATTTCCATATTTCCTAGTCCCACCAAAAAAAAAAAAAAAAGAAAAGGCATAAAACCTAAGCCATTTAAATTATTGCAGGATTTAAAATGTGATATTTATACTGATTGTAATTAAATCTCTTGGTTACATGGACTAGTGCTTGACCCAACTACTCTTTTTGGCCAGAAATTGTAACAGTCAGCCAGTCAGTGGACTCCTTTCTATTTCTCCAAAGCTTCCACCTTGGCCCAGAGTCAGGTATCTGAGACACATAAAAATGCACGGATGTTCTTCCAGCCTCCTGTTTCCGAGGTTTCTGGAGCAGGTGATCATTAATGCAAATTTATGGGCCATTACAGAATTTTAAAAAAATGGATTGTGGCTGAATAAAAACCATAAGCTTTTCACACTTGCTTTTTAATTACCAAATATGTGAAAATGGAAAGTTACAGATTTAGCCGTACTGGTTTCTAGAAAAGGTACTGAACTAAACATTCCTTGACTCCTGTTCCTCCCTCCAAAAAAACCTTCTGAAGGCGGGTGATTTCTTTGGCAAAAATATAGATAACCTCTATTTTAAAGAGCTGTATAAGGATCTAAAGCAACCACAGTCTGAAGTCTGGGTCTGTCAGTATTCCTGTCGTGCCAGTGTGAGGGTGGCAGAAGCCCAGGAAAGCGCTAGTTCATGTGCTGGGTGTGCGCACATGTGACAGAGCATTGCGGGGTATTTCTCTCCTATTCCTTTCATAAAAATATTGGTTAGACTGAAAGAAAGCAAATAACTGGAAGTACTATTAGTTCCTGTTTAAATTTAAAGTGAGAACTAAGCTAAACATGGTCTTATGAAAGGAGTATTTTTAGGAATGAAAGGGTTAGTCAATGCATGAGAAGTACATTTTAAGAAGCCATTGCTACCTCTTGGTAAAGAAATATGTCTGCAATGGAGATCTTTGCTTTCTTAGAAAATACATTTTCTGGTGTTGTTTTAAATGATTCTCTATTCACCACAGCTAAAACTTCTCCCATCTCGCTTTCCCAACATGGCCAGTTCTCGTTAGTTTACAGTAGGCTCATGGAGTTGCCATTCGACACTTTGAGATTTCTTCTATAGTTTCTCAAATCAGAACAAAAGATTCTGAGATCTTCTGTTATTTTATTAAAACAAAGGGTCATTTATAGAAATAGTCAAAAGCAGATATACTTTTTCATGTTAATAGCCAGACTACTTTGTTTCTATTTTGCTTTATCCAATAAAATGTACTATTTCCTCTGACATTTATTTTTCTGACCCCAGCATTAGGAAAAGTTGATCATAGGAAGAGATCATCTACTGTCACCCTGCTTAGCTTGCACTTTAGTGACAAGAAAGCCATTTTCTGAGATCTCTTTCAGGCTGAAAATGTTTCACCCAATCTGTGTGCATTTTTAATAACAGTAAAATAAGCAAACCTTCTGATAACAGCATTTAGCATTAATTTTTAATAACCTCATGCCTTTTAAGTTGCCCTTTGTATCTTGTTGGTGGGCAAAAATCTTTCTATAGAAAATTAATCGGAAAATAATTTTATTTCTGATACCTTCCTTTTCTTGGGGTTTGTAAGAAAGGCAGTGGCATGGGCTGCCAAATATTTCTGAACTCACTTCTTCAGTAACAGTGACACTAAGGCCAATAGTCGAGATGATAGTTTTTAATTTCTGCTTAGTAATATTTCCTCTCTTTTTATGGAGGGATTCTCCTTGACTCCATGGTGGTGAGCTATCTCTGCAAACAGACCTTAGGACTGACTGCCACCAGCCTGAGGGTCCCTGGAATTATCTGTGGGATCCATGTAAGGATATGAACCTGGCAATATTTATCATTCACTCATTCAACACATTAGTGGAAATTTACTACACATTCAGTATACACCGAACCTTGTGCCGGGCTCCAGGGGGCATAGCAGTGACCAATTCAGCCATCGTCCTGACCAAATAGCTATGGAGACACAGCTAGGCTTCTATACATTCTTCATAAGTACGTCTTTGGTACCTTATGTGATAGGAAATGTTCAGGAGAAGTTTCACACCTCCTCTCTCCCAAGCCTGACCCTTCCTGGTTTCCAATTCCTCTGAAGTGAGGGAATTAATGCCTCTCTCATTGCGTGGTTGTGAGGAAAAAAATAGAAGATGCTTATTACAATGTCTGGCACAAAGTACACTCATAAACATCAAATGTTCTTATTGTCACCCACTATCATGGTAAGAGTTCAAAAATTAATAACTGTCATTTATTCCCTGCCATGCATTATACACTAGGCTCTATGCTGGGCATTTTTAGGTACATTATCTGTAATTCTGTCAGCAGTCCTCTGAGATGAGTCTAATCATTCAGGTCCAGAGAATTTAAGTAGCTAGCCCAGGGATGCCCAGCTACTGACTGATGGCTCAATGATCCAGGTATCACTCGGGGAATGCTGGGGTGTGAGGAGAGAGAGTCTCCCTGGCACACATGGTTTCAGGAATCAAGAGTGGAACCATTCGTGGCCAGCAACCAAGTCCATAATCCTAACACCAATGGTGGTCAGACTCCTCAGGTTGCCTCAGTGAGGTCTTCTCTTTCCCCATTTCTCTGTGTGAAACACACTGTACGGAGAGGTCATGGAAAAGCCCTCTCCTAGGCATGGGGAATCCAACCAATGCCACCCAGGTCTTGTGACCCGGAGCAGAACTTGGGCATCTCTGGGCACTAGTTTCCTCACACATAAAATGAGAGGAGCTCGTTCCAGGAATCCTCCCCTAGATAAAGAAGGGAGGGTTTTGAGTGCTTCCAGGCTTTATATCTGGTAACTCAGTTAATTCTCCCAGTGACCCTATCAGAAAAAGTAAATATTTATAATTTTACCATTGAGGAAATGAGGGCTCAGAGAAGTTAAAAACCTGCCCAAGTTCATCTAGGTACTCAACGGTAGGATCAGCCTAGAAACCCAAGTCTGCCCAACTCCAGAGTTCTTTCCATGCTGCTACACTGTCCCTGGCTTCTGTTCATTTTCCAGTAATGGTGACTGGCGCGTCTTCCATCTTACACCAAAAATCAGAGAATATCTGTCACCACATGTTTTCTGAAACAGAAACTGTCCCATCTTGAAGGCCTTCTCTGTAATGGCCAATTTCCAAGTGTGTTGGGATGAAGTATCATAGTGTGTTATGTACGAGTTACTGTCGTCTTTTTTATTCACATCTTTGAACTTGGATTATCCCAGCACTCTTTTTATCTCTGCTCTTCACATGGCAGAGGGAGTGCAAGGTTGCACGGGCTCTGGTTGTTTGGAAGTCAATGAGGTTATCCTTCTAACTTGGTGTTATCGAGCGGGGGAAGATTATCTACCTGCAAATGCTTTCCATGCACACTCTACCCTAACCTAAATACTTGCACAGCCACCCGCCTGTTGCTGGTAATTTTGCTAAAGTGGCGTTTGTAATTAAAATCCTCTTTGGCTTCTGCAGTTTCTTTCCTATTTAAGCTCATGCTTCAAGTGGTTATTAGACTTAATACAGCAACTGCAAAATGGAAATTAAAGAATTAAGAGTTGGAGACCAAAATCGAAACAGATACCAGTAAATATTCTCATGATATTCGTATGCGAAATAGCCTTTATTAAACAGAACTTCCAAGGCTTTGTGTGTGTATTGGAGAATAAACACTTATAGATCCAGCTTACACCTGATAAAATTATTCTCCATCCTGCCTCTGAGATCATAAAAATAACAAGATTATTCTACCAAAGGCAAATAGTACTTAGAAGCAATTAGGAAAAGTTAATGAAAGGAATAATTAAATGTATGTTAAATAACAATATATCAAACACGTTTGTGTTTGGGATGAACATCATTTCATGAGCATAATTCTGACTGATGTCAGCATAAATCTTCATTCTCCCAGATTCTCATCCAAATGCCAAAATATTTTTCCCCTGTAGCATTGTAAAATAAAATATATTCTGGCTCCCACCAGATATGATAGCGTCACACATTACCATATTTAGACTTTTGCAGTCCAATAATACAGCAGGAAAACAGTTCTTGAAATTCCTCACTTTCAGCCCATTATGTGTAAGTAATTCCCATGGCCAGCATTTATATCTGCCTGGCTACTCCTCCCAAACTTGTTAACAGCATTTTGAAAAATTCCATTTTAAACTCATCAGCCTAGATTTATTTATTTTTAACCAAAAAGAATATATGTGTGTTGGAGAAAGTATTCTACAAACTCCACTTGACGATGGGATGGCTTTAGGCCATCAATCTTTCCAGGAATGAAGGATATATTTTAGGCCTACTTGTACATGTGCAGTGAAAATAGAAGCTTCTTCATTTTGGGGGATGTTTTACTCTGGGAAATTTTCACCTCCTGGGGAGCAGTCTTCCCTGTTGAGACATCACGGCTGCATCTCACTCCTCCTACTTTATTCTAAGTCTGTTATTTTAGCTAGTGCCCCCCCCCAAAAAAACAACCAACTCATGTAAAGGTGATGAATTCTAGAAATAGTTGATTTTTGGATGAAGCCCTCACTATGAAAAAACATTTTCTTCTTTGTAAGTTTTTCATATTTCTTGCCATAGTTAATGAAAAATAATAAACACACTTATTTCTGTTAATGGTGAAAATATTAATAACCTTTCCAATGTCACAAAATCATAAATGACCTCATCATTTTTTCAGATCACTTGTATAACACAGAATCGATAATGTTGCAGTCCCTAGAAGGAAAGTCAGTACCTATAGATTTGCACTGCAAATGTAAGTGCAGCTGTCATTAGAAACAGAACTGTCTCCTCCTTGGTTCTGGATTCTATTATTCAATTAACACAGCTTAAGTTAGCATTGGCTCTTTTGGCAACCTGGTCCCATGGAGCATTCAAAGAGGTTATAGTCACGGAAAACTCCTAAGACTCTTTTACATCCGCTACGTGCTACCTGCAAATTATTTCTGGTTCCCCCCCACTTTGGGGCATGCTGTTGGAGTGTGTTTCCAGGCTCATCATAGTTGGGCTGCTGAGGATTTGGGAGTGAAGTGATTTGTGTCGATTCTAGCTGAGAGCCTTTACTCACTGGTGTGAGACCCTCCAGAGCTCTTTGATTTTTTTCTGCCTTGGCGATTGGCAACCTTCAAGATGGTGGCTACATTATCAGCCTGAGTTTTGGAGTAACAGATGTGCAGGTGAGCAAGAGCCAAGAGGCATGGACCTGTAGGCTGTGTGAGAAATACACATTTGTTCTGATAAGCTACCAAGATCTTTGGATTGTTTCCTACCACTCCATCATCTAGCCTATCAAGATGGAAGTAATAACAGAATAATTTTCAAGAGAAAAAGACCACATTATAGAGGGGACATAAATTTTATAAGCATCTATGGCTATTACAGTAATAATTCTTTCTTGACTCAGTAACTCAGGCCCCCACTGGCCTATGTGGTAACTTTCTACAATTTAGAATAAATCTTGGCACAGGGTGTATATTCTAGAGACCAGAGTGTGATCTTAGTTCAGGCCCACCAGCCTCGGCTTGGTACCCTGTGCAATGATCCATTTAATTTAAAGAAGGTAATAGCATATTTGGTCATTTTTAAGTTTTTTCTTCATGTGAAGTAGGGTTTACACATACTCATAATCTTCTTTCTGCTACCTTCAAAATCACTGATTTATTTTTACAGTTTAAGGATTTATGCAGCACTTTCTGTTTGGAAGGACTTTCTCACAAAATGGTAATAATTATAATTATACTTAACTGACAATGTGGACGTGAGCATCAAATGAGATAATGTATGTGAATAATGCTTTGTTAACTATAAAACCCTCTGCACAGTGAGCCATTAGTGTCTCCTCTAATTACTTCAATCTGTGGAGGTAGACAGGAAGATAATCCCACTATTTCACAGATGAGGAGTTTTGATTCTGAGAGGTACAGTGACTTGCCTGGACCCATCAGCATGTTGTAAAGCCAGGCTGGAGCCCATGGCTTTGACTCCCAGTTCAATCTTCCACTTTGCCACACAGGCTGGAGAAAAGCCCATTTTTTAGCAGGACTCTAGTAAATAAGTGGGTCTAGGATTGCTATTTCTTCAGTACCCTTTGCAATGCTGACGTTATCATCTTTGCTGAATTATTTCTTGTTTGTCTCAGTGGAGAAATTTGCAGAGGAGAGATGACATCCATCAGAGAAAGGGTTAGATTCCAGATAAGGTACAGATAAGAGACGTCGTGCAGTGAGAGGAGACCACTGCAGATGGTGTCTCTGGACTCAAGGGTGAACTCAAGTTGAATTGGGGGGGGGGATAGAAAAGAGCCCCCAGCACTTCTTTTTGCTCCATACTTTGCATCTTCAACTAAGAATCTGACCCTAAGTACAAATTATTTATGTATATAAACTTGCTCTAAGCTAAATCAATGTAAGTAAATATTTGATGAGTTTGCTTTACTGTGTGCTGTGTTGTTTCTTCCTTATAATGATGGTGAGAGTCTATTGGTCATCTCAGCAAAAATGCAGGGTGGCGTTGTGGCATCATGTCTGAATGAGTGGTGGTCGTTAGCGGGAGGGTCGGGGGTGGGAATCCGGCACTCATGGGAAACGTGAATATGAATTGAAAGCAGAGCTGCATCACACAAGGCAGAACATTATGAATTCGCAGAGCGTGTGAAGAGTCAGAGAATGGGTAGTGGAAGAACTTGGACACTAGAAACACAAATACAGTTGGTTCTTGTTATTTGCAGTGATATGTTCTGTAAGGTCACTGTGAACACTGAATTAGCGAACACTGAACAATGCACTGGTCCTAGAGGAAATACAGGTTTAGGTTCCTGCAAGCCTCTGGTCACGTTTTCATCAACTGAGCAATATGTAGCCTTGTTTCATGTGTGTTACTATTTAAAGGCTGTACATAAATATAAAGACTATATATAGGTGTATAAAGACTATACAAGGGGTCTTTAAAAAGTTCCTGGAAAGATTCATATTATTTTTTAATTCAACTTTTCCATGAACTTCTTGAATTACCTTCGTATACTCATGTGTATATGTTTGTATGTATATATGTAGTCTTTAAATATATATATATATCAAATATATATATTATATTTGACTTAAAGACTATATATAAGATTATGTATATTTGATAAATATATTTAAAGACTATATATAGTACTATAGACACACACACACACACACACACACACACACACACACACACACACACACACACACACAGGGGTACTTCAAAAAGTTTGCAGAAAAATAGGATTAAAAGTACAAATCTTTCCATGAGCTTTTGAAGTTCCCACTTATATAGTCTCTCTCTCTCTCCATTTTTGATTCATTTACATTGAACTCACAGCCAACAGCACTATACCTCATACGAGAATGAAGCTTATCTAACCTACGAATTTTCTCCATATGGCACATCACAGCCTTCTGTGACACAGCTTAGGGACACTGGACAGCACTTCAGCCCTATGTGTGGGGCCATCTTAAACAGTGACCTTACTACAAAAGCACAAAAGTGCAAAAACAGTGGCACAAGAAGGCAGAGCACCGCTTGTTCAACTTCAGGGGAACACATGTGTCTGACAACTCAAATTTTTGTCACTCTGCACATGTCCATGAATGTCAAAGCTCTGCCATACTGCTTTGGGGATTAGAAATAAATTTTGGAAAATTCACAAATACAGAATCTGCAAACAGTGAGGATCAACTATTGGGGTTTGCATCCTAGCTCTGCTACTTTTTAGCTTGGCCAAGTTACCCAAGCTTTCGGAGCCTGCGCTTCCTCATGCATAAAATGTTATGATAGGATCTGCTTTTTAGGGTGGTGGAGGATTATAGGACAATGTGTGTGAGGCTCACGGTATATAGTAGTGTTGGAAAAATAGAACAATTTAATCAGGCTCCCCTCACCTCAGGGCTGGTTGGGGGTGGTTCAGTAAATAAATTGTGTGTGGGGGGCAGAGTTAGTGTGCATGTGGCACCATGGCTTTGCTGACTACTGCCTCTGGTGTCCACTGTGCTTGACCATGCTCTCCAACCTACGGCTTCCAAGGACTGGTTTGCCAGTTACCTAGCTCATAGACCTGCATGTGAGGGGTCTGGTGACCCAGCCTGACATGTGAAGTGTTCGTGACCTAGTCTGCATGTGAATGGGCTTGAGAGGTCTGTGAACTCCAGACCCAGCCCTAGCTTGACAATTGGCCTAGTCGGCAGGATTCTGACAGAGCCAGAGCACTACAATTAGGTACTTAATAATAGGCTGCATTATCATCACAGAGCTATGTAGGGTGGGAAAAACATTTTGGCAGAATAGAGAAAGGACAGTTGGAGAAAATCTGGTTTCAAATCCAAGTTCCATCTTGTGGAACTTGTAGCTATATGACCTTGGGCAAGTTATCTTTTGTGAGACTGAATATTCTATTGTGTAAAATCTGCAGAATAATATCAAACTCACAGTAGTGCATCTAGAATGTAGATTAAGTTGAAAAAGTGAGTGTTCTGGGATGTAATGGCCTTGAGAAAAGTCAGTTTCATTCTCTCCATCCCCATACTATTTCATTATCAAGTAGAATTTTTACCCAATTGATGTAGGTATTTAAAATTTTTAAATAAAAGAGGATATCCTCCCAACTTGCTCGATAGTTACATAATATTATGTGAAACAAAGAATCAAAGGCAATTAGGTGTTCATGGACACCCATACATAATTCTTCCCCTTCCAAGTAAAAAAAAAAAAAAAAGCAAAAGAGAGAAAAGAAAAAAGAAAGAAAAAAAATGTTACATAGTTTTGTGATGATTTTTAAAAATAGAATTTGGGAGTAATGTACATGAAAAAAGGAAAATATTACCATTATTCTTTAAAACTTTCCCAATTTACTCCATTTTAAGGGTTACCTAGCGTACTCAGTGAAGGACAGTTGACTAGTCAGAGGGACCATCTCTTAATTCAATAGAAGAAGGAGCTTTAATTTGGGATAAGCAAAGGGTCAGTGACAATAGCTAATATGATGAGGCTCTACTGTGATGAGCCAGGTCAGGGGACTGCTGAGCACAGGCAGAGAGCGGATCACTGATCATCTCAGTTCAGGATGAACTGGGACATCCGGCCAGAGAATTAAGAAGCAGATAAAATGAAGTACTGGGAGAATATGTTCCATCTAAACCTTTCTTTGCCAGTTATTTCTTGATTGTAATTCATAGTCTGGTCATGAAATATCTGTTGAATACATAGATCCAGGCACAGGCAATACACTCAGCTAGAATTTCCCTGACTCTCTTTTAGACTTTCTTGAAAGAGTTTGACTATGATCTTCACTCGCAATACTGAGGAACACCCAGTCTTGGGGCATCGACCTGGATAAGGAAGGGTCAAGTATACAAAATCCCACTAGGGCTGTCTGAAAATTTAAACTGACTTTAAATGGTGGCCAGCCCAGCCATTCCCTACTGGGTCTTTGGGACTAGTGACAGTTTATCTCCAGAGATATAGGTAAGAAACCCCTTCCCTAGGTCTACTTCTTGGACCTCTGTTCCATACATGGTATAATCTGGAGCTTCCCACTGCATGTTTCCTGGTCTAGAGACCTGGTTTTGTTTTGTAGACTGTGCAACCCCAAACCCCTTAACATTTATGTACAATCTTTTATCACTCGACTTATTTTGGAAAGCTCATTTTATCTGAAATGTGAATCAGGCTTTGTTTATAGTAACCATGACAAGTCTACGAGTCCTGTATTTGTTCATTTTTCTTTATGGGAATGGCTGAGAATTAATATTTCCATTTTGTTTGTGACAAAAACCCAGATTTGAATAGATTAAACAGCTAGAATTGGGCAGAAAAGCAGGCCTGAGAAAACAAAAACAAACCCTATTGCTAGATAAGGAAAACACCTGGTTAAGAACTAGAAAATTCTTGATTTCTAATTGAGATTGCTTCTGATTGATAGACTGTGCTGTTAGTTCTTAATATAAATTAATGATATTCAATGGCTGCTTAATTAATGCAAATGAACACATTTTTAATCATACCCTTGACTATTACCCAATTTAAACTTGTGCCTTCGAGCTTCATTTTAGGAGCTTTGCTCTTGTTAATCACAATATATATTAAGTATTGTTAGTCGGCACCAAAAGAACCTTGATTTTTTTCCAGAAAATAAACTGAGAATGTAACAATCTCTTCTGCAGAAATTTTCAGGGAATGCAAGCAGGAGTTCACGGTAGAACATATGGAATTCAAACATGATCCTGTCATATAAAATTAGTTTAAAAATAAAACTGAAAAATGATCACTCTGCTGTATGTACATGTGTGTGCTCACCATTAATCTTAGGTAATGCCTTTTACATTTCAGGTCTAACCATTGTTAAGTGATTTCTGATTTAGATGTCAGTTTCCATGAAAAATAACTTGGCTTGGAGATATTTTTTTTCCCCCTCATGATTTCGAGAAGGTAAATTTGAGTGATTTTGGTTAGGGCAGTTTTATTAGTTTTATCAGCTTATCAGTTCTGTTAGAAGACAGACATACAAGTATTGCTTATTTTTAAATGATTGCTTTACTTCTAGGAAAATATTCAGGAATCAATCCTTACACAAAGTCAAGATCATTTAAATATTGAATATTATATGATCTCACTCACCAGGTCAAGTCATTCATCTATTTATGGATGTAGGACTCTTAAAAACAAAACATCCATTGGGCACACACAGAAAAACTCCCATGGAAATGACAGTCAGCAGTTAGCACTTGTATTAAGAAAAAATTTAGGTGAAAGTCACTTTGTCCTTGTACAACACAAAACTTTGTTCCTAACCAAATACTCTTATAAATCAGCAGGTTAAAAATCTGTCACAGGTTGAATTATGTCCTCCCCTCAACGCCCATCATGTATTGAAGATCTAATCTCCATTACCTAAGAAAGTGACCTTATCAAAAATAGGGTCATTGCGGATTAGTTAAGATGAGGTCATACTAGAGTAGGGTGGACCCCCAAACCAATGACTAATGTCAAATTAACAGAGGAAAATTTAGACACAGACATGCACTCATGGTGAACACCATGTGAAGATTGGAGTTATGTTGTCAAGGAACTACAAAAAGCTAGCAAAGATTTAGAACAGATCCTTCCTCAGCGTCTCCAGAGGGAGCAGGATCCTGTTGATACGCTGGTCTTGGACCTCTAGCTTGCAGAACTGTGAGACAATAAATTTCTGTTGTTTAATCCCCTTGGTTTGTGATACTTTAATGCGGCAACCCTAGCAAAATAATACAGTCTTTCTGGGAAAATTAGACTGGCTCTGTTTCTCTCACCCTTGCAGGCTGTACCAATACTGAAGTGGTTTGGTTTTCAATAAGCAGGGACATAATTTCAAACCTTGAACTTCCTGAAAAGAATGCTAATCCTGCCCCTTACAGATCTGGTATCCAAATCATACGTTTCTCACTTGAACAAGCAATACGGAATACCTGAACAAGCTGAACTTTTAGAGATGGAGGGTGAAGGTCTTCCTGTAGTTTGGAATGAAAAGGGGTTGGAACATAAGAAAGAACATGTCAATATTTCCTTGGCTCTGTGTCCAGGGAAGAGGGCATGTTCTGAGCCTAGTCAATGATTTATCTCCTTTCTTCATCTCCAGAATGATACAAGGAATTCATGTGACTTTCAATGTGATTGAACACTCTTTTAGTGGTTCTGCCTCATCAGTACAAAACGTAACTGCAAAAAACATAGGCTTGGTGTGCCTTCCATTTATATTAGAAATTATGTTCTAATATCTGGGGTTTCAGGTACAAGGCAGTGTTTGTGAGTTCAGGTCATGTGAAGAAGCTGATGGGACCGGCAGGTTTCTAAGCTTGCCAAGCACAGGATGCTGGGGCAGAGTTGGATCATAAGGAGTCCGTGGTGTCTGGTACAGAGGCAGAGTCTCTTTTAACTGCTCCTACTGCCCTTGGGGGTACTATCACTGAGTATCTAACATGTACCCTTTACAAATGCTAAGACCTATCTCCATTTTGTAAATGAGGAAATAGTAGCTCAGCGTCAGAAACCTGGTAACTACCATCACGAGTTCTCCAAAGCCTAAGCGTTTACTCTCTCTAATGCCTGTCTCTGCTTGAAAAGCAGTAGACTCTTTTAAAGTGCATTCTACTATTATTGTCCTTGTTGTTGCTACTTACTGCCCCCACACATACTAGGAAAAAGCAGTGAAAGACACAAATAGACAATAGTGCTTCCAATGCATGAGGACATATGTACATCAATTTAGGCTATGAATTATTTATCCTCTGAATCTTTTTTTTTTTACATCACATATTTTAGAAATTGGGATTTTAAAAAAATACTGTAGAGTAGTGTTTCTCCAGGTGTCTCCCAGAATAACCACGTGCATCAGAATAAGCTGCGATGCTTATAAAAAATACAAAGTCCAGAATTCTACCCCAGACCTACTGAATTGGAATGGGTTGGGGATGCCATGGAATCTGCGTTTTTAAAAAGTACCCCAAGGTGATTCTTATGCAAATCAAATTTTGGCAGCCCCTGCTGTAAAGGTTGGGAAACCAAAGTTCTCTCAGGAAATTTCTTTGCCTCTGGTACACTGAGCTTCTAAATGTATTACTTATGCCAAGCTTCATTGTTTCCAAGGGCTGGAGCAGGTGTCGAAGCCTCGGGGTACGGGGAGGGTCACAAAAAGGACACAACTTTTCAAGGCCCACATCAGAGAGAAAGAGATGCAAACTCTGTGCAAAACAGTTTAACAAGCAGATTTGAGCTCACCTTACAGGCAAGAGCCATGGCTGTAGAATAACGGGGTGCATTGGGATTCTACACGTCTTTCCCAAAGAAAATGTCCTGATAGCCCAAAACAAATTCTGTCACCTTTATTTCTTCCACCTATGAAAGATTCAGCCTAAAGTAGGTGATTCTCTATCATCTATTCAAAGTGAGCACTGGGCATAATGCAAATAGGTAGTCTGATTTTGGTTTGTATAAAGTTAAGGAGCAGAACCAACTACCCATCTTTTAAATGATCTAGCAGCTTTGCCGTCTAGCTTAAAATGCCTAACTTCTTCCTTTTTACAGGAGGAAATCGGGCTCTCATAGTCGGAAGGGTTGCTTGATCTTATCAAGCAATTTCAGTTCACTGGAGCCCTCCTTATGAAAAAGCAGTTTCAGGATTCTCAGCAGCCTGAGATACGAGACTTTTATGTGAACTTCATGTTCTCTGATAGCATCCAAATCAGAGTCAAAATTCAATATAGAGCCATTACCACATGGTTGTGTTTAAATTTCAGAGCAAGAAAGAAATACCTTCTCATATTTATGTAGTGGCCATTGATCACTGCTCACACTTGTGAAGTGCTATTGTGCCTGGCACTGGCAAACATCTTTTACTCTTCACAACACCCCTATGTAAGTTTCATCATGTCCATTACACAGAAGAGAAAATGGAGAACCTGACAGATTATGTCATTTGTCCTGGGATAGACTGTGACTTAAGGGTAGAGCGAAGATTAGAACAAGTGTCTGTGTGATGCCAAAGCCCGTGTTCTTAACATTACTGCATTGTTTATCCTTCTTTTTATGTTACACAGGATATAGAAATGGTTTGTTTTGTTGGGGGGGATAAGGGCAGTTTTTCATCATTTGAGCTTGAAGTTTTATTGAGTGCAGTGTTTAGCATCTTTGCACAACGATGAGACAGAATAACTAACAGGGTAACAAATACCCCATTACCCACCTGTTGCGGTGGCTTTCTGTATTATTTGGGTGTTGCCATGACCCTCAAAGAAAGATGCATCCCTGGATTCACAGTGGGTTGCAATTAGCATACAGATTCTCATTCACTATTTTCCTTTCACTTCCTCTTTCAAATCTCCTACCATTTAAACGGGAGGTAGAGACAACATGCACAAAGGAAGACACACCTGATACTTTTATTTCCATATAAATATACCTGAAGTCACTGATTTAAAGTTTAGAAACAGGTGTAAGTTTTGTACACTTCTGAAAATAAGAATATGTCCATGTTTTCAAAATGTTTGTGTAGATTATACTAATAAGATAAAATACAGTTTTGGCTAATTTGCAGTCTGTATTTACTGACACTGGGATCACCTCGGGTTTCCTGAACAATATCTCTATTAGTTATTCTGTCTTATCTGAACATGGCATTAAATACAAAAATTCAAGCTCAAATTATGAATTTACAAAAGGTGGTAATAGTAGCCTCTACTCTGTGAGGGGTGATTTTTTATTTTTATTTTAAAACATTTTTATTAAAGCATAATTGAGTATACATATTTGTGGGGTACAGAGTTGAATATCAATACCTGTGTACAATGTGTGATGATCAAATCAGGATAATTAGCATATTCATTATTAGAGAATGTAATTATTCGTTGTGTCCATTAACCAATTTCTCATTAGCCCCCCTTCTGCTCCCCTTTTCCTACCTCTAGAACCACGGTTCTGTTCTCTCCTTCTGAAAGTTCAACATATTATTGATTGTTTGTTTCATTTACTTATGTATTTATTTATTAGTTCCCACACATAAGTGAGGACATTCGATATTTCTCTTTCTGTGCCTGTCTTGCTTCACATAACATAATTTTCTGTGAGGGGTGATTTGAATATTCATTATCAGTAATGCGCACAGGAACACAGTAAGGTACATATTGATATGGCCATTTCATTGATGTGAAAACGGAGGCTCAGAGAATGTAAGTGGTTTGTAAAGCTGGATTGAGACCCAGATCTTTTGACTTCAAATCCAAGGTCTTCAGCTTCTACATAAGGCAGCACTTCTTAGAGAAACTTGGCATGTTATGAAGTGACCTTCAATTATAACAAAAGAGAAGACCTGAAACATTTTTGTTTTTCTCTCTGTTAAAATTTGTAGTGTATCTGGGCTAGGGTGGAGTAAGGGCTGATCTGATCATAGTTTATGAATTGAGGCTTTTTAAAGTGGTGGTTCTGACCACTGTGTATGAATTAGCCAGCTCTGGAGACCAGCTGGCTGAAGAGAGAACACAGAGGTGAACAAGTCGACTTCACAGACCAGATGGTGCAGCTTCCTGAGAGCAGAGGGGCCTGAGTGCCCCTTGGAAGTGTTCTCTGTGTCATACTTAGTCTCAGACTGTGATTCTCTTACCAATCTAATTTACTTTTTGTTAGGGCAAGAGACTTAGAATTGGTAAGATCGCCGTCAATTTTTCAAAATTCATAATAATAACTGCTGATATTTATATAGTGCTTTGCAGTATACAAAGTAGTTTCTTATAGGTTCTTTGTGGTGTAGTAAGAAAGAAACAAAAAGCCCAACAAGATCTAAAGTTCATGACTCAGGTTCAAGTCATGTTCTTTTTCAGTTTCCTTCTGTGTAAATGTGGAAATAAAAAAAATAAAAAATAAAATAATCAGGCCACAGTGGTGGTCATTACATATTATTATCACCTGATAGCTTAGAAGAAGTCTAGACTTGAGAAGGGGAAAACAAAACATCCCTTAGGTTGTTTAGAGAGAGATGGGTGCAATGAGAAAGGAAGTGCAGGAAATTAGAAAGATAAGAGTCATTTCAACTCTCAGAATTAAGATATGTCGGGAAGAGATTTGACCCTTTTTTATTCTTGCTACAGAGTCATATCTGCCATTTTGTTTCTTTTTACTTGACAAAGAATAGGAATGCTATTAAAAGATGATTTAAAAATATATTTGAAATATGCAGTATCACAACTGCATAGTAACACTTTTGGGGTTATTATGGAAATACTGATGGTTATTTTAAATGTTACTATCAATGAAGTTAAATCTAACTCCTTTCCTTTTCATATTTTCCTGCTTAATTAAGTCTAGGTTTAAAACTAAAATAGAAACAAAATTTGTTCACAAAAGTATAATATAAAATAAAGTAGGTCTTTATTTGGTATATAGGAGATGCTTTTCCATAAAAAAGGGAGGAAAATTCTTGATGATAGATCATTTCTTTTATATAACCAAATGTAATAAATGTGAGGTAGTTTTGTAACTTCAAAGGGCTGGTAGTTCTCACTGAAGGCTTGGGTTCCTTGGCATAAATATGTCAGAACATATTTAATATTAAATATGTGGTGACATTTGTTGGGATATTGTAATATGTCAACTTAAGCCTATGCTAATATGCAAGTTAAAGGGTCACTGAACACTGAAGGAATACTGTTTTCATTTTTCCCATATGTATACCACACATTTACATAGCATGTAGGAAAAACTACATGTAAGGAAATGATTATTTTAGGACAAGTCTGTCTGTCTACAGTTAATTTGAAAACTTGGACAGACAAAGCCCATGACAAAATCGTATTCTGGAATTTAGAGAGGCAGATGATTGCAGAAATACTTGGTGATGATGAGAAAATTCTGAGCCTTTCGTTTTCACAAGAAAAAAAAATGCAGCTAGTTGGAAGCTGGCAGTAGAACTGAATTTTATTATCTTAAAACACCACTCAAATTCACTGCACTAGTTGGCTTACTTTGCATAACAGTTCATACTTTGCACACTTTTCATCCATATCACTGGAGGAAACTTTAGAAGAACAGAATTTGGTGTGTGTGTGTGTGTGTGTGCATGTGCATGCGTGTGTGGGAGAACGAACATTTGACATCCATTCTTTATTATCTGAAATTCTACACGTGTTTAAGACAAGGAACCAGACTGGAAAAAAAAAAAAAAAGATAGTTATCCAGATTGTTTTCTTTCTTTTTCTTTTAGTGGATAGTCACACTTTAAACTGTATCTTTGTCCAAGTGCTAAAAACAGTTTAATTAAATCTATCTATTTCAATAAATTCTTTGGGCAAACAGACTACCATAGGGCACATAAAGAATGCAAGCATTAATTGCACTTGACATTAGCCCTATTGAATTAAATCTCACACCATAATGCCCTCTGTTCTTCAACCATAAATAGTAGGTGTTTATACATCCAGCTATTGATAGATTTACTATAAAACAGTCTTTCCATCAGTATGGGAGAACTAAATCTGAAAAAAAAAAAAAATCTCCAATCCAAGGAAATAGTAAGAGGACCTACATGAAAATTACATGAAGGGCACATTGATGTTATATTTTATTATGTGTAGTGCTCTGGGAAGAAATAGATGGATTCTTTGTCATCCTAATAATAAAAAAAAAATCTTTAGGTAACTTTATTTCAAATAAGATGTCCAATATAAAGTACCAAAAAAAAAAAAAAAAAGATAAAACCAAAGTACCTAATGAAAAATTCAATTTGCTGATAGATTAATTAAATTCCCTACCTACCCAACCCTGACTGAATCTGTCCCATGGGAGTGAAATTGAAAGATAAGTTTGCTAATTAATGTTAATACGCTGAATGGCACAATTAGAACAAACTCACAAAAGAACGAACATTCCTTGGTGAGAATCAGTACAAGTGCACAGGGGAATCTCCAAATACGCACAGGCTATTTGGAATAGAACACCTGAAATTCTATTAAATTTGGTTTCACAGTGATAATGCCTGAGGTTCCCTTATAGAGAAGCATGAATCAAATATGAAATAACTATTATTTCAGGATTATCTTTAATCACAGTTTGGTAACTTCAGTCTAAAATTCAAATTCTAAGAGACTGACAATATTATTGGCTTTCCAGATCACAGTTACTTGTGCAATAAAAGAACACTTAACATACTGTGGATAGAACAAAATAGATTTTCATAAAATGTATATTGCCATATCATGACTTTAAAATGTTTAAGAGGTAAAGGTGATTGTGGGTATTTATTCTGCCAAAAATGGCCAGTTTTTCCTCCCTGTATCACATTCCTTGTGATGTGATTTGCAGCATCTTGCATGACAATATACTTAACTTCTTGAGGCTGGGATGGTCCCGTGACTTGCTTTAGCCAATAGAAGGCAGTAGAAGTGATGTCATCCAGTTCCAAAAGATGTAGGCTGTAAGAGGTCTCCACACTTTCTGCTCAATCTAACCTCTCCAGCACCAGGTAAACAAGCCTAGGCTGGGCTGCTGGAGGATGACAGAGCACATGAAAAAGAGACAGACATCCCAGCTGACCCAAGAGCTAAGCACAGATGCATGAGTGAGTCCATTGCAGCTTAGAACCATAAGCTGATCATAGCCCAAATTGACCTAAAAAATCATGAATAAGTAAATGGTTAGTTTTTTACTAAGCCACTTAGGTTGGTGGTACTTTGTTATGCAGCAAAAGCTAACTAATATAAACCTCCATAGAGCTATTAGTTTTCTTTAAAAATTTATAATACATTGTTCACACTACCTGATTTAGAATAGTCACAGATAACTATTATTGTTTTTGTTACTTTTACTGATCTTAGCCACATTATTCTCTAGATAAAGAAAAACTTCTTTCCAATTAGAGGAAGAAAGAAAAGGTAAGAGCACAGGCTCACATCCTGGCTCCAGCATTTAGCAGTTTTGACAGTGACTTAATAGTAAACACATCTGTGCCTTGATTTCCACACCTCTGAAATGGAGATAATAATGGTACATATTTCGTAAGATGTGTGTGAGGATTCGTTGAGATCATATATATATCAAGCAATCGGTATATGTTTCCTCAAAATGTGTTAGCTTATTCTGATTACTTAAAGGGCTTCCAAGCAATTGACCTTGAGGGTATGGCTGACATCACTGCACAAGGTAAGATATTCTGGGTGACAGTGACAAATATGTTTTAAAAATTAAGTGCAAACAAAACTGCATTACTTTTTCTCATGCCTTAAAACAGTTTTAACACCTAATAATTCTATGTGTTACATGTCCCCGATAATTCCATGTCCTTCAGCTACTGTCTAAAACAGCTGGGAAATTCAGTTACTTCACATAATTAACAACAATGATAATATTAGCATGTGGCAAGTATTACAGATCTTACTTTGGGAACAAATGAACTTCGAAGACATGGAGTGACTTTCCCAGGTTCACATATCAGGGAGTAGTTCAACCAAGAAAAGACTTAAGTACTCTTGACTTGGAGTTGATTGCTTTAGCTGTCAGAGACTACCTCCTAACAGGTCAAGTTTCTTATACATATTGATGAAAGAAAAGAAATCATGACTTGTTTGAAATAAGGATTGAGATGTTAAAAAACAAAAAAAGTTGATTTGCTGATCTATGTCAGTGTGAGACTAACAGGCCTATGATATTGAATGTCAATTTTTTAAAATAGAAAAACGGGTTTCCTGCAGTGTCTAGTCATCAGGCAGAACCCATTTTCCCAGGGTACAGAATTGGATAGAAAAGAGGGTGTTAATAAGGTCCTCATTGATTCTGGAGACAATGAGATGTGTTTGGGAGTAATGTCCACTTCAAGGCATGGTTAATTAGCTCCTTTACCCTAAAATTTCTGCACATCTATTATGTGTAAAATATAAAAACCATATTGATAAATGTCTCACACATCCAGTGTTGCACAGAATTATGTGCATATTGGGCTGGACTCTTCTCCCCATTGTAAATTGCTCCCTGGAAATTGCATTGGCTTTTTCAGAAATTCACTTTGTATATAATAGGGCCATGAAAATGACTGATACTGAGCTTGTGGTCTTTAAGCCAAAGCCTTAAGAAAAATACTGGCTCCACAAGTTACTAACTCTTTAACTTTGGACAAGTCATTTAAACTTTCTGGTGTTTAGTTCCCTTGTCTGTAAATTGGTAATGATATCAATTACTTTGTCTGTTTATTGACACTCAGGATAGTGTTTAAGTAGGCACAAGTCCTTCCATTCGCACACTGAGCTTTTTCTAATTTATTTTCTCCAAATGTCTCCTGTTATCCTCCTCCCACTCCAAACATAAATATACTCCTTAAATAGACTTAATTTTTTACTACTCATAATTGCCAAAAATAACTCTTGCTTTCGAGGTAATGAGATAAAAGGTAAATGCATTTTTCTTTAAGTTCTTATGTTGGCATAGTGTTTTTGGATAGATTCAAGGTCGAAAAGTTCTTGATGCATAATTCTTTATGTGCTTAATCTTGGTTATTGTATTCAATAAATACCCTAGTCAGTATCTTGCTATATGAATAAGCTCTTCCCAAAGATTCATTTATTATTTTAGGCAACTAAAGTATCATTTTAGACACAGAGGCAGCAAGATTACTAATTTTTCCATGCTGTGCAAATATAAAAAAAATTAAAAAACCACCCCAAACCCAATTAAATCCATGAGCCAAATGACATTTTGTAACACATGTACGGGGTAGAAAGGAAAGTTGGTCACCAGTGGTATTTTCAACCACACTTAATGTCTCCACAGGTCTTGTTTGCTTCAGATACAATAGACCAACACTCATACACAAGCAAAGAGCGGTTCCCTTGTAGAGTGAAAAATGAACTGCGAAGGTTTCTGATTTACAAGTGTAAACTCACATATTCATCAAGAAATTTCTGACTTGGTGAGTAAAACAGTAATAAGCTGTAAAACATTTTAAGGCTGTAATTTAGGATTTGTCTTATACCCTGCCCACTGTAGTTGGAACTTTTCCGCTTGTGCTAAGGTATTTAGACTTTAAGTACCAAATAAATAAAAGTTTATTCATAATGTTTTTATTTTCTCTAAGCACTAATTTCTCTGCATGATTTCACATGCAAATATGTACCTTGAAGTAAAGATGAAAACTTAGCTTTGTACTATTTGTGTTCATAAAGTAATTCCTACTCTCAGAGTGTTCAATTCTGTGTTTTAAACAAATTCTAGTTTACTTTGACTTCTACCTCCTAGTCTATTGTAATTTCGTGCAGATAAGACATATTCTTTACCTTAAATTATCTAATTTTAGGTAGTATTTACCTAAATCACAGGCAGTGTTGAGGAATGGTTATTTAAAATGTTAACCTTTTTATTATAGAAAAATATAAACATACAGAAAAATAGAAAAAATAGCACAATTAACACCCATTTAAAGACCGTGTGGATCCAACAATTACGTAGTCTTTCATCTTCAATTTTCCCAATATTGAATTTCATAAATGCACGATATTTTAATGACTTTGAGATTCTCTACAATGATATTATCAGAACTGGATATTAAATAGTTTATTTTTCTGATATTGTTTTAAATGAAGGCAAAATGGTGGAAGACAAAACACCATCTTTCTTTCTTCCACTGTTCTCAAATGAGATGAGCCCTACAGTGAATTTTTCTTATCAAGTTATTTTTTTCATGGTGTGTTTCTGTAAGAGCATTAAAGTGTACTCTGGTTGCAGATCAATATGACACTGACTAAATATAGATTTACTTATGAGGTAGACTGAAAGGAGCCATGTTGGACAAATGAGTAAATCATGTCTCTTTTAATAAGTTCATAATTATGTATTTATTACATAAGGTCTTCTACAAATAGCTCCAGGGAACTGTTGCAAACCTTGCCTAAACCACGCTCATTCTAACAACCAAACCAGGTACTGGGGCAGCTATGATACTGGAGCATGAAGCACTTGAAGGAAGTAAACACACATGAGTCACATTATTGCTTTTCTTCCTTCTTGAGAAGAAGGGGGGAACAAAGGAGATTAAGAGCATTGTCTGCAGGGCCTGCCCGTGGCTCACTTGGGAGAGTGTGGTGCTGAAAACAGCAAGGCCATGGGTTCGGATCCCGTATAGGGATGGCCGGTTGGCTCACTTGGGAGAGCGTGGTGCTGACAACACCAAGTCAAGGGTTAAGATCCCCTTACTGGTCATCTTAAAAAAAAAAAAAAAAAAAAAGAGCATTGTCTTCAGAGACCTGGGAAACTTGAAGAAATTCATTTATCGTGGGATATTTGACAAGAGTTGCATGAATGGGGAAGGGGAAATAAAACATTACACATATATATTGTACAAACTGATACATAATATACAAACTAAATATAAATGGTACATACCAGGGTACTTCAAAAAGTTCATTGAAAAATGGAATGAAGAGCTAATACAAATATTTCCATGAACTTTTTGAAGTACCCTCCTATAATTGGCATACCGTATCAATTAAAATATTACCTTAATAAAATATTAAGCAACCAAAAATAGCTTCTTAACTGAGAAAAGGAAAAGGGGACAAGAGAAAACCCTGCATTTTGTTCTCCATTCTGCCACCTCTCATGCTTTGAGAATGCTGTTCTTCCTACCTGCAATTGTTTCCCACCTATTTTCCACCTTGAATTTCTATGCATCTTTTAAGATATACATCAGATATAATTTCCTTTCAAAAACTTTCTCTAATTAATCTTGGCAGACAGTCATTTCTCTTTCTGTTAACTGTAATACGAGCTAACATGTATTGGGAGCTTCGTGATATGTTAAGTGCGTTGCGTTATATGCTTTATTTTACTTAGGTTTCCAACAGCCCACTGAGGTTGGCACTGATGCCCATTTCTTAGATGATGAAACTGAGGTTCTAAGACATGAAATGATTTTACCCTAAGACATACTTTATAAAAACTTGTGTTAGAGCCTTTCACGAAAATAACTGAAATTATATACACAAGAATTATGTCTTTTTCATGCCAGTTGGCTAGCACTAAAAAAGTTCCTCAATAAATGCTTATTAAATAAACCAATGCAACATACAATTCATATCCTTCTACTACATGCCAGATAAAACAAAGCAATAGGCAAAAGCTAATATCTATGAAGTGGAAAGACATAGCATAAATTTGACTTTTTCTATAACACCTCGGACCACACAGGTGCAGGTGATTCATCTCGAATGTGATTGTTCAAATAATAAATTGTAAAGATCATGTCATTGAGGCTTGTTTTTACCGAAAAGCAATGTGAAGTCTCCACGAGAACAGCAGTTTGCCGAAGGATATATAATTAGTCAGTCGGGATGCTGGGGCTCAACCCTAAGCCACCTAACTCCCAGTCCTGCTCTCCTTCCTTACTGTCATAAACATTCCCAAATCAGTTATTCAGCAACTAAGTTCTGCTGGTGGTCATCACCCCAAAGGGGGAGAAACAGTACTCATTCTAGAAAATTAAAAATCTTTTATTAGGAAGCACAAAGACTCTCTTATTTTGAGATCGTATCTATTGCCTTCTGAGTAAGCCAAATGCCATTTGTCATTCCACATGATAGAGCTGACTGTATCTGGGAGTTCAACAGACCTAAGTTTGAATTATTTACCAGTCAGATACCCTGGAACTCGTTGCTTAATTTATGAACTTCAGCTTTCTTTCTTATAAAATGGAAGTGATTATATTTACTTCATCAGGTATATGTATGTTAAGATTTTCTTTCATTTTAATCCCAAAGTTACTAATCATTTTAAAATGTATCCAGGATTTGTTTTAATCAGGTCTGATAAGACATGCAGATATAGAAATTAGTGTCACGAAGGACAAAGCATATTGTCACAGATCCCCAGAGCTAGGATGCATGGCAGCAAACAAGGTCACATGGGGAAGCACCATGGACAATTCAGAGGCAGAAGGGGTGAGGAGAATGCGTGGGCAAAAGCCTTTATGGTGGTTTTTATGAGAAAGAATGGGCAAGGCAGGGTAAGTATGCTGAGCAAGCTTAAATAATGTGAATATTTCAGTGGCTCTGGGCTCTAGGGGTGTCACTAATTGTCTGGTGCCTGGTCCTGAGATGATTTAGAGGAGGGGAATATTGGTGTGGTGTGTGGTTGGGGGTGGGCTCTGGATAGGTTGGTTTTTCATATAAAAGGCACAGTCACAGGCAAATTGTTTACTATTTTTAGGAATTAGCTTTGGGAAGCATAGTCTCTCCAAGATAGCAAGGCCTCAACATGTCAAGGATTCATAGAATACCAAAAATAAAAAACCCATGATTAATATCCTAATCTTACTCGAAAACTAAGGTAGCACTGCTGAAGATGACTGCTCAGATTTCCCTGTTATTAAATAATTTGGCTTGCAGCATGGAGTGCGGAGGTGGGACACATTTTTCACATCATCTACTAGAGAGGAGAGAGAAAAGAACACAAACAAGAACAAAAAGAGAATAAATGAGAAAATCTATTACCTCTTGTAAAACAACCTTTGCAAGTACCACTTTTCTGATCAGCCTTTCCTGTTTAAATGATTCGTTTTTTGTTCTGTGCTCGGCTGTGGATATGTGCCAGCATCTGTGACCTCCACCTGCTAGATGCCAGTGCACCCCATGTCACCAGGCCTTGCCAAATATCCCCTAGGGGCAAAACTGGGTGAGAACCAGTGTTCCAGAAAACTCATAGCTTAGTTTGGCCATGTTTTCATATAGCTCTTTCTTTCAGGATCCTGAAAGCCTTCTATCATTCACATGTGAAATAATCTTTAATGGCAGAGAAGTGACCTCATTCTTCCTGGTCTCAGAGAGGAAAATGGAGTCACAAATCACAGAGAACTAAATAGCAAATATGAGACAAACCTCAGTGGATGCTCTCTGAAAGAACAATCATGAACTCGTTGTAGAATAGACTTAAATTTGTCCAGGTGTACCTCTGCTTTGGAAGGCAGGACTTAGACTCTCCCAAGCTGCTCTAGTTGTGCTTTGGTGAGGAGAGAAGGACAGGAGGTTTGGAAGCTTTTCTAGGATTTCTCGCTGCCCTTTCCTGGTATAGAAAGGCTTACATTACAAGCAGGCAGCTTAGTCCTTTTGCTTCTTATTTTCTTATACATGATGGACATCAAATAAATAGACAAGCTCTAAGTTGACTAACATCAGTACCCCATGCAAAAACAGGCAAGGAGCTAATGACCATTTGAGATTTGCTATAATAAGAAGGGCCAGATGTTCACAAATATGAAAACACAGGCTGAGGGACCTAAAGTGTGACCTCAAGCCCCTTGATTTTTCAGTACTCCTGTTTGTAGGAATCTGATTAACAGTGGCTAAGAAACTATGTAAGCAAAATTAAGAGAGGAGGCTCAAATGAGAAAACCAAAGGCACATAAGGATCAAAGCAGCATATATTTTCACAGGTAACAGATACATTTAGCACCCAATAAAATGTTTTCATATCACATTAAATTTGTCTTCGTATTATTCACGGTCACTAAATATTTCATTCCTATCTTGGAAAAGATTGTTATATCTGACCCAGAGTAGAGGATATTCAATTTAAACTTTGTCAAGGTTGTATTTTTGATTCACATTCCTTTTGGATTCTTAGTTTATTAAGTCATGTTGTACCTCATAAATTGAGAGATGTATTTTCTAAGAGATAAATGTTTATTAAAGAAATATTTGTTGAATATATGCATTGAGATATAGTGTTGGACAAGTTCTTAAGACCTGGAGTTTATATTCTAGAAGCAAAGGCTACAAAACTTGAACATAATGTATTGTAGTGACAGAATTTATAAAACTTTCTCTCCCAACCTGCTCATGTGGTTCGACCATTCAACCAGCAAAGGTGACTAAACTAATACCTTTGAATAAAATATATGAATTTTATATTTGTCTGACAAGTAAATTTCAAATCCAAGGCTTTTATAAGTTCAAATCTATGGGATGTATTGTTTCTGCAGCTATTAAATGTGTTAGTGATGTTTCACAGAGCCTCAGAGAAGGTAAGCCTGAACTAATTAGAATAGTGATTGAAGAGAAAATCTCTTTGTTTTTATTACTGGTGATATACTCCCACTTCAAAATGGATTATTTAAGTATGTGGAGTATAGAAAAATGGTTTATTGATTTATGTATTTTGTCATTGCACTTTTGTAGGCTTTAGTTGTCATACTAAAGCAGTAACATCTTAAAGCTCTAAAATACAGAGAATATATTTATTTTCCATTGTGTGGAATGTACCTAATTCCTAGCACTGTCCTGATTCTCTGGAGGATTAGGTACATTTTTATCCACATTTGTTTTTGTTTTAAACTGAGTAGCTACCCTTTTTGTTTATCTGCTTAAAGTATTTATGTATTACAGAAAGCTGGAATTTTGTATTTAGAGGGATTTGCCTAAGTTTTGCTTTTTGTTTCTCTGTCTTCTTTTTCATTTGAGATGTTACTTAAACCCATACCTTTCTAGAAAAAGAGAAGAAAAAAAAACCCCACAGCAATTATTTTCTTCAGTGCCTTGGAAAGTGTAAATTTATTGAATATGCCTTCAAAGTTATATGTTTAAACACATGTTTCAGACAAACAGGTGCAGTAGTTTTGCTAAGACCTTTGGTGAAAATGGGTGCGTGAATTCATACTTTAATGTACTCCTCTGTGGTTCCAAACAGAGCAGTGACGGAAAAACTATAAAACAAGAAAAATAAAAAAGTCGTAGTGATGAAGTAATACAAAATATGAAAGAGTAGTAATAACACATGGAGTAATGTATTGAGCATCTCAAACATACATTTGATATGATTCCCAGAAGAAAAATACGGAGATGATTGCAGAGAAGAAATGTAGAAAAGTAATAGTTGAGAATTTTCCAGAAGTAAAGTGTGAGACCGGAGATTGAAAGTAATGGTGATGTTAGCCTCACCAGTCCTGATCTACCCTGCATACAAATAATTTAGAATAGAGACAGCAATGTTCTAATGTCATGTTGGAGGGACCGTCAACACAAGATTTAAAATTGTGGGTATTGTCTTTCAAGTGAAAAGCACTGTAATAAATGCACTACCTTAATATTTATTATGGCGAATCTAAGGACAAAAGAGATTAAATATGACACATCACTTATCTTTTACAAACTCTGGAAAACAACAGGAAGCCATAATTTGAGATAATATAATTGTGCAAAGCTTCTCATTGCTTTCCAAAACAATATAAATACATTTTTTTCAGTGATTCTATGCACAATAATTGTGTATACATGTTCCTCTTCTGAATTGTTTTTTATTTTACAGAATAAATAGGATTTAGTAAAACCAGAGAGCCAAAAAATAAATAAATAAATAAAAACAACAAAACAAATTCCAGTACTATAAACATAGTCTGTACAAACATACAAAACCCATTTAATCTACCACTCTGGGGGCATTTGAAATTACAAGGGCTCACAAAGAATCTGTGGCTATTTAAACAAGGAATCCGGTGGTTTTTTTTCTAACGCTATCAGCCCAGAAGGCATTGAAAATAGAATTATTTTCTACCTATCATGGAGAGTTCTACTCATATTACCATTTGCTAATCATATATATAATCATATATCGCACTAAAAAGGGACCACGTTCTTATCTTCCTGTCAGCCTTGCCAGGCTCTTCCTCTCACCTACTCCTGACTCTGCTAACTTAACCTTCCTAAATACCACCCCTCCAAGGGCCAAACCAGAACAGCTTCCCTCGCTGCCCTCACCCAGCTTCCCATTTAATGAAGTCTAACGTTTCGCATGGCTCTGGCATTTCCTTGTCTAAACAACACATGCCTCTCGCATCAAAGAGAACTTGCATATCTTTTTATTTAGTGAAATTAATACATCAATAGGATTTGATTTAGCTCTTGATGTGCTACAATACGCAAAGGATCGTGTACTAGAAACACTGAGAATTTACCAAGAGTAAAACTACCAAGAGTAAAGTTATTATGGCTCCTGTTTTGAAGAAATTGACGATAGAATTGAGGAACGAAGCTAGCACACGAATTTATTTGAAGACAACTAGAGCTATGTGGTGTTAACAAAACAGGACCACAGGATCCACTAAAAGAAGAGGGAGACTTTATTTTCCAGAGAGAGGGTAAGGAAAAAAGACCATGTGCAGATG
The DNA here is from genome assembly GCF_027409185.1 of Cynocephalus volans. Classification (NCBI taxonomy): domain Eukaryota; kingdom Metazoa; phylum Chordata; class Mammalia; order Dermoptera; family Cynocephalidae; genus Cynocephalus; species Cynocephalus volans. The sequence continues at coordinate 18,321,745 of NC_084466.1, forward strand.
GGGGAATATAGGCTCCCGCTGGCCGAAGGCAAGCGCTCCTCCTGAGAAGCGAAGGAGGCTAGGACTTCTGTCTCCTAGGATCAGGTTACATTCATATTCAGTGAACTTAGAGAAATGCTATGAATATTTATGGAGAAGGCTATACACAGGAGCAATGAGCAAATGTGTCACGGAGATGTGCTATTGCCCAGGCACTATAGCCTGGCTCTGGCTGGTTTCAATGTGGCCTCTCTTAGCAGAGAAAGGGGAGCAGAATGTCCTTGGAGATTGATTCTTGTCTAAAAGGAGCCATAGTGGGCCCTCAGGAATGAGAAGGAGGGGGCTGGTGACTGGCACCAGGTGGACTTGTTGAAGGTCAATGTAGAATTCCCGGCTGTAGCTGATTCGGCCTTATCTTTTGAGAGTTGCCTTTGTTTATTTACAGAAAAGAAAACTTTATAACAGTTAGGAAGATACACACTTGCAGGCTGAGAAATGCATGTCTGTTTTTCCCTTGCTGGGGCCATTTGGTTCTGTTAAACAATTTGAATATCTCTTCTGACAACAGTGAGTCTATTTTCTGTCCTTTGGGGTACATTTCAACAGTGGTAATATACACAAGTGCCAGAGGAGTGGTGAAACCGGGATTAGCTGTTGTAGAGCCTGCCATTCATTGAATTATCAAGTTTTTGTTCTATTTAGCATTTGCCATGTTGACATCTTAATGATGATTTTATTGATTGGCTCATGTTTATTATAAGCTCCCAAATGCAAGTAAGTAGGTGATCAGGACATATACCTATTAAGTTAATCATAATTTGTACCTAATAAAATCTGAAAAGTGAAGGAAGAGGCAATAAATAGTATCCTCCAAAGATGCTAAGATATTTTTGTTGTTTTGTTTTGTTTCCTGCATAACAGTGGCCTAGAGAGTAAAGTTACCTCCAACAATAAGCATTCCAGTCTCAGGCACATATGGTTCCAGGTGGAGTTGATTTCTTGTTTTTCATTATCGACATTGCAAGAGCCCTGGCTCTGTCTCCTCTCCCAGCGCCAATGTCAGCATATTCAGGAGGTGATTCATTTGTCACCCGTATCATAATCAGCCTCAGCATCCTACCACGTAATGCATCACTGTCAGACCCCCTGACTCCTTGATGTCTCTGTCCCTGTGAGAGGCCTGGAGATCAAGTCACACCTGATAGCTAAACCCAGAGCCAGGACACTCTGCCTGAGGAAGTGAACCATGAGGGGCACATTTTTATATGCTAACTTTATGCAACCTCCCTGACAGATCTTGATAATGTTGCAGTTTTCCAAGGAGCACCTTAATTTATTTGAAGTTAATCACTTTGTTAGGTCCTGTAATAGAATCAGTCAACTGTCAAGTGCTGCTACTTCTAGCCTGCCCATAGTACCTTCTAGTGCTGCCTCTTTCCTGCCACCACAGAGGCACCAGGCTTTATTGAAGCCCTGGTCATCTCAGAAAGACTCCACTCTCCTCCAACTTCTTCATCACGTGCATAAAACCGAATGTGGTTGCCGAGATGATTCTGGCATTTGTCATCAACACAATAAATACCTCAAAAACCATTTCAACTTAATGACTCTTCAATTCCAGTCAATGTAAGTTATCCCCAGAACCTATATGAAGAATTCTTTAAGATATTAACAAATCTGCCTGTATTAGCCTGTTTCTGTTGCTTATAACAAGATACACTTAAGTAGGTAATTAGTAAGAAAATGAAATTCATTGCTTACAGTTTCACAGGCTGGGAAGTCCAAAGTCCAGGGATCATAGCTGGTGAAAGTCTTGGTGGTGGTGACAGTGACCCATGGGTCTCACATGGCAGAAAATGGCAGAGCAGAGAGAGAGAGAGAAAATCCCTCACATTCTCTCCTTTTAAAGCCCTTTGAACCATGCCCATGACCACCATTTTTAATCCATTCAATAGACATGGTCCTCAGAATCTAATCCCCTCTTCAAGGCCCCACCTTTCAATTACCATAATAGGATTTCCCTCCCTCTTAAAAGTCACAGAGGGGATAAAGCTATTAATACATGAAACTTGGGGAACACGATCCATATCACTGCCAACTCAATGTATTGTGTTAATTTTTTCCAATCATGCAAACTGTCATGTCCTATACTTAGTCTCTTTTTTTTTGTTCCTGCCATGTGGCCTTAGCCTTTTTTTTCACTATCATACTGTTACTTGAATTGAGACATCAATAAGATAGGCTTTCCCTAGTTGAGCTGAATAAAAAGAACATGGGCCACAATACCAAGTATCTTCTCCCAGCAAAGGTGGTTCTATAAGAAATCTGCATATGTTGAAAATCAAGCTACACACCCATTGTCAGAAGGGCATATACTCTGAGTTGCTAACAGATTTAAAAATAATCCATTGTTACATATCCTCATCTGCTCCACAAGGGACACATAGCTTTTAAATAGAGTTCATGTGGCTGGGGTTAGAGGTGGGCTGAAAATACTGTGAAGTTAGCCAGCTTATATCATGATCCTAACTTTGGTCCCAGGGATATACATTCACCAGCTGAGTAATGGCCTTAGGCACACATTTGTACTCATTGATAATGACAGATTCACGTGTTAGTGTAGTTGAAAGGGATTCCAGAGATGATTTATTCCAATTCCCTCATTTTACGGCTCAGTGTGTAAGGAGCAGAGAGACTAGAAACTTGTCCGAGGCAACCCAACTTTGTGAGTTTGTATACTTAAAATATTATTTTAGAAATTCTCTTCCAATGCTTTAGCTCTCCTTGATTTTGAATTCCCAGAGAGCATTTCCTGAAGTGTGTTCAGAGGAAAACTCCTAGAACCATGCAGAACACTCTTAACACAGGAGAATCCCTGCCTTCCAATTCTATGTGTGCTCAGAGAGGGCAATTGGAGAAGAACAAAGGAAGAGAAAGTGAACATTTACTGAGCATCTATCTACAGGTGCATTCTATGGACCAATAAGAAATAGCATTTACTGAGGGTTTGCCATGTGTCAGGCACAGTTCAGGTTACTTTATGTATGTTACCTACCCATTTAATCCTTGAACAACTCTATGAAAAGAATTGTATCTATCATCCTCATTTTGCAGATAAGGAAATCACAGTAGAGTCACCAGCTTATAAGTGGGGTAGCAGGATTCACACCAAGGTCCTGTGTTACCTTGCCTACAGGAAACCTCGTCATCACTCTGTGGAGTGGGTGTCACTGTGCCCAATTTACAGATGAGAAAACCAAAGCTCACAGTGATTGTGTGATGATAGCCAGGGAGGTTATGAGCTCTAGACCACCTCTTTTCACTCTGCCATGTAATTCCACGATGTATTGATGAAAAAATGATGACCTAAGGCATTTTATCCCTGGCCAAGAGCTGAGTCGAAATCAATTTGGCAAATTAACTAATAAAAAGAGTAGATGCTTCAGCAATAAACTCACATGTTTGACTTTTCCTTCCTCTCTGCCTGCTGTGAAGAGGAGATAGGGCAGATTTCAGCCAGGATATTAAGCTTAATAAAGTTCCTCATGGACAGCGGATGGAGTGTATACCACAGCACTCCTCCCAGATGCCTAATGTGGCTTCCAGCACAAAGGATGTTCAACAAGCATGTGGCAAATGAGATTATAATGCCAGCCTGGCATGTCATTGCCATAAACTCTCTAGGGTGGGTTGAGTCTACTGCCTTGTCTGATTCATGAAAGAAATTTCCTGTGGGTCATTGTCTGGAGAAAGTTCTCCGTCTGTCAGTGGTGTGCATTCAAAGGCAGCTGTGCTGTAGGATGGAATGAGAACAACGATTTAATCTGAATTCACTCAAGAAATACAGCTTCAGGGTGTGAATCCCAGCTCTGGCAGGGGGTTGAACAAACAGTCACAATATCACCGTTGTCTTACACTGAAGATGTGTAACTTGTCAAAGCAGCGAAATCTCTTATGAAATGTGTGTGAGGGTGATGCTGTTCAGGCAGAAGGCTGCTCAAAAGTACATTTCCCTGAAGACATTTTTCAATTACAGATGCATCGTAAGTAGAGATGGCAGAAGGCTAGATGGAGTCACCGAGTTTACTTCCTCTGCCAGGATGGGCACAGCCTAGGATGCTGTTTCATATAAAATACCTTTCAAAATCTAGCTTATATGAGTTCCTGTGGGAGGCTTGTCCATAATTTTATAATCCAATAAATTGCTTCCCACTAATATTGCTTGAAATTTAACGTATTTCCACTACTTTTTTCCAGGTGATATCTGTTCACTAACTTTATCAAATAATCTTCCTAGAATGTTATACCTGTAATTACCCTGAAAGATCATGAAACCCAAATTATTTATTTATAAAAAGAGACACTGAGGTTCAGAGAGGCTAAATTCAGGCTTTCACCTGCTTCTCAACCCATTACCTGTATTAGGACTTTCATATGAGTTCCAATATATTACCTTTCATTATATATAACCAGTGACTACCATTTTATAGATTGTGAATCTAAGCTGTTAGACCTAGGATGGGATTCCTTTATAATTATGATGCCAGAAAAAAAGTACTTATCAGCTGAAACAGCTGTTTACATTTATTATGTTTTAGGAAATAGAATGAATTTGATCAGTGCTAGATCTTATGCCATAGAACAATGATTTGTGTTTTATAGGGTACAATTAAACTCAAAACATTATTTTTCCTGCAAAGACATCTGCATAAAAAGCAACATTCTAAAAACAACTCAACATTTAAAATTATCAACATCATTTACAAATATTTGGTCTTGAGGGCATAGGGCCTTCTTTTACATTGCTAAAATTTTACATTTCTTAGTAAAATATTCTCTTCCACAATTTGATGTCAAATGTACATTTATTGTGTCTGACCAAAGAACATTTATAGACCAGATGTGTAATAGTAATTTGCCAAAACACAGATACTGTATTTTATTCTTAGTCATTGTTATGGACTGAATTGTGTCCCCTAAAGATTCATATGTTGATATCCTAACCCCCAATGTGACTGTCTTTGGAGATAGGGCCTTTAGGGAGATATTTAAGGTTAAAAGAGGTCATAAGGGTGAGGCTCCAATTCAGTAGGGCTGGTACCTTTATACGAAGAGACACAAGAGATCAATCTCGCTCAGCTATGTGAGGACACAGAGAAGGCAGCCCTGTCTACAAGTCAGGAATTGGGCCCCCCTAGAAACTGAACCAGCTGGTACCTTGATTTTGGACTTCTAGTCTCCAGTATTGTAAGAAAATAAATTTCTGTTGTTTAAGCCACTCAGTCTATGATATTTTGATATGGCAACCCTAGCAGTCTAATACGATTATCGAGTTCCCCTTCTTAAAGTTGAGAACTTAATGACACTTGGCAGGGAGCAGAGGATTAGTCAAAATATGGAGGTTTTGACAGAAGTCTGTATGAGTAGAAGATCCTCAAGTCAAGTGGTGGGACTTTCTGAACACTGCAGAAGGTATCAGAGATGACAGTATTTCATGGAACTGGCCTTAAATCTGCCAGTTCCTCTACCCATTCCATTTTCCCTATAGTTCCAGTCATAACATTAGCAAGTTCCTTTCTCCCTGTGGACTCATACTTAGAGACCCAAAGAAAGTGGTATTGACATGTCAAAACCTCCAAATTTCTACATTATTGGTTATAGAATGGTATAAGACAACAATTACTTTTATTCCATCAGAGATATATGTAAGTTCTATCATTTATCAAACATATCACCATGCATCTGACTCAATTCACAAGCGAATTAGCATAGGGCGGTTTATATGTGTCTCCTTTTTTAATAGTTTGCATTTTTTACTTTTCATTTAACTTGGGTTAAAGTTCTGAACATGAAATTGAAGTTTCTCTTTGGTCAAATACAGATGTGTGGCAGTTATGGGCAGAAATAGGAAATGAACAAAATAAAGGCTTATGTAAGCCTGGTAAGGTTGTGCCAACTCTTACAACACCAAGTGGTTTTGACAAGCAGTCTGAAGTCCACTAATCACTTGGGTAAAATTCTTCAGCTTGTTCCAGTTAGTTCCGACTCAAACAACGATCTGACTTGACAGGTTTACTGTAGTCCTGTGGATATGAGGCGAGAAACAGCCTCGCAGATAAAAGGTCATTGTCGACGGTCTGAAACCACTCAGTATCTTAAAATGAAATTTCCTATTGTTACTTTTGGACACACTTCAATACAAGACCCTTTAAAAAATTCTTGCTCAGAAGTTCCAGATTAATGACAGTTGACAAGAAGTAAAGGTACAATATAACATCTTTATATAGCATGCACTTGGCTTTGTGGTTCTCAAAATGTGGCTGGCTTTGAAAATGTAATTGTACAGCCTATTTTTCTGCAGCAAAAACTAAAATTTAAAAAAATCCTTCCTTGGTTAAAAAAATTCCTCTCTCGTAAAAGATATTCTTGTACTCTAAGCCCTAATTAAAAAACAAAAACAAAACAAAAAAAACACCAAAAAACCTCAAAAGGTTATTCAAGTTAATTGTGGTATGTCTGTCTCTGCTGTCTGTCTCTGATGATGACAAATCTATTTCGTTAGTGATAGTGTCTCAAAGGCCATCTATCTTTTGTCTGCAAAGAACATTGAGGGACATCTGTTTTAATATGTCAACATCAAAGAGAAATTTGTCTCATAGCCTCAAGATGCTCCCAGCACGCTGAGCAAACATTCTGAGCATGAAGTGGATTTTGGCTTTGGAAAGCCCACAATTACTCCTGCTGAGTCTTCATTTAACTAGGGCTGCTCTGGGCTCCCCTTGCTTTTCCAGAACTAAACGTTCATCACTTCCCATGTACAGTTCTTCCTCTGAGTTCACTGGTATGGACTCTTTGCTGTGTTTCTTAGAACACGTGAGAAATGTCTGAAATGACTTCTGGGATGATGGCTGATTCAGATGACATTGGAGGCTGGGCAGCAGGGGCTGAGTCTCCCTTCCCATATGTCTCATAGCTCTTCCTATACCTTCCAGGAATTGCACTGTGTGCTTTATTTGTATTATCTCATTTAATCCTTGTGACAGCGTTATGGGCAGTTATTTTAGAAACACCGTTTTGCAGATGAAGAAGTAGACGGTTTGTGAGTGACAGAACAATCCCAAAGTCAGCTAACAATAATGTGGACATACATACGTAGGCTGCCTCCTATGAAGGGAAAGTCATTTGTTTAGATATGGCATGTGATTTGAAAACATTAATTTTATTACTAAAAATCATAACACACGCTTCAATATGTTTTTAGAAGTGCAAGCACCTCTGATCTCAGTGGTCGAATTGAATTATTCCTGTAATCAAAAGTATGTCCTTAGAATTCCAAGGCAATTTCCATATCCACAGTGCCTTCCTCCTGGGGTCAGTGCAGGAGAGAGCACTTATACAAGCTCTACTAAGATAGGACTGTTGAGGGAAGAGGAAAAGAAGCTGAGGGAACCAGGGAGGTTTTAATTCTTTTGAGGACTGCAGATCAGGTGCCCTTAGTAAGACATGGAAACAACAGTCCTTACCACTCCCCGTTCAAAAGAGACGTAAATGGAAAAGCAGAGCCAAGACGTTAGTGGAAAGGAAAAGGCTGAAGGAGTTCATCCCAGGCCCTGTTTCTAGATGCTTCTACTTCTTACACTCCTTTCTCTTACGTAGATTTTCCCGAGTGTGTGTGTGTGTGTGTGTGTGTGTGTGTGTGTGTGTGTGTGTGTGTGTGTGTGTGTGTGTGTGTGTGTGTGTGTGTGTGTGTGTGTGTGTAGTATTTCCCATATATCGAAGTACCCAAACTTGTCATTTTATCTTCAATGTCTGCTTTTCCTAGTGGGTCATAAGCTCCACAATGACTGTGACTACTACTGACTCAGAACCCCAGCACAAAACGTAACTGATGAGCTAAAGAACACAGAGTACACGTTAAAGCCCACATCTGGAGCCTGGCCAATAGATCAGCCCAATTAGAAAGATCAGACAGGACCTGTCAACCATGGACAAGGCTTGAGGCAGCGACTGAAAACCACTGAAGAGATAAAGGGATGGAGTTTAAAGGACCTTCATTGTGTGAAAAAAATAAATGATTATATTCACTTCAATGTTTTTATCTCACTGATTCTGAATAGGCATTTTTGAATAATTTTCTTTTCTTATTACCTGGGCCAGCCCAATGGGTAATGGTGATTTAGCATGGGGCCTCTTTCTGTACACCCCAACCAGCACTGTGAGCCGTTCTGGTGCCACACGCTGGCCGGCTTTAGTTTTCACATTTTGTGGCACACTCACCAACTTTCCCTGTGTCTCAAGTTCTGTTATTATGAATGCCATCTAGACATTTTTATTTTTGCCAAAAGCATTCAAACCAGGGGATGAAAGAGAGGCCAGAAATGGAAACCTCCTCCCACTCCACATTACATTAGCAGAACTTTAAAATTATAGCTTCACCAGCTTCCTTAAAAAATACTACATTTTTCATCTTTGGTGGCTGTGATTAAGTAACACTTACTTTGCACAGCTCCTGCGGTGACATAGCTCCATTACAAAGGCCTCCTGCATGGCATTCAGGTCATTAGAAACTACACAAACTATTAGGAAACAGTAGCAGAGCTGCTAACAAACCCTTCGAATTATAGTTTCCTTTCTAATCGTGGCAGAGAATAAAGACTGAACTCATAATAGTTTTGGAGTTGAATAAAATAGGTAAGGGAAAAAACACACACACTTGTGAGGAGTCTCACAATATCAAATATATTTCTCAAAATGTTTTCCTATAGAGCTCTTAGCCTAACTGTCCTGATCCCAAGAATTAGGATTTATTTTTGGATTCCACAAGTTCCCTGGGTCACCTCACTTAATATACTAATCCTTCAGGTGCTTCTAAACACAGGTTTCAGTGACTTGGCATCCTATAGTGAAGATTTAGTTTCATGAATGTCTCTACTATGACCCTGTACCCCCAAATTAGGACTTACACTCAACTACAACCCCTGACAGGAAAGCTGAATCTCCAGCTGTGGGCCGGACTGGCTTGCACAGTTAGGTTCTCTGTTGACTAGCTGGTCACCCTCTCTTGGTTGCCCAGGCCCTCAAAGCAATCTTGGCCAGGACCCAAAATGGCTAAGGCAGGTGATGGAGTTTGGATGTGTTGTCCCCTCCAAAACTCATGTGGAAATTTGATCTCCAATATGGCAGTGTTGGAAACTGATTGAGTCATGGGGGCGGATCCCTCATGAATGGATTAATGCTCTCCTGGGGGTGGGGGAATTAATAAGTGAGTTCTCACTCTATTAGTTCTCTCAAGAGCTGATTGTTTAAAGGACCCTGGCACCCCCCACCTCTCTTGCTTCCTCTCGCCATGTGATCTGCTTGTACCCTCCGGCTGCTGCCACTTTCCGCCATGAACAGAGCAGCCTGAGGCCCACGCCAGATGCAGCCATCCCAGAATCGTAAGCCAAATGAACCTCTTTTCCTTATAAATTACCCCGTCTCAGGTAGTTCTGTTACAGCAACACAAAACGGACTAATACAGCAGGCTCTTCTTGTGCACGTGAACATGCACACCCCTCCGCACCCCAATACATCTCAACACCACAAACATTTTGCCTGCTTGTTTTTAGCTCCTCATAGCATGTGAAACACAGGCCCATGTTTTTTACTGGCACATTGATTAATCTTTAGAAGGAAATCTGGCTTACGTGGAAAGTGATTGACTATGTGGTACCCTTTCCCTGGAGCTGGTACTAAACCCAGACCCCAGATGTACTCTTGGCATTCCATCTTTTCGATGACATATAAAAATGAGGAGTCAAACACTCTGGGTTATTAGGATCCCATGGCACGTTTAGGGAGACCAGAGGCTTTATCCTTAACATGTGGCAAAGATCCAACTCAAAGAGTGAAGTTTCAACTACTCAAAATCCTTCTATACTTTATAGATTGTTCTGTTATTTGCGCCAAGATTGCCTAGAATGTAGTGAGGGCCATTTATCTGTTTACGCATTTTTTTTTCCCCAGAGGTGGCTGCATTTCAGTAGTGGATTTAAGCAACCTCTGTGTAAAATGTTGTAGCATGCTGGAGTAAATAAATGTTACATAAAATAAATGATTTGATGATTAAGTGGGCATTTTCTTGCAAACAAAGGTATTTTTCACAAAAATTGCAAAACTGAGAATTGTGAGTGGTGCAGGTAGGAGCAACATACAAGGCTAGGTTTCATTTTTGTGCTATGTAGACGTCTTCTTGTCAAGTTATAAGAGGATATTTTTCACCTGGATCCCGCACACAAGTTTCTGTTCTGCACGTGAGGAAATTTAGTTCATGTGAGCACCATTTTTCCATTGTCTGGGTTTGGTTGCCAAATGCCTTGCATAGCCACTCTATTTGTTATCTTCACCAGTTCCCCTTGGAGACTAAATTCAACATCTCCAACTCTGAAAAGGAACTCCCCATGGGGAGCTCTACAGCCCCAGTCATTAATAGAAGAGACAGGGAAGGCTGGGGCTGGGAGGATTGGATTTAGATAAATGAAAAGATAAGTCTCATTTTTTTTTTGGCTTCCTTCAGCCTTTCCTCTAGTTTTTTTTTTTTTTTTTTTTTTTTCCAGCTAACATGTTTCTTGTTCCATACTTTAGCCAAAGTTTTATCCAAATGATGACGTTGGAACAAGAGGCCATTTCAAAGGCTGTTGCTCACTCTCCTGACGCCTTGCAGGAAGGGTCTGCCATCTCAGCTCTCTGCAGATCCTCTCCCACTCCACCTGAGTCCTCACCTTGCCGATGCCTCCACCTGAAATTCTACACTGGTTCAAGTCATTAAAAACCAGTAATCCCTGAGCCACACTTAGCAAGCCCACGCAGCCAAAACTCCTGTACCATGTCACAAACTCTCATGAAATATCAAGAAGATTTATATTCAGCCTCAACACAAGCAATTCTCACCTAGGTTTTCCAGCATCAACTCATTCCTTATAAAATGCTCATGTCTATCAGAGTAGATGTAGTATCACACATACCTATAAATAATGAGAGTGCTTCTCATGTGTCATACGTAAAATCCAGTCTTATTACTTCATAGTTGGAAGTATGAACTATTTTTGTTCTTTTCTTTGGGAAATAGTCTCAAATTCACAGAAAAGTTGAAAGAATGGTACAAAGAAGATTTGCATATACTTTATCCAGAATCACCAGCTGCTAACATTTTGTTTCATTTGTTTTGGGAGCCCTCTCTCATATACATGTGAGAGAGACTATATATATCAATACTTGATGGAATTTGGATTATTTTCCTCCCAGGACTCATGTGGAAATCTGATCCCCAGTGTGGCAGTGTTGGGAACGGCTTGAGTCATGGGGGCAGATCCCTTACGAATGGATTAATGCTCTTCTTGGGGGTTGGGGGTAGTGAGTGAGATCTTGCTCTATTAGTTCCTGCAAGAACTGGTTGTTTAAAAAGACCCTCGCATCTCCCCTCTGTTTCTTGCTTCCTCTCTTGCCATGTGATCTGCTCGTACCCACCAGCTGCCTGCCACTTTCTTCCATAAGTAGAAGCAGCCCGAGGCCCGTGCCAGATGTAGATGTCCCAGAATTGTGAGCCAAATAAACCTCTGTTCTTTATAAATTTCCCAGTCTCAGGTATTCTGTTATAGCAACACAAAATGGATTACTACAATACTTACATGCTAATATATACTACTTATACTGTTTGAGGACAATATTTGAGAATGTACACGTTAATACCTATATGCTAATGTATACATAACTTACACTATTTTAGAATAAGTTGCAAATGCTGTGGCCTTTTACTACTTGATACTTTGATGTGTATTTCCTAAGAATGAGGATAACCTCCAACACACCCATGGTGCGGTTGTTAACCTCAGTAAATTTAACATTGATACAACACTTTTATCTAACCTACTGTCTGTTTTCCAGCATAGTCAACTGGCCCGGTCCTATCATTTATAGCATTTTCTTCAGCACAGCATTCAGTCTAAGATCATGTATTGTATTTCATTGCCATGTGTCCTCAGTCTCCCTTAATCTGGAGAAATTCCTCAGCCTTTCTTTATTTTCTTAATGACATTCACATTTTCGAAGACAACAGTCATGTAAGGGGATCTTTTGTAAGTGCGCTCAGAAGAAGGTAAGACTGAGAAGAGAATAAACTTTAAATGGAACCATGTACATGAGTAAGAGTTTAAAGTAACATGACATAATTGAGGCAGATGACAGGGTGGTCAACGACGAGCACCTGGCCCATTCTGCAACTCAAGACCATTGAGTTGTGGCTTTACATTCCGTTTAGAACTAAGACCTACTCAGCCAGCTTGCTTATCCTGTTTATTACTGCACATATTAAAGTGGAGGAATCCTGCTACGTGATAACCAAATAACCAAGTGGTGAGAGGACACAGAGAGAGAGAGAGACAGCGTGCAGTCTCCCTCTGAACTAAAATGCACACTGGGACCATCAGGCATGCCAGCCATCACACCATAAGCCTTCGCAGCCTGCGGATGCCTCCGTGTTCTCTGCAGACAACATGACACCATCATAATGTAGATGTCATCTCACCAGGAAAAAGTAAAATCTTATTCCGTCTACAATTAACAGGAAGGAACGTTAGCTCATAGATTTCCATAAAATGGCATGTATTTTTTTCAAGTTTTGATGCTTTTTAATTTTTTTTTTATTTATCTGGAAAATTTACTTGTTGATTGGCATTGCTAGAGGTATTATGTGTTTCTACTGTACTAGCTGTTGCTAATTTGCTTTTGTCTAACATTTACTGTTTCTTATCCAAAATATTTCCTTCCATCTCGCAATCTTCTTGACATTCAGTAAAATAATACGTGGCAGTAAAGGGAACATCTCAGGGTGGGAGACACTTGTGACCCTTCCAGGCCAGGGAGGGCACATTCATCCTGCGTTGGTTGACAGGCTATGGCTCTCTCAGCTCGTGCGTGAACCTCCCATCCCTCTCTTCCTCCTCCTTGTCCGCCCCCATGCCCATTTTGTGCAGAGAAGAGAAAGAGACTCTGTTCAGCACAATTAAGCCACCCACAGGCAGATTTACCAAGCAGAAAACAAAGAATAATAAAGAAAACATCCGCTATCATCTGGGCAATTGATGTAAGCAAAGTATCCTGAATTTCTACCAGTTTATCAGGGATAACATCTCTCAACGAAGCCATAAGACAGAGCTTCTGGGTGATGTAAGGTGAAACCATAGCAACGAACACTAGGAACCCTTATAGGACCAAGGAGAAAGGGAATTGTGGGGAATGTTTATTGTTCAGTGGCAAATGGGTTGTTTCTCCTTAGCAGTAGAAGAGAATAAAGCAAGCATACGAACAGGGAATAAGAGGATGGATTTGGAGCTAGACAGACCCTTTTACCAGTGACTAGAACGTGAGGCTTTGAGGAAAACTCTTCAGCCTCACTTCTTTTAGTTTTGAAGGGCTGATAACAAGGCAGAAATAAATGTGCTAAGCATGTAAAGTGCTTAGCAGGGGCTCCAGCAAGACAGTAGCCAGATGATGCATATTAGCTCGTGGCCTAAGACAGGTCCCAGGGAAGCCCAGGCTGAGACATGGTTCAGGTTCACGTGATTTATGGAGAAGCAGAGAGGGTGGAGGCAGCTGCTGAGCAGGGCTTTGGTTTCAGCTGGAGACTAGTTTGAGCCTCAGGGTACGGGGGTCAAAGGAGCACAGACTTGGTCCAAAATTAAGACAAGGTGGGCCAGACTTTCGACCCTGTGTCAGTCACTAGCTATGGAATGGGTAGAGGTGCACGTACCTCCTCAGATACAGTGGCCCCTAAAGAGGTCACAGCAGTGAGGAGCCAATCCTCAGAGCAGCTGGAGGATGGGGGACAGACGCACCATCCTTACAAAGGGATCTAGTGGGACATCCCAGCATCACCCCCAGTTGCCTCCTCCCTTCTTACCCAAATAACAAAACCTTATAAAATGCAGCACTAGGTTCTTTGTAACTGAAATGGTTTCACCTTGTTTCCTTTAAACTCTGGTGGAAAGAAGTGACCGTTTACATCACAAAGCTCTCCGAGGCATGCTGGGCTAATTGGTTCCACTGAGACAGCCTTTGATTATGACAAAAATCCTCATTGCCCAATATAGAGGGTACCAGCCAGGAGGAAAGAGACCTGTACCTGTGGCCCTTAGCTGAGTTGACCCACCCCCGTCTCCTGGGAAGAGGTGCTGAAGGGGAAATGCTCAGGCTTTCAAAGTGCCTCTCAATGACACAGCCCTCCTGTTCTGTCGCCGCCTTGCTTTCGGGCTCAGCGTCATTAGTGCGCCACCATGCCTTACTGCACATTCTCCTTTCTAGGTCACTGAGACGTGAAATGTACATCATTTGTAATATTCGTCCTTTTCTCTGAGAATTGCAGCAGGATAGAAAAGGGCAAGAATGTGGGAGCAGTGGTTGCTGGGAGGGTGGAGATTTAATTTGCATTCATTTCTCACCCTGTTAACTGGTTTGTCACTTCCAGACTCCCACAGTCTAGGGGCTCATCTCCACTGTGGATCTAGCAATGACTTAGCTCAGCAGAGGACATGTGCCCCATAAAACAGCAGAGCCACTCGTCAAGGCTGGGCCCAGGAATGCATCATGGTTAATATTCTTATTCTGTATTACAAGGTAGACACAAATAAGCTAACCATGTTTTTCTCTGAAGACTATATATATTATTATGCATATTACAGCTTATTATATAAACATACATCTATATGTCTATATATTTCTAAGTTTTCTTTTCTTACTTTTGTTCTTTCTCTCCCCACTGGACTCTAAGCTTCATGAGGGTGAAGGATTTGCCTATTTCGTTTGCTGCTGCAACCCCACAGCACCTAGGACAATGCTTGACCAGTAGTGAGTGCTCAGTATTTGTTGAATACATAAATTCACATTAAAATCAATTCTTAGATTTGAATTTATTTAAATAAATTTGGAACAATGGTTAAGGTGCTCCGTTTTAAAAATAGGACTCATGTAGGGCCGAGCCCGTGGCGCACTTGGGAGAGTGCGGTGCTGGGATCGCGGCGACGCTCCCGCCGCGGGTTCAGATCCTATATAGGAGTGGCCCGTGCACTCACTGGCTGAGAGCTGGTCACGAAAAAGACAAAAAAAAAAAAAAAAAAAAAAAAATAGGACTCATGTAAACAAGTAACACTATTTTGAAGGTGTGTCTTTTTAGTTGAAGTGACAGGAAATTCATAAATACTTGATGCTGAAAAAAAAATTGAGTTATATGACCTCCTACCTTCTGACTCATCACTCTGTTCTCTTTTTCTCATCTCTACCATAAATTTGAATCTGTAATTCCTGCTTTGATCAGTTTGATGTATAAAGAGTGGGGCCAATCAAGCTTGGAAATAGAATGTCAAAGATAGAATTCTAATTATGATGATGACTCCCTGCATAAAACATACCTGCCTCAGTTTCTTGTAAGTGTTCATTCTGCCCCAAGCCTTCTTTTGAGGGAAGGTACATATGTTGTCTGAAGCAGAGAGACTAGAAACTTTCTTCCTACACTTTCCCTCTTGTCAGTTTTCTTCTGAAGTATAATGAGATTGGCTCCTGGATCTTCCAAGGCTGCTATTTCAAGAACAAGTTCATAAAGGTGACTGCCAAACTGATGAACATACCAATAATCTGGAATTTTCCTTCCAACAGTCTGCCTAGTCAGAATAAGATTGGGTCACATTGGAAAGGGGAAGGTGGATTCTTAAGAAGGTGCAATTCTTGTTTTCCCATATGAGTGAGTTTGATACTTTAGAGAAGTCATAAGCCTACTCTCTTTCTATTGGGATTTTGGCCTGCTATTTGGCTATTTGGGTGTAGGTAGAGGGCAGTTTCCTGACTCTGGTATTATTCTATTAGAAGCTTGCCCTGCCAAAGCTTGCTCAAAGCAGAGAGCATATTTTTTCTACTAAATTTGTTTTGCCAAAGACAGAACTCTATAAAAACAGCTCTGCATACATAAATATAGCCAACTTGTCAGGGTAACCAAATCTCTCCATTTTTTTCTTTAAAGTACTTTTGAGAATGCCCATGTTACCTTGGTCACTTAAGGCTACTAGGCTACTTTCTAATGCCCCACTGATATTAATAATCAAGGGTTGAATTTTATACTTACAAAGAATCAGTTGTATTTGATTCTAAATCTGCTTATTTTCTTTGTGTTATAGAACACCCATTAAATACCAGTTTAGAAGGAAAGAGAATTAAATACTGTGGAATGGCTTGAGACTTGCTGAAAAATACTGGTAGTAGTAACATAATGACACAAATCCAGGGGGGAATATACAAAAAACTTTGAAAGATTCTGTGTTCTCATTGCTTTGCAAGTATCTTTAAGTTCTTGTTTCACTTTTTAAAACACCAAAGGCAGAAATTATAGTCATTGCTTTGGGTTTTGTGCAAGAAAAACCATGCTGAACTCCAATTGGTAGACTCTATTCCAATAAAATAACCTCATATTAAAAGACTGCTGAGTGAATGTACAGTGCATTTCTATATTTATACTTGTGAGCTAGACTACACTTTTCTCTTCCCAGTTTTCTTATGAGAAGGTTTATGTGCATATATATTCTTAAAAGATTTCCTAAGAAAGATATGTTTTTGGTAAACTCTTCAACTTCCAATCTCTCATAGTTGAACAATGACATAAGGGTTTATCCTAAAGAGTAATCACTAAAAGGGTGGCCAATGGTATATAGAATGAATCATCATAGAAATGGGACAACTTCGAGATGATCTAGTCTAATCTGGTCATTCCACAGAAGAGAAAACTAAGCCGATAGAGACTGTCATGCCAAATCGTGATTAGACCTTTAGTTGGTGAGACAGATGACAGCAGATTTTTAAGTAGTGCTTTTCCTTAAAAAGTTTCTGAAACAGATTTTTCCTAAAAAGTTTTTTTGCCTTAAAAATGGAGAACAAGTTACACCGATTCTGTTTTTTTGTTCATTCATCCATGAACTCATTCATTTAAAACTACATATTTGTATTGCTACTTTATCTTCAGCACTGAGCTCCATGCTGGAAATGCAAACATGACCAAGTTATGGCTCCAAACACAAGAGATGTCCAGTGTGATGGAGGACCTGCTCATAAGCTGTCCAATAACCACGTTCTTTGACCCTTCTCCTTGGTTTGAGTAAAACTAATCACCCAAATTTCCAACTAAGAGACTAGACATGGCAAATATCAGCCTCCCACATGCTTTGGTGTCTTCAACTTAGCATGTTGAAAAACTGTGTGTGTGGACTTGCTAGAATGGCTGTAACAGAAAAACCAAACACAGCAAAATTGGAAAGTAACTGCTGGCAAGGGCGTGGAGAAATTGAAACACATGTACATTTCTGGTGGGAATATAAAATGGTACACCATCATGTGAAACAGTTTGGTGATTCCTTGAAAAGTTAATCATAGAATTACCATAGGACCCAGTAATTTTATTCCTAGGTATGTTCCCTGAAGAATTGAAAGCAGGGACTCAAACAAATACTTGTATGCCAAGTTCATAGAAACATTATTCCCAATAGCCAAAAGGTGCAAAGAACTCAAGTGACCATCAACAGATAAATGGATAAACTAAATGCATACAATGGAGTACTATTCAGTCATAAAAAGGAATGAAGTTCTGATACGTTCTACATGGATGAATCTTGAGAACATTTCTCTAGGTGAAAGAAGCCACAGACACAAAAGAACAAATATTGCATCATTCTACTTAAATGAGTTACTCAGAATAGGCAAAGTCATAGAGACAGAAAATGGAATGGAGATTATCAGGAGCTGGAGGAATGTGGGACAGAGGACTTATTGCTTAATGGGTACAGAGTTTCTGTTCAGGGCATTGGAAAATTTTGGAATTAGGTAGTGGTGATAGTTGCACAAAATTGTGAGTATAATTAGCGCCATTGACTTGTACACTTAAAAATGGTTAAAGTGGCAAATTTTGTTAAATATATATTGCCACAATAACAAACAAACAAACAAACAAACAAACAAACAAAACAAACAAGAATAACTATTGCATGTGGACCACCTGTGATCATTTTGGCCTTTAACTGCTTGTTACTGGTTGGCCAGGAAGTTTATTCATCTTCCAAATTTCCTCTTCTACTTTTTTTCAAGGTTTAGCAGAAGAAAAACCATGCAGTAGTGATCAGCTACCACTCCCACTAAAAATCTCAGGGTGCTTTTTTTGATTGGTGATTTCTCTTACCACTTGATTCCAAAGCAATTTCTACTGCAAAGTCCCTCAGATTCCCCTCTACTTCCCCACCCACCTCACCAAGCACGCACCTTGAATTTGACTTCTCATGTGCATCCCCTGCCCCTGGCCTTAAGCCTCTTCTCTTATCATTCATCCCCACATTCCTCACATTCTGCACCCTCACTGTGCTGAGCCATGGCAGTTCTTGGGGTACATCTGTCCTCTCTTGCCTTGGGATTTCATACATGCTGTTTCCAGGAATCCCATCTTCTTTACATGGAAACTCTACCAGATTTCAGCTGAGACTCTACTGGAGGGCTAACAGGTGCTCCAAGGTGCTCTCACAGGACTTGGCATGTCCCTGCTTTTGTACACAATTCATACAGTGCAGAGCTCAAGAACTCAGTGACTCTGTCTCATTCTAGCTGCGCCTAAGGTTACTTCATTTTTCTGGACTTTAATTCTTTATGAATAAAATGAGGATAATAACATTTATCCATTGTAGGATTGTGGTAAGGATTATATGTGATAACATATATAGAATATTGAACACAGAAAATATATGCTATTATTATTATTGTTATTATTTTACTCTAAACTTATCACTCCATATAATAAATGCTATTGACTAATGTTTACCTTGTCCTATTCTATAAGAATATAGAATATGCTGGGCATAAAAAAATGCTAAATCAATGAGAACATACTTTATTAACCATTTTTTTTTAAAGGAAGAGAAATTTTTATTTTATTTATTTATTATTTTATTTATTTATTTTTTTGTCTTTTTCATGACCGGCACTCAGCCAGTGAGTGCACTGGCCATTCCCATATAGGATCCGAACCCGCGGCGGGAGCGTCACCGCGCTCCCAGCGCCGCACTCTCCCGAGTGTGCCACGGGCTCGGCCCTTAACCATTTTTTTTAAACATAAAATATTCATGATATTCCTACTATGATCGATGTACTTCTTTGGATTTCGGATGTTGGATATTGGAGGAAATACAAAGATTTAGTAAATTAGGTTTTTGTATTCCAAAGAGAAGTCCTTGGTAAGGAAGATGTACATTTAAATGTAAAATTATTTGTATCAAGTAAATTTCAAAATGACCGATGAGAAATGGCAAACTGTAAAAGCATACTATAAAATAAAATAATAAAGATGAAAAGCATGGCCTCTTGTATTTCACTCCTATGATTTTTACTTAAGAAAATTCTGGTAATACTTACTGTTGATAAAAAAAAAAATTATAATGGGCAAAATAATGAGGTATAAGCAAAGCCTAGTTCCTATCCAAGTGCTTTGGAATGACCAAATCACAATTTTCATCCAATTTCTCCTCTCAGAAAACACATCATGGTGTAATTATCTACTATTTTAAAGCAGAAAAATAAAATGCTCTCTTTATACAAGGGTACTTCAAAAAGTTTGTGGAAAGATTTGCATTATCTCTGAATTTTGTTTTTCCATGAACTTTTTGAAGTACCCTTGCAGAGGCACAACAGTTCAGCTCCACACCTAGCAAAACTCAGGAACAAAGTCCATATGCCTGTAGCCATCCTGTAATCCCAACACCTGCAGCTACCTGACCTCTACCTGCTGCTCCAACCTGCTCCAGGAAAACAGGACAGCTGCCAGACTATACTCAGCTCACTAATCATCACGTCAGTCTTTCTGAGAATCAGTCTCTGACTTTGTAACCCAATTCCAACGACATAAGTGTTTACCTATTTTTCCTGAAACCAAGTCCCTCCCTGTATTCCTGTTTCGGCAAGTGGAGCCTGCCTGGCTTCTCTTGGCCTAAGTGCCTGCCTTGTTACCACATGACCAAGGTGTAGGCCTTCGTCAGTTCCCCTTTGGGAGGGGACGAGCAAACTACGGGGTCTTCACTTCTTGGCTCAGTCATCTCCCAGCTCATGCTTGTTCTCCCGGTGCCACTTCCTAGCTGCATGGCTTGGAGTAAGCCATGCAACTTCTCTGACCCTCAGTTTCCACACCAGAAAAATGAGGACTGTATTACCTATTCATTAGAGCTGGTTCAAGATGAAATAGGATCAATGTGCATAAAGTATAGCACCAGACTCTCAGTGGGTGCTCAGTAAATGACAGCTAGTGGTAGCATCTTTTCCTTTCTAACCATGTCAGAAATGTGGCAGATGTGCTCAAACAAGCGACTCACCTTTATGAGGTGCCCTAAATTGTACTTAACTCATTTGTAAATGACTCTGGAATTAAAGTTGCAAAATCCAGGTGGCACAGTGCAAAGATTGTGTGGTCTGGGCGTTCAGAGATAGATGCATTGTGCTCCTGGAGTCACCAGTAAGTATCCATGTGACCTTTGTGAATCTGCTGGGGCTTCACTGTTTTTCTCATAGACAATAGGGTTAGTTACATAATGTTTCAAGTCCTTTCTTGCCCTAAATTTTTGATTTTTCATGAAAAATAAAATCTACACAAATTAAGAAGACATACTACATCCAACAAGGTACCCACTGAATGATAAAATTAATGATGGAGCTTTTAGGAGGTGTCCTCTCCTGCACGCTTGTCAGAGCATTGTGGCCACTTGGTATAAGGGGGAAATACAATAGATGAGTAGACGAACCCTTTAATACAGTGGGTCTCAAAACGAGGCTCCTAGATGAGAATCACCTGCGTCATCTAGACACTGAACCATGAATGCCAAGTCTCAGGTCCCACTCCAGACCCACTGAAGAAGAAAGTCTGGGGAAGGCTCAGCAACCTGTGCTTTCACAAGCCCTACAGGTGGTTCCGATGCTTGATGAATTGAGAGCCACTGCTCTAACATGTATGTCAAGGCATCCTTGGCTCTCTCTCTCTCTCACACACGCATGCACACCCGAACGCTCACACACACACACACAGAAAACCTGCTACTTTGGATTGAGACGATAGATACATTGGAATAAGGACATCTAATCTACCCTCCTGACTTGTCCCTACTAATTTCTAGAACTAAAAAAAAGAAAACAAAACAACCCCTCATAATTGCCTATTGATCAACTTCATTTCCAGTAGACTTTTCTATTTTGAAGGCGAAATGTATGCCCAATAGAAAATTAAGAAAATTGCTAAGGACAAACAAACATTGATTGCTGAGGAAGAAGAAGACCACTTATCACATTATCTCTTCTGTCAACAGTCGCTCCCTCTGCATGTGGATCACTCCAAACATCTTACATTTTCATACAGCGAGGATGCCTCCAAATAGTGGTTTTATTCATTGATTTTTCTTGCTATGTTCATTATCTACTTAAGCACAAAATACATTTATTGTGGCTTCAAAGACTGCATTCAGTTGATCAAATAGCAGGGTATCAAATATAAAAGGGCACCACTAAACAGCCTCTTTATCAGTTCAGAGAGCATGATTCAAACATGTGGTAAAGCCTCAAACCAAAGAACATATGTCTTCAGGAGTTAGTGTTCACCTACAATTTAACACCAGATGAAGCTGGGAACTAACACCTATTTACAATGGCAGTCATGGGATCTGTCTGTGTAAAGGCCTCCATAGCTTCCCCTTGTCTTCTAAATGACAGCCTCTGCAGCCTGTCTCCCACCTCCCACCTTATCTACTCCCTTTCCAGCCTTTGTGTAGGGAGCTGTGTCCCACTGGCAGCCTATAGTGTCTACATTCTCCCCCACCATGTGCCTCTACTAAATCCTGCACAGCAATGGCATCTGTGACGCATTATCACACTATTCAGTTTGCATGCCTGCCTTCCCTATTAGGATGGAAAGCACCTTGGCATTAGGGTTTATTTTTCTTTGAATCTAAATAGCAGCATGATACGTTCTTGTAAATATCTATTTAGTGAGACAATTTTATTTTCTGGTCAGCCTTCCATTTTTTCTACAGATATTTTACCCCCCAGATAGTGGCCTGGTTAGAAAGTAAAGAAAAAACAGAAAAAAGAGAATTTCCTAGTGTATTACTCTCCAAGGAAATAGTTGTAGTCGAAAGCAAAATTTTCCTCCTGTTGTGCTTTCTCAGCTAACTACAGAAATCTTCATTTTTAAAGGAAGGCTGTCAAAAAGCTTGTGAATAGTAGTTAAATTAACTTTCTATGTATTTTCAATGAATGGGTTGTAATTAGAGTTCATATCACTTTTATTTATTTATTTGTTTGTTTTTAAACCTTTGGAGGTCTACCGGAGATTAACATCTGGGCAAAACATATACTGAGTTAAAAAAAAATGTTTTTTTAAATTACACATATACAAACAGTGATGGAGAATCAAGAAAAAACAGAGCAGGCAATCAGGAACCCCTGAGTCAGGAAACTGAGTGAGTTTTTACTCTTTTTACTTAGAACCTGTGTGACCCTGGCTAAGCCCACGCCCTTGTAGATTTCACTTTTTCCATTCAGCCTCACAATTTCAGAGTAAATGCCAACAGCAAGATAGAAGAGGAGACCCTGAGGATGGGGAAGGGGAGGAAAGCGCTTTTGAGGAGCATTTCCCTAATGTTGGAGATGGTGTGCAGACAAACGCAGTGTCATCAGACAGCCTAGGAAGGGGCATCTTAGAAGGATGGAGATGATAGGATCTTGGGTGGCTTAAGAAGCTACTTCTCTGAGCTCAAGAATAAGGTAAGCAGGAGGGTGAGGATACTGGAGATGGTGGCAGATGATCAGGATGAGGTCGTTTAATAAAGAAGTTCCCATAGAAACAAGGTGATCGGAGCCAGATTCACAGCTTTAGACAAAAATTAGATAAACTTGAGGCAGCAGTCGTATCTCACTACAGGCTTGAAGAACAAGAAAGCGAAAGCGCAGTAGCAAACACAAGGAATGGAGTTCAGACCAAGCATTTTGGTGTTTGAAAATTGCTGAGCTAATACACGGGGTGTCTATGCCTCCCAGGAAGGCAGCAGAACTCATCTCATCCAACCGCTTAGATTCGTCATCCCCATCGGCCCCCACCTCTCTGCTGGCTGCACAAACCCAGCGTTAAGCTTGGCTGCAACGGAAAAAGAAAATGAATATAAACAGTGGGACTCTGAGAACTGCTGTTCAGAGATGTTGGGCAGGAAACCCAAAACCTGTTTTATCTTTAAAGAGAGTTGGTGTAGTGGTCTTTTGAAGAAGAGAGCAATTACTTCAATGGTTTTGCATTTTCCTTATGAAAAAAGTACATCCTATGAAAGGAAATGTGAGAAATTTTGAATATTCAGAGGAAGAAAAAAAAAACAAAAACAAAAAACACCAACCCAAAACAAACAAACAAACAAAAACCCAAATCCCACCATCTCCTGACTGAAATACAATAACTGGGTATACTCTAGTGTATTTCCTTTTAGTCTCTTTTTCTGTGTCTAGGCACTTAAAAATACTGTTGAAATCACTGTTTAATATTACACATAATAATTTTTCATGGTTTGCATATAAAGTATATAGTTATATCACTTCTCATTAAAAGGATTTACCTTAATTTATATTATTATACCTCTACAGTTGAATGATAATGGGTGATAGGAGGACGAGATTAAATATTTAAAGACCACTGAAAGAGTGATACATGCCTTTAGAGAATTTCAAACTAATTAAGAGACCAGGAGACATGGATCTGGAAGGAAAGAACATATGGGATTTTGGAAAGCTAGAAAATAAAAGGTATTTATTTTAAATTAAGAAAAAATACTTATTCAAAGGAAAATGACAGTGATTAAGATATCATTATACTTGGTCATGTGGTTTATTATTATTGTTATTTTTGCTATTGGAAATTATGGCTTATTTAAAATTCCTGCCAATTTATATTATTATTTCTGGAGATTAGATTAAAAGAGCTAAAATTGCTGTGTTCAAACAGGTAAATATTAAGCTTTCTTATATGATGTATAGTCCAAACAGCATATCTAACTGTGCCTATTTTATTCTTATCAAGCCACCATGCCTATTATTTATTTCAAAAGTCTTTGCTAATTTGACTGGTGACAACTGGTATCTCTTGTTTTTATTTTCCACAACTAGTAAGGTTTAGCATTATTTTGACGTCTGCTAACTAACTCTAGTTCTTTCCTTGTTATTTATTTCCTTGTCATTTCCTTGTTAATTATTGGTTTTGAAATGTTAAAAATGAGTTTGTTAAAGTATTCATCTAAAAAAATCAACATAACAAAGGCTCTTTATATAAATAATATAGCACGCTTTTTAAAGTCATATTTACTGCACATATTCTCCCAGTATCTTTATCTCGGTAGTCAAAACATAGAAGTTTTACATTCTTTTTATGTAGTCATCCTTACGCAGAAGGAAACGATTTGGTCATTTATGAACCCACTTTTCTCATGATGTTTATGTAAACAATTTACACCGTGTTTCCTTTACGTGTTGAAATTTGGGAAGGAATTAATCATTCAGCATGTCACATGAGGGTTATGAGCAAACATTAGCCATTTAGCTGGTTGAGCTAAATAGAATACGGAATTGATAACTTCTTTCTCAAGGCAAATCTTCTGTATGGGTTTCTAATTATAAAAATAGGATAAATACAACTGTATATTCGCTAGTTCATTCTCACTTTTCTCTCTTTTAAAAAATAATTTACAAACATTTGTCATTGGTAGTTTGTGCTGCTTTGAGTAGCACTTACAGATGCGTAACATCACGTGCAGGAGTTCTGCAAAGTGTTAGATGTTCTAGTTTCTTGGTTACTTATGTTACCGGGATTCTGATTGCATTAAGTATTCTTTCTTTCACCCTGGAGAAGCATACATCTGCTTCTGCTGACATCTGTTCTCCTCTGTGGATTCTGAGGAAACATTTATTTCTTTTCTGCTTTTCTTCCTGTTTTAGCAATGTCTGCTTCTCATCTTAATAAATCACCTTTGCTTGGCAATAACTTAATGGAAGGAGAACACATAGCTAAAGAGAGAATGTGTAGCACAGAATATAGAAATTGGAACAACATTCTTGGCTTGTCCCTGGTATCTTCCAAGCATTAGGTTCATGCTGTGCTGGCTTCCTTTTTAAAAGAAGGTTATGCATAACAATATCAAGGTCGGTAGTTTCCCACCATGTTTAGCACACAGGAGCTGGATGTGGACAAGTTAGGAAAGGCTCTGCGTTGGGAGTACAGCTCCACATATTGGTTTTGCTACATCTGTGAGTCTCCTTTACTTTCCTTCCTGAAGGTTACTTTGGCTTCCAGAGCCTGGTGCCCTGCCTCCCGTCTAGAGGCACAGAAGAGCACCACAGCATTAGGAAAGGACATGAGGCAAGTGGCACGATGCCTCATCCTCCCCCAGTCCTGATCTTTCTTCTGCGCAGGCTCCCAGACTCCTGAGATGTTGCTCTCACATCCTGATTAATTCTATGACCCATTTAGGACTGAGTTGACTGATGAAGTGAAAGGTCTATGGAAAAAAAGAAGATCATGACACCAACTGTTTCTTAAGAATGAAATCTTGACTGGGGAAAGACAGTCACAATATATATAAAGCACTTATATCCAAGATATATAAAGAACATCCAAAAATTAGTAATAAGTAGAATAGCCCATTCTGAAAAAAATGGGCAGGAGAACTTCACAAGAGAGACTCTCCAAGTGGGCAATAAACATATGAAAAAAAAAAGTGCTCAAAATCATCATGGAAATACAAATTAAAGCCATGAAGAGAATCCACCAGACACACACCAGAATGATTAAAATTTAAAAGACCCGCTATACCAAGTGCTGGCAAGGAAATGGAGCATCTAGGACTCCCAGACACCACTGGTGTGAGTATAGATTTGTACAATCACTTTGTACCAAATTGGTAAGTCACAACTGTTTGTATTTATTAAAGCTAATTATAATATCAATTCTATGACCCAGTAATTCCACTCCTAGTTGTATACCCAAGAGAAATGCGTGAATATTTTTACCCAAAGACTGGAAACGATCTAAATGTTCATGCACAAGAGAATGGATAAGTTAATAGTGGTATATTCATACAACAGAACATCATAGAGCATGAATTAGCAAAGTATGGCCCACGGGCTGAATCCTGGTGAAAAACATTTGTTAGGACACAGACACCGTATTCAATCATCTACATGTTGTCTATGGCTGCATTTATGCTACAAAGGTAGAGCTGAGTAGTTGCAACAGAGACTATATTCCACACAAAGTCTAAAATATTTACTGCCTGACCCTTTATAGAAACAATTTGCCAACCCTGCTTTAGAGAAGTAACTAGGAATAGATTACTAGTACAGCCAAGAAATATTTGAATCTTGTAGATATTACGCTGAATGAAAAAAGCCAGACACAAAAACGTACATACTGTATAATTTCATTTATGTGAATCTCCAGAACAGGCATAACTAAACGACGGTGTTAGGAATCTGAATAAGGGTTATGTGTGGGGGATACACACTGAGAAGGCACAGGGAGCCTTCAGGGATCCTGGAAATGTTCTGTATCTTGTGCTTAGTGGTCGCTACAGGATGGTATTCATACATAAAAGTTAATTGAGCTGTACACACAAGATTAGTGCACTTTACTATTTTATAGGTCAATTAAAAAATTAATGGATTCATGAATTTGCTGCCTCTTAAATGGGCAAATTGGCTGAAACTCTGAATGTGTGGCTGAAAGGTAAAAACCTGTTGTTTTCTGTGACTTTGCGGAAAGTTGAAGCCCAGTTTTCATAATTAAAAGTGAGGCTGGCCAAATTTACTTAACATAAAATTTGTACGGATATTACATGATATGCAAGGATATGCAAGGATATACGTGATTGTAAGGATATGCATGAAGAGATAGAAGGAACTTTTTCTAAAAAGATGTCATCCACAAAAGAATGTTTTTATTTTCTCTTGAATGCTTTTCTTTCTTCTTCCCTGACCTGTTTCACCGCACTGTTTGTTTTATGCCAGTTCTTACTTGTAACAATGTATCACCCGTTCTGTACTTCCTTGCTCACCTACATCTGTCTCTTTTTTCCTGGTATATTTATAGTAAATTGCTTGCATAACCCTTGGGCCTACATTAATTTATCTTTGAATGTTTTCCATTTCCCCTTTGTGTCCTCTAACTCCATTGATTTACCCAATTTGATATTTCCTCATTATTCTAAAATTTGCTTGGCTGCTGTTCAACACTCTTATTTTTTCCCCTTTTGGTTGTCCCTGTGTCCTAATTACCAACCTAACTAGGTTACGAGAACTCTTGCACAGAGGGTCCCTAAACCATCCGTTAGAATTGTGTTGTACGGATCACTCAAGCTCAGCCAAAGATTGATTTCTTTCTAGCTCCCTCTTTTACATGGTGCATAATTTAGTAATCCTGTGCCCTGCCTGCAAACCTACAGTTGTACATGATTTATTCATTTCTTGCCATTTATTTCCAGAGAACTAAAATTGTATGTAACTAGTAGCCTTTTCCATTAGCATAAATGGAAAGTAATAAGAAGATATCAATGGAGTAGGCTATTGCAGTAGTTGGTAATCAAGATGATAATGAAAGATTAAGTCTTTGTCCTTTAAAGCATTCCCCAGCACTTTGCAATTATGTTCCCACTGATCCTCATAACGTTGCTGCAGTAATTGGAAAATTGCTAAACGTTTGTTACCGACAGAAGAAGGGAACAACAGAAAGTACATGAGACTTCCGTGGTTCTCTCAGCTTGCCACCAACTTTGCATAAGAAGATGGACATTCAACAGCGGAATCAAAACCTGTGCTTCTGTGCTTATCCATCCATCCATCCATCCATCCATCCATCTATCTATCTCTCTATCTATCTATCTCAATTCAGACAGAAAAGGAGTTAGTTGCTTCAGTCCGTTTTCTGTTGCTATAACAGAATACCTGAGACTGGGTAATTTATAAAGAAAAGAAATTTATTTCTTACAGTTCTGAGAAGTCCAAGGTCTAGGGGCCACAGCTGTTTGGCTTCTGGTGAGAGCCTCATGCTGTGTCACAACACGGCAGAAGGCATCACAGAGCGACAGGGGCACATGAGGGAGAGACAAACTGGCTTTTTAGAATAGACTCACTCCGGTGATAACTAACCTATTCCTGTGATAAGCCATTAATCCATTAATTAATTCATTCATAAGGGCAGAGCCTTCATGACCCAATCACCTCTTAAAGGCCTCACTTCTTAATACTGTTACATTGGGGATTAAGTTTCAACATAAGTTTTGGAGGGGACAAGTGTTCAAACCATAGCAGGGTTGATTAAAGCTAGTGATGTTCTCAGAACTTCAGCTTGAGATGGGGCTCCACCTTGAGGTGCACTGGCTCCGGAATTTATTGAAACCTCTCATATTTATATTTCTAGAACTGGAGAATCACTGCCTCTCCTTTACACTACCAAGTCTTGGAAAGAAGCAGCTTGGAACACACTCATCAGCCCTCTTGAGATCAACTTTCTCACAGAATCAAATATTTTAGGGTTTGCAGGAATCCTTGAAGTCATCAATTCCACCGCTCCATTGAAACCTGAATCATCTTCACATCATTCAAATGGACTCTGGAGACCACCACCAATGCCATCTTTACACACTCTGGCCATGAAGATTTCTTCTCATTGGTACCAGTTGTCCCAAAGAGCTACACTGAACATAAAGCTCTTGAAACATTTGAACACGGCTTGCGTGCACCTCTGAGTCTTCTCTTTTCTGGGTCAAACATAGCAATTTCTGTGCCATTCTTTATATAGCATGATTTCTAGTCCCCACACAATCCTGGTCACTCTCCTCTCTGAGAGCTTCGTCTTTCATCCCTTAAAAATGTGGAGGCATAAAACGAACAGTCTTCCAACTGCAGATTGACAAGCACAGAATGAAGTCAAAGTATCCCTTTCCTCATTGGAGACACTGACACAGTCTCAGAATTTGTTTTTCTGGTCAACACATCTACCCTCTTACCAAGTCCAAGTCCTTTGCAACCATTGCTCAGTACTCATGTGTGCCCTTTATAGGCACACAACAGTTGACAGCTTGTACCAGACCATTGTCCAAGAGAAGTCACCTGCTGTGGTTATCTAAACTCAACTCAGTCCAAGACTTTTTGCTCTCATGCCTTGATGGAGAGCTCTGTAGGTCTATATATGTTAAGAAGCTTAGAAACGAATTTAATTTGGTCATTTATGTAAGAGTATACATCAGACCATTTGTTCAGCCTCTAAAATTAAGATTGTTTTTCCTTAGAGCAGTAATCATCAAACTTTTACTGCAAAGAGCCAGATAGTAATATTTTCATTTTTGTGGGCCACATGTCTCCGTCACAACTACTCAGCCCCTCCATTGAAGTGGGAAAGCAGCTGTAGACAATACCTTACTGAATTAGTATGGCTGTGTTTCAATAAAACTTTATTTACCAAAACAAGCAGCAGGCAAAATTTGGCAGGTGGCCATAATTTGTTGACACCTGCCTTAGAGTATCTGAAAACATTTTGCAATTACTATTTTCTCATTTATCTTTAAATGATAACATGAGAATGGTAAATTATTCATTGTATTTTAGATATAGAGGAATTTAGTAATATAGAAAATATGACCATTAATAAGACCAATTAGTATATACTATTGATGTAATCTCCCAAATCATTTTCCTTCGCAGCAAATGGAATCTACTCATCTTTATTTGGGAAAAAGATTTCAGTGATATCTTACTTCTTTCTTTTGTCTTCTGGTGGCTACCTTCCTCATGTAGTTTTGATTATGATGATTATACAACATTACAATCTAACGAAAAATTGTTTTATCGTTACCCCTTGCACGTAGGGTGAGCTGCAGCTGCTAGGACTCTGTGTGCAGTGAAGAAGTGAATATTAGCAATGGTTCACTTGTCTCCAAACTATTTACCTAAATGACTCAGTCTCCTGAAAAAAAATCAAGAATGCCCATCAACTCCACATTTTCACCACTTAACAAAATCATTTATGGGCTTCATTCCTGGGTAGCCAGTACATTTTCTATATGGAGCATCTGCTACAGGACTTTGTAGTTTCATAGGTTTTGCATTTTGCAGTGATATAGGGATTCATTCCTCCCAGATCTCTGTCATTTTAGGATCAAAGAGAAGATCACTGAAGCATGTGGATGTGCTTTTTATGCTAATCTGCAGCTACACAAGTATGTCCTGAGCACCCGCTCTGTGCTACATGCCATGAAAGATGCTAGGAAATCAGACAATAAACTAGGGCCTCCAGGAACTCAGGCTGGCAATGACGAAAACACACTGGAAGACAAATCTCTCGGTTTTACCCCCTAGCAAAATCCCTTTTTACAACTCAGACATCCCCTTATTGTGAATTTGCTTTGGAACTTTCCATTCTCACCAGACTTAGCTTCCTTAGCATTTTAATGTAGGAAGAATTTGTTCTTTTGCATGTCATGCAGTGTGACAAATAAGTTCTCTTACTTTTACTGAAGCACTTAATAAGCTGCTTCACTTATGCACCCTTGCTCTCACAGTCAAAGTAACAGCTTTCCTTACTCCCAAAAAGGCTTCTAATGTTTTATTCGAGAATATTCAGCAAACACAGGTAAAATAAATGACAAAAACATAACATAAAAAGTAGGTCTAAAATCCGTATTGCCCTGGCTCTGTTTTCGATGGTCTTGTGTATATGGGTGAATTTGCTGTAGTGCTGAGAAAATCAGTCTTATTGATTTAACTATACCGTCAGTAGTAGAATTAGTAGTTTTGGGTCCCAGTGGTGGCGAATGCCCTCTCTACATGACCAGAGAGGCTAACGAGTTGTACCCTTTAGCTTTCTTCAATCTGATCATACTCAGGTGGAAAGAATCAGAAACAATGAACTAACCTTCAGCTAAATTAAAATAGCATATTCATTTTTACAAGGGAATGCACAAATAAACAGGCAGAGAGCCAATTTCTGAAGAAACTGAGCCTCCAAACATTAAGAATGTTCTGTATTTATTTCTTTGAGCTCTGGACATAGAATAGGTAGAGAAAAACAATACCATCCCAGAGAAAGTTAAGTCCCACTCTCTCCAACTCTCTACTCTCAGGATCTTTGTTAAATGGCCCAAATTAAACATGATAGTTCCAAATGCCCTCACAGGAGAGTTGTTACAATCTACCTAAGTAAATTCAATTTCCTGCAAACTCTCAGGGCTTCACTTTCACTCTCTTTAACATTTACAAACATTTCAGTAGTTCTTAGATTGGCGTATTCTACCAGCTTCAAATCATTATATTATTACCTGAAAATATGAAAATGCAGTCAGAATTAGAAGACAGCAAAGAGTTAACACTTATGGGGAAAAGTCGGTGCCCAAAAGGAATGAACTTCATTCCCTTTTCAATTTCTCTGTCTTCTGGCTAACTTTCCAAACAGATTTAATCACTCTCTCAGTATCAGTCACAATCAGAATCTCTCCCTAGTGGCCAGCACACGGCTGTCACTTGGCTCTGAGACTGCCAGGCAGCCAGAAGCCACCTCCCAAACCCATCACTCAGTCCTACCAGCTGAATCCCTCTGGCACCCTTCAGAGGCTGAGTTACTGACATGAATAAATTTAGAAAGCCCAAGTTAACATTGGGCCATTTCAATGAAATTAACGGTGAAAGCCATCAAACATGAGGGTTTGATTTCCATCCAGGGAGCATAGGTTGCTTTTTGTCTGCTCCTCCTTGGCATGGGAAAGGGAGGCTAGGATTTCAATGACTGTTGTTGCCATTGCTTGTGTGTTATTGCTTTCTTGTGACTGTGTTTTCTTCCAGAGCACTCCTTATTTCTTGTTCTTTTGGGGGCAGCAAACCTTGGTTTCCAGAAATTAGCATTTCCTTCTCTTGCCTCCAAAGTAGCAGTGCCAAAGAAAGCTCTTTCAATCAACCCTGGGCCACAAAATAACTTGAAGCAGAGACTGTGAAAGTCCATCCCCAGAGGTCCTGCCTGCCCAGCCTGAAGTCTTCACTTCTCATCCAATTTCTCTTCATTCTGAAACAAAAGTTCAATTTTCATTCTCTCTGGAACTGAGAATGCAGGAAGATGCTCAAGCAGGAATCTCTGGCAACATCCAAGTGGGCTCAGCCGATAAGTCTCCTCCAACCACGTGTTCTGTCTGCAAAGCTCTCCCTGGGTCTCTTGAGAATGCAAATCTGACTCAGAGACCAGGACTCTCAGCTCAATCAACAGGCTCCCCCATCGGCTGTTTCTCATGGGCACGCAGGAGATGCCTTTCTTTCGTGCCCACCCTTTCTAGATTTCCTTTGCAATTTATTGCAAAAGAGTTGTCATGTCTTTCTCCTCTCTGCATCTGTTTATATACGGTTCTATATATTTTCTAGCTCTCATGTTATGTACTCATCAGATTCACAAATACTTTCAGTATTCAAGAGAGTAAGCCCCCTGGTTCTGGTATTACCAAGATTCTAGTACTGACTTTCTCCACCTCTTGTATATCTTTCAGTTATTCTAAATACCGTGCTGATTAGTGTAATTTCAGAGCGCAGTACTTTGGAGGTGCAGAATATTTTAAAGTATTTCAAGCTCTTTGCCTGACTCTTTCCTGCCCAGCTCAACTTGTGAGCTCATCCTGCATTCATTTTTCAGAGGCAGACTTATTTCATCTTGGAAATTTTCTTGTACAACAAGTGAGATATGGAAAATTACTGCAACAGCATCAACAGAGGCAGTCATTTATTGTAAGGTATTGCTTTTCTTTTGTCAGATTACAAAAGCTTCTGATCCTGTAGTAAATATGTTTGTTAAAAAGTTTAACTTGGGGGCCGACCCCATGGCGCACTTGGGAGAATGCGGCGCTGGGAGCGCAGCGACGCTCCAGCCACGGGTTCGGATCCTATATAGGACTGGCTGGTGCGCTCACTGGCTGAGTACCGGTCACGAAAAAGACAAAAAAAAAAAAGTTTAACTTGGTTAAATCTTCATGAAGGATGAAACTATAATTTAATTATGTAGTGATTTAAAATCTGCCTTCTCTACTAGTGGCTCCTACCTGCCTCAGCCTCTATGAAACTGACATCAGGGGGGTGGAAGTTACTCTGATCCAGCTTCCATACCCACCCCAAAGGAGGGTGACACCTTCTGGCATTAACTTTGCATTTCTTTACCTTATAGAGGTGGATAACACTCCAGTCTTCATCAGGACGTATTTACCCACAGCATCCAGAGCCCAGGAAAGTATTTTAATTTTACTTGTAAAATCAGAAGGAAAAAATGAATATAATAATAATTAATATACAATAATGAATCCCACCTGGATTATATTCATCTTTACTCCAATGCAGTTGTAAAATCTAAAATCTAATATATATATATATGAGGGTACTTCAAAAAGTTCACAAAAAGATTCATATTATCTTTAATTCTATTTTTCCACAAACTTTTTGCATTTTCTTTTCCATTGAGAAAGGAGTTCATGAAGGCAAAAGTGTCCAGGGACCATGGAAGTCATAGTGTGGCTCTGGTCCAAAAAGATTTACTTGTCAATGAGGTCTAGAATGTGCTGGGAACTTGTCACTACTTGGCAGTAATCAAATGCTATTTGTTTTAGTTTTGGGCTCTTCCTCACCCCCCACCCCTATTACCCAGTCTACCCCCACCCCAGACTGTCTCCCCCAGACTGTCTTCTCTCTGCTTTAATAGCCAGGAGCATGCTGACCTAGAGACAGAGCAATGGCATCTCTAAGATGGTAGAGAATGATGTGCCCCCACCCAGCATCTGGCACAAAGACGGGGCACAACAATTATTGATAGAATGCAAGAATGACATTGCCATGTAGTGTAAAGAGACCAGAATTTGGAGCCAGAGAGACCCAAGTGCAAATTTTAGCTCTGCCATTTGCTAACTGAGTTGTCTTGGTCAAATCACTTAACTGCTCTCATCATCCTTTGAGAGCCAGTTATAAACGTCTACCTTGCAAGCTGCTGTAGGGCTTGGAGATAATTTACACACCAACACTTAGCACAGCTAAATATAAACACTTCATTCTTAAAGCTATGATACAGTGAGAAGAAATAAAAGTGGTGTGGAACTGACAGTAAAATGAAAGGTACTCAGTAAGCGATTGGCATCCCAAGTATCATGAAGTGAAGCCACTCCCTTCCTCAGATTCTTGAACGGCTCCCCCTTGCTTACAGGATCTAGGGTACAGACTCCTCTGCTGTTTACAAAGCCTTCAGTCTGACTGGTGCCCCTCTGCCATCACTACTCTCCCCTCTTCCTCGCACCTGCAATTTTGCTCTGATACACCTGCAGTTCCTCAAACCTTCCAGGCCTTCTCACACTTCTGTGACTTGCATATGCTACTCCTTGTGCCTGGAACGCCCTTCCCTCTCCCCACATTTGTCTGGCTACAGATTTCCTCCCCTTCCCCTTCCATACACTCTTTTACTCTCAATTCTTCCCTATTCCACATCACTTTTCCTTTTTTCCCAGTACACTATAGCTTGAAAAGTGAAGATGTTGTTTGAAAGTGCTTATATTTAGTTCTCATAAATTTAAATGTAGTATTTATAATTTCTTAGATCACCATTTAAACATAAGAAGGTAGAGTGGAAAAATGAAATTTTGAAGAATCTTTTCATCCACGTTTAGTTAATCCCCCAGCTAAAGTAAAATCAGAACTTTCATTGGGGAGGGGGCTTTAACTTGTCAATACTGGCAAGTCTCTCTCTCTCTCTCTCTCCTTATTTCCTAAGACTGTTACGACTGTACATGCACAGCTTTTCCCTTACAAGCAATCAGGAAAATTTTCCAAATATCCTGATTTATTATTTTAAAATACTTTGGACCCTAAGTTGTCAGAAATTAGATGAACCAAATTTGGAAAGGTTTCAGGCTTCCATAACATTATTAACTATACACCATTTTAAATTTGCCTGGCTGATATATTAATGGAAAAACAAGTACAGTCTAATTTTACAAAACTCTTGATGAGGAGATGAAATCTAGATTTTATTAAGCAGTAGATAGCAACTTCTAAATGGATGATTCTTTAATTTATTAATCTATTAAGTCCATGCTCATTTTATTCCATTTAGCACTTGAAACTGAGAGATCAACTTTACCAAAATAACTTTGATCATTCTAGATAATTCATAATTAAGTTCTTAAACTTGGTTACAGAATATTAATGCATTTGGACTAAATACATATTTAATGAAAATTTAAAACTAAGTGTTTTCAGACTTCAAATATTTATTATCAGTCCTTTAGATGTCAGCGTTCTTTGACACAAGTGCACTATAGCTTAATGCTTCTAAGGAGATTAAAATATGTATTGTATTAATATGAGTGATGATTTATGTCAGAAGGTGCTGTCATCTTCTCTAATAAAAAAGATCACAAAACAGATAGCTATAATGTATGTGGTGTGGGGGTGGAGGGCTGATTTGAAATCTCTATGTTCAGTTTTTGCCGGGAAAGCTATTTATAATACTTCACCATATTAAACAAAACCCAATCAGTCCTACTGACAGTGAGATGACTTCTAAAAATGAAAAAGGATGAGATGCAGGCCTATTATTGAGAGTGGAAACCAGGCTTGGATTGTAACATAAACAGGTTTGCGACTGTAGGCTGATTTCTGAAGAAGGCGGCAAAGTCTAGGAAAAAAGAATGGGACGTATCAACAGGATGCGATATGTTATAAAAGCTATTATAATTTCCTACAAAATGAACATTTTTAAAAATTCTGAATTCAGAGTCTATTTAAAATGCATTATCCAAAAGGCTATTTGCTATCTTTAGAATTTTAATGCATTTTAAAGTAATACTCTTGCATTATGAAGTGTGAAATCACAAAGTTCGACACGGGAAGACTATAACCAAGGGCTCCTCCATTAGCCAATGCCATGAGTCAGGCAGGGATCCCATTATCGACAGGCAGGTGTCACATTTACATCAATTTTGCTTGCATAGGTCCTAGGGTGCGAAGTAGCCAAGAATCAATTAGTAGAAGAACTTTAACATGCCCTTCCTTTTAAAGCTTATGCTTAGGGATACATAAAATCTTTTCTTCCTAAAAGCCCTTCAGTATGTATGAATATATTCATACACATAAAATATGTATTTGTAAATTTACTATTGGGAGGTCAATTATACCCTGTGGAAGAAAAGTAAGAATAAAAGATGATTTGATCAAGCAAGTAGCTATTATCTCCCTGCAACTGGATCATATTATTCTCATCTGATATATAATTTTGGTCAAAGAAACTGTTGTTAAAATGCAAATAGTTGGGGTTTGGTTTTGTAAAAAATAGTGATGAATTCTAGCTTTGTAGCACTATAGCATACCTAGCAAAACCAAAAGAGATTCATGAATATAATTTTGGAGAACAGAATGACAATGGTGTTAGTTTATTTAAACTCTAAATTCTATTTACATTACAGTAGACATTACTAAATGCCACTGTGTACAATAAAAAAACTGTTTCATTCTATTCCCAGAAATTCCTAATTAATTTATTTTTTAAAAAATTCATTTCTCATTACATTTATCTGCACCTGTCATATTGAGGAATTTTGTCCTGTCCACAGACAGTAGAGGGAGAGATCATAGTTATAATGAGATTCCTTTAAATTCTTCTACCCCTGCTATCTTTTCCATCATTGTAGAAATTACCCCAATTACTGTCCCAGGACGAGAAGATTCCACTATGAGAACTGCGGGATTTATTTTGCACTAACAGCCATTCAAAACATCTAAATCAGGAAATTTAACTGGATGGGACTTTCATGTAGGTACTTTATTGCTTGTTACACTTTCATACTGTGGAAAGTCTTAAATGCCATCCAGAGATATGTATCAGTAATTTGCTTACTCTAGACTTTTAAAAATAATACAGAAATAACAATAACAATACCTTCCAATTACAACTTGTATGTGACAGTGGCAAATCACTCCTGATACCTGAATTTTCTCATTTGGAAATTGAGATAACAAGAGCTACCTCACTGGATGCAAAGAAGAAAAATAAGGTGATAAATCTGGAAGTAATTTGCAAACTATAAAGTGCTATCCCAATATTAAGTAGCTTATTATTGGTAATGTGCTTTGCAAATAACACAAGATTAATGACATTATCTCAATTGATTTTGAAAAGTCTGCATGTGGTAGAAGAGCAGGAATTAATGATACAATTTTACAGATAAGAAAAATGAGTTTTCAGAGTTAAGACATTTGTCCAAGGTCACACTGTTGGCATGTGATGAAGCTAAGTCTCTAACCAGTTGGCCAGTTATTTAACATCTTGAAACTATTTTATTTTTCTTCCTTGCTTCTGTGCATTTTATGTGGCATCTCACAGATAAGGGCTAATATATTTTCTTCAAGTTTAAGCACTATAATTACTCCTGACTTGATTACGTGTCAGATTACTCTCCACCACCCACCCCACACTGCATAGTTATTATTGTTTTTGTTTAGTCATCTATACTGAGCCTGATTGTCTTAACTGCCCCCAGTTTAAAAAAAAAACAAGATACTGCAGTGCTTTTCAAGGCTCATCTCAAGCTGCACTGTGGAACTGACATTTTCCCAACAGCTCTCGTTATGCTCTCAGCCTTTCTCTGACCTTGCAAGCAGTTGGGTTGGTACCACGTAATCTAGTGCTTGACTGGATTATAACTTCTCTAATCCTTTTGTGAAGGTAATTCTAACTTCTCCGAGCTACACATTAAGTCAAGTGTAGAAAATAAAGCTATATTAAAACAGTTCCCATAAAATTTGAACACTGACTATGGATTAGATTAAATCTAAGGGATTCTTTAAAAAAAAATTTTTTTTAGATATGATGATGGCATTACAGTTATTTTTTTAAAAAGAGTTTGTATTTTCTAGAGATACATAGATGATAATTTAAGAAAAATATGATATAAAAAAAATGATATTCTTGAAAATAATCCAGCAGGGAGTAGGGGGAGGTGGAGGTGGAAGGAAGCTGAGGGATAGAGATGGAACAAGGCTGGCTATATGTAGATAATTATCAAAAGAGGATAATAAGAAAATGGGAGTTTACTATCTATTTTTATGCATGATTTTTATGTATGATTGAAAAGGGAATCCAGATCAAAGGTTCTGAAGTGGCTGTGAAGAGCTCACTTAAAAGAGGGCATGCATGTTTTCATTAGCAAATCAACAAGTGTTTCTTGAAAGTTAACTATGTATCTAACACTTTGCCAGGGGTTGTGCTTATCAAGGCTGATTTCATGAGCATGCAACCTGTGCCGCGCTTTAAAAGGCCTCACTCTTTAATGTCCTGTGGTTGCCACCTCAAAAGTTTTTTTCTTTTTACTTATTTATTTTTTAATTGAAATGTATCGACTGTATATGGGGTACAAAGTTATATTTCAATACATGTATACAAATGCGATGATCAAATCAGAGTAATTAGCATATTCATCATCACAAAAATTTATCATTTCTTTGTGATGAGAACATTTGAATTCCTTTCTTCTAGCCATTTGAGTACATACAGCAAGTGATTGTTAATTAAGGGGCTCTCAATTCAAAATTTTCATTTTGAATTGGCCGTCAAAAATTACATAGCCAGCCCCGGTGCTTATATATGCTTTACTTCTCGTCTATCTATAACTTGTAGACCACTAGAGGAGGTAAGACTATAAGGCACATACATAAAATATAGTAAACATAATTATTATTTAAATATATATTGCCTAGATAAATAAAGTGCCATAAAGCACCAAAATGGGTAGGACAGAGGATTAGGCAAGAGACAGCATATGCTAAATTATTAGTGGAATCATGATGTAACAAGCATAGCAAGTCTTGAAGAATGGAGACATTGGTATGGGCAGGATTTGCTTGAGAAGACTTCTCAGAGGACCTAGAACATATTATTATTCACCTTTTAATTAATACTAGTGACCATTTATTGAACATTGGCCTTGTATTAGACATATATATTAGCTGAATAATTCTCCCCCAATCCTTTTTAATAAGTGAGGAAACTGAGGCTCAAAAAAAATGAGTGATATGCTCAAAGTCACATGCTGGCAAATAGTCAATGTGGAATCTCTACCTAAATTCATCTGACTCCAAAACACAGGCTGCTATGTTTTGTTACTCTTTGTTATCTCTGCACAAGTGTGTGTATATCTGCATAGATGTCTCCTGAGATATACATTATAGGTGGGGGGAAATCATTAGCATATGAGTACAGGTGGGTGTGAGCAAGGGTTGTGCCCACGCCCATTCAAAATGAGATGTTTTGAGGAGCATCTGGATGGTACTGAGCAGGGTGAAATAATATTGGGGGATGACGGTGAAGATAAGAATGCAAGTAAAAGCTACCATACAACCATACACTAAGACTTCACTGAGGTGCTCAAGATCATATTAGCAAATGGACGCACTGCATGTGTGTTCTTCAACATCTCACCTGCCACCCATGGGTTGAAGTGAGAAGGACCAGATTTTTGAAGGATAATAGTTGCTTGGCCCAGATTAGATGAGTGTGGAAGGTAGACTAGATTTGGGAATGTGAAATTGAGTTGATAGAGGTGTTTTGAAAAGATTACTATGACTGCAGGGCACAGGACAGGGTAAAATGTGGGGCAAGAAGGGGGACAGGGAACCTGCTAAGGGGGCATCTATTAATTCAGAGGCAAGGTGATGAGAAACTGGTGGCAGAAATGGCAAGAGGATAATAAGACTGAAAGACATTTCAGAGAAATGTGTACATCCAGAGACAAATAGAGATTATTTCAGGGAAATTTTGCCCATAGAGTCTATATTTACCCTCTTTCATTTTTTTCCCCTGTTCTCTCCAAAATCTTCTACTTATGTCCTAATCCCTTAGGAGGGATCCTCCTTTTCTGTTTCTTTTTTCTCGTTGTCTCCTTCTGTCCTTATCCTCTATGTGTTAAAAATTAGACTAGATTTTAAATGCTTATCTCAGGAATGGTTTTCTAAATTGCTTTTGAATTAGGCATTCCATTTATGAATTGTGTTCTGCTTAAAGGAGTTAATGGCATGTGAGCTATCATTTTCTTTACGAATTAGTCTTTTTAAAAAAGTGTATCGTCAAAATATGTACAAGAAAGGGTAATTATTCAACTCAAACTATAATTGTATTTAATCGACACTCCACAAATATCCTTCCTAGTAACATCTGAAACCATTTATTAGTTTTTTTGAACATTGATTCATAGCTAGCATCTCATCTATAGTACAGAAAAGGCTCTTGATCATTTTGTTGCTATGGAATACATGGTCTATGAAGATGTTGTAAATCATTTCTCAAACACTATGAGGCAAACTCTTGAGTCTTAATATCTATTACAAAATTGGGTTTATTGACCATTAGCCAACTGCCCGGCTGCCTTTAAGGTTTCGGCAGAAAACTTAGCATTGCCAGTTCACTGGGGAGTGGGGCACCGAACTTCTTTCATTGTGGGTACTGTGTGTTTTCTATCGTAGTCCGTGGTAATTCGCATCTTCCCAGCCTCCCAGTGTTGAGTTCTCAGCTGCCTCAGCCTCCCCTTTCCTGCTCCCTGCACATTTGGTCAGCACCCAATTCTGCAGCTCCCTGCACATCTCCACTATTTTGATTAGCACTATGCTAGCTACATCTCAGGATGTCTCACTTGGCTGATTTGATACCTACTACCTACTCTCTACCTGCCTTCCAGTTTTCATTCCTCCAATTTATTGTGCACATTGCCATTAGAGTGATCCTCCCAAGTCACAGTGTGGGTCAGAGCAGTCTCTTCCTCAAAGTCCCTCAGTGGACCCCAGCTGCTCAGGATACCTAACCAGGCTTTGAAGCTTCCACAATGAAGCTTTGAACTGATTTTTCAGCCCTAGTTGTTTCCTGGTTTCCTTTACACTCTGTGCTTCTGCTGCTGTCCAAGGCCCACCATTGTGAGAGCAAACCCTGGGCTTCTCTTCTCCCATTCTCTGCACCTACAGTCCTCTTCCCTGACTGTTTCCAACACCTGCCCCCTCCCATCCTTTCAAGCCCACCTGAGCTTCCACCCCCTTCATGAAGCCTTTTCTGATTCCACTCCCTGTTCTCTTTCTTCTCTATGTTCCCAAAGCACTGACTCATTTTTACCTTCCTCTGAGCTTGTCTCTCTCACTAGACAATAAATGCCTTAAGGATTGGAATTATAATAACAGTTTTATAGAGGGTAACTTATTTAATCCTTTAAGCTGCCCTGTGAAGAAGGGCCCCATCCTGTTTTAGAGAGGAGGAGGCTAAGGCCCAGGGAGGTGATACAAATTTGCTCAAATCCACACATCAAGAAAGGGGCAGAAGTGAGCTTCCAACTCAAGAGTCTGGCCCCTGGTTTTTTTGTTTGTTTAACCACTACACTCTTCAGCCTTTCTGACCACCTTATATCCATGTCTGCACCATAGCTTCTAACACAGTTCCTTGTACCTAGTGGGCAATAAGGGTAGGTAGGTTTTTAAATTGGGTTAAATTGATTTCATTAAAGCCTGGAAAGGATCTCACTAATCTGAGGATATGTAATGTGAACACTTAGTCTCTTTCTCCAGCACTTTCCTAATTACCTGGACTCATGGCTATCAATATAGCAGTGATAGGCACCAGAAAAAGATGCAGTAGCTTATATGAGAACTATGTATATTTTATGTCCATTTGAAAAGCAACATTTTATCACATCTCTGGGAGTTTCTGGGCATGGGTCTGAATATAAATAGGCATACTTATTGCTTTAGTCAAATTACTTGGCATGACACTGAGCCCTAACTGATTTATCCTGGAGCAAATATGATTTGAGCAGCATAACAAAGTGGAAGACTTTGCAGCAAACGAGAGGATGCCTGAATTTTTGTCACTGAGGTGTGGCTAGGTGAATACCACAAGACTGCGACTATTCTTGCTTACTCTGTAGGTGTACCTGTTGCATCACATATTTGACATTTGCAGTTTCTATAACTACATCTATACTTATATCCATATCCATACCCATAAAGATCTGTAATTTGTTCTCTGACATTCATGATCTTCCTGAAGGATCTGCTCAGAAAGTATCATTACATTCTGACCATTGCTCTCTTGCTCTGTGCTTTCAGCAGTCCACAGCAATGTTAAAACTTGCCAGTTTTCTCCCTTTCTTATTCAAGTTTATCCTCTTTTATTTGGTCATAATTGGCATATGTGTTAGTCAGTTTTCTGTCACTTAATAGAATACCTGAAACTGGGCAATTGATAGAGGAAAGAAGTTTATTTCTTACAGTTTTGGAGGCTGGGAAGTCCAAAATTGAGAGGGCTATGTGGTGAAGGCCTTCCAGCAGAGTACCATGGTGGTATCTCATAGTGAGGGCTGAGTAAGAGTATGTTTTTTCACATGCTTTTTTCCCCTTTTTTCTCCTCCTTGTAAAGGCCTCAGTCTACTCCCTGATAATCCATTAAACTGTTAACGCATTAATGCCTGAATGGATTAGCCCACTCTTGAGGACAAAGTCCTCATGCCCCACCTTTCAAATGCAATAGTCTGATTTCCCACCCTGTTAATATTGTCACAGTGGGGATCAAGCTTTGATGAGTTTTGAGGGGACATTCAAACCATAGCATTCTACTCCTGGCTCCCCCCAAACTCATGTCATTCCCACATAC
This sequence comes from Cynocephalus volans, assembly GCF_027409185.1. NCBI lineage: Eukaryota > Metazoa > Chordata > Mammalia > Dermoptera > Cynocephalidae > Cynocephalus > Cynocephalus volans. The sequence goes on from NC_084466.1 coordinate 18,364,526, forward strand.
AAATACATTCATTTCATCCGCATAACCCCAAAGTCTTAACTTGTTTCAGCACCAACTCAAAAGTCCCATTTGTGAAATGGACAAGCTCAACAAAGGTCTGTTGATTCCAAGACCCATGGACTTGCTCTCTATGAAAATACCAAAACATACTATTTCAAATTCAGTCATAGTCATGGTGCCTGTTAGCAAAGCCATTAACCCCACGGGGATGAGGAAGGGCTGCTGAATGAGGAGTCAGCATAACAGGCATTGGGCTCCATGCTGCCTCTTGCTAACTTCCACATGCTTTATATTTAAGATCTTTTTGATCTAAACTTTTTGCCATATAAATGTGAAGGTGAAAAAAATGAACATGAGAGACAATCTGCAATTTTAAAAGGTGCATTTTAGTGGGTTATGATATTTTATAATTGATGTTTCTTACTGGCCTAAAGATAATGTTACTTAAAATAATCCTAGAGAGCAGATTAGCTGTGGAAAAAAAATCAGAATTAAAAAAAAATTCTCCCACAATTAGCTAAGATACAATATGCATTGGGAGATTGCTGGCATCTTAATATAAATTTATTTCATCTGGGATAGATATTACACCTGAACTAAGTCTAATTTGATTACCTTTAAGTCCTCCAGAGCTCCAGCTATTTGCATTACTTACAACCAATTGAAGGACAAAATGCTGATATGAATGACTGAGTTAGTATGAATAAAATAATAATAATTATTTTTATGAAGTCTTACATTTATATAGTGCTTTTTCATATAAAAAGTGCTTTCTGGGGCTGGCTGGTCAGCTCAGTTGGTTAGAGCACAGCCTTATAACACTAAAGTCATGGGTTCAGATCCCTGTACTGGCCAGCTGCCCCTTCCCTCCCCCCAAAAAGTGCTTTCTTATATATTAATTCATTTACGCAATTCTATGAGTTATGTTGAATACAACTTAGAGATGTAAAAACTACCCAGATTTCTGATTCTCAAACTTAAAGTATGTAAGAATCACCTGGGAATCTTATTAAAATTCTGTTTCTAATTCAGGACTACTGGAGTGTGGCCAGTTTTTTGCATGCCCATAAGCTCCCAGGTGATGCCAATGCTGCTGGTCTGTGGGCCACACTTTGAGTAGCAAGAACCTGCTCCACATTTAACTCTTATACTATTGCATAGTATTTCCCTTTGTGGCCATTAATTTCTAAGAAATAGCATGGCAATTTTTTCTACTAACATTTTAATGGTAGATAGGACACGAGCTTTGGGTTGATCCCATATCCACCAGCTACCAGCTGGGTGGTCTTGGAAAAGTCATTGTTCTTCACCCTTTCCCATTTCGAGAGCTGCTGAGAGGATCAAATAGGTATGTTAATGTGCTTCATAAAGAGTTGTTATTCATTATGCCTTGTGTTTACAGGAAAGGCTCCCTCCAAATTCACAGATTCATAATTTACTTATTTTCTGAGACTGAGCTTAGCTTTGGTCTTTTAAATATTTGCTCTCATTGATAACAAGGATGACCTTTGTTTTACTGAGCTAAGGATGTTGAACTATTTACAAAGTGAGGAGAGAATTGGTAAATGGGATTTGGCTTCCATGAGGAGCTGTGCTAGTGTATTACTGAAGAGGAGATGAGGGAAATCTGCAGGTGAGTGGGTTGATCAGGTGGCAGCATCCAAGAAGCTCCACTATGCTTCCCTCATATTTTCCACCGAGAAAACGATTTCTCTTTTCTCTGAACTCTTATTCCACTAATGGTTGCACACTCATAATTCATTTGAAATTATAGAGGTCTTCTAAAATCTCTTCTAATGGCAAGCATTTACAACTTTTGTTTTTAAAATTTAGCTCTTTAATATATTATTTTCATGCATTATATAGATTTCGAAATTCCTGAAGGTGGGGATTACATCTTCCACATAACTTGAAACACAGTAGGTACTTTGTAATTATTGGTTGTGTTGATCTGACTTTCATTAGAGTTTAAAAGTTCCAGTTTAAAAATAGTAATTTTGGGGGGGGGGGGAACATAAATTCCCCTTAGGGTGAATTTCTATATTTAATTAGATAATCAGACTGATACCTTAATTAGAGTTGCAGCATTGAAGGGATGGGAGTTTTAATTTCTATAAGGGGAGTGAGATCATTTTGGAAAAAAAAGTAGGCTTGAGGATGCAGCAATAAGTCTTAAATGCCAACCATGAAGCAAGCAATGTATTGGATGCTTTATATATTTTATCTCATTTAACTTCTTCTCAGTAATCTCTTCATGGCATTTTTAAAAATTCGTGAAAAATTCAGTTCTAGCACCATATCTGGCATGTACTAAGATTTCAAAGCTATTTGTTTGATGAATGAATGAGTGACTTTTTATTTATAGGTTGGAAGACTGAGAAGCAGCAAATTGAAGTGAATTGCCCAAGATCACCCAAGCAAGGATTGACTGGTCTGGGTTCAAACTCACATCTATACATCTCCAAATCCAATCTACTTTCTAGTCTTATATTGTAAGTCGGGAACTTCAGACATCCAACTAAAGCCCATCAATCCCTGGGTAAAGAAAAGGAGGCTGGGAAGGGAATAAAATTGATTGACATTGTAATACTGCCTAAAGCTCAGGAGTGTTCAAAGTGCTCCTGAAACTCATCAACTCCACTACCTCTTGGGCTGCTGGAGAATACTGACACCTGCATCATTAGGATTCATCTGGCAGACTTCTGAGCTTTGGGTCACCCCAATTTCTGAAGTCAAAACAAGACCTTTTAGATTGCTCCAGCATGTCTCTGTTCAGAGCTATTCCTCTTCCACTGAATGGAGGAAGTGAGGGCCAATAAAGGAGAAAGGAAAAAGGATAAAAGAGGGGAAAGGGAATGTCTATATCAAAGAAATTATGTCATACAATCGATTCCATATATATATGTAGATGTATATTTCTTTCCACTGGACTTTATGTCACTTACTCTTCACTATGGATTACATTTTTCTTCTTTCTGTGCATACTCATAATGCACATGCCATTATTTAACTTTACCACCCTTATTTTGTATCTCAGGTTATCTTTTATAGGTTTCATATTAGACCATTTCTGTTGCTTACAGCAAAATACAAAGAACTGGGTATATAAAGAAAATGAAATTTATTGCTTACAGTTTCAGATTCTGAGAAGTCCAAAGTCCAGGAAACAATTACGGTGAGGGCCTTCTCTGGTGGTGGCTTTACAGCAATGCAAGGGTCTCACATGGCAGAAAATGGTGGAGGAGAGAGAGGGAAAGACTCTTCATGCTCGCCTTTTAAAGCGCTCAGAACCATGCTGCTGACCACCATCATTAACCCACTCACTACTGCATGGTCCTACAATCTAATCACCTTTTCAAGGCCCCACCTTTCAATTACCATAATAGGATCTCCCATTCTCAACAGTTAAAGTGGAGATTAAGTTTGTGGGGACATTCAACCCAAGGCAGGAATGTTCTGGAAATGTCACAGAAGGGCTGGAGTCTGTATACATGTGCAACACTGGCTGGGATAAAGACATCTCTTTGCCGTCATAGGGCTCCCAACTCATCCAGCTAATCTGTAGTTTCCACAACTCAGTGTTTAGTGGCTCCTTCCCTTTCAAACACCAAAGAAAACACTGTTGAGCCCAAACAACGATTTATATTTATTGTGTGGCAAAAGCATTCTGACTCACTGGGGCCCTTCACACATCGGCTTCTGCAGCATCCTGCTTATTTATGACAGAAGCCACGAGATTCAGAAAACTAACAACAGGATAGCTTTCCATGCGGCATCAAGGGAAACAGATATAAAAGATCTTAACATTTCTCTGTTGTTCAATTTATAACAGATCTTTTCAAGTTATGATAAAAATGTGGTTTTCACAGGGAATAGCTCATCCAATTCTTTCAGCTTCCTGATATATATATATATATGCCTTCCTTAAATGTTCTCATTTCTTAATATATTTTATTTTCAAAGATTTTCTAAAGGTAGAAGAGTCAGTATTAGACCATTCAGTAAAGCTTTTTCCAAGCCTACCTCTACCTCACCTCATGGAAATCCCCTTGTCTTAATGTATGGCTTTGTCTATTAACTATACAGCTTCATCTATAAGCCCAGGCAGCTTTAGTTTCCCTATGTGATAAAATCATCTGTCATAAGAACATATTTCAAAATGCCCAGAGCTTCCTAGAAAGGGAACAAACTAGGGGAAAGGTTTGTATTTGGATGTTTTACCTTACATCTCCAGAATGAGCAGCAAGCAATAGAGCACTGGGGGGTCGCAGTGACATGCTTCTTGTCAAAATTGTCTACATTGGTTCATTTGTTTATTCACTCATTCAATAAACTTTGTTTTTAGTGCTTCTGCTGATCTCTATCTACCTACTTCATTTGTTCCTATTCGTTCCTTGTGTTTCAGCTTAGACATCCCTTCTTCTAGGGGAAAAATTCCATAATCCTTGCTGATGCCCAAAGGCTGTAGCATTAAGAGCAGCAGTAAAACCAACCTTGTTGTGAGTGGGGATGTAAAGGATTGGAAGAAAAAGGGAGGGAGAAAAAGGAGGAAAAAGAGAACAGAGAGTAAAGAAGGAAAGATGTTCCAGGTGGTGAGGATAAAAGATCCAAAACAGGAAAAATATACTGCATTTAAAGAACTAAGACTATCTCAGACTATCTGGAGAGGAGAGTAGGTTGAGGTGAGCAAATAAAGCTAGAAAGGTAAGCAGAAGATTACAAGAACAAGAAAGGATTTGAAAGACATACTAAAAAATTTTGATTTCATGGAGAACTAGAGAGTGAGATGGTCAGATCTGAGACAGCAAATGATCATGCTGGCTGTAAATTGAAGAGTGGGCTAGAGGGGCGGGAGGGGTGAGGAGATCAGTCCGAGTGTGCTGCAGTCATGCAGGCTAGACATGATAATGGTGTGAATGAGGTGGATGGAAGGTAGAAATAAGTGGACCAATTCCAGAGATGCTAAGGGAATGTGATTGACCAGAAGTGATTGGCTGGATTTGCAGAGTGGGGAAAGAGGGCACCTGAGCAATGTGTCCACCTTTAATGCCTGAGCTATGTAGAAGGTACAGCCTGATCTCTGAAATCAGGAGCACGAAGGAGGACTAAAATGAGAGAACTGGAAAGGGGGTATATGATCCAGACTGTTTTGGACTCCAAAATCCATGTGCTTTCTGTTACCCTAACCTATACCTTTTTTGGGGGGAGATTACCAGATACAGGGCAGCATGCTGGGTGATGTGACATGTAGAAAGATGTTTAGGGCAGATGTTTCCAGTCTTGGAGATTTCAGTCCAGTGTGAATAGAAAACACCCACAGAAAATTCAAAGAAGAGGCAGAACATGCAAGGTGCCAGAGTCAAAGTAGAGACATGCTGGGCGGGGGCCATCACTTGTGCAGGTTTGGCCGTGACATGCTAACCCTTCTGGTTATTTCTTCGCTGTGGGTCAAAGAAATCAAGACCTTTATAGACTCAGACTAATCATTTGTCTCTAGGATTCTGAATAGGAATTGGAGCTCAGATTTATAGGGCTTTGTCTCCTTAGCAGGAAACATCATGACGGCAAATGTGATGGCTTATTCAAGGCATTCTGACCCTCATGGTGGGCTCTGTTGTACTGGAAGTCCCTCTTCTTCCAACTGTCATGAATGGGTGCTCAATGCTATGCAAGGTTTGAGCTGTAGGACTTCATACTGTCTTACTTAAATGCTGTGGCTCGAATGTCCTCCACAAGTTCATGTTGGAACTTAACCCTCACTATGGTGGGAGAAGGTGGGGCCTTTGAGAAATGACTGGATTATGAGGACTGTGCCCTCATGAATGGACTAATTCATTCATGGAGTAATGAGTTATCATGGGTGTGGAGTGCTGACTTTATAAGGAGCACAAAAGAGAGCTCTTATGACTCTCTCGCCATGTGAAATACTGAGTTGCTGTAGAGAGTCACCACCAAGACGAAGGCCCTCACCGGTTGTGTTCCCTGGACTTCGGACTTCTCAGCCTCCCAAACTGTAAGAAATAAATTTCATTCCTTTATAAGTTACCCAATTTCAGTCATTCTTTTATAAGCAGCAGAAAGAGACTAATATACTAAGTTATTCTCCAAAGGCTCAAGGAGGTATGTGTGAACATTATTATACTGAGAGAGTGCCTTGGGCCCAAGCTCTGTCTTTACTGCCATTAGCAAGACTTCTCCTAGTGCCAGTAATAACCTTTCCTGCAGCTTTTCCTGGGGGCAAGGAAGCCATCTATCCTGGCATTCCCACCTACCTGCTTCATAGAGACTATCTCCATTGTACCCTTCTTGGGGGACTTTGAGGCTCCCTTTGTTTATTTGTTTCTTCTTTCTTTTATGTATCCAAATGTTTTGAGTCCCTGCACTGAGCACTTCATGGAGTGGGGAAGCACACAAAGAGGATTAAAAGCTGCTGCAAAATTACTATCTATTGTTAGAGATCAGACATGCATAAAATAGGCCATAAAAAAGGAAGTGTACTTTTCAAGTTTAGGATCTGTGAGCCTAGCTCAAGTCCTTCAGGATTAGTAAGCCTATACTGAATGGTGAAAGTGGTGAAGTTTCCATTTACTCAGTAATGTCCGTGTATTTGGCATTGTGCTAAGTTTCACTTACAGGTCATCTCATTTGACTCCACAATAATCCTGAGATATATTGTCTCCATTTTACAGAAGAGGTCATTGAGGCTCTAAGAGTTTAAATTTCTACCCGAAGTCCAAATAGCCAGAACTATCTCATTCAAAGCTTGTTCTATTAACCTTCCTACTGTAGGAAACATCCTAAGTGCCTCTGCTTTATTTCCTCTTTGTATGGACAAAGAAAAGAAAATGTAACTTGTGAAGAATCACTGAGTATGGGTGCCTAGAGTGCTGAAATAACACTCAATGGTCACCAGAGTTTCAAATGAATATTTTTACCTAATGTTTATATCCTACAGTAGAAATCTGATTGTCAGTTAAATTAAGTAGCAGTTGTCTTTGACTTGCAAAATAATGTCCTGTGTTTCTATTAAATCTATTAGCTGAATCAGCTTATTTTATTTCCATAACTCAATGTAACATGTTGCTTTCTATTTGTTATCCCCAGGACATCCTTGTAAACAAGATGTTTCTTGTAATAGGTTTTTCCTGGTAGAAATCATTTAATAAGCAAATATCTGCAATCCATGGTAATATGTTGCTGACAGCCTCCTAACCATATTTGAAATATAAGGCAGGGTTTCCAAGATGACTCAAGCCAATTGCTTTAATACTTCAATAAAAATAACTGCTATTAGAAGGCTCAATACTGAAGGCACGTAATTTCAATCCTGGTTCATAAAATTTAATTTGGATTTATTTCAGGATAATGATCATTGAGAAAAGTATGTACTGAAATGGCCAGGCACCTGGGTAAGGACCACTAATCTGCTGTGAGATATTGCTGGGCTCCAGCAGAGTAGCTGGCAATATATATATACACACCATTAATTATTTGCAGGAATATTTTCTGTGACATTGGTCTCAAGGTGCTCTGTTCAAATATCCTACCTCAGCAGAATCCCTGCCACAGAGCACTTGACTAAAATGACTTTATTTCAAATTGGATTCTCTTTGGCTCTGACCACATGACCAGGTTTCATGGGTCCACTTTTTTTTCCTATATCTTAGATAATTTTTATGCTAAATGGATACTATTCCATTGATCTGCCGGAATGTTATAGGTAAAAACATGGAGCATGAAATTCATTGAGAACACAGAATTTTGGATCAGAAAGGGACCTTTGAGATTATCCTGTCTATGCCTCTCAGTTTACAGATGAGACAAGTCTTGAAATAAATGACTTGCCAAGGATCACAGTCCTGGGGCTCCAGGGCAGGTTATTTCATTTTCGGTCCAGTGTCAGGTGACACACTCTTTACACAGAGCCAGAAGGAACTGGCATTGCCTAATCGTGATAACAACAATAGTTTACGTTTATTATGAGTTGCATGAACACAGTATATACATCATTTCACTTACCTCTTAAAACAATCCTCCAACTCTTATTTTATTTATGAGAAAACTGAGCATCGAAATAATGTGTCCAGGCTCACTCAGCTAGTGACCCAGGCTATAGAGCCTCACATCCTTTAATGTTAGTGCTGAGCTAATTTTATTAAGCCAGGTGTTGGGAGTACTTGCACATGGGTCTAACAGGGGTGGTAGCAAAGGTGGAGTCTTTTTATGAGAAAAGAATTTAAAAAATAAGAATTGAGAAAGTAAGAATTAAGAATTAAAAAAAATAAGGAGAGTTGAGCTGAGGAAGTCAGAATCAGGCACAGGGATAATGAAAAATTAAGGTATAAAATAGGAGAAAAATTCATGTTTTACCTACAAATTGTCTTTATAATCACTTTAATTTTCTAGTTTGTTTCAGTCAGGGTCATCTGGTTTTGGTCATTTTGTGTTTTAAATTTAGTTACATCCATATTTCTCAATATTCACTTTCAAAGCATACACTGATTTTAAGAAATCCAAGGTAGTAACTTGCCTTTAGTTAGAATGAAATAAATATTTGAAGCAGATTTCAAGCGCAAATGAAAAACATTATCATTCATTTGCAGTATTTCATTGTTAATCTATCTTCATAGTGAAAATATATACAACCTATTTCTATATTTGGCAAGTGAAACACGAATTGCTTTGCCAAAATATAATGTTAAAATAATGATCAATGCTCACTTTATCCTCAAATTATTAAAATGCCTTTTGACCTGGTCAATAATATAATTACTATATTTCTATGCAATTGCTTTTTTATATTATTTTAAACATACAACAACTCATAGGGGACTTTCCACCTGCAAAGTGTTACAAGATCCCACTTTTTTAATCTTGTGAGACATATCGTCAAGGAGTTGATTTATGACCCTGCTTCAGTAACCTTGGACATGTCTCTATCTTTCACATTATTGATAAAATGATCCAGCTTTTGCAACCTGAGATTTGAAAAACACTGTCATCTGGAAACCTGAAAAAGATAGTTTTTTGAAAGGTATAATTACTCCAAGGATGAAAAAAGACAGGCATTTTTCATAAGTTCAATTTTGCTATAGTCCCAAGTTGGTAAAAGGTATTAATAATAATTGTTGAAGATAAATTATCCTTTCAAGGACTGGAGATAAATGTTTGATCGGTGAGACTGTCCTAGATAATAAATTACATATGTGTCTAGAGGAAATCATACAACTTGTTTTTTTCTTTTATTTTCTATTTTTAATATACTGGTTGATGGGTGTAAGTCAATTCAAAAAAACATTTACTGTACATTTACAATGTACTAGGCACCCTGCTGAGTATCCAGGATAAAAAGTTGTACAACAGGCAGACTCTGCTTCCAGAATCTCACAGGATCCAAGATAGCATGTGATGTGATTGTGAGTCACACTGTGGCCTTCCACAAAGCAGAGATAGCAGAAAATATGCATTAATGCATAATGGATTTAAATGAGTGGTATTGGCTAGTTGCTCACTTAAATTATTTCTCTGATGACGTTGTGAGCATTTCATTGGCTATAACTAAAATCTTAGCTCAGACTTTTAAAATTGCAAACACAGAAAAATCCATTTGGTCCTCCTATCACGCATCAAGTTGTAGCTTAATACTGATTTTCTCTCTCCAAACCTCCAGGTTGAGTTAGTTGCTTCATTCTTTGTGTTCGTTAAACCCTTCGTTTATGCATCTACCATAGCATATGTTCCCTTCGTTAGAATTGTGTATTTTCTTTCTTATAAGTGTGTCTTCTTGAATTGATAACTCCTAGAGAATAGGGCCCAGTCATCTTCCAATTCTGCTACACTTGGAAACATCCACAAATTTATGGAAACAAGTCAGAAGTTTGCTGAGTTAATGAGTATGTTACCTAGTGTAGAATCATCAGGCTGTAACTTCTGACATGTACAAACTTCTTACACTTTTCATGCAAGCATATGAAAGAGGCTTTAGGTAAACCAGTTAATTTATCTGGTCTTTAGTTTCCAAACAAATATATTGAAGTAGTGGGACTATATGACTGCTGACATGACTGGTTATTCTCAGGTAAAATTATCTGGATGCTTTATCATTGGCCTATTGGAAAAAGATGCAATCTGACTTTAAATTGACAAGCTTAAATAAAGTCAAATCATTATACTAATATAAAAAAATAATGATAGTAAGTACAATAATGAGAATCTACTATGTAGAAGGTGCTTTATAAAGGGAGTGTTAGGTAAGTGGCCAAGTTGGGATTCTAATGTATTTCATCCATCCATCCATTCATCCAGTTGTTTGAATATTTGTTGAGTGTTTACTAGGTGCTAGGCATTGTTCTAGGCAGTAAACAAGAACAAATAAAATCTGAGATTCTCATGAAATTTGCTCTCTAGTTGATATTTCAAACTCTATGCTCTTTCCCATAAAATATAAGGCCTCCAAAATTGTTATTGATAACTTTGGTCACACAAATATTTGTTCCTCCTCAGTTTGTCTTAGACCTGTTACTAGGGATTTTACATTAAATCAATTTACGTGTCTAAATTATTTCATAAAAAGCAGGTATTCTAATATTTATACTTTGCTTCATATTTTGACAACTGTTAAAATTCTTCAGTCTTATTCCATGCCATGAGAATATTAACCTCAGTTAAGCATTATCTTTCTATCCTCAAAGATCACTCAGAATTATACTAAATTACATAGATGTAAGAATAATAGAACAAATGACCTATTTTTGGTTGCATGCAGGAAACGGGCCTGTTAGACAATTCATTGTAAGATGAAAGTATATCCTTTAGTTAAACTAGTGTTTGCACACAGATATGACTCTCTCTCTCTCTCTCTCTTTCTCTCTCTCTCTCACACACACACACACACACACACACACACACACACACACACACACACACACACACGCCCAAACAATGATCTTTTCCTATAAAAGAACTAAGAACGGAACAGAAATGCTTGGGACTATTAGTCTTGGAAATAGATGCTCCATTTCTGGTGTGTTTGTGCATGCATGTTAAAAGAACCTAAGAGGCAAAGAGCAGAGGCCAAGTTGTACGAATGGACAGCCGCAGGCATAGACCATTCATGGAAGTAAACCCAGACTGCACGCAGTTTGGGGTCATGGACTGAAAAAACATAACTACTGTTCCCGCTGTGCTATTAAAAAAATAAGGCCTACATTTCAACCCTGATGTTATGGCTGCTACCCTGTCTGGTTACAGCAACTTGTTTATTGTTGGGAAATGGACATTGCTGTTTTTTTTTCCTTCAGCTGATGTGATTCTCAATGAATTTTTCTTACATATTTGCAAATGGGGCAACAGCTCTATCAAAAGAGAGTGTGCAACAGATGTTGTATACATTTTTAATGGTAATGCAATATTTCCTTCAGAAAGTGTCTTCTTTTCACCATCGGGGCAAAATCGAACTTTTAATAACTTTGCTTTTGTTGAAAGAGAATATGTGCCTATAAATTTATGGCATGTTGAAATCTCATGTAACAATCAGTGATGTCCAGATCAAGTGAGTCTTTTAATTGCTATAGCTTTATATGCTCTTTCTGTAGGGCTGAAATGGGAAACACGTAAATAGCATTTTTCTGCATTTTCTGATTTCATAATAAAGAGTTAATACTCAGGATATCTGAGAAACAGGTCATGATTCTAAAAAGTGACAAGATATTTGAGTTTTGACTGCCATATTAAAAATCTAGATTCCACAAATCAATTACTTAGAAAAAAATAACACTACCTATATAGAAATAGTGCCTGCCTGTCAAAACCTTAGCAAAGTCGGAATTCAAAAGGAAATAAAACCCATGAATGATTCTCACCGACTAAAACCATTTATTTCTTTTCTGGTAATAAAAAGTCCAGTGAAAAGTAATACAGCAAAACTCCCTACAAAGTACTACAAAGAGAATTAATCTCACACAATTTAAAAAATGAACCAACTAGACATTTTGTTTAATTATATTTTGTTTGTATATATATATAAAAAACATAAAAGTTACCCATCAGTGAAGAGAATGTTCCTTTGATGAACAAGCAAGAACACGTTAAGCACCAAACAATGATACTATTTGTTTTTTTTTTAAATTTTATTTTGTCGATATACATTGTGGTTGATTATTGTTGCCCCTTACCAAAACCTCCCTCCCTCCTCCCTCTCCTCCCTCCCCCCCAACAATGTCCTTCCTGTTTGCTTGTCGTATCAACTTCAAGTAATTGTGGTTGTTATATCTTCTTCCCCGCCCCTCCCTGGGTTGTGTGTGTGTGTGTGTGTGTGTGTGTGTGTGTGTGTGTGTGTGTGTGTGTGTGTGTGAATTTACATACTAATTTTTAGCTCCCACCAATAAGTGAGAACATGTGGTATTTCTCTTTCTGTGCCTGACTTGTTTCACTTAATATAATTCTCTCTAGGTCCATCCATGTTGTTGCAAATGGCAGTATTTCATTTGTTTTTATAGCTGAATAGTATTCCATTGTGTAGATGTACCACATTTTCCATATCCACTCATCTGATGATGGACATTTGGGCTGGTTCCAACTCTTGGCTATTGTAAAGAGTGCTGCAATGAACATTGGGGAACAGGTATACCTTCGACTTGATGATTTCCATTCCTCTGGGTATATTCCCAGCAGTGGGATAGCTGGGTAATATGGTAGATCTATCTGCAATTGTTTGAGGAACCTCCATACCATTTTCCATAGAGGCTGCACCATTTTGCAGTCCCATCAACAATGTATGAGAGTTCCTTTATCTCTACAACCTCGCCAGCATTTATCGTTCAGAGTCTTTTGGATTTTAGCCATCCTAACTGGGGTTAGATGGTAACTCAATGTGGTTTTAATTTGCATTTCCCGGATGCTGAGTGATGTTGAGCATTTTTTCATATGTATGTTGGCCATTGGTATATCTTCCTTAGAGAAATGCCTACTTAGCTCTTTTGCCCATTTTTTAATTGGGTTGCTTGCTTTTTTCTTGAAAAGTTGTTTGAGTTCCTTATATATTCTGGATATTAATCCTTTGTCAGATGTATATTTTGCAAATATTTTCTCCCACTCTGTTGGTTGTCTTTTAACTCTGTTAATTGTTTCTTTTGCTGTGCAGAAGCTTTTAAGTTTGATATAATCCCATTTGTTTATTTTTCCTTTGGTTGCCTGTGCTTTTGGGGTTATATTCATGAAGTCTGTGTCCAGTCCTATTTCCTGAAGTGTTTCTCCTATGTTTTCTTTAAGAAGTTTTATTGTTTCAAGGTGTATATTTAAATCCTTAATCCATTTTGAGTTGATTTTAGTATATGGAGAGAGGTATGGGTCTAGTTTCATTCTCCTGCATATGGATATCCAGTTATCCCAGCACCATTTGCTGAAGAGGCAGTCCCTTCCCCAGTGAATAGGCTTGGTGCCTTTGTCAAAGATCAGAAGGGTTGATTTCTGGATTCTCTATTCTATTCCATTGATCAGTGTGTCTGTTTTTATGCCAGTACCATACTGTTTTGGTTATTATAGCTTTGTAGTATAGCTTAAAGTCGGGTAGTGTTATGCCTCCAGCTTTATTTTTTTTGCTCAGCATTGCTTTGGCTACGCGTGGTATTTTATTATTCCATATAAATGTCTGGATAGTTTCTTTCCATTTCTGAGAAAATGTCTTTGGAATTTTGATGGGGATTGCATTGAATTTGTATATCACTTTGGGTAGTATGGACATTTTCACTATGTTGATTCTTCCAATCCAAGAGCATGGGATATCTTTCCATCTTCTTGTATCCTCTCTAATTTATCTCAGCAGCAGTTTGTAGTTCTCATTATAGAGATTTTTCACCTCCTTGGTTAACTCAATTCCTAAGTATTTTATTTTTTTGGTGGCTATTGTAAATGGGCAGGCTTTCTTGATTTCTCGTTCTGCATGTTCGCTATTGGAGAAAAGAAATGCTACTGATTTTTGTGTGTTGATTTTGTATCCTGCTACTGTGCTGAAATCATTTATCAATTCCAACAGTTTTTTTGTAGAGGCTTTAGGCTGTTCGATATATAGGATCATGTCATCTGCAAACAGGGACAGTTTGACGTCATCTTTTCCAATCTGGATGCCCTTTATTTCCTTCTCTTCTCTGATTGCTCTGGCTAGTACTTCCAACACTATGTTGAATAGGAGTGGTGAGAGTGGGCATCCTTGTCTAGTGCCTGTTCTTAAAGGAAAAGCTTTCAGCTTTTCCCCATTCAGGATGATATTGGCAGTGGGTTTGTCATACATGGCTTTAATTATGTTGAGATACTTTCCCTCTATACTTAACTTATAGAGGGTCTTTGAAATGAATGAGTGCTGAATTTTATCAAATGCTTTTTCAGCATCTATAGAGATGATCATATGGTCCTTGTGTTTGACTTTATTAATATGGTGAATCACATTTATTGATTTGCATATGTTGAACCAACCTTGCATCCCTGGGATGAATCCCACTTGATCGTGGTGAATAATTTTACGTATGTGTTGCTGTATTCTGTGTGCTAGTATTTTAGTGAGGATTTTTGCATCTATATTCATCAGGGATATCGGCCTGTAGTTTTCTTTTTTGGTTATACCTTTACCTGGTTTTGGTATCAGGATGATGTTTGCTTCATAGAATGAGTTTGGGAGATTTGCATCCATTTCAATCTTTTGGAATAGTTTGTAAAGAATCGGTGTCAATTCCTCTTTGAATGTGTGGTAAAATTCTGCTGTGAATCCATCTGGTCCTGGGCTTTTCTTTGTTGGGAGCCTTCTGATAACAGCTTCAATCTCCTTTATTGTTATTGGTCTGTTCAAATTTTCTACGTCTTCATGGTTCAGTTTTGGGAGCTTGTGTGTGTCCAGAAATTTATCCATTTCCTCCAGATTTTCAAATTTGTTGGCGTATAGTTGTTTATAGTAGTCTCGAATGGTTCCTTGTACTTCAGATGAATCAGTTGTAATATCACCTTTTTCATTTCTAATTTTTGTTATTTGAATCTTCTCTCTTCTTTTTTTTGTTAGTCATGCTAATAGTTTGTCATTTTATTTATCTTTTCAAAAAACCAACTTTTTGATTCACTGATCTTTTGTATTCCTTTCTGGGTTTCAATTTCATTCAGTTCTGCTCTGATCTTAATGATTTCTTTCCATCTGCTAACTTTAGGTTTGGATTGTTCTTGTTTTTCTAGTTCTTTAAGGTGAAGTGTTAGGTTGTTCACTTGCCATCTTTCCATTCTTCTGAGGTGAGCATTTAATGCAATAAATTTCCCCCTTCATACTGCTTTTGCAGTATCCCACAGGTTTTGGTATGATGTATCCTTATTTTCATTAGTTTCAATAAATTTTTTGATTTCCTGCTTGATTTCTTCTTGGACCCATATGTCATTAAGTAGAATGCTGTGTAATTTCCATGTGTTTGTATAGTTTCCAGAGTTTCGTTTGTTATTGATTTCTAGTTTTAATCCATTGTGGTCAGAGAAAATACATGGGATAATTCCAATTTTTTTGAATTTGTTGAGACTTGATTTGTGATCTAATATGTGACCTATCCTGGAGAATGATCCATGTGTTGATGAGAAGAATGAATATTCTGAGGTTGTTGGATGGAATGTTCTATAGATATCTGCCAAGTCCAATTGGTCTAGAGTCTTGTTTAGATCTTGTGTTTCTCTACTGATTCTTTGCCTAGATGATCTGTCTAATATTGACAGTGGGGTGTTCAGGTCCCCTGTTGTTATGGTATTAGTGTCTATTTCCTTCTTTAGGTCTAATAGAGTTTGTTTTATAAATTTGGCTGCTCCAACATTGGGTACGTACACATTTATGCTTGTTATGTCTTCTTGACGGATCAGTCCTTTTATCATTAAGTAGTGTCCCTCATTGTCTCTTTTTATGGTTTTTAGCTTAAAGTCTATTTTGTGAGATATAAGAATAGCTACTCCAGCTCGTTTTTCTTTTCTGTTTGCATTGTAAATCGTTTTCCATCCTTTCACTCTTAGTCTATACGAATCTTTATGGATGAGGTGGGTCTGTTGTAGGCAGCATATAGTTGGGTCCTCCTTTTTAATCCAGTCAGCCAGTCTGTGTCTTTTGATTGGGGAATTTAAGCCTTTTACATTAAGAGTTGTTATTGAAAGGTGTTGATTTATTCCTAGCATTTTTTTGGTTGCTTGGTTGTCTTAGGTGTCTTTTGTTCCTTGCTTTCTGATTTACTGTTTGATTTCTGTGTTTGTTGGTTCCTTAGGTTGTAGATAGCATTTTTGATTGTTTGTTTTCTCTTCATGAATGTCATTTTTATTATACTATTGGGTTTTGATTTTTCTTGGGTTTTTATGGCAGTGGTAGTTATTTTTCAGGAACCAAACCCAGTACTCTCTTGAGAATTTCTTGTAAGGGTGGTTGTGTGGTAGTGAACTCCTGCAGTTTTTGTTTCTCTGAGAAATATACAATTTCCCTTCATTTTGGAGGGATAGACTTGCAGGGTAGAGTATTCTTGGCTGGCAATCTTTGTCTTTTATTATTTTGAATATATCATCCCATTCTTTTCTAGCTTTTAGGGTTTGTGATGAAAAGTCTGATGTTAACCTGATTGGGGCTCCCTTATAGGTGATCTGATGCTTCTCTCTTGCAGCTTTTAAGATTCTCTCTTTGTCTCTGAGTTTTGCCAATTTGACTATAACATGTCTTGGAGAAGGCCTTTTTGGGTTGAATACGTTTGGAGATCGTTGAGCTTCCTGGATCTGAAGATCTGTGATTTTTCCTATACCTGGGAAATTTTCTGCTACTATTTTGTTGAATATGTTTTCAATGGAATCTCCATTTTCCTCCCCTTCTGGAATACCCATGACTCGGATATTTGAGCACTTAAGGTTGTCTGATATCTCTCTCAGATTTTCTTCAATGTCTTTGATTCTTTTTCTTTTTTTTTTTGTCTGCTTGTGTTATTTCAAACAGCCCATCTTCAAGTTCAGAGGTTCTCTCTTCAACTTCGACAAGCCTGCAGGTTAAACTCTCCGTTGTGTTTTTTATTTCGCTGAATAACTTCTTCATTTCGGCAAGTTCTGCTACATTTTTTTTCAGGACATTGATTTCCTTGTACATTTCCTCTTTCAGGTCCTGTATACTTTTCCTCATTTCATCATGATGTCTAGCTGAGTTTTCTTGTATCTCATTCAGTTTCCTTAGAATTATCACTCAAAATTCCTTGTCAGTCATTTCAAGGGCTTCTTGTTCTACAGGATCTAGAGTTTGAGATTTATTAACTTTTGGTGGTGTACTTTCTTGATTTTTTGTATTTCTGGTATCTTTTTTTTTGATGTTTATTCATTGTGGCAGGGGGTTTCACAGTCCACCGTTTTGAGACTATGGACTAACTAAGATGTTGTTGTCATTGCCAATTTGGTATGGCTACCTCCATGACTGCTCAGTTGGTCTCTAGTGCCTTGTGTGTGTGGTTGCCTCGGGTCTTGGGCCACTCCGGGGGAGCCACCTCTCTGGTCAGCTTGGACTCTGCTGGGCTGGTGGATCATGGGGCAATATCGCAGGGTGTGTGGCCTCTGTTGAGCTTCCACTTCCCATGCAGGACTTCTCCCTGTTCCGTGTGCTCTGGCCCGGGCTGCTGGATCACGCAGTGGCAGCCCCACAGGGTGTGTGGTTTCTGTTGAGTCTCGCCTTCCTAGCCGGACGTCTCCCCACTCTGTGCGCACTGGGCTGGGCTGGGACGTGTCTTCTGCAACCCTCGTCTCTCAGCTGGGCCTTCAAGACCCTGCTCGGCACCGCCTCGCCCAGGAAGTCTACCAGGTTCTGCAGACGACCGGTCACTCTGGGTGCCTTTGTAGCACTGTGTAGATCTTTCTCGGGACTTATCACCTTCCTCCTGGTATCGTGGTTATTTGTGTACTTGTCTTATCTCCCACACCAGAGCGTGAGCTCCTTGGGGGAGGAGCCCTCAGCACACAGTTCACCTTTGAATCCCCCTGGCGCAGACCGACTCTGGTGCCCGCCCGCAGTCAGCTCTCTGGCTGGTTCAAGTGAACTCAGGAACTCTCTGACCACACTATTCCTAACCAGAAATCAGTTAGGCGTTTTTCCGAACTGGTGGCCACAGAGATGGTATCTGCCTCCTGGTAACAGGAAGTTTACTGGGGGCTGGAGCCCAGGGTGCAGTGGAGTGACAGTCGGCCCAACCCGTACTTCCTTGCCCCCCCCACCGCTGGCTGGGGACGCCCCACGCCACCAGACCTGCCAGAGAACCGTGGAGGGAGTGGGAGGGGAGGCTGGCCGGCAGGCCCTGGGAAGCCTCACGCCAGGGCAAGCAAGTGGGAAGCCTCAGTGAGGAGCCAAGCCGGGTGAGGAGGACAGGCTTGGCCGAGCCGGGCCAGAGCCCCCACCACCTGAGAAAATGGAGGCAGCCCCGGGGCCGGTGAGTGGCCCGGTGTGGCAGGCGGAAGCCAGGCATGCATCTGCCCCCCCCGAGCTGGGCCGGGCAAGGGGTCACTCACAGGGCTGTGCCAGGCTGGGCGGCTCCCTCTCTGCCTCTGCGTTGTCGCCGTCCCCGTTCTCGGCTGCCGCAGCCTCGGGCTGCTCACTTGGTCCCGCTGCGCGGCTCGGGCGCTCCCAGGAATCTTCTTTTATGCCGGCCTGAAACCTCGAATCCTGTATAGGGCAGCTGGCTGTGTTCAGCGTGGCCCCGGCCTCCAGGATCCTGGCAGCGTCAACAGCGGCCCAGTGCCGTGTTCCCTGTTTAGAGACTCACTTTTGCAGCTAAGAAACAGTTCTTTTCCTGCTCCATACTTCAAAGCTGTTGCCTGTAAACCAACGCTGATACTATTTGGAACATATGCAAGATAACCTCTAGATTAGGAAAATCTTCTAGAAGAATATGATGAAAAACAAACAAAAAAAGCAGCCAGGAACAAAAACATTTATAAGCATCTGAATAAAGCCTTTAAACATGTTAGGTGAATATTTTAAACTCATTCATGCTCATTCAAGGAATAAAGAAAGAGGCCCTTATAAACACACACCGGTCAGGCTTGGGTGTGATCAGGGGAGGATGAGAGGGAGGAACTGGGTCACCTTCACAGAGCTGTGATCTAGATTTTGAATGGCAGTATATTCTTTATTACAACATTTAGAAAAACAAATTATTTCAAAAGTGTGTACTATGTTTTGCAAAATACAAAAGAAGACTATTGCTCCTTCTTTCTTGGACTTTTGCTACTGAGAGAGCTAATAGAAAGGCATATTTTTTGTTCATAATTTGAAATGTGTTGCACTGATCAGAGTGTAATAAGGATATATTTGCTGTCTGGTGACATAGTAAACAAGACAATTCAACTCAACAAGAATTTATCGAGTCTATTCTATACATTCTGTGTAGGTCATTAAGAAGATATGCAATAAATGAAACACGGTCCCCAGCTTCCCAGCATTATAATACAGTATTGTCCCAGTCATGAGTTGACGTCTACTCACATAAATTCACGTAATAGAATGTAATATTGTGTAATGTAGTAGAGCATTTCAGATATATGACAACATTCTGTAAAGCTAAGCAAAGGAAGAAGACCAAGGCAATGCCTGTTTTCAGTGCCTCAAAGGGGGCGGTTTCATTGTATTTTATTTTTAAATCCATTCAGCTCTACTTAACTAAAAAGTCTTCTTTATTTAAACAAAAGTTGTTTTTGCAATTTAAAGCAGAATAACTTCAAAAGAAAGGAAGAAAGAAATCCTTGAGTATTAAACAGTGGCTTTAAGTGAGTTTTGAGATTATAGGTATGTTTTTCTTATTTGTATTGTTCTGTATTCTTTAAAAGTTTTACCAGAACATATACTATTTTTATAAACATAACAAAAATGTGTGTATGTGTATGTTGATCTTCCCATTAAAATAAAAATGATCCGTAAATTATACCACCTATTTTGATACATCACTTCAAGACCTTCCTCTGAACTTTTGGATTTTCTTTCTTATCACTACACAAGGCCAAAGAAAAATAATAGGTTTTATATATTCTTTTTAAATCTCCAAGACTCAATGTGTGTGTGTGTGTGTGTGTGTGTGTGTGTGTCTGTGTGTCTGTGTGTGTCTGTGTATGTGTGTGTTTTTTTTTTTTTTCTTCAAACGTTATCTTCACGTGGCATATGGACAGATTCTAAATTCCTCCCGGGATAAACATAAAATAACAACAGCAACACTTTCTAGAACACTTAACTTGGAAAGATACTGTAGTCCACAGGATATTCAATAAGATTCCAGAAAGACTGTCAGAAGATAAAGAATACTTAGGAAAAAGTTATAAGCTTTCTTTAAAGTGGTAATAACAACAAAGGAGGGAAGTTGAGAGTGAAATAAGTACTTTCTACTGAGAATATGCCAACTGCATCTTAAAACCTATACCTAAATGAGTAACACACTAGGAGGAGAGTTTTTGGTCTTTCCTCTTCCTTCACTGAACAAGTTCTGTATCTTTTCCTTTGGTTATTAATTGCATACTCTTCAGTGACAATTGCATCATAGTGAACACATCATTGTTGAAAAATCCTCATCCTTTCCTCATTCAACATGTTTGAGATGGACTTGTTATTTTAACTTATCTCTGCTTTAATTTTTCAATTATTTCAATATGCTTGAATCTATGTATGTACATCCTTTGAAAAATATTTTACGTTAGTGGGTTTGTTACTTGTCATTTCCCTTCACAACATCTACAGATGACACTGGCAGATATGAAAATGGCCGTGATTTGTGAAAGCAAAGTCCAGAGAGATGAGAGTTGCTCCTGGTAGCCTCAAACCTTCTATACCAAGTTGCAGTTCACACTAATGCTGTCCTCACCTCTGGAGGTTTCCAAAGACCTGGAAGACAACCATCTACTTAGAGGATAAAATTGTCCTTGAACAAAATTGTCGAAGGAAGTGCCTTTGGATCTGAATTACAATCCCTGCTCTGCCACATGATTCTTAGTTTCTTTGAATTTCAGTTTCCTCATCTGTAAAATAGGGACATTACGTTCCTAGCTATTTTTATGAGGATTAAATGAGCCATTGCTTGTGAATGCTTAAACACACAGTAAATGAGACATAAATGGTAGCTTCATAATCATTTTTAATAACAATGTACTATTAGTTCCAATTCTAAACACATTTTAAATATTGCATGTGCAACTCAGGTTATTCAGGTCCCCAGGGCCAAACACAAACTAGTTTAGTGTACTGTGAGAGAATTCACATTTACTAATTCAAACTAAAACTGAATGTGAATTGTAGTAGCATAACATGCTAATGAACACAGAGGAACTGTCAATCCCTGCATTACCACATTTTGTATTATGTAAACACCATTCAAATGGATCCTAGTCAAGGGTTTGTACTGCACTTGCTTCTGATCCTGGCTTTTATTTCCTTAATTCCTTGAAGTAATATACTTTAAGGTATAATAATAGACTATTAAAATTCGAAGAAAATTAGACAAATGGAAAAGAAAAATATAAACCTGAATAAGATAACTAAGTAAATTTTTGTGATGATGGTATACTGCATCGAAATATCTCTTGCAGGGTTAGACCAATTGGCAGAGAAATGGCAGATGGGCTTTATTACCTTGACAAAGGCATCGGCTCTCAGCTAAACGTGTGTGAGGCTGATTATAAGCTGTTGTGGCTAAAGAGATAAAGAAACTACTCGAACGTGTCCAGGAAGAAAACAAAGTAAACCATCCCACCCAGGTCAAAATTCATGCCTTTCCCGGAACATGATGAGAGGTGGAATTTGTGAAGAATCATATAGATAAAGGCAATTGGAATGAATACAGGAATGGAAGCTCGTTACAAGGAGGGCTCTGAGGTGCTTATTAAATTCTATACAGACAGGGCAAATACCTACATATTTAGCAAATGGTATACAATTAGGCCTAGCGAACACCACTTAAATCTGGAAAGGAAGATTATGTTTGTTGTTCATTTTCCAATGGTAAGTAATTTTAAAAGTGTGGTCCAGGGACCAGTATCATCATCCTCACCTAGGCACTTGTTAGAGATGCAATTTATAGCCCACCCCAAATCTACTAAGTCAGAAATTTGGTGTGATTCCTGCACTTTCTTCTCCCAATCTGTGCTTTAACAAGTCCTCCAGAACCACAGTATAGGGTAAGAAAAAAAAAAAAAGTAAAAATTTCCCCTCATCTCTGCCTGGAAAGTCTTTCTTCCTTTTAGTTGTCCACTCCAGACCCCATTATTTAAGACTCAGCGTGTACCCATCTCTTTGAGAGTCTCTCACACCTCTATATTCCCATTTCACTTTGCTTAGGTTATAGCAATTACAGCAACTGCTACAATCTGCTGCCCATTCTCCAAACGTCTCACTGGACAGTATTTCACCCTGGGCCCTGTTTTCGTCAACAATAGACTCTCCGCGTAGCTTTCCACTCCTCTGTCTTCAATGATCACCTCTCTTCTGACTTCTAAATCTATTTCTCTAGCCAAGATATTTTTCCCAAATCCCAGAATCATGTCTTCAACTACCAGAAATCATCTCCTAGATGTCCCACAGATATCTCATGTTCAAACATCTAAAATAAAATTCCTCCACTTCCCCATGACTCTCCTTCCATTGATCTACTAGAGCGAATTCAGGCATTCCCACTTACTAACTCTGTGTAAGCCAGACATTTAGGATTTTTTCCCTGATTCCCTTTCTTTTTTTCTTTTTTCCAATTCAGTGAATCGCTGAGTTTCATTGATATTGTCTCCTTAAATCTCTCAAATGTCTATATTTGCTATCATATTTATTGGCCCAATACGGCCACTAGAATTTCTCACCTTGAATCTGTCAATCTCTTCCTATTGCCTTCCTATCTGCAAAGTTGGCCTTTTCTCAGTTTCCCAAACTGATTTCCAGGTGATCATTCTCAAACACAATCTCATGGTACATTCCCTTGCAAAAATCCCTTCAATCATGCCTTACCACATTTAGAATTAAAAAGAACAAATTTTTTAGGAGGGTAGCATTTAAGGTCCTTCACATCCGCTCCTTGCACATCCCTCCAGTCTGGCCTCTGTGGAACTCTACTCTCTAGAAGCTGCTTGCAGTTCCCCGAAACTCTATATTCCAACCCAGTGGTTCAGTCATAGGTCCAGGAATTACTGCAAGGTATGACAAGGATCACCAGTGATAAGAACTGGGGGAAAAAAAAGATGCTAAACTTATTCAAGTTAAAGGATTGTCTTTTATTCTAAGATTATTGCCTTTTCTATGGTTTTGGTGTTCAAACATTCTTGCCTTAGAAATATGGTGAAAGTAATTGTTTATTTTTTAAATTGCCTTTTTTGGCAATAAAAATTCAGTGACCTTATATCCATTTCAATAATTATTGACATTTGATTTCTCCATGATATTAAAGTTTACCTAAATGAAAGGAAATTAGCTTACTAAAGAGAAATATGCACTTCCATGTTTACTGCAGCACTATTCACAGTAGACAAGATATAAAATCATCCTAGGTGTCCATCGACAGATGCACGTATGTTAAAAAAAAAAACAAACATGGTATATAGACACAATGAAATGCTACTCAGCCATAAAAATGAATGAAATCTTGTCATTTGTGGCAACTGGATGCCCCTGGAAGATACTGTTAGGTGAAAGAAGTCAAGCACAGAAAGATAAACACCACATGTTCTTACTCACATGTGGGAGCTTAAAACTAAAGTTGAAGTTATAGAAATAGAGAGCAGAATTGTGGTTACTAGAGGCTGGAAAGAAAAGGGAGAAATAGGGAGTGGTTGGTTAACAGATACAAAATCACAGTTATATAGGACAAATAAGTTCCAGTGCTGTACGGCTGTGCTAGGCATCTATCATTAACAATAATTTATTGTATGTTTTCAAAGGGCTAGAAGAGAGGAGCTCAAATTCTTTTATCACAAAGAAATGATAAATTTTTGAAATGGTGAATATGCTAATTACCCTGATTTGATCATCGTACATTGTATACATGTATTGAAATATGACTCTGTACCTCATTAATATTACAATCAATATGTGTCAATTAAAAAACCCAAAAACCTAGGAACACATGCAGGCTTAGAGGTGCTGTGCTTCTACCTGGAAACTGCTTAATCAGGTTGACTCATACATTTTCAGAACCTAAGTCAGAAATCAATTCTTTCTGAAGGCCCCAAGCTTCCTTCGCAGGCTTCTGTAGCATCCTGGGTGAAGGATGCATTGGTCCTTACCACCCTGTATTGGAAATCAGCCGTTGGCCTAGTTTTCCTACTATTCTGAAAGCCAGGGCTTGTTTTTCCTAACAACACCCATTCTTGCTAATTCAGTACCTGATTCAAAAAATTCCTCTTATACTAAAAAAAGAAATAATGGTATCTGTGTTTGAACTGGAGCTACTGATGTAATAATGGTTGTTGCATTAGCCAAGTGAATATGTCTCCTGCATTACAGAGACAAGCCCTGGAGGGTATGTGGGCCTCGCCTTTTCAACTTTCCATTCCCCTGCAGGTCCTAGCACTGTTCTCTGCATATTTTGCTTTCAGTAAATGCTTACTGAATTAAATTGAAGGTAAGGCATGAAGAAAGCATAAATTGAAGACACTGAAAAATTAAGATAACAAAAGCAAGCTACATGGGGAAAGACACTTTAGCCAAAAGGCCCTGGACAATTATTTAAAGTAACTAGACTACCTTCAGGGACTCTTTCAAATGCACATACTTAATCATCTAATGTGTAAGTCAAATCTCAGATATAATTAATTCAGTGAGCCTTAACATTTTTATTTTTTTGCATACTAGCTTTTATTAGATGAGGCTAATATGTAATACAGCTCTTGGTAGCCTGTAAGAAAATGTCCATGTCTTTGAATGCTAAGAAGAAAGAGAAGAAATTTTGTGGGTGTCCTGTGATCGGGGCACCCTTGGTTTCAAATAGATATGTACTATATCGATGAATTGCAAAGGGAGTTTAGGTCTGTGACTCCACATTTCTCATTTCTGAGGAAAACCCCATTAGATTTTACAGGAGGCGGCTGCCATTTTGAGTCACATGTGTTGGTGCCAATGTTTCTGTTAGGAGTGGGTGACAAGAAGAGGTGACTTCAGGTTTTGATGCTAAACTTTAATTGCTAACTTAAATAACAAATTAAATAGATCTCATGTGATTTGCAAGGAGCAAGTTATCTTTCTTTAGACTGTGAAAATAAGAGTACTATAAGTGGCTTAGACATTTATAAGAAACCTAATAAAGAGGAAAGGTAGGAGGAATAGGCCCAAATAGAAACCCAGGAGTCCTCTTAGAGAAATAATATAATATTCTGAATATAAATTCCCTACAAATACCTTAGGAGAAAACGTAATGCTTAGGTCTTTGCTAAGATGATGAATACGTTTTTTTCTCTAAGGGTAACTTAACACTTTCTGTAATTTTATTATAAATGGTCCAATAAAATGCAACAATAAGTTATGTGCTATATTAGGAAACAACTCATTTATGAGTAATGTGGTAATTTGTAAAACTAATGGGCATGTTTATGAGCATAAAGTATTCTGAAGAATAAATAAAATACTTTAACAGGCAAAACTGAGGCCTTCAGCATGAATGGGACACACTCTTCTGAGACATGTAAATTTTAAGACAGTTGTTAAACTATAGGAACGTGTCCCTTCTTAAGATCTATATGCGTAGAGAGACAGACTAGCACAGTAGGAAGGAACGAATGCTGAACTCGGAGCCAGCCAGGGGCCTGCATTCTCCCCCAGCACTGCCACTAATTAGTGTTCTTAGTCCTCAGTTCCCTTCACGAAATGAAGCGGTCAGAATGCCCAGCCTTTGAGACTGTTTAATGCTTCCAAGCCTTCACTTAAATTTAGTAATTCAGTATTCAAAGGTGAGAATATAAATTCAGTCCTTTCCAATTTGTCACTGCTTTTATGAAAAGGAAAATGAAATCAGAGATTACTTTCAAAAATATTAGTGCTTAACCTCATTGTAAGGTGTGTTGAACTTTGCAAACGTTATCTTTTACTTTTACTTTTACATTTACTTAGGTTGACTTTGCTGTTTATGTCTAGAATGTTGTTTTCGGCTGATGATTAATGTCCTAGTAACTTGTTTTTTAGTGAGGCTCTCTGAAAAATAAAAAGGATGCTTTTGTGTATTCGTTATGTCTACCTGTCTTTGGCAGGAGGTGGATCAATTTTGAGGATGAATACCTCAGATTTGTTAATGTACACAATGGCTCCATTTATGGCTCAGACTTGGCCTCCTGTCTATGACAGAGCGACTGTTGTCAGCAATCTATGAAATGCTTCTGGTTCTTTTAATGAGTTTAACATTCAGCAAAGGGGGTAAAAAAATTGCTACTGTGTTCTTTTTAGGTATTCTAAATTCAATTTCCTACACTCCCCCCCTCCAAACTATACTCATGGAAGGGCACATGCTCAATGTGAAAAAACTGCAAAATCATATCTGGAAAGCTTAATTTATACCAGCTTTTATGCCCCCTATGTTCTCTGTTTTAATTTTGTTTTGCAATGGGAAACAGAAGTTTTAAGTTGAAAACTTTCCACCAAGAGATCTTGAGGAATATAAAAGGACCACATTCTCTGTTCTGATTTTTTTTAGTTTGGCTTTTTTTTTTACATGTGAAGTTTGTTAAGACATGATATTTTGGCTGTGCTTTTTATAAAATGCTTTTTCACACTATACTTTTTAAACGTTAGAATTTTACTTAGGCCCATGTATTTTTAAAGCACTTGGACTTTTTTTTTTTTGTCACTGGTTAGTATTTGTATGGTGGGCATATACTTGCTGGTTTGCAAATATGGAAATCAAGACAGAGTCATATAGTTACTGTCTATTTCTTGTTTTATCTTTTTTTCTTTCTCAGGTTTATTTATATTCTCATAGATAATACATCCACATCATTCAAAGTTTAAAGCATACAAAAAGATATATAGAAAAAATTCTTCATTTTGCTCTTGCACTGACCTCCTAGTCCCTTCCCTGCAGACAACCAGTGTTATCAGTTTTTTGTAAACCTTCTAGAGATATTTTATGCATGTGGAAGGAAATATATTCTCCCCTCTCCTTTTTTCCCCCTTACAAAAATGTTAGCTTATTATATATCCTATACTAAACATGGCTTTTTTCTCTTTAAAAATATATCTTGAATATTTCCAATGTCAGTACTGAAAGAACTTCCTCATTTTTTAAGGGCTCCAAAGTGATCCATTTTATAAACATTCCAAAAATTATCCTACTAGGATCCTATTGATGAATACATAGTGTATTTCTAATTTTTAATTTTTACAAACAGTGATGCTGTTAATAAACTTGTACCTTAACCTTTTCCCATGTCTATGAATGTATCTCTATGATAAATTATAAATAGATTTGATGGATGAGAGAGGCATGTTTTTAAATCTTGCTAGATATTTTAAAATCACCTTCCACAGAAATTATACTAATTTAATTGCCATTAGTAATTTTATGAAGATGCCTATTTCCCATAGTCTTGCTCAGATCATTATTGTCTATTTCTTATTTCCATCAGTTTTCTTAGTCCAGTGCTTGACACACAGTAAGTACTAAACAATTATCTTCTGAATAAATGACTGAGAAAAGGCTGTTCTTCAAGTCCCAGAACGAGAATCAACATACCCTAGGAATAATATTTTAGAAGTCAGACATGTTTTCAAGTTGACAATGGCCATTATAAGAACACAGAATCTGATAAAATACTCAAAAAGATGAAATTAAGATATCTGAAGCTTTGTAATTTTCTTTTCTCTTGCAGTTGCCCTCTAATTTTTACTGCCTACCATGTTCATTGAATTCTAGACCAGCTCTTTGAAATGGTCTTTTTACTTTAGGAAATATATCCATGGGCTGGGTCCTGATGAGGCGTTTGGTGGGTACTAATAGTTGATTCTATTTCAGCATCTGACACAGTGACTGACAATGCTCTAATTTGAGAAACTAATCAATACCTGGGAGAGAGAATAAATGGCCTTCATGCCATGTAAATGCTGTACCTTTCATATCAGTCTTCTCAAGATAACATTCTAGACTTTAAAGGCTAATTCAGATGGTGTAGGTGGAGGTGACTTGAAGTACTAAGCGACCCAGGTGGGGGTAGAGAGGGGGTGTTGAGTTACGATCTGGTTCAGATTTTTAACAGGGAAAAGATTTGGGAGTTTCTTTATTTCCTTCATTTTACAAACAAAGAAATAAGTCCACAGGTGGAGAAAATATCCTTTTCAGGGCACCTCCTCCATGACTCCACAGTGTCTTGGTCAGACCACAACACTGGGGGGGTGGGCAGTGGAGTCCTAATGACAAGGATTTTCAAGACATGCACATATTCAAAGAGGCAAAATCTGATGAAAGCATGTACATTCCTTTGGCATTTTGGTTTTAACCCTGTCGAGGTCATCATATGCGAGAAATAGTCTCAGGGTAATACACTAAGTACATTTACAGGAAGCAAACAGGAAACACTCAGATGGAATCACCCTCAAGAAGTTATGAGTTCCATCAATTTTGTAGCAGCTTTGCCCCATGGAGTCTTCTGTGCTGCACATTTAACATCCCAACCATAAAACCACCAGAGTCTCCTTGTGCTCTGGAATTACCTTTCTCCACCAGTGTGCTCCAGATGTTTCATTTAAAATCAGGGGCAGGGAGAGTTCCAAGGTCAAATGAGGTAACAGGCAGAATCTACTCCCCCCCTCACTGAAGTATCTGAGAAATCTCTCTCTCTCTCTCTCTCTCTCTCTCTCTCTCTCTCTCTCTCTCTCTAGTCTCACGTGCACATTAATCTAAGATTTCCTAGATCCCTTGACTATGAAATCTTTTCTTTTTCTTTTTTTGCCGATTTTGTAATCCCATGAATGGTTTTTACAATGTTTTCACTTGCATTATCTACTTTCACCTTTAGACTCCCCTTTTGAAGAAGGCAATTTATATTTTATTTTACATCTTTAAGAGATGAAGAAACAGAATCTTAGATATTCATAGCTTGCCCAGGGTTATATAATGATTGTGAGATGAAGCCATATTGGATTTCAAGGCTTCTGACTCCAGACTCAGTGCTCTTTCACCTATTTGTTGTATTGTGCCTGGTTTTTGGACTCTCAAGTCAATTTTTTTTTAAAATGACCTATTAAGACTGCAAATTTTCCATAATGATTTCATGTATACAGAGATTAAAGACTATTCCCAAGACCATTCTTTCCCAAATTAACTGACATTCAAATTTGAATAAAACTCTGTATTTGGTATCAAAGAGCTGTGCTCACAAAATGTTCCCAGAATGAGGCTTACTAAATCTGCCATTTTAAGTTATTTGTATTTTCACCAATGAGTTAGTGTTTTCTATGTAAAAGCAAATAACTATCACAGACACAGTATAAAAATCTTTATTTTATTTTTTGAAATTTTACAGCCCATTATGAATTGCTAGAGGTGAACTGCACAATAAAGCCATAAAAATAAAACAGAAAACCTTTAAAGAGGTTTTCTGAATTCCAGAAAATATATACTTATCACAGATCATAAATGCAGTCTCAGATAATTTTAAACATATGGTAAGTTTCTTCTTAAGTACTTATATTTTAGGAACCTTAATTATGCTCTAAATCTTCTTCTAATCACAGAATAATTGTGCCTTGAAAATTTGTGTAGGTAGGACTGCTACTTCTTTCCTCATAATATTTATGGGAGTTGGATTGGCTTACAATTTGCAATTCATTAATTCAGAATATAATTCCCCATAGCTAAGGAGTTTCTTGTCTAGTTACTCAACTCAGTAGTGCTTCATTACGTTAAACTATGAGCTGCAAAAACAAACAAATTATTTCTCAAGCACTTAACAGTCCATATGTTATAAAAACAGCCTGTGAAGGTGTTATACTTACTCATTCCTGTGAAGTAATGCTTAGTATTTTCTACTCAACTGTCAGAGTAGCTATAAGCTTATTAAAACTTTTCCCTACTCCCACTAGGTTTCTTAATAAAGCAGAATGACTTCATGTTCTTTTTCTCTGAAGGAAAAAGCCATTAGAGGGCCTTGTGTTCTTGAGATTCTCTAGGATGAGCTGGCTGGGGGTTATTTGCCTTCATATTTATAGTAATTTAACAGAGTTTTTAAAGAGGTTTCTTACCCTAATTTCAAAATAAGATTTTGAAAACCTTGGTCCTGTTCTCCTTTCTCCTTTCTCCTTCCTTGACACTCCTGAGAATCTCTCCTACACTCAGAACACCTAGTTAGCTTGGGTTTTAACATTTGCTAAGCACACTAAATACATTTCCTGTTCTAACACGGTGGTATAGCATTAACACTTACTCTTGTACATTTCTTTCAGAATCATAATTTATGTCCTTTTGATACACTGTAGATCTCCAAGAGTATAAAAGATGACAACTGTTCCTTTGAATTCCATCAATTGCTTGACTGACTTAGGAATCTAAGATAAAATTAAAAAGGTAGAAGGTCTAGAAGACAGGGTTAACCTTGAAATAAAAAAGTTAACTCTGACAGTAAAATGGTTAGAATTACTTTCTGTTTAAGGAAAAAACCCTCAAAACTTTAAATTCTTCAAATATTGTACGTAAGAATAGTCATTTCACTATTCTTCATAGTAATAAAAAACCCCAATAGATCCTAAATATTAAACAATAGGAGAGCACTTAAATAGATCATGTTTCATCCACGCAATGAATATGATTCCATTATTAAACAGACCTTTTATATCAACATGGAAAAAAGGTATAAGATATCTTAAATTAAAAAGTCTACAAAATGGCATGCATATGATCATATTTGTGTAAAAAAGCAACAGATTGAATACCTCTATTTGCCAATGCATATGTAGAAATTTTCACAATTCATATTTAAAAAGATTCTTCATCATCATCAACACAGTTAACCCTTGCTGAGTATTTGCTATGTATCTGACATTATGCTGAAAATTATAAATGCATTCTTTCATTTAATTTGTTCAGTGGCCTACTGGGTTGCATGTTAGAATTATGTCTGTAATGCACATGTTGAAATTCAGGAACAGGGGCTTAAGTTATGTTTAATTGAAATAAATTTGGCCTAAGCTTCCTCCATACATATTTTAAGTTTGGCCTAAAGGTTTCTTTGTAAGTAATGAAATGTAACCCAACTTGATGTGTGAATAGACTGTAACCTATCCTGCAAGTATGCTCTTGTAACAAGTAGCTGAGTCTCAGCCAATCACAGCAACTGAGCTTCCAACCAATCAGAGGCTGAAAGATGCCAAAACATGACCATATAAAGCAAATGCCAACTGTAGCCCATCAGGTTGTTTCTGCATGTCACTTTATTTTTACTGTCTATAAATATGACCTGCACGTGTGGTGTGGTAGAGCATTCTGAACTATTTTTGGTTTGAATTGCTGCCCGATTCTCGGATTGCAATTAAAGCCAGTTAAGATCTATGAAACTAGATTTGTTGTAATTTTGTTTTTTTAAGAGTTATTTGCCCAAATTCTCTGAGCTAATCACTCAAGGAATTGGAATTTAAATCCCAGTTGGTTTTCATGGCCTGCTCTCTTAAGAAGCAAGAGTTATCTCTCTAACAACAATTTTAAAATATGTGTTCATAGAATAACTTTGGAAGCATTTTTTAGACTGTTTCCATTCTCTGTCTCTTCCCCTTTTTTATCCTTTATTTCATCCTTCAATAGAGAAGAATTGAATTTTAGAGCTAAAAGAGATATTAAAGACATATAATCCAAGCCCCTTGTTTAAGTAATAAAATAATTATCTTTCCCAGTGTCCCCTTTCTTTTTTCCATAATGAGGTATAATTATATACAGTAAAATGTGCACATCTTAAGTGTACTGTTTGGTGGGTTTTAACAAATATATACACCCATGCAAATGACACCCCAGTCAACTATCATCACCCTGGAGATTTTCCTTGTTTTTATTCTATCTCCCTCCCCCACCAAGACAACCATTATTCTGATTCATATTTTCATAAATTAGCTGAATCTACATGAACTTCACAAAAATGAAACTTTGAAGTATGTATCATTTTGTGTGCCTGGCTTCCTTCACTGAGTGTGATGTTTTTGAGATTCATTCCTGTTGTTGCATGTAGTAGTACAAATCCCTTATTTTAGAAATGAGAAAAAAGAAATACAGGAAGCGAAATACTTTGTTTGGAATTATACAACTAGAGAGAGACAGAGCAGACTCATATTTAAATTTTTCTCTCCCTGGTCCAGTATACTTTTCATTTATCTTACTGACCTCATTCATTTTAAAGAGAAAAGTGTCTATTTGGCCTTTGAGTCTGCATGGTCCTGCAAGGAACTGATCAGAACCTCTCAGTTTTGTAGTGGATTGTTCTGTTAGTCAAGGTCTAGCCAGGAAACCAGAAACCACTCTTGGTTTAAAAAGATTTTCAACCAGAAAGTATTTAACACAGGGAAATAGTTAAGCAGATGACAGAAGACCTGAGAAACAAAACAGGAGATAGAACAATGATCCAGAAATTAACTACGGAAGCTATTAACTCTGCTAGAACTTATCAGGCAACAGGAGGAGGAAATATTATCCCAAAACAGAAACTAGAGTTCCTTGTGGGGGATGGAACGACAAAAGGGTGGGAAGGAGACCATGGGGGAGGTGCTTGCTGCTGCTGCTGCTAGAGATATCACAAGGAAGCAGAGTCAGGAGGAAGAAATACTCTGGCTTCTTTCCTCCTCTGGACCCCAATCTTCCATGAGTACTTCTGATTGGCTGAAATGACCTAGAAGCTAAAGGACAAGGAATCCTGGGAAATGTAGTTCCCTTTACAGGGAAGAGCTGAGGAAAGAAGAATGGATGTTAGAGTAAGTAGCAGTTGTCCAGCATAGCTTATAGCTTGTTCATTATAGTTTCTATTGAGTTTGAAGCTTAGGATAATACTGAGATTCCTCACTATCTCAATTTAATATTGTGAGCTCTACATATTGAGTGACTGTAACATGTTTTTAAAATGTGCTAAACACACATTATAATTAAATACTAGAAATGTCACAATTTAATAACTAGACAGTGCAGTCACAAACATTTAAATTTTAGAAGAGAGACATAGTCTGAACCTTTACTTTCTTATGGAAACAAATTGAGATCAAAGAAGTTAAGGAGAATTTCAGAGAAATGCTTAGAGACACTAATGAGGATATTGGGTTATGTTTTTGAATAATGTGGGAGTGGAAGAAAGTAATTATGAAGGAAGACTGGAAGCTAAAGTAAATGATCATGGTAGCCATTGACATTGTTTGATGCAACTTGCGGTTTTCACTCCTTTTGGATAGACATACTTGGCATGAGGGATGATGGCAACTTTACTCAAATGATTAGGAGTCATTAATGTTGTTTGCCAGATCTTTCCAGTTCTCTTCATTTCTGGTCACATGGTAGGATTGCAATTTCTAGCTCCCTTGTTGTTAGATAGGGCCAAGTAAATTGTCCTGGCCAATGAGTTGCAATGCTCTGTCACTTCCAGTCCAGAGCATTTAATTGCCCATTCAAGACCAGTCAGAACTCTGCCTTTTCCTGAGTGGCTCATACAATTCCAGATAGTAAACTGAGATGTGTCCTTACTTTGGATCCAAGGTGACACAGTAGTTATGTAGCCTGAGAAAGAAAAGGTGACACAGTAGGCATGTAGCCTGAAAAAGAAAAGAATCTTCATTGCTTCAAGCCACTGAGATTCTGGCGTAATGTTACCAAGGCACGGTTAGCTTATTCTGACAGATACAATGATCTATCGTGTTCTATGTAGTAAGTACACAACTACAACTAAATCAGCTTGCAAGTGATCATTATTTATCTAGTTCTCTGTGGAGTCATTATAAACATCTTCCCACTTAACAGATCAACAATCTAAGTTAATGACCCACCCAAGAGATGATGAGTAATTGTGTCACTGATAAAATGAATGCTTCCTAAATTTTTATCAATAGTCTAAGGTGTTTTCTTCAAAATAAACACATTGATTTTAAAAGCTAACAGAAGACAAATTCTAATATTGGAAAATTAAGTGGTGATTAATAAGTATTGAAAAAGGACAAATGCCTAGGAAGAATGCATGGCCACCTAACATAATTTCCATTCCCTATAGAGGAGCAGAAATAATCATGACTGTGGACTGTATGAAATTATGTACAAAGCAACCTAACTCCTTTTGCTTAAATCTTTCCTTATTAAGCACATTATAATTCATGATTGGGCCTTCTAGATACCTTGATATGTCTTAGATAACAGACAGAAACATTTAGCAGCTAGAAATGAATATTTCCCTAATTTACAATAAAGATGTATTATAAAATAACATCAATTATCTGAACCAGTAACACTGAACTGGTCACCTGTGGTGACCTCATCCACATGTGGTCATCTGAATGGCAGTGCACAGATGTTCTTCTTGCTTTTACGATTGAAGCAATGAGAATTTAGCAGAACATCATCTTCCAGTTTGTAACCAGAGATGACCAGGGCTGGTCCAGATGCACACAAACCCAGGCTTCTGGATTTTTACCATGTACATTGATTCAAAGTTGCCTTTCATAGGTTC
Source organism: Cynocephalus volans (assembly GCF_027409185.1). Taxonomy (NCBI): domain Eukaryota; kingdom Metazoa; phylum Chordata; class Mammalia; order Dermoptera; family Cynocephalidae; genus Cynocephalus; species Cynocephalus volans. Next base: position 18,399,161 of record NC_084466.1, read on the forward strand.
AAACCATTCTTAAGAGTGAACAATACAGAGTGTTTTATGCAACTATACATGTCAGATTGTCTGGATTTCATATATTCAGTTCAGTTGTCAGATCCTATGCCCAGATTTAGGATAAGAAAAAGAAAGTTACTGTATTGAGAAGTGACTAGTAAATATATATCTTTCTAAAAAGTAACAAGATTTTTGGATTTTTCAAGATCAAAAATGAATAAAATTTTACAGATTTTGACTTTTGATCTTTATAACAAAATATATTTCTACAAAATACTGTAAATAATTATTTTGTCCCTAGCCAATGGCTGACTAAAGCAATTTTCAAAACAATAACACTTTCTTTAGAAAAATAGGCATTTAATAATGTGAAGTTTTACTTGTATCTACAGAAAGAAATTAACTCAGCCAATTTATGTTGACAATATATGTGCAAAAAGCATGTGTGTAGATCCAAAAACATTGGGGAAAGAAGTAAAGAAAACAGGTAACAATATTCTATATTTTTTTAACACACCTTTCTATTAATTGATCGGAAGATGACATTAAATGTTCAGTATGCATGAAAATAATTTGATACACCACAAATTAATTTCAGAGGACCTTAGCTCTTTGAAAACAAATTGAAAGTTTAAATTCTTTTTGGTAGAAAGACACTGTTATATTTGCTCTTTTAAAAAGGCTTGTACTGGTAAATATAAATTTGCAATCTGCTTCAGGCATAATAGATGGATATTGGTTTTGCTTATTTTTATAGCCCTGGCCTCACCTTGGTCTTTATCATGAACTCTTCCTTTGTTTTCTTTAGTTGTTTATTATTTACATAAAATAATGCGTATATTTCCCTTACTATAGTTATATATAATGTCATTGAGAATTTGTCATGAAATATGCAATATTGCCTATTTATATACCCTATATACAATAAAGGTATATAAAATAATAACATATCTATTTCAAGCAAAGATACAGAACATTTGCAACTGCTAGTGAAACTCCCTCTGCCCCCCACCTCAAGTTTATCCCTCTAATTCTTCCCACAGGGATAACCACTCCCCTGCCTTTTGTGTTGATCATTCCCTTTTGTTTGATACAGCTCTATGACACATGGATATACTACTAAACAATATGTCAATAAATATTGTAGATTTTTGGACTTTAAATCCTCCTCCTGTTTTACTCTATACTTTTTTTCTTCATGTTTCAGTAATTGCATCTAAACTAGAGTTTTGGAATGAAATTCAGGAAATGCTAGGAAAAATTAAAAATAACTAGATCTCAAAATCTTTTAAAGATATTTAAGACATTTGACATTAAAGATACCTATTATCAGGAGACGGAGGTGAAGGACAGAAGAGAAACTTTAAAAATATACAATTATTTTAAGAGCAAAACAGTAAAACTATGGAGTGGAAGTCTAAGATTTACACTTTTTTCATTGATAGCAAATTCCAGCAAAAACCAAGAGACAACAGTGGACTTCAATAATTTAACTACGCAATTAAATAAATATTCTTAAGTAATGCATTAAGCCAGCACATATTTATTGAATGGCTACTGTATGACTAGAGAAAGGAATTATCTTATCAGTAAAGTTAGAAAAAGAAAAGTGAGTACCATCGGGCTGTTCAGCGTAACCACACTCTTGTGCATTTCTGGCTTTTTGGGTCCATGACGAATGTATTGATTTGAAGTCTTTGGTTGCAATCAAAACTTCCCATATCCCTTGAGGTTTCTGATATTATTCACTGATCCCCAACCAAGAAAATTGGTCATGAAAATTCCCATCCTCAAAATGGAAGGAAGGGAATTCCACAAAAATGCTTCATAGTTAAAGTTCCCTTTTCCCTTCCGTGAAATCACTCTGAGATTACTATGAAAGAAGATTTTCATCTGCCACAGCTTTTAACAGGCTTATTTGAAAGCGGAGCAAGAAACACTGAATATCTTTTCCAAGAAATAGCTTCTCTTCATTAATGAAAATGCAGAGCTTATAAATCAGAATTTGGAAGTTTTGGAAAAGCCGTGGAAGGCACTGGGATGGCTTGAATTCAGTAAGGGATCTTTCAGGCTCAGAATAAAAATATCTTCATTTTCAGAGATTTTAAGTTTTTGCAACCTGCTTATCTGATGAGATTATACAAGGAGAGTACATTACTGCAACAGTTTTACTACCCGCACATTTTTTTTTTAAAAAAATGTATCTATCTCTCTATCATCTCTTCTCACTTCTAGGATCCTCAGTTTACAAACAGGTTACAATTTCAAAATATCAGAATTTTCGCTCCTCTATATTCTGCCACTTTTAATTTCACATCTTCACTGCAGCAACATGTAATAGAAAAATAATAGGACTCAACTTTCCTTCTTCTAAAGCCTATTATTTTTGTATTTCTCTCCAACTGAAATGACAAGAAGAAATAGTAGAGGTGGAAGTAGTTTCTCAGGGGACCCTGAACACTTTACCAGGCCATTTGTGTAATGAACTGAAAAACAAGCAAGCAAGCAAGCAAACAAACAAAACAAAGAACATCACAAAAACCAAAACACAACAAAAAACAGCACAAACCGTTCATGAATTATGAGAGAAGCTCTTCTAATAGTATTTTTCTGTATTTGTCCACTTTGTCTCAAATATAATAGTCAAGCTAAGAGCCACAGATATATTTCTGATAAGCAAATTACTGACTTTTACCAACACACTGTATCTGTGCTCTATCTGTATGCCATTTTTTCTTTGTAAGAGATGATTATATAAATTTCTATTCTATATGTACTAATAATAGCAATATATGAGCCAAACGAGCATATTTCATGACATGTCTGATATAAACCATATTATTCGTATCTCAAAAAAAACACACCTTAATAGAAATTCCTTCTGTAGAATTCAGATGCTTTAAGTATCAGAAATAGTGCATCTTGTGATACTACGAGAGGTGCCATGTTTTATATATTTTTTTCAGACTGAGGAGTCTATCTAGTTCATGATATGTTCAATTCAGTGGCGAGCATTCAATTGATCACCAAATACTACTGCTCTTAGGGAAAAAGACTTTTAAAAAATAGTTCTTCATTTTTCTTTTTTTTTTCATTTAAATCCACTTTTTATTCTTTCATATATTTTAACAATTATACACAACTTTTAACATGAGATAAGTGAAATCTCAAGGATAAGGAGGCAGTATACATGGCCTCTTCTATTCGTCCTTCAGGATGGAAGGAAATTTCCAAAGGATACAGTGTGTAAGATTTAACACTGGAAGAATACATATGAAACTTGTTTAACTGGCTCCACTTAGGACCAGGCATAAGACAATAAATATAGAACTGCATCATCTTTTTAAAAGATCATTGTAATTTTAACACATTCTTACTAAAGAAATATGATCCGTGACCAATCTGAAATTCTACAACACATGGGTGAAGTGAGGCTTACAATGAACAACTCCCTTTTCTGAAAGCTACTAGAAGGCCACATAACCTAGTTTCAGGATCACCTTCACAGCCCCGGAAGTCCTGGGAACAAGCCCCCCAGGAGAGACCAGCACTGATGGATCGGCTAGCCTGATTCCGAGCACTGCTCCAAATGTCTCTCGGGTGTTCTCAGATTTCGAAGGCCAATTTCTTGCCCCCCCCCTTTTTTTTCCCATGTACAAAAGAGTTTAATAAAGTAAGCAAAGCAATGAGCATAAAGCAACCCCATGCACCCACCAAATCTTTGGTCATGTCATAAACTCCAGACCTTTCCTATATGTAATAGGTTTCATTAAATACTTGTTGAAAAAAGAAATGCATTTTTCAAAATCAGCAACTTAAAAACCGTATCTGTGCCTTCTGCTTTATTACTCTCAGTGTCAAGATTAGTCTCTATAGGGAAACTACACCGACTGGTAAAGGAACAGCCCCTGTTCAGATCCTTTGGGTGGTCATCATGAGTCTTGCTTCCACTGCTCTGTGTGTTCCTTCCATAAAGAGAGAGCTTTCACAGGCACTTCAAACCTATGTGTCAAATCATATTTCTTTCCCTTGAGACCATTTTCTCTCCTGCTGTGAGCTTTCTTAAAGAATGACACCACTAGCTACCTAGTCAGTGGAACCAGGAACTTGGGAGCTTTGCTAGACATTTCCATCTTGATTATGCCACGTATTCAACTGGTCACCACATCCTGTTGATCTCACCTCTCTGACATTGCTACTGGTCCCTTCATGTCGTCCTCGCTGGTATTTCTCTAGTGAAAGGCCCCAGCTCCAGGAAAGGGACCGTTAGGAAAATCTAACTTGTGCCCTTGTTTTTAGTTTCTGCCTCCTTCACTCTCCACACAACCACAAGATTGAATTTTTCAGACTCTGTTTAGACCTTTCAGGGACTCTCAGTTCCCCTGTGGGATGAGCTAATGGGCCATTGCTGATGTAACTCCTCGGCCACTCTAGACTCTCTCTACCTGAGTCCTCCTCTCACTCTCTATTCCTGTCCATATCTTGATGTTTGCGTCTCTCCTTGCCCCTAATGTGTACTTCTTCACCTCTCTTTTGTCTAGGAATTCCTGTTCTCCAAGACTGTGACTCTGATCTGTCCACGTGGACTTATCACTTCCTTTGTTTTTGCACAACGAGCCCCTGAAGGCAGGAATCAGGAAGTGATCATCTTTGTATCATGGGTGCCAAGCACAGTGGCTGGTGCAGGAGTGGCTTTTCAAAAACATTTGTTGAGTAAATGAATGAGCTCAAAGACCAATTTTCACACAACTCACAAAACTTAAAGGAGAAAGTAGGAAATGGGAAACTGAGAACAACTTAATGGCATGTAAGTAAATGGGATGTAAATCTAGAGTAGTATTCAAAAAATGAAACTCCTTAAAGAAAACCTAAATAAACCCATGGACTTCGAAACTGTAGTTCTTAGAAAGGCTTTACTTATTTTTTAAGGGAATATGTTATGGGGCTATATAGTCACATTTTGAAAGTTATTAGACTCTCTTAACTGTGCCTTTACATAACTAAGGTTGATTTAAATTTTTTAAATGATTCCCCCTCCCCATTTTGATTAGTGTGTCATATTTACCTGAGTAATTCAGGGGAAACATTTTGCAGCAGCACTCTGTTTAATATTAGCATTTGTACACCTAGAGAGGCTTCTATGTCTAACGAGAACATTCTGTGATCATGATTTAATTTAATATTTTTCTGACTTCACCTACTGGATAAACAGGGAGCATTAGTATCAAACATGCAGAATTTTTATTTTTCATGACTCTAAAACTGACCTTTGAAATGTAATCTGTGTTCTCAAGATTAGCATCCAATAAATCACAACATGGATTATAGCAAATACTTCCTGCTTCTCTCTCCCCTCCATCTTTTTCTCTCAAATACAAACCAATATATGCACATGTGTGTACAAACACACACACACACACACACAGACACACACACACAAGAAATTGCTGAAGAGGTCAAAGATTTGTGAGATTTTCTGAAGCTTTTATCTCTCAGTTTTTGAAAAATGATAAATAGACATTAGCTCATGTTGATATTTATATCACTGCATCTTAGTAACCAAGAGTGGGGATAGAGATAGTTATAATATGCTCTATGCAATAGAGACAACTATTAAAGTACAAAGTGTATAAATTAAGTTTATATATCCAATAACCAGCTATGTTTGATATATCTGTTTCATAAGAGGAGCTAAAAATGTATATTAACATGATTAAGAGTTTAACTGTTTTTTGGAAGTGTTTTATAAATTGTTTAGGTTTTAAAATTTTTTTACTCTAATTAAGAGTGCAAAATAATGTTTAATATGGTCATATATTTTATAGCTCAGACTATTTTAGGATTTTCTGGCTCATGTATTTTTTAATTTTTTAGATATTTTCAAAAGCATATTTCTGCAATGTTTCAAATATTGATATTTAAAAATTTACTAATTGTGCTTTTTTATGTCTCATGGTTTATTCCAGTTTTCAATATTTTGAAAAGATACATGAGATGTATAATATAATTCATATCGGCATGGCTAAAATATTATGAAATGCATTTTTAAACCAGTTTTGAACTATTTTAGCAAGACATTAACAAGGATCAATACATTATTCAAAGACAACAGGGATTCTTTCTTTGGTTTTCTAAATAGCTAAGACAGAAGCTTAGACACCTTTTAATAATAAACAACCACAGAAGTAAACACGTTGTGCAAACAAATTAGTTTATGGTTGTATGTTAGAAGAGCATCAAAAACCCAAAAAGTGAGTAAGTATGATTTTTAAAGTGAGCATTAAAATTCAGCATACACTGCCTCACATAATGTGGAAGGCATATCTGCAAAATGGGGAACTTGGGGTGATTTTTGCAGCAACTTAAAATATGGAACTATCTCTTTTCTGGTTGATTTATGACGTGTATAGAGTAGTGAATGAAAGAACTCCAGTTTAGCTTGGGAACACTTTTTCCACCAAATAACAGTTCAGTTTTAATCCTGCAGTGTGGTTTCATCTATTTCTCATCTCCCTCCTCTCCCATGCCAAAACTACGCTGTAAAGAGTCCCAGATCAAACAGGAAAGTTGGCCAACATGCTAGAGTTGTAGGACTGGTCATCCAACACAATTACTAACTTTGGGCAAAGCCAAACCTAACACAGCTCAGGGAGACAGTTATTTATACTACACACTTTAAAATATTGAGTAAATGTCAGAGGTTCTAAGAGTTTGGAACACAGTACAGCCAGTTTGGACTTGACTTTAGATCCAGGCAGAGCAATCAGAATACCTCATTTCCCTGATATTTAAAATGGAGTTAAATGAGATTTCATAGAGGATTAAATGAGAAAAGCCTGAAAAGTGCCCAACAAAAAACACAGCCCACCATAGTCTCAAAAAACATAAAGTGAATTCTACTTATTATTTCAAAATGTAGCTTTCATCTTTATACTTCTTAAAAATAAAAAAAGTTTTTCTTTTATATTCATAATAATTCTGCAAGAAAGATCTTTCAAATTATTTCTTAAACCTTTAAACACTATCCCATCTGGTCCATCTTTTAGGGTGCCACATGTGCTAGACCAGTTATCTTAAAATTGTTTAATTGTAGCAGCAGGGCTCTTTTTTTTTCCCAGATGGAATCTTATATAGAACCTTGATAGATATAGATGTGGGTCATATCAGAGCAGATCTGTTGAAGTGGGGAATGGGTAGATGGGTAGGAGTGGCACAGTGGCCCATGGGTCCCTCATATGGCTCATAGTATGAAGAATATAGAGTTGGACCAATGCTGATTCAGCTGGAGTCCATAGACACTGGAGAGGTGGGGTTCACAGCTCTATTTTAAATAGAGTGGGGGAAATGATGTTAATCTTAAAAAACTCATCTAGATGACTAGCAAATAACTAGATGGTTATCAATATCTCTATGCCGATGTTTGTTTGGGTTCACAATCGTGTTGGTTTCCGGCTCTCATCTAAACTGATAACGTTTAACAGATAATATATCATTAAACATTGCTCTGTATCTTAATTTTAAGATGAATAATCATCCAATGTCCATTATATCCATGTTAAATTATTTTTGTCGGTTATAAAAATGAAACTTCTCTTTCGAAGGGATAATTACTGCTTGAAAAATATTTTTATTGAGTGACTTTCGTTTTTCTAGTTATAAACTAGGTTGGATGTGGCATTATAAAAATTGCAAAGTGTGGTAGAGTAATATACTAATGCAATTACCCCTTGCTGGAGAGAATAGATTAAAGGAAGACTTAATCTATGCTTTTGTACTAAACAAATGCCAAACAGTCTCGGCGCCCACTCCAGGAGCATAGGAATGAGGATGAGCAGACCTTATACCGGAGGAAAATATTGGGGTGGGGGTATAGTACCCCAACAGCACATGGTGGTGTAGGCTTGCCAAAGTCAAAGGAAGCTGTTTAAAGAGTTTCAGGCATTTCTTGGCTCTGAAAAGCTCTGCACTAGATCTGTACCCAGCGCTGACTCTCCATTAACATTTTCCTGTCTCATTTCCTCCGGTGCTGCCCTCTCCTTAATCTTTTTAATGGTCCCTCTGTGAATGTGCCATGCCTCCTGGGTCATTTTTAGACATTTTAACAGAGATCACCTGGAGACAATACTTTAACCGCAAAGAACTGAACTAGTGGGAACATAATGTGTCTTGCAGGCTGGTAGGAAAGGGAGGCAGGACTCCCTAAATCAGATCCCTAGATCGTTGTCTGTCTTATTTAATCAGAGGAGAAATCACTGGCTTCCCTGAACACTTGATCCATTGATTCCAATTACACCTTTCCCCAGGCCTCAGTGTTTGCCTCTGCTATTAAAACATTCTCACTTTCCTTATGCTTTATCTGTAAGGTGTATATTCATATTCCAACATCTTTATCAGTTTTATTCAGTTGTGGGGCACAAACAATACCTTACTATGATCAGTTCTCTGGTTCACATAGCAAAACAGAATGTTTTCTCCTTTGTAAAATGCTATCAAATGCTAGGTACACATTGATTTGATAACAGCTTTTTAGGAAAAAAGAGACAGTATACATTAAATGTACACAATCAATTTTGAGATGTATCCCAATTGCACCTTGATTTCAGAAACATTAACTGAGAAGAAACCTGGCCTCTCAGAATGGAGGAATTGTGGTAAGTGACAAAGAGCAGGCTCATAATCTAATGGTCTTACATCACCTGGGAGGAAGACCATGGCCAGGTGCAGCGGTTGTCCAAATGTGCTATACTGAACCCTCAGGATTCTTGCAAAAACCTCCCAGATAGTCTCCCTGTGTCTGCCTTTGACCACCTACCACCTGTTCTCAGTACAGCTCAGTGATCCTTTTAAAACCCCGGTGTGATGATTTATGTCTACTGCGTCCTTCACTCAGGAAAACCAGTGGTGTGCTGGAGCCGGCTCATGCTGTTCAAGAGGGCTGACAAATTCCAAGGAATTTTGCAAGCTGGTTAAACACAGCCAGTTCTACAAATTAAATTATATAAACCTATAATTGTAGTCATTATATCAAAAACAAAGGTGTGCAATACTCAAAGCTCATCACTTTCTAATTATTCGATCACACTTTACTATTATCGATGCTCTTGCAGCTACTTACATGCATTACATTTGTATGCTAGAAACATGATACAAGGGTGCATGGCTGCACGTCTCTTCCCAACTTCACATTCCACAATGTCATGCTTGGACTCAGCCCTGGTGAGATTTTTCCATTACAGCAATCCACAAATGCTACAAATCAAAGCCAAATCCCTTCCCCTCCACCCCTCAAATCTGGTTGTTAACGTTTACCAGCACCCACTTGGTAAACCAAAGTCCTCACACACACCTACAAAGCCCTCTTTGGCCTGGCTGTTTGTCCCCTTGCATCTCCGTCTTCATCTTCCCCCATCCCCCTCTCCTTCCATTTACTCTAGCCACACTGGTGTCCTTGCAAGGGCTGACTCATTGCACAACTCCCGGCAGCACTAGTCACACTGTTTTCTGTGCAAATGGTGCTCTTCTATCCCACATCCCACTGCCAAGTTGTGTAGTTCAGAGAAACTACTCCTTCCTGTGTTTAAGAAGCCTCACGCACGCAGTCCTGCCTCAGGGCTGTGCACCTGCTGTTTCTTCTGCTTGTGGTGCACTTTCCCCTCAAAGCCCCCCATCCTGCTCCTTCACTTTCTGCAGGTGTCAGCTCAAATGTCACCTTCCCTAACCCCGCCATTTAAGAGAACAAACTTCCCCTACCCCATCCTTTGGCTCTTCTGGGATCCCTTTTCTGATTTCTTTTCCTTCATAGTACTTATCACTAACTGAGACACTAAATCTTTTACTTTTCACTTCATTGTTGTCTTTTTTTTCCACCAGAATGTGTACTCCAAGAGAGCTCAAGCTTTGTTTTGTTCACTGTGTCCCCAGAATGTGGCACAGTGCCCAGCATATAGTAGGTGCTCAATAATAATTATTAAAATTAAAAAAATAAAAATAAAAATAAATAAAAATAAGTAATTTACTCATTTGCTGGATAAATGAGTAAATGTATGCAGATTTCAAAAAGAATTGATTTTATATATATGTGTATGTATATTATGACTTGAAAAATATATGTACATACAGACATGCATGAGTACATACACATATACACATACATATATGTGTGTGTGTGTGTGTATATATATATATATAAAGACTAGGAACCTGAATATCTAGATTGAGTCTCGGCTGTGATATTGATGAACACATTACTGGATCTTTAATCGAGAAGCCTCGTTATGCCCAGAGACCCCGTGCCCTGCAGCAGTAAAGCAGTGGGAGGCATTTCTCTGGCATAAAGCAGGTTTCTCTTTCTTCAGGGACAACATATGTGTGCCTGAATCTGATGATCTCCCTACCTTAGAGACAGGGAATTTGCTCATCACTGGAAATAAATCAAGGCAGGAACTTGAACTAGGTCAAAAAAAGTGGCTGTAGCTAAAGAAAGAAGGATAAATTTTGAAAAAAGTGGAAACTTTGGTTAAAAGGGAAAATGTGAGTTTTCCTGAGTGGGGACACAGAGATAAAAAACAAGAAAAAAGGAAAGAAGGATGTATGGAAAATAAAAAGAGTTTTATAGTTTCAGATCTTATGTTTAAGTCTTTAATCCATTTTGAGTTGATTTTGGTATATAGTGAGAGGTACAGGTCTAGTTTCTTCTTCACATGTATATCTAGTTTTTTCAGCACCATTGATTGAAGAGACAGTCTTAAAAGAAACAGAAAGTAGTATTGGGCAAAGCCTTTATGAATATGACCCCAAAAGCAGTGGCAACCAAAGGAAAAATAAACAAACGGGATTATATCAAACTAAAAAGCTTCTGCACAGCAAAAGAAACAATTAACAGAGCAAAAAGACACCCTACAGAGTGGGAGAAAATACTTGCAAACTATGCATCTGACAAAGGAGTAATATCCAGAATATACAAGGAACTCAAACAACTTAACAGTAAAAAAACAAGAAACCCAATTAAAAAATGGGCAAAGGAGCTGAATAGGCATTTCTCAAAGGAAGACATACAAACGGACAACAGACATGAAAACACTCACAACATCATTAAGCATCAGGGAAATGCAAATCAAAACTGCATTTGGATATCATCTCACCCCGGTTAGATTGGCTATTTTCAAAAAGACAGATAATAACAAATGCCAGTGAGGATTCAGAGAAAGGGGAAAGCTCCTGTACTGTTGGTGGGACTAAATGGGTGCAGCCATTATGAAAAAAGGTATGGAGATTCCTCAGACAACTACAGATAGGAACTGTCATATGATCCAGCAATCCCACTGCTGGGTACATACCCAGAGGAATGGAAATCATCACATCGAAGGGACACCTGCACTACCATGTTTATCACAGCTCTATTGACAAGAGCTGAGAGTTGTAACCAACCGAAATGTCCATCAACAGATAACTGGATAAGCAAAATGTGATATATTTAGTTAATGGAATACTACTCTGCCATAAGATATACAGAAATCCTGTCATCTGCAGCAAAATGAGTGAATTTAGAGAAAATTATGCCCAGTGAAATAAGCCAGGCACAGAAAGAGAAATACCACATGTCCTCACTCATAAGTGGGAGCTAGAAAAATTTAAACAAAGAAAGAAAGAAAGAAAGAAAGAGAAGGATACAACAATCACAATAATACATTGAACTTTCAAAAGGAGAGAACAGAACTGAGGTTACCAGAGGTGGGGAAGGGAGGGGGATAAAGGAGGAATTGGTAAAGGGCCATGAAAAACGATTACATTACATAATTTTGAATATACGAATAATCTTAATTTGAGCATCACATATTGCACACAGGTATTGATATTTGACTCTGTACCCCACAGTATGGACAATCAACTATGTTTCAATAAAAAATAAAAACAAAGAAAGAAAGAGAAACATCATTTACATGGGCAGAGTGATTTGGAAAACAGCAGGAATGATTATATGTGGACATCTCAGACTCTCCCAACCTTTCCATTCTTTTTCCTCCATATTTAATATTTTTAATGATCTAATAATAGGCATTTTTTTCATTAAAATATTCCTGTTGTATGGGCCTTAGAAATCATTTCAGATATGTTAAGGCAGAATCGTATCTGAAACATTTCAATCTTTGTTTCAAAAAAAATCATAAACAACAGTTTTCAGCCTTCCCAAATTACAAAAGATGGGATGGATGCCCTTAGGAAGTTAATTTTCCGAGTTTGCTCCCATTCTTATCTTCCACATCTATATTCAGGAATCATCCTCACCTATGAAAAACCAGATGCTTTTTTGTCATTTTGTTACCCCCATGAGTCATAGTAACAAAATGGGAGGCTGGCCTTCAAAGGGGCATCCTGCAGGCAGAGCTTAGAGTGGGCCACCTAGTGCAAGGTGCCTGCTGAAGTCTGAGTCCCCCTTCCTTTCTGTGCTGCCCATCATGTTGTCTTCCTGTCTGCAGGGTCTAACTCTGAGCCTGGCATAGAGTGAGTGCTCAGTAAATGCATTCTGAGTAAATGAATGACTGAAATCAATAGGATAACTTGATTTTCCTTGGCCACCTCTGCTTCCTTTTCCTGTGATTCTTTAAAAACATGTAATTTACATAATTGTACTTCAGGTCCTAAATTGTAAATGGTAATTAAGACCCATGATAGAAGCCAAGTTCCAGGTGGCATGTTTTCCAGGAATAATAGAAGTGGGCTATAGCAGTCACCCTTGATATTACTCACCTACTCAAACAATTGCCAGGGATTTCCATTTGTTAATGACCTAGAATCATCATTCAGGATACACCAGCTTTGGAATTATAATTAAGCCCTGGATTTCTACAACCAAGCCACACTATGTGCTTGGTGTGAAGAGCAGAGTCAGAGAGGTGGAATGTCTAATGAGTCATTTTCCTGTGTGTTATAAATCACTGGGGAGAAGAAACCAGCCTTATTAGGCAGAATGCATGTGCGACTATGTCAGATACCAAGTAAGGAACAATGACTGTTACGGAATTAATAAGATATTAATGTAGATGTTCCTTCATGCACTGCAAGGGTAATTGAAATACTCTGAAGCAAAAGTAATCTCACGGGGCTCTGGAACCAGTGCTCTGTTTGGAAAAAAAAAAATCCCTATTATGTTTCATTTTCATTAAAATAATAATAATAATATAAAAGATCAACTCATTATGCCAGTGCCTTGAAGATTGACAGAAAAATTGATGTTAACATGCTTGCTTAATCTGGGAAGCAGGATGTTAGAACAACTGCTGTTTGAAGGCCATTACTCCCTTTGATTGCTCCTCCTATCCTCCTCATTCACGCAGCCTTGAAGGCAGCATCTAGGCAACTGCAGTGAAAGAAGCATCATCAGGGAACAGGGAAATGGGAAAGACCACGAAGTCATTCTCCATTGTAGCCTGCAAACATAAGAGCTAGTGTGAATATTTACTTATTCAAGATATACTTGCTTAAATGATTAAAATGGAAAGACATCTCCTAGCACACAATCAATTATTCTTAGGAGGCAGTATGATGTTACAGGAAAGAAGCCACCGGCTTGGGAGACAGCCACACCTGGGTCACAGCTGTTAACCGTCAAAGCCTGCCCACCTCCCGATGCATGTGAATTCTGAGCTGAACTGTGCTCAGGGGCTCAGACTGAGATGTTCATAAATAGCGTTCCCTGTCCCCTCCCAGCCCTCCATGAATTTTTACAGGTTACCATTAGGACTTGTTTACTTTCCTCTGGTTCATCAGCATCATGAGTTTGGAGCCTGTATCTGTCTCGCTCATCACCATCTGCAATATCTAGCACAGCTCCTGGCACCTAGTAGGCATTTCATCAATATGCATTAATTTAATGAATAGGGTTGTTGTGCAGATTAAATGACTTAAGGTATTTAAAGTATCCAGCATTCAATAACTATTAAATATTCAATTAACCATTTCTCTTCTCTCCCCAGTAAACATAATTTATTATAATCCTCGATTTATAACTAAATTACTAAAGCATTTGATGCTGATAAATACTTATTATTAATAATTACCTTGCATTTTTATATTAATCTTAGAAAATTATGGGTTTCTAAACGTTGAGTTCTTACAGTATTTCTATAAAATAGGTAAGGGGCAAATACAGAACCCTCATTAAGAGATCTTGATACATAAAATTAAATAATTTAGAGGGTAAAAAGAATCACCTTAGAATTTCTATAAATATCAAGCTTTCAGTGAACTGAAAATACATTCTTATTTACTAAAATGTGCTATATACACAGGACTACACACACATATTTCATAAAGTTGAGATATCTAATTTTTATACTTCAAGAAAGAGGAAATAGTATAAGTATTCTTTATCAAGCATCCACATAGAAACATTTCTAGAGCAGTGTGGGAACTTAGGAATTCCAGTTACCAGACTAATGATTTCTCCTCGAGGACACACAGGCATCTGTGAGCCATCAGTGCACATGTAAATGATTCCCCAAATCTCTTCTACCTGTATTACAGATTACCAAATTCTCCCTGTGCCTAGTTGGTTTGAGTCCTGAGGAAGAGTAAATGAGACTTTTCTCATTCCTACAGAAGGTAAAAGATTGGCTCAGAGGCAGAGAGATGATGCCAAAGGAATGAAGGAAACGGCAGTCGCCTTGTTTGAAGAGATTTATTTTCCCTTAGCTTCAAAAATTCAGCTGGGACCACCTCCCCTGTAACAGTTGAACCCACATAATACTGAAGCTTTGACCCCCTTCCCTCTGACATAAACCTCATTACCAATGCATTTCAAATCTTTAAAAAACCTTCAGGTGCAAAAAGGAGATAGCTAAATGGCCCCCTGGAGGCCTTTTGCAGCCACATGACTCTATTAAAATGTACGGTCCTATCTTCCTAAGTACTTGGAGAGGATGAAGTACATCCTTCAAAGTGATGATTTCATTCTATAAACCTATGGCCTGGTTTCCTTAGAGAGTACTTGTCTGCTTTCTGTTTTCTCAGTTGAAATCAGATAAAATATTCCCAATACTGTCTTGAGTTTAAAGTAGTTGGCTATTACCACACATTCAACCATTTACTTATAGGAGACAGTAGAGTTTAGTGGTTGAGAACCAGACACAAATTGATCCTCATGGCCCTTAGTCATTTAGTAGCTTTGTGACTCTGAGTTAGTAATCCAGCTTTTACGCCTCATTTTCTTTCTTTCTTTTTTTTGGCTGACTAGCCCAGGGATCCGAACCCATGACCTTGGCGTGATAAGGCTGCACTCTAAACAACTGAGCTAACCAGCTAGGCTTTTATGTCTCATTTTCTTCATCTGCAAAACAGAGAAATAATAGTACTAGCACTTGGGACTGTTAGCAGGATTAATTAAGACAATACATGGAAAGCACTGGCTTGGCACATAACAAGACTTCAATAAATATTATTATGATTTTCTTTTCTGATTATTTTGATTCTTGCTCTTATCTTCTGCAGCTTGGTTGAGTACAGTTTGAACATAGATAGGGCTATGAAAAGTTTGGTGGTAATGTGGCTGGTTAGTCTGCATGTACTAGCATAACCTGGAATACATATACCCAATAAAGGAATTTACCCCCAGCCCCAACCCCATCCTAACCTGTCTTAAAAGATAAAATTCTATATATCCTTTTAGACAGAACCAAACTTCTTAGCCTAATAGTTAATGTCTAATGATTTGGATTCAGCCTGTTCTACTCACTCTCTAATGCACCCCTGTGACCCAGTAGGAGGAGACGGCTCCCTGTCTCTTGAATATATCCCTGCACCATTACTTATGATAACTGTTCTACAAGCCTATTCAAATCTGATCTAATCTGCAACACTCTGGTGATATGCTCCTTCCTCAATGAAATCTTTTCAGGTATCTTTTTCGTTCTTGAAATTTCCAGAAACATGAACCTTGTCATTTTGAGGGGAGACAACTACAGACCTGGATTTAATCCCAGAACCAAAATTTAGTTATGTGCCTTTTGGTTCATCACTTCACCCTTCTTAAACTCAGTTTTTCATTTGTAAAGTGGGGGTAATAATGCCACCTTGAATGGCTTTTGTAAACTAAAGTAAAAACCTTAGTTCTGTGCCTGGGTCATAGTCACTGTTCACTAACGGCCACCTAGCACAGTCTAAACATCTTACAAACATGA
The DNA here is from genome assembly GCF_027409185.1 of Cynocephalus volans. NCBI lineage: Eukaryota > Metazoa > Chordata > Mammalia > Dermoptera > Cynocephalidae > Cynocephalus > Cynocephalus volans. The sequence continues at coordinate 18,415,327 of NC_084466.1, forward strand.
AATCATTTCCCAGTTGAGTGGATTTGAACATTTTCTAGGAAATCCTATTGCTTCATCACTTACCTCTTTTATTCATTTGCTAAAGCTTTAGTTTGCTCAAGTTCAAGTTATAGTGAACAAGACTATTAATATCAGAAAGCTTATTATCCTTGAAAATGCAAAAACTTCACAACACTGTGTGTTGTACAAGGTGCATGCACATTTAAAGACATACATCAAACATATTAGAGTGAGTAGAGGGTGGGTGGGTAATGGGAGTAAGGGGTAAAAAGTAGGAATTAGACAAGTCTTGCAGGAATGGATAATTAATAATGAGCTAGGAGCTGAAGGTATAATTAAGTCAACTTTTTTTTTCTCCTGAGAGTGCATTAAATATAAAAACTTAAGACTCAGCAACTCACAAATGTGAATTGTAGAGTTCCCACTTGTGCTTTTTATATACAGAACACAGAAAATGGGTAACATCTTATGGCTGAAAAGTTTGTCACATGGAATTTATAAAGATCTTAGTGTAAAATTAGAAGAGTGATCTGCTTCTCCAGAATAGTGTTCTTTGAACTTTACTTGAGATTGCCGTGTGTATTCCAAGGCCTAAGCAAGTGTTCTCAATGAAGTTATGTGAAAAGAGTACTCTTCTCTTCCAAAAACACTTTGTGACAGGCTCAAAGAGTTGCCAAAGAGAATTAAGTATCTAATCAAATCCTGTGTGAGTGTGGGTAACCAATTAACATGCCCAACTCCAATCACCACGGCCAGGATAAGCCAGTGGAGCATTAAAGTCAATTTTTGCATGTGCTGTCATCAATGAAAATTAGGTAGCAGTAGCTTAACTAAAAAAAAAAAAAAAAAAAAAAAAAAAGAGAGAAAAAAGTCCATTTTCTCAGTAATCTGTATATACAGACAAAAAAAGAAAATGGCACTTTAATAAGAAGACTGTCAGCTCAAGAAGATATCATCCATGATGTTACAGATCCACATAAAAGACATGCCAGTTATACTTAAGATAGCACCGATGGTTAACAGAAAAACAACACTGTAAAAATATACAGCAAGGAAAAAAATAAAAGCAATCTTGGGAGCAAATTCTGAAAGAAAAAAACGTGCAGTTTTCTAAGCTGTCACTGCCCTATAGGTATTAAGATGATTTGGGGGAAAGAGGACTTGGAACCAAAGTGCGTAACATAAGCTTTAAGGAGTTCAAAGTGAGTAAATCTGGCAGCTGCTATTTGACCAAAGGCATGTGGTCAAAGAGTGTGTGTGCAAATTCCAAAGATCAACTTCACTGCCACATATGGAGTGGCTGTCGTTGGGTTACATCACCCTAGCACATTGCGAAGAAGGTTGTGGATTGTTAAGAGTTTGAAGAACTGTACTTTAGGAAAGGAAATAACTGCACATTTTGGGAACCAGTAGCCCTCTAGTCATATTTTTGAATGTCAAATACTTTTTAAAATAAAAATTGATAAAATTATTTGGAGTTATTTATCAAAGTTCTTTTAAAACCTTTATTTTAAAAATGGAAATACCAAAGTTCATAATCAACATTTTAGTTTTGTCGGAAAAATAGTAAAACTCTGGTGAATATGATATTTACCTTTTTAACAACAAGGTTTTTAAGATATATACATGGAAAATTATTTTCATTACAATGCTTATTTCTGTTGGAAAGAGTGGAAAAAAAACCCCCAGTGGTTCAAGGGTATTGATTAGCTTTAAATAATGGTTACGTGTTTATTCAGTACATCTTACATAAGGCTTGATATTGCGGTGAATATGAAGATAAGTGAGGTAGAGCCTATAGCTTCAAAAAGGTGAAAATCCCTCAGATATAAGTGAAAATGGTATCTTCATTTTTCAAAGGGAATTCACACTGAAAGCAGTTACTGAATACTTATCATATTCTGGTCCCTGGGAGTACAAAGGTAAAGAGAACCATCTGGAGTTTACGATCTAGAGATTGTCATGTAGATAAACTAATAGGACTAATTGTTGGAGGTGCTATAATAACTATATTGTAGGGTACAAAGTGTATAAAAAAGAAGAAAGAAAAGATAGATCATTTCATGTGGGAAATCAGAGAATGCTTCACAAAAGGAATGACATATTAGGTGAGTCTTGCAATATTAAATGTTCCTGAGTAAAAATAGTTTTGGGAAATATAAACTGATTTATATTTTAGAAACAGAGGAATATATGTGAAATTAAAAGAGACAAACTGTGAAAAATATTTGCAAAGGATTAGCATCGTATTATATAAAGAACATCTACAAAACCTATAAGAAAAAAATATATAATAGAAATAAATGGGCAAAGAATATGAACAGGATATTTAGAAAATAGGGACTACAAATTGCTATTAAACATGTAAAAAGATGCTCATTTTTATTAGTATTCAGGGAAATGCCAACTAAAGACAGATGCCACTAGCAAAATGTTAAAAATTCTGATGATAACAAATATTGGGGAAGGAAAATTATCATAAAGAGCTGAGGGAAATTTAAATTTGTACAACCAGAGAGCAAGTTGGCAATATCAAATAAAATTGAAAATGTCCATATCCTATGACCCAGTAATTCCAAGGTTAAAAATAAACAAAATAAACAAAAAAATTCTTTCACATTTTCAAGAAGAGAAGTGTGCTGTAGGATAACACATAGCCTGACTCTCTGATGAGTTTTTCTATTTGGGTTTTCTGTTAGTATTTTTAATTCTACAAGTCTGTATCAACTACTACTATCATTTAAGTTTAACTAATTCTGTTAATGATTTAAACACCACCAAAACCACAAGCTTTGATGCTATCGTTGACTCCAGCCCCTTCGCTGCCTTACATTTAATCATCCACCAAATATAGTCACATATAGGTCCAAAAACCCCTCTGGTCATTTTCTCACTGCCCTCACACTGTTACGATAGTTCACTGTCTTGTTTGTGCTGGATTGCAAACCTATCCATGTGTTCTGCTTGCTGCAAGATTTTTTCGTCCCCTCCCTCCCTACCCCCTCTAATTCCACCTCACACTATTCCATCCCCTGCCCCAGTCACCATAATTGACAGATCAGTCCTTCTGTGAACTCTGAAAGAGCCAGTTCCTCTAGACGGATCCCAAGTGGCTAACTGAGTCTAAATTCTGAATGGAGCCAAGAGCCATTTGCTGGCTCAGATGTACCCTGTCTGAGGCTTTTATGGGCTGCCTGTCCCTGCCTGTGCTGCTGGTAACTGTTGCGAGAAAACCTCACTTTGCCATCTGAACTTAATCAAAGGACTGCAATTTGTCAACTGTTAACTGACCAGAATGTGGCAAGCCGGAATCCCTCTTTAGCAAAATGGGCCAGACCAATCAGAACTGAGCAGGGCCGAATCTCTTTCTTTGCATAGGAAGACATGAATGAAAACCTGGGCAAAAACTTCAGCTCTGTAAGAAAATCCCTCTCTCTGTTCTGGCAGAGCGCACTTTTGTTTTGTATTGAAGGCTGCATCTCCCAGGTTTGCAAACTGTCCACCAAAATGAAGTCTTTTTTAATCTCTAAATTTCTTTTTCAGTAGATTTAACACATCTAAACCAAGGCTATTCTAAACCAAGAAGATTCCCCTGCTCAGATTTTCCTCTCATGCTTCACCTGGAAGTCATGGCTTTCTATAACCTGACCCTGCTTAAAACTTCGTGATCTTTCTCCCACAACTCCTTGACAACTATTCCATGATTACTCAGATATTTGCCACCCCAGATGTCTGAATAATTTTTTATGCTCCTACCCCACAGGACTCTAAATTACAGGCAAGTAGGGGCCAACAAGACCTCTGTGTATGCTCTTCCTAAGGTGACCCTGTTTTTTACTCCAGTTTTCTTTTAGACCATTTGTTTTTGTCTGTGACACACTAGATAATTAGCTTTTGAAAGCTTTGCAAATCATTATGCTACAACTGAAGCTTGAAAGAGATCCCAATATATCCATCAAACGCATGATTACTGTGACAATGACACCAAGTTCTGTTGATGAAGCCACTATGACTAAAACACTTTATTTTTAATGAGGGAAAGCTTCTGTAGTGTAGCAATCAATATTCATCACTAAAGAGATCTGGGCAGCCTTGTAATTGTTACAAATTCAATTATTTTAGCAAAAGTAAACACAAGCTATATAAATATGCCAAGCTGACTCTCAGCTTCAGAATCCTTCTATTAGAATTATGATTAATTTTTGTCCACAGTATACAGAGTTATGATTTGTAGGTATTGACCACATTTGAAAGGACTTTTGTAATTGAACTGCAGAATCCATTTGCAGAGATGCTAGACTCTTTGCTAACTGAATTAGACAAATACACACAAAAGATATTTTTCTTCTCGTTAATGTCTAGGCGATGTGAGGCTCTCTGTCATGCCAGATTCTAGGGCAAGTACTTATTGAATATTCATTGTCCTTGAACTAAACCAGAGATCTGAAATATATTTCAAATTTTAAACTTAGTTCCTGCTTTGAGAAGTTTACAATCTACTGAGGTTCACAACATAAATCAGTTTGTGATTAGCCTCACTGATAATAACAAACAGTAAATTATCAAGAATCAGACAATATTAAAGTTATGCTTGGGGAAATGGGGTTTGGCGATTGTTATAAGAGTTCTATCCTCCTTGAGAAATCAACTCCACCATAGCTCCCATCCACCAGACACTTATTTGTGTCAGGCACAATGCTGGACACTTTTTACAGACTATCCCTTGGTTATTGCAAAGATCCTGCCAGACCACATACGAGGAAAACAGAACTTCACATAGCTGAGCAAGTTCCCTAAGAGGATGTAAAGCTTTTACATTTGGTGTTTAGAAAAGAAACTCTGCAGTTTAAAGAAAAGGAAAAGACAATAAAAGTGGTCCTGTTTGAAAAAGAAAACAAGACAGAATAGTAGCTTCTGCCAGTTGAAGAATAGCAGATGGTAAGTCAGTCAGGCAGAATATTGCCCACCAGTGAGGCTTCCTGATGTGTAGATGAGAATAGATAGAATGATATAAAATTTTTTTTTTTTTTTTAATTTTATTTTGTCGATATACATTGTAGCTGATTATTGCTTCCCATCACCAAAACCTCCCTCCCTTCTCCCTCCCCCCCTCCCCCCCGACAATGTCCTTTCTGTTTGCTTGTTGTATCAACTTCGAATAATTGTGGTTGTTATATCTTCTTCCCCCCCCCCGGTTTGTGTGTGTGTGTGTGTGTATGTGTGTGTGTGAATTTATATATTAATTTTTAGCTCCCTCCAATAAGTGAGAACATGTGGTATTTCTCTTTCTGTGCCTGACTTGTTTCACTTAATATAATTCTCTCAAGGTCCATCCATGTTGTTGCAAATGGCAGTATTTCATTCGTTTTGATAGCTGAGTAGTATTCCATTGTGTAGATGTACCACATTTTCCGTATCCACTCATCTGATGATGGGCATTTGGGCTGGTTCCAACTCTTGGCTATTGTAAAGAGTGCTGCGATGAACATTGGGGAACAGGTATACCTTCGACTTGATGATTTCCATTCCTCTGGGTATATTCCCAACAGTGGGATGGCTGGGTCGTATGGTAGATCTATTTGCAATTGTTTAAGGAACCTCCATACCATTTTCCATAGAGGCTGCACCATTTTGCAGTCCCACCAACAATGTATGAGAGTTCCTTTTTCTCCGCAGCCTCGCCAGCATTTATCGCTCAGAGTCTTTTGGATTTTAGCCATCCTAACTGGGGTTAGATGGTATCTCAATGTGGTTTTGATTTGCATTTCCCGGATGCTGAGTGATGTTGAGCATTTTTTCATATGTCTGTTGGCCATTTGGATATCTTCCTTAGAGAAATGCCTACTTAGCTCTTTTGCCCATTTTTTAATTGGGTTGCTTGTTTTCTTCTTGTAAAGTTGTTTGAGTTCCTTATATATTCTGGATATTAATCCTTTGTCAGATGTATATTTTGCAAATATTTTCTCCCACTCTGTTGGTTGTCTTTTAACTCTTTTAATTGTTTCTTTTGCTGTGCAGAAGCTTTTTAGTTTGATATAATCCCATTTGTTTATTTTTCCTTTGGTTGCCCGTGCTTTTGGGGTCGTATTCATGAAGTCTGTGCCCAGTCCTATTTCCTGAAGTGTTTCTCCTATGTTTTCTTTAAGAAGTTTTATTGTCTCAGGGTGTATATTTAAATCCTTAATCCATTTTGAGTTGATTTTAGTATACGGTGAGAGGTATGGATCTAGTTTCATTCTCCTGCATATCGATATCCAGTTATCCCAGCACCACTTGCTGAAGAGGCAGTCCCTTCGCCACTGAATAGGCTTGGTGCCTTTGTCAAAGATCAGATGGCAGTAAGTGTGTGGGTTGATTTCTGGATTCTCTATTCTATTCCATTGGTCAGTGTGTCTGTTTTTATGCCAGTACCATACTGTTTTGGTTATTATAGCTTTGTAGTATAGCTTAAAGTCAGGTAGTGTTATGCCTCCAGCTTTATTTTTTTTGCTGAGCATTGCTTTAGCTATTCGTGGTCTTTTATTGTTCCATATAAATGTCTGAATAGTTTTTTCCATTTCTGAGAAAAATGTCTTTGGAATTTTGATGGGGATTGCATTGAATTTGTATATCACTTTGGGTAGTATGGACATTTTCACTATGTTGATTCTTCCAATCCAAGAGCATGGAATATCTTTCCATCTTCTTGTATCCTCTCTAATTTCTCTCAGCAGTGGTTTGTAGTTCTCATTATAGAGATTTTTCACCTCCTTGGTTAACTCAATTCCTAAGTATTTTATTTTTTTGGTGGCTATTGTAAATGGGCAGGCTTTCTTGATTTCTCCTTCTGCATGTTCACTGTTGGAGAAAAGAAATGCTACTGATTTTTGTGTGTTGATTTTGTATCCTGCTACTGTGCTGAAATCATTTATCAATTCCAACAGTTTTTTTGTAGAGGTTTTAGGCTGTCCGATATATAGGATCATGTCATCTGCAAACAGGGACAGTTTGACTTCATCTTTTCCAATCTGGATGCCCTTTATTTCCTTCTCTTCTCTAATTGCTCTGGCTAGTACTTCCAACACTATGTTGAATAGAAGTGGTGAGAGTGGGCATCCTTGTCTAGTGCCTGTTCTTAAAGGAAAAGCTTTCAGCTTTTCCCCATTCAGGATGATATTGGCAGTGGGTTTGTCATATATGGCTTTAATTATGTTGAGATACTTTCCCTCTATACCTAACTTATAGAGGGTCTTTGTCATGAATGAGTGCTGAACTTTATCAAATGCTTTTTCAGCATCTATAGAGATGATCATATGGTCCTTGTGTCTGAGTTTATTAATATGGTGTATCACATTTATTGATTTGCGTATGTTGAACCAACCTTGCATCCCTGGGATGAATCCCACTTGATCGTGATGAATAATTTTTCGTATGTGTTGCTGTATTCTGTTTGCTAGTATTTTAGTGAGGATTTTTGCATCTATATTCATCAAGGATATCGGCCTGTAGTTTTCTTTTTTGGTTATATCTTTACCTGGTTTTGGTATCAGGATGATGTTTGCTTCATAGAATGAGTTTGGGAGATTTGCGTCCGTTTCAATCTTTTGGAATAGTTTGTAAAGAATCGGTGTCAATTCCTCTTTGAATGTTTGGTAAAATTCTGCTGTGAATCCATCTGGTCCTGGGCTTTTCTTTGTTGGGAGCCTTCTGATAACAGCTTCAATCTCCTTTATTGTTATTGGTCTGTTCAAATTTTCTACGTCTTCACGGTTCAGTTTTGGGAGCTTGTGTGTGTCCAGAAATTTATCCATTTCCTCCAGATTTTCAAATTTGTTGGCGTATAGTTGTTTATAGTAGTCTCGAATGATTCCTTGTATTTCAGATGAATCAGTTGTAATATCGCCTTTTTCATTTCTAATTTTTGTTATTTGAGTCTTCTCTCTTCTTTTTTTTGTTAGCCATGCTAATGGTTTGTCAATTTTATTTATCTTTTCAAAAAACCAACTTTTTGATTCGTTGATCTTTTGAATTGTTTTTTGGTTTTCAATTTCATTCAGTTCTGCTCTGATCTTAATGATTTCTTTCCGTCTGCTAACTTTAGGTTTGGATTGTTCTTGTTTTTCTAGTTCTTTAAGGTGAAGTGTTAGGTTGTTCACTTGCCATCTTTCCATTCTTCTGAAGTGAGCATTTAATGCAATAAATTTTCCCCTCAATACTGCTTTTGCAGTATCCCACAGGTTTTGGTATGATGTATCATTGTTTTCATTAGTTTCAATAAACTTTTTGATTTCCTGCTTGATTTCTTCTTGGACCCATATGTCATTAAGTAGAATGCTGTTTAATTTCCATGTGTTTGTATAGTTTCCAAAGTTTTGTTTGTTATTAATTTCTAGTTTTAATCCATTGTGGTCTGAGAAGATACATGGGATAATTCCAATTTTTTTGAATTTATTGAGACTTGATTTGTGACCTAATATGTGATCTATCCTGGAGAATGATCCATGTGCTGATGAGAAGAATGAATATTCTGAGGTTGTTGGGTGGAATGTTCTGTAGATATCTGCCAATTCCAATTGGTCTAGAGTCTTGTTTAGATCTTGTGTTTCTCTACTGATTCTTTGCCTAGATGATCTGTCTAATATTGACAGTGGAGTGTTCAGGTCCCCTGCTATTATGGTATTAGTGTCTATTTCCTTCTTTAGGTCTAATAGAGTTTGTTTTATAAATCTGGCTGCTCCAACATTGGGTGCGTACATATTTATGATTGTTATGTCTTCTTGATGGATCAGTCCTTTTATCATTAAGTAGTGTCCCTCATTGTCTCTTTTTATGGTTTTTAGTTTAAAGTCTATTTTGTCAGATATAAGAATAGCCACTCCAGCTCGTTTTTCTTTTCTGTTTGCATGGTAAATCTTTTTCCATCCTCTCACTCTTAGTCTGTGTGAATCTTTATGGGTGAGGTGGGTCTCTTGTAGGCAGCATATAGTTGGGTCCTGCTTTTTGATCCAGTCAGCCAGTCTGTGTCTTTTAATTGGGGAATTTAAGCCTTTAACATTAAGAGTTGTTATTGAAAGGTGTTGATTTATTCCTAGCATTTTATTGGTTGTTTGGTTGTCTTAGGTGTCTTTTGTTCCTTGCTTTCTGATTTACTGTTTGGTTTCTGTGTTTGTTGGTTCCTTAGGTTGTAGATAGTGTTTTTGTTAGCTTGTTTTCTCTTCATGAATGCCATTTTTATTGTACTAGCGGGTTTAGATTTTTCTTAGGTTTTTATGGCAGTGGTAGTTATTTTTCAGGAACCAAACCCAGTACTCCCTTGAGGATTTCTTGTAAGGGTGGTCTTGTGGTAGTGAACTCCCGCAGTTTTTGTTTGTCTGAGAAATATACTATTTGCCCCTCATTTCGGAAGGATAGCCTTGCAGGGTAGAGTATTCTTGGCTGGCAATCTTTGTCTTTTAGTATTTTGAAAATATCATCCCATTCCTTTCTAGCTTTTAGGGTTTGTGATGAAAAGTCTGATGTTAACCTGATTGGGGCTCCCTTATAGGTGATTTGACGCTTCTCTCTTGCAGCTTTTAAGATTCTCTCTTTGTCTCTGAGTTTTGCCAATTTGACTATGACATGTCTTGGAGAAGGCCTTTTTGGGTTGAATACATTTGGAGATCGTTGAGCTTCCTGGATCTGCAGATCTGTGATTTTTCCTATACCTGGGAAGTTTTCTGCCACTATTTTGTTGAATATGTTTTCAATGGAATCTCCATTTTCCTCCCCTTCTGGAATACCCATGACTCGGATATTTGAGCGCTTGAGGTTGTCTGATATCTCTCTCAGATTTTCTTCCATGTCCTTGATTCTTTTTTCTTTCTTTTTGTCTGCTTGTGTTATTTCAAACAGCCCATCTTCAAGTTCAGAGGTTCTCTCTTCAACTTCGACAAGCCTGCTGGTTAAACTCTCCGTTGTGTTTTTTATTTCGCTGAATAACTTCTTCAGTTCAGCAAGTTCTGCTACATTTTTTTTCAGGACATTGATTTCCTTGTATATTTCCTCTTTCAGATCCTGTATACTTTTCCTCATTTCATCATGATGTCTAGCTGAGTTTTCTTGTATCTCATTCAGTTTCCTTAGAATTATCACTCAAAATTCCTTGTCAGTTATTTCAAGGGCTTCTTGTTCTATAGGATCTAGAGTATGAGATTTATTAACTTTTGGTGGTGTACTTTCTTGATTTTTTGTATTTCTGGTGTCTTTTTTTTGGTGTTTATTCATTGTGGCAGGGGGTTTCACAGTCCACCGGTTTGAGACTAACGACTAACTAGGATGTTGCTGTGGTTGCCAATTTGGTATGGCTCCCGCCGTGACTGCTCAGTTGGCCTCTAGTGTCTTGTGTGTGTGGTTGCCTCGGGTCTTGGGCTTCTCCGGGGATCCACCTTTCTGGTCAGCTTGTACTCTGCTGGGCTGGTGGATCACGCACCACAGGGTGTGTGATCTCTGTTGAGCTTTCACTTTCTGTACAGGACTTCTCCCCGTTCCGTGTGCTCTGGCCCAGGCTGTTAGATGGTGCAGTGGCGACCCCACCGGGTGTGTGGTTTCTGTCGAGTCTCCGCCTCCCTGGCCGCACGTCTCCCCCCTCTGTGCACACTGTGCTGGGCTGGGGTGTGTCTTCTGCACCCCTCGTCTATCAGCTGGGCCTTCAAGACCCTGCTCAGCACCGCCTCGCCCAGGAAGTCTACCAGGATTCTGCTAGGCACAGACGACCGGTCTCTCTGGGTGCCTTTGTAGCACTGTGTAGATCTTTCTCGGGTCTTGTTCACCTTTGTATCCCCCCAGTATAAACCGAGTCTAGTGCCCGCCTGCAGCCTGCTCTCCGGCAGGTTCTAGCGGACCTGGGAACTCTCCTACCACACTATTCCCAACCAGAAATTCGTTAGGCTTTTTTCCAAACTGGTGGTCGCAGAGATGGTATCTGCCTCCCAGTAACAGGAAGTTTACCGGGCCGGAGTCCAGGGTGTGGTGGAGTGACAGTCGGCCCGCCCGTATTTCCTAGCCCTCCCAACACTGGTCGGGACGCCCCACACCCCCAGCCCCGCCAGAGAACCGCGGAGGGAGTGGGAGAGGAGGCCGGCCCGCAGGGTCCGGAAAGCCCCGCGCCAGGCCAAGCAAATGGGCTCAGTGATGGCCGATCAGGGCGGAACTGCCCGCACCTGGGAAAATGGAGGCAGCACTGGGGCAGTGAGTGGCCTGGTGGTGGAGGCGGGTGCCGGGTGGGCAACCACCCCCCGAACAGAGCTGTGCCAGGGATCACTCACAGTGCTGTGCCAGGTCGGGCGCTCGCTCTGTCTCTGGTTTGTTGCCTTCCGTGTTCTCGGCGCTGCTCCGTGTTCTCGGCGCTGCCGCCTCGGGCTGTTCAGTCGCCGCGCCGCTCGGGCGCTCCCAGGAATCTTCTTTAATGCCGGCCTGAAACCTCGGATCCTGAATAGGGCAGCTGGCCGCCTTCAGTACGGCCCCAGCCTCCGGGATCCTGGCTGCATCCACAGCAGCCCTGGCGCCGTGCTCCCTGCTTCAAGACTCGCTTTTGCAGCTAAGAATCAGTTCTTTTCCTGCTCCACACTTCAAAGCTGTTGCCGGTAAATGAGGCAGCCTCTCCTGCCGGGGGCAAAGTGGCGTTGAGCCCCCACGACCGGCCAGCAGCAGCAGTCCTCCCTTAAGAGATGGCCAGAGGAAGGACCACAAGTTTCCTGGCTGCCTGAGGCCCAGTGGCCACCTTTTCCACCTCAGCTACTCCGCGCCAGCCGCCGCAGCCGCCGCCATCTTGAAACTCCCGATAAAATTTTTAAATTATTAAAAACCTAATGTATTTTATAGCTTTACACGGATTATCCCCAAAACAGCTTTGGAAGGTAGAATTCATTTGTCCCATTTTGCAGATGAAGAAAAAAGTTTGGTGAAATGCCTTGCCTGAGGTTACTTATCTAGTAAGGAGTAGAGTCAGATATAGATCCTGAACTAGATCTGTATTTGATTCCAAAAAGAATAAATTGGAGACATATTGTAGAGTTGTGATATCCAAAGAAAAAAAAAATCAAAACAGACCAGCAAATTAAGAAATAATTCAGAGAATATTTTCCCCATAAGTTCCCTGAAGACAGCGATAGTTTCTAACCACATCTAAAAAGGATCAGACTCTAGAGAAAAGTGGATTAGACAGAACATCTTTCTCTCCAGTGACCTCCATTCCTGCTTTACAGGAGCAGCTGCCCACAGTAAAAAATTCTGTTTTCTTCACTATCTCGACTTGTTCCCTAGCTCACAACCTCTTATCTTTCCTCACTCATTCTGGACCAACTAATTGCCTCTCCAAGACTCTAGTTCCTCCACCTGTCCCTTCCCCTGCTTATCAGTTGCCACTGTCCCCAGCCAACAGTCTTTCTGCCCCAGCCCCAAACCATGGCCCACCCCTTCCACTTTGTCCTTCTTAGCTCCCTTCATGCCCTTGATCTTGTACACAGAGGTCTTGCCACCCACTCACCCTTAATACAGCTGAACAGCTGCATGTGCTTTGCTTTGTGTTGTCTTACTAAGCGTTTTTAGAGGAGATACTTTAAATGTGATGATTGAATCTACTATTTACACTTTTCCAATGTCTGTTGAGTTTTCAACATTGTTCCATGATACTTTTGGACACCGTGAGCCTATTCCTCACCCATATTCCATGAAGACTGGTATAAATCTGTTTTCCAGACCCCAGACTTTCCTCTTTTGGTCTCAGCCACTTATACTTTCTACTTTACTGAGAAAGGTCATCTCTGGTGAACTTCATCAGCATCTCATCTCTGCATCTTAAATTTCACTCATTCGCCTTTCCCCTTTTCCTTAAACCACACCTTCAAGATATGCTGTCCCTAATTCCTTTTTGTACTCAACCTTAACTTTCCTTATTATTAAAAGGAAATAATATACGTTGCTCTTCTCTTTCTCACATTTTTAATCTCTCTTGGCTTCTTCTTCTTAGTGGATAAAAAGGTTCAATTTTCCTTGATTTTTAGATACAAAATACACCTTGCTTCCCTCCACCTTCCTTTATAACGTCTGAGTAATCATCATGTCCTGTGAACGCTATGTCTCAGCACCTATTTTCACCAACTCTATCCTCCTACAACTTAGAGAAACCGTTCTCTTAAAAGTCATCACTAATTACCTTTTCTCAGAATCTCAGGGCATCTAGCACTGTTGAACATGTCCTTATGTAATCTTGGTTTCTCAAACTTGGCACTATTGACATCTTGATAATTCTTGGTTGTAGGGGCTCCCCTGTGCCTTGTGGGATGCTTAGCAGCATTCTTGGCTTCGACCCACTGGATGCCAGTAACACCTGCCTACTTGTGACAATCAACAATGTCTCCAGACATTTCCAAACGTTCCCTGGGAGGCAAAATCGCCCTGGTAAAGAACCACTGTTCTAAATGATTTCCTTTCTTGGCTTCTGCACATGGCACTAACTTGATTTACTTTCTATTAAATTGATGTGCCTTTGAAGTCTAATTAATTGTCTTTTCTCCTTCCAACTACCTCCCAATGTCTTCACTTCACTATCTGCTTGCTCTCACCTTCTTTCATGTTGGCCATGCAAAGGTCTTGAGGTTGTACATCTATGCTGATAACACAAAAATCTATATTTCGAGCTCAGATTTCTCTCCTGAGGTCCACCCTCGATTCTCCACCGATGGAAATATTTGTGTATGGAGGATCTATTATGTGAATGGCATTGTGCTAAGCACTGTGCGAGATAAATATGAAATGGGCATGCATTCTCCTCTTAAGTAATTAAAAATCTTGTGGGAGAGACATGATTAAGTTGCATAAGATACAAGGCTAGTTAGTGGCAGAGCTGAGAGTAGGATTGAGGTCCTCTGACTCTCATTTTAATATCTTAAAATACAACCGTACTTTTTGTCACGTGAAATATACAGCAGGGATATTGTTGTACTATCTTATATTGCCATATTTTTTCCTAATTAGACAAACAAAACATGTATAAATATTACAAGAGAAAATTCATAGGGCTATGTCTTATAATGTACATTTATGTCCTGCTCTGGGTGCACAATGCATAGCTCATCACTGGCATATTAACAGGGCTCAGTTTTAGCTAGGTCCAGAAAGAATTTTTTTAAAAACAATTAGGTTAGAAAATAGGCCCATGTTGGTGGTGGGCCACAGAAAGACTTGGAGAAGATACTGTTGCATTGGAAAGTGGACTCGGGAGGAGACCTCAAAAGCAGGCACCTGGAGAGGCACATAATGGTACAGGACTAGGCACCAAGGGGACTACTATGCATGTAGGTGATGGACAGGTCAAAGGCTGGCTTAATTAACTCACCTGGCACTTTTGCCAGTAACATGTATTTTTCCCACCTAAACACAGCTTTGAGAGAGTCCTGGCTACCTACCGAGATCAATAGTAGACTAACAGCACAAAATGACTTAGAATGACTTGGAAAGAAGAAGGTAAACACCAAGACAAATTTTCATTCCTTGCTGCTGGTTCACATAGTGAGCTTAGTGTGGAGACACTAGTATAACTGTGTAATTATTATACTTGGTTAATAGTATAACAATATACTTATTATGTACAATTTTTATATGTTACAAAAGAGTAGTTTTGAAAGTATATTTTAAATACTCTTTACAAAAACTCACTTGATAATTGTTCACTTCATTAAATCTCATTTTTTAAATTAATGTTTTTGTATTAGTAAATGAAGAAAAGCAATCCATAGCTATGCATGATAAAGTTAAACAGCAATATTTGAGTCTTTCCATAAACTTTTTCTCTTTTTTTACATTTTGAGTACGAGCACATAACTCATCATAATAAATATTTGTTAGTGTTTTGTTATTGTTCCTAAGTGTGTTAAAATTGGCTGCTAAGATGCACTTAATCCACACACATTTATATTTTAGAGATAGCTTACAGAGAAGTGTCCAGGCCCCACCTTTTATTATTACTTTTCTATTCACAGGTACATTAATCATCAGTCCAAGACTGAGGAAGTAATCTTTTCTTGCATTATCCAACACACAGCTGCTATTGCTGGACAAAATTGTCTACTCATATGAGACCTTTCATATAAAGAGAATATTTAAAGCATTTGTGAGCTAGTTCCACTGTTATTATTTGTTTAATATATTAGAATTCTATACATGCCAAAATAATGTGCTGAACTGCCCTGCTGCTCACACACAACACAGACACTCTACTTTAGATGGTTTAAATATGAGGTTTAAGGTAAGCAGAGTCCATGGACAACAGGTCAAGTGGTAACATTCAGAGAAGCTTCGTGTTTCAGGTGAGTACAACTGGAAGGCTTCTTGTCCCAGGGATGGGTCGAGCCCTGCTGCCCTTGAACTGAATTAAGAAAACGTATAATGTGAGATGAAAGGCTGGTAAATGGGCCACAGGGGAAACTCCAGCACTTTGTGGGCCTAGAGAAAGGGAGGCAAGAGAAAAAGGGAGAGAAGGACTGAGAGAAGTGAGATCCAGAGCCCTGGTTTAGGGATCAGAGGCAATGGGTTTGGTCTTGGCCTCTACATTAACCAGTTGGCCTAAAACAGTATTTGATGCTTAGCAGATGTTTATAAATGAATGGCCTCATGCAAGTCTTTCAACCTACTGATTGCAATATCTCCTGGTACATCTTCTTTTACATGCTCACACTATTATAGTGAAAATCATCATAAATGCTCTATGTAGAAGTCATTTGAGGACTATAAACAACTGACACATTTCTGTGAGAAATTATTACCATTAGCATTATTGCTACCTATAGAAAAAGGATGAATACTAATGGTCAGTAAGAAAAATAATCAAAGAATTAACCCAGGATATTTTGTATCATCTATTCAGGTAAAGATGGAATCATAGATTTCAACTAGGTCTTGTATGTGACCAGTTGGACTAAACCAAGTGACTCATTTCAGTAAGTTCAGATCCCTTGAAAGTACTAGACTGAAAATGACCATCCAAACACTGAACGCCAAAGGTGGAGCCACAGTAAGTTCTGGAATTGCTCTAGGATAGGGTCAAGTGGGCTGAGGTTATTAAAAAGCCAGTCTTTGTTGAAATGACCCCAAATCTTGCTATGTAGTACCCCATGCTTTTCTCTCCAGTACTTTGCTTTATATTCCTGGACACTGTATCAACCTTGGTTCATTTAGATAAAGAGAAATGATCTTTGCCCCTTCAGAGTAATGTATCAAATATTGAAATTTGAAGAAATTCTAAGTATCCAAAAATTTTGTACAGCTACTTCAGTTTCTCCCTTCCCTATACCATTCCCTTCAAATAAACAAGAAGAAAAACCCTATTTGCTTAGTTTTATCTCTTCATTTACATCAAACTATCATTTTGACTTTGGCAACTTAACTTATTTGAATCTGATTGTCTTCATCTGTAAATATAAAACATTATATATTGATATCTGTAGTTACTATTAATTCTAATTCATGCCAAGAATCTATGGAATCTGTAAGTCTAAGAAGATATTAACATCAACATTTTAAATACATGCCACTTTGACTCATACTTCTATTTAAATTATGTTTCCTTTTTGCCAACATTAAACATGACATACAAGGCATTTAAATATGTTCTAAGCTATCAGATAATTTATATTAACCAAAAAAAAAAAAAGGTCTATTAAAATGCTTTCACAAGTGCCCCATCCCAAGATCCTCTATTGTGTACTGTCTTCTGTCCACTTTCTAATTAAAGACAGACAAGATGCCAACCTTTCATAATGGATTCAAAAAAGCATCAAGAATTTATGCCTTTACCCTTCAGTAAAAAAACAGTTTCAAATTGGCATGGCAGTGGTAAAGCAATGGGTAAGAAAAAATAGGAAATAATTTTTACCTGGATCAAAAAGTCACACTGGGGGATTAGCTATGGCCCATTTGTTCATTTGCAAATAGAGTTACCTATATGCAGCTTCTGTTTCTCCCCAAGTGAGACATAGAGTGCGAAAATGTCTACAAATGTGTACCAATAATAATTCCTTGGTAAATAACAAGAAGGGAACATTTATATCTTATACACAATATTATATCTTTATATTTCTGAAGCAAACATAACAATGTTACTTAATGCTACTTGTTATTTTTAATTCCCAAACTTACTTTGAAAACAAAAATGCCAAATGATTCTTATTTGGAAATCATAGGAAAATATGTCCACAAGACATTTAAGGTGAATTATTACAATAAGTCTATTGTAAAAACAGTATTTTTATGGGTAAAAATGACACAGAATATTTATCTTTGCCATGAGAAAGAGCATCTGTAAATTAGTTATGGCTTTAGCTCTCCAGAGTAATCAATTCCCTACTCACTTGTGGGATAAATGTATTTTACTGCATTCACCATGCATTCCCGTAGACTGCTGAGGGCTTTGGACTGCTCTCAGGATCATGGGTTTATAAATTTATTTCTGTGGGTGTAGCCCCACATGATATGCATACCGATTATATTAAACTTGCAGATTTATTCCCAAATAAGTGCACAATGTCAAGAAATAAAAATTATAAATATTAGTATTATTGTGCTGTCAAATATTTTGCTTTCTCATTTAGTCAAATAATGTGCATCAGGACACTTCAGCAAGATTAAATACCTGCCTCTTAGGAAATCAGAGTAGAGCATACTGGAGTCGAATCGCCCATTTTTCCTACTCAGAAAATCACTTATAAACTCCTCAGGCTCACCTGCATACACTAAAGACAGAAACAATCCAACAAGCTAAAAGAGACCAATGTGAAGTCCATCTGTAGTGCAAATGGATCTATTTAATGGATAATCAGAAGATTCTTAACAGGCTGGTCACTTGCATGTTCTTGCCTGCGTTCCAAGCTCTTGTCAGGAGCTCTGGTTGTAAAAGAAAAACATGATATTGATATTTGACAAATATTCTAAAAATTTATTGGTATTGAAGAAACTCTGTACCTAAAAATTTACATTGTTTCTTCCTCTGCCTACATCCTTTTATAATTCTCTACAGAGTCAGGCTAAAGAAAGTAACAAATATACCCAAGATGGGTCTACATGGATCAAATATCAATTAATCAATGATTTGTTTCTGAAATGTCCAAATGCCTGACATCCTATAGGTGAAACATCTGGCTCTTTTTCAGTTTATATTAAAGTATTTGGCATTGTATAGCAATAGCTGTAAAACTAGGATCCTAGGAAAGGAGTTTATAGTAGAATTAAATGAGAATGGACTTTCCATATTAAATTTCTTAATGGAGACCTTATCTCATTTTCATTAGTTCCACGTACATTTCTCTCAGAGCCTGAGAACCTGTGTCAGTGCTTTTAGTTGTTGCTGATATTAGCAGTGCTGAGAGCAATTTCCTGGTGTGGTTTTCTATTTACAGAGTGGTGACTCTATTTTCTTTTTAACATTTTTAATGACTACAAATAGAAAGGTTGTAGCCGCCAATAGGTCTGTGAGATCTGACTGTCTCAAATTAAAATGTCTGTGGAAGAAGAGAGGTAGAGAACTTAGTGCAAATGTGATGGCTATTGGAGGAAAGAAAAATTGATAACGTGTCAATGATACGATTTAGAACCGAATCCCTGACAATTTTTTCCCCAACTGTGTTTCATTTTAATTGTGATAAAAAACACATAAAAGATACCATCTTCACTGTTTTAAAATGTACACTCCAGTAATGTTAAGTATAATCACATTATTGTGAAACAGATATCCTGAGCTTTTTCATCTTGCAAATCTGAAATTCTATACCTATTAAATGACAACTTGCCTCATTTTAATAGTTCCTTTATAAATTGTACATTGTTTTTTCGTTTTCAAACTACTTTTGCGCATATTACTTATTTGACATTTCTGTTACCCAAAATGTTAATGATATAAACTTGAGCGCTTACTGTATGTTAGGCATTGTGCCAAGTGCGTAATGGGTATGCAAAATATTTTTATCAAATAAATTACTGTGGGAACTACATTTTTCTGAGTTTATGGCTTTATACTGTCCCATTCATATGCAATCTAAAACATTTTATAGAAAATAGTTCACTATAGAAAATGTAAAGTATATTAAATATTATCATTTGGAAAGTTCAATGGATGTGACTTTGTAGTCTTTCGTTTAAAATATTGCTATCTTTATATTGACATTTAAAAAATTCTCTTATATTTTATTCTTATTCTTCAACATTTTACTAGTGACAATAAATATTATAATTAGTATTATGCTACTGTCATGAGATGTTACAGACTCATTGCTGCAGCAGCCAGGTTTTGAGAAAAATGGAATCACCTATTCTCTTCCATGTGGTTTCTCCTCCTACTCCCTCACACTTGTTTATCTTGATGTCTAGCATTTAAGAATTCATCTGCTCTGGGATGCTTAGCATCTCTCTCCAGATGACTTTATTCCATTTGCCTGTAACTAGAGACATGGCTAATTTCCAATTTATTGAAAGTCTTCTCTTATCTGTTACGGTGTAATTGGTAAAGCACTAAGACTTGGATGCAAATGCCTGGGATTTTTAGTTCTGCTCTGGACTATGAGCTCTGTGATTTAGAGCAAGTTACTTCTCTGAGTCTCAGTATTCTCATCTGACAAGATGTAGGCAACAGTGCTATGTCTCAAGTGTTACTGGGGAAAAAATCATATGTGATAACAGTTGGGAAAGGCTCTGATACAAAAAAGTCCTTCTCAAATATATTGGTTTAGACACAGGAGCCTGGCTAAGGATGGGATCCATTCGTTAAAAGCTATGTGTGAAACATTGCAGCTAGAACCCTATTTTCCCAATGACTCACATGGAAATATTTCTCTGGTGGAAAAATGGGTCCTGAGACACATTTAAATTTCTGACTCTATGACAGGTTCAGTGATATAGTCCCTTTTCTTTTCCTTTAATACTCGCAAAATTTTTTTCTCAGTTTACAAATTCCAATGAAGTAGAATTCTGTATTTCAGGTTGCCAATGACAAAGTTTAAGACATTTTTGTTCTATTAAAAATAATCTTTCTGTGTTTAGCTTGAGAAACTGGGAAGAAGTGAAAAATTCTAGGAAGTTCCGAAAACTTTTGCTTTTTTCCCCCTACATATTTGTGTATGCATTACAAAGTATCTCCTGATTGCTGTGTGGCTTTCTCCATTTAGATGGTATGCTTGGTGACATCAGAGAAAATGTCTCCTCTGTCATCTACTTCTAACCACATAGACTTGAGAGTAAAATAGTGTATATAACAAGCATTGGTAAATATCACCCCCATCTGTACTTTTCCTACCCCTTTTCTATTTACCATCATAGGTCAGGATTTCTTTAAGTTTCGTGCACTACTTGAAAAGCCCATTAAATGTTCTCTTCTTCTCAATTTCTCCCCCTCTGTCTATTTATGTAACAATGTGTCTAAGCTAAAGCTCCACTCTAATCCTGTGACTTTTTTTGCTAACAAACTGTGAATGGATCCTTGCTTTCCTGAGCTGTACCACCCAACACATCAGCCACTACCCATCTGTGATTATTAATCACTTGAAATGTGGCTGGTCTCAATTAAAATGTCCTAAAAGTAGCAAATGCACACCAGATTTTGAATAGATAAAAAAATTTCATTAATAATTTTTATATTGATTACATGTCAAAATGATAATATTTTGTATATATTGAGTTAAAAAGAATATATTTCATGTTTAGTAAAGTAAGTCTGGCACAGAAAGACAAATACCACATGATCTCACTAATGTGTGGAATCTAAAAAAAAAAAAGTGGTTTTCATAGAAGTAGAGAGTAGAATAATATTTACCAGAGGCAGGAAGGGGAAGGTGTTGGGAGGAGGCGAAGTGGTGGGCGAATGGGTAGAAAACTATGCTATCCACCTTAAGCGAATCATTGTCTAGTACATGAATGTGTTGAAATAACACACTGCACCCCAGAAACCCATACAAGTAAATGTCAAAATAAAAAAAGTTGTTGATAATAAAAAAATTAATTTCACCTGCTTCTTTTTACATTTCTTAATGTGGCTACTAGAGAACGTAAAATTACATCTGTGACTTGCTTTGGTGGCTCCCATTATTTCTCTATTGGAAGACTCTGATCTAGAAAATCAAGTTCAAACTCCTTAGCCTGTTAGGATCCTCAGCCTCACCCTCACTTACAACTATTCTTTGTTATATACCATATGTTAGCAAAACTGAAAAACTCACTGCTTCCAGTACATTCCTTTCCTGTGCTTCTCTCTCTGAGTCTTTTCAATTCATTGGCTTTACCTATATTTATTTTAGGGAATTCAGCACTGTTCATTACTTATTATTTTAATCTATAGATTTAGGACATACTTATACCAAAAAACTATTTGTTGTTTATCTGAAATTTAAATTTGACTATGTGTCCTGTGTTTTTGTTTGCTAAACCTTACATAGTAGGCATTCTACGAGTCTTCATAAAGTGATTGCACTATAAAGCACAAGTGTAAAATATTTAAATGATGGTAAAATGAAGGGAAAAGTAATCTACATGACTGACCTAGAGACCGGATTATCCTACCTACTCTTAGGTTCATGATTTCTTTAAAACTAAGCCAATAATTGAAATACAGTCATAAAGCTAAGCTCATCAAAGAGGGATAGTAAATTTCACTGCAATTTTTCTTTTATGGAGCAGTGCTTATATTTTGAAGTAAATTTGGGCAAAAATAGAAAACATTCCTAATAACAGGTGATGGGAAACGGCATCACTTATGGGGAAACATGTCTGCATCTTTTTCTCATGTATTATCAGTTTGAAGCAAACCATGTTCAGGTTTCATTTGTAATATTTCACCTTTATATTTTAAAGGCTTTATGGTACTGCTCGGCTAATAGGAGAAGCGAGAGGTGTCAGTAGTTTCTGTAACAGACTTTCATTCACTGTTATCCAAATATGCATACACTTTTGTTTCAAGCTATTTGATTCATCTTTCAAACTCTCGAAGACCTATCATTTGTTTATCTAGTATTACTGCTCGCCTCTCTGTTCCTATAAAAGCTGTACAATTACCCTATGGCCATAAGAAAAAAGAAAGGCTTCAGCCATTTCATTTTTCCAAAATAACAGAAGTAACATCCTCAAGCTCTGTGGTTGAATCTGGCATCATAGTAAAGTTGACTGATGCCCTGTTATAAATTTGGCACCAGGCTAAATAAATAGCAATGTGAGGAAGGAACAGTCCTGTGCCTGGGTTTATTTTCCTTAGGTATTTTTGGCAATGATAGAACTCTCTTTCAAATTTAATTGAAATATTGCATTTTCAAATGAATACATTTAGACTGAAGGACCACTTTTCTTAGACTTTTGCCTGTGTTAGCATCATTTGAAACTTTATGAGAACTCTGCATGCACATTGACAACTCAGAGAGTTCTCCCTAGGATTAGATGTGCTGATCACATCCACATGGTCTCATTTAACAGCTTCTGCCATCAGGACATTAAGTGATAAATTCAAATAACTCCTGAATACTGTAAGCAAGGTTTATTCTATGGAACCATTTAGAATTAAAAATATATTAAAATGTTCATATTACCCAAAGTGATCTACAGATTCAATGCAGTCCTTATCAAAATTCCAGTGATATTTTTCACAGAAATAGAAAACAATCTTATAACTCATATGGAACTACAAAAGACCTAGAATGGCCAAAGCAATCTTGAGCAAAAAGAACAAATCTGGAGGCATTGCACTACCAGATTTCAAAATATAGTATTAAGCTATAGTAGTCAAAACAGCATGGTACTGGCACAAAAATAGACATATATGCAAATGGAACAGAGTAGAGAACTCAGGAAAAAAATCCACACCTTTAAGTTCAGTTCATCCTTAACAAAGGTGCCAAGAACACGGAGTGGGAAAAGGACAATCTCTTCAATAAATAGTGTTGGGGAAACTGGATATCCACATGCAGAAAGAAATTGGACCTTTCTTTATCTTACACAATATACAAAATCAACTCAAAATGAACTACTTAAAAATAATACCTAAAGCTGTTAAACTATTAGAAGAAAACATAGGGAAAAAGCTTCTTTAAATTGGTATTGGCAATGATTCATTGAATACACCACCAAAAGCACAAGGAACAAAGCAGAAATAGAAAAGTTGGACTATATTATGCTAAAAAGCTTCTGCACAGTAAAGGAAATAATAGAGTGAAAAGGCAACCTATAAAATGGGGAAAAGCATTTGCAAACCATTTATCTGAAAAGAGATTAATATCCAAAATATATATGGAACTCAAACAACTCAATAGCAAGAAAACAAATAATCTGATTAAAAAAGGGGCAAAGAACTTGAATAGACATTTCTCAAAAGAAGACATAAAAATGGCCAGAATGTATATTTAAAAAATGCCCCATATTACTAATCACCAAAGAAATTAAAATCAAATCCATGAGATACCACCTCACACCTCTTAGAATGGTTGTTATCAAAAAGACAAAAGATGAATTTTGGTGAGGATGTGGAGAAAAGGGAACCCTTGTACTCTGTTGGTAGGAATGCAAAATGGTGCAGCCACTGTGGAAAACAGTATGGGGGTTCCTCAAAAACGAAAAATAGAACTATCATATGGTCTGGCAATCCTGATTCTGAGTATATATCCAAAGAAAATGAAATCAATATCTCCAGTAGATATCTATACTGCCATATTTATTACAGTATTAGTCACAATAATCAAGATATGGAATCAATTTAAGTGTCCATCAACAAATGAATGGATAAAGGAAATGTGGTATATATACACAATGAAATGTTATTCAGCCTTAAAAAAGGAAATCCTATCATTTGTGACAACATAGATGAAGCTAGAGGACATCATGCTAAGTGAAATAAGACAAGCACAGAAAGACAAATACCGCATGATCTCACTTGTATGTGGAATCGTTAAAAACTCAAACTCATAGAAGCAGAGAGTAGAATGGTGATTGCCAGGGGCTTGGAGTAGGGCAAAATGGGGAGATGTTGACAAAAGGGTACAAAGTTTTAGTTATGCAACATAAATAAGCTCTGGAAACCTAATGACAGCATGGTGGCTGTAGTTAATATTGTATTGTATACTTGTGATTTGCTAAGACAGTGTCTTAAATGTTCTCACTACATACACATAAACACACACATACACACAAAGGTAACTATGTGAGGTGATGGATGTGTTAATTAGCTTGACTGTGGAAATCATTTCGCAGTATACATGTATATCAAAACATCACATTGTACACTGTAAATATGCATAATTTTTGTAAATATGCATAACACCTCAATGAAGCTGGAAAATAAATAAGTAAAATATGCTCAAGCTGCCTTTAATATATATATACACATGTAGAATTTGATCTCTGCTTCTGTGGGATTTTTCCTGGCCACTTACCATAGTGAAAAAGGTAATTAAACAGGGTTATGGCTCTTGTGTTCCCTTTTCATTTTAGTGACTCAATAACCCAAGTTGAAACTGATGATCCCAGATATCCCTATCTCCTGGTCATCATCATCTTTCACATTTTAATGAAAAAGGATTGCACAGAGTCTTAAAGATTAAATTTAAATAACCACCTAGTGAGTACTGGTTCATGGATCACCGGCTCCAGAAGTCTAAGAAACAAAATTAACCGCTTGTTGTCTTGGGCTGGCTACATCTGATTATATTTCTGATGCAAACCTTTTTGCGTGGTTCCCTGCAGAACACCCCAGATTGTCTGTCTACTTTATTACCCCAAAGTGAATCAAAGGAGTACTCTCTTTCCTATAATTTTGAAGTACTTTATTGATTGCTTTGTGAAAGTAAAATCAGCTTGGAAAACAGCATAGCCCATTTCCACCAGGTAGCAAAAACCACTTAAAAGGAATATCAACAACACCAGAATCCTTAGGGTTTTCTTATTTGTTTGTTTCAGCTAGAGAAAACTAAAATTCCAAGCTACTTCTCTATTACTTGGTACAGAAATGGTAAGAATCCAAGTGCTGCTGCTCTGTCTTGCCTGGCTTGAGTTTTTCCTTTTCCCTTTTAGCTATTGCCTTCCGAATCATTCCACCTGGAACCAAAAAAAAAAAAAAAAAAAAAAAAAAAAAAATCTGTGATGAGGCCTTTCTATACTTGCTTTTCTTGTTCAGTCTTTCACAGCATCACAGTAAATAGTTCTAGCTACATCTCAGTGAAGAGGTGCGTCTTGACGAAATGGTGGAAACCCTTTGGCGCCCACTGATCTTTTGCAGCTGAGCATGAAGCCTCCAAAATACAAAGAACCTACCAAAGCAACACAAGTTGGCTTTCACTTTTAATTTTTAGGTCCTATAAAAGCCATAAACAATTCTTTTTAAAAATTTATTTATATTTATTTTTATTTTAACTTTTCAATATGCATTGTAGTTGATATTTGTGTCCCTTTACCTGTTCTTCTTTCCCCCCATCCTGTCCCCTTCCCCTTACAACTACATCGTATCTGTTCACTTGTCTTAACAAGTTCAAGGATTTGTGACTGTTGTGTCTTCTTCCCCCCTACCATTTATTTGTTTGTATATTTATTTATTTGTAGCTCCCACAAATAAGGAGAACATGTGGTATTTCTCTTTCTGTGCCTGACTTGTTTCACTTAATATAATTTTCTCTAAGACCATCTATGTTGTTGTGAATGGTAGTATTTCATTTTTTTTATAGCAAAGTAGTATTCCATTGTGTAGATGTACCACAGTTTCCTTATCCACCCATCTGATAATGGACATTTGGGCTGGTTCCAACTCTTGGCTATTGTAAATAGTGCTGCAATAAACATTGGAGTACAGGTACTACCCCAGCATGATGATTTCCATTCCCCTGGGTATATTCCCAGCAGTGGGATAGCTGGGTCATATGGTAGATCTATCTGTAATTGTTTGAGGAAGCTCCATACCATTTTCCATAAAGGCTGCACCATTTTGCTAACCTTCCAGATCTGATGCCACAAGATCTGATGATTTCAAACATTACAGTATATTGTCAGATGAAGGGAGTATTATGGATTGAATTGTGCCCCCCCAAAAGCTTATTGTGTTGATCCCCACAGTGACAGCATTAAGAAGGTGGGAAGTCCTATTATGATAATTAAAAGGTGAGACCTTGAAGAGATGATTAGATTGTAGGATGATGCCATAGTGAATAGATTAATAATGTTGGTTCTGAGGGCTTTAAAAGGAGAGTGAATGAGGAGGTTAGTCTTTCTCTCTCTGCTCTGCCATTTTTTTGCCATGTGCAACTCCTGGGTCACTGTTGCCATCACCCAAGCCCTCACCAGATGTGTTCCCTAAACTTTGGACTTTCCAGCCTCAGAAACTGTAAACAATAAATTTCATTTTCTTACAAAGTACCCAGTTCCGGGTATTTGGTTATAAGCTACAGAAACAGACTAACACAGGGAGGCAGAGCAGTTAGTTGTGTGGAAAACAAGTCACAGGACCAGTCTGCTGGGGTCTTAGTCCTGTTTCTTCTACTTACTATGTGGCCTTGGTCAATTTCCTCAACCACTCAAACTTCCGTTTACTTATTGGTAAAATGGAAATCATACTAATAATAGTCATTTTTTGGAGCTGAGATAAGTGTTAAATAAATAATGCTTGTTCAAAACAGGGGTCAAAACCAAAATCAGGTCAAATAAATAATTTGTAGAAGTTTATTTCGCCCACAAAAGAACAGTTCATGAATCAGGAGACCTAAAACCAAAAGTGGTAAGGAATTCCACTGACAGCAGTTACAGCACAGTTTATAAAGCATAAGAAGAAAGTATTTTGACCCTTTTCATGATTGGCTACTATACATTAACATTCTTTTTAAAGCAAGCAGTGCTGTTACCTGATTTGCCTATAGCTGGTTGGTTTCATTTCATTAAATCAGGCTGACAACAAAGTAAAGCTCACATTTGATGTTTTGTGTACAATTAGAGCCAGTGTTTCAGGGAAATCAGGGTGACTTATGCTTTAGCTCTGTGGATATGGGGGGTTAACCTAGGGGCATATCTAAATTATGGTCTCTCTTTTTTTTTTAAACACAGTTGACCCTTATTATTTGCAGATTTGGTATTTGTGAATTCACCTACTCACTAAAATTCACTTGTAACCCCAACTCAGCACTTGGCAGTCATTCGTGGATATGCGCATGTGTAAAGTGGCAAAAAATGAAAAATTTGGGTCATCTAATGGACACATTCCTGACTGAAGTTGCACTGGGTGAACTTCTATCTTCTTGTTTCAGCTCTCATGCTGTAAACGAGTGTTCTTTTCACAGTTAGTGTTATATTTCTCACATTTTTGTGCTTTCTGTGATTTCATGGTTTAAAATGGTCCCAAGTGTAGTGCTGAAGTGCTGTGTAGTATTTCTGAAGTCAGGAAGGCTGTGATGGCCTTGCGGAGAAAGTATGGCTTAGGCAAGCTTCATTCAGGCATCTCTGAAGAGCCTCTGTTCTCAAGCCAGAAGCCACAGGAATGGTGCCATGGCAGGCAGCCTCCTAAAGGACACAGGAGCCCTTTGCATCTGATTTCCTAGGGCTAAAATGTACATAGCCAAAGGATTATGTGAAGCCAACATGGCCAAATTCATAGACATCTCTCTCTTCTGCATCGTCATTGAAAGTCTTTGGCTGGATTTATGGTTTCCTTGGTAGGGACTGTGACCCAATCCATCTCTCTCAGACATATCAGCCTAGTCACAGTGCAGAGTCTGCAGGAGGCCGGGTGATCATTTTCACATCTTCTGCCCATGGGCTTTAAGAGCATAGTCATTAGCATACAGCAGCTTGCAGATTACTGCACAACGGACTTTTAATCATGTTCTAAATCAATTGAATTGAGTGAGTTTCTCAGAAAAACTTCCTGGTGCCAACTTCCTCGTCCTTTCTTAAGTACTGAAGCATGGCTGCATGAAACCAATTTAGCCTGAAGCCATTATGTCTCCAGTTCTTTACTTCACTGGCAAGAGAGAATATGCCAGATAATCTCATTCATTCTGACAAAATAATTATATGTCAGGTAGAGAACTTTAGGTTATCAGTGACCCCAGGGCAGTTAAAATTGTTTAATAGCTAATCAAGTCCCAGACCACGGAGATCATCAAATAATTTTGCAAAGCCAGTAAATAGAGATATCTGGATTTTTGTCTCCAAAGATTAGTTTCCAACATTCTTCTGTACTCTGTTAGTGTCTAAAGCCATACTGAAATTCCAAGAGGACAGCACCGATAATGTCATTCAATCATATATCCCGATTGAATTAGGCCCTGTTTTTGTTTGTTTGGCTGCTGCTAATGGAGAGAAGATAATGTAGTAGCCAGTAAAGTTAAGTTTACTTTTTTTTTCCTTAAAGATTTCTGCGAAATTCCTTATAAACCTAATTTATTAATGCAAAGTCTAACAAGATAATAAAATTATTATAATTCTTTATTATAATTGCCCTTTTCTTAAGCATTTATCATGTGTAAGGTTATGAGTTATGTAAAGTCAATTCTTTTTATCTGTGGTAGTTGTGTTGTATAAATTCACAGCAAACACTGAATTAGTGAATACTGAACTATTGCTCCTAGAAGAAAAAGAAGGTTAGGTTCCTGCAAGTCTCTGGTGTACAGATTTCTGAAATTGAACCTGTCCCAGTGCAGCAAAAGATCTCACAGAGGAACTTACAGACATCACCCATGCCTCATAGAAGAGGTCTGCCAGCATTAGCAAAATGCTCATAGCCACAGGTTTAAAAGGTTTACAAGCCAGAGAAGAATAGAGATCAATATACTATGTACAATGGCGTTCAGTAGGCAGGTGCCCATGACCACAAAGGAGTGATTGCTGCTTAGTGTTTCTCCAAGACCTTACCAAGACCTGTCCAAGTTTTGATGTAGTGCTAGGCTCCAAAGCAAGCTAAGCCCAAAGGAGACTATGAGGCCATCACATGATTAGATTCAGAAATGCAGAGCATGTCTCATTCATTTATTTTTTCCCAGTGAAGGGCCTCAGGTAGTGGGAACCATTAGCTTGAGGTCATACAGATCTGACTTTATGGTTTATTAACTAAGTGATCTTTGGCAGGTTAAATCTCTAAATCTCTCCTGAGAAGTCATTATCTTTATCAACAACCTGTTAGGTTGCTGTCCCCACTTCATGAGATTCTGTAGATAAAGTAATAGTTCATGGCATATATTGGCTTCTTAATAAACATTAATTTTTGTCCCTTTGTTCCAAGTAGTTGATTAAACAGTAATACCTGAGTTGGCTCAGTCTTGTTTCTGTTCTCTATCTTGCATTAGCTAAGAGCTGGATTCTTGGTTTTGATTTGCTTCTGTTTCTGAGGCCTGGTTTGTATTTTGCACCTTAGAGGTGACTTAACACCCTGGCCTTGTTTTACATGTCTTGGCTGTGGTCTGTTTCCCAGAACACATAAGCTTTGACACTTACAATGGCTTGCAGGCCTCTGCCATGATTCTTGGCATATCTCCAAATATAAAAGGCAGAAGTTTTTAGATCTGCTTATTCATCTACCTTCCACAAAAGGGAGCCCGTATGAACACCTTCAAACATCCCACTTCAATCCATGTTCCTTGTAATAAAGTGGATTGGAGCTGTCTTCATAATGTTCTTTAAAGCACAGCTGAGAGATTTTCCTTAACCAAATCCTACCTCTTTCTCTTGTTAGTTAATAATTAAAAGTCATAGTTTCTCTAATTTTCCACCACACCTCACATAACAGGTTTCCTGGAAAAACTAAAATAGCTAGTTTTTAAGGCAAGGCAGTACCAGTTTTATTTCTGAACCACTATTACAATGGTATGTCAAATAAAGACACATGTCTTTACTTTTATTTAGAATTCTCCAATAGAAAAATTGCTTCTTATTAAAAATAGATCCATGAGAATCTCCTTCACCTTCTTTTATCCTGAGAAAGCTTTTCTTTAAAGATCATGAAATCCAAGGCTCTTTGGTTTTCTAGTGATTTTGTTGCATTTTGTACAATGAGTGTTAAAACAGAGTTTTCCGATTTATAATCAATCATGTCTCTTAAGATAGAAGCCATATGCAACTTGAAGAAACAGATCCAGATTATGAAACCTGTGCACGGAAATGGTAAAAGAACTGTGAATAAGACTTCTGTTCGTGGCCTCTAGAACTCTAACCACTGGGTTGCGCCCTTCCACCTATAATTTTTAAGACCCGTGTTTACTTAGGAAGCCATGGCCATTTTTACAGATTTTTTAAAAGTCATGTAGAAAATTCATTTTAATGTGACCCACCTCCCACCAACCCTTGTGGTGATATGGTTGGAATGTGCAATGCCAGAAGGCCTGGACGAGTATTTCCTTCCACCCATTCAATCTCATTTTAACCATGTGCTCTTGCCCTCGGGGAGGTGAACCCATCTCGCTTGTACACCAGCACTTCCATCACCTACTGCAGCACTCAGGACAGTGTTCTGGAAGAGAAGTGCTGCACCAATACTGTTGGCTGCAGGCAGTTTTAAATCTTTATTTAATCCTCTTTCCTAAAGCTTCTTAAAATTAAAAATGTGAGTAAATGTCTAGGTCAAATGGATGAAGCAGTTTTAAAAATTCACAGAAGCAGGGAAACTTCTATTTGGATCTCTAACTTAGAAACAACAAAAAAAGAAAAAAAATCAAAAAGGCAAAAGGGGAGAAAATGAATATTCAGTGTCTTTATAGAGCAAAAGGAATATTATTTTCACCAATATTCCATTAGGAGAAGTTACTCTTTGAGAGTTAAGGGGCAAGTTGGCTATATGTCATTTAAAGTTGTAGAGGGGGGAAGAGGAATGGGTAAGGGGTCATGAAAATTGACTATAATGTATATCGAGAAGCTAAAATAAAAAAAATAAAGTTGAAGAGATAGGTTAACAATGAAAACTCAGAATATATCTTTTAACTATGTATTTCCATTACATAATTATTTAAGGGGACAGAAAGCAAGATACATAATGGAAAGGGCACTGGATTTTTAGACAGAAGAATTTTAGTTTCAGTCTAACTACTCCCTATTAGCAGTGAGAACAAGTTATTTATAATCTCTAGGCTGCTGTTTCCTGTATCTTACACAGTCGCTATGGTTATTCCTGTCTTCTTCATGGGATTGTGAGGATTAAATGTGACTGTATTTGTAAAAAGTGTTTGAATTGTTTGAAAAATATATGAGGTAATAAAAACATTAGAAACTCTCATTCATACACAGGCCCTTATTATATCATGAGACCATTGTGAGTAGTCTCTTGACACCTCTCTTGGCTTCCTGTTATAACTTGTCCTGTTCAACTAGAACCAACGGTGCTAGTTTGGGCTTCTGAAATGTTGCTTTGCTCATGACATTACCTGCTCAAATACAAAACCGTAACCCAAACAAACTTTCTTTTTACTCTAATTTTACCATTGCTTACTAGATAAAACAAAAGATCCATAATATAGTTATCTCTTTCCAATTTTATCTTTGACATAAATTTTCACTTCACCTGAGCCAAATCATCCTCCTCGCTGCCTCTAATCATGCCCAGCTTAAAGACCCATTCACGATGATATCTATCTTCCAAGACGGAGTTCTTAGACAGCATCTTCAAGTGACTCAGCATTGCATAAAAAGGACTATACTTTAGTTCCACTTTCCTTCTGCCACCAAATAAACTTTGTGATCGTGGACAAGTCAATTAAACTCTCTAGACTTCAATTTTATCAACTTAAGATGAGATAATAATACTCCCAAGGTCTGGAGAAGAGAGTTCAAAATTCCCTTTCAACTCAAGACATGTAAAACAAGCAAATAAACACTTCCATGTGTTCTTGAGAGAAGTTCTCAAAGTATTTAGTTTCTTCATCACAAATAATGCTTACTATAATATGAAGCATTTAAGCGGCATTTGAATTCATTTGCACATAACCAGCTTTGGTAGTCATCAATCTGAAGATATGAATTCATAGTCTTTCAGATAATTGACCATATGAATTTCAATTGATTTCTATCATGAATCATGCTTACGTAAAACTTTTCATATCTCAGTTTCCTCCTTTGTCAGATAGGATATATATATATATTATAATGTATATTATAATAAAGGTACTTTACCATGCAAAGAACTGAAACATTCTGTGTAGCAAGGGAGAAGCACATAGAAAAAGAATTTGGGTTCAGCAGATTTTCTAATGACGACTCAGTTTTTGGCCTTAGATGCAACTCTCTAAAGGAAGAGGTGGCAAGAACAGCCCACGGTTTTTCTGGATTTATGCGCAGTTAATAAAAGTATCCACAGAACATTTTACAAAGTACTGAAGTATTTTCATTAATAATGATAACTAAACATTGACATAAAGTTGTTTTGTTAAGAAGCACACTTTATAAACCTTAGCTTTTGGGGGGGGGTGAGAGGACTATGGCCATTACACAGTAATATGAGGTTTGAGTCATTGGTAAGGATTGGGAAAGACATTTTCATTTGTATAAAATGTTTTAGGTTATTCTTCAGTCCTCTTCCCCTCATTCAATTTTCATTTTAGGTAACTGACAAGCGTTGGAGAGCCCTGAGCTCTGTTAATCTTTAAGTCAGTGGATGGAGATTAGTAGAAAGACTGGGTCTTGTGTTTTATCAGAAAAGTTAAGAGGACCAGACTTAGTTACTCATTAAAGCCTCCCTTCTAATGGGGAATTTCCTGTATTCCTGTTAAAGTTTACAAACTAATTGCTTATTAATGCCAGTTCTTCATTAATTTTAATAATGTATGAAATCTACACCTGCTTTTTTAGACTAGGACTTCAGTCAAAATCACAGCTGTTTATTGTTAATCAGAAAACCAAATCCTAAATAGATTCACTCATTCTTTCAGTACTTACTCAATGTCTATTAAGTTCTGGGCACTCTTCTGGTGACTGTGGCTACTGCGGTGGTTAAAAGTAATGTGCCTGACCTCATGGAACTTGCATTTTTATGGTAGTGGGGCAGACAGTAAAAAAGTAAATTAATAAATACAAACATACTTCCAAGTAGAGATAAATGCTGTAAAACCCTGAGCAGGGTAAGAGCACAGCATAGTAGAAGGGCTACTTTAGATGGAGGGGTCACAGAAGCCCCTCTGAGCAGGTGACATCCCAGCAGAGACCTAAATGAAGATCTCTGAGAGACCAGGAGTCAATCCATGAATCAGATATGCCATGGCCAATTCCTAAGCATTCTACACTGTGCTGGGTTCTAGAAGAAATACAGAATTCAGTCTTTAGAATATCTATAATCTGGCTGGAAAGACTGGCCCAGCATAAATGGAATTATTAGAGAATAGTCGATAAACTGCATGTTAGTGGCTCTGTTTAAAGAAGGGGTTCATAGATGGAAGATTGTAGGAGTTGCTGAGTATCTAGGGAATGTTTCATGGAGGACATATGAGGGTACTTCAAAACGTGTTGGAAAAACAGAATTAAAAGATAAGAATCTTTCCACGAACGTTTTGAAGTACCCTTGTACGTCTTCTACTTCCAAAGATAAAAAGAAGATCCTGAAAAATGGAGGATGATAGAAAATAACTCATGAGGAACAGGGGCAGAGAATGGGAAGCAGGAGCAAAGCACGGATGAGGGCCAAAGAAGAGGGTGAATTGAGCACCAACTGTATGCCAGGCCCTGTGGAAGGTGTTTGATGGAGGTTATTTCTTTGAATCATTTAACAACACCTGAGGCATTACTATGTGAAGATCTGGCTAAGTTTAGAGAGAATAGGTCTTCTCCAGGGCCATGCCAGTTTTAAAGGGGATTCGTAAGGGAGAATAAGGAAATTGCTTATCTTGTAAAGTTAAAGTTTTGGAGAGTGGAAGGAGATAAAGTTGGATAGATTGGATGGGTGTAAAGTATGTACAGGGCAGAGTGTCCAGAGCCTGCAAATAGGAAAACCAGTGAAGAGGTGGGGCAGGAACCCAGGGATGAAGCGAGAATTCAATTTTGAGTAGAGGCAGAGGAGTTGGGGGGTAAAGTATGAATCTGAGGACATGGTTATAGGAAAATAAGGAAGTGCAAGTCTCGCTGATTTTTATGAAAGATTTTAAAAAGGGAAACTAGTAGAAGGTATAGAAATGAGATAGCTGAGAAAAAGATTCAAAAGGTAGGTAGAGTCAGTGCAGTGTAACTGGGAAACCATGGGTTCAATTTGTGCATACTAAGAAGTTATTTAGCAACCTCACTTATTGCATAGTGCTTGGACTTAACTAGACACTTAAATATAGGTAGTTGGTTTTTGCAGCCTGAGTCATTTCCTCTAACCACATGGTTTACCAGCACTTTTAGCTTCTTCCTCTCTAATCCCACCTTTTCTACACATGCAGTGCTCTTGTGAGACCTCTGATGGCTTGCAATGAGGTACAGCCTAATTCTGACCTCTGCTTCTGCTCCTTTTCCCATTTAAACTTGCCTCTCCTGAGCCATGTTCTTGTAATTCTGGGTGGTAATATGTTATGGATGTTAGCAGTTCAATGCATTCCCTTACCAAATTAACATGCCCATTGTTACTATAAACCCTTTGAGTTTAAAGAGAGATAGCACATGTGCGAATTTCAGTTTTCATGACAAATCAGTGGGAGAATAATTGAAGAGATAATATGTTTCTGAGCTCCAGAGAATTGGTTCCTTAATTTGGAAAATAAATAATTAACGATCATTCAGAACCAAATATTGTTATTAGTAGTACGGGAAATAGGTTTTGATATACACAATAAAACAATCTTACAAACAAATAGTCGACAAACAAAAATATGAACATGTCAGAGATACTTCTTTCTTCTCCTAATTAATCTTTTAGTTAATCAACATTAGTAGCGATATCTGGGTGATAATCGGTTGCCCTGGAGTGATGTGCCCAGCACTATGCCATGCTCATGCTCCTCCGCAGCAACACTGCCATAGTCACTGCTGTCTTCTCTTCCATTAGAATCTGTTACCATTGTAAACATTCAATTAAATTGTTAGCTCCTATCAGTGGCATTGATGAGCTAAAGGAAAAAAAAAAAAACCAGTGAAATGTTTCCCCTTTACTATGGATTGATTTGTGTCTCCCCAACCCCCAAATTCATATGTTGAAACCCTCACCTCCAAGGCAATAATATTTGGAAATAGAGCCTTGGAAAGTAATTAGGGTTAGTGAGTGCATGGGAGAAGGGCGGGGTTCATGGTAGATTAGTGGCTTTGTAAGAAGAGGAAGAAAGAGAAGTTGCTGTATGTCTGCCATGTGAGGACACAGCAAGATGGTGGCCACTGGCAAGCCAGGAAGAGGGCCCTGACCAGAAACCAAATCAGCTGGCACCTCGATCTTGGACTTTTCAGTCTCCAGAACTGTAGGAAATAAATGTCTGTTGTTTAAGCTACCTGGCTATGATATTTTGTGATAGCAGCCCAAGCACACTGGTATACCTTTAGAATGGAGAAAATTCATTAAACTCATCATCATTCTCACTGTTATCACTGGGGTTTATTCATTTTTTTCATCTAAGGAAATGACCAATAATCCTAATGTTTTTGAGTGTTTTTTTCCACAAATTAGTAGATTGGAGTAGATCTCTATGTTATTTGCTCTCATAACAATTTATTTTTCCAAGTATAAAGTTGCTTATTAGCCTTTTTTTCAAATTCTCAGGTTTTAAATCTCATTGAATAGATGACATCACAAAGGAAATGAATGTCTTAGTCAGTCCAGGAGCCCAGAATCACAGGCCTTAAATTTCCAGACATTAAGGCAGCCTGTCTTTTCTTAAGAAGTATCACCTGAGTTTGGGGAATTGGGCTCTTCTGAAATTAAATTCTGGGTTGATGAATTTCAGATGACTGGCTTCTAGTTTTTTGTTCTATGAGAAATGAAATCTCATTGGGATTCTTGTAAAGAATTGTACTACATTGTCCCAGAAAGAGGGAAAGTGCTAGAACAAATGGTATCATTTAAGGCGTTTCTTATGACTCATTAAAATAACAAAAAACATCATGATATTCTGCTCTCTCAATAGTCTGGATGCCAAATGTGTTAACCATATAATTGATTTAATTAGCAAATGTTTGCTATGGCACTCCTATGTGACAGACAATGTGATATGAGCTGGGGAAGTAAAGATGCATAATATTGGATTGTATCACCCAGAGAGCTAAAAAGTCTAGTGCAGGAAACAGATATGTAAATAATTAATTGCACACCAATGTGAGGAGTAGTAATGGAGACAAATTTTGCAATGGTTATGGAACCCTGTGGAAGTACTGTCTATGTTATTTAAAAATTCTGAATTGTATATTGTCAGCAGGAATACAGGTGCACACATATGTATGACTGTAGCATATACACTTGAAATGTCCTATTAGTTAGAAATATTAAAGTATAAAGCACCTCACAGAAACATTTTTGCATTAAGTTCACCAGGGGTGAAATAACTGTATTCAATAAACTCAAATACATCATCTGCAGAGATCCCAATGACTCTGCAAACATTCACAGGCATGAAAAACACCTCCAGTGTGGATCTGTTACTACTGCTAAATAACAGCATTTCCCTGTCTTTACATTTATCTCACACTTTTAAGCTGTCTTGTTAGATCTCTGAAATATCACTGTGCTTACAACTGAAGTGGAAAGAAAGAATTGTAGGATTTAATTGGCAGTTCTACCCCCATGTAGCCTTATAGCAAAATGTTCTTGGGAAAAATTGATACATATTTTAAAATATACTTGCCTATATATCCTTTTTTCTTGTATTTTCTTTGTCTGGCTTTGGTATCAGGGTAACGTTGGCCCCATACAACTAGTTTGGAAGGGTTCTGTCCTCTTTAATTTTTTCAGAAGAGTTTGAGAAGGACTGGCATTAATTCTTCCTTAAATGTTTGGTAGAATTCACCAGCGAGGTCATCTGATCCTGGGTTTTTCTTTGTTGAGAGGTTTCTGACTATTGATTCAATCTCCTTACCTGTTATTGGTCTGTTTAGGTTTTCTATTTTTTTATTTTTAAGTTTTGGTAGGTTGTATGTGTGTAGGAATTTATCCATTTCTTCTAGGACATCCAATTTGTTAGTGTGTTCATAGCAGTATCATGATCTTTAGTATTTCTGTGGAATCAGATATAATGTCTCCTCTTTTATTTCTAATTTTATTTTAGTCTTCTCTTTTTTCTTCTTAGCTAGTTTAGCTTTTCTTAGTTTGTCAGTTTTCCTTATCTTTTCAAAAAACCAAGTCAGTTTTATTGATCTTTTTTTATTATATTTCTAGTCTCTATTTCATTTATTTGTACTCTAATCTTTATTGTTTCCTTACTTCTGCTACCTTTGGGCTTAGTTTGTTCTTTTTCTATTTCTTTGGGGGTATAAAGTCAGGTTGTTTATTTGAGATATTTTTTCTTTCCTGATATAGGCATTTGTTGCTACAAACTTAGTACTGATTTTGTTGCATCCCATAAGTTTTGCTGTGCTGTGTTATTTTCATTAGTCTCAAGATGTTTTTGGATTTCCATTTTGATTTCTTCTTTGACCTGTTGTTTGTCCTGAATGTATTGTTCAATTTCCACAAATTTGTGAATTTTTCAATTTACCTCCTGTTATTGATTTCTAGTTTCATACCCCTGTGTCCAGAAAAGATACTTGATGTTATTTCAGTATTCTTAAATTTGTTAAGACTTGTTTTGCAGTCCAAATGTCATCTACCCTGGAAATGTTCCATGCGTGCTTGAGAAGAATGTGTATTCTGTTGTTGTTGTTGGGTAGAATGTTCTGTATATGTCTGTTAGATCCCTGATGAACATCAACACAAAAATCCCCAACAAAATAATAGCAAACTGAATTAAACAGCACAATAAAAGGATCATACATGATGAACAAATGGGATTTATCCCACACATCAATAAATGTGATACACTGTATTAAGAGAATGAAGGATAAAAAACATATGATCATCTCAATAGATGCAGAAAAAGCACTTGACAGAATTCAAAACCATTTTCTGATTTAAAAAATGCTCAATAAACTAAAAATAGAAGGAATGTGTTTTAACATAATAAAGGCCATAAATTAAAAGCTGGCATCATACTCAATGGTAAAAACCTGAAAGCTTTTCCTCTACAATGAGGAACAAGGCAAAGGATGCTCACTTTTGCAACTTGGCTTCAACATAGTACTGGAAGATCTATCCAGAGCAATTAGGCAAGAAAAAGAAATAAAAGGCATCCAATTTGAAAAAAAAAAGTTAAAAAGTCTCTGTTTGCAAATGATGCATTTGTATACATAAAAAACCATAAAGATTCCACCAAAAAAACTGTTAGTACTAAAAAACAAATTCAGTAAAGTTGCAGGATAAAAAATCAATGCACAAAAATCATTTGTATTTCTGTACACTAGCAATGAACTGTCTGAAAAGGAAATTAATAAATAATCCCATTTATGATAGCATAACAAACCCCCCAAACTCAGGAATACATTTAACCAAGGAGATGAAAGACATACTCTGAAAACTACAAAACATTGATGAATGAAATTAAAAAAGACATGACTAATGTCTAAATGGAAAGATATCCTGTGTTCATGGATTAGTAGACTTAATACTATTAAAATGTCCATACTACCTAAAGTGATCCACAGATTCAATGCTATTCCCATGAACAGCCCAATGGGATTTTTTAAAAGAAAGAGGAAAAAAACAGCCCTAAAGTTCATATGGAACAACAAAAGATCCAGAATAGCCAAGAAAAACAAAGCTGTAGGCATCACACTTTCAGATTTCAAAATATATTAGAAAACCCCAATAATGAAAACAGCATGGTACTGGCATAAGAACAGATAT
Source organism: Cynocephalus volans (assembly GCF_027409185.1). Classification (NCBI taxonomy): domain Eukaryota; kingdom Metazoa; phylum Chordata; class Mammalia; order Dermoptera; family Cynocephalidae; genus Cynocephalus; species Cynocephalus volans. The sequence continues at coordinate 18,454,145 of NC_084466.1, forward strand.
ATAAAAATTTTTCTTTTATATAAAAACAAACTAATGGAACAGAAAAGAGAGCCCAGAAATAAACCACACATATATGGATAACTGGTCTTCAACAAAGGTGCCAAGAATATGCAATGGGGAGAGGATAGCATCTTTAACAATTAATGTTGGGAAAACTGTATATTCACATGAAAAATAATAAAACTGGACTCCTATCTTACATCATACATAAAAGTCAATTCAAAACGGATTAAACACTTAAACACAAAACCTGAAACTGTAAAGTAATTAGAAGAAAACACAGCGGAAAAGCTTCTTGGCATTCGTATTAGCAATGATTTCTTGAATATCTAACCAGAAGCACCGGCAACACAAGCAAAAACAGGTAGAGGGACTACATCAAACTAAAAGCCTTCTGCACAGTAAAGTAAACAATTACCAGAATGAAAAGACAACCCACAGAGTGGAGGAAAACATTTGCACACCTTTTATCTGATAAGAGGTTAATATCCTATAAATATAAGGAATGCCTACCACTCAACAGAAAAAAGACAACCTGACGTAAAAATGTGCAAAGCACTTAGACATTTGTCTTCTTTCCAAAGAAGACATACAAATAGTCAACAGGTTTATGAAATGGTGCTTAATATCACTATACATAATGGAAATACAAATGAAAACCACAGTGAGATATCACTTCACACCTGTGAGGATGGCCATTATCACAAAAGAAAAAAAAACCCCAAAAGACATACAAAAAACAAAAACAAATACTAAAACAAAACAACAACAAAAGACAACAAGTGATGGACAGGATGTGGAGAAATCAGAACCCTTGTACTCTGCTGGTGAGAGTGTAAAATATCGCAGCCACTATGGGAAGGAGCATAGAGGTTTCTTAAAAAATTAAAACTAAGGGCCGAGCCCATGGCGCACTCGGGAGAGTGCGGCGCTGGGAGCGCGGCGACGCTCCCTCCGTGGGTTCGGATCCTATATAGGAATGGCCGGTGCACTCACTGGCTGAGTACCGGTCACGAAAAAGACAAAAAAAAAAAAAAAAAATTAAAATTAAAACTGCCATATAACTCAGCAACACAAATTCTGGGTATATATCCTAAAAAGTTAAAGTTATGATCTCAAAGAGATAACTGCATTCTCATGTTCATTGCAGCAATACTCACCATAGCCAAGATAGAGAAACAACCCAAATGTTCATGGGAAGATGAATGAAAAGAGAATATGTGGTATATCCAGTCAGGGGAATATTATTCAGTCTTAAAAAGAGAAGGAAATCCTGTCACATGCTACCCCGTGGATGAACCTTGAAGACATTATGCTAAGTGAAGTAGGCCAGGCACAGAAGGACAAATACTGCATGAATCCGCTTATATAAGGTATTTAAAATAGTCAAACTCATAGAAGCAGAGAATAAGATGGTGGTTAACAGGGGCCAGGGGAAGAGGGAATCGAGGAGTTGTTTCTCAATGGGTATAACATTTCAGTTTTGCGAGATGAGTAAGTTCTCGGGATCTGCTGTACAACACAGTGCCTATAATTAACAGCATGATATTGTGCACTTAAATATTTGTTAAGAGGGTAGATCTCACGTTAAGTATTCTTAGCACACTCATACCCATACACACACACCCAGCAAAGACCAAAAAAAAAAAAAAAACAAAACACAAAGGGACACAAGGAAGTTTTTGCAGATAATGAATATTTGCTACGTTGAGTGGGTTCTGGTATCACAGATACATCCATATGTCCAAACTCATCAAATTGTCTATATTAGACATGTGAAGTTTTTTGTATATGTTATACCTCAGTAAAGCTGTTAAAAATACAAAGACACACATGCACACACACTTACCATGCAAGAATTTGAAGACTATGTTTCAAAGCTTACTGTAGTATTATATTCATAAAGTGGTTATGACTTCACACACATTAGTGCAGCTGATTCTGTATAGTTATAAGTACATAATAAATGCAAAGGTATATTTCCCATGTATTATAACTTAAGGATTTATTCAAAGAATTTCAAGATCTAGGAGTAAAAATGTCTGATGGACCAACCACCTTACTTGTTGCCCACATTTTAAATTTTATTTATTTATTTATTTATTATTTTTATTTATACATATTTATGGGGTACAGAGTTGACTATCAGTACTTGTGTACAAGATGTGATGAGCAACTCAATATTATTAGCATGTTAGTCATTACAAATCATAATTACTTTTTGTGTCCTTTACCCAATTACTACTTATCCTCCCCCCCCCTTTCCCACCTCTAGTAACTATAGGTCTGTTCTATCCTGAATGTTTGATGTTTTATCATGGTCTTTCTTTCTCTTCCTTCCTTTCTTTTTCTTTTTCTTTCTTTCTTTCTCTCTCTCTCTCTCTCTCTCTCTCTCTCTCTCTCTCTCTCTCTCTCTCTCTCTCTCTCTCTCTTTCTTTGCTTCTTAGCTCCCACTTATGAGTGAGGACATGTGGCATTTCTCTTCCTGTGTCTGGCTTATTTCACTTAACATAATTTTCTCCAAGATCATACATGTTGCTGCAAATGGCAGAATTTCATTCTTCTTTATGGCTGAGTAATATTCCATTTTGTATATATACCACATTTTCCTTCTCCAGTCATCCATTCATCAATGGATGTTTAGGTTGGTTCCTTATCTTGGTTATTGTAAACAGAGCTGTGCTGAACATGAGAGTTCAAGTGTCCCCTCAACATGATGATTTCCATTCCTCTAGGCATATACCCAGAAGTGGGACCTGAATTCTGGAAAGAGCCTACACAATTTCCATTTTCCCTCAAGTTAATTCATTGTATCATATTCAGATGTTATATTGGATTCATTATGATATAATCAACTTTTAACCAAAGAAAGCACACACAATTTTGTTTGTTTGTTTGTTTCATTTATGGTTATCTAGATCATCTTCCTGTGCAAGGCAGAAATGTAATCATTTTGACCACTAAACTCCAATGAGAGCCCTACTGAATTTCTTCCAAAGTATTAGGGAGGCATCTGGTGTTGATTTTCTGGAAGCATGGTGAAGTTTGGGTAAGTATCTGCTATGCTTCTATCTTTAACACTGTACATCAAAGAACAACCACTTGTGACCTTTTTGAAGTCATGCATATGCAAAACATATTTGCTAGTGTAGGAGTATAAAATTCAATTGATGTAATGTCAAGTAGAGACATCCTGAAGGGGAGGAATTTATGAGAACTATAAGTTAGCAAAAGGGGCTCAAGTAGTTTAAATCCAATGTGATTTTTGAAATCTGTTTAAAATCATTTTTAAACCTTCATTGTAATGTTTAAAAAATAACCTTGTTGATACTGCATATAATATTCTTCTGAAAATATTACACCACATATGCTCTTGCAACAAAAGAATAAAACATGCTTATTTGTCCCAATTTTAAAAATTATTATTTTTGCTGAGTTATTGAATATGAGTTATTTAATCTGTATTTTCACATGCTGATTAGCTACCCTGAAAAAATGCATGGGGGGTATTGATCATCTTTATAAAATAAAGTCTAATGTTTTTATGCTCAGTGTTTACTATTATTGGACTGAAGAGGTTTGTACTGCTGGGATAATATGCACTGCTAATGCATGATTCTCTAGTACACATGGATTCCTAAAGCAACAAAAACCCTACCAAATCCAGAGTTTGCTTAAATTCTAACTCATAGTTTCACCTTCATTTTTAGATGACATTATTATACTTATTTTTGCAAATAGTATCATTTCCCAAGTGGCAAAGAAATGGGAACTAGTGCAGTTTGGATGGTTGATTATGACCTCTTATTTTCATATATCACTATTTATAAGTCATAAATTTCCTGTCGAAGATTGAACACACCTCTAGCGAAAATTTTAAGATGATTTAAAGGCCTATCCTGGGGGGTCCTCTAGTGATGCAGTACAGAAAGACCACAGCATAAATGCATAGAACCCTCTGATATTTAGATCTATGTAACAGTGTCCATACAACACACAATCCAACACCTTTATCCCCAATGACTATTTTCTGTAACTGGAGGTCTATGCTGGGAAAGACCTCTTCCTGCTTCCAAGAGAACCATGAAGACGGGAATACAGAGTGAGTATGTTATAATGGCAAATAATTTATGCTTAAGTTCAACTGCTAGAGCAAAGTACAGGCAAATGGAAATATATCCAGTGGCCCCTAAAAAAAGTTTTATGTTCTTGCTGGCTTATGGTAGCTCCATTTTTGTGTTGAGCTCCGTCACAGCAAAATCTTGAAGATATTTTAAGTAGATTGTGAGATGGGATCAAAGGAATGTTTTTTGGAGAAAGAGGCTTATGTAAAGAACCTTGCACCTTTCATGAGTGTACTGCTTTCATCGGCAAATACTTTAGGAAAGAGTAACGACAATGGTATTCTTGGATAGGAATCAAACAATTTCTTTGGTTCAGAGTCATTACTGAACTATTATTGTAGTGTATGGCTGCCACTCCCAGCTTTAACCATTCAATGCCGAAGTCAAGGAAGAAGAGGGATGTCTGGAGAGTTCATGTGTGAGGTGGAAAATAATTAGGTATAAACATGACGCTCTTCCTTTCTTTAACATGGAGAGACTCTTTTTCTTATATCTGCAATTTCTTGAGTGGGGGCCCAGCATTTTTCAACTCAGGGCCTTTGCACATGTTGTGTCTTTCTCTTGCATGCCTTCCACTCTCCTGTGTTTTCTCATTCTTCTTGCTCACACATATTGCCTTGCTGGTTTTGCCCGAGTGCCATCCTCTCTGAGACACTGAGCATAACCCTCTGGTCCAGGTTAGGTGCCATCCTTGGACTCCAATGCATATTATGCACATACTACACTGCCCTGTAATTGCTGTTTGGCTCTTCTGTCTCCTTCCTGGAGACTGCAAATATCTTGAGAACAAGAACTGATGCCTTTGCTATATTCACTGTTTCTTTTTTCATGCTTAGCAGAGTACAGGTCAGCATATGAATGGCTTTTTTATGGCATTCATGGGAAGGTAGGAAGAATATTAAGCAAGACATGCTATGTTTTGAGATATTCATGCTATGGTTTTTCAATCTTCATGAAATAATTATTTTAAGATAATTATGCATAGGTTATATATAAAATGTTAGAAATAGTCATATGTCTATGTTATTGTTGATATATATGTATATCAGTTACACAATTAGATAGTAACTTTTATTAAAACCCAAACCAATGACTCCTCCTTAGTTTTTAGGTTCTATTATATTTATCACTTCACTTGTACAAGGTCTCCAGAGGAAAAAAATCACCTAAGAGCATGGTCAAAAATAAATTTATTTAGAAGGGGAAATAGATGGTAGAAAAATACCTTAATCATTATTGACATTGAATAAATGCTTACCTGCAAAAATCACTTGGAAAGTTTATCTATATGAAAATTCAAACCCTACAATTTTCTCAAGGTCATTAGTTTTTGGGTGTCCTGTAACACTTGTATTTTTGGCAAAAAGCAAAATATTGGTAGCTGTTATTACCTTTTTTATTATTATTATTTTTTATTGTGGCTCCACAAGATAAAAATTCACATATACATCACTGCACAATTTTTAAGACAAGGAGATCTGATAAGGGGAAAAAAATCTTATGAGTATTGCTAACTTTTTGAACAAGAATCACTCAGAAATTTTGTCTTTTCTGAAATTTTAAACTAAGGAAAGTCACCACTACTGTTTCGTAGATGCTTGAATTTGTATTCCAGGCCATGGAACTTCTGTGTTACCTCTGCTGAAGTTCCAGATAAAAACCTCAGATACAGCCTCCTCATTGTCAAAGCACATTTGCAATTGAGCTCTATATTGAATAATTTTCTTTAAGCCAGGCAAACTTTTTTAAAAAAGAAAGGGTATATGGAAGTCAGACACAAAGCTTCCCAAAACATGAAGCCAGATTTTCAATGATTTAAATGGCTAATTTGGGGTCGACCCCGTGGCGCACTCAGGAGACTACGGCGCGCTCACTGGCTGAGCGTGGTGCGGCCAGTCACAGAAAAGAAAAAAAAAGGCTAATTTGGATAAAATTTTATATCAGTTAAACCCTCTGATTCTTCATTATAATCCTCAATCAAATCATGTCATCCTGAAAGAGACAATAACATACACCATATGTGCTTTTTTCTAAGTTGTCGATGTATAATTTTCAGTTAATTTTAACAACCCTCTATATGGAAGACTGTTCATCATTGAAAATTCAAAACAGAGTTAACCAAATATGCTCAGGTGCATAAAGAACAAAGGAATGTGACAAATGATAGAAGATGTAGAAAAGAGAGATTGTCTTTTAAGGTCAAGATGGCACATGCCAGGCATGTGTATCAGAATGAAATCGTTCCTTACTTCTTTCCCAGTGTGGCACCATTAATCAATTACAATGCTCAATCCTACTGAGCTCAGAACTACAGGTAGCCACAACCATTCTATCAGATCAGTGACACCAAAAGCTATCTCTGTTTCTAGACTTCCTTTGTACTCCTGTTGGCATAATTGCTCAATGATGTCTTAGCAGACTTATAGACTCACTGTTGCAAAGGACTAGAGGTCAGTCATCTGGTTTAAACAATTGCTGCAGAATCACCCAGAAAAGGTATAATCTCTGTTGGAAACTTATACACGTAGAGAATCCTGCCTCATGCATGCCCGTACCACTTTCAGATAGCTCTTAGGTTAGAAAATTGTTCTTCATTAGCATTTAAATATGTCTTTTTGTAAAATCCTCACAGAGTAACTAATTTCTCGAAAAAAGATAGACCTTAAGTCTTCAGCACTGAGTCATCTGGAAGTCTCTCCTTCTAGCCTTTTCTTTATGAAAAATATATTTAAATGCTTCAGTTGCACCTCATATGGCATAGTTCCCAGGCCCTTTACCATCTAAAAAGGATAATTATTCTTTTAAATTAATAGTTGCAACTAATATTTTAATTATCATATTATCCATCTGGTGGAGTTCATTTTTAAGCATAAAGAAAAGAATAAAAAGATAAAAGATACAAAAGACTATATCATCTGAGTTGTTTGCATTTAGAGATATCCAGAACTTTTAAAAACAATGACATCTTATTTAATTTTGTTTATTAATACACAGTTTTAAAAATGATTTGTGAAGCACTACCACTGGGTAGCACACAAATACATATCTTTCCTCCATAAAACTGAATACAGTGGTGAATCGGAGTTGAAGTAAGGTCATCTATGTCCTCTACATGTAAACATATCCACATGTATCCCCGTCTTTTGCTAAGAGTAGAAAACCAGAGGATTTTGTGTGTTCTGCTTTCAACCCATTCTTTTGAGACTAATGTGATATTGATTTACATTATTGTTGCCAACACACAAACATACTCTTTAATCGATTTCTTCAGCCAGAATGGATTATCTGCTTCATATTTAAATGATTGCCAGAATATATTGATATTAGATATGGACACAAATATGTGTGCCTCACTCTCTCTATATGTATACACACATACATATGTATACATATGTATATATACACTAGGGTACTTCAAAAAGTTCATGAAAAGATTTGTACTATCTTTGATTCCATTTTTCCATGAACTTTTTGAAGTACCCTGGTGTATGTATATATACACATACATATACACAGATATAGTTATGTTTAATGAACTTCCTTAATTTTGTTAGTAAAATAAAAAAAGTATCAGATAAGGAGTGGAAGATGTGATTCTAGTTTTACTTCTTTCATGTATCTTGGGCATATATCTTTGTCATAAATCTCCTTTTCCTCATTAGTAAAATAAAGGAGTTGAAATTCTAATCCAAAACATTGTGATTTATGAAAAACTATCTCGAAATTCCAGTCTGACACATAATAAGTTATTATATATTCCACATTCACCCCAATATTGAGTTCAGACCTTGATAACTTAGGAATTTGAGGAGACATTTTTCAATTAAGAGGAACCTGTCGATTATGCAGTAAATTTATCATTAGTCCCAAAGAAAGTCTAGTGGTGTAACTTACTACCTGAAAGCGATTATGGTTAATATCACTTTCATACCATTACACTTCATACATTACAGTTAAAATATCTTGAAAGTGAAAACCAGGGGACTTAATGTTTTGGTGATCACAAAGATGCCCCAACATATATTCACTGAAAATATTAAACTACCCAGTTGTATTCCATGCCAGAATGCTAGATGGAACTGACTCAGAGGTATGAAGCATCTGTCTAGGTAGTTTTCCCAGAAAGGAAATTAATATTTATTTTCAGATACTTAGCTTTTATATCCACATTATAAAGTAAGTGGTGAGTAGTTAAATAGAGCTGCAAGTTCCTTGCAGAAAGGGATGCGTCATATTCGCCTCTGAGTTTTCAGTCTGTGGTGACATGCATAGGGTAGATACTCGAAGATTTTTTTACAAGCAAATATTTACTTGGTCATATGCACCACAAGCTTCTTCTCTGGGTCTCACAATCCCCACAGAGCCTGAATAACTGACCCAGTGAGAACAAAATTGTCTTTAGATAGAGTTATGCTGAAGAATGTTTTCTTTGTTAGCAGGTGAATGCTAAAAGTACTTTTTCCCAAAATGGTTCCTTACTAGCACCCAGACTTAGGCACTGTAAAAACAAAATAGAGTATGAGGATACTTCAAAAATTTCACAGAAAAATAGAATTAAAAGAAAGATAATATGAATCTTTCCACAAACATTTTGAAGTACCCTTGTATATGTTATATTGCTCTATTCATTTATCTTATCTAAAGAAATAACAGAACATTGAAAAAATATACACAAGTTATATATTTATAACAGAGAAAATAAAACAATCATGGAAATTGCCTCTGACGTTATTCTTTCTAGTAAATACAATGAACGAACGTTAAGGAACATAGCTATAAACATTTATGTACCTATGAACAGCACGGGGTGAATAATTGGATAATCAGGCTATACAAATCCAATTTTAAAAATATAATCACAAGATTAGACCATGAATATCTACAATGGGTGTAATAATATATCTTGATTTTACTGAAGTATTTGATGTAGTGTCTCATAAAATTTTATTCACAAAATTAATTTATACTGTCTATTCTAATTCACTGAGCACGGTCCGAGAAGCCAGACTTGATTTTGTGTAGGAAATAAGATTAAGAGCAAATAAAAAGGTTAAGAAATAACAAGGGATTATGCTTCAAAAAAACCTAATAAAACATCTCAAGCATTGAGCTTTGTTTAACTCTTTGCTGATTCATGATGATGTAAGTGTTACTTGAGTGAGTAATTCAGGGTATCTAGAAAGATCAAAGAGTGCCCAGCATAGCTCATTCTCATTTCTAACAGTGTCTGTCTTCTAGTAGGCACTCAAGAGATACTGGATGAATAAATTAATAGCATCTTAGAGGTGCTAAACATCACTACTTAAGTTGTACAGAGAGGGACGGTGGGATGCAATAAGGTTAGGTCATTTGCCCAAGGTTAGGAACTTAGCAACCATTAGACCCAGGACCATAACTTTGTTTTCTTGAGTCATGATAAGCACTAATCTTTGCTAGGTGGTCAAAATTCAGAGGTTCTACCTGTAATATACATGAAGGTCAAGGAAGTTTTACAGCAGTATTAAATAAATGAACAGCAAAATCACGGCACTATTTATTGTCATCATTTGCAGAAAATGCTTTAATTGTATACTTTCTGTCAGGTGTAATAATGACATTTGAGGTGTTCTTCAAAACTAACAGAACACCATGCAAGTTTTCCCATTTAGCTTTCAAATTTCCTAAATGATCACTTAGGTCTGTTAACCCTGACTATGGATTTCACCCCAGGGTTCTGTAGCATGCTCTCATAGATAGAGCACTGAGAACCTAGGGTTCATTTTTAACTTCATTTATCTCTGAGCTAGTAGCTTGGGACTGATCACACTGCCTTAGTTTCTTTACTGTAAAGCTTGGATAAAGCTTATTCTTTTTTCCATTGAAAACTGGCAGAGGGAAGATTAATGTGCAAAGCATATGACAGGTGTTTCATTAGTGTATCATCTTCAAAGTCATTTGAGAATTTACTATTGATGTGACACATCCCAAAAAATAGGCACAAAGATCAAAAGTTGTCATATTTCTAAAATCAGTGTCACTTAATCCACATTTACTTAGGTGTTTGTGAAAATGCTAAAGTTCCCTCATCCTTTTTTTGTGAAGTCTCAGAATCATGCTTAAATATCACAAGGTAAATGAGGTACAAACAATACTTACTTGTAAAGATTAATTTAAAAGAAAATAGCAGAATGACAGCACTTAAAAAGATACCAAGAGTACTTGGGAGGTACAGGGGATAATTAACAAATTGTGATATTGTCTATTTGAATATGATCCACAATTCGATTTCTGGCAGGAATTCAGGTAGGAGTACATTAAATTTCACAAGGCATATGCTAAACGGGGGTGATGATAATCCTCTAGATTTGGGTGTTTTAATTCTGTACTAAGAATGTATCCTGAAAAATATAAGCAATGAATGCCTGCATCTGAAGGTTCTAGTGAGGCAGGCAGGTTTTGGGAACTTTGCCTTAATGACTTTAGAGCCACCTTGAAAATTCAAGACTAGTCCTGATCATTTGCACAAGGACAGGATTCCCTGTTAAGACATAATAGACAATGCAGTTCAGGAATTCTTAATGAGCAAATCAACTTGGGTACCCATTCAATACCAGGTTCCTTCCTCTATCCAAAATTCTGGGATTTCCCTGGTCCAGTCCACATGCTGCACCCCTGGTGGAGCTAGGGAGCCAATGTCTCTGATAGGAGGGTGTTGCTTTTCTCAAGTGTGTTGGAAAGGGAATGGGGTGGAGAACCACTGATGGATATAAATGGGGATTAAATGAGAAGAAAAAGCTCATATTTTTTATTGCTTTCCTCTAAAAGGCCAATTAATCAAGGTAAGTATGTTATAGATAGAAGAACAGAAATGTGAATTCAATAGCCAGTTGGAGCTTAGAAAATATTTTGGAGATAATTTAGTACAACCTCCTCATTTACATATGAGATAAATGTGGTCCAAAAGAGCTAAATTATTTGGCAGAGGTAACACAGTAGGAGTCAAAGTTAAGACTAAAACCCAGGTGTCTTGATTCCCATCTGCATGCTAGCTGGACAACTCACTCTCCCCTGAGTGGGTCAAAGGTGGAGGCAAATGTTTTATAACACATTATTCAGCTAATATACTAAGCTCTTTGCAGGGCACGCTGTTAAGACTCAATGTTAAGAAAATGCTCCCAACCATGAGAACGCCAAGGAAAGTGGTGGGAGCATCTTCTCTTGAAAGAATTAGAGGCAAACTAGATAATGATATAAACAAAGTGGATAAAAAGCTGAAATGTGAAGTTTCTTTCATCCGTATTTTGTATTACTCTGGTTAACCACGCTGGAGAAAACAGTTTTAGAGATGCCCCTCTTTGCTTGTAGTACTGAATGACACATTTTCCTGATGTGAGTATCAGTTCTCCTAGCATGAAAAGATGGGCTGTGAAGGCACAGGCCTTGAGAGAGGATGAGCTCATGCTGTTTTGTGTGTTTTTGAACTTTCTACTTTATGATCCTCTCCAATGTCTGATAGGACACTAAGAAAACTCAAAGTAAGCAAAGAGAAAAACAGGAATAGGTCAAAGCACAAAGAAGGCCATTTGTCCTGGGAATAATATTTCACAATCAGATTTTTAAAAAAATTTCTACTTCAGTTTCAGGCAACAGAATCTGTTGTTTTCACTCCCTAGCATTCTACATCATGGCTCAGCTTTACTGTGTAGTAAAACATAACAACCCTCCCTTGCAATGTCCAAATATTGTTGAAGAATTCTCCATTTGGATCACAAAGGGATTCCCAAACAATGCCTGGTGCTGAAAAATCTCCTTCCTCAGGCAGAGTCAATCATCTTTTACATTTGCTGAACATATGAGAGAGAAATGATTTTATTCTTGAAAAGATCTCTCACTCACAATTGTTCTGCGAAGCTGGAAGAGTCAGTGAAGGTCTAAAAGGTAATGGTTTCTAAGTATTCCTCACTGAAGCAATCAATTACATCATTTAAAACAAACAGGCCCGACACCAATGGGCCCAGGAGAAATGACACTGTACAGCATACAGAATTCACCAAGAACCAGAAGAAAACATCCTAATTAATTATTATATTTCTATCATAAAAATGGTAGTGTTTTGCTCCAGTAAATCATTTAGATATTAGCCAATAACTACAGGGTATCTATCAGGTTAAAAATTTCAAAAATGATTTGTATCTATCTCTCTGTGTCATCTGTGTAGGTACTTACTGAGTAATGTTAGAACGTGTAGGATTTTGACTGATATATAGTGAAGACTAAATGCAAACTTCCTCAATTTCTGCTACTTTTTCATACCATTTGCTATTTCGTTAGTCAATGTCTGTGAATATGTGTTAAATAATGTGTTTCTTCCACAAAGGATTTAGCTTTATTTAAAAATATGTATAAAATAAAGTAAGATTTAGAAAGTCAAGCTAGATAAAAAATGGTAGGATATATGGATGAAAACAGAGGGGAAATAGTACAATATCACACGGTTACTAAATCTGGGACAGAAATTTTGCTACTCCAAGTTTCCTAAAAAAAGATAAAAAAAAAAAAATATGATGAGTTTAGAAGATTCCCCAGTTGTTCAGGATCTGAATGGCATTTCTTGCATGAGTGGCACTAAATTGCATAGTAGACAAGCTCTCTGCATTAAATACAGAAATGAGTTGCAGTCCCTTACAACGTAAAATGAGGGGATTTTTATAACTAGTTTAAGAGAATCAGATCTGCCAGCACCACACGTTGTCCAGGGACTCTATACACATTTCTTTTAGCTTCGCTGAGTATAATTCACCAAATGCTGATTTCTTTTAAAACTGGGCAGGTTTCTGGTAGTAGGTCTCGGGAACTGAAGTGCATCAGAAACCACTCTTTTTTTTTTTTTTTTTCCCTAGGGCTGACTCTCCCCTGCTGAATGTCATATAGTGACAACATACTTTCTCAAGCAGATTTATTTTAAGGTTAGAGAGGAAGGATAATGGCTTCAGCAGGGCATATCTGAAAGATTTCACCTCACACGAGTCAAGGGTACTGCAAAATCACCCAGCAACATGCTGCTCCTCTTCAATGAGCCCTTGCGTTGCCCAGGGCTTCCGTGCCCATGTTTGTTGGACGATCTAACCCTGATTCATCCTCTGCTAACCATGTGCTGCAAACGCAGACTCCCTTCCTTTGCTTTTTGGGCAGGAGCAGTTATGAATATTTATTGCATCCACATTTCAGGCTTCCATGTCTGTCAACGTTGTTCATCTGCTGAGAGCCAGCGTGCAAATCACTGCAAATCTGGCCTTCAATATGGCAGACGACTGCCTTCTTGTCTTGTTTAATAAATTGTATTTCTTTCATATGAAAACGAACAGTTAAAATGCTCCCTGTTTTATGGGGCAGTGATTTTGTAGCACTAAGATGGGATATAAACAGAGTAACAAGGGTTGTTTGAAGGCATGTTTAGAATACTTCCTGCCATGGATTTCAAAATGAAAGTGTTAATCCATGCTAATCTGGTTCAATCTTTGAAAACAATTACATTTATTTTACAACCCACCTGGCACTCTGACTAGTATTATGAATATGCTCCATTGCTTACATATTTTCTCTTTATTGTACCTGCAGGCAGAGTAAAAGCAAATAAAAAGATAATAATGCTGAATTTGATTAAAGTCACTCGATAGTATATGCAACAACATCAGAGAGATCTAGTTCAATGTTTGATTTTTAATCAAGTTTAGCAAATTATCCTTTTACAAGATAAAACTATACTCTATAAGTGTTGCGTGTACAATTACTTTTAATAGCTTCTTGCAAAATAAAACTACTTACTCATGCTAATCAGAAAGTTTGTCAATTTAAAAAAGTTTGTATGATATTAATACATGCCCAGGAAGACACTTGTCTATATTATTAATCCTAAATATTAGACTTTAATATTAGTACAGGATTATACCTGGCTGAGCAATGACCTTTAAGGCCTTAATTAGGAAAGATGGTCTTCAGATGCAATTTGGGATTTGTCTGGGTACCCTTCTTTTCTTGTTGGCTTTTGGCTTCTGCTGGAAGCTCAGACACACTGGGGTGTTTGCAGTGAAACTACCTACTGTTAAAGTACAGATTTTATTGTCCTTTTAGGGTATTAGAGATCTTTGCAATTTCTCAGGTCTTAAATGGCCTAAAGTAGCAAATGAAATCAACAATAAAGATAGTCTTTAAATCTAATTTAGGAATTCTCTTCAATGCGATGCAGCATGTATTGCCTGAGCACCTACTATGTGCCAGGCACTGTTTTAGGCACTTGGGATACATCTAGGAATAAAACAAAGATCATTCTCCTCGTGGAGTTTATATTTTAGTGGGGTTGAGAGATAATGAACACTGAAAAAAAAAAGAATAAGTAAGTGATGTAGACTGCTGGAAGGCAATATGTGCTATGGAAAAAAGAAACAGTGGAGCAGCAGGGGATTGGAGGGAGGGCAGTTTACTATTTTAAATAGGTACATTCGAGTGTTATCTGTTAGTTTAAAACCACTGCGTTGACCCCTCTTCCTGGCAGATGTGAGGGTATCCTCTCCTCCACCTCCACATTTTTAAAATTATCAATAGAAGGCCTAACCTGGTTTTATTTGTACAATAAATTTGATATCTAGAAAGAGGCGATGGTATTTGAAAAGGGGTGTAAAGATAACTAACAGTAAATTAGGGATGCACAAATGGGTATTGTGCCTGGCCTGAAGATGCCAGATCTTCTTCAGCAGTTTGGAGTAGGAACTAAAAATAAATAAATAAATAAACAAGTAAATAGAAAAAAAAAAAGATACAACATTCACAATACTACACTGAACTTTCAAAAGAAGAGAACAGGACTGAGGTTACCAGTGTTGGGAAAGGGAGCAGGGGAAAGGGGGTGAGGGAGGAATTTGTAAAGGGCTTCGAAAATCGACTACATTGCAAAATACTGAATATACTAATTATCCAGATTTGAACATCACACATTGCACAGAGGTATTGTGTGCAACTCTGTACCCCACAGATATGCACAATCAATTATGATTCAATAAAATAAATAAGTAAATACAAAGAAAAGAAACCAGATCACATACATGTTCATGGGTTTTAGACCCATTCCCACCCTCAACCCTTATTCTCCTGCCCCATGTTTGAACCTAGAGGCGGCTGTGGGAGTCACAAGTGGCACTTCTGAGGCTCAGCTGAGATGACGGGGACCAGGAGCAGGAGAAGGGTAAGCGTTGGAGAATGACGGGAAAAGCAGAAGAGAAGGTGAGGGGACAGTAGACGTTAATCCACAACCAGCAATTGTTATTTTGTCTAAACAACAGTATTTGTTTACTCAAAAAAAAAAAAAGAAAAGCACTTTGCTGGCTGCAAGTGTGTTTGTGTGTGTAAGTGAGCAGCATGTTAATGCCTAATCCTCAGCTTGGCCTTCTAAGTTAAGCTGAATAAGAGATTTTGCCTTCTTAAAAAAAAAAAAAAAATCTCTTTAAACAAAATGGAAAGCTCTTTCTTTGTTTCATTTTTTAACCTTTAATCCAGAGAACACTACAGTTGTGCCAAGAATGCTGGCTAAACCTTGTGCTTAAAATGCTAAAGACACTTAGAGCATAAACTTTGGATAATAGCATTGTGCTTGAAAGAATGCTGAAGAAATTGTTGGGTAGCATGCATTTAGGGACTTGCCTGCATGTATCTTAACTTATCTGAACCCACATCTCCTGGATGTGTGGCTTTATCTACTGACCTCCTGTCTCAAACATCCTAAATAAGAGGAGATGCTCGGGAAGGAAACTCTAGTCTGCTTTCACCAATTCCTTTCCCTTTTCTTCAATTGTCACTCCCCTGTCACTGCCTCCGAGATCGTCAGTCACCCTAATTATTCTTATCCAAAATTTCAGGTATATATTGAGTGTTTACTTTCTTGTTTTGGTCATTGTGTGCACATAGGACCTAGTGCAGTCCCTGGCACCTAGGAGAGTCCCAATATGTATCTAGTACTTCATTTTAAAGATAATATAGCATAGATGTATAAATTAACTTTAATCTATAACCTAGAGACAGTAGTTAGTATTTGAAATACCCTAATCAGGAATCAACATCCAAAGGTAGCTTATTCAGGACACCAAATCTCATTGTTGAAATCTACATCAGAAACTTGGTTAATTAGCATAAACGGGTTTTATAAGTAATTTGGTTGCTAGTGAAATGAATGCTCAGAATACAAGGCTGTTGAGCTACTGCAGTCCTGGATGAGCACAGCGTTAGGAGAGATCAGGTCCGGGAGTCGCTCGTTCACAAGCAACAGTCTATGTCTACTAGTCTGCAGGGTCCAGGTCTGCCACTTTCTAGGGGTCTGTTGCCTGACCCATGTAGGGCTGGGTAGTCCTGTACTGAGAATACCTCTCAATATGCCTGTGAGAGAGCCATTCATGCAAGAAAGCATTGGAATCTCCTGAGGACAGAGAGGAACTGCCCTGGGCTTATAAGAACAGGCTGTGGGATGTTTATATTCCTATTTGTTATTGAATGTAGTTTGTCAGAACTTGGTCTGGACCTGGCTGGGTCTTAAACCCCCCAAAACATTTAACCTCTGGGAGCTATCAAAAGACCCTGACAATTGCTTAATGGTCAAATTAGCTTGGGTCAGTTCAAGAACAACAAGGAATATTTGTTGAATGAATAAATGAATAAATACATAATTCTTACTAGCAGATAAGCAATTGAATGTTAAGTGAACATTGGCACTGGGATAAGTCGCTCCATTGGCAAATGGAGAAAACAGAGCCAAGAATTATCTTGATTTTCTTACCTTATATTTATGTACCAACACTCCATAATCAATCCTATAAAATCAAGTAAATAAATAAATTATTTATTGCTATATATAATTTATATATATATATATAAAATCAATTGGTATATATATATATATATATATATATATATATATAGAGAGAGAGAGAGAGAGAGAGAGAGAGAGAGAGAGAGAGAGAGTATTATTTTTGATTTTCTAAAATGAGTTAAATGGGATTTGGGGGAAGTCCTGAGTATTAGGATCTTGCTACCCCCACAGGCAAAAGTTTTCTGATATAGTTGCCTACATTTATTTTCCTACTGTTTAGGGGATTGCCAGACTCTTACTATGACTTTCTTTTGAATTGCTTGTGATATAAATTAAACTTCACTTACAGGGTTTTGGGGTAATGACCATAATCTCTGGGGGTATGTTTCAGATACTGAGTGCAATTACAATATTAATTTATTCTCAAGACAAATCTATAGTGGGCTTGAATATAGCATGTTTCCTTTTAAAATCCATACGTCTGAATGATCTTCTGTCTTTTATCAGCTGTCCACTTTAATTTCTGCTAACTTTTCTTGATTAAGACCATGTGCTCTCTTAGAAATGCTTGGTTTTTGTCAGCTTTCTTTGATCCAACAAATCTACTTCTTTTGAAAGTCATACATTCAAGCACTTATTCGAACCACCTCCAGTAAACTACACATGTGTAAAATGCTATAATTATGGCACATATTTCAAAATGGTAGCTCCCAGTGCATATGTGTCCTTTCTTGAAGTTACTGCCTCTCCTTTACTTACTAGTAATGGAGAACAATAAAGTACGGTTAATGGAAGTTCAGAGGTTTTCATTCACCTTCATTTCATTCAATTTTTTCATCTTATGCTACTTATTATTTTAAACAAACTTATGAAATGGGAAAACATAATCCTAGTTAGTACTGCAACAGCAAACACTGAGATTTTCAAATATTTAGAGACTGGTGATAGTCTCAATGAACATTGGACAATTACCTTTGGGTGAAATTAAAAGTTTCAATATTTTGAGTGTTTTCCTGTCTGAATAGAACTAATTTGGGAGAATGTTTAAGAATATCTGCAAGCCATCGTACTATTCCTGTAAGCAACAATAAACTGGTATTTCACCCATATTTCCCAAATAGAACATACCTTTTTGCAGTGCTTTCATTAACCATACAGCTAACAGTCTGAACATAATCAATTTCTAAGTTCCATTCAATACATAACAGAGTTTATTTTTTAAATGGCAAACAAAAATTCTGAATATGTTAAGTGCAAAAGGGAATAGATTTTTAAAAAACTCTTACATGCTAATCTAATAGCTTTGTTTCAGTAAATCATACCATGGATGTAAATATGTGTGGTCATGAGAGAAAAATGCAACATAATCAGTTGATGAGATTGTAAGCATGTTTTTCTCATTACTGAAATTTCAGGTAATGCTAATGACATCCAGAACAGGCTATGATTGTTCCTTTTTTTGTTTGTTTTTTGACTGTTCTGTCTTATCAAGAATAATGGCTTTGGATGAAAGTGCAAAGAATTGCAGACTTAGAATTAGAAGACATTTTTTACGTTTTAACTACATGACCACTCAGATTGGATTTAAGCGTTATGGGAGAAATTATCATTGGACTAATGGTTTTTCCAATATTGATCATTAGTACCTCTACTGAATTTTGCAGTAATTAAATCTACATCTACTACTCATGAGAATAATTATGATAACTATAGGAGATTTGTTTATCTTAACAAGATTATACTGCTAAAATTTGATATGCTTCTTCCGGATTCTCAGACACTGACTTCATCCTCTAACTCCTGGTCCTGCAGGGACCCTTGGAGATTTACTCAGGAGAGACAAATTATCACTTTCATAATAATTTGTTAACATGTTTTCAAAGTGACATTCTCCATGTGTACTGAATTTGCTTGCACAATTTCTTAATTAGGTATTCATTTTATTAATCCTTGAGTAACTCACTAATATGCTTTACAGGACTGTATACTTATTCAAATGTAATTGAGCTAACATAATTATTCTTCATACATGTCATAAGGGCATATACCATGCGCCAGGCACATGTTCCAGGCTTTTATGACCTGTCTATGGATACAGCAGACACAAGATCACTGTAGAAAAGTTTATTGAGTTATTTCTCTGTTCCTTTCATTATTTGCCAGTAGTAACTGTAGAAATATTATAGTAAATATTAACAGTAATATTTACAGAGCACCTGTTAGGTACCCATCTATGGAATGAAAACGGTGATGTAGGGAGCCCTTGGAAGAATTCACATTTGCTTGATGGCATCAGGGGCTAAAACTAATAGTTGCAAACAGCATATTAAGATGGGTAGTAGAAGTATCAGCAAAGTACAGGAGCACAGCAATGGGAGCAAGGACCTGTGGGATTCTGGAAAGGTTTTAGAGCATTCTTGATGCTTGAAGGTGGCTCATCCCTCAGCATGTCCCCAGCATATTCTCTGCCAAGGTTTTGCCACTGTTTCTCTTCTTTTACCTTTCATAAATCTAGCTTTTTGCTATCAACACCATGTTTGCATTTTTGGTTTTTAGGCATCATTAAAATCTTTTAAAAAATCATAGTATAATAGAAAAACTGCATAGAATTTAAGAATCTTCAGTCAAAAGAATCGCCAGTTAACATGATACCCTACCTTCTACTGAGTGCGGCTAGCTTCTCTCACCCACCCCCCATCTTCCCCGATGACATCTGAGGCAAGGAAGAATGGCCCTGACAGTCAACTGGACCTACAGCTCCACTGCAACCTCCATGGGGCTTCAAGATTTCCCCTATCCCCTTTCATGCCCTCTATCAGAAGTTAGGCCTTAGAGAGAGAAAAGGTGGTAAAGTGGGAAAATGATAGGAAGGGGATTTTCCCTAAATTAATCAAAGAAATGGGTTAGGGAGGGTCATAAGGGATGTGGGTCCAAAATTCCAGAAATAACTGTGGGAAAGAAGCAACAAATAAGGGGAAAAAACTAGTCCTCAGGACTCATCACAGATGACTGACAGATCACATGTTTGGAGAAACAGAAGGGTCCAAGACGGTCCTCTGGTCAGACCTGTGCCACGGGTAAGTCTGAAGCCTGATTGGTGCCGGTGCTGTGATCAGAAAGGAGCCAGGATACCTTACGTCAAGTTGAGGCCCCTCCTTGTAATTCTGGACTGGATCCTCAACTGGAGGCTCAGCAATGGGCTTTAGAACATACAGGGAAACCCTGACATATCCTGAAAATTCTGTCTGTGTAGTTATGTTTATTTTTCTAGAGAAAGGGCACCTAGTTTTCAAAGATTTCTCAAAAGATCTGTGATTTAAAACTAGGTAAATCTAATGGGTTGGGCTTACTGGAGAATCAGTCAAATTCCAGGTTTTTAAAAAAAATTATTTGAATCCATCAAACAATTACTGCTAAGAATCCAAATGACAACTATCCTTTACTAAAGCACACACATTAATTTGGTTTACTTATAGCATATTCAGTTAAATGACAAAGTTCTCTTTAAACCATAAACTATTATTTTCAAGTGGTCCAAAAGCCTTAGATCAGTATTTGGCCACAGACCTAACAAACAGGTAAAATATCACATTGC
Source organism: Cynocephalus volans (assembly GCF_027409185.1). Taxonomy (NCBI): domain Eukaryota; kingdom Metazoa; phylum Chordata; class Mammalia; order Dermoptera; family Cynocephalidae; genus Cynocephalus; species Cynocephalus volans. The sequence goes on from NC_084466.1 coordinate 18,474,696, forward strand.
ATTTTACTGGATTTAAATGTAAAATTTTTAAACATTTTCAGAGTGATTTGCTCTAATCGTTTGGTGAGCAAGATTTTTGGCCAGTCCTATTCTAGAGATGATTGCCTTTTTCTTCGCCTTTCTTTTGCTAGTGACTGGAGTTTGCAATATTATTCTTGCTACTCCTGCAATTGTAGCATTGTGATGAATAGATTTACAGTACATAACTGCTACACCCAGTTTTTAATGAAAAGCTCTTGTATGTGAGTTAACCTGACCCTTCCTGAAACAGACCCTCAGGATTTCACTTGGGCTGATTCTCAGCTCCTTCTGGTCTTTACTCAGAGGCTGCTTTCCCAGATACCTAAGTGCAAGGCTGAAGATGGACTTTTTCCAGGTCAGACAACAATATTCAAACACAAGACAAGGATAAAGCTGGCCTAAGACTCGAGTTATGCAAACCTCTTGAAATACGTGGTGATTATCATCTCTAATAAATTAAAAAATTTGTTTTGTGTATGTGGAATGTGAAGAGTAGACTGCATGTGTGCACATGTATTATTTATATGTACGTGTGTAGTGAGAGATTGATCTGGGTTTGAGACTCAGATCATTTCACAGCTCTCTAAAACACAGTGTACAAAAAGTCAAAATCATTCCCCCATGATTTACACTGACAGGTTAATACAAGAAATTCAGTGAATTTCCCACAGTTCTCCTAACCCACATGGTAAATGTATTCTTATAAAGTACAAACAAATGATGGCATAATTGGCTTTGTGAGCCATATGGATTAGAGGAACTCTTTTCTAAAAGGCAGGTTTGAAGGTGGAAGAGATGACTGTGGAGGTTTCAAATAGAAGGAAAGGCCGACCTTGAGGTTCTGGGGAGGTTGGTGGCTGGCTGCCAAGAGGTGTCAGTAGATGGGATTACTTGGATCAGTGGTTATCAAAGTGTTGCCCCATATGGGCAGCATCAGGAGCACTTGGAGATTTGTTGGAAATGTGCAGTCCTCACACCAGAGCTACTGAATTAGAAACCCTGGGGCCGGGCCCAGCTGTCTGTGGTTTAATAAGCCCCCAGGTGATTCTACTGCTCTAATGAACTTACTCCTGGTTCAGTTTTACCTCTCAGCTTTGCTGGTACAGAGGCGGGTGAGAATAGTCCGATCTACACCCACATGGGCTGATGCATTAACCAAAAAGGGAATTTGTAAATTAAGAGTGGAGGTGAGGTATTCCTCTCCGCAACTAGTAAGGTTTACCCCCTGTATCCAGGGTCCCCTGCTTCTTTGGAACAACTCATAACAGGACTCAGAAAGACATCTGGTGAACAAAGAATTAGGAGAAACTAAGATGACTTGTAGGACTATTCATCCTTTTTACCACCAGCAGGATGGTCATGCCCCTCTAATTTAGCATTTCACTAAGACATACCCTGCCCAAATTGGCTTTTCTGAAGCCCCCCTCTTTTTTGAGCTTGAATATCCATTTTTTCCAATACCTTTTAAAAATAGATACATTAAAATATCTAAATAACCTAGGTGGTTTTTCTAAATATGAGTATCTAAATCTCTGAAAGAAATTATCTGATTTCTTATTTTAGCACTTGGAAAGCTACTTTGTTTCCCTTTCCTCCTAATCTTTATGGAAAAGGAGTGTCTCAATGTTCCCCAAGATATCAACTACATTGAAAATGGGCTCTCAGAGCCCCATGAGTCAAATATAGATTGGATGACTGTACCATTTATTACCCAAACTGGAACACTTTTGAAAGTGAAAGGGGGTCACAAGTAATGGTTCTGTGTTAATTGCACATGTGGTCAGATTTACACAATAACCCTGGGTCACTGTAGCTTCTATTTCCTCCTCAGAATAAAAGGAATCTTGTGAGTTTGTTGCATAACACCTAAAAGGATGAGGCAGAAATTTCAAAATAGAATATCATCAATTATTACCTTTGGTTTCTCACCCAAAAGAAGCTCACGATTCTATGTAGACTGCGACAACTATAGTCCCTGTTGCATTTCAAAAGTAGTACTAATTCTCTAATCCAGAGGTCTCCGCTCTGGTTACCTATCAAAATTGTCCATGGAGCTATTAAAAAATACCAGTGACTCTCTGAAATTCCAGTTCAGTAGCCAGGGTTGAAACACACTCCATGCCTTTCATCACATATTCCTTGAAAGTAGTTCCAGAGTTTAACTGTATTGAGTGGCAAAAACATTCAGCTTCTGCACAACTTCCAAAGCTTCTGTGGCTAAGATGCAGTGATTCCGTCAATTATCCATGACAGTCATTCTCTTCAAAAATGAAGTCATTGATTTTAAGTTCCCCTAAAACCCTATCAGACATGCTTATTTGGCAGAAGCTGAGCTCTGAGAAAATGGGAGATTCGGTGACAGCCGCCTAAGGTGAATGTCTTTGGAAGACGCCACTTCAGAGAGAATTGAGCCTTGGGAGCAGTGGCACCAGGTGACGAGCGTGAGAAAAGGCGCAGAATGGGGCACTTTCACCTGCAGCTTTCCTTAGGGACTCCCTGACAGACCAAGAGCCAGAGCCCTGAGGGGGAGACAGGGACAGCGTAACAGCAACAGTGACCGGTGAGATTAAGACCCATGTAATTAATTGCCTGGCTCTGACGGGCCCCCAAGAAACTTAAGATCATGTTTGGAAGAAGACCATAGGGGAAAAAAAATGAAACAAATGGATCATAACACTCTGTACAAATCAATTGTGTGGAGCAGACACTGAGGGAGACAGAATTCGAGAGGAGTTTAGGAGAGTTGAAATCGTTAGAGAAGTTTTAATGGAGATGTATTGGACTGATACATTCTAAGTACAATTACTGGTTTCCCAGGCCTATCCTGTAGCACCCATTCGAATCTCTACAGCATAAGTACACCCACTCCACAGCATAACGTATGTGGTCGTTCATAACCTGGCCCCAGCCAAATTTTCAGTAATTATACCTTCATGCATTTTCTTCCCTTTTCCTCTTCTGTTAGTCCACCTCTGCACTCTGAGGTTTAGTTAGACTATTATTTTATACAAGCCAAGTGCCTCATTGCCCCATTTCTCTGCTCTGGCTGCACTCTCTCCTTATAATGCATGACCCGGCCTGAGGCCTCGATCAATTCCCTTTTACAGTTTAAGACCTAGTTCAAATATCACCTCCTACAAAAAGCCTACTTTGACCTCATCTAGGTAACATTAAGCGCTCCCATCTATTTTGCCACCGTGTCTTCAACGTATGTAACTGGATTTTAGCAGGACTGACATGATGCTATGGTTAACTATTTCTGCATCTTTCTCCTCACCAGAGTGGGAGCTCTGGGTACAGGAGCCAAGCCTTATTCATGTTTTTATTGCCACTGCCTTATGTGGTAGAAATCTGACTAGTGGGCACTCTAGTTATTTATTGCATATTGTTGAATCAGAAACCTCCCATATAATTAATGGTGTTTTTAACTTCTTTAATAAGAAAAGGTAAACTTTAACAAATTTCTAAAATTCACTAGGAAGTTTTTTCTACAGTTCTATAGCACCCAAAATTCTATGCAGTGAAACTAAAGAGTGAAACAAAAATCTCCCTGACCTTATGTTGAATGTAGCATGGAATCTGTGCAAGACTTATCCTTTTTAAAATGGGAAAAATTATATGCTATAAACTAAAGCCCTTTAATTTCATACAATTATTATGCATTCTTTTGTTAAGAATAGCTTCTTATATTTTCCTTTAAGTATGATATTATACTTAATACACATGTTTTGAACATGTCCAGCAATATGGAATTTGTAAACAAACATCTACTTTTGTAAAGTGCTCTGTATCTTGGGGAATACAAACCCTGCTGAGTGATTGCCAGAGGAAATCCCCAAAACAAAAATAGCATATGCCTTAGATACATGTGGATAGGTCTGGATGAGTGAAATTTGAAATCAGATATATGCCACATAATGCAGAACAACCTACCAAGCTGTTGAAACACCTTCACTTTTTTAAATTGGGTTTTCACAATAGGCTGTTTAAAGTAAGATGTGATGGTAGTAGATTTTTAAAGGGCAGATGATGGATAGGTTTAAAGAATCATGTTGTACTAAGACTACAATGCATTTAAAAACTTGACACTTCAACCTTATTAGCCCACAAGAAGCATGGAGCTTTCAGCAATCCTATTTATCAAGGGTAAGCAGCTTATTAAGACCTTCTAATTATTAAGGCAGAACAATCAATCTAGTAATATTCCATTACAGAGCTCTAAGTCCTTGAAAAACTTTAAGAAATAAGGGCTAAACCTAGAAAGTCTATATATCATCTTTTTGGGTCCTAACTTATATATGTGGTTGAAGTAAATAGTTCTTGCCCTCAGTGACAATGCGACTCATATGCCTGGGGGGGGATTACATTAGATTAAGCCTGGTTCAGCTTGTGACCAATAGGATACATTCATGAAACTACCAGCTAGGTTATGAATGTGAAAATTGACTCTTGCTAGCTGGCATTGAAGAAGTGACCTCACTGGCATAGGGACCTGGGAACCAGGTTAATCTGAACTGTGATAATGTACTAAGAGCTGTCATGAAGTCTATTTTCCCACCCCACTAAGAGGATTGGCAAACTCCCTGTACTTTTCCTGGCTTATCTCCTGACGTAGATGAGAGTAGAAAAATCGTGTTGCTCTCTGAAGCCCATCCTAGGGACTTAGCATTGGTTCCAGCCCAGCAGTCTGGGCCTAGCGTGTTGCTTAAGCAACAGTCTCATGATGGGATGGTGGTATATTCTAGAACAGCCCACTACACCAGTAGGACACCAAGCAACTTTCCAGGATGTCAATTAGATTAGAAATTTATAATGATGCTGAATGACGTACAATGACAATGATAATCTGCTACTTCTAATAATATCGTGGGAAACACTATAGAGTTTTCAAAACACACACATAATTTCATCTGATTTTTCACAATCACAATTATGTGAGGTAGGCAGGGCAAATGTTGTTAAATCAATAATATAGAGGAGAAAGTGGAAGCTAACACCTCTCTGCCATTCATTAATTTATTCAACAAATATTTATTTAGCACCTACTATGTACCAGGAATTGCTGTTGGAAAAGGAGCTGGGAATAGAGCCAAACAAAACAGACAAAAATCCCCTCGTTGGTGAGATGGACCAAGCATACCTAAATAAACAAACAGCTAAGTAAATAAGTAACTATGATAAATTAAGAAGAGGAGCAGAATAGGAATGGTTGGGAGAAAGATCGTTACAATTTTAAACCAAGTAACAAGGGAAAGCCCCACTGAGGTCTATTTTGAGTGAAAACCTCAACGGAGTGAGTGAAGCTGCCGAGTGAGATCTGTGGGAAGAGCAGTGTGGGGACAGGGAACAGCAAGTGCAAGGGCCCTGAGGGGAAAATATGCCTGGAGGATTTGGGGAACAGGCAGGAGGATGAGTATTGAAAGAGCTGGAAGTAGATCTCACCTCTTCTGATTTCACTGTCTTGTTCGCTCAGCCAGATCCCAGGGGTCTGAGGCAAACTAAGTGTTATTACCACAGTGTACTGCTGATGTCCTTAATCCATAAGCCACTCCTTCAGGCAACAATGTGGAAAACACTCTGCTAGAGTGGGGGTGGGAGTGGGGTGGGATGGGGGGCCGGGAATAGAGACCATAATGACGATGTGACAATGGCCAGAGGGGAGCAGAGAACACATAACTGCAGGAGGAAATAGCACCCAGAAGTAGGCTTAGGCAAACACGGAACAAGAAGCTGTGCTGTTCCAGAGCAATGAAGGGCCACGGGGTCCAGCGCTGGAAGGGGATAGAATGAAAGCAGCCAGGGTCAAGTCTCCTGTGGGGATCTGCCCACTCCTGCAACTTGCTGCAGACTTAGACACTCCATCCTGGGGCCAGACCACACTGGCATTGTTTGTCTAGTCCCCTACTGATCTCTGAGGTCCCTGATGTAGTAGAGTTTCTGTCTCGTCATTTTTTTTTCTTCCTTAATCCCACAGCACCCAGCTCTAGTGCCAGGCATACAGGAAATGGTTAAATCAGTTAATGAACCAGTTTTGAAGCCGATGAGCAAATGGCACTCGCTGCTCATCCTAAACTTACTTCCTTTCTTCCTTTTTACTTGCAAATCAGGCTTTTCCTATGTCACCTAATACTAACTTCATTCATCCAGGTTTCTAATTTCTGTGCGTCTGGGTACTATGGAAAAATCAATACCATTTCTTGATCAACTGCTATTTTTGACATCGCCATTTCACCCTTACCGCTCTTCCCAAGACTGCAAAAATATATTTACAATCCTTCATTCTTGCACCCAGTACTATTTGTTTTTGTTGTCAGGGGCCCTTCTTATGCATGTGTAAAAAGGCTTTGCATCTTTTCCTTTTTCCTCTCATTTGTTGTCTCCGTGTTTCCCCCACAGCTCTCATATCTTTCTTCTCTTCCTGCAGACGACTAACTGAACGAACTGCCTTGTCTTCCTCTAAATATTTTTTTCCATGAGCTAAAAATTAAAAAATAAAATTGCCAACGTTTTCCAGAGAAAAAATTTAAAATATTTCTCAAACTTACATCTCTTTATATTCGAAATAAATCTGTGAAATAAATGTTTATTTTAAAATGTTTTAACTAAATTTGGGGACTATCAACTGTGGATTTGGAGTCAGATGCTGTATGATTTGGGCAAACACTTAAATTTGGAGGCTCGGTTAGTTTCTACAGAGGTTGAGAATTCAATGAAGAAATGTTGGTAAACAAAATGTGATATAAATGTGCAGGGTTGATATTTTGCTGGCATCTGGTATGATAATTTAAAAAGCCTTTCAAGGAACACTGATTAAATCTGTCTGGCAAAGACCGTTTACACCTTGCAAAACAGTTTTCTTTATTATAATGAGTACTTGTAGTTACTGCATTGGCACATGCCCAGCAACATTTGCAAATTTAAATAGAAATTTCTCAACCCACATTATTCCTGAAACCATTGTATATTACATGCTTTAGCTGGATCATTAAGATCCTTGATATTTTTTACATGATTTTTCCTGCCATGCTTCTTAGCTTGTGTAGAGCAAAAAAGACCAAGGAGTATACGGTTAATTGATTTCTTGTCCCTTCCTGAGATACAAAACAGAATGATACAGAATAGAAAAGGAAAAGGATATCACTGATGATTTGGAGATCCGGAATTTATTCTCTACTCAGTGTATTCAACAAACTGGCTTTGACTAGAGACTGAGGTCTCATTTCACCCCCTTTACCTGTATCTTAGAGCAGTGGGAAAAGCAACGTATTCAAATATTTTAGCAATATTTAATTGTTCGTTTTTTATTTGAAATGGTGGAGTTTAGCAATTTTTAGTGCTGTTACCTCATTTTATTGTCCTTTAGCATTATCCAAAAATAACAATACATTAAAAAAATACTCAGTGTCCTACTAAGGTGGACCTATTAGGTGCTCAGAAATCGAGAAACTAGTGATTGGCTTCTTAATTAAACTTTTGTAATCATTAATATTATTCAAATAGATTAACGATATAATTCAGAATTCATAAAAACCACTACAGATTTTAAATTCTTGTCTCACCATTAAACTCATTTTTAAGAAGTACAATCCTCAAACTTCTCAGTGGCGACTAGCCATAGTTACTATTTATTGCATACTTGTATAACACTGTATGTTTTACACATACTCCTTCTAGTCCTGACAACTAAGAAAGGCAGGTACCTTATAACTAACGAGACAAGATTCAGAAATCTTAAGCAATATGCCCAAGGGCATGTACAGCAGGTTTATTTAAATTTAACTGCATTGAAAACTGGACCTGAAAGGCATGTAGAAACACAAACACAGGAAATAACATAAATAAAAGAGAAATCCAGAAAAGGGGAAAATGAGATGACTTCAGAAATAAACTATAATAACAAAAATTGCATGTTATAAGAAATAAAGGTGGGCCTCTCTGACAGTCACATGGGTCAAAGCAATGAGGGAAAAATGCTTGTTTACGATAATTACAAATTTCCATTAAATTAAGTCAAACTGGTTGCTTAGGAACTAGCTTTTCCTGACTCTGTTTTGAGTCCTTTAAAGGGGATCCTGTGGTGTATAGTGGAGCACTTTCTCCAGGGCATGTCCACACAGTAAATTCAATAGTGAGCACAATCCAGAAGATTCTAATAAGATCCCTTAGTGTAGACGGCTGGTAATACTACAGGATATAATTTTGTAAAAGCAGTTCTGCAAATGTTGAAAACAATGTGACCCAAGCTTCAGTGCTGTAATTCAGAAAAACATCTTAGAGTCAGTTGAAAGAACGCGTGGTCTGTGTGCAACACTTTGTATTATTTTTTGATCAAGAACCAATAAAAAATGAGTTCATCGGTATCGCCGTGAGTGGGACCTGGAGATCAGTTATTCTAGGTCTCTAGTTCACAGCAGATCTATTTTCTTTGGCAATCTTTTGGGTAGAGGGCAGAGCCATCGTGGGGTGTAGGCTACGGGTTAAGACACAAACTTTGTGTCCAACAAACCTGGCATTGCATCCTGGCTCTGCCACTTACTGGTGATGTGACCTTGAACTCTCTGAGGCTCATTTTCCTCCTCCGTAAAATGGGGACAGTAATTGCACTTGTCTCTTTGGACTGCTTTGGTGATTAAATAAAATAATACATGAAAATAACTTGCTAATAACATCATTAATTAATATTATCAACATCCTCTTCTGAAACTTACAGGGCTTACAGGAGATTTTACTCCAATAGCTGTAGGCATGGCAGTTGTAGAGAGGTACCTCAGGGTAGGACTATTTTCCCGGAAAACCATGAATGCTGGAGGCCCCAGATTTCTATACAACTAATAAGTGGCCAAGTTGGCACCACACCTTAGGTTTGTCTGTAACCAAAGTTCATGTCCTTTTCCCTCAGTCCAGCTCCCTACTTGTTTTAATATTTTCACTGTATCCACAAAGGTTCATTCCCTAATGGGCTCTACATACTTTTAAATTTAGGAATAATTCTGTAAGTTATTTTGTCTTGGTTTATGTTAACCCAATTATCACAAAATGAAAGTTTTTTAGGTAAGTGTTTCATACTACCAGATGGTCAAGAGGAAGAATGGCATCTGCAAACACTTGACCATCTTAGCATCTATTTTATGTTTTTTAAATTAAAAAAAAAAAAAAACACCTTATGGCTTTAGGATCTAAGAAGCTAAATTATGCAAATATTAGCAAAACATTTAACATTTGGTATGTGCATTTAACAAGCAATTTCCTAGATTCCAAAATATTTATTTTCAATATCCTGCCTGCTTTTTATGGCCTATCTACTCTATTTGAAATCTGTTCAATTTATATAATCAGTAAATTACTTTTCCATAATTGATGTAATTACAGTCATCTTCATATGCTCATACTTACTTCTCAGAATTCTGTGACAGGAAAACATTTGTGACGAAGTCCAGATGAAAACATGAGAGTTTAGGAAAAAATGAAAATGTTTCCCTAACATTCAAAAATATTCTTTAAAAAGAAATGTACCTACATTTATCTGATGTAGTAACAGAAAACTTTTATAAATTAACATTAATCTCCCTCTTAATTAGGAAGTTTTCTGAATTATCTTAGTAAGAATATCCTAGTTTAAAAAAATCCTTCACATGATACTCATGGTGAGTGCAAAAAATAATTTTTAAATTATTCAGCTAAACTATATCAAAATGACTAAGGGAAAAAATTTAAAAAATAATTTGATACTATTTCTCATCTATCAGACTGGAAAAAATTAAAAAGTCTGACAATAAGGCTGGCCAGTTAGCTCAGTTGGTTAAAGCATGCTACTGATAACAACAAGGGTAGGGTTTGATCCCTGTACCAGCCATCTGAAAAAAAAAAAAAAAAAGTCTGACAACATCTTCTGTTGGTGAGGTATGGGGAAATAGGTATTCTCACCTGTGGCTTGTGGAAATGCAAATTGGTACAAGCCTTCTGGAGGAAAATTTATTAATACTTAACAAAACCATGTATGCACTTACCTTTTGACTCAGTAGCCCATTTCTAGAAATTTACACTGAAAATACAAGGGTACTTCAAAAAGTCCATGAAAAAATGAAATTAAAAGATAATACACATATTTCTATGCACTTTTTGAAGACCTCTCATACACCCCGGACAATACAAAAATACATATGCACTAAGTTAATCATTGTAATATTTTTCATAATAGCAAAATATTGCAAACAGCACTGATAAACTATAACACATGCAACAAGGGAGTACTACACAGCTGTGAGAAAGAATGTAGATCTCTGTGAACTGATCTGGAATGACTTCCACAATAAAGTGAACATAGCAAAGTGTGAAAGAGTATCTATAGTCTGCTACCTTTCTTGTCAGAAAGAAAGAGGATGTAAACAAATGTTAATATATTGCAGATCTGAGAGCCAGTTTTCTCACTGTTGAAGAAAGATGTTAAAAATAAGGAGAGAGAGAAGGCTAGAATGAACTTCATGCGGTTCAACTGGCATGAGTATGAACTCATGGATGCATAACTCACAAGGACACATGATAAATATAAATTGCAAGAATGTGCGGAATAGTACACATACATATATTTCCTAGCTCTGTTTGCAGAGAGGGTTTAATAGCAATGACATTCCTGTAGCAATGGACACATCTAAAGCCCAGACTTTCATTTCTAATACCATTCTCCAAGAAAAGGAACCAGTGCTCCTTGGAGAAGAGGTTGATTCCAAGATCAGACCAGAGAAAACAGAAAAAGATCCTGGAATATGTTGTGATGGCAAGAACCCGGAAGTGCTCCAGAAAGGATGGGTTCCATGTCAAAAGGATACAGGATCCAACTGTAAGATGTCCACAATATACAAACCTGAAACAATTTGAGCAACAGAATATATAATATCATTGGATTATACCCATAGAATAAAATAAATGCACATGACTCCATACTGATTAAATAAATAATTGAATAAAAATGATCCACTTTTTTGGAAAGGATTCTAATTAATACATACAGAAGATACAAGAGCAACATAAAATCACCATTATGCAAATACAATAATAGCTGCCATTGGCAAGATCCTCTTATGGATGCTAACCAACAACAGAGGCCAAAGTTTGAGGAGGAACAGGATATTAGCATAGACTTCACTTACCTTAGGTATCATAAACAATAGGGAAAAATAGTAACTGTGAAGAAGAAAGCCAGCAGATACTAGACAGTATCAGACAAATCCAAATTGAGAGACATTCCAAAAAATAACTGACTAGTGTTCATCAAAGGTCAAGGTCATAAAGGATAAGAAAAGATGAGAAACTGTCACAGATTGGAGATAACTTCTAAGTCTATGTGGGATCCTGGACTGGATCCTGAAACATGAAAAGAATGCTAGGAAATAAACTAGTGATATTAAAATGAGGTATGTAATTTAGTTAGGAGTATTGTATCAATGCTAATTTCCTGGTTCTGATTATTGTACTATGGTTATGCATGTATGTTGTTAACCTTAGGGTAAGGTGAGTGACAGGTGGGCATATGTGAACTCTGTACTGTTTTTGCAACCTTTTTGCAAGTTAAAAATTATTTCAAAATAAATGTTAAAAAATAATTTGATTTCAAGCAGACCAAGATTGGAGAATAACCATCTATAAAGCTGTTTCTTTAACGTAGTCCCTGGGATATAAATACGTCAAGCTTAATGCATATATATTAAATCCCTGTTAAGTAAGAATTCTGTAATTTGGAATTTTATTCATTCAGATAAAAGCTTGGCTAAAAGTGTCTTTTTAAATGATCATCAAAAAAGAATATGTACATTCGGGAGAATGTTAAGATTTCTAAATGAAATACAGAAATACTCTAAGCAAAAATGACATACTAATTAAGACTCAATTTTATTTCTTAAAAAGCTCATATGTGGTATTACTTGGCAGATAATAGGTACCCAATAAAAAGTCAAGTTTAAAGTAAAAATAAGCCTTCTAATGGCTTCTAAAAGGTGATAATCTTATGTCTGTGTCTTTCTCTCAATTAGTGCAGATTACTGTGATTTCCCAAAATAAATGGATATAGATAAATCAGGAAGGATCACAGATACTTTTCTAAACTGCCATTGTAAACCTCAAGTGACTGCTATTCTGCTAGATTAAGAAGTTTCAGATTAAAGAATTTGATTTTCAAGTTCTAATTGATTTGTCAAATGAGGCTTATACTTTATCATTTTGCATTTCCAAACTATTAATTTCTGCATCTTAAAAATGCCCGGATGTAACTCTAAATTGAACTTTTCTTGTCTTACATTTTAAAGGTTGATTTAACAGGTTTGTGATGAACACAAACCATCTGATACCCAGTGCTCACAGATCAAAATGGATAGGAATCGATGTATAGCAGAACAGAATTAAAGTGATTTTTTTTTTTTTTAATCCTGAGGCACTCAGGAGAAATGGATTTTAATATCTACCGATTCCACATGGAAATTAAATGTATCCTGAAACTAGCTTCTCCAAATGAATTCAAAGGAAACACAATTCAACACAATTCACTGTCAGATTTTTTTAAACGTTGCATGGCCATTGTTAAACTACTCGAAAATTTTTTTCAAAACCCTGGACTCCCATGTGTTTTCAACCCAAAAATCCTCATGAAGAGACCGGAAGACTGAATGCAGCCCACAGGCCCAACCTTTGATCTGAGCCACACGTTGCAACCTCAAATTATTGTTCTCAGGCTCGACCTTTCCTCTCACTTTGTTCTGGCAGCTTTCCAAACAGGCACAGGTGGTTTTAGGGCATTTTCTTGGGTTACAAATCAAATAATATTTCATGGTTTTCCCCTTTAATGGGCTAAGCAGAATGTGTTTGACAAAAGTCACTACAGAGTTTTGGAGAAATAATTTATACTCTAGGGCATTCTGAAATCAGTAACTTGGCAATATGGGATTTAAAAAAATCTCACTGTTCCTTCAAATGTTGCATTGCAAAAGCTGCATTGTGTATATTGTGCTGTTCCTTGGGGGACTCAACGTCCGGAAACCAATGAATAGATTACATTGGTCCTTCCATGTTGAGTTTTCATTGTTGGCAATCTTGCCACAGAACATGCAATGAAGTAAGGGGCTGTTTTCTCTTTCTTTTTCTTTCTTTCTTTTTTTTTTTTTTTTTGACTGGTAAGGGGATCACAACTCTTGGCACAGTGTGGTCTGCACCACACTCAGCCAGTGAGCGCACCGGCCATCCCTATATAGGATCAGAACCTGCAGCCTCGGTGCTACCAGTGCCGCACTCTCCCGAGTGAGCCACAGGGTCGACCCAGGGGCTGTTTTCTGATATGTGGCATGTTTGCCAGTGAAGGAAATGAATGCTCTTGGGGGGAAGTTGTATGTAAAATTAACAAATTTCATGCCTCAACTTGAAATTCAGAACTTGGAAATGTCCAGAAATGAACAAAGTAATCCTAGATTTCATGCATTGAGGATCACATAAGCCAAAACCAATAGAAAATAAATTTCCTCTTGGATTGTCTGCAATTATAAAATGTCAATGTGTACGATAAATATGACCATTAAGGGGTTCCTGAGTCTGAGAAAATAAATTTTGGCGGGCAATCAAGCATGTCTCTGTTGAATCATTATGTTAAGTATTCTCATATTTGCACAGTTGACATTTCAGCTGCACTTAATTAAAGAGGTTGGGGAGTATAGATATGGGCTCATTCTGAGAGCACATACTGATGAGCAAGCTGTTAAATGTTTAACACATAGGGGTAAAGACAGCCTAATCTCACATGGAGGTAGCTATGTGTAGCCCAGGAGGGAGGATTCTGGGCACAGAATTGATTAGGAAAGTTGGCTACGGAGCCATTTGGGCTTTGGAAATCCCTCCAAAGGTTCCTGGCATTCCTGCTCTTGTTCCAAGAACATAGAATCCTACCATATTTTCAACATCCAATTGGATGTTTTCGTGTTTGGCTCCACTATTTCTCAAATCCAACAAACCCTAAAGAGATTGAAGAAATGCATGTTTGCCATTTTCCAAACTAATCTCTCTGTTTGCTGACAGCACTGTCTTTCTCTTGGGTGCTTATCTCAATCATATCTGATGTACTTCTTTCCTCTACATTTTAGTCACCTATATTTAGACATGGAGTCCTATAAATTGTTACTTTTGACTCTACCATTTCTCCTGTCTTCCTTTCTCTTCTCACGCCATGCTTAAGTGACTTATCTAGTCTCACTATTCCTAGTCTCATTCTTCTGAATCTGTCCTTTACTAGCTGCCAGATGACTTCTTAGATCTTGCCATTCTCTGGATAAAAAAAGCCCTGTGACTTGTCATTGACTACAAGACAACAGAAAGCCAAGTATTTGGCCTGACTTTCAAAGCTTCAATAGTCCAATCCTGACCAATCTCAGCAAGTATGTCTATTTCAGCTTGGCTGGATTCCTCACAAGCTCCTAAGCACATCACGCTTACTTTTACCTTTCCACCATTGTTTCCCCATCCTGGTGTCACCACGCAGCACCTATTCACCTGAGCAGAGGCAAGGCCATCTTTGCCCGGATGGATCCAAGCTCCTAAGCACATCACGCTTACTTTTACCTTTCCACCATTGTTTCCCCATCCTGGTGTCACCACGCAGCACCTATTCACCTGAGCAGAGGCAAGGCCATCTTTGCCCGGATGGATTCTGCCCCTCCAGGAACTAATGCAAATCTAGAAATAGGAATAAAAGTAGCCTGCATGACGAAGTGCCCTTCTAATCTTGTCCCTGCAATTCTTACTGCTTAACTGTCGTCTGACCATTCTCCTTGGGCTTTCAGCTTGCCCTTGTTGTCACTGTGGTTTGTATTGATGCTTTCCTACCTGTTTGTCTACTGTGTCGCTTTCTACTTTCTCATTTCTACTTTCTGTTCAAACCTTCACAGGTGATTCATCTGTTCAGAGATTACGTTGTTTCTGCCCTCAGTGTGACTGCTGTGGACGTGTCTGATCCCTTGGTGATCTGCATGCATTATCTAACTTAACCCTCACCATGCTAAGAGGTAGGTACTATTATCTCCAGGTTATTGATGAGAAAACTGAGATTGATGAAGGTTAAATAATGTTGTCCAAGACACATAGATTACAAGTGGTGGAGTCAGGATTCAAACACACACAGTGACCCAAGGACTGGTGCTCTTAACCACATCTTCTCCACTTAAACCAACTCCACTTTGATAGCACACATCTCATCTCATTGGAAAATTAGAATTTCTCAGGTCTCAGACTAGATTGTATGGTTTTTATTTCTTTTGTGTCTGCTATGTATGTGCATAGTCTAGATCTAAACACCCCCCCAAAAAAAATAATAAATTTTTTTTTGAAGAGAGCAGACATATCAGACATACTCAGATGTTGAGACATGTCATGCAATTGATAGGTCCTTTAATGATATAAGCCTGTAGTGTCTAATAGAGTAGCCACTAGCTACATATCATGACTGAAATTTCAATTAATTAAAAATAGCTTGACTGTGGTAATCATTTCATAATGTGTATGTATACAAGTCATCATATTGTGCACTTTAAATGCATACAATTTTTATTTTTCAATTATGTCTCAGTAAAGCTGGAAAAATAACAAAAAATAAATAAAATAAAAATTTACATCCTCAGACACACTAGTCACATTTTAAGTGCTCGACAACCACATATGTGACTAAATTTATGTTAATTAAAATTAAACAAAATAAGGAATTTCGTTGATCAGTCTCACTAGACATATTTCAAGTGCTCAACAGCCAGATGTGTCTAGTGGCTACTGTACTGGACAGGACAGACACAGAACATTTCCATCCTCACAGAAAATTCCACTGGAAAGGACTGGCAATACCAAATCCTCAATTTCTCTCTATTTATCCTATCTATACATGTAGCCAGAGACTAAGAGTTATTTCCTAAACACTTAGTAGGGGTCAACTGGTGAGGTAATTAAGGATCCAGACTCTGAAGCCAAATCCTGGCATTGTAACTTACAAGCTATATGACCTTGGACAGGTCACTTAACTTCTCTGGTCTCAGTTTTCCCATCTGTAAAATAGAGATCATAATGTTGACTACTCGTTAGGGTTGTTGTAAGGATTAAAAGTGTAAATTAATTACAGTATTGCTTGGTATAAAGTATGCAACCAATACATATTTGCTAATTTTGCTATTTCTTTAATGTTCTTTAAGTGAGACTCAGAACAGTAGAAATAAAGTTTCTTATCATTCTCTCGCAGTTTTGGAACTTGGATACTTACCAGCTGCAAGTGAGTAGCAAGACACATTTAGACATTCTCTCATGGACAAACTAGGGAAGCACATATCTGGATCTTTAATCAGTGAAGTTTAATATTAGGCACATGTTAAATTGGGTCACCAGGAACTTGCCCAATATTTTAAATTCAGTCACATGATTTCCATTGAAAATACTGCAAGGCTGGCTAATGAAGGGACATACGTGTTTCACTTTGTGGAGTCACCTTTTAGAATTCAGCTTCTGTTCATATCCATATCCTAGAAGTGCACTGTGTATTGGTTTTGGTAGAATTATTCCTGGTTAACTCTCTTAGGACTATTGATGATTTCAGTTTTCTCATCTGGTTGGATCATAACACCAGGTTTTAGACTACAGAAGACATTTCTGTTGACTAGTTCAACTCAGAAGAGTTTGGAATACTAAACTGTTTTAAAGACAGGGAACTGATCTGACAGTAATCAAAGGCATTTAATTTAGAGAACCAGGAGACACATGCACAAGTGATGTAAAACAGCCCTCACCAGCGATTGTGGTAGATTTGGGGGAATACTCTCTCTCCAGAAGTCAGCTCTGTTAGAGAAAAATGATCCTGCTTCCTTAGAGAGAACTGACCTCTTTGAGCAGGAGTAAAATTACTGGAGAGGTAGGACAGGGGTCACTGCCCAATTCAGCCAGTCCGAAAACCATATCAGCTCTGGCAATTGAATGGGTGTCCACTGTTACTTCCAAAACTCTAACACATCCACTGACTCATTCATTCTGCCCAATATAATTCTTTGGTCCCTCATTAAATCAGCTAATTTCCTGAGCGCTGAGGTTTTAGTGGTGAATATTGGCAGGCTTATTTGGCATTTAATTATCAGAGTTTTCCCTCTAGAAGAACCCTGCCCCTTAAAGAATAAAAGTGAGATGCATACAGATATATTCCTGCTTGGGGTAATGCCATATATTCAACTACTCATTTTTCATTTCTCTTTCTAATTTTCCCTTCTTCAGAGGTTATAATAAAGAAAACTCTTAGCGTAGCAAATTATTTAAATCCATGCAAAGAAAAAAATTGAGGATGTATCTTTTTCATGTAGGATTTATATCTAAGATGTTATTTGAAGGACAAGGCATATTTCATGCTCTATTTTAATTTAAATTCTCTCCTGGCTATCTGACCAAGTGTCTATAGACACAATATTTTTAAATGAGTTACAAGCTCAAAGTTTTCATATACCATGAAGGTTCTCAAAAGTTTAAATCACTCCTATGAACATTTATATCCCTTCAGAGTAACAAATGCCTTTTACCATCAAAATAATTCACTTGGGACATCTGTTTTAACCTGGTTTCCACACCTGGCTCCTTGGAAGGTTGTTCATAATAAGCAAGTCACAAAGACAACAAGATGAAGAGAATAAGATTCTTAAAAAGTCTTTTTATAATTTTTAAACAAGCCTGAGAAAAATGAAAACTCTTTTCGAAAATGACTCACACATAGAGACATGATCAGCAGTTCTACTCCTGAGATAATTATGAATTAAAGGAGTTTTTCGAGCAACTAGGCTATCTCTCTGTGTATATGTACGTATTTATATGTAAATTAATGTAAATATTATGTTTGTGGGAAAAGAAGTTTAAGGACTATAATTTAACACTACTATAATTAAGAAATTTTAATAAAGTGTTGCAACACCACACAAGGATTTATTATTTGGATTAAAATAAGGATTTTTATTTTAGCTGCTAATCGGGACTTTTAGAGTGATCTAAATGCCTCAGGAGGTACCCCTACCTCCCTTTTAATCTATTAAATCGGTCACCACATGAAGGACTTTTTGGTTATGATGGCTGTGGGACTTGTTATAAGTTTCTATTTGTGAATAGCTGTATGGTTTAATGTTTTCTTTAACAATCCACTTAGCTCTATTTATGTTTCTTATTTTCTAGTTTCTACAACGTAACAATTTCTTCTACCACATATTCTTCTTATCTCCTGAAATTGGAATTGCTGAGAATGTTATTGGGCTAGTGCTTATAGTTTTTGATTTTGGCCTGGGTTACTGGGCCTTTTGGAATCTATTTCATTCCATTCTCTAGATTCATGAAATATTTTCTCATGGCATGCAAATGCCAGACATCTTGAGTTATAGCTTGAACTTGAAAATATGACAGTGAAAACTACAACATGTTATTAAAACCAAATGTCAATTACTAAAAAAAGGTACCTGTTTATGGAAACATCAAATTAAACTAGCTATAGAAAACACTGAAATTCAAGTGTAAATTAAAATCAAAATGCCAAATTCCAAATACAAAAGCACTCCCTAGCTACCTTGAATCATTTTGATGTGCTCTGCTTTCTTTTGGTAAACTAAGTCCTTCCGTTGTTTGTATTTCAGTGAACTTCCTATTGCAAATGAAACATCTTGTATCCTAATGAATGTTATACTTGCAAAAGTTAAGAATACCTCATTTCAGGCCACAGGTTGGTGTCATATTATATTGTACCATAAACACTACCATGAAAATTTAGTTTAGAATATCATATGTGTAGTAATCAGTAAATCGGAAAGGGAGCAATTACAATTATAAATTGTATAGTTGAGTCTGTATAAGTTGAGAATGTAGGAACTGGAAATAAATAAACAGCAGTTGGGACTGAGGGCAAAGGAAATATACACACAACCCCTAGAATGACTACTTGTCTATTACATCAAACGATTTTAGGTGTGATGCTTTGATCCATGAGGAAATTGCTTGATTCAGAAGAGAAACTGCAGTCCTGTGAATCCCTTAAGTTGTTGCTTCAAGACCAGCATTAATAAGGGTTCTGAGGTTAAGAAATGCCTGCCTCTCTGTCTGCTGAATAGCCCCATACATTATCCCACCCTAGAGGCATTAACCCCATGGTACCACATAAAAATACTTTCACATATGCAGAGTGCAGAGTAAACCATTTTCTAAACATAGGTAATTGATAGCAAATGTAGCCAGTGAAAGGCTGCTGGGTGGAAGCCAACTGTTTTCTTTCTTTTTTTCAGCAAGTAGTTAGTACCTCTTATGCATTCTGCCAGCATTACAGAGAGAACACAACGTATGATAAATGCCCACAAGAAATGAGAAATATGGAATCAATGACTCTGAAAGGACAGCAGAAAGTTGGTGGTTTAGAGTTCAGCTGATAGAAAACAGTGTATTTTGTTTCTTTAAAAAATCTTTCCTGGTACTTTTAAGGATGCACAAGGGCAAAAGCAAGTTCTCTGGCTAACAGTGAGACCAGATTTTCAAATAATTGCTTTGTCTTTTGTTTCTCAACTTAGGAGATGTTGAAAAGGTTCTTGTATTACATAAAGCCAAGAGGAAGAAGCCTTGAAAGTTTGCTGCTAAATACAATTCTTAAATTTTTCTTTTTCTTTGATCTAAAGGAAATAATTTTCTATGTTTAGGGTCTAGAGGTTTTTGCAATGTGGTATTTCAGGATATATTAGCCAGAGTCATATCACACTTACTACAAATTCTTTGTAACTAAAAATTTCCTTATCAGATATATATTATAGAATTTCATGCTTGAGAAAGTCTTTGAAAGAGGTGTATCTTATACAAATGCTTGAAATATTTTCTCGTGTTTATTTTATATTCTTCTGAAATGCAACATCACACAGTCCTGCACATTTTATAAAAGAAAACCTAAGTTTATTTACTAGAAACAATAAATGTTTGTTTTCTAATTTCAATTAAGTCTTATCTAGCAACATTTTCTCCAAACACGACTTGTGAATACATGAATTACCCTGAGGATTAACAACTCCTGTAGGTTCTAAGAAAGTCATTTGTGCACCAAAGTAGCCATTTATATTACATGACACTAATCATTTGACTGACCTAACACTGCTTCCTTGTGGCTGGCTCTAATTTACAACTTGATAGCAGCTGTCACAATGAAAGAACCAGATTCATTATCTGATTTGTTTCTGCCATCCCTGTACTCATAGAGTCCATTAACAACAGGGATATGTGATTTTTAAATGGCTGAATAAGTCATACTTCCATTAAAAGATTAGACTTACAAAGTAAAATAGAATAACCTCTTAGTATATTCCCTTCCATTTCTCTGTCTAGTTGTTTCCATTTATTCCATTCAAAGAACATATATTGAGTACTGTTCTCAGCAGGCAGAGGCCTTATCTGTCCTCTGCTGTATCCCATGCTTAAACCAAATCAAAGTCCATAGTAGGCACTCAGTAAACACGTGTTGGATTAATGAATAAATGTGTCTTGTTTGTTTATTTTTTTGGTGGCTGGCCATTATGGTGATCTGAACCCATGATCTTGTTGTTATAAGGCTGTGCTCTAACCAACTGAGCTAACCAGCCAGCAGATTAATCCATAAATGAAGCAATGAATGAAGAGCATCCACTGCAGTGTCTCTTGACCTCGCACAGATCATGTCTGACACCTTCATGCTAGTTTTCTGTCTTTGGACTGGAGACTTACTAATTGGGTATTCTGAAAGGAAAAAGAAAGCCCAGAAGTTTGATACCACTGATTTGTCTTGTCTATGAGGGTCCAAGCCCTAAATAAAATATACAAGCTGCTCTGTTGGCTTTTTCCTCCCATGGGAGGGCATCTATATATCAGGCAGCGCAGTCTTTTCTTGATGAAAAATAATCCAAAGTCTCCAAATTTTATCAGTTTATCAATGGCAGCAGTGGTGGTGGGGATGGGACTTGGTAATAGAAAATGTTAAAAATAAAACAGATGAGCAATTAAGAACCACTGACACAACATGCTGGACCTATTGAAATTGTCATGGGAACTTGAAACTATTTGGGGGATAAGTTGTAACAATTATATATCCTGTGGTTTATTCAACATCAGTTATGTTTGACAGTACTAATTCAATACAATCTTATTTACTATTTTATTCTATACTTACCAAGATAGGGCTTCCTGATCCCCCAGACTAGGTTAAGTCCCCCGGCTGAGTAGACACTTAGCATCCTGTGCTTCTATTACCTGGACACATGATCATGGTTTTTTGTAATTAACGTAACTACATTAAATTTCCCGATGGCAAAAAATGCATGTGTCGAGCTTCCTCGACATAGTGAATTAAATTAATATGTTAAGATTATTAGTGTTTTACTAACTGGGATAGCCTAAAAAGTTAGGTTACATAATTGAGACAAACACACCTTAAGGTCTTACTTTTATACTTGCCGTTGAGAAGCATCCTATAACATTTAAGTGATAAAAAGCAGTACAGAATAAAGTAAAATCTCTGTCTATTGTTTCACCGACCTTTGCCTTCCCACACCAGCAACCTCTTTGTAAAATCTCATTCTGATTCTCATAGTCTATAAAATCTTAGAAGGTGCCAGATGTTTAGAAGAGCCTGTCCCACACATCCTCGATTTTAAAGAAGATGCAAGATTTATGGTGGCTATACAGATGTAATTTCAGCCTCGACTTTTGTGTTCGTGAACTAGGTGTAATTGGCACCGTGGCCTCTTGTCAAATAGAACAATGCTTTTGTGTGGAGTGTCGGTGTCAATGCCAAACACTCAAAATAACCACAGGATATTACTGAAGCGAGTTCTTCCCACCAACTGTTTCCCTCTAGGAAATTTTAATGTAATGTAAACATTTTTCAGGAAAACCATTTTGCATTTAGGCAGCATTCAAAAGCGAGGCTGGGATACGTTGTGCATGAATATACAGCAACACCTGGAATAAATGCCTGCCTGAGCAGATACAGTCAATGCCTCAAATTAGGTTTTTCTCCTATGGCAGTTTCTAAATGTGAGAACAGGCTAAAACCATTTTCCTTCCAGTCCTGCCTAGCTCAGGGGTGCTGTGTAGTTCACCCATTCATTTTGATACAAGTGAAAGTTAGGCTACACTTTGTGCTGGGAGCTCCACAAGCTACTAAAAAATAGAGAAGGGGTATGCCAGAGGTGAGCTGAGGCTTTTCGAGTACTCTAAAATGGGTCGAGTAGCATCTTCTTCGAAGTTGTCAGCAACTTTTCAAAAAAAACAAGTTCTTTAAGTAAAAAATGGAATTCTTTTTTCCTATGATAGTTACTGGCTAAGAACCTTTAGATCACCACCTCTGTCTATGCAGGGCAGAGTTAAACATCCTGGAGGAGGACTATCCAAATTCATCCTAAATAGACTACTGATTTTTTCATAGATTAGAAAAAAAATCTACAGAGCTTCAGAAGTGGATGGGATGCCAGTGGGTATTACTTGAACACTTGAAACATTTCACTTTATAGGTGAATTCCCTTTCTTTTGACATGGTCCAGAGACTGGCTGAATTATAAGCAGATGCTAATCACTTTCAATTAATTGGTGGCATTGTAAAATCGTGAAAATGTGCCACCAATTTGACTCTTGTTTTTATTGATGGTTGATTGCATGCTACTGTTAATATTTTAGATGGGCACATAATAGTTAAAGAAAAGTCTGTAAAATGTATAAACTGGGATGTTAATGTAGCAGGCAGAGATGACACACGCGATTGACAGCAATGGGAGCAATGGGTTTGCTGAAGAGACGTTAGGAGCCCAAGAGTGATGGGAGGCAGGAGCTAACAAGAGAGAGGGCTATTATATATGATTTTTGTTGGATTACCAACTTGCTCACTGATCTTTACCGTTGCATTCATGAATACTATAACACTGTCACCTTGAATATATCTATGTGAAAAATAAGTTGGCACATTTGACTAATCTATGTAACAAATTTGTAAACTAACACTTCACACCCAGGCAAGTATTAGCAAGAACATATTTTGCACCAGAAGTCTGTGTTGGGGGTTAATTCTCAATGCTGTAGCAAAACCAGGAGAAAAACAACAGGAAGACTTTTTCTTGGCGATCTCTAGGACTAATTAAATCAGAGATAGGGGAAGAAAGGGTAAGAAATACATTTATGGAGGACTAACCACCACGTCACTTTTCATAAGAGTACATCCAGCACACAGTGGGTCCAAATTTTAGTTTTTAAGTCAAGTGATTTTCCAGACATTCAATTTCATATCAAATTGGCATCTATGAAACCAGATTGACTGAAAGTATATGGAGTTGTTTTATGTTAAAACAGCCTGCAAATACCGAGGGAAAAAAGCCAATTAGGAAGTCACTGTTGATCTTACAAGTTAAAAATATTATATTATCATTCTTGATCGTGTCCTGCTCTATGTAACAAAATCCACATACCCACTTGCATCAATAACTTGCTGACTGACCAAAGACAGTTGAACTGTGCCAGGAATCACGGCAATTTCAACCAAAAAAGTGTGAATGATCTGTTTCACTCCAAGTGACACTTTGAGGTTTAATCTGATTTTAAAGTATGCAAATCTTTTTAGATTTCTTGATAAGAGGACCTTATTATTAGCATTGTTTGGGTATCTTATCTTTGCCAAAAGTAAGCTAAATCTCATATGTTAGGTCAAGTTTATTCTTATTTTTTATTTATACCATCCTCCAAAATCTTAGCAAAAACCCAAAAATCTTAACACAGAATCATGTCATTTTTGAATTAGAAGGATACCTTAATGACTAACTTTTAACGTCTTCCTTTTTCAAATGATGTAATTCAAGATCATACAAACAGATTTTGTCCTCCCACCAAAGGGAGAGAGAACAGCTCTTCGTTTTAATCTTTCTGAAATGATTCTGAGATTGTTAGATGACTTCTGTTTGAATCTGCTCACTCTGAAAGTCGTCTTTTTAATTTCAAAACCATTTTCTCTGATCTTCCTAAGCAAAATAGTGAAGTAGCCAATTGGTTTCATTGCCAAAAGCCAAATGCCTGTAACCTAAACATATCTTTGCAGGGTGAGTTTAGGTTTCTCTGAATTCTAACACATCTTAGATCTTTTTCCTTTCCTACCCAAATTGTAGATGTCAGAACGTTGTTACTTGTGTGTCCTGGTTTAGCAGTTTGCATAAATGATGAAGGCCCTCTGAGGCTGACAAATGCCACTGCTATTTCCACCACTCTGTCTGTCCCTATGTAATTGCAGTAAATGCATTTGAAAGTACTTTTATTTGAAGGCCATTTGACAGAGGGGGAGAAAACACATTTACTCTTTCAAGGCCTGTGTATTTTCCTGGGAGAAGCCTGCCTATAAAATTTGTCCTTTTATCCTTGGATAGCTATTTGGGAAATATCTTTGGGCAGTGCAACCCCCTAAATGATTTCTGCAATCCAAGAACAGAGCCATGATTCACAGACCTCCCCTGCGTCTTCCCCAGCCCCCATTCGCCTGCCTTCTAAAGACTGGAAGGCTGTTTCATGCTTGTGTGCTTGATGCCTTCCCTTCCACAAAACGAAATAGAAAACTTGCATATTTAGCTGAAATATTGAGCTATTTTCATCCTAGATGTTTGAGGAAGGAGCTGTTTACTAATATCCATGACTATGTTGAGATAAACAAATAAAAAAGAGACAGTAGTGTAGAGTTTCTTTTCTTTTCTTTTTTTTTTTTTTTGCAAGATCCTTTTCTAACTTTTCCCTTCTCACAAGAGCTCACTGAAATTCAACAAGATTACTTTTATCTTCATCAGAAAGATCAGCTAATTCAATACAGCTGGCATGTACAATCTTTCACAGGACTGTCCCATACCATATACAAGGAAATCTTAGTTTTCAGCATAAAAAAAGAAAAATGCAAAATAATGCTTATAATTTGCTAAAAGCTGTTTTTTAAATCCCCCTAATCTCTGCAAGTTATCCTAACTTCTACCTTCCCACTAAACATCATAAACACATGCTAGTGTTATGTCTCTGTTCTCAGATCTGTGTAAATGCTTCTTACCTATGAACAGATTCCACTCCGTGTCGAGGTCAGCCTGATTGGCCAGGCACCCCTTCATGACATTGAGGCAGTAGTTGCTGCAGGGTCTCACAGTGGGAAGGCCTCGGCAGTACGGGCAGTACAGCATCTTCATGAGAGCACGGATGCACCCCGGCGTTGGGCTCACCTGCAGATTTATTGAACAGAAGAAAAAAAATCAGAAATAAGAAGGATGAAGGGCAGGAAAAAAAAAGTAATGTTCTCTTTTTTTAAAAAAAGATAACAAAACATCAGATTGTTCCTCATATGTATGTACAATTACAGTGTGTAAGTTAAAATTTAAACAATCACAACAATTCCTTGAACTTGTTAAGACAAGTGAACAGATATAAAGTTGATGGGGAGGGAAGGAGGGAAAAGGAGGAATTGGTAAAGGGACAGAAAAATCAACTACATCGTATACTGATAAATTAAAATAAAAAAACAAAAAAAGGTTTTTGATTTCTGGAATAATCAGTTAAATGTTTCATAATATCCTAACTTGTGGGAGGTGAAGCAAAAATAAACAGAAACAACCCCCACCTCCCCAAATTCAGGAAATTTTTTTAAAAAGGTGAAATAGCTCTGATAAACCTCAAGCAGTAGAGCAGAGGGAAGAGGAACTCTCAGAATCTTAACCCTTTGTCATTCTTGATCTTGAAGTCAGTGGATTCCTGTTAAATACTTCTGCTTGGCTTACTAATAAGCTATTCTTTTGAAATGTCCCTGTCAACATTTTGATATCTATGTCATGGTAATTCAGCCCTAAAACCTAGACACTGTTTCATTGCAATAGAACATGAAGTGAGATAATGCATGTGAAAGCAATTTGCAAAGTTAAAAGCCCTGTAAAAATGTAGGTATTATTAA
This sequence comes from Cynocephalus volans, assembly GCF_027409185.1. Classification (NCBI taxonomy): domain Eukaryota; kingdom Metazoa; phylum Chordata; class Mammalia; order Dermoptera; family Cynocephalidae; genus Cynocephalus; species Cynocephalus volans. The sequence continues at coordinate 18,500,695 of NC_084466.1, forward strand.
AGTTTAATGTGACACCTTTAGACAGTTTTCCAACTGGTTATCTGACCGTGTTTCTAAGGAGGTTGGCAGTTATACTTCCTTTGTACATAACTTTTTTAAAGGATCAATATCAACTTGTCTGGGATTTCTGAGATCCAGGCCAGCTTATATGCAATGAAACTGCCAAGAACCATCTTCAGGCATTTACAGCTTCGCAGTTCTGGAAAATTCGGGGAAAAAGGCCTCAGTGTTGAATGTGAGCAGAAATCCTTGCAGTAGTTCAGAGGAACTACTAATCAACTCCCAATGATGTGCTATTTGCCATGAATAAGAAAAGCGATGCTCCTCAAATAATCAATTTCAAAACAATGAGAACCTTTTTACACTCAGTGAAAATTCTAACTTCAAGAGGAAAGGAATATTTAAAACACTATGGACCAACAATAGAAAAACAAAACTCTTTTTCATAGCTAGATGTAAAAATTATTGTCATATTTATTTGGTGGTTCTATATAATTCTGATATATAAGTCAAGTAACTGTATGTTGCTGTACTTTTTTTCTAGATCTGAGAAAAAACCCTACCTTGTATCACTTCGACCTCTCTGAGAGTTGTGGTCATATCACACAGACCTGGTTCCACAAGTGACAGCTCCCCAGCAAGAATATTCAGATACTGACAAAGCATAATACCAAAGTGATGGTGAGACAATACGTATTTCCACATAAGTGGATACTTCCTATAATTATGAGGAGTACTTCAAAAAGCTAGTCAAAAAATGGAGTTAAAAGATAATGTGAATCTTTCCGTGAACTTTCTGAAGAACCCCTTCCCCACCTCGTATAGCTATTCCCCGTCATCCTATCCTCTATGTAGAAACCACACTTGAGATTTTTAATACAAGGTCTTGATTTCTGTAACAATTTAATTTTACACTGTACACTGACAAAGACCCTAACATATTATTTCAGGAAAGAAAGCCATTTATTTTATTTATGTAGGCACCAAAATTTCTAGCTGTCCTTTTGAGTTTTTTGCATTCTCTTTCCAAAATTCCATGAAAATTTTCAAACATACAGAAAAGTTAAACAACTTTTATAGTGAATAGTCATATTTCTACTCCCAGAATATACAATTTACATTTTCCTACATTTGATTTTCACATAGCCACACATCCTTCCACTCATCCATTAACCCACCTTATTTTTTTAATGCCAAAGTAATATCCTTGCATTTTTTATTCCAAAGTAACATCCTTTTGCTTTTTACTTTGCCTGATAACTTAATATTGGCTTGAGTAAAATAGAATGAACATGGTTAGAAATAGAAAGTTAGTGCATTAAGTACTCTAAGTCAAATGAGTGAAATGAAATATAATTGGCCTTTCATTATAAAATTATTTAGAGAATGATTTAGTACCCATTAATTCAAAAACTTATTTTCTAACAATTAAATAAAAATAAAAAATGGGGACAAAAGTGAGGAGTCTGGAGACTTTTTATTTAAGGCCATATTATGGCCATCATTAACTTCTCCAGATAGGCTATTTTGTTGACAATGCCAAATTTTGCCCACGATTTAGGAGCGATGTTCGAAAGTTTTCTTTTATCCACATGTATTCCAAACCTTTCACAAATTTTGTGTTCTCTATACAGTATTAATGTGGAATTTTAGAGTCTTACACATTTCCTTATTTGGCATGGTTGCAGTCTTACCAGCCTTTGCCACAGGATTTTATTTTCTGTCGCCTTGAAACTTCTCTCCTGACCCTGATGTTTTTCTCCAGAGACCTAGCCTGTTTTCTCTCGAGTTGACTAAGCTGTTTCCATCTTTGACTCTGTTGGATTTTTAGTTTTCTCACCACTCGTATTATATGATGCTTTGCTTCTTCACACTCAGTGTCTAAGTATAAAAGCTGAAGCATTCGTCAATATTGGGGATGTAAGTTTAAAATCTCTTGCACAGCATGGACTGTGTCATTCGTCACTATAACCTTCACCACTCTGCACAACATGCACATCGTATAAGGTATTATGACTATGATTTAGGTACTCATTAATTGCTTTTGAATCAAATTCTCTATTGTGTTTTACAATTTCTTGGCCACATTGATATTCAAAGAAAAAAAGGAACAAGATGGTTTTATACATGTTAGCATTCAATTGTTACTTTTTAACTCTGTTTTCAAAGGCTATTGATTGCATTATTAATTCCAAAGCTCTGCTCTTTTTTCTTTCTTTCTTTTTTTTTTGTTGTGTTGGAACCAGTACCATTTTTTTAGTCTGACATTTCAGAAGAGTCTCCAACTCAGGATAGCAACCAACAGAGAAAATTGAACAGCTTTAATAATCTAAAAGAACAATGTTGTTCAAGTTCAATGTGGGTCTCTGAGTACTTTTGGAAATGACATCCTTCCTGGTCAAATAAAGGGCATTTGAAGAAGAAAAAATGGAGTGTGGGGGATTAGGGCTGAAGCTTTCATGTTCACAAACAATATTTTTTGAGCTGACACAACTGCATGCTTGAATTAAAATTAATAAAATCTTCACTTCAAACTGAAGACTTAAAAGTAAGCCTCTGAAAAGAAGGTTGTTTTGAATGCCAATTGTGTGAAGGGACATTTCTATTTTTAATAGTGTTTTATAATTGTGATATAGCTACTCTCTAAAAATCTTTTTTATTATAAAATTAATATAGACTCAAAAGAAGTTGAAACAAAATTAGTAAAGTCCTGTGTACCCTTCACTCACCTTGCTTTAATGGTGACATCTTACGTAGCTGTAGTACAATGTCAAATGAGGAAACTGACATCAGCACATTGCTGTTAGCTGGTCCATAGACCTTATTCAGTTGTCATGGTTTTCAAATCTACATTCATTTGTGTGGTGCGTGCGTGTGTGTGTGTGTGTGTGTGTGTGTGTGTGTGTGCAGAGTTCTATGCAATTTTATCCCATGTATAGAAAACCGCAAGCAACATATAGAACTGTTCTATAGTCAGAAAATAACTCCCTTGTGCTACTTCCAACCCTTCCCCCATTCTGTCACTTGGCAATCACTAAGTTATTTTCTATCTCAATAATTTTGTCATTTCAGGAATGGCGTGTGGGTGGAATCATACAGTATGCAACCTTTTGAGTGTGACTTTTTTTAGATGAGTATAATGACCTTAAGGTCCATCCAAGTTATCATATGTCTTGATACAGTAAAGAGCTGCATAACAATGTTTTGGTCAATGACAAACCATACATGAAATAGTGGACCCATAAGATTATAGTGAAGCTGAAAAATTCCTATTGCCTAATTATGTAACTGTTGTAACATCGTAGCACAATTACTTTTTCAAAATAAATTTATTGTAGCCTAAGTGTACAGTGTTCTGCAGAAGTGTACAGTAATGATGTAGGCTTTCACATTCACTGACCACTCACTGACTCACCCAGAGCAACTTCCAGTCCTGCAAGCTCCATTCATGGTCAGTGCCCTACACAGGTGTACCATTTTAAAAATCTTTTATACTGTATTTTTACTGTACCCTTCCTATGTTTAGATATGTTTAGATACACAAATGCCATTGTGTTAAAATTACCTACATTATTCTACACAGGTTGCACAGGTGTGTAGCCTAGGAGCCATGGGCTATACCATACAGCCGAGGAGTGTCGTAGGCTGTACCATCTAGGTTTGTGTAAGTTAACTCTGTGATATTTTCACAATGATGAAATTGCCTAATGACACATTTCTCAGAGCACATCCCCTTTGTTAAGCGGTGTGTGACTGTAGTTTGCTCCTTTTTACTGCTCAATAGTATTCCATTGTTTGGATGTACCAGAATCTGTTCAACTATTTGCCCACTGAAGGGTAAATGGGATGTTTCTAGTAGTTGGCTATTAAGAATAAAGATGCTATGAGCATTCATGTACAGGTTTTTGGATGAACATAACTTTTCATTTCTCTGGGATAAATGCCCAAGAGTGCAATTGATGGGTTAGATAGTTAGGTCATGTTTAGTTTGGTAAGAAGTTGCCATACTGTTTTCCAGAGTGTCCATACCATTTCACATTTCCACCAGCAATATGTGAAATTTCCAGTTTTTTCCTCATCCTTGCCAGTATTTTATATTATCACTATTTTTTCTTTTAGCCATTCCAATAGGTATATTACCTACTTTTAATTTTATCATGAGTTTCCTCTGGAAAATATTCATATTGGTATTCTAGCTGAATGAATTCTGATGAACATCAGAAACCAAATCATTCACCAGTTGGTCTCTGGAAAATGTACAACATAAAAAAAATACTCTGAAATACTAGATAAGTCTGTGTATTTAGGAAAACCAAAATAAAGCAGTTCTAAAAACTCACACTTAAAATTTTAAATAGAATAATCTCTCTAACTTATAGAATGACAAATTTATAAATTTTGTGGACTATTAGAAAAAAATTTTCTACTAAAGGAAGTTGTGTCCTTTTAGCAGCAATAAAGAATACAATCTCTCTTGAGAAATAAAATGCTGAAATTACTTTTTTAGTTGGTGATGTAGATTTTTATTAAAAATATATAGCTGTAGCTTTCTATGCATTCAAAGTAGAGTGGGAAATAAACTTAGGTAAAAGAATAATCTGATGATAACAATACAGTTTTTGCACTTATCAGAGCTCTCACCTAACTTTTACATGTTGTCTGTCACTATTAATAATTCTTTGTCAAGGACTTGAATAGACATTGCTCCAAAGATGATATAAAAATAGCCAACAGGTACATGAAATGGAGTTCAACCTTGCTGATCACCAAGAAAATGCAAATTAAAACCACTATCACATACAACCTCACATTTGTTAGGATGGCTATTATCAAAAAAAAAAAAGAAAGAAACAAGTGCTGGCAAGGCTGTGAAGAAGAGGGAGTTCTTGTACACTGTTGCTGGGATCATAGATTGGTGAAGCAATTATGGAGAACAGTATGTAGGTTACTAGAGAAATTAAAAATAGAACTACCATATGACCCAGCAATCTCTCTTCTTGGTATATACTCAAAGGAAGTGAAATTGCCATCTTGTAAAGATACCTGCAGTCCCATGTTCATTGCAGCATTTTTCACAATAGCCAAGATATGGAAACAATCTAGGTGTCCATCAATGGATGAATGGCTAAAGAAACTGTGATATATATAATGGAATATTATTCAGCTTTAAAAAAGGAAGAGATCCTGCCATTTGCCACAGCATGAATGGACCTGGAAGACATTATGCTTAAGTGAAATAAGCCAGACACAGAATGAAAAATATTCCATAATCTCATTTATAGATGGAATCCAAAAACTAAAAAAAGGTTAAATATATAGAGATGGAATAAAATGGCAATTACCAGGGTTGAAATAAGGGTGGGGGTAGAGGGGAAGGAAATGGAGAGACGTAGGTTAAAAGATGCAAAGTAGCAAATATGTAAGATGAACAAGTTAAAAGATCTACAACATGAGGACTGTAGTTAATAATATGTGTTGTATTCAGGATTTTTGCTAAATGAATAGAGCTACTCCTGCTAAAGTGGGAGGGTAGGGGGGAATTGGGTAACGATGTGAGATAATGAATAAGTTAATTTTTTCCACTAATGTAACCATTTTAGTGTATACATGTATCTTATAACATTATGTTGTATCCCTTAAATATACACAAGAAAATTTATTTTAACAAATAATAATAATTTACATATTCTAGGGAAAATTTAGAGGAAAAAAGAAAAACAGTCAATGGTTGCTATTCCATCATCGCACTCTTGGAAAGAGAAACACGAGTTTGTGGGTCAACCAGCTAAGATTCCAATATGAGCTTCTTGTATCTTCAGCTTCGTTCTTCTTTTAACTTCTTCTGATTCTGTTTGGCCTGACAAGTTATTATTTTACAGTTGCTATTATAGTTTACTAACTTTGAGGAAATAATACAATTTATAAACAAGATTCCTTATAAAATAAATGAAAATAAATAAAATAACAAAAATTACTGAACTTTTACTTTGAAACCTCATGGTTTGTTGATGCTGTTTATGTCTTTTTTCTTTTTTTTTTAAGGGTTAAAGTGCAGGACACTGAAACACAGCAAGTAATACAAAAATCCTTAATGAAGCTGTACTGGGAGATAAGACGAAGACTTATCCATGTATGTCAAAATGTTATAGCAAATAATTCTTATGTTTTATAAATGGGATTTGAGGCACAGCCATGTAAGAGTAAATTATTTCAAGTCTCTAATATACCTAAGGTTTCTGTATCTGGACCAACATTCATGCACTGGTGCTCACCTTAGCAATTCCTAATAGTAGCTAATGTAAAATAAGACTGTTTTTTAAAATATTAAATCAGCAAGAAAACATGCAAAAGTTATAAATCTATATATACATACAATGAGCATATACCTAGAAAGTGCTTGTTTTGATGGACATTATATAACCAAAATAATCAAATTGACATATCTGTCTTCTGCTCCCAAATGACAGACAAGTTAATGTAAGTGATTTATTTGGCTTGAATTAATTCTGACTGTGCTTTTGAGCAAAAGTTGATGCCCCCCCAACACTTTCTTAATGTACAGTCATATTAAATGATCAGATGTTTCCACTCATGATCTTAATATATCACCAGGTTCTGAAGTGTCTTCTGAAGCCCTCAAGAATGATTAAATTACATTTAAAGTAGTTTTCATATTGTCATTTTAATTATAATTTTTTCACAACCTGAAATCTATAAACAGGCACTGTAGTATGTTAATGAGAACTTAAATTTATTTCTTACTTATTCACTCAGGCAACATTCATTCATCCAACGTTTATCAGGATCAAAAAGGAGACCTTGTACCAGTGTTGGGAGGCTCAGAACACATTCATTGTCAGTCATTCCAGGGGAAATAGTTATTTATCTTGGGGAAGTGAGAGCAAAGGCAGTTAGCTCAGAATTGAGAAGCTGGAGCTGGCATGGATGTCTCCTGAAGGAAGCCATGTAACAAAGGTCTATAAGATAAGCATGGGAGATGAAGACATCACAGAAATGGCCACATAGGGAGCACCAAGAATTGGTCCCTCCACTGAAGAAACCATCACACTAGCAAAAAATGACAGAATCTTCTTTTCAGAACTCTGGAATCTAATAAGAAAACTTAATAGCAATCAGAAGAGTTCTTAATCAAGGCAGAGACTGCTAAATTTCAGTTTAAAAGAATTGCTAAATCTCAAGTCTTAAGCAATTTAAAAAGATTGCGATCATATAAAGTATCTTCTTTGATCGCAGTGGATAAATCTAGAAATTACTAACAGAAAGAAAATTCACAAATATGTGGAAATTAAACTATACACTTTTATACAAACAATTAAATAAGAAATCACTAAGAAAATTACAAAATACTTAGATGAATGAAAATGAAAAAACACAATATCCCAAAACTTATAGCCATTAATGCTTACATTGAAAGAAGAGGCAGTCTTTTCCCCAATGTATGTTTTTATTCCCTTTGTCAAATATCAGCTGACTGTAAGTCTGTGGGTTGATTTCTGGGTTCTCTATTTTGTTCCACTGGTCCGAGTGTCTATTTTTATGTTAGTACCATGCTGTTCTGGTTACTATAGCATTGCAGCGTAATTTGAAGTCAGGTAGTATAATGCCTCCGGCTTTATTTTCTTTTTGCTAAGGATTGTTTTTGCTATTTGGGGTCTTTTGTTGTTCCATATGAATGTTAGGACTGTTTTTTTCTATTTCTGTGAAGAATGCCATTGGTATTTTGATGGGGATTGCACTGAATCTGTAGATTGCTTTGGGTAGTATGGACATTTTCATAATGTTGATTGATTCTTCCAATCCAAGATTAGGGAACACTTCCTAATTCATTCTGAGAGGCCAGCACTACCTGATACCATAGCCAGGCAGAAACACAGAAGGAAAAAGAAAACTACAGACAAATAAACTTTATAAATATTGATGAAAAAAGACTTAACAAAATACTAGCAAAGTGAATCCAAAGGCATAGTGAAAGGATTATACACTATAACCAACTGGGGTTTATCTCAGAAAAGCAAAGGTGGTTTGACATGATAAAATGGATCACATAATATGCCCTATTAATAGGAAAAAGGAAAAAAAAAACACATCATCATCTCAATAATGCAGAAAAGGCATTTGACAAAATCCACCCACTTTAATGATCAAAATATACAGAAATCTAGAAATAGGAAGGAACTTCCTAAACATGATAAAGGGCATTTATGAAAACCCACAACATCATACTGAATGGTAAAAGATTGAATGTTTTCTCCCTATGATCAGCACAAGGAGACATGCTTTCACCACTGCTATTCAACAGTGTATTGAAAATTCTAGCCAAAGTCATCAGGCAAGAAGAAGAAACAATAGGTATCCAAATTGGAAAAAAAAAAAGTCATATCATCTCTATTCACAGACATGATTTTATGCATAGGAAATCTGAAAGAATCCATAAAAAAAACCCCAGCTAAAGCTAATAAATGAATTAAACAAAGTTGCCGTGTATAAGGTCAACACACAAAGATCTGTTGCGTTTCTACACTGCAGCAACAAAAATTCTGAAAAGGAAACTAAGAAAACTATTCCATCAGCATCCAAAATAATAAAATACCTAGGAATAATTTAAGAAAATAAGTGATAGAATTTTACTGAAAACTATAAAACATTAGTGAAAGAAATGATAAAAGACCTAAGTAAATGGAAAGACATCTCATGTTCATGCATTAGATGACTCAATAGTGTTAAGATAGCAATACTACTCGAAGCAATTTACAGATTCATTGCAATCCCTATAAAAATCCTAACAACTTTTCCTGGCAGAAATGGAAAAGCTGATCCTCAAGCCAAAGTGAAATTGTAATAGGCCCAAATAGCTAAAACAATCTTGAAAAAGAAGAGGTAAGTTGGAGAACTTCAACTCTTGATTTCAAAACTCACTACAAAGCTGAAGTAGTCAAAACAGTGTGGTACTATCTAGTAATGCCACTTCTGGGTATTTATTCCAAATAACTAAAAACAATCTCACAAAGAGATATTTGCATTCCTATGTTCATTGCAGGATTACTCACAATATCTAAGAGTGGAAACAATGTAAATGGCTATCAAAGGATGAATGTAAAAAGAAAATAAGTTATGTACATAAATGGAATATTATTGAGCCTTAAAAAAGAAGGAAATCCTATCATAGGCTACAACATGGACGAACCTTGAGGACATTATGATAAGTGAAATAAACCAGTCACAGAAGGACAGAGAATGCATGATTCTACTTACATAAAGTGTCTAAAGTAGACAAACTCAAGGAAGCACAGAGTAGAATGACGGTTGCAGGGGTTAGAGGGTGGAGAAAATGGGGAATTGGTGTTCCAAGGATATAGAATTTCAGTCATGAATGATGAAAACATTACAGAGATCAACAATGTGCAAAAAGTTAACAATACTATATTGTAAAGTTGGTTCAGAGGGTTGATTTCTTGTGTTTTTAAATTAATAATGACAACAACAGCAGCAGCACAGTGGTTCTAGCATAAGGGTAAACATATAGATCAGTGAAAGAGAACGGAGAGACAGGAAATGTACCTAAATGTACATAGCCATTTGATTTTCAACAAGGTTGCAAAGACCAGTCAGTGGGGAAAAAAATTGTCTTCTCAACAAATTGTAGTAGCACAACTGGATATCCACATGTGAAACAGTGAAGTTGGACCCTAACTCATAACATGTACAATGGAATCTTAGATATGACACCAAAAGAAAAAAATAGATAAATTGGAGTTCATAAAAGTTAAAAACTGTTGTGTATCAAAGGACATTACCAAGCAAGTAAAAAGAGAGCGTACAGATGGGAGAAAATATTTGCAAATCATATATCTGATAAGGGTCTAGTATCAAGATTATATACAGAACACCTACAACTCAGTAACAAAAAGATGAACAACCCAATTAAAGAACAGGCAAAGAACTTGAATAGACACTTTTTTTCGAAGAAGATATGCAAATGGCTAAAAAACTCATGAGAATATGCTGAACATTGTTAATCATTAGGGAAATGCAAATCAAAAACAAGACACCACATCACACCACTAGGATGGCTGTAATAAAAAAGACAGACAATAACAAGTGGTGGGGTGGATGTGGAGAAATTGGAATCTTTATATATTGCTAATGGGAAAGTACAATGGTGCAGCCACTTTGGGAAAGTATGGCAGTTCCTCAAAAGGTTAAAAATAGAACTCCCATGTGACCCAGAAATTCTATTCCTAGTTAGGTACCACAGAGAAATAAAAATATACACCCCACAAAAACTTGTACACAAATGTTTATAGCAGCATCATACATAATAGTAAAAAACTGGAGACACTCCAAACATTTCTCAACTGATGAATATATAAACAAAATGTGGTATATATCCATGCAATGAAATATCAGTCATCAATGAAAAGAAATGAAATTTGGACTCATGCTGCATCATGGTTGAACTTTGATACCATTATGCTATGTGACAGAAGCCAGTCATGGAAAACCATGTATTGTATGATTCCATTTATGCAAAATATCCAGAATAAGCACATCCATAGTGTTGCAGTGGGCTACTGCAAACTTGCAGGGAGAGGCAGGAAACACTGAGGCTTAAAACAGGAAACATAGTTTATTGATGCCAGCAGTGGCTCAGCAGACTATAGTCACAAAGGCTAAGCCCCAAATGCAGGGGGCTGTTATTTTTATATCATAGCATTTCCGGGTTTTTGCAACAAGGCAAGAGGTGTGACCTTATGATCTTATGTGGTTATGACTCTGTCTCAGGGTGGAAAGTTACAGCAGGAGAAGCAGAAGAGAAAATTTTGTTACAGCAGTGTGTGGCTACTGCTGTGTGAAACAAGGCAGGGCTGCAGCTGCAGCTGGGTCTGTACAATATTCAGGCAGGGGTCTTGGTTACAGCATAGTGGGGCAAAGCATGGGTGCCTAACGGCCACAGCTGGGTGGGACACAGCTGGGTAAGTATGAGTGCCTCAATAGAGACAGAAAATAGATTAGTGGTTTTCAGGCGCTGGGGCAGGGGAGTGGTAGAAGCAGGTGTGGTGACTCCTAATGGATCTAAGTTTTCTTTTTGTGTGATGAAAATGTCTAAAATTAGATTATGGAAACAGTGATGTTGCCAACACTGTAAATATACTAAAAACCATTAACCTCTACAACTTAAGTGGGTGAATTTTATGGTATGTAAGTTGCATCCCAATAAAGTCGTACAAAAAGTGAGATAGAAGTACCTTTAATAAATAAATTCCTACCATCATATTTGTGAGTTTTAAGGAATTTCAGAGCTGGAGATACAATCCTTTATTGTTAACTAGAGGCTGTATTTAGCCACGTGGTTCTATAAAAAAAAGAAAAAACTATTTAAATAATAACCATGAATTAAATAATACCAAAATTAGTTGGATGTGCATGAGCTGAATGATATTTTAATATTTTCTCTCTCAAGATGTCATCTATTATTTTAATTGTTGCTAATGGCGGTTTGGTGGAGATGAATTTCTATGTACACAAACAGAAAACCTTTGCGCCTTCTAATCCAGTTTGAATATTGATTAAAATGGGTATGTTCTAAAACTATCTTCTCTCCATCTTGTACCAATGAGAGAGAACAAGGATATGACAGGAAGAAACTGTGAACTACAAATCAGAGTGTGAAGGAAAAATGTTCCTTACATAGATGACAAATGTTTATAGTGTCACTGTGATAAAAATTCAGCCTATTTTTAAAAATTTAATTTACTTATTAATTAAAAATTTCCCCAGAAAAGCATGAGACTTATGAAGTACTTGCAAACCATAAAATGATGACTGAACTTTCTGGATCTGGGAGAAAAGGAATAGACGTAATTTGCATACCTAATAACCATACTGCAAAGTTTTCAAAGCTAAGTTTAAGTTTTATCAATACAGTGGAACACTTAAGAACAAAACCAAGACATGGGAAATAAGGTTAAAGTTCTATGTCATTTCTTGCCAGTCCTATGTTAGTGCTTGTCAGATTATGTCACAAATTCATTGTTACCTAGATCCAACTTCTATATTTCATTTCATTCCCTAAAACATAAATAAACCTACCTTAGAAGTTAGTGAATGTTATTATTAATTCCATAGACTGGAATAGTTCCAAATAGCACTTAAACTAATACACACACACACACATACACATATGCACACAAAAACAGATATTTTTCATCCATTAGAATGAACTAGCTTTTTCTACTAGTTAAATACATATTTCAGAGGGCTTTCTAATGTGCTTTCCTAATAGGACATAGCAACATTTTAATTTTACCTTGCTGTATTATAAGGTCTTGGTGATAACACCTTTTATTTGGGTAATCTGCTTGACATTCGAACTTTACCCAAATGTACTTGAGCACAGAATAAAATAAGATCCCTGAGTGTTGTGTCAGGAAATAGCTGTCTTCTTCAGTTAGAAATTATAGCTTAAATATTACTTCATTTAGAAGAAACATTTTAGCAGTGACTTTAAATGTGAATCATTGAAGTAAGAACCCATTTTGGTAAAAGTCATGAATTTCTAGCCTCTATACAGTGATCCTAATATACTTATACTGAATCTGTTGTGGAATACAGACAGTCTGCTTTTTAAAGTAAGGGGATGTGGTACTTTCAAGAATGTAAAACAAAATCAATCACTTTCTCAGAATCATGTATGACTTTAAACGCCTAGTAAAAGTAGCCAGCATATGGTAAGAGGTAAATGATATTAAAATATGTCCCATACACACAGGAACATAGACAGACACCATATTGTGGTGTTTTTGTAATTTCTGCATTATATGAAAAATTCTTTAGTCTCACAAGGGATTTACTTTGAAGGATGAAACTAATTTCATTTGTAAGTTATGGGACATTTTATACAGAAAAAAGCAACATTACTTTATAGTAATTACTTAAAAGAATGGTGAAATGTGAGAAGTGATTAAGTTTTTCCTGACATCTCCTCCAGCACGCCTACAATTCTTCCCTAAAGAAACCCTCTGAATTCCACGGTGTTAATGCACCTGTTCCTTAGTAAAAAGGAAGGGATTCTGAAGAAATTAAATGAGAATGCTTCATTGCATATCATGATAGTATATCAATAAATATCATTTCATGTGATTTATTCCTAAATTGGTTCATAAACATTTTAGGAAGCTTTAATATCATTTGTAGGTATTTAATATTTGATGCTCTTATCAATTTTCATTGCAGATACTGAGCTTTTGTTAAGGATATAACCCCCATGATTCCATTTTCCTGTGAAAAATCCTGTGAGACTTAGGTTATTTCAATTCATAGCGAAAATTCCAGGAACATCATCCATCATTAATTCTGGTGTTTAAAAAGAATTCTATAAAAACACTTATTAAGTTTTAGGTCAAAGCTGAAATAAAAATATAAAGAGTAATTTTACTGAGTTCTAAGGATACTTCCCACATTGTCCTAGGTCCTGAAGATAACTAAAAAATACAATTTATGAATGTACCCAAGAAGTTTGTTGTATTTAAACACTAATACGGCATAGTTTACATAGTATAAAAACCTAACAACAAAATTGATTAGCTTAGTACATAGTACCATAGAGGTGTTAACACCTGAAGATCCCCTCAACCACATATGCAGAGTTCTGTGATAACTAAATGTGTTGCGTACTATAAAGTATGCCTTTTGGGACACTGAATTAAACTTCCACAACTTGGTAAGAGTTAATTCAGCTTCTAGAGGAATCCTACTTTGTCAGTAGAGAAAAGTTTAAATACAGGTTAAGACTAGGTTTTAAAATATCTTTTAGTAAGCATTTTTGATGTTAATGTCTGTCTAAAGTAGAGGAATATTAAATGTACTTACCACACTTAGGAAGAACAATTAAATCGATCTTTCAAACACTTGTTGAAGGAAGTTTTAAGATTTCCTTTCCAAATTTTCATTGGCATTCTCTTTTGAATTTTTTCTTCCAGATTTCATCAGGAGAGCCATGTTAGCATAATATGTTTGACTAACAGAAAACACATTTTCTCTTATAACAAGCATAGATTATTTGACCTTCTATTTTGGTTTGTTTTTGTGGTCTTTGAAAATATTTTAAATAATTCAAATGCTTTCTTTTTACTATGCTTCAGGGAAAATGAAATGAGAGGACTATAATCTATAGAGCTTTACTTTTTCTGAAATATTCTATCAAAATATGTTATAATAACTTCACCAGCAATGTGAACTGAACCCCTATGCTTTTGGTCACGAATAAGTGTGTAACAGGTGCTGAGCCTTAGCGTCAATGTCACGTGGACCTGTACTGGCAAATGGTACTTTCTTCTCTAGCATCCTTGATTAAACAGACATGACTCTTTAGACAGCCTCGTAGTTCTGTGGCCATCCTCTGCCAACAGACAGAAGAACTCAGGCCATTATCCAGTTTCTAGGTATAGAGATATAGTTTCTGTTCTCCTCTCCTCCAGGGTGATGGCCTTAACTAGGATACATCAGACTTTTCTGAAGGATTCATGATCACAGGTAGTTTTAAGGGAATCCATTTCCACAGTTTCAACTTCTATATGAATTCTTTCCTAAAACTGATCTGGACTGAACCTAATGTCAAGGCCAGCAATTTCAGTGTCACCTTCTCAAAAGTCACAAAGAAAGACATTCTCTTCATCCATTTTAAATGGAATTATCATGCATAATGCCAGAATGTAAATACCTGGGGACCAGAAATTGAGGTGGGATGCTAGGAACAACTCAAAATACTATTATCCATGTAGAGAAGAAAATGATCCTAATGCCCAGGTAACAGATCCTTGGCAAAGTAGTTTTTAATATTTTTATTCTCCACGAAATTGAAAGAAGACCTAATCAAACTGTCAGCTGCTAGATTATTAAACATAAGTTTTGAAGATACCTACTATGTTATTTTTGACCTCTGGCTCAGAAGACATTTAAAGAACTGAGTGACATTCCTATAACAGCATTCCTTTTATTCCTAGCTAACCATTTACTTGAAGAATGTTTCTCAGTATATACTCAATAAGCACAAAAAGGAGTAGAACTGACATAGAACTACTCTGTCCATTAGTAATATTCATTTTAAGATTTATGAACAAATTGAAGGTAGGGAATGTCACCATTTTATTAAGGGAAGAATTTGCAACAAAGCTTTACTTTTAAACTTTAATTATCAAAGAATATAAGGTACTTGCATGGTTTAGATCAATTTAGAACCAATCATAACTGTAATGATAACTCATCCCAGAAGAAAATGTTAGGACTTGGAGACTTACAGTTATAAAAATTTTTAAAAACATAATTTTACTTTATATATATGCATTTGTTTGCAAAAATGATAAGGTGATTATTAAATTTTTCAAGGCATAAATATGTATCATATTAGCATAAACTTCTGCAGGGAATTAAAATAAAAATATAGGAAAACAACTATCAAAGAAAAACTTGTTTATGTCTTTCTAAATGGATAATAATAGATTACACATTGCTGAGATATTTAGATTTTTATGTCATTGAACATGTTGAAAAGAGTAATGTAATGTTTTGCCTTAACTGTCAGTATTTACAGTATAGCATAAAATATACCCTTTATAACTATTTAAACTTATAAAAATGTTAGACAGCTTACAAAGATTCATAAGTATATATAGATTTTCAAAGTTATTTTATGGAGGACACAAACAAAAAATGTGAAGACAATTGTATTGGAGCCTCACCTCTCATTCTGCTTTTGGTCATGCCCTGAAGGGACGGATTCTCACTGTCTTGTGTGTGATCATAAGGTCAGAGTCACTGAAGGCTCCAGGGTGGCTGTGAGTATGTGAATGTGTGTACGAGATGTGAAAATGTGTTGTGTTTGGGGAAGACACTTTTTGTTACAATGTGGAAGGTGTAACTGAGAAGCAAGAAGTTGGATACTGTTATAATTTAACAAAAGTAGAAAAATTTGGAATGTATATTTTGGAATGTAGATGGAGAAAGACATAAAGTGAGTCCAAAAAATAAAAATAAATGTTTTGTTTGGGGGAATGATAGCATCTGTAAATTTTATTTCTTTTTCTTCTTCCTTTTTTTTTTTTTTAAAAAAAAGTGACTTTAAGTCTATGTTATTTGAATTATTTCCTTAAGAAGTGTAAGTTAGAGAGCGCTGAAGCCTAACTGCTAGACCACCAAGAAGCATCAAAGAGGAATTGATAAAGGGACATGAAAATCAACTGCATTGTATATTGATAAATTAAAACAAATAAACAAACAAACAAACAAAAACAAAAACGAACAAACAAAAACGAATCAATGTAATGTTGAAACTATCCAATTGACTCTATTTATAAATTTTAGTTCATTTAATTCTGTTTTTGGTGTATATGACTTTGGTGCAATTGTTCACAGCTTACAAAAGGCAATAGGATACTCAAAAACTGTGACTGTTACTAAAAGTATTTGTGAGACAAAAAATGGTTAACATGGCAAATTTTGTGCTATGTGTACTTTATCACAATTGAAAATAAAACAATAAAAAATAAAAATGTTTTTTAAAAAAGTGTAAGTTAGGTGCACATATACAAAAGGGAAATGTTCCTTTCAACATAAAAAATAAATAACTTAAACATAATTTATTGATATCATTCATCATGAATGGGGCCCATAATGAAAAGGGAATTAGTACTCCCAACAGGCTAGAAGACCCGCTTCTCAAACATAGGACTTAAGCATGCTGACAGGTCATCAAGCTTTAATGTAGCAATGGGAATTGTGTAATTAATTAAAAAGACCCAAAACTTCTGAGAAGACTTGAAATGATGACAAAGACCAAACATTACAGGAAGTTCATTTTAGGGGAGTAGAACAGAGGAGGGGCCAGCGAGACCTAGAGTGAACTGCTGAGGGCGACTATGTACGACTTCTCTGTGTATTACCTTCCAAATATGTGGTTAGCAGCAGCAACAGAGGATTACACGTGGGCAGCATGCAAAGACATTAGTCAAGCATATCTGTCAATATCCATGTGCTTATTGTCTGCCGCCCCCATGGAATGTAAGCTCCATGAGGAGGGATTCCTCCTGTGTATTTACTGTTCACTGGTATATCTCTAGTGCCTCGATACCATGACTAACCATAGTGAGGGGTAAATAAATATTTGTTGAATCATGGGATGAATGAGTGTTTGAACGAACGAATGAATGATTACAGTGTGCAGTTTCATAGTAATGGAAGCCAAGGGGGGAACTTTGAGAATGGTGTGGTCACTCCTGTCAATTGCTGAGACTGACCTCAGGAATTTGAAAGGATGCAATTGGATCTAGGATTTAGGAGGCCATTTTGGAGAATTTTAAGTTAATATTTGAGGACTATTCCTACAAAAATTGGTTCTTAAGTTATGCAGAGAAATAGCATAGTGACTAAGGAAGGAACTAATATTCAAGGAAAGTGTCTTGTCTATTTTTAAAAATTTTTTCAGAAAATGAAAGATGTGAGAATGAAAATTTCTCATGCCAAAATGAATAATAAATAAGTTAAAAAAAAGTAGTAGTAAAGACAAAAAAGTAAAGAAAAAAGTAATAGTAAAGAAAAAAAGTAATAGTTCTTTATATAGTACTTTGTAGTTTTCAAAATGCTTCAAAATATATGATCTCATTTAAAACTTGAAACTACCCCTTGAGATACCCATTTCATCTCTGAAAACTGAAGTGAGAAAGGCCAAATACCTTGTTCAAAGTCATGCAACCAGTAATTGGTGAAGAATAGAATAAAACTAGGTGTTTTGACTCACTTCAGTGTTAGCACTTTATAATACACTCAAAGAAATGTACCTTCTTGCTTTTCAGGAGTATGTGCGTGACATAGTTCAGTTTAATGGGGATTCTGGCTTAACAGGCCAGCTTTGCCTATGTAGAAATGTTTAAACACTGAAATTTGCTGCTATCTGTCATGTTCATTTACTACAGCTATTACCTAGAGCCAATAAACAAGTGAATGGTTAATATCCTTTTCACCCTTAGGAAAGGAGGAGTTTCATATCATTTGCTTTTCTAAATCCAAGTACTCAGCACAGTGTCTGTTTTTTTAAAGCAGGGAGTATTAAAGATTATTGAAAAAAATAACTGATCTAATTTAGACACTTAGAAATAAACCATGCCCTCAGAAAATGACTTATTTTGAGAGGATATGCAGTTTTCCTTGAGAAAATGACATCAGAAGAGCAGACACAGAAAAGCTGGATAGAACGGGATGAGAATAAAACAGCAAACCTGTTTAATCTTCTAGGATACATTTTTGTAGCTGCACATTATGGTCAACACTTGAGAATACAGGCTTTCTGCAAAAAGGACAGAGTAAGGGGAATTTGAGATGAGGAAATTGTGTCCTGGGAACTAAAGTGAGTTTTTTGCATCATGTGGTTGATTAATTAGTTAGACAACTTAGGAAAGAGCCCATGTCTCCTGATATATGTATTTTCCCTCCATACAATATTACTATATCCAAGTGTCTAACCTTGCAAAGACCCAGTATATAGTGACTCTATACTGTACCTTTTAAAGCTTAAGTACTTGAACAAGTATTAGTCTGGACAATGAGTCAAGAAGACAAGAGAAGTCTGGGTTTCAAAGAGTCTGCTATTTTATGCAGATCATTGCAAAACTCTCTCTGCAAGGATTATCAACAGAATCCTGAAATGGCCTTCACAGACTATAGCACCAATGCTGACATATTAAAATGCCAGGCATCCAGGACATAGTTCTACAAATTAGTTTTCTAAAACAAGGTGAAGAATATACTATGTATATAGATAAATCTTAATAAAAATTAATTTCATGTTCTTGAAATTCCAGTCATTTCCTATACCTCCTTAAATTCTGATTGAATTTTACCTTCTAATTGGGCTCATAGAGGTATTAGTTCCTGTGTATCTAATGTCTGTTCAGACTTAAAGGGCTATAGGTCACCATGCATTGTATCGAACCTTAAATCCAACTTTGATCCTTCTGGTTACTGGCTTTTTACATTGCACCATAGTAAGAAGTCAAACTGTACATAAAGAGTTTTCATTTAAAACTTGACTTCAAGTCTTTATTGATAAATCCAGTAATAAAAGTGCAGTAAATAACTTTGAAAAAATAAAATGCATTAAAAAAACAGTCACTTCATTATCATAAGGCTTGCATTCTTTAGTACAGAAAAAAAAAAAGAACTAGGTTCAATTAAAAATGTCTACATGCTTCAATATATTTGAATATATTTGCCAATTCAACCCTTGCTTTTTCAGGCGTGGAAATAGGGATGGACAGGTTGGAGTAGAGTAGTGCCTGGCTGGGCTACATCACTGCAGGTAGACCTTGTTAAGTATCATCCAGTAAGTCAGTCATTGATACTATCTGTCTAGTGTCCCATGTGATTGTCCCTTTAATAACCTGAAATGAATCAAAATGCACATAAGAGAAAAATGTGCAACCAGGTTTTTGATCTTCTGTAAACAAATACATGTCAAATTTACATATGAAATAAAAATTTTCTTTCCAAAGCAGCATTTACTATAGACTATGGCCTAATTTAACTGCAAAATAACATGGAGGAAATTGAGATTACTCTATGGAAGTGCTAGAATGGTTAATGTAGTTTACCAATGAATTGCTAAGTTAAGTAGAAAGTCATCTTAATCACTACTTTATTTATTCTACTTAACAAATTAGTTTGTTGATCAGTACCTTTGATTGTGTACTATTAGCAGTAAAATGTATGCTTTGAATGACACACCTCCCAGGGGGAATCTATTGGTTCTTAGAGCAGGGCAGAGTTTGGATAATACAGATTTAACATTCTTTTCAGCTTCAAGAGTGAGACTGCCAGAGAAAGAAGGCAAGTGGTGATTCTCTTGAAGCCTCTGGACTTGGAGTCACAGTAAGGGATAATTACGATTACCAACGTGTCTCTCTGTAGTCATTAGAACTGACAACTTTTACTGCACACTCTACCTATCCAATCAACAGTGTAGAGGACTGTGCATCTTGCCTCTATTCTCTTTGTACTTTATAATCTTTTCTCGAGTGTCAAGAAAGTTTGAATTAAATAGTAGGCTGTATAATGGTAGATTAAATGCCTAACAAGCATAAGGTAATAAAATTCCTGCTTACTGATTTAACAACAAAAAAAGTTTTATTTTTACTAGTGCATTTTTTAAGGAGATAT
The DNA here is from genome assembly GCF_027409185.1 of Cynocephalus volans. NCBI lineage: Eukaryota > Metazoa > Chordata > Mammalia > Dermoptera > Cynocephalidae > Cynocephalus > Cynocephalus volans. Next base: position 18,520,921 of record NC_084466.1, read on the forward strand.
ACTGAAATGATATTTTAATCTTTTTGCTTATCCCAGTCAAAGTGGTACAGCCGATCTCTCTGAGCCCTCCTGCTGATGACTTACTGAGAGCAGCATTCCTCTGTGATGTTGGCACTTCCTGCTGTATTCTGACTGAGTTCTATTAATGTATAGTTTATGTTCCAGCCACATAAGCCACTCACACAGCAGATGTACAATGTTCAAACTTATTAAAGTTCTTAAACTTATAATTAGACTATGTGCTCAACTTTTACACAAACAGTTGAGCATCCTGGTTTCTGCTTAAATACATCTTTGACACCCTACCTTCTTGGCAGGTTCCAATTATACTTTATTGACTGGAGTCACCAACATTGGAGAAAGCACACACCACTCTCCTGCCTGTGACTTGTTATTGACCCTGGCTGTTAGCACTGAAAAAGGAGCATGTGGCTTAGTTAGCTAAGGCTTCAGACTATTTTCGTTCACAGCTAGATGTGAATTATTCACTTTTCTTTTGTCAATTTTTGCCTCTTGCAAGACGACTGTGTTACTTTTGAGTTCATTTAACTGTCTGAATCTGAAACAACAGCAGGATCCTACCAAATGTCCTTTGAAAGGATTTTTCATTAGTGCTTTGCAAAGCCATTTAGGAGAAATTAAAGCACTTTATAATTGGTCTTTTCCTTTTTACAGGCTTCAGTAGGATATTTTCAGCCTCAGTTGAGATAACTTAAGGGTCAAATGCTACAAAGTGCCTGAGATCTCTGTGCTCCATTCAGGGCTACCTCTAATTATAGACAAAAATCTTTGGCTTAAATGTTAAGATTTGCTCTGTCTTTACATATTTGAAGATAATGAGAATTTTTCCCTCTTCTGAATATACATGAAAACATGGAACTTAGAAGAAACATCAACAGAATTCAGGACGTTTAAGCATTTTATGCTATAATTCTCTTTGCTTTTTTTTTTTTTTTTTTATCACCACTCTTAGTGTGTCTCTCTAATGTACTGATAATTCATTTGTAATAAGGAAATGTTCTGGCAAAGAAAAAGTAGATTAATATCTAGAATAAATTAAGGTAAATCTAGGTCAATATTGAGATAATCTACAAAACTTCTGCCAATACATTTATCCGTTATGTTCTTTTCCCCAGCTGCACAATCAGTAGGCATAGAAAAATAAGTTACTATCTTTTGGCTAACATGCTTTGACCCCTTGACCGTGTTAAGACAGTTCTACAGAACTGAGCTGATGAAGTTTCATGGGAGCAGACTGAGCAAGACAGCCTTAATGTTCCCCTCAGCTTGACTAAATTTCAGACAGCTTTTTTCCCTGACTATAGGCCCAGACCTCTCTTTTCTTGGAGCATTTACTTTAGAGAAGTTGTAATTGTAAATTCTTTCTCTGCCCCTTTGAGATGTAAATCTTCTCTCAGCCTCCTGTTAGTTTTACAACACAGGAATGTCTTTCTCAAGGACCTGGGAGCCACCCCTTTGAAAAGTAATCATCAAGAAAGATAGGGCCCCTATGTCCCAGTCTCTGCGGGAGGACAGGAGCTTAAATGATAAGCACCAATTAGCAAACACAGATGGCCTCAGCACATGACCAACCTCCCCTCCAACCTCTTCCAGCACTTTTCCAGTAGTTCAGTGGGAGCTGAAAAAAATAAACAGATAAATAAAAAAAGAAAGAAAGATACAACCATCATAATAATACATTAAACTTTCAAAAGGAGAGAACAGAACTGAGGTCATCAGAAGTGGGAAAGAGAGAGTGTGAGGGGGTAAGGGAGGAATTAGTAAATGGCCACAAAAATCAATTACATTGTATAATGTTGACTATACTAATTATCTTGATTTGAGCATCACATATTGCACATGGGTATTGATATTCAATGCTGTACCTCACAGATATGTGCAATCAGTTATGTTTCAATAAAAAAGAAAAAAAATTAAAAAAGAACAAAAAACCTCTCCTGCCTTTTGCTTCAGTAGAATTGAATACAGTTTCTCTCCCATAGTGCAATGGTATCTCTCTCCCATTGCAGTAGTCTTGAATAAAATCTTCTGTGTCTGTTTAACTCCAACTGGTGCAGTTTCTCTTCGATAGTTCATTTACTTTGACTAACTAAAATATAAATTTTAATAAAATCATCTTTTTTTTTATTTATGTCTGTAACGTTACTTGTGAACCTACCAATCCATTTTGGTCCTGTTTTTATTTTCTTGAGGTTCTTTTCTTTGTGCCATAAAATACATAACAATTTAGAGAGCAAGTATGCTATTTATCTAAACATGTTTAAATATAGTCATAATTCTTATCATTAGATTTTAACTATAATCATATGCACAGTATCAAAAGGCCTACATTCATATAAGAATTTAAAATATACATGACATGATGAGATTGATTTTGAACAATATCCTATAATTTATAAAAACAACCTGAGAGCACTGTTAAAGATATTTATAATTATAAAAATGCAAAAAAAAAGTTTTAAGAAAAATCTAAAAAATTATCTTGTTTCATTTACGCATATTGACATGTAAGATATAGAATTAATAAAACCAATGCCCAATAAATGTGATGTGTGTCCTGCTATATTTTAATACTTTACACTCATTCCTCATCTAATCCTCATCATAACCTCTGAGGAAAGAACTTTTCAAGTAAGGAAACTGAGATTTAGAGAGTTTAAGTAACTTGCCTGGGGTGTGTAATAAATGTCTGCTGGATTGAATTGTAATGACTTAGGTTGTCCTCTGGGTACTAAATCAATTACTCTGCCTATTTCTTCTTTCTAAGCTGGGCAATACGCCCATTTAAGGAGGTCAGAGGCCCTTTCCCCATGTTCTTTCTTAGAAACGGCAGTATTTACCTGTGAGAGAAGGGCCCCCAGCATCAAGGAAAGCTGGGGCAAACCCTAAGAAAAGAGCTGTGCAAGTTCCCCAGCAAGTTCTCCCTGAGCACATCTCCCTTGCTCAGGTCAGCAAGCCAGCTCTTTGGCATCTCAATGGGTGTTGTGAATAGCTGGGAACTCCTACCCCAGAAGACACTCTCTGTACTCAGCCAAGTGATGCATTTTAAAACCGCTTGGCAAAGTGCTTTGAAATTCATTTTGCTGTGAAGTGCTATGTAAATGCAAAGTGATTATCTTTATTGTAATCACTGAATTCATGTACCTTTTCAAGTTTCTACCAGGTCTATTCTGTAGACATTTTATGACGATACTACATCATCAGCAACTTTTCTTAGTCTTACTGTCATTTCTAAATCCCCAGTCCCAGCTGTCCAACTCTGAGTAAATTTGTATTCATGGAGATACACTTCATTGCTACCTACAGAAGCTGTAGAAGATGTCCAAATAAGAGTAAGTACTTAAGTTCCTGCTATGAATTCTAAGCTTTTCCATAGCTTTACACATAAAGATGGAAGTGATGTTGGCCTCAGGAACTTTAGTTTATGCTAACACACATACATGAGTCCCTTCAGTGTAGCTGAGAAGGTTAAATATAACAACACATACATCAGGGTGTAAATGGAATTAAAAATTATTTCATTTCAGTAATTTATTTAGTGAACATAATTGAACACCAAGTATTTTTGCCAGGCACTGACACTATAGTAGCGAGCAGAATGAATAGGATCGCTGATTTCATGGAACTTACTGTCTACACATCTAGTCTAGGGCTTCATGGAAGAGTTAGTAGGGACCACAAATATAAGGATGTGTAACAGGATATTCCAGAAGGAAGGAAATGAACAGGGAAAAGTATAGAGATAGCAAAGTATAAAATGTCCATACATAATCATTGAAGAAGTTCGCTAATTACCACCGGTATTTGCAGACTCCCAAATTTTTCTGAACCAAGTATAAATTAGAATTTCGGACAAATTGCCAAATGAGGAAAAATCAAGTTGATTGTTATTTTGTGAGAAAATTGAGCTTCATTGCTTTGCTACTTACGACTGAAAAATCATCCATAAATGTTTTGGTCCTGCTATTTATTCTCCCGGACCTCAGGATATATGTCTTGCTCAACTATGTAGGAAAATTTATAACACAGTCCAGTTACCAGGGAAATTAAGGTTATTCAAAATATTTGATAAGAGGTATCTGCACTCTCATGTTCACTGCAGCATTATTCACAATAACTAAGATATGAAATCAACCTAAGTGTCCATCAACAGACTAATGGATAATCAAATGTGGTATATATACACAATGGAGTACAATTCAGCCTTAAAAAAGGGAGAAAATCCCATCATTTGCAACAACATGAATGAACTTAGAGGATATTATTTTAAGTGAAATAAGCCAGGCACAGAAAGACAAATACTGCATGATCTCACTTATATGTGGAATCTGAAAAAGTTGAAGTCACAGAATCAAAGAGTAGAATGGTGATTATTAGGATTTTTTTTTTTGGCGGGGGGCGAAGGCAAGGCGGTTGGGGCTATTTTGGTTAAAGGATACAAAATTTCAGTGGCATAGGAATAAGTTCAAGAGATTTATTATATAACATGGTGACTATAGTTAACAGCAATGTATTGTATTCACTGAGTGTAGGTTTTTAGTGCTCTCACACAAAAAATAAATATGCGAGGTAATGTAAATGTTAATTAATTTGATTTAGCCAGTCCACAATGTATACATATTTCAAAACATCATGTTGTACATGATAAATATGGACCAATTTTTTGTCAATTAAAAATTATTTAACTAAAAAACATTTTTTAAATCTTATAAATTATGTAGTTTGAATTTGTTCTCAAGATAACTAGAGTTATGCTCATCATTATACAATTGACCCCTGAATTTCATTGACTTACAACAAATAGATTTTGAGTTTACAGAGATCTTCTACCAAACCCACAGGGCTCTGGACACTAAGAGTATAGCAGCCAAATTTACCCCCATAAAGTCACTATTTAGTGTTGGGACTAATGTGTAAAGTAGTTTCTTTGCCAATGGGAAGAAAGCACAATTTATTCTAATAATCTAACCAAAGAGAAGAGCTCAATTGCTTTTAACAGATAAAATAGGGTAGTAGCAAGTGTACTCTTGCCCTTTCTCGTACATGAAGGGCATAAATCTGGCTTAAAATGATGTCAACTATGGCATTTTAGAGCCAACAAGAAACATTTGCTCATTTACTCACTCATTCATCAAAAACCTGGGTGCTACAAGACGTTACAGAAAAACCAAATTTTTAAAAGAGAGAAAAAAATGCAGGAGTTCCAGTTTACATGGGAGTAGGGTACCAGGGTGACCCCTTATCAGGCAACTTAATTTTTATCACCTGATAGAATTGGGTATCTGTTGATCACAGTTTGAATACCATACCTTCAAGACAACCCCTTGATTTTACTGATGAGGAAACTGGTCTACCAACAGATAGATGATTTCATCAAAAAGTTACTGTCTAAGCCCACGATCAGAAATCAGTTTTCTTTCTTCTAACTTAGGATTCCTACAACCCCAATAATATACAGATACTATTTTTGTGAAAAATGAAAAGCTTCTCAAATCCTTCCTAAATAAATATCATAGACAAATGAATTCCAAAGAGTAAAGGCATACTTCCAAACCCACTCCTAGTCTCTGAATGCTTTTATTATTTTAAATTGTTCCCTTGAACCAGTTGCCATGAACTCCATGGAATTCTGAAATATTATTTCGCTATAACACTGGCTTCCTTCTGTGATCTGGAGTGGACTTAAATAATGAAAAGAGCAGTTTGCTTTTTTGGACCATTAAACATTTGGGGAAAAAAATAGATGTGAGTGGAGACAAGAAAGCACTAACCACTGAGAAAAGTATTCCCTTGGGTCCATGCACCTAAGGATTCCAAACTTCAATGTTGATGTGTCAGTGCACTTGCCTGCAAAGGTCACCACATCGTTTGAAAAGTTTTATGGAAACCCAATTCTGATAATCTCAAGGACAATGTGTGGCAAAAAGGAATTATCTTTTCCACAGAATAAATACTCAAACCACACAATGAAGTAGCTGGAATGATCAGAAGCTGTTCCCAATGGGGCCTGCATTCATAACTCAACCTTAGTCTGTTTTCTGCAGCGTGCTCTCTGTGTACCTTGAGATTTTAATTATACAATCACCATTATACTATTCCAAGCATTTTAAGGGAAAATCACAGTTTTAATAGTAAACTCATTCAGTTGTTTACTACATCTTCAAAGAGGTTGGGAAAAGATGTCAGATTTCAAAGAATGATTCCAGGAAATAATTGCAGAGAAATAACAAGTAATAGTTCTAATGTATTGATTAAAATTATTAGCTTTGAACTTATAAACATAAAATTATTCCTTAATTGTCTTCTGGGGAAAAATCTACTTTTTCTTAGTATAGCTCAATATGATGAAACACACTCATAACTTTTTGTGTTTTCACTCATCTTTTCTGGGAATGACTGTAATATAGATATGCACTAGTTTTCTAAAGGAGCAATTTTCACCAAAGAAGATTTGTTCTGTTAGGGTAGGATTATGAATCCTAAGGAAAACATTTGCCTCATATCCCCAGTAGCTACTGACAAGGTAATTTTTATGAGGTTCATGGACAATATTCAAGAGATATTTTCATAAAATATTTTTCATAAAGTTGGAGGAAATATTTTTAATAAAAATTCCAATCATTCTTATCTATCATTATGTAACTATAATTAAAAGTACATACTTGCATTATTATTTGATAAATTTCTCTTGTTCTTTCAATTTTATTTATATTTATTTTTGTGGGGTACAGTGTGTTGTTTCAATACATGCATACAGTGCACAAAGATTCACTTGGAGTAGACTGCACAGTTTTGTACCCATCCACCACTTCCAACTATAATTAAAAATACATATCTGTATGATTATTTGATAAATTTCTGCTGCCATCACTGAACTCTGAGCTCCAGGACCATGCTTGTTTTAATCCATGGTACCTAGGACAATTTAACAAACTGATAATGACAAATACCAGTTTAATCACACTTAACGTATGGAAGGGGTCAGACATTTGAATCAACTGAACTGAATGGGAATTGAAAGTGATTAAAATAGCTGGAGTATAGGATGCAATGTGAAAGGGGTCAGATAAGAGGCAAGACACAGGAAAGTTCAGCAGGAGCTGAACTGTTACAGCTTTGTGTAACACAGCAATACTTTTTAAAATACTAAGTAAAAATTGCATCAAACTCATTTTCCAACAAGTTGGAGTCAGGCCAAAACAGGTATATGGTAGATGTTTCTACTGAAAGTCCCACAGGATATTTACCTTTGGCAAAGTTAGACCTATCCTGCAGAACCACTACAATATAAGCTTTGACGGTGCTCACACAGTGATTGTCTTATATCTTGTTGAATTCTCAGCATATGGTGTAGAACTTGACCCATAGTATATCTTTGATACATATTAGTTAAAGGAGTAAATAAATGAGTGGATGAGGGTGCCCATTTAAAAACTGTGCTGAGTACTACACCAAAATTATAAACCTAAAGCACAGCATGGGTCTCTGGCTTGGTGAGCTATTAACGAATGACACAAACTGACTGCCACCTCCCTAGGTTTAAAGAATAAAGTAAGGTAGAATCAAAGTCTGTCTTTCAGAATTAGCAGTGACTCTTAACCTGTTTTTGGAAAAAGAAATGGAAACTGAATTATCAGGGCTAAAACAAAAATGTGCTCTATGAAAACAAATAATCCACAATATTGTAATTTCTAAAGGACTAATAATATTTAGAAATATTAAATTAACTAGTTGAAATTAAAACTCTGAGGCACTGATGTCTTTTTTTTAATGTTTTTTTAATAAACATACAATTTTATTCCCAGGACAAGAGGTTATTATGCAGGAATAAATGTCGCCAAGAGTAAAAAGGAGTTACCTGGAGGATAGATTAGGTTCATGTATTTAAAAAGAAAATTTTAATATTTAAACAGGAAAACGGAAGTGTGACTTTGGAATTATTCTGTGTAAAAAATTATAATTTATTTATATGAACTTGAAAAATTATGTCTCCTGTGAGTATTCTTGAAATAAGAATTTTCTTTATTTTTTCAACAACTTGTAAATACAAGTGTTTTGTTTTCACATACTAGGTTGCTGTGGCCTTTCAACTAAAATAAAGAAACATGTCATTTTATGTCTGGGGAAACAACATAAAGTGGTTTATTTACTTATTTACTCAATATTTAAAATAAAATAAATATTCCCATGTTATATTTAATAAAATAAATATTCCCGTGTATTCTTTAAAAATGTTAGCAATTTGGCTTAAAAAATTTTTCCATCATGTAAGTGATCACACAATAGCTAAATTGGCTTTAAAAAGACAGTAGAAGTTATTTTAGAAATATGGGTGTATCCAACTGAATTGTCATAGCACAAATTCACAGAACGCATAGGGATAGTGATTTAGGCACAAACTAAATTTGAACCAGAAATTTCAGTAGATGAGACATACTTATTTTATACTTCATTGAGTAAAAAAGAAAGTACATTATTTTGAAAAAAGTAAGAATTTCTATGAATTGAATATTTTTTGTTATTACTTAAAAAGTGGATATGCAAGAAAGAATCAGATTCAAATACATTCATTTACACAAGCAAAAGAGCTTATTGCAGATGTATTACTCGTCTTCTGTGCCATAGTGTAGGTGGGAAATTTCATTATTAGCTCTCAGACTTAGCATTTGAAAACTATGAGTAAGGAAGGAATCTAATCAAATACCATTTCCTGGCTCCAACCTTTTAGTGAAATTGCTCCAAAATAGTCTTAACTTTACAAAGTACTTTCCATTAAACATAAGCCAGATGGGATCATCTTCATGAGAATTTTGAAGAATTCTCAAATAGGCCTGTTTATATTAACCAAGGAGATTGAGAACCAGTGGGTTTAGAGACAAACCTTCTGTATTCCTTGCACAAGAAGCTTATTAGTACATATGATTTTCCTATGTGTCTATTATGATTCTACCATTTCTCTAAGTGTTCTACGCACTATCCTTTTAAGTTTATAAGTCATGATGGAACTGCCAACATCAAAGCTAAGAACGGTCTATTCTGGGAATCAGTTACTGGTATAACTAAAAGTCTAATTAAATAATGACTTCATTTTGCCAAGATCCCATCATAAGAATCAATATCCAGGCCACTGATCTTGCATTAATTTGCCCCTATCATAACTAAATCTTGTCACAGTCACACACCTTCCTGATACCTTGAATTAACCTTGAGTGCAACCAGAGGTCTGAGATAAAAGCAAGAAAAATATTGTCAGGATATGAAATAAACAAACTTCTCTCTGTAATTGCTTTGATGGGTATAGCACCAAAGGTAGCATATTATGTAAAATTATGTAAAAAGCACAGTCTTTACCATATATAATTAAATTGCTCAAGTCAGAAAAGCTATACTTTCATGTGAAGGGACCAATTGTACATTTCTCTTTCATTGAAAAGGTGTGTTCTTTCAAGCCTTATTTCTTTACATAGTGGATTTTAATTTTTTAAATTTTTTAAATTTATTTTATTTTTATTTATTATTATTATTATTATTTAAATTTTATTTTATTTTGTCAGTATACAATATGGTTGATTATCGTGGCTAATTACTGAAACCTCCCTTCCCCCATCCCTCTCCCCCTCCCTCCCAATAATGTAATTTCTATTTGCTTGTCGTATCAACTTCAAGGAATTGTAATTGTTGTGTCTTTTTCCCTCCCCCCACTGGTTGTTTGTGTATTTATTTATTTATTTTTAGCTCCCACAAATAAATAAGAACATGTGATATTTCTCTTTCTGTGCCTGACTTGTTCCACTTAATAGAAGTCTCTCTAGGTCCATCCATGTCGTTGCAAGTGGCAGTATTTCATTCTTTTTTATAGCTGAGTAGTATTCCATTGTGTAGATATACCACATTTTCTGTATCCACTCATCTGATGATGGACAATAATTAACATTAATATTAAACACATGGGACATCAAAACAAAGCTTACAAAATGAAACACATGGATCTAATACAGAACCCATGAAAAACAAAAATTTATAACACACGCATATATACACACATATACACTATAAGTACATTTACATATAAATCTATATACATACATGAAATATATACATACATACACATAAACTATGCAGATATAAATTACACAAACTATATGTATGTGGCATAAATGTACAAATAAACTATAGAGATGTGTCTATATAAATGTGATTGTGTGTTTATGTTTGTATACCATATATATGAATATATAGTTTTATGCAAATATACAAAGCTAGCTCCAAGACATACATACAGATGTAATACTTTTGTAAATCTTCAGACTTACAAAATTTAAAAACATGTCAATTTTGAAGCTTGATATTGATAAAGAATGATATTATATCATTATCTGTACTAAGGCAACCATTATCCCATAAGTGATGTGTAATGGTGATTTGTCCAAGCAATTTCACTTGACAGATCTAAAGAACGCATCTCAGCAGTAGCCCTTCTCTTCTGTCTTTACCACTTTCTGTTGTTGAAAATTGCTCTGATAGCTACAGTTTGTACCTTGACAATTACCTCACACTCTCGGAAGCATTCCCTAAAACATGACTACCACTGTAGAATTTCATGGATCTTCCTATAAATCAAGTGTGAGTAGGAATTAAGAAGACTGGCTTGGAATTCAAAAGGAAGAGAAAGGTGGTTGATATACAATGAAATGAATGGAGCTTTAAAAAGTTATAAAATAATTTATCTGTCGAACATCTAGTCTCAAATGGAGGACACAATGGTGTGATCGAGAAACAATGGTTAGGGTATTTCAGTAATAGTTAAGGATACTGGTGATAAAGTAACTGATCAGCTATGTAATAAAATTTGTATTGCCAGAGTTCTTTGTCTAGAAGAGAGCATTAAATCATAAATATACATATACATATATATATGTTTCTTATTCTTAAGTAATATTTCTTAAATTAACTGAGAGAATACAGAACATAAGAACATTTTACAATAATTTCGTTATATAGTTCTCCTTTAGTTTATGAAATGTGAAAATGTGATAGTCCTTCTGGGACTTTTCACTGTTCTATATTGACTTCGTAAGGATGCTTAGCTGATAGCTGAGAATGCACATCTTTCTATCTTATTGTGTCCATTCTGATTTTACTTGGGAAGAAGAAAATCAATGCAGTAATAAGCTTTGAAGCTATCAGTAAAGTATTAAGAATTATCATGCATTTATGGTTTCTTACTGACTAGAAGTTGGGAATATAGGCCACATCTCCACTTAAAAAAGATATGTAAGTACTGCCTCCTGTGACATTACACAGAATTTCAAATCCTGTGTTTTCCACTCAACTCTACATTTATCGTTATGAAATATTATCCTAGATGTGTCCCTAAAGGCTTGGCCTAATTCACACACATGCAGGCCCTGCAAGTCACAACGTTTCATCAGAAAATAGCACTTTCCTTTCTTTGCTACTGTGTAAATATTAAATTTCACTGCATATGAAGACAAGTGCAGGGAAGAAAATAAACCCTAAAAAGAGGCGGACATTACTATTTTTCAATATCATTAGGGTAGACTTTTATTTTGATCCTAAATAACATAATCCAAGTTTTTTCTCAAGTAGTGAAATGAGTGCTAGAATCCGATGGGCATGAAATATTATTAGGATTATGAAATACTATCATATTTTGCCAATGACAGTGGTATTGTACACTTTCTCTGCTATATTTTAAACCAAACATGTATGCTTCCAGTAGGTAAAAATTAATTTCGAGGGGGTGTGTGTCTTTCAAAGTTATGCTTTACATTAACTTATAGCTTTCCCACAGTAAACAAATAAAAGAAGATATTTAAAGTTCAATTCTGTGGAAAACTGAGCTTTGTATTTGCATTCTCCAAATTCCATTTGATTTAGGGATGGCACCAAATATGTAAGAAAGATTGACTATATCAGAATCTTGGATTCCAATCAACCAAGCCTCTTCATAAACTACAGCCTAAAGAAAGATCAACCATTCAGTCTAATGATCACCACCAGGCCAAGAGTTTCCAAAAGTCAGTCTTTTGACTACATCAGAATCACCTAGAAAACTTTTCACAAATAACAATTCCCAAGCCCACACACAGACATTTCTGATTCAGTGTTTCTGGCAGGAGCACAGGGATCTGTATTTTTAAAAACCGCCTGTGGTAATTCTGAGGCTAAGTCAGATTTTGTAATGAATGAGACAGACAGTGAAGAAGAAATAGACGGGTATCTTCAGAGGAGAGTCAGAGAGGGATCTGAGACTCAGAAAGACTCCCTTGCAGTGTGGAAAAGCTTGGAACAGGGCAGGACAAGAGGCCAGGAGAGGGTCGACCCTTGATAGATGAGACCACCACTCTGAGATCATGTTATTCGTTATTAAACATTGAGATCTGGTCAGATCTTTGCAGACTTTCTAAAGAACCTGTCTCTTAACGAAAAAAAAAAAAAAGAAAAAATAAGGCAGAGAATAAATGTACTACATTTACTCCTTTATCTTGACAGAGCTTTCAGACAGATGATCAGGAAGAATAAGGAGAGGCTGCGTAGTGTTTAAGCTCCAAAGCATTCTGATTGTGCAGAAATAGCTTTGAAAGTGACACTTGTACTCCATTGCATTTTGCCCCTACACATAGGAAAGTGACACTTACTTCATTTGAATGATCAAAACAAGGATATGAATATTGGGAAATCTCTGCAGAAAGAATATTTTCATAGTCGTAGTGAAGTTTAAAATCACTTTTACATTTTCTAGAATCTTATCTTTTCATAGAATCTTTACTGGATGTGTTAAATAACATTTACTTGAACAGTTAACATTATAATAATTGCAGTTAAAAGTTTTAGTCAAAACTTTAATAACTGGTTCATTCTCGGCACACAATAAAGAGCCTCATTATAAAATTTAAAAGTGTCTGGCAAATGATAGATGCTCAATAGATGTTTCTTGAATGAGGGAGTGAATGCATGTGTGTATGATCGAACAAAATGCTAATGTTCACCTTGTTCCAACAGTGATCTGGGTCAACAAGTTGTGTATCACAACATAAAATTTGAAATATTCTATTGTCCAATAAAACTCGTTATTAAACATGAAGTCTTTACTATGAATCAGGCACTGCTTTTGATCCTTATACTCTAATGAGGAGGACTATTAGTCCCACTTCACAAAGGAAGAAACTGAGGATTAAGTTTGATTTAAAATTATTTAAAGTAAAAATGTCATCAGAATCAGAGCATAGATCTGTTCGTTTACAGGGCATACATTCTAAGCGCATGACATGCAGCTTTTCCAGCGTGAGACTGGTTAAACTGTGAAATGGACACATGATAAAATATGCAACCACTGAAGTCACACTTTACAAGACAATTTAGCACTATATTTTGAACATTTTCTCATGTTAATTGACAAAAAGTAATTTGCAAAAGAGTAGGTAATTTGCAAAACAGCATGTAAAACATTAACTTAAAAATACACACAATTGTAAATGTATGTAAAATTGAAAAACAACACATAAAAATATTAACAGCAGTGAGTTTTTTTCTCCTAGGTGACAGAATGGTGAATAATAATTATTTTATTCTTTATACTCTTCTATATATTTCTCTAGAATTGATGAGTCATAATTTTATGATAAAAGAAAAAATTCAAAGTATAATAGGTGTTTAAACAATTCGATAATGGATTTTTATAATACACAGTTTTCATTTTCCTTCTTTCAGTCATATACTGAAATGCATCTGAATTCCTGCTATTCCAAAGTTATCCAAATCTCTCTTTTTACTTTTTTTTCCATTTTTTGTCCATTTCTTATCTTCCACATACTCACCCTAAGGGTTACATTGGCTCTACCTCACCTTCATTCAAAATAAATTTTCCAATGAAATTATTACACAAGCTGAAGTGGATTGAATTTTGTCCCCCGAAAACTCACTGAAGCTTGAAATGTGTCCTCAAGTTTTATGTGTTAGAAACTTAGCCCTCACTGTGATTGCTAATAGAGTGGGAAATCCTATCACGGTAATTGAAAGGTGGAGCCTTGAAGAGGTGATTGGATTGTAGGACCATGCCATAGTCAATGGATGAAAAACGGTGGTCAGGGGCATAGTTCTCAGGGCTTTAAAAGAAGAGGAGAGTCTGCCTTTTGCTCTCTCTCTGCTCTCTCTGCTTCCACCATCTTGCAATGTGAGACCCCTGGGTCACTGTCGCCACCACCAGATGGACTTTGGACTTCCCAGCCTCAGAAACTGTAAGTAATAAATTTCATTGTCTTTATAAATCACCCAGTTCCATGTATTTTGTTATAAGCAACAGAAACGGACTAATACACAAGCCTTAATTTTTAACATCCTTCTCTGGCCTTGAAATGTATTTGTTGATAAACTATTAGTAATATCACAGAGTTTGATGTCTAAGAGAATATCTCAAATTTAGTAGCCATCATTAAAAGGTAAATAAAAGAATGAACAAGTGAATGGAGTGAATGAGCAACTTTGCAAGTCAAAGTGGTTATTATATGCATTTAATCCTGATGAAACTCTAGGTGTAAGTAAATAAAAGGTGAAAAGAATATTATGGTTCAAACTGTGTCACACGAGGGCCGGGCCCGTGGCTCACTCGGGAGAGTGCGGTGCTGATAACACCAAGGCCCCGGGTTCGGATCCCATATAGGGATGGCCGGTTTGCTCACTGGCTGAGCGTGGTGCTGACAACACCAAGTCAAGGGTTAAGATCCCCTTACCCGTCATCTTTTAAAAAAAAAAAAAACAAACAAAACTGTGTCACACGATATTTAAATTTGTTTTCTTCTTTAAAGTGAAACAGGGTTGAATAACAGGTCAATTCATGCCTTTAATCTATGGGATCCTGTATTTATTTGTTAGTAACAATAATATTATTAATAAGACTAAAAAACCCTCAGTCATTTGCATAAAAAGGGGGAAAAATCACAATTGTTGGAAAAAAAAACCCATGGCAACAGTGACAGAGTATGGGTTCTCTCTCATTATCTAACCCCATTTGTCCTCATGAAAATAGAACTCCCAATTTTCAGTTGGGCATATGACTATTCAGAATGAAGACTACATTTCCTGTGGCCTGCCTTGGCCATCTGCACCCTTGATTCAATATAAACAGAGAGTGAATGTGCAGCTTCTGGGAAATGTTTTCAAAGGTAAGGGTGACCTCCTTTGAGCTTCTTTTTACCTTCCAGCTAGAAAGAAGATGTGATGGCCAAGTTCAATCAGACAACTTGGGGCCTTGGGTAGCCACGTGTCCAGGACGGCAGAGCAACACAATTGCCAGGCCCTGGATGTTGTTGATTACGGAGCCAGCATACCAACCCTTTTGCTGTTAACCACTGCACTTGGTTTATGTAAGAGAAATACATCTTATTTGATTCACTCATTGTTATTTTGGTTTTCCTGTCATTTGAAGACAAGAAATGTTATTCAAATGGGAAGCCATATTTTAAGCTGTCTCTAATTACTCAAATGAAGTCAGAGGTAATTATCTAAGATATGCCCCCCAATTAAAAAATAGTTTTATATGTAGATAATGATACAAAGAACGAAACTTTTTTATTTTTTGCTTTAATTTGCAGGGGTGATTCGTAAGTATACCCTATAGAGTGCACATGTAGAGCCATTCAGGAATACTTTTTTCCCTCTATATTACCACATTCGCCTAGCTTTAGTGAAATTATATTTGAGGGTTCTTAACAAAAATGAAAACTGCATGTTTAATATCTCTGGTCAGAGTCTTCATTTACTGTAGTCATTATTTTTGACACAAATATCTTTATATATGTCATCTAAGGAAAGTGCTACAATAAATTTGATTTTGACTATTTTTTCATTGCAAAAAGAAATCTTTACAAAATTTAATAATTACATTATGCAAAATGAATGAATTTTTGGCTTTTGGAAACTTTACTTTGCCATCTTTGTTTCATTTCAGCTTACGGGCATTCATTCTGTGCAAATGTTTTATTACAAGGGTAAAAGCTGAGTGACAGTACAACTAAAACAGCTTTTTTTTCTTTTGCTTTAGGTAAAGCCTACTTCTTGCATCAAATAATGCCCAGAATAATGTCAAAACATGTAGAGACAGAAAAATAGCGCCCACCTTCTCAATGATAATGTGGGTTTATCATCCTGCAATGATGCACATTGGGGATTATTGTGGGAGCTACTGAATCAAAACAGAAAAGCTGAGATCAAACAGGATCTTGAAAACCAGCACAACTCTGAGCTGCAGGAGCCTCCAGTGTTTGAAAAAAATAGACGGGCCGACCCTGTGGCTCACTCGAGAGGGTACGGCGCTGGGAGCTCTGAGGCCGCAGGTTCGGATCCTATACAGGGATGGCCGGTGCGCTCACTGACTGAGCGCGGTGCGGGCGACACCAAGCCGAGGGTTGCGATCCCCTTGCCGGTCACAAAAAAAAAGAAAAAGAAAAAGAAAAAAATAGACAATGTTTTCTGATAATTCGTTAGTACAAAAAAAATTCTTTAGTACAAAAAAAATCATTTCGAAGGAAAGACCAACAGCCAGAAAGAAAGAAAGATGAAAGAAAGAAAGGAAGAAAGAAAAGACCACAACAATATGTTAAACCTTCAGAAGGAGAGAACAAACCTAAGGATACTAAAAAGGGAGGGAAGGTTGGGGAGTGACAGGTTGTGTAAAGAGCATAAAGAAAAATTATGATTTGTAATAATGAATATGCCAATGATAAAAAATAAAAATAAATAAATATTTATTAAGAAGCAAAAAATAAAATCATTTCCGTATTCCTCAAAATTCCGAATAAATGATTCAAATTACCATTTTGCTCTTTTAAACTTTTTCATTATTTTTTTCTCTTATGGAAAAATAAACATGTAATTTCAGGAAAAATTTCTTTCTTTTTTCTTTATAAATGGAAACATAGTTGAATGTACATATCTGTGAGGTACAGAGTTGAATATCAATACCTGTGTGCAATGTGATGATCAAATCAGGATAATTAGTATATTTAACATTACACAACATAATCGCTTTTTGTGGCCTTTTACCAGTTCCTCTCTTACTCCCTTCCCCCTCCCCATCCCTGGTAACTTCAGTTCTGCTCTCTCCTTTTGAAAGTTCAACATATTATTGTGATTGTTGTACCTTTCTTCCTCTTTTTATTCATTTGTTTATTTTTTTAGCTCCCAGTTATGACTAAGGACATGTGGTGATTCTCTTTCTGTGCCTGGCTTATTTTAGTTAACACAATTTTTGCTAAGTTCATCCATGTTGCTGAGAATGACAGAATTTCATTCCTTTTTATGGCAGAGTAGTATTCCATTGTGTAAATATACCACATTTTCCTTATCCAGTCATTCAACAATGGATATTTAGGTTGGTTCCAACTCTTGACTATTGTAAATAAAGCTGTGATAAACATGGGAGTGCAGGTGTCCCTTTGACGTGATGATTTCCATTCCTTTGGGTAGGTACCCAGCAGTGGGATTGCCGGTTCGTATGGCAGTTCTATCTGTAGTTGTCTGAGGAACCTCCATACATTTTCCATAATGGCTGCATCAATTTGCAGTCTCACCAACAGTGTAGGAGGGTTCCCGTTTCTCTGCATACTCACCAGCATTTATTATTCTGTCTTTTTGATAACAGTCAGTCTAACTGGTGTGAGATGATATCTCAATGTGGTTTTGATTGGCATTTCCCTGATGATTAGTGATGTTGTACATGTTTTCATGTATCTGTTGGTCATCTGTATATCTTCCTTTGAGAAATGCTTATTCAGCTCCTTTGCCTATTTTTTAGTTGGGTTATTTGTTTTTTTACTCTTAAGTTGTCTGAGCTCCTTGTATATTCAGGATATTAATCCTTTGTCAATGCATAGCTTGCAAATATTTTCTCCCACTCTGTATGTTGTCTTATCACTCTCTTAATTGTTTCTTGTGCTGTGCATAAGCCTTTCAGTTTGATATAATCCCATTTGTTTATTTTTCCTTTTGTTGCCTGTGCTTTAACAGTCTTCATGAAGTCTTTGCTCAGTTCTACTTTCTGAAGTGTTTCTCCTATGTTTCCTTTTAGGAGTTTTATAGTTTCAGGTCTTATAATAAGTCTTTAATCCATTTTGAGTTGACTTTGGAATATGGTGAGAGATACAGGTCTAGATTCATGCTTCTGCATATGAATGTACAGTTTTCCCAGCACCATTTATTGAGGAGGTAGTCTTTTTCCCAATGCATGTTCTTGGTGCCTTTGTCAAAGGTCATTTGGCTGTAAGTATGTGGGTGATTTCTGGGTTCTCCATTCTGTTCCACTGGTCCATGTGTCTGTTTTTATGCCAGTGCCATGCTATTTTGGTTACTATAGTTTTGTAGTGTAATTTGAAGTCAGGTAGTGTTATGCCTCAGGTTTTATTTTTTATTTTTTTGCTCAGGATTTTTTTTGGATATTCAGGTTCTTTTGTTGCTCCATTTGAATGTTAGGATTGTTTTTTCTAGTTGAGGAAAAATTTCATTTGTTGTTAATTTCCTAAGCTTGTTCTAGTTCATAGATGGCAAAGAACCAGCTACTTTCTGTATTTCTAATCAGTGTAGAACTCTTGAGAACTGTTTTCCTTGTTAGTGATATCAGTAAAACTTCTGAAAACAACAAAAATATGAAGAATGTACAGTATCCACAAACATTCAGAGATGTTCATCATTAGAAGTTTGGAGGTATGAATAGTTCTCTCTCTCTCTCTCGTCATGTTTAACAACTGTATAGGCTTTCATAATGCTAAGGAGCTGTAAATGCCTTTGCTTCCAACTAAACTATGGATTTATAAGTGCAGCAGTGTTATATTCTAGGTGCACGATTCCCCCACATATCCAAAATCTGGTAATTATTCAGTTGCTGGTTGATAGGCTCAACCCTGACCATCAACTATATTATACATACAAACCAACTTGGTGATCAGGAGAAAATATCTATATTTGTGGTAATCTATATTGCCCAAAGTCAATTTTTATTTTTGCATTGGCAATTAACGTTTACTATGATTAACACGTATATTCACAGGATTCAGGTTTTGCATACTTTTTTCTTTTGTGTGAAAGTTCTTTCTATTCTTCTCTTAATTTCCTGAACATCAGCTATTGTATAATCACTGCGTATTGATATATATTTATTCTCTCATGAATTCTGGTAAAAGATTGCCAAAGACACATTTTACTAACTTTTCAGTCATGCAAACTAGTATCCAGAATCTCAACCCAGACTAGGATGT
Organism: Cynocephalus volans; assembly: GCF_027409185.1. NCBI lineage: Eukaryota > Metazoa > Chordata > Mammalia > Dermoptera > Cynocephalidae > Cynocephalus > Cynocephalus volans. The sequence continues at coordinate 18,540,213 of NC_084466.1, forward strand.
ACACTTGTTAATCTACACCATAAAATGAAAGCACTCAGGGCTGACATAGTTCTCTTTAGGCATCAGTGGGAATTAGGTTTCTCAAATATAAGTATAAAAATTTTGAATAGATCAAGTATCAATCTTTTGCATAAAACCATGAGAACTAGAGCTGAGGTCAGGCTGCAGGAAAAGTGGGGGTGGTCTTTGTATAAACCTAACTTAAGTCCACATTGCAGAGGAGGTGATGCTGACAGAAACACTAGTGTTACAAATTTTGATCAACAGCACATTGTATGATCTAGATGGGAAAATCTGTTCCTTCTTATTTAAATCATTGTTATTTGGGTTTCCTGTCACTAATAGATTATACTTCATCTTTAGGAAGTTGGTAAATGTGGAAGTAAAGTAGTTATGAGAGAGAAGTAAAAGATTTGAGCAAGTTTGAGGCAAGAAGTGAAGCACTCCCAGGGTTCTGAGGCAGGTGTCATGGGCTGCCCCACCTGCTCCCATAAGAACATCATAGAATGCACTTATTAGCCACGTGTGTTTCTTTGGGGTGTGTGACTTATCTGTTCATGTCCTTCAACAAATTTCTGTTAAGATTTTTAAAATTCATTTTTAAGAGTTCTTTATGCAGTAAGAATGTTAACCTTTGTGTGTTAAATTTCTTCCTTATCAATTAACTTCAAATTCATTTCATGATATTTTTCTTTGTTTGTATGTTGAGAAAAAAATTTCTATCTAAACAGTAAATAAAAAAACTCAAGAGTATTAAAAAAAAGATTTGAGCAAGGTTGACTTTTGACAAAGAGAAAAGAAATACTTATGTAATGATAGATATATGAGTAAAATAATTTAGGGTTAGTAACTTTAAAACTTCCCTTTTCAATTAAAGTTTACAAATCACTTCGACTGGAAATCTTATGTGACCTTTCCCTCAGTTTCTTCTGAACAGCAGATGGGCAAGTTTTCCTCACCTCTCAGCTACCAGAGAGTCTTGCCCAAACATCTGATGTTAATCACATTGTATTCAGATTGCTTGTGCCTATTCGTTTTCTCTCTTATAATTTGATTGCTTTGAATGTAGGGACTGAATTTTTGAATCCCCAAATATTTGTTTACTCATGCACAAAAATGTATACTTCATATTTTGTTTGTGGAAAAGTCTTGCTATGGTTAAATTTTAGAAGATTATGGGCTCCAACAGCACAGGATGAAAGTTAAGAATGATTCTGCTTTTGTTCAACACCACAGAGCATTTCTTGTTCAGTTTTATCAACAGAAAGTGAACCATTCCATAGCATTTTATTCTGAGAATTCTGAAAATTAAAAAGGGATTCTGTATTACTATTATAATTCTAGAAAGAAATAGAAGATAAAGAAGATATTGTTGTTGCTTTGCCTCCCACAGATTTGTCACCCCTTTTCCCCTGGGTGACGGAGCCACCAAAGATTACTCAAAGCCCATCTCTTCTGAGCAGTGAGAAGCCCCAAAAAGGGGTTAATCTCCCAGAACCCTCAAGATGGAGGCATTCCTTCCACTCGGGAAATTAACCACAAATTGGGGTTCTCTTCCCACATTTATTCTCCAGACCAAGAAGTTACAGGAAGAGAACATAGGTGGGGGTTTTGCTAAGTATAGTTTAACAAGCTTAACAATAGAAGCTGGTAACATTCAGTAAGACAAGTAAGGTGACATTCTATAATGCAATTAAGTTGATCCACTAACAAAAGCTTGATTTTAGCAAACATTCTCTTCTTACAGCAATTTCCCAGTATCTTTACATATCAATCAGTAACCTGTCTGTTTGAGCCAGCAGTCTTGCTGTGTTACAATTTTTTATCTTATAATAGAGACTATATAGCCTGGGGAAAATTTCCTGTCCTTTGCAAGGTCAATATTTGAAACTGCAAGGCTTTGAAAAACAAGGCCCTGTGAAGTACATTTGTTTTATGCATACTTCACAATCTTTTACTAGATATTTCTTGAGTACATAGTAAGAGACTGGGCCATATGGATGAATAAAATAAAAGGAAATAAGCCATTGTTGAAGATAGTCATTGGAATTTTAGTGAATCTACCACCATTACTAAATCTCTAATGGAAACAGCTACAAGAGCAGAGTGACAACTAAATTTATTAACAAACACATGAGTCTGTAAAATGATTTAGAGGAAAATGGAAGAATGCGTTGTTTTACATTAGCTCAAGTGCATAATTTATGCGAGCTCCACAGAGATCGAGGAAAGAAAAAGGCTTACGTTGGCAAATAACTATTTGAAAGCAAAGTTAAACTGGGATCTAGTAATAAGAAGTCAAATTTTTCCCATGTTTCAACACCAGAAAATTATGCAAATAGCTATAGCACTTTCCCTAATAAATTCCATTTCCTATGCCACTGACATGATTTGAATATAAAATTGAAAATTATATTTTCCCAAGTTTATTATTTAAGATGAATTTTTATTTTTCACAAATTAATAAAACAGGCTCCTCCAGTCCCCCAAGAGAACCATTGGATGATTAACTTTCCTACTAAATAATATAATGAAAATTTAAAATGTGGGGTGTTTGCATTTGCATAAGAAAACAATCATGTACTTGAGATATATTGTTAAATTCTTGCAAAGAAACTTTTACAATGGGCTCATCAGATAAGAAATAGCAATTCACATACGCTCAGAGATAGTTACATGTGCTGTAATAGAGCAGAAACTTTGCTCTGAAATCAGTGATCAAAGATAATAAGGACTCCAAACTTGAGATGAAGACTTTTCAAGATATTTGAAAAGGATCTAAAAATTCAGATATCTCTTCTTCTTTTTTTTTTTTAAAGAACAAGATAATTAAATATTCTGAACTGAAATCAAGCCAGAGGAAAAAATATGTGAAGTAGTAGAAAATAGTTCTTCAAAAGTTTTTAGCTAGCATACACTGTCGTTGGTCAAATTTTCTGGAAGCAGAGCCTGAGATGGGGATTCTTGCATGAGTGATTCGTTGAGGGTGTGTTCTCAGGAGTGAGAGGCAGAATAAGGAAAAGGATGCAGCCAGCACACCTTATCCCATACGGAGCTCCAGGGCATGAACTGTATCATGGCGTAAAGCCTGCCTTGGGGTAAATCCTACCTTGGGGCAAAGGGGCCAGCCATTTGTACCCCAATATGCAAACACACAGAGCAGGTATGAGATATGAAATCCCTTATAAATCCATTTTTGGCAGCAGATGGTTCTCACCTCTTGGAGGGAGGGGAAGGAAAAGAAGTTCATGTTCTCAAGCCAGATAGTTCCTGTGGCCCAGGGCAATCTTCCAGAGAAAGGTGTAGCTAGGGGTCTGGAAACACCTGCCTATCAAGGGGATCTAGGTGGGGCACCAGCACCATCCATTGCACACGCAATCCAGCAGCTGCCCTATTTCCAATATACAGAACACTACTTTGCTCAATTCTTTCTGGGCTCCTGTTAGGAAGTCATACACTGTTATATCCCATTACCATTACTATCTTGGAAAAAATCAAGTGAAAATATCAAAATTTGAAGCATCCTTCTATGGCTCAGTAAAACAAAAAAAACTAATCAATAGTTTCTCAAAATCTGAAACTTTAGTAGAAGGGCTGTTTTCATTGATTCATTTTTTTTATATGCACTGAGCCATATGGATACCTTTTTGCATTGATTTTTTAAATTCACCATCGTGATAACCCATTTAAAAAGGGAGGAAAACCTCTGTGGGTACAGGTGCAAGCTGTCTGCACAGTGGAGTTTATGGAAGTGTTATAGTAATATTCTCAGACTTCCATGTGTTGTGTGAGGGAATCATAAGATCTTTCTTCATCCAAATTCATTTGGCACCATGGAAAAAGCTTGCCTGAGAGTCAAGAGGGGAGTTCTGCAAGATCTGATGTAAGGACCTGGTTTTGTTCATTTTTTCATTTGTAAAAATGAGGGGTTTAGAGTCTGTAGTTTCTAAAGGTGGTTTTGTTTTTAAGTCCTATCATTCTGAGAGATCTGGCCTATACAATTTAGACAGTTTATAGTGAATAGGCTATAGTTCTGGCCTCTGACTTCTAGTCTTCTACACCTGAGATCTTAAATTATCTGTGGCTGTCTGGTGAGAGGACAGCTTTTTAAAAATTTCCAATATTCCATGGACCAATATGTGGTCCTGTTGCTACTGACTGCATTCATGCTTGATGATACCTGCTGGGACGATTGATAATAGCTGAAGTTCCTTGTTCAATGAGATGAGTTCACTGATTCCATATTTGAATGCCACATCAATGCCTGGTAGCTGTAGAAGTTTCTAAATGCTTACTTTCAATTCCGTACTTAATTTGCCATGGGTTAGTAACAAACAGTCCATTGCCTGGTCTGAACTGGTCTTTGCAAAGCATTACTCTACCATTATTAATTCACCCAGAAACAAGAAACAACATTAGGAAAAAATAAAATTGACCCTAATCCTTTACTACACTAGCCCTTAGAACTTGAAGAGTGATCTATCAATCAAAAAGTGTCCTCATGTTGTTCAATATGGTAGCCACTAATCACATGTAGCTATTTAAATTTAGACTTACATTAATTAAAGTAAAAAAATTCAGTTACACTAGCACGTTATAAATGACCACCATATTCAGGAGTGCAGATACAGAACATTTCCATCATGTTAGAAAGTTCCACTGGATGGTGCTGCCCTAGAAAAGTCACTCATTTTCCTGTAGTTTCAAAACAAGTTTGTTTTGAGCACTTCCCATAAGATTTTTGTGCCTTTATTAGCATATCAGATTTATCTTCTGGTTTACAAAAGAGGCCTGTACGTCATCTCATCAGTTTTGTGTCATTACCAATCATGATTATTCCTAGGACACTATACTGGCTATAACCATTCAAAATAAAGAAAAGAATTATTAGTACATGTACTAAAGTACTTATGATGTGGTTAGGGAATCAGTAGTATTTAGAAGTTAAAAATACAAAGTGATTTTAGCTGTGTTTTAAACAATTTATGTAGATAAGAAGTTTCACCTTCTAGGCTAGATTATGAATTATTTGAGGTTATAAGAAAAAAATCAGTCAAGAGGAGGCGGTGAACCTTGTAGTTGAGAATAACCCAAAAAGCCCACAATGGAGGGTGAGACATAAACTGGACTAGGAGAAAGAGTAGAAGTTGACTAAGGAGAAGAGAAGAAAGAGAATATATGTGCACATAGGTGTACATAAATGTATGTATTTGTACATATTCATACATTTGTATATATTCATATGCATATTCTTATCTCAGTATTGGTTATATTTGGAGGTTGAGTTTTAAAATTCTGCATTGAGAACTGTGAAAATGGAAAATAAATCCACTTAATATGGCCTCTCCTTATATAACATGGATAAGTTCTGGTGTTCCTCCTGAATATATAAAACCTTGGGTATTTCTTTATTTTTTAGTTATTCAAAACTGCAAATTTATTATCTAGCAGTGCTGGAGATCAGAAATCCTACAGGTCTCATTAAGCTAAAATCGAGCAGTGCTACATTTCTTTCTGGAGGATTTGGTGGAGAACCATCTCACCTTTTCATCTTCTACATGGTGCCTCTATTCCTGGGCTCATGTCCTCTTCCTCTGTCTTTAAAATCAAAAACAGCTCGTGAAGTTTGATGGAGTTTGGATGTGTTGTCCCCTCCAAAACTCATGTGGAATTTTGATCAACAATATGGCAGTGTTGGAAAGTGATTGAATCATGGGGGTGGAGCCTTCATGAATGGATTAATGCTCTCCCTGGGAGAGGGGGGATTAATGAGTGAGTTCTCACTCTATTAGTTCCCACGAGAGCTGGTTGTTTATAGGACCCTGACACCCCCTCTTTCTCTCTCTTGCTTCCTCTCACCATGTGATCTGTTTGTACCCACTGGCTGCCTGCCACTTTCCACCTTGAGTAGAAGCAGCCTAAGCCATGTGCCAGATGCAACTGTCCCAGAATCATAAGCCAAATAAACCTCTTTTCTTTATAAATTACCCAGTCTTAGGTAGTTTTGTTATAGCAACACAAAGTGGACTAAAACAAAGTCTTTGTCACACAGCATCATCTACCTTCTCTGCCACTTTTAAGGACTCTTACGATTACATTGGGCCTATCCGGATAGTCCGGGATAATCTCCCTATGTTAAGGTCACCTGATTAGCAGCACCATGGCTATTGATTTTTAGCATAAAATATTTTAGTTGACAAACCTCTCCATTCTTTGCTTTCCTTCTATTTTTCTAATTATCCAGGGAGAAAGCTAACAATTCAGTGTTCACATTCTGTATGGTTCTTTTCAGCAGCTGTGGACTTTCCTTTCATTGTTTATTCCATTGCAATCTCGGAAACTGTTTGCAGGTCCCAGAAGTCACTGCAGTCCTCAGGAGGGACTAAGGTAAGTACCAATAGTGAGTGAGTCAGGCTGAAGCAGAAGTCAGGAAGGATGTGATATTTCTAACCATGAATTTTTCTTCCATAAATCATTAACATGAGGTGGGACCGAGCAAGCAGCCCGAGGTGGCGGGAACCGAGAATGGGGAAGGGGACAAACCAGAGGCAGAGAGTGAGCGCCCGACCTGGCACAGCCCTATGAGTGACCCCTGGCCCAGCCCTGCTCGGGGGGCTGACGCCCACCCAGCTTCTGCCTGCAGCACTGGGCCACTCACCGCCCTAGGGCTGCCTCCATTTTCTCAGGTGGTGGCAGCTCCGGCCCGGCTCGGGTCCTCACTGAGCCTTCCCAATTGCTTGCCCTGGCACGGGGCTTCCCGGGGCCTGCGGACTGGCCTCCCCTCCCACTCCCTCCGTGGTTCTCTGGCGGGGCTGGTGGCGTGGGGTGACCCCAGCCAGTGTTGGGAGGACAAGGAAGTACGGGCGGGGTTGACTGTCACTCCACCACACCCTGGACTCCGGCCCCCGGTAAACTTCTTGTTACTGGGAAGCAGATACCATCTCTGTGGCCACCAGTTCGGAAAAACGCCTAACCAATTTCTGGTTGGGAATAGTGTGGTAGGAGAGTTCCCAAGACCGCTTAAACCTCCCGGAGAGCTGTCTGCAGGCGGGCACTGGACTCGTCCGGGCAGGGGGGATACAAAGGTGAACCGTGTGCTGCGGGCTCCTCCCCCAAGGAGCTCACGCTCTGGTGTGGGAGATAAGACAAGTACACAAATAACTGTAATACCAGGAGGAAGGTGATAAGTCCCGAGAAAGATCTACACAGTGCTACAAAGGCACCCAGAGCGACCGGGCGTCTGTGCCAGGCAGAAACCTGGTAGACCTCCTGGTAGACCTCCGGGCGAGGCGGTGCCGAGCAGGGTCTTGAAGGCCCAGCTGATAGATGAGGGTTGCAGAAGACACGTCCCAGCCCAGCCCAGTGCACACAGAGCAGGGAGATGTGTGGCCAGGGAGGCGGAGATGTGACAGAAACCACACACCCTGTGGGGTCGCCACTGCACGATCCAACAGCCTGGGCCAGAGCACACGGAACAGGGAGAAGTCCTGCACAGGAAGTGAAAGCTCAACAGAGATCACACACCCTGTGGTACGTGATCCACCAGCCCAGCAGAGTCCAAGCTGACCAGAAAGGTGGCTCCCCGGAGAGGCCGAAGACCCGAGGCAACCATACACACAAGGCACTAAAGGCCAACTGAGAAGTCACGGAGGGAGCCATACCAAATTGGCAACCACAGTAACATCTTAGTTAGTCAATAGTCTCAAACCGGTGGACTGTGAAACCCACTGCCACAATGAATAAACATCAAAAAAAAGATACCAGAAATACAAAAAATTAAGAAAGTACACCACCAAAAGTTAACAAATCTCAGACTCTAGATCCTACAGAACAAGAAGCCCTTGAAATGACTGAAAAGGAATTTCGAGTGATAATTCTAAGGAAACTGAATGAGATACAAGAAAACTCAGCTAGACATCATGATGAAATGAGGAAAAGTATACAGGACCTGAAAGAGGAAATGTACAAGGAAATCAATGTCCTGAAAAAAAATGTAGCAGAACTTGCTGAAATGAAGAAGTTATTCAGTGAAATAAAAAAACACATTGGAGAATTTAACCAGCAGGCTTGTCAAAATTGAAGAGAGAACCTCTGAACTTGAAGATGGGCTGTTTGAAATAACACAAGTAGACAGAAACAAAAAAAAAGAAAAAGAATCAAAGACATTGAACAAAATCTGAGAGAGATATCAGACAACCTTAAGTGCTCAAATATCTGAGTCATGGGTATTCCAGAAGGGGAGGAAAATGGAGATTGCATTGAAAACATATTCAACAAAATAGTGGCAGAAAACGTCCCAGGTATAGGAAAGATCACAGATCTTCAGATCCAAGAAGCTCAACAATCTCCAAACACATTCAACCCAAAAAGGCCTTCTCCAAGACATGTTATAGTCAAATTGGCAAAACTCAGAGACAAAGTGAGAATCTTAAAAGCTGCAAGAGAGAAGTGTCAAATCACCTATAAGGGAGCCCCAATCAGGCTAACATCAGACTTTTCATCACAAACCCTAAAAGATAGAAAGGAATGGGATGATATATTCAAAATACTAAAAGACAAGATTGCAGGCCAAGAATACTTTACCCTGCAAGGCTATCCTTCCAAAATGAAGGGCAAATAGTATATTTCTCAGACAAACAAAAACTGCGGGAGTTCACTACCACACGACCACCCTTACAAGAAATCCTCAAGGGAGTACTGGGTTTGGTTCCTGAAAAATAACTACCATTGCCATAAAAACCCAAGAAAAATCAAAACCCACTAGTATAATAAAAATGGCATTCATGAAGAGAAAACAAACAAACAAAAACGCTATCTACAACCTAAGGAACCAACAAACACAGAAACCAAACAGTAAATCAGAAAGCAAGGAACAAAAGACACCTAAGACAACCAAACAACCAATAAAATGCTAGGAATAAATCAACATCTTTCAATAACAACTGTTAATGTAAAAGGCTTAAATTCCTCAATCAAAAGACACAGACTGGCCGACTGGATCAAAAAGGAGGACCCAACTATATGCTGCCTACAAGAGACCCACCTCACCCACAAAGATTCACATAGACTAAGAATGAAAGGATGGAAAAAGATTTACCATGCAAACAGAAAATAAAAACGAGCTGGAGTAGCTATTCTTATATCTGACAAAATAGACTTTAAACTAAAAACCATAAAAAGAGACAATGAGGGACACTACTTAATGATAAAAGGACTGATCCATCAAGAAGACATAACAATCATAAATATGTACGCACCCAATGTTGGAGCAGCCAGATTTATAAAACAAGCTCTATTAGACCTAAAGAAGGAAATAGACACTAATACCATAATAGCAGGGGATCTGAACACCCCACTGTCAATATTAGACAGATCATCTAGGTGAAGAATCAGTAGAGAAACACAAGATCTAAACAATACTCTAGACCAAATGGAATTGGCAGATATCTACAGAACATTCCATCCAACAACCTCAGAATATTCATTCTTCTCATCTACACATGGATCATTCTCCAGGATAGATCACATATTAGGTCACAAATCAAGTCTCAATTAATGCAAAAAAATTGGAATTATCCCATGTATTTTCTCAGACAACAATGGATTAAAACTAGAAATTAATAACAAATGAATCTCTGGAAACTATACAAACACATGGATATTAAACAGCATTCTACTTAATGACATATGGGTCCAAGAAGAAATCAAGCAGGAAATCAAAAAATTTATTGAAACTAATGAAAATAATGATACATCATACCAAAACCTGTGGGATACTGCAAAAGCAGTATGAAGGGGGAAATTTATTGCATTAAATGCTCACCTAAGAAGAATGGAAAGATGGCAAGTGAACAACCTAACACTTCACCTTAAAGAACTAGAAAAACAAGAACAATCCAAACCTAACGTTAGCAGATGGAAAGAAATCATTAAGATCAGAGCAGAAATGAATGAAACTGAAACCCAAAAAACAATTCAAAAGATCAATGAATCAAAAAGTTGGTTTTTTGAAAAGATAAATAAAATTGACACACCATTAGCATGGCTAACAAAAAATAAGAAGAGAGAAGACTCAAATAACAAAAATTAGAAATGAAAAAGGCGATATTACAAGTGATTCATCTGAAATACAAGGAATCATTCGAGACTACTATAAACAACTATACGCCAATAAATTTGAAAATCTGGAGGAAATGGATAAATTTCTGGACACACACAAGCTCTCAAAACTGAACCATGAAGACGTAGAAAATTTGAACAGACCAATAACAATAAAGGAGATTGAAGCTGTTATCAGAAGGGTCCCAACAAAGAAAAGCCCAGGACCAGATGGATTCACAGCAGAATTTTACCAAACATTCAAAGAGGAATTGACACCAATTCTTTACAAACTATTCCAAAAGATTGAAACAGACGCAAATCTCCCAAACTCATTCTATGAAGCAAATATCATCCTGATACCAAAACCAGGTAAAGATATAACCAAAAAAGAAAACTACAGGCCGATATCCTTGATGAATATAGATGCAAAAATCCTCACTAAAATACTAGCAAACAGAATACAGCAACACATACGTAAAATTATTCACCACGATCAAGTGGGATTCATCCCAGTGATGCAAGGTTGGTTCAACATACACAAATCAATAAATGTGATACACAATATTAATAAACTCAAACACAAGGACCATATGATCATCTCTATAGATGCTGAAAAAGCATTTGATAAAGTTCAGCACTCATTCATGACAAAGACCCTCTATAAGTTAGGTATAGAGGGAAAGTATCTCAACATAATTAAAGCCATATATGCCAAACCCACTGCCAATATCATCCTGAATGGGGAAAAGCTGAAAGCTTTTCCTTTAAGAACAGGAACTAGACAAGGATGCCCACTCTCACCACTCCTATTCAACATAGTGTTGGAAGTATTAGCCAGAGCAATCAGAGAAGAGAAGGAAATAAAGGGCATCCAGATTGGAAAAGATGAAGTCAAACTGTCCCTGTTTGCAGATGACATGATCCTATATATCGAACAGCCTAAAACCTCTACAAAAAAACTCTTGGAATTGATAAATGATTTCAGCACAGTAGCAGGATACAAAATCAACACACAAAAATCAGTAGCATGTCTTTTCTCCATTAGTGAACATGCAGAACGAGAAATCAAGAAAGCCTGCCCATTTACAATAGCCACCAAAAAAATAAAATACTTAGGAGTTGAGTTAACCAAGGAGGTGAAAAATCTCTATAATGAGAACTACAAACCAAGGCTGAGAGAAATTAGAGAGGATACAAGAAGATGGAAAGATATCCCATGCTCTTGGATTGGAAGAATCAACATAGTGAAAATGCCCATACCACCCAAAGTGATAAACAAATTCAATGCAATCCCCATCAAAATTCCGAAAACATTTTTCTCTGAAATGGAAAAAACTATCCAGACATTTATATGGAATAATAAAAGACCACGCATAGCCAAAGCAATGCTGAGCAAAAAAAATAAAGCTGGAGGCATAACACTACCTGACTTTAAGCTATACTACAAAGCTATAATAACCAAAACAGTATGGCACTGGCATAAAAACAGACACACTGACCAGTGGAATAGAATAGAGAATCCAGAAATCAACCCACACACTTACTGCCATCTGATCTTTGACAAAGGCCCCAAGCCTATTAACTGGGGAAGGGACTGCCTCTTCAGCAAATGGTGCTGGGATAACTGGATATCCATATGCAGGAGAATGAAACTAGATCCATTCCTGTCACCGTGTACTAAAATCAACTCAAAATGGATTAAGGATTTAAATATACACCCTGAAACAATAAAACTTCTTAAAGAAAACATAGGAGAAACAATTCAGGAAATAGGACTGGGCACAGACTTCATGAATACGACCCCAAAAGCACGGGCAACCAAAGGAAAAATAAACAAATGGGATTATATCAAACTAAAAAGCTTCAGCACAGCAAAAGAAACAATTAACAGATTTAAAAGACAACCAACAGAGTGGGAGAAAATATTTGGAAAATATACATCTGACAAAGGATTAATATCCAGAATATATAAGGAACTCAAACAACTTTACAAGAAAAAAACAAGCAACCCAATTAAAAACTGAGCAAAAGAGCTAAGTAGGCATTTTTCTAAGGAAGACATACAAATGGCCAACAGACATATGAAAAAATGCTCAACATCACTCAGCATCCGGGAAATGCAAATCAAAACCACACTGAGATACCATCTCACCCCAGTTAGGATGGCTAAAATCCAAAAGACTCTGAACGATAAATGCTGGCGAGGTTACGGAGGAAAAGGAACTCTCATACATTGTTGGTGGGACTGCAAAATGGTGCAGCCTCTATGGAAAATGGTATGGAGGTTCCTCAAACAATTGCAGATAGATCTACCATACGACCCAGCTATCCCACAGTTGGGAATATACCCAGATGAATGGAAATCATCAAGTCGAAGGTATACCTGTTCCCCAATGTTCATCGCAGCACTCTTTACAATAGCCAAGAGTTGGAACCAGCCCAAATGTCCATCATCAGATGAGTGGATACGGAAAATGTGGTACATCTACACAATGGAATACTACTCAGCTATAAGAACGAATGAAATACTGCCATTTGCAACAACATGGATGGACCTTGAGAGAATTATATTAAGTGAAACAAGTCAGGCACAGAAAGAGAAATACCACATGTTCTCACTTATTGGTGGGAGCTAAAAATTAATATATAAATTCACACACACACACACACACACACACACACACAAACCCGGGGGGGGGGAAGAAGATATAACAACCACAATTACTTGAAGTTGATACGACAAGCAAACAGAAAGGACATTGTTGGGGGGGAGGGGGGGAGGGAGGAGTGAGGGAGGTTTTGGTGATGGGCAACAATAATCAGCCACAATGTATATCGACATAATAAAATTAAAAAAAAAAAAAAGACATTTTTCTCTAAAAAAAAATTAATAAATAAAAAACATGAACCATAAATCATTAACATGAAGAGCTTGTGTTTTATGTCTTTAAAGTAACATTACATGTGCTAACATGATGCATCAGTTTTCTGCAATCAGTTCTGTCATGACTCGAGGGAAATCAGCACGTATAAATAAAATAAGCACACATGAAAATACAAATAAAGATATGCATCTTCATATATGTATATACACATGTCTCATCTTGGCAAATCACAGAGAACCAACATGGCTTGGAATGACAGCACACACTTCTGTAATTTAAATAAAAAAGCACAAATGCAATGAGAATTGAAAACTCATTAGCTGATCCTGCAATGAAACCCATGTGGTTGTCTCTGACAGAAAGCCAAATGCAGTGATGAACTTGGACTCTTGGATTCTTTACTCACATATTTTTTAAAATAATGGGACAAAAATGTGGTCTACTCCTGAACAGTAGCCATCAAGTTTTGGGGGCAGCTTCATGTTTCAGGGGTGGCCGAAAACTGATTAATGAAAATCTGAACTGTGTGCACAAAAACCATAAACCCCTCTCTGCCGGGTGTCACTTGTTAAAAGTAGAAATTGACATCCCACCACCTGCAGGCTAGGAACCCTCATTTATTGTAATTTAACAGAATGTTCCGCATTTGTTACAAGAAAAAAGAGGAAATACTATTGGGGATAATTAAAATGTGAAAGTTATCTTGTTTATATTCTTACACTGTTTTTCTGAATTGGGGAATAAAGGTCCTAATGAAGACCCAGAACAGAAATATGGATATGTTAATTCCAAGTAATTAGGAGGCTACAGGCTGACAAATAACCTCCAGGGGCAAGCCAAGGGCTGCAGGTGCCCGTCCTCCTGTCAGAAGTGCCACCAGGTGCCTGAGAGTGCTTGAGCTGATAAGAATCAGCTGCTCCTGCCAGGACTAAGATGACACACCAAGGGTGGTGTCGTGAGCTTTTAGTTGCAGCCTTTCACGTTGTCCCAGACAAGTGACTCCAGTTTAAGAAGCCGTCCCTCACACTTCAGACTTCCAACTCCAATGTCCCTTTACACACTTCTTTTAAAATTTGGTCACAATTACATTTTTAAAGCGCTTGGTCATTTGGCCCCAGTTTTTATGTAAATGCATATTTTTTCCTTTGTGTTCTTATAAGCTTTGTTTTTCTTTTCCAAAACCCTCTTTTTAAAATTATAAATAACTAACGTTTAAATAATAAAAAACAATGTCTGACTTAAGATGTAGAAGGGCTATAATTAGCATGTTTAATAATATTCATATGAACAGCATTAAAATGCATATCAGATTTGACGGGTTCATCATAAATGAATGAACATTCTAATTTGCTAGGACAATGAAGTCCTAATAGCATCAGAAGAGTCAGGGAAAGAATATATTTCTGAGTTGAATGCATGTGAACTGTCAGGGCAGAAAAAAGGCAGCTAAATTGGCTCTTTTGAGGAGTGTTGGAGTCCTAGGAGGGCTACCTGAAAATTACATTTAATATGCTAACACTATTACAAGAATATTTCTATTCTTCCCATAAAGGTCTTGCTAACAGTAATTAAATTTTAAGACAGTTAAAAGCCATATATGCCAAACCCACTGCCAATATCATCCTGAATGGGGAAAAGCTGAAAGCTTTTCCTTTAAGAACAGGCACTAGACAAGGATGCCCACTCTCACCACTCCTATTCAACATAGTGTTGGAAGTACTAGCCAGAGCAATCAGAGAAGAGAAGGAAATAAAGGGCATCCAGATTGGAAAAGATGAAGTCAAACTGTCCCTGTTTGCAGATGACATGATCCTATATATCGAACAGCCTAAAACCTCTACAAAAAAACTGTTGGAATTGATAAATGATTTCAGCACAGTAGCAGGATACAAAATCAACACACAAAAATCAGTAGCATTTCTTTTCTCCAATAGTGAACATGCAGAAGGAGAAATCAAGAAAGCCTGCCCATTTACAATAGCCACCAAAAAAATAAAATACTTAGGAATTGAGTTAACCAAGGAGGTGAAAAATCTCTATAATGAGAACTACAAACCACTGCTGAGAGAAATTAGAGAGGATACAAGAAGATGGAAAGATATTCCATGCTCTTGGATTGGAAGAATCAACATAGTGAAAATGTCCATACTACCCAAAGTGATATACAAATTCAATGCAATCCCCATCAAAATTCCAAAGACATTTTTCTCAGAAATGGAAAAAACTATTCAGACATTTATATGGAACAATAAAAGACCACGAATAGCCAAAGCAATGCTCAGCAAAAAAAATAAAGCTGGAGGCATAACACTACCTGACTTTAAGCTATACTACAAAGCTATAATAACCAAAACAGTATGGTACTGGCATAAAAACAGACACACTGACCAATGGAATAGAATAGAGAACCCAGAAATCAACCCTCACACTTACTGCCATCTGATCTTTGACAAAGGCACCAAGCCTATTCACTGGGGAAGGGACTGCCTCTTCAGCAAGTGGTGCTGGGATAACTGGATATCGATATGCAGGAGAATGAAACTAGATCCATACCTCTCACCGTATACTAAAATCAACTCAAAATGGATTAAGGATTTAAATATACACCCTGAGACAATAAAACTTCTTAAAGAAAACATAGGGGAAACACTTCAGGAAATAGGACTGGGCACAGACTTCATGAATACGACCCCAAAAGCACGGGCAACCAAAGGAAAAATAAACAAATGGGATTATATCAAACTAAAAAGCTTCTGCACAGCAAAAGAAACAATTAAAAGAGTTAAAAGACAACCAACAGAGTGGGAGAAAATATTTGCAAAATATACATCTGACAAAGGATTAATATCCAGAATATATAAGGAACTCAAACAACTGTACAAGAAGAAAACAAGCAACCCAATTAAAAAATGGGCAAAAGAGCTAAGTAGGCATTTCTCTAAGGAAGATATCCAAATGGCCAACAGACATATGAAAAAATGCTCAACATCACTCAGCATCCGGGAAATGCAAATCAAAACCACATTGAGATACCATCTAACCCCAGTTAGGATGGCTAAAATCCAAAAGACTATGAACGATAAATGCTGGCGAGGCTGCGGAGAAAAAGGAACTCTCATACATTGTTGGTGGGACTGCAAAATGGTGCAGCCTCTATGGAAAATGGTATGGAGGTTCCTTAAACAATTGCAAATAGATCTACCATACGACCCAGCCATCCCACTGTTGGGAATATACCCAGAGGAATGGAAATCATCAAGTCGAAGGTATACCTGTTCCCCAATGTTCATCGCAGCACTCTTTACAATAGCCAAGAGTTGGAACCAGCCCAAATGCCCATCATCAGATGAGTGGATACGGAAAATGTGGTACATCTACACAATGGAATACTACTCAGCTATAAAAACGAATGAAATACTGCCATTTGCAACAACATGGATGGACCTCGAGAGAATTATATTAAGTGAAACAAGTCAGGCACAGAAAGAGAAATACCACATGTTCTCACTTATTGGTGGGAGCTAAAAATTAATATATAAATTCACACACACACATACACACATACACACACAAACCGGGGGGGGGGGGGGAGAAGAAGATATAACAACCACAATTATTTGAAGTTGATACAACAAGCAAACAGAAAGGACATTGTTGGGGGGGAGGGGGGGAGGAAGAAGGGAGGGAGGTTTTGGTGATGGGGAGCATTAATCAGCTACAATGTATATCGACAAAATAAAATTTAAAAAAAAAAAAAAAAAAAAAAGAAAAAAAAAAAAAAAAAAAAAAATTTTAAGACAGTTAGATCTGGAAAGGAATAAAAATACAGTGAAAATACGATTATGATGGCTAGAGGTGGCCTTCTCTTTCAAACACTAATTAAAAAAAAATTGAATTTTGGCTACCCAGGGACACTAAGGCTGGCCATATCTGTATTAAATTATACCTAATCACACCTAAATTCTTAAAAAATCTAATATATTTAACATCAAAATGCCTTGGACTTGAGAAATATGTAAATGACATTCTAAATGTGTGAGTTTCTCCTCATCCATAGCCACATACAGAGCAAGGAGGAAAAAACATACAAAGCAGGGTCAGGATAGCAGGCTTTGGGGAATAAAACCTGCATTGGGTCAATAGGACTAAGATTGTGCAGTTGCTGTAGTTTACAATAAAGAACTCATTCATTTGAAAAATATGTCTACTATTGGAGCTGTTTTAAAATAACTTTCGGGCCGGCCTGTGGCTCACTCGGGAGAGTGTGGTGCTGATACCACCAAGGCCACGGGTTCGGATCCCATATAGGGATGGCCGGTTAGCTCACTGGGTGAGCGTGGTGCTGACAACACCAAGTCAAGGGTTAAGAGCCCCTTACCGGTCATCTTTAAAATAAATAAATAAATAACTTTCATTTTTCTTATTCATCATCAACAAGTCCGCTCTGCACAACAGCATTTTTTTTGGTAGTCATCTGCTCAGCTGAATCCTAATCCATCTCGTCATTCATGCATAACTCGAGGACAGTATGCAGTGCCCACAGTGCTCACTCACCACGCTCCAGACTTCAATTCCACTGAAAGCAACGGTGCCTTAGTCTTAAGCTTCAATTATTATGAACTAACGCATAAAACACTCAAGTAATCCCCAAAGTAACATTGTGAAACCTTAAGCAATAAAACACTAGCATAATACTTCTTTGGCAAGAGTCTAACATGATTTTTAAAAAGCACTGATTTTTAAAAATTTTCTATCAGTTACCCTTTAAAATGCGAAGGCAGTCTATTATAAAGCCCTGGTCCTCAAAGTTTTGCATGCATCAAAGATAGTTGGAAGGTTTGTTAAAATACAGATTGCTGGCCCCCATCCCCAGCATGTCTGATTCAATAGGTCCAGGACAGTTTGTATTTCTAACCAATTGCCAGGTGATACTGACGCTGCTGGGCCTGGGCCGGGGACCACACTTGGAGAACCACTAGCATCGTAGATAAGAGCATAAACTTCCAAGTTAGAGAGAGTGGGGCTTGTCTAACTCTGCCACATCCTCGCTTTGTGATCCTGGATACCTTATTTACTCTAAGCCTTAGTTTCTTCATCTATAAAATGAAGATAAAATCAGTACCTACATCACAGGATCTTTGTATAGAATAAAGAGAAAAATGCATGTGAATTGCTTAGAATATAGTAAATGTCCAATAATAATTAGTTCCTATTCTGAATAGGATGTGGCAAAAATATAAGCAAATAGATCAAAAGGGAAAATTGCTTATGCATCTTATTTTTAGTTTTCCTCCAAGAAAGGTATATATCATTGGGTAAAAATGTACATGTATTCAAGAAACAAACATCATTCTAGTAACGGCAGGAGGCTTATTATCTTTCTCATTAAAAAAAAAAAGCCCAAGTTCCATAGTGAGGATAAACCCCTTTTCAGCACCACCTAGATGTTTTATGTTTTGTTTAAAACTTCATCATTAAGCTTTGATAAGTAGAGTATAATCTACATTAATGTGTGTAACTTTATATAATAAATTACCACATTACCACTTTATGGAAGTGTATATAACATTATGGTTATGTGGAAGAAAATATAAAAGGAAAAAAAAATCCTTAAAAGTCATTATTTCTGCACTTCTGGATAACAGTTATATTGTTTTGACCTTTTCTCTGTATTCCAGGTTTTTTGTAGTAGGTAATAAATGGGTATTATTTTTTAAACCATAAAAGACCGTAGAATAAATGTTAATGAAACAAAAAACTCCTGGGGATCACAAATTCTCAGGCGTCACGCTGCTGTGTAACTTTTCCACATCACTGGGAATTCAGAGGAAGTGTCCATGTGTTGGGTATGGGAAAGCTGTCAAAAGGAGCCATTTGGGAAAGTGAAGCTTCTCTTGGGTCACCATGAGCTTGCCAAGGACCTTGGAGCTAAGGTAGAAGCTGGTGCTTAAGCCATTAGAGGAAAACCTACTCTGAAAGCCAGGATACTCCAGAGCCCAGAAATGTATCTGACCTAGATGCATAACAGGATTTAGAGTTGAAAGAAATGTACCAGTCCTGTCTGAGGCTACTTCTGTGAGAAGGGGCAAGGAGGACAGTGGGATTCATTTAAAATAGTAGTTCTTTATCTTTTTTGAATCACATCCCCCTTTGAGAACCTGGTGAAAACTATAGAACCTCTTCCTCAGTAAAATACACATACATAACTTTGAGTGGGAACGTCAGTGGTCTCTCTGAAATTAATCTCTTGGGTCCCTGGTTAAGAAAATTTGACATAAAATAACTGAAACAAGGTATTAGTGAAAAAGGCACTTAGATCTTTTGAAATGTTGCAATTTTCTTAAAACTTTTTCATAACTACGTCATTTTAAATATTTTATTTTGCAATTGTTATGCTTTGCTGTTTCACCACAAACATCAAAACAAATCAAAACCCTTCTATTTTTATAGAAAATCATGATTAAGTAGAAGGTCATGTCATTCTCTCTGGCTCAGTTAACTATATCAAGAGGCACTTAATTATTCAAACTAGAAAGTTCTAACCCTTTTGTCCCCTGGAAGTAGTTTACCACAATTGCAAACCAAATATTTCGACGTAAATAGTGCCGTAAAATCTTGACATTGTTTCCTTTTTTGGCTCTTTAGAAGATTCCAACAGCATGCTTTAATTTGGAGGGAATAGACATGCACTAGGACACAACCTTTTTAAAATTTTTTTTAATTTTTTTAATGTGGGTCCTTAGTAGCTGCAAAAATAAGGGGGAAAAAAAACCGACAGTGAGTGTCTCCTCTGGATTCATGCTCTTAGAGACATTACCTCATGAAGGTGTGCACATTCCCACGTTAAGAAATGGAAAGTGTCACATGTGGAAAACTTGAAAGCATGTTAGGATGCCAAACATCTCCAGAAATGATTGATTTCCTCTCCCCGATTTCTGACTAATGAGTATCCATTATATTTATGAAGATCACTAGGGACTTTCACAGCCTCCCCAAAGAAACTAAACAATCTCAAACGAAAAATGCATATACATGGGGCTATCAATCCCTGTTGTTTTTCTTAGAATTGCTCAATGGCAGTCCCTGAAGACCTTCCATCTTCTGCCTCTGACCAAAGCCAAAAAACCAGTTTTAGCAAGCAGCTCAGTCAGTAGATAGAGGGTGGCAAATGCATTTTGCCAGTCCATAGTGAAGTGTATTTGGGGAGGGATTACCATTTTGTTTTCAGGCTTTATTTTCCTAATCTGATGATTGGAGGGGGCCTTTGTGGCTTCACTTGTGGGTCAGGACAAGGTTCTGCAGTCTAGGCTGGCACCTAGACATCCTGCCTGGTTTTGTCAGCCTTCTCTGCCTAAGGGGTGGATCTGTCCTCCAGATCAGAGTCACACAACTAGATTGAGATCTCAATGCCAAAGCTGCTACTGACCTGATACTGGATATTCCTGCTGCCCAGCATGAGGCTTACTCTGTCAGGATGTTTTAGTTGCCACAGCCAGAGATCAAGAGCTCTGGGGCACTGTCACTGGGGCTGGTGATCTTTCTTTGGGGTTTCTTCTCGTTCTGACCCTTCTTGCTTTTAGCTTCTCTCCTTTGCAAGCCTATCACTAAGGTCCAATCTTCCCTAGGAGAAGACAAAAGCCATGCTGGTTGCATGTCTTCTGAATTTCTGAGTTGTAGTCATCTTCCATCTTAACTTAAATTTTTCATAAGGGAAAAGACAGTCTCATAGGGTCACATTGATCTATGGTCAATATATGTGTTTTCCATAAATTTTTATCAATACTAAGGGTAGATCTTCCTTTAATTCCAAGTGCAAAATTTAAATTGTGATCTATGAATGGTTTTAATGGCATTCAACAATATGTGTATGATATAACAAGAGGTTACTGGCAGTCTCCATATTTCAAACAAGTTTGTAACTTATTCACCTGAGTTTAGACTATGGTTTTCCAGGGAAAATAAAGTATTTTAGATCAGTAAAAGAAATTTCCAAAGTTTACACCCCATACTTTAGTTTCTTTCAAGTCTCTATTATATAGAGAATTATATAGAGAATATAACTATTCTCTAGTTATTTTGTCTATACATTTCTTATTCAACAGTGAATTCTTTTAGAAAATTTCTGTAAATATGTTCAGCCATGTCTGAGTCATGCAAAGTAAAAGAATCAGTGCCTTGGCTTTAAGGAAATGAAATAATTTGTTTTGAACCAAATCAGGCAGAAACAGTTGATTTATTAAAGTTAAATGTCCTCATGAAACTGATCCTCAGTGTAGAATAATTTATTATTGTAATAGCAAAAATGTTTTAAATGGAGTTTTCTTAGGAGAAATCTACTTTGCTCTTAAGTAGCATCATCTTTAAAAAAAAGAATACATGACTCTTATTCTGCAGAACTGATTAATAGGTAACTACCAAAATGGAAGATTTTGTAGAAAATATAATTTTGCCTTATTGTATTTTGTCCTTTTTAAAGTGTGTTGAATGAGAACATTAACCCTGCTAAAAAACCTTAAGGTCCTGCACATCTTTCCTTTTAAGCTAAAATCTTTAACTTGAACATTACAAACAATAAGCCTGTTTCTCTGAGGCATTGATGTTGATGGGAGTTTCATACTAAGATCAGGTTGTTAGGGCACTGAGCAAGGCAGAAAAGTGCTTTTAAGTAGCTTTTGCAATTAGGACCTAATTAATGAGGTGAAAAGCATGAGTGATTGGAGGTTCCATGATCTAACCACCGTATCATATCACTGGGTGTCTCATTACTCATTTAATCTTAGACTTCCAGCAGCAGCAAGAGCAAGCATAGGACGGTCTCTTGGCTGAGCTGAGACTGTCCTGCTAAGAGAGAGGTGTAAGCGACGGGAAGACGCGAACAGTGCTGAGCATAATTACATTACAGACGAGGTTGGCCATCTCAGGAACAACAGAATAAGCACTTCTTTCAGCTAATGAACTTGTGATTCCTGCTCGCTATCTACTGCTTTCTTTCAAACTTTTCTAATGGGATAAAATGCTATTTCTCAATTTTTGTTTCCCAGGTTTTGTTTTGTCTAGACATACTCATTCCTCAAGCAGAGCTGATCTATGGTATTCCAACTTTTCTTCCTGACAAGCTAGTCAGGGGTTTACAGATGTCAAACAAGGTCTGCTGTAAGGACCACTGGTCCGGTGCCATTCCTAGAGGTTTAGATACACGCTCTGTTGAAGAATGAACGAGAAAAGAATGAATATAAAGAGGCTTCTTAAGATTTCTATTTTTTTTCAAGTTATCTTGCAAGGTATGGCTCGATTCACCATACAGACCATAAGTAAGTCTCTTAAATTTTCTGTGCTTCACTTTCCTCACCTGTAGAATAGACATAATCATACCTGGTGAGGATCAGGTAAGATTCTGTATGTAAATGTCCTTTGTTGATTGCTTAGAAGTCTTAATTTGTTAATGGTATTAGCTAGAGGGCCTTCAATTGCAAAGCCGAGGAGAGAGTAACAGGAAGGTACAGAAACAGCATAAAGAAAAAGAGAAAGGAAAGGAATACCAGGGAGGTGTAGAGGTGAGGAGAGCTTCATGGTTGGTGGGGTTTGCAGCTCAGTGATATCACCAAGGGACTGGATGCATTCATCTCTCTGCTTTGGTATCCCTGGGGTACACTTCATCCTAAGGCTACTACATGATGCCAAGGACAATTGTGACCCTAGGTTTCCTTCTCTACATCCAGGGGGAATGAGGGTTTCTTCTAGTAGCTCTTACTGCAGGGCAAAGAAGAATCTTTTTCTAAAGCCTTCATCAAATCTCTCTTCATTTCTCCATTGTCTGAACTGAGATATATCCATATATAAATCAACCATCAGGAAAGTGGGCTTTGCTAATAGAACTGATCCAATCAGCACCATACTAAAGTTGATATTAATCCCACCAAAACTATCTGATGCCTATAAAACTGGGGAGAAGTAGAATATAATTAGGCAAATGACCATGGCATGTACATTTTTATTATCTCTTTTGTTGGGACCAGATTACTTTCCATGCTTCTAAGGATCTTCTGAAAATTTAGTGTCAAGACAGCTCCCAGGTACAGACCTTGCCTTGTAAGAAAACATCTTTTTCAGGAGATGCCTGGAACTTTATAGGATCCAGAAATATTGAGAGACTAGGGGAAATTAAATCGAATATGAAGCACAAGCATTAAAAATTTCTTAAGCTTTCTAGTTACCAGATCATTTCAAATAGTTATATACTAATGCATGACAATACAGCATGCATTAAACTGTAATTTTTCATCTCCTTAAATATATGTATGTATATATGTATGTTTCCTATTAGATGGGACTAAAAAGAGGTGTATGAAAGTTTCCATAATCCCTATTCATTAGAATAAGATATAATGAGATCACTTTTATGTATTCCACAGGCAGTCTAAAAAAACCTATAAAGATTTTTCAATTTGAAATATTGTTTAAAAAGGATATGAAATTGCGTGGCTATTTTACTTAGATTAAATGTGACTTTCCTCTAAGTCTTTGATTTCAGGTGGTTTGGAACCAATCACATGCTTCGTCAGAAAAGGATTTTGCTACAAATAAGACAGCATTCTCTGAAGATCATCTTACATTAATGGAATATATTCGGTTAAAGAAAAAGCTACTTTAATTCAAGTGAATTGATTTGTGAATATTAAAAACTGTTTTTTAAGCTAATTTTGTCAACCTGTTCCTTGTGCACAGAATTAAGTGATTATAGAAACTGCCTTTGGATAAGGCTATAGAAATTTAAAAATTTAAAGACCTTTAATCTTTCATATTTTCCTTTAAAATAAAAATTTAAATGTATTAAGCTATTTTTTCCTCAGTATTTTTTGTTTTATTAATGCCCTGCACTCTTGAAGGCCTACTCTCTATCCCATGACAATCGGGTGTATTCTTTCATTTCCTCTTACAATGGGCATTTTTCTAAGCACACCAGAGAATAAACCTATGCCTTATTCTTAAATTCTTTTGAAAGGTCTGAGTTCCTTAAATATAAGACCTGAAACAATAAAATTACCAGAAGAAAACATAAAGGAAATACTTCAAGACCTTGGTCTGGGCAAAAATTTTACAGAGAAGACTTCTAAACCACAGGCAACAAAAGCGATAGTAGACAAATGGGATTATGTCAAAATAAAAAGCTTCTGTACAGCAAAAGAAACAACCAACAGAGCAAAGAGGCAACCCGCAGAATGGATGAAAATATTTGCAAACTATTCATGCAGTGAGGAATTAATTTCAAGAATATACAAGGAACTTAAACAACTCAACAGCAAAAAACCAAATAATCTGATTTAAAAATGGACAAATTACCTGAATAGACATTTTGCAAAACAAGACATGCAACAGCCAACAGGTATATGGAAAAATGCTCAACATCTCTAATCATTAGGGAAATACAAATCAAAACCACAATGAGATACCATGTCACCCCAGTTACAATGGCTATTAACAAATGATGGCGAGGATGTGGAGAAAGGTAAACTCTTACACACGGTTGGTAGGAATGTAAATTAGTACGGCCATTATGGAAGACTGTACGGAGGCTCCTCAAAAAACTAAAAATAGAATTACCACACGATCCAGCAATCTCACTGCTGGGTGTTTATCCTAAGAAAAGGAAATCAACATACCAAAGAGCTATCTGCACCCCAATATTTAATGCAGCACTATTCACAATAGCCAAGACATGCAATCAACCTAGGTGTCCATCAACAGATGAATGGATAAGAAAATGTGGTATATATACACAATGGAATACTACTCAGCCATGAAAAAGAATGAAATCCTGTCATTTGTGCCAACATGGATCAGCCTGGAAGACATTAGGTTAAGTGAAATAAGTCAGGCACAGAAGGATAAATACTGCACGTTCCCACTCATATGTGGGAGCTAAAAAAAAAAAAAAAAACCCAAAAAGGTGAACTTTTAAAAGTAGGGAGTAGAACTGTGGTAACTAGAGGCTGGGAAGGGGAGAAGGAAGGGAGGTTAGTGAGAGGTTGGCTAATGGACACAAAATTACAGCTAGATAGGAAAAACAAGCTCTAGTGGTGTACAGTAGTGCTAGGTATCTATAATTAATAATTCACTGTATGTTCTCAAATGGCTAGAAGAAAGGAGCTTAATGTTCTTATCACAAAGAAACAATACATTTTTGCAATGATGAATTTGCTAGCTTCCCCGATTTGATCTCTACACATTGTATGCATGCATTGAAATATAACTCTGAACCCCATAAGTATGTATAACAATATATTCCAATTAAAAAATAAAAAGTCTGAGTTCAAAGAAATTAAACTACAAGTTCAATTACAAGTTGTATCTTGAAATGAGCATTCCGAATGCTGTATTTTTACTCATATATTCATAAGCATTTCTAGAAAGAGCTTATAAAATGACATTTAATTTTACTAAATCTGTGCCCAAGGTGTTATTAGGTTATATTTACAGAACATCTATTCAGTCAGCTTGCCAACAATTATTAAAGGGTTACAACGTGTGTGGTGTTAGAGGAATATAGAAGACTAATAGGACCTTATAGCTATGTCATAAAAGCTTACAGTGAATTCTCATTGGTAAAGAAAGTAAGGAAATTTAGACTACATCTTATATCACACATTATTTTTCTAAAAACTTGACAATGCATTAAGTGCCTTCTCTAGGATTTCCTTAGATATTTGACTTATCTCACTAAGTTATAATCATACAGAAGTCTTCCTAGGTCCGTGCAGTGATAAGCGGGTGCAGAATGAACATCAGAAAGACGTTTTACACTCAGGAAACAGGTGAGAGGAAGCAGTAACATTTGTTGCATCAGGAGGTAAATACAAAGAGATATATAGCAGTGTCAGTCTTTTTAAGCAAATATGAGCCTATATGTCTGGAACACAAACCACTTCCAAAACGTAAGAAGTGTATTTGGTGTTGGGAAACCCAGTACAGTTTTTATAGGTCACTCCTAATCTCTTCTCGCATTATTCAAAATTGAAACTACTACTTTTATAGATTGTGGCACATAGTTTTTCGTAGCATATGTAGCACTGAAATATAAGTATTCATCTGCACTATCTGTCATCACAAGGGGATTATGAGCTTCTGACTGAAGGTGTCACACTTTCCTCATCTCAGTCCCCTTAACACCCAGCAAAGTGACTGTCACACTGCAGTTGCTCAATATGTGCTTGTGGAAATGAAAGGGCAAAAAAGTGGCAAAGTCACCACTTCGTGTGAATATTTCAACATCATTTCTTTCTGTACTTGGAGAACTTCTCTCGAGCTTCCTTTTCTCACTCTTCCTTCTGTCTTATCATCCAAGTCCAAAACTTTGGTTAGGGAGAAATTACTTAGATCTGTGACATCACCTTCAGCCTAAGTTTGAAAAACAAAACAAAACAAAAAAGCAGCAGCAAAGAAACCTGATAGTAAATTTTCTTTTGCCCCTGGCTGTTCTAGATCAGGCCACAAAGACTTATCCAGGTTGGTGGCTTGGG
This sequence comes from Cynocephalus volans, assembly GCF_027409185.1. Lineage (NCBI taxonomy): Eukaryota > Metazoa > Chordata > Mammalia > Dermoptera > Cynocephalidae > Cynocephalus > Cynocephalus volans. The sequence goes on from NC_084466.1 coordinate 18,566,716, forward strand.
CTTGGCTAAGGTTGCTTACACTTTTGTTAACTCTGGACCAATGAACAAGCAGACCGAAGGATACATAGAAGATTAAAGAACATAAGTGAGGTGCCCATCAAAGATGTGCCCATAAGCAGAGGTCTGGGAGCACATGCAAAGTAAAAAAATCTACCAGGCGAGAGGAAACTTACCGTGGCTCACACATACCTTGGCTCAAATATTCTTAGGCACATTCAGGAGATGGGAACTCACAATTTTACAAGGGTCTATCTTGTTGCTATTTTCCATGGTCTCATTCTTATCTCCTATTAAGTGTCCAAATTTATTTGAGTTATCAGTTAAACAGATTTGCCTGCAGCAGGCAACACTAAGAAGGACCATCAGCATCAATCATTTGGCATTAAGGTGGACTCTACAAGAAGAGGTGCCCCAGGAGGATGTCCCTCACTTGTAATTTAACTCAGTCAATGACCTTTGTGGAATAATTTTCCCCAGGAGGCGTAAAGGCATAGAGTTGATGTCAGAGGATCATGGTGCTTTTTCCTTTTGCAACTGGTGCTTTTTCCTTTTACAACTGGCCTGTGGGCATAGAAGAAAGGTTGAGCTGATGGGTGTGCTGGGGTACAGGAGAGGGTTGGCCAGGCCAAGATGGACCTCATTTTTCTCTCTGCTTTTCCAGTATCAGTCATCTTTCCCTATATAACATATTACTGCTAAATGTGGTGGCTTCAAATGACAATCCTTTATTTGTTCATGATTCTGGCAGCTGGTGTTCTTGGCTGGGCTCAGCTGGCCTGTTTGTCTGCTGGTCTCTCTGAAGTCACCTATGAGGCTGCAGTGGCTTGTCAGGGGCTGGGTGGTCCAAGGAGGCTTTGCACACATATCTGGCAGATGGCAGGCTGGCAGCCAGGACCCCTTAGATCTTCTCACTGGCTTCTCCAGCAGACTAGCTCAGTTTATCTCCTGAGACAGTGTTCCAAAAGGGTGAGAGAAGAAGCTATAAGGCCTCTCAAAGCCTCAGCTCAAAGCAAGCCAGGGCCAACCCAAATAAAAGGGGTAGGGAAACAGACCTCTCCTCTTGACTGGACAAACCGCAAAGTATTTGTGATCATTTTTAATCTACTAATCTTCTCCTGCTCAAAAATAAATAAATAAATACATAAAAAGATCCATAGTGTTTTCCAAATGTTTAATAATTTTACATTTTTAATATTTAAATATGTCCCCAATACTTCATAATTTAGGAGATACTTAATTGTTAAACGTAAAAATGAAAAGAAGCTATCTTCTTAAATGATTTCTCTTCTATATGTCTTTTCATATGGTAGAAACAGTATTACAACTTTCTTCTTTTGATAAGGGCTTTTAGCGTGAGGTATTTTCTGGAATGTATCAAATACTATATTTTATTCCTGCGTTAGAAGCCTGTGGAACAGAATGAGAATCATGGGAGCCTAAATGGAAATGAAAAACTTCAGGCTATTTTCTCTAAGAGGTGAATAATGTGGCACGAGTTCGCCGGTCACTTCAGAAACAGGAGAAACAATAGAATTTTCACTGTGTTGCTTTCAGTCACACTTCAGCCCCCTGGGTGTTTCTGGAAGGCTGATCAGAAATAAAATAAGCTATTCAGAGAAAACACAGTTAGGACTTTTTACCATGCATACCACCGGCTTCTCCGTAAAAACAAAATTATTCCTCAGTCCCATTACTCGGTTAAAACAGACTTTACTGTGCACGAACGTGATCGCCTCCCCACTTCCACCGGCTTCTGATTAGCCCTTGAAGCCGAGGATACATCATAAAAGGCTTTTGTGCGGGGCTACCCTGAAGCACCTGAGTATTCTGCTGTGTCAGCTCACTGTAATGAGAACCCAGTATTTTAACATTATTGATTGTCCAGTTGCCATTGATGATAATGGGCTTCTTTTATGGCCTTTTTGACACTCAAAATAATGCATGATAACGCTATGTGCTGACCTCATTTTCTCAGGACTAGTCCTACCAATGTTGATCAAGGGTGCCATGACTGAATTGTTATCTGAGTTACTTTTGTAACGACTCAAGGTTATCAGTCTAACATTCACAGCTAAACTTGAAATTCCTGACGACTCTAAGTTCCTTCATAATAGATCATCTTTCTCCATGACCTCTAAACGTATCCCTGGTAGATGATCTCATTTTATTTTCCAGCAACTAAAGATCAGTTGCAAACATCGTTCCTTTGGCAATATGTAGGTGGGGGAGGTGGAAGAGAAGAAAAACCAGGCAGTGTTGCATCGTGATTACAAAGTGAACCATCAGGAAGGACGAAAAAATTGACAATGTGCCATCTGAAATGATCAAGTTATCAGGGATGACATTGATACAAAGTCTCCTGATACTGGCAACAAACCAGAATGGTAGCAAAGGGCTGAACATGAGCCAGATTTGATTTGTCAGTGGTTTGCTCTTATTTTGACAACATCTTGGTAAAATTGTCGCATCTGTTGAAATTCTGTTTGAAAATTAGCTGTAGCAAAGAAGACCAAACAATCTTATTTTCATGTATTGTGTACACAAGGATTTTCCTACAATGAGTCATCAGCCACCAGCAACAATAAAGTGTCACAACAATTCCAAAGATGCCATCTGTTTAAGGGAGATGATCCAAAGACAAACATATCATTTAGCACAGCTATTTTATAAATGACCATTGATTAAAATCAAAGCACTTCAAATCTTCTCTGAACTGTTATTAACAGCAAATATATTAGAAAAGTGCAATTAAAGTGGTATGCATTGATAACATCTGCTATAGATGATGTGTATTTAACTTCCTCTCTTGGGAACAGCTGACATTTGAAAACGTGGTAGATATTTGTGTCACCTGTGTCCTCCCCACCTGGTGTTTACAAAATTTTCTCATCAGGGACTAAATTACTGAAAACTCCTATTTATTTGGTAATCACAAATAAGTAAAAGCATTTATTTGCAGATTTTGTTCAGTAGCTAAAATATAAGAAGTCATTGCAGAGAGAACATATAAGCTCATCAAGACCACTGAAACCCTTTTGTAAAAGTACTTTTCTCTGTGTTTTATGAATTTGCTTACTCAATTTTCATAGTGATCTTGGAAAACCTAGAGGTTTGGGGACAAATCTCTAATAAAAAGAGCCAATTATCCAACTATAGAAGAAATATCAAAGCAGGAAGAAAAGAATCTAAAAAACAAAATAATGATGCAAAACTTAGGAGATAGGTATACTCAATTTGAAAAAGACACTGTGCATAATGCCATTAAATTTCAGATGTAACAGGTATTCTGAGTTCACCTCGATGGATTTTACTTCAAGAGATCTTAATTAATGATGACATAAAACTAATCAGAACAACTGTCACATGGTATTTGGGAATTTGACTACAAGTACCTATTGCCATTGCTGTGAAATATTCCCTTTAATACAACAAACGTTATCAAACACCACTGTGTGGGCTTACACACTTTGATCCTGTAGTCATTTTCTGTCCAAGGAGCAAAGAAGAAATCGTGTTTAATTTATAATACATTGAAACCATTTTATAGTACTTTTTTGGGTGACAGTAACAGCATCTGTATAATAGACTAACTTGTTATGCCAGGTTTTTACCATCTGGATTCTAATTTCAAAGGACATGTTAATCCATGTTAACAAATAATAGCACCCTAAGAATAGCAAACATGCATGTAGGTAGTGTTGTTGATTTACGTGTTTATTCCTTCATGTACTTATTCATTTGTGCATTCAGTCTTTTGACAAATATTTACGGATAGCTTAGGATGTAGGAAACTCTGGGTTAGGCACTGGGGATAGTATGAGCAAGAAAGAATATAGGTCAGAGAGAGAAAATTCCTTTCTGACAACCCAGTGTTAATAAATTATGTGACCTGGAGTAATTTTCATAACGTTCCACTTTTTATATCCTTTAACAACATCATTCTTATCAAGAATTAATTTCAACAAGAAAAGCTTTTCAGATGCTTAGAGGTTAAAAAAATGTTATTATTTATTCAAGACAAAATATGTCACACAGGAACCTCACTGAACGTTGATTTTCAGCCCTGCTACTATTTTAGGTGAAATGGAATTTATAACCATGGTTTTAGGTCACTTAATATAATACCCTACATTTTATCAGGAAAGTAATATGGTTCAAATACTCACCAGCCATGTGATCTTAACTTTTCTGAACTTATTTCTTCATTTGTTAAATGGAGAAATAATATCGACCTGAATAGCTGTTGTGAGGACTAGAAATAATTTCTGTAACATGCTCGCTGAATAGCTTTGTGAATAGTGGGGTCTTAATAAATAGCAGTCAACTACAGCTTCTATTAATATTAAGTTCAAGCTAAGTGAGGATAATGAGAGATTCTACCTTCCAGTTAAACATAATAGTATGACTCAAGTACTTTAGTAGAAAAAATAATTTTTTTTTTTTTTTTTTTTTTTTGGTGGCTGGCTGGTATGGGGATCCGAATCCTTGACCTTGGTGTTACGAGGGCTGAGCTAACTGGCCAGTTCAGATATTATTAATTGAACAAACACACCTCTTGAAAATTGCCTAAAACCTCTGCTATTTAAGTTTATTGTAAAAAAAAAAAAAGGAAAATTTTAACTTAAAATAGTACTACAACATATAAAGTTAGTTGCATTCCAGTCCAACTTGAACGTTTTTTCAAGTCTCTTGTGAAGTTTTAGCAGATGTTCATCATCTCCTCCAGCTTTGAACTGTTCACTAAGCTAAGGGCAAACAACGTCTGAGATTTGTTGGCAAAATCAAATCATCTTAATGTTTCCCTTTATCACCCATGAGAATTGCGATGGTCTATGCATTCCAAAAGTTATTGTGTGTTTCTCTGATATGTCAACAACATAACTTAAAAAAATTAAATCTTTTTCTTTCATTTGGAAATATACTTCAACTTTTAAAGATTCAGTTGACTGGTCTTACTTGGTATCGCCCGCACCGCGCTCAGCCATTGAGCGCACAGGCCATCCCTATATAGGATCCGAACCTGCGGCCTCAGCGCTCCCAGCACCGCACTCTCCCGAGGGAGCCACGGGTTCGGCCCTGGTCTTACTTGAATATAGGAAGAGGAAGGTGAAAATCTTGATTTTCCATGTCAAACCCTGTTTTTTCTCTATCACCTCTTCTCACTCCTTACTTTCTAAACTCCTGGGTAGAGGTTAAAGCTATTTAAATGGTGATTTAAATTTAGAGATTAGTTATTATTCCATGTGCACAATTTTATTGTGGGCTTATTTTATTATTTGGCCAGCCAGTTCAGGCTAGAAAGATTATTTACAGGTGTTCGTCTTAGATTTTAAGATTTCCTCTTAAAATTTAGATTTAAGTTATATGTTTTAAATGGCATCTAATGACACCCAACAGGAATGCCAATACAACCAACCAGTTGAAAAGATAAAAAAAGTCCAGCAACGAACTGGTTGTTTATTCCACATGATGTCAAATAATACACATTTACACAGTAGTGGTTTCACCATTGCAGAGACCAGGAATCTAAGACCACTGAAGACAACCAAATGAGATGGGAAAAAAACTTGGCTTCCAATCTAAATCTGAAGTGTTCCAGTATTTCTAAATGTTTAGAGATGCTTCCTCTAGGAGTGGCAGACCATAAGACTGCCTTACGGACCTCAGCATCCTGGCTCCCGTTTTTGTAACACTCTCCCCTGTCCCTTACCCTTCGATTACTCCACTCTGCCGTTCTTCCTGTATCTTATGAAGATTTTAGCAGAGAACTAAGCCCAAGTCATAGAACGAATCTCTCTAATTGCGGTGTATTTGGGGAAATAGAGAGGTGATCGTCTATAACAAAACACACTGCTGCCTACTCAGATACCTGACTGGGATGTATTGGGGGTGGGATTCAAGCTCATGATACAACTCAGTTAGTCAAACCCACTCTGGAGGAATTGCTCAAGTCAGTAATTAAGGGCTCAATTTGCAAAATTTTTGGTGTGTATTTCATCTATGACTGTGCACCATATCAAAATCATTCTTCTCTACTAATAGTAGGGCCATAGGAGCCCATAAGTGGATAAAACCCATCTTGTATAGTTTGAGGAAATAGCAGCAGGGAGGAGATTATACTCAAAGTTATGAGATCAGTGATCTACTTTCCCTACCCTTTCACGCTCTCCCTACAGGATCTGAAGTCTGCAGTGAAACATGCCTGAGGGTGTGAGAGATTACTTACAGTCCTTTCCCTCATGAGGCTAGATAAAATGAGCAAAGTAGAAAAAAAAAATCTGTAACTCATATTTTTAAAGGAAGAGAGTGAGTTGGATTATCTGGGTCCAAACCCTAACTCTGACATTTACTAGCTGTGTGATTTTGGGAAATTTACTTAAACTTCTTATGCTTCAGTTTCCTCATTTGTAAAATAGGGATAAAACTTATACCTGGGTCATTGGGTTATTGTGAGGATTGAATGAGTTAATACTTAGAGCAGTGCCTGCTCATAAAAAGGATTGCGGCAGTGTCAGCTATCTGGTTGAGCCCTAAGATGTGGTAAATCAGGTAGCACAGGCCCATCTATTCAACTAAGGTGGGTTAGCATAGAGTAAAAGGGTCCAGGAATAACTTATCCCTTGAAGGAATCCAAAGGTAAAAGTATTTATTTCTACATATCATATCATATAATGAGTTAACCCAATAGTTTATTTACTGTTACTATTTAAATAGTGAATAGTTTATTTACTATTTACTAGTACAGATCATAGAATAAACCAGCTCAATAGTTATTTCCTAGTGCAAGAACACTGAAGACATACAATTCTCTTCTGCTGCCTTGATGTCTGCTGCCTTGAAGACCAGATATCTTGTCCTTTATTTACAGCCTGCCTAAAAACAGGTTTAGATCACGGGCCAACTTTGGGATGCCATATTGATAGACATTTCTCTAAAGGAAATATAATAATTTACAAAATGATTTTAAAATAACCTCCTGTCCACAGGTGCTTTTATCTAGACTCTAGATGAATCTTCTTGAAAAGAACAAAGTGGCAGAAGGGTTTTCTGTAACCATTTTCAAATGAGAAAAATTTCCAAAGGAGGCTGTGGCTGCAGAACATGTGCTTGGAAAGGAAGTCAATGAAATGTAGATCAAAAGAAGAGGGTGCCTGGCCATTTGTTGAAAACAAATATACCCAGTTGGACACAGATATATTTTTGCCCTTTACATCATTTGAAAAATGTGGCTCTTCTGGCTTTTATTCCATTTAGTGGAGAGTGTGTACTGAATAAATACTTGTTGCTTGATTAATTGATGGTGTCATCCCAATCTAGGATTGGGGCAGAAGTGGAAACAGCAGGGTGTGCTTTCACATACTAATCCTCAAATATTCAACAATTCTGTTTTGGAGAAAATCCTTCCTGACTTTTGGCCGAGAGAAACAAGTACTGATGGTTGCTATTTAACATGGATTTCTGCAGTAACATAGTCTAAAGTTCACTAATTTTAACTTTGACATGACTACCATTACTATTTTGTCAGGAATAAGGAAGAAAAAGAATTACATTTGGATTCAGACAACCAGGATTCTCAACCTCAATCTTTTTAGTAGGTAATCCATTGGGAGAAAAGATGATAATTATATATCCTCACCTTGCTTGCAGAATTGTCACAAGGGACTGATAACTGTGTGCTGCTTGAAAGAAGCCAACCTGGTTACCACAGAGAGAGTAAAAGGGACAGGAAGGGTGGTTACTGTGTCACTTCAAGGAGGCCGACCAGTGGGGAAGGTGGATGATGAGACCTAAAGAGCTAAGAGATGTAGGGCTATACACTTGCTTTATTGACATAATTTTCATCTCTATTTACCATCCAGGATGAGACAGGGTGGATAGGAGTCGTAAGCTGTAGTTAGCTGAAAAAGAAGTAATACAGCCAAAAAGCTGAACAAACCCACTGGGGTAGATAGAGGTAGGAAAGACAGACATATGGAGAAGAAAAGAAAGAAAAGAGTAAAACAAATTAACCAGTGCTGATTTCTCTACTAGGATAAAGGTGGGAAAAAAGAAGACATAAAGTAAAACCATTAAAGCAGTTTTTATTAAGAGATGTCTGTTAAATTCTTTTAAGGTAAGCTTTATTATCAGAGGCTACCTCTTAAACATACAACTGTTGCCTTTCTAGAAATAGTACTGTGAGGACTCTGACTGTTAATTAAAATGGGATGAATCCAAAGAGCATGAAATTGGAAGAACATCCCCCACTATCTCAACATCACTGTCAACAGCAATCTCACTTGTACAGGAGATGCTCATATAACCATCATCTGCTCACAAAAGCAGGGTAGTGTTGCCGAGAAATGTGATTTTGTGTTAAGGCAGAAAAACAGTAACTCCGAACCTTCTACCAGGTGTTTGTATTGTCATCAATGAGTAGATGACTCTTTTTCACATAGGTGAGCTCTTGGGCATTGTCTCGGTTGCAGAAGGCAAACCTTGTTGTTTGTTGAATGTGTGGAATTGATACCAGTCTGCATAATAATGAATATTGAATCCTGCTGTCCTTGAAGATGGTAATCTATGTAGATTATACTGCATTTGGGGAAAAGTTTTCTTCCTTCATGTAGACCTAGAATGTATTACTGCTGCAAATTAACATTTGTGTTTGGCAGTTATGCGTTTGTGTGTGTGTGTAGTGATTCACTTAAGAGTTACCCACCAAATAACCAACTTTCTTCTACATTTCACACTGGCCAGAAGATATCAAAAGGTGTGGTGGTGGAAATAATAAAAAGATAATAAAGAGAAGGGAGGGTATAAAAAGAAGTGTGGCCTACCACTGATCATCCCTTGGTGAATGGCATAGAAGAGGCCCAGCATCCTGTTAAAGAGGAAAATAGTGCAGGACTTTCAGGCAGAAAACTGCAAAAAGTGGGCAGAGGTCACCAGTGGAGGGAAGGGATAGCTAATGTTAAGTAGTAGAGTAGCTGTCATGTGGACTACTCAAGAGCTTAAGTGTGACAAATCTCCTTTTTTCCCCACTATGCTGGAAGGTGATGGATGTGGAAGGAGACAGCCTTTGGTTATAGACATCTGTAGAGTTACTAAAGCCGGAGTAAGTGAAGAGTTGAGAGCTTCATATTAGTTTACATCTTGAATTTACTTGAGAGACTGGAGGACAAAGACCAAAATAAATGAAGGACCTTCTCCAAGTAGGAGTGAGAGTCCCCCAGGAGCTTCCCATGCAGGCCCACGACAGGCAAAATTAACTGTTGCATAGGACGACCTGAGACATGCTTCATCTGTTAACTTCATGAATTAACCTCAGCATCAAGAAAGATGTTTTAGTTGAGGAAAAAAGATCACAATACTAACACCTGTAAAGAGAGAGCATGCAAAATCTGGGAAAAGAAAGAAACACTCTGTATATAGGAGAATATTTAAGAAAAAAAGTTTAATATATGTATGTATACTTCTAACATATATAATATATTTTTTCAGGTTATATAACCACATATAGCAGGTAAATAGCAGGTTCTAAAAACATACCACTTCTCAGTATATACCCAAGGGAAATTAAATCAATATATCAAAAAGTCACCTGCATTCCTATGTTCATTGCAGCACTATTCATAGTAGCCAAGAGATGGAATAAACCTAAATGTCCATCAATGGATGAATGGGTAAAAAAATCCTGTGGTATATATGCACCAGCAAATCTTACTCAGCTTGTAAAAAAAAAAAAAAAAAAAAAAGATATCCTTTCACTTGCAACAACATGGATGGAACTGGAAACTATCATGTTAAGTAAATTGGCACAAAAAGACAAATACCACATATCGCTCATACGTGGAATAATAATAATAATAAAAAAAGTGGTTCTCATAGAAGTAGAGAGTAGAATGTAGAATAATGTTTACCACAGGTCAGGAAGGAGGAATAGTGACAGACTAACGGGTACAAAACTGTGCTATCTACCCTGAGTGAATCACTGTGCAGTACATGCATGTATTGAAACAACACACATTACCCCACAACATGTACAAGTAAATGTTAAAATTTAAAAAAAAATGAGTATGCTGAAAGAAGCTAGCTACAAAAGGCCATATATCCTATGATTCCATTTATATAAAATATCCAGAATAGGTAAATGCTTAGAGACAGAAAGCAGATTGGTGGTTTCCAGGAGCTGGGGGTCGGGAAGGATTAAGGAATTTCCTTATGGGATGATACAAATGTTCTGGAACTAGAAAGTGGTGATGGTAGCCCAACATTGTAAATGCACTACATGTCATTGAATGTACACTTTAAAATGGTGACTTTTATGTTATGTGTATTTTACCACAATTAAAAATAACCATATATGTACAGTATCAGGTCTTTTTTTTAATAGAAAAGAAAGTCTGGATATTATACAAGGGAAATTTGACAATACAGAACATGGCTCTATCTAAAGTTTCTGGGTATGTATGTGGGGTGGGTGGTAACAGTTATGAGCTGGGCTTTTAGAAGATGTTTTTTAGTCATTTTCTTTGGTAGTACATATGGTCTGACCAGGGTGATATGTCTGATTCCTTCTATTTATCTCTAAAATTTTATGACTTTATGATTTGATATATCAGTGCAAACTTCCCAGAAGCAGATTCTAAGAAGGGAGTCAAAAAAACAAAGTCAGGCTGAAGGGCCAGAAAAAAAAAAAAAAAAAAAAATCAAGATGCATTTAGAATGTTGCACGGCCATTCAAAAGAAAAATTGTAGATAATAAATTGATAGATCTCAAAAGTTGTAAGAAAAGTCACATGAAAAAACACAAAATTCTTTGGTAGAAAAAGATGTGATGGAATAAACATGGAAGTGAACTATTCTAAAAAAGGAGAAACAGGACTTATTTAAGGAGAGACAGCTCTTTTTAAGACAGGAGAAAAGGAACACACCAAGATCCAGGACAATAAAGAAGAAAAATGGAAGAAACAGAATTAATATTCCAGTAAAGATGGACTGAAAGCCCTGGTTAAAGGGGAAAGAAGGAAGCAACCATTCAGGAGATGAAGATGACAACAGGAAGGTCAAAAGAGGAAACAGAAAAGAGCATTCAAAGAGTTTAAAAGCTAAATACAATCTTAAGAGTGAGAACATTCAATAGAAGTAGAAAAATCATCACAGTGGCAGATGGGTTTTATGGAAACACAGAAGAAAAGAAAGGTGAAGACACGAGCAAAAGTTTTGAAAACCAAAGACCTTGGGGAAGACTCGGCGCAGACAGAGTCCGGGCAACAGCATGAATGGAGAGTCTGGGAAAAGGAGTGATCTGAGGACATGTGGGGGTGGGAAAGACGGGAGGGCAAAGAGAAACAGCTGCTTAAGAAAAACGTGGAAAGTTCGGGAATTCCATAGAAAGGTTGAAACTGAATAATGGAGAAGTTTTTTAATGGAACAGTTTCAAGGACATACACACACACAGACAGAGAGACGAGAGAGAGAGAGAGAGAGAGAGAGAGAGAGAGAAGTATGGATGTGAGCTAATGCTGGGGTCAGAGACTAATGATACAATAAAGAATTCCTAATAATATACAGCATAAAATTCTTCTTGGCAACTGTGTCAGGTATTATTGTTCTTATTTTGTGCATAAGGAAATTAAAACTCAAGAGGTTCTGTACAGTTTTCACAATTCTAGAGTCCTAAGTAGTAAACTCAGGATTTTAATTTAGTTCTAATTGACAATAATGTTTATTCAATTCTTCCCCACATAATAGATTTCCTAAAGATTCATTTATGAAATTTTTGGTTAATTTTGATTATCAACTTGGAAGTGAGTATAAAAGCCCACTTTAAAATTTAATTTTAATACTATTACCTGATCCCAATATAAGTTCTGTTTTCTGGATCTGCTTGATTGTCAATATTTCTTCTCTAACTTCCTCCCTCCACATGTTTCAGCCAGTGACAGTGACTGTGTGAGCATCTCACATGTTCCCAGAAGCTCATGAACATAGAATATAATGTCCTATGAGAAAATGAAGCTATGATAGCTGAAATAGGACTATTAATTCTGTATTTACTGCATATTCTAAGACACTGTGTAGGCTGTTTTAAGAGCTGAGCCACTGACTAGCACGTTGTTTGTATGGAGCAATGTATTTCTGAACTCCAAGGCAATTGACTCAGAAGCAAACATCTAAAACACAATCCATTTATTTTATGCTGAAGATTGCCTATAAAACATATTCACCATTCTCTCCCTTGTTTCTAATTATCTCAAGTAACCTTCACGGCTATTGATTTCTCTTCTGAAATTTGTCTTAGGAAAAAATTTCAAGATTTTATTTACATCTATTTTCACTGCTGCTATAAATTCTCTTCAAGAGATCACTACCTAAATATTAATCACCTGACTTCCTTCATTCCATCTTCACTCTGAATCTCTGAAAAAGTATTATAATCCTTACTGTACAGATGAAAACACTGAGGCTCAGAGGGGTTGGATAACTTATCTAACGTCATACTGCTTGTACATGATAGAAGTTAAAATCAAACCTCTCTCTGACTCCAAAACCATTACTGTGTATCAGCAAAATAGAAAGAAAAGAATAAATAAAATGTCTAAGGTTAGATATTTCTCATTCACTTGTATGTTCATTCATTTATTCATTCACTCATCATTCATTCATTCATTCATTCAAGAAAGACACTGGGAAAACAAAGCAGAAAAATGACGTTAACCTAGAACTTGGAAGATGGTGGAAAATGGAGTTAGGACACAGTCCTGGCCCTAGAGGGCTCCAGAGGCTAATGGGAATGAAAGACTTAAAATCAAATGACAATAATTAATCTTGTTTGGTAGGTTGAACAGATGAAGTTGACCTAGGAGGGTTGAGGAAGGCACAATGCAGGAAGTAACATGCCACCTTTTGCTGGGGATGAACAGAGTTTATCAGCGAGATAAGAAACTGATAGGAGTGGCAAGGAGAGAACATACATATTCTTACTGCCTAAGTAATTTTCCTGAGAAATGTAAGTTACATTTAAAATTTTCCTTGAATTTACCGGGTTTGTAAAACAAGATAAAATATTATTGGTGCAATTATCTGTTACTAATTGAAAGGATATTATGGCCTTCTCAAACTCACCCTCTGCTCCTTCAGATCACCAAGTCGGGCAAGTTTTTCTAAAGAGGAGAGGAGCCCAGTGTGCTGTCTGCCAGGGTGGGATGTAGAACTCTCCCCCGTAACCACTGAGGGCAAACATTTGTTTTGAAAACTTGTAGTTTTTCCTCTATGAATGTGCAGCGCTTAAGACCTTTGACAATAAAAATTGCCCTGGCCTTAGAATAGTTTCTGGATACACAACTACCTCTGTCAAGTGCAAGAGAAGGTCACAGATGGATCCATGAAAAAGCCAGAATCATGAAAATGTGGATGTTTGCAGATGAATCAAAGTGAACAGATAGGGACCCTCTGCTGTCATCGCTTAACGTACTAGGAGACAAGGAGTCAGACTAAGCTCTTGTGACCATTAAGGACAAGAGGGATCAGCATAAATTTATCATAATTTAACATCATAATTTTCAGTAATTTTGAGGTCTACCCGTCTAAATATATCAATCACAAGTAGCTGCAAAATGATTAAAAAGTTATAAATGCATGATTTATAACTAGAGATAACACATAGGTTAAAAAAACATAGCATAGTCTTTTAGCTTTTATACTTGTTTATTATTTTAGTGTAATAGAATAATAGGCACCCTATTCCCTCAGTTATACATAAATATCACTAGTTCATACAGTAAATCCTTGGCACTCACGGAGCAAACATTTTCAGTATTTCCCATTTGTTGTTGTTATGCCTTAATTTTAAACAAGATTTAGATTTTTATAAAAAAATATTTTTTATTTAATATTTTATTGTGGTAAAATATACATAACCTAAAATTTGCCATTTTAACTATTTTTAAGCATACCATTCAGTGTCATTAAGTACATTCACAGTGCTGTGCCACCATCACCACTATGTATTTCCAGAAATTTTTCATCAATCTATACAGAAAACATTATACCCATTAAAAAGTAACATTCCATTCCACCCCACAGCCCCCCAGCATCTTGGAACCTCTATTATACTTTCTTAGACATTTCGATTTTGCAGAACCCAACTCAGATTCATCAAGCTGTAAGACTGGTATGGGACGGCATGTGACTAATAACTGAGTCAGGTTAATGTTGACCCTGCCCATTTTGGTTTAGCTTTGTTGACCCATACTCAGATATAATATATACATTAATTTCGGGATCCTTGAAAATCTAAGATTTTATGCCACTTGAATACTAAATCTCTATTCATTTGGTTATGTCTTATTAGGCTATCAACTGCAATTAAACACACATGCACACAACAACTCAAAAACCTACTGACTCCTTTAAGGAAAAATGTTATTGCCTGTATCAGGCAAAGCAGAACATGGGTCGATAACTAGAAATTGCTTCAGTTTCTAAATTGTAGGTTATCGGCAATAAGAAGGTTTCTCAGAATATTATTGAAATCTCCCATTGATTAAGAAAACAAACATCTTTTGAAATAAAAAAAAAAAAAAGATTAATTTGGAGCTGTTAAATTTGAGCCAGAGAGAAGACCTTGCCTATGGAAAACAGACAAGTTTCCTGAAGTTGGGAGAAGAGATAAGTCCCCAATCAATAACAAATGTTAGTTTAAAATGACGGGAAAGCCTTGTCATTTCCTCAGCTAAGTTTTTATATTTCAACTCCCTGTTTTGGAAATATCAGAACATATGGGGATTTAAAAAAAAAATTGGAATGAAGGGGGATTAAAGGAAAAACAATTTTATCTGTCAAAGATCACTACAAAGCAAACAAAAAGCAGGCAAACCAAAGCTACTGTAAAGGGCATATTCATCAATAATCCTGGCTGTGTTTTAAAGGCACACAGATACCACAAAAACATCTCCATCATCACATAAATATAATTTTAGTGTTTATCTCAGTTGAGGATGACATTTATTGCCTCACACACTCCCTCTTAAAGCATCGTGTTTACTTACCTAGCAGTGTTTTTCAGAGTGTTTGCATTTAGAAAAGAAAACCTCCTGCATCTTTGCTAAACCGTAAATAAATTATGCATTAAATCATATTTTTGCTATGAACCATATTTTGTACCAGGGACAACATTTTAAACCAACACCCAACATTGGGAATACCTATTAATAATTTAAGAAAAAAATTGCTTGGACACCACTATCTACAGTTCATGAATTTGCAGTGAAACATGATTAAGTGAATCCACAGCAAGGAGTCAAGCCATTGAACAAGCATACATTCCCCAAGATGGCCTATAAGAATAATTGGATCTTCTAAAAGAAAACATTTGTTAAGCAAATCAATCAAATCAATCTAGCTTGACACAACTGGTTGTCATTCCTGCATAAAATGAAATTTATACTACATGAATATGTATTTGAATTGGAGAAAATATGATAAGAATATAGTCATTCAACAGGAGCTCTTTTAATACATAGTTGACAGTTAAATTTTTATTTTGGTAAAGAGTGAAGTCTGTTGTTACCACTCCAAGACAAAGTTAATTCTGGACCAGTTAAGATTATGTAACTGATGACTAACTTTATTGTTTCTTAATTTAAATTTGCTTGAAATATGTTCTTATTATCAGAAGAGTTTCTTACAAGTTACAACACAGGCTACAATAATACTCCCAAATAATGAGGGTCGTTAAGTTAAGTATGCTACTCAGATTGAAACACAATAAAGAAAATTGAAAAGTGAGGAATAGCCACGGGAGCATCTGCCCTTCTTTCACTGAGCTTTATGTGCTCGGACTAGATTTGCTGCCCAAACAAAGACATTCTTTTAAGACCCAGCTAATTCGCAAAAGAATTTTAGCAAGGTTTTCACACGCTACAGAAATAATAAAGCCAAGTACTGTAAGAGAAACTTCTATTGTGGTGGTAAAAAAAGGAAAGTGTAAATGAGGAACAAAAGAGAAACCACTTTTGCATGGAGGACTCAACCTTGATGTTAAGCAATGTTAATTTACATACATGTCTCTGACTGTATTTACAGGTATGTATATTTCCTCTTGTATAGACTTTTACATATCATGGTAACTTTGGAAAACTAGGTATCATTCATTTCAGTTGCCCAAACTTTTACTTTTAGGCTAGCATTTTGTGTTCGTGGTGGTAAATTTAAAAATCGCATTTATATATCCATCAACTGCTTTCCATATTAAACGCTGTGTTCATCTTGTTCGGTTTTTATAATTATGGGACTATTTCAGAAGTCAATGAAACATCACCATTAATCTATACTTTTTCTATGGGTGGTTTGTTCTACTTCATTTTATCATAAATTTTTCATGAATTTATGTGACTGTGCTAATTGAGGGACTGATTCTTTAGTTTGGAAGAACGTGTCACTATCTCACCTTTGAACATCTTTTGAAATCTACATGTGAAGACTCCACATCAAATCAAGCAGCCAGCTAGGCCTCCAGCATGCTTCTTACTGCTTGCACATCTAGGAAAAACTAGTCCCCCTTTGTGCAGTCAAAGCATATCTCTTGAAGGCCAAAAGTTATAAGAATCACTGAAGAACTGCAAGTTCTCATGCAAGAAACAAACTGAACTTTTTTAATATCAAGTCTTGAAAAGCTCAATTTTGAAGGTCATAAAAGCTTCCTTAGAGTCAGATTCAAGGTCAGAAATTTTTAGTGAATGCTAATTTAAGACAGGGGCCTTTCATTCCTGGCAATATTGTGACCAGATAGCTTAAAACCTTCCCACGACAAAACACTTAGAAGTGCTAGATGAGATTTTTAAAACACTCTTTTAAATGCATAATAAGCTGGAGAGAGAGTAAGGAACACCTCAGAGACCAAAATCCAAGATGAAACTAAAAATCAGCACTTAAGCAGATACTCTAGCTGTCCAGAGGAGTGAGTGGACCGGGGGTTGGTGATTTTTGAGAATAGTCCAGTATTCAAGGGCTCTGGGTTTTAATGGCCTCTGCAGGAAAGAGATGAGACTCAGCCTGTGTAACGTGCAACAAAAACCCAAACTCAAATGCTCAAAACCCAGAAGACTGAGGTATTAAGTATTTTGTTTATTGATATAAACTCTGTGTGTCTTTACACCAGTGATCTGCTGGCAACTGATAAATTTTCACAAATTTTGTAAGCTAGTTGTTAAATAGAGCCATAGTTAAAAATCATGTAAATTTGCAATTAAATGAATCATACTAAAAATAAAGGTAATAAACCCAAAACTCGTTAGTTCTTAATTATTTATTACATTTTACTCTTCCCTATGTTTTTAAGGTTGTTTATGTCAATTTTATCTCTATAGTGGAAATATTACATAGTGGTGGCTTTCTTCTGCACATTGGCCATGATAGGAACATTATACTATGGAGATTGGCGAATGCTATAGGGCTTCATTTTTTGTTTTGTTGATTGTCTAGACTTTAAAAAGTGCTAAAAATTTTATTAATATTGCATACTAAACTTAAAAGTGTGGTGCGTCTGTAGTTATTATATTGTGAGAAACAAAAAAAATGGAGTGTTTTGAAATCTCTTATCCGATTTAGCAGTCACTCACATCATTGATGTACAAATGAAATTTCAACATACATTCATCTTTGTTGTTACTCTTTACCAAAAACAAAAATACCAACCAACATTCAGGTTGAAATACATTCATTTTTCAGTTGCAACCCTCAGCAGGCTACAGATACAAGAGATCAGCAAAAATCAATGCAAGTGAAAGACTAAATATCAAAATTGACAATGGGCAGGCACTACATGAGAACAGCTTTCTAATCCACAACCTCTGCAAAAACCAGTCCGGGAAGCCAAACTACAACCTCTGCAGCAATCAGCCCAGAACAGTCAGAACTTGGTGAATGTATTTCAGCTTTCCTATTTTTTGTCCCCCTCTTCCAACTCAGTAGGGACCAGAGAAAGCCAAATATGCTCTCCAAACTAATCATCTAAGATGCTCCACTTCTAGTTAGGCTACTTTCAGCTTCTCCTTGCCAACAACCTCCAATCAGAGTATCCCTGCACCTTCTCTTTTATTTTTCCTCACTGTAAAGCTTTTCCCACTGCCTTGATGACCTTTGAATCTCTACCAAGTGTAAGTGACAGTGGCTGCCTCCTTTGCCATAGCAAGCTCTGAGTAAATAGCATTGCTTGTTCTCAGTTGGGGATCTTCTTCTACATCCACAAAAGCATCCTGTGAGAATCAATTGACTATTTGAAACTGAAAATAAGGAGTATGTTATATTATATTGTTATTTGTAACAAATGCACTATACATCTTTTGGATCAGTAAAATTTATAATAAACCCATGTCTGGACATACATGCACACTTTGTTTTTCAAAGAGCTGGTTCGTAAACATTTATCAGCATATCACTGGAATTATACTCTGTGAAATATGGATTAGGAAAAAAAAAAATCAAACCGCTGGCACAGGGAAGGCATCATGGACTCTGAGTAGGAAAAATAACAAACAAACCAGACTACCTGGAAAATTTTAACCTTGGGTGTACTCTCATCTGAGTTTGTGATGCAAATTCGTGCATTTATGATCTAAGCTGCTCCCAGGAAACTTCCCTCCCCCAAAACACACACACACACACACACACACACACACACACACACACACACACCCCAATAGATTAACATATAAAGGGTCCTGGGCAATAACAAGTTTGAGGAGTCTGGTGGAAGTCAAAACAAATCTTTTCTGCAGGAACATACACAAATTCAATACACCTACTATTCCATAAGTAAAGTCCTGCTGAAGTTGTACACGCAATCAAAATTGCAGACAATTTCCCATACCCATGAGTAAATAAGCAGTAAACAGCACGATTCATCACTCTAAGAATTGTGAATTACAACAAATAAATCTCTTGGTATATCAGAACATGGAAAGCATAATATTTATGGGAACTCCTTACAGATAGAGTATAAATGGGGTTGGATTTTTTTTTTTCTTTTCTAATTGCCCAGTGGCTATAAAATAAGCAAAATAAAACTTAGGTATTTTATGTTTAAATTAGGTCTTTCTTCAAATTAACAAGGTGCTAGAAGAAATTGGAATTTGTTTTAGCTTATAAAGACTTGCTGCAAGAAGTCTTTTTGGACAAAGGCATTGCACCCCATAATCTGCCACTGTGCCTCCTGGCTATTTATGGAGAATCATGTAGCGCCAGCAAGTACTTCACAGAATCTCCAGAGAGGGGTGCTTTATGATGGGAGAGCTCACTTGTGGGATCTGTGACTGATCTTGTCATTTCAGGAAATAATAACACATCATTCATGAAAACATTTTAATCAAACCTCAGTATTGCGACAGGGACAGCATTTATTAATGTAGAAGAAATCAGAGCCTTACCTCCTTCCGTACTTGTCCTTAGCTATTCTCCCTAACTCGCCCTCAAATATGAGTTAGTACCCACCCATTTCTTGGGGATTTTTTATTGTAGGAGAGTAGAACAGAACATAAGAAACAGGGCTGGAGAGATGGGGGAGAGTGAAGAAATTTTAAAAAGGATTTTGGAGCTTGGGCAAGTAGGCATCTTTAGACTGCGTTCCCTGGACACAGACTCTGAGGCACAGCCTTGTATGCAAGAGGTTTACTGGGGAGTAAGAGACTGAATAAACAAGACTGGGTGGAGGGCAGAGTTGAGATGGAATGTGCTTGCAGTGGAGACCTCAATCAATACCATGAGGAGTTCTGACATTGAGATGCATGTGATCCTACTTAATGAAGTTATGCAGCAGGATGGGAGTGAGATGAAGGATATGAATTTCCTGTTCTCTCACCATTGTGTTGGTTTTGAGTGTCTCTTCTTGTATAGTCAACTCACTGGCTTAAGTCAGTTGTCCAGTAATTTGATTTTGATACTAAGCAGTTCTTACCTTATTTACTATCTTCAGGCCTATGCCCCTCAAAAGATGGAATTCAGTGTAGAACATACAATACATAGAATTGGGTAGCAATTGAGAGATAATGCATTATTCACTCATGCAACAATTATCTAATGATTGTCCTTGACTTAAGTTGCTTACAATCTGTTGGATGAATGGGAAACCCATTGACTGTCTAGGCAGTCAAAAAGCCTGCAGCAGAGCCTTATGGGAGTACTATGAAGGCAGAGGTCAGATCCATCTTGTAAAGGTCATATGTTTTAGTTGAGTTGTGAAAGAGGGGTAGATATTTGTGTTCCCTGGGCAAAAGGAATGGGGTAAAGCAATCCAGACAGAAGAAGCAGAATGAACAAATGAGAAAAATCTGAGCATCGCAACATGGCTTTCCATTAGGATCAAAATCTCATTGTATCACTGTACTGCTAATGTCATGTAAAATTAGTCAAGTGCTTGAAATACACTATTAGTGCAGTTGGCAGCATCTATATCCCCAAAGATCTCCACCTCCTAAAACTCACACCATTGTGAAATCTCTTCCCTTGAGTGTGAGCTATACCTAGTGACTTGCTTGTAATGAACAAAATATGGCAAAAGTGATGGGATGTCACTTCCGTGATTAGATTACAAAGAGGCTATGGCTTCTCTCTTGCACACTTGTGCTGTGGGATGACAGCTGACATGTTCTGAACTGCCCTGTGCAGAAGCCTACATTACAAGAAACTACAGGAGGCCTCCCGCCCATAGCAAGTGGGGACCCGAAACCCTCAGTACAACAGCCCATGAGGAACTGAATGCTGCCAACAGCTCCAAGTGAGCTTGGAAGCAGATCCTACCACACTCAGTCCTTCAGATGAGACACTGACCCAGATGACATCTTGATTGCAGTCTTGTGAGATACCCTGAGGCAGAGGCACACAGCTAAGTTTCACCTGGATTTCTGACTCACAGAAACTTCGAGACAACAAATGTGTGTTGTTTTAAGCTGCTAAATTTTGGAGCAATTTGCTATGCAGCAACAGATTACTAATTCAGTTAGCATACCACCCTTTGTGGTGAAATGTTTTCTTCTGTCATGAATTAGGGTAGTAGCTAAGGTTTGCATTTAGACAAGGTTTCTCTTATGTAGCAAAAATTGCATGCCAGCTCAGACTTAGGAATTCTCTTTAATGCTCAAATACCTTCCCTATATATGGCTGGACCAGCCCAGATAGCTTCGTATAAGAGACTTCTGTACACCAGGTACCTCTAAAGAAAGACTCTACTATTAACAAGTTAGAACTGATACTACCATCATTTTTCTCCATACCAAGGTTCTGTATATTTTTAAAGACCAATTATAAACATACTTTTTAAAGTTCTGTAAACTAGCCAACCTAAGGATATATATCCTTTTCTAGGATGGGGCCTTGGAGACCAGAGACAATGTCCTACAAAACAGTTTATATTTAAGTGTCTATTTTGATGAATGTGCTATTTCCTGGATGGTCTTATTAGTTCTGGAAGGACTGGCATATTATCTCTCTCTAAGGACAGTCAAAGGAGCTGCACAAGAATGTGCCTTGGTTCGTTCATGTGGAAGAAGTTGATATTTTGACTGCTTCACAAATCACTTGACTATTCCATGTTTTATACAGGTTTTGAAAATAAAAACAAAACCCACTGAGGATGAGACTGTCAAAATGTATTGGGAGCTGTGTAACTGGACTGCCACTGTCAACATTTCAAACAATTGGCTTGTTCACTTATCACAGGCGACAATTCACATCCCTCTGATAAATTTATATGGTGGGCCAGTGGATTTGAAAACCCAACAAGGTTTGGAGTTATAAGGGATGTTAGAGATCACCTAATACAGTCAGTCCCCTGCACCTGATCCACCATTTTTGAAAGAAGAAAACAAGTCTGCTGCATCCACAAGCTGGTGTTTTTCATAATACACCACTCAGTTTCCATCTACTCATTATACTCACTATAAAATTTAAAAGTCTTAATATCTATTTCTTGTTGCTGTTCAAAGGTTTTCTATTATTGAGTATAATGGAAGTTTTCTATGGCCTATTTTAGATATTCAGTGGCTTTGTTGTGTCAAGTATGCCAGACATTTGTGTTCCAGCATATCTTTCAGGGCCTGTTGCCCATGTCTTAGGATAGTTTTATGAGTAGGGAGGACATGAAATTGTTAATTTAACGCAATACCAATTACGTGTCAAAAACTCTTTGATTTTTACTTTTTAGTTTGGAAAATCTCAAACACCCAGAGAAAAAGGGAGGACATGTTTCCGTCATTTGGTTTCAACAATTATTAATACAAAGCCATTCGTGTTTGCCTATTCTCTACCCCTTCCACCATGATCAATTATTTTAAATCAAATCTCAGACATTTTTTTATTTCATCCATAAATGTTTCAGTATGTATGGATATAGAGATAAAACTCTTTTTAAAAAAGTAACCACAACACTCTAATTACATCTAAAAATTAAAACAAATACCCAATATTCTCAGTGTTTAGCCTTTAATTGTCTCATAAGTGTACTTGACAGTTTATTTGCTCAAATCAAGATACAAAAAAGTTCACACATGCCATTTGGCTAGTGCATCTATTAGGTCTCTTTAAATGTATAACAGTTCCTTCACTCATTCCTGTTTTGTGCCATTTATTTCTTATAACTGGTATTTAGATCTGGAGGCATCATTCATTTGGGATGTGATTGATTATGCCTGATAACCCTTCCTTCCACCCATCCATCCATCCATCCAGATTAGACCTAGCACCTCCTCTGGGGAGGTTATAGAAGTTTTCTCTGTTACAAAATCTGAAAATTCTAGAGAAGGTGGGGAAAGACAAGTTAATATTCTTAATTCTCATTTTTTTAAAAGTACTGGACTCTATTAAATTAAAACAGATGCATTTAAAAAGGAATAAAGACAGGAAATTACTAATTGCTAAGGAGAATTTTTAAGTCCAATGGGGACATAAGAAAAGTGTGTGCATAGTAATGTAAAGTCACAAATAAGTATCAAAACAGAGGTTGAAATAAATGGTTTGGAAACTCAGAGTAAGAATGAAAGATTTCTTTTCTTTCCATTATTTTGCACAATAAGTTATGCATATTATTTTTAATCTACCTGTGAAAAGCAAAATTGAAGTTAACATCCACAATAAATACAGTTGTGCCATTTATTTATATGAGCTCTGGTCAGTTATTTTTTTGCCTCTGTGCCTCAATTTCCCCATCTGAAAAATGGAAAAAGTGTTTATATTTAGCTTCTAGTTTTTGTGAACATTAAATGAGGTAATGTATATAATGCACTTAACTATATATATTTGCTCATTAATAGTCTTTTTTTTTTTTTTTAAAGAGTGTTCAGTGCTCCTAAAATTTTGGTGATCTTGCTTTTTTATGGGTCACCTGTCACTTCAGCTGATGTGAACTAAAGATAAAGGATAGAGAAAACATAACTGGAAGCCTTTCTCTGAATAAATAAGGCATTTTCCCCCCATGTAAATGCAAATGATTAAGATATGATGTGAGCTGTCAAAATTCTGGTTTTACATTAAACAATTTTACAAATTTTTCCTTATCCCGAATCTACTCACATGTTGGGCAAGCCAATACTTTTCTCAAGATATTAAAGAAGAATTTCTCTCTTTTGAAAATATAACCTACTCAGGCATGCCCAATACATAGAGAATCTAATGTTTTAAGACATGTTCAACAGCTCCTTCATTTTTAATTGCAACTCAGGGCTCTACAGCAAGATCCATTTTCATAAGGCCTAAAGTTTCAGCCTTTCCTGCAAAAAAATTCTGTTCCAGTTTTTTAAATATGTGAGTTGAATGATTCTAGTTTAGAATGTATCACCTTCATAACCTCCCAAAGTTCTTATAACATCTAGGAGGATTTTCTTTGTCATTCAATTTTCTGATGCCTTTCTAAATTTCTCTTTTTATTTGTGTCTGAAAAATTTTGGCCATTGAAATTTCATATTCTGGACACCATTTTTCAGCTACACCATTTAATATACCTAATTTTATTCTTAAGACAATGAATTATTAGAATAACATGGTAGAGTCTCTAAAGTCTTAAGAATCTATGAACATTAAATTTGTGAGACAGCCAGCTGTGGCACATCAATCTTAATTCTACAAATTAAGAAAGAATCATTGGAGTTCAAATTAAACTGAAATGAAACTAGCTGAATTTAAGTAATATTTTAGGCTTTAATGCTTAAGTACATTATTTATGAACTAGAATTTCATAATGTTTAAAAATGAATCCATTTATGAATTCAGCATCAAATTAGGCTTGCTTCTGTTCCAGAGTTTTATCTGATTATTATCATGGAAAATTGGCTATACTTGCTATTAATTTTATAAAAGACATTTAAGATATCATATATATATATATGATATTTATATTTATATATATTTATATATATATTTAGAATAAACTTGCATTCCAAGAAAACCATCTTACAGGGTTGGTTCCACAGTTAAGATCATAAGCTTTTATTTTTAATTCAAACTACTTGAGGGTATTATTATTTTTTTTAATATAAGGCAATTCTGTATTTAAAACGTAAAAGTGATTCATTGGAAAGCATTCAGTATTGACTTCTGGATGCATTTGTCAGTTGCTCTTTCTTAGAATTTGTACTAAAAGGTAATGTTATTTTATATAAAGAATAAAGACTTCTCAGCTTTTGAAAGTATTATATATAGGTGAAAATTTCTGCTCTAGATGAATTTTTTAAGGCTATCATTTCTGACTGCAGATAAACATAGAGCTAATTCAGAGGTGTCTCAGTTATACTCCAAAAGACATTCCTCCATGTGTCTAATGGTATGTCTGATTTGAAAACTGACAAAAGTTCCTTGCCACTACATAGATGACTATAGCTGTTTAAATGCTGTTCTTGAATAACACTTGGCTATCTCTTGAAATTTCTGTTTCAACCTAGGCTACTAATTTGATTCTAGGATATTTTTGAGGATAATTAAAAAATAAATAAATATGTAAAGATGTACAGCAGTTTGACATCTAGGTTTTAGCAAAGTCACTGTCCCTTGTAACTTACAACAGGAAAGAAATCACTGCGACAGAAAACATATGCAACAGCACAATGTGGAGCTGTCACATCAATTGTGTCAGTCTCTGTCTGCCCAAGGCAAACACCTTACTTTCCCCCTGCGTCTGTGCATGCTTTGTCTACCTCCTTCTCATCCATTCTTCCTATTGATTTCTGGACCTGACAAATAGCACTGATTTTGAATACAATTAAGAGCCATTTTGCCCACTTAATAACTGCAAAATGTCTGGTGGGTTTCTAAACTTATGACACTGCAAGAAGTAGCAGGCCATGACATACTTCTAAGTCATACATATTGCACTTCAAGCATTGCCCTGTGACCATAACTATGGTGTTATTCAATCACTGAAGATGATTTATGCATCTGAAAATCCACTAAGAAATGAGATTTCTGGGTAGGGCTCTCATTTTTTCTTGTAAGTTTCCCTACTAAATTTTATCTTTAATACATTGGGATAAGTAAATAAGCCATTTCATTTTTATTTCCCGTTCCATAAAATGCTTCTCAAGTAACTCAATTAATGTTCAAACCAATATTTGAGTAGGAGCATAATGTAATTAAAATTTCATAAAACTGCTATAATCATAGTAGCTCAGTAATAAGCAACCTTATTTATCACATAAATGATTTCTTTGGATTTCTAACATGTACATTATTTAGCTAACTCAATAACAAAAAATAAATATATGCGCTTATGCATATATATGTGTGTATGCATATAAATGTATATTTAAACACACACACACGTATATTCCTGTTTCTCCAAAGAAATTTGTTCTTTCATAGGGACACTTGACAACTAGTATTTTCCACTGAAAACGAACAAATATATTCTTGCAGACTGTTCTACAGATAACTTAATAGGGTGAAGACAGAGATGGCTAAATTCCATTTATATCTTCTGAATAAAATGACTCGTCATCACAAAAAGCTATCAGGTACTAGGACTTAATGTGGAAGTGAATGATATTGAAATATTGAATGGTATTATTTCTCTGCAACCCAACAGAACTCATCGATGCCCCGTACTTTAGTTCTTCTGTGTAGTGCTGAGTGATGCATATTACATTAGGTATATTACTGTTGTTCATGGGTCTATCTATGTATTTTTATTGTCTGATCTTTTTTCTTCTTTTAGTTTTGGTATGTTTGTCTGTCACCAATTCTCAAATTTTGACACAAATAAGAATCAAGGTGGAATTTGTTAAAAATCTCGATTTCTGGGCACAGAGATTCTGAGTAGTTATGGCTAGAATGGAACCCAGGAATCCACATTTTTTACAAGTTCCCCAAGCGACTCAGATCCAGATGATCCAAGAACTACCCTGTGATAAACACTGTCTGAGGGGACTGAAAACTCATCTTTATATTAATCCCTTTGCGATTCTTCCTGAGTCTATTGGCATGCTCTCTTTATTTAAGACAGCCTGCTTTCATGCTGTGTGCTTCAGAATGATACAATAGAGCAAAGTTTAGAATAATGCTCTCCAATAGAAATACAACAAAAATGACGTATCTACTTAAAAAATTTATTTATTTGTTTGTTTATTTATCAGTTATGGATATTCATGTAATACAAAGCTGATTGTCACCCCTCGTGCTCATGATGTGAGGGTCAGATTCATACTGGCAGCATACCCATTACCACAAATTACATTTGTACCCCGTGTCCCCCACTCAATTACCCCCAACCTCCCTCTGCCTCCCCATTTCCCCCCATTTCATTTTGTAGCCCAAGGAATGTTCTCTCCCTCTGCAAGTCCAAGGCACCACTGTGATCTTTCTTCCCTTCATTTTTTCTCTCTTAGCTCCCACACGAGTGAGTACATGCGGTATTGATCCCTCTGTGCTATGTTTATTGTAATAGCCTTATTTTAAAAAATTAAAAAGAAGTAGGTAAAATTTAATTTTAATAATACATTTTATTCAACAGTATACGTTTGAAATATCATTTCAATATGTAATCAATAGAAAAATATTAATGAAATACTTTACTTTTTTTATACTAAATCTTCAGTATCTGGTAAGGTATGTAATTTTTACTTAGCCCATCTCACTTCAAAATGTCCACATTTCAAGTGATCAATAGTTACATGTAGGAAATACAGCACTGCATGTATATTTTCTAAAACCCCACGAGCATGTTCAAAAGTAAACACATAACACAGTAGCAAAACTAGTGATTTGAGAAGCCTCTTAATTTACCTATATCCACCAAAGCCATAGGGAGTATCACGATAGCCAGAAGCGCACCGAGCCAAGTGGTGTTGCTGAGGGTCTGGTTACCTGAGATACAGCCTGTAGGATACAAAGCTACTTACTTGCATGTGTCCTCTGTAGCCTAAATAGATTTTAGGAAAGAAGACCGACCCTCATGGGGGTGGTTGGGGTTCAGACATCTCATTAACTGGCATTAAAATTCTGCAAAGATCTTGATTTTCTAAACAATCATTGGTAAAATAATTCGGTTAATTATTGGATTGAAATGTACACTATCTATAAAACGCTGACAAAGTTTCACTTATATTTGTTTTAAATATATTTAGAAAGGCCTCTGGAAGGGCACAGACAAAATCACTTGCTACTATTTACTGAGCACCAATAATATTGCTAGTGAGAACTCACATTTATTAAGTATTGTGTCAAGCACTATCCAGAGTTTTACATAACTTATCTCATTTAATCTCACAACAAACCAATGTGATAGGTACTATTATTATTCCCATTTTACAGATACAAAAAAAAAAAAAAGGGAAACAAACAAACAAACAAACAATAAAACAAAACCTTGAGGCCTGGGGAGGTGGCACCATGAGGCCAAGGCCACTTTAGTGAGTGGTGAGCCAGGTTTGACTGGCAGCTGTTTAAGGACATTGGTTTGCATTGACTGAAACGTCAATGCAAAAAAGGACTGAAGAGTCCTTTCTTCTATCTTCTCTCTTCATATCTGGCCTACTCATTTCCACACTTTTGGGGAAGTCTATCTGCTCAAAATTTCCTTAAAAAGAAAATCCTAAGTTACAAAATTGAGGTTTGCAATCAGCATTCTTTTAGCATTATGATTAAACAGCAGAGTAATCTGACCTGTGTGCCCTGTTTGTAAGACAATTAAAATACTGGAAAAGGCATTGATAAATCCTCGAAGGAAGTGATATCATTTCAATAAAACGTTCTCATTTTACAAAGTTCTCACGATCAGAAGTATGTTTATGGGTTATCTGTATTTCTAAATATCTGGCATCTGGTATTAATACTTACAAACTATCCTTTTTGTCCTATCTGCCCATCCTTGGATCATTTTCCACTTTGGATGGCTCTATCACATGGCGATTAAGAGCCTGTGGTTTCAAGTCAAACAGCTGTAGCTCCGAGTCCTCAAGCCTGCACCTGCTCTAGTTTCCTCACCTGTCAGATGGACATAATTACAGAACCTGTCTCAGTGGGCTGTGGCACAGGGCCTGTTTAAGATGCCTCCTGCTAATTTTCCAAATGCTTTTTTTTTTTCTTTTTTGCCTGAATATGGTATTTCCACTGTGACCTCAAACTATGCTATTCAGGACTGAAGCCCTGCCTTCCCTTTGGCTCCCTGAAAATCTGCCTGCATTTCCCATTTTAATGAACAGCACCTCATTCCCTTCCGCCAATTGCCCTAATCAGAAACTAGGATGTCATCAGAATCTCCCTCCTCTGGTTCCCTAGCACTAGGTCCCCACCTCCACTGCAAATCTGAATGATTTTGGTAGTTCTGACTCATAGATGGTTAGTATTCTCTGCTTCTCCCTTTAAATCTGCATATGCACTATGTGAGTTCAGAACTTTATTTCTTTCATGGCTCCAAAAGTGACTTCCCTGCCTCCTATTTGCCTATCAGTCACCCATTCTCCACAGCTCTTCTGGAGTGGTCTTTTGTTAAAATGTGTATACAACCACATGGCTCCCAGCTTAAACCCTTGGTGTCCAATAACCTTTAAATAATCCTTATGATAGCATAGCCTCTGTCTAACTCTCCAGACTCCTGTCCTATAAGCATCAGTACCTCTTCTGCCTGTCAACAGTGGCTATTTATTAGAATGATCTCAGTAGCCTTTAGAAATAGCAATGTTCCAGTCCCTAGGCAGAAACCCAGACAAGTTAGAATAGAATCTCGGGGCCCAAGAAGCAGTGTTTTGTTTTGTTTTGGCATTTTCTAAATATTTAATTATCTTGTATTTTTTAATTTAAAAAAATTTCAAACTTTGACAATAGAAGAGAGAGTGGTACAATGAATCCCCATATGCTCATCACCAATATTTGACGATTATCAAAATTGTGCTATACTTGTTGAACTATAGTTTTTGTTTAAATATTTTAAAACAAATTTCAGACATCACCATTTCACAAAAAATTAACAATAAGTCTTCACTATTATCTGCTACCTAGATGATTATAAATCTTCCCAATTCAACCAAAAATGATTTCTTTTTTTGCAGAAAAATGCCTTCTTTGAATCAAAATTAAATAAACCCACATATCATATTTGGTCGTTAAATCTACTAAGTCTTTTCAAATCTAGAACAGACCCCCCATTATCCTCCACTCTTTCCCCTGCCACTGATTTATTCCAGAAATGGATCGACTGTCCTGCAGAATGTACTACTTTCTAGATTCATCAGTTTCCTTAAGGTATCATTTGACTAGTTTCTTCCCTGATTTTCCCATCATTCCTTTGAAAAAATCCAAGATAATTCTAACATCCACCCAAAGTTGAGGATGACTTGCCATTTGTCTGTACCAAATTAGCATACTTTGGATGTATTATGCTCTTCTGTGTAGTTATATAATATCTACTAGCATCCATTGAGCATCGCTGGTCAATGTGCCAGGTGCATTTGTCACATTACCCTCACCATAACCCTACCGAGAAGAAACTGAAACTTAGAAAAGTTAAGCAATTCGCCCAAGGAACCCATTTAAATGCTAAAGCTGGAACTCAAACTCTGGCCTATCTGACTCCAAAATCTATGTTCTTACCACTATGCTGGCCTGGATGGCTCTTTATTTTCATTCAAGACTCAACTGGAGTATTGTTTTATATTGGAAGCAGAGACTGTAACCTGTTGTCAACCAAGCTGTGTTAAGTATCCTATTGTCCTATAACACCAAGGCCAAGTCTTTATCAACCCATAGTCATGATCATTGAACCTTGTATTCCAACAACTAGCCTATGATGTTCAAATGACAACCCTTAGCCACAAGAGACTATTGAGCTTTTGAAATGTGGCTTTCCAAACTGAAATGTGCTGTACATGTAATATATACACTGGATCTTAAAGATTCAGTATGAAAACAAGAACATAAACGATTCATAATTTTTAAAATTTGTTTACAAGTTGAAATGATAGCATTTGGGATAAATTGAATTAAAAATATATCATCAAAATTCATTTAATCAATTTCTCTTTACTTTGCTTAATGTGACTATTAGAAATTTTAAAATTACAAATGTTGCTCACATTCTATTTCTATCAGACAGTGCTGAACTAGACCCTGAACTCTTTGAGGGAAGAAGGTTTAGCTCCCTCCATAATTTCTGCACTTCCAGCAATTGCCTGTTTCATAGTTGACACATAACAAATGTAGGGCAAATGGTAGACCCTGAGCTCCAAAATAAAGGTCATAAACTCAAAAGTATAATTGGTATACTGTCAGGATTCTCTCATTTCCTGTAAAATATTGATTAGAGATTTTATTTAAAAATCCACATTAAATTGATTAAACTGGTGGTATACTCTGCTTGCGATGATGACAATAACATTCTCAAATAAATGAATTATCAACAGCAACAAAAAGAATAGCAAAGTTGTATATTTTAGGCATAAAATGTATGGAAAAAGTAGAAGATAAATATCACTGTCCACAGAATAAATGGTCTGTACTTGGATAAAACTGCTTTAAAAATCGAGTCTAGTGGTCATAAATCTCCTGAAGTTCAAGTGCTAATCAGACTTCTGGAGAGGCTGACTTTTCGGCTTTTGACCTGAAAGGCAAGCACTGAAAGGGCCGGGTCTGAATCGTGAAAGTGAAACCCTTGTAGACAGTGAGGATTTTTCGTAACTTTTTGAAGTATCCGCGGAGGTGAGGAGATTGTCAATGACAAGCACACTCAACAGAACGCAGTGTTCTCTTCCTCATGAAAGCTTTTTGAGCATGAAAAGGTAACACCCGGGATGAAGAGGAAACATATCCTACTGTCCCTAGTACTTGTAGTTTAAATATCTGTCTATACATCTGTCTATGTATACATACACGCACGTCTATATGTGTGTTGACACACACATATAAGCACTCACAGAAATCAAACAGAAAGCCCTCTTTCAGGATATCTGAATAAAGAGAATCCTCTCTGAAACAGAGGCAAAATGAATCTCCATTTCTTATTTATCGCTTGTCTACCTTGTCATGACTAGTAGAGGATTATCTTTGTCTGAACCGTGGTGCTGCCTCAGAACCAGGCTCCAGAAAACGAGCCTCAACTGGCTTCCGTTGAGTAAAGGAAGAAAACACACTGTTTTGGGAAACTCTAGTTTTTAGAGACCTTGTCAATTTGAAACAAATGAAGGTTCAAAGATCTTTCCCCTTATTTTTCTTATTACTGTGGCTAGAAGTATTTGAACCTAAACCATTGTTTTATGAGTTCAATAATTTACTACTTGAAGAACCAAGTTTCACCATATAGCATCTTTGCAAATATTGTATTATCTTACCAGATAGCTACACTTTATATATGAATCACTGTATAAGCTATGTAAGAAGAGCTACACTTTGTACATAGTTTATTAAATCGAACCAAAGAAACCCTAAAATCTGGGCTGTGGTTGAGATAAATATAGAAATACCTTCATTCCCACACTGATCTTTCAGGAAAACTATGAAGGAACATTTCATTTTACTATGGAGTTTAATTATTCAAGATATAAAATTATGCTAATCAGGGTGGCTCTCCACTTAACCCCCATTATCCAGTTTATTTTATGTTTACTCTGCAGTGGGGGTGAAATTGAACTGACTACCACTGGAATTTGTGTTACTGACTCCACAGGGTACTTGAAAGGCAGGCTTTGAACTATAAGAGTCTGTGCAAGAAATGAATGAGGGAGTAAAATCCAGCTAATTACCCACACTATTTTACCATGTAAAAGAAAACAGAACTATATCATTTCAAAATATCATAACATGATTCACTTTATAACATACCTGGATTCTGACCTTCATTTTCTCAATTTTCAGTTGAGTGTATGGGATAGGCATATACTTCCACGAGTGAAATTAGAAGGTTGGGTAATAATACTCACAGTTCATTTATGGACAAGGAAAATATATTTCAATGGTTTAAATAAAAGCTCATATGTATTCAGTGCATATACGAGTATAACTGGAATTGTGTTAAATTCTTGAATGAATCATGCCATTTAATTTTCACAGCTGTCTGAGGAAGTGGATAACATTATTACCATCTCCTTTTTTTTTGCAAAGAGGGAAACTGAGGATAAAGGAGATTAAGTCACTTGCCAAAGTCATGTTTTACTATGGAGTGAGTGGATCCAGGATTCTGTCCTGATTAATCCTTTTAGAATTTGTTCTCTTAACTACTAAACCATCAAACTTTGCATATCTTTGGTCTTGAATAGTCAAAACAGAAGCAAACCACTATAGGAACCTGTCCTACTATGTCAGTATTTTCTGATCAATCAAATTGGTCAGATTTAACTACTCTGCTTTCTAAGTAAAATACCATAACCAAGTTAACCTTAAGAGGTTTTGTGTATTACTACTGAGGAAGGAAAAGATGTCTTTCCTGACTATGAGTAAGTAGAAGAAAATAAAGTCATTACTCATAGTCTTTATCCTTTAACAGAACATATTTGGCTATGTTTTAAAATTAATCTTAGTTTTTATGCATTTTGTTTCATGTAAGACAACATAATTTTCTCCTAGTCCCTGCAGACAGGCTAAGAGATTGTATGTCTTAGCAGCAAAGTTCCTTCATTCAAGGCTGTCTTAGTTAGAGAATCCACTTCTTGCATATTTCAGTAACACTTATCTATTTCATACAGCACATCATGTAGAACAGCCTGTGGACAGAATATTTTGCTCCAGGTAAAGCTATCCATATCCTCAGCTGACTATACAGTAAGCAGAACATTATACAGGGAGCTGCTGGGGAAACATATGGTCTTTGTCTACAGTGAAATCTCTGAACCATACAGTGTCATTAGCAATGGGCCCAGCAGATTCAAATACGGAACCACACTCACACGTGTGTGCATAAGTTCTGGTGACTCAAACATTTGGACTGGTAAGGGCCAGCTGACAGTATTTGTCTTCTATGTTGTCTTCGCAGGAAAGTGGAGGAGGTACCTGCCATATAAAATAATTGACTTTCCTTTGAGAAGCAACAACATGCCTGCCCAAAGCTGGGATCTTATCATTTCAGTGAGTCAGATCATTAAATTTGAATTACAGCCCATAACAATTCACTATGCTAAAATTATGAAAAGCTGGTCTCTTGCCAATAGAATTAAACCCATACTACTTTATTTTCAGCTAGAATAGTCAGACGTCTGTGTCACATAGCAGCCTTCCCTGGTGCAATGAAGATGCAAATTGAAAGCTACAAGTTATAGCCCTAAGCAATTTTACCCTTATATATGGGAAAATAAAAATTATTAATATGTAATCCACTTGAAACTCCTGGTGTTTTCCTGCCTAGGGAGATGTTAGAACATTATGGGGGTATATTACCTTTAATCCATACACAAAATTGTCTTTGGTGGCCTAGAAGACTGTCTATTTCTAGCATATTTGCTTTATTCCCTTAGATAAATGGTTTATGTGTGGAGCATATTTAACAGCAGGTTATGTGTCTTTCAACCCTAAAATTCTATGGGGCTTGTTGTATGTAACTAGTCTCCAAAAATAACCTGCAATAAGCTATGGTTCCCAGTAGTTATGCCCTGTCTAGTCCCCTTCCACACAGCATCTGAGCCCATCTGTGCGGCCAAAGGAGTGCAGTGAAATGGCAATGTGTGACCACTGACACTAGGTTATGGGAATCATTATAGCTTCCACCTTGCTCTTTGGAATGCTGGATGGTAGCTTGTTATCATGTAAGAAATCCAACTACCCTGACACCTCCATGCTGTGTAGAAGTCCAAGATACCCACACAAAGAGGCTATGGAGAGAGAGAGAGATGGGGAGGGAGGGAGGGAGGGAGGGGGGAGGCAGGGAGGGAGGGAGGGAGGGAGAGAGGGAGAGAGAGAGAGAGAGACAGAGAGAGAGAGAGGTGACTAGCCAGCCCTCAGCTGAGAGGCCAAAAATGTGAGTAAAGAAGCCGTCTTGCCCATTTCATCCCCAAAGATGGCACATGGAGAAGAACCAGGGACCCCAGCCAACAGCCAGGAAGAAGGCTCTAGACACAGTACCTCAATTGAACCATTCACATCATCTCCAGACATACAAGCCATGACATCAGGAAGTAAAGACAAGTCTTCTCGGTGGTCCTTTGCCTGAATTCCAGGCACGGAGAATCATGAGCACAATAACACGGCTGCTGCTGTACATTACCAAGTTTTGGTATAGTTTGTTATACAGCAATATATAAGTAGATTAAGCTTTTATCTGTGCTCTAAATACTGGTAAAAGTGGATTTATTCTTAAAGTTAAGGCCCAATGTAGAATCTATTCGGCTTGGTCGTCAAAAGGCAGCTGACATAAGCCCTTTTGGGGAAAGGCCAGTTTCACATACAAGTTTCGTCAGGAAACTACTTTTTATAACCAACTCAAATTTCTCATGCTACAAATAGAGATCCTTCTTTTTATTTCTCTTCTATTCCCAGGAATACAGAGAATATCCAGTCACAGACTTTTACAAAATAACCCATTTTATATCTAAAGGTCATTCTTAAATCACCATCCATATTTCTCTACTCTAGGATTAGAAAAAATAGAAAAGGTTTTGGAGTCAGGGAGACCTCCGACCTCCATTTGGATTTCAGCTCTGCTACTTAAAACTGGATGGCCTTAAGTGGGTTTGTAAATCTCAATGAACTTCAATTTCCTGCCCTTGTAAAATGATGCCCAACTTATGTGTTTGCTGGGAGGGTTAATAGGAGACAAAGTAGGTAAAATGCATAGCACTCTGCGAGGTGTAATAAATGAGTAATAAATGATAACCTTTTAAACATATTGTCTTCTGCCCTTTATGTCTTTTTTCCTCTACTTCGAACTCTTTCCATGTTTTTCACAGACCTCTTAAGCTGAAGTAATCAAAACTGGACACCGTGAGGTAATACGTATGTTAATTAGCTCAATTTAGACATTCTACAATGTACACACATTTCACAACATCATGTTGTACATGATACAAATACATAATTTTTATTTGTCAATTAAAAATAATTTAATTAAGAAGACCTGGAGATCATAATTTACCCGGTGTCACTCAAAATCTGTGGAGGTTAACTCAGAAGGGAAAGTGTTGGGGACCTTATTCTACCTTTTGGGTTGTCACCAAAAAAAAAAAAAGAAAGGAAGGAAAAAGAGAAAACCACCAGTCTAATGTATCAATTAACCTGGGTCCAAGACGGTATTAATATTTGAGAATAAAAGCTGCTATCCTGAACCCTGAATTCAAGAGAAACTGGTATCAATTGTTTCCTTTTTAATGAATAGAGACTTGAGAGATGAATGAATGTCAAGTTCAGGATGCAGAAGAATGCCTCCTTTCCCTAAAATCCATAATAGAATGTGAAGAGAAAAAAGCTTTCGTTTCCTTTTTCTTAGCATAAAGTTTTTGTTAAAAACCCATAAACTTAGCTTCGATAGAGGAGAAAATGCAGACTATTATAATAGCTCTCATGTGAGCCGGGTATTGTTCATTTCTGAACAGTCCCCTGTGCTTGGCAGTGGAAGGGGCTGCTAGACACACACTGCTCTTTTTGGCACCAGCAGCCACGGAGATAGGATTTGCCATTAGTGGCATTCTCTCAGAATACAAAGGACAGCCGTATATACTGTATATCAAGTGTATAATAAAGAGGGTGTATGAATGGAGATAATTAACATCCAAAGAACCATCATAACTTAGGAGTTTACAGACCCTGTAAATTTAGAGAGTTGCCAGTAGACTCATCAGCAATGCAGAAAGTAGAAAATGAAATAAGGCCTCGGTCACACTGCTGTTGCACTGCACAATGTCACTTTGTGTGGATTCGCAAATTTGAAGCTCCATCACTTTATACACAGATAGGAAGCTGAATAATAAACAGGAAGAGTGAGAATGATGGATCATGAGTAATAAATTAGCCTTGCTTTGTAATAAACACATGCTAAATAAGGGATCTGAGTTTAAATAAATTTGACGCATATCCAATACTGACAGTAATTGTGGAAAGTACATGTACAGCATTACCTCCCGGCTAGCACAGCCACTGACCATCCGGCCATGGGTTATTTTAACAAATCTTCTATTTGGATAGTGAGAACATACTTTATTGCCTTGACCAAAACAGTGATTGGTTTCTTTAGGTTAGTTATACAGGAAAAGCAATTTAAGACTTAAATTCTAACATTTTGTCTGCTAGGAGAAAAAGTGTTATATCTGCTAAAACTGGGTAAAGTGGCTGTTTATTTTTTGAAAAAATAAACAGGTATCCAGAATGGTAGATGTTTTATTGTTTGCTTTGTTTATCTGTATCTGAAATAGAGTAGTAACCTCTCCAAGGGTTTTAGTGACCCGTAAGAATGGGCTTTTGTAATATTAGAGTCAAAGTATTACACAGTCACCTAATACTCTGTCACTCAGCAGGTGGATATCCGGAGGAGACAACAGCCCTTGTTACCACACAGTTGGTGCTTCTCTATAATCCTACTTAAAATTTAACATTTTAGATTCATTCTACCTCTTAGAAGAGGATTACAAATGATAACACTACTACCATTAAAAATAATTAAGTGCATCAATAACCTGGTATTGTGATTGCATAAAGGCAAAATACTACACAACAAAAAAAGCACTTCTAGTACACCGATCAGTTATTAAAAATCTGGCAAGCTGTTTTAAAAGACTGGTTCTACTAATGTCTTTTAGCAGAATGCCTTCCCCCCAATTTACCTGTCTAGTCTGTCATAATGAGAGGATGCTCACATTTGAATTGTTCCCTAGACCCCAATCAAGAGTTATCACAGCTCGGACAGTTGGGGTCTTCCCTTCCATATTTGTATATTTGTTATAAGATGCGGTTTTGAATGGTGCCTGTGAGTCATGTCTGTTTCAAAGCTGTCAACTATTGTGGATGTTACAGAATTATGCATAATATTAGAGAATACAGACTGATTAGAAGCTTAGCCCAAAGGAATGTAAACAGGAGAGGGTTAGCAATGAGAACTCAAAAACGAGTCCAGTTGCTTTTCCATGGGAAAATGTGTTAGCATGGCTGTTTTCACTGCTTTGGGAGAATTATATGCACTTTAACCATATGTATCTTTATCTAAGTTTAGATTTTGCTACCCATGGGACATTTGAGAATGTCTGGGGACATTTTTACTTGGCATAGCTTGGGAAGGGAAGGATGACACTACTGGTATCTAGTGAGTAGAGATTAGAAAATCTGCAGCAATACACAGGGTACCTTCCTATGACAGAGAATCATCCATTCCAAAGTGACAATAGTGCCAAGTTTGAGAAACCCCAGTTCAGACGCAGAGTACCATTATTCAATGTGAGGAAGGAACAACTGTCCTTTTCTTACACCAGTTTAAGTCCTCAAGAACCAAGTTCAACAACAGATAGCTCACTCCATATACTCACTTGAATCCTGCTTATTTTTGCTTGTTTGTTATTAAGAGGGCATCAGGCCTTTTGTAACACCCTGCAACCACTAGAGAGAGTTCAAGGCTTCACCATGTCAGCCTCCCTAACAAGACAGAGTCGAGGAGATATTTGATTACTGAGCCAAGTCACTCAGGGTGAAATTTCACGTGCATCGAGTAAAAGTTAAAACTCTGTCTCTCTTCCACACCGTCCCATTTTTATGTATTTCTCTTCCTTTTCATTTCTCTCTTTTTATTTTTCTTTCTCAAACCCTCTGGTGGGATTTAATATAGAAGTTTAAAATATTTCTTTAGTTCAATTTAACTCATTGAATTCTATGTAACAAATATCTATTAAGTATTTTTATACACATTGAGGAAGTTGTTTGTTCTTTTTTTATCCCATGGGCACTTGGCATATCACAAGCATGATAGAATCTTAAATTTTGCTTGAATATGAATATGTGGAAAAGTAGGGCTTTCTGGCAAAACTGATAGAGACAATTGAATGAGTGAAAGTTCGTGTTGTTGAAGTGACTTATGGTCTAGCTTTTTCGGGGTGGATGGCTTCAGAAATTATTGGTGGTCGAGAACCACAGGTGTTGGTTGGTTAACTCACATAGAGGGACCTAAGGCTAATGAAAGGACTTCTTTGTTGGGTGACAAGAAAGAAATCTTTAAGATTTCAGAGCAAAGTAACGCCACAGGAAATCAATGTCTAAGGAAGATTAGTCTGGATAACAGTGGACAGAATGGATAGGAAGGCAAAGAAAATGGAGCTGGGGAAGTAGATAGGAAATGGGAGATAGAACTAGGTGGATGGCACTGGTGGAGATGAAGGAGGATTAGTGAGACTGAAAACGTTGTTAAAATGGCCCTGGACTATACAAAGAGTGTGAAAAACGAGGCTGATTGAATCGGAGGGGATTCAAAGCTTCTCGGACGATGGTGGACCCATGAAAAGAATTCTGAATTCAGAAAGAACAGCAGAATAGAGGAAATGTAATGAGTTCAGTTTTGAACTTGTTAAACTTGAAATATTAGAGAGACTTTCAAGTAGACAGTTCTTTCGTACAATTCAGAATATTAGAATGCAGTTAAAGAGAGAGGTTAGAGAGGAAGAAATAATTTGCGGAAGGTGAGAGTCATTTGTACATAGATGATATTTAAAGCCACCAAGCCTGGATAAGACTATAGAGGGAAAGAGAGAAGAGGAAAAGGGACAGGACCTTGGGGGATGCTCTCATTTGAGGGCATGAAATAGAATAGAAAGAAGTGAAAGAAGCAGAGAAGGAATAATTAGAGTGATTGCTGCAGAATGGAGAGATCACTGTGAGATGATGGCAAAGATTAGATTTGAAGATATTGGGGGCGGTTAAAACTAAGGAAGGGTCAAGGAGGATAAAGGCTGAGAGAAGACCAGTGGATTGATTATGAGGAGGTTATCATGGACCAATGAGAGAATAATTACTGTAGATGATCATGCAGGAAACAGGATTGTGAAATAATAAAGAGGAAGGATGCAAACATGTGGAAAGAGGGAGTAAGGATGGGGTACGGGGGTGTGGATGCGTTTCTAGGCTGGAGGCCTCTGAGCATGTCCTGCACAGCAGGAGAAGAGTCCACATCGCTGAATCCTAAGAATAAGCACCATCTTCTTTGGCCTTCTGTTTTCCCTTCTCCTCCTGAATTGTGTTTATGAAAAACAAAATTTGAACATGAGAAACAGAAATGAGAAGGAACATGACCAAGTGCTGTGTAATTAAAAATGGACACTGAAATACCAGCTTTTTAGCTTTATCCTATAAAAAATAAGGCAATAACCAACTCCAGATTTTTTTTTTTTTGCTATCTTTTCTAAACTCCCAGATATATTAACCAAAACATTCATTAATGTTTCCTTTCAGAGGCCCGGTTCCTAATATCCTGGTATGCTTTACTTAAAATAACTGTCTGCTGAATCTGATGTGTCTTACATTTTCATGAATTGAGGAAGGCCAAAAAACATTTTATAACTTTTGAAATGGATGTAAGAAGGAGGTGTAATGT
The DNA here is from genome assembly GCF_027409185.1 of Cynocephalus volans. Classification (NCBI taxonomy): domain Eukaryota; kingdom Metazoa; phylum Chordata; class Mammalia; order Dermoptera; family Cynocephalidae; genus Cynocephalus; species Cynocephalus volans. Next base: position 18,606,656 of record NC_084466.1, read on the forward strand.
GGTAACACCTACATTAGCAAACCATTTCATAATTTATTGAATGAAACAGCCAGCAGTGCCATAGAAGCAGTCATTTGCACAGATTGGAAAGGAACTTGGCTGGGCTTTTGTAGAGGTGGCTAATTCCATCCCCACACAATAACAGACCACGTGGTGTGTACACTTCATAATTTATGAAGCCAAACAGTCTATTCTACTAATTGGCGGGGAATGGATCTTAACTTGGAGCTGGAAGGTGGACTGTCCCCCACTGGAGATCTTGGAATAGATATGCGTGATGTAAAAATATGCTTGGTCAAGTTCGTGGAGACACTGTCCAGAATCTCAAGATGTTCTTGGGCCTCTTGACAAAAGTGAACTCTACAGATTCCCAAGAAATGAGGCTGTTCTTTCTGGGTGGACTATCAATTTATGCAAAAGCACAGGTGGTTGAGTGTAGTAGTCTCCAAAATGTGTTTTAGCACTAGAATTCTCTTAACAACTAAACTTTAACGTGAGACCATGGCGGACAAAATCCACATAAGTGGAGGCATGTTATGGAGATCAAGACAATAAAGATGGCCAGTGTCCTATCTTCTTTGGCCTTCTTTTAATTGCTAACAGTGACCTTGAGACGGCTCTGAAGAAAAGGAGCTTGAAAACTGCCCTCTTTGATCATCGCTAAGAAACCCATCAAATCCTGAACAAAATTGTGCTTTAATAGTACCAATAATAGTAGAAGATTGCCTGGCACATAGGTCAGTCAATAGTAATTTTAAGTCCTTTTAAAACATTTGATAAATAAATCTTCAGGTCTTGCTCTCTGTTCACTGCTAAAAATACATTGATAAAAACAAGACAGGAAAAAACCAACTATCATCCTGTGAAACTATGATGGCCCACCAGCTATATCAAAGTGATTGCCTTGATCTCCAAGTTTTGAGATAGAGGTGAATATTTTTGTTCTGTAACAGCTGAGAAAATTGGAGCTCAGGAAGATTTATGTTGTGACATGCCCCAGTGTATTCACCTGACACAGGTAGGATCACACCAGAACTTTCATTCCAAAGCCAGGCTCAGAACCACAGCTTCCCAAGGATTCAGTGCACAGGTCTGAAGCAAACTCTAATCTCAGGACAGGGGATCAGACCCAACAATACTCCTAGGTTCTCTTTACTCCACATGCCTTTAGGCAAGGACAGAGCACCTGATCAACATGTCCTCACTAGTTCAGCACTCTATCTTCACAATGGTACTTTAGGAGGCAAGGCCAAGGTGAATCCTCTTTAACAGCCTCAAATCAGATTCCACAGTGCATCCAAAATATTTTTAACTCATTGGAATAGGCTGTATGTAATATTTTTTTCATGTGATAGGATTTGAAACTTGGGAAAAAAGTGTTGGGTTTCTCTCCTCTGTTGTTTCTCTATGTTGCTTTGTGGAAATTCTCTAACATTTTCTTTTTTTAAAGTTTCTGACTATGTTTTCACAAAAGTAAATAAGAAAGAAAAAGAAAAATTAGCCTCACCTTAAAATGAGCTGATTATTCCCCTGCCATGATTTGTTTTTGAATGTTTAAAAAAGTAATAAAATTAAAATAGTCTTTGGGAGGAAAACTCAGGACACTAGCCATATTCTGCTTTGACTAAAAAGAGTCTTCTGAGGCAGAAATAAAGCCTCTCTTATGTCAAACACACATACTTATTTATGAAAGAGAGATGGCTTGTTAACTTGTTATAAAAGATTAAAATAATTAGAAAAAGTAGAAGGAAAAATACATTTGGGGAAAAAATGAGCCTATGGGACACATAAAACTTCAATAGTTTATGGTTATGGTAGCTAAGATGCAGGTATCATCAGATTCACTACCATTTTGTTTTAGGATTTATTTCTGACTCAGGTGATAGAGAACTGTCTCTTATTTTGCAACAAAATAATAAATAACAGTAAAAAAAGAAACCCACCCCTCCCTTTCCCCCTTGTCTCAGAGAAATCCTCATTGCAGTTTTATTATCTTTCAAAGACAACACTGCTTGCTTTTCAGAGTGCTAGGTCAACGGAACAACACACTTTCATATTAACTTAAAGTGTATTTCACAGCTTATTTCTGATTTTATGGCACTTCTAGTTTCTGCCAGCAGAAAAAAAAAATCTGCTTTCATAGTGGAAGTCTGACAAGTTATTTCAACTATATTAATAGCAGGCTACGGTCAGTCACTCTTTTGTGCTTTCTCGCCTTCCTGCAGTACCAACTAGAAATAAGGGGTCAAATTTTGGAGTTTGGGGGATAACACTGGAATTACACATGCTCTTTGTTTTCTACTAAGAAAGACATCAAAAGGAAAAGTCTCTGTCAAATACAAACTCTTGGCAATGTAGACATAGTTGCATGATCAAAAAGGTGGTCACTACCCTTAAAACCAACCCACCAACCAAAAACCAGCAAGGAGAAGGGCTGATTTATGCCTGTAACAAATGTGTTTACATTTGTCTTAGTATCAAGAAAGCAGAGCCTGAAACATGGATCAAGGTGCTAATATTTTATTTCAGAGATACATGCCCAAAACAATGAGAGTGAGGAAGAAAGGAGAAGTAAGGCAAGCAAATAAGCAAAGCAGTGTGATATGATACTTCATGGCACTGGCTACTGCATCAGATTTCTAGGCTTCTAGAGAAGGGTTCCAGGCAGAAAACACATCTGGAGTGGCCCACAGAAGAGAGAAAAGAGACAGCATCCTCAGCCTGGCTTCCTCTGGTTTCCTATGTCCTGGCTCACCTAAGGGGAACTCCCTCTCCTGCACTTCCAGGTTGCTTCTTGCAGCCACTCATAAAGCTAAATCCCATTTTTGCAGTGTGGCATTCCATTCAATCTCAGAAAAGAATGGAGACATGGCCTAAGTAGGGAAGCAGCCAAGAGAGAAAGAAGGAGGTGGTCGAGGATGTCTGAGAAGGTAGAACCTACACCATTTAGATTCACTTCAATTGTTAGATTTAGCTCATAGATGCAGTTCTGAGCTTCCTAACAGGTAAGAAAGAAACAGCAGAGACATGGTTCACTATATCCATAAAATAAGATCAAGCTGGTTGCTCAAAATACAACTATTCCTAATACTGGGTCATGGAGAAATTTTTCCCGTGGGACACTGCCACTATTTGAGAGAATAAATCATGTCTTCATTAATGGTAAATAAAATCATGAGTTTCATATCATTATTTCTTCAAGGCTTCCGTGTTGGATAATGATTTGCTGGCAAAGCGTGTTTCGGTAAATGCCATAGGGGGTCTAACAAGGCAGTGGAGGTGTGATAAATTTTAAAGCATACAGGGGAAAGTATGAATAGCATAGTCTTCAGGCAGTGTCCCAAAAGATTTATTCTCTCCAATGCACTTCTGATACATTTATAGCACCATTTATACTCTGGGTGAGTTTCATAACTTCTCTGGGGATATAAGTATGTACCACATACGGCTATCATGAGAATTAAACAAGATAACATATGGAAAATTCTAGTGACATAAGATTTGAAGCTCAATAAATGACAGCTAATGACTCTTCATTTTAAGACAGGGAGAGAGAAAAGCCCAAGGAAATTCCAAGATTTAAAGCACAGGTGGCTTACATAGAGAATACATAGTACCTTTAAAAACAGCAGCAAGACAGGCCATTTTGAAAGGGAAGATTATTTCAATTGTGACATGCTGAGTTGGAAAAGCATGAAAGAGCAATAAGATATTCACATGTAAATGCCCATTATAAAAAATATGGTTGCAAATTGAGATTAGGGGATCTAAGTTCCTTGTGGTTAAAAAGGGTCTTGAAAATCTTAAATTTCTGAATTGTAACACACTGCTAGGTATAGGGTAGACACAGCTAACTTTCTCCATTGAGTTATGGAATTTCTCTTCTATTCTCATAAATTCCCTCAGAGTTTAATTTTTTTCTCTTATCTGCGTTTTTCCAGAATTCGGGTGTTTACTCATCTACATCCATTTATTGCCTCCTCTCCTGGCAATCCTTACTCCTCTTGTTGCTTATTAGTTAAGTAGAATTAATAAAGGAAAGGCCTGCTCCTAATTAGCAGATGTGATAAAATGGCATTCTAGTAAGACAGAGCCAGTGCTTTATTTAAGACTAAGGTCAATAAGAAATTTCAAAATGAATTTGAATCTTTAACTTCTGTGACCTCAATAAGGGCTTGCTAAGTAGCTATCACAGATTGTTTCAAGAACAAAATTAGTAAAAGAGCAACATAGTTTCTGTTCTTCAGGAGTTTAAAATCTTACAAGAAACACAAAAATTTTACTCATCATGTAGGTCAACAGTAGAGTAAAATAGCAAAATTATGTGTAAAACTGAATAATGCAGCCAACAGGTATTCATAGAATAAAAAAGAAAATCTGGAATGGAAAGTATGGAGAGCTTAAAGCAGACAATCGAGAAACAGTGGAGTCAAACCAGTCTGCAGCCAGCTGGGTTTCTCTTTCTTTGTTTCTTTTTCTTTACTTTTTTTTTCTTGGGGAGTAGGGAATCTCTGGCCAAATTTGTAGTGTCCTGAAGTTTCAAATGACTGTTAACTCTTCATCTGTAAATCATTCTGAATGGCCAAAGGTTGTGGCCATCACCCTGTGATATAGGTTGAATGTTTGTCCCCTCCAAAGCTCATGTGGAAGATTGATCTCCAATGTGGCAGTGTTGAAAGGTGGGGCCTTTAGGAGGTAATTGGGTCTTGAAGGCCTTACCCTCATGAATGGACTAAGCCATTAATGGGTTAATGGATTAATGGGTTATCATGGTTGTGGACTGGTGGCTTTATAAGGAGAGCTAGTGAGCATGTTAAAAAGTGCTCTTGTCATTTCTCACCATGTGATACTCTGCATCACCCAGAACTCTGCAAAATCCCCATCAAAAAGAAGTCCCTTGCCAGATGTACACCCTGGACCTTGGACTGCCCTGCCTCCAAATTTCATTTTCTTTATAAATTGTCCAATTTCAGGTATTCTGTTGCAAGCAATAGAAAATGAACTAATATAGCCTCCTTTACCAGTATGACAATAATATCCTTACCTCACACCCCCCAAAAAATGAGGAAAGAAGAAAAGAGAAAAGAACAAAATGCATAATCATTCAATTTCCATGAGATTTTGTTAAAGAGTAAATACTAGGAACCTTCTCTATTAGTCCATTTCTACTGCTTATAAAAGAATACCTGGAACAGGATAATTTGTAAAGAAACAATATTTATTACTTACAGTTTCAGGGGCTGGGAAGTTCAAATTCTAGGGAACACTTCTGGTGAAGACTTTGTTCTTGTTGATGACTCTGTTCAGCAACTCAAGTTGTCACACAGTGGATGGCTGAGTAAGAGAGAGAGAGCTCCTCATGTGCTCTCCTTTTAAAGCCCTCAGAACCTCATCCATGACCACTATTAAACCATCAATGGGTTATTCTATTCACTAGGGTATAGTCCTCACAATCTAATCACCTCTTCAAGGCCTCACCTTTCAATTACCATAATTGGATTTCCCATCCTTTAACATTGTCACAATGGGGTTAAGTTTCTAATACATGGGCTTTGGGGGACACAATTCAATTCACAGCACCTTCGGTGCCAGAAATAGGAGTATCCATTTCCAGACTTAAAGAAAATGCTATGAGAGAAAATGGCTCAATTTAAAGGTGGATTTCAAAAAAACATTATAGTGAAGGACAGAATTGTAAGAGTAAAGAAGCTGTTTTCAAATTGGTATGGGATTTGTAAAGGATGAGTTTCTCTTGTTGTATTTTGTATGGAAGTGACCTTCAACATCCTTTCTCAAGTAAAGCTGATCTTTGCCCATAATGGGTGTAAGAATACCAAGAGCTAATACAAAAAGAATCAACACCAAGGGCCATGTAATACATACCATTTTCCAGTAGATTCTTCCCCTATGGCCTCTTCCACAGGGCAAAGGCAGGCAGCAGGTGGATAACTGAAGCATTTCAGATAGGTTTTTAATCATGGTTTAATTCATGTTCTATGTATGTTGAATAGTGTTCACCAACAAATATATCAAACTTTTAATCCCTGGTATGCATGAATGTGACCCTTATTTAGACAGAGGGTCTTTGCCAAAGTAATTAAGTTAAGGGATGTTGGGAGGAGGTCATACTGAGCTAGGGTGGGCCCTAAATCCAGTGATTAGGGTTCTCATAAGAGAAAGGAGAGGGATAATTGACACAGACACAGAGAAGAAGTTCATATGAGTACAGGGTAGAGGTTGAAGTGATGCAGGAACCAGTCAAAGAAAGGCAAGGATTATCCAGAGCCACCAGGAGTAGAAGAGGGACATAGAACATATTCTCCCTTAGAGCCTACAGAAGGAAGCAACCCTGCTGACAATTTGATATCATGCTTCTGGCCTCCAGAACTATGAACAAATACATTTCTAATGTTTTAAGCCACCCAGTTTTAATTTGTTACAGCATCCCTTGGAAACTAATATACCCTATCAAGGGCAAAAATTAAAAGCATGTTTCTGAACAAAACAGAAAAGCCCATCAACTATATTTTATCTCCTAGAATCATGAGCATATTTTGAACTGGAAGGAAACTAATTTTGAAAGAAACCAATGTACCAATGTTTTGCTATAAAACATTCCAAGCAAAGCCATTAATTTGAACTAATGGGAGGGAAAGTGTTTCTGAAATAGTAAAGAATCATAGTAGAATATTATCATATACCCATATATTATCAGAAAGAGGTTTAATTTGGGTATAAGAATGATCACACTGTAATTAATAGACAAATCTTTCATGGGCTGTCTCTGAGCTACAGCTCACATACTTAGTGTAGCCTGCTCAGCCCTGGTCTCTGTGATCTGGATGCTGCTCCTCTTCCTGTGTCATCTCTCTCCCATCACTCCCTCAAACACTCTGCATCCAGCCATGTGGAATCACTTATATGTTACATTTCACACCTCTATGCCATTGCACATACTGGCTCTTTCCACTTACTTATCTTCTACCATTGACCCATCAGTTAATGGGGTAGGCGCTTCACAAATATATCATTATTAAAGTTTTATAATAATACTGAAAGGTATATATTATCAAATTTCCATTCCATTTTATGAGTGGGGAAACACATAAAGGTTAAGCAGTATGCCCAACTTCCAACCATTAGTAACTCCTGATTTGAATGCAGAACTCTGTGATACCAAAGCCCATACCTACACCCTTTCCTCTTTTGGGTCAAAGTCATACTCATCCTTCAAGACCCAGCTCAATGTCTTGTTGGCAGGAAGCCTTCCCAACACCTCCAGGCAGAGTTTAGTACGTCTAGGTTGCTATTAGGATTACACGGCCTTGTGATTAACCAAGGCAAGAGATTTAAGGAAATACACACACACACACACACACACACACACACACACACACACACACACACACACACACACACATGCAGTGAATTCTCTTTATTCATGGTAGTTATGTTCTATAAAGTTGCTGTGGTCATTAAACTGGCAAATACTCAACTGCTGCTTCTAGGGAAGATATACAAGGGTACTTTGAAAAGTTCATGGAAGGATTTATATTATCTTTTAATTCTATTTCTCCACATACTTTCTGAAGTACTTTTGTATATATGTCCTCTGTCTCTTTCCCTGGTCAGTTATTCTGTTTACTGAAGGTGTGGTTATCCAACCCAATCCTTGTTAGTTTTGGCTGATACAAACATGAGACCTGAGGTTGCCAAATATGTTTCCTAGTGAAGAAATCCCATCAGATCTCTTTTCTGATCATTATGGCACTTAAATGACTCTAAACTCTGTTTGCTTCTCTTTGCATAGAAGTTAAGACCTCCCATCTATGCCTTCCTTAGACGTTTTATTAAAAATTAAAAAGACATTTAAGTTGGAAATAGGGAACCTTCACACTGTCCATTCAATCATTTCTCAGAGACAATATTGTATTCTGCTTTCAAAGAAGGCCCTGTCTGAGTGTGGGCAACGTTTGAGAATACAGCAGAGTGTTGAATTGCAGGTGCTGGAAATTTATATATTGCTTTTGATTATGAGAACTCTGATATATAGTACTGTGGGAGCCTTGGGGCCTGCATACCCTCTGTGAAACCAAGCTTATCTTACCTGAAAACAAATGAAAATTTCTGAATAATTCATTAAAATTTACTGATACTGTCAGGGTAAGTGATCTGTTTAATGGTTGACTGGATTAAGGGTGGGAGGTAAGGCTTCAGGGAGGCTGAATCCCCCTTCTCCTGATGCTTTGTGCACATTCTAGGATTTCGGGGAATATTATATCCTCAATCAGCTTGGCTATCACCATAATAAATTAGCCAGAGGAGCCAATTCAGGTTCAGGGTCAGGGGTGATAACTCAGGGACAAAAATATCCCAGGTGATTCTCCTGGAGGTGAGTTACACATCCCATCAGATCTCTCCCACAACCCTTTTGCCTCCCGTCCTTCTCCTCCCTGCCCTCCCACAAAACTCCAAACACACACACTGGCTGTAAATTCTCCTTATAGCTTTGTCACTGATTCTTTCCCTGGGATCCTCACAAAACTAACACATGGAAAGTTCAATAAAAGCTGTTTTAGGAGGGAGGTGGGGGACCTACACTGTTGCCTGGATAAAATTTGAGAGAAAGAGAGAGGGATAAAGAGAGAGAAAGAGAAAGGGACAGAGAAAGGCAAAGATAGAGAGGGAGACTGATACACAAAGCAAATAATATCCTTTTGGAAAACAGAAGCTGGGCAGCATCAGAAAGACAGCATGAAAAGTCACTTTATGTGCAAAGCTGCTTCTAAACCAAAGGTTAAGGAGTTTGACTCCAAGAATTTTTTCCTAAAACCCTTTTGCTTCCATTCACTATATCTGAGCACTCAATCATAAGTCCAATCAAAGGGGTTGGTGCTGATAACTAAAGCCTCCTAAAGAGCAGTCAGCCATTGCAAACAGGGCTTGATCACACAGAGTGATACCAGTGAACATTTATGGTCAGAACTGGATTGGCTGGAAAGTCCCAATTAGTCCTCGTGGTTTTCTCATTTCTTTTTCTAGAGTAATTTCCATTGAGGCATTTCTTTTTTAAATAGTTCCCATTTGTGTATGTGTTTGTGTAGAACTAATATCTCCAGTGCTATTTGCTGCCTTTTATTTTGTTCTTTATGGTTTTCTGACTTTTCTTCACTCATCCAGGGCACAGTATTTTATGAAAGTGATATGACTCCTTGCTGAGCTCTCAATAACAGTCTTTCGGATTAGGCTCAATATTGCACTTTGTTTTATTCTGAATACAGCATGTTTCTGATTATTCTAGTGTTTACTTAGCAGAGGGCTCCTAGCTGGCCTTAAGTTGCCTGCACACTTAAGTTTTGTCCCAGAACACGAGTATCACTCAGTCATTTGGAAGATACTTATTGTGTGCCAGGCACAGTTCTAGGCTCTGGAAATATAGAGGTGAACAAGGCTCTCAGGGGCTTGCCTTTCTATAACTTCTAGTGCAAGAGACAGAAAGTTAATAAATATGCATATGATGCAGTTAGTGGTCAGTGCTAAAAAAACTAAAGCATGAGAAGAGGTTAGAGAGTGATGGGAGGTAGAGGGGTTGGGGAAAGCATCTCTAGGCAGGTGAAACTGGAGTGGATACCTAAAGGATAGGATGGAGCCAGCCAGCCAATGGTCTCAGGAAAGAGCATCTAAGGCCACGAGGTAGGAGAAGCTTGAGTTGGTCAGGACGCAGTGAGACGAGATGGAGGAGCAAAGGCGGAGTGTGGCAGGAGAGGAATATGGTGAATTTCTGAGAGGTTCACATTCTTGGGAGCCATAGGAGGAAAATGAGTTTGGGTGAGGCAAATTGGAGGCAGCATTTATTACTCTTTTTCCCACCTACAAGGTCATCGGAAGGAGAGAATTAGGATCACCAGCTATGTAATAACTATTGTTGTGCTACTGCAAACACAAACAAATGTAAATGCTACAAACACAAAGGGAAGTCCACGGTGCTGTAGCTACTTTTCAGCCCTGATTTCACACTGGCCCTAGGAGATTTATTCACCGAATCATCGGGGACTCTGCAGTTTAATCAGAACATGATCGGTCACTTCCAAAATGCAGCAGGTGGCCTCATTTGGGCTGTAATCACACAGTATCAGAACTATTCACAGACTTCCAAAATTATTTCTATTCAGATCTTTGTCCTTATCTGACCTTGACATCCTGAAAGCACTTATGAAGCCTGCAATTTATTCTTTTCTCTTCTAATCTGAGTTATTGGCTGAACTGTTGGTCATACTTGGTTAATCTGCCTTTACCTTTAGGCAGAAATCTTTGTGGCTGCAAACTGCTGTGATAAAACTTTCAAAATGGCTAATCTTTAAGGAGAAAATCTTCTTGGGTCACAAGATTATTTTTCTTTCTTCTTTAAAAATTTATATTTTCATTCTGTACAACCTATTCCTCCCTCGCCACCCTAGGTTTTAATGCTGTTTTAATATTTTTTTTCTTCCATAAGGCAGTAGAGACATCACAATTCTTGCAAATTTACATTTGAGAAGCAATTGCTGTCATACAACAAGATTAAGCTTCAAATTATTTCTTAATTCTGATATCGATTATTGAGCTGAAAGTAAGTAAATCTATCTGGTTTTATCAGTCTGATGAAGCTACTAAAAGAGGTTTAACTCAGTCTGGTTCTATCTCTCCCTTACTGGGTATCCATAAATGAGTTATTAATCTCTCTCTACTTCTTTATCTATAAATTTTAATGAGGATAAAAAATTCAGTGATATTCAAGTATTATTTGATAAAGAAAGATTCCAACCATAGATGTCTCTGTAGAGAGTGATGAAGCACGACAGGTCAGAAGACTGCACTTTTCTAACAACCAGTGATTAAGGAGTATAGATCACCTGTCAATTTAAAAAAATTAAATGAAATTAAAAATTTTTTTTAAAAAAAGGAATACAGATCAAGTGTCTAAAGTTAAGTGGAAAACGAGAAGTAGACAAAAACCTGAATAATGCCACAACCTATCCCACTAAAAATGGAAGAGAAAATTCTATTTTTGCACCATATTATGTCAACAAGATTATGTCAATGGAGTACTAGAACAATCAGTGGCTTTTTGGTTGTTAAATATTATTATTAGGGGAATTTAAATAAAAGATTACAGCATGTCTCTGGGCACATTTCTTTATGGCGGTGTTTCTTCGTGCTAATTGAAGGGTTGTAGCTTTTACCTATCATTTCAAACTGTAAACTTCCCTTAAGCAATTTGTAGATTTTAATTATTTTTAAAAAAGGAATTGTCTCATTCTTTTTACTAAGTTTCTCCTGCCTCCAGTTTCACCAAATCACTGTGACAAAAGTTGGAAAGTTAACTCTAACATTTATATCCATTGGGGACACTGCAGCTTAATCAGAACATGTTTATGTCTAATAAATCTGTCTTTGAATATAGATTTCTGAGAGTAATTCAGAACAAATTAACTACTAAACTAAAAGGGGAGTAGAGAGAATATATATACATATATACTAGTTAGAAAAATACATTTCTTATCAGAATCAGCTCTATAATTTTTAAAAGCTAATAAAGAATCTTTCATTTTTATTTCCCAGAGATTTTATCCACCACTGTGTTCACATCCAGGTGTCATGTGGTTATTAGGCTGAGAGTGTTGTACAGGGAAGCAAAGATACCTAAAGAGAAATGAAGAGTGGGGCTGGAGATGTAAAAATCGTTCAACTACACTTTCTCTCCCTCTGCATTTTCTATTCCTTACCTCTAAATTTATTCTGATTTTTTTTATGTACAATATAAAGAAGATACCAATGTGGTACCTCAGTAACTTAAGTATCTGGTAATGTCTTATTCGTTGAGAAATGGTATTATGCATGAAAACTTTGTTTTGGTGCACTCTCAATGAGTATTACATTTGGACCATTACATAATATGCTTGCAAATGAAGGATGCTTTACAAAACAGTGTCATGAGCATTTATTCCATCACTATCATTTTATTCCCAAATATAGTAATTTGTTTAGTACATGCAGTGAAAATTTTGGCAAATTGGAATTCTTTCTCTGAGATTTGGAATTGGGACTGGAGGATTCCATCTACAATAAGGGCTGGTCTCTTGGAGATAGAAGATGTAAAATCTGGAGCCACAGCATTTTCTAGTAGGTGGCCTGAGTCATTGAGAAAGATAGTCCAGTCAAGATGGTGGAATAGATGGTCCCCAGCATCACTGTCTCTCATAAATCAACCAATTTACAGCTATTAAAAAGCAACAACAGCCAAATTGGGAAAGCTAGAGCCCAGGGGAAGAGGAGGAGAGACCTACGTAGTGCATGAAGGTGGAAGAAGCCACAATGAGAGAAAGAATAAAACACTCTGACTGTTTTGTGCCACGGCCACTTTAAGGCTGGAGTTGCTGAGCACACAGAGCAGGAGCCAGCAAAAGCCACAGCTGTGCCTTTCGGATGAAGTTGCTTGGAGGTGGCAAGGGAGAAGAGGGCCTTGGTGGCCCCCAGGCCAGCAGTACCATCAACAGGGTTCCCGTGGATCCACATAGGACTGAGGAGCCAGAACAACTGAATAAAAGGAGCCATTCAGAGGCCGGTGAGTCATTGCAAGGTACCAGAGCATGGCTCGTCCCATGGGAAGTGTTTGCGGCATGGGAGGTGTGGGAGATGGGCCCACGGGGGAACACTGGGGCACAGCAAGGACAGCTGGTCTGCCCCCCAATCAGTGCAGGACCACTCAAAGGACTGGTCAGGAATACAGAATTGCAAGGGGTACAGTTTGATGAAAAGACCCAGGCCCAGACAAGTGTTTCTATACAACCCAGGGGCACCAAATTTCACCAGATCCAGAAGTCCTATAAAGTCAACCATTAAAACCTGAGCTGCACAAAACGCCTTCCCTAGGGAATCAGCAGCAAAGCAGCAATTCAGCTCAAACACAGAGCTCAAGTCCTGGTCCCCACAGGAAGTTCCTCCATTTTAGAAGTAAGCAAAGGACAACAAATTAGTTCCAGTTCCGAGTTTAAGTGGTGGGAACAGCAAATAATCCAACACAGAGCTGAAAGAAAAAACAAAGTCCTCACGACCAGAGAGAAAGTTTGATAACTGGTAAAGGTCTCATTTCACCAAAGAACACCTATGACACCTAGAAGGACCAGAAGTCCCCTGGGCTACCAAGCCAAGAAGGGAGAGGGCCAGGGGCCTCAGCCATGCCCCTCGACATCCACAACCAGTCCTGAGGACGGGGCTGAGGGCCTCAGCCACACCCCCCGACAAGGGCGACCAGCCCAGCTGTGACCTCCTAGCTGCAGCAGGAGGTGCCCTGGGCTCTCCTGAGCCGGGGCAGTGGGGAGTCCGGGGCCTCAACCACACACCCCCATGCTCAACCAGCCCTGTGACGACCAGCAAGCCTCAGCAAGAAGGGCCCTGGGTTCCTGAGCCAGGGTGGTGGGGGGCGAGGGCTATCACCACACCCCCTTGACATCTGCCCCCAGCCTGACAATGACCAAGCCACAGCCAGAAGCCCACCGGTCACCCCTGTGGAGAGGTGGGGGGTGCCACAGGCCTCAATCCCACCCCTCCTCCTTCTCTTTCTCCATCCTGTTTCCTTCTCCTTTCCCCTCTTCCTCTCCTTCCCAACTGCTCTGCAACATCATAGAATGTAAAAAGATAATATTAATAAAATTTTTAAAAAAAAGAGAGAGAAAGATGGCCTACCAAAACCAAGGATGAAAGGACAATGATGACTTACAGAGACAAAAAAAGAGCAGAGAGAAGTGTGTGGGGGGGGCTCTTTTCCTCTGGGCTCAGGAGCTGCTCTTGCGTTGAGGTTCTGTTAAGACAACCCTGCATCTCTACAATACATTCCCCTTGTGTCTGGTGAAACTAACAAATTTGGTTTCTGTGGCTTGAAGCTGAAGATTTCTAATACAACACGTCTCTGAAGTAATATCAGGTAACTCAAAGTCAGTATTTATTCTAAGATTTTTTGATTTTTAATTTTCAGATGTCATCTTAGGGAAATAAAAACCATGACTTACAAAATCACCATCCATGGGTGAGAACCTTTACAGACATTCTTGGTCCTTTATCTCAGTCTTTTCACTCTATTTTTCTCTTTCTCTAGGTTTTTTCTGATTATTTGAGCTCTATTTGTCAATCTTGACCAAACATTGAATTAAAAACACCTAGTAGGTTTCATTTACTAGATAATTAAAACCTGATCCCTCAAATTGTATTATTCACAAAATCTCAAAGAAAGAAAGCAGCTTATTTGCACTTCTGCCATACTATTTTGTGGTGAAACCAAACTCCAAAATATATCTATTCCTTAATTTAGCTTCTTTCCTCCTGACTGTCCCAATCAATCAAATATTTCATGCAGAATCAGGTGTGAATTTAGTAAATAATGTCTTTGACCCCAAAGATATTATTTAGAAAACTATTCTTAGTAAGAAAACTGTGGTTTCTAAGATAATTACATGAATTGTAATTTGTGCCAGCCTTTTAATCAATATGACTGACTGGAAAAGTAAACAATTTCTTATTAACCACATACAATAATAAGAGCTACTTTTCTTGAGTACCTAACATGGGTTAGGCACTATTCTGGGCATTTTTCATATAGTGTGAATAATCATCAGTCCTGCGTGGCTTTATAGAGAGTTTTATTAAGGTTAAACTACTCATCCAAGAATACACAGTCAGAGGTAAAACTATGCTTTGAATCCAGTTCCCTCTAAATTTCAGCACTAAAGTTGCTTCCACTATATAAGGTGGTTTCTAAATAAATCATCATCCCTACACATCTTATAAGAAAAAAGAGGAAAAATACACAAACACACCCACAAAAACTGCCTCCTAATCTGGAGAAACAAAAAATATGAATTCTTAGAAAAGTTAACACAGATTTACAAGTAAAGATAACAATTATATTTTAAATTTTTTAAATTAAGCAATAACTATCCCAGAGAATACAGCATTTTTACTAAACTGTTCTAAAAATAGAATTTTTCTTTCCCTTCTGACAAATCGTAGTAGGCTATCATTGCCCATTGTGTTTAATCCTTGTAAACAGTCACATTATTAATGCTATAGCTCTTTGGGGGTATAAATGTGGCTAAAGATGGATTTGTGGCCAGCACCCCTTTCCATAAGAAGTTCTCAGAAAGATGCCCCTTTTCCTGTGCAGCTGCAGTTGCTATTTGCAATGTTTGTTTTTCTCTAAAGTTCTACTCTTGAACCTCGCAATCTACCCAAAGTCTTTGTTTAAAATGAGCGACCCCATTTCTGCTCACTGCATAGCCCTGTAATCTGCCAGACAGTCGTGGGTTCCCGGCATCCCCTGTGTATGCTCCATTTTCTGAGGTAGTTTGTATAAACCTCCTGTGGTCACTGCACTTAAGCTCATCCTGTAACAGCTGTTTGGGCAGCCTACTGTCATCCATATTCTCTGCTTGGACAACCCCGATAAACTGTTATGACAAGTATCACTTTAATCTATTAATCAACACGAAATGTGCAAGACAGAGTGTTAAAGGACAGGACATGTTCTCCTTAGTGATTTAGCTGAGGGGTTGATACTACACACAGGAACAGACAATGTACAAGCCAATGAGTCACACTAATAACTGATCACATAAACAGTCACAGAGAATGTGGGAAATGAAAGATGAGCAAGACTTTAGAAAATAGTTGGGGTGGGGTTGGGGAGACTTGAGGGCATACAGAAGCTACTACTTATGAAAAACTCATTATGTCCCAAGCACTGTCCTAAGGACTTTACATGCATTATCTGCATGAATTTCCACAAAATTATTATTTGTATTAATATTTATCTCCAATCTTACAGAGAAGCAGCACAGGCTCATACAAGATAAGCCATTTTTTCATGAGGAGGAATAAGAATTCAAACAGAAATCTTTCATGCTCTTAAAGTTATGCTACAATAAATAGCCTGAGCAAAGACATTGGAAGAACTATAAAAAACACATTTCAGCATGTTAGAGCATTAAGAAAAGTAAACTGGAATTTGTAGTTGACCTTGCTGCAGGCAATTGGGTGGATATGTTTGGAAGTTCTTGAGTAGGATAAGGATATCACGAAAGAAAGTTTCAGAAAAACTGTAGGAGAAAAATCACTGGTTATGAAGATGAAGTAAAAGCAACAGTTGATATACATAACAATATTGGTCAAAACCATGAGGTTAGTGTAGGAAGACAAAGAGAAAGCTGTTTAGGCCATTGAAAAGGACCAATTACAGGGTTATGTCTTGTTTTTAGGTGATAAGAGGGCTTCTACTCTACCTAATTTTCATCCAGTTGATTCACATCTTTAAAGCAATTGGTCTTGAAACAAAAGAATATGAGAAAAAAAAAAAAAGACTGAAAGACATATTTTTATTTTTATTTATTTATTTATTTTATTTTATTTTATTTTATTTATTTATTTTTTAAAGATGACTGGTAACGGGATCTTAACCCTTGACTTGGTGTTGTCAGCACCACGCTCTCCCATTTGATCCAACCAGCCATCCCTGTACAGGGATCTGACCCCATGGCCTTGGTGTTATCAGCAACACACTCTCCCAAGTGAGCCATGAGCTGGCCTCTTAAAAGACATATTTTTAAAATAAGCCTCTTCTTGAGGTTTTTGCTCCAGTTTCCATCCCTAACTTTACAGTAACCTTTTGAATTTTATAAATGAAAATTTCAGTTTAGTAAAAAAAGTAGTGAGGTGTGGCTGTAGAATAAAAGTATAACACAAATACTTATGAACATCCAAATGAAAAAATATTAAGAAATAGGTGATTTTTTGTTTGTCTTATTTTGCTTACCATATTTTAGAAACAAATGATTCTAGTATCAGTTTTTCTGTAGTAGTGTATATATTTTGGGTGGTTTGGAAGATGGACTTCTAAGTAGAGAAATAAATATTGGGGTTCTTATCAATAATGTCTTAGTCTTTGTTGGGCAGTTACTTAGATTATCATTTTAAAAATTGCAAATGTAAAAAAAATCTGTACAGACCTCTATCTCAGGAAAGACATATTTATTTACTTTTATCAATGAATATTTGGGATAGGAATTTTAGAAAAGGAGACCGGAAGGAGCTTTTCCCATTAACATGACCAAGAACTAGATAGAGCAGCTGGATCTCATCTAACAAAAAAACAGTTGTGCCATATGAGACTTCTTTCCCTTAAAATAATATTCGCAATTTCCCAACAGGGATTCCTCCCTGATAGTTTGCTTGTTGCAATCCAGCTCACAGTGAGTTTTAAAAATCTTTGATTTATTTTTTACACACCATCTTTATTTGCCCTTCATATTTTCCCCCACTCATATCTTTTTTGCATCTCTCTATATAGTTTCCAAGTTTTTCCAAATATCATATAAAGAAACTTGCTGTAAACAAAACCTTTGTGAGGAAAATCAGCATAAGTTTTCTGAATAAATAAGTTATGACCACAAGTCTCTTACTGAGATCAAATAGCAGCAGAAAAATGTAAGTGTTAGGGAAGCATAAAAGATTTACCAAATTTCTGTTTTGAAACATCTGGTCACTTCTTTATGTAAGAGTTGTAAAATGGTAGTGGGGATACAGACAACGTATGTATACTTTCATTCAAAATATATTCTATGTTTTCATGTGTTTCCATGGCACATTTGCTGTTACTAAAAAATTTCACATCCCTATAGACTCAGCAATAGAAAGAAAATGAGCCCAGAAATTTGAGTCAAATTGTGAGGAAGATGAAAAATGAATCACTAGGGCATCTAGACTAGATATGGAGCTGGCCAGTTAGCTCACTTGGGAGAGTGTGGTGCTGATAACAGCAAGGTCAAGGGTTCGGATCCCCATACCGGGCAGCCACCCCCCAATCACACCAAAAAAAACCCCAAAAAACTAGATATAGAAGAGCTCAGCTGAATGCTTGGCTTTTTCATGTGCTAGAAACTAGAAGCCTTAATTATGATTCATGAAGCCATTAATTCTTTTTAGGTCTGAGAGTTAATGGAATAACGATTTTTAATTGAGCACTGCAGATTCTTAAGTCACTTTTAAAAAATAAGCAAGTGCTTAAATCATACAGATAGTTCAGGAAAATGGAGATTTAAGACATAAATTTCATCAGCAATCTCAGACTCATAGTAGAAGGTTGAAGGTGAAGAAAACTATATGAGTATACAAATTGTTTTCAGAAGTAAAAGTGATGCATTAGTATGACTGAGAAACTGATGATGTGATTTAACATGCAAAATGATCTAATTCGGTATTTTCCAAACTACTTGATTAACCTGCAACTTCCTTATAATTGGAAACATGTTTTTGAAGCACAATTGTCTTATCAACATTCCTTAATTAACACGTTGTCCTAATATTTATATTCACTAGATAAATAATATGATTTTTCCATTTCCTCAGAGGCTTTGACAGATACAAATAAAATTGATGGCAGATGAAAACTAGTTGTTTTGGATCATATGTGAAATGACCTCTTCAGGCCTTTTTATTATCTTATAGCTCTCTGTCAATCATGTTGTTTATGAAATCTTCTTTAGCTAAAATTTTACTGCCAACAATTCCCTTTCCCAAATTTACTTCCAGTTCCTGTTTATATACATGCATTTATTCATTCTTTCATCAAACATCTAACATATTCCAGGTAATACATACCATACTTGTTTATATCCCTGTTTCCTGGATATGCCAGACTCAAGTTTTGCTACAAATTTTTCTCTCCCATGTGGAATTCCCTCTTTTTTCTCTTTGCCCAACTAACGCTCACCCATCCTTCAAGTGTCAGCTTGAGTTTCCTTCATGTTTCACTTTTGTTTTTGACCATTCCAAGTCGCAGTGATATTGGCCACTAAATCCGACTCATTCTTAGTGACTCTTTTGTTGTTACTTGACTTCCTTGTCAAACACGTCTCATTTGCCTACAAGTTAGCAACCTCCATGTTAGAAACCTGTGAAGTACTTTTTGCACACAATGAATATTTAGTCCTCAAAATTCTGTATTGAATGAAAGAAAGTGATTAAATGGTTCATTGGGTGACAGTGAAGAAATGAATTTGACTGGTTGCCCAGAAATCCTTAAAGCATATAAGCTATATCAGAAAAGCTGAGGGGTAAAGAAACATGACATGAGACTTACTTTTATTCAGTATCACAACAATAGCAATGATTGGAGTCTAAAAAGACCTGGAAGCTAATTCTTTTGGAAACAGTTGCCACAAACTCCCCTAGCCCATTGCAAGGAAACTTGACCTAAATCGATTAGATGGAATAGTAAGACAAATTGTTATACAGCAGGAACTTGCCCAAAGCTTGCATGCTTCTCATTGTAGACTAGCTTATGGAATCCTGAAACTATACCTCCCTCCAAAAAAGGAGCAAATGTAAGACCAGAGTTTCATATATATAAGGGGATCCAAACCCTTGACCTTGGTGTTATAACACCACACTGTAACCAACTGAGCTAACCAGCCAACCCTCATATATTTTTGCACCTGGGAAATACAGATAATGACGAAGAAGAAGATGGATATTGGAGATTAAAAACAAATATACATCTATCACCCAAATGTGCTGTATCCAGACACTTTTACAATGTAGTAACCATGCAGAAACCTTTTTCACTCCAAACAATGCATGCTTTTCTCTTCCTGGGGCTCATCTGGGTTTGTCCTTCCTGAGCTCTGCTCTGTATCTTCTACCCTGCGTAAAACTTGGCCAAATTTTTTTCACAACGTATTCAATTCTATAGCTGAGGAAAATGTCTCCCAGTTAACATTTATACAATAGATTTCATTGTCTAAACAACAACAAAAAACAAAGACAATATGGAACTTTGGGAAAAGTATATAAGCTTTAAAAACTGGTCTGAATATAGTAGTAGTTTCAAAATCTCTTAAATCAAGTGCTATAGTCTGCAGATTAACCTGTTTAGATATAGGACTAGACTCCATGCACAGTTTAATCCATGTGGTCTTTAAGGAAAGATCACTGAGACAGGTGTAGCTTCTTCACTCTTAAATACTTCCCTAATACATGGCATTTTCCTTTCTGTAACATGATTACATTTACAATTATTTGTTAAATATCTGTTTTTCCTACACTGTAAGCCAATAAGGATAGGAACTGTGTTGTTTCTTCACTGCTATATCCATTGTGTCATTATGATGTAAACACAATGACCAATAAATATGACAGCAGAATGAGTAAATGGGCACTCTGAACTCAAACTTAGATCATCATTAGGAAATATGACCATCTGATTCAATGAGCCGGTTACTAATCTCCTAACACTCATTTAATTGCTTTGGTTTTAGAGGTCACAAAAGACAGTCTGAAATGCCTCAGTTATACATATTTTTTAATTACAGTAAACTGACAAAGAATATTTCTTGGATAATAGGAAACCTCCCCCAGCTGCCATTTTGCTGTTAATGCTTTTTATATTCGTCATATTTTTGTAAAAAGTGTGCTAGAGTTTTAGGTAATATGATTGAAAGCAAAGCAAGGATGGATGTAGGAAATGGGGAAAAGTCTAATAAAATATGTGAAAGAATAAATACATTAAAAGAAGAATGAGAGAATTTTTGACAAGGTAAACCTATTAAGCATTTTCCAAGGATATCACTCATGTACCACACAAAAATAATCATTTGACAGCTGAGTCTCCATCCAGGTAGGTAATTTTTAATGGGTGAGTGGAACAGGAGACTAGAGTCTCATAGCTGAATATTTTCAATCCTGAAGGAGTCATTGCCAGATGTTCTACCATTTAATAAGGTACTTGTATATCATAAATCTGGAAAACACGGATATATCTTTTCAACATTTAAGAGAAAAATAGATGTAAAATTCTACCACAAATCTAAAAGATAGATTTTTTAAATCATTTATTAGTTGGGACATGCTATAGTTACAATTTAAATTTTTGTGTGCTTTTTAAATAGGAAAACACAATTTTGCTAAAAAGAACACAGCTAATACTTGAGAAAAAATCATTAACAGTATGGAAATTTTATAAACAAGAATGAAAACTCTTAAACCCATACACTGTCCAGCCTTACTCTGAGGGCCTTAATAATTGGTTATGAGCTCTAAATAAATGTTAGATCTAGATATAGATATCTAGAGATATTTTATATATCTCTATTTTTATTTCATTTGGAGTTAACAAGATACATTGCATATTCACAATTTTTCTATCAATTTTTAAAGATGGCTGAGCCAAATGATATCCACCTGAAATTAACCTAATGTGTGGGTAAGAGTCTAATAGGAAATATACATTTTGTTTCTTTCAATATCAACACAATAAAGTTTTAAAGGGAAAATCCATTGATCTCTCTGACTTATTTAAAATTCAACTTAAATGGTGATTATGTGTATAGGTAACTGTTATTCTGATACTCAACAATAATGACATTTACATATTAAATTACACTTTTTTCCTGCTAAACAATTTTTATTCATTTCTGGAGAAAAAATAATGTTTTGAAAGTTTTGGAGGACTCTATTTTCCCTTCTTGCTTATTGAAGTTCATACTAGTCATCTGATATCATGAACAAGCAAGAAATGGTCTGAATCTAAACAAATTTTAAAGGTTTAAAAACATGGTTTCTTGTGTTTTACTTAAAACTCAACTTATGTGAGGATTATTCCTATGGGGAACCCTTGACTGAGAGGTTAAAAAAAAAAAAAAAAAGTCTGTATGGATTAAACATTTTTTCCTACTATAAAATATTTATCCATATCTGTCAAGGGAAAAATATGTTTCATATGTTTAATGGAAAATATTTTCTCCCCTGAAAGCTGTCTTAAAGCATTTGATAAGATTTAGAAAGTTTGGGCATAAAAGTCAAACTCGAATCCATTCATCAGATTGTACCTGCAGGTGGTTATGTTGTGATAGAGAATCGATTCTTCTAGAATAGTAATAGCAAGTAATTTTCCATAGCATTATTTTTAAGGTGGCATGTGGAATTCAGATTAGTTATTTGGTTTCACTTTTTAAAAAGCAAGATATTGCCTGATTTAAACAACTATGGAAAATATCATTGTTTATATAAATGCACTTGTCATGATAGAGGGGTGGGGTATGAAAAAATACCAAAGGAAGAAAAATACTAAAAATTAAAATACGTTTTGTGTTGCTTCTCTTTTTACTTGAATCAGTTCTCAAGCAAGGATTCCATTTAATTTAAAGAATTCTTTAGAGTCTCATCACATTGATAGCCAAAATGAAGTGACTCCTAGAGGAAACATTATGTTTGTAATGTGCCTCTATTTCTGTAACCTATTTACCTCATAAAGCCTGACAGATGACTATACAGCACGGCCTCAAATTCATGCAGGGTTCATAGTAAACACTCTTGTGTGAACATTACTAACATTATATATATATTTTTTGCTGTGAGATGGTAGTTTGGAAGGGTATGTCTTAAAAGAGAAAGTGCTTTCTCTCAACATTATGAAGGTTATAAACCACTCTATATGCATTCGGTAACTTTGAAATATTGCCCAAAGGATGGTTGAGAAGGAGGTATTTCAGAATAAGATTATCATAAATCAAAAACTGAGAGTTCAAATGGAAAACCTAGATAACACATCACTTTATATACTAGTTGTTAAAAAACAGGGGCTCAACTTGAATTTTTATGTGTGTTCCCAAATATTATTGCATTAATATAAATTGGTGATCTTTGATGGCCATTTTCTTTTCTCAACCTGTGAAACTATAGTGAATGTGAGGAGTAAAAGTTATGAATTTATCAGTTAAGGAGATCAGGTGAGGGGAAAAAACACCACCATCAATCTTCTTTAAATAATCAAAGAATATATGATAATACATAATACTATAATATATGATAATACAAACGAACTGGGGGCTATGAGTAAATATTAAATAAAACATGGAACTGTGTTATTGTAAGCTTGATCAAAATTGTTTCACTCAACTATCTATAAATACATAGCATACACTTATTTCTGTTTTACTGTCTTTTTTATCAGTTTCCCATGATCTGATACATATGTGGAAAAATAAGTAGTTTGATGAGCATATATGAGATATATATGCTTCAATTATAAACAACTTATAAAATAATAAGAAATTAATTTGACAAAATAAATGCTCTTCTCTGCATATAATCACCTTGGAAGGCCGCATGCACCTTAATCCCATGATAAGAACACTATTAAAACAAATATAGAACTCTTTTAGAATTCATTTAGAGACTGGTGTAACTACAGACTGGAATATTCATAGAAACATAATGTGTTCTTTTAAAGATAAATTCCACTTTTGCAAATAGCCAGAAGTTGTAGAGAAACATTTTATTTTAATTTTTAAAAATGTGAGATTGGTTTTCCTATTTGGCTTATGACTAGGACCATGAAGTAAGCTGGAGTTTAGACCAAACAGGAATCCCTGAAGGGTAGCCCAAATTCAGAAATCTAGGGGAAAACATATACAGCAAACACTTAATTGTCCAAAAAAAACCCAAAAATATTAATTCAATTTATTATTGAAGAGGTGGTATCATCATAGTGAACCACAGAGTATGCACTGTTCTTCTTTTTCTGTCTGGCGCCCTTAATAAGTGCCATCATTGGGTTTGTCTTCCTGTCTAAAGCATCTTGCTATGCATATGAGTTGCACATAGTCCTTGACTGTGGAAAAGATAAAAGGACTTGCATAACGCTTATTGAAAGCTCTCTCTGTGAAGAAGATGTATCCTTGATTTTAGAAAAAAGATTGAGGTGTTCTGCTAAAATTGAAAGATGAAAAAATAAATTAAGGGATGTCCAGTAATTTAGAGATGATAACTGAATCTCTATAAAGAAATTAACCAGCCAGTAAACAGCAGAAGAAAGAGAAAAGCCCAGATCTAACTTTTTTGTTGAATCCTTTTCCACCAGACATTGATCTCAACATGGCATTTGTCGATGTGTATTATGAAATCCTTGTGTGTGGGTGAATAGAGAAACATCAGCTGAATAATAGTAATTTTAAGTGTATTCAAAGGTGATTGGGCAGCTTGATTGCAAAAGGGTTGAAAAATAGCCTTGTCTACCTTGATGAGATACTATAAAGAGAGTTTGGCTCTTGGATTATCACATTCAACTTTATATCAAATGTAAAAATACTTATCAAATTTCTACAGTACATAGAGCTAAAAGTGAGAGGCAATATACTAGGTGAATAAACAAGAATCCCTAAAGTACTAAAGCAATTCAAAGAAATTAGGTATGAAGAACTTAAGTAAAATGAAGAATAAATATAAATATAAATTAATGCTTGTACTCTTGTTCAACTAATCATTGCAAAAATACAGTATGTGGAAGACCTGATGTAACAGAGGCCAGAAAAAGACCTAGTGGTTTGTGTTGTTGGCAAACTCTATATGATAATACAGCCAATATGATGTCCTTAATTTTCTAATACAACTGAAAGAGGCATTAATATATTGTTTTAAATATTTCTATATCACCAGTAATTTTTTACAAAGTAAATTAAATCGAGATACCTTTATGTGACTAATTGGTAAAAATTAAAAGAATTTTAATGACCAGAATTGGCAAAAATTGGGTTATTTTTCACCCACTGCTGAACAGCAATGACAATATGCATTAAAAGTTTTAAAGAGGATATATTTTTGGCATTTATATTTTACAAATTTACATTTAGGAATTTTTCCTAAAGGAACAGTCATAAATAGGTTCAAATGTGTTTGTACATGATTAACAGAATGCTACTTATGATAACAGCAAAACAAAAACAGCCTTACTATGCAGTTAATAGGGGAGAGGCTGAGTAGCTTATGAAGAACCATCTCTTTCTTTAGTGAAACACTATACAGATATTAAGAGCCATCGTTCAATCTGGATTTTGATTTATGAAAATAAAGACGTTAAAATATGTTGTTGAGCGAAGAAAGCAGATTACAGAGTGAGTTATACGAACTCTTGCATCTGTCTCTTGATATCTGTACCTATATCATGCAATTATACAACATGCACGTTTTATATATAAAAGTGTGTTATGCTCAAAATTGTTGATTGTAATTATGGGTGTCTGATGTTTATTTCTAATTAATTATTTGTATAACTAAATAGCAAAATGAATTTTAAAATAGGCAAATAAATATTTGTAGAATTAGGAAGGTCACATGTGACCAGTGTTCAATTTCATTGCCATGTTAACAAAATATATGTTTTTTTCCCTGATTATTAAACTCATATATTCTCATAGAATAGTATTCACAAAATTCGTAAAAGTTCAGGTAAAAATATACCTCCGTGATTTTCATGGTGCTATCATTTTCTTTGCTGCCCATTAGTCAGGAAACTACCACTATAAATATTTTTGGGTGTTGGGGCTTCTCGTGTCGATGTTCATTCTAGACCAAATATTAGTGTGACTTATTCACGAGCTTCTTCAAAATGTGGGGATGTCTTAGCATATGTGTCATGAATACATACATACACACACACGTGTGTTACATTGTTGATAGAGAAGGTATACATGTTTTCAAGAAGCAACTACTTTTAAATAAATTGTGTAGTGAACAAATTCCTAGAGCCTTTCAACTGTTCCAATCCATTGCCTTCAACAGCTGGTGACCATAGCTGTTTCTGCAGGGGGACTTCGTTTAGCAAATCTTTCTCTGAGGGATGAAGGGCTATGAAGGAAGAGAGTCAGCATATTGCATGGCCAAGGTACAACTGTCAATTTAAAGGTAATTTTTTCTGAAGTTCAGATGTTGATGGAAATATACAGAATGAAAACCAAACAAAGTAACCTCACCTACATCTCAAACAAAATGGGAAAAATCCTTGCTAACAGTTGACTCATGGCAGAAAACACTATTAAACATAATAACATAGGCATAGTTCGCTTTTTCTGATTCTTTAAGTGCATTTTGAATAATAAAATACACATAGCAGTGTACATTGTGAGAATTAAAGTGATAGAGCAGTAAAACTGAAACTGTGGTATAATTTTCAATAGCCAGTAAAGATTTTTTTTTAGTTGTTAATATTATTTTTATATTTTAATTTTTAAAATTATACCTTTGTACTTCTCCTTATACGTTCATATTTAGTTTTTCCTCCCTTTTGTATCTTTGAATGCGTCCTGCTGATGTTATAGGGTCTAATGAGGTAAATTTAATTAGCAGGGAACACATACTATATTAATGATTTAAGATTATGCATTATTTTAAATTTTTTTCCAATTACATAAACTATGGCAAACGTAACTTAGTGGTCAAGAAATTTAGTGCCTGTTATTAAGTATTAGAAAATGAAAGTTCCAGAAAGGATGGGGAATTATGTAGGAGAGGAAAAAAGAATAAATTTTTCTTCCACAAAAGTATAACTTTTTCTAAGCAACAATTGAAGTAAAATTTATAGCTGAAAACTATAAACTCTCTTGTAATATGTTATCTATTGAAACAATGAAGTGCAAATTCCTGGTGAATGTTATGCATAGAACTCGTACACACAGATGATCTTATAGAGCAAAAGTAAAAATGGTCCTCACCCACATTTTAAGTTTTCACCTAAGAATTGTCCCATGGTGGTACTCTTTTAGGTTACAATGAAAGGGCTATTTTAAAACACTCAATATAACAATCTGCATGTATCTGTCCTTGACTCAAAACTAGACCCATAAACCCAGTCACTCATCCATCATCAAATATTTATTGATCATGTATAGTAAACAAGTTGCTGAAGGTACTCAAATCCAGGCACAAGTCCTTATCATGACAGTGTATAATAAAGGAGATAAGACAGGTTCAAAAATAATGTAATGCCACCTACAGAGTTAAGTACACTAAAGAGATATGAATAAAGCATCCTAGCAGTTTGGAGAAGGGAGAGATTAGTCACAGTGCAATACAGTAATCTACTGTTGGCATAGAAACCATCAGGAACTGTGGCAAATATGTGGGACACAGCCTGTGGAATCATATGACGCCTAGTTCTGTAAGACAGACAGTCAGCATATGTGAAAACGCTTTGGTCACTGATGTGATAACTGGTTTTACTTTAATCATCTCAATTTCCACATGCTTTAGTTTCTCCACCAAAGCCTTTTATTTATTTATTTTTCTTTTGCATAGGATTTTTTTTTTTTTTTGTCTTTTTCGTGACCGGTAGTCAGCCAGTGAGTGCACTGGCCATTCCTATATAGGATCTGAACCCGCGCTGCACTCTCCCGAGTGCGCCACGGGCTCAGCCGGGATTTTTTTTTTTTTAATTTAGTGTTTGATACCATACAGGATGGTATGGTAATATTTTACAAATTTTACTGAATTACTGGTTTCTTCAAAACCACAGCACATGTGGTTTTTTTGGTAGAAATAAGCCTTTGCAGATAACCCCTAGATACAAGCAAGAGGCACTGATCACTGCTTAGAAGAGTGACTCGATGTGCCCATGGCAAACACCTAGTAGAAACAGAAAAACAGACTGCGGTTACCAAATAGCAAACCTTTGCTCATGGGTTCAGGATAAAAGGACACCTTTGACTTTTCACTGACTACTTCTGAAAATTCAAGATAAGAACAGGTGCTCAGCAGAAAGTGAAAGCCTTATTCTCTTCCACAAAGTCATCTTTACTATAAACTACCATGGATACCCATGACAGTGTCATCTTATCAATATCTAGTACATGTCATAAATAGGAGGGGGAAGCCTATATTATTAAAAATTCTACTCAAAAGGGCTTTTTGTTCCCGTGAGTATAACCATAGCTCCATAAAAATCTCTTGTTTCCTTTCCAAGCCTGGTGGATAATACAGTTATTAGATTTACATTTACTGAGCACTAACATTGGGTTTCTAACCACAGAATTGATTCCATTACCCTGCGCCAAATGGACTGATGCAAAATAATTCCTTAGAAAAAAGCCAGAGGTTATGCTTTTCAATTGTTTGGGAAAAAACAATATGTCCCTCTAGGCTTCCTTATTACAGACAGCAGCAATTGACAGGCTATATTAAAGTAAGGAGCCTTGAGAAAGCTGTGTTATGAATTAAGAACAACAAGTGAATAACGTGTATATAAATGTTTCATAAGTCATCCAGATCAGTGCGAACACATTCCCCTTATTAGGATCTAGAGATATCCACCCATATTCTTTAAAATTAAAAAGTGATAAGCAGTGTACAAGAAAATGAATATCATAATTTGTTTGATGTCATTTTAATGGATTCAATTTACTTTTTTCTTTTTGCTAGTGTCGAGTTCAATTGTAGATGATATGTCTTGGCTATTATTGTAAATATATCTTTTGTGTTCAAAATTACTTACAAAATGCTATTCAGGCTTATTTCCTGTTCAGTTCTATTAGCTTAGCCCTTGAAAGCCAGCCCTTGAGTTCCTAAGATTTAGAGACAGTTTTTGAATAGTCAAGACCTCTCTATGGCACTGGGAAATTAAATTTGGTTTCTTTCCTGCTTTTGTAGAATGCTTATTCCATCAAAAGTAATTTGCTCTAATTAGGGGCTATGTGTTCTGAAAATATAAGTATTTCTTCTAGGAAAAATTAAATGTGCAGTTTTTATGTTCCTGTCAACTTCAAGAAGAAACTCATGACTGAAAACATCTGATAGAAGAATGTATTGTACCTCAGATTGGTCCCAGGAGAGATTTCTGGTCTTCAGAGGGCAGGGAAGTCTAACTAATTATCAGCCTACACGTTCTAGCCACATGGTCAGATAAGAAGTGTTTTCCAAGACTAACCTGTCTAGTATATGTAGTAGAAATTAACACTGGTTTTAATATCCTGGAACAAAGTCACCTTTTGCCTGGGGACACGACTCAGAGGGAATCTTACACCTATGAGATATGACATGAGGGATAATATCTGAAGGAATGGATGATAATCGTCATGCTGTGCAGATTTAATAGGCTGTGTTCAGCAATTGTGGAAAATATTCTACTAATTCAAAAAAATTAATGACTGCCATATCCCTGATCCTTTCTGGATCTTTATGATGTCTCCATGTTACAAAAAAAAACAGGCTGCATAAAATTGAGCTGACTGATTAATATCTTCCATTCTGTAAACGATTGAAAGTTGATCAGGCCACGCACCCTCAACTTGGAACAATTGTCCAAAAATCATGTATTATATCTGTCGGCTTTTCTAGTCAGTCTAGCTTGTTCAATAGATACTGAAATAACTAAAAACAAGGGAACAGGAAAACAAAAAAGATGTTGTAGGATTGACCTTATAAGGTATATGACATTTTAAGGCATTCTTGGTTTTATTTTGTTGTCAGCAGCTTTACATGGTCATATGAATTAGGTTACAGAGGGCCCCCAGTCTCCCTGCTGACCATGAGCCACAGCACACAGTCAGGATGTCCTGGTGGCTATCTTGCTAGTTAGATCTAGTTATGTTCATTTATGGGCCAATTACATTTTTAGTTTTAGCTTAAAAAAAACTTGCTACCTTTGAAATCAACTACAGTTTTCTTAGTTCTACACGTTGAGAAACCTCAACTGATTATGAAGCCTGCAAGTTACATCTGGCTTTATAACCCCATCCTTTATGAATTCAATGATGTATCGTTTTAGAAACTAAAGATTCAGAAATCATATCATGAAGTCACCAGTTTCCCACAGAGGCTCTTTTGTTACAGTGTAAGACATACTAGAAAGATCACTAAAATGTTGCTATAATTTCCCTGAAATTATCTCTTTACTCCTAAGGTCAATGCAGTGGTCTTCACTGATAAGAGGTATCAGTATCAGTGAGGTGTTCAAATGCTAATACAATACAGCACATAAGATAGAATTGTTGCAAATTCAAAGTCACGAACTATACTAGTGGGTATAATCTCTGTATTCACTAACCTTCCTTCTTCAATTCTCTAATCTCCTATTAATTTGTAACAATTTGATTCACGTATTAACATTATTTCTTAGATATATACCTTAATTTCAAAGTTGCTAATCAGTTGTCATGTTTAGATCACTCTTGACTATATTTATTCAAGCTGAATTTCATTTATTTTTACTTTGATATTCTCCTCTTATCTTATTGTACGTTAAAAATAAAAATACGGTTACATTTAGTGAGTCAAATAACTGTGTTTGAAACTGATTAAATTTCAGGTTATATATGATATCTTGGTTGTGTTAATCATATTTTAAAATATGATTGCATAAGTTTAGAACATGTTATTGGTGGTCTCTGAACAGATAATCCAGTGTCTAAATATCTGGCCTCTTCACTTTTAAAAATCTGCATTCTTATTATTCTTGAGCTAAAGAGTAAAATGACTCAATCATGCATGTGACATGTCTATGTGTACAAAATTTCATAGGCAATTAACTTAGAATGTAATTCAATGGGTCAAAAAATTTTACATAGTAGGTCCAGTTAGAAATTTAGAAGCATATATTCCACAGACATCAAAATATAGTTTAAAGTTAATAATGCAGTTCTTTCTCAGGCAACACAATGAACTGACTAGAATTGAAGTCTGAGGATCAAATTTTCAGTATTCTACTTTTTTTTTGGCAACTGGCTGATACAGGGATTGAACCCTAGACCTTGGTGTTATCAGCACCACACTCTATAACCAACTGAGCTAACTGGCCAGCCCCTCAATATTCTAAATTTTATTAGTGAAATAGTATTAGTTAAAAATAAGAAAAAGAACAAAAAATCAGTTACAAGAGATGCTCAAAATGGAAATATATGAATACCAAACTGTCTCCAAAAGTCACTGCATGCCAGTCAATGTTACAAGAGGCTTGAAATCACACAGAAACCATGAAACAAAGGAGAGATCAGTTTCAATTTTAATGGGCAGTTTACTTCATCCCTGTTCTGTGAGCAATCATTCAAAACAGGAGGAAAGGGGCAGAATCTGCGTAAAGTTTCAATACAGCCAAGCTTTTCAAGGTCAGAATACATTTTTTTTCCACCTTAAGCTTAATACTTCCCAAATGCCTTTTATGTTGTAAGACTTAACAGGGCGGGAAATAGCCATTGTCAGGACCTCCACTGGGGACAGCCACCCAGCATGTGCTCCCCATCAGTAACTGAACTTCAGCAATCCTACACACACCACCACTGTTTTAAGCTCTTTCTAACCTCTTAGCATTCATGCTTAGGTTTTTGTGCCTCTTCCTCAACACGCTCGTTGTCATTCCAGTAGGTCTTCCAATTATCCTAACCACATTCTTTGAAGTCCAAAACAAGACCACATTCTAAAAGCCACAGAAACTGTTGGAACAAAATGTGTTGATACTGATAGCCATGAATACTTTTGCCAATTTAAAACCACCAAACTTTGGCATAGACATGATTTTCATTTCAATTAAATTCAATATTTTATTCATTTTGTGAGAATGCACTGATAACTATGCATTTCAGTAACATTCCAATTAAAGTAACTGTGCAGAGACTTCTATGTGTTCTCATAAATGGAAAAAAAAAATTTAAACAATGCCTTGTGTGTATTTTCTCATGACTAAAACCAACTGAACTGTGAATATACCAGCCAGATACATCACTGGCGAAAATCTCATCTTTATACAAATTAGGTGGTTCACTTTTTTTCTCTCTTCATTTTACTTACTGTTATTTTTCTATCTTTTCCCCAACTAGTTTAAGTAAGCACTTCAGTACGTTTTTCATATCCACATTAGAATTTGATAGTGATTCATATTTGCTGTCATTCTACTCTTTTAAAAGTTTCAATGATTTTATAACACCACTACTATTCCAGGGCCAGTGTAAGAAAAGTTCTATTGAAGAATGTAGTTTGCAATGTTTTACTAATGAAGAAGCTTAAATGCATGTCTTAGTTGGGTAGCCTTCCCTTTATTAGAAACATTAGTGTTAAAAAGAATATTTTCTTCATTATATAGAGCTGGCCAATAATGCAAAATAAAGAATACCCTGCAGAGATATTGTTTAGATTTCTGTTCTCATTCAAAGTCATACTGTTAAGAAAAAAAAATTATTTTCTTTAACCATTTCTCAGCCATTTTAGCCTGTCTCACCATTTTTTCCCTCTCCCAAGTATGCCCCACTTATAGTCTTGCAAAACATTTTTTGAATATCAGGTGATTGTGGTTTAGATCCATTGTTTTGTAAATGACATAACTTGGCTCTCAATGAATAATAAAATACATAAATTTATTTCTTATCAATCATTTATTCATTCAAAAGACATTTGTTAAGCACAGTATAACTAATAAAAACAATAAATATTTTCATGGTTATTTATGCACACAAAATATATGTATATATTTATAAAGCATGAACTAAACTTGAACTGTTATATATAAAACCTGTAACAAAAGACATTAAAATTCTTTGTCGGCTTGAAGTATTTGTCCATGCCCATGTACTTGGCACATGACAGATGCTTAATAAGTGTTTTCCATGTAAGAAGAGGTGTAGCTAAATTATTCAAGTAATTAAGAACATCATTCCTAATTGGGATCATTAGAAATATTTCTGAAATGAAAACAAGACCTCAACTGGACTTTGACACTTGAAATCACTCTAAGATAAGCTGTTTCCTCTTCCTTTCCCCATAGAATTTTGTTTTTAAAATGGACTCATACAGAAAATTGGTACTGAGAATGGAGTGTTGTTTACAATGCATACCTGAAAATGTATAAGCAACCTTCGAACTGGGTGATGGGCAGAGACTGGAGAATTTGGAAGAGCAGACTAGAAAAAGCCTAGATTCTGGTGAAGGCTTAGAAGAGAAGATGACCAGGGAAAGTTTGGAATTTCTTAGAGACTGGTTAAATGGTGGTTACCAGAATGCTGATAGAAATACAGACAGTAAAAGCCATTCTGAGGAGGTCTCAGATGGAAATGAGGAAAAATGTATTGGAAGCTGGGGCAAAGATCACTCTTGTTATCACTGGCAAAGAACTTGGCTGAATTGTGCCCATGCTGGAGGGATTTATGGAACATGAAACTTAAAAGTGATAAACCTGGGAGTTTGGCAGAAGAAACATCTAAGTAGCATAGCATTCAGGAAGCATTCTGGCTACTTGTAACAGTCTATGCTGAGTTATGGCAGCAAAGGCATGACATAAAGGCAGAATTTATAATTAAAATGGAAGCAGAGGGTAAAAAGTTGGAAAACTCTCAGCCTGGCCATGTGAAGAGTGAAAAGGTGTCTTTGGTAGAGGAAACCAAAGTTGTAGCCCAGCAACCCTTTGCTAAGGAGATCAGGACAAAGGAACTATCAAGAGTATATTAAAAAAAAGACCTTGAAGGCATTTCAGAGATCTTTGAGTATGCTCCTCCCATCACAGGCCCAGAGACCTAGGGAAGCAGAATGGTTTTGGGGAACAGGCCTGAGATGCCCTCCACAAGCTTGCTGCCCAGAGCTGCTTGGCCTGGTGCTCCAACTGCTCCAGCTGTAGCTAAAATGGCCCCAGGTGTGGCTGGACCTGTGACTTCAGAAGATACAAGCCAGAAGTCTTGACAGTGCCCACACATGTTAAATCTGCAGTTTCGGAGAATGCCAGAGCTGTGGAGGCATGGCAGCCTCCACCCTGATTTCAAAGGATGGGGGGCCCAGGGAGAGATTTATTGCAGGGGTGGAGTCACTGCAGAGAGTGGTGCTGAGTGGAAATGCAGGGTCAAAGTTGCAGCAGAGAAACCCCACAGGGCCACGCCTGGTGGAGCCATGTGAGTGGAACCACTGCTGAGACATCAGAATTATAGAGCTACCAGCATGTAACCCCGGCGTTGGAGAGATGAAGTGTGGACCGAGCCCAAGAAAGCCACAGCAGCGGGGCTGCCTACCTAAGGACTTGGAGGTCCACCATCCATGCCTGTGTGCAGAGGATGCCAGACATGGAGTCAAGGGAGATTATTCTCTGGCTTTGAGATTTCATGCCCGCCCTGCTGAGTTTTAGACTTGTTCAGCAACTGTTACCCCTTCCTTTTGGCTCATTTCTCCATTTTTCAATGAGAATTTCTGTCTTATGCCTGTCTCACCATTGTATCATGGAAGCAGATAACTTATTTTAATTTCACAGATGAGACTTTGAACTTTTTTGAGTTGGTGCTGGCACAAGTTAAGACTTTGGGGTTACAAGGATGGAATGAAAGTATTTGTATGTAAGAAGGACACGAGCTTTGGGGTGCCAAGGGAGGAATGCTGTGGTTTGAATATCCCTCCCAAGCACATGTTGGAACTTAACCCCCAACATGGTGGCAGAAGTTGGAGCCTTTGAGAGGTGATTGGATTATGAGAACTGTGCCCTTGTGAATGGATTAATTCATTCATGAAATAATAAGTTATCCTGCAGTTGGACTGGTGACTTTATAAGGAGCACATGAGAGAGCTCTGTGACTGTCTTGCCATGAGTTGCTGTAGAGTCTGGTGAAGAAGGCCTTCACCAGATGTGTTCTCTGGATTTTGGATGTCCCTGCTTCCAAAACTAAGAAATAAATTTCATTTGTTTATAAATTACCCAGCTTCACTATTATAAGCAACAGAAATGACCTAATACACATAACAGTTGAGTTACTATATTTTAACTCATCTCTTTATAAGCCCATCTTTTTGAAGAACATGTAGAATGAAAGTTTCTCAACTGTTGCTCATGTCTCCTTAAATCTTTGTCTTCTTACTATATATGCATTTCTTCAAAATATAGATAATTGTTCCAGTCAATATTTTAAGTAATCTTGGATTTTCATCTTTATAAGCTTTTGTTCTTCAAAGAAAAGCATCATAAAGTTTATTTTATAGCTCTACTAAAGATTTCACATTCAAAGTTGGAACATTCCTGGAGGATTTTTAGAGATTTATTTATTTATTTATTTTTGTGCCAGAATAAAAACCATAATCTTACATGACATCTTAAAATGATCACCATAGAAACGTGCTCTCAAAATTTTCATCCTGAAAAGTTACTTCAATGTCATTTACAAGTATTGGTATAGTTGAATTTTGGAAGATATTTATTTAAACTTTCCATATACATACACCCCTAAATTTATGCAACTTCAAAATTCAATGTTATTTAAACTCAAACAATACTTGCCATAGGGTTATCTAAAGCAACTTGTTAGTAAAGACTGCATTATGCATGTCTGGGTTAAAACATAGATGTTAAACTTATATAATAGCTTATAAATATGTTGAATTTTGGAGAAAAATTCTGGAACATTGTGCCAATCCCTATTTATCATTCATTCATATATGATACATTACTTTACTTGTTAGGGGCTTCATAGAATTTAGAGGTAGAAAAGGGAAGAGGGTTAGTGAGTGCCTACTCTGTATCAGGCTAAATGCTAGATGCTGTGCATCAAGAGATTAAAAAGTCCTTGAAGAGCTTATAGCCTAATGAGGAAAACAGATAGATAAATAGACAATTACAATACAGCCCATTAACCATGTTGGCAGAGTGTAAATTAATAGAGTCATTCTGCAGGGCAATTTGGCAATGTAAAATGTAAAAACTTGCATACCCTTTGATCCAGCAAGTCTCCTTCTACACATCCAGCCATTTATCTCTGGGCACTTGGTTTCCTTACTCTGCTTTTCCTACAATTTTACTAGAATTATTCATTCCTTTTGCTACCAGACAAAAAGTTGTCAAGTTTAAAAACTGTGAAAGTGCATATTGACAGAGAGGACCAGAAAGACAAGAGATAAGACTGCAGTGAGATTGGGAATCTTACAAAATTCTCTGGGGAATTTGGATTTTATTTAAGGAAGTAGGAGGAAAGAGAAAGAATGAGAGATTCAAGGACTGGAAATAAAAACTCCTGGTAAAATAGAAGATAAAGATATAAGACACATTTATTAATTTACACACCCTGAAATAGATGACTAGAAATAAAAATTCCAGAATAAAGCACCACTTCCAGTGAGTCTGTCCAAGCCTACCTCATGCATGAGATTTATGGTAATTCATTATAGGTGGCCAATTTAGCTAAACGGTGAGTTTAGTCTAAGGCAGAACAGAGATTTTAAAATTACCATCTTTAAGCCTATGTTGGCCCTAAATTATCTTACACCACTTAAATTGTGGCCACCAGCTTCCAGTGTAATTTACATGCTTTGTTATCAACATGTCTGAATAGCACATGCTAAGAAGGACAAAGCTGCTATTCTTTAAGTCCTGAAACTTTGTACATCAGAAATCTTTCATCCATTATTAATTGTGAGCACCCATCATTCCAAATAAATAAATACATTTACGTTGCTTGCTAGGGTCCTGCCAATGTCTTAAATGAAACCTGGAGATATGAAAATCCCAAGGGAAAAAGAGACTCTCAGAACACGCCTTGCTCAGCAGCCCACCACACACCAGCTCCACTCACATTCTATTTAGACCATCAAGGTAGGGAAAATGAACTTGCATCACCACTAGATTATTCCAAAGATTGCTCTGGGACTCTCAAGGCAGTGGCTGATAAGCAAAGAGCAGCAAAATAGCCCATTAGGATTGTGGGTTTGCTACACTCAGAATTGACAAGGTGATAATTTGTGGTTATGTAGCTTTGGCTTTTGATACTGTTGACCTCTTTTTTCTTGAAATCCCTTCCTTTTTATGCTTGAAAGATATACATATTTCTGGTCTTCCTTTTTTTCTTTTGGACTATGCTTCTAGTTCCTACTTTTGAGAAACTCTCATTACTCATCTGCTCTGGACCTGCTTTTTCTATTTTTTTCTTTCTCTTCTTTGACCACTGTTCTTGCTTTTCCTAATTGTTCCTCTTCTAAATGTATTTTTACACAAAAGTACATCTCTGCCTGTCTTAGTCCGTTTGTGTTGCTATAACAATATACCAGTCATGCATTGCTTAATGACAGGAATAAATTCTGAGAAATGTGTCTTTAGGCGATTTCCTTATTGTGCAAACATCATAGAGTGTACTCACACAACCTAGATGGCATAGCCTACTACACACCTTAGCTATATAGTATAACCTATGGCTCGAACCACCGTCATATACATGGTCCATCATTGACTGAAACATCATCGGGCGGTGCATGACCATACATAGACTGAGTAATTTATAAACAATAGAAACTTATTTCTCACAGTTTTGGAGGCTGGGAAGTCAAAGATCCAGTCACCAACAGATTCAGTATCTGGTGAGGGCCTGGGTCTCTGCTTCCAAGATGGTGTCTTGAACACTGTGTCCTCACATGGCAGAAGAGATGGAAGAGCATTGGATGGTGGAACTCCTTCCCTCCAGCTCTTTTACAAGGGCAGTCATCCATCCTTGAGGGCAGAACCCTCATGGCCTAATCACTTCCTCAAGACCCCACTTCTTAACATTATTGCACTGGAGATTAAGTTTCAACATGAATTTTGGAGGGACACAAACATTCAAACCATAGCACTGCCCCTCCTTCTTTCCATCTCTCTTCTCACTCTCTTTCTGCACACTCATCCATTCCAAAGCTCTCACAATCACTACTTTTTTTTTTTGGCAGGTATCAACTCATTCTTTGCAGCATCAACTCTGTCCCAAACAGAAACTCACACATTTCCATCTGCCTCTGGGATATCTTTAAAACTTGCTGTTTCACAAACCAAATTTGCAATGTTCCCTCTGACACCAGCTCTATCTTCTGACTTTCCTATTTATTAATGTTAACACAGTTCCTCAAACCATCCAGAGTCACTTATGAGTATCACTGCCCCATGCTATTCGATTTCCATCAATGCCATCATCTATGAGGATTCTATCACATAAGACAAAAAAAGAAATGATAGTTATGATCTCCATCCACTATTATAAACCCTAAATTTACAACTCTTCTAACAAAATTAGAACTCCTATGATTACATAAAATAGATCTTTATCTTTGAGCTACTGATTGTTACTGACCATTAAGGACAAACTTGATTAAGCAAGAATTTGTTGCGTTATAGAAGCTAAAGGACTGAACTCCTTAACGCAGATTTCAAGGATTTATGAGTCTGTCGTATACTAATTTATGATGTTAAAAAATAACATGTTTTGTGTAAATGTCACAACTGCTTTGAAATAAGAATTTGAAAGCTTAACATTTGAAAATTACGTAAAATTATTCTTCATCGTGTGTGTATATTAGGTTTTCTTATAAAAGTTTATTTATTTTTAAATGTCCAAAATTTTAAAAAGGAGTAACTTAAAAAATATTTTGCAGTGGCTTTATTAAAAAATGCCCCAAAACACCGATGGATTACAACTTATATTCTAGGTTATGTGCCTCTTCCTTTGTGATCTAGTTTGCTTACTGTAGAGTTTACCAGAAAATACAGTAATGGTGGGCCGAGCCCGTGGCGCACTTGGTAGAGTGCTGCGCTGGGAGCGCGGCGACGCTCCCGCCGCGGGTTCGGATCCTATATAGGACTGACCGGTGCACTCACTGGCTGAGTGCCGGTCACGAAAAAAACGACAAAAAAAAAAAAAAAAAAAAAAAAAAGAAAATACAGTAATGGTTAGGTGTAAAATAGGCACTATCTATTCATATTACTATAATACATTCTTTTTCATGTTATTAAAGTGTCAATAGGTCATTTACATATAAATTTATGTGCTATTAATATATGCAATTCAGAGCTGTTTTTTACTTAATTCATATTTTTGCAATACCTATGGAATCAAATTTATGCAGTGTCAGTTGTATTTCCTTCAGGAAGATATACCCATTCCTACATTTTGTCATAGTGAGGATGAGATGATGTCACCTTCACTCTAAGTAGAAAGATTATGGAAATGCCAAAAACTGCCAATAATTTAGACTTTGTTGGAAATAAGCTGCAATGGAGAGGAATGTATCTTTAGTGTTTAGATGCATGTTACCTGAATACTGGGGACTTATGCACCTGGGCAACACATGCAGAGAAGATGAACATGTAAAAGATGGTGTGATATTAAATGAGTCCTTTATTTTGCACCTGGTATGACAGCAAAGGGTTTGCTGATTTTGACTGAATCTCCTAAAAATTTAAAAAAGAGAGAGAGAGAGAAGAAAACAATTCCTTCTTATATAATTTTAGAAGAAAGGATTTCTTTTCTTTTAAGGCAGGAATAGAAATACATTGGTGTGACTAAAATAAAAGAAATGTTTTGCAATTAACCTTGAGTAACTATCAGATTCTAACAGAAATGTAAGACTATTAAAAAAACATGGTTAGATAGGAAAGAAGTTAAGAGAAATAAGTATTACCCCATTCTGAAATAAATATTATCTGATTTTTTAAGCAAAAAGAGCATTTATTGAGTGTCCTCTATGAGCTACACCATATGTCCTCCACGTGGAGAAACCAGGTCGTGGTACAGTGATGAGTATGCTTATTACAATGTAGCTAACGTCAAATGTTAGTTTTGTGGTAGCCTGTTTCCTTTAGCTTTATTATTTAATATAAGCCAAAAAATGTATTAACTTGATTTAAAGTTAGACAAAAATTAGGCTTTTTTCCAGGTTCAGATACTTTGCAGTTATTTTTCTGCAACAACATGACTTTACTAAAAATGAACAATAAAATTGATCCTTCATTCTTCAGTTTTAAGTAATGCACAAAACGAGTACAAATAGGCACTTAAAAGCTTACAAATATCATACCTCTGCCTACTGTAATTCTCATTAATTCCAGCTGAGGCAAGCTGTTTGATTTCTGAGGTTCCCACAAGCAGCACTTCCATGCTTAAGGCTTGTCTCTGGCTGGGCTGGGTCCCGCTGCTGGTCAGCTCTTGCCTCTGGTACCTCAATACTGCAGACTACCTTTGGTATTAAATTCACTTTAATCAAATGCCCAAGCCTTGTTAAAGATGTTATTCATTTTGACATCCGCCTTTCTCATAAGACCCATTCAGTATTTCCCTTCAGCCTCTTTCTACAGAAGGAGCTGGTCCTCTGTTCCCTGCAGCTCACGTCTTTCTCCACAATGGCGTCTCTCGTGGCTTCCCCAAATGACCTCGTTACTAGCAGGAGGCAGATGATTAGCTTGAATCTCTCTCCCATGCCTTATGAATCATTTATTGGGCACCTGCCAAGTGTCACATACTATGCTAACTGTTCTCTCTCCATTATTTCATTCAAGCTATAGGTATTTACTAAAAGGCCATGGGTGCCAGGCACTACTCTCTGAACAAAACCACAGTATCAAGTGAGATAGACACACTCCCTTTCCTCAGGAACCTGCTAGGCCTTACCTTAGAGCATGGAATAAATGCTAGAGACTACTGATTGCAATTCCACATCTCTGGATTATTTGAACTGATCCAATGATGTAGTGCATTTGTAACTGAGACAAGATAAAGTTCTTTTAAAAAAGTTATTAAGAAGATTTTGGTGGTTATCATGATTGAATCTAATTGCAGCAGCTGAGTGAAAACTTCTGTTGATATTCTTATGAGAAGAGTCATCTAAACAAAGCTTTATTTGGGGGATAAACAGAAGTAGAATTGGGTGTTAAGAAGAGAAAAAGGAGAAAAACAGATGGCAGATCAGGATAGTGCTGCAGAGTAATCTTGGGATACAAAATGGAAATTGAGGCCCACTGTGCAAAGTATGTCTGGATACTGAGGGATGCTCATCAAACTTGAAACTTCTACTTTATTCTGATGTGCTATGGAATACTCCACATGAGAAAAACCCACAACTCTTAATTAAATCAATTTACTAGTTAACTCATTTATTCTCTCTTTCTCTCTTTTGAGAACTTATTATAGAGTATCCTATAATTATATGCAAGAGATACTGTGGTAATACAGACCTAAATCTTTGTCCTCCCGAACTAGTGTGCATGGGGGGAGGGGGGAGAAGGGAATGAAGCAACACACTGAAATAAGCACACAACTATATGTGATGATTTTAGACAGTGGCGAGTGCTAAGGGGAAATTAAAACTGTAGATGGGATGTGACCAGGATGAGGTCATGTTAGAGAGTGCCTCTGCGCTGAGATGGTCTGAAAATACCAGATGTTAGATATGTGGAGGAGAAGGAGTGGGATCATTCCAGGCAGGGAGAACAGCAATTGCAAAAGCCTGTGTCTGGAGCAAGTTCAATGTGCCCAAGGGACCTGAGGAAGGCTAGTCTAGCTGGAGAGAGAGAGTCACCACTGGTAAGTCTGTAGAGTTAGGTAGGGCTCAAGCAGGTTGGTCTGTATGCCCTGGTAAGAAGGCTGCATTCTTTTCTATCTGTAATGAGAAGCTCTGGGATGGTGCAGCATGACCTGATGCAAACTTTAAAATCTGGCTGCTCAGTAACACATTGCCAAGAGCAGCTAGGTGGCTCCTGCAGAGGACAGGCAAGATATGATGATGGCTGAGAATAGGGGGGAGCAGTGGAGATGGGAAGACATGGTCATGTTGAGAGTGGATTTGAAAGCAGAGCTATCAGAAATTACTAGTGGACTGAGTGTGTCCAATGAGAGAAGGAGAGGAATCAAGGACACCCCCAAGTTCTCTTGTAGGAAAGCTTAGTGGATGGTGGGGCCTTACTAGAATCAGCAATGACTGAGGTAGGAACTGCTTTGGGAAGGGAGAGAAACCTGAGAAGGTTCGAGAACCTTGCTGTACAGGAAGACTATCCATTCAAACAACATGCTGTATTCATTACATTAATAAAATACAGACAAAGATTCTTCCATTGCAAGATCCAGATCACTCCATATCGAGGTCTTTCAACCGCAACACTATTGATGAGTTGAGCCAGACAGTTATTTCTTGTGTCCTACAGGAAGCTACAGTTTTGCAACTTTTGTTGAATTCATACCAGCCTTTAGGGGTTTGAGAAGCAGTGGAGAGTTGTAGCCCAAAGCTGTATTTTCAGATTTTGAAAAACCTGAAAACAAGCATTCCAAAATTTGGTTGCATAATTATTCTGTATTTAAAAAATCAACTAAAAATATTTTGGGAAGAAATAAAAATCATCTCTAAGTGGCTGCTTGTGGTAGACAGAACAATGGACCCCCTGTTTCTGGATGTCCATATCTTAACTGCTGAAATCTGTTAATAAGTCATGTTTCATGGCAAAAAGGATTTCTGATGATGTGAATAAATTAAGGATCATAGATGCAGAGATTATCCATGATTATTATCTGGATGGGCCCAAGAAATGACAAGGACCCTTAAATGATGGAAGTAGGAGGCAAAAAGTCAGAGTCAGAGAGAGATTTGAAGATAATACACTGGTGTTAAAGATGGGGGAAAGAGTCACTAGCCAAGGGACGCTGGTGTCTTCTTGCAGATGGACAGGGTGAGAAAATGGACTGTCCCCCAGAGCCTCTGGAATGAATGGAGCACTGCAGACACATTGATTTTACCCAGTAAGACCCATTTTGGACTTCTGATCTCCAGAACTGTAAGAGAATAAATCTGTGTTGTTTTAAGCCACAACATTTGTGGTAATTTGTTACAGCAGCAATAGGAAACTAATACATTGTTTTATAAGAATACACTGTATAGAGTAAACCATTCTTCACTAAAAAGTTGCTATTCTTAATGGTAAGAACAGATCTTTTGATTAACTTATGTCAGAGTTTGCCACTTACGAAGAAGCTAAGAAAAATCCATTTGAGTATTTCTACTCATAAGTATTTTTCACTGGCAAGTTTTAACTTTCAAATGGTATTTTGTTCTCACAAAATACCTTCAAAACATCTTCAGGAAGCATCAGGGTACTATTGAAATTTCCTCAATGACAAATAATCTCTTTTGATATTTCAAAAAAGGCTTTTATGTAAATAATGTCAGAGATTTGAAAAATAGCATTGAGCACTTGTATTTGATTCAAAGATCATAAATTTGAATACATGAATTCATATAAATTAGCAATCAGTCTGAAAACTTGTTTTATTTATTTTTTTCTTGCTTCTTATCATGAAAAATAAGAACTACATTAATCAAAAAATAAATGCAGTGAAAATGAAATGCAAAAATCATCTTCATTAATATACTTAGGGTAAAATTTCAAGTACACAAGTTAAAAAAAATCTAACATTTGAACCTCCATCACCATCGCCATTCATTCATTCATTCATTCATTCATTTTGGCCTTCACTCACTCAAAAAGATTCTCATTTAGAAATTCAGAGAATATCCACAATTCTTTGTACCAGGAACACTGACTTACAGTAATAATAAGTATAAGTAAAACCAGTAGTTTCTACAAGGGAAAGATACTTTAAACTAACTTGTAAGTTATACTTGGATTAAAAAGTGGAA
This sequence comes from Cynocephalus volans, assembly GCF_027409185.1. Taxonomy (NCBI): domain Eukaryota; kingdom Metazoa; phylum Chordata; class Mammalia; order Dermoptera; family Cynocephalidae; genus Cynocephalus; species Cynocephalus volans. Next base: position 18,649,880 of record NC_084466.1, read on the forward strand.
CTCACTGAAGATGTGTTATGGCACCTGACTTCCAATCTGTTGTGATATATGAGTCTTTGGAAAAGGGGCAAAATGCATCTGACATCAAAATTTACTCTATTGTGAGGTGTTATTGTGAAATCCTGGTGCAATGTTTAGTCTGATTTTACACAAAGATTGTGGGAAAAGACGATTAGTGCAGATCAAATGGGTTATATTAAGGACAATTGATTATCATCTTCTCTGAAGTCATTATAGTTTAATAAACTAGAACTGTGATCTGTGTTTATTACCTTAAAGAGCTAAAGGAAACATGATTAATAGTCTGAGCTCAAAGCTAGGGCTTTACAAACAGTATCTTACTTAATCCTCACAACACTCCCTAGAGATAGGTGTTAGCAACTCCACTCTATAGTCGAAAAACCTGGAACTCTGGGTATTTAAGCAAGTTGCCAAAGGTCAGACAACTAGTAAGTGACAAAGTCAGAATTCAGAAAAATGCAGACTTGAGTCTGTCTGACACCAGAGTGTGTGTTGTCTGTTGGATCTTGTCCCTCCCACTATTTCCTGCCTCTTCCCCATTTTTAGAGACATTATGCGCAGCTGCCAAATGATCAGTGATGTCATACAAAATCCAGCCTCAGAGTAGCAATTAAGAATTTTAATTGTCCTGCTTTTGCTTAAAAAAAAGAAATGGATAGCTTAGAAATAAAGACTTACTGTTAAGAAATATCAATGTAATTCAATAGAAGTCACTATAGAGACCCCATTAAAAGCACCCATTACAGTTTAATTTTAAATGTTGAATTTTTTCCACATATAACAGTGTTAACACTTATTAACATGAAATTAATATATCTATAGTTAAGATGTTTTGACTTAATAACTCTAGGGATTTTTAAATGTAGCTGCAAAATCATTGACATGAAAAAAGTGGAGACTAGTTCCTCTCCCCTTAAATTGGGCTGGCTGCTATGATTTGCTTCTGGTGAATAAAATGTGGCAAAAGTGATAAAATATATCTTCTAAAGCTAGGTTAGAAAAGATGATAGAGTTTCTGCCTGGCTCTTTCTCAGGACCCTCACTCTTGGAACCATGTACAATCTTGTAAGGAAACCCAGGCTACATGGAAGTCTACAGTCAACAGACCCACTGAAGACCTAGCCAGCCACCAGCACCAAGCCCCAGATGTGTTAGTGAACAAGGCTCAGATGATTCCAGCTCCCTGCTCTCCAGCTGGCCCAGGTGAATGACATCCACTGAAATGGAACACGACTGTCCCTGGGGGCCCTGCTCAAACAAAAGATTCATAAGAAAAACAGATATTGTTCCTTTAATTTAGTAAGTGTATTAATTTACTAGGGATCCCATAACAAAATGCCAAGGACTGAGTGACTTAAACATAAGAAACTTATTTCACCAAAGTTCTAGAGGCTGGAATTCCAAGGTCAGGGGTGGTTTCATTCTAAGGCCTCTCTTCTTGGCTTGTGGATGGTCATCTTCTCCCTATGTGTTCACGTGGTCTTCTGTGTGTGTGTGTGTGTGTGTGTGTGTGTGTGTGTGTGTGTGTGTGTGTGTGTGTGTATCCTAATCTCCTCTTCTAGCAAAGACACCAGATTAGGGCCAACTCTAACAACTACATTTTAACTTAATTACCTCTTTAAATACCCTATCTCTAAATATAGTCACATTCTGAGGTACTAGGAGCTAGGGCTTCAACATATGAACTTTAGGGGTACACAATTCAGCCCATAACAGTAAGTTTTTGGGCATCTTGTTAAACAGTAATATATAACTAGAAAAACATCAATACTGTTTTATAATATGAACTACCACATTTGTATTCTCCAGCATTTAGGAAATGCATTAATGTCAGTATGGCACAAGGCAATTGGTTTTGGAAAAAGAGCAGTAGGAGTACTTAGTAGTAATAGTAGTAGTATGTAGCATTTGTAGCAGTGGCATGCATCCCAGTAAAAACAACAAGGAAGATTATAAGAGCCTTCATTTATCGAGACATGCCTATGAACCAAACTATTCACTAAGTACTTGGCACACAAGATCTCGTTTAATCCTTATACCAACCTAAAAATAAAGTATTATCATTCTTGGGTTACAGTCAAGACAACTTGAGGCTCCATGAAGAGGGAAGGAAGAAGAGAAAATGAATATTGTGGTGTCCCCAAACCTTAGAAGTTCAGATGCTTCACTTAGCAGGCAGTTATGGACTGAAATGCTGGTTCTTGCAAACATTTTTTGATCTTGAGAAACTTCACGTAGGTGACTTGTGTGAGGTCAGGTAAGGCTGAGCTAAGATTAAAACTGCTCTCTCCTGCCTCAGGGTACTACTGTATTCCTTCCACCATAAATATCCTCTTTTTAAAAATATTCTTTTTAAACTAGCTGTAGAAGATATCAATCAAAATTTGTTCATTTACTTATCTCTTTTATTTCTCTATTGTACTGAAAAATTACAAAACCGTACCACCCACTGGAAAGAACATCTTTAGAGTCAGCGCAGCACTGGGTAGGCAGAAAACACTCCTCACTTCACAAACAGGCTAGAGGAATTACTGGTTGACCCTTGAAAATTGCCCTCTATTTGAGATATTTAGATGCTGGAGTTTTCCATGTATGTGTGTTAAGTTGCCAAGAAATGCCTAAGAACCTGAAGCCAGGCACAAATTCTGAGGTAATGCAATGCAATTTTAAGTTAACTCTGTAAGCAGCCTTTGTATTTCTGAAATAACAGTTGATAATGACACAAAGGAAGGAAATCATGGAATCTTTATTCTGCATCATATGATTGATTCCTGATACTATGATGTTAGCAGAGAATTTTCTTTTTGTAACTCTCCTTCTTGGCAGTGACAATCTCATGGGGTAGCAGAGGGACCATGTCAGACTACCACTGCTGAGAAAACTGAACAGGTTAGTTGGACTGACTACAAACACATGCCACATCTCTGTGCACTGTCTCAGCCCCAACTAAGAGAAATCATCTTCTCAAAGGTGATCTACGCCTATACTGAGTCAACCCTGTCTCTCCCTTTTGGAGTTAAATTGGAAAGTAAACCAATCAGCTTGCAAGGTGTAGTAATGTGTAAAGCACTTTCCCCACTCAGGGCTGTAAAAAGAAAGGGGCTTGAAGCTGACAGCATGCAGTATTAAAGAGCTAATCACATTCAAAGAACTTTGCTGCATCACTTAGTTGCATGGCTGTATTAAACGGAGTTGGATTTTCTAAGGTCTTATACCCTGAACAAAAATTAAGTTTTTAAATGGTGCATTAAGAGTGCCTCACTCAGTTAAGCTCTATGTAAGAAATGGAAGCATTACCTAACTTCCTCTCCTCCTATCTGCAACCAGCAGTATCTATCAGTTGTAAAAAAGAGAACAGAGGGAAATACTTGCATTTAGAGTTTCTGTTGTTGGTCAGAGTATGACTTACATATATTCAGGGGTGGTCCAGTCAGGTTAAAATCCTACATCAATACATTTCATTTATCTTAGTTTCTGTTTGGTTTGGTGTATCTGCTACCCTCTCAAACAATATTTATAGTATGTAAAATCCCCTTCAGCAACGTCTTGGTGAGACAAATACTTCTAGACAGTAGCTGATATCTGCCTGAGGATTTCTTTTTCTGCTTGGTGGTAAGAGAGATAGAGAGAGACCTTTAAATCGAACCTATAGCCCAAGTTAACTCCTTCCTTATCCCACACAGACCAAAAGTAAGGATGTCATTGATGAGAAAAAGAACATACCACTATGAATTTCTATATAAAAATGCACATTTAAGTTAAGCAATACTCTAAGCCAAATTATTAACTTGTTTACTATTTTATAATTTTAATTATTAATTAATTATTATAATTCTTAATGCAATTATTATTAACTTAATAGAAAAAGCATAAGAAGATATAACTATGCAAGCAGAAATCTTAAAATTTATAGTATAAGCTATTGGGATTTGGGGTCTAATAGTGTCAAATCCCAAATATTCAAGTGTGCTGGAAACCCAACAAACCCTACTGAAAAAGAAAAGACCAGATGAGGTTCAGCAGAGAACAAAAGTTGATAAATCAAGTCAGCGTTTATGAATATGATATGTGGGCTCCATGGGGAAGAGGCATTGTGGTCTAATCCAGAAATGTTATACCCCAAACTTTAAGCATTTCTGAAGTTTCCCTCAAGTGTGGAAACATCTGTCACTTGATCCTGCTTCTAAGGAAATCCATGGAAGTTTTCCTCAAGCATTCTCCAGGGCAACATCAAAAGATTTCACTCCGATTTCCATGTTTCTATGAAGGAGGAGAGGCATAAACATCCATTGTTTCATCTCTGTGTAACTCCTGTTTCCCTTATATAATTCTTCAAATCCATGAAGGCTTTAGAGCTTGGTGCAACAACAAGGCTTGGACTCTGTGCAGCTCATTCTGAAGAAAAGTGTAAGACTGAAAGGACAATTGACTATTTAAGCTTCAAGGAGGAAGTTCCTACACTGACTTAGAATGTGCCACATAAAAATTGTGGTGCTAGGTGCTGGGAACAGGGAGATAGATAAGAAACAATTTTAATTAATTTGAACTATTCACAGTGGGGTAGGAGAGGCAAATAGGTTACCAGACAACACTGCTCTTATAAATGAAGTGCTCGTTCACTCCACTGGGGGCATGTTGGCAAGGTTTTCAGAGAAGAATTCACACCAATGAAATAGTGAGCCTTTACTGAGAGCGTTTAACAGACCAGACATGGTGCTGAGTGCTTTACACCCTTCCTTATTTACTCTTCTGAATGAATTACGAAGAGGGCTTGATTATTAACCACATTTTAGAGATAAGGAAATTGAAGCTTGAGGATGTTGAGTAACTTGTCCAACATCTTGTAGCTAAGGAGTGTCAGTCAAATCTTAAACACCTGCCCACTGACTCCTCCGCTCATGGGGTGTCACATCCTGCCTCACCTGAAAAGAACAAACACAATTTATCAAGCAGACCATGAAGTGCTCCAAGTTTTCTACAAAGGGTTTCCTATAACAGAAATGTAACCCATAACACTGTTGCCCAAAGACACTTCACCGTAATATAAGCAACCTTGTGTTATACTTGGGGATATTCTGCAAAAGTTCCATGTAAATGAAATTTTTGGAAATAGCGTCACTTTTTGTTTCAAACAAAAAGATAAAGTATATTGAGTTATACATTCAGTCATCCTCCACCCTGTGCAAGTGCTGATCTGCCTTCTGCTAGCTAGATAAGCTCTATTTTGGTTTCAGTATTCCAAGTAAAGGGACAATCATATAGTAGACACTCCTTTGCGTGTGAATCCCTTAGCTCAGTATAACATCTTTGAGATTCATCCATCTCAATCCATGTATCAGTATTTTGTTCCTTTTCCTGCTAAGAAATATTCCTTGGTATGGATATACTACAATTGTTTATCCACTCTGCTATTGAGTTGGGTTGTGTCCAGTTTTTGGCTGAAAACAGCATTACTATCAACGAGGAATATTGAAGCTTACTCTGGAAAAATAAACTATGAATTATCCCATTATTCATCTGCTTTTCAAAGTTTGTGGAGCTCTATGTGCTTTTGTCTTGGACACACTGGTCCTGGCTCTTTGGTCCTGGCTCCCAGGCCTCTGTCCCTCTGCTCATCACAGACCCTTAAGCTTCAACTCATATCCTCTATTTCTGCATGGTGCATATCCAATTCTGATCCATGGCTTTTGGTTCTATTCCAATCACATGAGCTCAGAGAATCCCATCTATCTAAATTGACTTATAGTAATATCTCAATCCAGTCACCATGAGCTGAAGGCATGTGAGAGTAGCAGTGAGAACTGGCCAATTCTCCCAGATTATCCATCAGCTTTTCCTTTGCCATAATTTCCAAAATTAAGGGACATCTGCCTTTTAAGTAGTCCTCATTCCCACAGGCAATGAAAACACATTGGATTAGTAAAGAAGAAAATTGCAATGCATGAGATGAAGAAATATCTTTATTATCTGGTTCCTTGAGAGAAGGTAAAAATGGGAAAGTCAGTTTGGTCCTGCAAAGCCAGTTTCATAATAAGGATGACACGGGGTGGCATTTTCTGTGCCACACCCCTGGTCAAAGGCTTCATCTCACAGATGCAAGGTTACAACCTCTGGCTTTTAGCTAAATCCTTCCAGCAGATGCACAATGAGGCATCTGGAAAGCCGCTTAAATGAACTGCTGCCTTTCTGCAGAGAGAAGTGATCAGGACCTTCTGGTGTCTCATGCATTCCATTATTATTGGCAGGTTGGGTCTGATGGCATGGAAATGAGCTGAACCCCCGCAAAAAGATCTTGAAGGAGGTCAGACATTTGTCATTGGCAATAGACGGGAAACTTGCTTTTTATTTGGCCGCTTTTTTTCCCAGAGAGTCAGTTCCATTGAACTTGAATTGACCCATGATTATAATAGCCATTTTATCTTCCAACTGGGGAAGAGGAAGATTTGGGGACAATACATTTACTGCCTTTTCTAAGGGCCTTGAAGAAACTTTTATAAACCGTATCTTCTCAAATGTCTCCCCAACTGATTTTAGTATTGCTGGGTGTCTTCTGCTGCCATCCAACTGTGAAGCAGTGTCCATTCATTAAGGCATGTAATGTCCTAAGCCCTTTTTAGTGTATACAGTGTAAAAGTGAATAAACAAACCTATTTGAGTGTATATTGAAATGTATATATTGATTATCTTTACAAAGAATCTGGGTATCTAAAATCATAAGTTCTCACACAGCAGGAACCATCTCTATGCATCATTTATGACCCACTCAACACAGGATTTGGCCTCCAGATACCTACACTGCAGTACAGTGGTCAGAATTCTATGTTTGGGGCAGGCATACAGGTCACATTCTAGTTCCACGTCTTCCTAGCTTTGCAAACTCTGGCAGCTAGCTTGGCGTCACTGTGTCTTGGATTTACCATTTGTAAAACGTGAATGATAATATAGTAACAGTAACTATCTTATAAGGTCATTGTGAAGATAAAATGAGATAACAGATGCTTGGCACAGAGGAAGTGCTCAATAAATATTAGATATTATTATTGCTCTGTTAGATCCTGTGGAGTCTAAAATAAATAAGTGAAAGGCTGTATCTCCTTCCGTAAGAAATATTTAATAAAGTTGAGAGATGGCATGGTAAGGCCTACATAAAATGAAGCAAGGAGGGTACCAGGCAATATCGTACTTTATCAGCATTCTACACTGATGTAATCAGGTTTAAATAATGTGTCATATACTCATGGGTTGCATATGGCGCTGTGTTAATTGTGCAGAGCAGTCATTTATTAAAACAGCAGTTGGAGCAGCTCTGGAGTTTTCTGTGAGGGGAGATTTGAGAAGAGCCATTTTTTACACATGGGGAAGCATCAGAAAGAAAGTTATTATCTAATACCTTAAATAGTACATAATCACATACAATGAAATCAAATATTAATTTGGTTATTAGGTGGGGATTTTTATTCACAATGCCTAAGTATTTGCCGTTGTTGCTAATTTAAAAGTCAGCAACACAATAGCATATCCAAAATACAAAGAAAAAAAAAAAAAACTGGGGAATTTTGCTCATAGAGTTGACTGAGCCCATCATCAGGCAGCAATGTATTTTAAGAGTTTTCCCTACAAAGGCAAAATGACAAAGCATTTCATAAATAGGACAGTCATATTTTAAGCTTTTTTCTTTTCAAGTACTGATTTCATTTTTTATTTACCCAGTACAGAAGTTATTTCCCAAAACATTCCTGAATGAATCCAGCAGACTACTTCCTCCTCTTGCAACACAAATTCACATATTTAGTGGATCCCCATTTAATATAGGACTTTCTGAAAATCTGAGAATTACAGTGGAGGACTAGACTCACCTATCTTATAAATTGTACCCTTCTATTGGAATTCTGTAGGTCATAAACACCAGGAAGACATTATTTACATCAGTGTAAACTACAACAGAGAGGTTTATGATGTCACAATGGATAAGAGTTACATTTATGACTATCCAGTGAGGGGCACTACTTTAGCTATAACAAACAGCTTTCATCTACCATACACTCAGCTTAACCAGTTTATTGCTTCCATTAACACATAATGTGTGAAGAATATGCTTAGAAAATATTAAAAGTCTGAAAAAAATCATCAGGCCTATGGTTGATTGTGGCATAAGAACATCGTTTCTTAGGATTTAACAAATTACTAATAGAAATGATGAATATTTCATTTTCTACTTCTGAGTAGTTTACAACAGAAATTGGCAGACTTTAACAGTAAAGGACCTGACAGTAAATATTTCAGGCTTTGCAGGCCATATGGTCTCTGTTGAAATTATCCAACACTGTAGGGAAAAAGTGGCCATAGCTAATATACTCATATAAATAAATGGGTGTGATTGTGTTAAAACAAAACATTATTTCCAAAAACAGCCTGCAGAAAGGCTTTGGTCTTCAGGATGTAGTTTGCTGACTCATCCTAGAATGAATTAATTTGAAAGAAATGTTTTTACTCATTGGTTGTCCCTAGTCTGTCTTGTAGCTTTTGGTCTTAGTTTTTACAGCATATATCATCTCACCTTGATTAAAATAAACAGAGAGGCCAGAACTGGAAGGGACCTGTTCCTGTTCCTGCATTTCCTTAGCTATGGGTCACACAGCATGTGAGCGTTCATTCCTTGGGCCAGACAGTGTTAGGAGTGAGGAATACAGAGCTGAAAAAGTGACAACTCCTTTCTCTTCTCTAAAAAGATGCTATCAAAAGAGTGGGTTTAGGCAGAGTGAGAGAGAAAGAGATAAAACAAATGGCAAATACTTCGGAAGGCCGTAAACTTCACAGGGAAAGAAAGCAGAGAAGCAAACAAATAGAATGTACTGCAGTGGGAACATGAGGGAATAATAAATGTCAATAGGGTATTACTCTGGAAGGTTCGTGATTGGATTTGCCTCTTTATATACAGTGGCAAGTAAGCTCATGGTCCAATATATTTTGGCTGATACTGTTTTCTTTATAGCTACTTTCTCCTACTTGGTGGGGGCAGTATACATATGGTTCCCAGTGATACAGACAGGATTTTATTCTCAGAATTGAGATTTTGGAGTGGACTGAATGCTTTCTAGGGCTTATGCATCACATGCCCCTTCTCCTCCTTATATGCAATCCATGTTGTGACTCAACTTGCTGCCTGTATCAGATGTGATACCCTGAAGGCCTTTACGTTCTGGCTGGCCCCCTACATAGACCCCCTAAATATTAATTTGTGGAGCAATAAAAAAGTGGCAATATCTCCCCTGCAAAGAGGAAGATCCATTCTCAGACTCACTTATTTTCCCCATAAGTCCGCTAAACTTTCAGTGAGTAGTGCGAACTTTGCAACACTGCCTTCCTAAATACTTTAGAAATGGCATTTAGCTGTTACTGTGGAGAGAACTTGAGAAAAATTGAACACTGATAGAATTACATTTGTTCTTCATTCAATCTTGGTGAACTTCCTAAGCACTAGAGCATATTGCTTTTACTGTGCTGTCATTTCTGAAAAGCAAATTGCACAAAAACTTTTATAATCACCCAAGAGAACTTCTAAGTGGGTTTAGTGTCATTCCATGAGTAACAACACTGACATGGGCTTTATGGTGTCCCAGGCACTTCCATGCTCTGTGACTCATGTAATCCTTACAGCAGCTCAGGGAAGGTCAGAGAGGCAAGTGTGACCTTCCAGGATTTTAGATCACTTGACATAGTTGACCCTCCACATCCACAGGTTTCATGTCCATGTACCCAACCAAACACAGATTCAAACTGTGGATACAAAAGACTGACTGCAGTACTCCATTTTATATCAGGGACTTGAGTATACCTGGATTTCAGTATCCTCATGTGTCCTGGAACCGATCCTCCGTGGACACCGAGGGATGACTATATAACGCTTTTGTTTTACAGAAGGTGTGAAATAAGGGCCAGGAGGATGAAGTCACTTGACCAGTGAGGAGGTCAGAGGATGATACAGAGTCAGAAATGGTTTGATTTCAGACCAGAATTTTTTTAATTGTGTCCCAGCAGTTCCCTACTTTGCACTCAAATACCAATTTAAAATTAAAGAGACAAAACGAGATAATGAAATTCATCAAATAACAGCTCAAAGAAAATGGATGCAGTAAAAGTAAAGTCTTTCAAGAGGCAAATGACAACAGGTACCAGGAACGGGCTTAAAATAAAAGCTTGGAATACCTTGTCAGGAGAAAATTAAGCTCTGGGATTCTTGTTATTGGTCCACTACCACTTCCAGTGGCTCTCATCTCCTGGATTTTTGCATAAAATCAGGGCTTGTGGATTTAGTTAGGCATGGACCTTTTTTTTTTTTTTTAAATATACAACTTTAATAAACCTACACTGCCCAAAATTACAAATACTTTCATCTACATTTTGAGTTTGGTTAATTATTATATAGAGTTAGTTGTGTCATCTCCGAAACGAATGTCTCATTTATTTATATTCCCCAAACCTTGTAAACTGTCTGGCATACAATAGGTGCTCAGCAAATATTTTTCATAGAATTCATGCAAAAAGACTTTTTTTTTTTTTACTACTATGGGATAAAAAAGGACCTCATCAAGTTGTAATAATAATATTCACAATAATACCTAGCACTTTTGACTGCTTATTATAGCCAGGCACTGTTCTAAGGATTTACTCTCAATCCTCAAAACGGTCCTACAAGGTACTATTAGTATTCTCATTTTACAGATAATGAAACTGAGACATAGAGCTGTTATGTAACTGACATAGTCCCCAAACCAGAAAGCAGAGGTTCCAAAGCTAGGATTTTAACCCAGAATGTCTGTTCCTTGAGCCCACCTTCTTAACTACATAATGATTTAGTGGGTTATTATATTTTCATTTTGCTATAGTGAATTCAACTAAGAAAAAAATGGTATTTAAAATTGTTGTTATATAACAGTTATTTTGTGCAACATAATTAACTGTGACAGATTTTGGCCAGCTATGAAGATAGTTAGGAATCAAGAATCTTCATTATTCTAACTTACCTTTTACCATATAACTGAAATACAGATAAATGAAAAATGCTCCTCTCATTCTCACCTGAGAAGTACTAGAAAAAATTATAAGGGAGACATAGGAATACCACATAAAATAAGTCCCCAAATTCATCATCACCTCCAAGGATGATGCTGGGACATTCTGTTCAGGAATTTCTAAGTTTCTCATTCTGACACATCATCACCCACATATATTTGTGTAAAAGATGGCTAAGCACCAAATTTAGGTCCATGAGCTAACTCAAATTATATCCAGAAAAAACTACCCTACTTCAAATAAGAGATGAAAATGAGCTTTTTCTTTTTCACAGTTACAAGACAGAGGAAGTAAAGGGCCCATCAATTTAAAGCACTTCTTTCTTTAAAAAAAAGAAAAAAAGTTTAAGTATTGAAAAAAATATAAAAATTACATAAAGTATTTTTAAAAATTAAAAAAAAATACTTTTAAAATGTTAAAAATTAAAATATTTAATGTCTACTCTTGACCTGGCACAAATGTGACCCTGGAGATCAATGGTCTCTCTCTCCATGTGTGAGACACACATCAATCAAATATGACACACATGAAATGCAAAACTACAATGTGACAGAATTAAGATGAAGAGGTAAATGTTGCTCGAAAAACCTCTGAAGAAAGGATTTTATTTAGTGTTTTAGTCCACTTTGTGTTGCCCTAACAGACCTGAGGCTGGGTAGTTTATAAAAAACAGAGGTTTATTTGGCTTACGAATCCGGGACAGCTGCATCTGGTGCAGACCTCAGGCTGCTTCTACTCGTGTTGGAAAGTGGCAGGCAGCTGGTGGGTACAAGCAGATGACATGGCGAGAGGAAGCAAGAGAGAGAGAAGGTGCCAGGGTCTCACTCATTACTCCTCCACCCACGGAGAGCATTCATGAGGGATCCTCCCCTGTAACTCAAACTGTCACACTGGGGATCAGATTACCACGAGCTCTGGGAGGACAGTACATACAAACTCCATCATTTAGGGTGGTCCGTGATGACTTCCTGAGAAAGCAATGCTGGTGCTGGTATCTAAAGAATGCTAAAGTCAGCTAAGAGTTGAGGGGAAGGAAGGAGGAGAATAAAGGGCACAGTGAACACCCAAAGGTGAGGGGCAATATGAAGGAGGTGGGACTATGAAGAGATAAAACATGGCCAGACGGATGGAACTGAAGGTGCAAGGGACTATGGTTGAGATGAGATGGTAGAGAGCCCAAGGCCATGTTATAGAGCTTTGTGTCTATGCTGTGACCAGCGGAACTCAGTGATAGATTAGCTGTGGCAGCATTTTCCCCAAGTTCACGTATTCCCAGTGTGAGGCTGATGAGCTTTATGTTTCCATCCACAGTTCTCATATAAATCAAAACCCACATAAAATATTAACAGAGTTGTTATGGGCTGACTTGTGCCCTCCCAAAAACAATACAGATAAAGGAAAAATTATTAATGAGCAATTCTACTTGCTCTCTTTCTCTTGGTCAAAAGAAAAGAAGATGGTAAAACTAAAGCTACTACAAGAGAAAGTTTTATCTATAAATTAGGACAAAAAATATCCTATTTTTTTTTTTTACCCAAGTCTTCCTTTTTTCTTATTTTAAACCAATTCAAGAGGAAAAGCTGTCAAATGAGTATTGGCAGACAGTAAAATCCTTCCTTACTAAAGAAGTATTTATAATGGTTTTAGAAACCACTGAGAACTTATATAAACAAAAATAATCTTGAATAGCTTATTTTTTTAAAAGGTGAAAGTAAAAGATTAATTGGATGCATTATTGAGAAATTTTCTGAAGAAAATGTTGTGTAAATACATTGCAATTTAATTGGTACAAGTGTCTTCGTGTATCTTTAAAGGTAGACACTGTTCAAGGGGAAGGCTTTGGCCAGGACTGTCAAGGGTGAAATACCAGATTGCCAATATGCACCTATGTAAGCTTTCTGCTTCTGGCAAGTTGAAAAAATAATAGTACATACCCCAAAGAGATGTTGAGGGGTTTACCTGAGTAAATAATATAGTATACTTAAAAATTTTTCCCTGTACTGACTAGTCCCCATTAGCACAATAAGAATTCTCACTCCTTCCATCCTAAGATAATAATATATAGTAATTATTATTATTACATAATAATCCTCTTTCCCTTGACCCTAGCAAACTCAGCTTCAATGTCTTCCCCTCCTTTTTTATAACAAAATTCCTCAAAAGACCTGTTTATACATGCTGCCTGCAATGCTCTTCTAATTCTCTCTGAAAACCATTTAGACTCCCACCCCCACTATTCCAACAAAACTGCTAGTCAAGACCACCAGGGACCTCCACACAGCTCAATTCGATAGCCCTTTCTCATCCTCATTTTACATGAATTCATTAGTAAAATCTCACATGGTTCTCATCCCTCCTACTTGCCACAGGCTTTTTCAGCTGGATTCTAGGACATCATAATCTTGTGGTTTTCCTTCTACCTCATTGGTTCGTCTTCTTGATCCTCTTTGCTGATTTATCTATTTCTTTCAGATTTCTTAAAGTTGAGTCCTTGGATCCGTACTTTTCTCTATAAACACTCACTCCATTAGTGATCTCATCCAGAGAAAAAGCTTTTACTGGAGATAGCTTATAAATTTTCTACTTTTTCAAATTAATAAGGTGTTGATGGTAAATTATGTGATGGAAGCAATAATAGCAAGTAAAAATTTTATGTCTAGTAAACCCTACAGATAAACATAAATCATCAGCCATTGTTCATTAATATAAGATTTATTAGTAATGTAACGACACTGTACTGAGCTTGTAGAACAACAGGTAGTAATTGGGATTAATTTAACTATGATGAGAAAAGATTAAATTGTATGAATAGATATTTGTGCATGAAAAGCACTTCTAGCACTGAAAAACATCAATGACAACTAACCCATCAAACAGTAAATGGTAGATGTTCCATGTTTTTACAACATTATAATCAATATTATTTAAAATAAGTGGCTATAATCAACCCACACACTTACTTCCATCTGATCTTTGACAAAGGCACCAAGCCTATTCACTGGCGAAGGGACTGCCTCTTTAGCAAATGGTGCTGGGATAACTGGATATCCATATGCAGGAGAATGAAACTAGACCTATACCTCTCACCGTATACTAAAATCAACTCAAAATGGATTAAGGATTTAAATATACACCCTGAAACAATAAAACTTCTTAAAGAAAACAAAGGAGAAACACTTCAGGAAATAGGACTGGGCACAGATTTCATGAATACGACCCTAAAAGCAGGGGCAACCAAAGGAAAAATAAACAAATGGGATTATATCAAACTAAAAAGCTTCTGCACAGCAAAAGAAACAATTCACAGAGTTAAAAGACAACCAACAGAGTGGGAGAAAATATTTGCAAAATATACATCTGACAAAGGATTAATATCCAGAATATATAAGGAACTCAAACAACTTTACAAGAAAAAACAAGCAACCCAATTAAAAAACGGGCAAAATTGCTAAGTAGGCATTTCTCTAAGGAAGATATCCAAATGGCCAACAGACAAATGAAAAAATAATCAACATCACTCAGCATCCGGGAAATGCAAATCAAAACCACACTGAGATACCATCTCACCCCAGTTAGGATGGCTAAAATCCAAAAGACTCTGAACGATAAATGCTGGCGAGGTTGCGGAGAAAAAGGAACTCTCATACATTGTTGGTGGGACTGCAAAATGGTGCAGCCTCTATGGAAAATGGTATGGAGGTTCCTCAAACAATTGCAGATAGATCTACCATATGACCCAGCTATCCTACTGTTGGGAATATACCCAGAGGAATGGAAATCATCAAGTCGAAGGTATACCTGTTCCCCAATGTTCATCGCAGCACTCTTTACAATAGCCAAGAGTTGGAACCAGCCCAAATGTCCATCATCAGATGAGTGGATACGGAAAATGTGGTACATCTACACAATGGAATACTACTCAGCTATAAAAACGAATGAAATACTGCCATTTGCAACAACATGGATGGACCTTGAGAGAATTATATTAAGTGAAACAAGTCAGGCACAGAAAGAGAAATACCACATGTTCTCACTTATTGGTGGGAGCTAAAAATTAATATATAAATTCACACACACACACACACACACACAAAAAAAAAAAAACCGGGGGGGGGGGAAGAAGATATAACAACCACAATTACTTGAAGTTGATACGACAAGCAAACAGAAAGGACATTGTTGGGGGGGGAGGGAGAAGGGAGGGAGAAGGGAGGGAGGTTTTGGTGATGGGGAGCAATAATCAGCCACAATGTATATCGACATAATAAAATTAAAAAAAAAAAAAGAAAAGGGCAAGAGAAATGAAGAAGAAAAACAAAAAGAAGAGCAAGCAAGAAAGAAAAAGTTGAGGGGAAGAAATTGAAGAACAAGAGGTAGAGACTTTCGGCCCCAGAATTTTTACCAAGTGACTGTATTAGTTTAACAAAATTTATGTGACAAAATAAAGCTACATATTGTTTAGACAGATGTATAAAAAGAAAAAAAGAAATAGAGATCTACACTGTGTTCAGTCTCAGGGGGCACACTTAGCTAGTGATCTTCAACTGCATTGCCATTGTCCAATAGAAGGACAACATTTATACTTCTATGCCAAACATTAGGAAGTAACTTAGTTATCTTGAATAAAAATTTTAACAAAAAATAAAAAATAAAAAATAAGTGGCTATAAATGACAGTTGCAAAATTTTTTTGTTATAGGATGAAATTTGAACTATGACATTTTTTATTTTTTTCCAAAAATTTTATTTATTTATTTATTTTTGATTAAATACATTTATCAGGTATAGAGTTGGCTATCAGTATTTGTCATACAGTATGTGATGATCAAACCAATATTATTGGCACGTTCATCGTTACAAATCATAATTACTCTTTGTGTCCCTTACCCAATTACTCCCTAACCCTGCTCCCCATCCCCCTTTCCATCTCTGTTTAACTGATGTATGCAAGCAGCAATTTATCCTCCCTCAAAGTAAGTAAATTAAAAAAATACTAATGGTTGGGCCGGCCCGTGGCTCACTCGGGAGAGTGTGGTGCTGATAACACCAAGGCCACGGGTTCGGATCCCATATAGGGATGGCCGGTTGTTCACTGGCTGAGCGTGGTGCTGACAACACCAAGTCAAGGGTTGAGATCCCCTTGCCGGTCATCTTTAAAAAAATAAATAAATAAATACTAATGGTACAATTCCATTCCTTCCTTTTCCCCATTATCTACGGTGCACAAAGATCAATCCTATATTTAACACTGCATATTACCTTTTTGTATGTGCTATGTGGTTTGGTACTTATATTTCTTTGTTATTTTTTTATTTTTTGGAGATATGTGTGTACATTTTATCTTCTTGTATAAATTACTAGTAGTTTAAGGGCCAGTTTTCCCTTTGCATTTCCTCTAGCCCTCAACATTATAGTAAAAACATAAATGATGCTTAGTAAACATCACTTCATTGGAATACTCAACAAGATAACCTGTATGCTTTAGAATATTTTATCTTCAGAAACCAAAGTAATAGTTAACAATGGCCTTATAAATAATATATGATAGCTTCAACATTTTAAATAGATTTCCATTTGATCATTCTCTTTTTCTACCTTTCTTTGCTTGTCTTCTGAAGACCCTGAAAAGTGGGCTGAATCTTTCAATTTATTTTCTTTATTCAGAGAGATAGAAAATTTCTAATTTTTAAGGAATAAAAATAATCTGTTTTAATATCACTTGCACATGCTGGCAAAGCTACCATTTTATTATCCTCTGAGCAAGCTATGACCTAATCAAATTCTTCTGGATAACATCTGTACAAACCTTAAGTCTACAGAATTCACAATGGGTTGATATAGCTGACTATTTCCAAATCTTTTGCGACCCTTCTGATATTTTTATGGTTTGCCATCTCCCACAGAGAGTGTTTTTCAGTCTATTGCTTTCTTTCTACATGAAAACTCACTTTGACTCCCTCCTGCTGCTTACGAGTAAATTCCCTGATGTGTTTGCAACTTATTGTGATCTATTTTCCTCTTTCCAATAAGGGTGAATTTACAGCCCCTCTTATAGTGACCAATGTGAAAAAAGAGCCTTTAGAGTGATGTTAGTGACAAAGTGCATTGCATCCAGTTGGTACTAAATAAATGCTTTGTGACTGTAAATATCTTCGTGTCTTACCATTTTAACACAGGAAATGTTGAACAGGAAGCTACAACTAGAAATAGGCAGCAAGCAGTGGCAATGAGAAAAAGTAGTTGCTGCTATTTTTCCTTGACTTCTACTTTCATTAAATTTGCATCAAGTTTCGCTTTACCTAATTATGGTCTCTAAAATTTTGGCACAGTCAGCTGGGTCTGGAGGTCAGCTAAGTATGTAGAAAGAGGACTGATGACCAAGATTAAGACTCATAATCCAGTGCTGGTTTACTTGTCCAATCTACTGATACCTCGAACATGCCCTTTGTCCTTCACAGTTCCATCTGCATAGAATAACCTTCTACACATTGTCCACCTGGGAAACACAACTTCCTCTTTGCAAAATTAACCCAGGCATCAGGACATCTAGGTTCTTCCCAAGACTGCTTGCCAACTACCCCATTCGCCACTGATACAGAGTTGATCACTTACTCCTTGGTGTAAACCATACAAATATTTTCACTACACATATTTCCCATTAGTTTCCTTTATTTATGCTCCTATGTCTCTTATTATAAGATTTTTGTAGTCAGAGTCCATGCCTTCTGGATCTTTTTGTTCACTCTGTGTATCACAGCACCTGAGACAAGGTAAGTGCTCAATTAATATTTGTTGAATGTTAATGTCCAGAAGAAACTAAAATTCTTTGAACATTCTGCCTTATCCTCAACACACTTGGCCTAAGTTGAGTCAGAGAATTTTGCTTAACTCTCAACAATCAGCTGCTGTTGAGCATACACATAGAAATAGCAGTTTTTACCAGACCAGATTATTTGGGGAAGCACAGTTTGTAGGAGGCTACGTTGTAGCTTTTTGAGTCTAATGGAGAGAATTGAGATGACAGCGCAAGAGTACTAATATATGCCCTCTTACCAGTTCTTATTCATCTGAGTAATAGACATCAAAGGCATAATTCATGAAAAAAATCAATACATTGGACTTCATTTAAATTAAAAACTTCTGCTCTGCAAAAGACATGGCCAAGAGAATGAAAAGACAAGCCACAGACTTGGAGAAAATATTTGCAAAGGGACTGTTATCCAAAACATACAGACAACCATTAAAACTCAACAATAAGAAAGTAAGCAACCCAATTAAAAAATGAGCCAAAGGCCTTGACACTTCACCAAATTAGACATACAGATGGCAAATAAACAAGCATATGAAAAGATCAGGGAAATGAAAATTAAAACAGCAATGAGATAACACCACATGCCTTTTAGAATGACCAAAATCCAGAACACAGACAACACCAAATGCTGGCGAGGATGCAGATCAACAAAAACTCTCATTCATTGCCAGTGGGAATGAAAAATAGTACAGCCACTTACGAAGACCGTTCGGCAATTTCTTTCAGAACTAAGCCCACTCTAACTATGTAATCCCCCAATAGTGTTCCCTTGTATTTGCCCAAAGGAGTTGAAAACTTATATCCACACAAAAACCTACATGAAGATGTTTCTAGCATCTTTGTCCATAATTGCCAAAACTTGGAAGCAACCAAAATGTTGAGAGGAAGGTACAGAGATTAATGGATAAATAAACTGTGACACATCCAGACAATAGAATATTGTTCAGCACCAAAAGGAAATGAGTGATCAGGCCATGTAAAGACATAGAGAAAACTTAAATGCATATTACTAAATGAAAGAAAAGGCTGCATACTGTATGATTCCAACTACGTGACATTCTGGAAAAGTCAAAACTATGGAGACAATAAAAAGATCAGTGGTTTCCAGGGGTTAGGAAAGAAAAGTCTATTTAAAAAAAAAATGATTAGATTCTTATAGGCTGGAAGGTAAATTAGTCAGCTATCTTAAGGATAGACTACTTTAATAAAAGGAAGTTCATTATTGTTAATTTATATAAATAAAAAATAAGACAAAGTATGTTATCAAATGGAATATATTAATGGATAACTTGATGGATAAGAATACTTTCCAGTTTATAATTAAGGTATGTTATTTCATATACATAGCTCCATCCTAAAAATTGGAAAATGTTTTCACTAGGTAAACCTCTTTTTTCAGTAAAGGTAATTTATGTACTAAAACCAGTTTTAACAGGAAATGCTAAGAAAATCCTCACTTGTTCCTTTTGCGTATTACAGTGAAATTTTAACAGTATGAAAATATGTAAGTTCACTCTGTAAAGAGACAATAGCGATTTGGAACTCGAAGAACTATAAAGCAGATTTTTGAAAAATACCCCAAACATTTTCTTAAAATAATGAGGCTTAGGGTTATTTCTGAATAAATCAAATACTACTACTGTGAAAGGACACTAGTTTTTCAGTATGAGGTAACGTGGAACCATAAAAAGGGATGCAGAAATTTCCAAATAAGAAATGGATGAAGGAAAAGAGATTATTGTTTTTTCCAAAACTGCTCACTCCGTGTTTATGAAAGGGATCTGAATATCATCAGGAAAATCTCTGTTAGGTCTCAGTGGGTTTCAATGAATTGTGTTTAATATACTCCCTGAGTAATCAGATTATGGCAATTTGGAAGAAACATCCCAACCTCTTCAAGTAAGGTGTTCATGAGTAATTTCCTCTTTATTTTCTTTGCTTTGTGGTTGTAATCAGATTCACAACATGAAGTGTCATTAATCACATATGATAATGATACTCCCACCGTGATTTATGGAAAAGGCTAAAGCAATTCTGACATCTGACAATAGTTACAGTCATTTTATCTTGTCTCTGTGAACATATTATTGTGTTTCATTAACTTGTATAGTTTGGTGAATTTCAATAGTGTCCTCATATAGTATTTAAATTTCTTTATATTATAAAGAAATAATGCGAATATTAGAAAATAAAATTTTAAAAATGAATTTGTCTTCTTTTCTAGAGAGTAAGTAAGGAAAACACATTAGGACGTGTCATTATCTGTGGAAGGGAGTCTGAATTTGATGAACTGTATTTATTACTTCACAGAGATAAAATTATTGCCACAATGTAGCTCTAAAGGGATTGACTAACAGAGATAAAAGGCAAATTGTGTACATTTGTTAAGTAGAGGAAAATTTTAAAATTCTCACTATTGGATTCAATCTCAACTGAAGATTTGAGGAGAGAAAATACAGTAATTAAAGCATTTTACAGAGAGGTCTATTAGAACAATTCATCTGAATGTAAAGAATTTAATTAAAGGCTTGCAAATGATTTTGCAAGCTTTAATCAGTGAATCAAGTATAAACTTTAACCTCTACAGAGTTTTTGAAAAGTAATAAAATTACAAGTAGAGATTGGTGACATGATAATAAACTTATTGTTTTATATTACTTATAAATGTTATGGTTCCTTTACCATAGTGGTGCTAAGTCCTTAAAGTTTTGTGCCAACCCAATCTACCAAGAAGAAAAGATTATATTTAGGCAAGAAGCAAAGAAAAACAAATAAGATGTCATATAACTTACTAGAATTGTACTCCCAAAGACAGACTGAATTTTAAAAATGATTCCCCCCATGTCACTAGTTTATTCTTAAATCATGTTTTGATTTGTAGATAAAACTTCTCTTCAATATTAATTCCAAAATCAGAAGAGACAATATATAGTAAAAACAGAACACTGAACACTGCTGACAGTACCTCTTCTGAATTTGTAATTATCCTCTCAGCTGGATTTTAAATTACTACTTGATCTCCTTGAAATTGATATATAGGTTGCCTGTATAAAGTTGAAGTACTGATGAAATACTAAGATTAGGAACATACATTTTCATACCAAAGTAAACCTTAATAAGCACAAAAGACAGTTCCCTTCTGTGAGTGATACTATCCAACAGGAGAGAGAGTGGAACGTCCATCTAGGCTGGAAACTGGATCATAGCCACTCGGAAGATCCAACAGAGAAGAAATATAACTTTGAAGTTAACACTCAGGGAACAATAAAAGTTGTAAGTAACAGAAACTGTTCTCAGGTACAATCAATAATAAAACCATGTGCACAAGAACTGGAAGTTTGTGGGGAGAAAATATCTCTTTCCAACAGTTTTCAACTATTAATTGGACAGGTAAGAGAGACTGATGAATAAGAAAGTTTCACCTTATTAAGTCCTGAAATTCCAGTAAGAATTGTGAAATTACTTAGAATACTTATTTTGGCTGTAACTGATTGTCCAGGACAAAAATCTCAAAGTTACTTTGGAGGAAGGATGAAGAAAAGAATAGAAGTGTGATGTCTGCTGAACTTTAGTTTTTTAAAGACCAAATCCTCTTTTACAAAGGGACCAGCCTCCATTTTTTCTTTACTTTGTACATTAGGGCATGAGTTGAATTAAAACTGCAGCAGACTCAACCCCATTTGTACCTTACACGCAGCCGACAAAGCATGCATTTCCAAAGAGTTGTGCATATACCCAAAAACATCAGAAAAGAACACAAACCCAGATGACTCCTGCATGTTTTCCTTTGTTTGCCAAAGCTTAATGCAGTGCATTATGAGACTAGAGTACAGATGAGAAGAGCCTATTCCTCAGAGCAGATACTGTGTTCCGTAATTAGGATCATCATATTCATAATACAGACAATTGCCATTCTTAAAATTGATATTGCTCTGATGGGTTTTTGTAGTCAACCACTTTGGAATATATTTTGTTTCATTTCTATATAAAACCTTGATATCATTCAATAATATTTTTAATTATAAGAATCTGCTTTTGCTTATCAAACACTTTTTTCATATTTCTGTCTCATGTTAACTATTGTAAGAACCTTAGATGAGTCCTTCATCCCCATTTCCTATTATCACCACTCTGCAGAGATAATAGAAGGCTCAGTAACCCAGAGAATTTCACAAGGTAACAAGTGACAAATGACTATCATCCTTTAACCATTCCTCTCTATACACGAAAGCCTGTTGACTGTGTGGTTTGATACACTATACTCACCTGCATATTGACTTAACAAACTAAGTAAATATAAACAGCCGTTATTCAATTTTATTATGCAATTAAATTTTAAACATCATTCTTCCAAGTTAGCAAACGAATGTGCCAATCTTCCCGAAATATATTTGAAAGGTTACAGTCAATGGAAACTTTTGCATAAAAGAGGTGTGAGATTTTCATAAGAGTATTTATTTCCCTCTACTCCAGCAAGCCAGAACTTCATTCCTGAAAACTTCCAGCTGATTTCATTTGTGATCACTTTTCAGCCTAAATTCCTCCCCGACTGTTAGATGGCACCGTGCCCTCTAACAAGGTGCTATGCCAATATATTTCTAGAATACACATGCCAATCAAATGTGGGATTCAATAGAGAACATTGCAGATGCCATCTCTTCAGCAGGACATCCATTATCTCTGGCAGTAATGTGCATTAACAGAAAATACGTCTTGAGTGCCAAAATTAAAACTATGAGCTGTAAAAGGAAATGCAGCATAGTAGACGTAGGTGTTAAACTCTGCCAGAATGACAGGTTGAATTCTAGTAGTTCCATGGAAACCCATTAAACATATAGGTATCCCACTGCTCAATAGTATCTTTGAAATTTAAAGTGATTTACAAAAAGAGCAACATCCTGTTATTGTAAAAGTAAGCTGTGTCACTTCCAAGTTAGAATTGAGCCCAGTTACAAGAGTGACACCAGAAGTAGCTAGATGGACTCCAAAGTCACATTCAAAGACACATACAAGGCAGTATAGCCTACAGCCTTCAGGTTAATTGCTAGCAAATTACTCAGCCTACACTTTCCCAATCAGATCTAAATGCCCAGATGTGCAGTCCTGAATATATACCTTAGTTCCTCAGTCATATGACTATGACCCCAATAATTGCCTCACAGGGAATTTCATTTCCAATGAAGCATTTCATCCAGTCCAATCCCTTCACTTCACCAAGGAGGCATGAAATGAAATTATTCAGACAACTGATTAGGTCAAAGTAAAAATTCAATCTTAGGTATCTCCTATTTCCAGTCTAGTGAGCTCTGGATTACACCAAGGTTCTCCTTTCTTTTTTTTTTCTCCTGTGTTATATTCCTATTACATTCATGGTATAACATTTATTTTTATTACATACATACACAAGGGGTCTTCAAAAAGTTTGTGGAAAGATTTGTATTATCTTTTAATTCTATTTTCCGCCAACATTTTAAACTAACCTCACATAACACAGTAAAATATTCCTAGTAATAGTAGCATACACTTTGTGACTAATCAATACGTTCGAACTAACTTTTTATGTAGTTATTTTTTCTCAATAACCAAGCAATGAATTTTCATATCTCTATTAGAATTTATGCTCCTGTTGCTGTGAAATCCATGTCTTACGAAATAAAATGCTCTAAGGCAAAAGGGCACCCATGGGTTAAGCTTGTAATGATGGTCACCTGAGTTCTTACCAGCCATGAACACCTGTCTTAGCCTTCATTGCCATCTACTACTCATTTGTCTGGCACCCTTTTGGAAAGGGACTTCTATGGCAGGGCTAGATCTTATTCATCATTGTACCCATTGCATCTGCCAACAGATATTTGCTGAATGAAGGGATGAATAAATGCATGAGCTAGTACATCCCATGGATTGCTCAAACAACCCTGGCCAACCCTACTGATTGTCCCATTCATGCCTGGTTTGTTTTCAAAGATTTCTCATAGGAACTAATGCATCTGAATAAGAACTTTCTTTCAATCGTTCATTCATGACAACAGCCCTTTTTTTACTCATGGGCATGAACGATTAAGGCCTCTCACAGGAAATTATTTTAATTACAGAAATCAGAGCAGCTTAATTGTAAATGCACGACATGAGCATTTTACCAAAGAGATTAGTTGCTTTTCCCTTTATGTCTTTCTTTTCTCTTTAATAATTCTTGTAATTCACAGTAAAAAATGTTCCCAAGATTTCAGCATTCTGGTACATCTTTCTCTTCTATTTAGCCCCATTTAGGGAAATCTACAATGTTAATGTTTGAGGACTATGAAACCACTGGTATACACTTCTCTCCACTAAAAATTCACTGGACTAAATTTTTATCGGATAGTCAATATGCCTCTGTGGATAGATGAGCTGAATTCTAAGGCATGAAGGAAAAATCTGAAGGAAAGAATAGTTGCTCCAGTAACTACGGAAACACTATAGATACCTTTATCTACATGTAGATAGATAAGGTAGGTGTAGATTTTTTGGAAATATAGAGTACAAAGACGCATTACTCTCCAGCAGATCTTGAGCTACTACGTCATTTAGGTGATGCTAAGGGAACGTGTGTCTTCTCAGCCTATATTCAGTCATTAATCTTTCATTTGTCTACAATGTCTTTCCACCTGCTTGTTCCGACAAACCTGAAAATTAGGAGCTACTGTTCTTTTGGGTAACCATGTTCACTGGGTATTTAATTTTATCTTTATTACATACTTTCCTAAAACCATCAGGAATTCAAGGCACTATTTACAATAAAGTGGGAGATGTTACGACCCATATGAATATGACCCTTCCCCCTCCATCCAACCATTGTCAGACTGAAAGAGAGGAAAACAGTAATGTAATGTAGTAATAATATCTATTCTATGTCTACCATACCCAAATTGCAATAGTGCTTATTCTGAGGAGTACTAAAGATGGGACGCATGTTCCTTCCTTGGGGACTAGTCTACAATCTTCAGGCTGAGGGGGCTCACCGTACAGGAAAATGTGAAAACTTTAAAGCAACAAACAAGGTGAAATCTTAATACAGATGTTCTGAAAAGAGGCTGAGTAAAAAACTGATATAGGCTGCAAGGAGCTTCTTGGAGACACATACAGGATGTGGTAATGAGTAGATTTTAGCAAGTTTTGAAGAAGGTAAGAGATGGTTTGAAAGGGAGAGGAGAGAAAGGCATGATGGGCAAAGAAAATGGCAGAGCAATGTCACAAAAACTTTCATGGGGGGAAAGGCTTGAATAAATTTGCTTGAATAAAACTAGGCATTGAATTGGGACTAATGATTCAGGGCAGCAAGATAAGTGAGAGATGGAAGATTTAAAGGCTAGGTTGCCGACTTCAGATTTGCCAATCTCTCGTAGATAGAGATCTGCCATTTCAAGTCTATGCCTAGCAGAGAGCCAACAAGTAGCAAATATTCCAAATTATTGGAGTAATTGACAAGCAATATGCTGCCAGGAATTATGAAGAGGACAGTGTTTTAATCAAAATAGTATCTGACAAAGATTTTCTTAGGATGCCCCCCCAAAAGTACAGAACCTAAAGGCTGAGAGAGCACCTTGAGGCAGCAACAGCCTATACTCGGGGAGATGAGAATTCAGATTTCAGCAGAAACTAAAGCATGGTAAGGGGAGAAATATAAATGGGAAGCAACACAGAAAGAAAATGACATGTAACAAAGCTACAAAGTGATTGTGTTGCTTGAAATTTCTAAGCTCAGTTTTCAGTAGATTCGTTTGTAGGGTTTCTGAGTACCCAAAAGGAGCAAGCTGTAGCTGCGAATGAAGACAACATAAGAATTTACATCGCTGCAGATAGAAGTCATCCACGAACTTTCTCTCTGGTAGAAATACTCTGACGTATTTGCAACATCTCGAATAGATTTTTGACTCAGCAGTGGAAAGTACAGAGAAAATGACACTGTGCAGCTGGAATTATGAGATGCTGACATTAAATTGCCTGCCCCCTGAAATTGAGTCAAAGTTGTGTTCAAAAAACTGCTAACCTAATATTCTGGGCTCTCACGAGAGAAATGATTTTAAATCTCACAATAAATCAGTTTACATATTCTAAATTAGCTTAGTGAATAGAATTATAAAATGAGTCTAAAGTCAACTCTCTATGGCACTGTAAGCTTGGGGAAAAGTTGTGTGTATCCAGAACACAGTTGCAGCTCCAGAGCCATCTACTTCTACCAGGTTGATCTGATCCTCTTTATTACAAAGGAACATCCAATAACAAATCACAATTTGCCAAGTGATATTTGAATAGCAATTATTAATATGCTCCCTCTTATGAGAAGCTCTTTCCTGATGGTGGATAACAGGCATTTTTTGTCAGCACTACTGTATCACTGCATGCACTCAGTGGTAATTCACTAAAATCATAATTTCTCAGTTTTTAAAAAACTATATGCTAACATATTTTATAAGTCAAAAAGAACCAATGCCCCAGAGGCTGTTACCTGAAAAGTACCTTGTTTACCAAAAAATTGTGAAATACCCTCAACTCTATCTGAACACAAATGAGTCATGTGGTTTTGAATCAATTAATCCACTGATGGGCTACCTTTATGAGTATTAGGATCGCCCTTTTAAGAGCTGAATATCTCACAGAGCACCCCTCCCCCATGATCACAATTGGACATTTATTTCTTTTGTTCACTGCTGAAGCTAACACCCGTAGATACTTGCCAGCTCCTTTATTAATTAGTCTCCTCCACTTCTCCACGGCAGAAAATCACAAAGCAATCCATCCATGATGATCTGCAACCTTTCTGATGCTCATTACCCTTGGGAACACCAGTAGCACCCCATACAGAACCTTAGAGGCACTATCAAGAACAAATCTCTTAATACAGCATCAATTCGTGTTATCTATATTAGAGTTCCCATCCAGGACAAAACTGCATTATGCAAAGACAGAGTACTTCTCTATTCTCCTTATAAAGGGAGGAATTATATGAATGATCAACCATGAGAGTTTAGACTTCCTGGAGTGAGTTCTTAAAATTTCTCTACCTTAAATAAAAGAATATTGCATTAAAACTATATCTCTGCACTCTCCAATTAATTAGCTGCTAGCCACACGTGGCTCCTAAACAAGTGAAATGTGGCTATTCCACACTGAGATGTGCTGTAAGTGCAAAACACACACCAAAATTTGAGGCCTTAGTATAAAAAATTAAAATATTTTATTAATAATTTTTGAATTGATTACATATTAAAAGGAGAATGTTTTGATATATTGAGTTAAATAAAATATATTATTAAGGTTAGTTTCCCCTGTTTCTTTTTACTTTAATGTATTTATAGAAAATTTTAAATTACGTACATGGCTCACCTCATAATCCTATTGAATGGCAAAGCTGTGGAACAAGAATTTTTATACTAGGTTGCTGCATTTAAAGACAAAATCTTCAATTCCATGTGAGGCATTGTGGAATTACAGCGTAGGCTTTGTGTCATTCAGCCCCAGGTTCCTTATCTAATAAGTGGGATAATAACCATACCTGTCTCATAGGTTTAATGCAAGGAATAAATGGGAATGTGAGAAAAGTGGCTGGCAAGTACTCAATAGGTGTGAGCTTCCATTTACATCAGACGGGAAGAGAATTTGATAATGGTGATGATGTTATGATGACAATAATAGAAAAAAAATTCTAGGTCTTTGTTTGCTAAGGTCCATTTTGGCAGAAGTAAACTTCTAGTTGTGTATAATATAAGGATGCTCTCGAGGACATTAAAAGGAGGAGGTCATTCTTCCCTGGTCCCAACATCACGAACAGTGGAATTTTTCCTTAGCTATTAGTTTGCTTTCATTTGATTATGGGATAGTGTTTACCTCACACTGATGGCTGAGAGAAGCTTAAAGAAGGCTTTGCAAATTCCAAGGTTAAGGAGTCAAGCAATAACTTTGACCAAGGTTCACTGAATGTGTTCCTTAAACATAGACTCTATTCTCATATTAAATACTTAGAATATTCTATACTTAAAAAAAAAAAGCTACCTACTATTTTTTTCTTGAGATATGGCTTATTTGGTTTTCACTTTTTCACTTTTGGTTAAAAAAATAGGTAGAAAAGAGCCAAGCATTATGAAGAAAAGAGCCAAGCATCATGATAGCTTCAGGGTTCGGCCACCTGCGGGAATGATCAGACCTGTGTCAAACTGGAACATGGATGCTCAAGCTAAAACAAGCTCAGTCTACTCATTCATCAATTCCAGCTGATTTTTGCTGTGCGGTCATGGGCTCAGGGTTCTTGGATCTTCCAAGAAATTGTAGAAATCTACATTTTATGTCCATCCTCCCAATTTTAAAACATTATTTAAAATCTTAAAGAATTCATGCCAAATAAAACATGTCTGTGGGCCAGTTTGGATCAAGGTCCACCACTTAGCAATCTGACTTAGATCTAGATTTTTGGCCCAATGGAAAGCTTTGTCCATGAATTTCTACTAAACATTTTTCGATCAGCTTCATTTCCACCTCCACTTTCTGTCTCCACCCTTTATTTCCCCTTTTGAAATAAAAATTGTAAGTTATGTAAGTGTCTGGAGTATGTGTAAATCAATCAGTAAATTGCAACAGTAAACACATGAGAAGGGAGTCATGGAGCTCCCATGTACCCTGGAATTCAGAGCACAAAATGAGTCAAGGTGAACATACACACACACACGCGTACATACTACTTAAGACAATTGGTTTCTTCTTTTAGTAAGAATGTCCAGGGGGTTACTATTTGTAAAGCTTCCCTAGATATATTGGCAGCAAACAAATCCCTTAGGCAATAAAGAAAATGTTTAAGAAATAGGAATATTATTCTAAAGAAATGCCATTGAAAGGAAAATGCATATGATATTATAGTGAAAAAAGCAGAATTCAATATTAAACATCCCACATTATTTGTCAATATAAAATTATTTTAGAGATACACTAGAAACACAAACTTTTGACATGAGTTATCTCTGGATAGCGAGAACTTAGGATATTTTATTCTCTTCTTTGTACTCTTCTGTATTTTCCAAAGTTTTTTTGGATGTGTATACATTGGTTTTATATTCAGGAAAAAAAAAATACACGAAAATACAATTATTTTTCTGACCAATGATAAAAAATTAATATCCAGGCAATTTAAGCTAGAGTAACAATTTTGTTTACATTTTCTTGGTAATTTAAAGGAAAAAATGTCCATTTCGTTTGGGTGATTCAAAATATTATCTCATTTCCCCAGTTCTTTTTGTCCCATAATCACACCACAAATGACAAACTATAAATTGATCAAGAAGGAGGTCTTGGATAGTGGGGAACTGAACGTTTTACAATTTATTAAACATTTGGTATAACAGACTGTTGCTAGAAAAAAACTATCACTTTCATCCTAAAAAAAAAATAATCTGCACAAATAAAATCTTTCAATCTGGATTCTATCTGTCATCCTAGCCAAAATGTCAGAGTACTTTTTTCTCCATTCCAAAAGAGATATTTCTGAAATTTTATGGAAATAGTGTCATAAATATTTTATATAGTTATCTTCTGTCTACAAATGCAGCAGGAAATCATAAGGTTCATCTTTTCAATAAAATGCTTTATTGCAAGTACAGTTGAATTCTCCTTGGCCCAGCCTCTACTTTGAGTAACAAAATCCTGAGAAGAAAAGAATGGAAACTTCCTTAGAGTGCTTAATTTTCTGCTATTTTTTAAAGCACCATAAAATCACTCACTTCTTACTAAGTGTTGTCCATGTTCATTGGAAAACAGTGAAATAAATGTTGCCTTATGTCTTGATATATTTTTAGTAAGAGAACGTGTTTTTAGAAAGCCAAGGACAAAAGTTTCAGAAATGATTATTTATAAATGAATATATTCCTTTATGGAGACACTCATAATTATATCTACTATGAAAATAGTATGCATAATAATGTTTCCATAATTAATACACTTTTATAAGTTTAAAATGTTCAATGAATAAGCTTTTTTGATTGCCAAAATCTTATACAAAATGAATGCAGAAGTTTGCCTTCCTGACTTCTTTAGATACTGTGAACTGAAGAGGATAAAATTTCCACGTAAAGTACACTACTCTATGCTAAGTATTAAATATGACAGTGGTTTTTCTGACAAGCAGCATGTTCCTGCAAGGGTGAAAATCATTCAAAAATTCTGTTTATGCAAGCTACTTAAGTGACACCTGATGTTAACGTGGAGTACCTATTGATTTAGGCTATAGTTTTACTTACATCTGAATGTCAAAGTCACCATTATCCTATTACTGACAACCTGAACTGTCCATTTTCACTCTTGGCTATCCAATTTAGACACAAGAAAGTGTAGAGTTTCAACACTGTTTGGGATGATTACAATGTTCTAAACATATATGAGATTGCACTAAATAGCGCTCATCAAGACAAAGAGGTATAATACATACAAATAAAGGGGAATGACCCTTGCTTGTAATCACAAAGATAAAAATGGAGAAAATCTAAAGAGTGTAATAATATATCCTCCATCTTTTTTATGAACAAATATCTGTATGAACTAATACCTCATTTTAAAAAATACTAGTATGCCAGACTCCCTACATAAGTCCTGCTTCACGATGTCAGCACTATTAACGCAATATATCTGTCAAACTTTATTAAAATTCTTTTTGATGTGTATCTTGGTTCATAAACCTCTACAGTGCACTGATATTGCATCAGGGAATGTCCTTGTAACACTGAATCTCTGAAGATGGGACAATAAAAGAGAAATCCTCCAAACTTTCAAGTCCGGCCTATGATATTGCACAGCCTCTATAGCCTCCTGTTAGCACTCTGAACATGCTTTTGCATGTGCAAGTAATTACAGCATGACTATTGTTCAAACCTCTTTTCACAGAACCTTCTGGTAGGAAGAGCATAAATGCATTCAGAGATAAATATCCAAGAAGAGAGGCAGTGTTGACACTGGTATAAACTGTCAAGTTCGTTCTTCTTTATGAAGCCATTTTAGAAGCAGCATTCTTTGAGTTCCAGCACTAGAGTTTTTATCCTTGGGTCTCTTGTATGTGTGTGTTATACTTTAATTGGCATATTTCACCAGTAGATGTTCTCTATTAGTAACAAAGATATCTTGTCTGCTTGTAGCACACATTTTCCACGGCTCCAGAGGAGATCCTGTACTTGTGGGGCATAGGGAAATAGCAGACATGCCAATCAAAATGAGTTTACTGAGAGCCCGTCATGGGTGTAAATAGAGAGACTATACTCCAGGGAAAAAAAGGCTAGGACAGGAAGGCACAAAAAGGGGTAAGAAGAAACTGAACAGAGAAAGATAAAATCCAAACCTACTAACGGAATCAATCAAAATATGTTCATTATTTTCCTATTCTTAACATTGTTCTAGAATAGTACATCTCAAACCATTTGTTAGAAGCTCAGATTACCTGAACAGTCTTTGGTTTATTGATTTTCCACAAATGTCATGACCTGATAGCTGATCCTCCAGAACATAGCTAATATGCAGCTCACACCATAGGAAGCTCACCATGCAAGTTCAATGACAGTCAAGGAAGAGTCCATTGATGGTTGCTTGGATTCTGGGGCAATGTGAAATTGTTATAAAAAATTTTAAAACACTTTCAATTTTTGTATTTATCTTGTTGGAAAAAGATAACCTGTTCATGGACAGGTGCCAGTCCACAGACCATGCTTTGCACACCCAGTTCTACAATGTGTAAGGGCAGAAGAGTTCATTAAAACCACCCTAATCAAACCGTGCTTTGCCAAAGTTAGTAACATACTAACAACCAAATCCAAAGATCTATTTTCTCTGCCCTTCTAACTTAATTATCTGCAGTAGTTGATGCTATCAATGATCCTATCTCTTGAATTCTCTCTTTACTTTCAGGGCAACATACTTTTATAGTTCTTCTCTAGTTCTCCTTTTTCTAGTCCTTCTCTAGTTCTCCTTTTTCTAGTTCTAGTTTTCTTCCTTTTCTGAATCCTCTTTACATACATACACTCTCTGGTGTTTCATCTGATCCTGTTCTCTTCTTTCTCTAGCTAAATGTTACCACTCTTTGCCAACAAACCTTTTCATGTTGGTGATTCTCAGCAGGCAGACAACTGTTACCAAATGGGAATAAACTGTGTGCCAGGAACAGTGGTGAATGCCAGGGATAGAACCTGAAAAGGCAGCACCATTGCTGCTGCTCTGGAGGGTCTTTGTCGGTCCTTCCAGATGTGCTCTCTACTCTGCTCCACATTGCAGTGACTCAGGTCTCACCACCTCTCATCTGATCAATTACAACAGTTTCCCATCACAGCACCTGCCATCAATCTTTTCCAATCCAGTTAATCATC
This sequence comes from Cynocephalus volans, assembly GCF_027409185.1. Lineage (NCBI taxonomy): Eukaryota > Metazoa > Chordata > Mammalia > Dermoptera > Cynocephalidae > Cynocephalus > Cynocephalus volans. The sequence continues at coordinate 18,682,150 of NC_084466.1, forward strand.
TCCATGGACGATCTTTTTTAAGTAAGAATATGATCACATGTTTGTCTTTTGAAAAATTTCAGCTTGTAGCCCTTGTTTATGCAAAGCCCTTCAAATTCATTAACTTAAAATATAATGCCCAGATGACACAATTCAAACCTACGTCTTTGCCTCATCTCCAAAAACTGATGACCTTTCATGATTCGTGCCTTGTCTGTGCTGGGCCTCTGGCAAGCATGTGAGACCCTATATTTCTCTCTATGAGACACTATTCATTTAAGTTCAAGTCTGACTATTGCCTGCTCGAAGGTGCCTTCTCCAATTTCCCAAGGCATGTGCTTGTGTTTCTCTCGGTTCACACAGTATTTTATCCACACTTCCATCATTACCCTGATTATCTGCACTACACTTGAACTTTTTATACCTCTATCTCTTCTGGATAGACTGTGATTTCCTCAAAAACAATGCCATTCATTATTATCTCTTCCGTTTCTTATAAAACAGTGCCCGGCAGTAGGTATACAGCACGTTGTCCCTCAAAAATACTGGAATGCTTCTATCCACAAAAGTTTAGTTTTTAATTATGCAGGCAGAATAGACATGCACAAAGTCATCAGTGAAAGAGACAGTTTTCATCCAAGGGTTCAGTTTAGGTCTCTAGCTTTATCTCCTTCTATTCATTGCTTTGTACTTTATGCCTCAGAAACGGCAGGTGCTGGTAGCTCCCTGCAGACATCATTTGGTTTCACATCTCTGCACTTCTGCTCAGTTGTTGCCTCTGCCTGAAACATCCTTCATCATGAGGTTCCCTTATCATCTGCCCAAGACCCATGCATCCTTCAACACATGGTGCAAGTATAGATAACCCTAAGAGTTTACCTGAACCCCAAGATTAAGCTAGGTGTCTCTCCCCTCTGTTCCTGAAACGTTTATTGCACGATTTCTCTCATTACATACCGGTATTATTTGCTTCTGCTTCTCTGCCCAATTAGTATTTGCAAATACTTTAACTTGTTTAGTCTTTGTATTTCAAGAACTCACCAACAGTACTTGACATACAAAACACAATGAACAAATGTTTACTGATCAAGACTGAGCTAAATCTCCACATGGCTCTATTTTTACAAGGAACCACATTTGGGTCAGATGAGTGTAGGATTATTATAACCACCCATCCAAAACTGTAAGAAACAGAAGATTATAGCTGATAGGCACAATATAGTCAGACTGTGGTTCCCAAATTTTTTCTAGCCATGGTATATTTTGACAGGGATCAGAAACCCCTTAACTTCTCCTTTTGATATGAATAAAACTTCAAAGTTGGATTCAGTGAGGAGAAAGGTGCTCGCTTTAATGGAATTCCGATAGGTACTATAATTTTAAAATAAAATAGTATAACTGAGGCATAGGACGAGCCTGGAGAAAATTATTCTAAATGAAACAACCCAGGTACAGAAAGAGAAATACCTCATGGTCTCACTCATAACTGGAGCTGAATCCATAAATAAACAAATGAACAATAAAGAGAGACAGAGAGAAAGAAAGAAACAATAATGACAGTAATATGTTGAACTTTTAGAAAACTAGAGGTAGAAAAGAGGAACAGAGGGAGAGAGGGAAGGTGGGCTAATGAGGAGTTGATCAATGGACACAAAGAATGATTGTATATGGTAATGATGAATAAGCTAACTATACTGATCTAACCACCCCACATTCTACGCAATTATTGAAAATCAATGTTGTATCTCACATGTACGTATAATAAAAAATAAATAAAAAGGGAAAAAAGGAAAAGAAACAGATGCAAGCTGCAAAATCACAAGAAGAAAGAATACACAATAGCTTGTAATTTTTTGGAAATAAATGACATTCTTTTCCTTGGTTTTTACCCTCTTCTTAAACATTTTTCAAATTTATATACCTATACTGTACATTTTGCAAGAGAACTTCAAATTAATAAAAATGATTTTAATGATTTTAATAAAAGCAATCAAATTTTTTTGATCAATTTTTCTCTTACTTCTGTAGACTCAACTGTGATGCATCCCACAAGCTATTCTGGAAGGAAAAAGATTCTTTTCTTTTTCTGACACCTGAACGTCCTTATACTCTTCTGATTTCCAGTGCTTATAGCATGATACTGAGACTGTGGTAAAAGTCCTACATTTTCAATGATTCATATTAATAAGCTATTTTTGTTGTTACAGTTCCTAGTACTAATATCATTTTCTTGCTATTTACATCATGAAATTATTTATGTACCAACTGCAAAGTACTTTCTAAATATAATACAATGTCCACATCACCATCATAAGGCAGCAGACATAGATTGTTTATGCTGACTTAAAAGTTGTAACCATAGAAGCATTATTGATAATTTTAAAAGGCTTACCTATTCTTCTTAACACTGTAATTGTTGAAATAATGTACATTGAGTAATCATCAGTTACAAAAGAGAATACACAAACCACAGAAGAACTATAAAGAGGATTCATTCACCTAAGGCCTTTTTGTGGTTCTTTTCATTTCTGGATTCCTCTACAAAAATTAACTACAATCAAAAAAATCACTATAGAAGGAACAAAACTAATAAGATAGATACAATAGGTGGTTTTACTTTATATCTTAAATTCTTTCCCCCAAACAAAAAGCTAAATCAAATACCATTTCTCCTATCAATTGAATACATGGTAAATTAATCAGAATGGTTTTCCATTGTGATCAGAGAATGCTTTAAATGGAGGCACTTCATAGCCTTCATTCCATCAAATTTGATGATAAATTTTTTCAGCCTTATAGGGCATCAACCACATTTATAGAAAATTGATTGTGTTTATTGCTTTCTAGGCACAAGTTGCTTCTAGGCAAACCTGTTTACTCAGGTGGATGAACCATTTAAGAGGTTCTTTGTGCAAAACACCATTCTGCAAATAGGGAAAGTTTGACTTCATTTTTTCCAATCTGGATTCCCTTTATTTCTTTCTCTTGCCTGATTGCTCTGGCTCATACCTCCAGTACTACATTAAATAGAAGTGGTGACAATCCTGAACAACAAAAAAATAAAGTTGGAGGCATAAAACTACCTGACTTTGAATTATTCTACAAAGCTATTGTAACCAAAACAGCATGGCACTGGTATAAAAATAGACATTCAGACCAGTGAAGTAGAATTGAGAACCCAGAAATTATTTCTCAGGCTTACAGCCATCAGATATTGGACAAGGGTAACAAAAATCTACATTGGGGAAAAGACTGCCTCTTCAACAAGTGGTTCTGGGAAAACTGGATATTCATATGCAGAAGAATGAAACTAGATATGCATCTCTCACCATACACCAAAATCAACTCAAAATGGATTAAAGACTTAAGTATAAGACCTGAAACTGTTAAATTACTAAGGCAAAATATAGGTGAAACACTTCAGCAACTAGGTCTCGGCACAGACTTTATGAACATGAGCCTGAAAGCACAATCCTTAAAAAAATAACAACAAAAAACAAATTGGACTATATTAAACTAAAAAGCTTCTGCACAGCAAAGGAAACAATTAACAGAGTGAAATCACAACATACAGAGTGGGAGAAAATTTTTGCTAACTATGCATCTGACAAAGGATTAATATCCATTATATAAAAGGAACTCAAGCAATTATACAGTAAAAAACCAAATAGCCCATTTAAAAAATGGGCAAAGTAGCTGAATAGACATTTTTCAAAGTAAGACATACAAATGGCCAACAGGTACATGAATAAATGCTCAATATCAGTAGTCATCAGGGAAATGCAAATTAAAACCACAATGAAATACCACTTCACCCCTGTTAGACTGGCTATAATAAAAAGACGGTGAATAACAAATGCTGGCGAGGGTGTGGAGAGAACACAACACTCCTACACTGTTGGTGGGACTGTAAATTAGTACAACCACTATGGAAAACAGTATAGAGGTTTCTCAAACAACTATAGATAGATCTTCCATACAATCCAGCAGTCCCACTTCTCGGTATATACCCAGAGAGATGGAAATCATCATGTGGAAGGGATACCTGCACTCCCATGTTCATTGCAGCTCTGTTTACAATAGCCAAGACATGGAACCAACCTAAATTGTCCATTGAGGGATGACTGGATAAGAAAATTGTGGTATATATACATCATAGAATACTACTCTGCCATAAAAAAGAATAAAATACTCCCACTTGCAACAACATGGATAAGCCTGGAGAAACTTATGTTGAGTGAAACAAGCAAAGCACAGAGGGATAAATAGCACATGTACTAACTCATATGTGGGAGCTAAGAGAGAAAGAAGGAAGGAAGAAAGACCACAGTAGTGTGTTGGACTTGTAGAAGGAGAGGTCATTCCTTGGGCTACAAAGTGGAGTGGGGAGAAAAGGGGGAGGAAGACGGATGTTGGGGATAATTGGGTGGGGGACATGGGATACAAATGCAATTTGGGGTAATGGATATGCTGCCAGTATGAATCTGGCCCTCACATCATGGGCACAAGGGGTGACAATCAGCTTTGTATGTCATGAGTATTCATAACCAATAAAAAAAGAAAATTAAAAAATAACACCATTCTGTGTAGCAGACATAAGTGGATGTCTGTTGATGAAAAATTCTCATCTTACTGAAGACTAAAAGTCAGACTTTGTTTTCAAAGTCATGATCCACAAGGAAGAAGGATTTGAGAGAGAGAGAGAGAGGGAGGGGGGTAGAGAGAGAGAGAGAGAGAGAGAGAGAGAGAAGGAACAGTACTTGTCAATAGCTCATGTTGTTTGGATCCCAGCTCTGCTACCCACACAATTTGCCTGCAATGAATCAATGAAATGATTTGTATGATTGAAGTAACTGCTCTTGACACAATTTACAGAGTTTACTCATAGAAGTCACTTTTATTAAAGCAAAAGGTATGAAAATCATGTCTTAGTGTAAATGGGACCATGATGGAGAAGTGAATTTTCCACATTTGTCTGTGATGAATAATTGAAGCTTAGTTTAGCAGACAATCTGTTAACACCTCTTTATGAAGCCCTCTATCTGCTCTTCCCAACGTATGACAGGCCTTTAGAGTGACTGTTGGCATCCACAATTCCACTCACTAATGAATGTATATAATGGGATAAGGGGGGTCTTTTAATAAAGGGACAGCACTAAAACATAGTTTGGATCCATTCTCTCAAAGCTACTACATTATCAAAATTTGCTTTTTTGTTCATTTTTAGAGCTTTGCCTTCCATGCCTATCTGACATCATTTAGCACAACACAAAGCATGGAAAGTGACTGGTTGGCAAGTTGATAAACAGCAGTTAAGTCTTGTGAAGAGCTGAGGGTAACTCAGAGACACAATCATAGCTACACATGTAAAAAGAATCATGGGTAGACAATGGTAAAGTCTTTCTTCACCTTAATTTCTTTCATTAAAAAAAACTTACATGCATGTGTGCATGCATGATCATATGCATGCACATGCACTCATGCATGCATGCACACATACAGCTCCTGACTTAAGAAATAGTATGTTTTCAGTAAATTTGGAAACCCTGTGTATACTTCTTTAATGGCATCTCCAAACCTCAACCCCAGTGGTAACCACCATCTGATTTACGTGTTTATCATTCTCTAAATTTTCTTTAGAGTTTTACTACTTATATTTTTATTCCTAAATAACGTATTGCTTAGTTTTGCATTTTTTGAACCTTATATAAATGATATATATTCTCTAATGATTTGATATTTTTCTCTCAAAATGAGTGTTGTGTTTAACCTATGAATATGGCTGTAGTTCACTTATTTTCTATGTTCCATAGGAATTCACGGTGTGAAGATTTCACCATTTATGCAAATGGAACATCTGTGATATTTCCACTTTTTATGTGATGGTAAACAACACTGCTATAAACATTCTTCTACACGTTTACTTGTACACATGTGTAACAGTTTCCCCAGGGATGGAATTGCAGTTTTAGGATATGCATGTCTTTAACAACACAGGTATTTTTCAAATCGTTATTTACACTTCCATTGGCAAAGTATAAAAGTTCCTGATACTCCACATTTTGCCAACACTTGGGATGCTCAAAAATGGTCATTCACACAGAAAATAAATGCTGGTTCACTGACCACAGATATTCACTCCAGAATTATATAATGCTTCTAAGAGTCAGAGCTTTAGCTATAGTTACTTAAAATGAACCTGCTTCATCCAAAGGCTAGGAAAAGACAGTGTTTGTATGCATAAGATGGCAAGCATAAGTTTTAAAAAATAATTCTGCTTATGTTTACAAATTAATCTTCCATTTTTCTGGTAAGAAAATTCCTTATAATGTTATGTCAAAACATTTGTGTTAAACTGCTGAGTTTTGCCAAAGAGGTAAATTTTCCAGTCAAAATAGTTAATTAGAAACTATTAATGATGTCTTCCAAGATTTAAGAAGTCACTGTAAGTAAGGAGAGAAACCAAAGGGAAAAAAAAATCCCCAAACGAGGACGTGGAAGATAAGCTATTTTGTCGATCTCCATTTAGGATTTTTTTCCTTGAATTTTCTAACTCTTCTGCCATCATTTCACCAACTCTAAATCACTCAATTAATAGGTCCACAGGGAGGCTTCAGATTTACGAAGGGCTTAAACCTCAAACACAACTCTTGCTTTTCTTCTTAATATATTTAGTCCTTGTAATATTTTATTCTTATTTAAAAAAGTAGTTTGGGTGAGAAAATCATCATAGCACTGGTAGATACATATCTGGTTTAGTCAGCTACAGATCATCCGGTAATCATTAGGCAAGAAAATTCATTGGCAAAATACTTAAATCCCTGAGTCATAAATTATTGGAGAAAAAATTGCTCAGCTTCTTTTAAACCAAGGCTATCTATCTATATCTATATCTATCTGTCTATTTATCTATCTCCAAAAGGCAAATGTCAGTGTAGGATTTATCAGTTTAGTTGATTAAGGCTAATGAAACTCAGGTAAAACAAGCCAATATCTGCATTAAAAAAGTTAACTGTTCATGGCTACATGACCTACAAACTATATTCCACACCCACAGCAGTTGTTCTGTAATTGAATGCTGATCATGAAGGAACCAGGGGAGGAAAAAATATGGGGCAGAATACATTCCTTACTACTTCTGGAAAAAAATTAAAGGTCATACTCTACTGATGGTTGGCCCCTGATGTCAACCTTCACCATGAAGAGGAGCATGTAAGACTTTGGTAGACAAAGACCTCAGAAAGAGACAGTCAGGGAACGACCAAGGGAGGCCCCATCTCTGAGCAGTTGTTAATGCCATCCTCTGATAAACAGGACCAAGAGTCAGCAGCAACCTACCCTGTGGCTTTGTAGACACTTTGCTAGAAAATATTCTCTTATCCTTCTGGAACCTCCCCAGATCATGATATATGCATCTAAACATTCACACTCAGGCAGAATCAATATAAACAATCAGGAACGTTGCATGTATCAATCCGTGCTTTGAATTTCTTACCTCATGTTTCTGAAAAGCTGACTGCATGTTTCATTCTTCAACAAAAGCAAAGGCTTCAATTTGAAGTCTACATCACTAAACTTATTCTTTAACTTATTAAATTAAATTAATTGAACTTATTTTTTACAGCAAAATCTATCTGCTCAAGAAAATATGGTACACATATTTATTTTTTATACTTATTCATATTTTACCAAATGTCCTTGGGTGATCATATATCCTCTTGCTGTTCCACCTGGCTGATTCCTTTTTAGTAATCCACGTTTGGTGCTCTAGTTCCTTGGGTATCTAAAACATTGTTGATATTTAATACAAAACATTTTTAAAAGATCAGAATAATATGCCCTTTTTATTATTAAATCCCTTGTAATTATTTCCCTTGGAGCCTTCTGGCAAATAATTCTTTGGATGCTCAAATAAATTTTTAGGAATTGATAATTTAAAAAAAACGGCTGCTGTGAATTTTACCAATAGTGCCATAGAGAAATATTTTTAAGGGCATAGATAGTCTTTATGCCAAGATGTATATATTGAGAAGATCAAAGTAGAAAAACAAAAACATAGAAGGACAGTATCAATAGTTATGAAAACTTGTATGGCTTGTCAGCACAGCCCTGAAATAGAAAAGTGACGCTTGGCAATAATTTTTGTACAAGTATATTTTCTTTGGGTGATATAATACCACATTCTTGTTATGTATTGTTTATAACTTTACTTCTTAAAGTAATTATCTGTCAGTTTATTTGTAGACTGACCTCATAAATGGGCAGGTCCATCTCAGAAGAGCAGTTAAATGTCAGGCAAGCACTTAAACAAAGGCGGAGATCCTCTACACAGGAAATACTCAATGTTTAAAGACAGCAGTGGAGAATAATCCCTTGCATTAAAGGTTTAGAGACATTATCCTCAAGGAAAGGCCCCAAAGTGGATTAGTGATTTATCTTTTTCGTAAGCCCAACACAATACACGGCATGGAATTACAAAGGTAATGGATAACAAAAGGAATTCTCTGCCAGGATCTGTACTCAGCATTCATTAGTTCTCCCTAATCCAGTTCTACAGGTGTCAGCAAAAGGCTCTTCCTTCGCTGTTAAGGAATGTGGCCACTTTGACACATGTGATAAAGAAGAAATTCCAGGTTCTGCTGTCCTGAACAACAACTTGCTTCTGCTTGCAAGACCAATGGAGACTATCACCTTGACTTCCTAGAGGATTATAACTGCTGAATGGACTGTTTTATGAGTATTTATCATCCTTAAAACTCTGACCACAAATGCCAAGTGATCATAGTTCCAAGACACCTGTTTTCACACCATTCCTACTAAAAGCTTCTCTGTTATATTGCTGATAAATATTGACCTTGTTTTCCAAATTGTATAGAAATGCTTGAAATCTTGTTTTCTCTCACACAAAGCAAGGAAACAAACAAACAAACAAACAGAATTAAGCTGTGACATTTAGCTGATTTGTCTAAGAGCAAGAAGTAAGAATTTTTACCAGTTTTTTGTTTTGTTTTTGGTAAACATTGGTTTTCAAAACAGAGTAAAAGAGGAAGAACAATTAGAAACGCAGTACATTTTCAATTACCTTGGAAACTCGGTTGGCAACTTCTCTGCCCACAGTGAGGCCTTGGACAAAGGTCCGAGCAGCAATGAAGGCGCGGGTGACCTGAATCTTCAGTTTCCGGGGCACATCTCCAAACGGCTTCAGCTGGTCTGTGTATTTGCTCACACATTCCAGGTAGTCCTCGCTGAAGTGATACTGAGGATTTATCAGCTGAAACATCCGCTCCAGCAGACGAGCCCAGAAGTCATTGAGCATCTCCTCCAGATTCACATTGCCCCCTGTGTAGTATCTTTTCAGCTCTGTGAAGAGGTCCTGGAACACTTCTGAGTTCTGCATGTACAGCATTCCATAGGTCCGTACAAACATATCATTTAGTGACTTTTCTGCATTCTCCAGGAGCTCTCGAAAAAATTCTGCAGATAAAACAAGAAAGCAGACAAACATTAATAAGATCGAGAAAGCTCAAGACATCTACTTACCTTAAACATAACTGCTTTTAATATGGCATTTCATAGAAAAATGATATCCTGTGATTAAGGTATTAATAGACCAACAAAAACAACATTTTAAATGAGATTTGACTTACATCTATGATCTTCTATGAATCAGAGAAAACAGAAGACCCTATGATTTCCATTTGAAAGAACATCCATTAGCATTAGGAGTTTACCATTTAATAATCCTCCAAAAAAGCTCAGTTTTTAAAAAACGTATGTTAGATTTTTAAAAAATCCTATGGTTTGATATAAACTCAAATCAAAATATGTTGCAAATATAATGTGTGAATTATAGTCACTAACACAGTAACAAATGCATACTGATAAAAACATTTGCCTCAGCCTATTTACTGATTTGTCCCAACACTAAATTCAATTACATTGCTTTTAGTTGGAATAGTTCATAAATGGGATGCTCAAATTAATGTAACATTTTGGACTCTTTCTAGTTTCTATATATAGTAATCAATTAGCAATGTTCAGAGACTCATAATTCAATTAAATTCACTGAATACTAATGCTATAACGAACATAATTTAGGCGGCCATAATGAGTCAGAAAGCCATAAAGTATCTCAGATTATCATTAGAAATATAAACTACCATTTTATAGAACTTGAATAAAATACTGCCAGTTAGGCTTTCTGGTTAAGAGGTTCTAAATGAAAAAGTGGGTGGTATACAAATGAACTTTTCCATCCTGCAACAGCAATTGAGTGTTACTCTGATTGCTTATCGGATGCAAAAAATAAGACAGAAATTAAAGCCATTGGGTACCATTAGCCACATTGGCCTTCACATTAGGCTCCCTCAAGAGATACCTTGTGTTTGTAGGGCACCTATCCATTTGCACAGATGAGCCTGGGAAGAAAGCTCAAGTTGTATCCCATTTGGAGAATGTAAATTGGTTGAGGAAAAAGCTAAGGAAAGATAATACTTCTGAGTTTATCAATACAAGTTCCCAGAAACAGATTGATTCTGTTTTATCTCTTCATAGTTCTCTTTTATTCCCTGAACCTATGTCTCTTCATCCTGGACATTACAAGGACTCCAAGTAGGAATTAAAAAAAGAAAACTTTTCTCCTTTCCGGAGCCCTGGGTTTTTTTTGTTGTTGTTGTTGTTTTACCCTAATGCACAGAAGGATAAATCCCTCTCCATAGAGTCCATGGAAGCTATTTTGTGCTTTCTCAGAAGTTGGCAGAAGAAGCATTTGGTTTAGCTACTTCAGTTTAGATTAAAATACAATTGAACCATTGTCTTGACAATTAAATGGTGTCTATAATAATAACTATTTTATATTTGCTTTCAAATAAGACCAAAGCAACAAGCTTAAAAAGGATTCTGTTCACTTGTTTACCCTCTTACTACAAAAGAATACACTTTTTTCCTTTTTTTCTTTTCTTTTTATTGTAACAAAGTTGATTATACATAACAGTGGGGTACAGAGTTGAACATCAGTACCCAGGTGCAGTATGTGATGCTCACATTGGAATAATTATTATATTCAGTAGTACACACTATCATTGCTATTCGTGGCCCTTTACCCGTTCCTCCTTCCCCCACCTCCCTTCCCACTTCTTGTAACCACAGTTTTCCTTTTGAAAGTTCAGTGTATTATTGGGAATGTTGTATCTTTCTTTCTTTCTTTTATTTATATGTTTATGATTTTAGCTCCCACTTCTGAGTGAAAACACATGGTATTTCTCTTTCTGTGCCTGGCTTATTTCACTTAATATGATTTTCCTAAGTTCATCCACACTGCTGTGAATGACAGTATTTCATGTATTTTTATGTCAGGGTAGTATTCCATTGTTTAGATATACCACATTTTCCTCATCCAGTCATCTGATGATGGACATTAAGGTAGGTTCTAACTCTTGGCCAATGTAAACAGAGCTGCGATAAACATGGGACTGCAGGTATCTCTTTGACATGAAGTTCTCCATTCCTTTGGGTACACACCCAGCAGTGGAATTGCTGCATCATAGGGCAGTTCTATCTGAAGTTGTTTAGGGAATCTCCATACCGTTTTCCATATGGCTGCACCAATTTTACAGTGCCACCAGCAGTGTAGGAGGGGTCCCTTTTCTCTGCATCCCTGCCAGCATTTGTTGTTTTCCATCTTTTTGATGATAGCCAGTCTAACCGTGGTGAGATGGTATCTTAATGTGGTTTTGACTTGCATTTTCCTGATGCTGAGTGATGTTGAGAATTTTTTCATTTGTCTGTTGGCCATTTCGTTTTTTCTTCAATATAGAAATTCTGCTGCTACAGTGGCAGCAAAAACTTTAGGATTATCTAAAAGACATTACTTATAAACCCTGTGTAATTTTGTTCAAGTCACCAAATATTTCTTATTTTTATTTTTCCCAAAAGTAAACTCAGGTTAAATATTATTAAATCTCTCTAATCTTCAAAGATTCAGTAAAGAAAATGAGTGTTGAAGCAGATAGGGAAAAATTTTCAAAATTGTCAAAGATCAATTTATCAAAATATTTATGTGTACTATATGTTGATGTTATTTATGATTTTACGAAATCAAGAGCATTTCAAAATTTTTTCAGAAATATTTGTTACCTAGTTTGTTCTAAAATAGAAACCATATTCAATTAATATTAATACCAAGGTATAAAAGCATCGTAAGTAGAACTTTTCAATCTTGAAACCAGGAATGAAAATAGCTTGGTCTTGCTGATACAGAAAGGCAAAAAGTGTTGCAGATCCTGAAAAAACATAAGAATGGAAAACCACTGAATTGAAAAATAGTAATAGAATGAGACTGGAAAGTGGATTCTAATCATGAGCTCCAGACAACCTATTAATTTATCTCCTTTTTGAGGTCAATTGTTTTGCTGGACAAAGGAATTAAAGATTAATTTATTGAATACAGAGTACTGCCTTCAGCAATGAATAGTCAGTAATCAATAGTGTGGTCTGGGTTTGAAAGGAGCTAAAAAAAAAAAGAGAGAGAGAGAAAAAAAAATCTTCTGGTCTTCATTGCTCTCCAAAGATTTGAGGTATAAGTGTTTGTCTCTAGGGATAAATATTCTTATTTTTTCTTATACCGAGGATAATATTCCTTAGACTTACCCCTTTCTGACATGGGGACTCTGAAGTATTATTGGGCTTATGCCCACTTTGAAGGTGAATGGTTAAAATCAGATTTCCCACTCACTGTGTCTTGCAGTTTGTTTTCTTATGTCTAAATTAGTAATCATGATTGAATATAGAAATCAAGTTATAATAGTTCAACAAATATGGCTCAAGAAACACAACATTAGATTCCAAGCATACCTTTTTGTCTAAGGGTGTGCCAGTGTCTCAGAAGTTTGCTATTAGCTTAACTAGTCCTCAAAAGTCATTATTATTCCTTGTTCAAAATCATTATTTGGTTTACTGATCTCATAGACAAAGTTAATATTCGGTATTGAAAGAAGCTAATGTATCAGCCGATTATGACAAATGTTGTTACCTTAGGGTACATTGATCTTAGATCTGATGAAAAATGGAGATCCAAGGTACTGAGGCAAAACTAATGTCTTCCAAAATAAGTATGCTCGCTCCATTTTCGGCATGCCTATAGACTTCCACCTTTTGAAGGTTGACTCTGAACGCAGTATATTATGCTTGAATGAAAATTGTTTCTCAGCAAACCAAACAAGATGGAAATTTGGAAGACAGTTATTGGAACTATTTTGCTGATGTAGTATTATGTCCAAACAGCATCAGAGAGAACAAAACTCATGAGCAATATAAGAAAAAGCAGTCTCAATCTAACCATTTGTTTAATTGGAGAAGGCAAAGCTCACATTGAATAAAACCTTCAGTCAACAAAACTCTCTTCTGCAAGAAACAGTTTGGCAGAAAGAAATGCTATTTGATTATTTTTTTCTTCTCCAATCACAAAATATACATCAAAGGTGGTTGCTTAGGGCTCAGTTATGCTTCATAGGTGCACAAAAAAACTTTTCCAGCCAGCATTAGCCTCTGGGAAGATTTTATTCATCTAAAGGGGAGATCTCAATGCAAACATCTGTTTGCTGTGGGGCAGGCTGCCTCTAGTGTGAGAACTATGTTGTAGATAAAAACCACCACTGTTCCAAAAGCAAAAAGAAGGCCTGTGTAATGCTGTCTGATCTCTTGGAGATGCCTCTTAAGGGGCAAAAATCAACTCCTAGGAGCCAAGAGGTGCCCTACGGATATCTGAGAAAGGCTCCCAGTGAAGTCTCCGGATGAATGGCTTGAAATTAGAGGCCCACAGCTCCAAAAGAAAGGGCAAGAAAGAGAAGAAAGTCAGACTAGAAGCTCTCTAGGAATTTTCAGTCTACATGAAACAGCAAAATCTTTTCTTGTTCAAGCCAGACACGTTGTCTCTTTAACACCGCTGTGAATAAACATATTCTGTGGTAAACTGGGCATGGAGATTGGATCCAGCACTGTCTTATTCTACCCTCATGCTCTCCAAAACACTTCTCATTGAAAGCTGGTTTAAAATGAATGTTTCGGCATGGTGGTGTAAATCTATGTAATTACAGGACCCTATGAGTGAAGATCTTTGTTTATTAGTCATTGGAGATTATATCTATACCTAATTATACTTAGCATTTGTCCTACCATGTGTGACAGGTGTGCTAAATTTACTTCCTTAAACTCCAAATCACACACATGAGTGTGTAAGTGTGTATGTTTGTGTACTTCTCTCCTAATCTCTTTCTTTAAACTCTTCCCCAGCAAAAGCATAATAAATTAGCTCAGGCGGCCCAGCTGTACTTAGGCTAAAGAATGCCCTAGAGGAGGAGTTGGCGTTGAGGATAAAATTGATCTGAGAGCTGATATCCTATAAGGGTTGTGACTCACAGACACACAATAAAGTTACCACCCTGTCCTCTAATCCCCCAATGCCTTTTTCAAGGTTAGGTGAGTAGGAATGAGTGCCCTTCCTCATTCCACATACAGCTACTAGCTTTCGGGTACATCTTTTGAGATCATTTCTCCTTTCAAAAGTCTCCTTGCTTAATAATCAGCAGGGAAGTGCTGAGTTAACAGGAGCATGAGCGGAGGAAGACCCACAGTGCCATTTACTCTCTTCTGTGTTAGACTTTGAGGTGAGAAAACACAGTCCCTAAAGGGTCTGTATCTTCCCACTCCTCGAGGGCTGAGGCCTTGTGAGTAAGTAGAGGCACAGACCGATGTTGCTCAGGGAGTCCCTGCCACATGAAGCCCTCCTCGGCAAGCTGCAGCTTATGTAGTATTTAGCAGTTAGATTCCGCTACTTTACAGTGGGCGTCTCAACCCCAGCACTGTTAACATTTTGAGCTGGATAATTCTTTTTTGGGGTGGGGAACTGTCCTATGCATTGTAGAGTATTTAAAGTGGCATCCCTGGCCTCCACCTGCCAGATACCAGCAGCACATCTTTCCCTCAAGAGTGACAACAAATGTGTCTCCAGATATTGTCAAATGTCCTCCGGGGTGCAGAGTCCCTCTTACTCCTCAGCCTTCCCCCACCTGCTGAGGGCCACCCTTCTACTGATAATGTCCAGAGGCCTACAAATAGGACATAAAAACATTCTGAGAAAGAGCCAGCACACTTCTAGACCTCATCCCCAGCCCCACGATTTATTTGTGATGAGAATTTGAGGGGTGTGCTTTTAAATGGATGAACTGAAATACCGGTTATATTCACAGTAAGGTTCTTGGTGGTCAGCATAGCCATTGCCATGTAAGGTGCCTGTTACAGGGTCGGCCCTTAAAAAGTGGTGAATGGTGCGTGAATGGATAGATGGGTGAACGCGAGCAACCAGTGGGCACATCCTGACTCCACCTGGTCTGAATTCCTCCCCAATAGCAACACCTTTGTGGGCTCACCTCGGAGGGAGGAAGATGCTACAAACACATTCTAGAACAAGATATAACTGATTTGCCCTCCTGTTCTCTTCCAAATTCTTGTACATTTATACATATAAAAATAAATATTCACATCCTCCTCTCATGCTCCAAGTTCATGCGCATCTATACATAATATACTCTGTGGCCTCTGTTAAAAAACTTGTTGGTTTTCAGTACTGCTTTCCCAGACCTCGACTTCCTCTCCAAAGCCTGACTGTCCTAAGCCTCTCTTTGCCTGGCTTAATCATGGGCTCCATGGCTGCTGACCCTGCTGGGATTTGACTTCATAACCCATGACCTTACCAAGCTGACCACATTCACATTCACTAGCATCCTTCACTTAAGTAATGCCCAGCGTGCTACATTTGAGTGAACTCCAAAACCACTTGTGAATCTTACACATTGAAGTCTCATACATAAAGCCTTCTTCCATTTGATAGATAATCCACTGAACTGAACAAACTCTCTTTGGAGCTTTGCTTTGCTCTTGTTGTTTTTAATAAACAAGATGATGTCACCCTTTATTTGTTCATAATAGAGGTTAAAAATGACCCCACAATTTCATAGAAGAAAAAGGAAACAAACTATTTTGAATAGATATCCAAATATATTGTCTCAGTATTTTTTCTTAAACATCATTTGTGATTTCACCTAAGAAAGACACCCCCAGAATGCATTTTTTAAAATTATAGCATTGAAATTATATAAAATTATTTTTTTAAATAATTTATTCAAAAAGGGAGTAATCAGAATCTATGATTATTGAAAGACAATTTTGCTATAAGCAAAAATTCACTTGTGATTTGCCACTTCATCTAATTCATACTTTCTATTGCTCTATATGTGTGTATTTGTGTTTTTTTTATAAATTAAGTTTATTATCAGTGTTATGATTTACTCAGTCAATTCTTCCTAAGAATTAATAGAAGCCTATGTAATTTCAAAGGCTTCTCATAGTAGTAATCCTCATCTTTCCTGTTTGAGGGATTATTATAAACACATTTTTGACCCTTAAGTCAGTTGTTGTCCCTCCCCTCTACACACATGAACTGATTCAAAATGCAAATAATATGGCAATAGAATATCTTCATTATTTTCATTGTTCCTTGTTACAATTTAGGAAAAATGTAGAGATACAAAACTTTAAGACAAAAAATGGACTTGAAACCATGAATGATGCTAATTTCAAGCAAAACTAGAAATAGCACCTAAAAGGTGGCCTGATTTTTAATGGGCTTCAGACACTATATTACAGACTTTACATATGCTGTATGCAAATCAGATATTAGTATGTCTAATTTGCAGATGAGGAAACCAAGGCTCGATCTGTGAAGCAAGTCGCCCTAGATACCAGCATGCAACCCAGAGTTCTGAAGCTATTAGAAAGAAGAATGAGTTCTCAGAAAGAACAAGTCAACAAGGTGGCTTTCTAGTTCTTCATAAGTCAAATTTTCACACTGTGATCTGAATAATTAATGGAAAGTATGACAAACTCCTAGGACAGTGCATAAAAACATATTTAAATATAAATTGCAAAATGCATTCTTAAGTCATATATCAATTGTTTATAAAACTAATTTAATGTGTGATTATTTTTTCCACTAATACTAAACAGTTAATGTACATAAGTGAGACTGGAGAGTATGTTCATATCTCTGGGGCTGGTATATTTTCCTCAAAGGGGTGGCTTCCACTGGAAGAAAATCAATCACAGAACCTGGGGTTATAGCTACAGGTTATAGAACAGTGTCTGGCATACAAGAGGATGGTGAAAATACTTGACCAAAACTGTGCCTCATTTTATAATATATGTACAATAGACCCTTGAACAACACAAAGGTTAGGGGTGCTGATAACAACCCCCCACACCCACTGTGTAGTCAAAAAGCCATGTATAACTTTTCCCTCCTCCTTACTTAAGTAGTTAAGTATTTAAGTACTTAAGTAGTGGGCACTGTGGAACTGATGCATACAAAATGCTGGTCCTCAGTTTACTCAGGTTCCACATCCATTGAATACTGTTTTGTTTTGCTTTATAAATTTAATTTTTTAATTTACGTATAATAATTATATACGTTTATAGGGTACAGAGTAATATTTTAATACATGTATACACTATGCAATGATCAAATAAGGCTAATTAGCATACGCATGACTGCTAACATTTATCATTTCTTTGTCATGAGAACATTTTAACTCCTCTCTTTTAGCCATTTGTAAATATACTATAAATTATTGTTAATTATAGACACCTAGCACTGCTATAGAATACTAAAACTTATTCTTCCTGTCTAGATGTAATTCTGTATCCATTAACAAACCTATCTCTCCCCTTCCCAGCCTCTAGTAACCTTAATCTCAATTCTACTCTTTACTTCTTGAGTTCACTTTTTTTAGCTCCCACATAAGAGTGAGAGCATGTGGTAATTGTCTTTCTGTGCCTGACATTTCACTTAACATAGTGTCTTCCTTGCTTATCCATGTTGCTGAGAATGACAGGATTTCATTCTTTTTCTGGCTGAGTAGTATTCCATTGTGTATATATAACACATTTTCTGTATCCATACATCTGTTGATGAACACTTATGTTGATTCCATATCTCAGCTATTGTAAATAGTGCTGCAATAAGCATGGAAGCACAGGTATATCTTTGGTTTACTGATTTCCTTTCCCTTGGATAAATACTCAGCAGTGCGGTTAGTGAATACTGTCTTTCTGATCTTCAGTTCGTTAAATCTGCAAATGCAGAACCTGTGTAGAAGTGGACCCTAACAGTTCAAATCCATATTGTTCAAGGGTCAACTGTACATATGTGTCATGTTGTTCACATTATTTTATAATATGTATTTATTATCAACAATTATACATATAGGTGAATACATTCACATATTCCTGACAAGTTATAAACAAATCATATCTTTATACTTTGGTAATATCACACTTAAATAAAGAATTCAGCATTTGTCTTGTAACACTTGGCTAACATGGCTCTATTCTAGTTATCCTTTAAAAAAAACAAGTGTTCTTAAAGTAAGGAATATCTATATTATTTGTTCCAATCCAGGAGACTCATAGAAATGGAGCCCTGACTCTCTTCAGCAATCTCATTGGCAAGACAGATAAAAAGCATGAAGGAAGGGCAAGAAAGCTGATCACATAATTCATCTATTGTGACATATTATTGTCATTTGAATGTGTTCCTCCAAAGCTCATGTGTTGGAAATTTAATCTCCGATGCAAATGTTGAGTGGTAAGATGTTTAAGAGGTGATTAAGTCATGAGGGCGTTGCCCTCATGAATGAATTAATATTATTGCAGGAGTGTGTTAGTTATCTTTGGAGTGGGTTTGCTATAAAAGCAAGTTTGGCCCTCTGTTGCTCTTTCTCTTCTCATGTGCTCTCTTGCCCTTCGGCCTTCTACCATGAGATGGTGCAGCTAGAAGCCCCTCACCAGATGCTGGCACCTTGAAATTGGACTTCCTAGCCTCCAGACCTGTGAGAAATAAATCGCTTTTCTTTATAAATTACCCACGCTGTGGTATTTTATTATAGCAACACAAAGTGAATTAATGTGATTGTGCAAAAAGAATACAAAAAGTATATGTGCTTCAATTCCCAAAATGAAGTTCTAATATAGGATATTACTTACGACTGAATACTGTAATTACAAATGACTGTGATTATAAGAGACTCTAGGCACTTAAAAGTCCTGATGTCCTGGGTCAATGTTTTCACAGATATACTTGATCTAGAAAGGAAGAGAGTATGTGCCTGAACTGGTCATCATAGGCCCTGTGGAGATTCAATGCCCATGATAATGCTTCTATGTACTGAAAGTCCTGCTAGTAACAAATCTGCTTCTTTGTTATTTGATCATTTCCCAGGCCTATTTTTCCCACCAATTCTTCCTCCCTGTAACATTATTTAACATCCTGAAAACAAGTGTTCCAAAAAACATACTTTAGAAAATACTCGATAGTTTATAGCAGTGGTTGCCTCCAGTCAGTGATGTTATTCTTAGTCTTCTGAAATAAGAACCATTTTTACATTTTTAAATGTTTGAATAAAAACAAACAAACAACAACAACAACAACAACAGCAGCAGCAGAGAAGAATATGCCACAGAGATTTTTACATGGTACAAAATGACAAAAATAGTTAATTTCTAGCCCTTTACAGAAAAATTTTGCCAATCCCTGGCACAAAGGAACAAAATCCTAAGTAAGATATTTGGAAGACAAATTAATTCAACAAAACATATTATTTCTTTAAACTCTTGTAGTCAGGGAGACAGTTTAATTATTAGTCGGCTAACTCTCTCATAAACAGTAGAATAAAAATTCCTTTTTCTCTATTATTTTTTTTTTTATATATTAAAATGTGCTCTGACAACTCTGCAGCCCATTCATCTCTTTATATTCCCTGCAAGGTAACTAAAATCAAAAAATAAAATTCTTAAATCATGTAAATAACTTAGAGGATTTAGGTGACTTTAGTGATTTTAAATTGAGACACTCTAAATTTTTCTAAAGTTGTGGTTTAATGAATCCTTGGAGAATTTCATTAAAAGAAAATCCTGCAGTATCCCTGGCATATGAAATAGTATAGAAATAAAATAGGAAAAGAAAAAAATCACACCTTGCTCTGATACTAAATTAAGGAAAACTATTTTTATTACAATTTCCTTTTTTAAAGTTTTTCCTTCATTATAATTAATAAAAATAGAAGTTTGAACCATCTTACAAAAACTTAACATCTTACAACATCTTACGAAAACTTACAAAACTTACAAAAACATCTTACAAAAACCATCTAAGTCCCTACAAGATAATATAATGCTCAACACAAACCAAGGAGAATTATTTTCAGAAAATTATAAATTCATTTGCTGTTAAAAATACGATAATACACAATCAAAAAATTCTCACTATATTAATCCAAAGGTTATCTGTGTGATCTTATTCCCAATGTGTGTTCAGAATTCTTATAAATTAGATGCAAATAAGTAGAAAAATAAGGGTCCTGGGGAAATACTCCTAACAAATAAATCAAAAAAGCAAATATATAATAATAATATACTAATACATTTTAATAAACTATTAAGTGCACTAATTAATGCATTAATAACAATATAATGATAATGCATTATTTAGGTCAATTGGTTGTCACCACTTCATGTTTTCCCAATGTATCTAATCTAATCAACTAGACTTTTTCAACAAGAAATTTTTAATGAAAAGTCATTCGTTTACAAACACACATGTTCATTAAAAATAATCAATACCTTGCACCAAAGTCCTTCAGTTTAATACCGTTAGAGTGAAGTCGGCGGAAAAGACTAAATGCCAGGAGATTTTTTCAGAATCAGGTGTGTAATTCAGCTGCAAAAAAGCAAAATTTCTTGGAAAGCTGTACTATATACTTGGGTGGTATAGGGAGATTTGAAGTAGTAAAGCAGTTTATAGAAATTGTTGTCTTGGATTCACATTTCACAAGGTTAAACTTTTTCTCTACTTAGCGATCCTTTACACATTAAATTGATAAATGTTTTATTTCTTGGTAGGTTATTTCTCCCAAAGATATCTTTTAAAGTAAGAAAGACTGATTAGGCCATTTATGTTCTTGAGGTGGTATAGATAACCTATTAATTCCTAGAATCATGAATTGTTTGAAATTTGCTGACAGTTGCTGCCAAAAGCAAACAACTGTTTCAAGCCAGTAGACTGTATTACCATCTCACCCTAAGCACTGCATATGAAATTAAAAGCTAAAATGCTTTTGCATTCACTTTCATCATTACACAGTTTCCTAGCTTTGGCCTACAGTCAATGCCCTTTAGGCCTTGCCCACAACCTTGCTTCCATTTTTCTTTCAAAGATGACATTAACCACAGTGTGGGATACCAGTTTAACCCCTTATGCATCTAAAGTACTCATATAGAACTGTATTAAAACACAGCTTAAAAGCATTTCCAACTTTTTTTTTTTTTAACTGAAAGAAGCAATTAGGTTTCCAAATTAGGATGTTAGTAATACACAAGTATATCATGCTGTTCACAAACCAAGTTCTTTCCCCTGGCTCCCTTACCTTCTTCACCCAAAAACTTTTTGGGTCAGGGAGTAGAAAAACTCCTCAAATACCAAACCACTAAGGGCAAATTCTGGGATATAAATAAGGTCAGGCTACTTTGTAGGTGAAAGCCAGTGATAAAAAGCTTCTGCACAGCAAGGGAAACAATCAACAGAGTAAAAGCACAGCCTACAGAATGGGAGAAAATATTTGCAAACTACGCATCTGACAAGGGATTAATATCCAGAATATACAAAGAGCTCAAACAACTTTGTAGAAAAAAACCCCACAAATAATCCAATTAAAAAGTGGGCAAAGGAGCTGAATAGATATTTCTCAAAGGAGGGCATACAAATGGCCAACATGCATATGAAAAAATGCTCAACATCACTAATCATCAGGGGAATGCAGAGCAAAACCACTTTGAGGTATTAACTCACCCCAGTCAGACCAGCTATTATAAAAAGGACAGAGAATAACAAACTCTGGCAAGGATGTGGAGAAAGGGTAACGCTTCTACCCTGTTGGTGGGACTGTCAATTAGCACAGCCATTATGGAGAAGAATATGTAGGTTCCTCAAACAACTACAGATAGAACTACCATATGATCCAGCAATCCCACTACTGGGGACATATCCGGAGGAATGGAAATCATCACGTTGAAGGGACACCTGCACTGCCATGTTTATTGCAGCTCTATTTACAATAGCTAGGCGATGGAACCAATCTAAATGTCCATTGATAGATGACAGATAAGGCAAATGTGGCATATATAGCCACAAAAGCATGAAATTCTGCCATTTGCAGCAACATGGATGAGCCTGGAGAAAATTATCGAAAGTGTAGCAACCCAGGTGCAGAAAGAGAAATACCTCATGTTCTCACTCATAAGCGGGAACTGAATCCATAAATAAACAAATAAAAAGTAGAGACAGAGAGAGAAAGAATGAAACAACAATCACAATAATACATTGAAATTTTAGGAGAGAAAAGAACTGCGGTTACTAGAGGTGGAAAGGGGGAGGGGAGAGGCGAGGGAGTTAACGAGAAATTGGTTAATGGAAACAAAGAATGGTTACATATTGTAATGATGAATAAGCGAAGTATGCTGACCCAACCATCACACATTGTACACAACTACTGAAAATCAACTTTGTACCCCACATATATGTATAATTAACTATCTTTAAAAAAAAAGAAAACTACTACTATTGGAATAAGAACTTGTGTAGGCTCTACAAGAGTGGTGAGGAACAGCCAAGTAGAATTTACTTCCTCCTCATTTCTTCATATAATTCAGTGGTTTTTAACCTCAGCTGCCTGCTAAAATCACTTTTAAAAAGTTTGATGCCCAGGCTGGATTCCAGATTAATGAAATCATCATCTCTGGGAGTGGGATCCAGGTAACAGCGTATCTTCAAACTCCCCAAGTGATCTCAATGTAGAGCTGAGACTGAGAATCACCGAGGCTGTTCCTTGTTCTCCAACACTTTCACTTTAGTCAGTGAAAGATGGTGGTTATACGGGCAGAGGACGGTTATACGTCATGCAAGCCCCCATTCCCTTTTCCCCTTGTCTCTTTTCTCTCAGTAGAAAACCAATGTTCTGGTTCTGGAAAGAGAGAGATGCAGGGATCAGAGGCTATCAAGAGTCTGAGAGCAATGCCAGCATTGCTCCTGGGAACAAGAGCATACTAGTCTCTTTTCCTTTCTCTTCCACCTCTTTTCTCTTTGCCAGCACCTAACACTTTCTCCCAAGTCACCCTCCACCTTCACTGATTGCAGGACACCGAGCTTGTCCCCCAGTGAGGGAAGAAAGGGTGCCACATGGGAAGAGGAGAAAACAGGGCTTAATAATCCCTCAGCTAATTAACACCCAGAGAAAAAGAAAACGCCTGCCTAGGGTGGCATTTAAGCACATAACACAGACAACAGAAGCGGAATGTACTGGAAAACTGAGTTGCACAAGCATAATTACACATGAAAATTTTTATGAAAATATTATATCTCAATTTAAAGCTATATTTTTAAATCATATCCTTTCTTATCTGTCAAAAACAGGCAATACTGAAAACATGTGAAAAGCCCCAGCATAAAAAGTTTACTTTGCTCAACAGATGTCTAAATGGAAGCAAATAAGTAGACAGTTGTAAGGGTTTTAAAATATAAATTGAATAATAATGTATTCATATATTCTATTATATTCCATCTATATTTTCTAAAAAAAAGAGCTTTAACATCTTTGATATCTACTACTATGGCTTTTTTTTTTTTTTTTTTTTTTTAAGGAAATAGTGACATGCAAAATGCTTCAGGAGAAAAGAACACTAATAAAAGGAAATCGTTCAGTTGTAAAGATAAGGTCAATATTTGTGTACAAAAATATTCACCACATTATTATTTATATTAGCAAAATTTTTTTTTAAATCCTACAAGAAGGGTATATACACACTGTAAAATATTACATTACATTTATAATTATTTTTAAAGAATATTCAAAAGCTTGTATCTACTAAACACAAACTATGAGTCAGCTACAGTTTCAAGGGCTTCTAGTACATTAACTGATTTAAGCATGATTTGTTTTCATAGAAAAGCTCTTATTACATACCTGTACACCTACACTATGTAGAGACCTAGCCTTGATGGGGGTCCATCTGCAAAGCCACTTCCTGGAATGGGATATAACTGTTTAACTGGACTGACTATTCTCAGGACTAAGGGACTGTTTCAAGAAAATATGAAACCATGTACTCAAATTTGTTTTTTTCTGCTTGTTCCAATTTATGTTTCGCCTTTACTTATCTCTTATCTGGAAAATTTTAGCCCAGATATCTCCTTAGCTACCAATCTTATTTTAATATGTGAAACTTTCTAAAATTAAAGTTTCAAAGGGGGGACTGTGGGAAAGCAAAATATTTCAGCCCCCAAGTATATGTGACATATTTCAAGATGTCTAATTCAGAAAGACTGGAAAAACAAGATTAGCTGGAAGACTGTTTCTTTGTAAAATGAAATTTGCATCTGTGAATGCAAACAGCCAGGCTTCCTCTGGGTGCCTTCCTTTGGCTACTATCTATTCTTTGAAGTCAACTATGAGATTACCTGAAATATTTTCATCTTCATAGTAGATGTCTACCTAACTTTAACTTCTGACTTCCTTCTTTCACCTGTGACAACACCTTCCCCCAGAACTTCAGAGAAACCTGGTCTCAGGCCATTGTCCCAGGGCTTCTACCTCCTCCCAACTTTTCTCTCTCATGAACACTGGTATATTAGCTTTGTTACTCACATTGGAATTTGAAACATTACTCTCTTGTGATTCTCCCATGCTTTGCCTTCTCCTAGTGTATTAAATAATAAAATTTGTTATGCCTGCATTTTCTTCCAATATAAAAAAAAAAATCTCCACAGCAATGCTGTGAGGTAGCTATTATTATCCACATTTTATATTTGGGGAGACAGAGGTACAGAAAATTTAAGTAATTTCCAAGGTACCTAACTAACAGGTGGTGGCGCTCAGATTACAAACCAAGGCAGTCTGGCTTCAGGGGCAGACCCAGATTCCATAAGGATTGAAGCTGATGCAATTTATAGGACCCTCTTTAACAAATATAATACATAATTACAAGCACAAAAATGGGTACAGGACCCTGGAATGGGTTTATTCAAGTGAAGACTCCTGAAATATAACCCTCACTAGATTCATGGGAAATCTACCTTCAATACAAGACATGATACCATAAGAAAATGTTAGAATAGAAATTACAGATACAAAAGTGTATATCCAGTATAATCCCAATTTTGTAAAGAATTTATAAATACACATGTTGAGAGCAATAAAACAAGATGCACAATAATGGTTTACAATGGGTTGAAGGTTATGACCTGTTTGTGTTTTCTTCTCAGTGTATTGTTTAATTTTCTAAATTTTCTACAATGACTATAAATTACTTTCATAACTGAAAAAAAACAAACATAATTTTAACTTAAAGGATCTAAGGCTGGCCAGTTAGCTCAGTTGGCTAGAGGGTGATGTTATAACACCAAGGTCAACGGTTCTAATCCCCATATTGGCTGGTTGCCAAAAAAATAAAAATTAAAAATTAAATTAAAAAATGACCTAAAAATATAGAATGCTGTGGATTGAATTGCGTCCCCCAGAATCCATGTATTAGAAACTTAACCCCTACTGTGACAGTGTTAAGAGGGTGGAAATCATATTATGGTATTTGAAAGGTGGGGCCTTAAAGAGGTGATTAGATTGTGAAGACCAGGCCCAAGTAAATGGATTAATCTATTGATAGTTTAATGGCTGTCCTGGGGGTGGTTCTGAGGGCTTTAGAAGGAGAGTGCATGAGTTCACTCTCTTTCTGCTTCTGCTCTCTGCTATGTGAGACCATGCTTTGCTGTGAAGTCACTATACACCAACAACGCACATCTCACAAGTTGTGTTTTGGACTTTGTACTTCCTAGCCTCTGAAACTGTAGGTAATAAATATTGTTTCTTTATAAGTTACCCAGTTTCATGTATTTCTGTTATAAGCAACAGAAACAGACTAACACATAGAATAATAAAAGTATTTTGTTTAATAAACCTATAACAAGAAGTCCAAAAATTAAAACAAACAAAAAAAGCATATAGAGGGCAGAAAATAAACAAGAAATGTACTAAAAATTACAGAACATATCAGCAAAGTAGCAGGGTGTAGAATTTGTGTTTATTGACTCTAAATCTAGTGGATTCATGCTGATTAGTAAAAAGGACTACTTAATTAGAAAAGAAAAAAGAAAAAGAAACAAGTAGTAGTCTCTAAGGCACAGTGCACAGCATGCTGGCTGTAAAATAATGGTCCCCAGTAAGTTTAGGTAATTATTCATTGATAATAAGAACATCTACAGTTATGACTCTCCAATGAATACTTTTTTAAAAATATAGATAATTTTTGTTTATTTCTAGACAGAGAAAGTATTTCCCAAGTTGATTTAATCAGTAACCAATAAAATTCCATTTTTCATTACTGTAGATATTAGCCCAAACTAAAGAAGAAAGAATATCTATCTTAAATTTAAATGACTCTATGAATTTAAAGTTGTTCCTCAGCTCCTACAGAGCTTTTGGTGGAGATTTGATGAATAGGATGTTTCTGTAAACAATTTGACTACAATGACAAAAAGTAAAGGAAGTCAAGGCCCCTTTCAATCACTTCTGTTACTTACCACATACTTGAGCATGTTGGACAGGACTTAGAGATGGCACAGCCCCCAAGTCATGTCTTAGTATCATGTTATTCCTCAAATCTATCAATGGGAAATAAACATCAGCCTTGCTTGGCATCATAGATATCTTAATTCAAAGGTAATTAAGATGCATTTGATGAATAAATGGAATAGATATACTGATATAGGTATATAATGAGACAAAGTATTATTAAGATATAAATGCAAATGAATTAATTAAATTAATTAAAATTGACTAAATTTACTTAGCCAGTCATTTACAGGATTCTTCTCAAAGAAAATTACTAAAATCATTAATCCCATGTCATATGACAGCTATTTTACTTTTATAACATTAATCATTTGAAATGCAATAAATGAAAAATGGTTATTTTAAACCTTTGATAAAGTATCAATTATCAAGTGCCAACATCTTTAATAAAGTTCTACAGTGTTGAATATATGCATCTTATTTTTCATTATGTTAAAATCAGATTAAATCCTAGGTAAGTGTAATGCTTATTTTGATTCAGTGGTATATTTTAAGTTTACAAATAAGTTTTGAATTATTTATATTTCAATTTCTGAATTATATTGATCACAAGTAAAAGTCTCCCAAAAAGGACATTCAGTTGAATAATTTTTAAAAAATTTTATTTATACTGCAGGCTTATTATTTCATACTGTAGTGGGTGCTTTATACTTTGTTATTAGCCATATGTTATATAGTGATATGATGTCATTCTTATTTTTTCCCTAATCTGTGTCAGGAAAAACACCAAAAGCAATCAGCAGGGTTTTAAAGAGGGTTTCTGCATATTGGAAATTGGTTATATCTGCAAAAGGTGGCCTTAAAACAGCTCTGTTTTGGGAGAACTTATTTAAAAAGATCTGCAAACCTACGCCAAAACAGGAGTCCTTTGTTTTTGGTTTTGTTTGTTTTGTTTTGTTTTAAAAATCCTGACCTGGGAATAGGTAACTTATGTTGTAAACGTGACTCCTCTGTGCCCATTCCTCTCTCCCTCCCCCTTATAGAACTGCTGATGGTAATGAATCTCCCTCTTCCAGCTCCAACTGCTGCATTCAGTTATCATCGAGAGCAGACATCAACCAGCACTCTAATCTTGCTCTGATGGATAGAATACTAACCTTTCACAAGATTAGAGACACAAGGTGCTCTGGAGATAATAAAATTCAAATAGGTTTATTTCAAAGGGCAACCCAATCTCGCTTTTGTTCATGGGTCACTTGACAGATCATTTGCCAAAGTAGTTTTTGTGTCTTTCCAAGCCAGATTCTGGTTTGGTGTGCCAAAGATGTCAAATTAAGTGGCCCCCAAAGCCCCCAAAGCCCCCAAAGCCTACAGTTCCAAAGTAAGAACAGGAAAAGTTGGAAATAACATTATTTTAGTACATGTAACAAAAACTCTATTGGCCAATAATTCTAATTTTACTTAAATTATACGTAGTGTATCTAAAGTACTCAAAAGATAAATCAAGGCTGACCACATTAAAAATACCAATGATGTAGTGTAACAACTGATACTGTGATCCCTAAATGTGAATTTCAAAAGATTATTTAGAGATTTTCATTTCAAATAAATGCCTAATGAAATATTAAGTGTTAAAATAAGTGCTTTTAAAAAATATTATGTCGATATCTGCTTAACATTTTTCTAGAGATATGCCAAAGCATAATAGATACTAACATAAGTCAGGAATAAATATGCATGAATATGGAGTAAAAGACCAGGACTAAAAGCTGTTTCTCAGGGATCAATGAGTAACTCTCAACAAAAGGCTTCATGTATTCCTCCTGTCCACTGTATTTTTATTTAAAATTACCTCTGCCACACACAATCCTGCAGATATTTTCTAATAAGAAAATAGGTAAGGAAAACCAAAAGCAGTTTCTTATTAGGAAAATTCCTAAAATGTGTTACTCACCTGTGGGACACCATTGGCAAACTATTATAAAAGATAGAATATTAAAATTTAAAGAATACTAACAATTATATACTACACATGATATTCATGATACTTAAGTGTATCATCGCTTTTATAATTGATTTGGATACTTAAGTAATTATGAGTATTTTTGCAATAAAATATAAAAATTTTTGTTCACTTTTTTAAAAAGTGAGAAAGTGAAATTTATATATTTATAACACATATTTAATTTGTAAAAAGTTCTTTAGAATCTAAATGTCACTTCATTAAAAGATAAATTTGTGGTTACTAATATTTTGTTTATTTTAAACATCAAAGCAAATCCATTTTCCCTGAGATACTTTTAAACCTATTATAATTGATTATCCTTACTATATTTTGCTAATTAAACAAGGCTTTAAAAATAAAACAATTATAATCAATTGTACCTTTAAGATAAAATATTTAGTAGGGTTGTTTTTGCTCTTCCATTTCAATAATGCAGCAGAAAAACATTTAAAACAAAGCTTTATTAGAACTAAATTTTATTAGAACTAATTTTTTCATTTATTTGTTAATATGAATTTTATGAGGTTAAAATTATTATCTTTTACTGAGATATGGGAGCAACCAAGCTATTTTCTACCTTCTATGTGCAGAGGAAATGTAATCTAACAGTAGTGCAGAATATTATCTAAAGCAATCCTGTGGAAGAGGAGAAATGGATGCTGAAAGCAGAGCCTCTGAGCAGGGCTGGACATACATCACAACATAATTGGAATGATGCATCATTGACAATTGCTGGTAATCATGATTCTCCTGGTTTTACTAAAAATTGAGAGGTAGGCATATGCCAGATGCTCTTGACCTACATTCTCTTATCTCTAAAATAGTACCTTCCCCATAGGGTGTTGTGAAGATCGCATAATATACAAAAAGTAATTATGGGAGTACCTGGCACATAGTAAGCACTATATAATTATCAGCTATTATTATTAGTTTCTCAAGAATGAAATCTCTTGCTTATAACAATTGAACATGGTCATTTTTATCCACTCAAAATCTATCTTGGCATGTAAGAGATAAACATTACTGTTGTCATCACAGCTGTCCAATCAGTTCTTACAAAGTATCTTTATTGAGAATGGCAAAAAATGTATTTGGTGATGAAAATAGATGGAAAATGTTAGTTGTGTGATATCCTTGATTAAAAAAACAATTCAATGGAAAATTAAATATATTCCTATGAAAATAGTACATCCTTTATTCTCTTTTTAGTTAAACAGCCTCCTTCTCTCTGTACATGGGCTTATGTGCAACTATCATATCTTCCTGTTTACTGTCTTTCAGTGACTCACGCTTAAATGTAACACCCCTTCACTGAATGTACAAATGGTTTTACCTTCCAAGTAATCAAATGACATTGTTGATATATGTTGGTGCCAAGGTCAGCTCAGATGTTCCTGATATCTTTCTCTTGCAACAGGAAGTGTTGTTTGGGGCAGAGATATAGAACAAAAGGGAGGGCAAGTAGTTGATACAAATGCCCACAAAGCCCCTTATTTTTCACATTTTGCAGTTATGGAATTTACTGGTTTCCCATTTTTTTTTCTTTGACACATTTTTCAGCATTAATCACCCAGCAATTTCTTCTTAGTTAATTTAGATCACGCTTATCCTTTGTTAAAAATCACTTTGGACTCAATATTCTTTTGAGAAATTCTGGCAAAGATGCTCTAACAAAGCTGACTTTGCTTCAGGCCCCTGTGAACATGTTTTATGTTCTCTCATAAAACCATTTGTTAGGAAAAAATTCAGATCCACAATCAAACTTATGGGAAACTTCTAAATAACCACAAACTTGTCCTTACACAATTTACTAATCAAGCCTAAGAACATTTTCTTAACCAGTTCAATATTTACCTAATTATTATTCTGTCCAAGCCATTTTTTTGCAAGCTTGTCAATGACCATTGCATGTGAAAGAGCATTGATAATTGTGCAAAGATCAAACTAGGCCGTAACCATTGGATATTCCAGTATATATGATCAGTCACTTTGTCAAAGAGGGAAATTAGTTTTATTTGGCATGGCTTATTTTCGAGCACTCCATGTTAACTGGCACTTTGTTATACTCTGAGTGCTTGCAAATTGATTGCAGAATAAATTGCTCCTGACTCATTCCAAGAACGGACCTTAACCTTACAAGTAATTAATTCACGTTTCCTTTATTTATTTATTTTTTTCCTGTACAATCATCTGAGGTGTGTGTCCTTTCCCTAGTTCCCTGGATTTGTGCCCATCCATCGTAAATCTGTAAATTCACCTAAAAGAATACAGGGCAATTTGACATTGCTTTTGATTTGGCGTTAAATGCTACACAGTTGTTGACTTCAAAGTCAAATACATAAATCTTCACTGCTTCTGGAAAAAGGAGGTATTTTTTCTGAAATGGTTTGAATATGACCATGCAGTCAAGTTCAGATATGTGAAGAAATATGCAGCATTAAACAAATTGGTTATAAAGTCTACACTTTATCAAAAATATAAAAGTAGGAAAATATATATCTATATCTAAATAAGATGAATAGAAACTTAAAGCAAATCCCGGCTTTTGTTATATATCTTGCTGTGGTATTTTGCAGATCTAGGCATCAGCTCGTGTTTTCTCTAGAACAAAATATTCCGTAATAGTTAATGTTGCACACTTGACTTTGGACTTTGGGCATAATTTTGAATTTCTTTGGTTTTACGAGGTTTAGTGAGATTGATCACATTTCTTTAATTTCCTTTCTTTTTGTGTGATTTAATTACAAACCTTGCCTTGAATAGTAGCACAATAACAATTTATCAACTAGTTGAGGTCTCCCACAAGGAAATGTCATCTCTTTTACCTCAATTTCGAAGCCAGCCGTATCGTCAATGGATCTCTTAAAAAACAAACAACGGTCACATTCATATGAAAACAGTCTTGAAGCCAGGACTGAATCCATTTGAAGTCCATTTCAAATAATCGCATAATTGAAACACTCTTATCCCATTTGGGTTTGTGTGGAAATCCACGGCATGTCACAACACAAGGGTGGGGGTGCTCCATTTAATTTAGAAAAGTGATAGCAAGGTGGCCAGATGAAAATGTGGTGAAACTGACTCAATGTAGCATTCAAGACTACTGAATGCTTTCCAAATAGTCCAAAGCTGTTTTTACAGCAAAGTTTATTTTTTCCCCCTTTCTTGAGACCAAAAAAAGACACCTCTTGTGAGTATCAGCTAAGCCTAAACAGAGATTCAGAATTTGATTGTGTCCGTTTAAAACACTGGTGGGCCACCAGCCTGAGATGATAAGGGAAGGGAAGGAAAGAATGGGAGAGTTTTTTTCAAGAACAAAAGTTTGTGGGTGGGTATCTGAGAAAAGCAAGAAATTCAGAGGCCAGTTGAGTGTCTGTGCCGAGTCTGGCCCCATGGAAAAGATCTGAAGTTAAAGGAAGAACAAGGGAAATGAGTTAAAGTTGAGCAATTCTTATTTTTCTGAAGACTTATGAGACCTGGAACTTCCTGGAGGCCAGGTGCAAATGCGGGTTTCTAAGTTAGGGAGAAAGACATTCTCACTGCCCAACTAAACAAACACAGTATGGTCCCAGTACAGTAAAGATCAAAGGAATGAAACTCCAGTGGCTACCTGGAGCATGTAAAGCACTGGGAATACCAGGAAACAGAATCCAGGCAGCCACACAGCATTCCCGTGGTTGACAGCAGTGGTAGTTGTACTTTGCCTTCTCCACAGGGCTTGTAAAAGGTAATAGGGGCATCAGAGCAGGGCAGAAATAGTGAAGTGGTGGTGGGCACAAATGTGTAAGTATTCTAGATTCAGCCAGAAACAACTGGAGAAACCTTGATGGGAGTCAGGGAAGCCAGTATCAAAAGTTCAGCACATATGGGAAAGGGTATCCTTCTTGTGAATAGAGATATCAGTGCCAATGTATTTTTTATCATACCCCAAAGTTGGTGAGAGCTAAAGACATCCACATTTCAAATCATGCCCCTTAAAATCTTGTTTGAAACAAAAGCCTTTAATCATGCAAACTGAGCTTAAAGAAAGTCTTAACTGAAATGAAGAAAACCCACTAATCACCTCTTTTAAACTTTTCTTCTCCCTGATTCACAATATTAGACATGGAAATGTATATGGTCACTGATTCTGGGAACTGTATCCTTTTTCTGCAGGGCAAGAAAGAAATCCAGGAGATGTCACCCCAAAATATGGTCTTGGTATGCAGATTATTTTTAATTGAAGGTACTTGGAAATCAGCAGGCACTGGAAGTGGCTTTTCTCTGATGTTTCTTTATCTACCTAATGTCCAGATCTGCCAAAAGGGAACACAATTGCCTTCAATCCTCTCCCTGTTAACTCATATCACAGAAGAAAAGACAGGAAGTCAAACATCATACCCAGAGCCCAGGCAAATTTTGTGCCAGGCCGTTGTCTGTTCTTTGGGCTCATTCATATCCCTTAAAAATCATTTACTCCCCCTGTAAAAGTGCCTACAGCCCCACACCCCTCTCTGCTATGAAGAAGGCTTATATAGGTTCTAAATCTTACTGGGTTTTTGGATACTCACCTTCCTGTCACGTCCCCGTGCCCATGATAAACATATTTGCCTTTTCTCCTGTTAATCAGTCTGTTGTCAGTTTACTTCTCAGACTCAAACATGAAACACTCAGAGAGGAAAGAGAGTTCTCTCATCCCAACACACCTGTCTGACTCAGGTGAGAATCCAGCGTATTTAGTTATGAGGAGCGGCGAGGAAAGGGGAGTATTTGCAGCATAATTTTTCAAAGAGTTGCAGAACCTACAGTAAACCAATGCAACCCATTTTTCTTTTTGAAATGGACAAATTCCTACTTTCTCCTGTCCTCACTTACTCTCCTATTCTCTTGTAGTCACAGCGTCCATCCTATCCATTCATAAATCTTGCTGCTGATACTTTCGAAATGTATAGCATTCAGGCAGTCTTCACTAGCTCTGTAGCTCTTCCCCTGACTGGAGAATCTCCATCACCACTCACCTGCCTTCCTGCAGATGTCTCCTAAGCAATCTCCTTGCTGCCACTTTCGACTCCTTATTATTATTGTACTGCTCACTGGCTATCTCCACACCCTTCTCCCAAACAGGATGCTTAAAAGGGCAGCAATCTTTGGTTGTGTTCTGATTTAGCTCAAGCCCAAGAAGAGTGTCTGACACATACTAGGGACTCAATAAATATTCATCACATAAATTCATGCTCTCTCATATTTTCTGAAGCAAAACTTGCTCTCCAGTGAATTTCTCTATTTAAATCTATGTCTCTGTTTAATTCTACGTACTTTATAGTAAATACACGTAAGTTCAAAACCTGACAGTGATTGGCATTTATGTTTACTGATAGGAACTAAGATTTCAACAAGTGAATAAAGAAGTTTGGCTCACATTACAAGAAATTTAGTTATCCAACAAGTTATTTGGGGGAGAGTTGTTTGGGTTAGAGGACACTTGCTGAAATAGTATCATACAGAGGAGTTACTATTTGCATAGTTTAAGGATTAGGCTAACCCTTGCAATTTATATAACATTTTTCTCCTCTTCCTTTCTGCATCCCTACTGAGTTAGCATTTGGAGTCTTTAATAGATCTGTAATGTAACCAGTGCCACTTCAGACAAGCCTAAGTACAAAGTGGTGCCACCCACCGCCTCTCCTCCCCTCCCCCTTTCCCTTTATAAGAAGCCTCCTGACTTAAACAGAAACCCCTTTTGCTTCTGCAAGGATGCAGTTCCCTACCCGATCCACATTAGCATAATGACCCTCCTTGATGGTATCAGCCAGCCCTTGGTGCACTATATAAGCTCTACCACCCCCACACCTGGTGCTGTCCCCTTTTCAGGGCAGCCGTGGGCCCTGTGCCACTCTGAGCACAGCCCGGCAGATTTCTTTCTTTAATAAAGCTTGAACCGTACCCAGAATCTTGGTTCACTTTCTTTCATTATGATGCTGAAACCCAGAAAGAGTCTTGGCCAGACTGTCAGTCAATTCCCTCTCTTGGGTTGATTGGCTCCCAGCCGCCCTTCCTGGACCTGCCTAAACTGGATGCCTCTGGGACTCTCTCCTTTTGCCATTTCAGACCAATGCATCCAACACTGGCCTCAATTCAGGGTGAGTCAGTGGGTCTGTCCTGCATACTTCTACGGTTCCCCTGACTACTCTCTATGACTTAGGTCTCTATGAACCCCAGGCGCCTGGCCCAGGGAACTGTTCTCGTGCCCCCCTGCTATTGGAGGATGCTCCTCTAGCTGGTCAGTGGCTTTTCTTTTGAAAAGAAGGTGGGGACCAAAGGGGATGACCTTTGCTGGCACGCTTCTTCTATCAGCACTGACTGCCTTTCTCACCCTCTACACAGGATCCTCATGATCCAAACCTCCATGCTCTATGCACTTGGGCTGTCTCCTGGCCAATTTCATGGCTTCCTGGGAGACATTAAACCTAAACATATCATTTTCTACTGTACTCCACACTCTATTCCTCTGGGCCGTCTCCTGGCCAATTTCTTGGCCTCCAGGGAGATATTAAAACTCAAATCCCTCATTAAAATGGATCCCAGTGGCCATAAGATGGCACTCGATTTAGACACTCACCGAAGCAGCAAAAGCTGTAGAGATTCCTTGTTCAAGCCTTTTCCTATCTCTGAACACGTTCTTCTCTCTGTCAAAACTGTCCTTGGTCTCAAATTCTCCTGGCTCATGCTCGACCTCTCCTTCCAGACTCGTATCAGTCTTCTGATCCATCAGCCCTCCACATTTCTCTCTCTTCCCTCTACCTGGCCTCCAAACACTCATGCTCAGCCCAACTCCTCCCTTTCTCCCCCTTCATCAGGTAACAACCCTGCCTCAGCTCTGGCTTTTCATAACCCTTCTATGAAGTGGCTGGGATGGAAGGAATTGTCCAAGTCCTTGTACAGGGAGCAGGTTCAGATGGCAGGTCAGGTACATGCTCAAAATAATAGGTGGCCTGTGGGAGCCATTGCTGTTCCTTGCATGGACCCAAATTTGAACTACCAGGCTGGCCTCAGGGATTGGGATCTCCTGAATAACATGATCATGATCACACACCTACTTCACAGCCTCCAAAAGGCTACTCACAAGTCGGTCAATTATGACAAGATTAGAGTGAGTGATCACCCAGAGATCCACTGAAAATCCCGAGTTTTTAACCCACCTCTCTGAGGCTTTACATGAGTACATGAGTATAGACCCAAGTTCCCCTGCAGGCATGGCCCTCTTACACTCTCACTTCATTACCCAATCAGCCCCTGATATTCAAAAACTATAAAAGAGATCAGGCCAAATACCAGCTCCTGGCTAATGCCATCCATGGCTTACATACTTCAAAGCTGGCTACCTCTAGGGGCGAGCCACCTGGGAACTGCTTCAAATGCCATCAACTGGGCCACTCAGCATGGGCCTGTCATAACCTTTCCTCACTGCAAATGGCCAGGTCACTGCGGGATTGACTGTGTCACTCGCCAGAGAGGGAATGGCCCAGTGCCCAACCTACAGCCTTTGGCTTCACGACCATCTCTACCAGAGCTTCTCAGCTTTGCCCAGGAGGAAGATTGATGATGCCCAGGGCCTGAGGCCCTCACGGAAATCACCACACGTGAGGCCACGGTAACTCACCTCAGCAGGTAAGCCAATCTTTTTTGTCATCGATACAGAAGCCATTTACTCCACCCTTCCTAAATATGCAGGACCAACAACCGCATCCTCTATCACAATAGTAGGGGTCATGGGATCAGAATACCACCCATGGATCACTCAATCCCTTTCCTACATCCTACAACACACCAATTCACACACAAATTTTTAATGATGCCTCAATGCCCAGCTCCCTTACTGGGATGGGACATTCTTTTCAAATTCAAAGCTACCTTTACCCTAAACACTTTAACTCCAGCTACAATACTCCTGTTACAGGCCGGCCCAGACCTGGCCCCTGAGGCTTCCACCTTCCCCTCCCCCTCGAACAAGGTTAATCCCTAGTATGGGATACTTCTCCTTCCATTGCTATGCACCAATCCCCTATCCTTGTTAAATTGCAGAGCCCCTCTTTGTTCCCTGATGTCCCACAGTACCCCATCACTAATAAACACCTAATAGGCTTAAAACCCATCATATACAAACTCCTTTCTTCTCATCTCTCAAGGCCTACCCGCTCGCATTTTAATACACACATCTTTCTGGTTATAAAGCCTAAGGGCTCATATCATTTAGTACAGGACTGATCCTGACACACACTGTTCCCAACAACTTACTTGGAAAATACTGCCCCAGGGGTTTTGGGATAGCCCCCACTTTCTGGCCAGGCCTTAGCTCAAGACTTATCTGAACTTCCTCCAACCTCTAGCACTTTAATAGAATACGTGGATGACCTCCTCCTTTGTAGCCCCTCTTATGAGGATTCACAGGCCCACACTGTTGCCTGCTTAATTTCCTGGCCTCCAGGGGATATCAAGTGTCCCGCAGTAAGGTCCAAATCTCTTCTCCTTCATTCAAGAGTCTAATTTCGGAACTCCCTACTCCTACCACAAAGGGTGAAATTCTCTCTTTTCTGGGGCTTGCAGGGTATCTTTGCCTATGGATTCCTAACTTTAGTGTGCTAGCAAAGCCACTTTATGAGGCAGCCAAAGGGAATCCTGTCATTCCCTTAGATCCCACAAAGCCCATTCATTCTCCCTTCCAGTGATTAAAAGCTGCTCTACTTGCAGCCCCAGCTCTATCTCTCCCAAACCTATCTCATCCTTTTATCCTATATGTCGCCGAAACCTGAGGATTGGCAGTCGGGATTTGGGGACAAAAGGCAGGAGATATTTTCTCCCTGGTTACAAACCTCTCTAAGTAACTAAAGGCCACATCTTGAGAATGGGCCCCTGTTTATGGGCCTTGATGGCAGCTGCCCTTTTAGCATAAGAAAGCTCTAAACTGACTTTTAAACAAGAGTCAAGACCTTCTCAGCCATAAGGCCAAGTCAATTCTCCCCCTTTCCCACCTACAACTTATTCACCTTACTTTCATTGAAAACTCCCAGTTCTCCTTTAAACCTTGTCCTTTCTTAAAATCCAGCCACTCTCATCGCAAAACACTCATAACCCTTAAAACATAACTGCATGGAGGCTTCGGACCTCTTTCTCAATCCCTTTCCACACATCTCTCGCATCCCATTATATGGTTCATAGATAGGAGTGCAACCTCCACACCCACCCCCCAGGCAGGTCACGCCATAGTAAATCTAACACAAGTTACAGAGACTGCACAACTCCCAAAGGAGGTTGGGGTTATACACTGCAGAGGACAACAAACATCCAATGACCCCATAGCCCAGGGAAAAATACTGGCGGATCTAACCGCAAAACAGGCTGCGCAATCACCAGGCCCCCACTCTTCCTCTCCTGCTCAGGTCTTCCCATGGCCCCTACACCCTTATCCCAATACACAGAAATATAATACCTCCAATTGTTGGGAGCACAGAGAAAGGACAACTGGTATACTCTCTCCAGTCGCTATGTCCTCCCTACCACACAAGCTGAGCAAATCCTTTAAGATTTTTATAATTCCGTTCATATAGGCTATGAACTCCTACTACACCATCTTCAGCCCTTATATTTCTCTCCCCACAAAAGGACACACTATCTTCTAACATTAGTAGATATCTTTTCAGGTTGGTTTGAGGCTTTTCCCTGCACTTCAGAGGATGCTACAGCAGTAACACATGCTCTCACCTCAGAAATCATCCCTCATTTTGGCCTCCCCACCAGTCACTCACTCATCTATGGGCTGCCCCCTGCAAGCCCACAGGCCTCAGCCCCTTTGAGCTTGTGTATCGTGGGCCCTCCACTCTCACACCTCTCCCTTCCAGATCATCGACTTTAGGCCAGCATCTCCGTACTCTTTCGCTCATTAGGGATCTTAGGGAACAGGCCAACCTTCTATTACCTCATCCTTTCCCCACCACCCCCTCAGACTTTAAACTGAGCCCAGGACAGCAAGTTTATATTAAAACTTGAATCCCAGAGCCCCTCTCAGCATGTTGGGAAGGGCCTTTTACAGTGCTTCTTACCAGCCCCACGGCAGTAAACATACTAGGAAAGGCCCCTTGGTATCACTTATCCTTGGTAAAACTAGCACCTGAGACTTTACCCCAAAATCTGTTCACACAAAGCCAGATTTGTCCCTGTGCTCAAACCCCAACCTGACATCTCCTCACACTTTGTCCATTTTAGGACCCACAAAACTGAAAATCTCCAGGACCTCCACTCTTTCCTCAGTCCCAGAAAAAGGATGATCTTCCCCCCAGTGATTATCCTCTCACTCTTGCGGTCTTGCTTCATGTCCCTCGCACAAGAGCTACTGTTATACTACTAGTTCTAGTACTTACTACAGGATTAGCAGCAGCTGCCCCAAAACATTGTAACATAGGGAGATTTCTCCTGCACTCCTTTCCCTCCTATCGGTAGGATGCTTCCTAGCAATTTCACTGTGGCAATGTGCCCTTTGCATCCTTCCCGTGTTTTTCCTCCTACCTCAATGCTCCCGCTTACATGGAACATGGAGGTTCTGCAGGGACGATGCAGTCCTCAGTGAATCAGACTGGTCCCTGAGTGACCTATCTGTCTCCCACTTCGCGAGAAACTTTTTTTGGTGGTCACCCCCTTCCCTATAGATGCAGCCCGCAACATTTACACAAACGTCTCCTCACTTTCTTCTAATCTCACCACAGTGGGGACTGTCAGCGTTGTGCGGGGCCTGCCCACACTGTGCCTCACTAACACCAAACGCTACCACTCACTTACTCTCTCCTCATCCACGCCCTAAAACCGGAATATATTTCCTTTGTAAAACTACATTATCCTGTTGCCTGCCCCCAACACGATTTCTTGCATATTCTTTTGGCTCATCCCTGACATCACCCTCCAGACAGATGGAGAGATGGAGACAGGACTGGGACTAACTTCAGCTTCCCTTTCAGGAAGTGACTCCTGCTCCTGGAGGGCACTAATTGTACCTTTTTAATTGGGGCAGGGATCCTTCCTGCAACTGGAACTGGCATAGGGGGCCCT
The DNA here is from genome assembly GCF_027409185.1 of Cynocephalus volans. Lineage (NCBI taxonomy): Eukaryota > Metazoa > Chordata > Mammalia > Dermoptera > Cynocephalidae > Cynocephalus > Cynocephalus volans. The sequence continues at coordinate 18,721,936 of NC_084466.1, forward strand.
GCTACTGCCTCTCGATTCTATCAAAACTCTCAGAAGAACTAAGTATAGACAGCATCTCTTCCCTCCAGCGACAGGTCACCTCACTCACAACAGTCACTTTACAGAACTGTCGGGCCCTTGACTTCCTTACAGCCGAGAAGGAAGGCACCTGCCCCTTCTTGGGGGAGGAATGCTGTTATTATGTAAATGAGTCTGGGGTGATCCAAGACAACTTAAACCATTTCACTGAACCCTTGGACACCCTGGCTTATGCCCCTACTAGGACCCCTAACTGTCCTGGGACTCAGCCTGCTTTTTGGCCCCTGTCTCTTTTGGTGTTTCTCTAATTTCTCGCAGGAATGTATACAGGCTTTCCCCAACCAAAAGGTAGCCAAATTGTTCCTGCAAGGAGGATATCAGCCCCTCAGAATCAGTGACCCTTCCTTGTAGGAATACAGCCTCCCCACACGAAACCAACACCCCGCCACCAAATTGTTTTACCCGCCAACATAAATCTTTTATTTTTCCTTTCTTCTCCCATCTCCAGCAGGAAGTAGCTTCAGAAGAATGAGACCTCTGCCCTTTTTCCCTTTTTCCTATTCTTAAAAGGCAGGAATAATAGATCTGCAACATAACCAGGGCCACTTTAGACAAGCCCAGGTACAAAGTGGAGCCACCCATCTCCGCCCCTCCCCTCCCCCCTTCCCTTTAAGAGAAGCCTCCTGACTTAAACAGAAACCCCTTTTGCTTCTGCAAGGACACAGTTCTCCACCCTGATCCACATTAGCATAATGCCCCTCCTTGATGGCATCAGCCAGCCCTTGGTGCACTATATAAGCTCTACCACCCCCACGCCTGGTGCTGTCCCCACTTTCAGGGCAGCCCCAGGCCTGCCACTTTGAGCACAGCCTGGCAGATTTTCTTCCTTTAATAAAGCTTGAACAGACCCAGCATCTTGGCTCACTTTCTTTCAGTCTTTTATATATATATATATATATATATATATGTATGTATGTATGTATTTATTTTTTTTCTCAAGACTGGATAGATACAGAACAATACAAAAGTGATCTTTTTGAGAAATACATTTTGTATAACATTTAAGAATAGGATAAAATGTTTTAATTTAAGTTTTTTTTTTCCAACCTACAGATAAAGGTATAAACTGTGTATTACTATCTCACAAACTTGACTAAATCTAGTATTTGCTGAATAAATTATTAACATTAGGAACAGAGGTTTTATAACCAAAAAATTGGTTGGTTCCCATTGTATTAACAAAAGTGAAATCTGTCAAAGTGGCTCATTTAATTTCATAAATACCATGTTATCTGAGTCACCCATCTGCTCTCCATTAAGTTAGACTCATAATTAAAAACAAAATTATGATTCCTTAAACTGCTGCCTCTAGGGGAATGATCAATGTTCCAGAAACTTCTTTTGGATGGGCATAGCTTACCGAAGAGAGCATAGCACTGAATTAGAAGGCAAGTACTCTTGGGTGTCCAGTACGTTTTAGTCATACAACCTTAGGTGGGTCATTTGATCATCTTTGTGTACTTACCTCAAGTGTCATACAATCGTGACCTTGAAAGTGTTCCCATCAAGCATTCTGAGATTTTCTGAAGAGGAAGTGGACAGAAAGAATGCAAAAAAGTCATTGCCTTCTATTAAGCCAGTTATTCTCTAAGTGTGGTCCCTGGATCACTGGTGTCACCATCACCTTGGAAGTTGTTGTAATGCAAATTCTTGGCTTGTTCCAGTCCCACTGAATCAATAATTCTGGGGATGGAGTCCAACAATCTGTTTTAAAGAGCTTCCCAGGTGACACTGATGAACACTAAAGTGGGAGAACTACTGCACTAGAAGAGCAATTTTATTTGGCCAACCTATGAAGATGAGTACTTTCAACAACTAACTCATATTTTATCAAATTCCCCTGAGATAACTATGACTTGGGAATCTGTGCTTAATTTCTGAATTTTGTCTACAGATCTTTAAATCTTCTAATCCCCAAAAGAGATCTTTCCTTAAATCTCACCTTTCTGTAACTCCAGTCATTTTTATTCATTAGTAGAAAACACCTGTAACAGCAGGAGCTACTTACATTCTAATTGTTTCTTGTTCCTCTAAATTGCTTGTCATTACAAAAGAAATGACAGAAGTGAAATGGGAGAAGAGCAATGTGGCAAGAAGACTAGAGCCCATTTCCAGTATTTAATTGCTATACAATGCTAAGAACAGATTAAAAAGATAAATCAAAAGTTTGCCGAAAAAAGTAGAACCCCCAGTCAGTTTTATGGTTTCATTTGAGCTGCAAAGATATTATTATACACTCATTTACAAAACAATGAGCTCTTACTGTTTATGAAAGTTTAATCTCTTGGTTTATTGCCTTAATATATTTCACATTGGTAAGGTTTACTTTTAAATGAAACTTCTGACTGTCTTCTGTAGATGTTATTTCATACTGAGAATACAGACAGAATGAGTGTAGCATCACAATTGTATTCATCTATGAAGCAATTAGACTTAGGCTAATTGCTTCTAGTTTTCACATATCTGCATACAAAATAATAGAATTAATATTTTATCATTTGGCAGTATCCCTTGTTAGCTAAGAATTCTAACACTGTATATCTTCTCTGTGTGTCCATAGGAATTTAAACAAATCCTATATTACTATTTACCTAAATCAAAATCTATGCCAAGTGAAACAATAACCTGGAGTAAGTTGGCACCATTGTTCAACACGTGTGTCCAGTAGATGTGCAATGAGACAGGGGCCCTTGAACATACTCTCCAAACTATGCAGACTAATGGCCACTAAGGGAAGGCTTAAGAACCCTCCTTAGTCCCCAGCTATTTTCCAGGTGAGCTCATGAGTGCCAAAGTGAGTATGAATTCCATAGTCTTCTAAGAGACTGATTCTGATTCAAAATATGTGGCTGCTTTAATATCAAAATTCCTATAAAAACACCTTTACACGTTTCGACCAAAAGAAAATTGATAGAGCTGAAGAAGGAAAGCAGGAAGACCAATAGGAGCAGCTTGTTAAATGACAAGATTCAAATCCTCAGCCCGAATCCACAGGACTAAGAAAGGCTAAATGAAGACTTACAGCCTCATTTATTTTCTAAGAAGCTTAGGCTGCAGGGAGAGAAAAGAAGCCATAAATTAAATGGCACTTTGCTTGAATAAAAGAGGAACAAATGAAAGAATTAAGTTGAAACTAGCAGCTCAACCACTGGACCAAATTTAATTGATAGATAAGTTGTATTGCAACATCAATAAATATTGCAAAAGATGGGGAAAACTTTCATTTTACTCCTTCTTTTCAGTATATACCAACAAACATCCTTCATGGAAAAAGACAAACTTTATAATTAGCAGTGGTAAAAATGTATTATGAATTATATGCATAATGCACACTATATACCTACTCATGCATTACACAGTTTAAGTAGTAATCTATTATTAAAATGTGGTACATGGTAGCCTAAAAATGGAACATCTCCCGAAAAGTTCGGCTACTTTTTAAAAATGTAACACCCTATTGAAATTTGCATGATTTCCCCCAAATATTGTTTTTCATGTATTCTTTCAAATTCTTAGCTCATTTTTCTCCATCCATCATCATTAAATGACCCTACAGAGAGGTCATTTAACTGAAGGATGTCCTGGTTACAGAGGGTAAAATGTCTGTTATATATATAAAATGTAGAATACATGGCATGCACTATATAAGTGTTAAATATGATTATTATAAATATAAGCATAGATTTAGTCTATGTTTAATTAGGAAATCTTTCTACCTTTCCCAATGACATAACAGTACCCTCACTATTGACATGGGCTTTATTTTAAACTATTCTGAAATTTCATTAGCCCTTTGCCTGTATTTGTTATCCTGATTCCACCCTGGTCCTGTTTTCCATATTAATCTGTGTGGCTATAATTTCTGTTAAATAAAGAATAATTACTAAGCATTTACTAGGTAAAAGGATTAAATGGAACTTGTTAATAACTTGTAGAAAGTTCATATGATTTTTCAAAATGGTGAGCCATAAACTGCAGGTATGTCAATTGGTTCTCATAGCAGTGCTATTAGGACGGGAGAGAAAAAAATGACTTTATATTCTAGTTCACTGAGACCCAGAGAATTTAAGTGATGTGCCAACATCATACAGCTATTAAATGTAAAAGCCCAAACTGGACTGGAGTTCAGACATTGCCTAGAGTCTAGCAGGAAACTAGGATAGTTGTCAAGAGAGAATCCATGGCTTCTGATGATTGATTCGGGAAGAGCAAAGAGTTGATAGGTTCTGCATATATGCAACCCATCTACAGGGAGGCAGGCCCTACCATTGATGGGCTAGGGACTCTGGAGGTAGCTACCTTGAAGTGCAAAGGAATTTGTTTTACTATGGACCATAAACTAAGTGGGAAAATTAAGTTACAGCATGTGGCTTTATATAGTTAAGATATACTCATAAAGAATTAAGATATTAAAATTGAAATGTTCTGGAGGCAGCTTGAAATTTGGATCTGTATGACACATGAGAGATCAGAAAAAGAAGTTTAGATTTTGAAATGAAGCTGTAAGAATAAATGCAGTTTTGAAGCAGTTCAATCAGAAAAACTTCAAGACAATGTACATATATAATAATAGACCTATTCCTCATTTATGTGTTAGTAATTCGAGATCATCAAGGTATGAGAAAATTTGAAATGCATTCATTTTCTAGAAATAATAGAAAAAAAAAACTTTCTAGATAATTACTAGACCGGGCATATAAAATTTTAGGCATAATTAGTTTAACGTCATATGAAAACCTCATTTTTTCTTCTTAAAATTAATCTCCAGACAAGTGAACAGATATGATGTTGATGGGGGTGGGCAGGAAGGGGGCATAAGAGGAATTGGTAAAGGGACACAAAATGTATATTGATAAAGTAAAATTAAAAAAAATAAAAATAAATAAAATTCAACTCCATGAGACACAAGGAAACAAATCAAAATATTGGTTGAAATATGCCTGTCTTTTTTTTTTTTAGTGTTGTACCATTTTTAAAGTAGTTTTACTAAGTATAATATACCATACAATTCACCCATTTATAGTATATAATTCAATGTTTTTAATATACTCACCTATTCACAGCTGCTCTAGGATGTGCAACCATCAGCACGATCAATTTTAGAACATGTTCATCACCTCCAAAAGTAACCCCATACACATTAGCAGTCACTCTGGTTTTTCACCCAACCCTCCCCCCACTCTCCACCCGCAGCTCTAGGCCACCTCTAATCTACTTTCTGTCCCTGTAGATTTGCCTATTCATGTAAACAGAAGCAATATAAGATGTGGCATCTTATGATGAGTAGCACATTGCCTTTAGCATGTGATTTCAAAGTTCATCTGTATTGCAGCATGTATCAGTACTTCACTCTTTTTATGACTGAATAATATTCCATTGCATGGATAATCCCCACTTATTTATCCATTCACCAGTTAATTGATATTCTGGTTGTTTCCACACTTCAACTGTTATGAATAATGCTGCTATGAACAGTCATGTACAAGTTTTTGGGTAGATATATGGTTTTATTTCTTTTAGGTATATACCGAGAAGTGGAATTTTGGGGGAATATAGTAATTCTATGTTTAACTTTTGAGGAACCGCTGAACTGTTTTCCACAGTGGCTGCATCATTTTACATTCACACCAGCAATGTAGGAGGGCTTCAATTTCTCTACTTTCTTGTCAATATTTATCATTTGTCTTCTTGATTTTAGCAATCCTAGTGGGTGGGAAGAGGTATCTCATTGTGGTTTTGAAATGCATTTTCCTATAGGATAATAACATTGTACATCTTTCATATGGCCATTGTATATATTCTTTGAAGAAATGTTTATTCAAGTCCTTTGCTCAGTTTTCAATTGTTGCATTTTTATTGTTGTTGAGGTATGAGGGTTCTTTATGTATTTTGTGCAAATATTTTTTCCCACTTTATCTATACTTTAAGCCTCATTAATTTGCTGTGCTTTAAAAAATTCAAGTACAAATTGGGAAATGAGAAGATAAAAAGCTGCTCCAGGATGTGTTAAATAACATCAGCATGAATGCAAGTAAGCTAAACTCAAAATCCAATTTTCCTTCCCTCACACTAAGGTCAAACTCTGGAGCCTTTGTTCATAGTTCATGAAGAATAATACACTTTAAAATATGGTGGACAAAATGAACACTAAATAAGTGAGAAAATAAAAGTTCAGTTTGGAATAGGGAAAACTCTTAATTGCTAAACTTTTTTGTTCTGTTATACTAAATGTTACCATTTTTCTCTCAGGTGTTGTTTCTACTGTCCACTTTAGGTACATTTATTATCTAAATAATAATATTATCTAGGTTATTGTTTCTGAGCTCTGACCACCAGACTTACTATTTTTCATGTCATCGCTTTCATTTCTTTTGTAAATGACAATCAAATTATTTTCATGTGTGTGCTTAATTTTTTGGGAGAAGTCTCCATGTGACTGACAGTAGAAATAACAGTAGAGTATCCACATCTAAATTTCTCAGGTGATTAGAAAACAAAGCAAAACAACACACAGAGAAACAGGAAAAAAGTTTTAAGATTTAAGAAACAAGATGACAGACGATGACAGAAGACAACACATAAATTATATAATGATAAATACATGTTATTTTAATTTTTCTTTTCTATTTTCCATGATGAACAAGCAACTGTTACAATTAATAATAAAAATTAAAGTAAAAAATAAAACTACTAGGAAATTTTAAATATAATCTCTTAAATACCTACTCAAAGGGGAAAAATTAGTATATTACCTATTAAAACAACTGAAAGAGACGCATCTTATTCATTCACTCATCCATTCATTCAGAGTAGAGACAGAACATAGGTGAACAGGAAAAAAGAAGGTTATTATAAGCAGAGGCATATGAAATTCCAAGGTGTGGAATTCCAAGATGAATTTTTTTTTTAGCCTGGAGGATACTTACAAGGAGGTCAGAGAAATGGAGCTGGAAGTTTGAGGTGGAGAGAAAGAGCAGTGAGGAAATCTGCCTTTGTTCAATTATGTTTTCTGTCTCTTCCGGATTTCTACTACTTCTACATTTACAAAACTTATGAGAAGAAACAATAAAATGGATGAGAAATCTCCACCCTCTTTTCTAGCCAACATTTCAGTTTTCACCTCATTTTGGCTTGGACAGGTAAGAAAGTCTTGCATCACTGGGTATGGTTCTTGGCATTTACCAGGAACAGGGAGCAGGACCAGGGAACAGAGCCAGGGACTGAGATGTCCCTGGAGGGTTAGGGTATGTGAGTAGGAGAGATCACTTGCCATCCTTCTTCAGGAGCCAGACATCCAGACAGTGTTGGACTAAGTAGAAAAGCAAAAGATTCCGAACACTGAAAAGAACCCCAGGAAGAATCAAGCTTACGTGCCACCACCACCGTAAGAAAGTAGATACGACCATTCTACGCATTCTGGCAAGCTAATAGATTTTTGTGTATTCATCTTCCTTTTTATCTTTAATTCTTGCTTTTCTGTTTAAGTACATACAACTGAATAAGACCCTCTGAAGGGTAATTTGTTCCAAATGTTGCAACCCTGACAGACCCAGCCCCAAGACAATATACAGCAACAATATCTGCTCTGCTGGTCAATCCTGAAAAGCAAACACTGCAAATGTCATCAAAGTGAACCATTTTCTTACCAAACAGGTGTCAGTGCTTTTTATTAGACCGTTTCAAAATTTTGCGCATAGGTTCTATTGGTCTGTCGGCCATTATTAAAACAAGTGTCACTCAGTTTCTGTACTCTGATTTTAAGCACATTTAATGCCAATGCATATAATCCATCCAACCTATTTTTTTTATCCTACCCTATCTGCCAAGTAACTCAAAAAGTTTAAAAATAATACAAACTTACAGCATTGACAGGTATTCAGGAATAGGAGAAATGTTCCATAATATTGGGAAATGTTAAAATATGAAATATGGGAAATGACTGCATCCAATTTCCTAGGTAGACATTCATGCTGATAGGATAATTTTTAGTGCACACTTTGAATTCAATTTCCTTTCTTTTAACAAAACATATTTCATGCACATTGCTTACAGATGGAATAACTTGAGAAAACATAATGAGTTTTATAGGCCACATTCTCACAGAGATTTGCACAATTCCACAAAGCCATAAATGCTTTCCTGGCAAGCATAACATTACACGTAACCCTTTTAATGTTTGTTCTAGGTCAGCAGCTTCATACAGAATATAGTTTTGTCCTGACACTAATCTCTACTGTAAGGGCAGTTTCACTTTCTCTTTGGGTTGCTGTTTGAGATGACCCAGAGAACGCAGTGAAGTCTAAGCAACTCCTTTGTCTCACAGATGGTGTTTTCTCATAGAGTGCAAGTTAGGAACTCAGGTTGTCTGACCCGACATCCAATATGCCTTCTCTTGTTCCAGGTTATCCACCTCTCTGCAAGCTGTCAATATCTTGTAGTTTAGACCAACTCGATTTTCTTCCTTGCTAAGGAATTATAAGGGAGTAAGTGTTTGATAAATTGGTAACTTTATATATTCAGAATAGCAGTATCTAGTCTTAAATGATAACACTTAGTATGTGGTATTTTCTTGTCTGTGTCCTGCATAGAAGGAGGATAACTAGATTAAAAAGCACACTACATTTATGGACTGGTATAATCTTAGCACTTGTGGTTCAGAGTTATAACCTCCTTTCTCTGAAGGAAGATAACTTTAACCAAGTCAAGTTGCTGGGCCCTTGTCAGATTGTGCGGCTCCTTTATTACAGTGCCCTGTTGGTGAATGCATGGGCCTTGGCCAGGGAATGAAGGGGTCACATTCGAGGCCAAGGTCATGGCTACACAAGTTCATGGCTACCCATGGCTTACGTGAGGAAAGAAATAGAATAGGGATTATCTTATGTGGTAATATACGTTCTTTGTATCTAGAAATAATATTGGATTAAAAAACAGTGAATGTGTTAAATTTAACCACATATATTTCACTGATATATGTATATACACACTTCTGCACATATGTGTACATACACAAGTGTATATACCATAAATAACTCAGATTTGAAAGATTAAGTTAGGGAGGATTTCATGAAGGCAATGTTTTTAAATAAGTAACACAACCATAACATTTATGCCTTTACCCCATGTTCCTGACTACAAACACCACCAAACTTTGTAAAGTTAGCAGTGACAGTTATATTTGCTTGAGTACACTGTTAATGTGAACTTGTCACTGAGAAAGAAGAGATTTTAGTAGCAGATTAGGTGTTCAACACTAAGCATGAAATGATAAAATATTACCCTAAGATATACTACATAACTTTTTACCTTTTGCATATAAAACTATAACTTTTGCTATATTGTCTATGTGCTAGCTAAATGACTATCACTGTTGTGGGGGCACATTCCAGGTGAACTTCTCACAGGTAGCCATATGTGTGTATTTCAGGGAAAGTACAGCTTTATCTATAGTAGAGAATCCACGTAGCCTGGCAAAGCACAGCAAGTGCATGATTTGCACTGCCTATAATTTTTTGCACTGCAAAATCTAATAGAGTTGGACAAAATGTCATCTGCTGCTTATTAAATCTTGTTTTTATATGGTTGACTGACCTAATTTTCCAGGGTTTAGAATTCAACTTCCTTTCACCTGTTTGGCTGAAACTTCAGAGTTAGCTCTGTCAAATACCGCATGTCATTTACACATGTTAGCATCAAGTAATTGGTATCACAGAAGACCTACATCCTTTTAAATCTGGTCCCAATTAGAAAATACATCTTCAAAGTTGTAAGTTCAGCTTCTCTTTTTCACACCTTCATCGCCTCCACAATACCTGGGAGGTGAGAAGTGACATTACGTGGCTTAGGCAGTCATGCCCTAGACCTTGCCATTACTATCAACTGTTACCCATCCATAATCTCAATTTCAAGCACCACACTAGCTCACACCTTCTGGTCCTCCCACTTTAACAATCTCCAGGGATTACAATCCATGATTCTACCACATTTTCTTTGCCATTCAGTCCCTCAGGACCTCAACTCTACTACCTAATTAGTCTCAATTCTGTGTCCTCCCATAAACCTTGTTAAAAACAAACCTTGTTAAAACTAACTGATGGATCCTGGACATGACTGGCACCATCTTGGACATGACTGGTGCCATTTTACACACACTCAGCACAAAATGGCTGCCAGCCTTTCCCTTATGAAAAACCTCGTAGTTTCTGAGAAATAGAAACTCCTCCACACCAGCACCAAACCCCTCTCTGATTACATCAGCCTTCCTTACAGCCCATATAAGCCCTCCCACCCTGACGCCCATTGCTGCCCTCCATTTTGAGTGCAGCCCAGCAGATTCTTTTCCTTTAATAAAGCTTGACCGGTACTCAGCATTTCAGCTCACTTTCTTTCATTTTGGTGCCAAAACTTGAGAAGGGTCCTGCCCGGGCCCTTCAGAAGATCCCCTCTCTTGTGTTGATTGGCCCCCCCAGCTGCCCTTCGCAGACCTGCCAAACTGGGTACCTCCGGGACTCTCCCCTTTGCCTGTTTCAGACCAATGCATCCACCATCACCCTCAATTCAGGGTAAGTCAGTGGGTCTGTCCTACTTCTATGGATTCCTCCAACTACCCTCTATGACTATGACTACTCTCTACTTGCTATGAAACCCAGGCACCTGGCTGAGGGAACCCCTCTCATGCCCTGCCTCAACTATTGGAGGATGCTCCTCTAGCTGGTTGGTGGCTCCTCTCTCGAAAAGAAGGTGCACACCAATGAGGATGCTGCTTGGTGTTAACCTTCTTCTACTGGGACTGATCACGTCCTTACTCACCCTCTAAATGGGATCCTCAAAATCCAAACCTCCACACTCTACACCCTTGGGCTATCTCCTGGCCAATTTACATATGAATGTCTTGTTTTCTAAAACCCCTTGGCCTCCAGGGAGACATTAAACCTAAACATCTTTTTTCTCCATGCTGTATGCCTCTGGGCTGCCTATTGGCCAACCTCTTGGCCTCCAGGGAGATATTAAGCACAAATGCCTCATTTTCTACTACAATCAGGTTTGGCCTAAATACAAACTAGACAATGGATCCCAGTGGCAAAAAATGGCACTTTTGATTTGGATACACTCAGAGACCTAGACAACTTTTGTCACTGAAGCGGAAAAGCTAGAGAGATTCCTTATGTCTAAGCCTTCTTCTATCTCAGATTGTGTCCTTCTCTCTGTCAAAACTGCCCTATGTCTCAAATTATCCTCACTCATGCCTGACCTCCCCTTCTGGACTCAGATTAATCATTTGATTCATCAGACCACTCTGCTCCCCAACCACCTCCTTATGCTCCAGATCCTCCAAACCAGCCCCTTCACCTTACCACTTTCTACATCTTCAGCCACCCAACCCCTCTCCTTCTTCCCCTTCATCAGGTGACAACGCTGCCTCAGCTCCAGCTCCTTTATACCCCATCCATGAAGTGGCAGGGATGAAGGGGATTGTGTGGGTTCATATCCCCTTTTCTCTTTCTGATCTCTCCCAAATTGAAAAATGACTGGGATCTTAGCAGTCCAACCTGGCCACATATCTTAAGGAATTCAGATATCTCACACACTCTTATGATCTCACCTGGCATGATGTTTTCATGATTCTCACTTATAACATGTCCCCGGGGGATAAGGAGCAGTTCTGGATAATGGCCCAACAACAGGCAGATGAGGCACATGACAAACTTAGAGAAATCAGAGATCCACCAGCAAGGGCCTAAACCACCTCTCTGAGGCTTTACATAAATACACACGTATAGACCCAAACAACCCTGCAGGCATGGCCCTATTATACTCTCACTTCATTACCCAATCAGCCCCTGATATTTGAAAAACTAAAACAACTCAAGGATGGTCCAAATACGACCCAACAAGACCTCCTCAATGTGGCTTTCAAAGTTTTTAAGAGGGAGGAGGAAGAGAAGAAGGATTGATACAAAAGAGATCAGACCAAATACCAACTCGTGGCTAACGCCATCTGTGGCTCAAATACCCCTAAGCCAGCTGCCTCTAGGGGCAAGCCACCTGGAAACTGCTTCAAATACAGTCAACCAGGACACTGGCTACGAGCCTGTCCTAACCCCAGGCCCCCTCCTGGGCCCTGTCCTTACTGCAAACAGCCAAATCACTTGGGGATTTTCTGTTCCACTCACCAGAGAGGGCTTCATGGCCATCTTTACTGAAACTTCTTGGACTCAACCAAAAGGAGAACTGATGATGCCCAGGACCCCAGGCCCCCATCGAGATCACCATGGGTGAACCCAGGGTAACTCTCCTTGTAGCAGATAAGCTGATCTCTTTTGCTATTGATACAGGGGCCACTTATTCTACCCTTCCTGAATATGCAGGACCAATAACTCTGTCCTCTATCACAATAGTAGGGATCATGGGATCAGAATACCACCCACAGATCACTCAACCCCTTTCCTGCATCCTACATCACACCCAATTCACACAAAAAATTTTAATAATGCCTCAATGCCCAGCCCCATTACTGGGACAGAATATCCTTTCCAAATTCAAAGCCACCCTTACCCTAAACACTTTAATTTCAGCTACAAGCTTCCATCTTCCCCTTCCCCTTGGACAAGGTTAATCCCACAGTATGGGATAATTCTTTTCCCTCCATTGCTATGCACCATTCCCCTATCCTTGTTAAGTTGTGGAACTCCTCTTTGTTCCCTAATGTCACACAATACCCCATTGTTAACAAACACCTAATGGGCTTAAAACCTGTAATACACAAACTCCTTTCTTCTCATCTCTTATGGCCTACCCACTTGACTTTTAATACACCCATCCTTCCGGTTATAAAGCCAAATGGCTTATACCATTTAGTTCAAGACCTCAGGACCATTAATGCAGCCATTTTACCCATAACCCCAATCATTTCCAACCCCTATACTCTTCTATACACAACCAAGAACAACCCGTTTCTTATCTGTACTTGGCCTCAAAGATGCCTTTTTTTCTATCCCCTCACACCCTTCCTGTCAAAACCTGCTTGTCTTCACTAGGATATGTGTCTTCCCAACAACTCACCTGGATGGTACTGCCTCAGGGGTTTTGGGATAGCCCCTACTTCTTCAGCAAGGCCTTAGCTCAAGACTTATCTGAACTACCTTCAGCCTTTAGTACTTTAATACAATACATGGATGACCTCCTCCTTTGCAGCCCCTCCTATGAGGATTCACAGGCTCACACTGTTGCCTCCTCAATTTTCTGGCCTCCAGGGGATATCAAGTGTCCCCCTGCAAGCCCCAAATTTCTTCTCCTTCAGTCACCTATTTGGGAGTCCACCTCACCCCCAACACCAGAGAAATAATGGTGGATTGCAAGAGTCTAATTTCTGAACTCCCTACTCCTACCACAAAGGGTGAAATCCTTTCTTTCTTGGGCTTACGGGGTATCTTTGCCTATGGATTCCTAACTTTGGCAGCTAGCAAAGTCACTTTATGAGGCAGCCAAAGGGGATCCTTACATTCCCTGAGATCCCACAAAGCCCATTCATTCTCCCTTCCAGTGATTAAAAGCTGCTCTCCTCACAGCCCCAGCTCTATCCCTCCGAAACCTATCTCATCCTTTTATCCTATACATCACCGAAACCCAAGGATTGGCAGCTGGGGTTTTGGGACAGAGGCGGGAGATATTTTCTCCCCGGTTGCATACCTTTCCAGACAATTGGACACCACAGCTAGAGCATGGTCTCCCTGTTGATGGGCCTTGGCAGCAACTGCCCTTTCAGCATAAGAAAGCTCTAAACTAATTTTGGACAATAAACAGTCATTTGTTCCTCCCATCATCTTCAAGACCTTCTCAGCCATAAGGCCATGTCAATTCTCTCTCCTTCCCACCTAAAATTTATCCACCTTACCTTCATTGAAAATTCCCAGTTCTCCTTTAAACTTTACCCTCCCTTACATCCAGCCACTCTCATCCCAAAATACTCATGCCCACTATAACACAACTGCATGTAGGCTTTAGACCTCTTTCTCAACCCCTTTCCACACATCTCCCCGCATCCCATTACACAGCCCCAACATACATGGTTCATAGATGGGAGTGCCACTTCCACGCCCACCCCCCAGGCAGCTTATGCCATAGTAAATCTAACACAAACTATAGAGGACACCCCCCGCCCCCCAACACCACTTCCTGACAGGCAGAACACATGGCCCTCACCCATGCTCTCACTCTGACAAGTAACAAACAAGTCAATAGATACACTGACTCTAAGTATGCTCACCACGTCCTACACTCCTGTGTGGCCATATGGAAGGAGAGAGGATACACAACCACTCAATGAGGGCCCATAAAAACTGAACATCCTATCAAGATACTTCTTGAGGCTACACAACTCCCAAAGGACATTGGGTTATACACTTCAGAGTACACCAAACCTCCAACAACCCCATAGCAAAGGGAAACAAACTGGCAGATCTAACTGCAAAACAGACTGCTCAATCACCAGGTCCCCACTCTTCTTTTTCTGCTCAGGTCCTTCTCATGGTCCCTACACCCTTCCCCCAAAGCACACCTCACCAAGTTGTCCATAGAACTTCGCTTCCATTGGACCCAACTTCTCCCTCTAGCACTCACTTGCTTGTGCAAAACCACTGGCCTCAACACCTTTGAACTTACGTATGGTAGACCCTTCACTCTCACACCTCTCCCTTCCAGCTCACCATCTTTAGGCCAGTATGTCCCTACTCTTTTGCTCATTAGGGATCTTCTTAGGGAACAGGCCAACCTTCTATTACCTCATCCTTTCCCCACCAGCCCCTCAGACTTTAAATTGAGCACAGGACAGCAAGTGTGTATGAAAACCTGAATCCCAAAGCCCCTCTCAGCATGTTGGGAAGGGCCTTATACAGTACTTCTCACCACCCCCATGGCAGTAAAGGTACTAGGAAAGGCCCCTTGGTATCACTTATCCTTGGTAAAACTAGCACCTGAGACTTTACCCAAAGAATCTGTTAACACCAAGCCAGATGGGTCCCTCTGCCCCATCCCCAGCCCCACATCTCCTTACACTTCATCCATTTTAGGACACACAAAACTGAAAATCTCCGGACCTCCACTCTTCCCCCAGTTCCAGAAGAAAAATAATCTTTCCCCTGGCGATCATCTTCTCACTTTTACAGGCCCACTTCACACTGATCACACAAGAGCTACTCCAAGACTAGTCCTGACCTGCTATCGCAGGTTTGCCATCGTGGGACATGGTAAATATATGCCACCCCATGTCCCTGACCTTTATTATACTACTTGTTCTAGTACTTGCTACAGGATTGGCAGCAGTTGCCCCAAAGGATTGTAACAATATAGAGAGACTTCTCCTGGCACTCTTTTACCTTCTATCAGTAGGATGCTTCTTATCGATTTCATTGTGGCAATGTACCTTCCTTTTTTTTGACTGGTAAGGGGATCGCAACCCCCGGCTTGGTGTCAGCCACACCGCACTCAGCCAGTGAGTGTACGGGCCATCCCTATATAGGATCCGAACCCGCGGCGGAATCGCCGCTGCGCTCCCAGCGCCGCACTCTCCCGAGTGCTCCACGGGGTCGGCCCCAACAATGTACCTTTTAAATTAACCCCGTTTGCCCCACTTTCCAAACACCTCAAAGACTGATACTTCTCTTTGGTCCTTGCCTCTTTCGGTGTCTTTCTAATTTCTTACAGGAGCGATTTAGGCTTTCACCAACTAAAAGTTCGCCAAATTGTTCCTGGGAGGAGGATATCAGCCCGTGAGAACCATCGACCCTTCCTCAGAAGGATACAGCCTCCCCATCCAAAACCAGTACCCCGCCACCTAATTGTTTTATTTTTTTCATATCTTTGCCCATCTCTAGCAGGAACTAGCTTCAGAAGAATGAGGCCTTTGCCCCTTTTCCCTTCTCCCTCTACTTAAAAGATGGGAATGATGGATCTTGGACATGACTGTTGCCATTTTACACACACTCAGCACAAAATGGCTGGCAGCATTTTCCTTACGAGAAACCTTGTGGTTCCTGAGAAATAGAAACTCCTCCAAACCAGCCACCCCCCTCCCTGATTACATCAGCCTTCCTTACACCCTATATGAGCTCTCCCACCCCAACACTGTTGCTGCTCTCCATTCTGAGTGCAGCCTGGCAGATTCTTTTCCTTTAGTAAAGCTTGATCAGTACCCATCATTTCGGCTCACTTTCTTTAACTAAAAATATTGTAAACTTTGTTTAACCAACTAGAAATCAAGACCCAAAAAATCTCATTTTCATGTTCTAAACAGCCATTCTCTGTTGTACAGAAAACAAACAACAAAAAATCCCTCAAGTTCTTGTACTGATCTGAGTTTAAATTCATGGTCTCTAACCTGAAGTTATCACTTAAATGTTGCTTGGCAACATCCTATATTTCCTTCCATCCCATTCACTCCCTCTCATCACTATTTTACACTTTCTTCCCTGCCCAAAGCTCATAAAATGACTCAAATATCCCCCATGCTCCTCCAGTAAGAATAACTGGAGAACAAAAGAACCACTCACTTATGATTAATCTGGTAATTCAAAATTCATGTATTCCTCTACTCATTCATTTCTTCATAGAATATTTATTTAGTGTCTAATGGAATTACAAAATATTAGTTCTGAAAGGAATGTCTCAGCTTCTAAAACTGAGGCTCAGAAATTTTCATTTTCATGTTTTAATTGTTGTGTTGTATGAAGTCTATACTAGAAAAATATCTGCTCTCCACTACTTTCCTGCCTTGGCTTTACCTAACCTCTGGGCAGATGGTATAAAAACATTCATCTTTCATAAGAAATTGCACGTATACCCTTCTATACAATGTAACTATGTGTGGTGGTTGGTTTGGCCACATCTAATCACCTGGGACCTGTTGGAAATGCAGAAACTTGGGCCCCACCCTAGGAAAGGGAATCCTTCCAACAAGAATCCTAGGTGATTCACTTCTATGAAAAAGCTTGGGAATTACTTCTCTCTAAAATGACAAAGGAAAGATATTATGGTCCAAGCCCCTATCACTACTGCCTAGAATACAAGGAATAAACCTCTTTTCCAGTGCTAGGATACTTTTTCTTTCAAAGTTACCTTGTCTTTTTTTGTTGCGTTTGGAAGTTGACTTGTGGGGATTCGCCTGGTATTCACAACTCATCCCTCTGTGTCAGAGAAGGTTAGGAGCTTTGATTTTGTTGACACCAGAAACTGATGAAACTGATGCACATCAGGGCAAATCTCATACATTTTAAATCAAGATGCTACATCAGAATTAAGATGAGAAAGCTTAAGCTGTTCTTGGAATGGCACAGCTGGAGGTAAATGCAAGCTTGGCACCACAAAATCAAATATGTGTTTTTGTTTGATTCCTCTCCTAAGTGATCATACCTCCTTAGCCCTTTTAAAAACAATAGATTTCACCTTGCGACCAGGAAGAGGTTAAAGCCATAGATTCATATTATTCTAGTAAGAAAAGAAAAGGTTGGTATTGGGAGGAGGCTGGAAGGGGGAAGCTTCCTCTCCATTCCCTCTTTGTTTTGAAATTACTTCGAAATCTTCCAGGATTAGAAAAATGTTTACAATCTTACTGTCTTTTTAAATGTTTTATTTTATATCCTTTAATACATTCAGAATGCCTTTTTTTTTTTTAAAGCCTCATCAAAAGTGCCTCCCGTCAAAAGGCTCACATTTCACTGAAAATAAACAGATGTGAAGCCCATTAGTAGTGTGATTGCTGGGTCAAAGGTGTATCACACACAAAATTTCATGCTAAAAAATGCCCACTGCCTAAAATACCAAAGTTTTAAAATAGCATGATAAAAATGAAAAAATTACAATTTTTTACAAATATTCTCCCATTAAAATATGTCAATGTTGTGTTTTTTTCTCTGTTAAATGAAAAATAGCCACAATTACTAGACTGCTAATATGCAGTTTTACACACACACACACACACACACACACACACACACACACACACACACACACACTTTTTTTTTTAAGAATGTCCCTTGATTTCTGACCCTTTGTAAAATAATTCAAAATCATTTCTCTGGATGCCTTTCCAACTCAAGTTCCTAACTTTTTAAAATACTTCCTCATGCATTAAAATTCCCACACAATCTTCAGGTCATGAGTACACACTGCAGTGTCCACAGAGATAGACAGGTTCTGGACATGACTGCCACCATCTTGGATGTGACCTGAGCCATTTTAAACACACTCAGCACAAAAGGGCTGCCAGCCTTTCCCTTATGAGAAACCTCATGGTTTCTGAGAAATAGAAACTCCCCCACACCAGCACCAAACTCCTCCCTGATTACGTCAGCCTTCCTTACAGTCTATATAAGCTCTCCCACACCCACACCTGAGGCTGTTCTCCATTTTGAGTGCAGCACAGCAGATTTTCTTCCTTTAATGAAGCTTGATTGGTACTCAGTGTTTCTGCTCACTTTCTTTCATTTTGGTGCCGAAACCCAGGAAGGGTTCTAGCAGATGTTCTTGGATGATCCTCACCTGGGTAGATTGGCCCTCAGTCACCCATCCTGGGCCTGCCAAACTGGGTACCTCTGGGACTCCCCTTTTGCCATTTATGACCAATGCATCCAACATTGGCCTCAATTCAGGGTGAGTCAGTGGGTCAGTCCTCTCTCGCCATGGGTTTCCCCGACTCGTTCTCTCTCGCTACTTCTCAAAGCCCAGGCACCTGGGAAGGGAACCCCTCTTGTGCCCCGCATCTATTGAAGGATGCTCCTCTAGCTGGTTGGTGGCTTTTCTCTTGAAAAGAAGGTGCACAGAAAAGAGGATGCACATTGTTGGCACTCTTCTTCTACTAGGACTGCCCATTTCCTTTCTCACTCTCTAAATGGGATCCTCACAATCCAAACCTCCACACTCCACACCTTGTGCTATCTCCTGGCCAATTTACCCCTTGGCCTCCAGACAGACATTAAACCTAAATGTCATGTTTTCTACTGTAATTCACGCTCCACACCTTCAGGCTGACTCCTGAATAATCTCTTGGCCTCCAGGGAGACATTAAAACCAGAATGCCTCATTTTACAAACTAGACAATGGATCTCAATGGCCACAAGATGGCACTCTCAATTTAGATACTCTCAGAGATTTAGACAGCTTTTGTCACTGAAACGGCAAAGTTGGAGAGATTCCTTATGTTCAAGCCTTCTTCTATCTCTGAATGCATCTTTCTCTCTGTCAAAACTGTCCTACATCTCAAATTCTCCTAGCTCATGCCCAACCTGCCCTTCTTGACTTGGAACAATCTTTTGATCTGTCAGATCACCCTGCTCCCCAACCAGCTCCTTACACTCCAGATCCTTCACCAGCCCCTTCACGTTTTCCCTCTCTTCCCACACCTAGTCTCAAGATGCTCATCCTCAGCCACCAAACCTCTCTCCTTCTCCCACTTCATCAGGTAACAACCCTGCCTCAGCTCTGGCTCCTTTATACCCACATCGTGAAGTGGCAGGGATGAAGAGAATTGTCCAGGTCCATATGCCCTTTTCCCTTTCCAATCTCTCCCAAATTGAAAAATGACTTGGATCTTTCCAGTCCAACCTGGACACATATCTTAAGGAATTCAGATATCTCACCCAGTCTTATGATCTCACCTGGCATGATATTTTTAAGATTCTCTCTACTACTCTGTCCCCCAAGGATAGGGAGCAGGTCTGGATAATGACCCAACAGCAGGCAGATGAGTTACATGCTCAAAATAACAGGCAGCCTGTGGGAACCATTGCCGTACCTTGCATGGACCCAAATTGGGACTACCAGGCTGACCACGGGGATCAGGATCTCCAGAACAACATGATCACACACTGGATTTACGGCCCCCAAAAGGCTACTCACGAGTAGGTCAAGCTTAGAGAAATCACAGAGAGATCTACTGGAAATCCCAGCAAGTTCCTAACCCACTTCTCTGAGGCCCTACATAAATATACACATATAGACCCAAACTCCCCTGCAGGGAGGGCCCTCTTACACTGTCATTTCATTACTCAATCAACCCCTGACATTAAAAAACAACGACAACAACAACAACAAAACTTGAGGATGGTCCAAATAAAACCCAATGAGACCTCCTCAATGCAGCTTTCAAGGTTTTTAACAATAGGGAGGAGGAGGAGAAGAAAGAACATTACAAAAGAGATCAGGCCGAATACTAACTCCTGGCTAATGCCATCTGTGGCTCACATACCCCTAAGCCGGCTGCCTCTAGGGGCAAGCCACCCAAGAACTGCATCAAATGTGGTCAACTGGGCCTCTGGACACAGGCCTGTTCTAACCCCAGACCTCCTCCTAAGCCCTGTCCTCACTGCAAACAGCCAAATCACTAGGGGGTTGACTGTTCCACTTGCCAGAGAGGGAGTATCCCACTCCCCAACCCACAGCCTTTGGCTTCATGGCCATCCCAACTGGAGCTGTTTGGCTTTGCCAAGGAGGAGGACTGACGATGCCTAGGGCCCAAGGCCCCCACAGAGATCACCATGTGTGAGCCCAGGGTAACTTACCTTATAGCACATAAGCTGATCTCTTTTGTCATTGATACAGGGGCCACTCACTCTACCCTTCCTAAATATGCAGAACCAACAACCCAATCCTCTATTGCAATACTATGGGTCATGGGATCAGAATATCACCCATAGATCACTCAACCCCTTTCCTGCATCCTACATCACACTCAATTCACACACAAATTTTTAATAATGCTTCAATACCCAACCCCCTTACTTGGATGGGAAATTCTTTTCAAATTCAAAGCTACGCTTACCCTAAACATTTTAACTCTAGCTACAATACTCTTGTTACAGGCTGCCCCAGATCTGGCCCCTGAGGCTTCCACCTTCCCCTTCCCCTCAGACAAGGTTAATCCCATAGTATGGGACACTTCTTCTCCCTTCATTGCTATGCACCATTCCCCTATCCTTGTGAAACTGTGGAACCCCTCTTTGTTCCCTAGTGTCCCACAATACCTCATTGCTAACAAACACATAATAGGCTAAAACCCATCATATACAAATTCCTTTCTTTTCATCTCTCACGGCCTACCCACTCACCTTTTAACACACCCATCCTTCCAGTTGTAAAGCATAATGGCTCATATCATTTAGTACAGGACTGATCCTGATACATGCTCTAACCAACAACTTACTTGAACAGTTTTGCCCCAGGGATTTCGGGATAGCCTCTGCTTCTTTGGGAAGGCCTTAGCTCAAGACTTATCTGAACTTCCTCCAACCTCTAGCACTTTAATACAATACGTGGATGACCTCTTCCTTTGTAACCCCTCCTATGAGGATTCACAGGCCCATACTGTTGCTCCTCTTAATTTCCTGGCCTCTAGGGGATATCAAGTGTCCCCCTGCAAGCCCCAAATTTCTTCTCCTTCAGTCACCTATTTGGGAGTCCACCTCACCCCCAACACCAGAGAAATAATGGTGGATTGCAAGAGTCTAATTTCTGAACTCCCTACTCCTACCACAAAGGGTGAAATCCTTTCTTTCTTGGGGCTTGCAGAGTATCTTCACCTATGGATTCCTAGCTTTGGCATGCTAGCAGAACCACTTTATGAGGCAGCCAAAGGGGATCCTTACATTCCCTGAGATCCCACAAAGCCCATTCATTCTCCCTTCTAGCAATTAAAAGCCGCTCTCCTTGCAGCCCCAGTTCTATCCCTCCCAAACCTACCTCATCCTTTTATCCTATACATTGCCAAAACCCAAGGATTGGTGGTCAGGTTTTGGGACAAGGGCAGGAGATATTTTCTCCCCAGTTGCATACCTCTCTAAACAACTAGACATCATAGCCTGGGGATGGGCCCCGTGTTTATGGGCCTTGGTGGCAGCCACCCTTTTGTCACTAGAAAGCTCTAAACTAGCTTTTGGACAATAGTCAAGACCTTCCCAGCTATAAGGCCAAGTCAATTCTCTCTCCTTCCCACCTACAACTTATTCACCTTACTTTCATTAAGAATTACCAGTTTTCCTTTAAACCTTGCCCTCCTCTAAACCCAGCCACTCTCATCCCAAAACTCTCATGACCCTTAGAACACAATTACATAAAGGCTTTAGACCTCTTTCTCCCTTCCTTTCCAGACATTTCCCCATACCCTATCACATGGCATAACCTACACTGGTCTCAGTCCTCAGGCAAAGTAGAAAAAGCCATTCACCTCATAAAAACACATGTCACCAAGCTGGCCATGGTACTTCACCTCCCTTGGGCCCAACTTCTCCCTCTAGCACTTACTCACTTGCGAGCTTCCCCCACAAACCCACTGGCCTCAGCTACTTCGAACTTATGTATGGTAGGCCCTTTACTCTCACCTCTCTCTCTTCCAGCTCATCACCTTTAGGCCAATATCTCCCTACTCTTTTGCTCATTAGGGATCTTCTTTGCGAACAGGCCAAACTTCTATTACCTCATCCTTTCCCCACCAGCCCCCCAACTTTAAACTGAGCCCAGGGCAGCAAGAGTATTTTAAAACCCGAATCCCAAAGCCCCTCTCACCATGTTGGGAAGGGCCTTATTCAGTACTTCTCACCACCCCCACAGCAGTAGAGGTACTAGGAAAGGCCGCGTGGTATCACTTATCTTGGTAAAACTGGCACCTGAGACTTTACCCAAAGAATCTGTTAACACCAAGCCAGAGGGGTCCCTCTGCTCAACCCCAACTCAACATCTCCTTACACTTCGTCCATTTTAGGACCCACAAAATTGAAAATCTCCAGGACCTCCACTCTTCCCCCAATCCCAGAAGAAGGATGATCTTTCCCCCAGAGATTATTCTCTCACTCTTGCAGGTCCATTTCACGTCCCTCACACAGGAGCTGCTCCAATATTAGTCCCGACCCACCACTTCCAGTGTTGAAGACATCCTTGAGTGGGTAACTGAATTAGCCTGGCAGGGCTTCCTCTGAGATTACACCCCTGATGAGGTTACCCTCTACTCCTCTTTCCTATCATGAACCCTCTCAACCTCTCAGCCCCTGAACACTTGCCTTCTCTCCTCCTCTTGCTTCTTTTCCTAACAGAGACACATGCAACACCCTGTTCACAATGTATAACCAAGGTCTGGGTGGGTGCAAGGACACTTTCCAACCTCCTGGGTCTGCTTCCCAGAATCCTTGGGGGAACCCTACAGGACACATTCACATCCCTGATGTACATTTCTACAACATGCTATGACCAGACAACTGCCACATCGTGTTCTTATGGAGTAAAATCTACTGCATTGCTCTTTCCAAAGGGGATTCTGCTGGAGTCCAGTGCTCCCCCACCCCCACCCCACAAAAACATTCCTGCTTCACCCAAACTACTCACCTCGGCTATAGTGATGGGGGAGGACTTCAGGACAAAAACACATTGGACCCTTAACCATGATGGCACTTATCCTTCTTGGTCCCTGCCTCTTTCAGTGTTTTTCTAGTTTCTTAAAGGAACTTTTACAGGCCTTCACCAATCAAAAGGTCACTGGATTCTTCACAGAAGGAGGAGATCAGCCCCTCTGAGTCAGCAACCCTTCCCCAGAAGAATACAGCCTCCTAACACAGAACAAATACCCTGCCACCTAGTTGTTTTACCAGCCAACATAAATCTTTTATTTTTTCATATCTTTGCCAATCCCCAGAAAAAAAGTATGCAGAAGAATGAGACCTTTGCCCCTATTCCCTTCTCCCTATACTTAAAAGTTGGGAATGATAGGTTCTGGACGTGACTGGTGCCATCTTGGATGTGACTGGCACCATTTTACACATACACAGCACAAAATGGCTGCCAGCCTTTCCCTTACGAGAAATCTCATGGTTTCTGAGAAATAGAAACTCCTCCACACCAGCACCAAATGCCTCCCTGATTACGTTGGCCTTCCTTACAATCTATATAAGCTCCCCTACCCCCACCTCTGGGGCTGTCTTCCATTTTGAGCACAGCCCAGCAGATTTTCTTCCTTTAATAAAGCTTGATTGGTACCCAGCATTTCAGCTCACTTTCTTTCAGTGATCGATTTGTCATTGGCAATAAAAAGTTTTCCTGAACCCAATTAACATGAATGATACCTACTAATATGTGAACCAGATATTTGAAATCAAAGTAGTACATGTTTGGTAATTGAATGTACAATTTTTTCCCCTTTTCCATCTCTTATTTGTAAATGTCCTGGTAAACATTCATAATAAAGCAAATCTACTGACCATAAGACACTGTTTTCAATCATCCTAGTCCTTCTAATGGATAGTGATTGCTTTTGTATAGAATATAAAAGAAGAGTTTACACATATATGACACATTTTAGTGCAGTTTGCTTCAAGTAGACACATGTCCAAAACAGAATTTTTCATTGTATATATGATGGGAGCATTTGCTGTATAGTGGCTACCATATGTTACACTATCCAGTGTCAGGGGTCTGATGGTAAACTCTGATATACTTTTTAAAGTATGCTTGAAGAACATGAATAAGTACTTGTATATATTTTTAGATAAAATATTTAAAAGAAGCTAAAATTAAATATAAACTTCCATTGCTCATATTTACTGAGTGAATCCATAGCAATATTTGATGCTTTAAACAACATGACATCTTATCTGCCCTATTTAAATCTTTAAATACTGTGAACTTTCTACATTAAGTGACTGTAATGAGCAGCTGTGAGCATATCAGTATCTCCACTGATTGGTCATGCAACCAGTCCTAATCCCAGCTGGCAATGTGTATGATGAGATCTCATGTGCACCCAAATAATGATGTCACTGAAACACAACTTTGTTTTTCAAAGTGGATTGGGAGTATTCCCCCTCTTTTCCAGATTTTCTCTTTAATGTGGAGTTTAAAGTGCTGATGCTTATTTATTAAACTAGAAAGATGGGTACGTTTAAGTGAGAGGGTGAGACATTGTACTAGAACTGTGTTTCTCAAAATAACATGTATCAGAATCACCTGAAGGGTGTGTTAAAACAGATTGCTGGGCCCTGCTCCAGAATTTCTGCTTCAGTACACCTGTGGGCCCTGATAATTTGCATTTCTCACAAGTTCCAAGGAGATGCTTAGAGAACCACTGTATAGCAGCAACATCTTATAGTCCATGATTTTTCTGCAGAATATTTCATATATCTTTTTAATTTGGTTTTTCTCTGGGTATTTTGAAAATTACTGTTTCTCTTTGAACCTTATGCTTTCATAAAATTCATCATAAATTTGGAGTTGGAAATGAATGTGGAAAGGATGTGAGAATAAATGTCAAGTGCTTTCGATAATTGTTGGCTAAATCATCCCTTTTTCCTGGTTTTTAAGGATTTTTCTTTTATAATATTGAAATTATAATCTCTAGATGAAAGCAACACACTAGTGCACACATACATGCATGATCTATGGCCAATGTTTAATAAAGACAAAAACATTAATAGAAATATAAAGACATTTGGTTCTATATTTGATAGCATTTACAGCAAAATGACTTAAACAGAGAATGAATGTCAAAAAATTTCTTAGTGAAGTAAAGATAAAACAATGGATTCATATCACAAAGATGTGAATCAGTTTCTTTGCTCAGTTTACTAAGAAAATAAATCTCTTGAAATATGAAATAATTCTATAGCTTAGATATCTTTTTATTTGATAATTGCTAGTATTTCAGACTTTTCTTCCATCATCTTCATCACGCATCATAAAAGAAGTTATTAGGGATTACTAAAAGTTCTTGGTTCTATGCTAATTATTATAACACATTAAAATTTACATTAACATATGATATTAACATTTCAATTCTCTTTTTGCTCTAGCCCTCAATACAATCTAATGCAAAATGGGACACAATGCAAAAGTTAATCCATAATCTTGGTATGGAATTCACCAAAAAATGTCAATAGTAATATTCTAAAATATATTCCAAAATGAAGATATATAAAATAAAATATTTAGATCTTTCATTGATTTTGTTTTTCCTTAAGCATTTCTTTTCAGAGAAAATGTGTACTGTAGTATCTTATAGCCTTTCTCAGCAGAAGTTCTCATCTGAAGCCGAGAATAGAAGAAAGAGAATGAGCAACTATTTACTTAATTCTCCCAAGGATGGACTTACTAGTACCATTTTAGAATTAATTCATTATGTGAAATGATTGATGATTTAGGGCCACAGTTAAGAAAGGCTAAAAAATTCAGTCACAATGAATAGAAGCTTCCAATAACATATATCCCATAATGGAGAAAGATGCTACCTACAGCAAATACATTTGTGGAGTCTCAAGATGTTCAGGATATGGTCTAGGAGACATATATCCTAGTCTAGAATGCCTTGCATTTTTACAGGCCTTTATTTCAAACCAAATTCCATTCATTATCCTTGTAACAATCTTGTCAAGTCAGTATTATTATTCCACATTTTATAGATGGGAGGTATGGGAGTCAGAAAATTCAGAAGCTGAATTGTGGCGGTCCGATGGCAAGGAAGGAGTAACACAGTCCTACCTCCAAGCTGGGATCAGTTTTCCTGATGTGTAGCATGAACCCTTTCATTTCCTAGTAGGTCTGATTGTCCCAAGAAGCTTGACCCTACTGGTCCATACACCCATTTTACTGATTTTAGTTCAGTCTGGGTAATCAGGGCTTTAGGATACACTTTCCCATATCAGCATAGCTTGAGTACCCCCTGCCCTTAAGGATAAACTTGGTCTTATGAAGACTAATTTTCCTCCACAAGGCTTCATCATCAGTATGCAGCCTGATACTACTTTGGTGAGTGGGAAGCAGAGTCTTTAAACTCCTAAGGACCTGGCCATCCCAGCTTTCAAGAAGGCAAGAAAAACAACCGGTGAGCCACCCTCTAATCTTAGAATTAGAAATTAGAGAAAACTAAGGATGGAGCCATAGGCACAAGCTGGGAGGTGAGAATATTGCCTGCGTAAAGGCATAGGAGGAGGTTTCTGTGTTCTGTTCCTCACTGCTAGAAAGAGGACATAGGTTGAATATCATCTCCATTTCCTGTCAACTTTTCAAAAATGACTAAGAAATAGAAGGGTTATATATAATGTCTGTTTGTACAACTCTAACCTTAATAAATCATTCTTTAGGAAAAATTTCTTAAATAAAAGCTCACAATTTTGCCTCATTCCCTGCATAGACTCCGTAGGGAGTAAGACTATGAATGTAAAACTAATTTCAAAGTATTCCTGAGAAGGGAGAGTGATGCTACCAGATGCATTGGAGACAGCTAGAGGCGCACTTTCACCCTGTATTGTTTTTGATATCACAATATAAACAAGTTTACAATCACTTTGAGCTCTCTTCAAATGTTTTATTGCAGAAACAGTCTTCCAAACACTCTGGAAGCTAAAGCTGTCAACAGAGTGTCAGCAGTGGTCTTCATAGGCTTTTCTAACAAAACAAACAGGAGAGTCAGAGAGCTCAAGATGTTTTACATGTTAATTAATGTGCCATGAGACAAACAAACAAACAAACAAACAAACAAAAACAAACAGGGCTTCTGTGGAGTTGGCACTATTTTTGTCACGTTCATATTTACACTATTTGGTAGTATTTTTAAAATAAGGATTGTTGTTATACTCTCTTTCTCGTTGAATTTCTTTGGAAATATGTGTATAATAATTCTTTTTGCCTTACATCTTAAAACGTTAATAGCTGAGAGAGCTTAAGTGCTATTTTAATTAATATATTTTAGTAGGAAAAAAGTTACATCTTTTTTGGAAATATTTGATTATTTTGCAAGTAACCTTCTCTTAAATAGCCCGGACTTGAACAAAAATTTTAAGTAAAACAGATCTGTTTCCTGTTGCACTGCAGATTTCTACAAGACAGGGATCATTGCTACAGACCCTGCCCTGAAAATTTCCTGGCATAGAGTACCAACCCACTACTATTTTTGAATGAATGAATGGATGAGTAAACGTGCCCTGGAGTGTACATGATGAGTACCAAGTACCACTACACACCCATCAATGTATTGATTGCAGCTTGCAGAGCTAACATTTTTTATTTCATTGGAAATGGAATTGAAAGGGCTTTTTGAGGCTTCTCAATAGTACCATTTTTTAGAAACCAAATATTTCTACAAATTTCTGCTGAGATAGCTTGATTCAATGAAAGAACTTTAGTCTTTTCTCCAATTGGCTGTTCCCTGTGCCTGGAATAAACTTTGTGCTCTTTGCTGCCTATGTAAATACCTTTCTTCTCTTAAAGGCCAACCTCCAATGCTCTCCTGTCAACGTCCATTCTCGTTCTCCATTTAGCATTGTTCCATCTTAAGTACTCAAAATGCTGCATTATAATTAATGTAAATATGATGTGTCTTCCACTAGATTGGCCAGTCCTTGAGTTCCAGAACAGTGTCTTACTCCTCTTAGTATTCTCCTTTTTACTAGAATAATGCCTTGAGTATATATTAGGCACATGCTAAATTTTATTTAATAAAATTGAATTA
Source organism: Cynocephalus volans (assembly GCF_027409185.1). NCBI lineage: Eukaryota > Metazoa > Chordata > Mammalia > Dermoptera > Cynocephalidae > Cynocephalus > Cynocephalus volans. The sequence continues at coordinate 18,750,485 of NC_084466.1, forward strand.
AAGGGAGATAACTGGAGGCACTGGGCCCTATATTGAAATAAAAGGGTAGATATAAGTGTTGTATTTCTAATTCAAAAGAGACTATTGGTTCTAAATATAGGAGCTATTTCTCTTTAGTATCTATCCTTGGAATTGATCATGATATGGGGAAGGAGGCTATGTTGTGTGTAAGACTGTGATGGTAGCAATAAGGTCCGGTACACTTTTTGATAGTGTTTTGGAAAATGATCATTATTCAGGTATCTTGAACTGCCTTTTTTGTTTAATACAAGAACAATTGAATGAATATCCAACACGTTTTTTATAGACATGTTTTTTTGATATGAGAACACCATCAATGATCTGGAACACACTTTTCACATCTCCTATATTACAGATGTAACAGACCCTATAGTCCATCTCGGTCTCAATGAATCAAGATCAGATATGCCTGTGCTTTAGGTTTGTCAATCTGTTGGGAAAATGTTCTGGCTTCCTTATCATTAACAGAGTTGATTAATCTGCAGAAACTGTCAATAAACTTGTCACTGTTTTAGCAATAAAGATTGTGTAATTCTTTCTTCTTCAACTACTTTTTAAAAAATACAGGTTCTGGGGAGGGGTCAAGATGGTGGAGTAGTCAGTTCCTGGTGTCGCTGTCTTCCACAGAGCAACCAATTTGCAGCTTTTGAGGAGCAGCGACACAGGACCCAAAATCTGTGCTGGAATGGACAGGAGCCGCCTGCTGCAGGACCCCGGTTTAGGTTGCTCCCCATTTCATAGAGACTTTAAAGATTTGGGCTCATATGCCCCGATCCTGCCAGCCAGAGAAGGCAGGCAGGGCTGGGGTGGGACTTCTGGTGCAGGCTGTCCCGTCTCCATGAGTAAACTGAAAGGCATGGGTTCCCAAGCCCTGAGCCAGACGAGCCAGTGAAGGCTGATTGGGTGGGAATTTTGGCCCAGGCTGTCCCATCTCCATGAGTGGCCAGAGAGGCTCTGGGATCCTAAAGCCCCGAGTCAGACAAGCTGGTGAACACAGGTGGGGTGGGACTTCCAGTGCAGGCCATCTGTCTCCGTGAGTGACTTGAGAGGCTCTGGACTCCCATGCCTCCCGACCAGCTGGTGAAGGCAGGTGGGGCAGGACTTCCAGCCCAGGCTGTCTGTCTCCATGAGTGACTTGAGAGGCTCTGGACTCCCACGCCACCCGACCAGCTGGTAAAGGCAGGTGCGGTGGGACTTCTGATCCAGGCTAGTTTCTGCTGTCCAGAAGCAGCAGACTTTTCAGGATCCAAGCCAGACATCATGGTGAAATGAGTGAACTGTGATACCCCCAGCCACAATGACAAAACACCAAAGGAAAGAAACTAGAAAAATGAAAAATCAAGAAAGTATATCACCACCAAAGGAAATCAATAACTTACAAATGCTAGATCCTATAGAACAGGAAGTCTTTGAAATGACAGACAAAGAATTTGGAGTAACTATTCTAAGGAAACTAAACAAGATACATGAAAACTCAGTGAAACAACACAATGAAATGAGAAAAAACATACAGGATATGAAAGAAGAAATGTACAAAGAAATCAATGCCTCGAAAAAGAATGTAGCTGAGCTTGTGCAGCTGAAGGATTCATTCAACAAAATAAAAAAAAAATACAACAGAGAGTTTAACCAGCAGAATCGAACAAGCAGAAGAGAGAATTTATGACCTCAAAGACAGGCTGTTTGAATTATCACAGGCAGACCAGAAAAAAGAAAAGAGTCAAAAAAATTGAAGAAAATTTAAGAGAGACAATGGACAACCTTAAGTGCTCAAATATCTGAATCATGTGTATTCCAGAAGGGGAGGAAAAAGGAAATGGCATTGAAAACATACTCAATGAGATAATAATAGAAAACTTCCCAGGTATAGGGAAAGTCACAGATCCCCAGATTCATGAAGCCCAAAGATCACCAAACACATCCAAAAAGGTCCTCTCCAAGACATGTGATAATCAAACTAGCAAAAATCAAAGACAAAGAGAGAATCTTAAAAGCTGCAAGAGAGAAATGGCAAGTCACTTATAAGGGAGCCCCAATCAGAATAACATCAGACTTTTCATCAGAAACTCTAAAAGCCAGAAAAGAATGAGATGATATATTCAAAACACTAAAGAACAAAAATTGGCAGCCAAGAATACTTTACCCAGGAAAGATATCATTCTGAAATGAAGGACAAATAGTATATTTCTCAGACAAACAAAAACTGCAGGAGTTCACTACCACACAACCAGCCCTACAAGAAATTCTCAAGGAAGTACTGGGTTTGATACCACAAAAACAACCATCACTACCATGAATACACAAGAAAGAACAATACCTACCAGCAAAACAAACATGCTAACAAAAGAGAGAAAAAATAGTTTATCTATCATTCAAAGAAACCAACAAATACAGAAGATGAACAGAAAATTTGAAAGAAAGGAACAAAAGTTACTTAAGACATCTAAACAAAAATTAGATTTACTTCTAATGCTAGGAGTAAATCAGCACTTTTCAATAATAGCTCTGAATATAAAGGGACTAAATTCCCCATTTAAAAGACACAGATTGACTGACTGGATAAAAAAGATGGACCCAACAATATGCTGTCTCCAAGAGACTTTAAAGCAAAAACCATAAAAAGACATAAAGATGGATATATATAATGATAAAAGGATCTATCCATCAAAAATACATAACAATCATAAATATACATGCACCTAATGTCAGAGCAGCCAGATTTACAAAACAAACACTATTAGATCTAAAAAAGGAAATAGATACTAACACCATAATAGTGGGGGAACTGAACACCCCATGCTCATCATTGGACAGATCATCTAGGCAAAAAAATCAACAGAGAAACACAAGATCAAAATAATACTTTTGACCAATTGGATTTTGAAGATATCTACAGAACATTACACCCAACAACCTCAGAATATTCATTCTTCTCATCAGCACATGGAACATTCTCCAGGATAGACCACAAGCAAGTCTTAACAAATTCAAAAAAATTGGAATTATTTCATGTATTTTTTAATCTCAATGGATTAAAATTAGAAATCAATAATAAACAAAAATCTGAACACTAAACAAACACATGGAAATTAAACAACATTCTATTTAATGACATGTGGGTCCAAGAAGAAATTAAACAGGAAATCAAAAAATTTCTTGAAACTAATGAAAATAATGACACATCATACCCAAACCTGTAAGATACTGCAAAAGCAGTTTTAAGGGGGAAATTTATCACATTAAGTGCTTACTTCAGAAGAATGGAAAGATGGCACATAAGTAACTTAACACTTCACCTTAAAGATCTAGAAAAACAAGAAAAAGCCAAACCTAAAGGGAGCAGATAGAAAGAAATAATTAAGATAAGAGCAGAATTAAATGAAATAGAAACACAAAAACAATACAAAAGATCAATGAAACAAAAAGTTGGTTCTTTGAAAAGATTAATACAATCGACAAACCTTTAGCAAGACTAACTAAGAAAAGAAGAGAGAAGACCCAAATAAGAAAAATTAAAAATGAAAAAGGTGATAGTATGACTGCCACCTCAGAAATACAAGGAATCATTAATGACTATTATAAATATCTATATGCCAACAAATTTGAAAATCTGGAGGAAATGGATAAATTTCTGGATGCAGACAAATTACCAAAGCTGAGCCAAGACAATACAGAAAACCTGAACAGACCAGTAGCAATAAAAGAGATTGAAGCTGTTATTGAAAGGCTCCCAACAAAGAAAAGCCCAAGACCAGATGGGTTCACTGCAGAGTTCTACCAAATCTTCAAAGAGGAACTGATACCAATGATCTACAAACTGTTCCAAAAGATTGAAACAGAGGCCATTCTCCACTCTGGTTTCTGTTCAGATCGTATAAATCTTTCGCCTTTTACAGAGGCCATTCTCCCAATCTCATTCCATGAGGCAAATATCACCCTGATACCAAAACCAGACAAAGATGCATCAAAAATAGAAAACTACAGGCCAATATCCTTGTTGAATATAGATGCAAAAATCCTTAATAAAATACTAGCTAACAGAATACAGCAACACATATGGAAAATTATACATCATGATTAAGTGGGATTCATCCCAGGGATGCAAGGTTGGTTCAACATATGCAAATCAATAAATGTGATAAACCACATTAATAAAAGCAAAGACAAAAACTACTTGATCATCTCTATTGATGGTGAAAAAGTATTTGAAAAATTCAACCTCCTTTCATGATAAAGACTCTCTACAAGTTAGGCATAGACAGAAAGTATTTCAACATAATTAAAGCCATATACAATAAGCCCACTGCCAATATCATCCTGAATGGGGAAAAGCTGAAAGCTTTTCCCTTCAAAACAGGAACTAGACAAGGATGCCTACTCTCACCACTCCTATTCAACATAGTGTTGGAAGTATTAGCCAGAGCAATCAGAGAAGAGAAGGAAATAAAGGGCATCCAGATTGGAAAGGATGAAGTCAAGCTGTCCTTTTTTGCAGATGATATGATCTGATATATTGAACAGCCTAAAGCTTCTATTAAAAACACTCCTAGCATTGATAAACGATTTCAGCAAAGTTGCAGGGTACAAAATCAACACACAAAAATCAGTAGCATTTCTATACTCCAACAGTGAACATGCAGAAAAAGAAATCAAGAAAGCTAGCCCATTTACAATAGCTACCAAAAAATATATATATATATTTAAGAATAAAGCTTACCAAGGATGTGAAAAATCTCTACAAAGACAGCTACAAACTACTGTTGAGAGAAATTAAAGAGGACACAAGAAGATAGAAAGATATCCCATGCTCTCAGATTGGAAGAATTAACATTGTGAAAATATAGTACCCAAAGTGATCTACAAATTCAATGCAATCCCTATCAAAATTTCAATGACATTTTTCTCTGAGATGGAAAAAGCTATCTGGACATTTATATGGAACAACAAAAGTCCACACATAGCCAAAGCAATCCTGAGCAAAAATAAATAAACAAACAAACAAACAAACAAACAAATAAATAAATAAAGCTGGAGGCATAACACTACCTGACTTTAAACTATATTATGAAGCTATAATAACCAAGACAGAATGGTACTGGCATAAAAACAGACACATGGATCAATGGAAAAGAATAGAGAACCCAGAAATTAACCCATATGCCTACAGCCATCTGATCTTTGACAAAGGCAGCAAGTCTACATACTGGGGAAGAAAGTGCCTTTTCAACAAATGGAGCTGGGAAAACTGTATAATCATATGTAGGAGAATGAAACTAGACCCATATCTTTTACCATACACCAAAATCAACTCAAAATGAACTAAAGAATTAAATATGCCACCTGAAACAATAAAACTCCTTAAAGAAAACATAGGGGAAACACTCCAGGAAATAGGAGCAGATACAGAATTCACAAATAGGACCCTAAAAGCACAGGCAACTAAAGGTAAAACAAACAAATGGGATTATATCAAACTAAAAAGCTTCTGCACAGCAAAAGAAACAATCAACAGAGTAAAAAAACAACCAACAGAGTGGGAGAAAATATTTGCCAAATATACATCTGACAAAGGATTAATATCCAGAATATACAATGAACTCAAACAACTTTACAATGAAAAGACTAAATAACCCAATTAAAAAATGGGCAAAGTAGCTGACCAGACTTTTCTCAAAAGAAGATATATAAACGGCCAACAGACACATGAAAAAGTGGTCAATGTCACTCAGAATCTGTGAAATGCAAATCAAAATCTCACTGAGATACCATCTCACTTCCATTAGGATAGCTAACATCCAAAATACTGAGAACGATAAGTGCTGGAGAGGTTGCACAGAAATAGGAACACTTATCTACTGTTGTTGGGGCTGCAAAATGGTACAGCCTTTTTGGAAAATGATATGGAGGTTCCTCAAACAATTACAGATAGATCTACCATATGACTGTCAGGCTTTAAAAACTAACACCACCTTAAGTGACATTACAAGTGGATTAACGTGGCAGCCTAAGACCGTGCCAGGAGGAAGTAGGGTGGGAGTGTCTGCAGGAACCTTGCCTTAGCCCTTATTGGCCTCGCTCGTGAACACTGCATGATTGCAATAGATGGGCATTGAGAGAGGATGCATGCTCTTGTAACCCTTAAGCTGATTGGAGGATGTAAAAATCCTGCCTTCCCCATTTGCCTTTAAAAGCAAGTGCTTCTGTGATAATAAACGGAACTGCTCGACAGAACCCCCGCCATGTCTGAGTGTCCTTTAACCAGGCTGTTTTTGGGGACAGCGGCTGTGCTCACCTCTCTTCATGGCTCTCTTCCCCCGTCTCCTTCCATAGGGGACAGGAGGGGAAGAGGAATCCCGGGCCATTCGCTCACCCACTGAAAGGAATGAAGCTGGGGCTGTTCAAGTCGGCCAGCGGCGGACCTGACATATGACCCAGCAATCCCACTGCTGGGAATATACCCAGAAGAATGGAAATCATCATGCCAAAGGGATACCTGTACTCCAGTGTTTATTGCAGCTCTATATACAATAGCCAGGAGTTGGAACCAACCCAAATGTCCAACATCTGATGAGTGGATAAGGAAACTCTGGTATATCTACACAATGGAATACTCTGCTATAAAAAAGAATGAAATACTACCATTTGCAACAACATGGATGGACTTAGAGAAAATTATATTAAGTGAAACGAGTCATGCACAGAAAGAGAAGTACCACATGTTCTCACTTACGTGTGGGAGCTAAAAACTAATAAATAAATAAACATACAAACAAATAAAGAGTCAGGAGAAGAAGACAGAATAACCACAAAAATTCCTTGAACTATTTAAGCCAAGTGCACAGATATGATGTGGGGGGTAGGGCAGGGGGTGGAGAGGAATGGGTAAAGGGGCATGAAAATCAAGTACAATGTATTTTGAGAAGTAAAATAAAATAAAATAAAATAAAATTTTAAATAAATAAATAAATAAAAATACAGGTTCCAAGTGAACTTATATATGGCATTATGCTTTCCATTAATATAATAAGCCAAAAAAAAAGCACCCCAGACACGTTTTTATGACTTTAATTCACCAATAACCAATTAATACTTAATAACTAAAACCTAAATTACCAGTAACAAATCTGACACATTACTTCTGATATCCTCAAACCTAAGGGTTTCCTTATAGGTTTCCTGTTCATTGGAATTAGATTTTAGAACGGTTTAGATCTTTTGTATTAAAATATACATGTAACTCTAAAATAAATATATGGGAATCTGTGATGTCCACATTGATAGAGATTAACTCAAGAATTTTATGCTCTATTGTAAAAAAAGGAAACACAGATTTCCCATTGGGAAACAGTCCTCCAATTCAAGATTATGAATTTAATGGTACTCAACTATTATCTTTCCTGTGAAAGACCTAAGAAGAGCCCCAAGCTTTTGACTCCTAACTGGGCATAATTTATGTATTTTTTAACTCTTTTTTTCTAAGAGTTTGTTCAAATGCCCAGTGATAGACTGAATAAGCTAATCCACCTTCATTAACTGAATGTCTATATAGCTCTTGCTTTGACATTTAAGAGGACCTCAGAAATTCTGACACATTTTCAGTGACATATTTTATAAGATATATTTATATATATACCAAGTATTTTTGCTGCTTTATAAAACAAGGATTTAAAATGCATTTTCAAAGAGTTTTACCTTTTCATCTTTGACACTGTGGGCAAAACAAGCAAGAATATGAGAGCACTTCAAAAAGTTTGTGGAAAAATAGAATTAAAAGATAGTATGAAATCTTTCCATGAGCCTTTTTGAGGACCCTTCATATAAAAGGCAGAAGTATACGCTTCTCCTTATGCCTAAGATCACAATCCAAACTCTCCCTTGTTCTTGATTTTATTTGTCTCCAGACTACCCCTTTATTAATACAGTTGTGAAGTTGTTGCTTCCAGTGAGGTCCATCAAATTCACGTTCATCCGTGCCCTCCACTTCATTTGAAGACAATGGCAGTCTACCTGTTGTATGCAGGGGCTGGTCTATTGCAGCTCTCTCTGAACACCTCTAGGTATTTTTGCCTACATCAGCATTTAACTGAATTCTGTATATGTTCACTCAGATATTTAAGTCCTGTACTGTAATTACAGGTACACTTAAAGTAACTTGATAGTAGAAACCATGTCATTATTATTTTTTATTACCTTAAGAGTCATGGTCTAGGACCAGGCATATGATGTGCTCATAGTAAACTCTCATGGGTTATTGACAGCCCAGGGAATGCAGGGTATTAACATCTGCTGTGACTCATTTTCTAACCCACTCCTACAGCAGGTTGCCTGCTTGATATCCTTACCAATTAGGTATTTCAAACAAAAGAGACAAAGCAGAACTTGTTTTTTCTCTCCCAGATATCAGTACTATCCTCCATTTATGGTACCATCATTTTCCCAGTTGTTTAAACCAAAAATTTGAGGGTATCCTTGATTTTTTTTTCTTCTTTCACTTCCAATCCACTAACAAAGCTCTTGGTGCTACCTGCTACCCTCCTGGTTCAAACTACCATCAGCTTCCCCTGGATCACTAAACAGCTTCCTACCAATCTTCTCTTCTTTATCTTATCCCTCTATCATTTATTGTGTTGTCATTTTTAAAAAAGATCCATCAGACCTGTATCTTTCATGCTTGATTCTCTTCATTGGTTTCCACCACTCTTAGTTTAATACTGACTGTTTAGCCCTTCAGGGTCTGGCCCTTGCCTACCTGCTTACCATGCACTCAGTCTCTATGTCCTTGTCATTGATATGCAATCAAGTATCTACAATGTAGCTTAGTAACTGTAAATAGAAACCAAAGCACTTGGGAAGTATTTCACCTAGTCCGAGGGAAGGTTTACAGAGAGAGCAATTTGAAGAATGAAAGGGAGTTTGTCAGGCAGACAAGGTGTATATGTGTATATAAAGGGCATTTCAGTAAATAGTATTATTCTCAATAACAATTGTGCTGTGCTATGGTTTGAATGCTCCCCTCTAAAATTCAGGTGTTGCTAATACAATAGTATTAAGAGGCAGGCCTTTAAGAGGTGACTATGACATGAAGACTCATCTCTCATGAATGGAAGTAAGGCCCTTGCAAGACAGGCTTCAGGCAATGTTTGGCTTTCTTGCACTTCTACCTTCTGCCGTGTGAGGACACAGTTTCCTTCTCCTGTGCAGGAGAAGGATGCAGCATCAAGGCACCATCTCAGAAGTAGACAGCAGCCATCACCAGACAACCAAACTTGCTGGTGCCTTGACCTTGGACTTCCCAGCCTCCAGAACAGTGGAAATTAAATTCCTGTTCTTTATGAATTACCCAGTGTGTGATATTCTATTATAGCAGCACAGACTAAGACAGTGGTAGTATGCATATAATACACTCTATTTTACTTGTTAGGATTAGTACCCTATCAAACTACAACCTACCTGTTAGAGAATTTCTCAATGATTTCCTAACATCTGCCAGCATTGTTCATAACTTGAGTTGTGACAGGTGACTATCATGACATTTAAAGTTAAAAGTATGGGATATAATTCAATATATTAAATCACAAGCATATTCACACTATTAACATGTTAGAAAAAAGTCTTAAAGAACAGGGGCTGGCAAACTATGGCCTGCAGGCTAAATCTAGCCCATTGACTGTTTTTGCAATTAAAGTTTTATTGGAGCACAGGCACACTTATTCCTTTGCATATTGTCTATGGTTGCTTTCATGCTATGATGACAGAGTTGAGTGCAGTCTTGCTTCACTTAATGATGAGGATACGTTCTGAGAAATGAGTTTCCTCATTGTGGGAACATCATAGAGTGTCCTTACACAAACCTAGATGGTACAACCTACTACACACCTATAATCTTATGGGAGCACCATAGGATATGTGGTCTGTCATTGACCAAAATGACCCTGTCGTCCCATGAAGCAGAAAATATTTGCTTTCTGGTCCTGAAAAAGTTTGCCAACCCCTGTCATATAAGAAGTAGCATTAGGTTTTTTTTTTTTTTTTTTTTTTTTTTTTTTAAGGGAGAATTAAAAGCATATGACATTTTTCATGGGTTAGGTAAACTGCACAGCTTTTCAAAAAATGTGGTAACAGAGTAGTTCATGTTTATTACTATGCCCGAGATAGTTTGACTGTTAAAGAAAACACTGTGGTTATATAAAGGCCTCTGTAAATGAGGTATCATAGCAGTGTGATCAGTTGATATTTTCAGACTTGAAAGTACCTTTCAGTACATCCTTAAAATGTACAACAATGGGAAGTGATTTGCTGAAATAAAAATGTTATATCTGGCTTCAGCCCAAATTGCTCAAGGCCATGTAAAAATCTGAGGAGATGCAGACATAATAGGCTCACTAGGTTGGAAGTAATATCACATTTTTCTAAATGCAATGAATAATCTGTGCCACTTACTGAGTTCAGGTTTCAATGACAATCTTTATTAACCTCTTATTTCCTGCATGTGTATATTTTTTCATTCTAATATATTCCAGGTTGCTTAGACATAGGATGCAAGGAATTTTTAAACTGTTTTTGAACTGCATGTATTTAAATAATTTCGTTAACTTTTATGTTTGACTGAAACAAAAGTTTTCAGTCTTCAGATGCTTTATTGCATTTTAACGGTTCCCCAAATGATTTTTTTTTTCAACTTGAAATTTTGCAGCTGAATGGCTGACAAGGTATAGTAGCTATGCATGTGCCTAATAGCTTATGGCATTTTATTAGTGAAAAGGGGAAGGGGATATGGTAATTATGACCACTTGGAGGAGACACTTGTATGCACGATAGTTATTTTTCTCCTTATTCAATGTAACATTTCAATAAGATGATAGTCATAATAATGGAAAAGATTATGGTTATCAAATAGCCTAGAGCTTTTGTACAAGAAACAAACAAAAGAGGGCACCTTGAGTTGTGAAATCCTCAAATTTTGTTGAACAAGAAGAACATCTTGATGCTGACTGTCTAAATGTTTCCATTAATGGTGTTTTGCTCCTTTAGTTTCCTCCCATCTCCACTTTTGGGGAGAATGCTACTGTTTTGCTTCCAGTTCTTTTCTATTCTTCCTCTCCATCCCCTGCTATCTAATCCTGTGGTCTTGAAAATAGCATCTGAATATACGACCCCCAAATCTACCCAGTCAGCCTTAAGTCACCTCCGAACTCAACAGCAACATTGTTGTGTTTGTTAGAAATTTCTACAGTTGTTACACCATTGTAATGTATGTTAATAGCAGAGTTTTACCCTTGTGACTCTGGTTTTCCAAAATTTATTGATGAGTCTTCTTTATTTTTTCTACAATATTAAATTTTAAAATGTCTAGTGAATAAAGGTTAAAATCAGAAAAATAAAGAACAGAGTGAATTGTACAGAATAATCATTTGGTAGTTCCCAGTACCTCACTTTTCTTTTTTCACCCAGACATCTGTATTAAGCTGGTATTTTTCAAACTGTAATCTGTGTACCACCTGTGTCAGAAACAATTGAGCCCCTTTGCTTAAAATGTCAATCATAAGCCCCACCCTGGGCCTTCAGAAACATTACCATGGCAATGGGCCTTTAAAAAATAATTCCAGATGGCAGTTACAGCCAAAAGATTTTGACAGCCAATGCGACATATTTGTCAAACATGAAATTTTTTTGAAAGAATATATCCTCCTTTTCTACTCCATTTATTACATTCTCTACAATATATTATTTATTTCCTTCTACTCTAATCCAGGCCCTTATCCCTCGTCCGGATAATCAAAAATCCTTCGAAATGATTTGCTTGTTTCTAGTCTTCTAACATTGCTGGATTTGTCACCCAGAATCATAATTTTAACAGTCTAATCACTGGCTTTCTAGTGAGACAAACTTTTTTTGTTCTTGGTGTTAATGCCATCTTATTAGTTAAAGCACCTATTAATGCCTACAAAATCTTCTCCTCAGTGAATTAGATTACTTGCTATTTTTAAATACATACTTCCTTTCATACCTCTGTACCTTCGTTCAAGTTTTTCCAGGTGTGTTGCCATTTCCACTTAAATTCAATTAATTTATTATACAAAGTCCAGCTTAAATTTACATCCTCCTTGAAGCACTGTCCCCTCTGAGATCCTATAGCACTCAGACACAATTTGTGTCTCTATTATGGCTATTTGTACGTGTGTTGAGGCAACACAGCACAATCATCCACCCATTTCAATGGTAAAAATTATTGATTTCACTATAATTTCAGTTTACAAAGAACTTCAAACATGAATTTAAAACAGTTTTGAGAATTTCTCTTCAGGTACACACAAATTACAGGTCACTTCTGTTAGGGGTACAGAAAAAAAAAGGAAGGTTGGAAGGTTGGAAGTAGACAAGGGGTTGTAGCAATGGTGTCCTAAAATAGATAAAATGAACTCAAAATAAAACTTGGCCTTAGAAATTTACTTCTGCATCTGGGAGAGAAGCTGAAGAATATGTGTCTTAGTGGGTAGTTAGTATTAGCAGAACTAGGGTTGCAAAACTTTATGTTTTGAGGAAGGGGGGTTGAAGTTTCCCTGCCTCTGTTTGCTCAACTGCCCCAGAAGTATAGAACAGTTTGGATGGAAGGAAGAAAACAGTAGCCAATAAACTTGTACAAGGTGGCTTTGTTCCAGTCAAGTGAAGACAGATATTCCAGTCTCCTTGCTCTGTGTTCTGGTCCCCAGGAAGGTACCACTTACAATACTTCTCAAGCCCAGGACACCCATTCTTTCTAGGCCATGAACAAAACCTATGATTATATCTGTCACTCCATTTCACTCTCACTTTCTCTCTGCTTATCTCTGCTTGATTCCATTAAATAAAGATTCATTTTATAGGTACTACATTATATATGTAGTGTTACCTTAGGCACAGGGACATTATAGTGAGGAGCAGGTATGATCCTTCTCCTTAAGGATTGTATAGTATGGTCAAAGAGCTGGAAACATTTACAATTAATTACTGTGTGAAGCTATACTTTTTACTTTTTATATTTTGGTATAAGCCAAATGCTATGGGAACAAAGACTTGGAGACACTTACTTCTAGCTAGGCAATTGAGAATATCTTGAACAATGAATCACTCTCCCATAAGCAGAAAGATTATTCTAGGAAGCGAGAACAGAATCAATAAAAGCACAGAGGCATGAATATGTTTGATAGGTTGGGGGAAAATCATCTAGAATGGAACGTAGGATGCATGACATGTGTGGGTGAAAGAAGATGGAGTTTTCCAGTACAGGATACCAGTGATGGATGGTTAGTCCATGGGTAGTTATTATATTACTCTGTATAATTTTTCTCTTATTTCAAAAATACATATTTTGAAAACAAATAACTTGATTAAAAAATGGCCAAAGGACCTAACTAGACATTTATCAAAAGAAGACATACAAATAGACAACAGGTATGTGAAAAAATGCTCAAGCTCATTAGTCATTAGGGGAATGCAAATCAAAACCACAATGAGATATCACCTCATACCTGTTAGAATGACTGTTTTTCAAAAAGTCAAAGGACAACACATGTTGATGAGGATGTGGAGAAAAGGGAATGCTTATACATTTTTGGTGGGAATGCAAATTGGTAGAGCCATTATAGAAAACAGAGTGGAACATTCTGTGAAACAAAAAGCTCCAGCAATCCCACTACGGGGTATATACACAGAGGAAATGAAATCAGTGTGTGGGAGAGGTTATCTACACTCCCATGTTTATTGCAGCATTATTCACAATAGCCAAGATGTGGAATCAACCTAAGTGTCCATCATCTGATGAGCGGACAGAGAAAATGTGGTATACATACCCAGTGAAATAATTATTCAGCCATAAAAGGAAGGAAATCCTGTCATTTATGACAACATGGATGAACCTAGAAGACATTATTATGTTAAGTAAAATGAACTAAGCAAGGAAAGACAAATACCACATGATGTCACATGTGAAATCTAAAAAAGTCAACTTCATAGAAGCAGAGAGTAAAATGCTCGCTACCAGAGGTTGAGGGTAGGAGCATTGGGGAAATGTTGGTCAAAGAATCCAAAATTTCAGTTAGAAGAATAAGTTCAGGAGATCTATTTACATCATGGTGACTACAGTTAATAACAAATTGTACACTTGAATATTGCTGAGAATAGATTTTGTGATCTCACTAACAAAAAATTGTATGTGAGATAATACATATGCTAATTAGCTTTATTTAGCCCTCTCACAATGTATACATATATCAAACATTATGTTTCACATCAAAAATATATACAATTTTTATTTGTCTATTAATACACAGTATATATATTATTTTTCCAAAGTTACTGACCCTAACAGAAAAGATATTTTACCTGTGCATACACTTACAAATGGGAACATAAAAGATTTTTGTGATGTATTAGCCCAGGCTTATCTGTCCTATATCTACTATTATGGCTCAAACAGTCTCAGACATTCTTAGAGGATCACATCATCTTAATCTGTAAGACTACCCCATAAGGTCATTCCTAATTTCACCAATGGCCTTTGCCCCTCTCCTCTATTTCCCCTGTAGTAACAATTTCAAAGGCTTCTAAGATAAATTTTTGGGACCCAAACTCTGATGGGAACATAGTGTAAAGGATCCTGGACATGCACAAAATCCAGTTCTTGGCTCTGCCTGTAATCATCCCTTGGGCAAGTTGATTGTGTCTGAGCTTTTTTATATACAAAATGAGAATAATTCCTATAATCTTCACAGGATAAAAAGCATGCTTGAGAAAGGCTTTTGTTAGTGAAAAACAGACAGTTAAAGTGACATTATATTTTTCTTTTAAAATAGGGGCTTAAACATTTTATGCTGTGTTCATAACAGCACTTTACACAACAGAGGTCATCAAAAAATAAATTTTCAGGCAAAAAGGTCAAGGTCCAAAAAATTAAAATTGCAGTTATTTTGTGGTAATATGTTTTTACTATGATAATAAGGAGAATAACAAAAATAAATAAATAGATGATAGATAGATAGATAGATAGATAGATAAATAGATAGATAAAGGTGCTGACCTAAATAAAGATTCAAAGTGCAGAATAAAATGCAGGTTACTGAATCACTCTAAGATTTGCTTCAAACATGAACAATGCCAAAACTTTAGTAGTAGTGATCTTAGATGAGGGAAGAAGTTACATCTTAAAATTTTAGTGTCTCTGTGTGTTTTTTGTTAAATCATTAAGCCATTAAAGGTTAATTTAATGGAATTTCATATAGCTATAGTGCCAGCTGTTCA
Organism: Cynocephalus volans; assembly: GCF_027409185.1. Classification (NCBI taxonomy): domain Eukaryota; kingdom Metazoa; phylum Chordata; class Mammalia; order Dermoptera; family Cynocephalidae; genus Cynocephalus; species Cynocephalus volans. The sequence goes on from NC_084466.1 coordinate 18,765,782, forward strand.
ACAATGAAGAATACTGTGTACCAGTCTAGAGAAGGCTTGAGGGGTTGTTTTATATGCTCTTTTTAACAACCAAAGTAAGCTAGGGGTCATTTGAAGATGTGGAGATTGGAAAAAATAAATCCACAATGATGGCTGAGCTAATTGTTTACAATAGCTAATGGCATCTGATCTGGCGGGATGTAATTGACTATGTGAGCAGCCTATGGTGATGTTCCCTTGGGGAAAAAATGGTATTTTTGGTTTTTTTCCTGCCTTTTTTTTCTTTTTTCTTTTTTTTAGTTTTCAGTTAATGCATTTGATACACACATGCACATTTAATTCTAGGTTTGACTGATGTAGATTGTTTTCTTCACATTTGTAAAAAGAAATTTTCTGACTTTTTTTTTATGACCCTCATGACTTCTCAATGACTTTTATGTCCAAATAAAACTTAGTGGACTAATTTTGCCTTAATCTTACATAACTTTTCCTGTTCTTGGCATTATTCTATACGTATATTTGGTCTGGTTCCCTATGTCTAAGATAACTTGCATTCCTTGGATTCATAAGGAAAAGAAAAATGTCCTCCACCCTGCACTACAAACTCCACCAGTGGAGAAGAGCACTGTCTTCCAGTGCCAGGGAATCAAGTGCACACATTTGGGGAATCTAAAAAAAAGCCCAGAATGGTCTTTCTCTACAGAGTGGAAGAGTCTCATCGCTCACTGCGATCACAGGGTGTCCTTTCTCTCACATCAAACTCTAAGGTAAGTGCACAGTGACTCTGGGAAAGTTGGAGAAGAAGGTGTCCTGAAAATTGTGTATTTGCAATTTCAAGACTTTATCATCCTTATTTGGCAAAAAGATAAAGAACTGTCTCCCACAAAAATGGACACAGTGATCACTGGGGCAAAAATAGCATAGACTATATAAACACCAGCTCTTGGGTGTTTGGTAGATAAACTATGTCTCTGAAACTGAATCATGGAAGCTGGATCTCAATGTATTGTGATAAATAATAGTGAAATATAGGGGAAGTCCAACCACCATACAAGGGGTCTTCAAAGAGTTTGTGGAAAGACTCATATTATTGTTACTATTTTTTGGGGGGTGGGGGCAACTGGATGGTACAGGGATCAAACTCTGGACCTTGGTGTTATCAGCACCATGTTCTAACCAACTGAGATAACTGGCCAGCCCCATATTATCCTTTAATTCCATTTTTCACCATTTTGCAGCTACACCAACAGTGTATGAGAGTTCCTTTTTCTCTGCGATCTCTCCAGCACTTATCTTTCTCAGTCTTTTTGATATTAGCCATCCTAACTCGAGTGAAATGGTATCTCAAAGTGGTCTTGATTTGCATTTCCCAGATGCTGAGTGAAGTCAGATCAATGTAACAGAAAAGAGAACCCAGAAATCAACCCATATGCCTACAACCATCTGATCTTTGACAAAGGCAGCAAGTCTATCTACTGGGGAAGAGACTGCCTCTACAACAAATGATGCTGGGAAAACTGGATACTCATATGTAGGAGAATGAAACTAGACCTGTATCTCTCACCATATACCAAAATCAACTCAAAATGGATTAAAGAATTAAATGTACATCCTGAAACAATAAAACTACTTAAAGAAAACTTAGGGGAAACACTCCAGGAAGTAGGAGTGGGTACAGACATCATGAATAGGACCCCAAAAACATGGGCAACTAAAGGAAAAATAAACAAATGGGATTTTATCTAACTAAAAATCTTCTGCACAGCAAAAGAAACAATCAACAGAGTAAAAAAACAACCAAAAGAGTGGGAGAAAATATTTGCAAAATATACATCTGACAAAGGATTAATATCCAGAATATACAAGGAATTCAAACAACTTTGCAGCAAAAAAAGCAAACAACCCAATTAAAAAACAGGCAAAGATGCTGAATAGAAATTTCTCTAAGGAAGATATACAAATGACCAACAGACGCATGAAAAAATTTCCCTGAAGTTTTTGAAGTACGCTTGTATAGTTGTAGCATTACTACAACTTCAGGGAAGCAATGTACTCTACCGGTAAAAGACACTTTGAGCCTCTGTATAATTTTTCTAAATTCCCTCTAGTCTTAATATGGAATTACAAACAAGTGTTCAGTAGTTTTTAACTATAGACACCAGAAACAGTTGAAGAAGCAGACCTTATTTAGAATGCTATTAAGTATGTTAAAAGGCTATTTTGGATGTAAATTATTTTGCTAACACACACAAAAATAGTAATTAATATTAATTAAAGCCCAATGAATTCAGCCCAATGGACTCAGTTTCTCCACTGTTAACCACACCACTAACTCCTGAGAAGGTCAGTCTCAATCCTTTCTTTCTAAAAACATACAAATCTATGCTTAGAAAGTCATATAAATAAAAAACTAAAAAGAAAAACAGTATGAAACAGAAAATTGTATTTGGCAGGTAAATATAAAATTTGGAAAAAAAAAAAAAGAAAATGTAAAAGGTTAATTCTAAACATACAAGATCAAGATTGGCAAATATTTAAGCAAAAATAAATAAATAATTCAGAAATGTTTTTTCTTTTATAAGAAAAAAGATTTGTTCAACTTGGATTGACTGCAGCTCTCTGAGTTATTTCGTGGAAGTATACATGAATGTAATGTCACGGCCATCAAAACAAATATGTCCAGCCAACCCAGAAACTCAAAGAACACATCCATACATATTTTCCCACGGGCAAGACTTGGCCACATGGGCTCAGCTATTGCCAAATAAGCCATTTGCTTGGAATGGGATTTAGCTGGGTAGGGCTGAGGCATGAGGAAGGCAGGAGAGTCAGCTAAAGGGGTTTGGGAGGGTGAAATAAGGAATTTGTCCTAGGACAGAAGCTTGTGGGAGGGCGAGGTGCAAGAATGGAGAAAGCGGGTATCTACAAAATTACTGGTGATGGCAATGGTCATATCTAAACAGGTGCACTGATGTCACCCCAACCTCAGCGGTGGTCTTTGAGCTGATTAAAGGCATGATTACTGCCTTTTTTTCTCACCTCTTCAATAGTTAGCACAATGCCTAAAACTTGATAGATACTCAGTAACTATTTGGTGAATGAATTAATGAATTTGCATGTATTTGAGCACAGTCTGCAACATAAGGCAGAACACCCAGGAAATCATCCTAGAGTTAACTCTCTTTATTTTGGTCCCCAAAGTAACAAAAAGTTACTGCTGCTTTTTGTGCCTTAACAGAGATGTAAGGAATAAAAAAAAAAAAAAAAATCTGTCAAAGGAGAATAACATTCAATTGAAGAAAAATACTGACATTCACAAAAAAGAACAAAGCTCTTGGTGCCCCTATATCTTTAACATCCCTCTACCTGCAAAGGAAAGCACAGAGGTTAACAGATTTAGCAGGGAAAGCAGGTTGTAGTCCCATTGACAGCTACAAAATGAAATGACATCAAGTATTCGATGATTGCCCTCAATTAGCCTATGCAAAGCAAGAATTAATTACCACCATTGAAAAAGCTCACCTTTGACTCCTCTTTCAAGATCTCACTTACACTGAGTGTTCCTCTGGTGTTATAAATAAAGGTCCAGTAGACTTGATAACTTGCTTTTCCCTTAATATATTTCAGCAGGAAGTAGTTTTCATTTTTTATTATTTTATTTTATTTTATTGCACACAAACTTAATGAAAGGGGACACAGCTGGTTTAAGATATAGATATAAATATAGATTTAGATAACAATATATAGATATATAGTTATAAACACAAATACATGAATGACGGAAATTTACTGACTCAAAATGCAACTGGCATTAGCAGTAATCCTTGCACACATTAGCTTTGGAATTCTCAAGGCAACAATTAAATGTATTACAGTAAACCTATAAAATAATTTTATTACTATATAGGGAAATAAATCATAAAAATAATGTCTATATTGGTACAGATTCTATTTTTTGGCATATTCTCCAAAGAAAAGCTGTATATCCTTTTCCCAAGTCAGTCATAAAATAAAACCAAATGGATCTCTAAAGCCATTCACTTAATGAAATAATTTTGTTAAGCAAACTATGAAAACCTTGTTGGCAACACAGAAATAGTAGCATCAGAATACACAGGAATGCCTGAGCAAAAGAATAGAATGTGATTTGCTCTGTTTGGGAGAAATAACTGGGCGAATGGAAAGGCTTAGCTTGGCTTAACTAATGTTGCTAATAAGTGTAACTTAAGAGTTAGGAAATACGAGGAAGTGTCAGAATATGAGACAAGAACACAGAAAAATGGAGAAAATACGAAAGCAGGAGAGGGGGCTTGAGAGAGGAAATTTACATGTGCTTGAGCATCTAAGTTTCAGCCCCTATGTGAGGTCCTTTAACCTATGGCTACCAACAGCATGGTTACCAACTAGGAAGCCAAACTCAGAGAAGTTATATAATTGAGCTGGGGTCAGAAGAATGGGGAATGAAATGCGTCCTTTTTGGAAGTCCGCTGGGTTTGAACTTAGCCCGATTTACATTTATGTCCCACCCTTTACTATTAGTGCTATCTGCATGGATGAGAAAACCTGCCAGGGTGAGCTCTATGGGCAAGTGTGCTTAACCATAACATTGGCACAATTGTGCTCTGTATAGTTGGTCATTATTTGGTGAAAGAATAGCCCACATCTTACCCACCTCTATAGCTACCTAATATTTCTGATAGCCTGCCAATCACTCAGCAAGGAAGGCGATAGATCTGATGGTTTAACAGAATCAAGGTAAGCCCTAAAGGAATGTTTTTACATTGTTTACAGTTGGTACCTATGCAAGTATCACAACTGACTTAGTAGTTGCCTACCATTTGGAGGTTTCCAAGATTCTACCAGTGGAGCCAGGGGCAGAAGTGTAAATTTGTGCTGGCCTTAAAAGCGAATGTATAAAACTGAACATATCTTGAAAAAGATAATTAGAGAAATGTACTAGTGAATTGAGATAATATTAGTTTTTGAGATAATATTAGTTTATTATCCCAGTGTAATCCTGGGTTTCAAAAGGAGGTGCTATGGAATTCTTCTGGAAATAATTTAGTGAGGTGGTAAAAGAGAGTTTGGGTTCAAATCCCAGCTCTGCCACTTGGTAATGTACCCCCATGTGTCTGAGACAAGTTATTCAATTTCTCTTAGGCTCAGCTGTTTCATCTGAAAAATAGGGATGTCCTTAGTGTCTATTTCAGAGGAGTTGTTAAAGTGTTTAGAACTGTGCCTGCACACAGCAGGCATTGAATACATGTGAGCTATCATTACTCTTACTATCATTACTAAAACTATTAACTTAATGAAATTTAACTCCCTAAATTTTTTAAGTATAGCTTTGAGAGACTACCTAGATTTTGTTCTTTGTAAGTAGTTCTAGGTGAGGATATTTAGGTGTTTCTCTCTCCAGGCCTGTTCTTAGTAAAAATGGGAATTTTTTTTTTAAACAAAAGGTTTTTCAAAGGCAAATGAAAGTGAACTCTGTGTTTTCGAACGGGGGGTTATTGTTGCTGGCTACAGAACCACATTTTAAGAAGCCAATCATTTTCTTACAAAAACAGTCAGCAAATAATGACTCATGTTGCAGAATTTTGTGACTTTTCAAAGAATTATTTTTTTGACAGCAATATATCTCAGAGTAACTTTAAAATTCTGTTGAAACCGGTTTGTTTAGACAATGTTAGCCAACTTCTGCTTTGGGTGTTAAGGATGAACCACTCAGTTTAAACACAGACTGGGCCAACTGTTTTTGAATGTAGTAATGTTGGAGTCTGTCCCAAAGTAAACAGAAATTGACAATTTGAAAATGTCATCAATCCTGAGCTTCGAAAGGTGTTAAATATTTAACTGTAGCTAATCGACTGCAAAGTAATGCTTGCTTGGCCAAATATACGTACTTTTCATTTCTCTCTGATCACTCCAAGCATCATCTTTTCTGTAGCCTCACTCAGCTTGTTAGTAGCTCAGAAGACCTGAAGGCAGCAACAATTTTGTTCTAGAAAGTTCTGGGGTTAGTGTGAAGAGAGTGCTTTAGCATCCAGGCTTTGGATGTAGGTTCACATCTCAGATACGAAACCTAAAACCTATGTGATTTTAAGTAGATAACCTCTTTAGGCCTCAGTTTTCTCATCTGTAAAGTCTAATAAGTGGTTTGAAAAATAAATGAGATAAGGAGCGTTAAGTACTTAGTACGGTGCCTGGCACACAGTAAGCCCAGTAAATACTGGCAATCACTCTTTTATTACATGTCAAGCACTATCCTGTCTCTGGGCATTTGTGTTTGCTCCTTCTTTTCTTGGAATGCTCCTCCGTCCACCTTTGCATGGGTGTCCTTTTCTCACTCTTTGTGTAACAAAACAGCTGGCTTCTCTTCTCCTGGCCTCGGCTGAGCTCTCTGGTTAAAGCAGTCGTTCCTTTTCTCCCCACTCCTTGTCCCATCTACTCATTACCTGACTGTCACTGAAATTATATTATTCTGTTTTTTAACTTGTTTGTTGTCTCCCCTAGTCAAGTGCAAATTTCTTAAAGGAGAGACTTTCCCTGTCTTTTTCACCATCAGTTTCCAGAGCCCAGAACAGGACATGACTCACAAGGGTTTCTAAATAAAGGCTTATTGACAAACCAACTTTGATTAAGATTATGATGACTACACCTCTGTGTTAACTTACTTAATTTATTCATCAGGATGTTATGCAGAACACAACATTGTGTTATTAAAGAGAGTTCCTGAGAAAGTTCCATCACACAGGCATTATACATGACTTTTACTAATTATAGCATTCAGTGTGTCATTAGTGTCTGGGATTCTGGTAAAAATAATATACTGAAGAGAGCTTGGAGAAAAGTGTATAATATTAGCATAACTCATCTTCTGATGAAGTTAAAAGTATAAGATACTTTGTGATATTTTCCAAAATACTGCAGTGCTCTTAAAAATGGCTCTAAAAGAAAGAGAGATAAAAGGAAGAGTGTCCACTCACCAGGGGTGTAGGCAAAAGGTTAATACAGGTTGTTTATCCCTTATGCGAAATGCTTTGGACCAAAAGTATTTCAGGTTTTGGATTTTTTTTTTTTTTTTTGATTTTTGAATATTTGCATTACATGCTTACCAGTTAAGCATTCCTAATTTGGAAATCCAAAATCTGGAATGCTCCAAAATCTTGAACTTTTTGACCACCTACATGACACTCAAAAAAAAAAAAAAAGTTCTTTGGAGTATTTCAGATTTTGGATTTTCAAATTAGGGATACTCCACCTATAGAAGTCATATCCTCTCTTCAGGAGAACATGAGATTCAATGAGTGTTCCAGCTCTACTCCCCTATTCACCTGATATATACCAACTATATTCCTAGGAATAGTACCTACAGGAAAAAGGATCCCTTATTGGTAGATTGGATCTAGTTTGGGAGGAACTAGAAATAAACTGTACGTATCTGGAACGGTCTTCATAGTTGTGGGTGTCCCTAAATGTGGTGACTTTTCTAACTGGCATGTCCCTTATCATATACAATGGCAGCTATGCCCATGGATTTGTCAGAACCATTAGCTTTAATGGGGTATGAAGCATCTAAGCCAAGTTAGCTCCCCTGACCACCTGATTTGGACTTCTGTTCTTGCAGTTGAGCTGTCTGCTGCATGGATAAAAGAGGTCTTCTGGGCTCTGTGAACTGCTACAAGGCCTACCTGAAAAAAAGAGTTGAAGGTGCCCTGCTGGCAAGCAGAGCTTCCATCCTTCACCTTTCTGATGAATCTAATGACAGTATGGTCAGTGGCAGACTTGTAAGACTCAATGCTTAGTAGTAGAGCATAAATAGAAGACACCTTGGTGGGTGAAGCAGGACAAGAAATGGTTTGATGGCTGTTAAAATACAGATAATATTTTGCAAAGGGGTTGCCAAGTCCAAGGGCATAGACTAAGCCAATGAAAGATAGGTGAGAAAACCATGGAAGAGAAGGCTGTTTTGACTTCTGATTAGCTGAGGAATTTGGCAGAGAGGCAATTTAACAGTAACTGGAACCCCTAGAGTAACACACTAGAAAATGAGACATTGAATAAGGCAGAAGGATCTTGAATGGGCTATGTTAAATCTACTTGCAAAGTTTTTGGAATATATAAGCTAAATGAAGTTGAACTGTGTATACAAGCTAAATAAGTATATTAACTAGAGCGACACTTGACTAGTTTATTTTAAAACTACCTCTTCTTATTTTCTACTTGATTTTTTTTGGCTAAATCCTTCATAAAAGTGCTTTCTTTGTAAGGATAAGCAGTGTTATGTCATAACCTGCTATATATTGGAAGAAACTGAAGAGAAAATGTCCTGCCAAGTACACAACAGAGAATATAATCTCTGAGTAAAAAGAACTCTGATTTTTATATGATACCAACTTTTCCTAGTACTCCATACATCTTTAAAAGCAGCACTTATGATACAAAAAAAAAAAAAAAAGACAGGAAGGGAGTAGAGAACTCCAGGTTCTGTGTGGGATGACCCGTCAGAATGACAGTGTGATTGGGCACCTGCCCTCCAGCCTCTCAGGAGACAGGGGTCATCCCCTGAGGAATGAGGAGGACAATGACAGGCAAGGTCCCAGGCAGGAACAATATCCTGAAATTCCATTATTCCTCCTCCACGCCCCAGCATCTACTGTGCCAGCATTCCCTTTGCTTTGTCTTTGACTTTTTCCACATAGAAAAATTACAGGACTTTCCTAACCAGGCTTTTTTCTTCTTGTTTCTCCTCCTTGCGTACACACTGCCTTTTAATATTCCTGAAGCATCTTGCTGTGAATGGTAGTATTTCATTCTTTTTTACAGCAGAGTAGTAAGTATTCCATTGTGTAGATATACCACATTTTCCTTATCCACTCAATTGACAATGGACATTTGGGCTGGTTCCAATTTCTGGCTATTGTATATAGTGTTGCAATAAACACTGGAGTACAGGTATCCCATCGACATGATGATTTCCATTCCTCTGAGTATATTCCCAGCAGTAGAAAAATTATATTAAGTGAAATAAGTCAGGCACAGAAAGAGAAATACCACATGTCCTCACTTATTTGGGGGAGCTAAAAATAAATAAATAAATGGACACACAAACAAATAAGGAGGGGATAAGAAGACACAACAATTACAACAATTTCTTGAACTTGTTAAGACAAGCGAACAGGTATGATGTTGATGGGGGGACTGGGGAGAGGGAGTGGGGGAAGAGGAATTGGTAAAGGGACACAAAAATCAACTACATTGTATAATGATAAATTAAAAAAAAAAATTCTCGAAGCACACCTCCTTTTACATCACCTCCTCCCAATGACTCCTCACTGCCCACCATGAGATGTCCAAGATTACACCTTCCCATTGAAACCCTTCATTTCTATCCTTGCAAACGCCATACTATGCACAAACAACATATCACACAGAAGGTAAGAATGACCAAGCGGGAGACACAGGGCAACCCGTAGCTGTTGCAAACCCAAATGAGCACACTTAGGTCTACTGTTCAACTTAATAGTCAATGACCTTTCTTGATAGAGGGCGATGTGTTTTCTCACACACGGCTGTAAACTTAAACAATGCTGATATCTTTGTAGATAACAGCAAAAAGGTATACAGAAACAATAAATCATCCTACAGTTATCTAAGGTTAGTTGATGTCATGACTCCTCTTTATCTTTAGTAGCATTTTATTAATATTTTTAGTTAGTTTAGGTGTTTAGTTCTCAAAAGACCACCGGGCCTGTACTATATGAAAGGTAATGCAGTAAGGACTATGTGCCAAAAGCATATTGTCAGATACAGTATAAAAATCCTTTTCCACAATTTGCAAATGTTATGATTTGTGAGTAGTCACTGCATCAAGCACAACTGTGGTTTTGGCAACCTGGATCGACCCTCCCTTTAGAGTTCTAATCTTTACCAGACAGAACAAAGTACAGCAGACTCTGAACCTTTGTTTTCCAACCTAATCCAAATTTGATTCCTCTTATGCTTAAAATTCATAAGAGTAGAAAACTTTCTCATTTTCCTTATTTGGTCATTTAAATATTTTGGTAGTTTCTTTCCAGTTATTCACATTCTTTTTCTATCAACTGTGGATCTCATGTGATTGACTTTTAAAGCTTATTGGTTTATTTATTTTATTCTGAGATGGTAAATGAATAAACAAACAAAAATGAACTTGGTGGTGTGAAACAAGATATAGCACCTGTAACCCTGTGACTCTTCCAAGCCCTCCCAGTTCCACCCAGCCCCTCATGAAGCTGAGTGACAGAATGTGCCCCCCAATACTTGAGAGACAAATGAGATGATATGAGAGATGAAGCCAAAAAGCAGCATTCCCCTGTGTCTTCAATTAGCCCTGGAGAGAAAATGAGACAAACAGTCATGTATAATTGAGAGGCTTGCTCTCTGGTTCTTCCTGCCATGCTAAGCCTTTCACTGAGAGAGGAAGTGGGTGACAGAAAAGTGCTTAGGGTTGGGAGGTAGCCTTCTTGGGTTGTGTTTCCATTTAGTTCACTGACTTGCTTTGTGACCTTGTATGCTGCATAATTTCTACCAAAGGACTGAAACAACTTGCTCTTACAGATGGCATCCTTAGTTATTCTGGGTAGGGGCAGTACAGCAGTCCTTCAACGTATGTATCAAGTTTAGCATAGAACAGACAGAATGAACAAGGGCCCGGTCACAGCGTGGGTTGCTGACACTGTGAGGATAATATGACAAAAAGCACTGGACAATATTGCAGTGTTCATCCTTTTCTACCTAGAGGGTTGGGCTTTGTTTTGGGTTTTCATCGGTCAACAAATTGTAAACCATCCTGAGGATGAGAACTGGTTAACTAAGAGCCAAACCAGTCTGTAACCTTATCTGACCAAGAGAGTTAAGTGGGAGGAAAGGATTTATTTTCCAGAGGAAGCGGGTGTTGGTCTAATACTAACTTTAAGTGGAAGTGCTACGAATTAGATAAAGGAGTCAGAGACTTCTGAAAGCAAATTTTAAAAAGCAGATACTGGATCTGGGAACAGACATCTACTGAAAAAGAAATCATCAGAGTCCATAGAGGAATCCAGATAGATGGTTCTCTTGCCATGGGGAGTATGGAAAAGCCTCTAAACCTCCACAAAGCTACTGAGCAAGGAGGAGTCTCCAGGCACAGCCCCTTTGAGTCAGGAGAGAAAATCCACTTAGCACACTAGCCAAGATGGTCTGTCATGGAAGGAGATGACATTACACATCACAGCTAGATCAAAGAAATGGTGGCATGCATGAGGCCGGTCGCCAGCTTAGAAGACCATTGAGAAACCTGCTTCACCAAAGATTAGTATTTCATGAAGCCAAGAAGAAAATTAATACCTTTGAGCATAAAGATAGATAATTATTAGCTAACATTTATTGAGCACTTAGTATCAGGTGCAACACCAAGGGCTTTGCATATTTTATCTCATTTAACCTTAAAATCAATGTTGTGAGATTGTTGATCTTATTACAGATATTTACCCATGGAATAACTGAAGAATATTTGAAAAATAAAAAATATATAAGTAACATATCTATTTTACAGCCATCAAAGTGGGGGGTGGGGGGTATTGTTCTTGGTTCTGTTTTGTAGAATAACTAGGATTCAAAGAGAGAAAGTAGATAAATGAAAACACTGATTTAGCCCTGGTCTTTGTCCCTAAATAGGGTGAACAACTGTCCCAACTTGCCCAGGAACATGCTGGTTTTAGCATACAGCCCAGGAAACCCTTCAGTCCTGGGCAAACTGTCATGGTTGGCCATCCCATCCCCAACTACCCAACTACTATGGTCTTAACTGTTTGGTGAATAAGTACAGATATCTAAGCCTCAGAAGGTCTGGGGTAGAGCTTAAGCATCTTTTGTTTTAACAGGTTTCCCAGGTGATGCCGATGCATACCACAGTTGGAAAAACACTGACTTTGACTAAAAGGACAAAGGTACAGTATTTGTGTTTGTCTAGAGAATGCACGTGCATGTTAGCTTCTGCCTTCAACTTACTTCCCATTTGGTTGAGACGTTCAGTCACACATAAAACAGCTATAGATTAAAAGCCAAGAAAATAAAAGCAAGTGCACAAGTACAAGAGAAAAGCATTAATTTAAAAAATCTGAAAGGGGCGAGGGTGTAGGAATGAGGCAAGCAACAGAGGTCGGGAAAGATGAGTGAGAATTGTGAGAGTCAAGAGCAGCGCCAATAAGCTGGAGAGTGGGAGTTGCAGAGAAAGACGCTCTTCCCTGACCCTGAACTTTTCTCCTCCCAGACACCCCTGTGACACTGGAGAGCTGGTTTTCTGCCACATGTAGCAGCCACTTACAGCTTGCGTTTCTCTCCAACTTGGATCATTTTACCAGCTATTTAATAAGACTAACTAAATGGTGTTGACATCAGAAAGCACAGCACAGTTTGTTTAGAGAAGTGCACATTCCTTCTTGCTATTAAACTGTGATAACCTTTGGCAAGAAATATTTATTCCTTTGCTCTGTCTTCTCTGAGAAGAAATTTTCCTTCTGCTCTCATGCAGTCATTGAAGAAACAAAGACTACCATATTTAGTGGAGACAAAAGGGCATGCTTTTAGGAAAATATTGACTTAGAAAACCTTATCCCTGAGAAAAAGATTGTAATGGAATGAACCAATGAAAAATCCCCACTGAGATTTATAGGATTTAGAAACTTTTTTTTTTCTCTGATGTTCACATGTCACTTGAAGTTGACCCAGAGCATTAAATCAATTCTAATTTTAGCTAACTGCTATGTTTCTGGAAATTAAGGTTTCAATCCCACTTTTGTTAAGTAGAAAAAAGTAATCCCATGAATCTGCCTGCTTGGAATCTGGTAAAAGAGCATCTTTTTATGAAAGAAACTTCACAGAGAAGAAGCAAATACCCCCCCCCCCCAAAAAAAAAGAGGACTAAAGACTGAACGTTTTACCATGAATATGTATTATTTTTAAAATTAGCTTAAATTAAGAAGAACACATTATTAAAAAAAAAATGTCTTATTAGTAGCCTGCATAAGCCATTTATCTCAAAAAATAATTGCTCCATGAAGATCGTCCTAATGGCCATAACTGCACAGATCACTCCTTTTTTTTATATTTCATTTTCAGCACTTGTTTACTCTGCTTTGAATAATCATCATTTTTACACCACATGCCTTGTTCCCAGATTTAAACTGCAGTGAGGATACAGGTGTCTTATTCATTCATCTGTTCATTCATTCATTCATGCAACCCATACTCACTGAGTGCCTGGTTTGTGTCAGGCTTAGTTTTAGGGCCTGGGATACCATAGTGAATGAAAACACAGTCACTGAATTTTGTTTACAGTCTTGGGGAGGGAGGATTGGTAATCGAATAAGAAATCATGATGACAAGTGTAAGTGCTATGGAATTGGTAAACTTATGACTTTGAACATCAAAGAAGGATTCTCAGAGAAAGTGACTGTTAAGCGGAGTCATTGGCTCTTCACGTTAGTAATAATTAACCAAGCACTATGTGGTGGAGAGAGCAGTGCCAGTCACAGACAGGGAACAGATTAAAGCAGGAGTGTTGCAGGCGAGGCACAGGAAGGTCCTGAGTTCATCTGCCTGCAGTGAGCACTCAGGTCTGAGCCTTGAACATAGCCGTCTTCACTCAACAATATGAGTTGAATTAATACAATGAAATTCCACCTAGATCTTCCCTAAAATGTATGGGAGGAAATGTGAAGGTAAAACTACCCTTCAGATATTTTTAAGGACTGTAATCACCCTTAGCTTACTTATAATTTTTTCCCCTAGTCTTTGTTGCTCAATAGCTTAAGAACCAAATCAGTGAGGGGGGAAAAAAACATAACTAAATTTTTGCTTGAAGATGAGTTACATTTGTTTAACAACAAAAATCCGAAGGACATCAGATGTTTCCTCATCTGTGTTCTATACATGCATGAGTTGAAAGTTGTAATAAACATTTTTTAAGCTCAGCAAATTTTCCCCTCTGAGTTGGCCAGATGTTACAGCTAAACACTAAGCTGGTGGTTAGTAATCAGGCCCTTCTTTGATGGTAATCAGTTTTTACTGATCAGTGAAAGAGTGTTTCCAATAATTCTCCCTTCATTTATGAAATAGAGTATGTGCTTAATTTGCATCAGCCATACATTGGAGCATCTATTTGATATTTGCTTATAAAAATAAAGCCTCAACAGCCATTCCACAAATGAGTAAAATGGGCTTGTTTAGCTGTACATTCCAATTCATGAGGATGGAAAAAGACACTTCTCTGACTGATAAGGTTTCTAAACATATTTTTACTCTGAGGCAATAGAGGCAATATACACTAAATTTAAAGTACAAAGTAAAAAAAAAAAAAAATGTGACTCAAAACAACTGAAAAATATACGCCCAAGTGAATTTTCCCCCCACTGTTGTAAGTTTCTTCAGTATAGAACTGCAGCTCACTTTGCTTCTCTTCTTTCAACAAAATATGATTTTCTCCTAACACACTTGTTGCTTTTTCATGGCACATTAAATAGAAACTCTAAGTAAGTACAAAATACAGCTGCTTCTGCTCTGATAAGAAGCCAAAATTATCTAAAAAGGGAGTACCTTCATTATGGCATATTACTTTTGAGGCAGTAGCTTCCCAGTCTTATAATGCTTCACAAACTGATTATTTAAAAAGTAACAATTATGTTACCGACCATTAATGTTCAAGAAACAAAATCAACACCAAGTTTAGGTAGCGTAACATAAAGCACTGCAGAACGAGCCCCATGTCACCACCATGGAGTGGTGCATTCTGGAGCACTGTAGTTTGTTTGTTTTTAATTTTTAAAATAGAGGTGTACTTAAAATGTGAAAATCTTAAAAGTGCAGTTCAAAAAGCTTTGGCAATTATACAAGTATACATCTGTATAATCACCACCCAAATCAACATATACAACAGTTCCGTCACTCAGAAAGTTCCCTTGTGCCCCTTTCTACCATTCTCCTACCATCACTCTCCCCCAAAACACCAGAGACAACGCAGTTTTGAGTATTGTTGTTCTTCATAAAAATGCAATCATACACTATGGACTCTTGTGTATTTGGCTTCTTTGAGCCAACATATTTTTAAGATTGCCGAGCAAGGGCTGGGTCTGGAGCTCACAGACCCCTCAAGCCTGTTGTCCAAACTGGGTCACAAACCCTTCACATGTAGGTCTACG
Source organism: Cynocephalus volans (assembly GCF_027409185.1). Lineage (NCBI taxonomy): Eukaryota > Metazoa > Chordata > Mammalia > Dermoptera > Cynocephalidae > Cynocephalus > Cynocephalus volans. The sequence goes on from NC_084466.1 coordinate 18,780,982, forward strand.
AGCTAGGTAACCAGAAGAAAGGTCCTTGGAGACTTGGTTGAAGAAAGAGTAGTCTTTATTTCTGCACACACATGTCTAGGAGCTAGGCAGTCCAAAGAGAAACTCAACTGCTACCAGCAAAGTCCAAAGAAAAACTGAGCAGCTGCCAGCACAGTAAACATGCTCTCTTTTTAGACATGAGCTCTCTGCCGAGGAGCAGTTCAGGGCTGCTGCTCCACACAACTCTCTAGAACACAAGAATAGCAACAAAACCAAAAAGATACATTGATGTGCATGTGCACTAACTCCACCCCCCCACACAATTTGTTTACAAAGAATGAGCTGCACCACACCCAACCATACCTAAGGTGAGGCAGCCTGACTAAATTATTCTATTTTCCCAGCAAAGATTCATCCATGTTGTTGTGTGTATCAGTTGTTTGTTCATTTTAATTGGAAATGAGTGGTATTTTGTCATATGAACATACCACCATTTTCTATTCTCTTGATGACAAACTTTTGTGTTGTTTCCTGTTTGGGCTATTATACATAAAGGTGCTAATTTGTTTTTTGTTTGAATCCATCAGGATGTCCAGTGAACTGAAATGAGTGACCCAGAATAAACTGATTCTTTTTGCCACCAGTAACAAGTATATTTATTTGGTCTTAAGCTAAGTTTAAGGAGACAATTAAATATATGTGGTTTAGTTTAAAGAGAATGAAATCAGTCACATGAAACACTATTTTATGGGATTGTTTTAACAAAATGTCCAAAAAGAGAGTATTTCTTTTATTGTAATGCTTAGAACAAATAACTTAATATCTTTAATGGTGATTTGGTGATAAAAATGTTAACAGTATCTCATTGTATCATCCTTCCTTTCCTTTCCCAAATTTAAGTCCATTTTAAGTGCTTTTTCTTGGGCATAATATAATATACTCTAGTAATAATCTCTTTTTAAAAATTCCACTGGCAGTATTTTATTTTTATTTTATTGTGATAATAACACTAAACAAAATAACAATAATAACATTTAAAATTTTAGGTGCACAATACAGTATTGTTAACTGTAGGCACAGTGTACAGATCACTAAAACTCATTCATCTTTACATTCAATGAAATTGTTTAACTTGACTTTTTAAACAGAGAAAAAGTTTCAGACCTCTAACATATACATGCAAAATCCATTAGTGACTTGAACCATCAGTTAGTCATATTTCCAATTATTTAGTAGACTTCCACATATCTCCATCAATTTTATGATTTCATTAAAAAAAAAAGTCTTCTTTCTAATGCTCAGCTCCTTTTGCTGGATAAGTTCTAGCATTTACTATAAACTTAGGAGTTGGATAGAAACAGAAATTCTGTGCTAGAACCTATACAACTTTAAATATAGCTTTTTCTCTTCTTGAACATTGACTTCAGACCCCAGCAAAACCTAAGAAGACCTGTGATGAATTGAGAAGGGTATCATAGGTCAGGGCCAGCTGTCTGTGATGCTGTCACTTACGGCTTCTTTGTCACTGAACTAATGTTGCACTAACCTAGGAGGCAAAGTTGTGTTTGAGCTAAGAGCTTGAGCTTTACAAATGTTGACTTTTTTTCCATCATATCAAAAAGTTGGCTTTCAGGAAAAGTGGAATAACTTGGGAACAGCACCATGGTATTCTTGGAAGCACAGGTGCACTTCATTAACAGATAATTCTCTTAGGGTTAATAGCAATAATCTCACACTGAAGAGGTCAGCATTAAAATTACATAAGACTCCTCCTTTAGATTTCACTAATTGTTCCGTTTTCTGTGTCTGTTTGGTACCATATAATTCACCACTGTGAATGTTTGTTAAGTAAGACAATAATTGCTGCAAAGATTAACTTTAACTAGGGGTAATGCAAATAACTCTGGGTATACATTAATTCAATATTAAATCTTTGGCTTGTTGATATAATTCTACCTTCTTGAAGGCATATGAGTAGAACTGTAAGTTACTTTCATTTCACCTTTTAAACAAGTTTATAATATAAATAACATATATTAGAGTGAAAAAATGAAATTCATATCCTTTATACCCTATTAGAAAACTCCCTAAACATACATTCAATCACTTTTCAGTGTATCTTCATCAACTGTATGTATATATGGTTTTATGTGCAAGGGATCTTCAAAACATTCATGGAAAGAGTCATATTATCTTTCAACTCCATTTTTCCACAAACTTTTTGAAGTACCATCATACTTACAAGTATGGAGATTGCTAATACTTAAAAGCTAAATAAGCTGTTTTTCAAAGAGCATACAAATTTTATAAAAAAAAGAAACTATGACCTTTACTTTTGTATGGCCTCATAAAAAACATAATTGTCTGTAATCTACAAAAACATGTGTCTATTCCTACTATGAGATAGAGATATCTAGGTACATCTAAGTGAACCTGTGAAAATACATGCTAATCACTCATTTTTAAAAATTTTGTATTAGCTTTTTCTTTTTATCTTTTTGCCATGAGGTGTGTTTTATTTTCATTAACCATACAAATAATTTTCTATGATATCCCAGGGCAAACTGGAGAATTTGGCAGTCCTATTGGGGGTCCCCTCAGAGACCCACCATCGGTTGGCATCAGACTAGAGTGCCCGGGTTCACAGTGCAGCTTGTGGCTGTGTCCATCTTGCAGGCGGCTCTTCCTCCACACCATGACTGGGGGCTCGGGGATGACGGGGGTGGAGAATCCTCCTGGCTCTTAAGAGATTTCGCCCCGCTTCTCCTGCTCAATGGTCTCTTTGGTTAGCAGGGTGTTCTTCTCCTGTGTCTCCATTTTTTCAGCTTGGCCTTATCAAAGCTGGCAATTTCCCCCATGTCTGGCTTGTCTGCCGTTTTCTTAAAATAATCTGGGGCATCTCGCTCTGAGCCTGGGCTCCTGGTGCTGCCCTGTACTAGCTTTTTCTGAATGACTTGATTCTAGTCTTCCAGGATTCTATTTTTTCTTCTTTTAGTTCTTCTGACTTTGGTCTTCACCTGGACCCCTTTCTACCACTAACCCTGCACCATGGCTTTGTTAACATAAATGTGTCATTAATCTGGTTATAATGGGCCTCTGTGTTTAGGCATGTGTTTAGATCTTTATGCTTTTCTCCTCACGAATAGCTTTAAGATGTAAAATAAAAATGCTGCAACCAACCCTGCAGAACGTCTGAAATTCTGGTGGTTCGGTGGCACTAATTAATTTATCCCTAGTAGATATAACCAAACAGTAGACTATTGTTGAACAAAATGTTCAGAGCTAGGTCCATGTAAAAAAAGGTCCATGTAAAAAAAGTGACATAAGAAATTATTTTATAAAAGGCATATTAAAAACTAAGCAAGAACAAATATAATAAAATATTACAAACACATCACTTCTTAAAGCCGTTCCTTATTGTTGCCTATAACAAAGGGTAGCAATTTGTAAGACTGGAAGGCTCTGATCTATTGAGGTGGGGAGAATGTTTATCACCAAAGGGTCTGCTATGTACAGAGGCTTAGAAGCTTAGGACTGGATACCTAATGAGAAACCAGTCAGTTTGAGAAAGAGAAAGCAGGCTAGCTGTGCTTTAGGTGATTAGGTGATTGTCAGGGAGGTACCTACTGAGAAATTCAAAAGGGTCAGTAGATACTAACCTATGACAGAAGTGCAAAAGTTTTAGAAGACTACACCCCTATTATAACAATGGTGTGGACAGGGTTCCTGCCATTCTAGCACAGCCTGTGTGTGGTCGGTATTCATGGAATGAAAGTCTTGCAGGATTCAGCAATGGCCTAAGCAAGGAAGGATAAAGAAGAAGGATTTGACAGTTATTACAAAATCTTGAGTTTTCTTGGATAGAAAGCATGTGGTCAGCCAGTTAATACTAGTGCAGTAACATGGTACTGGGGGAAAGTAGATAATTTACGAAGTCCATGCATTCCATTTGATAGATATTGAATTTTACAAATCATAAGATGTCTCATTTGAAATGTCCTATGGGAAATCATAGTACTTTGGAGAGAACAGATGTCCAGGATGTCTTTGTAGACTGTACTTGAAACTCGTATAACATAGAACACTTTAGTGAAGACTCTTTGAATGATACCTGATGACAATAGGAAACCTCTCCAAGAGAGAGCAGGGTCAGGGAAACAGCTGGGGGGCACTCAAGGTCTTATGATTTGGGGGACAGGGGACAGGTATCATTCTTAGTCCTCCTTCTGAGAACTCCATCTATAAAGAAACTTTGCCCTTCTATTGTAGGCTAAGCAAGGTAATGCATTATTGGTAAGACTGTGTTACTTTTCGTCTCCTGCATGGAGAATCAAGGAATCCAACTGATCATGACAACAAAACTTCTGTGTTTACCATAAGTGAAATGCATCACTAAGAAGCAACCTATTTTTAATGACCTTCCAAGTGTCTAGCCCCAGTGGTAAATTACAGAAGTAATCAATATCATAGTAAAGCTGTCTAGTTTTAGCATATCAGAGTGTCTCTGAATTAATAGATGCTCTTTATTGATTATCCTATCATGAAAATAGAGAATTTGGGAAATAACTGACTGCCATAGTTCCAGTCAAGTTATTGAGAAATGAAAAGTATAAAGCACTCCAGCTAACTGGGCCTCAAATATAAATCTTTTGCAAGGTGCAGTCTATTACTCACAGCTTGTCAGTCGTACCTCAGCTGAAGGATTTATGCAATGTCTTCTTGGCACAGGAGCAATCTACCATAATTACTTATGCTCAGAATTGCTCTCAAATAGTACAAATGGTGGGTGGCAGTTATGAATCACAATTAGGATGGTCACCAATCATGCAATGAATAAATTGATCTGCATTTTATCTGTATACCAGCATATTGGGACCTGACTTAGAGTAATAATATAGATTTGCCCATAAATGCTGGTTAGGCCACTTTTACATTTGCATAATATTTTTGAAAAACCTCATTTTCTTTCTTTAAAGGTGACAGCTAAGTCAAGCATAACCTTCTGTTTTAAAATTCCCTTCCAGTCCATAAATCCCACTCTACTGCTTGCTTTCTAACTCTTGGTAGCTTTTTTCTCCTTTGCCTGCCTGTCGTTCCAGGACTTTCTGCGCCCATGCTTACAGCTCCATTCTGTACAGATATCGCGTGTTCCTAGAGCATTGCTGTTACACTGACCACAGGCCAAGCATTCATCGACTCATATTATCAGGTGTAACTCTGACCGAAGGATTCCTGAGAGGATGGTTGTATTAGTCCATTTTGTGTTGCTATAACAGAATTACCTGAGACAGGGTAATTAATAAAGGAAAGAGATTTATTTGGCTTACAATTCTGGGACAGCTGCATCTGGCACAGGCCTCAGGCTGCTTCTACTCATGGCCGAAAAGTGGCAGCAGCCGGCGGGTACAAGCAGACCACATGGCCAGAGGAAGCAAGAGAGAGAGAGAAGGTGCCAGGGTCTCTTAAACAACAAGCTCTCATGGGAACTAATATAGTGAGAACTCACTCATTTACTCCTCCTCCCCCAGGGAGAGCATTAATCCATTCATGAGGGATCCGCCCCCATGACTCAATCACTTTCCAACACTGCCACGTTGGGGATCAAAATTCCACATGAGTTTTGGAGGGGACAACACACCCAAACTCCATCAATGATCATTATGCTTCCAAAAGCAGACACCAGGAAACATGCCATCAACAAAATTCCCTGGCTTTGGAGACTGTAGGATTTCAGAACTGCATTAGACTTTTCCCAGTTTCTAAAGACAAAGGGGAGAAAAATATCTCAATTTTCTCATTGTTTGGCCATCACAGTAAGAAAATTTTGTCTTTAAAGGAAATCCTGTTTTTATTGTGACAACACGTATGAACCTAGGGGGCATTATTCTAAGTGAAATAAGCCGGGCAAAGAAAGACAAATACTGCATGATCTCATTTATATGTGGAATCTAAAAAAGCCCAACTCAAAAGTAGAAAGTGGTGGTTACCAGGGACTGGGGCGTGGGGGGAATGGGGAAAGGAAAGACATTGATCAAATGGTACAAAGTTTCATTTAGAGGAGATGAGTAAGTTCTGGTGATGCACTGAACAGCATGGTGACTAGAGTTAATGATAACGTAAATTTCAAAAAAGCTAAAATAGTGAATTTTAAATATTGTCACTGCAAAGAAATGCTAACTATGTGAGGTGATGAATTTCTTAGTCTAATTTGATCATTCCACAATGTATGCATGTTTCGAAATATGACATTGTACCGTATAAATATATATGATTATCATTTGTCTATTAAAAATGAAATAAAACAAAAAAATTGTTGTCTTTAGTAGGTATGGCAGGAGAAGGATAAGATGACTGAAATGTCTTAAGCATGACCCAGTAGTCAGAAAAATAACCTTCCTGCAAATCAAAGATGTGTCTCCGTGTGCTAGTTTATAATCTGTCTATATTAAAAATTAACTTTGAAGCTCTCTGCTCACATACCACACAGCAGAGTGCAGTCAACCCAAATCGATATTTGTTATATTTTATACTAGAAGAAAATTAAGCTGCTTTTTAAAATCAGAGTCTATAAACCGGCACCTAATATAAAATTACTTACTGACATTTTATTACTGCATGCTTTTGGAACTGCCTCCAAACTGATAATTTTCTTCAAAAATAGAGGCAAAAAAGAAGGCAAGGGAAAAAAAAAAGAGGTTAATGAAAATGGAATATAAATCTCAAAAGTTTAAAATAATTTTTTAAAACTTTACAAAAGTAATATCCCTCATGTATCAAAGACTGATCCCATACTGTAAACATAATTATTGTTGACATGAAAGAATTCTTACTTTGTCTTTGAAATGATCACATCCTATGTGAAGAAGCACTTAAGAACAATAGCAACAATTTACATATTTTAGAGCTTTTCATTTCAGTGATTTTTCATGGTGCTTTGCAAACTTTAAAGGATGCTGAGCAATTTCAATTCAAAAGCATTTGTTACTAGAGGAACAAAAACGTAGGCTTCACATCCAGTGAGGAAGTGAACATGCAATCATTTGCTAGAATTTTGAGGTGAATGCAGGAGAAAGCATATGAAAGGCTGACATATTGATTTACATGAGGGTGCATCTATACAACATATTTTTCTAAGTGAGGAATCTTCAGGGTGGCAGCCTGGGCTCTTGTTGAGAATATGATTGACTTGGAATTTTAGATATTGAGGTCTAGGGGGAAAGGCTGGGCCATTCTCTGCCCATTAGCCCATCCTTGTCCTCAATGCAGCTTACTCTTTGGAAGACCTTTCAGAGCTCTGAGGCTTGGAGTTGCCTGAGGATCAAGCCAGGCTCCCGGAAGGGATTCACATAAAGTTTCCATTCCAGCTAAGAGCAAAGTCAAATCTTCTCTTCCTGAAGAAGCAAGGGGACCTTCCACTGGCTTTTTGTTGTCTTTAAGTATATAACTAACTTCTAGAAGCCTGAAGATGCCTTTTGGGAATTCTCCAACCCTAAGAGGAAGCATTACATTGCAGTCAAGAACAAGGGCTTTGCATTCAATGACATGGTTCCATTGTTGACGTTGCTGCTTTGGACCATTTATTACTTAATATCTCTAAGCCTCAACATTTTTGTGAATAAAATGGGAATGATACCACCTATTCCTTAGGTCTCCATGAAAATCAGTTTAATGAATACCTTATGATGCTTATTACACTGTTAAGCTGAAGGAGGGGGTTATTATTTAAAGAGGGCATCTACCACACTGCAGGACTTCTCGTACTTTACTTCTACACTTGATGGTGCACTTCTAGATATACAGTCTATATTCTTTTAGTGGGACAATGATCCAGGAATCAGAAAATACGGAGTTCTAGACCTATCATCTCCCCAAGAGCAGCCTACCTGCCAGCCACAATGGAATTCACAGTTGGTTTGGGGTGGTTAATCTTTATTCTCATTGATAACTGAAAATAAATTTATTTTTTAAATACTTAGTTCCATAGAAGGAAATTCTGGGAATGAGTTATTTAGGAAAATATCATGTTCATTTCAAATCAGGATTTTCTTTTTAGAATCTACCATTGAATCTAAAAATCAAGGCCATACTTAACTGAATCCGAAATCTGATATGAGGCAAGTATGGCCATAGGAAAGGGAAAATTTATATTAATTTTGTAGCACGGATGTAAAATCTTTCTCATAAGCCCACAGTCTATCCCCAAAATCCTGGTGTGAACATTAGTCATTCTTGCCATGATGACTGAGAGTAATGGTCATTAATGAGGTTGTCCATAAAAGCGAAATAGTGTGTCCTTCAGCACTGACGTAGGAACCAGTATAGAATGCTGGTCTATTCCTTGGTCAATTCACTTCCAAACACAGCTACTCTGTGCCACATGTGACCCAAGTGGGGGCACATCTGGGGACAATATTGAATAAAGTATATTCTCCTCAAGACGGTAAGTCTAGAAAGGAAGACAAGCTTGAAAATATATTATGCTGTAGACAGAGAAGTGTTATGATGAACATATATACAATGGACCATGTTAGCACAAAGAAGGGTGAGATCGCTTCTGTGGTAGCTAAGATAGACTTCTGTCCTAGAGGAGACACTGGGCTGTATCCGCAGATCAGTGGGAGGGAGAAGGTAAATTCAAGGAGATGGTTACTCTAGACAGGAGAAACAAAAGAGAAAGAAGGTGTGAAAATAGAGTAGAAACACTACATATTTCAGAGTGGCTAGAACATAAGGCAGGGAAAGCAGAGGGGAGCATCCAGGCAAAGTTGGTAGACTGGCGTAAATTACAAAGGTACAGTTAGAAAGGAAGAATACGTTCTGGCGCTCTAGGGTAACAATAGCTAATAATACTGTACCATATATTTCAAGATAGCCAGAAAAGAGAATCTTGAATATTATAACTACAAAAAAATGATAGATGTTTAGGTGACAGACATGCTAACTATTCTGAATGGATCATTATACAATACATGCATGTACTGAAACAACAAACTGTACTCCATAAACTTGCATAATAATAATAATAATAAAAGAATGGTTACAACTTAGGGCTCAGATATGGAGGAGGAAAGATTTGGGGTCTGGGGTTAGAAAGAAATGTAGGAGAAACATCATAGAGAGCCTCACATTAAAAATTAAACCTGCAAACAAGAACACAGGAAATTAGAAAATGATGACACTATTAGAAAATGCCAGTAGGTTAAAAAGAAGTCAGGTCGACTTTAGCACGGCAAAGACAGCTGATTCAGTGCTCAGCTTCCACAGACTTAGTCCAGTATTTGAAGATGAAGTGCAGGTATCAGGGTGACACTTTCATGCTCTGGTGAAAGGGAATAAAATACAACCCTTGACATTCTTAAGATAAAAAGGCCTATATATGTAGATAAATGTACCTACTGACATGGAAATTTTCTACTCACATACAAAAGTTTATATACATTCCTACGCTTTTAGTAGAAATTAATTCTCTACAGGTACTATTATCAAAACATTCAGGATAATATGAGGCTATTTCAAAAAGTTTGTGGAATAATAGAATTAGATGATATGAATCTTTCCAGGAACTTTTTGAGGTACCCTTGTATGTATATTTTATAGACATATGTGTATATAATATGTATATAAATAAAATATATATATACAAAGGTACTTCAATAAGTTTGTGGAAGAACAGAATTAAGAAATAATACAAATCTTTCCATGAACCTTTTGGAGTACCCATATATATATTGATTGATTGATAGACACATGGTAGATAAATAGATATCTTAGAGAGAGAGAGAGACAGAGAGACAGAGAGAGACAGAGACAGAGAGAGAGACAGAGAGACAGAGAGAGACAGAGAGACAGAGAGAGACAGAGAGACAGAGAGAGAGAGAGACAGAGAGAGAGAGAGAGACAGAGAGAGAGTGAGCTGTGTACTCAAATCAGAAGTTGAACTGGGGAAAGAAACCTAGAGACCCTGGTCTAGACTTTCTCCCTCAATATTTTGGTCATAGCACTTCCTGACACTTCCTTCTCAGGGCCCATGTGTAACCTCCTTTCTGTCTACTCTGAACTGCTGCCCCTCAGTCAGCTGCCCTGCTGCCTCTTACTGTTTCTATTTGAGTCTGAAAATCAAAACAATCTCAAAGTTAGTTTATGTGAAAGCTCTACCTATTGAACCCCCCAAATTTCAATACGAGCAGATTAGCAATTACAGGAACAAATTCATCTATTAGGTTAAACTGTCATATCCCTGAACCCAGTATTTGGGATGAGGCAATTAATGCCTAAAAATGAGGAAAAATGAGAAAATACTCTATGAAATTACTGCTTACAAGAACAGGGACCGGATCTAATTCAGAACTGTAGAACTTTAGTGCTGGAGGGGGCCTTGAAACTTTTCCAGCCAAAGCCCCTGAAGATATTAATAATTCAAAGGGACACTTTAATTGTCCATTTCTTTTCTTCTTTTCCTATATAAAATTACACATTCTGTCTTTCTGAAACCAGCTTCTCCAGCCCTGTGTGAAGTGTTTGTAGGCAGCATAAATGGCAGAATCTATAGCGGCTGAATTCCAGACAGAAAGTCTCCATGGTGAAGCACCTTCAAAATCCATGCCAGAGTCACTCCTACTTCTGCTGGATGTGGGCAGGTCTAGGGGTGGAAGAGGAGGGCTCAAAGGATGTGATATAGCATTATTATCACGTAGAAAGAGACGAATGAGGAAAGTCAAAGCAAAGAGCTCTGAAAGTGTAGACAGGAGCAACCAAGCAGCGTTCGCTGAACTTGCACTGAGCGAGGTTACTATGCTTTGAGCATCAGAGGCTGAGCAGGGATAGGAGCCTCTGCTATCTCTTCCTCTTTGCTAATCTCAGCAACGTACCGCTCCAGGCCACCAGCAGTAATGCCTCTCATCACCTGAGTTCTCTGGTATTGGTTCATTGTGCTGCTCCAAACTATAGCTTTCTGTGAGTGTCTCAGGGGAGACTCAAAGACCCAGGGAGACTCATTGCCCCTTCTTCAATCTGCCCGTAGACTATGCAGTGTCTGTGTCATAGGATCTCCAATCTGGTCTCCCCAGAGTGAATTCACACACTCAGGACTCCAGTGCCTACATGACCCAGGTATCAAACACTCCCTGTTTATGTGTATTTATGAACACACATGGACATATTTGGAGAATCAGAAACAATGCAGAAAGAGAGCGCTGGCATCTTGAGCTGGGTCCAAAAGGTTTAATTTCCATGTGGGGAATTATTTGGTCGGTTTTTCTTGCTTAGCTAATTAGAGGTATCTGTCATAATGTAAACATCTACCTACAGAACAAGGGAGTCATAAAGGGTTTGAAGTAGAACCTTCATGATGTAAAAAGTGCCACAGAGCAATTAGAGTATATTTTTACAGGCTCTATTAAACCAGTTGTAGAAGTTAAGTCTGGAAAACCAATTTTGCATCGCTTCAAAAGTGCTCTTGTTTATTTGCCTAGGGGACAGCGTTAGTGCTCACAGTTCACAGTATTAAATCTCTCATTCCCTATCAAGCCCCTAAAACAAATTGTCAGCTTACTCAGTAGCACTTTGAAAGCCCAAGTCCAGCTGGAGAGATTGGGAAGTGTGAGTAAAGGAAAGAAAAAGAGATCCATTTCCCACTGTAGTATCTCTTATGCCCCCATCAGCTTGAAAAGCCAGTTCTGCGCACAAAGCACTACAAAGATTAACCCTTTCCGTGTAAAATTAAGCAGCATTCTCATCCCTCTGCCTCGGTATTTAGTGACTTTCTATTAAATAACAAACATAACACTCCAGCATCTAGCACACACACAAATTTCGGAACTAAAGATAGTCAATGAATGAAGACCTGAGGCTTTTGAGACAGGAGTTATACAGCAGCCAATTTGTAATCACCAAAAGGAAGGTGTCTCAGCTCTGTGAACGGCCACCTATAAGGATGCCTTGAATTAGGTTTCCACTTTGGAGAAGAGGCTGCTCTGTGCTTTTCAACCAGGGTGGTACTCTTCTCCAATATGTAAGGAACTGGGTGGGTGTGTTTTTTGGTTGTCACAAAGACTGCAAGATGCTCCTGGAATTTGGTGGCCAGGACACCAAACATCTTAAAAATGTGCAATTCAGTCCTGCACAATGAAGTTGCCTTGTGCTGGATGCTAGGAGCATCTCTACTGAACTCTGTTGTCACCAAGGTGGGGCCCAGGTAGACTCCAAGTGACATTTTCCATGAAAATTACTGCAAAGTTTAGTTTCCTTAAAACTTGCTGTAATGGAAAAATAGAGATAGAATGTCGATAAACACATATATGTCTTCCACTAGAAATGTAAGCTATTTTTCTCCATCACAGAGGAAATCAATTTCTGAGATAAAGTCATTGGTGGAACAAAAGAAATAACAGTAGAGAATTACTCCAGTACATCTTTCTTACACAAAAATGCTCTGATTCTATAAAATGAGATGCTTCTTCTAGATTTCGAAAATACAATCCTGTTCTTCAAAGCATATTGCTGAATGCTGCATGTCGTATGTTCATCAAACACTTTATTTTCATAAAATGAATTTTTCCTTGGAAATGCTGAAAGGCCATGCTGTTCACTACAATGGCTTAACTTATGGAAAAATAGAATGTGAGGCCAAAATTTAGAGCAAATCAACTGCCTTTATGGGTTTTACAAGCCCCTATTCTTTTTTTCCTCTTTTAGCAGATATTATTTATCCACTTCAAATGCCCAAGGTTCTAAAACCCACTGTTGACATCCAGAAATAAATGACACAAATGTGAAGTGTTAACCTTTCCCTAGGGCATCTGTTTTATCAGGAATCAAATATTTGAGTTAAAGTAAATTTCAGTGAGTAAGAATGACTTCAAATGACAGCAGGGCCTTTGCAGAGATCCAAAATTCTTGCCACATGATCCATATTGACTTATTCTGCCCTCCTACACAAGTAGAAGCAGCTGATAGCTTTTTCTATAGAGAGTAAAAATGATGTCTTTCTTGCAAGGGGGACTGCAATGGTCTACAGAGGTGCCTGCAAAGCCCCTCAGCAGTCACTGAAAAAGGCTGCTGCTACCAGGGAAAACCTCATCTGGGTGTCAGGGAAGACTGTACTACTTCCTGGAGGTTGGGTATAAATCCTCTGCATCGTGGTGATTCCCAGTCTTCTGGAATATGGAGATCTCTTCAAATGGCAAAAATGTTACAGACCCCTCACATGCTGTACTTTTAAAAACTGTCGACTGTGACAAAGATGACAAAAGGAACAAAGAGCTACCATATATGTAAGAATAAAATGAAATGATTCTGCGTTGTAACGATCACAAAAGCACCTGTATGCATTTGAAAATGAGTACATACATGCGTAAAGTAGTATTTATTCAGTCTATAGAAAATGTCTGATACACTTAGGGATTTTAACTCACCCCCCAGAATTAACTCAGGGATTCCTGAAGGTCTGTATTATGGGATTGTGCTAGATGTATGTTCAGGCTTTGTAGTAGCCAAGCAGATCCCAGACTCTCTTGGGTGGTCTCAGAGGCTGCTAACATTGACTTAAATCGGGGAACAGAAATCAAAATGGATATGTAATTAACTACGTTTTTATTTAGAAGCTCAATAGTTACCCCAATTTCAGTTTTTTCCCCCTCCAAAATTAGCTCTATTCCATGCCTTTCTTGACTTCCTATCTAGTACCACCATGGATTTTGCTCTTATCACTTATGTGGCACTCTGATTCTAAGAGTAGAGAAAAATAGCATTCTTTAACATTTTGGAAGAAAGGGCACCCTTTGACAGCTCTTTTTCCTACTGCCCCCTGCTACTCAGCCATATGTGTCATTTCCTCCCAGTGGGAATAAGTGATTAATTATTCATCTCTTTCAGCTGGTTAAGTTGTTTTTATTCTAAAGCCAACACAGAGGAAAGGCTTACAGGCATGCTGGAAGGTGTTGCAATTAGTGGGTGTAAGTATCAGGATTACACTGGTAAGGAAGGAAAAAGGAACCAGAAATGGCTCAGCTGACTGCCAAGATTCAAAATTATGTGGAATACCCCTGAACTAATTTATGTACTGATTGTCATTAATATCCTCCCTTCAACTCTGATATGGATATCTCCAAGTTAATTGATAGTCAACATAAACATTGGGGAGACAACTATCTTTTCCTCCCAAAAAATCTTCATTGGAAAAAATGGAAAATTTGAGAGTATTTAATAATATGTTTTAAGCTGTCACAAGATCATTAAGGCTAAAAATGCCAGAAGTTTTGCACAATGCTTAACAGAGCATGCCGGATCCCAAGGAAGCCCTGAAGTCACCAAGGAGCCCAGCACCCTGCCGTTTTTCTCCTTCTGTTACATGCTCAGTCTTTTTGAATTCCTTTCAGCCAGAATATTGAAATATATACCATGCATTGTTGTGTTACTGAAGATAAACATGGCCATTTAATACATAAGCAAGTGCATGCACGTGCACGCACACACGAAAAAGTAACAATGGGGTTAATCATGTTATGTTAGCACCATGCCAGAAATGGAGCTTTATAAATATTCATTGAGGTGATATGGAACATATTCCACCAGCACTAAGTAATGAGACATTATAGTCAGGGAAGTAACAAGATCTCTTACTATTTCAATCATGAGGAAGTTGAGGCAAAGAATATTCCGTCATGTTCTGAATGGGCTCTCAACAAAGCCAAACTGAGGGGAAACAGGAACTCCCAAGGTTCCTGCTTGGACTCTGTAAGTGGCTTAAAAGTAAAGAAGCAGATTATCTAAAAAGTATTTACTCTTCTAAATTCAGACCCAAAATGAAAGAAAGGGTATAAAGGGAAAACTATTGGACCCTCACAGTGGAGCTGACAATTTAAAGTTAATATTGTACAACCTGCTGAATCCATCTGATCATTAATTCACAAACCTCAGCAGTAGGTATGACAGCTCCTGTGCCTAGAGGCTCAGTCATGCCTCAGCTCTACCCTGATAATTGTCTCTCAATAAAAGACATGCAGGCTGGCCCATAAATGTCGCAGCCATCACTGGCATGAGTCAGGCCTGTAGGTCCACAGGTCCTATGGGGATGACAGGAGAGAACACGATTCTGGAACTCTTCACCCACACTGACGGGTGCCCTTTCTAGGCTGCAACTCTGCAATGGACAGACTGCAAAGCTCTCCGGCAGCAAAGTAATCAAACCTTTCCCAAGGATATCAATTAGATTCTGCAGGGACTTTCCTGAGCTCTGCAGCAGCTCAAATTATAATGTAGCCAGTTGTAGTAGATTGTGACTGTGTATTCACAAATGCTGTACTGGACTTTTCTTTGTCTTTTTAAAATTAAAAGCACATAGATAAGCAACAGATCATCTCATATCTGAAGAGCACAGCATTTGCCTGACACAAAATCTGAAACTTCTCAGTCTTGACTTGCATGAAGAGAGCCCTGCTGAGCTACTGAACATGGCATGGCTAATACACTGTGTGAAGTGCACATTGCAGATGAACATTAGCTGTGAAAAATCATCAAACTACTGCAAACTGTATTTTGTAAATTGAAAGAACCTAGCAGGGTCTTCTGACCTAAGATAGATCAGAAAACATAAAATCTATATGGTCCTCTACTTGTTCAGAACCAGCATACACCCAGAATCTAAATCACATTGCAGTTGAAACTACAGTTAACAGGTTATTCTGGACTCTTAGGCTCAGTACATTAATCTGAAACAATAGAACTGATTAAGAGAATATTAAAAATACAGTCAGAGAAAATAGAGCCAGAGAGAATTATTACAGAGCATGTCACAACCACACTGACATACAAACCACACAAATTAGAATGGTGTGGCTAAAATTTAAGGGAGAGGACAGAATGAAAATGGTGGTGGGTCAAGGGGTGGGGGAAGAGAAATCCTCCCACTAAAACTATAGTGGATTTATATCCATAGGAACAAGACACACAGGGTTTATTTCTGAAAAGACCTAGCACATGAGCCATTCTTTGATATACACTATCAACTGGAGAGAAACTATAAAACTCAATGAAAATAATTTATTCCCAGAACTCTAAACCAATGACTAACACAATAAAATAGAGAGCATCGTCTGTCTATGCTGGAGGTGAGGGCACACAACAGCATCCTCTGATTCCATGTGGGGAATACTTGCAAGTCTGTCTCCAATCCATCCACACCCTTGTTTTGTTTTCTGTTACTCCTGTACATACTATGCTTTTTTTTTTTTTTTTTTTTTTTTTTTTTGTAGTACTTGAAAAACTGTACAACCTGAAAAACAACACTCTATCCTTGTAAGGTAGCCAACTCTGTACTCTTCACTCTGAAAAGGAGGATCCAGAGACTGGGAGTTTAAGTGGTATAAAGAGAGTAATTAAAGTCTTCCTGCTTTCCTTCCTCCCTCCATTTGTACATTGGCTTTGTCTCTAGAGGAGAAGTTGTGGAGGGTACTAACATTAATAAAGCACATGTGTTCTACAGGGCCTAACTTTTTAGAATTACACATGGAAATGTTAAGCTTGTGAAAGACAGAAAACTTTCCCTGGGCTAAATTCTCTGTTGTAGATAAAGAATTGTAACACAGCAAAATGCTGGCTCTAAGGGCAGATGTCCCTGGTGCAGCCAAACCTAATGATTGTTGCCATGACAATTATATTACTGTTCTTTTGTAACCACGTATCTTCCTTTTCTGTAACTTTCTTGCCTGGAGAATAAATACTGAGAGAGAACTCTAGTTCGGGGTTATTTTCCAAGGAGGAATGCTTCTCTCTTGAGGGTTCCTGGAAATTAACCCCTTTGAGGCTTCTCACTGCTCAGAAGAAGTGGGCTTTGAGTAATCTTTTGCATCTCTGTCACCCTGGGAGAGGTGCCAGAAGTGAATGTAGACAGAGGCCCCTTTGTATTCCCTTAGATATCTAGAAAAAGCTTTGCAGTATGTGCTGTGAACCATAACCAACAGGTCTAATTTTTGTTGGACTCTGCTTGGGATGGCTATGGTGGTAGTTCAGAAACACAGAACTTAAGTCCTTACTGAGTAGCCACCATATGCTTGGCCTGATGCCCAATCATCCAACTAGATAAAATCACCCAGAGCACCAGGAGTTGGCCGAAATGATTAGTTGAAGTTGTTTGAAACTAACCAAGCATGTTTCTGGTTCTAGTCCTAATTATAGCCAATGATATTAACAACTGTATTTTTAAGTTAATCTGTTGAGAACATGTAGGCCATTCTGGGGTATATGTTTATTTTTGTTTGCTATTTCAATTGTGACCTCTTTTTCTCTGAGTATCTCGTATTTTACCATAAGTTGGTTTCAAATAGAAAGTAGTAACCATCATAAAGTAATTTTTTCTTTGTGAAAATATAGACATGAAGGAATTGTTCTTAGGATGGGGTACCAAGCTGTATTTATTTTTTGAATGAGTTGTTATACACCATTGCCCAATATTTTAAACAGCAGTTATAACATTTATATTTCTCACAACAAGGAAGAAAAATTATGTCTATTACTTCTCAGTAGTAGCTCCTTGTATTTTAGTTTGTTGGATATACTGTGAAAACATCTTAAGCACTCTGGTCTTTAGATCTTTGCTAATTCTTTCTCCTTGATCTGTTATGATCCAAATTCTATTTATTCTAGTGTGCTTTACCTCACCATTTCACCAGATGTATTTTTCTATCTCCTGAGTCTTTATCATTTATTAGTCTTAAGCATAAACTACTTTTTCTTTTTTACAACTTAGTCTTAAGCATAAACTACTTTTTCTTTTTTACAACTTTCTGTTCTTTGCTATAGAAAGTTTGTAAAGTTCAGAATAGATCTAAATGAACAGAATATTATTATCCAGATTTGCAGTCCAGAAGGAAAGAATACCTCAATAAATAGTATTTATAAATACCCATTTCTCAATATTCTCTCTAAAATGTAGTGATTTTAATCTATCGCAATTTGTTAGAAAAAGCATGATTCTTTGCCATTTTACTTTATAGTTCTTTCATTATTATTGAGGTTGAAGACTTTCTAAGTAACTACTGGCTTCTTGGCTTTTCTGGGAGCAATGCCAATTTATAGCCTTGGTCTTTTTATCCTGGGCATGTCCATCTTTTATTATTATTATTATTGTTATTTTTATTAATTGTTGAACATTTATATATTATGTGAAAAAATCTCTATCGTATATGCTACAAATACCTTTTGTAGTTTTATATTTCATCCTACTGTCTTACTGTTTAAGTAGAGATATTTAACACAATATGTTTCAAAATAAAATAAGATTCCTAGAATGATCATAGATTATGTTATAAGAAACCTCTCCTAGGAAAAGTCCTTACTAAATATTCTTAAAGCAGTACAAATCAAAGATTAACAAGTAAAATTCAAGGGAAGTAGGTAAACAAAATAAAAGAAAAAACTTCTATACTGCTAAAAGGTAGAAAGCAGTGAGTTTTTTTGGAGAAAAGTCTAAAATTGACCATCTCCAAGAAGTTTAAGATAAAATGATTGAAATATCCGATCAAAGATATAGATAGGTTGAAAAATATGAACTGTAATATATTATTAATAGAAATTTAAGATTAAAACAATCAAAGAGAAAATATACTTTAAAAATCCAGGACTTTAAAAATTGAATAATGGAAAGAGTACATGAGAAGTTGGGATGTCTGAAGAATAGAGAATGGAAAAATAAAATACTTAGGAATTGAGTTAACCAAGGATGTGAAAAATCTCTATAATGAGAACTAGAAACCACTGCTGAGAGAAATTAGAGATACAAGAAGATGGAAAGATATCCCATGCTCTTGGATTGGAAGAATCAAATACTGAAAATGTCCATACTACCCAAAGTGATATACAAATTCAATGCAATCCCCATCAAAATTCCAATGACATTTTTCTCAGAAATGGAAAGAACTATCCAGACGTTTATATGGAATAAAAAAAGACCACACGTAGCCAAAGCAATGCTGAGCAAAAACAATAAAGCTGGAGGCATAACACTACCCGACTTTAAGCTATACTACAAAGCTATAATAACCAAAACAGTATGGTACTGGCATAAAAACAGACACACCAATCAATGGAATAGAATAGAGAATCCAGAAATCAACCCACACACTTACTGTCAGCTGATCTTTGACAAAGGCTCCAAGCCTATTCACTGGGGAAGGGACTGCTTCTTCAGCAAATGGTGCTGGGATAACTGGATATTCATATGCAGGAGAATGAAACTAGACCCATACCTCTCACCATATACTAAAATCAACTCAAAGTGGATTAAAGAATTAAATATACACACTGAAACAATAAAATTTCTTAAAGAAAACATAGGAGAAACACTTCAGGAAATAGGACTGGACACAGACTTCATGAATACGACCCCAAAAGCATGGGCAACCAAAGGAAAAATAAACAAATGGGATTATATCAAACTAAAAAGCTTCTGCACAGCAAAAGAAACAATTAACAGAGTTAAAAGACAACCAACAGAGTGGGAGAAATATTTGCAAAATATATATCTGACAAAGGATTAATATCCAGAATATATAAGGAACTCAAACAAATTTACAAGAAAAAAACAAGCAGCCCAATTAAAAAATGGGCAAAAGAGCTAAGTAGGCATTTCTCTAAGGAAGATATACAAATGGCCAACAGACATATGAAAAAATAATCAACATCACTCAGCATCCAGTAAATGCAAATCAAAACCACACTGAGATACCATCTAACCCCAGTTAGGATGGCTAAAATCCAAAAGACTCTGAACGATAAATGCTGGTGAGGTTGCGGAGAAAAAGGAACTCTTATACATTGTTGGTGGGACTGCAAAATGGTGCAGCCTCTATGGAAAATGGTATGGAGGTTCCTCAAACAATTGCAGATAGATCTACCATATGACCCAGCTATCCCACTGCTGGGAATATACCCAGAAGAATGGAAATCATCAAATCAAAGGTATACCTGTTCCCCAATGTTCATCGCAGCACTCTTTACAATAGCCAAGAGTTGGAACCAGCCCAAATGTCCATCATCTGATGAGTGGATACAGAAAATGTGGTACATCTACACAATGGAATACTACTCAGCTATAAAAACGAATGAAATACTGCCATTTGCAGCAACATGGATGGACCTTGAGAGAATTATATTAAGTGAAACGAGTCAGGCACAGAAAGAGAAATACCACATGTTCTCACTTATTGGTGGGAGCTAAAAATTAATATATGAATTCACACACACACATACAAAAAGAAAACCGGGGGCGGGGGGGGGGGGGGGAAGAAGATACAACAACTACAATTACTTGAAGTTGATATGACAAACAAACAGAAAGGATATTGTTGGGGGGGAGGAGAAGAGGAGGGAGGGAGGTTTCGGTAAGGGGCAACAATAATCAACCACAATGTATATCGACAAAATAAAATTAAAAAATTAATAATAATAAAAAGTGAGCCAAGGGAGGTTGGGCACTGTCAGAGAAAAAAAAAAAAAAAGGAATAGAGAATGAAAGTCAATGTGCAGTAATAACAATTCTGAAAGAAAAAAAAATAGCATGGTTAATTAGATATTTCAGAACTGAAAAATAAATTAGAAATAGCATTCAGTAATAAATTCAGCTAGGAACTGAATCTAACTGAAAGTCTCATTTTAAAGAAAAAAATACAAACAAAGAATAATATTCTATGTATTTCTAAGAAACAATTCTAGATATTCTGTTATGGAATATAAATCAGTCTTCTTTGTGTTCCTCTATAAAAAAGGAAAAACATAAAAGTAATGAAACAAGATATACTTGAATCTGGGGTACTGTTAGTTCTCATTCATGAGTGAAAACAAGACATTCTTTCTTATACCCTGAAAGACTTAGAAAACTCACTAAATAAAGATATTTGCTCCAACATCTGCAGGAGATTCTATACCAAGTATTATACTCATTGCAGAGTAAACACTACTAATTTAAAGACATAAGTAAAGAACTCTGCTGATTACTGCAAATAATATTAACTAATTTAAAGAATTGTTAAACTAGATTAATTATGAATGAACGAAGATGTACTATGGAAGTGGCTTCTGAAGCCAAAAAGGGCAAAGTCCCTTGTCTTTTATAAAAAGTTTTATACAGAATTAGAAAAGTTGTATACTATACTAGGCACTGATGATGAAAAATTGAGTGTTAAACTTTTAAATCATTTAAAGATAAAAGAAAACATGGCAAATTCCACATAAAAATAAAAGATAAACAAAGAGATATCTTAATTATTAAAATGGTACAAATGAAAAGCTAAGTAAGTAGGAAAAGACGAAAAAATAGAAATTATTACATTAAGCATGAAACTGTCCTTCTCATTTCATTTAAAAGGAAGAAATCCTAAGATTTCATTAAAAGAAATTCCACAAGTGACTGTTTACAAAGTAATATGTCATTTGAAGGATAAAAATAAGATATTCAACAGAGATCTATCAATCAAATCTGAACAAAAGAATAGTATGGTTGGTAATACTAACCAAAGTAGAATTTAAGGCAATAAGTACTACATTAGATTAAAGCAGATTATCATATCATTATAAAAGAGAATCATAAACCACAATATCATATTTCTATTCAGCAAATATCATACCTTAAATCATTTTTATTTTTACATTCCTAAGCCATACTATGAATCAGGCGCTGCACTAAGCACTGTAAATACTGATGAAAATAAAACCTTCCCATAAAATTCCCAGAGTCTAGGAAAGAAGAACGGTATCTAAAGGGATAATTGCAGTATAATTTGGTAAGTGTAATAACAGAACTATTAAGTACATGTAAGGTAAAGACTTGTCATAGTGAAGTCAGTGACTTAAATTATGAGGTGATGAGAGGATGGTGTATTAGAAGATCATAGATCAGGATATTTGGGAAGAAATTTAGAGGATGACAAAAACTCTCAAGGTCAAGTAAGGGGCTGAAGGAGAAGATGTTCCATGCAGAAGAAAGAGATGGTGAAAAGGCACAGGGCATAGAAGAACTCAAGAGAACAGTTCAAGGTTTAGTGATTCTGAAATATAAAGAGCAAGAAGAATGGCAGGTTTTGAGGCTGGAAGGCAGAAAGGTAAATTATGAACAGAAAGGTCAGGTGAGCAATGCTAAGTAGTCAAAGCTCTATTCTGTAGAGAATTAGTAGACTAGATTAGTTTTACCCAGGGAATAATGAGTTGAATTTGCATGTAAATGGGGAACACTGCCATCAGTGTTGGGGATGACCTGACCTTGAGCAGAGATTAGAGTTGGGCAGGCTATGGAAAGCAGCTAAGTTCCCAGCTATGGGGGTGGAGAAGAGAAAGCAGATTTGAGAGACACGTTATGCTACAAAATTTGACAGTGATTGATGTCAGATGAGGTGACAATCTATTTTTTCTTGCTTAGGAAAATGGAGGAATTGATCAACTGAAAGAAGAGTCTAGGGAAAGCAGGTTTGGGGGAGGATGGCAAGTTTCGTTTGGACATCCTGAGTTAAAGGTCCTGGTGGGAATTAGGTAGAGAAATCAACAAGGCTTCCTGGGAAGAGAGGTCAGAGGTGGGCACCCAGAAGTGGAGTGCATGGCGGTGGAGGAACTCATGGGAATTAGTCCATGAAAACAAGGTTCTTGGGTACAGATGGTGCCCGAATGTAAGGGCAGAGTTGAGGAAGGGAAGAGAAGACTTAGAACCAATGTTCAGAGAAGTAAGAGGTTAGGAAAAAGACTGGCCATCAAGTCAAGGGGGTGGAGACCTTCAGTGTGGAAAGGTCAACAGTGTCAAATGACACAGGAGGGGAAAACTAACCATGTAAGATGTATCTGGCGACAGACCCATTAGCAAAAACTGAGAATAACCTGGAATGGACAGAAACACAGTAGAAAAGGAATTCAACTCCCTCAAGTAGGGAATAAATCTGTAGTCTAAAATATTTTTTATATATTAGCCAGAAAATCAAAGCAATAAATAGAAAATTAGAAATTGCATGTATTAATTTCACTAAGGTAAAATAAAGAAAAATAAAAATTAATATCATTAAGTATCTGCAAAAAACAAAACAAAACAAAACCAAAAAACTTAAAATACTTCAGATCAGTACTTCTAAGTATCAATTTGGTCAGGATAGAAATAAACTCACCTTGGAATTAATACTAATGGAAGCAATGGATATTATATACTACTCAAAATAATACACAGAGAGGCATTCATAACTTTAAATGTTTCTATTAGTTAAAAAAGAAAAGGAAAAAAATAAAAGAATTAAGCCTAGATCTTAAGATCTGTGTTAAAATGCAAAATAAAAGGAAGAAAATTAAGATAAAAGGAGCAATAAATATATTAAAAGCATTAAAATCAGAATAATGTAAATAAAGAGTTGGCTCTTAGAAGAGTATAATAAAACAGACAAATCGCAGGGAAATTTAAGGTTTTTTTATAAAATAAAAACTGGTAAACAAAATTGGAACAAAGGAACAGTGTAAGAGCCACAGTAACAAATATTAAAATTTGCAGAGAAAATTTTAGGCTATTGATTAGTAATTTAAGATAATGAATGTAAAAGTCTCCATTTAATTAGTGATTTGTTATCTTACCTGTCAAGATAAATAGTACTAGCCACATCTTACTGTTAAGAAAACTGAGGTTCCAGGCAATTAAGTAAAATACTTATTGTGAGTATTAGAGGTAAAATTTGAGCCTAGGTCTTTCAGACAGCATAGCTTTGGTGTTTCTCCTACACCAGATGGTCTGGGATATCTACACATGTTTACTGTACCTTGGGATGTCCTACACACCAGGACCTTTTGACCTTTGCCAGCACATCCTCTCTACCTGCCATCTTTATCTCTGAGCCCTGTTGCCTGGGGCAGACTCTTGGAAGTTATTCAGCATCCACAACCCACCATTTCCCTCAAGGACTGCAGCTAGCTACAACTGATTTCATTTCTGCACCTCCACTCCGTTCCTGTAACCTTGGGCCCTCTTCATATTCTCTGTGGAATCCTGCAAGTGTACCCTAAAAGTTTTCCCTCCATTTAGACTACCACTCATCTCTCCACAGTGAAACATGCTCTTAAGTATCTTCTTCAGCCATGTGCATAAGTGCTGTAGACCCCAATATTGGACACCAATATTTTACTGATAGTATTCATCTGGTTTGTATGCATCTGTACCTCCACCCTGTTGAAAGCACTTGGATATTGATTCTGTCATCATTATATTAATTTTCTCCAAGCCTGGCATCATTAGCAAATCTGATGAGCATGCTTTCTGTCATTCTGCAGAACTTTGATAATAGTGATGAACTAGATAGACATGGCCAAGATCGGCACTCAGAGGAATGACATTAGATGTCAACCTCTATGTTGATATCAACACATTAATCAACCACCAGTGTAACTGTTCAGTCAGCTACAAATCCACTTGTTTGTCCTGTCAACTGGCCCACATTTATTCATCTTGTTCACAAGGTTATCACTTGAAAAATACTTGAAAAATGTTTCCTAAATTCTAATGACACAATGTCTGTAACCTTCCTTTGAAGCATGGCATAAACAAAAGAGCATAGATCATGAATTCAGAAATCTGTATTTTAGTCCCAACTTCCTCAAACTCTCTATCTGGCAATGAACTAGCCCAGAAAACTCATCTGCTATTCTAGAAAGACTATCAAAATAATAGTAAGGCCAGCATAGGATGAGTTAAACTCAACCATCTTTATATTTAGATGGAGCTTGTTTGGCACACTTAGGTAGAGTCATATCTCCATATTTTTCCCTCTTTGAAATGTTCATTCTAAATTTTCAGTTTGAATACAAATCTCCACAAATAGAAACATAGACACCACAAAGTATTTATTTACGTCAAATGTTAAATTTGGAACATGTTCTTATAAAACAGTCAGTCAGTAGAATCCAGCCTGTGGAGGGTGAATTAATCTCGACACAGGATATGGCTAATCAAGCAGCTCTCAAAACAATTTGACGTTTGTTATGTTCTTTTCTGCAATTGCATTACGTATGTATTTTTTTGTTCTGTCTTATTTTCTGACTCTGTTCATGCTGGCATGAAAATACTACCATAACAAATATAGTTCTTTTTAAGTAGTGGAAACTATAGCATTGAGAAGAACCATAACTTGATAAAACAATGAGATGAGAGAGATGAGAGAATGAGCTAGAAAATTTGGAGAAGTAGGAACATGTATAACTGTAGACCAATGGAAAGTTCCACAAGTGGGTCATACTGTCTAACACAACAAGCAGGTCAAGCAGACCAAGAGTGTTAGGGGTAAGTATTGACTGGTTGTGTGCAAAAGTAAAACTAATGATCCTGGGTATTATTTCCTTTCTTTACTCAACAATAACACTATTTCTGTAAGAGAGGATGGACTCACAAAAACTGTAAAAAACAAACATAGACATAGGGAGATTAATACAACACAAATTAAACTCTGGTGGGGGGTGCTATATGAGTACTGTCTGTATTGTATGGAAGTTCATAGAATTCAGGGGTATGCAAGAGAAGTAATGGCAAAGAAAATATGGGGGACTGGAGCATGAGGAAGGGGATAAGAAGGATAAAATAACATGCTGCGTGGCTCCGTGTCTTATAGGAGAGAAGATTACAAAGATTTTGTATGAGTATCTGTATCCTATACAAGTTCAAACAAAATAGAAAAACTAATTTTGTGTTATATTATGTATATTAAATATTTGGCTTCCCCAATAATTATAAAATCAATAACATCATTTCTCTCTAATTCAAAAATTTTAAAAAGAACCAATAAAAAAACACAAAATATAGTTCTTATTGCTTTTCCAGCACCATTCATGTTACACAACATGATTTTCTCTTTTAAAAGAGATAGTTTTCTACATAAAATAAATGACCCTTTGGAGCTCTGCCTCAAAATTAGCCACAGTGCCCCAGATTGTAATTAGGACTGTAAATTTTTGAGTTCTGTATTAACAATTTTGTAGCTGAATTTATTTTTCAGTCATTTTAGTCTTTGCACTTTGGAATTAGTACTAAATTTATCTCATCTATCTTGCAACCTGAACTGTCACTTGCTTTCTACTAAAAGCTTTGAAATATGATCAGGAGATTTTATCTTACAAAGGATTTGCATTGTTTAGCAAATGTGATAATGTCAGGGTACAACAAAGCAATTGTAATATTAAACTGTTTATCAATTTCAGCCCCACTTATCATTCTGATCCTGTTTTGAATTCCTCCTAGCAAAAAGCTGCCTTAACTCTGGCCTAATTACAGATGCTGCTTCTTGACCTTGACTTTTTTTCAGTCTTTATCCTTAATTGCCACACAATGCTTTAAGAAAACACTTGTCCACTGAACTAGACTCTGACATTTGAAATGTTTATAAAGTAAATAATTTAGTTACAGCTACATGTTTACTTTAGGTGGCTACTCTTTTATGTACTCTAATCTGGCATCAATTTCCTACACAGAGCTTTCTCAGCACATTTTATTCAAAATGTACATCAATGATGACTTATGAATATAATTAAAATTAGACTGCAGCAAGATAGAATGATGTTCCATTGCTATAGCATTCTCTAGTGGTTTATCATTTTAAATGTGTCTTACAAATGTTTTATTGGTTAATATAACACAATTGTTCAATGACTTAGGTCATTTGTAATTTAAAGAGGATGGTGAAAGTCCCAAATAGAGGGTAAAAACATAATTTTTCTCCCTTCCTTTAGGACTTTAATTCAAATTCAGTGACATCTTCCCCAAGCACCCCGTACAGTGCAACTCCCTTTCCCAACATTCCTTAACCCCTTCCTTATTTTATTGTTTTAGTAGTACTTCTCACCATCTGACGAACTACATATTTTACTTATTTATTCGGTTTACTGTCTGACTTCACTCCCTACACCCTCTATAGATTATAAACTCCATGCAGTCTGGAATTTTCTCAGGGCTTCAATCCCTACTGTGTCCCCAGACCCTGGAAGAGTTCCTGGCACATAGCAGACACTCACTATATATTTGAAGAATTGAGAAATAAAAAGTTTTTGGCTTATTTATTTATTATTTACTTAAAATAAAAAGTTTCTTATGAGGTTTTATAGATATAAGAATAACTATTCCTTTCACATATTTCAAGTGCAATTCTCAAGGGCACATTAGGGAAGCCACATGTCACGCTTATTGAAGGAGAAAACTTATCATCTATTTAGTTCGCTTCTCTTACCTGTTGTCCAGGTGAACAAACAGTGTCCGTTGTTGGAGGCCCTAACAGTGTTCCCATGCAGTTGCATACATTCCAACTAATGGGAAAGGCACCATGGACCATATCAGTCCCACACCTATTTATTTATCTACAGGGGATTTCCCATAGCAGTTTCCTCTTGTCCCATTTCACCTCTGACCTGCAGGTTGAGCGAATGGCCAGAATGTCATTGTGTCTCTACTGAAAACCGTTGATGTCCCTTCTGTGTGTGTGTGCGTGCGTGTTCGTGTGTAACAAAGTGCACTTGGACAGCTTAAATTGTCATTGTGAGTTCTTTTGGAGGGCAGACTAAAACAAAAGCAGGTTTATGCTAACTAAAACATTTCTAAAGCAGTAAATCTCAAGATAAAGGATGGAAAGGAAATGAACATAGTTCTTTTATAAGGAGTATCAGATTCTCTAGAGTCTACATTTGTTTTTCTTTCTTTCAAATTGTCCAGTCCACAATCTGAAATCATGATATGATCCCCGTGAGAGATGCTTTATCTCCCTTTCTCTCTCTCCTACTCCCTGTCCCCACCCTCTACCTGTGAGAATCATTGTGTGTGATGGGAAGTGTTGGTGATTGTAATGTTAACCACAAGAATTGCATGCAGGATGAAAAAATGCTGACAGCCTCTTTGGCTCTGTTTTAAAGGCATTTCTAAATGAACATATGAAGCGATTGGTATATGGATTTTAATTTTGTTTTAAAAGTAATATAAGAAGCTATACCATAAAAAACTTAGAAGCTTTGGGAAATTAATGGATGGGGGGAAAATGTCATGAAATGACCCAAATCACTCTTTCCTGGTCACGGTGCTTACAGAAAACTTGGACGATCAGTCCGCAAAACCAGACAAGATGCCACTATTCTGAGAATAACTTTGTTTACTGTAAGCCATGAACCATGGATATTTAAATCATTAATGCTGAAAAACTTAATTTATGAAAAATCTAATAATAATGATTATGATGATCGTAACAATAAGGTCTATATTCACTCAGACATTCCATCAGTCATGACAATTCATTCAAAGACTACTATTTGGCAGGCATTGAGCCACATTACATAAAGCAGTATTTTCCTTCATTTTGATTTCATTGTCTTGATATCTGCAAAGGATAAAAACAGCAAATGCATTGATTTCATAGTAGATATCAAGTTGTTTGGCACAAGTTGTAGACATCTTCAGTCTGAAGATACGAGAGATTGAAGGGATGTGACTAGGTGAGTTTTCAGTGTTGCTTCAAGTTCTAAGGTTGTATAACTGAATATTTTTAAAAATGCACTTCTGATGAAGGAAGAAGGAAAAGCTGATCTCAGAAAAGCTATGGGACTATAGTATCATCACATGCTCTGAAAAGACATTCAAAAGAAGTGCCATGTTTGTCAATACTGTTTACTAGAGTATACGGCCCTACCAATCAACATTTGCACAAAACAGAAACACTTTTAAAAAATAATACTTTTGTTTACTTAATTTTTCCAGAAATAATGTCTCCACCCATTTTTAAGAAGAAATATATTTTCCCTAGAAAATGCTATTCACTCTTATCTTCTACTGTTAACAAGAGCTTTCCTAAATTTCTCAAGATGTAGTGAAAGTAAGCAAAAAGATGTAGACTATATTTAATTAAATTATGTTTTCTAGAAATAAATAAATGAGTGTTTAACTTTGGTTTCTTCCTTTTACTACTTTTATGAAGTCTTCCAAGTATTTTCTGTAAAGGAGTATATGGTACTGATGTTATTTCATCTAAGTATTTTAGAGAATGGGAAGATATCCTTATGTACTTTAGAAGATTAGAAAACATGGTACAGATGTACGAAAAATCTTAAGCTCTTTCATCAAAATCTTACTTAAATGACTAAAATGGTTTCATATTTCATGGCTCGAAAGAAATCCATATTGACCGGGACTCTGGTTTCTACAAATAGTTGTTTGTTCAACTCGTGTGAGCCAATCAATAGTGCAATGGCCATAGCAACATATGCAGGACACTGAAACACATGCTCAAAGTAAATGGCAGAAAGAAAAAAAAAAAGGGACAACTATATTTTCAGGGAGGAGCCGAGGTCAGGTGTATAATGAACGCCTGTGGTGGCATCTTGGAAAATGAGAGAAGGATCAGTTTAGCTCATTTCCTCCCCCTTTTTATCTTTGCTTTGTCAGAAAACTATACAAACCTTAATAGCACTTTGTGTGACTTCTGGGTTAGCTAATAGAAGTGGGTATTTCCCATACTATTGAGTCATTTTAGCATATATTACAGTAAACAAGAATATTAAGGGTACATTTTTGTGAATATCATAATTTCACAAATGCATGTGCCTTCCATCCAAGCAATGAATTGAAAGACACATTTAAACTTCTTCCCATATACACTAATCAGTACCCCCAATCTCCCTATGCAAATGATTCTTTCTTCAACTGGTAAATGCATCAAATTCATTTGCAGTACAAAATTATAACATAAAACCATATTTGCTTTAAGTATCAGACATTTTAATTTAAAAAAAATAATTCATATATTACATTCTCTTGATTGTGCCTGATATGTATTATTGCAGCTGAGAAACCTGTAGTTACTATGTAAAAATGATGATGGAAAATGTCAGATCTCCTCCACCCCTATCAATTACCTGTTATTCAGACTGTTTTCTAATCAATATGCTATTCATCACTATCATTAAAGAGCAGTGGCATGCATTATCTTGAACTGAAAATTATATTGGAGCATATTAAAAATAGATGTATGTATATGGCACTGAAACATAATAGCAATCCTATTACTCACAGTTCAAGGATGTCAGTGTTGCTGTCACACATATCTAGGAGATTACAAATTGCTGCAGAAGTTTCCCACAGATTTAAAATTTTGATATATAGCTATTTTGAAATTCTTTACATTTATCTCTAGTTTCAAGGGAGTGTCTGGTTATATTCATTCGCATGTGACTGGGCCCCAGAGAGCCTTCGATAATATGGTATGTGTCTTTTTTGGCAAAGAGAGATAATAAACTCTTCTAAATCTGAATGCTGTCTTGGAGCTGAGAATGCCAAGAGCTCAGCTCCCTCTTTCCATCTAAATCCACTTCAGGATTCAGAATTTTTTCTTTTAATATCCATTTTGAGGTGATGTTGGTGTTGCAGAGAAGTTACAGGCTGTCACCTCCATAGACAAAAGGAACAAGACCCTTGGGCAAGTCATTTGACTTCAAGCAAGAGCTTACTTACTTTTCAGAATTAATTAGTTAATCAATAGATGCAAATATCCAGCAAAGAAATGGCTCAGGTCCACCAGGCAGTAGAACAGAATGTGCACTGCCAAACTCCAGCCATTCATGCAGGCTGTAATAGAGGGGTATACCCTGGAATGTGCCAGGGGTCACAGTAGGGATTATTACTCTATTTTTGAACATTGACTAAGTATTCAACATGGAAGGAGAAGGACCAAATGGAAATGCATGTAGCATTTCAGGGGAATAGGTTTCATGCTCATCCTGGTAAAAGTTGATCTTGGAAGACGGTCATCCTTCCCTCATCATTTTCTGTGCATCCTTCCTCTTCTTCCCAAGAGTCTTTGGAGTTCTGGGTACATAAACCATGCATGCATGAAATATTTCAGTGTTTTTTCTTCAATTGCTATGATGAACTGCTTATTTTTACTTTACATTAAAAAATATATCACAACAATAATTTTTATTAAAACAAAAATCATTATCACCCATTAAGATTTGCTCATAAAAGGAAAATATAAATACATATATGGACAAAACATGCCAACAGTAACAAACAACGTATCAATCTTAAATTTTAAGGTAAAATTTAAGGACTACTTATTAAACATATTAGGGGAAATATTATAATTTGGACTTTGGGCTAATATATCTTAGTACTTTTTTTATTTGTATTCCCTGTAACCTCAGGAAGATTTCAAATGGCTTATAACCCATTAACCATTACTAATTATTAATTGCATAGTTTCTTTTTGCAATGTTTTTGTTGCTGTTTGTTTTTATAGGGGGAGAATAGGAAAGTGAAACATCTTGATTTCAAGGACAAGACAATTGGTTATTTTTTTAAAATGTTAATTATATGAGAGCTAATTTTCATGTGCCTATTTTTGGATATATTAATTAGCTCATATCTTTTACATTTACAATATCACCATGCACAATTTGTTGATTTTAAATAGATGTAGTCTATCTTGAAATATTCAAATAAATTATTAAAAACACATAAACCTAAATTCCGCTTTGATAAAAAAGTAATGAAAACCCTAGCATCAAATTAAGTGTTCCTGAATTTTAGTTGTCCCAGTGATGGAGCAGGGAGTGGAATTCCAATCCCTCAAAAGTATGGATAATTGTTAAATGCTATTCACCTAGAGAAATGGAAAAACAAATCAATCTGTCACTCATATTTGCTCAGGTTCTGTCATGTCTACTGCTGTTGCAGTTTTTTTTTCTTTTTTTTTTTCTGTTGCAGTTTTTAATTGATGTGCTAACTCCATATTGAAACAATAAACCTATAATTGTTTCCACTTGTGAGATCCTATGAACATGTTTTAATTATCAACAAAAGCAGTGCAAATTCAAAGCTATTTCTAAAGACTCCAACTTTGAGTTTTGAAGAGCTCTTTATGGTTCGTTCATGATTAAGTGGCTTATTTGTGGGATTTGAGACTTCAGGACACTTTGTTTTTATTAAAACAACAACATTTTCATTTTCAACCTAAAACTGCAGAATTCTAACCTTTCATTTCTATAGTAACCAAGGTACAAGAGTTAAGAACTTAAAATAAACATTTAAGCTGGCTAAATTTTAATGTTCGTTAGGGGTCATTAAATTATGTAGGTGCAGATGTCTTAATATTGCAAACCATGAATGAAGAGATGTAAAATTTATATTAACTGTCAAAATTGACTAAGAAGGAATCCCTAGTCATTTTGCCTGTTCCTAAGGACAATGAACATGCCTCTTCATCAACCGATCCATTTGCTCGGTCTCACTTGTCTCCAACGCCATGTAACGGAGTCTCTACTTCAGCCCATCATCATGGGTGTGCTGCTGTCATTATTCCTTCCTTGATCTGTTGTTCTGCATGTACTCTCAACAGAAATACTCCTGTTCGTGGAATCACTGAATTTAATGGTACTATGAGATGGCCTCCAATTCATCCAACCATTTCAAACCAACTCTTCAAGGACAACTAAGACACTTTACCTCTCAGAAGTTTTTTCTATGTGAACTCCATGTATGAGTTGGAGTTCAACTCTTGGCTTAAGCATCTATTTTCCCACAGCTGTTGCACCACATCTGCAGGTCTTGCTTCCAAAAGGAGGAAAGAGGGAGGGTAGGGGAGAGAGAGTAAAGAGGAAGAAAAAAGGAAGAAGAATTAGGGATCCAGGCTGGAAGAACCCTTTCCTATTGACATACTTGTGGTTGACAGTTCTTCAATGCACTAGTGGTTCTATATGCAAGGGGCAAGTAGAAACTCCCTTCCTCTTGATGTCCCCTGTCTTCAAGTCTGATTTTTTTTTTTTTTTTTAGAGGACCAGCAGAGCTTAGCATTTTATTTTTATTTAATTTTTTTTTTTAATTTTTATTTTTTAAATTTTATTTTGTCGATATACATTGTAGCTGATTACTGCTCCCCATCACCAAAACCTCCCTCCCTTCTCCCTCCCCCCCTCCCCCCCAACAATGTCCTTTCTGTTTGCTTGTTGTATCAACTTCAAATAATTGTGGTTGTTATATCTTCTTCCCTCCCCCCCCCGATTTGTGTGTGTGTGTGTGTGTATGTGTGTGTGCGAATTTATATATTAATGTTTAGCTCCCTCCAATAAGTGAGAACATGTGGTATTTCTCTTTCTGTGCCTGACTTGTTTCACTTAATATAATTCTCTCAAGGTCCATCCATGTTGTTGCAAATGGCAGTATTTCATTCGTTTTTATAGCTGAGTAGTATTCCATTGTGTAGATGTACCACATTTTCCGTATCCACTCATCTGATGATGGGCATTTGGGCTGGTTCCAACTCTTGGCTATTGTAAAGAGTGCTGCGATGAACATTGGGGAACAGGTATACCTTCGACTTGATGATTTCCATTCCTCTGGGTATATTCCCAACAGTGGGATGGCTGGGTCGTATGGTAGATCTATTTGCAATTGTTTAAGGAACCTCCATACCATTTTCCATAGAGGCTGCACCATTTTGCAGTCCCACCAACAATGTATGAGAGTTCCTTTTTCTCCGCAGCCTCGCCAGCATTTATCGTTCATAGTCTTTTGGATTTTAGCCATCCTAACTGGGGTTAGATGGTATCTCAATGTGGTTTTGATTTGCATTTCCCGGATGCTGAGTGATGTTGAGCATTTTTTCATATGTCTGTTGGCCATTTGGATATCTTCCTTAGAGAAATGCCTACTTAGCTCTTTTGCCCATTTTTTAATTGGGTTGCTTGTTTTCTTCTTGTAAAGTTGTTTGAGTTCCTTATATATTTTGGATATTAATCCTTTGTCAGATGTATATTTTGCAAATAATTTCTCCCACTCTGTTGGTTGTCTTTTAACTCTGTTAATTGTTTCTTTTGCTGTGCAGAAGCTTTTTAGTTTGATATAATCCCATTTGTTTATTTTTCCTTTGGTTGCCCGTGCTTTTGGGGTCGTATTCATGATGTCTGTGCCCAGTCCTATTTCCTGAAGTGTTTCCCCTATGTTTTCTTTAAGAAGTTTTATTGTCTCAGGGTGTATATTTAAATCCTTAATCCATTTTGAGTTGATTTTAGTATACGGTGAGAGGTATGGATCTAGTTTCATTCTCCTGCATATCGATATCCAGTTATCCCAACACCACTTGCTGAAGAGGCAGTCCCTTCCCCAGTGAATAGGCTTGGTGCCTTTGTCAAAGATCAGATGGCAGTAAGTGTGTGGGTTGATTTCTGGATTCTCTATTCTATTCCATTGGTCAGTGTGTCTGTTTTTATGCCAGTACCATACTGTTTTGGTTATTATAGCTTTGTAGTATAGCTTAAAGTCAGGTAGTGTTATGCCTCCAGCTTTATTTTTTTTGCTCAGCATTCCTTTGGCTATTCGTGGTCTTTTATTGTTCCATATAAATGTCTGAATAGTTTTTTCCATTTCTGAAAAAAATGTCTTTGGAATTTTGATGGGGATTGCATTGAATTTGTATATCACTTTGGGTAGTATGGACATTTTCACTATGTTGATTCTTCCAATCCAAGAGCATGGAATATCTTTCCATCTTCTTGTATCCTCTCTAATTTCTCTCAGCAGTGGTTTGTAGTTCTCATTATAGAGATTTTTCACCTCCTTGGTTAACTCAATTCCTAAGTATTTTATTTTTTTGGTGGCTATTGTAAATGGGCAGGCTTTCTTGATTTCTCCTTCTGCATGTTCACTATTGGAGAAAAGAAATGCTACTGATTTTTGTGTGTTGATTTTGTATCCTGCTACTGTGCTGAAATCATTTATCAATTCCAAGAGTTTTTTTGTAGAGGTTTTAGGCTGTTCGATATATAGGATCATGTCATCTGCAAACAGGGACAGTTTGACTTCATCTTTTCCAATCTGGATGCCCTTTATTTCCTTCTCTTCTCTGATTGCTCTGGCTAGTACTTCCAACACTATGTTGAATAGGAGAGGTGAGAGTGGGCATCCTTGTCTAGTGCCTGTTCTTAAAGGAAAAGCTTTCAGCTTTTCCCCATTCAGGATGATATTGGCAGTGGGTTTGGCATATATGGCTTTAATTATGTTGAGATACTTTCCCTCTATACCTAACTTATAGAGGGTCTTTGTCATGAATGAGTGCTGAACTTTATCAAATGCTTTTTCAGCATCTATAGAGATGATCATATGGTCCTTGTGTTTGAGTTTATTAATATGGTGTATCACATTTATTGATTTGCGTATGTTGAACCAACCTTGCATCCCTGGGATGAATCCCACTTGATCGTGATGAATAATTTTTCGTATGTGTTGCTGTATTCTGTTTGCTAGTATTTTAGTGAGGATTTTTGCATCTATATTCATCAAGGATATCGGCCTGTAGTTTTCTTTTTTGGTTATATCTTTACCTGGTTTTGGTATCAGGATGATGTTTGCTTCATAGAATAAGTTTGGGAGATTTGCGTCCATTTCAATCTTTTGGAATAGTTTGTAAAGAATCGGTGTCAATTCCTCTTTGAATGTTTGGTAAAATTCTGCTGTGAATCCATCTGGTCCTGTGCTTTTCTTTGTTGGGAGCCTTCTGATAACAGCTTCAATCTCCTTTATTGTTATTGGTCTGTTCAAATTTTCTACATCTTCACGGTTCAGTTTTGGGAGCTTGTGTGTGTCCAGAAATTTATCCATTTCCTCCAGATTTTCAAATTTGTTGGCGTATAGTTGTTTATAGTAGTCTCGAATGATTCCTTGTATTTCAGATGAATCAGTTGTAATATCGCCTTTTTCATTTCTAATTTTTGTTATTTGAGTCTTCTCTCTTCTTTTTTTTGTTAGCCATGCTAATGGTTTGTCAATTTTATTTATCTTTTCAAAAAACCAACTTTTTGATTCGTTGATCTTTTGAATTGTTTTTTGGTTTTCAATTTCATTCAGTTCTGCTCTGATCTTAATGATTTCTTTCCGTCTGCTAACTTTAGGATTGGATTGTTCTTGTTTTTCTAGTTCTTTAAGGTGAAGTGTTAGGTTGTTCACTTGCCATCTTTCCATTCTTCTGAAGTGAGCATTTAATGCAATAAATTTTCCCCTCAATACTGCTTTTGCAGTATCCCACAGGTTTTGGTATGATGTATCATTGTTTTCATTAGTTTCAATAAACTTTTTGATTTCCTGCTTGATTTCTTCTTGGACCCATATGTCATTAAGTAGAATGCTGTTTAATTTCCATGTGTTTGTATAGTTTCCAGAGTTTTGTTTGTTATTAATTTCTAGTTTTAATCCATTGTGGTCTGAGAAGATACATGGGATAATTCCAATTTTTTTGAATTTATTGAGACTTGATTTGTGACCTAATATGTGATCTATCCTGGAGAATGATCCATGTGCTGATGAGAAGAATGAATATTCTGAGGTTGTTGGGTGGAATGTTCTGTAGATATCTGCCAATTCCAATTGGTCTAGAGTCTTGTTTAGATCTTGTGTTTCTCTACTGATTCTTTGCCTAGATGATCTGTCTAATATTGACAGTGGAGTGTTCAGGTCCCCTGCTATTATGGAATTAGTGTCTATTTCCTTCTTTAGGTCTAATAGAGTTTGTTTTATAAATCTGGCTGCTCCAACATTGGGTGCGTACATATTTATGATTGTTATGTCTTCTTGATGGATCAGTCCTTTTATCATTAAGTAGTGTCCCTCATTGTCTCTTTTTATGGTTTTTAGTTTAAAGTCTATTTTGTCAGATATAAGAATAGCCACTCCAGCTCGTTTTTCTTTTCTGTTTGCATGGTAAATCTTTTTCCATCCTTTCACTCTTAGTCTGTGTGAATCTTTATGGGTGAGGTGGGTCTCTTGTAGGCAGCATATAGTTGGGTCCTGCTTTTTGATCCAGTCAGCCAGTCTATGTCTTTTAATTGGGGAATTTAAGCCTTTAACATTAAGAGTTGTTATTGAAAGGTGTTGATTTATTCCTATCATTTTATTGGTTGTTTGGTTGTCTTAGGTGTCTTTTGTTCCTTGCTTTCTGATTTACTGTTTGGTTTCTTTGTTTGTTGGTTCCTTAGGTTGTAGATAGTGTTTTTGCTAGCTTGTTTTCTCTTCATGAATGCCATTTTTATTGTACTAGCGGGTTTAGATTTTTCTTAGGTTTTTATGGCAGTGGTAGTTATTTTTCAGGAACCAAACCCAGTACTCCCTTGAGGATTTCTTGTAAGGGTGGTCTTGTGGTAGTGAACTCCCGCAGTTTTTGTTTGTCTGAGAAATATACTATTTGCCCCTCATTTCGGAAGGATAGCCTTGCAGGGTAGAGTATTCTTGGCTGGCAATCTTTGTCTTTTAGTATTTTGAAAATATCATCCCATTCCTTTCTAGCTTTTAGGGTTTGTGATGAGAAGTCTGATGTTAACCTGATTGGGGCTCCCTTATAGGTGATTTGACGCTTCTCTCTTGCAGCTTTTAAGATTCTCTCTTTGTCTCTGAGTTTTGCCAATTTGACTATGACATGTCTTGGAGAAGGCCTTTTTGGGTTGAATACGTTTGGAGATCGTTGAGCTTCCTGGATCTGAAGATTTGTGATTTTTCCTATACCTGGGAAGTTTTCTGCCACTATTTTGTTGAATATGTTTTCAATGGAATCTCCATTTTCCTCCCCTTCTGGAATACCCATGACTCGGATATTTGAGCGCTTGAGGTTGTCTGATATCTCTCTCAGATTTTCTTCCATGTCCTTGATTCTTTTTTCTTTCTTTTTGTCTGCTTGTGTTATTTCAAACAGCCCATCTTCAAGTTCAGAGGTTCTCTCTTCAACTTCGACAAGCCTGCTGGTTAAACTCTCCGTTGTATTTTTTATTTCGCTGAATAACTTCTTCAGTTCAGCAAGTTCTGCTACATTTTTTTTCAGGACATTGATTTCCTTGTATATTTCCTCTTTCAGATCCTGTACACTTTTCCTCATTTCATCATGATGTCTAGCTGAGTTTTCTTGTATCTCATTCAGTTTCCTTAGAATTATCACTCGAAATTCCTTGTCAGTTATTTCAAGGGCTTCTTGTTCTATAGGATCTAGAGTATGAGATTTATTAACTTTTGGTGGTGTACTTTCTTGATTTTTTGTATTTCTGGTGTCTTTTTTTTGTTGTTTATTCATTGTGGCAGGGGGTTTCACAGTCCACCGGTTTGAGACTAATGACTAACTAGGATGTTGCTGTGGTTGCCAATTTGGTATGGCTCCCGCCGTGACTGCTCAGTTGGCCTCTAGTGTCTTGTGTGTGTGGTTGCCTCGGGTCTTGGGCTTCTCCGGGGATCCACCTTTCTGGTCAGCTTGTACTCTGCTGGGCTGGTGGATCACGTACCACAGGGTGTGTGATCTCTGTTGAGCTTTCACTTCCTGTACAGGACTTCTCCCCGTTCCGTGTGCTCTGGCCCAGGCTGTTAGATCGTGCAGTGGCGACCCCACCAGGTGTGTGGTTTCTGTCGAGTCTCCGCCTCCCTGGCCGCATGTCTCCCCCCTCTGTGCACACTGTGCTGGGCTGGGGTGTGTCTTCTGCACCCCTCGTCTATCAGCTGGGCCTTCAAGACCCTGCTCAGCACCGCCTCGCCCACGAAGTCTACCAGGTTTCTGCTAGGCACAGACGACCGGTCTCTCTGGGTGCCTTTGTAGCACTGTGTAGATCTTTCTTGGGTCTTGTTCACCTTTGTATCCCCCCGGTATAAACCGAGTCTAGTGCCCGCCTGCAGCCTGCTCTCCGGCAGGTTCAAGCGGACCTGGGAACTCTCCTACCACACTATTACCAACCAGAAATTTGTTAGGCTTTTTTCCAAACTGGTGGTCGCAGAGATGTTATCTGCCTCCCAGTAACAGGAAGTTTACCGGGGCGGAGTCCAGGGTGTGGTGGAGTGACAGTCGGCCCGCCCGTACTTTCTAGCCCTCCCAACACTGGTCGGGACGCCCCACACCCCCAGCCCCGCCAGAGAACCGCGGAGGGAGTGGGAGAGGAGGCCGGCCTGCAGGGTCCGGAAAGCCCCGCACCAGGCCAAGCAAATGGGCTCAGTGATGACCGAGCAGGGCGGAGCTGCCCGCACCTGGGAAAATGGAGGCAGCACCGGGGCAGTGAGTGGCCTGGTGGTGCAGGCGGGAGCCGCGTGGGCATCCACCCCCCGAACAGAGCTGTGCCAGGGATCACTCACAGTGCTGTGCCAGGTCGGGCGCTCGCTCTGTCTCTGGTTTGTTGCCTTCCGTGTTCTCGGCACTGCCGCCTCGGGCTGTTCAGTCGCGGCGCCGCTCGGGCGCTCCCAGGAATCTTCTTTAATGCCGGCCTGAAACCTCGAATCCTGAATAGGGCAGCTGGCCGCCTTCAGTGCGGCCCCAGCCTCCGGGATCCTGGCTGCATCCACAGCAGCCCTGGCGCCGTGTTCCCTGTTTCAAGACTCACTTTTGCAGCTAAGAATCAGTTCTTTTCCTGCTCCACACTTCAAAGCTGTTGCCTGTAAATGAGGCAGCCTCTCCTGCTGGGGGCAAAGTGGCGTTGAGCCCCCACGACCGGTCAGCAGCAGCAGTCCTCCCTTAAGAGATGGCCAGAGTAAGGTCCACAAGTTTCCCGGCTGCCTGAGGCCCAGTGGCCACCTTTTCCACCTCAGCTACTCCGCGCCAGCCGCCGCAGCCGCCGCCATCTTGAAACCCAGCCAAGTCTGATTTTTTGAATGCTATACATAGCTCAATGTCATTCAAATATACCATGAAAACAACTGTAGTATATAGAGATCAGGGATAAACAATTAAACTAAAATATGTTTTACCCTCAAGTAAGTTTAATAATCTAGTTCCATCAGAATGAATTTCTGTGTTTTTCTCATATGCTGCATTTCTCACATGGTAACTTGATAATACTATTTAGAAAAATGATGTGTGGCATACAATAAATGATAAGTCTTATCAGTGGGAAAATTCTAATGTTTTTAGTGGACAGCAGTTTCACATGAATGTATCAACATGAAAGAGGTCCTCCTAGTACACAGTGACTTTTTTCTAAAGATGATCTGGTGAGTAGTAGTCCTGTTTTTCCTCAGGAAATTTTTCAGTCTATGAAAACTTGCCATAAACTATATATAAAAGCTGAATAATCTGTACCCTGAAATTTAATTTCAAAAATAATTTGGGGCATGGTAAAAATAAAATTAAAATAAATAATATTACTTATTAATGGCTTCCTGGGAAACTATGATGTACTATTTATGATCATACTGTTTCACATATTTTTGATTTACAGAAAGATTAGTGCAGAAAGAGAATTTTCCTCCATTAGCAAATATAGTATCACAAAAAGGTGCAGCCCTGAAATTTTCATGTGGCATAGCGGAAGTGATGTAGCCCCTATAATTTATCTCCTATAATAACCAAGTACAGGAAAAACTGCTGTCTGCCCTGTGCAATATGGTAGACACTAGCCATTGACTACGATATGGTTAAACCAAACTGGTACATTCTGTAAGTATAAAATACAAACTGGATTCCAAGACTAGCATAGAAAAAAATGTAAAATATCTCAATAATTTTTATTTTGAGTACATGTGAAAATGATATTACTTTAGATATATTGAGTTAATTGAATATGTTATTAAAAGTAATTTCTCCTCTTTCTTTTTACTTTTTATAATGTGGCAACAAGAAAATTTAAAATTATACATAGGACTTGCATTCTATTTATACTGGACGGTATTGCTATATTTAAAAAAGACAATCAAGTGACACATCTGAGTCTATAATAAATGATACCAAAGAGAGCAATTTCTTAAAATATATTTATTGAATTTGTTTCAGAAAATCCACTTATGCCCTTAATAAGTTATCATTTTACAGAAAATAT
This sequence comes from Cynocephalus volans, assembly GCF_027409185.1. Classification (NCBI taxonomy): domain Eukaryota; kingdom Metazoa; phylum Chordata; class Mammalia; order Dermoptera; family Cynocephalidae; genus Cynocephalus; species Cynocephalus volans. Next base: position 18,821,749 of record NC_084466.1, read on the forward strand.
ATGTATACTAAGAGATACTCTGCTGCTTGCTAAAGCAATCATAACTAGTTTGATTGCTCCAACACTGGGGAACCTAATGACAAAACTCAATGACTGCTGGCAATAAGGCACAGCAATCTTTTTAATCATATCTCAATTAGCTTTAGAAGTTTCTCATTTCAGGGCTCCCCGGGGTCTCATTGCTTGTCTTTTTTACTCGAGATAAACAAAATCATCTGTCTTGTATTCGTCTCCAATATTTGTTTTTGTTGTGGTGGTGGTGGTCTTAATAAGCTGCAGTTGCTGATAGGGCTGTCAGCTGCAAACATCCCTGCTGTAAATATCTTATTCTACCAGAGCACAACTGCAATCTGTCCCAGGCTGGGGAAGTGAGCTGGCCTCCCACCCAGCCCAAACTTTTAGGGACACATGAAAATTACCTTGGGAAAGTATAGGACAGGGAAGATTCAGTTTGCAGCTTTTTCCCCTTAGAGTAGGAAGCTGGACATGTTGCATCTGTCTGTGATCAGGAAAAATTTAGAGAATGACTTATTTTTTCTTTAGAATGAATGAAGATATCACCATTTATTCTTTCATTTTTTCATTCATTGACTAATCTATTATGTGAAAGTGCTGGGAATACAGAGATGAAAAAAATAGTATCTTTCCTTTCAAGGATTTCAGATTCCAAGTCATTGTCATTATTACATATACGCAGAATTCATTTGTTCTCAAATACTTATAATTTTTAGAATTGATCTTTGAGATTGATAAGGAGAGGCAAGTCTGCTTTAAAAACATCAGAATGCCCTAATCTGGCTCTTTCTTTACTTTATATTTAAGACTCCTACATGTGAATATTCTACATTCATTTATAACTTATGCTCATATCCATATCTATAACCCCTATTCAAGTTGATATCTATAAGTGATACCCACAACTGTATCTATATCTGTATTCCATACTTAAAATATATACCACATACACATGATCGAAAAAGAATACTTCAATAATTGCTGTCCTTGGTATAAGCAATAAAGTTGACATAACTGATATTCTTTAGAATAGATGCACAGCTTGTAAAGTCCTGTAAAAAGAGAACAAATACAATGCTGGGTTTATGAATGAGATAGAACCACTGAGCTAATTTCCAGCAGTCAAGGAATGTTCTATGATAACCAGCCTTATACCTGGAAACTAGGTGCTCTGTTCAGGACTAAAAGACTCAGCAGGCTTCCTCCAGTTTCTTTCCATGTACATCATTGCTGTGATGAGCAGTAATGTGACAATATTGCAAAATTTCTTAAGAGTTTTGATATGCAGTACAGCTGCCACACTTCTCTTGGGCACAAGAATTCAGATCCAGAAACAACTGTAAAAGCTAACTCATTCTTTCACTGGTCTGAGCACTAAATGACTACAGAATATGATCCTCCTCATTCTCTCCCTGGAACTGTAATGCGGAGCCTGAACACCACTGCAATCTTCAGGGAACCTTTTCCTTCACTGTATTCCACGTGGACCACAGAGTAACAGCAGAATCTAAACTGGGTTTGCTTCTTTAACCTTCGTTTGGTGCTGACCTTTCGAAAAGGAAGGCTGTCGACAAATCGTAATGGGCCCCTCAAGTTTTACCACAAATTACACATTCCAGCAAAGGGTGAGGTCCTGTTTTATTTCTTCTTAAGGGCCACCTGGATTTAGCAAGTCACTCCTAAGTCATCAAATTTTTGCTCAGAGAAAGGCCGCAGTTAAAGACTTTCAAGTTCTAACAGTAATTCTTGAAGGCTGCCAAAATAAGAAATGTGTTGACTCCCTTGCCCAAATCTTCATGTTTGCTCCTTTCTTTGGTTGACTATTCAACTGAAAACCCAGTGCACAATATAATTAACTCAGCGTGCTCTAAAAACTAATGAAAACCTTAGACACTTAGGGAGCCTTCTGAAGCACATATCAACTGAAGGAGCCATCAAATGTTTTGTTAAATGGGATCTCATGCAGTCTAAGCCAATTAGTTACAATACATGGCACGGAGCAGGGGGTAGGCTCCGGGTGACAACAGTGCCAGGTAACATCTCTGCTGGGTAAGCAGCAGGATGATCATAAATCTATCCGGGAACTAATACACAATGAAACAACATCAAGGGCATTTGTACAGTTTTGAAATTTTATGTTGAAAGTCAAAAAGCAAGTGAGAGTATCAGCATGATTTATTGAGGTCAGATTGTTATTTTCCCACTCAGGTCTGTTCACAAGGCAGCTGGAACATTCTTTCATATATCCACCTGTCCTGTTCATCCTGAGTGCTGTTGCCTGCACTTACTGAGTGTCTGGTGTAGACTTTTTTCACCTTTATGTAAGTCTATTGCTGTTTGGATATTTGAGTTTGTGGTATGTAATAAAGTAGTATGTTAATATAGAGTCCCCAATACTATGAATCTTTTCTAGGCTGAAGATAGAGAGATCGTGTCAACTGTTCCTCTGAGAATGTCTGATTTCACTTCCCAGCCTTGATGGTTCTCTCCTAGACTGTTCCAGAATCTCAATGTCCTTGTAAAGCATAGCCCACTGAATGTTCCTCTGGGCATACATTAAACTGCACAGAGAAGAAGGGATCGGGAAGCTTTTAAAGACGATTAGACCCTCTACTTCAATGAAAAAATACAGCAAGTAAGATGTAAGAAGTTCCACATCATTTCCATACTTTGTTTTAATCATGCCCTTAAGCAATTATTCTTTTTCTTCTATTAGTACCTAATATTTGAACTCTGCATTAATACTAAACACACTATGCTCATTTAGTCATTCTTTCAGCAAACATTCATTGTAGACTAATTATTATTTGAGCACTTCTCTGGATATTGGTGACCTAGAAAAGCAAAGTCAGTACCTAAACATATCATAAACAAATAAACAAATAAGATAATTAGAAATAGTGAAGGACTCTGCAGAAAACGAGTCTGTAAAATGGATAAAGAGTCATTGGTACAGGAAACGGGGAAGCAATAATTTTCACAGAGTGGTCAGGGAAGCCTCTCTGCAGAGATGAATTTGAGCTAAAACTCAACTTATTAAAAACAAAACCCAAAATGCACCAGTCAAGTGCTGGTGGAAGTAAAGAGGGCTTTAGGCAGAGGAAACAGCATATAGAAAGGCCATGAGAAGGGAGATATTCACAGCAAGGGAGCCAGAGGCTAGAGTGTGGGAGGGATGCAGGGAGAGGGTTCCTGGCTAGGAATGTCAAGCAGAGAGTTCAGAGAGGTAAGGCTTTATAAATAAGCCAGGGGAAGGAGTTCAGATTTTATTTTACGTAAAAAGGAAGACAAAGGAGGGCTTCCGAGGTTGGCAAACTGGCCAACGGGCTGGCCATCAGTTTGTGTAAATAAAATTTTATTGGGAAACAGCCATGTGCATTCCTTTCTCTATTGTCTATGGCTGTTTTGTGTTTGGTTTCATGGTTTCATATTACAACTTTGGAGCTGAATAGGTATGATAGAGACAATATAGCCCTCAAGCCTAAAATATTTATTATCTGCCCTTTAAGGGATTGCTTTGGCTGCTCCATGAGGTATAAACTATGGGGAGGGGCAAGAGGAGAAACTGGGAGACCACTCAGGAGATTACTTAGAAGTTCAGGCATGAGGTGATGTGAGCTAGATTAGGAAAAATATGGATGATGAAACATGGATAGATTCTGGTAAGAGTGTGTAATAAGACCTATAGAATAAGAATTACAGAGCAGGAAGCAATATTCTGCAGCCGGTAGCTAGTTGATGCTCTTCTACAGTCCATATTTGAAAGGTTTCATCTTTATATGATAGGAGCAGCATATTTTCGTGGAAAATATTATTACTATTATTTTCAAAGTCACACGTCTCTGGTTACTTACAGTAATCAACTGAGGTAGTCCACAGAATGAAATCACATGCCAGTAGGTAAAATGCTTGTCCTCCCTTTTTAGTGTCACTGTGTCAGTAAATACTTGTCCTCAACCTTTTCCCCAGATTCTCCTCAATATTCAGTTAAGCATAAAGCAATAAATTAAAGAAGTTGCAAGTTTCATTTTGCAAATAAGACTTTTCTCTCATTAACATTAGTTTGATAGAAAAGGTAATTTCAGGGAGCAAGTCCATTTGGGGATCCCTTACACTGAGCATGCTAATGAGAAAACAGTCAGGCCAAAGCCTCTTAAAGGTGGAAGAAATTGAATTCTAGTCCTATGGGTGTAGTTGTCCCTGTATTGGAAAGAGTGTGACTCCTGATGAATGGGAAGATAGAGGCCATTGTGTGCAGATAACTACAGGAAAGAAATGACTTAGCTAACCAGAAAGGATGCAGGCAGGGAGAAGGAATTCCAACTGGCCATCCTCAAAAAGGTGGGAGGACAGAGGATGCTGGATGACTCCCAAGGAACTAAAAAGCAGATTTAGACAGGAAAAAAAAAAAAAAAATTAAAAAGTGGAAAAAGGTAGATGTTACAGATTTGCAGATCTGCATGTCTGCAACCTCAGAAGGGTTTTGGAACTATTTTTTGACATACCCTGAGAAAAGGAAAGTAGGACTTTAGATTAGCTTTTATAAATGGAATATGTGGACAAGGTCAACATGTTTCAAAATTGTTTGGGTGTACTTTTTCCCATCTGGTTTGGGTTAGGGAGGTTATTGGCCAGGGAGTTTCAAACAAGGTGGAAACTTGAAGCCAATTTTATGGGTGTGAACTGAAACTGACAAAGAGCTATTTCAAACAGTCTGGTAGGAAAGCGGGAGTACCTCCTAAAGGTCTGACACGAAAGAACAGACATAAATATGTCACCGTGTTCCACAAAAGAATCAGAGAGCTCAAAGAGTGCCACCAAGAAGAAAAATAAATAGCCTCCATAAATGGGCTTGTTTAAAAAAAAAATATATATATATATATATACATATATATAAAAGGAAAAGGTCTTGATTTTGCTTCTGAGTGAATCCGTTGCCTTCCGTGAAGTAAACAGTAGCTCGGAATATCTAAATATAAATAGGGTATATCTTAGTTGGGCCATTAATTTTTCAGCATAACATAATGAGAGCAGGCTGATTTTTAAAATTCTGTCACGTTTTCTATTGGCCAAGAACTTGCTGATCTTGCCTGATTATCTAAGCAGATGAAATGGAGTAAATGTAATTTTTTCACCATTAATCAAGTTAATAGTGCATCCATAGAAAACACTGATATTTCTATTTTTTATTTTTTGTATTTTACAAATACCTAATTTTTTAAATCTCTGATTAAAAATATCACAGATGCTTTGCCACCAAGTTAATAAGGATGGAGGGAACATAAAACACAATGATTTTATGATTCATAATCATCGGTGTTGAATAACTGTAAACAGCATGAAGATGAAGCGACCCAGTCCTTACCAGGCATGAAGATCCTCTGAGGAATTTACTCCCTATATTTTCATTTCTCTGGAGTAAAATTATTTCATTCTCTTTCATTTCAAACTCCATAACTAGATTTAGCAGGTTAGAAAGGGTCTGAGAAGCATTGTTGTGTTTCTTTGACATTTTTTACTGCTCTAATGCTGCTTTTATGAGACACGAGGTTTCATAGTAAGTGGCTGGCTTATTATCTTGGCCTTTGATAAATCTTATGAAGATCTTACAACAGTCAACTGAAAATCCAATAAGAGCATGAGATACAGAGTACTCATTTTTTTGGTGACACTTAAAAAAATAATTTAAAAAAAAAAACCAAAACAGTTTACGGCCTCCCACCCAAGAATGTTAGTTGCACTTGAATTCACTGAATATTATTAGATTATTTCTCACAATTTGTTTAAACATTTCAAATTCTGATTCTACTCTTCAAGGTAATTTCATACTTTAAAGTCAATTAAAGATGAAAAAAACAAGTTTCTTTACGATATATGTTAAACTACACAGGATTTAAGACTAGGCATTGAACTCTATAGGTTACATCATTACTGACCAAATCTCACTTCTGAGTGCTCAAAATTCACTTTTCAAAAAAAATACTGGGTTTCATGGAAATGTGATTAGTTTTATTCTCTGTAGTACCTTAAAGCCATGAGTGCAACAATAGTAAAGTTCATGGAGAAAAGTATAAAATCATCCTCATTTATACAGATGTAACATCTCTAAGGGAAGGATTTTATTCATACTGCTATCAAATCAAAATGAATTGCACACCAATGAATGATTGCACCTTTAAAGTGATACACCAAGGACACAAAATTTTGTGTAAATAAATCCTAGTAAGTGATCCAAAAGTATAGCAGAATGTACTAGAGAAAAGAGACACAGCAGAGTATTAGAAAAAAAAAGATGTGTTCAATCTTTATTTCTGAGATTATCTTTAAATATGGACATTAATCATTGGAAAACTATATCCAAAACTGAAGTCAGGTGATAGCAGAAATTGATGTCTTTGAGATCATGGCAGGAATATAATTTCTCTGCTGTACTAGGAATTTTGCTTAGAAGCTCCTCTTTAAAATAAAACAGAAGTGTGAGATGAAGAGTTCATTGTCTTTTCTTCCTGAGTGTAATAGTCTGTTTTTGTTGCTTATAACAAAATGAAAGGAACTAGGAAATTTGTAAGAAAATGAGATTTATTGCTTACAGTTTCGGAGGCTAGGAAGTCTAAAGTCTAGGCAACACATGTGGTAAGGGTCTTGGTGGTGGCAACGATGACTCAGATGTCTCACATGGCAGAAAATGGTGGAACACAGAGAGAGAACTTCTTGTGTTCTTCTTTTAAAGCCCTCAGAACCACGCCCTGACCACTATTTTTAATACATTCACTACATCATGGTCCTACAATCTAAACATCTCTTCAAGGCCCCACCTTTCAATTACCGTAATATGATTTCCAACCCTCTTAACACTGTCACAGTGGGAGTAAAATTTTTGGGGGGACATTCAATCCAAGGCACTGAGAAAGTATCTCACAAGAAAGTATAAGACATAAGTGACTAAATCATCTAATCACACAATTTGTTGATTTCATCAACAGAAAGGATCCACTAATAGCTGTTTCTGAGAGAGACAATAAATTCAGAAAAACAAAAGTATATACTTTAATTTTGTTTAAATGATGTATCAAAAAGAATATTAGTAACACCCTCCTTCAAAAAGCTATCGATCTTCCAACTGAAAGAGTATACTTGTGTCACAAATCAAAGTCTACTGTAAGCAATTGCTGTTCCAATTTGGGAAAATTCAGTTGAGAAATCTGCAGTCATCATGCCATTGGTAAAATCTTATGAAAATAAACAATTATTTATTTGTAGTGGGAAAACACCCATTAAACAAGTTGAGCATCTCCATACGCCATAAAAATTTTTCTTTTAATTTTCCATGATGATGTCTTAAGACCTAAAACTGGTGTGGTTTTCACCCATAGAATTTAAACATGAATTTGAACCTTTCAAACACCCAGACAGATCTCTTTTTAACCTTGGAAAGATTGATCTGAGTTGCTGGGCAGGACGAAGAGATCCTTATTACCAACACATAAGACTGGATTGCTAAGATAATTAGAACTAAGTACCAGTTTTGTTTGTTATTTCTGCCTTTCTCATTGACCAAGCCTCTATTCCATAGATATGTATCACCATGCCCTCCACCAACACCAGCCAAAAAAGAGCACCTTCATATAAAACATTATTGGTTTACTGCTGGCTATAGATGGTGTGTAAGTTACCTATTGCTGCATGACAAATGACACCAAAGCATAGTGGGTTTGAACAATGATATTCATAATATCACAGTTTCTGTAGGGCAGAAATCCCAGTGTGGTTTAGCTGAATCCTCTGGCTCTGGGTCTCTCACAAGGCTGCAGTTATCTGAAGGCTCAAGTGAAAAGTATCTACTTCTTAGCTCACCTACATGGCTGCTCACAGGATTCAGTGTCTTGCAGTTTGTCTGACTAATGCCTCAGTGCCTCACAGCTGTTGGTGGGAGGCCTCCCTTTGTTCTTTGCTATGGACCCTCCATAGAACATCTCACAACATGGAAGCTTGCTTCCCTCCGAGCAAGCGAGAGAACATGACATGGCAGGAAGTGACAGACAGTGCTAGTAAGATGGAAGTCACAGTCTTGATAACCTGATCTGAAATCACAGAACTGGTACTTTTGTTGTATCCTCTTCATTAGAAGCAAGTTATTAGGCCAGACCTTAAAGTGAGGAGATTACACAAGGATGTGAACACCAGAGTGCAGGGATCCCTGGGAACTGCATCAGAAACTGCTTTCCACAGGAAGGATTTGACACCAAACACAAGTAATGTGTTCTGGGTGCTCTGGGGAAAGGCTTGTTTTTTTGCAAATGTGTTACTGTTTCCTCATCAGTAAAATCAGAAGCAATATCAGCTCCATTTTTCGTAAAATTGTTGTTCAGTAAAAGATGCAAGTGATTTTTAAAAAGTAAAGCACCCTCATAAAAGTAAAGCAAGTATTTTTCATTGAGCTAAATGCTATCAAATATAAATGCATGTTATGAGTAGAATTGTGTACTTCAAAAGTATGTATTGAAGTATTAACCCCCAATACCTGTGACTGTGACTTTATTTGGAAAAAAGGTCTTTGCAGATGCAATCAAGTTGGAAGGGGGGCAGAGAATGGCTAATCCAATCTGGCTGCTGTCCGTATGAGAAAAGGAGAAGAGATGCAGACACACAGGAAAGTGGCCATGTGATGACAGAGGCAGAGATTGGGGTGATGTGTCTACAGCCAAGAAATCCCAGGGATTGCAGGCAACACCAGAATTAAGAGAAGATGTGGAACAGATCCACCCTAGATCCTTCAGAGAGAACATGGCCCTGCCAGAATTTGGATTTCAGACTTCCGTCCTCCAGTACTGTGAGACAATACATTTATTCGTTTTAAGCAACTGTTTGTAGTACTTTGCTATAGCAGCCTTAGGAAATGAATACAATATACATGTCAGAAAGCAAAAGCAATGATTTTTCTGATCCTTTGTATGCTATTCTTGAATATGTCACAAATTCCAAGACATTGAATAATGAGTAAGGCTTGGAGAATTATCTTAAATATTAAAGAGCTTAAAATGTTATTTAGAATCTATCAAAACAAATGCATATCCTAATATTTATTATTTTTCCTTTTCACCTTTTCCATGGGTGTTTTTGACCATATAGTTGAAAAAAAATAAGTAGCAAAAGACTTTCTTGCCATTTGGATGTCATGACCAATATTACTAGATGCAAGGGAACACAAATATATATGTATACTCTTTAGTTACTTAAAGCTGATTATCTCCAGATACAACAGACTGAAAGATGAAGGAATGATTTAACAGCCAAAATAGCAGTATATTAACCACATTTAATAATATTTTTGCTCTTAGAAAAGTAAACAGGTGTGTTTTCTTGCAACAGTGCTGTCTTACTAAACACATGGGCAGAATTTCATCCAAATACTTCCAGCTGTGTTAAGACCATCTGTTCATCCTTTTAAATTTTAATTAGTGCTAGAGACTTCCTTTATTTCATTAATCTCATCTGCAAATTCTTGTTTGCATTTCACCCCCTTTATGAATAAAGAAGCAAATCTGAACAAACTAAAAATTCTAACAATTTTCTTCTTCTCTAGTTTTACTTTAATCAGCTATTAAAAGTAAATAAAGTTGCTTTTAATAATAATAGCAGTTTTCCATAAACTGCATTAATGAAGCATCATGTTATAAAAGCAATTTCAGGAATTAATCAGCATATGTTTAACAAATAATGAAATTTTTATTCACAGATATTCATTCCACCTGACTTTTCCCCTCTTTTTAAAAAACTCAGTGGTAAGGGTTACCCAGTGTGAAGTCATTTCCATAATATTCTAATTATATTCAAGGGCTTTCAGACATTTTTATTTCCGCACTTACATATTTATTTATTTTCCAAATTATTTATGTTTAAATCTAAATCTAAAAATTTTTAAATATTAGAATCTGTTTCAGTAAACCAAGTAAATATATTTTCAGCGTGAAGGTAAACTATACCTTTTATATATAGGTTAACTATAGTACTTGGGTTCAACTGTTTATGTCAGAAAAGAGTTGTTTTCCCCAGCCTTATACAATTCACTTTTTACATTAAAAAAATAATATATATTACATATAATATTTAGAACAGTGCTTCTTAAACTTTAACATGCATGCAGATCACACCTGGGAATCTCAGGGAATGCAATTCTAATTTAGTAGGACTGAGTGGGGCTTGAGATTGTGCCTTTGTAAAGCTCTCCCGGGCGCTGGGGGTGCTGCTGGCCTGAGATATCACCTTCGGTAGTGATGCTGTAGAGTAAGTGTTGCTGATATAAAAAAGTCAAAAACACCTGTAGCTCTATGACATTCACATTAAGTAGCATTAAATTAAACAGCTCACTAAAATTTTTTTAAAAATTGGCAATCAATATCGCTAGATATAAAACTGGATGTTATTCTTACATCAATTCCAGAGTGCCTCTCATTTCCTAATAATTGCATAAAATGGTAAAGCGTACACTGGACAGAGAAAAATGCACTAAGAATTCTTCATGAACCACATGCACAAAGTTTCCTAACTCTCGTACTAAAATCCTATATTAAAGAAAAGAACAAAGACACATTGATATAATTTCTCTTCTATTTAAATGCATTTGTGCTTGCTAATCTCTCCCTTTTTGTGGCTGAAATTGTTATTTATGTTTCCTGTCTTTATTCTTGATTAGTCTTGACAGTAATTTGTCTATTTTACTGGCAGTTTAAAAGAACCAGATCTTGCTTTATTATCAAGTCTACTTTTGTTGTCTTCAGTTCATTTAGTTCTGCTTTTATCTTTATTTCCTTTTTTCTATTTTGTGTTTATTTTGGTTTTTTCCCCCAACTTCTAGAGTTGACTGCTTAGCTCACTTACTTTTTTAGTCCTTAGTGTTTTCTACTAATTGCATTTACTGCTAGATTTTTTTATCTTAATACTGAATCTCATATTTTGAATAGAGTTTTTATACCTCATTTTCAAAATGTTATAATTTCTGCTTAAATTAATCTTTCATCAAAAGCCATCTAGATACATGCATTAAATTGCTAAGAGGTTTTAAAAAGATACATAAACAGGTGAGATATTTGATGGCTATTTTAAAGAAAATATGTAATTTTACTATCTTATTACCAAAGAATGCATTCTCTATGTTTTCTACTTAATTTTTTAAAAAAATATTTGTGGCCAATATTGTGTATAATATTTATACAAGCAATTTTTGTAAATATCCTATCATCATCTGTAATGTATATTATGGGCAATGTTGTCTTAATACTTTAGGAAACATAAATGGAATTTGTACTTTTTTTCTTAGAAAATACAAATTGGGTAGGCATAATTGGAATAGAAGGACTAACCAGGACAAAATGTATTAGAAACTTTAGACAAAAAACTACCCTCAAAGTAGAGCCCCAAACAAATAATATTTATAGGTAAATTTTATCACACCTTCAAGGAGCACATTTTCCTATGCTACTCAAGGTATTCACACAAGAAAAGGTAGACAAACCTGACAGACAAAATTATCAACTTACTATCAGTTAATAAACTAGGTAACCAAAGCCAGAATAAAATATTGATTTACAAGAGATATTCCAAATTACGTTAAAGGAACACTAGCATAATCAAGTGGAGTTGCTTCAGAAATAAAAAGATAGTTCAATGTTAATAACTTTATAAGTGATTTTCACAGTAACAGTTTTATGTACCATATAATCATCTCAACAGATTTGTATAAAAGGCATTTGATAAAATTCAGCAACTATTAACCAAAATACCTATTAAGCTGGGAATGCCAAGAAATTTATTCAACAAGATAAAGAGTAGCTATCATAACACTCTCCCCAAAATAGTATTACAGTAGTGGGGAAAAAACCAAAGCCTTCCATTAACATCAGGAGAGAGATCAGAAAGAACTCTAGCCCCAGTTTTATTCACTGTGACTCTAGAGTTCAGTCACTAAAATTAAAAAGGGATAAGAAATATGAGATTCATATGTTGGAAAGGAAAATGCCATTCACTATTAATTGTAGATAACATAACTGCCTTCCTTGAAAATCGAAGAGAAAAAACTAAAAAAAATTGTTGAAATTAAAACAATTTCTAGAAAGTGATTGGAAATATCATGGAAGCGGACAAAATCAACAGCTTTCCATATGTCAACACTAACCAAAATGCTTCAGTAAGACATCTTAAAGAGGCACTAAAGTGGAAATCATATACACATAAAGAAAGCAACTCATGTGCAATCTCTGTATGAATAAAATGAAGTTAAGATTAAAAATAACAATGTGAAAAATCAAGATGCATGCTGCATTACTGATTGGGAAAACACATAATTATTAGCTGTTATTTCTCCTAATATCAATGTATAAATTCAATGTAATTCCAGTCAAAATCTTTCAAGATTTCTCATGGTACTTAATGCCAAGACGATTTTGACAAAGGGTGAGGGAGGAGGCATGGTCTTTCAGATTAAAACATATCATAACTGGGTAACCATTTAAAATATAAAATACTGACCTCCAAACAGCCAGTATTTCATGAAACATAGTGGAGTTGAAAAGCAAATTACATAAATTATGGGGATATGCGTGATAAAGTGCTGCTATTTGACAGAGGTGAGAGAATGGACTATTCCATAAATATTGTGAAGCACGTGTTTTCTTGTGCTCTGCACCTCTGGACAGCACAGCCTGGAACATAGGCTGGCATGGAGGAATTTTACTTCAGGATATGACGCCAGGGAGCAAGACGGAGGGAGGTAGCATGCATCAGGAGGGAGGGAAAATCAATACGAAGTGTATGTTCCAGTTAGTGTACACACTGGGCATCTCAGGCTTGATCCCACCAGGACTCTCTAAGGAATTATGTATAATGTGCTTAAATATTGTCTGACCAAGGTACAGAAGAGGGAGGCATTTCTTCATCAACTCCCATAATCATGGATTGCCCTTATGGGACATTAATTCCTTTGCATTTCCATGTTTACATATGGGTGAATGAAGGGAGATTTCCTGCCAGTGTTCCATGGTATTGTCAGAGGTGCCCTGGAGCAGAAAATTAAAGAGAAACAGTGCAGCTAAAGCAAGCTGTATCTTGGTCTGATGTAGTCTAGTTTCTAGAATAAAAGGTAGGTGAGAATATGAGGCAGAGCCCAGGAATATCCAATATAGGGCAACAAGAGATTCATAGGCAAAAAAAGAAAAAAAGAAAAAAAAAAGATGGGAAAACACATAGATGTTTGATTTCATCCTGTAACGTTATTCTAGATCTCACCAAGCACATTTAAGTACCCAAAGGTCCTAAATATTCCTGAAGAAGTCACATAACAGAAACTCAATGTTAATACTATTCTATAAGACATTCAGTTTTAGACTGTGAAAACATTTACTTAGGGTTTTGTTGTCGTCCATCCCTTCAGATGTATTATTTTGTCACCTGCACTTGGAAGGCTTTACTCTCTATCTGTAGCTTATCATTTCTAATTTCACAGCCTTCTTGATGGAGCTGCATTTCATTCATCTGTAATGGATTCAAGCACACTATGATTTTCAGGTAATTTCAATAATTTTAAGTAAAAACAGAAAAAGTAAAATGATGAACAAGTTATGAACAGAGATGATTGTAGTCTTCTAATAAGCAATTCATCTTCGATGTTGAGGTGTATGTTTATATGTTTTATCTTAAAGTGTATTTAATTACAATTTATAATTTGCCTCTATTGGAGAGTGCTTGAGTTATCCAAAATAAGCATTTTTGCACATTTTAGGAAAAGAGGTTACCTTAAATTTCAAAGTTAGAGTCTATTATTTAAAAAAATTATAGTGATTCAACCTCTGTAGAAAGCTCTACCCTATAAGTTTCCTCATGTTGATCAAATATTTGTTTGGAGAAACTTTAAATATGAAATTAATTTACACAAGGCAAAAAAAATAAGGAATAATCAATATTTCAGGAAAAATGATAAACTAATTTCAAATGATAACTTTTGGTAGCCAGTGTACAGATAAAGATTTCTAATAGATGAGGAGCCGGCTCTCTATTCTGGAATATTCATTTGTGTTTATTCCTTCTACACCTACCAGTATGGTTTCTGTGTACATGGCAAGAGGCATATTTACCTAATTCACTAGAAAAGATGTGATTCTCTTGGAAAGCTCGATTACTAATAGATTTTGCAGGATAAATGTGTAAAATTTATTTGGGAACTAAATTTCCAATTCTTTGTGCTCTGTACCATGATTCTCCTGTATCATTTATAGTTCTCCAGAAGAGTTATCTTTTAAATAATAGACACTTGTACTATCTTTAACAGTAACCTTCTGTGGATTCCACTACAACCATTAGAAATGCATTTACTTTTCTTCAAGAGTATTAAAATAATTTCTTCTTTAAACAGATCAATTTTTAATTACTTTAAAAATGTTCATGTAATTAAAATCTGTATTCAAGAAATGAAGCACGTCAACAAAAAGCATCCCTCTTTTTTAGTTTTCTGGAATATCCTATCCATGAGTATAAGCCTTTTCATTAAAAAATAAATTGAAAACATTTATATCCAATGGTAATTTACAAGAAAGGGGAAGGAAATCATGTAAACCCTGTGTAATTGATAGTCCTTATTTATTATTACCTTTCAGAGTATACTTTCAATTATTTTTGTTTATTATCTTGAACTGTTATTTTTAATATTTTGTATTAATAATTTGAAAAATATTCTAGCATGGGGAATCTGTAATTTTAAACAGCCATGTGCAAGCTACTTGAATCTTTTCTCTATTAATTAAGAAAAATATCCACATCCAAAATAGGCCTGACACTGGAATAGGCTTCCATGATGCTATTTACCTTTAATGCCTAAATGTTGAGTGAACCCAAAATCACAGTTTGGAAATACACAGTGTATTTGTTCTAATAAAGATGAAACACCTAAAAACCTAAATTTGTTTCTGAAATTTCCTGTTTTCATTTTAGGACAAGTTATGCTCAGCTGCACAAACAAAATAATTGACATCAGAATTTCAGTAGAAAAAAGGAATGTTTTCAGAATTATGAAAACCTCTTGAGAGAAAAATGTCTAATAGCCATAGAAAAAAGTGTGTATTCAACAGTCACGGAGCTAAAGGAACTTCAAAATAAAAATGTCATTTTCTAAGAATAATGGTGCCTAATTCTACTTTCAAAGCAAGACAATATGAAAGGTTATTACCAAGAGGGTGTTAACCAGATGTTCTCGATCTCTGTATGTAAGGAACGTCTGTAAGTTATACAGAAAGCAGAGCAGCCACACACAGAAGGTTATTAAGTCTTGGGAAGGTTAAAAAGTGAGGATGGAACAGCATTTTAAAGATAAAGATTAGTTAAATTTCGTCTATCCAAGAAACTTCAGGTTGGAAGAAAGGCAAGCCAGACTGATTATATATATATATATATATATACCTTATAACCTTCTTTCTTTCTTGTTTTATGGAGCATTTACTTTTGTAATATAATAAACCAGCTAAACGGAGCAATGGAAGTCATTGTCTTTGTTATACAATAACATTCCCACTTAATTTGTGTATCTGATCTGGGTCTACATTGAGAATTAATGGGCATGATGTCCCTCGGCACATTGTATATAGTGATCTATGTTGGTGTCAGAAAGATGTGACTTCAGACTCTGCCTTTTCCCTTCCAACTGTGTGGCTTGGGTAAGTTACTTAAAACCTTGAGGATGTGTTTTGGAGACGAGCAAGCGCAAATGCTAGCAAAGAGCCCAGCACAAGCCTGGCAGGAGAGTTTCTGTCACTGGTTTATACATTGGTTTCCTCAAGTGGGCTGATTCCATGAGCACAGCAGCATCTTTCACTGATATGTCAATCTTTGTGGCCTGGCACCCCACAAATATGCCTTGAATGCACGTCAAATATTTGTCATTGTTATAAAGACATTAGTAAAACTGCATGCCACTGAATGTCTGCCAAAAGTGCTTATGACAAATAGAACTTGAGACAAGAAATTAATATGCACAGTGAATTGGACACTTACAAAGAGAAATAATTTAACATCACTTAACAACAACAACAAAATCTTCAAAAAGTGAATACCAGAGTATAGCAGCAAAACCTCAAGTGCTCATAAAAAGACCAAAGTTATTGCTGGTAGAAATCCCTAAAGGGTAACACAAGAAAATTTAATAAACTGAGCACAATGTCATTTGAGACATTTGGAGTATTTGCTGTCTTTCCTGAGGGGCTGAAGTAAAGGAAATGGGCCTCTCATCCAGCAGATAATTGCCAGAAACAGGCACTAAAACAGCCAGGGATAAAAAAGATTTGCCGTGATATTGAAATTTTAGAAGAAAACTAAAACAAGACAAAAATATGACATGCTTCTTCCTGTTAAGTACTATGCGGTTAAAATAGGATATTTTATGTGCACACACAGAGTGCCCCAAAATGTTATCTTATTAAAGGAAATCTTGTAAATAATTTAAGGCTTGTTCATGAAATGAGCTTAGGGTGGTTTCACCCACACATTCAAAATAATTATAATTCTTTTTGCTAAGTGAGTGATAAGTGTGTTGCTGGATGTTTATTTTTCAACATGATTTATTACTAATATTTTTTAATACTAAAATATGCTAGCTAAAGTCAAAATTAGCAGGAATTGCACTTAAGCCATATCATGCACTGTTTCCAAAAAAACCCTGCTTCCTCCTTTGTATGCCATATATTATTTTCTTTGATGATTTAGTTACTGGCTACAAACCTCTAATTATCTTGTTAGAGTTACACTCAAGGCTACAAAAGCATGGCTGCCAAAACATGTTGCAAGCACCCAACTATAATATAAACCTTTCTATACCAGATAGTCTAGAATAAAAATAATACCATTTAATAAAATATAATCCATAAACGTATTACTTTCATATGTTAAAGAATGATGAACCTACAAATACAAGAGCAAGAAATAAAAGAAAGGTATCTCCTGCAAGGTGCTAGATTTCCTTCCTTCTTTAGTATAGGTATTTCATCTTCAGGCAAAACCTTGTTATGCAGAGGAATCCCCTCCTGGTTTAGGGACAGCTGGATGTACAATTCAGAGATTGCCTTGACAGCGGGGACAGGACAGTCTACTTCATTTCTCAAGAGGTGGGAGCACTGTTTTAGATTTGTCACTGCTAGAGATGTTCATGCGACAACCAGACAATTCCGCTTGAAGCACAATCTCCACCAAATGGGTCTGCTGCTAAGTTCATAACACTAAAAAGATATATTTTAAATAAAACATTATCAGCTAATTCTAACTGTTAAGTAATAGATTTTTTTTAAAATTTGAAAATATAGGTAAGCATAAAGAGGGAAACTAAAATTACTTGCAAGCCAGCCTATCACCTGGCAAATAATGTTAGGATGGAATAAAGAAGACACATCTTCAATAATCTCCATATTTACTTAAGCGACTTCAGTAGAGAAAGCCCAATAAACCACACAAAATGAGTGCAATTACCTCTCCTTCTTGCGTACTTCTAAGGAATTTTCTCAAAGAACATTGTTTATATTACAGCCCGCCAAATTGCATTCTATTTATTTATTTGTTTTTTGGCAGCTGGCCAGTACAGGGATCAAACCCTGGACCCTGGTGTTATCGGCACCATGCCCTAACTAACTGAGCTAATCAGCCAGTCCCCAAATGGTATTCTAACTAGTCTGTTACTACATTTGTCTCTCTGCTAGACTGTAAGCTCCTCATGAGCAAGAGCTGCACATATTTTTTTTCTTTAAATATCTGAAATTTAATTATAGAGACAGGCAAATATTATGTTCTCAATTGATTAACTTTTAAATGGGTAAATGAACTAATGGGCACTACCTCCTGTGGTAAATGTGGAAGTCAAGTCAAATTGTTTCTCCATAAGCCTATTTATTTCCTACACGATAGTTGCAGATGAGTATAAAATTCCAAAGGTTAGATTAAAGCTGTGTCCTTATCTGAACAAATTAGCTTTTGATAGCAGTAATTAACTGAACCAAGGGAGAATTTGTCAAAATTTTTACCTACTTCTGTTCTGCAACAAATTCAAAAATAAATGTTTTATTAAAGCTATTACATCTAAATAATTACTAATTATGAAATATGTTGATGAAAGGCAGTATGAAAATTGTACAAATACCTGTGTACAATTATAGTAGAAGCCCTTTCTTTGATATGATTGGATATGACCTGGTTAAAAAGTTGGTTAAATCTGGAAATTTAAAAAAACTTATAAATATTCATTTCCTATTCTTTTTATGTAAAGAGGCTATTCGAAAATTTTTTAAAAGTGTATGTCCAATAATTTCAGTTTTGAATAGTCTTTCTCTTATGACCCATGCCAATTTTACATTTCCTACAATTTCCAATTTCAATTCTTTGATGTGAAATAGAAACTTAAAACAATTGTGAAGAAATTCATGTGCAAAATCCTTGCAGGTATATTTTACCATCCATTGGCAAACTTTTACTGCTACCTATTAGCACCAAATTGTATTTTTTTTTTTTTTTTTTGCAATTAGACTTTATTGAGTCTTTCCAAAGCATTCAGCTAAATTATCAGGGAAACAACAGCTATCTTTCTTTATGTATTCATATTTCATCGGTATACATAATATTTAATTAAATTATGTAATTACAAGAAAATTACAACTAGCATGAAATCATGTGGGAATGAAACAAGTCACTCTTGGTAAGCATGCAAAGAGCTGGTGGGATGAGGGGCATTGAGAAGAGTAGCTCTCTACTGACAAGTATTCTGTGTGCCACAGGCATTGCTGAGTGCGATTTGGTGAGGGAACTGGGAGAGTCAATTACATGTAGATGAGTTAAGAGAGACCATGCTGACGCTCTTATCCTCCTCTCCTCAACATCCATTAACTATCTGAATCACTGCGTAATTCAATCCTGGCTCATACATCTTGCAAAATGCTCACAACTTCCCTCTCCTCTCATGTAGCTACCTTGAATCTAATCCAGTGCTTTTCAAGTTTTCTGTGCTAAAAGACCTATCTTTCCTCCTATCTTTCACAAACCAATATTATACTCATAAAATATAATAAATCGAGACAAAGCCTATAGATTAACTAAGTTGGTGTTCATATAATCATATTTGTATGGACAACATGACCTAGAATTCAATCAAAAAGCGGATATAGAAAAAGAAAACAAAATTTTCAAGGTAAAATTGAGTATTTTCTTTAGATGAATAAATCTCTTCCATCTAGCTTAGAATTCCATAAGTAAAAACAATAAGATTTTGCAAAATAGATTCTGTGATTCTATGCTATACTGTGATAATTTATTTCAGAATAACCCAGCTATGAAAACTAATAATGTTAAAACACAAATATATTAAAATATTTTTAAGAAAGGCTACTGAGAGAAAATTAAAGATATTCCTGCTCTAATCATTTAACATCCTATTTTAGTTAATGACAATGTGATCCTCCTTGGCTAGCTTTTATTTTGTACTGTGGCTCAAAATGAAATCATGCAGAACAAATCCTGTCCTCATTTTTGGGTTTATTTTCCAAAGCTGGTTCAAATGTACACAAAAAGATATAACAGAATCCTGAAAGAATCTAGATACTTCCATATGTGTGTCCATTAAAGGGGAAAAAGAATGAACTGATTTTAACTCAATCAGAAGGGCACCAGAGACAATTTGTAACATGAAAAACAATAAATATGAGAATTGTTGGGCTCAAGCTCAAAGAAACAAGGGATAACCTCTTTTTTAAAACTATGCCAAAGTCAGAAATTTCCTAAATTATTGGCTAATTAAACATTCTGTTTGGTTGACCATTCACGGATAGTTTAGTTTATTGTTTAAGTTGTGCTCTATCATCATTACAAAGCCTGCTCTCATGCCAAGATAAGACCCAAATACTTTCATTCTAAATTAAATAAAATCCTATAATCATGGTTATAGCAACATCTGTCTGACATTAAGGAGTTCACTACTAAAAATGGAGATTTCCTTTTCATCTGTTCCATAAAAAAATAGACCTAGGGATAAGTCTTCAAAATACTCTTCCTCCCTTCAACTTCAAGTCATCAAGAAGATAGATGTAAAAGTTCTGTAGCATTGCTCATTTTTAACTTGTCTTAGATTTATCTTTACTACTTCATAATTTGCCATTAAAACAGGACCCAAAAAACTAAAATCTTTTGATTTAATTCATGAATCTTTCCAGAATGTATCTCATGCATTATCGTATACAGTGTACAGTATAACTCTCCTCTTTGGTTTTTGTGTTTATTCATTAAAATGTTGTGTTTGTATGCAGAAATGTCCCTGGTATGTTCATATTTTATAAGCTTTTCTTATAAGTCCAATTTTCCTGGTCTTTAATCATTGTTTATCATTTGTGAACTTCTTAAAATACTCTGGTTTTGGTGTGTAATTTCTAACATTCACATTTGTTTCTCAGTCAGTGTAAGAACAACTGTTCTATATTTCATCTCTGCATAAACTTTTAACTTAAAGGCTCAATAAAAAATGAATACAATTATTTCATATGTTGTAATTGCTCAAGTCTGGATGAATGTGATAATAAGTATTTTGTCTCACGTAATCTTCACACCCCCTCCTCCCTTCCAAGCAAATGTCCTAGATACTCGTAGAGTGGACAAAGTACCTGAAGTCTTTTAATGATACCTTCAGTTTGAGGAAACTTTGGTTTAAGCACCAAGTCCTTCATAGCAAGGTTTTTGAATTATTCATTGAGCTGTGGGTTTCATAAGATAATGAGATAAACTGGTAATACACATGTAAACGTACCCAGACTACAAGGACAATGTAAGGTCAAATCCACAAGCTCAGAGTCTTACTATAAAGGTGCCATCACCAAGGAATGTATTAATGCCATACTGCAAAAAGGAAAACTCCCAGTCAATCTTTTCCTCATTTAAAAAAGTCAGACAGGAGCGGCAGGAATCACTTAGGCCCCATTTTGGGCAGACAAGGAGGTTTCTGCATGTCTTGATGTCAGATTGATCAGGTTTAGTGCTTCCATAATGCAGAGGAAAGAGCCAGGTTGAGGGACAGAGTGAGCTTATGCTGGTGACATGGTGATTGTTGCAGAACACCCTAACATTTCTGTTTTTGCTTACTCTGCTTTGAAGTCCTCCTGCCTTGACTGGAAATGATTTGCTCTCTCTGAGAAAGATTGGCATTTCCCCTGGATGTGAGAGATACAGTCATGGTAAGCAAGCAATCATAAAATAATGTGCTGGCCTAGGTACTAGGATAAAAGCTCAGTATAAAACACAGAAACTGAAGTGGTTTCATTCTACAGGGAAGTGGCGTGTCTGTTGGACAACTTTGTTTTCATAACTGTGCACATTTTTTTCCTGGAGTTACTATAGTGTTAAGAGCATTGTCATCTTTATACACTTTTCCTTTTGTCTTTCTTTGATTTTTAAGAGAATTGATGTTGTGAAGTGGTTAAATAAGGTTTGTGGTAATATTTTCTTTTACAATTTTTTTCCTTTCGTGAGTCCTTTTCAGGTTTACCTGATATGGATAAAAGAATAGGTTTGTTCAGTTTACATTATGACAGAAAAAGGTAGGTAAGAAAAAATAATGTCTTTGGGATAGAATTCTTTGAGAAGAAAATGGGACTGTGCTAATCACGAAGCACTTGTTTTCCCCTTGTTAGCAACAGTAAAAAAAATAATTTTTCAACTGAAGATGCATTGTATATATCCAAAACAATGGAATAAGGATTTCCTCATACTTGCTTAAATAATCTTATTTTCCATAATTCCTACAGAAAGCATATGATCTTACATAAATAGTATCCACTATAAAGACTTCTGAGGAAAAAATACCTGAAATAACAAAAACATTAATTTTAAAAATCAACAAAATACATTTCTTGTATAATGTTATAATATTGACATGGAGGAAGGAAAAGGAAAATAGAAATAATTAAGGACTATGAATCTAAGGAGACACTTTAATTTTGTGTATGAACAGAGACATTTCGTTACAGAGTTGGTCACATGGATTAAGAAGCATGCTTAGGCTGGCTGGTTAGTTCAGTTGGTTAGAGTGTGGTGCTAATAACACCAAGGTCCTGGGTTCGATCTCTGTACCAGCCAGCAAAAACCAAAAAGCAAAACAAAAACACACAACAACAAAAAAGAAGTGTGCCTGGTGATATGTTTGTTCTTTCATGTGCACACATGCTCCTGCCCTCCTCCCATCTACTCCCTGAAATGAAAGCCAAAGGACATATTTACATAATTTACATCCTGTAACACATAGCCTGTGGCTTGATCTTTTCTCACAAGCTACTTTCTATGTTCTGTTTCCCTCTTTGTGTATTTTTACTTCTCTCTCTTTGATTTAAATTTATTATCCATGGGTAAATGTGCCAACTTAAACTTCTCAGTTTTGGCTGCACGAGGTTGGATTTGCAATCCGGGTCAGTATTTTCTCATGCACAGGAAAGTGCATGGTGTCCTTCTGGGCTCCTTCCCTTACACCGGTTTTCCCAGAGTTCTAATTAATTCTCTATTTTCTCAAGCGCCTAGCTGAACAGTCAATTATCACAAACTGCTGGATATTCTACTTGGCCCCAATTAGAAGTTGTGCTGAGATGTTTAGCTTTTCAGTTCTCCTAGCTCTTGAAGCACATAATTACTCCCCCTAAGTCAATGGATGATACAATATTTCAGGATCCCACCCTGAATATTCCAATATGGTTGTAGTTCTGCTCCAATTACAAGTCAAGGTATATAACCACCAATTCCAAAGTTTCATTGAGAGGAGGAGGAGGAAGTGTAGGTGGAGAGGAAGGAAAGAGAGGGAGGGGGCAGAAGAATTGTGAAAGCCGAATGCATAGTTGTCAAAATTTGCAAGAACCGTAAATAAGTGAATAAGTAAATAAATGAGACTTCTCTCATAAGGTAGGGCAAAGAGTTTTTTGTAAATGAAAGAATTATTAAGAGAGATAGATGATCAAGCCAGCAATGTCCAAAGTCACCCCATCGAGTCAACGAGAAAAGGCAAATATAAGAGTTAACAATTAAAGGAATAAAAGAGAAATATTTTCTAAAATAATAGAAATATGCTGACTTTCAAAGTAAAATAAAAAAATAGAGAGACCTACACAGTAGTGAAAAGGGTAAAACAAACAAAACTAAAAAATTACACTTAGACAGATGCTTATGAAATTTTCAAAATAAAACAGAGTGTGGGATGAAAAACAGTTCTCCCTAGGGACAAGAGTCTGATTTGTGTCAGACTTTTTCTCATTTGCCTCATTTGTGACAAAGAATGCTTAGTAACAATGAATAATTTTTCTGGAGGAAAAGGACTTCAAACCATAATCCACACCTAAGCAAACCATCCACCATATACCAGGGCAAAATAAAGACATTATTAGATGAACTGTTCAAAGCCTTCTTCACGAGCACCCTGGCTGAATAAAACAGAAAGAATTCAATGAAGGGGAAATTGTGAGATCCAAGAAGAAGAGAAATTAACTTGGGAACAATGGAAAGAAATCAGCGATGACAACTTCTGAGTATAACTTAGAGAAGTTTCTCCACTTTAGGACATTTGACATGTAATATAATTAGAAAAGAGATTATTTTAGAGATATGGTTGAAAACCGTACTCACTTCATTTGTCAAGATAAATGAAAAGCAGTTGGAAATTCCATGGGAAATAAAAACTGTACAAGATAATCATAAAACAAATATAAAGAATAAAGCATGTTATTGTTTTGAGCAGTGGATAGATTATAATAATAGGGACCCTAATGGTTAGAACATTCTTCTTTGAGCAGCACATATTTAGCTCCAGAGTGTTATCTTCTTTTCTGTAGATCAAATCATACTCAAGGGTTCTGCAATGCATGGTATTTATTTATTCATTTGCAGCATTATAAACACTATTTGTCCAACTTATTCAAAGTACTAGAGGCTTAATAGTGTAGAACAGTGTGTAAATTTTATATACCATGCAAATGAGTTATTTCAAAACTTATCTGTGTCAGGTACTGCTCTAATAATAGTAACAGCTACAATAGCAATGACAGCTGTGGATTCAAAAGCAAAAACAGACAAAATGTCTGACCCCCTGAAGCTCACATTATGGGGAGAAAAATAATCAAATTAATATAATTAGTGTAATTATATATTACATATATAGTATATAGTATATGTGTGTGTGTGTCAGATAAAGGTAAATGTTGTGGTGCAAAATAAAGCAGGATAGAATAGCAAAGAGGAAGGAACATAGTTATGTTTTAAAGGGATGTCAAGCAAGTGTTCTCAGGGAACATTCAGCAGAATCCTCAGGTATCGGAGGAGCAGCCGGGCATCAGCATCAGCCACATGATGGATCTTGCAAGGAGAGCGTCAGGTATCAGTCTGTCATGTTTGAGTTCCAGCATGAAGCCTGGGGCCAGAGAAAAAGAAATGGGTGAAGAGAAGTAGGAGCTGAGGTCTGAAAGAAAGGCTGGGGCCAGATATTCTATGTAGGGCCTTGTAGATCATGCGAAGTAGCATGAAGCTCCACATGATGAGAAGGCAATTTCATTGAGCCCCAATCTGGAAGAGGAAGCAGAGGCACGAGAAAGGGGTTTCTTATTCTACATAACAGGGAGGCAAGTGAACTGCCAAAGGCTAACGGCTCAAGAAATACAGCTTCAAATGCATCATTGAAAGTTACGAAGACAACCAATATATGTATAAATATAATGAGACAGTTTTAAGGAAACTGAAAGAAGAGGAAGGGAATTGGTTAGTGTCAATGAATTAATTTCTTATCCTTCATAGGTACTGCTAAAGAGATGAAACAAGAAAACGGTGTATTAAAATAGTCAAATAGTGGGCAGACTAAGACGGGGAGAGAAGATATTGTTTGATCTCTTTATTCAGTGCATGGATTATTATATCCTGTTCATGGCTTTTGTTAAATTTTCATCTTAACTTTTGTTAAAAGCAACACCAAAACTCCAAATAGTCAAAGTTCATGTAGTTAGGAAGAAGAAATTTTTACCATTTGGAATGATACTTTCTGCTTTATCGAGTACACTTACCACAATTTGCCAGTCAAAGAGCCATATTAGAGATCATAAGCATAGAAATGTAGCATTTTCTAGGATTATAAACCCATTACAGCATGTTCAGAAAGACTATCTCAAACTGAAAAACACATATTTCCATGTATCTGAATACATTTTCAATATTTTCTTCCCTTTGAAAATGTATTCAGATACATGGTAATATGCATCTTTCTACTTATATCAGCATCTTTTAGATGTACAAACACTGTATTCAGTTAAAATTCAATACATTTTCTAGGGCTATTTATTCATATGAAATCTGAATGATACTCATGATTAGATACGGTTTCATTATTATCTTTATTTATTCCTGATTGACCTTTTAACTCTAAGAATGAAAATGGGTGGAGAACAGGTTCAAAATTTGCAGAGCATAATAAAAATGAAAATAAAACCCCAATTAATATCAGCAATGTTACATTCAGTCACCACCATAATGTCCTTGAATTCACCATTTTTGATATAGCTTGAAAAAGCATGAGATGGTTACCAGAAGGAAATGAATGAAAGTATATATTTTAAATCTCCGTTTCATTCTTTATTTCATCTTAAAATACTTTGCATTTTTTGAGTAGAAACATTTCAAGATATTTTTAATTAATTTAAGAAATATTGTTCCACTATATATTTTGAAAGAAAATTCAGTCAGAAGGCATTCTTTAGTGCCTAAAATAAGTCTTTATCTATAAAAGCTATTTACAAAAGAATTCTTATTTTATATATCAAGTAATCATATGATACTTGAAAGTTCATGTTGGACATAAATAACATCTAAATCATAATATTTAATACTTCTAATATTTTATGCTGTGTATGTTTTTCAAGTTCCTTTAAATTCTCTACTTTGTATTTTAAAAATAAATAAAAGGACTTATTTTTGAATGTTAAAAATAAAAAAACTAACAGGGTGTAGTATTGGCAATTTGTATTATGCCTACTCTTGTCAACCTGAGAAACATAATTTTAAAAAGTAAACAAATCAATTTCTCATTCTGTCAGTAAATAAACATATTTTAGAGTGGTTTCAGAAAGTGTTTTTTATAATAAAAAGTGAAGGCTGAATAAATATTTCATAAACTTTGCTTCCTAAATATTTCATAAATTTTCATTTATTTAAGGCCACATCTCTATTATAGGTTTCTAATTGAAGAACTTGATGATTATTTTGGTACAGATTTTAACTAACATTTGCATTGTTCTTGAACATTTAAAAATCTGTTTTAATACCATGGGATTTCATTCTCAAGAGGAAATTTAGAATTAGAATTTCAAAGATGACTTTTCTTCATATTCCAGAGTAGAGATGTGAAAGTTTTTCTTACTATTCTACAACTGAGAACAACTGAGATTTTGGTCAAGACCCAATGAGAATCACAGGGTAAATGAATGTTGTACAGACTGATACTGGGGAATAGCCAAATATTAGGCCAAAAAAATACATAAAAGCAACTCTAGCTTAAATAGTTCCACCTCCAACTTTTATTCTGGGAGTACTACCTAACAGTGCCGATGCTATTGTGTTTTCAGTAAAGTTGTGTGATGATATTAACACAACTCAATTTCTTCTTCTGAAGCCTGTATGTGGCACGAGGCCACCAGTGATGTGCAATTCAGCTTCATCACATTGGGCAGCCTTGGCTTTTGCTGTCTTGAAAGGATAATGCATTTTGGGAGCATTACCACTCTCTACAGTACGTGTAAGATCCAGGTATCACCTTCAATTGCTGCTTTTCAATTGGTGCTCATGCTGAGAACAATTTTAAAACACTTTTGAGCACGTATGTGGAAAGAGATATGAAACTTTTGATTAACATGTAATAAGCTATGTAGAAGCTATATTTTGAGATAGGCAATGAAGTACAAGGAAAGCTTTATTTTCAGAAATCAATTTCTCATATAGATAAATGCCTCAACAAGCAGATCTATGAAGAAGAGCCTGGGGGACCTATTAACCACCTCACATTATGCACCAGGGCATTGTCTATGCAAATCAAGAGAAACACTGTGTATTAAGTAAAAAGAATCTAGTCACAATTTACATAGTGCTCAGCAGGGAAGGTTGCATTTTTTTATTTCAAATAAATCAACAAAAACAAAGAGAGAAAGAGAGAATTGGAAAAAATCAGACACAGGTTGCTATTTCTCATTCATAAATGATGTAAAATTATATCAGGCATGCTGAAACACTTATGGATATTAAAGTGAGAGTTATGGAGAATTTTAACAGAATAGAAGCTTTTTCAATTACTTAACATAATAATGCTAAGCTTTTGCATGCGTATTTAAGTTTACTATATCTGTAGAGGGTAGACAATAAAACAATTAAGCCTATTTTACTAATTTGTACTAAAATGGGCATAATTCTCAGTACTACTAAGCTCTGTTTCTTAAAGTATAAAGGAAAATGATTCCTTTTAGAGGTAATACATGAAGAATAAACTACAGATGGGCCTTGGAAAACATATCTGAATACTTACCGACAGCTTTTCATAGCAGTTGATGACCCTCCCATAAAGAGAAGTGAAATTAAGTTTTTAAAGTACCTTCACTGTTTTAAATATATTCATTACCTTCATTGTTATTTATGTGAAAGCCCTAAGTAAAGAATTATGCAAATGTAAATTAATGATGGAAATGTAATTCTCAACAATTTAAAATGATTTGAGAGCCTTGGACTAGTGTTATCTCCCTAGCCACTATTAATTGTCCTAGCAAAGTAAGTCTGGCTTTGAAGATGCTAATATCTACCTTTTTTGAAAAAAAAAAAACAAAAACAAAAAAAGGCCAGAAATTATCCTTTCTCCATTTTGCTCTTTATTATATATTTCTTCCTTTCTTTATTTCAAATATACTCTTTAGCAAGAAAAATGTCATCATTATTTAGTATAATTTATGGAAACCAGGCTAGCAGCAAATATATGATCCCTACAAATTTTCTTTTAATACTAAGCAACCCATGCAAAGTTGCTTTTGAGTAATTTATAGTGTAGTTTTATTCACTTAATTCTCGAAAAAATTAAAGAGACATATGGAAGAGAAATCTTACATGCTACAGATTATATAGAGAAAACTAAAGTCTTGAGCATACCATCTGTATTTTTAAACTGGATACAAGTTTTCAAATATTTGTTCCACTTGCTTTCCATAAATTGTACTGAACAACAAAAAAGGTTTCCTCACTAAATGGTGGATTTGAAAAAAGCATAAGAAAATAAGTATTAAAATGTAAGATAGTGGAGGGAAAATTTCTATGACTTCTATCACTCTTGAATCTTAAAGCAAATTTAGTAACAGTTAGTACAGGAACTAACAAACAGTTCTCCAAATTATCTTACAATTAATATCTATTAATTGATCAACTATGAGAGACTGTTATTCAGGTCATTGCCTATAAATATTGTTTTATTTCATTGTCAAGTTAATAGTGATTATGTGAATTAATAAAAATTATAGTATCATTGTCTTTAAACATTGTGTTTGTAATTCTTAACATCCATCAAACAAATAATGACTTATTAAAATAGTTTCAAATATTATAATATTCATTTGACTGAATGTTAAGTTTCTTAAGTTATGGAAAATAAATCTGGAAATATAATTTCAGAAGTATGGTACATTCAGTTAATCTGGAACATACAAATTATAATTTTAGGATACATTCCCTTCCACAGGCAGAAGACATTAGAGTGGAGTAGAAAAATCATAAGATTTTACTATAAGACTGACCTAAGTTTTCTTTGTAGCAACTTCACTCACTGAGTGATCTTAGACAGACTATTTGGTCTTCCTAAGTGGAATCCAAAAATGCCATTTCAGCATTTTATATAAATGACAAAAGTAATTAAGAATAATAATTAAACAACGTTTAACTTTCAAGAATGTAATTAACTGTTGTATGTAAGTCAACATTTATAGTAATGAGTGTCCAAGGGTACTTCAAAAAGTTCATGGAAAGATGGAATTGAAACATAACGTGAGTCTTCCATACATGTTTTGAAGACCCCTTGACAGTAGATACAAAAAAAAAAAAATAGTTCCTTTCTAAATATAAAACGTCTAAAATCCAAGTATCTAAAACATGCCAAATGATGATTACTTCTTCCTCACTAAAACAGAACATGAACTTCTTTTTTTCTATTACTGTGGTTACTGAACAATTTAAATTTCATGGTACATCGCTGCATATAACATACCCTTTACAACTTTTAAAAGATCATAACTTACAATAATATACTCAATGACAACTTCCAGGTCTATTTAGGACAGCAACAATTAAGCTGTTGGCCTTATATGAACGGAATCAATAGTTGTGCAATATAATACACATTCAAAGAAAACACCCCCAAATATGAATATGTACATACAATTTTCATTTGTAATAGTAGCTTGAATCTGAAAAATGTTTCATGGAAAAACAAGAAGACATTACCTCTGAAAAGTCTTTCATCAGATTAGTGCCAAACAGGTTTAGCTTGAATGTGGTAAGAGAACAAACATAGAAAGCCTTTAATTCTACAGAAAACAAAACAAAATTTCCTCCTATGCATAGAGCAGGGTTTAGCGGGATTTTTAAAAATATATATAGGCATAAGCAAAAGTGGCTTGCAATTGAAGTACTGTGGGTATGACAAACAATGTCTCAAAATTTGCTGCACAAAAATTCTCTTGGTAGATAACTTTTCTACATCATCCCTAAAAGATACAGGCCAAAGGTTTAAAGCAGCTGCTGACTTTGGGGTAAAGACAGGAGCTAGGAGAAAAAATAAGGTGTTTAGTTTCATTTCCTTGCACTGTAAGAAGTAAATTACTTGTGCTCTTCTGACTGGGAGAAAGGGGCATCTGGGATTTAAAATTCTCTTATGTCTGCTTACTTTGGTAAAGGGAAAAGAATGACAGTGGGATGCCTTACAGAAAACTGTTCTGGACATTAACACTGAAGCAGATAAACTAAAAAGAGGTCAGAGAAAAGAGATACACTAATGTTTGAAAAAGCACGGTGTTAGACACTCCAGTATAGTGGGGATTGATAGAGAACAACTAAGTGATAAAGAAGAAATCCAGTGATTAAAATAAAAAATTACTTACAATGACCATCATTAAAAAAAACACAACAAATTGCTACAAACAGGAAAAGATAAATTAAAATAAAATAACTTCATTTAAGCTAGGAGAATTTCAGTTTCATAGGGAGAAGATTAGCTACGATTCTAGATTTAGTTCTTGATTCAGCTCAAAGACAAGGAGCCACCAGAAGTTCCTAAGTTTGACACAGAATGAAATTCTATCTGCTCCTTTTCGTGGCTTCCCAAAGACATGAATGATCATGCTGAGAGCCAAACTGCAAGATGGGATGGTCTCACAAGAGAATACACGTTCTTAGGAAAATGAGTATGTTTCCTGATCTTACAGGTGGCAGGTCAAGCATTAAAAAAGAAGAAAAAAATAATTCTGGAATCAGCAAATTCTAGTCAGAGGCCAGGAAAACCAAATAAATGAGCAGATTTTGGGATGCATATTCTCATTTTGCTCAGATTGTCAGAGGCTCCTGATTGAGCAGGAGCTGTCCGTGGTTCTGAACCTCCAAGAAGGAATTTAGTAAACGTTCTTTTTCCACCCCTTTGAACCCACCTTGTCCTCTTGACTTGAACTACCACCCACAGCAGTTATTTATCAAAAGTTAAACTTTATCTGACTTTATTACCTAGGTCAACTATAGGTCCAGATCGACATCAAAGATGACTTCAACTTCACCTTGTATCAGCTTCTTATTCTAGAGATGAAACTTATAATGATTCTCATCAACTAGTTTACTTGCCTAAAGTGAGTTAAAAGCATTCAAAAACCCAACTTTCCAATAGATTAAATAGAAGTCCAATCATTAATTATATGTCCATAACAAACCAAAAGAAAAATTTTTAGTCAAAGTAACTAAACACTAAGTTTTCTAGAATCGAGCATTTATAGATGCTATTAAGAAAAATTCTGTAAAAGCAAATGTGTTTAGCAGTTTATTGGTTCAGATAAGGGGTCATGAAATAATAGAAAGAGCAAAAAATTGGGGCCATGGCATTAGGTCTTTATCACTTTTTAGACTTAGGAGAAGTTTCTAAACCTTAGCTTCCTCATTGACAAAACTGCAGGGATATAAGCATGTTATACAACCTTACATAGTTATATGCTGTACATAGCAAATAAAGATGTAAAGACTCAGAAACATGTAAGACTAAGACTAAGGTCAGAATCATCTTTGAGTGTATGTATATCTGTTAAAGTTGAATGTTGCCTGGAAGCTAGGGTTCTACTTCAAAGACACAAGACCAAGTTATAGATAATCTTAATCATTAAATAATGAGCTATAAGATAAATATGAGAAGAATCCACCACTGGCAGAAGAAACCAAACACTAAATCCTACAGTTCCATGGATTCAAGAGAATATGTGACATCATGTTTCTCATGTATTCAGTGAATTTTTGATATTTTTGATCAACTATAAAAACACAAAAACTATAGTAGAAGGCACAGTAAAGTAGCAGACTGATACTTCAGATTATTAAAGTTTATGGACTAGATGATAAAAGTATTGGAAAGAAGCATTTGCATATGCAGTTTTCAATTAAGTTTTTCCCAAGCCCACTGAATAGAAGTAATCTAAGAACAGCATGTCTCCTTTACAACCACACTAGCTTAAGAGAATCTTGGGCAAAGTATACAGAGTCTTATGAAAGCAGATATACAGTAATACCACACAATTTTGTTATGTCAGTCTTTCATATTGACAGTAAAAATTAATTCATAAATGATTGTATAATAAAGGTGTAGTGTCAAAAACAGAAATTATGATTTTCAAAGAAATTAGATGGTGATGGTACTCAAGACAAAAGATCACTGTCATTCTAACAGAAATGCTTAAGCAACCTTACAAATACCATTTTTACTACATATGAGGCCTGCTTAGGCTGAGCTGGCAGCAAGCCACTGATTCAAGGCAAACTGGAATTGCATTTAAATGTGTTTATCAGCAATACCCTTTGTGCTTCCAAACATCATTTTAAGGTATTTAAAATAAAAGGCACATATGTAACATAGCTGAGAATTAGAAATAGGGAAAAATATTTAGATATGAGCAGTAGGCAAATACATTAAATGCTGAGGGAGTAATTGTTATGACTTCAGCTTTTAACTCTGACCTGAATAGTCAGAGAAAAATGGCAAATAGACTATATACCATCTCCAAACACAACACAGATTTTTCTGTCTCTGGTTTTTCCTATGCTATTTTTTGAACTGAAATGCCCTTCTCATATTGCTTTGCTTATTGAAATGACATATATTCCACAAATATGAGTTTATGTACCTTTTATCCTATTCAAACATCCTCAATCCCTCCCAATCTAGATGTTTTGCACTCACATAGGACTTTGCTTATATAACTCTGGGCATATATTTAAAGGGTAATCATTTGTTACATGCCTGTCTTCCCAACCAGGCTCTAAATTCCTTCAGGAGAAAAATCTTTTCTTAGAACTGGTACATCATAGTCACTCAATAAAAGTTTTGTAAATTATTTTTAATAGCTTTCTTCAGCAAGCTGTTTATTTAAAAATAACATTTTAGTTTTAATTTCTTCCCTCTGGGATCACCATAGGTGTTATTAAATAGCAACCTGAAAATTCAGCATTTCTACTGAGCAAGTCTTCCTTTAGGAAACACTGTGGAGAAAATAAACCCTTGGAATTAATCTGAAGTTTGAAATGTAGCTCATCGTTTCACAGGAATAGACATGAGCTAGGTTCCACCGGGCAAGTCTCAGACACTCTATACAATGTACAACAATCAAACCTCACTGGATTTTTTTAAAAAAATACTATGGTAAAATAGAAATAACATAAAAATTCACCACGTTAGTCATTTTTAAATATATAACTCAGAGGCATTAGATGCAGTCACAATGTAGTGTAACCATCACCATTATCTATTTCCAGAACTTAATCATCTTTCCAAACTGAAACTGTGTATCCATTTATAACTCCCAATTCCCTCCCCCCAGCAGCTGATAAATTTTTTTCTACTTCCTGTATCTATGAATTTGACCCTTCTAGGCACATCATATAAGTGGAATCATGCAATATTGGTCTTTTTATGTCTGACCTATTTCACTTAGAATAATGTTTTCAAGCTTCATTCATGTTGTAGCATGTTAACAGAATTTAATTCCTTTCTGTGGCTGAATAATACTCCATTGCACGTACATGCCATGTTTTGTTTATCCATTCACCTGTTCATGGGAACTTGGGTTGTTTCCAACTTCTATCTCTTGTGAATAATGCTGCTATGAACTTGAGTATACAAGTATCTGTTTGAGGTTCTGCTTTTAATTCTTTTGGATATATACCTAGGAGTGGAATTACTGGATCATATGCTAATTCTATGTTTAACTGAGGAATCACCGAAATCATTGGCTTTTATAACAGTAAAATGAGATACAGCTTTCTAAGCACTAATAAAGTTAATCCATATTTCCTTCAATTTATGCTTGTTCTGGTCTCTCTTCTTGCTTTAGTTGCTGGATTCAGTTCTTTCTTCTGGATTCTTAGTATCTACCACCCAACACTCCATTGTATGCATCCTCACTCTTAGCAAAACAAAGTAGTCTCATAATCTCAACTGCTTGATAAATTGATTAGTTGATAGTAAATAAATAATGGCTTTTAAGGAAAATACACATAATCAAAGGCTTTCATAGAAAATGAGTTAATATAAAAAAGTGCAAAAACAAAATTAAACAAACAAACAAAAATCCTAAGGCTTTAAAGTGTTCAGATACCATAATATATGGAAGGGATAAAGGATTAAGTGGGCCTGGAAAAGCCGATTCACTGCATCTGTAGAGTGAAGCCCTTTCCCTGATACACAGTACACTTTAGCCCTTCTTGATAGGTTTGGTAAAGCAAGCTTATATAAAACAGCAATAACAGGTAACATTAATACAAAGATAATTCAAAAAGTTCAAGGAAAAATAGAATTAAAAGATAATATGTATTTTTTCTGCAAACTTTTTGAAGTACCCTCATACTTCAGCACTTATTGGGTGTATTTTAAGCACTTACATATATGAACTTGTTTAAATCTTACAAATCTTCTTTTATAGGTGAAGAAACTAAGACACAGAGATTAAGTAAATTAGCCAAGGCCACATGGCCGAGAAGAAATGGCATTAGCATTTAAAGCCAAGCAATCCTGCCATGGAGGTGTTGGTAATCACTACTGTATACAATACACCAAATATCAGTTTGTTTGAACTTTTAATTCCAGACTTATTTGTCTCTAGTGCTGGGACTTGTTCAGATACCATACTGAGCCATAAATTGTCCCACTTCAATGAATATTTCTTGAATGCCCATTATAAACCAGACTGACATAAAGATGAAGGATGAGGAGGTCAGAGGTGAGGAGGACAGATCTAATAAGAAAATAATTATAATTGTGTGAAAAAAAAATTTGAACTCAGAAGGAAAGTAATTCAGTACACACATTAGGTAATCATTTATTTATTGAAGTAAATTTATTTTCTACATGTGTAACAAGAAGTTGAAATTTAAGAAATGAAAATATTTTAGCAAAAAATTCCAGCTTAACAAAAATGAACTGGATGGATTATGTAAGCACAGGTTAGCCTGAATCATTCAGATATTTGTCACACTATTTAATTTATTGTATGTGTCCCGAGAGAAATAAAATGTTGCATAAAATAGAAAATCAGTAATGGGATCAGATGCTCAGTTCTTCCCCCATAAAAATGTTTAGGTCAATACATTTGTGAATATACAAGACTGATTGCTGGAAACAGAGGAGGAACTATTCATCAAAACTATCATCCTTCATTTAACTGCAAAAAAAAAAAAAACGGTGACTTTACAAAGTACCTGTTGTTAAGCATTCAAACTGTACAAATTTCTCTATTCATCACTTTGAAAGGAAATGGAAAGTGCAATAGTTGAATAAAACTGTTGAAAACATGATTTTTCAGTCATATGACTCTTTTAACAATTCATGACAAATGAAGAATGATTCACCATGCATGTATCCATTTGGACAAGAACGAAAACGTTGTACAAAGTGAATGGTAGCCGAAGACATGGTACTCTCCTTTCTCATCAAACTTCATGCATGTCCTTACTTTTTGTTTAAGACCATTTCCCATGCCTGCAGATTCGTCTATGCTATAGTAAAACCAAGATTACCTGCCTGTAATAGCTTCCAAAAATTTTCAGTCCTCCAAGACTGTCATCACTGAGGCACAGAACACAGGAAAGTCCGTAGTGGGACCCACACATCTTCTCTGCAGGATCGGGAAGATTTCAAGTGCCTTCAGTTCAAGCCAGCCAAAATATATCATCAAGATGAGAGCTGGACAACTTAACAAAATTACTTATTTTAATGTTTAAAATAGTCAAAGAAATGATAAATGATGAGGTGACAGATACATTAACTACCCTGACCTGATTATACAACATATATATACATACATCAAAATATCAGATTGTACCCCATAAGTATGTACAATTACAATGTGTAAGTTAAAAGAAAACAAAAAAGAAAATACTTTCACAAAATTCTGAAAAAAGTCTGCTAAATGTTACATGACAAATATTAAGACGAGTTTCCAATTTTGCTAAGCATGCTGACGTAATCATTATTCATTAGCATTATCAGAAGTTTGATTCTTAAACCTGATTACTCCCCATAGATAAAAGTCATGAGGAAACTTGATTAAATGTATTTAAAGCGATGTGATATAAACAAATTCATGGGGAATCCAAAGAACCGTACTTAAACAGGGCATCATATGAGATGTCCATCAATTTATCAAATTGTTATCCAAATTGGCTAGTTAATAAATGCAAAGTCACCAATATCGACCACTTCTGGGATGAATGCACGTGAACACCAGACTGCGGTTTTTGAGTAACTGTGTAGCATAACGGAGAAAAAAGAGAATGGGATTTAAAGTTGGAGAACTTGGCCTAGCAAATTTCTGGCTGCATCAAGTAAATTAATCCTATTAGGCATCCATTTTCTCATCTGTACAGTGAGGATAGAAATACAAATACTTTCCAACCTTTTCTCCTGGGATTGTTGTGAAGCTTAAAAAAGATGCCTAAGAATATATTTTTCATCAAATATAACATGCCACCTAACTGCAAAATGTCAAAGGAAAAAAGCTATGTTTTTTTTTTTTTTTAAATCTATGAGAAGTTAATTTGACCTTCTAGAAAATGAACTAGCAACTCCAGGCTCATCAACACCAGAGTCTAACCAATTAAGCTAAGTGGCAAAGGACCACCCACATTTCAAAATAAAATTTCAAGCACATGAAACAGAGTAACGTGTTTATAATGCTAAATGAAGTGTTTCATAATTAATTTTAAATGGCAGGTGTTAAGCTTATACTTTCTCTGTCATTTCATGCTCTATAGTGCCAATATGAAATTAAAAATAACCCAATAAAATAACCCAAAAAACGAATGGTAAGAGCAAAACAGAAATGTCTCCACCTGGAACAGTGTTATGCACGGCCCCAGATTGAAGGCAGTTGACAACCAGGCTGCAATCGGCGTGCCTCACAAAGGAGGAGGTCCAGCTCTGCCACATGCTCTTGGCACCTGGCGGTGCTACCTGGAGCAGCCAAAGCTCTGTGGCTCTTAGCCCTACTAGAGGCATTGGACTGCCTGAGGGCTTTGTTGCTGTCTACCACAGACCACTTCAAGAACTAATACACAGGAAGTCTCAAATGAAAGATAAAACAGACTTTTGCGATTAAAATAATTCACTTCAGTAACTTGTAAATGGGTGACAGTGAATTAAATAGATGATAAGGCATCTAAAAATCTTTACTTGTTTTA
Source organism: Cynocephalus volans (assembly GCF_027409185.1). NCBI lineage: Eukaryota > Metazoa > Chordata > Mammalia > Dermoptera > Cynocephalidae > Cynocephalus > Cynocephalus volans. The sequence goes on from NC_084466.1 coordinate 18,858,781, forward strand.
ACAAGTCAATTTTAATGCACTTATTATTTACTATCAGATATATGATGCACTTTCAATTAAGATACATTGATGATTTTTGACATTCTAAAAGTCTTCGTCATCATTTTACAGCTCCTTATTGAATAGGAGAAATTATCGAATATTTTATGATTTACTTTATCCTACATGTAGACAAAGTATCTATGGCTCCTTCTTAACTTTAGGCAAACTTGATGTTTCCAGATTGACAAATTGGTTAGAAGTTTTAAGTGCCATTTTGTTTTAAATTTAAAATGTTACATAATACTTCAAAAATTTTTACTTAAAATACAAACTAGTATATTTAGTAAGTGCTAACTACATGCCAGGCACTGTCCTAGGAACTGGAGATATAGAATTCAGATATTATCAAGAATTTAGGTCCTTTCCCTTTTCTGCCCTGCCATCCTCAGAATGACATCTGAGTCACCAGAAAATGCCATCCATTTTAATCTTTATAAAAGTCATTTGAAATCATGTATAAAACAGTTAAAATTTTTGAGGTGGAAAATTGAGGATAGAGAGGTTTGAAGTAATAAACCTGTTATGGATTGAATGTTTGTGCCCTCCACCCCCCCCCCCAAATTCATGTGTTGAAACCTTACCCCCATGTGATGGTGGAGCCTTTGTGTGGTATTAGGATTAGAGGAGGTCATGAGGGTACAGTCCTCTTGAATGGGATTAGTGCCCTTAGAAGAGTCAGGGGAGAGCTTGCTCCCCAAATGCTCCTTGCCACATGAGGATACAATGAGAAAGGAGCTGTCTCGAACCCAAAGAGGTCTCAGCAGAACCTGGCCATGCTGGCACCCTGATCTTCTAGCCTCCAGAACTGTGAGAAAGAAATTTCCATTGTTTATAAACCACTCAATCTATAGCACTCTGTTATAGCAGCTCAAACTAAGACAAAACCAAAATTGTCTTCACTCCCCCACAACAATTATTGTTTCCAAGATGTACAAAAACATTTTTCTACAAAGAAGACACAATTTTATTCAAAAGGAATATACAGCTTAACTTCAAGGCAAAATATAAACAGTAGTACTGATGGTTCAAGGAATTGAGAATAGAATTTGAAGTAAGTATAGGAAAAGAACTTGGGCCTTTTGATGGCTAATACAATGTTTTAATCACCACACCAGCAGCATAAAGATGGATATATGAGGCTTGCTGTAGATTAGAAAGCATTCTTAAATACAGTTGAAGTCACAGTTAAAGGGATACATCCTTATAAAATATTCATATACCAAAAGTATAAATTCAGTATCATGAGAAGGTACACAAGGAACTCTTTGACAAGACTAATTTTTTAAAAGAGAAGATATATGTTTCATATTAAAGTGAAAACACAAAAACATTTGTTATCATATTGAGTATTTCCTGTATTTACTTACTTATCAACCATTAATTGTTTATGGCTGGCAACGGACAAAGCTGGATATCTTTCTCTTGACTGCCAGTAAGAGACCTGAATTCTACTGATATTAATCGTGATGTACTGCTAGGGACCACTTAATAATGTTGAATGTGATTTTTGAGAATTAGATGGAAGTTAAGAGTTTAATATCTACACTATTCCTTTTCCTCTCATTTTCTAAAGATAAATTTTAACAAGGAAAACATGCAGATTCTGATAACAAGTAGAGATATCTAAATACCAAATATTTCAAATATTAAGGAGTACTTAAAACCTGAAACTGAATGCACTTTTTGAAAGGTTTTTTTTTTTTAAATAGACACATATAACTCTGAGTGTAGGGAGTGCTGCGGCATGGCACTCAGATCCCTTCTTCAGGACTGAGGTATATTCCTCCCAGCTACTGAGAATGTTGCAGTTGAAAGCTCCCAACTGAATGTGCAAAGCCATGGGCAGCTGTATCCAATGACTGGTTGATGTTGAGTCCCCCTTAAGGCTGGAAGGGCCATTCCAGCTTGAGAGCAGCCAGTGGTATCACTGGTGGGATGATCTGGGGATGTTGCTTTAACTGCATCTCAGTTCGGCTCCTTTTGCAACCCTTATTCCTTCATTTCCCTCATAGATATCGATCCTGAGGACATTGCTCAATAAATTGACTGCAAGCACATTTTCATCTTATGAGTCTGTTTCCTGGGGAAACCCTCCTAAGATAATGAGTTTGAAATAATCCTTTTATTCCCATGTGCCCATTACTCCAGTAGCTTACTTAGTGAATTAGCAGCATTCATAGCTAGACTTTTCAGAATATTGCTAGTTATAAGCCAATAAAGCCAATATTTTTTGAACAGAATATACTGAGATGCTCTTTGCTAAATTATAACTGACCTAGAAAAAAATCAATGCAATTAAGTGGCTGTCAAAAAAGGGTACTAAAAGTTAAATCAAAGAAAATAGAAAATGCATCTAGCAGGAATAACACAGTCAAAAATCAATGAATCTTATAGCACATATCAATGATAAAGGCAATAAAATAATCTAGTTAGCAACAAGGCATCATGATATCTTTGGGCGATAGTAAGTTAAAAGTTCAAAAAAATTTAGACATTCTCTGTAATTTCCAATAAGTCAGCTCATACTTTGAACATTTCTTTGCCTTATGAAACATATTTAAAACAGATTGCTTTCTCAAAAACTCCCTGAAGAAACACTGAAATTGCCATAATAAATAACCAAATATCAATTTCTCATTGATTTCACAAACACGTTTACCACTCTAGCTATATGAATTTAAATTGCTCAGTCACATAATGTAATGAAGCTTTATTTAATACCACAGGACATCCAAATTGATTTCTGTAATACCATTGCCTCCAGTTTTTATTGATGATTTTTCCCATGTTTTCCTTAATCAGTTTGACCGGTATTCACAAATTTGTACACAAAAATCCCATGTTATATAATTAAATAGCATATCAGCAAGAAATACATAAGTATTTTTCACATAGCAGAAGTATCAAAAGTTATCAAATGTACTGTATCTATTCACATAAATTCTGTAAGTTGTCTAATATCTATTAGAGCATCTGCAACCAAATTACCTTTAGTTTTATGACACCCTCTGCTTCTGGAATTACAACAATATTGCAATACTGTCAAAAAGAGAACAGTTCCCTCTCTACCATCTCATTCTGAATTATCTTCTTCCCTACTCATCAGAAAAAAAAAAAAAAAAAAAAGGAGATGGAAAGAAACACCTTACACCTTCACAGTCATGGAAGTAAACCTACCAAAGATCAATGACAAAAATAATAATGGAGATAAGACACAGTCAAATCCTCTCTCTCATACGACTGTTGCTGCCCTAACTCAAATCCTCATTATTTCTAACTTGGATTATTTTCACTGTCTCACAGTCACTTGCCCAGTCTGGAACACTGGTTATCCACCCACATCAATCATCCCCAAGAACAACTCTTACTGTGTCACACTCCTGAACAAAAACTTTCAATGGCTCTCTGTTGCCTAGAGCAAAACTTCCAAATAGGGTGGCCACAAGTGAATAACAGATGCTTGGAGATATTCATCCCCTCAGTTCTTCTTGACATAGGATGGGATCTGGGGCACCTAGCAAGGGCCTAGATCAGTTGCCTTCAATTGAGAGTGGCCTCTTCCAGTGGCCACAGTGCCCATATTTGCATTATCATTGTCATTTGTGATGCATTGTTTTGCGACTTTACTACATCCCCATTTCTACAGCATTGGCTTGTGAGACCTTCCCCAATCTCATCCACCTCCCATTTTAGTCACATCACTATCCTTTTGGGGACTTCACATTCCAGTCAAACTCCTCCTCTCTTGCTTTGCACCAGATTTCCTTGACTCTGTTTCCTCTTCTCAGAATACCCCTGCCATGTCGAAGTACCACAAACTGAAACAATAGAAATGGATTGCGTCACTATTCTGGAGGCTAGAAGTCCAAAATCAAGATGTCACCAGGATTGGTTCCTCCTGAGGGCTGTGAGGGAAGGATGTGCTCCAGGCCACCCTCCTTGGCTTGTAGATGGTCATCTTCCATCTATTCTTGTCTCTGTGTCTATATTTCCTGATTTTTTTATAAGGAAACCAGCCTAGGGCCCACCTTAATAACCTCATTTCGACTGGATTACCTCTGTGGAGACCCAAACTCCAGATAAGGTCTCATTGTGAGGTACTGAAGATTAGGACTTCAACATATGAATTTTAAGGGGTCACAATTCAACCCATAACAGCCCCTAATTCCCAATTCTCTATATCAACATCCTACTTACCCTTCTAAGGCCAATCAGAGGGCATGTTTTTCCATGACACTTTTCCTGATATGCCACCAGGAAGCTAAATTCCCTTCCTTGAAATATCTGTACTGTGGAGACAAATTGCATTTTAACCTCTTATACTAGTTATCTGTGTGTACATATCCTTGAAAACAGTAACTGTCTTGTTCAAATTTTTTAAATCATAACAACTAGCACAATAAATTATACACAATGACCACTCAGTGATTGTTTGTGGAATTAATAAATAACCAGCCATTTTAGTAATGACCTTGGTCACATAACAAGATGGAGAAGTAAAGGGAATGTCAAATATTCAGAAACATCATAAACCTCTAGACTTTGGGGTCTCTGACTGGACAATGTCTTAGTGATGAAATCATGATGGCTACACACAACTGCCATCAAGAATTTTCTATCTGTTCCATTTTAGACACCGATATGTGTAGATAACAAGATGACCTTTGGAGATAATCCAGGTTGAAGCCAACATGAACAAACACGATAGTTACATCATTCTAAAAATAAACATTCTTTTCTTTTGGCATGTCTAGATATGAACTAAGAAGCAAATTTTACACTCTTTCCGAATTGTACACATTTAGTTATACTCAATTGCCTATAAATCAGCTTAACAGTGACTATCGTTCCATGGTCTACTGGCTATCATTTTCCCTGATGGATTTAAACTTCTGCATTTTCCATTATTGGCCCACAGGTCAGTAGGCTGAATTGAGTACTTATCAACCATTAAAGGGGCATTTTCTCCTGGCTCCATTTAACAAAAAGGAGCTTCACAATATACAACATTTTCAAATTCTTCTTCCTAATATCTATCCATACAGATACTACCTATTCCATCTGCATGCCACAAAACAGTAGGTATAAAACCTGTTTCCCAATTGCCTCCCAAATTAAAAAAAAACAAAAAACAGTATATATTTTCTATTAATCAAACATGGAAATCAGAATAGAACTCTTCAGGAGAACAGAGTGGGACTTTGCCATGTCTAAGGGGTAATACAGATCCTTCCCTGAATGAAGCAGGTTTCAGAAGACATGGTAGAGATGCTCATATTGAAATTGGTCCAGTCAAGCCCCTCCTCCTCTGGAAACAAAAGGAAGAGAGGGAGTACAGGGTGGACCCAGGTCACCCATCCCCTGCTGGTTCTGATGTGTTCAGCAGTTCAGAAAGATTCTAAAAATGTGTAGGAGGTTGCCCCCCTGAGGAATGTCCCACCTTAAATCTGGCATGTGGGACATTTTATATGTGTAACTGGAGCACACTATCAGGTCAGAAGAACTTCCTGAAGGGTTGCAGGTGAGTGAGAAGGATTTGACCAATGACAGAGGCAAAATGATCAGGAGGTCTGCAAGAAGGAAGAACTGTTGAGCTCTGATTGCAGGGAGCAGTTTGTACTTCATATTACACAATAGTCTGGGTGTAAGTATTGCCAGATACACTAGTACTAATCATAGCCCCAAAATTTAGAACTTCAGGTGAATGTTGTCTTGACTTAGAGTCAGACATTCTAGGAGTATGTCATGAATATGGCAGGTGTTACAACTACTAAAAATGCATTTAGAATTTATCCTACAGTGATAGCCACACATGTACAACACTGTTTGTAATAGCAAAATACTGGAAATAACCAAGGCTGCATCAATACTGGATGAGTAAAAGAGACTATGATATGGCTATGGGATGTAATGCTACGTATGTGTAAGCAAGCATAAGAAGACTTTCCATGTAGTGGTGTGGAAAGTTCTCTAAGAGATACTACCATGTTAAAAAAATGTGGTGAAAGGGTATGTATATTTTTTTGTTTTTCTGTAAAACCACAAAAAAGGAGAAGTTAGAAATATAGATATATTGCTGATGATTTGTTTATACAGACTAAGCAAAGTTTAGTCTCAACTGATTATTCCATGGTGAACTAATATTATGCCATCCCTAGATTACCAATATTTTCAGTTGTTTGGAGAACTCTTGAATAATTATTATGTATTATTAATAACCTTATAAAGGCTTACTGGAAAACCTATTATCTTCTTTAATCATAAACGTTCATATATAACCAGTCACTATTTTGCTCCCATAATCTAACTATAAATGCAGAGAAGACACTATGCATGTATCTATGTCTACCATCACCTAGAGACTGTCCCCTACAGGGCTGCCTATACCTATAAATAGAAAGATACAAATTTTAAATCATACAAGTATAAAAACATGAGACAAGAGTCAAAGGGCAGGTTTTATGCAATGCCTTAGGATGTATTATTAAGTTCCCTTTTAAGTCTTTGTCTCATTTTCCATTTCTAAATTACTAAGACCTTTGAATGTCCTCCCAAGCTCATGTTGGAACTTAACCCCCAATACGGTGGTAGAAAGGGGGCCTTTAAGAGGTGATTGGATTGCAAGGACTGTGCCCTCCTGCATGGATTGATTCACTCATGGAGTAATGGGTTGATGTTTTAATGGATGGTTTGGACATGGTTCTGAGGCTTTATAAGGAGAATGAGTGACAAGGATAGCTCTCTCCTGCTCAGGTCATTCTTGCCAAGTGGCACCCTGCATCACTGTAGAATCACCACCCAGAAGGCCCTCCCCAGATGTGTTCCCTGAACCTTGGACTTCCTGAAGTCTCCAAACTGAAACAAATTTTGTTTCTTTATAAATTACCCAGTTTCAGGTATTCTGTTATAAGCAACAGAAACAGACTAATATAACCTTATTCTGGGGCTTTATCACCTGTTGCCTAGAATATTACAATGACTTCACTGGACTTCTTTTTCTTACATCTCTCTCTTCAGTGCTGATGTCATTCCTCCACAAACAAACAAAACATACTTGAAGGAAAAACCTTATTTTTATTTTAAATTAGATTCAGCAGAAAGTTCTCTGTTTGCATATTAAAACCCTCTGCAAACCAATTTACTCCATCCTGACTTCCCTATAATCCCCCCTTCCTCTCAATCAATCCTCCAAGGTAGATTTCCAGGTTGTACTATTCTCTATAAACTTCTCCCAGATTTTCCAGCTTTTGTTCATTTTGATCTTTTGATCTGGAATACCATATTGATCTATACAAATCAATGGTTTAACTGAGGTAGTCCATAGGCCAAATTCAAGCAGCAGATAGGTTTTGATCCCTAAATCAAAATCTATCTGCTGAGTATGCAGATAGATTTTGCAGAGTATGATCCCTAAGAGGAGGTTTAATATAAAGATCCCATTTCAAGCTTCTCTTTAAAATTTGGGAGATCTGACAACATTGGACCTCCATTCTATGAAGTCTATCATCTTCTGGCTAGGCCTATGAAGCTACCCCATCTATATTGCACATGTGCTCTTTGGTTCTCAATAGTCCCTACCCTGGAAGGCTTTATTTTACCTGCCTGCAAGCTCTCATAGGCATTTGAATGTGCTGCCCCTCCCCCAAACCCTGGTGTCATTTAAGGCATAGTTCAAATCTTCATTAATTATTTTGACCTGCATTGATATCTTTTGAAATTGTATAGTAAGAGAAATAGTCACAGAATTTTAAAAAATTATTCAACTGCACTTGTATCAAAAGACATCAGTTATGAGATGCAGTTTTTCCATTAGTATTGGTGATATTTCAAAAGCATTTTAGCCTCCAGTTTTGGTTATGGCAGAGAAATCAATACTCCTGTGTGCTCCAAGTGATAACATAAGTTGGCAGAAATATTCTGGTGGTCAGCTTGTCAATACTTTTAAAAATTCTGAAAATGAACATACTCTTTGATCCAATAAATATGTTTCTGAAATATGTTTTGAGATGATTGTTCAAGTGGGCTAAGATGTATATACATGGGTGATTACAGCACTTTTTTCAACAGCACAGATTAGAAACAAAATAAATGCCCAATTTGAGGAGTTAGGTTAAAATATAGCACCTTAATACAATGGTCTACTATAAACAATTAAAATACAGTGAGACAGAAGATAACATATTGTGGATACTGGTGTACAGAATGCTGTACATTTCTCACGTAGGTGTAGTGTGTATATGCATATGTTTGTGCTTCTAAATCTTAGTCAACATGAACTTCTAGCCAACTATTGATGTTGCAGATGCTTATTTTTTACAGTAAAACACTCTTTGTCAATCCCTTTAATTGTTTCCAAACATCGTCACCATAAAAACAAAACAAACCTAAATTAGAGACTTTAAAGAGTTTGGAGAAGGCACTAGAGTTGCATAAACATTAGAAAATGATTTAAGCAAATGCTGTACAAGAAAGCACACTTACATGGTAACCACTGTCATATTGCATTTGTCCAAAGCTGTACTTGACTCACATATACCATTAGGACCAAGGAGAAAAAGTCACTGATAAAAGAAAAGATTACACTTGAGGTGAATCATGAACTTAATTGTATTCCCTTCATTTTAAAACATAAAATGCCATAATTTGCATTTAAGTCCTGATTGGTAGAGAGAAAAAAAAAAAAAAAAAAAACACCTGTCTATTTAAACTTTGGATTAATATCCATATCAAGGTATAAAAACTCCCCTACCCTGTCTTTCTTTGGCGGGAACATCTGACACGAAGCAGGAAGCAGTCAAAAGTCATTTAGGGACTGACATTGACATAACTTTGCCACAAGCAACTAAAGCAATTACCAGGGCTGGTTTGGGCACAGCTGAAACACCTTGATAAGGCAGCAGTGAAAAATGACACATCACACAAACTGAATGGTTTCATCAGCACAACACTAAATCAGCATGTATGTCTCCAACACTCCTCATTCTGTCGATAATAGAATAATCAAACAGAAAGGAAGAGTGTTGCCTTCAATTTCTGCTGACAGACGGAAATAGAAATAAAGTGATACATGCCTGTGTTGTGTCTTTCAAATGTATTTTAGCCAAGATGGTTTCAACTTGGTGTTGCATAAACCACTTCATATTTTGAACCAGCACAGTTTGTAGTTAATAAGCACCAGATAAGAAGAGACTATATTTATTTGATTGCTCATTTCATCGGAAACAGTGATGTTTAATACACTTAAAAAAAACTAAATCTGAAGATGGACACAAAATTAATCCCATCTCGAGTTGATGGAAACCTATCTATTTTAGAAAGGATATAATAAAATATGGTCCCAAGATGAAAATTTTGATTTAGGGCTTCTAGGAGACAACTCTATTATAGAAATCATGATATGACATTGTTTAAAGACAATCTTTACTGCAAAAATTGATGTTTACTAAATAAAAGTGAAATTGTCTTTCTACCACACTCAGTGTGATGACCTAAATCTTGATTGACAGGTGACCACAATGTTTTATTACTTCCACTTTGCACCGTTCATCATTCACTTGGTTATCACTAATGCTGGTCTCTTCCCCCAGCTTCTCATCCAATGCAGCCAGACCCTGTCCCCTAATCCTCCTTCTCTGTAATTCATCTTCTCAGCAACTCCCATCCTCCTACCTTAAACATTACACCTACGCTCATGGGCAGAAAATTGAAACACAAGCAGACCATAAATGCTTATACATGATAATGTTTGGGGTCCAGTGTACTCCAACACTGCTGAGTTCATGGTATAATAAACTGCTCCCATGCTGTGGGAAAAACAAAGATTTTATAAAGATAAAAAAGTAGGAAACCAAATATGCATCACTTGGAAAAAGTCAAAAGAAACCCTGAAATTTATAAATTCCATTTATGTAAAAAAATTATATCTTTTCATATTTTGTTTATAGACAATGTGGGAACATGTCCTCTTATATGACCATAATCACCATGCTTAAAATTTTAAAATACAAAAAAAAAAAAAGAAAATAAAATTGTGCATTTAATGAAAATTCACTTTACTTTGACATAGAATAATAAAAATGAGAAGTACAGTCATGCATTGCTTAGCAACGGGGATACGTTCTGAGAAATGCATCATTCAGTGATTTCGTTGTGCACACATCATAGAGTGTACACAATCCTAGACAGTATAGCCTTCTGCACAACTAGGCTACATGGCACAGCCACTATAATCTTGTGAGACCACTGTTGTACATGTGGTCTGCCGTTGATTGAAACATCATTATGTGGTGCATGACTATATGTGAAATGGAAGGGACTTTAAGTGATTATTAAGTCACTCCCCAGTCCAGAGACAAGGCAACATTAAATAATCCCAGGTGGAACATGAATCCATTCTCCTTCTAAGCCCTTTTGTATATCCTTCATTCTATGTGATTTCAAATTGAAAAATTAAAAGGTCAGGGACAATGTGGATTTGTGAAAAAACAACTGACCACATCTTGGGGGAGAAATGATCTAGAATTCAAACTTTTCCACTCCCTTGGCATTTTCCCTTAGAGAACTAGTCTCCGATCTCCACCCCCCAGTGAAGGACTCACTGACACTGGAATTACTTTCCACCTCCTTCTTCTTGCCTGTGAGATGGGTGGTGTCTGCACCTAACCACCGCTATGCTCCTCACACTCACTACTAACTCTTCGGTCTACTCCCTCCACCTTGATATTTATTTTCTATAAACCTTTTCCATATTTGGTTTTCAAAAATACTTTCATATTTTCTAGGCATGTTATTACTTTAAAACCAAACTAATAGTAGAAAGATCTCCTGTTCTTTCTAGGAACAACTGGGAACAGAACTCAAAGAAGTCAGGGAGACCATTAATGAATTTACTTCATTGAAAATATTTTGGAGTCAATATATTAGCATAAGAAGCATTAATTATGAGCCTGTATGATGGCATTTTCACTAAAATATATTAACTGACTTTATTGTCTGATATATCATTTCACTACTGTCTACTCAGAAACTATATAAATATTTGATTTTATATACATACCTGATTTTATATCTATCAGACACCGAGATTTTATGTATATCTGATTTTTTATATATCAGGCACTAAGAACACTGTTTGAGAAAGGTCCAATTCAGTTTTTATTTCCAGTTTTAATGTGCTGTATAAAAAGAGGCAGATAACACAGGGAAACCTATACATTTTTTAAAGGAAAAATCCAATTTTACTCTCCTTATTTTACTTTCTTTTTCTCCATATCATCAAAAAAACATACTTTAATTTGGCTCTCAGTGAACTGACATGCTTACTTAACTGAACAGCAGTTTTGCCAGTAGAGGCCAGATAACTAATATCCATGGTAAAATCATTTCTGATGTGTTTTTGACTCATGAAAAACCTGCCACAGACACTACAGACTCAATAGTTATATTCAAATATTAGCTGGAATATATTTGGAATTTTTCTTAAGCTCATATAGGGCTGCTAAAATGAGTCCACACATCATCAGCTACTTTAAAATAAAAATACCAAGAACCCAATTCTATCAACTAAATGCATAAATAGTCTAATACTTTTTTCTTTTATATTGTTTGCTCCTTGTTCTTCAAAATATATTTTTAGAAATTCTTTAAAGGCATTATTAACAATAGGATTAACTGAACTAATCATAATGGCATCTTGCAGAATTTCTTTATGATGAGCTATAGATTAAATGCCAACAGGCCAGTGCAGATATGCCATACTGCCATGAAAAGCATGCCCTGCCGCCATGGAGTATTAACATGTCAGCTAACCTTTGGTCCTTTCCTTATATCCTTGGCTATTTCTTCAGCATAACCAATGTACCAGGCAGTATGCTGGCAAAGAAGATGGAGCACAGTCCTGACTAAAAGGATATGGGGATTTTGAAAAGATAACCATTCGATTGTGTTGAACCCAGTTTGTCAAACACATACAATCGTGGAAACCCCTTTAAAGTAAAGAAATTTACAACAGGCTGACCTAGTTGTTTATGGAGCACACTTGGGGAAATACTGCTGTAGGTAGTGAGAGAACATTGAAAGACTTTAAGCAGATGGTTTTAAAAAGGTCCTTTGCCTTGCCAATAGTGTAGAAATGAATGAAAACAGATCAAGACTACAGAGAAGGAACCTAGGCAGGAGGCTTTGCTCTTTAAAATTAGAGTGCAAAAGGCAATGGCTTCTAAGACCCTTTCAGGGTTAGCATCCCATGATACTAAAAATAAAGTCATTTAAAAATTGATTTCATAATCATCTTGAAATAAATACTGCTAATGAATAATGAACATTTGGGTCTTTTAAATGTATTTCATCCTTTTAAAGGTAACCTGTACAATGAGCTACTCTACTACTGAAGCAGAGACTATAAAACCATTGCCGAGTCAGATATACTACTTTGAAGCATTTATGACATTTGGGGATGCCTCTCTAAAAATCACAATAAACTTATCATGTTAATGTTCAATTCCTTTTTATATGGATTATTATTACTGTTTTTTCATTTTAGCTACCCCAATCTATTATGTAACATTATATCTTGCTGGCAAATGTCATTTTCACTCTCAGACATAATTTTTATGACCTTTCAATCAATTTGTAGGACTTAAATCATAGACATAACATCTGGCCATATGCATAATTTTGCCAGACAATCAATGTTGTTGAAAGCAAATTTTAAAGCCATTCAGTGACTCTCTTTCAAGTAATTATTTAGAACATTTTTAAAAATCAATGTTATCTGAAAGAATCTGTGTGAAACTAACCAAAGCATGGCATTCATATCATCACCTCTTTCTGAGTCCCATAAGGGCATCTAGTGGAATACCGACACCCGAGACTTTTTAAGAGGCTTTCTGAGTCAATATTGATGGTGGAAACCTAAGAGGAGAGACTCTACTGGGTGTCACTGTTACATTATGAGGCTTTATTATTGGCAAGCAAACTGCCTAGGAGCTAGTAAGGCCTGGTTTATTGGCTGTAAAAGTATACATCCCAAAGGAAGACTTAACTGCACTCAAGTCCTTAATGGATCACCTGTTGGTTACATTTCCAATCTAGTCTCATTGTGTGAACTATAAGAGAGTGCTCAAACTACTGAAGCTGATAACAGCAAATCAGGTAACCACAACTATTCCTCTTTGAAATTAAAAACAGCCTAGCAGGCAAATATGCTGCTAAATATTTTTAGGTAGGTAGGTACCTCTTACTAATTGTGTTAACATCTGTATCAGTTCTGATATTGGACAAAGGCAACAAAAATCTTCATCGGGGAAAAGACTGCCTCTATAAGAAGTGGTGCTGGTAAAACTGGAAATCCATATGCAGAAGAATGAAACTAGAGATGCACCTCTCACCATATACTAAAATCAACTCAAAATGGATTAAAGACTTAAGTATAAGACCTGAAACTGTAAAATTACTAAGGTAAAACGTAGGTGAAACACTTCAGGAACTAGATCTGGGCACAGACTTTGTGAACATGAGCCCAAAAGCACAAGCAGCAAAAGAAAAAATAAACAAATGGGACTATATCGAACTACAAAGCTTCTGCACAGCAAAGGAAACAGTCAACAGAATGAAACGACAACCTACAGAGTGGAAGAAAATTTTTCTTACCTATGCATCCAACAAGGGATTAATATCCATAATATACAAGGAACTCAAGCAATTACACAGTAAAAAAACCAAAGAACCCAATTAAAAAATGGGCAAAGGAGCTGAATAGACATTTTTCAAAGGAAGACATACAAATGGCCAACAGGTACATGAAAATATGCTCAACATTACTTGTTATCAGGGAAATGCAAATTAAAACTCCATTGAGATACCACCTCACCCCAGTTAGACTAGTGATAATACAAAAGACGGTGAATAACAAATACTGACAAGGGTGTGGAGAGAAGGGAATATTCCTGCACTGTTGGTGGGACTGTAAACTAGTACAACCACTGTGGAAAACAGTATGGAGGTTTATCAAACAACTACAGATAGACCTTCCATATGATCCAGCAATCCCACTTCTGGGTATATACCCAGAGGAATGGAAATCATCATGTCGAAGGGATACCTGCACTCCCATGTTCATCACAGCTCTGTTTATAATAGCCAAGACATGGAACCAACCTAAATGTTCATTGATGGACGATTGGATAAGGAAATTGTCGTATATATACACCATGGAATACTATTCTGCCACAAAAAAGAATGAAATTCTCCCATTTGCAACAACATGGATGAGCCTGGAGAAACTTATGTTGAGTGAAATAAGCAAAGCACAGAGAGATAAATACTACATGTGCTCACTCATAAGTGGGAGCTAAGAGGGAAAGAAAGACCACAGTGGTGCGTTGGACTTGCAGAGGGAGAGAACATGCCTAAGGATACAAAGTAAAGTGGGGGAGATGAGGTAGAGGGAGGTTGATTTGGGATGATTGGGTGGAGGACATGGGATACAAATGCAATTTGTGATAATTGGCATGCTGCCAGCATGGATCTGGCCTTCACATCTTGGGCATGAGTGGTGAGAATCAGCTTTGTATCTCATGAATATTCATAACCAATAAAAAGCCCAAAACTAAAAAACATCTGTATCAGTCTCTAATGAACTAATCAATGCTTGCCTTCTGCCCCTCATAGAACACTCAATACTATTTTTCAATTTCAATAAGTTAAAATAAATGATACCACAGCAAAACAAGCTTGGAACTCCATTTGCATTTGTGTGACTCTTGTCACACAAAAAATGGTGATTGGACAGGTAATAAGAATTTTCTACAAGACCATGTCACATGATCTTGAGCAGGGCTCAGTCTGAGAAAAACCTCTCATAATCTTGAAATAAGTCACAGTAGTATGATCTCAAAATGAAAGACTCTTTAATTTAAATAAGAGAAAACATCTTTGTCACACTGTCACCTGGATCTTGGGCTGAATTCCGTTACATGTATCTATGTGTTTCCAAGTAAGCACTCTATATGTACCATCTGTGTTAGTTTCCTAGCTCTGCCATAGCTAATAACCACAAAACTGGGGGGGTTTTTTATTAACAAAAAGTAATCCTCTGACTGTTCAGGTGGCCAAAAGTATAAGATCAAGGCACCAGCAAGTCTGCGCTCTCTCCATAGGCTCTACAGAAGAATCCTTCCTTGCCTTTTCCAGCTTCTGGTGGCTCCAGGAATTTCTTGGCTTGTGGCTGCATCCCTCTAATCTCGGTTTCTGTCTTCACATGGCCTCCTCCTTTTTGTGTGGCTTCTCTTCTTGTGTTTTTTAATAGTGACACGTCAGTGGATTTAGGTCCTACCTGGATAATCCAGGAAGGATGATCTCATCTCAAAATCCTTAACTTAATTTCATTTTCAAAAAATTCTTTTTCCAAACAAGGTCACATTCACAGGTTCTCAAGATTAGGACAAGGACATGTATCCAATTAACACACTACACCATGAGACAAAAATTATTTAATATCATTATCAAAGCTCCCAAAGCTCAAATATTTCTCTTTAGCACTTCATACTTCAAAAAGTATTAATTGGCAAGTTTTTAAAGAATTAGAAGAACTTCATGACTATTTTCATAAGGAAAGAGAAAGCATATTCCATTTGGCTCATCTGATATCAAGGCAAAGATGAAGCTGTCTTGAAGCCTGTTAAAAGTAGTTTACAGCTGAGACCAGGAGTCAAGAATATGTGACCACCTTTCTTGCAAAATTTCATGCCAGGCAGAAATTTTCAGTGAGGGCCACAGAGCTTTCTCATTTCTAAGAGGAACTAGAAAATGTGGCAAAATCATAAGAATAAGCCAATTCTCCCCAAGTCACCAATAATTGTACATATCATGCATTTCAATTCTAAGCTAACCTCAAAATCTTCTCACTGCTCCATCCATACAAGTCAAATTGATAAGATTTTGAAATGCAAGAAATTTATTTTTAATGTAAAAAGTAAAATTTAAAAGAACCCACAATTTTATATGTCACTTAATTGATCAAGTTCTAACTCCTGAAGTTGAGTTTTCCCTGATACATACTAAACTGTTTAAGAATCCCTGCTGTGACTTAATTCATTTATATAAATTGGCAGTGCTCAGAAAATGGTCAGAATAAAAATCATTCTACAAACAAAGAAACAAAAAAATCCAAAATTTCAGGCAAAAGGACAGAACTCACCATTCAAATAAACAGGCATCGCTCTACACAATGGGGATTGTCCTAGATGATGGATTATTTTTTTTCTTTCTTTGATTTAGGCCACCTGCAGTTGTTTGGTTTTTATCATTAAGAATTTGAGATATTCTAGCAATAACTTTCACATAATATGGCTTCTCGAGAAAAATTCCACCTCTTCTGTTATATTTAGACCCAGCATGTATTTCAATAATCCTCAAGGAGATAAGAAGTGTTTAACTATAGTTAGACAAATAGCTTCTATTTAAGCTGCTCTTAGGTATATACCAAAATAGACAATATATTTTGACCAAAAATGTCTCTTAGCTACCAGTTTTTATGCTCAATGTATCCACAAAATAGAAACTAAGGGGGAGAAATTGGACCCATGTGTACTGATCTCTTTTTTTCCAACATAGCACTATTCTAAGAGTTTGAATATGGGGACTACATTATTTCATATTTCTACTGTCTTTGAAAGGAAGTTATATTACTATAAATTATTAAAATAAATAAGTATGAATAATTGAAGTGAGATTTCCACCGTTAAATTTACAAAGTTAAAGGTTGGCAGACAGCATAAACCACAATGTGCTGGCACTTTCTATTGGGCCAGAGTTCCCTTAAAAATGATTTATAAGATGTCTGTTGTTGATAGCGTATAAGCCTTTAACATAACACTAATCTAACTCTGATAAGCTGATTTTAGTGAAGAGAATTATTGAGTTTCTTACTTGGTTGGTTTTAAAATAAAATAAAAACACACCAAAGAATAAAAGATGTTGTGTTTTTATATGAGTCAAATATACTTTATTTCAGGTATTACCATCATCATCATCATTACGATACGTATCACTTTGGAAATGTTTTCTATATGAGACAGTTTGTTAGGTGCTTTGTATATTACACTACTGAAGGACATTATCCCATGACAACATGGTGAACTAGGCACTTTTGTCACCCCTGATAAAATGGATACTCAGAGGACTGTGACTTTCCCAGCCAGATTTCAAACCTAGCACCAAGGTATTACAATTCATTTGATCTTCAGAAAAAACTTAGCAGCTATAACCATAAACATCTCAGTTAAATACTGTCTTTGACTTTAGTAGTAAAGAAAAAACATGATGTAAATTGAAAAATCAAATTTAAAGCCTCAGAAAATCAAAACTGTTAGATATAAAAGATACCTATGCATTGGGAAATTTGGTGGCAAGAAGCTGTAAGTTCACGTAGAGATTTGCAACTTATATCACCATGTAGGATACATTTAATAAAACACTGGGGAGTTTTTCGCTAATAGTAACCAGGAAAATGTTTTCTCCAGCACTTGATTCCCTCTCCTAAATGCAGATGTGTTCAGTAAGGGAAGCTACATGGAAAAGCAAACAATAGCTACTGTTCATTTGATGCATATCATATGCTGACCTTACTGCTCTGCTCTTTCTCTCTTTTTTTATTATTTAATTTTTACATTTAGAAATTAAACCATTTCCCTAATTATTAAGCAGAGCCTGACTTGAGGGCGTAGTATGGAGCACTTAGTAGGTTTTCAATATTAATTGAATGAATACATGACTGATTTTTAGCCACATTGAGTGGAAGATCTGATTTATGTCACATATCATTAAGGTGCTCAGGCAAGATAGGATGAAGTAATTTTGCCCCTTAGTTTTTGACTTACATACATGACAAGATTTAAATCACTGCATCAACACAAGCATAGCACCAGTTCTTCAGCACTTCAAAAGGTCACATTCTACGAGGTTTCCTGACCTATTTCCTCTCCTAGTGCTTATAGGACTTCTATTTCTATTAGTAACAGCTTTCATGAAATGCTATTCTTTACCATAACCCAATATATCCTTATTAAATGCTATATTTTATCTTAATTCTGCATCTTTTTATTATAAACATACAAAACAAATATTAGGAAATGCAGAAAGTCTTTTACTACACAAATGCATGTTTGTGTGCACATACACTCTCGAGCAGTTTCTTTAAATCCTTCCAGAAGTGTCTGTGTACACATGCTTATCTCTCTATATAGTTATCTATGGATATATATTAATATATAACCCCCCACACATAAAAACACAAATGAGATTGTATTATACATATGCTTCTACAAATTGATTTTCATAGTCATTAATATATCTTGAACCTCATTTCAAATCAGCACAGTTCTTTTTCATGGCTACAGATCATTATGGATGTACCAATATTTATTTACCATTCTTGCCATTGATTAATTAGGTGTTTCTAGGTGTTTTCTATCACAAGTAATAATGCAATAAACATTCCCGTACTTAAAGGTTTGCATATTCATGAAAGTGTATGCCTAGAATAAATTTTTAAAGTACAATTCCTGAGCCAAAGAGTGTGTGTGAACACGTGTGGGTGCTTTACCTTGATGGCTGATGGGCCCTCTGAAAATAACGATGCTATGTTCACTCCAAAGAGAAACACATGAGCGTTTCTCTACATTTCTTCAATACTAAGAGTAACAACTTTTTAAATTGTTGCTAATATGATAGATAAAAAATGAATTATTATTACTCTTTTCACTTTAATTTCTGTCATAACTTGAGATTTTCTGTATCAGAATCTCCTAATTCAGAATACCTAATCCAAGTGGGAAAAAAAAAAGTTCACAAAGTGGCTGACTGTTGTAGTGTACAGTGGCTGACTGTAGCAATGACAGAAACGTGTAATAGTCATGACATCTGAAACATTACGTATGTTTTACTTGTTTATCTCTATAACATAATAGTGCTTTTCTAAAAATCCATCCACATCTACTGCATTTGCCTAGCCTATTTCTCATAACAAGGGAAATACTGATACTCAACAACAGTTTACTTGATGACAGACACCTACATACGTGCTTAAGTTAAAAAATAAAAACAAAAAAAGGCTGAATCCCTTGCACTTTCTGCAGGTCTATAGCTGGGTTAATGGACTTTTTAAAAGCATGATCTTGAAAGATGAAAATACAAGTTACATGCCTGAATAATCACACCACGTGATGCTTACATACTCCAGAGTCTGAAAATTGCTCCCTACATTATTATATTATTTAAATTATTTTTATTTAAAATAAGTTAAAATATGTAAACTTATCCCCAAATACTTGTCATGTTTTGTGTTTACCAAATGACTTTTATTTGCTAAATGATTTACAAACATTTTAAGCAAAATTCAAAAACATATGAAATAATACTGTCTAGTATTATTCCAGTAGAACATAACAAAGAAACAACTAATACTAAGAATGTTACTAACTCAAGCTGCAAAACTAGAAAGTGCACAGAAAAGACTGAAAGTCTGCATTTAGGACCTCAGTGCTCTTGCCTCCCCTTGCTCTAGAATTTTGTAATATTTCAATACATATATATATCAAATCAGGGTAATTAGCATATTCATCATTTCAAAAACTTATCATTTCTTTATGGTGAGAACATTTAAGCTTTACTCTCTACTTCTATTAGCTCAACTTTTTTTTAGCTCCCACATATGAGTGAGAACATGTGGTATTCATCGTTTTGTGCCTGTCTAACTTCACTTACATAATGTCACCCACGCTCATCCATGTTGCTGAAATGACAGGATTTCATTATTTTTCATGACTGAGTAGTATTCCATAGTGTATATAGACCACACATTCTTTATTCATTTTTTGATGGACACATAGGTTGACTCCGTATCTTGGTTATTGTGAGTAGGGCTGCAATAAACATGAGGGCACGGATATCTCCTCGGTATGCTAATTTCCTGTCCTTTGGATAAATAACCAGTAATAGGATTGCTGGATCATATGGAAGTTCTATTTTTGTTTTTGAGGAGCCTCCACTCTGTTTTCCATAATGGCTGTACTAATTTAGAATAATAAATTTCAGTGTTGGCAAAAGTCTTACAGCATCTGTTTTAGCTACTTTTGCAGATGAAAACACTTCATCTTATGTATTTTTATCTATATATGTAGTATAGTCCTTGCCATTAAGGAATAATTCTATTTAATAGAAAGATGAAGTGACTTGTCCAATTTGCCCAACCTCCTCATTGTGTAGATGTACAAGTTGTGTATAATTGTGTAGACCACGTTTCCCGACCCTGAAGAAGACAGAATACAATTTTACATTCACCCAAGCAACTGCTATCATTGCATTTGAATTCTCCATCATAGCAATAACTTAGATGCACTATAAGGTCTGTTATTATTTAGGAGCAGATCTGCCTTAGGGGAAGATATATCTATCAGGCAGAGTAGAGGTATGTAATAAGATTCAAAACACAAACATTAAGTATGTCTCTTTAGTAGATCTTTATTAATGTCTCAGCACCCTTCGGGTTAAAACAAACATTTAGTGGGGAAGGAAAATCACTTTATATGTGGACATTCACTTGGCAAATATTTTGTAAATGCTTCTTCTACCCAAGGTGCCACACTAGGGTCTACATGGGATTGCAGTTCATGGCAAAGAAGTGATGAGTCCTCATGATCTGAACAGCTCCATGCCGTATCAACCTGTATCGCTTTATGAAATTTTCCAGGAAAAACATTATTATATGCCATGGGAACCTTTTCACGGTCTAACTTTCTATTCTTGCTGTCGGTCTCTGAGTTCCTTAAAGAAAGGATGTTTTTTTTTTCTTTTGTAACCAGTCCATGGCATAGAGTATTTTTCCAAGTAAACATTTGTTAATGTTTAGATGAATGAATCAGTCCTACCTCAAGTCCTTCTTCTATTACAGTGATTCTTAACCCTGGCTGTACATGAGAATCATCTGGTTAACATTAAAAAGCGTGATACGCTCACCGGATTCCACCAGAATTCTGACTAACTTAATTGATTAATCAGGGCATGTGCCTAGGTTTTTGTTTTTGTTTTGTTGCTGTTCTTAAAACGTTAAATTTGATTCTATTTCTTTGATTATCTGTGTGTCTCTTTAGGACATATTGCTACAAAGACATCAAGTTCAAAATATTATAAAACCAGCAAATGAGGAATTGCTACTTGGAGACATACCCTGGTGGAAAATATTCTCAAACTGACACTTCAATTGAAAGTTTAACTTTAAATGTAGAAGTATTTTAATATCTCTGTTTCTACCTCCCTTCTCCCCACCCCCCACAATAAGAAACTATTAGCTTTCAGGGATTATTCATTAGCCTGGATGAGTGACTACAACAAATAATGTCAAATGCCATGGGTAATTCTGGGTACTCAAGCATTTATGAATGACCAAGGATTTGGGAAGGACTAAGGAAAAGGAACATACATTAAATTAAATTAAAAAGAACTGATCACAAGCCTGGAGCCAAAGAGCAGAAACAAGAGTTGGACAGATGATTTCTGCCTCACATATGGTGATGTCAGGGCGATATAAGGATAATATACAAGGATGTCTCTCTGAATAGCTTGGGGTAC
Source organism: Cynocephalus volans (assembly GCF_027409185.1). Classification (NCBI taxonomy): domain Eukaryota; kingdom Metazoa; phylum Chordata; class Mammalia; order Dermoptera; family Cynocephalidae; genus Cynocephalus; species Cynocephalus volans. The sequence goes on from NC_084466.1 coordinate 18,880,450, forward strand.
TGGCACTATGCCAACCAGTGTTAGTAGGGCAAAGCTAAGTTCTAGTTTAGCAACTAACCATGGCTACGGTCTTTGAAAAACAGCTAGCCCAGACATGAAAGGACTCTGGGGTTATCTGAACACAACACAGGGTCCTTCACTCTGCTCTGTGCAAGGCTATTCTACTCAATTCATTACAAGACACACTCTTCAATGGCCAGCCCATGACAAGGGTCCATGCGAAAGTCTCCTGTGAAAGAGGATTCATCTGTAGTAATGATTTTCTACCCTTGCCCCATAAATCCTTGGCCAGAGTATTCTTATGCCACTCACAAAATTTGCCGACTATAAAGCACAATTCAGCACAATTTCCCTCAGAGATAACATTATCATGTGGCCCATTCCTCTTTCAGTAGTTGTGAAAAATTACTCTTTCACCCAGGCTTCCCTGGAGCTTATAGCAAAACCAATGTCCCAATCCCTAGCCTGCTACTTCCTATTGGTAATTTATGTAACCTTTGTGTGTCTCATCTTTCTCCATTTCAAACAGGGCTTAATACAGCACATTACCTTTACAAAACACTTGTCACATGCTTTTTTAGCGCACATCATTTTTGACCGCTATTCTCTCACGTGGGCATTCCTGTTTGCCCATATTACAGATGAGTCTATTAAGTCTCAGAGAGGTTCAGCAAACATTGCCAGCTAATATGTTGTAGAATCAGGATCAAATCATAGCCTCCTCATTGCAGACACAGTGCCCTGTACTCCCCGACACACCCCCACTGAAAGCCAACCCCTTCTTCCATAGGAGCAAGGGTGCTTTCCATTTTTAGTCATCCCAGTGAGTCATGAGCTATGTCACCGAAGCTAACAGCCGGCTGCCAGTGCTTCATTTTAAAGGAAAAGAATAAATAGAAGCAGCACCTGTCAGGTTCCTTCTAAAGATCCCAATGTAAATGAAGGTGATCTCCTGGAAGACTGTCTTTAATGAGTTCAAAAGAGTTTTGCAATAATGCTTGGGTTCACATCCTTCTTTAGCATCTCTCACCCGGAGTCTAGATCTAGAGACAGCTCTAAACAAGAACAGAAGAGTTTCCCAGAGGTGAATCCTAAAATGTAAATTGTATGCAAAGACTACAAAGTGTGAACAGATTGAACAAACAGATTGGTTCTCAAGGACAAAGCTTGAATTTATATCTTTCCAGAATCACAGGGCCATGGTTTTGTAAAACTAAGCTAACTAAATCTTAATTTTCTGGAAGTGTTTTTATGTCAGGACTTAACTACATTCAAAGAGAACAAGAAACAATTTAACACTTTAATCACTGCCATTTCATTAGAAATACTGTAAACATGTTAATCCATGATTTACTGACCTTCTCCAAAAAGTTAAATTTCTATATACCTCAACAGACTATTAAAACATACATATGGAAGAAAGCCAAGGATTGAAAAATTACTTTGACAGCCTGGCAAATTGGCTTATAAGTAATTTAAAAGCTCTATTTTACTTCCTAAATTGTCTTGGAAATGAGAATTTTTAACTCAGTCCTTTTGAAAATGTTTGATTTCTTTTTTTTTTTTTTTTTGCAGCTTAGGAGACTATTTAGCATAATAAAAATAGGTACAATATTTTACATTCAAGACAGGAAATTATTATTTTTTCATATTTCTATCCTTTCAATTACAAAAGTAATGCCATGCTGACTACAGGGATTCAAAGAGAACTGTTTGAAGCTTCTGACATACAATGAATGGATACCCCCTGTCCTTACTCCAACACAATCTCACACTCTCAATATTAATCTAGACTGTTAAACATATATATTTAAATATGTATTCATATCCTTTCTTACTTGCAAAATTGATTTGCAAGTTAAAAATAAAAATATGTTTATTCTAAGTTACACATTGAGACAGTACAGTGAGTCACACAGATAATGAAATAGGTAATGAAGTCAGACTATCTAAAGGAATCCTCATTTTGTTAGTTCACAGATTAGAGGCCATGGTCTAATTACTTAATATCTCTGTGTCTCGATTAACTCATGGATAAAATGAGGATAATTTCAGGTGAGAATTAAACAAGATATTACATGTAGTGCATTCCCAGTAGAGCCCAGAGTATTATATAAGTACTCAAGAAAGACTGAATGTACATAGTTATTATGAGTGACCTGCATTGCTCCTTCTTTTTTAAAATACTCTATCAATTAAGAAAATTATAGGTTAGTAATTTGATTGTCAAGTGACTCAATTCAGGTCATATAAAATTAGGATGACCAATCCTCCTGGTTTACTCAAGCGAGGGAACTAAGCTCCTGGGATTCAGGACTTGCAGTGCTATAACTGTTGGTGTTAGGATTCCCGGGCAAATCTGGAGGAGTTGGTCCCCTGAGTAAAACAGAAGAGTAGCAGTGGGAAAGAAACCCAGGAAGTAAAAGGCATTTAGTTGCTGATGTCTTTAGACCATCCTTACATGGTTATACATCAGAAATAGCATCACTATCAGCTTTTTCTCCAGCCCCCAAGAACAATCATTCTCATTAAGTCAGGTCTTTCCTGGAAAGGGTTCCGCCTGTACTTCAAGACTTAAAACTGCTTGTTTCAAGAGTTTAGTTGTTTTGTGCTTTCTACTCCAGAATTTAAATACAGTATAAATAATATTAAAAAATTCTTCTTAGTTAAATAATTAGGAATTTCAGGATAGAAATAGAAACTACAACAAAGAATAATATGGGAATTCTAAAACTGAAAAGGAAAGTATCAGAAAAGAAAAACTAATTGTACAGGTTTAATAGCAGGTTGGAGATAGCAGAAGAAAGTCAGTGAACTAGAAGACAGATGAATAGAAAGAATTCAACCTCTGAAATGGCAATAATAAAGACTAAAGTAAAAAAAAAAAAATGATACTCAGGAAACTGTAGGATAATGTCAAATAAAATAACAAGCCCTTAGGAAAGTAATAATGAAATATAGACAAAACACAAATTACCAATATGAGGAATGAGAAAGAAAATATTACTACAGACCCTAATACAAATACTGAAAGAAAAATAAGTGCTGTCATGAACAATATTATGCTAACAAACTTGAAAACTTTGAAAATGGGCAAATTCTTTGAAAAATACAACTTACCAAAACTGAAGAAATTTGCATTTCCCTGATGACTAGTGAGATATCATCTCAACCCAGTTAGACTGGTTATAATAAAAAAGACAGAGAATAACAAATGCTGGTGAGGATGTGGTGAGAAGGGAATGCTCCTACAGTGTTGGACTATAAATTAGTACAACCGCTATGAAAAACAGTATGGAGGTTTCTCAAGCAACTACAGATACATCTTCCATACAATCCAGCAATCCCACTTCTGGGTATATACTGAGAGGAATGGAAATCATCATGTCGAAGGGATACCTGCATTCCCATGTTCATCACAGCTCTGTTTGCAATAACCGAGATATGGAACCAACATAAATGTCCATTGATGGATAAGTGGATAAGGAAACTGTGGTATATATACACCATGGAATACTACTCTGCCATTAAAAAGAATGAAATTCTCCCATTTGCAACAAAATGGATGAGCCTGGAGAAACTTATGTTGAGTGAAATAAGCAAAGCACAGAGGGATAAATATCGCATGTGCTCACTCATAAATGGGAGCTAAGAGAGAAAGAAGGAAGGAAAGAAAGACCACAGTGGTGCGTTGGACATGCAGAGGGAGAGAACCTACCTAGGGATACAAAGTGGAGTGTGGAAAAGGGGATGGGGAGGGAGAGAGGGATAATTGGGGGCATAATTGGGTGGGGGACATGGGCTATAATCACAATTTGTGGTAAAGGACATGCTGCCAGTATGGATCTGGCCATCACATCTTATGCATGAGTGTTAACAATTTGCTTTGTATCTCATGAACATTCATAACCAATAAAAATAAATAAAAATAAAATAAAATAATATAAAACTATTTCCTCCAATGAATTAAAAAAAAAAACTGAAGGAAGAAGGCAGAAAATCTGAGAAGCCTATATCTATCCAAGAAAATATATTTGCAATAATAATTACAAATCTTCCCATTAAGAAAACTCCCTTTTGTTTCATTGGTGAGTTCTATCAAACATTTAAGGAACAAATAATACTGATGTTACACATCTTCCAGAAAATAAAGGAGAGAAAATTTTCCAACTCATTTTATAAGGTCTGTTTAATCCTGATACAAATCTGACAACCATGTCACACAAAAAGAAAATCTACTGACCCATATTTTTCATGAACATGGATACAAAAATTTTCAATAAAATATCAGCAGAACTGACATGTTTTAATATTTAGTTAACAATAACTAAATATTAGCAATATACCAACATGATAACACATTATAATGACATAGAGCTTATCCAAGGAAGGCCAGGTTGCTTCAATATTTGAAATCAATCAGTGTAACACACCACATTAACAGAGAAAAAAGAAAAACCATAAGACCGTTTCAGTAGTTGCAGAACCAATATTTGACAAAAGATTTATATTACCAAACTTTGGCAAGAATATGGAACAACTGGAAATATGCATTTCTGGTAAGAATGCAAAATGGTAAGACTATCTTAGATAATAGTTTGTAATTTTCTTATGAAGTTAAATATGCTTACTATTTCACTGGAAATTAGTGAGCCAATAAACTTACTGTAATATATTAATACAATAGAAGGTTACTCAACAATTTAAAAAAAGAACTACTGTCCTATGCTACCACGTAGACATATCTCAAAAATATTTTGCTAAATAAAAGGAGCCAGATTCAAAACAGAACATACAATATCTTACCCTTTACATGAACAGGTAAAAACAATCTATTGTGAGAGAGACCAGATTAGTGGTTTTCTGAAGTGAAAGTGGGAAGGAATGACTGGCTAAAAATGGGGTGCAGATGAATATTCAGAGGTGAGGGAAATATGCTGAGTCTTGATTTGGGAGATGTAACAGTGATAATATTTATTGAAACTCATCAAATTGTAAACTTAAAATGCATTTTTATGTAAATTAAATCACAATAAAGTGATTTACAGAAAAACCCCACTAACTTGGGAGTTATTTGGCTGGGTTCACAGCTAGTATTAAACATGTCCCCCTGAGTCCACACTGATAGCCATATCCTCTGGAATCAATGTCAATGTGAATTACAAAGCAGAGATGAGTCAAAACTGTGGTCAATCAGGCCATTGGGCCACTAAGGGGTAAAAATTACAGAAAATACAACAGTCTGAACAAAGTATAGATTACACAGAGAGATATAACATTATCTTCCACTGGGACATTTCAGTGTGATCATTATTGCCATGGTCAGGTATGGGAGAGAGAGCAGTAATGATGCAAAAAATGCTCCTTTCTCTACATCATTCTCATTGGTGTACTTACAAACTTACTCTAAGAAAACATTTTTATTTAGTATATATATATATATATATAACTTTTGCTAAAAATATTGATAACTATATATATCTTCCAAAATTACTGGATGACTTCCTTGCATTGATTTACTTGGTGACACTGTTTATATTAAACAAGTACATTTATTTTTGATTATTTCCTTCACAATTATTTCATAATTAGCTGAAATAATTTTAATCAATTATCAATTAATCAATTAATTACCTAATTTTCTAAAAGTTCTAAAGTACTTTATATAGGCCTACTCTTTTATATAATTCTACTTTTCCTTGTGGTTCCTTAAACAGTTTTAACAAAAAACTGACAGGCTATCAAATATGTTAAAATTTTATTTCTCACTGTTCATCTCCCTAGTATATAAATAATGAAAGTGGATATAACTACTAGCAGCATTTTAATTTTTTTAAGAAATATAGTGCATTTTTTATTAAAAATAATTCAAATTCATATTATATATACACACACACACACATATTTATTAAGGAAATTATCAAATTAACTATTCTATGACATGAATGCAATTCTTATACTATAAGGTCATCATTTGACATTTTGATGGAATCTTTGCCATAAAAAGATAACTAAGCTAATTTAAGAAAGCAAGTTTCACTTTTTGCTGTTGTTACATAAAGGCAAGGCTGCGGGACTTAACATAACATTTTTAGATTCCACTTGTGGCAGGTGTTGGCAGAAAAACTCGCTTCAATAGTTACTAGTGTGCCATTCCACACTACCCCCACCCCCACCCCATCTAGTTGATTTGTTAGTATACACATAGATTTTCAGGGTAGGTTTCATATTCCTTCCCCTGTGCATAATTTCCTTGATATAGAATTTTCACAACCATGGTTGCAAAAAATGTTTAAGCAGAGAACATTTTGGTATGTTTGTAACTGGGATCCATCACTCACTGACATTCCACCAAGAGGCTATATTTAAACCTTTACACTGCCTTGCCTTATCAAAGGAGCAGTTTGGCATTTGGTATTTGGAGACAGCTATAAAGCTGCACCATCTGTACCACTCTGTTTCAAGAGGGACATCAATTTTTATCCTTGTTGGATCCTGCAGGAATACTCTGCTAAAACTCAGCACAAGCATGACTCAGTTATAACTCAGTCATCTAACTGTGGCCGAGGGTATACATGGCAGACGGATGCACTTGTGTTCACATATTTGGGTAAAAAAGAAAACTGTTGTCAGATATTCAACCACAGGCACACGAGATTTCTAAGTCACACTAACTGATAACATACCTGATTATGGTAGTATCTTAAGATTCATATTCTCAGTTTGCTTTTAAAGAAACATTCCAGACTCCACTGGAAAATAAAAGCATGTTTGTTCATTGATGGGTTTTATATGGAAGAGCAAAGTGTATTTACCTAATCTAACACATTTGCCATGTACAGAAATTAGAAATATTCCAACTAAGGACATTATAGATTGGCTTCTCTTTCTTTGAAAACAATTACTTAAAGTACAAAACCTAATCACTTGGTATATCAGAGCATCAGAGAAATCCAGAGAACTATGAGGAAAGAAAATAGCACATCTGAGCAAAGTTAAAAGATCATTCAACATAAAAAAGGCAGGTACTTACAAATAAATAAGAAAGAGTAGTAGCAACTGACTTTTATTTCCTCTGAACATACAAAAAAGAATAAATGAGCTGAAACAACATGTGAAATTCAAATTCTACATTGGGAATGCACTCATTCCTGGCTGTGAAAGTTGTTAAACATTGGAATGGGTGGCAGTGTAAAATAGAGTTTCATTCTCTAGATGGATAAAAGTGTAATGTTGCATGACTACAGAACTGTCTGTCAGTGTCCTATCCAAATTTAAAATATCCTAGCTTTATGCATTTCTTGAGATGTAATTATAAGTAACTAAAATTATTTTTATTACTTGACTTCTGATGCTCTGATGGTTCTAAAGGAGTTTGGATTTCCTAAGGCTGAGAAGAATTTAACTTGGTGCTTTGGATTTAAATCTACTTAATATAATTTGACAGTAAACTTTAACTTCCTTAACCTCCACGAGTCTATTTCTCATCAGAAAAAATGGATATATAGAACTATATATGTCACAGGATTATTGAGAACATTAAATTTAAAAATCCACATGAAGTTCTTGGCCCAATATTTGTGTTATTATTAAGAAGATGAAAACTTGCATGTGAAATGGTGTGATGAACTGCCAGAAACTAAGACTTACTTGTATACTTGTGATGCTTTAGATTTTTTTCAATTATCTTTCTGATGTGATTTATTCTTAATTATGACACGTGCATATCTTATTTAGGGAAGAGTATAATTGTACATGTGATCTCTTTTGATTTACAAGATTTCTTTCAGAAGCTTAATACAATCTAGGATTCCACAGACATATAACAAACTCACATATGATATTGATGACAATTAGATACATTTAGGGAGGCCAGGGGTGCCCAAAGGAGAGGAATCAAGGTTAGCAAACCACTGACCTCATTCATCATATTCTGACAGCTGCCTAAACAAAGTGTCTGGTTCTCTCTCTAAAAGACACTGCTTTCTGTGCAAATGTGCCACGTACGTGGACACAATTTCTAGGTATCAGTGTGTCTTTCTGAGTCAGTATTCCAGTGCTTCCTTCTAAATACTTGAATATTATGAGTTCCATATAAAGAAACATAAATATACTTTTAAAAGTAGGCTATCCTAACCCAAATTTAAGTGGCTTAACTGTTCCAAGTGAAATCATTCCCTTTGGCAGTTGTATTTTTACACGACATGTCAAATAAAGCATTCTAGCACATACACAAAACGTGATATTCAAAGTCTTAGCAAGTATCTCCTGAAACAAACAAAAATATCCATACTATTGAACGTTTATTTATTGCCAACATATTGAACTCAGACACAGCATGCCATTTGAAAAAGAGGGTTTCAATGCTGACTGATGTGTGGGAGTAAAAACTCACTCCTGGAAGTTTAAAGCCAGTTTCTCCTATAGAAAAAAGTAGAGACAATAAAGGGTCTGTCCTACCTAGAGGTAGCTCTTTTCAGGATAGAAAGGGGGAATGCCGCAAACTCAGAAGCCACTGTTTCTTACACTCAACAGAAATGAAATCCCCAAATGTGTTAATAAGCCTCACCTGAAACCTAATACACGGGCTGAGTTTGGTGGTATGCTCTTGTTCTGTTTTTTGAGTTCAGTGACATCTCTGTGGTTACAGGTGCACACTGTCAGGGGACGGGGGTGAAGCGGAGCTGGTGGGGAAAGAGGCAAGGCAAGTTTGTTGTGGAAACGAGAGTGGAATAACTATTGAGTTCTATGCATTACATGACATCGTAGAAGAAATCAACCAAATATTAATGTTATAAAAAGATATTTACCACTAATCAATACGCATGGACTAGACCCAAGACTGAAAAATGTATAAAGATATTGCTATAAAATCTTTACCTTAGACAAACAGGAAGAGGCAAAATGCATTTTTAATTTGTTTCTTAAGTACCAGTTATTGGAAAGAGTTAACTGTTACTGATTTAAAATGTCTAAGATCAGTTAGGATTTCTTTATGGTTTTCCTCTTCTTGACTGGAGTTTTAATGGTGGTTATGGTGGTTATTTTATTTTTCCTACATTAAGTTTAAATTTATCATTTAGCCCAGTGGTTCTCAGCCCTGGCTGCATGGTGGAATCACCAGGGGAGCATTTAACAGACACCGATGTCCAGGCACCATGCTCAGGGATTTCGACTTAATTGGTCTGGAGTAGAGTACGGACATTGGTGTTTGTTAATGACTCCCCAGGTGATTCTAACATGCAGCCAGGTTTGAGAACCACTGATGGAGGCCTTACTTCACAGGGCTGTGAAGTAATACATCTGGCTTGAACTGGTGGAGTAAGGATACCTCCCAGAAGGTGTGGAGAATAGGTTCCCTCTCTACCTCCAGATCCTGTACCTGGTCCGTGCGGTGTCCCTTTGGGAAGGAATGAAGTGAGCGTGTCTGTATATGGATTATGTTAAGGGAATTCTGAATTAGGGTCTGAAAGAGTCATTTGCCTGTCTCTGGTGGCTGAACCTGCACAATGTAAGTCAGAATGTATTTGCAGGCAGGATTTACACCTTGCGAAGAAAGCCAGTTTGCAGCAAAGGAGAAAAGTGACATTTAAGTCCCTGGTTGTGGTTGCCTCCAAGGACTTCCTGAAGCTTAGCTGTTCCTTGAAATAGACTAGCTTCTTTACTTTTCAATAAATTTTGGTTTTGCTCAAAGAAAAAAAAAGAAAAAAAGAAAAAAATCCTACAAAGCAAAAACATGTTTGAAATATGCAAAGCATGTCTTTAGCCCCTAAAATAACTAAATAAAAAAATGAAAGAAAAAATTGGGTCAACCTTACCCATAGCTTGAAAAACGTACTGCGTTTTTAAATTTTTTTTCTTCTGTTTTTTTGACAAAACAATTCAATTAATTTTCTGCATTTTAAAATAGCTTATCCGAATGTCCTCAGGCTGTAATTAACCAAACTAAAATATGCAGAATTCCCTTAAAAGTGGATGGTGGGTGACCTTTCTTGAGTTTGCACGTAAATATTTAGAGTTAGAGACTGAGGAAAGCTCTAATATTTGTGGACTTCTTTGGTTTTGCACATATACTTAACACTTCTTTATGACTGCACATTTTTCAAGGAAGTCTTAAAGCAGGAACATCTGCTAACCTACAATTATGAGTGCTGACAGTATATCATCAGAGTACACAGAAGCAGGTTCAAAAAATGTGATTTGGAAGGAAATGATGACAGGTCTGAGAACAGAATGTAATCATCCAAAGGTACACTCATGCATTTTTTATATATTTAGGAAGTTGGATTGAACTTAAGATACCTAAGACACTTATTAACCCCAACTGATTATTGAATTGACTAGCAATGTTAACAACAACAACAAGCACATGCGACCTCTTATCTGAGTAGTCAGCAGCTACTGACAGTCTTGGAAGATGGCTGTGATCAAAGACTTCTGTTTCAAAATATGAAGTTAGAATTTTGCTATGTATATAGCCCTTGACGCGTTTTTTTTCCCCCCAATCATCAGACAGAATATCTTCTATATTTTTCCTCTGTCTTCACAGTGTATTAGAAAGTCAATATTCTTTTAAAATTCACAGCTCTGATTTTTGTTTTGTTTTGTTTTGATTTCTTAGGGTAGCGTGATTACTGTGAAGCCTCATTCTGCAGTTGGGCGGTCTCAGAATAAGATCCTTTTTGCACTTCACTAATTGACTAGCATTGGCTGAGAAGTCTAACAGATTTGTCTGAAACCCAATTACTTTCTAGAGCAAAAAGCCTGATGAGTAATGGTCTTTGTTCTGGAAACCCAGTTACGTAGATCCATCTATAACATTTCTCACATTGCTCTATCAAAATCTACTTGGGAAAATAAAGTTTACAAGTTTGGGGCTAGAAAATGACTTTATATCAATTCAGATTCCTTAGATCTTACCCCCAAATAAAAATATAGTGTATCTGAAGTATAGCAGCAATAGTTTTGGAAACCATGTCTTTGGTAATCTGGCCCTTGAGAATTACAAAAACATAAATTTTGCACAAAGTAATTTTATTTTGTTTTATTTTTGTAAGACAATAATAACATCACTGCACTCTTGAAGTCTTCATTATTTTATTTGAAGGAAGATAATATTATGCTACTCTTAAAATATGGTCATCTATTCACAAGAACTGTAGATACTGTGTCACATAATTGTAGTGTGAAATAAATTTTTAAAAACTTTGGATATTTAAAATATTGCAATTTAACCACATGGCAGGAGTTGCTTCCTTTTTCGTCCAGTAATATTAAATTTCTGGTCTGCATAACATAACTGTCCAGAAATTTTTAATTGAAGTAGACTGCTGCCTTTAACTATATACATGCATGGGACTTAATCTGCATTCCAGAATAATTCTGGAATTCTCAAGGAAGAAAGCCAAAAAGAAATTTCATAAAACTTAATAGAAGTTAAATTGGTCCAAGAGTCTGAGTATTGTCACATAAACAGCAGGATATCAAAATCTCACCATTCTGTGGTGGACTTTTTCATTATCTCTGAAAAGACAATCTGTAGTTCATGAATACCAATCAAAATGAAAAAATACCAATGAGTTGTGTTTGATTTAAAATCTATTTCACAAAATGAGCTAAAACTCTTTTAAATGCCAGGGTTCCAAAAAACAATTAAAGAAAACAGCAAAACAAAATAATATTTATATTTTATTGAACCATATGAAATTGCTGATGTTCGATTTTTTATCTATAAATGTAGATTCATACAGTTCAACATGGTATTACTTGATTATGTAGAAAGAGATGACTAAAAGATGCACATCATTTTTTGATCTTATTATGTACCAATAGGTGGATCTCAAAAAATTTTAAAGGAGAAATAAAAATACCAAGAGTCAACAATAAAATCATTTAGAGTTTACTTTGCTATTTACAGAGACCAAGCCTCAATATACTGTACTTTTCAACAATGAATTTATTCGAATTCATTTGGGAGCTTGGCATTGGATGAGTAATACCACTATATTAATTTTAGATAACTTCCAATCCTGTGACTCTGCATTTTGGGGTTTAATGACTATATTATCTTGGTGTATGCTATGAAGTAATGTACAGAGTATTTATTTAATGAGCATTGATGCTCGAACTAAAGTATACAGGATACTGACTTTATATAACATAAAATACCATGGTCAGAAGTCAATGCATTGATCTTATTTGCCAGACTCTAATAGTACAAACGTTTTTGTCAGTCTGTGCAATACTGCCGGTGCAGTTCACAGCTGTCAATGTCAGATCATTAGTTTGGACACCATTAAGAATCTGTGACACAGGGTAAAGATAATAAAGTGTTAGGTAAATGAGGCCAAAGATGATCAAAAATCACTTTCATTCCAGGATGTACAGCAAAGAACATGCTATAAGTCAGTAAAAAAAAAATAAATAAATAAAAATAAAATTCTTATTTCCTATATGAATAAATTTAACAATGTCATCACTTCATTCTTTTAGGTTGGCAACTTCAGCACTCAAAAACCAATTTCTTTTTCTCTTCAGTAATTTTCTTTCAACAAGACACATGATAAACATTATGCCTCTATCATACATTATTTGCACATGTGCTCCATGACCTCTCTCAGCAGACGGGGCTATAGATTGTTAAAAATTATGCTCAGTTCCCATCAAGTTCTGCCTATTAGATCCTCCCAGGAATTTAAGGAGAAAAAGAATCCAATAAGCAGGGGCTCTTAGGAGGAGAGTGGGGATGGTCCCAGGGTACAGGTGGAGGAGCTGGCCTTTGAGAGTATCTGGGGAACCCTCTGCCATTTTAACAGGAGAAAAGGAGGGAAACAAGAGTGTAGACAAGGGTGCTCCTACACCTTTTTCCTCCAAAATGCCATTCCTGAGCCATTTTCCGGAGAGGTGCCAACATACCCACAGCACCTCTGAGAAGAAGTTCCTCCTCACAGTCTCCTCCCAAGGGAAGAACTCCCATGTTCAGGCAGCACAACATTTGTTTTCTGATCCCTGGCTAAAGGTACTGCACCAGGGATGGGCATCTGATCCAAGAACCCAGGTTGATAGGCCACCCACTCAGAGTCGTGACCAGTTGGCCCATGAGATGGACTCTCAGGACTTTGAATGAGGAAAGACAGAGAGAGCCAGACTATTGGTCCTGGATGCAGAAAATGGAATGTGAGCAAGAACCAAAAATGCAATCAATTAACTAAAATAATGAATAAGCCGAAGTTTGAGTAAGTAAAAGATCTGTGATTTGAAGTGACAGTTACAGAAGAATCACAGATTGAAAAGAGCTGGTAACCATGATGGGGAGGACCCCATGAGCCCTCATGACTCAAAGCATGGTGAGATGACCCAGGCACCAACCATGTCTGAGCCTCATCCCTGTCCTGAATGACACCTGCTCTCTTCAGGTCTCAGCATTAAGGCTATCCCTGAGTTCCCATGAGTTCTCCACAACAATCTTCCCCAGCTAATTCTCATTCTCCTCCTCTGAACCTTATAGCTCCTCTTTTTCTATTTCTTACAAAACTCACCACTTTCTATCTTGTACCATAGACATTTCAGCACATGTCTGAACTCCCCTACAAACAATAACCTCAGTGAAGTCATATCTAAGGCTGGCCCATCCTGGCACACAGCAGGCACACAATGAATATTGACTGAAGAAACATCCATAATATAAGAAGTATTTTATAAACACACTTACTTGCACAAAAGTATTTACAAACTTAAAATAATAAAGGACTGTATGACATAGGAAATATAAATTTGCATATATTTGGGCACATAATTAATCCCCCTTTTTTTTTTTTTAGCTCTCACACATGGTATTTAAAGATAGTTCAACCTATTAACTTTAGATGGATAGTCAAAGAAATTCAAAGACCATATCTTGATGACCCCATTAATGTCACGGAGAATCTATGAGTCCATGGGTCTCTAGGGTAATTGAATACTTTTTAATGGGAGTGTCACATACACTTATGTTGACATTGCATTAGTCCTGTGTTTTAGCACAAATGCCATTACAGTGTCAAGGAGGGTTTCACTCTTACTTTGCTTTTCAAGCACCAGTTTTATTTTGTTTTATTTTTCTAATGTCACAGCAGTAAGAAACCAAAAAGTCTGATTATTTCCCCATTCTATAGCAGTCATCATAGTACAGGATGCCAAGGATGCAGTTGAATTTGTGCTTCTATCTAAAATTATAACAACACACTTCTCATAAGTTACAGGGCCTAATTAATTTTTTAATGAATCAACTTAAAAAAATTATTGCTATTATAATATTATGGGGGAAAACAGAAATAAACTTGAAGACTTGAGAGAATACCAGATTAAAATGAGGATTTTAGTCTGATAGCCCTGAAAGTAAAATTGCCTGGGGATGGTGTGGTATGTGGTCAATAGAACATGAGGAAATTACTTTCTCATCTACATCCTTTTAGTTTTTTTCCATAGCTTTTTTTCATCCTAAACTGTTGGTGACATCACTATGGGACAGATTCCTGGTGATGGATGACATTACATGTGAATTTGCCAAGATAAACCAACTAAAGTACATTGTTGGCTAGTTTACAAACAGTCCGCAGTTTTCACTTTTCCAATGTGGGAAATGTCTTCACTTTACATTGTTAATGAGAAAACAGAATATAAACTCAAAACAATGCTTGGGACTACTGTTTTAACAAATGTTACTAAATTCAAGCAAGTTAATTCAGGTCCTTAATCAATGTGATTAATTATCTTTGGGAAATTCACAAGCTATTTTATTTGGTCATAGCATTTACTATGACAAGAGGAATATTTCTATATAAGTTGGCCCTGTTTTTATCCCTGAATTCTTCACTACTGATAGAGATAGGGTGCTTCTCAAAAATTAGTTTTTGTGCTTAAAAGACTCTGTAGACTCTTTTAAGACTAAAAAATGATTTTAAAATGTCTAAAGGGACTACCATTCTAACTGAAATAATAATTTTTCTCATATCCTTGAGTACCTTTCCTTCTGTAACCATGCAGTGTGGGGAGGGTGGGGGGACCAGACTAGTCTTTTTTTAATTTAATTTAATTTTAATTTATCAATATACATTGTAGTTGATTTTCATGTCCCTTTACCTGTTCCTCTTCCCCCCTCCCTCTCTTCCCTCTCCCCCATCAACATCATATCTGTTCACTTGTCTTAACAAGTTCAAGGAATTGTTGTGATTGTTGTGTCTTCTTCCCCGTCACATCCCTCGTTTGTTTGTATATTTATTTATTTATTTTTAGCTCCCACAAATAAGTGAGAACACGTGGTATTTCTCTTTCTGTGCGTGACTTATTTCCCTTAATATAATTTTTTCTAAGTCCATCCATAACAGTGTTTTGTTTTGCCTTTAAATGATCAGCAGATGTACTGAGGCACATTTAAATACAGCAGATGTACTGAGCAGATGCTTTAGAGTGATGATAAAAAACTGTCATTAATGGACACTCTATGGAAAGATATATCTCTGGTTGCTGTTTCTTCCAATGCTGATTCAAAATAAAACACACCATTTTGGACTTCCCAGCAACTAATTACAAATCCAGAAGCACTCTGAACTTAGAAATAAATGATGTTTTCTACATTGTAAACATACACCCTTGACTAGCATATTATTTTTCTCAGAGGTGAAGGGTGATAGACAAAACATGAGGATGTTCTAAAACACAGCAAAGCAAGATGGAATTTGAATCAAATGTACAAAGAATGTCCTTGTTCCGTGGGCCCTGCATAGGCATGTTAAAAGAGAATTGATCACTGCTCAGGTTATTAAAAACAACAAAATCTTCTCCAAGTTCTCTCCCCTTTGCCAAAAGCATGGAGACTTTCTATCACTTCAGGAACAATGGTTCTTATTTCTTCTCATTTTGCTGGAAGTCATGTTGGTACATAACCAACTATGCGACCTTTGTTTCAGAATCCACTTACTGCATTTCCAATAAAAATTTTTAAAATCATTTTTATACTTTCATGTCCATTTAAAACATCGATCCTCCACAAAGCACTGAGAAAAAGAACACAGTAGAATCTCACTATATTTGACTTGTAAGGGATCATGAAAAATTAAGGTCCGAATATTTTCAGAAAAAGAATATTTTCAATAAAAGAACCTGACCAGTGTTCTGAGGTGAGATTCTTTCCATTGGTTTTTGCCCATAGGCCAGGCTCTGGGGCTGGACACATCTCCCAACCTCACGCCTCATTCTTATTTTCTTTCTTCAACCCTCCCCCTGACCTTTCCAGTACTAGTTCCTTCTTACATTCCTGCTGTAACCCTACTGGTGCACCCCTGTTCTTGCTATGGCTTTGAAATGGCCTCAAGTGAAATGCCATGGCATTCTGAAAGAATTTTGGCTGCATGTTTAATCAGAGGGTTCATTGAATATGGCTGCATTTGGCTAAGTTCCACCAAGCTTCTTAATTTGGAGAAAGAATGCAGAAATAAAATGTCAGTTTTGGGGGCTACCATTTATGTATTTATTTATTTACTCCTGTTTACAAAAGTGATTTATGTTGACAATATGAAGGGGGTAAAAAAGAATCTAAGTCACCCATAATCTCACCATGCCAATTTTTAACCATTGTTATTTTAATTCATTACCTTTAATTCCTCTGCCTACTAAAGGAGCCTTAAAATATCCTGTAATCCCACTGCTTATGCAAATTATAATCTTCTTATTTACTTTAATAAAATACACTGAATATTTTCCTATTCCATTAACTTTACTTAAAACATAACTTTACTCTTCAGCTTTATGACTGGTATATAGTATGGAAATACCATAATTTATTTAAGTGGTACACAACTGTCGAATATTTGGGCTGTTTCTAAATGATTACTGTCACAAATACTGCTGTGACTCTAGGACACAGATATACACATTTATGATCATTTCTTTAGATCGCTAAGAAGAGGCTTCCAGTAGAAATACACATGAAGGTAAACTTATAATACAAATGTATAGATCTCCTTGTGATAAATCTTGAGAATGACCTTATTTAGTATTTTAAAAAATGATTTAGAAGAAGCATAATACCTAAACTTACAGATGGTATAAACTTTTCTTGATCATGAAGTAGATAAATCCAAAGGATGTACAACACAGATGAATTCAAAAGCCTAACAGGTTAAAAAGTGGAAGGTAAACTTCAGTGGGAAAATGTATGGGATAAGATACTTAGTAAAACATAATACATTCAATATTTACAAGCTGATGGGATTACATAGCTTAAAGGGATCAATTACCACTCAGAACAAGGATATCCAAATCATTAATGTCTGTTTTCTGAAGACAGAAGTTCGATGTGCCACTGAGAGCAGAAAAGATGCTGATGTAATGAATGATACTCAACTCAAGAGCACTGAATGCCTGGAAAAACGTTTGGCTTTGGAGTGAAGTAGGAGATGGTTGGCCATGCTGGTGGAAGGAAGACTTGCTGCTGCAGAATGGCAGAATGTGCCACCCCAAAATACGCCACATTGGCATAAAGATTATTTTGAGCTAAAGATACTGGAGAAAACAGCAACTAAAAAAGGGACACTCTTTCTCCCGTGGACTAGGAAACAGACAGACAGACATTGACCACCAGAGAAGGAAGGAAACTCCCATGTGTAACGTACCTTCCCTGTACCAGGAGAAAAGAGATGTTCGCAGCACCAGAGACAGGGAGTTGAAACCAAGACAAGTGTGTACAAACTGACCATGTTAAAATACCTTTTCCTTTAGCCTCCCCATACATTTTAGTTACACAGTCACAACTCTTTGTTCAACCTACCATGTAAGCATTTAGTTTTTGCCACTTCTTTGGATCTTCATTTTCCTATGGGGGTTTCCATGTGCATGCAAAACTCTGTATGCTTTTCTCCTGTTAATCTATCTTCTGTCAATTTAATTCCCAAGCCAGTTAGAGACCTCTAAGGGTAGGAGGTAAAGTTTTGCCTCCCTACTCTGCATAAGGTAATATATAAAATATGGAGGCTGAGGAGATTTGTTTGAAGTCTATTAAATTGTGAATATGCTTTCACACTAAGTACTCAATTAGAAGACTTATAAACTCATGGTTGAATAAAAATAAGTATATTAAACAATGAATAATAAATTCAAGGAATGCATTGCACAAGAACTTACATGAGCCAGAAAAATAATAATTTCTAAAAAATCATGAATACAATATTCATTCCTATCTTAATGATTAAAATAGTTCCAACCTACTTCCCTTCCAGGTTCACTCTCTGACATTTCTCAGAATTGTAAGAAAAACACACTTTATCTCTAAATGAGGCTCACAGATCAAGTGAAAACAGGTGTGAACCTCTTTTGGCTGGCGAGTAAATATTTTCCTTAGAATTCTGTAACATCTCAGCTTTCATGCTTTTCTCGTAATATCCTAAAGCTGATGAAACCACTGAAAGTACTGAAATTCTTAGCAAAACGGTAGAACATTGTTAAACAATGTTCCCTAACAAATTATGACTTGCTTTTGTTTTGTTTTATTTCTTTTTCTGTACTTTAATCAACTACAAATCTACAGCAATTAGGAAAAAGCATTGTTCCCTATAGCCTCTGGCCAGCCCTGGATCACACAAAAATATAAGGGTAAGAGGTAGGAATGACTTAAAATACTGGTTTCCTTTGCACGCGCTAGTCACAGAAACAGAAGTAAAACACTTGAAAAAAACAGCTTATCAAAATATCTAGTTAGATGTCTGTTATGCCATCATTATAAAATCAATTATTCAGGTGAATATGTATTATTTTATTTCTAATAACAAATCTGCCTATGTCGTATGACTTGTGTCACCTATTTATTAAATAGTATCTTGACATACTTATCAAGTTCTTTGAAATCTGAACAATGTTGTCCTTCAGAAAATGCAGAGACCGTTACTAATATGCTGTGGTTAAAGGCTGGCTTTGAGTTCTTTTTCTGGTTATCACAAGTCAGCCCAGAACCACTTATGAGTAATTTGGCTCAGTTCATGACCAAGGACCTTCCTGTGAGAGGAAGGGTCCAACCAGGACTGCAGGACAGCAGCAACACTAGTTACAGCTTCTCACTTTGAGCATAGACTGTTGTGAACTGCTTAAACCTCACAATCACTCGATGAGGGAAGCATAATTACCATTCCCATGTTACAGATAAGAAAAGACAAGACCTCGGTGCCTTAAGCGTGTTGCACAAAGTTACACAATAAGTGGTGATGAGTCCAGGCAGTCTGAATGTCGTGCACAAAGCATACATCCTGCAAATCAAATCCACGCTCAGCTTTAGTCCGTGGCGAATTAAAGCCCCTGCCGCATTTTCCAGAGGAGGGGAAGGCATGTGTTAGATGAATAGCATGACTCCTCCTAGAAGTGGGATGTGTGGGGATGAGGAGCCGGATGCAATTGTGAAGGCAGGATAGGAGGAAGGGGATCATATTCATTCTAAAAAAAGTGTGCACTATTTGGCTCCATATTTGTGAAGTTGTGTGTGTGTGTGTATGTGTGTATAAAAAGGAGATTTATGAAAGGATAGTGTCTAAAGTGTTAACAGTGGTTGTCTCATAGATATGCATTCCAAAAGACTTTCTCCTTCCTTCTATCCTTGTCAATGGTGCAAATGCTTTACAATGAATATATAGGATTTAAATAATCAGAAAAGAAGTAATGCTCATTGCCAACCAGAGAGAGAGAGAGAGAGAGAGAGAGAGAGAGAGAGAGAGAGCACACAAAAAGAAGAAAGGAAGGAAAGAAAGGAGGAAGGAGGGGAAAATAAGAGAAAAAAATGTCCTCTTGGCCGTAGGAAATGTTTCCTTTGAAGCTTTTATTTTATCCTTTCTCCCCAACAAATGGCTATATAGCTTCAGTTTCTTGATACAGAGCTCCTACATGCTGTTTTATATTATCAGTTTTGTTTCTTCCACAAAGAAATAAATATGGTGGTTAAGAGATACACTTAGGAAACAGACTTGAATCTGAATCTCCATTTACAAGGTATATGGCCTTGGGGAAGTTACTTATCATTTCTAAGTCTCCATTTCCTTCCATATAAAATGCAGACGATCTCTGCCTGACAGATTTGCTATAGGAAATAAATTAAATAAGGTACTTGGCACATAGTAAGCACACAATAATTGATCACTTTATTACTATCCATATGCCTTTGAGAGTGCACACTAGTATACTCTCCAATGGTATGTACTATTACATATGGCTAAATTAAGTGTTTTTAACATTTTTGTGCTATGGACCCTTTTGGCACTCTGCTGAAACCTGTGAACACAATCTCAGGATAATGTCTAAAAATGTCTGAAACAAAATACATAGTATTACAAATAAAATGATCATATGAATTAAGTTATGAAGATGTTTTTAGTTGTGATAGATGTAGTTCTTTATTAATACACTAAATAATATGGTCTGTAGCAGATCTAATTGCTAATTATTGGGAAGTAGTGATGAGTGTAAATGACATTTTGATATATCTGCACCATATGTAATGTGATATGAATATATATGTGAGTTTTACTGGTGCTAAAGCTACAGACACTGATAATTGTACAGTTGTCTGTGGTCTACATTTATACTTAAAGGTAATGCTAAATTACAAAAAATGAAGATGAAATTTTTTCCACTCCAGATTGAAGAATTGGTGGGTTCTGTCTATGAACCCCTTGGTGCAAGAACCCCTGGGATATCAGGTAAACTTTTAAAAGAGGTCACTCATTTTGGCTTTGTTATCCACAAAATGAGCAACAATTTTAAATCTGGCATCATGCTTCTCTCACACTTGAAAACTGAACCATCAGCAAATCTATATGCTCTGGTTCCAAATAAATGTACAATCTGACCAGTCCTGCTGCCTCCATGATCCCATACTCATCCAAGCTACCATCTTCTCTTACCTGGATAATCTCAACAGCCTCCTATCTGGTCTCCCTGCTTCTACTGTTGAGTTGGACCCTGTAGCCTATTCTCAAAACAAGTCAAATAGCATTATGGATTGCTCAAAACTCTGACATAACTTTCCATCTCACTTGAATAAAGATTCAAGAACATCATTTATCCACAAGACCCCAGGTGATCTTCCCAGGCTTGCCAAGGGATTTCATTTCATACTACTCTTCACCCCACCCCACTTTAGCCACACTGGTGTTCTTAAAGCTCAAGGAGTACTCCAGGTGTGCGCCTGCCTCAGGGCCTTTGCACTTACTTTTGTCTCATTCTATGCTCAGTGTCTCCTCCAGTGAGGCTTCCCCTGAGCTCTCATTTTAAAATTCCACCTTCACCACATTTTATTCCCTACCCCCATTCTTGCTTTAATTTTCTCCATTTACCTAGTATTATCTAACAAATGATACTTTTTTATTATTTCTTTATTGTTTATTTTCTCCCTGCTAGAATGTAGCACCATGATGGCACTTCGTTTTGTCATTGTTTTGCTTTTTACTTCCCCTGGTCTAATCATTAGCACCTAGAATTTAGTTCCATAAAAGGAGCTAAATAAATGTTGGTTGAATGAATGAATATTTTAATATAAACATGCACACTATTTTGCTATTCTGAAAATATTTTTGGAATAAATAATGATTATCTTAAAAAAATAAAACTTACATCATTATTAACCAATTACTTTGATACAGTATTATATATATAAATAAAACTTACACCTTTTTAATATGAAAACACCCATCCTCAAGGTATAATTTGACATTGTTCGTTTTGTATATGGATATTATGTTGTTGTCATATTTAATCAACTTCAACAGTATATTTGACTTTTTTTCACTGAATATAAAACATGAAATGCCTAGTAGTCTGTGATACAGATGGCAATAAAACAATCATGTTAGGGTTGTTAAACTAAAATGGCAGGTATGCCTTGAAAAGAGAGTACAGGTGCTACTGAAAGAAAGTTATTGCTTCATGTCCAAAGACAGCTGATGCTATTTGTTTTTTTTTAAATGAGATTCAAACATTTTAATAGTTTTTACATTTAAATGCATTTTCAAAATTAAAAAGTCTAAGTTAAGGGAACCCACAATTTGGACTAAAATCATACTGACAGATTTTTGCTTTTGTCCAAACTTAGGGTTTTAAATACATATAAAAATAACTATCTGTCCATTATCTATGTCTTTGAAAGATTGTTAATCAATTGACCTACTCTTAACTATCCTGAATATTGAAAGCTTGTAAAAGGGCTATGTCTCAATAGCCTATGCTTGGCCCAAGGGAGTCCCATATCACTAAATGTCGTATCCCTAAGTGTTATGCACATTTTGTTGATCTACTTGACAACATCAGTACAATTTTACAGTAATATGATAAGAACATTCTCACAAAAATCAAACTCAGATGCATTTTAACTACAAGTGAAAATGTGGCATTATATTTCTACAGTGTACATGAAGGTTATTACAAGTTGACTTTATTCCTGGATTTTTTTTGAAAGCTCAGCAATTTGTGAACACCAAAAGTTTCATTTTTTTAAGGTGAGTACCCTATCTTGCATAATACAAAATGACTTGTGCAATCTGGACACCTTTGGAATGTCCCCATTTTTCATCTTTAATATGACAGCCACATATGGAGGTCATGTTGCCTGAATATTATTCTTATTTCAAGAGACTGTTCTTCCATCATCATCAACCTATTCTAGCAATGCATTTCAGGTTGCGAATTTAAATTTCAGATGGTTAAATATGTTGATTCTCAGCAATCTGCCTTAAAACAATAGAAAGGTTTATTCATAAATATAGAGCCGGCAAGGACCTCATTACTTAATTATAACTGCACATAAGATCTCAATGGTTAACCTCAGCATTTCTCCAGGAAGCACAATTTCTATAGAACTTTACCTGGGGCTTTAGCATTTGGGACACTACATGAAAATAATCTGTTCTACATTTCACATGCATAACCTGAGATGGTAAATCTTCCCTCAAAGAAGTAGGAGGGGGGTAAAAAAAAGTAAGGGAAATTTCAAAGGACCTACATCACAAAGTTTATATGCATTAGTCTGGCAAAACATTGTGGCAAGAGACCTCTAGTTATTCAACTGTAATAGTTTCCCTGCAGTCAGCAATTACTTTAAAAGATTTCAGGGAATGAGGGGGTTCAAATAGTCTGCCAAAGAGCACAAGCAATTATAAGATATGCCACACACAATAGCATTCAAGTCCAAAAGTCCACAATGGTTTATTGCACCCGGAGAGTGAATACAGTATGTAAATAATCTATTCTATAGATATCCTCCCTTATCATATTGCAGAGGGTTAGTAAAAAGCAGAAAATCTTTGTTTTAGAGAATGTTAGAATTGCTTCCTTGACCATTGGCATTTATTCTACTCGTGCCCCTCCCTCTCCAGATAAACAAACCAATTTTAACTTCAAGAATTTCCATACATTACAAGGAGGAAAAGTTCCTCTTTAAGCTTTAAGCTATAACCCTTAGTCCTCTTTAATCTATAGCCTAAAATGTTTCTTGTTATGAATGGTGAAGATATGCTCCAGTAAGAGGAGAAGGAGGAAAAATCATAAGGATTATTCTGGGCTTTTTGAAGCAGTTACAGAGGAGGGTGGTGCCCAATTTTAAAATAAAAGAGCATACAAATTTCCATATTAGTTAGCTTTGTTATGGTAACAAATAACACTAATGCTCCAGGAACGTGAAACAACAAAAAATGTGTTCTCACTAATAGACACATCTCTCTCTGATGCTGCAGGTGGACTGCTGCTGTGTTAACGGCCTCAGCTCTGCTCCACTGTCTCTCATTTGGGGAACCAGGGTGAAGAGTTGATCTTATTTATGACAAACTACTCTTGCGGGCCAGAGAAAGATCGAGAGAGCTGGGGGAGCCTGCAATGTCTCTTAAACTGCTGCTGAGACATGGCATATTTCTGGTCTTCTCACTTTTTTGGCCAAAACAAGTTCAATGTCAACAGGATGGGGATGAATACCCCTCCCAGAGAAACACTGTCCCACACATGATAACAGGCAAGAACATGGGATAATATTTTCTACCACACTTCCTTGTAATTAATTCTTTCACTATAAATACTGGTTTTCTTGCAACTTCCACATCTAGCTTGAAAGGCATTTCCAAAAACAGAATTTCAATCAGGTGTTTCAACGGTTTGTTTTCCATTATTTATTGCTTATTTCATCCCAACAATGCTTTGACCATTAGTGGAATAAATGCCCCGAAGCCCAACATGATTTGATATACAAATGTTAGCATTTTAATTAAAATCTCATACTAATTTGCTGTTATAACTGATAAACAACCTCTATCATTTTTTTTAAAAATAAAGCAACCTTTACAATACTGTTCTAGCTTTCTACTCTCACCCTCACCATAGATTGACTTCCCCCCAACATTGCCCATTTTCCCTATTCTAAGAATGTGTCAATATGCATACTTTCTCTTCTCTTGAGGGTATTAGAATTATGAAATGTGGAGTCAAAAGTTTTGTCCTTTCGTTGAAGGTGATCTTTAAATCACTGAGTAGTTGAGTTAGTCCGTGTGGAGGAATCGGGCACCGAGTGCTAGAGAAAGGGCAACTAGCTTTTTCCTGCACCTTGAACAGTACAAAACACAGACTCTGTCAGCCCCAGAGCTCATCCACGGAAAAATGGAAAAGTGTCATTTGCAGGATGCAGCAAAAAACTGTGGTACTAACAAAAAGATAAGTTTTGTTTTTTCGCAGTGATATCATAACTGAAGTAACGTGTTTAGAGTGAATCTCACCGTACCATGCCAGGAAAATATATGCTGGGCAGATCTCTCTGTGGAATTTTGTTGATGTAAGACACGTTGCTATGGTTCCCAGTGCTGTTCTAAGTACGCTTTAATAAACAGAAGGTACACTTTTGAGCTACCACTTACAGGACATAACCAAAACCACTCAAATCTTTGTTCTGGGTATGGATCCATGCTTGCAGTTATTATAAGTTTTCCAGGTTTTCTTTATTTCTCATCCTATTTGCAATGGACTTCTGAGATCCACCCTCCACCCTGCATAAGAATGTCCTCCATATCAACCCTGTCCTTCTGGTTTTGTTGGAACATCTGCAATGACTGGAGGTTCATTATTTCACAGAACAACTCTGGATGTAATGTCTACATTAAGTAAAGTCCTCAATTTCTGAGCTTAGAAATGTGAAAGTAATATATTTTTCATAAAATAAGAATCTCTCTACAGATCAGTAATTCAAAATGGCTCCAGGGTTTGTGTGCAATTTGGGTGTAATAGGGACTTTAGATGGAGCTAGGTGAAAAACTTTATTATGCTAAATTCATGTAGATTTGGATTTGTGAGAAAACCCAACATTCTTCACTGAATTTATATGAAGACGTGTGTTTATCTGTGGATAAGAATTATTAGTCATCGTGGGAGTATTCTCATTGAGCTAGCGGTGATGTTAATCAGCTTTCCTTAAGCTCTGCCCTTCATTATGCTCACACTCTGGCAGATCTGTGGCAGATTTCAGTTTTGCTTACTCAAGATTATTCCTACCCCTTCTTTCTTCACCTTCTTTTTACTACAGAAAGCTAAAAATTCACTGTCTTATACTCACTTGCCTACAAGTGACCATGTGACACTGTTTTGGCCAATGAGATGTCGGTAAATGTTTGCTAAGAATTTTGAGAAAAGCCTTGTTTTCCTTATACAGATGCTGCTTCTTCCTTCAACCTTCCTTTCCTACTATGCTTTCCACTTGCTTTATGCTTCCAGGAACTCAAATGTGATGGCAGATAGTTCAGCAATTGTATTGTATACGTGAGTTAAAAATCAAGAAAATTACAGGCACTTCCACCCAGACATCCTTGAGCCACAAAACATATGTCTGAAACTGATTACATCCTAACTTCCTGTTAAGGAAGAAAAATAAAATGTCAAATTTGTTTAAGCCACTGTTTAGTAGCATTTTCTATAACTTGCATATGAACACAATCTTTAAGTGTTAGAGGTCTGAGTGATTATGGTCAAAAATCTAGACTGACACCTTTTGCTGGGACTCTTGGTCCCACCAGATTAGCCTGGGTCTTCAGTTGAGGACAGCCAGAAGAAGGTCACACTGATAAAGAGCCAGGTAAAGTGTCTTGTGTAACAAAGATAATTGTGTGTCCCGAGAATTCTGGAAACCATACTTCAGTTACAAACATATAAAAATCTATTCCATATTCTAAAGTCTCTCAGATCTGAAAATAGAAAGTACACATTTGAAATCACACTGATTAATTCAAAAATTAACTTGAAACAGAAAAGAAGTCCTTGTGATCCTATTCAAATGGGATTGGGGGAAGGTGTGGTAAAGGATGTGTTTACTGGATAATTTCATGAGAATAATGCCAAGTAGTACGTTAAAGTTATCATCAACAAATAGCAATTTTCATCTTCATTTAAAAACTACTCTTTTACATCTATAGGAAGCAAGGGGAAACATATGTTTAGTAATTTGAAATTATGGGTTCTTTCAACTGTACAGTCATAACTCCTGATTAAAACTTCCTGGGAAGCAATTCCTTTCTAATACTATAGAAACCAGCAGCAGCTGAAAAATTTTCAAAACGTGGATTTAAAATCTGCAAAAGAATGAAAATCATAAACCGATTTTCTATTTGTTCATTTCCTAGTCTCTGCCCTTCCCATTCCTGTTTTTTTTTTTTTTCTTTTAAATTTTATTTAGTTTTTTGCAAGAACTTTGGTTATTGGTTAAAGACAGGAACTATCTTGCCTCTTCAATGGCAAAAGAGCTAGCTGGAAAAGTTATTAAACTTGGGTCAGAGAAAAAGGTGAAACAACAGTCACAGCATCCTATGATCCTGAACCTAAAAAGCCTGTCTTTCATCTAAAAAACTCAATTACCTTGAGGTAACATTTTTATGTACTACCCCATGTAAATTTACTGAGTAATCAGTTCTCACAAGTATGACCCATGAGAACACATTAAATGTGGAGTTCAACAAATGCACAAGAAAAGCTACTTGCCAAATTATAAATTGGCAAAGGAAAATAACTTGGCAGCCATCAGTATTGGAAAACCAAATGTTATCAAAACTTGTCAACAAAAATTTTCTTCAATCCAGTAACTGTGTCCCTACTTGGTATGACCTAGAGGGCTTATTGTATGGTTGTTTTCTGAGTGATCTAAACTCAGAACTAAATATTTTCAGTGTTAATAATGTTTATTATTATAAGTAGTCCTTTGAAGTTGGGCTGCTTGAATATGTAAATGATTTTGCATTTAGCCAATGCTAATTTGACATGTGTTTTGGAAAAAAATGCTTACCTTTGAGGGAGGTAAAGTTACAGTAGTGGTGGTGGAAGGGTGTGGTTCAGTTGTGTGTCCATCATTGCACATATTGTACATATATGTGTACATATGTGCACACACAAACACATGCACACACAATTCAGGCATTTGGAAAACATTTCTTTTCCTCTTATTTCATTATTGTTGATAGTCAAAGACAATGTGATAAGAGTTTAGATGTACTGTCCTCCCAGAACTCATGTGGAAATCTGATCCCCAATGTGGCAGTGCTGGGAGCTGTTTGAGTCATTGGGGTGGATCCCATATGAATGGATTAATGCTCTCACCAGGGGGTGGGGATAGTGAGTGAGTTCTCACTTGATGGAATTTGAATGTGTTGTCCCCTACAAAACTCATGCGGAAATTTGATCCCCAATGTGGCAGTGTTGGAAACTGATTGAGTTATGGGGGCAGATCCGTCATGAATGGATTAATGCTCTCCCTGGGGGAGGGGGGATTAATGAGTGAGTTCTTGCTCTATTAGTTCCCACAAGAACTGTTTCTTAAAAGATGCTGGCACCTCCCCTCTCTCTCTCTTGCTTCCTCTTGCCATGTGATCTGCTTGCACCCACCGGCTTCCTTGCTGCTTTCTGCCATTTAGTAGAAGCAGCCTGAGTCCTGTGCCAGATAAAGGGGTCCCAGAATCGCAAGCCAAATAAATCTCTGTTCTTTTAAATTACCCAGGCTCAGGTATTTCTGTTATAGCAACACAAAACGGGCTAATACATCACTCTATTATTTCCTGTGAGAGTTGGCTGTTTAAAAGACCCTGGCACCTCCCCTCTCTCTCTTGCTTCCTTTCGCCATGTGATCTGCTTGTACCTGCTGGCTGCCTGCCACTTTCTGCCATGAGTAGAAGCAGCCTGAGGCCCACATCAGATGCAGCTGTCCCAGAATCATGAGCTAAATATACCTCTTTTCTTTATAAATTACCCAGTGGCAGGTATTCTTTTATAGCAACACAAGAACAGACCAATACACAATACAACTCATATTCCCAGGGTCAACACCAATGACATCCAGTGTTAAAAGTTAGGCATAAGATTTTCAGAGGCATGGTACCTTTCTAAATTGATATCTTTAGATCACATTTGAGGCAGTCAAATATTTTAAACCTTCTAACACCTTCTTTCTTTCAGTCTCAACTTTTCATGAATGTAGACAAGATAAATACTTTGGAATCCGAGATGCTATGTCCATTTTCAATAGGCTCTCCAAATCACATTTCAGAATCTCATCCGTCCTCTCACTTCACACAATAATAGACCCCAGCAGAACTCCACCAAGGAGGCATAACATGATAGAGAAACAGAATTGCTGATCATATTTACCCAAGGAAATCCCAAAGGACACATACTAAAGTGAATCATTCCATAAAACTGAAAATCCTGAGTATCTTTAGTATACATCTTTCAGAGTATAAGATTATTGAAAATCAATTAGAATGTTTGTCAAGCATCTACTATCTTCTATATTTGAAGAAGTATGCTAAATATAATGGGAACACACATCTTATATACACAAGCAGGCAAGGCATGACATGTTCCTTTGGGACTGGCGATCAGTTTGAAGACATAAAATTCACAAACATAAGGAAAAATAAAATTACAAGGCAACTGTAGGAACCTGTCACACCAGAGTTATCAGGAAGAGCTTTGTAGAAAATATTATATCTGAGCTAACGTTTAGTATATTAGTTTGCTCGGGCTACTATAGAACAGTATCACAGAGTGGGTGACTTAAACAGCAGAAACTTATTTTCTCATAGTTAAGGAGGCTGGAACTCTGAGTTCAGTGTGTCGACAGGGCTAGTTTCTTCGGAGGATTGTCATCTTGGCACGTAAATGGCCGTCTTCTCCCTGTACCTTCACATGGTCATTACTCTGTGCCTGCCTGTGTCCTAATCTCTTCCCACGAGGACACTAATCAAATTGAAATAGTGCCCACCCTCATGACCTGATTTTAACTTAATTATCTCCTGAAAGACCCTGCCTCCAAATACAGTCACCCTCTGAGGTGCTGGGGAGTTAGGACTTCAACACACGAATTAGGAGGGGACACAGCTCAGCCCATAAAAGGAAGAAAAGTCACAAATTCAAAAGAAATTAATTCTAAAAACAAGCATATGATTTTGGAAAAATTCAGTAAAATAAAGGAATATTGGCTTTTATTTATTGTAAGGTATTTATTTTAGTTGCTGATATAGACAATCCATTAACAGTCACATGACATACTTTTTCTAGTTGTATGGATGAAACCAAAAAGCACAATTTTTAATACCAAGTAAATGGATGTTTCTTAAGTGTAAAAACAAATATTATCTCCTGAAGATCTCTTACACATTTTTTGCAGGAAGCAACATTGGTTTTCAGAGCTAGAAGTGACTTCATTGCTTCTAAGGTCCTACTTTTTATTCTCTCATCAAACGTCTATTAAATACCTACTGTGTGCTTAGCAATGCCCTCCATGAATGGAATTAAAATATGACTAAAGTGTGATCCTTGACTGATTGTGCAGATGAGGAAACTAGTGTCCAAAAAATTTGGGAAAGGCTAGAACTAGCAAGATCTGCAGACTTAGCTCACAGCCTGCCTTACCCACAATACAAGGCTGTCTCCGTGAAACTAGGTTTCCATGCGGGGACCTGTTGAGCATTACTGAATTGAGAAGACAGCCTTAATATGAAGTTCTTGAGTAACTAAAGTTGTGCCACATGCTCAATCAATTAGGTCAATGGCCAATCCAATCATGCAAAAGCACCGAATAAATTGTGGATATATAATAATGATAACACCTAACTTTTATTCTTTGCTGCTTTGTGGCCATATCTAATGTTGTATGCTTTATATCCATCATTTGATTTATTTCTCACAATTACCCTGTGGCTTAGGCACAATTACCATTGACATTTTTACAGATAAGAAAGCTGAGGTTTATAGAGTTTAGAAAAATATCTAAGGTCACAGAAGCAGACATTTATACTTCGGATTTCATATTACCAAATGCAATAGAAGGAAGACACTTCAGAGATAAAGCTGTAATCTCTTCTTTTCTCAATCAAGAAAGAAAAAAAAAAAGGTCAAGGAGAAAAGGGTGCTATGAAATTGCGGTTGATTGTTCTTTTTCCATGTACCTCTTAAGGACACAGACATTCTGTATATGCGTTATTCAGCAGAGCAGTCTCATTCATTGTTATATTTAAATAGTGAAACTTACTGAATTTTATCAACTGGGGTCCTTAGACATAGATCTAAGACATGTTTTATTATGTCTTAACCTAATGTCAGGACAATCAGCTACATGTCTAAGACAATATATAATGTTTCAAGTTAATTTAATACTTTCTGACTTTCTATTAACCGGATTGGATCAACTGCATGACCTAATGGTGAGTCATGAAGATTTTTTTAAAAAACAGATTTCACTGAAAATTAGACTATTTCAGTGGCTTCCTTAGGCATAGTCTCTGTATCCTTTGAATAAAATGACGATGCACTATTTTATTGCCATTTTCTATTACTTGTGTTTTCAAATATTATTAGTATGATTACTCAAAAGTGTATGCATATCTATTTTTCTAACAGGCACAACAGGCTACAAAAGGAAGAAATAAGAATTTCCAGAAGGCGTGAGGGATCTCAAAATGTCCGAGTATAGCAAGCAACGCTGTTCCAATTTTCAGTGTATTTACCAGACTTACTATCTACACAAACAGGCTGTGTGTTTAACCTTTTCCTGGAGGCTTTAAATTCTGCAGAGCAGAACTCAAAGTCTGTCTAGCCAGACTTAAAAAGTCATTTGAAGTAAATGGATTCTTGGTGATAAATAATGATGACTTTTAAAAGTAGGTTTCTTTCTTTTTTTTTTTTTTATGGCTAGAATTACAGTTTTACATCTCATTTTAAGTTCAGTGAATTTTCTCCTTTCACAAGGAAAAACTTTCCAAAATTGGGCCTGGCTTATTTGGTTCTTCTATGTCTCCTTCTTTCCTGTAATTGTGCCAGTAGTCACTACCTTAAGTTCTGTGTTTTTTTTTAAATATGATCTTCTCTTCCATGTTTTTAAATAAAAATTGCTTTGAATACTTTTAATACTTTTAAAATTATATCACAAAATTGACTCAGTAAAAGACAGGAAAATACTTTTAAAAATAGAGGCTCCATCTAAATGATATTTTAAAAATATACATATTTCAAAGTATATTAATGTCCTTATTTAAATATCTTAATGTGAAATCTGCCTTTCTTTCTTTTGGTCATG
This sequence comes from Cynocephalus volans, assembly GCF_027409185.1. Lineage (NCBI taxonomy): Eukaryota > Metazoa > Chordata > Mammalia > Dermoptera > Cynocephalidae > Cynocephalus > Cynocephalus volans. Next base: position 18,912,047 of record NC_084466.1, read on the forward strand.
GAATAGGCATGGAGACAAAATTCAACAGTGCTCAGAATCCAAGTGGAGTCACTGACCATAACGCTTTCCATTTAACTGTTTACATAAACTTCAGTGTAATGCAATTACAACTAATGGACTAGATACAGCTGGTCCCAACTGCACAACCCTGTGACAGTGAACTGAAGAGACTCAGCACCAACCCCAGGCCCTCCCTCCCTAAATGAGAAATATTTGAAAAATATTTACATAACTACTGAGTGAAACGTCCCCACCTACAGCCTCTGAGAAAGAGTGTACATGAGTGGACCATGCGCCGCTGCCACAAAAAGGAGACAGTGGCAACCAGAGTCCCTCCTCCCTGAATTTGAACCAGAAGTGCCGTTGCCATCTGGGATGGGACTGAATCTGGAAAGACTCACCAGAATGCAGCTGGGGAGAGACAATGGGCCCGGTGCAAGCCAAGTCTCTGAGAAACGGACAGTACAAATAGGCAGAAACAGAGGCAGTGGGGCCATACATGAATATATAGATGAGGAGCAGGGGAAGCTGGTTGCTGCAAGAGGACACATATATCCACAAAGCAGTGAGCCATAGTGAAGGTGCAGCATTTGGGTAAAGATGCATGGATGTCTCCAGCTGAGGCATCCCAGGGCCACCCTAAAATCCCTCTGAGGTCTGGTTCCATGGCTCTTTCTCCTGTCCTCACTTGGCCACTGCAACAACAGCTCCTCTCTTAACTCACTTCCTTTGCACATGCTGTTCCATCTGGCTCTTCCCCAGATCTCCACAGACTTACTCCCCCACCTCCATCAGGTAATTACTCAAATATTAGCCCAGTCAGGCCTTCCCTAACTGTCCCATGTAGTAATCTCAGTTCCCACCTGTATAGTTTGTTTTTGTTGCTTATAACAGAATATCCAAAACTGTGTAATTTATAAAGAAATAGAGTTTGTTTCTTACAATCTGGAGGCTGGGAAGTCCACAGTCCAGAGTGGTGCATCTGGTGAGGGCCTTCTTGGTGGTGGCTCTACAGCAATGCAGGGTGTCACATGGTGAGAACGGACTGAGCAAGAGGGCTGACCTTCTCACTTGCTCTCTTTATAAAGCCATCAGAGCCATGCCCATTACTCCATGAATGGATCAATCCATTCACAACGGCATGGTCCTCACAATCTAATCACCTCTTAAAGGGCCCACCTTTCAAATACCATAATGAGATCCCCCACACTCTCTACACTGTCACAGTGGAGATTAAGTTTCCTCAACATGAACTTTTGGAGTACACATTCAACCCACAGCACTACCTCATACTTATCCCTTTCCGTACTTTTTTTTCTTCTTTTTAACAAGTATCAATATCTACCATTTTATATCATTTACTTGTTTTCTTTTGGTCTAACTCCTAAACCACATTGTGAGCTCCCTGAAGGACTTTTGTCAATTTCATTCACTGCCATATCTTCACCTGCTAATACACTGCAGGTATTCCCTAACTGGAATGAATGAATAAACGAACGGCCAAAATATCATGGACTATTTACAATTAATCATTTATTATCAGACCGCTGAGAGAATAAGAATGGGTTTCCAAAACAGACTTCTGTATATGTGTGTGCACATTTGCAGGGCCAGTTTTAGGGGTGTCTGACCCATGCAGCAGCACAGGGTCCCACAGTTATACAGTCCCCATGCTTCCTTTAATACTCAGTTGCCATTGTTCTGAAATTCTTAATTTTTAAACGAGGGGCTCCAAGTTTTATTTGCCACTGAGCCCTACAAATTAGGTAGCTGGTCATGCACATTTGAGAGCATCACAAGTGGGGTTTAAATCCTAAATGTTACTTAGCATCATATTTATGTGAGTCATATGCATTTATATGGAAAGTGTTCTCCAGTCTTTATTTATCTGCCTTGGCTACCCAAAGGAAGTACAGAAAGGCAGCACCATCATTTTACCAATGAATGAACAGCAAGTTGGGAGAGTAGGATTCTGCTTCCAACTCAGCCTAGACTAGCTGAGTATCCTCTAATCTTCACTTTCCTTACTTGTACAATGAGGTACTTGGGCTAAATAATCTGTAGACTACCATTTAGCTCTTCTGTTCTTTAATTCTATTCTAAGTAAAATTATTTTACATCTTTCAAAGTATGATAAAATATTTCCCACTTCTAAACCAAATCAGTTTATGAAAGTTATATGACAGAGGGGAGTAAAGAAAGAGCCAACCCACTCCTCATTTTACATTTTTGCAATATGAATTCTTGACCTAATTCATGAACCCTTTAAAAGGTTTGGGTTTCCACATTTATTTCTGTGTTTTCCAGCTATGGACTCCCACCTAAACCCAAGCATCCAATAAATTGATTAAATGTATTTTCATTTTCTTTGATGCATTCACAAGATCAAATAACTTAATCCCAGTATTTTCTGAGTTTTCTTATACTGATCTATAATTCCTTACTAAAATTCAAACTCAGTTGTACAGAGCAGGACCTCTCTGTGGCTGAAGAACATTTTGATGGGCTGCAAGTAGGTTATTTGAGGCAACCTCAGTATAGATAACAACACTGACACCTCAGTTCTCCCCATATGTCCACCAGGGTTTTAAATTCCTAAAACCATCCCTATTATTGCTGTTCAATTAACTATGAAATCTATGTGCTGAGGAATATCTAATAAAGTATATATTTTCTTCGTAATTACAGTCAATTCTGTTGTAATGTGAAATATGCGTTCCCCCAAAAACACCATGTTATGCAACATTTCATGATAAAAACCACAGGGCTTATGGAAAGATTGGAGCTGGGTGCACAGCACCCCAAAATTTCATCAGTAACACAAAGAAAATAAGACAAGTCTAATAATAGCAACACAGTTGATACATATTAAATCATTAATTAATACATAAATAATACAATAAATGCAGTGCTTTACATTTCTTTTATTGTAACAAAATCGATTGTACATATCTGTGGGGTACGGAGTTGAATATCAATACTTATGTGCAATATGTGATACTCAAATCAGAATAAAAACCTAAAGGTTGCTTGTGAAAGTGGTCCCTGGAAGGGGTACGGCTTGTGAGTTACTGTGACATGGTGGCAGGAAGGTTTTGTAAATTGGAGGGAAAATCGTAGCACTGAGAGGATAGATGGGATGTGGCTCTTAACACAAGTGGCAAACAGAGGGAGCTTGTAGGTGTTTGAGGCAGGGTCAGCTCATAGATGTGTGACCCATGTGCAGGAACACAGGGCTCCATGCTTAGAGGGACACCAAAATCGGCTCTGCTGTGGATGTCCTGAAATCCTTAATAATCTGGAACAAGGAGTCTCACATTACATTTTGCTGCATCTGGCAAATTACGTAGCTGGTCCTGGTTTGAGATGTTTGTATATATGTGCATGTGCTTATATTTTGCATAACCTTACAAGGCACCATTTAGCTAGGTGCAGTTTTCTGTATTATCGCCATAGTGTTTCCAGCAAACGAAACTGTGCATAAGCAAACTCAAAATTCTCATTATGCTCTCATTTCCTCCTAAAGTTTCAATCATGTAGGAAATAAAAATCGTTTTCAAAACAAGCCCTATAGCAGAACTGATTCTACTTGAATTTTGGAAAATTATTACTAATCTGAGGAAAAGCAAAACAGACAGGGTCCCAGAATGAAGGTGGCAATGTGTACCACATAAATGCAGGCTGGTCTCATCAGGGAACACCAAATCCTATGTGAAGAAACTCAAGGTATACTAACTACTCCAAAGACAAGTTTAGAACCCCGGGGGGTAGTGGTGGGATTGAGGGGAGCAAATTTGCATAAATAAGGAGTAAGCTATTTACAACAAGTTGCTCTGATTGTCCTTTCTTTATACTCTCTACCCCTAGGATGTAAGCCTGAGGTCTTTGGAAAAGAATGGAAGGAGGGTATTTTCAATCATTTGGCCAAATCACTAGAGCAGGAAGTGGAGACTGAGAGAGGGTATCTCCTAGAGAGGACCCAGGTCCCAGGCAGAAGCCTCCTGTTTTAGTCCGTTTTGTGTTGCTATAACAGAAATACCTGAGCCTGGGTAATTTATAAAGGAAAGAGGTTTATTTGGCTTACGATTCTGGGAGAGCTGCATCTGGCACGGGCCTCAGGCTGCTTCTACTCATGGTGGAAAAGCAGCAGGTAACCAGCGGGTATGAGCAGATCACATGGCCAGAGAGGAAGCAAGAGAGAGAGAGGAGGTGCCAGGGTCTATTAAACAGCCAGCTCCTGTGGGAACTAATAGAGTGAGAACTCACTAATTTATGACCCCTCCCCCAGGGAGAGAATTAATCCAGTCATGAGGGATCCGCCTCCATGACTCAATCACTTTCCAACACTGCCACACTAGGGATCAAATTTCCACATGAGTTTTGGAGGGGACAACACATCTAAACTCCATCATTCTGCCCCTGGCCCCCCAAAACTCATGTCACTCTCACATACAAAATACAATCATTCTATCCCAACAGTCCCAAAAGTCTTAGCTTGTTCTGGCACCAACTTAAAAGTCCAAAATTCAAAGCCTCATCTGAGACCAAAAGCAAAAGTCCTTCCAGCTGTGAACCTCAAAAACAAAACCAAATTTATCTACTGCCAAGACACAATGGTGGAACAGACATTGGGTATACATTTCCATTCCAAAAGGGAGGAATAGGCCAAAAGAAAGGAAAAACAGGCCCCAAACAAGTCTGAAACCCAGCAGGACAGACATTATGTCTTAAAACTCCAAAATAATGTTCTTTGACTCTAAGTCTTGCATCCTGGGCACAATTGGGCATCTGGGCCCCTAAAGCATCAGGCAGCCTCATTCCCACAGCTCTGCCAGGTGCAGCCCAGTGGGCTGCGCTGGTGCCTGCAACTTTTCCAGGCCGATGTTCTACTCTGGTAGCTCCATAAGTCTGGGGTCTCCATGGTGGTCCTACTGCCTTGGCTCTACTAGAAAATTCCCTGGTGGGGGCTCCCTGTGGGGGATCCATCCCCACTTTCCTGCTTGGCATTGCTCTAGTAGATGGCCTCAGCAGTGGCTCCACCCCTGCAGCAGGTGCCCCCAGGCTTTTCCATACATCCTCTGGAATGTGGGTGGAGGTTGCCATGCCTCCACTGCTCTCACATCCTGCCAGCTTGCAGACTTAACACAATGTGGACCCCACTGAGGTTTTGGGCCTCTACTCTCCAGGGCTGCTGCAGGAACCACACTTAGGACTGCTCGAGCCAGATCAGCTGGGATGCAGGGAGCAGGATCCTGAGGGCAGCTGCGCCCAGGTCTGTCTTCCAGGATAACTCAGTCCTTCTAGGCCTCAGGGCCTGTGATGGGTGGGGCACCCTTCCAGACTTCTCAAATGCCTTTAGGGAATTTTTTCCATTGTCCTGGTTCTTAGCATCTGGCTGCCTCACTGCCAAGATAATGTCTTTAGCAACCAGTTTATCTGCTTCACCTTTGCGTTTTTCTCCTGCTCTCCACTTAGCTACCACATGGCAGGGCTGCAAATATTCCAAAACTTTACTCTCTGCATCTGTTTTAACTTCTGGCTTTACATCATGATTTTGCTGCCATAACTCAGAGTAGGCTCTTAAAAGCAACCATGCAGCTTCCTTAATGCTTTGCTGCTTAGAAACTTCTTTGGCCAAATGCTCTGGTTCACAACTCTTAAGTTCCACCTTCCACAAAGTCCAAGGGCATGGACACAATGCGGCCAAATTCCTTGCTATGATGTAGCAAGGGTGATCGTTTGTCCAATTCCCAATAAGTTCCTCTTTTCTATCTGAGACCTCATCAACCACATGGGCTTTGTTGTCCACATTTCTATCAGCATTTTGCTTGCCACCACATAAGTCTCTAAGACATTCCAAACTTTCCCTCATCTTTTTCTCTTCTTCTAAGTCCTCCAAACTCCTCCAACTTTTGCCCTTTACCCAGTTCCAAAGCTGCATCCACATTTTCAGGTATCTGTTTAGCAACACCCCACTCCTTGGTACCAATTTTCTGTTTTAGTCCATTTTGTGTTGCTATAACAGAAATACCTGAGACTGGGTAATTTATAAAGGAAAGAGGTTTACTTGGCTTATGATTCTGGGACAGCTGCATCTGGCATGGGCCTCAGGCTGCTTCTACTCATGGTGGAAAAGCAGCAGGCATGGTGAGAGTAGAAGCAAGAGAGAGAGAGAAGGTGCCAGGGTCTTTTAAGCAACAAGCTCTCATGGGAACTAATAGAGCAAGAACTCACTAATTTATCCCCCCTCCCCCAGGGAGAATATTAATCCATTCATGAGGGATCCACCCCTATTCCTCAATCACTTTCCAACACTGCCACATTGGGGATCAAAATTCCACGTGAGTTTTGGAGGGGACAACACATCCAAACTCCATCACCTCCCATCCCATTTGGGTGGACATTGGAAACAAGGAGGCAGAACAGCTGCCACACTTAAAGGAGAAGGCCACAGGATGATACGGTGACAGTCTGGAGGCTTGGACCTCAGCAGAGGTAGGATTCTGCCCCCAGCACTTCCTATAGTCCTGCAGGATTTTAGAGAGTGTGAAGAGAGTCTAGATTCATACAGGAGGTGGCCCAGCCAGGAAAGTACTGTTAAATTCCTTTTGTTTGTAATTCTCAGGCTAATATGACAGATAGAACATCCTTATTTTGATGCTTCCACTCTTTAATGGAAAATAGGGCAGAAAAATGAAGTCCACTAGATTAACTTTGATTTTGTTAGCTTCAGAAGAAATAGTATGCATCTTTTTTTTTTTTAGTTCCTCTGATATACTTACAATGAAATTAAAAAAAAAAAAAAAACATCGTTGAACACTGGTAGACAGTATTTTATAGTCATCCTGAAATTTCTACCCAATGTGTTTTACTTCATTTTATTTTTTTACAGAATAAGGAAAATACTGAGCACAGTAAATTTAAGTTATTTAACTAGAAACCACAAGGACAAATGATGTTATAGAAAACGTTCTGCCAGAAACCACTTTCCCTCGGAGCTTGGGTCTCCCTGCACGTGTTGCCTGGCTATTAAAATTCTATCTATTACTTAATCTCAATCCCAGGATTAAATTTTTTTCTCTTGAAACCCCTTGCTTTTGGTTATTTCTTATGTGTAGATTTATCTTCTCTTATAATAAGTAGCCATCTCTTAGCCCTTGGTTTATTTAAAAGCACTACTTTGTAATGATAATGGATACTGATGTGCTGATTTACATCTTTTGTTAAACCATTTATAGTGAGGTTTGGCTTAGGTTTCTACACATCTGGTTATCAGGTGCTATTAAGAGGCTTATCACCATAATTTATTATTTATGTGAGTGTGACTTTACCCATGTGATTTTTTTCTAAGTGCTACACACCTACTATTTTGTTCTGTTTTATGAAAGATTACTTTTGTACTCTTAGAGTAAAATCAGGAGGATGCTGGTTTTCATGCTCCTTTCTTAATCTTACATTTCCATTCACAGTAAAATAGCTTTTAGTCCTTTCTGTGTGAAACCAAATTCAAGATAACATAGATTGAAATTCAGACAAAGCACTGCTTTTGAAATGAAAATGTTCTTCAATAACTCTACAGCCTCCCCAAACCCACAGTGTTTCAAAAGTACTTTAAAATGAAGCAATCTGCTTCTTCCTGTGAGATGTATTATTTTAAGAGAGCTCCTTATATTTGCTGTCTTGCAAGTTACCGGGTTTCCCATTAGCTTGTCCACTGCCAGTTCTCAGATCATGCAAGGCCAGTGGGAGAAAATTCACTATATTGGCTATTTCTCACATTTCTGCTCAGAGAAACTATCCCTATGTCTAGAGGACGATGGAGAGGAAAAAAAAGTTAAAATTTTTCGTACTCGTGTACTAACAAGCAAAATGTGACCTATGAGAGTGTATTTCTCCTTCCTAATATTAGTAAAAAGCCTTAGTCATTGGGGCTGGGGGAGGTGGATCATTCAGAAAAATGCAGCACTCCAGTCTCTGATTTGAGAAGAATCAAAGTCTAAAGTCATGTGTGGGCCGGCCTGTGGCTCACTCGGGAGAGTGTGGTGCTGATAAAGTCATGTGTGTGGGGGGGGGGGGCGGGGGGGAGGGGCTGTTGACAACTCAGATTGATTCTGTGTATCTTTAACCTACAGCTTTATCAATTTCTCCTTCTCATCCTCTTGAAATTTTACTTACCTTCCCAAAGCTCCATTTCTCTCTCACCTATCAAGCAGTGGCCATCAGAACACCCACTATGTGAGATGATAAACATTAAGGTCCTAGCATGATGTCTGGTATGTGGTTAAGTTCCCAATGAGCATTAGCAATTGACAGCATTTTAAATGTTCGTGAGTATCCTGTTGTGATACAACATGTGCAATTGTGTGACACCAGCAAGAGGTTTACACAAGAGTATGGCCTGGTTCCAGAACCTGACAAGATTTCCCGTCCTAGGGTTGGTCACAGCTGTAAAAATATTTACTTCTTGCTAACTCTAGAACCGTACTTTTAAGGATGCTTATATCATTTTCTCAAATTTGAAATCTAATAAGAATCGCATGGGGAACTTGTTAATAATCCAGATTCTCTGTCTCCCACCCTGAAGATTCTGATTTGGTCATTTTGGGGTAGGACCAGGAATTTTCATTTTGGGGGACACACTTAAGTTACTCTTATTACCAACCACATTGGAAACATGGCTACCACAAGATAATACCATTTTATGGGTTTATTTTAATGAAATTATAAGCAACTCAAGGAATGTGGCAAAGACATTGTGTTCAGAAAATATTCCATGTGCCCCTTTTGTTCTCAGCCTCCCTTTGATAAGGCAAAGGACATGTAGTAGTTCTAGACATTGGGATAAAACAAGGTGTGATGGATCACTGCCAGGCCACCACAGTGAAAGATACAGGCAACCCCTTCATTGCTCTTTTCCCTTCCTGAGACAAACCTTGAGCTCAGTTGTTAAAATAGTAATGCCACTCTATTGACTGGAGCCTCCAGCAGCCTGTTGTTGGGTAATTAAGTACAGCAGAGCACCCACCTTACCCTCCTCCCCCGTGCCCATCCTGTTCATGTAATATGAGCAAGAAATAATCTTTGTTGCAATTAATCACCACCCCAACTATCACAATGGGAAAATTCTCTATTCACCACATAGTGCCAGAAATGAATGAATGGGCAGAGAGAAACTAGCCATTCAATAAGCACTTACTGATGACCCTGGGGGAAAAGATATCATAAAGAAGTACAGCCCAATGAGATGAAAAACAACACTGATTCATCCGCATAGGTGAAGGATGTGCCACTGTTGGCAGTATGTGAAGAAAAGGTCTAAGATGGCAGAAAGGGGTAGGATAGGGAGACTGGTTAATTCCAAGGAAAATAGCTCTGCACTCGCACTCACTGTACCCTGACTAAACCTGTATTCATCAAAGGGACTTCTGCTTTGAGCAATCAACAGTTGCTTTAGGAAAACTCAATAAAATAAAGAATCTACCAGATTTTTAGAATTTGGATGGGTGTCTGGTTTCCAGAGAACAGCTTCAAATATTTAAGCTGCTAACATTAGATCAACAATGAACTTAATGGTAATTGAAAACATCTTTGGAATAAATAAAAACACATTTTGCACACTTATGTAAAAAGTTCTCTCATGACTTAGACCAACACAGATGTGGTTTAGAGGTATTCTATAGCTAAAGAAATACAACTTGAGGGGGAAGAAGAATACCAAAGAGGAAATACACGGATATGATTTAAAGTACGATATTATTACCATCATAAATTATGTCAGCTATAGCTGACTCAAGTAGAACTTTGTTTGATTTAAAGGCAAACAAGGCCACTGAATTATTTTCAGTTAATTATGAGCTAGCCATATGTTGCAATGAGAACAATGTGTTAATCAGTCAACATTGACTCAATGGTGACAGCATGGTTGGTTTCTACCCTGCGGGACAAAGTGTATCTCAGTGATAGAAGAATATGAATGCAATATACTTTGGTAGAGAAAATCTTGTTAACCGATTTGTGAAATTTCAAAAATATCTAAAGCCTGGGTGTGTAAAAGACTCTGTGTAAACGTGTATGCTTTAACAAAGGTATAAAGTCTTTCCAAATGGCGTGATAACTCAACAATTTAGGAAATATTTAAGTGTGGAACTCATCCCTTATGTAGAAGTAAATTTATCATCTGATCTATATCATAGACATAGTGAAAATATTTCGAATGTACTTATTATAAAATTGACCAATCATAGCTCAAACTCAACATGTTACCCTGTTTAACAAAACAAAACAAAAAAACCCAAAAAACATTATACAAAACAACCCTCTTTTAAAAAGGATGCTGTGTATATAATTAATGGCTTGTTACTACTCAAATATATAAATCCTTGTATACCTTAATTTTTAAACATATGCTTATATTTTTCAGTTGATGGCATTAATATTTCAATAAATACTAGTATAGTTAATTTAAATATTTAAGCATATTTAAGCATGGAAAATTTGTCAATTCATTTTAAGATTAAAACAGACTTCACAAGTGGTGCCAGCCCTGAATTCTCAAACTTCTTCCAGCCAAAGTGTAATTAGAGACATTGAGCTTACGAAGGCTCCTTGGACATGTGTTTTGCTAAGCTCTCTCTTTAAAGCCTTGATCTTTGCCTCCCTAATTACACATTTTATCAAAGTGCTTTTGCTAGTCTTCCCTAAGCCTTGTACACGGAGGTGATTCTGATCAAGACGACTGTGAGACTCACTGATTTTACTGAGAAATTCATACCAGGGCAGAATTGGGCTGTACAATTCCTGATATATATTATGTTTTTTTATGATCAACTTATTAAACTGTGACTTTTCTAGCCCCTTGTTTATCATCTTCATTTACTTTATTAAGATATATACATAAATATAGACATTACATCGAAAAGCACATGAAAAATTGATTTAAAAGATAGTATGAATGTTTCCATAAACTTTTTGAAGACTCCTCATACTTGCATATGCGTATAATTTTAATCGTACATATACACACAAACATATACATGTATACATATGTATATAAACATATATTTAAAATGTTATATTCCATGCTTAATAAAGCAAAAAAAAAAATGGTGACTATGGAATTGAATCAATTAAAATAGGTAATTTTAAAACTTCGGCCAGCTTATCATCAGATGGAGAAAAGGTAAATGGTAACTTTTCCATAATATGGTTGTGTGTGTTTGTCCGAGTGTATTCCCAATGTATTCTTTAGATTATTTTTCCCCCCAGGGAACCAGAATCAGATTAAAATTTTCATGAGAAATAGAAATTTTCTTTCAATAATGAATGGATAGAAAGCTATTTCGTATGTTTAATTATAATATTATGATTTGATTTAGTATATGTAAGGAATGTGATACCCGATTTTTGAAAAGAATATTATATATTAATGCTTAATATAGAAATGATCAAGGCATGTGTTATAAGCAGTTAGATTTAGAGTAAATGAGTTATAGGGCATTTTCTTTTATCATTTATCTTCCTGGAATAATTTCTCTGAAAATAAAATAGCCCATAAGATTATCATAGAATGTTCTTTACCAGCTCCCATAAACATATACTATATGGATACCAAAATTATGTTGAGGCTAGGGATCCCAGAATGAGAGCATTAAATGCAATAATCTCCAGATTGCATCGTAGAGCCCCGAGGTCCATGTATGTGTGTCCAAGCCAGCTTCTCAACGTCCTGAGATGGTTCTTGAGCCTTCAGTGAAGATGCCTGATCATCTTGCTCTCACCAGCAAAATTTTGCTTTATCTGTTTCTTAAGCTATGTGATCCCTTTCATTGCTTCCAACACATATTTACTGAGCACTCATTGTGCCAAGAACTTTCCTCGCTGCCAGGGATAAAGTGGTGAACAGGGCAGACAAGGACCCCCCACAAAACTTAAAGAGTTACTTCTCAACAGATTTACATAGCTAAATAAAGGGATTGAAAAACTCCTGGACTAAATATCTAATCTTTCTTCTAATTTTAAAATTTATTTAGGTAGAAGTTGAATATTGAACAGTCATTATTTGACAAGTCATTATCAACAGCCACGTTGCAGCTGTGGGATCTTCAAAACGACTTTTTCCCCTTTGTAACTTCTTACCACTGTCTTCAGTGTTACTCTAATAACCTCTGTGCTCTTCTGGTGTGGCCTAAGGGTGACTTTAATTCTGGCATGGCTTTTATATGGTTCCCATTCTGATCATGAGATCATTACAAAATTTTTAAAGGTAATGTAGTTCAAAGGAGGTTAAAACATTCATTCTATCTCAGGGAAAAAACAAATTGTAAGTATGGAACCTGACAATGATGTGTTATTTCCTTTTGGTTAAATGATCACACTCTAGAGAATAATCACAGGTATTTTAGTAATGTTAATAATTACTTATGATTAAAAAGAAAAAAAAAGAGGAAGCAAATCAATGGTGTTGAAAGTTCATGACTAGTCCTACATTCCTCATAAACGTGTTCTCACATTGGTTGTGGGAATTGTGGTTAGTGTTTCTTTAATCTCTGTGTATTCATAAAATGGTATTTTAAGGAAACACTTGTTATTTTAAGAAATGACTGATATACTATTTAGTATGGCTCTTGGCTGTGCATTTCCTAGTTATATTTGAAGGATTCGTGTAACATTGTGTGTTATTAACAGGAAGTTACCATCTATAACCTGTTTCTTTGACTCTGGCAGTTTGAGGAAGTATTTAGTCATCTAATCAGAACCTTAATCATTGAAACTAAGTTGATTTCTCTACCAGATTTGTTGCCTCCTCAATGTAAAGTTTTGGGCAATTGTTTCTACCTAAAAAAACAGACTGGTATGAAATATCTAATAGCACATATTATAAGATATGGACAACTTTCCTTTGAATGGTAAAGATTATTAATTTCATAATTTCTCACCTCTAATAAATTTTCATTAAAGTAATCAATGCATCCTCTCCCCCCTCCAAAAAAATTATAGGCTTCCTACTAAGAGTTTATATTCTGAATATATTACAATTCAAATCACTTATTTATTTATTTATTTTAGAATGTGACAAGTAGCTGTATTTGTTCTTTAAAAATAAAGTGAAAATGAAAAAGCTTTTCTGACAAGGATTTTAATACAAATTCTTACCTATTTCACAAAATAGTTAAAGTCAAATTTAAAAGACTAAAGAGACAAATTGCTTAGGGAAAAAAGCAATTAAAATACATACTATGTATTTTCACATACATACAAGCACATGTTTCTATTGAGATGATCTTTCTTCAAATACCTAGGTATACATGTGCAGAAATCAGGATTTTATTGCTTCCCAATTTGGAATTCCTTTTTTATTTTAGTTGCTGTTAATTGAGCACTTACTATGTCCATGTGCTACTCATCATATATGTTAGCTCATTTAGTCATTTCAGGATTAGGTATTTTAGGGAATTTTCAGAATTTTTAGAATCTGATTTAGGGAATTAGATTGGAGAAGTGAACAGGCTTAGAGAGAAGGCCAGGAGACTCTGAACCCAAGGCCATTTCTGCAAACACCTCCCTGTTGACATCTACATGTCACACAACATATCCTATAAATGGGGAGATCTGTAGAATGGGGTCCTTGTAAACAAAAAGTAGTTCTAGAAATTTCAGGGGAAACTCCATGTGATAAATAGTTAAGAAGTTCTCTTTTACAGGAAAATTATGTTGGATGATATGTGATCTATGTGAGAGTATTTGTATGGCTGCTGCCCAAATAGCCCATTAACATCCGAATGATTAGGGAGAGAGAAAAAGGCACAGTAGATATGGCTGACACATAAATTGCGCAGCATCAGTTCATTTTCACTGAATATCTGTGGCTAATGTGATTAAAACAATAATGGTGTTAAACTCCTCAAAAAGAGATCAACATAAAAAGCAACACATGTTGCAGTTTGGAATTTCATAATAGGATCAAGTAATTTTCTAGCAGGAAGAGATGCTAAATTTGGACAATATTCACTTATTCTAATTTTAAGACTATTTGTAATTCATATGATGGTTATTTTTGAATAAAATGACTATTCGTAGTTTTGGAAAAAAAAACCTGGGTGGGGTTAAATTCCAGGAAGCATACCAATCAGATCCCAACATGGAAAACATTTTTTGACCTACGTTAAATTTCTTAGGAAATGAAGTTTTGAGAAAAATTTTAAAGTGAACAAAAATTGAACAATTTTATTCAACATCTGACCCCTTGTCCTGTTTCAGTCAGAGTCTGCAAATGGAAATGCATGGGATGAGGAATCAGTAACCTTATTCACACCTGTGTTATCATGACGGATAACATATTATTAAATTGTAGATGGTAAGTAATGAAGGAATGGAATGAATAAAAAACAGATCATTAAGCCAAGTATATTTAGATAAAAAAAGAAAGTGATGAGCAAGATAAAAAAGAAAGCAAACAAACAAACAAACAAACAAATGACAAGATTCCTCCCCTCCATTTAGGAAAATATTCCGTCTTTGGTAACTATTTTAATTTTATGAACAAAATATATTATGCTAAGGTAAACATTTCTTATTTACTTTAAAGTATTTTACTAAGTGATATTCTACAGCACTCATCTTTAGGGTAAATAAGGATAAAAATCAAACAATTATGTTCTTTGAAAAATATATTGTGAATTGACAATATTATAGTATTTCATTCACAATTTGGGGATTCCAGCTGCTGTTATTTAATACTGACAATAACTATAGTTCACATTGATTGACAGCTTACCAGCCATTGTTTTGCCAACAGCACCCAAGGAGTTAGTTACTATCACTATTACTATACCCACTTTTCAGGCGAGAAAAGAGATACCTAGAAGTTAAATAATTTGCCCTAGCAAATGGTAGAGGATTCTGTACCCAGACATCTGTAAACCCATTTTCTTACCCACTCAATGATAGTGGCTATATTAACTTTATTAGGATCATTTTGGGATGCACATATTAAAATTTGGACAGATGTAACAGAAAGTCTTCAGTAACAGTGTAAAACAGTAATACTACATTTACTGGGCTATTACATCGTAGTTCAGTTTTAAAATATTTTCTGAGAGGTAATACAGTGGTTCACTAAGCCTAGAAAAATAACATTTATGTTAACGTGGTAGTAGAGAATATTGAAGTCCTGACATAGTTTCTGATACTTTGCTGTCTAATAAAAAAAAAAAAAAAAATTTAGGAGAGAATACAGTCATGAAGCCTTGAACATAAACGTTCAATGAGACTGACAGCTTTATAGCATTTGAAATTTTTGGCCGCCATAACTGCCAAATCAGATTGATGTATGATCTAGTCAATCGCCCACCAATTGTTCCAAATTGACTAGAACCCAGGCAATTTCCACATTTCATAGGCCACAATGAAAAGAAACATCATTTCTGCTTCCTTGGATCAAGAAGCAAAGACCACATTTTAGGGAGGACTGGCCCACTGTGAAGTAAGATACAGGGGCAGGGAAATCCCAAACACCAGTGGTGAGGCTTGAGGCCCGGAAATGAACTGGTAACACATTCCCTCTACCAATTGTCTTCTGCAAGGACATGCTCTAACTGATGGCTTCTGAGGTCAAGCAAGAAGCAAGTTCGTGCAGTGAACTCATTGAATGGTAACATCAAAGCCATCAACATAAAAAGACTGTGGCCATTCTAGAGAAACACTGACCAAGGATTTGAAAAACAAAAGTGACATCAATGGAATGGAACCTGCATATGTGTGTGTGGATCTGTCTGCTTGTCTGTCACAGACAGGAAAAGATTGAAAGAGATGATTAATGTGTCAGAACTCAATATAAAGAATCGTAAAATAAATGTCTCTGCATTACAAAAATATTTTAAATGTACAGACTCTGCTGACTTTCAGCCTCCTTACACTCTACACCCCATACCTAGAGCTCAGACTCTCACCACCTTTTGACCTAATAACCCAAAGAAGTCATGCAGCCTAGTTTCAGACACAAACTAAGAATTTAATAAGGAGGACCTCATAATTATTGTTGCTGTTTTACTTATATCCTTTAGCAATGTTTGCAGTTCTCAAGTATTGCTAGTTGGTCCGTAGAGGGGCGATGCTGGTGGTAAGGATGAAATAGTAAACAGTGAGGCGTAGGCAACTTTGGGACAAATTTTGGTACATCTCGTCTCTTGTCCACTCTTTCTGCATATCGCTGGCAGCTCTGTTTAAAGGTATTGCTAGCACACACACATTTAAGTAGCAAGTGAGAGTTAAAGAGGACAGAGTTCTACTCTTCACAACTGTCAGGTTACAATTGGAAGGCCAGGCATTTGGAATGAATCCAGCATTATGGCCAGTTAAAGTCTGTGTAGACTGGGTAACTAGGAGTAGCTTCCCTCGTCCATCTTGTCTTCAAACACCCCAAATAGTTCCAGCTAAAAAGATGCTGTTAAACTCACAACTAAGTTCAACATGTTCACATCCACATATGCATACCCTTGCTATCAAGGCATGCTAGAGAAAGAAAGATGGAAAAATACTTTTAAAAAAATTATCTTCTTGAAAATCAATGGACTTTCCACCAGAAATTTGTTTTTCTCCCATCTTCCTTCATTAACTATATTCATAGCATTTTTTGCACTTTTCAATTTACTCCACATTTGGAGCACAGAGGCTCCAAATATTTTATATTTGGAGGGATATTTGCACCCCTCTATTTTAACCTGATTTCTGGCAAGTTTCTTGGTAGAGTGGAATTCTAACTGAAACTGCACAGTCAAATGCCACATGAAGAGCTCTATAATCTACTTTAATCCATGATAGGGAAACTACAGCAACACAATTCGCTTTATGCTTTAAACCATCATCATCTATTTTTTGAGAAATATTATTTCATATTTTGCATATAACTAAAAGGAAAATTATTGGTTACAAAATAGCAAAGTCAGACATTCAGTATACTTACTGAGCAGTTTTGGATATTTCTTAAGTTAAATTTTTAAGATGACAGTGTTTAGCTATTTTGGCAATTGTATGCCACCTTTAAAGATGATAACTATGAGTTTAATCTCATTAACTAGCTGGTTTATCCATAATTTAATCTGTCCTATGTAACCGCATAAAAGAAAGATCTAAATAGTCATGTCAGAAGGTAATCTGTTCATACAGTTAGCCCTGCATAATTATTTTATTATTGTAATTCATGCACCCTTGTATATGGTATGATGACTTCTTTATTATTCTTAGAACATAAAAGCAAACATGTATTATCTAGAAATTGCCACTAATTAAGATAAACAAAAAACTTTTAAAACAAAAGTACTACTATGTTCTGCATAATTCATGATCCACTTTATTGATCAGACTGTGTTTTTTGTTTTAATACTAGAAACACATTTCATCCCAATTTTGATAAAAATTGATAGAACTGGAGCACCAACAATCCTTTAGAATTTTCAGAGCACTTAAAAATTTCCCTTAGAGTGCTAAAATGATTCGTAGCTCTGTACTGAGATACCTATATTCCAATGTTTATTGCAGCACTATTTACAATAGCCAAGAGTAGGAACCAGCCCAAATGTTCATGATCAGATGAGTGGACACGGAAAATGTGGTATATCTACAAAACAGAATTCTACTCTGCTATAAAATATAAATAAATAAATAAATAAATAAGAATGAAATACTACCATTCGCAACAACATGGATGGACTTAGAGAAAATTATATTAAGTGAAACAAGTCAGGCAGAGAAAGAGAAATACCACATGTTCTCACTTATTTGTGGGAACTAAAATAAATAAATAAATGAACACACAAACAAATAAGGAGGGGGGAAGAAGACACAACAATCACAATAATTCCTTGTACTTTATAGGTCAAGTGAACATATATGACATGGGGTGGGGGGGGAAGAGGAACGGGTAAAGGGGCATGGAAATCAACTACAATGTATATTGAGAAGTTAAAATAAAAATAAATAAATAAATATTTTAAAAAGACAAAGTGAATCTGTAGCTTCAGTACGGAAAATGTGAGGGAAAATATACTTGTTTTCTTATTAATCGTTAGGTGATGTATACTCAGTGAATTTCTCCTATGGTAGGTAGTATAATTAACATGAAAAGAATCTCAGTTTTACAAAATTTTAACGTGCTATAATGTACATATAATTCAAGTTGTCAAAGTTGTAATTACCTCACATGCCAAAGTTTCCAATAGTCAATGTCATTTTCTAAATTTTACCCTTGCCTTAATCTCAAAAATTAAGCTGGAATTTTACCCTATGAAACGTTTTTCCAATTTTTATATAGCAATCTAGTGGGTAATTTCTTACATAATTATACTTATGAAAATGTTAACTTCATTTGCAAATGGTGAGTTTTAGACACTTTAACAACAAAAAGTTGATGAAGATTATGAAATTAAGTTAATCTGATTCAAAATGAGAAGTTTGATAAAATATGGACTTTTCGTGTGATAGCTATTGTTAATTGTATAGTACAATTAACAATCATCGTACTCTCTGAATATCTAATCATAATATCTGAAGTCTCTGTCTACCCAATCATAAAGATATTGACTACCTATAGTGATACATTTTATACTTACTAAACAAGTGTTTTTTCCAATCATGAGTCTCAATGAATTGGTGTGTCATAAAACCAACCCAGTCAGTTGCAATCAGAATTTTTAAAAAATGAAATAAAACAAAATAGCAGAAGAGAAAAAATATCAGAGTGCATTACAGTTAGTAAAGGTATTACTTTATGAGCCTGTTTTTAATGATATGTGTAGGTATGTATGAATGCATATATATTATATAAGTATAGGATATATAATGTATATATAAACATATAGGTATAGAATATATGTATGTACATAATATATGCATATGTGTATGTGTGTGTATATTATATCCAATCCATGATTTATCTCAAGACCACTTATGATCTCCTAATATACCTCCTTTGTTTATTGTCTGTCTCCCCTGACTAGAATATAGATGTTCATAGTATCATAGTAAGGGTCATAGCAAGTGCTCAGTGAATGTTTACTAAATAAATAAATTCATGACTACACACAAACACACACACACACACACACACACACACACTCTGGGTTGTGATGTGAAATATGTTTCCTTCTGTAAATTGATGGCAAAAAAATCAAAATATATCACTGATCAGAAGCAAACTTTGATCTTTAGAAAGTCAGAGTCTTTTAAAACTGACTTCCAGCTTGCCTTTATCACTACCGTCCTCTCTCCATCTAGCTAAAATTGAAACTTAAACCATTTCTTCCATAAAATCTGTAACACACTGTAAAGAAATATCCAAAGGGATCATTCCACAGGGAAGATATTTGATCTCATGAAATGAGTGGCCACCCAGAAGTACTCAAAATGTAAATGCCTCATTCCACTAGTTCGCTTACTCGTTCAATAGCTGTATTATAGGCTCAGACTGAGAGCAGCAGTGGCAGGAGAGAGAGGCTTCAGGGAAGCAGGCTAACTAGAAAAAGACAGAGAAATGCAGGGTAGAATCCACCATACAATCTGGATTAAAAACCAACACCAGACTTGAATAGTGATTTTGGTTACTATATTAGAAGAGAGTCTTGTGAGTAAGTACAAAACATGAGTTGACAGAACAGGTTTGAAGTATTCCAATAGCAAAGCAAGGAATGATTATATCAAGAGGGGAGATTACTAGAAATTGAGGAAGAAAGAAAAATGAGATCCATGATAACTGAGTGAAAGAAGCAAAGTAATATAAACTTCCGGAGGCTGGGGGAAGGAGCTACTAGAGTATTTAAGCAGGGCAGGGACACAATCAGATGGGAGTTTTTTAAAGATCAATCAGGCAGCAAAACCAACAGGTAGGAGGGTTTTCCATTTTTTGGCAAGCACACTAGCTAGCAAGTAGCTACAAGAACCCAAGTTAGAGGTGATGAGGGAATGAAGGAGGCAATCAGATTAGTGAAAAGGACTGGATTTGAGAGACATTAAGAAGAAAGAGCATAAAGACTTGCAGACTAGGTGGAAGTAAGGTTGAGAGTAAAAGTAGAAATGGGAAGGATTCGGGATTACTCTTTAGTTTGTAGCTTGAGAGCCTGGGCCAGTATCTATTTATGTATCTACTGTTACCCATAGATAGTCAAAATTAGATTACAGCATCTTTCTCATAGTGGTAGAGTTAGGCTACTGCAAAATGTGATATAGTAGATACTCAGCAAATGCTGACATTAGCGATATTTGCAGAACAGACTTCAATGCACTTATTTACATTCCTTACCTTTTTTTTCTTATGAAACTCTCACACAACCCTTCGCATCCTCTCCCTGTTCCCAGCAGGCCAGGGATTACATAGCACACGGCCCCCCACAGTAAGAAATAAGACTTTTCTCTAGGACTTGCCTTCATTTCTAGGACTATTTATGAAAAAAGTGCCATCTGAGGACTATTGTGGAAAGGCAGAGGTACATACTCTCGAGTTTGTGAGTTCTGTTGAGCTGTGTTTCAAAAGAAGCTCACTAGAGAGGATCCCAAATAGTTTGGATCAACAAGGCAAGACTGAAAGTAAATGTTAACATAATTTCAGCAACCCTCTTCAAAAGCTGAAATGTAGAAATTGTGTTACTTAAAAATATTTTACATTTTAAAAAGTTTTATTTATTTATTTATTTTTAATTGGAACATAATTAATAATACATATTTATGGGGTACTCAGTTGACTATCAGTATTTATGTACAATATATGATGATCAAATCAATACTATTTGCATGTTCATTGTTAAAAGTCATTAATACATAAGAAAAATAAAGAATAAAGATAACATTGATACATTTGATTGTCTTTCTTTGAACCACATAGCAAATACATATTATTTGCTTTTGTCACTTTATTTTCTTTAGAATAAGAAATATAATCAATGTGAAAATATGAGAACTAAGGTGTAGGAAAGAAAAATATTGTATCAGCCATTGAATGGTAAATGTGAAAAAATTCCATAAATATTGATTCAGAAGAAGCATAACCTCCATTCAAAAAACATTTCCTGAAGATCTGATATTTTCAAGGCAATGCACTAGGCATTCAGTGGGTACAAAGAGAGGTCATTCTGTTTCTGCCTTCTTGAAATTAGTCAAGACCATTGATAATTATAATAAACTATACAATTGTACAAGTGGTGAAATGCCTCAAGTGCGATAGGAGTACTTCTGAGAGAGAAAATAATACACTGAGGAGACCAATCAAGGCTCCATAAAGAAGGCAGAATTTGAGTTGGATTTGGAAGAAAAATAGGATGCTGGCAGGTGGTAGGGAAGTGATACCACAGCTGAAGTGCCAGTGTGTAACACATGGGCCGGAAAGAACGACTATATGCCAGTGATGTCACAGGAGTTTAAAAGGAGTTTGAGGCCATACAGGGCAGAGGTGATTAGGCTGTAAAATATGAACACTGCTACTATTGGGTAAAATGACCACATGCAGATGCCCTGGGGATTTTCCTGCAACAGGCATTGAGCCTTTTCACCATCCTTATTCTGCCAAGCCTCTCCCTAGGGATGTGCCCACTGGCTGTTAAACAGAGAGACTCAGTAATGATGGGGGTGCATCCTGTGCTGCAGGAATGCAAGGAAGGCAAATCCTGTCCTGCTGAGTTAGTATCTTCTGGAGGATTTGGGACAAGGCCCTTTACAAGTCTTCTACAATTCATGGAACGTAGGCTGCTTGTGAGCAAGAACCATGTTGTGTTTATTGCTGCCATCCTAGCTGGCAGATGAACAATTCCCCCAAGTGAAATGTATTGGTGTCTGAACCACAAGGAGGACAGTAAAAGTGGAAATGAAAGCACGTTCCTTGTTTTGTTTTGTTTTTTCACCTGGCTTATTTGTAAACCATCCTAAGTTCAATAAATATAACCTTCAGCCTTAAAATATTTTTCTAGTAACTGACAGCTGATTTTCCTTCACCTCAATTTCACATGTAGTTATTTGTGTTCCAAAAGAAAGTTTTGAACTGGACCAACAACAATAAATATATTGGAGGAAAACAGTCAAATTAAAGTAGACATTTTTATTCAGATGCCCTATGTAAGTAAGACTTAATGCCTCAGATGTTGCAAATTTTAAGACAGTCTGTGTTCATAACAGGGTAAAATATGGCTTAATGATTAATTCATATTACAGTATACTATAGATTTCTAGGCCATTCAGTCTGAAAAGGTACAATAAACGTAACATAATTTTCTTTCCTGTGAAAATGTTAAAAAATGAAGAAGCAGAAAATATTAGACTATCTGTTTCAAAAAATAAATTCTATATTCATTGAAGAACTTTGAAAAGTAAAAGCAATGCTAAAATACCAGTACAAATCTCTAGTGTTTTCAGGCCCTGCTGGAGTTTGATTTATTTGTGAAATGGGTCATTTAGAAGATTGACAGTTGGTTTAAATAGGAATGTAATTTCAGAGTTATTTTTTTACAGAAAACTAGAAGGTAGATCACAAAAAATAGACATATTGATGTACATCTAGTCTAACTTCCCATCCAGAGAATGAATCATCCCTTATATTGAATCACCATCCTGCACCAAACAGTATTTCCAGTAATATAAACTCATAATTTCAGAGGGCAGTCTATTTCATCATTGGACAGCTCAAATACTTTGTGCATCTGTCCTACGGTTGACTTAAATGTGCCTCTTTTGAACTACAACATATTTAACCTAGATGTGGGCTAATCATATAATTTCTTGTCTAAACAGCAATACTTTTGTAAGTTAAAAACTAACTGGTAGTTACACAGACATAAACTGTGACAGTCCAGGGAAACTTGAACATGGGATTGTCATCCTTAGCTGTGTCCTCTGAATACCAAATACCAAGTTTCTTTGGTCTCCACATGACAGACTTTGAAGCACTTGAAACCTTAGTGGCCATGTGACTTCTTTCCATCCATCCATGTAACAATTTTTATTGAAAGTCTATAATGCTCTGTGCATGTTGCCATAGGAACTTGGTAACAATGGTGCCCATTGCCCAAGCACATCACATTCTATTTCATTGATGTTTTCTTTAAAATAAGCTGTCTGGAATGTGACATATTATTTCAAATTTGGCTTCACAAGTACAAAGTGAAGTGGAACTTGTTCTCCTAAGATTTAATAATAATAACTAAAAATAGGTAACATTTACTGGGTACTTCTGTATATTAAGCTCTGTATTAAGCTATATTTATCTCTTATCTATCTCTCTCTATTATCTATCTATCTACCTATCTATTCTCAGTAACCATATGGTTATCTCTTTTTTTTTTCCATATCAGAAAACTGAGGCAGTGAAAGGTTAAATATCTTGTTGAAAAAATTGGATGAAAATATGATAATGCAACGCTCCCTCTCTCTCCATCCGTCTCTTTCTTGTTTGCTCTTTCAGTCAACAAATACCTATTAGCATCTTCTAAGGGCAAGATTCTGTACTTAAACCTGGAAGCATGGTAGAAAAATGCATTCAAATTCTTATCTAGAACATACAGGTAGACATTCTTGAAGATAATAACTTGGAACACAGTTCCATCCATAGCCTTTTCTTGTAAGCGGTTCTTCTCAAAGATGGAAGAGGATAGGGTGATCCTCACAGATGTTAATCCTCAGATTATGTGAGAGTGTGTGTGTGTGTGTGTGTGTGTGTGTGTGTGTGTGTGTGTGTGTGTGTGTGTGTGTGAAGGGTGGTGGTAGTGAATGTGCAACCACCCAGGGTGCTAATCTGAGTTTGGAGAGAGGTATGTGAATATTGGTTGGAAAATGTCCCCAGGTAATTTTGACATAGCTGCCCATCCTTTATAGAAATCAGTAGATCTACTGGTCTAAATAAAGTCTATCAAAGGCCCAGTGAAATAAGTTTGGTGTGATTTATTCTTGGTAAACCCATAGAGAATTCTGGATATCATCACTTTTCTTTCAAAGTTTCGAATAAAGTATTTGAGTTTCTTGCAAAGGATTTACAGTAAACTTGCCCATCTACACTTTACAGAATATACTATGCACCTCCATGTTTAAATATCGAGAATTTTGTCTGTATTTCCTCTGGTATTCCTCCTATTCCTAATTTTTGGCAAAGATTATGAGTAATGGAATTACTATCACAGTAAGTATGCCCGAAGTTTTAAAAAATCTAAGCCTATAGACAAATGTATTGAAACAATCTATTAGTTTCATCTTACTTCACTCACCTTTGAGAAGACATTAATTTTTTAAAAATAATTTGCCTGTTTCTTGTATCTAGATATAGAGGAATTAACTAGTTTCCCTTGCATAGTAACTATTTACCTGTTGGCACTTAAAATATAAGGAAAAATAGTGCCTTATTTGGAAGAAATTGTTTTAAAACTTACCTCTGCCCAGTAACTTACTCATTTTCTCTCTTCAAATAGCTCTGTCATTTAGGTGCATTGTAAGATTTGTGTTTATATGGTATCAGGGAACCAGATACTAAATTATTAGGGAACCAGAGTTAATAATCTGTTCAGAAACCAACTGGATGAAGTGAACTATTTTATGTTTAGTTTCTACTTAGACGGCCTGGCCCACATGAAATGCATGAAGACCAAAAGGTAGGGATCCATCTTTTAGGACTACTATTATCTTTTGTTTACCCATGAAGAAACTGAGGCATAGAATAGTTGTGTCTCTTGGCCCAGGTTACCCGGAAGGTGACCAGGATTCAGGATCCAGGATTCAAACACAAGCAGTCTGAGTCTGGAGTCCAAGTTCAGGAATTCATAAAACCTCACTAAGTTAAAATGTAGTAGTAATATTTTTTCCACTATATCACCTTATAAGCACATGTGTTTATTCAATCATTCATTCAATCATTCATTCACTAAATATGTAAGTCTACCAGCTACGAGATAGATACTATGCTAAGGACAGACATTGATGTTTTCTTTAGGAGTCCATACTTGAGAAAACTTGGAGGACAGTTGTTTACTCTTTTCCACATTTGTATACAACTCTTTCAATGCTTTTGTTTTCTTTTTTCAACATATAAACAGAGAATACACTTGTATCATTGAAAGCTCTCAAAACATACTGTGATTTTTCAGTGTGGTTGGTAGTGGTAAGAATAAAAGAAATCTGGCCAAGAAAAAGTAAAGGTACTTCAGTATATCTTTGCATTAAAAAAGCTTATCAGCTTCCAAATGTTATGATTTGAGGAATAGAAGAGAAGTGTCTCTGCAAATGATCTGTGACAGAATCTGTTAGCTAAAGATTATAGATCTGTAGCTTTCCCACATTCCTTTATTTTTTAGCCTTCAAGGCCTCATTTATCTAATTCCATTCCACCATCCAGAAAGCACAAGGCCTGGCAAGGAAGAAGCTCGGTAATTCTCTTGAATGAATGAATAAGAGAACAATGTGAAATTAGCGTCTGTATATCGTGCCATTGCCATTCAAATTTTGATAATTTGTTAGTTTAACAGCCAAGTCCTTAACAGTCCCTTTGTCTCCTAAAGAAAGTAAAGAAAGTACGCACACTTCCGGCCTCAGGAACTTAAAGACATTCAAAGAGAACATGCATCACTTTCCTTTCAGTTTTTAATAATCCATTTCAGGTTCTTGCAAGGGATGGACACTAAATTTACCTGTCGATACAGAGTGTACTCCCCACCTCCACATTTGAATATGAAGAATTTTGTCTGTCTTTATTTTCCTTGCATTTCTCCTATTCCCATTTTTTTTCCTTCAAAGAAATATGGGTAATGGTTTTGTTATCACATTGGTTTAACTATATTTTAATCTGAGCACATAGATAAACACATTAAAACAGTCTACTGCCACCTTTTTCTTACTTTTGAGAAGACATTTATGTTTTAAAAAATTGTCTATTTTTTATGTAGTTTATGTAGTTATAGAGAAATTAAAGTTTCCCTTGTATAATAACTATCCATCTGTTGGCATATATGCATATATACATGTTTATATATACATGTATATATATACATGCATATGTATGCATATATACATGCTTAGGTGTGAAAAATCAGTCTTGAAATTCATGGGTTAAGACACTTAATCTTACTTCTCAATTAATTTTATCCAAATGAGAGCAGAGCAATGTGTCGCTTATAAGAACAGGCTCTGGAACTCCAGTGTGTGACCTCAGTAAAATTATTTAAATTCTCCATGCTTTAGTTTCCTTATCTGAAAAATGGGAACAATAACACCTATCTAATCAAATATTGTAAAGATTAAATGAATTAACACATGGAAAGCTCTTAGGACAGTGACTAACATAATAAGCACCAAATGTATTAAAACTCCAAATATTTAAAACAGCTCATTGAAATTCTAAAATTTATGCATGCATGTCTGAAAGTTTTCTGCATCAGTGATATAATATGGTTCACATGAAATAATCCTGACTCTGTCTTTTATAATGTCAATGGAAGATGATTTTTCTACAAAGTGTTACATGTTTGCACTGATATAGTTAGTGTTAGGTTCATGTCCAAATTTTAGTATGAGATCTATTAGAAATTGAAAATGTAGGCTTTCTTGCATTTCTTGACTTAGAGTGTACTTAATTATTCTTTGTGACTTTCTTTTTTTAATAAAAGATAAAGTACAAAACTATAGCATTTAAATCGTGTTTAAAAAATAAAAGAATAAAAGAAGTATGCCATGTATGTATTTGGGTCTGGTATCCATATTTTATACTTTGCACAGATTATTAATGCTACACAAAAATTAATGTAATAGAGAGACTGATCCGTTCTCCACAATTCATTCTATCTCACGTCCCCCCAAGAATACTTATATGAGTAATCATTTAAGTCTTCCAGTTCCCCTTACATAGCATGTCAGAAAGTGGCTGCAAAAGAGTATTCTGGAAAATAACAGCACTCCCAGGAATTGCACTTTCCTGGGGTCTTTTCACATTCAAGGTTAATGCCAAACTAATTATCATCCTCCCGTTGTAAATGGCAATGAGAGATAATCCAATTGTAATTCAGTCATCTTTATGTTAGCATTTCAGGAAAGTTCAGTAAAGGGTCCCTGAAAACGTGATGTTTCCTCAATATGTATCAAAAACAATGTTTGTATTGGCTGAGAAAAACGTAAAACTGTTCTCCAGAGCCATTGTGCAGTTTTTCTGGCAATAAAAGTCTAGTTTTGCCTGAGAGCTCAAAGCCATTATTTGAGAATATTTTATCCTTCTCAAATAGACTAGGAGTATAATCGTGATTTAAATTGATGTCTATAGACAGAACTAGGTCTGATAATGTACCTTTTCTTTTCCACTTAGATATTTTTTTTAAAATAAGGATACATTTTATTCTACAGAATGTCCATTATGGGTAAATCACACAGGAGCCATTAACTTCTCCAAACCTTACAATTTCAGGATTTAAAGCAAAAGATCCTTATTAATAAGATACTTCAAAAAAAAATCAGGCAAATAGGATCTTAGGCAGTGCAGGAACCGAGGAGATAACAAGGAACCAAAATTTGGATAAAATTTTCTTTTTTTTTTTTGTCTTTTTTGTGACCAGCACCGTGGTGGGAGCGTCGCTGCGCTCCCAGTGCCGCACTCTCCTGAGTGCACCACGGGCTCGGCCCCTGGATAAAATTTTTAAAAATTCACTTTAGTCAACAGTTTCCTCCATTACCGTGCCTTTTGACAGCACAGTTAATTGAGAAAGGTGCTTTCTCTTCCAAAAGGACAGGAAACCAGATACAAATGTGTATGTATATTATATATCCCAGTTATTTCACCTGCTGAAACATCACATGGTAGGTACTCAATAAACAGCTGGATAAATCTCTAACCTCAAGCCTAAGGAGAACTTCAAATTTCGTTATAGCCCATCAGTGATAGTATGAGATGATTTAATGTCAGATGTTTAATAAGGGCTGTGATAAAGCAGCAAGACAAAAGAGATGGGAACTGAATGTTTTTACTGTTAGTAGAGTACAGAGAGAGGGAATTCACTACCTGATGGATTGAATACTCATCAATTCCAATTAGTTAAGTAAGTATTCCATGTATACTTTGTACCAGTATTTTACTTTCTTTTAAGTTTCTTGTTTTTCCCAAGTCTTTCACTTTAGTAAAGATCCTATTGGTCTGATGTCTTTCCCTGTGCTGTCAGACATGTGGATGTAAAAATAATACTCTTTAAGTGGAGAAAAAGACAAAGAGGGTTGGATAAACCCACCTAGCAGCACATTTTTAACTCACTTACTCGAAGACCTTTCTCCCCATATTGAGCCTCTTCTTTATAACCAGATTCTGCTAATTCCTGTAACTTTTAAACAGATGATCTCCCCCTTGGATTTTAACTTAAAATCCTGTTTAAAAATATAAGTATTGAATTCCACAGGATGTAAGTCAAGTGTAGCCCGACACAATTCTCATCTCTTCTCTACAAACAGGTCAACAAATACTTTTCCCTGTAGTGAATTTACTTTTCTCTGAAAACTCTACTGTGATTATATTAGCACATATCGCTTACCACTAATTGCTTAGCATCTTGCACTTTTTCTGCTAGAATGGACCAGAAGTTCCTGTGATCTTTGGTGCTAGTAACTGTATTTTATTTCTCCTTTTTGCCTAGTCTAGGCCAGATAAATAACAGTATTTATTTAATACTTGATTATGTGTCCCAAGTTACACACCAAGTAGAAGATGGCTGCTACACCTAATTTTAAGAATGAGAAAGAGTAATTAAGGAATTCCTAAAACTGGCTTATGATGATTCTCTCAAACAACTTATCCCAAGGAGGTCAATCTTGTAAATGTAGTTTTAAGGTGGTTTCTTCTTGAAAGATGTTTTTCTTCTCTTTTGACACATTCCAATGGAAAACAAAATGAGCTACTCTGTAGATGAATTGAATTTGCTCTGCAGGCATTTGTGAAGTGTTATCTTTCTTTTAATTCCATCCTCCATTTCCTCTTCCTCTGTTGACATTCTCATGCGGGTTTTAAAAAAAAATGGACTGAGGTATTTTGGCATTTTCACATTTGTCAATCAAAGTTAAAGAACAACAGCAACTGAAACCTCACTAAGACCTTTCCTTTATCTCCACTACACAAGGCTGGAGAGCTTGTCTTCTGTCCACTTCCTTCCTCCTCAGGCTACCTCCAACCCTACAGGCCGCCATTATAACCTACTAAGAACTCAGGCAGGACCACGCAATGGCTGCTTCATGAACACACCCCTTTTCCCCATTTTTTAGACAAATCACAAAAGCAGGATCATAAGGAGTAAGCAGAGTGTAGTGACTTCAGTTCCAACGGGCCCTAAAATGCTCTCGATTTCATGCTTCCCTGATGAACTTCATGTACAAGAAAATAGATCTCTATGAGCAAACACTGCAAACACTTGGACTTGATCTGCCAAAAAGCCTGTCATATTATTTTTGGGTATTTTGTATAAATGTTGGCATTTCCATTTTTACCAATATTTGGGAGCCATCTAAGTAATATCTCAAAATGAAGCTTGAAAAAAAATCAATAAAACATATTTCTGTAAATTACTCAGGGGCTCATTTTTCCAAAATGCATGCATATTCAGTAAAGATAGCTGGAAGCTCTCATGGAGGTTTACTGAATAATTTGAAGTGAATAATAAGTACAATCACAAAGCAATCATAGTTATTACCTCCTATATTCTAATGATAATTCTTCGTGCTCAATGAATTTCTAAAGTTTTCTAAAGTTTTGAAAATTTCCTAGTAGTGGTAATGAAAAGTAGAACTGTTGTAAATTCAGATGTCTGAGACATAGGGGTGACTGCAAATTACAGTGACTTCAGAATTTCTAATATAATCAGGAACTGTATCAGGAGGAAAATGGTAGAAAGCTATTGACATCTACAGTTTTAAGTCATTAAAATCCCAGATTAATTTCATCCTATTTGGATTAGCATTTACTTGCATTAGGTAAGGGATGAATGACTTACTGGCAGTGGCAATATTAAAAAATCATAAAATTTTGTAGTCACAAGCTTTAGTTTAGCTATGCTACTAAAAGCTCTTTGACCCCCTCCCCCCTTTTTAAAATCATGTTTGCTTTGGGTCTCACTTTTCTGCACCTGAAAAAAATCTGGTTTAACAATACTCTATTCAACTATATAAAGTTGCTGATTTTGTGACTCCACAATGGTCAGATATCAGCGATTTCACATGGTTCACACTATATCTCACTGAGTTATCAAATGTGACAATGTGTGTAAAAATGCTCATTAATTGAAAGAGTTAATGGAAACTTAAGGTGAAGCCATGCACTTGAAATTAGAATTGTACTTACTCACATAAGTGAATATCATCTCTTAGCAGAACTTAAGGATGGGAAGTAGTAACAAAACAAAAGACAGATCTTTAAGGTGGAGATAGTTTGAGAATAGGACACTTCCTCAGTATTCATAACACAGTCATCATGATATGTATAGAAAGAACCCTGAAGTCTATGTGTTATGTAACCATGATGCTATAATTCATAAATGGGTGTCTTCTCAAAGATAGACAGCAGGAGGTGCAGATTCCAGTCAGACAGCTTTCTCAGTTTCTTGAGTTCCTTCAGTAGCTTTCAGCTATTTCATCTAATAAAAGAGGGGTGGGACTAGAGAGGCATAATGATTTTCACAGGACTAACCTGGGTCACTTCACATCATCCACATGTAAAGGCAGTCCTGATGTGATTCTGTCTGTGGCACCCATTAGTGGATGTGCTCTGATCTCCCTACAATGATGCCTGCTAACAATTAATTTGATGTGTTAACTTGACTGGATAACAGGATGCCCAGGCATTTGATCGAACATTATTCTGGGTATGTGTGTAAGGGTTTTTCTGGATGAGATTAACATTTAAATACACAGACTGAGTAAAGCAGGTTGCCCTCCCTAATAGAGGTTGGTCCAATCCAATCAGTAAAAGGCCTAAACAGAACAAAAAGGGTGAATCTTCCATGGGTAACTCCTGCCTGACTGCTTGAGATGAAACATTGGTCTTTTCCTGTCTTCAGACTTGAACTGAAATATTGGTTCTTATTGGGTCTCAAGCCTGCTGGCTTTTGGACTGAAACTACACCAGCAGCTTTTCTGGGTCTCCAGCCTGCCAACTATATAGATCTTGGGACTTCTCAGCCTCCATGATCATATGAGCTAATTCCTTATAATAAATTTTATATATATATATATATATATATATATATATATATATATATATATATGTAAAATAAACACACATATGTGTATATATGTATATATATGTGTGTGTACATATGTGTATATATATGTGTGTGTATGTATGTGTATATATGTATATATATACACCCATACATATATATAATTACATATGTTTATACATTGACATACACACAAGGTTCTGTGGAGAACCTGGACTAATACATGCCTTCAGAGTCTAAGAATCAACACTATGTTGGCAAAACTATGTGCACTGTTTTGTTTTTAAATAGCCAGGGAAGTGTACCTCTTGTTGGATACCCTTGCCAACCAAAACACTAGTTAATACTATGGAATCACTCAATATTCTCCCAGATGTGTCCCGTTTTCCCTGCCTGGCCAATGCTCCTGATAGCACATGCTCTCACCTCCCTGGTCCTTGTTCTTTCTCTGCTCTGTATCCCACATCAATTCCTGCCTCTGGCCCTCCTGGGTTTTGCCACCATACAAATACTCCTCTGATATAATGAACCTTGGAATTTGCTGTGTGGTCTCTTCCATCACTCCTCTTAGTGAGAACCATTGCATCTAGGTCTTGGGCCTCTGCTCCCACTCCAAGGCCTGGTCTGTTCAGAGGATTCAAGGGAGAATCAGGCAAACATTAGCCTTGCTATATAGTTGACCCATAGTGCAATATAAACATGATGAAAGTAGTTCTTAGCAGGTTCTGTTTATAGGATGTCTGAAAACAGATGGTGGCAGTACTTTTATATTCTCTATGCCTCAGAACCTTACTCCCTATAGTGAATGTGCATATTGGTAAAGAGAAATGAAGGAACATATATATATATATATATATGTATACATATATTTATTGATATCTTTATATATAGGGTCCTCAAAAAGTTCATGGAAAGAATTATATTACCTTGTAATTCTATTTTTTTCACAAACTTCTTGAAATAGCCTCATGTATATGTATGTGTGTGTGTGAAGAATTGTACTGTCATCCACTGGAATGTGCATGTTGTTAGAAGACATAATAATCCTGATTTATAATCATAATATAGATATATGATATCACTTAACCTTCTCTGTAATATGCCATTCTCACGTTTTAAAATCATGGGATACTGAAGAACAAAATGACAGACAGATAGGATATTATGTTTGTAATTTGAGAAAGAAAAAACAGTTTCATTCAGATTGCTCATAATCTTTACATGTGCAACCAGAAGAACATTAGATTTTATAGAATGAGACATGAGGTGATAACTATACATTTTTTTATATGCTGTTGTATACATTCTTTTACACAACAACAAAAACAAACAAACAACAACAAAAAAAAACAATTCATATCAGTCCTGGAAGCAGTTATTCCATACACACTTCCCTCTGTCCTATACTTCACTGAAATTAAATAACAGCCTGTTTTGCAATAGCATTGGGCAGAATCATTTCCTAAAGGTGATTTTGTGATTAGAAAATAAATTACAGTTTTGTTTACTCAAAACGGTTAATGTCAAATAGTCATAGGGCTTTACTGAAAGACCTTTAAAGAAAATGAAATCTGTCCTTTTAGGTATTCGATTTGCTACATCTTGTGGTGTAGGTTTCTAAACTCTTCATTGTCAAAATATATAAATACTCCATAAAATGCTTAGACATCAATTTTGTTTTTAAGAGAGATACATGTAAATGCTTTGTGGTAGTTGCCTTGGTTAGTAAAGAAATTACAGAACTTTGGAAGATGTATTACTCTGTATGCAGAATATGCTTATAAAGTTCGTTTCAGTTATAGAGATACTTTTAATCATATTTTAATCTTAATGTGTTTATGCAATGATATCTTTCAATATGGAGCTAAAAAGACTCAACAAGTGATAAAACTTGTATCTTAATCAACTTGGTGTTCTACAGTCTATGCCTAATTATTTCAAATACTTCATCAATTCACCACATAAGATTGAGCATATAAGCACTTAAAAAATAAGTACTTTTCTAATTTCTATAATGCTTTAGTCTTTATCTCTCTGCCTGATTTATTCTTAGCTCATTTACCTTAATAAAATCCTTTAATATTCATGTAGAAATACAAATTTAACCATCAGTGTTAATACCTATCATACAAATCAGAAAATGTTCTCTATTTTTCTCTTATGCAGATTCTAAATCTAAGCAGACTCCCAGCAAGCTACTTACAGCTAGAATGACAAAGCTACAGAATATTATTAATTCAACACATCTCGGTTGGTTAAAAAATAAAAAAGCTCTGTTGATAGCTGTGGTCTGAATGCTTGTGTTGCTCCAAAATTCATTAGGAGGTGGGAACTTTTGGACGATGATTAGGCCACGAAGGTGGAGCCCTCATGAATGAGATAAGTACACTTGTAAAATAGGCCCAAGGGGTCTCATTTGCTTTTCCACCATGTGAGGACATGGTGAGATAGCACCATTCTATGAACCAGAAATGGACCCTCACCAGACACCGATCTGCTGGTGCCTCAGTAATGGACCTCCAAGCCTCTATGTGAGAAATAAATTTCTGTTGTTTATAAGCTACCCACTTTATGGCATTTTTGTTATAGGACCCCTATTGAGCTAAGACATTGGTCTTTCCTTCTTTCAGCCCACGAAAGCATGACCTATTCTTAGGACTCTTATAGACTTCACAAAAATAGAGACACAGTGTAGGTGGGGTTCCGATGATTCATATCTTAAATGAATAAGTGGGGAAAATTAGGC
The DNA here is from genome assembly GCF_027409185.1 of Cynocephalus volans. Lineage (NCBI taxonomy): Eukaryota > Metazoa > Chordata > Mammalia > Dermoptera > Cynocephalidae > Cynocephalus > Cynocephalus volans. The sequence continues at coordinate 18,945,983 of NC_084466.1, forward strand.
ATAACACTTTTTAAAATTGCTAATTGTCCAAATAAATAATATAATCATATGGTATTCATCAAAAAAATATAAAATGATGTATAGTGAAAGCTCTTCCTCTCAACTTTATCTCTATGTTAAGTTCCCATTCTTTCCAACAGGTAAACTTTGTAATTTCTTATTTTCCCTCTCAGAGCAATTTCTTTCATTTAAAGCCAATAAATATAGATGTTAACACACACATATATACACAGACACTCATATATACTTTCTACTTCCTCTCTTCACATGAATGGTAACAAAATATACATATTTTTCTGCACCTGGCTTTATTCACTTAACATTTCAGTATGGAAAAAGCTTTCTTATATTTTTCAGCTGTATGGGATTCCACTGTAAACTTGTAACATAATTTATTTGATCATTCCCCTCAAAATGGTGATTAAGGTTATTTCAGATATATTGACATTATAAACATGGACAAAATAAATATTACTTGTGTAAGCATATGTGCAGGATAAATTCCAAGAGGTGGAAATTTGAGTTTAAAGAGTATTTGAATTTGTAATTTTGATATGTATATGTAATTAACAGGATATTTTCTACCTGGCAGCATGTAGCTCAGTGTTTCTAGAAATAAAAGTTTATACACAGTAATTTTAAAACATTCAATGCACATGGATATCTATCAAACTAGATCTAGGTTATTATTTAGAGAAAACTTGGAAAATCTGGATTTCAATTTTTTTTTCACTTTCATCAACTGTAATACAGATAATTTACATTTGACAAACAATTAAAGCTTGAACTGTTAGTTTTGCATGGAATGAAATAAAAATAAGTTCATATAGTAATTTCATAATCCAAAATTATGCAAAATGTCACTAACTGTATTCATTCATATATACATCCACAAATATATAGTAAGTTTTCTGGATGCATTTTTTATCATATTTATTTGATCTGATTCCATTTTTTATAAATCAATAAATAATACAATATACAATATGTAAGACATTTATCAATGTAAATAGTCAAATTAGCACCCTTCCTTTCACATATAAACTAAAATCTATTTAAACATCTTTGATTTTAAGTATGAGAGATGTAAATACAGTCCTTTTCTCAACTGTATTCAAAGAGAACTTGAAGAGCATTTGTGTCCTCTTGTCTTAAAGAGTCCCCCTTCTTTTATTTTTTTAAATCTAAGAACTGACTCTGAGACTACCTTGCTATACTGTTCTTTATAAAATTAAACAAACAGAATGATCTGTTTAATATTATTTATTTGCCTTTATATGAGTTATGTTCAAATCAATATTTCAGAAAGTCTCGTTTTATCTTAGTAATTAAACTTCAATAAGAGTCATGAAAGGACTATTTTTATGTTCCTAGTTTATCACAACTCTTAGAATATTTGGTTTAAATAACCAACAGTTCTATTTACTAAGAACTGTCTATTTTTTCCTTTTTATAGTCACTAAATATGGATTTCTGGTCCCAAAGCTGTTACATACGAGTCTATGTTTATTTCTTTAGTCTAATCGACACTTTGTTTAAAAATATCTCAGGTAATATTCTCCATGGAAAAATAGGAAGCAAATATTTATTTAAGTAATAATGATATTTGTTTGCTATACTACTATTTTTAAGCTTATGAACAACTGGAATTTATAGAAAACTTACGGACTTCCAGACATTTTGAGTTAAATTAAATTTTAGAAAAAGGAAGAAATTAAGATAATGACTCAAATACGCTAAACAAAGCTGTGGATTATTCTTATTTTAACCTATTTTTATTGAAAGTTCCTCGTACATTCATCAGAAACACACATCTGTAAAATTCTTTTAAAAATACACCATTTCCTTACACTGAACTTTTGATGTTCAGAGAAAATAATGTTTAATTTAAGTAGCTTGTTTAAAGAGGCTCTGTAGATTTCACTCAAAAATATACCATGAAATAATCAGTTCATTTTATTTTAAGTCCTCAATTCTTTACAATTCTAAGTTTCAAAAACTGAAAACCAGAAGCACTTCCATTAATCCAGTTATCAGTTAGTTAACTGATAACTAACTTGCAGACCGATAGGAAGTTATTTACTGTTTTATTGATCAAACATGGAGAGAATATCTATGTTTTCTTGCAGAAATACTAATATGCTGGCTTAGTCCCACTGGGGATGTTCTATAACAGACAAGGGGTCTTCAAATAGTTCATGCAAAAATTCATATTATTTTTAATTCTATTTTTTCATGAACTTCTTGACGTACCCTTGTATAGGCACTGAATAAAGTTTCTAAAATTTAAAAAAAATTCTAAGTTCTGAAACATACAGAGCTCTTGGGCTCCCTGATTAGCAGCTGTGTACCTCATATTATCCCCAGTATGCAGAGCCATCATACTACAGTCATTGTCAAATATAAAAGTTACAAATTTTACTCTACAATATTGAAATGAAAAAAAAAATCTTTCTTTAAAAATCAGTAACCGTTAGTCATGTAAGCATTAGTATTTCCTGAAAAATTGAACGTCATTGAAATAATACAACTTTGAAGAATAACCACAAGTTTGTTGAAGGGTTTCAAACTTTACAGAAAGCTGTATTGAACTAAATGATAAAGGCTTCTTGGTTCCTGTTTTATCTGTGAGTAATTGCCATAATTATGTATAAATATCTCTTTAAAATACTTTGTAAGTATCATTAAAATATTCATTTTTAAAATCCTTATTTTTATCCAAAAGAAATACATAATGCTAAAGAAGAGTCAATTCATATATTCTTTCATTCAAGATACAGCATATAGAGGGTGGAATGTTACTTTTCAGGTACAATAAGAAAAATGATATTACTGGAATGTATTTAAAAAACACAATGCTATATATCCAGTAAACTATATTCATAATCACACTTCTTTAAAATATAAAGCTTTGTAGTAACACTCCCTTTTCATGCAAAAGAAAACCATATTTAGAAGAAGAGAGAAAACTTCCGAGGTAAACACTTAAAATTCTGCTTTCATTAGATAAGATGAACAAATATGAACTGACTATTTAGCTAATAGTTCTTTACCAACACTTGGGTATTATGCAAGGTTCACAAAACTATTAATGGAAAACTCACAGCTCTATGCCTATTTAGCAAATTCCCGTCTTTTTACTATAAATTACTAACTCTAGTATAATTGCAAATCTAAATAAATTCCCTGGTGATTACAGATTATAGTCACAAATCCAAAAAGCTACAACACAATGTACTTTCTCCAGGAAAATTAATTATTCCAATTTTAGGCAGCTCAATAGTCAGAATTTAGCCACCAGCTGGCTAATATGTACAGTCTGAGCATTTACCAGCAGGCTTCTGCATTAGTAACAGCAAGATTCTATTTCACAGAAGAATACTGCAAATGCTATGTATAAATGATTTGCTCTAGAAGGGTCCTTAAGGCATAAGTGTTTTATCTCCTTAAATGTTCAGGCTAACTTGCTCCACATGATGTCATCAGGATTAATTCTGAGGAAAGCAAATAGAAGGTGTAATATAGTACTCTGTGCAGAGTAACCAAAAATGGGGATCCTAAAGTTTAGAACTTCTGCATTTTACAGCCATAAGAAATTACTAATTAAAGTGTCAAATGCCTTCATTTCATATTTTCAAAAACTGAGTTCAGAGAGTGTATTAGTTCATTTTGTGTTGTTATAACAGAATACCTGAGACTGGGAAATTTATAAAGAACAGAGATTTATTTGGCTCATGATTCTGGGACAGCTGCATCTGGTGTGGGCCTCAAGCTGCTTCTACTCATGGTGGAAAGTGGCAGGCAGCCAGCGGGTACAAGCAGATCACATGGTGAGAGGAAGAAAGAGAGAGTCAGGGGAGGGGCCAGCATCTTTTAAACAACCAGCTCTCGAGGGAACTCATAGAGCGAGAACTCACTCACTACCCCTATCCTGCAGGGAGAGCATTAATCCATTCATGAGTGATCTGCCCCCATTACTCAAACAGCTCCCAACACTGGGGATCTGATTTCCACGTGAGTTCTGGGAGGACAATACATCCAAACTTCATCAGAGAAGATATGGGATTTCCCCAGACTTCAAGCACCAGACAAAAGTAGGTCTTGCCATATAATCCAGGGAGATCAGTTTTCTTTGACAAGATAAAAGTAATTAATGCTCAGAAATAGGTGGCTTTGTTAGACTTTATTAAAATACACCATGATTTCCTGTGATTTCACTAGGATTACAGTTATTTAGTGAGTGGATTTTATAATATATAAATTATTAATCAATAAAGCTGTTTAAAAATCAGTGGGAATAATGGATGGATGGATTCATAGATGGATAGTAGACTTGTAATAAACACATATGAGTATATTAAAATGTTAATGGTAGAATTTAGGTGATAGGTTTAGAGGTATTCACTGCAAAATTCTTTCAGCTTTTTCATATGTTGAAAAATTGTCTTAATAAATATATTGGAGGAAAAAGAAAAAGATAATGGGCATCATGTCTGCAGCTTATTCTCGAAAATTTCAGAAAATAAGAAAAGGTGATGAAATGTTCACTATTGGGGAATCTTGGTGAAAGGTATAAGGGAGTTCTTCATTCTATTTCTACAATTATTCTGTAAATTTGAAATTGTTTCAGAATAAAAGTTAACAATGGGGACAAAACAGTCTGGCAGAAGTTTGTGTTTTAAGGGTCTTTATTTTTTAAGGGAACCATATTATCTTAAAGTCTTCCTGAGGTATATCCACCACACCTAACCTACTCACGGCTCCCTTCCCTGAAACAGACACAGTGCCTTCTGGATATGAAATCTCTCTCTCTCTCTCTCTCTCTCTCTCTCTCTCTCTCTCTCTCTCTCTCTCTCTCTCTCTCTCTCTCTTCCTTGCTCTCTCCCACACACATACACACACCCCAAAATGAAAACCGAAAAAAAAAAAAATAACGCTTCACAAATCCATGGTAAACCTTTGCAAATCCATGATTGGAAGGTAGGTTTGTATGGCAAAGCCGATCAATTGGGGAAAAGTTTTGAATGGAACATGTTAAGTAAATTTGGTTAAAATACACCCACCACACATGCAATCTCAATAGCAACTCTTTTAAAAACAGCTCCCAGCAGTTTTTGATTTGTTTTTAAAGTTTTCTTTAGATATTGGTAAAAAAACAACAACAAAAACACACACATTTTGACCTCTTGTTATGCAAGACTAAAGCAAAGATTATTTTCGAGAATCCACAGATTAGAAACAAAGAATAGGTACATATGGTGCATATGTGGATTTACATCATAAGAATCTGTAGGCTGTGGATGGAGACTCAACTTCTTAACCTAAATTGTCAGTGGGTATTAGGGATCCTGCCAATTTCCTTGCCTTGAGGTCCTCAAATCTCGGAATGGGAAGGAGGCTAACAGAAGTTCCCTTAATGAGGGTTATATTCTATCCAGGGTATACTCCATCCAGGCTGTCGGCTGGAGAGAACTAACGAGCAGACACATTTCTGAGAAGAGCCTATCAACTATTACCTTGCACTGATTTTAAACTTGGAAATATGTCATGTGTCACCAAACTTTCTATTAAGCTGTGTAAATTTTTCAAGGCTGGACTTAAGCTGTGGTTAAGGAGCTCTAGAAAGCCTTTCAGCCTGAGGGAAAACTTAGTTTCAGGCAGTAAGAGGAAACTCACAGGAAAGCCTAGCCAAAGACTCAGAGCAGGACTCCATGGGATTTTGCCTGTATATCTTCCCATAAACTCAAGGACAGGAGCATCCTGTGGTCAAGGAGCAAAGTAAGGTGACCCCTGTATGCAGGACACATCCGAGAGAACTGGGTGGACCGTGCAAGCAACGATATGAACCATGACAAACCTATTTGGGCCAACCTAACAACTGATGTGATTTCCTATAACAAAAATGGCACTATGAGTTTGTCTTTTTCATTCTGCAATTAAATAAAAATATTAGAGCTGGAAGCAGTCTAACAGCTTATCTAGAGAATTGTCTCATAAAGTAGGTAACATATCTATCGTTACGTGTGCCAGGCATTGTTCTATGCACTTCACAGATATCAACTCCCACAATCCTTCCAACAGCCCCATGAGGTAAGTCATATTATATCCTCATTTTGTAGATGACAAACTGAGGCCTACAGAGGATAAGTGTTTTGCCCAAACTTGCACATCCCATATGTGAAAGATAAGAAAGTTGTGGCTCAAACAGTTTAAATCATATATCCAAGAAGATCCAGCTTCCTAACAGATCCAGGCTCCAAATCTATATACCATGAGTCCAATTCTGTCTTGAGTAACACATACTATCTGCTGATCATATGAAAAATAAGTAACCACATGTATCCAAACTCCAAAATATTTCTCCACGAAAGGTAAACACTAACAAATGTCTATTTCACAGAATTCCCAATATTTGATACCAGTAAATTTTGTAGGAATAAAGAAAAGCTGTAAAATCATAGTACATATAAATTATAAAATTCATCTTTTATTGTGCTAAGGTCCTGGAAATTTCCAAATATGTTCTTTTTTTTTTTTTTTGTCTTTTTTGTGACCGGTACTCAGCCAGTGAGTGCACCGGCCATTCCTATATAGGATCTGAACCTGCGGCAGGAGCGTCGCTGCGCTCCCAGTGCTGCACTCTCCTGAGTGCGCCACGGGCTCGGCCCCCAAATATGTTCTTATTCCTGCAGCTTGGCAATTACTGTAACTAGACAAAACGGTGAGGAAGAAATATGGAAAACCAAACACAGAAACTTTCATTCTATATTGTATGTTGCCAGTATGGCTTAGGATGAGTATTGTGCATTAGTTAACGTTTGCACTCCCTAGTGCCTGTCCTAAATGTCTTTCCCTCTCCTCATTTAGAGGAACGAGAATTCAGAAGTGCTCCCTCAAAAGTCTTACAAGTAATGGGTGCATTTCTGTTTCTTGATGTAAGGGTTTCATAATTCTCTATGAGATAAATTATTGAAGGAAACCAAGATTATTAAGGTACAAAAATGCTAAGAATATCAAAGCCAAAGTCAAAGTTTATTGCTGGGTTTCTAGAAGGGTGACCAATTCTCCAACATCTCGTAGCACTTAGCAATGTAACTTCAGCATTTAAAATGCTGCTGACCCACTGAAATGCTGGGTCAAAGTGAAAAGACATATTCTTTATGTCCAGCTGAATGGCTTCTTTTAGGCTGAGCAAATCCTGAGAAATTCTGAAATTAACTGTTGTTATAAAACATCAAAAACATTTTTTCATTTTGCTTTTTTTACCCCACAATACACTCCAGGTAGAGTGAAGAGTGAAGAAACATTAATATCCTAAGTTTCTCTGTAAACTTTTAAACTTGCAATAAAAAGAGGTTTTTTTGTTTGTTTGTTTGTTTGTTTTTGCAGTGGAATAGCAAATGTAATTTTCTATTCACGATCTGATTTTGAGCACAACTAAAATTACTAAAAAGTGCTGCTGAAAAACTATATCACGTACTGGGAGAAACACAACAAACGTTTTCCTAGCAGCATGAATACAGACTTTTAGAGTTTTGATGCTAAACTCCAAGCTAAAAAAATTTACATTAACTATTTAAAATCTATTTAGCCAAATTATTTGTTAAAGGAGAGATTTAAGGTTCAGAAGATAACATGTATTATACTTCAGGATAATGATTTTCAATCTTTTTGATCACAGGACCTCTGTATAATCTTAAAAATTATCATCAAGGACCCCAAAAGCTTTTCCTTGTGTGAGCTATATCTATCACCACTTATCATCTTAGAAAGTACAACCAAAATGTGTTTTTAAACATGTGCATATACAAACACACTTTCCATTCTACTTCAGAGTGATGCTATCACACATATCAGATCAGCCTCTAGAAAACTCTTTCACATTCCTGAGAGAATGAGAGTGAAAAAAGCAAATGATGTCTTAGAATGATTATGACAATAGTTTTGATCTTGCAAAATCTCCAAATTTGGTCCCTGGGACCTCCAAATATACCTGGAGAAGACTCCGAGAACAGCTTTTTTAGTATATAATGTCATTTCCAACTTAATATCAAAGCATTAACAAACAAATTCATTAGTAACCTAAAAACAATCTTTCCACCCCCACACTGCATCACCCCATTTAATCTTTGTTTCTTTGATGCTGCTGTTATCTCAAAATATTCAGTGGGAATAAGGACTTGACTCTTGGGAAGAAAAGTGAAAGGCTATTGTTTGTCCACCCGAATTTCACCTAGGCACATGCCCACTCAGCTGGTCACCACATTTCCCAGACCTCTTTGCAACTTAGTGTGGCAATGCAACTAAGAGCAGGGCAATTGCAATATGAACAGACCTGCACCACTCTTGCATTTTACATTTTAAAAGCCTAGGAGGTTTTCCTTGGCCTTTTTCTCTCCTCCCTCTAGTTGAGAGATAACAATGTGGGGAGCACAGGATTAGGATGTCAGAACTGCCTCATCAGTTCTAAATGTTTCTCTAGTGGGTTTGCTATGTGAGAAGATACATAGTTGCTTATAACAGGATATCTGAAACTGGGAATGAAGAAATGCAATTTATTTCTTACGGTTTGGGAGGATTGGAAGACCAAGTTCCAGGGAACACATCTGGTGAGAACCTTCTTCTACAGCAATGTAGGGTATCACATGGTGAAAGTGAGCTGAGCCAGAGAGAACTAACCTCCTCACTTGTTCGCCTTTTAAAGCCATCAGAACTGCACCCATTACCACTCATTAAACCATCAACTCATTACCCAATGAATGGATAAATCCACTCACTACAGCATAGTCAGATCCGATCACCTCTTATAGATACCACCTTTCAAATACCGTAATTGGATTTCCCACCCTCTTAACAATTGTTAAAATGGAGATTAGTTTTCCAAGACATGAACTTTTAGGGGATACATTTGACCCATAACACATGGCTTCTTCTTTTTTTTTTTTAAGCCTATATATAATAGAGTCTGTTAACTTCTAACTACTACAAGAATGTCCACAGTATTAAAAACAGGTATCCTCCATTAGTGAGGCAGGTTGATGTGCACACATGCACACACGCAATGTGCATTTTAAAACAAATTCAGAACCAATACAAAGGGGACTGATACAGAAGATTGAATCACGGGAGGAAGAAGAGGAGATGAGTTACCACTCAGAGTTAGTGGCATACACTCTTACTTGGATAATTAATACCTGTGTTCTATAAATCAGCTGAATACCAGCAACACAATCTTTATTTCAGGGCAGAAATTCTGTACATTCAGTGTGATACTCCTAATAAGTTTCCTAAGATGTTCCCATTTAGCTATCTGGAGTGCCCTTCACTATTCAATAAAATAAAGCACCTGTTCTGCTTACCTTTGTATTACAAGTACACTAACACTTCATCATTTTTATGGGGCAGAATTCTGGGTTCTTTTTCAACCATCTGAACAAATTCAGAAATACTTCTGAGGAAAAAGGCATGACCCTCTCTAGATGTGTGCTTGAGACCTCATGTGAGAAAGTGTGTCGGCTCCCATGAATGCTGAACAACAGGTGTCACTTCCACGTGTCCTACCTACCACATTCCATGCACACGCACCTGTGGACAACCACAGAAGCAAACTTCTGTGCCAAGGTAAACATGAACTAGTAAGGAGCTATTCCAACTTAGCAGACACTGCAGGTTACAGCCAAAGTTCCCACACACCAGCACTGCCAATTCATGTCAAAGTGGCCAGCTGCCTTTGCAAAACTGAGAAAAATAAAGACAGACAGAAAGACTATTTTGTCAAGCAGAATATGTTCAATTTAAAGGTCTGTTGGCGGTTTCAAGATGGTGGTGGCTGCGGCGGTTGGCAAGGAGTAGCTGAGGTGGAAAAGGCGGCCACTGGGCCTCAGGCAGCCGGGAAACTTGTGGACCTTCCTATCGCCATCTCTTAAGGGAGGACCGCTGCTGCTGGCCGGTCGTGGGGGCTGATCACCACTTTGCCCCCGGCAGGAGAGGCTGCCTCATTTACAGGCAACAGCTTTGAAGTGTGGAGCAGGAAAAGAACTGTCTCTTAGCTGCAAAAGCGAGTCTCTAAACAGGGAACAGGGCGCCAGCGCTGCTGTGGATGCAGACAGGATCCCGGAGGCCGGGGCTGCGCTGAAGGCGGCCAGCGGCCCTATTCAGGATTCGAGGTTTCAGGCCGGCATTAAAGAAGATTCCTGGGAGCGCCCGAGCCGCACCACGGGACCAACTGAACAGCCCGAGGCGGCAGCGGCCGAGAATGGGGAAGGTGACAAACCAGAGGCAGAGAGTGAGCGCCTGACCTGGCACAGCCCTGTGAGTGACCCCTGGCCGAGCCCTTCTCGGGGGGCTGACGCGCACCCGGCTTCCGCCTGCATCACCAGGTCACTCACCGCCCCGGGGCGGCCTCCATTTTCCCAGGTGCTGGCAGCTCCCGCCCGGCTCGACTCGGCCCCTCACTGAGCCTTCCCACTTGCTTGGCATGGCGCGGGGCTTCCCGGGGCCTGCGGGCCAGCCTCCCCTCCCACTCCCTCCGCGGTTCTCTGGCAGGGCTGGTGGCATGGGGCATCCCCGGCCAGTGTCAGGAGGGCAAGGAAGTACAGGCGGGGCCGACTGTCACTCCACCACACCCTGGACTCCAGCCCCCGGTAAACTTCCTGTTACTGGGAGGCAGATACCATCGCTGCGGCCACCAGTTCGGAAAAACGCCTAACCAATTTCTGATTGGGAATAGTGTGGTAGGAGAGTTCCCAAGTCCGCTTGAACCTGCCGGAGAGCTGGCTGCAGGCGGGCACTAGACTCGATCCATGCAGGGGGGATACAAAGGTGAACAAGTCCCAAGAAAGATCTACACAGTGCTACAAAGGCACCCAGAGCGACCGGTCGTCTGTGCCTACCAGAAACCCAGTAGACTTCCTGGGCAAGGCGGTGCCGAGCAGGATCTTGAAGGCCCAGCTGATAGACGAGGGTTGCAGAAGACATGTCCCAGCCCAGCACAGTGCGCACAGAGTGGGGAGACGTGCAGCCAGGGAGGCGGAGACTCGACAGAAACCACACACCCTGTGGGGTCACCACTACATGATCCAACAGCCTGGGCCAGAGCACACGGAACAGGGAGAAGTCCTGCACGGGAAGTGAAAGCTCAACAGAGATCAGACACCCTGTGGTACGTGATCCAGCAGCCCAGCAGAGTACAAGCTGACCAGAAAGGTGGATCCCTAGACAGGCCCAAGACCCGAGGCAACCACACACACAAGGCACTAGAAGCCAACTGAGCAGTCACGGAGGTAACCATACCGAATTGGCAACCACAGCAACATCTTAGTTAGTCAATAGTCTCAAACCAATGGACTGTGAAACCCCCTGCCACAATGAATAAACATCAAAAAAAAGATACCAGAAATACAAAAAATCAAGAAAGTACACCACCAAAAGTTAATAAATCTCAAACTCTAGATCCTATAGACCAAGAAACCCTTGAAATGACTGACAAGGAATTTCGAGTCATAATTCTAAGGAAACTGAATGAGATACAAGAAAACTCAGCTAGACATCATGATGAAATGAGGAAAAGTATACAGGATCTGAAAGAGGAAATGTACAAGGAAATCAATGTCCTGAAAAAAAATGTAGCAGAACTTGCTGAACTGAAGAAGTTGTTCAGCAAAATAAAAAACACAACGGAGAGTTTAACCGGCAGGCTTGTCGAAGTTGAAGAGAGAACCTCTGAACTTGAAGATGGGCTGTTTGAAATAACACAAGCAGACAAAAAAAAAGAAAAAAGAATCAAAGACATTGAAGAACATCTGAGAGAGATATCAGACAACCTTAAGCGCTCAAATATCCGAGTCATGGGTATACCAGAAGGGGAGGAAAATGGAGATTCCATTGAAAACATATTCAACAAAATAGTGGCAGAAAAATTCCCAGGTATAGGACAAATCACAAATCTTCAGATCCAGGAAGCTCAGCAATCTCCAAACGTATTCAACCCAAAAAGGCCTTCTCCAAGACATGTTATAGTCAAATTGGCAAAACTCAGAGACAAAGTGAGAATCTTCAAAGCTGCAAGAGAGAAGTGTCAAATCACCTATAAGGGAGCCCCAATCAGGCTAACATCAGACTTTTCATCACAAACCCTAAAAGCTAGAAAGGAATGGGTTGATATATTCAAAATACTAAAAGACAAAGATTGCCAGCCAAGAATAATCCACCCTGCAAGGCTATCCTTCCGAAATGAGGGGCAAATAGTATATTTCTCAGACAAACAAAAACTGCGGGAGTTCACTACCACAAGACCACCTTTAGAAGAAATCCTCAAGGGAGTACTGGGTTTGGTTCCTGAAAAATAACTACCACTGCCATAAAAACCTAAGAAAAATCTAAACCCGCTAGTACAATAAAAATGGCATTCATGAAGAGAAAACAAGCTAACAAAAACACTATCTACAACCTAAGGAACCAACAAACAAAGAAACCAAACAGTAAATCAGAAAGCAAGGAACAAAAGACACCTAAGACAACCAAACAACCAATAAAATGCTAGAAATAAATCAACACCTTTCAATAACAACTCTTAATGTAAAAGGCTTAAATTCCCAAATCAAAAGACACAGACTGGCTGACTGGATCAAAAAGGAGGACCCAACTACATGCTGCCTACAAGAGACCCACCTCACTCATAAAGATTCACATAGACTAAGAGTGAAAGGATGGAAAAAGATTTACCATGCAAACAGAAAAGAAAAACGAGCTGGAGTAGCTATTCTTATATCTGACAAAATAGACTTTAAACTAAAAACCATAAAAAGAGATAATGAGGGACACTACTTAATGATAAAAGGACTGATCCATCAAGAAGACATAACAATCATAAATATGTATGCACCCAATGTTGGAGCAGCCAGATTTATAAAACAAACTCTATTAGACCTAAAGAAGGAAATAGACACTAATACCATAATAGCAGGGGACCTGAACACCCCACTGTCAATATTAGACAGATCATCTAGGCAAAGAATCAGTAGAGAAACACAAGATCTAAACAAGACTCTAGACCAATTGGAATTGGCAGATATCTACAGAACATTCCATCCAACAACCTCAGAATATTCATTCTTCTCATCAGCACATGGATCATTCTCCAGGATAGATCACATAATTAGGTCACAAATCAAGTCTCAATAAATTCAAAAAAATTGGAATTATCCCATGTATCTTCTCAGACCACAATGGATTAAAACTAGAAATTAATAACAAACGAAACTCTGGAAACTATACAAACACATGGAAATTAAGCAGCATTCTACTTAATGACATATGGGTCCAAGAAGAAATCAAGCAGGAAATCAAAAAATTTATTGAAACTAATGAAAACAATGATACATCATACCAAAACCTGTGGGATACTGCAAAAGCAGTATTAAGGGGGAAATTTATTGCATTACATGCTCACCTAAGAAGAATGGAAAGATGGCAAGTGAACAACCTAACACTTCACCTTAAAGAACTAGAAAAACAAGAACAATCCAAACCTAAAGTTAGCGGACGGAAGGAAATCATTAAGATCAGAGCAGAACTGAATGAAATTGAAAAGCAAAAAACAATTCAAAAGATCAATGAATCAAAAAGTTGCTTTTGTGAAAAGATAAATAAAATTGACAAACCATTATCATGGCTAACAAAAAAAAAAAAGAAGAGAGAAGACTCAAATAACAAAAACTAGAAATTAAAAAGGCAATATCACAACTGATTCATCTGAAATACAAGGAATCATTCGAGACTACTATAAACAACTGTACGCCAACAAATTTGAAAATCTGGAGGAAATGGATAAATTTCTGGACACACACAAGCTCCCAAAACTGAACCATGAAGATGTAGAAAATTTGAACAGACCAATAACAATAAAGGAGATTGAAGCTGTATCAGAAGGCTCCCAACAAAGAAAAGCCCAGGAACAGATGGATTCACAGCAGAATTTTACCAAACATTCAAAGAGGAATTGACACCGATTCTTTACAAACTATTCCAAAAGATTGAAACGGACGCAAATCTCCCAAACTCATTCTATGAAGCAAACATCATCCTGATACCAAAACCAGGTAAAGATATAACCCAAAAAGAAAACTACAGGCCAATATCCCTGATGAATATAGATGCAAAAATCCTCACTAAAATACTAGCAAACAGAATACAGCAACACATACGTAAAATTATTCACCACGATCAAGTGGGTTTCATCCCAGGGATGCAAGTTTGGTTCAACATACGCAAATCAATAAATGTGATACACCATATTAATAAAATCAAACACAAGGACCATATGATCATCTCTATAGATGCTGAAAAAGCATTTGATAAAGTTCAGCACTCATTCATGACAAAGACCCTCTATAAGTTAGCTATAGAGGGAAAGTATCTCAACATAATTAAAGCCATATATGCCAAACCCACAGCCAATATCATCCTGAATGGGGAAAAGCTGAAAGCTTTTCCTTTAAGAACAGGAACTAGACAAGGATGCCCACTCTCACCAATCCTATTCAACATAGTGTTGGAAGTACTAGCCAGAGCAATCAGAGAAGAGAAGGAAATAAAGGGCATCCAGATTGGAAAAGATGAAGTCAAACTGTCCCTGTTTGCAGATGACATGATCCCATATATCGAAGAGCCTAAAACCTCTACAAAAAAACTCTTGGAATTGATAAATGATTTCAGCACAGTAGCAGGATACAAAATCAACACACAAAAATCAGTAGCATTTCTTTTCTCCAATAGTGAACATGCACAATGAGAAATCAAGAAAGCCTGCCCATTTACAATAGCCACCAAAAAAATAAAATACTTACGAATTGAGTTAATCAAGGAGGTGGAAAATCTCTATAATGAGAACTACAAACCACTGCTGAGAGAAATTAGAGAAGATACAAGAAGATGGAAAGATATCCCATGCTCTTGGATTGGAAGAATCAACATAGTGAAAATGTCCATACTACCCAAAGTGATATACAAATTCAATGCAATCCCCATCAAAATTCCAAAGACATTTTTCCCAGAAATGGAAAAAACTATCCAGACATTTATATGGAACAATAAAAGACCACGCATAGCCAAAGCAACGCTGAGCAAAAAAAATAAAGCTGGAGGCATAACACTACCTGCCTTTAAGCTATACTACAAAGCTATAATAACCAAAACAGTATGGTACTGGCATAAAAACAGACACACTGACCAATGGAATAGAAGAGAGAATCCAGACATCAACCCACACACTTACTGCCATCTGATCTTCGACAAAGGCACCAAGCCTATTCAGTGGCGAAGGGACTGCCTCTTCAGCGAATGGTGCTGGGATAACTGGATATCCATATGCAGGAGAATGAAACTAGATCCATACCTCTCACCGTATACTAAAATCAACTCAAAATGGATTAAGGATTTAAATATACACCCTGGAAAAATAAAACTTCTTAAAGAAAACATATGAGAAACACTTCAGGAAATAGGACTGGGCACAGACTTCATGAATACGACCCCAAAAGCACGGGCAACCAAAGGAAAAATAAACAAATGGGATTATACCAAACTAAAAAGCTTCTGCACAGCAAAAGAAACAATTAACAGAGTTAAAAGACAACCAACAGAGTGGGAGAAGATATTTGCAAAATATACATCTGACAAAGGATTAATATCCAGAATATATAAGGAACTCAAACAACTTTACAAGAAGAAAACAAGCAACCCAATTAAAAAAATGGGCAAAAGAGCTAAGTAGGCATTTCTCCAAGGAAGATATACAAATGGCCAACAGACATATGAAAAAATGCTCAACATCACTCAGTATCCGGGAAATGCAAATCAAAACCACACTGAGACACCATCTAACCCCAGTTAGGATGGCTAAAATCCAAAAGACTCTGAACGATAAATGCTGGTGAGGTTGCGGAGAAAAAGGAACTCTTATACATTGTTGGTGGGACTGCAAAATGGTGCAGCCTCTATGGAAAATGGTATGGAGGTTCCTCAAACAATTGCAGATAGATCTACCATATGACTCAGCTATCCCACTGTTGGGAATATACCCAGAGGAATGGAAATCAATGTTCATCGCAGCACTCTTTACAATAGCCAAGAGTTGGAACCAGCCCAAATGTCCATCATCAGATGAGTGGATACGGAAAATGTGGTACATCTACACAATGGAATACTACTCAGCTATAAAAATGAATGAAATACTGCCATTTGCAACAACATGGATGGACCTTGAGAGAATTATATTAAGTGAAACAAGTCAGGCACAGAAAGAGAAATACCACATGTTCTCACTTATTGGTGGGAGCTAAAAATTAATATATAAATTCACACACACACACACACGCACACACACACACACACACACACACACACACACACACACACACACACACACACACACACACACATAATACCGGGGGGGGGGGAGAAGATATAACAACCACAATTACTTGAAGTTGATACGACAAGCAAACAGAAAGGATATTGTTGGTGGGGAGGGGGGCACTGAGGAGGGAGGGAGGTTTTGGTGATGGGGAGCAATAATCAGCCACAATGTATATTGACAAAAGAAAATTTAAATAAATAAATAAATAAATAAAACTATATCAAAATAAAAATTTAAAAAAAAAAGGTCTGTTCATTCATCTGAGATTATGTTCCTCCTATAAAATGGAGTTAACCAATATAGTAGCCTTTTTAACACATATTTTCTTGAGAATTTTTTTTTTTTTAAAGGTAGCTCTGCACCAGTTTTTAGATTTTGAAATTGAATTCTGTTGGCCCTGTAAATCTAGACATTTGGGAAGCACAGTTCTAGAGAAAGAGTTTGGGTTTTTTTCCTCTATAATCCACAACAAAGGATGCCTGTCCAACCTTACAATTTTAATTTATAATTAAACAACCTAGCCAAACACAACATTGATAGGAATAGTGCTAATTAACATTTGCATAGTACTTTATTATTGGCAAAAGATTTTCACTTATATCTTGTTATTTAAATGTCAAAACAACAGTGGGATCCCCTTCCAAGGGATGTTGCCAATCATTCCTTCTTGATTACCAGATAATCAGAAAGCTTTTCACCTGAACCGTCTTGATCTGGACACCCAGAGGAATTGCTTTAACCTCAGTGCTGTGTTAAGCCTTTGATGTCCATTAATATCTTATGTACAAACACCCACTGGCATGGTTGTGGTAAACACTGGTAATAGTTCCATGAAACTTTCTCTCAAAGTCATGCCTCTCCTTAGGAATTGATATGCCTATTTCCTTCAAAGGAAAAGAAAAAACCTGGGAAACCCGACAACTTCTTTCTTTTCTCCAGGCTTCTTAGGAATAAAGAAGTTGTTACAGGTACAATTGCCATAGCTTTCCTCTGACAGATACTTTTAATATAATTATTTTATTTATTTCTGCCTTACAATTAAGATTTTCTTTTTTGTTATACATTGTTTTGTTAATAAAATTATTTGTGGAATTCATTCTAATTGTAATCTGTCACTTATTAACAAAGTTTACAGAAGTAATGCTTTTCTGATCTTAGTATTCTTCTCTGTTGAAAGTTATAACAATAACAATTGAGGAGAGAAAAGTTATCAGGGGATATTGGGTTATTGCTGGTGTGTAACAACGTAGCATTCTCTCTGCTTTTGGGAAAAGTAGATGCTGAATATTGACATTGGTATAAAGCAGGACTTTAATGTATGAATTTGGAAATCAGTCTGTATACTGCATTGGGCAACCATTAGTGTCTTGCAAAATGTCTTTTAGAAATTAAAACTTTAAAAAACAATTCTAATGGCTCAAAAGTGCTTACTTTTCTCATTCAGAAAGTTTAACATTTTTCATGTGATTAGTCCTTTTGCTCCTTTAAGTTATATAAAAATCTAAAACGTACTTACATTTAATTATACAGTTAGTTATATGGGGATACTTCAAAAAGTTCATGGAAAAATTGAATTAAAATATAATACAAATCCTTTCATGAATTTTTTGAAGACCCCTGTTATATTCAAAACAATACACTTTGTAAAAATGCTATTTTCATGCTATGCAATAGATGCTGGCTAAAATGATTTCTATTTAAATGCTGATTATTTTTATAACTTAAAGCCTCTCTGACTTCACTGTGAATAGGAGATAAAATACTTGTATGACTTACATTTAATTATAAATGCAAAATTTCACCTCAAGGATAAACTAATTTTCAAATCAGATAAATGCTAGCTAAATACGATTAAAATGACAATGTTTTGCTAATTTTCAGGAAAAAAATATTAAAATTTGTCTGTTTTGCTCGTAGACGTATCTATAGCACCTGGCACATAATAGATGCTTAACAAATACTTGTTACATGTATAAAAGCTTTTAAAGAAAAAAGAATGATAGAAAATGGCAATATTGTGACTCCCACTATGTGTACAATGTAGTCTTCACCTGGGTTGCTGCATGTGCTCTCTGGTATAGATTCAAAATGAAAACTATGGGTCATATATGTTATGGCCTAAATGTTTGTCTCCCCCCAAAATCATATGTTGAAATGCTCACCTCCAATGTGACGGGTTTAGGAGGTGAGGCTTTGGGGAGGTGATTAGGTCATGAGGGTGGAGCCCTCATGGATGGGATTAGTGCCCTTGTGAAGGAGACCCCAGAGAGTTCCCTTACCCCTTCCACCATGTTAGGATTCAGAGAGAAGACAACTGTATGAACAAGGAAGTGGGCTCTCATCAGACACTGAATCTGCTGGTGCCTTGATCTTGGACTTCTAGACTCCAGAACTGTGAGAAATAAATTTCTGTGGTTTAAGCCACCAGGTCTGTGATACTTGGTTACAGCAGCCTGAATGGACTAGGACATAGAAGAAATAAAAAATAAAATAAGCAAGGTAAATTTTACATTTTGATCTTCTACAAAATTTTGATAGTCTAAAAAAATGGGCACTTTTTCAAAAGTGTAATTTGGGGCAAATCGTTTTAATAGTTTACAGATGATAGAAAAATGGGAAGCGTTGAAGGGAGCAGAGCTACAGGACAGTTAGGGACTCCCGCCTTGACTTCCCATCTGTTCCTACGAAGAGAAAGAGTCATCTTTTGAGTCACCATTTTAATCATGCCATATCTCTTCTCGTAAGCCTTCAACAAGTTTAAATTGCCTCTTAAAATCATATGAAACTTAATCGTAGGTTTCAAGGGTCTTAATCAAGTCTCCTTTTTCATCTATCCCTCCCCAATTATACCAAAAAAAAAAAAAAAAAACATGTCAGCAAAAAGCAAATCACAGAAAGCCCTGTGTCTCTGATTATAATTTCAGGTCTAGTCAGGACAACTTTATAAAAGGAACAAGAATTAACCCTGTTCACATAGTTCATGAACATTATGTCTTCCACCTGAAAAATCCCCTCCTCCTCCTCCTCCTCCTTTGTCTACATCATATTCCTGAGTTATGTTTTAATAGCAAAGGTAGAGATGACTTCCCGTGAAGTCAGTGTACCTCAGCTTTTGCCTCACTTTGATGACAGAACTAGGAAGAGCCATGGCAATATGATCACACGGCCACGTGATTTTGTAAAACTTCCAAAAATGAGGAAGTTTATCTGTGCTTAGATAAGAATGCTCCCCTTTTCACTCCAACTTCCCCTGACCCACACTTCCCTTTGTGTCAAAAGATCTCAGAGAGACCATGGGCATTTGGGGAAGGTAAGCAAAAGGGGGTTGACTTGGGAATATGTGTAATTTGGGTTCAGTAAGATATATTTCTCTAGCTCCTCTAACTTCTCTGTACAATAAAGTTATTGCTAGTGTTGTTGGTTTAGGAAGGGCATCCTAGAATATTCTCAGCTCCCTGGGGTCATAAAGTGAAAGGTACCAGGCTAGAGGCCATCTCACCATAAACACATGTCCTACAGTGCCTGGCACCAGAAATTTACAGCTAGCATTATGAGAGAAAAAAGTGCTTCAAATGCACAGAGTTAAAGTTTTTTTGTAGAAAATATATCCAATCATGAGACATGATATAAAACTATAAGTATCCTTACAGCCATTACGGAAAACAGTATGGCTGTTTCTCAAAGAACTACAGATAGAACTACCATGTGATACAGCAATCCCACTTCTCGGTATATAACCAAAGGAATGGAAATCATCATATCAAAGGGATACCTGCACCCCCATGTTCATCACAGCTCTACTTAAAATAGCCAATATGGAACCAAATTAAATGTCCGTCAATGGATGACTGTATAAAGAAAATGTGATATATATACAAAATGGAATACTACTCAGCCATAAAGAAGAATGAAAGTCTGCCATTTGCAGCAACATGGATGATCTTGGAGAAAATTATGTTAAGTGAAATAAGCCAGGCACAGAAAGAGAAATACCTCATGTCCTCACTCACAAGTGGGAGCTAAGAAACAACAAAGAAAGAAAGAAAGATCATAATAAAACATTGAACTTTCAGAAGGAGAGAATAGAACTATGGTGACTAGAGGTAGGAAAGGCGGAGGAAGTGGGGGATAAGGAGTAATTGGGTAAAGGACACAGAAAGTAACTACAATTTGTAATGATAAACATGTTAATAATATTGATTCGATCATCACATACTGTACACAAATACCGATAGTCAACTCAGTACCCCATAAATATGCATAATTAAAAAATTTTTTAAAGATATTAATATCAATATTTTTCTTCTGTGTCCCCAACAATCATACTGGCTTGTGTACAATACATGGTTCAATAAATATTTGTTGAGAGAATAAATGAACAGTGGTATGAATAAAAAAATGAAGTCTAATCCAAAAAAGTTCTCTCTTGCTTGAAATAAACTCAATAATGCAATGTATGTAATGATAAATGCACCATATATTTTTTCCTGATACGAATTACATGAAATTAAATTTATCAGAGTTTGTATTTTTAAGGCCTAAACTTGTAGTAGTTCTGTTAAAAAAATTTGAACATTGTTGGGTAAAGTTTCATGTTTTATTGTATTGTGCCTTAGCATTACATTATCAATAATGATCTATAAAGCTGAAAGAAACTCTTCTGAATTATTAGCAATAAAATACTAATTCTAATCAACCATGCTAGAGAAAAGAATATTTACTTTTCATTTTCTGCATTAAAAAATACTCTAAAACCAATGTCACAGGAAGATACCATCAGAGTCACAGCTGAAAACTAAGGACAAAAGGAATTACACAGATGTATCAGACAGTTAATAAATAAAAGTTATTTCTGCAGAGTATATGGTCTTTTATTTTTGTCTGATCTGTTATTTCTTTATTTATTTTAGATAAACACTTAATATACATTTTATATTTTGCACAAAATATAAAATTATTTTGTATATATATATGGGGATGAAGGGCTGCCCGACCTCCCTCCCCATTTATAAAAGGTTCGGGTCTCATAAAACCTGGATCTACCACTGATCTGATTTCTCTATAAAACTTTCCTAAATCAGTATTATTCAATTTAAGTATTTTCTCTCATAATAGCAACACATCTACAGAAGCAGCTGTGAGCACACAACACACAATAGAAAAGACAATGCAATTCAGGTTGTCTTTTCAGCCAGGGTAGATATAAAGGGGGAAAGAAACACATACAAGCACACCGAAAGGTAAGTAAACAGCAAGTCTGTGATTCCCCCCCAAAATTAAAAAAGGTCATTTATTACAGATTCAATGAAGGCTGCCCAATCTGTGTACATTTAAGTAACTGGGTACCCAAATTAGATTGTTGGTTGAAGAAAATAAGAAAAAAAAATGCTATCAATTTTCAGCAGCTTTGTGAATCTGAGACTTCCTTAAAACAGAGTAAGGGACTATGATCTCAAGAAGGCATGCAGCACAGAGATGACATTAAGCTGATTGATTTTTAAATTTTATCCTCCAAACCGAAAGCTCTTGGCAGATGCAATATCCCATAGAAGGCATGGGTGATAGTTATCAAAACTTAAATGCAGCTTTCAAAGATGTACTTGGACTAGAGGCCACTCTAGGTTAAGAAAGAGTAATCTCTTCTATTATAAGACACTGCGGAGAAGGCAGGAATTGATAGAGATGACGAATAAAAGAGCCTTGATACTACTACATTGGCTTTGAGTTAAAGCAGTCATTCCCAAAGGATGTTCCATGGACCAGCAGAGTGATCTGGGAACTTGTCACAGAAGCAAAATTTTCAGGCTCCAGAACAGGCCAGCTGAATCAGAAACTCTAGCAATGTGTATTTAACGAGGCTTTCTGGTGTTCTGATACACACTCACATTTGAGAACCACTAAATTAAGAAAGGTATGGAATAATAACTCCTCAGTTACCCAATCAATAGAGTTTTAAGTCCTATTGTAACACATAATTCACATTTTCTTCCAACTCTTCCTTAAGAGCCAAAAATGTATATTAAGCACTTCCCAGGGTTTGTCATTATATGTAGATTGCCCTCAGGGAAAATTAATTTGATATTAAAAAGGTAAAAGTACAACATGGATGAACCCCTAAAATTTTATGCTAATTGAAAGAAATCTGATGCAAAAAAAGTGTATGTTTTATGATTCCATTTATACAAAATAATCAGAAAAGATAAACCTATAGAAACAGAACACAGATGACTAATTTTCTGGGGCTGGGGGTGGAGAGGAATGGGAATCGACTGCAAACCTACATGAGGGATCTTTTGGAGGTAATGGAAATGTTCTTAAACTGGACTGTGTTGATGAATGCACAAGTCTGTAAGGTACTAAAAATCATTGAATTGTATACTCAAAACTTGAATTTTGTAGTATGTGTGTTAGTTCCCTAGGGCTGACATAACAAAGTGCCGTAAACAAGGTGGCTTAAAATAACAGAAATTTATTGTCAGTTCAGGAGGATAGAGGTCTAAACTTAAGGTGTCAGCAGGGCCAGGCTCCCTCTGAAACCTGTAGGAAATACACCCTTCCGTGTTTCTTCATAGCTTCTGGTGTTTGCTGGTAATCCTTGGCAATCCTTGGCAATCCTTGGCAATCCTTGGCTTGTTGATACCTCACTCCAATCTCTGCCTCTATCATCAGATATGGCACTCTTTTTTCCCAGTATGCCTTTGTCTCTTGTAAAGACACCAATCATATTGAATTAAGGGCCAACACTACTCCAGTATAATCTCATCTGAACTTAACTAATTATATCTGCAACAACCTTACTGCCAAATAAGGGCACATTCTGAGATACAGGAGATTAGGACTTCAGCATATCGTTTTGAGGAATGCAATTCAACCTATAACAGTTTGAAAATTATATCTCAATAAAACTGTTTTAAAAAAACTATCATGAGATGTCCACACAAAGTTCTAAGGATACTTGAAATGTGTCATTAAAACATCTCCCATAAAAACAGTGTTATTGGCAATTGATGTGTTATTATTATCTAGTTCTTAGAAAAACACCTGGGGATTCATGCCTCTCAACTCAATCCTGTTAGATAAAGACATTTACGATCTCCTAAGGAACAGTGGATCACACATAAGTCAAGTTTAATTTCCACAGTTATCACAGAAATGAATGGGCAGAGAAAAAGACAAAGCACACAATACTTTTTGAAAATTATTCATCAATATCTTTTGGTGTATGTGGGTGTGTTGGGGGCAAGGGTATTCTTATTAAAACACAGCTACCTTTTGCAGCAAGAGCCAGAAACTACATAAAAGGGGCATTTGGCTCTAAACTCTGTTAATGATCTGGGTCCAGGGTGCTCAATCTGATCCAGTCTCTAACCCTTTATTCTTAGTTTATCCACTTACATATTTTCTTGCATGTTTAAGTTTTGTTTTTGTTGTTGTTGTGTGATTGATTAGTTTTGAAAATTCTTTTTAAAGTCCCATTCCCAGTAAAAGAAAATTTAAATTTGAATTTTC
Organism: Cynocephalus volans; assembly: GCF_027409185.1. Classification (NCBI taxonomy): domain Eukaryota; kingdom Metazoa; phylum Chordata; class Mammalia; order Dermoptera; family Cynocephalidae; genus Cynocephalus; species Cynocephalus volans. Next base: position 18,969,909 of record NC_084466.1, read on the forward strand.
TTTTTATTGTTTTCCAAATATTAAATTCTATCAGGAATAGGGAATACTGGTAAGTAGAGAGCCAGAACATCCTCTACAAATACATTCAATGCTGAAACTTGCTAAATAAATCTGCTCTACTGAAGGAGGCCCTATCCTATGTACTTAACATGTTATTATCCATAACATATCTGTTTACAATGTCGGCACTCTTTACCTGGGTATTCTTTTAAAAAAATCATTTCCATAACACTATCGATATCTAACGTATTTTATAACTTACTTATTTATAGTGTTCATTGCATAGAGTCTCCTTGAGTATCATACAACCTCCCAGAGGAGGTTTTTTTTTCCCCCACTGATAAATATCTCAAGTGCCTAGAAAATTCTGTGTTATACAATATGTGCTCAAAAGATATCTATTGACTTCACTGAACATGCTTGCTATTATTACTTGAAATACCCTAACCCTTTCCCCTGCCTCCTCCACCACTTGAGGAAATATCTCACTTTGACCTGATGGGCACAGGACAATTTCATCTTCATTGACCTGCCATCTCTCTAATGTTGTGTGCTTTCTTTTATGACGTTTTATGCACAATTGAATTTTCACTCTATAGTCATGAGATATAAGGACTTTAACATTAAAAGAAGAGAAAAAAAAACTTTTTTGAAGTCTCATAGTTCAGCATAGAGCAAAACTGTTCTGAAAATAAAAAGCTCTGGCTTAACAAAGCCTTTATTGAGATCTAAAGGTTCCTTCTGAAAGACCAAATACAAAAGACTGTCTATTCAACTAATCTTGGCAAATCAATTAGATTTACTATCTCTTAGAATTTATACCTTTCTATACTTTCTATTTTTCTGTGAAATAATAGTAAGTTTCTAAGTACTTCTTGGAGCCTAAGAATATATAATAGTGTTTTTCGAACTGTCACCTGGCTTGTTAAAGTACATAAATAATCTGGCTTGTTAAAGTACATATTGCTGGGTTCCACCTCCAGAGTATCTCAGTTAGTAGGTCTGGGGTGGGGCCCCCACATTGGCATTTCTACCAAGTTACCTGTAACGCTAATGCTGTTGATCTGGAAACCACGGTTTGAGAACCACTGGTATACATCATTCCTAAGTTCTCATTTATTTTTTCCCCAAGATTTTCAGAGATTTCTCATGTGAAAGGGCACATTCCTTGAAGGTTCTCCATCATGAGTTAAGACACTCTCCCACAAACTAAAAAGAAAAAGGACTGCAAATGTTTTGAATCATAAACTCCCAACCTAAATCCCTTAGGAATACACAGAAGACTCTTTAAGGGGCTTCCTGAAAGTCTACATGTATCTCCTCAGCCTCTCCTAGTAGAATCTGGCCCACATTCATGATGAACAAAGAGTACAAATCTTGACAGCTGAGAACTAGTGAAAGGTGCCCTAGGTGTAGATTCAGATTGAGTTTCTTGGCCCAGCTACAGTTTGAAGATTCAGTTATCCCAATTCCAAAATGATGATGACTATGCCAAATTTGCAGGGTTATAATGTAGGTAAAACTAGATCATGTATTTAAAAGTATCATAGCATTTTTTGAAAAGTAAGATAAAAGGTAAGACCATCAAATCAATAATTTTCTAAAGTTTAGTTTGTGAATAAAATGGATTATTTGCTGGTTCTCCAGAAAATTATCTTATCATCCAAAACCTTTGCTTCCCTTCCCTATCTAAAATGTGAAGAAAATACCGATATAAGGAAAACTATGGATGAGAGGTTATCATTTGTCCCTCAAATTTTATTACATGTTAAGAGCTTAACTTAAAAACCAATGCATTAATCAGCAAGTTAAATACTGCAACATTTTATTAAGACTTTAAGAAATAAATTTGTCATATCATTAAATCACAATAGTTAAATTCTTCCTTATAGACTTAGTTCCTTGATGCAGATTCTGTAACCAACTATAATATCACATCTTGAAACAGTCATTGGAAAGTAAATGGATTTCTGGAAGTTATAAATTTGTAAGAGGCATAAAATTATATAAAACAAATTCTTATTATTGATTTTTCTGGTATATTAAAATCTTAAGTGAACCAATTTCAACTCAGATAATGAAAACAAGATTTCTCTCCATGCAAATTTACTCCAAATCAAAACATTCTAAATTTAATTCTCATGTATGGATAGCTAATCAGTAGAGTTAAATCTTTCAAACTAAGGCAGTCACTAGAAGTGTGTGTGTGTGTGTGTGTGTGTGTGTGTGTGCGCGTGTGCATGTGCACATGTACATGCACGTTCCTGTGTTTGTGTTAAGAGCTGAGCTTGGAAGGAAGGCAGAAGTTAGAGAAAGTTGGCAGATGAGCTAAACTCTAGATGTCTCTGTTCACTCTCCTATTTAATACAGGAGGATTTTTCTCTGCAATTCTGTCATTAAAACTATATTCCAGAGCTTCATAGGTGACTCAAATGAGTGATTCACATTTCACAATTTAAAAACACAATCTATAATAAAACAAACACTATACACATTGAAAAATGTTAAATCTCAGATTTCAACATACTGGAGACCAATATCAGGACTTTTGTCAAGCCAACAATTGACTCATGAATAAATAAATATTACTGATATTAATTTTAATAAATACATTTATATTTATGACCTATTGTTTCTTTTGGTTTTATAGGTTGGGGTTTTTTGTAATATTCCATTTGAAAGAATTGTTTCCTTTTGCAAATAACTTGAAAACTTCTGCTTTACAACATTCCTGAAAGAAAAAAAAAATCTAGCTTCTTTGTAAATGTGTACTGTGTTGGCATATTACTCACAATTTCAAAAGGTGCTGTAACTGTGAAAAAGTTCCTTGTTATGTGCAGAAATCTTACTCCTTGTAATATCTACTCATTTAAAGAGTTAAGTAAGTAGATACTCACATACTCCACAGAGCAACACAGAAAAAATTTACTTTCCTAATACAGTGCTTGGTGCTTAGTATTCTCTCTCCCTCTCTCTCTCTCTCTCTCTCTCTCTTGCTCTCACTATTGCTCTCTCTCTCTCTCTCTCTCATAAATTTTTACATTTCCAAATTCCAAAAGGGCTATTGATATTGATATGATACTGAATGGCACGGCCATTAGAACTGCATTTTGTAAGCCAGCATAGTAACTGTACATGATACAAAAACATGTATGCTGTAACACTGGCATTTTTCTATGTATTGATAACAAACAGATTTACTTGATGAGTAGTAGGTACCCGCTAGTAGGTACTGATGATGAAAGAATAATAATATCAGTAATTAAAATGCAACCCACTACAACTAACAATGCCAGCATTAATGTATATACATTCAGCCTTAGGACACTAATTAACATAGAATTATAGGTATTTTGTCTACTGGACATTTCTCTTTCAAATGTAAGAGAGAGTCCAAGGAGATGTGGTTTAATGGCAAGATTTCCCTTTTTGATGAGTTAAAGTGCACTAGAAACTTAAATATGTATGAAAAGCTAGCTTTCCCTAGGACTCTGGCAGTTATCTGACATTTGAACAGTGCCAAAAACATATTCAGTGACATTAAACAGAGTGGTATATTTGAGAAAATAAATGTTCTCAACACAGCCAAGAGATTAACAATAAGTAATAATTAATTCAATTAATGTCACAGGAAGCCCTTATCATGTCCAATGAGTACACAGATGCTTTATATTTTAAAGATAATTTATACACAGGGACTTAGATGAGAAACCTTATTTCATTTTCCCATGAAATCTGAATAGGAGCTTTTTCCTATAATTCATATCTTTAATACCCCATATTTTCTTGAAATTATTTATGAATAATAAATATAGCATATTTCTATGTTAAAAGTGTGAAAATATTATAATAATATATGACAAAGAAAAATATTTTTGTTCTTCCTTTTTGATATCAATGAGTTGATTTTGTATCAGTCACTAAAGCATTAAACGCCAGCCTTTAGTTTATAATTCTACTAAGTTATGAAAATTCCTTAATGATATCAGGGAAACATTCCTAGACCCTAGTATAATGACCCACAACCATGGCGTTCAGTATCTCCTGATCGTTGCCAACTCTTGCTTACCTAGCTTTGAGTAGCAGCAGAGGTTTAAGAATAAGGGTTTGTGTCTTTTCCATTTATACTCAATCTCATGTCTTATCAATGTTCACATAAAGAATGATGAGGGCTATTGAAATTCTATTTAAAGTCACATACATGAATTTATTTATCTGTATTAACATTCTTTCAACATGATAAATGTGGAAACTGAGGCTCAAATGACTTCTTGGAGTCATATGATAAGTAAATGTAACAGTAAAATGATTTATGCACCAAAACATACGCTCTTTCTATTACGCTGTGTTAACCCTCTTTGTTATTGTTTACTAGTGTTCTTTTTCCTTAATGACTCCACACTTAATTATAATCTTATTTATCATTAGCAATAAATACTATTATATAATGTTCCTGTCTATAATCATGGTGGGTTCCAAGTCCATTCCATGTCAAGTGAAGCTATCAAAAATATTTCCGATGAAACTGACTTTGGGATCTTAGGAAAAAGTCTTGCTTTACACTCTCTCTAGATACTAAAGTATGCTCTGTAAATGCACATCAGGATTGAAGATAGGGACAGGTATGACCAGACTTAACACAAGGTCCTTTTCTTATCTTGCCAAGTCTCAATCCTCTACTCAGTTCCAAAAAAGTAGAATGGGATGCACAGACAGAACTAAAAAAAAACAAAAGCAAGGAAACACAGAAGTGAGTAGATTCCAGTCTAAAGGCAAAGATAATCAGTTAATGAAGAGGAGAACATTAGTTTTTTAAAAATACCTATGAAATCAATGTTTTAAATTAAGGTAGTATGCTATCAAACCTGAATGGGCGACCCGCTTTCAGTATGCAAGATAGAGACACCCTTGGGTTACTTAATTTGTAGAGGTTTGTTGTAAGGATGTCAATGGTCTCCTACAGAGCTAGGCTTTTATCTCAGAAACAGCCCAGCTCTTCACCCTTGAGCTCTTCTATTTTACTCACTGCTTTGGCTTCTATGGCTCCTGCCCTAGGGATAGTCTTCTTCCAAGTCCTTCTCTTCTTTGAACCTCATGGTATTTGTGTAGAACACAGAGTCTCATCGATTCTGTCTCATAGATTCATAGTTTTCTCCTGTACTCCAACACTCACTGCTCTTAAATCCCACATCTCCAAAAGAGAGATTTGTTCACTAGTTCACTATAATCATTACCAAGTACAAAAGTTTTGTTGGGCCAAGCTCATGCCCAGACACAATCCTTATAAAGAAAGAGATATGCTTATTACCTTTTCCTAGTTAATAACATTTAGTACTAATCTAAAACATTAGATTATTCAGGGAAACACAGAAGCAAGCAGATTCCAGTCCAAAGGTGGAAATGCTCGGGTAATACCATGAATTAATTTTTCATTCCACGAATAACTCTAAAAGTGGAATGAAAAATGTGGACAGCCTATTACATGGTAAGTGGAGGTACAACTACATCTTTAGAGGGAATCTCTGAATCCCCTCAAAGTTTAGAAGATGCATCCTGAAAGACACAAACAAATGCACCTGGCTTCTCAGTTAAGTTGCTCATAGAAAGTTTCTAATAGGTATTTGTATTGTTTTTTAGTTTCTCTTAGAACATCAACTGGCTATTCCTAGCTCCGTGTGAGTTAAAACTCCGAGCTCTGCCTGGTGTTTAGTGGTCTTTCATTTCTTGGCTGCCAAAGGAACAGTGAGTCTTTTTAGAATATCTGACAATGGTGAGCCATCAAGCAAGCTGAGTCATCAATTTCTATAGAATGACCTCATGTCTAAACCGGCTAATTCCTGTCTTTTAAAATAAAATACTGGTTGACAATTCTAAGATGAGAGTTTTCTTCTGACAACAAGAATGGTAGCATTTAACTGGTATTTTGAGTTCATCTCAGAAGAAATCTGCTGGAATATAAAACTCTAATCTAAAAGAAGTGTAGGTAAGCCATGTATTTGAATGCAACATTTCCTCAAGAATTTTCCAGTCATGGCATATAATACATATTTTTTAAAGTATTAAAGAAAAACGTCATTGTAGTCATCAGACCCTGTAGCCTTCCCATGAAGTAATGGATGACGTGACAATGGCGGAAGTGCCCCTTCACAAGCTCCTGGTGGAAATGGATGATATCAGCATTTCTAGGTAAAAACTGAATTCCAGTGCTTGTGATACAACAGAATCATGTAGAATCATGAAATGTTTAGAACTGAAAGAAATTTCAGGGCTTATGCAGTTCAATATTCACCACTTTATTTTTCAATAAAATAATAGTCTAACAGATTAGTTCATATCTTACAAAAAGTCACAGGGATCAAATCTATTTAGAAATATTGTGTGTTTTATCCTCTTTGCTCTTCTTCAAATAACCTTTAATTGCTTTTTCATCAGGTAAATTCCTATTCTTATGCTAAAATGCAATAGAGTCCATCAGCTCTGCTAAGAATTTCTTTGACTCAACCAATGGTCGTCGCTTCACCTTCCTTGCTTCTAGAATACTGCTTGTGTGTCTAACACAGCATACATCGTACTGTTATTGTAATTGTCTGTTAACAAGACTGTCTCTAACTTGACAACTACTGTATTCATTCTGTTATATTCTTCAACGTGCGTCTCTGATGGGAAGGAGGGAGTTCTCTAAGTGTCTTGAATTAATAAATGCGTTCCAGAAATGTACCAGTTGAGCACCATCTCAGGTAACAGAGACAAAATTCATTTGGCTTTACCATGAAACAATGCTCAGTGTATATAAGGAATAATAACAATATATAACATGTTTAATTAACACATGGTCTGAGGACATAACTTTTAAGGAATAGCACCTACTGACATATTTCACATAATCTAGTGAATAAATTTCAGGTGGTAACTGCTTTTGTAGCTATCAGTGGCTTACAACAACAGAAGGAAGGGTAAAAGATTTTTGGCACATCTCTGCCTCTCCATCTCTCCAGCGTGTGAAGTGCAGATGGCACTGCCTTACAGTCTGGTAGGAGTTGCTTACTGTCAGCTCTGGTCCTAGGTCAGCCATAAGGCCATCTATCTTCAGAAGATAATTTGCTCTCACTATTTTTTTCTCTTCTCTCTTAATTCACTGAAGCGACTACACTGACCAGATGTGTTTTTAATGAATCTATATTTATAAAGTTTCTGAGAGTCCCTAGATAAAAAGAAATATCAATATACTTTGCAAAGCCTATTTGAGTAGTGATATCTTTAGGAATCAGGAAAACAGATACCTCCTAATGAAGACAAGATCAAGATACTCTCAACTGTTGGAAAAGGCAAAGAGTTGAGTGAAGAGTTTAAATTTGTTAATTCAACGGATATTTATTTCTTTACCCTGGAGGAAGCTTCTTGTTAAAATGCTGCCACATAAGCAGTGAATCGGTACCCACTACTATTCCTTTTGAAGATTTTCCTGCCTGCTTTTCATTTCCAACTTTACAGAGGAATCAACACCTGCCAGAATGGACCAGGTATATAATCAAAGTCTTAAATGGCAGAATGTTACACTGAGTGTTGCTCCTCCCTACTGACAATAGAAAGAAGGAAGGAAGAACACAGAAATGGAAAGACAGGTCAAGGCAAGATAAAGACATTCAAGTCATGCACATGGTCTATGAGACTGGGGGCATTTGGGAGAAGAAAACAGAATAGAAAGAAAGAGACATGCAGGTAAATGACAATGAATGAAACATTTTGGCAATGTTATAAAAGGACAATATTAGACAAAATTGCTACATTCTGATGTAAAGTTTGTCTGTCTTGACTTTCTTAGGTCTCAAGTTAGGAAAAACTGAGTTCATATCTGAAATAACACAGGAAAAGTTAGGGAAATTTTGAAATACCAAAAGTAACAGTAGAGAGTTAAGAAATAGATTTGGGATATTAATAACAGGGGTGGGGAGTGAGCAATTCCTAAGACACAGCTCTTAGTTAACACCTTATTTTGTATGCAAAATCTTTAAATATGCAAATGGCCTTTTCCTGGAAATAATTCATATGACAAAACATACTGAAAAAAGAAACAGTGCAATATCCAAATGTCCAAGTCATTCACTTCGTGGAAGGGAAAGAGTGTTCTTCAGAAGAGAAAAGAATAAATAAATAAAACTTACCTCAGTGAAATTTGAAGTGTTTTATCACTGATTTTGACAAGAACACAGTCACTTTTAAATTGAGAGTGGGGTATAGAAAAACAAAAAAAATTCACAACCTGCTTCTAACATCATATAAAGGACTAAATTAGAAGATTTTTGATTTTCTTTAGCATAGTTACATTTGTTTGTTCTTTAATATATTATTTTCTAAAATAGGTAATTCATATATGTGATCAAATAATCAAAAGGTACAAAAAGATATATATTAAAATGTCTTTTCTCTCATCCCTGCTCCCAAAGACTGTTTTCATTCCCCAAATCAAACACTATCACAAGTTACCTGTATATAGGACTACTCCATGTAGTATGTACTACACCATACTTGCTTGCATTTAAAGCAAAATTTGAGTTCATGGGAAATTTACATGACTATTTAGGAAGAATAATAAAAAATGTTAAATATTAGTTAAATCAGGGGTAAATATTTTTAGGTTTTATAGAATCTATAGAAATTTTAACTATTTTATCCTTAGTTTTAAACAATGATAGTATCATGAACTGTACCATTTCCTTCATGAGCTAAAGTATGAAATATAGAACAAAAATATGTATTAAAAACATGAGCTAAAGCATAAAATATATAAAAAAAATATAAGAAATGTTTGCATTAAAAAGTATCTTATATAATTGAATATAACTCTGGCAGTTTGCAACCCTATCCATGCTCTGAGTTTTAATGATTTTCTAAATATAGACCAAATATGCCTTTTCAGCTGGCAAGATCAGTTCCTAAGTGGTTCTCAGCCTTCCATCTTCAGGCACAGCCCAGGCTCCAATTCCTTCTTGGCATTAGCAAGGAAAGAGGCAAGAACTTCCAGTCTTAAATGCCATATGTGCTACTAGTTGGGTTGGAAACTTGGGCACCAGTTCTAGTTAGGTCCTTGTCATGTTTCGTATGTCTGAGATACCATCTTAGCAAAGCATCATATATGTCAAGTTTTAGATGTCAGCTCTGATTCACTCTTAAATTGGGGTCTTGCCTCTGAGCCCAGGACTGGTTTTTCCCAAGGGTCTGTTGGGTTGCTGTGTGTGTTTACATACCACTTGTGTCTGTATCCCCAGTGCTGGAACTCTGGCTGTCTGTAGATACTCCTGTTAACTTTTCAGGGACATGGATTGTTTGGACTGCTGTTGGTGACTATAATTTCCAAATACTGTTTCTCTCTCTTTTCCCACTATGTTTTACTTGTGGCACCTATAATCAGGTCCCTCTTGGTATGGACAGGTCAAGTTTAAGGTTATCATACATTTTTGTGATTAATTGGATCATATCCAATCCTGTCCAAGTGAGAATGCCAGAACATAGACTTATTTACAAGATAATGCTCACCACTTAAAAAAAATATGAATTTATCTACTAGCTAGATAGAGTCCAGAAAATAGAAAACGCCACAGGGGATAGCAGAGTTGCCTGAGCTTCACATTACTGACATAGAAAGTTTCACTTCAGAAACAGAGCTCAAATACAATATCACAAGGTAATTTGACTTGCTTTCCTCATGGGAGAAAGTATGGATTGGTAAAGGGTATGGACTAGATTAAGTCCTATCTCTCTATCTCATACTAATTACGTGACCCCAGGCAAACTACTTATGTTTCTTAGCAAGAACTTCCTCAACTGTAAAATAAGAGTGATAATAATGACACCCACCTCATAGCATTGTTGTGACAGCCAAATGAGATAACACATGTAAAGCACTTAAAATAGAGCCTGGCACATAGAATTACTTATAAATACTAGCAATGATAATTTGAATATTATAAATTTTCATGTATATTAGGTAAGAAAATTCTGCTGAGAAGTAAAACAAGGGAAAAAAGAACCTTTTTATCTATCAGAAAAACCTCATAAACGTGATGTGGCTGGTGTGAAAAAAATAGTAAAAGCTATCTGTGTGCCAAAGATTACAGTAAGTGCTTTGTGTATATTATCTCACTTAATTCACAAAGACTCTAAAAAGTAGAATTTACTATTCTAACCTTTTGAGATGGAGAAACTAAAGTTCCACCAGGTTGTCAAAAGCAGTGGAGGTAGAAAGCACTAGGGCCTTGATTTGAACCTCTGACAATCCAAAGACAGCCAGATCACTGGGCGACCCAGCCCACGCTCTGCAACCACTATGTTCTCTTCCTGAGCCTGGTAATAGCACTAAATAAGTCCTTTCCATGTTTCATTGTGTATCACAGGGGAAAGGCGCCATCAAAACTACAGTTTAGGTAGGAAAATAAACTTGGATTCAGCAAATTAATTTTCTGCATAGCCTTCAATGACTAGGGTCTCAGACTGTTAAATTTTGAATTTCAGAAACACGCTCCAGCAAAGAACAACAGCTGTTGCTGAATCCCAATCCACGAAGCAACAGCCGTTGCAGCATCTGGACCAACAGCTACCAAAGACACATCAGTAAATAAGGTGAAAGTCCCCATGCAGTCTGACCCTTCCAAATCTTCTCCCCAAGCCTGCTATGGGTGGCTCAAAGGTATCTACACAAGGGAAGCAAATGGCATATTTTTTTAAAAGTCTGTTCAGGCAGGAGCCTGTGACCTTTGCTCTCTATTGGTGGAATTGATGCTAACGTTGCCAGCTGGAAGTAAATGGAGATTTTAATTGAAACACATACAACTATCTCCAACTGGGGGATGGGGGAAAGCAAACTAGAGAGTCTTTCTAAGTTATCTAATGAGCACCCAGCATGGCTTAGTTTTCTACAAATGATCCTCTATTAGCCTGGGCTTGTTTTGCAAACAACCACTCAGAAAGAAAACCTTTCAGTTCTTGTACATTTGGCACTGTTTCCCAATACCAGCTTTATTAGCTAATGTGAAATATAAAGCGTAATTCAAGATCGTGTTTATTTTTGTTTCCTGGGGAAAACAGAAAAGAAAACAATATTGGAACATAAGAACTTAATTAAAAATATATAACAATAGGTTACTCTATAAGGTCTGATGTTCAGTTATAGATATAAATGTGTATCAATCTCATTGAGAATTATTTTTTATAGATGCATCTTTCTCCCTATTCTTAATACCCATTTAAAATACGTGTTATTTTCCCAGACCTTATTATTCCAGTGGAAAAAATTAGTCTTTCAATTTAGTATCTTTTCATCTAGTAAAAAGGAAGGACGTCTTCATTTAATGTGAGATACTGGCTATGTAGCAATATGGTTTACTCCACGTGTGGATGTTTGTTCAAATGGCAAGAAAATTTTTATGAAGACAAAAAGATCATTAGTCTTTACTGCTCAAGTGGTTTAGCCTTTCTGAAGTTTGCTGATGGTTTATTTCTTTCATTATATGACTGATTTTAAGGAGATGTCACATGTAAAGTTAAGATATTTGAAAACAATGATATGTTTCTTGATTGCTGTTCAAATATATGAGATTTAAAAATGAAGCTAATAGACTTTAAGAGGAGAAAACAAAGCCACATTAAAGGTTTTACATTAGTGAGAAGACAAACAGCTGACCTTTCTGCCTTGTTATCATGTAGCTTTTATCACACTCCCAGAAAATCACAGTGCTATGCTGGGTATTGAGCAAAATTCTCCCAAGGAATTTTGTAGCGAAGAAACAGCTCTACCCATTGGCAAGAAATCTATTCTGGTGTGCAGGTAATGCCTGGGTGATGTTTATTCTGAGGAATCTTAATATCTTGGCCACTTTAAGACCTCTGCACAAATAAACTTGGTTCAATATTAACCACAGTTAGTGAACCTGAGGATTTAGAAATACCATTAGTCATCCAGCAACGTATCTTTCATTCACCACTGGCAGCAAGCCAATAGTACACCATGCCATTGTGTGTCACTCCATCCCTAATAACTTGAACAAATAGAGATTTCAACTGGCTTTAAGAATTATGGATTTAAAATGAGGATTTAAGGTTGCTAAAAAGCAACTATGAAAAATCAATAGCTATTTAATAAACACTATAACAGTACAGTAAGTAAATATGTATATCCTTACATAAAGTAGACTTCAACAGAGCTCCAGAGGCTCTGGAATTTTCAGTCACCTGAAAAACAATGAGTGCATGAAGTTGTTTGAATTCATCCATCCCCAATGATCTATATACTAAGTCAGTTGTGGACTAAATCATTACTGAGAAAATTCAATTCATTGCAGGTACTGGGCAATTATTGTCAGTTATGTACCCACTTCTGTTGTTAGTTAGACTATCCGTAGTGGTGTCCTTGTGCTATATATTTTCATATAACTCTTCTGGGGGGAAAATTTATGCAACATATTTGAAACAGAAATATAACATTATACAAAGTACAGCATATGAAATTTAGCAATTTCAACACACACTTGCTTTTGAAATTGGGATCTGTCACTATCATGAGAAAATTTCAGCAAGACTACTAATTTCATAAGTTGAGGTATGGTGTGTATAGTGGTATAACCTTATGAGAGATATCCACTTAATGTTCATTTTGATAATTAGACGAACCATTGAACAAATTTTCTGATGACAAACAACATAATATATATTTACTGTAGTGAGAAACTTGAAAAGAAGAATAACATAGGAAAAATAAGTTTAATCCTAAACCTACCATTCCCCACAAATCACTATTGAAAGGTTGTTACATGTGCTTTGAAGCAGGACCACTATTTTAGCAGTCCTTAATGTAAGGAATTCTCACACCTAGACCATACAACAGTCCATTCATTTTTGGTTATACATACACACACACTAAAGGATACAAGGAACCAACTGAATGCATATTGCCTGTACTCCATGTGCTTGCTACCGGCCATCAGCCATCATCAATTAAACAGACCAAACCTCATGGTGCAAACTTAGTTCATTGTTCCACAGGGATTTTAACTTTTGTCTACATAACTTCAAACCCAACAGTCAATTCAATTATTTTAATGAAAATAAACAAGAACACCCATTGATATGCAGAGAATAGACTTTACATTCCACCTTCTCAACATACTCAAGACCTTAATAACGGATCCACTCCTCTATTATTCAAGTACTTTTTTGTCCCACCACATGGATCACTCTTGATTTCCCATTTCCATGCCTTTCATCATAGTGCCACATCTCCAAATCCTACCTACTTTTAAGACAGTTTTCATTCTGTCTTATCACAAAGCCATTTGTGGTCCTCTCTGCATGAAATCATTTCATTCTCTTCTAATGTTGTATCTGCAATCAGCATCACACTTAGGCTCCTGTTTTAGTGCCTCTGTGGGACTGTCACTCCTTAGGGACAAGAAAGGGAGCAAGATGATGAAGGCAAGGATGAAGAGCAGAGTAGAGCCAGCATATATTAAATACTCTTTGCCAGACTCCTGCTAGGCTCCTTATGCACATCATATTTTCAAAATGGCATATTTATTATACTCATTTTGGAAAATTAAAAAAAAAGTCTTATCCAGAGAGTTTAAGAAACTTCCAAGGTCACTTTGTCAATGAAATGCACAACCTATATTTGAATCGTAGCCATCTCCAGGGCCTGTGCTGTTTACATGGCTACATTTTTTTAAAAAATAGAACTTGATCTAATGTTGTAAACAAAGTAGACCCTTCCCCAAGTACGGAGAATGAGTGAATGAATAAGAAAAAAAAAAGGCTGTAGAGACTGCTTTAAGGCATCTAGAATTTATATGGAAAAGAATAAAGGGATTCTTGATTTAGAAGCAGCAAATGGAAAAATAATCTCAACCACCGAAAAAAAGCACCAATACTTTTTGGAAATGTGTTTTGTAACTTAAAAATATATAAAACTTACATTAAATTTGGCCCCAACGTTTTCAGTTTCAGAATACAATTCAGAGTTCTATGCATTAGCTAGAAGCTAAATCTTGAAAGTGACAGGTGGTTTGGCCTGAATGCTAATCCTCTCTTTGTAGAGGAACTTAGAACATTTTGGGAATGAAGATATTTATAGAAGCTACTTCCTTAGCAAAACATTTTCTGGGCACTATGGGGAGAGTAAGAACAAGACTGGCTGATCTAACGATCAAGTCGACAAAGTCAGTAAATTTTGGACCACTGGTCAATGAGAACCCTTCAGAATTCGTATCATATATTTTTATTTTCCTTAAATCTCTACTTAAATTATTACTTCATGAAAGGATTTATGTTAAGCACTTCCTCAGCCTATTCTTTAATGTAAATCATGATTTATTATGTCACACAAATCTTCAGAATTATGCTGCCATAGGTTTCTCCTTGAACTCTAAATAGAGACCATCAAATGGATTATGGTAAAAGCAGTCCAAAGTTGTATTGACAAACTGTGATGAAGTGTGCGTGGGCCAATGGGGGAGGGGGAGTGGATATTATCCTCAGAAAATAGGAAATCCCATCCGTCCCATGGGAGCTAGATTCCACTTCTCATTTTATATTTATAAACTACTAAACGCAGGAATTAAGAATTCCAACTTGTTTTATTTTTCAGAAATTATCTGAATAATTTTTTACAAAAAAGAAGATATTCATTAATTTATTAATTTGCTACATTTTTACCCCAGTTACCTCAGAGATCAGGGTTATGTAAATTTTCCCCCATTACGCATAATTTAAAGTCATTTCAAATCCTTTAACATGTTAAAGTTAAATTATTCAAGTTTTCTACATTAAGCATATGTTACTTTTGAATTAGAAAATACTATTAAAAATAAAGTTATTTGACATCAAAAACACCATCCTAGAAAAAAAGTAACCCTAAAATTTATAACATTAGATCTTATGAACTAGAAAATAAAAGGAAAACATGAAAATAATTTTGTAGTTCACAAATTTAAAGAAACCAAATAAAGAAAGCACAGTGTCCATCTGCACAAGATCAAATGAGTTGTGGATCTTGGGTGTAATTCACTGTGAAAATCACAGATGAAAAAAAGGATTCTTGTTTAATGTATAAAAAAAAAAAACATTGTTTGGTGGGCACATGTTCTTAAATACTATCTTATCCAGTGGAGACCTGTTATTGGCTGAACTTATACTGACCTTAGTATGTCAGAGCAAAGATTTAAAAGACTCTGTCAAATTTCTGTGCCTAGTTTTGTGTCCTGATAACTAACCTCTCAATTCCACTTAAACCAGTGATAAGTGTGATGGCCTGGAGACCATTTGCTTTAGAAATGGGGGATGCTTATGCAAAACTAAGATTTCTGAATCTCATCCAGACCGAAGAATCATCATCTCCAGTAATGAACCCAGGAATCTCTATATTACCTGGTCCTCCCAGCGACTCATGTGCATCTTAACCCCTCCTTAATCTATTTGTGTGTGTGTGTGTGTGTGTGTGTGTGTGTGTGTGTGTGTGTGTGCACGATAGAGAAAAACAAACTCACCCTGTTTTTTAAGATAAGTGCCTTTACTTCCTTTTTTAAAGTAAAGACCGTCTTTACCCTGGGAATTTAAAATCAGTTCCATTAAGTCCACCAGCATAAATGCTGCTGAAATCAAATATGACTTCCAGGTTTATGGACCCTAAGAGTTAATAGATAACTAGAATTCAATGTTTCCTATTTTCTTCTGCTGTATTTATCATAGAAATGTAAACAATTCATCTAACTGGTCTGTGCCCTTGGGTCTGCACAGGTTGGTACCATAGTCAGACAACACTGTAGCCTTATCAAATATGTTCCATATGAAGCCAAGTATAGGAAGATAAAATAGAAATAGGAGACCTAATTCCTATGCTTAATGAGCTTAGTCTTCAGCAGGGGATATGCAATAGATCATATTTTTAAAAAGAATATTATTAGAAGAACACTAAATAAGTGAAATGATAAGGTGTCAACTATACAAGCACTAAGGAGAAGGTAGGAAGCCCGAGAGAAGTAAAGCCTGTAATGACAACAGCACTATTCTATTAAAAGGAGAAAATAGGCAAAGAAATTTTCAGAAAAAAAAACATATGGAGAACTACAATTTTTTCAAACATTCAAAGTCCCTGGAGCATCAATTTCCTGCTGTTTTACCTCAACATTTGCTTTTTATTTTCAAGTTGTTTGTATTCAATTAAACCACTAGTTAGGGATAAAACAGTGTGAAGACCATGAACTACTATACATAGTCATCCCAAGAATATTTGTACGTTTAATGAATAAAACAAACCTTTTGGAAGAGTAATAAATGGCATATTCTGAATACAATTTTGAAATTGCAATAAGTGATTTTTTAAAACTTTCTCTGTGTGCTGTGGACTGTGCAGGATTATTCCTAGCTAGCCACTGATTTTTCTTCCACATTTGGGTTCAGGAGTTTCTTCCTGTCTAATGCAATACTTGGATTTATGGGAACTTAATCACTTACGTAAGCTTTCTCTTCCTTTGGATTTGCTGAAATGCCAAACTCCAAGAGCTCATGTCAGTGTTAGTTCTTCCATCAAACATCATTGAGTGACTACTGAGTGATATAGAAATGTTATTTGAAATGCATTTTGTAATATATGTTTCATATTGTCTTCTGAATCTTGTCAAAGTTTGTGTTTGAATATTTGGCTTATCTTGGTGTCCGTCTATCTTCTAAACAAGAGTTTAACATTTTGAATCACACTTAACAGGGAGATCTAAAGATTAAGCATCATTTTAGCTGGCCTGTTCATGCGGATAAACTAGAAATACCATTTCCAAAAGGACAATAATAAAATCTTGGATGAAAGCAGAAACCAAATAGCCTTGATCTGAGTTAAATCCCTATAAGTTGTATTCATCTTTGTAATTTGAAAATGGTGTGCTCAGTGTAATTTATCATTGACTGTACAAGAAATGAGAGTAGCAATACCAGCTGACATACATCTAGAACGAATTCACTCTCTGGAAAATTTTCAGTCTTGTATATACTCAAGTCAGCTCTCTCTTTTTAAAAATTATTTTTATCATGGAAATTCAGAAAATATATAAAAACAAGAATATTCGAATAACCCCCCACGGACTCAGCAAGGAGCTTGAACAATGATCACATTTCTGCTCATCTTGTTCCTTCTATCTGCCCACCTCAGGGACTCCAACAGGACAAGATTATGTCATTTTAGATAAAGAGTCACCTGCATTATTTTCCGAATGGTAGAATCTTAAAAGCATACAAATGCTTTTCCTATGGTTTTCCTATCTTATTTGTTTGGACAAAGGAAATCTTATATTGTCCTAACAGAGGAAGAAATAACTGTTTTTATTCCATTTCCCTATCACTAAGGAAGATCAAGAATCTCTTGATACCAAATCCCAGTTAGAGAAGAGGTAACTTCTACTCCATTTCCCATATCAGACCTCACTGGAGATAGAGTTCACCGGCACCATGCACACTATGCAGTCAAACCAGCCTACACTGAGCTATTCTGCTCTCAGGTCTAAAGACAAAAATGTTTCCAGCAAGCTCTAATTTACACCCCCATTAAATATTTTTCTTGATTTTCATTAAAACAAGAAAATCAGTTTTCTCTATTCAGTGGCAGATCAATTTAACTTAAATAAAATTTCTCCTGTAATTTACCCATACTTACTCAAAGGATTAGTGAGCCTCTGTCAGAACAGATACTTGTCTGCTCATTAACATTCATGACCAAGAACCCTTCTGGTAGGGCTGGTTTCAGAGTTTGATAGAGCAATACTTAAAAGAAATTGGCTTGTCTGTGAAACAGCTGCTCGGCAAAGCCGCCATGCAAGGGAATTGGTAATAATAAAATGATAATATTACAACTACACTGGGAGCTTAATGCTTTTCAAGTTTCTTTGAGGTGTGTGGTAGGGGTCTAAGAATTAGAAAAAGATTGGAAGTCCATCACAGAAGCCATGATGCTCCTCATTAGCTGTGTGCATCCTTAGTTTTAAAAGATCTGTCAAAGTACAAAGGGGCAATAAAAGAAGGGAAAAAATAAAGAGAGAGGCAAAATCACTTGTACAAAGATCTGGGTTCTACATACACTAAGTTTAAAGAACCTTCTACCATGGGACATCTCTTTCAGCACCGTACAAACACAGGTATTAATGATTTATAAACCTGCCCATTAGTTCTGTCAGAGTCAAATCCCTGATTAGCTGATTTTCATTTTTGGAAGGTCTGCCCTTGGGGAAAATTGGCAGATTACTTTCCAACACCAGTGAGACTATTTCTCAAACTTCTAAAATTCAGCACAGCAATTCTGATTTCAAGAGGTGTGTCCTTCAGATGAAATACATGTCACTGACATGGTCGCCTAGCAAATGCAAAGGATCATTCAGCTTATTACTTCCTACAATGATTAACGTTAAAACCCTTATGAAGTACAGTTAATTTGTTATTCTGCACAATGATTAAGAGAACCAGTAGCACAAGAAATGGAAATATTACGTCTATTTATTCATGCAATAACACCGTGGAAGTGGGCTCTGTGTGTGTGTGTGTGTGTGTGTAGTTACGCATGTATTTATGTGTTAGATATGGGAGATAGTGGTTTAACAGTTGTGTCTAACTGTGCTTTATTTAGAAAATAATTTTTGCTCTTGAATTCCTAGAAAATCCATTTTAAAAGCTAGTACTGTAAGTAAAACAGTGTTTGGGGAGTAGTAACAGGAAGTCACTGGAGGAATATAGTAGATTGGGATATACAAATAGTCATTCTTTTCCTGACCTCCACCCTCATGGGAGTAGTATAATCTCCTATCCCACTGATGTTGGGAATTACCACGAAATTTAATTTGGCCTATGGGATCTGGGAAGACAGCGTGCTTATTCCAGTTAAGGCTTCAATGGGCATCCTGCCTCCACTGAGAGAAGAACATGCCTGAAATAGAATGCTGTTCCCAAAAGAAGATCTAGAGCAGACCAGACCAAATCCAGAGTTTCGAGTCAAGCCTAGTTGAGCACAGCTTAACATAGCCAAACTTTAGCCAACCCAAAGATGTATTAATGAAAAATAAATGCTTCCTTGTTTATGCTCTTGAATTTTGTAGTTGGATGTTACAAAACAATAGCAGGCTGATACAAGGAATAAAACGTTTCCACAGAATATCTACATAATAGATATATGCTCATTGTCAATACATTGATATTGTTGGGAAAAAATCAATAGTAAATATTTTTACAACAAGCCCTAAGGACTTTGTGGACATTCAGACAAAATCTGTGGTGCCTCTTGTCTCCCCCTGCAACTTCTTTAATTATCACAATCTTAAGACATTCCTTAAGGTTTTGGACTGCCAGTACTTCCAGAAAGTCTTCTCTGATGCTTCTAAATAGAATATTACCTCTCTTCTATTTCCAATGGATTTCTACTTTAGAATACAATCAATTCTGCCTTCTTTAGTGTGAGTTACATATTTATGTCTCCCCAACAAGGTCAATTCCTTGACAGTCAATGACCATATTTTAGTGATTATTAGTCATCTTTTTATCTACCACATACTTGGTTAAGTGCCTTCTTTATAAGAGGTTCTGAATAAATGTTTTCAAATTGAAATCACACACACACACAAAATACCATCCATGTGACAGGAAATATGGAAGATTCTACCACCATATGGAAAACTACTTAGGGTTTTTTTTTTTTTTTACTTTTCAAATAAGTGCATTCTCTGAGAAAATTAGGTCATATTTTAAAGCAGTCATTACATTATTGTCATCTCTACAGTATATAGATGAGAAATGATATTTAAAAAGAAAATACAAGCAGATTTGCAGCATAAAATTATTATGCTGCTGTATATAAATTATTTCCACATTCAGTACAATGGGTATTCTGAGGGTTTTACTATAGAACGAGTTCTGCATGAGAATGGAAATTACTGTTCAATTTTTTTATTTTGCTTTTAAAAATGCACTTGCTGCCAAAATCTCCGGACAAATGTATATCATTAAAATACATAAATAAAAACCAGGAAGGAAAGTAAAATAATAAGACCAGGAAGAACATACTAAACAAACAACATCATATGGAGCTCCAAATGTGAATAAATCTCAGCTCAAATAAATCCAAAGGAAAAAAAATAACCAAACTAAAATATCCCTTCAACTAAATTTTCTTGTGTATGAATAACCCACATTTCACAGACATTATTGGAGAACTGAGTGCTAGTGCCTAGATCAAGACACAAACCACTTGCTTTGTGAGGAAAGGGGAATAAAAATGTCTTCACTGATTCCATAAGATTTTTGGGGGAAAAAACAAATTCCCTTTTAGGAAAAAATTCCAATTGAATTCTGTTTCTGTCTTTTCCAAAAATGCGGCTAGATTCTTTACCCACCACTATCGCTACTGCCTTGTTAAAGAAATAGCAATAATTTTTCACCAGTGTCCACTCAAAACAAATAAAAGTTTAGAATTTCAACCAAATACTGATTTACTATAACATTACTATTTATAAGTCTGATGGAAGTATTAGGTTACAATCTTGGTTTCATCCTTCTCGGTGGAAACTTGGCAAGTCATTTACCTACTAGAGGCTCCAGGTTCCTTGGGGGCTGGACTATATTTAGGTGGGTAATTTTCTTTTTTAAGGAGTAAAAAAAAATCTCTTTCCACTTTCCTCTGCCAGTCATTTCCACTTCCTCCCGACAATAACTGGGACAGGACGGGGGGGGGGGGGGGGGGGGAGGGGACAGGGGAAAAGAGGAATAGTCAGTGTTGACCATGAAATGTCAGCACACTTGGTTACTGGAAAGCACGGGACAGATTCTGGGGTCAAGGTGGCTGAGAGCAGGGTTCCAGGAGCACTCAGCTGGGACAGAGTCCTGGCTCTGCCATTTCATATCTATGTGACTTTGCACTGCAGTTTACCCCTGATATGAAGGTTAACACCTGTGAAGGGTGAGGAACAGGGCCAGGTGTTGCCTCTTACGGCTATTACTACTTTCAGAATGTCAGGATGTTCTCCATTTCCCGGGATCCAAACAAATGAGCCATTTAGAAGTACAATAGCAGTGGGGATTTAGACACAAATGCCAATTGGACAGGTTGGACAGTCACAAAACAGAAAAATGCTAGGAAAATGAGTGGCTGCACAAAGATGACTCTCCCTTTGTATTTTATGAGATTTTGTTTGTTTGTTTGTGTTTTTCAGGCTGCCTGGGGTATTTGGCAAAGGTGAGAAAGGGGAGAAGGACGGGAAAATGTTGTGACCATCCTGCCAGGGGAACTTGGCTGCATCTTCATCCACAGTTTTAACCTTGGGAGCAACAGAAAAGCTGGCCTTGGCTGAACAGCATATTAAAAGCCTCTCTTATAGTTCTGAGAGGCCTTTTGCAGTTGCCAGGTCTCAGCCAAAATAGTGAGGGGCTTGCAAGGGTGTGTAATGAGAGCCAGAGGTGGAGATTTGACCAGAGAAAGGAGAAAAACAAATACCTTGTGAGACCCTTGGAGAAGTCCAGGTGTCAAGAATATAAACCTCTATTGTATTTACATTCATCATAACATTTCTATTCTGTTTCAAAAGAAAAAAAGCTATTCAGCTATAAGAAGATTCTCTGCCAAAGAATAAAATTGCTGCAATTGATATATACTTTTTCAATTCATCACCCCTAAGTTACAAATGCTAGAGCTAATGTGGTTGTGGAACAAAGTTTGGTGATTTAGAAAAGCAGGGGAGGAACTTGTATTAATTCAGGTTTAGCTTCCAATGAGCATTTGCAAATCTGTACGGTGTTTCTTCCAAATAGTCCAAAAAATATTAGAAAAAATTGGGAAAGTATTACATAAATAGAATGTGGTTTTAAGTTAAGTGTATTGAAATCTCAAATTTTAAAACAGAGTCACCACTGTTACAAAATTAAAAGTTAAATGGAACCAAAACATTTCTAATACAATAAGGAAAGCAAAAACCAGAGACTAATAATTAACAGTAATTGAATTTAGTCTCTGAATTTAGTTTGGACTGGATCACATGTATCAGGTGGAATTTAAATTATCACTGTACTTAATGCAAATAGGAAGAAAAGTTGTGTGTTTCTGATTTTAATTAAGCAGTGGGTTTTCATATAATAAAGAACATATAGCCAATAAAACATGAAAAATCTAAATGACTTGTCAAGACCTCTGAGAAAGTGGAACCAGAGACAAAACCTCAGAATAGGCACCTTAGATCAAGAGACTCCAGCAGTAAGGCAAAATGAATCACCAGATAGGAAGTTACTACACATAAACTCAAAATCCTTCATAGCCCTATTGATTTTACGGGGGAAAATAAAACTCAGAGGGTAACATGCCACAACTGATCCTACATAGTTTTTCTGTGCTCATACCAGCTGATACTCATCAATAAATGCGATGAAAAAGTGTTTTTAAAAATCCAAGGGAAAAATGGAAAGCTACCCACATGAATGAACCATCATTCGTGAAAGGTGACTTAGCGGGATCACCTTGTGGGTCTAAGAAGATAAATCAAAAATTGTATTACTGACCTTCATTAAGTGGCCTAGAGAGAGTGGAGAAATTATGAAGGTGACTCTTTAACTGACTTTATTATTATTATTATTATTATTATTATTATTATTATTATTATTATTATTATTGTTATTATTATTATTATTTTAAGCTTCAGGAACTGAGCTCATTAGGATCACATTTAGATTTTCTAAAAAGTCTGGATGAAAGTATCCTTGAAAAATAATCTTAATTTCTCTCCCATCCCAGTAAATGAAATTGCAAAGAAATGCACTGTTCCTAAAGAATTCATCACACCAAGTCAGATCTAATCTTAGCAAAATCAATGGGCTGTCAAACTGATTGACATCACAGCCCTAATTATGTTAGAACAATTTAAAACACACCTGTAAAAAGAGAGGGAGAGACAGAGGAAAAGAGAAAGAGTGGTTCCTTTAATAAGACAAATGAGATCTGGTATTAAGAATCGTAGATCGAAAGATATTAAAAGTGATTGATATGATAATGCAAGAGGTATCTGGCTCAGTCTTGTTCACTTGTTTAAAAAATCACCTCCCCATGAAGCTCCCTAACATCTAATTAAATATTTTTCATAAAAATAACATATAGTATCTACCATGAATACTGTCCTGGAATTATCTCAACATCACTTTAGAGTACAGTTTTATAAAAGCACTAGAATTATTTTCTAAAGACAGGTAAAAGTCGTTCTCACCTGCTTTCTGTAATAAATAACTAGATGTCTCAATTTGCCTCAATTTGAAATGAAAGGTTGTAGTCCCCCAAACACAGAGCCCCATCGGGGACTCCTGAATGTCCCTGGATGTGTAATATGTCAATCAATGGCAGCCCTCAAGTACTGCCAAAGTGCATTCAAGGGAGCAACATTCCCAGCATCACAGCTAAATATGAAATTATTTTCATATACATCCACATATAAAGTTATACCCAAGAGAGAGGCAGAGAAAGAATACAAAGATGTTGAAATATACTTGCAGAAAGACGAAGTTCCAAACACTTACGTGGAAAATATCATATCATGAGCACTGAAAATACTGAGTGGACCTGTCTTTTATAACTTGGAGAACTGATTTGAAAGAAATCAGTGTTGCCGTAATAGTTTAAAACAGCAATGAGTCAGAACATTTTACCTACTATGCAGAAAAGAAAAAAGAAAAACTTTTGCAAGCCTTTTTAAAACTGGCCCTGTTGTATATTGACTGAAGAGTGTGACAAAAATTAATAGCAGCTCTGCTGCCCTCGGGCCACTTCATATCACCAAGGGGACCCAAGGAAGGCTCACCACAATTTGCAAGTCTGGTTTACATGAATCATAGTAAGGTACATCCATTTCTTAGAGCACTAAAAACGACACATCATCCAAAAATATTAACTTTATTGTTATCATTTTTGATACTGTTTTAAAAAATCAGATTGCTTTTGAATATGTTCTTAGGGCTCTAATGAGAAAATTCAATGCTGATATCCTAGTAATAACTACTTTCCATCTTTGTGTTTTCTAAAACAAAAATGTTTACTTAATAAATTGAATATAGAAATGAAGTTGATTGCTTATAGTCAGGAAATCAAAAGAGGGTTAGTCCTATGCAGAATTCACAACTGTAATGTGAAATGTGCTACATTATTATAGCTATGAACGCTAAAATAAAGGAGTCACCATCACTGGCACTTAAAACAAGCCTGTCCTCTTAAAAGTGATGCTGTTTTAAATAATCTTAAATGACATTTTTTTCCAAGAAAATCCCCACAAGAAAACTGAAGTCAAGCTACCGTGTAACAAAACCTGAATTAGGATCATTCTAATGATGAAAAATTGAGCTAAATCTTTTAGAATAAATCTCGCAGGCAAAGATTTATTTGCAAAACAGCTCTTTGTTAACTCAGGTTTTACTAAGATATTACTATAAAAATAACATGTTGTCAAGAAAGCTCATGCTTTTTCTAAAAATAGACAATACTATAAATGTTTAAGAGAGGAAGAAAAGTTCCCTCTTAACATGTTTTTCATATAACACCAAGATTCGCATAGAAAAGCATGCCTATATCAGAGTGACGTGGAAACTTGCACCTACCATCAAATTTCTTGTGCCTGGACACGAAGGTGGTGCGTACAAAATGGCTCGTCTCTTCTACAAGGTTTTCAAACTCGAGTTTGCTCTGTTGGCTTAACTTGTCTTCCATTTCTGTGGTGCAGCATGTATATTCCTGAGGACAGATTCTTAGATGTTCCCCTGCAATGAGACGTTAAACGTTAGTTTGGAATTATAAGAACTTTTGTTAGATTTCAGAGATTTCGCTTCTCTAAAATTTCTCTCAGATCCTGGGGTACTTGTTCACTCCAGCCATCCCCAGGGACTCTATCGGGGCCTCAGCACATCAGTGCTTGTAACATTTCAAACACCTGGTGGACTTAAGTTGTCTCTGGTACCCATCCTGTAAATGCAGATATATTAAAAACCTCAGTAGACCATGGCTTATTTCCTGCTTTTATTTGAAATGCATCAAGTAACACTGGGTAACAGGAGATGTAATAGAGTTGTAAGTATGCTTGTCTTTGGAAACCTCAAGCAAGGCAAATGACATTTCCAGTAGTCCCATCACCCTAGTGCATTAGACAGCAAGGACAAGAAAAGATGGTGATAGTTCCTTCTGTTTTCTTTCTGCCAGCCTGTCTGTGGGACTGCATCAGCTTTTGTCTAGGTTAAAGTCAGTGTATTTTAAATGGCAGGTCCCATGTGCCACACATTCACATTCTCTCAGGTAACATTTCTTGTTAGACAAAAAATGTTCTCCTGGAAGGAGGAAGTCACTGATGGGTTTAATTAATGCTTACATTATATGGAAATGTAGAATAAAAGGGAATGAAAGTCTTGTATTTAATTCAACTGGTTTATTTCATGATATACGTGGCCACCTCTTTTGACAATATTGCTTTCTTCAGTGCGATTTGCAAGTAAAAGCCAATCCTTTCTACATGAAATTAAAATGGTTTGTTATTACATAAAATGTGAATTTCCAATTGATGCAGCTCAGTTACTGTCAAAAATGTTTATCGGAGCCTGTGGAGAGAAGGAGGAAAATCCACCCAATGTCTTGCTAAATAAAACCAGCAAATTGTCCCTGCGATTACCGTCACTTTAGGGCATTGAAAACAAAATGAACAAACTACTTGATGCTGTGATTAAAATTCACTTATAATATTTAACAGCACTTATAAAACGTGTGTCTTATGACCCAGTGTGAAAAGAATGTGTCTCAGAGTTCCTCACGTAGTTTGTTGCTTAAACTCCTATTTAAAACAACACCAGAATAAAAAAAAAATGATCATAAGTATGAATTAAAGTTAGATTTTATATAATTCTTATAATGGAAGGAGACTATAAAAATCATATAAACATTTTTGAAAGGAAATGGACCGTTCTCGAGAATGATAAACATCAAATTCAGGTTAGTATCTCCCTTCTAGGAGGGATTAGGTTTGAGAGAAATGCTCAAATGCCTTTATCTATAATCTTTTATTTCTAAAGCTATTTGATGGACATAGTGTTTATTATATTATATTTAGTTTTTCTGTATGGCTAAACTATTTTGTAATAAGAATTTGGAAGTATTTCATTAAAAATATAGTCACCACAGTTTCGCTACAGGAAGGCAGGAGGCAGATATGAAGAAAGAAAAAAAGGCTGCCCTCGACGATCAGAAGCCAGCCTGGCCCTTCCTTCTCTTATTACATATAAAAAATCTCACAGAATACCAACCTCAGACAAAATTACTGTGAGACCATGATAAAATGACACCAAACAAGACCACTCCATAATTTTGTCTAAGCACAGAAAACACTGTGCCATCTGAAAAGTAACAAATACCTCCTTTTCCAACCAAAATGGCAGACTGGTTACTTCTTTATCATTCACAGATTTGTCCTTGTATGAGTCTACCATCTTATTGGTAAGATTTATTGAGATACCTCATCAAAGAATTACCTTATTGTGAAATTACCTCTGCTTCCTGACAACATCCAAGACCAGGTGAACCCCTAGTTCTTTGGAACCTCCCCCAAATCACCAAACCAAATTCCAAATCCTATAACAGATTTCTTTCTAACACCCTCTTCCTGAGACACCCCATGGTTCTCCATAGTATATTCTCACTCCTACAATGAATGACAACCAAACTTGTTCAACTATAGGTGTTTTCTTGATCATCTTTGACTTGAAGATTTTGCCAATTCTAAAATGGGGAGGCCCAGAACAATATGAATCGTGAAATTTTTCCCAAAGTGATTCAGATACCCACATCCCATTAAGAAGCGTGGTTTTAGAGCTTAAGACACTGGGGAGAAATAAGTATGACTTTATCAAAAGCAAGTGATCCACTAATCACTAATTCTCTTCAATATTCTTTTTATAAAATATCAAGCCCAATTGATAAGGACAAAAATAACCCACAAGCAAAACCTCTAAGTCTTCTACTAACTTTTATATTGTCATTCAAGATTTTTCTCAAAAAATATTATTTTGAAGATTCTGATCACGCTCATGGGTATTTGAAAAACAGAACATCCAGTGAAGTTGCATTTTATGCAAAAGACAGATGATATGGGCAGCGCATAAAGTGAAAAGATTTTCTAAAGGAAAAATATTTAATTCATCAGTAGAGTACCCAGTACTGTTGAGAATACCACCCAGATAATAGGTAATTTTATTAGTTCCATTATCTCTACTTTGATCAATGTTTTCCTACGGGTCTCAGTTCATTCCTTCATTTCTTTCACACACACATATATACCCCCCGCCCCAACACTTCTTTGCCTGGCTACTTGTACGATGCTTTTCATTTTCAATCACCTTCAGGAAATTTAGGCAGCAAAAAATGGCTGATTCTAGCTTAGTTTTATTCATGGTCTGGGGCACATGACCACTGTGTGAATCAATGTCACGGATTTAAATGATATCCCTATCCCTTCACTTTCTCTCTCCATGGTTGCCTATCTCCATCTCTCCAACTCTCTAGTTTTCTCCCTGCCAGGGACCCATCTAAAGGAGGAGAATTGAGCTGAATTCTTGAGAACATTTCCAGTTTTATGAACAATCTAACACTGCAGGCTGTTATGTATATTTCCCTGACCCTACATCTACACACACACATACACATCCCACATGAAATGATTTTGGTTTAAAGTTGTCTCACTAAGAAGTAAGTACCTTTCTTTTTTTATTTATCACTTGAAATAAAATACTGATTTCCTTGGATTGATTAAAAATTATAATGCCTCTCATCAGATCTCATTTCATGAATGTAGATCCATGGGGTTTCTTCTACAAATATTCCAAATACAAATATTTCCCTTAGGACATAAAATATTTACTTTCTCTTGGTCAGTTTTTCACCAGAAGTCCCACACATTTTGTTGTAAGTTCAATTTTAATGATTCAGAGGGAGAATGCAGCCCTGATGTACTAAATCTTGAGAAATGGACATGTCATTTTTGCATAATTGAGTAGGAAATAGAGTAGGGCAAAATAGGATGTACAGTATGGGGATTTAAAAAATGGTTTATAACAGGTCAGAGAAAGGAACATTCAGCAAAGTTGTTAATACTAAATATTCATTCAAAGTGGGTACAGATATGTGACTTTTGGCCTCTCATATCTATTGAATAGATAATAATAGACTTCAGGTTATTATTTTGCAAACACACAAATCTAATATAGAGATCAGAAGAATTTGGAGTTGAATGTGTCTTGCCCTTCCCAGAAATGTTTAGTCAGTTACTAGTTAGAAGAAAAACTTAAATATCTAGACGTCAGGTACCATGTCAGCTTAAGGATGACCCAGGGCCACAGCCACTCTAGATTTTTCATCTAAACCCACACAGGGCTGATTCACTATATTTCCAAATAGGCTGGGGGTTCTTTAAGTTATAGGTGGTTTCATGTCAAGGAATGCAGGCCACCTTTCATTCTGCAAGTTACTATCACTTACCATTCCATAATGTTGCTACACCATTTCTTCCTTCACTCAATATTAAAGGGCTGTTCATTTTTGAAAATTATTTTACAGTTTTTTTGGTATTTTAAGTTCTTTATTTTGATTTAATTTTTCTACTGTGATACTATATTGGCCATAATTACATTAACATGAGTATTAAAATTAGACATGTTATGATTTGACCTTGCCGCTATTAGCTATGTGATGTTACAATGAGCTGCTTAACATCTTGATTCCCCACCTGTAAAAATTGAAATAATGAAAACAGGGTAGAGGACAATGCAGGGAAAAGATTTAACTCAGTGCCTAGAAATCACTACAGTTGACATTAAATTTTATAAACTAAAATATGAAATATATCTGAGTAATTATTTCAAAATGTTAACTTATAAAATAATAATGTCAAACATTAAACATTCTAATTAATAAGCAAAAGGATGAAAACTCCACATTTATAAATACAGAAAATGACTTGATAAGAAAAAATGGCTTTCTTCAGAAAAAATCTCTCTCTAGCACTAGTATCTCACTATTTCTGGAATCGATAACTATTTATTTGATGTCAACAAACAATAATTTATTGCACATATATGCTCTCAATTCTTTCTGAAATTTAAGTGAATCAATACAAACTAATTGTAGTAGATGCAAAAGAGTTTTCCCCATTTTCAAAATTTTGCCAGACATCAATGTTAAATTAACAAGAACTATCCATTTATTGGAGGGCATGTAATTTCCTCGTATTATAGCAAAAAACCAGAAATGCTGAGCAGGATCAAGTCACCAATAGTCATGTCATACATCTTAGTGTCTCTAAACTATGGTAACAGAAAACCTGTAAAAACTTTTTCTGGAAGGAAAAGACGCATAGGTGTTGGGGCAGTTGGAGGTCTCTTCAGCAAACTTTCACGTCACAGTCTGAGTAGGCTTTCTTCATTAGTATCACTCATTTGGAAAAGCCTGCTGTTCAACAGTTACCTTTAGTGTGGAGTATTTTGCATCTGTCTAGGGAAAAACAGATAGATTGACAAAAATGAAAATTTTTTGCCTAACTGTAATATTGCTTCGAGTTGTTTACTTTAAAAGGCTTCAGTATATACACTGAGATGTATGTGTGTGTGTGTCTATAAACCTTAATCTACACCCTGGGGCAGTTATTTAGCATTTAGAGTAATACAAACAGGAATCCAATTATCTTAATTAATTCCAGGATTTATTAATTGCCATAAAGTATGTTGCTATCAATGTTCATAGGTAAAATAAACATTATTCAAAATGCCAGGTTGGCAGCACTATTTACTAGAAGCAAAAGGTGGAAACAACCAAAATGTCCATTTATGGGTGAATGGGTAAACAAACTGTGCTACACACATATAATGAAACATTATTCAGCCATAAAAAAGAATGCAGAAGCACAGATACCTGTGACAGCATGGATGAACCTTGAGGACATTACGCTAAGTGAAATAAGCCAGTCACAAGAGGACAAATATTTTATGATTCCACTTAAATGAGGTACCTAGAATAGACAAGTTCCTGGAGACCGGCAGTAGAATGGTGGTTAGTAAGGGATGAGGGTAGGGGAGAATGGAGAGTTATTATTTAATGGTTACCGAGTTTAAGTTTGGGAAGATGAAAAGGTTCTAGAGATGGATAATGGTGATGATCACACAATATGAAGGTACTTGATGCCACTAAACTGTACACAGTAAAATGTTTAAAATAGTTAAACTTATGTTGTGTATATTTTACCACAATAAAAAAAAAGTAAAAAAAAAAAAAAATTGGGAAAGGGTTCATAGGCTCTTTTCCCACTGCATAAACGAAGCTTAAGAAATGTGCATGCCTAGCAACCTAATTCCTTGATCTAGGATGTTAGTCCTGGGTCCCAACACCACCCAGGGAGAGCTCTGCTTACTAACATCAGCACAGTTTTGAAGAATCCTGATGTTGGAAGATCATCATGTCAGCCTTGGAGTAAATCTTTCACACTAAGTGCTTATTAGAGAGCAAGGGAGAAAGCACCACGACATTCCCAAACGTACGGGACCAGGTGCATGACTGGCTTAGGGCTTGCTACCAAGTCAGTGTCTGAATGTGTGGCTGAATTTTTTCTTTTTAACACATTACGAGACAGGAAGGTTATGGGAGAATGAAAGCACTGACATGCAGCTCCTCTGTCCCACTCATGGGAAGCCATTGATACTCGCCAAAACAACCTGATGATTCCGAATGATCAGAGGTTTAGGGAAATTTGTTCTGCTTGGGCTTAATTGTTTTTTTTCCCCATAGAACAGGGGTCTGCAAACCATGGCCTCTGGGCTAAATCCTCTACACCACCTGTTTTTGTAGGACCTGTAAGCTATGGATGAAAAAAATAAATAAATCAAATGAAGAATATTTTCTTCTATGTGAAAGTTTAATGAAATTCAAATTCAAGTGCCCATAGACAAAGTTTTATCAGCACACAGCCACACCCATCTTTAGTATGACAGAGACCATATGGCCTGCAACGCCTGAAATATTTACTTTCTGAAATCATACATGACAGCTATTTTGCTATCAAAATAGCAAAGAAACCAGCTCTGACTCTTCCTATTCCAATTTCTCCAAATACAAGAATATGAAAAACTTTTCTCAGCTTAAATACTTCCTGACACTTACAAGTATTTGATATAATAATGGGATTATTCCAAAGTTATAACTTATGGAGAAGGACAAAGTATTGTCCTTTAAGAGTTTCCCATTCACACTCCTTTCTCAAATTGCCTTAGGTTCTTTATGATATGTCTAATATAGAATTAGATACAACATTTAACTCAACTGGAAAGGAGCTAGATGCCCCCAGGCCCACTAATAATAAAGAAGATCAGGATAAGAGACTGTACAAGCAGAAAATGTGGAATTGAAACTATGATAACTATACTTTTATTCATCAAACATATATTGAAAACCTTCTATGTGCACATCGTATGACAAGTTCAGATACAAGGTCATGTACCAGGATCACACAAATTGATGCTTTCTTGGGCACTTGAAGTTAATGCCAATTAATTCCCTAAGTTCCTGCATTTTTTACAGGGCTCTTCACTAGCTCTAAAATAAATAAGGGAAACTGTAGATGGGGAAGAAGAGAGCTCCACCAGGAAGTTACAGAATGAGCTCAGGGATAAACAATCAGACCATAAATTGTCATCTGTTTTCCAAGAAAGAAGAGATGGGGCTGTTTCTCCCTCTACATGCCCTTTTCAACTACATGTCACTCTTTACAATGTCTTTTCCCAAATGCCTGCCCAGATGTTCATTTTCACTCCAAAATGCTAAGGTGACAGCAGAAATGTGATTCTGCCAGACCACCATCTCTCCAGGGATGACCCTGGGTCTGAAAACTGCCAGGAACAGAGTTGGTGAGTGGCACAGTGGGAAAGAGCAGGCGACAGCAAGACCTCGTTACCACACAAGCCAGCCTCTGCAGGTTGGCTTCAGCAAACTCTCTGCTCTCAGAGGTGACACTCAGGGACCTCAAAATGCACATTCCAAACAAACAAATGACAGAAACGAAGAGCCCAGAATAAGCCACATATCACAGACTATGGCCATCCAGACTTTTGGCTTTTATAGAGCTTTGGAGCACAGAGGGAAATTACTACCTTGAGGGCAGGAAACTAAAAACTAAAAAGTGGAAAGCTGATAGCAAGATCTCACAAAACAGAAAGCTTCAATTTCAGAGCCTCCAAATTCTATTTGATTAGAGTGCAATGTTGGTTTTAGACTGGGCCTTCTTCAGAGCATACGGTCTATCGCAATGTTCTCTCATCCTCAAACTGGTGAAATCCTTGTAGTCAATG
This sequence comes from Cynocephalus volans, assembly GCF_027409185.1. NCBI lineage: Eukaryota > Metazoa > Chordata > Mammalia > Dermoptera > Cynocephalidae > Cynocephalus > Cynocephalus volans. Next base: position 19,002,309 of record NC_084466.1, read on the forward strand.
GGTGTGTCTGGTACCAAGCGACACAATCTCCTCACCATTTGATATATCTCCTCAAATAATCATTCATTTTGTTCATCTGGTGCCTAGGAAGCTGACTGGAGCAAATAATTTAAGGAAACAGGTGAAGGGAAATAAAATATTCTAGATGAAGTTAACTTTTAGCTAAAATTTCTGATAGCTAAGATCATTTCAACTGGCATTAACAGACCTGGACTGTTCTTAGTCTCATGAAGTTCCTATACAAGCCAATCAGGACTGGCAGAAAGTAGGAAAGGAACATTTTTTAAACGTATGTTCCAGTTCATTTCCTTAAGTTCAAATTCCCCAAACCCCCAAATAAGCACTTTTCAACATTTTTTAGTGCGAAGAGTTAAAAATAATCCTTTCATATCTTTAAGAGCTGCTCTTGTGTTTAGTGAAGTTGTTCAGCACCATAATCAGAAATGTTCAAACTTCTACACAGGTTTTAGGAAATTTAATTAATGTTCTACTTCAGTAGATTTTATCATTCAAACAACCTATATTATTGTCATCCTTTGATGTTGTTAATTTCCTGATAAAGACTTTCAATGCTAACTTTTGTAGTTCTAAAATTTTCACTCTGCCTTTTGCAAAAATAGCTCCTCTGAATGCAACCAAAAGTTAACTTGTTTAAATCTGTTCCAACAGTTGCACAGACAGAATTTCGAATATGCTCCTCTAGATGATAGAGAACAACCTTCATAGTTCTTCTGCCAATGTTTCTGGTCTTTACCTACTTCAGAGAAGCTGACTGGGGTAAGGATAAGCACAGCAGAAGGTGTGATCAGAACATACAATGGATAAAGAGTATGCGATGAGGTGAGGTGGGGCGGGGAGCAGGCAGCACTTGAAGGCGAGGCGGTCCCAGAAAGCACGAAGCATCTGGAATGTGAAATGCTATCTTTCCATTTTCTCACATCTAACCTTGGCTCTGGTATGCTATAAAATAACTCAATGTGTAAATTCTTTGATCATTTTTAAATAGAGGCGTTTCTCCTTGTTTTAAATGTATGTAATTATTTAATTTATACAAGTAAAACTTTCAGACATTTAAAAGCACTGCCTTTACACAAAAGATAATCAAGAATTTATATGTGTATCTAGAATAACACATGCACACACACACATCCCATGTTATTTCCCAGCATTAATAAAAAAATTAATGAATAGAAAAATCTCAGAAGAAAATTTGAATTACTGCAACTTTTAAAAAACTAATTTATTTTTTAATTTTTTCATTGAAATATAATTGATCATATATATTTATGGGGTACAGAGTTGACCTGTCAGTATTTGTGTAGAGTATGTAATGATCAAATCAGTACGATTAACATGTTCATCATTACAAATTGTAATTATTCTTTGTGTCCATTACCCACCCATCTCCCGGACTTTGATGCCCCTTATAAGGTCAGTTTTAATTGTAGGGGCTCTTTGATCGTAACTCTGCTTACTCGATTTCTAGGCAAGTAGTTGTACTATTGCCTATCTCATTAATTTCAATACCAGATGGGAACAACTAAGTGACTCAAGTGGCTCAAACTGAAGGACCTGAAATGGCATAGCAGGTGGCCATCAGCTTTCAATTTTAAAATAGAATAGATTATTTCAGAGCCCATCATATGAAGTAAGGATATTTCTTGTGAACATTTTGCTCCAGTTGTATATATCATATATGCATTGTGTTGCAATATAAAATGTATTTCTTTCTTTCCTTCTTTTTGTTTTGGTAGCTGGCTGGTACAGCAATTGAACCCTGGACCTTGATAATCTCAACACCACGCTCTAACCAACTGAACTAACCAGCCAGCTCATACGATGTATTTTTTATGGTAGATTGTGGGCAAAAAGTTTGGAAGCCAAAGTTTGATATTACAGTGCAAGCAGTGATAGAAAGAGCAAAGAGCCCACTTACTAATGCATAGTTGTAAAACCATAAATAGCCAATGCTCATGTAAATAGGTTTGGCTGATTTTACGTATGTTTTCTTTTTTCTAAAGTGACATCATGGTGTCCTCTCTGGAAGTATTTTTAGAGATGTCTATGTCTTTATCATGCTTCCTAAATATATATATTATATGTATTTATAAAGATATGTGTGTGTGTGTGTGTGTGTGTGTGTGTGTGTATAAAGAGAGAGAAAGAGATAGAGGCTTATTTTACACTTGTGTTTCATAAACATATTATCTTGATACCCAAAAGAGAGGCTAACTGCTAAACCCCCAAATGGGAAAATTTGGGGAATATTCATAAATATGCTCACAATTCATTTGCTATACTTAACTTAGGAATTGCCAAAAACTTCATAGTTAGAAGTTCAAAGATGTTCTTAATCCTACAACCTGAATGTGTCTTCTCTGAATGATATATTTTTCCTTTTTACAGATGTCTTGTCTGTGGCAAGCTTGGTTAAATCTAGTTAGGCTGCTCCAATACAGCTCGCCAAACCCAAGCAAACAGTAATTCACCAGCTCCCAAGGACCTTCTGTAACTGCAACTCAACCGACCAGAGATGCTGACTTCATCTTTCGTTTTCTGCAACCCATATGGTATAAATCAAACCAATTGCCTCCTACAAATTCACCCACAGATGATGATCAATTTCAAGTTTATTGCAGCTGTAACCCCATACCCATCTTTGCTTACTCAAAGTTAGCCATTTTTACTACTGAATTTGGAGATCCCAGGGTGATATACAATAAACCAATTTACGAAGTGCTTGTTTTTGACCCTGATAACAGCAGATCAGCATTTTTACTAAATCATATGACAGCTCACTTGAGAAGTTAGGATTTACTGTTCAAAGCCCAATAGCTGTAAACTAGTTCAGACCAATTCAGTAAAGGGGCCAAGTCTGGGTGAGAGTGATTAAGAACCTAATCAAATTAAACTGCATGTAAGCCTTTATGGAAAATTATTTTTCTTCCCCATAAAATACTGCAGTTTTAGTAGGCATCTGTAAAAGCATGACTATATGCTGATCATATCATATAGGTAAAGTAACAAAAGGAAAAGGCAGCTAGAAATGTTACAAGATCTATGGTACAGTCTATAAATGTGTATTTCTTAAATTGTCTGCCTCCATGACAATAAAACTCCATAATATCCAACATTTTACAATTCATAGAGCCATTAATTTATAATAATTACTTTAATTCCCACTAATCATTTAAGATGGATGCCCATAGATAAATATCACTCAGTTTCTATTTCACAGATGTGTGATGGGAGGCCTACAAAAAGGAGACGGTACTTTCCCCCTGGCATTACTTTTGCAATTAATAAAGGGCAAGAGGTCTCTTTCAAAAATTTGTGTATAGGGACCCAGATTTTAAAATAACACCACTTCAAATGCTATAATAAATTCTAGTATCCGTTCCAGCCTGGGGCTTTAAAATGTCAGTGTGCAGGTGGCAGCAGTATAGTCAAGCATTATCATTAAATAACTTGTGTGATTGACGCTGAGCCATGGTTTTAAACCAAGAGGAGATAGAACCTCGGAAGAGAAAGGAACAAAAAGGCTCCTGAAATTAGTTCACAAATCCCATATACTTAAAAGAGAAATGAAAGACCAACTTGAATTTTAAAAGAACATACTGCATGAAAAAAAAAAAAAATATATATATATATATATATATATATATTTTTTTTTGTCTTTTTCGTGACCAGCACTCAGCCAGTGAGTGCACCGGCCATTCCTATATAGGATCCGAACCCGTGGCGGGAGCGTCGCCGCGCTGCTAGCGCAGCACGCTACCGAGTGTGCCACGGGCTCGGCACGTGAAAAAATATTTTAAAATGTCTTTACATTGAATATAACATTCTTAAACATAGGGATTATAGGTAATAATATTGTATTGTGTACTGGAAATTTGCTAAGAGAGTGGATTTTAGTTGCTCTTATCATATACACACACACAAAACGGTAACGATGTGAAGCGATGGAAATGTTAAGTCGCTTGACCATAGTAATTATTTCTCTGTGTTGGTATATCAAGAGATCATGCTGTATACCTTAACTACAGACAATAAAAAAATTTTAAAACCTCTAAATGAATGAAAAATAATTTTGCTTCTTTTTAAAGAGGTCAAAACAAATCTCAATAGATAGAAAAACTCAATACTTTGGGGACAGTAGGAATAATTGCAGCTTTCCTTTTATTTTCATATTTTTTTTCTTTGAGAAATATTTGTAAGACTGCCCTCAAAGGAAACAGAAAAGACAGTTACATATATTTTACAGTGCTGCTAAAAACCACATGTATCCTTGCTTTTACCAGAATTTCAATCCAAATATACAAAATAACTAACTTAAGTCAATGTCATTTAGCCTAAGAAAATAGTTTACCAGATTGGCTCTTGCAAAGTAAGACATTAACGGAAAAGGGTCTTGAACCAAAAGCTAGTTGTGATGCAAAGGCTAGAGTAGGGGGTTACATATTGCTTTAGAAGAGTTGACTTGAGCCTCTGTCAATGCATCTCTTCATGGTTATTTGCCATTGCGAGCTGCATACTCTTTAGTTAAACTTCCTATATTAAATATTACTTTACTAGGGGAATAGAAAATACACGTAAGGATATGTGTAGACAAATAATAGTACCCAGAAAGCTAATGAGCCAGTCGAGTCCAATTTATACTAAATGCATAACTCCTGTGATCTCAGTTACTGAGTTTGCCTTCTTAGGGCTCCTGAACAGTTATTTGGATAATAACTATTTTGGGTTCACACCCTTAAACCTTGAAAAATCCACTGAGTTTAATGGCATAAAAACAGACACTGATCAAGGGAATAGAATAGGGAATCCAGAAATCAACCCACACACCTACAGCCATCTGATCTTTGACAAAGGCACCAAGCCTATACACTGGGGAAGAGACTGCCTCTTTAGCAAATGGTGCTGGGATAACTGGATATCAATATGCAGGAGAATGAAACTAGACCCATACCTTTCACCATACACTAAAGTCCACTCAAAATGGATTAAAGAATTAAATATACACCCTGAAACAATAAAACTTCTTAAAGAAAACATAGGAGAAACACTTTAGGAAGTAGGACTGGACACAGACTTCATGAATATAACCCCAAAAGCACGGGCAACCAAAGGAAAAATAAACAAATGGGATTATATCAAACTGAAAAGCTTCTGCACAGCAAAAGAAACAATTAACAGAGTTAAAAGACAACCAACAGAGTGGGAGAAAATATTTGCAAAATATACATCTGACAAAGGATTAATATCCAGAATACACAGGGAACACAATCAGCTTTACAAGAAAAAAACAAGCAATCCAATTAAAAAATGGGCAAAAGAGCTAAATAGGCATTTCTCAAAGGAAGATATATAAATGGCCAACAGACATATGAAAAAATGCTCAACATCACTCGGCATTCGGGAAATGCAAATCAAAACCACACTGAGATACCTTCTCACCCCAGTTAGGATGGCTAATATCCAAAAGACTGAGAATGATAAATGCTGGCGAGGTTGTGGAGAAAAAGGAACTCTCATACATTGTTGGTGGGACTGCAAAATGGTGCAGCCTCTATGGAAAATGGTATGGAGGTTCCTCAAACGATTGCAGATAGATCTACCATACGACCCAGCTATCCCACTGCTGGAAATATACCCAGAGGAATGGAAATCATCAAGTCGAAGGTATACCTGTTCTCCAGTGTTCATTGCAGCACTCTCTACAATAGCTAAGAGTTGGAACCAGCCCAAATGTCCATCATCAGATGAGTGGATACGGAAAGTGTGGTACATCTACACAATGGAATACTACTCAGCTATAAAAACGAATGAAATACTGCCATTTGCAACAACATGGATGGACCTTGAGAGAATTATATTAAGTGAAACGAGTCAGGCACAGAAAGAGAAATATCACATGTTCTCACTTATTGGTGGGAGCTAAAAATAAATAAATAAATACACACAGAAAAAAACTGGGGCGGTGGGGAAGAAGACACAATTACAATTCCTTTAAATTGATACGACAAGCAAACAGATACAACATCATTGGGAGGGAGGGGCGACAGGGGGGAGGGAGGCAGGTTTCGGTAAGGGGCCACAATAATCAACCACATTGTATATTGACAAAATAAAGTGAAATTTAAAAAAAGAAAGTTATGCTAATCACCTTAGTTGAGATTAATCTACATGCCCTACACAACTGAATCACTTTTGGTCGGTGTATCTATCATAGCAGTAATTCGAATGCACCCTTATTTATGTTTATTTACAGAAAAGTCTATGTTTCCATTTATGTCTTGCCACTTTCCTTCTTAAATCCTGTGCCAAACAGAATTAGTGGCAGCACAAACATGTTATGCTCAATTATACCCTGAACCTTGGCAATGCTGTTCCTTTAGTTAGAAATCTATGAGCTCCTCCTTTGCCCTCCTCTTGCCCCTCCGTGCCTTCCCATCCATCAAATCTCAACTTAAGCATCACTTCTTCTGAGCCTTCCCTGATTCTCTAGCATGTGCAGTCTAGGCGAGATGTTGCTCTATTTTCTGCTGTCCCATTATCTCTGCACATGGACCTGCATTACATAGATGACTGAACCACAATGTTCAGTCCATCCGTCCATGTCCCTCCCAGAAGCATAGCCTGCTTGAGGGCTGGAACCACTCTTCATTCATCAATTGTACCCCCATTGCCTAGCTCAGCACCTGGCCCATAATGACACTCAATACTTTTTGGTTCAGCAAATAAATAAAATAAAAACAAACCAACTCACTAATGCAAGTAATGAACTTTGTACTGTGTAAAATGCAAAGAGAATATTAGGCTCATGTAGAAACAACTAATTTAAGAGAAACATTGTCAAATTATGGCCTACCCAGGGGAAAGCAGGAAAGCTGGTAAGGGCCCCAATAACTCTGCTATACAAACACTAAGTCTATAATGATATTCACACCTATTGGATCTCAAACCGTCTTTTTAAAGTAATTAATTTGAACTCCCCATTTACGTTCCTTTAAAGAAATCTATTAATTAATAACTACCCATTCATGTAAGTTTAAAATAAATGTAATTCCTCAACTGTAATCTCAAGAAGAAAAAATTCTTCTAAAGAAGAAATTTTAAAAGTAATATACATGCTAACAATAAATGCTTTAGCCATGGATGAACTCGTGGTCAAAGAAGTGGTCCAATGTTTGACATAGTTTTGCCATCACCACCACCACAGATACAACTACAAATACAGACTAACAGACGTGTGTCATACTGGTGCTTCATGTATCACAAATGGCATAGCTCTGAGTGATGAGATTTTTTGAAAAAATAAATAACTCTTGGTAAATTCCCTAAGTAGAATAAATACAATTTTCTCTTGACTTACACCCTATCACGTTCTTAGAAAATTCAGAGTATATTAATATTGTCAAAAATATTTTATGTTGATAGTAATAGGAGTTAAGTTTTAGGCTCATTTCATTGTAAACAGAATTTTTACCTATCAGAGTATTGGATGGGATGTTTAAAAGTTATGCAGAATGGTGAACAAGTATCTGCATTTTGCAGGAAATTCATGGTCAGATATCAAACGTCCTTGCTAATTACTGAATAATTACCAAAGTTAGAATGTTCTAGAAGAGATATCTGCCTTGGAAGAGAGTGGACTAAACACATTTAATAAACTTTTGATTATAGGAGCCCATAATGTTATGCACTTTTCTTCTTAACGTAAGATATTTGTAGCATATATGAGGGGTCTTCAAAAAGCTTGTGGAAAAAATTAGTATCGTCTTTTAATTCCAATTTCCACAAACTTTTTGAAGTGCCCTTGTATACAAGGGTCTTGCATTAGTGGGGTGTGAGCCACTGAACTGAAACCACTGTTTGTTCATTCATTGATTCACAACACTGGTACATTCATGTACTCATTCATTCAGTCATACATTGAGTATCCACTGTTACAAGGAGGTACCTCTGGCACTTCCAAATAATTTAACCACCTTAAAAAGTCTGCCTTATACTCTAGTTTAAAACTCCCACTGACTGAGCTCAAGCCTTATCCTCCCAGGCCTCCTATTGTTGAGTGACTTCAGGTAGGTGGAAAAAAAGAATATTTCTTGAACAGAACAAAAATTAGTTTAGTTTCCCCCTTAAAGTACCCGGGAGACTCCATTCTGTTGAACTGCATAATAACCCCAATTTCCTGGAGAAATTCCCAGAAATAAAGCAGGAAGTCAGAGGTGAGTGAACCTGTATAAACCTATTAGAAGAACATCTGACAGTTTTCCCAGATAAACTCTTAGAAGCTATTCTATTTCACTGACACTGGGTTCATTTTCTTTCCCAAACACTGTTAGACAATGGGTTTGTGACAGCACATTTTGTGAGCAGAATCTTTAGCTACCTCTTGGGGGGCATGTTCCTGACACTTTGCCCAATGCACTTGCAGAGAGCAAATGGCATGGCAAGGATTTGTTTCATCACCTTGCTGTGTAAATGGCTGTCATTTACAAGTTTGGAAGCATGCAGCCTCTTGGGATTCACAGTAAATTCCCTTTTCTTTTCCCTCCAAATTAATTTTGCTTCTCATGATTGCCCTACCATACAGAATAGACATTGCAGGTACAAGGAGTGGTGAAATCTAGCCAGGCTTACAGTTTCCATAGCATTCATCCCTAAACTAATCCTGCTAGACTATAACTCCAGTTTGAAACAACAACAACCAAATATGGATTTTACTAGAAGAAGAATGTAGGCAACTTATTACAAAAAAAAATAAAGACCTTTAATTGCTCATTTCTAGTTCCTTCTGAAGAAGGTTTTCTGCCACATTTTGCAGAATTATTATAACTAAATTTGCACCACACATAGTGAGATACATATAAGCCATTCAGAGTTGGCTTATGTCATGTCCTACTATGAGAAAGAATTACAGACATGGGCCTTGGTGCTTGGGTTGTAATGTCATTGGCCTATCTCCATTTCACAGAAGCCAATATGTAGGTAAGCTCATTTTATTTTCCAACTTCGAATGTGTTGCTTCAAAAATGATGGATCTTTCTCTAAAATAACTTGTGGGTGTAGAAGTCTTAGTGTTGAAAAGAGTGTCTCAAAAACTAAGAATAATATTTGGATGACTTAATTGACATGAATAAAGGGTCTGTATAAGCATGAGATGAGCTTGGCCAATCTGGATCTTGTTCTCCATATTAGGGATGGCCTATCCAAGGCTGTGTCCTGTGAGGAGAGGTTGACACGAGGACTGAGGCCATCAAAGGAAATAATACACACAAGGTCTGCAAGGTCTGTGTTCTACTCAAAAAACACCACTCATTTAATCATCAAGTTATGCTCCAATGTAGGTTTCATTGTACCTGTTTACTCATCTGTATAGGTAAAGCAACTTACTGCCAACATTCACCTCTTCTTGAAACTGACTGCCTTCACTTAGGAAGTGTACTAGTTTTTTCCTTTGACTGATTATCTATTTCTAGTTATTTGTGGTTAAGAGGGTGGGTGGAGATTCTGGGTCTGAAGCAGGGTAAAATCTCTCAACGTTACCCTTTTGTGCTATCCCTGGTAACTTCAGTCCTCCTTGCCTGAAAGAGCTGTGTACTTTTACCTTTAATATTTATGGGATAAGGAAAGTGAGGCTCAAGGTCACATAGCCGCTTAGTAGTGAGCCCAGAATTCAAACGCAACTTGTTTGCACTCATATGACTGCTCATTCATATGTGACTTTCCCCTCTCTCTCCGCCCAAATCCAATTGAAGGACCTCTCTCTAACTCTCTTCGGTTCCCACACTAGTTTTGCCCAGGTTGCCATGGGATTATTCCAGACTAAAACCAGTTTGCATCCTGCCCTCTCCTCTCACCCCCTCAAATGCTGCAATGCACCTGTTCTCTTGGGATACATGAACCCCCATATCGATTTTCAGAAAAGCTATTCAAAATGAGACAAAAATGGAAAGCTTTCAGAAGTAAGTTCTTATGAGGAACAAAGAAAAAACTTCCAAAGAAAGGGAAAATTTAGCAAATCAGCATTAAGTCTTTTGGTCTTAAAATCATGGAGACATGAGTTTGAACTTTTGTTCTTCAACTTAGTAGCTGTGTGACATGTAAAATCAGGCATGGCAAAATACCCAAAATCAAAGTCTTGTAGGAAAGATGAAATATAATAGCCTACAGTAAAGTGCCTAACTTATAGTTGGTACACAGTGATATTATGAGAGGTCTTCAAAAAATTCATGGAAAATGCTTATTATGAAAAAGACTATGCATGAATTACAAAAAAAAAAAAAATTGCACCAACAGAAACATATTAACTTGTTATAACATGTCTGAAAAAGATCTAGTTTGAGGCAATAAGAGCAATATGTCTGCTAAAATCAAAGCAGGAACAAACATCAACTTTATGGTGAAGCTTGGGTGGAAGAATGGTGAAATCATTGGTGTTTTATGGAAAGTTTATGGGGAGAATGCCCCAAAGAAGTCAGTGGTTTACAAGTGGATAACTCATTTTAAGAAGGAACAAAATGATCCTGAGAATGAAGCCCGCAGTGGCAGACCATCCACATCAATTTGCAAGGAAAAAAATTAATCTTATTTGTGCCCTAATTGATGAGGACTGACATTTAACAGCAGAAATGATAGCCAATACCACAGACATCTCAACTGGCTCAACTTACACAGTTCTAACTGAAAAATTATAGTTGAGCAAACTTCGCTTGATGAGTGCTAAAACTGTTCATTCAAAACAGCTATAGACAAGTGCAGAGCTTTCAATAGGAGTTTTAAACAAGTCAGATCATGATCGCGAAGCATTTCTTCAAAGAACTGTAAGAGGGGATGAAACATGGTTTTAATAGTATGATCCTGAAGAAAAAGCACAATCAGAGCAATGGCTACCAAGAGGTAGAAGTGGTCCAGTCAAAGCAAAGAGAACTACTCAAGAGCAAAGGTCAAGGCAACAGTTTTTAGGGATGCTCAAGGCATTTTCTTTGTTGACTTTCTGGAGAGACAAAGAACAATAATATCTGCTTATTATAACAGTGTTTGAGAAAGGCAAAGCTTTAGCAGAAAAATCTCCAAGAAATCTTCACTAGAGTGTCCTTTGCCATCACGACATCAAACAAGGGCAATTTTGCAAGAGTTTCAATGGGATATCATTAGGCATTAACATTACAGTCCTGATTTGGCTACTTCCGAGTTATTTTTGTTTCCTAACCTTAAAAATTCTTTAAAGGGCATTTATTTATCTTCAGTTAATAATATAAAAAAGAATGCATTGACATGGTTAAATTCCCAGGACTGTCAGTTCTTTACGGATGGACTAAATGGCTGTTATAATCACTTTCAAAAGTATTTGGAAGTTGATTGATCTTATGCTGGGAAATAGTTTTTTTTTTTTTAATTTTTACATTATAATTCCATTTTTCAGTAAACATTGGGGAAGTATCTCCATTGATGATATTGGAGAAATAACTTTCTTGACATCAAGCCCCTTGTTCCTTCCTATTCCCTCCACCCTGTCTCTTTCAGATGCTAAATGAAAACACTGAAATGTGTTTCCAAGTAGTTATTCAGATATGAACCACCGGCTCCTCTCTTTCTAGGCTAATACGCACTGGCTTCTGCCTTTTCCCATAGCAAAGCATGGACTTACTTCAAATATGCTAAATTCTAGTTTGACAGCCAAAAAATTTCCCCAGATTTCAGCCTATTTGCAGAGCAAAGAGAAGGGATAGGTGAGGGTTGAAGGTACCCACACTATCTACATCAACAGGTTTTCTTTTGATAATTAATACTAATCTTTTCTGGAGCATGGTCTTTCTGAAAGCCAGATTCTCAAGATTTGTGTAGCATGAGCAGATTACAATAAATATATAATAAAAAACATATCCAAAATTTCTGCCACAATACAATATTATTGAAGAATACTTTTTAAAAGAGCATATAGTCATAATTCATAAAAATATAGGGTAAACATTCATCAAGAATCCTATTTAAAATTAATTAATGGGAGAACCAGTAAGACCTCTTCAAGGGTAGATTCAAAGAACCACATACATCAAATAAAACCTAGTCTTTCCAGAACAGATTAGCAAATGGAAAAATGAAAAAGACAATCTATACCAAGAACCTGACAGGTAACAAAATAATCTGCACTTTCTGTCTTCTTCCCAACTTTTGAAGTTAGCCCATCAACAGCTGCCTGAAAACACATCTTCATATTTGTCATTATTCTTTTTAACACATAGCTGGTTATAAGCCCAACACCATTGGAGCACTAAAATAAGTAGCATATTAAATACACTGCCTTGCCAACAATCACCCCATATAACTATGTTGCAATGTATTATCTTAGTATTTGTCACAATCTGTTAACATTTTTCAGGGCCAGTGCTATATTAAGAGCCAGGGAGGCCCATGGGGTTTCTTCCTTTAGAAATAAGGCAGGTGTGGTAGACAGTCCAATGTAGAAGTGACAACTGTAAAAGCAATAGTTAATCAGCCTGCAACATAGTCCACCAGCATACACAAGCACCTGCCAACTTAAGGCAAGTAACTTCTGAAACGTTAATAGGTCCAGAGTAGTAATACTGCTGCAAACTCCAGTGGCTGTCTCATTTAAGTAGATTATATTAGTACATTTAGTAGCTTTACCAAGTATACTGGTCTACTTGCATCAAGATAATTCTATTTAGTACATATAACTCTTTCACCTTTAAAAATCTCCCCCTGGACTTAATTTTTATACTTCTTTATCTGTCTTAGAAAGGAAATGTAATATCATTCCAGTTTAGGACTCACAAAATAGATTATCACAACAAATTCCTAAAACCTGTTCAACAAGATGACTTATTCTTATTCACTGTTTTCAGAGTTGGATTCTACTGAAAGATTTCCTTAAATTTCCTTAGATTTCAAGTCCTAATGAAAATATTTCTCAAATACAAAATACTGATATATATATATATATATATATATATTTGTTTCCATAAAAATAAATTCTTGATTTTAAAATCAATAATAATTTAATTTTTTTTAAATTCTGATATTTTAAATTCAAAAGATAATATAGAGATTGCTTAATGTGACTTCAACACTATACAGATAAAACCCTGTGGTCCAGCTCATTAGTTCCTGAGCCAGAGGCAGAGAGGTGAGCTCCTGCATCCCTATATGGTATCCTCTCCATGCCTGCACACTTTGTCTTACCCATGTAAGTTACTTACTATGAAAAACGGTACAAATTTATGAGATGTTTCCTATTTTGTATATATTACATATATTACGTAAATGCTATTAACAAAGAATTACAGAAAAGCACATGCTACAGCTTTTAAGAAGGATTAAAACATGAAGAATCTTTATATCTTAAGCAGATTTTTTAAAAGATTTTTCCAAAATTTTAAGTGCTTTTAAAAATTTTCAAGTGTTTTTTTTAAAAAAGTTTATTTCAGCAAATTGGCTTTTAAAAATAACTGATTTCCTTAAAGCAACACTAGTAGTTATTAATAAGTTATTCATTTGCAACTAGTCCTTTGATTAAAAAACATTAATGAATTTTTTGAGAAAGTGACTTGTTAACAGGTCAATTTGTCACCTGGCAAAGACTTTAAGGAATCTATAACTCACATGGTAATGGTAAAAAGCAAGCATAAGGCAGAAAGTAAAATTTGTAGTCAACCAGCGCTCCTCAAATCAAGAAAGATGGACCATCTGGTTCCTGGATTGGACAATGCTATAATTTCACACAGTCACCAATAATATATCAGCTGTACTCTGCAAGTTGGTGGTACTCTGATAATATTTTAACTTGCTTCTAACAGCTGTGACTAAAAGCTTTTTCTGGTTCTTAAAAACGAAACCTAGAGCCTTCCCAGTTGGCCTGGTGTGTCTTAATTATTCATCACAAGTTTACATACTGAAGTTTAGTAAAATCTAAGATAAATGAAGAGCTGATACTTTCTGTTAGAATAGGCAAGAAAATTAAGACATCAAATATGTCTTGCAGAGGATGGTTACACTGTTTCATTACAAAATTCAATTTAATACAATTCTTCAGTTTTAGCTGATGACAAGATACACTTCAGTTAAAGAAAATTCTATAGCAGCGAAGTCTTTTACATTGAATTTTCATGTTTCCGTGTTTCACAAGAAATATAGAGTAACTTAGTGATACAACTTTTAGGTTTTTCTTTTAATTACAGTCTGAGCCAAGCATGAAAGGCCCTCACCTATCTAGGCTCTGTTGGAGGATTATCTGTCTTACTAAGAAAGCAGTGACCTTCCCTCAGAGAGGCCATCAGACTAGAATGCAATTAAACTGAAACATTTACTATGATGTTAAGATGTACTTTGGTGAGTGTTTTATTTTAACTTTCATAATCATACCAGAAAAATAATCTACTTAAGTGCAAATTAAAGTGTTTCCCTTTTATTTTTTCCTCCATCAACTAAGACATTATTACACAGAAAGTGATTTTGAGATTGAAGATTAGATTTTTGTTTAGTGCTTCTATCTTATCCTCGGACAAGCAAAATGTAGCTTAAGCCTTTTTTACATTGCTAATGTGTGGAAATCGCCTTACTTTTGTAGGAGAATGTGTGTGTATGTGTGATGTGTTTTAGGAACACACAGATATACCTGTTTGCAAAGGTGAAATTTTATATAGAAAAGTAGAAAATGTTCATTCAACTCAGAAGTTAAATGTGGTCAAAATTTCCAAAACTTATTCTATAATTTAAATTGGAGAGAGATCATTAAGAATGTAGAAGGCTATACAGAAAGCTACACTTTTTGTTGTTGTTAGTTGTCAGGCAGGGGTAAGCAAACTTTTCTGCAAAAGGCCAGATAGGAAATATGTTAGGCTTTGCAGTAGGTAAGATCTCTTTCACAACTACTAAAGTCTGCCTTGTAGCCGGCATGGAGGCAGCCATTCATGATATGTAAACAAACATGTGGCTATCTTCTAATAAAATCTTAATTACTAATACAGGGGGCAGGTTAGATTTGGCCCACTGACCATAGTTTACTAACCCCTAGATAAGCAAAGAACTCCTCTTATTTTATAGTGATATCTTATACTTCATTACTAATCAATGCAACCTGAAATATAAATACAATTTACATTGCTACTCAGAAAACAAAGTACTTTATGTCTTTTATCTTATTTAAAACATCACAGTAATTCTTTGAGAAAGCCCTTATTATATTTATCCTTCACAGATAAGGAAACTGAGGCTCAAAATAAAGCAAGTGGTAGCTCCCCTCTGCCACTACTGTGAGAAAACTCAGTGTTTACTGAAATAACTGCTAGGGATCTTTTCGATTATATATACTTTAAATATGACACTCTGAATTAATCAAGATGTCAAAAGCTCTCTTTTCAAGTATGAAGCTAAGGCTTAGGGAGATGCCAAGGATGGAAGTAAGGTTGGCCTCAAGGTCATCATAGTGGTGTCACTGACAGGTTTGAAATACAAAGAAGCAAGAAGAGTTGACAGGTCTAGATTATGGACAATCTGTGCTCAGTAGAAGGGGTGGATCTACAGGTATAAGTTCAAAGGTACCCACATAAAGGGAATAATTAATGGAGCCAGAAAGTCTCCAAAAGAGACAATCTAAAATAATGATAAAAACTCTGTCTTGAGAAGACTTCAGAGAGGAAGTAGCATTTAGCCAACACCATTTGCTCTTTCACAAGCATAAAACTCAGGAATCTTTGGGCTCCCATACCCTTGGAGTTCCTTAAATGAGTCGTCTTTGCATCCCAGACAAATCTTAGAAGCTGTTCAAATAATGAATGGATTTAACATTCAAAACCCCAAGAATATACCACGTGGATATAACAGATAATATCTTACAGTTTTACTACATATCTCTCTTTAAAAAATAAGCAAAATAAAAGTACACCTCCATGTAATCCCCAAGTTTTATTAAAAACTAAAATTAGAAAAAGGAATTTGTGAAAAATTAAAGTAATCACTGATTTTAAGCACCAAATGTATAAAAATTGCTAATTCGTGTGTAAGTTTTTAAAGATAAACCTTATCTAACTCTAAGGTTTTTCTATGCCACTCCTATTACTCCATCCAAAGAAAGGTTTATATTTTCTGACAAGAGCTCTTTCTTGTTCAATTACATAAAAAGACAGTTTAAAACCCACAACATATTTAGTTTTGGAACAAATCTATGAAATGGTCATTTTTTTAAGTGACATTTTGGATTGATGTGATTAAATACAACTAGCCACTGAATTCTAGTTGGATTAAATTTTTCTCCAGATTAATTTCCCAAAGAAAAACCTAAAGAACATAAAAAAACAAGAGCACCAAATGTGAATGAATTAATCACAGTCAATGGAAAAGAATCTAATTCCAAACAAATGACTAACAAAACCTCCACAGAGTGATTTAGATCATCTAAAAATTACAGTCATGAACTTCAAAATTAAATCTAAAGCAATTACAATCTAAAAGTGATTAATCTTTCCAAGTTGAGGATATGAAAATTAAGTACGTATATTATTTTCAAGTTGCCTGAAAGGAGAGTTAGCCTTTGAAACACATTAACCCCAAAGTGCCAAGGAAATTTAAATACAGGGTAGAAAATAACAGTACTGCCTTACATTTTATTCTTCCTATGATTACATATGTCTTCTTTAGTTACCCTATTATTCTTGTGATGAAAGATATTTCTAAGACACAAGGTACAGTAGAAAAAGTAGCAGGTAATTTCTGCTGCTTTACTAAAGCTTATATTTCCCTTCAAAGTTTTGTGACAATAGTTCATAGTATTTTTTTCTTTTTAATTCTCTCTGCCTATGAATGCAGCTAAAAATAACAGGTGAGCTCAAAGTACTTCTCATTTAAAGCCCACATTTTGCTTTGCGAGTGAGAGAGAGCTATGTACTGCCTGGGATAGAAGATTGATTCAAAAGTCCCTTGTACTAATGGGTAGCTTTTGCCCTACTGTGTATGGTCCCAATCAAGCTATTGATGGTAATGAACTTCCTAATCCAAAAAGATTGCTGGAAAACCACCTGTCTAACCGCCCATCCACCCACCCCAAATCCTGCACATGAATTTATAACTTAAGAGTTCAGAGGAGCCCACAGGCAGATAAAGCTATCAATTTCTCAATTCTGTATGTCAGTTCCTATCCCCCTGTTGCTCTTAGAGGATAAGGAAATGTAGAAATGCAAAATAAACACCTTCGGTTTTGCTTTGCTTTGTGCATGGACAGGTGTTCTATCTTGAAAGCATTCTTCTCTTCCTACTTTTATAACTTTTTTTTCCCTTATTATTCCATCACAAGTTCCTCATGCTGATTTCTAGTTTTGTTCAAAAACGTTTTACTGGTGTTGACAGCCTGACTGTCCCTTGGAAAATTTATTCAGGATGTTTCCAATTACCTGTGTCTCACTTCCTGGCCAAATCCTCCTGGTAATTTGGCAGCATGGAAGCTTCAATAGCCTGAGCACTCCTCCCTGCATATTCCTGAATGTTCTAACTCCAAGACCTTATTTGACGAGTAGATTGGGCTCAGTGCTTTCATTACCAGGGGCTCTGCTCCAGCATTTGATGGTAAGTTTAAGACATAAGGTTGCTAATGAAACATGAAAAAGTGGATGTAGTATGAAAAACCCCACATCTGGAGAAGGCTGATAGCATCCGTGCTATGAAGATTTCTCCTCCATGTGAGGCCTCAGTCTGCTCTGCTTGCTGCTGGGCTGGCTGCTTTTTTTTTTTTTTTTTTTTTTTGTCTTTTTCGTGACCTGCACTCAGCCGGTGAATGCACCGGCCATTCCTATATAGGATCCGAACCCGCGGCGGGAGCGTCGCAGCACTCCCAGCGCTGCACTCCCCGAGTGCGCCACGGGGTCGGCCCTGCTTTTCTGAAAGACACACTGACTTTTAAGATTTCAAACTTGCTGCTAATGAATTTTTCACGTGGCAAGCTTCTATAGTAGCATAATTCTAAAACAGCTGTCACCAATACTGTTAGCAAAGCTGTTGATCTTTGGATAGATTTTGATGGAACAGGTTTTAAAAAATGGCTTGGGATTTCTTTAGAAAATGACTTACTTGAGTCATTATCTGAGTTTTGCTGGATACTTAGTCATTTCCTTGGTTTCCTGCATAGATACTTACAGCTCATGATTTCTATGTAATTTTTCTACAGATGTGTCCTTTTGAGAGATTTCAAGTACTTCCTTTGTGCTTTCTCAATAATGAGTTTCACTTTGCATTATATGTGTGTTTATTTGTGTGTCTATATTCTCTACTACAAGATACTTGAAAGCAAGAACACTTATTTAACATGGTACCTGTCTCTCACAGTCAGTACTTAACAGAGAGAAGGGGAAGAATGAATATATTTTGAGTATTTATTTTGCCTTGAGAATTCTCCTAGGTGACTTACATACAATTAATGATTATAATTAATTAATCATTTCATCCTCAGAGCAAACCTATGCCTTAAGTGGTATTGCTGTCATTTGCAACTGAGAAACTTAAGGCTCAGAAAATTTAAATAATTCACCCAAGCTTCTGAAGCTAGTAATTAGTGGGGGCAAGATCCAAGCCCCAATTCTTCTGCAAAAGAAATTGCTAAATAGATGTCTATTCAATGTACCATAAAAATAAACCTAATCACTTTTCAGTAGCATGTGTCATTTCATGCAATTTTAAGAAGCTATAAAAACAAACAAATGGTAACAGTTCAGATGAATGTCTAAGTCAGTTCTACCTGCTATAACAAAAAATACCATAGACTGTGTGGCTCAAACAACAGTGATTTGTTTCTCAAAGTTCCTCAAAGTTCTAGAAGCTAAAAAATCCAAGATCGAGGTGCCCACAGATCCAGCAGCTGGTGAGAGCCCTCTTTTTGGTTTACAGGTGATCATTTGCTTGCTGTATCATCATATGGCAGAACAATAGTGAGAGTGAGAGAGAGAGAGAGAGAGAGACAGGAGAGACAGAGACAGAGAGAGACAGAGAGAGGGGAGCAAGCTCTCCCGTCTCTTCTCATAAGTTCTCTTGTGTCTCTTCTACTAGCACTATCATGAGGGCTCCAGCTTCATGATCTAATCACCTCCCAAAGGCCCCATCTCCAAATGCCATCACATTGAGGATGAGGGTTTCAACATATGAATTGGGTTGGAGGGATTGAGCTGTGTAATTTTCAGGCAACAAACAGTCCCAAATGTTTGTTTCTCACTAAGACTGTATGTCTTACATGGTAGGATTGGTATGGGAGTAGTTGTGGGCCTTATTTTCTCATGGGAGGATCTTTTATTTTATTTTATTTTATTTTGTCAATATACAATGTGGTTGATTATTGTGGCCCATTACTGAAACCTCCCTCCCTATGGGAAGATCTTTTAAAAAAGTTAAAATAGACCTTGAGACTGTCAACAGTTGACTCTTTTTTGTATTCTGTGATTTGGTACATTAAGGCTCTCTAAAACGACAGGGTATATATGGCTTCCTTCTTGCACACAGATATCTGCTAGACCAACCTATTTCTCAAGAATCCAAGCCTCCGTGGTTATTAGTTGAAAGATGAATGTGCCATTATTTAGCAAAGAATTCATTTCCTATTTTTGTTATCAAAGGATTTCATGCCTCTGATGTTTAGGAAAAATCATCAGTGAGGTTGATTCTTAACACTTGCATCCAAGGACTTGATTGAAGGACTATAAAAATATTAAGACTGCATGGAGTAGAGGTTTAATCAGACAAGTCTGGCATTAATGCAATAGCTATGTTTTTTTGAGCGACTTTAGAGACTACCAAAGGACAGGAGGATTGAGTAATTACTTAAATCCCAAATCTGGGCTTTTACTTTAGAATCTCTCTGCTGCATTTTAATGAACACACCAAGGCAGAACATGATAAAGTTCACTTTGTAAATAACAACATTCACTAATTGCCAGCCACAAAGGTAAAAGCTGGAATCACAGTCAAACACTATAAGATGACGATAGTAAAATTACAATGAATTTTCAGGGCAAAGAACACCAATTTGTTTTGGTGTGGTTTATGCTAAACACATGTAATTTACAACCATAGAATTGAAGAAAAGCAGAAAGCAAAGAGAAGGCAAAAGCTCAAAGGTAACCCAAAGGTGGTTTATAATCCCATGGACATCTGGGGACTGGGGTGAGACAGCAAGAACTATTCTATCCAGGAGAGTGAAATATAGGACAAAAGGCTCAGCTGCTTTAGAAAGGAGAGAACCACACAAAGTGTTAATCCCGCCCCTCCTTATTCCCAGTAGAAGCTACACTGAGGAGAGGGCCAGTGAAAAGAAGATTCACCATTATCCTAGGGGATGCAGTTTTCAATCCAGTCTAGAGCAATGGTTCAGTTTTTCCAAAGATAATAGCTAACAAAGTCAAGTTTTCATGACGTCTGATACGGATCAGCCATGAACTTCTAATATAAATAACTTACTCAAGTTAAATAGACACTTAACAGTGTAATAACTTTTTAAAAGCTGATTTTCATGTGTGCCTTAGGAAGGGTAGCTCATCATTCTTAGTTCGATAATATATGTCCTATATTACAGACACCTCCTTTTATGTGTATACAAAATCCTTCCAGTATGTTATTGTTTAACATCTGGATAATGCCATTTTTTTTAAACAACCTACCATTTAGCTACAAATTTAATTTCCTCCTAAAATTGATCCACTTATGGTAACCACATAACCTCAGAAATAACTAGCATGTTCTTCCTTTTCCTAACCAAAATTATGCCAAAATAGGTTTGAGGGGAGGAACAAAAAAATAGAGAGACAGACAGAATTTTTTATTTCAGGAGAGCTGAAAAGAAACAACATTCAAAAGAATCCGGTTTATTAACAAAAATATGCCTTAAAGTGAAAATTACCTTCTCATGAAAGGAATTCAATTTATGATTCAACAGAAAAACCTATGTGCTGGATATCCGAGAAATTTGCATCTGCACAGGCTCCTAAGAATAAGAAACCAACTGGAGCTGTCATAACTATTATGCAAAGCAAAAATGAATAACAAAGTAGGCAATTTCCTAAAGTAAATTAAAATGCAATAGCAGGCACTTCATGAATATTCTAGAGTTCTCTTTTTCTCAATGACAAGCACCTGCATGTCTTTCACTACTTTTCCTGTTCAAAACACATTGACTAAATGTGCTAGACCTATACTCCAAAGGTGCATGTGAAACCCAGTGACGGCCCTCATGTTTGAGGCAAGTTGCCTTGGTATGTCGACAGATATTTACACAGAAGCTTTGAGAAAAAGATAATCTTTATGAATAAGCAAATACTCTTCTAGGGCATTCTAAGAATATCAATGGAAGGCACTTTGTTTACATTGTTCTAGAGTTTTCATGGAGGCTTTGCCTTCCAATCCTACACTAAAATAAATGAAGGTGGACCTTTATTTTTCACTCAATGGCAGTTTGGGTCAAGAAAAACAGCAACAGACCAGTGTGTGGGTCCACATCAACCACAATATGTTATTTGGGGAGACAAGGCAACCCAACTCTTTCATGGTATTGAGAAATAACTACAACATTCATTTGCTATTTATACTACATGAAGATGATACTTCATTTTGGAAACAGCTTCTGACATGTCATTACATGATTTGTTGCCTGATAAATAATGGCCATTAATGTATTTTTACCTTTGAAGATGAGCCATTCCAATGAATTTGCTAACATTATGTTCTTTTAGTCTTAAAGTCTAACTCATAATGATTTTTGAGTTAAAGGCTAATGCAAAATGCACCTATTAATTTTCCCTCCTCTGTCCAGCCTGACTGGTGTGGGCTGACTTCCCTGGAACCCCGGCTTCCTGTCTGCTCCAAGGCTTGTGTGGCCATCATTCATTCTCCATCTGGCCAGTGGAGCCATTTTTCCATGCAGCTCCTCTGCTTACCAGTCTTCAGATGCTCCAAAGCTTAGGGGGATAAAGCAAAATTCTTCAGAATGACATATGTGTACATTTCCCAGGCTCAACACAGACCACTGCTGGGCTCACACTTTATGCTACAACCTCACTGCACTGTTCCTGCCCGCCCAGCCTTCTTCCCTTCCTGAATGTGCCTAGAAAATGCCTACATTTCCTCCAAAGCCCTGCTCTGGCTGTCGTGCCATCTATGAAACCACTAGCTCCCTACCCACAGGAACAGGATGAATTCACCACCCCTCTGCCACACAATAGTCTGAGTGATCTTTTTTTCTAAAATATATAGGTCAAATCATGTCTGTCCTCCACTCAAAATCTTCAAAGTCATTCCAGTTCTTTCAGAATAAAATCCAGCCTTGGTGGCCCAAGGTGATTTCGCCCCTGCTTTCTCTCTGACTTCATTTTGCATTATCCTCCCCCCCCACACCCCCCCCGTGTCCTTTGGGCACATGAGCCTCCAAACCACTGTTTAAATATGCCAAACATGGTCCCACCTCAGAGACTTTACTGTCTGTCCTCACTGTGTCTGGAATGATCTTCCCCCAGATACACAGTAACTTCTTGTCTATTTCCCCATTTTCTGCTCATGTCACCGATCGGCGAGGCCTTCCCTGACCACCCAGTTTTAAAGAACTAAACAAAATTCCCTGTTCCCAGGCAGTCCTTATTTCCCTCATCCTGCTGATTCTCCACTATGGTACATATTCCCAACTGTTTTCATAGTTTCCACCCCCCTTACTCTGCTTAGTTTTCCTTATGGCATTTATTGCCAGATGACAATTCTATACAACTTGCTTAATTTGTTAATTCTCTCTCTCTCTCTCTCTCTCTCCCTCTCCTAGAATATAAATCTTTACGTCCAGAAGTTATATTCCTAGCATGTAGACAGTGCCTGGCACATAGAAGCCACTCAATTATATATTTGTTGAATAAATGAATATTATATTTCTTAAGTTTTCAGTATCTCTACTAAATCTCTGAGAATTTTAACTCACAGATAACATTTTTTTTTCATATGCTCAGTGGTACGCATGGTAGTGGTACAGAGAAGCTATTGAATCAACGTGTTGATTAAAGAGAAAAACATTTCAACTCTTTGTCCTCAATCCCTTCCCCGATAAAAGGGAGAAGTGGTAATTTTCTCCGTAGCTCTAAAAATATTCTATATTCTGGAACTGACAAATCAATCTTTTAGAGAATTTTTTAATACCGTGCTGGTCCTTGTCAGTATTGGTTAACCAAAAAGAAAAAAAAAAAAAAAGGCAAACGAATCATGTATAATGTAGATGTATGATATCTGTAACACTGAGATATGTAATATGTGTGTCATTGTTCTTAATACTGAAGTTCCACTGACTGCAGCTGCTCGTTGGAATAAAAGTACAGTATTTAGTGAGCTGAGCTATACATTTTTTTAAAAAATAGCTCTTTTAAAGCTGTTTTGTAATAATATCAATTATCATACTAGCTTTGGGGGATAGGAGGAGTTAGTTTTCATTTTCCTTTATTAAAATATTTGAAGAGCTGATGATATATAAGCTCTGACGTGGGACAAGAAGTAAAGGAAAGTAAAGAATGATCAGTGGATGGAAGAAAGAAAAGAGAAGGCTGAGTCTAGTTTAACCTTCTCGATGTGATCTAGAAAGCCTGAGAAAATTGTCAGGTAGATAACGGCAGAGCTGGTCCTGATTCCCCGTTTCCCGCCTTCCTACTCTGCTCTTTACCCTCCACAAGGATGCTTCATGCAGAAGGATGTAAGCTGACCAGTCTTTGGAGTCTAAATACACTCCCTGCTTTTAAAAGCACATTCTTCATTTTCCAAATGGAGAAAGTTAGAGACAAGATATTTAAATAGAAATCACCATGCTTATAAAATGGGTTATGGAACCATTAATTGTCTGCTCAGAGCCTCAATTATAAGACCTCTAGGGTACCATTTCAAAAATTAAAGCTTGAAAGGTGCACTGGTGGCCTGGAAGAATTATTGTAGCTTCCAGAAATGTCTAACTTTCCCATAGGGGATGGATGTTACACATTGGTAAGCCAGACTCATACAGAGCAGTCACCTTTTACCACTTCTTTTCGACTTCTAGACACGCTAGTTTAATGATGGTTTGGGTAATCTCCTAATAGCTACCTACTTGGTGAACTCTAAGTTTTTTTCCCTACTGGAATAAAACAAGGGAAATATTTCCCAAGAGAAAACAGATGACTTCTTATTGGCTAGCTGAAAATCAATAAAACAATCCACCAACTACACAACTCAAAAAAATTATGCAAATCTCCTAAACAGATGAATTTACTTTAGGACACATTCTATGGGCTTAACTGAGAGCTCCTAGCCTTTATCTCACCTTATTAATGATAGATTTCTCCAAGCCCCAGGGTGGGCTGTAAGGCACGCAAATAAGCAAATGTACCAAACCACAGCCAGTAAACAGGTTCCTTCCATCTGGAGAAACTGTCTATAGCAAAACCTACTGGCCAGGAGAAACAACCCAGGCAGCTGTAACTGTATCCAATGACAACAGCAAAAGAAAAATGAGATAAAGGGGAGTAGTCATATAGCTCAAATCTTAGGAATAGAAATGAGAGGCTGTTTTATAATAAATGTACAGGCAGTCTTTATTGTCTTCAGATTCTATTTTTTGGAAATTTGCTTACAAATGTTCGCACATTTATTTATACCCCCCCAAATCAATACTCCCAGAAAGTTTCACAGTCACTCATATTCACAGGCCCGTGCAGAGCAGTGAAAAGTTGGAGTCCCCTGACACGTGTGTTGCCAGCTGAGGGCAAACAAAGGCATGCTTTGCCTTGTTTTGGGTTTCATTCTGTAAACAAGGTCCTTTCTGTGGTTTGGTCAGTGTCACATTTTTTGCATTTTTGTGCTTTTTTTGTTGGTGATTTTGCTGTGTAAAAGCGTCCTCATGTGTAGTGATGAAGTGTCCTTAAGCACAAGAAGACTGTGTTATAACTATGGAGAAAAGACGTGTGTTAGATAAGTTTCTTTCTGACATGAATTATAGTCACTAGCTATAAAAGCAATGTGAATGAATCGATCTATATCAATATCTACATCTATATCTATCTATCCATAGAGATATATTTCTATGGATAGATAGATAGGTCTAGATATATTTCTATGGAGAGAGAGAGAGAGAGAGAGAGAGAATCTAAACAGAACCACACATAAAACGAGGTTATGTATTGATTAGTTGATGAAAATGTTGTAAAGAAAGGCTCACAGGAACCTAACCCTGTATTTCCCCTAGGAGCAATAATTTAGTATTTGATAATTCAGTGTGTGCAGACACATTATAGAACATAACTATCACTATAAAATGGGGCTGAACCAAGTCCAAAGCCTTCTCCTAGGCCACAGCTAATATAAAACATTAGCTAATATGCTATTACATTAATTGTATCAGTATAAAATGGCTGTAATTATTATGCTATTTTTTAGTGCAATCTAAATTTTAGATCAGCTAACTTTGGCTCCTTCCATATCCTTTTCCATCAAATGTGTCTTGGAATAATCTATAGTAACAAAATACATTATTACGTTGGCCCATTATTTTGTTAAACTTACCAACATAATTCATTCCATGCTTAGAGAGGAACAATTCTGTAGTGTAAAAGAAAACTGCATTAGGGTTAAACATAACTGGGATTTGTACCCTGGCTGTATTTTTACTAGTTATATGAATCTGAACATTTCTGACCCTTAGTTTTCTAAA
Source organism: Cynocephalus volans (assembly GCF_027409185.1). NCBI lineage: Eukaryota > Metazoa > Chordata > Mammalia > Dermoptera > Cynocephalidae > Cynocephalus > Cynocephalus volans. Next base: position 19,028,011 of record NC_084466.1, read on the forward strand.
CTCAGCAGAGGAATAAATTAAATACTATATAGAAAGTTAGCTTGCTGGCCAATTAGCTCAGTTGGTTAAAGCGTGGTGTTATAACACCGAGGTCAAGGATTAGGATCCCTTTACTGGCCAGCACCAAAATAAATAAATGAATAAATAAATAAAAATAAAATACAGAAAAACAACACCTTGGGATATGAGTGGCATATAATATGAGCTCAATTTTGTTTTCTTTTAATTTATTATTGGTAATATTGTTATTTTTCTTGTTGAGAATAATTGGTCCTTATTTTTACCTCAAGATTTCTGTCCTTTGTTCCTTCTTTCTAGCTTTTGAGCCAATGCACATTCATTAATTTAATTAATTTTAATGAAGTACCTACTTTGCGACAGGATATGGGCTCATCACTAAAGATATGATGATGATCATGGGCACGAGAGGTGACAATCAGCTTTGTATCTCATGAATATTTATAACCAGTAATAAATAAATAAATAAATAAATAAATAAAGATGCAACGATGAGTAAGACCCAGGTGTCACCCCCAAGGAGATTATAATTCAGTGAGGAAAAGCAGAAAACAATTTTTTTTAAATAATGAAGTGGTATAATGTTATAACAAGGATATGCAGAATGCTATAAATCATACAGAAGGGGAAGAAGGGATTCAGGGAACATGGTTTAAGAAAATAAGTCTTCCATGAAAAGGAACTAAATACTACCTTTTGCAACAACATGGATGGAGTTAGAGAAAATTATATAAAGTGAAACAAGTCAGGCACAGAAAGAGAAATACCACATGTTCTCACTTATTTGTGGGAGCTAAAAATTAATACATAAATAAACACACAAACAAATGAAGAGTAGGAGAAGAAGACAGAATAACCACAAAAATTCCTTGAACTATTTAAGCCAAGAGCACAGATATGATGGGGGGCCGGGGGGGAGGGGAGTGGAAGGGGTGGAGAGGAATGGGTAAAGGGGCATGAAAATCAAGTACAATGTATTTTGAGAAGTAAAATTAAATAAATAATTAATTAATTAATAAAAATATAAAAAACAAGTCTTCCTATAAGTAACATTTAATATGTCTTAAAGTATAAGCAGAAAATCTTCAGGAAAAAGCCAAAGAGGCATTTCACACAAAGGTAGCTGCATGTACAAAGACCAGGGGCAAGAAAGAAGCAAGTGAATTTGGAGTTTTACAAGAGCTTCACCATGATTGTAGGAAAGAGTTTAAAGAATTCTTACACACAGTCCCTCACTGTGTAGCAATAAAGGAATGAATTAAGTCCAATTTAGTTGGGGGGGGGCAGCACATTAACTTATTATGCTGCATTTGTATTCTCTTGTTTAATAAAATTAGCACTTACTTTAGCAATTACTAAGGGTCTAGAATTTCCAACAGGCTATAATGCATTTAGAGTAGAAGGTACTTCAGGAATAAGGAGGATGTTCCATTGCAACAGGGTGCTGTAATGGGGTGGATTCCTACGGAAAGAGGATAGTTACATGCTGATCTAAAATTAATGTTAAAAGTAAGTAGCCCTGGCCCTGGGTATAGGTTGGTCTTCCGCAGCTCTCAGGAAACTTTAAAACCAGTGATTAAATACTGGTTCTCTCAACCATGCTGTTCATGTAAATAAGCACACAAAACAATCTAAACAAAAAAAAAGAGTTTGTGATTTTATGCAGTATATATAGCCTGCAAGAAACTTAGGGAGGATAACTGAGGTATATTTTATTTGTTCATTGGTATTAATCAGGTTCATCACATCTATACCATATACAAGTGGTATACATACAACTGGTATGCAGGGACAGCCACACAAGAAAGCCATTCTGATAAATAAGTCATCTAATTAATAGGAAGGCAAGAAAACTGGGAATCCAATTGTACTATATACTAAGCATAGGGCAAAAAATCAAGGTGATGCTATAAAATTTCATTGAACATAATTTGGACTTTGTTTGGCTCTCCTTCATAATTCAATTGGCCCCTAAGACTGTATATTCTCAGGGTTATCATTACTATAAAACACAGTAATATTTACTCCACACCTGTTCAGAGAGGGTAGTAAAAGTGAATTCAGGTCAGCTGTTCAGATAGTAACACTTTTACAATATATCTGCAATCAAAAGGGCTAAAACAAAAAATCCTATTTCAGTTTAGTTTTTTTATCAGAGTTCTCCTATTTCTTGCTCATTTGGAAAGCAGTGACAATAACTCACTGCTTTGTTACCAATTTGCATTACTTTGAAGAAATTAAATAAGAAGTTAGCAGTGGCCTCAAAATGAAAGTGGTAGTTGTGAAGTGAGTGCCTGGCAAATTTACACTTAGCAATGTTCAAAGTGACATATTACAAAAGTTGCTGTTCATGATCAGAGATAGTAGGGGCAAATTCAACAGAGTCCTGCATTATCTAGAGAATAGTTAAAGTGTAAGCAAGCTGACTCCAAAAACAGTGTAATCCAAAAACAAAAATAAAACACATGCTTATTTCAAAAATCAAATGCTTGTTAAACAATTATTAAACAATAGCACATTGGCACATATTTTTGAAATGGTGAAGGTCTATTTCATACCTACTCAATAAACGTAAGGAATGATAAAAAGAGTTGAAACTAACAATATTATTTGAATAATTATTATACAAACGAGAGTTATTCTTAATTGAAGCTAATAAAGGGTGATAGGCTCTTAATCATTTTGATTCAGAATTAAGGAATATTTTGAAAGTCACTAAATCCCATACCATTGGCAGATCAATATATTATCAGTAGCTCTTTCCTAGAAAAATTTTGGGATTTATGTCATGCTTTTATATCAGGAAGAAAATAACTGAAGACTGTAATGAGGACTCTCAGCTAAAAATATGCTCAAATGTGAAAGTATTTGCAGATTGTTCACTTAACACAGGAAAGTGTACTAATAACTTTGGAAATACTTTCCCGTGCCAAAGACTGGATCTAAGGGATTGAATTTTTAATAACATAATATCAATAATTAAAAAGATCATTTGGATTGGTTTGTTGTGTTTTCAGCAAGAGAAAATATAAGATTACATGATCCTTAACTTCTAGTTGCCTTATTATCAGAGTAGGCAATCATTTCATTTTTGTTTAAAAATTAGGGAGAATTTTGGGATAAATGGATTAACAAATTTCTTCAGAACATGGAACAGAATAATTACGTTATGGTGGTAAAAACTTTTTGTGTGTACCTTAAAATAAAAGCCATAAAACCTTAGCAGAGACAGGACTATAAGTTATTTGCTTTTGATACCAAATCTTTTATGTAATAGTTCACATTTGACAAATAAATGAGAGCCATATCATTTGTTGCTCTAAAGAAAGAAATTGTAGATACACCAACTAAAGGAATAAAGTAGAAAGAGAGTGACTATATCAATAGCCGTTATTTATAATCACAAACATAAAAGGGGTTTTGTTATCCCATTGTTTTGGGGAATTTGTAGGGGGTAACAAAGAGGGAGTAAAACATTACACAGTAAAAGCAGAGGATAAAATATAATGTGAGCTAAAATGTTGGGGAAATCTCAATTTTAGGATGATACCTTCATTTAAAAATCTTTTGGTTAAATGTCATACGTCCTTTATGTGCTGTCTTCTTTTTTTCACTATTACTTTCATATTTGTATGAAAACAGACTCTATTTTTCAATATTTATCTGGCTCCTGTGGCTTAGTCTCTACCTAAACTCTTAATCCTCCCTTTGTGACATAAATCCAGTCGCTGTGGAAATCATTCCAATGCTACTGACGGGGATTATAGCTTCATGTGGGCAACATGCAGCTAGAACAACAGATGAATACTTAGCTACCCAAGGTCTACAGCAGACAGTACTGAGAATAGAAATTATAGAATGACAAAGTTGCACCTGCAATAGAACTATTGTAAGACTATTGTTACCAAAGGTTGAGGCTGATATTTGGTATATGGTTTCTTTATTAGCTTTTCTTTGAACTATAGTTTGTGGGTTAACACTGTTAAGATATTTATAGGCATGTAGTAATTATTAGTAGCATATCTAGCATGGTAAGTAAAAGAACCTGCCTTGAGTATTCCTTGGCATGGGTATGAATTCCAAGTCTCTTACTTATAAGTGATAAGACCTTGGACCAAAGAAGAGCAATGATGAAAGTAGCATTAATTTTACAGGATTTTTGAGTTGAATGAGAATGTAATCCAATAATTTGTATTAAGTATCTAGCTCTGAGCTTGGAACATAGTGAGGACTCTAGACCATAGTTAGCATTATTGTTTGTGGGTCAACAATCATGTTACCCAAGTAAAGGTCCATTCTTCCTTAAGGTACTCTCTGTAATCTAAATCTGTCTTCATTCATTAATTTAGGCAACAAATGCAGTTGAACCTTATTATTTGCAGATTCCAGAATGTAAGTTTGTCAACTTGCTAAAATGTATTTGTAACCTCAAAATCAAAACTCATGGCACTTTCACAGTCATTTGTGGACATGCAGAGTGGAGGAAAATTTGAGTCCCCTGACTTGCATGTTCTGAACTGAGGTCCTGAGGTTGAATAAGGCAATACTCTGCCTTCTTATTTCAGCTCTTGTACTGTAAACAAATGTCCTTTTTGTGGTTTGTTTAGTGAGACATTTTTAGCATCTCCGTGCTTTTCATTGGTGATTTCACTGCTCTACATGGCCCCAAGAGTAGTGCTGAAATGCTGTCTAGGGTTGATAAGCACAAGAAGGCTTTGATGTGCCTTAGAGAGAAAATGCATGTGTTGAATAAGCTTCGTTCAGCCATGAATTATAGTGCTGTTGTACGTGAATTCAGTGTTAATGAATCAACGATACAGGAAAAAGGAAGAGGAAATGATCTGATCCATATTTGAGGCTGCTCTGGAAAGTGCTAAAGTAACATCATCTATAGTGCGTGAGGAAGCTATGGAAAAGATGGCAAAGTGGCTAAATTTGTGGATTCATGAGATGATGACTGATTTTTAAAAAGCACAGTGAACAGCATTGTGGTGAGGCTGAAAGCCAAAGAAATTTACGGCCAAATTACCCAAGGTTAGGAAAATGTGAAACGCTTCTTGCCTAGTGCTTAGTTAACAAGAAATACAACATATAGTTAGTTATTTGCAAGATATATATAAATATATATACACATATACTCGTGTGTGTGTGTGTGTGTGTGTGTGTGTGTGTGTGTGTGTGTGTATAAAATAAGGAGTCTTTAAGCAGAAATACACATAAAACAAAGTCAGTTGATGAAAATATTGTGACCAGAGGACCTCAAGAACCTAATCCTGTATTTCCCTTAGGAGCAATGGATCAGTATTCACTACTTCAGTGTTCCTGGTGACTTTTTACAACATAACTCGCACACTTAATGAGAACTGACAATATGTAAAATATTTAATATAAGAACCATCTACCAAATCCAATCTCTTATATAGGACATACAATTGCCAGTTACAAACACAAGGCGCCCAGTTACATTTGAATTTCAGATGAACAATAATTTCTAATATGCCATGCAGTACATCATCAGTATAAATATATCCTATTCAATATCTGAAACTCAAATTTAACTAGGTATCCTGCATTTTTATTTGTTAATTCTGGAAACCTATTTGGGCAAAACCTATTCTTACCCTACATATCCTCTACTTTTAACACTTTCCATATATTTAGTTTTTAATATAATAGGATTCTTAAATCAAAGGCATCAGTATCATCTTTTGCTGTTGGATTGACCATTTCTGACTCCTATTCAAAATCCTCCAGTACCTTAATATTGTATTCTTTCTTCCTTTAGTTCACAGGTTGAAGCATAAGTAAAATGTACAGTTTTTTAAAGTTTGTTTTCCTTGAGCATTTAACCAAAAATAAAAACAAAAAGGCAAAATATCAACCTTCCTCCCTGCAAGAGCACTGTATTGAAAAATAGGCTGTAAATCTAAAGGGTTAATCTTATTTCTCAAAAATTACAAGTCATTATATACTATTATCTTACATTATTCTAAATACAAAAATGTTAAGATTGTCCACCAATAATGTCACAACTTCTGTATAACTGGTTCTCTTTTAAAACATGATACATAACACACAGTCATCGAGTTTACTAGCATTAATGTGCTAATTCTGATAGAGAAGAGAGCTCCATCACTTGCTTTACCATTCAGGCCCTAGAATTCTTATTAGGGCCTTCTCTCATCTGGAAAGTGTTTTCACACAAGATTCCACTGGCAGCTTCCAGAATTAGGGTCTGATATATACACAGAGGGGATGGGCAACTATAATAGGCATTATTGCCATTCGCCATATCCATTTCCACTAGTTCCTGGAACACAAGAGGTTCTTGCTCTGCGGGTGACTTACTTTGGCCAAAAAAATCAGAGTGGAAGTGATGTGTGCCCCTTCAGGACAGAAGCATTTAAGTAAGTGCTGGTGCTCAACTATTAACTGCCATGGTGATTACAAAAACACTCGGTGTTATAGGGGAACCCTGAGAATGAAGTAGCCTGCTGCTAGCCAACACATGGAGAACTGTTGTCTGAGAGCAGAGGTTAGCAAACTATCAAATGTAAAATATGAAAATGACTGCTGTCCTTTCAGCGGGACAGTTGCTCAATGTTGCCATTCAGCTCTCAATTCTTAACATATTTACTATCTGCCCCTTTATGGAAAACTTTGCTAATTTCTTCTCCCAAGATTTGCCGAGACCCACAGCAACCTTGTGTGAGCAAGAAATAAACTTGTGTGAAGCAACAGAGACTTGCGTTATTTGTCATGGCTGCAGTTTGGACTTGGGTAACTCATTAGTGATACACTTCCCTAAGACTCAGATTTCCCCTTGTAAAATGGGTACATATTCAATGAGATAATATTTGTGAATATGTAACTATTAGTCACAGATAATCCAGGATGAAAGACTGAATAGACCATGGTGTGTCTGTACTGAAGACAGGTAAAAAAGTGTATCGATTATAAAATGGTCTCCTATCTGCTTCACAGTTTTGCCAAGGTCCAACCTCATCTACAATAACCTAGCCAGCAAATGTTTAAACTCTTCTCCTTAAGTATCACTTCTTAATTTTTCTAACACATCTTCTTTCAGTTTAATATTTGGGAGGCACTATCCAACAGGCACATTTCCACACAAAATTAAAAGTAAAAAACAAACTACCACTCATTTTTTACATCAACTTTGACAGTCTGAAAATTCAGGGGAGAAATCACATGAAAATTTTGCAAATGAATTTCTGTCCTATAAATAAGCCTGTGGGACTTCAAGCCCTGATTCCTTTAGAGAAGAAATTTTCCTCACCACTTCTGGTTCTCTGCCTTACATAAGATGAGAGATTTTCTACTGGGTATAGTTCCTGGGATTGATTTTTCCCCCAGAGTGCTATTTCTCTTGAGAGGAGTCTAAATCAAATGACTGCTCAGAATTTGGGGATTTAAACATTTTAGAAATTGCCTTCTTTGACTCCAAAGCCCAATTCCAATTCTCTTTACATTTTCAGGCATAGCATTCATTTCTAATTAAACAATGCATTGTTCACAGAAAATAATACAGATTGATTTTCATCTTACTTGTAACAATTTACTGACTATATATGGAAAAGTTAAAAATATACAAGTACAGAATAAAGTCCTCATCTGAGGAGAGGACACCGGCATCCCTCAAATAGTACAGAAAATGTGTGTAAAGTGGCAGGAGGCTCTTGTTAATAGGAGAAGGCATCACAGACTTGGAGTGAGGTCATTGCCATTTATAGGTGTAATTTATAATACATGCACATGGATTAGTTTCTTAGGTGTGACATTTTGAAGGAGGCTTTCCTGTGAGAGGAGATGGGGCAACAGTTTTGGAGAAACAGGTTAGGATTGCTGTTGCAAACTTCATGTTCTTAATGCTCAGTGTCTATTTTTAACCAAAACACGTTCTATGCTCTTTAAAAAGTGATTATATGGATCCTCTTTCACTGTGGAAGAACAAGCTTTTCATTGTGGAAAAATGATGTTTAAAAGGAACTATTTAAAAAATATTTCTAACCTGTATTGGCTAGTTTACATTTTATTCCAAATAAAACATATGAGTTAATATATTGAAGAAAGGCTCTGAGGATGCAAAATAGTATATGCCCACGGAATATTAAGTAATATGCAATTATTTTCTGACAATTTGGATGTTTTTCATGTAAAAATGAGTTTTCTCACTACTTCATAAAAGCACAAATTGAAATATTCTCCTAGCAGCTGGTGGGTATTACATGCTGGCCCCAAGTTTTCCTCAATTACTCCCTAGTCCAAAGGTCTGAAGCTCTGAATTTACTCACTGACCACAACCTCCACATCACCCAGGGTCCAGTCCCTCCCTCTGAGCTTCTAAGTGTCTTACTTTCTTGCTCTTCTTTAAGTACTTTCCAACCCTGATCCCCTTTATCTGGCAAATCACTTTGTCCCACAATTACTCTCCTGCCAGCACCTCAGCTCCTTTTTTTTCATGCCTTTCCTCCCCATACCTGACACCAAATACTAACCTGGAGTCACCTGCATCATCTATCTTATCTGCTCACTGTGGGCTTAGGTATGTGAAAGAATGCCAAGAAATAAGAGGATGTAGCATTAAAACCAGAGAGAATGACAAGCCCTAAGCACTGTGGGCATTGAAGGGTGATGACTTCCCACTGGAAAAATCAGCCAACGTTTCATCAGGGAGGAAGCTTTGAAGAGTGGGTAAGATTTTCAGTCAAAGTTGGGAAGATACTGGCAAAAGCCCATGCAGACTCTTATCTTTGTGTGGACCTTGAACGTTAAAAGCAATTATATTTTGCCATACTAAAAACTCGATTAAGTCACATATGATTTCTTAGCACAAGAAAGGAAATTTGTGGCTGTGATAGTCAAACATGAACAAAACCAGAAAAAGAATCAAACAATGAGCGATATATTCATTTCCTTACTGAGGTTAGAAAGAGCTGTCTGCTTAGCTCACTTGGATAGATCATGGTGTTGGTAACACCAAGGTAAAGGTCAAGGAATAAAAATGGTGGACTAATGGGTACAAAACTATGCTATCTACTTTAAGTGAATCATGGTGCAGTGTTTGTGTGTCTTGAAACAACATACTGTACCCCACAAATATGTGCACATAAATGTTAAAATAAAAAAAGAAACAAAGAGCTAGATCCTTGTGCCTGCTTTGCTAAGTGTCAAAATTCTGCATGTTATCCCTGCATCCACCAACCAATTTGCATTTCCTAACAGTGTCCAGATTTTTCATTCAGGTGTTCACCACTACCTCAAGCAGTAGAAGCCAACCCCAACCCCAGCACAAGTGTGGGTCCTCACTGGCTTAAACTAATGACTACATTCTATCCCATTGCCTATTGTAATACTGGCATTATGTCAGAAGGCATGTGCCCTAACTCCATCCAGTTTCAGTACATGCTCGTAGGTAAGAACAGCAGTCTTTTCTCAGCAACTGAATGCCAGTTTGGAAAATTGAAACCCCAATGGCAGCAGCAGACCATGACCTTGATAGACTATTCAAGTGCTGTCTAAGGGCTTTGCCCTTTGGCTACAACAGGAACTTTTAGTTTAGCATGAATTTGTATCTGTGATGAACTAAACAAACGTGTAAACTGTTTTCTTTATTTCTTGAAACCAATATGTCACATACTTAACGATTCCATAAGAATCACTTGGGATAGTCAGCTGAATTTGCTCATAAGTTGACTTTGCTGGAAATTGTAGCTGCCTTTGCCTTCAAAAATATGTGTGTATTTGTGTGTGTGTGTGTGTGTGTGTGAGTGTGTGGTGTAAAGAAATTAAGGATTGTGGACAGCACTATATTAACTTTTGTTTCCCTACTCTAGATACATTCCCAGGATCAATAAACAAATGCTGAATAAATAAACACACAATTGAATAAAAAATAAAATTAAAACACAAGGCTTTCTACATAGGCACTTTAGATCATCCATCCTAAATTCTAATAATGTTTTTAGAATGCTGACAAATATTCCAATTTAAGGGAGCACTTTAATGGTCACGAAATAGTCTCCAATTAGCAATGAAGTTTTAAACAATGAACAGATCAAGGAATACCATAAAGAACGGACACATACATTTCTACAAATGGAATAAGATGTTTTAAATGTCATCCTTCGGTGTTTGTAGGTATATCTAAGGTATCAAATAGTGCACTCTCAATTAAAAAGGCAGCATGACTATTTTATTTAAGAGTGCACTGAGAGCTCTATTGTCAGGGACACAAGCAGCTCAAGTGACTCGCAGGAAAGAACCAGAAGGTGGGAAAGTCACACAAAGGCCAGAGCTGGACAACATTTGTTCATTAACTGCACAGGCTGTGTAACCATTTGAGGGAACTCATGTAGAGCAGAACAAGGAGAAACAAATTGTAACATCTGGAATAAACATGGTAGCCAGCAGATGAGATTTCACATCTTGAAACTATCCTAGAGGTATGGACAACTGGGCAACTGGCCTAAGCCTTTCAGTGAGACAAGGAAGTGTTAGTGGTATAGAAGGAGATGACACTCTTCCTTCTAATCAGTTCTAAAAATGTAGAAACTTTTGAGCACTGTATATCCCAACACACCTAAGATGATAGGTTTACCCTCCTCTTGCCCTCCAATACACCTTCTTTAGGCAGAATTTGGTTTGAACTACATCCAGAATTCCCTAAGGACAGTCCTGGCTCTGTGGGATACAAAGGAGACTTCTGCAGTGACCATTGATTCATCTCTTTGTCATGATCACCATCACTGACTCTCAGGTTCAGAGACTGCAGGGTACAAATTAAGCTCATATAGAGCTTTGTGGTCAAAGATGCCAGCTTTGCTTCTCAACTGTTTTTATTTGAATAATTTATGGGCCTGATATGTTATCATTTGTCTTTTAGACTCAAACTGTATCAACATTGTGTTTTTTAACATAAATGTTTGTTTTTAGTCTTTTCTGTGTTAAACAGCCATACATCCCTGTTAACTGACCAGGATTCCCCAGCATATGGAATACCAGACCTTCTCTCTTTGAAATACAATTTCCTTTTGGCTTTTTGCCCAAACACAGTTAAGGAGTATTAGCTCCCAGGCAGACCTCATCGTCTTTGACTTAAATACAGTAAGAAGTGCTGATGCTTCTATTTCACTAATATCTTTGTTCTGTAATCCTTTATTTTATGACCTACCCCTGGTTGCTCCCTGAGCTAAGAATTTGCTGTTCATAAAGGAGGGTGACAAGTCTCGTCACATAATGATAAAGAAAATGGTGTTACTTTAGCTTTCACATGAGCAATCAGAACGCAGTATGAATGTAGATGCTCTAGGCTACTATCTGATCCAATGTGAAAGTAAAGCATTATGCTTTCATCCAACATGAGAAAAATCTAGATTTTTGTTGTTTTAATCTTTTACGCATAAAAGAGGCACAGACAAAATCAACTACAGAGAGTCTTGTTGGAACGCCGTGATGGCATCAGTGTTATCATTTCATAAGCTTTTAGAGCTCTCTCTGGATTGACACACCAAAAGCACATTGAAAAGAAATTCAGTTTGGGTTGGTGTAATAATTCTCAAATTGCTTAGCAATGTTCATATCAGGAAGAAAAAAATGTCAAATAGGAATTTATTTTTTCCCTAACAGACCCCATCTCATTTATTATATTTAGCACATACTATTTTTATAATTAATCCTCTGTGCCAAGAACACTTTTATTTCATTTTATTTTTTGATGCAGTAGATCTACATTTATTAACATGAAAAAGGTCAATAATACATTTTAATGAAAAAAGCTTGCAGAATAATATGCACTATATGTTTTATTTCTTATAAATAAGAAAACCGTATATATGTATGTATTGCAAAGTATATAGAAGGATACACACCAAATTTTTAACAGTAAGAAGTAGAATAAGAAATGAGAGAGAAACTTTCATGTTAATTTATGTATTTTTTAAAATTTTACAGTGGATTTTCTTTAACAACAATAGCATGGCTTTCAAGTTAAACAAAGAGAGGGAGAGAGAAAAATTTTAAAGAAGAAAAAATAACTGTGGAAGATTACACGTCTTTTTAAAATTTTTATTTATATTTATTTATTTACTTACAGAAGCATTATTGATTATACATATTTGTGGGGTACAAAGTTGACTATCAATAGTTGTGTGCAGTATGTGATGGTCAAATCAGGATAGTTAGCTTGTTCATCATCACAATACATATAAACAAATAAACAATAAAGAAAGAGAGAAAGAGGAAGAAAGAAACAATAATCACAATAATATGTTGGACTTATAGAAGGAGAGAACAGAACTGTATTGACTAGAAGTGGAAAGGGAGAGAGAGGGTGACCGGGAGAGGGGGGGTAGTTAATGTGAAATTAATGAGAAATGGGTTAACGTATTCCAAGCCCTCTTGTAAATACTTTACAAATATTAACATATTAAATCTTCATAAGAACTATATAGAATAGGTTCTAAATTACCACCAATTTTTACAGACGAAGAATCTAAAGCACAGAGAGGTTAAGTAAGTTGCCCAAGGTCACAGGACTTGTAAGTAGCAGAGCCAGATAGTCTGGCTCCAAAGTGTATATACTCTCCCACCAAAATAAGTTTTCTCTATAAAACATCTGTTTAATATAAACCCCGGCCTTTAATACCTTTGATTCACACTAGCTAAATTTTGTTAAGAAAGAATAATAGTGGACCAACTTCAAAACATGGACAAAGAAAAAATAATGCATATATAATATATAGTGCCTAAATTATATATATAATTAATATATTTATTTTTATTTTTTAACCTGTAAAAGCCTTGGCAGTGTGGTGAGGTGGAGAGGAGAGATTATAGATCTTTGCCTTTAAAATCTTCAATAAATAAACATGTTCAAAATTTAAATTAAATTTAAATATGAATTTGGCTTTGATAAGCTTCATAAATGACTACTATTGTTTCCCCTAGGTCATATGGATTTCCCTTGTTACCGTCTGTTTCTACAAAATGGAGAAAGAAAAGTACTTTGTTTTTAAACTACCCATACTCCTTCTCTCCTGAATCGTGCTGTGTTCAAACACAAATGGTGTGGTAAAAGAAAACTACAAAAGGACAGAGAAGATAAAGGATCAGAATAAACTCTATGACTGAAAAACTTTGGTCTCCTTCAACTTTCTGTCTCTTTCTAACCCCTTCTTCCCTCCAATTTTAGCTCTACACCCCTGTTACCTGTATCTGCTGTTCCCAGAGTCAGCTACCCTGCCACTTAATGCTGGGACACCCAGCAATGGACACTTCTGCTTTGAATCATTCCCTCTCTCTTTTATCTTCTCTACTGCTTTTCTCCTCTAAACTAAAGAAGGATCTCTTAAATGTATCCCTTCAGATGATAACAATATTGATAAGTTAATAATAACAAACATTCTACTGCTATGAGTATGTTTCATATGAGTACATTTCAAATCATATGATGCTATGAGTCTTGCATAATGACCTTTTAATCCTCATACCAGTACTTCCAGGTTAGGTGGGTGTTGAGCTAAGGCTGGGTCTGGAGCCCACAGACCTCTCAAGCCCATTCCAGACTGGGTCACAAACCCTTCACATGCCAGGCTGGGTCCCCAGATCACACACATGCCAGGTTGGGTCACCAGACCACTTCAAGCAGGTCTATGAGCTAGGTAACCAGCCAAAAGGTCCCTGGAGCCATAGGCTGGAAAGAATGGCTGCACGGAGTGGATGCCCGAGGCTGACCTCTGCCCACCTGCTTCACTAAAACTCTCTCTCTCTCTCTCTGCCTCTCTCTCAAGTACACAAGAATAGCAACAAAACTAAAAAGATAAATTGGCGCTCGCGTGTGCACTAACTCCACACACACAATTTGCTTACAATGGACGTGCTGAACCATACCCAACTGGACCTGAAGTGAGGGCCCTGACCAAACCGTTCTATTTTCCCAACAATCCACCCCTTCAGGGTCCTCACAATCTACGCATTCAGAATCTTCTGTGATGTTCCCTTAGCGAGAATAAATGACCTCTACATTTACACATTACACATTCCATCCCAGTCCCAAAAGTCTTTAGCTCATGGCAGCACCAACTCAAAAGTCCAAAGTCCAAAGTCTCCTCTGAGATCAAAAACAAAAGTCCTTCCAGCTATGAACCTGTAAAGAGTCAAAAACAAGTTTATCTACTGCCAAGATACAGTGGGACAGACACTGGGCACACATTCCCATTCCAAAAGGGAGGAATAGAAAGGAAAACAGTCCCCAAACAAATCCAAAACCCAAACAAGGCAAATGTTAAGCACACTGGGGCACCGGAACCCCTAAAGCATTGGGCAACCTCACTTCTACAGCTCTGCCAAGTGCAGACCATTGAGCTGCCCTGGTGCCTGTGGCTTTTCCAGGCTGGCACTGCACACTGCCAGCAGCCCCATGGTTCTGGGCTCCTGGTGACAGTCCCACCATCCTGGCTCCACTAGGCATTTCCTCAGTGGAGGTTATCTGTGGGGGCTCCGACCCCACTTTTCTGCTCCACACTGCTCCGTACATGACCTCCACAGCTGCTCCACCCAGCAGCAGGTCTCTGCCTGAGTTCCCAAGCTTTTCCATACATCTTCGGAAATCTAGGTGGAGGCTGCCACGCCTCCACTGCTCTCACATACTGCTGTCCTGCAAACTTTACACAACATGAATGCCACCAAGGTTTTTGGCTCTTTTTCTTCAGAGGTGCTGAGGCAGGATTGCTCTAGCCAGAGTGGCTGGGATGCAGGGAGCAGTTTGCCGAGGGCAATGACACCTCAGGTCTGCCCTCCAGGACAAACTCAGTTCTCCTAGGATGGGAGGGGCACTCTCCCAAACTTCTCAAATGCTCTCAGGGCCTGTGATGGGTGGGGCACCTATCCAGACTTCTCAAATGCCTTTAGGCATTTTCCTATTGTCATGGTTTTTAGCATCTGGCTGCCTCACCTTCAAGATAATGTCTTTAGCAAACAGTTTATCTGCTTCACCCTTGTGTTTTTTTCCTCCTGCTCTCTGCTTTTTTACCAGATGGCCAGGCTGCAAATTTTCCAAATCTTTACTCTCTGCTTTTACATTCTGGCTTTTGAATTATTTCAATCAGCTTGGCTTACACTGGCTACTCACTCAGTCTCAGGCAGTTTTTTGCAGCATTCGCCCACAGTTCAAATAGCTGCATTTGCCCAGTCCATCAAGGAGTGGCTGCCCTGCCTCTGTGCACATCCATGGCTCTTTCAGCAGCCACTGCCTCAGAGACAGGCACGTAGTAACGGAGACTAACTTTTCCACCTTTTCACCAGATGAAAACATACTTGAAATTCTGCAGGGGCACCCGTCTTCAGGTCATCTGCCCACCTACATGTGGCACTCTTTTCTCAGGTTTTACGGCACCCGGCTGGCCATCAGGTTTAAGTGGCACCCTCCGAGCCTTTTGCCTTCAGACAAATGCAACATGTGTTTACTACTTAGTCTCTAGAGCACGTTACATCATCCAACCCTAGGTCTCATCACTGTAGCAGCCAGGGGCTCTCTCTGTTTCTGCTGCTTTACTGTCTCAATTTTTCATGCACAACAGGTCATGCCTGGAGACACACAGTCTCCCCCAAATCACCACTGGGTTGGTTGTCTTCCCTAGTGTGAGAGGCAGGAGTGGCCAGTTGCTGCACATCATCCTCCAGGACATTTATCCATGCTTGCTTTCTGCCGCAAATCTCGATCAGTTTGCAGTGTGGTGAGCAGTAGCCAGGCTCCAGTCAGCAGAAAAGTGGCCACCGGGCACCCCCTGCTGAAGGATAGCCACATTTCCTCCCCTTCCCAAGGGGTTTTGCATCGTGGTACCTGGTCTATGCTGCCTTGCAGTACAGTGTGCGGCAACCAGATCCCAGTCAACAGGAAGGTGGCCATGGCGCAGAGCATATTCACAAGGAGCCACAATTTCCTCCTTCTTCCAAAGGCTTTCAGCTCCTGTACCTGCTCAGAATCCTGTCACAGACTATGCCAATTGTGGTGTAATCCTGCTGTTGTCACCAATTTGTGGTGTAATTCTGCCCGACTATGCCAATTGGTCTGGCTAGGCTAAGCCCTGGAATCCTCACAGCACCAATTGTCTAGCGCTTTTAATCCTGTTCGTGATGACGATTGTAAAGCTAGGCAACCACCCCAGTTGTCGAGCTCTTTTACGGCTGGTAATCCTGAACCAACTGGGCCGATTGTTGAGCTAGGGCTGAGTCTGGAGCCCACAGACCCCTCAAGCCCATTCCAGACTGGGTCACAAACCCTTCACATGACAGGCTGTATCCCCAGACCACACACACTCCAGGCTGGGTCACCAGACTCCTTCACGCAGGTCTATGAGCTAGGTAACTGGCAAAAAGGTCCCTGGATCCATAGGTTGGAAAGCATGGCTATGCGGGGTGGATGCCTGAGGCCAACGCCCGCCCACCTGCTTCACTAAAACTCTCTCTCTCTCCATCTCTTTCTATCTATCTCTCTATCTCTCTCTGCCCCTCTCTCTCAAGAACACAAGAATAGCAACAAAACTAAAAATATACATTGGTGTGCATGCACACTAACTCCACACACAGGATTTGCTTACAATGGACGTGCTGAACCACACCCAACTGGACCCGTGGCAAGGGCCCTGACCGTACCATTCTATTTTCCCAACAGTGGGGAAGAGTGAAAATGTTTACCACTAATTAGAATGGCCACTGGCCACAAACAACAGGTAAGGCTGTTAAGTGTGCAGACTGCTGAATATGTGCCTTGCAGAAAGTGTGTATAGCATTTCCACTTCACAGAAGTAATTGAGTGCAGCAAGTTTAAGTAGTGTGCCTAAGATCACACAACTAGTTAGTGTCATATCCCAAAATTACACCAGGGTGTGTTTGACTTCAAGATGGTCTCCTGTACTATAGAGTTAATAGCTCTTTGAAAAGAGCAGTCAGCTGCCAAATATGTTTAGGAATCATTGCATATTCCATCTCCTCTTATGGATATAAACAGTATATATTAGCACATTAAAGGCTCTGAGATGCTCAGAAAAGAAACCTCTTTTATTTACTGATACCAGAGTTTTTCAAAGTTTGTTGGTTAGAAAATAACTTCTTCACATAGTACCCATTATCTAATAACACAGGTTTGGAAACGTGAGTCTATAAACACACTCCAGTTTCTTAAAAATATCTCTATTTTCCTTTGCATGTACAATTCCTTAAAATGTGATCTACTTTCCCTGTGTCATTTGCTCCCTCCCATTCACTCCTCAGTCTGGGTCTACCCAGCTGAAATTATTCCTATTGCACCATCAAGACAAATGTACTGCCATATCCTATAGACACCTTCAGGTTCTTTTTCTTTCTGCATTTCTCTGCTATACTGAAGATCAGAGATATCTTTTCTATCTTTCAAATTGTCTTGCTTGGCCACACTCATGCCAAAACTATCTTGCTTGCTGTACTTGGTTTTTAATGTCTTTTCTTCCTCCACTTGCCCTAAAGTGTAGTATTTCCCAGGTTTCCAGCTTTTGCTATTGTATCTTCTAAATTTTTACTTTATCCAAAAAGGATAACACAGAGGTTATAATGATCTCACCTATATGAGAATCTTTCCTAAGTCGGAATCTGAGCCCAGATCCCTTTCTTCACTGAGTTTCAGAATCATATATTCCATCTCCACCTGGACAATTATACTTGAAGGACTGCACAAATCTCAATCCTGACAGGTACAAAAACAAACTCCCCACTGTACCGCACCTCCTTTCTGACCTCTGTCAGACTGGCTCTTCTTGTCACTTCTATTTGCACTAGTGACATTGCCACCCATCTGTGGGGGTTCCACCACGAACCTGTGGGCCACTTTGCTTGCTGAACATCTAACAAAAGTTCTACTTTCTAAACATGATTGGAATACGTCTCAGGCAACCAAATTAATTATCAACCAAATAAACAAATTCAGAATCTGTCCTTTACCAGGACTCCTGCAACGAAACAATGACTAGTCATCCTGGCTCATGACTCAAACTCCTCAACTCCATCTTCCTAACACGAGATGTCAAAATGAGCCACCTAAACCCTTAGCTGGGTGAGTTATGCTTTTGGATAGGACAAAGGCTTATTCTGACACTCTCTGTCCCAGATTTAAGCGTTTTTTTCCACCTGTGCTTTTGTGCTTGCTGACTCCTCTCCCTTCCCTTCACCTGTCCTCCTATAAACTCTTCACTTAATTTTACTCCTCTTTAGACTTAGTCTAAGATTCATCTCCTTTACAAAGCCATCCATCACTGTTCCCACCCATCACCTCCAGGTGGGCCCTTCTTTGTGTTGCCATCTCAAACTGTGAATACTTCATTTCCACTAACATATTGCTTTTTAATATCGATCCATTCCTCACCGCACCATGAGTCAACTGTGTGTTTATTACATATGTCTGTATACATGTTTGTATATATTTATTTACTGAAGAATAATTCTACAATTTATTAGATCTTTGACAGTAACCTACAATGGATATTTGTTAAATATTAGCACATGTTTTAAATTCAATGTAAATTTACATAATATTTCTGTCACATCAATAGTCACCACTCACACAGAATTACCCAACCAGAGAATTTTGATGTAGTTACTACACTACAATTATCTATAATTCATTATCATTTTATTTATTACATACATACCTTTGATTAAATAGATTATAGGAGATCAAACAATATTTAAAGTCTGACATTGTTTTGAAAAGCAAAGATTCAAATATTAATTTGTAAATAAAAATGGCAACTCCAAAAAGTATAAATAGTAATATAAAACCTGCAAAGAGAAAATGGCTATGATAATATGTAATGAAAGATTATAATCTTAACATGGAGAAACTTGAGGCCATGTTATTCTAAGCAAGAAATTTTAATGTGCCCAAAAGATGGTTATAGCATTACTTAGGGAAAAATCTTTGAGATTATACACCTTTTGTCAAACAAATTTCTGCAAGTGAGATTACAAACAAATACCAGTGAGACACATTGCAAAAGGAATACTGACACGTCTTATTTGACCTACAGAATCTGCTTGACAACCATCAACTAA
This sequence comes from Cynocephalus volans, assembly GCF_027409185.1. Taxonomy (NCBI): domain Eukaryota; kingdom Metazoa; phylum Chordata; class Mammalia; order Dermoptera; family Cynocephalidae; genus Cynocephalus; species Cynocephalus volans. Next base: position 19,047,130 of record NC_084466.1, read on the forward strand.
ATCTTAGATTATTGAAAAACTAAAAATAGCTTCACTTCCTAAAGTAACAAAAATCTCCTACGGAACAACGGTGTCTGTTATTAAAAGGATGATGGTGATGTAGAGAAGAAATTAGGTTTTTACCCCAAGCAATGAGAAAATAACCAGCAAAAATATTGCTATGGCAATCTCCAAAGAAGACAACAAATGCTGGATCCACAGGGACCAAATTTTCTCAAAATTTTTGTGAAATTTTAAAAACTTTTTTAGAAAAGTACATCTTTTCCCAGAGTTGAGTTAACACCAATTTGCTATAAGAGTCTAGAGAAGTTTAAGAAAAAAAAAAAACCTAAATGATTCAAAACCAATAGTAAAGAATACACTCTGGTGAATATTCTGTTTTTCTACACAGGTAAGCCTTGTGATAGTCATATACAAGGGTAATTCAAAAAGTTTGTGGAAAAGTAGAATTAAAAGATAATAAAAAATAAAAAATAAAAAAAACAGAGATGATATTAATCTTTCCATTAACTTTTTGAAGACCTGTCATACAGGGCACACAATGTAACTCATTTCCAAATAAGAGTTTAGGGCCTTTGATGTGCTAGGAAGAAACTTAGTCTGACATGGTATTAGTCACACTGATGATCAAATTAACCCACTGTGGGCTAATATCTTAATGCAACCACCATTTAGAAACATTGTTTCTGCCATGAGCTGCATTCTTTCTGTCAAATAATTGATTAAAATACAAAACCATATATGACCAAACATTATTTGGGGGATTTATTAATTGCTGAATCACACCAAAAACATATGTTAGCAAACAAATTAGGGAATAGCAATTCAATTTTAAAATATAATCCTTGAAAATTAGAATTATTTGCAGATATGGAACCAACATAAATGTCCATCAACAGACAACTGGATAAAGAAAATGTAGTATATATACACAACGGAATACTACTCGGTCATATAAAAGAATGAAATTCTGCCATTCATAGCAACGTGGATGAACTTAGAGAAAACTATGTTATGTGAGATAAGGTAGGCACAGAAAGAGGAATACTGCATGTCCCCACTCATAAATGGGAGCTAAAAAATAAAGAAGAAAAAAAGAGAGAACACAGTAATACATTGAACTTCCAGAATGAGAGAACACAAATGTGTTTATTAGAGGGGGAAAAGTGGGAGGAGGAGGGATTAGGGAGAAACTGGTTAATGTACATAAGGAATGAATAAGTTTTATAATATGAATATGCCAACTATTATGATTTGATCATCACATATTGTACACAAATAGTGAACTCTATACTCCACAAATATGCATAATTATGTTAGAATTTAAAAAAAGGAATTATTTGCAGTACAGCATAGGTCCTGCACACAGATTAGAAGTTTATTATTAAAAGTCTTCTAAATATTATTGAATGAATGGATGAATACATAGATGGAGAGAAATTCTCAGGAAGAAATTCTCAGATATGGGCAACACTTCAAAATTGATCTAAAGATTGAATGCAGTTCCTATTAAAATCCTTGCTGCCTTTTTTTTTTTTTTTTTTTTTTTTTTTTTGCTAAAATTGATGAGCTGGTTCTAAAATTCACATGGAAATGCAAGGGAACCTAAACGGCCAAAATGATCTTGTAAAAGAAGAACAAAATTGCAGAACTCAGACTTCACAATTTCAACTCTTATTACAAAACTTCAGTAATCAAGACAACGTAGCACTGGCAGGAGGGTAGACATAGACAATAATGGAATAAAACTGAGAGTCTAAAAATAAACCCTGACCTATATGGACAATTGATTTTTGACAAGGGTGCCAAAACCAATCACTGGGGAAAGTATAATCTTTCCAACAAATGGTACTAGCACAACTGAGTATCTATATACAAAAGAGTGAAGTTGGACCCCTGCCTTACACAATATACAAAAGATATCTCAAAGGATATAACTATAAGATCTGGAACCTAAATATAAGAGCTAAAATTCAGAAGAAAACACTGGAATAAATATCCCTTAACCTGGATTAGGCAATAGTTTCTTACATATAACACAAAGTGACATGAGAAAAAATATAGATAAATCAAAGAGTCCATCGAAATTAAAACATTTTTGTGCATCAAAGGACACCATCAAGAAAGTGCAAAGACAATCCACAGAATGGAAAAAAAAAATATTTGCAAATTATAGATCTGTTTAGGGGTTTGTATTCAGAATATATGAATAATTCTTAAAACTCAAAAAGACGACTCAGCTAATTAAAAAATGGGCAAAGAATCTTAATAGACATTTCTTCAAAGAAGATATACAAATGACTAATAAGCACATGAAAAGATACTCAACATGATTAGCAAATCAAAACTACAATGAGATATCACTTTGTAACTACTGGGATGGCTGTAATTAAAAGGACTAATCATAAGAAGTATTGCTGAGGATGTGAAGAACTGGAACCTTAATACATTGCTAGTGGCACTTTAAAGTGGCACAGCTGCTTTGGAAAACCAGCTGGCAGCTTCTAAAGGGGTTAAACATAGAATTACCATATTATCCAGCAATTCCACTCCTAGGTATATAGCCAAGAGAAACGAAAAAAATATGTCCACATAAAAACTTGTAAACAAATGTTTAGAGTGGCATTATTGATAATAGACAAAGAGCAGAAACAACCTAAATGTCTATTAACTGATGAATAGATGAACAAAAAATAGAGTGTTCATACAATGGAATATTATTAAGCAATAAATAAAAAGGAATGGAGTTCTTACATGTGATACAGCATGGATGAACCTTGAATGTATTATGTTAAGTGAAAGAAAAAAAGGGGAATTTATGAGAAATATATAGAATAGAAAAATCCATAGAAAAGAAAGCAGATTAGTGGTTTCCAGGAACTAAGGAGAGGAAGCAATAGGGAGTGACTGCTAATGGATATAGGATTTTTCTGGAGGCAAGATGATGAAAATGTTCTAGAATTAGTTAGTGGTGACTGAAGCACAACTGCAAATATACTGAAAACCACAGTATACTTGTATACTTAAAGATGATGAACTTTACTGTATGTGAATTATATCTCAATAAGCCTATTACTAAAAAAAAAAAAAAAAAAAAAAAAAAAAAATAATAATAATAATAATAATAATAATAATAATATGTTCTTGTTCCCCTACCTGTTTCTTAAATTTATCTGTATAAAATAGCTTGACAACAAAAGAAATAATTGGACTGCAAAACCCCAGTTAATAGTATCCAGCTCACAGTTCAGTTACAGCCACTTGTAAACAGAAAATATAAGATTAAAAAGATCATTATATTTTAATTAAAGAAGTGTAAATAGAGGAATCACCATGATGGCTTTTCATGTTGCATTGAGAGCAAAATTAAAGAAACATACTTCCCCTAAATCAATGTGTATATATTACAATTTAAAATGTTAATTAGTTTTCATTTAAGCATTAATGTCCCTTGGAGACAGTGACAAAAGCCACAGGTGGGAATGAAAGGAACACTGCTTATCAGAAATGAGGAATGTCTCTGTTGCCAAAGTAACCAAATTGTCTCATAAGAAATGTATGATTTGACATTCACTTATCAGTGTTTCCAAAATGCAATTCTTATCTTGTCTTTGTTGTAAATTTCATTTCCCAGTAATGACTTCACAGATTCCTCCCTTTATATGCATGTCTCATTTATTTCTGTTTCCAGAATGAATTAAACCAGGGAAACTTGGCCCAGTCTGTCTCTCTGTTTCACTCTCCATGGGAAATAAATTGATTGAGTCCAGAAGGCTGCTGTACGGCAATTGCTCACTCATTTTCAGTCTTCCACCTAAACCCTCTTTTACAATGATCCCAAATCACAGAATTGCTGATGGCAAGTGATCCTAGAGGGAATACAGCTCAGAGTACAAAAAAGATAATCAATAAATGTTTTTAAGTCTTCTACATTTTAATACTAATCATCTCTCCCCAACTTCCCAGTGTAGCAATGGTTTAAACTCCAATGGTGGTGAACTCGCTGTCTTATGAGATTAATCATTCTATTTTGAACAGCTCTAATTGTTAGAAAGTTTTCCTCTTATGACTTCCCAGATTCTCCTTTTGTCTTCTGTAGCCATATACAATCTTTCTATTATACTTCCACTATAAATATTATTTAGGTATGTTTGTCACCTTTAATGTTGCTTAGCCCTGTTTTTCACTTATATGTTTGTTTCCAGGCTCAGACTTTATACTTCTTGCTACAATTGTCAAATTGAGCTCATCCTTCAAGTTCCCACCTATGATTTTTGGATCTTGGTTCTTGGATCTTTTTTTTTACTTTGAACTATCCATGGGCTACCAAACTCACATTTTTTTAATTTATAGTTGATTCTTGACATATAATGCTCTTCCACTCCTCTTCCAAGCAGGTGTGCTCTTTTTAAACAAGATGTATCCTTATTGTGGTTGCAAGGTCTATGCTTCAAAGTCTAGATGTCATCTGGTTCAACTAGCCTTCAGGCAAGCAATTCTTTATGGTTTCCTCACTCTAGTAGTTTAAACTACAGTCCTGCAAGGAAAATTCTGCCTTTCTGATTACATCTATGTAGCCAACTAGAGAACTTTGTATATCTTTCTCTCTTAAAAGGTCCAACATACCTAGAATTTAGTAGTCTAGAGTCATTTCTAAGACAACTTCTGACAGTATTATTTGTCCTTTAAAGTACCAGTAGAATAGGTTGGGGTGCATGGTTTGGATAAGTTTTGGAAGGTACTCCTTCACATTTCAGGTACATTGCATGGAGACATATCTTTTCATAGAGATGTAATATAATTTCCCTTTTTTTAGTAATATCTCACTTATGTCACCACCACCACCATAACCATTACCACATCTCTCTCAGTTCCAGTACTGGGTGATCTCACTCTGAAATAAATTCTCCTTTATGGGCTGTGATTCAGAAGATCCGGATAAACACTATAAGGAGCAGGATTATTTTCAATAATTGTGCCTCACCTCCAGAATTTACTTGTTCAATTACAATCACTTTAGGGTTTTTTTGATAAACTATATGTACATCCATGCCAATGCAGCCCTGACAGAATGATTCACTCTACTCTGTTTCTGACTGATTTCTGAATGGGGATTTCAAATAGTCATTCATTCAACATGTACTTCTTGGGCACAGTTTGCATGTTGAGCTTCCTATCAGGCCTAGAGAGAAGACCTAAATAATACAGGTTGCAAAGCCTGGGTCATGTCTTATAGACTTTGACTACTGGAGACAAGAAATGTGACAGAAATCATACATTAAAACACTGAGTCTAGGAATCTGACATTTCTGGTTTGGTTCTATGATTTCCAAGCTGAATTTTCTAAGGAGTGAAATAATTTCTCGGTCCAGTTTAATCCTTCTCAATAGCTAGATCATAATAAATGTCCCCCAAATGTCCAATAACTGAGCTCTAGCTACTTTAAAACCTTCCATTTTGAAAGATGTAATGAGAAGAAAAATGCATATATTCATGAAAAAGCAATCCAAGTACCATTAAATATCTCATATATTAATAATTCTAAACAAGCAGCTCATATACAGTAGTATGTTATGATTAAAAATCTTCATATATTTTCTATTATATTAAAAAGAACACCTGCTGTTAAGGCTGTACTTACACCATGCATAAGAAACAAATAGTTAAGGATGAAGTAATTAAAGGAACTCTCAAATAGCAGCACCCTTGGAGAAAAATAATTTTACATAGAAAATAAGTTAGATTTTACTTATTATTTCTATTCCTAGCCCAGTACATAATAATTGTCTTCAAAAGGTTACCAAGTCTCAACCCTATAAATTATATACACATTTCCAAATGTTCCTCTGATTATATCCTTTTTTAAAAAGTAAATAAAACGTTTCCTTGTGCACTGTTTACTTATGATAGTTGAGTTAACTTGGTTTCAACAGTTCTCTAATATGCATCAGAAATGTACTAATCCAGTCATTTTCATTAGTTTTCTTTGGAAGCACGAAAACCAGTTTGAACATTATAAAAAATATGTCATTATCAGCCAAAATCAGAGGAAAGTTGCAAAATAAAAATTGCACAACAATGTCTCTAGCATTTAAATGCAGCTGTATTGCCCATAAAGTCAAGGGGAATCTTTGTTTCTCCCATTCATAGAAATAAAAGTTAACATGCTTAATAATTAAGGTAGCTACATATTTTAAATTAACCAAAATTATCTTTAATTCTGTAAGTTTGTGAAAAACTTCTTTTTTTCCAAGAAAATTAAATTAAAATTTTAAAATCTGGGACACTCTAAAATATTTTCATGTTTCATGAGCAAGAAATATTTAAATGTAAATAATGTTAAGTATGAAACCATTGGGAATGAATCACACACTTCCCAGTAATATTTATAGCTAATCAGAGAAAATGTGAGATGTTATTCATCAAAACTTTGCTCAGAATATCTAAATATGGTTCTTATAGCTACCATAAAACAATGACCATTGATTTTAGCTCATTTAGAAACCCAAGTGCATTATAACATCACATTAACGTGAAAATCTTTAGATGCTAAAATTTTCCGTACATTGAAGGTCTAGGTCTCAGGAAAATAGCCATGTTTCATAATCAGATATTCATATTTGGATATACGGTATTTTTAATCTTCTGTGTTTATATACCCCAGTATTTTATTTCCACAAGTGTTCAGAAAGAAAGATTTATCATTTTTAATAAATAAAGTAATTGTTTAATATTGGATAACTAGTTTTAAGGGCACTATAAAAAAGAAAAGGCTCTAACCAACATGCCTTGAAAAAATTATTTCTATTTCTCACATGCTACAGCTATTTAGTGATAGAAGTGCAGAGAGTTTGGAAAAAGCACTTACAGTAATCAGCAATTGTGTACCACAAACTTTATTGACCAAGATAATTCAAGTATGATGTAGCAAAAACTTATCGATGACTTTTATGTAAATTGTGTTTCTTTCAGAATACTGCAGTTCAGTTAGATTGTTATTTGAAAGGTTGGTCAACTGCTCATTGCTCGTTTCTTACCATAAAAAGCTACCGATATGCCAATGGATGACTGACCATGGGGCTAAATCAAAGGTAGAAACATTCTTCTTAAAACCAATGACTACATCTATAGTGCTCGCTTGCTTACAAAAAAAAAAAATGAATGTCATATTCATTTCTAGTCATAGAGTAAGTGTTCAGAGGGACATCCTTTTCCAACATTTATTTTCCTATTACATCAATAGTTTAAAATGTGTTGCTGTCTCATCATAATGTTCAAAGTGGCAAAATGTACATTAATATTCCTGTCTGGTTGGGTTTTCCCATGAAATATGGAGAAACTATATTAGCATGACAAAATCTGTCAGGTGACTATCCCATATAGTTTAACACTACTCATATATATTTAAGAGGACATGAACAAGAGAATACTCCCATAAAAAAAATCCTAGTCATTCTCAAAAGCATAACAAATAATTCTCCTAGACTATCTTATTAGCGGTATCATGAATTATACAACAGAAATGTTTGTTCAAACTGTTTTTTTCCTGATAAGAAACACTGCATTTTAAAAAGCAACCTCTATTTTAATATTTAATACCTCAGCATATCTAGATCCCCAAAAGTAGCAGGCTATTTAAGAAAGAAATGCACTTCTTATAATGTTAAAAGCATTTCTGGCATTTTATATTATCTGCCTTTTAATGACTGTATTTTCCTAGCATTAAAAATGAATTAATCTCTCTCTCCCTAAGTACTCTGTTGAACATGGTGAAAGAAGTAGTTCAACAGGTTACTTTCCCCTGCAAAGCCATATAGATTATTGTCTCTCTTTGCATATTTGGTTTAAAAGCAAAGCATCTGACTGTGCATCCAACTCAAACCTCATCAATTTTACAGGGTTTAGGAGATCCAAGTTTTCCTTATTTCCCATTGAATCACTGACTCTAGGACAGAGTATTAAAATACAAATGAAACATAATTAAGGTACCATCTATACAGCTCCATTCAGCAGAAAAGTTTTTTCCTCTACAATTTAAAAGTAAAAGTAGTTTAAGTAATTAATATTAATAATTTGGAGTAGTCTACAAGAAATGAAAACAATTATCTCTCATCATTTCTCCAAAGTTACATTAGAGTTTTTAGAGATGTTCATTCTTGCATTCTGACATATTTCAATCATCACAGTGTTTGTAATGTATTTATTTATTTATTTATTTTTGCAGGATAATTTTCATTTAATATAAGGCAGTACTTTATATAAGAATGATAAATCCTGCAAGTCTTTTCAAAAATACTAGAAGAATAACTTGATAATTTATACAGTTTGTATGGGATTTCCCTTGTTTTCTTTTGGCTACCATCTTTGTAGATACATTTTGTTTATTGAACTGTGCTGCTTTCTCCATGGTTAAATTATATTTGCCTTTCCTTTCTTACATCACTTTTTTTTTAGTTTTGTTTTTTTTAAAACTTTTATTTATTTATTTTTAAAAGAAAATGTAATTTTATTAATATTAATTTTTGCATTCTATAGTGTTGTTGTCACTGGGCTGGTTGCATGTGTTGGGGGGACATGGCTGAGGCCCAAGGGCCCCCACCACCCCGGCTTGGGAGAGCCCAGGGTGCTTCCTGTAGCTGCTCAGTGGTTGCCACTGTAACATTTAAATCACACTGACTGAACAATAGCATCATAGTGGAAGCGTGTTTAAAAAATGGAGTAAAAAGTTCCAGTCCCAGTTAAGGTAGGAATAAACACCTACCATCATGTCTCTTTCTGAATGCAACTATGAAACCTGGACAGACTGCAAGAAGTAGTTATTAGAGCACTCTTTAAAGTAAATAGTATCAGGCACAGTGAAGAAGAAAACCAGAATTCAAAATTCCATTAATCCAACGGTAATTTTTTTGTAAGTTTTCCTTTCTGGTATTCCCTGGGCTGAACTCGACACACTGAAATTCCATGAACGTGGGACTAACCTTTGTTATAGTTGCACATATGTAGATTCATGTCTATTAAGCATACCAAAAGTTTTGAGAACTGAATTAATAGGGAGACTACAACACAGGACCTAAGCTTGTCCTTCGGTGATACACATGTAGGACAGATAACTGAAGTGGCATTGGGACTGCAACCCACAGAGCATTGGGTTGCAAGTTGTAGCCTACATCTAACAGCTCAACCTAAAAACAGAAATATGAGCAGTTTCTGTAGAGTTCAAAGATGACACAGAATCTCATGTAATATTCAAAATGTCCTGGATAAAATAAAAAATTACTCAGCTTATGAAGAACTAGGAAAGTCTCAATTGCACAGGAAACCAATAATACTGAAAAGAGAAATAGACAAATCTACAAATATAGCAGAAGACTAATACTCCTCTCAGTAGTAGATAAACCAGGTAGAAAGTCAGCAAGAGTTGAGAAGAACTGAAAATTACCATCAATCAACAGAACCTAATTGACATTTGTAGGTTACTCAACCCCAAAACAGCAGAATATACATTCTACTTCCATGCATATGGAGCATTTTCCAAAGCAGACTATATTCTGGGTCATAAAACAAATAATAACAAATTGTAAATCATTAAAATCATACATAGCATGTTCTCTGACCATAATTGAATTAAACCAGAAATCATTAACAGGAAAATAACATAAAATACCTCTCAAACACTTGGAAGTTAACAACATACTTCTAAATAATCTATGGGTAAAAGAGAAAATCTCCAGGAAAATTAGAAAATATTTTAAACTGGATAAAAATGGAAATATAACATGTCAAAGTTTGTGAAACGCATCTAAAGTATAGGAGGAAATTTATAGTGTTAAATGCTTATGTTAGAAAGGAAGAAAAGTCTCAAAATTTCCACCTTAACTAAGTAGAAAAAATAAAGTAAACAGAAAGTAGAAGCAAGAAAATAAGAAAGATAAAAGCAGAAATCAAAAGAATTGAAAAAAAGAAAGTGGAGATCAATAAAACCAAGAGCTAATTTTTTAAAAAGGTCAAAATTGATAAATCTCTGGAAAAACAAAAAAGAGAAGATCCAAATTGCCAATATCAGGAATAAAAGAGAACACATTACTATAGATCCGAAAAACATTAAAAGGATAATAGGGAAATATACAAACAACTCTATGCACATGAATCCAACAATTTAGTTGAAATGCACCAATTCCTCAAAATCTACAAACTAAAAAAAAATAAAAAATAAAAAATGACTGTTGATGAAATAGATAACACTGTGACCCTATAAATATTACATATTAAAGAAATTGATTCTGGGGAAAAAAAAGAATTTTTAGAAAAGAAATCTTAAGGTATAGATAGTTTTGCTGGAAAATTTTGCCAAACACTTAAAGAAGAAATAACACCAGTTCTATATAACCTCTTCCAGAAAATAACAGAAGAGAGAGAACAAGTCTTCAAATCATTTTATGAGGCTATCAGTTCCCTGGTATCAAGTCCAGACAAATATGGTACCAGAAGAAGAAGATGAAGGAAAAAGAGGAGGAGGAAGAGGGGCAGGGGGAGGAGGGGGAGGAGGGGAGGAGGGGAGGAAGGGGACGAGGGGGAGGAGGGAAGGGGGAGGGGAAGAAGAACGTGAACTACAGTCTAATGTCTCTCATGGATACAGATGCAAAAATCTTCAACAAAAATACTTGCAAATCTAATCCATCAGTATATAAAAAGAATAAAAACCACAACCAAGGGGGTTTAATCCTGGTAATGCAAGGCTAGATCAATATTTGCAAATCAATTCATGTAATCCATTATGTTACATCTGAAAAAAGAAAAAAAAAAACCTCTTATGATTATATCCACTGATGCAGAAAAAGTAACAAAATCCAATATTAATTAATGATTTAAGAAAATTCTCTCATCAAACTAGAAATAAAAGGGAATTTCTTTAACCTAATAAAGGGCATCCACCAAAACCCTACACCAATCATCTTACTTTATGAGAAAGACTGAACATTATACTAGCCAGTGCAATAAGTCAAGAAAAAGAAATAAAATCTGTGCAAGAATTTTTTTATAATCAATATAGACAAATCTGATTCTAAAATTTATATGGAAAGGCGAAGGTCTTTAAAAAGAACACAGTTGAAAGAATTACACTATCCAATTTTAAGACTTATGTAACTAGAATAATCAAGACCATATGAAATTGGTGGGAGGATATACACATTGACCAAGTACAAATGGCAATAAACCCAGCCCTGTATGGCAATTGGAGTTTTGAGAAATATGCAAAAGCAATTCAAGGAGAAAGAATTGGACTTTTCAGCAGATATGTTGAAACAGTTGAATATCCAACATTCAAAAAAAGAAAAAAAAAAGAACACTTAGGTAAATTTCACATCTTATGCAAAAGCTAACTTAAAATGGATAATAGATCTAATCGTAAAATGAAAAACTACAAAACCTTTAGAAGAGCACAAAGGAGAAAATCTTTGTGACCTGTAGTTAGACAAAGATATGACACCAAAAGCATGACCATAAAAGAAAAGAAAAGGTAAATATGGCTTCATAAAATTGAAAAACTTTTGTTCTGTGAGACACTGTTAAGAGAATCAAAGGACAAAGTACAGACTAGGAAAAAGTATCTGTTAAGGACTTATATCTAGTTTCACCTCCTGAATTTAATAGTGATTATACAAATCTACATATGTGTTAAAATTCAAAGACCTGTACAACTACAAAAATCAAATTAGCTACATGGTAATTTAAAAGATAAGATAAAATAAGAAAAAGAAAATGAAATAAAATGAGTATATAGCTTTCATTTACATTGTATTTCTTTATAACTAAAATATACATTATGCATAACATCCAGCTATATTACTTTATTTTTGGTAAGGTCTGGGGTAAAGCTACATAGCACAAAATCTAGTCCTTTTAATATTTTCTCAGATCCCTTAAAGAATGATCTTAATTACTGTGAATATTAGTGGGGAACTAAGCCTAAAAACTTTGCCCTCTGAGAAAGCAAGAATCAAAACAAAAAGGTCTAATTAGTGTCATTTGCAATGAAAGAGGAGGTAGTTAAATGTTACAATGGTTTTCTTTGACACTTTACAACAACCAAGCTAAAATTATATTTTTGTTTAATCGAATGAAACTACCCTATCTTTGTGTAGTGCAAATGCATTAATTACAAGTGGTCCCAGTTAGTTTACTTTAGATATTAATGCTTCTGTTTGTTTAACTTACAGTCATTTCTGGGTTGACCTGTGCTCTCCTCTAGCACCATGGGCAGTTTGGCTCTGTTTGTTCTGACTGCTGTGAATGTGAACACTTTATATATTTTTTAAAATACACAGGATTATGAGAAGCTAATTAGCTCTTAAAAAATAATTTAAAAAATATTTCTTTCAAACTCCAGTCCCCAATCCAGAATTACAATTTACTTCTTTATTACAATAAGACATATAAGCAAATTAAATCTTCAGGCTCTATGGGGTATTTTACCACAATGAATTTAGAACTATTTTTCACAAAAGAAATGACATTCAGAAGTTCGTACGGAGCATAGGAATAAAGGGAAGAAATTTCTGCTTTTGCAGCATAAACTCAATTAAAGTAAGTGAGATAATCCAAATAATATCTTTAAATTGAAAGCCCAAATTCATTCATTACAGCCCAATGGCCAGTAAGATGAAGACTAATTATTGAATATATTTGTTGTATATGTTGAAATACACTTAAAAGTTTTATTTGCCTCCACTCTTCTCAAGAGTTCTCAGATTAAACCAAACCTTCAGGTTCACAAATTTACCAAGAGCCTCACCTGGCATCAGACATTTAGAACGTTACAGGACAAGAATCACAGCTTGCCAGCAGGGAAGCATCATTCTTCTGCAGGATTCGCTACAGCAATCCGTACAGTTGCTCAGGTGCAAGAAGACAAGATGAACATCACAGGGTGTAAAAGCCACCCTGGTTAAAAGTCTTATGACCCATGGGAGGACATATCTATCAAAACAATCACATAGGCATAGCTTTTAGGGCTACCCTCATGTTACATAGTATTTGTAAGTCACCATACTCAGAGAAGCCTAGCATTAGGGCAGTACCATCAGATATTTATAATTCATTTATAATTCCTCTCAGTATGGATGCAATTTACCAATCAGAGGTCACGGCAGAAACAACATTGCTTAGTAACTTAGTTGGTGTACCACTCTTACCAGGTTATCAGGTGATCAAATGTAGAGAGTTAACCAAAGGTCAAATTCTCAGGCAGAAAGAGAGAAGATTTTAACATTTTGCTTAAGAGTTAATGAGTAGAAAGAAAAAAGGCAATTCTGCATATAGAAAAATGTTTAAGAATTGCATTTGGAAAGCATGGATCTGAACCCGAACTCTGTACCTTGACAGATAAAGAATATTGGGAAAATTATGTTAACCCTTCAACTTTCCTTTCTTCATCAGTAAAACTGGGATAATACTTGTTCTCAAACATTTATTTTGAGGATGATATCATAGGGAAAACTTGGATTTACTTAGTGGGTGGCCCAGACTTAGAGCTCAATTCATTTTAAAAGACAGATGATATCTGATATGATAGCACATTTGCTGTCATAAGATCCACAGTATTACTTGAACAGCACATAAGAACTGAAGCCTCGTTTGACTCTCCACTATCAGCCACTAGTTATTTTTCCCTTCCTATTCTTTCACTTACTTCTTTGCATACATGCCCAATTCTTGGGAAACAAGGACCATGATCATCACTTTAAAAATCCCCCTATGGCAGCCAGCTAAAAGCTCAATAAATTCCTGTTAAATAAACAATCATACTAATCAAATAAAAGTAATGAAAAACTAAACTGTACCATTTTATAAAAATTAATTCTTCTATAACATAAGTGCTGTAGTTTGAATGTCTCTCCACGCTCATGTTGGAACTTAACCCCCAATGTGGTGGTGGAAAGTGGGGCCTTCAGGAGGTGACTGAATCTGGAGGACTGTGCCTTTGTGAATGAATTGAACCATTCATGGTTGATGGTTTAATGGCTTGTCATAGGTGTGGTTCTGATGGTTTTATAAGGAGAGGGAGTGAGAAGCTTGTTTGCTCATGCCTTTCTCTCGCCATGTGATATCCTGTATCACCATGTGACCCTGCAGAGTTCCCACCCAGAAGGTCTTCATTAAGTGTGTTCCCTGGACCTTGGACTTCCCAGTTGCCAAAACTGTAAGAAATGACTTTCATTTCTTTATAAATTACCCAGTTTCAGACATTCTGTTATAAGCAACAGAAATAGCCTAATACAATAAGCAATATAGATAATAATTCCTAGACTCATTCATTGAGACCTAAACAATTAATATTGACTGACCATTACCAAGTGTCAGCAATGGTGTTAGGTGCCAGAAATGTAACTATTAATAGGCTAGACAAAGTCTCTTCCCTCACACAGACCTTACAAACCAGCAGAAAAGGGTGTTAAAAAATGAGTAAACACTGAAAAAATAATTGTAAATCATGTTACATTTGTGACATAAACAAAAGACCCAGGCAGAAAATATCCAGCTAAACCACTTTATATAAGGTAGTCAGAGATGGTAACACTTCAGCAGAAATTTGAGGGTTTATCCAGGTAAAGAATGGGAGAGAAAAGAGAGGTCAAGGCAAAGGCCTTAAATTAGAAACAAACAAACAAACTTGGTATGTTTGAGAATTGATAGACCATCCTTGGATGATGGCCTCTCAGCTTATTAATGAAAAAGAGGGGGAAAAAAAAAAATGCCTAGCAGTTTACTTATAAGGCAACACTATTTCCGAAGGCGTTCCAGAGTGTGGTTCAGGTTAATTAGATTTGTTGTCATTCAGGTCCTAACATGGTCTCTATTCCCATCAACAAAGTTCAACATTGGTACAGCATGGCATGCCAAAAATTACTAATGAGATGTCTACAATAAACTCTGATAAAGGTCTACTCTCAATAAGCAAATGACAGCTCTCAAACAGCAGTGATCTGAGCTGCACAAAAACCCTTTAACATTAAGCAGATCTGGTAATTTGATCACACTATGAACAGTGCTTTATTCCCAGATTTAATCCAGAACTGAAAGTTCAAACGCCCAGCTATGCCAAAATTTAATACAATCCATGTCTACCTGGTTGGTCTTCTGGTCTACCAGATGAGCTGTAGCCATATTGGCAAATTTCTATTAAACACGGATCTTTAGATATGTTTTTTTTCTTCTCTTCAAGTAAGTAACAATGCAAGAGCCTAATAATGTGGCTACCTAATAAAATGTTTCCATTCAAAGTAGGAGATAATCAGATATTTGCCTAAAATAGTTATAGATTATACAGCAAGTACTTTAATTTCTAACTTGAAAGTTGCCCCAGAATGTGACGGCTGGAGTGATTTATGCAGCAGAACATTCAGGTTGAAGTACAATGTATTTTTCATAAGCACCTGAAATTGGAACACAATTTATTCTACTTCAAACAAACAAACAAAAAAATGTCCTAATTCGTAAATAAAATGATTCACACACAAATTGTCATAAGCTGGGAAGGCTTTAGAGACGTGGTTAGCAGTATTTTAAAACCTTGGGAGGCAAATAGCAGGAACTAGAGCAGAAATGGGGCAGAGAACAGGGAAGAGGAAAGGGAAGGACATAGGTGAAACTGAGTCACTGCCAGGACCAGTGGAGTTGCTTTGTTGGGACTTCCCTTTGATTCGTTGCTTCTTATATGCACAGTAGGCATGATTATTTCTGCTTACACCCAGTATTAAGTTAGCTGATGTTTCTGTAATGTTTGACTCAAGTTGTTCCCATGCTCTTTCATTTATACGAACTCAGCATTTCTTTCGTTTTTCCTTATTTTTCAAATTTTATAAAATTTAAGGGGATATTTTTCTTACAACATTTACAGAAGCTAGAATCCACTGGAAAACTTAAGTTTCTTAATTTTTTCATTTTTAAAGTTAAATTCTTAAAATAGAAAAGAATGACCACTTCTTAAAAATGTGATTTTAAAATCTGCCTTCCAATCCTACTGTAACATTGGAGAAAAGTAATTCAAATATCTTACCGAAACCAGGGGCTTTTTTAGGTCAGTGTTTAAAAATGTGGTGTCAGTAGAAAATTTGCATTTTTTCCCAGTAATTTTCTGTGATAGGTTGGCAGTCCTGATTAGAGTCTGTCATTTTAAGGCATCTGAACCTCATCATTCTCACTCTGCTTTCTACATGCTCTATGAGTTCTGAAGGGTCTTTTCAAGGATGATGAAGGATGGAATCTTTCTTAAAGTATATTTTGAATCTCATCCAACAGACATGACACAATAAATCTTCAAGCCATTTCTGACCATATGTCACAACTCTTGAAAGCAAATGAAGGCTTTCACAGCTTTAAGGGATTACTTAACATTGACAGCTGTTAAAGCATTTATCCTGATTTTTCTTCTTTCTTTCCATCAAAAATATCTACATAAGATGTCATGGCTTGTGGGGTGGATAATATGTAAGATGCTTAATATATTATGTGATATCATATTAATTTCCTATGTTCCTTCATATTTTCCCATTTCTCAGCCACAAATCTCTGCACCAACTTTGCGCCCAGTCCTTAGGAATACAAAGATGAGATAATGTAAAGATGGGAATATAAAAAAGAGATGAAACAAGCATTGTATAAGGTTATGAAGGTATGATTCTAAAAAAAATCAATATAGAATCAGATTAGAAAATGTTGACTTGGGAAAATAAGGCTGGCAATAAAGATATCTAGATTTTTAATAAGTATGACTTGGGGCAAATCCTCAAATCCCTCCAAGCCTCATTGTCCTAGCTGATCTTTGAGATTTCCTGAAGTGTCCAAATTTCCTTATATCATTTTAAAAGACAATGATAGATTGAATCTATGTGCCATGGTTATACACCAAAAGAGTATGTAAGTACCCTTTTAGAAGTCTGTGAATTAGAAAGCTATTGTCAAAGGACTAAATTACCTAAACTTTTAAATACATTTGTAATTAAGGACAAATTACTTTTTATATTTAAAATTTCAGAAGGAAAACCTTGATTGCTGATTCAAGTCTCTAACCAGTGTAACATTTATTCTTTAATTTACAGTTTCCCTTTTTTTTTTTTTTTTGGCAGCTGGCCAGTACAGGGATTGAACCCTGGACCTTGGTGTTATCGGCACAACATTCTAACCAACTGAGCTAACGAGCCAGCCCTCAACCTTTTTTTTCTGCCTTCAAAAATCCATAGAAAGATCAACAGAAAATTCTGCACTGCTCAATAGTGACCTGATAGAAGGAGATCAGGATAATTCTTGATGTTGACATGGGAATATTGTCACTGAATATAGCTTAAGTGTGAGTGGTGGCTCTTTCCTAGGTAGGCAAAACTTTTAAAAAGAAATCGTCACAGACTTGTGCAGTTTGACATTGGCGAGATAAAGCAAGCTTGCAATGAACTGACAGTGGATTTGGACAGAGCTCAAAGTTCACACACTTGTGGCTGACAGTATGTGACCGTGCCAGCCGGTATCACTTCTTCAGACATATGCTGCATCAGCTCCTGTTACTTCCAAAGTTCTACCATCGATCAAACACAGACACAGATAAGAACAAAAAAGTTCTTACTATTGTAAGATTTTTTTTTCAGAGTTAATTCTTTATCTTTGGTTTATTGATCCAGGAAAAAGAGAATCATAACCAACTAGAAATAAAGCAGATGACATTAAAGAAATAGATTTACTTCTTTAAGGCACCTGGAATCTGTCCACAGGTAAATTTGTATGGGCTGACTAACAAGATAAATAGGTTTTTATTTAGCTCTTTTGCCACCTTTAGTTAACAATACCTAGTTCTAGTTTCCAAATATATCTTACCTGAAAGAATGGTGCTCCTATTACCACACTTTGGCATTCTTTACTGAACAGTAAAATGGATCATAAGAAAAATAAAGAACTTCATTGGTTTAAGATAAAAGTGAAGGAAAAGTGAACTATGTCTCAGTCAAGGAGACTGGGTTGCTGGGAAGTGCTTGTCTCTGGCAGAAGCTTCTGCATTGACCTAAGCTGGAAACACGGATGTGTTGGTTGTCTCTGTTCTTACTGAAGTATTCCTATTCTGATGTCTGAAGATCAATTTACTTAGAAATTCATAATGAAACATCGATGTGTAGTATTAAAAAAGAAAATGATAACTATATTTTTGAGGTGACCCAGAAATGGAACCAAATGAAAGAAATTCCCATATATAACCCAAGAGTCATAGATGCCATGTGTCCAAAACCAAGATTAAACTCATATATTAAGCAAAATAAAAGGAAAAATGTTTAGTTTCTCATAATTCTAGACCCATGTTGTGTAATACAGTAGTCAATAGCCTTATGTATGTTTTGAAAAGTTGAAATGTGGCTAGTTCAAATTGCAACGTGCTGTAAGTGTAAAATGCACACCTGATTTCAAAGACTTAGTACAAAAGGAGAAAGATTGTGAAGTAGCTCTTTAACATTTAAAAAAATATTAATTATACATTAAAGTGACAATGGTTTGGATATATTATGTAAAATAGCATATTATTAAAATAGGTGTTTCCTTTTACCTTTTTAAGGTGGCTACTATAAATTTAAAATTACATATGTAGCTTGCATTATATTTCTTCTATAGACATTACATTGCTAGTGTAGGCTACATTAGTGTGTCTCTTAAAGATAAGGATATGTTCTGAAAAACGCACTGTCAGTTGATTATGTCGTTATGTGAACCGCATAAAATGCACTTACACAAACCTAGATGGTATAGCCTGCTACTCACCTACGCCATATGTTATAGCCTATTACTCCTAGTGTACAAATCTGTACAGCATGTTACTACACTGACTACTGTAAGCAACTGTAGCACAGTGTTAAGTATTTGTGTATCTAAATATATTTAAACATAGAAAATATATTTTTCAGTTCCATTATAATCTTATGGGAACACCACTGTATATGTGTTCCATCACTGACTGAAATGTCATTATATGGTGCAAGATTGTATATGGAAAGTGATAACATATTAGGCAAAAGAGAAAGGCAATTTGTCTCTTCTAACCTCCAAATATGCCTTCAAACATTCACACTTACTTCTTACCTTTTATTTATTATTTATTTATTTATTTATTTATTTATTTTTATAAGATGACCGGTAAGGGGATCTTAACTCTTGACTTGGTGTTGGCAGCACCACGCTCAGCCAGTGAGCGAACCGGCCATCCGTATATGGGATCCGAACCCGGGGCCTTGGTGTTATCAGCACCGCACTCTCCCGAGTGAACCACGGGCCGGCCCCTTACCTTTTAATAAAAGGGTTCCATCCCCTCAAGAAAGAGACAGAAGTTGACTTTAGAAAGTTCCAGCAGTCATTAGGACCACTGTCATTGTTGATGTTAAAAATGGCTGATGTGGGGCTTTTTCAGAGCTTTAAGCAGACAGTGTCACTGGAACGTATCAACCAATGTTCTGAAATAAGCCTTAGCATGGAAACCATATAAAAGTTAGCTCATTAAATTTGTTCACAACTGGTTTTGATATACCAGGCCAGGAACCCATGGGAACCTGTTGACTCTGGTTTGTGACTGACAGAGAATTCACATGGAATCAGATGAAGACAGCACTGGCTGCTATCCTTCATGCTTGGGATAGTACTGGTGGACCAAAATTCCTGGCTCCAGAAATTTCTTCTCATCTCAACTGATTGCCTAAAGACATTAGGATATTTGTTTCATATCTTCTTATCTCAATGTCTATTCCATTTTTTTAGTCCTCTCTAAGGTCCTGCTTCCTATACAAATGATAGTCTTAATTCTGATGAAGTTTTCAAATATTCCCTGGTGATGTCACAGTGATGTCCATGGTGTTGCATGTGATATCATCTCTTGGAGAAAAAACAGGGGCAGGCATTTGTGTGGGGCTTATGACTGATCTCCTTTAGTGGAGGGCCTGCAGATGTATTTCTGTTTAGAGAGGCAGAAAACGGTAGTGGCTGAAACTCCAGCTGTAGTTTCAGTCTTCATGTTTTCTTTTTTATTGTTTGTTTGCTTGGGTTTTTTGGTGTGTATTGAGAACATTTTAACCCCTCTCTTCTAGCCATTTGAAAATATACACTACATTGTTAACTACAGACACCTAGCACTACTATGGAACACTAAAACTTATTATTCATATCTAGTTATAACCTTGACCCTAACCCTCTTTCTGTTCTTCCCTCCCTCCTACCCTTCCCAGCCGCTAGTGACCTCCATTACACTTTCTTTTTATTTTAGTATGTATGTATATATTTTTATTGATTATACATATTCATGGGTCACAGAACTGACCATCAGCACCTGTGTCCAAGTTATGATGATCAGATCAATATTATTGTAAGATTAAGAAATGCCTAATAAACAAGTTTCATCTCATCTTTTTGGCTTTAAGTGTAAGCCACATGTTAATGCCATGAAGCATGTGCCAAAGTATTATTTGTGTCCTTTGAAGCAATCTTAGTAGATTTAAACTTGGCAGAGGTAACGATGTTCTGATTTCTAGATTCCACGGATCACCAGGGGATGTGACTCGAATGTCCAGTTACATCTCAACTGCTTGCAATGGCCGAAATGGGCCACAATAGTTTTTACTACCTCTAAGAATACAGGTTGCCTGTATTCTTATCTCTTACTCTTATATTCTGTTCACTTAGGTGTCCCCAGAAATGAGTGCCTGACAGATAGCATCAATAGTATTAATCTGAACCTCAAATGTGAGCAGTAAGTCTCGAGTTTTATAGTAAAGGAAGGGAGGACCAGAAAATAATCTTTTTTCTCAATTTAGAGAATTCTGACATCCAGAGAGACTGAGACCATCTGCAAATAATACTGAAAAGGGGATTTCTGTCGAAAACAAAGGAATAAAATAAATAACCTTTAAGCTTCATTTCAGTTCTAAGATTTTTTTATTTTATAATTTATGGATACCTTATTATTAAAGCAGAAACATAAAGACCATCCTGAAAAAAGTGTTCTGCCCTCTTTTAAGACTGGATTGGTCGATGAAATTAAAAGCAGAAAACAGGGGCCAACCAGTTAGCTCAGCTGGTCAAATTGTGGTATTATAACACCAAGGTCAAGGTTCGGATCCCCACACCAGTCAGCCGCCAAAAAATAAATAAATAAATGAATAAAGCAGAAAACAAATAATATCTTTATATATAAAGTTAAAGTTGTAAAAATTTAGAGGTTTTATAAACCTCTAAACAACTGGTTTCTAAATGCTAGCCTTTAGTCTGGCCATCGAGGAATTACCTGAAGAGACTTAAAAATTACCCACTCCCAAAAAAAAAAAAAAAAATTACCCACTCCCTGGCATGACTCTGAAGATTCCAATTCAGTACATCAAGGCAGGGCCTAGGAGTCTGTGTTAGGAAAACCTTCCCAGATGATTTGGTTTGGGAAACACTGTGCTGGTTACAGTCATGTCTTACTTACATTTTTTTTAGTGGCAGTACCAAGACTATACCTTAGATCCTGCCAGTTATTAAGCTGTAGACTAGTATGTGCTCTAATAATGATAAACATTGTAGCACTAGAATTACATATTTTTTATATAGGAGATACTTTAGGACAAAAAACAAAACAAAACAGCAACAACACACACACACAACTTTGAATCTGTCACTGCATGACTCATTCAGTAAGTGTTTACTAAATATCAACTCCTTATTGGTGCTAAGTTTTTGAAATATTGGGGAATAAAAAACTGAATGACTTAATGGAGCCCTCATTTTATAATGTTTTCTATAAAATTAATTTCTAATCATAAGTTCATACGCACATTTTATGTACCTTTTAATATCAAAACCATTAACAAATTAATTGATACGCAAGATACATAGAAAAGATTTTTTAAATTTTCTACTCAAAACTGTGTCTACATGAGAAATATAATATTAATGATGAATATCATTAATGTGAAAGGTAAAACACATCACCAGAAGAGGGATAATATTAATTATTCAGTTCGTCTGATCAATATGAAAAGCAATGGACGCAATTTTTCCTTAAAGTGTGTTTTTTGCCATAAACTTCCAGAAGAGTATTTAATCTGATAAGCTTTACTTCTAAATAATCAATAAAATCTCATCATGTATTTCTAATAAATCAAGAGCTCTCTTTTTCATTGAAAAAAACTTAAATAATAATCCTTGTTAATATACATGAATATTGTGTACCTTATAGCATTTCATCATGGACAGATGATGAGTTTTAAATAATTATTATCATTACAAAATATAGTATTAAATGCCACGCTCTCTATTGAGTAAGTAATGCTTGTGGAATTTTTGACCTAACTTAATCATACAAAATTAAATGGAAAAGCATGTGATTTAAGCCTTTAACTTATAATATTATGGACAAAGGCTCTCTATTTCCAAACTGTCAAATATAAAAACTGATAATACTGCCAGAGTTTCCTCCAAGGTTGAAGAACCAGCAGTAATTAAGGACCGTTTATCCACTCAAAAAACAGAGACACAAAATAAAATATGATATCAGTTTGGCAGCCACCGCCTCTCAAGGTCAGAAAATCCATCACAATGACAACAGTTCATAACTAGAAACCGGGCAAAGTGACTTTAATAAGTAAGAAGCAAAGATAGTATTTTGTATAGAAGCCAAGTAGACATCGTGCTGTAGGAAAGGTGTCACCAGAGACGGCCTGAAGTTATCTCCCGCCATGGAGACAGACAACGATAAAGCAGATAACAGTGAATACATATCAGAAGCCAACAGAACAGAGAAGGACAACTTGAAATGTGAACTAATGTCACTGATGCAGAAGACTCTATGTGGTTTACTTCCCACACTTTTGCTCATTTAAACCTAAATTTAGATATCACATTGCACAACTTCAGGGGATGCCATTTACCTAGAATACCATATGATGCTGTCCTGCTGCACTGTAAAGTCTAATAGCACTAATTCTAGAATTATAAAGATTGAGCCCAAACTCTGTCAGAATATCTTGAGGTCATAGCCAAAAAAAAAAAAAAACCAGCTTCTAAATAAAAAATTATTAAAGGATATAGTGCACACAAAATCTCAAAAGATGACATTGTGTCATAATTTTGTGTTAAAAATTAAGACACACTGACACAGCTTAGAAAACCCCAGGACCAGTAATTTCCCTAAACTCATCTGTGTAAACAAAGCAGTTTTGCATGGAGATTCCTGAATTGTATTACAATTATAGCTCTATTTTTACAGTCAGTTGGTTTTATTTGGACAGTCAATGAATCTTTTTACAATTGTTTCAATTACAGTCCACTGCTAGAGAAAAAAGTAAGTCAAAGAATGCTTTCACCTTTTATTGTTAAACAACAAATAATACTTAGGTGTTTCTTTAAAAAATTTATTTTAATCAAGATGTTCACTTAAAAATATGTGCAGAACTTCTCCATTTAAAAATTACCAATAATAAAATTCACCACTTAAAGTAATTCAGAATGGAATCATTTTACTTAATGGTTCCAGCCCAAATTCATTTACCTCGAATTACCCTACAAATATAGTGGTGACAAGATTTAAATTATGGGTCCTTTGGAATAACTCTGCTGTGACTAGATGGCATATATTTTGAACATAAAATGTATCATTTTTAGAAAATAAGATAAATGAGTATAATTTCACAATAAATGGTGTGTTGTCATAAGAAACCTCAGGAGAAATATACATACCGTGGAATCTAGGAAAGAAAAATAAGTTGTTTTGAAAACATTATAAATGTTTACTTTGTAAGCCTCTAGTTCCCATTACCAAGACCTTAAGAGAAAGAATGTTTTCCTCAATTTTCTGCCTTCTGCATTATATTACTTTAAGTGCAATACTTATATTTATTTATTCAGTACATTATTTCCTTCAGTATCAGGTGAGTGTTTTTCTTGGCACTGGAGTTATCAGTAAAAAAAAAACAGATACAGGTATCTGCCTTCATGAACTTATATTTGGGTTGGAGGTAAGAAGAAGATAAGCAGTAAAAGGCAGGGAACGTAAAGAACAGCAAACCAATAAGAAAATGTCTGAGTGTGCTAAATGCTATGGAGATGATACACAGATAATACAATGAAGAGTATGTGGAGAACACTGTGGAAGACAGGGGTTAAATAGGATATTACTCTGCAATTTTTTCCAGCTAAGGAGCATAGACAGTTACTGTACATCTATGTCTCCCCTGAGAAGCTTGTGTGATCACTGCACTGTTGTGTCACCTTCGAGACTCTCCTTTCTACCAAAACATAAATTAGATCAGAGAAAGCCCGACATACACGTTCTTTCAGCCTTGTACATGTGTATGCCATAGTTTATCCAATAACTATTCCCCGCAATATAAACTAGAGTAGCTTTTACTCATATAGAGGCAACTTTTCATTGTAGGTATGAATCCTCCCTGGGTGAAGAAGAGACAGAAAAGAAGACTAATTAATGGCTCAGCATCTCAGGTCCTGGGAAAACAACCTTATTTAGCCAGACAGCTACAAATCCTTTAGAAACTTCAAAATACATGGCTGGTGTTTTTTAATATTGATCCACAGAAAAAGATATGTGGATAAAGGTAGACTGCTTCTCATCAATATCTCTTGGTCTCCTTTTTCTTGCCACACAGGAGGAATGGCATTTCTCTGCCTCTTTGAATTTAGGTGAGAAATGTGACTTATTTCAGCCGATAACATTCGAGTAGATGACATCAGTCACTTCCCAGTAGAAACATTTTTCCATGTGCAGGCTCTAGACCTTCCGGAGCTTTTCCACTTGCCTTGGAGATCACAGAAGCAGCTGCTACATGGAGGCTTACCACTGAGCCAAAACCTGGACAGGGGATGAATGAAGTACCAGGACTCCCCGTGAAATTCGAGACAGAAACAAACCTTTGTTGTTTTAAGCCAATACAATTTTGGAGTCACTTTGTTGCTATGGTTCAATTGTCCCCTCCAAATCTCATGTTTAAACTTAATCCCCATTGTAACAGTATTGAGAGGGTGGAAGATGCAAGTATGGTATTTGAAATGTGGGGCCTTTAAGACTTTAAGAGGTGGTTGGATCATGAGAGCTATGTCCTCATGTTAATGGGTTAATGGGTTAATGGGTTATCATGGGAGAAGACTGGTGGCTTTATAAGAAGAAGAAGAGGGTCTGTTGACGAATTCTTGCTCTCTTGCCATGTGATGCCCTGTGCCACCTTGGGACCCTACAGAGGGTCCCTACCAAGAAGAAGGTCCTCACCAGATATGCCCGCTTGAAACTGTAAGAAATAAATTTCTTGGACTTCCCAGGTTCCAAAACTGTAAGAAATAAATTTCTTTTTTTATATAAATTACCCAGTTTTAAGTATTCTGTTATAAGCAACAGAAAGTGGACTAAGACCTGTGTTATCACAGAATAGTCTATACTGTGTTACGGGTTGAATCATGTCTCTCCAAAATTCATATATTAAGGTCCTAATTCACATTGCCTCAGAATGCAACCTTATTTGGATATGGGTCATTGCAGACATAGTTAATTTAGTAAAGATGAGGTCATAGTGGAGTTGGTTGGGGACCTAACTCAACAGGACTGGTGCCCTTATAAAAAGGGGAACGTTGAACACAGACACACAATAGAGGGAGAACGCCATGTGAAGATGAAGGCAGAGATCCGGGGATGTAGCAGAAGCCAAGAAATGCCAAAGACTGCCAGAAAACCACCAGAAACTAGGAGAGATGCCTGGAACACATCCTTCCTCACATCCCTCAAAAGGAGCTAATTCTGTTGACTCTCTGATCTTGAAATTCTAGCCTCCAGAACGACGAGACAATGAATGTCTGCTATGGCACCCCACTTGTGGTTCTTTGTCACCACAGCTCTAGCAAATGAATACACGATCCTAATACAACTGTAGAGTGTTTCAAGCAGAAGATAATGCTTGTGAGTGCAGGAGAGAATGCAAGTAATAGTGGCAGTAACTAATATCTTTATGAGGGGATATGATCTATTCAAATGAGATGACCTAGCAGTAGTTTCAAATGTCCTTCATTTCGTCTTAAACATGGAAATAATTTTGTCTGATGTTTTATAACTAAGAATATATACTTCTGTTCAAAATTAAAGTGCCTACAACTTAAATAAAGAAAAAGACAAAGTTGATTACGTTTTCTGGGAGACCACTTTCCAGAAAGTATTTACATGGTCTATTTTGTTGTTTCTTAATTATGAATGCTGAAGCTTTTAGCTTCAGAGGATGCAATATGTTTGCTATGAATGATTGAGTGTTCATAAAGTTTTTACTAGTACATTAATCTCCAGGTGCAGAGAGAGTCAAGATACTTGTTAAAATTCTCTAGCCTTCTCACAAGTTTGCCTCAGGCAACATGGTAAACAGCTACAGTGCTGGCTCCCCAAGATAGCACCTAAACATATCAACTTCAAAGAAACGCTATCCAGAAAAAAATAAGTATTCTACTTTCAGTTAGTTGACAAATAAAGAGGACTTTATTTTGCAAGACTCTTTTTTTCTGAAATGAAACACTCCATGAAGAGCAAACTCATGACACAGAAATTTGAAAGGCGGTAGATGCTTGATATTTGAGAGGGCTGTGTCCCTAGTCCCTTGCAAAGAGACCCAGGGCTCTCCAGGGAGAATACTTGCAGACTAAGAGGACCGATGAAGAAGGCACAAAATGAACTGTGCCTGTCTGGCCAGCAGCTAGGTCCTTTCACAAGCCTCACTTCACCCAACTCAATCACACATAATTCTTTTCTCTTAGAAATCTCACACCCCATGGCTTTTTAGATAACTACTATCATTTTCTTGCTATCTTTTTCCTTCTGTCTTCTTTGCCTTTCCTGGCTCTTGATTTTTGAATGTACCTTCTAAAATGGGTTTCTTCAAGGTTTATTCCTTACCTCTCTATTCTTCTTGGTATACTCTCTCCCTATCTCGGGAAGATAGGCAGTGACTTGGACAAATCACAGGCTTTAAAGCCAGGCATATCCACGTAGAAGTCAGGGCTCCAGATTTGTTAGTTGGTCAATAAATCAACTCCCTTGAGTTTCTTTTCCTTTATTTGGAAGTAATCGTATTTTTCTTAAAGATTTTTATGAGATTCACATGAGCTTTGACTTTAAACTTATATAAAGGGCATGATACACAGTAGGCACTCCATAAAGTCTAATGCCTGGCTCTTGAAGATCTCACTCAATATCCTAACTTCAACCATCTGTCTCACCATAAACTTGGGAAAGCCAGTCAAAAGAAAGCTGGGAATGAAAAGCAGTGGTCAAAGACGGGGTGTATTGGACAGGAGTGGGGGAAGAGGAAGGAGAGCTAAGTAGATTTTCAAACCAGAGAATGCAATTCAGGAATGACGTGGGTCTGTAAAACCAGCAGTGCTTAATAATTCAGGAAGCACGCAATGTGTGAGGCTGAAGAATGTATGCAAAATGGTCACCCGTTGTTGTCATGAGAACTATACACAGGGTTGTGTGAATGTATTCAGCCCATGCAAAAAGAGTTTATCATTTAGAATTCACTCAAAGAAAACATGATACACAAGTAGGGAGCATGAGATAAGCTTATAAAACTCACTCATACGTAGAAAGATATCCCACTCTGGAGAAGGGTTGGTACATTTCAGGGACTAGGGAAATGAATACCTGAAATAAGTGACAAGAGTTTTGGAGTGGAGACCCATAGTTATCCCATCTGTACCAGTTGTTCTCAATATCGACTTTCATCCATGTTTTTTGGATTAGACCTGAAAGTATGTCCTAGCTGCTCTAATGTTATTTGGAATTTCAATATAAACCAAATAGTAAGACTTAAAAAAATCAAAGCAATGGGCTGATGTGCTGCTATATTCAATCATCAGTAGAAATAATAACAGTTCTTCTACAGGGTTGTGCAGCCTCCACCTGAGACTAGTTCACGGTCATACTCATAGACATCTTAGAATTATGTTACTCATATAAATATGACAATAGTAATTCTTAAGCTCCGAAACAGAAGATAGCATGTTTCTAAATAGATGCCAATTGATTCAAAGGTTTCCAAGTCAAATAGTAATGCTTATCAGATCAGCAATTGTTAATTGGCTGGAAACATGTTGAGAAAGGAACCAATAACTGATACGCTTTCTAACACCATATATTACTTTAAGCAAACTGAACAAGTGTATATACAAGTGCCATGCTTTTTATGCAGTAGAAAAATCTGCCTCACAGTATCAGGCCTTACTTATAATCCTGAAAATGGTATGCGATGTTACTTGAGAAATAGTTATTACTATGGTCGGTTGGATAAAGTTATTTTTCCTAAAAGCAAATAGGCTGAAGCATGACTGCAAACCAATTTCAGCTATAACAGCTACCATGTAGCACGTAGCATCATCTCACTACCTAACACATTCTAATAAAGTTTACTGTAACATGAAATATTGCTGTATTGCTAATGATATTGCAACTTGAAGCTGCCCAGAGAAAGCATTTGCTATTATTATTTTTTTAATGTTAGTGTAAAAATAAACACAGCTAAGATGCTATCTCTATCTTTTTCTTCATCTTAGATTAACTATACCTTCTCTCAAATACACTTTCATGTTGCTCTAGTATCATACATATTGGAAAAAGTCAATAACAACTAAATATATTAATACATAGTACATTCAAGCATCTGGTGACTGACACAGCTCATAAATCTGAAAACCCAACCAAAAGTACATGATCCCTCAACAAGACCGTTATTGTATTTTTTTAAAATAATTTTATTTTTTAAATTTAGGATCATCAAATAAGAGAATGAAATAATCATTTAGAGCACAGGGATAGGCAAACATTTTTGTGAAGGACCAGTAAAAATTTTAGCCACTGTGGCTTATAATGTCCCTGTTGCAACTTCTCAACTCAGGTTATAATACAGAAGCAGCCATATACGATATGTAAATAAACAGGCATGGTGGTGGTCTAATAAAAATTTTGCATAAAATTTAAAAATTTTATGTAATTACCACTTATCAGAAAATATTCTTTAAAAGTTTTTCCTAACCATTTAAAAATGAAGAAGCCATTATTAATTTGTGGGTCCCACAACACCAGGCAACAGGTTACATTTAGCCCACAGTTTCCAACCCCTACTTTAGCAAATCATCTAAATAGCAATCTTTTCCTAGATGAGGAACTACACATAGAGGAGAAATTTTCTCACCTCAAATATTTGCAATAAATTTTTAACTTCAGAAAAATCTAAAGATGCAACATTCATGTTAAATATATGTACATATTTTGAATAATATAAAATATTCCTCAGAGAAAACAAACATCTCCTTTCCCACACTAGTCTGGTCCTTTCTACATGATCTCTAGGTTAATGAGATACCCTGTTAACCAACTAGATATTTTCTTTGATTCCTTTCTCACTCTTAAAACTCCAATCCAATCAATCACTCACTCCTTCCAGGTCTTCTCTTAAATAACTTAAAAATGATCTACAAGGCATTACACTGATCTAGACCACCATTACTTCAAGCTTATTTAAACAGCCTTTTCACTGGCCTACATGCCTTTATGCTTACCTAACTCCAGTCTGTTTTCTTCATTGCAACTGGAGCTTTTTATTTTTCAATGACAAATTTTTTTATATTCTCTTCCACATATGGCAATGACTCAATATTGTCCTCAGGATAAAATTCACAGTCTTCATCATCATTTACAACATGCTTCATAAACAAACTCTTCCCTAAACATCCATCCTTACCTTGAACTATATTTAATGAAACAAAGCCATTAAGATGTGGGAAACAACGGACTTCCAGCAGCTCTTACTCCTTCTACAGTGGTTCACATTCCCCAGGGGGATGCGGAAATTGAAGGAGCTATCACTTCTGCTGTGCAAGGTGCAGAAACATCAGAAAGTCCTCACTGGTGCAAACAAGTGAGAGGTTCTGTGTGGGAGTAGAATATTCAGGCAGCACCAAGTCCTGAAATTTTCTAGGTTCACACTTGTTGAATGATACCAACTTTCCTTGTTTATAAAATAAGAACGAACACCTAAGGTTCCATTCCAAATTGATATAAAGGATCTGCAAAATACTTCAGGATCACAGATGAGGGGGCTCACATAATTTAAAGAAGTGATGAAATTACACCATGAAACTAGGGAATTGCTAAATAAAAAGAACAAAATGCCAATTTGTTATTTCAGTGTTCTCTCTGGAATTGTTAACTTTCTGTTATTTTCTCTGGCTTGTTCAACTGTAAATATTTGGTTCTTGTGCTAAAAATGAACAAACATTAAGTCTGAAAAGCTACTAATGGGAAGTGAGAAAAAATTCAAGTGATAGATAAAATAAATTGTCGGGAGCCATATCTAACAGTAGCCGCCATTTTTAACAAATAACAGCCATTTTATGTAAGGCTTTCTCCTCCTCCTCAGAAAAGCCCCGCGCTCGCCAAGCCAACACTCCTCCCCACCTCCTCTTCTCATACCACGCCACTATCACCCCCCTGCCTTTCCGCCTATCATAACAAGCCAACACTCCTCCTCACCTCCTCTTCTCATACCACGCCACTATCAACCCCCTGCCTTTCCGCCTATCATAAGCTGCCACACTCTGTGACAGCCCACCCCTTCTTCACTATGCATATAAGCAATCGCCTAGCAATAAAATTTTGAGGCTTGATCAGAATTTTGTCTTGCCTCCATTCTGCGTGTCTCCTGTCCCTCCCTCTTTTCACCAGCTACAGGTAGTCCTCCTCGAGCCCGCGTTCTTATCTGTCCCGCAGGACGGGACATCTGGCGCCCAGACGTGGGGCCCGAGGCACGGAACAACGTTGCTGGCACCTACTCGGAAGAAGCCTGGCCAGGCACACCCTGAGCTCCTGAGCTCGTTTCGAGCCCGTGGGTGATCAATCCTCGGGACAAGACTCGATTTTGATTGTCGCTGGACTAGCCGCCCCAGCGGACATCGGACCGGTGAGTAGGTGATTATCATGGGACAGGAATTGAGCTCTCACGAGCTCTTCCTTAAGGGGCTTAAGGATTCCCTCAAGATGCGCAGAATTAAGGCTAAAAAGAAAGATCTCCGAAGTTTTTTCAATTTCTTAACAGATGTATGCCCCTGGTTTCCTCAAGAGGGCACCATCGATCATAAATACTGGAAACGGGTTGGTGACTGTCTCAATGATTACTATCGTACCTTTGGCCCCACCAAGGTCCCCGTGTCTACCTTTTCCTACTGGAATTTAATTAATGACATTTTACAAACCCATTCTCAGGACCCGGATATTAAAAACATAATACAAGTGGGGGAGACAGCCCTTAAGGACGGTTCTCGCCCCTCCCCCTCAACTTGCCCCCCTGTCGTAACAGGCATGCCGGAGGGACTTAACAGCCATGATGCTGATCCCCCTGAAAAAACCCTTCAGACAATCTGCCCTGAAACTAACCCCTCTAAAAAGACTCATAAAACAGCTCCAAAATTATACCCCTCCCTTACTTCCTTCGCCCCTCATAACGATCAACTCCCCCCCGAGGACCAAGAGACCTTGGATGAACAGGCAGCTCATTATCATGATAACGAGGATTCCTGGCAGCTTACTGCGCCAGTTCTTCATCCGCTGCCCTCCGCTCCCCACCAACCCCCCCCTCATCCCCTCCCTCAACCACTCCCTCCCTTTGTGGGCCCCCTATGCCCTGTGCCTGAGAAACTCCTCCAAGACAACCCCCTACAACAAATAAATTCTTCCCTAACCCAACAAATTTCCTCCCTCAAATCCACGCTTCAACAAAAACGACAACACCTCCAATTAGTCAAAGAAATAAAAGCCCTTGACCATGAACTTAGTTTGCTCCTTCTAAAAGATACCATACCCAAAAAACGAAAGACACCCAGTCCACCAGTCTTAACTTTTCCCGTCACACGCAGCCACGCCCTCATAAATTCCAGTCAAGATAAGGGCGAAACCAAAGATCAAAATAATCCTGACACCCAAGACCCCCTCTCCACCGAGGAGGCCTCCGATACGGAGGAACCTGAGGTTGAAACCCTGAGTAACTTCCCCCAAGGACAAAAATATCGCAGACTCAATCTTAAACATCTTAAAGATTTAAAAGCTGCAGTTGGTTTATACGGACCCACTGCACCCTACACCCTAGCACTTCTCGAGGGCCTCAGCGATCGGTGGCTAACACCAAATGATTGGTTTTCCCTAGCTAGGGCCACCCTCTCCGGGGGCGACTTTGTTCTCTGGCGCACAGACTTTGTTGAAAACTGCCGGGAAACGGCACAGCGTAATACAGAGAATAAAACTTCTAAAACTTGGACTAGGGACAAGATGTTAGGGAGACCTCCTTATCAAACTAATGAAACTCAGGCTGCTTTTCCCCCAGGATTGTTGTCCCAAATTCAGGTCGCCGGCCTAAAAGCCTGGCGCCGACTCCCACCCAAAGGGTCCGCCACCACTTCCTTGGCTAAAGTTCGTCAAAAACCAGACGAACCATATTGTGATTTTATTAGCAGACTAACTGATGCAGCAGAACGATTGGTTGGGGAAGGTGAAAACGAAAGTGCCTTCATTAAACATCTAGCTTACGAAAATGCCAACCCCACCTGTCAGGAAACTATCCGCCCACACCGCAGCGGTTCTCTTGCTGATTATATTAAGCTTTGCTCTGGGGTTGGGGCCTCCCACACCCTCGGCCTTGCTATTGGAGCTGCCCTAAAACCCCTTGTTGCCGCAACAACCAACAAGGGACAACAATCCAAGACTTGTTTTACATGCAAACAGCCCTCGGGTTTCAATCTCTCTGATTGCCTCCAGGGACCTTCACAAAATAATTCCTATGACGTTGATGTCGGATTTGTCACCTTTTCCCATTGTCATACCATAACTAACATTTCCACCCCCATCTGCCCTTCTCCAGGACAGGTATTCATTTGTGGAGGCAACCTTGCCTACACCCTTCTCCCTACTAATTGGACAGGCCTCTGCGTTTCAGCGAGCCTTCTCCCTGACATTT
Organism: Cynocephalus volans; assembly: GCF_027409185.1. Lineage (NCBI taxonomy): Eukaryota > Metazoa > Chordata > Mammalia > Dermoptera > Cynocephalidae > Cynocephalus > Cynocephalus volans. The sequence goes on from NC_084466.1 coordinate 19,080,174, forward strand.
CTATCATCCCCGGAGATGAGCCCGTCCCTCTTCCTAGCCTTGATTTTATAACAGGACGCCACCGGCGTGCTCTCCAAGTCATTCCCTTGCTTATAGGCTTGGGGATTACAACCGCTGTGGCCTCTGGCGGGGCAGGGATAGGGGTCGCTGTTGACACCTATAATAAGCTATCTCGTCAGTTAATTGATGATGTTCAAACCCTCTCTGGAACTGTTAATGATTTACAAGATCAAATTGATTCTTTAGCTGAGGTAGTTTTACAAAATCGCAGAGGGTTAGATCTATTAACTGCAGAACAGGGAGGGATCTGTTTAGCTTTACAGGAACGGTGCTGTTTCTACGCCAACAAGTCTGGCATTGTCCGAGACAAAATCAAGAAATTACAAGAAGACCTCATCAAGCGAAGAAAAGAATTGTTCGAAAACCCTCTCTGGACTGGACTTAATGGACTCCTCCCTTACCTCCTCCCTGTCTTGGGCCCCCTTCTTTGCCTCCTTTTACTTATAACCTTCGGTCCCTGGGCATTTCGCCATCTCACCAACCTAATTAAAAAACAGGTTGATGCTGTCCTTTCTAAACCTATCCAAATTCATTATCAACGGCTGGCATCAAAGGACGCGGGAGAAGACTACTAGGGCTCCTTCCCTACGGGGACGACATGATAACCAGAGGCATGTCTACCCTCTCCCTTTAAGGAGAACAGGGTATGAGCACCGGGGTGAGTGCACAGCAAAGTATTGCAAGGGAAGGTCACAGAACTACGACCTCCTCTGGGTTTCCCTGTGAGCACGCCTGGCTTGCATAGGGGTTGGTATCTAATCTATCAAAAATCAATTTCGGCTCTGCCCCTCCCCCCAAAAGATACCAAGAGCCAATGATGGTGGATTCAAAAAATCCACGGGGGAGCCAGGCCCCTACTCCCTCGCCCGGTTAATGCTCGCCTTCCCTTCTGTCTTTGAACAGAAAGGGAGGAGATGTCGGGAGCCATATCTAACAGTAGCCGCCATTTTTAACAAATAACAGCCATTTTATGTAAGGCTTTCTCCTCCTCCTCAGAAAAGCCCCGCGCTCGCCAAGCCAACACTCCTCCCCACCTCCTCTTCTCATACCACGCCACTATCACCCCCCTGCCTTTCCGCCTATCATAACAAGCCAACACTCCTCCTCACCTCCTCTTCTCATACCACGCCACTATCACCCCCCTGCCTTTCCGCCTATCATAAGCTGCCACACTCTGTGACAGCCCACCCCTTCTTCACTATGCATATAAGCAATCGCCTAGCAATAAAATTTTGAGGCTTGATCAGAATTTTGTCTTGCCTCCATTCTGCGTGTCTCCTGTCCCTCCCTCTTTTCACCAGCTACAGGTAGTCCTCCTCGAGCCCGCGTTCTTATCTGTCCCGCAGGACGGGACAATAAATCATGGTCACTAGATAACCATGACTGAGAGTGGAGCATGATTAAGTGTTAAAGCTCACAACACCAGGAAGGGCAGGGATATTTTTTGTAGGCAGTGGAAAATTTGATCTTCTCTGTGTAGTTTTCACACTTGATTGTGACTTCTTCTTTAAAGGGAGTGTTAATATTTACATCCATACAGTGCAGGAGAAAGAATTTCTGCTTTACAGACTGATGCAACCAACAACCATCACTTGGGTGAATGATGCAACTCAACTCAATCTCTGACCATCACGACTTCCATGGCATGGCAGCCACCTGCCTTCCACACCTTCATACTAGATGGTCTCTGTTTCACATTTTATGTCTCAAGAGCACTACACTGCCTATAATTCCTCATCCATCCCATCACGTATAGTGGCTATCTTCCTCCTTTTCCTACTCTTTCTTTATACCTCATCTGGGGCCCTTCCATAGTAGATTAAGGAACCTGTCTCACCTGTGCTTTCATCACAACCTGTGTGAGCATCTTTATCGTTGCACTTGGTTCATTCATTCACCGATACTTATTAAATGCCTATTCTGTGTTTATTCCAATTCTAGGCCATGGGCATTCAGCATAAAAATTCAACGTCTTTGTGGCTCTACACAGAATTATGTCTTCAGCTATTTGAAGGTAGGAACTCTGAAATATGTATCTCTGTTCTTTTCTATATGTAGTAGGTACTCAATAAATGTTCACTGGATGAAGAAGCTGATGGACTACTGAATGACGAGATATTCACAGAAGACTTATTTTAATCTTTTTGTTGTTTTTCTTTTAGGTGTGCATGAGCCTGAAAGTAGGAACATTTCCTAGAGCTTGATAAATGAGGTTTCCTCCTTGAATCTCATACAAAATATTTATTACTATAAGGAATGGAAGAGCCTTGTTAAAAACATTGTTTCACATATAATAAAACATTTCCATTTAGATATAGAAGACAGAATAAAATCAAGTCCCAATGCAAATATTCAGATTATATGATAGCACTTAATCTTTCCTGACAGTGAATATTTAGACAGGCAAGTCTCCTATTTGATTCTTGTTTAATATCTGAATAATGGTCCTTTGTGATCTATTGACCATGGTAATTTTCATATGGAAAAATGTGGCCCCATCCACAAGAGTACTTCAACTTATACTATGACTTTCTGAGAAACTCGAAATCCTTATAATTATCAATTTACTGGAGATTAAGTCTCTCAAGTCCATTCGAAGCAGTTGATTGTAACTAAAAGCCATCATACGTACGGTTAAGAGAGATAAAGTATGAGAGATATAGGTATTGCTGCCTCGGTTCCATGTGCAGAATCATGTACCACATTAAAAGAAAAATCTCCATATCCCTTTTAACTCATTAGTGAATATTCTTTATAAACAGAAGTATGCAATACCTGGTTAGATCTATTTTTGGATCCATTCATTAATGCTACAGCTAATAGACTTTAGTCTCTTTGAAAAATCCTAGTTTAAGGATGAGAGTTTCATAGAAACACTGAAAAACTACAAAGGGAACCTAAATCCTTCCAAGGCATTCTGTTGAAAATGGTACAGAGAAACTTATAACCAAGATCCAGGTTATCAAGACATAAAATCATCTGATAATTGAGAGAGGAAGGATATCTTAAAGTCAATACAAAAATACTTCAAGTATATTTCTCAAATTGAAGATTTTAAGTTTGGCTTCATAAATTTAAATTTGAGTTTTGAATATTTAATAGGAAAGTTTATTTGGGGAAAAGGGTCACTCACTCATAGTACCTTAATCAGAGAAATGTGTTGCTTCTTATCTAGCAAAGGGACTGATTTCCTCATCATGCAGATTTGGAGAAGGGGCAGAATGGGAAGATGAGATTGGTCTACAGTCTGATTTGCCAAACCAATCTTTGGAAGAAGGCATTTTACTCTAAAACATTCTATGCATATGCTTATCATGGGTGAACTGATCATCTCCTAAACATGTGATGAGAACCTTTTCATGCTTTTGCTTTATTTTGATTTTGAAACTGAACATCTGAAATATAAATGCTGCAGCAAAAAAGAAAAAAAAAAAGTCGAATTCCATAAAGAAGCCCTGAATCCCCAATACTGTGCTATAATTGTTTTGCTATTAACATAAGAATTTGTGAAAGTCATGGATCGGTTAATGATGGTGGAACCAAGTGTCAGTGGCTCCTCAAATGGCAAAGCATCCGGTAGTCATGTTGCTTTTTGCTACCATGAGTGAATTCTAGATTCAGGCTCCCACTTAATTCTTGCTAACTCTGTGATGTAGGGCAGGTTCTTAGCCTCTCAAACTCTTATGTCCTTCTCTGTAAAATAATAATAACAATAATACATTGTGTTTGTTGCAAGGATTAAGTGAGATAATATTTGTAAAGTTCTCAGCAGAGATCCTGGCATATACAAAGCACACATTCCACTTTCATAAATCAGAACTATATCAAACAAAAAATAAAAATGTAATGACAGTTACAAAAATTGAATTTCAACAGGTTAAAAAATGAAGCGGGAACAGGATCTTACTATCATTATTCCTGGTTAAGTCCAGATTTCAAATGGAAAAATAAACACTGAAACTGAAGGCAAGAAGGAATTTCTACTTATCTTTCAATCACATTTTAACCCCAATCAAAAGTTCCAATTTTAGCATCATAGAAAAAAATAACTGAGGGGAATCAGGAAAATTGGATTGTAGTCATCAGGCTTTGTCTAATTATTCCTGTGGACACCATTTCTACTGCTTCTTCATGTGCACAAAGAGTAGTTTGCAATGGATTGTAAAAACCCAAAGTGGCTGTAAAAACCTATTCTAGTTTAATTGATGATTCTAAAAGCAACTGATGCCCTCCTACCCAAAGTCACTGCAAAATAATTTGTGATTGTAATATTTCTGAAGCAGCAATCAAATGGTCATATGAAGACAGTTCAGAGATGCAGCAAGGCAAGAGCTTTGTGGAATTTTCAGGTCAAGGAACTAGGCAAAGGAAGTCTAGGGCAGGAGGCACAAACTGGGAGATCTAATCACACCTCTGAGTAGATATGAGTAAAAAGAGCTGGCAGAAGCTAGGAAGAATATGTTACAAACTAGTCACAACATCCAGATAGACTGATCTTGACCTTGGGTGGGAAGCATTTGACCACTAACCTTAAGAAGTCCTAATATAACTTATACAACTAAATCCTAAAAATCAAGTGAACAGGTGTCTGGTTTAGTTGCAAAGCCAAGAAGTTTCCTTTAAATCCTTTATATGCTTTTCCATTATTTTAGCATGATTACTAAAAACACGATCTGTCCTTATTCTGTTGGACAACCTTTTTATCCTTTTCCTCTCTCACCCTCTCTGCCATCTGTACCTGTAAACACATATTTCCTCTGGCTGTACCTCCAGCAGAATTATAATAACATAGCTTTCATGAAGAATTCCTTGTATAACCATGTAACCATTCAAATTTGTTTTAAGTCAGAGTTAAGCAAAGAAAATCACCTGACGTTCATTTATTCATAGACTTTGACTCTTTCCATCATTAATTTATTCAATAAGCATTTATTTAATGCCTAGCGTGTCCTTGGCAATGTGCTAGATGCTAGGTAAGATGAATGAGGACCTATAAACAAGTGCAAAATCCAGAATGGAAGAAATCAATGTACAGAATTAACGGCAGGGTAGTACAATTAGTGTTACAATAGATGTGATGTGTTAGGGATGGTAGATAAAGGAGGCAATGATTTGCTTTGCAGAGTGGTGAAGAAGACAGTGAAGGAGACAGTGAAGAGTTGACAGAGTCTACTTCTCCCAAAGTAGAGAAGTTGGAATATCTTGAATACTGATTTGAATTATTGCTCCCTTTGAAAATATCAGAACTGACTTAGATGAGTCCAATATTACATCTCACTGTACCTAAAATTGCAATTTATGTTTAATATGCACATCACATACAGAAATGATACCTAAGAGCCCTGAGTATGACAGCATTAGGAACTAAGAGATACTCTCCCTCCATAACCTCCCATTATAATAGAAAATGAGGTTACATGCACTCAGGTAACTGCTTTGTAAAAATAATTATATTATATTCACTATTACCTATACATAGGCTGGGTACAAAAGGAAAAAATGAAAAAAAAAAAAAAAAAAGAAAAAGAAAAAAGAACATAAATATCCCTTACTAATCCAGACACCTCTATGATATAATTTCCCCACTTCTCTAATTCTCTCTATTCTCTAACTATATAAGAAAATCTAAATTAAAATAACAGGTAGGCTTATTATAGTAGAAATGTTTGCTTCAAAGTCACCACAGGCAAAGACCAAATGACAGTCATAAAAAACAGTTCATGTAGTTTATAAAAATAAGTTACATATTTTGAGGATAAAAGACTAAACATACTATTGTCTCCAATTTTAAAGAAAATGCTAAGTCCTATACTTAATGAAATAAAAGTACTAACTTCTGCACTTGTATATTTTTTTCTGAACACTATTATACTACTAAAATATTAGACATATTTGGAAATAAAATATATGTGGAATGGACTGCATATCAGATGTGTATAAGTAGGGGAAGTATTAAAAGAAAATAATTATGTTGGCTGTCAGAACCAAAATGTGAAATTCAAAACTTTGAATCAAAATTTTATCAGAGGTTTTGTCTTGAAGAGGAGACATTTTAAAAAGAATTACAGTAAAGATGTATTGCTTTGGTTGTGTTGTAGGCATGCCACGCTCATGTTTGTGATGATAGGTTAATTTTTCAATTTCTATGCTCTTAATGAAATAAACCTTGGAAATTTGATAGCAGAACAGTTCCTTCATCCTCATCCAATTTAACACCAATTCACAACAAGAAAGGAAAGGGATTGCAGTTTGACTTTTTATTAGAAACTTTTGGGGGTGGATCCCTTTAACGGTATCTTTTGATAATGTTTTTAATAACAACTAAACATAATCAATAAATGGGGTGACTAATAAACGTTTATAATTATCTGAAAGAACTTTGAAAACCTAAAATATAACATAGTAAAGTAATGAATTGCTTATATATGGTCACCGAACGAAAAGAAATACTGTAATATCTTCCAAGCATATGTAACGGTTATTACTACTCTAAGCGATTTGTTTTTACGTTGGCCAAAGCTCTGCTTTACAAAGTAGTGCTTTACAGCATTGATATTATAATGTAGCTTTCTTGATCAAACAACACTGAACATCCCTAACGTCATCAGAATCAAGTTCAAATTCCTTAGATCATTACTTACAGTCCCAGAAAATACTATGTGTGTATTAAATCAGTAACGTCAGCCTGGTATATTCTGGATCTTTTTCAATCTTACCACTGAAATATTACATCCTCATTTAAAAAATGTGTGTTGTATTCCTAAGTCTGACTTCCATTAAGTACACTGTGAATATGCCTGAGTCCTCCAAAAGGCAATGTATTCCCTAAAGATCAAAATTGTTCACCTTTTGCCACCCAATTACAAGCATTGTGCTTTGTATCTAGTAGGTGCTTAATAAAACATATTTAAATGAATTCAGCGAGAAAGCATTACCTAACTTACCCTGTTAACCCAGCCGGACTCCTTGTTCAGGTACTTACTCTGCTATTATTTGGTCAATTAGCTTCTCAAAATATTTTAATGATAGCAAAGTCTGGACAGAAAAGCTATATTAATAAGACTTAATTCTTAAGCATGATTCCTAAATAAAATATGGTTTATTTAATTAAAGTTTTTGAACATCTGATAAAATCCTAAAATAGTTCCATATTATTAAAATTGACTTTTTACTACTAGTATTTGCTGTTTTATGCAATACAGTCAAAGAAGAGAAAGCCAAGTTATCTAATGATAAATAATTAAACTGTTAAGAAGATCACAGATAGCTGTTAGCTTTTCTCAGGAGCAAGCACAGCTCAAATATTGTTCATCATGCTATGTGTATATAGATGTCAATATAAAGCCCTCCACTTGTTTTCTAGAAAGATTTAGAAAATTCTTAAAGCAATTTTCAAAAGGCAAGCACACAAACAATGTAAGAAAACTAGCAGCTAAGACTAAAATGCTAATATGTAATATTACAAGTCGTATTTAATTTCTACATAGGTATAGTTAGGGGATAAAGAATAGGAAGAAAATTGACTGTTTTTAATAATCAAAAAATATATACTTGGCAAATAAATGTCTAATAATAAAAAGATCAGAATTTGATAATTTGTCCAAAGATTACCCTGATGTGTCATATTTTCCCACAAAAGGAGTGTATAGCTGGTAATATGTTTTGGGGTAGGAAATGATAGACATTCTTAGCAATCACTGAGAAGATCCATCTTGTAAGATACTGAAACACACTGATTTAAGCTCTTAGCATGTGAATGATGGACAAATTTATTCTTGCAAAACTCACGCTCCTTTAGAATTTATTTGTGTAGTTTGTAGGGGGTGGGAGGTGGGACAGGGAGAAGACTGATATAAAGCTTAATACAGTAAAGACATTAGGTCCTCTCCTTTCTATCTCATTCTAAGGAATATTCATTTGGTTCAATTTCAGAAGTAGTCTTTAAAACACACAAAATCTCTCAAGTCAGTCTTTTCCATTTCACCCTAGGTTGGGACCTCATCTCTTTTACCCAGGATTGCTACAATAGCAATTTAACTAATTTCCTTGCTTAGAGTCTTTCTTGCTCCAATTCCACCTGCACAATGCTGCTAGAATAATCTTCCTAAACTCCTTTTCATTATGTCTTTCCTCTGCTTAGGAGCTTCTGATGGATCTTTTTCACTGATCGGATTAAATGTACTCTTCTCAGGTCTGGTATTGCGGCCCCCCATTAATCTTTCCCTTTTCTCCAATAAGACCCTTTCCTTTCTATCACTAAAGTCAGGATGAATTCGTGTTCTACTTATTATGTTCTTCCTTCTCAAATGCCCACCCTTTCCTACTTAAAATCCAGATCATTCTGTCCAGAAGAGAAGCACCATGTCCCCAGTTAGCTCTCCTGGATTCCATCTCCCATCCCCACTTTGTCTTCCCAGAGAAAACGTTTATTTCCAATGCCCGTAACTTGTCTCTCCGGATTTCCTAAAAATGCCTTCCTGTTCGCGATCTAGTTTTTCAGTCAAACTGGAAGTTCCCCAGACCAGGAGGGTGACTTTTTGGATACCCTACCTGACACTTAGCAGATACCTGGGTGCTTAGCAAGACATGTTAGAGGAGTAAATGATTTCTACTTTGCTATTCCTATCTCACTTGGTTCAGCAAAAAAAAAAAAAGAAAAAAAAAGTGTGAACTGTGATTAGCCATAGCAATAAAGAAAAATAAACAAAACAATAAACTCCATAGATGATGAAAACCATCATTGCCATCTGCTTCTGCTAGGGCCTCTCTGCACAAGTGACCCAAGTAGCAGAAACTGAGGAGGTAACAAACTCTGACCTGTACTCCTTCAGTTTGTGACAGAGTTCTAGGTGTTATGGAAATATTAAAGGGGTTGAAAAAATAACACCTGTGAAGAAGACTCTGATAGTCAGAAGCCGATTGTGAGAAAGTTTTTATATGACAATCCTTGGCCTTGATCATCAGGTTCCCTGAGATTATATGGCTATACCAGCAGCGCCTGGATTCCTTGCTTATTAATTCCCTCACTGATTCAGCCAACACTTCTTATACTGCACTTCAATATATGTAAAGGACTGGGTGGCTGTTGTCGATTGTCTGTGCCATGCACTGTACTAAGCACTTCTGGAGCTTTTATTATGAAATTTTACAGCAAACTCATTAATTATATTGTGTCATCGTCATGATATTACAGATGCTTAAACAGAGGCTAACAGAGCTCTCTCAAGCACACACAGCTAGGAAATGGTTGCAATGAGGTGCAAACCCAGGTGCATACTAGAGGAAGTTACCTGAATTCTCTACAGAAGCCTTATACTTAAATATATTTTAGGTCTGATTTATGAATTGGAAGTATCCCTACTCTGAATTTCTTTAACGCATTTTGTGCAGATCTGCTCTAGAACACAACCCTTTGCAGTGCAGTGTTACACTAATCTGTAAATGCATCCATTATACCTCATTGGTAGGCAGCAAATTTTTGGAGGGCAGAGGACTTTTTCATGGATGTAAACTGCTCAGGACACAGTACACAAAGAAAGCACTCTCTAAATATGTAGAGAACGAAAAGATATGGTTTTTGGTTTTGTGTTTAAACAGGCATGCAGAAATGTGACACTGATTTTTTGAACATGTTTATACCTTGGACCTTCAGAAACTATAACTGGTGCTGTAGTGTTCCTCTCCCCTGCCGGTAGCATTCTGAAGCCTCTTATTGCTTGTAAGGTAGGACATCCAACCATCTTTTGAAAAAATTAAATATATATCAGTTTGGATTTCAGTCTTGCTATCATGTGGTGCCAGGATGGTACACAATGTACTTAATGTGGTCAGGGAAGAGCATTACATAGCACAAGAAAAAGCCTGATTTATTGTCATACAACTATAAATACATTCCAAAGCCTTGTCTTTCACTTTCCCCACTGACAATTGATGTGCAGATGGTTTCAATATCTTACGTACGATGACATTTTTTCCTCCGTATGTATTCCAGAGTGTTCTGTCTTTCAAGTTAGTTTCCATGATTGTTAGGGGTTAGGGCTGCCATTCTATTTCTGATGTGGAAGTAAAATAGTAAGCTGCTTGATTCTATGTTATTATCCTCTTGAAAATCTCTTCAGTTGGTATTGATCGGGGGATTCACTTAAGCAACACAATGTACATCATGGCAAAATGTATGGTCTAGGATCCTCTGTGAGTGTGATCAGCTTAGGAGGTGAAGTTCTTCCTGTGGGGAAGCTGCAAACACACTGTGAACACCAAGGGCAGGTGTTATTAGGGAGCCAACAAATTTAGATCCCGGAGACATCAATATGTCACTCTGTGTCCATCTCTCTATAAACAGTGCCCGCTGGTGTCTGTAATCCAAAAAGGAAATCTGCTCATCCAAGAACATATTAGCTAAACATCTCCCCATTTCATCCTTCCATTTGCCTTGCCTGTACAGTTTTACTCCTTTATAACTGTCCCCAATCTTACCTCCACTCACAACTGGGCTTGTGGGTTTAAGGAATTTAGAAGACTACCATGAACTGAAGAGCTTTCTGGTTTTATTGGCAACTTTGTGTTATTAAAGATCTCGTAAAGCTTTGCCTCAAATGCCTCAAGGCAGAAGTTTCTTTTCTTTTATTGATGGATTTCTGGTATACTAAAATGAAATTTTTCCACTATTTGGGGCAACAGTAAGAATTAGCCTTCTGGCATCTGATTTAACAAAGCTGGAAGGAGTGCATAATATAGTAAACAAACAAAAAAAACTAACAAAAAATCTTTAGTGAAAATTACTGAAGTGACATATGAAACAAAATTTATAAAAAACTAACCAGTATTTTCCTAAATGAAAATCTTATTTTACATGTCTCATTGATTTATTAAACAACACTTTATCTCAATAAATCCCTATGAAAGAAACTGATTTTGGCCGTTAAACCTATCAATGAAATCAGATTTGGCAATAAAATGTCTTATCTGTAGCCTCAAACTGCATAGACTCAGTCCCCAGGCAGATTATGTACCAGTAACTTTTTTCACCCCCAGAGCAGAACAGACATTGATAGGATCAAGCTAAATAAAGAGACCTGTGCAGATTAACTCTTCTCAACTGCTCATGGCCCACAGTCCACTCTTGCTAATTTGTTTACCCTCATTCTCTCTAAAAGGTTGTGTCATCTGTTTGGACTCAACAGCATGGTCCTTTCCTCACAATCCCTCTCCCGCATAAAAGGCAAAGTTGCATCCCCACAATTACAGACCCAATCTAGCTATTCCACTAAAAATACTCCAAGTTCTGTTGGACGTGTTTCATCTGGGTTCCCCCACACTAACATTCTTCTGGGATGGTCCAGAGGCCTCAGGCATGACATAACACTATAAACTGTTTACTGCAATCGGGCAGAAACAACATAAGAGCGTTTGCTATTTCTATTGACTTTTCCTGTGCCATTATGTTTGTGGGCCATGACTGTATGAGAAGAGACGCCTGAGCAGAAACACAGCCAACAGTGACATCACACTTTGATCACACTGCCAGAGCCACGGAAGTCCCTGGAGGTCAGAGAGCAATACCAAGCAGAGTAAAATAGGAGCATGCTTTGAACCCCTTCCATTTAATCCATAACTTCTTATAGTACATGTTACACTACTTTATAGAAGGGGAAACTGGGGCACAGTAGCCTAGGGTCACACAACTAGGAATCCAACTCTACTTCTGTCATCTATACAGAGCGTGAACTCACTGGTTCAGTTTGAATCCAGGGTGCCACCTTCCCTGATATTCTTGTCCTAAGGTCAGCATTATTTTCTTTGGTACATTTTCATGTCTCATATCCACCATCTATCGGCAACGACTATGTTACAATTATGTTCTTCATCCCTGCCCTCCTGGAAACCCCACCATAGTCCAGCAGCTCCCAGAAAATCTCTCTTGTTTCTCTTTCCCCCAACATTTAATGCTATTTTTTTTTTACAGTATCTCCATTTCTATACTTTACTTAAAACTAAATAAAATTTGCTCTAAACTTGTAATTCTACATTTCTCAATCATCAGCACAGTGTGTAGCATATTTACTTTATGTAAGATTTTATAACAACCTTGAAGCTCAGAGAAGTCAGATAAATTGCCCCGGAAGTCAAATAAATTGCCTGACTTTCAAACCATGTTTGTCTGATTCCTAAGGCCGTCATCTCCCCCACTGCCTTCTTCGTCACCTGTTAACATGCAACTTCAGCCACTTCATCTGAGCCACTAGAACAGATGTGGCCCCAGTGAAATAACTTCCGTGTTCCTGCAGCAACAAAGGCACACTGGCTAACCCCCGCCCCCATGACTTTGTCCCATGCCCTGTCCAGACACCAGCAGGGGTGATTTGTACCAGTATTCCCTGCAGTTCTCATCAGAACAGAGTTCATCAGAGAGAGTTCAGCACCAGCACATTTTTCATGGTACACCACAATTTCAAATGTGCTCTTCAAAATTACTTGACTTTTAATGCCACAGTGATAGCTCAAATAGATTTGTTTAAGTACAGAAATGCTTCTCATGGCTCTCAGTATAGTGGTTTTTGTAAAAGCAGACAAAAAGTAATATTTTAAGTGAAAAAAGAACAATTTCCACATATAACCTGTGAGGTTTTTTTTTTTGTTGTTGTTGTTGTTTTACCAAAATCTCCACCAAACCTCTTTGTCTTTGCTGTCCTTACCCTCAAAATATCAACTTTATCACTCTTTTTGGGTTGCAGATTAGTTAACAAGAAATTTAAAAGGTGCATAATAGAGATAAATATTTTAAATTTTCTACCTCGTTTTGTTTTCATAAAATATAGGCAAGCTGCATTACTGCTTGTTCCTGCTAGGTAGTAAATTAATACATCTTTCAGCAAGGGAGCTATCTGCGACATTAGTACTGCCATCGTGCAAATAGTTTATGCTACACGTTCTTAGAGCTTCATTCCCCAGAAGCACATAATTAAATGCCTCAGAAAGACTGAACCTTTGAAGATATTTTGTTTTTATACAACATTACACAAAACCACCAAACTCCACATCATTTATTTGTATGACTGCGGTTCCTGCTCATTCGTTATTCAATGTCTGCACTTCTTCACCACCCCACTCAAATATCAGCTCCCCTTAACAGCCCTTGCTGTGCTGCCTATACATTTCACTTACACCTTTATTACAGCTCTCACCAAAGATTTGGCTGAAGATACAGTAGCACATGGATCTGCCAATAATTCTCGCCTGTAATCCTCAAGCCCCTAGGTTCACAGGGTAGAAACTGAACTTTTTAAAGGTGGTGAATATATATATATATAACTCACAGCATGTAATTTGTCTTTATTAGCACTTGGTGGGGTGTGCTCAATGATTATTAGTTGAATTAAATTTGGAAAAACATCTTCTGAATCAGTCAGGTTATGTCTCCCACCTAAGGATTCTGTAATTAATAGTGGCATCCAGTGACATACGTAAGTTTATAGATTTTAATAAACTTGTAAGGACAGATTTCAGATGAAAGATGGGCCGAGCCCGTGGCACACTGGGGAGAGTACAGCGCTGGGAGCGCAGCAACGCTCCTGCCGCAGGATCCTATATAGGAATGGCCGGTGTACTCACTGGCTGAGTGCCGGTCACGAAAAAGACAAAAAAAAAAAAAAAAGAAAGAACTCTGAATTTCACTAGACTCCCATGGTCCTTTAAACAGATTCTAGAAAGCAACATCTGACTTTTCTTCTCCAGGCATTTTTATCCTCACGGTGCCATCATCCATTCAAGAAAAACAACTTGAATATGTCTTACCCACAGGAAGAAAAGCAAGTCAGTATGTTCTTATCACCTACTATTAGCTAGGCATTGGAATAACTAGTTTAATAAGTTTGTTCAGAATTATTTTCAAAGCCAAACATGTCTCATATATGTCTCATCCTTCATTCAAAATCCTTAATATACAAATTCATGGCATAAATATCCTTCTCAGATAATTCCATAGAAATGACTTTCATAAAGTGTATGCAAGTTCTTAAGACTATAAGAACGTGCATTGTGAGAAAAAAATTTTGCTTAATCCCAAAGCCACTTGACATTTGTTTTTATTACAAATTTCAAGTGGCTTTGGGATTAAGCAAAATTTTTTACTACTGGCTGATAGAACTTTAGTTAATTTTCACTTATCTTTCACTTACCATGCTATCTGAAATATTGCATGAAGTTCTGTCATCAATCTTAAAGAGTTATCTGTTATGTATAAACAGAATTTTAAAAATATTTATCATCTTAATTATTCAAGTTTCAAAGTTCATAACGATTTTATGGAGATCTTATATGGCCAAACTTCATACCCCCCCCCCCAGCACTTTATAGGTAAATGTGTCCTCTCTCATGAGTCTCTCTCCTCCCAACATGACTTAAAATAGACATGAATTCCTTACAGGTATAAATCATGAATAGCATAGAACTTGGCCCCATGGTAAACATAAATGCTTCACAAGATTTGTTAGGTTAGTGTAACAGTTACAAACGTGTGTAGTCTAGCATTAAAAAATACTAATTCCCAGAAATCATGATAAGTAAAATACTGCTTGTTTGGAAAAGTATAGATACAGTTTTCTGGATTCAATATATTGAAAAAGCAAAGATAGTTCTTTCTTGGTTAAAAAAAAATCATATTGTTCCCAAAAGCAATGGTAGAAATTTTTAACACAAAGATCTAGTGGTACATCTAGGCCTAATTTTCTCACTACCAGCCTTCTAAGATCTGTATTCATGATAACCAGCCTCAGAGTTACAGCTGAATTTTTAAAATTTGGTGAACAGTGAGACATTGCTTCTTGTCAATACCATTTCATGAAGGATAAATTATTTACTCCTTAGCTTCAAATGCAGAATAGTTTTGTGATTATATAGCTCTTTCTTAGAAACATAAAATTGTATAAGTATCTAAATTCCTTCAAAGGAGAACTTTGCAGGATTTTCTTGAAAGAGCAAATGAGTAGGACTTTTAAAGTGCCAAAGTAATGTTTGGTGTGATTATGGGTACATGCTGCAAGTAAGTTCTGTAATCAGTATGGCTGCTAATGCTTGTTCCTATTTACACATGATCTCCAGACTCAGATCTGGTGGGTCTACTCTTCACGTTGTTCAATCTGCCTTATCTCTGTCCATCCTGCCATCTGTGATGTCATCTCTTCCCTCCTACTGCTTTCTACTAATGGAGCCTCCCAAGTCATTTCCTTTTCTCTTTCTTCAGGCACAGCTCTCATAGTTAATTCTACAAATGTCAAAATGGTACCTTCTATCTACTTAAGTCATTAAATTTTTTCTTTCAATTTTCACTTTCAAAACTAATATTATACTAACACTACAAAGTATAATATTAAAGGTACAAATGAACTCTCTATTCTTAATTACACATTTTACTTTCAGCTTCTTGCTTTGCACTAGGAAAAAGCATTCTCAAAGAAGACTTTAAAAAAAAACTATCATTTCATTGACACGGCATGGGACAAAGAAAATTATTAATTGCTTTTTTATCAATCATCTTATTCTACCTTAATTTTTTTGCTTTGGTTTTTCTTTGGCAAATGTTTTCTTTCCCCAAAGAATTCTTTACCGTAGAATTAAGTACTACAGTAAAACTGTCACAGCACTCTTGACTGCAGCTTTTGCCCAAGGCACAGTGGAGTAAGGAATATTTATTAGCAAGATAGCAATCCAGTATGGTTAGGAAGAAAAGCAACCCTAGAGTTTTCACTTATTGATCAAATCCTAAGCCTGAGGATAACATGTACTATCTGGAAGTTGTTTCCATAGGTAACCTGGAATTCCCAAGGACACACAATCCCAGCCCAAAGATGTTCCTATTTGTAATTTCTTTCGTGTGAGTCAGGGTACCTGCACAGGATGGACAGACTGTCCTTCAGTTCACAGGATGGATACGTGCCAGATTGCCCTCCACAAACTTACAGAATAATGGTGACCAGAAGAAAACAAACATATTTAGAATTCAACTACAAGGTCATTGTTGGTCCCTCATTTCAGAATCCCTCAGGGATACTATTGTAATGTTCTCCTGAGTAACAAATCAGTGTTTGAGTCAGCTGCCTAGTTAACCCAACAACTACATGGACTGACACTGTGTCTAGAGGTGGGCAGCAAAGGGAAAGATGGAAACAATTACCAGGAATTAAGAAAAATCATCACAAGCTGAAATGCTTGTCTTGGTCACCAGACAATCAGTTAACAAGCCTCCCAGATAGCACCTCTATCCTTCACCTCTGGTCCACATTACTAATACAGGTATTGGTGCCAAGTTTCCACTTTACTCTGAGTAGAAATACATTTCACAGCCTGTAATGGTGATGAAATTGATGGAGCAGACAAATAAACAAATCCCATTAAAGGAGAATATTTTTTTCTTTTGAGAAGTTTCTGAAAAACAGAAAGTTTAGAGTTTATGGAAATATGTATGAATATTGCAGCCTATGAAAGGTACTGGAATTAATTTTAGGAGAGTGTTCAGCTTGTTCATTGACAGAATAAAAAATGTCAGGTCATTTTAGCAAAAACTTAGTTTTCCTCTTTTATCTGTGTAGAGGCAATGCCTGAGATTCCACTCACTTCATTATTTAATTAACAGTACAGCCAGTGTACAGAAGGTGCTTAGGTTTAGTGAAGGATTCTGGGCTTCAGGTAGAAGACATGGACTCCAGGATCAAAGGATCTTGTGACATGATGACCAGTTCTAGTGCCACCAGCAAGAACTGTGTGACTTGTTGGGTCTCAGTTTTCTTATCTTTAAAATGAGTTGAAATTAGACATGTGACTTTCAAAATGGGTGAATTTTTTTTTCTCTTTAGCATTTAAATTATTTGTTCAAGCCAGTATTGCACAGAAGCTTATGTCATAAAACTGTAGGGGGTGGGGGAGGGAGCAAGCAGGTTCGTGATAAAGACAGACCTGGTAACATTCCCTCCCCAAGATTTCTTGGCCATCTCAGAAGAACACTAGAAAAGAAAGCTGGGAAGAGGTGATCTAATGATGATCTGATATCCCCATGAATCTCAGAGGTGTTAATGCAGAACATATTTAAGAATAGGTAGTAGGTAACATTATCTGGATAATAATCATTACATATTGATAGTTTTCCTCTATTTTGTCTCCAAGGTCAAAATATAAAAATCCACCTCCAAAGTAGAGAAATTTTTAATCTTCAGACAATGAACATTTTCAACAGATGATATTATAATGGAGAGAATATAGATTTTTTTTTTTTTTTTTGTCTTTTTTGTGACCGGCACTCAGCCAGTGAGTGCACCGGCCATTCCTATATAGGATCCGAACCCACGGTGGGAGCGTCGCTGCGCTCCCAGCGCTGCACTCTCCCGAGTGTGCCACGGGCTCGGCCCAGAATATAGATTTTTTGTCACTAAGAAATGGAAAGAAAAGCCAATAACTGAGCTTTGGATAAATCGTTAACAGCAGGAGGTGGATTTCTGTTTGCTAGATGCTCCCAGGCAGGCAGCATTCTCTCATTTATACGTCCACACTCTAATACCTGCTTTCTATGAAATAAGCAATCCCATTTCCCCCCATATCACCCTATACTACTTTGTAAAGTCTCACTGAATGGGTGATTAATACCTTATTCGATTATACATAAATCCTCAGCTGAATCACACTTCTATTTCATTGTTAAGTACATTCTTTTTTCCTGATAAGAATAATGGAAATAAAATCTTGACTTTAAAAAAATATTCAGGCATCAACTTAATAAAGTTTGCAAAATTTGCAGAAACTGGGATAGTACAGGCTTTAGATCTAGAGTATAGCTATGTTTAATTTGAATTCATCGAATTCTGCCAGAAAACTGCTAACATTATCATGGGTGTGAAGAATTATTTTGCAAAAGAAAATTCAATACATCTGTCTGAAAGCTTTAGTCTCAAGGAATACCAATTGCATAAAATGTTTTTAAAAGTAAAATAAGACTACAAATCTGCACATGTATGTATCTATATATGGATACGTGGAACACAAAAATGATCTTCATTTCTATTTGTTCCGGCTGATCACACCAACTATGCATTCATTTTTCACTCTATTGCTGTGCTAGGGGCTGGTGTTATAAAGATGAAAAAAGCAAAGTTGAAGGCTCCCTAAGTCTTGGTTCATTCATACATAAAACGGGGGTGATATGAGATATTATAGTAAGAAATGGTAGTGCGATAGTATGAAATTTATTGAAATCAAGGGAAATATCACATGTAAAGCACATTCCACATTGCCTACGCTATAGAGGCTATAAAAAGTACTATATAAACAGTTTGTGTTATAATAATTTTCATCCGTACAAACAATATGACTAAACAGCAAGTACAACAAATAAAAGTCAATTAGGAGACACATGTAAACACATAACTATATGTCAACACACTGGGCTCAAACTGAGGAAGAAGGTTCTCTTTCTAGCTCAATCTGGAAGAGGTGGTAAAGGCTTCAAAGAGGAGGTGCTATTCCATTAATCTCGTCTTAAGAGTAGTCATTTTTCAGGTGGAGGAATCAGCGAAGGAAATAAAAGAAAGGAGATGCTGGACACATGAGTTGAAGACTAGGGGGCTGGAGAGGGTGTTGTGGCTGCAGGAAAGGCTGTTTCTGTTTGTGACTTTTCCTAAAGTGTTTTGTAAAGGGGGTGTTGGGGGGATATGAGACACATTAGAGCCATATTGTGTGAAGGGCCTCAGATGCCACATTGAGAATTTTAGAATTTATTCTGTAGAGAATGCAGTTTTAATTTAGGAATTGGCAGGATCAGTCATCAGAAAAGAGGCAAAGCAACACTGGTTTCAAAACAAACTCTCTTCTGGAATTACTGGAGCATGGTGATCCTTACACTATTTCTATTTGGCTTTGATTCTCAGCTTTTAAGCTCAGTGACTCTGGGATTGAGTCCACTGGCTGTGTCCCTGGATTGATTATTTGGTGAAACCCATTTAATCCTCTGATCCTCTTTTTATTTCCTTCTTATTCAGTCCTGTTGCCAGTTTCCGGCTCCCAGAGGTCTGCCTCCGGTTGTGATTGGTGTATACTGAACTCATTCATTTAAATATATTCCTTTTCTTATGTTTTTAGAATTAACAAGAAATATTTGCACAGATTTCATTTGAGGCACTTTTGGAATTGTTCATTCAATCAGGTCCATGGAAGTGAGAATAGGGTTATCAGATTGTTTCTATGTTGCTGAAGTGGCCGGTGCCCAGCCAAGCCACAATGGAATATTGCATTAAGGTATAATATTAATTTTTAAGTTTCTTTGGACTGCTCCTGAAGCTTTGCACCCAAGGTGAGTGCCTCACTTGCCCTCCCTCATCCTGCCCTGAGGGTCACACATATATCCCAAGCACTCACCACTGGGATCAGGTGAGCAGTGTGTTGAGTGCTTGGAGCACAACACTCAGAATGCACTATGCCCCATGACCAAACAGCCATGGAGATGGATAGCATTTCCCCAGAGAAGGACCTAATATCTCCAATAACTTCATAATTCCACCCCATGTGGTCCTATTTCCATATCATCTTCCTTGAAACACACGACATCAACGTTAAGCCTTCTTAATTTTAAATTTCAACAACAAAACTTAACTGGAATAAAATAATTCAATGAAAATGTTTAACAAATAAGAACAAAAACCTCTATCCTAGATATTTTTCTTTTATCTGTAGACAAAAGAACAAATACAACCTCAGTATTACATGCATTTTTAAATGTAATAATAATAATAATGTATGTTTGCCATTTTTGCATCTAACATCAGAGTTTTATAGGATTTCTAGAGTTTGGGGAAATTTAAGGCCGGTTCCTTCAGGTTGCACTGTGTAGGTGTGATGGGGGCCATACAGATCCCCCACTATAGGATGGAGGACAGGATGGGTTGTATGATCCTCCAGCTGCTAGTTCAGTTGGCTGTTAACAACTCACAGTCAACTTTCTCTCTAGGATCTGAGTTTAGCTGAAGGGAGCTGCTCTGCCTAAGGTTATGCCCTAACCGTAGAGCAGCCTGCGGCCAATGCAGCACAAAGTCTTGGCCACCTTGTTTTAAACTGGGACAGCTCTGAAGGGACACCAGTTGAGGCCTCTGTGGCAACTGTAGCAAAATTTAACTTGCCCTTCCGCCCAATCATGCTTGCCATGTTCCCTGATAGGTGTTACTCTTGAGATGAACTTCCTGCACACAGATATCTATCCCCGAATGCTTCTCCCAGATGCCCTGGCATGTGGCACACTGAAATCCTCAATGTGTACCTGGAAAGAAAGAAGAGTCACAGCTGTGAGTGAAAGAAAAGTCAGACACAATATCCCATGAGGTGAAGAGGGTGTCAGATTTCTTCCAGTTGAAGTTCTACTTTGTCTCAAGTGCCACTGTGGATGCAGGTCATCCATCCTTTTAATATGGGCAGGTGTTCTGCTTGTCAGCTATGTAAACTGTCCCACATTTGCCATTTAACCATCTCTATTAATGAGATATTATACACGGAAGCACTTTCTATTGATTTAACTGAAAGGGCACTCCAGCGGCTCTCATTATTTTATAAGGTCAAAAGAGAAAATGATCACACCTCCATCAGTCAAGAAAATATCAGAAGTCTGTGGGTGGTGGTGTGGTGGAGGTGGAGGAATGTACGGGGCAGAGGAAACAATGCTGGAGAAGAAATTGTTCCCAGAGAGATGATCAATTCCAAAGACAAATAACTTAGCAACCAATGAAAAAATAAGCACATTTAAATAAATTTGAAAACAACTGAAGGCACTGACTGCTTGAAATTCAGATTATTCCTTCACAGAATAACCAAAACATTTTTACTTTATGTATCTTATAGATGTAAATAGAACAGGGGAAAAAAATCTGAAACAGTGTTTATGTGTCATCTTTCCAGTATTAAGCAATGAGAAATGTATTACTCAATATTCGGGCACATTTAACTTTTTCTTTTATAAACATGGGATCCTAAGGTATTTTTAGCTTTTCCCCAGCTCTCTGCTGTGCTTAGATAACATGCTCTTTGACTTATTCATAATTATGTGGTTAGATACACCTAGCCTGATAGTAAAGCTTTCAGTCCTGTTGATGATTATTATTATTAACCTTTCCACATCCCAGAAAACTGCAAAGCATGAATTATCTCATTCATTTCTTACCAGAACTATATGAGGCAGGTATTACTACTGGTTGTTTTGCAGATGAAAAACCTGAGACTCTTATAGAGGTTAAATAATTTGCTCCACACCACTCAGCTAATAAATGGAGAGCTGGGGGGATGTGACCACCATGTATGTGTTTCTAACAGTTACCCAGCGCTGACTCATGACAGTAAGATAAAACACATCCTAAGTAACGAACATTTCCTTTTTAGCACAAATTTATATGGAAAACAGTCTTTAATTAAATCTCTGCTCTGCTTTTTAAGTCCTTTGTTTAATTTGTGTGAGCATACTCTCTCTCTCATGCTGTTAACGAGAAACTTCAAGTTAAGGGCAGACAGCTTTTTATTGAGAATGCCTTTGAGGATGCTTTTTAAAAATTTGGCTATATTTTGGACAGTACAGGGATATTATTCTACTGTTAAAAAAAGTTTTAAGTAACAGTTAATTATCAACTTAAATATGAATAATCTGCCAATTAAATCTGCCTGTCTTTAGTTCTGAGAAAATGTTGGTATATATTCACTCATCTTCAAAACTTCCTATATTAAAATTAAGTTCAAATGATATATGCACAGAAAAAAGACTGAAGGGAAACACACCATATATTACTTTATTAGGTTCAGGTGATTTTTATCCTAATAACTATTTTCTTGTTTTATCTCTTCAAATTAAAACAATAATAACCACAAATTTTAAACATATTTCCTATCTGTGCAGTGGCAAAAAAAACTATCCAGAAAGTAATTATGTGGGTGTCTGATTTACAAGAGGAGGCAATTTAATTTTAAAGGCAAACTATACATTAAAAGCTTAAAGACAGAAAATCTCACTTGTGAACACAGCATGTCATTACGATCAATTCTCTAAATGAAAAATCTCAAGTAATGAATTTTGTGTCTGATTTCATATTTTGAGGGTGTTGCTTAAAATGACTTTCCATTTGAAGAAAAAACTCCTGGTCTTTTGATGCAGAATGACTCTGGGAAAGAGTGTCAATCCAGTCCAACAAGCGTGTGTTTATTGCTTATTCTAGGCAAAGCAGTGACAGGACATGGGAGCAGCCCAAAGTTGAAGAGCGATAAGGTCAATGTTTCAGCAGAGATTTTCACTTCTGATTATATTTAACTTTATTAATAACAAAGAGACTCAAAAATTCTATTAAAATGTAATGTTGAAAATTGCAACTATAATGTAATTGCACCAAGGTTGGTAGAAAATATTCTATTAGTTAGGCCAAGGAAATCAATCATCCTCTGTGCATATGAAGCAAATGGCACAAGCCCATTTAACACCCACTTTAAAACAGTTCTGGAACAGGTCTGCAAGCTAATGAAAAACAACATTCCTTTCCAATAATTTCTACTTTCTGGTCAGAACAACTGCGTGATCAAACAATAGCTGAGACCACCATTTTAGTCATTCGTCTTACATGTTTTCCACCTGCTCACATTAAACAGAATGGAACAAACTAGACACAGGAGTAATTTCAAATTCATCTGCACATGAGGGATTTCTAAATAGTTCAATAAAAGTATTATACACCATTGAAAGCAATACAGCTTTAAACAGGGGGAGAAAGACTCCCAATAAATATGGCTAATTCCTGTTCTTACAGAACGAGAAATTTTGCTTGCCTTCAAGCTGTAGCCATTGTAGAATTTAGTAGAGTGGTATACAGAAAGTCAGTTTCTGACAATTGTAATAATGAATAGTTCGTTGAAACAACTAAATAACATTGATGTGAATATCCAGTGCCACCATTGAAATAAACTAACAGGAAAGTGAAAATAATGAAGTTCGTGAATTAATTAATTGCTTTGTGCAATGAATGACTGCATGAGGAGTGTGGGGCTCCTGACAGGGTGGATTCTGCTTTTCCCATGGAAACATAAATGGTTGATACAGCACCATAAGCTCCTCTTCAGTCTTCATCTTGTTCTCTATCTCCATGCCCACTTCCTCAAAAGTCCCACAGGAAGTGACTTCTTCTCTTACATGATGAGGCCCTCATTGACTCCCTCTGGGCTGTGATACCTCAAACCCCAACTCAGTCCCTCCAGCCACAAAGTCGTTCCTTTATACCAAGCTTGTTTCCACCTTAGGGCCTTTGCATTTGTTCTTTCCTTTGCTTGGAAGTTCTTTCTAGAGATTTTCTCATGTCTGCCTTCTTCTACTTGTTCAGGCTCCACCATGACCCTGACATTTGGTGTGAGTACACACTCTCACTCCAGTGCATTATATTGTTGTTGCTGTTATTGTCTCCCTACATTTACCCATTTCTTACAATGGATATCACAAAGGACACAGATGAAGAGATGTATAAGACCAGGTATGGGGAAGGGATGTGGAGCTTCCATGCCCTCCCTGGGCGCACCACCCTCCAGGAACCTCCACCTGTTCAGCTATTGTCTTCATGGGACATACCAGTCCCTGCACCTCCCAATAGAGTCCAGGTTTTGTGGGAGTAGGATCCTTGTCTGTTTTAATAACCATAGTAACTCCAGGACCTACAACAGTGCCCTGGCATGTGGTAGGAGTTCAATGGATTTATGTTCAATGGACAAGTGAATAAATAACTGAACCAGCATCTTTTGCTCAAATTACTGAAAAGTCTCTCTTCCCTGTACTCTACCTATATTCCTTTCTTGATAGAGAAACAAGAATGATCTTTCTAAAATGAATATCAGATGTCACGTACCTGTTTCAAACATCTCATGGATTCCCCTTATAATTAAAAACCTAAACTACCTACTGTGGTCTTCAAGGTCCAACAAAATCTGATTCCTGCATACCTTTCCCTCACTCCCACCATCTTCCCCTTCCCACACCCCATACCAGGCTTGCTCCCTCTGAGAGATTCTGCATTTGCCATTCCTGCTGCTTCAGAAGTCATTCTCAGGGGCTTAAAATGGACACTTCTTTCCCATTGTGATCCCATCAGGGATTAGTTCAAACAGCACCTACTCAAAAAACCTTCCCTGACCACCTTAACTAAACTGGGATCAGACAGACAACTAGGACTATGGTTCTCATTTGAGTGCATACGCTTATAAAAGAGCAGAAAAATTAACTTTGATTAGGATGGTTAAGAATAGCTTCTATCAATTAATCAGGATGATAAAAACTCAGCTTAAATTTGACAACACTGTTGGTGCTCTTTGCATATTAATCATTCTAGAATGTTAGTTTCCAGTTCTATAATTATAAGTATTTCCTCTACAATAGTAATTTTGAGCAAAAATAGTGTTGACCTAAAAGAAACTGAGGCCAAACATGTAAAGCATGGAATTTATTGAGCCGATATGTCGATTGCAACCAGGGAAACACATATGTAAAGTTGCCCTAAAAAATGCACATTGAAAGGACCAGCAGAGCTTAAAATTTCCTAATCACAAGAAAGGGGGAGAATCAGAGGAGAGAGAGAAGAGGACAGCCCCCCTTATCATTACATCAGTGTTTCTATTGGCTGGTTCACATATATAGGTTTTTGGTTTTATTACATTACGCCCTACATGTAGGAATCTAGTAAGCTTACAGGTTACAAGAAGCATTCTAGGTTATTTCACTGCTTTTTCTGGTGCCAGGAGTCTGCTTCTAAGTTAAAATGATGTTCTAATAACATTTTCCATGACATGGGACATGACTACTGATTCATCCCAGATTTCCCAAGGCACTGTAATTTAGTTGACCTGGTCAGAGCAGATTTTTTTAGTTATCAATAGTATTCTTTCAATGCATGTTGGGGGTGGGAGGAGCATATTATTAGGCATTATTTAATGAGCCTCAGTTACCTTTATTCTCCTATTCACCTTTAATTAAATAGTTAACCTTTTCTTCTTATAACCTCTTACTTCTACAATCCTCTCTTCTCCTTCCAACATAATAGACACAGAAGGGCAGAGCAGCTGCATAGCTTGTATCTTAGTTACAAATGTTTAACATAAAACTTAGCATCATCTGCAAGCACAGCTTTTACTAGCCTTAACAAGTGAGGTACATAAACACAATAAAAGGAACACTGTCAGCAAGGTAGGATGGCTGCCATGAAGGACCAATTCCTTAGTAGGAGGCAGGTAGACCCTCAACAAAAAACCCCACAGAATTGTTGCTAATAGAAAGTCTCAATATGTTAAAGGCTTGAATTTATGGAGAAGATGTCATACGATCAGTTGAAAGGCAAATACAAGTATAAAAATACGTGTTTTCTTTAGGTTTCATTAAATTTCACATAAATTTCTTACTTTGATAAATATTCCAAACACTCACCTCCATAATAGCAAAGTAGATAAGGAAATAGATTTCAAATAGATTTCAAATGGGTATCCAAAATACAGAGGCTCAGATGCATACAACCGTGCCGTGTTATTCTGTATTAACACAGGGTTTTAAGTGCTATAAGTGTTCGTGATATATGTAGATGCTAATATTTTTCAAGTATCTTTGTATATGAAAGTGAACCATAAAAAGATCAAAGACACACACTCAACATCACTGGAATTGAATCCATCCTGTATAATTTGATGATCTAGTTCCCCAAATAATCACACAGAGAGCATATCTGCATATTATCCTTGTATTCTCATTTTTATTCATTTTATCTCATTTTGACCTTAATGGAGGGACCAGCATTAAATGTTTCCTAATAGACCATTCTACATGTATTCTATAGTCAGATTTACTAAAATATGTACAGCTTTGCATCTTTTCATTTCTACATAGTTTTGCTATACGATACTATTAATAGAAAAACAGAGCAAGTTGGACATCCTCTGATAATCAGACATGTATTGAATAGTTTTATTCAGCAATCGATGAATGCTGAATCATTTTTGAAAAACAAAATATCAATTCTTATAATGTATGAAAGCTAACCTGTATTCTATAATTCAGCAGGTAAAAATGAATGGTGGAAAACGAAAAGAATGACCACCAGAGAAATTAATCTTTTCCAAGAGACTTCTGAAGGGAAGTTTATTTGTCAAAAAAGAAGTATGTAATCATAGCATAGAGAATTTATATACATATATAGATCTTTCATTTAAATGCATCTCAGTTCCAATCTGATCTTGCAAGGATTATTTCTTAACTGGTTATACACTTAAAAATATAACCAGTTTAACAATAACAATTGCCCATGTATAGCAATTTCGTGAATTCAAAATGGCCCATACACAGCTTGGACGTGAGTTTCCTCTTTGGTTTAGTTTAAATTTTGAATTATTATTCAAAAAATTTCAAGAAATACTGAGATTCTGCCCAACCCCGTCCCCGACTCATTTCAGTTATTTTATGAAGGAAATAATTCAGCACAGTAGGAGCCAGACCGGAACAGTAACTCCCTGAACAAATATATTCCACTACAGGAGCATTGATCCTCTGCATGATAGTTTCTGGGTATGGGAGTTCTAGAAAGAATTGAAACCCGTGATGAAAAACTGATTCAGTATCACATTGTGCTCCAGAGACCAGCTATGGAATTTAGTTAGAGAAAGAAAGGCACCAGAAATAAACGAGGAGGAGAGTACCTTCCATGGGTATTCATTAAAATCCCTTCTTTCTGAGTAGCTTGACATTACCCCAAGGCTATGTAGCTTAAAAACAGACAGACAAACAAACAAACAAACTGTGAAAGCAATTGAAAATGAAACAAGTCCTTGTGAAAACCATACATATAAAATAAAATAAACATTTTCTCATGCCATTGTTTTTCACTTTCCATTGTGAAATTGAAACTGGAATTGACACAACACATTCTAAAACATATGTTTCTAAAATAAGACAGACACAACAAAAACAGAGCATAGGAACTTGAGAGCTTCACATTATTGCTTCTCACAAGGATTGGAATCCCACTGGCTTTATTTTTCTGGCAAAGGTGAAGGCACATATTTCCAGGTCAAGTGATTCAATAATCAAGGAGTAGAGAGAGAGAAAAAAATAGCACTAGATTCAAAGTCAGAAGACCAAAGTTAGTTCTGGTCCAGTTTCTGCAGTTTATTAGCTGTCTGGCCTCTGGGCATCACTTAACCTCTCAGAGCATCAGTATTCTCTTCCATAATAACAGGGGATCTGCTAGGTTATTGTCTCTCAC
The DNA here is from genome assembly GCF_027409185.1 of Cynocephalus volans. NCBI lineage: Eukaryota > Metazoa > Chordata > Mammalia > Dermoptera > Cynocephalidae > Cynocephalus > Cynocephalus volans. The sequence goes on from NC_084466.1 coordinate 19,107,518, forward strand.
CAGATTATTGTCAGAATCAAATATGATGAAGTATTAAATCTCCATGCAAACTCTAAAACACTAGGCAATGCAAGTGTTTATAAACTAATGCTCCATCACCTCCATTGATTAAAATGTTTGTAGTCCACAGTGCAGTAATAGGATCATGCCATTCACAAGTTTTTAGAAAATTAAATTTAGTTATACATTATTACTTTGGCCACTATATCCAAAATTTTTTGTCCATAGAAATAGGGGGACAATAACCCACTCATTCAGAAGCAGGTGCTCAATAATACCAATTTTTCAAGCAAAAATATGATTGAAAATAGTCTCAAAGAGTTGCACAAGCCAATTGACAAAATTAAGGTGTGAATCTGAGGTGATCTGCTGAATTGCTTGACAATTTCACAAAACCTTAAATTATTAGGTTAAAAAATATAAAGCTGCTACTCTGTAAGTTAAAAATTGTACAATATTGTTAATTTCACGTTGATAAACTGAATATATCAAATACTTAATGCAGTCATTTTAGACACTTTGAACTCCAAAACTAATCTAGGAATAATTACATTTCTGTCACATTATCAATACAAAAAGATGCAAGTACCGATAGAAAAGTTGGAGAAAAACACAGATAAGCAGTTCACAAAAATAGAAACAGTAAAGATATAAAAGAACATTAAAGATGTTCATCTTTTTCAGTACTCAAATAAATAATAAATTAAAATAAGAATCTTTTTTCTCACCTAGTAAATTGGCCCATACTAAAAAGAAACTAACACTCAGTGCTGGAAAGAGGGGTAATCTGGAAGGCAATCTGATATTTGTATAAAAAGCCTCATAAATATTCATACTATTTGGCCCAGTGACTCCTCTTCTGAAAATTAACCATAGAGAGATGGTCTTAGATTTGCACAAAGACTTAACAATAAAATGATAATTATACCTTTATTTATAAGAAAAAATGTGATAAAATAGTAAATAAATGAGGGTTTGTCATACAAATGAATACTACGCAATCATTAAAATGGATGCTGTAGATGAATATGGGAAGGTGCTTATTTATACCATGAAGAAGGAAGAAAGTTTAGATTATGAACCACACTTTAAGTTGATATATTTGATGTACATAGGAACAATATATACATTTATATCCTATGTCGCAGACCCTGAACTTAGTGCTTTAAATATATTAGCTTCCATAATCCTCAAAATTCCATGAAATGAGTACAATTGTTATGATCCCCACTGCACACATGAAGAAAATGGGATACATTTTGTCAAAAATCACACAGCTGTGGCGCACTCGGGAGAGTGCGGCGCTGGGAGCGCAGCAGCGCTCCCGCCGCAGGTTCGGATCCTATATAAGGATGGCCGGTGTGCTCACTGGCTGAGCGCGGTGCGGCCGGTCACAAAAAAAAAAAAATGACAAAAATCACACAGCAGATAGTAGGGCCAGAATTGGAGTGCAGAGCCGACTCTGACGGCAACCATTCTTCTAGACTGCCTCCCAGCTCTTCGACAAAAATGTCTCAGAGACTACAAGCCCAATGTTAACTGTGTTTATTTTTCACAAATGGAATGATTGGTGATTTTATTTTCTTCTTGCTAAAACATCTCAATTGTCTACTTCAACGTTTTGTTCCTTTGTTTTGTCACCATTTGTTATTCAATATAGGTACATTAAAATGGGCCCAAAAGTGGGACTAAGTTTAGTGCACCTAAACAAATCATCTCATTAGGAGGGGGGATAAGAGAGTTTTAAGAAAAAGTCTACCAAATAAATGTTTCCTGCATCTATCTCCATTTCCATCACAACCACTTTGGCAAAACATTCTTTGTCTTATAGTATTCTCCTATCTGATCAGCTGTCCAAAACCTCTTCCTCTGTCCAGGCACTGTCCACGTTCCTACCAGGAGTCTCTTCCTAATATACTTCTGGTTACTCCAGACTATTTATTCAAATGTCGTAAAACATTTCCTGAACACCCACAGTGTGCCAAGCACCATTCTAAATCTAAACTCTTCAGAGTTTCAAGAAACACATTGTCCTACTGCTAAATTTGTACTATTTTGCAGTCCTGGAAAAAGAGAGCAAAGCAAACATTTGCAATGAAAAGCAACAAATCACAATGGAACAGGGTATGAATTCACTATGAGAGCCTAGAAAAGGGCATTTCATTCCCTTTTATTTAAGTGTAGAATTATTCAAAAGTGTGCATTTTAAATTATTTTTAGTCACTTTTATTTTGAAAAAATTCAAGGAGTGAATTTAAAGGGAAACATTAGAATAAAAAAGATCCTAAAGAGGTACACCATCAATTTATCCATAGTCTACATTCTCAAAAACAAGTGAAAGTATCCTATATTCTTCTATAGGACTGCTAAAATCCTAGCACTTCCTCAATTACATTATATGGTTGCATTACTGAATAATAGCATAAAATCCATCAGTTTATCAATTTCAAACTCATCTCTTCTAGTAAAAGACATTATTTTATAAAAGAATTGGTAGATGAAAGTCCATTAATTTCTAATGACAGGCCTAACTTCATATATCCAGTAGATCTGCAATGAAATAGCATTAGTAGGACCATTAACCTGGTTTTGCTGCTGATTCATATCCACACACAGTGCTTGGTATATAGTAGGTACTCAGTAAATGCTAGTGTAATTGGTTCATTTAGATGGTTAAAGATAATTATTTAAATAGAATTAAAATAGGCTCAATTACAGAGATATTGATTATTAAACCCTGCAACAATCACTGCTAGGGGATACTCATTAAATATTTCTTTATAATGTGAAATAAGTCTCTGAGGGTTAACATCTGCTACAGTCACTTTAAGCATAGAGAGAAAAAAATCAATCGCCTAATGTTTTTCTGTGTAAATAATTTTTTCCTAAATAAACTCAGACCAACAGAACATGGATTTATTTATCACTGATAATCATTTATTTTCTTTTCTCTGTTTTTAAAAACCTTCCAACAATCCCTACACAAGTAAACTTTATGCTTTTATGAAGATAGAAATGAAGGCACCACTAAATTTGTGCTTATTATACAAAAGATCTAGGCAGGTTTCCTGATATAATTTATAAAAGGACCTTTCATTTATTTTCTAACCATCACTGTTTGTTAATCATTGTAGAGCTATGGCAGGGGTGGGGGATGCGGTAAAAAGTAGCACTAGGATTCACACACAGGTAAATAATTATAGGACCTGATAGGTATTATAACTCTACAAGCTAACCCCTCATGCTGGATCTTACTTTATTTTACATACAATGCTTATTTTGTTTGAAAAACACATTTCTTCTTCTGGGGTAAATTTATTTCTACTTTATAAGCCAGAAATACAATTAATGACCAGACATTTTTTAATGAAATATTTCTTAAATGGTGTCTTTGGTAGTGATAAACAAAATTGGAAAGTATGATTGTTTTGAAAAGATGCTGGCTATACAACTTTCAATTATACACTAAAAATGTTGTTGATTGACATATGGCAAGCATCATAGGTACAATAAAGCTGACACCTGGTCACCCATTTCCCTTTTTAAAAGAAGAGTTCTACCCACATATTACTTATATGCCCACTCTCCACATAAGGAGTGTTACCAAGATATCAAAGTGGTGTTGGTGCAGGTTTGTTTCAGTCGGGTTACGCCTCAGTAGTGGAGAAGCAACACCTAGGAATTTTCAGTAACACTGGTATATAGAAGATTTGCCAACAAACTTTCCTTACAGGGTGAAGATAGAGCTGTCCCCTTTTTTATTTTCTTTTCTGGAACTTTGTTCAAGGATGAACTTCTAGGAGCGTGCCTAGAGAATCACACCGATTGGAGAATAAAATAATAATGATGATAGGAATAATCACAGAATGGGCTGTGCTTCCACTACCTGGGAATTTCTTATCTGCCCACTTCTGTCTGACTGCACTAAGTGGCTCTTTCTCAATCAGCATTTGAAAAATTTCACTCTCTGCTCCATGTCTCCAGCCACTAAGATAATCAGACTGACATGCAGTGCAGCCAAAGAGTCTGGTTGGTTGCTGGGAACAAATAGATGGGGACAGACACCGTCGCAATAATCCTTGTGCCCACACTGTGTGGGACATTGGCTTGACAGTATGGGCAATGATGAGGCAAGTGGGCCATGTCCAGACACAGAACACCTCTTCATCCCCAGCATGTATAGTATCGTTTGATGAATATTCCAACAAACGTAGGGTCACATTAGTAGTTGCATTAATCTCTCAGCTACAGCTCAGATACCAAGAAATGAAAGCCAGCTTTGGGCTTAGCCAGCCTTCAGGGAAGATCCTTAACTAAAAATGTAGCAGCTCTACATCTGGTATTGAAAGCCATGGAGTGGATGATGGCAAAATGTATGTGTGGCAGGTAGGTGTTTCTGTGATACGGGAAGCACTAGAAGCAGGGGGGGGTCGATGGTGGAGCATGTCATTGACATATATGGATACAGTCATTGCAAGTTTGTGTTGGATAAAATTTCCACAGCTTAATTTTGCCTGGAACTATTTTGGATGCTGCTGAGTATCACTTCCCCTGAGAAAAGAAATGCTCTCTAAAAAGAATTCGGTGACACTCCAGAGAGATTTGTCATTGGAAGGAGTTTAAGATGAAAGTTATAATTGCTTTTTAGAAGCTACATTATGAGCCAGAAATTCAATGAATGTCCTGGAATTCTAGGGTAGCACTTCATAAGTTTTTTTTTTTTTTTTCTTTTTTCAAATGAAAAATAAAGCCCATTAATTTAATATACTGTGTAGATCCATTTATTATATAGTAGTCCTAGAAACTAAAAGGAAAATTGACTTGTCATGATAAATTTCCATCCCAACTGCCAGAATTCACTAATACTGTCTTCATCTGTCTCTCCTGAAGGTATTAACAGGAGAAATTATGTATAAACTATTTAGATAAACGGCCTGTATTTTTTTGGGCAGGACACAGTCCTAATGCAGGCCTGCTTTTCCCTATTGGTACATGTGATCGTGCTGTTAAGTTATTACAGCTTCTCCAGCTGTTCTTTCACTTGATGTGCACCCAAAGCCTCAGCCCTAAGAATGATAATGAACTTAAGCTTTACTGTTCAGTAATGATAAATGAGTACTGTTGGAAGTGCTTTCCAAAACATCTTTTTATTTAGCAGTTGAAAGAAGTATAGTCTGTAGTTGATGGTTTTGTACTGGAAAAATGCAATCTATGAATCATCAGTTGGGCCTTGTTTTAGAAATTAAAAGTTACTAGTGGAATCAAGGGAATAACTATAGAATAAAGTGGTTAACGGGTCAGCAGATTAAATCCAATGATAGAAAAGAGGTTGAATCCATGAGCTGAGGGCATCTCTTGCCACAGCAGTTTTGTTCATCTACTCAGTCATTAATTCACTCAGTCGTTCATTCACTCAGTCAAACACACTGGCGATGTTCTACCAAACCAGACATAGGCTATGTCTTGAAAACGGACTGGTGAGTTTTATTTTGCTTTCTTTACACTTCTAATACTTTCTTTACAATTTCAATACTCCATCCCGCAGTTTGAAACTAAAATTCCATCTTCTTTTTAGCATTCCTGCCTCTTAATTGAAAACATTTACATTTATATAGATCTTAACGTATTGCATGAAAAGTCCTTAGTACAGGACCCAACACATAGTAAAAGCTCAACAAATGTTAGTCATAGCTATTCTTGCTAATTTTTTTTTTTCTTTTGAGATTGGCTATCCCATGGATAACAAAAGGTTCCAGGTCACATGACAACTGCTGCCAAGTGCTACAATGAAGTGTCACATCATCTGAGATCAGAGGGGGAAACCTCTGCGTTTGCTGTGAATGCAGGATAGAAGAGAGACTGCACACACTCGCCATCCATAGCTGAGACAACACCTTCCCTTTATCAGCCCTGGGAATCAAGGCCCAGAGTGAGGCAGTGTGGCCCAGCCATAGAGCCTGTTAGCTAAAGATGCAACCAGAACTCAATTCCAGGCACGGCTTCCAATTGCGACATCTCAAAATTAAGTACAGGTTTGTCCTGCTATGGTAACTGTCAAGTTTCAAGGTCTAGTGCTTATACTTCCTTAAAAATTACTTTAGACTCAGGAAGGATGCTGTATTCTTTGTCCACCTTCATCACTAATGAATGGAGTAATGAAGCTGCCAGCTGGCTGACACCACTGCCTGGTGACTATATACCCCCACAAGGCACCTGAGTTAAAGTAGGGTGCATGGACCTGACTAACCATTACAAGAAAAAACAAGTATGTTTGAATAAGCAGCTTAATGAAGCAAATTTATTTATTCATTTGACCTTCATAGGAGTTAACACGTGGTGGGCAACCTGTGCTTGCTGAATAGGGAATGGAGAGTGGCATGATTAAATTGGAAACTAAGTAATGTATGGAAGATTTATGCAGGCAAAGACCACCTCTCTCTCTAGTTAGTGCATCAAAGCTTACCTCAGTCACTAGTGACAGTGATCCCAAAGGAATTTAATGTTCTGTCCTCAAATTGAAGTATAACTAAAACTCAATCATCAACTTTCTCCAAAACGAGTTTCCAATTATTTTTTTCGTCACATAGGCTGGAATTTTTGGTTGACTTCTTCCCCGTAATTCAGAAATGGCAAATATATGACATATGTGCTTTTATGACCCCACGCTGCCCTCAGCAGACATCACTAATCAACCACAGACCTCATGGAACCTTACTCATTCTCTCACACTCCTCAAATGTTGTACTGCTAGAGCCCGTATTCAGAGCTAAACACTCACCTCCTTCCAAGATTCCCAAGGGAAAGTTCTTTGCTGGTCTTTGCCTACATAACTCTGCCATGCATTACTTAGTTTCCAATTTAATCATGCCTCTGTGCATTCCCTATTCAGCAACTGCTGCCCACCACCCTGTTGCCCACCACCCATTAACTCTAATTAGTTTGCACTGCTTTCCCTACATCTATCCAACCACATTGCTCAGTTTCCTCCAATAGTCAGACGAGACTCCGATTATATCTCCTCAGTGTCAGCACACAAGAGCTGATCCTGCATAAGTCTGTGCACATAATGAACGTTCACATGGGAGTTCTTTTTCTCAGGCCTCCTTCATGTAGCCAATTCCTTACCAATCCTGTTACACCCAGATCATCTCTCACCTCTTCTATTCTAAGTCCACGAAAGACTCAGCCTTCTCTATACAGAGCTATATTTTTTACAAACTACAAAACACAGTTTAGAATGGTTATCTAATTATTTCATATGCTCTCAACTACCTATACTTCTAGAGGACAGACGGTTAGTATAATCCCTTCATAGATGACATAGTCTAGGGCACCTTTTTCGACCTAAACCTCCTGCCCTGAACCCGCTCTTATTTTACAGATTGAAATTAAGAGTGTTACAGGAAAATGAATGTGTCAAAATGCACATAGATTTCTCTTAGTATGTGACTTTTGGATAACAGATAAAGATTTGCATATGATCCTGTAAGAACAATCTTTAAATGGGCACAGAAATAGTAAACATTACCTTAGCTTCTCAACAACGCAATCCTCCATGTGTTCCCAAAACTGGACATTTAGATGGGAAAAGCTGTTCACTACCCTTTACAGGTAGCTATTTAATCCTTACACATACTACATGATGTAAACCAGAATTAGCTTCTCCATTTTATAAAAGGACCAAGTTTTGCACAAGCTAAAATGAGTTGCTCAAAGTCATCCACAGAATCTGAGCAGAATGAAGTGGGATCACTGCCATCCAGGGCTTCTGGCATAATATATAACTCTGTTAACCATAATGTCTGCATAACATACAAGCAAATCTCAACATCTTTTATTATGACACATTATAGTTTTCTACTTGGTCAACTTTTTTGTCAATTACCATATTCAAACAACTGCCTGTGCTTGAGATATTTCTCCTTGTGCAAGTCTCTGTAAGTAAAGAAAATATGCTTTTTAAGAATGCAGCATTTTTCGATTGAATTCCTTAGAATTTAATCAGAGAGTTGACATTGGATACTTTATCATAATATCTCAAAGTCAGCATGGTTTCATGGTCTCAGCCACAAAATACAACAAGCTGGTAACTTTTTTTCCTAATTTTATAATTGGAAAATTTTCTAACCTTTAAAATTGTTAAAAGTATAGGAAGATGGGTAGATCCATCACCTAGATCTGTCAATTAATTTTTTGGTCATATTTGCTTTTATTCTCTCCTTCTTTCTCTTTCTAAATCAAAAACATGTACATATACATGCACAATAACTCATTTTTTTGCTGACCCATTTGGAATGGGTCAAATATCTTGACTCTTCCTTCTTAACACTTCATGATTTTTCTCAAGGAATAAGAACATTCTCCTGCATAACTACCAAACTATTAATCACATACAAACAAATTTAATGTTGATTCAATAATACATATTATCTAATATACAGCCCCCAATTTTCCCAATAAGGACCTTTATGACTTTTTAAAATCACAATGCAATATAGAATTACGAATTACATTTTGTTGCCATGTCCCTTTAGTTTTCTTTAGTCCAGAACAGTCCTTCACCTTTCTTTCTGTCTCTCATGAAATTGACACCTTTTTAAGATTTCAGACTAGCTATTTTGTGTAATATCTCATGTCCTGTATGAGTTTGATTGTTTCTTAATGACTAGATTTGGCAAGAATGCTACATGAGAGATGTTGTATCCTTCCCATTGAATCATATCAAGATACATATAATAATATCCCACTGTCACATTATTGATCCAAATGTGATCACTTGGATTGATCCAAGTTTTATCATTGGATAAGGTGGCATCCAAATTGATAACCCTTAAGCCACATAATTTTATGTCATAATTTATCTAGAAAACACATAATGGATGATGTTCTTGTTCAAAACCTCAAGGGATGCATATTTTTAGGAACTTTAGTTATAGAAGTAAATGACTTTTCTAACATGACCTAAGAAACATTAATGAACTGACTGGAAGTGAGGAGTGATGGGGACAGAAACCAGCCTGGATTGAAAGCCAGGAATTCTGGATTTTTCCATACAGACTACACCAGAACACACTGCCGAATCCAGTTGGCAGATATGTTTCATTTATTGTGGAAGTTCTGATTGCTTTCTGGTAGCTGCCTGGAGCACTGTGTTAAAGAGATTTCCAAGGCTGCAAGATGACTCAGCCTGAAAAGTGTCTTAACTGATCATGTGCCATGAGTTTTTGAAGAAGAAATGATAGTCTGTACACAGTAAATTAAGTATGGCCACAAATTCTTTGTTACTCTTCCCATCAAGAGGTGGAGTCTACGTCCCCAACTCTTGAATTTGGGCTGCACTTTGACTTGCTTTGACCAACAGAAGGTAAGAGAAGTGACACTGCAAATTCTAGAATCTAAGCTTCAAGAAGCCTTGCAACTTAAGAGTTCACTTTCTGTGGTGAAACTCTATGAAAGCAGGTCTAACCTACTGGAGGACAGATGCTACATGGAAGAAAACCAGGTGCCCCTCTGAACAACAAACACCAACTATCAGACATCTGAGTGAGGCTACTTAAACCCTCCAGTCTAGTCGACCCTCTGTTGAATGCAGTTGCATGAGACAGCCCAGGCAAAACCAGCAGAAGAACCACCCACTATCCAACAGCATTGTAGGAAATAATAAAAGCACTATATTTGGGGGTAGTTTGTTACACAATAGTAGGTAACTTAAGTAACGTGTCTATTTTTTTGACCCTGGTCAATAGCTCCTTTAACACTGCCAACCATCAGTTTACACGTCTACCAAACCAAAGAGTTATGTTAAGTTTAGGGAGATTAAGGAGTCTTGCAGTGGTAAGATTAAAGGGAAGAACCAAACTGGCATTTTCAGTCCAGAAACCCACCCAATGGTCATGAAAAAATGATAAAAAGAAAAGGATTATAGAATAAACTGAGAATGTTCTGTCTATAAAGGATCATAGATAATACTGATCCAAACATTTCATTATAAAGATGAGAGAACAGATGACCCGGTGGTGAAGTGATTTGTCTAATGCCACAAGCAAACTAGTGGTAAATTCTGGTTCTGCAACTTTTTCAAAACAACTGCCAGAACCATAGCTTGATCAGATCCATTTTTGATCCCCATACCTGTGCTCCCTCTGATGGTACCCCCAACGCAGTACTCCAGCTCCCCCAGTTAAAATGGTTATGTGCCAAGAGATAAATACACATGCTGGGTTTAGGCAAAAAAGAACAAGTGTAGACAGAGCCCAAGATGAGGACAGGTCAAAGGAGGGAGTGGGCCTGGACATAGTAAAGAATGATAGCATCTCTGGTTAGCTTTGCTTTTTTGCATATTTGCTTCTTTATTTCAAAAGCCAATTGCCCTGGGGATTCCTCTGACCCTAAATGATACTAAAGCCAATTGATAACAAAAAAAAAAAAAAAAAAAAACACCCACACTGAAATTCAAATAGAACTATCTTCTCTCAATATTCATTAATTTTCATATTTCATTAAAGAACTGCCCATGCTTAGTCTTTGTCTTGCTACTCTTCTCTTTAAGTGTTCGACTAATGAGATCATTAACCAGAATGGGCTTTATATCTTCCATGTAACTGCATTTTTTAAAAAAAATCCCAGACTGTCAGAATGTTATCATTGTTAATAAAATTAATTAATTAATCATCACATTTATTGAATCCCATTAATCTAATAAAGTTGAACCCAATTCTGTTATCATTATGGAAAAGTTTTATAGGGAATTGTTATTTTATTACCTCCATCAGCAAGATAATCTGACAAAAGATTTTAGTGAATCCCAAAATTTTTGTTAAAAATGGTTAATCTTTGTAATGGCCACAAATACATCCAGCATAAAAAAGGCTGATTTTAAAAATGTAATTAAGGAAGCCAATTCATAAAGCAATCTATCAAAACTTTGCATTTTTACAGAAAAGATATGAAGATGCTTATTTCTATTTTTAATGGCCCCTTCTAATATAATTTAATTTTACAAAATTAGTTCAAATAACACTCAGCAATTGGAAGAAGTAGAAAAATGTAAAGATGTGACACTTTACTCACTGAAACCATTGTCATGGGGAAAGCCTAGCTCAGAATTTTCTATGACCTGCTGCACACGTTCAGTCTTTCTTAATTATGGGTTCTCCGTGATGGCTGAAATGTAGTTTGTTTTTTTCTGTTAGATACTCCTAACTCTTCCCCAAAATATATCAAATCCCAGAACTCCAGTCCTCATTATAGTTGGGTTTTTGTTTTGTTTTATGGTCTGTTGGGGTTACTAATATTCCAAAAATGAAAATAAAGTTTAAGTGTAAAGAGGCACAGAAGCCTAAATAGAGATCTTCTATAACCACAAAGCTCAGCTATTCGAGGTAACAGGAAATAATTCTCTTAGCTCCAGGAGAAATCTGAATCTCCCAAGAAAACAATGCTCTCCTCAGAAAATATGGCAACTTCATAATAGCAAGATGGTTTCATGGAGACCAAAAAAAATCTCCATGAAATGCATCTTGATATTGCATCAACAACTCTATAAGAAAGTATATATTAAGATAAAGGTCTATTTAATAAAAGGGAACATTTTAAAACATGCATTTGTTTTCAACCTCAAATCTCATGTCGAATGAACAAAACACAGTCATGCAACGCTTGACAACTGGGACAAGTTCTGAGAAATTTGTCATAAGGTAATTTTGTCGTGTGATAGCGTGTTATGAAGGGGAACAGCAGTGGATTTTCCTATTATCTGCACTGGCCACTAATTGCATGAGCCTGGGGACTCTAATTATCTTACTAAGTCCCTCTGTGCCTCACTGTCTTCATCTGTAAGATAGGGATTAGAGTAACACCAACACAAGTTTTGACAACTAAATTACAGGTAGGGTTGTGCCTGGCACTCAGCAAGCACTTGGTGAGTGTGGGAATCATTTAAAAATGCGGGAATTCTGAAGTAGACAACAACCCTTTCGCTCAGGATCAGACTTAATGTGTCAAATGCTTGTCTTTCTATTTTAAATGTCTGAGCTGCCTTGGGGAGGATGACCCTGTGGGTGAGCCAGGTAGCCCTCCTCAACACATTTTGCAGTAGGTTTGTTTCTGCCAGCATCACCACAAACAGGTGAGTAACGTGTTGCTTTGAGTTCTGATGTGATGACATCACCAAGCCATCGGGATTTTTCAGTTCCATTATAATGTTCTGGGACCACTGTTCAGCATGTGGTCTGACATTTCTGACATTTCTGACAGAAACGTCGTTATGTGGTACATGACTCAGTGTAGCTCATAAAAGGACAAATTCTGGAGACAGGAAAAAAAATGAGCTCGATTAAACTGATAGAGCTCCAGCTGCCTTTAAAAACACTACCTCAAGGCAATGGTTTTTCTTTTTCAAGATGTGCATATTTCTAAGTATACAATTCTCAAAGTCCATTTGAAGTGTCTGGGGAGCCAAAGAGGTAAGAAGTGATCAAGTTCTCTATTTATATTTTGTTGGGAAATGAGTCCAGTAAGTACACTTAGATTTACTTCTTCTCACAGAGCGTGTGTATATATGTATGTATGTATAGGTACATACACACATACACACATGCATATGTACATGCATGTATATATATGTGTGCATATATATTTTGACAGGTGGCTGTTATGGGGATCCGAGCCCTTGATCTTGGTGTTATGTTATAACATCTTGCTCTAACCAATTGAGCTAACCGGCCAGCCTCACAGAGTATATTTTATGTTACACACTGACCCCCCAGAAAAGTCCAGGAGAGCAAACTGGTAGAGAAGGGCTCCTCTCCTGCGTATGGTAATGCTGATAACTGGTCTACAATAAACCCTTCTGGACTTGGTGCCTTCCTGGTGGCAATCAGGGCACCCCATGGTTACAGTCCCCACAGTGTAGTGATAAGAACTGGAGCCCTGAATTCAGACAGCCCCAGCCACTGCAAGTCCCTCAGACATTCCCCAGAACTGATGTTCTTCCTGCATCAAATGCAGTTAACTTTACATTTCATTGAACACTGGAGATAAAAGGGACCCCAGAGACCCTCTCATCGGGGGCCTCCATTTACAGATTAGGAAATCATTGGTTAAGGATGAGAAGGCAAAAGGCCGCACTACACATCTGGGACCGCGGGCAGAGCGCCCTCCTGCCTGCCATGCCCTCTCACTGATGAAGCTGGCTGGGCACTTGGAGAATTAATTAGAAGCAAGAACTGATGAATTATCTCATAGTGGAAAAAAGCAGTAATGGCTTGGAAGTGAGAAGACCCAGGTTCCATACATATTTGCATCCCTTATTAGCTCTGCTGGTCTGGCAGGTTGTTAAAAAATCCTCTAGAAGCTGAAACTCATAAGGACAAAACTCATGGATTTTAAGCATTAGGAAACATGTGGCTTTGCACTCAGACTCGTCCCTTCTCCTGTGACACTGGATGGGTCAGTTAACCGATTTGGGATTCACACTCTTGTCTGATTAAGGGAGAAATTTCCTCTTTCTCAAAGGTTTTTGAGAGGATTAAATGAGATAAATACGTAAGATGCAGAATACTTGGTAGACACTCAGATGTTAGTTTCCCTCCCACAATGTTATTTTTAATGTATTCATGTGCAAAATAAGAATAAAACCTACTCTATCTGACTAGTGTTTCTTGTTAATGGATATTAACCCAAGGGCAGGTATATAGATAAATAACTAGATACACATAATCATTTAATATACACGCAATAAACTAGCCAATGCTTTTTAAAAGCTTGGAATGGAATGCCTTTCAATGAAAGAAAAAAAAAAAAAGTTCTGTTCATTGACAAGAGGCAAATATATCACATTACTCAGAAGTTGATTTTTCTGCTGCTCTTTCCCACATGGGTAGAGATTCAAGGTAAAACCCTTCTAACCCCCCTCCCTGGTTTCTAATTTCACTGTGTTAGAGAGTAGATGCTAGTGTTTGAAATAATATCACTTTATTTTTTTTTAATGCAACCTAGCATAACGACTTAATAAGAAAAGAAATAGTGTTAATTCCCTTTTGGAAAAAGAAAAAGTGGTAACTGTCACATTCCTGGTTTAATGCAATGTTTTCTACTGCCTGTTGAATAAAATCTAAATCCAGAGCATGCCTACAGTGACCACAATGACCTGGACTCCACCTTCCAGCCAGCCATCCAATGCCCTGCTCTCCCTGGCTCACAGTCCTCACTGGGGTCAAGTCCCACTAGATTTGAACAGTACTGCACATCTTTTAGCCAGCTGGTATTCTAGGTGTCAGGGACCCAGGGACCCAGCAGTGAAGATAGAAAACACACACATGGCAAATATGTCTGCCTTTATAATGCTTACATTCTGATAGGAGACAACCAGTAAAGAAGATAAATAATTTCCATATACTATGTTAGACACTGAATGATACTATGAAGAAAGGAGAGCGAGCTGTGTGTGGGGGTGGTCTTTCAATTTCTGCCATGAACCAACTTCTTTCTGTCCCAAGGTCCCCTACAGAGGTGTCTTCCCTCTACATTCCAACCTTGTCAAATCGTCACCCATCCTTCAGTCCTCAACCTCCATAGCTCTACTGTAGAAGATTCCACATCTCCCAGATCTGTGCCAAAACCCTGTTAGAGCCTTTCCCTGGGGAGTTATGTTTCCTTCAAAGTCATTATTACACTTTGCAGTTACTCCTTCAATTCTTGGTGTTCCCGATGGATTATACATCCTACGAGAAGAGGGATTCTGTCTTTATTTTTTTCACCAGTGCCTAACACCAAGCTTTGCTGGCATTCAGTAAAATGTGTTGAAAGGTAGAAGGAGGGAAGAGAGCAAAGAAAGAGAAGAAGGAATTTACTGCATCTGGCGAAAGGCCTCAGACTCTTCCTCTGGAGCCACTGCAGCAAACTAGACAGAATCAAAGAACAGACCAGAAACATTTAGACTAATTGAGAAACAAATAAAGGAATTAGAACTCAGAGTCAGCTTACCAGAACAGAATTTGTTGTCAGAGACTTAGATTCACGTTCTGTCCAAGGCACAGAAAATCAGCGACACCTGGCAAGTCCACACAGTGAAGACCCTCAGGTTAGAAAAGGTAAATGAGGAGATGCAGTTTGGGTTGGAAGAAGTGTACTTGGAAAAGCAAATCACTAAAAGAGCTCAATGGGCCTGGAGTCCCCAAATGGCTAGTTGCATCTCCTCCTGCCCCAATTTTAGGCTTGCAGGTCAACCCTTCCTCAGCAGGCCCTGAAATGTTTAATTAGAACATGCCTTAGTGTGAGATGACTTCATGTGATCATTTCAACTTACTCAATGTTATATGTAAAAAAGGATGGTTGTATTTTATGTGCTTTTGGTCAGGATCATAGTCACCTGAAATTCCCTGAGTTCTAGCCACATATTTATCTCCTTTTGAGCTAAAAGAAACTTGTGGAACACACACCCAGTCCTCTCTAGGAAAGAGTTCCTTACCTCCTTGGACAAAGACACTGAGGTAGGACTGGTTGGGAAAGCTGGGTAGGTGCAGGTGGGGGTGAGGGGCAGGCGCTGCTGTGTGTACAGAGCCCAGCAAACACTACCTGGAGAGAGCGCTTGCACACATGAGCAAAAACCACATCCACGTGGATGCACAGTCTCTGGGCTCACTGCGGGCAGAACTTCTTTCTTCCCATGTAAATATGCTCAACATGATCAACCAGACCCATGAGTCATGGTTACAATTCCTCTCTGTACTTTCTGATGCTACCTGAAACTTCTGTTCACTTTAGCAACCAGTGTATGTGCAGGAAATGTTAATCATGATTTTAAGCCTGGATTTGGATTCCTTTGTTCTAACCTCTCAGAGAGAACGCACATACTCATTTATTGATTTCTTTGACTCAGTGCGGATTTATTAAGCACTTACCATATGCTAGGCACTGTGTTAGGTACTGGGTATATAATGGGAAACAAATCAGATATGGTCTCAGCACTCATGTAGGTTAAAATATAGGGAAGAGAAAGACAGTATTAAAACAAGTAAACAGAAAGAGGAAAATTACAAACTGTGATAAGAGCGATGAGGAAAAGCAGCACATATCCTTCCCACAGCTCTTTCCCAGTTTCGGGCACTTCCAGGTTTTCTAATCAGAACATGCCCCACCAAAGAGATGCCTCCTGGGCACTTAAAAAGTCATGCACATGAGATGAGAAGGAAGAAAAGGAGAGCATGATGGATGTGAGGGAGCTTCCTGAAGGGTGTGTGTGTGTGTGTGTGTGTGTGTGCGTGTGCGTGTGCACGTGCATGTGTGTGCATGTGTGTGGTGGGGCTGGGGACAGTGAGTTGGTCAAGGTAATCACTGAAGAAAGATCTCTTGTTCCTCCTTCTGGCCTGAGAGGCTTATTTGCAACAGCACCAAAAAAAGCTCAGTAACACAAACTGCTATTAGCGTCCAGTAAGAAGGGCGCAGACAAAAGTACTCTCTTGAGACAACCGGTTCATACATACTCAGGTGCACGGGCTTCACTCTCAGACATGCTTAGTTTAGAATCCCAATCTACTACCTAGCAGAATGTGACTGGTGAGTTGCTCTGATAGTTCTTATGTCTTTAGCATGCAGATAGTAACTGCTGCCTCTTGAATTTAATGGAAGAATTAAATAGTTTGTGCCAAGTATTTAGGATAGCCCCTGGTTTAAATTATAGGGAGAACTAGAATTATCTGCCATTTATTAATGATTGTTCCACGCATCCCACATGCCTGTGTGCAGGTATAGCCCCTGACCTAATGTCCTGCTTGGGAACAAACCCTAGCCACCTGGCTGTTGCTCTAGCTCAGAATGACGGACGCAGACCCACAGGCTGAATCTGATACTGAATACTTTAGGGACCTCCGAAACGACTCTTGTCCTCAGTGCTTCTCCCTAAGCACAGCCGATGACTGTGGTAAAGAAAACTAAGATGTTGTATAGTCAGTTTCTGAAAAGCCAAGTGGAGTTTGCAGAACATGAAACAAAGCACACTACTTCTCAGATCACAATTACTCATTCTGAACAGACTTGCCTCCCTAGGGAGCAATCTAGTGCAGACTAGATTCAAATTTGACTCAGTTTGAAAATCTTTCAAGTAAAGCTTAATGAGAGAGACTGCAGATGAGATTTTTTTAAGTATAAAAGAACATGCATGTTTTTGCTTCAGTAGACTCGGTTTCTCACAGTTGGTTCTATTAATATGCTATCTTTCCCACTGGTTGTATTATTTCAATATAGCTTTATGCTCTAGTGTGTTTGGGGACTGATTTTGGGTGTATTGAAAAGCTATTGCCCAAATGTACTTTTAAAGCTGAAATTATGCTGGATTGGTATAGATCCAGCCAGAGGGAAACTCAGAACAAATCTGCTATTGATAGAATCAACATTGGATCCAAAGTATTAAAACCCTTGGCTTCCTAAAATGCTTTTCAGATACCTTAGAAGCATCTGAGATTGTTAGGAACGCTGTCAGTTTGTGCTAAGAATATACATTTCACACTCTGTACAGGGTCACAAAATACTATATAATTATACTTGGCAAAGGACATGCTTCCAAGCTGAGAAGGACTTTTTGGTAGAGAAATAGCTTATGAGCGGGAAAGAAAGGAAAAGGAAAAAAAAAAAAAAAAAGAACACGGCTGTCTAGCTAACAAGGGGAAAAAACAAGTCACCTCTAGGCTGTGGTCATCTACGAAGCTTTTGTATCCTGCAATCCAATACAGTGCCTGGCACATAATGAGTGCTCATTATATTCAGAAGGACTCCAGTGACTTTAATTCTGTTATCAAAATAGGTTACAAATACAAAATCTAAGGAAATTAAAATATGTCTTCCATGTTCTATATTTACAAACGTAAATTTAGAAAATAACTTTTTGGGGCCGAGCCCGTGGCGCACTCGGGAGAGGGCGGTGCTGGGAGCGCAGCAACACCCCCGCCGCGGGTTCGGATCCTATATAGGAATGGCTGGTGCACCCACTGGCTGAGTACCGGTCACGAAAAAGACAAAAAAAAAAAAAAAAGAAAGAAAAGAACTTTTTGGTTTTTTATTATTTTGTAATTTTTTAAAAATTGTACATATATGTGGGGTACAGTGTGTTTTCCAATACATGCATACATTATACAAGGTTCTGCATTGCTCATTCTTGGATTCCTTGTAGCTGGCCTTGTGCCTCACACACAGTAAGTGTTCAGTAAATGCTTATTGAAGGAACAGGACTGAAAAATGTTGGTGATCATCTGGTTTTGCCTTTATAGTTTTATAAGTGAGAAAAAAAAAAAAACAATGTTATGCAAAGAAATTATCTGAGTCAAAGTCACTGTCATTATCAGCCCCTGATGGTTCCTCTCTTAGCTTACTGGTTTCCTGCTTTCTATTGGAATGTGATAATAATTACAAACTTAATGAAACATGTACTGTTTGTCTAGTGCTTTCACTTTCCAGTATGCTTTCATCTTCAAAATGGTAAGATGGACTGGCCAGAATTATTTACCCCATTGTACAGAAATAGGACAACAGGCTCAAATGATTCAAACCAAGGTCATAAGTAGAAAGGCAAGTACTTGGATTAAGACATGTTATATTCTCATCCTGCATGGATCACTCAGTCATCACCAGAAGTTGGACTGTGACCCTGGTCTAGTTTCTCTATATGGCATTAGGCAATTTCAGAGGTCTTCTTGGAAAAGTATAACTTTTACTAATTTTCCCAACTGATAGAAGAAAGTCAAGTGTTAAACTATGCCTAGGGAAGAAAGTGCTGGGGGGATTTGTCCTGGATGGTTTGGGGAGGAAGCTCAGCCTTTTGACTCACTATACATCCTGGAGTAGAAACTGACCCACTGATATCAGCATTTGCTCATTTCCAGAGCTAATCACACAGTGGTGAAGGTCATCTGAAGTTGTTTTTATTTATTTTTTAGTAATCAAATATAATAAATATTTACTGTGGAAATTTTAGAAAACTTAGAAAAATGTAAAGGAGAAAAAAACAAACAAACAAAAAGCAATACCCACAATCCATCAACAGGAATCCACTATTAACTTTTTTAATAATACAACTGTAAGCTCTGGAACCGGGCTGCCAGGGTTTATATCTTGATTCTGCAACTTAGGGACTGTAGGGAAGTTACCTCATTTTTCTGGGTCTCGGTTTACTTTTTTATAAAAAAGGAACAACAATATTGCTTACATTGCTTCTTGTGATGATTAAGTAAACTTATAATGTAAAGAGCTTAGAATAGTACCTGATCACCTACTATTCACTCACTTGATTATTATTATTCTGTCTCTAGTCTTTGTTTCCGTAGTCCGGTGTGGAAGATGTGCATGTAAATGAATGCTGATGATCAGATTGCATGAGCTCTATGACAGTTGCATGCATTAAAGGTTGTTAGGATACAAAAGAGAAATCAATACTTTCTGGTGAACTCAAATCATAGGTAGAGATGAAACTTCACAGAGGCAGAAACATTGAAAAGGATTCTTGCAGGAGAAATTTCAATGTTTGGAAAAGTTAGGGGAAGGGAGTTCCATTCTGGAGAACAAGAGTAAACAGCATAAATATGAGTTGAAAACAGTCATTGCTAAAATGAAAATGACATATAGATTAATTAGCAGAGAGTGGAGAGAGATGGAAGAAGGTATTTCCAGTGGCAGGAGTTCATCATAGAGTCTGATAAGCCATTCCCTAAGACAATGGAGCAGGCTGAAGATCATTAAGCAAGACAGAACATGATAAATTTTAGGTAGAAAATTGAGGGAATCTGGAGATGAGCAAAAATAGGAGAAAGAACAGGTCTAAAGTCTTTATTTGTGTGTCAGCTTTCTAGTATTTTCAATATGTGTTTTCAAGCTTTGGAATTAATCACAAGCAAACTTGCCATTCTAAAAGATGCCAAAACTGCATGTTGTTATTAAAATACTTGGTAATCTGGCAATGTGAATGTTCTCAAGCGGGACACAGAGTCGCAACAGACTTTTAAGGAGCAATAAGCAATAAAGCAGCACAGAAGCTTAATGTTCTAAAAGAAAACTCTCTACTAGAACTACAGGCTAAGACATTTTTGATATTTAAAAACTAGTTAACTTTTGCTTAAAATACATGGGTTTAGATTTCAAGCCACGGTAGACTATGACAGCTAATCACATACTTAGTCTTTCCTGTTTCGTGAATGTGGGTTTACGGTAACTATTGAAATACCTTTGTAAACAATATTTCAGTACCATTGTTGAAAAGTGCCATTTTCAATCCAAGTGAGAAGACATTCCTTTGAAACAGGTGCAAAAGTTGGAAAAGAATGAAGCATTGCCCACATACTTAATTTTGTGTTTTATTTTTTTCTCCCTGGCCATTGAATTCCACCACCCCCAGTAGGAAGAGTGATGCTGAACCTTCAGTATGTGTAGAAGCTAAGGGTGCCCTGGACTTCTTTTCCTAATTTTCTAATTGTTAAAATCTTGCATTGGGGCATTTCTGCAAATTAAGAGATCTATTAGCTAGACTAGAAAATCGATAGTTAAGGGGACTCCTTAAGGCAATGCTGATGAGTTTATAGAAGAAACAGCAACTACACTTTGTACAAATATCTTTTAAGAAAAGGAAGGATGTAGTTTCATTATTTCTGAATAAGCTCAATAAAGTAAAAAAATAAGTAGGGGGACCAAAATCACTGGTAATGATTGGCTGCTGTTGCTGGGCTAATGATGCAATTGTAGCTGAACCTTTCAACTGGCCTCAGAGAAGGCAGTACATTTGAAAATTGCTATGAATGTGCCCTTCAGTTACTGAATAGCATTGTAGGCATTTTGTTATGAGCCTAATTGAATAGGGAACAATGAAGACAGAGAGAAGAAGTGATATTAGAGACTCTAAGATTTCCAGAGAAGCTCAAGTCTTTTACATCTACGTGTTATTCTATTTTACTATAAATCCTGACTTAAGAAAACTAAGAAGTTGTTTCCTGCAGACTACCATCTGGCAACAGAACACCTTCTGTAAGAGAGCTGGGTAATTTTTCTGATATATAGCTCAAAAAATACAACTGAGCAGCTGAGAATCTAGACACTCAATAACCTCCCATCCTTTCTGTCAAAACACTATGAGGGTCCATCTATAGGAAAAAAGCAAAACATATATATTAAAGAATCTGCCATATCTCATCTGCCAGATTGAATGTAGCCAGTGAAACATGGTACGTTGTAGCAAGATAAGTGCCTTTTAGTATACGTCATTAAACCTTAAAAGCAAAGAAAAAGGAACCCAAGAAATGAAAACCCACTCTGAGGGGTAGCAGGATCACTAGAAAAGTTGAAATTCAGAAACAAACACTGCAAGAGGTGCAAGTTAATTTATGCTTAAATGCTTTCTCTTTAACAAAGACAAATGCATATACATATGTGTTTATCTTAGTATTTGAAACTGAGATCAAATTAAAAACCTGTATCATATAAAGTAATGCTTCCTCCGAAAACATTCCTTCCTCCACCTTTACATTTGTGTAAAATCCAGTAATGAATTAATTTTACTGAAAGACAAAGTATACTTCAGAAATGTTGTCTTTCTCTAGTGACCAAAGGTAGCTGGCATTTGTCATCAAGACTTACAATCTGATCCAGGTAGACATCAATTATGTGGTGTGACATTGGTTGTAATTGTATCATTTAAAATCTCTCCACTATGTCCCTTAAAAAGGACAAGTGAAATTTATACTAAAATCATGTTTTAGAAGATAGTTATCAGAGTTGTAGGAGAATATGATCCCTCTCTGAATAACATTCCATATTCCTTATGGTTCCAAATGATGCTACTACTCTATTTATTAACATTTCAACTTATTATTATTGTCATTTGTATTTTTGTTTTGTTTTGTTTTTAGTTCCCACATATGAGTGAGAACATGCGGTATTTCTCTTTCTGTTATTTCACTTTACATGATTTTCTCCAAGTTCACCCATGCTGCTGCAAATGGCAGAATTTTATTTTTTTATGACCGAGTAGCATTGCTTTTCATTTAGCTGGTGATTTATTTCTGGTGTATTTGCACTGCTGTGAGATTAACCATCCTTTGCCCATACTGTCCTACTAAACTTGGTGACATAGCTCATAGACAAGATGGGAAAAGTTCTTTCTCGATTACCAGTCACTTTCCCCATGATGAAGGAGATTCCCTCCTCATAAGAAAGGACACGCAGTTTTTATTTAGGTAGTCACAAAATTAACCCAAGTAGGAGATCAAAAGAATTGTGATGTTCTGGTGACTTTACACAGAGTTTATATGAAAATAGTAGTGACCTGAGTGACTATGAATATAAATGACCTGGTAAGGGGACAAAGAGAACTAAGACACCAATGCCTCCTAGATTTAAAAAAAAAATCACAGTAATCAAAGAAAGGGGGAAAAAATCTATACATGTAAAGCTGAAAGAAGATTATTTTTAAAGAACATATTTTGGACACACATCATTAAAAGACAACAAAAATCAATATTCTGAAGAAAGAAAGGATTTATAAAGAAGGGTTGAAACTTTGACTATTTTAAGTGGCTTCGGAAACACCCCCAGAAATGGAAAATAATTGCCTTTAGCTTTCGTGGAGCCACTTTTTGAATACTCTGTCAGTCTCTTTCCAGTCCTGTCCAGACCACACTGAAAGGTCGCAAACTTGGTCCATTTTGACGTGTCTAATAAATCTTAGAAGCCATTTTAGCACCTCAGGTGGGTCTCCAGAATATACTATATTGATGGCTGCATTGCCTTTTTAATTGTCTCAGTAAGTTCCACTACAGAAAAGAAAAAGTCGTAATGCAACAGAAACTCACCAGCCGCAGAGACAGAGCTGAGCTCTAAGTCAGTCCCCCTGTCTCTCCCACTGGACAACCCCAGTGCTTTGACCCTCCTTCTGCATTACTGCACCCAGAACTGTCCAGCAATAGTCTGCACTCAATCCTTCTAGGGCGGTTTGGAAAGCTAAACCTTCTAGTCAGGGGAGGAGGAAAAAACATAGAATTTTCATTTCCAACCTCATTTCTCTCCTCCTCAACCAAATACATACTATTTTTCTCCTCTGTTCATCACCCTCCAATCTCTCCTTAAATTCAACACATCCCTTAGGAGATTCTGTTGGAAAAAGAAATGTCTGTCTCTCCTTCCACGATGTCAGGCATTCCACTCAAATTACACATTCCCTCCAACTCTTAAAATCCACCAATAGTAAAACCAACCAGGATCACTATTGCTTTAAATGTCCTTGCTCCAGTAAAATAAGTTGCCAACTCCTGTTTTGTGGGAATCAATGGTTTAATGTAAAAAAACATTCCCAGACTTATCTTGTAACTTTAAGAGTTTAACAATTTATCTCAAATGTTTTTTTGTTTCCTGAAAGTAGGCATTATGTAAAACTATTCTGTGCTGCTTCCCCTTTATAAAAGGGGAAATAAAAAAATAACGAATATATATATTTAATAAACATATATATTTAGAATATATTAAAGGCAATGAGGGTACTTCAAAAAAGTTTGTGGAAAATATAATTAAAAGATATTACGAATCTTTCCATGAACTTTTTGAAGTACCTTCACATACATATCTATATAAATGGTACTATATATATTATAGGTGTCATATATTTTTGTCCAGTCATTGCTGTTTCTGGCATTATTTACCCACTCAGACCTCCTACTACTTTAGTTCTAAGATTATTTTTTAGTGTCATATATTTTTGTCCAGTCATTGCTGTTTCTGGCATTATTTACCCACTCAGACCTCCTACTACTTTAGTTCTAAGATTATTTTTTAGTACTCATATGGATCCCACTAAATAGAAGTCATAAACTTCACACCACACCATTACACCAAGTGAGAATACTGCTGCCAATTAGATATCTTAATACTAATGTTTCATCAGTGTTCAGGGCTCAGTAATGTCCTATCATTTCTCAAAAATCAGCAAGGAAAAAAATAAGTTGGGATGAATAACTGGTTTAACCATGGCAACACAGTGTGTTCATTCACTCATTCATTCAGTCATTCATTCTTTGAGCATTTATTCTAAGCCCTTTCCTAGATGCTGGGGATAAAGAAGTAAAAAATACAAAGTTCTTGCCCTGATGACACTTACATCCTAGTGGTAGACAGAAAATAAAGGAATGAATACACTGGTAAAATGTATCAGGTGGTGATAAGAGCTATGATGAAAAATGGAGAAAAATAAGCACACAGGGTATACTGGGGGAGGGGGCTGCTCCTTACAGTGGTCAGGAAGGTGGCCAGGTAAGGAATGAAAAGGTATCATTTGAGTGTAGGACCACCTTCCAGTGTGGCACACACACCTGAGTTTGGGGAGATATCTATTCCACCTAAATCCTTGGACCTAAGTCTGCATCTGAATAGATGCAGTGTCCATGAGAAAACCTTAGTTTAGTTGAAGACAAAAGGTACCCCAAAGGCAATTGGTCTCTCCCCACTCATGTAGGAAGAAGATGCTTGTGCTGGCAGCTACTTGCCAGGAATCTAAAAAAATTACTTGACCTCCATGGGATAGAACTTGAGACCTGATTGAGTAAGCTCCTGGGCCAGGCACTCTGAGACCCAGAAAGACACCTCAGGTCTCAGGAAAATAAGCTTGAGGTGACACTGGATTAGCAGCAGATAAATATATAGACCTCCTCCTAAACCCAGGATGGACTCCCTTAAAGAGGAGCATTGGGCAGCGGTCAAAAACTTGCACCCCAGAGCCACACAGACCTAGATTTGGATTTTGCTGATACCTGTATATCCCTAGGAAGGTCATTTAAGCTTCAGTTTCATCATCTGTAAAGCATGGGCAATAATAATTAATCCAAAGAGCTGTTGTGATGCAGGATGGGAAATTTGGAAAGGGATGGAAATTTGGCTGAGTTCCTGTCCCATATTAAGAGCTATATGGGACTATGCTTTTCAGAACTGAGACTGAACTAAAATTGGTAGTATAAACAGAAGTGGTAGACTAGAACTTTATATAACTACATAAAAGGCAAACATTCCTCAAGCTAGAACCTAATTCTATGTCCAAGAACCAATACTCCAAGCCCAGTTACATGAAAAAACCACAATTTCAAACAAACCATATGTGGAAATAAATTTCTTTCAAAGTCTCCATGGCAAAAGTTCAGTTGAACAAAATTTTAATAGCATTTTACAATTAGATGAAAATCCTTCCTTATTGAATTCTATTCGCTTACTAGATGTATATAGAGATTTCTGGTAATTTGATCTTCTGACAATCCTATGAATCAATTGCCTTTTTCCCATTTTATTCTTAGAGGGAAAGCATTGAAAATAAGTTTTTTCTCAAAAAATTGATAAAATTGAGATTAGAAAAAGCACTGCCAACTCACATGTCATTGCTTAGTGTTGTGGGTTATTGATTGTAGGAGGTAAAATAGTGTCCTCCCCTCTCCTAAATTTATGCCCACCTGGGACCTCAGGATGTGGCTTTATTTGGAAATAGATTCTTTGAGATATAATTAAGTTAATGATTTAGTTGAGATCATGCTGGATTCGAGTGAGACCTACATCCATTGAGAATGTCCTTATAAGAGACAGAAAAAAATACACAGAGACACAGGGAAGGTGGCCATGTGTAGACAGAGGCAGAGATTGGACTGATGCAGTCACAAGCCAAGAAATGCCTGGAGCTGAGATAAACTGAAGGCAAGAAAGGATTCTCCCCTAGAGCCTTTGGAGGGAGCACGGCCCTGTCAATACCTTTATTCTGAATTTCTGGCCTACAGAACTGTGATAGAAATATTTCTGTTGTTCCAAGACACCAAGTCTGTGGTAAATTATTGCAGCAACCACAGGACAATAATACAGAAATTTTCTGAAATATTCAGTTATTTCTATGCGTTATGGTGATCTCCACCAGCCACCTTTTCAATCTCATGTGCCCAGGATAAAGCTAAAGAGGGAAGAATAACAGAAGCCCTGTTTGGACCTTTTTCTCTTTAAGAAGCTGGGTAGATTTAACCATGTTTTCTGCAAGCTACTATCGACCCTTGTTGCGCACTATTAGTGTAGACACTAACACGAAACAAGATTGGTTCCCATGGGCCATGATTCTTCCATAAATTGTATCCCTGACAATAGGAAAAAAGCAAGATCACAATTGCCAGTGTTAGAATGGTCTGGGGAGACATAGTAGGAAACAATAAGCATCAGTTTAAAAAGCTCAAAGAGGAGAATTATCTACATCAAAACAGTGCTGCTTCTGCAGTAATGTTTCTACTTTCCATTTAAAGACAGATAAATTTTCCATGACAGCTCTTAATAGCCTCTACAGTTATTCACTGAACTTGCCCTCAAAATTACAGAGTAATAAAAGGATAATAGCATTTGACTGACTATAGTGGAAAGGTGGGCTTTGTAAGTAAAGTGGTCGTTTCATCTCCCCCTGTGTCCTGGATTAACTAGCGAGGGTGCTCTATGTGGCTAGGGACCCAGGAATACCAATAAAGCATTTTTAATCACTGACATGCCATTTGGACCCATCATTTATTTATCCATAGTAAAAGAGAATATTTTTCTTATTATAGAACACATCACATTAGCGAAGTGTTTAAATAAGAATAGTAAAACTCTCTTAGCTTGAACCATATGATTTGGCCAATATCCAACCATTTTTAACCTACAAAAATGGGAATGACATAAATTGCAATGTAATATATAATTCTACTTTACTTATGACTATATAAACTATGGGTATACTAGAATTGCTCTTAGAACCAAAATCTGGAGGGAAAAAATATTTCATTAGAAATGCACAATTAAGTTTTAGGCATTTGAGAAAGGGAGGAGACACAATAGGGAATATAAATGGAAAATCACGTTCTGAAACATTCATTTCTCCATATCTTTCAGAATGTCAAGTTAAAAATGAATGAATTCTGAACCATGTCCATTTCTTTCTATCTCCTCTGCCACTTCCACTGCTTAGGCCCCTAGTCTATAAAAAGTTGTCTAAGCTTCTCCACTTCCTCTTTAGGCTCCCCTCCAATCCATTCTTCCCAAAGTTAGAAGGATCCTTGCAAAGCATAGATCAAATGGATCAAAAGTCACTCCCTGATTAATACCTACCAATGGCTTCCCATTACTTTTGCACTTGCTCCAAAGTCCTTGTCACGGCTTATGAAAAGCATGACACGGACCCTGCCAGCCTCTCCATCTTCATATCCTTTCCCTCCCTCCCTCCATCCCTTGGTGCCCACACCTCCAGCCACAATGTCCTGCTCTCAGTGTCTGGATCTTGCCAATCTCAGAGCTACCTGCAATGCCAAGCTCTTTGCATGGCTGGGTCCTTACTCTTCAAACTCCCTTTTCACAGTTTCAGGGCCCATTCTAGTCTCCAGTAACATTTTTATCTATCAGAACACCCTGCATATTCCTTGATGCCTTTTTCTCAATTTGTTTATGTATGCATATATTAGTTTGTGTGACTTGTTTATTTTCTAGGTCTCTGCAGTAGAAGAGGATCTCCTTGGAGGCAGTGACCACCTGTGTTTCCCTCAACGTGGTATTCCCAGGGCCAAACACAGTGCCAGGCACAAGGTCAACACACAGCAAATATATTTGAATGAATGAATGATTAAATTTAGGAAAATAGATGCCAAGAAAAAGACAGTTGCTCTAAGTCACAGAAGGATATCTCATGCCACAGCAAGAGCACTCAACTTGTTTGCTTTCTGGTGGCATGAGAGAGAGATCCTGGGTGCGTATATTCACACTGCTTCCTCTCTTTCAGCACTCAGCCTCAACAGCTCAATGCACAGATAGTAACTAATATGCTATTATGCCTAACACAATATGCATAGTCACTCAAACCAGCTCAGAGTTTTAAAGAATCATTTTCTTCCACCACTCTCTCTGTATACTCTTGTGTTACCTTGTAGTTACAGGCCTCTGTGCAGGCAAAGATAATTTTGAGGAATTTCACCTCATACTCTTCGCTTTAACCCATTAATTCTGTTATGAGTTGTTCATAATTACCATCACTATCCAATCATGTAAAACTGATCTGAGTATCAATCAGAATTCATTCATTTTGCCTTTAGAAAAGAAAAAAAAAAGGCTTTCAGGTTGAAACTCATAATGATAAAATACCTAAAAATGGAATATCCTCATATGTATCTGGGCTAAAACAGTTGAACCAAGCACTTTCCCTTTACAAAGGCCATCAACCTCCTTTCCCCTGACCTCTTTTTAGTCTCTAACGTAGGTTGTAGCCACTTTTAAAATTTCATAGTTATTTTAATATATATCAATTGTAAATATTTTAATAATATGTCTAGAAAGTGTGCTTTTGAGTTCTTAAGCACTTTTCACATAAATTAATTTTAATATTAATTTTTCCTTCATTTTTCTCAATTAGTTGATGATGTCTGAATCTCCATAAAATAACTGATACTTCTAAGGTACCGTTCCAGCCTTTTAGAAATGACAGGAAACACTAAACCAAGTTATACGATTGTTTTCCAGCATCATTTTTTTAAGAGTGAAGATTACATATAAATATTCTTTAAGCACCAACACTAAAATAACCAAAAAGAAGATATACTGGAACATTCAGAAAGAGCGAAAACATAAACATTCAGCATAATTAAATAAACCTCCATAGAAAACTTTCAATCCCAAGGGGAAAAATACCAGAAAATTTGAAGTGCATTGAAGCTCCATATGTAAAAGATATTCTTGGTCTATATAATACCTAGCGTAAAATCTACAGAATCAAAAATCATGCTTCTCTAAGTAGCATGATTGAGGGAAATTCAGTTTCCCACCACTGCTTAAAAATACCTTATAAAACAATAATATGGTCTTCAGAAGGTCACTATAAAAGTAGAATATACAAACTATGGTAAGTAGAACAGGAGTGAGAGGCTGGGAAATAACCTAAGTACATTAACAGCAATTTCGGGCTGGCCAGTTACTCAGTTGGTTAGAGCACAGCCTTATAACCCCAGGGTCACAGATTCAGATCCCCATAAAAGCCACCCACAAAACAGCAATTTCTTTTTCAGCTTAGCTAATTGTCAAGATGTTTAATAGATATAGATACCAAATGCACTGGTGAGATAGCTGCAGGGCAAGCTGGAAAAGTCTACCACTCCCAAAGCCCACACTGAGGGCAGATATCACTGTCTGATCACGGCAGTCTTTCCCATTCATCTGAGCTGTAATCTCAAAAACCTTTTTCCATATAGCACTCAAGACTGAATTATAAATTTATCTGAACCATTGCAAATATAATATCAACGTTAGTCTAGTATTATAGGAATTTCAGAGGGAGAGAAAGAGAGAGAGATGCATATGCTCTATGTGGATGAAGAGAAACTAGTAAGAGAAAAGAGAATGAAAGAAATGTTATGCTTTGGGAAAGTAGGAACAATGTATAAATTATTTAAAAGGAAATGGCATAATCCTGAACAAGAGCTTAATTTCATTCAGCATTTCTTTTAGAAATAATGCTAGACATAAAAATGTAATTTGCTTCTAAAAATATGAATGATATTCCTGCTAATAAAAGTAATAACATAATATGGCAATTTTTAAGATGTACAAATGCACAGCACCTTTATGTCTTTATAAGTTTATTTCACCAGCAATATAGCTCTAGAAATCTAATGGTTCACAAATTGGGTGTTTTCTTTTCCTTAGTTGTATTTCATAAATTATAATAACATCATTGCCAATGGCTCTCTCAGAATCATGGGCTAAATAATAATAATGTGCATATTAAATTATTCTGTAGTACCAGGTTCATTAATACCAAATGTAAAAGACGTCTACATTAAAGATTATGAGGAATTACATTAAATCAGTTGAAAAAAGGTAAAGTCAGTTTGTAAGTTAAATGTGATAGAGTTTTAATTTGAAATAAAAATTTTGAAACATTCACATCTAATCAATAATTAATCACAACATTCAATGAGGAATGAAAAAACCATGGCCCATTATATCATTTCTAGTATTCAAGATAATTAGAAATCATTATAGTTGAGTATCTATTACAGTTCACTGAACTATATTGGAATGCATGCTAATGTCAAGTTAGATTACAATACTGGCCCACGTCAGCTTCAGTGAAAAATCAGTCAAAACATTACTTAGAAGACTGTCCAATGATCTTGACCAAACTCTGAATAAGTGGAAATCTCTAAAACTGAGTATTTCGAGTGCTTTCACTGAAGAAGATTTAAGCAAGTAACATATTCTAAGTGATTAAGTAAGCCCCGACACTATGTTTGGCAAATAGCACGAATACGAATATGTTAGTAGGTTGAATGGATGGATGAAAGAATGAGTGAAATAGGGTGATGTGGTGAAAAGCCTGGGATTAGAAGCTAGGAGGCCTGAGTTCAGATGCCACCTCGATAATTAACCTTGTGGAATGACACTGGAAAATATGGAAATCCATTGCATTTCTGTTTCTTCACCTCTGAAATTAAAAAATTGAGCTGGGGGAAGTATAAAATCTCTTGCATTGCTGTGATTGCATGACATGTTACCAGACAGAAAGCAAGTTTCATCTTAACAAGCAAATTTCATCTATGCATTTGGGATACAAAGATATTTATGATGTATTAATCACTCACTTTCAGGTAACTCCCTGGTGTTATTGACATGACAGTTTACTCACTTTATAGGTAATGGGGTAAAAACACAGATATAGTCTCGGCTGTATTAGAGCTTATAGTCTAGCTCAATGTTTTTCATTGATGAAGATACTGTCCTCCAGGGGGCACTTTGGAAATCTGTCGGGGCTGACTCTACCTTGTAATAAAGTTATTCTTGAGTACTTACTATTGAAAATCTTCTTGTGTAAGCATATAAAAAATATTTTTCTTTTACTTCCTTTTATATTACTGTTAGGGGATTGTATTGATTTTTTTTAAATAATAATGATAAAGTCATATATCTAAGGATTTCATGTCAAGGTAATAACAGGGCATTACAAAATGCTTATTGTAAAAAGACGACTTTGAGTCTAGGGGTAAGAACCACAAGTCTAGACATATAAACTCGTAAAAATACCGTGTGACAAGCATGAAAACATCACGAAGTGCCATAGGGACACAAAATAGGGGCAAACTAATGAGGAATTAAGAGACGCATTACAGAAAAAGTGCTATTGACACTGGGCTTTGAAAGGTGAGTAGGGATTTACAGACAGGGCAGAGCAAAGGCCAGCCAGTGCTGGAGGAAGATCACGAGAGGCATCATGCTGTCGTGGAGAAATATGAGGAGCAAACGGTTGAGCCAGAGGA
Organism: Cynocephalus volans; assembly: GCF_027409185.1. Classification (NCBI taxonomy): domain Eukaryota; kingdom Metazoa; phylum Chordata; class Mammalia; order Dermoptera; family Cynocephalidae; genus Cynocephalus; species Cynocephalus volans. The sequence continues at coordinate 19,138,825 of NC_084466.1, forward strand.
TGAAGTTAACATGTTAGTTTGGAGCTAGTGTCTTTGTTTCATGCTAAGGAGTTTCATGCATATCATGCAGAGAGTAGGAAGTCATCAAATAGAAGAATAATTTCGTTGGTCATTTCTGATTTCAAAAATATACAATTGCATTCAATTCTATGCCTGGAGAAATAATTACTAAAGTCCTAATTTATATTTTGCTTACTCTATTATTTCAAAGGCTTAGTTACTCTTACTCTACTACGGGCTTTTAAAATATGGAATGTTCAAAGCAAGACCGTGCAAATAAAAGGCAAATTAGAAAAGGAATGTTGGGTTTAAGTCAACAGTGCTATTTCAAAAATATTCACTTGAAAATGCTATTCCACATGAAAATACAACCAATTTACTTGAATTAAAACACATATTTGCATGATTAACTTTTCAAGTCTACTTCATTATGTCCTTTGTAACAAAAGGTGCTTCCTTTGAAAAACAGGCTTTAGTTTGGAAGTATCCCAAGGAAATTATTTATTAAACATTCTATTTTAGATAGCATAGATATTTTATTTATCTCCTATTTTAGATGGCGGGGGCGGGGGGTAAGGACCAAACGGAGGGTTTAAAATCCATTTCTTCATCAGAAGATACACATGGAATAATTTATTTGCATCAAACCAAACTGAAGCCAAGGAACTACAGTATTAACAAAAGATCCTCTTTTTTTTATTCACAGAATATTATTCTAGAGCTAAAGTATTGCTGCAAATAAAGGAAGTTGTAAAGTGATAGACTCCTTTTTGTTTTATCATTGTTTTCTTCAAACCAGACCAATGTCCTTTCCACCCCTGACCCCTTACCCCAGGCTAACCTCACACAAAGGAGTCCCTATAGGGTTCATAAAAGCAAGTTGTAAACTCCAAGAGTTGTTCAGTTTAGGGATTGAGCGGAACGCTCTGCCTTTCTGGCCTCTTTTCTGACCCTAAAAACTCTAGCACGTTCGTGACTTAGCTGCATTGGGCAGGACACAGAGCTCACACACTCTTTGATTTTGCTCATCACAAGTTTCCGCTCCTGACTTCTTGGACTTTCATATAGATTGTGGCATAGATGTCATGGGAGATTCGCCTTAGAGCTCTGATGTTTCTACTGCTCATCTTCATCCTAAACGTAAAGTGTCCTTTGACACTCCACAGCGACTGAGAAATACTCACTTTTCTGAGGGTGTAGCCTGACTAGAGTTTATGGGAGAAGATTGTGCATGTGTGTGTGTACATTTGTACTACTAGACATTTGTACAACTATCTAGGTTAGTAGTCCAGGCTAAACTAATTGGAAGGCTACAATTTATAACAGAAATTATTTACTGGAAAAAAAAGTAAGGGAAAAAATTAATAGAAAAAACACTCCAAAAATATTAAAAATTGTTCACATATAGTCAATGATTCATTTTATAAGCATTCATAGAATGAAGCAGCAAATAACTGCTGTGCACATGGGAGTGTCTGGAAATGCCTAAACTGATCACAGCCAGAATAAAATACTTTACATATATATTTTATTGAGGATGTTCTCACAGAAAAACTGAGCAGAAACAAACAAGTGCGTACAGTGGCGAAGTAAAAGGATAGTTCAAATGGAAAAATGATGTAGAGGTACGCTTTCATATAGAGTTGACGGCCATAGAACACAAACCAAAATAACGTTGTAATTAGGTCTGCAATTAAAAGAGGTTTAACCAACATTTATACAGGTGTCAAGTATTCTGTTTTGTCAAGGCTTGACTACACTGCTGTTAGGACCTCAGGAATGTAAAAAGGCAGAAACCAATGTTCCCGAAGGCTCTCTGTTCTTGCTGCTTCTGCACATGTGTAAACATCTGCAAGAAGGCCCTGGCACTCACTTTTTTATGATTTCATGCTTTATAATACAGATATCATGATTAAAAGAGGTTGGGTTACATGACTTCAATGAAACCAGCCCATAATATCTTGACCTTTCCCAGTTCTGAGGCTCAAAGAGACAATAACTGAGACAGAGACCAATAACCATGTCACTCCATGTAATATTTAGGTACAGCTGCTTTGTAATAAAAACAAAGAAATTTCATTTTCCTAAAATAAGTAAGAATATCGAAAGAATTCTCCTTCAGATAGAATTAGAGGATGGTATAGCAGACTGCTATATCAACCACAAAGTAAAACTAAAGGTTTCCCAGGAGTTCAGTAACTGTGATACTATCCACCAACTAAGGCAGTGTTTGAGCAGAATTTACCTGTTTAATGTTAATTATGTAAACCTGACTTTGTTTCACTATGAAGATGGAAAACCCGACCTTGAATGCATTGTTAAAATTAACTTCCTATGTCTAGTACAGTATTCACTTACTTTTCTATGATTACATGCTTTATAATATGGATATTATGATTAAAAGAGGTTGTGTGACATGGATTCAATGAAACCAGCCCATAATATCTTGACCTTTCCTAGTTCTGAGACTCAAGAAAAAAACAACCAAGACAGAGACCAATGCTCCATGAAAGGCTCTCTGTTCTCGCTACTTCTCCATGTGTGTAGACAACATCTGCAGGCTGGCCCAGGAAAGCACCACTGGCTTGCTCAGAATCCTCTTCCCCTCACCAACTTCCTTCTTAAAAAACAGACAGCAAAAAAAACTAATGTACCAAATGCCTAATCTATCGCACAAATAACCAAGGATGCAGCCAGACATACTCTGAGGTAGCCCAGCACCTATTGCATACAAACAAATTACTCTTTCAGGTTATTTTCATTTTTAAAGCAAACAGAAAGGACATTGTTGGGGAGGAGTGGGGGAGGGAGAAGGGAGGGAGGTTTTGGTGATGGGGAGCAATAATCAGCCACAATGTATATCGACAAAATAAAATTAAAAAAATAAAAATAAAAAAAATTAAAAAAAAAAAAAGTTAAGTTTTACTCTCAAAACTGAATGAGAAAGGTCCCTGAATTCATCAGTTCTAGTTTCCCTTTGCTTTAGGGAGCTTACAAATAGAGAATAATCACGTTTCTGCCCTCCTCCTCTCTTTATCCAACTTCTGCCATCGATTGCAGGGATGTTTTCACATTAATTGGAGTGGCAAAGGAAACGGTCACAAAAGAGGGGCCAAAGGAAGCAAGCACAACTGCCAGGAGCCCCTGCCCACCTTCAGGTCCCCTTTCACGCTGTACACGTTGTGCAGCCAGGACGGGCACTGGGCAAAGGGCCCTCTGAAGCTGCTGCCTTGGGGTGTGGGAGGATGAGAGGAGTCATTCTTCCCTCAAGTTGTAAAATGGTGGCAGGAGTACACTGCAGGATTTATGATGCCCCACACTAGTCTCTTCCTTTGTATATGTCAGCGGGGGATGGGCAGGGGAGGAGGAAGTGCCAGGCAGATCCAGACCCACTCAGACAGGCATGGGCCAGTGCTTAACCACACTGAATGTTTAAGTGCAGCTGAGGCAAAAAGAAACTCTCCTTCTGCATATTGGAAAACACAAGTTCTTGAAGCAGTGTTCAGTGTTAATGGGATAATCTCTCTCTCTCGCCTAGCTTTGCTGTGTTGTTATGTTACTGAGCACAAGGCAGCATCGCGTTCACCTCGCTGAAAGCCATTCTTTTGTTTGCTTTTATGAGTTCCAAAAATAAAGTCTAGACTTTTAATGTCATTTACATCCAAATTACAAGGATAATCAGGAAAATAATAATTTATAAATAATTAATTAGGCCTGATACCATATTAGGGAGAAGCTGTTTTTAATTTGTGAAAGCCAGGATAGCATGGATTTCAAAGACAGAGGTGACATGGAGCGTGGAAGGGGCAGACTGATGAAAGAACTGATTGCTTATCAATGACTATATTGTCAGTGATTGTACTCTACTGTACCCCTCAAAAACAGGGTGATTAGAGATAAAATCAAAGACCAAAAGCATCATAACATGACTCATGTCTCAGGACATAGGGTTAATTTTGAATAAGAAAAAAATTTTCCTATTTATGGGAAGACTGAAATTAGGCTTAAACTTACCTTCAATTTCTGCTTAATATACTAAAAGTAAAACAAAAAAAATGTAATTTTCACTTCCCTTCTTAGCTGATGAAGAAGACAGGTAGGAAAACTATAGTAGTAATTGCTTAATATTTTTATTTCATTATCTATTTATTTACCTATCTTTATTCAATCTACTTTTAAAATAAAGGAGGGATAGATTGACATAGACAGAATTATTGAGGGGTGTTAACACCAATCCAAGTTTCCAAATATCAGCAAAGGCCACACGAGTAGGGTTTAAGCTAAGCCATCTCTTAATTCCATCCTGCCCTTCTTATCTCTCTTTCCATACCCAATATCACTGATACTTATTCACTGGTATCTTGGGTCACTTACACCCCCAGCACAGGGAAAAGACTCACTGTTGCAGGAAAAAGTGCCCTGACAGACACCTAGAGAGGTAGATTTGTGAATGACCTTGCTACTCATCAACTTCCCAGCTGCTGCAGAGGGGGGAATTGTGTTTTAACATGGGGAATATTTTTAATCAGTCCTCCCAACTCAGGTTTTGGTTATGCTACCAGGTTTGTGGCCCCTAGCCTTTTATTTGCAGTGAAGGTGTTGGAATAGATAGATGTTCTCTAAAGTCTTTTCTGTAGCTAAAGTACTTTACTTATTTCAAAAGTCACTATCTGAGTGTTGGTTGAAATCAATGTGTGAAACTCTGAAGATGAATGACTTCAGAATTCTTACTTGACCCATTAAATTATACTGCTAGGAATCATTTTCTAAAAGTTTGACGGGTGATTCTGATGACCTACTAGATGTCAACTACTGCATTCCATCCCTATATTATAAACTCCATGAGGGCAGCAGTTATATCGTGTGCATCTTGAAAGAAGTGTACAGGGCTTGGGATATTAGAGGCACTCATTAACATAACTGCTTGATAAATAACTGCTAAACAGAACTTGCACATTTTTTGGTTGTTACTGAGTTATACTGAAAGAAATGAAGATTTGTAATAAAGGCAAAAAAAGATAGGTTTATTTGATGTCATGCAATTATAAACACAAAAAACAGACTATGGATTTTTCTGAAGTCAGAGATATAAGCATAAATCAGAAATTAACTACATCATCAATATAAAATTTTGTTCATCCTATTTTTTGAATCACTCATTTTTACAGGCTTTGGTTTTAGCATTCATTTTATTAATCTGACCTACATTTTTGCTTTATCATCACAGAGGGCACACTAATCTACACAAAATGGAGCAACTAGAGAGTTATTCTCATGGATGCAACCTATGGGACATTCTGATTTTTTTTTATTAAGTCTCTTGTTATTTTTTCTTGATCTGTTTTTTTGTTTTGTTTTGTTTTTCAGTTACAAGAAGAATTAAAAATCAGCAATCAATAAGCTGATGTAAATTTGCCTCTGAATTTCATCTCTGTTTAGAGTTCAACAACAATGTCAAACATGCCCTACCAGGAAGGTATTAATTCTGGATGTAGAGGCTCAGAATGAAGAAAGGAGTTTGTGTATTAGTGTGTTTATTTCATTATGACGTGAAATGTGCTTCTTTGCATTTAAATGGACAGAAAAAGACTAAAGCATTAACTTGGGGTTCATTAATAGTAAACATAAGCCTGTCCATTCATTACATTCCCCCCCAAAATCTCCTCGGGTGAAAAACAAAATCACTAGCACAAACAGCTGGGTTTGTGTGATGCCATGCTGCCTGAATACCATTGTTTGATAGGTTTAATGTCACTTTTGTATTATTATATACCACAGAGGGAGATGTTGAGTTGCATCCAGCAGGGTGACTAACATTCTGTAGCTAATTGCGTGCAGCTCTATGACAGTACTGAAGGAAGGACGACCCTGCATACGTCTCAGAAGGGAATAGAAAGATATTTTGTTTATAGTCACCCATCTGTCTGGTCACAACAGAATTACATACAAGTATAAGCCATAGTTCAGTGTGCCCTTCAAAAATGATTTTTTCATTATATGCATTCTTTCAGCCACCTCTCAGACACAGGCTAACAGACACGGTTTGTATCTTCCTTACTAACAATAATATATTTGATATACAAAGGCTTCCACCAAAATGAAGTCCTTCTAATAGATTCCATAACTGTAGAAAGAAATGCTTTGTAGGATAAAGGCTGAATTCACATTTTAAAAAAAAAAGTGAGCAGGGGTAGGCAAAACGAAAAAGCAAATGCCAATGTTTAAACCCTATGTCTACTTGTTTTGGTTCTATTACTAAAATAATAGAATATACACTAACCTACACTGGAAAGGATATAAAATAGTATCTACTCCATAACTCTCATTTTGTGGCTAGGTGAAGTGCAGAGAGGTTGAATGTCTTGCCTAAAGTTCAGACAGTGAATTACAAACCAGATCCTCTGACAACTACATATCAAAAGCAGGGAGACCCAGCTGAGAACATGCTTCATTAATCTCTTCTCATCGACACTCTGTCATTTAAAATGGTAAAACATTAGTAGAGCTTTACAGACCCAGAGAGATGGGGTAAAAGGAAGACTAAGCAAACTCATCATAGATAAAACATCTCCTACAAAGGGGCAGAATCTCTGTCTACTAAGGTATCTGAAACTCTGCCTTGTTACTACAATTTTTACTTTAGATAGTGTATCTTACTTATTTGCAGGCAGTGTCTATGTCCAAGTCACACATCTCCTGTGAGGCCTGGTATGTACAGTAGGCATTTGGAGCACATACACATTGAAAGGATGAAAAAATAAATGAATTAACGAAAGCAAGGTCCTTCGGAATAAAGCTATTCCAAAAGCAAATCTTATTTCCATCAAGCCATAAATAGTACAATCAAATAGCCCAATAAAATAAATGTTTTACCAACATAGGATTGATGTAGCGCTATGTCCCACAGTCTAAATTGGCTAATTGGAACAAACAGAACAGGTATCTGCAAGTGTGTGCTCTGGTTTAACATAGATAAGACCAAAGATAAACTCTAATGTCACTAGATGTAGCTAGATCTCTATTCTTGAGAGTCTTCTTTGCCTATACACAGAAGTGCCTCCATTAGCTTTCAATTTTTCTTAGGGACTTATCACTAACATTCCACCACATTTTTCACTGCCTATCCACACCAGTGCTTTCCCTAATAGCCTAATTGCTACCTGATATTGAATGATATTTTTATGTGTGTGTTCATTTTCTATCTTCCTCTCTAGAATGTAAGCTCTGTGAGAGCACAAAATTATGAGTCTTATTCACCCTGTGTACTCAATTCCTATATCTCACTCATGTGTTGAAGGAATAAGTTACACTGAAATGGTTCATTGATAGGTTGAATTATAAGAAACTCAATAAAAAATTATTTTTTTCTTAAAACTCCTAATTATACTTTATAACTAGCAAGACTCTTGATTAATTTGTTTCCATATCATCAAAATCATGTTTGATAATAAGAACCAATATTATTTCTCATTATTGCATTAATAGTTTACCCAGAATCTAAGCTAACTAGATTTGGCTGATTAAATCCATTTAATATAATCCTTTGTAACCTCCCTGGTGTATGTGGCAGGCTTTATGATGCGCCCCCAAAAGTGAATCTACCATCAACCCCTGCCAAGCTTCTTCCTCAAACAAAATATATCCTGAATCATTACGCTCTCTGCCCATGAACCTGGATCCCTGTTATCTTTAGAATTGGTAATGCATATATCAAGAATTGTTTTAAATTTCAACCTAGATTTGAAAATTAGAATAAAACATCTGCCATGGCTAACAATATAGCTGTAGACTCTGCTTTGTCAACGGTACCAAATTAGGAGACCGTTTATTATCCATTAGTGTTCTTCTAAATTACTTATTTTCACAAACGCTATTTCAGTTTATCAAACGGGTGAGTCATTCTGATCAGCTACTGAAGCATGTTAATACAATGGAAATAAATGACATTACTTTATATAAACATCAGAGTACAAAATATGGAACCATTCTCAATTTCTTTAAAAGAGTAATTTCAACCTAATTATACATGCCCGTGAAATATGTTTGCTTAAACAGTAACTAAGATTATTCTTCATTTCTATGTTAAAGGTTTGCTCACAATCTAAGCTAATCATATTTGGCTATTTAAATTCATTTAACAGAATCCTTAGTAATTTGCCTGGTGTGCGTGGCAAGCTATGTGGATGCCTACCCAATCATCCCACCAGCCTCTTCCTCAATAACATAACCCAATTTTATTAAAACCTGGCTTTTTGAAGAAGTCATGGAGCCTCTGAATTAATTGACCCTGGACTTTGCTATATCTAGATTTCTGTTTATTTAACAGTTAATTTCTTTATTGAGTTTGATCTTCTGAACTTTAACCTGAAAAATCTGACATTAATTTTCCCTTGCTGAAAGAATACAACCATTTTTAATCAATGTTTCTAAAGAGTTAATATGAGTTCAAATTATGAGATTGTTTTATAAATCTGCCTATTCGAGCAATAACAGAGAAAAGTTAAGTTGAAGGAGTTTGTTTTATGTTTGTCATATATAAATCTAGAAATAGCAGAAGGTTTTGCTTAAAATCTATTTATTGGTTACTGTTTGAACAAATTTTTAACATTTCCAGATAGTTCAAAACCTTTATATTATCTAGAAATCCAAAGAGCATGCCAATTCTGGGATTTTAATTAAAATTTTAAAAGGAGTTTTCATTTCAGTATGATGACAACCGTCTAGAATAACCAATACAACATTGTACTTTGTCTCTCCCACAATTTCAAAGCATCTACCCATAAAGCTCTGGGTGCAACTGAAGGGCTGCCAGAGAAAGGCAGAATAATGTGTGTCATTTAAATGAATTTGAAAAGTAGTTCCTTGCTGCTTTGTGGGGAACGTCTATTAGCATTTTAAAAAATATAATAATGACATAATCTACATAATCACTTGTCAGTTAGCTTGGCCATGAAGAAAACTGATTGTTTGAAATGCACTGTCTCGATAGATATGGATTTAATGATGATAATTTTAAAGCCAGGAATATTAACAAAAAGTTGATTGAGGCTTTTGAACATTTCTTTTTATAGTTCTGGTATTTTCATTCCTTCTTGTAAAGAACTGACAATTTTCTCATGTGACAAAAATGTTTAAACTATTGCTTCAAATGTCATTAAAATAATAGCAAATGTGAAAAAAATTCAGCATACTTTTGGGTTTCTAATTCTGCTCAAAGTAGAATATCCAAACATAATTATCACCAAGTAGTATTTTATTTGTTAATAGCTTTACATGCTGGAGCTATCAATAGTATTGTAATAAGAATGATAGACTACTCTAACAAATCTCCATTTTTATTCCTGCTTTTGGCAGGAAAAACATAATGTGAGACATAATAGAAAAGTTTTAAAACTGTTCCATTCTTGATAACATGTACTTGTAGGATTGCTAGGTTTCCTTGATGAACTTATCCTTCAATATAGCCACTCCTGCTTCCTTTTGATTAATGTTTCTGTATATATCTTTTTCCAACCTTTTATTTTCAACAAGCTTATATCATTTTAATTAAAGTGAGTTTCTTGTAGAGAACATAAAGTTGGAGCATGTTTTTAATACATTCTCCCAATCTCTTTTATTTGGCAAATTTAGACCATTTATATTATATGGGACTACTGGTAATGTTAGGGCTTAATCTGTAGTATTGGTGGAGACCATGTGAGGAGCTTGTACTTCCACCTCCACCCACCAGTAATGAGGCACTCCTACCTCTCTTTTGTTGTCAAAGGAGGCTTAGTAAAGAATAAGGACTTCTACTGCCACTCAGCAGTAACAAGGCCACCCCTCCCTCCATGTTGCTACTGGAGGCCATATGGGGAGAACTACCCATCACCATACATTACGCAAACACTAATCAAATGAAGGCAGGAGTGGGTATTTTAATATCAGATAGAGTAGACTTAGAGTGAAGAAAACTGCCAAAGACAGAGAAGGAAATTACATAGTGATAAAAGGGTCAATCTATCAACAAGACAAAACAATCTTAAATTGTATGCCCCAAACAACAGAGCTGCAAAAATATTTGAAGCAATAATAGAACAGAATAAGAAAACAAACACTTTGAGAATAGGAGACTTCAACAACCCTCTCTTAACAATTGGTAGAACAACTAGACAGAACATCAGCAAGGGTGTAGAAGAACTCAACAACACTATCAACAGAAAGGATCTAATTGATATTTATAGAACAACCAACAACAGCAGATTCCACATTCTTTTCAAATGCTCACAGAACATGTACCAAGATAGACAATATCCTGGACTATTAAACAAACCTCAATAAATTTAAAAGAATTAAAAACATGCAGAATATATTCTCCATCTACAAAAGAAGCAAACTAGAAATCAATAACAGAAAGATAATAGGAAAAATATCCCAATACTTGGAAACTAAGTAATATATTATTAAATAATCCATGGGTCAAAGAGGAAGTTGCAAGGGAAATAAAAAAATACATTAATCTGAATGAAAATCAAAATAAAACATACCAAAAAATGTGACACATAGCTAAGGCAGTGCTGAAAGGAAAATATGTAACATTAACTGCATACATTGAAAGAAAAGTCTCAAACTAATTATCTAAGTTCTCAACTTAAGAACCTAGATAAAGAAGAGCAAAATAAACCCAAAGGAAGCAGAAGAAGGGAAATAATAAAGAGCAGGAATCAATGAAATAGAATACAGAAATATAATGGAGAATATCAATGTAACAAAGAGTTGGATCTTTGGAAAGAGCAATGAAATGAACAAACCTTTTTGCAAGACCAACAATGAAAAATAAAATAAAAAAGAGAGAAGACACAAATTACTAATATGAGGAATAAAATGAAATGCTTCTCTTTGTGATATTTGATTCCTATATCAGGGTAACTGTCACTCAGTTAATGCTATTCTTCAAGAAGGGGTGAATTCCTTTGTGATAATATTTTTTAAAATAAGCTCAAAATAGAAATTATGAGTGTGCAGTTCTTTTTCACCTAATTTCCAGTACTGAAACATCAATTAAGCAATAAAATCCTTTTTTGGTGATGATGAAATTTTAAAGTTGAAAAGTATAAATAATGAATAAGCTTACCATGAATTGGGACATTTATTATTTTATAATCACCAGCACATTCCCAACATCAAGAACAGTGTCCACTGTATGTCAGAGACAGTCAATATTTGCTGAATGAATAGTTGAAGGAATTAATAATTGGAAGGGATACAAACAGTATAAATTAGAGAAAAGACCTGGAGTTTAGAATAAATGCTTGAATTACCCAATTTTAGTAAAAAGAAATTCATAAATCTGAACTTAAGTCATGAGAGGGATAGAAAAGTTGGGAAAGAAATCTGGCTTATGTATAAATATGGCATAAATTATTGCTCAAACTTTTCAATATTTCTGCTGTATTTCAAGTCTACTCAAATAAATGGATTACAGATCAGTGGAAATCTGCTCTATTTGAATGAGATTCTTTCTCCTTGACATTCTCCAAAACGTATTATAAGACTTACCAAAAATAAACTGTAAACAAACTGACCTTACTGAAAAGGAAATTGAAATATGGAATAAAAAGACTGAAGAAAAATGCAGGTGGCTTATTTTTTAAAAATTAAATGATTTAATACAGTGGTAATTTCCAAAAAGGAAATTGAGCTTCAATGAAGCATGCATGTCCTTTTCTGCATTATCCGCAACAGTGCATGTAATTTGCACACATTTAATTAACTAATAAAACCCCTATCAGTAACATCAGGTTTGGAAATGTCATCATGGATGACATGCAGCTCCATCAGGGTTTGGGTGACAGTATTTTGTTTTGTTAACACTAAACTACAATTTATGTGAGGGTGCTATCTAGCACTCCTACTTGCTTTCAAATACTTCTCAATTTATTTAAAGTTTTTTTGGGTTTTTCCATGTAGGATATAATTTACAGAGTTCTATAAATATAATACCCTAACTAAAGATTGATTCATAAAAAACTGAGGCATATGAAGGAAGCATAATTATGAGGGGATTAACTAGACCACAAATTGTGTCTGCTGCAGACAAATCAGGTTGACAATTTGACCAGAGATGTATACTGTATTTTTCCCTCCACAATTTGGATTGTTTTTATCCTTGTTTCCTGATACGGAACCTTAGTAAAAGCATGTAAAATATTGCTAGAAAACTAAGATCTTGAAGACAGACAATAGAGATAAACAATATTTTCCCACATATATTTTATACAACATAGTAACTTTTTATTATATATTGAATCCTATTTTTTCCCTGGAACTGAAGTAATCAGGGAAAGAGCCAACACCCTCTCATTGTCATATGCATATATTGTCAGCTTAGTCCAGGAAGAAATTGTGACAGGAATCAGCCAGGTAGAGAGATGAAAGGTAATATTTGCATAGTCATCTGTTCATTAGCAGAGATTACTTTGCCATTGCTAAATCAGAATCATAATAATTGTTCTCTTAAGATAATTATGGTAAAAATTCCTCTAAAATTTAAGACTCTATGTTTTATTAAAATACACCTGCTTGTATGATGTGGGTACTTATACTAAGAAACATGACACTCCCTTGGATCTAGATTTCATTGTTAAGAAAGATGCATTTTGCCTCATAATTCTCTACCTGATTGACTTAGAAGCAGTCATATTTCAAGCAAGTAGGCAAATGAGAATAATGGTTATTAAAAAAACCTACTATGTACAAGATAGTGTGATTGGTGCTGTAGAGTTGTTGTTGTTGTTGTCAAAGGTAAAATACTTGACTACCAGCAGTGAAGAAGTAAGTTGGAAACGACAAATTAAGGATTAGATAAGGATCTGCAAAGCCAGATCAATAAAACTTGACACATGCTCAGATATTGTAGGGAATGAGAGAGGAGAATTCCATTGCCAATAATAGAGATTGGAAAATGCCAAGTACTTATCTCAGGAAGGATGGGCGATGGGGAGGGGCAGGAAGAAAAATCATGAGCTCTTCTTTGGCTGGATGTACTTGCAGTTTACCGAGAGATGTCCTAATGCAGACATACAGTAGGCAGTCAACCGTGGTGGCCCATGGCTTAAGAAAGAGGTCAGAAACCAGAGTTAAACAGAGGGGTGCTTGTCATAGGTATGGGGGTGATGATTGAAGGAGAAAGAAAAATACAATCTGGATGGAGAAGATACAGAAAAGAACATAGAACTAAGGCTACTACATTGGACAAGTACAGGGAGGAAGAGATCCAATGAACAAGGGCTAAAGACAGGAAGGGGAATCCAGAAATGGAGAGAACACACATGAAAGCGTAATGTAAGCAATGATACACAGTGCTTCAAAGAAATAGAGGAGAACGATAACAGGTCTACCTTGATGCACTGTATGCTCAGTCATATACACTGAACCAACTGTGGCAAAATAAGTAATCTACAATCTGATTATATACAGTCATGCATCGCTTAATGATGAGGATATGTTCTGAGAAACAGGCGATTTCATCTTTGTGCGAACAACACAGAGTGTATTTACACAAACCTAGGTGGTATAGCCTCCTGCACACCTAGGCTATATGGTACAGCCTATTGCTTCATACCTGTTCAGCATGTTTCTGTACTGAATACTGTAGACAATTGTAAGACAATGGTAAATACTCATGTATTTAAACATATCTAAACACAGGAAAGGTACAATAAAAATATGGTATTATAAGGTTATAGGACCACTGTCATATATGCAGTCCATAGTTGATGGAAAGGTACAGCACATGACTGTGTACACATAAATGATATGTATACAGGTATCTCTATGCCTGACCCCATTACAAAGAAAATTGGGTTAAATGAAGTTGTTTTACATTTCAGAGGTAGTTTATTTATTTCAAAGAAGATTCACTTAATTCATAGCATTTACTATACCATCATTGCTAATGGATTCAAAAAAGAGAAAAATGCTCTTAAATGTCACACCACAGCAATGGGTGGCACCAATAATTAACCCTGAACAGAAGTTTTGTTAATATAATATTTCCTTCATGAGACATGTAAGCACTAAAACTGCTTTAGTGTTTTAAAAACAATTGATTCACCATGCATCACTGTGATTTTCTTACCAGCTGCTCTAACTATATGACGTACATTCTCCATGAACTTTACTTTTCAGCTGCAATTCCTGCATGTGGTGATTAAACCAAAAATCATTGTTTTCTTCATTCACCGAGAGTTATCTCTTTGGCAATTTTATTAGTGATATTTACTAAGGCACAAAAATCACTGACATCGTTTAGTACTTATAAAATGTTTTAGTGGAGATGCTAATACATTTTGCTGCAATTTAAAAAATAGTCATTCATCCGTATAACTTTGGTTTCTGACTATCCTGACCTCTCTTTTCACCTAAAAATGAACACTTGGACTGTTAGGCAGAAGTCAGTGGGGCAAGGGAAGCTTCGAGCCTGGCGTTGTACTTGCTAAGCAACACATTTATTTAAAAGATGCAGGGCACTTAAAATTTTAATAACCACTTGAATTCCTCCTTGAGAAATATTTATTTAGGGCAAAATGTGCCACAGTTGCAAGTGAGAACATTAGAAAATCCCTTCTAGGTTAGATCAAAAACTCTTCTTTATTGACAAAATCACTTCCAATTTCCCATTATGGTTCAGTTCAACCTAATTCCACCCATATTTATTTGTAATTTATTAAGTGCCTAATGGTAGCCACAGCTGAACTCCACGTCAGTTATTTTTTAATAACAGACACTAAGACAATATTTAATATATTTTGGCACTTTTCCCTTGAAGTTTCTTGGTCCTGATGCGGTAGGAAATGGTTCCTCCCTCTCTCATGCTCTCCCCTTTGGGGGGCTTACGGCTCTTGATCAAAAAGATTCCCACACAGGTAGTTTCTTTCTGGGCGTCAATACCATAAGCAGATATGAGGGTACTTCAAAAAGTTAGTGGCAAAACCGAAATAAAAGATAATACAAATCTTTCCATGAACTTTTTGAAGTACCCTCTTAGTATATTGGATCTACTGCTTGGAAACTTAAATGCCAAGGGGTGGGTTGATAAAAACAAAATGGGCTGGATAAACTTTGGAAGAATTTCTCTCTAGGAGGAGCTCAGCAGAGACAATCTGATGTCTAGATGACTTAGGGGTGTGCAGCGAGCTTGCACAGCAGGCACGTGGGTTTTCCTCTGATTATTTATTTGGAGTGACCTGTGCAGGGGAGCTGGCAGAGATATTGTGAATGCAATAGCCCTCCAAAACATCCCCTACAGCACCCACAATAGAGAGTATGAAAGAGTTGCCTTATTTATTACAAAAACAAGGCTCTCCTTAAACTAATAACTCACCAGTTATTGAGGCTTGAGACTAGGTATGATCATCCAGCCACAGGAACAAGGTCAACAATGGAGAGGAAACAAAACAGTTGCAATTCTGCAAGATAACGATCTCTGTCTCCTCTTGGAATTCTACCAGTTGTGACTGCTTTGACTGGCAACATCTCCAAAAGAACGCTGACCCAGGAACTCGGCATACTCTTTTTGCCCTTACTGAAGTTGGGTTTTTAATGTCCAAGGTTTTCTGCTTGACCACTACTACTGTTCCTGTATCTTTCATCCACCTCTGTCTAGCAGCATCTGCACAATCATATTTCAGAATAGGAGGCACTTCTTTAAGCAGCAAAACCAGGATTCTTTTCAGTTATATTTTATGTAATTTTTGAATACTATTTTTCTTTTTCTGAGTATATGTAGTAACTTTTCAATGTAGAAGATTTGAAAAATAGAAATAAAAAAAGGATACATTTAATCTCCTATATTCATAAGACCAACAGACAATGATTGGTAACATCTGGTCTGTATCTCTTGAACATCTATGGCATGATGCTTATTGCAATGGATAAGAAAGTTTTCATGTCACAGGCAAAGTCTCACACAGCAGAAAGGGGCAAATATAAGTTCTTTTGTCTTAGGAGGTTGTGAGAAGGAACTAGAGATAAACGTAGGGAAGTAGTCTGCCAGATGCTTCTCAACTTCTGCCTAATATTTTGGAAATGGGGTAGAAACAGACAGAAGCCATGGAGTTTTGAACATTTCCTCTGTTTGAAACTCCAGGAGGAAAACTCTTCCTGGTTTCTATGGCCTATGCATGGTGGGAAAGTTTCAGAATTTCAAGCAAGCAGAAAGGAGGACCCAAAAGATCTGAACTCTGGCGGGACCAAGGGCAGTGTAGCCCAGAATTAAGGGATGGGCCCCCTGAGATGATGAACAAATATAAATGGCTGGATTTCAGAAGGTATCTGTACCACAAAACAAGAGGCAGTAAGCGAGAGAGGGCCCTGTTTTGCAGATTTATAGAGAAAACGTAAGCAAGAGTGCAGAGGACAGAATCAGACCAAACATTTCACAGTAGGTCCAGATGCCCGCACCCCAGAACCAGAGCACTTGTCACACAGTGGAGTCAATACAATCAAAGAGCCTCCACATCCTCAATAGAGCCCACCGAGTCTTCCCCCATCCATAGATCCTGGGAAGGAATGAGAGAGAGGAATAACTGATGGGAAGCTGAGCTTTGAACTTACTGGATATTGCTCCAATAGGAAGTGACTGGAAATCAAAAATGACTTTGGAGGAGGAAAAATACACCATTAATTCACCAACATAAGTCAAGTTCCACACCATTCCAGTCATCCCTAACTAACAGGGCAGGGAACTCAAAAGAAAATTAATACCAACTACTAAAAACTTAAAAGATTCTATTTTTCTGCACAACTAATTTGTTGAAGTTCAAGTTTTTTATCATGCATGTATATGCACACATGCATACACACAGCACACAACAAGCATCTTATAGTCCACAGATCCATTATATTATTTCATAGGCACTCCTGTCCTTGGGCCATACTAACTCTTGGACTACAGTAAATAACTGTAGAGTATACTAACTCTTGGACTGACCTCTCGTTCTTCGTTGCTCTTTGTGTCTGCTTTTGTCACCTACTCACAAATCCACTTTTAAGCCCTGGACACCTGTCCGGAGGGCCAATGCTAGTATTGCCACTGCTGCCTCCTGTCTCCCTTGTCATCCACTCTGATTACACAGGCTGGCAGACCCACATTCCATTCTGGTCCCCGGATCCATACCACAACCTTATGCTTGACTATTCTGATTCTTGAAGTGGTTTTCACTCCAGGGTTTCAATGAACCTTCTGGTCTCTACTTTCTGCTCAGTAGGAGACACTCTTTAACTTGCTCCTATGTTTTTAAATTGGAGACAGTAGCTTCTGGAATGATGCTCTTTTCAGGCTCTCTCTAGGAGCAAGAGATTTTCTTTACAATTGTGTTTCTAAGTTTCTTTTTTGAAAAACTTTTCTGTTCTTCCAGTGACTTGGGTAAGTAGTAAAAATTCTGTTTAATGTAGGAGTAGGGGAGGGAGACCAGCTTGCATTCTGACAGTTTCTCTTCCAACAACATGTTCAAAGTTTTTAAAATACGTTTGCCTTTTCTGTTCTTTAAGATAATAAAGAATATAGGTGAAGAAAGTAAATTTCCATAATGTCCAGCATCTACTATGCGTGGAACAGAGTGACATACTACAGAAAGACCCACATCTCTATGTTTGCAGATTCACCTTTCTTTCCTCCAGGTAAATGGCTGTCCAATATCTTCTGCCTCAGACTTTTCACGTTCCTTGAAATGTTTCCTCTTGTTAGCAGTCACCTTCTGAATTCATGTCTTCAGTGCTTCAGAAACTTTTTCCATGTTTCAAAAGCACTTCAAAATGTACTTAATATTACTTAAACTCCAGGCACAATCACACCATTTTAATATTTTACTCCATTGCACATTCCACACTCAAGTATTTTACATATGAAATACAAACTTATTGTAAGTACACCTATACATACATAATTTTACTTTTCTGAATGGATGTTGTAACTATTTCCTCATTCAAAGCTTGTAACCACATGTGGTACATCATGTACTATTTACCCCATTTTACAGATGAGAAATCTGAGTGACAGAGGATTCCATTGCCCGCTTGAGGTCACAGAGCCAATAGCATAAAGGTAAAGCAATGTGTGACATAAGCAAAGTCAATCATCTTTTTTATACGAGAACATTCAATGGTACATTGCACTCTGCAGTTGAGCTTGCCAAATATACAGACTGTACTTTTACAATTAAAACACTCTGCTCTATTAAGCACCTATTACACAGCAACACACCAAACACCACAAGGTGTGGCAGATACACCTACAAAAATCAAGACCTCTGCTCTTAAAATATTTTTACTCTTGCTGGAGCCACATAACATAAAATGAATAAATAGTGAAATTTATGGTCCCAAAAGACATAAACAGAAACAACAGAAGAAACCAATCTTCTAAAATTTTATCTTTTGAGAAAAGACAGATGATTGATATTAGATCCTCAAGAAATGCAAATTGGATGATGACTACTTATGCCTGCCTGAGAAAATTGGACATTCAAATCTCCATTCATTACTTCAGAGGTGGGTTTTCAATGCAGGCTTTCGAATTATGCTGTGTTCAAATCAATCCCGACTCCGCAATACCATCAGAACTTTGTCTGTCTACTTCACTTCACTGTGTCTCAGTTTCCTCATCCATAAAATGGGGTGATAATAGTGACCACATTGAAATATTGTAAGGATTAAATGACAGAATGCAGGGAAGCATTTATAGCAATTTCTGGCATATTGTAAACACTCATTAAATGTTAACTATTACCACAAGGATTGCAATCATGGATTTTTTTCAAGAATGAGAATGTTCACTGATATACCCCAAGAGAAAGCCATGAACAAGTCACTTGCAACTAGTCACTTTCCAGTCCTATGAAAACACACAAGACTTCACAGATTCTCAGATAACATCAACATATGTAAGTCCACATTCCAGTGTAACCAGAAGACATGTGGTATACAAGTGAACAGTTATTTACATTTAAAAAAAAAAAAATACTTACTTTGCTCAGAGAATATTTTGGTGCTAAAAGTGTTATCTGTCCATGGATGGACTCAAGTATTAGAAATATTTAATGTTGTTAGGATCCTATGATCTATTTTTTCTTCTCCTTTCTATTCATAGATAATTCAATAGTAGATAATGAAAGACAAATTTCATTTTTGTTCCAAATAAATGAATAGGGGGAAAAACTAAAACCAAGGGTACAATTTAAATAATTACAAAATGGAACAATTTTATTCACCAATGCTGTTCATTTTCTACATAACTTTTAAACTAGACAGACACAACCTGAAGCATATGAAAACCACCTAAGAGCAACACAAAACTCCTATTTGCTCAGCTTGCAGAAATTCAGTACACAATGAAAGTGATTCACTGTGTCTGAAGGAAGTGAGATGACCTGTCTTGATTTTACAGTCACCAGATTATCCACCAAATGGAGGAAACTGAGTTATATGCTACAAAATGCAAATAGTAGGAGGAAATTTAATTTATTTCTTTCCATTTTCTAAAAACTTCAAATTTGGAGTTGCTACTCGGAAATCTGCTTACAGGATTCATCAGATTCTCCTAATGCTGCTTCCTGCTGCAGCCTGGCGACCCAGGATCTCATGCACAAACTCAGTTCCATATAATAATCAGATTCACATTTCATCTTTGCACCTGTATCCTTCTCCCAACAAGTCAATTCCATGTACTGGTCTCAACACGATTACGTTATTGACATTTCTCAGCTGAAAGGCTCCTGCAAATACCATCCAATTTTCTAGCTCTTTCTGAAAAGATCAAAAGATACACCTTGCATAGTAGACAAGAATTTACACTGATGGCTGTCTTTTGTCTTGAATACCAATGCTGCTGGCAGTGTTTGCCTGGAGCTAACAGGTAAGTCTGTATAATAACTAACTGCATTCAGTCAACTAGAGTGACTTTTACTGGACATAAAATATGTTTGTGCTTGTGAATGCTTTTTCAGTTTGAACAACCTTGAGGCAATGATCTTCAAGGCCTCCTAATTAGGGAGGTTGGCAATCAAATGAGAAACCTTGCCCTTGGAAATCAAACATATGTCATGCCTGAAAGGGAAATGCCTTCTTCCCTGGATCATGCCTCACATTTATGGAAGAATTTTCTATTGCAGGCACAAAGTCTGAATATGTTTTCAATGGAGTTCTAGCTGCAAACCTTGTTCAAGGAAATTATCTTGAACTCTTGCTCTACTGGAGACAAAAGAAGTGTGTTACATTTCACAGTGCAATGCTTAGTTAAAGTCTGAGATGTCTTTTAAGGAGCTATAAGATTAATCATATGAATTCACATAAAAGGATGATGTTATTTCATCCAGCTTCATTTATTACCTTGCAACAAATGAGGACCAAATCTCTTTCCGAACCTCTGGTCTCTCTGCAAAGCCCTGGCTTATATTTGCAGTTGGCAGTGAAAAACTTCCACTTTTATTTGCTTCAGGCTCAAGTGCAGAATCAAACTCCTCCTCCCTTTCGAACCAGCTCTTTCTCATGGAACCTCTTGTATCTCTAGTTAAGACAACACTATTCTCTGAGTTCAATACCCCTGTTCAATACCATGGAGCCTCCATCCACTGCCCCACTCCTATTTGGTTGACCCTAACCCAACTACTGCTGAGACCTATTTCTCACATCCACCCCATATTTCCTTTTTATTTCCCTTCCCAGATAACCTCCAGCACCACCTTGCTCCAGGATCTCACCATTTCTAGACTGGACCATAACAACATCTTCCTGTGCCCCCGCTCCCACACCAGACTCTACTCTCTAAACTGCTGCACAATTATTTTCTTAAACTACTACTTACATCATTTCTCTGCTCAGAGGCTTTCAAAAAATTCCAGCATCTCTGGAGTTAAGAAATAGTTCGTCTTAATAGAGGCGACTTCTTTGTCTGCCCGTCCACACCCCCAGTGGTTCATTGTGAATCTCTTCATGTCAGTTCATTTGCTCACCTGATGTAGATACCCAAATGCTCTCCCTCAATTCTTGTCTTTTTCTCCACAACCTTATTTATCCTTTAAGTCCAACCTGAAGGCTTCCTCTTTCATGAAAACCCTTCCTGATTTGCCCAAAATGATATAGCTGCCCTACCTTTGAGTTTATCACTTTGTTTATGTCACGATCTACGTTTCACCTTGTGTCAATGTATGTCCTTGCCCTACAGCCTTAGTATGCTAGCACACGCCTTCCACTTCTGAGCATCAGCCACACATATCAGCTGAAAATGGCTTTTTATCCCCCTGGAAATACTTTTATTTTGTGAACAATAAATACTTATGCCAATTCCAATTATAAAGAAGGAAGAAAAAAGAGAAAATGGGGGAAGGACTAATGTAGTTATCGAATTATGGATAATAAGGCTGGCCTGTTAGTTCAGTCGGTTAGAGTGTGGTGTAACACCAAAGTCAAGGGTTCGAATCCCCATGCAAGCTAGTCACCTATGCATACATATATATAAATATATGTATATACAATGATTACTTATTTTTTGAAGAGGATGAATTCCCTCTACTGCTTATAATCAACATGAGGTCAGATGGCATGTTGAGAGAATCTTCACAGCTCCTGCAGCATTCATAACCTTGTAAAGAAAAGAACTCATCAAAAATAAATTTTGGAATTTGTTGAATTGAATATAACTATTATCATTAATTTTTTGATTGATAAAAACAGAGAGGGGTTAAGCTGGTCCTGGGCTTTCTCTCTTTCTTGAAAGCTCCCACCTGTCTTCTCAGGCTCCCCTCTCTAGGGTTCCCTCCTTTTTCACAGTTATCTACACACAGGGCAAATAATGGCTGGAGTCCCAATGTAGTTTTCTTCACAAACTGAGTGTTTTCGAACTCTTTATTCTAGCCAATCTTGGTTATTTAATACAGAGTACATGTTGGGATCTGTTTTTTTTTTTTCTTTTTTCTTTTTTTTTCTATTTTAAATCTACCGACAGAAGCAGCTCTTATTGTGACTTGCCTTTTAAATTTTACTAAGCTGACACTGGTACCAGGTCCCCCTGGACTGCTCAGCTACAATTCAGTACATCACCTTACATTTCTGGTCACCGTTCCCCCAAGTGATATCCACAACCAACTCTTTCAGACCTGGGACCTTAAACTCAGACCTTTGGAAAGTAAACTAGTGGTCAAAGCAAACATGCTTCAAATAAAGGCCCAGGGTTTGACTTACGAGTGCATTTTCTTGCTTCTTAGTTTTTGTCTGGTTCTTAGAAAATAGATCATAACACATGTAGCAAGTCTGATTTACCAAATCAGCTCCTTAGAAAACATCAAGGGTTCCACTTGTTTCTCCTCAGATTATCCGTCAAGAAACATACCCTTGAGACTAAAAGTTATTACTTAGATAAAATATTCTTTCTTGGTAAAGATGTATATGAATTTTTTCAGAGAAAGATGAGAAGGAACCACAAGGAAAGTGAGGATCGTGAGTATTTACATCCAAATAACAGGGAGGGAACACTAAAGGAGTGAAAATGCCAAGGGACATTAAACATAATGTGAGGAGCTGCCCGAAATCGCCATTACAAGATGGCGCTGATTTCCGGTGGAGGGCAGGGCTGCTCGGTAACACGCCTGGGCCGATTAGGCAGCCACCAATAAGGTAGGAGCACGTCCTAGGCGAGGAGCAGTCTCTATATAAAGGGCGCGGGTTCCCTCGCTCGGGGTCTCCATTTTTGGCAAGCTTATGCTCTCCCTCTCAAGATGCATTAAAGCTGATCTGCAGAAGGATCCTTTGTGTGCCGCGTCGTTCTTGCTGGCGAGACGGTAGCGCGGGACATTTGGTGCCGAAACCCGGGAACTTGTGTCATCGTCAGCACCTTCGGAGACCCCCTGGAGACAGGGAGGATTCAGAACTGCAGGAGGGTAAGTTCAGAGAGGTGTGTCTGTTCTTGGTCTGGGATTAACTCGGTTAATTTATAAGATTTTAGATTCATCCGTTGGTGTGGTAAGACTGACGTAGATAAGCAGCTGCACCCGAGACCCGTGTGAGCCTCTCGTACATAAGGGAGTGGCGTGTCTCACTGCGCCTCCTAAAGTAGGGCGCGTTATGGGTTCCACACAGTCTGTGGTTACCGCGTTAGAGGCCGTGTTGAGACAACGTGATATCAAGGTAGGGGGCCGTGTACTCAGGAATTTTATAAAAGAGGTAGATCGTGTAGCGCCGTGGTTTGCTTGTTCCGGCTCCTTGACTTTGAGCTCTTGGAACAAACTAGGCAGAGACCTTGACCGCAAGTACGCGGAGGGAGACCTCCGTCAGGGCACCAAGACCATTTGGAAGTTTATTAAAAATTGCTTAGAAGATGAGGGCTGTAAACCGGTAGTGATAGTAGGGCAAAATACATTAGAGGAGGTCCAAGACAGCATGTCAGAAACTGAACGGAGTGAGAGGATGGGTACCCGCAGGAGGAGAGACGTCTCCCATAAGAAAAAGGGCCCTCCCGGTAAGTCTACGGACGAGGGAGAGATTCTAAAACAACAAAGTGACACTCCCGGCACATCTGCCGGTAAAGGAGGGATTTCAAAACCCAGACAAAAGTTGGAAGGGAAAGAAGGAGGCCTCTACCCTATGCAAGAGCTGGGGGCCTTAAAACAAGAATTAGAAGATTTAAATCTGGATGAGTCCGACTCCGATCCCCTCAGCCCTAGTGAGGAATCCGATTTGGAGGAGGAAGCTGCCAGGTACGAGGAGGAGAGATATCATCCCGACAGGCGGCGGAGACCACTCGGGGAGTGGAAATGCCGGCCGCCCCCAGTGGCCCCCGCACGGCCTGCGCCTTCGGCGCCTCCTCCTTACGTGCAGTCTTCTAATCCCTTCTCATTCCTCTCTGATAAAGTGAGGAAAAAGGTTCAAGCTGCCTTCCCAGTTTTTGAGGTTGAGGGCGGAGGGAGAGTTCATGCCCCCGTCGAGTACACCCAAATTAAGGATCTAGCAGAGGCGGTTAGAAAATATGGTGTAAATGCCAATTTTACTCTAGTAATGCTAGAAAGGTTTGCTGGTGTGGCTATGACACCCGCTGACTGGCAAATGTTGGCTAAGGCAGCGCTCCCTACCATGGGTCAATACATGGAATGGAAGGCGCTATGGCATGAGGCTGCACAAGCTCAAGCCAGGGCAAACGCTGCTGCACTGACCCCCGAGCAGCGAGATTGGACCTTTGATATGTTAACAGGCCAGGGCCCATTTGCCGCTGATCAGACGGCTTTCCCATGGGGTGCTTATGTTCAAGTTTCTAGCACTGCCATTAAGGCTTGGAAGGCACTCCCCAAAAAAGGGGAAGCTTCTGGACAACTTACTAAGATCATTCAGGGACCTCAGGAACCATTCTCAGATTTTGTGGCTCGAATGACAGAAGCAGCGGGGCGCATCTTTGGGGACCCTGATCAGGCTGCGCCTCTTGTTGAACAACTGATTTTTGAGCAGGCGACCCAGGAATGCCGCGCGGCCATAGCGCCCAGAAAAGGTAAAGGTGTACAGGATTGGCTCAGAGTTTGTCGAGAACTCGGGGGACCCCTGACCAATGCAGGGCTGGCAGCTGCCATCCTCCAGTCGCAGAGACTGCCTAGACAGGGACAGCCAAGACAGGGGCGGAACCAGAGAGTTTGTTTTAAATGCGGTCAACCGGGACATTTAAAAAAGGATTGCCTGAGCCCCAGAAGGGAGGGAGATACCCCGCCCTGGACGGGCTGCCAGTCTAAAAAGGCGGGGTGGGCACTAAAAAATTACTTTACCTTTTCGCCTTATATGGGTACCCAGTATAATGCTACCTCTTCAGGCCTAAATTGGACATATCAAAACCCCACGATGGCGATCCGTTCCAACCCATTTGATGTTTGGCTGTTGTGTGGGGTAAATGGCAGCTGCACGGACCTTTCACCGTTTGCCTTTTCAAAAGGCGGTGGTTGGGGAAATGCCTCTTTTGAGTGGAATGTGACTGAGTCCTTTGAATCCACTGTGTCCATAAAACAGCTTGGAACAAATTACTCTGTCCCGCCAACACCAGTTTGCCTTTATCCTCCTTTCATGCTCCCAATACTATGGTCTTGTTCAGGCAGAGGAGGGATTTTGGTCTCACTGCGGCAATAGTCGCCGCCGTATCCCTGGCGGCGGGTGCAGCCACAGCTGCTGCCGTCTCCTTGACTACCACGGTACAGACTGCCACCACGTTGAATAATTTGTCCTCCGCGGTAACACAGGCCCTAGAAACACAGACTGCGCTAAACGCTCAGCTGAAGGGAGGATTAATGGTGGTTAACCAGCGGGTGGATCTTGTGCAGGAACAAATAGACGTTTTATGGCAAATTGCTCAATTGGGGTGTCAATGGAAATATTCAGGGTTATGTGTCACCAGTATCCAATATAAAAAGTATACCAAAGCTGCAAATTTGTCTAAACAATTATCCCAGCATCTTTCAACAGGTTGGACGAGAGAATTTGACAACCTGATAAACCAGCTGCGCATGGCCATTGTGTCCGTGAATTCAACAAGAGTGGATGTCTCCTTCGCAGCCGGACTGTCCTCATGGATTAAAACGGCCGTGTCCCACTTCAAGGAGTGGGCAGGAGTGATTGGGGTTGGCATGTTCTTATGTGGGGGAACTGTGCTCCTACTATGGTTGGTCTGCAGATTAAAAGCCCAGACCCAGAGAGACAGGGTAGTCATCGCCCAGGCATTTCTAGCCCTGGAACAGGGGGCCAACCCTGACGTTTGGCTGTCCATGCTTAAGGATTAGCCTGCTCTGACTCCCCTTCCCCCTTCCTGTTGGCTGGCCTCCCTGAAGCTTGTTCAGAGGAGTTCGCCCTTGCTCAAACAGGTCTATGTGTAACAACAGGCTCCAGTGTGTCCAGAGACGGGCAACTTCCCCCAGACTTGAACCAACCTAAGACATGGTGCCCGGTGGCGATAGGGTCAACCTATGACGGGTAAGGTCAAAGTCTGTGGAGGGACGACCTAGGACAGGAACGCTGGCTAATTTGTCCGCGACCGCCGAGCTTGTACCAGCCGCTTTAAATGATAAAAAAGGGGGAGATGTGAGGAGCTGCCCGAAATCGCCATTACAAGATGGCGCTGATTTCCGGTGGAGGGCAGGGCTGCTCGGTAACACGCCTGGGCCGATTAGGCAGCCACCAATAAGGTAGGAGCACGTCCTAGGCGAGGAGCAGTCTCTATATAAAGGGCGCGGGTTCCCTCGCTCGGGGTCTCCATTTTTGGCAAGCTTATGCTCTCCCTCTCAAGATGCATTAAAGCTGATCTGCAGAAGGATCCTTTGTGTGCCGCGTCGTTCTTGCTGGCGAGACGGTAGCGCGGGACAACATAATAGCAAGGATTTCTGCCCAAGCTACCTGTAGTACTTAGGTGAGTAATCACGTGCAAAAAAGCAGATGACCCAGCAAGCCTGACACACGGAGGACTCCCTTTTCCAAAACATAAATCTATGAGTCCTAAAAATGCCAGGTAATATACTAATACAAAACAAGCAATTTTTCCCCATTTATCCAGTGGCTCATTTTTTAACACCTTCTGAATGCCAGGCACTATTTCAACACTGTACTAAAGACTTTAGAGTGTAACGGGGAAACCAAGGAGTAAGCCAATAATTTTATTAGAGGTTCCTAAGTTCTTTGATGGTGTCTATACTGGATGCTGATCTAGGGACACCGGGATACCTCATGCTCCTGGTTATTATTTTATAACTCGCTTGGCACTCGTTGTGAGTGTCCTTTTCTGGATGTTCCTCTTTTTCCTAAGGCCCAGAGTTGGGGTGTTTCAGACTTCAGTCCTTGAACTTGCTCTTCTCCAGCTACTCATTCTCTGGGTGAGCTCATGTAGTCCCATGGCTTTATAGATCATCTTTATGCTAACAGCTCTCAAATCTGTAATTCTAGCCCCAATCTCTACTCTTTGGATATGTATATACAACTACTTCATTGCATGTCTAAACCAAACTTTTGCATCTCAGACAAAATTCTTGATTTTTAACCCCTGTGAAAAAAATCCTTCATTTTTCTCTTTTGCAGTAAAAGGTACCCCCATTTGTCACTTCCCTTATCTCACATACACATACAATACATCAGCAAACCATCTTGTAAAAATATGTCCAGTATCCCACCACTCGTTAACACCTTTGCCTGTTCTACTCTATCCCAAGCCACTCTCATCTCTTGCCTAGGCCAGTTTGTACAAATCATCTGAGGATAATCTGGGGTAGGGCTTGAATAACCAAGACAGCATGGTACTAGCATTGAAACAGACACATGGACCAATGAAACATAATAGAGAACCCAGAAATCAACCCAGGTTCGCATAGCCAACTTATCTTCGACAAAGACACCAAGAACATAGATTGGGGGAAGGGCAGACTATCAGTACATGGTGCTGGGAAAATTGAATATCCATGTGTAGAAGAATGAAACTAGACTCATACTTCTCACCATATACCAAAATGGATTAAAGACTTAAGTATAAGACCTGAAACTATAAAACTACTAGAAGAAAACATAGGGGAAACACTTCAGGATGTAGAACTGGGCAAAGACTTCATGAATAAGACCCCAAAAGCACAAGCAACAAAAGAAAAAATAAACAAATAGTATTATATCAAACTGAAAATCTTCTACACAGCAAAGGAAACAATTAGCGAGAGTGAAAAAAAAAAAACCCTACAGAATGGGAGAAAATATTTGGAAACTATACATCTGACAAGAGATTAATATCCAGAATATACAAGGAACTTAAACAACTTCACAGTAAAAAAAAAAAAAAAAAAAAATCCAATTAAAAAATGTGCAAAGGATCTGAATAGACATTTTTCAAAGGAAAACATACAAATGGACAACAGGTACATGAAAAAATGTTCAACATCACTAATCAACAGGGAAATGCAAACCAAAACCACACTGAGATATCATCTCACCCCAGCTAGACTGGCTATTATCAAAAAGACAGAATAACAACTACTGGTGAGGTTGTGGAGAAAAGGGAACTCTTCTACACTGTTGGCAGGACTGTAAATTAGTACAGCCATTATGGAAAACAGTATGGAGGTTTCTCAGACAACTACAGATAGAACTACCAGTAATCTCGCTACTGGGTATATACACAAAGGAATGGAAATCATCATGTGGAAGAGATACCTGAACTCCCATGTTCATCACAGCTCTATTTACAATAGCCAAGATATGAGACCAACATAAATGCCCATCTGTGGATGACTGGATAAAAAAACTGTAGTATATATATACAATGGAAGTATATATATATATACTCAGCCATTAAAAAGAAAGAAATTCTTCCATTCACAGCAACATGGATGAGCTCAGAGAAAATTGTGTTACGTGAAATAAGCCAGGCACAGAAAGAGAAATATTGCATGTGCTCTCTCATAAGTGGAAGGAAGGAAGGAAGGAAGGAAGGAAGGAAGGAAGGAAGGAAGGAAGGAAGGAAGGAAGGAAGGAAGGAAGATCACACTAAAATATTGAAATTTCAGAGGGAGAGAAGAGACCTATAGATACCAAGTGTGTGAAAGGGGAAGAAGGAGGTGGGTTAGGGACACAAATAATAATTACCATTTGTAATGATGAACTTGCTAATAACATTGATTTAACATCACATATTATACATAAATACTGATAGTCAACTCTGTACTCCATAAATATGTATAATCAAGTATGTTTCAATTCAAAAAATAAATTAAAAAATAAAATAAAATATTCATCAACAACAACAATAACTCAAATTTTGTTTAACTCATCAAGTTTCTCTCAGACCAAAACCTTCAAAAATAAAAATCAGAAAAGGACATATTTATAAATTTTCAAAGACTTAATAAATAAGGCAATACTGATGCTGCTGGTCCAGACACCACACTTCGAGTAGGAAGGTCTAGAGACTACTGCAAGAGCTTCCTGATTCTTGTTGATTTCCTCTCTGCCCACCCTACCCTTAGTGTCTACTCATCACACAACAATCAGAGCAATTGTATTTACAATATAAATCTGATTAAGACCTTCCCCTGTTCACTCCGGTGACCTGCTATCTCACTGAAATGGTTATGTTTCTTGGTGGGGATTTTTCCTCCAATTAATCTAGTTGGATGGTTGTGGGTCTTTTCAACTTGGAGACTCTTATTTCTTGATATTTTAGTCAACCTTACATAAAATCCTGACTTCCCCTGCTAATTTAGGAACCATTTGAGAAATAAAGACTCATTATACAGAAAGATTAGGTCAAAATACTAGTTTTATAAAACTTGCTTTGAAAGATGTGGCTTAGATGTGTAGATTCAGTGGGCTTTCTAAAACTTCCAAACTTTGTTGAAACCTCTGGTATGAACTTTGTTGAAACCTCTGGTATGCTACGGTTCTTTTCCTATTCATTTTGCCCTTTTTATTTATTTTTTTAGGTTTTCCATTATGATCAGTTTAGTGGGGTTTGGGAAGGAGAGGAGATAAATGTGTAAAGTCAATTGGCCACCATTATCCAGAAATCCTCTCTGAATTGTTAAATCCTCTCTAAATTATGAATTTTAGCCATTTGAACTTTCTTTTTGTGTGTTTGTATCTTTATCTAAAATGGAAGCAGTGATACTTAAGTTACTTTTAAGTTTAAAGAGATGTTTATAAAGTACTTTGAACTTTTTGCAGGAGCAGTGCTATGCAAATAAAATACTGTCATTCAATAGAATAAAATAAAATAAAATAAAATCTAAAGCCCTTATCCGGCCTTCGTGGCTCTGCAAAATTTGGCACCTGCTTAGAATTCACCTCCTTCCACTCCTCCTTCCCATACTCCGATCCAGCCAAACTGGTCCCCTTGCTGTTTTGCAAAATCCCACTCATGCTCACACCCTTTAGGATACTCCCTATGCCTTGAATGTTTCTTCCCTAGAAATCAACATGAACCACTCAATCACTTTCTTATGTCTCTGGTCAATCTTCCCTCAACAAGCTCTACCCTGACCATCCTATAGAAAGGTAGAAATGCAGCACAATATGCACACACGCATATGCTTTCTAGATCTTACCTTGTTAGTGTCGTACTTCTAACATTTATCACTACATAATATCCTATTAAATATTCTTTGTTTATCACATGTCTTCACTGATAGGAGAGCTCTACTGAAGGCAGGGATTTTATGTTACTCAGCATGTTAGGAACACAGTAAATATTTATTGAATATAAGAACGTATTTAGAACATGATAATGTAAACAGATTAATGTTAAAAGATATGCACAAATACCAGTCTATCATTTTTGTCAAGCTCCCTTGTACGTTTAATGCATTAATTATATAATGAGGCTTTTACATCCTCCAAAGTGTGCCACTAAATGAATTTCAGCATAGTGCTTTTAACAAACAATTTTCCCTCCTAAAAAAACAACTTATTTTTCGCTTTGCTTCTGTTTGGGGCTGGGATTGGGAAATGTGACTCAATTGAGATTAACTCATTTTTGTGGAATGAATCCAAGTAGAGAAAAGCTACAGTTTAATGGTTGCAGAACAAGTTTTGGGATCAGTCCAAGATCAGTCAGTTTTGCCACTGGGATAGCTGTTCAATGTTAAACCCTGGTTTCCTCAACTATAGATAGGTGAAATAGCATTGCTACAAATGGGCAAAATAGCATTACTTCATAAAGCTGATTGGAGGGGTAAGTTAGATAATGCATATAAAGAATTGGTTCACTCCTAGCCAAGAGTAAATGTACAATTCTGAGCAAATGTGTGTACCATAGCTTGCTCCAAATTGTGAAACTTCTCATGGAGGCTTCAAATTCAGCAAACTCAATTTGCACCAAAAAGTTTGTAAAATGTGAATTACCAGAATTCATCATGCTAACAAGTATTTCATTGGTTTGTTATGTTAAATACTTTGTGTTAGAAACTACCAAACACAACAATTCCCATTGCTACATTAAGTGTGTAGTATTCAACTTTACAAAGAATAGATTTTTTTCAAACTAATCTATTGAGGTGAAATAAAAATAACATTAAATTAACTATTTTAAGGTGAATGATTCAGTGGCATTTAGGAAATTCACAATATTGTGCAACCACTACCTCTAACTAGTTCTAAAACAGTTTCATCACCCCAAAAGGAAACCTCATAACCATTAAGCAGTTACTCCCAATTTCCCTACCCCCTAACCCACTGCCACCATTTATCTGTTTTTTGTCTCTATAGATTTATTTAGTCTGGATATTTTATATAAATGGAATAATATAATATGTGACATTTTGTCACTGGTTTCTTTTACTTAGCGTAATGTTTTCAGTGTTCATGCATGTCATAGCATGCATCAGCACTTCATTCTTTTTCATGGCTACATAACAATCCATTGAGTGTGTATACCACAGTGTGTTTATTCATTCATTCATCGATGGGCATTTAGGTTGTTTTCACCTTTCAGCTACTGCAAATTGGGCTGCTGTGAACATGCATGCACATGACCTTATTTGAGAACCTGTTTTCAATTCTTTGGGGTATATTTAGGAATTTCCAGGTCATATGGTGATTATATGTGTAACCTTTGGAGGAACAGCCAATAAGAATATATTTTTGAGACACAAATGAGTACCCATCAACATTAATCATACTTGTCTCAGAGATATGTTTTTTACAAGTTAATTTTGTATGATACCTAAGGAAATAATTGCACATTTAAATCCATCTAGTCTTAATTTCTATACAAATGTGTATATATAATTAATATTCTTAAGAAAAGAACTTTGCAAGTTAAATCCAGAGTATTAATGTTATTTCTGTGAGTCACGCTTAGTAATTCTGAGTTAAAGCAGATATACTGCTGTGGCTTGGTGTACCTGGAGGTTGGGAAAACTACAATCTAGTCATGGACAAATAGCCTAATCATTTGAATACTTTGAACAGCAGTTTCCTCATCTGCAAAAAAAAAAAAAAAAATGAAAAATCTATAATTATACAGCCTTAGATTAAAATGGATGCTCTTTTAGACAGATCATTGTCAAATTTGATTGTTGTCCTAATGTACACATGCATTGTATGTGTAAGATAGGTAAATGTGGATTACTACTAATTTTGACTACTAAAACATGTCTAAGAAAGCCACTGAAAAGTAATCACCTTTTTATCATTATCATCCACTTTGCAGAGTAGCAAACTATTTCCAAAATATTGTCTTACAAACACTATCAATTGAAATATGTAACACATTATGATCCCCCTTATATTTTTATTTTATAGCAAAATGTCTAAGATTTTAATCAATGAGAATATGATAACATTAGCTCAGTTTGTTTAACTGCAACTACTATTATGAACAGGATAAAATTAATATTCTTCCTGTTGAGAATGCTGTTTGCTGTTTATCAGACTAGTTTAACATAGTTGCATTTGAAGTTTTTGGGGTTTTTTTGAAGCATAAAGACACTGTTTTCTTATAGGAAATGTCTTTTTACTTTCTGTAACAAATTCTGCCCCTACCAAGTATTCCATCAGTATATACACTTATTACAGATATGTTATACTTTATAACAAAGAAGTTCCTGATCCAAATTTCCAGCATCTAGCCACTTTATTGATATGCTATATACTTGTGCCTCTGTGAGTTCGTGTCTGTAAGCCTGTGCATATGTGTGACTTTGTGTCTTCACTTAAAAAGTTATAAAATATTTTGAACACAACTCACAAATTAATGGGGCACCTCTAACCTAATAGATCTCATCAAAGTTAACCTGATAAACATGGATATGAGGTGAATTAACATATTCTTAATACTTGTTTTAGCTTTACTTGTAAGGTTTACAGTCCAAATATATTTCAGTCTGCTTGAGGTTTGCTGGGACTTAATAAAAAATATTCTGCAATGCAGTTGTGATTAGTGTAGTCTACAGTGAGAAATGTACAGGTAAAATTCTTACGGTTATGGAATAATTTAGGCCTCAAAGGTCCAGAATCACTTTGATATTTTGAAAATAGTGTAGGTCAATGCTTTGTAACTATAAGGCTAAGCAAATCACTGTGTGCTTTGAAGAGTGTGCTTTTGAAATTTTATTCAAAACATTTCATTGTGTCATAGTTATTAAGACATTTGAGTTTCATTTTCTCTTAAAACCAACAATGAATTAATTATGTTATGTACTTCTGTTTTAATTCACTAGACTTAGCCTATTTCTACATCTGTAAAGTGGGCAAATGGAATTAACACTACTTCATAAGGTTGTTGTGAAGATTAAGATAAAGGAAAAGTAAAAATACTAAAACATCAAATTTCAGGAGAACACTTCTTAATATTACTTTTAATTTTGATCAGTTAGCATTTAACCCAATACTTGACATAAATTGTATGCTTTCCTAATGGATATTGAATACTATTCACTACTTAACATTTATTTTATATTAGCTTGAGTTTAAGTCATCTTTAATTTTTGGCACAAAAATATTTGCAATATATTAGGATAAGAAAGGAAACTTAAAACTGGTGTCTGATATATGAAATATTAATACTAAGATGAGAAGAAAAGAGAAAAGTCATTCAGGTTAAAATATTTATTTTTCATTATGAGCAAAGAAGCATCTGCTGGTACTAATGTAAATGTTCTTAAAAGATTGGTATATAGGAGAGTATTTAACTGAAACTTTCTAAACATGACTCCATAAAACATTTAAAATTTGGCATATTGCCAGCTCGGATGTATCAGTATACATAGTTGGCTTGGCAAATTAATCATATACAGAATTTATATTAAAATAATCATCTGAGATTCATTTTCTAGGGCATTATGCATTTTAATACTCAACATGTAGTGTAGCCTGCAGAGAAAGAACCAATCTGTTTAATGAATAAGGCCCTTTAGAGTTTGTGCACAAAGCAAAATCAATTTTTCTGAAACTAATTAGTATGTAAAACAGGATAGATGCTTGAAAATCTCCTTCATATCATGTTCATCAATGGCACAGCTTAACTTTTACAGGGAAAAAAACATATCTAGCACATTCTGGGAACCCACAAAGATCAACACACTCCCTAAATTTTGGCAGAAGATTCAAAGAACTTGTTGAATCAGCTCCTAATTTGCGAGCCGTTATCAATGCACGTGAGATAGAACTTTACTTATTTCTCTTCTCAACTCATAAAGACCAAAATGATGTTGATACCAGGAATATAGCAGATGGAGCAAAGGTAATGTAACATCTCGACACATCATTCCTCCAAGGACTCAGTTACTGCAAAATTGGGGCCACTGCTTTGATGGTGACTGACTGGAAGCATATGCAAGCAGAATGTTATTTCAGACACGAAATGGTGGCATTAGTGACCTATATATTCCCTATGGAGGAAAAAAGAAATCCCCCTGTGTTTGTGACTCTTCTCATTTATACTAAGCCTAAGGAAGAGAATAAAAGCCAAACTAAGAAGAAATGTGATTCCAGCTTCTATTCATTAAATTTGTATGGGTTTTCTTTACTGCCAGTAAGAAAAAAATTAGTATGACAGAATGTTTTATCCAGCTGAGATCTGGTTAACTTTATATTTTCACAGTCTATCAAAAATATCACTAAAAGACAAAACCTTTTCCAAAATGCTTTGATCAGAAATGGAAGGAACAGTTTTGATTTTTGTTTCTGAAATTGTTCCTAGGTGCTGCAGAGTAAAACACATCAAATCATGTGAGCACCACTAATTTGGAATGCCTGATACTTTAATCAGAGGTAGGGTAACAATTAAACTTATTCTCTTCATCTGTGAACAAAATCTTTACATGCGAAGAAATAATGCAAGTAAGAGGGCAGAAGGACAGAAGGTAGAAAAATGAAATATTGAAAATAAAGCCTACAACTATTAATTAATTATAAATAGCTTTTATCTATTACAAAAATTCACAATCTATTTGGCAAAACATTCAAGTTATTTTTTTAAAACTAAAACTTGAATCTCTCTAGTTCATAATGGTTTGTCACTAATAACATCGAGATTGTATATGTATTTGCAACTTACTTGCAATTAGGAAAACAAAACACAGACTGCTCATGTTGGCCAATCAATTCCTACAAGCTATAAAATATACCACTAGGACTCTTGGTTCACCTTCTTGGGCCTATAATCCAAGTCTCTTTTTTGTATCATTCACGAGAGAAAGTTCCCCAAATTATGGTATAATAAAAAGCATTATGAGGGAGAAAACAACAACCACAGTTTCATGGTCAAAACAGTTGTGCAAAATCTAGATTAAACAGTCAACGGGCTTTACAAGTGCAAGACATCTCAGAACCTTTAGTTGGTGTGGGCATTGTCTATTTGTTTATTCACAAGACCTTGCTTTTGCACGGTGCATCTCAGCATGCGTCATGTTTCATAAAAAGACTGGAAGGGCTGCCCTCCTGTCCTCCCTGGGAAGTGTCTGGCAGGATTCAGTCACTCAAAGCATTTACTATTTTCATATCTCTCACTGGAGTGTGCCTGAAGTGCATCAGGGGGCTTGAGCTAGGATTACAGAACTGAAAACGAAAGATCAAAGGTCCCAGACTGCAGGATGCAATGAACTAGAATTCACCAGCAGCAAGTGCATCATTTTTTAAAGAGGAAGAAGAAGAAACTTTCTGTATTGCCTAGTACTTTTGTCAATTTGGGAAGTGGTATGGCAGAGCACCGGTCTCTATGTTGGGACACTTCTGGTCTTCAGTAAACATTGTTTCTCCTCCTCCCTCAGGACAAAAATGAAAACTGAGAGTGCATTTCCTTGGTCACTGTAATAACTAAAGACTTGGGCCTAAAATTGTTTCCCTCACCACATGTTTGATGGTGGGAATACACATTCACATTAAAAAGTACATATTTGCTAATGCATTTGCAGTATCTTGAAGCATCAGGAAGATGACTAGCTTGAAAATAAAGTCACCACAAAACTTGAACATAGTCAAGCATGATGGCATTATTTCTTCCTGACCCAGTTGTGTCACCACACATAAGCCCAAATTTAGGTCAGTTATTTTGTCTAATACATTATAAGACCATTTCCTAAACTAGTTCCCTATTAAAGAATTCATTTTGTCCACACGTCCTTTCATAAAAACTTGATGTAGACTCTTATTTCATTCAATTTGATGTTCCCATAAATCTTCTCTCCTATGTTCAAAAAAGAACATCACCAAGTGAGTAACATTTACTATGTATGTACTTGTATCCCTTTGTAGCTACAGTCCTTATCACCCATGGAAAATTTAAGATAGTAAGTTGATTATGACCAATCAACTAAGTGGATTAATTCAAAGTGTTAATAATAGTGATAATACAACAAAGTTACAGAAATGGACATACCTAGTTTATGGTATTTTTAGTTAGACACAATATCACTAAATATACCTACATAATGCATTAAGCTGTACAGAAACACATATCAGCATAGCAATACCTGAAATGTTCACCAATAAAATCAAAGAGCAGAACTAAAACTCATGTAGAATTCCTATAGTAGACTTAATTTCCATTATCAGTCCATTCTTTTAGTCCTTTTTACTCATTTCTTTCTTCATTGTCATCCTAATCCAGCAAAACATATATTCATGTATTCTTTTATTCCACCAAAATTTATTCATAAGTTGCTTCAGGCACTGGGGCAACGAAGAGATACATTTTATACAATTCAGGGAGGCACAAAGGAAAAAATATATATCATTCCTTAGTAGCCCTAAGGTCACAGGGTAACTGTTCTCCATGGTGCTGTGGACACATAATGCTCAGGTGAGTATGAGAATAGGCTTTTAAACCACGAGGAAGCCAACAGACATGCTGCTTCATTTTCCCTAGGAGCACTTGAAGTTTTCTCTACATGCCTTCTGATTTCTTAATGGCTAGGAAGGACCTGGGCAATTATAAATAGGAAACAAGTATTAATTGATTTAGCTTTACATTTCCCCATTTTTGCTTTGCTGCATGATTTGCCCAATGATTCAGATTAGATGCTTGACGAAGTGCATGGATATAAATGGACATCATAGATGTCAAATTTGGTGTGTTTCATTCTTCAACCTTTCACCTTCTCTTTAAAACTTAATGAAAAAAAAAAAATTAACTGCAATACTCTGACCACAAAGCACTTTGATCTATAGTGATTTACTTACCAACAATCCAGCTTCATTTGTATGACACTAAAAGCAGTCATCCCATAAGGCTTTCTTAATCAACTAACACAGCAGCTTTCAATAAAGAGATTAACTACAGAATTTTAAAAGGGCATGCTGGTCAGTCCATTCTTATAAATTCCAAATGAACCAGTCTTGCAAACTATGGTGAACTTTTCTTTACCTCACTGAAGAATTCTCTTACACACTCAGATCTCAGCAAACATACTAGATAAAGGCATTTTATTCTTTAAGACATCTTGTATTGGAACATCAATTAAAAACCATACCAGCTGTGGCAGCATTTAATAAAAGGTAGGCTTATCATAAAAATTATCTAAAAGAGTTTAATTTCTAAAATGCCAAAAAAAAAAAAAAATCCATTATATGCTAATTTACCAACAAAATGACCCTACTGAATGCATTTTGGATTCGTTGTTTTTTCCAAACTCCAGTGAATAAACTCCAATGAATAACCTTGTTCTCTTTCTTTCAAAAGTTATGCAAATATATTACAAAGCCTATTTATATTTCTAATTTTGAGGTGGGGAAAGGGGAGTATGTGCACGCACTTTTAAAAATTCCAGTTTTTATTCATTCATTCACATTTTTTAATGTGTTTGGAATGAAAGGCTTCTTACTTGGCATGTAGAATAGGCTCAGTTCCCCTGTTATTATAAAAGTGTAAGGAAATGCTAAGATAATGGGACAATATAAAAATAACAGCAGCAGCAGCAGCAGCAATAATGACATCAACAACAGCAATGAATAACCATAGTAACAAGTACAGAGGACGTACCAGGAACTTGCTAACTTCTTCACACGCATTTTCTCACTGAATTCTCCTATCAACCCTATAAAATGGTGGTTTGCTTTCAATTTTCAAGAGAGGATAATAAGCACCAGGGAGACTGAAGAATTTGTCCGATGTCATACAACTAGCAAGACGGTAGGGCAAAGAGCTGGGAGTCCAGGTGTGATGCCGAACTCAATGCTCTGAACACCAATGGACCCCAAACTTTTGATCACACATCCCTCTCCGTGAAATCATCTTGAGCATGCAATATCAATGGATGCATTTTTGTAAATTATGTTCATGTCCTACTATGCTAATATATCATGTACATTTATAAAATTGTACAAAAATGGGAATAAAAAGGCATGACATCAATATAACTAGAACAGATTACCTTATATATCCTCCACTGGGATGTGTAACAGCTCACTTCATACATACTGCCCCTAGCACAGAACAAGTAAGGGTCTTCATAACTTTTCTCAAATTCCTAGAAAACGGGTGTTTATAAGTTAACCACTAAACTTAGAAAGTAAAGGTGGCAATGTATTAGTAATGCCAGTGGCATTAATATTCAGCTCAAAGTCAGTGGTGCCAACCAGAAGAGCCATGAGGTGAGAACCTTACACAAAAGGCTCAGAGACTGTCAGGCTTTTACAGTCCCAGCAATTATTGAATTAAATGATCCCATTCAAGAGTGGGAATAGGATGTGGGAACATAGCCAAGAATGAATGGGAAGAGCAGGATAAAGAATAGCCACAATATGGATCAAGAGAGCAAGCCTATGAAGGAGGTAATGGAGCTCAAAAAAGATGTAACCTACTTTATTGACAAAACCAGAGACCTGGAAAATAGGGGCTGTCAGGCTAATCTTAGATTAACTGGCTGTCCTGAGAAGAGATCAGGAAGAAAACACCTGACAGGTTTTGGCGAATTCAAAAGGAAACAATATAATCCAAGAAAAAGCCTGCCCTAAGGTGTAACAAGCCCACTGGGTTCTCTAAGGGCAGCCCTGCTGAAGACACACCTGGCCTCTCCCCGGCCCTGCCCACTCTGCTGGACATCCCCCACCGCCTGACTATAGAAGAACTGTAAAGTTCCAAAGGTTACAACAGCCACAATGGCAGCATGATCCCTTCTGCAGTGGGAAGTGGGAATTGAAGGAGCATTCCTCTGGCTGGGTTATTTCCACACTCAGTCCTGAAATGATTTTTTTTTTTTTTTGCTGTTGCATATGTGTAGAGCACCGTTAGATACTGAAATATTCAGTTAAAGCCACCAAATCCTAATTGGCAACATCCTCTGTATAAACTGACACTAGAAGGGATTTGAAGGGGATACATAGAAGAGGCAATGAGACTCCTTTTTTTTTTTTTTTTTTGTAATTTGTTTCTTATCACAGTTTTGCAATGATATTTCTTTTTTTTTTTTTTTAACTTTTATTTTGTCAATATACATTGTGGTTGATTATTGTTGCCCCTTACCAAAATCTCCCTCCCTCTTCCTCTCCTCCCTCCCCCCCAACAATGTCCTTTCTGTTTGCTTGTCGTATCAACTTCAAGTAATGGTGGTTGTTATATTATCTCCCCCCCGCCCCCGGTTTTTTATTTTGTATGTGTGTGTGTGTGAATTTATATATTAATTTTTAGCTCCCACCAATAAGTGAGAACATGTGGTATTTCTCTTTTTGTGCCTGACTTGTTTCACTTAATATAATTCTCTCGAGGTCCATCCATGTTGTTGCAAATGGCAGTATTTCATTCGTTTTTACAGCTGAGTAGTATTCCATTGTGTAGATGTACCACATTTTCCGTATCCACTCATCCAATGATGGACATTTGGGCTGGTTCCAACTCTTGGCTATTGCAAAGAGTGCTGCAATGAACACTGGGGAACAGGTATACCTTCGACTTGATGATTTCCATTCCTCTGGGTATATTCCCAGCAGTGCGATAACTGGGTCATATGGTAGATCTATCTGCAATTGTTTGAGGAACCTCCATACCATTTTCCATAGAGGCTGCACCATTTTGCAGTCCCACCAACAATGGATGAGAGTTCCTTTTTCTCCGCAACCTCACCAGTATTTATCGTTCAGAGTCATTTGGATTTTAGCCATCCTAACTGGGGTGAGATGGTATCTCAGTGTGGTTCTGATTTGCATTTCCCGGATGGTGAGTGATGTTGAGCATTTTTTCATATGTCTGTTGGCCATTTGTATATCTTCCTTAGAGAAATGCCTACTTAGCAATTTTGCCCATTTTTTAATTGGGTTGCTTGTTTTCTTCTTGTAAAGTTGTTTGAGTTCCTTATATATTCTGGATATTAATCCTTTGTCAGATGTATATTTTGCAAATGTTTTCTCCCACTCTGTTGGTTGTCTTTTAACTCTGTTAATTGTTTCTTTTGCTGTGCAGAAGCTTTTTAGTTTGATATAATCCTATTTGTTTATTTTTCCTTTGGTTGCCTGTGCTTTTGGGGTCGTATTCATGAAGTCTGTGTCCAGTCCTATTTCCTGAAGTGTTTCTCCTATGTTTTCTTTAAGAAGTTTTATTGTTTCAGGGTGTATATTTAAATCCTTAATCCATTTTGAGTTGATTTTAGTATATGGTGAGAGGTATGGGTCTAGTTTCATTCTCCTGCATATGGATATCCAGTTATCCCAGCACCATTTGCTGAAGAGGCAGTCCCTTCCCCAGTGAATAGGCTTGGTGCCTTTGTCAAAGATCAGATGGCAGTAAGTGTGTGGGTTGATTTCTGGATTCTCTATTCTATTCCATTGGTCAGTGTGTCTGTTTTTATGCCAGTACCATACTGTTTTGGTTATTATAGCTTTGTAGTATAGCTTAAAGTTGGGTAGTGTTATGCCTCCAGCTTTATTTATTTGCTCAGCATTGCTTTGGCTATGTGTGGTCTTTTATTATTCCATATAAATGTCTGGATAGATCTTTCCATTTCTGAGAAAAAGGCCTTTGGAATTTTGATGGGGATTGCATTGAATTTGTATATCACTTTGGGTTATGGACATTTTCACTATGTTGATTCTTCCAATCCAAGAGCATGCGATATCTTTCCATCTTCTTGTATCCTCTCTAATTTCTCTCAGCAGTGGTTTGTAGTTCTCATTGTAGAGATTTTTCGCCTCCTTGGTTAACTCAATTCCTAAGTATTTTATTTTTTTGGTGGCTATTGTAAATGGGCAGGCTTTCTTGATTTCTCGTTCTGCATGTTCACTATTGGAGAAAAGAAATGCTACTGATTTTTGTGTGTTGATTTTGTATCCTGCTACTGTGCTGAAATCATTTATCAATTCCAAGAGTTTTTTTGTAGAGGTTTTAGGCTGTTTGATGTATAGCATCATGTCATCTGCAAACAAGGACAGTTTGACTTCATCTTTTCCAATCTGGATGCCCTTTATTTCCTTCTCTTCTCTGATTGCTCTGGCTAGTACTTCCAACACTATGTTGAATAGGAGTGGTGAGAGTGGGCATCCTTGTCTAGTTCCTGTTCTTAAAGGAAAAGCTTTCAGCTTTTCCCCATTCACGATGATATTGGCAGTGGGTTTGGCATATATGGCTTTAATTATGTTGAGATACTTTCCCTCTATACCTAACTTATAGAGGGTCTTTGCCATGAATGAGCGCTGAACTTTATCAAAAGCTTTTTCAGCATCTATAGAGATGATCATATGGTCCTTGTGTTTGAGTTTATTAATATGGTGTATCACATTTATTGATTTGTGTATGTTGAACCAACCTTGCATCCCTGGGATGAATCCCAGTTGATTGTGGTGAATAATTTTACGTATGTGTTGCTGTATTTTGTTTGCTAGTATTTTAGTGAGGATTTTTACATCTATATTCATCA
Source organism: Cynocephalus volans (assembly GCF_027409185.1). NCBI lineage: Eukaryota > Metazoa > Chordata > Mammalia > Dermoptera > Cynocephalidae > Cynocephalus > Cynocephalus volans. The sequence goes on from NC_084466.1 coordinate 19,180,635, forward strand.
AGGATATCGGCCTGTAGTTTTCTTTTTTGGTTATATCTTTATCTGGTTTTGGTATCAGGATGATGTTTCCTTCATAGAATGAGTTTTGGAGATTTGCGTCTGTTTCAATCTTTTGGAATAGTTTGTAAAGAATCAGTATCAATTCCATTTTGAATGTTTGGTAAAATTCTGCTGTGAATCCATCTGGTCCTGGGCTTTTCTTTGTTGGGAGCCTTCTGATAACAGCTTCAATCTCCTTTATTGTTATTGGTCTGTTCAAATTTTCTACGTCTTCATGGTTCAGTTTTGGGAGCCTGTGTGTTTCCAGAAATTTATCCATTTCCTCCAGATTTTCAAATTTGTTGGCGTATAATTGTTTATAGTATTCTCAAATAATTCCTTGTATTTCAGATGAATCAGTTGTAATATCATCTTTTTCATTTCTAATTTTCGTTATTTGAATCTTCTCTCTTCTTTTTTTTGTTAGCCATGCTAATGGTTTGTCAATTTTATTTATCTTTTCACAAAACCAACTTTTTGATTCATTGATCTTTTGTATTGTTTTTTGGGTTTCAATTTCATTAAGTTCTGCTCTGATATTAATGATTTCTTTCTGTCTGCTAACTTTAGGTTTGGATTGTTCTTGTTTTTCTAGTTCTTTAAGGTGAAGTGTTAGGTTGTTCACTTGCCATTTTTCCATTTTTCTGAGGTGAGCATTTAATGCAATAAATTTCCCCCTCAATACTGCTTTTGCAGTATCCCACAGGTTTTGGTATGATGTATCATTGTTTTCATTAGTTTCAATAAATTTTTTGATTTCCTGCTTGATTTCTTCTTGGACACATATGTAATTAAGTAGAATGCTGTTTAATTTCCATGTGTTTGTATAGTTTCCAGAGTTTCGTTTGTTATTAATTTCTAGTTTTAATCCATTGTGGTCTGAGAAAATACATGGGATAATTCCAATTTTTTTGAATTTATTGAGACTTGATTTGTGACCTAATATGTGATCTATCCTGGAGAATGATCCATGTGCTGATGAGAAGAATGAATATTCTGAGGTTGTTGGGTGGAATGTTCTGTAGATATCTGCCAATTCCAATTGGTCTAGAGTCTTGTTTAGATCTTGTGTTTCTCTACTGATTCTTTGCCTAGATGATCTGACTAATATTGACAGTGGGGTGTTCAGGTCCCCTGCTATTATGGTATTAGTGTCTATTTCCTTCTTTAGGTCTAATAGAGTTTGTTTTATAAATCTGGCTGCTCCAACATTGGGTGCATACATATTTATGATTGTTATGTCTTCTTGATTGATCAGTCCGTTCATCATTAAGTAGTGTCCCTCATTGTCTCTTTTTATGGTTTTTAGTTTAAAGTCTATTTTGTCAGATATAAGAATAGCTACTCCAGCTCGTTTTTCTTTTCTGTTTGCATGGTAAATCTTTTTCCATCCTTTCACTCTTAGTCTGTGTGAATCTTTATGGGTGAGGTGGGTCTCTTGTAGGCAGCATAGAGTTGGGTCCTCCTTTTTGATCCAGTCAACCAGTCTGTGTCTTTTGATTGGGGAATTTAAGCCTTTTACATTAAGGGTTGTTATTGAAAGGTGTTGATTTATTCCTAGCATTTTATTGGTTGTTTGGTTGTCTTAGGTGTCTTTTGTTCCTAGCTTTCTGATTTACTGTTTGGTTTCTGTGTTTGTTGGTTCCTTAGGTTGTAGATAGCGTTTTTGTTTGTTTGTTTTCTCTTCATGAATGCCATTTTTATTATACTAGTGGGTTTTGATTTTTCTTGGGTTTTTATGGCAGTGGTAGTTATTTTTCAGGAACCAAACCCAGTACTCCCTTGAGGATTTCTTGTAAGGGAGGTCATGTGAGAAACATACTATTTGCCCTTCATTTCGGAAGGATAGCCTTGCAGGGTAGAGTATTCTTGGCTGGCAATCTTTGTCTTTTAGTATTTTGAATATATCATCCCATTCCTTTCTAGCTTTTAGGGTTTTTGATGAAAAGTCTGATGTTAGCCTGATTGGGGCTCCATTATCGGTGATTTGATGCTTCTCTCTTGCAGCTTTTAAGATTCTCTCTTTGTCTCTCAATTTTGTCAATTTGACTATAACATGTCTTGGAGAAGGCCTTTTTGGGTTGAATACATTTGGAGATTGTTGAGCTTCCTGGATCTGAAGATCTGTGATTTTTCCTATGCCTGGGAATTTTTCTGCCACTATTTTGTTGAATATGTTTTCAATGCAATCTCCGTTTTCCTCCCCTTCTGGGATACCCATGACTTGGATATTTCAGCGCTTAAGGTTGTCTGATATCTCTCTCAGATTTTCTTCAATGTCTTTGATTCTTTTTTCTTTTTTTTTTTGTCTGCTTGTGTTATTTCAAACAGCCCATCTTCAAGTTCAGAGGTTCTCTCTTCAACTTCGACAAGCCTGCAGGTTAAACTCTCCGTTGTGTTTTTTATTTCGCTGAATAACTTCTTCATTTCGGCAAGTTCTGCTACATTTTTTTTCAGGACATTGATTTCCTTGTACATTTCCTCTTTCAGGTCCTGTATACTTTTCCTCGTTTCATCATGATGTCTAGCTGAGTTTTCTTGTATCTCATTCAGTTTCCTTAGAATTATCACTTGAAATTCCTTGTCATTCATTTCAAGGGCTTCTTGTTCTATAGGATCTAGAGTTTGAGATTTATTAACTTTTGGTGGTGTACTTTCTTGATTTTTTGTATTTCTGGTGTCTTTTTTTTGATGTTTGTTCATTGTGGCAGGGGGTTTCACAGTCCACCGGTTTGAGACTATTGACTAAGATGTTGCTGTGGTTGCCAATTTGGTGTGGTTGCCAATTTGGTATGTCTACCTGCATGACTGCTCAGTTGGCCTCTATTGCCTTGTGTGTGTGGTTGCCTCAGGTCTTGGGCCTCTCCGGGGAGCCACCTCTCTGGTCAGCTTGGACTCTGCTGGGCTGCTGGATCACGGGGTGGTACCGCAGGGTGTGTGGTCTCTGCTGAGCTTCCACTTCCTGTGCAGGACTTCTCTCTGTTCCGTGTGCTCTGGCCTGGGCTGTTGGATCATGCAGTGGCAACCCCACAGGGTGTGTGGTTTCTGTCGAGTCTCCACCTCCCTAGCCGGACATCTCCCCACTCTGTGCACACTGGGCTGGGCTGGGACATGTCTTCTGCAGCCCTCGTCTATCAGCTGGGCCTTCAAGACCCTGCTCAGCACCGCCTCACCCAGGATGTCTACCAGGTTTCTGCTAGGCGCAGATGACCGGTCGCTCTGGGTGCCTTTGTAGCACTGTGTAGATCTTTCTCGGGACTTATCACCTTCCTCCTGGTATCACAGTTATTTGTGTACTTGTCTCATCTCTCACACCAGACTGTGAGCTCCTTGGGGGAGGAGCCTGCAGCACACAGTTCACCTTTGAATCCCCCTGGCGCGGACCGTCTCCGGTGCCCGCCCGCAGTCAGCTCTCTGGCAGGTTCAAGCGAACTCGGGAACTATCCGACCACACTATTCCTAACCAGAAATCGGTTAGGCGTTTTTCTGAACTGGTGGCCGCAGAGATGTTATCTGCCTCCCGGTAACAGGAAGTTTACCGGGGGCCAGAGCCCTGGGTGCGGTGGAGTGACAGTCGGCCCAACCCGTACTTCCTTGCCCTCCCGACGCTGGCCGTGGACGCCCCACACCACCAGCCCTGCCAGAGAACTGTGGAGGGAGTGGGAGGGGAGGCCGGCCCATAGGCCCCAGGAAGCCCCGGGCCGGGGCAAGCAAGTGGGAAGGCTCAGTGAGAAGCTGAGCCAGGCAAGGAGGACAGGCTTGGCCGAGCTGGGCCGGATCCGCCACCACCTAAGAAAATGGAGGAAGCCCCGGGGCTGGGCCGGGGGCTGGGCCGGGGGTCACTCACAGGGCTGTGCCGGGTTGGGCTCCTCCCTCTCTGCCTCTGTGTCATCACCGTCCCCGTTCTTGGCCGCCACCGCCTCGGGCTGCTCACTGGGTCCCGCGGCGCAGCTCGGGTGCTCCCAGGAATCTTCTTTTATGCCGGCCTGAAACCTCGAATCCTGAATAGGGCAGCTGGCTGCCTTCAGTGCGGCCCGGCCTCCGGGATCCTGGCAGCGTGAACAGCAGCCCTGGCGCCGTGTTCCTTGTTTAGAGACTCACTTTTGCAGCTAAGAAACAGTTCTTTTCCTGTTCCATACTTCAAAGCTGTTGCCTGTAAATGAGGCAGCCTCTCCTGCCAAGGGCAAAGTGGCAGTCAGCCCCCACGACCGGCCAGCAGCAGCGGTCCTCCCTTCGGCAATGAGATTCTTAAGGTGTATATCTCGGACAAGAAGTGAGAAGTCAAATATCAAAAGAGAGGAACAGAAAATAGTAGGAGATTAAAGCATGGAGCATTAGGTAGGCATTTGAAATGAGTATAATTTGTGACAGGAAGGGATTGGGGGCTGGAAAACAAGGGAATGTGAAAGAAATGTCAGGTAGTCTAATTTGGTTGGCATAGAGAGCTCTTCTCGGAGATTAAGGGATGGTAATTCTAAGGAGGTCCTGAGAAAGCATTAGAAGGGTCTTTTTATGCTGGGAAGAGCCATAGAGAAGGCATCATTGAGTTATAAAACCTATGTGGTGCAAAAGGTGAAAAATGCAAGTAAGAAGTATGTTGCCTTTTGTAACCATCAGAGTACTTTAATAACAGGCAGTACCACAGTTCTAGAATAATTGCACGTATATTGGTACTAATTAACAATGTTACTGCTGAGTATCTGGGGTACCATAAACCAATTATGAAGCACTGGGCATTTGCAATAAGAAATTTCAATGCTCACAGGCACAATGATTTCTGGCCAAGAGCCGAACAGATGGGACCCTCTGCAAGCACAAGGAACGCATGGGAGTCAGTCTGTCTAAATGAATGTGTTAAACTTGATCCACACACTATATCTCCTTGAGTTTGCCAGCCCAATTATTTCGGGTTATGTAAATTAACTGCCTTATCTTTGTGAAACTTTGCACTGTTTTGGAAAGCAGAGCAAATTTATTGATGCGTAGGTCAAATGCTGACCAGTGGTAGAGAAGGGTTGTTGTTATTTCACAGAACTAAGGCACAACAAATACCAGATATATTTATATTTCTAGTGGATTAAGTAGAGGTAAGGCAGACTTGCTAAAGAAAAAACAAGTCCAATGTGTATCACTGACTGACTGGTGTCTACATAATTCCTTCACATGCATATGGGAGAAAGCTACTGGGATTTAGGATAGGAAAAGTGATAAGACTTCCAGCATATATTTCCAAAGTGCCTTCCTGTATGGTTATACTACAAAGTGAGAATATTACATCATGAACCTTAATGTCCATATATGTAAGCAATACCGCTGCTAATTTTAGAAATAGGATTTAGTGGGATTTTTCCTTAACTTCTTGTCATCACACTTAAGTGCCATCCATATTTCCTCTTTTCCTTCTATACTGTTATATCTAGTTCCTCACTAAGACCTGTCAGTGCTAGCTCCAATACACATTTCATATCTATCCACTTCTCTTCATGACCATTAATACTATGCTAGTACAAGCCACCATCATTTTGCTCCTAGCTTACTTCCAACACCTCCTCTGGGTCTCCATATTAACCTTTGTGCCCCTAAGAATCTACTCTCCACCCAGCATGAGAAATGCACTCTAAAAATCTTTCAAACTCCTCACCATGACCCATAAGGGCTTCATGAAAAGGCCTATATGCCTCCAACTTCATTCCAAAACTCCAGCTGCCATTCTCCTACTGCAGCTCACCCAATGCTCTGTTCCTTGGGAGAATCATGCTCTCTCCCACCTCAGGACGTTTGCACTTCTTCCCATCAGCTGAAATCATCAATGCTTTGCATGGCTGCCTCCTTCTTAACCCTCACCTTCTCACTGTTGTTTTTTTAAGCACATTATTCTGCATAGTTTCTTCGCTTATCACTGTCAAAAATTTGTCTTATTTATTTCTTTAATTATCAGTTGTCTGTCTTTCCCAAGTAGACTATAAGACCCATAAAAGTATGGGCTTTGTCCTTAATATTGTATCTCAAAGCCTTGGAAATTCCCAGCATATAACAGGCATTAAAAAAACTTGTTTTTGAATGAATTATTATTAACTAAACTACATATTAACATACTTATGCAATAAACATTTTCACTGAAGTACCTAATGCTAATTTTTAACACATATTTTAATAGGATGACTCATTTATCCAATAACATTCCTTTTTAAAGTAATTTTATTAAAGTCCTAACTTCCTAAGTTGTGAAAAGTCGAGCTTTATTGATGTAACCTGTATTTTACAAAAACGTTATTGCCTGAAGTGTGCAGGATATTCTGATGATCCTTTTAAGCCCAGGAAAAATAAGCAGCTGAAACTAACAAATATACAAATACAAATGTTTAACTCATAAAACCTTTCTAACTGAGCATTATGCAAAACTAACCACCATCCTAAGCTCGGAAACTCATTCCACTACCTGCTTCTAATTCATTGTCCACAGTTCCCAGCCCCAGAGTAGGGGGTGGGGGTTCATTCATTAGACGATTTTTTACCAAGTTCCTATTGTGTACCAAGAATGGTCTCTGGAGCTGGGGATACAAGAGAAAGGGATACAAGAGAAAATAAGATCAGTCCTTTCCTGTCTGCAGCTTCCGATATATTCAGGAAAAAGATAATAAATCAGCACACAATGAGAGGTCTGTGTCTGCCGGAGTATTTTTGAGGGTAAAACAAGAAAACTTAAACACATTATGCACTTGGTAAATCAGAAAGAGCCATATGCATGTAGATGATGCTGCATTTCTTTATGGAATATGTTTATTTCCACACGCAGAAGACACAGAGGAGAACCATGATCCTGAGACGTTTTCATAATATACATGGTGGCATGACCCAAAGTGCAAGAATCATCAATAGGCATATTAAGAAGGCTCCAGATATTTGAAAGACCATCAGGTAGAGAAGGAACAGATTTGTTCCATATCTTAAAGATCTTAATGATCAGAACCAGGAACTGGTGAACATAATGAGTCACTATGCCAGGTAGAAGGGAGAACTTTTTAATGATTCCTGATGTATAAAGGGCTGTTTCCAAAAGATCGCGAGCAAGCTATTCATCATGGAAAAAGCTCAAGACTAGAACAGTGGTTCTCATCTTGGGGAGTAAACTCTTTGAAATCACCCGGGAAGTTGAAACTATAAACAACACCAAGACCAGATCCGCCAGTTCACCCCAGTGCTCTCTCTCTGTCCTCCCACCACCACCTCCGCAGCAGTTTGAGAACCACTAAGGGTAGCAGGGAGATGGAGATTAACAATTCCTCTAGTTAATCTCACACTTTAGAAAAATATATTGGCACAGTAAAATATTGGGTGATATCTAATCCCTAATGTAGATTGTAAAATGCATTAAATAATAACATACTTATAAAATGCAGAGAGATAATCCTTCATGAACAGCCACTAATGATAGTGACTAAGGAAGATGACTTTAGTTCAAACAAGCAAATGATTAAGTTTGAGAGTATAAAATATTAAAGGGGCCTAATGAATAAAGTAGCAAATTTATCTTCTCAGCTTACTTTCCAGAATATAAATACATGAATCATGCTTTTAACATATAGATGAATCTTTACCTTATGTTCTATAATTCAGCTATGGCAGATATCACTCTGGAAACCAAAGTATGATTTCAAAAGGTCTACTGGAAATGTGTCAGAGAAACACGTAACAAGACTTAGCAAGGGCATTAATCAGAAAAAAAAAAAAAAGTAAAAAAATTGATTAGGATGAAGAGAAAATCCAAACTTCCTAAGTTTCTGGTCTGGTTGCCTGTCATAAATTTCAGTTTCATATGTATCTTATTGAAGAAATTATTATAGTTGTAATTTATCTTTAAAATCTACCTTTTCATTCTTCCTTTAAATCCATTCAGTATTCAGCGGCTGATGAATTATAATGCCCATATTCAGCTTACTGGGGATAATGACATTGTAGTCGGAATCACTCTTTATATTACTTGTTGATTTATATTTATAAAAGGGAAGAGGAAAAGAGAACATGAATCTCAATTCTTTTTTTTTTTTTTTTTTGTCTTTTTGTGACCGGCCGCACCGCGAGTGCACCGGCCATCCTTATATAGGATCCGAACCCTCAGCGGGAGCACAACTGCGCTCCCAGCACCGCACTCTCCCAAGTGCGCCACGGGGTCGGCCCGAATCTCAATTCTTAAAATCAGTAGCTTCCTCATAATATCATAAAATGTTAAAGTTTAACCTGGCAAAAAATATACAAAAAAGGCTCCCAGTGACTCCTTTCCAAAGGGATGCTCTGTAGTCACTAAGGGCAGCACCTGAAATTTGATTCTGTTGTGTATCTGGCACCTTCTGAGGTTGCAGGCTGCAGCAGCGCTTTGGAGATGAAAGACCCATGAAGAAAAAGAAGGAAAATGGAACCAGGAAACATCCACTCTTCTTGCTTCAACTGTTCTCCATTTTCAGCCTTGGAAAATGTGACCAGAAGGGGAATCTAAATTCTGTGATCTTAAACTACATTTATAGAGAAATCTGTTCTCTCTTTTAACGGGAAAGTAAACATCCCTGTCAGGCAGGCAGGCATTCAGTTTGTGAGCTTCCATTCAACGTCAAGGGTGTATCTGATGTCATTTCAGTCAATTTTATGCATCAATTTTGGTTAAGAGTGCAAACTTTGAAGCCAGAACATCTGGGTTCCTATCATGGCTCTACCACATTCTGTCTATATGGCCTTGGACAAATTATTGAATTGCTTGTGCCTCCATTTCTGTGTTTCTTCTCATTTTAAAATCTATAAATGAGAACAATAACACCTAATAAACAGGACTACTGTGAAAAGTAAATGAGTAGATCTATACAAAGCACTCAGAACAATGTCTGGCACAGAATAAGTACAATGTACGTTAATTAGTAATCACAGTAGTGGTACTGGTGAACTAGTATTAAGTAATTGCATAAACTTGAACCCTGAACCACTTATGGGCATCTCATAAAAAACATGTTAACAGAGTTCATTCTTAGATCGTACCTTAGTCTCTATGATAAATTCATGTCTAATACAATGCACTGCAAATCACACTAAACACAATCAATGATTTCACAGCAGATATGTACATCTATTTTACTTCTGGGACAAAGTGAATTGTTTACAGTCACCGTAACTCCACAGCTTTTCATTGAAGAATTTTGCCATTGATGGTCACTGGAATGGGACATTGACTCTACTTTATGGCTAACGGGATGGCTCCAGAGACTGCACTGTATGTTTGTCAAACAACAACTGATGTGCATTTTTGCATCATTAAAATAAAAGTTAACATGTTAAATACAGTAGAAAATCTTAGCATTGAAGGAGCTTCGACAGCATTTGTCAGCTTGAACATTTTATGGCAGCAGCACAGCTTGTTAACAAGCAATGAAAGACGGCTCTATTAAGCTCAGGGTGGTGCTGAAATCATTTCATACAGCCCGTACTCATTTTCCCTACCACCAAGTGAGGATGCCTGTCGAGAAGGGCCATCACATGCAGGAGGTCTCTGCAACTCATTGGTATTGATTGTAATGAGGAAGACATTTTATTGCCACCTGGTGTTACAATCTACCTAGTAACCTGCACAGCTGTTTTGATTAATACATGAACTTTCATAAAAAAGGACTTGTACTGCAGTTTTACCTAACAGAGTTTCCTTTTTAAATTTCAAATAAAACAGAGCTTCCTACAAATTGGGAAAGGATTACATTGAAATCCATTGTTCAGAATTCAAAAGCCAACCTTGAGAGAAGGGAATGGATTAAAGCATCCTACCTTTCTGAAATTAATGGGGAATTATTTTCATCAATAATAACTCCTCTTAATTGAATCTCAATTAATTTCTGGTGCTAAGTGAAACTCTGAGCTGCTGGAAGACATCCAAATCTAGGGGCACAAACATAAACTTATAAAACTTATAAGGAGAAGACAAAGAGAAACATTTGCAGTTAGAGGAAATATTATCGAATATAATAATAACGTAGCATGTCAAATACATCTTGTGCAAAGAACTTTCTAATGCACACATTTTATATACCTCTTCCACCTATAGTAGTTACATACCAAACCTTTCACAGAAGCAACCTAATAAAATTCCATATAGTACCAAGCACAAAGCAAATTTGATTTTACAAACCAATGGAATTTTACCTGTTGAATTTAGCCACTTGTTTTAACAATGAGGTGAAGTAACTTCAACAAAATTAGAGTTTGAAAGATAACTGCAAAATCTTATTATTTAGAGGAAGATTTAAATATTTTTCATCATCGATTAACATTTAGTAAGCACACATTGTGTTCAAGGCACTGTATTACATGTTCTGTGACTATTCTTAGAAGAATAATTTCTCTCTCTTTTCATAACAGATTTGTAAACCAATCTAGAAGATTTGTCTGGTGATAAGTAATCAGAACAAGTATAAGGTAGCAACAAGCTCAAGGAAACAAAAAATGCATATATACAAAAGGGAATGCCAGGCTTATTCCAAGACAGAGATTGTAAACTCATATGCCCACAGAGACTAGGAAGATAAGCAGGTGCAAATTGGGCTGGGTATAATACTAGACAGAGGCAAGAAGCTTCCCATGGACAGCAACCTGCAAGCCCTACCTAAGGCTCTCATGTTAGATAATCTGAATAACAATTACAAAAACGGTCAAAGGCCTATTTGGACTACAGTCTCTCAGTCTCTACCATTACCACCTCTGAGAGGTAGAGGCAGGAACATCAACCCTGAGTTCAGTGAAACTGAGATTGAGGCCCATCCCTACTGGATAATACTTATATCTGTTACAAGTTACTTATTCTATCCAAGTTTCACTTTCTTCCTCTTCAAAATGAGGATAGAAACACATGTCTGCCTTGAAAATATTGTTGGGATACCCAAATGCAACACTGTGGATAAAAGCATTTGGTAACTGTAAGAGACCTTAACTATATAAAGGATATTATTATGATAACAAGCCAGAGAATTATGCATAGTTGGCATCAACTAAGTATTAAATATTACATTAGCTATATTTAATATGTACAATATAATAAACATTTGTACTGCACATGATAAACATTTCAGAAAGAATAATTGCATATACAACTAACTATAATTACCTGAAAAAACATCTGCTGTCTAAATAATTAGCCATGCCATTGGCATGGAGAATGTAAGGGATAATAACTTGATGAATGATGCTCAAAATATATCAATGGCTGGAAGAAAAATTTGCCCTATGGAGGGGAGGGAGAAATCTGTCACTAATTGTCTATTATTGTTGGTAATCATATTTATTTTATTTGGGTGGCTAAATAATATTAAAGTAAAATATGTGATTTTCAAAGTTAATGTCTGAAAATATGAGAAATACAAATGATTTTAAGGTTTGGGATTAATTTTTATGTAAGTCTTTTATGAAGAAATTCATGAAAATGTATTAAAAGACATTAATGAATACCTAAATTAATGATGAGTTGTATATACATGTTGGAATATTCAATGTCAGAAAAATCTCAGTTCTCCCCAAATTAATATACAGATTCAATATAATACCAACAAAATCATAGCAGGAGTTCTTAGGCTTTGATTAGCTGATTCTATAATGTCTACTGAAGAGTAAGGGGCCATGAAAAACTGAGACACTCTAGAATAAGAACAAGGTGGACATAATAGTAAGATTTTTATACAGAACTATAGTAATAAAAATAATATGCTTTTGCTACACATTCCAATGATCAGACCAATAGGACAGAATTAAATCCAGAAATAAGTATGAACATATAAGAAAATTTATGGCAGAGCAAGAGTTGCATGTGGATAGAGAATTGATGGACTAATGAAGAAGTGGTGATGAAAATTTGTTATCCATATAGAAATAACTGAAAATGGATCTTGACTTCAAAAACAACACAAAAAAATCACAATCAAAGATCTTAATAAACTTATGATAGGGAAGAATTTCTTAATCAATACACAAAAAAATTATCATAAAAGGAACAGACTGATGGACATGAATATGATTACATTACCTGAAGGATATTCTCTGTAAAAAAATAAATAAAAATAAAAAGGAAGAGACTGAAAAGAAAAGCCACAAACTGGGATATTAGTGAGCAAAACATTAACTAAAGATTTACATTCAGAATATATAAAAATTGTTGCAAATTGATTTTTAAAAATGTAACAGCTGAGGAGAAAAATATTTAAACATATAAACAGGAATTTTGCAGAGGAGTAAATACAATAACCCCCAAACATTTCACACTGAACACACTGGCAAAAATGTAAAACTAGAGCATCCACTATTAGGTGATGTACAAGTTAGTACAACCACTTCAAAAAATAGTTTGGCATTTTGTAGTACAAGATCAAACATGTGCATGTCTTATGATCCAGTAATTTTAATGCAAAATATAAGCCCTACAAATAACTCTGCATGGGAAACATGGACAAGATTACCCATAGAAGCAGTGTTTGTGATCTAAAAAATATGAGAATAATAACTTCATTGTCCACCAGGCACACTAGATATTTAAACTGTGGTGTATTCGTTCAATGAAATACTCTAGGCCAGAGAAAAGGAGTCAACCTTCACTACAAGCATCAGCATGGATTACTGTTACACACATAAACTGCGTTAAAAGTCTTACAAGAAATAAATATTATATGTCTATAAAGTTCAAAACAAGGCAAAACTAACAGAATATTGCTTTTGGATCATACCCAGGTAGGGAGGTTATAAGTAAAATCATGGGAGTGATTTACACGAAATTCAGAATGGAGTATAGGTCCAGGGAGCAGTGAAGCAAAGGTGATGGGGGTGGGAGCCACACAGGAGGCTTATAAGGTTCTGGCAACTTTCTGTTTCTCAATCAGCGATTGGTGAGCACAAGGTACTCATATTTGCCTATTGGCACTATGCAAACTACACACACACACTAAATCATTTATGTATATGATAAATTATGTAATAAACACATTTTAAGGAAGAAATGGTTATCAAAGTATGTAAGTTTGTGGTAGATGAAGAAATGACTAAAACAGCTAGTTGGATAAAAGCATATTTTGAAGCAGCAGGGTGAAGTGAAAGACAAATAATCTGAGCTACAACTCCATTCCTTCATGACATTTAAATCATGAAAAAGTCAAAATTGATCAAAGAAAAATGCTATTGGGGGGAAAAAGAAGTTTCAAAATGCTTTCCATATTAGAAAAGTGTCTGTCATTCAAACAAATTCTCTAGATACTTCTATGCTTATATTAGAAGAAGAAAAACAAATGTATTTGCTCTAAAAGGTGATAAAAATCAACTGATATTTCTCATGTAAATTATATTCACCACAAACCTTTCTCAATTTGATGATAAATCTTCCTCTACCTAGCTTCTTAAGAAAGAGAGCTAAAGGGCATCATTTTTAAAAAACACACATTTAAAATATAATAGAAAGAAGAAAATTTCAATTTGGGAGATGCCAGTGAGAATGGATAATTTTCATTTACACAAAAGATAAGTAAAATTCCTTCCAAAGGATAGAAATGATGGATACATAATTAAACTTCGGTTACTTGGGACCTGAACAAAATGTAATATGAAAGTATTTTTAGAATGAAAGAAAAAAAAGAAGATAGAGAGAAGGAAGGAACTTCAAAGTATACCACTCATCATTAACAGGACGCAACACCATAGAGAATAAAAAATAAGATTGAAACAAAGCCAAAAACTCCAATCCCCAACAGTGGTCCCCAATATTCCCTGGAAATACAATGAGCATATCAGTCTTATCAAATAATTATTAGTGCTACATCCATTTGCCCATTAAACAAACAGAATAATTTCTCCTTTATATTTCTTATAACTCCTACAAAAATCAGGCTAATTCAAAAAGTCTACAGCCAAAAGAGTGATAGAAGTTTAAGAAGATACAATATTAGGATACAAATTTTTATATACCTGTTTATTGTTTTGTTTGGATTTATGTGTGATTAGATATACAAGATTACATCTATATGTTGAAAGAAGCCATCAGAGAAAGAAAAAATGAAAGATGCAGGAGAATTGATAAAGCAAATCCTGGAATGAAGAGGCAGTGGTACGGTCACCCACAGATAGAGAGCTAAGGTACCCAAGTGAAAAAATAATGGATATAACTTAAATAAGGCTAATTAAGTCTTTATGACAAAGCAGTGATTTTCAGCAGATGAATTAGCATTTAGAATTCTATGAGGGCATTTCTGATCACCACATTGACAGGGGGGCTCTACTGGTGTTCAGTGAGTGGGGAACCAAGATGCTGACTGCCCTATAATATGCAAGGTATTCTTGCACAATGAAGAATTACCTCATCCCAAATGCAAAATGCATCCATGTTAGACACAGTATGAGCTTTTGTCTTCCTTTATGCTTCTGCTGACTGATCTTACTTATTGTGCAGCGAGATAAAGTATAACTTGCAGGACTCATAAAACTTCCACCTCTGAAATGGATAATTTTAATGTTAAGAAAATGTAGCCTAAATCTTGAATTTTCTTAAACAATGAATTTATTTCTTGTTTCATTCTCCTACAAATTTAAAAGTTATTAATCTTTCACACCAATGGTTTTATTTGTTCATTCCTTTATTTGAGTAATTTAAGGTAACCAGGGAAAAGGAAATAGCAGACTATAGTGTTTGATGGACACAACGCTTTAAAGAGCTTCTTTCCAGTAAAACTTCTAGTACCCTATTCAGGAAAGAAGCCTGGAAGAATACAAATAAGAAAGTTCAGAAAACATCACCGACATACTCTATCCTCCCTGAAAGAGTAGCGATACAGGCTCTCCATGTTTTAAACTGTTTTTCACCATTAACTACTGAAACAGAGACTGTTCGTTGACGCAGTCTAATCTGAGGAAGTATAGGAGATAGCATAAATCCCTATAAGCTATCAAAACTAATTTAAATATCAACTTTTTATGTTGTAGCTATCAACAGAGCCAGAAGTAAGGAGACAGGGTTTACAGAGCAGCCAATTCTTTTTGTAACTAAATTGTAAAGGAAAAAAAAAAAAAAACTAACCTTTTTTACATAGTTATGAGCACTTTAATCCATTCATGATTTATAATAGTTGCCAATAGTGATCAGTTAGCTGGCTTTCAGTTTATTAAACTAGTGTTAAAATGTTGCCTATGTGTCATAAATTATCTTTTTAAAAATTTTATTTATTTATTATTATTATTATTATTATTATTATTACATTCTAAGATGGTGTTGTGGAGCAGTTGGAGAAGAGGGGGAGAGGGCAAAGAGCTGGGGGATAGGACGGGAGGAGGAGGAAGGAGGGAGGGGCACGAAGTCAGGGCCCATGGCACCCCCTTTATTCTGGCAGGGGTTCCCGGGGGCATCACTGGGCTGGATGTGGATATCAGAGGGGCGTGGCTGAGGTCCTCGTTTCACCTGTGCCTTAAATGATCTCCTTTGCCATTAGGATCAGAATTGGAAGGGAAATCAAGAAAAAAAAATTGGAGACCAGTTAGGTTTACCACAAAACCCAGGGAATCTGAGTGTCTGAGTTTTCCTGGGATCACTGCACTAAGTGCAATAAACAAACCCCTCAGTACCTAATTTTAGCAAATACGTCTCTAGGTCCAAAGTTTAATCTAGGTCACCAAGAAAGGAAATTTTATAGATGATTTTACCCAAGGTAATTCTTTTAAAGATTTCCTCTAATGTTTAAAAACACAAAGATCCCACAGTTTCACCTTGGCCTTTGACCTATGTGCAGTATCAGAATCTGCAGCCCTGAGTTCTAAATAGTGACTCTAACTGAAGGCTGTCTACCTCCTGGCAATTTCACTGCTATTAACAGAAAGTATAGAGATATATGGTCAACTTTTGGGGGGAAATACCTATGTTTTCCAATATCACATAGTCTTTCTACAATACTGATTCAGCACCTAATAAATACATGGCAAATAAACATCAGTCTGAGCCACACTTTTTGAGCAAAAGGATAGAGACAAGCAAATAAAATAACTTTTATAGACTCCAACAAATTACTTTGCATGTTTTTCTATATGGAATATAACATATACATGCATGCACACACATGTATTTTAAAATTATTGGAGGAACAGGCTAGAGTTTTCTTTTCTAGTACCTAATATACAAAAATGTAGTATGTAAATGGCTATAAACTTTATATATGTAAGTGTCCCTGGGAATTTGCTTTATGATTTTATATATTTAGTTAAATGATTTTTAACATGGATCTAAACAAAGAAATATTTCTTCTCGAGAAAAGTACAGGAAAGTGATATTTATCAAAATCACACTAGAGAGAAAACAAACAAACAAAAAAAAACACCTAAGAGTTTGGGAAGATCGTAAATATGAATGTACAAAAAAGATATTCTGTGGTCAAAATGTTTTCCAAAAATTGTTTTTCACATTGATATATTTTGTCAAAGCTCTGCATTATTTCCCCTGAATCCATGGATTCAATTCCACAGAGAATGTCTGTTTCTATTGTCAGGGCATTGACCAAACATTTTCCACCAATTTCAAGGCTGAAAACTTAGAAACTTTATGAATTTAATATTTTCAGGTATTTGCACTCCACGACATTAGCTAAGACATTTAAATACTTATCATTCAGTTTATTACTTATACATTTTTCAGTTTGAAGCATCTCCTTAGAAGTGGCATCTACATGAGAATATTTTCACAGGGCACACATATTACTATATTATAAATGCACTTTGCCTTTACTGTAATCCAGGGTGAGAAGACTGAGGTTCTGAGATGATTACTAAGCTGGCTAGAAGCTGAGCTGGAATTTTAATCCAGGTCTTCTGACATTAAGCACCATTCATTACACAATTGTTTTGTCTCCCTAATGAGGTTCTGGTCTATTAATGAGACTGAAACATCTCCATTTTCCTCTATGCAATTGATTTTTTTTCCCTGTTAAATGAGAGTAGAGTCAATGAACAAGTGTACAAGGAAATAAAACTAAAAACCCAACCAAGAAGTGGAAAGTCTCACTACTAGAGTATCCTCACTGTCACATACATCATCACAGCAGTCACAGTGAAGAAAGGTGTTCCAATCAGAGAACTATTCCCATTAGAAGGAGAAAGTATTCACTTCAATCCCCTAATAATTCATCTAGACTAATGCTCAGAACAAATAGAATGCTCACCAGTCATTAACAGAGTGACTAATGTACATAATGCAGTGCCTAGTTATTACACAAACTTAACCAGATTTGAACACATCAAAAACTATCAGAAGGAACCCTACCTCCCTAAGATTCTCTGCAATCAAAATAATTCATTGAACTTTCAAAAGAAGAGAACGGAACTGAGGCCACCAGAGGTGGGAAAAGGGGAGGGGAGAGTTAGGCAGAAATTGAGAAAGGGCCACAAAAAATGATTACATTGTATAACGATAAATAATGAAAAAAAGAAATGCTATATTCGGTACTCTCATACTTTTTTTTTTAATCTAAGATGCAGAGAATAAGAAGCGGAGGATTCCTTTCCAACTGCTCTGTCTAGTGAGGAAACCTCAAAGCAAATACCAATAACATCTACTTGCTTTTAGTGCAGGCTCAGAATATGATATGCACTTATATATATTTATTCCACAAATGATATTTGTTATCTTCTTCCCCTAAGACAAAAAGTATTTCCCTCACAGGAACACATTCCTTAAAATGTTTCCCGGACATTTCGTTTTCTCTTTTTTACCGCCTTTCAGATTTTATGGATTGGAATTGAAAAATCAACACTTAAAAATAAAGTGTTGTTCGGAAATAGTTATCTGTAAATATGAGTTTATTATTCCCTTTTGACAACTGCAAGTAAAGTCAACAAAATATGTTCTGTCCATGTTTGACACACAGAAATATTTTCCAGATGACTCGGAGATTATGGACTTTCTGCAAAAGCAATTTCATTGTAAATGAATGTATATGTACACATATCCAGGCATTCCTCAATCTATAAACGGTCCTGCTCCCAAAGAATTTGTTGATAAGTTTCTTCAAATGCTTGAAATGTGTGTGTGTTAAGACAGAGAGAGTGGGAGAGCGTGGGAGAGAATGTATGTGTTCTCCCAGAGCAGGACGTTTAACCTATCATAACTATTTTTAACCAACTTTTTAACTGCACTTCTACTGCTCAAAGTACAGTCCATGGACCAAAAACACCAGCACCAGCTGGGAGCTTGTGAGAAATGAAGCATTTCAAGCCCCACCCCAGACCTACTGCATCACATTTTGCATTTTAACAAGATCGCTGGGTGATTCCAATGCACATTAAGGCCTACAAAGAACTGGCCAGTCTATATTTCTCAACCCCAAAGTCTCCCAGCTATTTCCCAAGTACTTCAGCTCACCCTGCCCAAAACCGAATGCCACACGTAATTGCTGAGAAGCCGCCCTCAACTACACGTACAGCTCTTTCTCCTCCCATATTCCCTAAAGAGCTGAGGGTGTCGAGTGCATCCGCTTCCATCTGGTCCCCTAAGCAGAGACTTGGAGACTGCCTCTTAGACCTCTGTGCTCCGTGAGGGCAAAAATCATGGCAGCACCAGCGACTAGTGGGTCTTAATGTGTATCTGTTGAAGGAACAAAAGTAGTAACTGTGTAGACATTTCCCTGCATCCCTCCTCTGTGTCCACACTGCTGGAGTCTCTTAATTAGTCTCTTGGGCTCTGACATATTACTTACATTGCTACCAGATTGATATTTCTAAAACACAAATAAGATGCTCCTTTTCCCACCTACACCCTTTATCACTTTCAAACTCTTTTTTTTTTTTTTTTTTTTTTTTTGTCTTTTTCGTGACTGGCACTCAGCCAGTGAGTGCACCGGCCATTCCTATATAGGATCCGAACCCGTGGCGGGAGCGTCGCGCTCTCCCAGCGCCGCACTTTCCCGAGTGCGCCACGGGCTCGGCCCCCCTTTCAAACTCTTTAAGGTCATCCATAGCCTCCAAATCAAAGTGGAGAGCCTTAGCATTGCCACTGCCTACTCTTCCAGCATATTGCTCACTGTCCTGCTCATCTGCCCCCAACCTCATCCCCTAGGTTGCACCTTTACTGAGGTTAAGCTACCCCTTGATATGACCTCAATTCTTGACTCCTCAACTCGGGTTGGCATAAATGAAATCCTTAGTGCCTGTAATTAGAAAGGAATACATTGGGTTTGCACTTCTGAAAAGCCATATTAGCCCTTAAAAATACTGAGATTGATCATAAAAATTAAAAATATGCACAAAATATATTCCTACAAACAGTTATTAAGTATAAAAACCAAAGATAATATAAAAATCACCTTTTAATTTTGTTGTAGGGGGTTATGTTTCTACACGGGCTAACTAGCTGAAAATTTTTGTTATACAAAACCAAATAAATTAGGTCTGATGATACCTTCTTAATTTCCAGTACGTTTCTAAATATGAGCATTTTTCCGTTACTATAGAGATCTTCCGAAGTCTTCCAAAATAAAGACAAGCACCTACAAAAATGTAATTCTCCTTTTCTGTGCATGAATGCATCTAATTTTTTTTCCAGGTAAATACCACAGTGGCAGGTTCTCTGCTGGCTCCAGTTGAGTTTTGAAAGCAAATACTACTTTAGATTCTTACTAGGGGGGCCTAAAAACAGCATAAAACAAGGGTCCACCACTTAAGCTGTATAAATTGTGGCTGCCTGAATATGTAGCTCCTCACATTTACATATTTTTAGTGCCTTTTTCAGATTCCGTCTACCCTAACATATACTGCTCACCCAACCCCTTACATGTAACCTCCACATCCTCCTATACTGAATCACTTTAACTCAGCTCAATTGTCATAATTTAGGAAAGCTTTACCTGACTTATTTCTGAAATAAACTTCCTGCTCCCTCTTTTAAGTCCTCATCATACCTTGTAAAGACTACTGTCATAGCTGCTTTTAACAATTTATTCACATGTCTATCTCTTACCAAACTACATCCTTGGGTGCAGGGTCTATGTCTTCTCTATCTTTTTATTGCCAATACTTATCATAGTACTTCACACTGAATAAGCAATCCTCTAATGCAGGTGACAAGGCATTAGGAAAAGCCACATATATAGTTCTGTTGAGGAGGCAGAACTTTCAAAGCCCCAAGCGTTCTGATTCAAAGTCAGGAACTAAATGCTCTGGGACCTGAGATGAAAATGGGACCTGGTCTTGGAAGACAGGTGGAAACTAGCAACTGAGTCACATCATGACAACACCGTGAAAAGACTCATGCAGAAATGAGGTGGGGGTTAGATGGCAGAGAAGAAAGAAAGAATAAAAGGGAAAATAGCAGCCAAGACCGTTCGATGAGAGATCCCTAGTAAGATAAGTCCTTAAAAAGCTGCCATATTTCACATATATCGCGCGCGCGCGCGCGCGCGCGCACACACACACACACACACACACACACACACACACACACACACACACATTTTGCCTGTTACATAAGTTTGCCCACATAAATGTCTTCAAAGACACTGTCATATACATCATAATTATATAACTGTTGCCATTAACAAAAATATTTATAAGGCTACTATTGATGAGGTGACTACTCTAATATTTATACTACAAAATGAATTTAACATATATAATCTGACATAAATAATATGGCTAATAATAGTCACCAAAACAGATATAAAGAATGAATTAATCATTTCTATTGCTGGAAGAATATTTAAGACACATCCAATCCCAGCATAAAGAAAATGGAAAGCTCATTACATGATCATCAAATCTGAGACTAGAGCAGTGTTACTCACGCTGAACTCTTTTTACCAGACTCTAAGGAGATAAACACAGATATTAAGAGTAAACTTTCAGAAATTCCTGCAGCAAGATAACATTTTCATATCGACGAAATCTAATAACAAAAAAATTGGAGCCTGTGTTTTGTCTCTTTATTCAACTTTATAAATCAATTTTGTTGTATTTTATGAAAGAATAAATCTGCAATGGATTGGAAGAAAAGGGGGAGAGGAGGAAGAGGAAGGAGACTGGTTCTTCACCACAGAGAAAGTGAGAATGACTGAACCAACAGATGTACCCCACTGGAAAGCCCACCCAGTTGGTGACTAAACCTAGTCTCATCCTAGAAGTCGATATGGACTGAAAATTCCAGGTAGAAGATCAGAGGCGACTTGCATTTGGTTGCCTAGGCTGTTCATTAATACAGGGGATTGAGAGCAGTGACTAAGTGATGCATTTTTATTTATTAGCTGAATGCATTTTCAGGAAATGAAAATGAAAATGCTCCTCTTTTAAGAAAAACAGTTTTTATTTGAATTTGATGATTTAAGGTAAATACTTTCTAAGGCTCATTGCAACCCTAAAATTCTCTGATTCACTGATTCTATTGTTGGTTTATTGCTGAAAAATGTGCTAAATTGATTCAATTGCAGTTTTAAAAATAGGTTTTTGTGGCACTGGAATCAAGGAAGGTTTTTTTCAGTTAAACTTACAACCTGCAATATGTACAGCATAGGCGCCCTCAAATCCAAGAAATAACAGAGGAAGACATTTCCTGGGAAAAAGACATCATTCCTTTAATTGCAGCTGTAGGAGAGTATTGAAGGAAGAGGAGGGGAGCAGGGGGGTAGGGGAGAATGAAAAGAAAAAAGGGTAATGCAATTTACCTAAGAGATGAGGCACACAAGTAATAGAATGAACTGCTAGTGATAAATTAGGCAGTGGGAAGGTTGAAGTTTTATTTGAACAAAATGCAGTCATTAAAGATGGGAAATTAGCAAGCCCTAACGTGATGTAATTTTGAGTAAGTGAGAGAGTGGGATACAGTACTTCAGCAGCTTTAGACAGGGTGATCTCATCAGTTTTAAATAGACTGTCCATTATAAGCATAAATTATCACCCCATGAAACTTTGACAGACTGAATGCTGACCTGGAAATTAACAATCAAGCATATTGCAGGAAAATATATAAAATGAACCTTTTTGCTTATAACCAGCATGGTGCTGATTAGAGAAAAAAGCAAAACCATTGCAATTTTTTAAATTGCTATTGTTTAAATAGAAATTAGCTGAACTAGCAATGAGAAATACAATACTTCGCCTGTCTTAAAAATCACTCTTTATTCTGCCACGAAGATTTGCTGATGGATGCCAATTCTTATTTGTAAAGTGTTAGTAGCTGAGTAGAAAAGAAAGTTATGCAATTTAGTCTTGCAGTTTAATAAACCACTAATAAGTTAATGCTATATTAAACAATATTGCAGTTGTAGTCGCAGAGTGAATCCAGCACATGTCATCAAAAATCTAACATCAGGGTTGGGTATATGTATGCCCTTTCCAGAAAAAAATATTCCAAGGTTGTTATTACTATTTGTGAAAGTAACAGAATTCTCATTTAATCACTATCTCTTATTCCATATACTTAATAACATTTAAATTCTGAAACACCTTTCTGCAACATCTTTCTGCAGCAAGATAATTTTTTCCTCTCAAACCATTCTGATTCTAATAGTTGACTAATATTATTTGCCTTCCTCCTTTGAATTGAAGCCCTTTCCTTTACCCTTAAAAGTCTTCTCTTTAATAGTTATTTTTTAAAAGGTTAATGTGTATAAGAGAATCACTTTAAAATGTAGTTAAAAGAACATACTTGATAACCTATTATTCCTTTATAACACTAAAGGAATGCACAACTTTTAAGAGTTAATTTTTATGGAACAAATATATAATTCCACCTTTTTAAGGTATTGGGCAGTATTTGTATTATGTATTATAATATGTATTATATTTTCTCTGATGTGCCAAATAGTATTCTATAATATTTCCTTTCTTGTAAAACTTTATATTTTTTCCTGGATTCAATAGTTGCTTCTCTTTTCACCCTTTGCTTCCACTCTTCCCAAATTAGTTACAGGGGCTATGGCAGGAGTTGATGTCAGTTCATTAGTGTCAAGCAAATGTCCTTTTGCATCCCGCTAGCTGTCCTTGTGACTTATGGAGCAACTGCAGTTTGAAAAGTTCTTGGCAAAAGTTTTTGTTATAGGCATATGTGGGTAAGAACCCTTTAGAGAGCCTTTGTAATAGTTCTTATCATAGACATGTGTACATGAGAGGTCTCCATCTTAACCTCCCAGCATTATTTATTTAGTTTTGTTAGAGTTTGACACAAGTGACTCTATTTTAATTCTGGCAAAGTTCACACAGAAAATCCATATTACTAGAATCCTCGATTCTTCTCCAATCTGGGTTAAAAGTATGGGAACACTATGCAAAGGGGCTGTAGATTGTCAACTGATGCATTTCACTGCAGAGTGAAAAGGTCTTCAAATGTGACCTGACCCTTCAAATGTCACTATTTCTAGAGCTTTTCCCTGGAACCAGTTTCTCCAAAAAAAAAATAAGCTTTCGCTAAGCTCCTGTTTGTAGAGGTGTGAGGGGGGTATTATAGACTTGTCTGTCAATGCTACCAGAGATATGAGGATACTTCAAAAAGTTCATGAAAGAATTCTTATTATCTTTTACTTCTATTTTTCCAGAAACTTTTTGAAGCACCCTTATATTTGATGGGAAATCTCACTGTTTATTGTGCAGACTGCACCCTCAGCTGTGTGTGGTATTCCCATGTCTGTAATTTCTCTAGTTCAAGGTCTTTATGGAATAAACCTCCTCATCTCTGAATACAGTAGACACACACCAGTAGTCAGTCATCTGTTCGTTCAGGAGAAGGGGGCCTCCAAAGCTATAACATATTCCATTTAGAGTTTTAACAATTTTCCTACTTTGTCCTGTATTTCACTCCCAGCTTCTGCAGTACCTAATATTGCCAATTCCTGTCCTCTCCAAGGTTCTGAAGCACAAATTCGCTTCCTGCTTATTAGCATCTCCCTCTGCAAGCACTAGGTATTTAACTTTCTCTGCTCCAGTGACCCCTCACTCCAATTTCTATTACCCAGAAATTCACAGCATTTCCATCTCATGGTTATCTCCATTCCAATCCTTTTTAATCATGTGTTTCTACCCTGTTTTTCCCCCCTTTACTTTAGTCCTCGTGAGATATTCAGGAGTGTATAGAAGCAAACAATTTTGCTCATGTTGCTGTGTTGAATTGGAATCTCAAGATATTTTTTCTACATCAGAAAGTATGCTACTCTCAATGAAATCAAATTATCTGAATTTTATTACAGAAATGAACCATATTGGCAATATTATTCTTTTGCCCTCTTGATTTAAAATAAGAATTTTCTTTTTTCTTTATTTTTTAGTATCAAACACCAATACCCAGCCATCCAGCAAGAAAACTGACACATATTTATAAACAATTCAGCTACCTAAAATGACTCCTGTAATTTCCTTAGTCATGGAGGGAGGAAGAAAAGTCTGGAATGAGCTGCTCTACTTTATGTGTCCACTTTCAATGATTCCAGAGACTAAACTTGTCAATTGGCTACAAAAATACAAAGTGCCATTCCATCTTTTTGGCATGCATCAGAAATTTCTCGACTAGTCTCCCCTTATAAAATGACAACACCGCATAATAGTTGAACTCATTGGAAGAAAGGTATGTATGATGGGACAAGAGGACATGACTATGACAAAAGGCATTAAGAGTAAGTGGTTTTCCTTGGCGTCTATCATTCCTTCTGCATCTTCCACAAATTCATAAAAAAATCCCATACAATGTGCTGTAATAGCAGATGAGCTTATCATACTACAGTAACAGCCAAGAAAAGTCCAAAATGAAAAACAGACCGACTTTATAACAAGAAATATTGAATGTTGTATTTCAATGAAGGCTGGAGCCTACTCCATGCATTTCACTTCCCATTGGTAATTTTAATAAAACCAATTGGGAATTCTCCATGATCCAGTTTTCTGTTAAAGTCAATAAAAAAAACTATATGTGGGGCCATAGAGGGTCAGCATTGATTTCAGAGGGCTTTTTCTTCCTTCAGATTAAAAGCTTCCATAAATCCAAATCAAAAACAAAATAAACAGAAAACAGAACAAAACAGAGAAGACTTATAAACATTTTGGGTTTGGAAAAATGAAAGGAGAAGCTGTGTGAGATATATATTGACCACGAGCACACTGTGGGTTGAAAGTGTATCCTGGTCATCAAAAAAGCTAAGGCAACCCTAAGCAGCATACGTAAAAGCATGGAGGTCTCCAGCTAATAAAAGTATAGTGTTCCCAAATTTTCTGGTTATAAAAATTAACATGAGTAAGTCACTTTTTCTTTTTCTGTTCAAAAAAACATCAGGAAGCCCAATGTGCTATTCAAATATTTTTAATCACAATGGATGCTTAGGCAGGGCTAAATGACTTGGTATGTGCACATTCTAATTTTTATTGAAAAAAATGCTAACAAAAAGATTGTTAATATCTGAATTTGGTTTCTAAATGCAGGGCCACATATAAAGAATCCCATGAATATGTTAAAAGTCAGCCAATTTTAATAACACAAAGGATAAGAACAAGGACCACCTCTCCCATTACATTTCTAAACCTCCCTAACATTTATAATACAGGTCTACATTATTGACTTGCTAATGACAATGAGTGAAAGTACTAACATAGCTTGCTCCTCAAAGGTAGATCAGATAATATAGCTTAAGCACTAAGTGTACATGCTGTAGAAATTAAAAGAAATTAAATGAAAACAAGGTATAAAATCTTCTGAGAAGAGCAAAAATACATTAAAGTGTGTGCTGAGCAATGAAACAAACATTTAAGCCATGAGTTCCTAATACATTATAAGATTTTTATGTATTAATTTTGGGGAGAAGGCTTATGAACTCTGATTTATCAAGATAAAATACTTTGGTATAATGCTAATCCTAAAGAGATGTTTGACAATTAAATATTTGTAGATGTCTAGCATATAATAAAGTATAAAGAGATAGTTCTCCTATTTTAATCACTACTTAGTGACTCCAAAGGAATTATTCAGTTTAAAAGATGCTGTGTTCCAATGAAGACAGTAGTTTAGACTACAGATACTGTGACACTCTAGCAGGTTCTTTCCTCTATGCCCTAGAGCATGTTTTTACATTACGGCTGACAACATTTATCCAACTGCACGATAATTTGTTCGTGTGTCCTCCTGCAACACTTGATTTTGAGCTCCTTGAGATCAAAGAAATATTAGGCATCTTTGTGTCTCCAACATCTGGCTTGGTTTATGAAAGATACACCACGAATGGATAATGACATGAGCCCATATGTTTGGAAACCCAGGCATGAATGTTGATTTTACTTCTATATCTGGACGGAGGACTACCCTAAAGCCCTTTGCTTTGTGATGGTTTAGAGCATGAATAAAAAATAGTTTTCTCCACAAAGAGCAAGGTTAATTAACTGGAGGTTGCAGCCTGGAGAACTTTGTTAAAAAGGATTTTAATAATGAATTTAGGTACAATTTAGATTGCAACATACTGTGGATGCAGAAAGAAGGCAAACCAAGTATATTCCCTATTCCAAGCCCAGGTTTAAAAATCTGAAGGCCTCAACTGTGTAAAGGAGAATAACATTTTGAAAAACATCACTGGATTGCTTTTGTCATGAATTAAAACAGCACACATACTAATGTCATTAGTTTCTTCATTTTCTTCTCTTTGTGTGTACACACATTAGCTAGAGGACCAGGAAAAGATTATTTGCCCCAACATCTCACTCATATATGTCATCAACAAAGTGTTTGAAAGAACAGTGGTAAACACAGGGTACGAGACTGGGGAGAACCTCCCAACTCACTCAAAGATCACTTAGTAGTGATTTATCACACACATAGCAGAAATAAATCAAGGAAACATATTTTCTCAAATAATATTCTAATAATATATTTTAAAAGAATATGCATTTCTATGACTTCCTGACTGCCAATCATAAGTACACTTTTGGTTTTACTGAAATAATGTAAAATTCTATGAAGAATATTAATATTTAATGGTTGACTTAAATCTCTAAAAATGAATAACTTACTTGTAAAATGTTACTGAAAAAAATGTAGTTAATCACTAATTAAATTATTGGATATAAAAAACCTTATCTATTAATTACTGGTAAATAGAATATTCATTAGCTAATAATTCACTAATTTTAAAAGCAAAATAAAAAATTAATATAATTGCACTAGGACAATTAAAGAGTATTTTCTATACTTACTGTTTTATAGGACTACACTTCATTGTTTCCCTAGAAAATAGAACTTTAATTAAAGTCAAGACAATTCTCCACAATATGACCATACTTATTTTTCATGGCAAGGAAAAAAAGTGCACTTTTGACAAATTTTTTTTAGTAGAATCATGTTCATAACAAACAATATATTCTTTAAATAAAAGAAAACTAAAATTATTGTTTCAAATGTACATAATGTTTTAAGATTTGGATCTTAAAATATTAAATAACTTGTTTTTAAAAAGAACATAACTATTTGATTAAAAAGTCCCCTTTCTTCCACTTACCCCCCCCAAAATAATAATGCAATGAAAGCACCTTAAACAGCTTCCAAACTGACAATTTGCTGTTTTCAACTTTTAGTATCAATGCTCTCAGACTCATCCTCGAGTGTCTCTGCTGTTACCCCACACAGGTCTAGGTTCTCACCAACCTAAGTTACCCACAAAAAAATTTAGCCCTCAGGGTTCCAGTCAAGATGGCAGAATAGACAGTTCCTAGCGTCGCTCTCTCCCACAAATCGGCCAATTTGCAACTATCAAAAAGCAACAACATGAGGCCCAAGATCTGTGCTGGGACAGGCAGGAGCGGTGTACTGCAGGACCTCCAGCCCAGGCCAGCACCCGCCACCCACAGAGGCCTGAGAGCCACCGGCAACACACACACACAGTCAGCCACACCTGGAAAAGGCAGGCACTGTGGGTGGCTCTCAGGCCAGGGCTGACCGCCCAGAGAGACCTGAGAGCCACCAGGCCCACACACCCCAAGTCAGCAGCATTGTGAGAAGGCAGGCACCATGGAAATTCCAGTCCAGGGCAGTCCCCGCTGCTCACAGAAGCCCAAGAGTCACTGGGCCTACTCGCCCTGAATCAGCCATACCAGAAAAGGCAGGCACCATGGGACCGCGAGCCCAGGACAGTCCCCACTGCCAAGAGAGGCCCGAGAGCCACCAGGTCCACATGCCTTGAGTCAACCATGCTGGAAGAAGAAGGTGACATGGGAACCACAGCCCAGTCCACTCCCAGTCACACAGAGAGGCCTTAGAGCACTGGGCCCACAGGCCCCAAGTCAGCTGTGCTCAAACAGGCAGGCACTGTGGGTCCCCCAGCCCAGGTCAGTCCCTGCTGCCCAGAGAGGCCCAAGAGCCACCAGACCCACATGCCTGGAGCCAGCCATGCCAGTACAGGCAGGCACTGTGAGACCACAAGCCTGGGATAATTCCCAGTGCTCAGAACTGGCAGTCCCTTCAGTATCCAGGCCAGGCATCAGGGTAGAATGAGTGGACTGTGATACCCCCCCAGCACAGTGACTGAACACCAAAGGAATGATACCAGAAAAATAAAAAATCAGTGAAGTACATCACCACCAGAGGATAATAATAACTCTCAAGCTCTAGATCTTATTGAATAGGAAGTCCTTGAAAACTGACAAGGAATTTAGAGGAATAATTCTAGGGAAACTAAATGAGATACAAGAAAACTTAGTTAGACAACACAATGAAATGAGAAAAAATATACAGGATATGAAAGAAGAAATGTACAAAGAAATCAATGCCCTGAAATTGAATGTAGTAGAGCTCATGGAGCTGAAGGATTTCTTCAACGAAATAAGAAACACAACAGAGAGTAAAACCAGCAGGCTAGAACAAGCAGAAGAGAGAATTTCTAACCTTGAACACAGGCTGTTTGAATTAACACAGGCAGACCAAAAAAAAGAAAAATGAATTTAAAAAATTGAAGAAAATCTAAGACAGATAACAGACAACCTTAAGCACTCAAATATCTGAATCATGGGTATTCCAGAAGCGAAGGAAAAAAGAAATGGCATTGAAAACATATTCAATTAAATAATAGCAGAAAACTTCCCAGGTATAGGGAAAGTCACAGATCTCCAGATTCAGGAGGCACAAATATCACCAAACATATTCAACCAGAAAAGGTCCTTTCCAAGACATGTTATTATCAAAATGGCAAAACATAAAAACAAAGAGATAATCTTAAAAGCTGCAAGAGAGAAGTGGTAAGTCTCCTATAAGGGAGCCCCAATCAGAATAAGATCAGACTTTTCATCCGAAACTCTAAAAGCCAGAAAAGAATGGGAGGATATATTCAAAACACAAAAGGACAAAAATTGCCAGCCAGGAATACTTTACCCAGCAAGGCTATCCTTCCATAATGAAGGACAAATAGTATATTTCTCAGACAAACAAAAACTGTGGGAGTTCACTACCACAAGACCAGCCCTACAAGAAATTCTCAAGGAAGTACTGGGTTTGATAACACAAAAATGACCATCACTGCCATGAATACTCAAGAAAGAACAATATCTACCAGCAAAACAAAAATGCTAACAAAAGAGAAAAAATAGTTTATCTATCACCCCAAGAAACCAACAAATACAGAAGACAAACAGAAAATTTGAAAGAAAGGAACAAAAGTTACTTAAGACATCTAAACAAAAGTCAGTATAATGCTAGAATTAAATCAACACCTTTCAATAATAGCTCTGAATGTAAAAAGACTAAATTCCCCATTCAAAAGACACAGACTGACTGACTGGCTTAAAAGATGGACCAAACAAGATGCTGTCTCCAAGAGACTCACTTGATCTGTGAAGACACACATAGACTAAGAGTGAAAGGATGGAAAAAGATATATCATGCAAATAGAAATGAAAAACGAGCTGGAGTAGCTATTCTTATATCAGATAAAATAGACTTTAAAGGAGAAATCATCAAATAGATAAAGATGTGCAATTTATAATGCTAAAAGGATCTATCCATCAAGAAGCCATAACAATCATAAATATATATGCACCAAATGTCAGAGCAGCCAGATTTACCAAGCAAATACTATTAGATCTAATGAAAGAAATAGACACTAACACCATAATGGTGGGGGACCTGAACACCCCACTCTCATCATTGGACAGACCATCTAGGCAAAAAATCAACAGAGAAACACAAGATCTAAACAATACTTTAGACCAATTAGATTTGGCAGATATCTATAGAACATTCCACCCAACAACCTCAGAATATTCATTGTTCTCATCAGCACATGGAACATTCTCCAGAAGAGACCACATGTTAGGTCACAAACCAAGTCTTAACAAATCCAAAATATTGGAATTATTCCATGTATTTTTTCTGATCACAATGGATTAAAATTAGAAATCAATAATAAACAAAACTCTGAAAACTATACAAACTCATGGAAATTAAACAGCATTCTACTTAATGACATGTGTGTCCAAGAAGAAATTAAACAGGAAATCAAAAAAATTCTTGAAACTAATGAAAATAATGACACATCTTACCAAAACCTGAGGGATACTGCAAAAACAGCACTGAGGGGGAAATTTATACCATTAAATGCTTACTTCAGAAGAATGGAAAGATGGCAAATTAACAACCTAACACTTCACCTTAAAGATCTAGAAAAACAAGAACAATCCAAACCCAAAGTTAGTAGATGAAAAGAAAAAATTAAGATCAGAGCAGAACTAAATGAAATAGAAACCCAAAAAATGATACAAAGGATCAGTGAAACAAAAAAGTTGGGTTTCTGTAAAGGTAAATAAAATTGACAAACATTTAGCAAGGCTAACTAAGAAAAGAAGAAAGAATACCCAAATAAAAAATTAGAAATGAAAAAGATGATATTACAACTGATACCTCAGAAATACAAGGAATCATTAGAGATTACTATAAACAACTATATTACAACAAATTTGAAAATCTGGGGGAAATCAATAAATTTCTGGACACATACAAACTACCAAAATTGAGCCAAGAAGATACAGAATATCTGAAAAGATCAACAAAAATTAGTACATCACTCTTACCACCCCTATTCAGCATAGTGTTGGAAGTACTAGCCAGAGCAATCAGAGAAGAGAAGGAAATAAACAGCATCCAGATTGGAAAAGATGAAGTCAAACTCTCCCTGACTGCAGACAATATGATCCCATATATTGAACAGCCTAAAGCCTCTACCAAAAAACTCTTAGAGTTGATAAATGATTTCAGCAAAGTTGCAGGATACAAAATCATCACACAAAGATCAGTAGCATTTCTATACTCCAACAGTGAACATGCAGAAAAAGAAATCCAGAAAGCCAGCTCATTTACAATAGCCACCAAAAAAATAAAATTTTTAGGAATACATTTAACAAAGGATGTAAAAAATCTCTACAAAGAGAACTTTAAACCACTGTTGAGAGATATTAAAGAAGACACAAGAAGATAGAAAGATATCCCATGCTCTTGGATTGGAAGAATTAACATTGTGAAAATGTCCATATTACCCAAAGTGATCTACAGATTCAATCCAATCCCCATCAACATTCCAATGACATTTTTCTCAGAAATGGAAAAAATTATCCAGACATTTATATGGAATAAAAAAAGACCACGCATAGCCAAAGGAATCCTGAACAACAAAAAAAATAAAGCCAGAGACATAACACTACCTGACTTTAAATTATATTACAAAGGTTTAATAATCAAAACAGCATGGTACTGGCATAAAAACAAACACATGGATAAATGAAATAGAATAAAGAGCCCAGAAATCAACCTATACACCTACAGCCATCTGATCTTTGACAAGGCACTAAGTCTACATGCTGGGGAAGAGACTGCCTCTTCAGCAAATGGTGCTGGGAAAACTGGGTATTCATTTGTAGCAGAATGAAACTAGACCCATACCTCTCACCATATAGCAAAATAAACCCAAAATGGATTAAAGAATTAAATATACATCCTGAAACAATAAAACACTTTAAAGCAAACATAGAGGAAACACTCCAGGAAGTAGGAGTGGGTACAGACTTCATGAATATGATCCCCAAAGCACAGGCAACTAAAGGAAAAATAAACAAATAGGATTATACCAAAGTAAAAAGTTTCTGCACAGCAAAAGAAATGATCAATAGGGTGAAAAGACAAACAACAGAGTGGGAGAATATATTTGCAAAATATCCATCTGACAAAGGATTAATATCCAGAATATACAAGGAACTCAAACAACTTTACAGCAAAAAACCAAATAACCCAATTAAAAAATGGGCAAAGGAGCTGAATAGACGTGTCTCAAAGGAAGATATATGAATGGCCATCAGACACATGAAAAAATGCTCAACATCACTCAGCATCCAGGATATGCAAATTAAAACCACTTTGAGATACCATTTCACTCGAGTCAGGATGGCTAATATCCAAAAGACTGTGAATGATAAGTGCTGGAGAGGTTGTGGAGAAAAAGCAATTCTCATACATTGTTGGTGGTATTGCAAAATGGTGCAGGCTCTATGGAAAATGGTATGGAGGTTCCTCAACTAATTACAGATAGATCTACCATATGACCCAGCTATTCCACTGCTGGGAATATACCCAGAAGAATGGAAATCGTCATGCCGAAGGGATACATGTACTCCCATGTTTACTGCAGCACTATTTACAATCACCAAGAGTTGGAACCAGCCCAAATATCCATCATCAGATGAGTGGATAAGGAAACTAGTATTTCTACACAATGGAATTCTACTCTCCTATAAAAAAGAATGAAATACTACCATTGGAGAAAATTATATTCAGTGGAGCAAGTCTGGCACAGAAAGAGATATACCACATGTTCTCACTTATTTGTGGGAGCTAAAAATAAATAAATAAACAAACACACAAACAAATAAAGGGTAGGGAGGGGAAGAAGAAGCAACAATCACAACAATTACTTGAGCTTGTTAAGACAAGTGAACAGATATGATGTAGAGGGGAAAGGGGGGAAGAGGAACTGGTAAAGGGTCATGGAAATCAACTACATTGTATATGGAGAAGTAAAAATAAAAAATAAATAAATAAATTTTTAAAAAAATTTTTAAAGTAACTCAGGGGAAAAAAAGAAAAAGAAAACCATTTAGCCAAATAATCCTTTGGCTTTGCAATCTACTCCCAAGCTCATCTTCTTATATGATGTAATTTATTGTACAGTATCGTAACCAGCCTCCTTCCTTCATTTCTCAGTACACACACACACACACACACACACACACATCTCTTTTTGTTTCCTGTCTAATCAGGTCCAAATTTCTTCCTGAATTCCACTGTCCTGCATTATCTGGTACAGTTATGCCCATCCAATTTTATTTGTCTTTACTAGTAACTAAAGGTACGAAAGAACCAAGGTCTCCTGAATCCTAGTCCAATTTTCATATAAAGACTGATGACCTAGTCTACATGCTGCTGTTTTATTCGTGGGGGGTGGGGTAGGGGGATTGAAAACTATAAGAATACTGTACCATGTAAGAAATTAAATTTACCTCCCCTGTCTGGTCATCTGTTCCTAATCCTTAACCCAACTATGTTTTGCCCCTCATACTCATGAACTGCCCAAAATTATATTCACTCTAAGAGGGTATTTGATTGTGTTTAATTGATGTGATCACTTTGATTTTGGATTTGTTATCTAGACCAGTATCACCTACAATGGCTTGATTTGAAAGCATGTGTCAATTATTTATTCGACTCATCACACTGTATTATTTCCAAGGGCTAATGAAATCGTTGAACAAGAAAAAATAAGACAAAAAAAAAAAACCATTAATTTTTTTTATGCAATTCTGCTTGTCTATGCAGCATTTATTTTTTTTAACTCTGAAGATATCAGAACTAATGACAAAAAGGCATTTAAGAACAAAGAAGACCAGAATAGAGTTCACTTGCTTCATATAACTACATCAAACTTTATTAAACCTACACCTGGAAAACAACCAAGAACAACCTAAAGACAATGTTCATACCTACAATGTAACACTCGGCATCCATTAGAAAAAATAATGTATATGCCTGATATGGAAAAGTTCCCACTGCATATTGTTCATGAGAAAGCCAGTCGGAGAACAATATATGTAGTATAATTCCTTCATTTATATAATTCTTAGGGGATAAAATTCTACTACATGTATGGTTGTATATGAATAGAAAATGTATAGAAAGTATACAAAATAAACTATTTACACTGGTTCATTGGAGTGGATAAGAAGAGGAACTTCCAATTCCACATTGAAATCCCTAGACATGTATTAATTATGCAATAAGAACATTTTCTAAAAAGAGCACAAAGTTGCTGACGGCCATGCTGCTAGTCATCTCAAGTGCTTCATGTTACTGTCACACTTTAAAGTGACCTCAAATATTCCAACTAAAATTTGAGAAATTGATGAAACACATTCCCGCCTTATTTCAGAAGAAAGTGTGCAAACGTTGCTAGCTGTTTGCCATTCAAATAATAGACTGGTTTTATTTATCTGAGAAGAAACATTATTTCATTTCTACAGTTTTGAACTTCAAAGGATCTTGGGGGTCATAGTTTTTATTTGTTTGGTTGGTTGTATTTGGTTGTTTTTATTCTTGGACTCTGCCAAATAAATATCCTAGAAGCTATTATGTGAAAAACACAACAAAGCATCTAACGGATAAGTGAGTATAGTGGCATATATAATTATATTTACTTAGATCTAAAAAGAGAGTCTTCCAAAACATAGAGTTAACATGTGCTGACAATGTCATGTTAAAGTCCTAACTTCATTACTTAGAACACATTGCTTCTCTATTAAATATGAAAAGGATTATGTTTCTAATATCTGCTTTAATTAGCACCTAATACCATTATAGACTAGATTACATTATTAACTGCATGGCAAAGATGGCTTTAGAATGGTTTATAGAGCCAAATAAGATATCATAAAAATCAAATTAAACCATCCACTGATAAGGGCAATCTACTAGGGGACATCAGGTTTTAGAGAAGGCAGAACCACACACCAGGAAGAGAAGGAACTGTTGAATTTCTGCAGTATTCTAATCTAGCTAAGGATTTGTAGGTGCTCAACTAAACCAATTATTCTTCATTTAATTGGCCATGCTATTCACAATGAACACCCTACAATAAATGGCTTGCTATAAGGATATTGGCTTCAGAATTTGAAGCAGGTTATCAAACTAGAGAAGGAATTATAATCTGATGAAGGAAGAACACCATAGCCTTGTCAAAATAATCACCTGGCTATGTGAAATTATGTCAAGTCTTTGTAAACAAGAAAAAAAACAAAAAGCAGGGTACTGATTAGGGTATAGCATTGTAAAATAATAATAATAATGAATATGAATAAATAAACCACTATTATTTAATCAGTTTCAGTCTTCCTTGCCTAAATAGTCAAAAACTTGAAATAAGAAGCAATAAGTATACATATACAACTCACAATGTGAAAGGAAATTGACAGGAAAAAGGCCCTTTAATGCACCCTATATATGCAGTGATGTAAGTGTACCCTGTTCTCAGCATCTATTGAGACTTTGATAGAAATAAACAATGAGGAAATCTGTTGAAAAATGAAAAGCAGTAAAACAAATCAATTTCAACAAAAGAACATAATGCACATCTACCAGAGAGAAAAAAAAATGACTATTTTCAAAAGACTCTGGAACAAGAAAAGAAAAAGAAGATAGCTGGCTTGGTGATGCTTTCTGAAGTACTGCCAGTTTCATGTAAGACATGAAATGACTACATAATTAGGCAGCTTAGGTATTTTCTAAGACATAGTAAGGTTCTGAATGAGTTGTTTATTACTCACATACTATTGAAAAGTATTTCGTATAACTTTCTTTGAGTATTCTATTAAGATATCCATTTACTCTTTAACTTCTTTTTTACTCCAGATCAGGAGCTAAAATTACTTCTGTCTGACTAAGTCCTTACTGCCCATGAACCCTCAATAGTTAACTGACATCCAGGTGAGAATTTTGGAAGAGTAGATTCTTTGACTGTTCTTGAACCATAAGTTTGCATCAGATTCAGATTCTGTTACTATTTCCACCACCACCTCATTAGCAATCCAGGCTATGGTACAGGCCAGAAAACTGGTGCTGCTTATGGGCCAATGACTACGCCTTTCTCTAACTACATCATTATTTGTTTACAAAGGGATTACTTCTGTAGGTTTCTGCAAAGTTCCAAGAATCACAAAATAACCACATAACATTTGAAGGAAATATATATAGTTTAACTAAATTAAATACAGTAGAATTTGTAGGGCTTTGTTGATCTCAAAAGCAGTGCAAGTCAATGCTATTATGGGGTTACCAGAACAAATAAATAAGTGGTGGTGTCTTTGCTTACAATAATAGAAGTATAATGTCCTGTGTTTGAAAGAAAATAGTCTCCCTTCATGACTGAAGATGAGTCTGGGGCCTTGAAAACATTCATAGGAAGAATGAGAGAAGAAACTGGATTCTAGCTGTATTCAAATAGCTAGTGGGTCATTGTGAAAGGAACTGTTGGTTTCTTCTGTGTAGTCTTACAAAGAAAACCAGAGCTTTCCAGAAATAAAAAGGGTAACTGAATTTCCTCCATAGATATAACAAGAGCTACCTCGCAGTACCCTATTCTGTCTGATCCTGGAGCTCTAGGCTTTGGGGCCATCAGGTTTCCTCACACAGTGAGGATGCAATGTTTCTTTGAGACCCAGTACCTTCTTTTTATGTCAGAAATCATATTCTTAGATAATACTCATATCACCAACCTACTCACATATTTCTACCAGTAAAATGTCCTAACTATAATATTTAGGAAAAGGAATTTACAGTTTGTAAAGAATTGTTTATAATAAAATAACAGTTCGGTATATAAATGCTTAGGCCAAGAAGATACTGAGCAGACCTCTACAACTTCCCACTGACACAACATGTTACGTCAAGCATTCAAATACCAAAAGTAGTGTAGCCATCAGCATCATAATTTGTTACAACAAATCATTGTGGACAATGCTTGGTAAAATATGGAACACAACAAAGTAGAGTCTTTTGTCAATTTACATGATAGTTGAACTTCTGAAAAATTTACCATGTAATAAAACCATGAGAAAAGAATGTTTTTAAGTGCATAGTAGAGTTAGTTTCCAAACTCAGAAAATTACATACAGCATTTTCATTTACAGGAATGGCTGGAAGGACATTCAAAAGGCTTGAACGATAAAAGACATTTCTGTGCATTGCAGGAGGTCTGGTGGCTTCAGGGTCCAGCCACTATAAGTTTGTGTCACCCACTCAACTACAGTAACACAGAAATGTCTCTATCATGTTTTCAAAGTGCCCCCTGTGGGCAATCCTGGTTTTGCTCATTACATTGAGATGAACTTTGCAGCTTCTTCAGGAAGAAAATGCTGCAAAAAATGATTACATTGCATAATTTTGAATATACTATCTATCCTGATTTCAGCATCAAATATTACACAAAGTAATGATATTCAACTCTGTACCCCACAGATATGTACAATGAACCATGTTACAACAACAATAACAACAACAACAAAAGCTGAGGGAAACTGAGGTAAAAGGAAGATAAACTCTGGAGGAGTTCCTTGGTTGGGAGAACAATTGACTGCAGAGTTTTTTTTATATAGTTTCCACAGCTGCACCTCTTCCCTGAGTATTTAAGGACACAGCTCAGAAGCAGAGGGAGGTTGCAGTTTCTAACTGGTCACGGGTACAAGGGTACTTCACAAAGTTCATGGAAAAACAGGATTAAAAGATAATTCGAATCTTTCTGTGAACTTTTTGAAGTATCCTCATAATATTCAAGCAGGGGCTGGATGACCATTCACAGGGAAGACTGGAAGACATCTGTGATTCTGTGGGACTGTGTGAAATGTTTATTCACTGTGGTAAGTCGTCAGGTCAGGCTTCCCAGGAATCTGTGATAGAGTTGTCAGTTTTCACAACTAGTTCACACACAAACAAGCCTTCTCACAATGTGCTCTATGACGGTGACCATGTATTTCATCACCCACACCGGGTCACATTTTACAGTGCAAATAGATGCTCTTAAACTACATGGCATGAGTGTAAACAAGGACTGTCCAAGGCAAAGGTGAATCTTTCTACGTTGGAATTTATGTCTAAGTAACGAAGAACCATCAAGGAACAGTCGCAATTACACCATATAACATTATAAAATACATAACATTCTCACATGACTGCCTTACCATTCAGGTTTTTTTCCTCCTATATTTATCAAAATAAGAAAAAATTATGACATCATGAAAATAATTATGGCTTGCTGTGTTTCTACATATTCTTCCCAAGTAATATATTTGCTGTGTGACTATGTTTATACTAAAGCATATGTACTTCAAATTGCCTATAGCTAATTGTAGTTTAAACTATAAATCATTCTATTAAATTAAAGGCATCACAAAGTTAGAAAAATACACATACAAATATATACTTCATACTATAATGTATTATGTTAACAGAGCGTTCAACGTGATTTGATATATGCTATTAGAATCAGTCAACCAAAATGAGAACAAGCATGAATGAATATATTCACAACAACCAAAATATAACAATATCAAGAATTATCCTTAACTTTATATGTCACAACTAAAAATGAAATAGTTGTATTTTTAGGTCATTCTTTATCAAGAAAATAAAGACATTCACATATTAAAATATTGGCTCTTCAATTTAAAAAAAAATCACAATTTATAACAACCAAACCCTTTAAATTCTTTACAAAAAGGATATTGTTTATATTTTAACAAGAATTATTTGCATATAATCTGCCTATAGCTTCCTATGAGCTGCAAAGTCTGAAAAGAATTTAAGCCTTCTTAGAAAGGGCGAAAATATACCTGGATCTGTTGTATTTTCCAGTTCACTATTCCAGTTTAGCACTTTGTTCATAATGGTATGTATTTAGTATTTTGTTCACAATAATAGCTACTTAGTAAATGTTCATTAAATCAAACACTGGATGACTGACTGAATAAATGAATAAACCAGCAATCTCTCATGGGGGAATGTTTAAGAAAATAACTTACTTAATTACGAACCCAAAATGATAATCAGTATTTTCAGTGGAATAAACTAAATGCATGTAAAACATAGTATTGCAATTTGCCCTCCTAATATTTTCTTAGCCAAATGTCATAAAAAAATGAAATTATAAATGGAGACTTAAGTCTTATTTGTGTGTACCACAGTTTCAGAAATTAAATCAGCAGTAGATCCAGTTATTTAAATTTGGATCCACAATTTCAACCAACATCAGAGGACACTTTCACAGAAAGTGAACCAATTACTTCTCAGTCACTAAGGTATGCAATTATAAGTTATGCCCTCAAGCAGCTATTTGTATAACAATAACCATTTCTCAATTGATCTTTTTAAAATGTTTTTAATTGACAGATAAATTCTATGCATATATTGTGTACAACATGATATTTTGAATATAGACACATTGCAGAATGATGAAATACAGTGAATTAACATGTATTACTACACATAGTTATCATTTTTGTAATAAGAACACTCTACATCCACTTTCTTAGCGTTTTTCAAGAATACCATATATTGTAATTATAGTCACCATGTTGTACAATAGATCTAAATTGATCTTTTATTATTAAAATAAATATTATTATAA
Source organism: Cynocephalus volans (assembly GCF_027409185.1). NCBI lineage: Eukaryota > Metazoa > Chordata > Mammalia > Dermoptera > Cynocephalidae > Cynocephalus > Cynocephalus volans. The sequence continues at coordinate 19,220,363 of NC_084466.1, forward strand.
AATTTCATCATACCCAAGCCTCATGACTCTTAGTAATTGATGAAAAAAGTAAGTCTGGTTTATAACATTTATATAATGATTTGTAAAACTATCCTCAATCATATAATCTCATACTGAGTTAATGTGATGGTTACTAGAAAAAGCCCATCAAACTTCACTCATGTCTCTCTCCATGCATAGTTATGAACAATTTATAATTGGTATATTTATTATATTGATTACTGATTATTTTTAAAATACTTTGAATATTTTTAAAAAATTTTTCCCTTGCACACTATCATTGATTAAACTTTCTATGTGATCAAGATCATTAAGCAAAGATAAATTTCATCCCACTTCCCATTTGATTCATCACAAAATCTGAACTAGTTGAAGAGCCAGATGATGATATGTTAATATATACTTGTGAAATAACAATAAGAGTACATGCCAGTTCACTTCTGGCAGTCAGGATTTAAGTTGATTAGGCAGACATATGGCTATAGTTCCACCACCCATACCATTAATTACATTTCTACTACTGCTATATATACAATATCTTGTTAAAAAATATGTATCTGTCAAATCTTTTCTCCTCTAGTTCAGAATGAATACTTAGGTGCAAAATTTTACAATTGGTTAACAAGGAAAGTTAGGATACCTCTGTCACTGGAAATATTTTGAAACAGAACAGAAATAAAAAAGAAAAAATTAAAAACTATTTATTCAGCAGATTCTAAAGTACCATTGATCTAAGTTTCATTTATTGTTCTTCTAAGACCCATAATAAGCTGTAAGGGATATAAAGAAAGGACATGTTTCCTCCTCTCTTGGAACTGAGTGTTTGGTAGGGGACATGGATATTTAAAAAGAAAAACAAATATACACTGTGGAATAACACATGAATCACATGCTATAGAATCACAAAAAATTGTTTTTCAAACATATAGCATATTTTTGATGTGTAACTACAAAAATAAATTGATAGACTAAATGTCTTGAAGAGATTTCATTCAATTCCATGATTCAATGAATTTAGCCTCTCTTGAATTCTAAGTAAATTTGTTTTATTATATCAGATAATTCCACACAACTATTATGAGACAAGAATTATTTGAAGTGAAATCTTTGATCATTTATTTAAAATATTTAACAACTTTCTTCCCTATAGTAAGTATTAAATCTGTTTATTTTTGCTCTTGAAATTTAGTTGTTATATTTCATTTTCTCTAAAATATGTTTTAGGAAAACAGGTCATCAGATCCATCAAAGTAGTTAAATAAGAAATCTTTCTGAATGTATTGAAGATCTAACTAAACAGTGAGTAAAACAAGTTGGCTCTTTTAATTACATGTTGGCTAACACATAGAACTTCCTCACTCACGACCATCAGTAATCACTAAGAAAATATCTAGTTTGCCATAAGAGCAAAACCTTTGCATCCAGCATTGACTTTTAACATCACCTTTCATCACAGGCTGAACTCACCAGTATTTCTTTTCACATTTCAATCTTTTACTATAAAATACTAACTATTTTGTTTGGTATTCTGCTTATAATTTGTATTCTTTACAAAAATAAAAAAAACAGATTTTTAATAACATATATGAGAATGTGACTGTTCAGTACCTACTGCATGATTACTTTAATTTATGTGCCATGCACACAGCATGGTATGAGCCCTATGCATTAAAATTCTAAAGTTAGTTGTGCTGAATATACTAAGACCCCATTCATTTACATAGGAAATAAGCACATTTTATGACTACCTTAATCTTTTGGTAATCTGTACTTTCTGCTCTTTGGTTTTAATATTTTATTTTCTAATATAGTTCAGTGCATATGGGATGCAGAAAGTTGATTGCTTGATAAGCACATTCAGAAAAATATGAGAAAAATAAAAACAAATTTGGAGAGTAGATTGCTTGATAAAAATCATTTAGGAAATATGAGAAAACTAAAATTGAATTTGGAGCGCTTTTCCATACGAAATGCAATCTGAAAAGTTGAAAGAATAAAGTCGTTAAGTCATTCACAACACATCTGTGGGCCATAGTGCAAGACAACGTATCTAGAAGAAAAAAGAAATTTGTGGAAAGGAATAATCATTTAGGATAAAATAACATACAGGAAATAAGAAGAGGCTTAATACTCCCAACCTTCAGTGGTATCTCTGTGGCTTTTTCAGGGATAGAGTGGTTTGGGATATCAGAAAGAGAGGGCATCTCAGCTCCTTCACCAGTTCTGTCACCTTGAATAAATAACTTAACCCTTCTGAGGAAAATAGTGCCTACCTCACAATAATCCCCAGGCCTGTTCTCCTGTTTCATCACTGACTGTGGTTCCACTATTATAGCAAACCAAGATACCCAGCAGGTGCTGACCAAGGGATCTTCTGTGTCTTTTGTCCTCAAACCAGGCTGCTCATCAGAATAACCAGAGAAATTTTACAAAAAATATTAATGCTTACGTCCACCTCTAGCATGCAGATTTCATTGACCTAAGGTGAGGGCAGATAGAGGATTTTTGTTTTGTATTTATTGGTTATGTGCTTTAAAGTGCCCAGTTGTTTCTAATGGGCAGCCTGCTCTAACTCAAATGTAAATTATCTGAATTCTGTTCTCCAACACCTTCTCCAACCACATGACATCACATAGACGGTAGGGAATGATCCTGTTGTGGGTTTCAAGAATCTGAAATTGAGGAATGAAGGCTGGAGAGTGGAGTAAAGAGGTGGGCAGGAGGTTCTCAGCCAGCACAAAGGTAAGATGCCAAAACAGAGAAAGCCAAGCCTCCTTGTATTGACAGAGACTCCTTCCCTTGGCCAAACTTTATTCAGTCTTTTTTGAACCCTCCTCTTCTCATCTAGGCCTTGTCTTTGGCCTGTTGAACCCAGTTTATCTAGAATCCCCATCCACCCTTGATTTTTTTTTGTTTTGTTTTGTTTTTTTAAAAAGATGACTGGTAAAGGGATCTTAACCCTTGACTTGGCATTGTCAGCACCACGCTCACCCAGTGAGCTAACCGGCCATCCCTATATGGGATCCGAACCCATGGCCTTGGTGTTATCAGCACCACACTCTTCCAAGTGAGCCACAGACCGGCCCCTGCCCTTGATGTTTAATCAAGCTCCTCATTCCCCAACCCTTTATATCTCTTTTTTTTAATGTTTTGTTTTGTTTTTATTGGTTATGAATATTCATGGGGTACAGAGCAAATTGTCACCACTCGTGCCTGAGATCCATATTGGCAGCATGTCCAATACCACAAATTGTGATTATACCCTGTGTCCCCCACTCAATTATCCCTGACCTCCCTCTCCCTCCCCCATCTCCCCCACTCCACTTTGTATCCCTAGGTATGTTCTCTCCTTCTGCAAGTCCAACGCACCACTGTGGTCTTTCTTTCCTTCCTTCTTTATCTCTTAGCTCCCACTTATGAGAGAGTACATACAGTATTTATCCCTCTGTGCTTTGCTTATTTTACTCAACATAAGTTTCTCCAAGCTCATCCATGTTGTTGCAAATGGGAGAATTTCATTCCTTTTTATGGCAGAGTAGTATCCTGTGGTGTATATATACCACAGTTTCCTTATCCAATCATCCATTGATGATTTAGGTTGGTTCCAAATATTGGCTACTGTAAACAGAGCTGTGATGGTCATGGGAGTGCCGTTAATATCTCATCAAGTTCTTCTCAGTCATTTTCTCTCTACTGACCACCTCACTCTGCCCATTAGCTACAAATCCACCATTTGTCTTTGCTGTATATGGATTTGAGCTCAGTCTTATACTGAAGTCCCTGTCCACTACTGCAGTAGGTTGAATAACACCTGTCTTGCTGTTTTTTAACAAGTGTCAGAATAATTTCTCAGTCACAGTTCCTGTGTTCTCCAAAACATAGTAAAAACTACAGGGAACTCAAATCCACGCAAAGCCTGCATATGGAGTCAGAGACTCTTTGAATCAAAGAGAGAAAAAGAAGAGGAAGCAAGACAGGGGCAAATGTGGAAGATACTAGAAAGACTTGCTCAAGCATGTAACCACAAGGCTACCAACTACCATCTACCAGCAGAGCGGCCAGCAGGAACTCTGTGAACACCTTGCATTGGCTGCACCAACAATGCCTCACAGCTCCACTGTCCTTGGTCACATCTAAGATGTAACAGAGCTTCTCTGGTGCTGGTGTTTCCTCTCTTCTGAACAGGTATCAACAAACACCTCCCCTTGCACTATGCCTTCTGAAACTCTTTTCAATGATATTAAATAGTTTCCTCTACATTCCGAAACCTTTTCTATACGCAAAATCTACCTCTTACCTTAATTGTAACCTTGTGCACTTAGCCCTGCTGCCTACTCAAATGTTCTCACTCACCCCAGTTGGACCCTAAGATCAGGAAATGAGGTCTGAATTCTCCCTATTTTGCATTGCTAATCTATTATTATATTACCTTAGTATTAAAAAATAGTATAAAATTCACCCATTTTATTTAAGAATGCTTTGCTACTGTCTGTTAAACTCATGGTCACTCTGATTCCTTGAAAACTTGACTCACACACTTTTTCAACCCACTTCTGGTCATCACCTGTGCTTTATACAAAGTTATTGGCATGGACTGAGTGCTCATGTTTGACATTCTCAAAAACCTGTGAGAATTTATTTTTATAACTATTACCACTAATAATAATAATAGTGATAGTTTATATAGCACTTACTATGTCAGCTACTGTCCTAACCACTTCATGCTTATTATAACCTATTTTATTTTTCCAATAATCATATGAGATAGGTAGTATTAAGGAATCAAAGTTCAAGTGGACTGAATAAGTTGTCTCGGTTCACAAGCTAGAAAATATAACTATAATTATAAGTTTGTTAGCTTCTTCTGATTGGGTGAGCTTAACTTCTATTTTTCTTTAGTATTGGTATTTATAAGAAATAATTCAAGATAAGTTCTGCTTGTGTTTGCAAATCAAGCAAGGTTAATGTCACTTATGAGGCATAGCTGGCTTGGTCTTCTCAGGGATTCTTAACTTTAACAAAATCAAAACTAGGTGATGTCAAAGCCTAGGCTTTTTCTAATACAGCATTCTGTCTTCCGCTCACCAAATTCCACACCCTGATCACAATAGGAGGAATAGAATTGGGACTGGCACAAATAAATTCCTATCTTTAACTTCTGGACAGGTGTTCCACTCACATTGAAAAGTGAATTCTAATGGTAGACAAATTTAACTCCAGACATTCCAATCAACCATGTAGTTTCCTAGTTTTTTAAAGACCTCTCTGATCTTGAGAAAAAAATAATGACTCGTCTCTGACATATAAACCCTTTAAAACTCAAGTTGTGCTTTTGGCAGCTACACTATACACAAATAATGCCAATGTTCACTATCTAAATTATATCGCTCTATACTCTCCATTGAATACAAAATGCTAAGCTTAAAGAATAGTCCAGGTTAAGAAAAGTATTCCAGTACATATACAAGTCGATCGAAGAAGGAAAATAGGACCAGAGGGTAACCAGACTACATCAATGGTATTCCATAAATAAATGAACCATGTGTTATTTCATCATTTACCAGTAAAAATTAAAGATTTTTACCATTAAAAAGACTAATGGCAATTAATAAGCATTATTTCAGGCAGGAAACACACTAGATCCCACACATTTTGAGATTCAATGTTTAAAATAGTAATATCCTGGAGTTTCAAGATGGCGGCGGCTGCGGCGGCTGGCACGGAGTAGCTGAGGTGTAAAAGGCGGCCACTGGGCCTCAGGCAGCCGAGAAACTTCTGGACCTTCCTCTCACCATCTCTTAAGGGAGGACTACAGCTGCTGGCTGGTCGTGGGGGCTCAACGCCACTTTGCCCCTGGCAGGAGAGGCTGCCTCATTTACAGGCAACAGCTTTGAAGTGTGGAGCAGGAAAAGAACTGATTCTTAGCTGCAAAAGTGAGTTTTGAAACAGGGAACACAGCGCCAGGGCTGCTGTGGATGCAGCCAGGATCCCGGAGGCTGGGGCCGCACTGAAGGCGGCCAGCTGCCCTATTCAGGATTCGAGGTTTCAGGCCGGCATTAAAGAAGACTCCTGGGAGCGCCCGAGCCGCACCGCGACTGAACAGCCCGAGGCGGCAGCGCCGAGAACATGGAAGGCGACAAACCAGAGAAAGAGAGCGAACACCCGACCTGGCACAGCACTGTGAGTGATCCCTGGCACAGCTCTGTTCGGGGGGTGGATGCCCACGCGGCTCCCGCCTGCACCACCAGGCCACTCACCGCCCCGGTGCTGCCTCCATTTTCCCAGGTGCGGGCAGCTCCATCCTGCTTGGCCATCACTGAGCCCATTTGCTTGGCCTGGCGCGGGGCTTTCCGGACCCTGCGGGCCGGCCTCCTCTCCCACTCCCTCCGCGGTTCTCTGGCGGGGCTGGGGGCGTGGGGCGTCCCGACCAGTGTTGGGAGGGCAAGGAAGTACGGGCGGGCCGACTGTCACTCCACCACACCCTGGACTCCGGCCCCGGTAAACTTCCTCTTACTAGGAGGCAGATACCATCTCTGCGACCACCAGTTTGGAAAAAAGCCTAACGAATTTCTGGTTGGGAATAGTGTGGTAGGAGAGTTCCCAGGTCCGCTTGAACCTGCCAGAGAGCAGGCTCCAGGCAAGCACTAGACTCGGTTTATACCGGGGGGATACAAAGGTGAACAAGACCCAAGAAAGATCTACACAGTGCTACAAAGGCACCCAGAGAGACCGGTCGTCTGTGCCTAGCAGAAACCTGGTAGACTTCCTGGGCGAGGCGGTGCTGAGCAGGGTCTTGAAGGCCCAGCTGATAGACGAGGGGTGCAGAAGACACACCCCAGCCCAGCACAGTGTGCACAGAGGGGGGAGACGTGCGGCCAGGGAGGCGGAGACTCGACAGAAACCACACACCCGGTGGGGTCGCCACTGCATGATCTAACAGCCTGGGCCAGAGCACACGGAACGGGGAGAAGTCCTGTACAGGAAGTGAAAGCTCAACAGAGATCACACACCCTGTGGTACGTGATCCACCAGCCCAGCAGAGTCCAAGCTGACCAGAAAGGTGGATCCCCGGAGAAGCCCAAGACCCGAGGCAACCACACACACAAGACACTAGAGGCCAACTGAGCAGTCACGGCGGGAGCCATACCAAATTGGCAACCACAGCAACATCCTAGTTAGTCATTAGTCTCAAACCGGTGGACTGTGAAACCCCCTGCCACAATGAATAAACACCAAAAAAAAGACACCAGAAATACAAAAAATCAAGAAAGTACACCACCAAAAGTTAATAAATCTCATACTCTAGATCCTATAGAACAAGAAGCCCTTGAAATAACTGACAAGGAATTTCGAGTGATAATTCTAAGGAAACTGAATGAGATACAAGAAAACTCAGCTAGACATCATGATGAAATGAGGAAAAGTATACAGGATCTGAAAGAGGAAATATACAAGGAAATCAATGTCCTGAAAAAAAATGTAGCAGAACTTGCTGAACTGAAGAAGTTATTCAGCGAAATAAAAAACACAACGGAGAGTTTAACCAGCAGGCTTGTCGAAGTTGAAGAGAGAACCTCTGAACTTGAAGATGGGCTGTTTGAAATAACACAAGCAGACAAAAAGAAAGAAAAAAGAATCAAGGACATGGAAGAAAATCTGAGAGAGATATCAGACAACCTCAAGCGCTCAAATATCCGAGTCATGGGTATTCCAGAAGGGGAGGAAAATGGAGATTCCATTGAAAACATATTCAACAAAATAGTGGCAGAAAACTTCCCAGGTATAGGAAAAATCACAGATCTTCAGATCCAGGAAGCTCAACGATCTCCAAACGTATTCAACCCAAAAAGGCCTTCTCCAAGACATGTCATAGTCAAATTGGCAAAACTCAGAGACAAAGAGAGAATCTTAAAAGCTGCAAGAGAGAAGCGTCAAATCACCTATAAGGGAGCCCCAATCAGGTTAACATCAGACTTTTCATCACAAACCCTAAAAGCTAGAAAGGAATGGGATGATATTTTCAAAATACTAAAAGACAAAGATTGCCAGCCAAGAATACTCTACCCTGCAAGGCTATCTTTCCAAAATGAGGGGCAAATAGTATATTTCTCAGACAAACAAAAACTGCGGGAGTTCACTACCACACGACCACCCTTACAAGAAATCCTCAAGGGAGTACTGGGTTTAGTTCCTGAAAAATAACTACCACTGCCATAAAAACCTAAGAAAAATCTAAACCCACTAGTACAATAAAAATGGCATTCATGAAGAGAAAACAAGCTAACAAAAACACTATCTACAACCTAAGGAACCAACAAACAAAGAAACCAAACAGTAAATCAGAAAGCAAGGAACAAAAGACACCTAAGACAACCAAACAACCAATAAAATGCTAGGAATAAATCAACACCTTTCAATAACAACTCTTAATGTTAAAGGCTTAAATTCCCCAATTAAAAGACACAGACTGGCTGACTAGATCAAAAAGCAGGACCCAACTATATGCTGCCTACAAGAGACCCACCTCACCCATAAAGATTCACACAGACTAAGAGTGAAAGGATGGAAAAAGATTTACCATGCAAACAGAAAAGAAAAACGAGCTGGAGTAGCTATTCTTATATCTGACAAAATAGACTTTAAACTAAAAACCATAAAAAGAGACAATGAGGGACACTACTTAATGATAGAAGGACTGATCCATCAAGAAGACATAACAATCATAAATATGTATGCACCCAATGTTGGAGCAGCCAGATTTATAAAACAAACTCTATTAGACCTAAAGAAAGAAATAGACACTAATACCATAATAGCAGGGGACCTGAACACTCCACTGTCAATATTAGACAGATCATCTAGGCAAAGAATCAGTAGAGAAACACAAGCTCTAAACAAGACTCTAGACCAATTGGAATTGGCAGATATCTACAGAATATTCCACCCAACAACCTCAGAATATTCATTCTTCTCATCAGCACATGGATCATTCTCCAGGATAGATCACATATTAGGTCACAAATCAAAATTCAATAAATTCAAAAAAATTGGAATTATCCCATGTATCTTCTCAGACCACAATGGATTAAAACTAGAAATTAATAACAAACAAAACTCTGGAAACTATACAAACACATGGAAATTAAACAGCATTCTACTTAATGACATATGGGTCCAAGAAGAAATCAAGCAGGAAATCAAAAAGTTTATTGAAACTAATGAAAACAATGATACATCATACCAAAACCTGTGGGATACTGCAAAAGCAGTATTGAGGGGAAAATTTATTGCATTAAATGCTCACTTCAGAAGAATGGAAAGATGGCAAGTGAACAACCTAACACTTCACCTTAAAGAACTAGAAAAACAAGAACAATCCAATCCTAAATTTAGCAGACGGAAAGAAATCATTAAGATCAGAGCAGAACTGAATGAAATTGAAAACCAAAAAACAATTCAAAAGATCAACGAATCAAAAAGTTGGTTTTTTGAAAAGATAAATAAAATTGACAAACCATTAGCATGGCTAACAAAAAAAAGAAGAGAGAAGACTCAAATAACAAAAATTAGAAATGAAAAAGGCGATATTACAACTGATTCATCTGAAATACAAGGAATCATTCGAGACTACTATAAACAACTTTACGCCAACAAATTTGAAAATCTGGAGGAAATGGATAAATTTCTGGACACACACAAGCTCCCAAAACTGAACCGTGAAGACGTAGAAAATTTGAACAGACCAATAACAATAAAGGAGATTGAAGCTGTTATCAGAAGGCTCCCAACAAAGAAAAGCCCAGGACCAGATGGATTCACAGCAGAATTTTACCAAACATTCAAGGAGGAATTGACACCGATTCTTTACAAACTATTCCAAAAGATTGAAACGGACGCAAATCTCCCAAACTCATTCTATGAAGCAAACATCATCCTGATACCAAAACCAGGTAAAGATATAACCAAAAAAGAAAACTACAGGCCGATATCCTTGATGAATATAGATGCAAAAATCCTCACTAAAATACTAGCAAACAGAATACAGCAACACATACGTAAAATTATTCATCACGATCAAGTGGGATTCATCCCAGGGATGCAAGGTTGGTTCAACATACGCAAATCAATAAATGTGATACACCATATTAATAAACTCAAACACAAGGACCATATGATCATCTCTATAGATGCTGAAAAAGCATTTGATAAAGTTCAGCACTCATTCATGACAAAGACCCTCTATAAGTTAGGTATAGAGGGAAAGTATCTCAACATAATTAAAGCCATATATGACAAACCCACTGCCAATATCATCCTGAATGGGGAAAAGCTGAAAGCTTTTCCTTTAAGAACAGGCACTAGACAAGGATGCCCACTCTCACCACTCCTATTCAACATAGTGTTGGAAGTACTAGCCAGAGCAATCAGAGAAGAGAAGGAAATAAAGGGCATCCAGATTGGAAAAGATGAAGTCAAACTGTCCCTGTTTGCAGATGACATGATCCTATATATCGAACAGCCTAAAAGCTCTACAAAAAAACTGTTGGAATTGATAAATGATTTCAGCACAGTAGCAGGATACAAAATCAACACACAAAAATCAGTAGCATTTCTTTTCTCCAATAGTGAACATGCAGAACGAGAAATCAAGAAAGCCTGCCCATTTACAATAGCCACCAAAAAAATAAAATACTTAGGAATTGAGTTAACCAAGGATGTGAAAAATCTCTATAATGAGAACTACAAACCACTGCTGAGAGAAATTAGAGAGGATACAAGAAGATGGAAAGATATTCCATGCTCTTGGATTGGAAGAATCAACAGAGTGAAAATGTCCATACTACCCAAAGTGATATACAAATTCAACGCAATCCCCATCAAAATTCCAAAGACATTTTTCTCAGAAATGGAAAAAACTATTCAGACATTTATATGGAACAATAAAAGACCACGAATAGCCAAAGCAATGCTCAGCAAAAAAAATAAAGCTGGAGGCATAACACTACCCGACTTTAAGCTATACTACAAAGCTATAATAACCAAAACAGTATGGTACTGGCATAAAAACAGACACACTGACCAATGGAATAGAATAGAGAATCCAGAAATCAACCCACACACTTACTGCCATCTGATCTTTGACAAAGGCACCAAGCCTATTCACTGGGGAAGGGACTGCCTCTTCAGCAAGTGGTGCTGGGAGAACTGGATATCGATATGCAGGAGAATGAAACTAGATCCATACCTCTCACCGTATACTAAAATCAACTCAAAATGGATTAAGGATTTAAATATACACCCTGAGACAATAAAACTTCTTAAAGAAAACATAGGAGAAACACTTCAGGAAATAGGACTGGGCACAGACTTCATGAATACGACCCCAAAAGCACGGGCAACCAAAGGAAAAATAAACAAATGGGATTATATCAAACTAAAAAGCTTCTGCACAGCAAAAGAAACAATTAAAAGAGTTAAAAGACAACCAACAGAGTGGGAGAAAATATTTGCAAAATATACATCTGACAAAGGATTAATATCCAGAATATATAAGGAACTCAAACATCTTTACAAGAAGAAAACAAGCAACCCAATTAAAAAATGGGCAAAAGAGCTAAGTAGGCATTTCTCTAAGGAAGATATCCAAATGGCCAACAGACATATGAAAAAATGCTCAACATCCGTCAGCATCCGGGAAATGCAAATCAAAACCACATTGAGATACCATCAACCCCAGTTAGGATGGCTAAAATCCTAAAGACTATGAACGATAAATGCTGGCGAGGCTGCGGAGAAAAAGGAACTCTCATACATTGTTGGTGGGACTGCAAAATGGTGCAGCCTCTATTGAAAATGGTATGGAGGTTCCTTAAACAATTGCAAATAGATCTACCATACGACCCATCCATCCCACTGTTGGGAATATACCCAGAGGAATGGAAATCATCAAGTCGAAGGTATACCTGTTCCCCAATGTTCATCGCAGCACTCTTTACAATAGCCAAGAGTTGGAACCAGCCCAAATGCCCATCATCAGATGAGTGGATACGGAAAATGTGGTACAGCTACACAATGGAATACTACTCAGCTATAAAAACGAATGAAATACTGCCATTTGCAACAACATGGATGGACCTCGAGAGAATTATATTAAGTGAAACAAGTCAGGCACAGAAAGAGAAATACCACATGTTCTCACTTATTGGAGGGAGCTAAAAATTAATATATAAATTCACACACACACACACACACACACACACACACACACACACACACACACAAACCGGGGGGGAAGAAGATATAACAACCACAAATATTTGAAGTTGATACGACAAGCAAACAGAAAGGACATTGTTGGCGGGGAGTGGGGGAGGGAGAAGGGAGGGAGGTTTTGGTGATGGGGAGCAATAATCAGCTACAATGTATATCGACAAAATAAAATTTAAAAAAAATAAAAAAATAAAAAAATAAAAATAAAATAAAATAGTAATATCCTACTAGCCAGAAAAAAACAGTGTTCCCATAGCATTCTCACACACCCCATTCCTGTTTATAAACTCAAACCCTCATAACACTTAGATTAACACATTTTGTATTCAGACTGAGAAAAATATACAGTGACCCAATTTTGATCTTTTTCAGAAGTTTGGATAAATTATGTTTTATTTGTTTTAAGTGGGTTTTTTTTTTTGTTTATTTTTGCTTTCAAATAACATAATAAGTGTACATATTTATGGGGTACAGGGTGATATTCCAATACATGTGTATATTGCACAGTGATCGGATAAGGGTAATTAGAATGTACATCACAACAAACATTTATCGACTCTTGGTGGTAAGAACATTCAAAATTCTTCCAGCTATTTTGAAATATACAATACATTATTGATAACTGTAGTCACCCTACAGTGCAATAGGACAACAGAACTGTTCATCCTATCTAGCTATAACTTTGTACCCACTGACCAAGCTCACCCCATCCTACCTCTATTCCCCTTCCCAACCTCTGGTAACCACTATTCTACTCTCTATATCTTTGAGATCAACTCATTTAGATTCCACATATAAGTGAGATCATTCAGTATTTGTCCTTATGTGCTTGGCTTATTTCACATAGCATAATGTCCTCTAGGTTCATGCATGTTTTTGAAAATGACAGGATTTTCTTCTCAGGGCTGAATAGTGTTGCATTGTATCTGTGCCACATTTTTTATCTATTCATCCATTGATGGACACTTAGGTTGATTCCATATCCTGGCTATCGTAAAAATTGCTGAAATAAACATGGGAAGGCAGATATCTATTCAACATACCAATTTCCTTTCCTTTGTATGTATACCAACTAGTAGGATTGCTGGATCATATGGAGGTTCTATTTTTAATTTTTTGAGAAACCTCCATATTGTTGTCTATAATGGCTATACTAATTTACATTCTCACCAACAATGTATAAGAATTCTCCTTTTTCCACATCCTCTCTAGTATTTGTATTTTTTAATCTTTGATAATAGCTATTCTAATTTAAATAAGGTGATATCTCATAGTTTTGACTTGCATTTTCCTGATGATAGGTGGTGTTGAGCATTTCTTCATGTACCTGTTGGTGATTTCCATGTCTTATTTTGAGAAATGCCTATTCAGGTTCTTTGCCCATTTTTTAATTGAATTATTTTGGTTTTTGCTATTGTGTTGCTTGAGTGCCTTATATATTCTAAATATTAATCCCTGGTCAAATGCATAGTTTGCAAATATTTTCACCCATCCTGTAGGTCGCCTCTTTACTCTGTTAATAGTTTCTTCCGCTGAGCAAAAGCTTTTTAGTTCTATGTAATCTCATTTGTATGTTTTTGGTTTTGTTGTCCATGCTTTGGAAGTCTTACTTTAAAAAATCCTTGAACAGCTCAATTTTATAAAGCATTTACCCTATGTTTTTTTTTTTTTTTTTTTCTAGTCATTCCATGGTTTCAGGTTTTCCATTTAGGACGTTAATCTATTTTGAGTAAATTTTTGTATATGGTCAGAAGTAGGGTGTCAAATCTCATTCTTCCACATGTAGATATCCAGTTTTCCCAGCACCATTTACTGAAGAGACTGTCCTTTCCAAATGTGTGTTCTTGGTAACTTTGTTGAAAATCAGATGGCTGTATTTATTTATTCATTTGTAGTATATTTATTTACATTGTGTGAATTTATTTCTGGGTTATCTATTCTGCTCCATTGGTCTATGTGTCTATTTTTATGCCAGTACCATGCAGTTTGTGTTACTATAGTTTTGTAGTATATTTTGAAGTGAGGTAGTGTGATGTCTACAGCTTTGTTCTCTTAGTTCAAGATTGCTTTGGCTATTCAGAGTGTTTTGCAGTTCCACAAGAATTTTGGGATTGTTTTTTTCTATTTTCATAAATATTTTCACTGGTATTTTGAAGATCACTTTGGGTAGTATAGATAGTTATCAACATAAACTCTTCCAATCCATAAACACTGGGCATCATTTCATTTCTTTGTGTCCTCTCCAATTTTTTCCAACAATGTTTTAGTTTTCATTGCAGAGATCTTTCTCTTTTTCAATAAATTTATTTTTGAGTTTTTTTTTTTTTTTGTAGTTATTGTAAATTGAATTGTTTTCTCGAATTTTTTTTTTCAGTTATTTTGCTTTTGGTGTATAGAATTGCTACTGATTTTTGTATAGTGATTTTGTATCCTGCAACTTTACTGAATTCATTTATAAGTTATTAGCTTTTTGATGGGGTCCTTACGGTTTCCTGTACCTAAGATCATGTTGTCTCAAAACAGGAACAATTTAACTTTCTCATTTCCAATTTGGATGCCCTTTATTTCTTTCTCTTGCCTAATTGCTCTGGCTTGACTACCAGCACAATGTTCAATAGAAGTGGTGAAAGTGGTCCCCTTGTCTAGCTCCAGATCGTAGAGGAAAACGTTTCAACTTTTCCCCATTCAGTATGATGTTAGCTGTGGGTTTGTCATATATGTCCTTTATTATATTGAGGTACATCCCTTCTACATTTAATTTGTTGAGCATTTTTATCATGAAGAGGTGTTCAGTTTTATCAAATGCTTTTTTCTGTATCTTTTGCAATGATTAAATGTTTTTTGCCTTGATCTTGTTAATGTGAGGTATCACATTTATTGATTTGTATATGTTGAACCACCTTTGCATCACTGGGATGAATTTCATTTGATCATAGTGAATAATCTTTTTAATGTGCTGTTGAATTAGGTTTGTTAGGTTGTTGCTGAGAATTTTTGTATCTATATTCATCATGAATATTGACCTGTAGTTTTCATTTTTTGTTGTGTCCTTGTCTGGTTTTGGTATCAGGGTATTCTGGCCTCAAAGAATGAGTTTGGAAGAATTCCATTCCCTTGAATTTTTTGAAATATTTTGAGTAGAATTGGTATTAGTTCTCATTTAAATGCTTGGTAGAATTCAGCAGTGAAACCATCAAGTCCTGGGCGTTTTTTTTTTTTGTTTTTGTTTTTTTTTTTTTTTTTTTTATGAAAGACTTTTTATTACTGATTCAATCTCATTCCCAGTATGTTCAGGTTTTCTATTTCTGCATGATTCAGTCTTTGTAGATTGTATGTATCCAGGAATTTATTTCTTCTGGGTTTTCAAATTTGTTTACATATGGTTTTTCATATTAGTCTCTTATTATCCTTTGTATTTCTGTGGTATCACTTGTAATGTCTCCTTCTCATTCTTTGATTATATTTATCTGAGTCATCTCTATTTTTTCCTTAGTCTAGCTAAAGATTTGCCAATTTTATGTTTTCAAAAAAGAAACCTCTTCATTTTGTTTATGTTTTATAATTTATTTTTGTCTCTGTGTCATTTATTTCTGCTCTGACAATTTTTATTTCTTTCCTATTACTAATTTTGGGATTTAGTTGTCTTAGTTCCTTGAGGTGCAATGTAAAGTTGTTTAACTGAGATTTTTCTACTTTTTGATGTAGGCATTTATTGCAATAAACTATCCCATAGGTTTTGGTATATTGTATTTCATTTTCATTTGTTTCAAGAAATAATTAATTTTCCTCTCTAATTTCTTCATTTATCCATTTGTTGTTCAGAAACATATTGCTTAATTTCCATGTACTCATACAGTTTCCAAAGTTCCTTTTGTTATTGATTGATAGTTTTATTTTATTGTGGTCAGAAAAGATACTTGATATGATTTCAATTTTTTCAAATATTTTGAAACCTGTTTTGTGGACTAACATATGATCCATCTCAGAGAATGCTCACTGGGCTATTAAGGAGAATCTGTATTCTGCAACTGTTGAATGAAATGTTCTGTAAATGTCTGTTAGGCCCATTTGTCCTAGAGTGTGGTTTAACTCTGAGATTTCTTTACTGATATTCTGTCTGGATGATCTGTCCATTGCTTAAAGTGGAGCATTGAAATTCCCTACCATTCTGGTATTTCAGTCTCTCTCTCTCTCCTTTTATGCCTCTTAATATTTGCCTTATACATTAAGGTGCTCCAGTGTTGGGTGCAAATATTTACAATTGTTATCTCCTTTTGCTGAATTACACCTTTAATCATTATATAATGGCTTTTTTTTGTCTCTTTTTACAGTTTTGGGCTTAAAGTCTATATTATCTGATACAGGTATAGTTACTCCTGCTCTCTTTTTGGTTTCCATTTGCATGGCATTTCTCTTGCCATCCCTTCACTTTTATGATTTTACAGGTGAAGTGAATATTGTGTGGGCAGCATATAGTTGAGTCTTGTTTTTTTATACATTCAGTCACTCTATGTTTTTAAATTTAGAATTTAACCCATTTACATTCAAGATAATTAATAATAGGTAATTATACTTTATTTTTGTATCACTAAACCAAGTTCATAAGAGGAAGCTTACAGGAATGTGAAAATTGGTAATATAAACTTATAAACTTGTTCCTTACACTAAAATGTCCTAGTCATTTTTCCAGATGAACAATCTATCAGGGCTATTAATGTGGTGCTTCAAGAAAGTCCACCATTTGGGCCAGCCCCGTGGCTCACTTGGGAGAGTGTGCAGTGCTGGGAGCGCTGAGTCCACGGGTTCGGATCCTATATAGGAATGGCCGGTGCACTCACTGGCTGGGTGTGGTGCTGACCACACCATGCCAAGGGTTGTGATCCCCTTACTGGTCAAAAAAAAAAAAAAAAAAAGTCCACCATTTATAGACATCAAGGGAAGCTCAGTTTGTGTTGGGTCTGGCTAACAGGACAATCCCAACTGGTCAAAGCAAGATTACTAGCCAAGGAACGTCCCACAATATTTCTCCTGCAAAGGCTTCACGTGTGCTAGAGAAGTAGAAACTGTTGTCATGATGTTCTAAGAAGCATGTGCCACCAAGAGCTGATAGAAACAGGTCAAATGAGCCAATGTTCAAACATCTTCCAGTGTGAAGTGAGCATTAAATTATCCAAGGCTACAGAAGAGGCAACATTCTTCTTTCTGTACTTCACCTTGCCCTTTCCCACCCCTGATTAGTACAAGCTGAATAAACTAATAACAACAACTGCACCAAGCTCAGCATAATAAATGCATGAAGAGAGTAAGTGTGGTAACTATGAAGAATAACTAACATATTCTTTCTTCTCACCTCTGCTAGTCAAGCACATATATCAGTCGTCTCAAATGTTGCTATCGAAGTGAAAACTTATCAAGTTCTCTTCCGGAAAAACAAGTAACACATTTCCAGACATCACCATTTTAGGACATAAGCAGTCAGTGATTACTCGTGTTTGCATGATTGACCAGATCTCAGACTCAGGATCCTGAGCTTTGCTTTCCCATTACCAAAGATAGTGACAGCTGATTAGGAGGTTCTGAACAACATTTTATTGAGTAAATGAATGAATGAGTGATTTAATAAAGCTAACATTAAGGTAATGTCTGCCAATTCAACATGGTTGGTCTTGATGTGGGAACAAGAATTTAAGCAAGTAAAGGTTTTCTTAAATTTTATACAAATTTAGAGACAATAATTAGTCATTATATTCTCTCTCATACTGTCCTTAGTACTATTCTCAGTCTTCAATTCACAAAAAGAACTTGCTGAATTTACAAATAATAAAAGAAAACCAAATAAATATTGATACTTATTTTTGGTAATGCAGTGCTAAGACAGAATTGCAATGCAATGATATAATATAAACACCTGAAAAGCCATTAAGGAAATCACGAAATGGCTTTGCATTCATCTTTCTTCCTGTATGTGTCCCTCCTATAGAGACATGCATTATAGTGATTTGGCTCTGTGTTGTCACTTGCATTATGTAAATAATGACCTTGGTGTGTATTTAGAGATAGAATCCCTCTCTGTGCTTCAGGCTCACTACCTTATTTCATAGGGAGTGAAGGTTTTCCCAGGTGCTGCTATGCTGCAGCTTGCTGTAGCTGTTGACGTTAATTAATTTATGCAAATCAGCTAGATACCATCCTTGATTAATGTCTTCTCTGCTTTATTAATTCTGAATACTTTAAGAGGCTGTTGGACATGTATGATGCAATATCTGCTTAGAGAATAAGTACTCATATGATTAATTTAGACCCTGAAGAGCAGTACTTGATCTCTTCTAGTTGATACTACTAATTACATATAATTTATAACTTAAAAAAAAGTATTTGCACCAGAAATGAAGCCAAGTTTTACAAATTTTCTACAAGTGACATTGGCCTAAGGCACCCTTAATATACCTGTATATGTTTGCAATGTAAAATTAATAAGAGAGAAAATGTAATGAGTGCCTAGTCTGTGCCAGGCTCTGTGCTGAGGACTTCACATGCTTTAACTCTCTTAATAGAATAATTTAAACAGGCAGATGTGAGTGGAAGTTCTCGGCTTCTAACCTTGACCACTAGTACCAGAGCCCAATTCTAAGCCGCTATTTTAGATAGTCTAAAGTAGCTCATTCAACAAAATTCATAAAAAACGCATGGAAGTCATTTTTATTATTACTATTCCTTCCACATTTTCATGTTTTCTGACTTTCTTTTTTATTAGATTCTCCACTAGATTTTAAACTTCCATGAGGGCTGAACTAGTATCTTACAGTGCTCTGCATCACCCACAAACATACGAAACAATAGTTTGTACTGAAACTGATTTTATTGATTTAATTTTTAGGGTTAAAATATTTTCTGTCCATTTGTTAAAAGTCAAAATCACTTAATTCCCTTCCTTAGATATTTTTCTAGGTAGCCAATAGTGGCTTAAACATATTTATGATATAAGAGGGAAGTGCTCATTATTAGACGGCCCATGCCTTTTACAGAGAGGGGCAGAAGCAGGCTGTTGAAAGAAATGAATGATCCTATGAGATCATGTGTTTAACAAATATTTACTGAGTTTAAGGCACAGTAACCCAAATGGTTGCATATAGTTCTGCCACCAGGAGCACACAATCTGATAAATGCAATAACAGAAGTACAAAAATAACTACTGTATTATATGAGGCATCATGTGGCTAATTCCTATTTAAAAAACAAATGAACTACAAGAAGAGTATTATGGTGCCAAGGACAGGAATTGCATCTGCTTAGAGAAAGCTTCTTAACTAAGACACCTAACTACATTCCCAGCAATGGGGAAAATCAGTGTAAGGAAGTAGGAAGGGGATAACTTAAAAAATGGAAACCCATGGGACTGGTCATGTGCCTGAGAGAAGGCCAAGGATTCCTCCAGTACTTGAGAAGGTGTAGAAGGAAGAAAGACTGGGGAGTTATGCAAAATCAAAATCCTCAAATCCTCAAATCCTAGGTTTAGGGATCGGGCTGTTTTTAGAAGTTATAATTTAAAATATTTATAACAAATCTGGGTGTTGGGAAAGTTTGTCATTGCTGGTGTTTGTTTCTCAAAAATTATTTTATGTGAAAAAGAGATCATTCTGCACGTAGATTTGTCCTTTCTGATGATGCCTATGTCAGCATTACGGGTAGAGACATTAACTTCTGGCAATCCTGCAATCAAGATGTGTTGCTTCTGGAAAATCACCTCCTTCACTCTTCACCAAAGACTTCATATTTTAAAAGGGAGGGTTAGGCCAGATGAACCTAACATTTAATACTCCATATTTTATCAAGCCAACAGTGGTGGCAGCTATATTGTAATACACAGGATGCCCTTGGAAAGACTCAGCTCAAATATCACCTTCCTGCGCAAAGGCTCCAATCTCCCCTCTTCCATCCCACAGCATTGTCTTCATTTATACAAACTCATTTGAGTCATAGAGTCCCTAGTCTCAAATTGTTCCCTATCTAAAGAGAAGATCATAAACAAACAGTTAAATTATAACTTCATGGGTAAAGATAAAGTGGTATGGAAGCAAACAGTGGTAAACCTAATCCTCTTTTGGTGGTAGAATAAGGAATTCCTGGAGTTGGTGACATTTTAGTTGAGGTGAAATGGGTAGGGTGGGAAAAACATTTTATTTAGGATCTTGAAGCTGTGAAAAACAATCCCACTGAAGTAATTTTAAGGTAGGGAGGTGGAATAAGGAGTTAATATAAGGAAGCATAAGCCAGGGAACCCAAGAAAAGCCAAACAGCTCAGTCTTAAGGAAAGTATACAGCAACAGAAGCTAAGGCACAGAAGCCTCACACTTGAACTCTGACATGTATGGGCTCAGCTTCTCTCTCAGTGTTTCCAGTTGCTGTAGACTGGATACCCCCCCACACCCCCACACACACCCCCCCACACCTCACTGAAGCTTAATACTCACTGTAAATGTTGAGCATGGGAAATCCTGTTA
This sequence comes from Cynocephalus volans, assembly GCF_027409185.1. Lineage (NCBI taxonomy): Eukaryota > Metazoa > Chordata > Mammalia > Dermoptera > Cynocephalidae > Cynocephalus > Cynocephalus volans. The sequence continues at coordinate 19,241,134 of NC_084466.1, forward strand.
TGGTAATTGAAAGGTTGGTCCTTGAAGAAGTGATTATAATGTAGGACCATGCCATAGTGAATGGATTAAAATTGGCGGTCATGGGCATGGTTCTGAGGACTTTAAAAAGACAGTGCATGAAGAACTGTCTCTCTCTGCTCTCTCTGCTTCAACCATCCTGCAATGTGAGAGACCCCTGGGTCACTGTCACTACCACTAGATGTGTTCCTTGGACTTTGGACTTCCCAGCCTCAGAAACTATAAGCAATAAATTTTGTTTTCTTTATAAATCACCCAGTTTTGAGTATTTTGTTATAAGCAACAGAAATGGGCAACTGTCCCTTCTCGCTGACAAATGGATTTCTTATCCTCTATTCTGCATACTTTTGGTCTTCCTCGTAGCTTTCCCTTCATGTTTGTACCTCCTTGTAACCTTGGCTTGCCGTGACTCCTGAAAGATCCAACTCTACCTCATGAGTGGAAACTGAGGCATTCATTTACTCTCAGTCAACATACCATAAATCACTGTTCTCTCAGAATGGGATTTCTCAGTTGAGAGTCCTAAAATAGAAAAAATTTAGTTAGCCCAGCTCCTCTTTTTGTGCCTATGTATTGGCTGCTCATGGTTCAGAGCCCACACATTGTCCAATTAGTTATTTCTGGAGGTAAGGGACAAGGGATGGGGACTGTGGAAAACAGAACTATGCCACCCACTCCCACAGGGAATGTGCGAAGGGCAGTCCCTTTAGAGACGTATGGATGTGGAAGGCTCCTGCCACATCCAAATTATAGTCTCAAGCAGACAGAGCACCATGCACCAGAGGCAGGAATAAGAAAGGCATAAGTAAGTGAGGAATTACAATATAATCCATCAAGGTCTAGCATGTGACAAACAATCACAGGCAACTCTGTAGGGCACTGCATTAAAAGAAGAAAGAAGATAAATTAAGGTAAAAAGACTCTTTAGGAGCATGCTGCCATAATTCGAGAGAGAGGAGATGAAGATAAAGGCTTGAACAAAGACTGTGACAGTGGTACTAGAGGGTAGATGATGGGCATCAGAGGAATTTCAGAGGAAGAATTTAAATTAGAGGTGAAAAATGAAAGCGAAATCAAATAAGACTCCCAAGCCTCTAACTTAAGGAAACTGGGTAAAAGGCAGTGCCATTAATTGAAACAGAAATGGCAAGAGGAGTGCTAGGAACAGAATGTTTGTGTCCTCTCAACTTCATATGTTGAAATACTAACCCCCAATGTGATGGTATTAAGAAGTGGGGTCTTTGACAAATAATTAGGTCATGAGGGTAGAGCCCTCATAAATGGGATTAGTACTCTTACAAAAAGAGAGCTTGTTTTCTTTCTCTGCTCTTTGCCTTATAAGGACACAAGGAGAAGGTGACAGTCTGCAAACCAGAAGAGGGCCCTCACCAGAACCTGGGTGCATGCTGGCATCCTGACCTTGAACTTTCAGACTTCAGAAGTGTGAGAAATGAATGTTTCTTGTTTAAGGCACCCAGCGTTTGGTATTTTTGCTATGGCAGGCTGAACTGACTAAGACAGGGAGGTTGCAGGAAAACAAGCAAAAAGCAAACAGATGTGGAAGGGAAAGATAATGAGTTCAACTTAGGCCATGTTTAAGGTGGCGAATGTCTACCCAAGTAAATTAACCAGAAGGTAGTTGGATACATGAGGTTGAAGCAATGAGAAGGGTCTGAGCCAAAATAAAACATGGTGACCATCCATGATTATATCAGATGAGAACTTGTGGGAGAGTGTGGAAGAGGGCAAAAAATAGAACCCTGACTGCGGTTGTCCACGTCTGTGTTTTCACACACACATTACTGTGCTATAGACATGAATGTGCTTATCTCCCCGACGAGATGCTAAGCAACTTGAGGGGACGCCACGTCTCTTCCTTTTCGTGGTGTAGTGAGTGCCAAGCACAGGGTGTGGTAGCCTAACGTGAGAAGGGAACGCATGAGCTCTCTTACAGAGACACCAAAGCAACGTCCTGAGGGGGAGCGAGGTTTGCTTTGTTTGGTCTTGTTTTCTTTTGGCAGGGGCATGGTAGTGGGGGAAAATTTATTAGGGAATTTGGAGTCATTATAAAGTAATGACTAAATACCAAATAAGATTTCTTTCTTAAAGAATTTATCCTATCCAAGAGATTTATTCTGTCAGTCAAATAGTCCAATAACCAGATTATGTCTTTGGGAAAACTTTTTTTTCTTTTCTTATTGAAAACCTGAGTCAAGAACACAATACATACATTTGTCAAAAATTTATCAACTGTATACTTAGTATCTCTGAATTTTACTGTAGATAAACTAAACCTCAATTGAAACAAAATGCCAGTAGAAAATGGGCCTCTGACTAGAAGTGAACAATTCATTATTTCTCTTTTTATTTTCCCAACAAATAACCATTTATACAGCACACACTCAGATTGGGGAATACATTAAAACACATGTATGACAAAGTTCTTGTTCTCAAGGAACTCACAGTTTAGAGTTAAGCCAGACATGAAAACAGATCATTACAGTCGATGATAATTGAAGTATAAGGAAAGTGGCAAGGGTCAAACACAACTATATAAAGAGGTTATAATTTTTTTTTTCTCCTCTGTGCTCCTAGGTCAGATGCTCAGAGGGAAATGAAGCTGAAAATCCTACTTCCTACACTCATGAATGAATGCATTATCAGAACTGTGTGTACTAATTACATGTGTAGCTCATTATAGGAAACACAGACAAAAAAAGCAAAACAAATTCAGAGTAATAATAGTGTGCTACTGAGCGTACATCATTCTGTTTTAGCACAATCAATGATACTGCTCTCTATTTTATAAACCACTGCCTGCAGGGGGCAGGGGAAGAAGGGGGAATAATTTAAAAATGACTTCTAGGACTACTCATTACTCAAACAACCTTACAACACTTTCACTAATAGAAGTTCAGTTTCTATTCAAATTCAACAACTCATTTCTGTTTGGAGGCCTGAGCACTAGACAATCCTTAAAAATGTACTGAGGTTTCAAGGATCATAATTCTAACTCAGAATGATAGATATCACATTAATTTCTGGAAAGAAAATCTCTTATAGAAGGTACTTTTTTTTTTTTCTGGGTTTTCATTGAATAGAACCACCAAAGCTTTCCCAAACACTATATGAAGTTATTTTTCGAAAGTTAAAGTAAAGACATATAATTATTATTTTTTTAAAAATTTCTAATACTGTGACACTACAGCTACTCAAAATAGGAACTTCTACAGGGAATATAACTAGACACATAGGCAAATGAAAAGGCTTCAGAATGAACATCTTTAGCCAGCTGTGCCAGTCAGTGAGGAAAATAAACCTTTATTAACCCATTACAAATTATTTTCTAGAGTACCTTCTGGTGCATGGTTAATCACAGAAATTGACTCCTACAAAGGATTTAAATATTATAAAATTGAATACTGAATGAATATGTGTATAAAAAATCATCTCAATATTTTGCTAAAGGGAAAAGAATCATGGTAATCATACATTTAAAGTAACTGTCTGTCTTAATCATTAAGGGTAAATTAAATGCAAAACAATGGATTCACTACCATTGCAGACACATCAATACAGTCTGTATAAATTGTATTACTTTAAATTTATTCCATTGTATGTTCATTCTGCCTGAGATGAAGATCTGTCGTGTCTTGGAAAGACTTTCTTTAAATGTTTGTGAGCATATTTATTAGAGTACCATATTACTGTTAAATTTTCATTGTTTAAATTGTTTCATATACTCTGATGTATTATTATTATGTTTCCATTTCTTAAAAAACTGGAATTCCCCTCAACTCTCCAAAAAAAAAAAAAAATATATATATATATATATATTGCTCCATGGAAGATTTGTCCATGCAAGATGAGTTGCCACTTAAGCAGGGCTCCAAATCAAGAATCTTCCTAGAAATATTTACACGAGGTAGAAGTTACACAACCACTTGAAAGTGTCATGCTATTTTCTTCATTTTAAGGGTACAGGGCATCTCAATTTTCATCCACCCCACAAAACAAGCAAACATAAAAACAAACTCTGAAATACAATAAACCTATTAGTTAACCTTTGGCAAATGTGCTACAAAATGCCTTATCAATTACAAAATCTCTTCAATTTATCATCACTAAATATTGTTAACCATCATTTAAGGATTAGGATTCCTAAACTGAACTAATAAAACTAGTATAGGATAGCATTTAATATTTACAGCATTTTAATTTTTATATTTTTGTGGCATTCAAAAATTTTAATAATTGTCATTTTTTTCTGATACCTACACAACAGAAAAATAAATGCTGAACAGGAGATAAACTAACATAAATGATATCTTCTACAAGATGAAATCTGTCAGGACAGGAAATACCACTCCACATTCTACTAATGTTGCTCACCAGTTATATGCTCGATGTGCTTACTCATACTCTTGTTCATCTGCCTAGAGAATGACTGAAATTAGTTCACTTTAAATATTATTGATGTTAAGATTAATATCCCCAAAATGATATGACAGGTGGACAGACTTGGTAAAAATGCCGGTAGGATTAAAATGCTCAGTTAATGGGTAGTATACTTTGCTGTTGTCTAAAGATAAATACTACTGGCTGAAGAAAAGAACTACTTAAAATATAATAATAAAATAAATTATTCTCAGACTTCAAGAATCAGAAATAGATAACAAAGAGGTTGAACTGTAGACTGAACATTGAAAAGCCCCAGTTTTAGCTTACTTTATTTTGTTCAGAAACCCAGTGAGTATCTGCTTATATAGCGAGATATGTAAAGCCAGGTAAAACAGCACTCTGTGTAATAACAGTCAAGCATAGAAAACCCAGTTGAAATCAAGAGACAGTAGCATTCTTTAAAAAACAGTTAATGGTCATGTCTCTTGGCTCAAATGCCAGCAGTAACACAAAAATAATCAATTCAGAGGTCAGATTTCCAAAGCAGAGCTCTGGCAATCAAGATATGAATGGGTTCTCTGCACCACCATTTCTGCCATATGAGACACCTGGGTCACTGTTGCCACCACCAAGATCCTCATCAGATGCATTCCCTGGACTTTGGACTTCCCAGCCTCCAAAACCGTGAGCAATAAATTTCTTTCTCTTTATAGATCACCCAGTTTCAGGTGTTTGTGCTATAAGTAACAGAAACAGACTAATGCAGAAAATTGGTACTAGAGACGTGGGGTATAGCTTATAACAAATATTTGAAAATGTATAAGTTGCTTTGGAACTGCGTGTTGAGGAGAGGCTGGAAGAATTTGAAGGAGCAGGCTAGAAAAAGCCTAGCTGCTGGTGGGAGTTTAGAAAACAAGAAAACCAGGGAAAGTTTGGAACTTCTTAGAGATCACTTAAGTGGTAGTGAACAGAATGCTGATAAAATATGGACAGAATGGTGAAGGCCATTCTGAGAAGATCTCAGATGTAAATGAGAAGGGACTTATCAGAAAATGAGGCAAAGATCACCCTTGCTATGAACTGGCAAGGAATTTGGGGGCATTCTGTTCATGCCAAAAAGTATTACGGAATGTGAAACTTAAAGGTACTGACCCAGAGCATTTGGCAGAAGAAATTTCTAAGCAGCAAAGCACTTAGGAAGCTGCATAGCTACTTGCAGCAGCCTATGCTGAGTTATGGAAGAACATGCATAAGGTAAAGCAAAAATATATAATTCAAAAGAAAGCAGAGGGCAAAAAAATTGGAAAATTTTCAGCCTGGCCACGAAAGCAAGGGTCTAGCTCAGTTAGTTTGCTGAGGAGATTAGTACAGAAGAAAGGAATTATCAAGAGAAAGGAAAAAAGGCCTTGAAGGCATTTCGGAGATCTTGGAGGCTCCATCTTCCATTACAGGCCCAGAGGCCTAGGGAGGCAGAATGGTCTCAGGGAACAGGCCTGAGGCACCCTCCATGGGCTCCCTGCTCAGGGCCACCTCAGAAAGCTGCTTACAGCACCAGCACCCCAGGTGCTTTGACAACTCCAGCTGTGGCTAAATTGGCCTCAGGTGTGGCTGGACCCACAGCTTTGGAAGCTACAAGCCAGCAGCCTTGGCAGTGTCCATGTGGTGTTAGGTCTGTAGCTGGCAGAATGCTAGAGCTCTGAAGACTTGGGAGCCTCCACCTGAGTTTCAAACAATGTATAGAAAAGCCTGAGGGCCCAGAAGAGATCTGTCATAGAGGTAGAATCAAGGCATAGAGCCTTCACTAGAACAATGCTGAGCAGAAACATGGGGTCAGAGTTGCAGCATAGAAACCACATCAGTGCCATGCCCAGTGGAGCTGTAAGAGCAAGACTGCCATGGAGACCCCAGATCTATAGCACTACCAACATGCAATGCCAGCCTGCGAGAGGTGAAGCATGGCCTCAGAATAGGAAAGCCATAGGAATGGAGCTACCTGAGGACTTAGAGACCCAATTCCCACACCAGTGTGCACAGGATGTCAAACATAGAGTCAAGGTACATGATTCACTAGCTTTGAGATTTAATGCACGCACTGCTGGATTTCAGACTTGCTTGGGACCTGTTACCCCTTTCTTTTGGCCTATTTCTCCCCTTTTGAATGGGACTATGTACCCTGTGCTTGTCCCACCATTGTATCTTGTTAGTAGATAACTTGTTTTGATTTCACAGATGGGAATTTGAACTTTGGAATTTTGAGTTGAAACAAGTTAGGACTTCAGGGACAAAATGAATGTATTTGTATGTGAAAAGGACATGAGTTTCAGGGGGCCAAGCATGGAATGCTATGGACTGAATGCCTCACACAAATTCATTGATGCTTAACTTGAGTCCCCCAAAGTTCTAGGCATTGGAAACGTGGCCCCACTGTGACAGTGTGGAGAGGGTAAGAAGTCCTATTACGGTAATTGAAAGGTGGGTCCTTGAAGAGGGCATTAGATTGTAGGACCATGTAATAGTGAAAGGATTAATAATGCTGGTCAGGGGCATGGTTCTGAGGGCTTTAAAAAGAGAGCACATGAGAGTCTCTCTCTCTCCACTCCACCATTTCTGCCATGTGAGACTTCTGGGTCACTATCACCACCACCAAGACACTCACCAGATCTGTTCCCTGGATTCTGGACTTCTCAGCCTCTGAAACTGTAAACAATAAATTTAATTTTCTTTATAAATCAAAAGAAAAAAAAAGATATGGGTAAGACAGAAATCACCTAACTTTTGACTATAAAAGAGTTTATAATCCCTTGGTCTGAATGTCAGCCTGTCTGACTTCAACCTATGTCAACACAATACCATGTCAACATTCATATCAGCCATTGTGTGTCTAATTTTCATTACAGATGCCTAATTTATTTTCTCAATTGATAATGCTTTGATTGTTTTTTTAACCCAAGGGGCCAGCCACAATTAGAATTTTAGGTCACAAAGAATCATCATAATAAGATATGAACCAATCTCTGATCATAATATTGAATACACTTTTTAAAATAAAGACTACTTTTATGCAAGCCTTTACATATTTTCTTAAAGACATTTTATTTATCTAAATACGCTGATTCTTTATGGCTCAGTTACAAATCTAAGACGAGATCATGTATCAGTATGGTTATCATGAGATCAGTATGGTTCCCAGAAGTTTAACTTACTCTAAAGGTTGGAACAAATGATTCACCAATGTTATACTAATTTGCACATCAGTGGGCAGTATATCTTTATGCACAGAAATCTGTTGTGAAATGCTCTTAGTCAGACTGAGTGATGGTAATTCTAATGATGCAGAGGGGAACAGGAATACCAATTTATGTTGCTTTGGAAATCAGACACATAAAAGATCATTATTACTATAAAATTTCCTGAGTAAGTGTAGAGAGAGCATCATTGAGATTTCAATCAAATTGTTTGATTACAATAAAATTAACCAATTTACTAGTTTTATTGTCTCCAATTTTCCTCTCACCACTAACAAGAAAAATAGGAACATACGGGTTCACGGTTGCATAGGGCATATTATCACTGAATTCCTGCACAGATTGCAGAAATAGTTCTTAATTTATGTGCCCAGTGTACAATATCATCTCTCCATTCTCCTGCTCAATTGTGATACCTTTATTTGATTTCAGCAGAGCAGCCATCACCTGCATTTTTCATTTTCCTGGTTTTAAAAAAGTCACATGCAAACACTGTTTATTGGGGCAAGCATTTAGATGACTTGACAAATTTGCACCTGAACCTTATCAAGTCAGCAGATCATTCTGCATGATTACCAAGAGTCTCATTACATTCAGTTCCCTGCTTTTTTTAGAGTCCAGACCAAACACTATGAAACAAAAATGAGTAATCCCACATAATGACTAAAGAAATTTTACCGTCTTCAGTTTCCGGCTAAGTACATGTTCTAGTGATGATACTGTTAATAGAAAATGTCTCTCTACTTTGTGAATCCATGTGCCACAAAATGATATTTTCCAAAAGAGGAGCTTTTTCTTTTTTTTTTTCATGAAATATCAGCCTGCAAGACCAACAAAAACACTGGATTCAGAAAATGTAAGACTCTTCAATATTTATTTTCAGACTATGCTGCTCACCTTTTGATCCTGAAAGCAATGAACGCTGTACACATAAACAAATCCTTTTATATAGATTGGAATTCACATAAATTTGAGATGGCTCAAAATAAAATCTGCTTGACTCCGTAGGATTTGATCATCTAAATTGAAAGGCTGAATTTTTCATCCAAGTTTTACCAACAGAGGCTATATTTTTCCATACACACATATATCTTTGTCTATAAGTGGATATATAGATATAGTTATGTTAGCATTTCAGGGAGTATAAATACGTATGTATAAATACTACACATAGATTGTTCTGCAGAGCATTTTTTTTCCTACAAAGGGGTCATAAACTTTCCTATAAGTACTTTTCAATACCCCTTCTTTTTCACCCTTTGGTTGTCTTTCAGCGTGCCAAAAATAATCAATTAAATGACATGATTCTTGTATTTCCATAGTATCCTTCAGTACTTGCTCACATTTTGAAATAGTGCTTGAGTCTCAGGGCAGATATTACTATCTGCATTCTACAAATGGGAATACTGAAGCAAAAATAGGTTAATGACTAGGGACAGAATAGTCCTCAGGCATTCTCATTTCCAGGTTAGGGTTTCTCCCCTTGTTTCCTGCTATTCTGCATTGTGAGCATTTATAAAGCTTTCAGTATTAATCAACTAGGGCTTCAACATGGTACTAATGAAATTCAATTCGCAGGGTCAGTATAGTAAAATCACAAGTTTTCCTGTACATATTGATTAAAATTTACCAAATCGTTATTATTCCCTATAAAACAACTGTGTGATGCCCAGATGTTTTTATAAAAGAATATTATTAAGTATTAAGTGTTAATACTGGCTAGCCTTTTTATACTTTAAAAGCATCTTTTTTAGGAAAATTAGAGAAACGTTTCATGTTATCCACATGCTAAATATCTCAAATGCTTTTAAAATCTATTTTTAAAATATTCTTTCATCATCCTCACAGAATCCTTAGATTAAATAGGACCCCTGATTAACAAAACAAAACAAAAAAGAGGTTGCAAAGACTTGGAGGAGATGTTAATGTTAATTAAATCTCTTTTATCTGGATTGATTAGTGTAATTCATTATTCACTACTCTTCTGGACAGATGTGTTAAATTACAGTTGATACAGAACACTGCTGATAGTTTATTTTATCATATTACTTCAGGCTTAAAAATATCCACACTTAAAATTAAGAAATAGCACACAGATTTCTAAAGTATTTTCCCTGATCAACATGTTTTTGGTATGATCAAGCCCAAACGGTTTTGATTGTCTGATTTTCGATACGTTTCTGTTAATTATCTTTTTTTTAATTATTCCACTTTTAGAAGTATTACTTCGTAGTTTCAAAGGACTGGAATATAAGAATCTCTGAAACCAAACAGCTCACTCTAGATAACTTACAAATAGATGCATTTTATTAAGTAGGACATTTTGTAAATTTTGCTTAAAATCAAAATTCGTGAGGCTTAAAAACAGTTTCACGAAATGCAATAAAATCAAGAGAGTGCTTGCAGCAAATCGTGTTGATGATATCCATTTGCTGTTACTAAAGAGTTTTTCCTACAAGGGTATTTGACCAATATTCAAATTATAAAAAAACTAAAAATAAAAAAAATCCTTAAAATGGACTATTTTTAATTGAGAAAAACTTTAAAGCATTTTTAAATAGCCCTTTAAATATATCCTATAATGAACTGTGCAAATGAGTCAAACATATGGATATCATTTCCCCTAATACGCATGGGTTTAAAAGTTAAAGGAAATATCATTAGCAAAATGTGTTGCAGACTTGATTATACCTCCTAATATTTGAAAAATAGTTTGATGTGTTTTATAAATGCAACATGTGCCACATTCCTAATTATTACTCAACTCCACATCTCCTGTCTCATATCTTTTGAATATGTGGAAGTGATGATAATGTTCTTCAAGATGAAAAGACGGCATGCTCAGTAACATATGAATCACTCAGGCTTTTCTCGGAATAAGAACAGAGCTGGGAGAGATGCTGGCCAGTCTCTTGAATGAGGACAGGCAGCAGATGGGGAGACTTTACGGGAGGTTCACCTTCTCTCCAGAACCAGCCTTCCACTCCGGAGGGGCAAAGCTCTCTGCCTTCTAGGTCATTAGCTCACTTTTGGCCAAAATGGTCTTACGGAATCTTTTCACATTCTCATTCCTGATGTTTAAATTATCTAGAGATTATTACTAAGTGATAATTAAATTTCTCCCTAAGCTCTTTTGCTTATATCACTAAACACTAGGATCATCAGGAAGGAAGGGAGAGAGAGAGGGAGGGAGCGTGAGAAGAAGGAAGAAAGGAAGGAAAGAAGGAAGGAAGGGAAGGAGGGAGGCAAAGAGTGACCTTACTTCAGGGCCACTCTCCGAGTGCTCAGAAGGCTGAGAAGGAAGGCCACCTCCTTGGGCTGGAATCCCTCAGGACATAAGATTCCCTGATCTCTTCCATGCTTCTCTACAGCCAATCGACAGTCAGACCAGTCTTTAATAAGCTTAATGGAATGTTAAGCTTTTCATTTTTAAATATTTATTTTTTATTTTTAATAGTAAGAGAATTATCAAAACAAAAAGTATATATGGGTATTTAAATCACAGACTGATAAAGCCTTCTTCAATTTGGGAGGAAGAGAGTTACACAAGATGTCTTTGAGTCATGAATAGCATCTGAAGACCAGGACTTTAAGGTCTCAATATCCTCTGAGCTTTCTGCTACCTTGGATTATACTGGGACTGTCTCTCTGAGTTCCTGAAGTCACTGATTTGACGTGGTCCTTTATGCCTAGGTTTTTAAGGTCAGGTCTAACTTCAGACTTGGCAGAACTCTGAAAATACTTCCCTGATCAGTCTTCTACTCACATGTTTCTTCTCTCTCTAGGCCAACAGATCATAGTATCTTCAGATATACCTGTTATCCTCTAAATTTTTAAAGCTGTATTTCTCATATAAGTTTAATTTTATATAGTATACCTTTTTATTGGCAATTGCTAAATAAGAAGAAAATATCTATACTTAAGTTTTTTAAATGACCTCAAAAGCAGAAATTTTGTCCCTGGAATTTTCACTTTTTGACATGGCCTAGAAAAAACCATACTGAGTTTTGCTAAAATTAACCAGGGTTTTACTAGATATCATTATTGTTACTTTTGTCTCCTACCACCAAACACATACATGCCTTCTCTCTATATATATACACATACATCCCAAAGAAAATAATTTCCCAACTTCGGATGGTGTATTAGTCTGTATTTGTTGCTTACAATGAAATACCTGAAACTGGGTGATTTATAAAGAAAATGAAATTTATTGCTTACAGTTTCTGAGGCCAGGAAGTCCAAAGTCCAAGGAACACATCTGGTGGTGACAACAGTGACCCAGGGGTTTCACACTGAAGAGACCAACCTTCTCATTCACTCTCCTTTTAAAGCTCTCAGATCTACACCTCTGACCACCATTACTAATCTATTCACTACTGCACCATCCTACAATCCAATCACCTCTTCAAGTCTCCACCTTTCAATTATTACCATAATAGGATTTCCCATCCTGAACAGTTACAGTGGGGATTAAGTTTTGGGGGGACATTCAACCCAAGGCAGATGGGGAAAAAAGTTTACAAATTGATTTTTTGAAAACAGAGTAAAGTGTGTTAAATATATAAACAGAACCATGATTTATAGTCTAATAGCTAAACTAGAACTACAATGTGCTAAAAAAAAAAAAAAAAAAAAATCTTAAGAAATGATTTCCTATTCCAAATGCTAATAATAAAGCATGGTAATAAGAACTGTAATTCTTTTTCCCAGTTCAAGAAAAGAGTATGTGTCTGAATATTTATTTTTTGTTTATCCATAAATGAAAGGCAATTCATTAATTAAAAAATATTAAAATGAAGAAGCTATGCGTAATAGGATTATCAGTGATTTTTTTTCTCTCTGTGTCTATTGTAATAGTTTCAAAATTCTTTACAATAGCATATATTACTGCAGGGATGCTTAACATGCTTAACACAGCTCACCTGAACTCACCCCCTGTTCCTCTCCACGCTCCAATCCCTGTGGCTCCCCCTCGTTTCCTTAAGAGCCCTTTCCCACATTCCACCTCGGAATCTCTGCAGCTGCTATTTCTGCTGCCTGGATGGTTCTCCTCCTACTCCCTCAAGTCCATCTGAAACCTTCAGCTCAGCCCAGACATTACTTTGCCAGGAAGTCCTTTTCTTATTTCCCAGACCACATAACATTCCCCGATAAAGACTCCGCACCCTCCTCTCCTTCCCTGGAACAGCATTATTGAGATTTATACTCATACATTATGTTCATTATTAATTATTTCTCTAAGCCCTAAACCCCACTAGGCTCTGTTTTGCTCAACATTGTATCTCTAGCACTTGGCACATAGTTGGCACTCATGAAATATTTGTTGCATAAATAGAGTGAATGTCAGTTATGTGATTTATGTATTCATTACTGTACATCACTCTTGGACACATCCAAGGTTAGAAAAGAGCTACCCAAATGCTCTATACGATGGCTTCACAAAAATTTGACAAATATATGAAATACAAGGTCTCATACCAGACAGTGTCTCCTATTACTGACACTACTGCCATTGAATAAAGAGAAGAATCTCATGACTACAGTGTACATACTAAAGAATTTCATTTGTTGAGAGATTTCTGGTCATTAATCCCGATAAAAACTATTAAATATTCTCTGTAGCTCAGACAAAGCAACTAACTATTGGTATAAATCTTCATAAGCCTCTAAAAGGACTTAAACTGTGTAATAAACCCTGTTTGTAAGAGATACACATGATTTGAGGCTGGCTTGCTTTGGGTGTCCAATTAAAATTATTGCTAAGTGTAGTGAGTGCTGCTGTGCCCTGAGGGATTTTCTTCTGATACTTCAACCCAACGGCCCTGCTATTTTCCTGTGCTATTAAAGTACACCCTTTTAAGAATAAAATCAGACTCACTTGCTTAAAAAAGCAGTAAACTATATATTTTAATCTGCCATTTGCAAGAAGCTAAGCTTCATTATTACAAATGCATAAACAAAGCTAGCACAGAAAACTAACAATATTCAATATAAAAAAGTGTTGCCCTCGGAGAATATGAGCACTAAGGTACAGTGTTCAATTCTCGATTGTCCTTTTCTTAGATTTCTATTTTGTGAGTTTTTGAAAAGGAATTTGGAATTGTGGGTGGGCTTTCTACAGTTTATTTCCTGAGTTATGTACCTCCTCCAATCTGTTTATGGGCTTTAGGAATACCAGTCAAATATCAATCAAATGAAAGGAAATATCAGGAAGTGAATAAATGTCATAATGGCACCCATATACTTATTTAAAGTATTAAGTTAAATATGTTTTGAAGTTTTGCTATTAACTGCTGTTTGGAATTATCCACTGTACTAATCTCTATTCCATTAACAAATGTAATTGAACAAAGACCACACGTCTAATTATAATCACTAAACTGTGTACCTCTTCCTTTTAGCTTTTTAGTGTTGTCTTTCGTTCTTTGCAAATAATGAAAATTTACATTGCACCATTCCAAACAAACCCACTGTCTTTGGTCCAGACCACTTATCCTATCAGTTTATATCAGATGGTCATTCTCCATTCTTCTGCTTACATTCATCAGTTAACTCTCTAACGAATTACAGATAGCAGCTGATAGTAGTTCAATCTCAGAAGATTAACTCATCCCTTATTTTCTTGAAAATATTGAGGCCATTCTATGTGACTTTTTCTTAACATTTTTTTTTCTTTCAACTTCAAAATCTCACCTTCTTCTTTGTTTTAGATCTTTTCTATCAGAAAAAAAAGAATCATTCCTAGTTTGGGGCTGTGTAGGAATAAGTAAGGTAGGAAAAAAGGATGCTTGGAGGCCTGCCTGTTAGCTTAATTGGTTAGAGCACAGCCTTATAACCCCAAGGTCATGGATTCGGATCCCTGTACCAACAAGCTGCCCCCCTTCCAAAAACAAAAGGGTGCTGGGGAAGGCTGCTCATGTGGGAGTAGTGGGCAGTGCTAAATTCTCTTTTACCATAGTGGGCAATTAATAGGTAATGCCAAATATTTCAACATCAAAATGTAGCAAAATAAGCATATTATTTAGAGATTGGGGATTAATTACAAAAAAAAATCACCTAAAAGAGTTTAAAATGTGAAAGAAGAAAAGGTGATGGTGGCAGGCAATTTTTCTGTGTAAAATATTTGGCTCTTTAAACTATGTTCATGTTTAACTTTCAAACTAAAGTATCCCTTCTTGTTAGCAAAAATAAATTCCCTATTTGTTCTGTTTTATATTCTTATATTTAAGAAGAGATTTCAAATAGAGAATTGACAGAAAGCCTTTTTTTTTTTTTCCTTTCAACCTAACTCATTAGATCAGCTGAGCTGGGAGGGAGGGGACTCAGACCCACCAGAGGAGTTTTTCTTACAACCCATGCCTGCCGTCTTCATGGATTCTAACAGTCTCTGGAGGATATCAGATTCTGGGAATGGAGGATAAATGTGTTGAGTTTGAAAATTTTCCCCAAATGATGCTGACAGATTCCCTTCAGAGATGAATGTTTTCCTCATGCTGAGGACAATTTTAGCAGAAAATTCTTTGGTTTGTTTCTTCAGCTTAAGGAAAAGGGATGGCCTCAGTCTTAGGAGATATTTTTGTTTCTTTCACTTCCTGCCTCAAAACTTCCAAATTCTGATCATCCTACGAAAAACAATGCAAAAGTGTTCATTTCATTGTACATTGATCCCATTAAATAACATACCTTGAACTTTTATGTTCACAGGCTCTAAAAAGTTCTTAGTAAGTGATCAATTCAAAAACAACTTTGTAGTAAGTATAATTACTTATTATTCTGTTTCACTAGGGGTGGTTATGTCAGCACAACATGAAAGTATAAAATTGAGAGGCTAAACTGCCCTCCATATCTCACTTTTCTAACTTTCCATTAGAGCCAAGAAATAAACTCAGAACAAATGCAATAAAATGTTCATATTTTTTATCTATGTACTGAATAGTAAAATTTTCTAAATCAGTGGTTTCAAAATAGTTGCATATTGGGGCCGAGCCCGTGGCGCACTCGGTAGAGTGCTGCGCTGGGGGCGCGGCGACGCTCCCGCTGCGGGTTCGGATCCTATATAAGAATGACCAGTGCACTCACTGGCTGAGTGCCGGTCACGAAAAAACGACAAAAAAAAAAAAAAAAAAAAAATAGTTGCATATTGAAGTCCAATTCATTTAAAATGTTCTCTCCACAAAGTAACCTCAGGACTAGTACACTAACATTTATTTGACACTGAGCTAATTATTTTGGTTTCTTCCTTGTATATTTTAGTGATGCCTTTTGACTAGAGAGAAGCATTTATTCTGCTTTCAAAAGCTTCAGTTTGTTCCCCAGCTAAGCATCATTCTGGGTTTTTGTGTTCTGTCATCCTTCAGCACAGTCAGAGGTAAGGTGAGGTGGTGGATTTGGAAGGCCAAATCCTGATTCAAATCCCATTCTCAGTGCTCACCAGCCGTGCGACCTTAGGCAAATTAGAGAGCCTTTCTGGATGTCCTTACATTTTAAATAAAGGTAGTAACATTTGCCTTGAAGAATTTCGTTGGGAATATACGTAAAGTGCCCTTCGCTGGGCATTCTCTCACCTCGTTTGCTTGGTTTGCAGTAGGGAATGGGCTACACCGCATTAGGCCTTCACACTGTGAAAACATTATACTTCAGCCAATGTATTTCACATCTATCACGTTCACAGACACATACATCCTATTCGAAAGCAACATATCCATGTAAAATGTAAGAATTTTTTTTTTAAGTGAGGGAAGAAATGGTTAATGTGTAATGTTGGCATCAATATCCCTTACTTTGTTTAGTTTATGTCCCTGTAGAAACTCTCAGAGCCCTGTTGGCCAGTTACATTATTTGGCCCTGGATAAAAAATAGGGTAAAAATCTACAGAAAGGAAGAGATTACCACATGCATACAAAGAATGGGAGGTTTGTAAAGCTAAGTTTGTTTAGGGAATTAACAGGTCTATGGCTGTCCTTGGCATCAGGAACAGGAAGTAGGAGACTTTCTTTGTACTTCCTAGAGAGAAAGCTTTGTTCCTGCTACCCTCTAATGCAGGCCAAGGGGTGCATTTCAGATGCAGGCAGGTATCATTATACCTCTCAGTTCTTGAGAGGGCTAGGCCTTCACCACAATATTCATACATTCAACCAATATGTGTGTGTCTATTATCGTGACATTTACACAGACCGTGATCAAAAACCAAACAGTCCATTTAAGAGACTATGGCAGAACTTTTCAGTTACAAACCTCAAAACAAACATTGGAATTAAACTGAGCAAAGTTTTCAACAGTATTTCTCTTATTGTTGATCTCCAAAGAACTTAAAGTACTTCTGTTAACACAGCAGTTATATTCCTCTCCATACTAGGAAATAGACTTATATTGATTTCAAAGATAAAGAAAAGAGATGAGCTACCCACTGTCCTACCTTACCTTGAAATTTATAATCCTACATTTCCTCCTATGACACTGAAAACTTTATACTTTCTTAATTCTTTATCCTAAACACTTTTTTTTCAAATTATACATAGTAGAATATGAGTATCCATTAAAAGATAATAGATGTTAGGTAAAAAGATGGTTCTGAAATCAAGTAAATTTAGGAACTCTTGGAAACAAGGTTAAAGTGGCTATTTTATGGCAGTATCTGAACAAATCTTTCATATGCAAGTGGTCACTGTGAATACCTAAGAGGTGATTGTATCTCAACATTTTCAAACCCACTGGATATGTCTTTACAAACCATTTATTAATATGGTGTATCACATTTATTGATTTGCGTATGTTGAACCAACCTTGCATCCCTGGGATGAATCCCACTTGATCGTGATGAATAATTTTACGTATGTGTTGCTGTATTCTGTTTGCTAGTATTTTAGTGAGGATTTTTGCATCTATATTCATCAAGGATATTGGCCTGTAGTTTTCTTTTTTGGTTATATCTTTACCTGGTTTTGGTATCAGGATGATGTTTGCTTCATAGAATGAGTTTGGGAGAGTTGCGTCCGTTTCAATCTTTTGGAATAGTTTGTAAAGAATCGGTGTCAATTCCTGTTTGATGTTTGGTAAAATTCTGCTGTGAATCCATCTGGTCCTGGGCTTTTCTTTGTTGGGAGCCTTCTGATAACAGCTTCAATCTCCTTTATTGTTATTGGTCTGTTCAAATTTTCTACGTCTTCACGGTTCAGTTTTGGGAGCTTGTGTGTGTCCAGAAATTTATCCATTCCTCCAGATTTTCAAATTTGTTGGCGTATAGTTGTTTAAAGTAGTCTCGAATGATTCCTTGTATTTCAGATGAATCAGTTGTAATATTGCCTTTTTCATTAAACAAATGGGATTATATTAAACTAAAAAGCTTCTGCACAGCAAAAGAAACAATTAAAAGAGTTAAAAGACAACCAACAGAGTGGGAGAAAATATTTGCAAAATACATATCTGACAAAGGATTAATATCCAGAATATATAAGGAACTCAAACAACTGTACAAGAAGAAAACAAGCAACCCAATTAAAAAATGGGCAAAAGAGCTAAATAGGCATTTCTCTAAGGAAGATATCCAAATGGCCAACAGACATATGAAAAAATGCTCACCATCACTCAGCATCCGGGAAATGCAAATCAAAACGACATTGAGATACCATCTAACCCCAGTTAGGATGGCTAAAATCCAAAAGACTATGAACGATAAATGCTGGCGAGGCTGCGGAGAAAAAGGAACTCTCATACATTGTTGGTGGGACTGCAAAATGGTGCAGCCTCTATGGAAAATGGTATGGAGGTTCCTCAAACAATTGCAGATAGATCTACCATACGACCCAGCTATCCCACTGTTGGGAATATACCCAGAGGAATGGAAATCATCAAGTCGAAGGTATACCTGTTTCCCAATGTTTATCGCAGCACTCTTTACAATAGCCAAGAGTTGGAACCAGCCCAAATGCCCATCATCAGATGAGTGGATACGGATAATGTGGTACATCTACACAATGGAATACTACTCAGCTATAAAAACGAATGAAATACTGCCATTTGCAACAACATGGATGGACCTTGAGAGAATTATATTAAGTGAAACAAGTCAGGCACAGAAAGAGAAATACCACACGTTCTCACTTATTGGTGGGAGCTAAAAATTAATATATAAATTCACACACACATACACACACACACACACACACACGGGGGGGGAAGAAGATATAACAACCACAATTATTTGAAGTTGATACAACAAGCAAACAGAAAGGACATTGTTGGGGGGGGGAGGGAGAAAGGAGGGAGGTTTTGGTGATGGGGAGCAATAATCAGCCACAATGTATATCGACAAAATAAAATTTAAAAAAAAAATAAATAAAATAAATAAATAAATAAATAAATTGCAAAAAAAAAAAAAAAAAAAAAACATTTCTTTTTTTTTTTTTTTTTGTCCTTTTCGTGACCGGCACTCGGCCAGTCCTATATAGGATCCAAACCCGCGGCGGGAGCGTCGCAGCGCTCCCAGCGCCGCACTCTACCAAGTGCGCCACGGGCTCGGCCCTTTACAAACCATTTCTTACTGCCTTATACTCGTAGAACATCTTGGGAACAACTGCTCTAGACCAGTAGTTCGCATGGTATGTCCCCAGGACCTGGAGCTTCAGCATCACCTCGGAACTTGATAAATATACAAATCCTCAGGCTCCTCCCCAAACCTACTGAATTAGCAGATCTAGGGGTGAGGCCCAACAGTCTGTGTAAAGAGCCCCCTAGGTGAGAACATTTGATCTTCTAGCAAAACTGTTTATCTCCTCAAAAGTGAAAATACGGAGTATACAATTATCTTACAAAGAAAGGGTTTTTAAATTGAAGTGAGTCTTTAATAATAGGCAGCTTTAAAAATATATATTATATTTCTTCTTTCTCTACCTAAATCTATTTTGATTTTTTTCAATAAATTGTATTGGACATATTTAAGGTAAACAACATGATGTTTTGGTAAACACATATATAGATAGTTATCCTTTTGTTGTTGTTTTTGGGGCAAGAGCAGCTAAAAACTACTCATTTAGCATAAATTTCAAGTATAGTACAATTTTATTACCTACAGTCCTCATGCACATTGGATCTCTAGACTTGTTCATCCTATTTGTTACTTTGTGTCATCAAAATACCTACTGCTTTACAAATTACATAAAATATTTTTGTTTGCTATCTCATTACTTTACTGGTTACCCTAATCCAGGCAAAACTCACAATGCTAATTAAAGAAAATTAGTACCTGATTTTGCTGTATTTGAATAAGAATGAAAACATCACTTAGCAATTAAATGATCCAGATTTCCCATATGACACAGGTAGACATAAATAAAAGCAAAAAGGAATGAAAATGAATGTATCAATATGCACTTCTGTATTAGTTATCTAAAGTAGTCAAAATTATTGACACAGAAAGGAGAAAGATGGTTGCCAAGGAGCAGATGGAAGGAGAGGGAATTAGTGTTCAATGCACATGGTTTCTGTTTTGCAAATTGAGAAATTTCTGAAGATCTGATGCACAATGATGTGAATATACCTAACACTATTGATTTGTACACTTAAGAATAATTAAGATGGTAAATTTAATGTTATGTATTTGTAACTAAAATTAAAAATAAAAGAGATATTTTTTTAAAAAATCTCTATTCAGTCCATACAGTGAAACTGAATCACTGTGGCACTTTCTATATGTAATTAAACATTTATGTACTGTTTCCCTCTGTAGGATTTATTGTCTAAAACAAGGTCCTGAAGCAAATGCTTTGCAAGATAAATTGTAAAGCCAATAAGACAAATATAAGGTTTACCAACAAATTATTACTATTGAAAATAAATCTTATTACAACATCAATATACTCTATCCAGGAACTACAATGTTGAGAAAAAGATATTTAATTCATTGAGACATAACATATACTTATTTTCAAAATAAGGATTATGATTATAAAGTGAATGGCACAGCATCAAGGAGCTAAACTCTAATTTTATATTAGAGAAGCAAACATGAAAACCCTTAATATGAATAAAATAAAAATTCACCTCTCATTTATTTCACAAGCTTCTATTGAGTTCTAAGCACTAAGCTGCTAATTGCTGGGGAAACAGAGACAAAAGAGACATGATCCCTGCCCTTAGGAAACATATAGTACATTGAAAAGATATTTACAAAAATAAAATTATATTCAGTTGAACCATTACTCTTTTTTTAAAAAGTTAGACAGTCACCAAATTGAACGTAGAAAAACAGTTTAAGCATAGTCTTTGTCATAAAATTCCACAGCGTAGCTAAAACTCATTTTTTAGGCTCTAGAACTCTTTGAACATTTCAAGTCCAAACTCAGATCAGGATTTAGAGAGTTGGGTTATAATAAAGACACCTTGCTTTAGTCTGATCAGACAAGATTTTCGAGACGTGAAAGCATTTATTATAAGCTTCTAATGCCTCCAATATAATCTCACATTTCTGTACCCAGCATTCATCATTTGTATTTGTATAGTGCGTGGCAGTTTATAAAGCACTTTTCTTGAAATTATTTTACTCGATCCTCACAACTCTTAATTAGGTTGGCAGATATTTCATCATTTTATAGATGAGATGTTGAGACAGAGGGAGTTTAAGTGACTGGGGAATGGCCACCAGTCTATAACTTGCAAATCCAGCACTAAAAGTCAGGCTTCCTTTTCACTACGTTAATGCATTTGTGAATTCTTCACCCACAGTAAAATTATCAGGCCTTTGCAAAGCATAATAATTAAACTAATAATTAAGAACAACAACAACAAATATGTACTTAGGAGTTGGTAGAGGACTGCAGAAGATGTAATAGGGAGAGAAGATTGAGGCAGAATTTCCCTCTCTTGGATTCTCCTCCTCCCAGTTTCAGAATGTAATGACTCCACTTCTGGTTTATAAGTAGTTTGGAAGCATTGATTATAATCTTTACTGCCTTAAAAAATGTTGAAATGGAGGATGTTATATGTATGAGGCAAATTATAGTGGACATAAAATAGAAATTCTTCTCTGCAAGCCACCTAAGCAACAAGGAGGAAAAGAGATAAGTTGTAAAGAAATAAGAACTGCCTGTCCAAGAAGCTCCAGAGTGGACAGCTGGCATCACTTTATGATAGAATTCCTGCCTCTGGCCTCACACGTCCCAGGTACTCCAATGGAAGGGATAAAAAGTGGCAGCAAGCCACCACATGGTGTTGCCTTGGACACTCTCCAGTTCTGAGTTCCATGAGCTGCTCATCTCACCCTACATTTGCTCTCCTTCAGAGGTGCCTGGATTTCCAGGAATCGTTTTCTGTGGCTCCTCCTGTGCCCCACAACACACACACACACACACACACACTCTCTCTCTCTCTCTCTCTCTCTCTCTCTCAATTCAAGTTCTAAAAGTGAGAGGAACATGCTGGTTAAAAGGCCAAAGCCACAATTCCTTGGGTGCTCCTGACTAAACTCAGAACACAAAGGTCTCCTACATCACAGTTAAAAAGAATCCAAGTTCATTTATTTGACTTTTTTCAAAATCCCAAAATGAGAAAGCTCAGGGCTCAGAACTATCTTTCCCGTCTTCCCTCAGCTGGAGCCCCATGACTTTCCTTGGCTCTTACTTGACCGAAGGTAAATGTTGTCACCATATCCATTAAAAATAAATTGAAAACAAAAATGTCCCTAACTGTTATGGGGTGAACTGTGCCCCCACCCCTCCCAGATTCATATTTTGAAGCCCTAACCCCCAGTCCCTCAGAATGTGAAAGTATCTGGAGATAGGGCCTTTAAGAGGTGATTAAATTAAAAGGAGGACATTAGGAAGGGCTCTAATCCAATCTGACTGGCGTCCTAAGGAAATCTGGATACACAGAGAGATACTGGGGACGCACATGCAGGGAAAAGACCGTGTGAGGACACAGTGAGAAGGCAGCCATCTACAGGCCAAAGACAGAGGCCTCTGATGATGCCATGATCTATAGCTTGATCTCCAGAATGGTGAGAAAATAAAATTCCATGGCTTAAGCCACTCAGCGTGTGATGTTCTGTTATGGCAGCCCTAGAACACTAACGTGCTAACTGAATCCTGGGCTCCCGCTTGCATCATGTTTGAGGTCTTCTCCTTTTCTATCTAGTCAAAAATAGTATTTTAAAGAATGAAGCTCACTTCTCCTCATTTCCATGCCTCATAAAATTGTGTGCAATGTCTAAAACAAAAGCATCTTTTTGTACATGTCGCACATGTGCACATACTAGGATCAATGACAGAAGAAACCATTTCATGGACCCAATTAAGGTCTTAAATGAACCATTTTTAGAAAAATAGCCATTAAGAACTTTAAAACAGTCTTCCCCCAATAAGATGAAAAGAGTTTCAATGTATTACAGCATCTGTTTGCAACATGTCAGAGTTGGCAGACAGGTTAGTCTATAATCAGAAGAGGCTTTCAGTTTGGAAGCAGGAAATGTAATATTCCTCAATATTTTACCTGATTAAGTGCTTAAATTCAGTAGGCTTGAAGATACAAGCAAAATTTGTGAATATGTGATCTTGTGATTAAATATCTCCTGTGTCTAACCCCAAATCCTTACTAATTCCCTATACACATTTTTTCCTTAGTCTTTTATGCAGTCTTAGGTAAGACCTAATTTGTGATATGACATTACCCTGTTAACATATTCTGAAAACAAAGGAAATCATTATATCAAAATTAGAATTAGTTGTCTCTACTAATATATATTTCCATTAACATTTATTCAGAAAATTTCAAAAAGAGTGAGATATATATTGCATTTGTTAAAGTGACATTTTGTACATTAAAAGATATTTACAGTATAAAATCATAGACTACATTTAAAGAAAAAAATTGCCAAAAAACTAAGTTGAAATATCTGAAGTCAGGTTCTATTTGTAATAGTTTTTCAAGTGAAAACAGTTTCCTTTTGGAGCTTTGCATATAATATTTTATTTTAGACTCCTAGCAAAATGCCAGGCCCACAGTAAACAATCAGTATATATACAGTCATGTGCCATATAAGGATGTTTCTGTCAGTGATGAACTGCATATATGATGGTGGTCCCATAAGATTATAATGGAGCTAAAATTTACTGTAACCTAGTGATATTATAGCCATCTAAATACCATAGTGCAATAACTTTTTTTTGTATATTTAGTGTAGCCTAAGTGTACAGTATTTATAAAGTCTAAAGTAGGGTACAGGAATATCCTAGTCCTTCACATTCAATCACCACTCATTCACTGACTCACCTATGATGGTAAATGTCCTGTCCAAGAGTACCATTTTTTATCTTTTACAGTACCTTTTCTATGTTTAGATATGTTTAGATACACAAATCCTTACCATTGTGTTACAATTGCCTACAGTATTCAGCACAATAACATGCTGTACAGGTTTTTAGTCTAGGAACAACTGGCTATATCATATAGCCTAGGTGTGTAGTAGGCTATACAATCTAGGTTTGTGTAAGTACACTCTCTGATGTTCGCACAACAATGAAATCACCTAAGGAAGTGTTTCTCAGAATGTACCTCCGCTGTTAAGCAATTGCAAGATTGTAGTTGAATAAATGAATGAATACAGTAATACTGTAAATATTTTAGAAGGAAATCTCCATGTGACAAATAATTAGGTACTCCTTTGAAATCCATTAATTATAGCATAAAATTTGAAATATTGATAATAAAATTATTATTTTTGTACTGATACTAAAAGGACACTTAAGTGAGCAATAAATCGTTTGTATCACTTCCAGAATGAATCTACTACATTCCCAATGACACATTACCATTTATTTATGTGGCATTGCTCACCAAAATTAATACCTTAGGGACTCCATAATACAATGCCCTAAATCTAGTTTGTGTTTGGTAGATAATGGTTGAATGAATTAACGAATAAATGTCTAGGTGAATACTTTTTACAACTCCCTTTTAAAGTTTTAAATTTCTTACACAGAAGCTATATGAAGACAGCTTAATTCAGTCCCCTTGATATATGAGGAAATCAATCTGTTGATCTTAAAGAAAATATTATGGACAGAAATCCACAACACCAAAGTATATAAAATTTCTATAACAAACTAAAATTCTGACATGTAACAACCTTTTTAACTTTTAGGCAAACGAGTTTTATCAGCTAGTTGCAAAGGATTCTAAGAGACAATTGCTATATCTGAAATATTACTAGTGTATTATGCATTCAACTTCTTTTTAATATCTCTTTTAAAGTGCAATTCTGTTCACTTAGGTACTATTCAGACTATATTTTTTTAAAATAATTTTGAAAATGTATTCTTAGATTTCAGAAAGAACTGAAAGATCCTCTCTAGACCTCAGGAGACAATTTCCCTTTCTAGGACACAAACTATTCACATTTGGCTTTACAAGTTGTATTTCAGGTCATATCTTTTGTTGAGAAGTGGGTGAAGAATGCTGCCTTTTCCTTAAGCAATGCCTATCTTTCTCTTGCCCTAAGTTTCTCATGAGAATATAACCTACTACCTGGCATTTTGTGTATAATCAAGAAACAGGTTTTCCAAATTCTAATACAAACAAATATAATTCTGTTTCTGCAGCTGATTAACACAAATGTTTCTGAACTGCTAATGCTAACACGGATATAAAGTTGGAAAAGTCAATTTGTAGGCCCAGGCATGGAAGTTCTGTATTCTGCGGTCCACTGTCTGTTCAGAGATTCAGCTGCTGCCAGTGATAAAATAGATGAATATTTATAACCTCATTTACCAAATCATTCACAGACATTATAACCAAATAAGACTAGAACAAATTGTTGGAGCTTCACTCTGATATCCTACATGAATTATTTAAGAATCTTCACAACCTGAATTGTTGTATTTTAACAGTCCATGTTTTATAAAAGTTATAAACACTGTGACTCCATTCTAATCTTACCATTCAAACATTTTCTAAGGTACATATACACAATGAATTGCCTTATTCTTCAATTTCCACTCAAGTTTCCCTGCTCAAAATCATTCGCATTCATTGTTCTGTAAATTATTTCTCAAATGAAGTGGTTATTGTTGGAATTTTAAAAGGCAACTTAGAAAGTAAAATATAGTCATATATTATGGTTAAATCCCTATCCAGCTTTAATTTTATCTTATTCATTTGGTAAACGTATCACCTGAAGACAACTTACATGTTCTCAAAGCTAAGTCATTAAAATTATCACTGAACTATGATTATTATATTACTCAAACTATTCACATTTGATAATTTGAAAATAAGATGTTGTGAAGTGGCCTAGTTTGTATGACCCAACTTACCCCATTATAATGTGGAGAATTAATATCAAGCACAAAACTACAGCTTATTTTCTTCCTTAATACCAGTAAAAAAGTTTAATTATATCTTGATATTCAATAAATGACTAAAATCCCATCTGCATGGCACAAAACAAATTTGACTCCAGAATTTGTAAAATTTAAGATGTATTGACATATTATTAGTTATGTTTACTGCATGTAACTAAAGGAGTTAATTACTGGTCTCAAATGATAGTCAGCAAGTTCTGGTTCTTTAATCTGAAAAGCACTGTTACTAATTTTTAACAGTCTATTAGAGGAAAATTAGTTCTTTGTCTACCAAGTGTTACTATTTCTCATTTTAACAA
Source organism: Cynocephalus volans (assembly GCF_027409185.1). Lineage (NCBI taxonomy): Eukaryota > Metazoa > Chordata > Mammalia > Dermoptera > Cynocephalidae > Cynocephalus > Cynocephalus volans. Next base: position 19,267,450 of record NC_084466.1, read on the forward strand.
TTCCATTTTAAAATATCACGCTGAATACTCAAAAGGTTGGGCTTTTCCATTCATATTTCTTTCCAAATGATATGATATTCTAGGCAAAATTAACTTTAGAATCTAACAAATAATATCAACAGATTTGCTCAGGCTCAAGAAAAAAAGAAATAATGTGAGTAAGTATTTAAATCACCCATTGGATCTTCCTCAAGAATTCTAACGATGGTTGTATTACTTTTACACTGATCCATTTCCAGTCATATGTTTTAGCTTCAGATCTCTGTGTAAGAGTGCACATAGACTCTGAAGCCATATTTGACACGTCATATTATCATTTGCCTTAAATTTTAGTTGTTTCAGAAAGAAAGTTATTATTTTGTGTTTTCTAGACAATGCCTTCACTGTCTCGGAGGAGGGTGGGTGGGACAGAAAAACAAACAGAAGATTTGATCATGAAATCAATTTTTAATAACCTAACTGAGTTAAAAAACTGAGTAAAAGAGAATGCACAGAGATTTAGGGTCTACAGTTGGGTAGAACTTTCTTCCCCTACCCTGAAGTTTCCTGTGGAGACAGACACTCATGTTAGAACAAGCCTAGGCCAGGCCTCTCTTACCCCTTCAGGCTCCTCTACCTAGGGAAGGAGGAGCTATTATCAGAAGTAGTGAATGAGGGGGAAGGAAACAAGCTTGCAACACAAACTCTTCCTTTCCCTTGAATGAATTTGCTTTCTGTTTTGCTTTTTGCCCAGAGAGAAAAAGGCAGAGCACTCAGATTGTCCACATGTGCCATTAACTATGGGTGCAAGTCTATTAAGTTCTCATGGAAATTGGCAGCGAGATCTTTCGATCTCAGATCTAAATGCGGATCTACAATCAGCTTTAATCTTCATTTGTCACTTTAATCTCCATTTATCTGTCTTTATACTGTTTCTCATTTGGTGCCAAACTATGGAAACAAAGGAGAGGATGTGTTATTGTTGACTCCGTAAAATCCAAAAGTTTATATATGACTCTGGGGGGGATATTCACTTGGAGCTTACTTCTTTTTCAGGGAAATACACAAACAAAGAAATTTTGAAAGTAGACAAATGTGAAAATGCTATGATAGAGATATAACATAATGGGAGCCTGGTAAAGGCAGAAGGGGGATCTAAATAAGGGATTCTGGAAAAGCTTCAGTGAGAACTATAAGTAGAACTTGAAAGCATTTTAAATTTGAAAAGCATTTCACAGAGAAGAGGAGAGAAAAATGTTCCAGGTGTACAGAAATAAAATAATTTTTAATCCTCTGTTAAATGGGGTTAAAAAAATTAAAAAGCATATTGCCTTACAATGCATTCTATCTGATTGGTCCCCTGATTTGATATAAATTTTATCTACATAGCTATAAAGACATACATATATGATCATATGTGTATGCGTGTGTGTATATATTCTCATACATGTAAACCCTCAGAAAAAGCCCTGGTGGGAAACATACCACGTTTAACTGAGGAGAAGACACAAGATTGCAGGTGGCTGGGAAGACTTCTAACATTTACTCATACCTCTGGCATCATATACCACACATACTTCTACATAGTGGGCTTGTGTTCATGTATTAACTAGTTATTTAATTGAAATAAAGAGAGAAACAGAGAAAGAAAGAAAAGAGCGAGAAGGGAAGGGAGATTTATGAGAAACACATTACAATAGAATTACACAAGCCTTAATTCTTTACTTAGAAGTTACTCTAAGATAATAACATGTCAATGGGACATCTTTATGACAATCAAATACTTACTATATTCATAAATAAAACATAGAAGTCAATACCCAAATTTTCAACCAACAGAGTGAAAGATGTCATATAGATACTCATTTCAAAAAGCATAGGACTTATATGTCTCTGTTAATACATCAAAATTTAATTTTACTGTCTTTTCACTGATAGAACCCTGACTAAATCAATAAATATTGCATTAGATTATTTCCAAACTTGTGACATGCCTCCTATTATTGATCGAGTATACAATCACTCAGAAAATAATATTGCTAACAAAAAGTATCTACTCTTTAGGGTAAAATATGTAATTCCAAACCTATTTTTAGCTCACTTCCTGTTTAAGGGTAAAACATTAACTTATTTTATATGTTTTGTAAATTTACTAATTGTTATCTTATTTGTTTCAACTAAGTTTGATTATGACAACTGCTACTAATGAGCCCCCAAAATACATTAAAAGGGGAAAAAAGGCTCTGATCCCAGCAAAGAGGTCAAAGGAGGCTTCCCAGAGGACAGGCGGCTTGAGCTGAAATCTGAGGGATGCACAGGAGGTAGCTGGTTGAAAGGTGGGGAGGCAAAAAGACAGCAGGTAGGTGGAACCTGGGACAGATATGATCAAGTTCCAGAGAAATCACTCTGGTCCATAGGTTGGGAGTGGAGAATGCCAGACAAGGAAGGTCCTGAGGGCCACATTAAGCAATTTTATCATCTTTCTAGAAGCAGTAGAAGACACTGCAGTGTTTGAACCAAAGGAGAGGCATTTTGAAAGGACCTGTCTGGTTTCAATTCTTATCAAGCAACTTCCTATCCATGTCCTTCCAAGTAAGACGAATTTTGCTGCTGCAAATGACACTGACACAAACAGCCAAAATGCTTCGATGAAGCATTCCACTACTCTCTTTCTCAAATTCATTTAAAAATTGGTCTTTATGTAGCCAGAATCAGAAAGGCTGTATCCACGCACCTCATCCATGCTAGACCTTCCTGCAGGTAGGATCCCTACTTGCCAGTTTATTGTCATATTCTTAGGCACCCGGAGTAGTATCAGGCTTATAGTAAGTTTTCTTACTGACTGAGACCTCTAAAATTCACATTTTATTATTCTAAATGGAGAATATCTGACACTTATTTCTATAATTCTACTTTGTATGTTGTCCATATGAACCGCACAGAGTTTTTGATACAGATCAGCATACCATAACATATGGGCAGAACCAGTCTTGGGTGAATGGCACTGGGAAGTCTGCTTTCTATGAACTGCATACGCACCAACTGCCCACGTGAGTACTGGTATATGTTCAACAATGCATAAATTTACTTTTCAAATAATCCTTTTATAATTCTTTTTCCCTACAGAAATGCACATAACCCACCTTAACATATCTTTTCTAATACCTAAAATGATAAAAATGAGCCCTGAGAAAACTATACACATATAGATCATTTATTTTTAGGCCAAAATGGATACAAGCTAAATTAAGGTGCTAGTTACTAAGGTTACAAAGAATGAGTGAATAAAGTAAGACAGGATTTCACTTTGTCTTATCAACAAATACAAAAAAACATGCTCAATAATATATGTCTACAGAAAAATCTATAAAAACACATTTTTCCCCAAGAGCTATATATCTGCTAATCTAAGTACACTTATTTTTTTTCTTTTTCATCTGTTGTATAAAAACCCTTACCCTAAACAAGTATAAGAACTCTGTCCCTTCAAGACAGTGAAAATTTAGGTGTATAATCTAATAAACTGTTAATTAGGACAGGGCACATTGGGCTTTATAAAAGTAGTAGACAATGTTTTAATAATATTTTGCTTCTTTTCCAAATTCCAAAGACCATCCAGAATATTTCAGTCCTAAAATTCTGAAATTAGGCATTGAAAATCTTTATACTGATTAAAAATAATATCACACATTTGTGCAGCTCTTTATAATTCACAAAGTGCTTTCATTTACATTAGATCATTTAGAAATAAAAGATCAAAGTTAAGGGCATAAGAATTGGAAGTTTTTAGCCTGGAAAATGAAAGAGTACCTGTCATATGAATCTTCAGATACATAAAGGGATTTTTAAAAACAATCATCAGAATAAAATGATAGAAGAAAAAAACTGGCAGGAATTTCTTTATGAAGAATTCAAGTCTACAGTAAAAAATTGTTCTTTTTTTGTTTTTAAGAAATGTATTTATTTTTTAATTGAAACGTATTGATTGTACATATTCATGGGGTACAGTTATTTTCAATACATGTACACAATGTGTAATGATTAGATCAGAGTAGATGAAAAATTCATCATCATAAAAATTTATCGTTTCTTAATGATGACAGCATTTGAGCTTCTCTATTCTAGCTATTTGAGAACATACAATAAATTATTATTAACGATAGATGCCTAGCACTATTGTACCCAACTAGAACTTATTTTTCTTATCTAGTTGCAGTTTTGTGTCCATCAACCAACTTTTCCCTATGTCTTCTCCTCCCTCACCTTCCCATTCTCTGGAAACCACAACTCTACTCTTCTGTAGTAAAATAATATTCTGTTGAAAACTATAATAAGTGATCCAAGAGATCAAGGTGGAAGTTGCAATGCCTGACCTGGTATCACGTCTTATTGGAAGAGCTCATATCGGTTCCATCTTAAATCTCCTTTTGAGAGAATATCACATTCCTACAAATTTTTATTCTTAAAGCTGGAATGAAATAGGATGTAACAAATTTGAATCCATCAGTACTCTAAGAAATATGACTCCTTCATATTCCCAAAGATCTAACATGTAAACCTCTATATTTTAATACTTCAATATCACTATTAAAAGAAACTAGCACAGCTGGCTTTCATTATTAGTGAACTATCATTACTCCAGTTTAATTTGGGTTCTACCAGTTATTTTCTTTATAGATCAGTAAGTCATAAATTAAAATAGCTGTCATAGTCTGTAATCTCTTTCACATCGAGAAAACATGTGTCTCGGTTCATTTATATGCAGGAATTCTAAGTCGTCATTTCTTTGTGCCTCTTGAGTAATACATGACAGAATACAGAATAATAAATCACATTTTACTACTTATAGAATGGCAAAAGCCACAAGGCTATATATAATTCTCTATTACTTCTGCCTTCCATAAATGATATTTACCAGCAGAGCTCTAACTCTGACATTTAATCTCCTTAAAATCTGATCAAGTTATTAACATTAACTATATTTAACTGGGTAACAGTCATTTTTCCTTGTTTCAACACTGAGGGAAAAGCTTAACACATCCTCCATATATTACATAATCTGCATGCCCTAAAGCCCTCAGTTTCTATATTCAGATTTAAAGTACGTAAAACACAGGCTATGCTGAACCAAGGAAATTCAAATATTGACTCCTATGAATCCTAACATCATTAATTCCCGTTCTTCCTCTTATATGAGGGCACTGGGTCATGTGATCGGAAACACCCTTCTACCTTTAAAGTGTGTGTTTTATTAATTTCATAGCAGCATTTCTGCCAGTTTTTTTTTATTCTTACAATTAAATATTTGGTGACCATTTTGCTTGTGAGGGTCATGAGCTACAACCATGAAGACTGGCAGATCATGCTGCTAGTATATCTATAATGTATCATTTGCAAGAGATTTTTCTGGTATGAAAATATTCATAAACAACCAGAAATTATACACAAATTAAAAACCAACTATTATGATACATATATACATTATTTGTACCTGTGATAAGTAAAATTAATCTACAAAGCATTAATAAGGCTTTAGTGGTAAAGTAAAGCAGAACTAATTCTTATTTTTTCCTGCTTATTGGAAAACAGAGATTATAAATATAAACAAATCAATTTTAATATTTCTCAAGGTTTCTTCATTTTTAGATAGATTATTGATTATACATACACATGTATATTGGTGGACTGGTAATTGTTTAACAATCAGCTTTCTAGGAAATAAGGCCCTGATTTTAGTGTTTGCCAATTTCTGTGGTATAAGTATACCTACCTTGGCTGATTTCAAGCTACAACAGTGAGGACAACCACCTTCCAAAATGCCTGAAAATTCAAAAGTTAGCCCTTCTGAGAAATTAAAAGCTGGCTCCAGCACACGAATGTATGTACATTTGAAATAAATGTATACACATGCAGATACCAGTTTACTCATGTGTACAAATATTGATATTTACATATGTGTGTGTTGTATATTAGACACACCAAAAGGAAACTTAACTATAGTTCTTAATAAACAAATCAATTTCTTCAAAGTTTATGGCAGTTCTTTCTAAAGGTCAGAATTTCACTTTACATCCCTTATCTTTCCAACTGCATATCTTATTATAATTGCCTGAGGTCCCTTATAGAGTAACATGAACGGTTTTGAAATGCATCAGCATTTAAGCATATAATTAGTGACAGCCATATATTTAGTGTCTAAAAGAAAGCAGGCCAGATTTAAGAACTTAGACAGCAGACATCTAAGAAATTTCACAATCTGATCTTACCATCCTTCATGAAGTTCTTGTAAGAATGTGTGTTTGTGAGTGAAGACTGGGCTTACTTAGGTAGAGACTTACACATTCTCTTGCAAATACAGAGATAAAACACATAGTTTTCAGAATACCACTAACCTCACATATTTAATGAGTCTAGTTTCATCTACCACAACTTTCTTCTGCAATGGCACATAATCTCTAAGGAGAAAAGGTGCCTGAGTAAATCCCCAAAACTCCATCCATCCACCCATCCCATCCATCCACCATCCAATTCATCTGAAGTTGGAAAGCTCAGACTCTGAACAGCTGCTAAGGACCCTAGTAACAAATTAGCAATGAGCCAGCATCAAGCGGGGCTGGATGAGGAGCTACAGAAATAGCACAGCTCCATCCATACCTACCAGCACTGCATAGCACCATCTCGGGTTGTGCAACCTGGTGACTCTGAGTGCTCTCATCTCTCATCTGCGGCTGTGGTGAGAATAAACTGGCACAACCAACATAATGAGAAATGTGGCAATGTCAATCAAAATGTTCAATGCCTGTAACTTTTTCCCCAGCAATTTCATTCCAGGAATTTATTTTAGAGATAAACTCAAACATTTGTGAAAATGTGTGCATCTAAGGACATTCACTATAGTATATTGCTTATAATAACAAAAATGAAACAACCTAGATGTCTAAGAATAGGCCACTAGCTAAATCAAAGGTGGGAAATCTGCACAGTCGATAAAATGCAGCCTCTTGGAAAAAAATGACGCAAGTTCTTATGCACTTAAATGAGATAAATTTCAAAACAAATTGTTAAGTAAAAAAAAATAACATAAAAAATGTACAGGATATGGTACCATCTGGGTTAATATATAAAATGTAAATATTGGTGTATATGTAATGTAAACTATCAGTGGAAGGATCACAATTGCCCATAATATGATTCCTCTGAAGAGGCTAATTCTTTTGTATCACTGAAATATTTTTGTATTAGCAATTTATAAATAAAATTTTAAAAATGAAAGCATATGGAAGGATTTGTCATTAAGCGTCAATTGTTCAAATTTTAATTAACTTTAGGCCTTTATCACATTTCTTTTTCACAAGACAAGTGTAACCTGGCATGAAAGGATACACATTTTCACCCATTTTTAAAAGTGCTCTCTCCTCCCCATCCTGTTTTTGGAAACTTTCTTCCTTTCCTCTGCTGAAGAGACATCTGAAGCCATTATCCCCGAAGGAATTGCCACTATAGTCTCCTGAAGTCTGGACCTGAGACAGGCAAATGTTATTTTAGGCTTGAGGAAAAGTCTAGAAGTTGAGAAAAAGTAGTGAGGAGAGTGGGAAGGACCAGGAATGTTCCCCAAAGAGTGAAATGCTGAGGGTTGAGGTGATATTTCCTGTATACTCATCAATATGTTACATTCTTATGATCAGAATGTATGTATCCTGACTCTAACATCAACACTCACATTGATGGCTTCACGTCAGAAAAATATAATATATGCAAATGTGAAAATGCACACACAGAAAAAAGAAGAGGACATAAATGTGAATGATGCTAGAAAGACCAACATTACTTCATCTTTATTAATCTTCTTTAGCCCAGAAACATTTGCCTGTCCTCAACATTTTTCACTAAACCACAGACTGACACCTCCTAAGTGAACATATAGTTAAATCCAACAGTTAAGAAGCTTATCTATTTGTCCAACCCAGGGCAAAGTACATGTAAAACAAATAAAACTGCATAAACCTATTCCTGGAGGACCTTAAAATCTCCATAGAGCAACCACGTTTCTCAAGGGATTGGGGAGTGGTGGGTTCACACTCAATTTCCCTAGGAATAGGGAAGCTCTTTTTCTTTTCATTCTCTTTTGTTGTTATTGTTCAAAGAAATTACAAAATATACTTATCTAGAAGAGACACTTACATACAGTATCTTTCTTATATCTTATAATATTAAAAAGCAATATGCATGCTGCATCTAAAACCCACTGTTTCACATAAATACCACAGGAAAAAGTACTAGTACAGAAAGCTGAACTCATTGTCAAAGCATAGTGGATGCTCATGTCATTCTTAGAAATTAATTGCTAAGAAGTATTATTTTTAGAAAATAGAAAGCCTGTGAAAACCTTAAAGAGTGGCCATTCTTTGAATTTGGAACAATTGATTTGAAAAATCTCAATGTTTCCTACCCTGAAGGACCATTCAGTAATCACTCTGACTTCTTCCCACCTCTGGCTTCCTGGGCCCTTCTCCTCAAGCGGCCTTCTCCCTAACTGCCCACACCTGCTAAAATTGGCTTTGTGGGAGAAACAAAGCATGCTCAGTACCTAATATAGGTTTCAGAAGGGAAATCGAAGACATGGTAATATCTCTTGGCCTTGGGTCTGCAGGAGTAAGAGCTTTCACTTTCCTTCTGGAAAAATTATCTGCTGTTAGTGAAGAAATTTGTTTTGCATATCAAAGACGGTTGGGAAAGGTGTCTGACTCTAAGCATGAAAAAGAAAGGTGCATCCCCACATAACATTACTATACATAATTCAGTGCTAGGCTCATACTGAACTACAAAGAAAATGAAAGGACAAATGATAAAATTATATTTTTATCTTGATGACTATTGCAGTACTTGAAACATTGTTTTCCCAAAATTCTTTTTGATGCCCTTGTTTTCTAGTGCCCTAAGCACATTCCTGACCTGCCTGTTGTATAATCTTGCACTGGCCTTCATAATTTCCCCCAGCAGCACCATAAGAAACAGTACTAAAAACTCAAAAGCCAGAGTTTGGCCAAATCTATAATGAAATAAATTTTAAATCTTGCCTTTGATTTTGATCTAAGATGATGCTTTGACAATGTGTCCTGCATTTGATTTAAATATAACAGTGTTCTAGGTACTGATCAATATTATAAATTAAGGAAATGGGCAGTCATTTAATCTGAACAATCAAGATATTTATCTAAGAGGTGGTGATAACAAGTCCCAAAAGTGTCTACTAATCAAAGATATGTATATGAACCCTTTCTATGCTTAAACTTCAATTTCTATAGAATCTGACACTGTGGTACTTTTCCAAATATTAGGAATTGTAGATCCTTCTTAGAGAGCTCTGTTGAAATGCCAAGTTAGTGAATTCTATTAACAAAATTCAGCAAAATGAATGGTATTAATAAAGTTCTTTTAAAATGGTGGCTAAATTATAAACTAAAAACACTGAGTCCTTAGCTTATTCTCCAATTAGTAATACACTGGTATACATTGTATCTCCTCAAAAAAAAAAAAGACTTTTTACTAGTTAGTATTTACTGAAATAAAGGTCCAGTATAAAAATAAACAATCGATGATTAAGTTATATTGCTTTTTATTTCCTTAAAATGAGTTACCCAATGAAAGATTACAGTAAAAATTCGTAAGAACATTTATAATTTTGTTTCTTATTCCTCATTTAACATGTTTCATATTCTAAAACCTGCCATTCCATTCATGTTTGTACAATTCCTAGAATTAAGCCATACGAGAAAAGAGATGGTTGTCTTCTGCCCTGGAAATAATTCAATTCCCTAGAGTAATAAACTGACTCTCTGCCTTGGAAGAAGAGCTCAAAGGAAAAATAAAACAAACAAACAAAGAAACAAAACCCACAAAGAATAAAGCAAGATACAGTCCCTTAAAAGACTAAAGACTACAAATAGTCAGAAATATTGCCACACAACATAAAGCACAATAAAAATAAATTTACCCTATATGAGGATCGTATTATTACAATGTACATGGGTAGTTCAAAATGTTTGTGGAAAAATAGAATTGAACGATAACACGAATCTTTCCACAAACTTTTTGAAGTACCCTCAGACTCCTGAGAAAAAAATTAATGGTTATCCTAGGAAGCATCCAATGATACACCAATCTTTAATTATTTTCCCCTTTAACTCTCTACTTCCTTCTGTCTTTAATATAGCTCAACTCTTAGGACTCAGCTCCCTCTACAGAACTTCATGAATCAGTCCCTCACATTCCACAGACCCGCTCTGACATGAGAAGCCATGGCTTAATAGGATCCCTTTTGAATAGAACTCAATACAGTATCGGGTATGGCTTAGCTGTTAAGAATTTCACTAGCATGAATTATGAACATCAGGGGCTTAGTTGCATGTGATAGAAACCAACTATGGCTGATTAAGCAAAAAAGGATTTATTAACAGATGCCTGGGAATGACGAACTAGGATTGGAAGACAAGTAGGAATAACAGAAGAATCAGCCAAGACCATGACCAATATCAAACCACAAAGGCCACCCACAAAGGGCTCTGTTGTAGCCAGTGGGCACTTGGCACAGAGGCCCATTGCACCACTCTCAGCAATGGATGCTTGGGGACGCTGCTGGAATCTCCACTAGTGCCATTTGGCCACTGCTACCTCCAGAATGAGTTCTTCACTGTCCCTGCTTCTTTGTGTCACAAGTGGCCAGTGCAAAAACCAGAACAGAGTACACATCATTGGTCTATTATAGGTCATGTCCTGATATCCTGGATGCAAAGAAGAGTGGGAAAGCAAGCATCTGGCATTTTCAGTTTTTATAATTGTAGGTGAGTTATACCTCCCACTGAGACTCAAAAGGATGGGGATTTCTCAAACCTAGGAAGAGGGTTCAGTTTCAAACAGGCAGAATAACGACAACATAATTCTACAGACCTCTATACACGTGACTCAAAAGTCTCTAATAGTGATAAGTTATTATTTGCTCTTACTAGAAGATTCTAGAGCTATCTCAGCACTGGAATCATTTTTTGCACTTTTTATCTCCTCTTACAACTGTTCAGTGCTTTCTAAAATGTTGAAAGAATTGTGTTAAAAGATTCATAGTCCAATAATTTGAGAAAATTACCTTAACTCTTAAAAAAAGTTAATTTTCTCATTTGAAAAAGAAAAACATATAATTCACATTGATAGTAGTTAGTCAGTACCTGGGCTTTGGAATCTGCTTGGTTCATCCACCTAACCACCTGTGTCCTCGAACAAGTCAACTATGTTCTCTCTGCCTCAGTTTCCTCATATAATCATGTGAATGATTATACCTACGATGAAAATATGTTGTAAGGATTATGCAAGATACTACAAGTAAAGTGTTTAAAACAATATATGAGACCTAGAGAGAGCTCAATAAATGTTCTATTTTATTACATAATAAAGATTCACTGCTGTAACATGAAACCCGTTTTTAATAATCCCACTACAATGTCCACCGTTTATTTTTATTCCATTTCATTTCATCAAAGGGCGATCTTCAACAATATGGAAAGGTCAATAATTGGATACTTTTGTTGTAGCAAGAGAAAAGAGAGGAGACAGTCCTTTCAAAAAGATCAGTGGAATAGACCATTCCACTCACTGTAAAAGTAATAGCTTTACAACAATGAGTTTTTTTCAGAAGCAAAGTTAAAGGTAAAATACAAGGATGTGTGATCTCTCTCCCGAAAAAACTAGAGTGGGGACAATAATGTAAAATGTTTAGCTGGACCTGTTCTAAATGTAAATTTCACCCTCTGGGATACTAATTTACATGGTAGAGAAAAATCTTGAAATCAATCTCAATAGGAAATGTCTTACATGACACCTTGTACTGTGTATCTAAAGTGTGTGTTCCTTGAGGGCCACAAGTTCATGTACTTAATAAAAATCTTTCGAATTAAAAAATGGCAGTATAATGGCTGGATGTGAGCATATGCCCAATAGTATGTAGAATATCTTTAATAACAAAGAATATACATGAGTTGGTCAATATGAACATAGAGGTGGTTTTCTAGGAACCAAATGAAAGCCCAGATCATTGTCACCATATGGTCCCTACATTATATGTATATTGAATGCCTCATCTGTGCCAGGCACCAAGGACTATTCAAAGATAAATCAGACTTTGTCCTGGGTTTTAGGAGATTATGGACTAACAAGAGCCTAATCAAGTGTATCAGTCATTTATATTTTACATTTGTAATAACAAGTTAGAAAGTGATTACTCCTCCAAAATGTTTAAATAAAATATTATGAGGGGTAAGAGGAGGGAGGAATTATTATTCTTACTAAAGACATTCCTTCTTCCAAAAGAAATGATCTTTCTTGTCCATAGGAAAGTGCTTTTTAATCATAGCATCATTAGTCTCTGTCTCATTTTTCCAAATGAAACAGAGAAACTTCCTTTAGAGATTAGAAGAGTTAATTAGTATGTCTATCATGGCTGAAATAAAGAGCAACTCAAGCTTCACGTTTTAGACCTTATCAAAATTTTATTGTTATTATTTATTGTGGTGGGTAGTGAGCCCACACAAAAAAAAATACTCCCCAACCTCAAAAAACATATATTTTACACACAGGCTTATGTTTTCCAGTTTGGGAAATAGGTCTTCTGCCCAAGAAGCGGGATCCCAAGACTACATTTTCGATGTTTTTGACAGAATGTTATGTCATTAGAGATCAGGGATACCATTTAAAAAAGAAACAGCACCTTCAGTGTTACAACTATTCTGTCAGGAAATATTCAGTATTCCCTAAGGAACTATGTATATGACACCCAAAGAAATACACAAATTTAGAGATTAAACTCCATGGGGGGACACCAAACCTTTTAACCTTATTTTTAGAAAGACCACAGTAGTGCATTGGTCTTGCAGAGGGAGAGAATATTCCTTGGGCTACAAAGTGGAGTAGGGGGGGAAAAGGGGAGGGGGAGGGAGGTTGGGGATAATTGGGTGGGGGAGATAGGGTACAAATACAATTTGTGGTAATGGGTATACTGCCAGTATGAATCTGGCCCTCACAGCATGGGCACGAGGGGTGGCAATCAGCTTTGTATCTTATGAATATTCATAATACAAATAAATAAAATAAAATAAAATAAAATAAATAAATAAATAGAAATATTAATTGGTACAGATCAACTTTTAAGAAAATCTGGGGTAATGATTATTTTCTTTAAAATTCTTTCTGGAATTCACTTATTTCATCAACTGTTACATTCTGAAATACAGGTGTCTGTTTCTTAACCCATCTAGCGGACGTGCTTCAGTTTAATGCTGCCCACTTCAAGCACAAAGCTGGCGAGGCAGAGCCTGCCGTAAGAGCCGTGAATCGAAAGCACACTGGCTTCTCACCAGCTCCATAAATAAGGCTCCCTTGTGCCATGCTTTTAAATACCTTCATTTTAAAATTAGATTTTGATTTTTTTTTTCTCAGAAACAGCTAAATCTCTGTTGAGCTACCAAAACATATTTTACAACTTAGATTAGAGTGTTCTGCCTTCCTGCTTTTTTTGCAGCTGTTACTCTTAAGAGAGAATATTTTCCTTTCCAAATGCGAATGGAGGCTTTTATTTAAAGGGGGAATTTTGGTATTTATTGTCATCTGGGCATCTTCTCCTCCATTTTTTCTTATAATTCCAGAATTTGCTTAAAACATCTTCATATGCAAACTGCAACAACACAAGAGTTTAAATATTCACAGTTTCAAACATGATAGAAAACATAGAAACTAACTAAAAAATAAACCAAGTCAGATCATGGAGGGCACAAAAAGATCCAACTTGTTTTCACCTTTTCTCCATCTGGAACCACTTAATTGCACCATTTATGTAAGAAAATTAAGTAAAAGAGATTCACAACACAAACTGTTCCTTTTAGTCACCCATGATGAAAAACAGCCACACCATTAGTGTTATCGTTAATTATCAAAGTATTCATGTGTCTTTTTACACTAACATACCAACTTTAAGAGGGTAGCTATGATGACTGTGAGCCTTTAAAATACACAGCACAATCACGTGCTAATTTTCGCTAACAGAATGTTTATATACGAAGTGGTAGAATTATCATTTAAAACCACATCTTTAGCAGGGAAAAATGATCCATGATAACTGTGGGGTTTTTTCTAATATTACTCTAGAAATTTTGTTATAAATATTCCAACTATAATAATTTGGGGTTAAATGTCTTCCTTGGTAGTTACATAGAATTTCCCAAAGACCGATGCAGGTTCTGTTTACTTGAACAAAGAACATTTGACAAAGCTTTGTAAAACCAGAGCTACCCATTTCTTAGGGAGTTCATAGGGCATGGTCTTCTCTTTAACAGGAATTTAGCCTCCATATTTACTATATAATTAAGGTTCATCCACTTATATGAAAGAGCAATTACTACTATATAAGAAATAAGTTATTCTAGTGGAGAAAAAATGCAGTTCAGAATCCCCATTACAGTCTGAGCCCTCACTTCCTCTTACCTTCCCCCTCCCATGGGTCACCTTGATCTGTCTCCTGTCCTCTCAGCACCCAGTGTCTTTATCATTCCAATCCCCACATCATACTGAAATTACTTACCTATATGTCTGCTATGGGTCAAATGTGTTCCCCAAAAGTTCATGTATTAGAAACTTGATCTCTACTATAAGTGTTAAGAGGTGGGAAATCCAATTATGGTGTTTGAAAGGTGGAGCCTTTAAGAGGTGATTAGATTGTGAGGACTGTGCCCTTGTGAATAGACTGAACCATTCATGGAGTAATGGGCATGGTTATGATGGCTCTATAAGGAGAACCAATGAGAAGTTTAGCTCTTTCTTGCTCAGCCCACTCTTGCCATGTGATACTCTGCATTGCTATAGAAAGTCACCACCAAAATGAAGGTCCTCATGGTCCCAGTCTCTGAAACTGCATGAAATAAATTTAATTCCTTTATAAATTACCCAGTGTCAGGTATTTTGCTATAAGCAACAGAAATGAACTAATACAATGTCTGTCTTCACTATTCTATGTGCACCTCAAGGGCAAGGAAACTGTGAATGCTGTTCTTCTAACCAAGCAATTAAAAATAAACTTTTACTGACCATACTGACATAAGTTTGAAAGCCTAAGTAGAAAACAGCTTCAAATGGAATTCACAAAATTACAAGTGGTTCCTGTGCACATTCCAACAGCAGAATTTATTATTCAAAGCCTCCATAGTAAATAGATCATTCCAAAGGCAGTACAATTTGATTGCTTTATCTAGGCCTGACTTTTTAAGCTAACTTTCCTCTCTATCAACTTCTTTATCTCCCCGGAAATGTCACTGCCATTTAAGGTACTCTTTACATTTAACTTCTCTAATCTTTTCAGGTATTTGAAAATTTTTGTCAATGATAGCTAAAATATGCCACATTTTGAAAAAACATTTTGATAGACATATACCTATATACAGCAGTGCTACTTTGGGAGAAATGTTATGCTTTAAAATAAAATGAAAGTAGCAAAATGCATGTTCCACACAGTAAACTCTGGAGGCCTATACTTTCACAAACTGATTTCTACTGGCTTAAGCTAATTTAGCTTATCAGCTGCTATCTTTCAATGAAAATATAAGGGTGTCTTTATATTATAGCATTTAATTTTGATTTAACTGAAAGTTGCCTGAAAGGCCTGCCTGGCAAAAATAACAAATAATTAAAACAAAAAGCAGGTTATATTTTCAGCCAGAGGAAAGAAAGTGACATACAGAAACAACCTAATTGGTTACAGTTCAGCACTGGCCTTTTATGGGCATTTTGTGATCATCTGGCAGCCTGTGATTGGCAGAAGCCTGGCTGTCATGATTGGCTGAATGCAAAAGAAGTGGTTGAGTTCAAAACGAGTGTGGTTGAATGTAAAAGTTCAGCAAAAGTTCGAAGTGTTGCTAGCTAAGATGTGCCTGAAGGTTAAGCTGAGTTGGCCTCTTGGCTCTATTTTAGGTGTCTCAACCAAATCAATGCTATTTTCTTTGTCACTGGGTTGGATTTTACTTGGTAGAGAAAAGTAAGGAGGACAGACCAGCATTGTCATGAGCATGAGCAAATGAAATGAATTAGGAAGAAAATTTAAGCTTAGTGAAAAAGTTTTTATCTTATAGAAATTTCTAGAAGATGAATGCTTGGAAGGAAGTTTGAATTCTTAATGTCAAACCAAGATGATTAAAATTTATTCTCAAGCCATTGGAGAATGAAGTGAACTCTTGATAGTCGAAGGCTTAAACTTTAGGAAGGTGACCCTAAGTGTGGTCCAGGGACCAGCAGCACCAGCATCCCCTGGGAACTTGTTAGAAACATAAATTCGGGGGCCCCATTTCAGATCTACTCAATCAAAAACTCCCAGGTTGGGACCCAGCAGTCCATGTTTGAATAAGGCTTCTGGGTGATTCTGATGAACACTCAAGTTTGAGAACCACTGGTTTAAACAAATTAAAACAATCAAAGCAATGTATCAGAAAGATCATTCTGCTGACATTACGTAAACACAACAGAAACCCGTGAAAATGTCACGAGAGAGAAGTTTCAGTACTATTTCCAAATAGAAGACCAAAAAGAAGAGAATGTTTTTAGAAGATTTGCTATTTGACATTTAACAGCATTTCAAGACCACCTTTTAAAGTTCTATTAGAGGTTCTCTCAGAAGTACATCATAAAAGAAAATTAAAAATGACTAAGTCTAGTGTGGGGATTACAGCCTACTAGGTTTTCTGGCCTTCTCTGAACAAGAAATAGGAAGATTTCTCATCACCACACATATGTCAGGTGGGAACTGGGAAAAAGAGAACTAACATTTACTTTGAGACCTCTTTTGTCAGGCTGTTCACATCCATTATACCATTTAATCCTCACCAAAAAAAAAAAAAAAAAATGTTAGCATCAGGCAGTATTATTCCCCTTATATACAGGTAAGAAAACCGGATTTCAAAGAGGTGAGAAAACTTTAAAATAGCCAACTCGTAAGCACAAAACAAGGAATTAAGTCCTTTTACTTATGATAGCATCTACCAGGATGCTAAAAGATTCCCATATAAAGAATTCATATTATTCCCAGTTTACTTGATTTTGGAGAGATTCTGCAGAAGTTTTCATATTGCTTGTGTAAGGGGGATAATATTTTGCAAAAACTTAGCCAGTTCCATTTTGTTTTGCCCTTAAATCATTGCTTCCTCATAGGCTTCCACCTCTGAATGCAAGAAGGTCTGTTACATGACCTCTTTAAGAAACAAAAGTCTCTACATCTGGCTGAAGGGTCCAGCCAGAAAGAGAAAAGTTACCAAACCCATCTCCACCCAATGGGTCTGTGGGTAGAAGGAAGGTGCAAGGAAGATAGTAGTTTGCCATGTCTCCCAGTTTCTCCTCTCTGAGTTTGCTTCAATATGGGGAAGCCAATAAAAAAGCAGGATTTCTTACCCAAATTCTGTTCAGGACTCTGTGAAGTGATCGCCTGGTGGGCTAGCTGGCACAATTTTAGGGTAAACTGGGGCACAGAGTACTCTCAGTGAGGACTATGTCTACACCTGAGTGGTACAGGTCTGGCCCAGCAGTTTCTGGAGCCCTCCAAGGAATAGCTGCAAACAAGAAGGCTTACCACGATGCCACCATTCCAGCTGATAAAAGCTGGAGGTGGGCCAGCAGTCAAGTGAGTGACAAGCCAGTGACTCAGGAGGCCTCAGGGCCAGAAAGACCACATGAGGGTGAATACCGCAGAGAAGGGGGCTACCTAACTCATCCTCTCCAAGTTGAAAAAGATGAGATCACAGAATACACCAACCCCAGACATGCAGACCAGAAGAACCTTGGACATGGTAGGAGCCCAAGGAACCTCAGTCTCCCTTCATTGCAATGAGTCACTCCCTTGTCAGTCCCTAACCCCATCTAAGAGATTGCTGTTCTCATCTACCATGTGTTAATTGACAGATGTGTATATGGCTGTTATTGTACTGTACATCAGGCACTATTCTAAGCTTTGTAGATATTAATTCATTTAATACAATCACAATGATGAAAGAGGTAAGGACTGCTATTTTTATCTCTGCTTAAAGATTAAAAAAACAGAGAAGTCCTGAAAAGGCTAAGCAGAGGAGCCAGGAGTGAAAGGAAGTCTCTGCTTAACCCCTACACTAGGGCGAGTACCCTACACGATTATTCCTACCGAGAAAGGCTACACCGATCAGACTACACTTTCCACTAGATCAGACTGAAACATTTTTTCCTGTTCCCATCAGGTGGGAGATCCTAAGGAAAACCAGATGGTTTACGTAAGTGAAGAAGGAAGCCAGGAGAAGGAAGAAAACAAAAGGAGGTGGAGGGAGAGGAAATGGCAGCCTTTGCACACTGGACTTGGCGATGTGTAGAGTTTTCGACTCTGAGAACAAACAGTTGTGAAGTTCATGTACTTCCTAAAGGTGCTTTCAAAAGCTCATAAAACAAGCGAGTTCCTGGAGCAAGGAAGGCTGACCCACCCATACTGCTAGTTTTCTCTTACCTCTCCTAGCTACCCCTGGAAATCAGAAGACATACTATTTCTCTCATTTTTAAAGTGGAAAACTTCCAATTTGACCAGTGTTCTTCAGTTACGTTTAATTTTTTTTTCCTCCCCAACATCCACAAGACTGAAATACCAACCTTGTTCAACAGACCAAGTCTTACCTTAAAGGCCTTCAAGATCACTGTATCAGGAGCACATAGCACATATTTCACAGCTGTGACCGACAGAGGACAAAACTAAGACTCAAAACAACAGAAAAGGAAACCGAAGGTAGACTTGGTATCACTCGAAAAGTTACATGTACAATTGTCAGAAATACACTGCAATTTTTAGGATTAAAATGATCTGATTGAAAGTATTAAGAGTTTTTGAGGCTTCACGACGTTCCATTAATTATTTTTTCTCTAATGTGATATTACCAAATGGGGCCACTATGAATGGTAAAAATACATCCTCAATGATCGCAGCTCCAGATCGGTGGTAATACAAGACAGACAGCCCGATAAGGTGGCAGATTTATGGCACTGATAATACTTTGTATTTACCTGAGATGTTTCAGTTTTTCAAATCTAACATGCCATTGAGTAGGTCCTAGGATATGGTGTTAGTATAATGTCTGTAAAAAATAATTCTTTCAGGGAGGGGAAAAAAAGAACAGTGCTTTCAATGTTCAGTATCCTTTACATCTGCTGCTCAGCTGGAAACACTGTTAAAAGGCCATTAGAACCTTAAGGTAACAGACCTCCAATGCTATCAAAGCCGTGGAGCAATTTGCTGTTTGTGTTAGGAGGATCAGCCCCAGCCACTTCCTTTTCATGGGCTGAAAACAGCTCTGTCATGAGCCGTGAAAATCAATTCCACAGTAACCAGGCTGAAATGTGGCTTGAGGTGCTGCACCTACAGGCTGACGCTGTACGGCAGAGCCTCCTTCTGGGCATGCACGGCACCTTCCAGAAGTCCCAGCCAGCAGCTCCCAGCAGTGCCTGCGAGCTAATGAGCAGCTCAGTCCTTCTAGAAACCTTCAGGCTTATCTCTTAGGACACTGGTTCTCTCTAATGCTTAATTAGGTTAAAATCAGAATTGTCACCCTGAATGAAGATAGCTTTAGGAAATGTTGGACTGGGAAAAGGCTGCTCGTACTTATTTGTATTCCATCTTTCTATTTTGTCCTGATTATAGTAATTGTCAGAGAGGCTCATTTTTTTTTTTTTTTTCTAAATAATACAGTGTCAAGGCCTTTTAAAAAGTAGAACATTTTTAAACTTTTTTTTCAAATATAAGGTCATACTTTTGAAAATAAATATTCAGGGGAATAACAGTTTTCTCAAGAGTTGTACTGTATAAACTAATGGTTAAAAAGGCTGAAATTCATTTTTAGATATGTTGTAGGTTTGTTCGGTTATAGAAAATTGTAATTCCGTTTATAAAATGCAATCTTGGATACCCCATAGATTTGAGGTCATTCTAACCTATATTTCTATATGGAGTCAACCTTTTGTCAAACTGAAAACTTCTGTATAATCTGCTAAGCACGTTACGGGAAAGAATAAATTGCCACTCTTAAATCATGGAGATCAGTTTATGTTTATGCATGTAACTTCTTATATTAAATTACTTATCTTTACATCAATGACTCAGACTGAGAAACTGATTCAAAGTTAATTTATTAAACATTTTGTTAACAACAAAATGGCAGAAGTATATTTTCATGTTTTTTCGCTGTGACTGTCTGACACACTTAACTTGTTTTAACTAGAATATAAATGTGATTACCCTATACATATTTTCTTGGCTAAACAAACCTAGGTTTCTACAATTTTTTTGTCTACTGTACAAAATATATGATGAAGATCTCTAATTGATTCTAAGAAATCTCCAAGTTATTTTTTTTTAAAAGAGAGGAAAGTAGTAATTGAAAAGAGATTATTCATAATAGGTTTGTTGTTGATGACATCAGATTTGCCATTTGCAAGGTATTTTATATTCAATTGAAACTGACCTTTTATGAGAACCATGTGGTAATACAAGTGGAATGAATATATTCTTTACTGTCGTCATATAAAAAGATTGGCCTAAGCTTTTAACATAGTACTTGACCTCTTGGTATCTAATACCCCCAAGTCTGTGAAAGAATATTGAATAAGATACTACATAATCACATGACTAGTAAAGGCACAATAAAATCTTTTCACACATTAGCACTTGGTAATGTAAAAGGAACAGTAATCTATGTTTCCCAAGTTCAACACAAATATGTAGCTGGAGGAGAAGCTATAATAGATCACCAGGTAGGGGTGCCCAGAAATCCTGCATTTCCAGATTGTTAATACTTTAGAATTACAATTCCTGTTTCCCAAAAAGAGCTCCTAAACATTTCAAAGACATTTGTTAGGAAAACAGAAAACAGAGGTCAAAAATAAAATTTTGATTGGTGTATAGGTGATTTCTATCATAGCTTCTAGGATCATATAAAAATGTTCTCCAAAACAATGGCTTCTAAAAATCAGCTCATTGGTATGAACATCTCTTTAATGTATTAGGAATTTTATAAGCTAACAGCAAAGATACTAGGATGGTTTGTTTTAAAAGTTAGCTTCCAGCAGTTGTTTCTTTTAAATTAATTACTACACTGTACTTAAAGAAAAAAAATGTTTAACCCTTTGCTGTAAAAGGAAGATAAATTATCAGTGATTTTAAATTTTACAGTTGTTTAAGTCTTAAAAACTCCCCATCATTGAGATTTAGAAGAAAATAGGATAAGCAAACAGTTAAAAGACAATATTTTCTTTTTTTTTTTCCTCAGGAAAAAGTTAAAGCCTGTCATTTGCAATTATCTATACTGTGTGCACGGTGGCTTTTTGCAAGTTCATTTTACAAGTGCTATTGACTTGGAGCTATTCTGACCCATTAAGAAAATAATAAGTGGAAGTTATTCATCTTTTCTTAGAACACTTCAAAGTGCTTTCCTTGTAAAGAAAATAGTTACCTCAATTTCACTACAACCTTACGAAGAAATACCACCAGTTCCTTGAAATTCAGGTGAAGAGCACTGGGCTCTGCTAATCTCAGCTGTTCTGGAGGTACAAAGAAAGGAAGCCAATTTCTCAGGAAATCCAAGAACAGTAATAAGGAGCAAACATGTAACCAACAAAGCCTACACAATACAGGTGTGCATGCCCAGCATATATTGTGCTATAGCTTTAATTAAGTGTGTATAAAGCGAAGAGCGACCAACTCTAAATGTAGTCTGCTTGCGTAAGTGTCTAGAGGTCAGGAAAACATGGCTAGACCTTCACCTGGAAGGCTAGCATGGGAAAAAAAAATATATATCTCAAAGAGGAGGTGGAGAGATAGAAATACTCTTGACCAGAAATCTAAAAAGAACAAAAGAAATGATAGTGAGAGTCATACATACCCATAGAAAGCATGTTATATTATCGGATTCTATAGTGAAAGAAATTGTACTGCCATTGCTTACTTCTTCAAAGCAAAGCAGAGATTTTCTTCTGCTCATGAACACGGGCCATTGGCAGCTGAGTTAGGCCCCTTTAGTTCCAGGCATAGGTAGAATGGATTGCCCTGGTCCAGCCACTCTCTTTTTCTTGGTCCCCCTAGCGGCCAATGTAAACTTGTGAAAGGAACCCAGGGAGATCAGTGGTGCAATCTGGACCACTAACACACGTTCTGGATGGAGATTCTTACTCGAGATCAAGGGGAAAAACAGCACAAAAACGATTACCCGAGATTTGACTGTCCACCCTGACAGAAACCTGTATTTAAAACCACAGTGAATGGCCCCCAGAATGTGGCTCACAGGGGCTCAAAGTACAGCACCTGGAGCAATCACAGGGACTCAAAGTACGGTGCCTGGACCAACAGCATCAGCATCACCTGGGACCTAGTTAGAAATGCAGATTATAGGTAGGACCCAAGAACTACTGAATCAGAAACTCTGGGAGGCGGGGCCCAGCCCTTTGCATTTAGCAAGCCCTCCAGTGATTTTGAAGCACAGTAAATTTATGAAGCACTCACTGCTCTAGATCATTGGCTCTCAACCCTGGAATTGCATCACAATTACATTGGGAAGTTATATAATAATAAGAAGAAGGTATACATTCTTATATAATTTCCCAACATAAGAAAGAAGAAACGAAGGGAAAAAGAATGAAGGAAGGAAGGGAAGGAGGACCACAGCCCCCGCCCCCCAAACCTACTAAATCAGAGTATCTGAAGATGGAACTCAAGTATAGGTATTTTTTTAAATGTCCCTCATGATTTTAAATGTACAGCCTGAGACAACCCTGGCTTTTTCCAACTTATAAGAGTTGATTGTTAAGTTTTCAGTAATTTTTTGTGGACTGGTTGTTAAACTGTCGGTAGCTTGAAATTGGTCAAGGTGGGAATATTTACACAACAGAAATTGGCAAATGCTACAAATAATGGCTACCAACCCCCACCTCCCTCCCAACCAGTTGTTAAACAGTTATCAGTTCACCACTAGCCAGGATTGAGAAATACTGGACTAAAGTGACAATGCCAAATACCCAGTTAATTCAGACACTGTGGGCAATTTCTCTCAGTTTCCCCATGACAACTCAATTCCTTGGGATTCTTATTAAGATTACAAAGATGAACCAAGAAATTCCGTGGCCATCAGCCCTTGACTGAAGGTGTGACTTGTCCAGCTCAAGGACCACGGTCCCTTTCCTTCCCCTTCCAGGCATGGGCATGGGAAGCAACTCTGGAGTGAAAGGGGTGGGCACATGTGCTGGGGGATTTCTGAGGGTCATCTGCCTCATCAATGAAGAGACACGTATGGGGAGAAATTGTCCCTTTTTGTGCCTCTGGGCATTAGCATGAGGCTTTGACTCCTGATACTCCAGGATCATGTGTCCACATGGAGGTGGTCTGGTGGAATGAAGACCGAAGAGCTAAAAGATGGAGAGAAGGTGCTGTCGTGATGATACTGCAAACTCACTGCTTTCTCATGTCTAGAACTGCCCTATGTTGGGATTTCTTGTTATGTGAAATAGTGGCTTTCCCTGATTAAGTAAGCCAGTTGAGTCAGGATTTTCTGTGACCTGCTTCCAAAAGTATCTTAACTGACAGAGACTACTTTGGGCAAGAGTTTCAACAGGTTTAAAGTTTGTTTAAACTTCCTTACTGGAACATCGAAGTAGCAGAGTCAATTTTTTAAGTTTCTTCGTGTTTCTTTTTAACTTTGCCTCTTCCCTCTCTGACGACCTTGTTTGCCCCTTCTGCCCACTCCTCCTCCCCTGGGCCCTCAGCATCTCCTGCTTGAGCATCTAAAGCAGCCTCCTCACCATCCCCTCCCTTCCCCTGGGCTTCTCATAACCTCCTCTCTAATCCCTCCTGTTTATCGTGCTTGGCCAATCTAAAACAATATTTTCATCACGGCACTTCACAGCCACGAACCTAGAATGATGACTTACTTCCCGCCGTGGAAAGCCTGGGATTTTCAAGGCCCTCCAATTTTCCAGCCCCACCCTCTCTGTTCAATATTATTTCTCACAGTTTCTTAATACATCTCTTTCTTCATTGTCCTTCACATACCCCATTTGGCACTTATTTAACTCCACCCCGAATGCCTTCTCCTTTCATGACCTTTCGTCAAATGCTGACCATCCTTCATGGCCCCAACTAAATTTTGCTGCCTCTTTTTAGCAAGGTCAAAGAAAATGCTTCATTCTCTGATTCCTGTTATTACAATCAGTAGTGATATTTGGTACTTAACTCACTGATATAGCACTGTTTAAATCAGAAACTAATGGTGCAATTTAATTTATTTCCCATCCTGGC
Organism: Cynocephalus volans; assembly: GCF_027409185.1. NCBI lineage: Eukaryota > Metazoa > Chordata > Mammalia > Dermoptera > Cynocephalidae > Cynocephalus > Cynocephalus volans. Next base: position 19,291,796 of record NC_084466.1, read on the forward strand.
AAAAATTATAAGATTTTTTTTTTTTTACCACTACCACAGCACAAAGAAAGAACTGTGATTTAAGTTTCATAATGGGCATAGCTGATTACATGTACTTTGATAACTCTACACCTTCTGAGAGTAACAATTCATCTCACTCTATTTGAGAGATCCCTTTATCTCAGCCACACTGATATTCTTAACAGTCTTATGCTGGTTTAATGATATTGAGTTTTATCTCCACTAAAAAGCACACAAGAACTATGCGAAATATTTATACTGCCTTGGTAATTCACTTAATATTTATGGGACACTTACTTCTCTCGTAATGTCATTTCTTCTCTCTCTCTCTCTCTCTCTCTCTCTCTCTCTCTCACTCACTCACACACACACACACACGCACCAGCCCCTAAGCATTGTCAATCACATTGTAGATGCTAAATAAGTGACTTTTGCTAGATTAAAATGGTCTTTTGGGGGTGTCCACTTTACCTACTAAATATTTCTTGAATCTTTCTTTCCATTTCCACAGTCACCACTCTGATTCAAGCTAACATCTCCTCCCCTTCTTGCATCTGCTTTTGCTGCCTTCCAATCCATTCACTACAGAGCAACCAAAGTAACATTTCAAAACCATGCCCAGTCCTGATTAAAACAGTTCTTCAATAGCTTCTTACTGCTCTCAAGCTAATGTAGTGAGTCCGAGGGATTCCAGAGCTGATCTAGGAAGAAGACGTGACCTGCAGGTGGCAGTAGCACACAGCCAGCTGTATTTGGCAGGCACTAAGAAGGGTTGCATGCGAGGGAAGGTCCCTCAGGGCGTGAGACCTTCCAGAGCTAATAGAGGGGCCACCACCCAAAAGAGCAGAAGGTCAAGGGAACCCCCAGAGGAGAGGGCAGTCAGAGAAGGGCATTATGTATCAAGGCAATGTCACTCAGCAACCTGGGTCAGATGGCTACAAGGGGCAGCAGAACCTCGGAATCATTTTAGCCCCAGGGTTTGTCTCACATATGGCTAGCAGATAGGTGCAGTTGTGCAGAGTACCCAAAACATGCAGGCTCACAATTGTTAAAAATATGCTTCTCTGTGCTGTATTTGAAACAATTGGATGAGTAAAAACTTGAGTTTAGCACTGGTAAGCTTTTTAGCTAAAGGTCCTAGCCTGCTGTGAAAAAGTAAACAACATAGGGCCCATATGCAGGGGCTGTCACTGGATCATGTGTATGTCACTAACCCTTGGGCCCTTGGGCTCTGCTTCCCCAGTGTCTCTCACACCCCTCTTCCCACTCACTGACCATTCCCCCCAAGTTCTGGAACTCTTCTCATGTTTCCAGGGTCTCCTCATCATTCAGGAAATGAGACACCATCCACTCTGCCCTTTCCTTATGCACAGGTATTCATGCTTCAGACCCCATTGCTTCTCCTCAAAGAAGCATTTACAAGACCCTTTGGTTAGATCAAATGCTCCTGTAAAATGCTTTCCAAGTGCCAGTTAACCTCAGTGCTGTGCACTTGTCTCAGCCAACATTAATTAATTGTGTGTGGTGCCCTTAATTTTTGCTTCCCTACCAGAATTAAAGTTTTCTAGGACCCAGCATTTGGCACAGAGACTTACAGATAGAAGGTATACACTAAATATTTGTGGCATAAATTTTTTTAAAAAATGTCTAAAGGAAAGGGAGAAAAGGTTATTATAATAATGAATAACCTGGATTATGTGTAAATATGGAACCCAGTTTCTATTTTTATTTGTTACCAACTGGTGCAGTAGTTTAAAGAATACTTTTCATCTAAGGTTATTAAAAACTCTTAGATATTTTCATCCAGGACTATTAGAATTCAAAAATCTTTACCCAAGACTTACCATTATGCAACACTTTATTTGCAAAATACTGTGCCAGAGAGTCAGAAACACTTTCAAATAGTGTAAATCATTAAAAATCGAATACTGGAGAAATCTATGAAACTATTTAAAGTCGAATTATGTACCAGCTAAAGAATTTAACAGAGCAGAATATGGCCTGCAAAGAGATATAGCACTAAGTCTAAAAGAATATTAAATAGTTGTTTATACTGGCAAAACAATTCTAAATCACCTTACTGGTCTTGCTAGAAGTCTTAACACTTTCAAATAGTGTAAATCATTAAAAATCGAATACTGGAGAAATCTATGAAACTATTTAAAGTCGAATTATGTACCAGCTAAAGAATTTAACAGAGCAGAATATGGCCTGCAAAGAGATATAGCACTAAGTCTAAAAGAATATTAAATAGTTGTTTATACTGGCAAAACAATTCTAAATCACCTTACTGGTCTTGCTAGAAGTCTTTTGAGAGATGTGAACTGAAGGGGGGAAAACACATTCTCCTAATGTTACTTTTGTGGGTTTGAAAATAAATTAAGATTAAGCAGTTAAAATCGTTTTATCAACAATTATTTTACTACAATTTTTACACTAAACTCATGTTTCTCTACAACTCTAGTATCTGAAGGTAGGTCATTTAATTTAAAAGAACTTAATAACTTCGTATTTTATAAGTGCTTATAAATTTCATCCATAATTTTGAAAGAACACTAGTCACTTTCTTACATAAATTATGGTACAATCTTTACACCACAATATTTTAAAGAACATAACATGGTACATTTTAAATCAATTTGATAGTGGCCTACATTCTCCTCACAAGCTATTAAGACGCAATGCAGTTAAAAGATGTGAGTTTTATGTAAAAAGGTATATCAGTCAACTTAAATGAACTCTTGTTCCCAATGATTACATATTATACTCTAATTAAATCAGCTATGATAACTCTGTTTGCAAGGCTCACTCTAAAATTAATTCCCAAATCAAGAGTTTAACAAAAGGTACTCCTAATAGCCCAGATTTCAGATTGCTTTGATACCTGGAATTAATGTGATTCTTTTAGCCAAATCTTGGGGAAAAAAAAAAAAAATTGAACTTCAGCTAACCCATTTATACCTTACACTGTTCTTGGGGGGGAAAAATCAAATAAATCAGCTAAAACAGGTCAAAGAAATCTGAAATCTTTGAAGCAGGCAGATAAATGAAAATTAAATAATTTATCCCAAGCTAGGATATCTACTATGGCTGTAAAAGAGTAAGAGTTACCAAACACTGTTTTTCCATTTATGTTAATGTGATATCTACATGCAAACTGAAAAAAAGACTTGTGTTAATGGCAAATGTATTAAATAAGTTGGTCTGCTGGTGGAGTAGATGGAAAAACAGGTTTCCAAAGAAAGGAAAGGCCTGTCGGACAAAGGTCAGGTAAAATGAAACATTACATATTTTGAAACTTGAAGTCAATATCTTTATTGGACTGAAAAAATAGCCAGTATATCAGTAGAGTATAAAAGAATGTTCTTTTTATTTTTTCTACAGATTTGAAATTAATACCTGATCAATTGATATCAAAGAAATGGGAAATAGTTTAATGCTTTCTTAATATCCAGCTGTAACTCAACTCTTAAAATACCTGGGACAGAAAAAGGGGTAAAGTAAATACTGAAAACAGAGTTAATTATTACCTTTTTTTCCTAATCTGTGGAGATAAACTCCTCTCCTCCCTCTACCCCCATAGATAACTTCCTATGATGAGCTTTGTTGGACTAACCAAATATTCCAGTTGGCCCCGTATATTGAAAGAAACCAATACATGTACTTTAGTTTCTATGTTTTACATAACCACATCTATACAATAAAATGATCTGGCAAATGCATAAATATATGGACAATTTAGTGGTGGCAGTGTGGCCACTTCCTGAGATATAAAATCCAAATTCAAAGGGATTTTGAGAAATTATAGATGTTGCAATTAAACAGAAAACTATTCAGTAAGAACAAATTGTGAGGGAATACGTGCATGCATACATGGTGATTAATAACACCAGGCTATCTACATATGAGATGGGAAAAGAATAAATTTTGCATTCATTCATTCAACAAATGCTGAATGCTTAATACTATAAGGCAGTGGGCCCAGTTAGGTCTATGGACTGGAGCCAGAGTGCCTGGCTTTGAATTCCAGCCTCATCACTTCTAGTTGAGTCACCCTTGGGCGAAGTTATTAGGTCTCTGTTGATCAGTCTTTTCATCTATAAAATGGGGATAATGATAGTATCTACTAAGTTATTAAAAGGGTTCAATAAGTTTATATTTTAAAGGTCAAATTTTTAAATAGATGTGGGGCACACAGTTTCTGTGTACTTGTACAAGATTGTTAAAGTTACAGTAGATAAGCAATGAAAAAGTGATCATGTAGGGCAATAAATCACTGTTAGCTACAAAGTATTATAATTAATAATTCCAACGGTGCTCAAAGCATACAAGAGTGGCAAAGTAAGCCTAAAACAACACTCTCTGAATTTCCCACACTTTTAAGTAGGTGTTATTCTCAGTCATGCAGTTCCTTTAGAAGTACAGAGTCACCAAAATGAGTCGGATTGGAAAATGAGGTAATATTACTGATGCTTGAGGAAAGACTGACATGTTTCACACTGACCTTTGACAGGAATAAAAGTTCTACAACAAGCTTGATGATCCACTGTGCAGTATCTTCCCAGAAGATAGAACAAGGGAAAATAAGCAAGCACATGGTGATGGCTTTTGGCTAGACATCTGGAAACATTTCTATGCCACGAGAATTACTGTATATTAGAATGTATTGCCGAAAGGGGCTCAGGAGTCTATTCCCTTGGAAATATTTCAAACAAGGATAGATAGGGTCCATCTGACCTGCCTACAATGGTTTAAAATCAGGGCAGAGTGAAGATTAATGGTGCAAACTGCCCCTGGAAGGATTTCTGCTTCCCACTCTCTCTCTGAGAGTATAACTTCATATATTACCCATCACAGCCCCTCATCTGTTGGGTTTGAAGAACTCTCTTCTATCCTAGAATTGAAAAGAGCAACACTATTTTACAATTTTGAGTTCTGAGTAAAACTCAGAATAATTTAAATGTCATGATGAAGCATAATGTCCTTATTATTTCTCAGTTATTTTACTAAGCAAGCTACCTACAAATTATCTTTCAATTAGAAAAAAGCTCTCATGAATCTGAATTCTGAACAGCAGTTCTTTTAAATTCATGTTGCCTTGCAGGTTAATGGCATATACCATCCCTCAAGCAAACCACTAGGTATCCAAACAAGGCAAAGAATGGAAAGCAGTTCAAAGAAAGAACACCCACCACAGAAACTTCCACCTATACTAGATAATTCAACGTATATAATATCAAGAACTAGGGAGAAGAGAGTGTGTCCATTTAATAACAGGACATACTTCTTAACTGATTATTACAACAGCAATAGGCAGCATTAAGTACTTTACTTTAAAAAAAAAAGTATATCCTTAAAAACACACCTATTTTTCAATTCATTTATCAAATGTACCTCTGACCCCATGGTGGCCTGTATCCTGATGACATCCACCAGCATCAAAGAGCACCAGGCTTAAGGCAAAGTCGACAGTGTGCCCTTAGTCCTGAAAAGTAGGTGCGTTTAACAAAAGTACACTCATTTTAGAAATTCATAGCTAATAAGCAAGCACTGTAATTCTAAAGGGGTAGGGAGGAAGGAAAAAACAAACAAACAAACAAAAACTCTACTGAGGAATGTATGTTCTCAGCAAAATAAATGTTGACTCCAGAAATTATCACAGTGAAAATCCTCACGTTGATATTAAGGAGATTTGCATTGTGCTGGGGATGAATGCTAGTCTCCTGAGAGTCCCATTATCCACTAAAGAATACTGAAACGATTTTAAAATACTCAACTGTTTGCTTCTATGAGATATCATATCTGAAATCCTGTTGGGCAATATCTGTGTGTTTAAAAGATACAGTTTGAAAAAGCCCAGATTAGAGGAGAAAAAGTTCCTAAAGAAGTGATCCATACTACAAACCTTTCAAAAGTTGAATTCCCTGAGATTCGGAGAGGGGGAAAAAAGCAAAGCTGATCCTTATCAATTAATTAAAAAGACTGAAATAACAGTAGACAAAGGGGAAGGAGGGTGAGGAAACTTAAGGAGCTGTGGGGGCAGTCGCTTTGTATTCATTGATTAGCAAATGAAGGAGTTTTAGAAACAGGGAAGAAGTGACAGGGATAGAAATGTAGTCTTATAATTCATTACAGGTTCCGCCTTTGACTCACCAGAGGGGAACGTCTGGCTCTGAATTGAAAAAAGGGCTCCCTCTATATAATGCGCCGTGCTGGCTGCGTGCTACGTGCGGGGTGTTTGTGTGTTTGTTTGTTTGTAGCGATACCCAAATTAGCATATATGTGTTCATTTCGGTGTAAGTAAAAACCCTCACTTCTAGAGTTTGGATATCAACCGTAATAAAGTAGCAGTCCCACAACGTATCAAAACGGTGATTTTATAAGATATCTGCAAAATACTTTACATCCATCGGCCAGTTCTTTGGCAAAAAAGCAAAGAGGCTGAAGGAAATTCAGCGTTTGGACTTGACGATCTGCGGTCACTGAGGACTTCGGCTGCCCGGCTGAGCAGCCCGCGCCCCCGCAGCATCTCCTGGCCTCCGTCGGCCTCTCTCAGTCCTGTTCTCTCGCAGCCAAAGGATTATCTTTCCCCGACACGTTTCATTCACAGAGCCCCAGAGAGAGAGGCTTGCACTCGGTTGGAGCAAAGAGCCGGAAAACATGCACCCAGGCTCTGCGCAAGTCGCTGGAGACCAAGTGCTGCACACACACACTGGCGCCGAGGAAGAGGGTGGGGGCTCTCAAGCTCTCGGTGGAGGAATGCTAGTGGCCGGGCATGCGGGGGACAGGGGGTCCGCGGACCCCGAGCTCAGTCCCCTGCGGAGCCATCCGCTTAACTTGGCTCAGCTTCCGAGAGCCGGCGGGCTGGCGAGGCCGCGCTCAGGACGGGGCGCCGCGCCCGGTGGCGGGGTGTCCCCCGAACCACGAGTGACCAACCGCAATCGGAGAAGCCCTGAGGAACCGTAACGGGAAAGCCCGCCCCAAATCCGAAACAGGCAGCCGGTGAACTCCCCAAACCGGCCCCGAAATGCCAACGTCCGGAGGCCGGGTCCCCGGCGGGGGTCCCAGGAGCTTTGCCCGCCCCCCGGCAGGAGCGCTTTGCGATCTCCCTCCCCGAAGGCCCGGGAGAGTGGAGAGAGGGGCTGGAGGAGCCCTCCGCGTCTCTGCACCGCCCCTGCCGGCGCGAGGGCGGGAGTGGAGAAGGCGCCACTCAGACTGTGGCGCTGGGCAAACTGCGGCCGCAGTTCTTCCAAGTTTGCCCGAGCGAGAGGCGCGGGGTAGGCACCCCGGTCGGCTATGTGCCCGCGCCCCGCGGCCGCCCACGAGTGTCCTGGGCTCCCCTGAGCCCACAAAGAAGGGGGCAGAAGGGCGCGAGAGCAGAGGGAGGGAGGGGAAGAGGGTGCTCCCGCGTGTGCACACAATGAGGCAGGCGAGACGCACACCTTCCCCCGCTGGAGGAGCCGCGGGAGCATCCGCCGCCCCGCGCGGAGACGCGGCGTCCCGGAGAGCCCCAGCAGAAAGTGATCACCAACTCAGCAACAGGGGGGAGTAGGAGGGCGCCCGGCGGCCAGGGGGACGTGCGGCCGTCCAGGGCTGCAGCCTGCCCCGGCCGCGCGCCAGCGCTTACCTGCGATCTCCTGGTAGGGGATGTCCGCCAGGCTGAATCCCTTGGCACCGTATGCCTGGCGGACCTCGCCGCAGCTCCGAGCCTTCACATCCGCTCCGGCCGCCGGGAGGGACAGCAGCAGCCCCGAGAGGGAAAGAATTACAGCCCCGATCCAAGAAGGCATGGTGCAACATGCAAATCCAGCTCGGTAAATCCCAGGGCCCGTGCGCTCTTCACCTTGCCCCTCACGCCGAAAGCCCGCCAGAGCCCGCGGCGCGCTCCTCGCCGCTGCCCAGCGTCACCCCCTTCCGCCAGCCGAGGGGACAAGCAGCGCAGCCCTCTGGACTGCGCTCAGCAAACTTTTATAAGCCAGATAGAGGATGGCAAGCCAACCAGGGCTGGCTGGGAAAGCAGCCGCCTTGCTCCGCTAAGCCCCTCAGATCGAAAACGGTGCAATGAAAACGAGAAAGAGGAGAAGGAAACGAAATGTTTAAAAAAACACCATGGGGGTTCAGGGCTGAGATCCGGGTTCCGAGCCGCAGGATCCTGGAGCGCGGCGAGCTCGGCTCGCCCGAGTGTTCAGCGAAGGTGGGAACGCGCGCCGGCGCTCCTGGGACGGAGATGGACAGGCGAGCGCGAGTGTGTGTGCGCGCGTGTGGACGTCGGTGTGAGCTCGGGGTTCTCGGGGATGTGTGTGCGTGGAGGTATGTGTTGGGGATTACGGGATCCAGGGGAGACCTCGGCTTCACACAGGCTGAGGGAGCCTGTGAGAGTCCTCCTGAAATAGGAAGAGAGAAATCCTGGAGACAGACACTGGAGGCAAGAGGGAAGCAGAAAGGAGGGGAGAGAGAAACGTGCTACACACTGCACAGCCGAAATTCAGAGGCAGAGTCGAAGGCAAAACCTGGACTGGATCTCCTTCTACTCAGTGGGAGGGGAAAAAAGGGAAACGTTCCTATTTGCTCGTTCATTTCACATCCTTCATACTGATCAGAAATGCTACCTTTAATGACATAAAGAAACAAACTAGAAAAAGTATTTTTCAGTCATTAACGTATGTTATTAAACGATATTTTTGTGGAGATAAAGGACAACGCGATTCCAATTGTTGCTCTTAATTCATGTTCATGACCTACTGAAACATGAAGCCAGGGTAGAAACAAACACAAAGCAGAGCACAATTACCTCTCTAATTAGCTGCCAAATTTCGGTTTAGCTTTGTCTGTTTTTGTTTTCCAAAGACAGGTCGTTTGTGCACACATTAGAGACCAATAGTTATTTATTTTTAAATTTTTGGTCCTGGACTCTACAATTTCCCCCTTTTTCATTTTAAATATTCCATAGTCTTGGATCAGAAATCATTATGCTTAGGTTTCTAGTGTGTGGAGGAACAGAAAAGCTAAGAAGATGGAGGACACAGAAGTAATGAGAAAAGGAGAGAACAGGGTCAGGGATGCATGAGTGAAAATATTGGGGAAAAGGGAGATGTCTTTCTGCCTTCTCTCCAGAGCCTCTCAAATACTAGACTGAACATTTTCTTCCAAGTTAACAGAATTCTCAAGTGGGGAATCAATTCACTTTTTTCTTCCTGCCTTCCTATTTGCACTGAAGTTCTGTGAAGTGGGATAAAAGTGAAAATTCAGGTTTGTCTAATTTCTACCAACTTTCTTATGCTAATGGACACACTGAAGTCTGCTAGGCAGAAGTATGTGTTGAAACCCAGAGCTCTTGCAACTTCTAAGGTAGTTTAATTAAAACCAAGCCAAAAGAAAAAAAAAAAGATTATGCTTATTCACTTGTATAGCTATATGTATAATTAGGTCGGCATATTATTCAGAAATTACTGTAGGTTGATGCCTAGTTTTGCAGAGCTCACCTTACACATCAAGATGTTTTCCTGATGATGCTGTTAATGATCAGAATGACTCATGAAATATAAGTCATTCAAATGTTTGTCTGTATCACAGTCAGGTGATAGGCATTATGTACTTCAGAGGAAGGCATAAACATACACATACCCTACTACTTCATATTGGGACTCATTTTCATTGACCTTTCCTTAGAATTACATAGCAAATAATTTAATTGAGTAGACATTTGAGCTGGAGAAAGAATGGGTAAGTACATAGTATATGTGATTTTAAATTATTTGAAGATCAACTCATTATTACATATTTAATGAGCATTGAATGCAGCTATACAGCACTAGACTATTATACATGGCTATTATCCCACACCTATAAAATGATCTTAGGATTTGTGGCAAGGCTAGTATATCGAAAGAATTACTAACTTAATCAAGCATAGATAGATTAGTTTAATCCCATCAGTAAAGTCAAACAGTTTAGGGTAGGTTTGTGACTCTAGTCAGACCAAAGAATAAAGCAACTTGCTTTACTGGCGTTCTCAACCGTGATTGGTTTACCTGTGGGTAATGTAGCACTTTTTGTAGTGGAATAAGAGACCAAGTCAAACATTCCAGCTTATGGTAATAGCAGGAACCTAGATGAGGTAACAGAATGCACAGAAAATGTTATAGAAGTCCATAGACAGGGCCTGACTGGAAATCAGAGAGCTCATATTAAGAAGGAGGTATTTGGTTCAGATAGAAATGTTTTCTGAAAGGCTTGAACCCCAGTTATGGTGTTTATATTGTGTATAGTAGGGGAAAAGAACATTGAAGGACAGCATAGGAGAGGAAGCAAACAAAAAGAAGCAAGAGAAAGATAAGTAGGAGACACATAAAGAAATCTGCCACCATAGTAAAGGTTTCAGGTGATTGAGATGCAGAGTAGCAGGGTGAAAAGTAGAAAGCACATGAGGATAAATTTCAAAGAAAGGATTAGCATGATTTGGTGTTTGGTTCAATAAACAAGAAGAATTACTAAAAATTTACTTCACTAGTGTGTCTCATTGGGAAAATATGATATATTTATGGAGACAATAAGGCTCCTGTTTACATAGTACTTTCACGTCAAAGCTGGTTTTCACAACAATCCCTTCCAGTCATAAGATGAATGGAACCTCGGAGACTTAGAGTTATAGAAAGAAAGGGATTTTGTCTTGAGGAGCAGCCATAGTTGAAAGGCAGGTGGAGTGGACCCTGTCAGTCACCTACTCCACAGCCATGGTCCCTTCATTCTTGCTACTCTAAGACTGACTGTGTTTGGAGGGCATTGTGCCTACCATCCGGGGATGAATCACGTTGATCTAAATCAGTTTGGGCAATCCTTTTCCTTTTTCCATTAAATGGTGTAAGAGTAAGTGTAAGACCCATTTCTGGCCAATGTGATTTAAATAGAAGATTTCTTAGAAACATTTTTTTCTTGATTAAAGGAGCAGAAGGGTCTTTTGGCCTCGGTCTCCTGCTTTCTTAGAGCTAGATGGCTGTCTTGTGACTAGGAAACAAGACATTGCTAACAGAGAGACAAGAACAGAGCAGAAGTATAGAAAGAACCTAGATCATTGATTTCCTGTTTGAGATACCAAACCAGCCTTGGGACTGCCAACTTCTGGACTTCTTGTTAAACAATCCATAAATATCCTGTAGTTAATACCACTGTTAGTTGATTATTTTGCTATTTACAAGTGAAAACAATGTAAACATAGACATCAAACTAAAGGAAGAACAAAAAGAATTGAAGGCAAGGGACAGGGATTAGTTGCAAATATAAGAAGAGAACAAACATTAGATAGCATCATGGAATCCAAGTTAGGAGATTTTCAAACCTGAGCCAATTGCAGCAGACATCAAAGACAAGGAAGTCAGAAAAAATGGTACTTGGGTGATGATAAAGAGACTAACTAGAAACTGAAAGAGAAACATTTTAGTAAAGTAATGAGGTGAATGCCAGGGCACATGGAAGTATATGTGAAATAGGTGGAAAAAATGTGCAAACATCAGGTATAACTGATTACACTGTGGTGATTGTATGTAGAGGGGGCAGAAGAGGTCAGGAATGCTTTCCAGAAGAAGCTTCTAAGACTTCAGGGAAGAATGAGAGAGTAGACAGAAAAAGAGATTGAAATACAATATGCTCTTACGTGGTAGGTTGCTTTTAAATTTTTCTTCTCTTTCTTATCTGTGTTTGCCATGTTTTCTATAGTAAATGTTAGTTCTCATTTTATGATGAGAAAAAATCCTATTTTGAAATGAAGGTCACTATTCATTCATTCATTCATTCATTTATTTTTGACTTAAGCAAGAAAAATTTATTGGCTTACATTTCTGGAGACTGGAAGTCCAATATCAAGGTGGGGGCAGGGTTGATTTCCTCTGGAGGCCATAATAGAAGGATCTGTTCCAGGCCTCTGTCCTTGGTTTGCAAATGGCCATCTTCTGGTGACTTCACATGGTCTTCTGTGTGTGTGTGTGTGTGTGTGTGTGTGTGTGTGTGTGTGTGTGTGTGTGTAAACCTTATGTCCAAATACCTTGAGAGGAGCTAGGGGCTAGGGCACCAAAATATGAATGCAGGGGTCAGGGGAATCACCCAGACCATATCATTTAAATCATAGGGCTTCTCTCCATTGTGAGTTCACATATTCATATTAAGGCTTGTGAAATTAGGAAAGTTTTCCCCAGATTCTCTACATTCATAAGGTTTCTCTCCAGTGAGATTTCTTACGTGTAATGTATGCCTTGAGGATTTAGTGAAGTCTTTTCTACATTCTCTACTGAAATAGGGTCTTTTCCATTGTGAATTGTTACATGTTGATTAAGGCCACAGAGAGCTTAGCAAAGATGTTTCCATATTCCTTATATTCACAGGGTTCCTCTCCGATGAATTCTTTCATGTCTTCAAAGTGAACGAGGACACCTTTAGGCTTTCTCACGTTCCTTACTTTGATAGTTTGTTGTCTGCATGTCTTCTTTCATGATTTCAAAAGCAACTGGAAGAACGAAAGGATTTACCACACTCCTTACATCCACAGGGTTTCTCTCCAGTCTCAGTTCTTTCATGTAACTGAAACTGATTAGAGTAGCTGAAAGATTTCCCACGTTGTTTATGTTCATAGGGGTTTTCTCCAGTGTGGATTCACATGTGAAGGTTAACGCATGGAAAACGTAAAGGCTTTCCCACATTCCATACGTGTGTTTGGTTTTGGACACTGTGAGTCCGCATGTCATTATTTGGACTGGAGGAATGCTTTCCCACATTTGATGCACTCGAAGCGCTCCTCTCCAGTGTGAATTCTTAAATGTCCACTAAGGTTTGAGGGAATAGCGAAGGCTTCCCCACGTTTGACACATTCAAAAGGCTTCTCTCCACTGTGAGTCCGTACATGCTTAGAAAGGTCTGAATTCTGAATGAAGGCTTTCCCACAGTCCTTAGACTCACAGGGTTTTATTCCAGTGTAAATTCAAAAGGGATCATTAAAGCATGAGGAATTTCTCTTTTTTTTTAATTAAATTTTTTTTTTAAATTTTATTTTGTCGATATACAATGTGGTTGATTATTGTGGCCCATTACCGAAACCTCCCTCCCTCCTCCCTCTCCCCCTTCCCACCCAACAAAGTCCTTACTGTTTGCTTGTCGTATCAACTTCAAGGAATTGTAGTTGTTATGTCTTCTTCCCCCCCACCGATTTTTGTTTGTGTGTGTGTGTGTGTGTGTGTGTGTGTGTGTGTGTGAATTTATTTATTTATTTTTAGCTCCCACCAATAAGTGAGAACATGTGGTATTTCTCTTTCTGTGCCTGACTTGTTTCACTTAATATAATTCTCTCAAGGTCCATCCATGTTGTTGCAAATGGCAGTATTTCATTCTTTTTTATAGCTGAGTAGTATTCCATTGTGTAGATGCACCACATTTTCTGTATCCACTCATCCGATGATGGGCATTTGGGCTGGTTCCAACTCTTGGCTATTGTAAAGAGTGCTGCGATGAACATTGGGGAACAGGTATACCTTCGACTTGATGATTTCCATTCCTCTGGGTATATTCCCAGCAGTGGGATAGCTGGGTAGATCTATCTGCAATTGTTTGAGGAGCCTCCATACCATTTTCCATAGAGGCTGTACCATTTTGCAGTCCCACCAACAATGGATGAGAGTTCCTTTTTCTCCGCAACCTCGCCAGAATTTATCGTTCAGAGTCTTTTGGATTTTAGCCATCCTAACTGAGGTGAGATGGTATCTCAGTGTAGTTTTGATTTGCATTTCCAGATGCTGAGTGATGGTGAGCATTTTTTCATATGTCTGTTGGCCATTTGTATATCTTCCTTAGAGAAATGCCTACTTAGCTCTATCGCCCATTTTTTAATTGGGTTGCTTGTTTTTCTCTTGTAAAGTTGTTTGAGTTCCTTGTATAAGGCATGAGGAATTTCTAAAGGATTTTCCACATACATTACATTCAAATGGGTTCTCTGAAGTGTGAGTTTTTATATAAAGACGGTCCCACTTTCCTTACATTTCCAGGCTTCTCTCCAGTGTGAATTTTCACATGTTGACGTAAGCATGAGGAAACAGTTTAGGCTTTCTCACATTCCTTACATTTATAAGGTTTGTCTCCAGTGTGAATTTTTCTATGCTAAGTAAGTTGACAAGACCAAGTGAATGATTTCCCACATTCCTTATATTCGTAGGGGTTGTCTCCAGTGTGATTTCCCATGTGGATATTAAGATATGCAGAATATCTAAAGCCTTTTCCATATTACTTGAGTTTGCACGTCTTTTATGCATTGTTTGTAGAGTGAATAAAATCTCTCCCATATTCCTTCCATTCATGAAGTGTTTCTCCATTGTGAGTTCTCATATGTGGCTGAAGGGGTGAGTGATTAACAAAGGCTTTCCCACAGTTCCTGCATTCAACGGATTTGTCTTGTGTGCATGTTCTCTGGTGAACAAAATTTGAAGTCACACTGAAGGCTTTTCCACACTGATTCAATACAGAAAGTTTCTCTACGGTAGAATTTTTCTTGTGCAGAGTAAGGAAGTCTATTCCATTCTGTTTACACTCACAAGTGTTTTTGATATTTTGGGGTCTCCCATGTGTCTTAAGGCACAGGTCTTCACTGAAGACTTCTCCATAATGCTTGCAGTCATAGTAGTCTCCTCTATTGTGCCTTCTTGTCGTTGTATCCCACGGGAGGTCTGTTCTCTCAAAAACTCCTGCTGAAGTACCAACCCCCTGGTTTTAGGTTGCACTTTCCATTCTTGGAGAGCTCCTTTCTGCACTGTCCTCAACTTGTGCCTTCTTGTCGTTGTATCCCACGGGAGGTCTGTTCTCTCAAAAACTCCTGCTGAAGTACCAACCCCCTGGTTTTAGGTTGCACTTTCCATTCTTGGAGAGCTCCTTTCTGCACTGTCCTCAACTCTTCTTATTCCAACCAAGAGATTGGACTGGGTTGGACGTTCTGACATCCTACTGTTGTCCAAATTCTTGTAGTTCTCCAGCATCACATATGTGTATAGGTGTCTTTGAGTTGTATCCGGAAAAGTCCATTCCTCCTGGCTGAAGTGCACAGCCACATCCTCAAAGGTCACTGGGTTTTGATAACAACATGTCAGACAGTCAGCCACCACCCTTTCTACCTGTCTTTTCTTCATGAAGGTAGACTAGGTCCCATGGTATGAATCAGTGGTTGCCATCCCATGAGGCTAACAGTGAAATTTGCCCAAACGCTCCTTTCCTTGAGCAAAGGCCACTTCAGGGCACTTTGTGAAACTACATGGGTAGTGGACTCTCCATTCCTCTTTATACTGGGTTAATGGAGACTGAATGTGCTGGAATCCCCAGGTCCATGAGGCAGGAGGACACAGGGCCTGAGTCAATGTGCCTCAAACAGGGAAACGCTTTTCCTTCAAAGCTGTCTTAAGCCAGATGACCACCAAAGTGAAAAGAATCCCTGCACTTTTAACATAAATACAAATAATATCATCTGTGTCCCAATTATAAAATTTATTATTCATTTGCTCGATTGTGCTAATTCATGAATGAAAAACTGGATGAATTTTATATTTTTTCTTTGTGTTTTTTAAATCATAGTGGGACAAATAAGTTCAAATGAAAACAAGAGAATGGACTTCAAGTGTCTATTCCACATCTCAGCTTGGCACAAATCAAAATCGTTTAGTTAACCTGTCTCTTGAAAAACAGGACCTGTAATGAAAAAGCTGTCAGAAATTTAACAACAGTAGCTCTGTCAGGTTCTTGAATAATGGGAAGGTTGCTGAGTTACAGAGAAAGAAAAGGTAAACTTGGGTGAATAATGACCAGAAATAGTGAAAATAATATTTCCTTTCCTCTTTATGGTGCATACCCAACCAAATCCGAATAGTTCATTTAACATTTATTGAGCCTTAAGAATAGATCTCATACTAATATAAACCAATTAAAATTATATATTTTGGGCAGTTGAGAACCAGCTTGGTTGTTAATGATCTCTTGGGGGAAAACCAAACACCAAGGGATAACAGATTCTTCTTGTCTTGCAACATTCTTACAAGACTCTGAAGCCAGAGCTATTCGGCATCAGAGAAGGAATCATGTGATTTGCATAATCAGATTTTTACCCAATAGTTATGACAGGGTTTAATCAAGAGAATTGAAAGAGCTCTAATTGTTCAGTTATGTTCAGTTTTCACAGTATATACTGAAACTTAGACAACAAAAGTATTTTGCATAGCCTTAAGCACTACTCATGTTTACTTGAAATATTACTATCAATCATCAAGAAAATATAGATAGAAAATATGTTAAGGCATTACAATGATTTTAAACTCTACTTTCAATTTTTTATATTTATTAATGATCCAACAGTCTACTCTCCATTGAATATAAGTGCTTTTTATGCCTAGCAATGCATCTTAGGTTATTAAGTACATTTAAATATTAAGCAATGAAATATTTACTCTCAAAAATTGTTATTAAGACTACTCTATGCCTTGGAACAATCTTGGCAAATGTCATACTGGTTAAGCATCATTTTATACTGTCATTAGAAGAATTTATTTTATATCAGGAAGAGTTTCATTTTAACTTGATGGCTCACAATATTAATAGATACCTTCAACAGTGTCATTATGTGAAGCTCACGTATTTTTGAAGTGTTTCCAAGTCAGGTATGTAAATGTAAAAGAGGGACATAAGTGAAAATCCTATTGCAGATGAATAAACTTTTTTTTAAAGTTCACAAAAGAAAATCCTTAACCTTGCCTTACTTGTTATAAATTCAGATATTAATGTTATCAGAGATGATTCTGTAACTAACCAGTAACTTTGACATACCTAGATTATTAGAACCATACATCCTGGCAGTCATTACTCTGGTTCTTTTGGTTTTGTGAAAGATGAAGGGAGCTTTGCATAGTTTACAGATCATCTGGCACCCTAAACAATGACATACCTTAAGGCAAGGGGATGACAACACAGGCTTATTCGGTAGGGAATAGCTCTTCACATGTTTCTGCTTTTCATCAGTGCAATATATTCACTCTTTATTGAAGTGATTTCTCAGATTTTAAAGGCTGTAGGTTAATTACCTGTTATTAATTATATCAACATTAAATAAGTAATATGACAGACCGTTTTTGGAAAAACTGATAATGAGCCTGTAAAATATTGCTGCTATTAACTATTTTACTATATAGAGGCCTCTCCTCTTTGAACTGTTTTCTATGGAATTTCAACTTAGAAGGCAGCTGCTCTGAAGAAGCAGTAAGATAAATAATTTTCTAATTAAGCTTTTTTTGAAACCTAATATCTCTACATAAGAAGAGGATGAAAACAAACAAACTGTTACTTAAATAAAGAAATTACCAAACTTGCTTGAATTGTTTGATTAGAATCAGAAGTCTGAAGACATTTTGGGATACTAATGTGACTAAACCTTGCTATCTGTAATCATACATTGATATGAAATTACTTTGAATAGTGGGAGGCAATCAGAATATTCTAAAATTCAATAATCAACATATTCAAAGCTTTTAATTTGGGGAGTTTTCTAATAACTTCAATATACAATGATTGAACTCATTCAATTTTATTATAAATTACCATGGTCACTAGAAAAAATGTGAAAAATTAAATGGATTCTACTTCATGTCCCGGTAAGGTAAATAGTCAATAAAACTTCTTTAAGTGTTACACCATAAAGCAGTATTATTTTTTCTGTGGAAAGCCGTTGGAGGAAGTTAGAGGCAATGATCTTAGGCCAAGCAGAAAGTGAGCTTTTCTCTGTTCATTGGCTACAGCCACACACATCCAAGTAGAAACCATACAAATGACTATTGTTGGTCATAAGAAAGACAGGGTAGGAGAAAACAGCCGGGTTGATATTAGTAAACCACTCTACAAAGAAAACCTCAAAGTCCTAACGGAATTAGGTCACTGGTGTCCATCTAGTAACGTACTCAATAACTTTGTTGATAAATTTCACTCTATCCTTTGACAAAGATTATGATCATGTTATTTAGTGATTTCATTTGAAGTCGCCATGCTAATTGCTAAAATATAAATGATCCTTTAACCATGTATATCATCTCTTAGGCCAGTTACAAGGAGAACATTTTTAATAACAATTCTTACTTACTTTGCTTGTTAAACTCTGACCATTGACCTTTGTGGTCTGAGTCAATATACATGGACACCAGAAGTACAGAGAAAATTTATTTCCTCAACTTAGTCAAAACTATGAATAAGTACATAAACTAAGCAATAAAATGTGCTCTCTACTAAGTCAAGAAAACAGCTTTGCAATATGGCCTGTAGTATATTCTTTGTCAATGCTAATATTTTCAATTAAGATTTGCATGCATATTTTAAGTTCAGATTCCTTAAAATGTTCACAAATGTACTCTAATCTCCCACATCAAGCCATTTCTTAAACATTGAATGACTACATTAAGCCCAACTTCATCACATTTTAAAAGATCAATGAAAACGAAAGAGTAATAAATCATTAGGTTTATGTCTTGCATAACAAACACAAACTACCAATAATTTTTAGATCTATGGGTAAGAAAATAGAACTGACATTGATCTATGGCATATATTGAGAAGTCAAAATCTAAAACTTAATTCCACTGGATTTACATAAAAGATCTGTGGCCAATTTCCTGCATTCTTTATTGGCCACAAAAAAGTAGAATATAAGAGGGGTCTTCAAAAAAGGTCATGGAAAGATTCATATTATCTTCTAATTTTATTTTTCCATGAACTTTTTGAAGTGACCTCGTGCTTAGTTTCATATAAAACATCCTCACTTTTTACTCGAAGAATATGGTCTTATTTGTCTCCACAGCCTGAACTCACTTCCAACCCATCATTTCTAACACTTGCTTCTATATTAACTTCGCCCATTTTATTACATTTCAGGGGGAAATAATAAAATGTTTGTGGGAGAGTAAATGTGATGTATTTTTTAAGTTACTTGGAGGGAAAAAAAAAAGTCTGAGCTTGTAAGCTGGAAGTTCCATCTACTAATGATCTGTTTCCAGGGAGGTGTCTGAAACAAGTAAGCAGAGAAACAGGCGGCACCATGCCTTGGGTTTTCTCCTGAAGTTTGTTTGCGATCATAGCCAATCAATGTTGAGGGCATTACTAAGCAAGCCGGTGCTGTTTGCTTTTAATTGGTAAACTATCTTCCAAAAATAACATCTTTGGGCTTCACAACACCCTAGTCATCGAGCCATTAGAGAATGAATGTCTTTACTGTACAGGAGGACCTCTATGAATAATGAATAAGGCTCTATTTTTCCTGGGAAACAAACATGTACCGGCACGCTCGTGGTAATGAACAGTATTGTGAATGTGCACAGCACAAAGAACACTAAATCTGCTTTGACTTCTACCTTCAGTTAAGTAGATAATTGATTTTAAAATGCCACAGAGGGTTAAACATCCTTACTTTAAACTTGTAACATGCTGCCTGGTTTATATGTTGCTAAGTTTAAAATGATGATTTAATGCAAAAATTGAAGAGATGAAAGATCATGTTACACTCGCTAAGGGGCAAGACAGGCTTACACAAATTTGACAGGAAAATAAAAGAACATTTGAACACAGTATTTAAGAAATCAGAATTTCATCTTTGTTTTAAACTTGATGAACACATAGTTGAACCATGATTCTCCTGGGGACACATAAAAAGCAGTTTCTGCTCTGCAAAGTATAACCAGATTTACATATTTGTGCAAGAAATATCTCACAAAATAAATAATAAAAATAAGAGCTAAGTTGTTGTTGTTGTTGTTGTTGTGTGTGTGTGTGTGTGTGTGTGTGTGTGTGTGTGTGTGTGTGTGTGGGGCAGCTGGCCAGTGCAGGTAAGATTTTTAAATGATAATGACCTTGCAACGTGTTTATAAATAGTTGGCTTTTTCTTTAGGAAAAAGCCTAATGTATTTTGTAAATTACTTTTATAATGATTTCACTTAAAAGAATATAATTTGCTACTCTATTTCCATAATGAATGAGGGCTTAATGAGTCACACATACTTCATTCAACAGAAATATGGCTCATCACAACATTCAATTGAAATATTTATTAGAGGAAGTCTTTGAACTTTGGCAAGAAGACTTCTAGATTTTTTTTTCTTTGTATATTTTTGGGGTAAAACATGTTCGTGTTCAACTTGACTTAGAGGATTAGTTAACCGACATGCAAAATTATGCATTGCGATTGGAAGCAGCTCAAATGGAAACTTTTATATTTGTGTAATGGTCATGTGTTTTCACAGGCCACAAACACGGGTATAAGAAATGGAACTTCCTTTGTTTTTCTGTAATGGAACTTAATTTCTATTTCAAGTCTCTCTTGTACTCAGTAGGAGAAAATTTAATCTTTCCAATTCCAGGTAAATTTGGTCACATATGAATTTTTTCAGCCATATCTGCCTTCCCAGAGAGAGTCCCCCCGACCACATACACACAGGGTTATGGTAAGACAGTCAGGAATTGGTGAAAACAGATCTAGTTATTGATCATTGTTATATTCTAGGCTAGCAATTTCTGAGAGACAAATAGGTCTTTCTCCAGTCCCTGGCCACTCGGTCTACACAATTTCCTAGGCTGCGCTATCCATCTTCTCTCCTAGAGCTCTTGTACACACACCAGTGTGTGCAAACTTTCAGTCCTGGTCGTTTTCTTTCACTCAACTTATCTCTGCCCCTGTTTTGATTGCACTGGGAATGTTGGGCTGCCCTGCTCACCTCGCTGCAGGCTTCTCTCTCTACCCCTGTTTTCCTTCTGTTTCTGTGTCACTGCTCCCATGCCATTACAGTGCAAGCAATATCAGAGAAGCTACGGAGTAGGAGTGTCTCCAGGTAGGAGAATCAGAATACACATCTCCATTCCCTGGGAGCCCAAATCCCATCAGGGTTTAGCCCATAGACAGGACACAGGGGAACTCTCACATCTACTTGCTCCCTCCAGCACTCTCTTTTTCCCCTCACCAAGCATTTTCATCTAGGATGAGGCAAGGGAATGTCTTTTGCTTCATGTATTTTGCATTCTTTCTAATTTATTGCTTACGGCCTATATGATAGAGCTTGTTTCTTTCAAATCTTAGTCTTCTCAGAACACAAAAGAAACTTTTCCTCTTTCAGAATGCTTCCAGCTCTTATAAATCAAAAGCCATGGCTGCCAAGACTGCTGTCTCTGTATTAAATTTAAGAGACTTTTCAGAAACTTAAAAGATGAGAATTGACTTCTTTGCTGTCTCAGGGGACAACCTATACACTGACTGGGTGCATGGAAGTTGTCAGGTCAATAAAAACATGCTAGGGCACAAAAAACAATACTTAATATCTGATATTTCTAACTTGGACATGTATATCACCAAGCAATGTGGACAATGGTGTTGAAGGAAATGGTAGCTTATATTTATAAAATTTTAAACACAATTTTAAGGTACTCTCCTATAAGATAAGTCCTACAAGCAATTCTTAAGTGCACTGTGCTACAACAGTTAACAAAGACTGGTCTCAGGCTTTAAGCAGCTCAAAGTCAAGTCTATTAGGGACCCTCAAGACATTCTGGTGAGCTACGGAGAGCTAGGTAGGAAAATATACAGCACGTTTCCCTACTAGAGATTAAAACTATGTTTATCTTGTATTTTTCTGTTCCAAGGAGACATGTGTGTGATAATTACCTTGATCACCCAAGGAATATAAATTAATCTGAGTCACTAAATGTAGTTTCTTTCCATCCCAACCTCCAGCTTTTGGGGGAGTGGTAGTGCCCAGGGACTTATCAAGGTACTTAGGGGACCTGCCTTTAGAAGATGTGAAGGAATTACATCAGCCTTTTTAATACTTGAGGTTCTGTAATAGGAAATAGCATTCCTGGGGATTTGGCACACATACAAGTACGTGTTTTGCTGGCCTTTAAATAATTTAAAATGGTGCCACCACTTAAAATTGGGAGGTATCACAAAAGAAATTTAAATTTTGTGCTTTTTTTTGAAAATGTCAGAGATCTGGCAGAATGGAGCCCACATTTCGCTGGAGCTGAGGTAAGCGAGGCAGCCTCTTTAGTCAAAGTTTGGCAGGCACGCTCCTCCCTTCCTGTTTATACCTGTCCATTTCTCACATCGACTTTTCCTGCCTGTGCTTTTATCTTCTGAGTCTGTGTTCCCTGATGATTCCAGAAAGGAGACACAACTTTCAGAAAGTTAAAGAGAGGACAGGGAGTTAGAATTTGGTGAGGTGTACGGGGAATGGATTTAGACTGTGAGTCTCTGGGGCAGGGGACCCATTCGCCTGCCACGTCTGCTTTCAGCACATCTCAGATGTGAACAAGAGGTGCCCTAACTTCCCCGGTCTCTGTCTAAGTCAACAATGCACTTTTTTCTTTCTTTCTTTTTTTTTGCTTCTGGCTGATATGGGGATCTGAGCTCTTGATCTTGGTGCCAAACACTGAAGATGGGCTTATCATCTCTGGCATCTTAGTTTCAGAGCATCCCAGCCAGGGGTAACTCTGCCATCAGCATGCCCAGTGTGACCTCTGTCATGGCAGCTGTCCTCAGGTCCCTGAGTTGCATGTGAAGCAGTGATTTAGGCACAGCCTGAAGCTGTTGGTGTCCCCAGCAGGGGACAAAAGAGAGCCACTTTCCAGTAAACAATAAACAGCCTAGTCAGGACCCCAGGATGATCACACAGGTATGAGTCCTTGAGCAACTTGAAGCATTGGTTGGGTCACATCAGAGTGTGTGTGTGTGTGTGTGTGTGTGTGTGTGTGTGTGTGTGTGTGTGTGCGCGCGTGCACATGTGCGCACATGTGGGCAAGCAAGAGAGGGTGAGTATAAGTTTGCAGAGCACCCCAAATGGGAGAAATAGAGGCAGGGCCTATGCTTGTCCAGGTCTAGACTTGGGACACACCATCCAGACAGATAAGCCAGTCTTGGTTATCTGAGAGACTGGAGCAAGACCTAGAAAATTTTGAAAAAAAACCCAGATCTGTATCTCATGAATATTCATAACCAATAAAAAAATAAAAATAAAGCAGTTCAACTATATACAAATAAATAAATAAATAAAATAAAGAGAAACTAGAATGAAAAGAAAGAAAGAAAGAAAGAAAGAAAGAAAGAAAGAAAGAAAGAAAGAAAGAAAGAAAGAAAGAAAGAAAGAAAGAAAGAAAGAAAGAAAGAAAGAAAGAAAGAAAGAAAGAAAAAGGCACTCCAAAACCCAGAGGGCCCTGCAGTTTGGGGCAGTGAACCGGACAGGGCCTCTGCTTGTCAGAATCTGCAGGCAATATCTGTGGACTGCCATTTCTACACTTGCCTCAGTTCCTGGAAAGCCATGGCAGGCCTGGTTATCTTTGTCAGTCTATTGTTTCAGCTCCACAATCTGGTACTAATTGATTTATCTAGACTTGTCATTCAGCCATTCATTCATTCACAAAAAACATTGTGCTAGAAACTTGTTATGAAATTGTGAAAATACAAGCTATATCTATCTCTTCCTTTATGAGCCTCCAATCTAGAGCCCTATAGAATTTAGAGTCCCTTAGAGTTGTTAAAAAACAAATTAGATAAGTAGGTGATATAATACAAGTCCTCAAAGAGGGCGAATAAGTACAGAGACCATGGCTTTAAAAATTTTAATCTCAGGCATACTTAAAAATCTAGACTTCACTATTAATTATTTAAAGAAGAATGATTGCATCTTGTAATGATGAATAAGCTAATCACCACACGTTCTACACAATTATTGAAAATCAACATTGTACCCCACATGTATAATTAAAAAAAAGCCACTTTCTATCAAATAAAAAAAAGTAAAGAGTACCACTCCAATCTATATAATATATATAATGTAAATATGGGCCACATTATGATCTGTCTTACAGATGGACAATTGGCTTCTTTCTATAACTTTTCTAAAAGCAGTCCAAGCAGGGGTTTTCGTACACTTTAACTGAAGGATCATTAGCTCAGAAAACCCAGAGGAAGACAGAGTAGTTTGATTTTATTTGCGAAATTTGATTATTTCAGCTACTAGAAAAAAGTCTTACCCATAATTGGCACTCAATTGAGAAACTAATAAACTTGAAAATATATAAAAAGATCAATTTCATGGAGTTAACTTGCCCTCCTTAACATCCACCATCTGCTTCATGTACACCTAAACTTTACTAAGACTAATATAATTTTGAATCTATTGAATATTTTCCTATATGTTTTGGAGAAAATTTTAATTTCCCCATAATGTAATTTAGTATTTTGACTGGCCACAAATAGCAGAATAAACATTCATGTCTTGAATGTTAGCTTGCAAAACAATCTAAAATTGTCAGTTTCCTATACTTTAGAAGTATGTTATTAATTCTAATTCAAAAGCAATGATGTGATCATAACCTTTCAAGAAAATGAAATTCAAGTTAGAATAAGAAACCTTATCTTAGATTTTCAGAAGAGTGTTATAGGTCTGTAGGAAAACTTCAATTTTGCAAATAAATTTATCTGTGTTATTAGAATTAATTTCCAAGGAACACAATAAGCTCATTGGGAAATGGTAAGAAGCACATGTATCTGATGCTGATAGCAGTACTTTCATGTATGTGGCGGTTTAGGTTTTTTTTCAAATTTATTTATTTAAATTGACAGATAAAACTATGTATTTATCATGTACAGCATGATGTTTTGAAGTATATACACATTGTGAAATGGTTAAATGTAGCTAATTAACGTATGCATTAATTCACAGTTATTTTGTGGTGAAAGCATTTAACATCCACTTTCAGCATTTTTCAAGAATAATATAAGGCCATTAAATATAGTTACCATGCTGTACAATACTAGATCTCTTGAACTTATTCCTTGTATCTTACTGTAATTTTGTCCTTTAACCAACATCTCCCAACTCCCTCTGCCCAACCCCCTTTAACCCCCCTAGTCTCTGGTGACCACCGTTCTACTCTCTATTTCTATGAAATCTTCTTTTTTAGATTCCACATATGAGCAAGATCATTTGGCATTTGTCTTTCTGTGCCTGGTTTATTTCACTTAACATAAAATTCTCCAGATTCATCCATGTTGTGAACAAATGACAAGATTTCATTCTTTTTAACGGTGGAATAGTATTTCATTGTGTATATCTACTACATTTTCTTTATTATGGACACCTAGGTTGATTCCATATTTTGGCTATTGTGAATTGTGCTGCAATAAACACGGGAGTGCATATATCTCTTAGACATAGTAATATCATTTCCTTTGAATATATACCCTGTAGTGGAATTGCAGGATCATATGGTAGTTCTACTTTTAATTTTTTGAGGAACCTCCATACTGTTTTCCACAGGGGCTGTACTAATTTACATTCCCACCAGCAGTGTGCAAGGGTTCCCTTTTCTCCACATCCTTGCCAACACTTGTTATCTTTTGTCTTTATGGTACTAGCCATTCTAACAGGTGTGAAATCTCATTGTGGTTTTGATTTTCCTTTCCCTGATTATTAGTGAGGTTGAACATTTTCTCAAATACCTGTTGATTATTTGTATGTCTTCTTTTGAGAAACATCTGTTCAGGTCTTCTGCCCATTTTTTCTATCAAGTTATTTGTTTTCTTGTGAATGAGTTGTTTGAGTTCCTTATATATTTTAAATATTAACCCCTTGTCTGATACATTGTTAGCGAATATTTTTCCCATTCTGTAGCTTATCTCTTTATGCTGTTGATTGTTACTTTTGCTGTGCAGAAGCTTTTTAGTTTGGTGTAATCTCATTTGTTATGTATGCTTTTGAGGTCTTATCCAGAAAATCATTGTCCAGATTAATGCTCCAGAGCTTTCCCCATAAGTTTTCTTTTAGTATTTTCATAGTTTTGGGTATTACATTTAAGTCTTTAATCTATTTTGAGTTGATTTCTGCATATGGTAAGATATAAGGGTCTAATTTCATTGCTCTGCATGTATATATACAGTTTCCCAATATCATTTATTGAAGAAACTCTTCTCTCCCCATTACGTGTTCTTGGCACCTTTGCCAAAAATCAGTTGGCTGTAAACACATGGATTTATTTCTGAGCTCCCTACTGTCTTCCATTGGTCTCTGTGACCGCTTTTGTTACTATAGCTTGTAATATATTTTGAATTCAGGACAAAACTCCAGCTTTGTCCTTTTTGTTCAAGATTGCTTTAGCTATTTGGGGTCTTTTGTGATTCCACAGGAATTTTAGATTTTATTTTTGGGGGTCTTTTTGTATTTCTGTGAAGAATATCATTGAAATCTTGACAGGGGTTGCATTGAATCTGTAGATTGCTTTGGACTACAGACATTTAAACAATACTAATTTTTCCAATCCATGAACACAGCATATCTTTCCATTTATTTGTAGCCTCTTCAATTTCCTTAATCAATGTTTTATAGTTTTCATTCTACAGAATTTTTACCTCCTTGGTTAAATTTATTCCTAGGTATTTTATTTTATTTTATTTTTTGTAGCTTTTATAAATGGGATTGTTTTCTTGATTTCTTTTTTAGATAATTTGTTGTTGTTAGTGTATAGAAATGCTACTTATATTTATATGTTGATTTTGTATCCTGCAACTTTACTGAACTGTGTTTTTAGTTCTAACAGCTTTCTGGCAAAGTCTTCAGGGTTTTCTCTATATAACATTATGTCACCTGCAAACAGGGACAATTTACCATCTTCCTTTCCAATCTGGAAGGCTTTTATTTCTTTCTCTTGCTTAATTGCTTGGGCTAGAGTTGCCAGTGCTATGATGAATAGAAGTGGTGACAGTAGACATCCTTGGATTGCTTCCAATTTTAGGGGAAAAGCCTCAAACTTTTCCCTGCTAAGTGTAATATTAGCTGTGGGTTTGTCATATGTGGCCTTTATTGTTTTGAGGTACATTTCTTCTATACCTATGGAGAATATAAATTTTTTAACATTTTTTACGTTACTTAGAAAAAAAGGCAGTTGTAAATGGAATGCCCATTCTGGTTTCAAATCCTGCTTCAGAAACTATTAGCTCTGTAATCTGTGTAAATTAATTTCTTTGAATCTCAGATTCTTTCTTTGGAGAAAAGGCTTAAACTTACACCACAGGTTCATTCCTGGATTTGACGATAAAATGTTAACTGCTTGCTACACTTTTGGTACTTAATGGGTAATTTATACTTCCCTAAACATTAACAGTATTATGTTTTATCATTTTAAAAATTCATATAAATATCATTATTCCTTATGACCAGAACATGATATCACTTTTTAAAGCTGTTTTTGAAGTATAACATATACAAAAGTATACATATCATAAGTGTATAGTTAATTAATTTTCACAAGTAAAACACACGTATATTTTATAGAAGCTGGGCTTGATATAGATGGGTAAAGTTAGTTTAAAACATGGTTTTATTACTTAATTTTCTGTTTTTGACATCTTTTCTTGTTCTTAAAAACAGATTTGTTTCATTCATTTTAACTGTTCTATGACTTTCCACCAAATATCATATTTTGTTTATCTACTTCTAAAATGACAGATGTAAACATTGGTTCTAAGTGGGTTTTTTTCACAATTGAAAAGAAACATTTTTATGTTCCTTGTTTCTAACAGAGTTAGCACATTTGTAAACATTATCAATGAACTTTTCTTTACTAGCAACTATCTTACTCGTGCAATTTATGAAGAAAAAAAAAAAGAGATGTATACCTTGCCATTTGAAGAATTATGTTAAAGGATGTGGTAGCCAACATTTTCATCCTCAGAAGAAAACAGAGCTTCTATTTACTTGACATTAGAGTAAAAATTTCTGAAAACTCCCCTTCATATTGGACCAGTGTGGTAGGCAGAATAATGGCCCCCAAAGGTGTCCAAATCCTAGTCTCTAGAACCTGTGAATGTTGTCTTACATGGCAAAAGGGACTTTGCAGATATGATTAAATTAAGGTTATTGAGAGGGGGAAATTGTCCTGGATTATTCAGGTGGGTTGAATGTAATCATGAGGGTCCTTATAAAGGGAGGCAGAAGGGTCAGAGTCAGAGAAAAAGAGGTAAAAGTGATGTGATTGCTGAAAGATGACCACAACATAAGGAATGCAGGTGCTTTCCCAAAGCTGGACCACACACAGAGTGGATTCACCTCTAGAGCTCACAGAAGGAATGGAGTCCTGCCAATACCTGAATTTTAGCCCCCTTCGACCCATTTTGGTCTTCTGATCTTTAAAACTGTAAGTTAGCTTTAAATAAAACTGTAAATAAAGTTTGTTGTTTTAAGGCACAAAATTTGTGGTAATTTGTTACAGTAACAATGAGAAACTAATACAAAAAATGACTAAATTCCAGAAAATAGCAACATTAAAAGCTACTTTGAAAATGCAAAATTGAAATCCCTCTAAACTGTCTATATATGGAGTAAATATTCTAATTATGCCTCTTTCAGCATGTTCTATACGTGAAAAACCTGTGTGAACAGATTGCCATATGATCCAGAAATCCTGCTACTGGGTATATACCAAAAGGAATGGAAATCATCATGTCAAAGGGATATTCTTATGTTTATTGCTGCTCCATTCACAATAACTGAGATATGGAACCAACCTTAATGTCCTTTGACAGACAACTGAATAGGAAAAATGTGGCATATATACATAATGGAATACTATGCAGCCATAGAAAAGAATGAAATTCTGCCATTCACAGCAACATGGATGAGCTTGGAGAAAATTATGTTAAGTGAAATAAGCCAGGTACACAAAGAGAAATACCACATCTCACAAGTGGGAGCGAAATAAATAAATAAATAAACAAACAAGAAAGAAAGAAAGAAGAATATGTTAAACTATCAAAAGAAGAGAACAGTACTGTGGTTACTAGAAAGCGGTAAAGGGGTTGGGGAGGGGGTTAGCAAGAAATTGGTTAAGGGTTACAAAGAATGACTATGTTTTGTAATCATGAATATACTAATTATCCTGATTTGATTATCATATACTGTACACAGGTATAGATATTCAATTCTGTACCTCCAAAATATGTCTTATCAATTATGTTTCAATAAATAAAATAAAATAATAATAATAAAAATATAAGGGGACCAAAAATGAGGAAGAAAATTTACAGACACATTTCTTTGTAAGAATTAGCTGTACAATTATGTAACTATGGATAGTTTTGCTCTCTTGCTGTCTTCTGTGAAGCCTATGGCTCTGATAAATGACCTTTTATCAAAGGTACAAAAATGTAATAGGACCAGTGAGAAAAAAAGTACTTTTAGTTATCATATTAACTTGTTTTCTGCAAATCCAATTCCATGAATCTCTTGCATTTTTGAAAGCTCAACATCAATGGACTTTTTTTTTAATCTCAAAAAGTTTTTTGAACAAAATCCTGCAACATTAACTCACAAAAAAAATCATGAAATCTCATTTCCTTAAACTGAAGGGATATTGAATTTTAGGTACTTTCTAAATCAGAAGTTAGCAAGCATAACTAAAATGGAATGGTTTTATGATGACATGAAATACTGGATGACCATTTATCTGGGATGTTCCTCTTGGTTGTAAGATGAACATCTCAGGTGCCTGACAAGTCTAGGATTCTTTGAGTCTGACACAACTGAGAGATCCTTGTAATACCATTGTACCCTTCATCGGGGGTCCCCTCAGAGATTCTCTAGGCTGCCCCTTGTCTCAGTGTGGTTTTTCTTTATCTTGAAAAATCTCAGAAAGACAAATACTGCATGATCTCACTCATATGTGCAATCTTAAAGAAAAGGGGGGGGGTTCTCATAGAAGTAGAAAGCAGAATAATATGATTACTAGAGGCTGGGAAGGGAAAGGGGGTGGTAAGAGAGAAAAGAGGTGGATTAATGAGTACAAAGCTATAGGTAGATAGGAAGAATATTTTCTGGTGTTCTAGACTGACTAGAGCTAATAATATTACATCACATATTTTTAGATAGCTAGAAAAGAGGATTTATCCTCAATAATCACCATTGTAGTGGATTGAATTATGTCCACCAAAAACTCACTGACGCTTGAATTGTGTCCCCCAAGTTTAATGTATTAGAAACTTAGCCTCCAGTGTGACTGTTAAGAGGGTGGGAAATCCTATCATGGTAATTGAAAGGTAGAGCCTTGAAGAAGTGACTAGATTGTAGGACCCTGCGGTAGTGAATGGATTAAAAATGGCGGTCTGGGGTGTGGTTCTGAGGGCTTTAAAAGAAGAGGAGGGTCTGTCTCTCTCTCTCTCTCTCTCTCTCTCTCTGCTCTCTCTGATTCCACCACCTTGCAATGTGAGACCCCTGGGTCACTGTCACCATCACCAGATGGACCTTATTCCATAGAAATGAATATGTTCTTGAACTTCAAGTCGAATTGTATAATAAAAGAGATGGTGATCCTTTCTTCAAATGAATTTACCGAACCTTACTCTACCCTCAGCATCAAGCAAACACAAAGACATTGCAACCAATCAAGACATTCTTATCCTTCAACTAGGTGAACTAATCAGCAGTTCATAACTTCCCAAAGGCATATATCAAGCACAGCACCATTCTAAAAGTGAGAATGCAAACATGAAGGAAGACATGTTTATTGCTCTGCAAGAGCTTGGGGTTTAGTTTTCATATAAAGAGAGAGAGATGGCAGATAGCATTTACTGAGTAACTTGAATATTCCTGCCATTTTATATACTTTTCCATTCAAATAAAACCCCATGAAGTAACCATTACAGATCTAAATTGAATTTTTCTGACCATCACACCATGTTGCAAGAAACACAATTTATATCTTCAATGTCAAGAGCAGTATCTTGCCTCTACCAACACTTTTACCTATTGTCTATTTATCTGATGACTGTTTCGACTATTTTCACGTTTAGATCCAAAACAGAAGTCAAAAGATCCTGGAGGTTGTGGTCTCTGCTGTGCTAAACTTGTATGTTTATGCATATAAATAATTAACAGAAATATATTGATACATGTGTAATGCATAAAGTGTTCACATTTCTTGCCCTTATTTGGTTTCAATGGTAAATACATCCAGGTCTGGGAACTGTGCATTTTGAACTAATTACACAGAATCTAGAAACCATACAATTATATTAATCTATCAATATCTCCTCTGAAAACATTTGGAAAAGAAATTGTACATATCTTTAGCAAATTATTAGAAGTATCAGTGGCAAGAAACATGTATAATTGAATTTGGTTATTATAATCATTACATGTTAAAACTTTTTTCTTATAATGTTTTGACTACCATTTATTTTTCCCAGCCATGCAGCAACTTCTGTGAAATAGTGAACTCTATTTCAGTGGCAATGAATATTATTTATAATAAAATTTTCATAGTTAAATTATCTGATTCCTGCTAGACCATTAAATCATGGCTGGCAAATAGCTTTTCTTTTATGTGCTAACTCCATCTGATTTGAAGATCACTCTGAGGTCATTTCCAGCTTAGAGAAAAAAGGTACATTGTACGATTAATATTGTCTGTTGCGGGAAAGGGATAGGTGAGTGGTGGAATTCATGCCACATATTTGTCTTTCCTGTTCTAGACTTCTAGTTAAATAAAGCTATAGATTTTCTCTTCTAATGTAAACTCAGCTTATCTGTTAACACAGAAAAAACTGATTAGCACATTTCTTTACCAATTGCAAAAATGGAAACTCATTTTCTTATTATAAAAAGTACCAGAAAGAACCTTCAGGATGGAAGATTTCAATGATAAAAATTATTAATAAAATGTTCTTATATTTCAAAGTCATATCCAAAATTCATGATTGAAGACCTGAGAAGTAAAAGAACAGCTATAACTCTACATTTTCAGCATGGTCTCGTCTTTTTTATCAGACTTTGCTAAAAGCAGGGAGGAGAAAGCTGTTCATATTTTAAGAATCAGCAGTATCATAAACCATTTCTCCTGACTTAACATCTTTATAATAAAAATTCTACTATAATAAATTCATTGCTAGGTTGTGTTTTTATTACTACAATCTCCCCCATGATTTCTCAGTTAAAAATATTCTGAGGGAGGCAGAAAAATGTCACTTATGTCAGAACACAATTCTCTGCCTGCTGAAAAAAAGGCAGAAAGTTTATGATAGTTGCCTATTACTTTTTTAAAGATTGATATATAAGCTTACATATTTATAGCAAATTTAAAAAATAGATGGGAGTGTATTATTTTATCAAGTTATTGTTAAAGAGGTAACCAGCATGAATTTTAAGTGACTAATATGCATCCCAAGTTTCTATGAGAAAAAAAAAGTGCCCCAAATCTCTACAACAAAGATTAAATAAAAAAGAAGAACGATATTAAATTTATAATCTTGGTATCTATTCATAAAAATAGTCATTTTTCTTTTTTTTTATTATAAATTAAAAAGGTATTGTTCAAATTTTGGAATCTATTAATTTGTATTGTGCTGCTTCTAAGATTTGGACATGTATATTCTGAGTTAAAACAACAACAACAAAAAAAACATTTGCTTTGTGGCTATGCTAATTGTGCATTAACTACCCCAGGCTATCACAAAGCTCTTTGGATGTTACCTAATGGCCCCTTCCTACATATGCATTTAAATCAGATACAAGTCATCAGGTGCATATATTAATATTAAAATTTTACCCACTAAATTCAAGTCTACCTGTATATTTGCTATAGGCTAAGGCAACAATTCAGGATGAAAAAAAGTATTTCAGCGCTGGGCTTAAGCAGGCAAATAGCCAAGGGTAAAACTGACTTACTCTCCTCATTCTAAAGATTCTCAGATCCTATTTCCTTTGTGGAATTACTCTCATGTTGACATTTCTTCTCCATCTCCAACAACGCTGCCATTTTCCACCCATATATATAATATATGATTTCAATGGCTCTTTTTTTTTTTTTTTTTTTTTTTCACAAAAGGTTGAATTGTTTTACTTTAGGGGTACTTAAAAACATTCAATATAATGAGTAATTTGGTAGCAAAAAAAGAAAAAGCCATAATGCCTTATGCTACAGTTTCAGCATTTCTTTTTTTTTTTTTAAATTTTATTTTGTCGATATACATTGTAGCTGATTAATGCTCCCCATCACCAAAACCTCCCTCCCTTCTCCCTCCCCCCCCTCCCC
Organism: Cynocephalus volans; assembly: GCF_027409185.1. Classification (NCBI taxonomy): domain Eukaryota; kingdom Metazoa; phylum Chordata; class Mammalia; order Dermoptera; family Cynocephalidae; genus Cynocephalus; species Cynocephalus volans. The sequence goes on from NC_084466.1 coordinate 19,324,910, forward strand.
CCCAACAATGTCCTTTCTGTTTGTTTGTTGTATCAACTTCAAATAATTGTGGTTGTTATATCTTCTTCCTCCCCCCCCCCCGGTTTGTGTGTGTATGTGTGTATGTGTGTGTGTGAATTTATATATTAATTTTTAGCTCCCTCCAATAAGTGAGAACATGTGGTATTTCTCTTTCTGTGCCTGACTTGTTTCACTTAATATAATTCTCTCAAGGTCCATCCATGTTGTTGCAAATGGCAGTATTTCATTCGTTTTTATAGCTGAGTAGTATTCCATTGTGTAGATGTACCACATTTTCCGTATCCACTCATCTGATGATGGGCATTTGGGCTGGTTCCAACTCTTGGCTATTGTAAAGAGTGCTGCGATGAACATTGGGGAACAGGTATACCTTCGACTTGATGATTTCCATTCCTCTGGGTATATTCCCAACAGTGGGATGGCTGGGTCGTATGGTAGATCTATTTGCAATTGTTTAAGGAACCTCCATACCATTTTCCATAGAGGCTGCACCATTTTGCAGTCCCACCAACAATGTATGAGAGTTCCTTTTTCTCCGCGGGAGCCATACCAAATTGGCAACCACAGCAACATCCTACTTAGTCATTAGTCTTAAACCGGTGGACTGTGAAACCCCCTGCCACAATGAATAAACACCAAAAAAAAGACACCAGAAATACAAAAAATCAAGAAAGTACACCACCAAAAGTTAATAAATCTCATACTCTAGATCCTATAGAACAAGAAGCCCTTGAAATAACTGACAAGGAATTTCGAGTGATAATTCTAAGGAAACTGAATGAGATACAAGAAAACTCAGCTAGACATCATGATGAAATGAGGGAAAGTATACAGGATCTGAAAGAGGAAATATACAAGGAAATCAATGTCCTGAAAAAAAATGTAGCAGAACTTGCTGAATTGAAGAAGTTATTCAGCGAAATAAAAAACACAACGGAGAGTTTAACCAGCAGGCTTGTCGAAGTTGAAGAGAGAACCTCTGAACTTGAAGATGGGCTGTTTGAAATAACACAAGCAAACAAAAAGAAAGAAAAAAGAATCAAGGACATGGAAGAAAATCTGAGAGAGATATCAGACAACCTCAAGCGCTCAAATATCCGAGTCATGGGTATTCCAGAAGGGGAGGAAAATGGAGATTCCATTGAAAACATATTCAACAAAATAGTGGCAGAAAACTTCCCAGGTATAGGAAAAATCACAGATCTTCAGATCCAGGAAGCTCAACGATCTCCAAACGTATTCAACCCAAAAAGGCCTTCTCCAAGACATGTCATAGTCAAATTGGCAAAACTCAGAGACAAAGAGAGAATCTTAAAAGCTGCAAGAGAGAAGCGTCAAATCACCTATAAGGGAGCCCCAATCAGGTTAACATCAGACTTTTCATCACAAACCCTAAAAGCTAGAAAGGAATGGGATGATATTTTCAAAATACTAAAAGACAAAGATTGCCAGCCAAGAATACTCTACCCTGCAAGGCTATCCTTCCGAAATGAGGGGCAAATAGTATATTTCTCAGACAAACAAAAACTGCGGGAGTTCACTACCACAAGACCACCCTTACAAGAAATCCTCAAGGGAGTACTGGGTTTGGTTCCTGAAAAATAACTTCCACTGCCATAAAAACCTAAGAAAAATCTAAACCCGCTAGTACAATAAAAATGGCATTCATGAAGAGAAAACAAGCTAACAAAAACACTATCTACAACCTAAGGAACCAACAAACAAAGAAACCAAACAGTAAATCAGAAAGCAAGGAACAAAAGACACCTAAGACAACCAAACAACCAATAAAATGCTAGGAATAAATCAACACCTTTCAATAACAACTCTTAATGTTAAAGGCTTAAATTCCCCAATTAAAAGACACAGACTGGCTGACTGGATCAAAAAGCAGGACCCAACTATATGCTGCCTACAAGAGACCCACCTCACCCATAAAGATTCACACAGACTAAGAGTGAAAGGATGGAAAAAGATTTACCATGCAAACAGAAAAGAAAAACGAGCTGGAGTGGCTATTCTTATATCTGACAAAATAGACTTTAAACTAAAAACCATAAAAAGAGACAATGAGGGACACTACTTAATGATAAAAGGACTGATCCATTTCAATGGCTCTTGACTCCGCTTCACTCTCCATAGCACCAACAAAGTCATGTTTGAGAAGGGGCTGGAGGAACCAACAGTAGGTTATTTGCTAAAAATCAGAAGTACCCAAGGTCAAGGTTTTAGAGCCCCATACAAGACAGATGCCAAATTTAAAAAAATAAAATAAAATAAAATAAACAGTAATACCATTGTTGCTTCAAAACCAGCTTCAAGACACTTGTCCAGTGTCATTTTCCCTGACTGAAATCTCATACTCCCAACTATACTGGACTTTCAATATTCCCTGAATACCTTGCATTATTTTATGAAACTATGTCTTATTGAACTCCACCTTTCTGTCATCTTTTCCCTCTCTGTGTTTAAATGTATTCTCATCACCTTTGTTACCTTGTTTCTCTGGGTCAGTATTTTGCTTCCTCTTTTAGGCTCTGTTAAGGAAAAACTGTGAAAGACTTCAAAGCGGGTGAAATAAAATTACTGGGTAGGCGTCAATGGAATGCTGGCATCCTCTCACTGACCCTTTGGAGAGATCTCATTCTATGGCACCTTTGAGTGCCTTTGACTGGATTATTTTACAGCTATGTAAAATGTTGTAGTAATGTGCATGACTATTTTTCATAAAAAATACAAATAAGCTTTGTTTGGTAGAGATACAATTGATATCTGCTATGTAGAAAAGATGATTTGAAATATTGCATTTTATTGCCCTATAGAATATTAAACCATTTTGCCTCTATTAGCAAATTCAGATCTGTAAAAGCAGTTCTCATCAGTGGACACAAAATTCTTAATTGATATGAGCACACAAATAGACAAAAGATAAACACAAATAGATAAGACATACATACCAGATTCCTTATCACTGTGCAATCATTAGCAAAATTCATTTTTCTATTAGCAAATCTGTCTCAGCATTGTTATGATATATACAAGGGTACTTCAAAGAGTTCATGGAAAAATAGAATTGAGAGATAATGCAAATCTTTGCACGAACTCTTTGAGGTACCCTCGTATATGATATATATTATATATCAGATATCTTCTATATATCTTTATCTATGTATATGCACATACAAACCCACACACATATAAAATTTGGTTGTACTTTGAACAAATTGTAAAATCTTACTGACTCCTTTATTAATAAATAAACTAAATAAAATATAAAATAATTTATTTCTGTAAGAGAGTCATAGATTTACAGTTTTAAACGTTATATTTTACCAGTTTTGGAGGCTCACAGAGATACACTATAGATTCACTTGAAAGAGCCAGATTGTTGGAGAAGTGTATCTCATGGGCTTTTAAGCCCAGGTAGGTATTTTCTTCACTCTCAGAGTAAATCCCAAGTGGCAATAAAATTTAGACTTTGCTGACTGTTTCTCTATTTTTTTCCCTCTCTACTAATTATGTGTGGCAGTTGCACAATACAATAACTTATTCCACCTTAGTAACAACAATGATTAGAACATTAATTTTATGGTGTGACTTTTTGATGGTCTCCATCAGATGGATAATAGAATATATTCTCTGATGAATTAGAAATGACAGGGACTCTTGTGTGGAAGTCATTTCTGTTTGTGTTTATCTTTTGTCTATTTGTGAGCTAAAATCAATTCAGAATTTTGTATCCATTCATAATGAGAACCACTCTGAGAGATCTGCCTCAGTGAGTTTTTGTGTTTCTGTGTTTAATTCTGACCTTCGCCTGCAATGGTAGAACTGAAGCTACATGCTCTCTACGTGTCAGTGTATCGATGTGTCTGGGTGCCGGTACTTGAGAAAGGGCTTTATCTCTCAGGATGTGACTATGGAATGTTTCCCTATTTCTGGCTTGTTTTAATAAATTAGATTTTAATCTCTCACATCAAAGGAGCTTTGTTTCAATTGGTTGTCTAGCTGACTCTCAGCGTATCGAATCAGAAGGGTCTGTACCTTTGATTATTCTTGAATGGGCTACTTTACAACTCCATAAACAGTAAAAAAACTCACAGTAACACAAATTATTCTTGTCTACTGAAACGCAAATGGGTTTTTCCAGTAGAGAAACAATTCACATCTGCCCCAAAGAAAAACTTATTCAAAGAATTTTGTTTTATATTGACAGTTAGCTTTGCATCTGTAAGCAAAGTCATTCCAACATTTTTGAATATGTCTGCACATCTATATCTACATTTACTTCTATCCATTCTTTACAGCAGCTTTAACATCTTACAGGAACTCACTCATTAGTGAACTAAATAAAATATTTGACGTATGTTCATTTTATATTTGAATGAATCATGGTTTGAATTTTTAAAATACTAATTTAAATACTCCCTCGCACTTTGTTCATGCTTCTGCATTACATAATAATTTCTCTAATTCCTCCCCACCAGACTACGAGCACCTTAAAGGAGAATTTTTGTATTCATAAATATAAAACAAGATATCTGTTTTATAGTCCATAGTAGATACTAAAAATATATATTTTTTACTATAAAATTACAGGATCTGCTAAGGAATTAGGTGAAGAAAAACATGTAAGATACTGAGAGGATGATTTAATTATTTGATCACTCACTGTCTTTTACTAATGGGTTGTGAATAAGTAGGCTTTCCTATTCATGGGTATTGTTAATCAGGACTTATACAAAAATGATTGAGTGAAATGTTAAGCACCTGAAAACATTTCATCCATTGTCCCACCAAGAAATTTCATTGTGGAGAGTTTGAAATGAGACATCATTTTTACCTATGTAAACATAATTTTTTAAGTGCAATATCAAATTTTCTCACTCTTAATGTCTGACTTTATTCATTTTAATTACCCAAATTTTAAAAATTATGAAAAATAATTATATGATCACTGTAATAGCATATTTGCTTTCTTCCTTTATGTTCTGAATTAATTTGAATTTAAATTTTGATTTTTAACCCTCTAAAGTCATTTTGTGAACAAATACATTTTATTTATTCTGATTTAGTTCTCAGAAACATGCAGAAAACTACACTTCTGATAGAATTTTATTTCTATGTATTTATTAATTCTTTTGAACTCTGCTTATTAGTACAGAGATTATTTTACCAAGGTCATTAAAAGCAATTTCACATTTTTATTTTTATATTAATCTTGCTATTGAGTGTCTCCAAAGTGCTCTTTGTATAGTCAATCTACAAATGATAATTCATTGTAGTAACGAAAAAAAGAGAAAGTAAATTGTACTCCTTTTGTGGGAATGAACAAAATGGTCAGAATTACAAATAAAGTCATGCACCACATAAAGGTGTTTCAGTCAATGAGGGACCGCATACATAAGGTTATAATGGAGCTGAAAAATTCCTGCTGCCTAGTGACATTGTGGCCATGATAACTGTGTAGAGCAATGGATTACTGATGTTTGTGGTGATGCTGGGGTAAACAAAACTGCTGCTCTGCTGCCCTATTTTTACTGTACCTTTTATATGTTTAAATATGTTTTGATACGTTACAATTGCCCACAGCATTCAGTACAGTAATGTGCTGTGCAGATTTTTAGCCTAGGACCTATCCCTATAACAATAGCTCTAGCCAAGGCATGTAGAAGGCTATCCCACCTAGGTTTGTGTAAGTATACTCTACGATATTCACACAATGACAAAATTACCTAATAACACATTTCTCAGAGAGTATCCCGTCATTAAGTGATACGTAATTATATCAGAATGGTATTCCAGAATCTCATTTTTCAACAGATGTCAATGGAATTTAATACTAAATTAAATAATATAATGTTTGTCATATACATTTATAATTCCACACTTAATAAAATTTACAATATTTTTGTTATCATTGTTATAAACAAACAAAAAAATCCTGTATATTTACCCATGCACTTATCAGTTCTGTGCTCTTCATTCCTTTGTTTACATCCATAGTTCCACCTAGTATCATTTCCCTCAATCTGTGGTAGCTTCTCTGCAAAGTCTAGTCATATTGGTTTACCTAAGACTTCCTCTCCTCCAATCAGGGAGTCCAAAACACTCTGTGTAGGTTGCTGCTCCTCACACAGCAAATTGGAAACTCTCCAAAGGCAGTAAGCTGGGGCAATCACAGGACTCACTTCCTTCTTGTCTCAGAGATCACTGTCCTCTGCTACCTGCTGTAAAATGTCTTAAAATCCATTATTCCATATATTGTTTGTTTGCTTGCTTTCTCTCTCTCTCTTTCTTTTTTCTCTTCTCTCTCTCTCTCCCTTTTCTCTCTCTCCCTCCTCCACCCTTCCTTCCTTCCTTTCTTCCTTTCTTTTTTCAGTTGTTTCTAGTGGGAGGGTAAATTTGGTTCCTGATATATTTCATCTTGGTCATAAGTAACAATCCCTACCAGCAACTTTTTGAAAATCATGTTTATTTTTCTTGAATTTAATATGAAACCAGTACATTTCACATTTTATACCGCTTTGAAAACACCAGGACAGAGCAAAACATGGGAAAATTATTCACTAATATGTGGCCTATGAACTTACCTTGCCTTGTATTTTCATTGGCTTCTACAGTAGCAGACAATGTGATGAGGATCCAAGTAAAAGTGATTTATTACAGTGAGTTCCCAGGAACATCTGATGGGAAAATTGAGGAAGTAACGTAATGGAAGCCAATCAAAATACAACATTAAGCAAAGTTCACAGAGAATACCTCTGGCTCAATCCTATAGGTTCAGGGAGAAAAATGGATCATTTTATTAGTTAGGGTTCTCCAGAGGAACAGAACTAATAGGAGATTGATTGATTGATTGATTGATTATAAAGAATTGGCTTACATGACCATGGAGGTTGATGTGCACTCCGCAAGGTGAAGATCCAGGAGAGCTGATGGTTTTGTTCTAGTCCAAGTCTGAAGGCCTGAGAAGCAGGAGAGCTGATGGTGCAAGTTCCATGTCAAGTCAGAGTCTGAAGGCAAAAGCAGACCCATGTCCCAGCTTGAAGACAGGCAGGCAGAGAGTGAATTCTCTCTTGCTCAGCCTTTTTGTTCTATTCAGGCTTTCAATGGGTTGTGTGAGACCCACCCACATTGGGAGGGCAATGTCCTTTAAATGCTACTTCAAATGCTAAACTCATCCAGAAACACCCTCAAAGACACACACAGAATAGTGTTAAACCACATATCTGGACACTCCATGGCCTAATAAAATTGACACATAAAGTTAACCATCACAGTCATACTTCAAAATTGAGGGATGGAATGGTAGAGCATTTATTGCTGCCCATCACTGGTTAAGCATTGCCCAGGTGAGAGGTGTATTCTTATCTCCTTGAGTGCTTCTTATTTGCAGGCAAAGTGTGTTCTGGTAGCCTGAGGATAGAAACTGGTACTGAATGTTGGGATTAAAAGTAAACTGGCAGCTGGTACATGCAAAAACTGTGAAACTATCTGAAGGGATGTGAGCAGAACAGTAATAGCATCAACCACCCAGTGCTTCTTGAACTTTAATGTGCATGTGAATCACCTAAGCACTGGTTTCTAATTCAGTAGATCTGGGTGAGACTCCCAGGTGATGCTGATTCTGCTAGTTCACTAACACAAGCCTTTCCTCCTGGTAGGTCTGAAAAGGAGTGAGAAATGGTTTTTATCTTCTCCTGTCTCACTCTCACTTCTCCCTTTCAGAACATTTTGAGGCTACTGAGAGTATCCTTCGAGTAAGGCTACTTGATAAACTCTACTATAATATCAACACAAAGAAGCAGCAAAATGTTAGATCAGTGGTTTTGCTTTTGAAGTTTTTGACCAAAACCCACAGTAAAAAATATTTATTGTGACCCAGTACACACACATGCATGTGTATTTATAAGTATATTGACTGAAACACAGGTGTCATGAACTGTAGTTGTGAATGCATTCTGCTTTTATTCTATTATTGTATTCACTCTATTTCATAAAAAAAACACAACACACTACTAGATGTCAATCCACGATTTAAAAAAATGACCCAGATTATAGTGGAAACAGAATATAAATTTCTGTACATAATATTTCTGTTTCATTTATTAAAAATTGTATTCACTTATTCATGATCTGCCTGAGACATGTGAGTACTTTGAGGCAGCTTAGGATTATGGAAATCATTCAAGCGAATATTTATAAAATATTTGCTCTACATTCATTTGGAGTGGAAGATGAGTACTGCCTGAAAGAATGGTGAAGGAGGAGGGATTGAGCTATGATCCAGCAGGGCTAGTACACTCAGCACAGCAAAAACTCAGCAGCTAACTGGATCAACATTCCTTAGATGGAGAACTAGGAACCACCTAATGTCACTCCTACACACACCTGGAAAGATCCCATTTTTCTCAGCCTCAGCCTTACTGCCTAGTGTCTTATCCAAGTATTCTTCTAACTATTTAGTCTCTGCGAGAGAAGTTCTTGTCAATATATTTTTCTCTATATTGTCACAGTCTGGTTGACATTTTTGTGCCTCTTACAACCTGAGAGTTGACCAGCTGGCCCATACCTTAATTAGGTTCTAAATCTATTCATTTAACACGTCTCTATATTAAGCACACATTATTATGCATCAGGCACTCTGTCATATATTGGAGGTTGTAAAGCTACACGACCACGCCAGTTGTCGAGCAAGGCAAATCATAACTAAAGCCAAAATGTTTCATTATTTTAGTTATACTAAGTTTCCATTTGTCTTGTCAGGGCTAGGGCTCAGACCTTTCAAACCCATTGTATAGACTGGGTCACCAGACCCCACCCAGGACACCTGGGTGCACATGCCAATTACATTAGACAATAACCAAGGACCACCTGGGCACATGTGCATATTGACATCAAATGCTCAGCAAGATTCTGAACATCTGAGGGCCCTAACCATTTTTCTATATTTTCCCAACAGATGTTTAGTTGCTAGCAAGATAGATATATTCCTACCCTCAAGTAGCTTGCCATTTAATGAGGATGATACTTAAAACACGAGGAAATTGATGACAGGGTCAAAACAAAGCCACAGGAGCACAAAACAGAACTATCTAAATAGGGGTCAGCAACTTTTTCTATAAAGGGCCCATAGTAAATATTTAGAGCTTTGTAGGTCAAACAGTCCCTGTCATAACTACTCAATTCTGTGAAAGCCGTCATAGGCAATAAAGAAACCAATGAGTGTGTCTGTGTTCAAACAAAACTTTATTTACAAAAAAAGGCAGCGGGCCAGATTTGGCCTGTGAACCATGGTTTGTGAACCCCTAATCTAAAAGGGTTTAGAAAAGGTCTGAGGAGACTTTCTAGAGGAACTGAGTGTTGAAACAGATTCCCAAAGACAGGTACTAGTTATCCAAGGAATGAGAAGGGAGGACCAGAACTAATTGGCCCCAAAGAGAGTGAGAGATCATAACGAAAGAACTGAAAGATGTTCAGTGTGGCTGCAGCTTAATTTTTTTAGAGGTATGTGGGACATTTGTTATTTGTCTGTTCATCTAGCATCTGAAGCTCATTTTCATGTTCAGGAAATTCCCCCACCTTATGAGTCTTGTTAGGTGGCAAAACCCCCTTACCTACGTGGGCTGAAAATGGTAGGTACTTGTACTCCCAATCTTTCTTCTAGCAAAGGCACAGATATGTGGCCTCAGTGCCACCAATCAGATACGTCCATGTCAGACTTCGACTCATAAGCCAGTGATGAAAGAAGGAAGGAGAAAAGTGTTTCTCTCTCTGTGTCCACTTCTCTATGTCTGTCTGTTACATCTAGCCTTGTCTTAGTAGTGGTTGCAGGGATTAGATACTGAGCCTGAAGGAGCAACAGAACAATTCAAGATTTGGTGAAGTTGGTTGCAGCAGGGATTTCTATATCAGGCCAGTCCTGAAGTGAAGTTTTGGGCATTGCTCGTGGAAGCTGGTTTTGCAACCCACTGATGATTCTTGGAGCTACCACGTCTTTTAAATAAACTCTTCTTCAGTAACTTCACCTAGAGTCAGTTTTTGTTGTTTGCAGCTAAAAAACTATGACTGATGAAGAGACGTTATGCAGAACCAACTTGTGAAGGACTCCTCAAACTATGAGTATGCTGCCATGTTTTGAATTTATTAGTGCTGTGAGAAGTCATTGAAAGATATTGAGGAAGAGAATGGTATAAGCTGATTTGGAATGTAAAAAGTTTGCTCTGTAAGCTCTCAGAGGAGAGGGTTTTTTCTGTTTGTTTTTTTAATACTGTCTGTTTACTGCTCTCTGCTCAGTGCTTTAAACAGTACCTGACATATAGTCAAAAATAAAAGTTTGTTGAATGAATGATGGACTTTAAAAAATTTTTATTTTATTGTGGTAAGAAAACTTAACGTGAGATCTACCCTCTGCACAAATCTTTAAGATTTGACTATAGGCACAATGTTGTACAGCAGAGAGCTAGAACTTATTCATCTTGCTTAACTGAAACTCTATGCCTGTTGCTTAGTAACTCCCAAGCTTTCCCTTGCCCCACCTCCTGAAAACCACCATTCTACTCTATTATTCTATGATTCTGATGATCTCAGATATTTCATATAAGTGGAATCATGAGGTATTTGTCTTTCTGTGACTGGCTTATTTCACTTAGCATAAAGTCCTCAAAGCTCACAAAATTTCTAATGAATGAATTGTAGGAAGGGGCCCAAGTGGAAGGCCGTTGTGGTAAATTACGTGAGTGACAATGGTGACCTGGGTGAGGTTAGAGGATTCAGAGAAGTACGAGGGTACTTCAAAAGTTTGTGGAAAAGCAGAATTAGAAGATAATATGAATATTTCCATAAACTTTTGAAGTATCTTCGTGCATGGATTCAAAAGATAGAATCTAAATAATGTGCACAAAAATTACATATTAATATTTTAAAATGCAAATACTCTTTGAAATTAAACTTAAAATGGTGTAAGTTTCAATAATTAAAATGTAATATTTATAGAGAGAGAATTCAGGGAAGGATGTGTTCCAAAGCTTTCTTTTTCCATCCCCCACAAAAACAGCCCTCGTTCTATAGTTACAGCTGTGCCAACCAGGAGAGGCACAGACCAAATACGAGTCACTGCCAATGACAAGAAAGTGAACAAACCAAGAGGTGTAAATAATCATTTAGAGCTGAAGAGACAAACATAACATCAGCTACAGTTGTTCCAACCATTTTTTAAGTATCCTGTTCTTTCCTGCTTTATATGAGGTACCCTCACTCTCACTTTTTAAATAAGCCTACCAGTGGATTCTGTTAAGTAGACCAGGAGGATTTGAGAGATGGAACCAGATTAGCATTCGACACTTCTTTCTCCTAAGCCCACCACAGATGATTTAATAAAAAGAAGACAGAATATTAATTTTTCTGATGTCTTGTTTGGTTGGATAACCTCAGTAAAAACAAGTAGGTGAATTTATAAATTAGTTTAATGGACTGTTATTACTGTTCTGCTATTTCACTGGAATAATCACCGGTCACTCAGGTTGATTCAATAAAGGAGCAGATAGGTAAGGTATGCAGAGCAAGAATCACTACTGTGGTTCAATAATTCCCCCCAAAGCCTTGCAAATTGCATATTTTAACATGGAATTTCATTTTACATTCTCAAAACAACACTCAATAATATAGAAAATGAGATTATCAGTGAAGTATTTGCATACATAATACTTTTTTGAAATAATGTGCAGCATTGATATTCTAAAAAAATCCCTATGCCTTTAGAGACCAACCAAATTACTTAGATAAATTAAGTCAATAATGTTCTAGGACACAATGGGAAATGCATGCTGTCTGGGTCTCTATGTCCAGTGGAAATTCATTTAATTGTGAATGAGGCATGGATTCTTATTCTTTCTCACTGGCCTACAGATTTGGTCAGGTCTTCATGCTGTGATTTCAATTTTGGGGGAAAAATTAGCAATAAACTAACTTAAATATTATTACTAGTTAGCACCCTCTGACTTTATATCTGTATTGAGCAGGTCAGCCTTTTGTGGGCTAATCTGATGGCTCCAGAAAACTGACCTAAACCCTCCCCTCAACATTGCAGGCAAGCATACTAATAGCATCTCTATTTCTTTTAAGAGAAATTCTCAGCTTTACAGTGATGCTAAATTAACATAGTTATCAGACTATTTACATGAAGATTAGCCTGTGAAGGAAAAGGGTAAGAAAAGAGAACATTCGGCTTTGAGAATTTTCCTTTTGGGAGGGAAATAAAGACACAGAAGGATAGAGAAGTAAGCAGATTCATCCACTGCCTAGTTTCATCAGCCTTGTTTCCAGACTTTGTGAGGCTCACTGTGATTTATTTAATGAAGGTCAGTGAGAGAACACATTAAACACTTTAACTTGAGAAAAAAAGCAGAGAACCTGTGTGTACCACTATAATAAAACAACAGGCTGAAAAGGGAAAATTTCACACAGCCAATAATTTTGTCTACATGCCACCAACTAATAATTTGTTTTGTTTTTGCTGGAATGACTGTTTGTGCTTCAGCCACAATAAATACAAAGCACTCATGTCATTAACACACTTCTATTCGTGCAACTAGCACAGTGCTTTGCAATAAAAGATGCTGAATAAATATTGGCTGAATGAATGAAGAATTTTAAATTGTGGCCTTCCCATTTTCATGGTGCACAAATTCATAGTCCCTAATCTAAGTTCTGCCCTCAGTACTTTCTAGAAACATTTTTTATCTTTCTCTATCTCCCTGTCCCTTTTTTTCCTCAATGACTGTTCTAAACCTCAGCAACCCATATACCTCTAATCCACATAATCTTTTCCAAGTTAATTCCCATCACCTACAAATTTATCCATTCCCACACCCACACTTAGTTCCTCTCTTCCAGGCTAAGAAGACAGATGCTCTTTCTCTGTTCAAGACAATCTATCCCCAGACACCCTTCTCTCTCTCATGTTCTGATGCAGAGTCTTCCTCAGTTTCTTACATAGCCTCAATCCCTTTTCTCAACCATTTCCTTCTTTTCAGCCTGTGAAGAAATCCTCTCCATGAATGAATAAAAATACTTTTTTACTCCATGTGTTCACCTTAACTCACTGTTTTTTGTTTTGTTTTGTTTTTCATTCCTCCTTTTCTCCAAGGACCATTTCATCCACACTCAGGATTTCATCTACATGTTTAAGGCTCAAGAGTTCAGCCTTTAACTTCTCAGGTCAGATGACTCCCTTCAAATTTGTATGGCCAAATGTCTGCTTGTCATATCACTCAGTTTTACTCGTTTATTCAACAAGTATTTGTTGCATATCTACCTTGTGCCAACAATGGCTTAGAAATAAGAATGGAAGGTTAAGAAAAAACAGATAAGGCTCCTACCCTCATGAAGCTTTATAGTTTAAAAATTGTATAATGATATAATCTGAAAATTAAGTTCCAAATGTAAAGAGTACAGTGGAAAACAGGAGAGTTCACCTCAAATGGAGCATTCCAAACCCCGTAAGTTTGCTTTTTGTTGTTTGTCTCTCAGCTGGTGTTTTCTCTATCCTTCCAAATTCCTCATAAGGTACATGGAAGTCGGCCCTGATCCACCCCCCAACCTTAAAATCAATTCATCCTCAGGTTCTGCTCATTTACTCTCTTTAATATTTGCCTGATTTAGTCCATCTTCAAACAGTTTTCAGAGGGACTTACATAAAACTCAAATCTGACCACATCACTCATGTACTATTTTGGTCAGTATAATTAATGCTGGCTGCTGTAACAAACAAAACCAACATCTCAGAAACTCAAAGCAATGAGGGTATATTTCTTGGTCATGTCAAAATCGGAAACACATCTGACGGATTGCCTTGGTAGTTCTCTCTGTTCCATTGACTCTGTTCTTTCTGATTCATCAAGATGTCATTTAAAGCCATGTTTTGGGGGTCACTGCAGAATTGGAAGAGAATGAGCTGAGGATAGGATGTCAAGGGTGATTTTAAGGGCAGGCCCAGGGAAAATTTCAATTCATACTCCATTGACTAGAAGGTAATGTGGCCCCACTTAACTGCAAAATAGCCTGGGGAATGGAGTCTTCTTGGGTGCCCAGGAAAAGCAAAAATCATGGGACTGTGAACATCAAGCTACACTTTGCTTGATTTGCTTTAATAGTCTTTGTTAACTCCTCACAATCTATAAACTCAAGTTCTAGCCCTTGAATGGGGATTATAAAACCAGCATGTCCATCTTCCATGCTGTTCTTCTTGCTTTGTTTTTCATACCCTTTCTCACTCTTGCCCTCTACCTCTCTTTTCTTTATTTCCCTCTCTTTAAAAAAGTCGTATATATGCATTTTTACCTGGATACATTTTTTTTTCTGATGGATATTGTACTCTAAAATGAATTGCTTCTCACAATATTGCATTGTAGGCATCAGAATATTTTAGAACTACATTTACAGAAACCCTTGGTTAAGGAAGGCTTTGTTTCCCTCTGTATGAATTACTAGCTCAGTGAAGTATTTCTAAGTGAAAACTTGAAGTTCCAATACCTCAAGTGAACCTAACATTTCAGAAATGATGCTGAGAGAGAAGATTTACAGGTGTCAAAACATGTCCTCTGTCTAAAAGGGCAGTGCTTTCAAAAGTGTCAGGAAGAGAAATATTTTCTAAATACCTATTCTACTTCTTTCCTTAACCTTTTCACCAGAGTAAATACATGACCGTCCCCAGAGCTGAGATCAAAGTCTGGGTAGGATTAGTTACCAGGGCCCAGCCTTTGAGAGGCTCCATAGAACTGACTGTGGCCTAAGCTTTATGCTTGGATACTGGAGTTGAAGTTGGTTTGCAGAAGCATCACATTCAAAATTATTTTTCCCATGACCCATCCTGATATCTTTATCTCTCAATCACATTGTTTGGTAACAGATTGATTTAGAGCAGAATACCTTCTATCATTTAAAGCATGCTAATTGTTCAAAACAGGCTGATGATACCTACTTCATAGGGCTGCTGTTAGGAAGAAATTTGACACCATAGTAAAGCTTCAAGATACAGACTTTTATTAACTTATCAATATTACTAACATTAACAAAGTCTGTGAAGATGCATATAAACACCTAACACAAAATAGATCATCAATAGCTCTCTTTATATTATTTCTTTAATTTATGGCTTTTAAGGTAGTCATATTTTAATGGTTATCTATCTATGAGAAATGTTTCTATAATTGTCTATGAGGGATACTAAATATGATATATTTCTACGAGAAAAATAAAACCCATTATAATGTGATCAGCATGTTTATCAACAGGAGGAAGTGAAGATGAATTGTGATACATTCATTGTTATATTGACCATAATGTACTTTAAAACACTTGAATGTTAAATAGTGTGATGTATTTGTGTATGATTTAGCGCAAATTTTCATTCACGTTGAATAATTAATCAATGAACTACAGTAATCTGAGGTCCACTCGATAGAAGTTTCTAAATAAGGTTTTGTATATCCCAAAATTATGACAAATGAATCATTAATTAGGATAAGGGATGTTAAGAATCATTTAAATCTGTGAAATGACTGATGGTGAGGATGCATGGCTCCTAGAAAGTATAAATGGACTAGCAAGACGGGCCTCAGACTCAAGGTTAGGAGATAGCAGGCTTGCAAACTGGCAAAGGGAAATGAAATTAGAGAGCATGGACAATATTCAACATTGTAAACTGTGGTAGGATGAAATGGCCCTTCTTCCCCAAAGATGCCCATCCTATAAACTCTGAACCTTTGAAATATATGTTACCTTATACGGCAAAAGGGACTTTGCATATGTGATCAAATTAAGGCTCTTGAGATGGGGACATCATCCTGGATGGTTCAGGTGAGCTTGATGTAATCACAACAGATCTTATAAGAAGACAGGATGAGACAGGGGACTTTAAAGGAGAAAGCAAGGTGACTGAGAAAGCAGAGCTTGGAGTAATGTGCTTTGAAGACAGAGGAACGGGTTACAGATGGCCACTAGAAACTAAAAAAGGCAAGCATGTGCATTTTCCCCTCAGAGCCTACTAACAGAAGACACTAGTCCTATGGGCACCTTTATTTTAGCTCTGTAAAATTCATTTCAAACCTAGAAACAATAAATTGGTGTTAGAAGCCAAAAAATTTATGTTACTCTGTTACAGCAGCAACAAGAAACTAAACCATAAACTTATGCCTGCTCTTTGAATAATGTGGGACTCTCCAGCTTGAATTGACCTCATCTTTACCCATGCCAAAACTGTATCTTAGCTGAGCAAAATCATCTGAACTTAATTATGCACACAGTGAGAAGGGCAGGGCCAGCAGATAAAATATGTAAGGGAAAAAAAAAAAAAGATCATGATTATCAGGAACAGAATCACCCCATTTTAAAATACTTTTTCTTGATTTTAGAGAAAATAAGATACCCAGCAAAGAAAAGCCACATTCGAGGGCTACATATGCCAGATGAGTACTGACAACAAATGTTGCACCATTCATTTTGCCTTGGTTGGCTTCATTGCACCTACAGCCTATGTAAGAAGCTTGTGTGAGTACGCCTATGTGAGGGTGAGGAGATAGTGCTCTTGTCAAAATACATCTAATTTTATTCTCTAGTGTAATCATGGTGTGTATTTTTTAACAGCCAACAGATGACTTGAAAATGAAACAACTAAGAGCAACAAAAATCCTCATACTTTAAAAGAACAAGTTGCCTTGTGTCAGATCATCCTGTCTTATGCAATAACTGTAAATCCCCACTGAGATAAGGTGGAGATATTGGAAAATCTTCACATCCAGACAGCTCACTTTTGCTAGTTTCACTATAGGGAGCCTGCGTTCGTCTCTGGAAATCAGAGTTTAGCTTTTGGCTTAAATAGCTATGTTAGGTCAGAAACCTCTCTTAAAACACTAGCAAAGTTTGTGAAGCTAATAAAGACTTTGTGTGGATGATGGGAAGGGAAGAAGTATACATTGAGTTATTGGGCTTGTAGCCCTCAAGAAGGAAAGGAAAAAATGGCTTTATAGAAGATTGATATTGGTATATGATTCCAAGGGTTACGTAAAGAAAACACCAAATTCCACTTCTTATAGAGAGGTGATCTGGAGATTTTGACTGACACTAAAACTGAAAGCAACAAAGCTTATAAAACATCAAATATTTAAATTATTAGGCATAGAACATAAAATAAGTATTTTAATATGTTTAAAGTGGAAGCCAAATAAATATTTCTTGTACTATTATTATGTTTGAAATTTTAATTGAAAATTTATCCCGATGTTCGAGATTTTTCAAACCAAAAGTGAAGAAGGAAAACTCAGGACTAGAATTAATCATAATTAGCACAAAAAAGGATAAATATAAAAATGTACAGCATATATCTTAGTGAAATGCTAAAAGCATTTGCTCAAGGCTTTGTTGTCTAGTACCAATACTTCTATTTAAAATTACGTGGAGGTCTTAGCAGTAAGGCACAGAAAAAATATAAAGGGTACAGGGCAGGAAGAAAGAAATAATGTAGACAATAAGATTGTCTACAAAGAAAACTCAAAGAAGATAAAAAAACATTATCATAATTAATAAAATAGCTTAATAAATCTTCCAAATATGAAATCAATGTACAAAATAAATTGAATTCAGAGACTTCTGGTTTCTGGTCTGGCATGCAAGGAGCTTAGAAGTCATGACTCTGGGCCGAGCCTGTGGCGCACTTGGGAGAGTGCGGCGCTGGGAGCGCAGCGACGCTCCCGCCGCGGGTTCGGATCCTACATAGGAATGGCCGGTGCACTCACTGGCTGAGTGCCGGTCACGAAAAAGACCAAAAAAAAAAAAAAAAGAAGTCATGACTCTACCTCACAACAAGCAAAAAGCCAAACAAACTGAATAATTAGTAACTGTTCTTAGATTTGTTAGAGAAGTGAACTGCCGCCCCCAAAATTTGAGAGATAGACAGGCAGATACAAAGAATCACAACTGACTTGAGTGGAAACCCATGAGCAAAAGCCTCTGTGGGAACTACTACCAGGATAGGAAAATCTACGCTGTAATTGACAAATCGCCTAAATCTCAATGTGAACAAGCCTGAGAGATAAAAACTGAAGAGAACCCAGTCATACAGGACTTCACACTTTTGTGAGGTTTACCTCCAGGAGCTCTACTAGGTTTTCACAAAAAATATCTAGAAAAATAGCCTTGGGCTTCCAACAGGGGAAAAAGAAAAATAACCATTTTGAAATATGCCAGAGCTTTCTGTTCTTCTTAACAAAGCATGTCTTCAGTGAAACATTTTACCAGAACCTAACCTACTGGAGTTTTACCAGAGGCTAACTGACCTGGAGGAAGGAAAATACTCAACTCCAGCCAGATCTTGCCATCCTGTACCACATGAGGGGGTGAAACAAACAAACACACAGAGAAGCACTTGTGAAGTTCATAGCCCAAGGCCATAGGCTTATTAAAAGACTGAGATCTAATCATAGGACTACAGAACTTTTCCCCTTCCCCCATATCCTCTACCTAGTACATCATGTACACCTTTCAACAAAAAATTACAAGGCATACTAAAAGGCAAAAAACACAGTTGGAGAGAGAGCAAGCATCAGAACCAGGCCCAAATATGGCAGGAAAGCTTGAATTAACCATAAATTTAAAACAACTATTATTAATATGTTAAAAAGTCTAATGGAAAATGTAGATAACATGCAAGAGCAGAGAGATGGAAGTTCTGAGAAAGAATTAAAAAATGTTAGAGAACAAAAACACTGTAACAGAAATAAATGCTTTTTATGGGCTAATTAGTAAACTGGACACAGCTTAGAAAAGAATCTGAGCTTGAGAATGTGTCAATAGAACTTCCAAAACTGAAACACAAAGAGAAAAAATACTGAAAGCAATAACAACATCCGAGAACAGAATATTTAAAAACTATGGGAAACTACAAAAAGTTTAACCTATGGTTAATAGAATACTAGGAAGAGAGAAATAAATGGAATAAATATTTGAAGCACTGATGACTGAGATTTTCCCCAAATTAATGACAGATACCAAACCACAGATCCAGGAAATTCAGAGAACACTGTATTGGTGGGTACATGTCATTATTCATGTGTCAAAATAGATAGATTGTAGAACAACAAGCATGAACCCTAATGTAAATGATGGACTTTGGATAATAATGATATGTCAGTGTAGGTTCATTGATTGCAACAAATGTACTCCCTTGTGGGGGATGTTGATAGTGGGAGAGGTTATATCTGTGTGTGGGTGGGTGAAGGGGGCTAGGCGAGAACATTCATTTCTACTTTTCTAATTTTCTGTGAATCTAAAACTGCTCTGAAAAATAAAGACCATTAAAAATTTTTTTAATTAAATTTCCACATTGCAATAATTAAGAAAGTGTATTTTTAAGGTGAAGGTACCATTTATAATAGCATCAAAAATACATAGTGGCTAGCGATAATCTAACAAAATTTGAGCAAGAAAAACCCTTCAAAACAAAGAGGAACAAGAAAACTTTTAGAGGTAGGGATATCTCTAGTATCTTGATGGAGCAACTGCACACATATGTAAATAGTAGAATGGTAGACTGGCAAAACTATTTTGTAAAATAGTCTGGCATTGTCTAGCTAATTTGAGGTGCACATATTCAGTGACTGATCAACTTTATTCCTGTCTCAAAGAAGCTCTTGCCTACATGTACTAGGAAATGTGTTAGAAAATGTTCACTGCAGTGCTATTTTCCATAGCAAAAAAACTGTCAACATCCCAAATATCCATTCACTTTACAATGAATAAATAGATTGTAGTATATCCATCTGATGAAATACAGGATCATTAAGATGAATGAATTACAATTTGAAGTAAAAAACTGATTGATTTTCAGTAAAATAATGCTGCAGAAGAATACACATAGTATGTTTACACTGATAGAAAGTTCAAACCCATGTCTAAATAAATATTGCATAGTTTAGGAATACAAACTCTGTAGTAACATAAATGTTTGTAGGAAAGGGAATATATAGTAACATTAAATTCTGAATAATGGTTACTT
Organism: Cynocephalus volans; assembly: GCF_027409185.1. Taxonomy (NCBI): domain Eukaryota; kingdom Metazoa; phylum Chordata; class Mammalia; order Dermoptera; family Cynocephalidae; genus Cynocephalus; species Cynocephalus volans. The sequence continues at coordinate 19,344,984 of NC_084466.1, forward strand.
CTGAGGGATAGAGCAATTTAGTAGAATGCCCTGCAATATGCAGGGTCTCAGATATGATGGTAACTTTCTGTTAATTGAAATGGTCACAGGTGCCCAGGCATTTGTGTAACTTTTTTAACCTTATGCATATGTAATAAGAATTATTTTGTATCTTTTCAATATTTAACTATTTTTGAAAGAAAAAAACTGTTTATAAGGAATTTCAATATATAGAATCTCCTCACTTTCTGAAGTTTATTTTAAAAATTGCCCAGTGTTTTAAAAGAATATGTACTATATAAAAAAAATGCCACTGATTTTTTAAAAATAGCACTGTTTTGGAACACTTTCCCCAATATCTGCTTCTCCCAGTGGTTTTCCTTTATAGACACACCAAGCTTCTGTCTTCTTAATTTCTACCAAATTTTGGAGAATGAATTCATTTATTGACTCAACCATAATTGAATTTCATGCCCCGTGAAATCAGTATGGCCTGGAAACTCTCATATATGCTGTACTCCTTGTGGGAGGTAGGGGGGATACTCTCTTTTTATCACTCTCTGTGAACCCCTTTTCTCTTTCTTTTGATAGCTATGTACTACTCATTCTGCAGATTTCAGTTATTCTTTTTTTTTTTTTTTAAGTTTTATTTAATCGATATACATTGTGGCTGATTATTGCTCCTCATCACCAAAACCTCCCTCCCTTCTCCCTCCCCCCCTCCCCCCCAGTAATATCCTTTCTGTTTGCTTGTCGTATCAACTTCAAGTAGTTATGGTTGTTATATCTTCTTCCCCCCCCGTTTTTTTTTTTGTGTGTGTGTGTGTGTGTGTGTGAATTTATATATTAATTTTTAGCTCCCACCAATAAGTGAGAACATGTGGTATTTCTCTTTCTGTGCCTGACTTGTTTCACTTAATATAATTCTCTCAATGTCCATCCATGTTGTTGCAAATGGCAGTATTTCATTCGTTTTTATAGCTGAGTAGTATTCCATTGTGTAGATGTACCACATTTTCCGTATCCACTCATGTGATGATGGACATTTGGGCTGGTTCCAACTCTTGGCTATTGTAAAGAGTGCTGCAATGAACATTGGGGAACAGGTATACCTTTGACTTGATGATTTCCATTCCTCTGGGTATATTCCCAACAGTGGGATACCTGGGTCGTATGGTAGATCTATCTGCAATTGTTTGAGGAACCTCCATACCATTTTCCATAGAGGCTGCACCATTTTGCAGTCCCACTAACAATGTATGAGAGTTCCTTTTTCTCCGCAACCTTGCCAGCATTTATCATTCATAGTCTTTTGGATTTTAGCCACCCTAACTGGGGTTAGATGGTATCTCAATGTGGTTTTGATTTGCATTTCCCGGATGCTGAGTGATGTTGAGCATTTTTTCATATGTCTGTTGGCCATTTGGATATCTTCCTTAGAGAAATGCCTACTTAGCTCTTTTGCCCATTTTTTAATTGGGTTGCTTGTTTTCTTCTTGTAAAGTTGTTTGAGTTCCTTATATATTCTGGATATTAATCCTTTGTCAGATGTATATTTTGCAAATATTTTCTCCCACTCTGTTGGTTGTCTTTTAACTCTGTTAATTGTTTCTTTTGCTGTGCAGAAGCTTTTTAGTTTGATATAATCCCATTTGTTTATTTTTCCTTTGGTTGCCCGTGCTTTTGGGGTCGTATTCATGAAGTCTGTGCCCAGTCCTATTTCCTGAAGTGTTTCTCCTATGTTTTCTTTAAGAAGTTTTATTTTTCCAGGGTGTATATTTAAATCCTTAATCCATTTTGAGTTGATTTTAGTATACGGTGAGAGGTATGGATCTAGTTTCATTCTCCTGCATATGGATATCCAGTTCTCCCAGCACCATTTGCTGAAGAGGCAGTCCCTTCCCCAGTGAATAGGCTTGGTGCCTTTGTCAAAGATCAGATGGCAGTAAGTGTGTGGGTTGATGTCTGGATTCTCTATTCTATTCCATTGGTCAGTGTGTCTGTTTTTATGTCAGTACCATACTGTTTTGGTTATTATAGCTTTGTAGTATAGCTTAAAGTCAGGTAGTGTTATGCCTCCAGCTTTATTTTTTTTGCTCAGCGTTGCTTTGGCTATGCGTGGTCTTTTATTATTCCATATAAATGTCTGGATAGTTTTTTCCATTTCTGAGAAAAATGTCTTTGGAATTTTGATGGGGATTGCATTGAATTTGTATATCACTTTGGGTAGTATGGACATTTTCACTATGTTGATTCTTCCAATCCAAGAGCATGGGATATCTTTCCATCTTCTTGTATCCTCTCTAATTTCTCTCAGCAGTGGTTTGTAGTTCTCATTATAGAGATTTTTCACCTCCTTGGTTAACTCAATTCCTAAGTATTTTTTTTTTTTTGGTGGCTATTGTAAATGGGCAGGCTTTCTTGATTTCTCGTTCTGCATGTTCACTATTGGAGAAAAGAAATGCTACTGATTTTTGTGTGTTGATTTTGTATCCTGCTACTGTACTGAAATCATTTATCAATTCCAACAGTTTTTTTGTAGAGGTTTTAGGCTGTTCGATATATAGCATCATGTCATCTGCAAAGAGGGACAGTTTAACTTCATCTTTTCCAATCTGGATGCCCTTTATTTCCTTCTCTTCTCTGATTGCTCTGGCTAGTACTTCCAACACTATGTTGAATAGGAGTGGTGAGAGTGGGCATCCTTGTCTAGTTCCTGTTCTTAAAGGAAAAGCTTTCAGCTTTTCCCCATTCAGGATGATATTGGCTGTGGGTTTGGCATATATGGCTTTAATTATGTTGAGATACTTTCCCTCTATACCTAACTTATAGAGGGTCTTTGTCATGAATGAGTGCTGAACTTTATCAAATGCTTTTTCAGCATCTATAGATATGATCATATGGTCCTTGTGTTTGAGTTTATTAATATGGTGTATCACATTTATTGATTTGCATATGTTGAACCAACCTTGCATCCGTGGGATGAATCCCACTTGATCGTGATGAATAATTTTACGTATGTGTTGCTGTATTCTGTTTGCTAGTATTTTAGTGAGGATTTTTGCATCTATATTCATCAAGGATATCGGCCTGTAGTTTTCTTTTTTGGACACCCCACTGTCAATATTAGACAGATCATCTAGGCAAAGAATCAGTAGAGAAACACAAGATCTAAACAAGACTCTAGACCAATTGGAATTGGCAGATATCTACAGAACATTCCACCCAACAACCTCAGAATGTTCATTCTTCTCTTCAGCACATGGATCATTCTCCAGGATAGATCACATATTAGGTCACAAATCAAGTCTCAATAAATTCAAAAAAATTGGAATCATCCCATGTATCTTCTCAGACCACAATGGATTAAAACTAGACATTAATAACAAGCGAAACTCTGGAAACTATACAAACACATGGAAATTAAACAGCATTCTACTTAATGACATATGGGTCCAAGAAGAAATCAAGCAGGAAATCAAAAAATTTCTTGAAACTAATGAAAACAATGATACATCATACCAGAACCTGTGGGATACTGCAAAAGCAGTATTGAGGGGAAAATTTATCGCATTAAACGCTCACTTCAGAAGAATGGAAAGATGGCAAGCGAACAACCTAACACTTCACCTTAAAGAACTAGAAAAACAAGAACAATCCAAACCTAAAGTTAGCAGATGGAAAGAAATCATTAAGATCAGAGTAGAAGTGAATGAAATTGAAAACCAAAAAACAATTCAAAAGATCAACGAATCAAAAAGTTGGTTTTTTGAAAAGATAAATAAAATTGACAAACCATTAGCATGGCTAACAAAGAAAAGAAGAGAGAAGACTCAAATAACAAAAATTAGAAATGAAAAAGGCGATATGACAACTGATTCATCTGAAATACAAGGAATCATTCGAGACTACTATGAACAACTATCCGCCAACAAATTTGAAAATCTGGAGGAAATGGATAAATTTCTGGACACACACAAGCTCCCAAAACTGAACCATGAAGACGTAGAAAATTTGAACAGACCAATAACAATAAAGGAGATTGAAGCTGTTATCAGAAGGCTCCCAACAAAGAAAAGCCCAGGACCAGATGGATTCACAGCAGAATTTTACCAAACATTCAAAGAGGAATTGACACCGATTCTTTACAAACTATTCCAAAAGATTGAAACGGACGCAAATCTCCCAAACTCATTCTATGAAGCAAACATCATCCTGATACCAAAACCAGGTAAAGATCTCAGTTATTCTTTATGACCTTACTTCCTCTGGAAACTTACTCTGACTCCACTACTATGCAGAAGGGACAATAAAACATGTTGAATAAATGAATATGCAACATACAAAGGAATAAATGAATGACTGCTGCACTTCTCTCAAGGAGCTCAGAGTCTAATAGGTAATGGTAAATACAAGCAAATTGCATTGCCTATAGGAATAAATGATGCAATATAGGGCAAGTTAAAAAAAATGTAGGATTTGGTGATCGTTTGTTAATAATTGGAATAACATTGACTAAAATCAAGGATCTAAAATCAATTGTCTCTTTAAAAGACATTCATTTCTTTTTAAAAAATTGTATATTTCTGAAAATGCCAATGAATATTACTGATTCCCTAGTGGCAATTAGCATAACTAGCACTCAGATCTTGGTTTCAAGTTAAGATTTTCTGCTAAAAGAAATGCAAACTTTTGGGGATATATGGTGATTTCTCAGGTGCGGCAATAAATTACATGTTGAGCCTGGAATTTCTTATGTCAGAAAATAAGAAAGGGCTTGAAATCTGGTACGGACATATCACAGGACACAAGAACGAGCCTAAAGGGTCTCCATTTGGCCAACTTTGAGACAATTAGGTATCAAAAGAATAATGATGATAATGAATATAACACATGGAATTAAAAAATAATTCATGAGTCCATAGTTATGGTAAAACAAACAAACAAACAAAACAAAACAAAAGAGAAGGGGAGAGGGAATGCTCTTCTTTATTGAAGTATACTAGGTGATATATACAATGGGAATTATAGAATCAAAAAAACAATCAGGAGAGAATAAACCTAAGGATACTAGGAGTGGGGGGCGCTGGGAGGGGGTATGGGAGTGATACGTCGAGTAAAGGGCATAAAGAAATACCATGATTTGTAAGAATGAATATGCTTAAAATAAATTTAAAAATTATTAACCAAATAAAATTAAAAAATTATTAAAAAATTTTAAAAAATCAAGAAACCAAAAAACAAAACAAAAATCATCATTTTGCAGCTGCAAGCATAATAATTGACTCAGGCAAGGATCATCAATGGGTGCTGAAACGACTGGGGTTGGGTAACAGGATATTTACACAGTCTCAAAGTATCATAATGTCACATACTTATTAATTCCAGATGCACGAAGTTACCTTTATAATAAATAATCTGGCACATTCCACCTTAACCAAGTGATTGAATCTAATATCACCAATAATTGGAGAGACAAACAATACTTGCTTCCTGACTTGACACACTACGAAACACCAGCATCGCCTATGTGACATTCTTGTCAAAGCTGTTTAATCTGAATCTATTCAGTATAAAACAGTCAGACTAATTCAGTTGAGGGTCATTCTACAAAACAATTGGCTTGAACTCTTAAAATATGTCAATAAAGAGGAAGAAACTGCTCTATAGTAAAGGACACCAGAGAGACATGATAACCAAATGCAGTATGGTCCTTGATTGGATCTTCAAAGGGGGAAAAACATAATGGATGCTTTCGGACAAGTTGAAGAAATTTGAAAATGTAATGCACATCAGATAATATTATTATATCGGTGTTAATTCAGTGCCTTAATAGTGTTGTGGTTGTGTAGGACGATGACCTCATTCTTAAGAGATTCATGCTGAAGGAATACAGCATCATAATGTCTTTCAGATGATTCAGACAAATAGATATAAATATGAAATGCAAAAGATATAGATATTAAAAAATTGGCAGTAGTTTGACAATTGTTGAATCCAAGTTAAAGTATGAGAGTGCTCATAGAATGTTCTTTCAACATTTCAATACATTTAAATTTTTTGAGATTAAAAATTGGGGTAAGAAGTAACAAGGCTTCCGGAAAGAAAAAAGTTAGGACAAGCCAAGGTCATGAATAAATCAAAGAATTTTTAAAAAACAAAACAATCCCATGTTTTAGATTATCTTTTGTTTATTTTCTCCTGGAACTAATTTCTGTCCAATACCTGACTGACAAATGGTGGAAACTGATTCACTACCAGGGCAATATCCATGTGACCTCCATGGAGGGAATTCTTTGTAATGAAAGGCATAGCAGGCCACCTATAACCATTTTAAGTGAATAGAGCCTGATGGGATATAGGGAGAAATCAACTTTATTCTTTTACTATGCAGCAAATATCCTATCAACACATTCCTGGATGAAATTTCAGGCAATTCTTAAAGATTGCCTGATCACTGTCAGGTAATAAACCATCTCTATTTTTAAGTTGCGATACATCTAATATGATATGTGAAGAATCCCGAACTTCAAATTTCATTGACTAAATCTTCTTCCCTCCTCTCACCACCTCTTCAGGCTGAGAAACCTGAAATGGGAAGTGGAAAAAGGACAGGATGAGTATTTTCCCTTCTTCTCTCGTATTGCAGCTCTTTTGGCTTCTTTACACTTGTGATAGCAGAAAAGAGATCTGGCAGATTGTATGTATTTTCCAAAGATAACCACAACCTTATCTCCTGTTCCCAAGCTTTTCTACAAGGCGATCTTGACACTCTCCCATAAAGAAGCGACCTTTAATTTTAACTGCTAAAGTCTGGCAAGAGAGATGCTATGTGACTGGGAGGCTGGGTCATCAAAGGCCATGCAGCTTCCACCTTGCTCCCCAGAGCACTTATGCTTGGAACCCTGAGCTGTCACGTATGACAACTGCCTCCCCCAACAATCCTATGTCGTGTGGAAGCCAGACCACAAGAAGAGGCCAGGTGCAGCTCTGCAGATCCTGTTAGTAATCCTAGTATTTGAGTCACCTCAGCTGAAGCTCCAGATATGTGGGTAAATGAGCCTTTAGTTTATTCTAGTCCCCAGACAGTGAGTCAACCCCAGCCACCCAGTCTCTCCAGCTGAGTTTCCAGATATCACGGAACAGAGAGAAGCCATCACCACTGTTGCTTTTCTGAATTTCTGACCTTCAGAATTTGTCAACATTATAAAATGGTTGTTTTAAACCTCTGTGTTTTGGGATAATATTTCAACATAGCAATTGTAACTGGAACAAAGAGGTAAAAGGTAGCTTCTATTAACTAGTTGGGCTGTAATCTGGCATTACCGCTTCCTTTATACAGTAGATTTCAAATTTTGATTCTTTTTTATGGGCTTTTTAGTGGCTATTTCACAGAGAATTCTACACCTACCCTCCTTGTTTTCTGGACATAAGCGATTTCTTCATCTGATCAGAGGGGAGGAACAGCACATTCATAAATATCTATTCCAAGGTCCCCTCAATTACTGACCTTTTCAACCTCCCTAACTAATTCTTAGTCTTCTCTTAGCCAGGAGGTGGGTAATGGAATAATGCTGGTGAAATCATTTTTGTTCAACTCCTTGCAAATTTCAGTTAGATGGTCTTGCCCCTCACTTCTAGAAGATGGGAATACTTATCAGCTGATCTCAGATTTAACTCTGAACCTTCAGACCACAGGAAATATAATAATATGTGAGTATTTAGGTTTAACTACCTTGGGGTACATTTGAAAATTCTTATTGCTTTTCTCCCTATTTTGAGCAAAATCTTTGAATCTGTAACTGTGTAGACAAAATTCTAATTTACTCTGATTTTGAGATATTATAATTTGGGTGGTTAATAAATATTAAAGTTTACAAGCCAAGTTTTAAATGTTCTTTTTTATTATGAATGCTCTTATTGTGTATGTGTGTGTACATACATATGTATGTATATATGTCAATGTCCTCAGTATATATTTTTTATTTTAGTATTTAAATAAGCTTTCAATCCTAGTATAGTTTTAGATTTACAGAAAAGTTGCCAGGACAGAGTTCTGTATACTTCACACCCACTGGAAACTCTTGTTAACATGCTACATTATTATGGTATGTTTTTCATGACTAACAAACCAGCATTGGTGCATTTTTATTTTATTATTCAAACTCCATATTTTATTTAGTTTTCATTGTTATTAGTTTTCCCCTAATACCCTTTTTCTCTTGCATGTTCCCATTTAAAATTACACATTACATTTAGTCATAATGTTACCTTAGGCTTTTTTGGGTTGGGACAGTTTTTCAAACTTTCATTGGTTTTTATGACCTTGACAGTTTTGAAAACTATTTGTCAGGTACTTTGTAGAATAATCCTTTGATTTGGGTTTGTCTGTTTTTTCTTTTTTCATGGTTAGACTGGTGTTACGAGTTTTGGGGGAAAAAGACCACAGTACGTCATATAAAGGGTATGGTAGAGTAAGCAGGACTGAAACCATGTTGGAACTGAAAGCAGCATGGACTGTAGGCAAATTTTAAAAAGACCCAGTTTTCTCCTTGGAATGCATGTCTCTGAGTTCCCCCTTTTCCCATGGTTATTTGATATTTTGAACCTTCGTTATGGAGCAAGATGACATTATCTACATAAATGTAAAGTTGTTTTCCAGCCAGCCTGAAGCTGCAGACTTGCTGACCCTGGGAAACCAAGAAAGACATCAATAAAGCTGTGCTGATTCCACCCTGCAGCAGCACCCTGCGATAACAGCAAAGATGGGAACAGAAACCAGACACAGTCATGGCGAGACTTTGCACCTGGCCCCTTGCACATCACCCTCCCTCTTGCTTTTCATTTCCCACGTTCCATTCCCTCAGCCCCCTCTTTAAAACTCCCTCAATAAATTTGAGTCTTTGAGATGGCTTTAGTCTGGTCATTCTCCTTCAGGTTTACTAGACAGATGGGTTAGCCTAACATCTCTCCTCAGGTCACCAGTGTTCCTGAATAAAAGTTGACTTCCATTTTCACCAACATTTGACTTTTGATTGGTTTGTTTTTGAAAGAGGGCAGGGAGTTGGACCTGTGCCCTCTAACAAGTACATGCTATCAACATGACTTTTCACTGCTGATGTTAACTTTGATCACATTTCTAAGTAGTGTTAGCCAGGTTCCTGTACTATATACTGACATTTCCTCTCCTTTCCAGACTATATACTCTTTGGACCAAGTCACTAAGGGTAGCCCACAATTCAGAGGTAAGGAGTTATGTTCCACCCCCTTGAGGGAGAAGTTTCTACATAACTTATGTGGCATTCTGCTATTATTGCCTATTTATTTATTAAATCGTTGTTTATATTAGAATGGGTTCAGGATGTTTATCTTATACTTTGGGTTATAATCCTATACTATGTTACTTATTCTTTTGCTTTTATTGCTACAACTTTGGCCTTTGGGAGCTCTTTTGCTTGGCTCCTGTGTCCCTTTGACATACCCCATCACTGTGTTTTTGAGCACTTTCTTACTTTCTGCCACAACGTAATGCTCCAGGCTCTGCTTACAGATTCCCTGCTCCAGTCCTAAAATCAGCTATTTCTCTAAGGAGCCCTAGTTTCTTTTATCAGCCCCGATGTACTTTTATATTTGATGTACATTTGATACACCAAATATAAACATTTATAAACACACACTGTTTATATCTTTTAAGTCCTTTTTCCTATTTTTAGTGTGTATAAGAGAACTAATCAGCTATGACATTCCTATTATCAGTGAAACTTCCAGCAGAATGAAAGAAAATTGAAACACCTTGCAAGTCTTTGCTTTTAAATTCTGGTTGTACATTACAATCTGCTGTAGGGATTTAAAAATATACAGATTTCAGGGCTCTTAGAAAGACCAACTAAATCACAATATATTGATGTGGAGCCCACACATGAGAATTTCTTTTAAGTTTTCTGACTGATTTTAATTTGAAGTCAGGTCAGGAATTAAGTCTTAATTCTGTCAAATTAATGATGGCAAGTTTCAATTCTTAATGTCGTTTTATTAAGAATAACATATAGAGTTAATTTCATTATTCTGAAATACTCCCAAAAATATGAAATGAAAAAAAATTAATGTGCATATTCATTCACAAAACATTTTGTTGTACTTCTAAACCTGAGTCATGTAGACTCTGAAATACGGACATTTTAATGTATCAAACACTGAAACTTTGAACAATTACCATTCAAATGCCATAAACTATATCTTCTAAACTATAATATTCACACTATTTGAAAAATTTTATAATCATATATTGAATATAGCATTCATAACTAATTTCTTTATATTTAAAGAAAGAAATATATGACACTAATTTGATCAGCTAATCCACTGTTTTATAACCCAATAGTTGGAAGATTAAACCTTATTTAATTATATATTTCAACGAACATTTATGGAGCACTATGCAAGACATTGGGATAATAGAAAATGAAACCCTCCATTCCTTGATGAAACTTCTTAGCAAGTAATGGATTCTAATGAGAATTGTTCATACTCAGAGGTAAGCTGAGTCCTTATTATTATTCATGGCTAAAACAGCTGGGTCTCTCACAGGGGTCCCACAAGCCATCTGGGTTTTGTGCAGTCTAAAGCTTGCATAATTTGGAGAGTGCCCTTTAAGTCAAACAATACAACTTTATGCATTTAATTTAGCTAAAGGTAACAGGAAGGGCCCTGAGCAGATGAGTGGTCCTTCTCCATCCAGTAGGGAGGGAAAAAGAGAATGTGAGGAGGTAATTCCAATGTCTTAAGACCTAGGTAAGCTGGTGGCAACACTGTTTATAGCCACATTCCATTGGTGAGAACATAGTCACGGAGCCACGCCAAATTACAGGGAAGGCTGGGGAATGTTGTCTCCTGCTGGCTGGTCCCATGGCTTGGCAGAAGGGGCCTATAGATTGGAGACAACTAGAAGTCCCCCTCTCCAAAGGCTGAGAACTCAGGATCCCAGAAGTTACAGAGGCTCGCAATGGAGGGAGCTACTTCAAAGAGACCATCTGTTCACAAGATCAAGGTTGAAATTCCTGAGAGATTCCAATGATGTGAGAGGTTATTTGCTCTGCTGGGAAGGCAAAATAAAATATATGTGCTAAGGAGCTCCTAGGATCCTTATAAACTGGAGTATGAGGATGGAGCAAATGAACTTCCCATCCCACCATAACTACAGAAACCTGTAGGTGAAAAAAGAACTTCCCAGAAGGGGAAACTGGGATATTGTTAAGAAAGGCCGATGTCCAAACTGTCACCCATGTCCACCACGCTACCTAAAAGGGAGATAGAGAGTAGACATGTAAAAAAGATAATTAAGCCAGGGACAAATACAGCATGATGAATTCTTGAGTAGAAGAAACACAGGAAGAACTTCTGTATGATTTCTGGGTTGCTTGATGGTGAGGGAGCCCAGGAGGTAAATTTTAAGCTGACTCTTAAAGGTTTAGTAAGATTTTTCCGATTGGACAAGAGGGGAAGTTACATTAAGGCAAAAGGGTCATGGGCAAAGATATAGAGTTTTGAACAGGGGTGGATCCAGAGGCCCTCTTCAGGAAAAATAATATGAATTTATGAATTTTAAGTTAATATATGAAAATTAATATGTTTTTAAAATGAAAAACACTTTACTGTAGTTTCAGAAATTTTGTCCTTTTCTTCTGAGATCCTTTTATGCAATTTGACAGAAATGTTTCCATAGAAATATTTCCTATTTGTAACCTGACTTCCTGTTTCTGCCTAGAATGTCCTAAAACATCCAGCAACTTTCAACATGCAGTGAGAGACCAGATGCTTATGTTTCACTAACTTCAGGAGCAATCAGCCTTATGGTGTGATATGTGTCATGGGTTTCAGGAACCCCAAGTAATTTGGTTTTCCTAGAACCCAGACTATTCTGGATTACAGTTGGAACTGAGGATACAGATATAAGTAAAATCCAGTAGTAAAGGATTTTATATACTGTCCTACGGAGCTTTGACTATCCTGTAAAAAAGAGAAGCTTTGAAGGACTTTATATAAGAAAGTTACATAATTAAATTTGCATTTTTAGCAAGACATCTCTGGAATATTTAGGGCCTAGGTAGAAGGCCAGAGGGATGACTTTAGTAAGTATTTACTGGGAATCATTTAGAGTAGCCTAAAACAACCAGGATTCCTAAACATTGGGACAAGAGGGAATGAATTAAAGAAACAGCCGCAGAGTAGAATGGACAGAAACCTAGATAAAGGGGCAAGAATTCAACAACTGATGGAAGAAAGAAAAACAGATGTCCTCGTCAACATAAATACAAAGTAAATATTAACATATATCTATATTTTAAATATTTATTTTGCATTAATACAAATTTATATGAATTTTATATTTTACCAATACAAGATATCTATTTTGTATTTTTATTCAAGTGAGAAGAGAAGAAGAAATATCATAAAAGTATGGTAGGAAAGACAAGGGAACACAGTTTGTAGAAAGGCTCTCTTGTAATCTCTCTGGCAGGGAAAAAGCATCCATCTAATCAGATAATGTGTTCTTCAATAAGGAGAAAATTATTTTTCAAAACAGGAAGTGCAAGATATTACGTAAATATGATTATTATTCAACTTGATACATAGTATAATATCTATATTATATCTTAATAAGCATGATGGCATGTATTACAGCTTAGCAAGAGAAAATAAAAATTGGTCTTTAGTAATTAACCTTATCCACATGTAAATGAGATTAATTAGTAGATTTTCCTTTCTAATCTTTTGGGAAAAGCAGATAATTGTAATTATACTGTTTATGCAAATTGTATCCAAATATGCAAAAGGACACAATAGTCTGCAAATTAAAGTTCAAATAAGAAAATTATTCTAAAACTTACCTTTAGAATACCAAGATAACCAATTAGTGCATGTAAATAACATATTATAAACAAATACGAACATTTTTTCAAGAGAACTAGCTTTTTAACTTTTCTAATGCATTTGTTCCCCCATTTGAGTTACTCAATGAGGTTTAGCATGTGTTTCAAATCTTTCCTTTAATTGTAATAAAATAAGTTTGAAATATTTTTTCAAAATAGGAAAGGTTTTTAGAACACAATATATTTCTTCATAAAAATAGATTTTATCTGACAATGTGAGGGCCAAAGGAAAAGTCTGACCTCCACTTTCTGGAGATGAAAGTAGGAACAAATTTGATAGGGTTATAAACCTAAATAAAACAGAAGAATAGCTGGCCTTTTATATCTCAGTAAATAGGAAAACAAATTCTAAAAAAAAGAAAAAAATTTGGTTTTCTGATTTATGATTTATTATTCTTTCCAACATATTCATGACTTAGAGAGAGAGAAAAATAATCTCTCCCTTGTCAGAATTTTGACGTTTTATACTGACTTTCTCTTACTGTCTATTGCCACCCCCCCCATCTCTTTTTATTGTGGGAGAAATAAAACGCACCCATCATTTTCAGAAAGAGAGAGAGCAGTTCTTTTCGACAGTTTTAGAGATCTTCAGAGTAAAATTCGTGGTCATTCTTTGAATGGAGTAATTAGAATATGCATTTATTGATTTATTTAATAAACTAATATTTACTTTGACAAGATTTAACATAAACGCCTGGGGGTAAGGACTAGTACAATATGGTGCCCATCGTCAAGGAGAAGGCATGTATATGAAGAATTTATGAAATATGAAAAGTTCTGTAATGAAGGTATACACAATGGAGTGCACAGGCAGAAACAAAAAGAATGCCTGATGGAAGGAAAAAGTAGGAGAAAACACGTCAGGGAGGTAGAAGAATATGTAAGATCATACAGATATATTGTGTGTCTGCAGACATTGCTATATGTGGGATTAAGGCTGATAGGAATGCAAAAGTGGTTTGGATTTACCAACCCCTGTTGATAAAATGTTTTCCAGCCACTTCTTTATATCACCATGATAGTTTAAGTCACAATCATGTTTGCTTGGACTAATGCAATAGCCTCCTTACAGGTCTCTTTGAAGACATAGCTGCTTACCCGCCAATCCTTTCTCCATGTTGCAGCCACAGTAATCTCCACATAAAATTCTGTAGATTTTGCCATTTTCTTATTTTGCTCTCTTTAATGATTTGCTATTGTCCTTAAGAAGAAAACCAAGATGACTTATTCAATTCTTCACAATAATTCTTTTTTTTTTTTTTTTTTTTTTTTAAAGATGACCAGTAAGGGGATCTTAACCCCTGACTTGGTGTTGTCAGCACCACGCTCTCCCAAGTGAGCTAACCGGCCATCTCTGTATAGGGATCCGAACCCGTGGCCTTGATGTTATCAGCACCACACTCTCCCAAGTGAGCCACGGGCCAGCCCTCTTCACAATAATTCTTAATCATGCCCTCAGTATATATGGACACACATGCCCACATACACACCCGACATCTCTCTGGGCTCCCTCTTGTTTGTATCTCCCCTTTCCTAATATAAGTTAGTCAATGGGTAGTCAAAGTGAAGTCTGCCTCAGGAGACTTACCTTATTTATCCCTTTTTATATTTAAGATATGTCAAAATGGCCCCACGGTATGACAAAGAATAGAGTCCCTTCTAGGGACTTCGCCATTGACAGTCACTTCTGTTTTGGGAATAGTCTTAGATATCATAGCTTTGGCATGTTTTAGGCCTCATCTGGATACTGAGAGTATACTAAAAAGCAGACTTTTGCTGAAAAAAGACAATGACAAATATTTGTAGTCTGAGAATCCTGCCTCTCCCCCATTTAATTAACAGCATTTCAGGGTCTGCCACGCAGACCCTTGTTTAGAAGGTTAGTCCCTCAATATATGAAGGTTGACTTTCCAGAGAGGAAAAGCATAGGTGTATCAGTCAGAGTTAAGCCACAGAAGCAGAACCAATGTGTGTGTGTGTGTGTGTGTGTGTGTGTGTGTGTGTGTGTGTGTGTAGTGTAGTATATTATATTGTGTGTGTATATATACATATACATGTGTATAATGTCTTATATTTGTATGCATGTATATGAGGATACTTCAAAGAGTTCATGTAAAAATGGAATTAAAAGTTAATATAAATATTTCCATGATCTTTTTGAAGATCCCTCATATGTGTGTGTGTGTGTGTGTGTCTGTGTGTGTGTGTCTGTGTGTGTATGAAAGCAGAATTTCTGTAAGCGGTAGGAACCTGTTCTCTTCTCTACCGGGGAGGAGTCAGGATTTCTGCTGTGAAGAGTTGAGGGTATCCTGCAGTTGAACATGGGTTGGGTGTGAAAGGAGAACTGTGTGAAATATCTCTGTATGGTGCCAAATGCAGCAGTGTTAGAAAATGGTGGAGGACCAAAGCTTAGGGAGACTCAGTGTAGCAAAAGGTCAGTGATTATGTTTATCTACAATCATAGACTGCGCAGTACACGGAACACAGATGATGTTTTGGGGTGTCAGCTAAGGATTCAGAATTATCATTTGATGTAATTGAGTGAAGAAGGATATTGGACGGCCTATCAGTCAGACATATGGCTAATTAGTGGCAGGTTTTATTTGATTAAGCACATTAAAAATGTATGCCTGGGGCAAAGATAGTTTGAGTCTTCACCCAAGATTACTGGAAAAATCAAGAATCTTTGTGCAGCCCGTATTTGCATGGACTGCTGCTATGATTATAGCCCCGTTGAGGCATTGGGGTGTAGAGGGAAGAGCAGCATCTCAAATATTTTTCATGATTTGAAGATTATAAGTTGACTATGATGTAGTTGCATTTGAAAGGATTCTATGAAATACTTAAAACCCCCCATGCTGAAAAACTAGTTGACAGAGGTCCAGGATTGAGGAGAAGTTCAATACAGCCTTGTTTGCTGAAGTGCTAAATTTCCTTGGACTGAAGAAGATACAGAGATCAGAGGGATACTCCTGCTTCAGACACCAAATTTCCAAAACGACCAACCTTGTTCTTGGAGAGAGATCAACACACAGTGTCTGGGAATGGGATGTGAGAGATGTTTTCTTGCTCCAAGCATGGGTAAGCCACCTGAAACACAGGCTAATGTTCTGGATCGGATGGCTTGGAATGTGTGGAAGGCTATTTCTCCTGAAATGAACAAGATAAATTACCAGAAACTGAGTATGCTCGGGTGGTGGTATTTGGTCTTTGTCTACAATATTTTGCTGAGTTGGGCTTCAGTGTCCTGTGTTAGAAGCTGAGGAATGCTCACGGTGGACGGACGCTCTTACAGGCTCTGACGCAGAGGGGATGAAGTTTCACTAGCAGAGACGTCGCAATGCTGCGGAACCAGTCTTCAAATTTTGTTTTAGGACTATTCCCTATGTCCTTAAGTCACAACAAAAGAGCCCTGAGTTTTACTCTGTGTCTTAAAGCAAGATTTTTGATATAAGACATTACTCTAAGTTACCAAATGCTTTCAGAATCCACCATCATTCCCATGGATCACCGAGATCCGCACCCAACCCCAGTGGCCCACAGATAATATTGTGAGGCAGCGTTTCACTACTGAGAACAATGGGCTGCTCCTTTCCCATCTTGGGTTGTCTATTGGAGTCTTACAGTTTTGGGCCTGATGACCAGATCCAAATGCTGTACATTTCCCTGTGACTTTATTGCCTGTAATCCAATCCTTGGTACCAATTTCCAAAATTGGATGAAAGCACCAGAAACTGGCTCTAACTAAGCTTTTCATAAAAGTGATTTGCTGGTAGCTGGCCAAAGTTGAACAAAGAGATGAACCACCAAGTCTCAGAATATATAGGACCATTGTAATTCTGGAGATCTCAGTACAAATACTTATAACCTTTTCTCTTAAAGGACTTGCTGTCAGATGCCATAAAATGACATTAAAATTAAGTTTCTAGGAGAAAGAATCTGGTTAGCCTACTTGGATCATCCTGTCTACATGGAAGACCCAAAGGCTGGCTCTACTAACCGAAGAACTGGGGGAGGGATAGGAGCGCTGGACTGAAAAATTAGTAGGCACTTTAACATATCATGCTTCTTTGCATACCTGAAGATGATTCTAGTGATCTGCCATGGACATGTACTTAAAATTATTTGCTTTGGTCTGAATGTTGATGTTGCCCCCCCAATTCATATGTTGGAACCTAATACCCAATGTGACAGTATCAAGAAATGGAGATTTTGGGGGAGTGATTAAGTCATGAGGGCTCCACTCTCACGAATGGGATTAGTGTTCTCACAAAAGAGGCTGAAGGGAGCTGTCTTGCTCCTTTTGCCATGTGAGGACATATAGAAGGTGCCTTCTATGAGGAATAGCTCCACAGCAAACACTGAATCTGCTGGTGCCTTGATCTTGGACTTCCAAGCCTTGAGAACTGTAGAAAATCAATTTCTGTTGTTTAATTACCCAGTCTAAAGTATTTTGTTGTAGCAACCCAAAATGGAGTAAGACAATTATTCTTCCAGTAATAGCAATGAAGGGGGAAGAGAGAACGCTTTCCTGACAGGAAGAAAAGGAAGAAAAAGAAAGAAAAAAAAAAAGAAGAAGGAGAAAAAAAATAATAACAATGAATATTTTGGGGCCATAATATTTTGTGGGCCACATTTCTTAATAATTGGAGTATACATATATATGAGATAAATGAATAGGACCATGTATATCGTCTGCTATTGGAAAATGTGTGGTTAACTGGCTCATAAGTAAGTATAAAATGCATGATTTTGGCCTGATACTGCCTGTTGCTACTGCTGATTAAGATGACAGTAACAGTTTCCATAGTTCCTAATCGTGTAGTTTTGCACAAGTTACTTAATCTTTCTAAGCTAGTTTCTTCCTTTGTAAATTGGAGATAACTTTGTAAAGTGTATACATCGGATTAAAACATATAAATTGTTTCCAAGATGGTGTTCAATAATTGGTAGCTGTCATTCCTTTAGACTCACAACTGACTGCCTCCGTTCCATTTCCTTAGATCTGTGGATTTCTTAACATAATTTTTTTCAGATACCATTATTGAATCTGGCCACTCTGTTTCTGAACTCTGCGTATCAAAATTGTCTGTCTTTGATATTCATTTCTCATAGGAAGATTACATCTTTTGAAATGATATTAGAGAAGGTACTTTATTATTTATTCAATTTTGAATGATCCTTGGATAATTGCTACACCTGTATTTGAAGTGGAAATATTTTCAAAATTATATTTCTACAACATAAAAAGGCATAAAGTCTATAACATTCATTAAGTAAAGATGATGAAAGAAGTATTTATTACTGAGAACATTTTTATGTCATGCTTTTATAGTGCTTTATCTGTAAAGAGCCTGAATTTTCAATCTGTTTGCTCTAAGACATGCATATAATGTAAGTAATTGTGTTATATGTTTATATATTTGTTTAGTCTTGTTATCACTATACTATTTCTAAGTTAACTGTCAACATCAAGGCTACATGTTTACTGCAAGCCCCTAAAGGTCAAGGATGCCTTGATTAATTTCATTTGTACTACTCTAGTTGAAAAATATTGGATTAGTTTTCCAGTGCTGTGTAACAAATCACCCCCAAATTTAGTGGCTGTATTAGCTTTCTAAGGTTGCTGTAATAAAACACCACAGACTGGCTGGCATGAACAACAGAAATTTATTTTCTCACAGCTCTGGAGGCTGGAAATCCAAGGTTTCAGTAGGTTTGGCTTCTCCTGAAGCCTTTTTCCTTGGCTTGCAAATGGTCACTTTTTACTACGTCCTCATGTGGCTTTTCCTCTTTGTGCCAGCACTCCTGATGTTTCTCTCTCTTCTTATAAGGACACTAATCGGGTTGGATTAGGACCCACTCTACTGTCCTCATTTTAACTTAACCACCTCTTTAAAGGTGCTATCTCCACATATAGTCACATTGTGAGGTATTATTGGGGTTAGAAAATCAACATATTATTTTGGGGTGGGGGCCACAATTTAGCCTTTGACAGTGGCTAATAATTGTTTATATCTCTTAAGGATTGTGTGGTTGGGAATTTGGACAAGGCACAGTGGGTACAGATTTTTCCAGCTCCATAAAGTCTGGGAATTCAGTTAGAAGCTTTGAAGTGTGGGTAATAGAATCACCTGAAGGCTCATTTATTCATGGTCCAGCTGTTGAGGCTGGCTCTTGGCCGAGACCTTAGCTGAAGCTGTTGCCTGGACATCTCCATGTGGCCTATGCTTCCTCACAACAGTCACTGCATTCTAGCAGTCTGAGAGAGAAAGAGAGAGAGAAAGTCAGGCAGAAGCTATCTTGTTTTCAATTATCTAGCCTCAGAAGACACATGGCATTGCTTCTCCTATTTATTATCAGTCAAGACAGTTACAAATATCTCCCCAGATTTAAGGGGAGGGAACGTAGACCTCACCCTCAGTGGGAAGAATAGCCATCATGTTCTAAGAAGGGCATGTAACATGGGAGATACACACACACACACACACACACACGTGTGTATGAACTATTTATAGTTATATAATTAATAAATGTAATATATAACAATACATAATATGTAATAATACATTATATATATTCCCTGTATTTTATGTGTTACATATAATTTATACAATAATGTGTGTGTTTGTGTGGTTGTCTCTAGAAAATACAATCACAGTCACTGGAGCTATTCATTTAAAAAGACACAGTATTCACATAACTCTTGTAGTACATATTGACTTCCCAGTATCACTTTCTGCTTGTTCCTCCATCCATGACATAGAAGGACCCTCCATTTAAGATTCTATCATGTAGGTTTAATGGGACTCTGGATCACCTTTGGCTGGGTTAGGGGTTAGCACTTGCCACAAAACAGGCCTATAGTTTGCTTTCTTTCCTCCTCATCCTTACAGTTAATTTTGTGAGATTACAGGGCTTGAGTCAATTTATATTTATCAGTTGAAGGTATAAGGTGTTGTTATTGGTTGAATTTTGTTCCTGCCAAATTCACATGTTGAAGTCCTAACCCCCTATGCATCAGAATCTGAATTTCCTTGACAGTGGAACTGCAGATGTAACTAGTAAAGTTAAAACAAGGTCATGTCAGAGTAGGGTGGGATAACTAATTTAATTTTCCTGGTGTCCTTATAAAGAGGAGGCATTTGCTGAAATTATATGCTTATCTTACATCATGCACAAAATCAAGTCATAATGGATTAAAGCTTTAAGTGTAAGAACTGAAACCATAAAACTCCTAGAAGAAAACATAGGGAGAAGCTCCCTGACATTGGTCTTGGCAGTTATTTTTTGGATATGACATCATAAGCACAAGCAAGGAAATAATAAAAAAAATAAATACGACTACATCAAACTAAAAATTTTCTGCACAGCAAAGGAAACAATTAAAATGAAGAGGCAACCTATGGAATGGGTGAAAATGTTTGCAAACCATATATCCAACAGGGGGTTTATATTAAAAAAAAATAAGAAAACCATGCAACGCAATAACAACAGCAACACCAAAACAACAAAAATCAAAATCCAATACGAATAAACAAATAACCCACTTATAAAATGGGCAAAGGACCTGAATAGACAGTTCACAAAAGAATAGGCACAAATGGTCAAGAGGTACATGAAAAAATGCTCCACAGCGCTAATCATTAGGGAAATGCAAATCAAAACCACACTGAGATATGACCCCAAACCAATATGAATGACTATTATCAAAAAGTCAGTAGGGGCCGAACCTGTGGCTCACTCGGGAGAGTGTGGTGCTGGGAGCGCCGAGGCCGCGGGTTCGGATCCTATATAGGGATGGCTGCTGCGCTCACTGGCTGAGCGCGGTGTGGGAGACACCAAGTCAAAGGTTACGATCCCCTTACCAGTCACAAAAAAAAAAAAAAAAAAAGGTGGGGGGGGAAGTCAGTAGATAACTAGTGTTGGTGAGGATGTGAAGAAAAATGAGCCCTTGTAATTATTGGTGGGAATGTAAATTGGTACAACCATTGTGGAAGACAGTATGGAGTTTCCTCAAAAAAGTAGAAAAATAGAAATATTATATCATACAGGAATCCCACTATTGGATATACACCTAAAGGAAAGGAAATCTGTATCTCAAATTGATATCCACACTTTTACCTTATTGAAGCATTATTCACAATAGCCAACCAAAATATGGAAACAACCTAAATGTCCATTGTTAGATGAACAGACAAATAAATTTTGGAACATTATTCAGCCTTTAAAAAGAAGGTAATACTGCCACTTGTGATAACACAAATGAACCTAGAGGACATTATGCTAAGTGAAATAAGCCAGACACAGAAATACAAATACTTCGTGATGTCACCCATACATGAAATCTGAAAAAGTCAAACTCATAGAAATAGAGTGGAAAAGGTTGGTTACCAAGGTTTGAGGATGTAGGTGAAATGGAGAGATGTTGGTTAAAGAGTACAAATGTGCAGTTGTAAGTCGAATAAGATCTGGAAACCTAATGCACAGCTTCGTGACTCTAGTTAAACACTGTATCATATACTTTAAATTTGCTAAGAGAGTAAATCTTGAGTATTCTCACCACACACACACACACACACACACACACACACACACACACACACAGAGAAAAGTAACTATGTGAGGCGATGGACATGTCAATTAGCTTGTTTGTGGTTATCATTTCACAATGTATATGTATATCAAAACATCACTTTGAATACCTTAAATACATACAATTTTATTTGTCAATTATACCACAATAAATCTGGAGGGGGGGCTATAATATTATCAACAAAGATGGAGACAGCAGTAATTTTTTTTTTTTTTTTAATATCAGAGGGAAGTTTGGACACATAGACTTGCCTTATCATGTGGAGATCAGAGTTATGCTGCCAGAAGCCGAGGAACTATCAGAAGTTCAGAGACGCCAAGAATAGATCCTTTCCTAGTGCTGTCAGAGGAAGCATGGCCCTTGCACCACCTTGATCTCAGACTTCTTGCCTCCAGAACAGCTAAACAATACTTTTGGGTTTTTTGAAGCTGTCCACTTTGTGTTGCACTGCTATGGTAGTCTTAAGAAATGAATATAGATGTGACACATAGGAACCCTGGTTTTCCTAGGTGGAAAAAACAGGTTTGCAGAAATAAAGAGGCCAACACATATAAATACGCATCTGCAAAGGCTGGAGAAAAAAATCCTGATAGCATTCAAAAGCCCAGTTTCAGTTGTTCTTGA
This sequence comes from Cynocephalus volans, assembly GCF_027409185.1. Lineage (NCBI taxonomy): Eukaryota > Metazoa > Chordata > Mammalia > Dermoptera > Cynocephalidae > Cynocephalus > Cynocephalus volans. The sequence continues at coordinate 19,367,112 of NC_084466.1, forward strand.
GGGCTGCATATGTCCTTGCCTTTCAGGTATCCCACTACCAACAGAAATCCTTTACCAACAGAAATCCTTTTTCTTAAATATTAAAGCTAGTTCAAGTTACATTTATGTCATTTGTAAGTAAAACAGTCCTAATACAGATAATATGCATTTTTCTGTTATTCTCATACAATTTAACTTGTGTTATTGGAGAAATCGTCATCAGTCAAAGAGGAGGTTTTCATCTTCAGGTAGGAAACAGGACCAAATTTCATGCATGGATAAACTGCTTTGCAAGTGTCACTGGAACCCCATAGCAGCCCTGCTTGTGCACAGAGTCTCACAAAAGAAATATTTCTATCATCCTTGACCATAAGGGTTCAAAGTCACCTGGGGGAATCAAACTGGTAACAGACACCATATCATCATTTCATTCCCCTCCTTCACTGTCATCCCTTTCTCCATATTCTCTTTTAAAATAAAATTTCTCATGTCTATCAACAGAGATAAACAGATGTGTGTGTGTGTGTGTGTGTGTGTGTGTGTGTGTGTGTGTGTGTGTGTACGTGCATGTATGTGTGTGGGACAACAATGCCTTAATACTAGCTTCTAGGCTAAGCACCAAATATCCTGTTATACAAATTAGAATGTGGTCTTTATCTTTAAAAACTTTGACTAGTTAGGGAACAAAAATTTTACATAAAGGAGTTAGAAACCATTAAAAATGTATACTATAGATAATAGTAAGTAAATATGATACAGATTGTGATCTATTGGGTAAAAGTTATCAATATAATTACTTTTCATTCTTACATGACCCACTAGTCAAAAATAGAATAATTGTCTTAAATTGGAAAAAATTTGACTTTGATTAAAATTGTATTAAATACATAGACTAATCTAGTGACATCTCTGCAACATTGAAATAAATACATATATAGCTATTAAATTTTTATATATTTAGTTTATAAAAATGTGCCCTGATGAATTCTTTTATTATTTCTTTTATATTTTGTTGACAATTCTGAATTTCCCAGTTAGGCTAACAATCTAAACATGTCATAAATTTGTTTATTTATTTGACAAAATTTTATTAAGCACTTATTAAGTGCCAAGCATAGTTGGTCTGAACACAGAACAGTGAACTGCACAGACAAGTAAATAACCTTTGCTCATGTAGCTTAAATCTAGTGGGTAGAGATACAATATATAGAAACAAATAAAATGATAATAAGAGATTGAGAAAAGGCAGAGATATGTGTTTTTTTTTTACAAATAACAATATTTTCCTTTTTTCTTTCCATTTTTTCTGCTCTCATTTTTTTCTCTTGTCAAATTTCATTGTCTAATATGCCCTAAATCAGGTCAAATAGTACTTGTAATAATGAAAAACCTTGGTTTTTTATTGACTTTATTAGCTGTTGGTTTGAGATATGTGTTTTTATCATTTTAGAATGGGGTATTTCTTTATTTCTTTTTCTCTTTTAATAAGTGTTTATATATTTTTATAGTGACGTGTTAGTGTTCAGCTACTATTATGTTTTATTAGTGTGCTGAGAAAGGCACGAGTTTATAGCTTGCTCTCCAGAAGTATAAAATGCCAATAGTCTTTGCTGTCTATGCCATAACTCTCAGTCAGCAACTTACTGATACACCTTTAAGAATGCTAGTAATCACAAATCACTGGAGTGCTTGTGAGTTGTAATTTTTGATTTGCTTCTGTTTAGAAAATATTACCCAGTGAAAATTTTAAAAGAAGAGATGTAGGTAAAAAACAAACAAACAAACAAAAAAAACAATATTACATATCATACACTGTGTTGAGGAAGAATGAAGTTGACCTAAGACTCAAAGGATATTAATCACTGACAAATATCTGTTGAATTTCTACTACATGCCAGCCTCTTCCTCTTCTAAGTGTCTACTGTACATCCATCAACAAAACAGACAAAAATCCCTACCCTAATCTTGTTCCATTCAGGTAAGGGGAGACAAATAGTAAAACTTAAATTTGACAAAAGTGGGAATACTCAACTCTGATATGCTACAGTCATCTTTCATTTTGAAAACGTAACAATTTATTAATTTCCTTATTTTTAAAGCCCAAAACATGGTTTATTCTATGCTTTATAGACTTTATCTCCCAGACTGAACCTGAACAGATTATCTGATCATATTCTCATTATTCTATAGAAAATAAATTAGAGTTCTACTAAAAAACTTCTACTAGTTAGATTTTGAAAACATAATTTCATTTGGGGAGTCAGAATTTCCTGAAGTCTAACATTTACTTGACTCTGGAGAAAACATCAAGAAAGCTCCTAACATTGTTAATACTCTCGACATCTCAACCCAAGACTGAGGCTTGTGTTCATTTCTGGGTTAAGATGCTAAATTTTTTACTTCAATTAATTTTTGATTTGAATATTTTCTTAGCTTTAGTCACAGAATATTTATATATGAGTCCTATTACTGAAGTTTTTCTTTTCTACAATTTTTTTAGAAAGTGTTTTCTGTATTTTTCTCTGCAGAGAAAACCCTGGTTCTAGTTGTTCAGAAGCAAATATTTTGTAGATGAGTAACACCACATTATTTCAAGGGTGTACCTTCAACCTTGAATTTTAACTGTCACGTTGACACTAAAATATGTATTTTTCCTATGGAACTTTGTGCATGTTATTAGGTTTTACACTATTTCCATCTCTCTCTACTATGTCCTTGCAAGTATTATGCAGATAGCTGCTTTATTAAATTTTACCTTTTAGACCTGAGAGTTGATATTTTCTAATAATAAATACTGTTGTTAGTATAAGATGCTTTGGGGTTTTTTGTTAGGGGTGAGAAATTCAGTTTCTCTTTCTCTGCAATGGAAGATTATAGCTGGCATTACATATTTTGAATATTATCTTTTTATTCCAGGAAAATGAAATCCTGAACTTTGCTTAAACTCTTGCATGCTTCACTTCGGCATACATTATAGTACCTTTGATAGCTCATTTACATATTAACTGTTGGATAGGATTTCTTTGAAAGTGGTGATTCCCTATTACATTAGAATTTCACATTAGTGAAGAGTCAGGGAACACCATGTCCTTGTAATTTCTCTCTTAGGAAAGGGACTTGTGATGATGAGTGTAGAAGGGGGTGGGTGGGAGAATGGGAAAAGTTGGATAAAGACTTTAAAGGATATATTATAGGGTATTTTATTTTTTATCTGAATGGTTGTCTTTCTTTTCTTTTCTTTTTATTTTTTTTTTGAGTCTACAGTTCTTCAATATGGAGTATCAGATGCTTTCAGAGTTTGACCGACTCTCTTAGAATAGTTTCCTAGGATGGTTTGTGTACCGTGACTAAGAGCAGTAGCTATCATTTTTTTTCCTGATTTTAATACGACATGCTTACCAGATTTTCTTTAAAACGTTTTCCTTTCTCGGACTTTGAAGAGGAGGGAAGTGCTTACTTTATTTGGCTCACTTTTTGTCTTGCCATTTGGGGAACAGCTCTTACCGCTATCTACATTGATTCAAAGAAGTCACCATGTTAGTACTTAGCCCAGAGGTGACTATGGCTCTGGGATTAAAGATTTCTGCCCAGTGTGGCTACTCTTTTGAATGCGGAAGTTATATACTTGGGGGCAGTTTTTGGTGGAAATTTTCCATCAGGCCCTTTGGGAAGTTGGGCACATTATCCTGCTGCAGGAGAGGATGACAGAGAATATGCACACAGAAGAGCACAGAGGGAGTGTCCAGGCGTTCGAGCTTAGATTCAGTCTGTTGTGAGTCCCAGCTGCATTCTTTCCTTGTTTTCATGAGCTCATTTTTATCCTTTCAATAAAGCCCATATTTTGCCTGAGCTGGTTTTCTCAGCATTTCTGCCATTTTATACTCATATGTGTCCAACCCAAAGCATGCAATTTTTTTCTCTTGATTTTGGTTGAGAAAACTAGTTATTCATTTTTACTATTCTGTTAGAATACCTTTAAGTATTATTTGTTATTGTATGTTCTTTATTATCCTTATAATGCAGTTCCCAAAGTAGAAATATTATTCTTTATATAGGTTATATGTACAATATAATGGTTTTTAAATTTATAGTTATTTGGGTAATTCAAAACATGGCCACATTCACCCAAGTACTTCTCTTGGCATTGAAAATAAATTAGGAAACAGAAAAGAGAACACAAACAGGATATTACAATATGAAAAACAAGGTTTATAACAAGCATGATAAGATTATTTTGATAGTAAAAACCTTCCATCATTTATGCCGAACAAAAATTTAAAAAGTATCTTTAATGCCATAAACTTGTTTTACTACCTGTTTTATAAGAAATACGATTAATGCATGGGATGGTTTTATTAGTTTAGTCAAACTTATTTCAAATATTTGAACTAATCTTTATCTGCTTTTTCCAGAATTGGTTGTTCTCAACAGTTTCCAAACTTCTAGATCCACTGGAAAACCATGAGGTTGTGTTGTTCTTGTTTCATTGATGTTATGAAGTTGTAGATATCATAGTGATGAGTAACTGAAGCTACTTAACTAGATAATGCACCTATCTCTGTTTCCCAAGCTGATGGGCTATATGCAATTTCTGGTTCTGAGTCTAATTACTTTAGAGTTATTGTAATGAGCTAGATTGCAACATGAATTCAGCAAATTCTTACAGTTCCCCTGAGAAGTCTTTGACAAAGACAGAGCAATAAAGAGATTGCCTCATTCTCTGCCATAAGGACTGACTCTAATACGTTATGAAAGCTAATGTACAGTCAGCAAGTCAGGTGAATCTGAATCATATTTTTTCTTCTTAAAAAATATTTTTAATATTCTCTGTCTCTTTTGTAACCTCTTCACTTCCTTCCCCTAGACCTTTCCCTACATTGTGGTGTAGTATAAAGAAACTTGACTGGCATCAGACAACCTGTATTTCAGTCTTGGCTCTGCTCTTCCACCTATAGGGCTTTGGATGAGCCACAGAGCCTGTTTCCTCATCTATAAACTGAGGATGAAAATACTCATCTTGCAGAGTTGTAAGGATTAAGTGAAACGTAGCTGGTATAAGATTCTTTGCAGGAAAGGGGTAGGATTTCTGGCAGTGCTTTTGTTTTTCCAACAAATAACAAAACAACGGCTAATGATGAAGAATATGAAATCTGGACAGTGTCTGGGGTTGAATCCAGTTTCTATCACAGGCTAGCAGTCTGGCTTTTGGTAAGGCATTCTACCTGTCTGTGCCTCACTTTACTCATCTAAAAAATGAATATAAGACTAGCACTCCCTCATCGAATTGTTGTGAGAATTAAATGAGTTTATATTTATAAAACACTTGCAAGTATCTACCTAGAGTAATGCTATATGTGTTTGTTAAACAAAGAAACAAGCTACCAACTAAGTAAGTAAAGAGGTTGTCTGCCCTCCCTCAGTTGAACCAGGGAAGTCCAAAATTCTGAAGTTGACATTGAAGGGTAGAGAGCTTAGTCTGCTGTAGTGCTTGCTGTTCACAGCTGCAAGCAGTCTCCCAGGAGATAACATCCAGAGCCCTGCCAGGCAGCTTCAGTCTTTTGAGAAAGTGTGATCTTACTCCCTCTGTGTTGCCTTCAGCCAAGGTTATTCTTTGGTTCCACTCTTCAGTCCTACAAGCATGCATCCCCCAGGGGCCTAGCTTCCTGACTGAGTGCTGGACCCAGTCTGGGAGCAGTGTCCATTCTGAACAAGAACGTATGGACCAGGAATGGCAGATCCTTTGTCTTCTCTAGAATTCAGATTTCCAGACCCAACATGCTTTCACTTTTTAATCATCCAAGCACAAGAGGACTGATGATTCCTCTCCCCACACCACCCTCTCCTGAACAAGGGATTGCTCTTCTCTGCACCACCCTGCATGGCCAATCTTCCTTGAGAAGTTCTCAGGCACAGAGGTTCATTATGCTCCCTTTCCCTGGACACTTTTTCTGGCAAGATAGAGTCTATATATCTCCAGGTAGCACTTCCAGGGAGTGGGGAGTGTACCTCAGGTGTGGGTGGAAGCTACCTGCACTGAGCCCTTGTTGGTTTTCTTTGGAAAGAGGAATCCTATTGGTCTCTTTCTGGTTCAGTTCAATCAACTTTTGCCATCCAGGATTCAGCATCTGTGGTTCTGATCAATGTGTGCACAAGTTGATATAGTCAGATAACCCTGGGTGGTGTGCACCACCCCCCTACATTGAAATTATTAAATGTTGCTGGTATTATCTTGGTTTCGGGAAACCTTTATCATAGGTCTTAATTCAGTTGAGGCTTAAATTCTACAGTTGTCTGAATACTTTACCCATGGGAGGAAAGAATCTTTAGAAGCAAATGGCATTTAGGAGTCTTGGGAGAGTCCTTTGGGGAAAGCAGGGGGTCTGGACAAAGTGGAGAGGGTGGAGGTGTTGAGGAAGGAGAAAGGTAGAAGAAGACAAAGAGAATTGTCAAATTCCTCATCAGGTTTTGCCAATGAAATTTTCAGTTAAGCAAATTTTGAGTGAGAATTTTGTTGGGAGCCTTTACATACCAACCAAAAAATATTTCCTGTTGGGCCCAAGATATCTTCTTCATTTTTTTAAAGGCACTTCTCAAATGAACACTTTTGTTTAAGTTAAATGTTCCTCAGCATGGCCATAGAAGGCACAAGCATCCTTGATGAAGTTAGGCTATTTAGAGAGATAGGCATAAGAATTAGAAGTGTAAAGAGAGAACACAAGATGTAGAAGTTTCCACTGCAGGAAGATTTAGACTTAGATGACCACAAGAGAGCTAGCGATGGTCAGACCTACATCATGTGTGTCTATTTGGTGGCTTGAGGCTCCAAGCTGATTGTTGGTTGCCTTTGCATACAGACCAGAAAATCTAAACTTCTGACAGGTGGAAAACCTGAGAGAACACATTCTCTGGATCAAAACTTAACTCTCAAGACAAAAACTGAGCAGTAAGAAGAACTGAGTTCTATTGGTGACCCACAGCAAAATGTGAATGTACGCCAGTCCAGTGAGAGCCACAAACACCCATGCATGAGGCTGGCATGAACAACAGGCTTATAGGGCTGTTGTCTTCTGCCTGTCTTCTACCTGGTAATTTTTTTTTCTTGTCACAAAGGACACTGTTCGATAGCACAACACAAAATGGAAGCACGGACGAGAGCAAAAAGGAATAAAAAGGGGTGGTATCATTCCATCAAGAATGTTAAATAAATTGGAATCAATAATAAAACCTGAGTATCAAAGAAAGAGCAGATAGTGAGGAACTCAACTCAAAGACAGTGGAGTGCACATACCCCACAACCGTGAGCAGCAAGGCCCAAGGAACCTGTACAGGGACGGCTCCTGGTCGAAGGCCAGGTCTGAGGTAATAGGAAGTACATACCGTATTTTCATAGAACCTCCAGTAAAGCTGGAAATAAATGAAAACCGCTTAAATAAGAACAAACTGAAGCTACTTATTCAGAGCTTGTGATAGCCAGGGAGTCAGCTGCATCACTTGCATTCGGCAGAGGGTCAAAGGCAGCCAGAGGAGTGGAAAAGCTTATAGTGGGAAAAAGGGAAGCTTCAGGTGTGCCTCGATTGGAGGGTGTGAATGGGAAAGCTCAAGGATGGGTTAACTAGGATTGGGCACCGTAAATGATTGGTTTGGGGAGCATATATGTGTTCTCTTTGTCCTAAGTTTAAAGTGGGGACAATAAATAGAGAAGCTGGTAGTTGTTGACCAAGTCCTGACCATTCAGGCCCAATTGCTACAGAGGCTGTGCTCTGGCTTTCTGCACTTGTTGTTTCAGTTGTGGATGAGAGTTCTGTTGTCATGTGTTGTGTTAGTTCATTTTCATTGCTTATAACAACATATCTGGAACTGGGTAATTTATAAGAAAATGGAGTTTATTGCTTACAGTTTTGGAAATTGGGAAGTCCAAAGTCAAGGGAACACATACCATGAGGGCCTTGTCCTGGTGGTGACTATAGTGACTCAGGATATCACATGGTGAATATGGTGGAGCAGAGTGAGAAGAGAGCTCCTCATGAACTCTCCTTTTAAAGCCCTCAGAACCACACCTGTGACCACCATTAAACCATCAACTTATTAATCCATTTACTAGGGCATGGCATTCACAATCTAATCACCTCTTCAAGGCCTCAATTTTCAATTACGATAATAGAATTTCCCACCCTCGGTGGTTATAGTGGGGATTAAGTCTCAGTGAATTTGGGGGGACATTCAATCTACAGCAGGTGTGGTCTGGCCATTGTTTGTATATTCAGTCTTTAAGTAGTTGTCATGTTAAACATTCTTTTGATCATACAGACACATAATACAGGCCCATCAAACTCAACAAGTTCAAAATCAAATTCATCATTTCTATTAAATTAACTAACATCTATGTATCTGCTACAACTATAAACCCAAAGGTCAATTTTGTTTCTCCCATCTGTTTTACTACCCTGATATAATTAATATGAATTTCACGTCTTTAACTTCTCTCCAGTCTGCACCTTGTCTCTGTCCCAATGATTGCTGCCTATGCTCCAAGCCTTCATAATTTCTCCTAGAGCTTATTACACATTGTGGTCTTCTTAATAACCTTCCTTCTCTTCTAATGCACTCTCTATATTTCTGTTAGGGTAACCTTTTTGACATACAACCCCCTGCATGACTATAGGGCAAAATCTAAAATCCTTACTCTGGCTTATCAATTCATCCATAACCTGATCTCTGACCAGCTCTCCCACTTCATCTCTTCCCATTCCCCACACCTACAACTATGTTCCATTGTAATGAATAAATTTAGTTCCTCAATGAAGTCATAATTTCTCCATTTTCTATCTTTGTAAATTGTTAGTAAATTGCACTAACTTCAACTCTTCCCCTCTCTCCATCTTGCCTTCCTTTATTTTGTCTAGATAAATGTTATCCTTTCCTGAAGGCTCAGCTGAAGTATCAGCTCCTCTGTTAAGCCTTTCACAGTTTCCCCTGGCTGACTGAGATTGCTCTCTATGTGCTATCACGGCAGCATACACACATCTATCACAGTACTTATTGTATCATACTTTCGGTTTATTTGACCATGTTCCACTTTTGAATATTAATGTCTGTATAGCAGAGAGAATTTTTTAAAAAATTATTGTCTCTTGTTCACCACAGTGTCTGGCATATAAGAGGTGCTTAATACATATTAGTGAAAGCATAAATGAAATAATGAAGTTATAATTAGTCACCGAGAACCTCCATGTAAATAAGTGCAACCTTGATTTCCATCCCCCTTTCACCTGAACCTTTCTTCCGAGGACAGCTCACTCTAAACTGGGTGAATAAGCAGATGTCCAGTCTTACTATCTCTCTGGCATTTCTCCTTGGTGCTCCCCAGAAACTCCTGCGTCCTCACCCTTCCCAGCATCACCCTGTGCTGACCACTTGCTGGTCAACAACTGTCACACCAGGAAATAGACCTCCTCATTTACGGATCTTCCTCCTCCCCAGGTGAGCAGAAAAGGGAATTAAGTGGAGCTTGTCTCATTTCTCCTCTTACCATCTTGCCTCTTTCTGGTAGATTAGCAATCTACGACTGAATAGTTAAACTTCTTGACAACTCGAACTTTCCCAGAGGTCCCAATGAGAAAGCATCCAAGGGTGGGGGGAGTATTATGGATTTGCCCAGCCTTCTGCCCCTCCTCGGGTCTCACCCCTCCCCCAACCCTATCTTCTAGAGATCTCTCTTTGTGATTCTCTAGCCATGGGAAACTCATCCCTGTCCACCGGGCAGGATCTTGGTCCCTGGATCTAATACTTCACACCATCATTTTCATTATTTCTAGGTATAGGGTGGGGTAGGGAGGCTGCCCTAGGTAATTCTATGTTGGCTCAATTATGTTTTGAGACTTCTGTGGTGATGTCTCTCAGGAATATTTTAGTGCTACAAACACAGGGTGGTGTTCTCCCCTGGCATGTATTCTAGAGATTATACACCCTTTTCAATATTCCCATAGGTATGAGAGTAGCTACACCTATTTGCTTATCTGTTGAGCCTATCGTGGTTTGTTAGAGCAGAGCAGGTGCAGCACTTGTCCCAAGGATGGTCATCGCTTTTAAAGAAAGGAAGGATGTCATATCTAACCCCTATTTATTTGCTCATAAATAGCAAAACATTGCCATTGTGTACAACATCCTTTGGTTCCTTTCCTACTCTGCAAGGGAACTATATTGCCTTTTAGTGGAAATTTCCATTGTCCTAAAAAGTCTTTTAGCATTCAGGTAAGGAGTAAATTTCTTATTAGTGTAGGATGGAATTCTTTAGTTCTCCTACATAGGGATGTGGTCGGATGAGGAGTGAGTCATGCTGTTGGTGGTAATTCATCTTGTTCCGTATGCCTGATGTTCATGGTCAGAGTCTAGATAACACAGCCTTGCTATGTTTTAACAACCTCTATTTGTATTCTGGGAAGAACAAAGTAGAGCTGGATAATATTTTTAACTGCTAAATTATGTTTAAGAACACATAATTTCTGTCCCTCATTTTCATTCCACCATCTAAGCAACTTGACCTATGTTTCATTGTCTCAAAAGAGAAATGCTCAGGGCTAAATTAGTTGGCTGAAAGTCCTGGATTTCCACCCTATAAAATATTTTTATTGAAAGAATGGAAATTGCAGGACTTCTTCTGAGGTTGGAAACAAACCCCTGGATAGGAGAGACAGAATTGATGGTTGGGATCTAGAAGTAGCAGGTCCCTGTTTGTTCTTCCTGCTGGAGTTCTTAGGACTGTTCGTGATAGCTTGTGCAGAAATTGTACAATAACAGAAGACACCCATCTTGGCTATTTCTCTGGGGAAAACCAAGAAAGACTTAGGTGCAATTTCCTTTAGTTCAGCATGATGTGACTCAGATACAAAGTTAATTTTATTAAAAGAAGCTGTGATAAAGTTGCGACGTTCCCAGCATATCAGAATTAGTGAACTAATTGGGAATTTGTTTACCACTTATTAATTCAGTGACCTTGGGTAAGTTTCTTAACCTCCCTAAATGTCATGTTCTCATCTGTAAAATGGGGATAATGAACTTACCTTGAAGGGTTGTTTAAAGAACTACTGTAAATGAGCAAGCGTTGACAAGTACAAGCAAGGTATTAAATGGCATCCAGTGTTACATTATTACTTCTATTTGCAATAAAGTGACAATTATGATTATATAATAGTTTGATAAAAGGTTTGTTTGATTCTATGTGAACCTCTCATTACTATGCTATTCTGCCTGAATACACATTTATGCTCTCTTCAGATTTTTAACAATATAAATACAGTTTTATTGAATGAGGAGCTCATTATTGGATACAATGTCTCAAAGTTGTAAAACTGACTCAGTGTTTAAGTGTTTTAAGAATAAAAGTAATACTTACCACTTCTTTAATTTGAAAAATTTACTCATACTAAATTCTAATTTGTTACATGTACATTTCAAATGAATTTCTTATAAATTCATTAAAAAACAGGAAAATGTCAACATATAATTTTAATTATTGTGATTGTCACCTACTTGAAATGTCTTAAAATACCAGAATAATATGAACTAAACAAATTGAAAGCATGTTTAAGGAATAACCATTTCTAGTATAAAGCCATATGTCTTTATTCCCTTAATGTTTCATTGTTCAGTAAATGCTAATGGATGATGATGCAATAACATTTTGTACATTTACTTTTCTCAGTTTCTCTCCTCTGGGACGGTACATAAACAATGTGCTTTGAATGACTCTTTCTTTGTTTCAATTCATCCAACTTCCTGTTAAAATGGCTTTTGCTTATGGAGTGATTCTCCAACCACATAGTTCTTAGGGCCCAGAGCTTTCTTATCAATGGTAAATGGTGCACCAAAAATGGGTTATGAGTGTGCTTGGGGAGGATTCCCTAGCCTCAAGTTGGTGGGTGGGATCTCAGGGTGGCAAGAGCTCTATGGTTCCTCCAATTAAAAGCTTCTTCCAGCTACCCCAGTCTTCTGTGCATACATTATCATTATTGTCTATGTGTGCCATGAAATGAAAAGTGTAGATAGCTTATAGAACAAATAAAAATCATAATTAACTTCTAACTAATTTAAAAAAATCTCATTTAACCTTATGGGAGTCGTTTCACATCTTAAATATTTATGGAAATGTTACTTCCATAGTTCTTTTCTTAGATTCAAATTCTTGTAAATTGCATTCTTCTATGAAAAATAAAAAGACAAAAATCTGACGGTGATAGTCATTCCCTCTGAGAGTGAACAGATTAATTCAAACAAAATAAAATATGACTAGTATAATTTCAAGATATTATACTAAATTTAAAAGCTTTCATATTAAATCCTAATATTTATTAATTAATTTTATCTTAATTTATTGTTAATATAATAATGCTTTCTCTTAAGATCTTTTCTTAGAATTAATTATTTAGAAAAGTCACATAGAATATTGTAAAACATTCTTATAATGGCATTTTAGACATTGGTTTTCATCATATTTTACTTTTCTGTTTTAACAGAAAGACAATTTAATTTCAAATGGAGTTTGACAAAAATAAAGGCATTAAGACCTTGATTGTTATTATACAAAAGGTTGAATTAATATATGTATACATACTTTGAGTTTATATATTTATATATTTATGTTCAATGACTTGAGCATATAAATTTAAACAAGTATTAAACTCTTCAAAGTCATCATTATTAGAATTCTGAAAACTATTTTTAGTTGTAGAAAATTTCTAATTTTAGTTCAACAAATCAAGAGATAAAATGACAAAAAAAAAAAAAACAAACCCAAATCCAGTGATCTTGTAAGTTATAATAGCTCCTTAATTTTTACTGTTTAATAAAAGAGATTAAACTAAAATTGCAAATAATGGCATCCAGTCAACTACAATCACTAATAACAATTGATTAGAACATTGTAATTCAAAACATTTATAGCAGTGCTAAAGTAATAATACTCACAGGTAAAGTAATGGTGAAAAAATTTTCAATATGCAAACAGAAAGAATGAGAATAGAAAAAGAGGAATCAGAAGGATTTTTTAAAAAGCAGATGTAAAAGGAATATAAAAAAAATAAGTAATTATTAAAGTAGAAATGCATATTAAATGATGAGTAATTCTAAGAGTTCATTCTTCTTGAGTGCGTGGAATGTCAAACAGCATATATTCTGATGAATCTAATCAATTTAGAGAGAAAATGCAGAAAATATATTTAGGAATTGAGCAGACATAACAAATCAGAAAAGGGGCTGAGCCCGTGGCGCACTCGGTAGCGTGCTGCGCTAGCAGCGCGGCGACGCTCCCGCCGCCGCGGGTTCAGATCCTATATAAGGATGATCGGTGCACTCCCTGGCAGAGCGCCGGTCACCGGAAAAAAAAAAAAAAAAAAAAAAAAAAACAAATCAGAAAAGAATTAAAGCATTTTTTGGGTCCAGTCTTAATACTGTATTCAAAAGCACATATTATCTTATGGTCAATAAAAAATGTTTTAAAAAATAAATTCTAAGTATATGAAAGAGTCTATTTTCATTTTGCAAAAATATAAATTACCAAAATTGATCTGAAAAATGATAGTAAAAGTTTTAAAAATCATAATCTTTCAACAATATCTAGATTCTCTCTGGAGAAAAAAGTCTGTTAAAAACATAATGGCCTTAAGAAAAATCAGAAAGCCCACAGGGTTATGAAAAATAAAACAGACCATCAAAATATCATAAATATTACAGAATTAAATTGCTCTTACCTGTGCTATAAAATTTGAGACCCTGGATGAAATAGGTCATACTTTTTTTTTTCCTTTACAAAATGAAAGAAAGCTCATTTTCAAAAATAACATTGATCATTTTTTTGACAAAGATTTAAGGCACAAATAATCTGAATCAAATTATTGTACAAATATATTTTGCTTTTTGCTTCTGGCCATGAGGGAATAAGGGAAACAGACTTAACCTCCTGCTGGGAATGGGATCCCAAGCAAATCACACCCATTTCACTGAGTCTAAGATACAGAAATTGGATTTCAGGGAGGCTAAGGTGACTAAAATCATAAAGGCACATTTCTATAGAGGAGGCAGCTATTGACATTTAATGAAAAAATGATACCAAACATATACAAATTTCCCAAAGGCCTGAAAGTATGAAACACCCCCTAACTCATTTTATGAGGTCAACATGACTATGATAGTCAAACTTGGCAGGAAAATTACTAATTCGTGTACATTCATGTACATTTGACTCATGAATGTTGATGCAACAGTTCTAACTAACATATCAACAAACTAAACACAAGAATATATGATAAAGATTCTATACCATGTGAATGTTTCGCTTTTTTTTTTTTTTTAGGAATGCAAAGTTTGTTCTATATTAAAGATTTCCTAAGCTGTTTCCTAAATACTTTTCATACTAAAAAAGATTCGGAAAAGCTTTTGGTAAAATAAAACAATTGTTCATAAAAAAGCTTTTATAAAATTAAAAATAGAAGGGAACTTCATTAATGAAATAAGGCATATCCAAACAAATAAACAAGTAAACAAACAAACCAAAATCCTTAATGTCAACATTATACTTACTGATAAAATGCTGTTAGCGTTCCCTTCGGAAGTGAAACAAGGATGTTTACTATTATCACTTTTCCTCAATATTATACCGGAGGATTAGGAAAATACTGTTAAATAAAAGAGAAAAAGCTCTAACCATAAAGGAAAAAAAAAAAAAAGATAATTTTAACCAAAGGAAAGAATTATGGTTTAATGCATCCCAAACCTAAAATGACATTTTACCTGTTCTTCAATAGATTATATGATGTTGTCTTTTACATTTAGGTCCTTAATCACTGGAATTCATTTTCCTGTATGTTGGATTTCTTTTTCCTTTTTTTGATTTCCTTTCCTTCCCATTTTTTAAAAATGTAAATTATTGTAGTCCTTACCTATTGAGGTGCAATAACATCTCTGTTGTTATATCAAGTGTTCATATATTCACAGGTTTTTCCTGGGCTTTCTGTTCTTTTCTGTGGTTTAATTGTTTACCCCTACAACTTCACATTATCAAAATTGCTATAGCTTTATAACAGATACTGATATTTTCTTTTAAGACTGTCCTGAACATTTTTGACTTTTTCATTTCCAAATACATTTTAAAATCAGTGTTACATGTTTTGGGGGAAAAAAAAGAAAAAGAAAAAGAAAAAAAAACTTACTGGTGTTTTTAATGGGAACACATTGAATCTATAGATCTATTGGCAGAGAAGTGATATTTTTTATTTACTCCCCTGCTTTATTTTTAATATTTTAATCAGATTGCTTATTTCAGTAATATTTAGTTTTTATTTCCTCTTTTCTTATTTTTTATTTTACTTTTCAATATACACTCTAGTTGATTTTCATGCCCCTTTACCCATTACTCTCCACCCCCTCTGCTCCCCCACCCGCACATCACATCTGTGCACTTGACTTAAAAAGTTCAAGGAATTTTTGTGGTTATTCAGTCTTCTTCCCTCTGCCCCCCCCCCCATTTATTTGTTTGTGTGTTTATTTATTTATTTATTTTTAACTCCCACAAATAAGTGAGAACATGTAGTAATTCTCTTTCTGTGCCTGACTTGCTTCACTTAATATAATTTTCTCTAAGTCCAGCCATGTTGTTACGAATGGCAGTATTTTGATCTTTTTTAGAGCAGAGTAGAATTCCATTGTGTAGATATACCACAGTTTCCTTATCCACTCATCTGATGATGGATATTTGGGCTGGTTCCAGCTCTTGGCTATTGTAACTAGAGTTGCAATAAACATTGGAGTCAAGGTATCCCTTAAGCATGATGATTTCAATTCCTCTAGGTATATTCCCAGCAGTGGAATCACTAGGTCATATGGTAGATCGATCTGTAATTGTTCAAGGAACTCAGTACCATTTTCCGTAAAGGCTGCACCATTTTGCAGCCCCACCAACAGTGTATGAGAGTTCCTTTTTCTCCGCAACCTCTCCAGCACTTATCCTTCTCAGTCTTTTGGATGTTAGTCATCCTAACTGGGGTGAGATGGTATCTCAAAGTGGTCTTGATTTGCATTTCACAGATGCTGAGTGATGTTGAGCATTTTTTCGTGTCTATTAGCCATTCATATATCTTCCTTAGAGAAATGCCTATTCGGCTCCTTGCCCATTTTTTAATTAGGTTATTTGTTTTTTGGCTGTAAATTTTTTTGAGTTCCTTGCATATTCTGGATATTAATCCTTTGTCAGATGTATATTTTCCAAATATTTCCTCCCACTCTGTTGGTTGTCTTTTTACCCTGTTGATTGTTTCTTTTGCTGAGCAGAAGCTTTTGTTTGATATAATCCCATTTGTTTATTTTTCCTTCAGTTGCCTGTGCTTTTTGTGTCCTGTTCATGAAATCTATACCCACTTCTACTTCCTTGAGTGTTTCCCCTATGTTGTCTCTAAAGAGTTTTATTGTTTCAGGATGTATATTTAATTCTTTAATACATTTTGAGTTGACTTTGGTAGTGGTGAAAGGTACAGGTCTAGTTTCATTCTCCTACATATGAGTATCCAGTTTTCCCAGCATTACTTGTTGAAAAGGCAGTCTCTTCCCCAGTATGCAGATTTGCTGCCTTTGTCAAAGATCAGATGGCTGCAGGCAAATGGATTGATTTCTGGTTTTTCTATTGTATTCCATTGATCCATGTGTCTTTTTTTATGACAGTACTGTGCTATTTTGGTTAATATAGCTTTGTGATACAGTTTAAAGTCAGGTAGTGTTATGCCTTCAGCTTTATTTTTTCTTTTTGCTCAGGATTTCTTTGGATATGCATGGTCTTTTGTTGTTCCATATAAATGTCTGGGTAGCTTTTTCCATCTCAGAGAAAAATGTCATTGGAATTTTGATGGGGATTGCTTTGAATCTGTAGATCACTTGGATAATATGGACATTTTAACAATGTTAATTCTTCCAATCCAAGAGCATGGGATATCTTCCCATCTTCTCATGGCCTCTTTGATTTCTCTCAGCAGTGTTTTGTAGTTCTCTTTGCAGAGATTTTTCACCTCCTTGGTCAGCTGTATTCCGAAGTATTTTATTTTTTTGGTGGCTATTGTAAATGGGCTAGCTTTCTTGAATTTTTTTCTTGCGTTTTCACTGTTGGAGTATAGAAATACTACTGATTTTTGTGTGTTGATTTTGTATCCTGCAACTTTGCTGAAATCGTTTATCAACTCTAGGAGTTTTTGTGTAGAAGCTTTAGGCTGTTCAATATATAGGATCATATCATGTACAAACAGGGACAGTTTGACTTCATCTCTTCCAATCTGGATGCCCTTTATTTCCTTCTCTTCTCTGATTGCTCTGGCTAGTACTTCCAACACTATGTTGAATAGGAGTTGTGAGAGTGGGCATCCTTGTCTAGTTCCTGTTTTGAAGGGAAAAGAATTCAGCTTTTACACATTCAGGATGATATTGGCAATGGGCTTATCATGTATGGCTTTAATTATGTTAAGATAATTTTCATCTGTGACTAACTTGTAGAGAGTCTTTATCATGAAAGAATGTAGAATTTCATCAAATGTTTTTTCAGCATCTATAGAGATGATCATATGGTTTTTGTCTGTGCTTTTATTGATGTGGTGTATCACAGCTATTGATTTACATATGTTGAACCAACCTTGCATCACTGCGATGAATTTCACTTGATCATGGTGTATAATTTTGTGTATGTCTTGCTGTATTCTGTTAGCTAGTATTTTATTGAGGATTTTTTCATCTATATTCATCATGGGTATTGGCCTGTAGTTTTCTATTTTTGATACATCTTTGTCTGATTTTGGTATCACGGTGAAGTTTGCCTTATAGAATGAGTTTGGGAGAATGGCCTCTGTTTCAATCTTTTGGAACAATTTGTAAAAAATTGGTATCATATCCTCTTTGAAGGTTTGGTAGAACTCTGCAGTGAACCGGTCCTGTCCTGGGTTTTTCTTTGTTGGGAGCCTTCTGATAACAGCTTCAATGTCTTTTATAGTTATTTGTGTGTTCCTATTTTCTATATCTTCTTGGTTCAGTTTTGCTAGTTTGTGTGTGTCCAGAATTTTATCCATTGCCTCCAGAGTTTCAAATTTGTTGGTATATAGTTGTTTATAGTAGTCTCTAATGATTCCTTGTAAATTTGAGGTGTCAGTTGTAATATTACCTTTTTCATTTCTAATTTTTGTTATATGGGTCTTCTCTCCTTTTTTCTTAGCTTGCCTTGCTAAAGGTTTTTCAATTTTATTTATCTTTTCAAAAAAACAACTTTTTGTTTCATTAATCTTTTGTATTATTTTTCAGGTTTCTATTTCATTTAGTTCTGTTCTGGTCATATTTATTTCTTCCCATCTACTAACTTTAGGTTTGGCTTGTTCTTGTTTTTCTAGATCTTTAAGGAGAAGTGTTAGGTTATTTATTTGCTATCTTTCCATTCTTTTGAAGTAAGCATTTAATGCAATAAATTTCCCCCATATTACTGCTTTTGCAGTATTCCACAGGTTTTGGTATGATGTGTCATTATTTCCATTAGTTTTAAGAATTTTTTTGTTATCCTGTTTAATATCTCCTTGGACCTATATGTCATTAAGTAGAATGTTGTTTAATTTCCATGTATTTGTATAGGATTCAGAATTTCATTTATTATTGATTTCTAATTTTAATCCATTGTGATTGGAAAAAATACATGGAATAATTCCAATTTTTAAAAGTTTGTTCAGAGTTGCTTTGTGACCTAACATGTGGTCTATCCTGGAGAATGTTCCATGTGCTGATGAGAAGAATGAATATTCTGAGGTTGTTGGATGGAATGTTCTATAGATGTCTGCCAAGTCCAATTAGTCTAGAGTGTTGTTTAGATCTTGTGTTTCTCTGCTGATTCTTTGCCCAGATGATCTGTCCAATGTTCAGAGTGGGGTGTTCAGGTCACCCACTATAATGGTGTTAGTGTCTATCTCATTCTTTAGATCTAATAGTATTTGCTTAATAAATCTGGCTGCCCTGACATTAAGTGCATAATATATTTATGATTGTTATGTCTTCTTGATGGATAGATCTTTTTATCATTATATAGTAGCATTCTTTATCTCTTTTTATGGTTTTTGCATTAAAGTCTATTTTACCTGATATAAGAATAGCTATTCCAGCTCGTTTTTCATTTCTATTTACATGATATATCTTTTTCCATACTTTCACTCTTAGTCTATGTGTATCTTTACAGGTCAAGTGAGTCCCTTGAAGACAGCATATTGTTGGGTCCATCTTTTTAATCCTGTTGGTCAGCCTGTGTCTTTTGAATGGGAATTTAATCCCTTTACATTCAGAGTTATTATTGAAAGGTGTTGATTTACTCCTAGCATTATACTGATTATTGTTTAGATGTCTTAAGTAACTTTTGTTCCTTTCTTTCTGATTTTCTATTTGTCTTCTGGAATTGTTGGTCTCTTGGGGTGATAGATAAACCATTTTTTTCTCTTTTGTTAGCATTTTTGTTTTGCTGGTAGGTACTATTCTTTCTTGAGTATTCACAGAAGTGATGGTTGTTTTTGTGGTATCAAACCCAGAACTTCCTTGAGAATTTCTTGCAGGGCTGGTCATGTGGTAGTGAACTCCCACAGTTTTTGTTTTTCTGAGAAATGTACTATTTGTCCTTCTTTTTGGAAGGATAGCCTTGCTGGATAAAGTATTCTTGGCTGGCAATTTTTGTCCTTTTGTTTTTTGCATATATCATCCCATTCTTTTCTGGCTTTTTAGGTTTCTGATAAAAAGTCTGATGTTATTCTGATTGAGGCTCCCTTACAGGTGACTTGCTGCTTCTCTCTTGCAGCTTTTAAGATTCTCTCTTCGTCTTTGTGTTTTTCCAGTTTGATTTTCACATATCTTGGACAGGACCTTTTTGGGTTGAAAGTGTTTGGGGATCTTTGGGCTTCCTGAATCTGGAGATCTGTGATTTTTCCTATACTTGGGAAGTTTTCTGTTATTATTTCATCGAATATGTTTTCAGTGCCATTTCCTTTTTCCTTCCCTTCTGGAAAACCCATAATTCAGATATTTGAGTGCTTAAGGTTGTCTGTTGTCTCTCTTAGATTTTCTTTAACTTTTTTGATTCTTTTTTCTCTTTTCTGGTCTGCCTGTGTTAATTCAAACAGCTTGTGTTCAAGGTCAGAAATTCTCTCTTCTGCTTGTTCAAGTCTGCTGGTTAAACTCTCTATTGTGATTTTTATTTCGTCGAATGAATCCTTCAGCTCCACAAGCTCAGCTACATTCTTTTTCAAGGCATTGGTTTCTTTGTACATTTCTTCTTTCAGATCCATTGTATTTGTTCTCATTTCATTGTGTTGTCTAACTAAGTTTTCTTGTATCTCATTTACTTTCCTTAGAATTGTTACTCTAAATTCCTTGTTTGTCATTTCAAAGACTTCCTATTCTATAAGCTCTAGTGCTTGAGAGTTATTATTTTCCTTTGGTAGTGATGTTGTTTCTTGATTTTTCATATTTATGGTATCTTTCCTTTGGTGTTTTGTCACTGTTGCTGGAAGTATCACAGTCCACTCGTTTCACCCTGATGTCTGGCTTGGATTCTGAAGGGACTTCCACTTCTGGGCAGCAGGAACTAGCCTGGGCCGGTGTCCCACTGTGCCTGCCTGTTCTGAGACAGTTGGCTCAGTGTGTGGGGGCCCTGAGGCTCTTAAGTTTCTCCCAGTGGTAAGGACTTGCCTGGACCAGAAGTTCTGCCATGCCTCTCTTCTCTGGCATGGCTGGCTCGGGGTGAGTGGTCCCCAAGCTTCTTAAGTCTTTCCTGGTAGTGGGGACAGCCTGGGCCAGAAGTCCCTCCCCACCTACCTTCTCCAGGATGGCTGGCTCTGGTTGCGGGAGTCCTGAGGCTCTTAAGTCACTTCTGTTGTTAGGGACCAGCCTGGGCCAGAAGTCCCATCCTGCTTCCCTTCTCCAGGATGTGTGGCTCAGGGTGTGGGTGCCTGATGCTTTTATGTCTCTCCCAGTAGTGGAGACAGTCCTGGGCCAGAGGTCAAGCCCCACCTGTCTTCTCTGGCATGGCTGTCTTGAGGTTGGGGGTCCCAAGCCTCTTAAGACTCTCCCAGCTGTGGCGACTGGCCTGCGCCAGAAGTTCCTCCCTGCCTGTCTTCTTTGGGACAGCTGGCTAGGGGTGTGGAGCCCCAACGCTCTTAAGTCTATCCCAGTGGCAAGAATTGGCCTGGGCTGGAGGTCCAGCCCTGCCTGTCTTCTGTGGCATGGCTGGCTTTAAGCGACTTTGAGCCACTTAAATCTCTCCTGGTGGAGAGGACGGCCTTGCCTTCTCCGGCCCAGCAGGCTCAGGGCGTTTGGGCCCAGAAGCTCTAAAGTCTCTCTACATAGTGGGGAGCAACCTGAACTGGGGTACTGCAGTGCACAGGTCCCACCCACTCCAGCACAGATCTCAGGTCCTCCATTGCTGCTCCTCAATAGCTGCAAATTGGTCCCTCTGCGGGAGAGAGTGACACCAGGAATGGACTACTCCACCATCTTGACTGGAACCCTGGCCTTCTAATCCTCTTTTCTAATACTAACACAATCATTTCTGTATATAAATTGCTTTCTTATCATACAAATTATCATATGTAGTAGTTTCATTATTACGCTACTCTAAATACTTTCTAATTTCATTATTTTTTTTATTTTTGATCAATAAATTATGTAAAAATGGGATTTTAAGTATCCAAATGTGAAATTTCTATTATCTTTTTTGTTACTCATTTCAGATTGAACAATATTTTGATGAGAAAAAGTGATCTTATGACATCTGTTCAATAGTGTTTGTTGATACTTAATTTGTGGCCTAGTAAGTAGTTAGTACTTGTAAATATTTTATGTGTGCTTGAAAAGAATACATATTTTCTAATTGTTAGGTCCAGAGTTCTACATATTTGTTAGAACAAACTTCTTATTTTGTTGAACACGTCTGTAATTTTGTTTACTTTTTTCCTGCTTTATCAGTAGCAAAAAGAAATGTGTGAAAAAGTCTCCCCTTACTATTGCTGATTTGTCCATTTCTGTTACAATTCTTTCAACTTATACAACATATATTTTGATAGTTTGTCAAGAAGTGCTTATGGGTTCAGAATTGTTGTACTCCACAAAGTACTCAAAGAATTCCTTGTATCATTAAACAGTGATATAGTCTACCATAATAATGTTTTTATCTTAAATTTAGTTTTTTAAAATTAGTATAGCTACATTGGCTTTCTTTTTATTTGATTTTCTGCTCAGAGTGCAGGCCATGATAGCCAAATTTCCCTTCCATCTCTTCATGCTATTAGATTGGATTATGCTATCGGATACATAAAAACAATAAATATAATGGAAAGCATAGATAAATTTGGTCATGTTTAAATTAAGATATCATAAAGAGAATGAAAAGACTAAAAAACAGCTGGGAAAGGTAATTTGCAATGTATTTCATTGAAAATTTAACTAATTTCTAAAATATATAAAGAAATTCCACAAATCAGTAGGAAAAATTTACTTAAAAATGGATAAAATATTTTAATAAACAGTATAGAAAGGAAAAAAATACTAAAAAGTCAATTAATGTATAAAATATGTTTTATTAAATTTTAGAAAACTGCAAATTAAATCTACATTGAGATATATTACCTAACCAGCAGACTGGGAAAAAACATAGAACATCGGACAATACCAAGTACAGTTGAAAATGCAGAGCAGTGAAAACTGTCATATATTTTTGATGGGAATGTAATTGTTCTAGCCAATTTGGAAAATAATTTGATGTAATCTAGTAAGGCTAAACATATGCATGTCATATAAACCAAAAAAATCACTTGCAGGTATGTAACCTAGATGAACTCTTGCGATTTTGTCCTAGAAGATGTATCTAAACATGTTCATAAAGCAAAAACAAAACAAAAGAAAGCAAAACAAAAAACTAGAAAAATCCATACCCATCAGCAGAATTAGTATGTAATTTTTATTGTATTCATATAGTAGAATACTCTGCAATAGCAAAAATGGATAAACCACAGCTACATGAATCAACATGAATAAACCTTGCAAATAAAACGTTGAGGGAAAACCAACCAACCAACCAACCAAATCCCAAATATGATAGTACTTCAGAAAGTTCATGAAAAAATAAAATTAAAATATAATATGAATCTATGAACTTTTGACATAGGCTTATACAATATGTGTCATCCAATGTATATAGATTTCAAAACAGGCAAAACTATACAATAGTGCTTAGGAATATTCATATAAAAATAATAAAACTACAAAGAAATATTTAGAAATGTTTACCATAAAATTAAGGGCAATGATTATCTTATGTATTTGGTGAAGGGCACAAAGAGAAGCTTCTAAAGTAATGCTTTAATTTTTAACTTGGGTGGAATTTCATGAATGTTTCAACTGTACATGTATGTGCTTTATATTCCGGTTCTTGGTTTAGTCTGTGGTCCCTTGAAAATGGGTCTAATGCAAGGATTGAGTGCTAAGGCTTTATTTATGAGGTACAATTGAAGGAAATAAGGGTGATGGCAAAGGGAAGGACAAGTATAGTGCAAGGTAATGTGGTCTCATGCCGTCTTCTTTCACCATGTAGTGTGAGTGACACAGCTGGCTCTTTATCAGGTGCACCTGCTATGCCTTACAGGGTATCTCCAGGAGGGGTCTACAGAGAAACTGCCTTGGTACAGAACGTTGACAAAAGAAGGGGGAGGTGGATTAAATGACTGACTTATTTTTGTCTCCTGTTCCCATTGGTCAAAGTTCACCACATATTGTATTAATTTCCCTGCACATTTGGATTGAATTATTTGGCCCTTTGTGCAGCCACTTGGAAAACCAGATCTTATCCTCTGTCTTGTTGTGTTTCACTTGGATTCAAGAAGTCTTCAGAGAAGTGGATATTCCTAGATTGTGGTCAACCGACTTTAGATGGAGGAATTGTGTGAGTGTGATTGGAGTTGAATTGCCAAGAGAGGAAGGTCCAGGAGGCAAGGGAGCCTAAGGTGATATTAAAGAGGTATATACAATATTTTTGAGGAGAATATATTTTAAAATAAAAAATAAATTTACATATATATTCTGCATACTTTATCTTTTCCATAAACACTTACTTGAAGTATATTTATTCTCCCTAGTATTCATTGCTTGAAGATGCATTCTTGCATTCTTATAAAAGAATAACAGTATGGAGGTTTTTCAAACAACTACAGATAGATCTTCCATATGATACAGCAATCCCACTCCTGGGTATATACCCAGAGGGATGGAAATCATCATGTCAAAGGGACACCTGCACTCCCATGTTCATCGCAGCTCTGTTGACAATAGACCAGATATAAAACCAACCTAAATGTCCATCAATGGATGATTGGGTAAGGAAACTGTGTTATACATACACCGTGAAATACTACCCTGCCATTAAAAAGAATGAAATACTCCCATTTGCAATAACATGGATGAGCCTGGAGAAACTTATGTTGAGTGAAATAAGCAAAGCACAGAGGGGGTAAATACCACATGTACTCACCCAAATGTGGGAGCAAAGAGAGAAAGAAGGAAGGAAAGAAAGACCACAGTAATGCATTCAACTTGCAGAGGGAGAGAACACACCTTGGGTTACAAAGTAGAGTGGGGACGATAGGGGGAAGGGGAGGGAGGGTGGGGATAACTGGGTGAGGGATGCAGGGTACAAACGCAGTTTGTGGTAGTGGGTATGCTGCCAATATGAATATGGCCTACACATCTTGGGCATGAAGTGTGATGATCAGCTTTGCATCTCATGAATACTCATAACCAATATATAAAAAAAGAATGTCAATTTCTGGATTTCTACATGAAGAAAATAAATTTTGTTTTTGATGTGTAAAACAAATCAATTTGTAGCTTCATATTGATAGAGACAGAAATCAGTCCATTACCTTTTTGTGGCAGTGTCTTAAAATTTCTACTTTATTTCAAAGGGATAGGATCATTTATTACTATTTCTACATAAGCTATTTTTGATATACTAAATGGAAATTTCTGTTTATATTACAAATTACTTATTTTCAATCAGTATATTTTGATACTGTGGTTCAAAGTAGTTTTGAGAATGATTTCCTCATCACCCATGATGTTAATTATAGTTTTTATTAATGGAGAAAATGTAAATATAAACATTTTTTCTTTGAATTTAATGATCATTGTAAATGAATTTGTAATTTAAAAAATCATAACAACCACTGCAGACTTTTGAGAAGGAGCAATATGCAACAAACCCTCAAATTTGTCATACTCACTTTGTGAAACCCAAGCATTGGTCAAATCCAGTTCTGCATATTCTGTGCCCAGACTGTGACTGGAAAATGAACAAAAACAAGCAGCAAAACAAAATAAAATGTGCTTATCAATTTTACTTTACATTTATGAGCACTAAACTAAGAAAGTTCTTCATGCTGTTCACTGATCATATTTTCCCAATTGATTGTCTTTCTTACACTCCTTAGTCTCTCTCCTCTCTTCACACCTGCAGCATGTGTTTCCTATCCTCGTTATCAGCTGATGACCTATTTTCCTTCTTCATTGAAAAAATGGAAACAATCAGAAAAGCTTTCCACATGCTCCATCCACCACATCTATCCAGGTGTCTATAGCTGAGTTCATGCACAGGATATTTTGTCTCCAGTGGCTGTGAATGAGCTCTCTACACTCTTTACTAAGGCCATCTGTCATATTGTGCCTTCTATCCTCTTCTCCCTCAATCACCCAATGATAATACTGCAGCAATTCTCTTACTTCTTTCCTGCATCATCATTTTCTCCCTTTTCCTAGATTATTCCCATCAGCATGCAAACATGATTTTTTTTTTTTTTACTACTGTCATAAAATGACCTCCTCTTTGAAAGGAAAAAAACCCCAGCCTGAGCACAAAAGAAACACACCAGGAGACAGGGACTCAACCAAAGTGTGTTAGGCAGGCAAAATGAACAAGCAGGATTTTCTATAGGTGGAGAAATTCGCACAGGCAGGAAGGGGATGTGGTGGTGAAGAAGAAGGAGGAGGGGTTTTTTGTGATTCTTGGAAAATGTGCTGCTCTAGGGACCTGAAACTCTCCGCAGCCATTTTTCGTGTCCCTCCCATCCACCCGCCGCCATCTTAGACATCAGCTAAAACATAATTGCCTAACATTCCCCCTCTTTGGTTTAGATAGAAAAATGGGTGGCGCCATTGTCTCTGGCTACTTCCTGCTGAATGAGGGGCATCGTAGGGGTTGTCGGAAGTGGGCACGTGGGAGTAGGAGTGGAGCAGAAGCTGGTTGATGGATACCCTAGAAACCTCTCAAATTCATTCCTGAGGATTGGGGATCATAAGGGATGTGGAATTTCCAGGTGACGTTCAGACTTTTGGAGACCTGCTGGGTGACACTGGAGGTGAAGCCTGGGCCGTTGTCAGATTGTAGGGTCTGTGGGAGGCCAAACCTTGGGATGATATGTTTAATGAGTATAACAGATACCACGTCCACCGTTTCTTGAGCTGTGGGGTAAGCCTCAATCCATCTTATAAAGGTGTCCACCAAAGTTAGTAAGTAGCAATAGGTTTTGTGACATGGCATGTGGGTGAAATCAAGCTGCCAGTCCTCTCCCGGTTAATGGCCTCAGAGTTGATGGTTGGGTCCTACCCTGCAAATTCCCCCTTGAGAGTGAACAGCAGAACAGGTGTTGCAAGAATGATGAACCCCCTCAATGAGCTTTCGGGGGTGTGGGGTATGGAAAAGGGGTTCTAGGAACTGATAAAAAGATTTTGGGCCAATGCGGAGGGGTTGGTGGACGTCTGTAATGACGCTGCGGGCAAGGTGGCCAGGGAGGGTGACCTTATCTTGGATAAAAATCCAACCCTTGTCCCTGATAATTCCCCCAACTACTTGAGGGTCTGAGTTTCTTTTTCTGCATATGAGGGAATGGGGTGTGTTGAGGAAAAGGAGAGGAGCTGGGGCAGAGCCTAGAGCTGTAGCCTGGGCTGTGGAATTGGCTTTACTGTTGCCTTTAGATATAGGGTCTTTAGAGGACTGGTGGCCATGGCAGTGAGTGATAGACACCTCAGTTGGGAGTCTAAGGGCCTCGAGTAGTTTTGAGATGAGGGGCCCATTGATTATTGGGGTCCCTTTAGTAGTGAGGAATCCTCGTTCTTGCCAGAGGACAGAATGAGTATGGGTGATGAGGAAAGCACATCTGGAATCTGTGTATATAGTGACCCTTGGACAAGATGGAGGGCCCGAGTGAGGGCTCTTAGCTCCGCCTTTGAGAGTTTATTCTGAGGGGAAGGGGTACAGCCTCTAGGGTGGTGTCTAGAGTAACGACAGCATAGGCTGCATGCATTTGGCCGTCCAGGGCAATGAAAGAACTACCATTTACGAAAAGCACATGGTCAGAATTAGATAGGAGCTGGTCAGAGAGCCCTGGATGTGAGGGAATCAAGTCCTCTAAAAGTTGAGGACAGGAACATAAAGGGTCAGGAGTAGTGGAGGGAGTAGGCAGAAGGGTCGTGGAGTTTAAGCGGGGTAAGGTGGATAAAGAAATCTGGGGATTTTTGATGGAAAGGAGGTGGTACAGTTGGATTCTGGAACGAGTCAAATGGGCAAGGGACTCATGGCTGAGCAGGTCTCCCAAGCAATGGGAAGAAAAGACAGTGAGGGGTTGGCCCAAAGTAAACTTGAGAGCTTCCTTGGTCAGGGAGGCAGCAGCTGCTAACACCCTGAGACATGGCTGCCATCCCTGGACTGTGACATCGAGCTGTTTTGATAGGTATGCCACTGCCCGATAGGCCAGTCCTGCAAGCTGTTCCAGGAGGCCAGTAGCCAAGCCAGAACACTCATCTGTAAATAGATGAAAGGGGTTTGAAGGGTCCAGGAGAGCCAGAGTGGGTCCTGCAGTGAGAAAATCCTGTAGCCTAGAGAAAAGGTGTTTAACAGTGGTGGGGTCAGTTAATCGTCTCTGCGGGGTGTCCTTAGCTGCTTTGTATAAGGGTCACACTAGGAGGGCAAAGTTGGGGATCCACTGTCAGAAGAAACCCACAAGGCCCAGAAAGGAGAGAATGTCGTCGGCAGTCTGGGGAGGTTGGAGATCCCAGAGGAGGTGGATACGGTCCCCTGTAAGGGACTTGGAAGTGGGGGTTAGGGATATGCCTAGGTAAGTAATTGTGGGGGTGCAAAGTTGAGCCTTGGAAGGAATGACCCGTTAACCCCTAGACCCAAGGAAATTGAGAAGGGTGGCAGTATCCACTTGGGAAGAGGATAATGAGGGGCTGCAACGAAGGAGGTCATCCACATGTTTAGAGTGCAGAGACTAAGATTTTTGGCTAAAGCCTAGCTGTAAAGATGGGGACTATCTCAAAAGCCTTGTGGCAAAACAGTTCAGGTAAGTTGTTGTGAAGTATATGTGTTAGGGTCCTCCCAAGTGAAGGCAAAAAGGAAATAAGAGTCTGGATGAAGGGGGACAGGGCAGAAGGGAATTATTAGGAAAGAATGAGAGAAGGGAAATCCATCCAGGCTACAAGAAAGAGTGGGTGGAGTGGTCCGTGGATTAGAAGAGGTGCCATCAATTCCCATGACCACCACTGGGGAGGGGAAGCTGGTGCCCAAATAGGAAGGCAGAACAGAGTAGGTAGCCCCCATGTCCAACAGGAAGGAAATGGACTTACCCACTACATGGAGCGTGACCCTGGGCTCAGCGTGGGTGAGAGGGGTTTCTGAATCTGGGCCCCGTTAGTTGTCATCCAGGCCAAGTAGCTGGTAGGCAGGACTTACCAGCTCGGAGTTTCCTCTGGATGGAGGCACTGGGGACCCTCCGATGCTGGGGCAGTCAGACCTCCAGTGGCCCGTCCTCTGGCATTGAGGACAAGGGCACGTTGGTTCCTTTGGATGTGGACATTGGCAGGCCCAGTGTCCATCAGCACCACACTTGAGGCAGGCCCCCCGGGGGGGTGCTGGGTTACCCCTTTCCATTGGCTCCCAGAGCCAGCCAGCCGCAGGGCTGCTACCAAGGCTTGGGTTTGGAGTTGCACCTTCTGCTGGACCCGGGCTTGTCTTTTAAGCTCAGCCATTTCCTCCCGGGCATTAAAAACTTTTTCTGAGGGTGGGAATGATTGAAAAAGAAAATGGGGGGGGGGGGGCTAGGAGAATAGCTTCCGCCGGGGTAGAGGGTTCGAAAATTTAGGGGCGGTTAGGGCCGATGGAGCTGATATGAAAAGAAGGGGGGGTGTCCGAGTAAGGAAGGCTTTGAAATGGGTGGGGAGGACGGTTGGCCATGGCAGGGCAGACGGGTGGGGCAGACAGGGGAAGGGACACGAGCACACAGGGACAAGGCTGCCGTGGGAGCCGTAGCAGAAACAAGCGGGAAGTGAGAGGAGCAGGTAGAGGGTCGGGAGGAACAGGTCAAACAGACGGGAAATCAAAGTTGGGCTCCAGGAGCTCAAAGGAGGAGGAGGAAGCTAAAGTTGAATTCAGAAAGGAGAAGCCAGTTAATTCAAAATGAAACCTGGTCTGGTTTCAAAGTGGAAGTAAAAAAGGGTCAGGAGCTTAACAACGGCTGCAGAAGTTGGAGGGAGGAGAAGCAGACAAGAAGTTAAGGTTGAGCTGCAGGAGCTCGGAAATGTGAGCTCCAGGAGTTCGAGAAGGAAAGGCTGGTCCACTTAAAATGAATTGACATTGGGCAGTTCCCATAATTCCTGCCAGGCAGCCCCAGGAAAAAGGCTCAAAATAGGTAAAGGCAAGGGAAATGGATCCTGACGAAGACAAAGGAGAGAGAAAGGGAAAAAGAAAGTAAAAAATTCAGTCTGATTCGGTTGGGGGAACTTAAAAGACAAGAGTGGGGAAGAAACCAGTGAACACATGTAAATCAGGTGAAGGGAGCTCCAGGAGCTCCAGAGATGGGGACAAAATAGTTCCAGTAAACTGAAAGTAAAACAGGCAATGGATACAGGGAGCTCCAGGAGCTCTGGAGACAAGTTGACTCCAGAGCAGTCACAGTTGACCAAAGGCAGAACAGGCAGTGACTAAAAAGGCGTAACAGGGAGTGGATAAAGGGAGCTCCAGGAGCTCCGGAAAAAAGAATGAAGCAGTCACAATTGACAAAAAGCCAGACTAAAAAGGGGAAAGGGACCTCCGGGTGCCAGGAGTGGAGCAGCCACAACTGAGCTAAGAACCCAGAAGACAGAGGGGACAGGAAAAAGGGGCGAGAGGGGGAGAAAGAGTTGCTGGCCTTGGAGCCAGAGCCGACGGGCTGGCCAGGTTTTCAGGGTGTTGGGGCAGAGGAGAAGGGGGGAAGGATTTGGGGTTTTTTGGAGCAGATGGAGCCAGTGTGGTTTGAGCAAGGAAGTCCGATTCCAAAGTGAAAGTAAAAAAATGGAGGGAAGAAAAGAAGCAGACGAAAATTGGGATTAACGCTTGTTCATCTGGTGTTATAGTCACCTGTGGCTGGTAAGAAAACCTTGGATATAAGGAATTTTGGCTCGTTTTCCCGATTGCTTGCAAAAGTCGTATAAGTCCCGTAGAATGTTGGGATTAAGGGGCCCAAAAGGAGGCCAGTTGTTTTAGTTATCTAGGTTACTGTTTTGGCCTGATGTCTGGGGCTAAACCCAAAGAAAAACATTTTAAAGGGGAGTCAGTCGGGAGAGATGAGGCACCCCCCCCATGGAAATGGAGGAGGAAGTACTGGCTCCAAAGGGGTGTCCCCACTTTGGTTGGGGTACTGAGAAGTCTCAAGCCACTGAGACGTCGTCATCACTGGTTTTTGGCCCTTGAGGGACCCTAGAGGGTCGTAGAGCTTTGGAGCACCCAGCGCCTGGGCTTGCAAATGCCTGGAGGGTGGAAACGAGAAACCCTGCAGCAAATGAGAGGGCAGGGAAAAGGCAGCCTCTGCACCACCTGACTGAGTTCCAGAGAGAGAGAGAGAGAGAGAGAGAAAGAGAGAAATGAAAGTGGTAAACTTACTGATTAGAAGGCCAGTGTTGGATGTGCCGGTGGCTATCAGGAAGAAGGGCTGGGCTGAGTGTCAGTCATCACTGGTGTGAGCTCCTGGCCACAGGCAGAGAAACAGATGGGGGTCCCACTAGGAGTGGGAAACCCAGCCAAGTCACGGCACCAATTAAAGGAAAAAACCCCGGCTCAGCACAAAAGAAACACACCAGGAGACGGGGACTCAACCAAAGTGTATTAGGCAGGCAGAATGAACAAGCGGGCTGCCCTCTGCAGAGTGGGAGCAGCAGCAGGGAGAGTTGGGGTGGGCCTTTTATATCCAGTTAGGCTGAGCTGGGCTGTTCCTATTGGCTAAGAAGGAAGAGGAGGGAAGCCAGAGGGGTTTAAGCTGAGCTGGGATTTTTCTATAGGTGGAGAAATTCACGTTTGCAAGAAGGGGATGTGGTGGTGAAGGAGAAGGGGGAGGGTTTTTTTTGTGATTTTGGAAAATGTGCTGCACTAGGGACCTGAAACTCTCTGCAGCCATTTTGGATATTCTCCCGTCCGCCTGCTGCCAGCTTAGACATCGGCTCAAATATAATTGCCTAACACTCTTGACTTCAGCTGTACCTCCAGCTCTCACATCATTTTTCATCTTCCCTTTTAAAATAAACGGACTCTTTAAAAGAATCATCCTTGCTGTGCTCTCCTCTTATTCTCTCTTGAATCATTTCGATCAAGTTTCCTCCCACACTAGTCCACTAAGACGGCACTTTATCAAAAGCAGCATGGAGTTCAATTGCCAATAATCATTTCTCAATCCTCATCTTGACTCACAAGCAGCATTTGTCATAGTTGATCTCTGTGTCCTTCTTGAAACAGGTTCTTCACTTGGCTTTCGACAACACACTTACCTCGTTTTCTCCTTACCTTTATAGCAACACGTGTTCATTGTCTTTTGCTGGTTCCTCTTCATCTCCTCTCTCGCCTCATGTTCCAGGGATTAGTAGTTGGACATCATATCTTTTTATTTACACTTTCTAATTCAGAGCTTTTCAATTGCTGTTTCCTCTGCCTAGAGGGCTCTTCCTCCAGCGGACAATAAATATCAGAGATTGTATCTTTGAAGTATATATAAAAGCCACATATTTTGAAATTTTAGTACCAACTTTTATATAACTCATGGGATGAAGAAGAAAAAGAAATGAATAAAAGTGAAAATATATTGAGCAATAAAGAAGGTGTAGATACTTCATATCAAAATTTGTGGGATACAGCTAATACATTTACAGGGGAGAATTATGGCCTTAATTGATTTATTTAAAAAAATTCCAAAAAACTGTAAATCAAATGTCCAAGGTTAAGCATTAAAAGAAGAGAAGAAAGCCTCTTAAAAAGTAGAAGAAAAGAAATAATGGAGGTAAATAAGAAATCGTGACAAAGGAAATAGACAAATAATACTGGAAATCACAAAATTAATTTTGGTTGGTTAATTGATCAAACTAGTAAAGTCAGTACACTTCAGAAAATATTAATAAGAACAGCTTAGAGAAAAAGCACATAAATAGTATTAGAAAGAAATATGGAGCACAATTTCAGTGTTTGCAGAGTTTGAAGAAATTTTGCCAAAAAATTGGAAAACTCAAATTAAGTGAAAAACCTCTACAAAAATAGAAGAAAAGCTGAATGAAGAAGAAATACAAACTATATAAGACATGTAGAAATTAACAAAATCTGACTAGTATTTAAGATATTCCTTTCCCCACAAAACATCAGACACAGATTTTACATCAGTCGCACTTCTTTAAACCAAGTATTTCAATTTTGTGCATAATATTCTACAAAAATATATTTTATAACAAAAGAAGGCAACAAATAGTAAGAGACAAAATATACAGGTCAATCTTTTCAATAATATAGGTGCAAAAATTCCAAATAAAATGTCAACAAACCAAATGCCACAATGTATAAAATGTGATACACTTTATCAAATTGTGTTTATTTTTTAATGCAACAATTTCCTACTACAAAATTTACTAATGTAATTCACATTTTAAAAATCCCACAAAATAAATCTCATTGGATGAAACAAAAGCATTTAATAAAATTAAACATACATTCATGAAAATAATTCTTGAAAAATGATGAAATACATACACAGAAATTATAATAATTATTGTATTTTATGATAAAGCATTAAAAACATTTCCCTAAGAAGTAAGAACAAGGCCTGAGATGGCCATTGTAACCATTTTTTTTCCATATTAATGTTGAGATTCTAGGAGGGCAATATGACAAGAAAATGGAATGCAAGGGGATAAGGATAGAAAAGAATAAACCAAAATATTGATTCACTGAGGATATGATTGTCTTCACAGAAAACAGGAGATCATTAAAAGAAACTATCAGAATTTTACAATAGATTTTAACAATGTTGTTTGATTAAAAGCTTAATATATAAAATGCAATTTTATTTCTATACAATTGTAAAATACAACTAGAAACCACAGTTTAAACGAAATTAACAGTAGCTATAAGAATGTGCAGTATTTGAGAATAAATGTAGCCAAATATTTATAGGAATTTTATAAATAAAACAAACTTTATTGAAAGATACTTAGGAAACCAGAAAAATGGGGGTACTTCCCAAGATGGATTCAAAGACTGAATATTATAAAGCTGTTAATTCTTTCCAAATTTGTCTTCTTGAATCAGTAGACAATGTCTAACAAAATTTCAACAGTTAGTCTGTGCATGCCTGTATATGTGTGTCTCTGTGTGGAAAGTGAACATATTAATCCCAATATTTTTTATGTTGGTGAAATTTTTATAAGTTGGTGAAATTTACTACACCACATATGAAGATCTATTAAAATGCTACAGTATTTAAACAATGTAATACTTGTTCAGCAATAGATGAGTTGATTAATGCAAGAGATTAGTGATCTCAGAGAAAGAAGAGGCAAACAGAGAAACTTGGACACTGTCAGAAGATCCACTGGAAATTCAGGGAGAAAAATATTGCTTTCAATAATCAAAACTAACTAACAAAATGTGGATCACTAATATCATATACAAAAAGATAAAAAGAAAATAAAATCCAGTTTTGTTAAGTGTGATATATAAAAATGTAACATCTTAGAATATAACAAAAGACAGTATCTTCTTGATTTGGGAGTAGAAATTGATTTATTAAACAAAACAGAAGGGCAAAATACAAAAGAAAATATTGATAAATTTACCCCCCTTATAATGAAGAACTTCTGGTCATTAGAGTATATTATAATAATAGCAAAATAATAAACTATGGAATGGGAGAAAGTATTTGCCACAAATATTCAAAAAATTCTTGGTGTTTAGCGCGCACACGCTCACGCGCACACACACACACACACCCTAAGAGTGAATTGAAAATCAAAAAGGAACAAAAAATAAACTAAAACCCTTTTCCCACTTTCTATGCCACCAAAGGGGGCAAAAAAATTGAGCAGGGCTAATTGAAGGGTTGAATTCATTTGTATTTGTAATTATGTTGCAAGGCAATTAAACCTCAATAGTTTTATTTAAAAAAAAAAAGATTTGGTGAAGGAATTTTATACAAGAGAAAATAGGAATTGCTAATAAACATACCATATCACGTGTACCTCACTGACATCATCACAATATGATAATATTTGACATTCACAAGACTGGGAAAAGAATGTTTGATAACGTCAAAAATTGGCAAGGTTAGTGACTACCTCTGGTGCAGGAGAAATGGAAAATTCTTCTTGGGGAGGCTCATACAGGTGGTTTCAGAATATCTGTATATTTCTCAAACTGAATGTTTGGAGAGTGGGTGTTTTCTTTATTTAAAGAAAGTGTTCACTATGTCTTTCATGTACATAATAAATATTATTTTACATGTATTTAATATTTAATAAAAATGTTGAAAAGAAAAAAATGTCAACAAAGTTCAAGGGATTTCATGGGAATAATAAAGTATTTTAACATTCTAGATTCAAGTAAATCAAACAAAAGTCATAAATGGGAAGAAATGGAGTTCTAAAGAATCAGAAAGAATGGAAGAGAGGATGAAGGTAAAATAGATAAGTATACACTACGTTCACCTGGTAGAGTAGAACTGTTTCCTGGAAATATATTTCATGATGTGATTTTTAACATTATTTTTCTCTTTATTTTTTTTTACCCAAACAAAACATATTTGTAGTTTGGGGAGGTGATATTACTTAAAGCAAATAAGTCTTTGACTCTGACAGACACCAGGTTTGGATCCTGCCTCCATAATTAATGAAATGCTAGCAAAAACAAATCATTTACATTTTTAAATTTATATTTTTACTTTTAATTGACAAATAATTATGTATGTTTATGGGGTACACTGTAAAGTTTTCAAATATGTTACATTGTAGAATGATTATATCAAGCTAATCAAAAAATTCATTACCTTATGTACTTATTTATTTTGTAATGAGAACATTTAAAATCTACTCTTTTAGCAATTTTGAAATATACAAGACATTATTATTAACTATGGCCACTATGCTATGCAATAGATCTCAAAAACTTATTCCTCCTGTTTAACTGAAACTTTGTACCCTTTGATTAACAGTTCCCCATTTTCTCCTCCAGCCCTCCCTTCCACCCAGCCTCTGGGGGCCACCACTCTACTCTCTACTTCTATAAATTTGACTTTTGTAGATTTCATATGTAAGTGAGCTCATGCAATATTTGTCTTTCTGTGCCTGGCTTATTTCACTTAGCATAAAGTCTTCCAGGTTCACCACTGTTGTTGCAAATGACAGAATTTCATTCTTTTTAAAGGCTGAGTAGTATTCTATTGTTTATATCTGTTTTCCTTATCCCTTCATCCTTTCATGAACACTTAGGCTGATTCCATATCTTGGCTATTGTGGATAGTGCTGCAATGAACATGGGATTCTAAATATCTCTTTGACATACTGATATTTTTCCTTAAGATATACCCTGAACAGAGATTGCTGAATTATATGGTAATTCTACTTTTAGTTTTTTGAGGAAACTCTATACTAATTTTCATAATGACTGTACTAATTTACCTTCCCACCAACAGAGTATGTGGGTTTCCTTTTCTCCACATCCTTGCCAACACTTATCTTTCATCTTTTTGATAATAGCCATTCAAGGAGGTGTAAGGTGATATCTTGTTGTAGTTCAATTTGCATTTTCCCAATGATTAGAGATGTTGAGCATTTTTTCATAAGCCTGTAGGACATTCGTATGTCTCTTTTTGAGAAATATCTATTTAGATCCTATGCCTATTTTTTATCAGGTTATTCATTTCTTGCTATTGAGTTGTTTGAGTTTTAATTTCTTTAACAGGCTTATTCTATAAGTCTTAGTTTCCTCATTGGCTACATGAGCAAAGTATTACCTACCTCATAGGACTGTTTGGAGGTTTAGATGACTCAGTATACTCATAAACTTCTCACATAGAATCTGACACTTTGCAGGCACTCAATAACTATAATAATTCTATTTAAGTTTACATTCTGAATTTAAAGGATCGAGAAAGCAGCAATTTTCAACTCCTAATTAAATTCCAACTCTGGCAAGGATTATCAATTAGTGTAAAGACTATTAGTTTTGATATGGAACTGGATATATGAAAGATATCTAAGCAAAACCACAGAGATAACTTTCCAGTCCCAAGGGGGAGAAGTAGCTTTATTTTAAGAAATCAGATCATCATGAGCTAAATTCAGTGGTTAATAGTGCCATTAATGGTGGGTATTCCAGCTGTCTTCTGATGTGATGATGTGTACTGCATCATGTACGATGTACTATTCATCCAATAGACATTTTGAATTAAATTTGGGAGAAAAGAGCAAGCTAAACTACTCTACAGCATATCCTTAGAAGGTAGAATATTCTTTAGCATAACTGGCAATTTTTCCTCAACAAGTCAATGCCATAAAGGGAAACAAAAAAAGAAGGTGGAAGTGTGTTAGATTTAAAAAGAAAATATTCCATAAAAAACCAGATGCATTGTATGTCCTGGCTTGGATAAACTAACTCTAGCAAGCATTTCTGGAACAATTAGGAAAATTAAAACATGAATTGTACGTTAGGTAAAATGAAAAGTTATTTATAAAAGAATGTGGATATTAAGTAACTGAAAATATGTGTGTG
Organism: Cynocephalus volans; assembly: GCF_027409185.1. Lineage (NCBI taxonomy): Eukaryota > Metazoa > Chordata > Mammalia > Dermoptera > Cynocephalidae > Cynocephalus > Cynocephalus volans. The sequence continues at coordinate 19,404,229 of NC_084466.1, forward strand.
TACATATATATACTCACATAGAAAAATATCTGTAAGGTTTTACACTAAGGTATAATCTATATTATGTGTATGGTAATCTATTAATGGTAAGAATGTGGCATTTTTATTTTCTTGATTTTATTTATCTGAATTTTCTTACTTTCTGCAATGCACCCAGAGTACATTGAGATAAAAAAAGATATTGCCTTTGTAATTAAGCAAATTTTGAAACATTTTTTGAGATATTTCAACAGATGTACTAATTAAGCTTATTGGCAATGTTTTTATATTCCATAGATTAAGAATTACTCAAGTCAAATATATAGGCTGAGGTGAATGTGAAGGCATCTATGTATTTCCTTGTTCCTGAGTGTATGCTCACACCTGAACTTCTTGGTTGTTGGAAGTTACTTGGCTCCAATATTGGCCATCACTGGGAATTTCCAAGGAATTCAGAAAAGTGCACGATGGAGAAAGTAATAAGCATCATTGTTTCTAACAATGAGATTATAATTTTATGAAGACTTCTCGAGTACCTATGATGCCTAGTATTTAAATAATTAAATAAATTCAAATGACACTGTAAATTCTTTTTATGTAAATCATCTAACAATGAATGATATTTTTTAATAAAGTGATTGTTCCAGGAAATTGTGACATGTCTAAATTGTCACTATTCTTCAGAATACATTTGCTATAATTTTGCTCTTAGAAAACCACAAAGTAACATCATATTTATAATCTTTTGAATTACACTTACAATTTACTCTTCTCCATGAAACTATTTTCTATGTTGTTAAAGTGCAGCATCCTTAAACCTTGCATGTATTTTTTGCAATTTTGTATTCTTTTCTATGCACAGTTGTTGAACACTCCTATTATTTGTCATAAAATTATTATTGAAGAGCAGGTAAAATTAGAGTTCCATGAAATACTATTGAAATACTTTGAAATATTATTGTTTAAATCTTCTCTATAGCAGGATAAATCTATTGGAGGTCCATGAATTAGATACAGAATTAATTACTTGGTAATATTTTTAGAGTCATGCATTTATGCTCAAGCCAATCTGAGAAAAATCATCAAATAATTTCCTGGAGAAGTTTTTATTTGCTGATTATCTAAGTCTTATGTCTGCAATGATTATTTTACTAAGTGGCCATAGGCTTCAGCTTTGTAACATGAAATGTTATGGGAAAATATTACATAGAATTATGGAACTTTTGAGCTGCCAAAAGCTACAGAATTGATCTATTTCAACTTCCTCATTTTTCAAATGAAGAGACTGAGGTGGGAGTTAAGGTAGCTGAATTGAGGATAGGCATTGAGAATCCTTCAAGGCAATTTATAAACTTTTATCAGATAATGCTGTATCTGGTGTATATTTTTTGGCTCTTTTTCCTATCACTCCCTTCTCAGCTTAAATACCATGTCCTCCAAACATCCTATTTCTTTCCCTTTATAAATTTATGTAAAAATGTAATCATCATACTTATTTTTTAAAATTTAATCAGTCTTTTGCTTGTGAATGTGAGCTCCATGAGGGTGGAAAATTTGCCTACCTGTTCACCACCATATTTCCAATGTAGAAAACAGCTTGGGCCTCATTGGATACAGATTTATCATGTGAATGGTGCTGTGGACTGAATGTCCCCCCCAAACTCATTAAAACTTAATCCCTACTCTAACTGTTAAAAGGGTGGGAAATCCTATTTTATGGTAATTGAAAGGTAGAACCTTTAAGAAGGGATTAGATTATGGGGACCATGCTCTAGTGAATGGATTGATCCATTCATGAAGTAATATGTTGATGGTTTAATGTGGGAGGTCATGGGTGTGGTTATAATGGCTTTATCAGGAGAGTGAGTGAGTAGGTTAGCTCTCTCTGTTGCTAAACCATTCTCAACATGTGACACCTTGCATCGCTAGTAGAGTCTTCACCAACAAGAACAAGGTCCTCACCAGGTGGGTTTCCTGGACTTTGGACTTCTCAGCCTCTGAAACTGTAAGCAATAAATATTGTTTCTTTACAAATTACCCAGTTTTAGGTATCCTGTTATAAGGAACAGAAATAGACTAATACAAATGATAAATAAAAGCTTAAAATATAGCTTCTATTAAAAGTAATGCATTTCTTTATATTTCTTGCTTTAGGTGGCTTATGTTAGGTTATAGAAAGCTGTAAGACTGTCTTACTATTTTGAGTAGGCAAATTAGCTCCACAAAAGTTGTCACCATAATATCTATTTTTTAAAACCCATATATATTAATTTTCTTCCACGATATCCTGAACATATCTCTGTGTTTCCCATATCGTTAAGAAGTTATAGTTTCAGGAGGGAGACAGAGACAGGGAGGGTGAGAGAAGTGTGTAAATTGTTTACATTTATTAAGCATTGGGTACTGATGGTATACATGGTATTTCTTTTCATTCTCACACCAGCTTAATATGCAGGCACTCAAGTATTTATTTTATAGATCAGGAATTTGAGTGTCAGAGAAGTAACTTCTTCAAAGTCACATGGCTAGCATATTAGTCCATTTCTGTCACTTACAACAAAATTCCTGAAACTGGATGATTTATAAAGAAATGAAATGTATTCCTTATGGTTTTAAAGGCTGGGAAGTCCACGGTCCAAGGGGCACATCTGGCCTTCTTCTGGGTGGCAATTCAGAGTATCACATGGCAAGAATGGCCTGAGAAAGAGAGAGCTAAACTTAGCAGCGTTAACAATGGGGGTCAAGGTCCAGTGGGTTTTGGGGAGACATTCAATCCAGCAGCTAGTACATGTTGGTATTAGATTTCAAACCTTGTTCGACCCCAAAGCACATGGTCATGTGTCATAAACATAGTCCCTGTGATTCAGAACTTCTCTCCCGCTATGCAAAGTGGGTCTCACTTCCTCATCCCAGGCCATTGCTCCCTTCAGTCAAATACTCCACAACTCATTGCTTCTGGAACCAACTTTTCATCCATAAAATGTCGTTCAATAAAATTTACTTTCCTTAGGTCTTTTCTCTTGCTGATCCTTATACAAGTACATTGTGCCCTGTGGAACAGCATTTTAAATTTACAACTCCCCTTTGCTTTAAAATGATTTCACATCATTTCAATATATCATCTTTAAAACATTGCTCTACTCAGAAGACACTGTTTTCTGGATAATCCTCCATTTTGAGAGTTTCATTCTCACCTATACTCCCAACTCCATGGAATAAAGTCACTACCTGCCTTAAATTAATTTACAGAATATATTTGAAAGAACCATACAAAATACAAAAGGAACAAATAAGTGTTTATTGTTTGGTTATTATTCTTATTATCCGTGTGGATCATGTCAGAATATTGGCCAAACCTATCTCCCTCTGTTTTTTAACAGGTGAGGCCCTGTCTAACCTTTTCATCCTCCTGGCTCTATTCTCTAAGACAGTAGTCTCAAACTTCCTCCCAGGTGCAAATTACCTGAAGGGCTTGTTAAAACATGAAAGGTGATGGGTATGTTAATTTGTTTGACTGTAATAATCATTTCACTAGATATATGTATAGCAAAACATCTTGTACACCTTAATACAGCGTGGATACATTCTGAGAAATGAATCATTAGGCGATTTCATCAGGAGAACATCATAGAGTATACTTGCACAGACTTAGATGGTATAACTTTCTACACACCTAAGGCTATATGGTGTAGACTATGGCTACCAGGTTACAAATCTGTACAGCATGTTACTGTACTGAATACTGTAGGCAATTGTAATACAATGCTAAGTATTTGCTTATCTAAACATATTGAAACCTATCTAAACACACAAAAGGTACAGTAAAAGTCTGATATAATGTTCTTATAGGACCACTGCTGTGTATGCAGTCCATTGTTGGCATAAACGTCCTTATGTGGCACATGACTGTATATATAATAAAAAATTAAATAAAAAACATATATTGATAAGCCTCTACCTCAGAGTTTCTGACTTAGACATAGGGCCCAAGAACTGTTTATCCTCCAGCGTTTCAGATGATGCTGATGCTGCCCATCTGAAGCCTGTGCTTTGAGAACCACTGCTTTAAGAGAAAAATTCCATTGGCCCAAACTACTAGAGTCCAGCTCTTGGCCAACCTCTTCATCAACTCATTCTCTCCTCTAAGTGACATTTGTTAGCATGCAAGTTCTTAACTTACCACAAGCCTTGACCTCGTGGTTAATATTGTGTAACATCATGGAATTCCCTATCATAAAATACTGCTCCCAATCACTCTGAAGTATCAAATTCAGATCTTTTGCACATTTTCTTCTCTCTCTCTGCTGTGACTGTTAAAAAATGTTTTCTACTTTGAGAAATACATCATTATTCACCCCAGCCCTCTGTTGCTAAAATCAGGCTTTTCTCATCAGAGCAAACTTGGCTCCTTTCCACAGTGTATTAAGTGGTCAGCTGCCTCAGTGCTCCTCCTGCCAGTATTTTAGATTCCTTTGAGGGCCCTCCCCATGTCTAGCCTTGGACTGCTCCATGGTGAGCCTTCTGCTTGCAGCCTGCAGAGTGCTGCTGGAGGAGGCCGTGTGGCCTGGTGCAGCTGGCTCCCTGCTACAGCTGGCTCCCCGGTACAGCTTCAACTTGGCCAGCTTCTCTGCTCAACACTCCTTCTATTTATCCCTCATTGACTCCCTGGATCATTTTCCACAGAAGCTTTCCAGGCTTTGCTTTATTTCTCCAAACCTTCAATCCCATAGTTCTCTCATCTTTTGTTGAATTGATCTGTTCCTGTATTTATGTTCATTCTTCCCCCACATCTCAGAGCAAGATATTTTCTTCTCTCAAAAGTTAATGTCTGATGTTGCAAATGGGTTTTCCTTTGTTTTTATCTCTTCGCACTTTATAAAGGAGCTTGTTTGATTTCTCTCTTTACTGCCTTACCCTTTAACTTTTCCTACCTTATCCTAATCTTCCCCTTTTTCCAGTTGGGACTTCTTTCTTTCTGCCTTGAAAACTGCCTTAGTTTTCGCTAATAAAGTGAAATTTTTACTTCATCCTGCTTTCCTTTCCTCATACCATTCCATTTCTGTTATTAATTAGGGTCTTTGGATGAATGGTCTTATTCAGTTCAATTTATGAGTTTCCTCACTAATATCTTTCCTCTTCAACTTTTGGAAATTTGAATGGGGACCCAATCATGCCATGAAAACTCTCTGAAGTTAGTAACAGCTAACTGTATCTACCTCCTCTCCTCCTGTCACAACTGACCTGAATGCCTATTTTCATTGTTAATTTTTGATTTCTCTGCTGCAATTGCACATATTTACCTTTCCATTAAAAAAATTTATATTATTTTCTTGATATCTGAAACACTATATTCTACCTTTTCTGGTTTTCTGTGCCTTATGCTATTGTACTTTTCTTCTCCTATTTTCAATCTTTCCTCTCCCCACTTCATTTCCAGTGCATAGTTAATCTTTGGTTTCCACTTTCCATGATTCTTTTGAGAACATTCCTATCATGTCTAGGCTTTTGACCCTGTAATTCTCAGCTTTGGTCCCAATCCCTAACACTTCTAGCTGCCTACAGGACTTTTCCTTTGAATATGCCAGAGCTTTGTTTTTTCTTACAAAAAAGTCCCCTTCCTCTTTTCTCTCCTCTTTTCTTTCAGAGCAGCACTATTCACAGGGTCAATATCTTGGATGGCTTTTTGACTCCTGCTGACCTGTATCTTCCACAGGCTGCCAATCATGGGCTCATTTAGTGCGTTAGGGACTCTAAGTCTTCCTTTCCTTCCCAAGATTGCTGTCTAAACTCTCACGAGCTTGTGTGTAGTTTTCTCTAATGGTCACCTGACAATGAACACAGTGCATCTTTTTTTCAACTAATATGTTAAATTTCTTTTCATATTACTTGTATTATATCCTTGAACTCTAAAAACCCATAATGATGCTGTTCCTCTTGGAGATCAGGTCCATCAGACTGGACAAGGCACGAATCAACTGGCCACCCTCACTTGTTTGCAGAGTGTCCTGAAAGAGCTCTCTCACCAGTAGCTGCACTGGTGACCAGGATTTTCTGCTTTTGTCTCACCACCATGTTTTATCAACACCCCCTGTCCCAAATTACTTTCTCCCTTTCTCACACTTTCCTTGATAATCAAATGCCTTTGCTTCCTTTAAGACTGGTACTCTTTTCTCCTGAAGACCCACTACCATTTTCCTCTCTATACCTATTTCTATACCTTTTTTAAAGTCTAGCATTTAATTATATACTCAAGTGAACTTTTTTTTTGAGATTTCATACATGCATATAAATTTCACAGTGAAATGATCAGTACCATATTCTTGAATTCTATTTGCTGCAAGTGTGTATTGAGCAAGTATTCTATGGCTTATTCTGTAAAGCTGTGGTTCCTAGCTTTATGTGGCATAACAAAAGGAGCCCAATACGGGTTACCTTGCTATTATTTAGAAAGACAGAGAGATTTACTTCCAAACTCCCAGTAATTTTTATGCATTTGCAAATTTGCATGCTTGACACTTTAAACTACAAAGTACTAAGTAATCATTATTTGTAGTTAGTTCTTAGCTTAACACTGTAATATAGATAGCACTGTTATTATCAGAAACTCAGCCTAAAGAACTAAATAACTTGCCTCAAGACACAAAAATTTATTTTGGAGGCTCCATCTTTCATTACAGGCCCAGAGATGTAGGGAGACAGAATGGTCCTAAGGAAAAGGTATGATGGCCCTCCTCAGGCTTGCTGCCCAGGGCCACCTCAGGATACTGCTCCCCACACCAGCAGCTTCAACTTCTCCAACCACGGCTAGATTGGCCCCAGGTGTGGCTGGACCCATAGATTTGGAAGCTACAAGCTGGAAACCTTGGTGGTGTCCATGGGGTGTTAGGTCTGCATGCTGGCTGAATGCCAGAGCTCTGAAGGCTTAGGAGCCTCCATTCTAATTTCAAAGGATGTATGGAAAAGCCTGGGGGCCCCAGAAACTATCTGTCACAGGGGCAGATTGACCGCATAGAGCCTACACTAGAGCAATGCCGAGTGGAAACATGGGGTTGGAGTTGCAGCAGAGAAACCCCATCAGTGCCATGCCTAGTGGAGCTGTGAGAGTGGGACTGCCATGGAGACCCCAGACCTGTGGAGCTACCAGCATGCAATGTCAGCCTGTGAGAGCTGAAGCACAGTCTCAGAACAGGAAAGCCATAGAAGTGGAGCTACCAGAAGGCTTGGGGACACAACAACCACACCAGCATGCAGAGGACATGGAACATAGAGTCAAGATATGTGATTTGCCAGCTTTGAGATTTAATGCCTGTCCTGCTAGGTTTCAGACTTGTTTAGGACCTGTTACTCTTTTCTTTTTGCCTATTTCTCCCTTTTTGAATGGGACTGTGTACCCTATGATTGTCCCACCATTGTATCTTGGCAATAGATAACTTGTATTGATTTCACAGATGGGACTTTGAACTTTTGGCTTTTGAGTTGAAACAAGTGAAGACTTTGGGGACAAAATGAGTGTATTTATATGCAAAAGTACATGAGTTTTGGGCAGACAAGGGTAGAATGTAGTGGATTGAATTATGTCTCCCACCCAAACTCATTGAAGCTTAAATTTTATCACCCAAAGTTCCAGGTATTAGAAACTTAGTCCCCACTGGGACAATGTTGAGAGACTGGGAAATCCTACTGTGATGATTGAAAGGTGGGGCCTTGAGTAGGTGATTGGATTGTAAGGGCCATGCCCTAGTTCATGGGTGTGGTTATGAGGGCTTTAAAATGAGAGCAAGCAAGAGTCTCTCTTTCTCTGCTCTGCCATTTTCTGCCATGTGAGACCCCAGGGTCACTGTTGCCACCACCAACACCCTCACCAGATATGTTCCCTGGATTTCGGGCTTCTCAGACTCCAAACTGTAAACAATACATTTTATTTTCTTTATAAATCACTCAGTTACAGGTATTTATGTTATAACCGACAGAAACAGACAAATTCAGAAATTTGGCACCAGAGAAGTGGTGTATATTCAAGAAGATATACAGATATCTGAAAATATGGAAGGTATTTTGCTATACAATACACATACGAAATACCTGAAAATATTTTTAGGTATATACAGATACCTGAAAATATGAAAGCTTTGGAACTGGGTAATGGGCAAAGATTGGAGGAGTTTAGAGGACTCAGAAGAAGACAAAAAGACAAGGGAAAGTTTGGAACATCTTAGATTGGTTAAACGGTTGTGACCAGATTGCTGATAGAAATGTGGATAGTAAAGGCCATGCTGATAAGTTCTCTGATAGAAATGAGAATTTGTTGGGAATTGGACAAAACATCACCCTCGCTATACTGTAGCAAGGAACTTGGCTGCATTGTACCTATGTCCTAGGAAGGACTTTGTGGAAAGAGGGACTTAAGAGTTGAGAACCAGAGTATTTGTTGGAAGACATTTCTAATCAGCAAAGCATTCAGGAAGCTGTATAGCTACTTGAGGCAGCTTATGCTCAGTTATGACAGCAAAGATGTGACATAAAGCCAGAATTTATCATTAAAAGGGATGCAGAACATAAAGATTTAAAAAATTAGCAGCCTAGCCATGTGGTGGAGAATGAGAAAGCATTTTCAGAAGAAAAATCTAATGGTGCAACAGAGGAACTGGTTGCTAAAGACATTAGTGTGACTATGAGGCAGCCAGGTGCTGAGAGCCAAGACAATCAGAGAATGGACCTGAAGGCATTTCAGAAATCTGGAAGGGCACCCTCCCATCACAGACCCAGAGGCTGAGGAGGACCAAGTTGTTCAGGAGGACAGACCCAGGGTGCTGCTGTTCTGTGCTGCCTCAGGACACTGCTCCCTCCTTCTCAGCAGCTCTGACTGGAACAGCTGTGCCTCAAACAGCACCAGGTGTGGTTTGTGCAGCTCTGGAAAGTGCAAGCCAGAAACCTTGGCAGCGTCCGCATCGTATTAAGTATGTAGCTGAAAGAACGCAAGAACGGAGGAGGCATGGCAGCCTCCACTCAGACTTCAAAGGATGGATGCAAAAGCCAGGCGGCCCAGGCAGAGACCTATCATAGGCACAGTACTACCCCAGAGGGCATCGACTAGATCAGTGCCAAGCAGAAGTGTGGGGTTGGAGCTCCCACAGAGAGTCCCCACCAGGGCAATGTCTAGAAGAGCCAAGGCAGTGGGGCCTCACCAGACCAGAACTGTAGGAGCACTGGCAATGTGCAATACCTTCCTGAAAAAGCCAAAGGTACCAGTGCAGCCCATGGCAGAGCTGTGGGGGCAGGGCTGCCCAAGGCTTTGGGCCCCTCTTCCCCCAAACTGTGCCCACGATGCAAGACTTGGAGTCAAAGGAGATTATTTTGGAACTTTAAGATTTAATGTCTGCCCTGCTGGGTTTCAGACTTGTTTGAGGTCTGTTTCTCCTTTTTTCTGGCCTATTCCTAACTTTTGAAGTGGGACTGTGTACCCAATGTCTGTTCCACCATTGCATCTTGGAAGTAGATAAATTTGTTTTTGATTTTTACAGGTTCATACCTGGAAGAAGTTTTGTCTTTAGTCACAGATGAGACTTTGGACTTTTAAGTTGGTGCTGGAACAAGCTAAGACTTTTGGGACTGTTGGGATGGAATGATTGTACTCTGTATGTGAGAGTAATAACATGAGTTTTGGGGGGCCAGAGATGTAGTAATAGTTTGGGTATGTTGTTCCTCCAAAGCTCATGTCAAAATCTGATCCCCAATGTGGCAGTGTTGGGAGCTGTTTGGGTTGTGGGGGTGGATCCCTCATGAATTGATTAATACCTTGGAACAGGAGTAGTGAGTGAACTCTCACTCGATTAGTTACTGCTAGAGCTGGTCTTTTAAAAGAACCCTGGCACCTCCCCTCTCTCTCTCTGCTCTGCCATTTCTGCCATGTAAGACAACTGCATTGCCATAAAGCTACCACCAAAGAAGACCTTCACCAGATGTGTTCCCTGGACTTTGGACTTTCCAGCCTTGGAAACAGTAAGCAATAAATTTCATTTTCTTGTAAACCACCTAGTTCTGAGTATTTTGCTATAAGCAATAGTAACGGACTAATACAGTAATCATTATTTGTGTTTAGTCCTTAGCTTAACACTGTAATATAGATCAACATGTCATTATCAGAAACTCAGCCTAAAGAACTAAATAACTTGCCTCAAGGCACAAAAATTTGCAAAGTACATTTTGTTTCTTCAGTTTTTTTGAAACCAAGCAGCAGTCTGATTCTTCAGTCCCTGAATCTAGCACCTGAGGCATAGTCAGATCTTAATAACCATGTCTTACCATAAACTTTCTTTACTACATTCCAATAAAATGTGTTACATTTAAAATTATTACCTCAAAAAAACCTAGAAAGAACAATATTAATTGTTTAGAAAAACACATACCATTAGAAGTATACTGGATAATTTTATTTAAATAAAAGTATGCTAACTTAAAGATGTGTGAAAACAAAATACTATTCAATAGCGTAAATTATGTCTGTTTAGAACTCTTTAAACAGCTTTCATAGGTTAAATATTTTTAAGTGATGGGAGACAGTAATTCCTTAGCAAAAGTGAATTAAAATAAAACTAAATGTAATAATCTTTATTTTTCTAATATAAAAGATAGTTTAGATTTTGAATCTCAAAAGATCAAGATATTTTATTACACTTATGTTAAAATGACCGGTGCATTGAGAATATATTCTTTTTCCTGTGGTCTTGATAAGGGGTACTTATTAAAGACACTTCTGGAAAGATCTGAAATCCTGCCACTGACCTGTCCTGGCCACTGGATGTCACTAAGACCAATAATATGGATATGAGCCAAAATGTTCATGAAAGATTAAATGCTAATATTTTACTTTATTTCAAATTTAATTTATTCTCCAAAATGGAACATTTAAATTCTTACAAGATACAATTGATTCACAGAGAGACCAAGACAGGAAAAATAGAACTATATTACAATGACAGTATAAAAATAAAATGGTGAAGGATAAATGAAGATGTTGATTATGACAAATCTCAACATGACTCCAACAGATAGGTTTAAGTCTAGTAGGGGAGATAAAGCTTTGAGCATTCAAGTTGTCCTGCTTAATGAAGAATTCAGACGTAAAATGCACCTTATACCCATAAGGAGTTCTTGTTTTCTTGAACAGGGTTCAGTCCATTTCAGTTGATGTCTGTTACGGGTCGGATTGTATTTCCCTCAAACCACCAGCCCAAATTTATACGCTTATGTCCTAACTTCAGTACATCAGAATGTGACTTTATTTAGGGTAGGGTCTTTACAGAAGTAATCAAGTTAAAATGAGGTGATTAGTGTGGACCCTAATCCAATATAACTGGTATTCCTATAAAAAGGGAAATTTGGACACAGAAATATGCATAGAGGAAAGATATTGTGAAGAGACATAGGGATCAGAGGACCATCTGCAAAGCAGTGAGACAGGAATAGATTAAGTGCACAACGACAAGGAAGTTACTTGATGGCACAAAGTTCTTAATACACTCTTGTGTTTTATTCTTTGAGGGTGTCAGATTCATGCCCTTTTGTGGGGGAAATAAAAGGATGCACATGCAGGGAATCATAAACTACCATTGTGCACATAAAAGTCACCATTATTATTTGTGATATGATAGATTAAAAACCTATATGAACTAAATTATTAACAATAAGATATAAATAGTCTTGTGCTTTGGGGCTTCCAATTAAAAAAAAAATGGGAAAAGTGTTCCTAATTACCAGAATTATACTTACTAAAAAAAGATTGAGATGATATAGCACAGGAAATGCAAACAGTTCTGCCTTTGCAATTTTACTGCCTACTATGCCACCTGTTACTAACTTTGATGCCAACCAGCTAAGTTTATGCCAATGTGCAATCCGCATCAGACTTCTCTTGCAAACATAGCAAATTTAAGCATCTGTGAGTTCTTTCCTTTAACTCGGACAAAAAAGTAGACTTAGCAATGGACTCAAGTATATAAGACAACGTATTCATATATGCATATATTTTTGCATTTAGATACATTTTTCAATAATGCTTAAAAATCGTAAATGGAACATAAATGAATTTGCTCAGAAATTCTCAAAATTCTTTTACTGATAAAGAGAAAATCTCAGGTTTTCTGAAATACAGGGTTATCTTCTGTCTTAGGTTGATCTGATATAATTGAATTTTAACAACTTGGTCTCATATACTGTTATTGGTAGATGCCTACTGATTTTTCACTTTTGCTACTTTAAATGAGGGTAAAATACAATCATGTTCTTAAAACTTTGTCTGGTTCCACAATATATTTCAAATTGTTATCAGTTTCCTTTAAGCTGCCAAGCTTAGAGTCTGAAGAATTGTTTGATTTACTTGGGAGGCAAAGTGTGCTGTCCTCAATATCTAATGGAAAAAAAAATCTCATATGGATGCTTTCAGTTTACAGGGATCAAGAAAGAGCTTGTTATTTTGGGATTTTGAATAAAGTTCAAAACATCAAATGAAAGATTTTGTTTCAATAAATATGAAATTATTATTGTATATTTGTTAGTACTCTGAAAAACACACATAGAGATATTGAGCAATGGATGAGATTGAATACTTTACTGTTTAAATGTGTGGCAGTTGTTTTTGTTTGTTTGTTTGTTTGTTTTTTCAGAGCATCAGAAATGCAACAGTGCTATAGAACCATTATATGAGCAAGCCAAAGAGAAACATGACTGGACACACTACTGTTATTAATATGAAATTTAGGAGGTCCTGTGATCCTAGGGACTTTACAGAGAAGGTGACTTTAGGACTACGGAGGAATCTCTCCTCTTTATGGGGCTCAGTCAATCCCCCAGAGAAGGATCAGTGGCAGTATACTCTGCTGTTCAAGGGACAGCGTGTTAGCATGTCCACACTGAAGAGGGATTTCTATTTTATTTAGCCCACAGCCCCTCAGCTGAAACCCTCAACTATAATTACTTTTTACCCTGGATGAAAGAATTCAATCCTTCCTAAAGAAGAAAGAGAAATAAAGACAAGGGTGAGGAGAAACAGAATGGTAGTTTATTAGGAAAAATATCAACCCTGGAAAAGAGTTTTTGCTTTTTGCTTTGCTTTTCCCCCTTTAATTTACTAATGATGTGTTACTATTACCTGTGGGCCTCAGCTTCCCTACCTGAGAAACAAGGGGGTTGGACAAAGTAATCTTTAAGACTATTTCCAATTCTAAATTTCTATGAATTGCTGAAATGGATGATTGTGGAAATAATTTTAGAATCTGAAGTAAAGGAAATGGTATCAAACAAACTGATTTGTGAGTAAAATAGTTACTACTCACAATTATATCCAGAATCTTCCTTATCTCTCCATATCTGATCATGTGTAAAGCTGTGAGTTTCAAAATGGGCAAAATCAAGCAAACAAAAATTTCACTCCACAACTTATTTAATAGAAGCATTTCTATTTATTATTGCATGAAAAGATCTATGCATTTTATAAGCATCTTTTAAATTTATGTAATATTATGAAATGGTTTATTTATTCAAAAAACTTTTTGTCTGGCAACATGTTTACATTTACTTTTAAAATATTTGAAACAACGGAGATGATTGTTACATCAGAAGCATATAGGGTAGTCATTTTGAAAATTAAGCCCTACAAAATTAGTTTCAGCTAAGTATAATTTCATTTTCAAGGATAAATTAATCAAGGGTCACTAGTTAGTGAGTATACTTAAATTTTAGCTTTTTCAATCATTTTCATTTTGATGGAATGCTACATATTATCTAGTAACATATTTTATGTCTGAATAAAGACCACACATATTTTAATTCTAAAATGCTATGCTTTTGTTGACTGTACCACAACTAAAATCAATAGACCACTAACACAAACATTACTATCAGCCTTTATACTTTGAATTAAATAGTGCAATTCAGAATGAAAAATATGACTCTTTAAAGGGATGGTTTATTTAAGTTTTTCTTTACACTAAAATAAATGGATGTGACTAATAACAGGACTTGTCCAATTATTTTTTCGGCATCTGAATCTAAGACAAATAAAAAAGGTTTAACATAAACACAAAATATATTTCATATAACTTTACAATGTAGTTTATTCATTTGTCTAAGAAAGCACTTTCAAATAGAAATACAAGAGCCACATATATACTTTAAAATTTTCTAATAGCCAAGTTAAAAAAAAATAAGAAAATTAACTTTAATAATGTATTTAACCCAATATATTTAAAATTTTATTATTTCAACATGTAATCAATATTAAGAAGATATTCTGCTTTCAGTTTTTTTGTACCAAGTCTTCAAAATCTGTGGCACATTTTATACTTATGTCACATCGCAACTCAACACTAAATTTTCATGTGTATTAAGATTTCATAAAATTTGCAGTAGAAAATGTAGATTCACATACCTAATTTGTTCCAATAATACTTAAAAGTTTTCTAACCACTGAACCAAGTATTAAGAAAGCATTTTTATTTAATAGCTGCATCCATGTTGACCAAGCTGGTTCATTTTTTTTAGAAGAATTGATTTGACTTTAAAGCTTTGAAACAAAGGCTGGCCAGGCAACTCAGTTGGTTAAAGTGCCACCTTATAACACAAAAGTCAAGGGTTCAGATGCCCATACTGGCCAGCTGACCCCCAAATAAATAAATAAATAAAATAAAACTGAAACAGAAGACATTAGTTTCAAAACTGCATCTAAGTTTAGTAAATTTATTAATTTAGTATTAATTATATCAACTTCATGCAAAGGGATATTGCACACATTAAAAAGCAAGTCGAGATTTATCAGTATCAAAAACACATTCTTCAGACTTTTCTTGTAGTTTTTGTAGCCTATTTACTTAACACTATCAATTATAATAAATCTTTTGCTTATTGATTCATGTTAAACATCTGGCAAATTATTATTTATTTGCATTATAAAATGTTTCAATTTTAATATAAATTCTTATATTTATGTGGCTAGGTCATAAACAAGCTTTTCTTTTCATTAAACCTTCAAATTTAGTTAATCTATATGCAGTGTGAAATATTAATTTATTTTACCATCTCATCATAAAAAAATGTGTAAGAATTCAAGATGTTATGGTTGTCCAAAATTATAAGCTCAGATCCTATTAGAAAATCATTAAAATTTTTTTAAGCCTCATCATCATAATTTTAGGTAACTAATTTTGTCAGTTTATTTTTGGAGTTGAGAGTAAACTTCTTATTAAATTCATTATATAATTGCTGAAAGTGTCTTCACATTGAAAAGTTTATTATTTTTAAAGACATTTTTATTCAACAACCAAGAATATTTTCAATTTTGCCCTATTGTAAAAATTTGCAATTGTCCTTCATCAAGAAATTTCTTTTTTTAATTAAATTTTATTGAAACATATTGATTGTACATATTTATGGGGTATAGAGTTATATTTCAGTACAAGTTTACAATGGGTGATGATCTAATTAGGGTAATTATGATATTCATCACCGCAAAACAATCATTTCTTTGTGATGTGAACATTAAATCACAGCGAGATAGAAAAATAAGTTCTAGTGGTTTACAGTCAACTCAGGAATCTATAATTAACAATGATTTATTGTATATTATCAAACAATTATAATAGAGTACATCAGGAAATTTCAACATACCTTCTAGACTACTTTTCTTTACTGATCCAGTAGGAACATAAACTACATTTTCACATGATTATGCATCAAGAGTTTGCCTTTCTTTTAAGCTGAAAAAAAATTCTACATACATGTTTTTATTATAAAATACTTTGATAATTATAATTATGATAATAAATATTCAACTCAACTATAAATTACAATTTACATAGGTATCAATGTAACTCCTTTTTGATTATAAGAAACATTTAAATAAGCACATTCCCATGTTTTATTAGTGTGTAGAAAAAATATTCCAACTGAATCAATCTGTTGATACCAACTAGCTTGTTGATGTGTTTATGGGGAATACTAGATATGAAGCACATGCCCTACTCACACACCACAATACAACAACAATATCTAGTGTGATTCAACTTTAAAGTACAACATATATATAGTCCTACCGAAAAAATGACATTGTGTTTACCAGAAAAAAATGTTAAATGCTTCAGTTTTTAAATTTAAATTTATTTAAATTACATTGAATTAAAAATTAAATCACTTATTTGGACTAGCCATATTTCATGTGCTCAATACCCAGTGTTGCTAGCAGCTACTGTGCAGAACAGTGCAGATCAGTGCAAATCAGTGCAGATCTAAGAGTACTGGTAATACATGTATATTATTATACATTATAATGAATTTTAATATTGAAAATATGGAATCATATTAAAGTGCTTCATACTCATTTTCTACTGTGCTAAAATATTACATTTACTTTATGAACAAAAATTCAAACATATGGCTTTTTTAGAGTCATGCATTTTATTTTAAGACATCGGGTAATATTAACTTTGAAAGCATATTTCAGTCTTTAATTTTTATTAAACAAAATTAGAAATTATCCTCTACATTTGAAAAAATATAATAATATTTAATTAATTAGAAAGAATATCTTGTTTAGATAACCTAAGGAAGAAACTGAAAGGATTGAATAATGTTCTATTTGAGAAAGTGCTTTACCGCTAATCTCTTTTACTGGTGAGTGATTAGCATTCCTGGCAGTAGGATAAAATATACTAATAAGTAGCTAATATTGATTATGTGATCTGTCAGAACTTTATGAATGAAACTAAGGTTATCTTTGTATTTTGAAAGAACTTTATATACATGACATTGTGTCTATATTTGTAGAATGATTAATTCGAATTATTTTTTATGAAAGGTGACAGTGGGATAGTTTTCTTAGTGATAGAACTGTTAAATCAAGGCTATCAAGTGTTACTATTGTTACTAGCAAACACAACACATGAAACTTTTTTTTTCTGTTTAGGAAAAAAAGATAAAAAGGAAAATCTAAACGTTTGCATTCTAAAAGTTAAACCTAGCCTTTGGATCAGACATGGCAACTTCAGCTGGTACTTGCTGTTGTGTCACCACAACATTTATTAATCACAGGCTGATTAAAAATATCAAACTAAAAGCCTAATGTTATTGATGAGATATTACCTTAAGGATACATAACAGTCTCGGAAAGTCAACATTTACTAGAGCCATCTGAATGTTGAAAAAAAATAATTCAAGCTATAATGAAATGACAACTAATGCTCATCCAGATTTTAACAAGTCTCTGGATGTTTGGCATCACATGTGAAAGTTCCAGATGGTTCGCTAGATTTCTCACTTTTCATTTGGATGTTTTCCCCAAGAGCTTCATTCAGTTTTAATGTTCATTCATGGAGACAATTTGTGGCAGACATATATCTTTCAGGGATAGTCCTATCTTCCACTAACAGCACATGGGTCATAGTTGGGCATGCCATCTTTCAGGAGTTTAAAATAATGTTAGAACACATGTAAGTTATCTGCATATTTATGTTTCTTGATCTGAGGGGAAAAAAGAAAACTGATTTTCCTCTCCACTCTCACACTCAACACAGAACACTTCTGTGACCAGATGTGTGGGGGATTTTTCCCCACGCACCAAGCAGTTCTCCAGTGGATACCATCTAGATGTTCTATATCTGAACTCAATTCTGACAATATCTACCTGGGGTTAGCATCGGATTCCACAGATTAAGGACTCAGTGCCACAAGACTGCCCTCCACTTCTGATGCTAATAGCAAGCCTAAGGATTTGATCTGTACTTCTGACCGACTGGCTATAAATTGAATATTCCTACAACCCCCTCCTCAGGTTTGACTTATTTGATAAAGTGGTTCACGGAACTCAGGGAAACACTTTACTTATGTTTACCCATTTATTATAAAAGATAGAACAAAAGATACAGATGAACAGTCAGACAGGCAGATGGAAGAGATGCACAGAGCAAGGTATGGGAGGGCCGTGGATCTTTTATGCCCTCTCTAGGTGCACCAAGCTTCAGGCATTGCCACATGTTCCACAATCCAGAAGCTGTCTGAATTCTGTCTTTTTTTGTGTGAATGTGTGGAGGCTTAATTACATAGGCATATTTATTACATCATCAGCCACTGGTGATCAACTCAACCTTCAGGTCTTTCCCCTCTTCACAATTTGGGGTTGGAGCTGAATGTCCCAACCCTCTAACCACACACACTTTTTTCTTTCTGGTGACCAGCTCCCGCCCTGAAGCTATCTAGGGCCCCCCAGCTGTCAGTCATCTAATTAACATACAAAAAATACATCTATCATTCTGGAGATGGCAAGGGTCTTAGGAGATATGAGCCATGAACCAGGGGCAGAGACCAAATATATATTTCTTCTTATGTCACAATATAACTTTTGGTAACCACTTTAAACTTACCCTTGTACCTTACAATGATCTAAAATACAAGCTGACTTCATTTCAGGTAGTATTCAGAGTCTAAATGATAGTGGACCCTTAATTAGTGTTTAATATGTACATAAATAACAACAATTGAAGATACTTTTAAAAGAAAAAAACTTTAATAAGTAAGGTCTAGAGATCTTTAATTAAAGGGGGGAAACTTACAAAGATATAGACAAGATGTGTGAAGGAAACCCAAATATTTTAAACACCAAGTAATATGTAGGCATGTTACTTAGTCTGATTTGCATGATTTTTCTCTCTGACCATGCTAAATAGTCATTGACTTTCTCTGTTTGCTTTGTCCTGTGAGGTGGTAGGCATGGCATGAAATACAGCAGTCTGGGGGAGTTCCACTTTACTTTCTGGAGTGCTGGCTGACAGCAACTGGATTGGGATCTTTTTTAATACCTGAAGTGAAACGTTGACAATTTATAAATATTATTTTTCATGGGACTAGAAGTGATGTAAAGGCAGCTCCCTTTATGTCCAACTTTGGATGTGTTAATAAACATGGTAACAAAATTTAGAATGTGTTTGTTTAGAAATGATAATATAGGTTACTGAATGGGCATTGGAATTGGAAAACCAGGTTCTGGGCAAAATACGAAACATATTCTAAGTATCAGTTTCCTTGTCATCTCTAAGTACTAGGAACATGTATACATCACTTCTAACATATGCAACTTGTACCTATCAAATGTGTGTGAATGTTCTTTAAGCAAACCCAACATTCAAGCATCAGATATTTATCATTAATGTGAACAACGGTATAACTCTCTGCACTGGACATTCTACTTAATTTCCCTCTAGACTAATTCTGTGATGATAAATAGAGGAACTTTACAATTGATTGGTCCCTTCCACTTCTGTTTAAAGGGCCCGTACATGCTGATATGCAAGCATCTTCTTTCATGCAAGAATGGCAGCCAGTCGTGGGGCAGCTGACTGGCAGTTCTTTCCAGCCAAAGGCAACTTGCAGAGCTAGTCATAGTAACTGGCTCTCACTGGATGCTTAGCTGCCCATCTCACAATATTATGTTTGGTTAATTAATCATTGACACCTCTTGCTAGCTCCTGAGGTTTGGTGTTGCCCTAATTGGCAGCCAAGAATCTCACATTTCAACATTTTGGCTGTTAACTCATCACATATGTTTTTGGCATTGTGAACTGAGGAAAGGAAAAAATACAGATTGGGCTGCAATTAAACCAACACTGTAGAAAGGAGTAATGTATGGACTTTTATTGTAAACGTCAAAATCACTGATTTTCCTGTCTGTGGGTTGAACAGTAAATGCAAGCTGCTATTTAAAGACATTTAATCAATATATGTCCTAAAAATTTGTAGTTTTCTTTAAAAGTGGAAGCTGAATCTACTTAATTTAAAAGCAAAATGTAAAATACAGTAATACAATCCTTGGAGACTCAAGAACAAATGCAAAAAATAATATGCCTCTGGTATTTGCTAACAGCAAGAAGAAAAATCTGTAAAATAATACAACTGATAAATATTGAATAAGGCTATCTTAGAAAAGTTATTAGGTTTGGGAGTGGTAGTCAAGAAAATGATATGTTCAAATTAGCTCATCGTTATTGACAGCGGTCAACTAAAAACAAAACCATTGCACTAGTAAGTTATAAAATTTTTCATTTCTGAAAAAAGGATCGAATTGTCATAGTAACATCCAGCAAATACCTTAGACAGAAAAGCAATAATCAACAGGGACTCTTCTCTTTTTCCCACCCCAAACCATGTGCAATCTGACATGAAATTTGTTCACGCTTGCTTCTTTAATAGCTCACCATCTTAGTCCATTTGGGCTTCTATGACCAAATACCATAAACTGGGTAACTCATAAACAACAGAAATTTATTTTTCACAGTTCTGGAGTCTGGGAATCCAAGGCCTTGGCAGATCTGGTGTCTGATGAGGGATAGCTTTCTGGTTTATATATGGTGCTTTCTTACTGTGTCCTCACATGGCTGAAGGGGCAAGGCAACTCTCTGGGGTTTCTTTTATAAGCTCCTAATCCCATTCAGAAGGGTTCCACCCTCAAGTTCTGATCACCTTCCAAAAGTCCAACCTCCCAATACCATTTCATTGTGTATTTTGTTTCAACATATAAATTTTGGAGGGATACAAACATTCAGACTATAGAATTCAATATTTGTTTTTACTCTTAACCATTTCTACTATTGCTTCATCTTCTACTTGCAGGGCTCCAACAATAATCTGTAACTGCTATTCCTGGTCTCTTGACTTGTCCTTCATACCCCATCCTTCCTCTAAAACCATTTAAATTCAGTTTACTCATTGTCTTAGCAATGGGAAAATTACATACAAATCCTTTTATGATTTTTGTCCTCACCATTTTTTCAACCTTATCACTTGCTGCCCCTTCTGCACCCATTTCCATTCAGCCTCATCCTTCCTCAGCCCTCCTGTGACCTTCTGTGTATCAGACAAGGGAAGACACTTAAAGCTTCCTTCTGTGTGACATGCTTTTTTGTGGAGGTCTGTGCTCAGGCTACTCCGAGAAGTGGAATTATTCTTCTGTTTTGTTTACCTGGTGAATATGTACTCTAAGGTCATCCCTCTTAGACAACCAGCCGTATTCCTGTCTTGTATGTTCCGTTGTACTTTGTCTTCATTTTCTGCACTTATTTATTTTAGCTTCTGTCTCGTACTTTCATTAAACACGTAGTGGCTGAATGTTTGCTATGAGCAATACACCACCTTATTTATCTTTGTATTTCTGGCATTGAGCACAGTCACTGGCATGTTTGAACTGAGAAGGGAATGATGACAGCAGTCCATTAGACACAAAAGAGAGCAGGATGTGACACGAGGATGGTGAGATACATCAACGGAGGGCTAAGCAGAAGTCAGGTCATGGATGGTTTTGTGTACATTGATAATTGTACAGACTTATTTCTGTAGGTTATAGGGTAGATTTTCCAAGAACATGACCGGTATTACATGGGGCCTTATGGAAACATCAGTATGGTGAACGTGGTTGAAGTGGGCATGTTAGGGAGAGAGCATGGAGAAGCAAATTGAGATGCTTAGGTATAAGCAAAGATAAGAAGCAGATTGATCAGTTAGGAGCCACTGCACCATTCTAGGTGAGAGACGATTATGCTTGAGGTAAAGTAATGGTAGTTGAAATGGAGAAGAAAGGGATGGGTAAAAGTGATATTTAGGTGGTTGAAAATTCATGCCCAGGTATGTGCTTTGTTACCATAACTCTTGTAATGATTTCCATGTTCCTAGATCCATGGAAAATAAGAAGTCTTTTATAGAAAATTGGAAGTAAGGAAGAAATAGCAGCCTTGGGGAAAGAGATGGGTTGAGTTTGAAGAATATTGACTTACAGATGCTTGTGTGACCACTGATTAGATATATCTACTAGACAGTGAGGATTTATTGTTCAGAGATTATGAGAAAGAGTTGGGGTAAAGAAAAAGAATTGATGTGCATATAAGAAATTACCTGGGGATAACTTAAAATGTTAGAAGAAGAGAGGGTTGAAGATATAACCTTGGAGAATATATTTAGAGGCAAAGAAGATATGAAAATGGAGACAGAGAAGTCCCTATCTCTGACAAACCTTAGGATCCAGAAAATATTGGTTTTAATAAATACTAAAAAATATTTTTAAATAAACGTGGGATTTGCAGTCAAAAAATGCAAAAACACAAAGTAAAAAAAAAATGAAATTGAAAAAAGTCAATTAGATTTTGACCATCAGGTTCCCTGAGATTTTACAGAGCAGTTTTAAGGGAGTGGTTGAGATATTGTCCTTATTTCTTGGGCTGAAGTCCAAGTGGTTGTCAGGTACGAGACACCTGTAGCAAAATTTTATTTTCTAAAAATATTCCTGTAAATAGGAGAAATGGGTGATAGCTAGGGATTTAAGGTGTGTTAAAGGAGGCATATGTAAGGTCAAATGAAATTTTCCTCTCTTGACCGCGGCATTGTATTTTCCTTCCTACGTTTTCAACTACCTCCTTCTCTATCTAATTCGCTGATCTCTTTTCCTAAAGGTATGAGAAATTATTTTCATCTTCAGTTTTGTTTCTTTCTCTACTAGCTTTTCTTTCAGAGATTTTGCACACCCACAGCTTTCCTCAGTATTATCTTCTATTTTTTTAAAAAAGTCTTTTATCTCAAATTCTTGCTCTTGATCCTAGGCTGCTTCTATTTTATCTTATGAAAATTTACACTTGGATAATATTTTGGCAGTACTAATTTAGCAGTTATTAAATGGAACTCACCAGTTTCCTCCAAGACACCTGATCTACCACCGATGTCACTTTCTTGGTTTGGGAATAGTAATTATCTTTCCACTGCTGCCAAGTCACTAGGTTCTGTTTGTTCTTTGCAATGACTTTTCCATCTGTCCCTTTCTTTCTTTTTTTATTGTCGCTATCTTATTTACTTTCTTATCTTCTTTGCCGTGATACTTTAATTACCTCCCTGACAACAATCTTGAAAAAAAAAATCTGAAAGATTTCCTGGCCTCTAATGCATTATTTTAATTATATCTCTTCCTTATTAAAAAACCTTGAATGGTTGACTTTCTATAGTATTGTGTACATTAAGATTGACCTTCCAAAACATTAATTACACTCAATGATGGAAAAAGGGCTTTATAAGTAACTTAATCAGGAAAGAATCATGACCTGTAATTAGTGAATTAGTCCCTAGGAGAATAATCAATAACTCAGGCTTTAAATAAGCATCTATTTAAAAGGAAAAAATATATTTGTCTTGGATAATGATTATTTACCTGTGATCATATCACTAGGTACAAAGAATAATAAAGATTTCTCTTCTGCTGGTAATTAGATATATCTCATATGATTAGTTTATAAAAAACTGCCAGACAATCCTCACTGTCCAAAAACCCCCAAAATATTAAAATACGTGTCTGTGAATATCTGGCTCTTCACCCTTTGCTGTTTTAGTTTCCTCTTCATGTTCCCTATGACACTGTTTTCTGAGTTTAGCTTTCGGATAAGACCATGTTTAGGTATAGGCACTTCCTCTTCATTCCTATTGTTTCCTTTTAACTTAAACTGCAGTATCAGCTCCTTCCTGAGTCTCCTTCAACTTGAACTACAGCACTGTCTTTTCTGTGGTTTACCACCCTGCCAAAACACCCTGTAGATTTTGGACTGCCAGCCTCCTTAATCACATGAGCAATTCCTTAAAATAAATCTCTTTTTATGAATATATACACACACATCTATTGGATCTGTTTCTCTGGAAAATCCTGACTAATACAGATTTTGGTACCAGGAGTGGTTCTAGATGCATCTTAAGCATGAGTTTTCTGAATTGGTTGTAGGTTTCTGAAATTGGCTGTATAATCTGATTAGATTTAAAGACACTAATGACTCTGTTTCCATGAATAAAGAGAGCACCAATAGTCCATGGTATGTTGGGGCAGCAGAGATACATAAAAAAATCACCACTGGATATTCCTTTTCCTAATCAAATACTTATAAAAGGCAAAGATCTGGGTAACAATCTGTATGATGATACCTTTAAATATTTTTGTCAGACTGATGAGTAATGAGATTGGCTGCTTGTTCCTAAATTTTCTGGACATGTGGGAAAAGAAAAGAATGAATTCTGGGATTTGAATTTCCAGCTCAAGTGCTGCATAAATGACCTGAAATCATATACCCTGAAAGAGACCCTTATCTCCAATAGATGGAGGGCTGAGATTGTTGAAATCTAATCCTAGAGTCTCATCTTTCCAGTGGCTGAAATACATCATAAATTGAATTTCTGGCCTTGTAGGGTGTCTACTGTTAATGTGAGGGCATTAACTAGGAAAAAATGGGATCCTGAATGTTGGAATGAGGACATGTGAGAAGATCCTGATGAAGCTGTAGACATTGAGCCCCTAAATTCTGATGAGTCTTCATTACTAGTAGAAGCAGTCTCTACACCTACATTTGAGGAGATTAACCCTGCACTGCCTGAGACAATGGCAAAGGCTTCCCCTAAGGCAGTTGCCTTGAAAGACCATGGTAATTCTCCTCAGGCCCACCCCTACTACCCATCTTTACTTCTAGACCTATAACTAGGCTTAAGTCCCATCAGGTCCCTAAGGGTGAGTTGCAAAGTATGATTCCTGAAGTTATGTGTTGCATTTCAAAAGAACTACATTATTTTTCTATTTTATACAGATAAAAATTCTGAGAAAATGTATGAGAATGGATATTAAGGGTGTGTGATAATGGTGGCAGTACATAAAGTTGGATCATGCTGAATTTATTGATATTGGCCCACTAAGCAGAGATTCTGCATTTAATGTTGCAGCTCAGGAAGTTAGAAAGTTAGCGTGTTCTCAGTTGTGTGCAGTCATGATAGCTGTATCACGTTAGGTGGAGGTATGACCTTGTTGCCATATTTATTTGGACATTAAGTATGGTTTAGGGAGATGCATGCGAATGGAAATTTACAAGGGGTGTATTTAGGATGGTTAATTTTATATATCAAATTGGCTAGACCCTGGTGCCCAGATATGTGGTCAAATATTACGGATGTTTCTGTGAGGTAGTTTTTAGATGTGAGTAACATTTGAATTTGTCAATCTTGAATAAAATGGCTTTCTTCTACACTTCTAGATTCTTTGGTTGGGCTGCAAATTAAATTGACATAAGGCAGATTGACAGGAGAAACTCCCCCCTCCCCCCTTTTTTCTTCTTTTTCCTTTTTCTTATATTTTAGATAACATATTTATTTATTTTAATTGACACATTATAGTTGTATCTGCTTATGGGGTACATTTTAATTGTGCATGAATGCACAGGAGTCCACAAAATATGAGAGTCAAAGAAGGGTTATGAAGCGTATATAGCACCCTGAGCTACAGAAAAGAATAGAGGCTGGGGGCTTTGATAGGCAAGGGGGTTGGCAATGCAAGTTATGGGAGGGTGAGAGGAAGGAATACATGGTGAATAAAGACTGTCTTGTTATGCAGATAAAATGTCTCTCAGGTAATAAAAGTTGTCTAGGAACAGGTCTCTGGAGAATAGGTGATCATCTGGGTATGGTGTCAACCTGCAGTCTCCTCTCCTGTAAACTGAGTTAATCTTCCCTGGTTGGTAAGACTCCCAAGGAGGGGATTCATAAAAATTGAGTTCTTTGGGGGGGTATATGTCTTTAGGAAGAAAAGGGAGCTCAGAGAAAGCCTCTGTGTGCATCTGCTTCTCCCCAAGTACCCTCCGTTGAAAGTAATCAGTACAGCAAAGTGGCATATTTGCGGTGCCATTTTCTGAATTCTTTTCCTCTCCTTAATGTGGGTGGACATCTTCCAATCAGGTGAAGGCCTGAATAGAACAAAGACTCACCTCCCCCTGAGCAAGTGGGAATTCTGCAGAAGATGGCCTTTGGACTTGAACTGCAGCATCCCTCTTCCCGGGGTCTCTAGCTTGCTGGCTCACCCTACAGATTTTGGACTTGCCAGCCTTCTTCATCTCATGAGCAAATTCCTTATAATAAATAAATGTATGAATATCCATTCTATATTTCCCTATCTATCTATCTATCTATCTATCTATCTATCTATCTATCTATCTATCTATCTGTCTGTCTGTCTGTCTGTCTGTCTGTCTGTCTGTCTGTCTGTCTGTCTGTCTGTCTGTCTGTCCGTCCGTCCGTCCGTCCGTCCGTCCGTCCGTCCGTCTGTCTGTCTGTCTGTCTATCTAATGTATCTCTATCCTACTGGATCTGTTATTCTGGATAACCCTGACTAATACACTAAGCAAGAGAGGTTGCCTCTTACCAGGTAATGTTAATGCATGGAATCAGGTATGCACAGGGACTCCATGCCACACTTATAATCTAGTTTATTCTGGGACAACAGTAATAAGATAGAGATGTAAATCAAAAATTTTCTGCGTTGGTATTTTCTGTCCTTATTCTCTGACCTTGCCTTTTCCAATCCATTTTGCACATTGCAGCCAAGAAGTTTTCCAAAAGCACAAATATATGCATGTCTTCAAAAAGTTCATGGAAAGATTCGTATTATCTTTGAATTTTACTTTCCACAAACTTGTTGAAATACCCTTGTATGATGCTATTGTCTGCACTGTAAAATTCTAAAGTTAGTAGCTCCACATAAACTTCCAAAAAGAGCCACACTCATCAGTATGGTCTCCAAGGCTGTCTGCCTTTCCTGTCTCTCCCCTCCTCTCCTCGTATCCCATGATCGAGCCGGGGAAAACTACCTGTTGTATCCCACAGCTTCAGATTTTGTTTTTACATTTGTAAACCCTTTTTCTTCCCCCCAAGCTGTTGTTTTTCCCGTAATACCCTCCTCTGATTTTTCTACTTCGTGAGGACCCACTTATCTTTCATGTTACAGCTCAAGTAATCCAAATGACATCCTTTCCTTATCATTTGGCTAACATTGAATATTTGCTACTCTGTGTCGTCACAAAGTTGTTTATAGGCAACTGTGATGTGTGGTATCTTGATTTCCCTCTCCCATCCTATTTTTCCATATTCAACTCTAAACCCTGTGCTAGAAGTGATGATCAACACTTATGTTTTCCACTGCCTAGGGACACAACCTGGGCACTCAGCTTGGCCATGGTTATTTATAAAAACTCTTACCCTTGACTGATCAAGCAGAGGCAATCCATATACCACTGAAACACGCAATAATTTAAAAGAAGGCAATCTGTATGTGAGAAAGACAGGAAAATACATGGTGATATAGCAAAGAAAAATGTTTTCAACTTAAGCAAGGAACATTGAATCATGTTAAAAGAGAACTGCTTGTTATGACATCAGAATTCGGGGTGAATTGCAGGAGATTCTAGATGGGATCCCTTATGATCCTTGTTCAAGAAACTTCCAAGTTTGGAGTCATCTGTACATTATTCACTCAGAAGCTTTGCAAGATTTCCTCCCACTTTTTTTGTTAAAAAATGTTTTTCTCTAAAAGAATGACAACTCTCTCAGAAGGTAATAGTGCCTGAAAAGAAGGATCCCTGAAGAAATATTTGTTGAATAAATGAATAAAAGGATGGAAGCAGATAATAAAGGCTTAACTAATAGACTTTGGTTGATTGCAATAGTAAATTGAGAATCAGCAACATGAACCGCAGTAATCTACGGGGCCAAGAGAATAAAAGGAATGGGTATTTCCCTGTCTCCTGTTCATTGTCTCCTCTTGTTCTGGCTTGGTGAGAGACACTTAAAATTATCTCATTTGGCCTTGATAATAAATACGAGAGATAAATACTATCTTATTTTATAGATAAGGCAAATCAGGCTCCAAGGAGCCAAATAATTGTGTAAAGTCTCACATCTAGGAATAGCAGAGCTCCAAAGTTCATGCTCCTTTTAGTCTGTTTTCAAAGACTAGTCCACACCTGCATAAAGTTCTTCTCCCAAGCTGAATGAATCCACTTATCTCTTGACTCTGTAGTTCTCCAGTCCTTTGTCGCTATTATTTTCTGCCTCTTTCTATCATGTCCTATCTCCTCCATCCTGCAGCACTTTCGTAAAATGCTTTTTATGAAACAGCCCAGCTCTAGTCTAGGGTTTCTCAAGCTTAGCACTACTGACGTTGTGAGGCAGGTAATTCCCCATTGTGGGGGACTGTCCGGTGCACTGCCGGATGTTCAGCAGCAGCCCTGGCCTCCACCCATTAGTTATCAGTAGCATTCCCCTGTCAGTTGTGACATCCGAAAATATTTCCAGGCTTTGCCGAACACCCCCAGGAGTGCAAAATTGCCCCCCCAGTTGAGAATTCCTCTTCTAGTCTATCCTCTCCTTCATATTTCTCTAATCTCTCAGAGGCCTCCTTGAGAGCCACAGCCTTCATTGGTACTCTCTTTATTTGCAATTAAACATGCATTTACTTAAGTCCTCCTTTTCCTGATTTTCTTTATATTTTTAGTGTTATGTTGCTGTTTAACTTTTCATGTGTATAACTCTGTCTTTAACTTTTCTAAAAGTTTTTTTTTTAAAAATAGAAATAAAGTCCTTACTAAATCTTAATAAGCCCTTGTGTTTTCCACAGAAAGACATTTAATGGCTTAATTATTTTGTAGCATGAGAATTTGGATCAACTTATTATGTGAAATTATTTAAAACTCCTAATGAAACTCAGCAACAGCTCAAGTCACAGATGTTAAATCACATGGGAGGACAATGACAGACACCATCCACTGTTCAGTTTCTTTCTGTGCACTGAGTTAATACCTTAAACAAAAACAAAACTTTGAGTTTCTCCCTAGTTGTTTTTATTATGTTGGAAAAGGCAACAGATAAAAAAATTGAGGTGAAATAATAAATCGTGAGATATTTAGTGTTTATAACCTGGTGCAAGAGCAAAGCCACTGTTTGCTAAATAAAGGCATGGTAAAGACTTTTTATAAATTTCCAATTGTTTTTTTTTTAACCTTATTGGAGAGTGCATTAACCTTTCATCACTTTTATAGCTGTGAAAACCAAGCAGATTCTACAATCTTTCAGGTGCTTGGGCTCGTGGTCTGTTTCAGGGATCTTGGGTTAGACAGTAATTGTGATTTTGTGTTCTCATATAAACACTTTAAGTACTGCTAATGTGAAAATTCCTTCAGGGTGGACTAGAAGACCTCTATTAAATTTATTTATTTTATTTAATTGTGGTAAAATATACATCACATAACATTTACCACCTTAACCATTTGTAAGTGCAGAGCTCAGTAGTGCTAAGAACCTTTAGATTGTTGCGTAACCAGTCTCCAGAATCCTTTTCATCTTTCAAAACTGAAACTATTCCCATTAAACAAATTTCCACTCTTCCCTACCTCTAGCCACTGGAAGTAATCATCACTCTACTTTTTGTCTCTCTATATTTAATTACTCTAGGTTCCTCAGATAAGTTTGATCGTATAGTACTTGTCTTTTTGTGACTGGCTTATTTCACTTATCATAATGTTCGGCGGGTTCATCCATTTTGCAGCATGTCAGAATTGCCTTCCTCTTTAAGGCTGAATAATATTCCATTCTACGAGTATACCAGATTTTGTTTATTCATTCAACCACTGATGGACACTTGGGTTGCTTCCACCTTTGGCTTGTGAATGATGTTGTTTTGAACATGAGTGTGCAAATATCTCTTTGAGATTCTGCTTTCAATTATTTTGGATATATACCCATAAGTGGTATTGTTGGGTCATATGGTAATTCTATTTTTAACTTTTTGAAGATCTTCCATGCTCTTTTCTATAGTGGCTACACTATTTTCCATCCCTGCTAACAGTGCTCAAGGGTTCCAATATCTTCATATCCTTACCAACACTCGTTGTTATTATTTTTGTATGGTAACCATCCTAATGAGCGTGAGGTGGGATCTCTTTGTGGTTTTGATTTGCATTTCATTAATGATTAGTGATGTAGAGCATATTGGCATGTGGTTGTTGGTCATTTGTAGATCATTGGAAAAATGTCTATTTAAATTCCTTGCTCATTTTTCAAATGGGTCTTTTGTTTTTGTAGGAGTTCTTTAGATATTCTGTACATTAATTCCTTTTAAGATATATGATTTACAAATATTCTCTCTTTTTGCATAGATTGCCTTTTCACTTCATTGATTGTTTCTATTGATGCACAGAAGTTTTTAATTTTGATATAGCTCAATTTATCTGTTTGTATTTTTGATGCCTGTGCTTTTGGTGTCAGATCTAAGAAACCATTGCCAAATCCAATGTCACAAAGAACCTCTATTAAATTTATCTTTTTTTACAGACACTACAACTCATAAATTACTTTCTTGTTGAGTGACTGAATGATTTAAATGTTAACCACCAACCAAATCTTCTTAAAGTTTTGCCAGCACAATTCTACAATCTCTATAAACTTTTCTTAATTGTAAAATCTGGGAGAGTTCTTTCTCTCTTTCTCTAACTATCTTACTCTTTGCTCTAGCTCTGTGCTCTTTTGCACACTTTCTACTCTCTTATTTTCTTTTAATCTTATAGAACTAGTGTGGCTATTTTGATGAAATCTGTGGCACTTTATGAAAAAAAAATTGCACTAAATAGCATAGTGTAGTGGTTAAAATCTCAATGGAGTTTGAATCCAAAATCTGTCACCATATCAAGGTAGAAATTATGTCTGTCTTGCTCACTGACTACCACATATTAAGAGCTTAATGATTATCTGTTAAATGAATGAAAGTGTAAAATGGGTACGTTACTTAGACTATCTAGGTCTTAACTGTAAAAGGACTAATAATATCACTCTTATGTGTAAAAATAAAATAATTACACTCATATCATCTAAAATTTTGTGAGGATTAAATGAAGAAAAAGTGTATGTGTAGGTTTGGCAATACTCGGTAATAGTGATTACTGATGAATTATTACTTAATAAAAAATTAGACTCACAGGACCCAGAAAGTCCTTAAAATTTGCAGTACTGATACTAAATATCTGCATGACACTGCTAGGAGAAGGAAACCATGTGAGGGTCTTATACTGACTTTGGGAAGACAAAGTTTGATAAAAATATGTACATAAAAAGAAGCATGATCACCAGTGATAGGAGCAAATATTGAAGCCTGTTAGAGTTGCAAGCAAGAGAAGTTACGATGGAACTGGGTAGCACAGAAAGCTTCATAGAGAAGATATGCTTGAACTGCTTCTTGACGGACAGTTGAATGTAGACGACAGGAGAGGAAAAGGAGGACATGCCAGGACAGGGAACATTTGAAGTAAGGTTAGTCTATCAGTTTGCTTTCAGAGTGTGAAAGCCCCTAAATGTCATGCTACGGATTTTGTACATCATCCTATAGACAAGGGTTTGGCAAATTTGTTAGCTTGTTCTGTCAAAGACTGGACAGTAAATATTTTAGGCTCTGTGGTCACAAATGGTCTCTGTCACATATTCTTCTTTGCTTTTTTTTTTTTTTTTTTTTACAGCCCTTTAAAAATGCAAAAACCATTTTTGTCTCTCAGGGTGTGCAAAAACAAGCCGCAGGCTGGATTTGGCATAGTTCACTGACTGTGAGGCTGTATCAAAGATTTTTGAGTGGTTACTTGATGTGACCAGAGGGACATTCTAGAAAAATAGCTGGGGGCAGCGAGAATCACCTTATACATCTCTCTTTATCTGTACTTTGTATTGTCAGAGAAAACATGTTTCATTAGTTCTACCAGAGGGACAAAACTTCATATTTTCTGCCTGTGTATAAAGAGTAGAGAATTCTACCACCACCCAGAAGATTACAGTACACAGGTTCTTTAGGATAATATTTTTATTGCACCTCAATGCCTTCTCGCTGGCTAGAGTTGGTATCATAATTACTATTAATAACATTGCAAATGGGTGCATTGTGGGCACTTAATGACTACTTTAAGAATTGAATTTAGGAGGTGAAAAAAATTTTATGGACTCTAATAAATAAGTTTTATGGCAGCTAGTTAAGAAACAAATGTTATGAGAAGTTCAGATTCTTCTAGTATGTACCATAAAGTATGACAGCCTTTATGCTTGTAACTTAATTCTATAAGCCTTGTGCATTTGTGTTTAAAGGTATTTCCATCAAAATGAAGATATGGAGCCAAAGACATACATTGTCCCTTTACTGATCTGCTTATCAGTGATTAAGGAAGAGAATTGGGTCAACCTTACAGGAAAGCTGAGTATTTTGTTATATAAACAAAAGAAAGTTTCTTCATCTTTTAAAGCAGTATAGAAGAATTCAAATACTTGAAGTGTGTGTTGGTTAATTTTATGTGTCAATGTGGCTAGGCCACAGTACTTAGATATTTGGTCAAGCATTATTCTAGGTGTTTCTGTGAAGATTTTTTTTTAGAAGAGATTAACATTTAAATCAGTAGAATTTGAGTAAACCAGATTATTCTCTATTACATGGTTGGGCCTCATGCAATCAGTTGAAGGCTTTAGTAGAAAAAGTCTGACCTCCTAAGCAAGAAAGAATTCTGCCAGCAGACTGTCTTTGCACTAGAACTGCATCACTTCTCGGGGTCTACAGCCTGCCAGAACCCTGCAGATTTTGGACTTACCTCTATAATCACATGAGCCAGTTCCTTAAAATCAATCAATCAATCAATCTCTCTCTCCACACACACACACACACACACACACACACACACACACACACACACACATAACCTGTTAGTTCTGTTTCCCTGGAGATTGTGCGTGTGGGTATCTAACTTGGAATATAGGTTGTATGGCGTATACCAAATTAAGTTTTGGCAATGACAGGGTGAACTGGCAGGTAAGAAGCAATCTCCCAGAGTGACTGAAATTGAAGTCTGCTGGTGAACAGATGCTGGAGCACTACAAGCTTTGATATGATGTCAGGTAACTCTCTTGGGGGGTTTCTAAGTAGTGTGCTCTTCAGGGAGTAGTGGTAAGATTTTTTTTCCTTGATATGTTAGTTTTTAATGACTCTCCAGTAAACTTAATTTTTTTTACTTTTTAGATTTACTACCATTTTCAAGGACAAAATTTCCCCATCAATGATGCATAGTTATGAACTTGTTCAAACAACATTTACTGAGTATCTACTATATGCTATTACTACATACTGTCCAAAGATGAATAAGAGACAGTTCCTTCAAGAAATATAGCTTCATGGAGGTTCATAACAGCTCTTAAGATCTTAAAAGAACATTGACATAGAAAGAAACAATAAATAATATAAATCATCTAAATATATAAATCGTTCTCAGAAATAGGAAAATATTTATTTTAATCTCAGTGTCACATAAATTCTTTAATAGAGTACATAAGTGAAAGTTACTCAGGGTTGAATATCACTGTTTGACATATTTTGTAGGAAGAGAATTTGGGACAGGCATGCCTTCATGAAGAAGACAGAAAAAAGACTTGGCAACATGGCATGTTGAGAATAAGAGACATGTGACAAGATCCATGGTGGGGACAGTAGGAAGATAGGGATGGAACTGAGTCCCAGAAATTGTGCAAGGATGAAAGAGCAGAAGTATGCTGCTCAAGATACTTAACCTTTTTTGCATTCTTGTCTAGAGTCCGTCCAATAGTTTTAATAAGCAGCTATTTGATAAATACCCAAATTGTCTCACATGCAGCCTAAATTATAACTAATATCACAAAAGGGAGGGTTATAGTTTAGTGCTACTTTTTTTTCCTTCTAAAATGTCACTGTGTTTATGATTTTCCATTGTTATCTATCCTTTTTTCTTATGTTTTATAGATTTTATTTTTTAGTTAGAACAACCAAATCTCAGTGACAGGTTCAGGAACACTTAAGGGATTTTTAATTAAAGAACTACCTTTTGCATGATCATCTTCAAAAAGAAAGTAACAGCATTTTGACATTTTACATTGTGAAAGGAGGAGCAAATTTATTTGTTAGAACACCAAAGCTATTGGCCCCCACCACTATTCTAAAATAAATTGTCTTGCCATTTGAATCATGGTTACGATGACCTATTTTCTACTTCTGTTCAGAGGGAATTCAAATAATTGTGAAGAAAAAATATTGAACGTCAAAGTGCATTTGCCTTTGCAGAAGTAGTATGAGGTGTTATTAATGAGGATCTGCAAATAACCACAATTTTGCACAGCTCAACATTCATAACTAACTGCTGGTTAAATCAAGGCAGCAATTTTGCTCCCATTGTGTCTTGCATGTGAGTATACATGTTATCTCAACATCAAAGTGTGTATAGTTCTAACAAAGGAAGGAATCTGATGATAGCAGCTTTTTGAGCCACAAGTTATCAGTAGATCACTTAGTGGTATGGCAGTGTTCCAACCAGGCATAGTTTCTTTCATGATGCAAACAAAGGTTGTTCTTTTGCCCATGTTTGAAATCCACCCTGATGTACATAGTTTTTTCAGCTAGGCTGCTGGGTGATTTAAGTAGATGAATATTTCTTTCAATTAATATTGTGAATATACATTATGAATATCCAGAAATATATACATAATATAGTTATATAATGTATGCATTACACATATTACTGTGAGAAAATATATATATTTCTAATGTTCTGAAAGTTCGTGCCATTCCAAACTATATGCTGAAGTTCTAATATATCAAGGTGATGGTATTAGGAGATGGGGCCTTTGGGAAGTGTTATGGTCTGAGTGTTTGTGTCCTTCCACAATTCATATTTTGAAATCTAATCCCTAATGTGTTGGTATTAAGGTGGGGCCTTTGGGAGGTGAGTAGGTCATGAGGTCAGAGCCCTACTGAATTGGATTAGTGCCCTTTAAAAAGGGCCTGAGGAGCTTGTTTGCCCCTCTACCAAATGAAGATGGTGAGAAAAGGTGTCATCTTTGAAGCAGAGAGCAAGCTCTCACCAGATCCTGAATCTGCTGACACCTTGATCTTGAACTTCCCAGGCTCCAGAACTGTGAGAAACAAATTTCTGTTGTTTATAAATTAACCAGTATAAGGTATTTTGTTCTAGCAGCTTGAATGAACTAAGGTAATACACACACACACACACACACACACACACACACACACACACACACACACACACACACATATTTATTTTTTTTAAATCAATGACTTATAGGTAACAATTCTTATTTGGTTGTATTCAGAAATCTAGTTGGTGGGTGGTAGGGGATGGTTCTCTTTGTATAAATCAAATAGTGATGATTACTTTTGTTAAATCTCCCCTTTTAATACTACTTATAGTTTAACATTTCAAGCTAGAAATAGGCAAAGACCAGCTCCCATTAGTAAAAATGATTCTGCTGGTGGCCTAAGGTATAGCAATTTAAATCTCCTGCAAATTTACTCAACCCAAAATGGATAAAACACATGATTTCTTTGGATGGATTCTTGCTATTACCAAAATCTGAACTTGAGTGAGATATTAGATGCTACTACTGTAATATTTCTAACTTGAACTCCCTTTACTAGTTTTTACTTTTGATTTCATTTTTCTCTCTTTTAATTTTTACACATTATTTTCCAGACTTCACTGCCAGTAATAATGTGTTGAGCTGTTGCTTGAGGCACAGGCTGCAGATCATTGAATAATGCAATTATAGTCTGCTGGCTGGGCTTTTAACTTCTTCTGCAAGCTGAGCCTCCCAAAAGTGGTGACTCATGGGTATAGTGCTGTCTAGTGGGCTATAGAAGATTCAAAGTTTGATCTTAGTATTTGTAAAATACTTAGTATTTTCTGAAGCATTCTTAATATTTGAGCTTAGACTTTGTAGCATTAAGTAAAGATTCTTAGCATTTGGGCTTAGATTTCTGATGAAATTCATATTTAATAAGTTCCATTTATAAGCATTTAACAAAAAATGAAAAACTGCAGAGCTATGTGAAGTCTCACATTTTGATATCATATAACTGTACAGACAATTATAAAGCACTAGAGGATGTTTTGATAATGAAAGATACAGTATTTTGAATAAAAATATATTCTTCAGAAATTCTTGGTAAATTTTACAGAAGTCATAAAATGCTCTTTTGAACTAGCCTGGATATATTGGCAAGAGTGATTCTGAATTCTACTGCCTTTCTTTAAATATTTAATGAACATTTACTGTGTACAAAATTTTAGACGTGGTATAATTGTTTTTCTGCTCCTTAGAGAAAACTTTGGGATGATCCAAGCTTTATGCTCTTTACCAATGGATTTTTCCACTCATTGTCTATATATGAAACTATATGGAATAGGGTGTAAACTATAGTTGAACAAAGAACTGTATCCATTTAGGAAGTTGAAATGAGTAAACATTTGGAGAGTAAAGTAAATTATGACATTTATATTATAAGTATATAAATATACATCAGTTACAATATATGTGGCCTAAATTCAAGTCAGTCCCATATAAGCTTGCATAGTGTTCTGTAATGAGAACTCAGCCGAGTGAAATAGTCAGAATCAATGGCTGAAATAAAGGTAAATCTGGTTAACAGAGAACCAAGGTTTTAGTTGTGATTTAAGTGAAGTTTTTCACGTTGTTTGGTGCCAACGATATTTTACCACCAACTAGTACAACCAAAATAGAAACAAGAAACACCAGGCTTTGTGTGACAGTTCTTCAGTATTTTTTAGATGTTCCGTGGTTTGATGGAGAACTTTTTTTTGTCTCCCAATATAA
Source organism: Cynocephalus volans (assembly GCF_027409185.1). Taxonomy (NCBI): domain Eukaryota; kingdom Metazoa; phylum Chordata; class Mammalia; order Dermoptera; family Cynocephalidae; genus Cynocephalus; species Cynocephalus volans. The sequence goes on from NC_084466.1 coordinate 19,440,751, forward strand.
TTTATTTACATTGACACATAGTGCATTGCATTGCAGCCAGCAATTTTGTACCTTAGCAGCAGAGACATTGGCTTTGGTTGCATTTAAGATGTGCGCATAAGATTTTTGTTGTTTTTTGTTTGTTTGCTTGTTTTTATTTTAAATTTTTAAATTTATTATTAGCATATTCATTCTTACCAATTATTATATTTCTTTTCTTTTTTTTTTTTTTTTTTGTCTTTTTCGTGACCGGCACTCAGCCAGTGAGTGCACCGGCCAGTCCTATATAGGATCCGAACCCGCAGTGGGAGCGTCACCGTGCTCCCAGCGCCGCACTCTCCCGAGTGCGCCACGGGCTCGGCCCCAAATCATTATATTTCTTTATGCCCTTTGCCTGACCTATCACTTCCCAAATCCCCTCCTTCCCTCCCCCCATCTCTAGTATCCTTAGGTTTGTTATCTCCTTCCGAAAGTTCAACACATTGTTGTGGTCTTTTCTCTTTCTTTCTTTCCTTCATTCCTTCCTTCTTTCCTATCTTCCTTCCTTCCGATCAGCCAGTTATGAGTGAGAACATGCAGTATTTCTGTTTCTTTGTCTGGCTTATTTCTCTTAATATAATTTTCTCCAGATTCATCCATGTTGCTGAAAATGACAGAATTTCATTCCTTTTTATGGCTGAGTAGTAGTCCATTGTGTGTATATGTATATATATATACACACACCACATTTTCTTTATCCAGTCATCTGTCAATGTACACTTTGGTTTGTTCCATATTTTGGCTACCATAAATAGAGCTGCAGTGAACATGGGAGTGTGGGTATCCCTTCAACATGATTTCCATTCTTTTGGCTATATACCCAGCAGTGGGATTGTTGGATCATATGGCAGTTCTATCTGTAGTTGTTTGAGAAACCTCCATACTGTTTTCCATAATGGCTGTGCTAGTTTATGGTCCCACCAATAGTGTAGAAGAGTTCCCCTTTTCCCACATCCTCACCAGCATTTGTTATTCTTGATCTTTTAAATAATGGCCAGTCTAACTGGGGTGAGATGATATCTCAGTGTGGTTTTGATTTGCATTTCCCTTATGACTAGTGAAACTAAACTGAGCATTTTTTCATGTACCTGTTGGCCATTGGTATGTCTTCCTTTGAAAAGTGTCTATTCATCTCCTTTGCCCATTTTTTAATTTGATTATTTGGGGTTTTTTTACTGTATAGTTGTTTGAGTTCTTTGCATATTCTGGATATTAATCCCTTATCAGATATATAGTTTACAAATATTTTCTCATTCCATAGGTTGTCTTTCTGCTCTGTTGATTTTCATTGAAACCCTGTAGTACACTTTTGTATAGATACATTTTTAAGTATATGTATGTTTCTTGCAGATTTCACCTTTCCAGTTTTTCTTAATGTTTTTCATTCCTGCCCATCTAGAAGCATATGCCATGTTGTCTAATGTGCTACTTATATGAACTTAGTTTGCTACTTATCTACTAATAACAATATCAAGGATAATAGACTGACTGAAAAGACACTAAAACCAGCATGAATAGGAATCTTGATATTTTCTTAACTTTTAAAAAAGTATTGTTATAGCTTGGTCTTCTATGCAGACCAATGAATTTAAAATGTTATGACTTCTAAGGAATCATTTGATTTGGCTACCTGATGGGTGGATATTTCTGTGTTAAAAAAAAAAAAAAGCACAGAATAATCTAGGATTTATTAGGCTGAGTGAATATAGTTAGAATAGCTTCAGAGTTGATTTTAACACCTAAGTTAACATCTAGGGTTGTAATATAGAAAGGTGAATTGAGGAAATTTAAAGAGCACGATTTGAATGAGATTTTCTAAGAATGGCTCAAAGGAAATCAGGGCACATTGAGTGGGGATTCTAGAGAGAAAGAATAAAATAAAATTTAAACTGTAAAAAAGACCTTGAAGTGGATAGCTCCTGTACCCTTTAGTAATTTGAGGTTGAAATCTTAAAGGACTTTAAAATTTGGGGTCTACTTTAGCAGCATCAGACTAATATAATTTAAAGGAAAAAGAATATATGAAATTTGTAAAACTCTTTTTGGAAAATGGAGCAGGAAGCTAGACTAAAATAAGCAATGCACGTGTCCTCTTTTAGCTGCATGGTGTGGCAATCAGGAGCGAAGCATGTTGGATTCAGGAAATAATTAGGTCTTCACAGGAAACTTGCATATCTATTCTCTTAAAATGAGACAAGTTAATGTTATCTGGGGTTCCATCTGCTAATTTTAGCTCTTCTATCTCTAAGAATATTTTTCCTTCAGGGATTCAGGGATTTTTCAGGGTTCAAGGATTTTCTCCTGAGATTCTGATTTTCTGTGAAACATATCACCTACCATGCCTGCCAGTTTCATGTGTTTGTGGACATGTGTGCTTTTTGGGAGAGAAGTCTATCATCAGCTCCTCAGAAATATCTGTCCACACCTTACAAAACTCTGCTGTATAGGATGCAGTTATTATATCTGAGTTTGTCCAAGGTGACAAAACAAATTCTTTTCATTAATTGACTTCCTGCTTTTATCTGTTTCTTAAGCAATTCAAGCAAGACAACTTTCTTATGGCTTCCCAGTCTTTTGTGACCAAGTATGCCATAGAATGATTATTCTCAATCCTACGTAAACATTTGTATCACCCAGGAGACTTCAAAAGATAGTGGTTTCTGGTCCCATGCCCAGAAATTCTGAATAAATTAGTGTGGGGGGTGGTAAGTGGAGGACACTCAGATATTTTCAAAAAGCTTCCCTGGGTTATTCTAAAGTGCAGCCAGGCTGGAGAGACACTGACCTAAAATGTTACGGAGCTTCACATTTTAATTAGCCATGGTAAATTGGTTGCAATTGTAAAAATTAGCATGAAAATGTCTTTCTCTGCTACTTATGGTAATCAGATTTGACTGTGAAGATAAAGAGAAGAAAAGTGAATGAACCTAGCTATTGTTTATATAGTTCTATGATTAACATTTGCTTATGTCACCTCCAAATTCAGGGTAAAACCCAGGTAATGTGAGGAAACTGTATCATTTATTTAATAAATCCTGTGTAAACAATTAACATCAATACAGATTACAGAAATTTGGTGTTTCAGAAGAATTTAACCTAAGCATAAGTATTGAATTATGCATGTTAGTCATGAAACATTCATCAATAAAACATAACCTTCTGCATCCCTTTGTAAGGAATCTGACCAGTTTTCAAATTAGGCCATTGATGCACCTAGTACAACTATTTTGATGCTTTTAAAATGACATCTTTTTATATTTTGTAAGTAAGTTTCTTTAATTGTGAATCCATTCTTTACTTTTTCAAGTTTTAGCGTTTTAGTCTAAATTTCCCTCCTTCTTGTCTTTATGCAAAATCTATATTTACTTTTAAAATCTAATTAACAAGGATTTCTGCTTTATGAAGGATAACTTTTTCTGTACCTCATCCCATTTCCATTTCTCTTTGATTTTTAAATCAAGATTCAATCCAAGTCTTATTCATTGATGAGCTAAATAAACTGTTCTCTAGCAAAGAGGCTGCTTTCTAATTAACTGTAGGATATAATTAGTACATTCTTTGGGCCAGCAAGAATGGGATTTACCAGATGCCAGAATCTGACAATCTGAGCAGTATTAATGGTAAACAGGCAGAAGTGTGGGTAGGGGAGCGGGAATAAGGAAAGAGTACCCTTACTTCAGGGGAATGAGACTGTCAGAGTTGAAGTGCGAAAATTTTGACAAGTTAGGCGCTTGTACTATTAAATACGTTAAATCTTCAATTTTCAAAATGCGAGACCACTAGACCAAAAGGAACCATGGAGGATTCTGCATCAACAATAGTGTATTACAGCAATTAGTCCACGAAGTTCAGAGCTGCCATACATATAAAGCATCTTAGCTGAAAACCAGAATCTTGGCTCTACGTCAGAGCTTAATTTTCGATAAAAACCTACAGTTGGCTTCAGCATTTGTCTAGCACCAGGGTACCATGGACCCGTGATAAAATTATATTATTTCTTAATAACAAACCAGACCATGAGATGGTTTTCCTCATTTCCATGAAGTTCCAATTTATCTAATCTAATTTCAGACACATGTATGTGGGTCCAAATAAAGATCTAACAGCATTTTGAGCTATTTTTAAGACCCTCAAATAGAAAGCATCGTATTAGATTTTATCCTGAAATAAAAATACATTACTTATAAATAAAGCAAGTTTCATATTTTACTAAATCCTTTCATAAATCTCATGTGAACAGAAATGTGCTATGAAAAGGGGTATTGCAATTTTACATGAAAATAATCCCCAAGGCCCTTCAAACCCATTTTACTTGACCTTTTTATCCAAAATGAGGAAATGATAGCTACTATAATACTTTAAAAATATTCAGAGTTGCCTAGCACTCAAAGTAGAATGGTAATATCAATATGTCACAAAGCTTTATTAACTCTAGCTTTATTATTGTGGAATGTATGAAAATAAATTTACTTAATTCTCATCACAAAATTTATGAATTCTGGGTAATCAAAAGGCTTTGTCCATACATATATATAAATTTTAGTTAGGAGCCAGGAAATGCAGACAACTGTAGTTCCAATATTCTGCACAGCCAACTCTGGATTATTCAAATTGAAAGTTTTGGAAGTGATTCAACATAAAAAAAATGGTTGAAGGAACTGATAATGTTTATCTTCAAGAAGAAAGGCTTATAAGACTGTAATAGCTATCTTTGAATATTTGAAGGCCTTTCATATGGAGGGTTAATAAGGCAGAACTAAGAACAGTGGTGAAAGCTTAAAGAAAGGATTTCAGACTCAATGAAAATCCAGTCTAATCACTGTGGGGAGAAGACATAGACTGCTCGAATTTGTTTTCGTACTTTCTCCATTTACTAGCTGTGTGACCTTCAAAAAGCTACTTTACCTCTCTACGCCTCAGACATATAACCATAAAATGGGGCTGAAATTACTAGCAAGTAGGGTCTTCATGAGGACTCAAGGAGTTTTACTGTACAGTGCCCAGAAAATGTGCTTAGCACATGATCATCCCTCTGCAGGTATTACCAGGTTTTATTATACAATTTAATTCAATTATTTTAACTATGAAAAACTTCATCCCAGAGAATTTAAGGGATTGGCCAAAGATCACTCTTCACTTCCTACAATTGTCGTGTCCCTTTATCCTGTGTTTGGTGTTATGGCTTGACTTACATATCTCAAAATATATATGAGGTCCTTACCCTCAGTACCTATGAGTGTGTCTTTATCGGAAATAAAGACTTGGCAGATTTGTGTGGGCCCTAACTCAACTTGACTGGAGTCTTTATAAATAGAGGGAAATGTGGACAAAGACTCAGGAAGGGAGAACACCATGTAAAGACACAGAGACATAAAGAGAAAAATAGCATGTGACAATGGAGGAGGCAGAGATTGAAATGCGGCAGCTGTGAGCCAAGGATTGGCAAAAATTGTAGGCGACTACCAGAAGCTAATAAAAGGAAAGGAAAGATTCTTCCATGCAGAATTCAGAGGGAGCGTGGCCCTACATTCACCTTGATTTCACACTTCTAACACCCAGTACTGTGAGACAATAAATTTCTATTGTTTTCAGCCACCTAATTTGGGATACTTTATAATGGCAATCAGGGACAATTAACACAGGGGTGTTTAATGAACTCCTTGTCATAATAAGGAGTTGTATGGAGACTAATACATCCACTGGTCAAGAGTGCTATGGGCAGGAGCCCAACACTAGATGGGAAAGTAGACTAAATCTAGTCAATGCAATACATTTTTATCGAATGCCCTTAATTTGGGATGTAATGATAAAAAATCATTGGGTCTGACCTTTGTTATGTTGTAGTTTAAATGACTTCTAAGGTTCTCATAACTCTAAAATCTTTTTATTATTTTGTGGTAATTAAAGTGTATTAAATTGTGAAATTAAAATGTGAAAATCAAACCGTAGATAAATTTAATAATAAAACCATACTAGGAAGTGCTTAGTAAATTAGTCTGCTTATCAAGATAGAATTATTATCCTAAAATAAAATGCCAGGTTACTACAAATGCATCTGTAAACATGATATAACTTTTTTGTATCATACAAAGGCTCTTTCTGATAAATATCAATGATTATAAAATAACATCTGCAATAAATTAAATATTACTTAAGAATAAGATGTATAGTTTGCATCTATGCAGATGTATGGTTTTACTGTTTATCCTTGTTACATAAAAGACTTGTAGTTTAAAACTCTGTTACCTGGACAGTTGTACCTATAGTAATTGAGAAAAGTTTAGAATTTAAATTTTAGAAAATTTATCATTGTAGATTAGATATAATTTACCTTGCTCTATGTAAATTATTTTGTTTTTGAATTTTTAACATGGAAATTTAAAAATATATATAAAATTAGATAGAATAATGAAATCGATCCTCATGTACCCATAATCCAACTTGAACAATTACCAACATGGTAAAATATTTTAAATTGCAACTTTGATGATTCAAGGACTGTGAGGCCAGAGTCAGAATGATCAAAGTCATTTTAATAAGTTTGTTGACACTTGGGTATTCCCACACCCAGAACATTGACGGACTCATGGTAGACTCAGTATTTTTGAATTAATAATATTGCTGTTTCACAAGTGAGGTTTTTACTTGCTTGTTTATTTTATTTTATATTTATTTTGCTTTTTAAATTTTATTCTATTTTATTTTATGTTTTGCTTTGTAGAAAGTTAAGACAGATTATAGAAAACTACTATTGTGATTACAGTCAAAGTTCACTCACTTAGGATGCTCTTTTTTGTCTCAGCAAGGTAAAACATTGTCTTTTCTTTAGGCAGGCACCTACTCAAAGGAGGTTAACATGTAGTGGAACTTTTAAAAGGATCATTCTTTTAAAAATGCTCTCTCCTTCAAAAATTGTTCACTAACCCTAAAAAACGTATACATTTGAGGTCCTATGTTTAAAAATTTATTATTATACTGAATATTTTTCTCTATCATCAAAATTATTTTTCATGCTGCTTTGTTTTTCACTGTATAAACAGGCCATTTCCCTGTTATTGGCTATTCATGATCTTTTCAGGTTTTAGCTATTATATAGAACACTACTATGAAAGGCTTTATATAGAGATTTTAATTGCATTTCTGATTTTTTCCTTTCCTGGAAGTATAATTATGGGTCGATGACTACCAATAAGGCTCCTAAAGCATAATGCTAAATTTCTTTCCAGGAGGGTTCTTATATCCTTTTTTTCTACCTACCACAACTCCTCAATAGCAATAGGTATTATTTTTTTAAAAAATCTAATTTAAAGGAAAATGTGTATACTTTTTAATGTCAGAATACTAGTGAGGTAGAGCATTTTTAAATGTAAGTAGAACATTGTATTTATACTATGTACAAGGGGACTTCAAATAGTTTGTGGAAAAATGGAATTAGAAGATAAAAATAAAAAAAAATAAACTTTATTTCTTAACATGAGATCCATCAGGTGTAAGACAGTTTTGTACGAGCCATTTTAGTCCATCATTAAGAACTAAGGGTCCTGCGAATCTAACCATGTCAATGCAGTCTTTTTTACACTATTAACTGAAGACAAATGGGTTCCCTTTAAAGAATTTTTAAGATTCAGAAACTAGAAGCCAAATCAGGACTGTAAGGTGTATGACTAATGATTTCCCACTGAAACTCTTGCAACATTGCCTTTGTTTAATGAGAGACCTGAGCAGGAATGTTGTTATGGTGAAGGACTCCCTGGCTGAAGTGTTTTTTTTTGGGGGGGGGGCGGTTCTGTTAAATCTTTGGCTAATTTTGTCAAAAGACTCTTATAGTAAGCAGATGTTACCATTCTTTGACCCTCCACAAAGTCAACAAGCAAAAGGTCTTGAACATCCCCTGAAACTGTTGCCATGACCTCTGCTCTTGACAGGTCCTCTTTTGGCTTTGACTGGACCACTTCCATCTCTTGGGAACCATTGCTTTGATTGTGCTTCGTCTCCAGGATTGTACTGGTAAAGCCATGTTTCATCTTCTGTTACAATTCTTCAAAGAAATCCTTCAGGATCTTGATTCCACTTGTTTACAATTTCCATTGAAAGCTCTGCTCTTGTCTGTAGTTGATCTTGGCACAGCAATTTTGGCATCCATTGAGTGGAAAGTTTACTCAACGGCAATTTTTCCATCAGAATTGTGTAAGCTGAGCCAGTTGAGATGTCTAGGGTGCTGGGTACTGTTTCTGCTGTTAATCATTGGTCCTCTTCAATTTGGGCATTGACAAGATTAATTTTTTCTTAACAAATTGATCTGGATGGTCTGCTGCTGCAGGCTTCATTTTCACCACTGTCTCAACCCTTCTTAAAATGAGCTATCCATTTGTAAACTGTTGATTTCACTGGGGCATTGTCCCCATGAACTTTTCATAAAGCATCAATGATTTCACATTCTTCCACCCAAACTTCACCATAAATTCGATGTCTATTCTTGCTTTAATTTTAGCATAATTCACATTGCTCTGATGGGGTCTGTTTTCAAACTAATGTCTCATTCTTCTTAGTGTCTCAAACTTGATCCCGTTCAGACATGTTATAACAAGTTAGTGTGAGTTTATTTTGGTGCAGAAAAAATTGAAATCCATGCATAGTTTTTGCATAATATGCATTTTCCATGAACTTTTTGAAGACCTCTTTCAGTGCAATTCATTTTTAAAAAACATGTTTTTTAGTCTTTTGGCTGTTTTACTCTTGGGGTGCTTTTTAAAAAATAATTATTGAATAATTATTGATTTATGAATAACACATATACTAAAGATATTTACCCAGAGTTATTCAAGAGATATTTTTATGAGTAGAGAGTTTTGACTTTATCCTACGTATTTGCAAGTTATTAAATTGTCATCAAATTGCTATTCAGTTGAATTCTGTATTCAGGTGACCCTTTTCCCCCTGTATTAAGCAAAGCTCAATAATTCCCTGTAGTGGGTAGACACTAAGTTTCCTCCTCAATATCTGTACTCCCCTCCCTGCAAGTGTGGCAGCTGAGTGATTGGGTTCTGACTTCCACTCCTGGGGCAGCCCCAGATTGACTAACTCAATCACAGTAGTCCCATGCTCCTTGCCAGTGATTAATTAGTTCAGGAATCTAGATCTGAGCCATGAAGACATTGATCTGATCACAGGAATTGGTTCTGGAAAGAAAAGTCCAAGGTGAATTAATTTGTGCAAATGAGATGTGAGTTGGGGCTTCCTGGAGCAACCTGGAACTGCTTCCCGACTCTTAAGAGTGCCTTACAGAGAGACCAGTTTCTTTCCCCTGGATGCTGACATCCATGGATGTGAAGTCTGCAGCAATCGCAGCTGTTTAATACCATCTGAGGATAGATCCAGCACAGAGAAGAGGACAGAGCCAGAATTGTAGCGAGGAACTGAGATAGAGACTCAGAATTGTCATCCTCAGAATGTACCCTTCAGCTGGACTTCCAATTGCACGAGATAATCCATTCCTTGCATTTAAGTTTGAGCTGAATTTTCTGTTATTTACAAAGAAAGTCTCTTAAGTGATACTTATTAATATTATCTATTAATGAAATCCATATTTTTACCTATTATTGAAGGCCAGTCTTATCTCCTAATACTTCCTGATTTATTACCTGTATACTAGCCATGTTTCAACACTAACTCTGCCATGCTTTTTAAAATTTTAATTGACACATTATAATTGTACATGTTTATGAGGTATAACTATGCCATCATGTTTTTATTGTCTAAAATATTGTTCCTAAATTATAAGTTAGGGAAGCTTAGTTATTCTTGAAATTCCATTTTAAATCTTATTTCCTCTGTAAGGTAGTCCATGATTACTTCAGCTGGAATTAATCATATGCACCTTAACTTATTACATCATTCATCGTTTTATTTTTCTTATTTTTCAAAGCCTATTCATGTATATCATATGTCATGTGCCATCTCATAAAGTGTGTGGTCTGCCCTAACTTTTCTATAAGATTGTTAGTTATTTGAGGACAACATTGTATCTTTTTATTTTTACATTTTATACAATATTTAGCAACATATAATCTACATTTTATATCCTACCACTCAAGGATTTCCATAAATTTCTAAAAACTTTCGTATATGAGTTTAGCTTTTTTATTTTATTTGTGAAGGTAAGGGAAGAAGAAAGGTATTTCCTAAAACTAACCATCAAGTCAGTGGTTCTATTTTAAATATAATGTATAAACTGGAGGCTCAATCACTAACAAGACTAAATCTAAGACGGGAACTGTATCCATAATGCCTTGAACACTGTCCTGTTATATAGTCAGTTTTCAATAAATGTTATTTGAATTTCTGAATGGGGACTAATATCGATGAAAAAGTGGCAGAACTTTGAGATTGCCACTGAAATGATTATATTAGTTCAATGAGCAGATTTAAAAGAGTTTTGACTTTCTTAAAGAACAAAGTAAAACCTCCATGATTTAGAGCTGTAACTATTTTTGTGAGCTCTCTAGCCATGAAATAAATAATATTTAAAATTCCTACATGATGGAGTCACAGATTCTTTTAATGAAGTTCTGAGGAAGCAAGTAAAGATGTTAGTTTTTATTAGATAGCTTTTACATGCCAAGCACTGTGCAAGATGTGCATACATTATATTGAGATAACTGAATTTCTGAGAGCTGAATTGTTTGTCAAGGTCACATGACTAGTGGCTAGTAAGTAACAGAGGTGAGGTTGCAATGAAATTCTGTTGACCTAATGTAAGGAACTTGCTTCTTCCTCTGAGCAACCGCCAAGCAATCTGTGGTGAAGTCTGTTGTTTTGGATAGTTTCCCAAGGACAGAGAGAAGGGGCTTTGAGTATGCCAGGCCCCTCTTTCTAACATTTCAACTCCTCTCAATTTGTTAACTCATTCATTCAGTGAGTAGTTACCAGGAGGCCATCATGTGCTAGCTACTTAGCAGTGTGCTAAGCATCTGAATGAGTAATGTACCATGACTTCTCCGAAGGACCACAGGAGTAGCCAGTGAGTCAAACGTGTAAGCTGCTAAATTTAGGAAACCTGAAGTCTGTGATACCCTATTTCACTGTTACGGCGCTGTGATTATTTATCAAAACTACCCCTTTATACTTATTAATCATTCTTTCCTGTTCTCCACGATTTATTTATGTTGGTTACTGTCAAGTTTACATCTACAGCTCTGATCAGCTCCTGAACTCTGAACACTAGCAGCCTTCTCCATATTTCCACTTGGATGACTAATAGATAACATTTCTGAATTAGAACTCCTGAATCCTCATCTTCACAACCCCAAATATGCCCTTTCCTAGTCTTTTGTATCTCAGCAAATGGTAATCCTATTAATTTAGTTGCTCAGGCCAAACATAGAGACATCTTTGACTTCTCTCTTTCTTACATGTGTGCTACATCTAAGATGCAAATTATGTTGACTCTACCTTCAAATTATATTATAGTCTCCATCACCACAACACTAATCCAATCCTGGACTGAGACCAGAGCACCTGCATGTTTCCTGCTTCAACTCCTGATGCCTTGGTTTTTTCTCTAGACAGAGACCAAAGAAGTCCACTAAAGGAAAAGAAAAAAAAAAAAAAAAAAAGTCAGGCCAAATTACTTTTTAGCTCAAAACAATTTAACTGCTTTCTATTTCACTCAAAATATAATCTAAAATTCTTATCTTGCTTAAAAGGCCCTAATCTGACCTCATGTTACTATCTGATCTCATTTCCTCCACTCTTCCCTTGCTGTTTTGGCTCCAACAATTGGCCTCTTTGCTCATCCTTGAGCATCAACCTTGAACCTTTGTCTGTACAATTTGCCTGTAATAACTTACATGGATATCCATATGGCCCACTCGCTGGCTTCTCACAGGTCTCCGTGCAAAGATCAGCTGCTTAAACATTTCCATGACCACCCTGCCTAACATAGCACCTTCTGTCACTCCTGATCCACTTATTTTGTTTTCTTATTCTCCTTGGCAACTTTCATAACCTGGAGGGTATGTTTAAATTTAAAAAAAAAATTTTTTTTTCTGTATTCTCTTACAAAAATATAGAGACTGTGATGATTACTTTCATGTGCCAACTTGGCTAGACTACAGTACCTGATTATTCAGTTAAACATGAATCTAGGTATGAAGATATTTTGTAGATACAGTTAACATCTATAATTAATTGACTTTAAGTAAAGGAGACAATAACAATAACAACAACAACAACAACAACAACAACAACAATAATAATAATAATAATAATTTGGATGGGCCTCATTCAATCAATTGAAAGTTTTTAAGAGTAAAATAGGTTTCCCTTAGGAGAAAGAAACTCTGTCTGTGGGTTTCAGCTTTTCCTTTGGCATCTCCAGCCTGTCAGCCTACCATAAATAAATTATGTTTATGTCAATTTTATATTTATGTGTTTAAATAATATATAAATATTTTTTGTATAAATATATGTTTTTTAATTGAAACGTAGTTGATTATCCATATTTTGGAGGTACAGTGTTGACTATCAGTATTTGCGTACAGTATGTGATGATCAAATCAATATTATTAGTATGTTATTATTATGAATCATAATTATTCTTTGTGTTCTTAGCTGCTTTCCCCTCCCCCTTTCCTGCCTCTTGTAATCATAAGTCTGTTCTCTCCTTCTGAAAATTTTATTTATTATTGGAATGTTTCTTTCTCTTTTTTCCTTTCTTTCTTTCTTTCCTTCTTTGTTAGTTCCCACTGATGAGTGAAGACATGATATTTTTCTTTCTGTGCCTGGATTATTTCACTTAACATAATTTTCTCCAAGCTCATTCATGTTGCCGCTAATGGCAGACTTTCATTCTTTTTTATGGCAGGGTAGTATTCTACTGTGTATATACAACGCATTTTCCTTATCCAGTCATCTGTCAGTGGACGTTTAGGTTGATTCCGTATCTTGGCTATTGTAAATTGAGCTTCGATGAACATGGGAGAGCAGGTGTCTCTTTTGACATGATGATTTCCATTCCTTTGGGTATATACCCAGAAGAGGGATTGTTGGATTGTATGGTAGTTTTATCTGTAGTTGTTTGAAAACCCCCCATATCATTTTCCATAATGGATGTACTAATTTACAGTGCCACCAACAGTGTAGGAGGGTTCCCTTTCTCTACATCTTTGCCAGCATTTGTTATTCTCTGTCTTTTTGGTAATAGCCAGACTAGCTGGGGTGAGGTGATATCTCAATGTGGTTTTGATTTGCATTTTCCTGATGATTAGTAATATTGAACATTTGTTCATGTACCTCTCAGCCATGTATATGTCTTCCTTTTAAAAAGGTCTATTCAGTTTCTTTGCCCATTTTTTAATTGGGTTATTTATTTATTTATTTACAGTGAAGTTGTTTGAATTCCTTGTATATTCTGGATATTAATCCTTTGCTGGATGAATAGTTTGAAAATATTTTCTCCCCTTCTGGAAATTGTCTTTTCACTCTGTTGATTGTTTCCTTTGCTGTGCAGAAGCTTTTTAGTTTGACATAATTTCATTTGTTTATTTTTTCTTTTGTTGCTTGTGCTTTTGGGGTTTTATTCATAAAGTCTTTGCCCATTCTTATCCTGAAGTGTTTCTCCTATGTTTTCTTTTAGTGGTTTTATAGTTTCCATTCTTATATTTAAGTCTTTAATCGATTTCAAGTTGATTTTTGTATGTGGAGAGAGGTATAGATCTAGTTTCATTCTTCTGCATATGGATGTTCAATTTTCCCAGCACCATTTACTGAAGAGGCAATCTCTTCCCCAGTGTATAAATTTATATGTTTAAATTATATATAAATATCAATTACATAAAAATCAATTATATATATTATAATCAATTATAATTATATATTAGCATATCTATTTAAATCTCTCTCTGTGTGTGTGTGTGTGTGTGTGTGTGTATATACACATACATATATATATATGATCTTCTACTGTTTCTCTGGTAGAGTCCTGACTGATATGGGGACTATGCTGAATACTTCTGTTTGCCTCTTCGGATCCCTTCTTCACAAGTCACCATATGCTGTGCCCCAACATAGACCTTGCTGACTACATTGAGTAGCTCCTCTGCTTTCTGCCATCTAGTTGGACTTAGTTGATGGGAAACATTAGTAGGGAATTGAGAGGCAGGAGGGGGATAATTATTCACCCAATTCATTCCAGCTGGTTACTGCAAATTAGCAATGACCCTCTACTGAAGGCTGCATCTCTTGTCAGGCAGCCCTTTTCTGGCATCCACTCTCTCTTAGTTCCAGTAACTTCTCCATCCCATTGTCCCTTCAAACCTAGAGACACTAACTGCTTCCCACCATTACTAGCCTTAGAGTATTGTACTTTCCTTTGCTGGTTTCCCTAAAACCTGCTCATGTCTTTGCAAATAGAAGTTTAGGTATGTCATGTGTTTCCTGCTGGGACAGTAAGTAATATAGGAATTTTGTCTTCCTTTCTTTCTCTCTTTCTACTGTATCCCCAGCATCTAGAATCATAGGATTTCCATGAACATTTGCTGACTTGATGACCAAATGAGCATGCAGACTTCACTTTAGTCACCATCTCAGAGGTATCTCGTGCTATCTCAGTTCTTCATACCCCGCCCAGAACATTTCTCCTCTTTCCCTCTACTGTAGGTACACCCACTGAGGTCTAGTTTAATTTTGAACTTCTTCCAGGAAATATTCTCTATTATTATAGGCAGCAGGTTGATCTTTCATCTCTTCTGATTTCCCACTGAATGCAGAGTCAATCTATAAAGCAGAAATTAGTACTTTCTCATGCCTGGTCTTGCCCTGCTTGTTTTGTTCACAGTCTTGTTCTACCCTCCCAAGACGGCTGAACTTCCCTAAGGGCAATGACCAGTTTTCATTTGTTTATTTTATAAAATCTGAGTCGTGCTTACTGTTCATTCAATAATGGCTTAAAATGACACCCCTGGATATTATTTCTAAGGACATAGATTCCTTAAAATTTTCCCTAATGATTTTATCAAAGCAGTTCTTTCATCTTTTGTAGTGAGAATTTAAAAATCTATACACATCTTGAATATACAAATCTAAATTTTATTTTAGGATATAATGCTGCATTAAACATTTTTAGTAAGTCCCACTGAAATCTTACCTGTCATTGCATATCCTTCTGTAGTAATTAAACAACAAAACAAGGAGGAGGAATGAATAGAAGTTAATCAATTACACTGACTAATAGCAAGGATAAACTGCACCATCAGTCCTTTTCTGTGCAAACTATTGTTTTATGAACATAGGAGACTATATGGCCTGAAGCTTAGAGCAAAGGGCTGTGATCCAGGTTTCTGATTTGAACTGAGCTTCTAAATTTTGATGTGTTCCCAGAGAAGCCATTTAATCTTTTCTGTGCTTTCATCAGTCCTGCTAGATATCATGAATACCTCACAATGCAAGAATCTGTTATACAAAGAAAAGATTCTAAAACCTACTATGTCTGAGTTAACAAATTTTGTTTCATTAAACTTTTAGTACAACTAAAGCCTTTACAAGTTGACAGTTATACCATTAAAATGGTAGTGTCAAAATTTAACAGGTAAAGAAATTGGGTAGTCTTAAATGTAAGGTCACATTCATGTTGAGTAAATAAAACTAGAGAAAACACCCTTTTTGTTCTTGGGCCTAATTTTTTCCCCTGTGAATAATAAAATCGCTCCTCTTCCAAAATCATCAGAAGAACTAAGTGCTATGGGCTGAGCTGTTCTCTGTAATATGCTTTGAAGGAGAGCAAATGTACTTTGTCGATTAGTTATTGCCTCTTTCCTTTTAAAAATATCAACTTGGGCTGATTAGAAAGCTAGAGAAAAGGAACTTTAACAGAAAGATGGGGACATTAAAACCAATATTGTAGACAACCAAATGGAAGACATTAGAACGCATTATTGATTGCTCAACCTGGAAAAATATGGTAATTACTCTGCGAACAGTGGGAAAAATGGACTGAATCATCTACTGTATCTCCTCATGTTCTGTGATCTCGTCTAACTCTCTCAGGGTAATAAAGATGTGAATGGTATTCTCAGATGAACTTGGAAGTATCCCTATCTATATGGTGCTTGAATCACCAAAGCTTTCAGAAAACTGCACACAAATTCTCTACCTCAGCTACATAGATTCCAACCTTAACACACCTGGCTTCTTACCTTATAATGTAATGTACTTCTAAGTTGCAACTAGTAAAAATCTGGATGTTGCTTTTGAATATCAATATAACTTCTTGAAAGCCATGTACTTAAGTAAGTTATATTCCTACCTGACATTCCAATATGATACCCACATGTTCCCATCTATGCTATTACTTTCTCCCTGATGGTAAACAATATAATTTTAAAATTTTCTGAAAAAATTCTGTGTATTCCTGAACACTACAGTTATATTTCAAGGGTCTGAAATGTCTTTCTGAAGATCTCAGATAATTATCCAATTAGGCATTATTCTGCTAAATGGGTATACCACAAACATATATTGATATTTAGATATTTCTACTTGTAAAAGTTTTAAGATTTCCAAAGGAGACACTATCAAGTGCCAGACTTTAATACAAATTTCCCCTGTAGTTCCTTCTACAGAAAGAAATCTTGGTTGATCACATGTTGTTAACAGCACATTTTTCTATATGAAGAGGAAACACTAAATAGTTGGGAACTAATTTATATTGGAAGCAACAGGGAGTGCATCTTCCTGGGATTAAAAAAAAAAAAAAAAAGCATTACTTAAACTTTAGTAAGAGAGATCACCAATTCACTTTACTTCTAGAGCTATCCAAAAGACAATATCTAGCTTGAGAGGGAGAATGACTTTGGAATCAAAGTTAAGAAAAGAGAAGATGAAGAAAACTAATAAAGTCCCGTAATCTTGACAGGTCCACAGAGTGATACGAAACATTCTCCTGAGCTGTAGGGCTTTTAGCCTGACAGCCCTGATATCTCATCCTTCCTGAGTACACACATCTTAATTGGAAATGTGGCATTTTATGCATACACACGCATGCAGCCAACATAAAAGGGCAATCCACGTCTTAGAGACGATTCATCTTACAGAGATAATATGCATGGGGAAGGAGTTGAGCAAAATCACATCACAAATCCCCTTTTTGTAGTTCTGTAAGTGAAAAAGAAAACCCCAAATACTGTCCACTGAGACTGAAGAATTACATCCCCTCTCCCATTGCTTACCTTTAAATGCCTACCACTTTACTAAATAAACAAATATACTTCTGAGAAAAATAAAAATTAATTTTGTTTATTATAAAACGGTTCTTACGGATGAACATACCCTGTAATGTTTTTTCAGTAAAGCACTTAATACTTTTTGTTTGGAGCACGTTAATTCAACATAAGTGTGTTCCTAGTCCTTTCCCATACTTTTTTTGTACAGAGAAAGATGCAGCGGGTTGTGAAAGAACAGAACCGACATCCTACCTCCATGACTTTGTTCATTGTCCTGAAATGGCATCTTTGCTTCCATCCATGAAAGTTGCTGGGGAGCATTGCAGGGTGGGTGGCCAAAGGTGGGGGGTAAGCCTTGTCATTTCAATAGCATCTGCTGGTACAAATGTAGTCCTTGCAAAAACCTGTAGTAATTTAACTTTTATCTAAGCTACATTGCCCCAAACATCAGGGCCAATTATGGTAGGAGGAATGAAGCTTTTGGTTGTAATTCATGCCTGTTCCAATGGCCTTTCTCTCAACACCAGTGCTGCCACCCAGTTATTCACTTTATGTAATTTGAGAATCATTTCATTGTGTAAGACTTATTACCAATTGAAATGAAGATGTTCCCTAGAAGTAGAATACTTTTAAGAAGTATGATTTTAGTATTCTCTTCTGGGTTCTGGCCATGAATGTTGCTTTATGAGAAAAGAAAAGGTGGGAGTTAAAAAAAATTACTATTACAAAAGCAAAATTATGAACTATCTGGATAAAGTTTAGTATCATAGGCAAACAATTATCCAAATACCACAGAAAAAAAATGTTTCAGACAAATTAGCATTTCTGCTTTTGTCTGAATATCTGGAAAATTGTGTCATACTCTAGCCAGAATTAATCACTAGAAACATAGTCATCCTGAATTTTCATGATTACTTTCACTACACTAATTGCTTGACAAATGTCAGCATCAATCTGGCTTATATGCTGACTTTCTACTCTTATGTACCACTCTTCCTTTGTTATATTTATTTTTAGACATGCTCATTTAGATCTGCAAGTAACTTAATTCATTCCAAAAATTATACTCCTGAGATTCTCTTCCCTGAGCTTTCTAAAAGGTCTTCTTTCTGCTAATTCAATCTCCCCAAAGCATTTTCACAATCAACAAGTATGAATCATGCGATAACATTTGGCTAAATCTAATAATCTACATTTTCTCAGTCTTGGATATCATTCACCTGGAATTACCCTATTGCAATGGACTTTTGTAATTCTTACAGAACCAGATAACCAGATTATGTGAATTAAAGTTGGAAGGCAGAGGCCATGTGTTGTGAGAAACAGAACTTGGCTATCTAGGAGATAACATGTTAGAGGTTGATTATACTGAGGGTCTCTGTAAACATTTATAAAATGAGGAAATACTAATTACCCACCTTGTGTATTATGTGATGAAGTTGGAAAGGTCCTGATCTTGGGATACTTGCATGTAGTATTCTTTCCTAGTGAGTTTTTCCTTATGGCAATTTCTCCCAGACGTTATTTTAAAATATCATAACTTACTGTGAGCACAGACTAGTTTTTAGAAGCCAACAAACATAATCTTTCTGTTAAATCATTATCCTTATCCTCACTTATCTTTATTTATTAAAAAAGCTGTTCTTTTCTAGAATCTTTTGTTCCAAAAATGTACAGCAGTTCACACTGTTAGACTTAAATATTTAATAGTCACATATTTAATGGGAGGAAATGAAATAACATGAATAAAGATAGTGCTATGGTCAATCACAAAATACCAAAACGAGTAACCTGGATTTTGGTTTGGAATTACATCTTTCATTTTTGAAGGGTGAACAATGACAGCTTAAAGAAAACATTATCTTTTACTGCTTGAACTCTGCTTTCTGGGATTTTGTTGAGGCTGTGGTTTTTTTGTGTTGATAAAGCTTGATCTGGGCTTTGTATTGAAAAGTTTCATCTATAAAGAAATGCAGGAAACAACAATTCAAAGATAAAAGTTCAAAATATTTCAGTAAAGAACAGTGCGTTTGCTAGGAACAAGCAACAAACGAAGGTGGTGTGTATTTTCAGAAATATGATTTACTCATCCACTCAGCATTAGACATTTTCTGTATACCATGCACTATGTAGGCAGTGGGGATAAAAAAAATTAACAAAAATAGGCTTCTGCCCTTATGGAGTTCAGACTTTAACGCAGTGTTCTTGGAAGGGTGGGTTCTTTGCATTAGACCTCCCTGGGATGCTTGCTAAAATTCTTACTTATTTGTAGGAGCTAAAAATAAATTAATAAATACACAAATAAACCGGGGGGTGGGGGGAAGAAGACACAACAATTACAATTCCTGGAAGCTGATACAACAATCAAACAGATAGGTTGTCGGGAGGGATGGGGGGGAGTGGGAGGGAGATTTCGGTAATGGGCCACAATAATCAACCACACTGTATACTGACAAAATGAAATAAAATTAAATATAAATAAAAATGCAGGTTTCTGGCTCCCCATCTGTATTTAAATCTGCAACAATAAAGCCCTGAAATAGGCACCTTTGATACATTTTAACAAACTCCCTTGGCAATTCTTGTGTGCTCCAAATTAAAGAATGTATTGAAGAGACCTGGAATACTGCTCAGGCAGAGGTCAGAAGTGCAGTCCACAATCCAAATGACTAGGATGATTTTATGAGCCTAACTGCTTTTCTCTGCGTTAAATTTTTATTCCATAAAATGAAGGTATGTTAGGCTGTTTCTGCTGCTTATAACAGAATACCTGAAACTGGGTAATTTATAAAGAAATAGAATTAATTTCTTCCACTTTGGAGGTTGGAGAGTGCAAAGTCCAGGGAATGCCTCTGTGGAGGGTTTCTGAGTGGTGACTCTCCACAGAGACTCAGGGTATCACATGGCGGATGGCTGAGCAACAGAGCAAGAGTAACCTCCTCTCTCACTTTCCTTTTAAAACCATCAGAACCACATTCATTACTCCACGAATGGATTAATCCACTCACAAGAGCATAGTTCTCACAATCCAACCACCTCTTTAAGACCCCACTTTTCAATTACCATAATAGGATTTCCCACCCTTTTAACACTGTCACCGTGGGGATTAAGCTTTGAATACATGAAACTTTGGGGAACACGCCCAACCCATATCAGAGGATAAAGGAACTAACTTAGACAATATCTAAGGTTCCTTTTGCAGCACAGGCTCCTCACAGGTAAGGGTTGCTGTTTTGCTCTGGCACTCAATGCTGGGTACTATAGTGCCCAGTTTCTCCCCTTTCTGGCAGTGTTATATCTACCTGTTATTACCTCTGGGAAGAGATGATACAGCAAAAATGCAAAGAGAGAATGAAATGAACCAGGTGATGTTTGAGTTTCAGAAGCCAACATCCCAGCAAAAGACACTAGATTCAGAGAATATACAAGGACTCAGAGCCACTTTTTCCTGGAACTCCCTAAATCAGATGAAGATTTCATGGGATCATGGGAGACAGACAAAATTACTCAGATTAAAGAACAGGGTCAAATGAGATACATTTAGTTATAGGAAAATAAGTTTCATGAATCCAGCATTTGTATCCTGGGATTCATGTCTCACTGCATATTACAAACATATTTGCTTGCAAATTCCTACTCATCCTTCTAGACTCGTATTAAGAGTTTACCTTTTATGAAGACAGTGCTACATAGAGGAGTTCATGTAATATCTTAAATGCGTATCTTTTCTTATGGTTGGAACTGATAAAAAGGTGAAACTTAGAGAATCTCAGGAAGTAAGTGGCTAGTCAGTCTGTATCTTTCTGAAGCAGCAATCGTCTCCATGGGCTTTCTGGTAGGAATCTGTTAAGTGTAGATATTCTGTCTTGTTGATAGAAAGACAACCCATTCTCTTAACAATTTAGGCATTTACGTGGTAAGGCTGATATTTAATAAAATAATTAGAGCTAAACTAGTGTTTCTTATCTGTGGAGGTCTGCTGTAGTAGTACCTCCAGCAGGGCCAAGACTTTTCTGAAAGAGCCTTTTTAAAGAAGCACACATGCTCTAACACACATAAGTCCCAGTGCTTCCTAACATTAAGAATGGACCAGATGAATTTAGCTAAAGAGACCGAGGTACTGCAGGTTAGCAGAAGGCTGCCTTCAGCAATACCATGACTTTGATAAAATATTTCATTATTCGCCATGATTATGTCATTCATTAGTCTACGAATCAGCCTTTTCATTCATAAATTCAGTGTGTAGTAAATTTGTTCATGCTCACATTTTTACATAAAAGTTCACGTAATTTGTTCTCAAGCATTTTTTAAAAAAAATTAAATCTGTATGTCATTCCTACACCCACTAAGTTTTATTCTGAATATTGGAATAATGATGCGACATTCATAGGTTTATTGAGTTGGAGAATAGTGAAAATGAGTTTATTCTTTTCTTTTAGCCACTAAGGAAGAAGTTCAATAAATTCAGCTACAACAAAAATCCTAGTCATAGAAATTTAGACAGGTAAAAATATACAGAAAATATTTCAATATAATTCTTAAAAACCGCCCAATATTTAAACTGAAAATACTGATCGGCAAGCAAAAATAAAAGCGTGTTTTGATAAAAACAAGATTTCTTGGGATAGAGGGTTAAAAGACACATAGAATCATCCATGAAAATGTATAAATCATTTTATTAAACAAATACTAGTGGTACTTAATGGCTCTGTACTAGTTATTATAACAAGCTCTTATTTTATTCCTCAAGCTTATGCCTGCCCTAATACTAGTATTTTTTTTCCTTTTAAATAGGTTTTATTTCTTTGGAGAAGTTTTAAGTTCTCAACAAAATGGAGCAGAAAGAACAGAGTTACCTGCTCCCCCACAGGCACAGCCTTCACTGCTTTTAATATCCTATTCCAGACTGGTACATTCGTTACAATGGATGGACCTAAATTGACACATGATTATCACACAAAATCCATAGTTTACATCAGTTTAGTCTTGGTGTGTGTATTCTATGGGTTTTGTAAATGTACAATGACATTTATCTACCATTATATTATCACACAGAACACTTTCAATGCCCTAAAATAATCTGTGCTCCATCTATTCCTCTCCCCAATACCCTAATAGCTATCAAACAGTAATAACTTCTATTGTCTTTATAGTTTTTCCTTTTCTAGAATGTCATTTGGCTGGATTCATACAGTATGTAGCCTTTGTCTATTGGCTTCTTTCACTTAGTAATGTGCATTTATGCTTCCTCCGTGCCTATTTATGGCTTGAAAGCTCATTTCTTTCTTAGTGCTGAGTAATATTCCATTGTCTGGATGTACCACAGTTTATTTATCCACCTTCCTTCTGAAGAACATCTTGGCTGCTTCCAGGTTTTGACAATTATAAATCAAGACAGTATAAACATCAAAGTGAAGGTTTTTGTATGGACATAGTTTTTCATCTCCTTTGGATAAATAGGAGTAGGGTTTCTGGATTATATGATGAGAGTAAGTTCAATTTTGTAAGAAACTGCCAAACTGTCTTCCAAAGTGGTTGTACCATTTTGCATTTCCACCAGCAATAAATGACAATTTTTGTTCCTCCATGTTCTTGCTAGCATTTGATATTGTCAGTTTTCTGGATCTTGGCCATTCTCATAGGTGCGTAGTGGTATCATATTGTTGTTTTAATTTGCATTTCTCTAAAGACGTATGATATGGAGAATGATTTATATACTTATTTACCATGTCATTGTATATTTTCTCTAGTGAGGTGTATGTTCAGACCGTTTGCCCATTTTTTAATCAGGTTGTTTATTTTCTTATTGTTAAGTTTTAAGAGTTCTTTGTATATTTTGGATAGCAGTCCTTTGTCAGATATGTGTCTTGCAAATATTTTCTCCTAGTCTGTGGCTTGTCATTTCATTCTCTTGACAGTGTCTTTCACAGAGCAGAAGTTTTTAATTTTGATGAAGTCTACCTTACAATTCTTTTGTTCATGGGTCGTGCCTTTGGTGTTATACCTAAAAATGTCATAGCCATACCCAAGGTCATCTAGCTTTTCTCCTATGTTATCTTCTAGATTTGTGTTTTACATTTAGGTCTACAATTCATTTTTAATACCACACTGTCTTGATTAACATAGGGGAATATTTTTAAGTAAAAGGAAAAAGGTAGGGGAACACAGTAAGGCAAAGGTTTCTTCTGAAGCAGAAACTTTCACAAGGATTCTCAAGTGTTAATATGTAGTCGAAATTATAGATGTGTGTGTAAATACCTGAATGGTTTGTTTGTTTGTTTGTTTTTAAACATAAAAAACAAGAAATTTAGTGGTCCCTTCTCTCCCATACCCGAATTCTATGGAGGACACTTGTCTATACTTGCTGGCTTCCAATTCAGCTCTTTTCACTCTTTCTTGCTATCCCAGCACTTTATTTAAGAAAACCGCAAAACAGAAAAGCTGGAAAAATAGTATAATTAATGACCATATAGCCTTCACTTAGAGTCACCAATTTTTACCATTTGCTACATTTGCTTGCTTGCTCTTTCTCTCTCTCTCCACTTCTACTAGTCCAAGTCTGGTGTGGGAAGGATGATCAAATTTCCTGTGAGGATGGGAATCTGGGGCATCAAGACCTCAGGGTTTTGTGTAGTTTTAAGTATAATCATGGGCAAAGTGATTGTTTAGAGATTTCTACTGAGATGGAAGACGAGGAGACTTTCAGAGTGTTGACAGCTCCTTTTTGGCTCAGAATGATCCATGTGCCTAAAGAGAAAGGAACCAGAATTTAAACTACAGCCCAGATGAGTGTGTAAATGATTGGTGGTTTTCCACATTTCTGAGAGTAGTATGGACATTTCAAAAAAACAGCTGATTGAAGAATCCAATTGATCATGAACAAGATGGCTGGAGTAATCATCTAGGACTGAAGAAAAAAGGCAAACAAGGATTCCTCAAAGAAGAAGGGAACACCTTATACTGACTGAGATTCAGAGGATAGGAACCCAAAGAGAAGTTAATTTTAGGTACAGGAACATAAATTTATATTAATAGATCAAGGGAGTTTATGGGCTGAGGTTTCTATAGGAATGAAAGTATCAATTCTTTAGTGGAAGTAGATAAAAGTCTTTTAAATTGATGGTCAAACATTGTAATAACAAGGAAACTTTTAAAAGAATCATGTCTCAAAATCTCACTACTCTGTTCTGATTCATATTCCCAAATTGTTTCCAGTTCTCAAAGATATACACACATAATTTGACAAGCATGTAAACATTGGGCGGATGCTGCATTGAAATCTGATTTTTATCTTAACTTTATTTTGTAAACATTCTCATGATGCACAGTCTTCAGACTTATATTTTAATCATTATGTACCAGTCTGTCACATATCAAAATCTGCTTAATCACATTTTCCAATTTTTATATGAATGGAATACATATTTTTTTGCTGTAACAAAGAATGTTGCATGAGATATTTAGGGCCCTATAACATCCACATGGTTTATCTTTTATTCTTTGCCTTTAGTACTTATCTTTAGCTTAAATTCCCAGGAAAGACATTAATGTATCAACGTATATGAACATTCTCCTACTTTTGAATGACTAATATTATGGTTACTGATTTGCAAAATACTTGGTTCTATTTGTTGTCATTAATATTGTTTGAGTAGTTATATTTCACTAAAAAAATGTTAATAGTAGGTATTATTTTAAATATTTGTGTATTAAGTGAAAATCTTTAAACTTTGAAGAAACTGCTTAAAATCATGTTACACAAAGACATCAGTATGGATAATCATAGAGTAAAAAGAAGGCCAAAGCTGAGAGAGCACTAGGAGAACAACATTTTAAGATAAGGAAAAAGATTAAGGCAAAACAAACAAAAAAATGAGTTCAGAAGTACTAATTGGTTTCCTAGATGGCAGGATAGAATACTTGCAGTTCCTAGTGAAGATTTGTGTTGACTTTTGGAAACAAGTGTTTGTCTTTAACTCAAATATCATTTGACTCTTTGGTCTGTGGAAACAGAAGCAAAATTCGGTTATCATTTTCTATTTTTAGGAGAAATGGTTTATCTTGATTAGTATTTCTCAAAAGAAATAACCTAATAAATGAGATAAAACGACACCTCCCTCTTCCTTTCCCCCAAATTCCTCACTTGGAAAATGACTAATGATGACAAAAATATTACAAATAAATATTATATATATACATATGACATGTATGTATTGTACACACAAAAATATATATGAGGGGGTCTTCAAAAAGCTCATGGAAATTTGTATTTTTTAAATTCCATTTTCCACAAACTTTTTGTAGTACTTTCACAGAAGTTTTTAAAATTTCCCAATCTTGCATGTCAGTTGATATTGACTTGTTTTTCTGTAATCAAAATTTCTACTTGAAGTGACATCACTCCATCACCACATTAGAACATTTCTTAGATTAAGAGTATAAAATTTGTGGACTTTGTCAGTCTATTTAATGAATTAGTGATTCAAAAGGAGATTGTACAGGAAGAAATCAATACTACTGTTGATCATTACTTGATTTTTAGTCATAAACTAAAAAGGGACACTTTTATTGATGTGGATGCTTCCAAAATTTCTGTGTGATAAATTGTTTGCACTGTTAACAGCACTTCGAAAGTAAACACCTTCAGATTAGACTTACTAAATAAATCACAGTTCTATAAATAAAAGCTCAAATATTTCATTTCTCTAATTTTGGTCCATGTCTGTTGGTTAATAAAGGAAAGAGATCTTACTGCCAAGTGGCTGGTAAGTTTTTATAGCACTGTTATGGGTTGAATGTATCTCCCAAAGTTTCATGTATTTGAAACTTAATCACCACTGTGACAGAGTTAAGAGGGTGGGAAATTCTATTATGGTAATTGAAAGGTGGGCCCTTTAAGAGGTGATTAGATTATGAGGACCATGCCCTAGTGAATGGATTGATCAAACTCATGGAGTAATAATTTGATAGTTTGATGGGTGGAAATGAATGTGATTCTGACAGCTTTTTAAAAAGAGCAAGGGAGAAGGTTAGCTCTCTTATTAAAAGCATTTGTCATGAGACACCCTGCATTGCTGTGGAGTCACCACCAAGAAAGTCCTTACCAGATGTATTCCCTGGGCTTTGTACTTCTCAGCCTCTGAAACTGTAAGAAATAAATTTCATTTCTTTATACTTTACCCAGTTCCAGGTATTTTGTTATAATCAACATAGATGGACTAATACAAGCATCTTAGAGAATCAAGAAGTTTGATATGCCAAGCTCACACCACTTTCTGGCAATAACTCAGTGAGGGAGACCAGAAAGGCAGGTGTATGCCTGGTACAATTGAGGAGAACCACGAATAACCCAGAGCCCATCCTTTGAATGTTTATCTTATGCTCTCATTTTGAACAGCAAAATCCAACGGAATAACTGCCAGACATACTACCCAGTCTCCTGATTTTTTCTTCCTCCTTAGGAGGAGAGAACCAAGTGTCTTCTTTGAGCTACTGGCCCACATTATAAAAGTAAAACATAAGTAAAGCTATTCCAGCTTAAAATCGTTGTTGGCCACTGATGTGGACTGATTGAATTGTATTCCCCAAATTTTATATATTATACTCTTAATCCCCATTGTAACTGCTGAGGATGGAAAATCTCATTATGGTAATTGAAAGTTGGGGCCTTGAAGAGGTGATTAGATTGCAGGACTGTGCCTAGTGAATGGATTAAAAATGGTGATCATGGGCATGGTTTGGAGGGCTTCAAAAAGAAAGTGAATGAGGAGGTTAGTTTCTCTGCTCTCTTGCTCAACCATTTTCACAATGTGATACTCTGCCATCACTGTCATCACCATCAAGGCTCTCACCAGATGTGTCCCTTGGACTTTGGATTTCCCAGCCTCTGCACTGTAAGCAATATATTTTGTTTTCTTACAAATTACCCAGTTCTGCGTATTTTGCTATAAGCAACAGAGAGGGATTAATACAGAGACTTGGTACAGAGAAGTTGGATGGTACTTATAACAAATACTTGAAAATGTGGAAGTGGCTTTGGAACTTGGTGTTGAGGAGAGGCTGTATGAATTTGGAGAAACAGATTAGAAAAAGCCTACATACTGCTGAAAGTTTAGAAGACAAGAAAACCAAGGAATGTTTGGAGATTTTTAGAGACTGGCTGAAGGGTGGTGAGAAAAATGTTGATAGAAATATGGACACTAAAGTCCATTCTGAAAAGATCTCAGATGTAAATGTAAAGGGACTTATTGGAAACAGGGACAAAGATCAACCTTGCTATGAACTGGCAAGGAACTTGGCCAAATTCTGTCTATGCTATAGGCCTTGTGGAAGTTGAAACTTAAGAATTGTGAACCAGAATATTTGGTGGAAGAAATTTTTAAGCATCAAAACATTTAGGAAGCTACATGGTTACTTCTAACAGCCTACTCTGAGTATGACAGCAAAGGCATGACATAAAGCCAGAATTTAAAAGGAAAGCAGAATGTAAAGATTTAGAAAATTTGTACCCTGGCCATGCGGTAGAGAAGAACAGAATATTTTCAGAAGAAAAATGCAATGGTGCTAAGAAGATTGGTACAAAAGAAAGGGATTATGAAGAGAAGGGAAAAAAGGCCTGGAAGGCATTGCAGAAGCATCAGGGGCCAACCCTTCCATTTCAGGCGCAAAGGACTAGGGAAACAAAATTTTGGGGGAATAGGCCTGAGATGCCCTCCATAGGCTCGCTGCCCAGGGCCATCTTGGAAAGCTGCTTCTAGCACCAGCACCCCAGCTGCTTTGACTGCTCCAGCCATGGCTAAATTGGTTCCAAGTGTGGTTAGACCTGCAGCTTTGGAAGATATAAGCTGGAAGCCTTGGCAGCATCTGTGTGATGTCTTCAGGCTGGCATTGCCAGAGCTGTGGAGGCTTGGTAGCCTCCACCCCGATTTCAAAGGATGTATGGAAAAGCCTGGGGGCCCAGGAAGAGATCTGTCACAGGCGCAGACTCACCACAGACAGCCTTTGCTAGAGCAATTCCAAGTGCAAAGTGGGATCAGATTTGCAGCAGAAAAACCACAACAGCATCATGCCTAGTGGAGCTGTGAGAATAGGACAGACATGGAGACCTCAGAATTGTAGAGCTACCAGAGTGGAATAACAGTCTGGAAGATCTGAAGCATGGCCTCAGAATTGGAAAGCTATAGGAGTGGAGCTGCTGGAAGACATGGGGACCCAACCCCTGCACCAACATGCAGAAGACCTCAAACATGGAGTCAAGGTATATGATTCGCTAGCTTTGAGATTCAATGCCTGCCCTGCTGGGTTTTGGACTTGTTTAGGACACGTTACTCCTTTCTTATGACCTGTTTCTCCCTTTTTTGAATGAGAATACATACCCTATGTTGGTCCCACCATTGTATCTTGGAAGTAGATCACTTCTTTTTGATTTCACAGAAGGGAATTTGAACTTTGGACTTTTGAGTTTAAATGAGTTAAGACTTTGGGGACAAAATGAATGTATTTACCTGTGAGAAGGACATGAACTTTGGGGCCAGGGGCAGAATGCTGTGGATTGATTGAATTGTGTCCCCCAAATTTCATGTATTAGAAGCTGAATTCCCATTGTAACTGCTGAGGGTGGGAAATCCTATTATCGTAATTGAAAGGTGGGGCCTTGAAGATGTGATTAGATTGAGGACCATGCCTAGT
Source organism: Cynocephalus volans (assembly GCF_027409185.1). Taxonomy (NCBI): domain Eukaryota; kingdom Metazoa; phylum Chordata; class Mammalia; order Dermoptera; family Cynocephalidae; genus Cynocephalus; species Cynocephalus volans. Next base: position 19,469,676 of record NC_084466.1, read on the forward strand.
GAACGGATTAAAAATGGTGATCATGGGCATGTTTTGGAGGGCTTCAAAAAGAGAGTGAATGAGGAGGTTAGTCTCTCTGCTCTCTTGTTTAACCATTTTCACAATGTGACACTCTGTCACATCACTATCATTACCACCAACGCTCTCACCAGATGTGTCCCTTGGACTTTGGAATTCCCAGCCTCTGAACCGTAAGCAAAAAAATTCATTTTCTTTATAAATCACCCAGTTTCAGGTATATTTATTATAAGCAACAGAAATGGACTAATACAGCCACATCATAACCCATGTGATTATGGAAACAAGAGTAAAATCCAGTTGGATGCTTTTTTATATTTCAAGAAAAATATTTTTTCTTTGGTAATATTTCCCAAAATAAGAAATTTGAAAACAAACAAACAAACGGTATCCCTCAATTCCTCACACTAAAACCTGTGATACTAATAAATATAAGAATAATTATTTTTGAATATACATAGGCAAATATATGCATAGATTGATATGTGCTGCTACATAACCCATGACCTGTTTTACTTACTCACCAGGACAAAATAAATTAAATTTGTATAACATTTTTTTTTTCTGACAAAATAGCAACATTAAGCTGCACTGCTTTTAACAATCTTATTCATATAAATAACCCCTGTTAGATGATATTTTATTCTGCAGCTCTATATTATGGGAACTAAGGAAGAGGATATTTCAGTTTGCTCTTGGTACATGACAAACCACCTCAAACATTAGGGGCTTAAAACAACAGCTTTTCTCACACATTTCTGCACATCAGTCTGATCTGGGTCAGCTTGGTAGGGCATGCATGAACTAGGAGGTCCATACTCACATGTCTGCAACTTTAGTTGGTACATCAGGGGTGGCATGCCTTGCTCACATGGTCTGTCATTCCAGAAGAGGCCAGTCTGGGCCAGTTCATATAGTGATGAGGGTTCCCAGCAGAAAAGAAAGAGCGAGCTCCAAGGTACAAGCAAGAGTCATATTCTGCTTAAATCCGCTTTGTTATGGCCTCACTAACCATAGTAAGTCATATGGCCAGGCCTAGACTCAAATGGCAGAGAAATAGACTCCATCTCTGGAAAGTAATGAATGAAAAATATTGTGGGTGTTTTTCTACAGTTTGGTTCATTTTTAAAAAATCGATTACAAACAGATGTTGGAAGGGAAACAAAGAGCTGAAAAGCTACACTTCAACTTTTCTTTTTCTTAAATATTTAGGCTTTTCTGTGAATGGAACTGACGTGGCTTTGGGCTAGGACAAAAGAGTGCGAAGATTCTCTGGGTTGCAGCTGTAAACAGAGATTCCTGAGAATCTATGATTCAGTGAAGACCAGGGAGTCAGCTCCTGAATAAAAGATTTAAATTACTACAGTTAAGAAGAGACGTGTCTGCTCCACTTAATGCCACCATATGGAAATTACATCTTCCACAACATAAAGTTTCCCTTGGTAGGCAACATCAAGCTAGATCTCTAATGGATTCTCAGAGGCCCTTGCTGCAAACCCCAGGATCTTACATCTTCCATTTTTTCCCTGCTGCTCAGTACACCATCAAAATAGCCCAGCGCTGCTAAACTCATGACTAACCTGGCTGCACAGATCAGGAGATGAACAGGAATGCTTCTGCAATGGCCAGCTCTTCATAGGAAGGGGGTGAAGAAGAGCTGTAGGGTGGCCAGTGTATTAGTCTGTTTCTGTTGCTTATAACTGAATATGTAAAACTGGGTAGTTTGTAAAGAAATAGAATGTATTTCTTATAGTTTTGGAAGCTGGAAATTCCATGGTCCATGGGACGCATGTGGTGAGAGCCACCTTCTTGATGGGGACTCTCTACAGAGTCCTGTGGCAACCAGGGTGTCACACGGCGAGAATGGCATGAACAAGAGCTCTCCCATGTGCTCTCTTTGTAAAGCCACCAACCCACACTCATGATAACTCATTACCATCAACCCATTATTCAGTGAAGGGATTGATCCATTTACAAGGGTACAGTTCTCAAGAGCCAATCACCTCTCAAAGGCCAACTTTCAAATATCGTAATCAGGTTTCCCACCCTCTTAACACTGTTATAGTGGGAATCAAGTTTCCAATACATGAACTTCTGGGAGACACATTTGAGCCATAGCTGCCAGTGAGTGTTCTGTATCAGAAAGCCTCTCCACTACTCAGCCTTCCCTTGGCCAGACTGTGGTGAGAATTGTAAGGTAGAGAAGGAAGGTGTGTAGGATTCAAGATTTTTTGTGCATCAATACATCTACACAAGATACATAAACGTTTGCTCTATAAGCATGCTTTACAGGTAGGGACAAAAAATATGCTTCTCATTTCTATCCAGAAGTCATACTGGATTGGCTAGGGTGGAAATTGGATAGAAAAGAGTATAAGAAGAAATCCAACTTTAGGGCTTTAGGTGTGGAAGAGATCTGGACAATCTGGATAATGACCATAAAGAGAGAGTGGTGTCAGCATTTAGTATGTCCTATTCTGGGCCAGGGGCTATAATTACACAGAGCCATTTAACCCTTCCTACAGACCAGAGTGGTAGGATTGCTGTTCATGGTACATGCGAGAGATTACATTTAGATTGTAGTATGGGTAAAATATATAGCAGCTACACTGAGACTTGCGTGTGAGCATCTGACACTGCCTGCTGGTCCTCTCTGCAGGCTCTTTTCCCCAGGGCATGAGCTATTTTGTCCCTTAAGGCTGAGGGTTGTCTCAGTTCAAAAAAAGAAAAAAATAACTTGATGTAGTGTCTTTCCTAGATTTTTACCATAGTTATATAAATTAAACATGAATAACCAATCAATTATTTAGTATAAAGACCAAGCTTCTCATTCTAGTATCTCATTTCTAGTACCTAGGGTTCTACTTTGTTCCCTGACTCTGTCTTCCCACATTGTAATCTGTCCAATGCTTCGACCCCTCCATGACTGGAGTCTCACCCCCCTTCACAGTCTAGTCTCTGTGTTCAAACTGAGGCCCAGTTACTTCCCCACAAACTTCTTTGAACACTTCTGCTCGATTGCCTTGGATTCCGAAGATACCTAGATCCTTCTCTCATTACTCTTTTCAGGATTTTTAAGACATCATTGCATGCCAGACCTGCATTGATAGCATCTGTTTTCCTGACCTATCACTGTTTGTAATATTTATCTATTGTCCAGATATTATCAATATGTTTTGTCTGTAGGATGAGACTCTTTCTAGCATCCACAATTTGGTCGGCTCTCCTATCACCTGCCTCATTCTAGTGTCAGGTTTGAGGGGAGCCAAAAGATTGGGTCTAGTTCCAGGTCTCACATTTGCCCTGTCTGACTGTTCTTGCTGCAGTAAATCACTAAGACAGTGGTTGTCAAGATATACAAGCACCACATTTATGTCTTTACTAGTTCTATGCATACAAATGTTGATGAAACCAGAAAAGTGTATTTTGTGGAAATGGAAAATGGAAATACTCAAAATACTAAAAAAAAACAAAAGAATTAGTTTTGAATCATCAAAGAGAAAATGTTTCCTTCAAAAAGTATGTAATAATACTGTTAAGAAGGTGTTTTTTTCTTTTTCAAAAGTTCAGATGGAGTATTTATAGTAATCCTGACCAATTAAAAAACTTTAGGGGATTCTAGCTATTAAGGAGCTTGAATTTTACTTTATTAGTTTGCATAAATGCCTGTTTCTGATCATTTGTGACCTCGAAGAGTGGCCCAAGGTATTTACAAATTGAATGGATCACTTGCACACCATTAAAATGATCAACGTTGCCTTGACTTCTTTACTTGTTCCCATGACTACCATATAAATTTCCCAAAGCAATCATTTAAACGGCTGCATAAAATTTTAGATGATTTCCTTTGGAAGGGTAAGAGACCTTGAATTAATAGGACCACTCTTCTGAACATTTAGGGTATAAATAAATTATTCTGTCTCCTTCTTGAAATTATAAAACTTATTAACAACTGTGTATCTTATATATAGCCTTATTAAGGAATGTAATTGTGCTTTATCTTGGACACCTTTTTTTTTTAACCTTATAAAAATGGGCAAAAATGCTGAATTCTGTAAATGTGGAGCGATCTATCACAGATCTCACAGAAAAAATTATAATTATGACCTTTTATCTGATTTTAAAATTATCATATTTTAGATAAATTAGCCAGCCAAATGGTACTGCAAATTTTGCTTTTCATTTTGTAATTACTTCTGTAAAAATCTTATGTAAGGAGTTTAACATGGACACAATTTTCTCCAAAATGTGAATATAAAAATGAGTTTATTAATCAGAAATTCTAGTTCAATAGTGCAATATATCATTTTTAATCATTTGTAATACTATAAAATTAACTTCTGCTGAACATTAAACATCAAATAATCAACATCTACCTTATCATGAAATTCCAAGATTTGACTAAAAACTTAAATCACTCCCAGATTTTTAGAAGATGAAAAAACATTCTAGTAGTGAACATATCTATTAATATAAAATTTGTATTATTTGGGTGAAATTCCTTCAGGAAAACCTCTATTCAAAAATATTTTCCCAAATGTTAGGTGGACAAAGTTTTAAAAAGTAAGGTAAAAAAGCACATTAGGAATAAAAATATCATTCAATACGAACAAAATTATAATTAGCCTTCTAATTTCAATCATTTTAGAATAAACTCAACTCAAATAAATGTTAAATTTTCTGAAAAAGGTTGTTGATGCTAAATTCCAAAAGCTATAAATATTTAGGCAATAAACAATGTCTAATTTACTCAAATTTTATTATATATTACAGTCCAGGAATATATAGCTATATATCTGTATATTTCCTGAGGCAGCCAGCTGCAGTTACTGAGGCAAACATATAATATTAATTCAGTTTGGGCTACTGAATTTCAGGAATTTTTATTCAAACCACATATTATGTTTATTTTATGTTTATAGTTTTAGTCAAAATATTAAATTATTTATTTCTTTAATGGAAATTTATCTCATTTCTTTTTAGAACTAACATTTTATGTCCTATTTCTATAGCAAATAATGCAAAGTCAACCAGCCTACAGATTTATAGAATCATGTGACTTGGTTCTGATATTATCACAGACTATAACTTATTTCCCTCTAAGAGAAAAAAGTGAGATATTTGTTTAATTTGAATAATTTATCTTTATCACTTTGAGAGAAGCAAAAATATTTTGTGATTTTTGTACATATTTTGGAAAAATAAATCCAGGAAGATTGACCATTTTTTGAAAAGAGTAACACTTAATTATTCTCTTGTTATTCTCCTAATTAATAGAAGACAAGCTAAAATAATAAAATTCAAACTTTTCACTCATTTTTTCTGTTTGCATTAAGAAATACGTATTTCTTGATCCTAGGATTGGTAATCATATACTCTGCTAGGCTGGTCAGATTTGAGAAAAGGGGGTAAGGATAATTTGAGGAGTTTTGGAGAGGGAATTGATATTTCAAACTATATTCAGAAGGATGGGAGTCCAGAGAATATAAATTTTATGTATTTGACAATTTTTCTGGAATCAATTTTCATTTTTGCTCATCCTTTTCCAGATTTTGCCCATTTCTTGGGTTTTGAACACAGCTCAAACAAGAGATCATTATCTCCTCAGACAGTGAAGTCCTTTAACAGGAAGAATTCGCCTTAATTTTTTTCTTTCCTTTTCTTTCTTTCTTTCTTTCTTTCTTTCTTTCTTTCTTTTTTTTTTTGCCGTGTGAAGGAAAATGACACATAGTAAGGGAAGGAGTGTGGAAAGAGATAAGGCATTGAAGTTTGAAGACCTATATTCAAATTTGTTGATCTATGCCACATAATAGCTGTATCAGTGGTCAAGTTAGTTAGCCTCTATATTAGTCAGGATGGCTGAGTTATGCTACGGTAACAAATGACTTCCAAAACCTCAGATGTATTTCTCCCTCATGTTATAGGTCCATTGGGTGTTTGCTGTCTCATGTTGTCCTCGATCTAGAACCCACTAGAATTTGTCAATAATGGGGCAAAGGGAAAAAGAGCTCAGGAGGTTTATTTGGCACCAATTAAATCATATAACTCATTGCCTAGAAGTAGTTAGATGGCCTCACCCCACCAGAAAGTACAATCCAATCATGAACCTAAAAAGTGGAGACTGCAACTCTGATGAACAGCATGAATGACTGGCACAGAATTTCTGAGCTTCACTTTCTTAGTAAGTGAAATTAAAATGTTGTGAATTAATCATGATAATATGTGTAAAACACCTGCTAAAAATAATGCCTCGTACATAATAACTTAATAAAAGTTAATTATTAATTTCATCAATTATTACCACTAGGATACTTAAGCTCAGGGAGAACTAAGTGTATTCTAATGCATTGTAGAAAGAATTTAAAAGTTTCACAGCGATCAACAATCCATTGCCCACAGATGAGATGCAGTCCACCATCAGTTTTTGTGAATAAATTTGTGTTGGAACACAGTTATGATCATTCATTGTATGTGGTCTATGGCTGTTTTCACTCTAAATGGCAGAATTGGGTAGCAGCAACAAAGATCTTATAAACCACAGATATTTGCAATCTGCCCCTTTAGAGAAAAGGTTTGCTGATGCCTATTCTAAACTAATAGCAAGGTGTTAACAAAGTTACCTGTTTTAGTTTGTGTTCCCTTGAAAGCAGAGCTTGAGACAAGGACGCTGGTGCAAATAACTTACATTAGAGATGATCCAGGAAGCGGAAGTGAAGGAGCTAAGGTGAGAAAGAGAAGGAATGAAAGCTACATGTGAGTGTGTTATTATTATTATTACCATTATTGTTGAGGTGGCGGCACTGTACAGCATTCACTTGATTCTACTAGTTTCTGTTGAGAAGTAGGCAAAATGACTACCTGAATTTACCCAGTAGTTTCTGTCCTCCAGTCAGTGCTAGGGGTACAAACCCGGTACTTCTGGGTTGTGCTTGCCTATGAGCAAGTGGACTCCATAGTGGTGAAGAATATTCCTGGCAGAAAGTAGAAATATACATGCAGCATGCTTGAGGTGAGTAGTTGTCAGTGAGAACTTCGGCGGTGCTGTCCACCACTGCTGAGGCTGAAATTGGAGGAGGCGCCGGGGGACATGGTCCCGGAGCCAGAGGACTCTCCTGCTTATCTGACATCATAGAGAGAGCTCGGTTGTCTCTGTTCTTATTTTGCTCTTGAGTAAATTCTATTGACCCTAGTTATGATGTGCATTGTGTATGATGTGTAATGTACAGACGAGTTATGAGAAAAGATTGTTTAGGGACTGGCACTGTATTCGTGTGTGTAATCTCAGTCTAAGGGGGTGATGAAAGCAAGTGCCCAGAAGAAGTGATGAAAAAAAAAATCATTTATCACTTCTAGTGGAATTTTTTTTTTTTCTGTAAAGGATAAGGTAGCATCTATCAGATAATAACTGTTATATACTTTGATCCTTTTAAGTCTCATAGCAATGTTCCTGATAACAAATTTCCTGTTTGTCTCAGGGTTATATAGTGCTGAAATCTTAGAGGGGATCCACTACAGCACAGATAACATCAGCCCTTGCCTGTATTGAAACTGAAACTAATGATCTTCAAGTACAGGGGCTTAAAACAAGAAATAAAAACCATTTGAAGTCAAACTGAAGATGAGTGTAATGAGGAAAAGAAAACCAGATTGAAGAGTGCATTCACGCTTCATGGAGAGAGACAGACTTTTTTTTTTTTCTTTAACCATCATACAATCTCAGTGAAGGAGATGAAGCCTTAAGTCTGAGTTACATTATTAAAGGTGTTTATCTGTTAAACATGGCCCCATTAGGTATTAAAAAATACTTTCTCTTTCTTAAAAAAAAATAAAGAGACCAGTGTGAAGAAAATCCAGTGCTTCTGGATTTTATGGGCTAATGTCTTACAGTTTATTTAGTTTTAATTCAGACTTTGTAATTATAATGTAGCAGATAAGCTACAGTGAAGAGACAACAATGCTTTGTTCACAAAATAATTTAATTGAAAATATTGAGCTGGCCAATTATCTCAATTGGTAGAGTGTGGTGCTGATAACACCAAAGTCGGGGGTTCAATCCCTGTACCAGCCAGCAAAACAAAACAAAACAAAACAACTACCCAATCGTCTTCATGGGCAAAGAAGTAAAAATGACTGAAGACAGAATTTAAAGAAGGTAATAATGCTTCCTAATAACTTGCGTAAGTTATTAATAATATTAAAACTTTGTCTATGAAAGGACTATTGCTTAAATTAATGAATGAATGAGCAGACAATCACAGATGCTATGCAATGTCAAGGAAACCCACAGTCTCTAGTTAAGACAAAAGCTACTGAGATGTTTTGTACTAGTTAAACACTCTCATTCCAAACATGTTGGTCTCTCCTCCAAGCTCTGGGCAACATGCTCCTTCCACTGTCTTCACTGTCTTTTACCTTCTACTTGCCTGTCCTTCAAAGTCAAAGTCAATGCCACTTCTCTAGGAGGTCCCACTGTCATATTGCTTTTGAAATTGATTCTCTAAGTAAATAGTCCAGTCATAAAATTAATACTCTGTGCAAGAACTTTTACCTAATATTTTTCATACACTCATGTTTTGTTCCCTTAAATCAATCTAAGTCGCTGGGAGCAGCAAATTCTTTTTTTTTTTTTTTCTTATAAAAGAATTTTATTGACCATTTCAGTTAAAAAAATTATTATTTGTTATTAGCATATTCATTCTTACAAATCGTGATATTTCTTTATGCCCTTTACCCAACCTATCACTCCCAAACCCGTCCTCTCCCCTCCAGTCTTTAGTATCCTGAGGTTTGTTCTCTCCTTCTGAAAGTTCAACATATTGTTGCGGTCTTTTCTTTTTTTCTTTCCTTCATTCCTTCCTTCCTCCCTCTCTCCTTCCCTCCCTCCCTTCCTCCTTTCCTTCCTAGCAGCCAGTTATAAGTGAGAACATGCAGACAATTTCTTTTACTTCTTGTGTATCCCCCCTCTTTGCACACATTGCTGTGTCGAATGCTTATATTGGCTTCACTTATGTGCTTATGCTAGCTAGTCAAGAGTTATTTTTAATGAATGAATTGGTCATCTCTGCATTGCTAGAGTTGCCACATTAACACAAGCCAAAAGTGCCATTGTCTCGTATCCATGTGCAATGAACAAAAAGTGTGTTTTTTTCTTTCACTTACAAGATGATCAATTTGTTTTACTTCTAAAATAGACAAATACACAGTGATTTTCTTTCGATTTGTCTTGACTACCTTTTTAAAAACATTTATTTATATAGATTTGCGGAGTACAGGGTGTTGTCTCCATATGTTCATGTACTGCACAATGATTCACATAGGGTAGACGGCATCGTTTTGTACCCATTCCCCACCCCGCACCCCCTTCCTCAACCCAGTATCTGCTCATCTCTTTCACAGGGCAGCTTGGTGGAAAGCAGTATTTCCCAAACTGACTGTATCTAAAGAAATCACTCTGGAGGCGTGTTTAAAATATGGAGTGCCAATCTCCATCCCAGACCTACTGAATCAGAGACTTCAAAAGGAAATCTAGATTTTTGTCACATAGCCAAGTTAGTTTTTCTATGCACACAAACTTGTAATGTATTTACATATGGAAAACTCTTTGAGGATCCTTTTGTAAATGCTAAGGTGGACATAAGAATATTCAATTTATAGGGGTACAGTGGAGATTGGATGACCAAATAATATATTTATAATATATAAATATGACCAAATACTATATCTATAATATGTAAACATGACCAAATTATATATCTAGAAAAACCCAAGAACCATAGAAAACACTTGATAAACCGTAGTTGAAATTTTCCTATTCTCTTATTATACCATTTTACAAAATCTTAGTTTGGAAATTTATTTATCTATCTATCTATTTGTTTGTTTGTTTGTTTATTAAGATGACAGTTAAGGAGATCTTAACGCTTGACTTGGTGTTGTTAGCACCACGCTCTCCAAGTGAGCTAACTGGCCATCCCTATATAAGGATCCGAACCTGTGGCCTTGGTGTTATCAGCACCGCACTCCCCCAAGGGAGCCATGGGCCAACCCTTAGTTTGGAAATTTATAAGAGCAACAAGTAAATCAATAACATCCCTATGCCCCAACTTAAAGTATTTCTATTATTATCTGACTTTACTGACTCATTTCAACCTTTACTATTTTTTGGCAAAGCCAGTTTCAGTTGTGACTCTTGGACTTCCCAAAGCTGAAGGTAGAGATTAACTCCAGGGGAGGCCTGTGGTTGTGCTTTGTTATTTCTTCTAGGAATTTTAACATCCAGTAATCATATAAGTAAAGAAGATATCAACTAATATTAGTCTGTCAACATCACAAATTAAATTCCGCATCCACTTCCATCATTTCTACATCCTGAAATTACTTTTAATGAGTTCCTCTCGGAATTTTAACAGGCATTATTTTTTCTTTTCATCTGTCTCTCTCTCTCTCTCTATCTATATCATCTTTTCACCTTTCAGGGTCATCTGAAACTAAGAGATCCTAATTGAAATAACATTCTTACTTGACAATCTATTTTATATACAAACAAATATTTACTGCAGATATTTCAGTTATTTATCGATTTTCTGTGAAATCTCTACAAGGTTTGGCTTCTACCTCTTTTCTTACAGAAAGAAAGACTGGTTTTATTTTTGTTAGGTTTTCTGAGGAGGATCTTATCTTGAGTTCCCTAAATATAGACATAGGGTTTAATATTACAATGGATTTTGCTCAGGTAGATAACTTAATTAACCATGATGAATTGAATGTGAATTCTAGAAGATTTTGGACAAATTTCTTTATTTTTCTGAGCATAGTTTTGTCATATCTTAAATTTTGGCAAAAATACCTACCTTTCAGGCTTGACACAAGGTCAAAAGAAGATAATGTGTAAAGTCTAGCTGTCAGTGCACTTCCTGCCATATGGTAATAAATGGATACTGTTATATAATAACAGTGCTTATTATTTTGAAAACCATTTCATTCAACAGAAGAGAATAGAGCATATAAAAAGAAATGCTTTTATGGAAATATTTCGTTGAATATATTCAGTTTTTTTTAAGAGAGTGCTACAGATCCTAGTTTTAAAATGATTTGTTGCCATTGTGTAGAACTTGCCTCTTTAGTCATTTTTACTCATGTGCCTCAATGAAATGTCATGCGTGCTCTCTAAGTGTCACAGAAAAATCTCTAGAGGGCCATTATTGCTGCCAGGCTTTTCAGGTGAAGGGGATAAAAGGAAAATAGATAAACATGAAGAGATGCATAAAACTTATTGCAGCTTTGAAGACTTGGTTTAATGTAGATCACCTTATAATTTTAAATTAATGTGTTATTACACACCATGATAGATGCTAGAATATAATGAAAGTAATACAATTATTTAAAAAGTTCAGAGCATTCACATATCAACTTATTATATGCTTATAATTTTTGTTAAAAATTTGTACCAGGACAAATAGACTTTTATTAGGAGCTGTCAATGAAAATAAAATCACACTAATTAAATTGATATAGCTTCTGATGATAAAAAAGAGTAATCGAAGTAAATATCACTATTATTATATTTTGGAACAACTTTCCAAATAACATATATGCCACCAATATACTTTATTTCTCCTCTCAAGTAGTTTTTTAATCATGTTTTTAGACTAGTGATGAAATAATTTGTTGCATTTTAAATTGCAATTAAAATAAAAGCTTTATCCTTAAAACTTGGTGAAGATCACAGGACCTTTTAAGTAATTTTTGGGTAGAAAAGGTCTATATGTAGCATATAACAGGAAAACAATAAAAATCTGCTGACTGACTAAATCATATATTTTATCACACAAAAAAGTAATTCTCATAAAGCCAGAATAAATGCTAAAAAACTGCATAGAAGAAATAAATGTAAAAGAGAAAATGTTGAATGTTTTTATTTCACATTTCTTTTCATTTTTCTTTTTGATTATCTTTTTTATGGCAGCCAAACACCCAACAAAATAACTTGGGTTGTTTCCAGTGTTTCACCACATGAAAGAAAAAAGTTTAACCTTAAAGGATTTTTGTATTTATTTTCTGAATTATCTCTTCTATAACCATTTTAGTCATTGCCCAAATGTTAAGTTCATATTTTCTCAGAGTTCAATAAAATGAACAAAATATCACTGAGGACACTTTAAATATTTTATGGTTTGATTATAGGAGGAAGGTAGAGAGAGGGATTCAACAGTGTCATCCAAACACTGTAGAATGGGAAATGTTTTGAGTGCTTTAAAGCAGAAAAATATTAAAGTGTATAAAACTCACTAGAAAATAGAAAGGTTGGACGCTTTTAATATGAATGAATATGTTACGGTCAAGTCAAGACCATCCCTAAACATTGCTCGCAGAAATTTCTACATCCCTTTGCAACAATTCCAAGAAAGACGGCACGTAACTCCAAAGAAAAAAAAAAGAGAAAGGAAGCTTGTTTACAGGGAGTGAAGAAACTAAGGAGAGAGACTGAAATTCTGCATTTCTTATATATTTAGGTGAAGCATGAAATAAGTAACCTGAATATGGCACTTTAGGAAGGACATTTATGATGGAAGATAATCTACTTGAAAGGGACATTTAGGAAGAAAAGTAAGGGAATATGGATTATTAGAAGCATCTCCAAGTTTCTGGTTCAATTACCAAGTGAGAAAAGTAAAAATGGATTTTCAAGATAAGTGTTTATTATTGGACTCCAAGTTAATAGATTATATTTTCTTAGGGCAGTTTGCCCCTGAATTGAAAGTATAGAACTTGGCTCTAAGGAAATAATAGGAATTGGAATATGCTTACAGAGAAACATAAACATACTGTATATAACACTAATTGTGCTCACATAACTCCGGACCAGAACAAAATCACTTAAATGAAATATCTTTGATAGGAGTGGGCATCGTTCGGGCTGTTCCCATTCTCTTTCAGGGCACATGGAAGAATTACATTTTGGCTTTCCTTTTGAGGTTGGATGTGGCCATGTCTTTTACTTTGACTGATGAAATGTTAGTATGGTTATGTGTATCATTTCAAGATGCAAGCTTAAAAAATCCGTGCAGGATGACTCTGTTCCCTTTCCCAAGTTTAACACTGAAGAAGCTCATGTAAAGTAGGAACCTCTGTCAATTTTGAACTAAGTCAAAAGATGGGTACTACTGGGTACATGAGTGACTAGTAAATGGATCCTCCCACAGACAAATCCCATGAATTTTAAAAATTTACTTCATCTCAGGTAAGTCTCAGAGAGCCTGTAAAGTTGATATAGTAGTAGTGCCTACATTATAGGATTATTGTAAGAATCAAAGTTGTTTCATCTTTGGCACTTGATATGATATCCAGTAAGTGTTAACTATCATCATTATTGTTAAAATTTAAAACAATTCATAAAATGCTTTTAAAGCTCTCTCCAGATGTTTATATTTTTCTTTCTTTTTTTTTTTTGTCTTTTTCGTGGCCGGCACTCAGCCAGTGAGTGCACTGGCCAGTCCTATATAGGATCCGAACCCGCGGCGGGAGCATCGCTGCGCTCCCAGCGCCGCACTCTCCCGAGTGCGCCACGGGCTCGGCCCTATGTTTTTATTTCTAAATGATACTTTACAAAGTGAACTTTTTGGAGGCATCATGTTAATTTTATGAAGTCCCCCCCCCCCTTTTTTTACAATGTCAATTGCTTCCAAAAAAGTGTTAGCATGCAAAGGTCACTGAGTCTCCACATTGTACTTAACATAGAAACCACATTAATAATCTCTTTAGACAGGAAGGAAAGGCAAAAAAGTACATGCTTATGCAATTCATCCAGGGATGAATGGCAAAAAGATTGAAGAGAGTTGTAGTGGGTTAGTCTCTGGCTGTCCAAGGGGTTTATGGTGTTGTAGGAAACTAAAAGTGAATGGTTAGGAATTATGTTCCCAAAGTTACCAAAAAAGCAAGGGAGTTATTTGCTAAGGCTTGTAATTCAAATCCAGCTGTACCTCAAAATCATTCAAAGATATGATAAAATAGATAAGATTATCACTCTAGAAGAATTTTTGACTGTGAACTTTGCAGTTGAAAAGAATAGAGTTAACAGTTCTTGAAAAGAAGGAGCTCACATAGTAAGATATAGTGTAAGCCCAAAAGTGCACGTTTCTTTTCTTTAGTAAATAATTTCAATCTACAGTCTAGGCTTCTGAAAATGCTCCAGGATTTGCTGTAGAATGTACTTGGTCATGAAGCTCCTTTAAATAAATTCTTTCAAGCAGGTTTTTTGTTTATTGGGGTTATGCTGTGCAGAAAGGACCTCTTTAATTAATTGGCATGTCATTAATTGAGACAATAAGACTCAACATAAATTAAAGGATTAAAATGGACAGTGGAGTTGGGTATTTTCATATTGCTTTTAAAGTGAGGTTTTCTGTTAAAATTCAGGCTGCCCACATGTTATTTGCAGAATCAGGTCTTCTTTAATATTTAGAACTGTCTTCTAAATTCCACTCCACACAAAATTTTCCAATCCACACAAACATTTTACCAGCCCACCCTTCCAGTGGAGATTAATCTGTTAAGTAAGATGAATGAAACCACCATTTAATTTTATTTGTTGCCCAAATAGTTCACCTCCTGTCTCTGATCTGAAAAGAAAACAGTCCTTAGCTTTAGACTGTTAAAGGCAACCATTAGGCTGGCCAAAAATATTAAAGAAACAGACTTCTCCTACCTTAGAAATCAGCACTTTGGACCTTTGCTATAAAATAGCCTCTTGGCATTCTGGAAACTTCATGACACACAGCTTTATTGCTTAGGGCCAACCTTGCCAGTCACAGTGATTAAACAGAAGCATGCTTATTTCTAAGCCTTCATTTAGTTTACAATTCAAACACATATTTGATTAAAAATAAAAGTATCTGAAAATAACTGGCATCTGCTCAGTACTTTGGAGCTTTCTAAAGGCTTTTTTATTGAAGCCTATAACTATCTTGTAAGTTCAACATTATTACCTCAATTTACATAAAATAACAGAGAGGTTAAGTGAATTGCTCATTGTCACACAGGTACAAACTGTAGAAGCCCATGCTTGAATGTGATTTGACTCCAAATTTTCTACAACTTCCAGGCTGTCAGAACTTCTCTCCACAGCAACACAGTCCAACAAAAACATAATGTGAGCCATGAATGCCATTTAAGCTTTTCTTTATTTATTTTTATTTTATATTATTTATTTATTTTTTAACTTAATTTTGTTTTGTCAAAATACAATGTGGTGGGTTATTGTGGCCCATTACTGCAAGCTCCTTCCCTCCTCCCTCTGCCCCCACCCTCCCAGCAACCTCATATCTGATTGCTTGTCGTATCAACTTCAAGGAACTGTAATTGTTGTGCCTTCTTCCTTCCCCACCAGTTTGTGTATTTATTTGTTTATTTTTAGCTCCCACAAATAAGTGAGAACATGTGATATTTCTCTGTGCCTGACTCGTTTCACTTAATATAATTCTCTCTGGGTCCATCCATGTTGTTGCAAATGGCAGTATTTCATTCTTTTTTACAGCAGAGTAGTATTCCATTGTGTAAATATACCACAGTTTCCATATCCACTCATCTGATGATGGGCATTTGGGCTGGTTCTAACTCTTAGCTATTGTAAAGAGTGCTGCAATGAACATTGGAGAACAGGTATGCCTTTAACTTGATGATTTCCATTCCTCTGGGTATATTCCCAGCAGTGGGATAGCTGGATCATATGGGAGATCTATCTGGAATTGTTTGAGGAACCTCCATACCATTTTCCATAGAGGCTGTATCATTTTGCAGTCCCACCAGCAATGTATGAGAGTTCCTTTTTCTCCACAACCTCACCAGCATTTATCATTCATAGCCTTTTGGATATTAGCAATCCTAAGAGGGGTGAGATGGCATCTCAGTGTGGCTTTCATTTGCATTTCCCGAATGCTGAGTGATGTTGAGCATTTTTTCATGTGTCTGTTGGCCATTCGTACATCTTCCTTTGAGAAATGCCTATTTAGCTCTTTTGCCTATTTTTTAATTGGGTTACTTGTTTTTTTTGTTTTAAAGTTGTTTGTGTTCCTTGTATATTCTGCATATTAATGCTTTGTCAGATGTATAATTTGAAAATATTTTCTCCCACTCTGTTGGTTGGCTTTTCACTCTGTTGATTGTTTCTTTTGCTGTGCAGAAGCTTTTTACTTTGATATAATCCCGTGTGTTTATTTTTCCTTTAGTTGCCCGTGCTTTTGGGGTCCTATTCATGAAGTCTGTCCATACTCCTACTTTCTGAAGTATTTCCCCTACATTTTGGTTAAGGAGTTTTATTGTTTCAGGATGTATATTTAAGTCTTTAATCTATTTTGAGTTGATTTTGGTATATGGTGAGAGGTATGGGTCTAGTTTCATTCCTTACATATGAATATCCAGTTTTCCCAGCACCATTTGTTGAAGAGGCAGTCTCTTCCCCAGTGTGTAGACTTGCTGCCTTTGTCAAAGATCAGATGGCTATAGGTGTGTAGGTTGATTTCTGGGTTCTATTCTATTCCATTGATCCATGTGTCTGTTTCTATGCCAGGACCATGATGTTTTGGTTATTATAGCTTTGTAACATAGCTTAAAGTCAGGTATAGTTATGCTTCCAGCTTTATTTCTTTTACTCAGAATTGTTTTGGCTATGTGTGGTCTTTTGTTATTCCTTATAAATGTCTGGATAATTTTTTCTATTTCTGAGAAAAATGTCATTGGAATTTTGATGCGGATTGCATTGAATCTGTAGATCACTTTGGGTAATATGGACATTTTCACAATGTTTATTCTTTCAATCCAAAAGCATGGGTTATCTTTCTATCTTCTTGTGTCCTCTTTAATTTCTCTCAACAGTGGTTTGTACTTCTCTTCATAGAGATTTTTCACATGCTTGGTTAACTACATTCCTAAGTGTTTTATTTTTTTGGTGGCTATTGTAAATTGGCTACTTTTCTTGATTTCTTTTTCTGTATGTTCACTGTTGGAGTATAGAAATGCTATGGATTTTTGTGTGTTGATTTTGTATCCTGCAACTTTGCTGAAAACATCTACCAACTCTAGAAGTTTTTTTGTAGAGTCTTTTGGCTGTTCAATATATAGGATCATATCATCCACAAACAGGGACAGTTTGACTTCATCTCTTCCAATCTGGATGCCCTTTAGTTCCTTCTCTTCTCTGATTGCTCTGGCTAGTACTTCCAACACAATGTTGAATAGGAGTGGTGAGAGTGGACATCATTGTCTAGTTTCTATTCTTAAAAAAGCAGAAAGCTTTTCCCTGTTCAGAATGATATTGGCAGTGGGCTTATCATATATGGCTTTAATTGTGTTGAGATACTTTCCATCTTTACCTAACTTGTAGAGAATTTTTATCTTGGAAGAATGTTGAATTTTGTCAAATGCTTTTTCAGCATCTATAGAGATGATCATATGGTTTTTGTCTTTGCTTTTATCGATGTCGTGTATCACATTTATTGATTTGTGTATGTTGAAATAACCTTGCATCCCTGGAATGAATCTCACTTGATCATGGTGTATAACTTTGTGTATGTGTTGCTGTATTCTTTTAGCTGGTATTTTATTGAGGATTTTTGCATCTATATTCATCAAGGATATTGGCCTGTAGTTTTCTTTTTTAGTTGTATCTTTACCTGGTTTTGGTATCGAGGTGATGTTTGCTTCATAGAATGAGTTTGGGAGAATTGCCTCTGTTTCTATCCTTTGGAATACTTTGTAGAGAATTGGTGTCAACTCCTCTTTGAATGCTTGGTAGAATTCTGCTGTGAATCCATCTGGTCCTGGGCTTTTCTTTGTTGGGAGCCTTCTGATAACAGCTTCAATCTCTTTTATTGTTATTAGTCTGTTTGGATTTTCTGCATCATCTTGGCTCAGTTTTGGTAGTTTGTGTGTGTCCAGAAATATACCCATTTCCTCCAGATTTTCAAATTTGTTGGCATATAGTTGTTTATAGTAGTCTCTAATGATTCCTTGTATTTCAGAGGTATCAGTTGTAAATATCACTTTTTTCATTTCTAATTTTTGTTTTTTGGGTCTTCTCTCTTCTTTTTTTATTTAGCCATGCTAATAATTTGTCAATTTTATTTATCTTTTCTTTTTTTTTTTTTTTTAAAGATGACCGGTAAGGGGATCTTAACCCTTGGCTTGGTGTTGTCAGCACCACGCTCAGCCAGTGAGTGAACCGGCCATCCCTATATAGGATCCGAACCCATGGCCTTGGTGTTATCAGCACCGCACTCTCCCGAGTGAGCCACGGGCCGGCCCTTTATTTATCTTTTCAAAAAACCAACTTCATCATTCATTGATCTTTTTATCATTTTTTGGGCTTCGATTTCATTAAGTTCTGCTCTGATCTTAATGATTTCTTTCCATCTGCTAACTTTGGGTTTGGATTGTTCTTGTTTTTCTAGTTCTTTAAGGTGAAATATTAGGTTGTTCACTTGCCATCTTTCCATTCTTCTCAAGTAAGCATTTAATGTGATAAATTTCCCCCTTAGTACTGCTTTGGCAGTATCCCACAGATTTTGGTATGATGTATCATTGTTTTCATTAGTTTCAATAAATTTTTTGATTTCCTGTTTGATTTATTCTTGGACCAATATGTCATTAAGTAGAATGTGGTTTCATTTCCATGTTTTTGTATAGTTTCCGGAATTTCATTTGTTATTGATTTCTAATTTTAATCCATTGCGGTCTGAAGAATACATGGGATAATTCCAATTTTTTTGAATTTGCTGAGGCTTCATATCTAACATGTGATCTATCCTGGGGAATGATCCATATGCTGATGAGAAGAATGAATATTCTGAGGTTGTTGGATGGAATGTTCTGTAGATATTTGCCATGTCCAATTGGTCTAGAGTGTTGTTTAGATCTTGTGTTTCTCTGCTGATCCTTTTCCTAGATGATCTGTCCAATAATGACAGTGGGCTGTTCAGGTCCTCTGCTGTTATGGTATTAGTGTCTATTTCCTTCTTTAGGCCTAATAGAGTTTGCTTTATAAATCTAGCTACTCTGACATTGGGTGTGTATATATTTATGATTGTTATGTCTTCTTGTTGGGTGAATCCTTTCATCATTATGTAGTGGCCCTCATTATCTCTTTTTATGGTTTTTAGATTAAAGTCTATTTTATCAGATATAAGAATAGCTACTCCAGCTCATTTTTCATTTTTGTTTACATGGTAAATCTTTTTCCATCCTTTCACTCTTAGTCTATGTGAGTCGTTTTAGATGAGGTGGGTCTCTTGAAGGCAGCATATATTTGGATTCTCCTTTTTAATCCAGTCAGCCAGTCTGTGTCTTTTGACTGGAGAATTTAATCCTTTTACATTAAGAGTTGTTATTGAAAAGTGCTGATTTACTCCTAGCATTTTGTTGATTTTTGTTTGGATGTCTCTAGTGTCTGTTGTTCCTTTCTTTCTGCTTTACTGTTTGTCTTCTGTATTTGTTGGTTTCTTGGGTTGTAGATAATTTTTTTTTCTCTTCATTGTTGGCATTTTTATTTTACTAGTGGGTTTTGATTTTTCTTGAGTTTTTATGGCAGTGGTAGTTATTTTTCAGGTACCAAACCCATTACTCCTTTGAGAATTTCTTGTAAGGGTGGTCATGTGGTAGTGAACTCCCGCAGTTTTTGTTTGTCTGAGAAATATACTATTTGCCCTTCATTTCAGAAGGATAGCCTTGTGGGGTAGAGTATTCTTTGGTGGCATTCTCTGTCTTTTAGTATTTTGAACATATCATCCCATTTCTTTCTGGCTTTTAGGGTTTGTGATGAAAAGTCTGATGTTAATCTGATGGGGCTCCCTTATAGGTGATTTGATGCTTCTTTCTTCCAGCTTTTAAGATTCTTTCTTTGTCTTTGAATTTTGCCAATTTGACTATAACACGTCTTGAAGAAGACCTTTTTGGGTTGAATACATTTGGGGATCTTTGAGCTTCCTGAACCTGAAGATCTGTGTCTTTTACTATACCTGGGAAGTTTTCTGCCACTATTTTGTTGAATATGTTTTCAATGCAACCTCCTTTTTCCTCCCCTTCTGGAATACCCATGACTTGGATATTTGAGTGCTTAAGGTTGTCTGATACCTCTCTTAGATTTTCTTCAGTGTTTTTAATTCTTTTTTTCTTTTATTTTTGTCTGCCTGTGTTATTTCAAACAGCCCATCTTCAAAGTCGGAAGTTCTCCCTTCTGCTTTTGCAAGCCTGCTATTTATACTCTCTGTTGTGTTTTTTATTTCATT
Source organism: Cynocephalus volans (assembly GCF_027409185.1). Lineage (NCBI taxonomy): Eukaryota > Metazoa > Chordata > Mammalia > Dermoptera > Cynocephalidae > Cynocephalus > Cynocephalus volans. The sequence goes on from NC_084466.1 coordinate 19,489,970, forward strand.
GAATGAATTCTTTACCTTGGCATGCTCTGCTAAATTCTTTTTCAGGGCACTGATTTCCTTGTACATTTCTTCTTTCAGGTCCTGCATACTTTTCCTCATTTCATCATGTTGTCTAGCTGAGTTTTCTTATATCTCATTTAGTTTCCTTAGAATTATCACTTCAAATTCCTTAGACATTTCAAGGGCTTCTTGTTCTATAGGATCTAGAGCTTGAGAGTTATTACCCTTTTGTAGTATAATTTCTTGATTTTTCATATTTCTGGTATCTTTCCTTTGATGTTTAGTCATTGTGGCAAGGGATTTCATGGTCCACTGGTTCATCACTATTGTCTGGGTAGGATCCTGCCAGGGCTGCCAATTTGGCACAACTGCCTCAGTGTCTGCTTGGTCACCCACTGGCGCCTTGGGCACATGGTTGCCTTGGGTCTTGGGCCTCTCCAGGGAAGCACCTCTCTGGTTGGCACACACTTGGCAGGACTGGGGATGGGGTCCAGAGGTGGTGAGGCTTACCTGCTTGGTCACAAGCTGACGCTGTAGGGCATGTGGTCTCCACAGATCTGGGGCCTCTCTGGGGAGGTGTCTCTCTGGTCGGTGCACACTCAGCCAGGCTGGGGATGGAGTTCAGTGTTGGCGAGGCCTACCTGCTCTGTCGTGTGCTGGCACCGTGGGGCGCGTGGTCTCCGAGGGACTTCCATTTAAGCTTTTCTTGAAGCCATAATACAAAAGGTGAAAAGTAAAAAGTGGAATTAATTTTAATAATTTATTTTTCTTGATCCAGGACATCAAAAATGTTGTCATTTCAACATGTAATCAATTTACAAATTATTAAAGGGATATTGCACATTTGGTTTTTTGTACCAGGTCTCTGAAATCCAGTGTGTACTAAAGTACATCTCAATTTGGCTGCTAAATATTTTTACCATAAATACTTAACCTGTGTTTAAATTTTATAAAAATTATAGTTAAAAACTAGACTCTTACATCCAAGTTATTCCAAACATAGCTAAATGTTTTTTAATAACTAAGATCAGTATTAGTTTTCAAATTTATGTTATACTGAATTAAATTAAAAATTTAGTTCTTCAGTTGTACTAGGAACGTGTTGAGTGCTAATAGCCACAGGTAGTCAGTGACTGCCATATTTGACAGAATGACTTTATAGTGTCTGATTATGTATTAGACATAAGAGTTTAAAGTTACTTTCACATTGCTTATTTAATCTTTCACATAGATCAATTATTAAGGAAGAGAAAACATGTTAAATGTAGCCAATTACATATTTAGACTGAATGATTTTTTTCTTGTTTTCTAAGTTTTATGATTTTACATTTCACATGTGTTCATGATCCCTTTTTTTTTTTTTTCCTTGAGACTGGCCAGTATGGGGATCCAAACCCTTGACCTTGGTGTTATAACATTGTGCTCTAACCAACTGAGCTAACTGGCTAGCCTGTTTTCTAAGTTTTAAATAAGTTGATAACAGACTGAACTTTTCAGGGAGACATGTTGACCTAAAAGGAAAAAAAAAAAAAAAATCACATTCCTTCATAGGTAAATAAAGCAAATAATATTTAAGAAAATACAATTCATTTCTCTTATCTTTCAATCAAAACCTTAGCTGTTGGCGGTCATTTCACGGGTTCTCGTTGGAGATAAATGTAGTTTTCCTTTCCCTCTCCACCTAAGCACCATTTTATAGCTGCTTCCTTCAGGAAATGTGTAATTTATAAGTATCTTTTTGAGATGCTGGAATGTGATAACATAGTGGGGTAGGTGAAGTTTGCCTTCCAAGCTCTAATAAACTTTTCCTCACTCATCTCCCCATTTGTCACTGCTTCTTCACCATTCATGAATCATGAATCCAGGTGATTTGGGACTAAAGAATCCTCTTTCTTGTGCTCATTTGACTCTCCCTATGTTTAACTTCTCCCAGGAAAGGATGCTATAAACTCCTTGGTTTTAAGGGACGATTGCCACTTTTACTAGACATCTTACAAATGGGATAAGAATTTCAGGCAGCAGCAGGCTATGAAGAGAATATTTTGGGGGACACAAGATGCATGAAGTCATACCACTTCATCAGAGACTCACTCTGTCTGCCCGTCACAGGAAGCCTTCTACCAACTTCTGCAGAAATTTTTAATATAACCCAGAATTGAAAACTTATGTCTACTAATAAGAAACTAGCTAAAAAAAAGTGTTCTGTAATTCATACAACTCAACTGACACATCCATGTCCATAAGAGGGTTCTGTAATATCCCTTATATTTGGGTTCTGTTAGCAACTACTCCATGCAGAAATCCATGATAAGTCATGCCTAATTATTGGACATTCCAAGACCCATCTAAAGAACTTCCCCTTGATTAGTAATTACAGACTTCTGCCAATAATATGCTAAATAAGGTTACAAAAAGGCTGGGGTTGCTGGAAGTTGGTCAGTTCCAAACATGAAATATTCTGTTCTAGCTGTGGAGCTGATGTACCATTTCTGAGAAATTATCAGCAGACTGTTATGGCTACTTAGAGTCAGCATGGGAGGATATCTAAACTCCTCTCAAATATTGTGCCTATTAACTGTTAAATAGTTACCAAGAATTATTTATAAAATAGATGCCAGATATCAAGAATAATGATACATAGAACCAAGTTTAAGTAAAAGAACATGACCATTGTCTTTCAGTTTCCCAGGGTGTTCATCAGAGGTAATCACTACCTGATTTGTGCTTTTTTCATTACCTTTTATACCTTGGTTTCTTTAATGGTTTTAGTACATACGTTTATTTCTTTAAATAATGTATGAGTTAGTTTTCTAAGTTTTTGAACTATATATGGACAAAATTTATGTGTTTGTTTACAATTTGAATTTTTTTTTGTTTGTGTGTTTGATCGTATGTTCTCCTACCAATGCCAAATAGATCGTTCTAGCTCTTCATTCTTTCCAACACTTGATGTGGAGAATAATTGCTATTTCACTATGGCTTTAATATACCTTATATTATCTTTTATTTTAAAAATAAAATACCTTATTTTATTTTCTATTCATGTATAGGTGTTGCAAATAGCTTCTCCCAGTTTATGACATCTTTTCATCATATGATATCTTCTGATGAAGAGAAGTTCTTAAGTTGTTAAATTTATCAACATTTCCCTTTCTGCTTTCCTTTTTATTATGTCTAAGAAATCTTCCTTCCATTTTTAAGAAATCTTCCTTTCCCTGAATTGATGAATATACTTTATTGTTATTCAGAATTTTGCCTTGTACATTTGCTTTAATTTATCTGAAAACAGTATTTGTGGATGGTGTGATGTATGGATCCAATTTCATATTTGTTTTTCACATGGGTACTCACAGATGCACGTATCATTTATCAAATTATCTGTTTTCCAGACCCCTCCACCCCTGCCCCAGGAGTCTGCAATATCTGCTCTGCCGTAAATGTGTAGGCTTATTTCCGAGATTTCTATTCCACGATCAATATGTTCATTTTTACATCAGTACAAAAATGCCATCATTTAAAGTTATACTCAATTTTGCTATCTTATGAGTCAATTTTTTTCACCTTGCTATACTTCTTCAGATTATCTTAGCTGTTCATAGCTCTTTGTTTTTAGTATATGTTGGAGACTAAGCTTTTCAAATCTCTTCCCCTAACTCCAAAGTTGTGGTTTTAAGTCAGATCTCTTGATTAGAAATATCTTCAACTATGTCGATTAATATGGGGAAAAGTGCAATATCTGATCTGCCATAAATGTATAGACTTATTTCTGAGATCTCTGTTCCATGGCCAACATGTCCATCTTTGCATCAATACAAAAATAATGTTGAGTCACCCAATCCATTAATATAGTGCATTTTCCAGGCTATTTAACTCTCTACTGAATTTTAGTAATGCTTTATAAGTTTCCTGTAAAAATAATACAAATATAATAATAAAAATAATACAAAGATTTGTTCTAACAAATCTTTTATTAGATTTATTTCTAGATTCATCTTAATTTTTTGTGCTATTGAACAAAAACATTCATGCTATTGTTCAAACTTCTTGAATCTACATCTTGATAAATTATATGTAACAATTTTTAATCATATATAATATGCGTATACAGTACCTTTATTTCTAGAAATGCTTCTTGCTTTGAAGTATAATTTCTCATTTATATTGATTATAAATGTATTTCTAAAACGTAATATCATTGTTGATCTTATACAGATTTACTTGCATATTTACCTGCTCTTTATTCTTAAGTCCTTACTGCTTCTCTATGCTTCTCATGGATCATTTTTCTTCTGCCTGAAGATGCCCTTTTAGTGATTCCTTTAGTTTGAATATATAGATAAATCTTTCTCATATTTTGTTTCCTTAAAAATGTCCTTATTTTGCCTTTATTTTGTTGAACTTTTCACTAGGTTGACTTTTATTCTGTGCTGTGAAATTGAAAATATTATTACATTGTCTTCCAACTTCCATTTTTTTCTTGTTGAGAAATCAATTTTCAGTCATTATTAGTTCTTTGAAGGTAATATTTCTTTTTTTGACTACTTTTAATATTTTTCTGTTTGCTTTCAATAGTTTTGCTATGATTTACATAAATGTGTTTGTGTGTGTGTGTTTGCTGTTCTTTCTTCATAGCAATTTGCAGAACTTCTTTAATCTATGCCTTAATGAAATTTATCATTCCTCACCGTTATCTCTTCAGATATTGATTATTTCATTTCCTCTATTTTATTCTCCTTAGATTTTAATTAAATCATGGTAGAAATTTTGACTGTGTCCTCTATGACTTCAACATTTCTCTTTATATATGCATCCTTCCCTTCAAGATTAAGTCTGTTTAATGTTTCCTCACCTATATTCTAGTTCATTAATTCTCTCTTCAGCTGTCTCTAATCTGCTGTTAACTACATCCATTAAACTCTAATTCAATATATTTCTGATCTTGAATACATATTTGATTCTTTTTTATGGTTTCCAGTTATCAAATGATATATTCTATCATAATGGCTTGTGGGCTTAATAGTTGAGATGCATATATTTTGTTTGTTTCTGATTATTCTAATATCTGGGTGAAATTTAAGTGTTTTTCTACTTTGTTTTTCATCTTGATATTTGGCCATTTTGTCTTGTGTCTGCTATTTTGGGTAATTAGTCATGCTGAACATTGTGTATGAAAAATTGTGGGGAGTATTTGAGTCTCTGGATTTTATTGTTTTGTGGAAAGAAACTACTTAGAGACTGGGCTTCAGTCTCATGACAGTTGGTCTATTTCTAGTTTAATTCTATGCCTAGTAATTATCCTTTCAGGAGTTCTAGCTGAGAACATGAAGTATTTTCTAGGGTTTTGTCTTCCATGCAAGACTCAGAACTTTATTGCCCCCACAGACTTTTGAGAATGCTGAAAATTTAGCTTAGCAATTGAGCATTTTGATTATTATTGAGGAATCAGCAAACAAAAATTGGGATAAATGAGAGTGAAGGAGGCTTTCTTCCCCTTTCCTACAGGTCTTTCTTTATTAAATCTTTACTGCATTAGTGTGTGTTGAATAGCTTCAAACTGATGGTTTTATATTTTTTCTGGGTTGGTCTACAATAAGGCAGCCCATCACTACCAGAATAGGAAATTCTTTAATTTAAACTTGAAAAAGCCATTCTGGAGAGCACTGTTGTATACATGTGTGCTAGAGTATCTATTAGTTTTTGTGTTAGCATATTATATTATTACTGATTTAGTCATGCCTTCTTAATCTGTAAATGAGATGTACCAAAATCTATCAGTATGATTGTTGATTTGCCAATTTCTCTTGTTTGTCCTATCAATTATTACTTTGTATATTCAAAAGCTATGTTATTCAGTCTATATTATGTTACAATTATTGCATTTCCCTAGAAAATTGAAACTTTAAAAGCTTTAACATTGTTTCATATCACTCATTGATTGTTAATATTTTTGTCTTAAAAACTTACATAAATGTGTGTGTGTGTGTGTGTGTGTGTGTGTGTATACATGAAATTCTTACAAAACTGGTTTTGAAGATAATCCTGTATGTCATGACAATCTTTAACTATAATATTTAATCTGATTACACTTGTTGCAATCATGGATTTATTTCCATAATAATTTTTCTTTTTCTCACTTTTCTTGCTCTCTTTCGGATTTATTAATTATATTTTCTCATTGAATTGATCATAATCCTCAATTCATGTCATATTATCATTATCATCAGTGATTATATGCAAGACCTTGTCTTTCATTACATAAATATCCACATACTTATGCATTCCCTTTTCCTTATTTTTCCTTCATATTACACAAAATCCCCATGAATTTATTTTTGCTTTCTGTGGTCTTAACTAAATGCAGATTGTTGTTCTGTATGTATGCATTTTTAATTTAGGCAAATGTTATTATGCTACATATCTCCATTTTTCTTACTTTTTTTTCTACTCAGCACTATTATTTTAAGATTTACCCTTTTCCTCACTGTATATCTTGTCTGCGTTCTAAATGCTGCCTAGAACTTCATGTTATGCATCTACAACATTTGTATAATATCTTTTCTGCCAATTGTCTGCACCATAAAAAAATTCTGCAGTGAAGCTCACTCACATATGTACCCTGGAAATCTATTTGCTCTCCACATCTCTTCTTTTGCATTCTCCACTATAGTCTTTCCCAAGAGACGAACCTGAATAGATTACATCAATGTATTTCTTTGCAGTCTGTCACCTGGTAGGGTTGGCCTAAAATGAACACTGGCAGGACAATGCTGGCAGAGAGGACAGGGATTTAGGGTATTAATTACTCTCTATGTTCGTCTCAGCCTAAATTTGTTGCCTTATCCCACATTTATAATTCTTCCCATGGTAACCATTTCCACAAAAATTTTGTTTAAAGACTCATAGTTGCCCTTATCTCCTTGGGCCTTGTGGTGGTAACAGCCACAAATACTGCAGTCTTCCTTTAGGTTTTCCTATATTACATTCATCTCTTTTTAATAGTATTTTTAGTAGCTCTTTAAATTATTTTAGCCTGCTGGGTTTGGCTGATTTAATCTCCTACAAGTTTGTAAGAAAATTGGCTTATTTTATTGTTACCATTACTGATTTTGTAAATTCATTAAAATCTGAAGATCATCAGTATCATGCCCTCATAAATGACAGAAGAACTGGAAAACATTTTTGTTGTGACTCCTCTGAATTTATACACAGGCATTATTTTTTGTCTTTTACTGGATTCAATCTTTTGTATTTCTTTTAAATCATGAAGATGTACTCATTAGTACAGTATACAGTCAAGTTTTGTTTAGTTTCACCATAGTTTGGCCATATTTTTTTCATTTGCTCTTATGACTCAAACATTTAATGTTAGATCACTTTTCTTTTTTTCTGAAGTACAGCTGTTACAATTTTTTTGCAAGGTATCTCTTTGGAGGTTGATTATTTTTTTCCAGCACATCGACAATATTTTCAAAACAAAGAACAACATTCTTTGTATTGTTATTAACTTAGCTGTTAGTCTAACTAATCTTCAATTGAGGCATCCTGTCTTTTCTGTTTGGTTGTTTTATGATCTTCTCTTTGTCTTTCTGTTCTTCACTCTCAGTATGATATGACTGGATGTGGGTTTCCTTTTATTTATTCTGTTCGAATGCATTGGCCTTCCTGAATCTGCACACTGGTAATTTTCACCATTTTTGGAAATTTCTCAGTCATTACTCTTAAAAATGTTTCTGTTCTATTCTTTTCTTTGTCTTTTTAGTTATTTATTTATTTTATTATGAATATTCATGAGATACAATGCTGATTGTCACCTCTCGTGTCATGATGTGAGGGCCAGATTCACACTGGCAGCACAGTCACCACCAGGAATTGCTTTTGTACCCAAATATCCCCACCTCCAAGCCCCTCCCCCATCCCCATACCACCCCCACGGCACTTTGTAGCCCAAGGATTGGTCTCCCTCTTCAAGACCAATGCACTACTGTGGTCTTTCTTTCCTTCCTTCTTTCTCTCTTAGCTCCCACATATGAGTGAGTACATGTGGTATTTATCCCTCTGTGCTTTGCTTGTTTTACTCAACATAAGTTTCTCCAGGCTCATCCATGTTGTTGCAAATGGGAGTTTTTTATTCTTTTTTATGGCAGAATAGTATTCCTCGGTGTATATATACCACAGTTTCCTTTCCAATCATCCATCGATGGACATTTAGGTTCCTTCTATGTCTTGGCTATTGTAAACAGAGCTGCTGTGAACATGGGAGTGCTGGTATCCCCTTGACATGATCATTTCCATTCCTCTGGGTATATACCCAGAAGTGGAATTGTTGGATCTTTTGGAAGATCTATCTGTAGTTGTTTGAGAAAACTCCATACTGTTTTCCATAGTGGTTGTACTAATTTGCAGTCCCTCCAACAGCGTAGGAGCATTTCATTCTCTCCACATCCTCACCAGCATTTGTTATTCACCATCTTTTTCATTATAGCCAGTCTAACTGGGGAAAAGTGGTATCTCAATGTAGTTTTAATTTGCATTTCCCTGATGACTAGTGATGTCGAGCATTTTTTCATGTACCTGTTGGACATTTGTATGTCTTTGAAAAATGTCTGTTCGGCTCCTTTGCCCCTTTTTTAATTGGGTTATTTGTGTTTTTTACTGTATAATTTCTTCAGTTCTATGTATATTCCCTTGTCAGATGCATAGTTAGCAAAAATTTTCTCCCACTCTGTAGATTGTCATTTCCCTCTCTTGATTGTTTCCATTCGCTGTACAGAAGCTTTTTAATTTGATATAGTCCCATTTGTTTATATTTTCTTTTGCTGCTTGTGCTTTGGGGCTTATGTACATACAGCCTATGCCCAGACCTATTTGCTAAAGTGTTTCACCTATATTTTCCCTTAGTAATTTTACAGTTTCAGGTCTTATATTTAAATCTTTAATCCATTTTGAGTTGATTTTAGTGTATGGTGAGAGATGCATATCTAGTTTCATTCTTCTGCATATGGATATCCAGTTTTCCCAGCACCACTTACTGAACAGGCAGTCTTTTCCCCCAATGTAGATTTTTGTTGCCTTTGTCCAATATCAGTTGGCTGTAAGCCTAAAGGGTGATTTCTGGGTTCTCAATTCTACTCCACTGGTCTAAATGTCTATTTTTATACCAGTACCATGCTGTTTTGGTTTCAAAAGCTTTGTAGTATAATTTGAAGTCAGGTAGAATTATGCTTCCAGCTTTATTTATTTATTTACTTTTTTGCTCGGGATTGCTTTGGCTATTTGGGGTCTTTTGTTGTTCCATCTGAAAGGTAAGATTGTTTTTTCCATTTCTGTAAAGAATGTCATTGGTATTTTGATTGGGATTGCATTGAATCTGTAGGTCGCTTTGGGTAGTACAGACACTTTCACAATGTTAATTCTTCCAATCCAAGAACATAGAATATCTTTCCATCTTTTTTGAGTCTTCTTTAATTTCCTTCAGAAGTAGTTTGTAGTTCTCATTATAGAGGTCTTTCACTTCCTTGGTTAAATTGATCCCTACGTGTCCTATTTATTTTGTGACAATTGTAAATGGGCTTACTTTCTTTATTTCTCTTTCTGTTAGTTCATCATTTGAGTATATCAATATTTGGGTGCATTCATTTTGTATCCTGCAAAATTATTGAAGTTATAAACCATCTCTAGGAGTTTTTTGATAGAGTCTTTATCATTTTTTCTATATAGAATCATGTCATCTGCAAAGAGAGAAAGTTTGACTTCATCTTTTCCAGTCTGGATTCCGTTTATTTCCTTTCCTTGCCTGATTTCTCTGGCTATTACCTCCAGTACTATGCTGAATAGAAGTGGTGAGAGTGGGCATACTTGTCTCATTCCTGTTCTTAAGGGAAAGTCCCTCAGTTTTTCCCTATTCAGAATGATACTGGTGGTGGGCTTGTCAAAAATGGCTTTTAGTTTGTTGAGATGCTTTCCTTCTATACCTTATTTGTTGAGAGTCTTTATCATGAAGGGATGTTAAATTTTGTCAAATGATTTTTCAGCATCTATTGAGAGAATCATACAGTCTTTGTCCTATAGTTTGTTTATGTGATGTATCACATTTGTTGACTTTCATATGTTGAACCATCCTTGCTTCCCTGGGATAAATCCCACTTGATGACAGTGTATAATTTTTTAAATATATTTTTGTATTCTGATTACTAGTATTTTGTTTAGAATTTTTGCATATAGGTCCATCAAGGATATTGGCCTGTAATTTTCTTTATTTGTTGTGTCTTTATCTGGTTTTGGTATCAGAGTTATGTTGGCCTCATCAAATGAATTTGTGAGAATGGCTTCTGTTTCAATTGCTTGGAATAGTTTGATGAGAATTGGTATTAATTCCTCTTTAAAAATTTGATAGAATTCAGCTATAAAACCATCCAGATCTGGACTTCTCTTTGTTGGAAGATTGCTAATTACCACTTCAGTCTCCTTGCTTGTTATTGATCTGTTCAGGTTTTCTATCTCTTCTTGGTTCAGTTTGGGTAGTGTGTATGTGTCTAGAAACTTACCCATATCTTCCTGATTTTCATATTTGCTGTCATACACTTGTTTATAATAGTCTCTAATGATGTTTTGTATTTCTGTGGTATCGGTTGTAATGTTTCCCTTTTCATTTCTGATTAGTGTTATTTAGGTCTTCTCTCTTATCTTTTTGTTAACCTAGCTAATGGTTTGTCTCTTTTATCCATCTTCTTGAAAAAACAACTTTTAGTTTTGTTGATCTTTTCTATTATTTTTTGTGTCTCTATTTTATTTAGTTCTGCTCTGACCTTAATTATTTCTTTCTGTTTACTAAATTGCCAGCCAAGAATTCTTTACCCAGCAAGGCTCTCCTTCAGATATGAGGGACAAATAGTGTATTTCCCAGACAAACAAAAGCTGTGGGAGCTCACCACTACACGACCACCCCTGCAAGAAATTCTCAAGGGAGTCTTTGATCTGGAATCCAAATAATTGTGATCACTATCACAAATACACAAGAAAGCAAAACCCTCCATTAAAACAAAAAATGCCAGTAGGAAAGAGAAAGAAGATAAATCATCCCACCTTAAATTTCCAACTAACATTGAGGAAGAAAAATAAAAGGGGAAATAATGATCAAATGATTTTTAAACCATCTAAACAAGAAGCAATTAAATGACAGGAATTAAGCAGCACTTGTCAATAACTACCTTAAATGTGAATGGACTAAACTCCCCATTCAAAAGACACAGACTGACTGACTGGATTTAAAACCTAGACCCAAGTATATGCTGTCTGCAAGAGACCTACCTCACCTGTAGAGACACACATAGACTTAAAGTGAGGGGATGGAAAAAAATATACCATGCAAATGGAAATCAAAAATTAGCAGGAGTAGCCATTTGTATATTGGACAAAATAGACTTTAAACCAAAAAATATAAAAAGAGACAACACCACTATATAATGATAAAGGGATCTATCCAGCTAGAAGACCTAACAATTATAAACATGTATGCACCCAATACTGGAGCACTCAGATATATAAAGGAAGTACTCTAAGACCTAAAGAAAGAAAGAGGACCTAATACATTAATAGTGGATCATCTGAACACCGCTCTTTCAGTATGGGACAAATATTCCAGGCAACAAGTCAACAAAGAGACACAGGATTTAATCTGTACCTTAGACCAACTGGACTTGGCAGATATATACAGAATATTTCACCCAACAACTAAAGGATATAATTTCTTCTCATCAGCTCATGGAACATTCTCTAGGATAGATGACATATTAAGTCACAAATCTAGTCTAAGCAAATTTTAAAAAACTGAAATCATTCCAAGTATCTTTTTAGCCCACAATGGTCTAAAATTGGAAATTAATAATAACCCAAACTCAGGAAACTATACAAATACATGGATACTAAATAATAGGCTCCTGAATGACCTATGGGTCCAAGAAAAAATTAAACAGGAAATCAAAAAATTTCTAGAAACTAATGAAAATAGAGATACATAATACCCAAACCTGTGGGATACTGCAAAATCAGTACTAAGAGGCAAATTTATTGCAACAAATGCTTACATCAAAGAATAGAAAGACTTCAAATAAACAGTCTAACACTACAACTCAAAGAACTTGAAAAAAAAAAAAAACCAATCCAAACCTAAAGGTAGTAGACAGAAAGAAATAATTCTTCCTGTCTTTATTAAACTCCAATAGGATGTAAGTTATACTTTGTTACTTGGTCCATGTCTTCCGAACTCTATTTTTTACATTCCATATCTTGTATTTATGTGCTGTCCTCTGAATTACTTTTTTTTCAAGTAAATATTACAATTAATTGCTTCTGTTTTCAACTGTTCTAATTGGCTTTTAACCTCATTCATTGACTTTGTATTGTCTATTTTAATATATTTTTTAAATTCTAGAACTTCTATTTGTTTACATTTCAAATATATTTGGAATTTAAAAAATAATTCTTGCTCTTTATTTATTATTTCTTTAAACTTAAAAAACATGACTATATTGTAGTTTAAGCCTGATAATTCTAACATCTCAAGTCTTTTGCAGGCCTGATACTGTAGTCCCTCATGGTGCCTTGTTTCCTTGTGTATTGGTGATTTTTGATTGATTGCTCCTATTTCTTGAAATTTTTGTGTGTTAAATATTGAAATCTTATATGAAAGTTTTTCTTCTAGTAAGGGCTTGCAATTGTTCCTGCCAGGGGCCTGAGGTACTTCCAATCCATGACCACTTTCAATCAAATTCTTAATTTTAAGCTTTTTGAAAGACAATGTTGCAAACCAAGGGAAAGTGCACCTATCGCTACAGATTTTCAGGAGAGATCACTTCAAACTCAACTTTACATTCTCATTTGAGCAATTTTCCTAAGATCTTACATGTGAACATTGGGGTCCACACTTATTTCTAATTCACCTTTACCCTGAAATTTGAGTTCCCAGAAGTCTCTTGGAATTTTCTTATTGGTCTCTCTACCCTGGATGTTCTTTGGGCTTTTTTCCAAGCATTTATTTCCTTAAAGTCTGTGAAAACTAAAGCTGAATTTCTTTTGGTTAGCAAAATTATCCCCATCAGTAAATAAGTGTTAGTGCTCTAGATATGACTCCTACTTTCCTTTTAGCCTCTTAGTATTTCTTATTGTTTGTTTCATTCCATTTATGGATTTTCAAAACTGAGAAAAATATTTTATCCAGCATTTTTATTTATTTGCAAGGAGAGGGGCAGAGTATTTAATTCAACATTACTGGTAGAAACAGTTTTAATTTTGTGGGGTTTTGCAGCACTGTTTATATTTCAGTTGTTCAAACATTTATGTTATTAGCATAATTAATATTTAATTTGTTTAAAACAATAAAAGGAAAAAAGATTTTGTTTTCCCTGTTACTAAGACAATTTTCTTATATTTCAGTTGTTATTTTATCATTACTATGGGCAATGAATCCTCCTGAAAAGTGATCTCACAAGGCAATTTTCTGTATTTGTCTTCTGTGCTTCACTAACAGCTTGTTTGATTTTCATAACAGAAAATAATTCTCTCCATATGCCAAAAGACAACTCATTTAAATAAGCCTGGTTCATGGTTTATCAACTTGATTACATCAGTTATTTGAAAATATAGGAGTTTATACAATGGCTTTAGAATAAATTGCTTTCCCTAGTGTCATTTAGATTTTACTAGAAAATAAACATGTAATTTGTAATGCCTTGCCTTCATATTCATAGAACAAGGAGGGTTTATCCCTCTATTTCACCAAAAAGTCAAGTACATAATAAATCAATGTCAATGGTGAAAGTGTTTCTTGTGCATTGTAAGGATCAAGGTGAGCTAAATGACTTCATCAAGACAAGGACATTGTCACTGGTCATAGGAGTGAAGCAAGGTCACAATGTAGAATGAAGAGCAACTGTTGTTTTTGCACGTGTAATATCTATTTAAGTTGGCTATTTCCACCATGTAATTAATATCGAGGGAGTGTGAAAAATAATAACACATAGTATATGTTGATACTGTTTTTTTTTTAAGTTGTATATTCTTTCCCATTAACCTAGTAGAGCCTCTGAAAACTAAAGAAGATATCTTACTTTTTCCACAGAGGGTAAGAACAATAATTGCACTGAATATCAAATATATGTAACTGGTTAAAAACAGATATATGACATTGTACCTCATGGTCATATAGTGCTACAATTTTGAAATTAAAAAGATCAGAAGTCTCTGCTTCAGACTCATTGGATGTCACCAAAGATGACCAACAAAGAAACACGAATCCATTCTTGCAATTGTTCTTTTGTACAGACACTCTTGATGTCAGTCACAAACAAACAAGCACCGAAGCAAAGCCAAACCAAACACTTAAAAATAACCTAATGCAGATCCATTATAGTCTTATTAGTGCTTGTTCTGTCTTTAAAACCTGAAAGAGGTCTCAAATACCTGTTCAAATTCTATATGAGCTTTAATTGTTTTACTTTGCTATAGTCTATAAGAGAATTAGAAAAAAGTTAAATACATGGAGTTTGTTTCAATTGGGCTACCATACCTCTCATCCACCTCACACCCCACCCTACACGCTACCCTCTGGTCCTATTATGAAAATCACTGAAATAGCTTTTTGATATATAAAGAAAAACATGCTAGGAAAATATATGACAGGTAGAATAAAATGGCATTTGAACTATACTTGTTTTTGTATAAAATAATAATAATAATAAAAGGAACAAGGAGATATGATTACATTTTATTTGAGATACCAGAATAGCAATGTTTTTTTTTTTTTTCTTGTTACAAGTGATTTGGGGATTATGAATTTTAAAAAAAGAGTATATGAAAAATAATGTCTTGTAGGTAACATATTTCTGAGAAATAAATTCAAAGAATATTAAGTATCCTAGAGATTATTTTTTCTGGTTTCTTGTGCACCTGCTAAACACTATTTATTACTTTTCTAATTGCATAATATAATGAACCCAAGCAAATATGAGGTATAGTTCTTGTCCTCAGACAAGTTATAATACAGCTAGGAGAACAAAGATTAGGCAATTCTTATACATGGCGATGCCCTTGCCTAAATGTCCACAGGCTGCTTTTTCATACAGTGGTAATTGTGACAGTCGTCTTATATTGGTCACTAATTTCCTGTTATTCTCACCCTCATAAGATCTCATCATTCCTGGAAATCTGAAAAGAAAATGATTCCACACAATATATGTTGGGACTGGCTTATTCCTACTTTCACAAAATATTAGAAAAATAAGCAGAGGGCACATATTCTTTATTCTAGAGATGATCCTTCAGTTAAGATACAGACTCTTCAACAGGTAACACAAATGCCCACTCATAAAGACTTAAAAGATAACAAATATTGTATGCTATTTTTGATACTGTATGAATGTAAGAGATACAAACCTGTAGAAGCTGGTCAACAGATGGTTATCACTTCATGTCTCTCTCATACTTCTTCCCAGAGAATTTGCCTGCCTCTGGCCTGAAAAATCTGCTAGTCCACATGAAACCATCATCAGGCCACAACTAATCCAACAGCAGGTAGAAAAAATGACTCAGGTTATGTCAATGAGTTTCTCTCTCTGACGGATTTCTATTTAGGGCTCCGAGAATCTAATCAGTATTTTCAAGATTTAGATTAAGAAAAGAACATAAAATCAGGGCTAAAGGGTAATTGTTATTTGAAAAATATTTAAAGAAAAGCATAGACATTTAATTTGCTTCTGCAGAGAAGTATGGCATTCAGAGAGAGAAGAATTAAAAGAGCCTTGCAAAGAGAGCAGAGATGACCGCATGGCCCTGGAAAGATAAGGAAAGACTGAAATGGTTGTCCTAACTTTCTAATTTGTGTTTCCTGTCCTTTGTAAGACCAGACCACACATTTGTCCTTGAGTTTGTGATTCCTTTAAATGATTCCAATACATTCTAACTTAAGTTAGTCTGATTGGGTGCTATTTCTTGAAATCAATCAACTCATAATTGTGATAGAGAGTGTTAATGGTTAACACAATATTCATTTTTCTTCTCTTTTCTTTACAAAACTCTATAATATCAAGTGTAGCAACATAAAATAAGTAGAAGATTTATTTCCCAGACTCCTTTGCAGCTAGTAATGGTCATGAGAATCAGTTCTGGTAAATGAGTTATTAGTAGATGTGCTATGCGGGACTTTTGAGCAGTCTGTAAATGGAGATAACTCAATTTGTTTGATATTAAAGATGCTTTTGGGAACATAAAATGCCTGGAGGCTAAAAGCTTGGTACTGAGGATGTTGGGGCAGAAAGTGGAGGAAACTTGAGTCTTTGATGACTTAGTAAAGTAAGTACATGAAGGGTGGACAAACTTTTCCTGAAAAGGATTTCAACTACTCAACTCTGCTATTCAGTGTAAGAGCAAACATAGACAATATGTAAATAAATGGATACGACTATATTCCAATAAAAAAGGGCATAGCCTACTGGCCTCTGCTCTGGACCATATTTGCACCAGATTTCATTTATCTCTTGAGATAAGCCTTTGGGAGTTTAAGCCCCTGTTCTATGTATCTGAATCTCACATGTTGACTAAGATTGGAATTAAGAAAAGAAGTAATACACAATAACTGAACTGAAATGAATTCAATTTCAAATGTGGAGATCATTTTGAGCTGAGATCACCTGGAAAGGTTTAATGGAAATTGAATCTAAAGTGAAATTTGAAGAAGGGCCACTTCTTATAGTGGAGAGAGGAATAAAATGGCAATCCAGGAAAGGAAATGACAAACTGAAGAGGAAATGCCAAAAACAGCAGTGTGTGCATTGAAGACTTGTTCGACTAAAGTGAGAGATTCAAGTAAGAAAGAAAAAAGAAACAAAATTGGAACTATATGCTATGATTTTATTATAAAAGGCACTGGAGGCAAGCTAAAGAATATATATTTTCCCTTTCTTTCATTACCTCCTCCTCTCTCCTTGTTCTGTTTCCTTAGTAGCAGTCAATCTGGCATAAACATTAGATAGGACGCCCTAATGTGGTCATTAGTAAAAGGTTTGTGGGGAAGTTGCACAATTATTCTCCCTTATACAAGAGGGTTTGAAAGTCATTTTTCCACCTGTCTTTCATCGTATGCAGAATATTGGAAGATAATGTATTTACACTCAAGAGATTTCTAGGTTTAAAAAGACAGTGCAGGTCAAGGCAAAAAATGAGGTAATTTAGAAAAAGTTAAAAGGCTCTACTCCTGTAACCTTTGTATATCCTTCTGCTTCATCAACACCAAGTAGTTTAAAATCTCATTCAAAAAGTACACGATTCCTCCTAACTTTCTGTTTGTATTCAGATGTCTTATCTTTTTGGTTTTTCTGTTTCTCCATGACTGCCTTCTTTTGTGTTAAATAAACATTGTCTAATGTGCCATTTTAATTTTCTTGTCGTTATATATCAAGTAACCCCAGAGTGATTAATTTATTTTTCCTTTTGGGGTAGATGTGATTGGGTTTAATTCTTGAAGTAGAGTGGTAATGACAAAGATATATTTAAACTTTAATTTTTAAACCTGTAAACAGAATCCTATACTGTTTGCTTTTTGAACTTTTCCTCCCCCACTTCTAATAACTAAATGTTCCTAACTTCTAATAACACACACAAGACCAGTCATGTCTGCTTAAATAACTTTAACTTGACTAGTCTTCATTTTAGAGAATTATCTCTCCAAGATTCATGTACTGTATTTAATTGCTTAAAACAGTAGCTATATAGAAAAAATTCTGAAAGGGTATCTGGCTCAAAGCAGGGCAGGAGTGAAACTATTGAGTTCATTCCTTCTATTTTCCTGGCAGACTTGCTTTAAATAATTTAACATAAACCCTTCTCTGTTGGACGTCTCTGGTGGCTGCACGGGACCCCAACAGGTTTTTCCTTTCCCTAGAGGGTTGGGTCCAAAGGGATTGTCCTTTTCTCCCCCCTTCCTGGGCGAAAAGAGATTCCAAGAGATGGGTGAGCATGCTGCTGCTCTCTAAAATAGGGAACAAACACATACACACGCAGCGGGGGTTCTGTCAGGCAGTTCCGTTTATTGTAATACAAAAGATCATATTTATGTGCTTAGCAGGTGGGGATTTCCAAGCTTAGGCCAATCCTTGAAAAGGTCAAATGTGCACGTGCCTTGCCTCTCTATGCTTAGCCCTCCCCCTTAACTTCCCTTGGGTGCCACCTTTTATCTGTTTAGGCCATCTGTTGTTTTTGCTTAGAAAAAGGGCACGGTCCCATAGTTCCCCCTTTTTGTTTTAATAGAAGCCTTGTGTGGTTGTGTCTGTCATAGGTTGTCCCCCCACCCCCATTAGGGGATCTTACCCATCATTGACTATCCAACCAAGCCGAGGCTGAAAGAACCTGTATTGGTCTTGTGTAGTTGTGCCTGTCTTAGGTTGTCCCCCCAATGGGGGATCTTATCCGTCATTGACTATCCAACCAAGCTGAGGCCAAACAGGAGATTCCACCTTGGTGTTAATTTTTCTGAAGGGCCAAATTGACCCAAGGGTCTTGGGGGTGTTGTTCATTAGCTACCTTTTCCACCACCTGGGTGAGCATGGTGAGGGATCCTAGGTTGCGCCTTATAAGGGCCATTAGCTGACCCCACATGCAGGAGGGCCTGTTAGGGCAGATATTAGAGTGGTGAGCCAAGGGGAAGTTCTAAACCAGCCTTCAAACCAGCCGGAATTGGCTTCTCTTTCCCTCCTACGTTTTTCTAATCCTTCTCTTAATTTAGCTAAAGAATCTTTAACAATGCCAGAATGGTCTGTGTAAAAACAATATTCTTCTTTGAGGGCTGCACATAATCCTCCTTGTTGCAGAAACAGCAAGTTCAAGCCCCTTCTGTTCATGTTTGATTAGCCGGAGTGTGTGGAGAAGAGGGTGGACTTGCTTCACCAATCATGGAGAAGACCCCTAGCAGAAGATAAGCTTGCTTTATTGTGGACTTTTCTGGAAAACGTAAGAAAGGTTTTCCTCAGTGTTGTTATCGCCCTGGGCAGTGGGTGAGAACTTGAGATTTCTGGCTGGCACCCATATAGGGTTGGGCTCATTAAAAGGAAAAATACATCCAAATCCTTCGCCCATAGTTAAGAGCGGGTTGGGGCCTCTCCATTGTCCTGAAAGGGGATCTTTCCATCACACTTGAACAGCAGGATGTGGGGATTGGGTTGACCAGTGTTTTTGGAAAGCAGTTACTGGCTCATGTTTTGGAAAATTTAAAATATTTAAGGTAAATAATGCCATTCCTAACTGTTGATGGGGGCTAATAATTCCCCCTTTTTGTTTTAAAAGTTGGTTCTTTAGATTCTGATGGTGACGTTCTATTATGGCTTGTCACCTTGTTTAATATTTGCTTATGGCACAATTGTAACGGAATTTTTCTTGTTATAGACTTTTCTTTTAATAACTCAAATAAAGGAGTTAATTCCCCTGTGGGGATGGGGATCCAAGATCGAAGCCAATTAATTTCTCCTAAAAGACCCTTTAATTCAGGAAGTGAGTACTCATCCTGAATAGAAAGCTGAGTTTTTAAAGGGCTGGTGCCTTCCAGGGTTAGTTGTGACCCCAGGAATTTAAAAGGAGGTACAACTTGAATTTTATCAGATGAAATGTGAAGGTTTCCCCTGCTCAAACAACCTTGTAAAATTTTGTAAACATTGGCCAACTGATTGGGTGTAGGGGCCCCCCAAATAATATCATCCACATATATATATAATGTAACTTGAAAAGCTGCCTAATAGGCAGCAACAATTGAAATACGTAATTTTGGCAAAAAGAAAGACTATTGGCCATTCCTTGGGGCAACACCACCCATTCATACCATTCGTCGGGCCCTTGGAAGTTGGTAGATGGGACCGAAAAGGCGAATCTTTTGCAATCAAGTGGATGGAGAGGGATGGAAAAAAAGCAGTCCTTGAGATCAATGATCATGAGATGCAAGTGGCTGGGGATGGCAGGGGCCCAAGGTAGGCCCCACAAAGGAGTCCTCATAATAATCTTCCTTTTATTTATCTCTCTAAGATCTTGGAGCATTCTTCATTTTCCTGAAGCCTTTTTTATTACAAAAATGGGCGTGTTCCAAGGGCTGACAGAGGGTCGAATGTGTCCCAACCTAAGTTGTTCTTGGATAATATCTCTTAAAGCCTGTAGTTTGTGAGAAGGGAGTGGCCATTGCTCCACCCATATTGGAGGTCTGTCTCTCCATTTAATCTGGGGGACCATGGGGGCAGTGGCCTTTAGAATTGGGGGTGAACCCTGACTCTGGGGAGAGGTTGTTGAGCTCGCATTTTGTAATTAGGGTGACAGCGGATGTTGAACTGTTGTTGGTATTCTTCCTTATCTAAAAGCTCATCATAAAAGCCCTTATGATCGGTGGTGATGTAAGCATCTGCCTGGCCAAGGACGTCTTGTCCTAAAAGATTAGCATTAAGTCCGGAAGCAATGAGGGGCTTCACCTCCCCAGTGGTGCCATCTGCATCTCTCCATTTTAACCATCCTTTTGTTTCAAAAGATGGTGTTTCACCTCCTACCCCATGGATTTGAGGCCCAGGGACAACATCCCAGCTAGGAGGCACTTCCTCTTGATGGAGGACAGTTTGATCTGCCCCTGTATCAATTAAGCATCAGAACCTTTTACCCTTGATGCTGATGTCCATTTTTGGCCTTACTCCAGGGACTATAGGGACTGTCCATTTAGCCCTGGGCCCTTTTGGCTGGTTACTTTTATGACCCCCTTTGGGGTGACAGGGCTAGCGGTTGCCCCTGACTTAGTTTAAAGGATTGCCATCTTTGTCAAATTTGGACCTAGAGTGCTTTCTCCAATGTAATCCTTTTTTACATTGGGGGCAAGGTGTGGTAGGGGGTTTTTTGCCTTTAGCCTTGGGACATTGGCTTTTATTTTATTTTTTATTTATTTATTTTTATTTTTATTTTTTTTAAATTTTATTTTGTCGATATACATTGTGGCTGATTATTGCTCCCCATCACCAAAACCTCCCTCCCTTCTCCCTCCCCCCCCCAACAATGTCCTTTCTGTTTGCTTGTCATATCAACTTCAAATAATTGTAGTTGTTATATCTTCTTCCCCCCCCCCCCCGGTTTGTGTGTGTGTGTGTGTGTGTGTGTGTGAATTTATATATTAATTTTTAGCTCCCACCAATAAGTGAGAACATGTGGTATTTCTCTTTCTGTGCCTGACTTGTTTCACTTAATATAATTCTCTCAAGGTCCATCCATGTTGTTGCAAATGGCAGTATTTCATTCCTTTTTATAGCTGAGTAGTATTCCATTGTGTAGATGTACCACATTTTCCGTATCCACTCATCCGATGATGGGCATTTGGGCTGGTTCCAACTCTTGGCTATTGTAAAGAGTGCTGCGATAAACATTGGGAAACAGGTATACCTTCGACTTGATGATTTCCATTCCTCTGGGTATATTCCCAACAGTGGGATAGCTGGGTCGTATGGTAGATCTATCTGCAATTGTTTGAGGAACCTCCATACCATTTTCCATAGAGGCTGCACCATTTTGCAGTCCCACCAACAATGTATGAGAGTTCCTTTTGGCTTTTAGAATGACTTTGTCTTCCGCAACCAAAACATTGTCCCTTGAAGGGTGGGGAAGTATTGTTTCCCGAGGGGATCAGGGCAGTAAATGACTTGAAGGCTTTGGTTAAGTTTTGTGTCTGAGCCTGCAAGGCTGTGGATAAAGTCCTGGCTTGAGAATGTTGACTCCCTACCTCCTTGGAAGCAATAACCCACTTCTCCATGGATCAGTCCCTTAAGCCTGTGTAAGCCAACTTATGATCAGTGGTCATTCCATCCCATACGAGCATCTTAACAAACTGATCTCTGAGTGGGCCGGAGGGAAATTCTCTTTGTATATTTTGCTCTACCCTAACAATAAAGGAAGGGAGGTCTTCATTGGGCCTCTGGGTTATTCCAGCAATTGGGGGCTCCATGGGGCCCTCTGTAAGCTTTGCCCAAGAAGCTAAGGCGGCAGCCCTGACTTGGTCTTGGTAAGGAGGTGGAATTGCCACCTGTTGGATTCCTGTACTATATTGATCTGCAGTTCTGGACATCATGCCGAAGGTAACTGGGATGACAGGATTGGCTGCTTGATTCCTTTCTGCTTGTGCATGGCACTCCTCCTTATAAAAGGCACACAACTCAATAAACAAATTTGGGGGAGGACTGCCTTACATAACATCTTCCAGTCCTGAGTGGTGCAGGGCTGATGGGCTAGTCCCTGAAGGATAGTTTCTGACCATGGAGAATTAAGGCCATCCTTGACAACAGTCTTTTTTAGTTCTTTTAAATCCTGGGCTTCCCAAGGATACCAAGGGGCTGGTCTGTTGCCCCCTGGATTAACATTAACAGGGTAGGCTTGAAATGAAGATTTTAGTTGATCTATGGGATTTCCCCATGTATCTTCAAGTGGTTCGGGTTTACTGAAAAGAGGAGCTAAAACTGGGAAAGCTTGGGGTTGTTTGGAAAAAGGCAGGGGTGGGTTTTCAAATTTAGCCCAATTGGTATTTTGGAGCAGAGTCTTATGACCCTGCTTTTCTTCTACCTTGTCACCCAAAGGGGAAAGGTCAGGATAGAGCTTTGCACAAGGGGCCCCGTTGGCCATTGTTTTGGGCTGTTGATAACCCTTTTCACTAACTGTATTGTCCTGTGCTCGCTCCTCAGCAAAAGCTGTCCGAATGCACTCTGTATGTGGGGAGTCTGAGTCGTCTTTAGTGCTAGGCTTAAAACATAGTTTAAGGGCAGATACAGTGGGATAAAAGCCTAAGGGTAGCTTGACTCCCTGGTGGACTTCCCTCTTCTGAGCCAGGGCCTGAATACAGTCCCAGGTATCACATGAGAACTAATCAGCTGAGAGCGCTCAAGGTGCTATAGATAGAACAGCCACCCAAGTTGTGGCAACAGTAGTGTCTGAAAGCTCTAACCCCTGACTTTTTAACAAATACTTTAGAGCCTTAAGGGCTGGATCACTGGGTTTCTCTTGACAATTCCCCATGGCCAAAAACTAAAAAGGAGAAGATAGAGAAAGAAACAAAAGTAAAAGGAAAGATAGGACTTTGAGGCTGTTGGTACTCACCCCATAGCAGATTTCTCTTGAACGTTGTCCTTCTTTCTGAAGCTCCGCACTGTAGGTCAGAGCCTCTTTGTCATCCATCTTTCAGGATTGTGCGGCGTTTTTGGCCATCCCCGTGGAAAGGAAAAGGTGAAAGTGGTATGAGGCACCATCCTCACATGAGGCACCAGCTGTTTGGGGTCTCTGGTGGCCGCACGGGACCCCAACAGGTTTTTCCTTTCCCTTGAGGGTTGGGGCCAAAGTGGTTGCCTTTTTTTCCCCCCCAGGACGTGGGGCAAAAAGAGATTCCATGAGATGGGCGAGCACGCCGCTGCTCTCCCAGATAGGGAACAAACACACACATGTAGTGGGGGTTCTGTCAGGCAGTTTTGTTTGTTGTAACACAAAAGATCATATTTATATGCTTAGCAGGCGGGGATTTCCAAGCTTAGGCCAATCCTTGAAAAGGTCAAATGTGTACGTGTCTTGCCTCTCTATGCTTAGCCCTCCGTGTTAACTTCCTTTGGGCGCCACCTTTTATCCTTTTAGGACATCTGTTGTTTTTGCTTAGAAAAAGGGTGCAGTCCCATACTTCTCAAAGTATCTTCACAAGAAACTATAGGAGGAAGCCCAAATGGGTTTCCTTATGCTTCAGAACAATGGTCCTATATGTGAAGAAAAGAATGGTAATGTCTAGACAACATGTGCTGCCAAGACTATTTTGACCTAATTCGTGGATGAGGGCTGCAATGGGCACTCAATAAATGCTTGCTACATGGCTAGTCCTCAGCAAATTGCTGTTCTTAAATAATTTCTCTGAGGAGTAAATTCAATGTAGGATCATATGATGTAGTATATTCATGTGTCTGCCACATGTTCACTGGGTAGATCTATGAATCTCCATCAGACCCATTCTACTGCTCTTCAGATTAACACACCTGGGGTTATGATCCTAAGTACAAAGGGATACCTGTTGAAGCAAAGCTGACTCTTCTCTAAATCCCCTGAACGTGCTTACTTAATTTGACACTACAGTACTGTCTTTTGACAGGAGAGTCTCAGCTTCCTGAATAATGATATATAGTGCATCACAATAAAAGTGAACTTAGTAAGTGAACGTTGTCATTGTGTGTGCTGTCTACGAACCTGAGAAGATGAGACTGACAATTTATAGTAAATAATTGTGTGTCCAGTCCTTGTGCATAAATTAACTATATAGCTTTTTAGTGGGTATTTCAGGAGGCTGTCATGTTTAAAGATTTGGGGAAATGATGATCAGATAGAGAACTCTAAAAGATGTTAAATAATGATTTAAATAGACGTATAGGAACAAAAGGGGAAAAATCTTGAATGGTCCACTCTAAAGATTACCAGTTGAAGGTGAAATTAGATTCTAAAGGTTATGATTTTATTTTATATGGCATACAAAAATTCCCACTAAGTCTACTTATAAATTTTAACCAGGGAAGAATGTGGTGGCACAATTATCAACAGAAAAAGCAAAGAGAACAAATACAGCTATCCCTCAGAATCTGTGGGGGACTGGTTCCAGGACCTCTTGCATGTAAAAAGGTATAGTATTTGCATGTAACCTATGCACATTCTCCCATATACTTTAAATCATCTCCAGGTTACTTATTACCTAATACAATGTAAACACTATGTAAATAATTGTTATACTATATTGTTTAGGGAATAATGGCAAGAGAAAAAAAAGTTTGTGTATGTTCAGTACAGATGCAATTTTTTTTCTTGTATATTTTCAATCTGGGGTTTGTTGTATTCATAGATGCAGACCCAATGGACATGGAGGGATGACTGTATAGCAGTTTCATCTACCGCTAGTGTCTTATCCATTCTGAGTTATATGGCCCTTGTCCTTTGTAGAAAACCAAAAATGTGGGTGGGAATTTGTGCTATTCCAGGTTTGTAAAAGAATACTATTATTCTGAGAAGAATGGAAAGATTAAAAACACAGCAAACACAAACCATGTTTTTTTTTCTTTGTCTTTTTCATGACCCGGTACTCAGCCAGTGAGTGCACCGGCCATTCCTATATAGGATCCGAACCTGCGGCGGGAGCGTCGCTGCGCTCCCAGCGCCCCACTCTCCCGAGTGCACCACAGGCTCGGCCCCACAAACCATGTTTTTACCAACAACATGAGAATGATATTCTCATGTAGAAACTGATATTCTCATGTAGATGACATCAGCATATGTTTATACACAGAGAACGCAGTATATTCAGTATTCTCCAAAAATATCTAAATACATGATCAATGAAATGCTATTGTGAGTTTTAAAAATAACACGCATGAAAAAGAAATCTCTATCCATGTAATAATTTTGGCCTAATTATATTGCTTTGTCTAACAGAATTCTGAAAAACAATGAAATTTGAAAACAATCATTATTTTGTAAAATTACTGCAAATTTAATTAAATTATTTTTATTATCTTACAGAGAATGACTTGTTTTATTTTAGTAGAACAGGAAGGATCATCCTATTCTCATCATAAAATAATATTTTAAATTATTATTATATAATATTTTATTACTTAATATATTATATATAAATATATGGCATAATTTATACTTATATTATTAATGTATAATGTCACTATAATAAATAATAATCAATAATATGTTTAAAAAATGAATATTATCATCTTTACCCAGTTATCCCTACTATTCTTCCTTGCTTGAATTTTTTTTATTAAACTTCCTTTTTTATTTGCTTTTTGCTTTCCTTACTAGATAAAAAATGAATATTATCATCTTTACCCAGTTATCCCTACTATTCTTCCTTGCTTGAATTTTTTTTATTAAACTTCCTTTTTTATTTGCTTTTTGCTTTCCTTACTAGATAAAAAATGAATATTATCATCTTTACCCAGTTATCCCTACTATTCTTCCTTGCTTGAATTTTTTTTATTAAACTTCCTTTTTTATTTGCTTTTTGCTTTCCTTACTAGATTTTATACTTCTTAAAGACAAACTCCAGATTTATGTACTCGTATCCTTTGCATTGTATTAAAACAATACCTATTATAAGGCATGATTTTTACCTTCAAGTAGCTTCTCTTATTATAGCTGAACCATCACAAGAAATAATATATTTGTTACTCAGTTGGCTTCTCCCTTATCAGTGAATTTGACATTAGAGTGCTAAATCTTTGTGGCATTGAAGTGAACCCTATGCTCCTCATCTACTCCATGTTTTCTAGTAATTCCATTTCCATCGACCTAATATTTTATTCTTTCTGCCAGTGAATCCATGGCTGGTGGGAGTCAGTAGAGTGAATGGCTGAGAATCCAGATGTGCTTAGACTGAGTTCTAAGCTCTCACCATTAACTGTTGTAATGTTGGGCAAATTTCTTAATCTCTGCGTCTCCTTGGCAGTTGCTACAAATCATGGTTATAAATTCCACAGGAAAAAAACCAAAACTATACATATAAAATATTAGGCTAATTTAGATGTCCTTACCTAATGTAACAATCATAGGGTAGGACAAACCATGAATATTACAGAAGATACACGAAGAGAGAGATTTTTACAGGCTCTATTTTCTTTCTCTCTTGAGTTTACTTGAATTTCATAATAATAGAAAATTGTATAATACTTTAACCTTCTTTATGGTAGAACGTTATAAAATAAAATGACCTTTGGAAACCATACTGTTCCAGAGCATAATTTCATAGATGATTTGGGAAAAAAGATTAAGTACTACCAGAAAAAAATTGTTATTTTAAAATTAATATTTAGGTAGGAGAGGAAACATTTTCAAAAGAAGATCACTTTTTCTCAAGAGGGAAACATATGGCCGTTTTATATACATAAAAAAATGTATATTTCTGAGCTGCCTAGGCATTCATTTCTCCCAAAATATTTTGGAGGATTTTGAACAGTAAATACCAAAGGTATGGGAAATTTAAACTTTGAAGGGCCGAGCCCGTGGCGCACTTGGTAGAGTGCTGCGCTGGGAGCGCGGCAACGCTCCCGCCGCGGGTTCCGATCCTATATAGGACTGACCAGTGCACTCACTGGCTGAGTGCCGGTCACGAAAAAAAAAAAAACGACAAAAAAAAAAAAAATTTAAACTTTGAAGGTTATCTTTTGTTGTACTCTATATCCTTCAACTAAATATTTTTAAGTTTAAAAATAAAGTATTTGTATAGTTTTAGAAAGTACAGTTCTAACCACATTAACTTAAAACATCTGTATAAAATTTGATAAATATTTTCAAAAATATTAACTTAATTCTATATTCAACGAAAAAATGATGTAAGGAATATAACTTACGTTTATTAATTATGATACCAAAACTTAGCTTCATACTAGTTTTTTGATCACTGTCAGGATTTATTTACTTGAGCAATTAATCTAGATACTATATGACTTTAGAAAGATTTATTTACATGATTTTGAGTGACTGATGTGAAGTAATATGTCTTACTTCATTTTATGGTTTGCAAAGTTACCTTATCCTGTTTTTTAATGGGGTTAGACATTAACATAAATATGTACATCTCTCTCTTTGTTTGGGCCCCCAAATTCATAGGTTGAAGCTCTGACTCCCAATGTGATAACATTAGGAGGTGGGGCCTTTGACAGGTAAGTAGATTTAGATGAGGACTTGAGGGTGAAGCTCCCATGATGGGATTGTTGCCCTTATAAGAAGAGGAAGAGAGACCAGAGCTTCCTCTCTCCACCATGTGAGAAGACGACTGTGGAGTACACTAACATTTATAAAGCAAATGTGTTTCACGGGGCCTAGTTTCCAAAGCCCTGTAGTTTCAGGTTTAACATAACTTTTTAAAATTACCTATGGAAATGTTAAGCTTGCAAAAGACAGGAAACTTTCCCCAGGCCAAAGTCTCTGTTGTGGATATAGAATTGTAACACAGCAAAGTTGCTGGCTCAAGGACAGATGCCCTTGGAACAGGTTAACCTACTGATAAACATGTTAAGAAAGTTATTTGAGTGTTATGTAAATATGCTGAGGAAATGGCTGCAGGAAAAGACAGTATTTACTAAGAACAAACTTTTGTTGGCAGATCGACTTAACCTTTTGCAAATTGCATTATGGAAATTCACTTTGTTATTTCACTGATGCTACCAGCCTCTATTGTTAAATGATACTTAGCCATAATCCACCTATGCTACTTTTCTGTAACTTTCTGGCCTGGAGAATAAGTACTGAGACAGAACCCCAGTTTGGGTTAATTTCCCAAGAAAGAATGCCTCTCTCTTGAGGGTTCTGGGAAGTTAACCCCTTTGGGTGTCTTGCTGCTCAGAAGAAATGGGCTTTGAGTAATCCTTTTTGCATCTCTGTCACCCTATGTGAGACAAAGCAACAGACAACAACAGCAATAATATTTCCTGTGATTTAGTTATCTTCAGTTATATACCAGAAGCTATATGAAGCAATTAGCATGAATATTTCCATGTCTTTTATTCACTCAATACATATTTGAAAATGTGCACTGTGTTCCAGGCACTGTTCTGGGCATTGGGAATGTAATGGTGAGCAAGGCAGACAAGTCCCTGCTTTCAAAAAGCTAAATTTTAGTAGGAAAGTCAAACAATAAATAAGAAACCAACCAAGAAACAAAAAGTGGGTACAATTATTTCAAAACATGCTATGTTGTGAAGATACCAACATAGGCATTGTGATAAAGAGTTGAAGAGTGAGAAGGGGAAGTAGAATTACATTAGGTGACTAGGGAAAGGCTCAGTGAAAAGTACCATTTAAAGTGAGACCTGAATGATAAGATGCAAGACATAATGAAAATCAGAGGAAGGCTCAGTCCAGGGAGAGAGAAAGCAGGTGCAAAAAGCCAACTGAAGCGGGAGTACCTTTAGGTGAAGAAATTCAGACCATGGCCATGTGGCGGGAGCATAGTGAGTAAAGACAAGGATAAGAATTTGCTGCAAGATGGGCAAGGGTTAGGTCATAGAGTGGCTTGCAGGTCATGGGAGAAAGGTGGGATTTTATTTTAGGTGTTTACACAGGGGAATGGCATGATCTGTTTTATGTAATAAAATGGCCATTCTTGGAGAGCAGAAGCCAGAAAGAAGCAATTTCCTGTGCAAAGTTCTCTCTGCAGCATAATTTAGGCCTTGGAAGAGCCTTGGTTGCAACTTTCTACAAGGTGGACTTTCCTGAAGCTGCTGGTTCTTTTAGAACTCATCAAATAGAGTTTGCTCCATCCAGCTACGCAGCTAATGTATTTAAGGCAAATCTTGTCTTAGGAGATTGAGAAGAAGCCTGAAGAAGGAGTTTGCAAACAAAATCAGTGGTATTTTTGCCTTAAAGAAGAAAGACAGCCTTGGGGGTAAAGAAACCACGGGGCAGGAGGTGGGGGTGTGGAGGGGGTAGATGTGAAGAACCTCAAAGGATCAGTGGCTCCTAATTCTGATAAGAAGGCTGACTGTGCAATCACCATGGCTGACTCAGACTTAGTGCTTTAACCACGGGTAAAATGAATCCTCAGCTGGCCTTCTTTCAAGGCAGATTGAAAATCACTGACAACATGGGTCTGACTATGATGTTACAAAGTCTTCAGCTTCAGCCACACAAAGCTAAACTGTGAAGGACTCCCTTTGGCTATTTTTGAGTACCAAGATAAGATATACAGATATATATGTATATTTTATTATCAGAATGGGCACTGAAACTACACATTGGCAAATAGCATGAGATCGATTTGTTTTTAAATGGGTGTGAGCAAACTTGTTTTTCCTTAGCTCTGGGTGAAGAGAGCCTAATGGACTGCTGCTTTGCTGAGTTGCATATGACTGTGCATTGCAAAGTTAATACAGTAATTACGGTTTGGGGTAAATTTGAGTTTCAGAATAAAATTAGGAATAGTAAAATCCAAAAAAACTATGTAAACCAAAGCTCTCATTTTTCTTATAAAGTATCTTTAAGGATTATTCTGCTGAAGATTCAATTTAAGATGTTTTTCCTTGGGAGAACTAGGGAAGAAATAGAAACCAGTAGCTGGCCAGTAATTAGTGTTGTGCCCTTAATGACCTTAATCAATTTCTCATTAATAGTTCTTAAAATTCTAGGCCGGCCCGTGGCTCACTCAGTAGAGTGCGGTACAGATAATAGTTCTTAAAATTCTGTACTGGGATTTAAAGAAAAAGCTTTTAAATTTTGCATTTCATGCCATCAGAAGTGATATTTTCTTCCTGAATCAAAAGAATTATAAGTAGGGCTGGGGGGGGGGAGGGATCTATAACTGAATACAGGCCTATACAGGCCTATTTTTAAAATAAAAATATTTCTAAAATGGATTTTTTTCTTGAAAAATCAGTGTATTAGAGTCATAAAATGCTGTTGTCAAAAATAATTGAACAAATAAAATTTGCTTTGAGATGCAGTTTTCAAATTATAATCGCATACTAATTTAACTAAATTTATAAAGCTTTCACTCCATTATAATTTTCCTTTTTCACATAAGTTTAGTTTAATTAAATATCCACATTTGTCTGTCTTTCTTGTTTTTCTAATGCTAATGTTATTTCTTATGACTCAGTGAGATATAGGATAAAACAATGCTTTTGGAAGAATGTTTAATAAAAGATGAAAATAGCTCTTCTGGTGTTGGGGGTAGGGCTGCCATTCTTTAGTTAGGGAGAGTATGATTTATAGAGGGTCCAAATGTGGAAATGAGGAAGGACTGGGAGATGACTCCAGGCAGGAGATGATGGTGGCTGCGGTTAGAGTAGGGGGCTTGGAGGCAGAGGCAAGTGGATGGATTGGGACTGAGCTTTCAAGGATTGCTGGCAGGTTGTACTGATGGAGATTGAGTGTGATTTTTAAGTGAAAGAAAAAAATCAATTCACCAGATACTAATTTTGAGATGCTGTTATAGTTAGGATACTGATTGGACTGCTGTAAAACATCCAAAGATAACAAGGACTTAAAAAAGACAGACCTTTTATTCTTTGCAACAGTCTGAATGTAAAGTGGTTCAGGACTGAGATGATAAGGAATGATAGGTACCAAAGATATTCTTATTTGGTTCCTTTGTTGTCTTCAACATTGTTTCATTCCTGCAGGTAAGTGAGTGCTTTAGATGCTTCTATCACTTCCCAAGCAATGGAGAGGGAAAAAGAGAAGAGGGCGGAATGCTTTCCTTTATTCTGAAGAGTACAACTCTAAAGTTTCACTTAACATTTCCACTCTTATCCCGTTGTCTAAGACCAAAATATACAGTCCCATTTACTTGCGAGTGGGGGGTGGGAGGTAGAAAAATGTGTCTTTAGCTGGGTGGCCACATGGCTGAGAACTACAACCACTTACATCAACATGACAAAACACTTAGGACTAAGAACTGAGAGGCTCTGTGTCAACATGACTTAGTTGTTTGTTCCAGCCCAGAAAAGATAAAACTGTAAATCAATAAATAACTTCACTATTTGCTTCAGGAAATTCATGTAAATCAGTTTATCTGACAACAGTATTCTGCTCATCTGTGCAAACAGGTTGCTGTCAAACAAAGTTTACTTCTCAAGACTTCCATCAAAATCCTTGCCTTACTGTGTTCATCAATCCTGATCTATCATGTCTCCAGCTTCATCCAATATCAATCAGGTCCTTTCCTTGGAAGACCTGCTTTAAACCAACTGAGGCCAGATCCCAAACCCTATAAATATCTCACTTGTTAAAATCCCCCTTCTGATACACTAAAACGTTGTCAAGGTAGTGTTCTTTCTCCTTTACTTCAGCAAGTTTAAATAACCTTAGTTTTTGCTTTATTAACAGATTGATGGGTCATATTTGGGAAATTCCAATTACCTGGAATTTCCAAACAAGACCTCTCTCTCTGCCACAGCTTAAGACCCTTATCTGAGGGTCACTAAGGCCCTTGAGGGTCCCTGACCAGAATGGTGGGACAGATTTTGAATTAGGCCTGAACTCCAATTACTTTTCATCAACCACAAATGTAAGCATATATTTCTCCATAGGAAATGGATTTCCTTTTAAGAATATTTTGGTAACAAATGAGAATTGTAAACTCTCATCTTTGATGGAAACTTGCCTTATGGTGAATGAAACTACTGTTTTGCTGTCCCCATCTGTTCTTATCTCTGTCTGTTTTAAATGTACAATCGAATGTATCAGCAGAGGGTGGGTACAGGCTTAATAAGTCCATCCTTGAAACAAGTCTAGAAGGTCTTGTTGGACATCCTTGTAAACACTTGTCCTTGGGTCACCTTATGTAGATATAATAAAGTTTCCTGTCTTGCCTTTGTATACTTGAAAACTACTTTGTTTGGTTCCATCTACCCAGAGTCTGGAGTTTTGTTAGATCCTCCATCAGCAAAGATTAGTCTCTTGGATTGATTCTAGAGATATCAAGTTGCACACTCAGCAGTCTTTCTGATCATGGCAGGGCTGGCAGGGCTCCTGGAATTGTGTCAGTCTAAATTTGAGTCTGTGCCTCCTCTGGGATGCACCTCTTCCATGGATTCACCCTATAACTCTAACCCATCCTACTATTTCTCTAAATGACACAATTTTACCAATGATCATCGAGGAGTATATGAATCACTAGGGGGAGGAAGAACTTGTGATATGAACAGAATTCTTCATTTGTGAAGTACTACAATGCCAAAGGGAATAAAATTCCAACACTTAATGGTCTCTAATCTTTGATTAGTATGAAAAGGCTTTCAAAATAGATTTAGATTCCAAAATTGCTTCCTTAGAAGTGTCCTTGGCCAAGGCAAATTAAAAATCTGGATAACTTGAATCTAGATTTTCTTTTATTCTCCCAAATCAAAACCTGAACCTCATGAGATAAGTATCATTATCTTGAATGGGCAGACAAGGAAATGGGCTTAAAGGGACAAATAACTCGTCCAATGACACATAGTGCAATAGGCAAAATACTGACCTCGCCCCAAGTCAAATTCTAATCCGCGGAGCCTGTGAATATGTTACCTTATGTGATAAAAGGGACTTTGCAGATGTGATTAAGATAAAGATCTTGAGATGGCAATATTATGTTAGATTATCTGGGGTGAGGATTGGGTAATGCAATTGAAGAAGTTCTTATAAGAGAAAGAGGGAGGCAGGAGGCTTGGAGTGTGAGAGAGACTTGAAGATGCTACACTGCTGGCTTTGAAGATGGAGGAAGGGAATGTGAGCCAAGGAATGCAAGTGACCCCCAGAAGACAAAAAAGCAAGAAAATAGATTTTTCCCTGGAGCATCAAACAAACAAACAAACAAAAAACCTGATACCCTGACACCCGAGTGAAACCAATTTTGAAATGACTTCTAGAACTGTAGATAAAAATTCATGTGGTTTCAAATCACTCAGTTTGTGGTAATTTGTTACAGTAGCAATAAGAAAATATTGCAGCTAGTAAAATGTTGAAGCACGTGTTTGCCTTGTCTGACAGTAAAACACGTGTTTTTAACCAGCCCAGATAGCTCCCCTAAAACCAAAAGCATCAAACAAACTGCAAAAGGGCCCAACGAATGGAAGCCCAGGGAAGGAACTAGGAATCCAAGATCTCAGTAAGATAAAGAATGTGTATGTGAGCGTGTGTGTGTGTGTGTGTGTGTGTGTGTGTGTGTGTGTGTCTGTGTGTGTGTGTGTATGTGTGTGTGGCTGTTTGGTGGTGGTAATGATGAAGGCGGAGCTGTATAGTGAGGGAGTAGTCTTACAAACAAAATGCCTGTGTGACAGCTTTTGATGCCAGAGCAGGCTTCTGTTCACAACAGTGGTTCATGGAGAAAGAGGCTGTTCTTAAACTTAGGTGAGAAAGCTACTTCCACTGTCAGGGTATTTTCTAATTTCAGTTCCAGAATATCCTAAAGTTTACCCTTGTTCAGAATTTACTGCATATAAGAGAGGGCGTTCCATTCAAAACAGATTGGTTATTGAAGCAGTGCTGCTAACATCCACTCCCCTTCACACCACCATGCTTCCCATTTCTTCCCCTTCTCCAGTTCTTTGGGAATTTGTGATCAGGGGGCTGCTAGTTACTTATTTGTTTTGACTCTCTTGTGTGCTGTGGGCACTGGAATAGAGATTCCTGGAAAAACAGCTTATTTCATCTTGCTTTTTGTGTTTGAGTTATTTTTAATATTTTTCTGTAAGTATTTTATAATATTTTACTTATGAAATGGATCACAATGTTATTTCCTAATACAAGGCAGGATATGTGGGAAGAAAATGTACAATTCTTTGATTAAAATTATTTCCCACTGACCTAAAGTTTGAGTGTTTCATGGAAAAAATAAATAAATGTTCTACACCAAGATAAAAAAAAAAAAAAAAAATGCCTCAGATAAACACTGATTTCATCGCACCCTCTTCAATTGTTTAGCTGGGAAGATAAGGTGAAAAGTGTCCTAAGAGGGGACAGGCACTGTGTTCAACATGCACCACTTCAGAACGGTTCTCTTTTGACAAGTCCCTCCAACTTTAATTGATTTGCATCTATATTCATTTCAGGAAAGCTCTTGCTAAATTTAATGTGATTCAATTTAAAGTTTTTATCAATAGAAATATGTTTTATCTTTCTCTTTCAGGTCCTTCCGGTTAGCAGAAGGTTTTTGACATTAGCCACTTCAGGCAGGGGAAGAATGCATGATAAGCTGAACTTGAAAAGGAATTATCTTTGGTTTTCACAGTGTTATATCCTTGTACACTCATGAGGCTGCAACAACGGACCTTGGTAGCCAACCTTCACAAGGTTTTGTGAAACTGCTGCCCATCACCTTGATTGCAGTATATCCTGAAAAAAAAATTTAATTAGGTTTATTTAATTATTAATATTATTTTTACATTCTAAGATGTTACAGAGCAGTTCGGGGTAGGGGGAGAGAAGAAGGAGAAAGGAAATGGGGTGGGAGAAGGAGGAAGGAGAGGGGGCATGGTTGATGCCAGTGACACTGTCTGGCTAAGGCCTGGAATCCTGCTCACAGCACCAATTGTCTAGCTCTTAATCCTGTTCATGACGCCAATCATAAAGCTACTCAACCATGCCAGTTGTCGTGCTCTTTTACCTGCTGGTAATCCTGCACCGACTGGGTCAATTGTTGAACTAGGGCTGGGTCTGGAGCTCCAAGACCCCTTAAGCCCATTCACAGACTGGGTCACAAACCCTTCACACGCCAGGCTGGGTCACCAGACCCCTTCACACAGGTCTATGAGCTAGGTAACCGGCCAAAGGGTCCTTGGAAGCTGTAGGTTGGAAAACATGGCTGCGCAGGGCAGGTGCATCTCTCTCTCTCAGAACACAAGAATAGCAACCAAATTAAAAAGATACATTGGCGTGCACTAACTCCACACACACACACACACACACACACACACACACACACACACACACACAATTTGCTTAAAAAGGAGGCTGAACCACAACCAACTGGACCTGAGGACAGGCCCTGACCAAACTGTTCTATTTTTCCCAACAGGCATCCCCTTCATTCCTGCGCTGGAGACAAGGGGACTTCCAGCAGTGGCTCGGACATTGCTGGGCTGGATGCAGATGTCAGGGAGGTGTGGCTGAAGCCCTTGGCCCCCCACTGCTCCAGCTTGGGAGCCAGGGGCACTTCCTGTGGTAGCTCAGTGGTCATCGCTGGGCTGGTTTTGGATGTTGGGAGGCATGACTAAGGCCCCCAGCCCTACCTGCTCCCTGCTTGGGAGCCCAGAGAGCTTCTGGTCCTTCTAGGTTTTATAGGTGTTCTTTGGTGGTGTTAGAACTTTGCTAGTTAATATCAAACTCTGTCTCTGATCTTTGGGTATTTTGGTTTTTCTTTCAGATCTTTGTTGCATATTTGCTGTTCCCACTGCTTAAACTCCACACTGGAACTAATTTGTTGTTCTTTGCTTACTTGTAAAATGGAGGAACTTCTTGTGGGGACCAGCACTTGAGCCTTGTGCTTGAGCTAAATTGCTGTTGTGCTGTTGATTCCCTGGGAAAGGCTTTTGTGCAGCTCAGGTTTTAATTGTTGACTTCTGGGTCTTGTGAGATCCAGTGCACCTGGGTTGTGTGGGATCTTGGGTCTGTGCCTGAGTCTTTTCAGCAAACTGCACTGGCCTGTCTCCCCCACTGCCCACACTCCAAATACCTGCCATGGGACAGGCTGTGTGCCAGTCCCTTGTGATGACTCACTGGCCTCTGAGTGGCTCCTTTTTTTCAGTTCCTTTGGCTCCTTGCTCTTATTTGGGTCCACGGGAACCCTGTTAGTGGTCTTGCTGGCCTGAGGGCTACCAAGGCCCTCTTCTCCCCTGCTGCCTCCAAGCAGCTTCATACAAAGGGCACAGTGGGGCTTTTGCCAGCTCCTGCTCCATGAACTCAGCAGCTCCAGGTTTGAAGTGGCTGGGATTCAAAATGGTGGGAGCAGTCCTTTCTTTCTCTCATCGTGGCTTCTCCCACCTTCATGCACTCTGTAGGTCTCTCCTTCTCTTCCCCTGAGCTCTAGCAGCCCCAGCTTGGCTGTTGTTGGTTTTTAATAGTTGTAAATTGGTTGATTTGTGGGAGAGAGTGACACTGGGGACCGTCTATTCCACCATCTTGACAGGAAGCTCTCACTGAAAATTCTTAAAAGAAAAAAAAATCTCATTGTAGATCTGATTCCATATTTATATATGCTGTTGGCACACCATATTTTCCATGATTTTTATTTATGAAAACATATTCTGAGAATCTAAATTCCTACTAAATTATTATTTTCATCTCCGGGCCACCTCTTCTTTTTTCCTCTGGTTCCTAATTACATCAAACATAAGAGATATCTGAAAAAATAAGTGTGGTATTCCCAAGCATGCATTATTTTTTCTTGAGCAGGGTTTTGGTATAATTTAAATTCCTGTAAAGACAGCCAAAATTATTTCCAGTAATAGTGCTCATATTAGTACTGTTCATAGGATATTCTTTTGTGAAGCTATAATCATAAAGAGCCACATGTTCGTGCTGAAAAAGCAAATTCTAATCCCCTTGTCTGCCCTCTCTATTCACCCCCAAAATTTTGAAGGAGTGGGCATTTGCTTCTCTTTTGGCAGAAGATATTGCTTATGCAATCAGGTGACCCTCTTCAACACTGAGTATGGATGATGCCAAGGATGACAGATCTCCCAAGGCAGGAGTTGTTCCCCTGCGGCTGATAGACATGAAGGTTGATGTGGGTAATTATAATCTTCTTCAGGTAATCTATTTTCCTACTCTCCACAGTCAGAAGCCACTTTTCAAAACACTGTAAACATGGAAAATAAAATCTCTTGTCTTTTATAAAATCATTTATTAATTTTTAATTTAGTAATACATGCAATTGGTATAAAATCCCCCAAACTTCAAAAGCCTATCCTCCAATCACCTAGTTGCCTTCCACAGAGATTGCCAATGTAACCACTTTTGCGTCTTTACAAATATATGTGTATATTTTCCTTTTATTCCTCTTGGACATCTGGATAGCATATCACACACACTGTTCTATACCTAAACACAGGCAATTTTCATTATTTGTGGCAGTTATAGTCTATAAAGTTGCAATAACACTGAATTAGGAAATAGTGAATGACTGCTCCTAGGGAAATACAAGGTTAGGTTCCTGCGAGCATTTAGTTACATTTTCATCAATCGATCAATATATAACCTTGTTTTCTGTATCTTTCTGTTTAAAGACACCTTATTTAACATATATTATTGATTCATTAACATTGAATTCGCTGCCAACAACACTGTAACTCATGCCTGAATGACGTTTATCTATCACACATAGTTTCTCCCTAAGGCACATCGCCGTGCTTGCTGTGCTTAGTATACTAGCCGACACTTCACCACTACACTTTGGGGGCCATTTGAAACAGCAAAGTCACCAATGAAAAGCACAAAAATGCAAAAAAATGTGGCATTAAATCAAGCCCAAAACGACACTTGTTTATAGTATGAGCACTGCAGCAATAAGGCAGAGAGTCACCTTGTGCGACCTCAGCTGGGCACATGTGCGTGGGGCAACTTGAGATTTTTTAATTTTGTTTGTTTGTTTTCTCTGTGTATTTCCACAGAATAACTGCAAAAGCTCTGTATTGATTTTGGGGTTACAAATAAGTTTTTGTAAGAAGTTGAATTTGCAAATGCTGAATCCATGAATAATGAAGATTGGCTACATTTACCATGTTCGCTGGCATTCTTTCCTAATTGTATAGACTGTTGCCCCATTCTTTTAAATAGTTAAATTTTTATTCTATTCTATGAATGCAGCATGACACATTTAACCAGCTACTTGTTAATGAAGAATTAAATCATTTACCCAGAGGAATGGAAATCATAGAGTCAAAGGTATACCTGTTCCCCAATGTTCATCGCAGCACTCTTTACAATAGCCAAGAGTTAGAACCAGCCCAAATGTCCATCATCAGATGAGTGGATACAGAAAATGTGGTATATCTACACAATGGAATACTACTCAGCTATAAAAACAAAAGAAATACTGCCATTTGCAACAACATGGATGGACCTTGAGAGAATTATATTAAGTGAAACAAGTCAGGCACAGAAAGAGAAATACCACATGTTCTCACTTATTGGTGGGAGCTAAAAATTAATATATAAATTCACACACACACACACACACACACAAAACCAGGGGGGGGGGAGAAGATATAACAACCACAATTACTTGAAGTTGATACGACAAGCAAACAGAAAGGACATTGTTGGGGGGGAGGGGGGGAGGGAGGTTTTGGTGATGGGGAGCAATAATCAGCCACAATGTATATCGACAAAATAAAATTAAAAAAAAAAAAAAAAAGAAAGAGAAATACCACATGTTCTCACTTATTGGTGGGAGCTAAAAATAAATAAATAAATTCACACACACACATACACAAAACCCCGGGGGGGGGGGCAGGGAAGAAGACATAACAACTACAATTCCTTGAAGTTGATATGACAAGCAAACAGAAAGGACATTGTTGGGTGGGAGTGGGGAGAGGGAGGAGGGAGGGAGGTTTTGGTAATGGGCCACAATAATCAACCACATTGTATATCGACAAAATAAAATTAAAAAATAAAAATAAAAAACAAATCGTTTATTTTTTTGTTATTGCAAACAATGCTGAGAGCAATATTCTGTACGTTATTTTGCACATATGCGGGCATAACTGCAGTATATGTATTTATATAAACTGAATTTTCAGATCAAAGTATATATAAATTTTTCATTTTGACAATTATTTTCTTGCTGTTTTGCTTTGTTTTTAATCATAAAGCTGCTTCACAAAAAATATCTGTACAGATTTTGTAAACAATCAGGTTATCTTTTAACAATTGAAGTATAGCATTCTTTTAGGAAGGAATATCTTATTTTTAAGTGGAAACTCCAAAACTTGAATTGAGTTCCATCCTGGAGGAAAAAAGTGAGCCTTTTTTAAATTGATTTTTATGCTATGAGACAAAAGTAAGAAAAAAATAAAAGATGGTGAGTTTCATCCCATTTAATACTGGTGACTGGGACTTGGTAAAAGTCCAATGTGTTTCAAGCAGGACATGGTGATGGATAAGTGATGACAAGGTTCAAAGGCATTTACACATCCAGGTTGCTACAGGCAGCTCCCATACCATCATGCTTCTGCTGGCAGCAGTCTTATTGGTACTAGCTAATAGTAACATGAATTCTGTGACTGTCCAGGGAAGGAGATAGGCTTTATATTCTTCCCATCAAATAAAAATGTGGAAGGAAGTATAGGATGACCTTGCACAAATTATAGCTTGTCCACTGAGGATTATAAATTACTTCAAAATGTGAGAAAAGGAGTGTGTTTGGCACTGCTTTTGATCAAGACATGCTAACTTCTATTTTCAACGTAAACCCAAGCTGGATTTGTTGCTGACATTTGACTTGCATTTTGACATTTCCTCCTTTGACTTGTGATCTTGGAAGAGTGTGAAAATATGGCTCTTCCTGGTGGGAGGAGAGAGCTTGATGAGAATACTCATTGCGCTAAGATCTGGAGACATAAGAGGTTTGCGATTCAAGAAATGTTCTTTGAGTGGATGCCTGAGGGAAAATGTGCAGTGCCGATTGAGGTGGATGATAAATTCAAGAGCTGTTTATGCTTGGAAAATAATCGAATCAGAACCAGGTTGCTGGAATCAGATGAACTGACCAGAAAGAGTGAAATAGAATCAGGCAGTGAGTCAACACAGACAGACAACATTGAAGGCACTGAAGTTGAAATGGGTTTGACACATATGGATTATCTATTATGAATCCACTAAATCATTTATGAATCCACTAAAAATTGACAAAAAGGGTTAAGGAACAAAGGCAATGTGTGTAGGCCACAAACTTAACAACAAGGATCCACACACTGTCTGATCCTTTGTGCATTTAGGTTTCTATTAGGGTAACCACTAATTTCCAAGTCTGGCTACCCTGAATTCTATAGCTGAACTTAGAGCAGGAATGCATGGTGGTAAAGGAGCATTAAAAGGTTTAGGCACCATATCTGCTCTAATTCTTAGAAAACTTCTGTTATGTCAAGATTATAAATTCTGATTAAAAAAATCATTCTGATTTCTTCTGCTTACAGGATCAATTACAAACTCTTCAGTATGTCATAGGAAGGTTATCATTTTTAATCCCAACCATCATTCTTCCTTACTCAACTCCAGTAGTCCAATATAAGCACCCTGATCTGTAGCTGCACCTCGCCTTTGGATTTCTTGACTAGTCTGTGTTATCTCACACCTAAAATGTGGTGCGTGCTTTCCCTTCTGCCTGTGTGATCTCCACTCTTCTTCTTGTCAACTTGTAAGACCACTGATCGAGTATCACTCCTCTTCCTA
Organism: Cynocephalus volans; assembly: GCF_027409185.1. NCBI lineage: Eukaryota > Metazoa > Chordata > Mammalia > Dermoptera > Cynocephalidae > Cynocephalus > Cynocephalus volans. The sequence goes on from NC_084466.1 coordinate 19,530,917, forward strand.
TCCTTCCAGTAGAACTGAGTCCTTCACTTCTCAGTACCCGTAACATGCTGCACGCATCACTGTTTCTTATCTCATCTTTGCTGCAGTAGATATTATCACCATATGACAGATATGGAAACTGAAGCTCAGGAAGATTGTAGCAAAAAGGCATTTTCCTGAACACCACGTAATATTCTCAAACTGAAATCACTGGTCTTCTTTAAGATGTTTATTTTCTAGTATATTGTACTGATACTCAGTCCCTTTCTGGAGAAAGGGGAATAAAGTGTATGCCTGATTGTCATCTGTAAAAATACAGTTAACAGGTGAATTTACTTTTAAAGTGAAAAGGCAAATAGCCTTAAAGTAAATTATGCCTTTCTCATATGGGAATTTCTATTTTTTTTATTTACCTGTAATTATACCTATATATTATGTAATGGTCTTGTCTATATATCTAATAATAATCATTATAATAATTCCTGGAAGTAGTGTGGTTTCCAAATGATTTACAAATCTCCTGCTATTTTTCCTCAAAACAAGCCATTAGGATAGTTGTTTACAAGTTATTACAGACAAGAAGGTGTATATAGTCAGTGGTTGTGATGAAACTTAAATACATCTTTCTGATGGTTGGTACACAGCTTTTGCTATTGTACTGTTCCATAAAAAAACAAGCAAAAAATTTCTTTTTGTTGATTGTTCACATAACTTCTCAACTCGCTTTCTACAAATTAAGTGTTATTTAGTATCATAATGAAAAATGAGCACTTGGAATTTTTTATGGACATGGCAGCTTACAAATTCAGGTGGGGAAGAAACAATACATCGCTTTATTTTCCATAAATCAGTTAATTTCCACATTCAGCCCTCTATCCTGTCCAGGTGGGAGAATAATTAATCTTAGTCGTTCTCAGACTTCCTTCTTTCTCAAGGCCATGTAAGGGTCTGGGACCTCATAGTGGTAGTTTGTGGGAGGGTCACCAAGTCATATATCTCCACAGGTTACCCAGAGATAACCAGTATTCCTGACCAATGGTCCCTTCAGGTCTATGTCTGTGGTTTCAATGCCAGTGACCACAAAGGTATTTTTCTCTGGAGTCTTGGCTGTACTAAGCCAAAGGATTGACCACAATAAACCACTCATCTCTTGTTCTTCCCAGCAAAAAATTATATATATATATATGTATATATTGTGTATATGTATATATTATGTATATGTATATATTGTGTATATGTATATAGGTATATATATAGTTTGGGTGTGGTGGGGAGGGTGTCCAAAAACATGGCTAAGGAAATCTCTCTCCAAGCTTTTCTAATCAACCTATCTCTCCTTACTTTTTTTTTTTTTTTTTTTCTTAACTTGTTGAGCATCCCTGCTAAATTCTCTAAGGGTTTAAGCTTTTGGAAAACAAAACCGAGAAAGCCTCGGAGGCTACTTATATTTTCAGCCCTTTCACATACCTTACATATCCTGAGCTGGTACCTGGCTGGAACAGGAAGGGAGGGGGGCAGGAGAAGTATGTGTGATGATGAGAGGAAAAAGGGGGAAATACAGCAAGAGAAAAATTGTAAATCAATATCTAAAAATTGCAAAATAATATTATCCATCAATACTTTAAACTTCACAGAACTTTTCAAACCATAGATACAGGTATAGGGTATCAGATCAGGAGAAAAAAAAAATCATATATGGTTTCATGCCTTTCCACATATTCCAACATCAGGCCATTGTTTCTGAAAATATGGTTATCATATCAGACAGTAGCATGCACCTGAATTTTAAAATGTGGACTGAATCAGTAAGTGTGTCTACAATATTTTAATTAAAATTAGGTCACTTAATAGAATCTGTTTGGTTTCCAAGGTTCTATAATTAGTTTTCTTAGGAAAGATGTAAAGTTCCTCTAAGCATTCGATACTCTTCTCCTGTGAAAATGCTGCACTTTAAAGCTTTTTAATTCCTTCATGAACTTTAGTTTCCATATATTACTTTGGGGACAGAAGGAGGCTTCCATGATGGATTCCGTGTAGAAGAATGTTTTTACTAAACACTCCCAACTTTGGATCTTAATGTTTACTTCTCCCCAGGGAGGCAGAGTGAGTTTCCTCATTGTTGAGTTTGGCAGAAGAACTGGGTATCTGTTCTCAGACATTCCCCACCCTTTGTCTTGGGTCAGCCTCCTGATAGAAAGCAGTCCTGCCTTTTTTGCCTTGAAGTAAGTTTGACAGGGAAAGGACACACTGGGGGCTTCTGCACTGGCTTAGTTCAGCCTGAGTGAGTAGGGTAGTTGTCCAACTCTGGGCTGATGTGAGGAAGCTGAGATAGTTCCGTTTCAAAGCCACATTCACCAGTATGTTTTATCAGTAATACAGATAATTTTTTAAATCCTCATTTTGTCTAAATTTTTTTGTCTTATTTCTTAATTGATTCATCTTGTGGGTGGGAAAAACAATGATATGATTAATTGGGTTTCTTCTAAAACATCAACGATCACTTTGAACAAACACTTTAGTTTCTAGAATGAAAAGCTTTACCTTATATGGAACAAAAGCAAGTAACTAAAAAGTTAAAAAGCAAAAACCAACGAACAAACAAAAAAAACATCAATAAACCTTTCAACTCATTTCCATGTAAGGATGGTTGTACTGTTTTTTATTACTTAATTGAGTTTCTGAATGAAGGTCAGCTAAATCTACCATTCATTGCAGTGTCATAGTTTCAGTCTCTATACACAGATTTGTTTTGTGTATTACTTTTTAAATTTCCAGCTGAAAAGCAATCTCATTTATTTTACAAATATATTTGAGCATGACTCAGACATGCACATTTATATCCACATACCAGATCTGTTCCCTTATAGCTCTCCCTTCAAACATGTTTCCCACAAAGAACTAGTCAGTACGGCCTTTGCCTTTTGAATATTTTCAGTAATACTGGGAGTGGAGAATAAGAAATTGTCGACTTGTCCGTTTTAGATTTTACGAATGTGGATACAGAACCATTCCAGATCTAAATTAAAAATAATCTTCTCCAGTGTTTGTAAGCCTTGATCTCAAGACAGAATTTTTAGTAGAAATCTTCAAGTTTTATTTGATCTTTTCTTCTACCAATTATAAAATGATTGGTTTGAATGAAAACAATAATGAGAATCTAATTTTGTGCACTTTTACTAGGCTTATAAATAGCTCAACATAGACACCAAAATGAATGCAGTTATGAAGAAGTTGAGTTGGTTTTTGTCCATAATTAACATTGACAACCAAAATTTTTCTAAAGTAATCAGGCAACTGAGTATGGTTATAATTTCAGATCTTGCCTATACATATGTAAATATTATGCAAATTTCTTAGACTTAACATTAATAATATTGTTACTTGGCATATAAATGTAATGGGAAAACTACTTTTAATATGGGTATGCAGTTTAAATGGTTTTATGATTTAAAAATCCTTCAGAATTCTTACTGTTTACAGAAGCAATTATAAACTTTTTAGTGTGTGGTAGAAAGGTTATCATCTTGAGAGAGGCTTTCTAAGAAAAGCAACAGTTTAATTGGGAATAGACCATTGCAATGGGAATATGCGTGCCACAGTAAACAATGTGTGTATTCAGAGACATAAAGGAAGACAAAGGGTTTTTTTAAAGGAAAAATGATAGAGGATTACATAATTGTTTGGGGATAATTATCCTTGGCTACAAGGATCAATATAACAAGGGTGACGCCAGTCCGAAGTTGGACAGGCAGTTTCTGGGCAGATGTCCTCAAAGAATTATTTTTTCTTAAGGTTGTGATGACCTCTGTACAAGGTTATGGTTTTGCAGAGTCCTTTGAGATAATTCTTGGTATCAGGCATTTGTGCATGAGAACCCTCCTTTCATGGCCTTTCCTGGCTGTATTTGTCAGTTTTTTGTTTTTTTTTAACACAAGTGACTCCATTTTGATTCTGACAGAGTTATAGTGGACTAAAAGAAGACTTCTTAGAAGAGGTCAATAGAAGAGGTATTTGAAGTCATTTAGAACTTTTGTGTAATCATTTAATCAATCATTTATATGTTGAACAAGCACTTCTTCAGCATCTGCTATTTACCAGATGCTGTACTATGTGCTAAGGTTGCAGAGCTCCTTGCAACTTCTCAGGTCATCCAATTAAGTATCAATTCTATCCATTCTATCCACCCATCCATTCATCTGGCAGCCATCACTCAGGCAGTCATTACTAAACATCTTGTATGTGTCGGTCACCTGTTCCAAGTTTCTCTCTTGTGAGGATACATGTTCTATGAAGGAGCTTCCACTGCCACATGCCCATAGTGTCCTGCATATGGTAACTCAATAAATATTTGTTGAGTCAATGAATAAAAATGACAGGTCCTGTGCTATTGCTGGGGACACAAAGTCAATTAACACATTGTACTTGCAGTACTATATCTGAATGCTTACCTGAGAAATTAGAGTAGACACAGTCTTGTCATCTGAGGGATCGAACATGAACCATAGCATTCTTGTTCCTTAAGAACTTAATTTCTTATAAAAAACTTTTTCTATCTCAGCACCATAACCCAATATTACAGTTTTCATGTCTTCTTTATTAGCTTATTATTATGTGACTTATCATCAATACCTTCTTTTGTCCTCTCTGACAAAATTACAAATACAGTTTATGTGCTAATAGCACTTTCCTCCCTCTCTTTCTTTCTCCCTTTCTCCCTCCCTTCCTTACTTTTTAAGTCACCATTAAATTGGAATAACTAAATATATCTCTAAATTAATACCTGTTTTAAAAAATACCTGAAATGTATCTGAGCATTTTAGAGGTCAATATTTCTTTAAAGATTTTATTTCATTGTCATGATTGTGTTTATCTAGTGATATTAGTGCTGGTAAAATCTACACATTACATCAAACAGTTAAAGGTAAATCTGTCATAGAGGTTGCACTGGTCCTTACATTTTTAGTTCAGAGCTGTAAAATTTTGGCAGAGTAAGCCATCTCCCTACTACCTCCCTTGGCAATTAATGCAGCTTAACATCTAATTCCATGCACATGTTGAAAATGTATCTGCACTGAAACTTGACCAAAAGACACAAACCTAATAAAACACATATCTGCACTGTGTGTGTTCACGTTTAGAGCTAGCTAAAGTAATGAAGATATCCTCAATATTATCTAAGAACAGTTTTGATTTTTATAGTTAAAATCAAATTGCATATAATAAACTGCTATAAGATGACAAACACTCTGAGTGAACAGGGAAGTCCCATTAGTAGAATGACCACTGTCCCAGTGCCAAGCTGAATTAGATCACAGTTAGGACTGGGAATGTCTTAGGAAAGAATGCTGAATGGGAGTGGGGAATGTTGGCTTCTTGGCCTTTTTGGACCTTTGCACGATTCAGCCACTTTTCATTAATTATGTTGTCAGTGCCGCAGACCCTTGTAACCTGAAAGAGTCCATCTACTCCTTGGAGGAGAATATAATGGAAACATCTACAAAGTATGTGCCAACGAAGTACTTGTCAGAAATATTTACTACCTACCTAAGTCAGACTGACAATAAAGGAAGTCAAGAAAAAAATATGGAATTTTTCTGACTAGAGATTCTTGTGCTCACAGTGCAGACAATTTAAAAGGATTTGAACTGCTGACATGGGAATTGGTTTCTTTCCTATTATTGGAATTCACTTAGCTTATACAAAACTGGAAACATGGGGTTATAGCACAGCATATTGGCATGAATCACAGAAAGGTAAACCTTATTTTCTACTGATTCTCTTTTTTCTTAGAAAACATAAAAAAAATTAGCATTTCTACAGCTTATCATAAAAATACATGGATTAGATTTTCCATCCATATTGTCAAATGGATTAAAAACTTAAACGTAATTTGGATGAATTAAGTAAAAAATATAAAAGTTTAAAACCAGCTCGACCTTTTAGGGCATCTATATTAACCAAATAATCAGTTTGAATATTTCCTCAGTTTGTAGCCATTAATATTAATACTAAGTAGAAATAAAAATTAGGTTTCCAGAAAATAACAGGGGACACACATACATTTGATGTATATTGAATGTAACATCTATCCAGAAATATAAAAAGTATATTATTATGTGCCTAGTAAGCAATATCAAATAGACAAACAAGGATGGGCCTTAAGAAAGATGGACCTTTTAAAACCCATTATTTATGAACATAAGGTTAATTACATATTAACTTTTTCAAAGTGGAAAAAGCTGTAATGGCTTTCTGATTATATGAATTATACATATGCAGAAAATAAATACTTTAATAAATAAAACAATAGAGAAAATGGGAAAAAGAAAGACGATCAGCACACCAAATTCCACAACTCAGAGATAATCAACATTGACATCTATCATCCCTTGAATATTTCATAAACGCTTTAAGGTCAACGAGTCCACAAGAAAATTAAGATCTTTTCCCCATAGATCTGCTTATTGACCTGTATTCATTTTAAAATTATTAATCCACCTAAGCTAAAACAAAAACCTCGGGACTAATGCCCAATTCCTCCTTTTCTCCCCCATTTCTGACATTCAATAGATCAAATTTAATTCTCCTCCCTGAAGCCTTCATATTTATTCACTTTCCCTCCTTTTATACATTCAAAAGCTTACTATACAGTCTCCCCACATCTCGAGTCCATCTAATCCAGTGGTTCCCTGCTGGGGCAATTTTACCATCAGGGGATATTTGTCTTGTTACATAACTAGTGGGGGTGCTACTGGCATCAGTAGTAGAAGACAGGGATAGTGCTAAGCATTGTGCGACGAATTCTGAAAAGCTCAGAACACCCTCCACAACACAGAATTATCTGGCCCCAAATGTCAGTAGTGCTGAGCTTGAGAAATACTAGTCCAATCTGTTCAGTACCTCCCGAATTATTTTATGGAAATGCAAATCTGATTAGGCCAACTTCACACTTGAAACCTTGCAGGTGTCCTCACCGTTTTTAGATTTTCATCAAAAAGCTTTAAGCTGGCCCACCTGCCTGCCTCACCAGAGGTAAGACATTCCTTCTCATTTGTCAATGTTGGGACATACTGAACTTTTTCGAAATTTCTTGATCCTGATATATTCTTTCTGAGGAATTCTTTTGTATTTATCCTGTTATCTGTCCGGAATGCCCTCCAACCCTCTCCTTAAATTTGGCCTAGGAAATCTTACTCATTTGAAGGTCTGCATTTAAATGCTATGATATCAGGAGACCTTCCTTGATTCCTAAGACATACTTAGTTTTTCTGTTGTAAAAGCTTTTAGCATTCTATATTTCTCTTTCATAGTGCTCATAAAACATTTATTACTTGTCTGGTCTTCTGTTACATGGCAACCTAAATAAAGGTGTGAACTGGGTCTGCATTGCTAATCTTATTTCTAGTGACTAATATAATTTAAATTGTTAAATTAGTTATGGTTATGGAAATCAATCCTTTTTACTTTTATTGTCATAATAAGTAAATTTGGTTGTTTTCTACCTTATTTATCTTTGCTCTAGAATTAGCGGCTGATTTCATTATTTTCTAAATTTGACTAGATGATCTGTTCCCCAATCTCTACTTTCCACTTCCAGTAATTTATTAGGTATGCTGCATGTTTTCGGTTTAATTAAATATTACTTTTATAATTTCAAATAATAAGCTTGAATGTACATTTTATGTATTTCCCAATTTATAAACTTCTGAAATTAAACAATAGATATGAAATTCTGTCATCATCCCAAATGATAATGAAATTCTCCACTTCCTTTTTGCTTTTTTGTCAATACGATCTTGGGTTTTGGTACTAATCTATTATTCAATTTTATTATTATTGTTATTTAAATTATTTCTTTACAGCATTCTTTTAACTTTTACCATAGTATAGATGTTTGGTAAATCTAAAGAGTATTAATATTTAAAATAAATCTGTATTTATATTTATCCTGTTTCTCACTAGCCTGTTCATATCATAAATATTTCATTTCTTAGTTCTTTATTTGAATCTATTGTTTTCCTAAATTGGTCTCATATTTATATATATGTATATATGCACACATATATGTGTGTGTGCACATGTGTGTGTATGTATATATGAAATAATTCTCTATTCCTTGATTATCTGAGAGTGCCTGTTTAATTCCTTCATACATGATTAATAACTGGACTGAACATATGATTTTGTCAAGGACTTTTCCTATCAGCACTTCATAGAAGTTGCTACACTGTCATCAGAGGTTATTAATAATGTTCAGGATCTCCTCCTTTTTTTCTGTGTAATAAGGTTTTCTTCTTAACACTTGAAGTTAAATAAACCATCATTAAGGTATGTCTTGGTATTTGATGATTTTTTTCTTCCTGATAAGGAAGGCCTGTTTAATCATACATTCAGTCTTAATTTCCTGTAAGTTTTTCTTTTTTTAACTCTTGGATAGATTTCACTTCACCTGTTCACATCACTTCTTCTTTTTTTTTTTTTTTTTGTCCTTTTTTGTGACCCCGCTCAGCCAGTGAGCGAACTGGCCATCCCTATATAGGATCCGAACCCGCGGCAGGAGCGCTGATGCGCTCCCAGCGCTGCACTCTCCCGAGTGAGCCACGGGGTCGGCCCACACATCACTTCTTCAGATACACCCAGCAGCTGGAGGTCAGCCTCTTTTGCTTGCCCTCTGTATTCATCCTCTCTCTTGTGATTTCTTTCTTCCATTTCATTTTCACTTTTCCTTGTGTGATTTTTCTCAAGATTTCTTCCCCATCAAGTTGTAGTATACATTTTGTTCTCTGTTAAGTTTCTAGTCCAAGTTAAGTTCTGTGATTGCACTGTTAGCCATTGAAGTTCTTTGCTCAATCACTGTTGCATCTTATTTTCTTACCTAATAATTTATTAGACTCTTTTGTTTCAGGGTCCACATCTTCCTTTATGTCTTTGATAATATGAATCAGTTATATTAAAGTCTACTCTATTTTCTGGAATGGTGAAATGTATCTTCCAATGTATAATCTTAATCTGTCTTTCCACATGATTTTTTTTCTCCTTCTCCATCTCCACTATATCCTGGGATTATTGTATCATTTTATATTTATTTTTGTTCATTTAACACATCTTAGAATGGGAGATGTTTTCTTTTGAAATGTTATATATTCCAGTTTCCTGTTACCTAAATTCTTCTCTTAAAACTTGAACAGAGCTGGATATGGACAGTTCATATCATTTGTTCAGCAACTCATCTGTGTAAGGTATTGAAACAATACTTTGAACACTGAATAATTATTTGGACATCCTTGTCTCTGTGCTCCTCCAGAATCACCTGCTTTAAACACTACTTTTCCAAATTGTTGTTGTTCAATTTTGAATCAAAGAAAGACTGTTAGTTTTATTTAAAACCACTCCATTTCACCATGCTGCCCTTAATGGTAAACTTGTTATTTGATTACAAATCAGGTTAGCAAGATTTATTATACTTCACTGGCTTTTGTTTTGGAGTAATTACAAAATGACTACTGTTTTCCATGCTTGGTTTTTTTAAAAAAAAAAAAAAAAACAATGGCCTGTAGCAAATTATTTTCTTTTTAAAAAACTTTTTAAAATTTATTTTTAAATTTAAAAAAAATGTGTGAAAAGATATATATATATATATATATATATATGTATGTATATAAAACGTAAGATTTGCCATTTTAACTATCTTTAAACATACAATTCAATGGAATAAATTACATCCACAATGCTTTGTAACCACCAACTCTATCTATTTCCAAAACTTTTTCATCATCTTAAACATAAACTCTTTACCCCATTAACTTCTCATTATTCCTTCGCCACAGTTTCTGATAACCTCTAATCTACTTATGTCTCTGAATTTTTTATATTTATTTTTTCTTAACTGACCCATGATAATTGTATATATTCATGGAGTGTAATGTGCTATTTGGGAGCACACTATTTTCTGTGTATAGTGCTTTACCCATTGCTCAGATAAAATATAATAATGAGAAATTTCTCCTTTTGGCCACAATGGAATAACAAGGTAATCATTTACTTTCCCTTCATAAGCAACTAGAAAACAGGAAAAATATATGAAGTAATAGTTTTCATATACTGGAAAATAGGCGTGCAAAGTTGTGTTCCCTGAGAGAGGGTGATGAAAATAAGGTTAGGCCTACAACCACCTCAGCTTTCTCCCTGAAGGCACATTACAGACTTGGTGCAGAGAGGACAACTGCAAGCAGGCCATGGTTGAAAGCAGTAGGGACAGATTTTGGAAATGAGACATCTATACAGAAAAAGAATTTCACAAGTTTGAATAGGTGCTCTATTGAATCTTTTCTGAATATTAATTTGAGCATGTGTAGGGTGAAATCTGTGAGGTTGGACAAAAAGCATGAGTGAGCTGCAAGCTGAGTGGTTTCTACACTTTGCATAAGAGGATTAGAAGGGGTTTGAGTTCCAACTAACCAGAATTGAGAGTCCTCACTTATCACTCAAGGCATCTAGCAGATGCTGAGAAAGATTATGCCTTAGCTATAAGACTATAAATTTCCTAGAGTATGTGCTACTATAGAAGTACCCTAGCAAAGTTAAGGCAAGCCTTGAAAGGATCACACCTAACCTTAAATAACTTACTAGCAAATGAAAGATCAACTTTGCTTAAAGGACATAAACAAACACCAGATATTTGGTAACATAATTCGTAAGGTCTGGTTTTCAATTAGAAATTACTAGATAAGTCAATAAGCAAAAAAAAAAAAAAAAATTAATGTAAAATCAAGAAAAATATCAATCAATAGAAAAAGATGCCCAAGTGACAGAAGTGATGGGATTACAAATATGTGATTATAAATATGTTCAACAACATAATGAACATATGAAGATAATGAGGTGAGGAATGGAAGATACAAAAAAGAATAAAATCAACCTTTTAGAAAAAAAATACCTGAGATAAAATATTCGCTAATGGTATTTGCAGATGATTAGAAACCAGAAGAAAAACAATAAATTTAAATTGTAACAATAAAAAGTATGCAAAATCAAGCACTGTGATAAAATCTTAAGAAATGATGAATAGACATCCAGTAAATGTTGTGACCATATAAATAATCACATGTGTAGAATTCCACAAAGGGAGAGTGCTAGAAAGAGAAAAGAGAAAAAAAAAAAAAACATTGTGTGAGGCAGAACAAACATCAAAAGGACTATAAAGTTTCTATCAGAAACTATGCAAGTGAGAAGACAATGAAACAGACTTTAAAGTAGACAAACAAACAAACGCTGCAAACCTGGAATTCTCTACCCTGCAAGTGTCTTTCAACATTAAGGCAAAAAGAAGACTTCGTAGACAAACAACAGCTTATGAAATTCATCAGTCGCAGATGTGTAGTACAAGAAATATTAACACAGTACTGGAAGTTCCAGCCAGAGCAATTACTAAAGAGAAGGGAATGAAGGGCATCCAAGTTGGAAAAAACAAAGTCAAATTGTCCCTGTTTTCAGATGACATGATCTTATATATAGGAAAACCTAAGGAGTCCATCAAAAAAGGTTTTAGAACTGATAGCAAGTTCAGTAAAGTTGCAGGATATGAAATCAAAATACAAAAGTCAGTAGCATTTCTTCACAGCAACAATGAACTAGCAGAAAAAGAAATGACAAAAGCAATCCCATTTACAATAGTTACTAAAAATATAAAATACAAAGGAATAAATTTAACTGAGGAAGTGAAAGATTTCTCCAGTGAAAATTACAAAACACTGATGAAAAAAATTAAAGAGGACACACACACAAAATGGAAAGACACTCCATGTTATGAATTAATAGAATTACTGTTGTGAAAATGACCATACTACCTAATGTGATCTACAGATTCAAAGAATCTCTATCAAAATGACATTCTTCAAAGAAATTGATCAGGAAAATGCAAATCAAAACCACTCTGGTATATCATCTCATCCGAGTTGGACAGGCTATCATCAAAAAGACAGAGAACAACAAATGTTGGTCAGGATGTGGAGAAAGAGGAACCCCCCTACACTGTTGGTGGGACTATAAATTAGTGCAATCATTATGGGAAACAATATGGAGGTTTCTCAAACAAGTACAGATAGATTCATGACATGATCCAAAATCCCACTTTTGAGTATATACTCAAAGAGATAGAAATCATCATGTTGAAGGCATATCTGCACTCCCATGTATATTGCAGTTCTCTTTACAATAGCCAAGAGTTGGAATCAACCTAAAAATCCACTGAGAGATAACTGGATAAGGAGAATGTGGTATATATACTCAATAGAATACTATCCTGCCATAAAAAGTAATGAAATTCTTCCATTCACAGTAACATGGATGAACTTAGACAAAATTGTTAGATGAAATAAGCCAGGCACAGAAAGAAGAAATACTGTATGTCCTCACTCCTAAGTAGGAGCTAAAACAAAGAAAAGAAAAGAAAAGAGAAGGAAGGAAGGAAGGAAAGCAGGAAGGAAGGAAGGAAGGAAGGAAGGAAGGAAGGAAGGAAGGAAGGAAGGAAGGAAGGAAGGAAGGAAGGAAAGAAACAAACAAACAAACAAACAAACAAACAAACAAACAAACAAACAAACAATAATACATTAAACTTTCAAAAAATGAACTGTGGTTATTAGAGGTGGGAAAAGGGGGCAGGAGGGGTGTTGGTGAGAAACTAGTTAAGGGTCACAAAGACTGATTACATTTTGTAAATATGAGTAAACTAATTATCCCAATTTGATCGTCACATATTGTACATGTGTATTGATATTCCATTCTGTACCCCACAAATATATATAATCAATAAAAAAAGGAAAGCAATCCTAACATTCATATGGAACAACAAAAGACCTCGAATAGCCAAAGCAATCCTGAGCAAAAAGAGTAAAGTGAGAGGCATTACACTACTTGACTTCAAATTATACTACAAAGCTATAGTAACCAAAACATCATGGCACTGTCATGAAAACAGACACATGGACCCATGGAACAGAATAGAGATCTCAGAAATAAACCTACTGCCAACTGATCTTTGACAATGGTACTAATAATGTACATTTGCGAAAGGACAGCCTCTTTAATAAATGGTACTGGGAAAACGGAATACCCATGTGTAGAAGGATGAAACTGGATCTCTAATTCTCACTGCATATAAAAATGGACTCAAAATGAATTAAAGACTTAAATGTAAAACCCGAAAATATGAAACTTCTAGAGAAAAACAGGAAATTCTCCAGAACATAGGACTAGGCAAAGATTTTATGAATGAGGCCTCAAACACACAGGCAACAAAAGCAAAAATAAACAAATGGGATTTTATCAAACTAGAAAGCTTCTGAACAGCAAAGAAAACAATCAACAGAGGGAAGAGACAAAATGCAGAATGGGAGAAAATATTTACAAGCTACACATCCCACAAGGGGCTGTTACAATACAAGGAATTCAAACAACTCAATAGTGAAAAAGCAAATAATCCAGTTAAAAATGGGCAAGGGAGCTGAATAGACATTTCTTAAAAGAAGACATAGAAATGGCTAACAGGCATATGAAAACATGCTCAACATCACTGCTCATCAGGAAAATGCAAATCAAAACCACATTGAGATATCATCTCATCCCAGTTAGAATGACTATTATCAAAAAGACAGAAAACAGCAAATGCTGACAAGGATGTAGAGAAAGGGGAACACTTATACAGTGCTGATGGGATTGTAAATTAGAACAGCTATTTTGGAAATCAATGTAGAGATTTCTCAAACAACTACAGACAGAACTACCAATATGATCTAGCAATCCCACTGCTGGGTATATACACAAAGCAATGGAAAGAATCATGTAAAAGAAATACCTGCACTCCCATTTTTATCACACCTCTATTCATAATAGCCAAGATATGGAACCAACCTGAATGTTTATCAACAGGTGATTGGTAAAGCATATATAGTATATATCCACAATGGAATACTACCCAGCTATAAAAAAGAATGAAATTCTGCCATTTGCATGCAGCAACATAGATGAGCTTGGAAAAAATTATGTTAAGTGAAATAAGCCAGGCAGAAAGAGAAAAAAATAAGCCACAGAAAGAGAAATACCAACATGTTCTCACTCATATGTGGGAGCTAAAAAAGAAAAGAAAACAAAACAAATAAATAATGGTTATAAGTTGAACTGTTAAAAAGAGAGAAATATTGTGGTTATTAGAGGCAGGAAGGGGAGGTGGGGAGAGGATAGTGAGAGGATGGTTAATGGACACAAAATTACAGCTAGATAGGAAAAGTGAGTCCTATTGGTGTACTGTTGACCCAGGAATCTATAATTAACAATGATTTACTGTGTGTTATCAAATGACTAGAAGAGAAGAGATCAAATGTTCACATCACAAAGAAATGATTGTTTTGCAATGATGAATATGCTAATTACCTCAAATAGATCATGACACACATTGTTTATATATATTGAAATATAACTCTGTACCCCATTAATATGTGCAATCAGTGTGTTAAAAATATTTAAAAAACATTAAAAAAGGTAGATTTTAAAGTGAAGGGAGAATGATGCCAGACAAAACTTGGATCTACAATAAGTAATGTTCAGTGTTGAAAATGGTACATGTGAGGGTAAACATAAGAGACTTTTTTATTGTTTTTTTAAAATTTCTTTAAAAGGGCCAAGCCCGGGGTGCACTCAGGAGAGTGCAGCGCTGGGAGCGCAGTGACGCTCCCGCAGCAGGTTCGGATCCTATGTAGGAATGGCCGGTGCACTCACTGGCTGAGTGCCAGTCATGAAAAAAAAAAAAAAAAAAAAAAATTTCTTTAAAAGGTTAAAACAAGATATATTTATTTTCTCTCAAGCAAAAGAAATACTAATGATTATATATTTTATTATAAAAACAATATCACAAGGTAGATAAATGGAAAATAGAAATACATTGTTGCAAGGTTATTATATTATAAATGAAGTGATTATATCATTGGAGGGTAGATTGTGTCAATTTAAAGATTCATACTATAAAATATTCAGCAACTATTAACTATATAAAGCAAAGAAATAAATTACTAAGCAAAGAGTCGATATAACTTGAATTACTAAAAAAAGTTCAAGCAGAAAGTAAGGAAAATACATAAAAGAAAGAAATAAAGAGGAAAGAAAAATAAAAAAGCAGAGAAAGAAAGAGGGGACAAATAGGAAACAAGTAGCAAGAAGTGGACCTAAACATAACTGTACCAATAACTTCATTATACGTAAATAGTCTAGATACTCAAATTAAAAATCAGAAATTGTTATATTGGATTAAAATCCACAATCAAACTGTATCCTTTATTCAAAAATAACTCTCCAAAAATCCTATATCCAAAAATCCTATATCCCCAAAACTTTCTTAATATAAAAAGTACATAAAGATTAAAATTAGATGAATGAAGCAAGATATAGCATGTAAACAATAATTCTAAAAAGAATTGACTTCACAAGGGACAAAGATAAATGATAAAGGGTCAATTTATTAATTAGACTTAGTAATTCTAGATCTGTATACAATAAATAATAGAGCTTTAAAGTACATGGATGTAATACTAGAACAGGTAGTTCAGGTACTAGAACAGGTAGACAAAATTTATTAAAGATATAGAAGACTAGAACAATAATTGTCAACCAACTTGATCTGAATGGTGGTAGGACATTTCACCTAGCAACAGCATGATGCATATTCATTTCAAGTACACGTGGAAATATATATAACAATAGACATCATGCTGCCATAAAACAAGTCTCAGTAAATCTAAAGGACTGAATCATATAAATTTGTTCTTTTTCAACAACATAATTTAATTAGGAGTAAAATATAATAAGATATCTAGAAAATCCAAATTTCCGAAAATTAAATAATATATTTTAAAATAATTCATAGTCTAATCACAAGGTAAATTAGAAAATATTTTGAAATAAACAAAAGCAAAACACCACAAACTAAGATTGTAGAATTCAGCTAATACAAAAAATCGAGAAAAATTTATAGCTTTAAATGATTGTAGTAGGTGAGAAGCAGGGTTCAAAATTAATAATCCACGTTTCTGTCTCAGAAAGCAAGAATAGAAAGAGAAAATTAAGTGAAAACTAAGTAGAAGGAAGGAGATAATAATAAATCAATGAAAGAGAAAATAGACAAACTTTTGAAGCCAAAACCTTGTTCTTTAAATAGAGTAATAAAAATGGCAAATGTCTAACTATGGTTAACCAAGAAAAAAGAGACAAGACACAAATAACCAGTATCACGGATAAAACACGGGATGTCAACATAGATTCAACAGACATTAAAGGCACAGGAAGGAAATATTATGAATGATTTTGTATTAATAAATTGTAGGACTTGCAGGAAATGGGCCAATTTCTTGACAGACATAAATGACCAAAATGGACTCAATAAAAACTAGAAAATTCAAATGTCTCTTTATATCAAGAAACTTTAATTCATAAGTAAAATTTTCTCACAAAGACAACTCCAAGCCAAGATGCATTTGCTGGTGAATTTGATCAAGCATTATTCTGAAGTGAAAATTTGTTAAACACATCATCAACAAAAAAATCATAAACCAAGATCCCTTAAAAATATAGGTGTACATACTCTTAAATTCTAGCAAATCAAATCTAGCTGTACTTAAAATCTAGTGATGACTAAGTGGCATTTATATCAGAATCGCTAGGCTGGTTTTACATTTGAAGATGTATTTGCCCATATCATAACAGAATAAAGGAGAAAATTCATAAGATCACCTAAATAGATGCAGGAAAAGCATTTGATATTCAACAAACATTCATGAGAAAAATATCAGAAAATTAGGAAAAGAAGAGAACTTCCTCAATTTTATTAAGAGCATTTAAAGAGAATCATATCACTGATGTCATGCTTAATCATCAGACTGGATGCTTTTGCCATAAAATTGGGAATAACATAAGATTGCTTCCTCTAATCATTCTAACTTAAAATCTCAGCAATAAGGCATAAAAAAGAAATAAAAGACATTCAGATTGGAAAAGAAGGATCAAGTGTCTTTACTTGCAGATTACATAATTGTTATTTAAAAAACACACACCAAAGCTATTATCTTTAATAAGTAATATCAACAAAGTTATAGGACAATAAGTCAAAAATCAAGTCTATTTTTATTTACCAGCAATAAACAATTAGAAATAAAATTTAAGAGTAGTATTTATAATAACATAAAATCATAAAATATTTAAAGATAATTTTAATTTTACCACAATATGTACAAAAATGGTATACTAAAAACTACAAAACATTGTTGAAAGAAATTAAAGAATTAAACAAATATAGATATATACAAAATAATATATTGAAAGACTCAAATTTTTAGTCAGTTCTCCAAAGTCTTAGTAAGACAACCAAAAGAGCGTAATGTGTAGACAGACATAACATAAAAGAATGGACATAAAACAGCCAATAATAACGTGAAAAGTTGCTCAACATCATTAACCTTCTGTAAAGTGCAAATTAAAACTACAAGTAAATACTATTACAGACACAATATATTGATTAAATTAAAAGTAGGACAAGTGCCTGTTGAAAAACTTGTACACATATGTTATATTAGATTTATCTGTGATAATCTTGATTGGAAAAATCTCAAATGTTCTTCAGCAGTTGAATGCATGCAATGAAATACTACTCAGCAATATTAAAGAATAAACATACCGATACATGCAACCATATCAGTGAAGCACAATAAAATACTGCTGATGTAAAGAAGTAAGATACAAGCCTGATGTAAAATTCCCTTTATATGATCCTCTAGGAAAAGAAAACAAAACGAAACAAATTTAATCTGGAGCAACACAAAGTAGGTCACTGTTTGCCTGGAGCTAGGAGTAGAAGGACTGACAAGAAGGGGCACATATGGCCTGGTGGGGGTGATATAAGTGCTCTATCTCTTGGTTATGGCAAAGGGTACACAGGTGTCTAAATTTGTCAAAAATCACTGAAAGGTACACTTGAAATGGGTGCATTTTATTTTATGTCAAGAATGCTTCAATAAAGTTGCTGTCCGTAAGTGTATTTGAGAGGAGAATCAGTTAAGATTCTGGAGCTGGAGAATAAAAGTGAATTTATTTATAAGCAAATACAGTAGAACCTGGGGACTCCTAAAAATGATTCCATTGATGTGTGGGTGTGGAGGTTGGAGCTACAGCAAATTCTACAGGTGGATTCCAGACCCAGTAAAATGTGATATGGTAAAAATGCTAATGTGACCTACTTTGTTCCTGAAGGCCGGTAAGATCTGAAGATACATGAATTACACGTAAGGAGACAAAAATCCTTCTTTCCTTTAAGTTTTAAAAAATAATCATTAATAGGTTTTCTCATGTAATTTAACTGTGGTCCTCTCTGGAAATAGCAGTATTATGTGTCACTATGTTGAAGCAACTATACATGTATATAAATTCAATCTGCACAGATATCTGTAATTAGCAGAGTAACAAAATAATTTATAATTGTAGGGCAATATATTGAAAAGTTTATTCAGAAGCATAATGCTAGTGCTAGAAAGGATCTAAAAACATTTAATTCAATTTCTTTATTTTATATTATTTTTATGGTTATCTCTGAGTAGCGAGATCATGAGTTATTTTTATTTCCTTCTTCATGCTTATCTTTATTTAGCACATTTTATAAAACGAGCACATATTTAAAAAAACATTTAAGTTTAACATTTACTTGTACATTTTTGTGGGGTAAAATGTGTTGATTCAATACATGTGCATACAATTTCTTTATTTTAAATATGGTGATAGAAGACTAGTTGGGTGGTGGTGGATTGCAGGATAGTTCCTGATTTTTGATCTTTCTCTCTGTCTTGGCATGTGTTTTTGAGTTCCTCACATGAAAGTGCAGTATTTTTTCTGACTCCTCAGGCATTTCAATTTGGCTAGGTGACTTTGGCTCATAAAATATGGCAGAAATGATGGTGTGCCAGCACCAAGCCTTGAGTGGTTCCAGAGGGGTTGGTCCTTTTGTGCTTCTGCCATCACTGCAAAAGGAACATGCCTGGGTTAACCTACTGGTGCAAAGAGGAGGATGAGACAGGTGCAGTGGAACTGCCTCAGCTGAGCTGTCCCATTGGAGCCAAGCCTCGATTAGCGGATACCCAGGATACCTGCAGAAAAAATTCTACACCAATGTTTCCTTACTGGTTTTTCAGTGTCCAATAAACTGACTTATTTGGTGGAGTATGAGGCTGGTATAACAGGCCATGGGGTTAGAAGTACTCAGGAAAGACTAGTTTTTCTCTATTAACTGGAGAATGGATTTGTACCAAAGTATATGAACATAAGCCCAAAGCAAAGACACAAAGAAAACAAAATTGGCTTTGATTCACATTTAACC
Organism: Cynocephalus volans; assembly: GCF_027409185.1. Classification (NCBI taxonomy): domain Eukaryota; kingdom Metazoa; phylum Chordata; class Mammalia; order Dermoptera; family Cynocephalidae; genus Cynocephalus; species Cynocephalus volans. Next base: position 19,550,301 of record NC_084466.1, read on the forward strand.
TAACAGAAGCTAAGTTTTTTCAGGTGTTAAAATGCTTTACTTTGGGAACAACACAGCTTGAATGCTGAACTCCTCCTTTGTACGTTAAGTGTGGTCATATTGGAACGTACCCTCATGCTGTGGGAAAATAGGAGGCAATTTTTAAAAGAATAAAGATCAGAGAGAAAAAGTCCCTGTTTCTTAGGAGAAAACAATCCTTGATGTCATTTTCCCCAAAGATACTATTTTCAGATAAGATATAGGATAAAATTCATTCCATCAAGAAGAGAAGGAGACTAAAGAAATCATTGAGACATGAGAGTTAGAAAAAACATAGCTTGATGTCCTATTCAGGGTGGACCAGTGCCATTTTCTCTTGTCAATGTGGTTACTAACATTCATGGCCAAGGTGGTCAGGTGACCTGTAACCTGTCCTTGGGGGAGACCTTGGAAAGTGAATGTGAAGCCCAGTAAGAGCCCTTGTCTAGATCAACTCAAATAACCACATAGTAAACCTGAACCAAGCACAGATGAATTTGACACATCAGAAGAAAATGATAAAAAAGAAAATCACAAGTTTCCTGATCAAACAGAATAAAGTAACTTTTATTTTAGTAATGCCAAATGTGAAACAGATAAAAAAATAAAATTAGTAGCAAAATAACAGCTATAGAAGCATATAAAAAATAATACTTACATATTTGAAATCTGACTTCAATAAAACAAAGGGAAATTTTTTTTTGCAGTTAGAAAAATTAAAAATAAAAAGGAACAACCTAATGAGGACTACCATGAATCCTTTGGTAGCAGTCAAAAGACTTGGCCAGGGGTCATGCTTGCACCTTAACAGACTGACAATGGGGAGATGAGGTCAGTGAACCAGGTTTGTCCCTGGGTAGTATGAGACTTCACTCTTTTAGCAGCATCTGGATAATCCTCTATCTCTATTATTTCCTTCTAAGTGGCCTTAACTTCAGGGTATCATTGAGAATACAGATTTGGAGATAGTAGAGGCACTATTTGGTAATATGATTCCCTTATAAACTTATTAGACTTGCAGTAGGTTTCATGAGTGTGCTAGTGACCGTCAACGAAAATTCTTTCCTAGATATATTTCTCATCATGGTTTTTGTTTTTTCTTTCTCATCTTCCTGCCTCCCTCTCAGTTTATGCCTGGTCACCCTAATACCACCTGAAATAATAGATGGGATGGGTACACCTTGAATCTAATCATTTTGGGGGGTAGAGAATTCATGGGCTTTTTATTGCTCAAAATCATTTTTAGGCTTAACTCTTCCTGTTTGCAATCTTAAGCAGGCAGGGACTCCGAATTTCTACATTCTCTCTCTCCATTTGCTGCCTGGAGATAGAAGATTAAACAAAGGAATTATAGATCTGGGGCACAGTGAGCCACTGATGAACTAAGCTTTTGCTCTTGAGTTATTATTTGGGAAATATTTGTCCAAGGCAGCTGCCTAGACAGAACATTTGCTTGAGTAGAAATAAACGTTTAGAAAAGCTTCTGAAATTTTATTATTATTTTTTTTATCATATCAGTTAGGCTACCCTCCCTGATATGGCGGTGAAGCATAGAATTTTCTTATACATTTCTTGACTTAGACATTGGCAGCCTCTGTATAGTATGCCCTTATTTTCTCTGCTTAAAGTGTACTAAGTCTGGACTAGAGTCTCTGGTTCAGTATACCCAAGATGTCAGAGACTTGCCAAGCATATTCTCCTATCTTCCCAATACACTTCCAAAGACTGTTAGCTACGTACCCAGAGCAGGACGAATCCCCATGACTTCGCACTTTCTCTTAGAGTCTGTTGCTTGAGATGCCATTTCCCGGAATGAACATATTGCGAGTCTTCAGAAACATATTACAAACTGCAAGAGTAGAAAATACAGATGACCTTGACCCTAGAAAGCCATCAGGAACTGGGAAAGAATGAGGAACCATGGCACCCTCTTCTTGGGGCTTGCTGGTCTTTGCTCTGGTTCTCTCTGCATGTCAGTTTTATCCTTGCCCTCTGCTCACACTTTACCTGCAGTTATTCTGCTGGCATTCTAGAATTTACATGACTTCAATTCAAATGTATAGCTCAGACTGGAAGAAAACACGGCTGCAAGGGGTACATCCTTTGAAATGTGAGGTGAATGTCCAAATAAAGGGAAGATTGCAGACCAGACCCTTCAAAAGATGTATGTGTTAACCAAACACGAAGTCCGGGGGACTAATGCATTCATATCCAATCTGGGCTGATGGCTCATGCTTACATAACAGGAAAATGAAATTGTTCCCTGTTTTACAAATAAATAGCCACAGAATCCAAAATTCTATAGTGTAGCTAGAAAAAAAAAAAAAATGAACTTAAAGTCAGAAGACCTGATATTCATTGTGGTTTTTCTTATGCTAGAAGTGTAACGTTATACAAAGCATTAATCTCTTCAGTTTCATATTTTAGTGCTATAAAATTGGACGAAGGGTTTCACAAATCTTCTTTGCAGATTTGATAGAACTTTGAACTGGTTGTTTTGACTAAATATTTTGATGAAATCTAACAGTTCTGTGCAGATGGTTATGGTTTCAATTTTAAGGCTTCGGGCTGCCTTTCTGATGAACTGTGTGAGCAAATGTATTCCAAACACCTAGATCCATTAACCTTATACCAATCTCCACACACTAATTTCAGTGCAACAGAATTTTTCCCAAGCAGGCACTAATTTCTAAACCATTCATTATGGAAAACCCAGGAATAAAACCTTAATTCATTATTGAAACCATATTTGTTAAAATCACACAATTGCCAAATCTGAGAGTCCTATCTGCCACCAATGAGATTTGGATAAATGCATTTTTAATCACTTGGTTTTCGCTGTACCGTATGTATCTTATCTAATCTAAGTAAGTGTTGGTATTCCTTCATGCAGCAGTCAAACAGTTTCTTCCTCTGTACTTTGATGGTGCTCAAGAACTCTCTAACTATGTCTACAGAGTGTCAAAAAGGGACTGCTGGAGGCTCAAGTGTGAAGTGAGTTAAGCGGGTGGTTTGTTTTATGCAGCTTCAATCCTCTCACCCAGCCACAGGCCCAGAGAGGAATTTCCATATTACTTACCCTCTAGCTGCACAGTCAAACCTCAAACTCCCCAGTGATGTAAAACAATGCGTAAAATACTGCAAGTATCTCCTTCCCTTTTTTGAAAATTAATCCATTTCCTTTCAGTAGAGTGGTCTCTCAAGGCCTATTCCTTCGTGGAAAAAATGGTACAAAATTGATCTGAAACAAAATGGATAATGCCACTCCCTTGGTGACATCTTTTTGGCTACAGGTGTATAAGTCCTGGTGTATAAGTCCCTCATGATCCACCTTATGCTTTTCTCTTAAAGGTCATCTCTTGCTAGTAAAGTCAGAATATTTTACTTTGAATTATTACTTAACTTCCTATGCTTCCTAGGCTACCCTAGTAAACACAGATTTTTTACGTTATTTCTCCTTGTAATTCCCTCTTCATATTTTCTATTAGGCCATTCCCTACACATGTAAATGTCAAGCCTCTGTGAAGAGTTTCTATCCCAAATTAACAAAGTGATCTACACAGTAATTATTTATTTTCATGTTTAACATCCCACTAGATAATGTGGACCACTGAGAGAAAAAAAAAAGCGTTCCTAATTTTTAGCATGTACCTGATACCTTTCAGTTTACCTGGCACTTAGAATTTGCTCAGAATATTTTTGTTGAATTAACACAAAAGAAATCCTTGCTAGCAATCTGGATACTTACTGTGTCAACTCTGAGAAAACAATGTTTTGATCAAGGAAAAATAAAGTCCCTTAAGAAATTGTGGTGTTTAGGTCTAAATTTTTATTGAGAAGCAATGTTTCCCTCTTCTGCACTCAAAATAATAGTAGATACTGACTATTTGGCTTAATATTGTTGCTAGTGTTATATATTTAGAAAACAGTTGAAATGTTTAATCATTTGACTATCAGTTTTTTGAGTAACTTTTGTTTTGCAGGGCAACCAGAGCCTGGAATTTTTACTTAGAAGTTTGAGAATAATGCCAAATATAATCAGTGCTCCTATGTTGTCATCGTATACACAATTCATCATATTTGTTTTGACTTAACATTTTCTCATGAGAGGACAAAAAAAGTATGGTTGTTATTGAGAACCAGTTATATAAGGGAAGGGAATCTGTAAAATGACAGAACAATATTAACATATTTTTCCTTGTTAGTATTAAATACATGAAATAACACTGGAAAAATGTGCAATGGTGTTCTTTCTAGTCTGAAAAAATGCTTGACATATTAAATATTAATATTTATTAAATAATATTAATATTTATTGAATAATATTTATTGAAATATTAAATATTTAAAATATTGTACTTTATTTTATTAGCAGAGAGTTGTGACTGTCTCTCCTCACCGCAACAATTTTCCTCTTAAGGACAAAAGAAAAAAAAATTCTGTTGATGTTGGAACCCTTTAGGTAGCACACAATCATGCTGTCCTGATTAAACATTTAGAAGAACACTATTGCAGATCAGCAATATGCACAGCTATCTTGGCTTGTGACTGTGGTTGCATGAGTAAGTTGAGCTTAGTTGTAGCTCTCTCATGGTAATCTTAATTGTATTAGTTACAGAATTGAACTAATGATTCTTTAAATTGCCCAGAAAAAAAGGTGAATCCTGAAACATTGTCACTTAAGGACAAAGGACAAGGTATCTTAATATGGGGTGTTTGCATTTGGAATTTTTTGAATATAAGTGTAAAAGTTGATTTTTTAAACATTGTTTTCCTGTCTTTATTGGCCACTTAGTCTGTCCTTCCTTGTTAGTACTTTTGTAGTACTGATGATCTAAAGGTAATTTTTAGATATGTGACCAAGTGAAAGCATATCATGGTGGTTCAATAGTCACTAATCGTAGTTGATATTATTGAGGGAAGCTTAAGGAATAAGGACCTGGTGCCAAAATGTTCTTGGCTACTATTTTATAATTTTTTGTTTTCTCCAATTTTGTGTATTACTGCAGAAACATAGCATTGAACATTTTTCTTTTTTAGTTGTTTATATTTTTACTAACCAATCCCTGCTGTGTCCATTTATATTTCCTTACATTAGTGTTTCTCCAACTGTGGTCTCTGGACCAGCAGCATTAGCATCATCTGAAAACTTGTTAGAAATGCAATTCTGATCCAACCCTAGATTTATTACCTCAGAAACTGTGGAGGTGGGACCCAGAGATCTCTTTAATCAAGCTTCCAGGTGATTCTAATGATCCACCCTAAAGTGAGAGGACAACTATTGTAGGATATCTTTTAACTTTTGTCATTCCCTTAGTTGATATGTTGGTTCATGTTATTTTAATATTTTCCAGTTTTGTTTTATAATCTGCCCTGGGAAGTGACATAGTGTCACCTCTGATGATGTCTATTGGAGAAGACAGTTTCAAGATTCTGTTCAAGCTTAAGGGAAGGGGTACAGATTCTATCCTGTGATGAAGGAGCAGCAAGCTCAGAGTACAAAAAGAATAAGCAGGATTGGAGATATCATTGCACTGTGCTTGAAAGGTGAAATCAGTAACACCCTGTGAACTGTAAACATGTTTAAGAATGTAAGGCTGAGGATAACAGTGATAATCAATGCTTAAAACAAGATGTGATACTGTGAAATATACGTTTGGTCTTCTTCCCCATCTCCTGACATACAACTCCAAAGTGATATGAGTGCCTATTTGTATGCTAATGAGTTGACTGATGGCTAGCAGCTACTAAGTGACTTCAGGATGGAGGCTGGTCACCAGCAACAGAAAGACCAAGGAGAATTATAAGGTTGGGACTTTAGCCCCACCTCCCAACTCTAGGGAAGGATAGAAGAATTGATGGTTAAATTGATTGTTAATGGCCAATGATTTTATCAATCATGCCTATGTTATGAGGCGTCCATAAAAATCCATAAGGATAGGGTTCAGAGTGATTTTGGATAACTCAAGTGGAGGTTCCTCGAGGGTGCCACGCCCTGGGAAGGCATGGAAGCTCCATGCTGCTTCCGCCATATCTGGCTCTATGCACCTCTTTATCTGTATCCTTTATAATACATGGGTATATGTAAGTAAGTGTTTCCCTGAGTTCTGGGAGTTGCTGGCCAAATTAATCAAACCCAAGGAGGGGGTTGTAGAAAGCCCATTTTATAGCCAGTGGATCTGAAGCACAAACAAAACAACCTGGATCTTGCAATTGGCTTCAGAAGAGCAGGGGACAGTCCTGGGGACTAAGCACTCAAACCACAGGATCTGATACTATATCCAGATCGATAGTGTTAGAATTGAATTGAATTGAATTGAATTGAATTAGAGGACACGAGGTAGTGTCTGCTGGAGAATTGCTTGGTGTGTGGAGGAAACCCCCACACATTTGCTCACAAAATCCTGTCTTCTGTGTTGTTCATTGTTGCTCAGTAAGAGTATAGGAAGAAGATTTTGTGTTTTTTTACATTTTTTCTCACAGGCCATTAATGATTGAATAGCTAAAAATGGAATTGATCTTTACAGACAAAGAAAATGAGGACACTATGTTCACTAGAGACTTTTTGATCTAGAAACATTAGAAGTTTCTTTTCCTCTTAAAAAGCCCTCTTACCACATTTAAGGAATTCAAATGAGATAACAATTTACCAGTATTCTGGTCATAGTCTATAATATAAGAAAAATATTCGGAAAAAAGTATAGAGAGTCAGATCTATCAGATAATAGAAACTGAGGCTATATGTTAACAATTTCCTGGGAAAGGAATATGTGGGTCCTCCCATAAAGTATAAATTGGACCCATTTAGGCAGTACCAGTAGTTCTTGGAAAGCCTGAATCTATGTGTGTAATGTGCTCATTTGAGTTTCTGAAAATTTAAACTGGATCTAGGAGTATGGGAGAAGAATGCCAACATAGGAAACCCAAAACTTTGCATCTTAGAATGAAGAAAAATGTGGGAATCATGAAAGCAACTGAACAGAATAACCAACTCAATGGATTGAGAAAAAAATCTATGCCCAAGACAATGGAATACAAATAATAAATCTTTAGCAAGAGGGAAGACTGGGGCCTTGGTAGATTCCCTGGGGGCTTCAGGGCTTAACTGTTGGCCTATTGTACCCCATGGCCTTACTGATGGTTAACAAAGCTACAAGTTTAGATTGAACATTCAGTGCTATTTACTGTTAATGAATGATAAGCACAGATTCATAGGTCAGCTGAGCATTTCTGCTGATCTGGACCAGGCTTGGCTGATCTTGGCTGGACTCCCTTAGGTGTCTGTGTTTAGCTGCATCCAAAGAGAGTTGCCAGCTCTGTTGAATTTGATTGGGCATTTTCACATCTGTGGCCTTTGTTGGCAAAAGATTAGATAAAGCAGCTCTGCTCCATGAGGGCATACTATTACATTGCAGTGTGGAAAGAGTATAATGAAGAGAGTAATTGTGGCCATTATTGTAATCTACCATAGTCACTGATACACTAGAGTTTAATTCTAGAGGGAGGAGATTGACAGTGAGTTTGCAAACATAAAAGAAAGGAGACAACAGATGAATAAATAAATAGGCAAAGTAACATTAAGCTGTTATAAGTAAAATGAAAAAAAGTAAACTCATGGAGAAAGGATATTCTAGACAGAAGGAACACATGTATAAAAATTCTAGGTTGCATTGCCCTTGCATGTTTGAGCACAAAAATCAATGTGGCTGGGGAATGGTGCTCCAGGGGTGGAAACAATCTGTGAGGTGTGTACATGGGGGCCAGATCTTATAGCGATTTGAAGGACAGAACAGATTTGGTTTTGTATTCTAAGCATTGAAGGTTATAAACAGGGAAGAGACTGGTTCTAAGTTAAACCCCACTTTGAGGCTTCAACATCATAGATGTCCTCAAATGATCTGTGTGGTTAAACATATTTATTTTTCAGTGTTCTTCTTTATGCTGTTTGTATTTTTCCCTATCAATTTTGATATTGGCTGCTAGGATCGCCCTCAGTTACCTCATGTTACCTCAGTGAGCCCCAATTGGCCATAGGCAAACATAGGAGAGACGAGACTTGGACTCCAGAGCAAAAGGAGGAGGCATTATAATCACCATAGCTAATACTTTGTTCCACATAGCTAATACTTTGTCTGTGGCAGATAAGTAAGGCTAAGAATGAGTGAGGTGCGTTTATTGTGAGAAAAATTTGTGCTTAAGTTCTTGTGTATAAGGTCGGTGGGAGATACAAAGTTTATTAAGGTTTCACTTAATGTTTTTACACACTAGAGATCCAGAGACTAAGATTCTTCTGGAAAGAATACAATTAAATTGTAATGTGAAACTTACATTACCTCTCTCAGAGACTCTGAGAGAGACTGACTGACTAAGAACGTTCTTCCAAGCCATGCCTACACGAGACCAAAACACCAGTTGCGAACAAAGAAATAAACAAAAATATGAAAGTCAAATGTAGACACCCCCCCCACACACCCAAAATATAAAACCCACTTCCTCAAACAATTCCTCCTGAATGTTCCACATTGTGGCACATATAGAAAATGATAGTATTTGTACAACCCACTAGGATAAAAGATGAGGCTGTCATTGCAGGAGGTGACTATGTTCAATAACTTCAGCCTCCACAGATTTTGTGTTACAGCTCCCAGCAATCAGAGGACCAATATTTCAGCACATGTATAACTTATTCCCTGCATCCTGGTTATAAAACATAAAGAAAAAAAATAATTTAAACAATCATTTTATTTTACATAAACTAAATTTTATTTGTCCACTTAAATCTTGGATGCAGGTATTTTTTGATGTTATTGATCCACATGAGCATTATTTTGACTTTTGTGGGCATCACAGTCTTGAACTACTTCCTATTCCTTTCAGTACTGACAAAGTTCCTAAAAGGTGAGGAATAGAACTAGTTAAGAATGATAACATGTTTATATGGTGCTTCTGAGTGAAAATAAAATACTATAAAAACATCAACATATCAATGAAAAAATGAATGTGTCTCTTTGCAATGCTTTTTCATTAGCAATATGTTTTGTTTGTTATCTCTATAAAATGAGTATATCATTTTTTGCCAATAATCTTCCTGGCACACTTGTTTACAATAGTTCAGTAATCACCAAGATAAAAACTGGAAGCATGCTGTGCATATGATGAGTTTTAGCACCACACAAGTAGCTGTGTTTACTTAATTTGAAAGATAGCACAGTAATTTTCCACTTAAAATTCTGTCTAAGAGTCTATAATAGAAGCTGTTTTCTTGGTTGTGGCTTTTGCTGCTTTAACGTTTGTTGTTGTTGTTTTGGTTATGCTCTGCTAGCCTTGTTTTCCCTTTTGCTGTGTTTGAATTAGATACTCCCAATTATGCAGTGGCTTTGAGAATATACCTTAAAATATATATATTTTTTATTTTCCTATACAAGTTTTTTTAGTGCCCCTCCATGTTTAGGAAACTATTTCTTACAAGCCTATTGATCCGGGTCTAATTACTTGACCTAATTTATGTCATCTCTCTGCATTAAGGATGTTTTACGCTTTTTGTTTCAGGTTGTTAGTCTACACTTTGTTAATGATATTTTTTAAAGGTTACAGACATTTTCTGTTGGAAGAACTATTACTTAATTCATCATTTTAAATTTTGCAAGTATATTTTCAAGGCATTAAATATTGCTACTATCATTAATATTACTAACAGTGTATTAATGAAGCAGCGATATGCTGGATGATATAGAAAATATAGAATTGCATGATATCCTTCTACAGCCAAATAAAATTTGAAGAAAACATTGTCTCTCATCTAGTCGAGAAAATGAAGCTTTGGAGCATAAATGGAGAAGAGCCTCCTGCATTTCAAGCCTAGGTTTCATATCTTCAACCATCAGTGGTGTGAGTGAGCCACTTGCCATACATGGTGGAGTATAATGAAGTAGCTGGCTCCAGGTATTGCATTTTGCTCTATAGGTAGCAGATTCAGAATCTCTTTGGTTTTCCTTGTTCATTTTCTGACGTGGAATGAATGACTGTAGCAGTGGTAGAAGACACAGGAAGAAACATCTTGCCATGCAGAGCATACAGTTCAACTCATGTTACTTGCTGTACCATCTGCCTTCTTTTCTGTAATGCACTCCTGAAGAACACACACAGAGGTTCCCAAGCTTGGGCATGGTAGAAGACAGCTGGCCAAGCTTCTCCAGAGCATGCAAGAAAAGTCAAGGAATTTGGGGCCAGGTAGTTCCAATTGCTGTGTCTCAAATTCCACCTCAATGAAATGTTTCTCAGGATTTGGAAATACAGATGAATGGTGGTCAAACAAATCCTCCCACCTCCAAATCATTCACCAGAGAGGACAACTGCACTCACTTAGGGCAGACAACCGGGACCTTCAATGACAGCAGTGAGTATTGTTGTTGACTCTTGTGGAGTACATCAGGTAGTTCAGGATTTCTTTTACTAAATTCTCTCCCTTAGGCCAGCTCCAAGAAGTGACAAAGTCTTGCCAGTTTTGCCTTATAAATGTCTTCACATCTGTGCTCCTTCTCATTATCTGTGAATGCTATCTTGGATGACACCTTCATCATCTTGCAACCTGACTATTGAAACAGTCTGTTAAGCAATTTTCTAGCTTCAGCATTGTTCTCTTCACATCAGTCTGTTACCAAACCATCAAATAGACTTAAAATAAAAATCTGACCCTGTCATTCTTGTGTTTAAGACTTCTGAGTGGCTCCCATTGCCCAGAGGATACAGTCTAAGCTCCTTAACATGGAAATAAATCAAAGCCCTCCGTGATGGCCTCTCCTCCTTTCTGACTCTTCCTTCACTCTCAACTTCAGCAACATTGAACGCTGGTGCAGTTTTTCTTATTTGAGCATTGCCCAGGATGTCCTGTCTGCTTAGAACACATTTTTTCCCCTATTCATGTTTTGGCTCTTCTTCATCCTTTAAAAGTCTGCACAAATAACACCTCCTCAAGGAACACTCCCTAGTCCCCTGCAGGGCAGGATTAGATGCCCTTACTCTGTGCCCGTATGCTTGTAATTAGCACACTTACTTTGTAGTGACTTTATGAGTTCAGCTATGTGTTTATCCCTACCACTACACTACAAGTTCTTTGAGGACAGAGAAAAAGCCTTATTTTTTGAATTCTTGATTTCTTGCCTTGTACATGACATTAAAGGTACTCAATTCCTTTTTGTATAATGCATGAACCAAAGTGCCTCTGGGAGTAGATGTAATACTTATGAGGCAGGAAGATAGACAGAGAAGTGAGGAGAAACCTGGAATAAACCTTCAGAAATTCCCATAAATCAGGTCTTTTATTGTATTTTATTTCATCCTTCTCTTCTTGTTCTTATCTTTAGATCAAGGGCCATAGCTGGATATTCCGCTTTGTCCAAACCACCTTAAAATGTACAATATGGTTTTCAACACACACACACACTGCATTCACTGAATATTTGTAATTGACTGATATTCTTCAGGACAACACTGCTCAGTGATATTGCACAGGGTCAAGACTGAACAGTGTAGGAGAAAAATTGGTTTAGAGATGAGATATGAATATTCAACACTATTTTGCAAAGAATGTTATTGTACTTTCTAAAAACATGAGAACATTTGTGAAAAGAAGAAAAACGAAATGCAAAAAAATTCATCCCTTCAGTCTGTTTATCATACAATTCATTATCCACCTCATATCTTCCTAATCTATCTCACACTACCCATCATCTCTTTGCCCAGCATCAAACATTGCATTAATTTAATGCAGAGCATATATTTGATTTCAGTAGCACCAGTCGAATATGTTTGTAAACAAGACGGAAAAGACTATGACAACCTTAACTGTTTACATGCACCCTATTACTTATATAGAATCTAAGGCCATTTTCTTCCTCCTGTCATATGTATACAGGCAGACAACTCTTTACCTGGCAAAAAAAGAACAGTTATATCATTCTTATACACCTGGAAAATCAGAACTAAGTACTTTCCAAAAAATTGTTCCATATGAAATTGACATCAATTAATGCACTGAACTATTATTTCTCCCAGGTGGAAGTGTCATATAAGAAATATGAAGATATTATTTCATTGTACTAGGAGAAAAAACTAGGCATCAGGAAGATTCTTATTCAAGCACAGATAGCTATTAAAACCTTACCTGAGGTGCCCTGTAGCATGGCCTCCCTCCCATCCTGTCTTATCTTTGACAGCCTGTATTAATGCAGAATCTCAAGGCCAGAGATAGGCCACAACTCAGAAGGGTGAACACTGTGTCTATTGCAGTAGATTCTATAGAAGATGCTTTTGTCTGTGAGTCCCAACAGTCACCAACTTTCTTATCACTGTCTATGTCCATGAAGCTTGTGGTGGTTGACATATGTCAATCAGGAATGGTTTATTCTCCCGTTTTGCCACTCACAAGGCACTTAAAGAATTGAGGCAACACAATTCCATTGAATTGTGCATTTGGCCACAAAGGGATATTTCACATTTATCTATAGAGCAGTAAGCCAGCACAAAATGAGGCATGTTTAGTTCCACTTGTATACCTGATCTTGTTAGCAGAGAGAAAATTCCTTGCTGGAATATCTGAAATTCTTAATAAAAATTTCTGCAAGCCTGTGAGCTTCTTGGCAGCATATGCGAATTTAGGAAAAAGAAATAAATTAATCTGGTCCTCACATCATGGGCAGGAGGGGTGACAATTAGCTTTGTATCTCATGAATATTCTTAATAAATAAATTTAAAAAAATTAAAACCATAAAAAATAAAAATAAAAAATATAAACCCACCTGACCTCTTACTATATCCTCTAGTCCAATAAACAGAGTTATAAATCAGGGAGATGAATACATTACCTGACTCAAAATAGATAGGTAAGCCTATGAAATAATCCCCAAATTAATCTACTCTATATCATAAAAACACGTGAATATGTTTTGAGATGAATTTGAATGATGGTAGACCAAGGGGGAAGAAATAAAACTCTGTAATAGGCCACCTTTATATAAGTGCACTTATCAGGTTTAAATTTACATGTTTGCTTGTATAGATGGATTGGCTCTAAGAATTTGATTGATTATTTGACTGAGAATTGGACTTGGTGTCCTGAATTCAGTGAGATTGAGCCAATGGACTTAGACATTTTGTAGTGTGTTTATCATAATTTACATCCACCCAATCATTCCCTGTATTTCCTAATTAAGAAAGTGAGACCAATTTTACTCCTTTCCTTAAGGCATTACAACTCAATAGTAAAAAACAAATAAACCAATTTAAAAATGGGCAAGGAATTTGAATAGACATATCTCAAAAGAACACATATAAATGTCCAACAGGAAAAAAAAAAAAAAAAAGAAATCATCACAAATCTGTCATGTTAAAAAATGCTGATTGGGGTTTTTTGGAGACAATCAAAGAGTTACTGAATACTGGCAAAGCTTCCTTCCCTCAAGTTCATGAAAATATACACACTAGATGAAAAAGGGGAAAAAAAAAAAATGTCCTATGAAACCATAGATCTTGAACAACCTCTGGATTCAAATTATAAAGAATATCTGCCAGATACAAGGAAATTTTGAACAAAATGAAAGAAGACTTAGATTTAACATTTGCTCCGAAATAGCGACTATGATGTTATTTTCAACAAAGTGAATGATCCTGATCATAGTGCCTACCCTTGAAAGACAAGGCCTGGGGAGTGCAGAGCCAAGAGTGAAGTGCGGCTCGGGTTACTCTGCTTGAGGCCTATTCTCATTTTCTAGAAGAGCGTGGAATTGGACTTGAAAGAGATATTGCTGACCCCATGTCATCTTAACTCTATAGAGGGCTTCTTAAACAGAGGTGGCCTGGTGTCAAATGATATATTACAGGAAGCAAAATGTGGACAGGCATTGGTGAAAGAAAAGTAAGGCATTTGAGACGATAAAGTTCCTGGGGGAACTGATGCATGTAATGACTCACAGATGAAGGGTGTTCTCTTACCCTGAGGAATTAACTACACCCTCTGTGCAGAGGTATAATGGCTTTGCACCTTAGAAATAAAAGTTAAGGGGCCGGCCCGTGGCTCACTCGGGAGAGGGTGGTGCTGATAACGCCGAGGCCACGGGTTCGGATCCCATATAGGGATGGCCGGTTGGCTCGCTGGGTGAGCGCGGTGCTGACGACGCCAAGTCAAGGGTTGGGATCCCCTTACCGGTCATCTTTAAAAAAAAAAAAGAAAGGAAAAAAAAAGAAAGAAAAGTTTATATGTTAGTTGCTGCTGACCCAAGCGTTCATCACTTCCACTGGTTTCATGCTTCCAACATTCACAAGCAGCTAAATAATGAACCAGAGAAACAAACAAACAAAAACCAAAACAACAGTATTTGGTTCTCCAGCTAGAGACATAGAGGGATGGTTTTAAGGATGGATTATTAAAAAGGGAAGCTAGATACATCCTCACCAACAGTTGTTTTCTTTTGTCTTTTTGATAATATCCATTCTAACTGGAGTGAGGTAGTATTTCATTGTGGTTTTGACTTGCATTTCCCTGGTGATTAGTGAGGCTGAGCATTTTTTTCATATACATGTTGGCCATTTGTATGTCTTCTTTTGAGAAATGTCTATTAAGATCTTTGCCCATTTTTTGAATCGGGTTATTTGCTTTTTTGTTGTTGAGTTGTTTAAGTTCGTTATATATTCTGGATATTAACTTCTTGTCAGATGCATAGTTTGCAAATATTTTCTCCCATTCTATAGGTTGTCTCTTTGCTCTGTTGATTGTTCCCTTTTCTGTACAGAAGCTTTTCAGTATAATGTAATTCCATTTGTCCATTTTTGCTTTTCTTGTCTGTGCTTTTGATGTCTTATTTAAAAAATCCTTGCCCTGCTCATTGTCATGAAGCATTTCCCCAATGTTTTCTTGTAGTATTTTCACAGTTTCAGGTTTTGCATTTAAGTCTTTAGTCCATTTTGAGTTGATTTTTGTATATGGTGAAAGGTAGTTTTAGTCTTCTGGATATAGATATCCAATTTTCCCAGAACTATATATTGAAGAGGCTGTCTTTTCCCCAATGTGTGTTCTTGGCACCTTTGTCAAAGATGGCTTGGCTGTAGGTCTGTGAACTTATTTCTGGCTCTCTATTCTGTTCTGTTGGTCTATGTGTCTGTTTTTGAGCCAGTGTCATGCTATTTGGTTACTATAGCTTTGCAGTATATTTTGAAATCAGGTCATTGATGCTTCCAGTTTTGTTCTTTTTGCTCAGTATTGTTTTGGCTATTCCGGATCTTTTGTCATTTCATATGAAATTTAAATTTTTTTTTTTTTTTTGTATTTGTATGAAGAATGTCATTGATATTTTGATAGGGATTGTATTAAATCTGTAGATCCCTTTGGGTGGTATGGCCACTTTACAATATTAATCCTTCCAATTTATGGACACAGGATAGCTTTCCATTTATCTGTGTCCTCTTCAATTACTTTCGTCAGTGTTTTTTAGTTTTCAGTTTAGGGATATTTTACCTCCTTGGTTAAGATTATTCCTAGGTATCTTATTTTTTTGTACCTTTTGTAAATGAAATTGTTTTCTTGATTTTTTCTTCAGATAGTTTGCTGTTAGTGTACAGAAATGCTACTGATATTTATATGTTGATTTTATATCCTGCAACTTTGCTACATTTGTTTATTAGTTCTAACAGTTTTTGGTAGAATCTTTAAGGTTTTCTATATATATATATGATTGTAACACCTGCAAACAGGGACAATTTTACTTCCTACTTTCCATTTTGGATGGTTTTTTTTTCCTGTCTAATTGCTCTGGCAAGGACTTCCAGTACTATGTCCAATAGAGGTGGTGAAAGTGGGCATCCTTGTCTTGTTCCTGTTCTTAGAGGAAAAGATTTTAGCTTTGTTCCATTGAGTAAGATGTAACTGTGGGTTTGTCATATATGGCCTTTATTGAGAAACAACACCTTTTTTTTTTTTTTTTTTTTTTTTTTAAATTCCTCATGATATCCCAAGTAGTTCTGGCTCAGGAACTCTCCTGTGCTAGCTGGAGCTGGAAAAGCTGGGGCTGGCTGAACATCTTTGTCTCTTCATGGAGGGATCTAGGGCCTCTCCATGTGTTATAACTGTGGGCTAGTTTGGGTTTCCTCAGAGCAAAAGGACCTTAGGACACTTGAACTGCTTCTAAAGCTAATGTTTTAGGAGAACAAAGCAGAAGTGTATGGTGTGTTTATGACATACTCTCAAAAGTCACTTGAAGTCACATCTTTCATAATCACAGGCCTGATCACACTTCAGGAGAAGGAACATACAACCTACCTGTTTATGAGTGATAATGTCACATTTTAAAAAGAACGTGTGGGATAAATAATATTGCAGTGGTGATTTTGGAAAACACAACTTTCCCCACATATCAAAAGGGATTACTAGAAATAAGATAAGACTTCATGAAGAATTAATAAGGAATAATGAACAGAAACAAAACTTAGTGAAGATATCCAATTTTAAGGCTCAGGAAAGAACAATATAAGCATTCTTTAGAAATAACCACATATGAGAGCAAATTTAGGCTGGTCTGAGATGTCCACATAGTATTATTCAGGATCAGGAAATGATGAAACATTTTCTTTGCAGTTATGAGGACAAATTACTTTTTTCTAATAACTTATAGCTAGTCTGTACACATAAGTTTTGTGTATAAAGATGACACAAAGATATTTTTTAATATATAAAAGCTCAGGGTATGTATCATCTATTAACCATTACAAAAAAATCTTACTAGAAACCTAACCTAGCCTTATTTTAAAAAGTGAATCAGAAATCAAAATAATCAGGTCAGATCATTTCTGATCAAAATGAATCAGAAAACTCATGAATAGGATTTTTTATTTGAACATTGAAATATAAAATTAGTATTTTCCTTTTATCTTCTATAAGTCATTCAAAAGCACCAAAGAGAACTATGAGTAAAAATCAGAAATATCAGGTATGGTGGAACTGGAAGACACCTGAAACCCCAGATCACAGGATATCTGGAAGGGTGACTTACAGCAGAGATCACACAGTGAAGCAAGTAGGAAGCCAACAAATGACTATGTAGAGATGTCATTAGAGATTTTCAGCATAAAGAAAGAACCAGCAAAAAATACAGTATCAAAGACGAAGGCCCTTGCTAAATGATAAAACCGAGTTCCTTATTATCAGTAGCAGAAGCAGTGCTACACCTGGCATGAGTTTTACTTAACTCAGTATTGTGATAGGAAACAGAGGAGGTGGGCCTAAGTTAGCAATCATCTAGATAATCTATACGTACAAATAACACTCTCTCTGTTGCAGCATAGAAAGAGACTGAATTGAGAAAAGGCCCAAAGATGGCTGTTGTCATTGCATGGAGAAACGTCACACCCAGACCTAGAATCCATGATCATAAGAACTCAAACTTGTCTTGAATAGTATTCATTTCTTTCTCTGTATAATCCTGGCAAATATTTGGTGCAGGAAAAATTCACCTTCTTCAGTAATAAATAATGAAGGCACCGGCATAGGACCTATGCAAAGATAAAATTGAAAGAAAAAGGAGGACATTTTCCAATAAATTAAAAAAGATATTAATAAATGAACTCTTCTGTCAAGTAAGGGTGCAAAGCAAAAATGCAAAGACTCTGGTAAAATGTGTTGAGACAATAAAAATGATCAGCTTGCAGAGCTTATGGAAGAAGTGTAGGAAAAACCCAGAGAAGAAGCAAAGCAAGATGGCTGACTCGAAGTGCCTGGGGGTACTTTCCTCCCATTGAAAAGGACCAGAATAACAGCTAGCAGACAGCTAAATATTGACAGGAGCATCAATGGAAGAGGGCAGGAGTGCAGAGGGAGCCTGGTGAGATCCCTGTGGAACATGAAAGCCAAGGATGGCAGCATAGAGAGGAAAGAGAGGCACATGGCATCAGCTGCCACATCTCCACCACAGGGACCAGCACAGGAGGAATTTTCCTTGCAGCAAAGAGGTAGGCAGAGGACCCACACCAACCCCTATCCTTGCCACAGAGGATTACAGATCCTTTTGCAGGAGGATTCCATAGCTCTTGCAAACCCAGAGCCAAGTGTGGGGAGCTGCCTAGAATACAGGTACTGCATCACTCTAGAACAGGAGCACAAGCTGTGTACCCTACACCCTCCATCCTCATGACCCAAGCCAATGCAGTACAGGGCCATCCTGAAACCAGCCAACGTGCTTCCCCAGCCTTAAGGTTCTGCCATCATCCCAGTGCACTCACAGGAGGGGCTACAATGCTCTAATACCAGTGGCTTGAAGCCTGGGCCCACAGCAGCTGTGACTCTACTCCTGTAGTCTGGGAAGCCAACCCCAGGCCTGCTGGACTGATGCAGCCCCATGTCCCTGGCCAGAATCAGAAAGGCAGACCTCCTCAGGTAGACCATCCCCCTTCCTGCCTCTTCCACCTCCTACCAGTCCTCTGAGTCCTGTGTGCCCAAGCCCCCAACCCAGAAAAACAGCTCATGGGTCCCTATACTAACAAACATGCCCTTCAGCTGGTAGAAATAAATTGCGCCCACACTGTTCTGGAGAAAAGGCCAGGCAGTTTTGCCCTCAATGGTCCCTCCTACCAGCCCCACCCACTGCCGAGAGGCCGTTGGTTGGTCCCCTTCTTGGCAGTCAGGCTTCCTGACCTCACCCAGCACCAGAGAAGCAGCTAGGTGCCACCCTTTCTGCAGCATCTCCTTGAAACCTCTCTTACTGTCCAAGAAGAGGCTGTTTGGGCCCCCTCTCTGCAGGTCTGCCTAGCAGCCTCAATCACCACTTGAGAAACAGATGACTGGCCCTTTCTCTGCAGACCTGCTCCCAAACTGTCAAAGGAAACATGACCTCACACCTGGCCTCAAGAAGTGTCACAATGGGTGGGCCACCGGTAGACCCACACTCAGCTAGTTGAGCCAAAGTGCACCCACACCTCTGGTTCAGAGAAACAGCCCAGCTGTCATGCCCCTGAAAAACTTGCCACTGAGTATTTGACCCATCATATGCACACATATCTGAGTGACAAGCAGCCTGGCTGATGTGCCCCTAGTGGGCCCACTCCTGGTGAGAGAAGCAGTGCAGTGAACTTGCCACTGGCAAACCAGTCCTGTAGATTCTGACATGCCACATGCTCACATTCCCAACCTGAGAATCAATACAGCAACCCCATCCCTGGTGAGTCGGCTCCTGAGATGACTGACCCATGGGGTGCATGCATACATCCTTGCAATTGGTGATTTTTTTCCTGCTTAGTTTCTTTTAGTAATAAAATCCACCTGGCTTTAATTTTTTTTTTTTTTTGATAACACTAATTTTTTGAAACTTTTGGAACAATTGACTTATGTATTTTTTTCCAAATCTGAATTTATCTGATTGTTTTCTGTTGATGTTATTTAACCTGCTCTTTTATCACTTCTACTTCCTATAAACTAGAAATTAGGTTTAGAGGCTTAATATATACTTTCAAAGGTGCACAAACTTAGGCAATATTTATCCCATGAGTTCTTTTGAAGGGATTTTTGGAGGACAAACATTATCAAGAGATGACTGGAAAAATCACAGCAAAAGGACCAGTGATGATCATTGCATTTATTTTAGTAGTACTAGCAGAGGCTTATCTATTGTAACAAAATGGCACCAAATTCAGTGATCTTAATTTGATAAAAGTTTTGTTTTGTTCCGTTTTCATGAAACAATTCAGATGTGTGTAGTCCGTGGCTGATGCAGTGTCTATATTCTAGGAAACCATTTAGGAACCCTGATCCTTGCATCTTATTTCTTTGCTATCTTTCAAGCTGTAGTCTTCATCTACATGGCTTAGACTGACTCATCCACAATCCATGCTTCCAGAAGAAAATGGAAACCAGGAACAAGCAACTTCTTGTTTAGGGAAATATCTTGGCAGCAATACACATCACTGTAGTTCATACTTTTCTGGCTTGAAATTAGTCAGGAACACCCATCTAGCTGTAAAAGAGGCTGGGAAATTTAGCCTATGGTTTGTTAAATGAAAGAAACTCATTATTGAAATAGAAAATGAGGATATTACCCGTGGACCACTATAAATACCTTCTACAATTTAAATGCACTAGTAAAATGAAATGACGTGGGGGTGGGGTGACAGAATAGAATATGTATGTCAAGTGCACTGACAACAGAGAAAACGAAAATTGTAGGGAAGGGAACAAAAGGTAGGAAGTAGAGCAAACACGCCAATTTCTTCACGCTACTAAACAGAGATAAAGGGAAATAATTAAAATTTACCATCCAAGAAATAGATGTATAACCAAAGTTGAAGTAAGATGGTAAATACTGAGATTGATAATCATTGACTAAAAGGGGGAATAAAGGAAAGGAGAGAAGGAAAAGGAAACACTAAGTTTATTATTGATTATACTATGGAGTATTAACTATATTAGATAAAATTATGCACTAAGTTATAAGCATAAACACCAGAACATATAAAAAAACTTGAAAAGATAACAGTGAAATGTTTTTAAAGCAATAAAATCAGAAATAATAGTACAAACTAAAATGATAATTAAAACCAAACATAATCTAATCAATAAATGTAAATATAAGTAGACACATCTGTGAAGTAAGATTTTTTAATCAAAACTCTGTATAATGCTGTTTACAAAAGAATAGACTTTCAGAGTGATTTAGAAAGGTTTTTGTTTTGTTTTGTTTTGTTTTTGTTTTAAAATAAGGGCAAAGATGTTCCAGGCAAATGCAAACAAAAAGAAACAAACATGATTTTACTTTTTGTCAAGTGTGAATTCAGGAACTAAAGAATAGAGACAAAGAAGAGCAATTGTAAGGTGCACAATTAATGATGGAGGTCTAACAGCTATGGATGTCTGCAAGTGAACAAACCTAACATGATAATGCCTAAAGCAGAAATTACAGGGGATACAAGGAGAAATTATCAGGTACCATTAACAGTAAAAAATTTTAATTCATAGGTTTCAATACATGACAGATATGAGCAAAACATATGTAAAGATATCAAAAACACAAATGGACGAATTATCCCTTGAAATATATTACACTTTTTACCTAAAAACCTTGTATCTCTTCTCTCACTGCTGAAACAGTCATAGTAACAGGCCATGTATAGGCTCCAAGGGAAACCATAATAAATTCCAAGTGTCAATTTAAGAGAATATTGAAATATTGCACATGGAGAACAAAGAGATATATCTAGAAATTAATAAAATAAAAAAATCAACAAGAACAATCAAACATTTTTCTCCTCAATTCCTGCTGTAAGAAAAAACTTAATCCTAAATTGCAGCACATCTGGAAGTTTATAAAAATGTTAACGCTACTGAGTAGAAACTTTCAAGTACAGTTATAGCAGATCTCAGAGAAAAATTCATATCCTTAAATATTGCATTAATAAACAAAATAATAAAAATTAATTCAGGATTCAATTAAAAATATAGGAAAATAACAATAAAGCAAATGAGAATATCATTAACGATGCTGATAAAGGTAAAAGCAGAAATTAATGATTTCAAACATATGGAAAAATGGAGCCAATAAATATGAGAATTTGTTCATTGATACAAAAATTATAGCAAATAAACTGTTAACTAACTTGATTGAGGAAAAATGGAAGGATATACAAACTCATAAAACAGAAGTGGGAAATAACCACAAATATAGGAAAAAATGCTTATAAAATGTTACTTTGATCAACTCTTCTCAAAGATATTGAAAAGTACTGACAAACTGATTTTTGTAGAAAAATATAATTAACCAAAACTAACTCCAGAAGTAAAAAAATATATATGTATGATCAATTATTACTGAAAGACATAAAGTTGTCAAAAATTGTCATACAAAATAGCATCAGGCAAAAATAAATATTTTACAGGAGAATTTAATGAAACATAGCCAATACTTTCAGGACCATTTAAACTGTTACAAGACTCAGAAAAATTCTTTAATGAAGTGAACATAATATTAATAAAAAGCCACAGAAGAGTTATATACAAAAAGAAAACTACAAATCAATCTTATTTTGAATATAGAAGCAAAATTCTTAAATAATCATCAGCACAATAAGAAAATTACATAATATCGATAAGCAGTATTTATTCCAGAAATGAAAAGATAGTTCAATAATAACTAAAATGAACAGATCTAAGAAGAAACATCATTTCTATAAATGTTGAAAAATCATTTTTCAAAATTCAATATCTATTCTTGATATCAACTCTTAAAAGTAAAGGATAGATGAATACTATCCCAACATGATAAAATAAACATCTCATAGAAAAGGCCAGAAAAATACGTGTTGAAAAATCTTTAGAAGATTTCCACATAAGTCAAAGCACATGTTTCTATCACCACTATTAACTGAATTGGGTCTGGAGAAACTAACCAACATTTTTACACAAGAGAAAGAAATTACAAATACTGGAAAGAAAGGTAAAAGTATCATTATTTTAAGATGATATGATTATGTAATCTGAAAAACTCAAGGTAATCAACTAAAAACCACTAGTAATAAGGAAATTCATAAAGGTGTGGAGGGGGTAAAATCAATATACAGTAATCAATAGCTTCCACTTATACAAATAATAAGCCTGATGGTACAGTGGAATAAAAGACCTTATTTATATTAGCAACAATAAAAGATAGTCTAGTACATTTGTTTTTTTATGGCTGCTGTAACAAAATTACCACAATCACAGTAGCTTAAAACAACACAAGTTCATTACCTTGCATTTCTGGATATCAGAAGTCCAAAACGGTTCTTACTGAGCTAAAATCAAAGTGTCAGCTGGACTGTATTCCTTCTGGTGGCTCTAGGAGGAAAACATGTCTTGCCTTTTACAGCTGGTAGAGGCTGCCCACATTCCTTGACTCATGGCTCTCTTGTTCCATCTTCAGAGCCACTTCAGACCAAGTTCTTTTGCACTGCTAACTCTCTGATTCTCTCTTCTCTGTCACTTCTTTCACTTCTGAATTGCCTTGAGGTTACTCAGGGCCCACATGGATAACTCAGGGTAATCTCCAGTTCTCAAAGTCAGCTGATTAGAAATTTTAATTCCATCTGCAACCTTAATTCCCTTTTGCCATGCAACCTACAATATTCATATTTTCTGAACATTAGGGTGTGATCATCTCTAGATGAAAAGGTGTCTAGTTGAGAATGTCTTCTAGTGGAGAAGTGCATTAGTTTGTGTACCATATCCAGTAATAAACTTAAAAGCACAATATCTGTTACAAGTAAACTTTGAGATGATTCAGAGAGCTACAAAAGAATGCTTGAACAAATGGAAAGGCATGCTACTTTCTTGTATGAAAAACAATGTTTTGATTAGAGCACAGTGTTATAACACCAAGGTCAAGGGTTTGGATCCACATACTGGGAGCCACCAAACAACCAAACAATCGACAAACAAACAATATGGAAATAGCATGTGCTTGGATTGGGAAGAAACAACATCATAAAGATGTCAATTGTCCTTATATTAATCTATACATTTAATGCAATCCCCATGTTTTTTTAAAAAAGCAAACTGACAGAGTAATTTTGGAAAGATACAAGCTGATCATACAATTCATAGGGAAACCAAAAACAAGCAAGAATAATCAAAGAATTCTGAAAAAGAGTAATCAGGGTGTCACACAATATTAACACATATCGTTAAGCCTCTGTAATTAAAACAGTGACATTGCTCATGAGTAAACAATCACATTAATGAAACCACATAGAAAGCCCAGAAATAGGCCCTAAGCATATGAGAATTTACAAAATGATAAAAATAGTGTTGTTGACAGTGATGAAAACGGTTGTTTATTAAAACCAAATTGTGTTGTGATATCTTGGTAGGAATCTAAACTAAAGTAAATTTTCATCTGTGTCTCATCTTAGACCAGGGTACATTTCAAATGAATAAAATGTTTAAAGGTGGAGATAAAACTATAATAAATACTGTAGGAATCCATGGGTAAATATGCTATAATTTCAGAATAGGGAGGGCCTTTCTTTTCTTTTCTTTTCTATTTTAACTTCTCAATATATATTGTGGTTGATTTTCATGACCCTTTACCCATTCCTCTTCCCCCCTCCCTCTTTCCCCTCCCACCTACATCGTATATGTTCACTTGTCTTAAAAAATTCAAGGAATTGTTGTGAATTTTTTGTCTTCTTCCCCCTCATCCTTTATTTGTTTGTGTTTACTTATTTATTTTTAGCTCCCACAAATAAATGAGAACATGTGGTATTTCTCTTTATGTGCCTGACTTATTTCACTTAATATAATTTTCTCGAAGTCCATCCATGTTTCAAATGGTAGTATTTCATTCTTTCCATTGCAGAGTAGAATTCCATCATGTAGATATACCACAGTTTCCTTATCCACTCATTTGATGATGGACATTTGGGCTCATTCCAGCTCTTGGCTATTGTAAATAGTGCTGCAATAAACATGGGAGTACAGGTATCCCCTCAGCATAATGATTTCCTTTTCTCTGGGTATATTCCCAGCAGTGGAATAGTTGGGTCATATGGGAGGCCTATCTGTAATTGTTTGACGAACCTCCATACCATTTTCCATAAAAGCTGCACCATTTTGCAGACCAATCAACAGTGTATGAGAGTTTCTTTCCTCCACAACATCTCCAGCTCTTATCATTCTCAGTCTTTTGGATATTAGCCATCATGACTGGAGTGAGATGGAATCTCAAAGTGGTTTTGATTTGCATTTCCCGGATACTGAGTGATGTTGAGCATTTTTTCATGTGTCTGTTGGCCATTTGTATATCTTCCTTTGAGAAATGCCTATTCAGCTCCTTCGCCCATTTTTTAACTGGGTTATTTGTTTTTTGTCTGTAAAGTTGTTTGAGTTCCTGGTATATTCTGCCTATTAATCCTTTGTCAGATGTATATTTTGAAAATATTTTCTCCCACTCTGTTGGTTGTCTTTTCACTCTGCTGATTGTTTCTTTGGCTGTGCAGAAGCTTTTTAGCTTGATATAATCCCATTTGTTTATTTTTCCTTTTAGTTGCCTGTGCTTTTGGGGTCCTATTCATGAAGTCTACCCGTACTCCTACTTTCTGGAGTATTTCCCCTATGTTTTGTTTAAGGAGTTTTATTGTTTCAGGATATATATTTAAGTCTTTAATCCATTTTGAGTTGATTTTTGTATATGGTGAGAGGTATGGGTCTAGTTTCATTCCCTACATATGAATATCCAGTTTGCCCAGCACCATCTGTTGAAGAGGCAGTCTCTTCCCCAGTGTGTAGACTTGCTGCCTTTGTCAAAGATCAGATGACTATAGGTGTATAGGTTGATTTCTGTGTTCTCTATTCTATTCCATTAATCCATGTGTCTGTTTTTATGCCAGGACCATGATGTTTTGGTTATTGTAGCTTTGTAACATAGTTTAAAATCAGGTAGTGTTATGCTTCCAGCTTTATTTCTTTTACTCAGAATTGCTTTGGCTATGTGTGGTCTTTTGTTATTCCATATAAATGTCTGAAAAATTTTTTCCATTTCTGAGAAAAATGTCATTGGAATTTTGATGCGGGTTGCATTGAATCTGTAGATCACTTTGGGTAATATGGACGTTTTCACAATGTTTATTCTTTCAATTCAAAAGCATGGGTTATCTTTCTATCTTCTTGTGTCCTCTTTAATTTCTCTCAACAGTGGTTTGTACTTCTCTTCATAGAGATTTTTCACATGCTTGGTTAACTACATTCCTAAGTGTTTTATTTTTTTGGTGGCTATTGTAAATTGGCTACCTTTCTTGATTTCTTTTTCTGTATGTTCACTGTTGGAGTATAGAAATGCTATGGATTGTTGTGTGTTGATTTTGTATCCTGCAACTTTGCTGAAAACATTTACCAACTCTAGGAGTATTTTTGTAGGGTCTTTTGGCTGTTCAATATATAGGATCATATCATCCACAAACAGGGACAGTTTGACTTCATCTCTTCCAATCTGGATGCCCTTTTGTTCCTTCTCTTCTCTGATTGCTCTGACTAGTATGTCCAATACAATATTGAATAGGAGTGGTGAGGGTGGACATCATTGTCTAGTTTCTATTCTTAAAAAAGCAAAAAGCTTTTCCCTGTTCAGAATGATATTGGCAGTGGGCTTATCATATATGGCTTTAATTGTGTTGAGATACTTTCTGTCTTTTCCTAACTTGTAGAGAATTTTTATCATGAAAGAATGTTGAATTTTGTCAAATGCTTTTTCAGCATCTATAGGGATGATCATATGGTTTTTGTCTTTGCTTTTATCGATGTCGTGTATCACATTTATTGATTTGTTTATGTTGAAACAACCTTGCATCCCTGGAATGAATCTCATTTGATCGTGGTGTGTAATTTTGTATATATGTTGCTGTATTCTTTTAGCTAGTATTTTATTGAGGATTTTTGCATCAATATTCATCAAGGATATTGGGCTGTAGTTTTGTATTTTTGATGTATCTTTGTCTGGTTTTGGTATCAGGGTGAAGTTTGCCTCATAGAATGAGTTTGGGAGAATGGCCTCTGTTTCAATGTTTTGGAACAGTTTGTAGAGAACTAGTATCAGTTCTTTTTTGAAGGTTTGGTAGAACTCTGCAGTGAACCCATCCAGTCTCAGACTTTTCTTTGTTGGGAGCCTTCTGATAACAGCTTCAATCTCCTTTATTGTTATTGGTCTGTTTGGATTTTCTGCATCATCTTGGCTTAGTTTTGGTAGTTTGTGTGTGTCCAGAAATTTATCCATTTTCTCCAGATTTTCAAATTTGTTGGCAAATAGTTGTTTATAGTAGTCTCTAATGATTCCTTGTAAATTTGAGGTGTCAGTTGTAATATTACCTTTTTCATTTCTAATTTTTGTTATATGGGTCTTTTCTCCTTTTTTCTTAGTTTGCCTTGCTAAAGGTTTTTCAACTTTATTTATCTTTTCAGAAAACCAGCTTTTTGTTTCATTGATCTTTTGTATTATTTTTCAGGTTTCTATTTCATTTAGTTCTGCTCTGATCTTAATTATTAATTTTCATCTACTAACTTTGAGTTTTGATTGTTCTTGTTTTTCTAGATCTTTAAGGTAATGTGTTAGGTTGTTGATTTGCCATCTTTCCATTCTTCTGAAGTAAGCATTTAATGTGATAAATTTCCCCCTTAGAACTGCTTTTGCAGTATCCCACTGGTTTTGGTATGTTGTGTCATTATATTCATTGGTTTCAACAAATTTTTTATTTCCTGTTTAATTTCTTCTTGGACTCAAATATCATTAAGCAGAATGTTGTTTAATTTCCATGTGTTTGTATAGTTTCTAGAGTTTCATTTGTTATCGATTTCTAATTTTAATCCACTGTGATCCGAAAAAAATAAAAAAAACATGGAATGATGCCATTTTTTAAAAAAATTTGTTAAGATGTGCTTTGAGACCTAACATGTGTTCTATCCCAGAAAACATTCCATCTGCTGATTAGAAGAATGAATATTCTGAGGTTGTTGATGGAATGTTCTGTAGATATCTGCCAAGTCCAATTGGTCTAGAGTGTTGTTTAGATCTTGTGTTTCTCTGCTGATTCTTTGCCTAGATGATCTGTCCAATGTTCGGAGTGGATTGTTCAGGTCCCCTGCTATTATGGTGCTAGTGTTTATCTCATTCTTCAGATCTAATAGTATTTGCTTAATAAATCTGGCTGCTCTGACATTAAGTGCATAATATATTTATGATTGTTATGTCTTCTTGATGGATAGATCCTTTTATCATTATATAGTGGCATTCTTTATCTCTTTCTATGGTTTTTGCTTTAAAGTCTATTTTGCCTGATATAAGAATAGCTACTCCAGCTTGTTTTTCATTTCTATTTGCATGATTTATCTTTTTCCATACTTCCACTCTTAGTTTATATGTATCTTAACAGGTTAGGTGGTCTCTTAAAAGCAGCATATTGTTGGTTCCATTTTTTTTAATCCAGTCAGTCAGTGTCTTTTGAGTGAGGAATTTAATCCCTTCACATTTAGAGTTTTAGTGAAAGGTGTTGATTCACTCCTAACATTTTATTGATTTTTGTTAAGATGTCTTAAGTACCTTTTGTTCATTTCCTTCTAATTTTCTGTTTGTCTTCTGTATTTGTTGGTTTCTTGGGGTGATAGATAAACTATTTTTTTCTTTACTGTTAACATTTTTGCTCTGCTGGTAGGTTTTGTTCTTTCTTGAGTATTCATGGTAGTGATGATTGTTTTTGAGATATCAAACTCAGTACTTCCTAGAGAATTTCTTGTTAGGCTGGTCGTGTGGTAGTGAACTTCCACAGTTTTTGTTTGTCTGAAAAATATACTATTTGTCCTTCATTTCAGAAGGATAGCCCTGCTGGGTAAAGTATTCCTTGCTGGCAATTTTTGTCCTTTAGTATTTTGAATATATCATCCCATTCTTTTCTGGCTTTTAGGCTTTCTGATGAAAAATCTGATATTATTCTGATTGGGGCTCCCTTATATGTGACTTGCTGGCGTCTCTCTTGCAGCTTTTAAGATTCTCTCTTTGTCTTTGAGATTTGCCAGTTTGACTATCACATGTCTTGGAGAGGACCTTTTTGGGTTGAATATGTTTGGGGATCTATGGGCCTCCTGAATCTGAAGATCTGTGACTTTCCCTAAACCTGGGACATTTTCTGCTATTATTTCATTGAATATGTTTTCAATGCCATTTCCTTTTTCCTCCCCTTCTGGAATACCCATCATTCAGATATTTGAGTGCTTAAGGTTGTTTGTTATCTCTCTTAGATTTTCTTAAATTTTTTTGATTCTTTTTTTCTTTTTTCTGATCTTCATGTGTTAATTCAAACAGCTTGTGTTCAAGGTCAGAAATTCTCTCTTCTGCTTATTCTAGCCTGCTGGTCAGACTCTGTTGTGTTTTTTATTTTCTTGAATGAATCCTTCAGCATCACAAGCTCTGCTACATTCTTTTTCAGGGCATTGAATTTTTTGTACATTTCTTCTTTCATGTCCTGTGTAAATTTTTTTTCATTTCATTGTGTTGTCTAACTGAGATTTTTTGTATGTCATTTAGTTTCCTTAGAATTGTTCCTCTAAATTCCTTGTCAGTCATTTCAAAAACTTCCTGTTCCATAGGATTTAGAGCTTGAGTGTTATTATTGTCCTTTGGTGGTGAGGTACTTTTCTGGATATTTCATATTTCTGGTATCTTTCCTTTGGTGTTTTGTCATTGTGGTAGGAGGTATCACTGTCCAGTCATTTCACCTGATGTCTGGCTTGGATCCTGAAAGGACTGCCAATTCTGGGCAGCAGGAACATCCTGGGCTGGGGGTCTTGTAGCACCTGCCTGTTCTGGCATAGCTGACTTGGGGTGTGTGGGTCCAGTGGCTCTCAGGCCTGTCCTGGGCTGGAGGTCCCTCAGTGTCTGCCTTTTCCGGCATTGCTGTCTCAGGGCATGTAGGCACAGAGGCTCTTGGGCCTCTCTAAGTGGTGGGGACTGTCCTGGGCTGGAGGTCCCATGGCACCTGCCTTTTCCGGCATGGCTGACTAAGGGTGTGTGGGCCCCATTGCTCTCTGGGCAGCAGGGACTGACCTGTCCTTTGGGTCCCACAGTGTCTGCCTGTTCTAGCACAGCTGAGTCGGGGCATTTGGGCCCAGCAGCTGTCAGGCCTCTCTGCATGGTGGGGACTGGACTGAGCTGGGGGTTACATGTCACCTGCTGACTCTGGGAGTGTGAGTCCAGTGGCTCCCAGGCCTCTCTAACCAGCAGGGACCAACCTGGGCTGGAGGTCCTGCAGTTCCTGTCTTTTCCGGCACGATTGACTCAGGGTGTGTGGGTCTGGTGGTTCTCAAGTCTCTCTAAGCGGTGGGGACTGTCCTGGGCTGGAGGTCCCTCAGCACCTGCCTTTTCTGTCATGGTTTTCTCAGGGCATGTAGGCACAGAGGCTCTTGGGCCTCTCTAAGTGGCCGGGACTGTCCTGGGCTGGAGGTCCCATGGTGCCTGCCTTTTCCAGCATGGCTGACTAAGGGTGTGTGGGCCCCATGGCTCTCTGGGCAGGGAGCACTGGCCTGGACTGGGATCCCATGACGTGCAGCTCCTGCCTGTTCCGGCCCAGATCTCAGGACTCCTGTTGTTGCTTTTCAATAGTTGCAAGTGGGTCGATTTGTGGCAGAGAGTGACACTAGGAACCATCTATTTTGCCATCTTCGGAAGGCCTTTCTAACTGTTAAAATAAATACCCCAACAGATAGACAAAATAGGCTTCCTGTAGCTAAAAAGAGAAGCTCTAAAACTATCAAACAACCAAACAGCCTTAGCAGAATGAGGGGTTGGACAAGCATTCCCCCTCTTACAATATATACTGTGGAAGCTTTTCTTTGTTGTAACTAAGCAGAAACCAGCTCCTGGAAGATAAGGTCAAAATGGTTACAGCTGACAAATTTCCCAACTGACACCCAGTGGACCACCTGCCTGGCAGCCTTCCACTGCTCCCATTCGTGTGGCCAAACTATAGCTCCACCTGAACAGAGAACTGGCTTCACAAACATTTCTCTGATGAGCAGCAGCAACCTCCAAACCAGCTTTGGTCATAGAGACTGCACATTAACTGTCTATTGTACCCTATAGATACCTTTGATGTCTGGAGCCAAATTTCACCTCATTTTAATTCCAAATTTCCACTCCAAAGTGAACATGGGACATATGTTACCTATATGTTTACCCATTGCATAAGCACATGACTTCCCTCATAAAAATTCATAGAATTTTCCCAAAGCTGTTAAATATATAGAGAGAGCTGACCCTGTAAGATCATAAATACAATTTTCTCCCTCCCTCCTGCAGAGCTTGCCCTTATGGTTTTCCCACAAGTCACATTTCCCCAATCTGCAGATTGTTTTTCTGTTTTTCCTCTGGAAATACAGTTTCTCTTTCTTTCTTCATAGATCTCATGGTCTTTTGTTAACATTGCTATGACCAAAAACCTAAAAGCCATAAAAGAAACGATTGAAAGTTTCAACAACTTAAACATAATAACAATAGCAAAGTAAAAAAAAAAAAAAAAGATTAAAAAAAGATAAAAAATTATTGTTAAGTAAAGTCAAAACTTCAAAATTGAAGTTTGGTAAAGCTATTTGTAACTCAGACAGAAGTCTAATTTTCTTTATATAGAAAATGTTTCTATGGGAAGAAAAAATGAAATAAAATTAATAGAAAAAAATAAGAGGTTATGAAAAGGTAGCAAAGAGAAAAAATGGATTTTTGATATGTGGAAAGATTCTCAACCAAGCTCACTGATAATTAGAAAAATAAAGAGTAAATCTACAGTGAGATACTATTTGTTACATTTCTTGTTACCAAGGACCAAAAAGATTAATAGCCTGTTCTGTGGGCAAGGGTCAAGAGAACAGCCACTTTTCCTTTATTGCTTGTGAGAATGTCAATTAGCACAATCCCAATGGGGGATAACATCTGTCAAAATTATGGCACATACCTGAATACCCAGCAATCCCACTCTTCCAATATATTCAATTATGTACAAAGTGAAAAGATTATTCATTGCAGCAATCCTTTTTTAGTAGCAAATGTTACAAAAAAAGAAACACCCAAATGCCTATCAGTAGGGGACTAATTAAATTATGGTACATCAGACAATGGATACATAATGGTTGTATATAACCAAAAAGCATAATGAGGAAGAAGCTTTTTATGTTGGATTATGGAATGATTTTAATGAAAAAAGCAAAGAGTAGAACAATGTGTATAACATTGAGGTATATCAGTATGAAAAAGAGGAAACAGAGAACGTACATGTAACAGCTAACTAACACTCACAAAGCACTTCTTATCACTTAGTCAAAATCACTCTAAGGCAGGTACTGTCATTCCTTCCCCTGGGCTTAGACTGTAAGCAATACATCTGTCCTGTTTACTGCTCTATTTTCAGCACCTAGCACAGAACCTGAAACATAGGGTGCCCACTAAATATTTGCTGACCAAACGAATAAAGAATTTGCCTTTAAAAGACAAAAAATCCAAAGCTCAGGTAGGTTAGGTAATTTGACCCACATCACACAACCAATATGAGAAGGCATCTCAGCTACAGATACGGTATGTTTGGACGTATCCATGCCCACTCACTCACACATACAAACTGGTTACATTAGTTATTGCTATGGGTTAAATGTTTCCCCCAGAGGTTCATATATTGGAAACTTAATCCCACGTATGGTAATTAAAAGTGGGGCCTTTTGGAAGTGATTATTTTGTGCGGACTGTGCCTTCCTGAATGTGAATAGATTAATCCATTGATGGTTTATGGATGATAATAGGAGTGTTCGGATGGCTTTAACAGGAGAGCAAGTGAGGTTGGCTCTCTCTTGCTCAGCCGATTCACCATGTGACACTCTGATCACTGTAGAGCCACCACCAAGAAGGCCCTCATCAGATGTGTCCCCTGGACTGTGGACTTCCCAGCCTCTGAACTGTAAGAAATAAATTTTATTTTCTTACAGATTACCCAGTCTCAGGCATTCTGTTATAATCAACAGAAAATAACTGATACAGTTATCTGTTAGTGAAGAGATGAACTGGCTGTAGGATGGCAAGGAATAGGGATAAAGGTCAAACTACATGTTACTATATCCAGTTTTATATTTTTTAATTTTAAAATATGTGATATATTACATATCCAAAAAGTACACTAAAAATTTAACTTACAAATAGGAGTACTCAAATATAAAAACCCAAGAGGCAAGCATAAAATTCCTGTATAATATAGATAATATAAGTATTTGATGTAATGTTTGGTTAATACTATTATTAAAAGGGCAATTCTGGAAATACATCTTAAGATAGTTATGGTTTGAAAATAGTAGATAGAGACAAACTTTCAAATACAACTACAAAAACTAGGGATGAAAAGTTGCAAGAAGAGAGGCAATGTGCTTACTTTCAATTCTAGGTCTCTCTCAGGGTGGCATCTGTGGACA
Source organism: Cynocephalus volans (assembly GCF_027409185.1). NCBI lineage: Eukaryota > Metazoa > Chordata > Mammalia > Dermoptera > Cynocephalidae > Cynocephalus > Cynocephalus volans. Next base: position 19,583,308 of record NC_084466.1, read on the forward strand.
GTTTTTCCAAAGATGTTACATTGATACATAGACAGCTAACTGTCTTATATAAAAGTATAAACATAGTATCCTACAGTGTTGGAAACAGTCTATACTCCTGTGAGCAACAAATACAAACTATAACAAAAAATGCAACTGAAAGATACTCAGATATTAAGTGCACAATAATCTCATATGGGCTCATAAGTAAATTCCATTTTATGTTATTAAAATGTCCAAAATGACTCAGAAAAGTTGAAATAATGGACAAAGATGCAATTAGCAAATGCAAATAAAAAAGAAAGAATAATTTATAATATCAAAATTACATAAAAAATAAAATTTGGGGAAATATTCATTAAATGGGCACAGGGTCTCTTTAAAACTATGAACTAAATAATTTCTCTATGAGCCTTTATGTAACAATTGATATACATCAAAATACCTGAAGAAAACATTGTGGAAATTGAAATGAAAAGCATACAGAAGAGGAACAGGAGAGAGAGAATTTAAGAAATCAGTGTTTGTCCTTGGAATATCATACATATTAAAGTTCTTCCTATATAAAGGTCTAAATAATATAGTGAAAGATTGATATACTCTATTCAACAAATGAACATATATTAAAAGCGATAATCTGCAAAGAGAATATTCTTTTCAAATTGCCCCTGGAACATTTTACAAAAAATGTAATAACATATTAGCTAAAAAGAAATACTCATTCAATTCCAAAGAGGAAAATTACTTAAGATCATATTCTGAAACCACAATCTTTATAAAGTAAAAAAAGAAAAGAAAAAGTCAAATTTAGAAACAAAAAATCCAAAGAATTTGGTATTTTAATACCATTCTTTTAAAATAAACTCTTGGTGCAAAAGAAATTTAAAAACCACAATTGCAGAGTATTTGCAAAATAATCATAATAACATGCCCTCAAATATTTTAATTATAAACAAAAATAAATGAATTTAACAAATTAAATGTTCACCTCTATTATAAGTTATGTAAAATAACATGGTGAACACAAGGAACAGAGAAAGAAAAAACTAATAATAATTAATGAAGAGTAAAGCATAAACTAATCAACTAGGGAACAGAAAAATGGTAGAATTTCCAATGGTTTACTCTTGGAAAAAAAAGAATTTGAGCCACTGATTTGCCATTCAAGAAAAAAGAGGAAAATGCAGCACAAACAAAAACAAATAAGAGAAAGAAAAAAGAAATGCAGATGAAATTAAAGAATTTAAAGAAAATATTTTACTGTTTCAACCAACTCTATGTCAACAAATTGACAAACCTAGACAGATACAATATACTATATTAAAATTAAACTATGTAAAATGGACCTAAGAAAGTGAAAAAAGACCCCAGGAAACACAAAAATACAAATAATCAGTGGCAAAAACTTACCAAGTTGTCTAAGAAACATACTTAAAAAAAATCACATGGCTCAGATAATTTCATGTTTAAACTTTACCAAATCAAACATGGAACATCTGACTTTAAGTAAAAAAAAAAATGATTTCATCAAAATAGCCAAAAAAAGTTTTGCTTTTTATTTCTTGTTATGAAAACATGTGACTTAGACACCAAAACTTGACAAAATATAGCACAAAACTAAAGACTAATGTCTAAAATTACACAAAATAATTTGATGTATTAAAAATAACAGCAATATGACTCCAATAGGGTTTATTCCAAGGTATGTAAATACAATTTCAGGTGAGAAAATTTATTAGTAAAATTTACTGCAGTTAAAATAAAGGATAAAAGCCATGTAATAATCTTGTTAAATGAAAAAAAAATCTTTGATATAATTTCATTTTATTTCCAATAAAACTATATATATTTACTATATTTAGTAAAAACTCCAAACACTTCAAGCTGTTTTGAAAAATGAAACTAAACTAAGTTAAAAATCTTCAAACAAAATTTCAAAACCCTTTATTAAGCCTCTAAACTTAATTTCAAGTTTACAGGAAATAGAAATGATAAATGATCAAGTTAAACACAACCAAGAAAAACAATCAGAGAAATTTTGGAAAAATGTGAAAGTCATTTTATAAATATACAAATATATACATATAGAGAGAGCAATTATATGCATATATATGATTGTCAAGTGATCAGTGTTAGAAACAAGAGAATAATATTGCCTTATCTCCATTAGTTTTCACATTTTTCATGCAGATGCTGTCCAATGCAATTATGCAAAATAAAAAGAGGCAAAAATGTTTAAAGTAAGAGAGAGATATTTTTTTTTTTTAACTTTTTAGAGGTTTTGTGAGAGAAAATAGTTGAATTAAGATTGATTCCTTACAGGCTTGCATACTAGAAAGCTCTAAGGAAAGCAACTAAATACGAGGTGGTGGTCACAGGTTCATTGTCAGCTGAAACTGCAAAGCTTGAACTCCAGTCTTATCCTGCCATTAGCGGAGCTAGTATTTCCTTAAGCATGCAGGTTAAAGATTTACAGCTCAAGGTCTGGGGTTCTTCTCCTTGAATCTGAGGTCCAACTCTGCCATATCCCACTGTCCTGCCTGGATACAAAATCAGCAGGAGATTTGCTCACCTGATCTCTTGCTGCCTCTAGGACCCCCTCTGTTACCAAACCCAAATCCAGTTGCCTGCCCTGTACAAAAACCCTGGCTTGGCTTGCCAAAGTCTGTTACCGCAGTATATTCAGCTCTAGGATTGGCTCACCAAAATCTTGTTACCAAACCCAAGTCCCGTGGCCTGCCCCAAACAGAAACAAATGACCCCAAAATCAAATGCTGGTGAAAATAGAAGTCAGCTTTTATTCAGGAATACAGGTGACCAGAAGAGAGATGTTAGATTAGACCATGTTTCTGGTAACCCTGAAGGAAGATAGCCAGACTAAAAACACCTCAAAGACTCAGATTTACTGACTGATGGTTTTTAAAAGAGGGGATTGAGGAAATGGAATGTGGGAAGTGAAAAGCATGAGGGCAGGGGACATGAGCCCTGGGGGCTCTATGCAAGGAGCCAGGTGCAAGTTCTTGCCAAAGCTCTGTCTGGTTTCTGTTTCCATCCTTGATGTCATCTTAGGGTCCTGCAGGATTTTGATTTGCTTCAGGGTGCAATTGGCATAGCTTTATTGGTGTCTTCCTTGGTTTCTCAGAGTCTGGATAGTACGTGTCTCTTGGCAAGTTCGCAATTCTAGGCTAACTAGACAATAAATTTACATTTATGTAAATAATGTCATCTTGTTCTGTAACCAAGATTCAAAATATCAAACAACCATGGGAGAAGAGTGAACTCAGAGAAATGCATACTAAGGAAAAACTTTGTCTTTTAAGATCTTCTAGAACCCATGGGGTTTTAGGTCTCAGTATGGCTTCAGTCCTGTTCACTCTAATACCTCAATAAAAGCTATACTAGCAGTCTTGAAGAAATCCAAGAAAATCAACTAAAAATAAAACTGTTATAGATAATAATAGTTTAGAGAGTTTTAAGTTGTTTAAAAAAATTATTATTAAAGGTTTTAAATTATTATTAAAAACCCATTACGTTTTGTGTGTACAGACCATTATTAATTAGACATAAAATGAAAGTCAGCATTCACGCAATAATATAAAGACACAGCCTGTGATACTGAAGCAAAATGGAGATGATACTAGTATTAATGATTCTAGAGAACTGCCCAAGACATAGAAATCAATCAAAACCTCACCAGGCACAGAAGTTACCTACAAATGCCCGCAGGATAGACAACATCTGATCAGGCAAAGATCATTTGACATGACAAAAGGCCGAAGGATGTAGAAGCCAGTTAACCTTAACTTTTCTCTACACTGTGAGGCTACGAATGCCATACCCTTTTCCCTCCCAACCCTCATAGAAAAATCCCATCTTGGAGATAAGTTGGTCTGGGAGAAGTGAAGCCTGAGGACTCAGAGTGAATGAATGAGCATTGTTTTTCCCTAAGAGAGTCTGAGCACAGAATACATGTACTGAGAGATGCTCAAAATTGCCAAAATGGAAGGCAAACCTATTTAGATTACGGGATGAGATTAAGCTGTATATCAGGTTGGACATCATTACTTCTTTTATTCTTGCAAACCAACTGGTGGGGGTGCATGAAGAAGACCAGATCAGATTCACTGTATAAAATAAACAAGCTTAATTGTCTTTGAACATCTGGATTATAGGGTAAGATTAGCCTTGTTGCTTGTGATACCTAGAGTGGCAGATTTTTTAAAGGCATGAACAAAATATAAAAGAAAATAATAAATGACTAAGATTTAACATGCTTTTCTCAAGAATGGTTAGGTTTTTGAAGAGTTGTCTTATTTTTCACATATCTTTCTGTTGTTTTACAATGTTTATAATTTTGGCAAGCAGGCAGGCAAATTAGCACAAAAATAAGTAAACTGGAAAAAAAATAATAGGTAAGGGTTTTTAAAACATACTTAATGCCAGGTAGTATGTTAAGTCCTTAACAATTGCCATTTAATCTTCCCATCAACCTCATGAATTATATTGTTACACCCATTTTACAGAATTAAGGCTGGCAAAAACTAAGTAATTTGACCATGGTCATAAAGCTAAGTAATATCGAATCACAGATTCAAAGTCAGGGAGCCAACTTCAGAGCATAAAAGTTTAACTAACATGTTCTGCTGCTTTCCATAAGGTACCATATATCTCCCATTGTATGCACCCAGTCTGGCTCTTGCACCTTTTTTCCCCGTCTCACCATTTCTATGAGCAAAATTGGAATAAGAAGAAACCTGGGAATTCTCATCACAGGCTGAGTGAATTTTTCTGCTTGGCTTGTTAGAAACTCCCAAATGTTCTTAATATGCTTGGGAATAACCCACAAAATGCACTTTATGAAAATTATCTGTGGATAAATTTGAGAGAAAGGGAAAATCGAATGCCCTTTTTTCCCCCTTTTACCTACCAAATAACATTGCTGGCATTTCATAGAATTATAAAAAATAAGACCCACAAGAAAGATAAGATACCATCTAGTCTACCACACTCAGTCACTTCAAATATGTTAAAATTTGTTTAACAGTGCCAAGAGCACTGCTGGTAACATATTAGACACATAATATGATTTATCACTATTATACAAGTAATTCCTGTCCTTTTTATTATCACAGATCTTTCTGACCTCTTATTCCTTTTTTCCTTAAACAGTTCATTTATTCACTATCTATATTATAACCATATTTATAAAGAGTACAAAAATAAGACCTAGTATTTACCTTCAAAAGGTTGTAAGTTAGTAGTGCAGATAAAACAAATACTCTAGTACAAAAGACATTGCTGTAAATGTGCTGTAAATGCGTATGAAAAAATGTGTTTATGTTGGTACAGATCCTTTCTGATTAGAGAATAAATAAAGCTTCATGAAGAAAGTCACATTTAAATTGAACCCTTGAATATGAGTAAGATTTCCAATAGAGTAAATAGGACAACCCATACTTGTGGTGGCATGAGTGATCGGGAAAAAATGTACTCAATGATTTGAATAATCCAGTTTGGTTGTAATGCAAGTTGATGAGTAGGGTGAGATGAGCTTATAAATATAGGTTGGAACTTATCTGAATATCTCCAAATGTCCAATAAGAGAGTTTGCACCTTATTCATTAAAAACAGTTGCCATTTAATTTTTTTTAATTAGGTAAGTATCCCAAGTACAGATATTTAATCTTGTGACCATCTACTGTTTTGATTAAAGTGGAGAGAAGCTGGATGAGAAAGCTAATGTAACAGCTCAGGGGAGGACTTAAGAGAGGAAGGTAGTTCTAGAAATGGAAAGAGAGAAGGTAAATGTGAATCAATATCAAGAAAATGTCTGTAGGACTTAGTGACAGATTGTCAGAAAGGAAGGAAAGAAAATGATATGATTATAAGTGGATGTTCAAAAGAACTGTGACATAATTGAAGAAAAAAGAAATTCAGGATTAGAGACTAGTCTTGGAGGGAAATTACTTTTTTTGGAGGGAAAACTTACTTTTTTACATGAATAATTTGAAATGCCTGTGGTAATATAAGATAGATATAAATGTCTTACAGGGGGTTGAAATATCATATTATGATGAGACAGAGTGATTATCTTGGGGACTATGACTTTTGTAGTCATTCACATTATGTGATAGTGACTGTGGGAATGATTAAGCTATACAAGGTAGATTTAGAGAAGGAAAGAAAGCAGTGGGCAAAACTTTGAGCAATACATACTTTTTAACAACAAAAGGTTTAGGAACATGAAGGAAAAGACATGAAAAGATATGTCAGAGACTGAGAAGGAAAATTAGAAATAAAGGCTGCAATAAGAAGATGTAAATGTTAAAAAGAAGAGTTGACCCATGTAATAGATTGAATTATGTGCCCCCCCCAAACTCACTGAAACTTGAATTGTGTCCCCCAAGTTTTATGTTTTGGAAACTTAGCCCCCACTGTGACTGTTAAGAGTGTGAGAAACCCTATTATGGTAATTGCAAGGTGGAGCCTTGAAGAGGTGATTGGATTGTAGGACTGTGCAGTAGAGAATGGATTAAAAATGGTGGTCAGAGGTGTGATGCTGAGAGCTTTAAAAGAAGAGGAAAGTCTGTCTTTCTCTCTCTCTCTCTCTGCTCTCTTTGCTTCCGCTGTCTTGCAATGTGAGACCCCTGGGTCACTGTCACCACCACCAGATGAATTTTGGACTTCCCAGCCTCAGAAACTGTAAGCAATAAATTTCATTTTTCTTTATAAATCACCTAGTTTCAAATATTTAGATATAAGCAATGGGAACGGACTAATACAACCTGCAATTCCAAATGCTGTGGACTTTTTCAGGGAAGGTGGTGGTGGGGGGGGGAGAGGGTTGAAGAGAGAAGTCTGTGAAAGGAGCATGGGAATTAATGTTGAAAAAGCCATTGTCATTGAGAAATAAGTTGAGTAAGCTACTTGGGAAAGAAGCTGAAATGCAAAGGTTTGAGTCATCAGTTGTATCACTCCCTATTTCCTTCATCCTATAGCATGTTTTATGTATTGAAGATTTTTGTGGATGTTAATCTTACAAATTACTTTTTACTTAGATATTAGTGGCTAATAAAGGCTCGCCAGTTTTATTTTGCCTAGAAAACATTTCGAAGGTGGTTCCAATTTCCCAAGGAAAACAATGGTAAAAAATCATATGTTGAGAGGAGCCGTATTTAAAATACAGTGGAAAATCTAGATTGAAGATATTTTAAGGGATGAAGGACGTGAAACTTAGAAGTCCTTAAATCACAAAAAATGCCTGTTTCACCTACTGGATAACATATTTAGATCTCATCTCCTGAGAACACTTACAGATCAATTATCAGCTATGTCCTTGCAATCCAAATACTGAAAATATGGGGCCACCAAATCTTGAGCGATTAATTACCTAGAAAAGGAAAAGTTTGTTCTTGAATTCTTTTGACTAGGTGGAGGTGAAATTCCTGAACAATAAGTTTTTCACTTGAGGAAAGATCATAGGTTATTCATTAAATTGTTAATTAACACAGAAGCACATTTTATCTTATAGGATATTCAGCAGAGATTTTTTCTTGAAACCTTAACTCTGTTTTGAAATGGTTTCAAGGTTACAGGTAATTATTCAGGCTTCAAAAACAATAGTTAAAATCTATACAATTTTTCCCTTAAGATGAATTTAGACTTTAATTGTGTATGTATGAAGGGTGTGCGTGCGTGTGTGTGTGTGTGTGTGTGTGTGTGTGTGTGCGCGCGCGCGCTGTGTGTCTGGAAATGCTAAAGTGTTTATAAAAATGAAATGAGCTGAAAAGTGAATAATGCTTAAAGAGACTAATTTCTTTATAAAGGGATTTTTGATATGCTTTTGCAAATGACAAGTTAAAAAGTAATAAAATATTAAAACATTCACAAAGAAAATATTAGAGTTCACATTGATCTGAGAATTCTAATTTTTGTCTTTCATTGCATTCTAGTAAATAAATGCAAATGAACCCTCATCTCAATGTCTTTAATTCTTAATATTTTAAATTGTGAAAAACATAAAGGGGATGTACATATTATTTAATGATGCATTGGAGAAGTAATCAAGTAATTTTAACTTTAAAAAGCAAACACAAAACTATTTGTTGGGTTAAACAGACATGGACATTATAATCCAGTGGAAATAAGGGTTTTATACATCAATTACTGTGATTATTTTGTACCAAAGTTTAAATATCATTTTAAGCATTGAGTAAATATTTTTCTTAGATTTAGAGTTAAGATATGCCTGAAGGATATTTTTTTCTTAACAAAACATCTTTATTAGAGCATAATTTAACAAAATAAAATTCACCCACTTATCAAGTTACAGTTTGATAAGTTTTGACAAATATATATGTAACATACACATGCATTTCTTTAATTATGATCAGTCATGGTATAGAACAGTGGCCCATGATCTACTCTCTGCCACTGTAGTGCTACTTTTTCTATCATTTCATACAAATGGAATTGTACAATATGCAATCCTTTGTGTCTAGCCTCTTTCATTTAGTATCATGTTTTTGAATTTCATCCATATTGCCTGTGTCAGTAGTTCATTCTCTGAATAGCTGAATAGTATTCAACTGATATGAACACCACAATTTGTTTATCCTTTAAACAGATGATTGGACCCCCAAGCTGTTTTATGTGCACACATGTTTTAATTTTCCTTGGGCAAATATCTAGGATGAGGATTGCTACGTACGATGTATGGTAAGTATACATTCAACTTTATAAGAATTGGCTAAATGATTTTCTGAAGTATCTGTACCATTTGCTTCCTATAAGCAGAGTATGAGAGTTTTGGTTGCTCCGCTTCTTGTCATCGCTTGGTGTTGCATTCATTTTAATTTTAGCTATTCTACAAGTGTGTAGTGATTTCGTTTTGTGGTTTTATGTTGCACTTCTTTCATAACTGGTGGTATTTTCTTAATGACAAATTTGCTATTTGTATGTTTCCTTTGGTGAAGTATTTTTCCCAATTGATTATCTTTTATTTTCTTTAGAAGAAAACAGGTGTTTTTCTTGACATTGCGTTGTAATAACTCTACATTTCCTGTATTGAAGTCTTTTATCTAATGTATATGTTGTGCAGATAATCTTCTTCTCCTTAAGTATTTTTTTTTGATGTTATTGAAACTGGATTTCTTTTCTTGTTTCCATTTTTGAATTGCTAATTGTTAGTGTAAAGAAATACGATTGATTTTTGTATATTGATTTTGTACCCTGCAAACTTGCTAAACTTGTTCATTAGTTCTAATAGTTTTTTACTCAATTCTTTAGGATTTTCTATATATAAAATTATGGGAATAGAAATAAATGTACATTTTCCTTTCTAATCTGTCTTTTTATTGCTCTAGATGTGTTGTATAACCTCTCGTTGCCTAATTTTCCCAGTTAGAACCTGCGGTACAATGCTAAATAGAAGTGATGACGGCAGACATTCTTGTCTTTTTCTTGGCTTGGGGGAAAACATTTAATCATTTACCAATAAGTATTATGTTAGCTGTGATTTTTTGGTTTTGATAGATGTCCTTTGTTGGATTGAGAAACTTCCATATATATCTCATTTTTTTTTTTTATCATGAAGGAGTGTTGGATATTGTGAGATGCTTTTTTGTGTGTGTATATTGAGATAATCATGTGATTTTTGTCCTTTATTGTAATAATACAACATATTACATTAAATTATTTTCAGATGTTAAAACAACCTTGTATTTTTGGGATAAATTTCACTTAGCCATGTTTTATAATCCTTTTTTGTATGCTTGTAGATATGGTTTGCTAATATTTTCTGGAGGACTTTTGCATCTATATTTGTAAGCAATATTAGATTGTAGTTTTCTTTACTTATAATGTCTTTAGTTTTGGTATCAGGGTAATACTGGCCTCATAAAATGAATTGGGGGCCGAGCCTGTGGCGCACTTGGTAGAGTGCTGCGCTGGCAGCGCGGCGACGCTCCCGCCGCGGGTTCGGATCCTATATAGGACTGACCGGTGTACTCACTGGCTGAGTGCCGGTCACAAAAAAAAAACGACAAAAAAAAAAAAAAAAATGAATTGGGAAGTGTTGTCTCTTCTGTTTTTTGAAAGCTGTTGTGGAGAATGGGCACGAATTCTCCTTTGATTGTTTGGTAAAATCACCAGTGAAGATTTCTGGACCTGGATTTTTCTTTGTGGGTTGTATTTTTTAAAAGTTATTATTACTAATATTATTTTTTCACTTGTTTTAAGTCTATTCAGATTTTCTATTTATTACTGAGTCAGTTTTGGTAGTTTGTGTCTTTCTGTAATTTGCCCTTTTATATAAATTATCTAATGTGTAGGTATACAGTTCTTTGTAGTGTTTCCTTTTAACCTTTTTTTTTTTTATTTCTGTAAGGTCAGTAATGATTCCCCTTCTTTCATTCCTGAATTTCTCTGTTTTCTTCATCAGTCTAGCTAAAAGTTTGTCAATTTTGCTGATTTTTGAAAGAATTAACTTTTGGTTTTGTTGATTTTCTCTGACTTTTTTATAGTCTCTATTTCATTTGCTCTCCCTATAATTTTTACCACTTTCCTTTTGCTTGCTTTGGGTTTCATTTGATTTTCTTTATCTAGTTTCTTATTGTGTAATAGTACGTTACCGATTGGGAATTTACTACCATAAATCTCCCTCTAACCACTGCATTAGCTTCCCCCCAGGAATTTGGGTTATGTCTTGTTTTAATTTAAAAGCATTTTCTAATATTGCAGGTGATTTCTTCTTTGACCCATTGGTTATTTAGAGTTATGTTATTTAATTTCCACATATTTGTAAATTCCCCAATGCTATTAATTCCTAATTTAATTGTATTTTTAATTTCAGTCCTCCACAATGTTTTCTCTTTTTGTCTATTTCTCCCTTAAACACTGCCAGTGTTGGCTTCACATAATTTGGACCTCTATTGTTAGGTGAACATATAATGCCCTTGCTTGTTTCCTCCCCTCATTTTTGTTCTTAAGTCGGGTCTCCTACAGTTGTCCTGGTCAACACTATTTAGTGGCCAACCACCGACGGCCAGAAATTGCACCTGCTGAGAGTGAGGTTTTAAATTTTTATTGTTGGATCTCTGTGTGGCTTGGAGATTACTTTCACTGTACAGGGAGTCTATGAGTTTGCCCTGCTTTCAACCATGACCTATATTTCAGAATTTCTCTCTCTGGTTGCTTCTCAGAGAGAAAGGCATTGGGCATCTGTTTAATCATACTGAGCAGCAGTGTGGGAAACTGTTTGCAGTTACTAGCTCAAAAGCAGTAGACTCTTGCCAGCTTACTGTGTTTCTTTAAATTTTTGTTAATACATGCTTCTTAATTTGTTGTAAACCCTTTGATCAATCTTAGAATCAATACTTTTAATGATTGTTTTTGCTAAATATGACCAGTTCAATAGATATCTCTCCAGGTAAGAGGATTCTATAAGTTTATTACACAATCATTCCGGAAGTATAGCCAATATGTCATCTTTTGTATATATGGTGGATACAATTTGCTAAGAATTATTAAGGATCTTTGTGTTTTTATTCTTGAGGGATATAAGTGTGGAGTTTTCTTTTCTTGTAATGTCTATGTTTTGTTTAGGCATTGGGGATATCCTGGCCTCATAAAATGAGTTAGGAAATATTCCCGCTGTTTATTTTCTGAAAAAAGTTTGTTTTAGGTTTGATTTTATCAATTTCTGAAATATTTAACGGAATTAGTCACTGAAACTATCCAAGTATGAAGTTTTCTATGTAGAAACATTTAAAATATAAATGAAAGAAGCTGTACTATTCACATTTTTTCTTGTTTAATCAGTTTTGGCAATTTGTGTCATTCAAGAATTTTTTTCATTAAATCTAAGTTGTTAAATTTGTTGACTAAAGTTGTTTTCTATACAGCAATTAATCTAATTCTCATACAATTAATCTAATGACTATAATATCTGTTGTAGTGTCCCCTCCATCATTTCCCTCCTTCCTTCCTTTCTCTTATTTATTTTTTTTAGCTCCCGCTTATGAGTGAGGACAAGCAGTATTTCTCTTTCTGTGCCTGGCCTTTTGGTAATTTGTGTCTCTTTTTGGATTAGCCTAGTGATTGGGTAATCAATTTTACTGATTTTTTTTTTAAGCAGCTTTTTGTTATAAAAACAGCTTTTAAAAATATCTGATATTCAAACAGAGTTGAATATCAATAGCTGTGTACAATGTGTGATGATTAAATCAGGATAATTGGCATATTAATCATTACAAAACGCAATCATTCTTTGTGTGCTTTAACCAATTTTTCCCTAATTTGCCTCCCCCACCTTCCCACCTTTAGTAACCACAGTTCTACAGCTCTGATCTCTGCTTTTGAAAATTCAAGGTATTATTGTGATTCTTTCTTTCCTTTCCTTCTTTCTTATTTATTTGTTTGTTTGTTTGTTTGTTTTAGCTTCCACTTATGAGTGAGGACATGCAATATTTCCCTTCTGTGCCTGGCTTATTTCACTTAACACAATTTTCTCCAAGCTCATCCAGCCTGCTGCAATTGGCAGAATTTCATTATTTGCTTTTTTTAATAGCAGAGTAGTATACCATTGGACATCCTGTATAAGTCTGTTTTGTTTGCTATAACAGAATACTTGAGAGTGGGTAATTTATAAAGAACAGAGTTTTATTTGGCTCATAATTCTGGGACAGCTGCATCTGATGTGGGTCTCAGGCTGCTTCTACTCCTGGCAGAAAGTGGCAGGCAGCTGGCGGGTACAAGCAGATCACAAGGCAAAAGGAAACAAGAAAAAGAGAGGGGAGGTGCCAGGGTCTTTTAAACAATCAGCTCTCAAGGGATCTAAGGGAGAGCATTAATCCATTCATGAGGGACCTTCCCTCGTGACTCAAACAACTTCCAGTGCTGCCACATAGGGGATCAAATTTCCACATGAGTTTTGGGAGGGCAATACATTCAAACTCCGTCATATATGTACTACATTTTCTTTATCCAGTTGTACCTTGATGGACATTTAGCTTGTTTCCATATCTTCACTACTGTAAATAGAGCTGCAATAAACATGGGAGTTCAGATATCCCTTTGACATGATAATTTCTGTTCCCTTGGATATATACCCAGTAGAAGTATTGCTGGATATGGTAGTTCTATCTGTACTTTTTTGCGAAGTCTCCATACTGTTTTCCATAATGGCTGTACTAATTTAAAGTCGCACCCACAGTGTATAAGTGTTTCCTTTTCTCCTCATCCTTGCCAGCATTTGTTATTCTCTGACTTTTTGATATTAGCCAGTCTAACTGGGATGAGATGATATCTCAATGTGGCTTTGATTTACATTTCCCTGATGATTAGTGATGTTGAGCATTTTTTCATGTACCCTTTGGCCATATGTATATCTTCCTTTGAAAAATGTCTCTAGCTCCTTTGCCCATTTTAAAATCAGATTATTTGGTTTTTGTTACTGTGAAGTTGTTTGAGTTCCTTGTATATTCTGGGTATTAATCCCTTATTGGATGTATAGTTTGTGAATATTTTCTCCCATTCTGTGAATTGTCTTTTCACTCTATTAATGATTTCCTTTGCTGTGCAGAAGCTTCTTAGTTTCATATAATCCCATTCATTTTTTGTTTGTTTGTTTTGTTTTTTCTTCTATTGCCTGTAATTTTGAGGTCTTATTCATATAGTTCTTGCCCAGTCCTACATCCTAAAGTCTTCCTCTTATGTTTTCTTCTAGGAGTTTTATAGTTTCAATTATTCTATTTAAGTCCTTAGTCCAGTTTGGTATATGGCAAGAGGTATAGTTCTAGTTTCATTCTTCTACACATGAATATACAGTTTCCCCAGCACCATTTATTGAAGAGTCTGTCCTATCCCTAGTGTGTTTTCTTGGTGCCTCTGCCAAATATCAGTTGGCTGTAAATACATGGGTTGATTTCTGGGTTCTCTATTCTGTTCCATTTGCCCATGTGTATGTTTTTATGCCAGTACCATGATGTTTACTATAGCTTTGTAGTATAATTTGAAGTCAGGTAGTGTAATGCCTCTGGATTTATTTTGTTTTATTTTATTTTTTGCTCAGGATTGCTTGAGCTATTCAGAGTCTTTTGCTGTTCCATACATATGAATGTTAGGGTTTTTTTTTTTTTTTTTCTATTTCTGTGAAGAATGTCATTGTTATTTGATGGGGATTTCATTGAATCTGTAGATTGCTTTAGGTAGTATAGACATTTTCACAGTGTTAATTCTTCCAGTCTAAGAGCATGAAATATGTTTCCATCTTGTTACATCCTTTTTAATTTCTTTCAGAAGTGCTTTGTAGTTCTCATTATAGGGATCTTTCACTTCCTTTGTAAAATTTACACCTAGCTATTTTATTCTTTTGGTCACTACTGTAATTGTGTTTGCTTTCTTGATTTCTTTTTCTGCTAATTTGTTGTTGGTGTATAAAAATTTAACTTTTTTTTTTAATATGGAATTTTTTATTGTAATATAATTCACAGACTATAATATTCACCTTTTGAAAGTGTACAATTCAGTGGGGTTTTTTTGTGTATTCACATAACTGTTTTTTTTATATATTGGTTTTGTACCTGCAACTTTACTGAATTTATCACCTCTACAAGTTTTTTTTGTAGCATCTTTAAGTTTTTCTATATAGAGAGTCATTTCATCTACAAACAGGGACAATTTGACTTCATCTTTTCCAATCTGGATGCCCCTTATTTCTTTCTCTTGCCTAATTGCTCTGGCTAGTACTTGCAATACTATGTTATGTAGGAGTGGCGAGAGTAAGCATCCTTGTCTTATTTCCATTCTTGAAGGAAAACTGAAAGCTTTTCAGGATGTAGTTGGTGGTGGGTTTGTAATATATGGTTTTTATTGGTTGATACACTTTCCTTCTACACCTAATTTGTTGAGAGTCTATCATGAAGGGATAATGAAATTTCTCAATGCTTTTTCTATATCTATTGAGATAGTCATATGGTTTTTGTCCTTGATTTTGTTGATGTGGTATATCAAATTTATTGATATGTGTATGTTGAACAATCCTTGCATCCCTGGGATAAATCCCACTTGATCATGGTGTGTAATCTTTTTGATATACTGTTTTATTCTGTTTGCTAATATTTTGTTGAGGATTTTTGCATCTATGTTCATCAAGGATATTAGCCTATAGTTTTCTTTTCTTGTTTTGTCTTTGTCTGATTTTGGCCTCATAGAATGAGTTTGGGGGAATGGCCTTTCTTTCAATTTTTGGAATAATTTGAAAAGGATTTGTATTATTTCTTCTTTAAAGGTTTTGTAGAATTTAGTGAAGCCATCTTGTCACGGGCTTTTCTTTGTTGGGAGACTGCTGATTACTGCTTCTATCTTGTAGGTCATTATTGGTTTGTTCCAGTTTTCTGTTTCTTCTTGGTTCTGTCTTGATGGCTTGAATGTTTCCAGATGTTTATCCATTTCCTCTAGGTTTTCAAATTTGCTGGCATATAGTTGTTCATAATAGTCTCTAATGATTCTTTTTATTTCTGTGGTATTGGTTGTAATATCTCCTTTTTCACTTCCGATTTCTGTTATTTAGGTCTTCTCTCCTCTTTTTTGAGTTAGTCTAGCTAACAGTTTGTCTATTTTCTTTTCCTTCTCAAAAAACCAACTTATTGTTTCCTTGATCATTTGTATCATTTTTACTTTTATTTTGTCTATATTTCATTTAGTTCTGCTCTGATCTTAATTATTTCTTTCCATCTACTAATTTTGGAACTGGGTTGTTCTCATTTTTCAGATTCTATGAGGTGTAACTTTAGATTATTTATTTGAAGTTCTATTCTTCTAATGCAAGCATTTATTGCAATAAAAAGGAAATTCTTTGCTCTGCTTTTCCAGTATCCCATAGATTTTGGAATATTGTGCCTTTATTTTCACTAGTTTCAAGAAAATTTTGGTTCACTACTTTTCTTTACTGTTTTCTTGTTTTATTTATCAATGCTCTTATCTTTCATTTTTCCTTTCTTCAGTTTATTTTGCTTTTCATTTGCTCTGCATTTTCCTGCTATTTGAGGTAGAACCTTACTTACCTCATTGATTTTAGGCCTCTTCCTTCCAATATAAGCACATGATTCTACATATTTTCCTCACTTTATTTTACATATATCCCCCAAAATTTTAAGATATTTTGCTTTTATTTCCATTCAGTTTATAATATTTTATAATTTATCTTCTAATTTCTTCTTTGAAATTAGTCATTTAGAATTATGTTGCTTAATTTACATCTATTTGGGGAATTTTTCCAAATATTTCTAGTTTTGACTTATAGCTTAATCTGATTTTGGTCAAATAATATACTCTATATGGTTAATTTAAAAAAAATGCAACAAATTTGATGTCCTAGCATATGATCTATCTTTTAAATGTTCCATAAGCATGATATATAACTGTGTATTCTGCTCTTGCTAGGTAGGGTATTTATAATATCAATTATGTTAAGTTGGTTGATAGTGTTTTTCAAATATTATATATTTTACTGATTTTTGTCTATTGGTTTTATCTGTTACTAAGAGAGAGTGTTGAAATTTAAACATAATTGTAGATTTATCTAATTTTTTTGTTCTATCAATTTTTGCTCAATATATTCTGATACTCTATTATTAAGTGAATACTTATTTAGAATTGTAGTGCCTTCTTGAGGAATTTACCCTTTATCATTATAAAATATCTTTGTTTATCCCTGACAATATTCCTTTTTTCCTTGAATTCTTTTCTGGATAGTAATGTCATGACTCCAACTTTCTTTTAATTACTTTTTTTTTAAATGGTATATGTGTTTTTTAATCCTTTACTTTTAGTTTACTGGTCTCTTTATATTTAGAATGTTTGTTTCAGAGTTATCATGTAATTAGTTATATTTAATTTGACAGTTTTTGCCTTTCACTTGAGTTTTAAGACCAAATTAAGTATTTAAGGTAAATACTGATCTGGTTGGGTTTGAATCTTCCATTGGCTATGTGTTTTGTTTTTGTCACTGCTCTGTTTTGAATGAATGTGTCACTCCAAAATTCATATGTTGAAACTCAATCCCCATTGTGGTGGTAGTAAGAGATGGGGACTTTTGGGAAGTAATTAAATCATGAGGGTTCCCTGATTGATGCTCTTATAAAAGAGGTTTCAGAGAGCTGCTTGGTTTTTCCATCTTTTCAGCTATATGAGGAAACTGCTTTTGTCTCTTTTTGCTCCCTTCCACCATGTGAAGATGCAGCAGGAAGGAACTGTTTTGGAAACAGCAGCTCACCAAATTTGCTGCCACCTTGATCTTGGATTTTCCAGCCTCCAGAATTGTGGAAACCAAATTTCTGTTCTTTATAAATTACCCAGTCACAGGTATTTTATTACAGCAGCACAAATGGACTAAGAGAGTCTCCTATGTCATTTGTTCCCCCTTTCCTTCTTTTTTTCTTTTAAAATAATTGATTTTTGGGGGGGGGATTACTTGCTGTACTTCTGTTTTATTTATTTATCATTTTTAGTGATTGCTATACAGTCTATCTATCTATCTGTCTGTCTGTCTGTCTGTCTGTCTGTCTGTCTACTGCCTACCTACCTATTATTTATCTATGTATTTTTAAGTTGTTATGGTCTACTCTTAAATAATATTATATCACTTCGAGTATAGTGTAAGAATCTTGCAATGTATCTTTCTATTTCTCTCCTTCCTTTCCTTGAAATATTATCATATATTTTAATACTACATATTTTACAAATCCCACGGTATTATTTTTTTAACAGCCAAGTATTTTAATGAGCAAAAGGTGTCTTTTATATTTACTCACATATGCACCATTTCTAACACTATTTATTATTCATTGTGAATCCCAACTTTCATCTGGCATCTTGTTTTCTTCTTCCTAAGTTACTACTTTAACAGATCTTGTAGTGCAGGAGAGCTGGAAGTATACAGAAAGTATATTTTATCATCTTTTGTTGATCTGCAAATGTCTTTATTTCACCTCCATTTTAGAAAAGATACATGTGCTGAAAATAGGGTTCTCTGTTTTCTTTTTTCCTTTTCAAAAATTTTGAAGAAATCATTTCTTTGTCTTCAGGCTATTATATTTTCTGACTAGAAGACAGCTATAATTCTTTTCTTGTTCTTTTTATGTTATGTAGCATTTCCTCTGGCTGCTTTGAAGATATTCTTTTTATCTCTGGCTTTTGCAATTTGATTAAGGTGTGATTTAATGTTGTTTATGTTTCTTCTGTTTGGGGTTCACTAGCATTCTTGGGTGTTGAATGTATGGTTTTCATTAATTTTGGAAAATTTCGATCCTTGTTTATTCAAGTATTTTTTCCTTTTCTTTCCTTTTCTCCTTCTGGAACTCCAACTATAGGCTTTGTTTGTTTGTCTGTCTGTTTGCCATTTTATATGTTCCCACAGATTACTGGTGCTCTTATAATATTTCTAGTATGTCTTCTCTCTTCACATCATTTTGAATAATTTCTAATTCATGCTCAATTCACTCTGTTTTCAAAGTGTCTAATCTCTTGTTAATCCCAGTCTCCCAGTCCATTTTTTATTTTGTGTTGAATTATTTACCTGTACATATTCCATTTGGGTTGTTTTTACATGTTCTGTTTCCCTCCTCAACATGTTCACATGTTCTGTATATTCTTGAGCATACTTATAAAACACATCCTAGCTGTTTTAAGGTGCATTTATTTTTATTCTGTCATCTTTCTCTATGGATCTGTTTTTGTTTATATTTCTTCCTATCTATGGGTAATGTTTTTCTTCTATATGCATACTTGATAATCTTAAATTGATATTGAACATTGTGAATTTGTATATGAATAGATGCTGGATTTTGTTGTATTCCTTTTGAGAGTGTTGGATTTTTTTCAGGAATGTAGTTAAAAAACAAATTGATCAGTTGGACCTTTTCAAACTTTCTTATGGCATTCAGAGCAGTATTTAGTCTGGGACTAATTTAGTGCCACTAATAAGCCTCTTTTGAGGGCTCTATCCAATGCCCTATATGTTACAAAATATCTTCCCTTTAACTGGTCTGAACACAATAGTGAAAGCCATAAAAAGCGTTTACCATTCTGTTTTCTAGTCATTCTCTCTGTGTTAGGTGGTTTCCTCTCGTTCATGTATCGATAAGGACTGAGCCAAAACATGAGAAGGGCTCATTATAGATATCTGGAAAACTCTGTCTTCTCTTCTATACTCTGTCATACAAATCCCAGCCACCTCAGTGTCCCACCCCTCTCCAACCTCCAGTTTTATTGTCTTGTGTTCTGTTCAACTCAGTGAATCGGGAGAGATCTGTTTGGATTTCCCCTCCTTTCACTGCTGTCTCAAACTGCCTCTAGGCAGTAAACCAAAGCAATTGTTCTCATATATCATATCCCATTTATTAGTTGTTAATGGTAGGAAGGCAGCTGGTATAGCAGTTATCCTTCATGGGCATAAGCCATGTGATTGCTGCTTAAACATAAAATTTTCTATTTAAGTAAGTGGTGATTTTTCAAAGTAATAATTGTACTCCAACATTGTTAATATTTCATGAGTAAAAATCAACAAAAATAGCTAACATTTATCACGTGCTTACAACTGTGCAATAAAAACTAGAGGCACTGTATAAACAAATTGTAAAACTTCTATTAGAATCTTCTTCAAATGTTGATACATCATTTGAAAATATCTTCTATGATCCAAACATATTTGGTCCTGAAGATTGATTTAAGCTACTTATATTTGAGAAGTTAATAAAATATTGGGTCGATATGACTATTGATTTGTTAAAGGTAAGATATGATTATTTAAAAAAAATAGACTTCCTATGATTTGCACTTGTTTTCCCTTCCCTTTGTCCTGCTTGGCTCTTACATGTGCTTCTAGACTCAACTCATATGACAAGACATCTTCAGAAGGTTAAAGTCTTCTCTAGCTCCCTCCAGCTGTGGTAGCCGTCCTTCTTATGTGCTGTCATAGCTCTCTGTACATACTGTACTTACAGAACTACCACTCTAGATAACATGGTCTGTTACATTTTTGCTTCCTCCATTTCATGTTTTTTTTTTTTTTTTTTTTTCTCTTTTTTTTCCCTCTGTAGAATCTCTGGCATATTTATCCTTTATGAAGTATCCTAGGTTATATTTTCTTAATAATTTTTCTATTTCCTTCCTTTCTTCATTTCCATACTCTATGTTTTCTTTTGGACACTCTTCAACTTTCTTCTGTATTACAGTAGGAAAATTATTAGTACATTTTTTTTCCATCTCCATATGGGCCCACTTCCTAATCCTATTGACTAAATGATCTTTCAGTGGCTCCACATTATTTCACTATTGGTCCAGTTTCTTTAGCATAGTATAGCACACTTACAGTGATTATGAATTCCCTAATCTACTTCCACTAATAATGTGAGATCCTCGAATACAGAAGTTTTGTCTTTTTTTGTTTGATTATATATTTTTAGCATCAGCACTGGGCAAAGCGACTGTAGAAAAGTTATGAAAGCAGCTGGCTTGTGATCCATTTCTCTCCCATTATCAAGTGATATTCCCTTTGAAAGAATGCATGTACCCTGGTCTACTCTCCATGTAAACATGTTCATAATGATAAGGTTCCTGGTAAATAGACTAATGATAATGGCTAGAAAGAGAGTATGTATCAGTAAAGTGCTCTTATCAAGGTATCCCTGTTTTAAGGTTACTTATAATGAACAAGTATAGTGTATGGATTTATGAAGCAAGTTTTCCTGTTGAATATCATGGAAGCCACTTAATGATTTGATTTAATAGTCATAGAATGGAGATGATTAATAGCCTAAATGTTCATTGCTTGCTGAGAAAATAACATGGATACCTTACTTAGAGACTATCTTTGTTACTCTGGATGCACCAGAGAGTATTTAAAATGGGAAGGACTTGTGGACCCACACAGAAGGTCTAGACCACTCTCTGCTTCACATGTGCCTTTTAATTGCTTGTCTCTTTTAAATTATTAGTAAAGTTTGACAATAGTTGTGGTAGGCAGAATAGCTTACCACCAAAGATGCCCACATCCTAAACCTCAGCACCTGGGTATACGTTAAGTTATATGGCAAGAGGAACAAAAGCTGCAGATGGAATTAAAATTGCTAATCTGGTGACCTTGAGCTGAGGGTGTGTCCTTTCATGAAAGTCCTTCTGAGTGGAAGAGGAAGGCAGAAGAGTGAGAACCACAGAAATGGCTGCATCAGAAGGATTCCACCCAATTTTGTTGTCTTTGCATTATCTCTGGGCTTATCTTTGGTTTATCTCGGGGCTGTCTATTCTGTTCCAAAAATAAAAATAAAAATAGAATTACTACATCATTCAGTGATCCCACATCTGGATATATGTCCAAAGGAAATAAAATCATTGTCTTGAAGAGATAACTGCACTCCCATTTCACCAAAGCATTGTTCACAACAGCCAAGATAAGGAAACAAGCTAAGTGTCCATCAACAAGTGAATGGCTAAAGAAAATGTGATATTTATATATACAATGAAAAATTATTCAGATTTGAAGAAGGGAATCTTGCTATTTGCAACAACATGGATAAAGTTTGAGGACATTACATAAGTGAAGTAAGCCAGACCCAGAAAGACAAACATTGCATGATCTCACTTATATGTGGAATCTAAAAATAAAAGTCAAATTCATAGTAACAGAAAGTAGAATGATGGTTACAAGGGGTCTGGGTGTGGGGAAAAAGGGGAGATATTGGTCTACAACTTCAAACTTTCAGCTATAAGATGAGTACTATAGAACTAACATGCAGCATGATGGCTATAGTTATTAATATTGTATTGTATACTTGAAAGTTGCTAAGAGAATAGATCTCAAATGTTCTCACCACACAAACACACAAAATGGTAATTATGTGAGGTGATGAATATATTAACTAGCTTGATTGTGGTGATCATCTCACGGTGTTGACATATATGAAAACATCATGTTATAAACTCTACATATATATAATTTTTATTTGCCAATCATACCTCAATAAAGATGGAGAAAAACAACACAATTTTGCTGGTTTTGAAATGAAGCCATGAGTCAAGGAATGCAGGCAACCTCTAGAAGCTAGAAAAAGGCAGGGATATTAATTCCCTCCCGGAGCCTTCAAAAGGAATGCAGCCCTGTGGGCATCATGGTTTTAACCCTGGAAAGATCATTTTGATCTTCTGAATTCCAGAACTGCACAATGAAAAACATGCCGTTTTTAAGTCACCACGTTGTTACAGCAGCAATAGAAAATCTATCGTAAGTAAGACCCAATGATTCTGATTTGCTAACCAGTCTGTGTTAGTTTAGTAACTGAAACATGAAGTAGGTTCTCAATAATCATTTGGGGGGATTAATAAATGGTGGACTGAGTGTCTTCTAAGACTGGCTTAATCATTGTTAGGTTTCTTAGCACTTGATATCAGAAAATCATTTATGCTTATATCATAAAACGGGAGAAAAGTTACAACTTTGAAAATTAATCTCAATGACTAATTGTAAGAAGGAAAATTTGAGCATGTGTGTCAATGGTCAATATAACTGAATTTAATTTAATAAGTATTACACATTATTTATGTTCAAAGCACTTTAATAAATCCTACAGATGATTTTTAAAAAGACCATTATAGAATAAGATTCTGTCCTCCATGAATCTACCATCTAGTAGTACATAAATACAGATAATATGTGACAAAGATTGAGAAGCATTCACATATAGCTGTGAAATAATGTGAAAGCACAGGAAAGAAAGATTTTATGTGCTTAGGGGAAACAAGCCGGGTTTTACAAAGAAGTTACATTTGGTTTCGTAAATAAAGAATTGCTATGATTTGTAAAGACAAACATGGGTTCTCATGTAGAGAGGTGTAAGGAAAGTATGGTATAAAGCGTAATTACAGACATTGAGGTGACCAGTTCAGGGGATATTTAAGAAGAGTAAAATATTCTGTTTTGATTGGGTCTTGCAAAGCCAAGCCAAGCCACATTCTGTGTTTGAAAGAAAATGAGGGTCAGACTCTGCTGTGCCTTGGATACTATGCCAAGCAGGTGAAATTCATTTCCTGTAGTTGGTGAGGAGACACTGAAGACATTTGAGCTGGGTACTGCTATGATTACAGCTGTACCTAAAAGGATTCTGTGGGCAGGTGTATGTAAGTGTGATTGGAAGAAGATAGACCTTTTCAGAGGCTATAATAATTTTCAAACAGGAATTCATAAGTGATACTGTGAGTATACTGGTTGCTTCCATTAACGCCCTCTGATTTATGCCATCTGACATGCTGATTTTGTACATAATCAGTTCTTTTATTCATTCTCTTACCTGGTCTTTGTAAGCATTTTCTTTGCAAGATTCACATTGCTCTTACGCTGTCCAATTAAATCCTTAAAATTAAGAAGCAGCAAAAAGAAAGAGCAATTTCAAAAATTTTAATGTCAGGGTCTAATGGATCATGTTATCATTGTAAACTCATGTTTACTAAGCATCCAGTGGAGGTGCTTGAACTCTTTTGACTTTAGAATATGAATGAACCAAAAGCCAACCATCTGCAATCATAAGGAGCCAGAATCTTAATATCACAAGAATAATAAAACCTATTTTTTTCTGCGCCAGCAATACAGCTCTTCCATGATAAAAAGTTCTGTTAGGAAACAGAAGATACTATTGTAATGTATTAACAGTTTGTACTTTCTCATAAGATCTGCTCTTCTCCTTTGTTTCCATGCATATATGACCAAATGTTTACTTATTGATGTCAGCAATAATAAAGCTAATGTCAGTATGTCCCAACTGTGCTCCAGACATTGTTTTAAGAACTTAAATATATCAAATCATTTCATGCTCACAGCAATTTTAGGAGGGACTATTATTGATCCCCATATTTGAAAATAGGAGCAGAGAGAGAAGTTAAGTAACGTGTCCAATATCACAGAGATAGTGATGGAGCTGAGATGTGAATCCAAGAAATTGACCTTTAGAGTCCAACTTCTTAACATGTTGCATCTCAATAGAGTATTTTTTGGTGACTTATTTAGAAGCTTCCATATATTAACATTGTTTTTCAGCTCAGTATTGACACTGGTCTGTTCCCATCTCACATGGCTCATTTGGAATGAGCACTAACCAGGCATAATAATTTAAATAGAGAAGCCTAAGGCAAAGGGACAGGAGAGGAATGGGGGAAGGAAAAGGTATAGGTAATTTTTAACTTAAGTAATAAACTCAATCATTCCACAAAATCAAAACACTCAATACAAGAAATTAATTTTATTCTATGACAAAATTTATGTTCTAGAAGGAGTCTTAAGATGTCAGCTAATGACTGGATCATATCTTTTTTTGGTTAGTGGAAAATGGATTCCCAAATGGTTAAGTCACTACTTCAAGGTCACATATCCTCAGTGGGAGAGGAAGTGTTTAGCTATTCTAAATCTCATGACTATCGTTGAGTCTACTGTAATGTTTTGATAAATGAAAGGTGAAAAAAAAAAAGTCCTTTGGAGAACTGTATATGTATGTAGCCCTTAGAAAGATTTTATCATTGTTATTTATCTTTACAGCAAAAAAAAATGATCATTATTTTTGTGGTTGGATTTAGTTTTTGGTTTTTGTCAGAGTTACAGAGGCAGATATGAACACGTTTGCCCTGCTTTGGCTCCAACTTTGTTGTTCTTCAGACATAACCAAGATGTTTCAGCTGTTTAAAAACCCATTTAAAGCTTTACTATTATCTCTGTATCTTTAAATAATATGCTTTTAGCTCTGTCTTTGCTTTATAGATTTTAATCATTACATACTGACCTCCTACGGTGGAAGATGATACAGTTCAACCACACCCACGTTCTCCATCATCAACCTTCCAGCCCTGTTGTATCATGATTTGGGTTAGATCAGTGTTCTGTGTCTATTTGCATAGATAAGTGTTATTTACAGTTCAACCAAGTAGTGCACCTTGTTTGTTTGTTTCTTTTTTTTTTTTTTTTTTTTTTGGTGCAGATTTTATTTGGCACAAGGTGAAAAAGGGATCAAGGGAAGCTAACATTTTGGTAGCCCTTCTCTATTCACTTAGGGATTCCCTGTGCATGTTTCTTAGGTTAAGAAACCCTGTTTTCTGTAATTTCGGCATACATTCTCTAATAGCTTCTTTTGAAAGATTGCATTTTTTGAGAAAATCCATTTAGAAAAAGTAAGTGGGTAAGTTTACACTTACACTCTTTAATACATTGTTGGATACAGAATTTCAGTTCGCAAATTATTTTGTTAACAATATTTTAGCTACTGCTCTGCCCTCTTGCAGCTTTCTGTGCTGAGGTTAGGAAGTTCAAAGGCCTTGTGATACTCGACCCTTCATTCCTATCATTCCTGATTTGTTTGTTTGTTTTTACTTCTTGAAGCTCCTGGGATCTTTTCTCTGGAATTTTAGAGATAAGTCATGAAATGGCTCTTCTTTATCCATTATTCTGAACACTTGTTGGCTTCCTTTCAATTTTGAAGAAAATGTCTTTTAATTTTGATAATTTTTCTTGAACTATGTTTTTGTTCTCTATTTTCCACATCAGATCTCCTGGTCTGAACTCACATGATTTTTTGGTCTTTTTTCTCCTACATTCTACCTTTTTGTTATTTACTCCATTTTTCTGGAAGATTCCATTAGCTACAAATTCTAATCCCTCTATTTTGTTTTTCATTTCTTCTAGCTTATTTTTAATTCTTAAAGACTGTTTTTTTAGTTCTCTGATTATTCATTTTTAAAATTGTATCTTGGTCTTATTTTATGGAAACAAATTCTTCTTATGTCTCTCTGATATTAATGAAAAAGTTGTTATGCGCTTTAAAAAATTCCTCAGTCTCTCTTCCAAATGTTTTTTATGTTTGTTTCCACCTCTGTCTTTTATTTTAGAAGCTCTCTGGAGATATCATCTACCTTTGCCTGTTTGCTCATATGCAAGAATACAAGCTCTGAGTGTGCTGCTGGGACCCGTCCACTGTGGAGTTTATGGTAGAATGATCTGGCCGTGGCAGTACATGCAGGTGTTTCTATGTTGGCAGATCAGATATTTCACAGAAGATTTAATCTCTTGTCTTGATGTTCTGGCCTTGACTGCCAGCAATCAGGGAGCTGAGTGGTGAAGAGGGTTGGGGGTTCCTAAAATTCATTATGTAAACTTTAACTTAATGTCATGTTTTCAGGGCAATGATATCCTAACCTTCTCTGTGTTTGCAGTCCAGGAACCTCTGTTCCACCCATTGCAGAGAACACATCTCCCATCTTCTGCTAGGATCTGGGATGGACAGGGAGATTGAGAACTGGATGTTTTAACTACTTTTCAGTAGTTCAAGTAGTTAATTATTTTTCAACCATTTTTTTCTCATTTTATTCTCACTTCCATACTCACTTCCAGAGATACAAGGTAGTACTAACGCCAGCGTGTCTGGAGACTGCATTGTAAATTAAGTTGCTTCTTTGCTTTCCTCACTGTTTGCTTGAATTTCTAGTTATTTGGGTCCCCTGATTCATTACCACTGTTCTTCTGTCTTCCAGCTCTCAAAGTTTTGTGGCTATCACCCTCTCTCCCATTTCATTTGTCCTTGTATGGACATCTAAAGATATATCTCCTTGTTGTGTATGTGTGTGTGTGTGTGTGTGTGTGTGTGTGTGTGTGTGTGTGTGTGTGTTTTGAATATATGTTTAATAGACCATATTTCCCCAGATGTCCTTTTAGTCCCTTATTTTTATCCATCAGATATTTGGGACAAAACTATGATATAGTTTTCACCTGGACAGGAGCAATGCCGTGAGGATCATTGGAACTCTACGTTAGGTAAATAAAGGCAGTAGCAAATGAGCAGTGTATTTTATAAAATGGATTTAGAATGTGAAGAACTCTACTATGTGTCAGAATTTATTGAGTGGCAACCTCTCTTTTTTTAAAAGGTTCTTCGGTTTTGTAATACAATGTTAAAATGGCTCAAAAACTAATACTTGGTAATATTTTTCACAAAAGTTGATTAAAATTAATTTTGTGTACATGACTTTATAAGTCTCTTTTATACAACTAGTGATAACCTTAGTACAGTAAAACTGAGATTGGTCATTTCTCTTCTATATCAACTTAAAATTTTTTAAAAATCCCATTCAAGATGGAAAAAACAAAAGGTTATTAATGTAGAAAAATTGGGCTTTTTAATGCTTATAGCAAATTATTGATTCATATGTGTTAAATATCTCAATAGTTCATATAGAGTTATATATTTGGATTGTGATCAGTTACATTGAAGATTTCCTAAGAAAGCAATGTTTTTGGGGTACCAGAAAATTATATGAGATAGTTACAAATCATTTGAACTTAGCAAGATGGTCTATATTCTATTTTATTTTATTTTAATTACAGCTGTGACTTCTTGGGTGTCAAATTTGAATGTGCATACCCTATTGTATTAAAATTGTATAATTTAAATATTGGAATGTAAATTCTTGAAATTTTCCTTTTTTGTTTTGAAAAAATATCTTTAACAATAACAATCAAAGAATTAAATTATATTATTTTTTCAGGGACAAACAGCAAATATCTTTCTGAATAACTCACTCACCTTTAGACAGATTTTAAGTCATGAATTTATTGGGTACTCATAAGGCAATTAATTCATTTGTTCTACTGGCATTTATTGAAAATATTCAATGTGTGAGATGCCATCCTTGGCCCTGTCGATACAAAGAACTGCCTTCAAAGAGCTTAGAGTCTGAGAGAAATGTCATTGTTGACTTTCTCCTTTGTTATAAAGTGAAATGTAGAAGATGATATTTTCCATGTTTTCACATCTTCAAAAGAATTTTAACATATGGGGAGAGCAGGGTGTTGAGGAAAGATGTGGACTTTAGAGCTACTCAAGTTTATATTTAATTTCTGGCGTTGCCACTTACTGACAGATTGGGCTTGGAAATGTTTTATATTTGTCTAATCATAAGTTCTACAGGCATATGTATCCCACAGGCTTGTTGTTAGGATTCAATGATATAACCTTTGTTAAAATACAAGATACATCGTAAAGCTTAATAGGTTCCTTTTTTCCCTTTTTTGTAGATCTTGGCATAGGCAGTATTTTAAATACAGCATTAGCTCTCTGGATAGAGAATCATCAATGAAGCACCAGTGATTTTGATGAAAACGCTGTAATCATTTTGAAAAAAATTCAGAATAAGAAGGGACTTCAGAAATTACCTAATCCATCTCTTTCATGATAACCCATCTCACAGTCACACAGCTAGTTAAAGGCAAAGCCAGGACAGGACCTAGATTCCTTGGCCTTGTACTCTTCCACCTTCAAAGTAGAAAGCACACAAAAAGTGGTTTAAAATGTTGACAGACTATAAATAAGTAATTTTAAATTAAAATAAAATTAGTTACTTTAATATCCTTCTAGCTAATAGTTTCAATTTAGTGCCTTGCTATGTCTTACAAGAGTTGAAAAATCTGTGACCTTGAGTTTCAGAGATTTCTGGTGACTGAAAAAAATTCACCAGGTGTTTGTGCTACCGTTTCCTAGATCTCCTTAGAAATTGTTATGGTTGTTATTGGATGTTCACTACCAGTGCTTTATGTTGTTTAAGTCAGAAACTATAAGCAACACCAGAAAACAACTTCCAATATTATCTCTAAAGTCTAACTCAGT
The DNA here is from genome assembly GCF_027409185.1 of Cynocephalus volans. Taxonomy (NCBI): domain Eukaryota; kingdom Metazoa; phylum Chordata; class Mammalia; order Dermoptera; family Cynocephalidae; genus Cynocephalus; species Cynocephalus volans. Next base: position 19,611,978 of record NC_084466.1, read on the forward strand.
TGGTAGTTGTCTGCTTTCAGAATTGTTCTTTTCTATACCCTTTCTTTAATGCACTCCTCCTGAGAAGAAACATTGTCTGGATGCTTCTGTTTAAAGCACTTCCAGGTACCTGGGTGAGGAGAAAACTGAGCTGTGAGAGCACTCGTTTCTGATGGACTGTTAAGATGTGGGGAGGAATGAGATTCTACCTAATTGCAACGTTCTCATGCTCTTTTTTGAAGACAGATAGTGACAAGCCGTGGTTTTGATGAAGACCTTTGTACAATGTACAGATATGGAAACTTTCAGTTTTCAGGTCACTCATTAAGTTATGCAGCGTCTTATTAAAAACACCCATGAAACAGTTTAAACCTTTTTCAAGATGCCAATTTTACTTTTACCTCTTTCCCAGGTAGGTGTTTGGGTAAGCAGAGTGCCTAAATTTATACTATTTTGACGTTACTTGCAAAAGCATCTGCTGCTGTGCCAACCTAACCAGAGGGCTCATCTACTGGGACCGTCTCCTGACGTTGCATTAGAGTGAGGCTAGGCCAGTTCCGTGTTCACTCACTCAACCTTTAAAGCAGTTATGTCTTCAATGTAGACCCTGAATTACATTGACAGGCTGTTAGATTTTGGGGATGACCGTCTACCATTTTTGCTTTTCCTTTTTTTCCTTGAATCAAGGAGAAGTAGCTTCCACTGTGTTAAAATCTAAATAACGGTGAAATACATGCTGGGCAGTTTAAATACTTGGCTTTTCGGGCTGAAATCAATCTGCAAACTGCTTGCTATACAGCAGCCGGAAAATGCTGATCTATGGTGAGAACAAAAAAAAAGTAGTCTCTATGGTCTTGTTTCATCCTACGAAAGAAATGATAGTTCAGATATTTTAAAGATAATTTCTCCTATTAAAGATGAATTCACACCACTTCTACTGGAAATCTCTCATACTTTAGATAGATTTGCAGACAGTGGGGGAGTTGCTCCTGCTTTATTTCCTCCTCATTCCCACTTTATCAGAAGTGAATGATTCTTCTTTGATGCATATGCATTGTATTATCTGCGGTGGCTTGTCCTCTCTGCAATAAGCTGCAGTAAAAGCAATTATCCATGGCTTCCCCCTTTCCTTTCTCTCCTTGACTTTCTGAGTACTACTAATCAGACTGCAGCAGACATTCTCAGTTTCTGTAGCAGACAGTGACCCAGCAGAGAGACTCCTGTGAAAGAAGGAGCATGATTGCAGCTCTCATGTAGCTGTCATTCTCTCGCCTGAGCCAGAAGTCAACGAGAGGCTACCAATGCTCATCGGGGAGGTACTTTAAGACTTTTTCTGTGGATGCTTAAAGTGCTGTAGATTATTAAGGTCTCTTAAAATGCACACACTGCTAATCACACTCTCACTGCTGACATGTGAAATGTATTGTGCAAATAATATGCGACACCGTTTTGAAAATAACAGATGAATACCAGTGGACGTTCAATGGTTATGACAACTAAGTCTTTATGGAGCCCTAGCTCCTTCATCATGCAGATTTTTCTGGCCTCATGCTATACCATGTGCATTAATTGTTGGTTAGAAATTTCCTCATACAACATGGGTGGATCCTAGGAAGGTAGCTGTAGGGAAAGTAATTACAATAACATTGACTCTACCTCCCTCTGCATATGGGTGGGATTAAACTGGTATAAGACCTTTATGGTGTGTCAAAAATGGAATGAATTGCATCTGAACTAAAGCCTCACTTAACTCTTTCCCATCACGATACCTAGAGCTCCCTAATTCCAGCAGCAAGCACAGTGTATACAGCAAGTGCTGCATGCCAGAATGCCACATAGTTATTTGTGGGAGAAATACAGACAACATGTGCACACACATGTGCACACAGTTTAAATAGGTACCAGGCCCTATGTGTCAATGTATTCATGACATCTCTGTCTTTTGCAGTTCTCATGATAGTCGTTTATTTCCAACTAATAAACATGTTGAGGGTACCTATGGTGAAAAAGGTATTTGTATTCTCATTCATATGAGGACTGAAGGACAAAATAATTATGAAGTTTTTGCCTGAGTAACTGCAGGATCCCAAATCCGTGCCACTCACTCTGAATTGCTCCATCACAGCACAATCCCACCCCCCACACCTGTCCCCTTGCCTCCTCTGGCTAGATGTCAGGGCCCCTGAGGTTGATCAAGACTAAGATTTCCTGTATGTAACCTCGAGCAAATCTTGCTCCGGTGCCCACAGCTCTGATTTTTCTCAGTAAAGTGAAAAACTTTCATAGAGCTTGGATTTTCAAAACAGTGCATTTGTATCACCCAGTGTATAAAGCCTGCTAGCTGCAAAGAAGCTGCTCCAGCTGAAGCAGGGGGTGATGTTCAAGGCCTGGACTTTGGCTTCTTCGGACAGAGACATTTCTTCACTATTAATCGAAAACCAGCTGTTTTATTTAGTTCCTTTCTGCTACATTTTTTAAAACAAATATCTATAAAGTGAAAAACTAATAAAAAATAATATAAATCTTACCTCGGATTTTTTATACAGTTTAGCTATAATGAGACATAGGTGCTAAGACATATGTGCTAAATCATCTTGCTAAGAAAAATCTCATAACAAAACTACAGGGCTTAGTCAACAAAATGGGGTTGGGGCAAACACTCAAAACTTTGTCAGTGATCCCTGGCAAAGTTGAAGACAACCGACCACCCCAGCTCCTCAAAGGTAAGGACTTGCTCTGATGGGCCCTTCCTGACCCTACATGTGGCCGTTAGAATGTTGCTTAGTTAATGTGCCCTGAGGCAGTTATTATAGGTGTTTCCTGCTTCCATATCTTTAGTCCTCTTTTCCATGCAGTCAGGACTGAATCCTCCAAGATGATAAAAACCAAGCATCTGCATTGCTCCCCAAATTTCATTTACAGGCAGTTAGACCTAAATTCCTAGAGTTTGATAACAAGAATAGCAGGCAATATAGCTAGCATTAGTAAGAATGATTACACGTACAATCATTACTTCATTTAGTCCTCAAACAGCCTCTGAAGTGTGGATTACTATTCTCCATTTAACAGTTGTATAAGGTTTAGCAATTTATCCCAAGTTTATATAGGAGGTGAACAGCTAATGTGGAGAGACACACTCTGATTTTCCTTCTATGTGTCTGATGCAGTCTGAACAACGTGGCTTCCTGAGAGGAGTCCTGGATGCTTGAGTTGCAACCCAAGGCATTTTAAGTTACCTGTATAATGACAACACTCAATCCCCACTTCTAGCTCTTTCCTGACAGATTGGGTGTCCCTCTTTCCTCTGCTTTCCCCTTCATTCTTCCATTCCTCCTGCTACCAGCTGTCCCATCTTTCCAAACCAGATGTCCAGTGTTTCTGGGATTGAGCTTCAGATTAAAGGGCACCATTAGTCCCTGTGTCTAGCCTGAGTGACTCAACCCACAGAGTCATCACTGTTTGGCCACCTTGGGGCCTGGGCTTGATTTCCTTACATTTTTTCTGTCACAGTGTTCCTCCAAGGGCACTTGCCTTGCACCTGATCCTGAAAGAATCTTAAAGAAACCTTTATTCTTGAACATGAAGCAAAGTTCTTTATCTTTTCTGCAGGCATAAGTACTTTCCTACCTATATTGCCCCTAAACCTTACTAACTTTACTAAACATGAGCCAAGAATGCTCATGTTTCAATTAATGCAGAACAAAGGCAAAGTCTTTTTCTCAGAAATCTTCAACTTTCCAAGCAGCATCCAGTTCTGGCATCAAAGCTTATTTTCTCCTTACTATATTTCAAATAGCTAGGCACACTTCCTGTTGGTATGCATGTTATGTGTGTGTTTTCATGTGGGTTTGGGTTTTGTTTCGTTATGAGAAAGGATATAAAGCCATGAACAAACACACTGAATGGCTCATTTGTACAGAGAAATAATTATCACTGCTATTTCTGTGTTCAAAACCAGAACACCTACTGCCCTTTCAAACTCAAAATGATAGCTGTCACTGGTAGATTAATAAGCACCATCAGGCAGAATTGGAAAAGACAGAAGTGATGAGATAATTGTGTCATTGACAGTAGAAATGGTAGATCGAGGAGAACGAGTTAATTGATTTATATGCCAAACCAATCTTTTAGAAATCAAATGCTTTTCAAGATTAAGAAAAGTATGGTCAATTCTTGGCAGTATACCTTGTTTTCTGCTGCAGAAAGTAATGGTGTGAAGCCTGTCTGTCCTCTCTGAGAAAAAGACTTTGCTGGTTTCAAACATGCTCTCAAGTACAAGTTAGGTTTTTACATTGCTATTATTCCTTTTTGTTTTCTGTTTTGTTATTTTTTTTCATTAGGATCTGAGTGTTAAAAGAAAGTCTTATTCTCTGGGTCGTTGTTTTGGTCATGTTGTTCTAGTGTAGAACATGGCTCCTTTGAGGTAGTCAAAAATGGGAGCAGGCAAGCTGTTCAAGAAAAACCAAAGAGCTATTCAGTTGTTGGAAAAGGGGCAGGAATGAAATGTGCAAGCTGCGCAAGATATCTCTTTACTCCAGTCTCCAATTCACACCTTCAAAATAGTTATTTGCTGAAAGTATGGGACAGAGACACTTCCTTATTGTGCTTATGTATACACTGAAGAGAAAGAAAGACTGTGTCAGAATATAATTGACAGGGAGAAATTGTTTTTACATTGCTTTTTTGACAGCCAACGCTTATGTTATTTAAAGGGAAATAGGGGTGTGTGTTTTTCATGCTAAGAAAAATGCTATTGCATCCCTTGTTGTAAAATCAGTGATTTTTGGACAAAAAAGAAGCTCCCTGTTTCCCAGGATTTCCAGAGCATGGAGTGGTAGTTAGTTTGATAAAATAGTGAGCTTTCTGCTATGTAAAGTAAACCATATTGAATATTTAAATATAATTTTTCTGTTATTAAAAGGAACCTTAGAGATCACATTTCAACCTCTATATTGTACAGATAAAAAAAACAAATGACATTTCTAGAGAGTGAGTGACTTATCTGTGTTCTCCTAACTCTTTTGAAGCTGATTGGACTATTCTATTATTCCATTGTGCGCTAGGTATGATTAATTCCTCCATACATTTATGACACATGACTGTTAAGAAATATGTTTTGCCCCCTGGAACATCTGCACATCTAGCAGAAAGGGAGATGGGAGAATATTTGTACTTTTGTCAATAGAGAGGGCCTGATCCCTCTCCAAATCTATGGAGAGGCCCATGGAGGCTCCAGTGATTCCTTAGAAAAGCACCCAAGGCTTTGCCTAAAGCAGGACTGCAAAAAGGATTAGGTAAGTCCCTTCCACCTTTTCTTGTCCTCCTGCTTGTGACCGCAATGCAGTTACCCCATTGTCCTGGACCAGGATACTAGGGAACAATATGACTTTCAGGCCTCTTCAGTGGGAAAAGAAAATCATACTCATGTTTCCATTTTAATGTATCAAAGATTCACTCAACTGCATTGATTTTATTCTTGAATGTATTTTGCCTTACACTGAAAATCTGGTTTGAATAATATTAAAATTACTTCTCATTTGCATTATCCATATCTATGTTTGTGTCCATCCTAATAGATGCATATAATGTGTGTGTATATATTTTATAAACAGCAATACCAATATTACGACTAGCAATTTATTGCCAAATGGAGTTTAAGTTTGCCTTGCTGTTCATGATTGCCTTAGAATATATCCTGCTAAGGATGGACAATTAAGTACTGTCATTTGAAACATTTTTTTTTGTTTTTCCCTAAGGTGGTTTGTTACTGATTTGATATACAGTTAGCTTTGCTTGTTTTTTAAATTTTGATTTCAACTTTGAGGCTTGCTATTTGTTAATTTTGATGGAATTTTAAAATTTTAAGATGTAAAATATTTATATAGAGCACAAATCAGAGCTACACAAAAAGGCACACTCAGAAGTCTTACCTTTACCTGTGTCTCCTCCATACTCTTCTTCCTTCAACCATGTGCTATATGTATCCATTTTTATTAACTTCTAGATTGTCTTGTAGGATTTTTGTTGTAGATGTTGTTGCAATTATCTGTATACAGTCAATGTGTGTGCTCTTTACCCCCTTTTTCTTACTAAACATAGCGTGTAATTTCCATTGTTCTGCATCTTGCTATTTTTACTTGACAAGGTATTCTGAAAGCTATTCCATGTCAGTATAGAGAGGTCTTCCACATCCTTTTGTGCGTGTGTGTATTTTTTTGATTCCCCAATTTTTTTTCACCAGCCTCTTTATTGGTCAACATGGGAGATGTTTCTATTTTTGAACATTACAGATAATGCTGCAGTGAATAACCTTGTTCCAATGTCATTTTGTGTTTATAAACTGTGACTTTAGGATAAATTCCTAGAAGTAAAATTGTCAGATCAAATGGTACATTCATCCGTTGTATTACTAGAAGTTGTCAAATTCTTCTCAACAGTGGAATTATTTTGTATTTCAACAGGTTTGTCAATTCAGTTTATTGTGATTTTAAATTTGCCAATCTGATATATAAGAAATGGCCCTTCACAGTTTCCTTTCGAGTTTTAAAAATTATTAGTGAAGGTGAGCATCCTTTCATAGGTTAAAAATAATTATTTGTCTTGTTTTAGTGGCCATCTTTTTTAACATAATTGGGTTCAGAACTGATAAAATTTCACAATGTTACAATCCTTCTTTGTGAGTTAGTATCAACAGCATATGGTACCTGCCATGTATTAAATTGTGTTCTCCAAAGTCCCTGAATTAGGAAGGTGGTCATAGGTGTGGTTATGAGGGCAGACTGAAGAGGTTAGTGCTCTCTTATTTCTGCCTTTTTCACTATATGATGCCTTGTGTCACTTAAGTCACCATCAAAGAAGGCCCTTAACATAAGCATTCCCTGGACTTCGGACTCCCAGCCTCTAAACTGTAAGCAATAAATACTATTTCTTTATAAGTTACCTGGTTGTAGGTATTTCTGCTATAAACAACAGAAATGGACTAATAGAGTATTATAAAAATAATTCAAGAAACTACACAGAGAATTAAAAGTCTTTGCTGCTTCACCTCCACTTTCTGAATTAATCTAGTAATTAAAGATATTAGTAATTAAGAAGTTTTTTTTCTTATAAAGGTAACATATGCTTTTTTACTTGAAAAGACTATAGAATGGAAGTAAAAACAGTAACCTCATCTAGAGGAAACATAATTTGGTATATTTCCATTTACTCTTTTTTCTATCCTTTTATAAACATTATTCACTTATTCAGAATCTTTAATCACTTAATACATTGTTGCTATTATTATTTTGAACAAATCTTTAGCTGATAAATCAATAAAGAATACGAAAAATAAAAAAATATATTTTTCCTTTATTTATTTCTTCTCCAGTGCTTTTCCTTTCTCTATATAGTTCCAGACTTCTGAACCACATCATTTTCCTTCTCTTGAAGAACATTAAACATTTCTTGCAAGGCTGTTGGGGACAAATTCTGTAAATTTTTGTTTGAGTATGTCTTTACTTCCTTTTCACTTTAATTTTTTTTTTTTTTTGGTGGCTGGCCAGTGTGGGAATTTGAAAGTTCGATTTTGGTGTTATCAGTACCATGCTCTAACCAACTGACCTTTTTACTTTTGATGGAAAATTTTGCCAGATGCAGATTTCTGGTTAGTTGCATTTTACTTTGAACACTTTCAATATTTCATTCAATTCTCTTCTTGCTTGCATGGTTTCTGAAGTACAACGTAAATCTTATTCTTGTTCCTGTATTGTAAGGTATGTTTTGGCCTCTGGCTTCTTTCAAAGTTTTCCCTTTGTCCTTGATTTTTTATAGTTTAAATATGATATGCCTAGGTGCAGATTTTTTTTGGTATTTATCCTGTTTGGTGTTTGTGTTTCTTGGATCTATCATATGATATCTACAATTCATTTTGAAAAAGTCTCAGTCATTAATACTTCAAATATTCTTCTGCTCCTTTCTCTCATTCTCTCCTTCTGATATTTCTAATACATGTATGTTACAACTTTTGTAATTGTCCTACAGTTTTTTTATAAAGTGACTCATTCTTTTTTTTTTTTTTTTTTCCTTCCATTCTTTGTTCTCTTTACCTTTTAGCTGGAAGTTTTTATTGACGTAACTTCAAGCTCACACATTCTTTCCTTAGTCATATCCAGTCTACTGACAAGCCCGTCAAAGGCATTCTTCATTTCTATTATAGTGTTTTCAACTTCTTGCATTTCCTTTTGATTGTTTCTTAGTGTTTCTAGCTCTCTGCTTACATTACCCACCCATTTTACACATTGTTTATTTTTTCATTAGAGGCCTTAGCATATTAATGATAGTTAGTTTAAATTTCCAGTCTGATAATTCCAAATTCTCTGCCGTATCTGAATCTTTTTCTGATGCTTGCTTTTTCTCTTCAGACTGTGTTTTTGGTCTTTTAGCATGCCTCGCAGTTTTTTGTTGAAAGCTGGATATGATGTATTGAATAAAAGGAAGTGAAGTAAATAGGCCTTTGGTATGGAGCTTTATATTAGTGGGCTAGGGATTAGTGTATGTTTACTCTTTGCTGTGGCTGTGGTGTCAGAGGCTGAAATTTCCTCTACTGTCCTTGTTTTTAATCTCCATTGCTGTCTTTGGCTTTCCCTAGGACTTCGTAAATAGTTTCTGAAGCTTAAATCACACTCAGTTTTAAACCTGTTACTATACAGGATCCCAATATGCAGTGGTAAGTTGTGGGGGAGATTGGAAGCATTTTGTCATCCTTTGAATAGGTCTCAATCTTTTCCTGAGCCTGTGTGCCTAGGATGTGACCTTCACCATGCTTCTCAGTTTCTACCTTCACACCCTTAGATGAAGCACAAATGCTAGAGGAGGCCAGAGTTGTGTATTTCCCTTCCCCCATTTCAAATGTTAGAGGGGGCTAGAGTTTGCTGGGGAGAATGGGGGAAATTGTATTTTCTTTTCTGAGGTCAGTTAGGGTAGGTTAAGCTCTGATAAAATAATTTTCTGTGAGGAAAGGCCGTTTTTAAGGAGAAGAGAAAGCTATTGGCATATTTCAAAATGGTTACTTTTCCCCCTCCTGATAGAAGTATGAGGGGATTTTTCTCCCCATCCTGGTTCAGGAGATACAGCTCATGGAAATGTGGGCCCTCCCCTAAGGCTGGGCCTCCAGCAATTTTTATCTCTCAAGCTAGTCCACCCTCAGTCTCTGGCAATTAGTCAATTGAACTTAAAGTGTTCCTGCCAGTTGCTGGCTCAGCAAAGTTTCTGCTCCAGGTAACATGTGATTCTCTTTATTTGCCTCTCTCTCCAGTTTGGGGCAGAGGTTTGCTCTGTGACCTCAATTTTCTGATGAATCTAAATTGTTGATTTTCAGTTTGCTCAGCATTTCTTTCTTTTTGCAAGGATGGTAGTAAGGACTTCCAAGCTCCTTACATGTCTGGCCAGAAACTGGTATATCCTATTATCTTATTCATTTTTACAAACATTATCAAAGAGAAAGATAATAGTCTGACATGTTTATTTCTTTCTAGTGCTTTTGTTTTCCAGTTAGTTTTCATGGTTTTTTTTTTTTTTTTTATGTAAATGATTCCTTTTTTATGATTTGGCAGCAGATATTTATAGGTGATGGGAATTTAAGCATTGCCTTTTTAATATCAAGCAAAACCCCTTTTAAAGTAATACAGTTTAGATGCATTTAATTTAAATGTAATTTTTTTCATGTTTTCTTGATATCTTTACATGCATATAGGCCTACATGTAAAAGTTCCTTTTTTGAGATATCAATTGAATCTTTTTCCTTCCTAGTCACTTTCAGATATTTCCACACAAGCATTTATCTACTCATTCTAAAAACAAAAAGGGGGGAAGGGTGTGTATGTTCGATCTTTATCCATAACTTTTCACAATGAATAATATCTCTATCAATTATATTCTATCTCTTCTTTCATGTATTTTCTCTTTTTTATGGTAGCTAACATTTATAGTGTTTTGGTGAATAGAATCCCCCCCCCCCCCAAATAATTGGTTTTGATGATCTGGAAAAATCAGACTAGATTTCCATTTTAATCAGAACTTCTTTGTAAAATAGTAGTAAAGTAGTATGACCTCTTTAAAATCCACAGACACCTAAGGCATATCTATGGACCACTCCCCCCACCCCCAATAAAACAACGGATGTTTCCAAACTGCTAGAGTAATTCAGTCAGCACACTGGAAAATCTAAGTTATAAATGAGGTACATGGAGCCAACATCATCATCAGTCTTTAGGGACAAAAGCACATATGGAAACACTTCATGGATTCATTAAATATCAATCTGAAATAACATTACATCAATATTGGTAGCTCAAAAATGATAGCATCTGACAGATGGCAACCAATTAGAGCAATTAACAATTAACTTGTGTGTCTGTGTCCCACCTTTATCCTCCTTCACTTGCTTCATGAATTCCTACAATCCCTGGAAATGTGCCTGAGATTTAGTCTCTGCTGCAGACTATTGGGATAATGCATTTTGGGCACTTATTGAAAATGGATTTGGAGAGAAAGACCATGTCATTCTTCATTTCTCATTCAAAATATGACTCTTTTTTTAAGTAAAATATAATTTAAAGTGAACCGTAGAATTTTTTTTTTTTTTTTTTTGAGTAGAGGGGAGTGCTAAGAATAATTAAAGATATAACATTTTTGAAGTATTCATATACTGGCATACAAACAGATTTTATTGTGTTGGTGCTCCTATAATACAGTTCAGTTTTAAAAAAACATTTCCAAAGGGACTGGCCAGTTAGCTCAGTTGGTTAGGATGTGGTGTTATAACACCAAGGTCAGGTGTTCAGATCCCTGTACTGGCCAGCCACCAATAATAAAAGGAAAACAGGAAAAAATAACAACAAAAAATTTCCAAAAATATTTTTTCTTAAAATTAAAAATATATAAGCTTACACATTAAGGCAAAAAGCAACAAACAACAAACAAAAACAAACAAAAAACCCTCTTGTGATCATAATCTTATTAAATACTAACAAAAGTAATTATTCTTGGTATATACGCACATACTTCATTCACTTACTGTATCTCTAATACAGGTCAATGGTATTTTTCTTCAGAATGTTTTTTTTTTTTTTCAATAAAGTAATTTGCAATTAAAAATAACTGCCTAAAATATTCTCTAAAGTACCATTTATGGGTAATAATATTTAAAATTATTGTCATCTTCCATTTATTTTTTCTATGAATGTAATTTTTTTTATTGAGAAAATATTTTTTCTACAGGTGCCGAGGTACCTGTTAAACTCAGAGAAATTTTTGTTAAAGTTTATATTCTATATTATTTTGTATTAAAATATATAAACAATTTTAGTTTCCATTTGGAGTAGCTTCATCTGAAAAATATTTTCAAAAAAATTTATCAAATATAATACCTTCTAATTATGATTATTTTTAATATTCACTGAACTTAGATGTTGCAAAACTAATGAATTTCTCAGTTGAACTCAATTCATGTAATGAATATAAGTTTGTCTAATTCTAAATAGGATTTCCACTAAATAATTATTCCCACAAGATAATATATTAAAAATGCAGATGTTTAGGAGAGACTCCTTCTGTTGAATAATTTGATTAAATATTTCTAACTGATTTTGGACAAAAATCACCCCAAATTTAAAGAACTCACTCACATACAAAAATTCATCACAGTTAGCGTGCACTAAGGGTGATTTACAAAGTTAATTCTTGAAAGGTCCAAACTTTCCATAACTCTATTGATTACAGGGAGCAAAATTAAAAACAATCTGTTACCATGCCAAAGTACAAGGGTACTTCAAAAAGTTCATGGAAAAATAGAATTAAAAGATAATATGAATCTTCCCATGAACTTTTTGAAGTACAGTCATGTTTTTAAAATTCCATATCAACTCCATTACAAAAAAATTGTAGTTCACTCTTTCTCTGTGTGTGTGTGTGTGTGTGTGTGTGTGCGCGCACGCAAATTTTGACACCTGTACTTCTATTTCCATTTGAAGAGCATCATAGGGTTTTGGATGCAATTATGAAATACATGCTTTCTTAATTTAGTAAGAACATTGTTTACACAATGACACTTTGATACTGGAGGAGAGGGTCTGGGCCTCAGCTCACCCCGTCCTCTTACCAGGTTCTTGACTCCTCCACAGGAAAGAATTCAAGAGCAGAGTCACAGTAGTAAGTGAGAACAGGTTTAGTGTAATGAATAAGAGATACAGACTTCACAAAGAAAGTGGGGCCTAGCTCCAGAGAGTGAGCAGGACCCACACCAAGTTTGATACAAAAGTAAGAAATGCACACTTAAAGTTCAGTACAGAGTGCAGGCTGACTCAAGAGAGTGAGCAGCTGCTTGCCAAAAGTAAGTTTGATACAAAAAGAAAGGATACACACCTCAGCCAGTGAAGTGCAGGTTGGTCCCAGGAAAGTGAGCAACAATCCTGCCTTCTGCCAGGATTCAGCTATTATAGTTTTGCCATCTAATATATATTCATGCTATCTAATGAATATTCAGCTAAAGGGGTGGTTCTTGTTAATGTAACATAATCTTGCACATGCTCAGTTGCTCTCCTTTAGGGCATGCTCATTGGTCACATCCTATCACATGCACCAGACATATTCAAGAATATTCTATGTTCTTTAACACCTCTAATGGAAGGTCATTCAAAGGATAAACTCCCTCGTAGTGAGCCTGCTTGGTCCCTGGGGTCTTATAAGCCTGTATAAATTTCTTCTACTGAGCATGCTCAGCTACTAGACTTATATAGAGTTATATAACTCGTTTTCACCAAGCATGCCTAGCCACTGGATTTGCATGTCAGCCCCTTGAGGTCTCAATTTCCTTGTGTTTGTGCCAAAAATAGGTGCAATAAGCCAGAGTAACTCCCCTCTAGGGAAGGGCCTAGAAGAGGGACCTAAGATTTTGGGGAGTCGCTGGAAACCCAGAGGTGAGTCTTGTAATATGAACCCATGGAAACTGAGCACCTCCTATCTCATCTTGACACTGATTGTACCAAAATTTGTGTTCATATTATCACCACAGAACATTTTTTCTTAATGCAGAACGTTTAAAATGATTTTACAATAACATTTATAATGATGTCAGGTGTTTCAACTTTGACAAGATGGGCTTCCAAAATCTTTACTTTGATTCCATGAATTAAATGGAAAAAAAAAAATTGAAGTGTTATTGGAATTAACTGATTTTCTGGCTTGAATGATCCGATGTGACTGATGTAACATTGACATTCTTTAACTCTTTGAAAAGTTTTTTTCTAAAGAAATCAACACAGGCACACTTCAAAGAATATCCCTTTCTCCCCCTTTAGATCACCTTATTTAAGTTATTTTTGCCATTTCAATGTCTTCAATAAGATGAAAAACTGAGGAGGTTGGGACCTGGTCATAAAGTTGGAGAAAATGTGCCCTACACTAGTTTGAGCACTGTACAAAGTTATTCCCTACAAAAAGCAGGCAATCAAGGTGACAAAAAACAACCCTTGCTCTGCTCTCCAAGCCAAGGTGCCCTGTGGGGATTGCATCATCTTGGAAAAGTGGGTGAGTTTTTGAATTAGCACAAAGTCAGTGACTGCCTGTCAAGCCACAAAGCTTCAGCTGCATGGAAGGGGCTTTCTGCTAATTCATGTGAAGGTTCCCTGTGGACTAGGTGTTTCTCTGAATACAACAGTAAAGGAAAAATCCTTTGAAGGATCAGAAGAAAAATAGCCTTCCCTCAAATCATTGCCTTCTAGTTTCCAACTCATTACATTTCCAGAAACCTTTAATTAATTTAAATGTTATCTGGATAGAGTTCCAACTTCTTATAGTTTGACCATTGCTGCTCAACCGTGAAGCATTTAAGGGCTTTTCTATCCTGTTACAGAAAGTTTTGTTAGTCTCTTTCTGACTATGCTTCCATATGACTAGTTGTCAAGAAGTACTGTAGGAAAAGCTTTTTCTTTAACTTTATCGCATGCCAAAAGAGACATCGGTTTAATGAGATATGTGGTTTTTCTAAACATAACCTGTTTTGGGGCAATTATGAACCCTGCAAAGTTAAAAGGAATTGCCATTTCAATGAAAAAACATGAAATAATTATCAGCTATACAATATTCCAATTAGGTACTTTCCACAAGTAGCCTTTTCCCCAAGAGTCTCTCTTAACCCAGCATTTAACATAAGCTGTATTTTACAAATGGGGGACACACATGTAATTCTGGAAAGGCAGATACAGAGAAAGAGCTTTTCTCCTTTGTTCTTTGGACAAAATATCACTTGTTCTTTTCTAGTTCAGAGGTATACTGGATGAGAACTAAAGATAATTCATTAATATGAAGAACTCATCTCTTGAAAGAATACCTTTTATGATAAAACAGCTTTTTTCCTATGGAAGTCCAAAGTTTTAAAACACACACACACACACATATATATACTGGTTTCTCCGAAACTGTGTGCATAGATTGACAGAACTGTACATCATTAATCTGATAACAACAGAGTGTTGTACAAAATCAACTGCAACGTAGGCTCCTTACACAAAACTTGCAAGGTTAGGGTACGATAGCTTACATTTTCATCGTATTATTCTGTTCTTTTGCTCCTGCAAGATTTAAAAAATAAAAAAAACTGTTGAGTTATTTTTCACTCCCTTATTATTTGTGGTAGAGTCATCTTTATTCTGCAAAATAATAATAAGAAACCCCACACGAATTGAAATAGGATACAAGAACTCACCAGATGCAGCTGTATCTCTCCATGAAAATAAACCGAATGTTTTCCTTAATCAATCAGAATGAATAATGTTGATGGGCTTGGCAGTGACTAAATCAGGACTGCCAGCTCCAGCTACCTCTCATGATTTCATCTTTCCAACCAGACTAAAACATGCTTTCCCTCCTTCACACTGGACAACTTTATTTTCACACGTTCAATTTAACAAAGCTCAGAAGGAATTCTAAAAGCTTCGCCTGTCTCATAAAATGTTTACCAGATATCTCTATGGGATGGCAGTCACACGGCAATGTTTCATAATAAGGAGAAATAAAGTGGCCAAGTAAACTCTACTGACAAGCATAAACAATCATATTGGTGGGAGGCTGTTTATTGTCAGTCATGCCACAAGGTTGCATTTTTCAGCAATTTTGTTTAAAACTTCATTTAAACAACTGCTTGCTATAGAAAATCCTGGACAAGTGTAGGGCTGCATTTCTTTAAATCAGCTTTGAAAGCACGTGGTCAGTGGCTTCAACTTTCTGTTCATATGCTTGGTGAAGCAGTCTATTTTTGGGGTTTCAATGTCTATTTCCACAATTATTACCATGCTGACCTAACATAAGCATATTTAAATAAAAGGAGGCTTTGGTCTTTTTAAACTGATCTTCCTGCTTATAACCTAGTCAAAAAGGTAGGACTTTCAGGAAATAAGGGAAACATGAATAGTAGATCTTTATATGCTAAGAAATTTGTTTATGTGTGTTTTGAAAAGCACATACAGATGTTCCAGTTCAAAATAATTCACATTCGTTAGTTTATTTACTCTTTTTAAAAATCCCGTTTTACGGGTGAAGAAAGTGAAGTAGAGATTTCAGACCTTAACCAAGATCATACTGACCGTAAATGGCAGAGGCAGATTACAACCTCAGCCTAATCTGATTACAGAATTTATGAACTTGATCCCTGCCCTATATTACTGCCTCAATCAGTTTTTCTCCTTTGTTTGATCCTCTTAAAATATTCCTTTCTACTTTTTCTGAAGGTTCCTTATTCTCAGCGTGTCCCAAAGCTGAGCTAACATTCACGATTCTGGATTTATGGGTGGTGTGGAGCAAAGGTGAGGGAGTGAGACAGAGACATGAGGAGTCCAGTAATTGCCTCCCTGGATTATTTATAGGAAAGAGAAAAGAAGTTAGGCACATTCTTTCTTCTCCTTGAATACTGCCATTAAGTCACGCTTTGGTATTTCATTGGCCCAGAAGTTAACTGTGGTTTTCATCCGCCTAATCCAGTGTGTAGCCACAGTAGTTGTAGCTAAACAGAGTAGAACTCATTCTGTTATGGCAGATTAGTACCTGAGATCTGACTAGTGGGCCAAGGGTCTTCTGTGAATAAATGGAGAATATGGCCATCTAAAGAAGGATATGTCCTAAAAGGTGGTGAGTCATTGCCACCTGGTGGTTAAAGCAATTTAACCTTGTGTGTAGGTTGGGAAATCAGCGATGTCATGGTTGGCTAGTTCACGCAAACTTACTGAATTGGCATTGAAGACAGCTGTTTAGTGACAGGTGGTTTAAGATGTTAAACAGAGTGAATTTCTACCCCAAATTCATTTTCATCTCCCCATACTTTCACACTTCCTCTGACTACCTCGCCTCTCTCTTTTTCTTACCTTACTCCTCTCTTTTCCAAGATATTGAAAAAATATCTTACCAAAGCTCCAGATTTAGGACTTTATACACTGCAGTTCATTCAGAGGAAGGCTTCATTGCTTCAGAATATATCTTGATTGCCCTAAGAGATAGCTATGAATTCTTCAAGGCTGTGGTTCAGAGATTTGCAGTTTCTGAAGAGCTTTGGCATCCTATATGGGAGTATATATATATGATCTAATAATGGTTGGTATTGTCATTGTATTCAGAAGCCATATGTCTGCATTGGGGTCCATATATAAAAGAATAGTATAATGTAATGTGTCATCTAAATTTTATATATATATAGCCAGTAATGACTGGCCCATGACATTAAATAGAATTTTAAAAAAATGAGAACCAACAGAAAAATTTATAAAACTATAAATTTATAGCTTTTTATTAAAACCTATCAATTATAGTCCAGCTGATTTTATTTAATATCAAGGTGATAGTGTGTAGGAAAAAGATTATGGTGTTAAAAAAAAAAGATATACGCTTTACTTAGAAGTGCAACAATAGATTGACAAAGTGAATAGCTTGTCACTTCTCAAAGTTTTTACTTCAAGGCAATAATAAAGTGTTGGATAAAACCATGTGAATGTAATCGGCAATCTATGTCCTTCTTTCCTTGGCAATTTTCTGTCTCCATAGTTGCAGAAACGTCATGGAAAATCATGTGTCTCAGATGACAATTTTCTTTTCAGTTATGGCAATAAATTGGTCCATGTCCTTCTCTCTTTGTGACAAAATGCCATCCTGTGAAAGGCTCAGTAGTTTTTATTCTGCATGATGTGGGGTGCCTAGTATTAACCACCATTGCTTTGTCTTTTCCTTAGCAGTTACAGAAGTGATCTGGGGAAGGATTTAAAATCAATAAACTGATATTTTCTGAAATCATATTAAAATGTACCACATTATCAATGTTATTATCAGACTGCTTTGTACCACTGAAACGAACGGTTAATATTTTGACAATCTAGAGACCATACTTATCTCTTCATTTTGAGCTCTGATTTCACAACATATATATTTTTCTAGCTGTATAATCATGCATAAAAATGCAGTAAAAGGGGATTAAACATCCCTCTCCCTTTTTGTCAGCACTGCATTTCATTGTACATTGTATTTCTATGGGATCCCATAATGGCAGCTATGCATCAGCAGGAAAATATACTTTCTAACATTCAAAGTCAATGATGCAGATAATAGGGAACTAGCATCCTAGTGTGGGATACGATACGAACTGTCCTCAGTCCCTAGCCCAGATGTTGGTAACAACCAATAAACTGTATTATACACATGCATATATATAAAAGCAGCTTGAAGGAATGGCCTGCTTAGCTAGATTTATTAGGCGAAATCTTTAATATGCCATATGGCAGCTTGGCTCTTCCAAACAGCGCAGCCCTGTGAAGGAACGGATTGAAGTGGGATGACCAGCCCTGGCCCAAGTGTTGATGACTCCCCAGGGAAACGAATGCTTGCTGAAAGATTTTTCACGAGTGTCACCCATGACATGTGTCCTAGTAGTCCATTATGCCTCAATATGTTTTCAATCAGAGCTGGGATCTCCATTATCCTTACTGTTTAGAGAAATCTCTAGACATCTTTGGGATGGGGAAGGGTGAGAAAGAGAGGGCAGGGCTGAGATCCATCATGTTATTTAACACAGTGTCTGCCTTTTATTGAGACACTTTGTGTAGGAAATACAAACGGGGGGATTTTCACTGGTTTTAAAAGCTATTACTCAAGTAAATGGAAAAGTGGCATCATGTATGTTGTTTAGAATATCAGAGATTACAAAATAGATTTTTCTTCTACTTGTAGATGCCTGTGCGAGAACTACTTTTCTTACTAAAACATTATGCCTTCTACACATAAAGGCTTTTATTGGAACAATTTGTACTAAGTCTTCTCCTTCCTTTTCATTAACATATAAGATAATTTTATCAATATTTTAAAACTGTTAGGGAATGGTCCCTGTGATATATGTATATTAACTGCATCTTTGCAACTTAAAAATGCAAGCACACTTTCTAGGCAATTGATAGGATAAAGTGTTATAGTTCAAACACTATTGTCATATTATATATATATATATATATATATATATATATATATATATATATATATATATATATATAAATACTTTGGCTCCTTACTGTGTCCAGGAGTTGGAGTCATTAAAAAATGAATGCCAAAATAGGCTTTGTAAATGCAGGCTCATAGAATACAGGAGCCATGGGAACAGTACACATCACTTATGTTATAATTCTGCTAAAATGAAAAACCTGAATTTGAGAGAAAATATCGAACAAACACAATTTAAGATCATTCTAAAAAATAACCAGCGTGTAATTTTAAAAGTGCCAATGTTATGAAAGTCAAGGAAAGACTAAATAATGGCTCTAGAGTAAAGGAGACAAAAGAGGCATAAAAACTAAATAAAACCTAGGATTCTGAACTGCATTCTTTCACCATTAAAGACATTTTGGAGCAATTGGTGAAATCTCAGTAGGGTCTATGGAATATAGGAAAATAACATATTATTTCCTGATGTTGATGATTGTATTGTAGTTATGCAGAAAATATTTTTTGTAGGAAATGCACTATCAAATATTCAGATGAGCTGGACATTCATGTTAAAAATCTACTCTCAAATGGTTCTGTTAAAAAAAAATCTTTATACTATTATTTCAACTTTTCTCTGAACTAAAATTATTTCAAAATAAAAAAATAAAATTAAGCTAACATTTGTCTCTGATTTTAAATTTTTTTGTTGGCTGCACGGAAATGGTAGCAATAGTTAATTCAATCAATAAAAGCAACTAAATCTAAGAATTACATTAAAGCAATAACTAGCTAATTACTTATCATTATTTCTGGAATATATTTTTAGTGATATAAAACTGAAATAATTATGAAATAATTGTATGAGTAACGTGACAATTAATATTTTAATTTGTTGCTAAATCATGATTAATTTTTGGATAATATTATTAATCTGACTAAATACCATAGAAACAGTCCTGAAAGTATTATGCTATTATAATACAATACATACTGTTCAATTCAAAGTTTCTTATTAACTTTTTAAAATGCAATTTTCTCTTTGTATGAAGGCCAATTTCATCTATAAATACAGTTTCTTTGACAGAAAACTTGTAATACTGTAGACACTGTCTTGTTTAGCCTTTGAGCATTAACTGATATTTGAGTAGTGGTATTTGCAGAGGAGCGGCTACAGTTTCAAGTTGACAAGCGATTAACTCTTCTTTCCCTAAAGCAACGACAAAACAATTCACTTGGAAATTTTACAATTAGATTTTGCCTTTCCACTTCGCTGCATACTGCTTATTACTTCATTTCTCCCCTGGAACCTTTGAATTCTTTAAATATCACTAATATATTTGTTTTTTTTTTTTTTCCCCTGCCGATTTTTATTAATGGGCAATTAATTGTAGAATAATAAATCCAACATAGACATACATTCAGTTCAATTGTGTTTATGTTTATCTTTAATAGCATTTTATTTTAACGTGGCAGGACAGTTACTTGGGCTTTTGAACAAATGCGTGCTGAGTGAAACTGTTTTGCTTATAGAGTAGTTGATGGGATGATTGGGTGTAGACTCTGCAATAATGTGTGAAGGGAAATTGTAACTAAGCCGGAGCAGGGAATTGGCAAAAACCTTACATATTAACTAGTTCAATGTCTTTAGTCCTCTGAGACGACGACACTGAGACTCCTAGAAGCTCCAGGATTTGTCCATGGACCCTCAGGTTTCATCAGTGTTCCATGGTATCAGGAGGACTAGATATAAGCTAAGGGCCATTATAAATGTCATACCGAAATAAGCTGTAAGGGAGTTTTGATAAAGAGCTTTTTCTTTGGAACTTTTAAAACCTCTGCATTATTTTCTTTTTATAATTTTATCCTGGTCATCCATGTGAGCCAAGAAACCATGATGGAATTAACTTCTAATCATAAATTGGCAATTTTAAGCTTAATGGGCTTTATTTTTCGTTTGAATTCCAAGCTATTGAAAATTGGTGCTCTCTGTACAGACATTGCCAGTCTGTGCTCAAATATTTTATATTTTAATATTTTCTTTCTTTCCCCTCAGAGGAATGTTTTTAGAGGTTCAATGATTTTCTTTCCCTGTGACAAGCAGAACAGTTGTATTCAATCTTATTTCACCCAGGTTTTCTGTGCTGAACAGACTGGAAGTGGTGTGTTCCTTTGGGAATAGAGGGGGCAATGCTGTTGCTACAGCGATGTTTCTGTAGGTCACCAGCTACTGGGTCATCTTGTGGCATCTGTTGCAGAATTGCAGCTACGAAATGGAAGCCTGTGATAGGGGCTCCTCCTCTCCATTAGACCACAGCACCTGTCAGGTGAATTGTATCACCTGGGTATGAAGCTTGGCATCTTTAGTGGCTTGCACAGATTCAAACAACAGCTCAGTGGGAGGACAGACGTGTCTTCTCTCTGGTCAAAAAAAATTATTATCCTTCTTCAGATGAATTTAATAGAAAGAATTAAGTGAGTTAATCACAGAAGTTTTGGAAACCATCGGAGGATTATGTATATTACAAGTTCATATCTATAATTTTTCAAGTAAAGGGCAAAAAAAGGAAAAGAAAGTTGTTACTTTTCTTGTTTCATATTGTGATGATAAAAATATTTTAAATATTTTATGTTTTCTATGTATTTGGGAAGAATTTATTAATTTTTCTTTTTTTTAATTGGTTATGAATATTCATGACATACAAGGCTGTTATCCCCCCCCCCCCGCGCCGTGCCCTAGATGTGACGGCCAGATCCATACTGGCAGCATGCCCATTACCACAAATTGCGATTGTACCCCATATTCCCCACCCAATTATCCCCAACCTCCCTCCCCCACCCCCTTTCCCCAACTCCACTTTGTATCCCAAGGTATGTTCTCTCCTCTGCAAGTCCAACACACCACTGTGGTCTTTCTTTCCTTCTTTCTCTCTTAGCTCCCACTTATGAGTGACCACATGTGGTATTTATCCCTTTGTGCTTTGCTTATTTCACTCAACATAAGTTTTTCCAGGCTCATCCATATTGTTGCAAGTGGGAGAATTTCATTCTATGGCAGAGTAGTATTCCATGGTGTATGTATACCACAG
The DNA here is from genome assembly GCF_027409185.1 of Cynocephalus volans. NCBI lineage: Eukaryota > Metazoa > Chordata > Mammalia > Dermoptera > Cynocephalidae > Cynocephalus > Cynocephalus volans. The sequence continues at coordinate 19,633,532 of NC_084466.1, forward strand.
TTTCCTTATACAATCATCCATCGATGGACATTTACGTTGGTTCCATATCTTGGCTATTGTAAACAGAGCTGTGATGAACGTGGGAGTGCAGGTATGCCTTTGACATGATTTCTGTTCCTCTGGGTATATACGCAGAAGTGAGGTTGCTGGATTGTATGGGAGATCTATCTGTAGTTGTTTGAGAAACCACCATACTGTTTTCCATAGTGGTTGTAATAATTCGTATGCAGAAGAATGAAACTAGATTTGCACCTCTCACCATATATTAATTTTTCTGTAGTTCTGGTAAATAAGGTCAGAAAGAAAGAAAATTGCCTGAAGTTTAACTTTCTACTTTTATTTATGACTAGATTATTTTGGCATTCCAAATATTTATGTTTTAGCTTTATATTCACATATTTTTATTTCACAAATATGAAGCCTTATATTTTTACCAAATTGTTTCGTATTTTATCATATTCAATGTGACAATGCATTTAAACTCAAAGTATTTTGATGGAGAGATTTTTTAGAACTCAAATAAATTCTGTTTTAAGAAAATGTGTTCAAACAAAAGAACCTTCTCAAGAAACTTGCAGTAGCAATAAACATTTTCAAACTTTTCAGCTCTGGTGAACTTTATCTGGAAACAGCTGTGCTGTTGCATTTGGGTATAAATATAAAACATCTACTTGAAAATAGTATTTAATAGAGTGAAGAATTTTCCCTCCATGTGATTTTTAACATTTGGTTTAAAAATGTTAATTAAATAATTTGAATCTCGATTAACATCACAGATCTTTTAAACTCAACCAAATTTTAAGAATTTGTAGCAGCTTATGCCTTCTCAAACTAAAAAGTATTAAAGTGGATGTAAATATTAAAATTTACAGGCAAGAAGAAAGTGAATCATAAATTTCTTCAAAGCTTATAAAATCTAATAAAAATGGTTATTAAAACTAAAATTTTGCTGTAACTCTTGTAGATATGAGATAGTTTCTGATACTGTGGTTATTTTAGAAATATAAGTCCAGTAATGTTGAATACTTGTTAGGTACAATTCTTTTGAGTCAAGTATATGTTTTCTATTTTTTCATTATGTGAATAAATATACCCCAATTTATGAATTAATTACATTTAAATATCATTTGTTGGTTGCTCTTTGGAAATCACAATATATTATATTATAGAAACAATGATTTAAGCAGTGATTTGGATCCTGTTGAATCTTATTAGGTTGGCTGAAAGGTAGTGCTAGTACTTTTCTAGATTGTGTATATCATTTATAACATAGTCCTCTAACTTCTGTCTTAGAAATACCAGAGATGCATCTTGACTCACAGTTGCAGCTTTTATTCACCTGTTTCCGCCTGCCATGTACTCTTTAGAGCCTAACCTCTTGCTGTTTCCCCAGCTCATGAGGATGGAGAGTTGCAGCAGGTGCAGGTGCTGAATGTGTGCAGCTCCAGAACTGGTGGAGAAGAGGAGGGACAGTCGCTCGCTGATAAAGGATGAGGTAAGGTCTTCTTCTGGAGATTGAGGCAGCAAATATGGATTTAAGAAAACGAAGAATGTCCCAATATTCCACTGGGGAAGACACATTACCTGTGATAGAAGAAACATGTCAATGTCGGAGGAAGGTTTTGGGAGCCTTGCTACTCAAAGAGTGGTTTCTTGGCCCACAGCATCAGCATTGCCAAGGATCTTGTTAGGAAGGCAGAGTCTCTGGTCTCATCCCAGACCTACTGAATCAGCAGCTGCATTTTAACTTGAGAAGCTTTTAATTTGAGAATTTAATTGGGAAGACTGCAAGGTTGCATATCAGGGACGACATCATATGTTCTCACTGTGTTTTAATCTGCACAGCATACCCACATACCTTACAGAAACATCTTGGCATTATTTTGGGAAGTTGACCTAGATCCTCTTGCTTTTCACTGAACCACTGAAGCTCTTATCCAAATTTATTTCATCTTCTGAATCCTTCTTTCAACCACCATCCTGAGTCTTTGCCCTTTGCACTTGGCCTTGACTTTTGTATTAACTCTCAGCTCCTCTTCAAGGTCTTGATGTAGTCTCTCCTTAGAAACTCTTCTTTGAATGGCCACTGGCATATATTTTTTCCTTTGTTCCTCAACTTGGCTTCTTAGGTTCCAGAATGAACCTCTAAGCTAATAACTGCCATGCCAAGCTTTCTAGGCTTACTATACCATTCAAAGAAGAATTCAGACCATGCCAGGATATATATCTTCTCACTATCAGAATCTTTGGGGGGGGGGGGTGGTGAGAGGAAAGAGGAGTGGTACTCATTTTGGTGATTGAGAGACAAAAGATTGAATTCATATATTCAGTACATGTTAGAGATGAAAGGGAATCCTAAAACCAGAGTGGTTGAATCATAATTGATCATAATTTGATCATAATTTCAGAGTTAGTGAGAAACATAAGCCCAGTGGCCAAAACTTCAGTTCTTTTTATCACTATGATAAACAGTAGTTTCTGAGGTAGTTAATTGTATAATTAGATTAATAATGAAAATAATATCCTTATTTTAAATTCTACCATATATATGGCAATGTAGTGGACAGTATTTATATCTTTATCCATCAGCTATCTCTATCTCTGTGAATTCTTTCCCCTAATCTTCACAGCAACCTGCTCAAGTAGTTCATTATTTTCCTTATTTTACAAAAAAGAAAACTAAACCTCAGGAAAAACTAAACCTCAGGAAAGTCAGGTCACTTGTCTAATATCACATGCTTCGTTATTGAGAGAATAAGAATCTGAACCCCTGTCCAAATTCAAATCACCTGACCTCTTTCCCACCCCTTTAGGTCTATCTTTGATCCTACACAGTTCCTGCTTGAATCAGCAATTCACCTGTAAAGGTCGAATAATAAATAGTTGAAGACATAGACCCTGGAACGAGAACCTAGTGAACATCATAGATTTGCTGTTTGAAAAGTGTGTGATCTCTGGCAAGTTATAGACCCTCTTTGTGCCTCAGTTCCCTGACATGAAAAATGGGAACAAAATACCCATCTCATAAAGACTAAGTCGAAGCACTTAGATTACTCCCCGGTGCTTGTTAAGTGACGAATACATGTTATCTGTAGTTATTATTACAATTCGAGATGCATCAAAATTCTTTCTAAGCATAATTGCGAAGTAAAGATAGTCAGCACATGTTTGTCAATTATTTGATTGATTATGTTTGAGATATTTGCAAGATCCTTTCCACTGTCTGTCTACCCATGTAGCTGGTATAAACATTGGTTATAAAGATATGTGTTGATGTGAATTTCCAGAGAGCACTCAATTTTGATTATTAATAAACAAAGTTAAAAAATGCAAAATACTTAATTCTTGCATGCAGCATGCATTCCTCCGAGGTCAGTTGTGTTTGTTCTAGCTTTTAATAGATTTCAAAACCAATAGGTTACTTTTAAAATCATAGTTAACGTAGCTTTGAGCTCAGAAGGAGGCATGCCCTTTGAAGTGCTTGGACAGATGAGAAAATGCATGGGAAATGAGCATGTCAATTCTTGACTTCCCAGATGGAAATTTATAACCTGGCATGGGATATTATATAGAGGTTGTATGAATTAGGGATCTTAAGTGGGTTCATGCAAAAGGCAAAGCTCTCTATATATGAGGGAAAAGTACAGACATTCTGAAATAAATCCCACTTGCAAATTTAAATTACAAATTTTTGTTTATAATCAATATTGCAATCAAGGATTACTTCATTACTTTAAATCATTCTTACTCAATGAGCTCATTGACACACACAGTTATTTATGCTTGTTCAGTTAGCAGAAGAAAATTCACTTCATGCAAGTGATGTCACACAATAAAATGACTTGACTGCATAGTTAAAATTATATCCTCCAGTTTCATTCATAAAAGAGCTACACTTTAAAAATTCTCTGTGCTTAAGCATGTAAAAAGGCTAAAGGAACCATTGTCCTTATAGTGTTGAATCAGCACTTCAGCGGTTTTTCTTTTTTTAATCTCAGATTTTGAGCTAAACACCCCGCACTACCTTGAAGCAAATACAGGAAGGTTTCAAAGTCAATCTATTTCCAGTATGTGGTTCAAAGCCAAGGTCTGTCAATAATGTAACAATTATTTTTTAAATGGACTTGAAGATTTGTGATTTTGGGTATAGAATATCTAATAAGTATTGATTATTTTTATTCTGTTTTAATTTAATTTTACCCTTTGTGCCTTTTATAGCTTAATGCTTCTATGTTAAAAATAAGCATCAAATGAATAAAGTAACCAGAGAAGACATTCATCAACTCATACTTATGCTCTTTTCTATTTTTAGAAGGAATTAAAGGAATTAAAGAATTTAGAAGATGGTTACGATGTATGTTCTCTTAAAAAATGTGATTAGTAATTTAGCATTTAAGAACCAAAGTATAATTATTGCTGTTTGCTCTGTGTTTGTTGTAATTATATAGAGTGACTGTGTGGTGAAAGAGAAAGGGGAAGGAGCTGGGGTACCATACAGAACTGGGTTCAAGAGTTGGCTTTTGCCATTTCTGTTTAAATAATATTGAACAAGTTTCTTGATGCCTTAACACTTCAGTTTCTTCTATAAATTCAGTGATGATGATACTTACTTGATAAGAATTTTATGAGGAGTAAATAAAATAATTGATATTAACTACTTCTCTTTAATGTGTCACACACATATTTACACTTGAAACTCAACCAGACAGGTGATCATCCCAAAATTTTCATAAATCACACTTACCAAAATGTTTCACTAGGTCCCCCACCTCCATCTTATTACCCAAGGCAGAAATCCAAACCTAGTAGCTTAACCCCAAGTTTTCTTTCTAGCCATGTCTCTCATTAGTCCCTTAAAAGTAACTCTGCTGTCCAACCAAAGAATGTACTTACTGGACCCTGCTTTCGATATATTTTTGGCCTTACTTGTCTTGATGACATCACTTTTGTTCTTTCCTCCTTCTCACCAGTTCTTCTGGTAAGGTCCAGCTCAAGGAATATCTTTTTAGGACTATGCAAAGATTGAAATCCACAAGGATGGCTTCTTTCTCTGACTTTACAGCACTTATTGCTTACACAGCTCATTAGGTACTTAATTGTACAAAGCTCTTTGATAGTAATATAAGTAAAGTGAGTGATAGCTGGCAATAGAGTTCTTCTTTACACAGAACCAGGCACCTAAGACACCCTTCATTCATATTTATTAAAAGAATGACTTTCTTCATTAGCATTGTTTTGGATTGCCATTTAGTTCTTACTTTGTGCCTCTGTTGTGATCAGAATCAGAGCTGAAAAATAGTATGAAACAAGATAGTGTTTCAGCACTTCATGAAAAATCTTTTGCCAAAGTTGGGTTGAAGAAAATGTGGTATATATACACAAGGGAATACTACTCAGCCACAAAATAGAATGAATAACTGTTATTTGGGGGCAACACAGATGAACTTGGGAGACATTATATTAAGTGAAATAAGTCAGGCACAGAAAGATAAATATTGCATGTTCTCACTAATATGTGGGAGCTAAAAAAAAGTTGAAATTATAGAAGTAGAGAGTATAATTGTGGTTACCAGAGGTTGGGAAGAGTAGGGAGAAGGGGAGTAAGGGAAGGTTGGTTAACATACAAAATTACAGCTAGATAAGAAAAATAAATTCTAGCGGTCTACAGTGGTGCTAGGCATCTATAATTACCAATAATCCGTTGTATGTTCTCAAATGGCTAGAAAAGAGTAGTTCAGATGCTCTCATCACAAAGAAATGATAAATTTTGTGATAATGAGTATGATAATTACCCTGATTTGATCATCACTCATTGTACCTATGTATGGAAGTATGTAACTCTGTACCCTACAAATATTTACAATCAGTATGCTTCAATTAAAATTAAAGTTGGGTTGAGGCAATCCCGGGCTGGTGTGGCAGCTGTGTTGTATGGGTCATGTAGGATGTAATACGTGGATGGCTTTCTGCTTTGTCATTTGTAAGGTGAACCTCTTACCCTCACAGTCCAGTTGCGGGATGCACATTCTGTTGCAAAAGGATGGAGAAAGTAGGAAAAAAGGCTCAAGGTGAGCTACAATTCTTTCTTCAGGGAAGTACCTAGAAGCTGCCATGTAACAATACTGCTTATAACTCATTGGTCAAAACGTAGTTATGGCCTTACCTAGCTGCAAGTGAGACTAGGAAATTCTGGGCATCTGCACAAAAAAAAAAAAAAAAAAAAAAAAAAATGAGTTCTTTTACTAAATAAAGAAGGAGAGAATGAACATTGGTGGGGAAGTGTTAGCAGTCTCTGCCACACGTTTTCTGATTTATCTGGATAGTAAGCTGCTTAAGGACAGGGATGGCAACTAACATTTTACTCTGCAACATTTCATTAAAAGAAAACAAACATTTTCACAAAACTTGTAAGCAAGATGAAAGGTCATTTTGAGGTATGTAAATTATAGAGCCAATGTTTGTACATCTGAGATTAGAGAGAAAAAGAATGACCAAATGAAGAGGCAGAACATGTTTTATTTCACGAACAATGAGAGAACTATGCCAGCTTCTCAATTTAACAGCATCTCAGAGGGTGGCATTTCGTTTATGGGATAAGCAGGGGTGAAAGAGCCAGAAACTAGATTTTTTTTTAGGGTACATGGAATTAATTTAACAGACGGAGATTGGTCCATGCTCTCCAAATTCACAAGAAACTTGTATACAAACTGGAGTTCCCATTGATTTTATAATGTGCAATTTGTAGTTCATTTTCAGTACTTATAATACTTTTTTGTTTGTTTGTTGTCTTAAATTGATAAATATCATGATGTATGGAAATCTCCTTTAATAACTAGAATGTTTCTGATGGCCAGTTAATCAAAGCAAAATAACACTGAATGGTCTTCAGGGGTATGTTATCTAAAGTCCTGGTGATTTCTGATAAGCTTCCCTGAGACCCCCCAAATGAACATCTTTCTAGTACTGATAGTAGGGCCCCCAGATCCCCTGCCTCTCCCCCATGCATAGAGCTGGCTTAACACAGCTTAATTCTTACCCTCTGACTTCTTCAACTGGCTTCATGGTAAATACACCTGTCTGTGGCTATATTTTCAAGTTCTCTTCAAGCAGATTTAGCCAGGAAGATTCTACTGGTGACTCCTACATGCAGTAAATGAGACTCTCACTAGTCAAGGAGTAGTATAGTTCTTCTAAGTTTGGGAGACTTCTTGTAGAGTTTTCTCTATTTTGCTCTTGTGGTATATATATAAAATAACTTCCTCATTAATGCTCAAGTTTGTGAGACATAGAATACACTACAAAGGGATGGTCTATGTTCTCCTAAGAATAAATTAAATGTCAGGTAGCAAGCTCCTGGTCTATTACTGAGATCTAGAAAAATTCCTAGAAGGTAATATACCCATATTCTAGGCATCCCTGGGTTATGGGGGAAGAAAGAGGAAAAGGAAGAGAAGCAGCAGCAGGGGCAGCTCTCTATGCATCTGGGTTTACGTGGACCCTTCTCTCTTCCAAGACTCCTCTGGAAATCCTTGTAATGTGTTAATGTCTCCTCTCTCTCTCCACATCTTCCTCCCGCCCACCCTTCTATTTTTCTTTCCTTCATTTTTTCAACAATCGAGGCCTTAATTACAACTATATGTAATGTCTGAGGTCATGGTTGCTTACAATGACTCATTTCACTGCAAATTGATGTTGGGTAACAAAATGCTGTTTTTATTACTTTTCCTCTTTGATCCCAAATATATATTTACAACCAAAGGAGAGGAATAACAAATCTCGTAGGCAGGAGAAAATCAGGTACCATTATTTATGTTATTTCCTAAAAAGTAAAAATAAGTGATATTTTCATGCAAAATAGAAATGTTGACATGTCATATATTCATGCAAATGACATGCTGACCCTAAAGCTTTGGAAGTGAAAATTAACATGTATCTAAGCACCAAACTTTCTCTTAAGAAATAATCCAGGTCTCAAAATTAACTAAAAGATAGTGAAGTAAGTGGGCAATGTGAAATCCTGTCCACACAAAGAAAATCTTTGCTCCTTCTGTTGGTATATGTAGAGGTTTGTCATAGGAAAATCAGATTGAGCCGAGAATCACTCTAATGTCGTATACTATGTGAGGTAGTCTACACCAGCACATGGAGTTCATCTGCTACTTATACCTGACTCACCTGCGCACCTGCCAGCTTAACCTGGGCACCTTTTTACTCATATCCATCTTTTGATCTCATAAGTGTTGCAAACACATCTTGCCTGTAAATTGTTAGTTAATTATTCACAAGCCATTAGAACTAATAAAAGAGGTTTGATAAAATGCTATGAGTTTTAAATTGTATGTGTCAGACAAGAGAAGAAATAAAGAGACCTAGAGAAAAGTCTATGAGGAGCTTGTATCTCATCACTTTTAAATGCTATGTAACTTGCAACATGGCAAAGGGGGTTGGTAAGCAAAACGTGAGGAAGAAGTACCCATCACTATCTGTCTGGGGAGCACTTATTTTAAAAAATAAAACTTGAAAAATTATCCACGGTTGGTGGGAACACTCAATTTCTGATACCCCCAATTCACACCTCAGCCAGGAATTCTAAAGGAGGGCAGTTTTGAAAGAGAAATAATCCCCTACCTAAAGAGTGTGAGATTTTTATGTTTATTAAAAGGAACCAAAGGTGAGCAAGTTTGAGAAACCCTGTTCTAGATGAGTTGTTACCTAATCATCTGTTTATCATGGAAAAAAACCCAAAAACAAAAACTAAAACTTTTCTAGACACAGTAGCAGGATTAAATTAGAATCAGGGAATCCAACCACTTGTCTTTTTAAAGGTTGGGCTCATATCTGTGTCTTCTGAATGTACAGGGTAAACATGTCCTATGATACGGAGCCAACAAATCTTTGTTGAATGAATGTTCTTAGTATATCAGAAGCATATGTGTACTGATTAGGCTTTTTCAGAATTCAAGGAGCAGCAACTTGCTCAGTTTACTTTAGTTAAAACGGGTGGGGGTAGACTTGGCAGTGGTGGGTAGGGTGGGCAGAATTCTTGTGCCAGATCAACTCATCAGCATCTGCCAAGATATACTTCACTGCTTGTATCATTCATGTCCTGCTCTGGGGGCTTCTTAATTAGAATCACAAGCTGTCTTAGATAAAAGCATAACTGCCTGGTAGGTGGCAGTGAAATCTTAATCAATCTGTGTAGATATCTGCCTGGGAATATCCTGTGTCAAGGAAATGTGTCCAAAGGTCTTATGCTGACAAAATATGATGGGGTCAAAGTTGCTATATGGGATTAAAGTACATGAGGATGGGAGGGAGCAGCCAAGCAGGTGAGAAAAACAGAGGAAAAGTGTCAAAGGATTTTGGAACTGGCTACTGGAAACTAAGCCCTAACACAGATGCCAAGGAATGGATAGCATAGGCATGGCAGACTTCATAAGCTGGGGTGCAGATAAACTCCGCAGAGAAACACACTTATTTACATGGATTTGCAGGATGTATAGACTGTTCCCTTCGAGCTAATCTTATTTAAATATCTGCTAAACAAATGTGTTTACTAATGTCTGGGATGGGACAATTGGGAGGAGAGAGGCAATTCTAATGGCTTTTTTGACATGGAACTAAAATTCTTGCATGTTGCAACTACCCCCAGAAATTGCATTGTAGCAGCAGCCCAGATAGTTGGTGCCCCAGGTGTGAGGAGGCAAGTTCAGAAGGACTTTCCACTTCCTGAGAAAGTTAGTGAGTTCTGGTATGGAGAACCAACACCCTACCTCAGGTCATTCTCAAAGGGTTCAATGATTTCTTTTAAGAGTTCAGCTCTTGTAAACCTCATTGTATATTGAGAATTATCATTTAAGACAGATAAACATCTCTGTGGTAAAGAAGTGTTCCTGTGAACAAGAGGCAGTGTATTTTCAACAAGTAAATCACAAGCAGTAAATTCGGACGTCAGTCCCTGTTTCTTCCACTGCCTGGGGTGCTGGTATAACTTCTTGTCCCCGCCTTGTGGTTCTTCCAGGGAATATCATATCTCTTTCCCCAGGATTGCTCAATAAAGGGAGACCAAGCCATACTGACAGACTTTCAGGATCTCTCTCCTGACCAGATCATACAGACACTTACCTTCACTCCAGGGTCTTCTAGTAATTGACAGCTCAGAGCCTCAGAAACCTCATCCCTTCTCCTCTATGGGTTTGGGCCAGAGACTTTGGAAATTTTATTCATGAAAGGAGGGATTTCTCTATGCTGATATAAGGCCTTGATCAAGACTCGTCTTGATATCATCTTTAATTTTGAATCAGGAAAAAAAGATTGATTTTTTTTAAGGGTTCACATCATCTTGCCTTTTTCTTTTTTTGAAAACAGCTAAATTAAGATATATTTTTTTCATGATTATGGTTTTATTCACGAATATATAGATTCATACATGCTATGAATATCTTGCATTGCAACTTCTTGGGAGAAATTAGAGAGGACGATATGTTGTAAAAATATTTATACCTTTGTTGTGAACTTCAACTTAAATTGAAGACTGTAGGAGAGGTTATCCTATTAGAATAATTGTTGGATCAGAAAGGGAAATCTTATCATATAAAATATATTTGAGTATACTTTAAAAATTATTTTTTCTTTATTTTTATTTTGGCGATATTGTTATTATTATTATTTTGTGTGTGTGTGTGTGCATTTTAGGACTGATTATAGCACCAGAAGGATGTGCTGCACTTTATTGTGATGGAAAATGTTCTTTCTCAATTAATGCCCATATGAATGCCATTGAGTAGGTCATAATTCAGACTCTGGTATACTTTGTTTTTGTGGGATTGAAAATGGTTTATAATGCAAGCACAATATAAAGCTGTTTTAAGGGAAAGTATTCATTTACAATTTTCAGTGCATTATGGTCTTTTCTCAAACTCCTTTGTTACTCTTTAGAGCTACAGTAACAATTGTGGGTGTTCAGGCTGGTTTAAAGAGTAATCCTTGTAAAAACATACCATTCAGTGGTTTTTATTCACAGAGGTATGCAGCCATTATCACAATTTTAGAACACCTTCATGACCCTTGAAAGAAACCCATACATATTAGCAATAATTCCCCATTCCCTCAACTCCCAAGCCCCTGGCACCCACTAATCTACTTTCTGTCTCTATGGATTTGCCTGTTCTGGACATTTCATAAAAATGAAATCATACTACATGTGGTCTTTTGTGATCGACTTCTTTCATGTAGCATGATTTATTCAAGGTTCATCTATGATGTAATATGGACAAAGTACTTCAATACTTACTATTGTCAGGTAATATTCCATTGTTGCACTTGCTTCAGCAGCACATATACAATAATATTCTACTGTATGGATATACCACATTTATTCATCAATTGATGGACATTGACTATTTTTACTTTTTGGCTATCATGAATCATGCTAGATGTACAATTTTTGTGTAGATGTGTGTTTTTATTTCTCTTGTGTATGTACTTAAGAGTGAAATTGCTAAATCATATAGTTTAACATTTAGAGGATCTAGTTCACTGTTTTCTCAAGTGGCTGGCATCATTTTACATTCTCACTAGCAGTATATGAACGTTCTGATTTCCCTACATCTTTGACAACATTTACTGTTCCATGCCACATTAGTGGGTATGAAAAGGTATCTCACTCTGGTTATCATTTTCATTTCTCTAATGACTAATAACTAATTATGTTGAATATCTTTTCATGGGCTGATTGGCTATTTGTATGCCTTCTTTGGAGAAAAATCTATCCATTTTTTGGTCAATTTTTTACTTGATTATTTATCTCATTATTGATTTGTAAGAGTTCTTTTTATATTCTGGATGCAAGTCCATTATCAAACACAGGATTTTCAAAAGTTTTTACAAAAGGAAGGTGTTCTTTGAAGCACAAGAGTTTTAAATTTTGATGAGGTCCATTTTATCTTTTTGTTTGTTTGTGCTTTTGGTGTTATATGTAAGAAACCATTTCTAACCCAGGAACACAAAAATTTACTCCTATAATTTTTCCTAAAAGTGTTATAGTTTTAGCTCTTATATTTAGGTCTGTGGCCATTCTGAGGTAAATTTTTGTGAGTGGTGTAAGTAGAGGTTCAGCTCTGAACTCACAATTCTATTCCACTAATCTATACATCTATTCTTATGCCCATACCACACTGCCTGGATTACTGTAGCTGTGTACTAAGTTTTGAAATCAGGAAGAATGAATCTTCCAACTTTCCTTTTTTTTTAAAGATTGTCTATTATTATTATTATTATTATTTTTATTTATTTATTTATTTGGTGGCTGGCAAGTATGGGGATATGAAACCTGACTTTGGTGTTACAAGGCTATGCTCTACCCAACTGAAGTAATGGACTAGCCCAAAGTTTGTCTATTCTGTGTCTCTTGCATTTGCATATGAATTTTAGAATCAGCTTGTCATTTTCTGCAAAAAAGCCATGTGGAATTTTGATAGGTATTGCATTGGATCTATAAATTAATTTGAGGATTATTGCCACTTCAACATTATTAAATCTTCTAATGAAAAGGCATGAAATTTCTTTTCATTTTTGTCTTATTTAATGTTTTTCAACACTGTTTAATAGATTTTTGTAAAAGTCTTGCATATGAATTTTGCCTTTCTTTTGTTAAATTTATTTCTAAGTATTTTATTCATTTTGATGCTATGAAATTGTTTCCTTAATTTCCCTTTTGGATTGCTAGTGTAGAGAAATATAATTGATCTTATATTCTGCAGCCTTTCAATCTTCATCTTGTGGGAGGATCTTATACCCTGAACTCACATGTTAGATTTATTGTTTTCAGTGTATCCCTTATATGTTGTACAAGTCCATGTCATATGTAATTAAAGATAACTTTACTTCTTCCTTTTCAATCTAGATGACTTTATTTCTTTTTCCTAATTAATTGCCTTGCCTAGGTCTTCTAGTATAATGTTAAATAGAGATTTCCCTGATCTTAGAGGGAAAATGTTTAGTCTTTTACCATTAAGTATATTAGATGTAGGTTTTTTGGTAAATATGCTGCATCAGGTTAAGGAATTTCCCATCTATTATAGCAATTCTGGATACTGACTTCTCTTCAGGGATTATTGTTACTGTACTGTACTGTTTGGCTGTTTTTTACTTATTTAGTACTTTGCTGCATTAGTACTTACCTAGAACTGGTACTTCTTCTGGATTACCACCATTGTCCTGTATGGATCTTCTGCAGATTCTGGGAGGACAGAATCTAACGGCATCCACCAGCTGCTAAATCTAGCTGGAATTGCTCTTCCAGCCCAGGGAGCTCAGGGAGATGGGAGCCAACCACTCAGCCATGGAGCCTGCCTCTGGAGCAGCTTTTAAACAAGACTTAGCTGTGGGGAATGGTTGCAGTCTCTAAATGGAATGCCACTGCCTCACACTGTTCTTAGTTAATTTTCTTAGATTATGCTGGATAAATGCTTCTCAATTTGTTGTAAGCCTTTTAAGCAATCTCCAGAGACTTTGAAAGTTTATCGGTGCTAATTTTGACCAGCTTAATAGATGCCTCTCCCTGGGAAAGGTTTCCACAAGGCCCTCACAATGCCATTCTGGAAGTCACAACCTTTTTACCCCTTTCTCAGAGTTGTCAATCCTTAGGAGAATTTAGAAGGACAGATTTTGCTAATAAATTAAGAGGAAGGCATTTCTGAAGGTTAATACATACTCTCGCTTCAGATTTATGACTAAGAGAGACTAATCAAGTTTTTTCCTTATTAATGATAATTTTTCCCCATGTGCCTTGGTGTTTCCACCTGTAGATCTGTGCTGGCCAATATGGTAGCCAGTAGTTCAGCAAGTTCAACATAGTGTGTCAGAATTGAGATGTGCAGTAAGCATATATTAGATTTCAAAAAATTAGCATACAAAATATAAAATCTCATTGATGATTTTTATACTGCTTACATGTTAAAATGTAATATTTGTGTATATAGGGTTAAATAAAAATGTATTACTAAATTCATTTCAGTTGTGTCTTTTTACTTTTTTTAAAATGTGGCTACAAGAAAATTTTAAATTACATGTGTGGCTCATACTATATTTCTACTGGACAGTGCTACCCTAAATCACCCCATGAACTCAGCTGGGAAGGAAAGAGGATCAGTCATATATCAATGTTCCTCAGAAGGGACCGTGAGCTTGGCAGGCACACACAATCTAATGAAGTATTTTTCCAGTACACACATCTTCAAAATTTCATGACTCTCAGGTTATATTTCACAACAGTAAGAGGTTGGATATGGAATAGCAGAAAATGTATAGACCCAGCAAATAGTCCATTTGGCTCTACAATAACATTTATAATTTGTATTAATTTTTTCATTTACAAATATTTTCATATGTTATTGTATCTCATTTTCCCCCAAATTTTCTCGGATATAGTCAGGAATTTTGAGTAATTTTGTAATTATTTTTAGGACATTTTGAGGTGGAAGATTTCTAAGGTTAATTAGAACAAATACAGTAAAATGCCATTCTTTTTTTAGTGTTGTTATAATTTGATTTGATTCAATACATGTATTTGGACAACTACTAATTTAAAGGACTGTACTACTACAAAGCATTCAAAAAAATCTTTGGTAATACTTGCTCTACCAGGGAAAATAAGATAAATACACAAAAGGTTATATTCTAATTTTGGGTTAAGTTGATTTAAGGGGAGAATTACTTTCGAATAGGAGAAATCAAAGAATCATAATGAGGTTAATTATTATTTACAAAACTGGTATCTTTATTGTTATCTGTTTGATTTCTTTGTTCCTGGTTACTGTGGTCATTCCAGGTAAAATAAAGCATCTCCTTTCTCTACCCTACTTAAGGAAGAATGACTAATCTAAAAAGAAACCGTGGAGGTGTGTAAAATTTAGATTACAAAGACTTTTACTAGAACAATGTTTATTATGTATTAGCAATAATTTAATGTCTCTTGATAGGAAATTAAATACATGATTTGACATTCGCGTGAAGAATACTATGATTATAGTTATTTTTACAATATTGTTTAATAACCCAGAAAACATTCATGAGATATTGTTAAGCAATACAGATGGTTTAAATAGTAAACAATAACATTAAACTTTGTATATTTGTGTAGACTTATAACCACTATATTCCTCTCTCTATCTCTTAATATATATCTTCTATACACACTGATATCTATATTCAGATGTGTATGTGCATTTTATATAGCTGCATTTCTACAAAGAGGTATGATTTTTAAAAAGTAACAAAATGTTAGCAGAGTTTGGAAGGATTTTTGTTGATCTTGATTTTCCTTTCTTATTTCCAATATTCTTCAATGGAAATATTTTATTTTGTACATGAAAAAAAGATTATTTAAAATAAAGTTTTATAAAGGACTTTGTATTTTAGATTAATTTAAAAGGGCAATAGAAATATAAATTGCTCAAAGTTCTATTAGTGCTAATATCTATGAATATACTATCCATTACATTATTTTCTCTATTATCCAACGGTGAAATTTATCCTTTAGTTGCTAAGGTTTCCTAGAACATGAGGACAATTTACTCTGTGTTAACACAAGGTAGCTAATAAAAGAAGTAAAAGAGAACTTTTCTTTCTAGGCGCAATGAAGACAAACAGCTAATATCTCTCTAGATTTTAAGAGAAGAGTAGAACTTTAGGAATTAAAGGCCACATGTTTCAACTACAGCTGACCTGTCCTTATGTTTTGCAACAGAGTGAAGAAATTATTTTCTAAAGGAAAGTCGTTTTAAAAGATTTTAAATATTCTTACTTTCTCATTATTTTGAAGTCGCTAGAAGATGCTATAGCACAATAAACTAACATTATTTTAAATACTAACGAAGATCCTTCAAGTAAAATAAATATGAAAATTTCCTATTGATCTTCATGTTTCAGGATACAACCTAATTATAATCTGGTACAGAGATGGGTAAATCTGAAGATTGCAAATCAAAATATTACAGTAGAAAACAATACCAGTAGCAAAAAGAAACATTTCTTTAACCTTTAAATGTGACATACAATGTATCTTCTAATGTTTCAAACCAGTAGTGTTACCTTGGGAAATGCACAGATCCTTTACAGATTTTAGCTTTCTTTTCTATAAAACACAGAAGTACATGATGTTTAAGTTTCCATATAGTTTTCAAATCAAATGATTCTTCATCATATTAGTCACTTGTGTTTTAGCATGAAAGATTTTACTAAGAACAAGTTTCGTTGAGATGTTAACTAATGTTTGTTTAATACCACAATGTCATGATACACACAATGATCAATTTAATCTTCTCAACAAATCTGTCAGAGGGGTAAGATCATCTTTATTTTCCGGATACTTCAGACAGAGAGGTCAAATTGTTGCCCATGGTAATACAACTAGTTGATGGGATCTCTGGTATTCAAAACCAGGACTACTCTTATTTCCAGACCTGAGTTCCTGTTTTGTACATAGCCTTTCTTGCAGGCACTGAGGCTTAGATAACAGAGGCTTTGGGGCACTAAAAGTTAAGCATCAGTAAAGGAGAAAAAGAACAAAATTGGCAACTTAAGGGAAAAATGAGAATACATTTTAATTCCTTTGAATTGTCATTCTTTCCTTGGCCACTTTAACTCTAGTTAATTAACAACTTATAGGCAAATGGGTGGTTAAATGTTATACTATTATGTTTTTTGTAATAAGAATAATAAGCTAATTACTTGTGTTGCATTGAATTGTACCCCAGAGGAATAACCTCTTAAGAAAAACAGAATTTGTACCTAAGCCTGTGTAAGTGAGGATTTCTGCAGCATATCTTTTAAGTATGAGTCTTATTGCTGCAGTGGTCATGTACATTTTCATGTGTATAGTAAAGGGTTTAATACTTATACGTTTGAAATTAAAAATGAAAGTTTATATAGAAAATAATAAGTAGCAATTTGAAGAAAAGTTTTCTATTTCATCAACCTTCTTAATCTTTGAATAAAAAACCAGGAATAATTGACATAAAGGCAAGCTTTATGCAAATATAATCATAAACACAATAACAATAAACATAAATATATATATATTATAGACAGATCAATATAGAGAAATGTGTACATGTGTTTGTGTATTTCCATTCAATTGCATCCATACTGTAGTAGAAATGTAGCTAAAGTAGAAGCAAAGTAAAGGCATTCAATATGAATTTATTGCAGTTAATCATCTGTGATGAAATTCTCATAGATTCTTTTAAAATTTTTTATAAATGAGGAAAATGAAATACTACAATTAAAAACACAGCATATTTGTAAACTGTCCTTTTAAATAAACTGCGCTTCTAAGCTTCCATCTGCTAACGTGCTGAATGACATACAGCATTTGCTTTGATGGCTGCACTTCTGGTCTGTCTTCATTGTCTGAATTAGCCCCTTTACTACAGAGGCCCAGATAACATGCTCCTATGCTCCGTCAGCTTGTTCTGCAATAAATCATCAGAGGCAAGGACATTTGTTTACACCTATTTAAAAGGATCTCCTGGGAAAATCCTTGAGAAGAGAAAATAGTGTCAAACTAACTTTTGTAACTTTGTCTCTTACTTCTATACCCTTTTATCTTTTGGTCTTTCAATGGTGTATTATTTGTTTTTGAATACTGTGAGCAAGGACCCTAGATCTTAACTCCTGTAAGATTAGCTAGGACAAAAAGCAGTTAGTGACTAAATATTTTATGATGTGATAGCTTTCTTTGCTCAGAAATATTGTCCTATCCACAAAATAAAAGCTGAAGGATGTTAGTTCTAACTATTCTTTCCTTTACTCATGAAAAGATTATTCCAATCACTATTACACAGAAAAGCTACATCCCTATATGTGATAAATAAATTGGAATTTTATACACATGCATAACTTTGTAATGAAAATCAAAGTTAATACATTAATTTTTAAAGTGCCTGCTACATATTAAAAAATAGTAGGCTGTATAAGAGATCAAGTAAACAAATGTTCTGTATCACTACATCAATAATGTTTTCTACTTTACCTAGAAATCTAGAATTTTAGAAATATAGAAGGAAATTTCTATAGAAGGAATTGTCTATTTCAACCACATTGTTTTTCAAATGAATAATTGAAATCCAAAGAGTTACAGAACTTGCTGAGGGCCATATAGAAAATTAGCACTAAACTCTTTGAAGCTGTGTTTGTTCTGTTTTCTCCAGCATTTCTGGATGCTTGTGAATCAATGATTAAGCCAAGTATCCCATCAGATGGCCACACTAGGACATCTGGCATATGGAATCTCTTCAGGATGCTGAGTCTTATTACCAGAGCTAAATTTGAGATGAAAGACAAATTAAAAGAAATATTTGAAACACTAGATGAGGGAAAAAAAAAAAAAAAACAGAGAAAATTTAAAAATACCTGCAAAACTTACAAATAATCCAATCTAATCAACTGACAAATCAAGGATTTTCTGAGATTGTGGTGCAGTAGAAAGAAAGATTTTGAAGCCTGCTCTGTTTTAGAATGGTTGTTTTGTCACCTGCTAGCAATGTGAAGTTAAGGAAGTGATTTTGCCACTCACAAATACCCACTTGGTGAGATACTGAGCAACACGCTGCTTGTTCATTGATATTGGTTCTTTCTCCACTTGGGCTGTGCTCTCTCATGGTACAATCACACAGATGTGGCACTCTGAATATGCCAGTCAAGGAGACCTTCAAGCAGGACTTGGAGGTTGAGGTTTACAATGCATCATAGTACAGACCAACTAACATTTGAACACTGCGTCAGGGCTAACATCCTTTTATACTCAATAAAAGAAAGATCACTCTCTAAGTCCCAATATTTTTAAAATAAAATTTCGGTTAATAAGCCTGTAGCTGAGATGAAGCTAAGCAGAAGATAAAACACGCAACAGGCAGGAGTGGGTCTTCCCTGCCCATTCCTTAGTCAAATGCTTCTCTTCCCTTTACCCTTCATAAACTCTACTTATTCACTCTCCAACCTTCTTCTTTACATTCTCTTTCCCTATCAAAAGCTTATTCACAGGCAGAATCCATAACTAAATATTCTGGTCTTGTTTCATCCTGAGAACAGGTGCATTTTAACAGAAGGCTCCATGGGAAAAGAACAAGCATGAACCATTAAGGCTGATCATGGGCCAGGTGGGTTCCTCGTATGTGTTGCATTACAGAATCCTCCAAGGAACATTGTGAGTCAGATGCAGTTATCTCATTTTTTACAGATAAGAAAACAAAAAGGAAATAGGAACTATAGCAAGAAAATGTGTGGGGTGTGAGAATGTGTATGTGGCAGGCAGGGAAAGGAGCAGGAATGTGGGTGAAAGAGCAAATCGTATTGACTTTGCTAATTGAACTCTGGAACTCTTTGACCACAATTATGAACTCAGTCTTTCTTTAACACACTATACTGCTCACAGCATTTGTCTTGCAACCAGGCTTCTTTTTTTTCTTCCCATGCTGGTAGCCTTGTCTGGGTGATTTCAGGAAAATCAAGAGACCTTTGTTTTCTTCTTAGATTCTTCATTTCTTCTAGTCCAGTGTTTTTCCAAGGTGGGTATCAAAACTCATAAAAGTAGGAATTTACTCATCAAATTACTGGAGTTATTTCTATGGGTCAATGCCATTTCTTCTGTTTCCAACCAGGTTGATCCTTAAATATTCACTATTTTTCTGTTTTTGAATTCTTTGGTGTTTCAAATTCCTGTGTCCCCTTCTCTTTCACTCTGCTCTTTGATGTAGAGAAAGTAAACTTTATGGGAAGGTGGGATGCGTGATGTTCACACAAGCTTTTTGGTAAAGAATATTCAAATGTGACAATTGACAAGTGTAGGGGTGAGAGATTTTGACTCAGATGTTTGCAAATTTATCCAAATACATCATTCTTACCCTACCCTCTTCCAAATAAGTTATTGTTGCTACTGTGAATTATAATTGCTACTACAATTATATAGTGATAAAATTATTGTTTCTTCTGCACATGGAGACAGGGGATAATTTAAGAACTGTATTTGATTAGATCTCCATTTGTGAAATAATGATAATATAACAGTAATTCAGTCATTGTGTAATTTTCATAAAGGGAAAGAAAGCAGACTTTCAACCTGAGAAATATGTTTTATCTATATTTTAATCAAAATGATTTATTTGCAAGAATCTGTATTTAAAGAAAAACTCGGTATACCCAAAGTCATACCTAACATAAAGAGTTATTATTTCTGAATTTTCATATAACCCATGTAGTTGTATATGACACCAAAGTTTGTGACCGAAAGACAAACTGATATCATAGTCTGCTCAGTGAATTTCTCACTGAATAACAGAACTCTAGATTAAATTTATTCACTCAAGAAAAAATGACTTTTATTGTACCTGAAGGGTTCTTATGATAGAAACACTATTTTAAGTGATTGAAAACAATTAGCAATGAACTAAGTTTGTCCTTTTCAAAGCATTATTATTTAGCACTTCAAAAAATCTAAGTGTTTTGGAGGAATTAACTTATTAACTTCTGTCCTTTAATGAGATGAGAACACTGTAGACATTATTTTATTGATAAGATGTTACTGAATAAATAAAGGATAAAAAGGCAAATCTAGGATTTGAAACATAATTTTTTGCCACAACTTTTTTCTTTCCTTTTTTTATTCTTTCTTTCTTTCCATTTTTTAAATGCCATCTTGTGTCTTAGGGCAGAAGAAATGTTTTATAACCCTTGCTTGCACAGAAGACAAAAAGAAATTTCATGATTCCCTGATTGTTATAAAAGTTGTGTTTTCTCATGAGTATACTAATTATCCTGATTTGGTCACCACATAATGTACATAGGCATTGATACTTAAATCTGTACCCCACAAATATATATATATATATATATATATATATAATCAATTATGTTTCATTAAAAAAACTGTTAAAATAAATAAAAGCTGTGTTTTCTTTCTCACTTTTGGTGGCTGGTTTATTTGGGGGGCTGAAGTGTTCGAATGGATTTGAACATGTAGGACGGTAATGACTAGAATTGAAAGAAAGAGTCTGTGTTTACATTTCTCCTTTTCATTGTTTTTACACTAATGAACAATTTAATAATTATACAAATTACACAGTCAATTGTATTTGTTTTCTAGATTCTAGTTTTGAGACTTAAATAAGCTCTGAATGACTTTTATGCTAACCTGTGATTCTTCACTGTTTTTCCAAAACTTTTCACCAAGAATGTGTACAATTTATTTCCAAGCAATTATACCCATTCATCTAATTCTACTATGATTGGTTGTATGACAGACAAATTCCATAATATTTCTAAACCTAGTTTCCTCATTGGTAAATGGAAATTATAATGTTAATGGAGTGATTAAATAAAATTATGAATAAAGGCATTTGTCATAGTGTCTACAAAGGAAAAACCATGTAAATGTTAACTATAATTCTTAACTGACTCTTCCTCAATAAATGAAAAATACTGGACTAAATTTTACGATTACTTAACTTATATAAAAATAAATGGCCTTCTTTACATTATCCCAGCATGAAATGTGACTATATGGAGGTGAGTGATATTTTTAAATATGTACATTGACTTGTACGTTATCTGGTATCTTGGAAAGTACACATATATCTAACAATTTAACCATTGCTGAAAACCTTCTTAGACCTTACTAATGGAAAACTCTCCAGAAGTAAATTATGAACCATATTAAAAAAATCAGTATCATTTTTTTATTTGACTAAAAATAAAGTCCATTCTTGAAGGACGATTGATGTCAAATACGATACTCTATCTCATTTGAAAGAGCTTTGTAAATGACAAAACACTATACAAATATAAAACGTCACAGAGCAGAGTATTAGAGCATAAATATTCTCACTGATAATATTAAAAATTATGCTTCAGGCTCTTAAAGAAATTCTGAAAACCTCCCAGTGTTTAGAGCTCTAGCAGCATCACTATGATAGATAGATAGTCTCCAAAGTACCAAGACAACACCCATTTGAACATGTAAAACTCAGTTGACAAAAATATTCATTTATTCTATTGACTTTGTTACTATTCTGCTTTTACCCATTTCTTGTCATATCTAAAATTATTTTTCACCAACTAATTTTTTAAGGATATATCTTAGACTGTCAAACCATGCTCTTCAATTTGTCTTTAAAATTAAATTTCCCTAAACTTGGGTCAGAAATTTTGCCACAGCAAATCAACCATGACTCAGGCTGCAGTGCAGCAAATGGGTGAATTACTATTACTTTTTGTCGAGACTGACTTAAATAAAGAGCTGAGGTTGAGGTGAAAATTATTAAAAATAGGTTTAAGTTTGTAATTTGTGGAGTGTGATGAGGTGAGTGCAAAGAGGTTATAAACCATGTGGATCAAGGAATATATTAAGGTATGGAGTGGAAGCATAGGAAAATGACATTCAGAATTGGCAGGTAGAAAAGCAATTACAGTTTTGAGGCATGTTTGAACAGACAATAAAATTTGATTAGGTAGTTTAAAAATTTTGTGATTTAAGCTGATCATCCTCAGATCACTTAGCTAATTGAGAAGTTAAGAGAGAACAAAGTTTGATCACATATTGTTTTTATTTGGATAAATTGATTTTATCTTACTAATATCTGCATTGACTGAGTTCTCTTCAACTTTGTCAGAAATCATTTCAAATTCTTTTTTTAAAAAATTTATTTTAGAAGTTCAGCACTTCCCTTATATATTCTGTGACTTTGTATTAATTATATTTTCTGGGTATGAACTGGATGTGATACGTCTTAATAAAAGCTGGCTTATCTCTTCCTTCTCAAGTACAGCCATAGGTGTAACCTATCAGTGTCTACTAAGGCACCTTATCACAAACGAGAAATCAGGGACCGTAGATTAGCTGCTCTGCTAATGTGCTGATAGGAAAAGAGCTAAAGCATTTCATGCCACATGTTCCGTAGTATCACATGTCTGCAGATATTCATAGGAACCTTAGAAATGCATAGGTTGCCAATTATTAACAATTGTTAATTGTTAAAAAAAGGAGCATATAATTTTGAAAATGGGTGAATATATCATTTTGCCAGAAGAAAATGACCAATATTCTTAACATTTTTCCACCAAATAATTAACAGCTTTATTGACGATATTCCTAAAGCAGCTTTGTGCTTTGCAGCACAACTAAATCCATTAGGCAAAGAGAGAGGAGGAGACAGAGCCACAATACCAAAGACGCATTTTGAATATAATGGAATACAAATCAGGTGCTACTAAGATACTCAGCTTTAAGGTCTGTCAGTAGCTAAATTACAGCGAATAAAAATTATTAGTCTTTTTCAATGAAACTATGTGAAATGCTCTTCAGCAATCTACTCCATAACTTACAGACTTTGAGTAATTTTCTTCTATAGCTTGCAAAACTGGAAAAATCTCTTGAAAATGCATGCATACTACTTGCCATTGTGTGATTTGATTTATTTAATGGATTTCTAATTCCAGTATTTTAAGTGATATTATGTACTGTTTTCATTGTCTGGCAAATACACCTTCAAATAAAAACTTTTTAATTTTGTAAGGAAGGGGTTTGGAGTTGAGAAGAATAAAATTACAGATACACTAAGTCCTTATTCAAAGTCACTTCTGTGCTCTTCACATTTTCAGATTTAATATGTTAGAATTTAAGAAGGTTTAAGTTAGAGTCAAAGAAGACATATTTTAAAAGAGTCTATCATTTAAACATTGATTTTTTAAGATACTTTGTGAACTTGGCTTCTAGAACTTAATGCGACATACCTTTTCATAAATATAATTGTTACATTCGAAAAGATCTTATTCCAGACATATGAATACAGGGGAGAAATCAAGACTCCTGTGAGCTATACCAGGACAGGAGAGTCCCATTACCAAACCCCTGGAAGTGATGTCACTACACCCATCAGAGCGAGCGTCAGAGATGCGGTCGCTGCTGCACGTCCTGCTCCAGCTGAGTCTACCATACCGCCACCGTGTGTTTGATGGGTTTGCTTCACATCACTGAAGTTCATGTCATCTGGCATCCCTGAAGAGGCAAATAAGAAAGCAAACAATGATGCATGACCACCTCACCATGATACGTTTAGAACAGCTCTTCAACCCCAAGT
The DNA here is from genome assembly GCF_027409185.1 of Cynocephalus volans. NCBI lineage: Eukaryota > Metazoa > Chordata > Mammalia > Dermoptera > Cynocephalidae > Cynocephalus > Cynocephalus volans. The sequence goes on from NC_084466.1 coordinate 19,657,666, forward strand.
GTGCACACATTTGTTTATTCTCTGTGCTCACCTAACTCTAAAAGATGAATGTGACACAGGTACTTCTGCACCTGGTATGAGAATCCTCAGCAATGTTACAATTGCAAAGTGCAAAGTTTCCCAGCCTTTTAAAGTGTTTGGAATATTTTACTAATGCCATTGATTAGTTAGAAAGTTAAGACATTTAATTAATTTAAATACCCTGAGGTATGGCATTATTGCTTGTCCCAGAGCTACTGCAGTAACTGTGAAAATTTTGTTGTGGAAATAAAACCAGGTAAGGGGAAATAATTGAATAGAACATTTTCAAAAAGTAGAATTTCTACTGAGTACATTTTGTATTAGAATAAAATAGGCATAGCTTCTTTTTAAAAATTTATTTTTATTTTTAATTGACAAATTATAATTACCTATTTATGGGATACAATGTGATGTGTGTGTATATATATATATATACACACACACATTGCATATATATATATGCAATGAGGAATGTTAAATCAGGCTAGTTAACATATCCATCACCCCACATATTTATATTTTGTGATGAGAACATTTGAAATTTACTTTTTTGGCAATTTTGAAATATACAGTACCTTATTATTAAAGTCACCATGTTGTGCAATAGATCTTCTGTCTAACTGAACCTTTATACCTTTTGACCCCACTGTTCCTCCTCACCCCAGACTCTGCTAACCACCACTCTACACTCTACTTTTATGAGGTGACTGTTTTAGATTCCACAAATAAGTGAGATTAGGCATAGGATCTTTATTAGAAATATATCAAAGTATAATAACAACAAATGTTAAATTATATCCTTTATACACACAAACAGCTGTGGGGATGGGGGTGTAGACATCTGTAGATAGATCAAAGAGTTTGTTAACAGGGTGAATTGGAGATTGAAGTTAGGGATGAGATGTTTGAGTTAAAAAAAAAAAAAGGCAGGCAAAGTCACAGACCAGGTTCCAGTCACATCCTGGTTATTACTTCTGTGTTATGAAACCTGACAGGCTGAGAAAGAGAGCAGCCCTTAATTACTTGAGATGAAATAATTGTTTTCTTAAAGAATTTTACCTTAGTATGATATACTAAGGGAATCACTGATTGATCACTTATTATCTGGTGCCACCAATGTTCTCAGATTGTGTGACTATCTGAATTATCTCAGGCATGCCACCATCAGTCACAATTAACAGGTTTAAATTCAACATTAGTGTAGCCACAGATATTGGCATTTTAATTATATTGAGTCTTAAAAAAAAGCTTCATGTAAGAAAAGTCAATATTTATGTAATTACGTCAATATATATGTATATATATATACATAATTCAGAAGGTAAGCTCTATTGCATTCAGGGATGAGAGCATTAAAATGAAGCAAAGCTCTACTGATCTGACATATTGATTTTACAGTCTGAACTCTTGCATTATTATTCATTGTTTGGGTACTTGTTTTGCCCTTCTGTGTCATTAGGCAAGATGAATAAACTAGTGATTCATTTTTTTGATAGGGACTGAAGTGGCGTATGAATATTTTAGTCATGGTTTTATACTTCTTGTTAAGCTGGAGTTTAACAAGAAACTGTGAGGACTCTAGGCAATTAAAAAACTTTTTGCCAGATAACTACATAAATTTGAGCTTTAAGGGATTTACTTTACCTATTAAACTTTATAAATTGGATGTCTGGATTGGATCATGAATTAACTTTTTCTTATGCCTTTCTAAACTGATATTTCATTCATTCATTTGTTCATTCATTCATGAGCCGGACACTGGTCTAGTTGCAGGGCAGATCAAAGTGAGTAAAAATATGTAAGTATGAAGACATTAAATCTTATGCCTGCAAGTCGACAATGCCAAGACAGCTATATTGCCTTCAATCAGATGCCACTTTAACATCCATGATAGAAATGTTACTAATAAATGCAACAGTTCTGAAGTTTATGGCCCTTTAGTAAGAAGTATACAAAAATAATTCAAGATCCTATCAAGAGCTCGGCAGTCGTAGCTGAAGTTACGGATAAAATCACAACTTAGACTTGACATCTGTAAAGAAATGCTAGCATGCCAAAAAGGCCAGCTCCATGATTATTTGATACAATGATTGTTTTCTTAAGGCAGTTTAGTTAACTAAGTTTTTAAATTTTACCAAAGCTTAACTAAAGACCCATAAAAGAAAAATTAGTTTGGGGATTTATTATGTTAATACATTAAACAAAAATCACGTAATTTTTGAACAATCTTTTTTATGCATCATAGCAACACACAAAGATACTAATTCATAATTCTGACCTTGATGACTTATGGTCTGGTGGAGGAAGAAAAGCAGTTGTGTCATTAAATGTAATAATAAAACTTAGGTGCATGCCTGAAGGTTGGTGCTGTGACGTACGTAAAAGGGATGTAACTTGGTCAGGGAAGGCTCCGCTAAGCAAGAAGTGATGTGCACTAACCTACTCGGTAACATCTACAGAGCACTTGCTATGCTGTCAGGTACCGTGCCAAGCACTTCACGAATATTAAATCATTTAATTTTCACAACAATCACATATAATAGATTATTGTGCCTATTTTTATAGATGAGGAAACTGAGGCGCTAGGAGGTTGGTTAAGTCAAACATGGGCAGCGGAGCCAGGCTTCGAATTCAGAAGTCTTCACACTCTAGGTTCTGATCACCTGCTGCACTGACTGCACACACTTTGCTGGGCACCAAAAATGAATATTTAAGTTGAGTACAAAGAAGATCAATTATGTTACCCATGAAGTGCATTCGGGGATTTGTTTTCTCCTTCCTTGACATCTGGATAGCTGATTAGGTGCTAATTTTGCAGATTAATCTAGCAACTGGAAGTATTCACAGGTAGAATACATGTGGGCTAGTAAATGATGATGCATGAGTAGGGCTTGATGAATCTGAGAGCACTGCAGCCGCTTCTCCTCACGGGTATACTTGCTTCTTCCCTAAGGCGGGGAATGTGGGTATCTTTCTGTCTACCTCTATTTCATCGATCTACATATTTTTAAAATTCTCTTAGTTTCACTGAGCAGAGAAGACAATGTTTAAAGATAATTTGTTCTATTCTTTCTGTTTGTTTTTGTTTTTGCAGCTGGTCTAATCTTAATGAAGAAAATTGTATGTGCAAGACTTTATTCATTGTTAATTTGCTCACCCATTCACAAAGTCTATTCACTGCTAGCTCTGTGTCAGGTACTGTGCTGCAGAGTGAATATGCAGAATGCGCTCTTTTTCTTCATACTTACATGAGCCTTAATAAAAGAAAAAAGCCACCGGGTGTCTTTTTCACCATTCCAGTGGGGAAAGTATAGGGCTGATTTAAATGTTGGGAGAAGGACTATAGATCATTATTTGAATCCGACACTCAGTTAACCATGGAGTCAAAATATTTGTAGAAATAATTTGTTTACATGGTAGCCATAGTCGTGGCACCTCACAAACTGTCTATTACAAAGAATGCTTTTAATGAATATTGTTGAATGGATACATTGAAAAATGACTCTCATTCTCACAACAATAGCATGAGTTTAGTAGAATTATTGTTCCCCAGTCTAAAGATTAGGAACAGGTGCAGAAGATATAATTTACTCAAGGTAACATGGCTGTGGCTGAATCCCAATTGTGTCTCATTCAAATGTGGTTCTCATTGACTCTGCACCTGGCTGTTTGCCACTCCACATTCAAAGCCTTGAACTTGCCGTTCAATTCTGGCTTTGCTGCAGTCTGGCTGGATGACTTTAGCTGTGACCCCCATTTTATGGAACTTTAAAAGGAGAATATTTTCAGTGAGAGAGGAAGGATAGTCAAAATATCTTGCTGGCTAAATGATTAAATTGATATTTGGAAAATAAGCTAGATTTTTATCCCACAGCATTATCTAAAGTAAACATCTGTGGGACCAAAGACTTTAGTATAAGTAATAGGGAAATAAACAAAATGCATAGGTTGATATTTTTATTTATATATAGATGTTGAAAAACCTATAGTTTTTAAGGAAGAATCTATAAAAGAAATTAATAGTTTTTACTTCATAAAAAAGAAACTTTTGTACAAAACAAGGCACCATAGTAAAAGTAAGGTAACATATAGCAAAGAGGAGAAAATATTGCATCATATACTGTAGCAAAGCAGCAGAGGGATAATGTCTTTAACACAGAAAGAGTTCTTACAATCCATATGAAAATCACAAATGTTTCCATAAAAAAATGCTAAAAAAAGGTAAATGGATATTTAAAACAATTAATTATAAGAACAAATTAAAAAGAAGGCAAATAAATGTAATCTTAAACACAATGAGGGAAACAGAAGGCAAATAAATGTAATCTTACACACAGTGAGGTATCAATTATCTACTGTTCATTTGACAAAAGCAGGGTAGAGAGAATATAATCAGTACTGGCAATGATCTAACCCTTTTCTAGGGAAATTTGCCAAAATGTACCCAAAGTGTTTAAAATGTATGTTTACTTAGACCCAATAATTCCACTGTTACGAAGCAGTTCTGTGTGAATAATTAAGAAAATGTGCACATATTTATTCACAAAATGCTAATCTGTGCATTAGTGAAAAATTATAAGCCAATTAGGTGTAAATTAGTGGGAAATTGGGTTAAGAAAATTAATATTTATTCAATTATTAAAAACTATTCAAAAAGTAGATATTTATTGATACAGAAAAATGTATTTTGAAAGAATCAAATATATATGAAATTTATGATTTTATAACGTTATAAGCTTATAAGTATATAATCTACATATATGCTTTCATGATCTTTCAGATTCTTTTAATTCTAATAGTCTATGGCTATGTTTCCTTGAGAGTAGGGGCTCCTTCACTAATTTCTGTTTTGACCTCGTAAGCATTTAGTCATAATTAGGTGAACGAATAAGTTGATGAATTTAATCATGAACAGAGAATTATAAAATTATAAAAATGTGTTTCTCCAATTCAGTTTCTTTTAATGTAAAGACAAAAATTACATTGCAGCGACTCAGAATGCAAAATAAAAAAAAAAAAAACTAGAATTAGGTGTTAACTTAGAATTTTACCTCTAACAAGAAAAGTGGTGGATGTAAAGACAAAGAGCAATTAAGAGGAAGTTGACTTGACAAGTATTTTGTGAATAAAGTTGCTATGGATCTTGTTATGTTAAAATCTAAACTATTAACTTTGGTCACTACTTACTGAGCTAATGATTGTCATTTATAAAAAAAAAAATCTGCCATGTATATATGGGCTGGACATTAGGGAGTCTAACAAATCTGAAATGGTGTTCAGGGTCTACCTGAAAAAATGCTGAGGTCCGATTTTTTCCTGGGGGCTTCTATATAATCCACTAACCAAAACAGAGTGACTGTAGGGTTGAAGAGACAAGGTCTAGCCGTGGTGCGTTGCACTTGCAGAGGGAGAGAACATACCTTGGGTTACAAAGTGGAGTGGGGGGGATGGGGGAAGGGGAGGGAGGTTGGGGATAATTGGGCGGGGGACACAGGGTACAAATGCAATTTGTGGTAATGGGTATGCTGCCAGTATGAATCTGGCCTTCACATCTTGAGAACAAGGGGTGACAGTCAGCTTTGTATCTCATGAATATTCATAACTGATAAAAAAAAAGACAAGTTCTCTGGGAATCCTATAGTCTCAAGAACACCCATTATCGAAGATTTTCTACTTGACTTTTAGAGAGTCTGACTAAACAATGGGCTGTCCTCATGGAAGCCTCTTCCACTCTCTGTGGGGCAGGGGTGTGAGATTTAATTATAGTTCCTTTGGTAGCCTCTTCATGTTTTATATGAATCAGTAGCCTTCCTTTTTTTGACAAATCATGTAAGAATAAGGAAGTAATCCCAATTGTTAATAAATTAAAAATGGATTAAAAATTAAGGGAGAGTCTGAATATAAACCAAAACTTACCTTAAAATAGTATGACTTATTGTGATATTGCAGCTCTGAGGAATGTCGAGCATCACTATCACTTATTTGTTACTGCATTAGATAAATTATTGGTGGTTCTCTAATAATTAATGGTAAATAGATGTTTTTTCCTGTATAGAAGTTTATAAATGGAGGGAATATGGTTTGGATCTTTTGCCAGTTTCTCATGCTATACTTTATTCTATAATAATAATCTACTTCTTTTCCTTAAGTTTGCTTTATTGACTTTTGAATACTTTGGCAAAAAAAGCAGGCACACATCTGTTTTTGAATTTGCCAAGTAATTTTAAGTAATTTTATGATAATACTGCTGTTGGGTTTTTCTTTTACCATTACTGTGAAATTTCTTCTACAACTAATGTTCAAATAGAAACTTTAAAGGGTCATTTTTTGCATAATTGGCAATTAAAACCAAATATTATAAGTATATCTATTAAATATAGTCTATTCCTTAGTAATATGTTAGTGCTTAGTTATAAGAATTTACAGGTAATATGGAATAATTCTTATTCATGGTTTTGAAAATTATTTTTAAGAAGTATGAGGCTGATAAAATACTGCTAGTTATGTTAATGATATCAGAAAATGTTATATCTTGTTGAGATTAGTGATAATATGGACTTAAAACACTATTACAAGTTAAGATAATTTAAAAAATCTATATCCAGACACATGGTAGATCTATGGCACCACAGTCAAAGAGAAACTTTTTAACATGACCAGGGGAAAAACAGATTGCCTTTAACAGAACAAAATACTAGATTAATTTTAAAAAGCAGTAATAGAGGCTAAATAAGCAGAATAATATATTGCAAGCACAAAAGAAGATAAAAGTGCAATCCTATACAGACTTAAATTATGTAGAAAAATTAGATTCTTTTCAACAAAACGTTAGTGTTTTACTACTCTGCAATGAATTCTGAAAGAATTATTAAAGAATATACTTAAAAATGCAAGAAACAACCCAAAATGAAAAAGTGGGATGAAAGTTTGATAGTGATCAAAGTAACTAACATCTAAATAACTGTATATGAGGGTCAGTTGAAAAAATAATAACAATAGTTAATTTGGGGGTTAAAACAAGGTGTAATTATATCACTTGAAAATAATTGTTAGAATATTCCAACATATCTGTATGGTTTGGGAAGAAGAGAGAAATCTTAACTAACTTTAGGTTTTGTCAGTACCACTATATACTTTAAGAACAAGAACATTTTTAAGAATTCAAGACTGGGCACTTAAAAAATTAATATGAAATATACACAGTAATACACTGAGGAAAAAGAGATTTAATAAAATACAATAGAAGTCAAGAAGGAACAAACAAACAAACAAGAGCCTGATATACTGAAAGCACAAAATTAGATGTTAAAACCATATACTGATAATTTAGTAATTTCTAAATGGAATAAATAAAATTAAATTAGGAAACAGACTCTGGGTTTGGATTAAAAAGAGAAATCTAGCAGAATGGCAAAATATAATGATACCGAAAGGGTGAGAGTTGAGGCTTGGAAAAAGGTATTCCAGGCAAATAATAAACAAAAGACAGCTGAGAGCATTACATTAATAAAAGATAAAACGGTTTTAAGCACTAAAAAGGATAAAGAAGTTTATCACATAATAACAACTCAATCCATAGACATAACAATTGTGAGCCTAAGTGACCTTTAACATGTTCTCAAAATAAACACCCCCACAGTCAGTGTGGGGATTTTAACACCACTGTCTCAGTGATTGATAGTTCAAGCAGATGACAATTAGTGAGGAAATGGATGACTTGGTAACCAGAATCGTTGGGAGAAAGGAAAGAACTCCACTGCCTTCCCACCGTGGTTCTAGTAGAGGACAGATTGCTGTGGTTAGTTAAGTCTGGGAGAAAGAGTCAAGCACATGGAGCTTTTGGGTCTCCATTCTCTTTTGGATTTACCTGCCCACGATGAAGGTTCATTCTACCCTGCTGTTTACCATGGATTAAACTGAAGAAGACTCTGTTCCTGTCAGGGCAACTTGTATTTTTTATTTTTTAGTTATCCTTGTGATGATAATTTCAAGATGAAATATTAGACATCATATGTAAGCACATTCTCCAGTTCAGCTTTTAACAGTAAAACAGCTGATACTTTTATTTTTATCTGTCTGACAGTTGTGCTAATATTTCAATTGGTTCTAACTTCAGAAGAAGAAAGGAACGTTACTTATTGCACCTGCTCCAAATACAAACTTTAACAAGCTTTATCTAATAAGTAAGTATAAATAGAAAGATACAGATATATAGGTTCACGGATAGCTTCACTGCAGTTAATGACCAGTAAAGAGAGCAAATAAACACTCTTACAGTAGACATAGACATTTCTAAAGAAGGCCACATATAAAAACACAAAACAAATATCAAAAATTAACAAACAATTTTAACACAAGAAATATGGAGAAGAGAGATTCTTTGACCACAACACAATAAATTAAAGCCAAAACTAAAGGAATTTCCATTATTTAAATATTGGATTTTGTGACGATGTTCTCTGATTTTCTCTTCTAGTTTCCATCATTTTTCTCTGCTTTCTGGGAGATTTCCTAAACTTAATTCTTTAGTCCTTTTTGTTGACATTTTTATAGATTCTAACTCTACTAGACTTTTTTTTTTTCTTCAAATAGAACTTTTGTTCTTGTTTAAATCTCAGGCCTATTAAGATGGTAATAAAAGTAGTTTTTTTTTTTTTTTTATTTTCTCTTTTCAGAGTCTTGGTTTAATACAAGTTCCTTTTTTCTTTTTTTAATCTGCTTGCGGATATGACTTTTTCTCATGTTTCACAACTATATCAGATATGTTGTAATCCCTGATTCTTGGATATATGCAAATATAGGCTTTTCCTCAGGGGTCAAGCCAGAGTCATGTAAATAAGTTTTCTCCTTAGCTTTTTTTCTTTTCTTTCTTTCTTTTCTTTCTTTCTTTCTTTCTTTCTTTCTTTCTTTCTTTCTTTCTTTCTTTCTTTCTTTCTTTCTTTCTTTCTTTCTTTCTTTCTTTCTTTCTTTCTTTCTTTCTCTCTCTCTCTCTCTCTCTCTCTCTTTCTTTCCTTCCTTCCTTCCTTCCTTCCTTCCTTTTCCTCTCCCTCTTTCTATTTCTTTCTTTCTTTTTTCTTTTCTTTTCTCTCTCTTTTTTTTTTTTTTGTAAACTAGCCAATGCTCAACTCCTGAGGAGAAATCTGAGAGATAAGGACCATGGACATTAATAGAGGCTTAGTCCCATGGGTTCACTCTTTTTCACTCCCTACACCGGTTGAGCTCCCTGACACCTCTGGACCTCCTGTTGGCCTCCTGTTGGCACCCCTAACCTCTCTAGGACCTGTGAGTAATAAATGTATTATGTATGATGCATTTGGTTTCATTTCCTCATTTTATTTCACCTGACACACACAGACATACCCAATCTAACTTTATCCCTGCTTAGGGGTCACCTACAGAGCCCGCTATCTTGGCTTTTGGCCATTCTTGAGAGACACCATAACAATACAAATCACGGCAGACACATAGTCCTACCATGTGCACAAATAGGGAAGACCTAGAAATATGGTAGTTCAGAAGTCATGTCTATTATGCTCCCTGTAATTGTCTTTGTTTTATCTCACACCAGAGAGATCCTGAGAGAAGACTCTTTGAAAATGTGCCTGAGAATAACTCCCTGACTACAAGAATTTGGGGAGCCAAGAGGGAGAAGCAGGCTAGGGGAAAGGTGTAGGTCTCAAATGTTCCTTATAGGTAGGTAGGTAGGTAGATAGATAGAAGATAGATGATTTATTAATCATCTTTTTCCCCACAATAATACAACCGCCCTCAACTGTGCCTGCCTTCCTCAGTCCAGAGAAACTTTCCAGCGTTACATGTCCTTTCTTGTACTGACATATAGAAGAGACAGACACAATATTGGTTTAGAATGGAGGAAAGGATCACTGCATGTTACAGATTTTGATTAATCCTTCTCTTGTCAACCGTCCTCCCCACCCCCACCACCAAAGGTGACTGATGCTGCCCATTCCTGTATCTTTTGAGGATCTCATAAAGCAAATTGGATTGGTTCTCTGCTGTCTTCAGAGGTGCAAGGGAGTTGGTTTTCTTGGGTATTCTATGTTAGGCACCACTCACCCATCTGCTTTTTAGCTTCCAAATGTTGCTACTGCTGTTTCCTCTTCTGTTTCCTCTGTTCTCAGTAAATTTAGGTTTTGGGGAAAAAAAAAAATCCCTATACTGTATTTTAGTAGGATTGTGGGAGGGAATAAAATTAAATGTGTCTGATTAATCTGTCATCTTGATGGCAAGTTGCTGAACCTTTCCAGTGTCTGCCCACGGAAACTCTGCTCTAACTTTCAGGGTGTGTCTTGGGCAGGGTTGGCATTCAGCCAGTTCACACTGGCATAGCTCAAGTCAGTGGGTCTGTTCTGATTGGTAAGTGCCATTGCTGTAGATGCTAGTTATTTTTTATGATCATCCCTGATATGAAGACTATTAAAAATTCTGACTCATGTTCAATTTTTCCAGGAAACTTCATAGTAAAATATCCCTTCTGACTAATAATAAATAGTGCAAAGCAACCAGCTGCCTTACACAGGAATGACTGTGAATGAATGCACAGTGGAGGACTGGGATGGCTGGTTGTTTTGCCTCTATATTGCCTACTACAAGGAGCCTTTGCTCTGTAATCTGAAAAGCTTACTTAATGCACCTAAAGAAGGACTAGACAGATTAGAGCTATGGGGAAAATGGAAAAATTAAGGATTTCTATAATTTATTCCCTTTAAATATTTTCCTTTATTTAGATTTTTCTGTTAAACCCATAATGCATATCGTCTATATATTGGATTGGGCAGTGATTAAACAGATGCATTTTCACTTACTAGTACTTGTTAAAAATTGGCTGCAGCAAAATGTGAGCACTGATAGGGAGGTGGTAACTTTTCTCCCAATGAAAGGTGAAAATGAACTTCACACAATACTTGCCTGTGTTTTACTTTAGTAAGTGAAGAATGTTAAGTAGCTAATCCTCAGAGCCTAAAAATTGTCAAAATGTCTAAAAATGTGCAAGAGAGATTATGAAACTTATTACATTTATTAAATGGAAATGAATGATCTTTGTTTGCATATTCTATCCATCATGTGTATTATAAGTCAACATATTTAACTTAATATTTCAATCTCTAAATATTTTGTGTAAGTTGTTTTTTTTTTTTTAAGTAGACATTCCATTGGCCCAGGGGATCTCTAAACAAAATATAGGGAAATAGCCATTGCCATCATCCTGAATAAGAACATTAATATAATTCATGAAAATAACCATAAAACACAGCACCCATGGGGACAAGTACCTGTGTTGGGGTGATGGCTCTCTGCTTGCCTTTGTGGTGTTCTCAATTGGAAGTTCATATTCAGATGGGACTATGTAACATCATTAATATATTATTTGCTGTACTTTGGGTTAATAAGACATTATGAAAATAGCACGTGCATGTGTTAGGAGAGAATATTCTCATATTGAATTCAAGCAGGGAAATTATGTGGATGTTGGACATAACAGTTTCATCTTTTGTGATCCAGAATGTAAATTTTTCCATTCTTGCATTCCATCTCCTGCTGTAAATAACATCCATACTCATTCTCTCTCAAACCCTCAATTCACTGTTCCCCCAGTATCTACTTCCATGTGACATATAATAAGGCAATGTGTAGTTTTCCACTTAACATTAAGTTTTCCACTGTAGACCTGTCTAACGGCAATTATGTCAGTTCTTTCTGTCCTTGTTCCTGTACATTTTCTGATTATAAATGCTGCTGTGTTTTTCCCTTGGTGTGTATATTTTTTCTTATCACCCACTTTAAGATTATATATATATATATATATATATATATATACATATAAATGATGTGTGTGTGTATAGTGTGTGTGTATATATATATATATATATATATATGATGTTACTTCATATATACAGGATGGTACTTCAAAAAGTTAGTGGAAAAATAAAATTAAAAAATACGAATCTTTCCATGAATTTTTTGAAGTACACCATATAGACACGCGCGCACGTGTGTGTGTGTGTGTGTGTGTGTGTGTGTGCGTGCGCGCATATATAAGGTTTTGTCACATTTGGATCTATACTCATATATTGATCTCGTCCACTTGATTTTAAGCCCCTCAAAGTGGTGAAAGTTGTGATTATATTTATTTTTGTGTTCTATTCCTTGGACTTATAAATAGCTATTCAGAGCATCCTATACTGGATTATTATAATAATAATCCTAAAGTGGATTATTTTTTGAATATATGACTTACTGCAAACAAGTTTGATGTGTAAATGAGCACTTTATTTTTTCAAAATTTATTTATTTATTTTTAATTAATTAAATAATTACTTATTTTCTAAAGACCTCAAATGGCTTTTTTGCTATTCTAGAATCGAACAACACATCATTAAGTAAAATAGAATAAGTGTTCCAATAAGCTGAGCAGAGGAGGTTGGCTTTATTAGAGTTAAACTTCCAGAATTCATGCTAGAAGGCAATGCAGGCAATGGGTCAAGCCCCAGAAACCTTAAAAAAATTCTTACTGTCACTGAGATTCAGTTTTATCATCTGTAAAATTTGCATGATAGTAAGGCCTTCTCCCAGGATAGAAGAGAAAATTAAATGAAATCATAAATATGCAAAACACTTTGCAATATTTTTACATAACACAGAAATATGGTTATTATTTGAATATTAGAGGCAAAGGCAGGAAAAGTGAGTTGACAAGCAAAGGTCACTTGGATGGTAAGTGAGAGAGACAGAAACACCATGCCAACCTCCTGACTCCTAGTCTGGGCCTGGCAAGGTAACTCATTGCTGGAGCACAAACTACCTACACCATTAAAAAGCTACTCCAATGTCATATAACATAAACAGAAACTCAATAATTTAGAGAAAATCATCTCTATCATCAAAGAATTGTTACCATAAAAATAACCAAACTACTTATATCTACAAGTACTTAAATTTCAAAGTTCAACAAAGGTGGTTCATTAATTTATGTGTAGGTTGAGCCGGTATGAAGTTAACACTTGACACATGTAGAATAAATACATTTCTACAAGATCCAGCCTCAATGAACATCAGCTACATAGAGACAATAAACCTTAATACAACATACTCAGCCTCTCGTGTTTTCCTGTAAAGACAGCAGCTTGCTTGTTTCCAAGGAATTTGAGGTAAACTAAGTTCTCCTTCAGGTTTTCCCATGGAACTCTGCTCCCTGACTATTAGGAGAGTGTGGGATGTTTTTGCAAAGCAGCAGATTATTAATTCAAAAGTATTCTGATGTAAGAAAGAAAACTGGCTAAGTGATAGGCATCGTTCTGAGGAAGGGTCAGTTTCAGTACAGAATGAAATGGCAAAAAATCATTTCTGAGTGTAAAATCCACAGAGAATATGTCCATAAAGATGGACTTGGACGATACTGTCCGATGGAATGTGAGTATATGGGAACCAGAGAGAAATGATTTTCCATGATCATATCCAAGAAGTCTTAAACTATTTACTACCTCTGCATATAAGGGCAAAATATGGGGTGTATAGTTCTAACTTCAACAAGTAATATATCATTAGTAGGAATGGTCAATTTATGAATATTAAAAGAGAAAGACTGAGATGGATATACTTTTTATTTATAAATAATAGTATGTAGTACATGTGCCTTTTTAAAAACTCCATTCACTTCTGTTTTCTAAAATTTCCTTGGATATGTGAAGCAAAATTTAAGCAGCTTGTGCAGATAAAGCTTTTAGAAGTTATTTAAATATTAGTTAAACCAAATTTATTGTATGAAGACTGTCACTTAACAACCAGATGGTACACATTATGCACATGATAAAGGTCTTTCATAACATTCTCACTAATATTAGCTTGTTTATGGAATACTAAAGCTGTGACACAAACTGTCAAGATTTGGGATGTTGTTATTCTAGTCCTAATGCATTCTGTAGGGTGTAAATAGAGCAGTGGTTGTAGATGCCAGAGAGGATGGCAAAAGTCATTACAGCAATGGGATTCAATTAAATTAAGAACAAAAAAAATCCCATACTAAAGAACAAATTTATCCTTCAAACAAAATCTATACTTTATTAAATTATTGTCTTGAGACAGTGTCTGTTTTTCTATGTAATATGGTTTCTCAATATTATTTGTGAAACTTACAGCCATTGTAAGTAGAAGAAATTTTTTTAGAAAACTGATTTTAATTGCAATGTTAGTTAAATATGCATAAATGTACAACTATGTACAGACTCTTTATAGTGTAGAGCTAAAATAAACTTACAAATTAAAATCAAACAATGATGAAATTAATAATATTAAAAATATCATTATATTAATATGATGGATGACTTAATCATCCCAACTCTAAGTCCCCCTGTACAGTGAATACATACAGATAGTGTGATGGTTAATTTTATGTGTCAACTTGACTGGGCCATGGGATACCCAGATAATTGGTCAAACGTTACTTTGAATGTTTCAGTGAGGGTGTTTTGGGATGACATTAACATGTTAATACATAGACTGGGTAATGTAGATTGCATTCCATGATGTGTGTGTGTCCCATCCGGTTAGTTGACAGCCTGAATAGAACAAAAATGCTCACCCTTCCTAAGAGAGAAATCTTTCTGTTTTTAAATTGGGACATTACTTTTTTCCTGAGTCTCAGGCCTGCCAGTCTTTGGAGTGGAACTACATTATAGATTCTCCTGGTTTCAAATCCTTGGGCTCAGAATTAGAATAAAACCACAGGCTTTCCTGCAGCTCCAGCTTGCAGACCCAGCTTGCAGACCCATCCTGCTGATCTTGGGACTTGGTAGTCTCCATAATCATGTGAGCCAATTTCTTATAATAAAAGTCTGCTTCTCTGTAGAACCCTGACTAATACAGATGTCAATAGTGCAAGTCCTTTTTATTTGGGCATACCCATGCTTCCATATGCCATGAGATAGCTTAATTCTTGTGCTTATTTTTCTTTGTGTAATCAATATTAAAAATATTGATTTCTCTGTAAAGCAAGATGACATTTGGCTTTCACTTGATGGAATCAGAGCATTTACACTTTTCCTTCACTCTATTCCTTTCTCATTCATTAGAACATTCACTCTGTTTCTTTCTTATTCATTAGAGGTGGACAAATAAGTAATACTTTTTTTAAAAATGTGATTCTAAACACATATATTGACATTGATGGTTTCCATTTGATTATAAAGCTGTTTTCTAGATGATCCAAACAGCATGGACATTGACATAAATTAACATAAAATATTTACTTAGAAAATAAAGTTTAAGTGAATCACAACCTTGATAATCATTCATGGATTTTGGCAGTGTTCTGCATATAACTATGGGTGAAATACCATATTAAATTGGAACAGTTAAAATGTAGAAAACAGAATCAGTTAAACCTCAGCTTAAATCCTGGTTATTTTGTTTATTAGCTATGAGCACTTGAAAAATAGGACAGTGCATATATAGCATTGAGCAATGTTGCTGGCACATGGTAAGCAATAAATATCAGCAGTTTTATTGATAAAGAGTGAACAATTCAAGCCTTACAAATTTGGAAACTTTCTAATCCAGTGCCTTTCTCTGCATCTTATATTCTGGAAGACCTGTTCTGTTCTTAACATTGTTCAATCATCAGCATGGAGCCACTCCTTCAGTGCTCAAAACTATACAAAGAGAAGAGAAGCTCTACGAAACTCTGTCAAACACAATCCAGTTGTTTTCAAATTTAGTTGCCCGTTAGTGTCATCCAGAGCAAATTCAAATATCCAGGTCTTGTCAGTGGACATCTTGATCTAATTGTCCTAAGTAAGGTCCTTATATTTACTATTCTTTAAATGCAGATAAGCATTGGGAGATGCCAGGTATGTAATTATTTTTCCTTCTCTTCTTATTCCTTTCTTAGGTGATAGTAGTCTTTAGAATTTTAAGGCATATTTTAGGACACTGTGTTTGGACAGATGTTCAGAAATGTTAAAATTTTTTCCCTTAGGGATTTTACTGTTTATGAAAAATGACAGACAATTGCAGACTAATGAAATATCATAGACCAATTGTACTTTGTTGATGGTGGGGGCCAGTCAGATGGAAGTGGTAGGCATCTTTCCAATGGCTTTGTTTGGCAAGTAAGTGCTGATGATGCTGAGGAGAATATCCAAAAATGACCAATAGGACTCTAATTCCAAAACTTTAATGGACAATGGAGAATAAACTAAAGTGATTTTATTTTAGTGCCCTCAAAATTTCAAGTACATTGAGAATACGATTGAGTTTGTTGAATTTTTTTTTTTTTTCACTTTCTGCCCTTTTTCAGCTAAATATAGTATGGGTGTTAACCAATCATTGATTTAATACTATTCTATTTCATATTTATTTCTTAGAAAGCCAAGAAGTGCTTGGAATAATATTTTGGTAGTATTTAAACACCATGTATTAAAAATTGAAATGTAAGTTTTGAATTTTATAGGTGAGCTATCTTGCCGAGATATAACAGGAAGGAGATTTTATATCAGCGTTCTAAAAGCATAAATGCTGCGATGATGCTTAAGTGGAAACCACTGCTTCTGGGCTTTGACAGCAATAGGAAATCTCATTAAAATGACCACCTGTATCACATCACATCTTTATGTAACTCTAAATGCTTATATTGACTGGAAGAGAATTTAATGAGAGTAGAGTTCAGGTGAACTCCACATAATTTTTTTCTTATTTTTAGCATGTAATATCTGATCATTCTTTATCTTACAAAAAACAATTTCTTTTGAATAGACTATATGCATGGATGTGGAAAGGGAGCCTGCACATTGGACCTGTTGTTGTTAGAAAATTTGGACTCATCTACGAGAGAATTTATTAGTCTAATACAAACAAATTGACATTGAGATTATTCAATAGAACTAACTCAGTAAATTAGAACTGTGAGAAACATGTCATTTAGGGATCATCAGATTTACCTTACTTAGTCTAGTTTGAATCAAATTGGATATTTTATTGTTTTTATTTCTAAAGAATGCATGTGGTCTAAAGTGATGGACCCCCAGCTAATAAATCTGGCGGAGCTAGGTATTTTTTGCTTCTTTTTTATGAGATTAAATAATAAATAAAACACAATTCTACTCTTTTGGGCACAGCATATCACATCAATTAAGTTCCATCTAGAACAAGGCTGAGAACATGGAGGTTAGGGATCAGTCAAAGGCACATCAAGGTAGCATTCGCTGGGGACATTGTTTTCTTACCATCTTTTAAATTTATGAAATATTCAGTCTATCAAAGGGCTTGTGCTCCAGTTTTGCATTTTTGAAATGCACCATGAAATATATTACATAAAGAACATCTCCTTTTTTCCCCCTTTATGGATAGTAACATATTCAACTTCCTCAGGAGGAATATAGAACATTATAAGTTGTCTGGCCATACCATGACATGTCAACAATTTTCCTCAAAATTTGCTGAGAAAAAAACACGGCAGCCCATGAAGCACTTACATCCCCAGTTGTCACAATTGGTTACCCTGCATGCACAGGAAGAAAAATGGAGACTCAGAATTATTCTTCTCCCAATTGTATCTTTGAGTAGCATAGTCATGGGAAATGTAAAAGTTCAGGAAACATTTCTTGCTCTCTAGAGTTTCAGAGATAAGCTTTCTCATCTCTCTTGGAAATATATTGGGCATTTACTGGTAGCAGTATTTAAATTCAGTAAACATTTGTTAGTTTCCTACATTTTTCCAGGAACTGGACTAGGTAATTTTGTATGTCCAATTGCCATTTATTCACATATGTTTTATAGATGATGCCAATGAGAATTTCCAAAATATTAAGTTAATATATTTGGGAAGTCAAAAATAATTGACTAATTGTTTACTTCACGGTGCAAATTACCTACATCCAAAGTCATAATAGAGGGTAAAGAGCACATAAGCATTTATCTAAATGCATAAAATCAGGAACTCCACACACACACACACACACACACACACACACACACACACACGCACACACACACACACACACACACTACCTTTGTAAAAATACAATGAAAATGCAAAAAGATTTGTTAAGAAAATCTATTCTATCTTTAGGTTTCTGTTTGGATTAACTCTGATTAAGCCCTCTGCCAGCTTTCCACTACACCTCTTCCTAAGTACTGTCACATTCTGTGCCTATGAGCCCTGGTTTATACCCATGCTTGCTTTATGTGGTAACTGAGCTTTAATTAGAATGTTAAGTAATATACCGCATTGTAGTTGAGGGTAAGTGTCCTAGCAGCAGAAATATCACTGAGTTCGTTTCTCTGTGACTGAGATAACTGGTACCTGATTATAAACAATACCCTTTTTCACTGCAAATTCTTTCTGAGAATTAATATGAAAAGCAGTCTCTGTTTAAAACAAGGTTCTTAAATAGCAGGTTCACAAGACAACAGTAGTCACTCACAAAATCAGTCAAGCCCAATTCTTTCCCCACCATGCTCCCTTGACATCCTAGTTTCCTAATTTGTAGAATAAGATGGTTAGTATAGATATCTTCAATGTGTCTTCTAGTTCTAGCAAACTAAGTCATCATTATTTGAATCACGTTACTGCCTAACAGCCAGAGGTAAGGGGTGGATGGCTAAATCCTGACCATATGAGGTTCTGTCCCTCTGTCCTAAGAGTCTGCCTTTCATATAAAGATAACGGTTGCACCCTTATTCTGTAAAGACTACTTTGAAGAGAGTGAAACTACATAGTTACATCAGCCGTGTAATTTTCTCACTTGCCATTTAGCAACATTGATGACAGATTTAGTCAAATTACAGCTGTTTTTTCAAGGACAAAGACGATGTCACGCACGTGTAATATTTGGAAGCAGCGAGTGATGTATCGTTAATGAACCAAGAAAACTTCCTTTCTTTAGACCTTATAAAATGCAGAGCCACATCCTGCTTTTGGTCAGTGTGCTCTTTGTGATCTAACCCTTCAGGTGTGAGCTATTTTTATATATGCTATCTATCTAAGATTCTCTCTAAGAATACCAAAAGAGTAGATGGAAGGTGGATGCCTTTGGAAATATCTTTGTCTTTCTTTAGTCCCAAATTCAATTGTATAAAGTTTATAGTGTTTGCTATTCCTTTTGCTGTCCCTGATCTTATTTTTGGTATTGATTAAGCACAGATATACTTGGATCAGTTTTATTCAATGCAGCTGAATTCAGTATATTAAGTATTTGCTGAAGGGTGGGAGAATTATATCAGAAAGTTTAGTTTATGGTTCTAAGGGATTGTATAGCATTTAATGTTTAATACAATGAAGTCACACTGGTTCAGCAGGAGGAGTAAAGTTCATGGTTGATACAGACTGGGGTGTTTAAGAGATTGACAGGAGAAATATAGGTTGTGCTTTTAAACTACACTATAAAAGGAATCAAAAAATATAAAAACAATCCACATTATAATTACATGAGTTAGTCGAATTTTAATTACTGAAAATAATTTAACAAACATTGCTTTTTAAACAATTACAATACTAGTGGCAAGAAAAATGCTTGGCACATAGTTGGTGCTCAAAAATATTTGTTGAAGCAGTTAATAAATTAATGGGTCTATGTGAGCACTATGTGTGCATGTCAATAGTAGCAAATGGAAATGATAATAAAAAATAAGAGATTTGGGAAGATAAGTCCAGAATATCTAACAGGTAAATAATGGGATATCCAGAAATAGAAAAGGCCTTAAAAGGAAAAGAATAATAATTAAATAAAAATTTAACCAAGGTGGTGAAAGACTTGTACAATGACAACAATTAAACATTGCTGAAGGAAATCAGAGAAGACACAAATAAATGAAAGGAATTCTATGTTCGTGGACTGAAATACTTAATATTGTTAAAATATTCATATTATCCAAGATGATCTGTAGATTTAATGCAATTGCTGTCAAAATCCCAATGGTATTTTTTAAGAAATAGAAAAATTCATCCTGAAATTCATAAGAGTTCTAAAGGGATCCCAAGTAGCCAAAACAATTTTGAAAAAAATAAATAAATAAAAAGGCTCACCCTTCCTGATTTCAAAACATATTACAAATTTATAGTAACCTAAATGGTGCAGTACTGGCATGACTACCAACAAATAGAACAATCGAATAGATTAGAGATCGTAGATATAAACCCTTGGATTTATGGCTAAATGATCTTTAACAAGGGTGCCAAGATTAGTCAATGTGGAAAGAACAGTCTCTTTAACAACTTGTGTAAGGAAAACTGGATATCCATATCCAAAATAAAAATAAATGAAGTTGAAACCTTATCTTACAAAGCATACAAGAACTAACTCAAAATGGATTAAAGACCTAATCATAAGACCTAAAACTGTAAAACTCCTAAAGAAAATATGGAGGAAAACTTCTTGATGTTGAACTTGGAAATGATTTCTTGGATGTAATAACAAAAGACTGGCAACAAAAGCAAACATAGATAAATGGGACTACATGAAACTTAAAAAAAACTTTTGTGCATCAAAGGACATAATCAACAGAGTGAAAATACATCTTACAAAATGGTAGAAAACATCTGGAAATCGTATATCTGATAAGAGGTTAATATCCAGAATATATAGGGAACTCCTACAACTCAACAACAAAAAATCAAAGTTAAACAATCAATTTTTTAATCAAATAGATTAAAAAATGGGCAAATGATGTGATTATATATTTCTTCTGAAATAATATGCATCTGGCCAACAAGAATATAAAAATTGCTTAACATCACTGATAATCAAAAAAATGAAAATCAATAAGGATACCAATTAGGATAGCTACTATTATCAGAGCATAAAGTAATAAGCGTTGGTGAGAATAGATAAATTTGCTTTGTTTTTTTAATTGGTGATGAATATTCGTGGGGTACAGAGCAAATTGTCATCAGTCGTGCCTAAGCTGTGATGGTCAGATCCATACTGGCAGCATGCCCGTTACCACAAATCGAGATTATACCCGCTGCCCCCACCCAATTATCCCCCAAGCTATCCCTGACCACCCTCCTCATCCCCCTTTCCCACTCCACTTTGTGTCCCTAGGTGTGTTCTCTCCTCTGCAAGTCCAGTACCCCACTGTGGCTTTTCCTTTTCCTTCCTTCTTTCTCTCTTAGCTCCCACTTATGAGCGAGTACATATGGTATTTATCCTTCTGTGCTTTGCTTATTTCACTCAACATAAGTTTCTCCAAGCTCATCCATGTCCTTGCAAATGGGAGAATTTCATTCTTTTTTATGGCTGAGTAGTATTCTGTGGTGTATATATACCAGTTTTTCCTTATCCAATTGTCCATCAGTGAACATTTAGGTTGGTTCCGTATCTTGGCTATTGTGAACAGAGCTGCAATGAACATAGGAGTGCACGGATCCCTTTGACATGATGATTTCCATTCCTTTGGGTATATACTCAGAAGTGGGATTGCTAGATCATATGGAAGATCTATCTGTTATTGTTTGTGAAACCTCCATACTGTTTTCCATAGTGGTTGTACTAATTTATAGTCCCACTAACAGTGTAGGAGTGTTCCCTTCTCTCCACATCCTCAACAGCATTTATTTTTCTCTTTTTGATTATAGCCAGTCTCACCAGGGTAAGATGATATCTCAGTGTGGTTTTAATTGGCATTTCCCTGTGACTAGTGATGTTGAGCATTTTTTCATGTATCTGTTGTCCATTTTTATGTCTTCCTTTGAAAAATATCTATTCAGTTCATTTGCCCAATTTTTAATTGGGTTATTTGTTTGTTTACTGTGTAATTGCTTGAATTCATTGTATATTATGGATATTTATCTCTTGCCAAATGCATAGTTAGTAAAAAATGTTCTCCCACTCTGTAGGTTGTCATTCCACTCTGTTGATTGTTTCCTTTGCTGTGCAGAAGCTTTTTAGTTTGATATAATCCCATTTGTTTATTTTTCCTTTTGTTGCTTGTGATTTCAGGTTTATGCTCATAAAGCCTGTGCCCAGACCTAGTTCCTGAAGTGTTTCACCTATATTTTCCCTTAGTAATTTTACAGTTTCAGGTCTTATACTTAAGTCTTCAATCCATTTTGAGTTGCTTTTAGTGTATGGTGAGAGGTGCCTGTCTAGTTTCATTCTTCTGCATATGGATATCCAATCTTCCTGGCACCACTTACTGAAGAGGTAGTCTTTTCTCCAATGTATGTTTTTGTTCTCTTTGTCAAATCTCAGATAGCTGTAAACCTGAGGGGTGAATTCTAGGTTCTGTATTCTGCTCCACAGGTCTGTCTGTCTATTTCTATGCCTTTTTGGTTACTATAACTTTGTAGTATAATCTGAAGTCAGGTAGTGTTATGCCTCTGGCTTTGCTTACTATGCTGCTTTGGTTACTACAGCTTTGTAGTATAATTTGAAGTCAGGTAGTGTTATGCCTCCAGCTTTTTTTTTTTTTTTTTTTGCTCAGAATTGGTTTGGCTATTCAGGGTCTTTTATTGTTCCACACGAATGTTGAGATTGTTTTCTCCATTTCTGTGAAGAATGTCATTGGTATTTTGATCGGGATTGCATTGAATCTGTAGATCACTTTGGGTAATACAGGCATTCACAATGTTAATTCTACCAACCCAAGAGCATGGAATATCTTTCCATCTTCTTGTGTCCTCTTTAATTTCCCAGTGGTTTGTAGTTCTCTTCGTAGGGATTTTTCACATCTTGGTCAGCTTTATTCCTAAATATTTTATTTTTGTTGGTGGCTACTGTAAATGGGCTAGCTTTCTTGATTTCTTTTTCTGCATGTTCACTGTTGAAGTTTAGAAATGTTACTTATTTTTGTGTGTTGATTTTGTATCCTGAAACTTTGCTGAAATAATTTATCAACTCTAGGGTTTTTTTTATTTTTCTCTGAGTTGGAAAAAGCTATCCAGACATTTATATGGAACAACAAAAGACCACACATAGACAAAGCAATCCTGAGCAAAAATGAATAAACAAACAAACAAATAAATAAATAAAAATAAAGCTGGAGGCATAACACTACCTGACTTTAAATTATATTACAAAGCTATAATAATCAAAACAGCATGGTACTGGCATAAAAATAGACACACAGACCAATGGAATAGAATAGAGAACCCGGAAATCAATCCACACACCTATAGCCATCTGATCTTTGACAACGGCAGCAAAGCTACATACTGGGGAAGAGACCACCTTTTCAACAACGAGTTCTGGGAAAACTGGATACTCATATGTAGGAGAATGAAACTAGACCCATATCTTTTTACAAATGTTGATATTTCTGATAAGATGAACTGCTCAATTTAAAAATGTATTATATGAAAATTTTAAATATAATTAATATGCAGGAGGCACTAACTTTGGTACAATTTTGGTTTGTAAACTATAAAGTGATGTGGTTCACATAGTTTTGGAAATACTTTGTATATTATATTGTACTCATTATATATAGAACATGTGGAATGAGTATAATAATGCATGTATAATTTTTCAGGGAGAAACTGTTTAGTGAAAATGAAAGTTGGGAATTCAAACATGTTAAAGAGAAAGAGATTATTAAGTTATAATATTCTGATCACATGAAAATGTTGAGTGAAGAACACAGCCAAATTGTTTATAAAATAGAGCGAACATTTCAATTATGAATAATAAACACAAGCTCCATTCTTGTTTATTTCAGTAAACAAACTCCATCTTTATTTCAATATTATCACAATAAACCAATTCTTAGGCAGAGAAAAAAATACTAAGTTTTTGGAGTGATATGTCATCAGGAGAGTCCTATTCAATGGGATCTTGAGTGGACTTTGGAAGAAATTGGAAGAAAGGAAAACTATTGGGATATGTGAAAGAGTTTGGGTTATGGGGAAAAGGGAATACAGTCAAACATTGGCTAACCTAACCATACTTCTGATTCATTAAAGGGATTTCTATCTCAGACATGTATTTTAAATGTAACAGACACATAAATACATACAAGTTTCTTAGGTATTGAACATTACAGTTAATGTAAGTTTTTCTTATGACCTGTCAGTTAGTACCACGGTGATTACATTATCATAAGTGCTCAGGCAGTGAGTGCTGATGATCCTTGATATACTTGACTCAATTGAATGGCACTTTCCAGGTGGTTCATTTAAGTCACTATTGGATCACCGTTTTGCAAATATTTTGTGTTCTTGACTCATATCTAATAACAATTGTGAAAGTGATTGTGATGGAATTGACAGGGATGAGTACTGTACTGAATTTAAAATGCATGTTTTATGCAGCTGGAGGTCTGTTGATTCTTTAGAGTTTTTAAAAATTACGTTTTATATGGGATTTATGACTAATGTAATGTCATATTTTTAGATATTGCATTTTTAGTTCTATTATGTGCATTTTTATACATGTTCAAATTCTCTGTGTAATTTCCCATCTTCTTATATATTTTCTACAGCTTTTTAAAATGTTCTTACACGTGTTAGTCATAGTTATTTTAAAGAACTTGTCAGACAACTTGTACATAAAGATCATCTATGGGTCTGTTTATGTTGCCTATTTTTTTATCTTGGATTTTAGTCATATGTGTCATTCTTTTCATGTGTCTACTAAGTTTTGCTCGAATTGTGTATAAAAATTACAGAGGCACCATGTGATATTGTTTTCTATTGAGTAGGTTCACCTTCCTGTGCTACACGTAGGGAAATGGCTAATCACTTTCAACCAATCAAGAGAGAAGCTGAGTAGAACCAGGATCGTGGTCTTGTTAAGGCTCACTTTACCTCTGGTTTATTCTGGCTCTCCAGAGTTTCCATTAGGAGTCTAGAGTATTATCCATTGTCCTCTATCTGACAAGTTTTATGCTGTGATGTATATCTCTTAAGACTGCTGAAGAGGATGCATTGCTTTTCAGATGTTTTCTTCTTAAATTTTTAACCCTTCCCCTACCTTTCAAAGCCCCAGAATTCAGCAAATATATTGAGAGAACATTTATCATTTGGGTTTTCCCTCCCCATAGTGTTCTATCATTGTGTGTGCAAAGCCTAGAATTTCAGTCTGCTGTTGGACCTCTAATTGGCAACTACCCCTGCAAGTAAAAGTCAAGTTAAAGCTGCTGCATAAATCAGCTCATCTTTGCAAGATTTCCTCCTCTCTGAAATCTTAGCTTCCCCAGTTATTATTGTCTCAGTGGTTCTTTGCTGCCTTCTAAAAGATGATCTACATTTCCTAATTGGATTTCCAGTATTTTTCCAGTAAGAGTATGTCTGCTGCTTACAACTCCATTCCATAGGAAAGTGAAAGTTCTTGCTTTCTGAATCCTTCCATTTGTATAAGTGTGGTTGGGTACATCTCAGGGTGCATTTCCTTTTTCTCAGTAATCTACAGATGCTGTTCTGGTATTGTCTAACTTCCAATGAAAGAGATATGAAGTTGATTCTAGTCTGATTATTTATCCACTGTAACTAATTGTATCCATCAGTCTGGAACTTGTAAGATTTTCTTTTTATTTTAGGTGCTGGGGCCTTTCTAGGATGTGCCTGGGTATACGGATTATTTTTTTCCATCCATTATTCTTAGATCTTAATATGCCTTTGAAATATTTTCAGGAAAATTTTCTTCTGTATTTAATTAACTATATTTAATTATTACTCTTGTCCTTTTAAGGACTTTTCTCTTTCTGGACATCCCATTATTTACCTGCTAGATGTTCCAGGGTTATCATCCAAATCCGTTATTTTTATTATCATTTCCATTTGTTCCTATTGACTTCAAGATATTTCTTCCATTTTAGCATCTAGGTCTGTACAATGATCATCAGTTTTATAAATATATCTAAAAATATTAATTTGGGATATATAATATTTAAAATAATAGTCTTTTTGTTACTCTTGGATCTATTTAAGTATTATATTGAAGAATGTCATATAAAGGAATAAACACAAATATACTTCAGACAGCACCCTATAAACCTCAAACGAGAGGAGGGAATTGCCTTATTGGATATTTGAGCATCCTGTAAAACTACTGTAACCAAATGTTATGGAATTGTCATAAACAAATAGACAAGTGATACAGAATATAAACACCAGAAAAAAAAACCTATATTTTTTGACAGCTTAAACAAAAAAATCTCTTTTAGGCTAGTGAAACTAAGATGGATTTTTAAATGACTGGTTCTGGAACAACTGGAAGAATACAAATTCAGATTTCAATCTTGCATAATTTTTAGGAACAAATTCCAGATGAAATTCAAACTTGAATAAAGATATAAACAGTAAAAGTCCTGAAAGAAAACCTTGGAGGACACTTGTAGAGTCCAGTAATAAGAGGACAATATTGAATAAAACTGGAAATCATAAGCTATCAAAGAAAAAATATATATTAGAATAGAAAAATTAAGAACTTTAGTAACACAAATTATACCTAAACAAATAGACAAAAAAGCAAAGTTTTGTAAAATATTTTAATGCCGAGGAAACATGACAAAATAAAAGTCATTCCTGCAATCAAACAGTTGAATTGACAAGCAATCCAATAAAAAGTGGTAAAAGGACATGGAAAGGAAATTAATATGAAAGCGGATGTCATATAATAAAATACATGACAAAAATGTTCAGATTCTAATTTAGGGAAGTAAAAATTAAATTTACAGTGGGATAGCATTCTATACCATTCATAACTGCATAAAATAAAAAGACACACACGATACACATATTGCTGTTGGGGATACATGCAAGAGGGATGTCACGTATACTATTTCTGGTGAAGATATCAATTCTTAGAGCTCTTTAAAAAACATTCTCATAATATTAAATTTTAATTATATTAAACCACATGTTAACTATGTCAACTATTTGAAGTAATTAGAAATCTATTTTATAAAAATAGAAGTACTATAAAATAAGGATGTATTCCCAATCATGTTTATTGCAAAATTTTACAATGACAAAAAACAAAACGAAAATCATCGCAAGATACAAGGTGATTATCTATCAGCAGAAAAATGTTTAAGTTATGATGCAATAATAGTATGAAATATTATGCAATCATTAAAAATAATGCATAGGAGCCAACCAGGTTAACTTGGAGAGATTTCCTTATATTGTTGTTGACTGAGAAAATCAAAACACAGAAAATGAGTACATCCCCAATTTTTATAAAACAAAAAGATGATCTCTATTGATATTTACGTATTATTACTTGAGGATGGAAAAAATGTGAAAAATTTTACTTAAATCAAGGAAGGGAATAGAGTCAAAAAGGAATAGCAAAATTATAATATAATAAAATCATGTATTATATGGATTTATATGTAATTGTATTAAGACATGTATATTTGTGAAAATGATATTAAAATAATTTAAAAAGTAGCTTTGAATAAAATTATTCATGTGGGAGGATCTAACCTTGGTGATAAATTCAACAATTAAGAGATTCTGTATGGTGGATTACCTGAGGTATTACTATGGTGGGTAAAAATTTGGAAGTACAATGCTCAGTTGACATTACGATAATTTCCCCAGCTTTACAAACCAAGCTCAATAGCTAAGAAATTGATAGTCAAGACTTTCTCTTATTCTCTCCTCTTAGTCATGACTAATAAATGCAGTTTATCAAAAAATGAAACTATAGAGGGTGTACCCAAGGAAGATTTCCTGCCTTTGTGGTAAATTTGATTCTTGCCAGTCTTTACCCTTTAGCCAGTTTTACAATACGGCCCTACATGGTTGGATCTGCAGTCTAGTCTAGTTCACTTTCTGAGATAATAAACTGTAAATTAGATGCCAATTAGCTTATTATATATTTTCTTTAAAGTATATACCAGTTTTCTTTTTTATAATTTGTAATTTGGGGTCTCTCAGACCAATATTGTATGTGGGAGCATGGACGATAGATGTTAGAAATAGCTATTTTAATACTGATCCCTGCTATACTCTTTGTCAACACATGAAGCAATCTATTCAGAATGACACTGAGTTTTTTTTCTTTTTTTTTTGAAACTTTTATTGAACCTTTTTTTGGCCTTTGATTCTGTGGGATGGTATTGATTATAGACTAACTTTGTGACTTCTATACAGATACATGTTACTGATGCTTTAATATGACCTTGGAAGTCAGGGTCAGTAGAAATAATCTGTGGATGAATCATACAGCAATACCTATTGGGATAAAACTGTGGTACATCTTAATTCCTTCTTTTAAACCTGGTAAATTACCATTCAATGACATGTTTGGGTAAAATGTGTGATTTTTTTTTTCTACCATTGAAATAGAGAATTAAAAACTTAGAGTTCTCTTGCAAGTAAATGAAGTGGCTTTATTTCATAAACTAGAAATTGTCTTAATAGAAAAATTGCTTTTTCATTTATTAACTACCAGGAAGTGAAATCTTCCTGTTTTTCCTCTCCAATTAATCGCTGAGTCTTGGAAAGTTTATTCTCTGTCTCTTGAATCCATCCACATCTGTCTGATCCCACTGCGACTGTTCTCATCCAGACCATTATTGGTACTTTCCTGACTTCTGAGCTAGGGCTGCAAAAATTCAAATCAGATTATATTGTTCCTATTTCTATTGATCTTTGGATGAAATCTATATTCCAGTATGACTTACAAAGCCCTTTGTTATCTGATTTTTGACTCTTTCAATAACTTTAAATTTGTTCCTATAGATATACTAAATTTCCTTCAATTATGTAAAGGTTTTATAGCCACACACTTGGAACAATCTTCACCTTCCCTGTGTCACCTTGTACCCTTGCCTATCTGTGAGGTTGTTTGTGGTCTCCTTAATTGGCTTAGCATTTTTTGCAATAATATCCCACAATACAGTAGATGCCCATAATAAGTATTACAGTAAAATAGTAATGACATTGTATTGTAAAAATGTGAATTACAGTAATTTATTGCATGTTATAAACTGGCTAGAAGAGAGAAACTTAAATGCTGTCATCACAAAGAAATGATAATTTTTTGTGATGACAAATAAGCTAATTACCCTGCTTTGATTATCACACATTATATTCAAATATTTATTGAAATATAACTGTACCCACAAATATGTACAACAAATATGTGTCAATTAAAAGATAAAAAAAAAAAACATTAAAAAAGTGTGAATAATGTCTGTATCACTTCCAACCCTGTGAGTTCAAGATAGAACAGGGACTGTTTATACCTTTCACATGCTGTATCCCACAGTGCAGAATAACAAAAAAAATCAACAAGCTGTCAAGGAATCAAGGAGTATATAAGTTAATGAACCAGTGAATGAAGACTATGTATATTAACGATTTATCCAGATTTTCTAAAATCTATTCTAAAGTTAAATAGATAATCAGAGGATCAGATATTTGGATTACAATACTTTAACTCTGTATCAACTTGGTTTTCTAAAATCTGTTTAGATGGCATGCTATCACCTTACATATTGTTCCATTTCCTGAGAGATACTCTCCACCTTCTTACACTAGTCATGAACAGTTCTGTAGCAATCCTCCCTGGCTTTGGTAGCAGTTACATCCATACTATTGCTAAGCAATTAGTTTTCTTTTACATATATAGATATCGTGAATCATGTAAGTATATGACCTAGTTTCCTCTTTCTGTTGACTTCTGGAAAGCTCAGCTTCCCTCAAATATTATAGGTTTTAAAGGAATAAATTTTATACATTAACCTAACTTCAGGTTTTATTTTAATTTCCCAGTTTCCTCTACTTCATTGTTAAATGTATCTCATTGTGCTATATTGTGGGCATTTTTGGAAGCCACCTTGAATCCCCCAAATCATGGGAAAATTGAATTAAGGTGGATGAGGAGGTGATGGAGTGGGGCACCATGAGGGGTGAGCAGGGATTAAAATATGTAGAATTTAACTGTGGTGAGGTGTATGGAATTTAGGTAAGGGGGAAATGAAGAAACTATAAGATTGAATAGCTACTTTATTCAAAGACCTATGATAGCAATAGTCTGTTAAAGAGGATTAGTGAGAAGGAGGAAGAAAAGCTTAGTAATACAAACAAAAATATTTTATTTTAATGATCCCCGGCAAATCCATTATATAATTGGAAATTTACTCCACTAAGTTGACAGAATTCGTGTTCTAGTTTTTAGTTCTACTATCTTTGTGAATGCCCAAATTAATGTCAAACGCAGGAAGCGCTGCTTAAGAAATACATGCACACAAATACCAAGTTGATCTTTAATAATTCATAGTCACATTGAGCTCTATGTTTAAATACGTTATTATTTTAAATATGCATATAATAGGTAAGTGGATAATTCCCAAGAGTATTTCAGTGAAGTACATGCATGGTTGGTCAGCTCATCTACCTGGATAGTGATGTATTTGGCATAAGTGTGTACATATTTCAAGCAAGGTCAGAGTACTTTTCTGCTTCAGGTCTCAAAAAGACAATCATAATTACTTTGTACACATAAGCTGTGAGGGTAATTAACTGATACTATTTTTGGCCATCTTACCTGGCTACATGGAATAAGCCATAAATAGAGGGAGAGAAATCAACAGGAAAAAAGAAATCACATCTTAGAAATACAGAGAGAGCTCAGATGACATCATTGGGGTACCTCAATCTGGACATGCCTGAAGTCAGACATATTCTGGACTTTTCAGTTACATGGAATCAATAAATTTCCTTACTTCTTTAGTTAGTTTTAATGCTTTTTTTTGTCGATTCAGACTCATGATTATTATAGTCTTCATCTCTTTGATGCTACAACTTCTCCCAAAAAAAAGTCTGAGTCAAAATAATTTAACATGCATCTAAAAATTTCCAGTCTTCCTAAACATTTCTTTGAATATGAAGATAAACAAGAGGAAGATTCTGAGCTCCTAGCTGGGAGTAATCTTATAATAAAACATTATGGCACAAAAAGGCCAATTTAATTAAATTGATTGGAATAAATAATTCTAAAATGATACCTATTTCCCAAGTTAGAAAAAAAAGTGAAAAAGTAGTACGAAAAGATTTATGATTTATGAAAGAAGATTTAGTTAAGTTCAAGAATAATGATTTCCCTTAATTTGGGATAATTAAAATATGCTGCACACCTAATATACAGCAACAGAATTTTGATTTTATCACTTTACTGATTCAAGCCAAGCCTAGCCATGAATACGACTTTGTGTAATTTTCTCACTGGAATCATTTCCTGGTGTTATTGCGAACATGAAATCCTTGTGAAAGTAAGCTTTCACCAACCGAATGAGTCTTACATCAAGTTCTAAACCTAGAGCAAACAAGTTACTGTTCTCAGAACATTTTCTTTGGATTTGTTACCAAACAGATCTACGTTGAAACAGCCAAGTACCACTGCTCTGAAATAGAAAACTCTTCTTTAAAAATAAAAAGGCAGTTTTTCTTTCTCCAAGTTAAATATGTTCTACTTTTCTGACAACCCTTTTTCAATTTACTATAAAACAGATTAACTGTGTTTTAAAATTATTTGCAGTTGATACTTGGAGAATTCAAATGTTTTGCTATTTCATAGTCTAAGAACTAGTGTAATATCTGCATATTTAATTTTTTTTTCATTCGATAGAATGCCAAGCGTGGCTGAAAAGAAATTGTCTTAAAAGAGGGGCTTCTTATAATTCTCAATAAGTAAAACTCCTTTATAGTGATTGTGCAAAGTATTTAAAAATCCCACAACACGTAGAATGGTATTATAGACTTAAATAGCAGTGCTCTGAACATATATTTAAATGTAGACTTGGCTTTCTGAATGTGGTTTATTCTACCTATTATTCTGGAAGTAAAAGATATAAAAGCAATGCAGATCTCTGGTGTTTCTGTTTTGAGGTACTATATTCAGAAACATATTAATTTCTGGACCACTGGTGATTTAGAACACAGATTGAAGTGTGGGCCTTTGACTGGATAATCATGTGAACCAAGCCTCTGAACTCTGCTATAGAAAATTAGCCAGAAATGTAAAGGGATATCATGAAGTGGATCTTGTAGAATCCAAGGATATGCATCAAATATTTCCAAAACATCCTATTTTAACTTACTTTGGGTTATGTAGACCAATCTTAACCTAGAGACCAAACATGGAAAAAAGACCATGGAAAATGATTAATCGAATTTAAGACATAAAATAGGAATTATGACATAGTCAAGGACATTTACACAATCACAGATAATAAATAAAATTTGGAAGGCCAGTTGCAGATGCAGTTAGAAACAATTGCTCTTCTGGTAGTTATGTGGTCATGAAAGCCTCAGTTTGAATATTTCTGACTTGTTTTTGACATTAACCTGAACACTTCCAAGTGTCTGAATGACTCTTATCCTTTTACCTTGAGTTGAGCCAAAAATGTTAATTTGTATTTGAAACAAGCCATAAAAATAACTTAAATAATTGAAAATTAATTTGACTGGAATATTTTACACTATGTAAATTGCAAATACAATTACTAAAAAACTTATATACTGCTTTGCAATCTTTATCTCCCTTTAATAGATTTTCCTAAATACTTTTCTTGCTTAAAAAAGAATCAAGAAGATGTAAAATAAAGGCAAAAACCAGAGACCTTATTTTAATGATAGACAACATTAAGGGGTACCCATTCAGAACCTAAATCACATTTTATATGCATATTTTTGTATTTGGATGTACACTATATTTAAATTAATTTCTCAAAGACATTATGAGAGACAACAATGGGTGAAAATATCATGAGATTAAAATTTCTCTACTGAAAATTGTATTCTATTTTGAGTAATAGAATATAAGACTTGAGAAGGTTGTCACATGCATTTTGTTCTGCAGAAATTATGCTCTGGCAAAACAAAATATAATAATGAACTTGAGATTTTCCTTCATGTTCACATTCAGCAAATTCAGAATAAAGTAAGCAAACCTTTAATTATTTCTGTAGTGAGTCTGACCATCTTCTGAAAAAAAAAAAAAATATGTCTTGATTTGAAATAAAACTTTCTGGTGTTTGTGGCTTGGTACTGTTCTGTCAATAACTTGTATCTGAACAAACTCATCTTCCAGAAATATTTCTGGGAACACCTAGGTCAAATGATTTCTGTTTCAGAAAATGTATCCTGGCATTGTGATGATTCTCTTTCAGTGTTCTGGACATAGATTCTGGGGTAAGTATTCAGAGCATGGCTATGGTGCTTTGTGTAGATATATATTACATCTGTTTCTGTTTCTCACTTAGATTCCTTGACTGTATTGGAAGATGGCTCTGGGTGGTACATCTGCCATGATGAATGTCTCCTGAGGGTGCATTTTAATTTAATGCTATGCCTGTGAAGTTTTAGTAGATGTCTTTGAATGTGAGGTGGAACATTATGTTCATTTTTATAAAGTACCAGCCTGAGCTCTAGGATCCTTCTAATAGTACATTAGAATTGAGCTGAGATTTCCTACTGTGCATGGTCATGCTTCACCAAAGATCATCACAAGACAAATGGAGGTCCAGGGGATCTAAGTGGTATTAAATGACTCATAGCTGTGTCGGGTTATATTGTAATGTTTCTAAGTGTTTGACTGACTCTATATCACATCAAACATACAGTGAAAAAGTGCAAAATATAGCCAGTCAGCCAGATGTTTTGCATACAATTGGGCAAACATGTCAACATGTTTGGGTGAGACATCTGGAAGTTTTAAGTGTTATTTAACTGACATTATGAAGGAAGACATTAATATGAATAGCTAATTTAAGATAACTAAATGAAAACAAAAATGTTTTTAACTGTAAGTGGTCACCATCTTTGAGTGCCCTCATATTTACACAAAACAGGGCAAAATGTTTAAGTCACACTACCACGCAGATGTGCAGGGGGGAAAAGCAGCTTTTTTATTTTGTTTTTAACCAACCTAGTCTTCCTTCTGAGCCTTCAGCAGCTGGTTTGGGAACAGGATGAATTGGGATGGAGAATTAACATTTAAACAGTCTTGTGTGGTGGTGCTCAGTTTCTTTTGGATAAGAATATTCAGTTTTCCAGATGTGGGCTTCCCTCACTTCTTCCTCTATGATTTGCCTGCATGGCTGGAGGTGCATGTAACTTATGAGTCTTCAGATAATAGGCATAGTGTTGAAATCCTCAGATGTGGTATCCTGTGGCTTCCTCAGTGTCTCTGGTGCCTCTTCCATCTGGAAACGGTTGGTAGAACTTGGGCTCTCTTCTCTTTTGCTTTTCTCTCTCTCCTTTAGTTTCCTGGCACCCCACAGTTTACTCTACCCGGACTTATTCCTGGCTCTGTCTCCCCTGTAGTTTTAGTCCAGGAGGTCTGTTCTGTAGCCTCTGTGTAAGTGTAGCAGAATCTCCCATTGACTTCCAGTCAGGGCTCTTAGCTACTGTAACTTCCAACTATGTCGTCAAGGAACCAAGAGGACTTTAGAAAGGTAAAAAGATTGTGCCAACTGTGACTGCTGCCTCAGCAGTAACCCAGATGGGTGGGGGTGAACACCCGGTATAGTCTCTTCCTAGAGTCTCAGATTCGCAAGTGGGGCCGGAGCTGTCTCTCTCCCTCATTGTTATCTCATCCAGCTAAAGTTCTTCCCTCTCTCTCTTGCAATTCAGAATTGAAAAACTTAAAACACATGCTTGACCTACTTCCATTATCTCCCCTCCAACATCTCTCTCGTTGGAAAGTTGTAAGGACATGGTCTTCTCCCAGTCTCATGAGTAATGTCCAGAGATATTTTTGCTATACCTGAGAATGCTGAGTCTAAATCATCCAGAATTAGCCAATGATATATATATATATATTTTTTTTTAATTTTATTTTGTCGATATACATTGTGGCTGATTATTGCTCCCAATCACCAAAACCTCCCTCCCTTCTTCCTCCCCCCCTCCCCCCCAACAATGTCCTTTCTGATTGCTTGTCGTATCAACTTCAAATAATTGTGGTTGTTATATCTTCTTCCCCCCCCCCCGGTTTGTGTGTGTGTGTGTCTCTGTGTCTGTGTGTGTGTGTGTGAATTTATATATTAATTTTTAGCTCCCACCAATAAGTGAGAACATGTGGTAATTCTCTTTCTGTGCCTGACTTGTTTCACTTAATATAATTCTCTCAAGGTCCATCCATGTTGTTGCAAATGGCAGTATTTCATTCGTTTTTATAGCTGAGTAGTATTCCATTGTGTAGATGTACCACATTTTCCGTATCCACTCATCCGATGATGGGCATTTGGGCTGGTTCCAACTCTTGGCTATTGTAAAGAGTGCTGCGATAAACATTGGGAAACAGGTATACCTTCGACTTGATGATTGCCATTCCTCTGGGTATATTCCCAACAGTGGGATAGCTGGGTCGTATGGTAGATCTATCTGCAATTGTTTGAGGAACCTCCATACCCTTTTCCATAGAGGCTGCACCATTTTGCAGTCCCACCAACAATGTATGAGAGTTCCTTTTTCTCTGCAGCCTCGCCAGCATTTATTGTTCATAGACTTTTGGATTTTAGCCATCCTAACTGGGGTTAGATGGTATCTCAATGTGGTTTTGATTTGCATTTCCCGGATGCTGAGTGATGTTGAGCATTTTTTCATATGTCTGTTGGCCATTTGGATATCTTCCTTAGAGAAATGCCTACTTAGCTCTTTTGCCCATTTTTTAATTGGGTTGCTTGTTTTCTTCTTGTACAGTTGTTTGAGTTCCTTATATATTCTTGATATTAATCCTTTGTCAGATATATATTTTGCAAATATTTTCTCCCACTCTGTTGGTTGTCTTTTAACTCTTTTAATTGTTTCTTTTGCTGTGCAGAAGCTTTTTAGTTTGATATAATCCCATTTGTTTATTTTTCCTTTGGTTGCCCGTGCTTTTGGGGTCGTATTCATGAAGTCTGTGCCCAGTCCTATTTCCTGAAGTGTTTCTCCTATGTTTTCTTTAAGAAGTTTTATTGTTTCAGGGTGTATATTTAAATCCTTAATCCATTTTGAGTTGATTTTAGTATACGGCGAGAGGTATGGATCATTCTCCTGCATATGGATATCCAGTTATTCCAGCACCATTTGCTGAAGAGGCAGTCCCTTCTCCAGTGAATAGGCTTGGTGCCTTTGTCAAAGATCAGCTGACAGTAAGTGTGTGGGTTGATTTCTGGATTCTCTATTCTATTCCATTGGTCAGTGTGTCTGTTTTTATGCCAGTACCATACTGTTTTGGTTATTATAGCTTTGTAGTATAGCTTAAAGTCAGGTAGTGTTATGCCTCCAGCTTTATTTTTTTTGCTCAGCATTGCTTTGGCTATGCGTGGTCTTTTATTGTTCCATATAAATGTCTGGATAGTTTTTTCCATTTCTGAGAAAAATGTCTTTGGAATTTTGATGGGGATTGCATTGAATTTGTATATCACTTTGGGAAGTATGGACATTTTCACTATGTTGATTCTTCCAATCCAAGAGCATGGGATATCTTTCCATCTTCTTGATTCATCTGAAATACAAGGAATCATTCGAGACTACTATAAACAACTATACGCCAACAAATTTGAAAATCTGGAGGAAATGGATAAATTTCTGGACACACACAAGCTCCCAAAACTGAACCGTGAAGACGTAGAAAATTTGAACAGACCAATAACAATAAAGGAGATTGAAGCTGTTATCAGAAGGCTCCCAACAAAGAAAAGCCCAGGACCAGATGGATTCACAGCAGAATTTTACCAAACATTCAAAGAGGAATTGACACCGATTCTTTACAAACTATTCCAAAAGATTGAAACGGACGCAAATCTCCCAAACTCATTCTATGAAGCAAACATCATCCTGATACCAAAACCAGGTAAAGATATAACCAAAAAAGAAAACTACAGGCCAATATCCTTGATGAATATAGATGCAAAAATCCTCACTAAATTACTAGCAAACAGAATACAGCAACACATACGTAACATTATTCATCACGATCAAGTGGGATTCATCCCAGGGATGCAAGGTTGGTTCAACATACGCAAATCAATAAATGTGATACACCATATTAATAAACTCAAACACAAGGACCATATGATCATCTCTATAGATGCTGAAAAAGCATTTGATAAAGTTCAGCACTCATTCATGACAAAGACCCTCTATAAGTTAGGTATAGAGGGAAAGTATCTCAACATAATTAAAGCCATATATACCAAACCCACAGCCAATATCATCCTGAATGGGGAAAAGCTGAAAGCTTTTCTTTAAGAACAGGAACTAGACAAGGATGCCCACTCTCACCAGTCCTATTCAACATAGTGTTGGAAGTACTAGCCAGAGCAATCAGAGAAGAGAAGGAAATAAAGGGCATTCAGATTGGAAAAGATGAAGTCAAACTGTCCCTGTTTGCAGATGACATGATCCTATATATCGAACAGCCTAAAACCTCTACAAAAAAACTGCTGGAATTGATAAATGATTTCAGCACAGTAGCAGGATACAAAATCAACACACAAAAATCAGTAGCATTTCTTTTCTCCAATAGTGAACAGAAAGAGAAATCAAGAAAGCCTGCCCATTTACAATAGCCACCAAAAAAATAAAATACTTGGGAATTGAGTTAACCAAGGAGGTGAAAAATCTCTATAATGAGAACTACAAACCACTGCTGAGAGAAATTAGAGACAATGATATATTTTTTAAAAAATTCTTTCAGTAGTTAATGGCTTGAAAGTCTGCTGTAGGGATGCAAAATCCTACTCTGGAAGGTCAGAAGCCGATTATTTTCTGCCTTCCCCTTTGTATTCTTCCTGTCTCATTTCTAGTCTGCTTCCTGCCTCCTACCCTCTCCCCCTCCTTTTTTTTTTTAATGGATGAGACCTTAGCCTTACTAGGCCTACAAAGGCATGTACTGACATGATAAGTTTCGTTATAAAAATAATAATTTTCAATTTTTAAAAGAAAAATATTAAAGAATTTTATGACATGAAAAGTAAGGATTTACTCCAACAAGTTAACTTGAAAATAATAGATGACAGGAAAAACATATTTGAAATGTCTAGCATTAATGAGGATTAGGCTATCCAAAAAACTACAAAACAACAATAAAATGTCATCAAACTTTGTGATAAACTGTAATATGAACAATAGCCCATTGAAGAAAAAATTTTAAATAATAATATTAAACAAGCAAATGAAAGTTACCTAATCTCACTAGTAATTACAGAAACACAGCATATCAATAAAATGCATTTTACATCAATTATCCTAGTAAAAATTAAAATGTAGGTAGGGGTGTCGGATTATAGGAACCTTACATCCTGATAGTTACATTATATATACCTGTGTCTAATGACCTAGAAATTCCGTCTCTTGGGATATATCCTAAGGAGAATTTCAAACATGTCAACAGGATGTATTAGTTTTCTATTGTCATGGAATAAATTACTACTGTCTTGATGGCTCCAATGACACAGATTTATTGTCTCACAGTTCATTTGCGTAAGAGTCTAGGTTTGTCTTAGTTGGGTCTTCTGCTTAGGGTCTCAAAAGCCGATACTTTAGATACTGTCTGGGCTATGGTATTATCTGAGACTCAGGTTTTCTTCAAAGCTCATGTGGTTGTCAGAATTTATTTTTCCACAGCTGTCGAACTCATGGCACCTTGGTTTTTCAAGGTGAGTAAGAGAACTGTTATTCAGGAAGGGCCAAGTTTCTGTCATATGGGTTTTTACCCTATTAAGTCAAGCCAGCCCAGGATAATCTGTCTTTCCACTAACTCAAAACTAACTGATCTGGGACCTTAACCACCTATGCAATATCCCTTCATTTTTGCCAGGTACCATAATCTAATCACAGGCGAGAAATCCCATCGTGTTCACAGGCCTTGACCATCCTTAAGTGGAAGAGATAGACAAGGGCATGGATTACAGGTCATCTTAGAATTCTGTCTTCTACAAGATTATACATGAGAATATTTAACGAAACATAGTCTGTCATGGCAAGATATTAGAAGCACTCTTGAGGCCCATCAATAGGGAATAGATAGATAAGAACTGAAAAATATATTCCAAAGAAAAACCTGCTGTTTTTAAAATCAATTGATTTTATGTATTCATAGCATAATGAATAAGTATGAAAAACATAGCACTGAGTAAAATAGATATGAAA
The DNA here is from genome assembly GCF_027409185.1 of Cynocephalus volans. NCBI lineage: Eukaryota > Metazoa > Chordata > Mammalia > Dermoptera > Cynocephalidae > Cynocephalus > Cynocephalus volans. Next base: position 19,696,742 of record NC_084466.1, read on the forward strand.
TGGAATTAGATCTATAGCATAATGCTATTTATGTACACCCAAAATGCGTGTACGTCAAAATGATTTACATTTTACAAAGACATATAGAGAACAATGAAAAAATGCCCATAAACATAGTATAAAAGTAACAATGAGGACAATCAGAGGAAGAAAGAGAGTTAAAAGAATATGATTAATTAAATAAGTCATATATGAAATTCTAGGTAGATAACACTTTTTTACTCTGCTCAGTATGCATTTGGTATACATACTATGTTTAGGCAAGTGTTTAACTCATGCTATACAGTGTATACAGTGTTATATATCCAGCATAACGTGGGGCTATTTTGGCACTTTCTTTGGCAAAATGCCAGTTGGAGTTTTGAAAGTGACTGTAATGTATATTGAATTAATAATGTTCACATTGTTTTGTTTTTTCAGAATTATTTTACACCACTTTTGTCTTTGTATTCTTTACCTGTAGATTACAAGTACTTTTGCATTGATTTTAATCTTTAGTGCATGTAAAGTTTTAGAAATACCTTTGGTGTCCTTAAAAATTCAATGTAAATTTATATGCACCATAAATTATGAAATTTCCTACTGTCTAAATCTTCATTCTTAATGTCTTTTGACTTCCACCAGAACCTCAGAAAGGAAGGAAACTCAGGCAAACTGATCGTGCTTTGATTACATCTGGAGAAGGGGTCTTCCCAGCAACACGGCTGGGAAGACGTGCTGCATATTTGATAAAAGATCATAGAGATTAACAAAACTTCAAATTCCCTCTCCAGGAGATTTCTTAGCCTCCCAAGTAGAATGGTGTGCCTAAATAATACAGTTTGTCTGACTTGTGTTAATAGATTAAAAAAAAAAGAAAAGTTTTAAAATTTCTAGTTCACCTTGGACAAGCACTGAGTCAAAAGTTTCTTAACGGTAAAACATTCAGAAAATTCCACTGCTTTTTTTATGCCATGACATACAAAATATATTGGAACATATGAAGTATTATTTAAAGTTTTATATTTTTCTTCCTGATGAATGTAACTGTGGACATAGGCTTGTAGATTGTTTATCATAAGGGATAATCTTTTCTTTTGGAAGTATATGCATATTACGCTAGAAGATGAGAAGATTTTTTTCAAAAGGTGTTTGCTTTTTGACGTTAGAATAAGACACTGATTTGAATTCACTGTGTTCACTTTACTGATACATTAGTGTATACGTCAGCAAAGAAACTTTGGTTCACAGAGCCAAGAATGTTAGTGTCCTTCCTTCTAGCTGCTTCTATTTCATATTCTCCTTCTGTTTAACACAAATGTTTGAGCACCTAATATGTTCCAGGGGACTGAGAGTTTTGGATTCTTACAGTAAGAATCTTACATTCTAGGTAAGCAGCGAGAGGGCTTCACATGAAACTATAGCAAGCAAGAAAAGAAAGATGTGTTAGAGGACCAGGGAAAAGCAGAAGGTGGTTGAGGACTGGACACTGCCAGCACTGGCTTCACAGGAAACAGGAGTCTTCAACGCTGGGTTCAGAAAGCTGGGCCTGGGGTCAGGGGTCAGCTTCAGAAAGTGTCTGTCAAGTTTGCCAGATGTGAAAATGTGAAATTTTTTCCTAGAAAAGAGGATGTTTTGTCTAAAGGGCGGAGGTCTAGTAGGGACTAGGTAGGTGGAAAAGAGAAGTGTAGACTGGAGAAAGGACGTAAGAGGAGATGGAAAGCAGAGGGGGGAAAAAAAACCCCTAGAATCTGAGCAAACAAATGAAGTTTTATAATATAGAATTTAAGAGCTTTAACTGCAACATCAGGGAGAGAAAACTAAAGAGGTTTGCCCCAGGCGGTTCTGATGAGCGTAAATGAGAGTGCAATGTAGAGGTATTGATAGGAGGGCAGGCTACATAACAATTGAAAGAAAAAAAAAAATCAACTGTAGTGTAGAGGGAAAAAAAAGAATCAGGAAAAGGAATAACCCTGATACTGGTCCAGAGAAATTGAGCTTGTATTGAGATAAATTGTATTGCCATAAACAGAAATATAAGGGAATTGGGGAAAGAAATAAATCTTTTATGTCTTTATTTAGGTTATGTTTTAATAGGATGAGGCACATATCTATATATAACTTTAATATAGTGTGCTATTGCCATTATTATAATTCAGTATGGTGTTCTTTGTATAGTTTCTTAGATCTCACTGCAGTTTTTTAATTGCAATGCTATTAGTTAAGCACAGCTTGTTATACTTTTGTATATGAGCTTTTCAATATTAATGACATTTTTGGCAAGCCCCACATATTTTTAAGATGATTTTATTTTAGTATATTTCCTTATTGTGGATCATTTACCAGAACCAAACAGATGGAATGAACATGGTGGTACATTCCATGCTATTCACGTCCTTCTGAGATCATTTATTTCTCTGGTCACTCAAGGTTTAATATAAATTTCTGGGCTTACTCTTTTACTTTCATTAAACTACATTATAGCAAATGAACCAAATCCAAATAATTATTCTAATAAATTGTTATTTGTGTGGTCCTTTATATATTCTCAAGTCATTTTTATACATTATATCATCTGAAGGAAAGTAAAATTTTATACAGATACTGACATTAAAAAAATGCTTTATTTGCACAGCTGATAGATGTTTGTTGTAGCCAGCTATTTTTCTGTGCACCTGGCTCACCTGTTTTTACAGAAATATTCTAATTCTTTACTTCTCAATTTTTGTTGCGGCAACCTTTTTGAAATGACAGTTTAATTGCAAAGTGGAAAAAATATAGTAGTTTCTATCTAGGGGTCATTTTTGTCCTTTTACTAAATATGGTTATCTCTTTTAACCTTTCAGTTGAAAAAACTACTAAGAGATATGGTTCTATCTTCTTTGGCACTCACGACTTTTTCACACTCTCTCAAAAAGCATTTACTGCAAAGAATCCAGCTTCTCTTCAAGTAATACTTTTTAATGAAAAAAAAAAAATCACTATCTGGGTTTTGACTATCTGCTGAACAGTTACCACTATGACAAAACTCAAGATATAACCCATAAGAGTTCCACGTTGCTTTTGAAATTTCTATTGCCATAAGATATGCCTGCTTCTCTTTGGGAAGTTCAAGGACAATCAAGATTTTCTTTTCTTTTCTTTTTTAAAATTTTACTTCTCAAAATGCATTTTAGTAGATTTTCATGCCCCTTTACCCATTCCTCTCCCCCCACTCTCTTCCCCCGCTCCTCCACGTCGTATCTGTTCACTTGACTTAAATAGTTCAAGGAATTTTTGTGGTTATTCTGTATTCTTCTCCCTGCCCCCTTATTTGTTTGTGTGTTTAATTATTTATTTATTTTTTGCTCCCACAAATAAGTGAGAACATATGGTATTTCTCTTTCTGTGCCTGACTTGCTTCACTTGATATAATTTTCTCTAGGTCCATCCATGTTGTTGCAAATGGTAGTATTTTGTTCTTTTTGATAGCAGAGTGGTATTCCACTATGTAGATATACTACAGTTTCCTTATCCAGTCATCAGATGATGGACATTTGGGCTGGTTCCAGCTCTTGGCTATTGTAAAGAGTGCTGCAATAAACATTGGAGTACAGGTACCACCCCAGTATGATGATTTCCATTCCCCTGGGTATATTCCCAGCAGTGGGATAGCTGGATCATATGGTAGATCTATCTGTAATTGTCTGAGGAATCTCCATATCATTTTCCATAAAGGCTGCACCATTTTGCAGCCCCAACAGTGAATGAGAGTTCATTTTTCTCTGCAACTTCTCCAGCATTTATCATTCTCAGTCTTTTGGATGTTAGCCATCCGAAGATTTTCAATTCTTAATTTGTTCCTCCTCCGCAGGTAAAAATACAGGTATTTTATCCACATAATATGATGCTATTGCCACAGGACACAACAGAAAAAGTCTTTTAGAATCCTCGTTTCACTTACATTATCTCAGTTAATGATTACACATTGGTCATAAATTTAAAAACATTTTGGGGTTGCAGTTATTCTAGTTTCTATTGAGCTGCCTGCTCTTCACCTTCAACTTCATGATAGTCACAAAAATCAGGGTCATTTACCAATAAGGAGCCTAAAATATTTTATAACCAGGAATGTAGAGTATAGTCTATTTCAAGTAAATTTCAAGTCATACTTGGTTTGAGTCAGGAGCTCCACCACTTACTAACTTCTCCATTTTTCAAATCTTTTTGTCTTTAAAATGGAAATAATAGTAGCCGCACTCCCTTCAGCTATTGTGAGAATGAGTGACAGTGTAAAACTTTTTAGCCCAGTGACTGCCATATACTTAGTACTAAGTAGCATTTTATGATAGTCATTTTACTTATTCCATAAATTTTACTTTGGGAAAAAACTTACATAGAAATAATTTGACAGATAATACTAAAGTTAATAAAAAATTAGCATTTATTTAATTTTTCTGTTTCATGTATACTTGACTTTAATTATTTGAGGCAATTGAGGGAATTAGTTTTATTTTACAGGGATAAAAACAAAACAAACCAAAAATCAAGGGTCTGAATAATTTTAAATAACTTGTCCCAAATTACACAGGAATAGTTTGTTCCAGTCCTAAAGCCTATACAGTTTCTATAATACGTACATATTAGCGTGGTTCCTGTCTGGTAACTATATACCCTCCTAAAGATGCTCAACCGTGAATCACAGTTTATTCTTTTCCATTTTTTTTCCTTCTATATGAGCATTCTTGGAAGTGAAATACAAACAAATCATGAATTTACAATAAGATTATGTTTGTAAGCCCATTTCTAGACCCATTTTGGGGGACATGGAGTTAGTTTTACCATAGGGAAAAAAATATTTAAGGTGGCACTTGGGTTCCCGGAAGAGCACAAAAGTTAACTAATATATAATGACTTTTAATTTAAATAAATTAAATTTGGCTATTTCATTTGAATAGCTTCAGTATTCTGGTAAGTTAAATGCATAATTGTGGGCCAGCTTACAAATACAAACATATTTGCTAAATTATTGGTTTATAAGAAAGGGCCATGAAAATTCATTACATTTGGTAATGTTGTATATGCTAATTATCCTGTTTTGAGCATCACATATTGAACACAGGTATAGATATTCAACTCTGAACCCCACAGATATGTACAATCAACTATGTTTTATTTTAAAAAAAGAAAGAAAGAAAGAAAGAAAGAAAAGAAAATGCATTCTGGCAAATGGTGAGAAAGCAACACGGATGATAGAGGAAAGACTGGGCTTCCAACTTCGGCTATGCTAACTGCTTGTCTAGAAGTGGAGTTCTCTGCCATGAACTGACCTTGCCCAGTGCTGTGGAATCACAGCCAGGTGGTATGTAGCAGTCCTGCAAGAAGAGACCTGGACACCATTTGTAACTCATTAGGACTGTTGAAACCAATGTGTCAACATAAGAAATATTCAAATGATTATGAATTGGCTGTTTTTGAGAGGAAATGTCTACATAATTCTAATTGCACAAATTGTGACAAGGAAGTATAGGAAATACAAATGAAGACTTTGTTTGAAGTCCCAGAAATCTTCTGTAACAAATGCCAAATGGGATGTAGAACATTAACAGTTTTTGTTGTTGTTGTTGTTGTTTATTCATTAATTCATTCCTTTAACAGAAGTGATTCCCACCAGAACTACATACTGTTCCAGGAAAGATAGTTAAAGGTCAATGACTTCCAATATAAGTGCTTTGGCAGAGGGAGCAGCGGACACAATCTCAGAAGGCATATCAGGAGCACCAAACCTTGTCTATATTAAGGGTGATGGGGAAGAAATAGCTCAAATCTTAATAGAAAAAATGACTTTTAAGCATAAAGCTCAAGATTATTGGCTCTGCAGCAGATGGTCAAATGTTGGCTTTGCCAGTTACTGCCTTTCTGATCTTGGGTAGTTCCTTAACTTCACTGTGTTTCAGATTCCTCATTGTAAAACAGTGATATTAATAATAATAAATAGAGAAGTCATGAGAATTAAAGAAGTTAATGTGTTTAGAATAAGACTTTATATGTATTGAAATTACTCAAAATATATTGGGATACTTATTTTCTGCCTCAGCTGAGAATTGAAAAAGACAAAAATATGTTTTCTACATGGAATGAAGAGCCTACAGAAAAATATCCGGACAATTGTAAGGGACAATGTATTTAGGGACAGAAAGAAATTCAGTGTAGCAGTAATATTAAGTGCGAGGTGGGAAGATGGGAGAAATGGAAGCCAGAGGGTTGGCAATGTCAGGTAACTATGGGCTTTATAAGCTTTATTAATACATTCAGATTTATCCTAATGTTATTGGGAGACAACTAAAGAAGTGATGTAATCAGATTTGCATTTTGATAGAATCACTCTGTCTGCTGGAAAGTTAGTTAGTTAGATAACTAACTTCTTTATTTATCTCCCATTAGCACTAACTCATTCATGAGTAAGGGATGATGAATGGGTTTCAAAGGGAAAGGACTGGGAGCAAGATGCTGTTGAAGGATGATGGTTGTGACTGTGGCTATGGAAAAAAGAAGGAAAAAAAAATCCTGGCAGTTTTGAGATATGTCTCTGAACGTAAAACAGATTGTATGAGGTGGTTGCTTGAATGTGAAGTTGAAGGAGGAGCTGGTGTCTTTGATGGCTGACTTAGAGACTAAATCGTTAATGGTGAATTCACAGAAAAAGAAACATGAGAGACGGAGCAGACTGTGGAGGTGGGTGGATGGGGTGTAAATTTGGTTTTACACATTCTGTGTTTTGTGATTCTGAATCGAGATAAAGATTTGGGCGTTTATTAGTATACGGTGATTAAAACCTTAAGTATGGAAGAGATGTTCAAGAGACAGGAAGCAGAGAAGAGGACTTAGGATAGAACAACGAAGGACGTGGGATGAGCATGTAATGGAGATTAGGAGGAATAGTGGAGAGAGAAGGAAAGCCAAGAGGGTGGTGTCAGAACAAAGAGTGACACATCCATCCTCTTTTTTTCAATGAGGGAGGAGTTGGTCATGCTGAAAACTCAGAGTTAAGTAGAGGAAAGACTGAAAAGTGTCTGCTGAATATGCACATAAGTAGTTGAGAAAATTATAAGTATAAGATTCCTCTCCTGCCCCCAACAAATAAAATAGTGCATAATACCACACCTCATGTTCTGAATCTTATCACATCTTTGTTTTCTTTGCCAACATATACCCACCCCAGGCAGGATGAATCTGGAATGATAATACATACCCTGACTCCTAGTGAAGACTAGAAAAACATATGATTTAATGAAAAAAAAAAAAAAAAGGATGATGAAAAGCAAATTTTATTTATAAAAGATAAATTAGATACACAGAATAGAGAGCTGAAAGACATTTTACAGTGCTAACCAAACAGCCTCATTTTATGAACAAGGGAATTAAAGTTCAGCAAAGTTGCCTGAACTTATTTTCCTTTTATTCTTCCTGATCACCTTCTTCATTCCTTTTGGATGTGTGTTGAATTTTAAACATTCTTCCAGTTCTGATGAAGTCCACATATACAACATTGTATAAAAGTAATTTAAGTTAATCCATTCTAAGCATGTGCTAGATATTTTCTATACATAGATGAGAAGAAAACATTATATATGTTTTAAAACCTTTGGCATGCTAGCACAGTGTTGTTAAATAAGACTCATTCTTTGTGACTTTTCTGGTTAACAGGAAATAAAATTACGAGTACTGAAAGAGTTAACTAAATCACTTTTCATAGGGTGAGAATGTGAAATGAACAGAACCTCACATACATAAGAAATAAACTCTTGAAACACTGGTACTTTCTGCTCAAGGTTTTAGTTTCCCCCTTATACAATTTTATTTTTGATGGGATAAAGCAAGCAGTAAGTAACAAACACCAGGGAAGAAAGTCCAAATAAGCCTAAGGAAACTTAATTTAAGCTTCTTCCTTATGTGATCTGTCTACAGTGCTTTAGAAAGAACTGTATTTGCCAGTGGGTTAGGGCAGTGCATTATTTTTGAATCAATCTTTCCTTTTTTCCAAGTTCCTAATACTTCTCATTCTGTTCTAGTCAGACACTTGAATGATGGAAGTTCTCTATTATTTATCAAATACCTCAAGCTGTTCCTGTCAAGTTTCTCAATTCATTTCCTACAGATATTCCACAAAAATACAGCCAAAAAGCTTCTCTGCCAGGCATGAGCCCATCTGAATAAAGAATACGGAAGCCAGACATTTTGCAATAAAGGAAATGGACTGGAAACACGAATTCTTTCAATACCTGCAGTTTGTTTACTTTGTACCAGCTGTTAAACCCCACTTTCAACAATCTAATTATTCATCATCATCTTTCCAGCTCTCATCACTAGTACGAAGAGATAACTCCTTCTCCAGACAGCAAGGACATATCCAGAATAGCTCTGTTTTCTATCCTCTTTTTAGTAAGGTTAAAGGCATTTAGTTTTAATAGTCAACTAAATTATTTTTTTTATAAAGCATAATGAATAAGTATCAAGTTTCAAATAAACTTCAAAATATGAAAAGAAAAAAGAAGCAATTTAGACAAACTATTCATTACCTGGTGGAACATTTTATAGAAATGCCGATTTATAACCAAAATGTTCTGCAATGTAAGATTTTTTTTTCCATTCAGAATATTTAAATAAGAAACAAATAAAAAACCCAAAATATTATTTTTCATTAAATCCTTCTTCTTCTGAGTGCATTATGATTAACTAACATGGTTTGGAAGACTCAAGTGGGAATAAAACATACTAAACATGTTTGAATTTTTTTGGTCTGTTTCTCAGACCTTTGGTATAACGGTGTACTTACATAACTTGAAGAGGGTCCCAAGAAAAAAATAAATATGTTGGCTTAGAAAATAAGATTTCTAAAGAAATGTCAAGAAAGAATAGGAGACTATCTGAAATTGGATAACTATTTTAACAATTCTGATTAATTTTTCAAAGATCACATATATTCAAGAAGTGGTATATAGTAAATCCAATAGTTTGATGGTGATAGTTTAATTCATTGTGTAGGCTTGTGAACACAGTCTTAAAACTTAGAAGACTATGTAGGCAAAAAGCTGAGCTTTCCTCAGTATTAATCATTAGCCCATATATTTCTCTCAAGCAGATGATTAAGGAAGAATTTATTGACAATAGAAGAGCTAAATATTAGTATTGTTAAATATGATTCTATCTGAAAACAACGTATGGACTACATGAATTTTCAGTCAGCATTTTATAGTCTTAAATTCTATGATTTTAAAGATAATTAAACGTTTTAGATATTTTAAACTATAAATCCATATGTACACATTTCTCTCCTGTACAGTCTTGTCCTAGATGCTATGGAGAAAATAATTGTCAATAATTCATTCATTTCCTCAAAGAATATGTAATGCAACAGGGAGCAAGACTATCAGAAAAATAGTAAATGATATGACACAGTGCTAGGAGAGTTCAGAGGAAAGGATTATTCATACTTTAGAAAGTCAGGAAAAGTTTCATAGTGGGAATCTGAGTGACAGGAAGGCCAAAAGAAATGGGGACAAAGATACAAAAAAAAAAAAAAAAAAAGGTCCATTGAGAGAGAGAGGTGGAATAATGATACAGTCTGTGGTCAAAGGAGCTCTTTTCAGGTGATTTCAATCTCTGCAGGAAACTATGAAGCTAGTTTAACCATAGGGAATAAAATTAGTGAAGATGAGTTTGGGGGCTGAAAACAGTTAAGTGTGACGGTTAAGAGCTTGGGCTTTGGTGTCAGCTGCCTGGCTGCACAATCCTGAATCTGTCACTCATTGGTTATATAATCCTGGCCATAACCCTGTGTGACTCAGGTTTATTCTCTGTGAACAGGGGAAAATAACAATATTCTATTGGTGCGGTGTTTGTGAGGATTAAATAAATTAACACAAACAAGTGATTAGAACATTGCCCAGCACTTAGTGAAAATCAACAATTGCTAGCTGATATTACTATTATTAGTAATAATAAGATTGGGGATAGTTTGGAAAAGGCTGAGGAAAGAATACTATCAATAACCAATTAATGATGATTGAAGGATTGCCATGTAGACAGAGTTTCAGTTATGTCAGGGTAGTGTAATTTCAGAAAAATTTCTCATTCTCCTGATATTCCACATGATTTTACCTAGACTTAACTACAGCATGTATCTCTTTGTTTTCTATGACACTTACATATGGAAAGGTTTTATTTTGATCCTAGAAGTTAATGATGGTAACTAATTTGTTTTCAAATCTTCAGTGAATGTGGGCTAGCACCATACGCATAGAAAATGCTTATGAACTCTTTTTTTTAATATTTATTTTTTAACTCTTTAAGTTTATTTATTTATTTTTTAAAATTTTTGTTTTACATTCTACGATGTTGCAGAGAGACTGGTGGGAAGGGGAGAGGGGAAAGGGGAAGAAAATAGGGTGGGAGAAGGAGGAAAGAGAAGGGGTGGGGTTGAGGCCTGTGGCCCCCTCATTCCTGCAGGGGAAACCAGGGGGCTTCTGGGGGTGTACATGTCAGGGGGATGTGGCTGGAGCCCTCATCTGCCCCCCATGGTCCCAGCTTGTGGTTGTTGCTGGGCTGGATGCAGGTGTTGGTGGGGCATGGCTGAGGCCCTAGGCCCCCCACTCTTGGGACTGGCTATGAGTGTTGGGGGGCATGGCTGAGGCCCCTAGCCTTCCTCCATCCTTGGCTTACTAGTCCAGGCGACTTTCAGTCCTTCTAGGTTTTATAGGTGTTCTTTGGTGATGTGAGACCTTTACTGGTTAATATCAAACTTTGTCTATGGTCTGTAGGTATTTTGTTTCTTCTTTCAGTTCTGTGTTGGATTGTTTGCTGTTCCCACCACTTAAATTCTGAACTGGGACTAATATTTGTCCTTTGCTTACTTCTAAAATGGGTGAATATCCTGTGGGGACTAGTACTTGAGCTTTGTGGCTGAGTTAAATTGCTGCTTTGCAGCTGATTTCTTGGGGAAGGCTTTTTGTGCAGTTCAGGTTTTAATGGATGACTTTATAGGTACTTCTGGGTCTAGTGAAATCTGGTGCACCTGGGTTGTGTGGAAACTCTGGTCTGGGCCTGAGTCTTTTCATCAAATTGCACCCCCTGCAGATCTGTATTCCTGACCAGTCTCCTCTAAGTGGTCCTGTGCTGATTGGGGGGCAAATCAGCTGTCCTTGGTGTGCCCCAGTATTCCTCTGGTGGACCCATCTCTCCCACCACCTGTGCTCCAAACACTTTCCATGGGGCAGGCTGTGGACTGATCCCTTCGATGACTAAACAACCTCTGAGTGGCTCCTTTTTTTCAGTTGTGGCTCCTTGTTCCTATGTGGGTCTATGGGAACCCCATTAGTCGTCTTGCTGATCTGGGGACCACCAAGGCCCTCTTCTCCCCTGCAGCCTCCAAACAACTTCATCTGAAGGGCACAGCTGTGACTTTTGCCAGCTTCTGCTCCATGTGCTCATCAGCTGCAGTCTTGAAGTGGCCGGGGCTCAAAATTGTCGGAGTGGTCCTTTCTTCCTCTCATCATGGCTTCTCCCACCTTTATACACTCCATAGGTCTCTCCTCCTCGTCCCCTGAGCTCTAACAGCCCCAGTTTGGCTGTCATTGCTTTTTAATCATTGGAAATTTGTTGATTTGTGGGAGAGAGCGATGCTGGTGACCATCTATTCTGCCATCTTGACTGGAAGCCTATGAACTCTTTTTGAGTGAAAGAATGAATAAATAAATGAATGGTGATGGTTTAAGTGCTGAGAAATTTTGGTTGGAACCTTTGAGCAGAGTTAAAAGGACTAAGTCTTTGGACATTCCCACTGTGAGGAAAGTAGGAGGAAGAAAGAATCCACCAAGAAGGGCAGTTAGAGGCTTAGAAGGAGAAATAGTATTTAGTGGAGACTTGGACTCTAAGTAGGATTGCTTGGTAAGAAGATTTGGTTTTCGTGAAGATTATTTTTTGTCCAAGTCTGTAACATTGCATTTGTATCAGGTTTTATATTTAAATTCTTCCAAGCCATCAACTAATAGTCCTTTAAAAATAACTCTAATGCATACCGTATGTTATTTTAATGGAAGAATAATAAATGATGAGTGTTGTGAAATCAGCATGCATTCTAAACTCATATCAAAGAAAGAAAAGTATTTCTCTTGCATTGATTTTCCTGGTCTTGTAAATGTGGAACCTCCTTGTTATTCCAGAAAAAAATTAAAGAGTGTAAAGTAGTACTTAGGTCCTTTCTAAGAAATACTAATGTCTTCTACTTATACAATGTTGATAGAAAGAGATAATTTGTTAGAAATTCATTCAAATGCTGAGAAGAGATTTTTAAAGAATACTTAGTCTAGCCGTCAATATGCACTATTCTTTAGTCCCACGAGGAATTTGTATTATTTGTTCTTATAAGGAAACAAGAACTAGTGTATTTTCTTAGTGATTTTACTTTATGTGACACATGGTATTGATAAAAGACTTAAAAAATTATGTTCCTAAATGAAAATATTTGAAAAAGACATTGATGTTTTAGCATTCTAAAACATAGAAAGCATAGATTTATATTACTTTCATATTTCTTGATGCATAATGAACATTTGTGTATGTGTGGGTTGGGGGAAGATGGGTCAGAATAATTAAAAATAAATATGATAATTTAGAACAGTTTATTCTTTACTTTTTTAGATTGCTTTAAGGATAGCTTCATTCTTCTTTTGAAATATCATTCAAAGCTCCCAACCTTAAGGTTAGAATCCTTCAGTAACATGTGACATGAACCCACCCCCGCTTGGTTACTGCTAACTAGACCAGGGATAGGCAATGAGAGGGAGTAGATCACCACAGAGACCAGGCAGGGCTAACCAAGTTCTGTCACTCAGGAATTTGAAGTTGGGACACGTAGGGACAAGATCAATTATTTGTAGAAACTGGTCTTGGAGTTTAGATATTTCAGGGACTCAAAGCGCTGTGTTGAAGGAGTCAGGACAGACGTGTAATTGGAGAAGAGGGAACCAGAATGTAGAATAAGAGTCTCCCACCTACGGGTTCTGTCTCTTAGGAGACCTGGAAGCCCTTTGTGGCCTGAGTTCTACAAGATACCCCAGACCTTCCAGTACTTTCTCCTTTCTGCCCAAGCTACTTTCAGAGAGTTTCTTGGTTTTGAAAACAAAGCCATCCCTGATGAAGTTATGCAACAATAATTTTAAGTAAAAAGCAAGCTGAAAGAGAAGAAACCAGTGCTATGCAAAAACAGCTGAAAAAGACAAACTGGTCATTACAGACAGCACAGGTCGTGCTCAGTGTAGCTAAATCTTTCCAAAACTAGCAGTTTCCCTGCCGGGTAACCAACAAATCTTAGAACCTTATTGTTAATTTTACTTCCCCCCGCCCCCCCCAAATCCTTCTGCTCAGTCTACAAGCTCCATTATTTTAGTTTATAGATGATGAAACTGAAGCCCAAGGAGGGAAATCATGTGACTCAAGGCCCTGGACTGGATCTAGTTTCCAGCAGATCCAGGGGTAGATGGCTTGGTTTCATGACCTGTCCAATAGCCCTTCCTATCACTTTACCTTTGAGGCTATAGGGCCATAACAGAATGGAACATTCTATATAACAGACATAGTGAGAAAATATGTTCCTATATATAAGCAATTTGGATACATTTCAAAATCCAGTCTTTGGCTTTCTCCATAAATATTCATTAACTACTTAAATTCATCTTGTCCTGTAGCTTTCAACATCCTCCATGTGCTCATGACCACCAAATTATATTTTCAGCTCTGTTCTTTCCCCGGGGCTCTCGTATTTTATTTCCCACGGCTTATTCAACCTCTCTACCTAGATGTTTAGTAGTTATCTCAAACTTGACAAGCACAAATCTAAACTCTTGATTTCCACCCCCAAACTTTGTTCCCTTGTGTTTCCATTTAGTACCTTCATTGATTAGTAACTCAGTCCCAAAACTTTGGAATTGTCCTTGGCTTCACATTTCACACCCAATCTGACAGCACAGCACTTTGGCTCTGCCGTCAAAATGTACCCCAATCGTGACTACTTTTCCCCACTCTACCACTGTCACTGGAGTCCAGGCTACCTCCACTAGTTTCTATTGCCTCAGATATTCCATTCTTAGCACACCAGCCAGAATAATTTTGTACTCACGCAAATATGATTTATGTAACTTTCCTGCTTACAGTTCTCCTGTGGTTTCAGAATACACATAGAAAAAGGCTCTGACTGCTCTTCTGCCCTGATTTTTTTCCCCCAAATTTTCTCCTTTGATTACTTGCTTTATCCACTCTGGACCCTTGCTTTTTCTCTAACACAATAATATTTTTTGCCTCAGGCTTTTGTATTTGGGGATTCCTCTGCTTGGAAGGTTCTCATCTGTGTCTTCATCTGCCACTCTATTTGTGATTTTCCTCAAATGTCCCTTCTTCATGGAGTCTTGCTTTGATCTCTCTTCCTAAATTATGACAATCCCGTTCTTTTCATCTTTACCTCCTTGCACTGCCTTATTTCTTTCACAGAACTTATAGCTACCTGGCATTATATTATGTATCTGTCTTTCTTTATTGTCAGCTATCCTACCAGAATGAAGCTACAAAAGCAAGAAACATTATTTATTTCGCTCACTGATGGATTCTCGGAACTTAGAATCACATCTGGCATATCATAGGTTTCAAATAAATATATGTTGAGTGTACTTAAGCTTTCTAAGGTATAAAATTATCATTAGTAATAAAGCAACAATTTTTCAAAATGTGAAATGAGATTTGGGAAGGTGGAAGAATTTTAAGCACACATATTTGACACATTTAAAGTGCACATGTTTAGTGTACAATTTGATAATGTATTCTTTAACATATGTATATTTCCATGAAATATTACCACAACCAAGATAGTGAAGGGTAGTTTCCATTATTTTGGTCTGTCTTTCAAAGGCAGAAGTTCTTAATTTTGATGAAGTTCATTTTTAATTTTTTGTTTATGGGTTGTATTTTTGTTGTTATATCTAAGAAGCCTTTGTCTAACCCAAGGTCACAAAGATTTTGTCCTGTTTTCTTTTGGGAGTTTGGTAGGTTTTGGATTTATTTTTAAGTCTATGATAGATTTTGAGTTAATTTTTGTACATCGTGCAAGGTAGTATTTATTAATGTTCATATTGATATATATATATCCAATGATTCCAGGACCATTTATTGATAATAATATTTTTTTATCCACTGAATTGGCTTTGTAACTTTGTTAAAAATGAATTGACCGTATTACTATGGTTCTGCACTCTCTATCCAGTTCCTTTTATTTATTTGTCTATCTTGATAATAACAGTAATGCACTGTTTTAATAACTGTCTCATTCTACTAAGTCTTTAAGTCAGGTAGTGTAAGTCCCCCAACTAAATTCTTTTTGAAAATTGTTTTGGTGATTCTAAGTCCTCTGTATTAATTTTAGAATCTGTTTGTTAATTTCTACAAAAGCTTGCAGGGATTTTGATTTTGATTCCAATGAATGTAGAGATTAATTTAGGAAGACTTGATTTCTTAATAATACTGAATCTGTGGCTAGCTGGTTAGCTCAGTTGGTTAGAGTGCAGTGTTATAACATCAAGGTCAAGGGTTCAGATCCCCATACCCACCAACCACCAAAAAGAAAAAAAAAAAAACCTCAAAAAGCAAAACAAAATTTAAAAAAACCCAGCATAACTTCATATGGGATCACCCAAAGGGAGAGCCCAAGGAAATGAGCACGTGACTAGGGAGCACCAGTATTTCCAGTATGGTCAGAGGAAATAATGGCCTGAACAAAGTCTGAAAGTAGTAACCACCGAAGTGAAAAAAAGAAAAAAGAAAAAAAAACAAACTTGTAAAAAGTAAGTTAAAAAAAACCTCAAAAAACATGGGAACAATATTGAATCTTCCAAGCACGTGAGCGTGGTACATCTCTACAGTTATTTAGGTCTTCTTTACTTCCACTCAGTAATGTTTTTAGTTTGCAGTGTACACGAATTGCCCATTTTTGACAGGTTTTAATATTTTGATAAAGAATACTAAGAACATTTTGACTAAAAGTATTGCAACGTCTTTGCATTTCCCATGACCCCAAATACCTATCACTTCTTTAACTGAAGTCATTATGTGCTTTCATGTTAAAGAATTCCTAAAACAAACCTAACCCAAGTATTTACATTAAAGTAGTTAGGAAGTATGGGGAGGGGGAGAAAGGGTGGCAGTGGAAGCAATGGGAATGCTAAAAGAGGGATGATAACCAGGGGAAATTTTATGGAGCACTGGGATTAAAGAATATTAGAATTTTTAAGTAAGGACAATGTTAAAATTTATTCTGAATTATGTCAAATCATAATCAGAACTAAAGGAAACATTTTGAAATTATTTTGATCCATCCTCAGTGGCCTTAACTAAAAATGGTCATTAGTTTCCTTAATGAATTCCAATTTTGTTTCAACAAAAATGGAACAAGAGACTCTTTTCTGAAACTGCCAGGATGCCTTAGAGAGGCATTACAGAACACTAAGTCAGAGCAATAAAACCAGTCCTGCATGGTAAAGATTACCTAAAACACAATAATTTGTTTCTATAATATGAGCTTTGAAAGACCAGGATTTAAAATATGAGTCTTTTAATTTTATTATCATTTTTCCTATATCATAGGGGAAAAAAAGCACTTATTTCACAATAATTAGTGCATTACATTTTAGCTAGCACTTACTAGGAAAATCAAGAATAAATTATTCAGAGGGGTTCTAAGGTAAAGAATTTTGGAAAAATTTGGAGCTATTCAAAATCTAAAACACAAGAAAATTTTGTATGTCGATCTTATACCCTGAAATTTTGCTGTATTCGTTTATTAGCTCTAGTAGCTTTCTTGTGGATTCTTTAGGATCATGTTATCTGCAAACAGAGTTTTACTTTTTCCTTTTCTATTTGGATGCCTTTTATTTCTTTTTGTTATATAATTTCTCTAGCTAGAACTTCCAGTACAATGTTAAATAATAGTAATAAAAGCAGGCATCATTGTCTTCTTAATCTTACAAAAACACTTCCAGTTTCACACTATTGAGTATAATGTAAGTGTGAGCTATTCATAGATGCCCTTTTTCATATTCAAGCAGTTCTCTTCTATTTCTGTTTTAAAAAATTATTAATAAAAGGGTGTTGGATTTGTGAAATGCCTTTTTCTGTGTGAATTAAGCTAATTGGGTGGACTTATTCCTTTGTTCTATTTATATAGTATATTATATTGAGTTAATCGTATTTGTATACACTACCAATGAACAATTCACTTCCATAAGAAAACACTTTCATTTACAATGGCATCAAAAAGAATAAAATATTTAGGAAAAAATTCAACCAAGGAGGTGAAACACTTGTATACTGTAAACTACAAAACATTGCTGAAAGAAATATAAAAAGATGTATGTAAATAGAAAGACAACCTATATTCACGATTATAAGAGCTAACAAAGTTAAGATGTCAGTAGATCTTAATGTAATTTGTATCAAAATTCTAAAAGCATATTTGTTATAGAGAGCAAAAAGCTGATCCTCAAAATCATATAAGGCCCCAAATAGCCAAAATAAACTTGAAAAAGAGGAACAAATTTTAAGGATTCACACTTCCTGATTGCAAAACATACTACAAAGCCAAAATAATCACACAGTGTGATGGTGGCATATACAATATTAGCTATACAGACCAATGGAATAGAACTGAGTCCAGACAGAAACTCTCATATATATGGTCAGTTGATTTGTGACAAGAATGCCAAGTCCATTCAATGAGTAAAGAACAGTCTCTTCAACAGATGGTGCAGGAAAAACTGGATTTCTACATGCAAAAGAATGACGTTAGACCCCTACTTCACACCATAAACAAAAACTAACTCAAAATTAATCAATGACCTAAATTTAGGAGCTAAAACTATAAAACTCTTAGAAGAAAATATAGGGTAAATCTTCATGACCTTGGTTTTGGCAATGGGTTCTTAGATCTGACATCAAAGGCACAGACAAGAAGAGAAAAGATAGACTAATTAGAATCTAATAAAATTAAAAATGTTTTTCATCAAAGTACATTGTCAAGAAAGTGAAAAGACAAGCCATGGAATGGAAGAAAATATTGTAAATCTAATACCTAAAACGTTTTAATATCCAGAATATGTACAGAACACTTACAACTCAACGACAACAGAATACCCCACTGAAAAAGTTGGCAAAGGACTTGAATAGATATTTTTCGGAAGAAGAGATACAAGTGGCCAATTTGCACATAAAAAGGTGCTTAAAATCATTAGTCATTAGGGAATTACAAATTAAAAATCAAAAGCACAACGAGATACCATTTCACCCCATTAGGATGGCTATAATAAAAAAATAGGAAAATAAGTACAGGTGAGTATGTACAGAAATTGGAATGTTTTACACTGCTGTTGGGAATTTTAAATATTTCATCCACCATAGAGAATACTTTGGTTGTATCTCAAAAAGCTAAACATAGAATTGCTATGAGACACAACAATTCCAACTATTTTATTCCTCGGTATATAGCCCAAGAAATTAAAAAGAGATGCTGGTGTGCTGACGTTTATTGCAGCATTATTTGTAGTCGCCAAAAAGTGTAAACAATCCAAGTTTGCCTCAACAGGGGAATGGATAAACAAAATGTGGTATACACACACAATGAAATATTATTCAGCCATGAGGAATGAAGCTCTGATACATGGATGAATCTTAAAAACATTATGAAAAGTGAAATAAGACACAAAAGAGTAAATCTTGTAGGAAGGATTCCACTTATATGAAGTATATAGAATAGAAAAATTCTTAAAGACCAAAAGTAAGATTAAAAATAAGATTAAAGATTCACCCCTCCCTCCAAGAGGTGGAGGGAGGGTGAATGGGGACTTATTGCATAAGGGTTGCAGAGTTCCTGTTGGGGCAGTGGGAAAGATTTGAAAGTAGACAGTGGCAATGGGGGTACGACATTGCAAATATAATTAATGCCATTGAATTTTATGCTAAAAAATGGTTAAAGGGGCAAGTTTCATGTTATATATATTTGACCACAAAGAAAAAATTATTTCCCTAGTAGCCATTTTTAAAGATAAATTAAGCAGCTAGAATTAAGGTTTACTTTGTGAGATAATTTATAGACTAAGCTGATTTATTTACATAGATCATCCTTTGCAAATTATGGGTGACCTCGAAACGTATATGAGACTAATTACCTTCTAATAACACTATATATATCAAGATGAGCTTTATGGTTAATATCAGCTGCTTATTAGGAGTGGTTAATAAAGGCACAATTTTGTAATTACTTAGCAGAATTATTATTAGTTTTAAAAGTATATAGGTTTTTAATTAATGTATATGAAAATTTATTTGAAAGTTTAATATTAAGGTAGAAGGAGGGCATTCGCAATGTGATACAAATATAAATAGATCTTTTATATAAGAGATAATTCCTTCATTAAATAAGTGTTACAAAAGATTTTAATTGTATATGACTATAATGTTTAAGGGAAATTAATCCATTTTATTAGTGATAAACTATATGACACTGTGTGTGTGTGTGTGTGTGTGTGTGTGTGTGTGTGTGTGTGTGTGTGTGTGTGTGTGTGAATGTGTGTGAATTCATCCCAAATTCAATTTTGGATTACCCAATACATTATAGTGTTTTGCATTGCTGGTTTGGAACCTGGAACTCAGAGAGAATTATTTCCTCCTGTTTATGACCATTTTCAGTTACTTTCATGGAAATAACTAACAGGATTTACTCAGTCTTTAATTTTTTCAAGCATTTGTCATCTTTTCTGCAAAGAAAGTTTATTATATTTTAAATATTGTACTATATAATGATGAGCTTATATGTCTACAATATAAAAATGTATTATTACTTAAAGTGATTAAAATAGATGAGAACTATTTTTAAGTTGAATTCAAAGACAGAAAACAATTACAAATTTTTTAAATTACAGGTAATTAGTATGTGAATCTACATTGAAAATGGCCTTTTAGAGACTCAGCTGTGACACAGTGCTTTTAGAGCTGGAGGACCTGAGTCTGAGTTTGGGCTTTGACATTTATTACATGGGGCAAGTCATCTAACCTCCTGTTTTTGTAAAGTGCACCATCAGTATTGTACAATTCACCCTTCTCACCTCACTTGATGGTGAATTAACATGTTTGTGAACATGCTTTGTGAAGAACAAGCTTGATATGAAGAAGTATTACAGTATGAGTCATTCCAATGGCAAAGCTCATTGGTTTTTTGGTGTCTATATTGACTAATGGAAAGCACATCAAACTCAGTTATATGAAAGACAAAATGTCATTTTTATTAGTGGAATACCAACTACTCTTGCATGACAACAGCTACTAATTCTTTCTTTCTTTCACATATGTAGTAATTTAATAGAGAGGAACCATCCACCCCTTTGAACTCTTCAAAGTTGAGAAGAAACTGAGACTAAATGAAGCTTGATGATTTTTCCAAGGATAAACAGATGAGAGCAAAATTCATCCTAAAGCCCACGTGTTCTGTCTCCCAGTTTTACACGTTTGGGAATTAGCAATGTCTAATCAGTACAAAGGGGAGAGTACGGAGGAGAATACTAGATGCTAGTATCTTGTCTTTCCTCAGAAAAATGCACTGACTTCAGGTGAGAAATGATCTCATTTAAGACCCTTAAGGTAACCTTGGAATTAATGGATAAGAATTTCAAGGTCAAGTTCTTGGAGGAAATGCTGTTCATTAATAAGAAAATAAATGAAATGGAAAAGTTTTAAAAATATACTAGAGTCTGCCCACAAGTTGAAAAATATAAAAAGTTGGAAAATGTCAAAAATTAAATATCAAATAATATGAGTGATATTTTGTAATCTAGAATTGCATTTTAGCTAACTGATTAATTTAGCAGTATAGATTTCAGGGTGAACATTATAAATAAATGTAGTATTTTGTAAAAAAACAATCATAGTTTGAGTTCTATAGATACTTGATAACAATTTCAGAACTCTTACAATGGAGCTTTCACGGGTTTCGACTTGAGTTTGAAAATAATTCACTTACTAGAAATATCCACCAATGCCAGCACCATCATGATCAAACCTCTAAAAATAATAAAATAAAAGGAAAAGACAATTGATATTTACCTAAGCATAGAACTCTTTGCTATAACTTGGGTACATTGTATGTTTCTAAGTGAAGAAACTAAAAGAGTATGTCAAACTCTAAGAAGCAGTTGTGCTATTTCGTGTGTGTGCATGTGTGTTATGTGTATATGTGTGCTTGTGTTTTTAACCTTCTTAAGGAGAAAAGCAATTTGATTTCAAAGCATTCGAGAATCTGTGGAAGCCAGTCACCTCAGGTGTAAAAAACTGCGATGATTGTAGTAAAATTTGTGCAGCAGATTTTTGAAAAGTTTTATTGATTTTTCTTTTGATGATTATATATGCTTTTAGAGGAAGAATGTATGCACTGTTGGAAATGTTAGAATTCTTCCTGTAACCTAGAGTTTTTGCCAACTGATAAGTGACACCTTTGTTCATATATCCAATCATACAATTACTATATGAAACTTAAATGGTTAATAATTTTTATACATTATTGACATGGAATATATTTATGTGTATAACTGCTTTTACATTTCAAATAAAATACTCACTTAAAATAAATTAGTTAAATTTAATACCTGGCACATTCATTCAGGAAAAAATCCGAAGTGATTGTCCAGTATTACATATTAATGTACTTAAAGATGTGTCAGTAGTACTGCCTTTACAAATAGGCACCTTTTAAAAAATCCTGTTATCATTCCAACTTTACAATAAAGGAAATAATTTTTGCTGTTTGCAACTTCCCCTATGATTTTTATTGGGATGAAAGCCTGAAGATCAAAAGTGTTCACAAATGCCAAGTTATTTTATCAACAATGTGCCCAGTCACTCTCTTGCCACTTTTCTTTGCCAGAAGAAAACAAATGCCGGTTGCTTTCATGCAGACAACACTGAATTCTGACAAGGAGGCAAAATGATACAAAGCCAACAAATACCAGAAGAATAATGCATGGAATCTCGCCTCAAACTGAGAGTACACAGTCAAGCAGTGGTGACTTAAAAGCTGACTCTAGTCTTGATTTTGATAATCTACCTCAGGTTTCAAAGCATAATTTAAGAAAAATTGTTCTTCAGAAACAAATATTATGAACAAGTTGCACAGATGGCTATTAAGCATAATATATAATTTGATTTTTGTATGTCTCCTCTTTTCACTTTTTGTTGTTTTTCTTTATTCAAATAATGTCTATTGTGTCTCAAACTGTTAAATTATGGTTTTGGGTATGGGAATTATTGGCAAACAAGATTTCCCCTACTGCACAAAGTTAAACAATTATGATATTAATTATAAATATAAGAATATAATAGCAAATCTTTTCATGGTGCTTGCTAAATTTCAGGTATTATGCTAAGCTCTTTATGTATATCACTCTTTTAATTTTCACAGCAACCCTATGAAGTATTATAATTATCTCTGTTGAACAGATGAGAAGACTGAGGAGGAGCAAAATAAAGGAAGTTGCCCCATAACTCACAATGAATAAATGGAAGAACTCTTTCTCAAGCCCAAACATATCTGATGCCAAAGGCTGTTTGTGCTCTACCACCTTTTGATAGAATCAATAGCAATTTTGTCACCCAAGGGCTCTAAGAAAGGTCTATTTAAGCATTACATATTAGAGGACAGGAATATTCTGTCAGGTAGACTTAATTATTCTACAAAACCACAAGGATGCTTCATATCAGACAGGTTTTGCTGTCTATAAGCTACCAGGTGATTGCAGAAAAGAATTCCAATTGACTCAGAGAAAATCTTTGAGCCCAACAGTAGTTTACCTCTCAGGTAAGATAAGCTGAGTTTTTACAGCAGCCATCCACACTGTAACTTAATTTCCTCTGCAAAACTCAACTCCGGCCTTCTCGTTCAGAAAAGTCAGAGCCAACTTTTTATTGGGGGGAAGGAATGTGAAGTGTATTGTCTCCATGATGCTAAGCAAACCCTTGAAAAGGGAAACAATAAATGATTTAGCTTTTCCATATGACAGCCACCATCCACTTACCACCGTGAGAAATGTAGATATTAGCTGCATGTACTCATTCATAAGTGGGAGCTAAGAGAGAAAGAGGAAAGGAAAGGAAGTTCACAGTGGTGCGCTGGACTTGCAGAGGGAGAGAACATTACTTGGGAACAAAGTGGAGTGGAGGTAAAGGGGGAAGGGGAGGGAGGCTGGGGGTACCTAGGTGGGGGACATGGAGAACAAATGCAATTTGTAGTAATGGGCACGCTGCCAGTATGGATCTGGCATCTTGGGCACGAGGGGTGACAATCAGCTTTGTATCTCATGCTTATTCATAACCAATAAATAAATAAATAAATAAATAAAATGAGAGAAGCTGTTCTCTTTTCAAGGTGAAAGGAAGTGAACATGATCAGAAGGATAAAAAATAAAGCTGCAAGAAAAAGTTGAAAGTGTAGGAATACATGAAATTAGAGAAGAGAAAGCTGTTAATGCAAGACCTTAGATGATACATAATTATTTGAAGGAGACGACAGCAAGACATTTATATAGTGATACTACAATAAGAGGAGTAGATATTACGCAAAGGAAAGAACCTCTTTTTTAAATTTCAATTTATCAATATACAATGTAGCTGATTTTCATGTTCTGAATTGTAAAGGGAATTAGGATCTGAAGGGAGTTTATGGGATTTCCGATATGGAGATTTAAAAAAATTAAAATGTGCTGAATAGTTTGATTGCTTGAGGCAAGAAACTACTCTCCATCATTAGAGGTCACTGAATTTATGCTTTGAGATCTGATTATTCATAATTGTAGAAAAGACATATTAGTCAGTGGCACAATATTAATATAGTGTTTAAATCAGCATTATTTTAATAAAACATTTAGCTACTGATTAAAGTGGATTAGAGACATTTTCCTTTACTGAGTACTGCTTTTGTTTTAGTTATAAAGCATAATATTTTTATATTTGCTTAACAAATATTAAACTGTTGAGGAAAGTGGTTTTAACAGGTTAAACAAACAAATGATGACATTTCCTATTCTGTTTTCTAACAGTACTTAAAATTTTGGGGGATGTGTTGGAAATGTAGACTATTCCAGCTCACATTCCCAGAAATTCTTTGGCAGGGTTAATCATGAGCCTCAGACTCCAAATACTTCAGTAAAAATGCTGTGTATCACTTGCCATGTGGACATGGAAGTTTTTGAACTGTATTTATTTTCTAAGATCCCAAATGTTTTGCAATGGTCGTAACCAATATTTTAAAAAGGTAACTGTGTTAAAAGTCATTAGTTTTTAAAGTGGTTTAGATAGATTATACTCATATATACAAGCATATATATGCATATATATATATATAATTTGTTATGTATAATGTATGTAAGTGTACTTCAAAAAGTTCATGCAAAGATTCGTATTAACTTTCAATTCTATTTTTCCGAGAACTTTTTGTATATATGTATATTTTGTATAAATATACATATATACAAAATTTGTTACTCAAAAAAATCTATTTTTCTTTTCTTGCTCTTTTTCAGTTACATCTGGAAGCCAAGAATAATTAGGAGGAGTTTTGTAAATGTTCAAATGGCCTTACATTCCCACTAAAAACGTTTAACATTTACAACTATATAGATACTGAAAAGTCTCCATTTAAGGGAATTAGAAATGTTTAGAGAATACTAAAGATATTATTTTAGGGATGGAGAATATGACATTCTCCCCTCCCCCATAAAAAACCCCAAACTCCCTAGGGTATTATTGTTGAAAATTGAGGACATCAAAAGTTAAATCCTTGATCTGCTCTTGATTAGTTCTATATCATTGAAGAAGTCATTAAACTACTTAGAACTCTTCCCTTTATCTATCAAATGAGAGAAACGGGTCTTTTAGATAATTATAGGGACCTTTACAACTTAGATCTGTGTCATTCTTTAGCTGTATCTATTTCTTTTCTGAACCACCTGTTATCTTTATCCATAAAGTGGGAGCAATATTCTTAGAACATTGGTTATTCCAGTTGCAGTGCAATATTACAGTGGAAGGTAATGCCCAGGAAAATTTTTAAATGTTTTCACCACAAAATGCAATACTTACCTTTTGAACAGAGTTTTCACATTTTATGAATTGCTCTAACATCTCTTATCTCACAAAGAGACATCTTAAATGCTATGTAGTTAGGTTTTGGCTTAAGCAAAAATAAATGAAGGAGGGATTTGTGTTTGGTTCTTGTAAAATGTTCTTATATCCTGAAGATGAGAAGAGAAGCCAAGAAGTGTGTTTATCAGGAGAGTAAGGATGTTGTACTCATCTTGGGTTCTCAGAAGAAAGTTTGTCAATGTAAATTCCTTAGTGAATATCAGTGGTTAAAATACTACTTATTATTATACTGCCATTGCTTCTTCAAGAAGGCTATTTTTGTCCAATGGGTGGAAGCTTTGAGGATGTTGTAAATAGAATACTTGGATCAAAGTAAACAGTTTTGAGATTTTTAACTTATGTGGAAGGAAAAAAAAATAGAGAAAGAATGGTTATCTAGGTTTGGATAGTCAAGATGTTTGGATATCAAGGTTTGGATAGTCAAGATCCAGGGCCTTTATTGTGTCTCTGGGATTGGAATTACACTTGATCTTAGCCAAAAGGCCGAGAAGCGATGGGATTGGAATCGATAGAAAATGAGAACTAGCTAACCTATCGTCACAGGGACATTTAAAAATTCTAGGAATGTAATGTAACAAAATGGAAAACTTGAACCTGAGCTGATACTCTGTCAACTGTACTTTTATTTTTCTTCCCTCTTCCGGACAACACGAATTGAGTGCATATTTATCTATAATGAAATGGCAAAAAAAAAGGAGAAAAGCAACTGATACACATTCAAAAAATAGTGTGTGTGGAGGGGGGCAAGAGGGACAGGTTGGGGTAGGTGGTTTCTTTTATTGGGATGACTACCTGGTAGTATTAACACAACCAACCAAATCCAGGGCTCAGCAATCACATGGATTGAAACAATTGTAAAATTAAACCAACTGAAAAAACTCCCCTGAAACTTGTTACCCATTAACAACTATTTTCAAAGTCTTGCGCTTTTAAATTCATTTCCCAGATATTTCTGATTCCCTCCTCCTATTGCAATGTAAATTTTTATATCATATACACCATTCATTTCTATCACTTATTTAAAAATTGAGGCTAATTAATCTGATCAACTAGTGTTAATATGTTAATGAATAAAGCATAATGTCTAAATCATGTAGGTGTTAAAGAATTTTTAATGAATAAATGCATAGGGAAGTCTACCAATTTAATGTATAAACATTTCATATTAATATGTGTTCATTTGGACACAGTAGCTTAATCTGAGATTTTTAAGTGGATGAGAGGAATATTCTCTGGATAGCAGGCATGTTGGAGTGTGTGAAATCAACCACGAGGTCAGGCACCTTCAACTTATGTGTATATCAAAGACACCCATATGTCCTCATTTACCCCAAGGAAGGGGAGGAAATCTACAAGAGGGATTTTTGTTTCACTGAATAAAAAAAGAAATCAAAATCTGATCATAAGACTTGCTAAGTATTCAAACAGATTGATAAAAAAAAAAGTCAAAATTTTTTCTGAAGGGTTTTCTAATTTACCTGCTTCTGATGAATATTACACAAAGCTTAAAACTGGAGCCAAAGCAAAGAAAAAGGTGAAGGATCTAGGATATTACATATTTTATTACTGGAGGTCACTTAGAACAGTCAATAGTTACAAATCATAAAACTACTTTTAGAGTTTTCTTATTGCAATATGTGTTCATTATTAAACTAATACAACTCTAATTTTTGAGTGTTTGTCAGTTTTGTTTGTTTACTGTACTTTCTGAACATATATTAGAAATTTTTCAATGCTGTGAAAAGGAAAATTTACCACAGCCTAATTTGAAAGTGAGGTTTTAGTTTGTAAAGGATAAAAATTGTAGCAAGAGAGTCCAACTTCATCTCTAATATGAAATTTAAAGATTAAATTAAAAACAGACATGAAAATTCCACAAACAGCTGAGGTAATATTCCTGTCTGAATGCCTTAAAGTTTTATATCCTGAGAAGTAAATTTTTTTGAATTACAGTGTATGTTATCATCACACATGGCAAACTGAATAATTTTTCTTTCTCAAACACTCTAAAAATGTTCAATATGGAGAATATTTAATTTTCAAGCAAGGATAAAAAAGTGTATAAATGATTCTACAGCTAGCTCAAACTTGGAAACAAAAAAGAAGCATTCTGTCAAATCTGCCTGCATCGATTTAGTATCAATGGTGAACAGAGCAGTAGGAGTGCCTGCCTTGCTCACCACTGTGGTCCAAATTGCTGAGCCCATTGCACATTGTTGTGTCCAACAGATGTTCATACACAAACATACAGAAACTATATCCAGTGTCGGAATTTGATTGGGCTGCATAGAAACAGCATGCTTAGGCCTTAGGATGTCCAATTTTCTAGGGGATGGACTCGTCAACATTGTGTGCCTTATCCTCTTTTGCATGCCCATTTAACATACGTAAAACAACATGGCTTGCTGATATGGAGGGATATGAAAGTACTTGGGGATAGGAAGTTAGCACTAAAAGTTATTAAGAGAAATTGGGGGGAAAAGTGAGGAGTGGAGAGGGAAGGAATTAATACTAACTGTGCATTCCACATTCTAGACTCTGCTCTATCAGCTGTCAATCTACTATCGATCTATCTATCTATCTGTCTGTCTGTCTATCTATCTACCTGTCTATCTATACCTATCTATCATCTATTTATATCAATCACCTATTTATATCTATCATCTACTTATATCTATCTGTCTATTGACATACCACCTATCTCTTTCTATCATCTATCACATTTAATGCCTAGCACTTAGTAGGTGTTCTCTATATTTTTAAAAATATTGGATGAACCTTCAAAGCATTTTCATGGCATTAAAAAATTGAGGTATATTTTATTTTAATCTTCCTTTCAAAGATGGAAGGAAGAGGTGAGCTCAGAAAGTATAAATAATATTTACATATATATGATTTCTGTGTGGCAGAACATAATTCAAAGTTAGGTTTGTTTGCCCCCAAACATCTTCTTTCTGTATTCTCTAAGGAAGGTTATTTGAACAAGACACAGTGAGAAAATACAGATTAAAAGAAGCATTGCCATAGAATTGTTGGACTGGAAGAACTCTTAACGATTGTGTAATTGAATCTCCTTATTTTAAAGATGAAGAAATAAATACAGAAAAAGATTAGTGGGGATTGAGTCAAAAGTATAATGACAGAGAATATATTTATATTTTAAGTGATCATAAATTCTACAGAAGTAGGTAATTCTTTGTCAAGTCATATGATTATTTTTTGAAAACAGGTTTTATATTTAATAGGTAAATTAATATTCTTTATTATTATTAGCTTTGACATTTTGATCCTCTAATCAAAAAACCAAGATAGAAAGCTTTATAAAAGTTCTCTGTAGCAGTGTTCTCATTTCAAAATATATTGAATGAGGGTCTTTCACAGTGCTTCAATGAGAGTCGTTGTACCTTACAAAATACTTGTGGATATTTGTGGTCTCAGAGTCCATACATTTTTCATTTTTTAGGGTTTGTGTACTTCTCTATTAGGCTGATCCACTGATAAATTAAACAGAAACAGATAAAGCAACAATGGCTTTTAAAATAAATATAGGAGCCTTTAAATATAATGAGATTTCCATTAGAAATAGAAACCTGAAGGTTACTTACTCACTGTGAAAATGTTAAAGAAAACCCAACCAACATAACTAAATACCAATAATTTGCTGAGTGTTGTGGTACTGGATAGTGATTTTAAGGAAATCATAAAAAAGGAAAACAGAAAATTTAAAAAAATCAAAAACCAACCAAACATATGTTGCTGCTTTTCTTGTTTTGAATAAGGTGGTAAGATTGGTTTCGATCCAAATTGATAGGAATTTGGGCATTCCACTCTAGCACTAGAGAATCTTGCTACCCAAGGATCAGTAATGTTGTAGCTTTCTGGGATTATTCATTAAGAAATGCTAAAGGTTTTCAGCTTCCTGTCTTTTGTCTAGCAAAGAGCTAGTGTTAGCCTCTCTACTCACTTGCATTAAAAATGTTTTTCATCTTTCTTCTTATTCTGTAGTGTGCTAGTAAATGTTTAACAATCGGTCCTCTACTAAGTGTGAGGGAAATCCTGGTTTGTTGCACTTGCAACAATATCCATGGCTAATTTCAAGCTACCAACTTCACCTTGTTGGTAATAGATGTGCACAATCAGCTCAAGTTGGTGTGATTTGGCCCCAGCATATCACTGCAATTAATATGTATGCTAAATGAAGTCTGGACATATTGGATGAACCCACATGAGAAAATGCCTAGTGAAGCACAGATACATTTGCTGATGTGGGTTGGTATAGAAGAACACAAAATGATATAAACTCACTAAAAGATAGGAAATGACAATTCAGGGAAAGACTTGATGACTGCAATAGCATTCTATCTTGATAGCCTACAATTCTTCACCTACCACTTTCATGATCTTTCCACCAAGCACTAGATACATACAATTTTATTAACTGAGTGAAGTGAGTTGTGAATGACCCAGCCTTTTCAGTCCAGTGAAACACCTAGCATATTTGGTTCTTAGAGCAGATTACTGATTTTTTAAACCTTCCTCATCTATGAGACAGAATTATTTTCAGTAAGAATCTTATAAACATCAGCAATAACCTCATTTTCTTGATTGAATTTTCAGTTTTAAAACATATAATTAAAGATTAAAATTTTAAAATTCAATTTTGAAGAAATTTTGAAAATTTCATACAATACTTTATGGATTAACTAAAATTTGAACTGAACAAAACAAAAACATTATGCCTTATAAGTTTTACTCTGTTTTACTGTTTTAATATTTAAATAGAAATAAAAACCTTAATTGGTCATATAAAATGACAGAAATGAAATAAAGCAAATTCTTTTCCTTCATATTTACAATCTTTTTTTTTTTTTTTTTTTTTTTTTTTTTTTTTTTACTATTAATTTATCATTTAAATTCAGGGCTCTGTAGTACCGCAGGGGATGTAGACAAAAACTGAGTCGTAAGTGAACTCCAGCAGCTCTGAACTCGAAATGATGTATGTCAGCTTGTATGAAGGGGTTGACTGCATAACTGGGAATTCTCCAAACATCCACGTAAAACGTAATGTCTATTAAGCAAAGAGCAATTACAAAAGTAAAATGTGTATACACACACACATGCACATGCACACACTAAAATTCAACAGTAACCACGGATTCAGGAAATTTGACTAACAAAATATTTTTTTCTGGAAGAAGAATCTTCTTACTGATTTTGAGTAGAATAGTTACCACCTGGTGATAATAAAAAACAGGTCTACTTTTATTTGGTTTTATTGCTGAAGTTCTCTACAAACATTGAATTCCCTTATTGCTTACAACTAGGGTGGACAAATGCCATTGCCCATCCTTGTTATGCCACTCAGTGAGCTTCCTACACACACACACACACACACACATATAATGAATGCATACATGCATCCACATGTATGTGTGTGTGTCCTCAGTACCAATTCACAAGTTTTTTGCTCCATTCAGACTGACTGTTAAATTTCACTGAATAAACTTTTCAAATATTTTTAATGTTTTTAAAGTTTCCAAGCCACTTCTGTTTCCTAAATTCTGAGCATTGTCTCCACTTTCTACTTTACTGAAAATTTTCAAAACGTTCTGTCTGAAATTCTCAGGCTAGGGAGTCTGCATCTCAGTGTTTCTTTCTTCCTATATCATCACCTAACCTTCCTCTGTCTTTCATTCCCTTTCTCCTTCCTTTATTCCTTCTTCACGTGAAAGCATTCAATCTCCTTTCTCAAAGTCTTTTCTCCATTGAATGGAGTAATATGCCTTTTTATTTTATTTTATTTTTTAGTTGAAACATAATTGACTATATATTTATGGGGTACAGAGTTGACTATCAGCATTTGCATACATTACGTGATGATCAAATCAGAGTTATCAGTATATTCATCATTACAAATAATAATTATTCTTTGTCTCCATTACCCAATTTCTACCTAACCCCTTCCCCACTCCTCCTTTCCCATCTCTAGTAACCATAGTTCTATTCTCTCCTTCTGAAAGTTCAACATGTTACTGCGGCTGTTCATTTCCTCCCTCCCTCCCTCCCTCCCTCCCTCCGTTCCTTCCTTCCTCCTTTCCTTCCTTTCCTTTCCTTTCCTTTCCTTTCCTTTCCTTTCCTTTCCTTTCCTTTCCTTTCCTTTCCTTTCCTTCCCTTCCCTTCCCTTCCCTTCCCTTCCCTTCCCTTCCCTTCCCTTCCCTTCCCTTCCCTTCCCTTCCCCTTCCCCTTCCCCTTCCCTTCCCTTCCCTTCCCTTTCCTTCTTTCTTTCTTTCCTCCCACTTATGAATGAGGACATGTGGTATTTCTCTTAATCCTATTCCATGTTTTCTACTTTAATAGTCCAGATTCTTCCCACATTCTTTATTTTTATTTTATAATAACAAAAACAAAGAATTTTAGCAGTCTTTTCTCTCAACTTATTATTCTATCATTTTCCTATTAGTTTATAATCTCTTGAAAGCCACTCAAGGTCTGCCAAGTCCAATACCATTTTCATTGCTTCCTCTCCACTGATCATTCTCTGATCAGCAGATGCACCGGATTGCACATTTCGTTTTGAATTTCTTTCTTCTTTTGACTTCTAGAAACTTGTATTTCTTCATTCTCTTCTGACTTTTCTAACTATCCTTCAACTTAATTCTCTGGCTTTTCTTTTCCCTTTGACTTGTAAATCGAGCTATTTTATGAGATTTTGTTGTTTCTGCCATTAACTATGTGATCCTGAGAAAATTACCTAATCTTTCTGTCCTGGCTCACTCATCTATGAGAATAGATTTAATAATGGTTATAAGAATTAAATGTATTAATATTTGTAAAGTGCATAAAATAGGGTTTGATAGCTTGACACATAAGTGACATGCAGGTGTTTGTTAAATAAATAAAATAGATAAACCATTCCTACCATCTTTTCAATTTATTCTTCTCTCTTGAGTAATTGCATCAAGTATCATTCTGTCAATAGTTTTCTCTATTTATATGGCTTTCAAAAATTTTTTTGCATTTGACTTACATTTTATCTGCTTCACTCAAGATAAACATTTACAATCGTTTCCTTTTCAGCCTCTGGTAAAAACTCAACAGAACACATAACTGAGTGCATAGGGTCTATGTGGCAGCTATGGAATGGGCTGCTCCAACCTTCCTTCCAATAAAAGCTTTATGAGAAAAATGAAGTTGGTTGGCAATCACCGTCTGCCATGATACTGACATTTGTTGCAGTCCTTAGTATGCTCTCAGCCAGTGACTGAAAAGGGACAGTACTGGAGGCAGGCCATTCCTTCCCAGAGTAGGACTCCTGTGTGGAGCAATATTTGCTCTGGAACAAGCCATCGGACTTTCTCAGAGGTGCATTATACACTGAGACTTTTCTTACCCAATGCTCCTTCCTTCCCATTTTCCTTTCACAGTGTGAGACCAGCATCACAGTGTGATGCCCTTCCCTGCTCCTCTTTTTTAAATTTCATAGAAAATTTCTTGCACATCTAATTTTATATTGATGTTTGCCTTTTGTGTTAGCCATACTAATTCAGTATAAATGTTTAGAATCACTTACTATCATCAATAATTAGTGAAAAAATATCACAAAATACTTCCAAAACCAGGGATGGTCATGACCTCTTGAAAGATTATTTTTCAGAGTATAGCCATTTAGAAAATGTTGATGAATGTATTTTTGTTAGAAAAATTGGGATAAAAATGTTATGTATGTACTAACTAAATTTCTTATTATTGATAAAGACAGAAAATTAATTCATAAGTATTAATGTATTTACAAATTTGAATTTTTTCAGTGTTTTTCTTAATATCATTTTATTATTCTCATTTGCAGACACACATTTCAATTTGAAGTATTTATTAATCTACCTATGGCTGTTTTTTTTTTGTTTGTTTTTGTTTTTTTTTTTTTTTTACCTTACTGCTGTCGATGATTTCCAATTGAATTGCTGTAGAAAAATGGGGTATTTAGGATAATATTGTTTGAAACGTATTGATATTTCTTTTTGACCTAGAATGTGGCCTGTATTTGTTAAGATGCCAAGTATGCTTTTTAAAAATGTATACTCTATATTTGTGGAATTCAGGTTTCTGTATTAACGTTTGATCATTTCTTGTTGTTTCTGAACTTCAAATTTTGTCATTGCTGATCTTTTTTCTACATGATTTATTATTACATGAAAGAGATATATGGACAGTTTACTCCACTTAACATCGTGATTTTCAGTTCCATCCATGTTGTTGCAAATGGCAGTACATAATTTTTTTTATAGCTGAATAGTATTCCATTGTGTATGTATACCACAGACTTTTTATCAATTTGTCCATGGATGGACATTTAGGTTAATTCCATCTCTTGACTATTGGGAGTAGTGTCACGATGAACATGGGGGTGTGGGTGTCTTTTTGACATATTGATTCTATCTCCTTTGGGTATATACCCAGTATGAGACAGCTGGGTTGTAAGGTAGATCGTTTTTCAGTTCTCCGAGGAACCTCCATACTGTTTTCCAAAATGACTAACTACCATTTACACTCCCACCAGGAATGTAGGAGAGTTCCTTTTACTCCGCATCCTCACCAGCATTTGTTATTTGCTCTCTTGTTTATAACAGCCATCCTAATTAGAGTGAGATGATATCTCATTGTGGTTTTAATTTGCATTTCCTTGATGAGTAGTGATGTTGAGCATTTTTCATTTGCCTGTTGGCTATTTGCATGTTTTCTTTTGGGAAATGTCTGTTCAGGTCCTCGATCCATTTTTTAATTGGGTTTTGGGTTTTTTATTTTTTTTTTGGCTGATGAGTCATTTAATTTCCTTATATATTCTGGATATTAGTCACTTGTCTGGTATTCCCTTTAAGTACAAGAATAATCATGAATAGAACAACTTAGTTTTTACATTGAGTAATATCTGATATTCTAAGACTGAATATATTTTCACAGCTTTTTCTTTATTTTCATCTTGATGGTGTTCTGTTGCTGTTATTTGAAGATGATCATAACCAATATTCTCACAAGTGTTTTCTGCATGGAGAGGACCACAATCTTCCAAGTAAATACAATCCAGGATCTGGATTCTAGACTAGACTCTGTATTCAAGACTATGGCAATATTTTCTGAAAATGTCCCCTATGACGTTAAAGCTAATGAGCATTATCATTAATACAAGGTTTAACAAACTATCTATATGCAAAGTCACAGAAATAAACTAGAAAGGATCACTTGGGGAGATTATTTTGATGAGATTTAGGTAGCAGATGCAATGATACTCAAAGAAATACAGATTTCAATGAACTATAATCTAAGACAGTGCAACAGATGATTAATAAATATTTTATTGATAGGAGTTTTGAATGATAAGAATTTTGAACAGAAAAATTTAAAGAATTTAAAGAATCAGTGCTTCCAAAACGTAAAATTCAGAGGAAACTGTACTGCAAGCAGATTGGACTATTATAATCCATGTAGAAGACACACCACTATGTTAATTAATCTACCTGCAGTAGAGATTTAAACATTTGTTGCAAAATAAAATCTGTAAATAAATTAAGCTGACCAACATTTGTGAGTATTCTGAAACACTTGGTATTCATACCTTAAATGTAATGAATAAATCAGCTGTCTGGTTTATGAATTCAACATTACAAATTTAGTTAGTCTGTATCATCTATTGGGAGATCAGTTACCTCTGTATAAACTTATAAATTAACCTTTGAACTTGTACACTTTGTATAAGGACAAGAATTCCCAGAGGAGTAGCTTTCATCTACACACTTGGTGGGTTAAGAAGTAGGTTCAGTAGTAAAATGCCTAATTATTGCTACTCCATGCAACTTGAGAAAGATGTAGAGTTAACATTTTTTCCTCAGACAGTAGTGAAATTAGAAGTTGCTTTATTCCAACCAAAGTATCATGGTAGTCCGTATAATCGCTCACAGTTTTGAATTGTAATACATACAAACACACACACACACACACACACACACACACACACACACACACACACAAGAGCAACAGGCATTTTGAGGAATAATACTGAAAGGAGAATTATGCTTTTATATCTAGTATTTCACAGATGTGTGTGTACAGAGACAAGTAAGTAACAAGGATTGAAGTGCTTTTTAAAATATTGATCGAGTTTTATACTGTGTCGTTTCGAGTGAGTGTATTTAGAGAGAAGAACCAACTACACAATGTAAATACCCAAGTCTAATATCGTTACCTTGTTTAAGTTGACCTACTTGGGATGCAGTGGAAGATCAGTGGCAAAACTCAAAATAGTAGTATGAAAGTAGAGGATGTGAATGAGACCAGGAAAGCCATGATTTCTTCCCCAGAGCTTCCTGTTTCTCCAATTCCTTAGTGAAGTGGGATTAGAATTAGTATCAAGATGATATGTCTTTGGGCCAGCCCTGTGGCGCACTCGGAAAAGTGTGGCTTTTGGAAGTGCAGCGGTGCTCCCGCAGGTTCGGATCCTATATAGGAATGGCTGGTGTGGTGCACTCACTGGCTGAGCACGGTGTGGCTGACACCAAGCCAAGGGTTGTGATCCCCTTACAGGTCACAAAAAGACAAAAAAAAAAAAAAAAGATGATATGTCTTTGGAATTAATTTCATTTGTATGAAGTACATGTTATCTGTGCCAGAAGTACTACGAAGTTCAGTCCATAATATAGGCCAGTCAATTTAATTTTACACTTACTCTTAATAAAGACCAGAAGTGAAATAACATTTTAAGAATTGTTATTCTGAATCCAGTAGACACTAATAGGGAGCAAATTATGAAAAGGCCAAGTCAACAGCACTTTCTAGAAAAATAACACCTTTGTAAGACTAATTGCTGTCTAGAAGTTCACCTGTTACAAACCACACCATACAACCTAAGATATTCAACAAATTGAAGCATTTTTTATAAAACATACATAATATAAGTAAGAAGCTGTCAGTAAAATGATCACTTATTAAAAAATAAGATAGGTTATTTGAATTTGAACAAAGCATTTATGAAAATGTTTTTGTGTCTGTACACAACCCCCTAAAATAAGACAGCAAAGTGTGCACTTTCAGTGTTGTGTTAGACTTTCAGGCCTTGCTTCATTCCCATGAACATAGCTTCAGCATCCTAATATTTCATCCTAACAAATTTGCCACATTCTGCAGCCTCAAGGACACATAGCATATACCATTTTCAAAGAAGCGTCGTTTAATTTAGTCAATCAAACTTTAAGATTTTATTTAGTGGCAGTACTCAGCATTGTGATAGTGCTGGCTGTACAGAAAATCAAAGGATGTGATCCCTGTCCTGGAGGCATATGGAGGTAAAAGGCAGAGGCAGGACATAAATAATTCTGTAGTGGTTCTAGAAAAGGGGATTCGGTGCTCTGTAGAGACAAAGGAGGCAGAAGGTGACCGTGCTCCAGGGTGTCAAGGAAAAGGTATGACATTGGAAGGCACTTACCAAATTGCAAAGTTGGGGTAAGACTTTCCCAGTTTTATGCAGAACATAGAGGGTTATTAAAAAAGGGGGGGCATCTATTAAGGGAATAGCGAGTGCCTGCTGAGTTTGAAGTATAACGTGTATGGAGAAAAGCAGCAGTCAACCTAGAAAGACGGCGTGTTACCAAGTCTGCCTGCGTCTGCTGTATCATGATTTACACTTGGATTTCATCTGATAGGGTGATGGAGTGTCATTAAAAAATTAAGACTTTTCCACATCCTTAGAAAAATGCTATGTATTAATGAGAGAAAGTTTGGAAGACATAGAACAGCAAACATTTTAAAACTGCCACCAAGTATCAGCCGATTCTATTAGACATGTGGTAGACAGAACAGTAACAATGCTCTCCCCCCCACAACGCCCCTGCTAAAGACGGCTACATCCTAATCTCCAGAACCTGTGAATATATTATTTTACGTGGCATAAGGGACTTTGCAGATGTGATTAAATTAAGTATTTTATAACATGCAGATTTTCCTGGATTAACTGAATGGGCCCTATAAGATCAAAGGGTTTTTTTTTTTATGAGGGAAATTGGGAGGCAAAAATGTCAGAGGCAGAGACGGAGATGTAATGAGAGAAGCAGCAGTGGGTGCATACGTGTGTGTGTGTGTGTGTGTGTGTGTGTGTGAGAGAGAGAGAGAGAGAGAGAGAGAGAGAGAGAGAGAGAGAGAAAGAGAGATTTAAAGATGCTACATTATCCTACTGGCTTTGAAGATGAGGAAGGAGCCATGAGCCAAGGAATGCAGGTAGCCTCTAGAAGCTGGAAGAAACAGCGGATGGATTGTTCCCTATAACCTCCAGGAAGAAGGCAGTCCTACAAATGTCTTGATTTTGGGACTTCTAATCACCAGAATTATAAGATAATAAATTTGCATTGTTTTAAGCCATTGAGTTTGTAGTAAATTGTTACAGCAGGGACAGAAACTAACGTGACATGCAAATTTTGAGAGGGCAGGGATTGTCTCTCCCTAACACAGTGACGAATCCCTCTTATGCTTGCCACAGAGTAGAGGCTTAAAAGCCATTTTGTGAAGAACAAATATTTTATCAAGAACACTAAAAATCACAGATTGCAAACTGTGGGTTGTATGATTTATTGGAAACTGATTTAAGACTAATGTCAAATTAAGGATTTTAAAGAAGGAGCATAAGATGATTAGATTCATGATTTAGAACAATAACTGTTGTGGGTGTGAGCTAAGAAGATGAGAGTGGCAGGAAGAGAACCCAGCTAAAAGATTACTGAAAATGTTTAGGTAAGAAATTACAGGGTTTTTACTGAGACAAAGATAAGAGAGAGAAGGAGGTGTGCACAGGGCTTTTGTGATTGAAGCCATCAGCAATTACCTGGACAATGGATTCCAGCCTGAATTTGCTTATTAGTCTTCAGTGTGACCTTTAAGAAGGCATTAGATTATTGGTAGCTCTATCATTCTACTATAACTTGGAGGGTAAAGAAAGACAAAGATCTGTTGACAAAATATACTATAATTGATTCATGATTGGCATATTTGAAGCAAAAATGAAGCTGCAAAGAGTTGCGCTACAGCGACTTTTCTTAGCTGACAAAGAATACTTATTTATTGGTCACTAAGTTAACATTTATGCTTCTTTTTCCTTTTTGTTATTTGAGGAAAATTACACTTCATGTGTTTTATTCTCCTCTGTGAAATGCCATTATTTCTGGAAATGGCTCAGTTGCACTTAATAGTGAAGCTTATTAAAGAGCTCTGCTTTGTTTGTTTCACATTATGTTAATATAGAACACAACAGCTGCAGGACAAGACCATAAATGGATGATATGCTTCAGTTCAAAGCCTTCAAATACTGTGACTCATTAAAAACCTGATGGGTAAATTGCCTGGTATCTCATTTTCAGTATAAAGAAATGGAGGACACAGGGAATGTGCGGCTCATGTCCTTTCAGCCTAGAGAAAATTGCCACAACTTCACATAAAAGAAAAGTTAATTTTATCTCTTTGTCAGTATCAAACAAGAGGCAAATTTATTTTAAGTTATTTTTTATTACACTTAAAAATCCCACATTAACAAAAATTCTTCCTAAAGATGAATTTTTCCTCTAAAAGATATAATTAAGTGATTTTCTTCATGCCAAATTAACAAATTTTAAACATCTTTTACTTTAGGAAGAAGAAAAATATTCCGATGTGAATGAATCTTTCAACCTCTCATGTGTCTCCCTTTCTTAGTTGCAAACTTACACACATTGACCTTGCATCTTCTCTGTACTAAATTGGGCTAAATTCAGGAATAAATACAGATGATTAAGAGAAGGCAGTACCCTGAAAAGAGCATAATTTGGTGGTGGACTTAGATAAATAAGCACTTATGATAGAGCTAAGGAACCTGATGTAATCTTGATTGGTGAGGAGTTCAAAGGGAGTGGGCAGAGAAGGTTTCCCAGCCTGGGAGTTCCAAGCAGGCAGGAAGTATGTATTATTCACACCTAAACAATGTCAGGATCACGAAAATCTCTCACTGCTCCCTCAATACAGAAAGTGACAATTTTTAAATCATCCTTGGATAATGTACAGAACATTACCAATTAGGCAAGATGGAAAGGTAGTTCAGGTAAAGATATGAGACACTTGTTAAGAGTGGGTTGTTGTTACAAACCTACAAGGCTGTACCTGCAAGGTCAGGTAGAGAAGATGTAGCTAGAAAAAGTTCACTGGAGTTAACCTGTGAAGGGCTTTGTTTTACACATAAAAGATGTGGGATTTTTTTTCTTTGAGCATTTAAGAGCCATTGGAATATTTCCAAGAAATGAAATTTGAGATTGAGAAAAGGGAGAATGAAGATGGTCTGGAGGCTAATTAGAGAGTTTGGTGGCAAGAAAACTAGTTAGCAGATCATTGCAAATTTCTCAAGAGAATTGGAAAGCCTAATAAGAGACAAAGACATTTGTGAAATATATGAAAGATACTTTACACTTATCTGCAAAATAATATATGTAATTTTTATTTAAGTCATCTGGTGAATTTTATTCTTACAATCAAAGATACAGACAGTCATGGGATACATCTGAAAATCTTACTAGAAAAAATTCTTTTTCAGGTGCCCAATTATTTTTCAGAATTTATCATTAGGAGAGTGAACTTTAGTAATAGACTTCAGTCATGTTCAGCAAGCAGAAACTCCCAGAAAGGTTGCAATCAATCTGGGAAAAATAGTGCAATACTTATTTCTCAAATTCCAGCAGCTTCTAGAGTACTATCTCCATCTGCCATTATGAGATTATTAGCTCACAAGGAAATGAAAGAGGGCGTAAAAAGTAAACCTTACCATTAAAACACATGAGCTGATAAGTATTACAGAGAATGCATATTTCATTCAGAAGTAATATATTATCCTAAATTCTGCAAATATGCTACTTTTTCCTATTACTTTCCTATAACTAATATCAGAAATGGTATTACAATTGAAGAGCTCTGCTTCCAGCAATTTATTTTTAAAAAGATAGAAATTTTAGTGACTAGAAAGAATATAATACCTCTTCTATAATACCAAGATCTGAATGCACTGACCTTTAAGGAGAATCACCATTATGAGTTTTCTTATTATATTTTGTTATTAATTTAAATACATGCTTCCTTGGGGGAAAAAAGAAAGTATATAAAATAAGAGATGAAACATTATATGTTAAATATATATCTTTGATTTGATTTGACCTATATTTGGGAGGGGATACATGATTCAGAAAAAAAAATTCATAAATGTGGCAAGAAATACTTTTGAATTAAATTAATCAACAAATATTTATTGAGCACCTACTGTGTGCCGATAACTCTTCTAGGCATTTGAAATACGGCAGAGAACAAAAGAAAGCTCCTATACTCATAGAACTTACTTTCCATGAAGAAAGTCATTAATCAATGAATAAACAAACCACTATTTGGCAGGTGGTGACAGAGCTATAAAGAATAATAAAGCTAGGTGAATGAGATAGAAAATGATATTGGGAGAGTACTGCAATGAGCTAGATGATCAGAGAAGTCCTCTCTGATAAAGTGACATTTGAGCAGGGACCTGAACAAAAAATAACATGAGCATATTTGGGAGAAGAGATTTCTACATGTACAGAGCAACAGGTGCAAAGGCCCTGTGGTTAGAGAGTACTTGGCTTGGTCACAGAGCTGCAGGGAAGCCATGGGAAGTAGTAGGAGTCAAGGTAGGAATTCCTATATTACTGTGAGTAAAATGAGAAGACTTTGGAAGTTTCTGAGTAGAGAATTATCATGACTTGGCTTCCATCACAAAAGAATCACTCTGGTACTTGCAGGAAGAGACGCTGGGCATAGGAAACAAGATGGGAATCAGGGAACAAGGAGGATCTTGAGGCAGTCTTGGTAAGGAATAATGGTGACTTAGACTAGGATGGTGACAGTGGAGGTTTTTAAAAATGGTTATGAATGTCTCCTGAAATTTGAGCCTACAGGATTTTCTGTTGGATTAATTCAGTGTGGGAGAGAAAAAAAGAGAATTCATTGTTTTGGATATGAGCATTTGGAAAAATGAAGTTGTTTTCTGAGTTAGCAAATTGGGAGATAAACAGATTTGGGGCATTAGTCGAGGTGGGGTATAATTAAATTTGATTTACCTATTAAATATCTAAATGGAGATATCAGATGAGCAATTGTATATAAAGTTTGGATTTCAGGAGAGAGGCTGAAGCTGGAGATAAAAAATTAAGAATTGTAATAAATATAGGAGGTGTACACAGGCATGGAATTTGATGAGATCTCCTAAGAAATGAGTGCAGGTGGAATGGTACAGACAGTTGAATTTGCACTGAGAAATTTAAAGGCACCTTTGTGAAAGATTAACTCTTCAGAAGATCTGGATAAGAAAGAAATACATTTTGAAAAATAAAGTAGGCCAAAGTCTAGATGTTATTTCTTGAGATGCCTGGTGTGAGAAAACACCATTAAGACAAGTGGTAAGCTTAGACGTCCTTGCCAGCCAAGCTATAAGAAAAGCCCTTAAACTCCCCACAAGGGTGGTATCAGACAAGGCAGAACAGAGAGACAGACTTTTATCCCTGCCGGGCTGTAAAGAAGTCCCACTCTGTAGTGTCAGGAGACCATAGGGGAGTCTGGACTTCTTCAACCACCCAACTGTATTGAGACACCCCTCTCTTCCCTCTCGCTAGGGTAGTGTCAAAGAAGCCTCGTAGAGACTCGGGACTTTCACCACAGCCCACAACAGTGGTAATGAAGAAAACTCCAATCTCCTGCTGTCAGTGGAGGCCTTCTGGGAGCTAGAACTCCCACCCCCACAGAAGTGATGAGAAGTACTCTCCTTGTGAGTCTCAGCTGAGGCCAAGTGGGGAATACTGGACTTTTATCCACACCCAGCAGTCATGAGGTGGTGCTCTCCCTTACCCTGCAGAAGTGGTGTCGGTGGAAGCCAACTAAAAGAAGGTTGAATAATATCTTGAGTCCCCTACACATAAAACCCAAAATGTTTTCAGGTTTCTACTGAAAACCATTCATCAAATCAAGAACCAGGAAGATGTCAAACTTAATGAAAAAAAGACAATCAACAGATGCCAACACCAAGATGACAAAGATATTACAATTTTCTGGCAAAGATTTTAGGGCAGCCATCATAACTATGCTTCAAACAACAATTACAAACATGTCTGGGGCAAAAATAAAAAAAAATAGAAAGTCTCAGCAAAGAAATAAAAGATGCCAAGAAGGTCAGCTAAGAAATATAAGATTTAATACATTCAGCAGAGAAGTTATGGAAAGAATATCATGAACAAAATTATAGAAGTCAAGCTGCTCATGGTGTGTCTTTCAAGGTAGAAAGATTTTGGCATAAGGATAGGACTGAACCACTAGGAAATCAACTTGACTACAGGAGAAGGCAGAAATCAGGGAAATAGGTGATGAAAGGTGTTCATTAACTCAAAAATGATGAGAATTTCTAATAATGATTAATATGTACAGGTTCCTGGGCTAGGGTATGAAAGCCCTCAAAAATTTAAGCTATGCTTCTGCCTTTAAGCTTTAAGGAAATTAAAGTCTAGTTAATGAGACAGGATACACATATACATACATTCAAAACAGAACAAAACAAAACCCAAGGTCTGCTTGGTTATTTGGGTATAAATAGAAAGACAGTATAGTATCATTTAGCTTAATGTGTTTCAGCTGGGGTCCTGTGATATATTTTGAGATATATCACATATTGAATTTTTATTTATATAATAATTTATAAAATAATGTAAACATACTCTGGATGTCAGCCTGCTGTCTGCAAACTTCAGGATTATTTCATTGGTGTTGTGTTTATCACTCATTGCATGGTATGGTAATCAGGTAAGTGTTTTAATTTTAGTGACCTAGTGAGAAGAAAAACCCACATGGACTTAAGAGGTAAATAAATGATGCTTTTGAAACCAGTGATGGTAAATGACACTGCAGCACATAGGAGCCATGAATGTTTGGGAATGTTTCAAATGAAAAGTGTGGGGAGGATTGCATCATCTCCCAGAGTACACAGCATTATTTATAGTCCTGCCATAATGCATTTCATGAAATGGTGCAATCTTCCAGCACTTTTCCTAAGCCTGCCAATGTACAAAACATAGCAATTAGTATACTATTC
Organism: Cynocephalus volans; assembly: GCF_027409185.1. Classification (NCBI taxonomy): domain Eukaryota; kingdom Metazoa; phylum Chordata; class Mammalia; order Dermoptera; family Cynocephalidae; genus Cynocephalus; species Cynocephalus volans. The sequence goes on from NC_084466.1 coordinate 19,740,135, forward strand.
ACATAGTGGGTGGAAATTTACTTTCACTTATCTTACTCATTTGAATGATATCAGTTTTATAATTTTGTTAGTATTAATTATAATTTATTTGATTTTATAGTTACAATCTGTAAGAAGGAGGATTTTATAAATAGGCTTATGCTTGCACTTATTTATATTACACTATTATGAAACTAATTTAAGTCGACACTAGTGATCTATGGGATAATTTTTCCTTTAAAATGGATCCACACATTCTTAATGCTGCAGAAATACTGATTTAAGTTGTTCAGCGGACAACTTGCCTAATGCCATCAGAGGTTTAGGGAGCATCTAACAGATGAATTGCAGCTGGGAGAGGGTGGACCAGGCAGGCGTGTTAGATCATCAGTGCAGCCAGGGCTCTGGTGATGAGAATATGAATTATGAGCGGTGGTGGGAAGACAGTGGAGAGAGAGTTAAAGGACTCCCACTGGCCAGCTTTGGGAACTGGCAGAATGATGGTGAAAATAGCAGAAACGAAGGAGTGGATGGGAAAAACTGACTGTGGAGGAAAGATTTTTTATTTTGTTTTTTAAAAATTAGATAAATCAAGAAGAATAATAAAATGGTATCCCCGAATCCAAGAAAGGTAAATACACTTAATATTGTGCATAGAGAATGATTCAAATGGGATACATAAGTTAAATAAGAACTAAGAATTTCAAAGGAGCACAGTATAGATTAGAGGGAAAAAATGACATCAGTGGAAATTCAAACAATATATAACAGCCACTAGAGGAAAGTGAATTAATGAACCCTGAAAAATGAGGCTCATAACATGTGGGATAAGGTAGATGAAAATTATAAATTTGCTTAAAGTAAAGCAATTCATCATTGTGGATGCCTAGGTAAGTTTTAAAATCTCCAGAATATCAATAATCACCAAAATATGCAAAACTTACAATTCATTTTTTAATTTGTATTTTAGATGGATAGTTATATCTGTACTTGTAATTCTACATATGAAAAATTGCAATTATGTAACATACCAGAAAAATAATATTATTTATATTTGGCTAACGCATTTTATTAAAATTCATTTATCTACATTGGGGTCTTTCACACATTCTCCAGGGAGATGATTTGGGTTTATACCTTGTGGACCCAACATTGCAGCTGTTTCTACACATACCACTTAAGAACAAATCTATTCAGAGGTACAATTTTGAGCCACAAGACACACAAAAGACAAAATAATATATGATTTGATAAAATTTTAAGAGAGACAAATCCAGTCTGTAGTAATAGAAGTCAGAATATTGTTTACCTCTGGAGTGGATATTGACTGGATGGAGTGTGGGAAATGCTCTCTCTTGTGGACCAGGTAGATGGTTATATACTGGTATATAGGTAAAAATTCATTGAGAAGTACACATAAGTATTCTTTGTGTATTCAACTATGTGTATATTTTGTCTCACTAGAAAAATAAATAGAAAGAGAGAATAAAGAGTAAATCCATTTGTATGTCACTGTAGCTAATAGAGATTGCAGGGCTGTGAAGCTCCACATTTCTGTGAAAAGAAATACCAGTGACTGAGATGTGACTTGAAGTTATCAAGTCTTGGAAGTTTTGCTGCAATATTCAAATGCAAATACCAAAAGAAAATGTAAGAAGCTAATTTTACACCATGCAAGAAGCATGATTTTTCTAGGTTTGTATTGTGAACAGAAAACCAATATGTTTCACTTCTTCCTTCTCTCTCATAACCAATTTCTCTGCTTTAAACCAACGACCCTCACTCAGTTCTTGACCAGTTGCACTTACACAAGTGCACAATACGTGCAATAGATATGCTCCAGAGGAGAGTAGGGTGGGTTGGTGACACAATTTGCACACTTCTGAGGGAGTAGCGGACTCTTCTTCCCCTTAGCAGGGAGCATAGCAACCGGAGACACTGCAGTGGTCCTGAGTCAAGGGTATTAGAGAAAATGGAGCCAAGTGATGTTTAAAATTGAATAATCATATCCCCATCAATGCCCTAATGAATATATAAAGAAATTCAACTAGTCAATTGAATTAATGGGAGGAGGCAAGCTTCTGGCAAAAGCAAGTGAATTGATTCAACTAATTTGTGCTCTTGGTTTTTATTGAAGATGGAAACCTTGATTTAAAAAGATATTTATTTCTAGTACTCCCACCTGGATGGAAAAAAAGAGAGTTTGAATAATATGTCTTATTCAGAGTCTGATAACAGCTGATTGCTTAGGATAACAAGTTCCTACTTACATCTTTTCTGAAAAACTCATGATTTTGATATGTTTTATTTCAGTTATTCTCTGAAATACTGTTGACATTTTAAAAGTATTTTCCCCAATGGACAATAAAGAACTAATGAAGAATATTGCAGATGCACATGACATCATATTTAAAGTCTATCTACAAAACCATTATTGGCATTTGACTTTCCTCTGGAAGAAATCAGTTCAGGCACACAATAACTTGTTTTGCATTATATTTCATTCAGCCCCTTTCCGTCCAGTTTTCATGAATGTTCTGCATGTGGTGGTGATGTGGATGGATGAATTTATCTTGAGGACAGTGGGTTTGTAATTTGAGTTCTTAATTTCATAACTTGGGTTCTTAATTTGGCTTAAAGAGGAGAAAACAGGAGATGTACCTAAGGAACTTTAGTATTGATGCAGGTAGATTCATAAGGGTAGAATGGGAAGCACTTTAGAGATCTCCTATATTACAGATGGTAGCCTACAGGCCAAATCTAGTCTGTCCCCTAATTTAGATGGTCCATTAGCTAAGAATGATATTTACAAATGGTCATACGCAATCAATTTGATAATAGGGAACATTAACTTTAAACCTCAACTCAGCAAAATAATATCACTCCAAAAAAGGCTTTCATTCTTCTTATTGGTAAACCCAGAGTTGTGAAAGAAATTGTTAACTATTGTTATTATACTTTAAATTATGTCAATATAAATACCTACATTATATCCTTGATTTTACTTTAGGGCACATAGAGCCATATCTGACCCTTTAGCAAAAAAAGTTCTCTGATTCCTGATCTAGCTCAGTAGTCAAACATCATCATGGATTAGAATCACCTGGTATCTTGGTCACATCCCCACAGTTTGTGATTCAGTATGCCCAGTGCAGGGCCCAGAATTTGCATTTCTAACAAGTTCCTGGGTGATGCTAATGCTGCTGGTCCTGGGAGAGAATACACTAGCCAAAACCACTGGTCTATATCAATCCCTGTATTGGGAGAAACTGAGGCTCAATAAACTATGTCACCTACCCAATGTCACACCTATAAAATGTCAGAACTATATTTTAAATATAGCTTTTGGCTTCAGGTTTAGAGTTCTTCTCAGCAGAAAAAAAAGCTTTTATTAGCCTAATAAATTCCATACAAACTTGCAATGAATTAAGAAAGAAAATTCAAACTGAAATCTATTTGTCTGTAGAATGACGTCTCAAGAGTGCAAGCCCTATCATTTTGCAGGTCTAATGACTTTTGAAAGTTGTTTTCAAGGATACATTAAGCAGCCATTAGATCTGTTCTTAAATTCATCAGCCTGTATGCAACATTTGTCTGGCCCAGAATCAATAAGAAGACCATGGGGAAATACCTATGCAGTGAGTTCTACATGGCAGGCTATTAATCCAATCAGGCTGTTCCACACTGACGTCAACAAAATCACCAACTTGCCCACTGAATTGTGTTCTCATAGGGTCCTTTGTTATCCACTAAACAAACCCTCTGAAGAAATCTAAACTGAAAAAAAAAAAATCTCTAAAACATCTGAGTAAATATCTTGATCATTTTGCCAGGATTACAGAGCTATTTTTGCAATTAAATTCCGCAGGGTGTGTGGCCTCAGTCTTGACCTGTTAAATTCGAATTTCCTATTGCTATTGCTTGGAAATGGAAGAGTGAAATTACCTCATCCATTGTAATGATATAAATTTGTTTTGCATCTTTTCAACATGAAATCAAACAATTTATTCTCATTGTAATTTCTGGTTTTTCTTTCTTACAGGTAAAGGAGGAAACCATTACTTCATATTATTGAAAAAAGAAGAGTAATTGCATCTATATAGTGAGTATAGTGATCCTGAAAGCAAACAAAAGCACAAGTGTGTTTACTTGTCTCATGACCAAATGGTTGCAACAGTCAAAGAATGGTCACTCTATGTTAGAGCAATTGTCATTCATAATTTTCTGCCTATGATAATTTTCCCACACACTATGTGCCAGACAATATTGTAAACGCTCTAATTTTTTGATCTCTACAACTTCATAAAATAATCATTATTTGCATTGCTTCTACAAGGGATGTAAAAAAGTAAGAAATTAGACTAATCTAATCCTAAAATTATCAGTGGAGCACAGAGCATTTTGTCTTCCAAGGGTCATTTGTTAATATCTGGATATACTTTAGGTTGTCACAACTGCAGGAAGGACGGAATGGCTGGCATCTAGTTGGTAGAGGCCAGGGATGTGGCTAAGCTTCCTACAATGCACAGTCCCCCTCCTTCCCCAACCCCAATAATTATTTGTCTGGAAACATCAGTAGTGCCATAATTGACAAACTCTGCTCTATAGTCTGCTTTCAACTGCTACATTATACAATTTAAAAGGACCAAGACTCATCTGTTGCCTGGAAGTTACTCGATGTAAAAATGCAACTGCTACTAATAAACATTTTAGTCTCTGCTTTTAGATAGAGAATTATTCTTGTATTTGTTAGACTGGCACACTTAAGTCTTGCTTTTTCTTTTTAAAATAACATCCATCTTTAATTCTAGATTCCATAACTGGAGAAACTTAGAACAAATAAGTTTTTATGAGATTAGAAGGTAATATTTTGTCTTTTCTTTCATTTTATTAAAAACAATGAGGTTATGGATAACCAAGGATTTTATTCAAATTGTTCTCATGTAGGTATCTTTTAAAATGTTCTCACACATTGACACCATCATAAAACAGTTTACTTTCTTTAGATCAGTGTTTGGAAAGTGTTAGCTCACAACTGGAAGAAAATGTTCATATCTTAGGTTGCACTTCTAATAAAGGACGGATTGTGTTATGGTTTAGTAAAAGCGTTTGTATGTATCAATATTTCATGAACAGTACACTTTATGTCTCTTTATATCTTAGGGGAGCTGTTTCCTACTACACATATGTCTATTTTAAGCAACTGTTGAAAATAAAAAAATGTAGAACAGTACAAATGGTACGTATTTTCTTCATTGTCTTTTGTTTCTATGGAAATACTTTTAGTGTGGAAGTGTTGTAGACATACCATTGGTGAAGGTCAGAAAACATACATTTATACTTTACTGTAAAGAGAGAGGACGGGTAAGCTAATGGCACAGATCTCCCAAGGGGTAGACAGAGTAACATGACACTCTATACACACCTACAGCCTTTGCATTGTTTTGAAGTTTGTGATTAATTCAGAACTAACTGAATTTAAGAATTAGATCTCTTTAGGATGACAGGTCAAATTCTGAGCCTGAGTTATTAACATAAATGTAGAATATCATATAAATACTAGGAGTAGAATATTGAGTCAGCAGATGAGAGCTCTAAGGAAATACAAACAACAGAAATTAATAAAGACAATTCTTTCTGTGCAGCCTAGAAGTTGATAGCTGTTCATGTTCTATTTTCTTTTTTCTTCTTTCTCTTTAGACTTACTATCCTCTCACTTTCTACTTTCTCTTCCCTACTTTTCATTTTATTTTTTTTCTTTTCCTCTTCCAGCATTAACTTTTCTCCTCAGAAACTGTTTCAAGAAGATTAAACTCAAGAAAGAAAAACTAAGAATGTTAGAGTTCAGTAATATAAACCAGCTTTGCATAAACTATTGAGAAAGACAAGGCAAAAGAAATGCATTTGTCTGTAGAGTATTATCACAGGTTGAAGACCTAATCAGTTTTCTCAGTGTACAAAATTATTGAGGGGAAATATATTTTTCCTAGAGTCTTGGGAATTGGCATTCATATATCTCACTTTTATTGCTTCTCACACAGTGTGAGAAAAAAATTTAAAAAATTCTAAATGTTATTTGAAAATTGAAGAGATCATTATGGAGACTCATTCAAATGCTCTATTAAGATTATTCTGGTTCAGCCTACCTTTTGTGTCTGTGGGTAGAATTGGAAAAAGATTCAGTCCAACTTCAATGCTTGTGGCAATCATAAAGAGAGCTGCACAGCTCAGTGCACCAGACTCTGGCGTGAAAAGAAATAATCTGGCTCAGATACTTTTACTATAAAACTTCCATTGATTTTTGTGTGCAGAGAATCTGACCCTCCTATTTTTTCCCCAACTCTCTGTTTTGTTTATTTCATGAGCATGAACGAGATGAGTTGAATTCTCTAAATATGTTTCTCCTCCTTTACTGAAGTGCACAAACTAATGGGTCTATGAATTGTAGATCTCATTCAGCATAATTACATATATATTATATTCTCTACCCATGCACCTCCTGCATTTCACTGAACTAAAATTATAGCAAATACGTAAACTGAAAGATGTTATTGGAAACCATATAAATCAGTCAGTGGAAGCATATTAACATTAATATATATTCTGTAGACTTTAAAAACATTAAAAAGTCTAATCAGAATCCACCTACTCCTTTGTGCCCGGGGTGTTGTAAACAAACAAACAAACAAAAAAAAGAGTTTCTTGTATATAATAGCATTTAGGTAGTTATCAATACGACATGATTTACCAAACTTCCAACTAGTAACACCTAACAATGATGTCAAGCATTCTATTATACAAGATTGTGTTAGTCCATTTCTGTTGCTTTTAGCAAAATACCTGAGACTGGGTAATTTATAAAGAAAAGAAGTTTACTTGGCTTATGATTCTAGGACAGCTGCATCTGGTGCATGCCTCAGGTCACTTCTACTCATGGCAGAAAGCAGCAGGCAGGCAATGTATGTAAGATTATATGGCCAGAAAAAGCAAGAAAGAGAGCAGGAGGGGAGGTGCCATGGTCCTTTAAACACCAGTTCTCCCTCCTGGAGGAACTAATATAGCAAGAACTTACTCACGACCCTCCCATCCCCCAGGGAGCGCATTGATCTATTTATGAGGGATCCACCCCCATGACCCAAACAGTTCCCACACTGCCAAGTTGGGGATCAGATTTTGACATGAACTTTGGGGAACAACATATCCAAACTCTCTCAAGATATAACCAAAGAACAGCCCAATAATCCATTAACTAATTTCTAAAATATGCTTTTTTGAGCAAAAAGCAAACTCCCCTTTGTTTAAATTTCACCTATTTGGTGTAATGCAACCATGTTGTTGACTTTGATTTCCTAGTGACACTTAAAAATTCAATAAACACACTGAAGTCTATGAGACTATAAAAGGGGTCCCAGAGTTTATCAGTGAATTCCTGCCTTGCCAAGAACCCCAAAATGTATCTTGAAGGATGCCCACAATCAATGGTTCAAGTGGTCTGAAACTGTTTGTTTGTTTCTAAAAGGTAAATACAGAGCTGAAGTTTTTAAAGTAAAGCCAGAAACTGATACTCGTCTAATTAAAGCAATATCCACAATTTCATCAGAACTGAAGAGATGAAATCACGATTCTTATAACTCATTCATTTGTCTATTTCATTCATCCATTCACTAAGTTACTCAGCAAATATTTAAATGCCTACTCCAAACAGAGAGAGAAAAATAATGTGCTAGGTGTTTAAAATATTATAGCATCATAAATGTAATGTGGTGTAGAAAAAGAGTATTTCCGTCAAAAATAAAAGACAGAAATAGCCTTTATAAATCAAAATGTGCTCCAAAATCAGCCCATTATTATTTAAATTATATACAAATATTTGTGTATTTTAAAATATTCTCAAGGTACAGAGAAATTATACAGAATAAAATGACATGTGTCAGGTTCTTCAACTCTTCAGTTCTGAATAATCCTCTTCTTACAGTGTTAATATTTTAATAAAAATATTGTATATCCAACTAGCATAAGTACTGAGTTCATAGTCCACAATTTAAGCTCAAGGAGGTGGCAAATATGTTCCATTTACCACTTTTAGGCTTGTTTCTTGTGGTTTTATAAGGGAGTTCATTAAAGCATCTCATAATAAATCTTCTTTTCAACAAGAACTCTTTATTATTTTTTGAAGTTTTATTTTTATTATTTTTATTGCCTTTATTTATACATATTTATGGGGTACAGTGCTCACTGTCAGTATTTATGTACAGTATATGATGATCAAATCAATATTATTAGCATCATACAACTTTTTGTGTCCCTTACCCACTTTCTCTCTATCCCGTCTCCCCCTCCTGTTTTCCCACCTCTGCTAACTATAGGTCTGTTCTGTTCTTCTGAAATTTCAGTATTTTATTATGGTCTGTCTTTGTTTCTTAGCTCCCAATTATGAGTGAGTACATGCAGTATTTTTCTTTCTGTGCCTGGCTTATTTCACTAACATCATTTTACCCAAGCTCATCCATGTTGTTATGAATGGCAGAATTTCATTCTTTTCTTATAGCAGAATAGTATTCTATGGCATATATGTAACACATTTTCCTTATCCTGTTGTCCATCGATGGACATTTAGGTTGGTTCTATATCATGGTTACGGTAAATAGAGCTGCGATGAACATGGGAGTGAGTGCAAGTATCCCTTCAACACGATGATTTCCATTCTCTTATGTATATACCCAGTAGTGGGATTGCTGGATTATACGGTAGTTCTATCCGTAGTTGTTTGAAAAAACTCCATACTGTTTTCCATGATGGTTGTACTACTTTACAGCCACCAGCAGTGTAGAAGAGTTCCTTTTTCTCCACATCCTCACCAGCATTTGTTATTCTCAGTCTTTTTGATAATAGCCTGTCTAGCTGGGGTGAGAAAATATCTCAGTTTGGTTTTGTTTTGCATTTCCCGTATGATTAGTGATGTTGAGCATTTTTTCCATGTACTTCTTGGCCACTTGTATGTCTTCCATTTGTATGTCTTGGCCATTTGTATGTTGGCCATTTGAATAGACATTGAAAAAATGTCTATTCAGCTTCCTTGCCCATTTTTAGAATTGAATTATTTGGGTTTTTTTTTTTTTTTACTGTGAAGTTTGAGGTCCTTGTATATTCAGGATATTAATCCCCAGAACTCTTTATTATATATTCAAATGATTCATGGGCCAGCTCAGGACTTCATTTGTCTGGTTATTCAAAGAAAATAGAAGTTACTAAATATGTGCATATATATTTTTAAATTGTAGAAAAAAATTTGCAGTCAAAGTTTCTGATTGTTATGTATCATATCCCTGGCATGTCTTTTGGTTGATCTACAGCTTCTAATAAAAGGACTTATAGCAGAGATGCTTAAAACCTCTTAACGTTGGCACTGTGAACAGCAATATAATAATATATTGTAGCAGTAAACGCCCAATCGATAGCAGCTCATTAAAGTCAGAAGCATCGATTTAAGCAGGGGGAATCTACATGTTTTCAATGGTCAGTGAAAGGTCTTGTCCATCAATGTCTAGTTCAATTCTTAAGTTGCATCTGACAAGTTACAATGGGTTTCATTAAGAGACTTGTGTGCAAGCTAATGTGGAGGCCATTTGTCATTTTAATATGTGATCAATACAATCCATAACCAGTGTTCAGACTAATTTACTAAAGGAGAAAGGAGGAGGTCAGTGCACACCACCCAGTGACTTGCTTATTAGTCTACACAGTTCTCACTGGTGCTCTCTCCTAAAACATAACATGACTCCTCTGTCTTTTTCCAACATAAAACTCCATATAACTGCTCATTGGCTTGTTCATTCTCTGGTTCAAAAGATTAATCCAAGAGAATACCACTGCGCTTAAATGAATGCAGTGCTTTAAGTTCCTTAAAACTACTTCCTCATAAGATAGGGATAATGTAACTTGCTATGTGCACATAGAGCACAAATAATTATTAGGCCAGTTTACCAAAATGCTAAGAATGGATATGTCAATGGGAAATATTCATATATGTAATGATGACTCAAGGGGCCAAATCTAATTATTCCTGAGCATTAGAGAAATCATAACAATAAAGTTAAGATATAAATACTAGCAAACAGAATACAGCAACACATACGAAAAATTATTCATCACGATCAAGTGGGATTCATCCCAGGGATGCAAGGTTGGTTCTACATATGCAAATCAATAAATGTGATACACCATATTAATAAACTCAAACACAAGGACCATATGATCATCTCTATAGATGCTGAAAAAGCATTTGATAAAGTTCAGCACTCATTCATGACAAAGACCTTCTATAAGTTAGGTATAGAGGGAAAGTATCTCAACATAATTAAAGCCATATATACCAAACCCACTGCCAATATCATCCTGAATGGGGAAAAGCTGAAAGCTTTTCCTTTAAGAACAGGAACTAGACAAGGATGCCCACTCTCACCACTCCTATTCAACATAGTGTTGGAAGTACTAGCCAGAGCAATCAGAGAAGAGAAGGAAATAAAGGGCATCCAGATTGGAAAAGATGAAGTCAAACTGTCCCTGTTTGCAGATGACATGATCCTATATATCGAACAGCGTAAAACCTCTACAAAAAAACTGTTGGAATTGATAAATGATTTCAGCACAGTAGCAGGATACAAAATCAACACACAAAAATCAGTAGCATTTCTTTTCTCCAATAGTGAACATGCAGAAGGAGAAATCAAGAAAGCCTGCCCATTTACAATAGCCACCAAAAAAATAAAATACTTAGGAATTGAGTTAACCAAGGAGGTGAAAAATCTCTATAATGAGAACTACAAACCACTGCTGAGAGAAATTAGAGAGGATACAAGAAGATGGAAAGATATCCCATGCTCTTGGATTGGAAGAATCAACATAGTGAAAATGTCCATACTACCCAAAGTGATATACAAATTCAATGCAATCCCCATCAAAATTCCAAAGACATTTTTCTCAGAAATGGAAAAAACTATTCAGACATTTATATGGAACAATAAAAGACCATGCATAGCGAAAGCAATGCTCAGCAAAAAAATAAAGCTGGAGGCATAACACTACCCAACCTTAAGCTATACTACAAAGCTATAATAACCAAAACAGTATGGTACTGGCATAAAAACAGACACACTGACCAATGGAATAGAATAGAGAATCCAGAAATCAACCCACACACTTACTGCCATCTGATCTTTGACAAAGGCACCAAGCCTATTCACTGGGGAAGGGACTGCCTCTTCAGCAAATGGTGCTGGGATAACTGGATATCCATATGCAGGAGAATGAAACTAGATCCATACCTCTCACCATATACTAAAATCAACTCAAAATGGATTAAGGATTTAAATATACACCCTGAAACAATAAAACTTCTTAAAGAAAACATAGGAGAAACACTTCAGGAAATAGGACTGGGCACAGACTTCATGAATACGACCCCAAAAGCACGGGCAACCAAAGGAAAAATAAACAAATGGGATTATATCAAACTAAAAAGCTTCTGCACAGCAAAAGAAACAATTAAAAGAGTTAAAAGACAACCAACAGAGTGGGAGAAAATATTTGCAAAATATACATCTGACAAAGGATTAATATCCAGAATATATAAGGAACTCAAACAACTTTACAAGAAGAAAACAAGCAACCCAATTAAAAAATGGGCAAAAGAGCTAAGTAGGCATTTCTCTAAGGAAGATATCCAAATGGCCAACAGACATATGAAAAAATGCTCAACATCACTCAGCATCCGGGAAATGCAAATCAAAACCACATTGAGATACCATCTAACCCCAGTTAGGATGGCTAAAATCCAAAAGACTCTGAACAATAAATGCTGGCGAGGCTGCAGAGAAAAAGGAACTCTCATACATTGTTGGTGGGACTGCAAAATGGTGCAGCCTCTATGGAAAATGGTATGGAGATTCCTCAAACAATTGCAGATAGATCTACCATATGACCCAGCTATCCCACTGTTGGGAATATACCCAGAGGAATGGAAATCATTAAGTCGAAGGTATACCTGTTTCCCAATGTTTATCGCAGCACTCTTTACAATAGCCAAGAGTTGGAACCAGCCCAAATGCCCATCACCAGATGAGTGGATACGGAAAATGTGGTACATCTACACAATGGAATACTACTCAGCTATAAAAACGAATGAAATACTGCCATTTGCAACAACATGGATGGACCTTGAGAGAATTATATTAAGTGAAACAAGTCAGGCACAGAAAGAGAAATACCACATGTTCTCACTTATTGGTGGGAGCTAAAAATTAATATATAAATTCACATTCACACACATACGCACACACACACACACACACAAACCGGGGGGGGGGGGGAAGAAGATATAACAACCACAATTATTTGAAGTTGATACGACAAGCAAACAGCAAGGACATTGTTGGGGGGGGAGGGAGAAGGGAGGGAGGTTTTGGTGATGGGGAGAAATAATCAGCTACAGTGTATATCAACAAAATAAAATTTTTAAAAAAAATGCATTCTAAGGTGGACAGGGGGATGCAGAGAATAGAGATGTAATAGGGCAAGGACAGTCACGTGTCAGTAGTTGAATCTAGGTGGTGTGTATACAGGTGTTCACTGTCAAAATTCTCTTAGCTTTGCTGTATGTTTAAAAACTTTCGTAATAAAATGTTGGGGGAAAAAAATAAATAAATATCTTTATCCTCATCAGGACATCCAGTGTTGTCCTTTAAATCTATCTTAAAGCCACTCCACAGTGTGTCACTAAACAATGTTGTGGTGAACTCTGATACAGTTCAAAATGTAACTTGGAGTTTTCGGTAGATGAATTAGGTATTAATGTTATCTTGTGCAAACAGAAGGCAGATGGAGAAACTACATGAATTCCTTTGCTTTCAGAGGTGCCTACAGAACGGCTACTGAGAAGACGCACCATGCTCATGATTTTTTTATTGTGAAAACTACTTAGAATAAAATGCAACTAAAAAGGAAACAAGCCTAGGTGCTTCTAAAGAGAATATTGTTAGTTCCGTAAGTTTACAAAACATTTTCTTTTTATTTTATTACTTGAAAAATCTTACTTGAAATTGCAGTAAGCAGGATATCTACGTTGAAGTTAGCTCATATTGCAGAAAGGCCAAAGCCAGAAATTATTAAATAACTAAAATTTCAAGAGAAAACTGAGGTATCCCTGTGAAGTACCTCTTGTAAAGCTACTATACTGATTGGGTTCAATCTTTCAGTATTATAAAGTTAGATGCATGTTCTGAATAACTCATTTTGAAGAAACAATTAAATGGCAGGGAGGGGATCAATTGTTTGGCTTTTGCTGGGCTAGTAATAGACAATGAATATTCTAGAATTTGGAATTCACAAAAACAACTGATTAAATAAGATGTGTGTTTCTAAAGGCTTGTGTTCATCAATAAATTCTTTTTCTAGAAATCTTTAATACATAGATGATGAGCTCAAATTTATAAGGAACAAATTCAAGAAAAAGGAAAAAGAATCATATTCTCAAAGAATAGAAGCAATGACCTATAGTGCCAGCTACTTTAAAAATTTTATTTTTACCTTGGCATTTACAGAATCCAGGTAGGTATGAAACTAACATGATTTTGAATAATAGAAGTATTAGTTTATACTTGGTGAAATTATCAGCCTGGAAAGCTTTAAAATGCCTACCACTATTCAGGAACATCAAGAGTTAAGAACTGTATATTCATGATCAATGATGTGAATAATAGTTATAAGCAAGACAAGCCAAAAACTTATAAATAAATGCTCTTTTACCTTCATGACCAGAGGATTCAGCTTGTTTAGAAAGGCAATGCCATCTGGAGTGGCAAGCTGGCTGGAGGGAAGGTTTCGGGACAATGCCAAATCTCTAAAAACCATGAGCCCAAATTATGAGGAAAAGAAACACAATTATTTCAGACCTAAGCTTTACCAAAGAGACCTTCTGCACTAGTGATTCCAGAGAACTGGAATTCAAAAAAATTGTTCCAATGTGACTTAACATTTTCAAGGGTGCCAGGTGTGCTGTAGAAATGCATTTGGTGTATTGAGGTGTTGGTGATGTTAACATATGAAAAGTTTGCAGTTCCTGTATTAGCATCTCAAAGCATGAATCACCATACAGAAAATTTCAGTAAAAAGACGTGAATGACGTCTATAATAGACTAACAGAGTTCTGATTTGCTTTGTAGAGCTTTTCTGATATAAATAGTGTCATTCTAATGTGAGATGCCGGTTAATACCATGAAGCAAAGTTTCAAAATGAATCCCCAGTGACCAGAGAAATAAATAAGTTCAATTTTGTCATGGTATAGCATTCTGAATATCTCAATATATTATCATTTAATATTTTTTTTAGCATTTTGCAGCTATGAATTATTATACTACTGTCATAGGTTACAACAAGAAATGGACAAGGCAAGGGTTCTCAGCTAACTTGTAGTACAAAATGAAGTGTAAACAGTTACAAAATCATGAAGACATGAAAACATACAGCGACATGGATATCTACATTCATCTATCTATCTATCCATCCATCCGTTACCTATCTATATCTGTATCTCTATATCAGGATACTTCAAAAAGTGCATGAAGGACTGGCTGGTGAGCTCGGTTGGTTAGAGTGTGGTGTTATAACAGCAAGGTCGATGGTTTGGATCACCATACCACCCAGCTGCCAAAAAAAAAAAAAAAAATTGTGGAAGAATTGAAAGATAATACAAATCTTTCCATGAACTTTTTGAAGTACCCTTGTATAAACTGTCTCTATATTTTTCTCTAGCTCAGAGATTTGCTGCAATCAGAATTAGGGATATTCTGTTCCCTAGATAGTGCCTCACTCCCATCACCCACTAGTATAGATTCACTGTCATCGTTTTCAACCTAGTGCCATGTCATTACTACTTTAAATGATCCCTTAAACATCTTTGTGCCTTTGGTTTTGTGAACATCACCTCATGAATCCCAATCTTGCTTGCTATTCCACAGCCTGCAATTCTTAAATACCTCTGTGAGCTCCTGAAACATTTGTATTCTAGGTTCTACCCTATCTTCCAGGTTTTTTTTTTTTTTTTTCCTTGTCTCTGCACTCTTCCTAGAGTCAGCCTCAACCCCTCCCAAGCCTTAAATTGCTATTCATATTACAGTGATTCCACAATCTTCAACTTTGATCTCTTCCCTGAGTTCCAAAGCCCTTCAATACCTGTCTGGTGTGCACCTTCTCTTGGATGGGTAAGGACACCTGAGACTCCATGTACCCAAAATTAACCTCGTGACTCTTTCCCTCAGACAGACTTCTGCTCTAATTTGACTTATCTTTTGGATGTCAAGCTCTAGTTACCTCGTTTTCAAACTAGATGACTAGGCATTACTGCATCCTTCCCCCTCATTCTCCGAAGTTAATGGTTCAGATCAAGAGATTCAGTGAAACCGCTTATGAAAATCTCTCTGTCCACTTCTGCCCACCTCACTGTCAGCAACCTAGAGGAGATGACTCTACTCTCCTCCCTGGATTCCTGAATTATTGTAATACCTTTCCCAATCCTTCCTTTGATCTTCCCTGCCACCCTACCACCATCACCACCATCGTTTTACCCACTACATGGAGGCCAGGGAATTTTCTAAAGTGCAAATTAGATCATGTTTCTCCCTTGTTTAAAACCCTCACCTAACAGGATAGTGCTCAAACTCTTCATCAGCATCGACAAACACTTTCATCATAGGGCTACTGATCTTCAATTCAGCTTCATCTTGTGCCAAAGTAACTTATGGTATATTTGCACAATTTGCTGAAAGTTCTCCTAAGTGTCATACTACATTCTGTGTCTGAGTTTTTGTTTACACTGCGATAACTTCTAGAAAAACCCTCCTCATGCTTTTCTGCTCACATTCTCTCCTATTCCTGGAGAAGGCAGAGGAGAGGGTACATACTCTTCTACTGAGGCAATCCATTTTACACCGTCCTTCTGAATTTTCATATTTACCTCCAGGAGCGGAACCATCCACTGGTTCACTGGTGCCCCCAGTGCCATATACTGATATTTCTAGCATCGCCAGCAATACATGTCTTTATATTTTTCAGCTTACATGTTTGATTACTAGATAGAAAGCACCTTGAGAGACAGAAATCAGTTTAGCAAACATTTTAGCCCAAGTAATTGGCACAAAATAAGACCACAGTAAATATCGGTTGACATATATTAATAATTAGTGGGTTATCCTACACGACAAATAAAATGTGTACTTTAACCCTGTAGTAACCCTAAGAAAGACTACTACCATGGTATTAAACTCTGCTTCTATATGGAGATTATTTTTTATGACTATTTGATTATATTTACTACTTTTTCTGCTAATTTCTCATTCACAGATTCTCTTGACTCATTTTCCCTTTGTTTCTATTTACATTTGTGTTAGGGATTTTCACTGACAAATCACACCTGCACTTACTGAAAAACCAGTTTGATGAAATTTTTTCTTTCTCACTCCACTCTAATCTATTCTAAAAATAACAATTAGAATATTCAACAAGAGCTTTAATCATTCACTTTTTGCAGGTATATCCAAAATTTATATCTTTCGTATTGATCTTTTCCCTCAAATCCAAACATATTTTAACAGTTGTCTCTTAAACGGCTCTACCTAAATGATGAAAGCACCGCAGCTCAGGTGTCTAAACACAAAACCATCTTTCACCAGAAAATTTCATATTTCCCTTTTTGTGGTAATGGCTTAACCATTCTTTAAATCTCTCATACGTAAGTTATTTTTTTCATAATTAAACACTCTATGATGTTTTCTAAAATGATAAGCTGCTAAGTCTTATACTCTATACTTAAACAATAGTTTTCTTTTTGTCCTGTCTTTTTCTTCTTCCTTCATTCCACTCCACTTCAGACACTCATTACCTCTGAACTAGTTGGAAATACCTATTGGATTTATCGCCCACATTACATCTCTGTCTTGAAATCTCTCTGCTGTAATAAAAATATATGGTCCTAGATTAATCTCTCCAAAGTACAAGTTGGGTGTAACTTTCAAGTTAAAACATTTTGTTTAGGCTTCCATTTCCTAATTACAAACTCAAGCCAACCAGTGTTAAAGAACCTCTATTATATTTTCTCAATGTGCATTTTCAGTATTCTAGATTAGCACTTTTACCCCTGAAGATGTCTGCCTTTATCAATGAGACTATCTTTTATTGGATGCCTACATTGTAGAAGAAATAATCTTAGGCAGAAATGTAAATAACATATGAATCAAGTGATTTTTACCTTTGAGGATCTTACTGTAGGGCAGGGAATATATACTTGTTCATATACATACACATATGCATCCACATAATACCCTAATATACTGATAAATATAATTTATGGCAAAATTAGTAAAGCTTTTACAGCTGATGTAGTTAATGTAGAGAGAGAGTGCCTGTTTTTGAATTTAAGAGGAAGGAAGGAAGGAAGGAAGGAAGGAAGGAAGGAAGGAAGGAAGGAAGGAAGGAAGGAAGAAGAAAGAATAGATTTGCAAATATTTGAGAAGAGGGAAAGGCTATTTTGATATTTGGGATTTTTTTTTTTAATATTATTCCTGCTTCCTTTTATTCCCAGCTACACTATCCATTGCTTTAGAAAAACTATGTTAGTCACTATTTCCTCAACACTTTCCTACCTTGGTTCTTTGTTTATTATGTGCTTGAAATTCTCAAATACCTCCACGTGTAGATATCCTGCCAATCATCTAGAAGTAGTCCAAAGTCATCCAGGTAGTCTTCCTGGTGTTCTTAGCTAGTGTAGCACTACTTCAAAGACGAATAAACCTCATACTTAATTTAGTTATCTAATGTCCAATCCAATGTTTTATGCATACTAAAAACTAGATAATTGCATTCATTTACTCAGCAAATTTGCAATGAATACCTATTGCGGGTCGGGTCCTACTTCACCTAGGGATACACATAAGAAGACAGTAACACAATACCTGCCATGTAAATAAAGTGAGAAAGCAAATATTTAAATATTTAACATTTATTTGTTCAATTGTTAAATGGTGAGGAAAGTAAAGCAGGATACAGAATGATAGAAAGTGCCAGAGTATAGGGCGCTCAATTTATGTAAGTGGCCAGGAAAGTCTCACTAAAAGGTGACATTTGATCCAGACCTAAAGAAAGTGTGGGAGGGGGGGAATGAGCTCTCTGCATATCTGAGGGAAGGAAATTTTAGGCAGAGGGTATAGTGCAAATTCCCTGAAAAGGCAGGGTGCTTGGCACATTGGAGGAACAGCCAAGGGCCAATATGACTGGAGTAGAGAGGGTTAAGGAGGGGAATTTGTAGAAAACAAGCTGTGAATGGTAGAAGATGAGCCTCTGGCCCTTACTGGAATAAATAATATGGAAGTCATTGGTGACTTTAAAGTTAGTGGAGATAAAGCCTCTATTGTACGGGTTCTGAGAAGGAAGGAACTAGAGTTGAGAAGAAAAAACAAACAAACAAACAAACAAAACCCCCACAAATCCAAGAACTATAAATAGCTCCTTCTAAGGTTTGTTTTTGTCTAAGGAATCAGAAAAGTGGGTCAGGAGCTAGAGAGAAATGTCAAATCAAGGAACGATAGATAGATAGATAGATAGATAGATAGATAGATAGATAGATAGATAGATAGATAGATAGATAGATAGATAGATAGATAGATAGATAGATAGATAATAGATAGATAGATAGATAGATTTTTTTTTAAGATGGAAGTAATGACAGCAATCTTATAAGAATGGTCCAAAAGAGAGAAAAATTGATGGTGCTGAATTGAGTAGATGATGTAATGATGGTTTTGAAAAGGTGAGAGGAAACGGGATTTAGATCACAAATTTGATATGATCATGTTGAGTTGATTTTATAAAACTGAACAGAAGGCAGAGTAGGTGGGTCCAGAGGCAGAGAAACTGAGAAAATGTGGTGTGACCTTGCAGAAAGTTGCATCCAATTGCTTATCTGTGTTGAATTATCTGAAAGCATGTTTAAGAATTTTATTCCTTTTTTAAATAAATAAAAAGTAAAACCCACTGGTGACTACAACATGCAGCCTCCAACTTTAAATCTTTCCTTATGCTTTTCATGGACTTAGGTCAGTTATTGTTTATCCTTGTCTAATTAAACTTAATGCTAATTTTTAGTTTAAAATTCTAGTTCTGTTCAGGCACATTAATTTGTCAAATCCAAATTTAGAATGGAGAATGTATAATCTGAAATATCTTGAATTTATTTTATACTTATGAGTTTGCTAAACATGTAGAAACATATGTTTACATATAAATAAGAAAGACATTGTAAGTGTATTTAGAAGTCTATAATAACCCAACAAATTACCATTGCATGAGATAGCAGTAAATGAATTTATTAAGAATAAGTCCTATGAAAATTGATTGTAGCTGGCTGTTGGGAAAATAGAATAATTTAATCAGGTCCCCTTGCCTTAGTTCGGGTTGTGGGTGGTGCAGCACATCCTTTGTAAGCAAATTGTGTGTGGGGGGTGGAGTTAGTGCACATGCATGGTGCTGCAGCTTGGCTGGTGTCTGCCTGGGTCATCCACACCATGCGTGGCCATGCTTTCCAACTTACAGCTTCCAAGGACCTATTTGCTGGTTATCTAGCTCATAGACCTGTGTGTGAGGGGTCTGGTGAGCCAGCCTGGCATGTGAAGGGTTTGTGACCCAGTCTGGAATGGGCTTGAGGAGTCTGTGAGCTCCAGACCTAGCCCGAGCATGACAATTGGCCCAGTCTGTGGGATGGGCAGATAAAAGCACTTGGCAATTGGCCCAGCTGGCAGGATTATGGGCAGGTAAAAGAATTTGACAATTGGTGTCATGAACAGGATTATGAGCAGGTAAAAGAGCTTGATAATTGGCATCATAAACAGGATTACAAGCAGTAAAAGAGCTTGACAATATCAAAATTTTAATATACCTAATATAATTTTTATAGCTATTATGACAAGACAAGGACCATAAAAAACTGTTTCTGAGACTTTTAACAGACATCACAAGTAAGAAGGTCAAATAAGTTTGAAAAATTCTAGGTTAAACTAAGATCTTCATTCTAGGACTTCTGAGAGTCTTTAGTTTTCTTTGTGCATGTAAATTCTCAAGGGAGGGACAGACAATTCATGGCTTCCCAAACCCATTGGACCACCTAACCCTTTTTCCATGGAAAACTCTACAGGACTACTGGTCAACAGAATATATTTTGAGAAATGCTGGGTAATGTGATGCTTGGTCTGAGGAGCAGAATGACATGAAGAAAATTAAAAGAAAAAACTCCCTTAAGTTGTAGAACGACAAGAGTTGGTCTTTAAAACAAAAAGCTATGACCTTTAAGTTGTTATCTTTGAATAGTTTGCTTTTGATTAAACACCATAGTCCCTTCATGCTCAGCATATTTTTCAACATTAACTACAACATAATCATCACCCAATAGAATGATTTCTACAGATGAGTGTATTTTCTCAAATTTTTGATCTTTGACATAGAGTGAGTGAAGTCAATAAAAAGATTACATTTAAAATGAATGCAAAAAACTATATAGAATAGCTATGGAAAGTGACAAAAATCTGTCATTTATTTTAAGAAATGGCCTTCACCACTGAACAGAAAAAGGACTTAATAATTAGAGTTGCAATTACTAAGGATGCTTAATATTTTTTATTATTTCTAAAAATCTGTGTTTGTCAGTTTTATCTTTTTTGGAAAAGGTTAAAACATCTGTCAAAGAGTTAACATCCATACATATGGTACAAGACATATTTCAATATGGTTGTAATCAATCTATTCCTCGAACCAATATATGATAGTGGTGACATGCTTAGATTTCCAAAATGACTATTTTTAGAAAAATATGTCATTTTCCATTCTAGAGTTAGATTCACCACATACTTCAGAAGGTGGTATATATTCTTGAGTATTATTGATATTCTGGATGCAAAATTATGAGTAAAAAACACATTTTATGTACCATTTAAAGAGGTTAAAAAAACTCACATGAAACAAAACATTATAAATTACATCTATTTGACATCACACTTCTACGTAAAAACTAAACTTTCATTTAACTTTGCTAAATTGCTGGTTTTCTTAATTTCATTGTGAAGCCAATACTCTGATTAAGGCACAATTGACATGATGGAATCAAATGAGTTTTCAGCCATCTTCTGGTCCAGATTTTTCTTTTGGCCAGAATTAGCAGGCAAGTGCTGACGGGCCTGAGGCTGAAGCTGACTGGCAAATACCATGGAGGTATGGGTTGCTCAAGTGGTTTCCTTCCTTCAAGTGGCCGTGGTTTCCTTCTGCATTTTTCTGAACTATTTTGACTGTAGTTTCATGTTAATCTTGAAAGGAATTCAATTTAATTCAACATTCATTTATTGAACATGCATTGGGTCCAGGTACTGGAAATAAAGAAATGAAAATATATGTGCCTATGCATTGTCAAAAATCTAGTTTCACAGAAAGATACTTTATAATGTAGATGCACAGTGATGGACTATTATATGTTAGGAATTCCACACAGTTGCTTTGGAAGTGGAGAAGAAAGTGACTGATTTATATATATCTACATCTCTCTCTCTCTCTCTCTCTCTCTCTCTCTCTCTCTCTCTATATATATATATATATATATATATATATATATATATATGTTTTTTTTTTTTTCAGTGAAAGCTTTATGGAGGTGGCATTTGATTATGTACTTAAAATATTATGACTAGCTCAAATCCAGTAGCTTGACAAGAAGTGATTGACCACTTAGAGAAAAACATAGACTGCATTTTGTGAATTTAATTATTTAATGAGTAAATTAATTCAGCTCATTAATCATTAAACATATATTTAATGAACATATATTATATATCAAGCATTTCATACAGGCTACAGCTACAGTTCTGAACAAAAGACAGGTAGGAACCCTGTTTACATGCAAATCATATGCTGGGAATGGGGCAAGCATGATGCATATACTGCTATGCAGGGCAAGAACAGATAAGAAACGTGTGGAGACAGATAAAAAGATCATTGTAGACTGAGATGAATTCAGTGGAGAATCTAAGCAGGATGAGGTGAGAGTGGGGATTTGGGCAGCACATCAAGAGCTGCTTTTACTGGAGAGTTCAGGGACAGCTGGTTTGAGAAAATAACATTTGTATGAACATACAAAGGATGCGAAGAAGCCAGATGGGCATAAGAAGGTGTGAGGCAATTAGGGGAAAGTGTTCAGGGCAAAGGGAATATCAAGCTCAATAGCCCTTGAGTGCACTAATATTGGAAGGACTTCATGAAAAAAGGGTAGTGGGATAAGTTGACTTTGGAGATATAGAGAGGAGGTAGAATAGGAGAGAACTGTAGCCAACAGCAAGGAGATTATTTTTATTCTACTCTCAGTGTGGTACAGGTATGGGGATGACTACTTTATTTGCAGTTGACAAAGGTAACTCTGGCTGCTCTGAGGAGAAATCATGCTGGTGGGAAAATAAGAGGACAAGGGGGGTTTGTATTTTAGAGACAATAAGTGTATTAAAAAAAAATAAAGTCAATGGTTTCTTCCTTTAGGGTGGTGGCACAGAAATAAAAGGAATGAGAATTGAAAATACAATATGTTGGGAGACCAGAATGACTATCCTGATAGATCAGATAGATTGGGATAAGGAGGACGGGAATTAAAAAGAAGAATTAGGTCCTACGAAGGAGCCAAAGGCAGCCCCCTCTGCCCAGAAGCAGGCAAGACAGCAATGCCTGGGGTCCTAGGCTTGAACCAAGAGCAGCCTGATAGAGTTTGGGATGTGTTGTCCCCAACAAAACTCATGTGGAAATTTGATCCCCAATGTGGCAGTGCTGGGAGCTGTTTGAGCCATGGGGGCAGATCCCTCATGAATGGATTAATGCTCTCCCTGGGGAAGGGAGGCTTGAGTGAGATCTTACTCTATTAGTTCCTGTGAAAGCTGGTTGTTTAAAAAGACCCTAGCACCTCCCTCCCTCCCTCTCTCTCTCTCTCTCTGTCTGTCTCTTTCTCTCTCTTGCTTCCTCTTTCTTGCTTCCTATCGCCATGTGATCTGCTTGTACACACCAGCTGCCACTTTCTGCCATGAGTAGAAGCAGCCTGAGGCCCATGCCAGATGCAGCTGTCCCAGAATCATAAGCCAAATAAACCTCTGTTCTTATAAATTACCCAATCTCAGGTATTTCTGTTATAACAACACAAAATGGACTAATATATAGCCCTTCTGCCCAGAAGCAGGTAAGACAGCAAGCTGAAACACCATTTTCATATGGGTCACCCACCACAGCCACTCCACAACCAAGGCTACAGCAAAAGCAGTAGCCAAAGCCAACATGCATGCAGCTCACCAGAGACTCAACTGCACTGACACAAGTAGAGTCACCAGCAGATACTAGAAAAAGAGGAGGACATCTCTCTCCTCCTAGCCCACTCCAGAGTCATAGAAGAGGCAACTGCTTTACCAGATGACCATACATTAATGTAAAGATAATAGAAATATGAAAATCCCAGAAAATATGGTACCACCAAAAGAAGACAGTAATTCTCAAATTACTGTACAGCAGGAAACCCTTGAAATGACTGAAAAAATTCCAAGCAACAATCCTAAGAAAACTCACTGAGATAGGAGAAGACTTAGTTAGACAACATAATGAAATGAGAAAAAAAATATCCAGGATATGAAGGAGGAAATTTATAAAGAGATTAACATCTCAGAAAAGAATGTAGCGGAACTCATGAAACTGAAGGATTCACTCAATGAAATAAAAAACACAACCAATAGCTTAAATAGCAGGCTAGAACAAGAGGAAGAAAAAAATTCTGATCTTGAAGATAGTCTTTTTGAAATAACCCAGGCAAACAAACAACAAAACAGGTAAAAAGAATTTTAAAAAATGGAAAAAAATCTAAGAGAACTAGCAGACAACATTAGGCACACAAACATTCAAATCATATTTGACTATTTGGAGGAGAAAGTAAAAGGCATGGAAAACCTATTCAATGAAATAATAATGGAAAACTTCCCAGGTTTAGAAACATTTAGATCCAGGAGGACCAAAGATTCCCAAACAGCTTCAACCCAAGAAGATCCTCTCCAAGACACATTATAGTCAAACTGGCAAAGCTCCAAGACAAAGAGAGAATCTTAAAAGAAGCAAAAGAAAAGCATCAAGTCACCTATAAGGGAGCCCATATCAGATTTCTGAACAGCAGATTTCTGAATTGAAACTCTATAGCCCAGAGGAAAATGGGATGATATTTTCAAAATACTAAAAGAAAAAAACTGCCTGCCAAGAATACTATATCAAGCAAGGCTCTTCTTCAAAAATGAGGGATAAATAGTGTATTTCTCAGACAAACAAAAACTAAGGGAGTTCACCACCACACAACCAACCCTATAAGAAGTCCTCAAGAAAGTCCTGTATCTGGACAGTCAAGATGGCAGAACAGATGGTCCTTAGTGTCACTCTCTCCCACAAATCAACCAATTTACTACTATGAAAAAGCAGGAAGTGCTCTGGGCTCTCCTGAGTCAGGGTGGTGGGGGGCTGAGGGCCTCGGCCACACACTCCAACATGCACAACCAGCCCAGTGGGAAGGTGGTGGGCCAAGGACCTCAGCCACACACCCCTGACACCCACAACAAGCGCAGTGATGACCATAGAGCTGCTGCTGCAGGAGGTGCCTGGGCTTTCCCAGGATGGGGTGGGGGGGGGGCTTTGGCCTCGGCCATGCCCACCCCCCCAGCAAATGCTGCCAGCCCAGCAATACTACCAAGCTGACACAAGAAGTGCCACAGGCTCCCAAGCTGGAGTGGTGGGGGACTATGGTTTTAGCCACACCCCCCTGACATCTGCATCCAGCCCAGCAATGAACCAGCCTCTGCTGGAAGCCCCCTGGTCTCCCCTGTGGGAATGAGGAGGGTGCCACAGGCCTCACCCTGCCCTTCCTCCTTCCTCCTTACATACTATTTCTTTCCCCTTTCCCCTCCCTCCCAACTGCTTCAAATCAACATCATAGAATGTAAAAAAAAAAAAAAAAAAAAAAAAAGATACATTTAAAAAATACATATTAGTTCCTGTATCTGGAATCTGAAAAATGATAATCACTACTGCAAATACATAAGAAAGAACAAAACCCACTGGAAGAACAAAAATGCAAATGCGAAAGACAAAGAAACTAAATCTTACCACCACACAAAACCATAATCACGATGCACTAAGCCCCTGCTTTATCTCTGATTTTAGTAATTTTGGTCTTGTCTCCTTTTTTTTTTGGCCAGTCTAGACAAAAGTTTGCAAATTTTGTTGATTTTTCAAAGTATCAACTTTTGGTTTTGTTGACTTTATTGTTTTTTAGTTCCCTATTTCACATATTTCTGCTGTAATCTTTGTTATTCCCTACTTATATTTGCTTTTGGTTTAGTTTGCTCTTCTTTTTTGTTTTCTTAAGGTAGAATTTTACATTGCTGATTTCAGAATTTTCTTATTTTTAATATAAGTGTTCACAAAAATAAATTATCCTCTAAGTACTGCATGAGCCCTGCATCCTATAAATTTTGATATGCTGTGCTTTGTTTTTTATCTTAAAGTACTCTCTAACTTCCCTGTGATTTTACTTTTTACCCCTGTTTATTAGGAGAATGTTGTTTAATTTCCACACATTTGTAAATTTTCTATATTTCTTTCTGTTATTGTGGTCAGAGAACATATTTTCTATGATCGTAGACTTTTTAAGTATAGTAAGAGTTGTTTTGTGGCCAAAAATAAATTTTTTTTTAAAATGGGAAGAATTAAATAATATAGTTAGTTAGTTGTTTGTTTGTCTAAGCAACTGAGTAAATTGCGATGTCATTCCCCGAAGTGCAGAAGACTGAGTTAGTAGACATTTCTTGTGTTACCATGGGTTTCAGTATACTCTTCTCTTATAGGATTTATCACACTGCTATATATAGTGGGGGACCATAATTACAACATTCCTCTGTACATCATTGCTAATAACGCTGATGAGACACTTTCTAATGGCAAGCACTAAGATAGATGTTTAACTTTCATTTTCTCATTTAATTGTTACAATAAACCCATGAAGACACTATTTTAATTCCCATTAGGTAGATGAGAAAGCCAATAGAGAAGTTCTGTAATTTGCTTGTATTGCTTTAAGGAAGGAGTGTCAGGAATTGGATTTTAACTCATGCCTGGAGCAAGCTCCAGACATGGGATTGGGCTTGAGCTTATTTGGAGAAATATGAGATAAAACTCCTTTTTCAGTTTTTCACTGGAGGAACTGACTCTTTGTATAAGAGTGTGTAGTTTAAAAGTATTGCAGCATATTTTCTCATTCGATGGAGTTCACACGAACTGTAAAGTAGATCTTCAATTTTAAAAAAGAGGAAATGGATACCAAAGGATTTAATATAATTTTTCCAAGATCACACTATCAATAAGAAAAATCGTTATTTAAATAAAGTCCATCTAATGCTGTAGTCTATGCTGAGTTCTCAGCACAGTTTATTGGATTAAAATGCTGATCAAGACATGACTTCAATGGAAAAGTGCCACCCAGGAGCAAAACATAGTCAACTATGCATTATTTGGCTAAAGACATGAAGATGATGTGGTAGTGAAAGAAAAATAACCTATTAAATAACAGAATTTTATTTTAGCAAGCTGGCTAAATTAAAATATCTTAATTTAAACAATGGGAAAAATCAAAGCTCTTTGAGACATTTAAAAACTACATTTAAAACTACATTTTAAACCTACAAATGCAATAAGTGTATTTGTTTGCTTTTTAAGCAAATATTTTTCTATGCATTTGTCAACAATATGTAGCTAAAAGAACATCTGATAAAAGAGCCTTTTTGTTAATTATAAAGCACAGAAACTTGGATAAAATACTGTCAGGCTCATACTTGCCCTCTCCATCCATTATAATAAAATATCCTATCTTTTAAAAAATGTTGCCACAGTCATTGATTTCTTTGAAAGTTTGTTTGACTTTTCAACTTGGTTTTATGTATAACAGAGAAAAATAACAAAGTAAATGCTTTTAGAAAGATTCTAAAGCATTTCTGTTTTGAGATGAAGTGTTACGGATACATTTCTGTGGAAGAGTTTAGAAAGAAAGGCACCTAAACTAAAGCTGTTCCCTCAGCAATTTGTTTTCCATGGAAAAACACCAAAGACAAAGAAAACATTGAGCACACCAAGTTTCCTAATTTAAAAATAATGCCACATTTTGTAAACATAAGAATAACCGTGTTTATATGGACTGTCAGTGAGAACAGGGGAATAGCTTCATTATATATAACTGGAAATGATATAAATTTTTTTGGAATATAATTCTACAAATTAAACAAGGTGTTTCTTTATCTTGTTTAATTTAGAATTAATTATGTTTTTATTCCACAAATCCTCATTTTCTCTTAACATAGATAACATTTAACTAAGTATGTAGTGTGTGACCTGTACAAAGCTTAGCACCATCACAGAAAAGTTTTCTTAGTGATTATGTCCTTATCCTTTTTGTATCTTATCCAGGCTGACATTAATAATATCTGTATTATATAAGAGCTTACCAAGAGATGACAAGAGGAGGAAGTACAGACATGCACCAGGGGATAAACCAGCGCTAACCTGGGAATGAGATAAGAGTAAATGAAGCTTAGAGTCCGAGAGTGTTAGACCTGCAAGGTACCTTGGAGATCTCACCCAAATCCATCCTACCTATGAGAAGAAACCGAGAATCAGCAATGGCAAGCAATTGCCAGAGTCATGATTTGTTTTTGGCAGAGTGATGGTACATGCTGACCATAGGCCAATACAACAAAGAAGAATCTAAGTAGAGATTTGGTTAGAGGTCTAAAGAGGTATAAGTAATTACCTCAGCAAATTTCCCCTGCTGCCTCAGCCACTCTAATAATTAGAGAGCATCTCATATTTTAACACTTTCAGATTTTAGTAGGTAACATTTAGTGAAGCAATTTTCCAATGTATTAAATGATTTATCAAATTCTCATATCTAAGTTAAAAAAGAACAAATGAATGAAGACATATTTTAAATAGAAATAATGGCTTGCTGTAGCTTAACTGAATCTCACATTGTATTAATTTTATAGCTAATAAAAATGTTATCCATAATGATATAAAAAGAGATTAGGAAAAGAAACACGTTTTTCTGTTTAAAGACAAAATGAGACAAACAATCATCTTCTTACTCTGGAAGCACTTGGAGGGTACGTGTGTGCTGAAAGAATTCCGTCCTCAGAGAAATATGAAATTTGATCGTAACAGTAAAATAATCCTTACGTTTGAAATTCCAAAGGTTGAGAATTCTCTTTTCATTATGTAAATGTTGTTTGCTATTTAAAAATTTCACACAACTTGTTTTAATCAGTTCAACGGAGCAGCATGAAGGTTACAGTTCAGAGAATGTCTAACCCAAGCAGTTTAACAAGGACAACCAAGTCATGGGTGAATGATTTTGAGTAACAATAGTAGTTTCAGCTTTCTGCCTATTGATGCAAATGAATGAAAGACAAAACATTTGAACACAAAGATGATGCACTTACCACAGAAAAATTCAATATCCTAAAATACAAGAAGGAAAAAGAAGATCAAATTCTAATTTAATAAGGCAAGTGTTTTGCATATCAGGTTTTGAAAGACAAGCACAATATTGAGTTTCAATGGGCTTCATCTTCACTGTGACATCAATTAGATCACAAAATAATTTTAGGTATCTATTCTTGATGCTATGAATAGCTTCCACTGTGGTATTTCAACTATGTCTACTTTCTTAAAACTGTTAAATTGCATGATGACAGTCATCATTCTTAATGATAAACTTGTACTCCTTCATTACTGAAGGCAAAATTATCAAATGAATAATCATCCAGTTTTCCTCCTGTATTGGTAAGGAAATCTTGATCAAAAAGGAGCAGAAAGAAATTGGGCACTGGACAACCTTAGGAAAGTTGAGTGAAATCAGTTCCCAGAAAGGATCTTGGGGCAAGTGAAAAAAAGCTGAGAGTGATAAGAAGCAAAATTGGAGTGCAAAGAGTAAACTCTTGGGATGAGAAAGAATCAGAAAGCAGATTTCAAGAAATATTTAAGTGAAGCAGACAGCTTTGAAGGAGCAAGCAAGTTATCAAAACATTGAAGACCAAAATAGTAGAGACGTCCAGGTGGGTTCAGGTGGGAAATCAAACTGTTCTTTAGTAAATTGTGCAGCAGACTTTGTAAGAAGGTGTTAAGGACTGACTGATTAATTCCTTTCATTCTTTAAGGTGCAAATTATCTTCCAGGAATTGTCTAAATCTAACATTACTTTATACTTCAAAATTTCTAAATCTTCTTGTTTGCTTTCTGTTACTGGTTCACTTTGAGTTGTAAATGGAAATGTATAACAGAGCATCCAAATTTACACAGGAATTAAAGGAACTAAGAATAAAATTAATCAACAAATCAAAGAAGAAACAACAAAATAAAATCAATGAATACAATAAACATATTTGATTAAATTTAGTGGCCAACCCTAATTTAAAAAATACCTGTACAGTAGTAATAAAAGAATGGTATTCAAATATTATAGATAAAATTTTTAAAATTTGGTGTTTAAAGGAGGAAAAATGTAAGAGAGAAGCTAAAAACAATAACAAGTTTGATAGTATAAAGGAATTTATCATGGACACATTGCAGTATTTTCCGGGGGGACATTTATTGGTTTATGGTAGATAAATGTAGGTTGTAGAAATTCTCATTTTTAAAAACTGTTCATTTAAGGTTTTATTTGTGACTACTTAGAAAATATTTTTTTTGAAAGTGGATAAGACAGAAATGCCTGTCCTTTGTTTCTAAGTATGCAGATCACTAGTATTTTTCTGATCTTTAGTTGCCATAGTCAAGTATAAATTTCTTTTAAATAATCAAAGTTTTTAAAAATGTGTGCTCCCACCGAGAAGATGAACATGTCCCCTCACAGAGACATATAATGAACAGATTCTTATGGTGCTTTTATCCCACTTTCCACCACACAAAAACATAGAATCACTTTGCCTCTTCTTCCTCTGCCAATTACCAGGTTGTCCATTAGAGTACAACTCTCCAAATTCAAGGAAACTTGCTTGATATGTATATTATAATTCCAACTCTTTATTAACATCTATTTATATAAATCTTTTGTTCTAACTCTTTCTTTACATGCCTTGAGTCCTATTATTATTGTTTTAATTTTTGTGAGGTTAAAATATTTCTCCTGTGATTTTCACCAGATAGGGTCTGATGCTCTTTCCTTCACAAGTAAGTAATTTGATCTGTTTGTCTGGAAGCTTGTAAGATTTGCACTTACTTTAAATATTTTCACATGCTATATCACAGTGATACTCTTTTCATGATTCTCTCTAGGAGCTCAATGATATCTTTGAATCTGAACCCTCGAGTTTTTAAGGGATGTTTTTCTTCTACTACTTCATTAATTCTCAATTCTCCCCCATCTGTTTATTTCCTTCTTTCTGCAACTGCCTATAATTTGCACAGTATTTGTATACTGTGCAAATTTTATATTCATATATAATATATATTATATATTCATCAGTATATTTCTCCCATGTTTCTTTTATTTCATATTTTTATGTTTTTTTCTTATTTCAAAATTATTTCTCTACAGTGACATTATATTTTTCAGTTTTATGAAGTTATTACATTTTAGAAATCCTGATCTTTAGGTCCAGAACATTTATTTTGAGCTCCAGTTGCATCACATTGAGTTGTTTTTCTCCTTGATTGCTAATTTTTTTCTGCTTTGTCCATTATTTCTGCTCAATAGGAGCAAACTGTTCTGATTATTCTGTTTTCTTTTCTCTTTCTTTTTCTCTGACTAGCTGTGCGGGTGGATTATCAGCTCCCATATTGGTCAGGTGGTTGGAGTTTTTCCTGCAGTCATAATCAGAAAGCTGAAGAATATATAAGGGTCTTCAAAAAATTCATGGAAATATTCATATTATATTTTAATTCTATTTTTCCACAAACTTTTTGAAGCACTTGCATATGCTGGTCTTTGTTTCATTGAGTCTCTAGAGAATTATGAACAATCTAGGATACATCTTTGGAGTCAACTGAAGTAGGCCTTCCTATTCTCAGCTCTATCCAAGTGCAGATGAGAAAGAGGCAGTCAGCACATAATACCACAAATTGAGAATAATTCTCACCACCAGCTAAGCACTATCCAGGCTACTGGTATCTGCCAAATCGGGATGCAGGAAGGCAAGTTGGAAGTTTCACTTCTACTCTATATCTTGAGAGAACCTACTTGCACTTGCCAGTTATTTAACCTCAAGAACTCTTGCAGTCTTTTGCTTTAGTCTTTATATCCCTTTGACACCCAGCTTTCCTCATCGGAGAAGCAATGAAATCCTGAACCAGATCTCTTGTCTGGAGACTTTTCAACCTCAGATATATGAGAAACTTTCTCCCAAGTCTCCATCAAATGCTATATTTTGATTGTTGAGGTACTCTAGCTGGATGCTAATTGAGAGAAAGAAAATCAAACACGATAGTTAGGCTGCCATCTTTTCAGAAATTCAAATATCTTGCGTATTACATTATACTATTTCCATTCCATAATGCTTAATCATTCCTTAAGCCCTTTCAATTTCCCTTTGGTCCCATAACCTACTAAAACTAGTCAACAGCAAACCAAAAGTCTTGTAAAACTAATCAATGGTAAATGCCTATTGATGGTATTTGACATTCTAGAATTTCTTCTTTCTTGGCTTTTATGACACCATGTTAGAGTATTATTGCTATTTCTTATGACTCAAATCATAATATGCTGAAGCTCAAAACATTTTAGTGACCATAATTGTTTTTTTGTATCTCTCCTGAGACAGAAAAATAAAATAAAAATAAGTATGTGGTATTCATATATGTTCTAGCCTCTGTCATCAGCTTTCTCTAACCCTGTTCATTAATTTTTATTCTCATATTTTGTTTTATAAAAACAATTGTGCTTCCTTGTATATATAGAGAAAAAAAGCAGTAAAAAGTAGAGTGACTAAGCATATATGGAGACTTCCAATTTCTACTCTGGCATGTAGGGAGTTTGGAAGTTGTTACTTCTGTCTACACAAAAGGTAAAGTCTGAACAAACTGAAAGTCAACAACTCTACTTAGATCCATCTGTGAATTAATGTCACAGTCCAAACCTTGCCCCTAAAATTGGAAAGACAGGCAAATACAGAGAAACACAACTTATTAGTATAGAAACTCATGAAGAAAACTTTTTTTGGAACGAGTACTGGAGTAGAAAACCTAAACTGTTGGTGAATTTCTGGGGCTCAGTGCAGACAAGTGTGAGAGTTTAAAACTCCAGAGGGCTTAGTGTTGGGGGGGGGGTTACCACACTTTTGTGAGTTTTACCTCCAGGAGTCATACCAGGTTCTTAAAGCAGAGAACAGAGAAAAGTCTCCTCACTTTTCTGGCAAGGGGAGGGGAGAAGCAGCCATTTTGAAACAAGACTAGATTATTCTGTTCTTCTCATCAAGACCTGCACTTGAAAGCCTAATCCACTGGGGTTTTATCAGAGCCTACCTAGCCTTGGGGAAAAAATTACCCAACTCCAGCCAGATTCTGCGGATATTGATAAACTTATATTAAAGTTTATATGGAAAGGCAAAAGATCCAGAATAATCAACACCACATTGAAGAACAGCATCAGAAAACTAATAGTACGGGAATTTAAGACTTACTATAAAACTACAGCAATCAAGAGAGTAGTGGTAAAAGAACAGACAAATGGATCAATAGAAAATAATAGAGACCCAGAAATAGACCCACATAAATGAAGTCAGCTTATCTTTAACAAAGGAGAAAGGTCAAATCAATGGACAATAAATAACTTTTACAACAAATGGTGCTGGAACAATTGGACATCCATTTGCCAAAAAAAAAACCCATATATATAAACATTAAAAAATATGTATATATATATATATGTGTGTATATATATGTGTGTGTGTGTGTGTGTGTGTGTGTGAGTGTGTATATATATATATATATATATATATATATATATGGAGAGAGAGAGAGAGAGAGAGCAACATTATGACTTTTACAAAAATTAACTCAAAATGGGCCATAGACTTAAATGTAAAATGCAAAATTATAAAACTTCTAGAAGATTACATAAGAGAAAAATCTAGATGACACTGAGTTTGGCAATGTCTTTTCAGATACACCAAAGGCATGATCCATGAGAGAGAAAAAAAAAAAATTTAAAGTGGCATCTTAGTCTGTTTTAGCTTCTATAACAAAATACATTACACTAGGTAATTTATTTAAAAAAAATATGGCTCACAGTTCTAGAGTCTGGAAAGTTCAAGATCAAGGCCAGAAAATTCAGTGTCTGGTGAGAATTTTCTATCTGCTTCAAAAATGGTGCCTTCTCCGTGTCCTCACATGGTGGAAGGGGCAAACAACCTTTCTCTGGCTTCTTTTATAAGGACACTGATCTCATCCATGACTTAATCATCTCCTAAAGGCCCCACCTCTTAATACAATTGCATTGGAAATTAGGTTTTGATGAAGGAATTTAAGGATGACACAAATATTCAGATGATAGCAGGTAGACATCAATAAAACTAAAAACTTCTGTGCTGTGAAATACACTGTTCAGAGAATGAAATGAAAAGCCACAGACTGGAAAAAAAAATTTGTAAAACTAGCATCCAAACTATATTAAAAAAAAATAAATCTTAAAACTCAGTGATAAGAAAACAAATAATCCAGTTAAAAATATGCAAAACCTGGACACACTGTTCATGAAAGATTATATTCAAGATGGCAAATAAACATACAAAAAGATGCTAATAACATCATATGTCATTAAGTAATTGCAAATTAAAATAATAATGAAATCCCTCTATGCATCTATTAGAATGGCTAAAATCCAAAACACTAACAACATGAAATGTTGGCAAGAATTGGAGCAATAGGAAGTCTCATTCATTTCTGGTGGGGTCCCAAACTGATACAGCCACTTTGGGAGAAAATTTGGCATTTCTTTACAAAGCTAAAGCTCTTACCATATGATCTAGCAATCCTGATCATTGCTGTCTACCCAAATGAATTTAAAAGCTTATGTCTAAACAGAAACTCATAAGTGAGTGTTTACATAAAATTTATTCATAATTGTCAAAATTGGACATAACAAAGATGTCCTTCAATCAATGGGTAAACAAACTGTGTTTCATCCTTACAATGGAATATTAATCAACAATAAAATAAAATGAGCTCCCTGGCTATCAAAAAAGACACGGAGAAAATTTCAATACATAATGCTAAGTGAAAGAAGTCAATTATATGTGCTGTACGATTCCAATATATCATTCTGGAAAAGGCAAAACTATGGAGACAGTGAAAATATCGATGGTTGTCAAAAGCTTAGCAGCAGGAAGAGAGAAGAGTAGGTGGAGCGCAGGGGACTTTTAGGGTAGTGAAACTATTCTCTATGAAATTGACATGGTGGACATTTGCCAACATCCATAAACATGCAACTAAGAGTGAATCCTAATGTAAACTATGGACTTCAGTTAATAATAATGTATCAATGGTGGCCTGTCAAGCGTAACAACTGTACCACACCAATGCAAAAATGTTACTAACAGGGGAAACTGTAGCACCCCTACCAGAAGTACTAAGAAACTAGATAATACAGCTTCCTTGTCTTTATGAGTAAGAAAGAATATCAAAGTGACTATACTTGCTTTATAATTCTATTTCTTTGTCCTTTGACACATTAAGTGAAAAATATCTCTAGCATATATAATAAGGTAGACTTCATCTAAGCTGTACATGAAATGGGAATTAATTTGAGTTGCAAGACTTTGTTTTAAGGTGGTCAGCAGCATTACTCAGGGTTCTCTAGAGAGACAGAACATATAGGATATGTACGTAAATATATGAGAGGGGATTTTTTAGGGGAATTAGCTCAAGTAATTATGAAAGCTGAGAAGTGTTATGATAGGCCTTCTGCAAACTGGATGCTGGTAGTATGGCTCAGTACAAGTCTGGAAGCCTTAGAACCAGGGAAGCCAATGTTGTGATTTTCAGTCCGAGGCCAAAGGTCAGAGATCCAGAAGTGCTGCTGGTATAAGTCCTGGAATCCAAAGCCTGAAAAGTCTTGAGTTCTGATGTCCACGGGCAGGAGAGAAGAGTGTATCTTGGCTTTAGGGGACAAAATGAATGAGTTGCCCTTTCCTCCAATTTTATTCTCTTGTGCCTGCACTGACTGGATGGTGCCTACCAATATTGAGGGCAGATCTGTCCAACCCAGTCCACTCAGGACCACATGCTAATCTATTCTGGAAACACCCTTACAGACATACCCCAAAATAATGTTTTACCGTGTTTCAGGTATTCCTTAATCCAGTCAAGCTGACACCCCAAATTAACCATTTTAATAGAAACAATTAATTCAATTTTTATGCATATGTAACTTAGAAAAACAAGGTGCCACATACTAGAATAAATTGATTTGTGATAGAAAAGCACTGCAGCATCAAGAAGACCTAGGTTCCAAGCCCATGTTTTATGTCTTACTTTTGTGACTAGAGCAATTCAAGAAACATCTGACACTACACCAATCAACAGCAACAAACAGATACTGATCATTAGTTAATTACTAAAGCCTTAGGTGCTTAGCATATAAAATTGGAAAGCTTTGCTCACTTCAAGGGACCATTAATATTTTTTTAAATTTTCTACAGCAATGCTGCCCAGTACAGGAATAATACAAGCCACATGTGTAATTTTAAATTTTCTAGTAGTCACACTGAAAAAAAAGATAAAAAAGAAACAGGTAAAATTAGTTTCAATAATATACCTCATTTAATTCAATGTATCCAAATATAATTTCATATAATATTTTTTTTTCTAAGTCTGAAATGCAGTGTGTGTTTATACTTATAGCACATCCCAATTTGCATTAGCCACATTTCAAATGCTCAATAGATACATGTAGCTGGTCACTACCATACTGAATAACACAGATCTGAGGTAGATTAGATATGAAATAAAATACAATAATTTGTGTGATAGAAGCACAGAATGGAAGAACATATCCCTATGTCATCTTAGGGAATTCAGAGAAAGTTTCATCTAGAAGATCACATCTGAGAAGAGACATGGCAGATATCAAAGGAAGAGCAGACTGTGGGGATGGCCAAGGTGAGAGGGGCAGGCCCAGTGAAGGAGAGAGAAAAACAAAAGCATCTAGACGTGTGCAAGGTGTGTTGTTGTTGTGCAGTGCAGGCAAATTACACAGAATGGACAGAAGGAGCTGAAGCAAGCAAAGCACCAACGCAGTATGAATATTGAATTCTGGGGCAGTATTACAAAAATAGCTTTTATGAGAGAATTAGGAAACTCTTTCTTTGCCCTAGCACTGATCTTGATTTAAGTGTATTCACTCCAGTTTCCAGTTTCTACAACTGTAAGATTAAGGAATTAAACTAGATAATCTCTAAATTTTCCAATTAAAAATGTGATGTGCAAAAATTACAAAATATGAATTAAAATGGTTCAAGAGTTAGATACATACAGAAACGTCAGAGTTGGTATTCAGAAGGTAGAAAAGTACAATTATACAACATGATT
The DNA here is from genome assembly GCF_027409185.1 of Cynocephalus volans. Lineage (NCBI taxonomy): Eukaryota > Metazoa > Chordata > Mammalia > Dermoptera > Cynocephalidae > Cynocephalus > Cynocephalus volans. Next base: position 19,776,832 of record NC_084466.1, read on the forward strand.
ATTTAAGCCTGTTCTGGGAAAACACTAAGATAGTTATTGAATTTTAAAATAATAACAGACAGCGGTGTATTCTGTAAGTATCAACATATAATTTCCTACCTTCCCTTTTCCCAGAAGTGGAAACTATTTTAATGCAGATAATGATAAGGTTTTCTCTTGTTTTTTCATGCTGAATGGATTTTGAAATTATAAGTCCACTAAATCTCTGTGTACTTTGCTTAAATCTATCCTTATAAAGTAAACTTGGAAATAATATGTTGGCTGACTAACAGGAAATCACCAAAAATTTATGTTCCATTTCTATATCTACCTCTGTGCATTCAGTATCAGTTAAATAATAAGAAAACTCTCATAGAAATTTCAAAGAAATTAACAAAGTGGTATCTAAGCAAATTAAAGCCAACCCAGGGTTGACACACTTCCTCAAGAGAGACAGGCTCATCAGTCTTTCCTAGAACCATGTAGAAGAGAAAATAAAACCTGCCTTTGGCTTCCTAATGATAAAGACATCAGTTTGTTTATGAATGTCTACAGCAAATAGGGCATGAAGAAATAAGCTATGCATGAGGTGAGAAGTCCTAAAAAGTGACATACTAAAAATTATCTTGTCGTTCTAGGCTATTTTTTTAGAACATTGTAGTTCTACATTTTTAGAACATTGTAGCCCCAAAAGTTAAGCTACACCATTAAAAAAATCAAGAGTCATCAAACAAACAGAAACAGAGAAGGTGACAATATAAAGCACTGACCTATTCATATACATTTTCATGTGAGATGTAAATATGGAATCTGATAGTGAGTCGGAAGTGGGAAAAACACCTGTTAGACAAGGTGGGCATGCAGGGAAGATGTGAGGACTGGAAGACTGGTAAGACATGGTGATGGCAGATAAAGAAAGGAGGGAGCAAGTGCCCAGGAGGCAGTAGTTCTGAGTGAACAAGACCCTCTCCAGTGAAGTCTTGAAAATGGATGGAGGGTCACCAGAATCCATTAACAGCATGTTTCTTTTCACAAGTGAGAGGGTGGGTAGCAGAAGCCTGCACAGCAAACGAAGCCCGAGGAAGTGTCTACTGAATTGAGAAGCCGTAAAGAAGACAGTTGATAATAAAGCGATGAATTCCTCGGGAATTCTGTCAAGATTGAATGGGGCCATGTGTAACATCATTGCAGAGGTTGTGAGTCATAATAAGAATTTCAAGATAGACACCCCACACAGAAATTGGCTGGAAAGGAGACTCGATTTCTGGGAGGTCTGTGATGAAGCAAAAGAAAAGCATTGTGAAAAACTTCAACATCTGGGCCGAAAAGAGAAATGGAGAAAGTAGAATTATGTTTACATTAAGTGAGCTCTCTTAGTACAGAGACCAACATCTGGCTTTGGTTACATTTATCTGAACATAGTGAAAATGTTTGAATTACCAGAAAAGATTAGACTAAATTTCATAACATTGTTTACACAGCAGAATAAATGACAAAACAGATACATGAAAAAAGTGTCTGTTTATGCACACATTTCAAACAGCATGGACATAGCACCCCAAGCTACATTATCTTAGTGTGGTTGACATAAAACAGGGCTCTGCATAAACTTCTAATGATGGCCATTACAAATTATGTTAAGCTGAGGTGGTTTAAACACAGATATCCCATGTCTTCTGTTTATTACTATGATAAAAAGAGTCTGACCGCATTCCTACCCAAATTAAGAGAAAACATAATTAGAAAGCACGTTTAAATTTTATTTTCCTATCAATAGCATTTCAGGTGACATCTTTATCCTTGGGAATTATAGGTCTCACAATAAGATTTTTTTATCCCTTCTTTCTTCATAAATAAAAATATTTGGAGCTTTGATTTGTTAGCACATTCAGAGCAGAGTGCTTGTTGTCTTTACAGAAGCAACCTCAATTTTCCTTGGTAATATTGACTGGGTCTTAGAAATCTCATAGACAACTAATAAAATACGTTGTTTATTGCTTAACCTTGTTTTGGAAACTGAACTTCTGCTCTTGTCACAGCAACACCTGATTTTAACCAGGAAGCAAGGGCAAGTAACATATGATGAAGAACAAGATGTGATCAAATATCAAGAAAGAAAGTGCATTTTAGTAACAAGATCAACAGTTAAACATTGGAAGGTTTTTCTTCTTTATTAAGAAATAGTTCAGATTTCTTGGTTCTAAAAGAAATGTCTAAGTTTAAGGGACGACAAGAGCAAATATAAACATTCTTATTCAATTAATTAAACAAGTAATTAAGATTATCTGTTAATAGAAAGGAGAAACACAAATACATTGATCTCAATGTGTTAAACAAAATTTGGTCATGTAGTGCATGGGTGTTTTCAGCTAATCTTAAATCATAGTTTCAAGAAGTCATGATGGGAAGAGTGCCTAGATTAAACGCATTTAATATCAAACCTGAAATGAAAGACAAAACTCAAGTAAAGCCATCACCTTTTCTGATTCTTTACAGAGAATCTCCTCTCTTCTGGAGCTCTGACGCTAACCTTTAGCTCTTCTGCAAAGCAGCTGAAGTTTCTGTCACAAAATAATGTGACTTCTGGCAGAGACTAGAAGAGCTGGCCCGAGGCATGATCAGGATGGCCCATCAGTGCTGGAAGATGAAGGCTGATACTGTCTGGTCACTCCAGGAGATGCTTGTCACCTAGCAGATAACATGCCACTTTAAAAGTCAACAGGCACCACTAATTAAATGTATCATTATTTGAAAAAGAAGTTCAATGTGGTCATATGTTATATTTTCATGTTATATTGAGTAACTAAAAGTATAAAAGCCAATAATCATTTCATTCTACTTAAAATCTAAATTTCTCTCAAATCTTCTGTTTCATAATTCTGGTGGAGAGCTCTATTTTGATGATTTCTAATTTGTTTAGTTTGAAGCAATGCCCAATTTTAATTTACACATCATGAAAATTTGAACAATGTGTGAGTTTTATTTTCATTTTTTATATACTTATACAGCATTTTATATTATTTGGGTTAAAAAATGCTAAAAATAGATCAAATCTCAATTAAGATAATCTCTAAATTTAAGGTTTTATTAGCTATATGCTAGTCAAAGTTCCTTACATACTCCTACATTGATCTTAGATTTGCAGTTGCCAAACTAATGTCACTGATTTGTTTTATAGAAGAAATTCTTTTTTCAGGTGATACATTTTATTTAGTTCTGCTCAAATCTGAAACAGAATTGTGTGTTTCTCAGCAGCCTAGCATTTCAGTGTGAAAAAGAGACAGAGAAATGAATATATGACAGTGGTACATTTTTTTAAAAAATCATGAATATTTAGACAGTTTATGTCATTAGACAGCATAGTAGTAAATTTCCAGGAAGATTGCAATTCTAGGAAATAAATAGGCACTGACGTGGCTGCCATAAATACCTGGAAAATTAAAAAAAAATTGGAGTCAAAGAAGATGTATTCGTATATCTTCCCAAATTCAGTATCTAAATACCAACTTTAGGAGGAGGATAAAACTGTAGATACTGGGGTTGAATATATTAAGTGGAAGACCTTTATAAAATTCTGTCCAAGGTTTGACTTAAAATCCAGTGTATAGTTTTACATATGAAGCTTTTTTATGTCGCATTTGTGGAGATGTGCTCTGACAAGTTATACAGCCCAGTTCCTATAGAGCACCAGCTATACATTATTTTCTTCCCTTCCTTCCTTCCTTCCTTCCTTCCTTCCTTCCTTCCTTCCTTCCTTCCTTCCTTCCTTCCTTCCTTCCTTCCTTCCTTTCCTTCCTTTCCTTCCTATTTTCTTGCAGTAAGTACACTTAACAGGAGATTTACCCTCTTAAATGTGCAAAATATGGTATTGTTAATCATACTTACTATTTTATACAGCAGCTCTTTACAACTTGTTCATCTTGCATAACTTAAACTTTACACCTATTGAACATCAATTCCCCATTTCCTCCTCCCCCAGCCCCTAGAAACCATTATTCTATTTTCTGCTTTTCTGATTTTGACTATCTTAGATCCTTCATATAAGTGGAATTAGGACATATTTATACTTCTGCAACAGGCCTATTTCACTTAATGTAATGTCCTCCAGGTTCAATCAGGTTATCATAAATGGGAGGTTTTTCTTCTGTACAGCTGAATAATATTCCATTGTGTCTGTGTATATATGTATATGTATATATGTATCACATTTTCTTTATCCATTTATCTGTTGTTGGACATTTTGGTTATAAAATGGACTATGGGGAGCAGTATGAAGGCTCCTCAAAAAATAAAAAATATGCATTCTAATATGTGTGAATAATACAATACTCTAATACAACAAAGAAGGCAATGTTCGGTTTGTTTTTATTAAGAAATTAGTGGGCCTGATTTCTTTCCACAGAGGTTTCTGCAAAAATTATAAAGGTCCAAATGATTTAGATTGCTTAAAAATAAAAACATAATGTAATTTATTTTTGAGAAAAAAATATGAATCTGAAGAAGTTATATTAATTTATATTTAATCTAGCATAGTTTTGGAATTTAACTCAACTTCTATGAAAGGAATAATGATAGTTTAACTTATTTTTTCCTATGAAATTTAAGCTTATGCAATAAAATCAATAAGCAAAACAAATGATATTTGGAGTTTGTTAAAACATTTTTTTCTTAGCCTCCAAACCAATTTTTGAAACACAAAGAATCTCAATTAAGCCAGTTAAAATGGAAGTAACAAGAAGCGGAAAAATAGATTTGTCTGAGGTGGTCTGTTATTCTTTAACATACTATAAAAGATTCTCACCGTATCGTAGAACTTGAATTCAGAGAAGACAGATAGGACTCTGACCTCAAACTGACCTAAAATTTTTCAGTCCTGGAGACAAATATGCAGAAAGATTCTGAAGAAACTAAACTAAAAAAAGAAATTTCACAAGACATGCAAAGACACATTACCTATTTCCTTCTGTGTTCACAACATCCTGACTGAGTTGAAAGAAGAGGAAAACAAACAATGGAAACATTTTTATAGGGATAGTTATTGTGGCATCAAGTACAAGTATTTTCTAAAGCCCCTTTCTCTATAAATTTACTTGGGGGAAGGATGGAGTGGGTAAGAAGGGATGTGGTGGTTTTACAGTGAATTTATAAAACTAAAAGAACTTCATCTGACTAAAGTGATTCTTGGCCATTATACTAATATGGTTGTAATACTGAGGCAGAACAAGTGCAAATTATTTTCAGTGGTGAAAAATAATGAGGTACATTTGACTCCTTCCCAGATTTGACTGTCAGGCTATAATTAACTTATAGATTTTCTATTAGGTAAAGAAAATCAGGAACTGCATTTTGTCCAAAGAATTCTAAGAAGAAAGTGTTATTTGGAAAGTTAATCTCTTTTCGGTGTAGTGAATTGGGTAGATGTGTATTTTATTCTCATGAATGATAATGCTTAGTTAATAAAAATTTTACATAATTGTTTGAATTATAAAAAATTGTTTTCAATCCTAAGTACCTGGATGGAATGTTTTGTATAGCTATATATGATCCTCCTGGCAGCTCTGAAGGGAGATTCTATTCCACATTTTATAGAAGAGGAAATTGAGCTTCCAATATGCTCAAAGTTACTTTGTTAATAAGTGGCAGAGCTAGGATTTGAAACCAGGTCTGTTTATTTCAAAACCCATGCTATTCCTATTATTTCATATATCATCTAAATTCATAATTTTGTGGCTTAGGCCATTTATGTAAGTTTAAAGTTAAATTTCACAATTGGAAATATGGGTCAGTTAGTGAGTAATTTTTATAATTTCTGCTGAAAGACAATTCCAAAATTTGTAAGTAATCCAAGCTCTATATTTAAAATACAAAAGACATTCTTGAGTTCAGGCATTTCTAACCAAACTGATTTTCCTTTGTGTACTTACCCAATCACACTCTGGAATTGTAGTCCTTATTTCTAACAAAACAAGTATAAAACTGTGTTATTGTTACTACAAAAAAACCTGCCTATTTTCCATTAATCTTTGCTCCCTTTCTTCCGTAATCCAGAACTTGCCTTGAAAAGAATAAAATCAAAAGAAAGATAATTGACTGGCTGTTTGTTTAAGGGTTTCTAGTCCAAAAGAGAGATTGATGGAATGCTTTTCTCTTATGTTTGAGAATTCTTAATTAGGGCTCATGGATTTCATGAATCCTCCAAAAATGTGTGCAACATTTTCTGGGTGAGTAACTAAGTGCATTTTTCTGCCAATAGTTCCCTCAGGTTTCATTGAATTACAAAGGGGTCCATGACTAAAAAAAAGATAAAAACTTCTTACTGCCCTGTGAAAAGCTTGGTTTTATCTTGATAGTGTCTACATGAATAAATGGGATAGAAAATAAAATGAAAGCTAGTTATACCATATCAAACAAAGACAAAGTATTTTCCCTTTATATCATACACAAACTACATGAATTTTGTAGTTATTATTTTTTCTTGTCTTGCCCAGGTTGTTTGAAATGAGCTTACATCTTCAAATACACAAGACTTTTGAAAATTCTCTGCAGCATTGCAGTGTTATTTCAAACTGGAAAAAAGTTAAAGTGAAGTCTATTTTTTACTGAGATACAAAGACAAAACTTGCTTTGGAAGGAATAAAATAAAAAAAGAAGGTAATAAGGTGGCAGATTTTTAAAGAGTTTCTAATCAAAGATTCGGCTAGGTACCCTATGTTTGTTATCTAAATAGCCATTTCCTACCTTTACCCTTGAACTGGGTATTTAATGACACTTTTATAATGGAAATGACCCCTAAATAAGACATATGGGTTTTTTCCTTGCCTCATTAAACCTGGAAGAGGTGACTGTTATGAGCCACCTCTGTTTTCCCTCATAAGGCAGTGACTTAATAGCATGTGTAAATAAGGCATTTGATTAATCCATCATACTGGAACGTTTTTTCCCTAGATAATATTAATCCCATGTTATACACCCCATTTATTACAAAAGACTCTGGTCTATCACTTACATAAGAGTTAGTTCCTTTCTTAGCTTAGTTGTTCAAAGAGTTTTGCAGAAAAATCCTTTTATGAGCACTTCAACAAAAGCTGCAATAAATAGAAAAGCGCCTAGATGGTCTAAGTTCTAGGGATCCTGGTGAGTTTCCAGAACATGGTCTTTGGAGTTTTGAAATAGCAGTTAATTCTCTTCCTTGTTTTGGTTCACTTACAATAGCAGTCAGGCTTTTCATAGACTATAAATGGATTATGGATACGAAGTTTTAAAAATCTGAGGAGTTTGGTTTTTGTTTTTGTTTACCTATATCATTAGGAAATACTCATCCTTTAAGCCTAGAAATAAAGGAGTTACCTTTTTCTCATCATCTTACAATCTGTTCTAGAGTCTAAATTCTGCTTGTTTATGGGGTGGCATTTGTAACTCTTGTAGTTTAGTGCCTGCCAGGTGTACAGTTGGCATCACATAGATAGCACAGGGCTGGATTTTGGTTGTCTTCCCTGTGCACCAGGAAGAATTTTTGACATTACACTCAATTACACTCAGTTCCTTATGCATCCAGTTCTCCAGATAATGGATGAAATCATTTTGATACATATACATTGGCCTTTGTTGGATTCTTTCTATACATTTTAACAGACTCCATCTCAATAGGAATATATATATATATATATATATATATATATATATATATAAAATATACGTATAAGACAGAGCATTTCAGATGTCCAGAAAGGGAATCGCTACACATCAGATCCATTCCTTGGACAGATATTCAAACCAGGCTCACTTTTTTCCTACACTTTTTCTTAACAGGTTTGAGTTCTCTCCTAGGCAACCCATCCTTGATTGTAACACAACAGGGTAACTTTTAGTAGGGTAAAATACACATTCTTTGCACAAACTTGCAGTCTTCTGTAAATAGGAGCACAACTAAGAATATTGTACCTTTCACACTTCAGTAATTCTCCCTATGTAATTCTGTTTGTCCCTATGACCATGGCCATATTTGTTTAAGATAATTAGTAAGAACTAATAAGTGATTCTTCTTTATAAGAAGAGTGGCAATGAATTTAATTTCAAAATATATTTGTATTTAGGCTTCCGGTCGAGATGATGGAATAGATAGTCCCCAGTGTCACTCTCTCCCACAAATTAACCAATTTACAACTATTAAAAAGCAATGACATTAATCCCCTGTCAGATGCATAGTCAGCAAAAATTTTCTCCCACTCTGTTGGTTATCGTTTCCCTCTGTGGATTGTTTCCTTTGCTATGCAGAAGCTTTTTAGTTTGATATAGTTCTGTTTGTTTATATAGTAAAGAAACAAATAACCCAATTAAAAAATGGGCAAAGGAGCTGAATAGACATTTTTCAAAGGAAGACATACAAATGGCCAACTGGTACATGAAAAAATGCTCATCATTACTAGTCATCAGGGAAATGGAAATTAAAACTACATTGAGATACCACCTCACCCCAGTTAGGCTAGCTATAATCAAAAAGATGGTGAATAACAAACTGACAAGGGTGTGGAGAGAAGGGAACACTCCTGCACTATTGGTGAGACTGTAAATTAGTACAACCACTATGGAAAACAGTATGGAGGCTTCTCAAACAACTACAGATAGATCTTCCATATGACCCAGCAACCCCACTTCTGGGTATATACCCAGAGGAATGGAAATCATCATGTCGAAGGGATACCCGCACTCCCATGTTCGTCACAGCTCTGTTTACAATAGCCAAGATACAGAACCAACCTAAATGTCCATCGATGGATGATTGGATAAGGAAAGTGTGGTATATATACACTATGGAATACTACGCTGCCGTAAAAAAGAATGAAATACTTCCATTTGCAACAACATGGATGAGCCTGGAGAAAATTATGTTGAGTAAAATAAGCAAAGCTCAGAGAGATAAATACCATATATACTCCTTCATATGTGGGAGCTAAGAGAAAAAGAAGGAAGGAAAGAAAGACCACAATGGTGTGATGGACTTGCAGAGGAAGAGAACATACCTTGGGATACAAAGTGGAGTGGGGAGGAGGAGGAGGGAGGTTGGGGATTATTGAAGTTGGGGATAATTAAGAGGGGACATGGGGTATAAATGCAATTTGTGGTTATGGATATACAGCCAGTATGAATCTGGCCCCCACATCACTGGTATGAGAGATGACAATGGGCTTTCTATCTCATGAATATTCATAACCAATAAAAAAAATATGTTCACTTCTTAGATGCAAAAAAAAAAAAAAAAAAGCAATGACAGCTGAACTGGTGCCACTAGGGCTCAGGAGATGAGGAAGAGAGACGGATGGAATTTCTTGAAGGTAAGAGAAGCCACATTGAGAGAAAGAAAGGACCATTCCCACCATTTTGAGCCCTGGCCACACGAATGCCAGAGCTGGTGAGCATATGGAGCAAGAGCTGGCAAAAGCCACAGCTGTGACCTTTGTATGAAGTTGCTTGGAGGTGGCAGGGGAGAAGAGGGCCTTGGTGGCCCCCAGGCCAGCAAGAGCACTAACAAGTTTCCCATGGACCCACATAGGAGTGCGGAGCCGCACAACTGAAAAAAGGAGCCACTCAGAGGCCAGTGTGTCATTGCAAGGGAAAGGTGCGTGGCCGATCACACTGGAAGTGTCTGGAGTACAGGTGGTGAGGCAGATGGGCCCACCTGTAGAACACTGGGGCACAGCAAATACAGCTCATCTGGCCCCCAATCAGTGCAGGACCACTCAGTGGAGATTGGTCAGGAATACAAATCTTCAGGGGTGCAGGTTACTGAAAAGACTCAGGCCTAGACCACAGTTTCCACATAGCCCAGGTGTACTGGATCTCAAAAGACCTAGAAGTACATACAAGGTCAACAATTAAAACCTGAGCTGCACAAAAAGCCTTCTCCAGGGAATCAGCAGCAAAGCAGCAATTTAGCTTGACTATAGGGCTCAAGAGCTGGTCCCCACAGGAAGTTCCCTCATTTTAGAAGTAAGTGATGGACAACAAATTAGTTCCAGTTCAGTTAAAGTGGTGGGAACAGTGAATAATCCAACACAAAACTGAAAGAAAAAACAAAATACCTACAGACCAGAGACAAAGTTTGATATTAACTAGTAAAGGTCTCACGTCAACAAAGAACACCTATAACACCTAGAAGGACAAGAAGTCCCTTGGGCTACCAAGCCGGGGTGGTGGGGGGCCTCAGGCCTCAGCCTTGATCCCCCGACACCCGCAACCAGCCCAGTGATGATCACTGAGCCACCGTTGGAAGCCCCCTGGTCTCCTGAGCTGGGGCAGTGGGGGTCTGAGGGCTTCAGCCAGTCCCTCTGACATCTGTATCCAGCCCAACAATGACTGAGCCACTGGAAGACCCCTGATCTCCCCTGCAGGAATGAGGGGGGTGCCACAGGCCTCAACCATGTCCCCATTCTTCCTTCTCCCACCCTATTTCCTTCCCCTTCCCTTCTCTCCCTCCCTGCCAACTGCTCTGCAACAATACCTATGAATATAAAAAAAAAGATAGATAAATAAACTTAAAAATATATATATAAGCATTTATATGCATTACGTCACATGAAACTTTTCCTTATTCTGCTCTTCAGTTTTTATTTTTGATGATTACGAAATCCTGAGATTAATTATGCAATCCTTTCTCTATTTATGTAATTATTTTAATAAAACTTGATAAAGCAAAAATTTTACTCATATGTAATAAAATATGGGCCCTTAAAAAAATCAGATATTTTAAGGGTTTAACCCTTAAAGTAAGATCTATTATTGATTTTATTTTCATGACATTTCCAAATGCCTCTGGTTATGTTGTTTATCTTAGCCTCTTAAATTGTTATGTTCTCAGTCTATTTTGTTGAATGTACTGGATTCTGCCTATGTATATGATACATACATATAAATTAAAGGGCAGCCCTCCAATGGCATCTCAGGGCAGTGTAAAAGAAGAATGTCTCCTTTACCCTTGACTTATGTTAAGTATTCAGATCAGGTTAGAGAAGACGGTTGTCTGATTGCCTGCCCTATTTTTCTTTGCCAGAGCAGATAGAGTATGCTTATCTATTAAAAGCACTCCAGAGCGACATTAAGCCAGGACACCTGTGGAGCTTGTCAAAGCAGGTTCTCAAACAGGTCACTGACTGCTGTGGCAGCTTCAAGAACAGAATAACAAGCACTCTTTGGTATGGGTAACAGGGATCTCAGTGTCTTCATGAGGTCTGCGAAGAAGAGAAACTTAGCAACAGGGAGAGGAAAATATTCATTTTTCATTACTTCTTAGTGGATCATTAATCTATAGCTTTATTTATAAATTCATGTACTAGTGCTAATGCTTATAGCAAAATATATTATAAAAATTTGAACAGAAGCCGTGTAGCCTATAAGGGCTTTATTTTTCTGAAGCTTGAAGACAATATGTGGCATCAATTTACAGCAAACAATGCTTTTATTGCTTCCCCAAGCCTCTCTCTTTATAATAATAAAAGTAAGTGACTTAGGCAAATTTTGGGGTATTATTGCAGGTATTATGTCTTAGTGTTTTAAATTGTTAGATGATTAGAATTGTTAGAATCTCTGGAAAGTAGGTCTTTTTAGCTTAATAAAATGTTTAAACTGAGTTTCTGATAGTTTTAGGAAGTTATGGAGTATAATGATTTATGTTTAGAACCTTTAATTGACAGTTAGTGGGCAGCAGGATGAAATAAGTGCTGAAGGAATACATTACAACAATTATTCAATGCCCAATTATGGAATCACAGAGGGGAAAATGCAGAAATTGTATTCTGAGCAATATCCCTTTTTTGTGTGTGAGAATTGGATTTTTTTAGCTTAAAAGTGAGTGGTTTTACTACTTTGTTAAATAGTACAGATTTTTTTTTCTTTTGAAACAAAATTCCTCATTTTATCTTAGGTGTTATTTGTGAAAGCTAAATGTAGAATATTTAAAAATCAGCTTGGAAGCAGTTTACCTGAATGGATGTTCCACCTTCATAATACGGAACTGTCATTTTGAGGGCTGTAGGTGACATACATGTATTTTAAATGCATTTTATAGCAATTAGAGGCAACATTATTTCAATAAATGAAAGCACATTCACTACCATGTAGCAATAAATGATGTCCCCAAGTTACCTTTAACTCAATGTTTGTACAAATCAAAGGAAAAGTAGGAAAGAATAATTTTCAACACCAAATTATTTTCCAAAGGTTCTGTTCTTGGCTTTTTAATACATTGTGAATTTCTGAAACAAAACAAATTATTATTTTCTTTAACAATTAAATTAAATTTGTGTTTTATGAAGTTGATGACTCCTGAACAAAATATGCATTTTGTCTGTGGTAGGACAAAAAGAAGAAAGTGTAGAGAATTCAAACGTAACAACAGTTTCTCTGCAGAGTGAAAAATCTCCAGATTAAGTCTATGTCTGAGAGTACGTTTGTGATAAATTCAGAGTAAAATGGTTTCTTTAAACACCTGAATATGACCAAATATGTTGAACTGACTTTTAAAAATGTAACCCAAAGGAAAGTTCAAGTAAATTTATCTTCATGCTGTATGTCCAGAAGCAGAGAGATACGTTTGCTAGAGCCTAACACTGAAGCAAGTTCTGTACCTGTTAATTCCCATAATGGGGATCCCCTTCTGTCACCTGATGGAGCCCTGAATGTCTGTCAATAACAAATAATACAAGGATACCATCTCATTGAATGTCTACTGCTATTTTACCAAACATAGGATTTGCAAAGCTAAAACAACAGACACAAGGACCGAAACAATATTTTGGAAGAGTGCTCTTAGCCATGCCAGAAAGATACGGTTAGAAAAGTTTTATAGTCTAGTCCTTCAGAGCACAGATTTAGAGTGAATCAGAACTGGGCTTGACTCTCAGTGCCTCTGTTTATTGTGTTTGCCACTTTGGGAAAGTAAGCTCTCCAAACTTCAGTATCCTCACTTGGGAAGTAGGAATAATGTTATCTATGCTGCCCTCTGTAGTGTTGTCATGAGGAGTAAATAAAATACTGTATTTAAAAGTCTTGTTCACAGTCCCTATACTAAAGAAAGCTTATTGGTGGTGGTGGTGGTGGTGGTTCAATGTCTCAGCATAGAGTTGGTTTCCAGTCCAGGTTCCAACACAAACTAGTGTGAGATGTTCATCTCTCTGAGCATTAGTTTTCATTATGTTCTATGTACTTCTCAAGGTTGTCTTGAAAGATCAATATCATAACATACTAGTACTCTAAAAGCTCTATATTTTAAAATAAAATATAGTACTGGTGACACTTTAGTTTATCAAACATCTTTTGCAGGCATGCATTATGCCAGATAATGTTAGGCACTAGGATCCAGCAATACTGAAAACATAATTCCTTACTCTAGGGAGCTTGCAGTCTAAGGGGGACAGAGAACAAATCCACATCAATAATCATTCTAAATCTGTAATCTAGAATGAACAGAGACTAAGGTAGGGCTAACTATAGTACCTGAGGAGCCCCTGAAGGAAGACTTTCCAGATGTGGTCAACCTGGAACTTAATCTTAAAAGATGAGAGGAAGGTAGCAAGGCAAACGAGGGGCCTCCAGAGAGCAAAATTTAAAAAAAAAAATCATTCATAAGGGTGGGGTATTCAGAGAAATATGGGTAACTATGTTGGTATATAAAACAAGAGACAGGAAGTAGCAGATGATGGAAGAGGAATAACAGGAGCCCAATTGTTATGAAGATAAAAAATATTATTTTCATTACTGTTATTATTATCAGCAACAATTGTCTAAAGAATACAGCCTTATATTTTGGGTTTCCAGATAGAAATAGAATGATTGACTGTCAGCACATTTACTGAATTCAGTGGTGAGAGACAAAGTGTTCAATCCCTGCATTTTATACTGTCAACAACCCTTCATCATTTTCAGTGAGGAAAAATAAGGAAAACTTAATAAGCAGAATTGTGTGGTGAGTTTTAGAAAGAATTTAATATGTAAAACACCTGTTAGAAATAGTTATGTTTTGCAAATAACTTGTTAGATCAGACTCTTGTTAACTAGATTAACCATTTCTCTAAGCATTCTGCACATACACAAATTCAGATTGTAACTCAGAAATTGATAAATAGAATGTGTGTTGGTCTTTTGAATCCCTGTCCTTCACTGTGGTATACATTTTCTATAATCATCTTTTATTTCTCTGTTTCCCTCTGTCATGTAAACTCTAGGGTCAGCTGGGGTTCAGGATGTTTGTATTTCCTTTACCGTTTATAGTCATTAATTCTTAATATAGTATAATAAGAGTTAAATGAAGTTCTCCAGAGTTGAGAAAATTTATGAGAGAGAAAATTCCAAAGTAACTATAAACAGCCAAGTCAAGGACCTCATAGAGTCCAGGGAGCATTATTACTCATAATGAATGAGGTCACCATATTTTCTCGTTAATTGTTAATTCTCTGTATTATTCGTTGTCAGGAGACCAGAGACATACTGATCAAATTATCTTGCTTAGATAATCATTTGGAATTACTTCCCTTCCTACCCCTCCTTCTAGCTTACTATTTCTTGAATTTCGAACTCAAGCTGAGAAAGGGAGAAATTGCAGCAAACTCTGATTCATAAATAGTCTTATGGAATTGGCTGTTAAGGAGTATCTGAAATGTTAAAAAGAGTTACCAGGGAAGTTTCCTGGAAAATAAAAGACTTGACTTGTTTTTTTTCTATGTGTGTGCATTTTTCTTGTTCAGATATAACCCTGTAAGTACTGCTTAGAGATCGTAGGATTGGAAAATTCATGACCTGTTATTGGTATGTTTAGTTTTTCTGGTTCTACTTCTTTATGATTCAGTCTTGATAAATTGTAGATATCCAGGAATTTATCCATTTCTTCTAGATTTTCCAGTTTATTTGCATATAGTTGTTTGCAGTTGTCTTTTATGATCCTTTGTAGTTCTGTGGTATCAGCTGCAATGTTTCCTTTTTCACTTCTGATTTTTTTTTTGAGTCTTTTTTTCTTTTCAAAAAACTAAAACTTTGTTTCATCAATCTTTTGAATTGTTTTTCTAATCCCTAATTCATTTCTTTCTTCTCTGATCTTGATCATTTCTCTCCTACTAATTTTGAGTTTGTTTTGGTCTTGTTTTTCTAGCTCCTTGACATATACCGTTAGGTTCTTTACTTGGAATCTTTCTTCTTTTTTGATGTAGGCATTTATTGCTATAAACTTCCTCTCAGAACTGCTTTTGCTATATCCCATAGGATCTGGTATAGTATGTTTTGTTTTCATCTGTCTTCAGGAATGTTTTAATTTCCTTTTTTTTTATTTCTTTTTTGACTCACTCATTGTTTAGGAGCATATTGTTTAATTTCCATGTATTTGAATGGTCTCTAGTGTCCCTTTGTTGTTAATTTCTAGTATTATTCCATTGCGGTCAAACAAGGTAGTTGGCATGATTTCATTTTTTTTTTTAATTTGTTGAGACTTGTTCTGTGATCTAATATATGGTCTATTCTAGAGAATATTCCATGTGCTGCTTAGAAGAATGTGTATTCTGCAGCTGTTAGATAAAATGTTCTGTGTATGTTCATTAGGTCCAATCAGCCTAGATTAAAAATTAATTTTGATGTTTCCTGGTTAATTTTCTGCCAGGATGATCTGTCCTTTGCTGTAAGTGGGTTGTTAAAGTCCCCAACTATTATTGTGCTGGAGTCTATTTCTCCCCTTAGATCTAATAGTAATTGCTTTCTATGACTGGGTCCTCCAGAGGTGGGTGCATATATATTTAGAATTGTTATATTCTCTTGTTGAATTGATTCCCTTATCATTATGTACTCACCTTCCTTATCTTTATTTTTTTAATTTCCTTGGCTTGAAGTCTATTTAATCTAATTAAGTATCGCTACTCCTATTCTCTTTTGGTTTCTATTTGCATGAAATATCTTTTTCCATCCCTTCACTTTCAGTTGGTATGTGTCTTTACAGGAGAAGTGAGTCTCTTGTAGGCAGCATGTTGTTCGTTCATGTTTTATAATTCATTCAGCCACTCTGTGTCTTTTAATTGGGGCATTTAATCCATTTACATTTAGAGTTATTGATATATAGGGACTTGCTACTGTCATTTTGTTCCTTTTTTCTGTTTTTTTTTTCTTGATCCTTTTTTCCTTTATTTCTGTGTTTACTGTCTTCCATTGTGATTGGTGGTTTTCTCTAGCAGTGTATTTTGATTTCCTGCTATTTATTTTTACTATGTCTCTTCTAAGTTTTCATGTTATGATTACTGTGAGGCTTACAAAAAACATATCTTAGTTATAATAAATTATTTTATAAGAATATCAACTTAACTTTGATATCTAAGAAAAGGGAAAACATCAAAGCCAACTCTATGTGATAGAGTCATTCCCCCCACTTTTTGACATTTTGTTATGTCAAGTTACATCTTTTAATATTGCCAATCTCTTATATGGTTGTTGCATGTCTGACTGTCTTGTTAGGTTTGTTCTTTAGTCTTGATCCTAATGAGGTAAGCTGTTTATTCAACACTCTTATGACACTGGAGTATTCTGTGGTTGTCTGTGAACTTACTTTACTGAGTTATGCACCTTCACATGTTTTCTTGCTGCACCTTAGCATCATCTTCCTTTAGACTGAAGACCTTCCTTTAGCATTTCTTGTAAGGCAGGACTAGTGTTGATGGACTCCCTTTGCTTTTGTTCATCTGGGGAATACTTTGTTTTTCCTTCAAATGTGAAGGTTAGTTTTGCTGGATAGAGAATTCTCAGCTGACAGTCTTTTTCCTTCAGCACTCTGAATATATCATCCCATTCTTTTCTGAACTGTAGGATTTCTACTGAGTAGTCCACTGAGAGACATGTTGGGGTTCTGTTGAATGTTGTTTATTTTCTATTGCTGCTTTCAGTGTTCTTTCTTTGCCTTTGTTTTTTTAATAATTTGATTATGATGTGTTGGGGTCTTTCTCCTTGGTTTGAATTTGATTGGTGACCTTTGAGCTTCCTGTGTCTGGATGCTTCATCTTTCTCCATACTTAGGACATTTTCAGCCATTATTTTCTTGAATATGCTTTCTAGATCTCTTTTTTCCTCTTCTTCAGTTCTGCCAATTATGGGAAGTTTATTTCACCTGAGGGAGTCCCATATTTGCTGTATTTCTGTTTCATTTTCTTAATTTTTTTCTTTTGCTCTAATTTGATAACTTCATCTTTTATCTTTGAGTTCATTGATTCTTTCTTCAAAGTGATTAAGTCTGCTGTTGGACCTTTCTATTGACTTTTTCAGTTCAGATAATGTATTCTTTATTTACAGAATTTCTTTTTTCTTTCTTTCTTTTTTATTTTTAGTTGATTCAATTCCTTTCTCAAGTTTCTCATTCTATTCCTGGATTGTTTTCCAGATATCATTTAATTTTCTATCTGTATTTTCTTGTGACTCCCTCAATATCCCTAAGAGGGTTATTCTGAATACTCTTTCAGACTTTCTTAAATCCATTGCTCTGTTGTATCCACTGCTGGTGCTTGGTTTGTTTCCTTTGATGGTGTCATATTTCTCTATTCTTTCTCTATCTTTGTGTCTTTACATGATGCCTAGGCATTTGAGGGGACTACTACCTCTTCTAGGTTTTAAAGGTTTTCTTTGGTGGTGTTAGAACTTTACTGGTTATATCAGATCTATGTCTCTGGTGTGTGTGTGTGTGTGTGTGTGTGTGTGTGTGTGTGTGTGTGTGTGTGTGTGTGTGTGTGTTTTCCAGTTCTGTATTGGATATTAGCTATCACTACCACATAAACTCTGCACTGGAACTAATTTGTTGTCCTCTGGTTAATTCCAAAATTGAGGAAACTTCCTGTGTTGACCAGAACTTGAACCTTGTGGTTGAGCTAAATTGCTGCTTTGCTGCTGATTCTTTGGAGAAGGCTTTTTGTGTGGACCAGATGTCAATTGTCGGCCTTTTGATCACTCTGGGTCCTGTGAAGTCAGATAAACCTGGGCTGAATGGAAATTCTGGCCTGGGGCTGAGTCCTTTCGCAAATCACACCACCCGAAGTTCTATCACCCTGACCAGTCTCCACTGAGTTGGCCTGTAGCAACTGGAAGGCAGATCAGCTGCCCACACTGTACCCCAAGGTTCCTCCAGTGGGTCAGCATCCCTCCTGCACTCCAAATGCTTCCCATGGGGAGGGTTATGAGTGGTTTCCTCATGACTCATGAGCCTCCAAGTGGTTCTTCAGTTAGCTGTGGCCTCTAGCTCCAACATGAGTCCATGGGAACCCTGTCAGTGGACCAGTGTTGCATGTTCCAAGACATGTTCTCCCTGCAGAATTCAAGGAACTTCCTGTGAAGGGCTTAGCTGGGACTTTTGCAGGCTTCTTCTTCATGTGTTGTAACTTCTTCCTGCCCCTTATTTGACCAAGTCTAAAGCTGCTGGGGCTCAAAATAGTCAGAGAGGTCTTTTCTCCCTCTTGCCCCTGCTTCTCTCACCTTAAGAAACTCCACATGTCTCTCCTCCTGTTCCCTTGAGCTCCAGTAGTTCTGGGTAAGGTGTGGAGGACAGTGACATGGGGGACCACCTCTTCTGCCATCTTCTTTTTATTTATTCTTTATGCTGGTCCTTTGTTAGTGATGTTGTGTATTAGTTTGCTAGGACTGCTGAAACAAAGTATCACAACCTGGTGACTTAAGCAACAAAAACTTTTCTCACAATTTTGGGGTCTCAAAATCCAAGATCAATGTTTTTCAGGGTTCAATTTTTCTGAGGGCCTTTCTCCTTTGTTTGTAGATGGTTGTCTTCTCCCTTTGTCTTCACATGTTTTTGTGTGTGTGCATATGTTTGTGTGTCCTAATCTCCTCTTATAAAGACACCAGTCATATTGGATTAAGACCCACCCATATGAACTCATTTTACCTTAATTACATCTTTAATGGCACTAACTCAAAAAAAAAAAAAATACACACACACACAAAAAAACAGTTACATTTTGAAGTATTGTGGGTTAGGATTTTAACATGTAAATTTGTGAGGGACACAATTCAGTCTATAGCATATGGTTTGCAAATATTTTCTTCCAGTCTATAGTTAGTCTTTTATTCCTATTAACATAATCTTTCACAAAGCAAACAATTTAAGTTTTGATGAAATAAATTTATCAATTTCTTTTTATGGATCATGGTTTTGGTACAAATAATAATATCTCTTTGCACAGATCCCAAAGATTTTACTGCCTTTCCCTACATGTCTTATAGATTTACATTTTGCATTTAAGTTGGTCACCATTTTGAGTTAATTTTTATGTGGAGTTTGAAGTTTAGGTCAAGGTTTTTAGTTTTGTTTTGTTTTTCTGCTTATGGATATCTAATTGCTCTGTCACCATTTTTAGGAACAAAGATTGCTCCTCCGTTGGATTGCTTAGATGGGTATATCTGTGTGTGTCTACGTTTATCTGGGTTGTCTATTATGTTCAATTGATCTATGCCTATACTTTCTCAAATATCACACATCTGGATTAGTGTAGGTATACAAGTCTTTAAATTAGATAAATTGATTTATCCCATTTCCTCATTCTTTTTCAAAAATGTTTTAGCTATTCTAGTTACTTTGTCTTTCCATATGAATTTTAAAATAATATTGTTTATATTTATAAAAACCTTGTTGAGATTTGATAAAAATTGTGTTAAATTTGTAAATTAATTTGGGGTAAATTGACATCTTTACTATGTTAGGACTTTCAATCTACAAACACAATATGTCTCTTATTTTATTTAAATCTTTTTATTTCATTTATCAGCATTCTTTGGTTTTTCAGAATATTAATATGTTCTTTTTTTTGTTAGATTTACAGCTAACCATTGAGTAGTTGTAAATAGCATTACATTTTAAATTTTGGTGTCCTCATGTCTACTGCTGGTATATGAAAGTTCAATTGATTTTTATATGTTGATCTTGTGATCTTATGTGAGATCTTACTAAAGTTACTTAGTTTTAGGAATTATGTTATACTATCCCTCTGATTTTCTATGTAGATAATTATGCCATCTACAGATAGGAGAAGTTTTATTTCTCTCTTTACATTCTGTATGATTTTTATTTATTTTTCTTGTTTTACTGTACCAGTTAGAACTCATGGCACTATGTTGATCTGGTGATTAGAGTGAATATACTTGTGTTTCTCCTAATCTTAAGGGGAAATCATTCAGTCTTTCACCATTATTTATAATATTACCTGCAGGTTTTTTTTCTTTTTTTTTTTTCGTAGATGTTCTTTGTCAATTTGAGTATTTTCCTACCTATATTTAATATAGTATTTATCAAGAAAGGGTTTTTTAAAGTTTTTCAAATGATTTTTCTTCACTAATTGACATGATCATTATTCTTCTATATCCTGTTAATATGGTGGATTATATTGATTTATTTTAAAATATAAACCGACTTTTCATTTCTGGAAAACCTCCTTTGGCCATGGCATATAATTCTTATGTATATTGCTGAAGTCCATGTGATATTCTGTATTTGTGATAAATATTGTTCTGTAGTTTTTTTGTTTGGTTGGCATTTTTCTTTTCTTTTCTTTTCTTTTTTTTTTTTTGGCATGTCTTAGTCTGACCCTGGTTTGAAGGTAATTCTAACTTTATAAAATAAATTAAAAATCATTATCTTATATTTTATTTTTGAAACAGTTTGTATAGAATTGGTGTTAATTCTTTAAATGTTTGATAAATTCTCCAGTGATCTAACTGGGTATGGAGTTGTTTTGGGAGAAGGTTTTAAATTACAGATTAAATTTTCTTTTTTGTTTTGTTGTTATTGTTGTTATTGTTGCCTGGCCAGCAAGAAGATCTGAACCTTTGACCTTGTTGTTATCAGCACCACACTCTAACCAAGTGAGCTATCAAGCCACCACATGAATTAAATTTTCTAAATAGGGCTATTCAAATTATCAGTTTCATTTTGGGTTAGATGTGGTAGTTTGTGCTTTTGAGGAATTGGTCTGTCCCACCTAAGTTGTCAAATGTATGTGTGTTGAATTATTTCTACTATTCCTATATTATCCTTTTGATGTCTGCAAGGTCTGTAGTGATATCCCACTTTGTTCCTCATACTAAGTTAAGTCTCTTATTTTTTTTTGTCTCTTTGTCAGTCTTGATAGTGGTTTGTCAACTTTTTCATCTTTTCAAAGAAATATTTTTTAACTTTATTTTCTCTCTTTTTTGTTTTAAATTTCATTAATTTCTGCTTTTTAATTTTCTTCATTTATTCTCTTGGCTCTGGATTTATTTTCCTCTTCTTTTTCTAGGCTTCTGAAGTGGAAGATCAGATTATAGATTGTTACCCTCCTTTCTAATGCGGACTTTTAGTGTTATTAATTTCTTTCTCAACTAAAGCAGCATGCCACAATTCTGATATGCTGTATTTTCATCTTTGTTCAGTTCAATATAATTTTAAAAATTTTCTGTTGATTCTTTTTCTTTAACCCATGGTTAATTAGAAGTGTATTTTTTAGTTGGAGAGTTTCTTGTTATCTTTCTGCTATTGATTTCTAATTTGATACCATTGTGGTCAGAGAAACATAGTCTATATGATTTAAATGTTTCAAAATGTGAGATTAGTTTTATGACCCAAGATTTGTACTGTATTTAAATATATTCTGTGGGTTCTTGAAAAGAATATGCATTCTGCTGTTTTGGAGTGGAGTTTTCTATTAAGTTGGTTAGAGCCTATTGCTTGATGGTAATATTTTCTTCTATACCTTTAATGATTTTCTTTCTAGTTGTTCTATCAATTATTGAGACAGTGTTTTTAAAGTCACCAATAATAATTGTTGATTTGTCTATTGAATATTGAACTGGAAAACAAAAATAAAATTGTGGGATGAGAATGTATTTTCAAATGATAAAAATTTTATACCCTAAATGCAGACAGTGCTTTATTTTACCACTTAGCCATGAAAGTACCTCAGTGAAGCAAATATTTTGATGAAATTTCAAATTCATTAATATTAATTCCAAGTTTTGTATAATGTTGTAACTATATTACATAAATTTTTAATAAGTAGGCTCAGGTGGCAAA
Organism: Cynocephalus volans; assembly: GCF_027409185.1. Classification (NCBI taxonomy): domain Eukaryota; kingdom Metazoa; phylum Chordata; class Mammalia; order Dermoptera; family Cynocephalidae; genus Cynocephalus; species Cynocephalus volans. The sequence goes on from NC_084466.1 coordinate 19,798,871, forward strand.
AAGTCATACATGTAATGCTGACATTATTACCAAAGAAAATTTTTACCTGCAACTTTTGTGATTTGACATATTTCTTTTTGATATCAGAGCATTTTGCTGTTTTTCAAATGCCCATACTCTGTATAACTCAAATGAACTTAACATCAAAATATAAGGTTACTCTTATGAAATTGGACTGTATGAATAATGTACCAAACCTGATTTATATTTTTTCAGTATATTACATACTTTTGACTAGAGCATAATTAGTGACTTTCGTAATGCAGACTGATTTTTAAGATTTCAAAACAACAGAATAAAAAAAATCCATGCAAGTTAGGTCATTATTCAGTCTTCAAATTTAAAATAATTTGTCATCAGGTAAAATTAACTCTTCATAGGATATTGTTAGGTGTTTATCTGAATAATGTTAAAAGGATCTGTTGTTTGCTTCTATGGCTTGCTATTTCTCAAAGCTTAGTCTCCTGACCACTTTCGTCAGAATCTCTCAAGTGTTTATTAAAAAATATACTAGTATCTTTTAATTCTATTTTTCCACAAACTTTTTGAAATACCCTTGTATAACCAACCCCACCAAGTCTGCTGAATTAGTGTCTCTGGGGCAAAGAAGTGTTTTATACAAGCTCCCCAAATGCTTTCTATGCTTACTAAAGTTTGAGAAATCTACCCTAATTGCTTAAAATCCAATGCAGACCACCAGTTTGTAATTTAATATGCAAATGAATAGAATAATATTTAGACTTTTCTATTTATTGTAACTTGTTCTATTTTCTACAATGTATTACATTAAAAACTTTAACCAAGTATTTCTCTACATATATTTTGCAATTCAGATAAAATTGTGTTTTTCCCATGTTTTCTCTCCCATTCCCATTCTTCTAAATTGTTACTCTTCTTCATCCAGTTAGGATGGCAAATTGTTTGGAGGCAGTTCCAAGGACAATAGTAAGTTCAATATTTATTTTCCATCTTCTTTTGAATTAAAAACACCAGTCTGTTAGACTGTCATTACTTCCTTTCATATACATGCAATATTTGTAATCATTTACAGAAATACTTACTGTAAATTGATAGCCTTTGTGCCCTATATAACTGTGATAGGATTATGTATGAATGTTGACTGTTGTGGACATTGGTGCCATTGGAATTATTCTGGAAGTTCATGCGAAGGCTAGAAACTCTTGTTCTGCCAGTGTCTTTTTCTCCACAGTGGTCTGTCTGCCAGTGGCCATAAATAGAAGCTACCAGAAAAACTTTGCATCCCTTAAGAACCACTAAACTTTTACCCGCTCTGAACAAATTCAATCTTCTTAGAAATCTTTGTCTATGAAGTACTCTTAAGCTATGGCATCTACTTAAAACAACAGGAGGTTTGACCAGGACCAAACCGTTTGGGGTTCATTATTCCTGCATTTAAAATACTCTTTATGGCAGATTGCATTATCATTCTCAACTGTTGGGTGACTTCTTTAAAATAGGACAATACATCTCTGCCCATTGCTGGGTGACTTGAAGTACCTCCTTGAAGGTGCAATATGCATTTCCACCCCATCATCAGCCTTGGCCATGCTGCTGTTTTTGGCCAGTAGAATGTGAGGAAAAGTGATAGAGTGCTAATTTTGAGCCCAAGTTTTAAGTGGCATCACTTGACTCCCCTCTTGTCCATTTTTCTTCCTATCAGTATTTTCTTGCTGCCAGTGAAGGTCCCAGAATGAGAAGACATATAAGGCAGAGTGGCACTTGCTGACCCACCAGCATTGACACATAACATGAGTGAAAAATAAAACTTGTTGTTGTAAATCATTGAGATTCAAGGTTGTTACTGAACTAAAGTGGAGTAGGATACTAAGTTCTGTGTGGAAATTAATGCTATGTTGATATGACCCATTATCTTCAGAAGGGGTTTCCTAAAACAACTAAGATGCTGCTGGTAAACACATGTGAATCACACTTACTGATATTTCTGTGATCTTAGTATACTTATTAGTGAGTATTTTAAGGATAGCTTTGTATGTGCTGAATTTTCTAATAACATCTCTTGTTCCCAATCTTACATACGCTTCCACAATTTTTTCCAATGCCACTATCAAATCTTACTCTTTGGCTTTTCTGTATAACACATTTAGCACTGCTGATAAATTAGACAGCTCTTTCTCTTAATGCTATCAGGAGAAGTTCAACAAGGACTTTGACCTATCAATTGAAGTATTTCTTTTCCAATTTATGGTGTTTATATTGAAGTAGAATGGAGAATCACTTCTATTGCCAAAGATTACAATCATAAAATATATTTTAAACTCCCAAGTGCACTTAGTACTCTTTTTGAAGCAGTAGAGGATATATAGTTTAGAAGAAACATGTAAGGAGGATAAAAATTTTGATTGTCATTGGAACTTTTGAGTATAACTTAAGGTACACTACTGTGGCAAAAAATATGAGCACTGATAAATCAAAGCGTCATGGAAAAATGTTCTATGAACTTTGAAAAGACTATGAATTTCAAGTAGTTTACTCTTAATTCATCTAATGGTCAAATTGGATAAAATTTGTTTTATATCCTTTGTATCTAAAATTAGTTCAAAAAAGAAAACAGCCATGTGAATAAGATGTTTCTCATGCTGATTCTACCTCTGTTGTAAAAGAGAAATAAGAATTTTAAAAGTATGCAATGAACATGGAAGGGCCCATGACCATATTCTCATTCCGTATTTGGAAGTGCTCTATTCCCTGACTTGCTCACAAACTTCCAGCATTAATTGTCCACTGGGCTGTTCTATCCCTGCACAACTTGGTTATCCATGCTATGGAGTTCTGGGATCTGATTGCCATTTGTTGGCTCTTTTCCTCACTAAACATGTAATTGAATGAATGTCCAGAAAAAGTCCCAGAGCTTCAACCAGTCAGAAGCCTTCCAATTAACTTGGCACTGATGTCAGATCTCAAGTCTGGCCATAAACATCCTGAGTCTTTCCAAGCAAGTATACTGTATGTTTTGGAGGATTTCTGCCCAAGTTGATAAGGACTACAGGTGTTTCCATTAGAACCTGTCTGGACTTTCTTGGATAAAGGAGTATAGTTCCTTTGTTCACTACACATACATATACAAAAAAGAATTGGCATTTTAAATAAAGTGTTTCTCCCACTATGATTACCTGGGGACACTGGCTATGTTTCTCAGTTAAACTTAGTAACATGCTGTTTCTACATTGCCACATAGCAAATTTGTGCTATTCAGACGGCCTCTGTTGTTACATTGGCACGCTCTGTTGGCTGTCAAGCTAGTCAAGGGCAGTTGGAAAAAACAGCATGAAAAACAGATTCTAACAGACTAGCATCATGCTAGAGGAGCCAGTGGACAGTCAAGGTGCTGTAGGATATACAACAGAACTTCTTGAATTTCATAAGCCCTATCTTTCAAAAATCTATAGCAGACCCTAACAGAGGTATTTTGGATACATTCCCTTTAATTTTGGAAAAATATATAATGGCAACCATTATCACTTCTGTTCAGCATATTATTGGAAAGCTTAGCCAATATCATAAGATGAAACAAGTAGAGGTATAAATACTTGGAAGGAAAACACAAAAGTGCCATCATTTTCAAATGCTATAGGCATCCATAGAAAAGCCCAATCAAATAAATACAATGCCATTAGAACTTAGAAGTAAATTCAGCAAGACTGTAGATAAATGAAGAACCAACGTGTGAGCATGTGTACACAGGCACACATCCAAAATGTTATTCTATACCATCAATAATTGAGCTGAAGATGTAAAACTCTGATAAAAATTGAGATATTACAGAATATCTTATAATTAACCTACAGAAGAATACTAAAGCCACCTATATAGAAAATTTTAGAAATTGATTTCATCCAAAAGAAGATCCAAATAAATGAAAAATTATGCTGTGTTAATATATGCAACAACTTAATATTGAGTTATATAATTTCCTCCAAGAGAACTAATATGGTCATTGATCTTAATAAAAAAAATATTTTAAAGTGCACATAGTGTGCTAAATTCTCCTAAAAAAAAAAAAAAAAAAAAAAAACTAGGTTAATTTTTAAAAAGGTAGAAGATGGAATCTGCCTTGTCAGATATCAGAACTTATTACAAATATATGGGAAAATATATGGTAGCTGGTGAAGTTTTATTTTCCATTAAAAATGATGGATCTCACTGGTAATGGAAAGGAAAAGGAAAGTTAGTGACGGCAAAAGTATACCCAATGGCAAATAAGCATATGAACAAACAATCTATATCATATTTCACCATAGAACTGCAAATTAAAACAATGAGATGCCATTATATACCTATTGAATGGTCAAAACTCAAAATATTGATAACACCAAATACTGACCACATGAGCACAAGAAACTTATTCATCGCTGGTGGAAATGAAGAATGTCATAAGCACTTTGGAAGAAACTTTGACAGTTTCCTATAAAACTGAGCACACTCTTAGCTTATGATCCCACAGTTATTTACCCAATGTTATTTTGTTTATCTTTGTTATTTACCCAAGTAAGTTGAAAACTTACATTAATACAAAAACATGCACACAAATTTTTATAACCATTTAATGCATAATTACCAAAACTTAGAAGCAACAACTATGTTCTTCAGTAGTTATTATGGATTGAATTGTGTGTCCCCAAAGTTTAATGTGTTGGAGGCTTGGTCCCCACTGTAAGTGGTAAGAGAGTATGAAATCCTATTGTGGTAGTTCAAAGGTGGGGCCTGAAGAGGTGATTAGATTATGAGGAACGTGCCATAGTGAATGGATTTATCCATTTGATGGTTTGATGATGGTCATGACATGGCTGTGAGGGCTTTAAAAGGAGAGTTCTTGAGCAGTTATCTTTATCTTTCTCTCTACTCCATAAGTCTGCCATGTGAGACTCCTGTGTCACTGTCACCACCAACAAAGCCCTCACCAGATGTGTTCCCTGGACTTTGGACTTCCCAGCCTCTGAAACTGTGAGCAATAAATTTTGTTTTCTTTGCAAATTATCCAATTCCAGGTATTTTGTTATAAGCAACAGAAACAGACTAATATAATAGGTAAATGGATAAATAAACTATGGTATATCAGTACGATGGAATACTATTCGGCACTAAAGAAAAGAGCTATCAAGCCACAAAAAGGTATGGAAGAACATTACATGCATATTGCTCAGTGAAAAAAGCCAATCTGAAAAGACTACATACATATTGTATGATTTCAATTATATGATATTCTGGAAAAAGCAAAACTAGGAAAACAGTAAAAAGATCACTCATTGTCAGGGGCTCTTGGGAAAGGTGGGAGGGAGGGATAAATAGATGGAGCACAGGGGATTTTTAAGGCAGTAAAACTATTATTCTGTATGAGATAGTAATAGTGGGTAGGTGTCACTACATTTTTAGTAAAACCATGGAATATATACCATGAAGAGTGAACCTTAATGTAAAAAGAGGCTTTAGTTAATAATAATATATCAATATGAATATGCTAGATAACCTGATGTGATCATTACATTGATATGGTCTATAATTATCACAGATCAATTAACAAAATAAAAATTATAAAGAAAAAATTCAGAGACAGAAGCACATTAGAGGTTACAGAAACTGGGTGGAAGGAATAATGAGACGTTATTGCTTAATGGGTACAGAGTTTATGTTTAGGATAAAAAACTTTTGGAAATAGATGGAGGTAGTGGTTACACAGAACTGTTAATGTAATTAATTCCACCAATTGTATGTTTAAAATGCTTAAAATGGGAATCTTTATGTTACATATATTTTACCACAATAAAAGTTGGCTCATCAATTATAAAAAATGTAACACATTAATGTTTAAAATACTACAAGATCTTAAAAATAGGGGAAATTGAGGAGGGAAAGGGATGTGAAGGTGTATGGAAGCTCTACTTTTCCCTCAAATTTTTCCTGCAAACTTAAAACTTCTCAAAGAATAATGTCTATTCATTAAAAGAAATATATGGCTATTATCATGTCTCATTGAGGTGAATGCATAGTGAGATATTATGTCCAAGAATTGACCTGGTCTTTCATTTGAATAACATTATTGAAATACCACACTAATGGATTGAACTATAAATTAAAATTTAAAAAAGTAAATGAATGTTTCATATATTATTATTTATAACACCTAACTATTGAAATAACAACCACACCAGTCCTCTCTGACCTACGTAATAATTAAGAGTCTACAGCAGGTCCAATTTCACTCATTCCTAGAACCCATGAATTTCACTCCAGCTGGCCATTTGTAGCCATTCTTTCAATGGACTATAAGCTCTAAGAAGAAAATATTGTGTTCCATGACTAGTGTTCTAAGTCATGGAGCTAGACAGAACCCTGGGCTGGAAGTAGTATGATTTTCCAGGTTTTTGTGTAACCCACATTAGCAAGTAATAGGCTGTCTGGCAAACCCTTTGGCCTAGATCCTTATGATTTCTTCTGCTTCATTTTCTCCTCTACATTTTGTTATTCTTGATTTTTTTTTTTTTTATCATTTTTCCTTTTGTGACCAATGATTCTTGTCATTTCTTTTGTTCTAGGACTGGACCTTATTTATCTTTCTGGGAATGGTGTCATCCATGAACTTGACCTTATTCCCAAATTTACCCAGTTTGTATCTAACTGTTCTGGTCTAGACACCTCACTTAAGTGTTAGTCAAAATTCCCCGAGACAGATTTCATCTCATGGACATAACTTCTTGACTACACTGTGTTTTGTTCCAGTTTCCTCATTTTTTTGCCCTGTGTCTTTTGTCTTATCCTGAGAATGGGGACAGGTAACGTGGAAAAGAGCTTCGTCTTATGTTTTAGTATTGCCCCTACTTCTACATACTTTCCAAAAAGCCATGAAATACCAATGCCAATGTCTTCAATTCATTTATAATTAACTTCTGTGTTGAACCTGAGTAAATTGAAAACTACTTGAAATATCATAAACAATGTGATAAAATTTTGTAGGTAAAATTTATACAATCTGTATATAATAATTTACTAACATGTAAACTTACCATGAATCTTTTGTTTCATCATGAACTAATTCAGTAATTCTATTAGAATAAAACTAATTTTTTTATATAATTTGTTCTTTGCAAGCCTTTTCCTGTGTTTTGCTTATGATTCTATTATCTTCTAGATGAGCACTTTTGTATATTTAATTTAGAAGCTTTACATTAAGACCAGTAAAAGAAAATTCTTTCATCTATATTTCTTCTTAAAATAAGATTATAATAATATGTGCTCTGCCACATATAGATCTTCACAAAACATAAGCAAGTATTAATATTTTATTATAACCACTTATGAAGGACTAGCAGGACTCCTATTACAGGACTGCAACAAATTAATCTATAAAGTTATAAATGTACTCTTTTTAAAGTAGCAATAGGTAAAAGGAAGAGAGAGAGAAAGAGTGAGCATAATGTTGCTCCCAGAAGACACTAAATTTATTGCCACCAATAAATTTATCAAGAAGGAAGATTTTTGGAGAGATGAAGCTTTTGGCTAACATATAACAACAACAAAAGCAGCAACAATAACAAGAATATGAACTGAAATCTTCAGTTGAATCAAACTGTGTGTTTACAATGTAGTGCAAGAGGCTGAGACAAGATATCATTTTTGCTTTCTTATTCATTCATTCATTCACTCATTCAAAACACAAATAGAGGCACACTATGCTAGACACTGGGAATGCAAAATGGTTAAACACTGCACTCCAATTTCTCAAAGCCAGCAAGAAAATAGGCATAAAAACACAAGTATCATACACTGCTATACTGGACATTTGAAAACTGCCAAATGGCCTGTGAAACCACAAAGTAAGATACAGTCAGTTTATCCTAAGAAAGTCGCTTATTGCGAAGTGAAGACTAAATTCCATCATAAAGGAAGAATAGAGTTTCCCAGGCTCACAGGGAGCATGTTATTACAGATAGCAGGAAAATCATGTGCAAAGTTAAAGAGTAAGGAAAAAATATGATGGGTTTGAAGAGATGAAAGTAGACCCAAGTCATTCAGTACAAGGAGAAGAGTATTTGGTGGAGTGAAGTGAGACTTAGGAGAGAGAGAATTGGGCAGGAATCAGATCATTAGTGGCTGTGCTCAACCTAAAGCTAAGAAGTTAAGATTTTAGCATGAGACATGTGTGTGGCATCGAAGGGTTGTATGAGGCTTAACACCATGAGCTTTACATTTCAGAACCACAGCCCTCGAGAGTGGTGTAGAGGCTGGATTATGGGTGGTTTTGGAGAAGTTGTTTAGAGAGGCAGGGTGGGGGGTAAGGAGGGTGAGGTGGAGTGAGGTAGGGAGGTGTAGAATGCAGAGAGGATCTCACAAAGGGTGATAGAGGAAAAGAGATAGAGTTGGGCCATTTTGTGATGAAAATGGAGAGAAAACAGATCTAAACAGATGTAGAAGTGATATAACTGCATACTAATCTGAACATCAGTGACAGTGATTGCTTAGGAAAAGGTCTTGATGTGACAATCATGTTATTTTAATCCTCACTACAGTTAAGTTTGGGAAAAAACCTTAACATATTTTTTAATTGACACGTATTGATTATACATATTCATGGGATACAGAGTTATATTTCAATACATGTACACAATGTGTGATGATCAAGTCATGGAAATTGGTGTCTTTTTCATTGTAAAAATTCATTATTTCTTTGTGGTAAGAGCATTTGCATTCTTTATCTCCATAAACTGATGTTCAAAGAAATCAAGTAGCTTACTGAAGTTCACACAGATTTTAACTCATGAAATAAGGCTAAAACTAGATGCTACTGGACAAAGATGGTGTCCTTTCAACTATTTTGTATGGCCCTTTCAATTGGATAACAGACATGGGAGAGGGCAGACTAGAATATCTTACAGTTTTTGTCTTACTAGTTTGGAGGAAGATAATTTACTAAATGGAGGTACCTGAGGGGTATCCAGGTGGAAATGATGAATAAGCAATTATATACCTGGGTCTGAAGAAGTCTACTGATGATACTTTTTGTTAATGCACTAGAGATGAAATACACATGCAATGGTAATTCTTCTGTTGCGCTTTTTGTCTTCTTGTGTTTATGAGTCAAATCAATATGTATTTTCCTCTATCTTTTAAGGATACAATTTACAGTACATATCTACTAGTTACTTCCTGAAGGGAAAAAATCTGTACTAGTTGTTTATTGGCCATGTTATTTATTAATACCATCCTCAACAAATATGTATTGAGTAACCATTGGGTGCCCTGTGCAAATTTCCCTATGCTATTTAAAAGAAGTCTTTGCTCTCTAAATGATCATAGTCGTCTGCCTTTAATAATTGCCTTTATTCTTTCTTTATGGCAATTTATTTTTCTATTTATCTTATTACATGTTCTTTTTGCTTAGCTGCCTTAAAGCCTATTTTGTGTGAGAAAGACTACCAATGAAAACACACATATGTAACTATAAAGCTTACAGTCTTGTAGCTGGCACAGAGTCGTTACAAAAGCAAAAAGATGAAAAGGTTTGCTCTTTTGTAGGTATGACTTTTGAATTGAGATAGCAGGAAAATTAAGTGGCTAAAGGACTTTGATAAAAGAGTATCAAAAAGTTGCTGCCAGGGACAAAGTGAAGAATGCATAGAGAATGGACAGAAATTGCTGTTCAGGCTGGCTCAAGGAATTCAGTTCCTGGCACTTTCCTATAATTGATTATTTTGTGGTTTAACTGTAAAAAAAAAATGAGACTATCTCAAATTTCCTCAGGGCTGGATTACAATATTCCATTTTATTAGCCCTACAACAGCATGAACAAAGCTTTAGTCAAAGCTTTAGTGATAGTATTATATTCTATGCTTAAGGCTTGTTAGCAGTGCATTATTTAGTCTGCTCAAAAAGATATTGCTGATTAGTTCACCCAGGTTATTAGAGGTCACTAAAATCTTGAAAGAGAGAGAGAGAGAGAGAGAGAGGGAGAATGTACACACACACACACACACTCTTCACAGAGTAATTCGTGTTAATGCTTGGTCCAATGGCCCTGAGATCCATTAATTAAATTAATTAGACTTCATAGCATCCGCTCATGAACCATGATGAAAAAAATGGATGGAAACACAAAACGCATACACGGCAGCATATGGTTTTGTCAGGGTTGGGCCCTTGAGAATTATTAAATGATAGTTTGACATAATTCAGAATTAATAAATTCTCTGCTTCTGAAAGTGTGTATTTTCATAACTTAGGTAATTCATGCAAATTAATTTTTATCAAGATGTGTGCTTCATTGTTGCCATATCACCATGACTTCACAATTTATAATATAACAGTTGTTGCACTAAACCATGAAATGATACTTTTGTAAATTAAGTAATATAATTCTATTCGATTAAGAGTATTGTACCTAGAAAATATTGCTAATAAACATAGGGCCTATTTTGATACTTTGGAATTTCATAGCAAATTAAATGAAATAATGAAATGAAATAATGTACCCTACTGAGATCATACATTTGAAAACAACAGGTAAGTCAAACCCTCATTCTTGTGGAATTTACCAAAGATATTTATATGGCCAAAAAAATTTAAAGTGCTTAACATGATGTCTAAAACAGAGCATATGGAAATACACTAAACAAAAATGACCTTGTCTAGTCTCATGGCTCCAAATATCAGCTGCAAGCTAATGATCCAATTTTCTATGCATTTATAGCTCCTGAACTCAGATTTATATACATAACATCTCCACTTTATTTCTCTACCTTATGTCCTATTCTTCTTTTCCCAAGTCCATTCTTTCCCCAGTCTTTTCCATCTTCATAAAACTAATTAAAGAGAAAATTCACCTTCCTGTGGCTCAGGTCATAAAATTTGACTCACGTACTATGTCAGACCCTTCCATCACCAAATCCTACTCTACTTAAAAACATATCTAAAGTATGACCATCGTTCACCACTAGCACCCTACTTCAAATCATCCTATCTTTTTCCTAGGTAATTGTGATAGCATCTTGCTACCCACTTCTATGCTGGCTGCCTACAGTCAATTCTTATCTCAGCAGCCAGCAGACTACCAAAAATGTGAATCATATTGTGCTCTATTCAAAGCCCTTCAGTGGCTTCCATTTCGGCCCAGAAAATCCAAACCCATGCAATGGTATCTAAGACCCTGCATGGGCTGGCCATCCTTGCCTTACAACAACTAACTCTTTTATTTTCCATCTCAATCACTCTGCTGAAGCCAGTAGTCCTCTTTGCCATTTCATGAACATAACAGGCATCCCAGGTCTTTGCATTTGCTGGTTTCATTACCTGGAATGTTCTTCCTCCTTACATCCACTTGATGACTTCTCTCATCCCCCTCAAGTCCTTGATGGAATATGGTTCTTTTATTCAGTGAGGACTTCCCTGGTAACCACATGCTCAGCACTCTCTACACTCACTCTCGGTTTTAGATTGAGAAAACTAGTAAGTGCCATGGCTCCTCCCCAGCCATGACTCAGATGGTGTCCACTCCTGCCTCTGTGGCTCTGCTCTGATTCCTCTCTTCATCTGGGATACCTTGCTATTTTTCTGCTCCTTTTGAATAATTCAATTTCCAAGCTAAAAGGCCAAGTACAAATTTTACCTGCCAGTGAAGTACCCAAATTATCTCCTCCTTCTCAGAACTTATAGGCAATAAACTATAAGTCCATGGAACAGAAACAGAATTTCCATAGGCATCATTTTAATTAAGCTACATTTTGCTAGCTTGCCAAATGAACTGATGCTGTATATTCCCCCTTTAAAATAACAGGGTGCTTCTTATTATGTCTGTGTAGATCTGTTACTTCAGTTTGGTGCTATGTTAATCAAAATTCAGATGTGCCTGTTTACCAAACAGTTTTTTTCAGATGTATTCAATTAAACATATTAAAATAAAATAAATGATGTGATTTTAACAAAAGTGGTATTTTTATAAAAATATGTTGTGTTTTGAAAAGATTAGAAAAAGCTAAGTGGAATTCTACGAGGGCTAAGCAACTGTAAAAATTGAAGAAGAAATTAGAAAATTACAATAATTTGAATATTAAAATTACAAGTTAAAATGTTTTTCACTGAGATTAACTTCAATTGTCATTCTACTTTAAATAAACAAAAAAATGAGAATTGTAATTGAGTCATTACGATCATGATTTACACAAAGATGACAATGTATAGAAATTCTTGTTAATATTGTAATAATCAGAGTGCTAGCCTTACATCAAAATATCGGCCATTAATTTATACTTATATGTTTTTTAACCATGATTGTCCTTTTTAACTAACTTTTTAGATTAACCGTGAAACAACGCTTCTCAATTACATTTTTTATTATCTTCTAATTTTATTTTTAAAATAAATTTTTTATTTATTGTTATTTTTACTTTTTACATTTGAAGATGTTATTTTGGAGCAATTGAGGGGTTGGGGAGAGGGGAAAGGTGAGAGGGATAGGGTCAGAGTAGGAGGAGGGAGGGATGGGGGCATGGTCAAGGACCGTGGCAGCCCCTCATTGTGGCAGGGGATCCCTGGGCACTTCCAGCAGCTGCCTGGTGGGTGGTCTTCACTGGTCTGGAGTTGGGGAGGGTGGCGGGAAGCGTGGCTAAGGCCCTCACCTCAGCTTGGGAGCCTGGGGGCTTTTCTCAGTTACATTTGAATAGAAGGATTCTACTTTTGATGTGTTTTAACCCTTCCATCTTCATCCTCAGTGTCTCCAATTAGACTGTATAATTCTTTAGGATTGGGTCCTCATGGTAGATCTTATGTTTTCCTCCCAATTAATTATACAGAAGTTACCTGATAATGGGCAGGTTGAATGGTCTTGGGCTATGCCCAGTGTTGGTTGTGGAATGCTACCAGTCTACGTGTTTTCACAAACTTAAGAAGGGGAACCTAGAAAAAATGGGCACCCTTTAGAGAGAGTGTCTAGTTAATGGTAGGACTATGACTGATCTGAGATTTGCCTTTCTCCATATTCCTCGGTATTATCCACAGTACCCCAGCACAGTTTCTCTCATTTCTTCATTTGAAGAAATCTTTAAGAAAAGAATTTCATCCTTTGTTGATTTCTAGTTAACCAATAATTTGACACGAATCAGTAATATCTTGTTGTGATTGTATCTCCTGAAAACTTCACAGTGGAAATATATGGAATAAATTCTGAGTAGTACATCCTAAAACGTATGTCTGCAGGCTTGTAAATAATCCCCATAAAATGTTGGAAAAATCAAACTAAAAGGCTATTTATAATATACTCATTGCACTGGACATTTAGGCTTAATATTGACCAACCATCAATGTTTGTGTTGTTATATTTATGTGATGGCACTGTTATTTCAGAAAACGTATTGCAACTTGATTTATTGGAGTTTGATATAATATTCTTACAACCATAACACGTCTTTGGAAGTAATGCAGTGCTTGCTATTTAATGCAGAAAATATGTTTAGGATTCCAAAATATAAACCCTGGAGTAAAACAGTGCTGTTCACTTTTAAGATGAGGACAATCTTCTGATGGAAGGATATAGACTGTTCTGTGAACAACAAAATAATCTTTAGGCCACATACATATGGTAAATGTTCACACAGCACAGTGTGGGAATGGCAGCAGTCATCTCTAATAAATAACGTGTGAATATCAATAGGACAGTTCCAGAAACATGCCCTGCGTCCCATAGCATAAGCCCAAAGCTCTGCTATGTGGATATCACTTAAGTTTTTGAAAAAATATCTAGTTTTACCCCAGACACGAGTTTTTAGTTTCCTGAAGAACGAACCTTATTAATGTAAAGCATGTGCTAAGTAAACTGTAAAAGTCATGTAAGAAACTATAGTTCTAGAGCTGTTTCTGTTTGTTTTGGGCTGAAAAATGATATTGCTGTATGTGTATTTCCTTTAAGTTAAAAAAGGGGGAAATCCAACACTCAAAACCTCAAAGTTAACTATAGCTGTAGGGTCAATCAAATCATAGTAGAGTCATGTTCCTTTACCTCCCAGTGTCATACAGGATCAATGCCAAATGGAATAGGCAAGAAATGGGCAAAATGTTTCTTAAATCATTTTAGTTAACAGATTTAAATAAGATTTAGCTGTAGAGCAATGGGCAATTTTACTCAAACTGTTTAGTAAAAAAGATTAGCAACTAGGGTTTAAATGTTGAATAAAATTGTTTTATTATGAATTAAATTAATTTGAATTAATAAAAAACAAATAAGATAATAGGGGTTTAATTTTTAAATATACAGCTTTCGTGACAAAGTATTTGTTTAATATGAGTTTATTAAGTCCAGTGCCTTCCTTACCTCCTAAATATTATTTTACAACTCTGGTAATTCCTGAAAGATATACATGAAGTAAATATTTACATCCAAAAAAGTCATCCATATTTTGAACTAGCATCAAAAAGAAAATATCTGGTATAGTTTGATTTAGTGGTTTTATTGATAAATAAAATAAATATCAACAGCAGTCATAGTAATAATGGAAACTGCATACCCACCTTAGAGTTTTTCAAATGAGATGATAGTTTTCCTTCTATACAAATAGTTGAAAATGTACAGTGAATATGAACTTAATTGCTTTTTTGCTTTTTATATATTTCAATTAGTTAGCAAAGTGTCACAAAACTGCAGACACTGAATATGTTATTTCTTTCTAAAGTGGAGTTTTGAAAGAAATATTATTTGAGTTTGTGAAGCAGCCCTTCTTTTTTAGTGCTACCTTCTTTCCTTTGTATATTCTGAAATAGAAATTCATTTTAAAAATTCAGCAGAAGGAAGTGAAGAGGATAAAATCATGACATAATGCCTGTTAGAAATTAGTAATGTTCCTTATTAATAACAATATGATGACCTGCCATTCCATGAGCTCTTGAACCTATCATTGCTTGTTACACAGCTACATGGAAAGAGTGTATTTGGTCTTTGTCCTATGTCTATCTCAAAATAATGCCTATGGTTTTGCCAGAAAACCAGAAGAGAAACCTTCAGAATTTTTCCTGATTGTCAGTAAGCAGTTTCCATGCAAACTCCTCAGGGAAGAATTCAAACTGTAACAAACAAAGTCATGTCTTTGATTCATCATTCTAAAGTTGTTAACTATGTGAACTTCTTATAAACATTGGGCAAAGCCAGTGACAGGAATGTGTCAAAGTCTGAATGTGTGGCCAATCTAGCGGATGGTATGCATTTAGTAATCCAGCTCAAATATCTGTCATTTCCTTTGGTGGAGCCTTAAACAGGTCTTCTAAGTGGCTAATGCCCAACCCTAACCCTTCCAGAAGTGAGAAGAAAAATATTTTTTAATTGATGGTTATATTACTGTATTTAAATATCAAAGTTTTTAAAATTGAAAAATGAAATACCGATTTTATATTTCCCTTATTTTCTCATTTAATGGCCATCCCTGTTGTGAAAAGTGTTTAACAGACTAGATTTCTTTTGTTACTCTAATGTCCATTCTGTAAGACTTTGTGAAACAACGCGATGGTAGTATGTCTTTAAAATCTGATTTTAGAGGTGGATGTTACCTTCTCTGTACTTTTGCATATTATTTTATATACTGTGGAATGATAACTGACTTTACGATAAAACTTTTCAAGCTATCATTGTATTCCATCAGGTATTTCTTTTGGTGCATCAAAATGAAAATGCAGAAAAGCACTAAAATAAAGGGAAAGAGCACAATTAAGTGTAATTCATTTAAACATCAGCTTGCAAAGCACAAGGAACACCTTTGCAAGTTAAAATAGCTTTTCTCACAAATGTGACATTGTTTAAAACTGTTAAATTTTACACTCTTATGAACATGAATGAATATAGAATTTTCTGAGCTGAGTAAGAATGGTGTTTCTGGGGCAAGACTGCAGATTAACAAAATGAGGTGGGGAAAGATTGAGCTAAATTAGGATTAATTTAAACTATCCTAGAAGACAAAAATACAGAAGTCCTGAATTTACGATTAACCACTGCTGCTTTCCTTTTCTCTGCTAAACGTGGGATGTCAGATCTCTCTTTCTGCATTTGTCCTCACCCACTCTTAGACTCAACCAGTCGATGGCCCTGTCCTGTTTTCTATGGCAGTGATTTCACAATGAATTTAGTCCACCCTCCTAATACTTCAAAATCTTTTCAATGTTCTCTTTTAATTTCTCTCTGCCTTCAGTATCTTCCATTTCTAATCTGCTGTGCACACAGTTTATTTATCCTTCTTAAATAGTAAAGTAAATACTATTTACATACACCACTCTGTTGTCTACAGAATAAAACACAACCCTTTTAAACTTTGCCTCAACTAACTTGGAAAACTTATTTCCTATATTTGTTGTCTCATAGATGCTGGAATGTACTTATTTCTACTTACTTATTTTCCCCACACCAATTAGCCCACTTGCAATACTCTCCCAGTCTATTTAAGGTCAATTGACTACCATAATCTCTATTCTCAAGACCTTCTAAGCCTTTTAATATCTGGTAATCAATTCCCTGTTTGATATACCAATTATGGTTTTAGCTTTCCTAACTGCATCCTGATTGAGATGGTCATACAAAGGGATTAGAAATGGAGAACAAAAGCTGGAAAACTACAATGATTAATTCTCACAAACGCAAAAGTGATAGATAGGTGGTTTCATTGTCCCTGGGAGTACCTTCAAAGAGAGTGATGAGCATTTCTTTCAATTATATACACTTTTAAATAATTATTTTGAGATTTCATTGTCCAGCACCAAGTCGGATCTAGGTACTGCCTAGGTGATGCAGAAGAAGGGGTAAAAAAGCATGGGTTACAAGACCTTCTCCTCAAGGCTGGTATTGTTTATTTCTGAATGTTCTTACAGAGGACTCAGTTTTATTTTCATGGTGAGTTTTATATTACATGTCCAGGACAGAATGCAGCGACTAGGGAAGATCTGAGGTTTCTGGCAAGTCTGTTGAATAAATAATACTATTTTTTCAACTTCTGTACTTCTTTGATCTTGGGATCTACAGTACTCTGAAATACAAGTCAAACTTCAGAACACCTCCATACTATGCTTATGGGTGTTCTTTTTCTGAGATATACTAAGGGGCAAATTGATGGATCATAGGCTCCCTAGCAAGTTACCTGGAAAATGAAGATCAGACTAAGGGGCAGGCTTTTTGCCATATCATGTAGTCATGTTACAGCTTTAGGATTGCAGATTGGAATACGTGAAAGTGTGCTATCATGAGGGGAGCTTCAGAGTGTCACATAGCATTTGAAAAATGAGAGCTTATCCTTAGAAAAAAGAAAAAAGTTGAAGACTGGTAGAGAAAACAGATAGGACTGGATACTTGGAGGAGAAGGCTGATATTTTTTTGAATGCTGGGCAGTGTTCTTGTTTTTGTTTTTGTTTTTTAATTTCTGTGATCTGTTATTGCCAATTAGCCTCTATATAATCTTCTTAGTAATACACCCGTATGGGAATGACCATCTCTGTGTCATTAGTTTGACAGAAAGAATAAGAAATCCATCTAAGTTGAGTTGCAGAAAATATAGCAGGATGAAAAGAACTGAATAGCACTGAGATATGGGTCCTATATTGTTCTGGAATTATATATTCAAAATAGAAGCTGGGGAGACGTTTAGAGAAAACACTTTTGCATACACTTATCTCCAGTCCTTCTGCCAGGAAAGACCTATAGTCCATGAATAAAAACAATGTTTGGGGACAACCAATAATTCCTTGAAATTGGTCCCTGGGTTCCCGGAGGACCTCCCGAGTCTGGTTTCCTTGTGTTGACCACTGCTTTGTGACTCCATGTGTACCCAGCCTTGTCACCTTGGCATCCAGATGGATTCACTTTGCAGCTCCGAATTTAGCTCCATTTCCTTGCTTCTAGCAAATTTACTCTTTGGTATATTGCCATTTATATTCTACATGGCTCCTTACACATTAATTCATTTCTTCATAAAACCTAAATTCAGTGAGTGCCAAACATATGCCAAAAACTGTGCTGGGTGCTGGAAATCAGTGATCAGCCTCCAACACAGTCCTTGGCATATGGTTGGCACTCGCTGAATTTAGGTTTTATGAAGAAATGAATTAATGTGTAAGGAGAAACATACTGATTTCTGAAGTTTGTGTGTTAAAGGGAGAGAGACTAAAATAATAAAAATTAGTTAAGCAAAACTTAGTATAAATTCTATGTAGGAATAATAGGGTGTGTGATGGCAAAAGCAAAGTTCATCGTCTAGGCTTTTAGGAATACTATCCCAGAGGAAGTGACTTCTAGGCTATGAAGGGACATGGGGTGAGGTAGAGTAGAGAGGACTCCTGGATTGGCAAATTGTGTGAAATTCTGAGTAAGAAAGCAACTCTTCTCTCTGATGAACGAGTGCAGGCTGTCACTACAGCAGCTTAATCACAAGGCAGGAGGGTTTTGGTCTGTATTCCAAGAAGACAAAGGCTGGATGGCAAAAGAAAACATGAAGAAAAGTGGATGGATTCAACTGCTGTTCAGGACTTGGTTGACAACTAGGGCGTGGGAGTGAGGTATGTAGTGTGACTCCATGTTTCTAAAAAGGACCTTTCAGGCACCATCTCCCTGATGTGGTCCAAACCTGTGATATACAGCAAACAGTGCCCAGTGTTGTTGGCCAAGAGTAATAAAGATGTAGCAACAGAGTTTCCCTAGTCTGTGAAAGTGTGTGTGTGTGTAGTGTGTGTGTGAGTGTGTGTGTGTGCGCTCACGCATGTGTGTGAGGTATGGAAATCAAGGAAAGGTGACTGTGTTTGGGTAGTCGGAGTAAAGAGAGGAAAGAGGTCTCAGAAATGAAATGTGAATGAGATTCATAGTTTCAATGAACAACAACAACAAAAAAAATGGAGTGAGATGTGGCCATGAATTAGATCCTTGAGGTAGAGATGTTCCGGGAAAAGAACACAGGATAGGCAGCTTAGCTGAGCTCTTGGTTACACACAAAAGTGAAACCCTTGTATATATACAAACATATTAATATAAGAGGTCTTTACTGTAATTAAAGTCGGAATACTAATCTTACTAAGCATTATATGTGGAACCATTATCTGATATATATTTTGTATATTCAAATTATAGAGGTATTATTATTATGGGTGAAGTTTTACAAAAATAAAGATATTTTTGCATGGGTATACTGTCTGGAAAGAAAAATCAAATATGCTATAAATGTACAACTTAACAAATGGTTTTCTTTACAGTATAAGCAGTTATTGATTTGTAATTATTAATCTTTTCATTTGTTTTCCAATCTTATAAACTCTTCAAGTAATGTTTATTAAAAATATTTTAATTGATTCAAAATTAATTTTATAACTATAGTGCATTTTGGATAATGTTTATGTAATTATTTTTATAAGAAGTTATTTTTTAATTCTAATCCATAAGGTTAAACTGTTTTTGCAGACCACAAACTTATTCAAGCATATTGCTGCTTTGTCAAAAAATAGATTTTTCCCTTAATGTCAAATAAAACATTATAAAGCTAAATATTGATTTTGCATGAAAACAGAATCAAAAGTCAAAATCAGGAATTGTGAGCCAAGAAAGAATCAAAAACCTTAAGGAATATGATAATCAGAGGCAATTTTAGAGTTAACTACACAATCTTTTTCTTAAAGTTATACATAGCCATGAAACATTGAAACATTATCTTGCTGAATGTGATATTCCAAGGAAATAGTGAAAAGGTCTGGCTTCTGAATAGCTTAAAGTTATACTGGAAATGCAGATTGTTGGTATTTTCTCTGCCTTCCAAAATTTTGATACTTTACTCTTTTGGTCTTTCCATTTTTGTAACACATAATTATCACAAAACAGGAACAAGAAAATATGTTTTCATTGCCTTAGTATGATGTATTTCAACTCAAAGTGCTCATAATTTTCATAATATGAGAATTTCTACAATGACAACAGCCAATACAGAGAGAGAAATTTTGAAATTTTCCCATAGTGAAATGTTTTATTAGCAAAAATTCATTTAAAATTTTCTGAGTATTTCTTTTTTTTATTGGTTATGAATATTCATGAGATACAAAATTGATTGTCACCCCTCGTGCCCATGATGCTGGGGCCAGATTCATACTGGCTGTATATCCCTTCCCACAAATTGCATTTGTACCCTGTGTCCCCCACCCAATTACCCCCAACCTCCCTCCATCTCCCCCCTTCCCCCTGACTCCACTTTGTAGCCCAAGGTATGTTCGCTCCTCTGCAAGTCCAATGCACCGCTGTTGTCTTTCCTTCCTTCTTTTTCTCTTAGTTCCCACTTATGAGTGAGCACATGTGGTACTTATCCCTCCATGCGTTGCTTATTTCACTCAATATAAGTTTCTCCAGGCTCATAGTTTGAAAATCCACATACAATCACACATATGAGGGTACTTCAAAAAATTCATGGAAAAATAGAATTGAGAGATTCGATCTTTCAATAAACTTTTTGAAATATCCTTGTATGTACATTTGAACAAATGCCTAAAAAAAATGAGACCAGAATTTAAAGGAAACACATTTTTAAATTTTAAAGTAAAGATCATTTTTAGCTTTAACCAAATGTCAAATACTTCTTAAGTATTAGTAGGATTCATAGGTAAAACGGAAATTATTCCTGATTGATTTTATTTCTTGATCCTTTTTGCTCATCTGAAATTCCCAAAAGAATACATTCAACAGGTTAACAAAACTTTTAGTGTACTTATAAATTAGTCTACTTTTAGATAAAGTTTCCGAATAATTAGTCATTGTTGGGCGATATCCTAATCCCCACACAAATCATGGTACAGAATGATTAGAGTTAAATATGTATTCTTTTTCACATGTAATCAAGTGTCAAATGTGCCCCCAAACATAGTAAATACCTGTTAACCTCACCCACGTGGCTGAATGAAGGAGTTTTAGAGCATCTACCCCAAGAAATCAATTTCAGCCATGCCCTCTAATCTCCCCTAGGCTTCTTGCAGCTGCCTAGTAGACAAAAGAATGTTCTTTACTATGAGCTGTCCTCTCTTAATTATAAGGAAATTCTCAATTTCACAACCTTCATAACCTATAAAAAGAAAAGGGGGAAAGCTCTCATTCTTTTATTCTTTGTTGTGCCAGCTTTACTGTTTGGTTTTGCTTTTTCTGTCTCTCTAACTCTGTTTTTCTGTGTCTGTTTCTTGTCTCTTCTTTCTGATTTTCAGTGATCAGGTAAATGTTCCTGGTCCCAGCTGTGGCCTCTTTTCCACAGTTTTATTTTCCAAGAGCTTTCTGCATTATCAGCCCTCCAGCTCATCTTCTCCTCTATATTACATCTATTCCCTCTTTTTTAATAGCTTCATTTGAAAATATTAACTGTGGCATTTTTATGAACACATTATATTTCTCTACACACGCACACACACACACACACACACACACACACACACACACACACACACACACACACACATGCACACATGCATTTGCATGTCTGTTTAAGATCCTGAATTCCAGAAAGCTCTGAATAAGTAGATCAGAAGTACACTTCTTTTCCACAAGTCTAAGACAAAATTTGGACCAAAAAATATATCTTTATTACTTTTATTAACCCTCATCTATTGAAAATTAAGCATAGTTCCTCCACTGATGTTGAAATGCCTGCAGTACTGGGAGGCACTTTTTTTTTTTTTTCCTATGAAAGAACTAAATAGAACACAATGCTGAAAAGTGACAAATAAGATCCCTTCCTGAAGCAAAGAGGAGGGGAATACAAGCTCCTCTGCCAAATATGTGTGATTAACCATTGAATTACACTGCTCTCCTTGTAAAACCCTGCAGTATGGTAGCATATATGGTATTGGAAATTTAAGGAATATATGTAATTCTTCTATATACAAGGGTACTTCAAAAAGTTCATGAAAAGATAAGTATTATCTTTCAATTCTGTTTTTTCACGAACTTGGAAGTACCCTCATGCTCAGAGATTTTAGTTCAAACACCAAATCATAAATTATAAATGCTGAGCACTAATATCTACTCTTCAAATTGCATTAAAAGTGCTCTGCAGCATAGGAAATAGAAATTTTAATTCACTCGTCTACTTGCAACATCAAGTTAATCTTATAAAATCATCTTTCTTACAAATTATATTTACACATCAACTTACTAAACTTGAACTAGAACATCTATGAGAATTGATATATGTACAAAGTATTGATTGTGTATAATATAGCATTTTTATTATTCGAATCATTTTTTAATTAGAAAAAAATTATGGTTTATTATACTATGAAAAGCAAAGAAATCATGTACAAATTGCCTGATTTTAACCTTAACTATTAACTGATGTCCTGTTTTCATTTTATTTCTTCCAGTTTATTAACTTAATAATCTTGAATTCATCAAAAATTTACATAAAGTTGCTATCATCAATTTCAATACATAATAAAAGTCATTGACAATTCATATGAAGCATTGGAGGATGTATCTTGAACACAACACTACGAAAAAATCCACTGTTAATACATTGAAAATTTAAAAAATCTCATCCTTGTTATCCTAAAATAATAAAATATGCTATTTGTAATTTCCTAGAAGTACATAAAGTAATAAAAGGTTTTTCTAGTAAGTCATGTAATTTATTTTTTCAATATTAAGCAATTCTAACATACAGCAAACAGAAGCACATAATAATCTTTTCATTCATGTTCTAGTGATACCTTCTCCTTTTCAGTAGAGTAATACTTGAAATTTTATATGATTGGGCATTTGCATTTTACAGCAATAAACTAATCAGTTGGTGCTAATGCTTCACTTATGTGCTAATGCTTCACTTATACTGTGCTTAGGAGAAAAATTATTGGAGACATGTCAACTTATAAGTGAAATACGTTGAGTCAGTATACAAAAAATCACAGGTACGAGAGAGACATTTGATATGTGCTTCCTTATCAAGCTTTACCATGTTACTATACAGTTTATTTACCTCCAATTTGAACTTCAGGGACATAAACTGAGCCATATTTCTCCATGCTTTAGAAAGCATCCTTTTAGAGCAGAGGTATTTAATTGAGATATTCCGGATTAAAATACATTAAATTTGTGTCTTATGGACACCCCTCCAACATTTCATATTTATTTATGAACTCAAAATCTATCCCATTTATTCGGAGAAGGCAGAAATAATGGCTGAGAACTATTCCATCTCAGTTGACTTGATTTTCTGGTCATAGATACATTATTGCTTAAGATCATAGAGAAAGTACTAGGCCAAAAGTCAGGAGATCTGAATTCTAATCCTCAGATTGATATTTACAGGGTATATAATTAGCTTCTATTTTCCAATCTATAAATATCTCTCCTTTATTAAAGTGTTGCTACAAGGATTTTATTTTTATTTAATTTCAACAGAATTATATAGTTTTCATCTCCCATTCCTCCCTCCACACTTATATAAATACGAAACTCTTTTTCTGTATTATCCTGTTAACAATCTTTTCTTTTCATCAATTTTATGCTCAAATTACTGTTCCCCCTGATCCAAAGCCTAGAATCTTCTGTCTCTATCCCCAGACCTAATCAATTACCAATCACTGCCAGTTCTTCTCATATCTCTCACTGTCTCCCTTCTCGGTCTTTTCAACCTGCCATGATATTCAATTTCTGATGATTCTTTTTCTGAATTAGCCCTACACGCAACTTTCAAATCTTGCCTTTTGTATTCCTCCATAATGCTTCCAGAGCAAAAGTCACAACTCTACTGATGGCATCACTCTCCTGGGTCCTTCATCTTGCCTGTCATCTTTGACAGATGGCATAGATGGGCCCCTTTTATGACATTCAATGAATGTTTTGAATTCAGATTTCTGCCATCTTATTCAGCTTCCAGAACCAATTCCCTGCCTCTTCCCTGTATCAAATGTTGTCTTTGATAATAATTACTTGTTATTTGTAGTTCCTAAAAAATTTCATGTCCCCATACCATTGCATTTTTGCTCATAATGTTCCCTATGAGTAATTTTTCTTTGATTTTTGCCTGAAAAAATTTTTACTTCTTTGAATTTCAGATTCAGACATTATCTTCAGGATGAAGACATCCTAGTCTGAGTATTCTCACCTGTGGTAGGTATTGTCTCTCTTCCCATCTCACCACTATTATGGCAGATACCACATCAAAAGTGAAATTGCTGCCTTGCATGCCTATTTTTCTACATGGTATGAATTTATTTGCAGTAGTGATCATGTCTTTGGTTATTAATGAAAGTGTCTTCCTTTGGATCTTTCAGAAGCAGAATCTAAGAGGAAAATTCATGTGCAAGTAATTTCTTAAGGAAAAGCTCCCAGGGTTGATGGATAAGACAATGGATGAAGGACAAGGAAGGAGAGGAAGCCAGGCAAGGGTGTAATCTCAGTATAAAAGCCCACAGAGAGTAGGCTTCAGCCTGATAGCACAGAAAAACCTTTGAAGGGTAAAGCCTCAGAGCAGTTATAATCCAGGCAATGAATCTGAAGCTTTCTTATGTATGTGTCAGTCACTGGCTTGTAGAAGCCTCAAGTGGATGTAAACTCAGGCACTTCCAGCCCTCTTCAAGCAAGGACCAAGTAACTCCAGCAGCTGAATGGCAGTGTTCCAAAGAAAAACCTTATTTAGGCACTCAATAAATTTTGAATGGCTGTCTGGCTGGATAGATAAATGACAAATTACAGAACTCAGGGTTGCTAAAAGACAACAGGGAGACATTGAAGACTTTTGATGAAGAGAGTGAACCCCTGAAAGTGATAAATTAAGTAGGTTCATTTAGAATCATTTTGCAGAATAGATTAATGAAAGTCTAAAAGCGGTAGCATAATAGGAGAAAATTGCCATGATGATAAAGGCCTGTTCTAGCATGGAGGCAGCAGTAATGGAAGGTAAGACCTGCCTTGGATTCATGTTGCAAAAGAAGATTCGATCATTCTTGATGACTGGCTGCACATGTGAGACACAGGAAAATAGACAAAGAGTGAAGTTTTTAAGCTCAAGTGACAATGGGATTATTTAGAGAAAGGGAAGATCAGAACACATTGGGAGTCGAGTTAGGTGGACTGGGGTCAGGGATAGTGTTAAAAATTCAGCTCTAGGCATAAGGGGGATCAGCAGGGACAAGCAGACAACAATTCAGCAGGCATTTTAAAAAACTGGGATTTGATCTTGAAAGACATGACAAGTTAGAAATATGCGTGTGAGATTTACAATTGAAGATGGCAGAGCTGAGTTTGGAATAGGTGGGGGACGTTTAAGACAGAGGTTATGAAGCAAAGATATTAAGGTAGAAAAGAACTATAATGAATGCCACATGTACAAACAGGATTTAAAAAAAAAAGTAGATAGGAGGAGGTAGAGAAGAAATAAGAGATGGAACAATTTTAGTGCAGTTTCAAGGAGGCAAACACAAGAGAGAAGTTCAAAATAGACAGAGGATCATACCCCTTAAATCCCCAGAGAGTTTAAAAACAAATAGATTTGAGAAAAATATTGGGTATCAAGTAGAGAATATACTTCACATCCTTAGACAGACAGTTTCTGTTTGGTGGTAAAAATTCAAGTCAAATTACAAAGCATATACCATTAAGAAGAGCAGGCATTCCTTGTTCCTCTGGAAAATACTTTGATAATATTTGATAAACATGCTATAATGTTTGGATATTTTATGCCAGCAATTTTATTTTATTTATTATTATTTATTATTACCATATTCATTATTACAAATCTTGCTTCTTTATGCCCTTTACCCGAACTATCACTCCCCAGCACCCCTCCGCCCCTTCCCCCCACACCTGGTATCCTTAGGTTTGTCCTCTCCTTCTGAAAGTTCAAGGTATTATTATGGTCAGTCTTTCTCTCTTTCTTCTTCTTTTCCTTCTTTTCTTCTTTCTTAGCACCCACTTATGAGTGAGGAAATGTGGTATTTATCTTTCTGTGTCTGGCTTATTTCACTTAACATAATTTTCTCTAGGCTCATCCATGTTGCTGCAAATGGCAGAGATTTGTTCTTTTTCACGGCCGAGTAGTATTCTATTGTGTATATACCACATTTTCGCTACCCAGTCATCTGCTGATGTACATTTAGGTTGGTTCCAGATCTTGGCTACTGTAAATAATGCTGCAGTGAACATGGGAGTGCAGGTATCCCTTTGACATGATGATTTCTACTCCTTTGGGTACATACCCAGTAGAGGGATGCTGTATCATATGGTAGCTCTATCTGCAGTTGTTCCAGAAAACTCCATATTGTTTACCATAATGGCTGTGCTAATTTACAGTCCCCCCAACGATGTAGAATAGTTCCCCTCTCCCCACATCCTCACCAGCATTTGTTATTCTTGATCTTTTTAATAATGTCCAGTCTAACTGGGGTGAGATGATATTTCAGTGTGGTTTTGATCTGCATTTTCCTGATGATCACTGATGCTGAACATTTTTTCTTGTACCTTTTGGCCATTTGTATGTCTTCCTTTGAAAAATGTCTATTCACCTCCTTTGCCCATTTTTAAATTGGATTATTTGTTTTCTTACTGTATAGTTGTTTGAGTTCCTTATATGTTCTGGAAATAAATACCTTGTCAGGTGTATAGCTTGAAAACATTTTCTCCCATTCTGTAGGTTGCCTTTCTATTCTGTTGATTGTTTTCTTTGCTGTGCAGCTGTGCAGAAGCTTATTAGTCTGATATAATCCCATTTTTGTTTCTCTTGTTGCTTGTGCTTTTGGGGAATAGACTGCCTCTTCAGTAAATGGTGCTGGGAAAACTGGACATCCGTATGCAGATGAATGAAATTGGACCTGTACCTCTCACCATGTACCAAAATCAACTTATAATGGTTTAAAGACTTAAATATAAAACCTGAAACCAGAAAACTACTAACAGAAAACATAGGAGAAGCAATCTTACTTTAATATCAATAATTCTAAGAAATCAGCTAGAGATAAAGCCCATAATTTAGGCCCACAGACTATTCATAATTATGTTAACAACAGTAGAAAAATTGTTCAGTCTAAATGTTCAGCAATAGGAGAATATTTAAATTATTAAAGGTGTTCAATAGCACTATCAGGGAAATATAAATCAAAATTACAATGAGATATCTCTTCAACCTGTTAGGATGGCTATTATAAAAAAAGATTAAAGATAACAAGTGCTGGTGAGGGCGTGGAGAAAAGGGAACTCTTGTATGCAGTTGGAGGAAATTTAATTTGGTATAGCCATTGTAAAAACATTGTATGGAAGTTCCCTGAAAGAACGAAAGAAAAAGAAAGAAAGAAAAACAAAGTACCCATATGCTCCAGCAATCTCACTTCTGGGTATACATCCAAAGTAAATAAAATCAATATCTTGAAGAGGTATCTGCACTCGCATGGTTATTCCAATGCTATTCTTAATAGCCAAGATATGGAATCAACCCAAGTGTCCACTGACAGATGAGTGGACTAAGAAAATGTGGTGTATGAGTATATACCATGGAATATTAGCTATGAAAAAGAAAACCCTGCCATTTGTGACAATATGGATGAACTTGGATGATATTATGCTAACTGAAGTAAGCTAGACACAAAAAGACACATACTGCATGATCTCACTTATACGTGGAATCTAAAGAAGTCAAATTATAGAAGCAGAGAGTGGAATGGTAATTGCCAGGAGCTGGAGGATGGAGGAAATGGAGAGATATTGGTCAAAGGATACACATTTTAAGTTCTAATATTAATAAGTTCTGATGATCTAATATACAGCATGGTGACTATCATTAATAATACTGTATCAGGTACTTGTAATTTGCTAAGAGTAGATATTAAGTGTTCCCGCTACACACCCCAAAAAGGTAACTACGTGAGGTTGTAGGTGTGTTAATTAGCTTGATATGGTAATCACTTCACAATGTGTACACATATCATATCATCGTGTAGCACACTTTAAGTATGTACAATTATATTTGTCAATTATATCTCAATAAAACTGGGAAAAAAAATAGGAACAACACATTTGTCACTATAATTCAACTTGACCCCCTTCCCAAGATCTACACTCCTAGCTCTCTGGGTCACATGCCCTTTCGGAGTATTTCTTTTATTTTTCCACTTTCCTATTTCTTTATGCTTTATGTTCTTCTTGAAATGCCTACCCATTCCCTCTCTTCATCGCTGACTGAAGCTCATCCCTGCCTTTCATAGCAGGTATTGATTCTATTTTCTCCTCCCCTTGCTTAACTTGTGTCCCTATTCAGCAGTAATCATCTCCTACCTCTTGTTCAAGACTTGTTTTATTTCCCATACATATACTATTTCTCATACAATAATTTCTTTTTTAAAAAGTCCTATATATATATCCTTGTTTGCCTCACAATATGCTCTATAGTCTATAATTCTGAAAAATAGAAAAAACAAAAACAAAAAAAATAAAAAAATAAAAACCCCAAACCCAAACCAAACCCAAACAAAACCTCAAACCAAACCAAACCAAAGCAAAACAAAATAGCCCAAACACCAGCTCTTAAAACCAGATGATTTTAAAATATTTTATTAGGCACCAAAACTTTACCTGACCTCAGCTCATTTGGTGGCAAAACCTAATATGGAATGATGTGAGCGCAAACAAGGTACTGTTCAGTGCTGGAATAAGGAGTGACTTTAAAGCAGCAAATGTATCACATTATCATTCTAAAATCCTCCCCCCCAAATTAAAAGTCAAATTTCTGCATCACTTACGTCACCCGGTGCCTTGTATAAGATTATAGATACGTACTCTGCATTATGTCTTGCACTTAATAATGTTTGATAAGTATTAAATATTGCCTAACAGAATGTCAAATTAATGAATGATTGTATGGCTTTATGAGGCCCTGTCAATTTCAAACCAAAGATAAAACACCTAACTGACATAACTATGAATAATATTAGGATTGATTTTGCCCCAAGAAGGTTCCAGTCTCGTGACTAATGCCTACACAGTCATCAAGAAAGGGACAATTTGATGAAGAATGTATGTAGGATAAAATGTCAGAAGGTGTAAATGCTGCAATAAGTATAAAAGCAAAGTTCTGTGATATTATAAGTTAGAAGAGGTAGTTTTACAGTTTATAAAGTAAGAAAAATAATCCATTATGGAGCATGTTTGCTCACAGAAGTATGATTCATACCAGTGTGCAAAAAGTAGGAAGATAGGAAAACAATTCAGATGATTCCAACTCTTATTATCTTCCAGTAAACACTCAGGATGTGCACAGATATTCTAGTAACAGTCTGAAGAGCTAAAAGAAGGCAACATTAGAAATTAAAAAAAAAAAAAAATGAAGAGGGATGCATCCATCTCCTACTTTCCACAGATTTATCTTAGAAAATTTGAAGATTTCATAGAGCAGAATGTGTGGTTAAATTGAGGTTACTAATGCTGATACTATTGGAAAGGATGGCCTCTGAAATTTTGTTCCTCTAATAGCAAATTTTCTGGTAATTTGATAATATACGACAAATATGTATTAATATTTAGATATTTTATTCCAACAATCCTACTTTAGTCTCTGGATACCCTAAAAGTGGAAATCATCTCTTCATTTCCAGAATTAATATTCCAAAAACGATGGCCTGTGGATGAAAACTGATTTTATTTATTTATTTATTTAGTATTGAAACATAATTGATTTTACATATTTGTCGGGTACAGTTGACTATCTATGCTTGCGTACAATATGTTTATAATCAAATCAGGATAATTAGTATACACATCATTACAAAATATAATCTTTCTTTGTGTCCATTAACCAATTTCTCACTAACTCCAGCTCCCTCCCTCTTTCCCCCCTCTGGTAACCACAGATCTGGAGAATTGATTTAGTACAATGTTTTATTCTGTGCTTGTTTTCCTTAGGCTGCTAGGACAAATGACCACAAACTGGATGACTTAATAACCACAGATATTTATTCTCTCATGGTTTTGGAGGCTGAAAATCTGAAATGAAGGATGGATTTCTTCTGGGGGCTCTAAGGGAAAATCTGATTCATTTCTCTTCCCTAGTTTCTGGTGGTTGCCAGCAATCTTTGGCAATCCTTGGCTGTGGCAGCCAAACTCCAATCTTTGTCTCCATCTGTACGTGGCATTCTCTTCTGTGTGTGTGTATGTCTCTAAATTTTTCTCTTTTTATAAGGATGTAAGTTGTATTGGATTTAGGATCCACCCTAATCCAGAATGAACTAATCTTAACTTCATTACATTTGAAGATATCCTGTTTTCAAATAAGATCACAATCACAGGTTCCAGGTGTATAATCATTTGGAGAAACACATGCACTTCTATACATTTTTTGGTGAATAGAAAGTAAAGTAATAAAAAAAAATGAAGTTATGAATTCAAAGTTATTTTTAACCTGGCATGAGAATATTGTTTTCAATGAATCCTCTTTGTCAAAATATTTAAATGAAATAGTGACATAATCCAAAATTCTCATAAATTTTTATTAGCTATTTAATGATAGGATTTTGAATCACTAATTAACAGGAATATTCTCTCAAGTTGGTAATGTAAAAATGACCAAGCATAATTTAATATTTTTTTCTTCTAGTATATGGTCATCCTATATCAGCAATAGGCAGTTTCTCACATATGCTTTCCTTTGCAGTAATGGTAAACACTAATAAAATATTCCTTACCAAATTGAAATATGTTATTTTATGTTCATGGAAATCAAGCAATTTATGAATAAGTACTTTATCTGGCAACTCAATCACACCATTTTTATTGCTTTATCTAGAACAGGAAATGGAAGTACTGAGTTAGAAAAGAAGATGACAATAATTTTTTTAACAGACATTATGTTTACATCATAGTTATTGAGAGCTATGAAACTTTCCTATGATGAAGCACTTAAAAAATTTAAGGGCATTCAATCACAATCTTGAGGTACTTATTTGCATTTTTTGGAAGGCAAGAATTAAACAAAGCCCAATCCTGGGATAGTTCACAATGAACAGAAAAAGTATTGTGAATGGACTGAAACAATCACCAAATATTTATTTATTGCTGACTAGATGCTAGGCATTATTCTATGTGCAATGAACAGAACTCACTAAAGTCACGTGTTCATGGAGCTTACAGTGCACTGGGGCCTGCTGGATATTCTCCACTTGCTCCTCTGGATCCACTTTGCACTGTCACACTGTGCTTTGAGCTTTGGCCGCTGTCTTTACTTTCGTTTCTTGTTGTTTTGACCAATAAAAAGCAAAGGGCAGGAGATCAGAGGTCAAAAGAGAGAGCAATCTGGGTGTTAATTCTTAGAATTCTTTCCTGCTAGGGCATAGCTTGGCAGTGGCTGATTTCCTCTACTTAATGCCACAGGAGTTATAGATATGATAGGTCCAAATGTCTGTCCCCTACCCTTGTTCCTTCAGGCAATGGAAATAGCTTTAGTCCATCTAGCTTTCTCATAACTTGCTCACATATTTTTAAATAGTCATTTGTTAAACTCTTCAATTGTCCCCTTTGAATGTGTCATCTCTTTCTTGAAGGACCCCAAATTATTCATGGAATTCAAAAGGAAATACAAATACGTAAGGTATTTGGGAAGACATTTTAGCAGATGCTGTCAGTGATCCATCCATATCTCCTTGGCTTTCACCATTCCTGGGAATGCTTCCTATGTACAACTCTTCAACTGAGTGCTCTCTTTGGCTGCTAAAGTTGGCTAGGCTCAAGGATGGAATAGACCGGACACACTGGGAATTAATGCATTCCTTCCACACCCTTTCCGAACACAATCCTCTACCAATGACTAACAGGATAGCAT
Organism: Cynocephalus volans; assembly: GCF_027409185.1. Classification (NCBI taxonomy): domain Eukaryota; kingdom Metazoa; phylum Chordata; class Mammalia; order Dermoptera; family Cynocephalidae; genus Cynocephalus; species Cynocephalus volans. The sequence continues at coordinate 19,830,670 of NC_084466.1, forward strand.
TGACCAAATTCCCAGCTTCCTGGAACATTGGTTGGAAATACTTTTTTATTTTATTTTACTAAGAGTATTCATGAAATACAAAGCTAATTGTAACCCCTTGTGCCCATGATGTGAGGGCCAGGATTCACACTGGGGGCATACCCATTACCAGAGTCATAATTCACAACATCTTTCAGAGTCCCTAGTGGATTTGGACCCCAGTTGACCACAGTGTTGAAGTGCTTGATAACCCACCCTTTCTTTTCCTCACATACTTTTTCCACCGCAGTGCTGATGATTCCTGGAATTACCTCAGCAAATGCACACACACACTAACACTACATTAACTCACATCTTTGTGCAATGGTAGGCTCTGGAAGGTTCTGAGGGAAGGAGAGATGTGCTTTGACTTAGGCTTTTATGAAGCCAGGATGGATTTTGTGTTGAGAGAGATTTGAAGGCTTGTGAGGGCAGAAACAGTGAGACCCATCAGGGAAGCTAGTTAGTCTGCAATAGTAGACCGCACTAATCCAGGAGAAAGATAAAGAGGGCTTGAATCTTTGCAGTGATGAGATTGTTTTTAAATTTCATGATAAATATTAGTTAAAATATGTATCAATTTCTGTGCTAACAGATACTAAGACAGGTATTGTTCTAATCGTCATTTTAAAGGTTAGGAAATGGAGGTTAGGAAAGTAAAGTATAATATGCAAATTCTCAGATGTGAAGCCCAAGTCTGTCCAGAGCTCTTAACCCCTCCTCTCCTGCCCCCACCCCATGACTTCCGTGATGGAGGTTACTGCAACAGTAGATTGAATACAGAGGTAAAGGCAGAAGACAACTAAGGCTGGCCAGTCAGCTCAGTTGGTAAGAGCACAGCCTTATAACACCAAGGTCAAGGGTTTCGATCCCCATACCAGCCAGCTGCCAAAACATAAAATAAAATAAAGACAGAAGACAGCCTGAAACAAACTGACAGTGAGAAAAATACAGAAAGAAATAGAAATAAGGGTACACAACTCTTTCAGGAAATTTGGCAACAAGAAAAAGAGAGAGAGAGAGAGAGAGAGAGAGAGAGAGATGAAGTAACTAATAGGCATAAGGTAGACTTTTTGTTTTCTTTTGTTTTCTCATTTTCCTCCTTAGCCTGGGAGAAAGTTATTCTTGTTTACATGCTTAGCGAGGAGAAGCATTGGAGAAAACACCTGATGTTATGTGAATGAAAGGGGAATAGTTGATCAAGGAAGGCTGGGTAGCAAAAAGAAGTTAAAATGTACATAAGATATTTATTGTAAATCACAGATAACTTAAAATATCTACAAATACATGCCCATTATAAAATGAACAGAAATATATAGAAGGAAAACTCTATGCCAACATTCACCCCATTTGCTACAGCCTTACAAGTCATTGCTATCTTTAATATAACTGCTCTTTAGCATCTAGCCCTTTAAATAGTTGAGTATATATATATATATATGTGCGTGTTTACATTTTTGCATAAGAGTCACAACAATGCATTTTTTTGTGATTTACTTTTTTCACATAGTGTACCATTGACATTCTTCCGTATCCAGTATATATGAATTTATTTGTATTCTTCCTCATAATTTGATTATAACATCAGCTGCACAATGATACCACCTCAATTATCTATCACATTTTTATTTATTTTTAATAATATTTTCATTTTAGAATCCTGATACACTTATCAAAAAAATTGTGAAGGTAGTACAGAGACTTCCATACTCCCCAAACCAAATTTCGACTATTATTAACACCTTTCATTAGCATGGTACATTTGTCACAGTTAATGCATCAGTATTGATATACTATTATCAATACTTTATTCCTTGCCCATACTTTATTCAGATTTCCTTAGTTTTTCCTTAATTTTCTCTTTTCATTCCAGTATCTCATCAAGGGTAATATATTACATTTATTTGTCATGTCTCCTTAGGCTCCTTGTGGCTGTGACAGTTTTGGAGATCTTTATGTTTTTGATTACCTTGATAGTTCTCAGGGGCACTTTTTAGGTATTTTGTAGATTTCCACTCAACTGGGATTTGCCTAATGTTTCTCTCATGTTTAGACTGGGGTTGTGTGTTTGGGAGAAGAAAACCACAGAGGAAAAGTGCCGTTTTGATCACATTATGTCAAGGTCATGCTGTCAACAAGGCTTTTCACTGTTGATGTTTGTCAAGCTTCCCCGCTGTGAAGTTTCTGTTCATTTTTTCACTTTTCATACTGTAATCTTTGGAAAGAGGTTGCTATGCATAGAAAAGGGAGTTATGCTACATCTCGTTGAGAGCAGAGTATCTATATCTACATATATCTATTTGCTGTAGATCAAGTTGACATCTTAACAGCATTGAGTCTTTCAATCCATGAACGTGAGCTATTTCTCCATTTGCATACATCTCCTTTGAGTTCTCTCATCAGTGTTTTACAGTTTTCCAAGTACAACTCCAGTATATATTTTGTTATTTTTGTAACTAAGTATTTATTTATTTTGCTGCTAATGTAAATGATTTTCATACTATTGTATTATTATTTTTAAATTTTGAATTCATAATGCTTATTTGTAGTACATAAGCAAGCAGTTGATTTTATATATTAACCTTGTATCCTGTTAACTTTGTTATACTTGCTTATTTGCTCCAGATTTTTCTTTTCCGTTTCCATTTCTTTCAAATTTTCTCCATAGCCAACCATGTTATCTACAACTAACGATATTTTAATTATTTCCTTTCAAACCTATAAACATTTTCCTTCTTTTTCTTATTACACTAGCTATTTCTTCCAGTAAAATGTTGAATAGGAGTTGTAAAAGAGGGCACCCTTATCTTGTCCCTAATTTTAGCAAAAATTGTCCGGTTTCTCACCATTAGATATAATACTGACTGTTTTAGTCCGTTTTGTGTTGCTATAACAGAAATACCTGAAACAGGGTAATTTATAAAGGAAAGAGGTTTATTTGGCTCATGATTCTGGGACGGCTGCATCTGGCACGGGCCTCAGGCTGCTTCTACTCATGGCAGAAAGTGGCAGGCAGCTGGCGGGTACAAGCAGATCACATGGCGATAGGAAGCAAGAAAGAGGAAGCAAGAGAGACAGAGAAGGTGCCAGGGTCTTTTTAAGCAATGAGCTCTCACGGGAACTGGTAGAGCGAGAACTCACTCATTAATCCCCCCTCCCCCAGGGAGAACATTAATCCATTCATGAGGGATCTGCCCTCATGACTCAATCAATTTCCAACACTGCCACATTGGGGATCAAATTTCCACATGAGTTTTGGAGGGGACAACACATCCAAACTCCATCACCGATGTTTTGTAGGTGTTCTTTATCAAACCACTGACTTTTTAAAGTGACATAAGCCCTAAATGGCTATAGATTCAGATAATAAATATCATTTATAGATATTAATTCCAGATACTTGAAATTATCCCTATAGGCCTTTATTTCAATCTAGATATTGTGTTTTAGTAAATACATATATTGATTTACTTATAAATGGAGATAACAAAAACAAACAAAACAACCAAGGAACTGTAGATTAAAAAAAAAGAAATAAAACTGGCAACAAGGTAATAGTATCAACTTTGTAAATGAAATATTGGGAAAAGTGAAGCAAGTTAAGATAAAATAATCTCCAGATAATTAACATAAATTGATGGGAAGAAACTGGAATTACTCTAATTTGCTATAACCATCTGAAGCTAGGGGAATCAATAACAGTAAATCATGAAATTACAAATGCTTTGAATATTTAAAGGAGTACTGCACATATACGGAAGTAACTCTTAATATGTATATTGCCCTCAGTAAAGCAAACATAATACCAACATTCTTTCAGAGATAACTTTGAAAATTTTTGGAAATTAAAGGAAGGTAAATAAAAATTCATTGTACACTACTCATTACTTCTCATTGAAGAGGTATGTTGTCTTTCTCTCAGCCATAAAAAAGAATGAAATTCTATCATTCGGAACAACATGGATGAGCCAGGAAAAAAATTATCCTAAGTGAAACAACTCAGGTACAAAAAGAGAAATATCATATGTTCTCACTCATAACTGAGAGCTGTATCCATAAATAACCAAATGAACAATAAAGAGAGATGAAAGAAAGAAAGAAAAAGAAAGAAAGAAAGAAAGAAAGAAAGAAAGAAAGAAAGAAAGAAAGAAAGAAAGAAAGAAAGAGAAAGAAAGAAAGAAAGAAAGAAAGAAAGAAAGAAAGAAAGAAAGAAAGAAAGAAAGAAAGAAAGAAAGAAAGAAAGAAAGAAAGAAAGAAAGAAAAGGAAATAACAATCACAGTAATACATTGAACTTTTAGAAAACTAGAGGTGAAAAAAGGGAGGGGAGAGGGAGAGAGTGGGGGCAAATGAGGAATTTGTCAATGGACACAAAGACTGATTGCATATTGTAATAATGAATAAGCTAACTGTACTGATCTAAACACCACACATTCTACACAGTTACTGAAAATCAACTTTGTACCCCACATATATGTATAATAAAAAAGTCTCTTATATGCAAAACCTTTAGAAAGACTTTTATAAATTTATGCAAGTTTTAGTCCCTCAGGTTTCTTATTCCCAGAAGGTCCTAAACTCTTCAAGCATGAATTACACTATTATGTGGGTTTTCAGGAATATCTGGCCAGTTTCTACGTCCTGAGTTTCTATCTTAGAGCCAAATACTAATTCAGAATTGATGTATTGGCATCAGATATTTATAACACAATTGTTAAAATATTAAATTTGGACTAAAATTGGCACCCTGTCTAATATGTTTGGAAGCATCATTTTATTAAATGACATTTCCATTTTCTGGGCATATACTCCAGAAATCACTTGGAATGGAGACATTTCTTCAAGCAGAATCCTATGGTGGGTGAACGGAATTTCTTAATAAAATTATAGATGTCAAATGGAAAATTAATTCCTTTGCTGTTTTGTTTGTTATCCTGAAAGCCAGAAGCATTCACTTCAAAATGGAAAATTGCAAAATCCTGAATGATCAGCATGCCTACATAACATTAAACACTGTGACCACTGAAGATTTAGAGACATTCTACTTAGTAAAGAATGAAATGACCAAATATAAATGAAATCATAGATAACAAACTATACTGAAAATAAAATCTTACAGGTGGACTTATGAGGAACAGCAACAAACGAATTTCAGGTCAACATTGAGTTCCCACACAGTTCCCACACTTATAGTTCTATACATTTTTCCAAATAATAAGATTCACCCATTGATTTTAAACATTTTGAGGCATAAAATTAGTAAATGGGACACACCTATTATTTTTTCAATTATTCAAAGTACTGTCATAGATTAAAGACGATAATCATAAACCAAAGTCATAGTGTTTCAGAGTTCAAAGAAAGGTTTTAAGAAAAATAAATTCAATTACTTACTGTTTTTATTTTACTGATTAGGAGGCAGACATGAGTGAAGCTAAGTGAATTTTACTAATTTGCAATGAGGTAGTGGCTTGGCCTGGAGGATAACCTGAATTTCTTGATTTATATCGAGGTTTGTTTAATTTTTTTTTCCCTACTACAGAGTTTATTTCAAGGACATTTGTTTAATCCCCTGTAATTCTACTTGGAACTGAGTTTATTTAGCAGAAAAGTAAATTATACTGATCATGGCTTTAAAATAAAATATGATTGTCATATCATTGCCAGTTTATTCAGCATGATTTGAAATTCTATGCCAATTTTGAAACACAACTTAAGAGACAATTGAAAATTACCAAGGACTTTAGTGGGGATATACAAATACGGTTTTGTGTTGAATAAATGCCAGTCAATATGAATAATAAAAGCACCACTTACTATGATGGATACAGTCATTATTGGTAAGGATTAAATTATTATTCCTCTTGTAGGGAAAGCCTATAAAAACTGAAATTTTCTATAAAAGTCTACAGCAACCAAAGCAAAACTGATGGAAAAATTTTAGTTGGGTTAAATGCTTACATGTATCTTAATGTCAGCAACAAGATTATGGAAATGCGGTTCTCAGTTTTCTTATTAATTTAGGAACATGCTGTGGTTTGCTTTGGATTCAAGAAGAAATAAGTGCATTCTCTGGATATTATTGTAATATATCAACTGTATTCACCAAAAGCTCCAGCTGCAAAGACCACTGTAGCACTCGAAGGCATCAGGAAATCCATTGCATATTGAAAGTTCTAGCTGATGATTATACACAATTTACTCCTTTTGACTGACTAGTAACCACCCTCCTTGAGAAGGTTATCCTTCTGGAAGCTTACATGTTAAGGTATCAGAGAAAAGCTACATCCAACAAGAAATTCAGAGCCACTCAGTTAACTGAGTTATGAAAAAAGTAACACATGTCCCAGTTTGATCATTCCTTCATCCAACAACACTTAGTACCAAATATCATGATTTTAATTGGGATAAATATTTAAATCTCTATAAAATACTTATTAAAACCGCAACTGAGTTTTGTTCTAATAGATATATAAAGGGACCAGGTGTAACTTTCTTAATGTCTGTAGCAAATCTATAAGTAAAAACAACAAAGTATCTAGACACTGACTTGGTTTTTAACTCAAGTAAAATGCATTTTATTAGGCATTGAAGAGTTGAAGAAATCAAAACAGGGAAAAATATTAAAATAACTGTAATTGTTTAACTTAGCAAAATTTACTTGAATTGGTGAATGGTGGCTACTCAAATAATGATATCTGCACTGGGAGGAGGCTTTACTTTGGTTATAACATAGAAACCTATAACATGCTTAGTATTGTATGTCAGCAATTATATTTCACATATTTTTGTAAATGGATTAGTTTATTGCTGTAAATATAAACCGAAGAATGTATCTTAAAGTAACTTCAAAAGAATAGATGCATTAAAAAGATTGAACATAGCTCTATTTAACAAAACAAACACAGTAATGTATAGAAACTAGCTTATTTTGCTTGCAGAAACTTTGCGTAATCATATCCAATAAGAGGTGTGTAGTTCTGAGAAAAAAAAATATGAAAACATCACAAAGTAACTTCTTAGAACAAAGATAGTTTCATATGTGCTCACTGAAAATTAAACTGAGGATACATGTATATATATTCTTATACTTGTATATATTTTAGAAAATTATTGATTATTAAGAAAAGGCCTCACAACTATTTGCCAAATAAAAGTTCCTTATATCCTAAGAGAGACTGTCATGTTATATTCAATCAATATGTACCCTAATAAGGTTGTAACATTTGATTGCAATAAAATATATATAATAATAATAATCCCCCTTTGAAACAAGACCTGATTTTTCATTTTTTCTTTTCATTGTATCAGAGCCTGAAAAAAAACCTGGTCCCTTACAGACATATTCAATAGATATTTGTTGAATGAATAAAAAATATACTTTATCATCTTTTCTAATTAAATTTCAAGGCAGTTCAAAGAGCTTAGAAGAGCTAGCTTTCACTATTCTCAATTAAAGCTACCATGTAGTCTGGGTGGTGGAAATGTCTTTTCCAAATGTTTAGCTTTTGCTTCTATAATGAACTCAAAAGCAATTTTTAAGATAACTTCTAAACTTGGAAATTCTATTATTATATTTCAAATTAGTCTCCAACCTGCTTAAGGAAGGCTTGAGGCTTGGCTATCAATCAGATTATTTTGGTACCCAGAGCACAGAGAAGAATCAAGATTCCTTGTCATACCCCTGTCTGGTGAAGAGGAATTTTCTAGTCCCTCTCAACTGATGGTGTGGCATTTATTCCCAGGTCTATTAAGGAAGTTTAGACTCCTCTCTCTGTTTCCAACATATACAAATTCTCATCACTTAGCCATGTGAAAGAGACCATTAAAATCCAAGCATCTTGATTATCTCAATAGATGCAGAAATGCACTTGACAAAATTGAACATCATTTGTTATAATAATTTCAACAATTTAGAAAAACAAAGAACTTCCTCAACTTGACAGAATCTACAGAAAATAAACTAAATTGTGAAAGACTGATGAATACATTTTCCATAAGATGGAGAACAAGGCAAGGATGTAGGTTCTCACCATTCCTAGTCAACATTATACTGAGGTCTTAGTGAAAACAATAAGAAAAGAAACATAAGTTAATGGCATGCAGATTAGAAAAAACAAAACTGTCTCTATTCACAGATGTTATGATTATCTGTTTAGAAAATCCAAAAAATCTCAGAAAAAAAGCTAAAACACAGAACAGTGTCTGAACATCGATCCACACGTATATAGTCAACTAATATTTTACAATGATTGATTTTCAATGGTGAAAGAGGGGCTTTTCCACTAATGATGCTGGAATAATTGGACATTCTTATGCAAAAAAAAACAAAAAATGATCTTTGATCCTTACCTTTCTTCTTAAACAAATACTAAAGAGAGCTCACAGGCCTAAATGTAGCATGTAAAACTCTAGAACTTCTAGAAGAAAATTCCCTAGAAAATCTAACACAGTTAACATGGTTAGCAAAAGATTTCTTCGATATGGCAAAGAAAATAAAAAGAAAACAGATAATAAAGAGAAATAGCAGAAAAATTCGAGTTTATAAAAATTAAGAACTTTTGCTCCTCAAAATCACTAGTAAGAAAATTAAAAGATAACCCAGAGAATGGGAGAAAATATTTGCAAATCCTATGTCTGAAAAGGGACTTTTACCCAGAATATATAAAGAATTCAAACAATTCAACATTAAGAAACCGAACAACTTAGTGTAAAAAAAAAAAAAGTAAAATATTTGAACAGGCACTTTACCAAAATGCAATGATAAAGTGGCAAATGAAAAGATGATCAATATCATTAATCACTAGAAAAATGTAAATTAAAACCACAATGAGCTACCACTACTTATCTAAAATTAAATATAAGTAACAAAACCATGTTCTGACAAAGATGAACAACCAAACTCTTATACATTTCTGATAGGAATGTAAATCACTGTGGCCGTCTTGGAAAACAGCTTTGCAGTTCATCTCATAAGTTCACACATGCACTTGCTGTGTGACCGAGTAATTCTATTCCTTGACATTCACTGAGGAAAATGAAAATATGTCTACACAAAATCTTTACATAAATGTGTATTGCAGATTTATGTGGAACCGCCTTACATTGAGAACAGCTATAATGTCTATTAACTGGTGAATAAACACATTCATACAATGAAATGCTGCTTAACCAAGAGAAAAATAAAGAACTATTGATACATGTTAAGACAGAATGATTTTAAAAAGCATTATGCTAAATGAAAGAAGTCAGATTCAAAAACCTACTTGATATATGATTTCATTTCTAGAAAATTCTGGAAAACACAAAACTATAATGACAAAAATCCAATTAGGGATTCCCAGGAGCTAAGCATGGTGGAAGGGGATTGGCCACAAAGAGGTACTGGCGGTGTTTCTGGAATGCTGGAATTACTTGGAATTTTGATTGTGATGGTGGCTGTGTAATTATGCATTTAACAAAACTTGTGAATGGTATAAGTAAAATTGGTTCATGTCACCTTATGAAATCACACTGCAATAAAGTGAATAATAAGAGAATCTCACGCATACACTTTTGAGGGCCTATTCCTGAGTCTAATAACCACATTTATACCCAAGAAAGTTCCCTTTATATGTTCCTACTTGCCATGTACCTTAACCTCTCTCCATTTGTTGGGAGTATCTATGGGTTTCCATTTCCACTTCTTTTTGGTGGACTCAGCACAATACACAATATTTATACTTATCCAACATTTTAATTGTAGCAGAATGTATTGTGTATTATTAGCTCATTAACCATGTTCCAAAAGCAGATGTTCTGTTTTATAGTTTGTAAGTATTTTAATTTTATGAAAATATTTAATGCATATATACATATATATAAATTCTCATGACAAAATGTCAAATAATATAGAAGAATAGTAAGTGGAAAGTAAAGATCTACTCTCTTTGGCTCCAATCAAATCTTTTAACTGAGGGAAATTGCTGTTAAATTATTGCGTACGTACATTTCCAGATCTTTTTCCTAAATAAGACAATCGTATATGTATTGTTAAATAGTGTATGTTTTTACGTTAAATTATGTCTTGGAGAAATTTACATGTAGATGATATGGTTAGATTTCAATCTTTGTAACTGTGACATGTACAAAATAGAGCAAATGTACTATCCAGCTTTGTCTCTATTGTTGAACACTTAGGGGTTTCCCATTTTGATAGTTTCCATGCAATGCTAAAATGGATTCTGCTAGATATTTACTTCTAGAACTAGCAGAGGGTGTACAAGTATAACATCTTGAGCTCACCTCTTATTCAAATGTATAGCCTAATGTGTGCTAGGTGCTGAGCCTATGTAGAAATAAAAAATAAATCCTAGAAATCAGCAAGGGCATCCTCTTCTTAAACACTAGATAAGATTGCCTTAAGCCTTCTCTTCACATTTGCAAATAATTCTCCTCAGGATTTAAAAATATTATTTGTAGACTTATAATTTTGTGGTCATCCTCCTTCTGCCCCCACCCCCAAGTTTCTGCCCTCCATCCTGAGTTTCTTCTGATTTAGTTTAGCTTTAAAATTGTGCGATTGTTTCTTGTGTAGGGTTCTTATTCTAATTGTTTTCACCCAGTGTTTTTGTTAATGTTCATAAAAATAAAAGTCTTACAGATGCTATACCTATTTTAACAGACATTATTCAAGTTCTGGAAAGCCAGAAAGATTTACATGACTGTCCATTGTAGCAATGCAAACACCTAAAGTTGTGAGTAAGTCATCCTTAAAATTATAAAGTTGTCTGACCCAGTCTGGATTCTAGTTTCAGTTTGTGTCCTGTGGTGCAGGCTACATCTCTACTACTTCTTTCTCTTATTTATTCTTCACATTTTTTCTCTCTTCTCTGCCCTTTTCCTTTCAGGAACAACAACAACAGATTTCTCACATTGCTCTGCACAGAAAATTTAAGTTTTCCTCAACAAAATGGGCCAACCACACATTCAACTCTCTAGGCACTTTGCAGACTCAAGGACTGGGCTAAGATTGAAATGTGATCCATTTGTAATGGCTGCACCCAATTGTGTAGTAGACAGAGATGGTGTCCTCTTTAATATCTATCCATTTGAGGGAGCAAGGAAGACTCTTGCCTTCAAGGAGCTCACATCTAATAATGTACAGACCTGTTGAGCCATCAGTGGGCCACCAAATAATGGAAGAAGAATTGTGGGAGCCCTGAGCAGGCCAGGATTAATTCTGCATCAAAGCATTATGAAAGGCGGCCAAGAAGAGGTTACAATTGAGGTTGAGTCACAGGTGAGGATGGCTTTCTATGAAAAGGTAGAAGTCTTTGAATTTGGGGGGGAAAAAAAAAACAAAAAACAAAGCAAACCCTGGGAGACACATACTATACTGCTGATCAAGAGTCCACTCAGAGAAACTTCACCAGTTTTATTGCCTTCAACAATAAATCATCAGCGTAATGCAGGTGGGCTCCACCATTCCCAGCAAGTGCACATTACTGTTCGGGCAGACTAAAAACACAAGAAAAGCAAAAACAATAAAATTGTGACTATCTACAAGGGATCTTCAAAAAGTTCATGGAAAGATTGATATTATATTCCCTTTCAATTCCATTTTTCCATGAACTTTTCAAAGTACCCTCATGCTTACATTATACAACTCATAACATCCATTTTTGAAGTATTACATTTTCTATCATCAGTAACAGTCAAAGTAAGACCATGTACATAGTTCAAGCATGTTTTCAAGGGTTAAGAGTTTGGACCCTTTGAAGAATATAGCAACAGAAATATAGACGAAATTCTGGTTCTGAAAGTGATGTCAGTTGCCTATATGAATCATGGCAGTGAAAGGAAAAAAAAAGGAAGATGGTAAAATTAAGGGATATGCAGAGATGAAAGAGAGGTAACACATGCCAACCACTTCTTTCTTGGCCAAACTGTCATCTTCTATGACAGAAACTGCATTCTATATCACTATGTTGATAGAAAAGGTGCTCTTGAACTGGGAACCCCTCCACAGGTACATGGGAATAGGAAAAAAATAAAATAAAAACTATAAAAAATGACAACAAAACAAATACAGCTTGATATCACTCATATGTGGAATCTAGAACAAACAAATGAAAAAACAATGAAACAATAAAAAGTGGTTTTCACAGAAGTAGAGAGCAGAATAATTGTTACTAGATGCTGGGAAGGGGTGGGGCAGGGAGGAGGAGAAGTGGTGGACTAATGGGTACAAAACTATGCTTTCTACCCTATGTGAATCAAATATATATACATGTGCATATATATGTATGTATATATATATATATATGTATGTATGTGTGTATATATATATACATGCATAGTCTGTGTGTGTGTTTGTGTGTGTGTGTGTATGTGTGTGTAAAATTTTGGTGGCTGGCTAAGGTGGGGAACCAAACCCTTGACAGCATATGCGTGTATTGAAACAACACACAGAGGCCGTTCTCCCAAAGTCATTCTACGAGGCCAGCATCACCCTGATACCCAAACCAGATAAAGACACAATAAGAAATGAAAACCACAGGCCAATATCCTCGATAAACATAGACACAAAAATCCTCAACAAAAAATTAGTAATCAGAATTCAGTAAAACATCAAAAACATTATACACTATGATCAAGTGGGATTCATCTCAAGTATGCAAGGGTGGCTCAACATATGCAAATCAAAAAATGTGATACACCACATCAATGAAATCAAGGTCAAAAAACCATATGATTATCTCAACAGATGCAGAAAGAGCATTTGACAAAATTCAACATCAATTCCTGATAATGGCCCTCAGTAAATTAGGTATAGAAGGGAAGTATCTCAACACAAGAAAAGTCATATACAATAAATTCACTGCCAATATCATACTAAACAGGGAAAAGCTTTCATCTTTTATTGTGAAAGAATGGGAATAAGACAAGGATTCCCACTCTCATCACTCCTATTTAACATGGTACTGGAAGTACTACCCAGAGCAATCAGGTAAGACAAAGAAATTATGGGCATCCAGATTGGAAAGGATTAAGTCAAACTGTCCCTGGGTACATGATCCTACATATAGAAAATCCTAAAGACTTTACCAATAAACTCTAAAAGCTGATAAATGATTTCAGTAATGTTGCAAGATGTAAAATGAATGCCCCCAAATCAGTAGCATTTTTATACCCCAATAATGATCTAGCAGAAAAAGGAAAAAAGAAAGCAAGCTCATTTACAATAGTCATCAAAAAAATAAAATACCTAGGAATCAATTTAACCAAAGGGGTGAAATATCTCCACAATGAGAACTACAAAGCACTACTGAAAGAAATTAAAGAGGACATAAAAAGGTGGGAAAACATTCCATGCTCTTAGATTGGGAAAATTAACATTGTAAAAAATGTCTATACTACCCAAAGTGATCCACAGATTCAATGCAATCTCCATCCAAATACCAATGGCATTCTTCACAGAAATAGAAAAAAACAATCCTAACATTCATATGGAATAACAAAAGACCCCAATAGTCAAAGCAATCCTGAGCAAATAAATGAATAAATAAATAATAAAGCCAGAGGCATAACATTACTTGACTTGAAATTATACTGAAAAGCTATAGTAACCAAAACAGTTAGGTACTGACATAAAAACAGACACTCAGTCCAATGGAACAGAACAGAAAACCCAGAAATCAACCCATATACTTACAACAAACTGATATTTGACAAAGAAAACAAGAAAATACATTGCAGAAAAGACTGACTCTTCAATAAACCGTGTTGGGAAAATTGGACATCTATATGCAGAAGAATGAACTAGACCTGTATCTCTCACTATATACCAAAATCAACTCAAAATAGATTAAAGACTTTAGTATAAGAACTGAAACCATAAAGTTACCAAAAGAAAACATAAGGGAAACACTTCAAAAAGTAGGACTGGGCAAAGACTTAATGAATAAGATCCCAAAAGCAAAAGCAACAAAAGAAATAATAAACAAATGGGATTATATCAAACTAAAAAGCTTCTGCACAGTAAAGGAAACAATCCAACAGAGTGGAAAGACAACCTAAGGAATGGGAGAAAATATTCACAAACTACACATCTGATGAGGGATTAATATCCAGAATATACAAGGAACTCAAACAACTTCATAGTAAATAAACAAATAATCCAATTAAAAAATGGTCAAAGGATCTGAATAGACATTTTTTCAAAGAAAGACATACAAATGGCCAACAGGTACATGAAAAAATGCTCAACATCACTAATCATCAGGAAAACGCAAAACAAAACCACATTGATATATCATCTCACACCTGTTAGACTGGCCAATGTTAAAAAGACTGAGAATAACAAATGCTGCTGAGGATGTGGAGAAAAAGGAACCCTCCTACACTGTTGATGGCACTGTAAATTAGCACAGCCATTATGGAAAACAGTATGGAGGTTTCTCAGACAACTACAGATAGAACTACCATATGATTTAGCAATCCCACTTCTGGGTATATACCCAAAGGAATACATATCATCATGTTGAATGGACACCTGCTGTCCCATGTTCATCGCAGCTCTGTTTATATTAGCCAAGATATGGAACCAACCTAAATGTCCATCGACGGATGACAGGATAAAGATATTGCAGTATTTATACACAATGGAATACTACTCAGCCATTAGAAAGAATGAAATTCTGCCATTTGTATGGATGAACTTGAAGAAAATTGTGTTAAGTGAAATAAGCCAAACATAGAAAGAGAGATATCACATGCCCTCACACATAACTGGGTGCGAAGGAAGAAGGAAAGAAAGAAAGAAGAGATTACAATAATACATTGATCTTTCAGAAGGGGAGAACAAATCTATGGTTACTAGAGGTGGGAGGTGGAAGTGAGGGGAGGTGGGGAGAGACTGGATAAAGGGCATAAAATAATTATGATTTTTAATAGTGAGCATGCTAATAATATTGATTTGATCAAAAATATAATAAAATTAAAACAGAAAATATGAATCAAAACATTTTGGTTAAAATTCTTCCCCCAATACTAACCAAAAAGTAGAAGAAACTGTAATACAACTCTTAAAAATTAATTAAATATCCTTAAATAAGTATCTGAAGATGATAAAATTCAAGGAATTTAACTCTGAGATAACATTTTCATCTGATCTATAGTCCATATTCTAAATCTGGGATCACATACGACATTTAGTTTTCAAATCTCTTTCACCTCCTTTAATCGACAGTGGGTTCTCAACCTTTCTTTGTCATGACATTGGCAGTTGTGAAAAATTCAGGCTAGGAATTTTACAGAATATTTCTTAATTTGAGGTTGACTGATACGTTCTCATGATTAGACTAAGGTCATGTAGCTCCAACTGGAATACTGCAGGAGTGATATGGTGTTCTGCTCAGTGTATCACATCCCAAAATACATGACATCTACGTGCCTCTTGATGAGGTTAATTAGTATCATCAGGTTAAGGTATTCTTTGCTTTCTCCAACATTTGGTTGATATTTTTCTCCTTGTAACTGCTAAGCAGTCTGTGGGGAGACCCTCTGAGAACGTGCAAACGACCTGCTCCTCAACCAGCTTTTCCTGTACATACGGTATCTTCTGATGTTTCTCACCTGAATCAAGCTCTGCTATGATGATTGACAATAGTGATGATTTTTACCCCACCACCAGTCCTTTCACGTTTATCAGCTGGCACACTAATTTAAGGAAATGTTCTTGTTTGTCCTCCATTTATTTATGTGTTTATTTATGAGTATATCTATTTGTTTATTTGCTTATTGTATACAAATAATTTCCTACTTTTTTCAATAGGTTATAATCCATTACAGTCCTCATTCATTCTGATGCTCAAATTATCTCCAGATTTGGCCAATGGGAACCCCTTTGAGCCATCTCCTATGTCCTTTTGACATGTTCCCATTATTTTCTTGAGAACTTCCTTTACTTCTGGCACAAGATGTTCCAGTCTCATCTTTTGTGTTCTTTGCTCCAGGCCTGGAACCAGAAATTTCTCCAAGAGGCTCTTGTTTCTTTTATTAGGGACAGGTATTAAAAACCACTGGGGCACAAAGTTTGCTTATGGTTATGAGGATATTAGTGCTTCTTTCGGTGGGTAGACTTAGGGAATATATAAAAGAGTACTTCAAAAAGTTTGTGGATAAATATAATTAAAAGATAATATGAATCTTTCCATAAACTTTTCAAAGGCCCCTCATGTTTGATCTCAGGTCCCTATTTCAGCCAGGGAGAGAGAGAGAGAGAAGGAAGGGAGGGGAGGGCAGAGGGGAGGACAGGAGAGGAGGAGAGGAGATCCCATCAGGATTGCTTATAAAGTAATTTCTGGAAGGAGTGAGTGGGAGAAGGAAGACTTAGCTGCATTTTACTTCTGGACCCTGAACTTAAACTTTGCCCATTCGTGTCTATGAGGGCGTTTTCTGTTCAGGTGCTTATCTTGAACTGGGCTTTGATGTGCTGAGAGAACACTTTTCAGTTCTTTTGCACCCCTCTGCTTTTCAACGTCTCCTGCAATTTACTGGATCCTAGAGGATCTCTACCCAGGTACAAAGTCTGGTTTGTACTCATAAGCTTTGTACTCAGTTGGGCATACAGATTATAAAGGAGGATTGAAGGGATAATGTTTGAGTAACTGGTTTAAAAATGCCCAGACTACCCCAGAGAAAAATGAACACTATATACAGATTATGTTATTATGCCCTCACATCACTGTGATTAATGAGAATCTGTGGACAAAGCTTGAATAGTGCACTCTTCTGTGAGCAATACATTTGCCATTTCAAGAAATCTAGGTACTCACATGACTTGCATTGAGAAGGAATTCATAGGCTGTATGATACAGTCCTTCTTTTTTGACTTTTTCATTTTATTTTTAGCAAGCACAGAACAGGTGGGAAACACAGCTTAGTTGGAATAGAACAAAGGAAGATTTGATACACTTTTATGCTCTTTCCAAAAGAGTATAGTCTTTAATCAATAGCATTTTGAGAGAAAATAAGGTTATAATAGAATATAAAGTGATCTAATGTTCATTGCCAAATTTAGTGGATGATAAGTTATGATAAGATGATTTCTAATATCTTCTGGAGATAATGCTAGATACATTTTTTGATTCTGTGGCTCATATTACGTATCATGATCTCTGAGCCCTTTCCTAAAAATGTTTTACTGAACATATTAAAGCATATTAAAAGATGGTGAACTGTAGTGTAAGACGCTATGCAACATGTATCCCAATATAAGGACCCCTTCTCCATCTATTTATACATAGAGTTTATGTGGTATAAACAGGTTGACAAATTCTATAATTACTATGAAATGATTTTATAAAATCCTTATTTACATCTTATAAAAGACTAACAAAGAACTATGTGAAAAGAGAATATTAGAATTTCACAAGCCTTTTGTGTCTAGAAATTGCTCAGATATAAACTTTTTTCCATGAATGCTTTCCCTATTGACTCCTCTTCCACCATGGTTGACATGTAGTTAGCTCCATGTTCTTTGCTCTAGACACAGACTGTAATGGGTGGTGGCCCCTAAGAAATAAATAGCTTACAGGTATCGTTGGCTTCTCTTCTATAAAAGCTTTAATCGTTAAGGGGCAGTAATTCAAAAGTAGATACAAAGCATGTGAGGAAACAACAAAGAAGAAGCTTTCATAGAGATTAGAGAGGGACTAAGGAGATCTGGGAGAAGAGGAGTATAAGAGAAAGATGGAAGCTGACTCATTGGTCAGCGAAGAGTTCTAGGAGGTGGGCAGGAATCCCTAGAACTGCTGTCAGGTGGGTCAGCAAGCCTGTGATAGAACCATCTTGAGGCTCACAGTTCTCTCACTCTGGAACCAGGTGATCATTCACCCCATCGCTTGTAGTGAAGATCTGGAAATCTTTTCAGCTTTCTCATGCTGACTGACACAGAAGGTTTCCTATGCTATGCTTTCACCTCCTCTACAACATGCGTACTTGCCTCCCAGCAATGTTCAGTTCAGTAGCATGTCCAAAAAAGAAAGAGATTTTGAACTCTCACTAGGCTGAAGCGAGCTCCATTTACCAAATGTAATAATTTTTTCAGTGATTATCACTTCATCTACCATTTTCTGAAACTTTTTCTCTCTTTTCTCCTCTGGGAAATTCAATTACTCATATCTTTGGGAGCTTGAAGTTGGCCCCCTAATACTCTGTTCTTTTTTGTTTTGTTTTGTCTTTTATTTTTTTTATTTCAGATAGTTTCTATTGTTATGCAATTAAATTCATTGTGTGTGTGTGTGCGTGTGCGTGTGTGTGTGTGTGTGTGTGTGTGTGTGTGTGTGTGCGCACTTAGTCTCCAGAAGTAAATTTGGGACTTTGCAATATCGTCCATGTCTCTCCTTTCATGCTTTCCTCTACCTTCTCAAACATAGATTTCTAACTGTTTTAATATCTTTGTCTACTAACTCTATCAACTGTGTCATTCTGGGTCTGTTTCTATAGATTGATTTTTCTCTTCATCGTCAATCATATTTTCCCGCTTCTTTGCATGCCTGATATATTTTTATCAGATGCTAGACATAGCGAGTTTTACTTTATTTTGTGCTGAATATTTTTGTACACTTCTAAATATTCTTAAGCTTTATTCTGGGACACATTTAATCTACTTAGGAATAATTTGCTCCTTTTGAAGCATACTTTCAATGTTTGTTTGGTGGGACAAGAGCACCTTTTAGTTTAGGTAGAATTTTCCATACCAGTGAGACGTACTCTGATTCAAGGTTTCTCTAGTCTGGCTAGTTGGAACACAAACTCTTCTTGGCCCTATGTGAATACTGGGATTTTTCTGCCTTCTCCTTTCCGGTGATTTTTTTCCCTGGCTTTGGATAGTTTCCTTACATAATGTGTTGATCAGTATTAAGTGAAAGGCTCAAGGGAAATCCTCTGCAAATGTCTGAAGCCCCCCTTTACTGTGTATGGTTTCTCTTTGTTAGTCTGCCATGTGAATTCTTGCTGCCTTGACCTTTCTGAATTTCATCTCTGTCATGGAGAACTAAATTTAACAGTCAGCTAAATCAGATTTCTCTTTTAGAGAAATCATTCTTGGAATCTGGAAAGTGAAATGGAAGGAATAGGAATATTAAGAGATGTTAAATTCCATATTAAGAATTGTGAAGGTCTTAACCAGGGTGGTGCAGTGAGGGTAGAGAGGAGGTCATGGATTTAAGAGCTATTTGGAGAGAAAATAAACAAGACTTAGTCATCAATTAGTCATGGGTAGGGTAGTGAGAAGAGAAACTCATGTTGGCTACTTGGCTCCTGGTCTGGGTACTGGATTAGGGTTTGGTCTGTTCGTCAAAATAGGAAACACAGGAGGGGAAAGGCAAAGTTGAGCAGGAAACAAAGAGATGAGTTCAGTTTTCCACATACTGTGTTTCACATGCATGTGAAATATCCAAAGGAGAATATGTAAACAGTATTTTGGTTCAATCATTTTAACATTCACTGAATATCTGCCATATGTCAGGCACTTTGCTAAGAACTGGGAAGAGAAGGGTAAGATGCAGTAGGTTCCATTGGTGTGGAATGAGAGATCTAGGCACAAATAGCTGTTCGGTCTATGGTAATGTCTTAATTATCTGACTACCAAACCTGAGAATTCTGGACAGCAGTCATAAGTGTAAAAGTTAGGAAGAGATCAATAAAATAAGGGTTTATACCCTTTCCCCTTTAAATAAAATCCCCAGTCCATTTTCAAAGACTTTTGACCCCCACTCAATACAACTATCAGGCAAGCTCTGACTCTCAGCCAAACTAATTTTCTGCTTCTACTTCAAAGTAGAAGGTTAGAAGCAGGGAGGGAACTGCTAAAGGCAGTGATATATTCAGTAATGTGAAGGGATCACTGACAACTTGACAAGAAGGTCAGGAAAACAAATACAGAAAGCATAGCTAAGCCCAGCGATCTAGGTTCTACATGTATCAAAAGCTGACAGCACTGCACCCCAAGACAATAATAATTGTTTATAGTGATGTCTCTGCATCATCAGGAAGAATGTTCATTATGCCAATATATTTTATGCAATAGCTGTCTGATGCAAAATAAACATTTAATAGATTTGTATAACATGATTTCTTTCAAATGCTTAGTGGACTTATTAAAACACACAAATATATTTCTACCATAGTACAAAGTAGGAATACTGATTTGTGATTTTCCAGACTCAAGTAGGAAGATTAATTAATAAAAAGGCACATGACATGCCCAAATAGAACAGTGAAGGCTTTTGGAGAAGGAAGAGTAGATGACATTTTAATTAATTCACCTTATTTTACAACCCATCTCCAGTTCTCTTGGCCATCATTGACTATGACAAATGGACAAGACCTGACTTAAAAAGTTGTCATGATCACTGTGTTTCTTCAAATTTACCATTATCTCTTTTTGGGGGGTATATATTCTGGGCCTAAAATTCCAAGAAGTTTAATACAGGTGGAAAATGCAAGTAAATGAAGAGGTACTTTATGTTTAAGAATGTGAACTTGGCAAAAGGAAAGAGCTAAGCCTGGCACAGGCATACATCATTTCTAAATATTTAGAATTGATTAAGGGCTAAGATCTATCAAAGAGTCCTCAGCCCAAGATCTGTTAAGAATTCTGCTAATTGTCAGATGGACAGAGAGGGAACCAAGAGAAATTTACATACACTTTACCGGAAATCAAGAGAAGGTGATGATCTCGCCATATTTAAAGATAAATCTATATAAATATACAAATAATAGCATGGAATTTCAGAAATATAACAGGAAAACAGAAATGTATCAGATAAAGGGCTCATTTGTGAATAAAGTAATTATGAGGGATGTACATGGACATTTTAGAAAAAATATTTTATCATACTAAACTATTTAAAAATGAAAACGAACACTATAATATGAAAGTTAAAGTGTAAATTATCAAAAATATTTTTTTCTGCCTATTTACTGAATAAAAAAGAGAGTTGAGGGCCGACCCCGTGGCGCACTAGGGAGAGTGCCGCGCTGGGAGCGCAGCAGCGCTCCCACCGCAAGTTCGGATCCTATATAGGGATGGCCAGTGTGCTCACTGGCTGAGCGCGATGTGGCTCATCACCAAAAAAAAAAAAAAAAAAAAAAAAAAGAGAGAGAGAGTTGAGTTAAGAGAACATTGTAGGGGACTTAAAATATGGAAGCAGCGTCAAATGCTTCATTAGAAGCAATAAAGAAAAGAATTGAAACAGTGGAATACTCAGTAATGTCAAATGCAAATGTAGGAATCTTACTTGGATTCCAAAGGAAAGGGTTGAGAGACTAAGGGAGATGAGAAAGAAAATGACACATATGGAGGAATGAAAATGTACATCCCAGTGTGCATAAAATCAGTGATTCTAGTGAAAGAAATAGATAAGAATAAGGAGATAAGAATAAATGGGAAGATGTTGGACAAAGGGTACAAACTTACAGTTAGGCATAATGACTAAGTTCTGGAGATCCAGTGTACAGCATGGTGACTATAGTTAATAAAATGATATATGAAATGAAAAGCACCTAATATTCAATATAAGGAAAGTCTCTTGACCTAATGAAATACATAGGCTATATATGATCGGGGATCACTGAACACATAAAAAAATAAATAAAAAGAGAACAATATCTAGACTTCAAAGCCTTCTCCTTCTCATTCTCAACACTTCCCCTACTCCAGAAAAATTCACCAGGGTTCATTATTGTCTTGGGTGAAATCTATCCAAACTTTGAAGAACAGACAATTCCCTTGATAGTTAAAATGTTTCATAACATATGCAGAAAAAGGCAACCTTGAAATTCTATTTATGAAGTCAGCATAACATTGCTATTAAAATCAGATAAACATGAAAAATGATGCAAAATACATTCAAAATATTAAAAAATTGAATTGCCCATTCTATTAAAAACAGTACACCATGACCAAGTGAAATTTATAGCAACAATGTGAAGGTAACTTGATATTAGGAGAACTGTTAGTGCATTTCATCATATTAATAAGGAAAAGAAGAAAATCCTAGGATCACCTCTAAAGATATCAGAATGCATTTAGAATTATTAACATTTATTTCTAAATTAAATAAGTTTAATAATGTGGGAATACTGATATTTCTTAGCATGATAACTGCATGCACATTTATACACAATGTCCACAAAAAAGCAAACACACACATACATAAAACATGTATATTTATGATATATGATGACAGATGAAGATTGCCCTTAAGAGTGAGAAACCTGATATATTCCTGTTAACAAGGGAACAAATCGTGGGTTTCTACTCTCATAGTCATCAGCAATCTTTAGAAGTACCAGTTAATAAAACAGAAAACTTAATAAGCAAAATCTTTGGAAAGAAGAAAGCAGAATGATCACTAATTGACAAATTTGGATTGAATGAATTGAAAACTTGTCCAATTCGATTAAAAACTTACAATAAAAATTTTTAGTAATGTGTTAGGACACAAAAATAATATTCAAAAATATATAAGTATAAAGATATACTAATTAGAAAATGTTTCTACTAAACAATTAGAAAATGTAACATTTATAAGTAACACTTTTTACACCCAAGTAAGCAGAACTAACAAACTTTCATGCATAGAAAGACTAAATATTATAAAAATTCATTTTTTTCTAAATCAGGGAATAAAAATGCAGGGATGGGATATATCTGAATTATAAAACTGACAGATTTTGTTTAACTGTTTTACCTTATACTAAAACAGTTTATAATATCCTAGTGATCAAAATGTTTTATTAATATATGTGTATATGTACGATTGGCCCTGCATATCCATGGGTTCTGCATTCACATTTCAACCAACTACATGAATAAAAAATATTTGGAAAAAAACCCCAAAACAACAACAACAAAATAACAATACAACAATTAAAAATAGTACAAATAAAAAAATACAGTATAACCATTTATATAGCATTTATACTGTATTAGGTATTTGATAAGGATTTAATTGTGCCCCCTAAGTTTTATGTAGAAGCTTAGTCTCCACTGTGACTGTTGGGACAGTGGGAAATCCTATTATGGTAATCAAAAGGTGGGGCTTTGAAGAGGTAATTGGAATCTGAGGGCTATGCCTAGTAATGGACTGATCCATTCATTGAGTAATAAGTTGATATATTAATGGTGGTCATGGGCATGGTTCTGATGGCTTTAAAAGGAGCCAACTGAGAAGGCTAGCTCTCTCTCTGCTTCTGCCATCTTGCAATGTGATACCCTGTGTTTCTGAAGCCACCACCACAGAAGACCCTCACCAGAGGTACTCCCTAGACTTTGGGCTTCCCAGCCTCCATAACTGTAAGCAATAATTTGTGTTTTCTTACAAATCATCCAGTTCCAGATTATTTTGTTATAAGCAATATAAATGGACTAATACAGTATTATAATTAATTTGGAGATGAGAATGTGGGTAGGTTATATGCATATACATTAAGCAATGTTATATCAGCAACTTGAGCATCAGCAGATTTTGGTATCCACAGAGGTCCTGGAACACATACCTGGCATATTCTGAGGGACAACTTGATATATGGTATATACATACATGCCTATCTGTCTCTATAGATACAGGGTTGTGTATATATATAAAATCCAATAAGTATATATAAAGAATAGAAAAATTGCTGGTAATGTCACAGATAATTTGCATTTTGGGATCACATGCAAGATTTACCTGAAAAAGGCCTAGAAGATATATAAAAAATGAAAATATTTTTAAGATGCTTCTGTTACCAAAAAATTAAATGCCAAAATGCTCCTTCTGCAATTTACCTCTTCAAGTTTATCTGAGCTTAATGATCAAATACATAATTAGAATTCAGCCATTAGTTCTTTGTACTCATCCTATAAATTGCCCAAAGGGCTACATAGGTAAAAAGAAGGGCATGATTCTATTTCATTTCAATGAAAATGTTTTTGTAATCTTCTTTTGACCTCATTTTTACGTGTAAATATTTGCTCTTTCTCAAGCTCCACAACAGATATTACTTTTCCTCTCTGTTATGCCAGCTTAGTCTATCTATAGGGAACACATCTTTTAAACAAGTACCAGAATTCTAAGGAAACCAAACCATACTTCTACTTAGGAAAGTTTTTGTTTTTCCCCCTCCTTTGACATTCAAAAGTGTCAATCAACAACTTCATATGTTATTGTAGATAATGTTATTGTCAAGATAAACAGAGAAGGATGGAAAGTATTTATAATGTCATCTTCCACGTGTTCAAAATATTTAGGAATCTTACAAAATCCTTTTTCTCAAAGAAAATGTATGTGTGACCAAATTTTACAGTTATTACATACCTAGCATGTTATCATTGATATTATGTCGTCTTTTTTTTTTTTTTTTTTTTTTTGTCTTTTTTGTGACCGGTAAGGGGATCGCAACCCTTGGCTTGGTGTCTCCTGCACCGTGCTCAGCCAGTGAGCACACTGGCCATTCCTATACAGGATCCAAACTGCGGCCGGAGCGCCGCTGCGCTCCCAAGTGCTGCACTCTCCCGAGTGCACCACGGGACCGGCCCTATTATGTCATCTTTTAAATTTTGTTCCATCTCATTTTAGACTGAGTTGCAAAAGAAAAATAAATCTTGACTAGGGTCTAGAAATGCAAAGAGTATATGTGATATTGCATTAGTTATGGAAACAGTTAGAATGTTTAATTTTAAAATTAGGCTTTTACTATGATTTTTTAGAATAACAGAGAAAGCAAAAATGAAATTTTCTTCCTTTGGGTAAATAATGCACCTTTATATTTTAATAACAGTTGACAAGTATTTTCCTATTTCATTCTCTCAACAATCTTTTAATGTAAAGTATTATTTAATTTTATATATAAAGTGAAAAAAATAAAAAGATCAAGTGAGTTCATAAAAACCTCACAGACAGTGTATGATATCTTTTATGTTTATGTTTTGTAGTTCAAACCCAGTTATTTTCATATTCAAAAATGATGCTGGATCAGCAATGAGGAATGATAACTTTAAATAGCACATTTCAGATGAATGAAGGAGAATCAGCCGCATCTTTATTACTGCAGACTGAATTTTTGCCACAACGAGAGAAATTAGGAGACTAAAAAGGAAATATATAAACGCCGTATGTCCATATCGGAAGGTAGATACACTGAGTGGTATGATCTTGCTTTACAACAGTTTGGCCAGAACAAATTGAGACACTAGAATTCAGCCTATAGGTTGCAAGTGAACTATTCAAATTGTTCCTAGTAAAAGAGTCAGATTTCTGTCATCTTCTAATGTCTCTGCTTTGATTACAAGAAATTTGCTTATCTTTTATATTTTCATTTAGAATAATCAGAAAGTATTTCCTTCATTTTAAAATAGTATTAATAAATTTGACTAACGAAAAAAAAAGTTTTACCCAGCAATCTATTTCAATTAAGCTGAAAAGTAAAATATGATAATGTACTTTATAAGAATAGCTACGTAAGCATTTTTCTTTTCTTTTCTTTTAGGTTATCTTTTTAAAGAAAGTAAGAAAAATACTTACAATTATATGTTCTTTTCCTATTTTATGATATTGCAAACTCTTTCTGTTCAATTTTCTGCCTCGATATTATTATCTCATTTGTTATTTCAATGTGCTTTCGGGTTAAATAAGTTCATATATTCGAGATAATATAGAACAGTGCATTGCATATAATAATTGCTTATTAAATGTTAGCTGAAGCAGTAATACTTGTTAGCATTTTATTTTCAGATCGATCTTTTGCATTCTCTAGTAGTCATATACCATCTGTTTTCTGCTTTAAGTACATAAATTCCTGCCTTTTGGTCTTCCTTTCTGTCAAGTAAATGTCAAATAAACATTGAATATCTCCTGGAATTACTGTACTAGAACACATCTATTGCTCCTACTGCCTGTAAACTGTACCCTTTTATTGTTTCTCTTCAAGGCTTCCTCTAGGACCCACTATCAAGTATTTGAAGATAATCATAATCAATTGAATTACAGAAAAATCACTAACTCCTGCATTATATTGTCAACATTTGTTAAGAATGCCTTCCTACTGATTTTTTTTTTTAAGCTTGAGACTTGTATATTTTCTGCTTCTATATTTCTCCAAACATCAGTCACAGGTGGCCTTTATCTAAGGGCTCAGAAACAGCTTGAAGTTGGGAAAGAAGAATAGAGTCATTACTGACTCTTCTTCCGGTGACCCACACTTTATTATTTGTTATTTACATTATCTTTGTGATTCTCATGATGTGTGTTCGAAAATGTTTCTATGTGCTCTTTATCTGCTCTCTTGAGACTTTGCTTTTCCAGAATTGTTTGTCACATTATAAGTTAAATAATCATTTTTTATAATGTACCACATAGATGTTATGTATGCAAATTAAGGACAAGGCCGAGAGCTAAGAAAAAATGAAATAGGTCTCCCAACACTGTAAATGAAGGTGACGAGTCACTGGCAATGAGACCTGATACCTCCCTGCTATGTCTTGCTGAAAGGAAGTCAAACTGTGATGGTTCTTCAACTACCCCTCCTGCCTTCCTCCTCCTCCAGTCAAGTTAAGAAGAAGACTAGGCTAGCTTGATGGGGATGCACATCTGTTTCTTCTATAGATTCCCTCTGTTTAACAGGAAAGGATGTGAATTATCATTTCTAAAACCAAGTGAGAGGAGCTCTGAGAGAATCCTTGCAAAAATTCGGGTTGCCCACAGAAGACAATCCTGCCCTCTCACTCCCCGACCACTTCATTGTCCTGATGTACCAATTGTCCTATTCTGGGGCCATCTTTGAAGCAGAAGTTGTTCCCAAAGGTTACTGAAATTAGAGGGGGGGGGGCGTGTGTACAAGGGGACAGCTGCTTCTGCTTAATGAAAAGAGGTGGTTCACAGGAATAGTGGGCAACAGCAGGTTTTAAGGGAACTCGGTGTAGTGGGACTGAAAGGGAGATGGGAAACAACCCCCACCACTTCCTCACTCTTTGAAGTTCTTTGAAGATGTGGAGACATCTCCAGAAGTTCTCCTAGTTCTATGGGAAGAGTAAGGAAGTTAGAAAAATGACAAAAGCTGTGGGAATAACCCAGCGTCTACTAGGTCAATGAGATTCTCACCTTGGAGAAGGAGCTGGAGGTATGACTACTTGGGGAAGAAGATGGGAGGTCCAGATTCTCTTCTACGGTATCTTCAGTTTTTTCAGGAACAAAACTCAGGCCTGGCATGTCAGGTAGATCCAGTTGGAATCACAAATTGATGCTGGAGGCACATTGCCACCAAAGGAGGCAGCTGAGCACAGTGAGAGTCTGCTTTCTCCCCTGGCCCTGCTCCCTGTCCTGACATCTGAGAGCTAGGGCTACCCTGGAAGTTGAGACTGTCTCAGAGCCAAAGTAAAAAATAATGATAAAGAAAAACAAATAAAAATACCTGAAAATTAGTTTCCTTCTAACATTTAGGAGCCAAAGGAAATTTGGCTGTGGGCCTTGCATGCTATGCACTCTTGATCTCTGTCTCGTGTCTCTTTCTTCGATAATCTCTGTTGTTGGATCTCCTTTGCTTAGAAGTTACTTTTAGTGTTGGATGGGTGGGAGGGATGTCAGGCTGAAGACAGGAGTATACTGCTTAAGGCTTACAATAGACTCAAATGAAAAAGGTTTTCAACATCTCCAGTCAAGGTACTTTAGTCTACCACACCAATGTCATACTACAGAACATCAAAGAAAACACACTTCCCAGGAAGAAAATATATACTATTGACTGGAATTAATTTGTGGTGTCTATTTCAGGGAGCCTAAACATTTTCAACAGGCTGCAGAAGGGGAAATACATACTGACAGAAAAGTAGAGACAGAATGATAGAACACATATATTTTTATGTTCATTTCAGTATAAAATGTATTTTAAAGCCATATTTTTAGTACATGATTCTTAATTACTACTTTGCAACTGTTCCTTGAATCAAGTGCTATTTGTTGAGTCTAAAAACACGAAGGGAACCTATTGTATCATTCAAAACCAGTAAATGTGTGTTGTCACAGACTGCCCATGAAGGTTTTATTGCTAATGCACGTGAGAATACCATATTGTATTTTGTGAGTTACAGTAAATATGTTGTAGCATAGCAACAACATATATTAGTGCATATTTTAGAAGTACTGATGCCCTTTAATATATGATAAGAAAGAAGTTCTTTGCATGTATGTGATTTTGCCTGACCACTGGTTACCGCAAGAGCACAGTGGCTAAGGCATGAAACTTGATGATAGAAAGCTGTGGAAAGTGCAACCAATAAACAAATCCAAGCTGCAGCATGCTTCTATAAACTATAGCAGCCATGCTGAGTGAGTAATTATGCTATTGCAGAAATGATAAATAATGCCAAGCTATCTGCACCAGAAAAATGAAGTATTTCTTGCCCCTCAAATTGCTAAAGGTGAAACCTGCTTTCTGGGATGAATCTGTTAGAAGGCAAATAATCTGACAAGATAGTTTTTAAAGGCTACATGTTCGGTGCTGTGGCATGAAAATATTTAGCTTATAAATTTTACCTGCACTCCTTGTGATTTAGTGAGGAGGAAAATTAGGGCCTAATTGAGATTCAAAGGAAAATGTTTTAAAACATTGAAATTTTTGAATAATATTGAATATGAATGGGATTCTTAGCTTGATACATACTATTTTAAAATTTTCAACAACAGGGAAGCAAGTAATAGATTATTATTTGATCATATTGTGGAAGGCAAAATATAAAATAGCTTTTACAAAGGCAGTTGTAAATTGCGTATGTGTATGTATTTAATTGTATACTAAAGAGTCTTCAAAGCTACTAAGTCTAACCTTTCAACAAACTTTCAATGTTATATTTGTTGGAATAATTGTCACATATTAAAGGATAATTTTACTACTACCTTCTTTCCATTTGTGATAAGTAAAATTATAAGTAATTCATCTAAGCTGAGCCATCTCTAGTCCAGCCCAGCATTAGTTCATTTCTATTGCTTACAACAAAATACCTGGAACTGGGTGATTTGTAAGAAAACAAAAATTATTGCTTACCGTTTCAGAGGTTGGGAAGTCTGAAGTCCAGGGAACATATCCGGTGAAGACCTTGTTAG
The DNA here is from genome assembly GCF_027409185.1 of Cynocephalus volans. Lineage (NCBI taxonomy): Eukaryota > Metazoa > Chordata > Mammalia > Dermoptera > Cynocephalidae > Cynocephalus > Cynocephalus volans. The sequence goes on from NC_084466.1 coordinate 19,859,818, forward strand.
TGGTGACAGTGACCCAGAGGTCTCACATGGCAAAATGGCAGAGCAAAGACAGAACTCCTCATGCATTCTCCTTTTAGAGTCCTCAGAACCATGCCCACAACCACCACTAAACCATCAAATGGATTAATCCGTTTACTATGGATTAATTGCTAACAATCCCAACAATCCTAACATTCTTAACAAGCTAATCACTTCTTCGAGTCCCCACCTTTCAATTACCATAATAGTATTTCCTACCCTAAACAGTTACAGTGGGGATTAAGCTCCAATGAGTTTGGGGGGCATTCAATCTACAGCACCTTCCAAAAACATCAGATTCTAAAAAGAGACTCAAAATGAATATAGGCCTTTGCTAAAGATCTCTTGATGAAATAACAATGAGGCAACACGTAACACAGCACATGGTGCAAATACTTAAATCCTCTTCCCATTGTTCACCCCACAGAACCATCACTCATATTTTTCTTTCTTTCATTTAAATCATCCTCACATCACCTGGATCTCCTCCTGCCTTCTCATCCCTGGGCTTTGCCTAGTAGTCTTCATATTTTTAAAATTCCATACTACCATCTCAAGAACCTCCCTACAGCTTTTGAAAAGAGTTTCTTGAAAAGTGAGATCCACACCCCTCTTCTACTGCTCTGCTGGAATCCTGAGGAATGAGATTCCCCCTTCAATCCAAAAGTTTTCAATGAAATTTATGACTTATTTTCACATGAAATTATAGCTCTGCAGTTGTGCTCTTTAACTTTTTAACTTTGTTAGAATTATTATTATACTATGAGCAAGTGTTACGATTATAGAAATGAACTAATACTATCATAAAATTGTAAAATGTACTTTGAGGTAAGTGATTTACTTCAACTGACTGAGTTTGCATTGTGATGATTAAAGCAGGATGCATTTTCATTACAACGAAGTAAAAACATCATCAGCAGGGACCTGGAACTTGAGTATCCTTGATCTGATTCCTATGGCTGACACAGGCTCCTGAAAGAGTTACGTAGTGGGAACACTAGACAAAAGGATTATGCTCTTTATTATTAAGGCTTTGGCCTATATGGCCACCTAAATTGAACTTCCTTAGTGACATCACCTGTGAGTTTCAAGGACTCCAAAGGATTAGATACTGTGTCTTATGCCTACAACTAATCGTGACTTTTGGGTCTTAACCACTCCAAGGATGAGAAAAGGCAAGTAACAATAACTTCAAGGAAAAGACTGTTAAGGAAAGTAGTTTTTCTTTTAAAGCTGAGAACACCTAAATTATGTCCACTAAGAGAATCCTCCCAAGTCCCACAAGGTCTTGGTTAGTGGAGTTGGGGAAAGTTGGCAGCAGGCCCAGCACTAAATTTCACCAGGACAAATGTACTTATTCTTGTGTGAACTCCATATTGATAGCCCAAATTTTTTGTCTTTGACCTGTACTATTTTTCTTCTCCTGGTGAAGTTTGGGATACTGAGTTCACACTAAACATTAACATGTGTGACTTTTAATTATAGCTATTTCCTAAAAGTACTTTATCATTAATCAGTTTTCAACTCATAAGTTATGTAGTCAGGAACAATTTCCCAGCGGTACTCTGCAACATTTTTTTTTTTTTTTTTGGTGGCTGGCCAGCATGGAGACCCGAACCTGTGACCCTGGTGTTACAAGGCTGCACTCTAACCAACTGAGCTGCACTCTAACCAACTGAGCTAACCAGCCAGGCCCTGCAACATTTTTTAAGTGACCAAGAACAATGTATCCCGACTGATATAAATTTTACAGCATTACGCTTTCTTCACCTGGAAATGAAAAAGAAAATATATTATCTGAATTAATGAAAGTTAAAGCAACTAATTTAATATGGGAATTCTTATCATCAAACATTTTTAATGCCCTGTATTAGTAAGCTCGTATTCAAGATAACACTCTAGATTATATGCCCAAATTAATCTAAATTCTCAGTGGGCAACATTATATTGTTAAAATCACACTGACACAGGGTCTCGTCAAGAGAGGCTTGATAGCAGAAGATTAATAATTTCTGGGCATACGTTGCAGTAATAAAAAGCAAACTCTGGATTAGCTATGAATACAGGAATTTGAATGCTGGGGATTGTAAATCTAAATTTATGTTAAATATAAGTACACCTGCTGGAAGATGGTTCTTCATATGTTCCTTGCATTTCTGCATGTATTCCAAGCAGGGGTACCAACTGCCCTTTGTTCAGACTATTTCACTGAAGAAGATTGAGGATGACTGCGTAATGAACAACCTTGTAAAATGGGGTGTATTTCTCCAGAGCAAAGGCCAACTTGGCTTGGAACCTCAAACATCATGATAGTGTCTCCCTGCAGAGCAAAAGCATGTGAACTTACTTTCTGTTATAAAAGATGTACATTCCCTAAATTCAGGGTTTCTTCCCTACATTTTAACTCCCCATGTGGGCATGTGTCATCTGACTCTCTTCACATTGACTTGCATGAATTGGGGCTTGGAGAACCAAAGCAAAAAGTGCCAATATTCTGGCTAATGTTGTTTGTATGAGAGACCTGTCTCATCTTCTGCCATTGTTCATGAAGTTGTGGTCAAATAACTTGCAAGAAGGGTAGTAATCTCAGAACCTGCACAATTCTAGACATGGGTCATGCTGAAAATTGTGTGAATGGACCTGGCAGAAGAATAAGTTTGAAAACATTTTGACTACAGGGCTTTCCTAGACCTGAGAACCTTTCCATTGTATATAAATTTGAATATTAACAATAAATCTTCTAAGGGAAATGACTAGAAATAATTGCATTCCTGAAAAGTTTGCAATGCCCAGAAATGACTAATACATTGCTTCTTTTTCATTATGTAGTGTTTCATTATGTAGTGTTTCTAGCTGTACAAAATTTGTAAAGTGTCCTTTTTAGCAACAGTTTTATTTCACATTTGAATACTTAGCCTGACACTTACTATAGAAAAGAAACTTCAAGATTTGCCATAACAATCCACTAAAGTAACTTGCAGATAAAGGAAGCTTCAATTCAAGAATTGTTAAGAAATAAACTAGGTTTCCTTTGTTTAAAATATAAAAAAGGAATGTAATGTCACCTAAAAGTCACTTTTGATTTTATAACCCACTATGTGCGAGAAGATTGTGGTGTGCGTGCAGGTGTTTGGCAGTGGCCGTTCTGTAGGATGAGGGACTTGTCCAGCCCTCACAGCTGCTTGGCAATTCCTTCACTCACCTCTACTTGACTTCCTGTGTAGTTCTGTGCAGCGTATATTCCAAATACTTTCAGCACTCCAAGTCTTCATTAGGCTTCCTTCTTGCTCTGAGCAGGTGAGTCCCCCAACCGCATCACTCTTACTGACAACATGAGTCTTTCTGCAGTTTTGCTTTTCACCTGAACATTTTTTCTGTGCTCCTTCATATAACACCTTTGCTTTCCTTTTATCTCAGAGAAAAAAAGTTCCTCCTAACTTCCATGCCTTTCATTTCTTCCTGCCTCTCCCCAGACCTCAATCCATAATTAGCTCCACAGGACATTGAAAAATCACTCATCTTCTCTCTTTTGCCACATTTTCAGTGAGGTACTCAATCACTTCTGCCAAGTACTTTACAAATGGTGAAATGATTCCTCTAGCATTAGGTCATCACCTACTTCCAGGTTAGATTAGAGTGTAATTTATTATCAAGTTTGTGAGACTGTAATGAAGATTTCTTTACAGAGAGTAGTTGACACTAACATGGAATAGTACAGAATGCTATAGAGTAATACGAAGGGAGTAGGGTACTTCTCCTCACTTTAATCCAACTGTAACATTCCAAGCTGCAGTAGGGAGCAGATAACATTCCCAGGGTGTTAATTCAATACATTTTAATAGAGCAACACTTTATGGAATTATGGAGAAGTTTGATGAATTCAAAAATGGAACATGAAGCATCTTGAGCGAGCAACAGGGGAACTACAACCATCACTAGGCCCAGAGAGGGAAACAGAAATAGTGGTTTGCAGAACCCATAAGAACTGTGGCTGTAGGAGAAGCCTCCAGGAGAAATCATGCCTTTGACAGGAACAGTGACACTGCTAACCTGCAGCCTGGCAGGGACGGGGTCAGCAGAATAAATACCACAGCTCCTATTTTTCCCACCTTTCTTCTTTTCATGGTGCTAAATCTAAGCAGAAGCCAGAAGACTGGAGGCCAGGGCAAACCATCCCGGGAACAAACAGAGCAGGCTGGAACTGGGTAGAGAATGGACACGGAGGGACAAAGGGAAAGTTCAGGAAGCAACAGCTGAGGGGAGCTTTCAGAAGAATACGTGGAGAGCTGGATCTATGTTCTAACATCATCATCATCATCCGTGTTATTATTACTATTAGTGGGTGATAGGGAGGGCCTTGGATTTGACTTATGCTTTAAATGTGGCTTGAGCTGGAGAGCAAAGAAGTATTTCCTTAGGAGTGAGATGCTTCAATAACACCAAAAGTCTGGGTGAAAATGTGGTCATATTTTCTGTGTGCTAGATGTGGACCTCACAAAAGAAACCTAATTGAATTTATGTTTACTAAAAAGGATTTTACCAGATCATTGGAGATGACTGTAACAGAGAGGTGGACCTCTGGCAGCTAAGGCTTGAGGCAAAAGTAAGAAGCATCCTGCTGGATTTGGGGCTGAGGATAGGAGTGGATGGAGGCTGAGGCTGGGGTACAATTGGAAACCAGTTTCCATAGAACCCAAGTGCCCATGGTAGAGTCAGCATTGGACATTTGCCTCAGCTAGAGGCAAATGTCCAAAATTACGACTCTTGGATTATGTATGTAAAACAATGTTTTCTCATTCTCCAACTTTACTCCCTGGGTCCAATAGTAGTGGTATGTAAGAAAAGGTAAGAAAAGAGAAGTTGACCCCTCCCCAGTTTCCCACTAAAGTTGCCCAGCCCCAGGTAGGAATGAAATGGTGTATCAAAATTTTACGTTAGCTGACTTTGAATTTACAAGCCTGGATTGGATCATCTAATCCTTCGAAATGAGAGTGAACTCATAAATCAGTGCCTGAGCATGACAAGGAGAGCTATGCTGTTTACCTTAGATTTCATCTAGGGTTGCACAGACTAAATAAAACAAAAGCTGTTTTAACCATAGTGGTATGGAAAGAGAAAGCTATTTTGTAATTTCTTCCACCACAAGTCCAATTCCTTCAATAAAACATAACATTTACAACAATGTGTTATAAATTTGCATTCTTCCTTCCCTGACTTCCCACATTCTGCCTACAAATATGCTTACGTCTTCCACATTCTACGAATCTTCCCAACCATTGACACTGATAATGACTTCACCAAGCTATCTATTTCACCTCTTTCTTTTCTTTGTCAAGTACTTGAAATAGTAGCTTTTGGTAGTATTCCTGACTTTATCTTTATCTTTTAAAGTTATTGACTTAATTCTTTTAACATTTTATTTTATTTTATTTTATTAATTAATTAATTAATTAATTTTTTAAAAGATGACCGGTAAGGGGATCTTAACCCTTGGCTTGGTGTTGTCAGCACCGCGCTCAGCCAGTGAGCTAACCGGCCATCCCTATATAGGATCTGAAACCGCGGCCTTGGTGTTATCAGCACCGCACTCTCCCGAGTGAGCCACGGAGCCGGCCCTCTTTTAACATTTTAATCTCAATAACTTTTGGAATTACTTCCATATGAACACCGCCAGTGATCTTATACGACCTCCCCGCCTCCACCCCCACCCCCCAAATCCGGTGGATCTCCTTAAGATCTCCTTTCTGGAGATCCCTGAGCTCCTTGGTTAGTCTAAGATGAAGATGGTTGTTCCTTGGCCTTCTGTATTACTATTCGATAATTGTTGGAATTCTCTTAATCAAATGAGGGACCTCCTGGATTGATCGACTCTCTAAAAGTATTTTTTCCCCCCTTTAATTTTTTTATTCTTATCTTTGTGTTAGATATTTTTCTGAGATTCTGACATTTTTTTTTTCTTAACTTTCTGGTTCTCTGATCCTTTTCTTTCTTCTCCTTGTCTCTTCAATTATTTTCTTTGTTTTATGGAATTTTAACAAAATTATTCATGCACTTTAAAAAAATCAAGTGATATGAAAGATTAATAATAAAAAGTATTCATTCTCTACTCCAGTTATTCTCCCAAGGGTAGGAATACTAACTTTCATAGCTATTTTTCCACTCACTATTACCATCTTTCTAAAGAAAATTGATTGTTGTGATATTCTGACTTATTTATTTTAGCATTATATTCTGTCTTTCTCTGATTGTAATTAATAATATGGTTTAAAAATACTCAAGTAAATCAATAAATTGGTGTTAACATAATTTAGGCCAGCAAATATTATTTAATTAAGAGTCAATTAGTATATTATTTTATTTTAACTTTGGTCCAACTTCTACTTTTTCTAGGAACAGAGATTTCCTAATTTGTTTTTCCTCTTTGTAAATCATACTTTTCTAATTACCAATCAACACTTGCCATACTTCAAACGATTGATCAATCAGCCATTCATCTATGATCTCTCTTACATTTGCTGTCCCACAATTGTTTTTATATTTAATAACAATTATTTTATCTTTGGTTTTAGAATCATATATATATAGGATTTACCTACACTATTAAATTGAAATTATTTGGGAAGAATCTTATCATCATCTTTGTACTCTTCACAGTGTTTAACAAATGCATGTTATTTGAATTTAAATGAATTTAATCAAATTACTTGATTTTAAATAAGTACATTCTATCTTTGCAAAGAAAGTGTTAACCTAAAAATAATTGGCATAGAGTTGCCTATATGACCAATTTTTATGTTTTAAAATCTGCTGTTCTATTTCAAATAACAGATGCATTTAGGCATATACAAATATGAGGCCATTCATAATAAAATGCAGTTATCAGGGCTATGAAGAAATTCAATATGACTTAAAAATGAAATATGCCACTTTAAAAATAAATAAAACAACCACTAGTAGTGATTATTAATTTGTTAGAAGTAATCTTGAAACCCAATTCTCAGCAAATTATCTCCACACATAAATGATAATATGTTTATTGATGTAGTAGAGGATTATTCACAGTTGCTTGACAAGAAGCCCCTTAAGTCTTTTCTTTTTTAAAAAAATACAAAGGGAGTGATTCAGTTTTGAGAAAATTAATAGTCATTATTCTGCAATTACTTTTGCATCTCCTATTATAAGGGAGAGTTGTGATTGAACAAAATGTGACTGATGTGACTGAATTTATTTTTGGTTACTGAATATGTAAGCAAATATAGACAGATAATTAAATTTAATAAATTCGTAATTTGTTTTACTTCAAATCTTAATATCATTGACAGATAGTGTGAACCATGTCACTGAATTAAAAAACTAGTTAGTGTTTTTATAGCGACACACTCGCCACCTGATATCATTCATCTTTAGTTCACATGGTTCTCTCTAGTTATGATATGTAGTCAATGTAACCGTTGAAGGCATGCATATTAAACTTCATTTAGTCACAGTACTTGGTTTTTATATATTTTTAAACATTTTCTGACCACATAGTTTGGAGTTATTAGGTTTGTCAGGGGCATCACTACTAATACATAAGGTGAAACCAGCAAAAACGTCTCTCGAAAATCTTTAGGGAAAATAAAAAAAGAAAAAAATATATGAGGAAAGGAGAATTAAAATGATCTGTTTTTACTGGTGTATATAATTACTGATATTATCCTTGTTCCCTGTCATTAGTATTAGGAAGAGTGAGCTATTTACTTTTTAATCTCCTATGGTTCCTCAGATCATAGTGACTGAAGTTAAGCATTTGGGGGTGGGGGTAAAATTAACCTAAATATTTACCATCTTCTTCCTTTCAATAATCTATCTTTAGTTTGTCTGTGATCAGATTATCCATAACAATCACTTTATTTTGGCTTGAAGGGAGCATGTTAAAAACTTAGAGAAATTCACTTGTGCAAAAAAAACCCGTGTGATTAAGATATCCAAGGAAAGTTGCCTTAATTTTTAGAGGCTACTTAGTAAGAATCAGTAGAGGACAAAAAGAAGAAAAAAAAAGCAGGGCGGGGGCAGTGACTCCAGCTATTGTTCATAGTTTCACTGGTGCACCGTTTTCATTAATTTCACAATGGCAGTCACCATGGGAAGTGCACTGAAGAGCTGCATGTAACTGAGGCATTAGATTTTATTTGCTTTTAAGTTATTGCCAAAAAAGGACGTGGTGCAAGTATGTAACTCCTATAGTTTGAGTGTAAATTTGTAAATCCTAGAAAAGCGTAGTAATTGTAATCATTGTTACATTGCTATGAGCCATTGCAGTTTATAAAATTTCCCTGAAAGTCTATATACAGCGTAAAATTTTTAGATTATCATTAATATTAGTGTAATAATGAAGACCATATGTCTAATGCCTAGAAAGAGAGAAAAAAATCAGAAACATATATCAAATGGATCTTTTGTGAGAATCTCACATGGTGGGAAATAAGGAGTGGTAGGTAAGAGACCTGAGTAGGATATTTAATTACAAATAGAACATGGAGCTTCTCAATGAAGAGAAAGAAAGAAAAAGAAAGAAGGAAGGAAGGAAGGAAGGAAGGAAGGAAGGAAGGAAGGAAGGAAGGAAGGAAGGAAGGAAGGAAGGAAGGAAGGAAGGAAGGAAGGAAGGAAGGAAGGAAGGAAGGAAGAGAAATAAAAACCCTGGAAAATAACAAATAACAGGTGGGAAAAGGATTGAACCATAGCCAGGGGGATCAGAAATCTATGGTAAGACTTGAATGTTGTGATGAATAACATGAGGTTTAGAATAGGAAGAAGAGCTTAAAGGAACTGAAAGCTGGACTGTCAAATTGCTGTTTAAAATTATGCCATTGGCTTCTATGTGGAGAATGAATTCCAGGCAGCATGCTTGATGTGGGAGGATAAGGCGGAAAAAATGACAGCAGACCAGCTGTGAGAGAGTCTTTGAGGAGGGAGGTAAGAGGAGCGAAGGGAGGAGTAGACGGGTTTGTGATAAGCATTGGAGGAATGCCAATTTAATTCATTGTACTGAAGGGTGGCATGGGGGTTGGCGAGAGTTGAATCAGTGGTTTCTGTTGTTACTGAGCTGAGCAACAGGATGAGTAATGGTGCTGGAATCGACTATCATGGGTGGAGAAGCCTGAGGATCAAACAGATTTTGGTGGAAGTGGAATCAAGAGTTAAGGTATTATGGGCTTACTTACATACTAATAATATTGACTTAATCATCACATACTGTACACAAATACTGATAATCAACTCTGTACCCCTATGTATAAATAAAATAATAATAATAATAATAATAATAATAATAATAATTAATAATAATAAAAGAGATAAGGGATGACTATCTTAAACTGGATAAGGGGAGAGGTTTTGATTTATATTCTAATATTTTACTATTTTCTTCTTGGGATACTTATGTACCTTGTTTCTTCCCTGCTCCCTATCCTCAATCCCTTCCTGACAATTAAAGTACCCTGTAGCTCCACTATTGTAAACCTGTTGTTGATTTTAAATATCAACTCCTGCATTTATTTATTGGCACTTTTTCAGTTTTATCATTTATTAATCTGTATTTCTTCTATCCTTACGTTGATTTTTGCCTTCTTAAGAATCCTTAAATTAAATGCTTAATTCATTTTGCGTAGTACTTTCCTTTGTAAGCAAGGTGAACATTTAAAGCTATTTTGAATTTGTTTTCAGAACACAGATTTTTGTAATCTATAAATCTTGATATGAAACATTTTTACTAGTATAATTTTAAGATATGTTTTTTTTTACATGGCTCAGAGATGTTTAATAAAGGATTTTTTAAATTTTTTATTTTATTTTATCAATATACAGTGTAGTTGATTTTCATGTCCCTTTACCAGTTCCTCTTCCCCCCTTCCCTCTCCCTGCCCCCACCCATCAACATCATATCTGTTCACTTGTCTTAACAAGTTCAAGGAATTGTGATTGTTTAGTCTTCTTCCTTGCCCTACCCCATTTGTTTGTATATTTATTTATTTATTTTTAGCTCCCACAAATAAGTGAGAACATGTGGCATTTCTCTTTCTGTGCCTGACTTATTTCACTTCGTATAATTTTTTCTAAGTCCATCCATGCTGCTACAAATGGCAGTATTTCATTCTTTTTTATAACAGTAGTATTCCATTGTGTAGATATACCACATTTTCTGCATCTGCTCATCTGATGATGGACATTTGGGCTGGTTCCAACTCTCAGCTGTTGTAAATAGTGCTGCAGTAAACATGGGGTACCGGTATTCTTCAACATGATGATTTCCATTCCTCTGGGAATATTCCCAGCAGTAGAATAGCTTGGTCATATAGTAGATCTATCTGTAATTGTTTGAGGAACATCCAAACCACAATAGAGGATTTTTAAGTTAACCAATTATAAGAGTTTTATGACTACTTTCTAATTTCATTTTTAAGTTTTATTGTATCATGTGTTTTTTTTCCTTTTTCAATTTATTGTCTGACTTATTTAAATATTTGATAACACTTGAAATAAGCGTTTTTTTAGTTTTTAAAATTATTTAATATAAGTATATATTCATGTGTACATATTGTACTCATTATTTTATTTACATTTTTCTTATCCTTACTAATATTTTGCCTACTTGATCTTTCATGGCTGTAGAGGGGGAAATTAGTCTTTTAGCATTATTTTGTGTCTATGTTTTTCTCTTTGTAATTTTTACAGTTAATGCAGTTATTGCTTTATGCATTTTAAAGCTATGCTATTTCATATATAAAGTCTCCTGAAAATCCTACATTATGGCATTTTCCTTTTATATCATGTTTCTCATAAAATGACCATTTTTAAAGTTGAACATTTGAGTAATAAAATATTATAGTCCTTTGCATAAAAATATCCAAATATTATCAACAATTTGATGGATCTAGATTGTGTTAGTTCAAAAATGCACTTTGTAAAATACATTATAGTGAAACAGGGTCCACAATGTTATGTAATATTTTTCTTGCTAATTTTGCTCAATTAATTTTTACCAAAAGTATTTTATAGTTCGTAGGTCACTGCACAGTTTGTTTTACATTTATCAGTTATACCCACATAATTTTTCTACACTTCATTATATACCTCCAAAAACATACCTCCAAAATATGCTAGTCTTATTTAAATAAGCATATTTGATTTCAAGATGTCACTTCTAATTGCTATACATTGGCAAGAGACTAAAATATTGAAAAAACACTTTCTCTGTGTTTTCATACTGGAAGTTTACTAAGGAATATACGAAGGAATAAGTTTTTATATTAAAATACCCTGGAGGTATCAACATATTTTTCTTTAGACAATCTAATTTTCTCTCATCACCCCTAGAGATTCCTTTATTTTATTGGAGGAAAAAAGTAAATCCTTACTTATACCAGCTATTTCATTTGCTTTCTTGCTTTTGGGTGTATATGGTGTTGGAAGGGGAAGTTTTATTGGTCAAAGAATTTTGGGAAATGTTTCATTCCTCAGAGCCTTTATACCCCTTCTGGAGACTTATAGTAAACATAAACATATTTAAGAATATAACAAGACTATTTTGCTGTTTTTTGCAACATTTAGCAGGAATCATTTTTTTCAATAATATTTTTTAGCATCCAAGAGCACTTTGGTGATGCTGCTCCAGGTACATCTATTATAAAAGCAGCTTCGGGAAGGGCATATAGCTTCTCAAAGCCGAGAAAAGATCAATCTTGATTATAAACTCAAATAAATAGGAATATCCCAAGGGCAAGTCCCTTCTGTGGTCACTGTTGTGTGTTCTCCCACAGTGCTCCTGTTAAACCACATGTTTGATCAAAATGTAAACACACTGACAGTTTCACATATTTCACTTTATATTTCACGCACTGCTGGAAATGCAAGCTTCTCTTTTTGTGGTTCAAGTGGTCAATACATTTGATTTTATGCCTATTATCGTTCTAGCATCACTTGAGATAGAATATCTCTATCATTTATGAAATTGTCTATACCACTAAGCCTTAATTGTCAACATAAAAACAACTGTTGTGGTGAAGTAAGCAGTGGGCTTAGAATCGGAAAACAGAGGTTTAACCTCTGGCTCCACCATCATTAAAATATGTGATGTTTGGAAAGTCATTTCAATTACCTGACTCTGCTTCCTTAAATGTTAACTGGATGTAATCATATGCATAAGACTGTTTTTGCAGATTTAATTGCATGACCCTTTTGAAGAGGAAGCATCACTGTTATGTCATTTTGCTTTCCCTATTTAATTAAATATCTTCTGTTAAATGTGTGGAGGCAATAAAAAGTTTCAGTTGGCACATCAACATTTTGCTCTTCTGTAGAGTTAAATCTATTTTGCAAAAGAGAATTCTAAAGAAATTTAGCTGTGTAATCAGAACTTGCTTTGTGTGTAGGATAAGGTTAGTATCACAGAATGAAGATGTAAGAACTTGAAAGGGCCTTTGAAATAACATTGCTTCCCAGGGTTCCTCCTCTGCCCCTTTTATTGCCAAGGAAATGGAAGGCTAGAGAAACTAAATGAGTTGTAACAAATGAGTGACAGTCCTTGACGTTGAAGTGGTCCCTAACTTGTCATTCTACCACATTTTCATGTAACCAACTATCTTAATTATTCACAGGAGTGGGAAGATGGGTTCTCTTCCCCAAAGCATCTCACCATTCTGCCAAGTGGCCTGAAATTCCAGGATTAGTAAACTTGAAGCCTTCATAGTCTTTAAATATTTCTTAATTAAAATTCAGATGCCTTTGGAGTAAATTTTCATTTATATCAGATTGTTTTCTATTGGTGTTAGTCAGCCAAGGAGAGAAAGATAGCAAGAAAATGGGATGACAATACATTATATTAGGTGAGTGAGAGTTGGTAGGTTGAGATTCATTCCTTTGCTGAAAATCTTGAAAATGCCTGGAAAAAATCAAACTCTTTAACAGGGCACACAGAACCCTTCTTAAGTTGGTCATTCTCTGGTCTCATTCTTTTCATGTTCCCATCCACTCTTAAATTCTAGGCATACTGAATACGCACTTGGTGCTTCTCAAACGTGGTACGTCTTCTCACATCTGTGTGACTTTTTCATGTACTGTGAACACAGTTCTTGTCTGATCACTTTTCCTTATCATGCCAATCCCTAATCACTTTGGAAGTCTAATTCAGGTTTATTGTCTCTGTAAAACTTTTTTAAATCAATATCTGAACCCTTTAGATAAGGTTAGATGTACTCTTCCTTGGCAATAACCTCTTTGCTCTTAACTGCTTTGCATCTCAGTGTCCTCACTGTAAAATGGGGAAACTGATCTCACCTGCTAGGAGCTTTACAGGGATGAATACATGTTAAATGTTTAGAAGAGTTCCTGGCAAGTAAATGTTATTTGTTAGTATGATTTTTTATTATAGCACACATTAATTATATGCGTATCTTTCTCATTAGACTGTTAACTGTGAAGAAACGTTAGAAACACTGTATCCCAGTAATTTATTTTATTTTTTATTTTTTAGTATACGCTCCGTGTCTGGCACAGAGCAGGCAATAATAATGTTCTTTCACTGATTATAAGGGTGAAATCTGGGCTGGCCCCCCGTGGCTTACTTGCGAGAGTGCGGTGCTGATAGTGCCGAGGCCACGGGTTTGGATCCTATATGGGGATGGTGGGTGCACTCACTGGCTGAGCGTGGTGCAGACCACACCATGCTGAGGGTTGCGATCCCCTTACCAGTCAAAAAAAAAAAAAAAAAAAGAAGGATGAATTCTATTGAGAGAATGAACGCACTTTTTGTCTACAAGTTTTTCTATAGTGCAATCTTATCATTATAATACCAACATGAGAATCCTAAAACTCCATAAGAGGTTGTATATGTTTGCTTTGGATACAAGAGTTGCTGTGAAATAACACTAAACAGAGAAATGTGATGGTATTAGATACAAGTTTCACAACTTTATAAGTTTTCTCAGAAACAGCCCTCTCTGTGAAATATGTTTTCCTGGCCTCATTGAGTAACTTGTTCTCTTATTTGTATCAAACTTATAAAGACTATAAGAGGTAGAAAAAGCTTATGGTGTAAGATTTGAATCATTTTCATATGTATTCAAGTCTCCAAAAAGTTAATAATACATTATACTAATGATAATGACTGAAACTCAGTATTTATGGAAAATCTACACAATTATAGATAATAACACAATTCTTCATGTGTTTTGATTGCTCTGAAATGGCAGTTTTCAATAAATATTAAAATTAGGTGATAATCTCTAGCATTATGTATTATTTATCAGCATTCAAATTGACATGAATAGGGATGCCCTTTTACACATTAACCTCCCTTCAAAGAGCTTAGAGAAAAGACCTAATTCCAAATGCAGTATTATTCTTCACACCTTTTTTATTCTTCATTATTTATTGTAGAAATGTATGCATACTCTTGGGGTAGCAAGGGAGTTCATTTTTATCCAGTCATGTCTAAAATAGCTCTGAGCTAAAAATATTCTCCTAGGTGTCCAATGCAAATAAGTCTACCATGCAATTTTCATGGCCGATTCTTTGAAACTTTTGTGAAACTTAAGCTCTAAAATATTTGGCATCTCATAGTAGTAAAAATAGTAGGAACATTCTTTTTTATATACCGGCATAAAATATTCACCAAAAAACATGACTTCTCTGCCTTAACTTGCTTACTTTTATTGCCTGAGAGAAAGATAAATGTTTTTAAGAGAGGACAGAGAATGTCTTCAGTATTTTAATAATAATGAGAATTTTCACTTTAAATTTTATTAAAGAAGAGTTTGGAATAAATTCTATAACTAGAACATAGACCTGGGTATTGAAAAGTCATTTGCAAAGGGAAAGCAGATTGGGCTGATAGATATGACAATAAGAATCCTGGGGGCTACTGACAGATTCTATTTTATAGATATTTGAAAAAAAGAACTATAGATTTTTTTAAATGATTATACATATTAATGGGGTGCAAAGCTGACCATCACCACCTGTACCCAAGATGTGATGGTCAGATCAATACTGTCAGCATGCCCATCACCACAAATGGCAATTATTCTCCATGTCCCCCACCCAATTAATCCCCAACTTCCCTCCCCCATTCCTTCACACCCCAGGTACGCTTTTTCCCTCTACAAATCCAATGCACCCCTATGGTCTCTCTTTCCCTCATTCTTTCTCTCTTAGCTCCCACTTATGAGTGAGGAATGTGATATTTTTCCCATTGTGCCTGGCTTATTTCACTTAACATAATTTTCTCCATGCTCATCCATGTTGCTGCGAATGGCAGAATTACACTTCAGGAACTAGGACTGGGCAAAGACTTTATAAATAAGGCCCTAAAAGTACAGCAACTGAAGAAAAATAAATAAATGTGATTATATCAAACTAAAATGCTTCTGCACGCAAAGGAGACAATCAACAGAGTGAAAAGACAACCTACAAAATGGAAGAAAATATTTGCAAACTGTACATCTGACAAGGGATTAATATCCAGAATATACAAGGAACTCAAGCAACTACACAGTGAAAAAACAAATAGCCCAATTAAAAAATGGGCAAAGGAGCTGAATAGACATTTTTCAAAGGAAGATGTACAAATGGCCAACAGGCAATTTAAAAAATGTCCAATATCATTAATCATCAGGGAAATGCAAATTAAAACTACATTGAGATATCACATCACCCCAGTTAGACTGGCTATTACCAAAAAGATGGAGAATAAAAATGCTGGTGAGGATGTGGAGAGAAGGCAACCCTCCTGCACTGTTGGTCAGACTGTAAATTGGTACAACCACCATGGAAAACAGTATGGAGGTTTCTCAAACAACTACAGATAGATCTACCATACAATCCAGCAATTCCACTTCTGGGCATATAGACAGAGGAATGGAAATCATCATGTTGAAGGGATACCTGCACTCCCATGCTCATCACAGCTCTGTTTACAATAGCAAAGATATGGAACCAACCTAAATGTCCATCATACACCACGGAATACTACTCTGCCATAAAAAAAGAATGAAACTATAGATTTTTGTTCGTGGATTACTGTCAAAGAAAATATTTTGAATAAATTACTGGAAATTAAATGTAGATTATCTTCTTGTCTTGGGCATTTATTTCCTGAGCTGTTGGTGGGAAAGATGGTTGTAAGCCCCAATCTCAGCAGTCATTTCCAGACAAAGTAAAGGAGAACAAGGATAAAAGACATCTGACTCTCAATGACTGATCCTGTCATGGGATGATATCCTATGTCCGTGGGATACAGGAAGAGAAAGTTCTCTCTTCCCTGGTACCACTTACCAAAATAAGTCCACTGTATTAGATTCCACTAGTTACTTGGTATTCATTGGTCATAACTATATTTTAAATATACCTGGTTTATAAGAATTTAGACCTATGTGCCACTTACCGTAGTTCTTTTTCAGAAGCACAGCATGATTTTATGTCCATAAACTTATTTGAGATTTCTAGATAGCTCTCAGATGTCTGGATCACCCAGGAACTTCTGTGAATGCAATGTATTTCAGAGAACCTGTTACGGATGATCTCTCAGAGAAGAGAAAGCTACTTTGATTAAGCAAATATGTACAGATGTTAGTCTTATTCTTTCCCTTCAGGAATTTTAAATGCTGTTTGTAGATTTGTAAAAGTGAAATGTATATAAGCTGCCCCAGTGTGACACTTTTCTTTAGTGAGTCAAATAATTGAAGCACTTATATACTACTTGAGAATTGTCATCAAGACAATTTTAAAGCTAGGTGAGGTGCATTTTTTTGATGATCCTCTTAGCTGAAATTGGAAAACATTTGTAGATTATTATGAAGTTTCAATGGGGAAATTTTGAATTACAGGATAAACTGAGTGATACTACCTTGTGAAATTGCTCAGAAGAAATGAATGAACTCTCTGGATTAACTGTACTAGGGTGAAATAAAATGTTATTTATTTTCTTTCACAAAATCGTTGCTCCATAAGTGATCAAATATCCATAATAATGATGTGCCCAGAGAGTGTTTATTTTACCTAGCATTGATACTAGTTTAGTTCAAAGTTGAATAAACACTTCTTTTTTTTTTTTTTCTTTCTGAACTCAGAAGTCAACTTTACCCAAGCAAATATTAAGGCTGTTTTTATGGTGAACTTCAATTTTAATACCACTCAGGTCTTGATATATTTTAACTAGTGTGCATCTTATGTTTTTCTTACTTAAAGGCATCAATAAAATGCATTTTAAGATTAGATGCTTGTGCCTCATAAGGTTTTCATGCATGAAAGCTGGTCAACACAGCAGGAGCATAAACCTCATTATTGGCACCAGTTCAGGGCCATTACATTAACTGGCCTCATCACAAAGCACTCTATTTTTTGCTTACACACTGAATAGTAAATGGAAGTTAGATAAAGTTTTATCTAGTGAAGCAAAAGATCTGGCCATTTTCAGTGTTTTTCTTTTACCTTTCTTTTGAATCTTAGGACAGACTTGCCAGATAGGTATTTTCTCCTTCAGAAAACTGAAAAGAAAGGAGGTTATAAGCTGCATAACCTATAAGAACCAGACTTATGTCCTGTCCAGCTACCCTTCTTGCTTGCCCTCTCTTCTTTCCCTCCTTTCTTCCCTCTTCATGATACATTTATTAAATATCTAGTATTTGTGAAGCATTTTTTTCCAGGTTTTTGAAGATTTGGTACTGTCATTTGCATCCACGTTGCTCAAAGAAACCAATATTCAATTACAAACAATAAACTAGAATATAGTATGCTACTCAGCATAGAATTATGCACAAAATCACATGCAAAGAGGAATAAATGGTTAACACTTTGAGGGTTGGTGTGGAAGAGTTGGGGAAAACTTCATACAGGAGACTGTTTGCCACTTAAAATAATAGTAGTTTTCAAAGCAGGAAAAAAGAGGGGGAAGGACATTCATGATAAAGTAATTTCAGAAGAACAGTCATAGAAGAATCACTAAGCTTACATACTTAGAACAGCACTATGGGTGCCTACGCAGTATGGTTGGAGCAAAGGAAAGAAAGGAAGTAAATAGGCTGGGCAGTGTGGACATAGCTAAGTCATGAAGATCACGACAGTCATGTATAAAAAAGAAATGAGTTTTTGAATTATAGCTACATAACATCTTCACAGATGAGGTCACAGGATGGAACTCTGGGCTCAGATTCAGCACACACATACACATGCATATGGGGGTGAGAGACTTTCTACTTTAAGTTCAATTTTAATATTATTAATTGGAGCATCTGTTCTTGGACAGTTCTCACTCCCTATTAATATATCCCAATACCATATTCATATCACAAGTTTTCCCCTTGTAGGCATTTAAGTTCAAAAACCCTGTGTAGACAGAGAGGAACCATTTAAGATTTTAAACTAACATGACCAGAATTGTGTCTTAAAATTGCCTTCCATTATAGGATATTGTCTTTTTAGAAAATAAAGTACTTCTAGGCAAGAGCAATGGGTGAGAAACAAGCAGCAGATTCCAAGCTCAGGTGGGCAAATACATGCCTAAGTGCTCATAGGTAAGCAAACTAATCTGTATGGGTTCCAAATTTCTAATCTCTAAAATGAGGAAGTAAGGTTAGATGATCTAAGTTTCTTTAAAATTCTAAAATGCAGGAGAAACTCTAATAATTCAAATATATAAAATAAAACTGATACAAAGCATGCTTACGGTGTTTAAGTATCTATTTAGATTTACCTCTGTGCAACAGTGGTGTAGCCTATATTTTCCTGTTATGTAAGATAACATCAAAAACCTTATTTTATTAAAAAAAATACTTTCAGAAATAGAACATTAACATCTACAGATAATGTAGTGAAAAAGGTTTAGAGAACTATTTCAAGTACTTTTCAACCAAATACAGATAAGATTTGGTTACATTCTAGAGTGATGCTTATAATGACTCCTAATCATGATATATTGTAATTGTTGCATTTATTAATACCTGTCTATCCATGTATTGATTTTCAGAAT
Source organism: Cynocephalus volans (assembly GCF_027409185.1). NCBI lineage: Eukaryota > Metazoa > Chordata > Mammalia > Dermoptera > Cynocephalidae > Cynocephalus > Cynocephalus volans. The sequence goes on from NC_084466.1 coordinate 19,878,839, forward strand.
ACTTTGTTCTATGGCCATAGCTTCAGCCATAACTATTATTAAGTAGCAAGAAAAAAAATTCAACAGTGATAACTAATAAAAGTCTTCACTTACTACTTTCTTGCTGATGTACAGTATACGAATCTCACTGGCACCCTTTGTCCAAGTGCCTCCCCTAACCCGTAGTGGATGGCAATGTAGTAGCAATATGTGCAGCTAAAATGGGGGAGCTACCACTGTGATGAGCTCCTTTTTAAAAATAATAATGATGACTATTGACAAAACTATCCAAAAGTGAAAATAACACCAAAGAGAGGACAGCACATCTTTTTAACATCACACTGGGAACTTCCTAAAAAGCCCACTCAAAGATTATTTAATTTTCTAAGATAATATACTTGCACTTGACTTTGATATTTACTCTTTGGTTACATACTAGAAATTGTAAAATTAAATGTTAACCTGTAGATTTCTGTCTAGTAGGAAAGATAACTCTGTAAGATATAAAGCAGCTATATATCAATATTTTTAATAGTCTTTATTTTTAAAATGTTAATAAATACCCAGGTCTTCCATTGCACTTGAAACCAGTTTTGGTATCATATGGTTTCCCTCACTAATGAGGTAAATCTTGGACATGTATTTATTTTATATTTGTATAAGTCACATTTTTAACTGTTAACATTGATAATAATATTTATTGGACACTTATTATGGGTGCTATTCTAAAAATTTTTTTTTTTTTATTCTTCAAATAGAGTCTTTTTATTTTTTATTTTTTATTTTTTTTTTAAATTTTATTTTGTCGATATACATTGTAGCTGATTATTGCTCCCCATCACCAAAACCTCCCTCCCTTCTCCCTCCCCCCTCCCCCCCAACAATGTCCTTTCTGTTTGCTTGTTTTATCAACTTCAAATAATTGTGGTTGTTATATCTTCTTCCCCCCCCCCCCCGGTTTGTGTGTGTGTGTGTGTATGTGTGTGTGTGAATTTATATATTAATTTTTAGCTCCCTCCAATAAGTGAGAACAAGTGGTATTTCTCTTTCTGTGCCTGACTTGTTTCACTTAATATAATTCTCTCAAGGTCCATCCATGATGCTGCAAATGGCAGTATTTCATTCGTTTTTATAGCTGAGTAGTATTCCATTGTGTAGATGTACCACATTTTCCGTATCCACTCATCTGATGATGGACATTTGGGCTGGTTCCAACTCTTGGCTATTGTAAAGAGTGCTGCGATGAACATTGGGGAACAGGTATACCTTCGACTTGATGATTTCCATTCCTCTGGGTATATTCCCAGCAGTGGGATGGCTGGGTCGTATGGTAGATCTATTTGCAATTGTTTAAGGAAACTCCATACCATTTTCCATAGAGGCTGCACCATTTTGCAGTCCCACCAACAATGTATGAGAGTTCCTTTTTCTCCGCAACCTCGCCAGCATTTATCGTTCATAGTCTTTTGGATTTTAGCCATCCTAACTGGGGTTAGATGGTATCTCAATGTGGTTTTGATTTGCATTTCCCGGATGCTGAGTGATGTTGAGCATTTTTTCATATGTCTGTTGGCCATTTGTATATCTTCCTTAGAGAAATGCCTACTTAGCTCTTTTGCCCATTTTTTAATTGGGTTGCTTGTTTTCTTCTTGTAAAGTTGTTTGAGTTCCTTATATATTCTGGATATTAATCCTTTGTCAGATGTATATTTTGCAAATATTTTCTCCCACTCTGTTGGTTGTCTTTTAACTCTTTTAATTGTTTCTTTTGCTGTGCAGAAGCTTTTTAGTTTGATATAATCCCATTTGTTTATTTTTCCTTTGGTTGCCCGTGCTTTTGGGGTCGTATTCATGAAGTCTGTGCCCAGTCCTATTTCCTGAAGTGTTTCTCCTATGTTTTCTTTAAGAAGTTTTATTGTCTCAGGGTGTATATTTAAATCCTTAATCCATTTTGAGTTGATTTTAGTATACGGTGAGAGCTATGGATCTAGTTTCATTCTCCTGCATATCGATATCCAGTTATCCCAGCACCACTTGCTGAAGAGGCAGTCCCTTCCCCAGTGAATAGGCTTGGTGCCTTTGTCAAAGATCAGATGGCAGTAAGTGTGTGGGTTGATTTCTGGATTCTCTATTCTATTCCATTGGTCAGTGTGTCTGTTTTTATGTCAGTACCATACTGTTTTGGTTATTATAGCTTTGTAGTATAGCTTAAAGTCAGGTAGTGTTATGCCTCCAGCTTTATTTTTTTTGCTCAGCATTGCTTTGGCTATTCGTGGTCTTTTATTGTTCCATATAAATGTCTGAATAGTTTTTTCCATTTCTGAGAAAAATGTCTTTGGAATTTTGATGGGGATTGCATTGAATTTGTATATCACTTTGGGTAGTATGGACATTTTCACTATGTTGATTCTTCCAATCCAAGAGCATGGAATATCTTTCCATCTTCTTGTATCCTCTCTAATTTCTCTCAGCAGTGGTTTGTAGTTCTCATTATAGAGATTTTTCACCTCCTTAGTTAACTCAATTCCTAAGTATTTTATTTTTTTGGTGGCTATTGTAAATGGGCAGGCTTTCTTGATTTCTCCTTCTGCATGTTCACTATTGGAGAAAAGAAATGCTACTGATTTTTGTGTGTTGATTTTGTATCCTGCTACTGTGCTGAAATCATTTATCAATACCAACAGTTTTTTTGTAGAGGTTTTAGGCTGTTCGATATATAGGATCATGTCATCTGCAAACAGGGACAGTTTGACTTCATCTTTTCCAATCTGGATGCCCTTTATTTCCTTCTCTTCTCTGATTGCTCTGGCTAGTACTTCCAACACTATGTTGAATAGGAGTGGTGAGAGTGGGCATCCTTGTCTAGTTCCTGTTCTTAAAAGAAAAGCTTTCAGCTTTTCCCCATTCAGGATGATATTGGCAGTGGGTTTGGCATATATGGCTTTAATTATGTTGAGATACTTTCCCTCTATACCTAACTTATAGAGGGTCTTTGTCATGAATGAGTGCTGAACTTTATCAAATGCTTTTTCAGCATCTATAGAGATGATCATATGGTCCTTGCGTTTGAGTTTATTAATATGGTGTATCACATGTATTGATTTGCGTATGTTGAACCAACCTTGTATCCCTGGGATGAATCCCACTTGATCGTGATGAATAATTTTTTGTATGTGTTGCTGTATTCTGTTTGCTAGTATTTTAGTGAGGATTTTTGCATCTATATTCATCAAGGATATCGGCCTGTAGTTTTCTTTTTTGGTAATATCTTTACTTGGTTTTGGTATCAGGATGATGTTTGCTTCATAGAATGAGTTTGGGAGATTTGCGTCCGTTTCAATCTTTTGGAATAGTTTGTAAAGAATCAGTGTCAATTCCTCTTTGAATGTTTGGTAAAATTCTGCTGTGAATCCATCTGGTCCTCGGCTTTTCTTTGTTGGGAGCCTTCTGATAACAGCTTCAATCACCTTTATTGTTATTGGTCTGTTCAAATTTTCTACGTCTTCACGGTTCAGTTTTGGGAGCTTGTGTGTGTCCAGAAATTTATCCATTTCCTCCAGATTTTCAAATTTGTTGGCGTATAGTTGTTTATAGTAGTCTCGAATGATTCCTTGTATTTCAGATGAATCAGTTGTAATATCGCCTTTTTCATTTCGAATTTTGGTTATTTGAGTCTTCTCTCTTCTTTTTTTTGTTAGCCATGCTAATGGTTTGTCAATTTTATTTATCTTTTCAAAAAACCAACTTTTTGATTCGTTGATCTTTTGAATTGTTTTTTGGTTTTCAATTTCATTCAGTTCTGCTCTGATCTTAATGATTTCTTTCCGTCTGCTAACTTTAGGATTGGATTGTTCTTGTTTTTCTAGTTCTTTAAGGTGAAGTGTTAGGTTGTTCACTTGCCATCTTTCCATTCTTCTGAAGTGAGCATTTAATGCAATAAATTTTCCCCTCAATACTGCTTTTGCAGTATCCCACAGGTTTTGGTATGATGTATCATTGTTTTCATTAGTTTCAATAAACTTTTTGATTTCCTGCTTGATTTCTTCTTGGACCCATATGTCATTAAGTAGAATGCTGTTTAATTTCCATGTGTTTGTATAGTTTCCAGAGTTTTGTTTGTTATTAATTTCTAGTTTTAATCCATTGTGGTCTGAGATGGGATAATTCCAATTTTTTGAATTTATTGAGACTTGATTTGTGACCTAATATGTGATCTATCCTGGAGAATGATCCATGTGCTGATGAGAAGAATGAATATTCTGAGGTTCTTGGGTGGAATGTTCTGTAGATATCTGCCAATTCCAATTGGTCTAGAGTCTTGTTTAGATCTTGTGTTTCTCTACTGATTCTTTGCCTAGATGATCTGTCTAATAATGACAGTGGAGTGTTCAGGTCCCCTGCTATTATGGTATTAGTGTCTATTTCCTTCTTTAGGTCTAATAGAGTTTGTTTTATAAATCTGGCTGCTCCAACATTGGGTGCGTACATATTTATGATTGTTATGTCTTCTTGATGGATCAGTCCTTTTATCATTAAGTAGTGTCCCTCATTGTCTCTTTTTATGGTTTTTAGTTTAAAGTCTATTTTGTCAGATATAAGAATAGCCACTCCAGCTCGTTTTTCTTTTCTGTTTGCATGGTAAATCTTTTTCCATCCTTTCACTCTTAGTCTGTGTGAATCTTTATGGATGAGGTGGGTCTCTTGTAGGCAGCATATAGTTGGGTCCTCCTTTTTGATCCAGTCAGCCAGTCTGTGTCTTTTAATTGGGGAATTTAAGCCTTTAACATTAAGAGTTGTTATTGAAAGGTGTTGATTTATTCCTAGCATTTTATTGGTTGTTTGGTTGTCTTAGGTGTCTTTTGTTCCTTGCTTTCTGATTTACTGTTTGGTTTCTTTATTTGTTGGTTCCTTAGGTTGTAGATAGTGTTTTTGTTAGCTTGTTTTCTCTTCATGAATGCCATTTTTATTGTACTAGCGGGTTTAGATTTTTCTTAGGTTTTTATGGCAGTGGTAGTTATTTTTCAGGAACCAAACCCAGTACTCCCTTGAGGATTTCTTGTAAGGGTGGTCTTGTGGTAGTGAACTCCCGCAGTTTTTGTTTGTCTGAGAAATATACTATTTGCCCCTCATTTCGGAAGGATAGCCTTGCAGGGAAGAGTATTCTTGGCTGGCAATCTTTGTCTTTTAGTATTTTGAAAATATCATCCCATTCCTTTCTAGCTTTTAGGGTTTGTGATGAAAAGTCTGATGTTAACCTGATTGGGGCTCCCTTATAGGTGATTTGATGCTTCTCTCTTGCAGCTTTTAAGATTCTCTCTTTGTCTCTGAGTTTTGCCAATTTGACTATGACATGTCTTGGAGAAGGCCTTTTTGGGTTGAATACGTTTGGAGATCGTTGAGCTTCCTGGATCTGAAGATCTGTGATTTTTCCTATACCTGGGAAGTTTTCTGCCACTATTTTGTTGAATATGTTTTCAATGGATTCTCCATTTTCCTCCCCTTCTGGAATACCCATGACTCGGATATTTGAGCGCTTGAGGTTGTCTGATATCTCTCTCAGATTTTCTTCCATGTCCTTGATTCTTTTTTCTTTCTTTTTGTCTGCTTGTGTTATTTCAAACAGCCCATCTTCAAGTTCAGAGTTTCTCTCTTCAACTTCGACAAGCCTGCTGGTTAAACTCTCCGTTGTGTTTTTTATTTCGCTGAATAACTTCTTCAGTTCAGCAAGTTCTGCTACATTTTTTTTCAGGACATTGATTTCCTTGTATATTTCCTCTTTCAGATCCTGTATACTTTTCCTCATTTCATCATGATGTCTAGCTGAGTTTTCTTGTATCTCATTCAGTTTCCTTAGAATTATCACTCGAAATTCCTTGTCAGTTATTTCAAGGGCTTCTTGTTCTATAGGATCTAGAGTATGAGATTTATTAACTTTTGGTGGTGTACTTTCTTGATATTTTGTATTTCTGGTGTCTTTTTTTTGGTGTTTATTCATTGTGGCAGGGGGTTTCACAGTCCACCGGTTTGAGACTAATGACTAACTAGGATGTTGCTGTGGTTGCCAATTTGGTATTGCTCCCGCCGTGACTGCTCAGTTGGCCTCTAGTGTCTTGTGTGTGTGGTTGCCTCGGGTCTTGGGCTTCTCTGGGGATCCACCTTTCTGGTCAGCTTGTACTCTGCTGGGCTGGTGGATCACGTACCACAGGGTGTGTGATCTCTGTTGAGCTTTCACTTTCTGTACAGGACTTCTCCCCGTTCGGTGTGCTCTGGCCCAGGCTGTTAGATCGTGCAGTGGTGACCCCACCGGGTGTGTGGTTTCTGTTGAGTCTCCGCCTCCCTGGCCGCACGTCTCCCCACTCTGTGCACACTGTGCTGGGCTGGGGTGTGTCTTCTGCACCCCTCGTCTATCAGCTGGGCCTTCAAGACCCTGCTCAGCACCGCCTCACCCAGGAAGTCTACCAGGTTTCTGCTAGGCACAGACGACCGGTCTCTCTGGGTGCCTTTGTAGCACTGTGTAGATCTTTCTCGGGTCTTGTTCACCTTTGTATCCTCCTGGTATAAACCGAGTCTAGTGCCCGCCTGCAGCCTGCTCTCCGGCAGGTTCAAGCGGACCTGGGAACTCTCCTACCACACTATTCCCAACCAGAAATTCGTTAGGCTTTTTTCCAATCTGGTGGTCGCAGAGATGGTATCTGCCTCCCAGTAACAGTAACAGGAAGTTTACCGGGGCGGAGTCCAGGGTGTGGTGGAGTGACAGTCGGCCCGCCCGTACTTCCTAGCCCTCCCAACACTGGTCGGGAAGCCCCACACCCCCAGCCCCGCCAGAGAACCGCGGAGGGAGTGGGAGAAGAGGCCGGCCCGCAGGGTCCAGAAAGCCCCGCGCCAGGCCAAGCAAATGGGCTCAGTGATGGCCGAGCAGGGCGGAGCTGCCCGCACCTGGGAAAATGGAGGCAGCACCGGGGCAGTGAGTGGCCTGGTGGTGCAGGCGGGAGCCGCGTGGGCATCCACCCCCTGAACAGAGCTGTGCCAGGGATCACTCACAGTGCTGTGCCAGGTCGGGCGCTCGCTCTGTCTCTGGTTTGTTGCCTTCTGTGTTCTCGGCGCTGCCGCCTCGGGCTGTTCTGTTGCGGCGCCGCTCGGGCGCTCCCAGGAATCTTCTTTAATGCCGGCCTGAAACCTCGAATCCTGAATAGGGCAGCTGGCTGCCTTCAGTGCGGCCCCAGCCTCCGGGATCCTGGCTGCATCCACAGCAGCCCTGGCGCCGTGTTCCCTGTTTCAAGACTCGCTTTTGCAGCTAAGAATCAGATCTTTTCCTGCTCCACACTTCAAAGCTGTTGCCTGTAAATGAGGCAGCCTCTCCTGCCGGGGGCAAAGTGGCGTTGAGCCCCCACGACCGGTCAGCAGCAGCAGTCCTCCTTTAAGAGATGGCCAGGGGAAGGTCCACAAGTTTCCTGGCTGCCTGAGGCCCATTGGCCACCTTTTCCACCTCAGCTACTCCGCGCCAGCCGCCGCAGCCGCTGCCATCTTGAAAACCCCAAATAGAGTCCCTAAAAATTTTATAAACAGTGTCTTCCTTAAACTTCACAACTGTCTAAGGTAAATATCATTAACAATGTTTTCTCAGATAAGGAAATTGAGGGTATAAAATGCAAATTAAGTATTATAATATCAATAATATACACTTATTTCACTCTTTATACATGTTTATCAAGCACTTAATATGTGCCAGTTACTTTTCTAGGCACTTGGAATAAAATTGGCCAAAAGAGACAGACATAGATTCTTATTCTCATGGAGCTTACATTCTAGCCCAGATAGTGGAGAAGGGGGAAAGAAAGACAAAAAATAACATATAAGATAAATAAATCTAATACTTGGTGGAACTTGAATTGGAGTTTAGTTCTGTTTGCTGTCAAGCGCTATAATCTTAACTAATAGATTTGCAACATAACCAGCACCACTTTAGACAAGCCCAAGTACAAAATGGCGCCACCCACCTCCTCCCCTCCCCTCTCCCCTTCCCTTTACAAGAAGCCTCCTGACGTAGAAACAAGTTTCCAGCTTCTGCATCGGTGCAGTTCTCCACCCAGTTACATCAACCTAATGGTCCCTCCCCCTGTACATTTCACACCCAAAAGCTAATATAAACTCTCACAAACTCATTGTTGGGGCAGCCGTGGGCCCTGTGCCACCCTGAGCACAGCACAGCAGATTTCTTTCCTTGATAAAGCTTGAACGGTACCTGGCATCTTTGCTCACTTTCTTTCATTAAACACTATATTATGTAACTAAAAGTGTTATAAATGACAGCAAATCCATATTAAAAACCTAGGTTAATCTAGTTATCAGTTGATTCTCTCATGCCCTATAGACAGCTCACCCTCACCTACAAAAATGAGAAATTATCAAGGAAAATTATTGGACTATTTTTTTTTTCTAAAATGTTCTCAAATCAGGTTGAAATACACATACGTGCTCTTGAAAAGGCCTGTGCACAATTGATAGTTAATAATAATGTACTGTAATCTTAAATCTAGAATTTAAGTGTGTTTGCTACCAAAAATGATAAGTGATGTAATGCATATGTTAAGCAGCTCAAGTTAGCCATTCCACAATATAAATATAAATTTCAATAAAACCTATTGCACAGAATAAATATACATCATTTTATTTGTCAATTAAAATTAATAAATTAATAAAATTAACTGTGAATAATTTCATAGACACTGTGAGGCTCTGCTATAGTGGACTGGAATTAATAGTCTTCTCCTGTCTTATTATCAATGTTTTCCATCAGAAGAGAAAAAAGAAAAAAAAGTCTGTTCCCATTTTTATGTCTGATCTTCCTAATTTTCTTTTCTGTCCCTTTCTGTTCTCTTGAGGGACGAGAATATAGAAAACATCTTAAGCAAAAATCTTTTTCTTAAATATAAATGATTATTTCTTTAACATGAGCTTCTATATAAACCATTATAAACAGAATTGTAGGTACAAATAGATAATGAGGCTGAGCATTAAAAGTAATTGTGTTTGTCTTGGGGGAAGAGTAGGGTAAAATGGGACAAAAAGGTTTACGTTTTGTCTAAATGACATCATCTTTGAAAAAAAACAAAAAAAATTCCCAATTTCTTTCATTACTTAATTTTATTATTTTATTATCATCCTGATACATTTTTCACATAGCCAAATATGGCCATCAAAACTTTTGGAAATTTCAAAACATCAAAGCTACCTACAAAGAACAAATATTAGTGAACTATTGAGAGTATTCAAAAAATATTCTTTTCTTTAAGATTTAAAAAAAAATTGACAGAAATTCCTCAAATATAATAGCAATTTTTCAAAAAGAAAACAGTTTCACATGAACCACCTCTGCAAATCTTTACTTTGGATGGAACAAAACACATGTGGGCTAATAGCTTATAAAATATTTGCGAATGAAACCCAATTGTACCATGCTATTGGAGTTAAGATTTCTTCCTGGTAAAGATGACAGTCATTCTATTCCTGGGGAAAGTAAAAACATAACCAAAGACAACCAAAAACCAAAAACCAAACCAAAACAAAAAACCTAAGCCAAAACAAAGAAAAAAAAAAATAGCAAGATAAGAAAACTCCATTGTGATGTCACCCTCCAATTAAATAAACACAAGAATCAATGTTAAATATCTAGCATGTGGATTCCAGATCCTGATAGTTAATAAGAACTGTCATACTCTCTGAAAAATATGGGAAGGAAATTGTAGACACAAGTCCTTTGCAGGAGAAAGCACCAGCCTCATTCTACAAATCTATAAACATGTAAGGGGGTAATGGTTTCATCCAAGTTAGACTCCCAGATCAAATTTCTGAAAGGCTTAATTCCTTTTTCTAAAATTAACTTTATAAAAATACAATTTTTAAAATTTTAACATATTTGAATTCAAAGTCTCAATCCTTCCCATCACATTACATTTATCCTAACATAAAATAATATCAGGTAGTTTATAGTTGATTTTATAGCTCTTTACATTACTGATTTAAAAACCCAACATTATATTTCTTTCTTTTTCAGTCTTTTTATGCTCTCTCTAAAAAATTCCCAGCAAAAAATGTTTCCCTTGGTGTCTTAACAGTGTATTTTGCAAAACTAGTGAATACAACTGCTCATTTATTTTTCAGATCTGTCTGATGCAGAAAAGTTTCAAAGGGACAAATTACAGGCAGAATTCTAATTTAACTATTTGCAAAGTACTACTGTTTTGCCAAAACTGATTAAACTTCAAAGCATCCCTAAAACATCATACATAATTTATTTCAGAGGAAGAAAACAATAAAATCCAGGATGAGGGCTGAAACAATAATATTTTAAATAAGCCATAGTGACATGCAAAGTATTTCCTTGGAGATGAATGAATACAATTTTTATCAGTCCAACCATTTTTTAAAATTGATAAATCATGTAAGATTAGAGAGTAAATGATTACAAGAGCATTTCTTGTGAAATACTGAAAAAAGGAAATAATTCAGTATAATTGGCTCCCCTTTCTTTTTCTTTTTTTAAATTGAGCAATTAATTGTTTCTTAATCAGACATTCCAATCTCAGGTTTTTAATTGGTTTTTCACCAACATACCACCATGGGTTGATTAACTGTTTTCTAATCAAGGTTGCATAGTGTTCATGTATGTTCAATAATTCAGTGAACTGTCTGGGAGATGTAATGGGACCCAGGGTTCTGGTTGACATTCAGTGACTTAAAGTCCCAGAACATTTCATGAACAAATTGCACTCAAATTCCTTAATGAAGAGCCAGCAAGATTTCACAAATACACATATTACCACACTTTCTAGAGGAAAAGAAAATCTTGCATGTCGATGAGAAAAGAAAACCATTCATATTGTCCAGAAAAATCTATGTGAAATGTTGAAAAATAACTTAAAATAGAAATACTTATTAATGGATATCTTTTTCATAGTTGGTGCCTAATAACTGACAACACTGAAGTAAAATTCCTTAGCAGTGTCAGACTTTTAACACATGCTGTAAATGTTCATTAAAAAGTAATCTTCCTGATTAAAATAAAACAGGTTATTTCCATACAATTTTTCACTCAATTTGGAAAAATTAACACAAGAATACAAAGTGAGTATGAAATTGATCCATGCAATTGCACAGTTTCAGGGTGCTTGGCTCAATCTGCCGTATTCAAAAGACTTAATATAAACAAAAATATATAATTTGGAAAATTCTAGGTGCCTGGCAAAAGCAGGGCATGAGAGTGTGTTCTGAAAAATCACTTGGTTGCACTAACTCCTAAAGGCTGTTTATTGTCTATGCCTTTATTTAATTTGTGTAGCCTTATATTTTTAATGCATGTGTTTAATACTTTAACATATTATGTGTTAAATTATTTGCACATTTAAATAAATATCTATTTCTGAAATAAATATAGCTTTTCACAAGTAACTCCCTAAATACATTTTAAGGAAATGCCGAGGTACTTTTAATGTTTTATCCAAAAGAGATGTTTTTCAGAAAATTGACCTCAAAGTAAATTTCTTGAAAGTAATGCCCATTTTACTACTAAAAAAGGTATTAAATATCTAAGTTGTTCTCAGGCATTAACAAGCTAGGTTGTTCTCATAGAAGCAGAGAGTGGGATAGAGGTAACCAGAGGAGGAGGAAACTGGAGAGATCAGCCAACGTGTACAAAGTTATAGTTAGATAGGAGGAACAAATTTTGATGTTCTATTGCATAGCAGGATGAATATAGTTAACAATAATGTATTATATATTTCAAAATAGCTAGAAGGGAAGTTTTTGAATGCTCTCATCACAAAAAAATGATAAGTGTTTAAAGTGATGGATATACTAATCACCATGATTTGATCATTACACAATACATGTAAGATCACATGTACCCCATAAATATGTACAAATATTATGTATCAATCATAAAAAATGTGTGTGTTAACATTGCTTTATAATCTTTTAGTTAAAATACCATTTATTCATTTGTGGCAGAAAAATATGTATCCTACATCAGGTAGAGACTAGAGGTTGACCCCACATCAATTTGTCCCTTCTTTTTGAGCACGTGGGTGAACTTTATATCCCAGCGTCCCTTCAAGTTAAATATATTTGTGTGACTATATTTTCCCCAATGGAGGGGGTTGGAAGTGATGTTTATCACTTCCAGAACTGGTCTTTAAGACAGTGGTACCCTGTACCTCCTGTACTCTCTTCCTTTCTTCCTGTTTGCAACCCATGTTGACGTAGCTTTGGCTATGCAGATGATGACAATTCCTTGAATGATGCCACAACACAGTGGAAGGAGATTTCATTCCTGAATGCCTTAATACAGCAGAGTCACCCAAAGTACCTGGTGCTGACTTCAGATTGTAACTCGAGAGGGGCATATAGTCTTATTTAGGCAAATGAATTAGTGTTGAGGCTCCTTGTTAAAGTAGCCCAACTTCACCCTAGATAATATAACCAATGAAAAAGATATGTCCAGCCTGTAATATTCCTGTAATATAAGGGACTCTCATAGGCAGGCTGTGTTGTGCCTCCTAGATACAAACTCTTAAAACATTATGTCTATCTTTGAAACATCAGCCGTAAGATAATCCAAATGTTCTTTATAGAATTTTGCATTTCTAAATTGAAAAATCTAAGTTTAGTAAATTTTTGTGAAAGCAAAGCAAAGCAAAACTAAACCCTCACAGGCTCTTTAGAAGACTCCATGAAAGGAAAGGGGTTCAGGCTTTGGGAAAAGTGGGTTGCTGCTAGGAAGACAGAGATTTTCTTAGGCTTTAGAATAAGGAGAAACTGTTGTGAAGTAAAGAGTCAGCTCAGCAGACTTGATTTTCAAACCCTGCATATTCCCAAGAAGAACTTAATTTCATGACTAGCCCTTTCCCTGTTCTTGGGAACAGAGCTCTTGGAAGTGAGACCTTGAACCAAACTATACCAGTTTGTCTAGGTAATTTATGCATGATAGGATTTATGGTGGACAGTTGCTTTCCTTCTGGGATCTGTAGTTCCAGTGACTAACGTCAGTCATGTAGGTATTATGTACGTAGGCTCACATGAGCTTCCTTGACAGGCAATACTTTTCACCTGTTGTCCCAACTTGAAGTGTAACTACCAAAAGAGGACTTTTGGAAACTTACACCTGATTTCCTTCAGACTAGACCCTAAGTGTCTTTTTCCTATGCTGATAGTATTTTGTATACTCTTGCTGGAAAAAAAAAAAAAAAAAAAAAAAAAAACAGAACAAAACAAAAAAACTCCACTATGACTGCAGTAATTTCTGAGTTTTGTGTGTCGTTTTAGTAAGTCATCAAGTCTGGGTGTGGTCTGACACAGCTATTCTCCTGAGAATTTATTTTGACGTAGTGAATTAGGATACTGATTCAATTTCCTTTTTTGAATTGATTACTAGAAGGCTAAGTTCTAAACGTATAGTCTACTTTCAACAGTAATTCCAGATGGTCTTTTTATTGGCTTATACTATTCTCAGAGCACTGGAGTATGCAAGAAATTAGTGCTTTGTAGTCCTTAGAAGCAAGAAGTTACACTGGTGTAGATGAAACAAGCTTCTAAAACATAAACAAACAAACAGAAACCGTGCCTCAGTAGCTCCTAAGCAACTATAAGGAATTGGAATAGCTAGTGGGTAATCAATCCAAATGGCAGGTGTATGTTGACAACTGCTCTGTAACTCCAGTCGACTTAGCTCCAAGCAAGCACAGCCCAACAAATTAGAGACCATGTCGAAGTAAACTCATATTAAAGTTACTATTTAGTTGATGAATTATACTTTTGAATGCCACAGAGAGCCTAGGAATTATCCTCTCTACTGCATCCATAAAGATATTTATGTATGCATGTATACTTTTAAACAAATAATAATTTAGGTAATTATAATTAATAAAGTAAAAGAGATGCAAGCCAACAATTATTTTCAAGGCACTGTGCTCTGGGGAAAATATACAACTTTTGACATCATAAAATGGAACTGAGATATGCACAAAAATAATCTATGACACAGGTTTTAGTATAAAATAAGTAGTAACAAAAAAGCAAAATATTAAGTGTATTTTTAATATATAAAGCTTAAATTATGGAAAATGTTATAGAAGAAGTTTCATTGAGTCCACTTCTTTTACTCTAGTCCACAGATTTCTATTTCTCCCCCACAAATTCAGTCTCTAAATTTAGCAAAATCCTCTTTTGTCTGTATATACAGCATATTAATACATTTATACATAAAATATAAAATATTTTATTGTGCTGAAATTTTCAAAAAATTATTTATTAAAAACACACTGAAAATATTATTATGTTCTAAGAACTATGCAATGCCTGTGAAAGCTAAAACTGAGCAAAATTTACTTCTTGTCCTCAGATGTTTGCGGTTAGGAGGTACAAATGACTATTGCAATGAATTATGCTTAGTGTAGGAAATGAAGGAAGGAGACAAATTAAATTCAACACATATTGGAAATGCTATAGGCTAAAAGAAGGCAAGTTAAAAAATGTTATGGAGTCAATAACTTAACTGAATTACTGGTTTCTGAGAAAGGCATTTCATTCGAGTAGTTAGGCTAGAACTCATACTGCAAGAGATTAAAGTGGAAGGATGTGAGGATGAAACCAGTATAAATTATACTTCAAGAAATTTTCTGACAAAGAGGTAAAGTCATGAAATAGTTGCTTGTAGGGGAGTTCAGGGTCAAGGAAAGGCTATTTTCATGTTTGGGTAAATTCGAGGATAATTATAGACAGAGAATGAGCTTTAATCTTGAGCAAAATATTAAACATTAAAGAAATGTGTGAACACTTCCTGTACTGGAAGAATGGTGCTAGATATACTCTAAATAATATTTTCTTTAAAAACTACTACAAATAAGGAATAAATTGTAAGTAAGAAATCATTTTAAAATAAATTTTTGGGCTGGTAAGAAAGTAAACAAACAAACAAACAAAAACAACAACAAAATAAAACAAACAAACAAAAAAGCCAAAACCAAACAAAAGCAAAAACAATAACAAACCAATAAAAAACTCAAAAGTCAAAATAAGATTAAAGCACATACAAGATGATGGAACATGTTCAAATATATCAGTACTTCCCGAAAGTATAAATGGACTATACCGAAGGTTGTATTGTTGGGGGTGGGGGAGGGTGGGGAAATGCAAATCCATGTATAGGAAATCTACAAAGACACTTGAAAAATGTATGGATTTGAAAGGTTGACAGTAACAAGATAGAAAATTCACATAAATATTCAATTGAAAAAAAAAGTAAAAACCCTGATAGCAATAGTACTAGCAGGCAATGTCTGGTTCTCCTGCTGTGTGAATTTGGCACCTTACCTTCCAATTCTCCAAGTCAGAACTCTGGACATCACTTTCTTCCTACTTCTTCTACTCTACATCCAGTAAGTTATCAAGTCCTAATTTTAAGTGTCTCTTAAATATTTCTTTTTTTTGTTTTTTGTTTTTTTTATCTCTCTCTTTTTTTTTTTTTTTTTTTTGTCTTTTTCGTGACCGGCACTTAGCCAGTGAGTGCAGCGGCCATTCCCATATAGGATCCGAACCCGCGGCGGGAGCGTCGCCGCGCTCCCAGCGCTGCACTCTCCCGGGTGCGCCACGGGCTCGGCCCTCTTAAATATTTCTTGACTTGGCCTTCTTCTCTTAATCAATAAAATTTCTGCATTAGCTAAGGCCCTTTGCATAGATAACTGCTTCTACTTCCTAACTGGTCCCAGGCTGTCAGAGTTATGTCCTTCAATCCCTTAACAACAATGAAGCCAGGGTAGTCCTTAAGTGATTACCTTGTATAACACCCCCCCTGCCCCTCACACAATTACCGATAGTTCCACTTTGCTAGCAGGTTAAATCTAAACTCTAAACTCGCTAACATGGCTTCATTATCAGCCCCTTTGTATCCTACACCCTGCTGATCTCTGCAGACTCATCCTCTGGTATATCCTGCACCACATCTATGCTTTGAAGTACCTTCAGCTCCCCAAACACATCATGCTGTCTTTGAAATTAAGACCTTTGTCAGGTTCTTTCTTCTGTCTCAAACAGATTTTCCCTTCCCCCTCTTCCATCTTCAACCAACTTTTCCCATCTCTCTATAAGCACTATTACTCTATTTTCTCTGGATAATACCTGCCTAGTCTTCATATTTTATCATAGGCATCCCTTCCACCTGAAGCTTTTTCTTATCCCCTAACTATAGTTCATACGCTTACCTTACAGTGGCACTTAGTGCATAGTATTATAATCATCTGTCTATAAGTCTGTATTTCCCACTATACTGTAAGCAATAAGGTCAAGCCACATGTCTGTCATATTGAATATTTAACCTCTGGGTCTTACACAATGCTAAATAATTACTTGTATTTGTCAAGCAATTTACAATAAAAACATTATTTGTCTTCTAAAGACCAATATGAGAAAATCTTTGGGATGATAATAGTAATTAGGTTTATTACTAAATAGTACCAAATAGATCCAGTGTCACAATTCTGGATTAGTCTACACTTGGGGTTAAATATTGGCTTAAAGGTTTTCCTGGTATTGAGCAATAGGTAGAAAGGAAACAAATCCTAAATTGTTTCCCCTTAACAGAACAATTTGTTAGGTGTTAACTTATTTTGAGATGTTATCAAAAGTTTAAGTCTTTAATCTTCTTACATGGGACGTTAGTCAAAAACTAAACTCTTATTTTTTATTGTTTCATCATTATATAACATAAATAAAAAGGATTAAGTAACAGAGGATCGAAACTATAAAAATCCTCATAATCCAGAAATTTAAATCCCCAGGAAAAACAAGTTGGAAAGCTTTTAAGGAAATGAAAGCCACAAATACGAATATCAGAGTCAGACGACATTTAAAAAATTTGACATCACATTTCAAACACATGAGAAATTGGAGAGAAGAAATTAAAAATTAAAACAACACAATACATTCTGCTATAATCTGACCTCCCTAGCAACAATTTACATCCATATGCATTTTATATTCCATAGCTTGACTGTGAAATTTAATTAAAAACAATTATAAACACAGCTCCTTGAGGCTACTGAGGATTTCACAGTTTGAATCTTTATTTTTGAAACATTTTATTCTCATAAAAAATGCATGCATCACTAATGTTTATGTCATCAGAGTTTGGTTTGAGAAAAAATGATTACTTATGTAGTTCAAATACATAGAGATGAACTAAATTTAAATGGAACGATCTAGGCATCTTGGCATGGGATTTGGTCAATATACCAAATGAATAAACTGAAAATTTTCCCTGTGGTTCCAAATTAGCATTGATGTCCATTCATTTCAGATGAAACTCCAAAGAAAATGCAAGAATAGAACTATCTTCAGCGCTAGTGGAGAGTAATTGTGCAAGAAGATAATGGAATGAATGAAAAATAAAATAAATCAATAAATAAAAAGGCTAAATGCCATAGTGAAAAGTATTTTAGAGCCAGAGAAGGTCTAATATAAAGACAGACCCACTTATCCTATTCAGTTTTTGCTCCTATTCTTTGTTTTCTTGTGACCCCAAAGTAATCCTACATGCAAAAATGCCGATGAATAAAATGGACACCTACAGTGAAAATGTGATCTAGTTTGTTTCCACAGCATTATTTGGAAAAAATGCAGTGTTTTGCTTCACTTTGACAGTATCTTAGATTTTCTGTGAAGAAAGGAAAAAGCCTGACTGATTCCTCTGCTCACCACCCAGAAGCACTCAGTGATATCTGTGGAAATGTAATTGACTTGTTTTATTTTTCTTTTATTTGATAAACTCAACACTTTAGCCAGAAGGATGTCAGATTTAAATGCAGCTTTACAGTCTCTTCTAAGGATGCAGTTAGTCAAATATCATGTAGATAAAATATCTGTCTGGCTCCTGAATGTCTTCAGAACATGGAGTAAGTGCCCTGGTTACAACGTGTTGCTTCTCCAAATGAGCATTAGGAATATTTCCTTCTGTCTCCCTCCATGTCGAAAGCCTTTTTTTTTTTTTTTCCTCCTGGCATTATATACTGAAGTCCAGGAGATGAGGATAGGGAAGGTCGTGATATGTGATACGCTTTTGGAACATAAGGGTAGTAAAAATATATGCTAATTTTCTAAAACTATTGAAAACAATAAGACCAAACACTCCCTGTTAAACCATTGTAAGCAAGAAGCTAACAAGGTGTTTGTGATTCATTAAATTAAAAAAATAAAAATAAAAATAGTGTTCTGAGTTCCCAGAATATTTTGCATCACTATGGACAGGGAGACATTAAAAACAAACCAAGAACAGCTGAAGCACTTGTCTCTTTGTATTGTGATCTTCACAGCTGTAGATCATGCCAAATAAAGTCTACAAGGCTATGTACCGTCCAAGTAATATTTAAATTATTAATTTCCTTTAATGTTGTCACAAAACACATATACACGGGATTCATAAGGAAGAAGTCTGTTTTTAGAATTAAATTATGCCTCACTATTATGACTTTAGAGTTATACTGAATTTATGCTGCTACCAAACCTTGAATAAAAGTGAATTTAGGAGACTGTCTTCACTTTAGATTTTTTATATTTAGTTGGTGCAGATCATGTGTCATCCTGAACATTCAAAAACAGTATTTTATTTCTGTTTATGTCACTCTTTAATTTTGTGTTGATCTCTGATTTTAGAGTTTATCTCTTAGCAACATTTCAGTGCTTTCATAAGTAAGTGATATCATTTGAGAAATTAACATGGATGTTAGTGGGAAGACCAGTGGCCTGAGTTTTAGTCAAGGGACTGCTGCCAGTTATAGGTGTGGCCTTGGTTTATCATTTAAGTTTTCTGAGTGCACCTTTCTCATCTGAAAAATTAAGAGGTTAATTAGATTATGTGATTCAAGGTTCTCAAAACATATCTATTTGAATTAATGAATGTACGTGTCCACTTAGAAACAAGTATGAAATATTTGTGTGAGAACAGCAGATAAGAGCAGTGACAGATAAATTAACTAGTTGAAACGTACTAAAAAAAGCAACAATAAAAGTATTTTTTGCCATCATCACCTTTGATTTTATGACTACTTTGATAGATCCCAGGGGCAGGATTCCATTTCACAGTAAGTGAAAATCAGACTCACTAAAGATGTATGACTTTCTCAAAATTACCAAAAGATTATTCCATAAAGCAGAGTGAAGGCTATCTTCTGATTTCCAGACAAGGTCTGTGCACATTAGGTAGGTGACTATTACTAAAACCATTGTTTATGACAATTATAAAACATCAATTATAAGCTAATGTATTTGTGCATAAATTCTAGATAGAATGATTTGAATGAACATTGACAGAACACTGGCTGATTTTATTGATGTCTGCACTGGCCTAGAGAGTCTAGGTGTTTGGTTTGCTTTGTTCTTAGATATCCACTTAAAACTTTGTAAAAGGTAGCATAAAGCTTTGTATGGTTAATTCTGAAGTTTTCCTATGGCAATTTTTTAAAAATAAAAAACAGCTAATATATGAATTTAATAATGTGCAAAAAATGTGGTTGAACAGCTGGATCTCTGCCTCCTCGAATCTAAGTAATGATGTGGAAAACTGAGATTTTTTTTTTTTTTTTAATTTGTGTCATATGTTTTTGCTCCAGATCTTATACCCACCGCACTGGACCATATGTTTTCACCCAGAAATACGTACTTGGCTAAATTACAATATTTGTACACATTGAAATCTCATTCAACTTACGTACAAACACAAACAATGATATCTGCTGGATTAAAAATAAACAATGATTATTACACGTGTTTTGCTATTAATAGCGCCTTGGGTTTGATTTAATACTCAATTTAAGGTGGGAGATATGGGGATATCTCATTTCAAGTATTTTTTTTTTTTTTTTTTGAAACAGGACAGAGTGCTCTGGGTGAGTTTGAAGGAGGACTTTTCCAAACATAGGGAGCAGCCCGAAAGACGCTTCATTACTGGTTGCAGAAAAATTGGATGCTGTCAATGATCACAGGTTAGCAGAGATATAAAAGAGGAAATGTTATTGCAATAGAATCACAGCCCTCAGAACTGCAAGTGAACTGTTTTAGAATGCTTTGCAATGGGAGGTAGCTGGGATGGGCTTGGCATACATCTTTGTGAAAGTAAACAGAGAAATACTCAAGGAAGTGGGGAATGGGGTGTCTTACCATTCTTTAAAGAATTTTACTTAGATCTCTGTCTTCAGTAAGGCACTGCACATTCACTCTCATCTGTGTCTGGCATTCCTATGTTCAGAACTTTAGTCCAATATTTCCAGAGAGTCATCTCCTGGTCCTTTGCTGAGCTGGGGCAGATACTTTCCTGCCTGCACACAGAAGGGAAGTAAAGCCTGGTATCTAGTAGCTACTTAAGAAAGACTTTCAATTGAGCCCCTTGTTTTTAACTCACACTCCTGACATTTAAGGAACTAATTCTCCAATTTCTTAGCTTTCCTGGGGTTTAGCAGTGAGTCAGTTTGCATCTTTCTAGCATCCTGAAGGTAGCATTAAATTTGAGCTTGTCTGATCTACTGAATCAGTTACTACTACTCCATTTGTTGTCAGATTGTAAAATTTTGTTGACATCAGTTTTGAGGTGTTGTTTCCTTCCTACACTCTTTGTCCTTGTAGTTTATACCTTTTTTAAAAATAATCTATTACATACATTTTAGTGGTGTTTGGGGAGGGTGTGGAGATAAATGTATTTAAGTCAAAGTTCTCCCCACTCTCTCTTAAATCCTCTCCAATCAGATTTTCATCTCCACAAATCCACTGAAATACCTTTGTCAAGGTTACATCTTACTTGCTTTTTCAGGGCAGCTGATATGGTTGATTGCCTCCTTCTTGAAATACTTTCTTTCCTTGACTTTTTAGACATTTTTCCAGGTGTTTTTCATCTGATTATTTAAGTCTCAGTATCCTTTACCGTGTCTTCTATTCAAGAAAGTCAAGGTAGTTATGGGTTCAATCCTAGGACTTCTTCTCTCTTCATTCTAAACTTATTTCATGATGGTTGATATTATCTAGTCCTTTAATGTCAAATGTCATTTCTATGCTGATGATTCCCATACTTAGTCTTCCAGCCCCACCTCTATCCTGAGCTTTTGATTGTTTATCTATTTGCCTACTCAACATGGTCACCTGGATGCCTAATAGACATTCAAATTGTACGTTTCCAAAAAAGAACTCGTGATCCCCCAATACTTCAACCACCAATCATCCTTACACTACATCATCATTCACTCAACATTTACAAATTCATTTCATAAGTAGTCACCTTCTCCCCCACTTTCATGTTTATCCCAGATGCAAACATATTTCCACCATGGAACCTGCCACTGTCATGCATGCATGCAAATGTGTTCATCTTTTCTTCTAATTTCCCCTCTTTTCTCTCTACAGTCAGTTCTCGACAGACAGAGATGATTTTAAAACTTAAATCAGTCCATGCTCAGATCACTACAGCAGGCCGAATCTCCCTGATCTGGTTTCTCTTGATGTCTCAAGTTTATTCCCAGTCTCTCAACCTCACTCTCTCCACTTTAGTCACACTGGCCATCTTGCTTTCCCTCCACCAAGCCACATTAGCTCCAATATTGTGACCTTTGCAATCACTGCCATCTCTGACCAGAAGGCACTCCCTGCAGATTTTCACCCAGTTCACTTGTTTATAACCTGCAGATATCTGCTCGCAAGTGGTACCTCTTAAAAGAGCTCTTCTATGACCAACCTACTTCCGTTCCAGTTGCTCTCTACTCCCTTCATTTTTCTTCATGTGACTTATCATCTCTTGTCATTTAACATAGTTACTTGTTTATTCTATTTTTTTTCTCTTTCTGGAATATAAGCTCCATGAAGACTAAAAAAAAAAAAAAATTATTGTTTACCACTCCATCCCCAGTACTTCAGAATACATGATGTATAAACATTTATTAAATTTTAAAAAGAGAAGAGAGAAGAGAAAGTGGAAGAAAAGAAAGCAGTCAGACATGTATGCCCCAATCAATTCTCTGTAACCTTAAGCTAGGGGAAGATGTGATTGTGTGAAATATCAATGAAGGTTACATGTGTTCACAGTGGGGACAACGGTGGGTGTGGTCTCCACATACTTGGTGCACTGTTCCACGAATTTACATAGAGGAAAACTCCACTGAGGTTTTTCTTTCTTAGCCTGTCATCAGTCCTTGCATGACACAGAAAAATCAGTAGGCCTAGCATAGTGTCAGCCACTTCAGGGCAGAGTGACCTTCAGCAGGAATTAAGGGTCAAGTACCAGGTCAACTGATTAGGTGCAGGACTTAGCAGATGCTCACATTCAGTGACAAAGAGAGTCCACTGGAGTTTGAACAAGTTTTTCCCTCTATCACTGCCTAAGTCAGAGAGAAAAACTTCACCAGGCAGAGAGTGCAACCACAAACCAGTAGGGGACAGAGCACCCAGGTAAAAAAAAAAAAAGGCATTGCTAGGGACGATCAGACACCAGCCATAATATTGATTTATGCATGTAAATTTTTTATTTTCCTAATCAGCATATAAGAGCTTATGAAGGAGACCTGAAGAATTATTTTAAAAATCATACATTTGTTTTTTCATCTTTTCAAGTTTTAGCCTGACTTGTCTTATGGAGTCCTGCTACATGATTCTACACGTGGTTTGACCTGTTCTGTTTTGATTCAGTACAAACATGTAGAAAGGACAGTGCCAGGGGCATATGCCTAGAAAGAGATTAACAGTGTAGCAGTGTCATTATGTAATAAAAGTACCCACTGCACAATAGCAACAAGTTCATGGCCATCTGGATGGGGAGAACTATCTGAGGCAGGTTTCGACAGACAGAAAGTGCTCAATAAATAAGCTCAGAGAGGAAGCAAAATGGCGGGTAGGCAGGGCAGGTGCCTCAATTGTCTATTTCAGAGAGCAATGCATACAGTGTTGAGTCTGCAATAAGAACATGGATTGAGACCCTCACCATGAAACCTGAATTGGTGGAGAAGCCCTAGGTCTACATATTTTGTGAACAGAAAGAAAAGAGGAACTGAATTCAGGAGGAATGTTCGGATGAATTGGCGAGTGTCATGTCTTGTCTGCAGCTCTGATAGCATATTAGACACCATAAGATAGGCAAAGGGAGGAAGCCAAGGAAGAGAGGAATGAATCCTCTTGAAGGTGTGTTCTGAAAAGCTGACTTTGGGAAAAGCAGTCTCCTGTGTGCAGTTTTTCGACTCTCACAAGCCTGGGTCTTGGGTCCGGAACACTTCTTTACCAAGAGATAAATATCATCCTCACAGCCTGTGCTGGGCTTGTCACCTGGTATAGGAATATCTTTTCCTGTTGCAGACACAGTGTGTACTCCTTTATTCTGCTTAAGTGCATGCCTCAAAGGCCCTCATGAATGCCCCCAGCTTTCAGTATTTCGGGGGAGAGTGGAGGTCCTTCCATTGCTGCAGGAAGTGGGCTGCATGCAGTTACATCATCTGGGCTGGCTTGGAGTAGAGCCCCTGGGAATGGCAGACTGGTTCACTGCAAGAGGCTGGATCTTGTGTACTCTCTCTCTGCTCTTGCTGTAAATTAAAGCTGCATCACTTGAGTCTAGTGTGTGGGTATGTTATCTGTGTCCCCAGGTGAGACTTATCAGCCTTCTAACCTTGGCCGTACCACTTGGTCACCCAGTGAAGAATGGAACAATGATTTTGGTTCTTAGCACATGTACATCCTGGGATACCAGTGCTCATCATTTTTATTGACTTGACAAGTAGAATCATCATACTTCACACACATGGAATAATGATGGATGTGGTATTTCTCTGGCACGCAAAATTCTAATTCCCAACTCTGTGTGAACCGCTCTCTACTTTAACTAATTTCATACATGTGGAAGAACTTTGCTGGGTTTCCACAGAAATAATTACCTTGTTATACAGTTATTTGTTGTAAGAATAAAATTGGTTATGGGATTTGACAAGCGACTTTTAGAAAATTAACTATTATTTGGATTGGAAAATAACAGTTGCCATAATAGCAAAATCTCATGAATTATTTCTCTACTCACTAACAATTTCATGATGTTTAAGAAGAAAAAAAAGATTTTTCATGCTTTTAAAATGAAAGGAACCAAGATCTGATCTAAAACGTAGGGCAGAATGGGAAAGGAATGGCATCTGATTTTGTAGAATAATGCTGAAAAAAACTGGACCTTTGTAAATTACAGAATATTGTTTCTGGCCTCAGGGATGAAAAACAGCGAGAGAAAATTGAAGCGCTATGTGTGAGTGCGTGACGCTTCCTGTGGCACTTAACTAATGACTCTCAAGATTTCAACTAAATATTTTCATTTGAAAGGGCAGAAGAAAAGGAATATTCTCTCTGCCTCTTCTACAGAAGAGGTCTTGGTGTAGATGGCAGAGGCAAATCTTTCTAGTGCTACTCAAGGCTGCAAACAGCATCATTAGAGCTAACTAGGACCTACAACAAGTGCATTTGGTAACCAGATTCAAGGAAAGTTTATTCAACTAACTTGAAGAATAGTTCCTCTGGGACAGATACAAAGAAACTTGCACTTTTTGTCTCCCCATGAGATATAATCCTGGAAAATTCCCCCGACCTTTCACCTTTAGCTCAAGCTTCTCATTACTTGCTCATTTTCTCCCAATGTTAGTGAGAGAGAATTTCCATCTCACCTCGCTTAATGTGAGACTTCCGCATAGAAAGATAATAATTAGAAACCTGAGCAACAGCTGCCTTGGAGGTAAAAATCCTTCCTTGTGGCTCAGGATGCCAACTGTATGGAACCAATACCTCCATCAGGGTCCAGGACGATTTTGAGGTAATTATAAACTGGATGATTTATACCAAGCAATTCCAACTGGTGTACTGTCCCTAATCACAGTGAACACGCCAACACCACTGAGGAGGGTAGACACGTGGCTACACAGAGCCATGTGGAGAGAGCATGACTTGTTCCAGAGCAAATGCCCAGGCAGTTGGGCATTTAAGAGGATCAGAATTACTGGCTGGAATGATGATGGAAAGACCTGATATATATCTTTATTATTCTTTATTTTAGCCAATCATAGGCTCAATAATTTTGAAACAAATTTTTTATTAAGAATAGAAATCTTAAATATTTTCCCCCAGGTATACCATCTATAATATACAGTAAGATTTTTTCTTTTTCTTTTTAATTTTGTTTAAACAAAATACTGCTTATTAAGCAATGTGGTGATACAATGAAAGCCACTCTCAATTTGGAGACAGAAGAGAAAGGTTCAAATCCTGGCTTGATATTTATCTGTAAACCTTGAGAGAACCACAAAATTCCATGAATCCTCATTTCACATTAAAATAAAATAATATTAATTCCCATGTACCTCCAAAACTTTATAAGCATGAATTAAAATATCATATGCATTATCATTTATAATTTCATAAATGTACAAATGTATTTATTAATTTTCTTTAGATATCAGTTCTTCTAGCATGTTAATTCAGATTATTGAAGGAAAACATAGGAAACAATATAATTCTTTTTCCTTCTATTTTCTAAATCAAGATATAAAATTCAGTGTTTTATTTAAAAGTAGAATAACAGTCATCTTCTCAAATCATATACATTTCTTGATTCTCAGGTATCAGAAGATGTTTTTGATTAGTGGCTCAAGAATAAAAGAGTGGGAAAGAGTTCAAGAAGTTAACTGCTTTCGTGTGTGTGTGTGTGTGTGTGTGTGTGTGTGTGTGTGTGTGTGTGTGTGTGTGTGTGTGTGTGTGTGTGTCAGGAGTACCACTATGTCTTCAAGGACTAGCATAGAAATGCTGAGAGCTCTGGGGGCCTCTGTAAGCCCCAGGAGTCCTACCTGCCTTGCTGATAGGGAGTGGTCCTGCTTGACTTCTGTTGCCCTCATTTCTGGTTCATCTCTAGCTCTCTGCCCAGGGCATTCTGAGAACTTGTGTCTCTCCTGCTATAAGAACTGCAGGGAGAGGCCAGATCTGTGTTACATTCATGGCTGTCTATTTGGCACATTCCCTAGTATCAACATGCATTGGCCGCCTATAAATGTGGAGCTTAACTGAGTAAAACTGCACTCACTGGCTGTTTTTCTCAGTTTTCTTTGCTGGCGCCTCTTCCTCTACTTACTTGTCCAATTCATCCTGAGCACTGACTCCAAAGTAGCTGCTTAAAATGCAAAAATTCATCATGACAGCCCATGGCTATAAATCCAATTTCACATCCTAGGCTTCTAGGCTTCTCCCGATCTGTCTGCAGCCTATTTCTCTGGGCATATTTCTTACACTCTTATTCTTAAATGCCATACTCCTTGATTATACTGAGATTACTACAGTTCCAAGAATACTGCACGGTCTTTCACTTCTCTGGATATTTGTACATGGTATGCCTGATGCATAAATATCTTTCACCTTTATCTATCTGTGAAAAATTAGTTCTTCATTTCAGACTTTTCTCAGGCATCACCCTGCAATTTCTTTAACTGTAATATTTCCATGGCACGTACTGGGAAATATTTGGCAAGCACGCCACTGCTCTCTCCCACTACGCTCTCCTCCCAAGTTGAAGGCAGATATTGCTAATCCCTCACAGCACAACTCACAGAATCCATATTCAGAATACATCTTAACATTCTGAATACACCCATTACTAATTTATCAGCATTAGCATATAAAGTACACTATGTAAATCTGGCCAGGTTTCAGAAGATGAAAGAAAATAAAGACCAGCACCATTCTTCTACTTTCCTGTCTGGTAACCTCAGACTGAATGTGTCTTCGGACCAAAGGTCTAAGCTCCTCTCAAGACAGGTTTTTCCTTACTATTGTCATATTCTGGGCTCCAGAATGCCCTCTACTAGTCTGTTCAGGCCTAGGGACAGTGATGGCTCTGTTGTCACTGTAATAGGGTACTGCCCTAACCCCTGTGCTCTCCCTATGCACTATCTTTACCTTTGTACATAGGCCTTTTATTCAATCTTCTAAAATTATCCTTATTTGTGTGTGACCTCTGCTTCCTGCTGGTAAACTGACTGGTACAGGCATTATGGAGTTTCCACCCTTAATATCAAGATAATTTTTATAATCAAATAGGAGTTCTCCCTAGGATGCAAGGATTGTTCAACATCCTTGAAGAACAAAAACCATATGATTATTTCAACAGAAGCAGAAAAGTCATATGACAAAATTCAACATCCTTTTATGATAAAAATCCCAACAAATTAGAAATAGAAGGAATGCACCTAGACACAATAAAAGCCACTTTTGACAAACCCATTGCTCACATTATACTCAATGGAAAAAGGTAAAGTCTTTTTCTCTAAGATCAAGAATAAGACAAAAATGTCCACTCTCACTACATCTATTCAACATAATACTGGAAGACCTAGCCAGAGCAATTAGGTAAGAGAAAGAAATAAAAGGCATCCAAATCAGAAAGGAAGAAATTAAATTGTCTATTTGCAGATGACATGACCTTATATATAGAAAACCCTAAAGACGACACCAAAACCCTAATAACTGACTATAAGAACTAATTACTGTAAGAATAAAAAACTGTAAGATTCAATGCAATATCTGTCAAAATTTCAATGGCATTTTTCTCAAAAATAGAAAAAACAATCCTTAAATTCTATAGAACCACAAAAGACCCTGAATAGCCAAAGCAATCTTGAGCACAATGAACACAGCTGAGGCATCACATTACAGATTTCAAAATCTACTAGGAGCCCATAATAGTAAAAAAAAAAAAAAAATGTTACTGGCATAAACACAGATATATAGATCAATGGGACAGAAAGAGCCCAAAATAAATTCACTCATTTATGATCAATTGATATTTGACAAAGGTACCCAGAACAAACAATGAAGAAAGGACAATCTCTTCAGTAAACAGTGTTGGAAATCTGGATAGCCATATGCAAAAAAATGAAATTAAACCCTCTTCTCACACCACATACATACAAAGAGATTAACTGAAAATGGATTAAAGATTTAAGCATATACTTGAAAGTGTAAAACTACTAGAAGAAAACACAGGGGAAAACTTCATGACCTTGGTCTGGGCAATGGTTTTTCAGAAACGACTCCAAAAGCACAGGCAACAAAAGGAAAAACAGAAAAATAGGATTACATCAAACTAGAAAGCTTCTGCATCAAGGAAATAATCAACAGTGTGAAGATACAATCTACAGAATGGCAGAAAATATTTGCAACCCATACATCGAAAAAGAGGTTAATATTCACAATGTGTCAGGAACTCCAACCACCAATGACATGAAAACAACCTGATTACAAAATGAGTAAACACTCTGAATAGACACTTATAAAAGAAAACATGCAATTAACCAACAGGTGTGTGTATATGTTGTGTGTGTATATATATATATGTATGTATATGTATATATGTGTGTGTGTATAGAATGTTCATAGTCACTAATCATCAGGAAAATGCAAATTAAAACCATAATAGAGATATCACATCACACTGTAAAATGGTGATTAACAAAAAGATAAAGGATAGCAACTGTTGGCAAGAATATGGAGAAAAGGGAATCCTTGTAAACAGCTAGTGAAAAAGTAGATGGTACAGGCTTTACTGAAAACAGTATAAATACTCTTCAAAAAATTAAAAGTAGAATTACCATATGATCCAGCAATCCCATTACTTGGTATATAACAAAAGAAAATGAGATCAGTATATGGAAGAGATATCCACATTCCTGTGTTTATTGCAGCACTGTTCACATTAGCCAAGATATGGAATCAACTTGTGTACATCAACATATAAATTGATAAAGAAAATGTGGTATAAATATATAATGGAATACTATTCAGCCTTAAAAAGGAAGGAAATACTGTCATTTTGACAACATGGATGAACCTAGTGGACATCATAAGTGAAATAAGCCAGGCGCAAATACTGCATAATTTCACTATATGTAGAATGTAAAAAGCCAAACTCAACAGAAATAGGAGTAGAATGGTGGTTATCAGAGGCTGGAGGGTAGGGGGAATTGAGGAGATGTTACTCGAGACGCACAAAATTTTGGTTAGACAGGAGGAATAATTT
This sequence comes from Cynocephalus volans, assembly GCF_027409185.1. NCBI lineage: Eukaryota > Metazoa > Chordata > Mammalia > Dermoptera > Cynocephalidae > Cynocephalus > Cynocephalus volans. The sequence continues at coordinate 19,907,922 of NC_084466.1, forward strand.
CAATATATCTATTGTATGTCATGGTGACTACAATTAATAACAGTATATTGTATACTTGAAAATTGCTAAGACAGTAGATTTTAAGTGTTCTTGCCACAAAAAAAGTATGTGAAGTAATACATGTTAAATAGCTTTATTTAGCCTTTCTAAAATGTATACATTTATCAAGCATCACATTGTACACCACAAATACATACAAATTTACTTGTCAACTAAAAAAATATAATGTTGTTTTTTCTGTTCATATGTATATGTATGTGTGTATATATACACATATATTTTATATATGTGCCATGTTTATTGGTGTTTATACACCTATATTATGCATAATTTCATAATGTATGAAATACTATTTCTGCTGACACAAATGTGTGCAACTTAATGGACTGATTTGAGAGACTAGAAACCACAGTTTCTACAATGAATAATTATCTTTCAATCGTTGCAAAACATCAATATATTTTGGATTTATACTTAGCCTATAATTTTGCTTAAAATAGGTCATTCTATTCCTGAGATATATTATTTTCATGCTTTAATGTTTAGCTTGTCACCTTTCTTCAATTTCAGTTTCTTTGATTTGTCCCCAGCATTTTCCCCTTGAACATACTGTCCTTAACAAGGGTTGCATACAGTAGTTACATTTCCACTTTAAAATGTATAAAGTTATCCAAAGTGAGTAATGAAAGTGGCAAAGGTCTCCTCACCTCTATAAAAAAGTCCTGTCTTTCAAATACGGAGAAAGTTTTTGAAATGTGTACCTGCTTTATTATTAGAGAATATCCAATACTGTTATAAAAGAAAAATAAATAGGAGTGATGAAACTCATAAGAATATTGAACATAGATAGTAAGAAAGCTAGTAGCTTATGAGGGAGAAAGACAAACCACATAGATGTAAGTATAGGTATGAATAAGCAAGTAGCTTGTGACACTTGGGCAGAATTCAAAAGAGAGAAAGTAAAATTGTAATCTCTAAGATGTATTAAAGATAGAAAGAATAAATGGAATACATGGCAAAACAAATAAGAGGGTTCTTCTAGAAAAGACTAAATAGAAAGACAAAGGCATGAAATAAGATCTTCTCGGCTTGCAATTACATTATCTCTAAATTGGCTGTCCACTGGGAGCACATATTGTAATTTCATTCTGAGCCCACTTATGCTCTGCGTAGGAAGAGCAGATAAAACCCACACCTGTTTAACAGGTTAACTGGTGAACTCCTTAGGGGCCAGGAACACATGCCTGATTGTCTCAAATAGAGCAATTGTTTTTTTGTTGCCCCAGGCACATGTCTATTGGCTCCCTTTATTCAAATGGCCACTCTCATCTTCAAAACTACACTATCAGTGGAGAACAGTAATGAAGCAGAGAGAGAGAGACACAGGGCTAGAGACAGACAGAAAAGAGAAAAGAGAAGGGAAGACAAGACAAGAGATCATAAAAGCTACTAACTTAGAAATTAGAATTCAGGTGGCATGGCCCTTGTACCGTGCATTCTATCCTTCTCATCTCTTTCCTCTTGCTTCTTGCTATGTTTTTAAAATTGATTTAATACCTGTGTGATTGTAGAATTTTAATTTTGACTGTGAGCCTTTCTTTTCTATGACCTCTGGTACAACTTTCCTTGAAGTGCCCTGGGAAGCTACTATTGCATCAAGTTAATTCCCTACATGGCAGTTGTATTTACTATGAATAAAAGTTGCATGTCATTGGTTTTATTCAGAATTGCCAAAAGATTTTAGTACTTCCATGTAAATTCTCTGGCGTTATCAGTTATCTTGACCATGTGATATATTTCCAAGATGTCTGGATGCCACTTATTCATGTGATTATAAACCCATTCGTTGGACCCATATTCTCTTCTAGACCAAGTCCCTATACTGATGTCATCGGTGATGATTAATTTTAGTTGTCAACTTCACTGGGTTAAGAGATACCCAGATAGCTGGTAAAATATTATTTCTGGGTGTGTCATTGGGGTTAGCATTTGAATCAGTAGACTGAGTAATGAAGATCTGTCCTCATAATTGTGGGAGGGCATCATGCAGTTGGTTTAGGGCCTGGACAGAAAAAATGTTGGACACGAGGCAAATTTGCTCTCTTCTGGAGCTGGGACATCCATCTACTCCTGCGTTGAGACAACATAACTCCAGGTTCTAGGGCCTTTGGGCTCAGATTGAATTAAATGACAAGCGTCACTGGTTCTTGAGCTTGCAGACAGCATGTTATGGAACAGTGGCCTCTGTAATCATGTAAGCCAATTCCCATTTTAAATCCCCTGTTATGTAACTGTGTCTTTATCTATCTCATATATACCCAAGTATTTATATATACTTATCTTATAGGCATATACAGTGCATGTACTCATACATGTATATTTATATACATTCTATTGACTCTTTTTTTCTGGAGAGCCCTGACTAATACACCATTCTATTCAAATAAAGTAGTAGTTCTCAAATTTGGTCGCTCATTAGAATTACTTCAGGAGTTTGAAGGAATAAAGATGTTGGAGTTTCACCCCCAAAGAGTCTGAGATAATTGATCTGAGATGTAGCCTGTGCATCAAGATTTTAAAATCTCCCCAACTAATTCTAACATTAGCAAAGTCTGTAGTTTTCTTTTTCAGTTGTATCTTTGGCTGATTTTGGTATCAGGGTGATGCTGCCTTCATAGAATGAGATTGGGAAAATGGTCCCTGTTTTAAATTTTTTGAATAGTTTAAAGAGAATTGATATTAATTTTCCTTTAAATGTCCGGTAAAATTCATCAGCAAGGCCATTTGGTCCTGGGCTTTTCTCTTTTGGGAGACTCTTGAATACTGTTTCAATCTCATTGCTTGTTATTGGTCTGTTCAGGTTTTCTATTTCTTATTATTGCTTCAGTGTTGGTAATTTGTATGTGTCCAGAAATTTATCCACTCCCTCCAGGTTTTCGAATGATTCTTTGTATTTCTGTGGTATTGGTTGTAATGTCTCCGTTTTCTTTTCTGATTTGTGTTATTTTGATCTTCTCTCTTCTTCTTTTAGTAAGCCTAACTAATGGCTTATCTAGTTTGTTTATCTTCTCAAAAATCAACGTTTTGTTTATTGCTCTTTAGTATCATTTTTTAGGTCTGTATTTCATTTAGTTCTGCTCTAGCCTTAATTATTTCTTTCCATCTACTAATTTGGGAGTTGAATTTTTCTTCTTTTTCTAGTTCTTTGAGATGTAGCATTAGGTTGTTATTTGAAATAGTTCTATTCTTTTGATGTAAGTGTTTATTGTAGTAAACTTTTCTCTTCGTACTACTTTTGCAATATCCCACAGGTTTTGGTATGACATGATGTGTCTTTACTGTTGTTATTTTCAAGAAATTTTTTGATTTCCTGCTTAATTTCTTCTTGTATATATAGGTCATCCAGGATCGCGTTGTTTAATTTCCATGTATCTGTATAATTTCCTGAGTTTCACTTGTTATTGATTTCTAGTTTCAATCTATTGTGGTCTGAAAAGATACTTGAAATGATTTCAATTTTTAAAAATTTGTTGAGACGTGATTTGTGACCTAACACATTGTCTACCCTGGAGAACGTTCCATGTGTGGACGAGGAGAATGTATGTTCTGTAGTTGTTGGATGAAATGTTCTGTAGATGTCTCCCAGGTCCAGCTGGTTTAAAATGTAGTTTAAATCCTGTTTTTCTCTATTGATTTGTTATCTAGATGATCTGTCCAGTGCTGAGAGAGGGGTTTTCAGGTTCCCCACTATCATATTGGGGTCTATATATTTCTTTAGGTCTAATAGTGTTTGCCTTATATATCTGGGTCCTCCAGTGTTGGGTGTGTATATATACATATATACATATACATATACGTGTATATATGTATATATGATTATTCCGTCTTCTTGTTGGGTAGATCCTTTTATCCTTACATAATGGCCTTCTTTGTCTTTTTTTCTTGTTTTTGGTTTAAAGTATATTGTATCTGTTATAAGCAGAGCTACTCCTGCATGGTTTTGGTTTCTATCTGTATGTGTCTTTACTGTTGAGGTGAGTCTCTTTTAGACAGCATACAGTTTGGTCTAGCTTTTTAATCCAATCAATCAGCCTGTGTCATTTGAACAGGGAGTTTAATCCATTTACATCTAGGGTTGTTTTGGAAAGGTATTGTCTTACTCCTGACATTTTGTCAACTTTCATTTGGATGTGTTAAAAATCTTTTTTTTCTTTTCTTCCCCTTTTATGGTTGTCTTTGATGTTTATTGGTTTTCTGAGATAAGATTTAATTTCTTTTCTTTCTCATTTGCATTTTTGTCCTACCAGTGGGTTTTGTTCTTTCTTTTGTATTTGTGGTAGTGATTATCATTTTTCAGATTTCAGATGCAGGACTTTCTTATGGATTTCTTGCCGGGCTGAAATGTGGTGGGGAACTCCCACAGATTTTTATTTGTCTGGGAAATACACTATTTCTCCTTCATTTCTGAAGGATAGCTTTGTGGGGTAATCTTGCTGGGTATTCAAGGATATTCTTGACTGGCAATTTCTTTCTTTTAGAATCTTGAATATATCATCCCCTTTTCTTCTGGCCTGTAAAGTTTCAGTTGAGAAGTCTGCTGTTAGTCTGATGGGGGCTCCCTTATAGGTGACTTGATGCTTTTCTCTTGCCACTTTTAGAATTCCTTCTTTGTCTTTGAGCTTAGCCAGTTTGACAATAATGTGTCTTGGAGAATCTTTTTGGATTGAATCTGTTTGGGATCTTTGAGCACCCTGGATCTGCAGGTCCATGTCTCTTCACATTCCTGGGGAGTTTTCTGTTACTATTTCATTGAATAGGCTTTCCATGCCTTTTCATTTCTCCTCACCTTCTGGAAAACCCATGCATTGAATGGTTGTGCATTTAAGGTTGTCTGCTAGCTCTCTTACATTTTCTTCATTTAAAAAAATTCTTTCTTTCCTTTTTTTTTTTTTTTTTTTTTTTTTGTCCATATAGGTTATTTAGAAAAGGCTATCTTTAAGATCAGAAATTCTTTCATCTGCTTGTTCTAGCTTGCTGCTTAAGCTCTTGGTCATGTTTTTAATTTTGTTGAATGAATATTTCAGTTCCATAAATTCTGCTTATTCTTTTATAGGATATTGATACCTTTATAAATCTCCTTCTTCATATCCTGGATTTTTTTTCCAGTTTTCTTATGTTGTCTAGCTGAGTCTTCTCATATCTCATTGAGTTTCCATAAGATCGTTGCTCAGAACATTTTTTCAGTCATTTCAAAGGTTTCCTGTTCTAGAGAGTGTGGAATTTGAGAACTGTGGTATTATTTTGGTGGTGTTATTTCTATTATCTCTGCGTTGATGTCTGGTCATCTGGTCAAGCAGTTACTTCTTTTATTACTCTGGAATGGGATTTGAGGAGAGAGACTTCCTCTTGTTTTCCCAGTCTCTACTGGTGACCCTTCTTGTGTCAATGCAGTCAAGTGGCTCCTGGGCCACCTGCACATTGGCTGTGGCTGCTACTGTGGTGGATTAGACACTTTTGCAGCAGCCAGGGATGTGGTGGTGTCTGTGATGGGCCACCCATGTGGAAGTAGTATTTTCAGCCTGATTTTTGCCTTCAGCTGGGTGCAGGGTCCTGCTAATGGCTCCTGCTTAGGACCCTGTGTGTGCTTCTGCCTTCTGCTGGACAGTGGGGGTTCCCTACAGATCCTGTCTAGGACCCCACGTGTGCTCCTGCTTTCTGCCAGGCAGTGTGGGCTGCCCCTGGCTCCTGCTTAGGGCCCTGTTCATGATCCTGCCTTCTGCTAGGTGGTGGGGGCTGCCCACAGCTCCTCTATTTGGGGACAATTTTAAGGGTTCTGTGGCAGAAGAAGATTCTTAGGAGAGCAATTCCTTACTCATCAATTTCCTTCTTAGCTGGACCCCATTTTACTGATTTCATCCAGCATCTTGGGCTGAGAGAATACTAAGGACAAAAGACTCTTCTCTCTGGCTCTCCTATTCTGGAAACAAGGTTGTTTACTTTTAGCACTCCCTGGAGTTAACACATATATAAGAATTGCATGTCATTTTCCTGTTTCCCTTCTCTTCTCTTCATAAGCCCAACTTCACTGTCCACAAGAAAAAATAAGAATGCTTGTCCACGTCTGCTAAAGAGGGGACTAGGATTAAATTGGGGAACAGTGGTCAATTTTGTTATAAATAAATAAATTTATGGTTTAGTACAGCTTTACATTATTTGCAATTACCAGCATTTTCACTCCCCACCCCCCCCAAAAAAAACACAAACATACAAACACACACACACAAATTCTAATCTGTCCTTAATGGCTGCCAACTGAACATATTTGCAAAATCTTTTTTTAAAAGTCTAAACTAAGAACATAAGATGACATCACTTTGAGTGAAAAATGACTTAAGAAAGCTATTGTCTTTATTGCCAATGTTTTGGGTTTTCCTGTTCTTTGTTTTCTTTTTCTTATAGCCAGGGCTGACTCTTGCTTAATTCTTTTTTCTTTTTCTTATGCCATTTATTTTTTCTTCTGTCAAATTGCTCCCCCATACTTCTAAATGAATTTCATTCACTGCTTTTCACAATGAGATTTTATAGTTTGTAACTTACAAGATATTAATTAAATTAATAAAAGCAAAACTTTAAAACTCAAGAACTAAAAGAACTTTCACTACTTTCTAGCTTTATCTTTTTACCATCTGAAATATGAAGATTTGGTAGCAAAACAGGGTGACCTAATGTAAAACACATGGATTTTGGAGGCAGATTCCAAATTGTGGTTTGAATCTTGGTTTATTACTCTATGACCTTGAGGAAATTATTTATATATCTGCAAAACAAGCCTAATAATATCAAACTTTCAAAGTTGTTGACAGGAACGTATACATGTATACACACATATACATACATCTATATCTAAATCTATATATATATTTGTCTATCTATCTATATATATATAGTATTTGGAACATGTTAGTGCTCCAAAATGGTAGCTACTAATATCTTGCCAACTCCGGTCTGAAGCAAGATTGATGACCAAGGTAATCGGTTGGTGGAAGCACAGGTATTGCAAATTACTTTCTAGACATACCTTCACAGTTATTCTAATTAAAGGGCATCAAAATCTCACAAGAGAAGAATTCAAAAGAGAAATGTGGCAGGTAGAATGTGGATTTGAACTTAATGTACCCATATGACTCTGTCAATAACTGAAGATTAAAGGTAGGAGACCTCTTATAGCTTTTAATATTGCAAATTTAATGATACAGCCTATTATAATGGAAACTTGCTAGTTACAATCTTAATTTGTCTGACTGACACATTTTATTTTGAAGTTTACATCATTTCAACTTTTAAGTAAAGCATTTATTCTAGTGAAGGATACATAAAAGTTATGATATCATTCTTGACCTCATTGAGTATGTAATCTCAATAGGAAAACAGGATATATACAAGTAAAGAAATTTAGATACTGCTACAAGATGGTGTATGATAACAAGTTGATGGCTGACATAGATAAGTACAGATAAAGTCTTTGGAATAAGAGATCAATGTGGGTTGGAATTGTCTGAGAAGTTTCATTGGAAGTCGCATGACTTGTGCTGGCTTTAACATATTTTGAAGTTAAGGGGGAAAAGTATCTCCTGATAGTAAATGATTTGAACTATGGTTTCCTATCACATAGGGATTCATTAAATTATATTTTACTTGCTCTAATTTTGCTTAGAGTTGCAGGTTTATTCATTTTTAATGTCCAATTTTCAGGCTGTGACATCAAAGGGAGATACTTAAGAAATATTCTGTTGCTTTAGTGCTGAGCCCCTTGCTCTGGCAGGAGTGCCACACAGCTTCTCATTTGTAAAACTTTATGTATGTACAGGAAACTTATTGTGGCAAAGTATAAAAATTCTTTCAACCTAAGTTATCTTCACACTGAGAACTAAACTTTAAAATGTCTTAATGAAGAAAAGCCCATGTGACTGCCCAGTCTTTTCCTACGTGCTCTCTGCCTTCAAATGCCCTCTTTTCATTTACATATCTAATTCTTCACCAGCAGAAACAGATTACTGCATGATTTTTGCTGGAGGAAAGAAATAGTAGAAGATTTTTGTAAAGCATGCTCATGCCTCTAAAGATTTGAAGTTAAAAATTAATGTTATAAAGGGAGCTGATTTTATACTTTGATTGAAATTAAAATGAATATTGGATGTTGCTGAAGGGATCTTGTGAAACAATGCCTTTGGAAAAATTAGGAACTTAATCTATACACACATATACACACCTTTATGGAAGAAATGGCATGGGAACCATTGAGGCTCAGTAAGTAAGCTGTCAAACTCATCATTCTTGATTGGATTTCATTTTAAAGGCATTTAGTCTGACACCATTTAATCTGGGGAATGCATGCTCTGTATGCTACAAGACCAAAATTAAATCACTTTTCTTATAGTTGAATGCTTTCTCTTCAATCTAGCCCATATCTGGATATGGGAGCAAGACAGAAGATAGAATAGAGTTAAATATTAAATAACATTTAAAAATTTTCAATAAAGATTGAAAGTAGCTTCTGGCCCAATCAAAGGAAACAAAATGAGATAAATACAAAGCAATGCTGAGAATTGTATAGGGCTAGGGTTTATATGAGTGGTTCAGATATTCTGGAGGACTTCTGAAAGACAGGAAGTTAATTGGATTCTGTTTATATTAGTTTTCTAGGGCTGCCATAACAAATTACCACACACTTGGTGACTTAAAACAACTGAAATGTATTCTCTCACAGTTCTGGAGGCCAGATGTCCAAAATCAAGGTGTTGGCAGGACCTGTGTTCCCTCCACAGGCTCCAGGGGAGAATCCTTCCCGTACTTCTAGTTTCTGGCGACTATAGGTGTTCCTTGGTTTGTGGCTGTATAACTTCAATTTCTGAATCCACCAATTTCTTCAATTTTTGTGTAAATGGCATTCTTCCCTGTGAGTCTGTGCTTCAAATTGTCCCTTTCTCTTTCTTATAAGGATACTAGCCACTGAATTTAGGGACCTAATCTAGGATGGGCTTATCTTGAGATCCTTAACTTAATTACATCTGTGAAGACTGTCTTTCCAAAGAAGGTCACATTCACAGTCACCAGGGGTTAAGACTTGCACATATATACTTAGAGGCCACTAGTCAACATACTAAACTATTACAAGAATAAAACAGAACAGAGGAACGAGTTGTCCAAAATTTGCCAAAGAGGAAGCAGAAAAAATGGTGAAGATGGGAACTATTTTTCAGGGCAGTGCCTCAAGAGGTTCCAAGCTGTGAAGCAGTGAATAGAAGTGAAACAGAAATCAGGAAAATAAATGAAGTTCTGTGGATGAATAGCTACACCCCACTTTCCAACTCCCTTTCCTCTTCCCTCCTTTCTGCCCCATTCTGAGACAAAAACTGGCAGAGGCTTTCACTCCTAACCTTCCTTCCAGCTAAGACCAGAAAATAACACTGTCTAGTAATTAACATTTTTCCTGAGGAGGGTTAGTTTTTTTAGTTATTATGATTTTATCTGAGTTATTATGTATTTTAGGTAAATTGCACCTGTTCTCCTTTCGCCCACCTCAAAGTTGTGTTGACATGTCAGTCTGCCTGCAGAGCTCAGACCAGAATTCTCACTCAGGAGAAAGACTGTTGACGAAATCATCCACAACTGAAACAAAAGCTCATATAAGCTACATGTGGTCATTGATCTAGTCTGTACACAAGAATATAAATGGAGAACCAGTTCATCAGCCGTGTGAAGAAAAGCCAACACTATGGAAGAGAAAGATCAAGGTTTTTTTGATAATCTATCTCATTATAATAACTCATAATACTTATACAGTGATTACTATGTTCCAGACACTGAATAAAACTTCAGTTTACAATAAAACAAATTTTGAAAAAAAATGTTTCTTCAGAAAGATTTCAAGAAGCTATTGCTTCAATTTGCCCTATCCGTAAAACAAGGTTGTTAGAGGATTAAATGAGTTAATGGATCAGAAAAGGTATATCATGGTTATATCAAAAGAGCAACTCTCATTCAGGATTTAAATAAAAATCCTTTCCTTGGAAACCGATCCGTATGTTACCTGGGTCACTCTGAGTCCAATCAGGAGACACATGATACAGTATTTTAAACAAGAAAAGCTTTATTGTGAAGAATTATTAAGCAATGAGAGGATGAACTGTCAGATATAATGAGAAAGCTAAAAGGCCTGAGGAAGAGTTACCCAGGAAAGACAGACTTGGAAGGGAGCCTGCTGCGGCTCAGGTTCAGACCTTGTTGGAAGTTGGAGGAATACTGATGATAGTTCACCAGATGGCCGAGAATGGCATTGGTTTGCTTGAACCAAATCTGATCCGCAGTCACCAGGCAAGCAAGAAGCACCCCTTCAGGGAGCAGGCAAACTGCCCCTGGTGGGCAGCAGGGACACATTGGGATTGGGTGGACTGGTGACGGCAAGAGTGTGAAGCATTCACACTGGGAGGGTTGTAGACAGGGGCTTATCAGCTGGGCTGGAACTGCAAGGTCACCAAGAGACCACAAGTTCTGGAAGCTGCAGAAGCCCCCTTTCTCCTGCAATGTCGCTCTGTCGCCCTCTACTGAGAAGTGTGAACATTGGGCTCGCTTCAAGGAACCCTGTCCACTAGCACAGAGCAGATATGGAAGAATGAATTTGAAACTGAGAGGTGGGAAATTGATAACTGCAACAGAGTTTAAGAAATGACATTGGAAAAGAATTGCATACTTGAATATCAGCTGCCTTCTCGTGCCTGGAGTAATGCAATGAAGTAGTTATTAAATGTTCAGCACTGTTTTCCTTTTTTATTTTCTCATGATGGGACTATTGATGTAACACCTAACACCTAGTTTAATGCCTGGTTCCCTTAAAAGCAGTTTAGATGCATGATGAACCTGTTAAATGCTCACTATAAACTTTCATGTTAAGTACCCTTATCATTCACACCTGAGTGAACTTGACACATTTTATTAATCATAAATTTGAATGAGACCAGTAGCTGTTATCTTTACAGCCACTTGCTGGGGGTATGGGGTGGGGGAGTGCTGGTGATGGAGGGAGGGATGGTGTTCTAATTGAACAAATGTCATGATAGTTTTGATAAAATTCCATACTGTACATTTTAAAACAGTCTTACAGAACTTAAATATTGGGCTGGGAAGTAGTTATTGATAAAGTTGAATTAAGTTGATTACATCAGATCCAACTAATTATTTTTAATTTTTATTTAGAATAATGGAAAATACATTGAGAAATTATGTGTGCTTTCCCATCTCAAACAGGTCAATACCTGATCCTTCTACAATAGGTTGTTCCTTTTTTTTGGAAAAGCTATAGGGATGGAAAACTAAAATCCCCGTAGTAGCATAGTTGAGTTTTTGTTGCTGCTGATGCTGTTATTTTGCTAACAGATCTTTCTAGCTTTCAGTTAAATGCAAAATAATCATCATGAAGCTAGACTGATTTTAAGGATTTTTTGTGTTATATGATGAAATAATATATCGAGAAAGAGTATCTTGGTGGGGGGGGGAAGTTAATGTAAATAAACCTCTTCTTTCATTGTTAAAAAACAAATGAGATCTTAATTCTTAGCACTGATCAGGGTATTGAGGACCAAAAAGAAACTCCAATGTAATTCTTTTTCAAAAAGAAACCCCTCTTTTTGCCTAATAAACCCAACATCTATACTGGAGCACACTTCTGTGGCACCCCTGTGCCTTTTCTGTCCAACAGGCACGGTCACCACCGCAGTATCCATCTTCCCTGCAGGGAACAAAGGATGACAGTACTCACCTTATGGAGAAAGGGCAAAATGTGCCACCAAAAGGAGATACCATAAAAAAAGGACAACCATGCTGGAAAACTCAGAAAACTTCCTGAAAAAAGTCCTGTGGGAAAATTATCTTTTTTTTAGCACAGTGTTTTTACTATGAAAATGAAGAGATGATAGTTCTATTATTTATTTAACTCGTACCAAATACTTGATTCTAAAGGAAAATCAACATATATAACAACAAATTTCTTTTCAAATATACAGGAGTTTATTTTCAAATGTCTTAATCAGAAAAACAAAACACTTTATCAGTAATGTTTTTTAACCTAGATGAAGGGGATTTACATCCTAAGATGATCTTATGTTTACAACAGTTCATTGTTTTATACATATTACAAATCATATTGATAAAGATGCCTTGAAACAGTGGCTGCTTCCAAATAAATTTTCCTTTTGTGGCTTTGGAATGAAGTTTCATACTTATATTTTAAATTTGGATTTAACTGATTATTTGGGAAATTGATATTGCTAAAAAGATCCTGAACCACACTGGTATGCAAAGGGAACTTTATTATAAATGTCGATTCAGGTCCTGGCTCCTTTTTTACATTTACTGGTTGTATCATTCTGTTCAAGTCATTTAATCTCGAGTTATTAGCATCAGTTTGCTCTTATGAAATATGAATAATTGCTGTCTCTCTATACTTCAGGATTATGTCGAGGATAGAAATGAACTATGTGTGTGGCAGCAATTTATGATCTGTGAGATAACAGTCTAATTGTTCTCAGAATCCTTGCCTCAGTTGTTTATGTGTTCGCCTGGCATTTTTGGAAATAAACAAAACTGGCCACCTCTCAAATTATGGATTCAGCAGTTGATTGCATACTTCCCCGAGGGAATATTGAGCGCTGGGAATGTCTCCCAAACTATGTTAGACATAAGATTAAACTGAGGTAATAAGTCTTGGTGGAAAGACTTGGAAGTGAAATAGAGACTTGGGCCTTGGAATCAAAATAGAGAGGACAAAAATGTGGAGCAGTCACTCACCAGCTATGTGGCTTTTGGCAATTTGCTTACCGCTCTGAACTTTGGTTTCCATATTGACAAAACAGATATAATGTTTAAACTCAGCACTTTGAGTAGGTGTTGTGAGGATCAGCTGTAGCAATGCAGGTGAAATTGCTTTACAAACAAAAATAGACGTGTTATAAAAATAATATTGAGGCATAATTGCAGTTGATAATTTTCAATTCAGATGCTCTTTCTTTTGAATATTTTGTATGTCTTACTATGTTGATTGAACATGGATTTTCTTCTGTATACATTTCTTGAATTTAACTTTATCTTTTCTACATGTAAACGTATCATGATATTAATAATAGTAATTAATTATATTAAGTAAGTAAAATAAATCTTTAACCAGAAATTAGATAATTTGTTTAGATTTGGATTATAGAATAATATTTACTAAAAGCTTTTAAGTTAAATATTTTTTATTACATGTTACTAAAAAGTTTTGGAGGAAGCAAACTGAATTCTGCATGCCCAAGGAAATTATTAACAATCCACTCAGTAAACTGAAAAGGAAAATGCATCTCAAATCATAATTGACTTGATCGGAATAATTGTCAGAATGTTAATTTGTAATCCATATTGATCTGTGCTGAATTCTTTCTTTTCAGTTTGGGAACTATTTTCAAATTGTACCTGAATTTCCTTAGAAATTATTAAAAATATATATGCTGTAAATTGTACTAATTCTTGGAGTTTAAGATATATCTTTATGATTTTAAGTTTTGCTTGTAATTTTATAGCTTACTCTGATTTTGCTTTTCTTCTACGATTCTCAAATATTACTTACATCAAGCTTGTATAGAACATTGTCTTTCTTTAAACACATATGGTGAAAATCATTCAAGCAGATGGCTCTACACAGTCAGTGGTAACAGAGGATCGAGTGTCAGCTCAGTTGTTGCTGAAATGGAGTCCAGTTTAATAGCTCAAATGAGGACAAAAATTAAATTGGAAATTGCAGGCTGAAATATTCTGCATTTGATCATAAAGAGATTATAGGAAGGAAAGAACACAGTGTAACAGTCTGCATTTTAAAAGGAACCAAGCTTCTAATAGTTCTGTGCTTTATCAGGTCATAATCAAAGTAAGGAACATAAATCCATTCTTAAAACACTTATATGCTTTAGATTTTTTTTTTTTTAAGAAAAGGCCAATTTCTTGCAGATGTCAGTGGCACTAAAACTCTCTTTCTTGACATTTACAATCACGGTTCATTGGACTTGAAAAACAGGATTTAGTTTTGCTTAGTTGGGGGGAGGGGGGTAATGTTTACTCTGACCTGTCCCCTGTCCATGCTAGCCAGGTGTCCAGGTGTTTGTGTTGACTTCCTCTGCTGTTCCCAAACTTGCATATATAATGGCTGGCAATTTTCTTTAGCAAAAACAAAATATTCTAGGATGAGGATAAGAGTGGAGTTGTTCATGAGCTCCTATTTGAATAACTATATTATGTACTAGCTATATAAACAGGAAAATTAGGTCCTGGTGTGACATCAAAATGAGCTGCTGTAAGGCACAAGGGCTTACTGGGTGAAACAAAAATGTTGTGGAACATAGTGATTAGAGCACGTCATTTAGCCTCTTTAAGCCTGATTCCCTCCTTTGCAAAGAGATTAATAATAGTACCTACAGGAAGACATTGTGAGGAGTCATTGAGACAATGCGTATGAGAGCAGAGAAGCTAAGAGCACACACCTTCCAACCAAATCGTGGCTCCATTACTTGCTTTCTTTTGGACCCTGAGCAAGTTACTTAACCTGTCTGTGCTTTGATTTCCTCTATTATAAATGGCATCAATAATAACACCATGTTCATTGATTTTTTATGAGGACTAAATGAACTAATGTTTATAAAGCACTTATTACAGGGCCAGCACTTAGTGCTATTAAGTGATTGCTAATTAAATAACACAGTCAAAAGCACACGAATCGACGTTATCATTACTATTATCATATATTTATTCAAAACAAATGGAATTTTGTTGGTAAAGTAAAATATTGTCATACTAAGACATTGTGAAATTTAGAAACCTAAATAAGAATATTATGACAAACTAAACAAAATATTCCATTAGTACAATGTACTTTAAACAAATCAAACTAGAATGATCTTTATCATTATTTGAGATTGAAAAAAATTATGCTTCCATGGTGATCAACGCTAAAACTAATTGTCCATCTTTACTTGTAGTTTTAAATTTGTTTTAGGTTAAGGCAAAGGATATTCCATTTTGAGCACAGTATAGTGAACTGTAGAACAGGAATATTTATAACTGTTTTATGCTATTTTAAAATTAGTCTCAATAAATTGGCTGATAGTTTATTCTTTTTTCCAATTTCAATTTTAATAATTATGGGCAAAACATGATTTGCGTTGGTAATAACTATTAGTAGTAACTTGAATATTTTTTTTTCAGCTTTGGGCTTTTTACCCCCCTTCATTTATTTAAATTAGTTGGGCTGAATTAAGAAATGCCAAGAAACCAGTATATTAGTTTTATATTTTTGCCATAACAAATTATCACAAACAATAACAAATTTAATATCTACTATTCTATATGTAGGTCACAAGTTCAACACAGGCCTCCTTGGGCTAAAATCAAGACATCAACAGTTCTGTGTTCCTTCTGGAGGCTGTGGGGGTAAATATATTCTCTTGTCTTTTCAGCTTCTAGAGGCTGCCCAAACTCTTTGGCTGCTGGTCCCTTTTCTATGGTATCTGTGAGCCCTGTATGTCTCACATCACATCACCATGACACTGACTCTTTTCCATTTTAGTGACCCTTGTGGTTACATTAGGTCTACCCAGTTAATCCAGGATAATCTCCCTATTTTAGCATCAGTTGATTTACATGTTAACACCATCTGCAATCTTAATGCCCCTTGGTCATGTAACCTAACTTGTTCACAGTTTCTAGTATTAGGACGTGGACATCTTTGTGGACAAGGCATTATTCTGTCTACCACAGCCAGTAACCGTCATCAGCCCATGCAATATTGTGTCTAATTGGGTCATTACGGTAACAATTTTGTGATAAAAGTGATGAATTCCATTGGCCTAAAAACACTGAAGAGAAGCATAAAGATGGTGGGCTTTCTGTCCACAAAATGAAGTGGACAATGCAAAAAATATCATAAGCATCATCAAATGTTGGCCTAGGGAAATTTTGAGCCCCAAGAAGAAGATTAAACGAATTTTCACACAGTCTTGAAGGCAATGACAGTGTTCACCAAGTGTGAATATGGGATGTGGGCAAAGACCTCCTTATCATTTCAAATATGAAGTTGCCACGTATCAATGTTTTATTGATGTCTATCACCACTGTCTTTGCAGATGGTATCAAAGCCTCCCTGAAAGTTTTGCTAATATATCAGATCTTAAAGATCAGTTACAGAGAATTTCTATGTGTCACCAAATATTTGTTATATATTAATTACAGCCTTCTGGGCAGGATAGAATATACTATAATTATATAAGTATTAGTAAAAAAGCAAAAGACCATTTACAAAATAAAGTCTGAATTAAATAGAATAAATTAGACAAATATGGTAATATCTTTGATGTTATTTATATATTTACATTTTGGGGTATTATGCTATTTAGCTTTCCCAATTTTGGCTTCTCTGATTAGGAACTGGAGGGTGGGATCAAAACACATCAACACAACTGAAGAGTAAGTTCTTACTCTGCAGGTCAAGGAAATAGAGTACTTTGGAACATTTATGGGTTTTTATTTACTCTATTCCCACAGAAAACCAAGCCATAACACTATAGCCAGATTATCATGAAAATCAAGGAAAAGTTGAAATGTGTTCCAGTATAATTCCATTTGTTTGCTAATGACTAGACGGACTTAAATGCATTAGCCTCTTCTAGGGCCATGATCAATACTTTTCAAACTTTCAACTCTCTCGGGTCACTTAAAATTCATGGGCCATGACGTAATAAATTGGCCACATCAGCTTATTTTCCGTATTCTTCTATTTAGTCTCCTTGTCTGTATCTCTGATTAGCTTAGCATAGGAAAATCAAAAAGGGAATTTGAGAAATTGAAAACAATATTCTCTTAAATCAAGTTCTGCATGCCTCTAAATATTTTGATTCTTACTCATGAGGAGATGGCTGCTGCTCATTTCTAAGTTGATAACTACTTACCAGTTTCTGAGCATAGGATCATCTTCTTGCTGGACTCTCACTAATTCTGCCTGGGAAATCAGTTTTGCAGTAGTGAAAAGGAACTTTAGTTGTCTGAGGTGTAGTAAATGTTTCTTATGGCCTCTTACAGATTATGTAGATTAAATGATAATATGTCATACACTCAAACAGATCTCTGCTCTCATTAATTGAATTGTAGCTATTTACTAATCAGTTTGTATTTGATATTGTAATTACATAATTTAATTATTAAAATGACTAAGTAGAAATAAATTTTGACTCTATAAAACTATATTGAATACTTTGGGAAGTCTATTAAAGTTTAGTCACTGAAAAGTTTATGTGAAATTAGGAGAGAGAGACACTCTGCACTCACATTGCTTTAAGCAATCTTAAAAAAAAAATAACTTGAAAGAAAAATTTATTTTGTTTATATAAAAAAATAAGGTGAAACTCTAATCAGCAGGCACATTACCAAAAAAAAAAAAACTTGGTTTAATCAAAAGTTTGGCAAATACATGTTTGTTTCCACATAATTAACTGAAATAAAATGTAAATATATGTACTTATGATTTATTTTTTACAACTCTGTGCTCTAACCAAGTTGTATAGTTAACTGACAAACTGTGGTCTTAGTTTGTGAGATAGGAAGACCTCACTGAAAGCTAATAACCCTTTCTGTTAATTATAACTATAAGCAGGAAGCACTAAGAACACTGGCTCACCACTCTGAATAAGAACTATGTATTTGACAATATCAGCCCAGGGGAAGAACTATGGCCTTGAAGGTAGCTTGTCTGCTTTTTATTTCTATGACCCTGACAAAGATCTTGACTACTCAGATTCAGTTCATTTATTTCTAAAAATAGAATTTATAATACCAGTCTTGAAGAGACAAAATGAACCAATACAGTTGAAAATGCCTGGCAGATTGTCACTCAATAAATGTTAGTTTCCTTTTCCTTAAGCGGAATGACATATAAGCTGTTTGGAAGACTTACATAGAACTGTGTTGATTTCTTCAACATCTATTCTCCTTTAAATTATTGTCTGCAAAACTTGATATTGCAGGCATAAATCTAGTTAGTTTGCAAATACTTTACGCATTTGTGGACCGTAGAATGTTTTATGAATCTTAAAAGAGAAAAAAGTTCATTCACACCATACTAAAGAATCCTGTTTTTTTACTTAAAAGTGAATACAAGAACACTACAAGAGGTTTCTTTTATACCTGGATATTTAATGCTATTCTTTTCTTGACCTGCCAAGTGTAAACTTTATCTGATTGTCTCTTAAATTTTTATGATTATAATAACAAAAGACTAACATCTTTTATTTAGATTTAAATCAATTTTATCTGAAGTAAATTAGCCTCAAAATAATGATGCTAGCCCTACTAAATGAAAACATAAACACAAAACACACAGATAAATATATTTAATATCTGAATTTTCACTAGACTAAAGAAATAGAAAAGCTCCAATTGTGTAATTTCATTATCTAGGACACTGCTGACTTAGAGGGGCTTTCTTGCTCCACAGATGGATACGTGCAAGGTCTATTGATACAAGGGAAAAATAGGCTGCTTTGGATTCCCATTTACCTGGAACAATGGAAATTATTACCTCCTAAGTGACCATTTGAACAACAAGTACCTGGAAGGCATCTTTCTGCTCTTATGTTGAGAACATAGTTTATATGATAACTGCTTTTATTTAAAAAACAGACAAAAATGATACTTTACCTCTTGAGAGAATTATTTCCCTCTAAATAAAAATGAGAGACTTTTTAAAAAAATAACTGGGATATATCTCAATCCCTCTTATTTTAATTTTTTTGATAATAAAGTATGTAGTGGTTGGGAATTATGGAAAGTTGATGAGCAATTAAATATGTGATGATAAACATCACCGAAAACTGTTCTTGTAGGTGAATTTCTAGATCTATGAGAGACATGTTGGATGAAAGTCTTTAGGAGGTAGTTAGACTGTAATAGTACTAATTTAATTAACTCTGAAATTAAACGGTAATGTCAGCAAAAAACTTATTTATCTCATCGTACCACAATCAATAAAACACATTATTATAATAATGATATCATCATTATTGTAATCATTATTATAATACTACCATTACTATAATAATGTAATAAACTTAATCCTGTTTACCACTTCAGATTGAATCATAAGTTTTCAACTAAAATAGGATTTAAAATATATCTTCTATCTTACTTTGCCTTTGGATTAAATGACAATTTTTCTATATTTGTTAACACAGATTAATATGTGTTATTAAGCACTGGATTTTAACAGTGTAGTTAGTCTTCATATATTCATGATTTCTTTGTACGATCAAAGAGATAATACATTAATCAAGTCATCAACATAAAGTGTATTTCATACAGGTTACAATTAAATAGAAAACTTCACTTAAATAAATGTGAAAAAATCAAATAAAGAACATGGCTTCTGATAGCTCTAAAATATTTTTTGTTTTTGTAAACAATGTTCAGTATAATAAGATCCTATTTTAATTTACATGAGAGGTTTATGTGGATGTATTAATTCTGAAAATTGAAGAGGTATTACAGGAAGAAACAGAAAGCAAACTGCTCAAACCTCGTGCTTCTATTTTAGCTGTATGACAGGTCTTTGGGAATTAAAGACACCCATAGAAAAATGACATCGACTGGTACCTGCTGGTCACCAGATTGGAGTAAAGAAATCTGGTATTCAGAGATCTTTTACTTTTCCTGCTGCTGCACAGTATTATTGTACTGGTCATCTCCAGGAGACCATTTCATGCTCTGATGCTGAACTTGGACCATTCTGCCCTGCTAGGGGACATATCATGATGGCCCACCATTCAGCCATATCTTATATTTTCACAAAACAGCAGCCCTGAGATGTTGTTCAGACAATCTTTCATAGTATCAATGTGTGTTTTTTAAGTATGGTGCTACTTTATAGATAATAAAGACAAAGTCAAACAAAGTTTGTTACTGTTTCTGATAAATTCACCCACTTTTGTAAAACCTAAAAGAATTATTTGAAAATATTTTATTCTCTTGGACTGGAATCTAGCCCCTGAGCCTATGATAAAGTAAACATTATTTTACTATATTGAAGAAATAACAAAGCAAAGGAAAGGAAGAGTCTACATGGGGCCCTTTCCTTCCATTTCTGGAGATCGAAGTTCTCTGGTTATTAAAACACAATCAAAATTTCAGAGTTTGAAGAGACATTTAGAAAGCACAAATGCACCTCCTTCTGTTTACAGAAAATGATGCAAAAGCTGATTCTTTGCCCTCTGAGTGCCTATGGCTTCCACTCCACATTTAGAACTGGAGGTGGGGGAGCTGGAGGGTGCGTGTGAGGTGGACTCCCCCAAAGGACTGAGAGTGGAGAGAACATGGTAGAAGCAGATCACAGGTTTCCTGGGCAGAGCTGACAGGTTGAGAGGATGCAGCACCAAGGAAGCAGAGTGTGCCTGAGACAGAAGTGGCCAGGAGTGAAAGGGAAACCCATGGGTTTTCAGGCATTTGGGGAATTTCTGAGAGCTGGAGAACAGGCGAGGAGATGGGAGGGAATCAATAACTATTGCTGTGGTATGTGCTTGGATTTTGTTGTAAGTCGTCTTTGAAGACATGAGTGAAGAATTGAAGTTATTTCTGAGTACCTATTGGAGGCTAACACTGCCTTTTAAAATTTTGCAACACATCAGCAACTAAATCATGTGGGTCTCTATGATCAATAGTTTATAAGCATATAAAGAAACACATATCTGGAAAGATAAGATATTTGTCTAATGAGTTGATCTGTCCGGTCACTATGGTAAGTTTGGGTAATGCTTTTTACCCAGTGCATTCTGCCTTCCTTTGTAATCATCCCCAAGTTTATCTCCTCTAAGGCTCAAGCTCAGCATCAGAGACTGATTTACTCAAATGTATAAAAGCACCTGCCCTCCTGATCCAGAAAGTCCAAACCTTCTATTTCCTTCTAAACTTGCTTTCATGAAAAAAAAAAAAAAAAAAAAATGCAAGGCAGCATTTCTAGTACAAGACATCATTATTAAATCAGTTGTAGAAAGAGAAGAAAAGCTTGGTTGGAATTAGCAATAATACTGCACAGGTACACATTTTTCAAAAATCAAGGGATTTCTCTCTCTGTTTATTTATGACAATGGAGTATAAAAGGAAATGAGTAGCTGACGTTTGTATAATGCTCACTATGTTCCAGGCATTATTCTAACTGCATCCCACAGGTTAACTTGTTCAAAATCCACAATACCTTCAAGAGATCACTTCTGCTGGGATCATTCTCATTTTACATATGAAGGAACTAAGGCATTGAACATTTAAGTGACTTGTCCACGTTCATTCCTTTGGTGAATGGCAGAGCTGGGATACTGATGCCAGAGAGAATGTGCTCAACTAGTACCTATATTATCTTTATTGACCTAAAATAACAAAATATCTAATTAAATTTTTTGTTAGATGTTCCTCATATTTATAATATCTTGGCAATTAGTATAATGGTTGTATGTAAATAAATACTACTTGTTGAAAAGATGAAATTGCTTTTAGTAGGCTTATTAGACCCTATGTATTGCACTGATACTTTACTGGAGGAGGATTTTATTATGGCTAGTACCATCAATAACTAATCAAGGTCACATCATAAAAGCAATACTCTTCGACATGATGATTTCCATTCCTCTGGGTAAATACCCAGAAGTGGGATTGCTGGATGATATGGAAGACATGGAACCAACCTAAATGCCAATTGATGGATGATTGGATAAGGAAACTGTCGTATGTATATACACCATGGAATACTACTCTGCCATAAAAAAGAATGAAATACTCCCATTTGCAACAACATGGATGAGCCTGGAGAAACTTATGTTGAGTGAAATAAGCAAAGCACAGAGGGATAAATACTGCATGTGCTCACTCATATGTGGGAGCTAAGCAAGAAAGAAGGAAGGAAAGAAAGACCACAGCAGTGTGGTGGTCTTACAGAGGGAGAGAACATTCCTTGGGCTACAAAGTGGAATTGAGGGGGGGAAGGGGAAGGAGGAGGGAGGTCGGGGATAATTAGGTGGGGGACATGGGGTATAAAGCAATTTCTGGTAATGGGTATGGTGCCAGTATGAATCTGGCCCTCACATCATGTGCACTAGGGGTGACAATTAGCTTTGGATCTCATGAATATTCATAATAAAAAATAAATTAAAAATAAAATGAAATACTCTTTCCAATATTGTGGCCCAAATTACAAAGAATTTAACTCCATAAATTGGATTGTGTTTTATTTCTAATGCATTTTAGGAATCTGGAATTGCACTTTGCTACCGTACACATTGCCTACTTCTGCATCCTTTGTAACGTGGCTCTCAGGATAGGAGTTATATAGTTTTGTTTTATTATTTTTCTTTCCTACTCCCCTAACATTTATACTCATTGAGGAAAGCTATCCTTTTCCTTTCTGATCGTACAGTATAAAATGAACACATCATTCCTTTATCCTGGTTAAGGTTGGCATTTCCCAGTAGCCAGGGGAGTAATTTTAATTTTTCACATCTGTAAGACAAGATGAAACTGTTCTTAAACTGGGACCTTTCCACTTTCTGTCTGGTATGGAGTCTCATCTATGAGCAATGCTTGCTACTTAGCTGCCAGTGAGACAGGGGACAGTGATGTTCTAGACTTGTTCCATTTCTTCATCTGTTTTCTCCACTACTTCTGCAGCTGACGTTATCATGACAGCCAATCTCAAAGCCGTTCTGCTGCGGCCCAATTCAGGACTTTCTGCTCTCTCTGCTGCTTAAAATGACAAGATCTAGTAATATGTGAGAGGCAGAGGACATGTTGATTTGTAGTATTGGTGTTGGTAGAAACCATGAGGGAGTGATTTTAAACTTTGGGTCTCAGAACCCTAAGGAATATGAGAATAGAATTCAGGGGGATTCATGAAATTCAAAAGGAACAAAACACATTTTTATTTGCGACAGCCTTTAGCAGGTATTATTTCTTTTAACCCTTCTGGTAGGCCACAGACCACAGTTGTATTTTCGGACCTGTGACTTTGTCACCAGTAGAAATTAGATACTTTTATTCTATTGTTGTTTGCAGATATCTCAAAATATCACTTATATACAAATCACTATTTTGCAATCAAAGTAGCTACTAGACTTACTAATAAATTTTGTTAAATATATTAAAAAGTAAGCACAGGCCATATCACAATTTGTTTATATTTTGATAAGTTTTATCTTATAATTCATTTTACCGTGTGCATTTAAAGTCATTATTCTGGGATACAAACAAAAAGGTTAAGAATCCCTGCTATAAAGTGATACACTGATGAAAAAGAAAATGGAAAAATAAATCCCCTGGGGGCCTTCTCTGCTTGCATTTTGGAAGTTAAAGCTGAACTCCTGGGTGCCTGCACAGAGAGGCTGGAGGAAGAGTGTTTCATATTATTTTACTTGATGGTCAGTCAGATGTGGCCATGAGAGAAGGGAGAGAAGAGGGTCAGGCAAACAAGGTTTCTCATACTCACATGTGGTAGAGGCAGGAAGCACCGCCTACCATGCAGGGCCACATAGAAAAGACAGCAGGGTGGTAAGGAGACTGAGGACAGGAGTCCGGGGAGAGCCTAAGCCACGGCCTTTACTGGAATTTCCCTGAGCAAAGCAGGGTGAACAGTTTAGGTGTGGTTACTTTGAATAATTTCAGTCAGCTCTAAACTGTAAGGGTTGGTCCTTAATTGCCTATTACCTGGCCCTGGGATGATTCAGACTGAAGAATATTGCTACCTGGGGTGATAAGCCAGATAGAAGGGTCCGGCTCTGGACTGGGTTAGTTTGCAAATCAAAGGTACATTCTTGGCTGGGTCCTTGCCATCTCTAAGATTAGCTAGTCCGAGGAGAGGCAGTCTCTATCCGGCCAGAAAGGTTTTTTAAGATGTCAAAACATGCTAACATATAGAAAATAATACACACACACACACACACACACTAACATATAGAAAATAATACACACACACACACACTAACATATAGAAAATAATACACACACACACACACACACACACACACACACACACACACACACACACACACACACACACACACACACACACACACACACACACACACACACACACACACACACACACACACTACAAAGAGCATCTGAGGGAAGTTAGCACAGCTGTCCAGACAATGACATACTGTTACTAATATGTACATTTTGAGCCCACCTCTTGTATCATTACATTGTATTCTTTTCCATTGAATCTAAGGAATTTCCACTTTCTTAAAGACATAGTGTTGAAGTTGTCACTTTGATTTTCATCAGTTGCAGTGTGGCTCTGAGGGAGTGTGGGCCATGGTCTCCTTGCAGCCAAGCAGGAGTTGAAAGAGACTGTCCATAGTCTTTTAAACAGAATGTCCAATGCACTGGGACACTATTACTGCGAGAGTGCCTTTTGATGCTTGCCCCCTACTGATCGTGCCTGAAAAACACTTTCTAGAAATCAGATGTGCAGAAGGGTCCCCTGCCATGCTGACTTCACAGCACCAGGATCACAAGGAGCCCGGAGATACTTGCCGGGCTTCAGTATCCCACTGACAGCGTGTGCTGCAAAGATATCAATATTTATTCAGGCGTTTGTTTTATCTTTTTTTCTATTACTATATGTGCTAAATAACACTGTTGTCCATACCATATTTCAAGAGTTAGTAACAAAAGAGTTCTCTTTGTTTTACAAATCTTATATCTACTATATTAAGAAGCATACAGCAGAATCACCTGTAACACTTAAAAAGTATATATGTTCCCTGCTTATTCTGATATTCTGGTTTCCAATTTCATATTCTAATATTCTGATTTCATAGACTTTGGAGATTGTCAAGAAACTGTGGTTTTTAAAAGTTGCATTTATAACAAACATAACCCTAGTTGAGAAAACCACCTCACTGAGCTGGTGAATAATTAAGCCCTTGTATTATTTTGATTATGATAAGAACTGCATAAGCTGATATAATGCTAAGGTAGCATCGGTTAATATTTCACACAGTTATGTGTACTTTTGTGTAACATTTTGGGAAAAATCTACAAAAAAAATCTGTTTCAAGATATAATATCTAATTTGCCTCTGTTAATTTCTTGTATTAGACATACATATATTTACTTTAAAGAATGCAGAACATATATAATCATTATAATTTACTTACTGAATTTATAGTCTAAGTCTGTATAAAAGCACATCTTCCCTGAATTGAAAGAATTATCCTCACCAGTTTTACTGAAGTCCTATATGCCTGATCTACTCCAAATTATGACACAGATCTCTAAAGGGCAGATATCTTTTATCTTATATTTTCATTCTTGATGTTAGTCTCACTTTGATTTTCCAGTTATCTGTTTTCTTGATGATGAAAATAAATCTTTCTTTAGAATGCTGGATCCTATCTTGTATTCTCTTGAATCCCAAACACTTCATATTTATCAGTTACCTTTTTATCTGGATATAGAATGTAATTTCATTCCTCAAACAGTCTTCCTCTGTTGTCTCATTGATTAACTATCAAGGAAACTTTCCTGGTGTTCCAGGTACTGTGACAGACCCTGGATATACGGAGTCCAAGTCCCCTGAGAGCAAATGAGCGATCACAACACCATGTGGTGATTGCCATAATCTAGGTAAGCCCGAAGTGCTGATTCTGGAGGGACTTAGTGCAGGCATGCCAGAGGAGGTGATTCCTGAACTTATTTAAAATCACTAGTGAAGTCAGCCATTCAAGGGTGATGACTTATCCATCTGTATATTATCAGCCCCTTACATGGTATTTGTCTCTAACACACAGTAGATGCTCAATAAGTGAGCTGATTGACGAAGAGTAGAAACATGGAGCTGTGAGCAACTGAATATAATTACCTGAGTTTGATTATAGGTTGCAATTGATGAAGAAATGCAAAGATGAGTTTGAAAATATGTCAGGAGTTCTAAAATTACCTTCTGTGCCATACAAGGTGTTCACGTTTTATTTTAAGACATTGAGATTCCAGATAGGGGGAAGATACCATCTGATTCAGTTTTGCTAATGTCCACTTGGATTTCTTATGTAAAGTTTGATCTTGCAAACAGGCCTAACAGTGTTTGCCCCAACTTCTTACTGAAGTATCTACATAGCCTTTTTTAAAAAAATCAAACTTCAATACCACTGAAAAACAAAGACAAAGAAAACTATTTTTCAGAATCTGCAAAAATTTCTAGGCTATGAATGATGGTACTGGATTAGGAGAAGCAATTGATGATCTATCCATACTTTTGTGACTAAAAATGCAGACTCAGCCCATCATAAAAGAGTAGGAAAATATTATATCTCTCTCACATGATCGCCTTTCTTTCTCAGAGATACAAAATTCTTCTAAGAGCAAAACAAAATAAATATCCAGAGTAGTCATCCCTGTTCTCTGATCTTTGATGACTATTGCAGATTAAACATTCTCTCTGTGACTCTCTTTTCCTTTTCTCCCCATTGCTTTATCTAGTTTCAGAGATGGCAATGAGATCCTCCTTTCTACTACTGGAAGGGGAATATACTAAAAAAATCACTGACCTACCAGACCACATAGACTATCTCAGTGCATTAAAAGAGCAGAAGTAGTCCGGATGACATTTCAGACCACAGTGAAAAGCAAAAATTATGAATACAATTTTAAGAAAAGTAAGGATCTAGGACAAAATGTAGGTGTATATTTAATTGTTTTCTGTATGGGAAATGGCTTTCTAAGAATTTAATTCTAGAAAAAAAGGAAAAAGTTACACACGTGACTATATTTAAAAAAAAAAAAATCTGACTGAATGCTTCTTTTTGCTCCTTAGCAGCTTTTGCTTGCTGCTTCAGAGCTCTTATGACATTAATATTGATACTGGGTGCTTTCAGGTCTGTATTAAGTCTCTACATACTGCTCGTCACTTGCTGTGAATTAATATTTTCTAAATTCACAAGTTAAAAAAATTAAATATAAAAATATTTGCAAGTCAACAAGAAAACACGAATACTCTAGTAGAAAACTGTGTTTAAGGAAGTCCAGACTATTCAAACATCTGCATTACTAATAAACTATTTCTAAATATTTGGTCTCACTTGAAATAAAAGAAATAAAATTAAACTAGGTAATACAAATTTTCCCTATCAAATTGGTAAATGTACACACTATTGTACAGGCTGATGGTGTGAATACAGATTCATTACAATCTTCCTAGAATACTTGTAAAAAGCCAAAGCAGGACATATATTATCGTATTACCACAATTTCTAAAACCAAACCAAACCAAAACAAAACAAAAATGCCATCATGTCCTTTATGGGCCTATAGATTAGATGAACTCCAAATACACAATTTACAAGAAATAAAAGGAAATACAAAAACACTTATTCATGAAAAAAATGAAATACATTAATGAAAATAGTCCAGCCACAGTCCAGGAATATTTTATTATTCTTCATGTTTTCCACTTTAGGATACACTTGTATATAAATATATTTCCTCCTTAGTGATATTACAGACTTATCACTCTCCTTATTCTTGACTATACTGTAAGTATTATTGTTATGGCTTTCACTAAGTTCAAGGATGTAACAATGTAGTAGATACATTTTGTTAATATATGAAATATATATGTATAATTTATATATATATATATTGAATATGTTCCTATATTGTGTTAATACATTAATTGATATATATTTGTATATTTTTTCTGGGGGGGTTTTGGGGAGGGACTGGTTGGCAGGGGAATCTGAACTCTTGACCTGGTGTTATAACACTGTGCTCTAACCAACTGAGTTAACTAACCAGCCCCTTACATATAGTTTTCACGTTTCATTTGATGTGCTTTTATTACAAAAGCATGCATTTTTATAATAGCTCTAATTTTTTAATTATAAAATTTAAAAAATTATACAGATTTAATTCAATTTTATATTATATATTTATAAAATTATATAATTTTATATGTATAAACAGAAGACATTTTCAATGGTAATGGTAAATATTTTATTCATTTCTGACTTTATTAAAAATCTATTTTTTATTAAATAAGTTTCTGTTGCATATGTTCATAAAATTAAGTTATTTTTTAATTTTGTAATTAGTTAAACCTTTTACTATAAAATAAAGAATAGATTTTTGACTTCTATTAAGAAGTTTTAGACATTCTTTCAGCTTACCATTTGAGTATATTTTAAATATATCTGAGTGAGTATTTGTAAAGTTAATCGACACTCACTTTCCTGGAATAAACCCTACCTGACCAGGTTGTTTTACTACATCAATCAATTGCTGGTGTTTCTTTGATAGTATTATCTAATATTTTACACATATGTTCATAAATGAGAGTTTGGTGGAGCTAGCTAGTTACATAGAGATAGGTAGAAAACATATACATATCTTCTTATTTGGTTTCCTTTTGCTAGCTTCACAGCCTCATACAAGTTTAGAAAATTTGTATTATTTTCTATGTTTGTCACTGTTTGAAAACCAGAAATAGGGAACAGGGAGTTACTGCTAACAGGTACAAGGTTTTGGGGGGATGAAGAAAATATCCTAAATTAGATTATGGAGATGTTTGCACAATTGTGTAAATATATTAAAAAGTATGGAATTGTACACTTTAAATGTGAAATTTATGGTTTGTAAATTATATTTCAATAAAGTTGTAAAAAAGTATTTATTTCTTACATTTAACAGATCTCATCTAAAAATTTCTTTGTTTGTAACTTCATACACACTCACATGTATATGCACATATATATTGATTATATATACTCTAATCAAATATATATTATATATTTATTATATATTATATACATCCTATAAAATTTTCAAGTTTATTTATATAAAATTGTGCCTAGTATCTAACATATCTTATCTTTAGATGTGTCTTTTTTCTCCTTTATAAAATTAATAGTGTCTCATTTACTTCTCTCTTATTTATATTTTTAAATAATTTTTCTATTTATTAGTCTTTTCAAGTAAGCTTTTTTGGGGGTGTGTTTATTTCTCTAAGTTTTCCTTATAACTTCTTAATTTGTGCTTATATTGAATTATTCTGTTGTCCTTACTTTAGCTTTGTGGATGAAATCTGCATGGGTGGAATACAAAAACAGAAATTAACAAATTAAAAGTATGGTGTAGTTGTCTTATGGGTTATTTTAATTTTCACCATTAGGTTTCCTATATTTTTGATGCTACCAATAATCAGCATTCATCACTGTTACATGCAAAAGAAAACCATTATTTTTAAAAATGTCATTTGAATTAAAATACAGAGGATGGTTTATAGGTAAGGGAGTGCACAGCGGGACATTTTGATTTACAGATAACTTTGCAAGCCATTTGTTATATGGCTGTTTAGATGAACCTGTAAACAGTTTAAAATCGAAAACTGCTATATTTATTATCAGATAGTATATACTTAATGTGTCCTAACCCTTACTGTTACTCTGCCCCTAATCAAACCATGATCATGAGAAATTTTTATTTTGTCTTTTCTTCTATATTGCATGAATATGTGTACATAAATATATAAATTACATGTATTTTGTAATCAGAAGAAGATCTACAAAAAGTTTTCTACAATTTTGGTTAAAACTGCATTTGCTTCTGAGAAGGAATCAGTCATGTTGTCAAATGCCATCATCAGTAAAGTGTAACCTCATTAAATACAAGATATGTAGCGTAAAACTAACACCACCTTAAGTGACATTACAAGTGGCGCCATTATGGGCCCACAAGGGTGTATTAACGTGGTAGCCTAAGATGGCGCAGGGAGGAAGTAGGGTGGGGTGTCTGCGGGAACCTTGCCTTAGCCCTTATTGGCCAAATACTCGCTTGCTCGCTCAAGGTTGCAATAGCTAGGCATTGAGACAGGATGCGTGCTCTCTTGACCTTTAAGCTGATAAGATTATGTAAAAAACCTCCCTTCCCCATTTGCCTTTAAAAGCAAGTGCTTATGTGGTAATAAAGGGAACTGCTGACAGAACCCCCGCAGCATCTGAGTGTCCTTTAACCAGGCTGTTTTTGGGGGGCCGGCGGCGGGCAGCTGTGCTCACCTCTCTTCACGGCTCTCTTCCCCTGTCTCCTTCCAAAGGGGACAGGAGGGAAAGAGGAATCCTGGGCCATTTGCTCGCCCACCGAAAGGAACGAGGCTAGGGTTGTTCGGGTCGGCCGGCCGCGGACCCGACAATGTAGGTTGTGGGATAAACTGGGAGAATTGTTTAAAGTTTAATTGAGGAAACCCTTTGGGATTTGGAGAGGAGAGACAGGACTTATGCTGTGGCCTAAATAAACTTCTTCACATCTTTATAAAGTTCAAGAAATTTGAAAGGTAGACCATTCAGTGTCCTCTGAAGTTATCAGGTAGTAAAGAGCAGTTTTGCTTATGAAGATTACCGTTAATTATAATTTTGGTTTGAATATATGATTTGTCTGCCAGATGGTTACTCGTCTGTCCCTTCCGCGTGGATCCATTCCTGATATCCTCTTCCTAGGGTCTCATATTGTTCCACACTCAGGATGATTTGAGGATGAAAATGTTTTGGAACATTACCATGTAATTTTATCAAAAGCCAAAATTTTACATATATTTGTATCATAACATCCACATGTCAAAAGTGCTACTCCAAGTAGTTATCTCAAACCTATAAGGTTTGGCCATTGCAATAGCAATAGCAAGATAAGAGTTGAGTTAGTGGGTACAATCATCTATATGAGAAATGATAAGCACTGCACTAATGAGATAATGACACAGGTGGCAGAACAGGAATTAGATTTGAGGACAAATTAAAACTAACAGGTTTGGTAATGGGCTAGAGACTATACTGGATATGATGGGATAGAGATTAAAATCAGCAATATTCAGTAGGGTTCTTTCTTAGTAGATATGTTCTGTGAAGGTTGTATTTATTGATACTGAACAAACAAATGCAGAAACAAATGGTAGAAACAAAACAGGAAGATCAGTTAAGCAAATTTTGAGTTTATGTTGCCCATGGGTTGAGATTAGTAGTAGGTATGTAGATACCTATTACAGAAGTCAGGAGAGTAGCACAGACGGGAAGTGTCTACATGGTCTAATCAAATCAGCCATAAATAAAGCCATGAGGGTAGATTAGCTCAACCATGAGGAGTGCATGGAGTGAAAGGAAAGTTCAAATGAGAATCTTGAGGGGTAAGAGAGAAGCCTTTGAAGCAGAAATAAAAGTTTCAAAGTAGAAAGAATAGAGAGATTGTCATGGAAACCAAGGACGTATCAATGAAGAGGGAGTGATCAGCAGTGTTTAATGTTTTAAACAGGTCAAGTTATTTAAAAACTAAAAGCAGTATTTCTTGGACTTAGACTCCAAGTAGTCACAGTGAAATATCAGAAGAAATCTATCGGGTATACGAGTCCAGAATGGAGAGGTCACTGGGTTGAGGAATCAATGGGAAGTATGAAAATGAAAGAAATTTATTTCAAAGCCTTTGGCTCTGAACCCAAAAACCTTTTAAAATTCATGACTTCTTCAGAAATGAATAACATTCTGATGTCACTGGTAAATTTGAGACTTACCATTCGTTTAGTCTTTAATTCATTTTTCTTTCCATTTACCATTCAGTTACAAATTAACTGCCTTTTTAAAAAAATTTTCTTGCTCTTTAAATATAGACCCTAGTCCTCTTCAATTTTACAAAGCGGGAAAATGTAAGGTTCCATCAAATCCCACAGGCATGTTCTCTGCAATTCTTTTTTATTTTTTGCTTTCTCCCATCGTCCTTTATGTTGTGACATTTTTCTGAGACCACACATAAGGGCCATCTCTTCCTTCGCTAGATATCCACAGCACTGAGCTAACTGCTTCCATTTCAATATGGGTTTGCTGAAATGAGAGTTTTGTTAGTTATTGTTCTCTTCCTACACTCTACAAACTAACTTTAAGTCAGTATTTTCAAGAGGGTTTTGTGAAATACTAGTTGCACCAAATTCTCAAAGTTGAAAAACGAATTCTTATTAAACAAGTTTGAAAAATATTGCACATTATTTCATTTTTAAAGATTCCTAATGTATATTAGCATAGGAAAAACTCTGAGAATCCCTGAATAATTTTGTTTTAAACTAATACCTATTAGTATCTTATAGTACTAGTTAGAAAATGATAAACGCTAAAACTCCTCAAAGTTTCTCCTAGTTTGTCCTTCAGGGAAAGTCTTGAGACACTTGACTTTTATCTCTCACCAACTGGTTTGCATTTTGATTAATTTTGTATTTCTATAGAGGGTTTCATAGTGCCTATATTTTGTTTGTTTGTTCTGTTTGTCCTTCTCACATTATTCTTGCACAGGCAGTACATCTTCTTACATTTCCTACCCCCTGCACATCCTCAATACCAAATGAGTGTAACATCTAGACCATCTCAAGATCCCTTATGTTTCACCGCAGTGAAGCAGTTTTCATGTTCTGCTATGCCAAATCGAACTCAAAATAAAAACAGGTTGTTTCCTTTATTTCTTTACATAAGTCTATGTCTTAGTCTTGGTAGCTCCTTCAGTTAAATTTGTACTCTTACATGCAAGTAAAATATGGCAGTAAATGACTTTGGAGAAATTTCTAGGCTGCTGAGCACCTGAATTTTTGCCTTTATTCAAGATGGTTTGCTTTTTTTCTTCAAAATTTTCTATTTAATCTGACAAATTTTGACTTTTAAGAATTTGGGGAAAGCTGTTAATACCTTAATTTTGTTTACTTTTTCTCTCTTTTTTTTTTGTTTTTTTGGCTGCACGTATTTAGATTACCAGTGTCTTTGACTAATTTCCATATCTGGATGGGGTTGGTAAACAAAACATCTTAACCTGCTATATACTGCTATATACCTGCACACACAGTGTGCTTCAATTCTTTAAACTTTTTATTTCAAAATGCAAATAATCCAGAATTAGTATTTAGTTTTGTCTATATTTATTAAGCACTTGGTCCTGGGAATTTAAATATGAATGCAACTAATACTAATACTGAGCACAAAATCTATAATGTAATGTCAGCGTTGCTTTTTGCACATACTGTGCTCAGTGTTAGAGTTAAAGCTCTATTTGATTGCTTTCCAAGAGTGTATATAATGGGGAACCCGACTGACATCTGTAGGGACATTAATCATTTGACTTTATTCAGTTGAGCTTAAAAAACAAAGAAACAAAAAAAAGCAAAGAAACAAACAGACAAAAACCAGAATGAGCATGTATTTCTTTTTTCCTGCACTGATCCAATTAATACCAGGATAGTGGTTATGTTGTTTATGCTGCTGTTCCTGCTGCGGATAATGATATGTATGTATTGATATCTCTCTTCGAGTGCCAAAATTCAAGTTGTTTTTACTTAAAAAGAAACGCATAATTCTTAAGTGTGCATTTACTGAGTTCTGATAAACACATATACTGGGTAACCTTGGACAACAACCAATATATAGATCGGATTCCAAATAAGTTTTTAACTACTTTTTTTCAGGCCTTCTGTAGATTATATCTGCCCTTGGAATACGTTTCTTGACACATACTTCTTTATTTTTGGCCTGTGAATCCTGCTCCAAAACCAAGACTACAGAGGCCCATTTGACATCCAGTTATTTCTGTAATTTGGTAAAATTAATTTGTAAATTAGCTCTCACACTATATATGTTCCAAACTTTACTGATATTACTAACTACTTTTCAGAATGACAAAGGTATTATCAGAGACATATGTACCAAATAAAACACAATATATTTCTTTGGGACTAAAGAACTCAATCCCATGAAATAGTTTTTAATAAGTAGTGGTAGGTTGTATACCTGGATAATAATATTTATTTCTTTTTACTGATTAATTCATTGCTAAGATTCTTATGTGTTTATTTTTTCAATAATAATTTTATTTTAGAATGAAATAACATGTAAATGGAAATATACATCCAAATAATATGTAAATAATATAAATGAAGTGAAACTAATTATTGGTGATGTAAGAAACATTACAACTTATAGTTTTAAAATGATTAAAATAAAAATACTGAAAATAAAAATACCTTTCTCTGAAGAACAGGTATTTCTGGCTTAAGAACTGGGAAAAATATTCAGTATACGTGCATTGTAGCAGTCAGTGATATTTTACATTACAGAAAATTAGCTATATCAAGCCTCTAAAGCCAAGATATACAAAAAAGAACTATTTTTCTTTTTTGGTTAAAGAAACTTGCTCCTCTCATCTCTTCCTTCTTGCCCAAAAACCTTACCTATTTTTAATCATTTGAATTCAGAAAATCAAAATGAGAAAAAGGCAAACTCTTTGAGGATGTAAAATGGAAGGATACTTTGTTTTATAAAAGACTTAATTTTTTTCCTCTGCTGTTAATGGGCAATAAGTTCTAGTTTATTCTTATTTTTCTTGAAAGGGACATTGTCCACATTTGCTGAACATTCGAGCTTTTATATATATAGTGCATGACTTCAGTCTGTACAAACATAAAATCATTTCAATGCCAGGAAGTGGAATAAGACTTAGCGAAATATACATACAAACTTTCAATTGATTTGGCTTTGGTTCAAGGTCTCTGAACAGAGGTGAACTCTACCTGAAAACCCACAGAGAGAACAGCTTGCAAAGAGGTGGACTCAGATTGGCTTTGCTTGCAAGAAAATTACTAATTTCAATAAGAGAAATTGTTTAAAAAAGAAAATATAAAGATCATTCACAACCTACATCATCAAAAAATAAAGGTGGTTTTCTACTTTTGGTAACATGATTAAATAAGTAACTAAGCCATATAGAAATGAGCTATAGTATAGAAGGTCCAGTTCCGTGTCCTATTTTCACTGACTTGATATGTTGAGTGTGAAACAAGTACAGTACTCATATTTTGATGGAATGAACCTTACTCAGTAAAGCTCATAATCCAGGGAGGTGTCTGCAGTAAACCAATTGATTTATCTATTATCCATCTGGTAAAAGATTTTTACTTTTTTTTTATTTCAAAAAAGACAGCATTAATACTTAGATGCAGTCAGAAAAAAAATAGTGGGCATTAGAAAAGGCTGCACATTGGAGATATTTTATCATCTATTTTAAATGCTTATCTCTGAATTTCATTTATTATGTAATGCCTCCTGTCACTTTTAGTATTTCATAATTTGCAAAGCAGGTTCAATATCGATAAAATACACAAAGAAATAAAACCAAGAAGTTAGAATTACTG
The DNA here is from genome assembly GCF_027409185.1 of Cynocephalus volans. Classification (NCBI taxonomy): domain Eukaryota; kingdom Metazoa; phylum Chordata; class Mammalia; order Dermoptera; family Cynocephalidae; genus Cynocephalus; species Cynocephalus volans. The sequence goes on from NC_084466.1 coordinate 19,943,227, forward strand.
GTAAAGTCATGGAAAGGCTAAAGTATTAAGATTATACAGCATGAAGAAGAAAAAGATAAGCAAATGACAATACTTTCAATGTTTTTATTTTTTTTAAAGAAAATTGTGACTAGTCACCATTTTTCACATGTAAGTTTATATACATTTGGCTTAGAATGTGATAAAGCTATGCATAAGTATTTCTGAGCATTGCGATTATTATTAATCATAATAGCTCTTGGGTGTGAAATTTGAGGAAAAGTAAGGCTTGGATGGGTAGACTTTATTGCATAGCAGTTAATAAAATAAACAATATTCTTATTTGCTTAGCATAGCTTAAATATATTTATATATTGTATATATAATATGTATAATTATATATTAAGATATTACTTATTTATATAATTTATATTTTTAAATATAGAGAAATTTCCTAATATGTAAGATCATTCATGTCGTTTTGATACCTTTAATTCTATAACTCTTACTCTATGTATTTACTTTTTTTTCTGGTGCGGGGCAGCAGATGGTCAGTGCTGGGAACCAAACCCTTGACCTTGGTGTTACAAGGCTGCGTAACCAGCCAACCCCTGTGTATTTAGTTTCAATATTTAATTTACTTTAACTAAAAGTGACAAATTTCCCATTTTAAACCATTTGTGCTTTTTATTTTAATCATTTTTTAATGTTCTTTGCCTGAACATAAAATTTGTGTAGGTTGATCCCAACGAGTTTTTATGTCCAATTGGAAGAAAATAATAGCCACAATAATAATTTTGATATTTGATTTTTTTTACTGAAAATAATTTCACATTACCAACCAATAATTATGAATAGAACATAAAGATTTTTCACAGTGAGTTCCCCTCCCTTTCACTTGGAGAAAGGTTTAAATGCTATATTGCTATATTGATTACAGAGAAAAATAGATCTTCAAAAGTTGGCTGTCTGGGGCTATCCTATCAGAATATGATTAATTTATCCAGTCTGAGGTTAGCAAGTTCACAATGTGTAAGAACAGAATTCTTTTAAAAGTCTACTATTTTATTCCTGGCAACTCATTTTGAGTTTCTCTCATGATATTATTGAGTCACTGAAAGAGACTTTTTCCTTCCACATCTGTCCCCAGTGAATAAACAGCTGAGAATAAATAGGTAAAAATACTTCAAATGTCAGCATCAACTTCAGGACTTTGTGAATAGCAGAAAATTTGGAGTGATGTCTTTCAAACATAGTTTTTCTTTAGAGTTAAATTTCCCTCTAAAGTACTTAGAACAAATATGCTCCTTCACTGATACATTTTATGTTTATTATTATTTTAGGCCAACTTCCTCTATTTTCTTTTTCTTAAGAAAGCACAACTCATTTTCACATTAACATTAACATTAACTCACATTATCATTTCCCTTTCAATCTAAATGCTAGCTCATCTCCTCATTAAAAAACACCAGCACTAAATATAAAAGCACCTAGAATCACCATGCAAGGTTAACTTTAGAAATGAGAAATTTCTCAACTTTCAATGAGAAAATACTTTTTTACCTTTTACCTCTCCATTCACATAAAAAACGAAACCTTGTGATGAGATGATCCTAAAAGAAATAAATTCTCTGAACAACAAAGAAATTAAATTTTTGTATCTAGCTAGTAATTTCAGCTCACATATTTAATGTAAGCTTTCTCTCAAATGTTAGTTAAAATGACCAAAAAAAGAGAAAAAATAAATAAAAAGAAAAAAGAATTCTGCATCAGTATTAATATAACAAAAAACTGGTTGTGCTTCTACAGGACCAGAGGGAAGGGCCAAATAGTTCATGCATTATTCAACGCATGGGTTAGGAAAGTAAGCAAAACAAACAAAAAGCACTTGAGATACAACATGGGTAAAAGCCGTGAGAAACAAAACAAAACAAAACCAGAAGATAACAAAAGCAAGAACGATAAAACCCAAGTCCTGGCACTTAAGAAATTGCCATATAGAAAATTTGCTCAGTTCCATTCTGGCAAGAGGGTAAATTTTAGTGCTCCTTTGAGCAATGTTAACCTTTTTATGAGACAATTCCCCAAGTGGGCTTTCTTAGTAACAAAAATGTTAAGAAAACACCTTTTAGTAAATGCCAACCTGTTTCCAAAGTCCCTGTGGCTCTGGGATGAGGCTGTAGAAATTTGTTTGCTCCTGGCTTTAACTGGTTCCTTTCAAACACTTGTTTATCATTTAATACTGCAACCAAAATGGGTAGTTACAGAAATGCTAAGCAAGTCTACCAAGAGAATGCAATGTTATGGAAAATTGAGGTAAAAAAGCACACCCTTCTCTCAATAATACAGGTTTAGTATAATTGACAGTTGATATCAGTCAGTAAGACTAAGCAACTTGCACATCTGTTTATTCAATACATGTTCACTCAGAGTACTTCTGATTGGCATTTTGAAATTTCAGTTTGGCAATCTAGGTTAAAAAAAAAAAAAAAAAAAACAAGACAAAACAGTACAGCCCAGCACCATAACAAAAGCACATATTTTGATATGTATACCAGAACTGGTGAATTGTGTTCTTTAACTACACACATGAGCTGAGGGTTTTGTTTTTGTTTTTGTTTTTGTTTTTGTTTTTTTATGAGCTGCATTTTTATGCTCCAAAGGATAAACTGCAATCTGGTTAAAAAATTACACTTAAAAATGTCAGGTCACTTTTAAACGTATAAAAACAGTGTTAGAGGAGCATATTTTTGGAACTTGTTTAAATAAAATATACAGAAAAAGGCAAAATTTCAATGAGAAATTTTAGTCTTCCTTATATTAAAATAGTAATAAAAAAACATCACCCAATATTAAAGTGACCACGATTTTTTTTTTTTTTTTATCATTTCCCAGGTGAGATTTAAAGGAGATTCTTTTAACCATCAGCTTGTGTAAACGTGAATTAACCTAGATTATCCCAGGCAAACCGGGTTATGGTCACCCTACCTAATATGAAACATAAAAAAAAGCAAAATGTTATTATCTTTTTCTTTTTCTGTAGAATTAATAAGAATAAATTGGTGAAAGGGGTATTTGGGGCAACAAAATAACTATTATTTTAAACAGTCCACGTATATTTGCAACATATATTAAATAGGCTTTGAAACCAATAATGTATTTTATAAAGAGCTATTAAAGCACTTTCATCTTAAACATATAATTGAAGTCTCAATGGTACCTGATGTAAGTAGCTTAGGAATTATTATTCCCATTCTACATAAAAAGAACCTATGGTTAAAAAAAAAAGTTCAGATAATTTCTCAGATGCTTGGTTTCTGGGCAAGGCAGGGCAAGAATGCTTTACACTTAAATTAACATTCCCTATCACACCATACTATGTCTCTAAATACATTTTTATCAGAAAGTTTATCAATATTTATAAAAGAAATAGTAATGAATATGGGGAATACAAGTCTAAAAATCTACCCATTGTTATAGTCCACATCATGAAAGTATAAATGGAGTGTCTATTGAAAACAACACAGTGTAGTTTTAATAACGTGACATTAGATGGACCTGGGTTCGGGCCTCTTTACTATCACAAACCACATGTGTGACCTTAAATCAGTTATTAAATCTCTCTACTCTCAGGTTTACATTTAATAAGAATGATCAAAGCATTTGCTCATAAGATTGTGGTGAAGCTGAACTAAAATACTGAAGAGTGAATGAAAACACAGGGTCAGATACATTGTAAATGCTCAGTAAATATTTACTCTTATTAACTACTATTATGTAATGAGTACATATTAAGTCATTTATTGATCTTTAATATTTGTATTTTATTGCATGAATATGAAAAATTAAAATAATATGCAACATATATGTATAGAACTATAAAATCCTATGGAGAGTAATTATTGAAGGCCTAAAGTGAGATGTATACCATATTCATGAATTAGAACATTCAATATTGTCAAGTATGTCTTTGCCAAATTGATTTATGGATTTACTGCAAACCCAGTCAAAATTAGAGCAGATGTCTTTTCTTGTTTTTGTTGTGAAAATTGACAAATTGATTCTGACATATTTATGAACTGCAAAAGACTAAAAATTGTGAAGACAATCTTTAAACAGAATAAGTTGGACAGCTTACATATCTGATCTAAAGATTTATTATAAAACAACGGTATACAAAGCAGACTGTTTTTGGTGTGATAATAGATAAATAAATCAATGAAACAGAATAGATGGTAGAGACAGACCCACAAATATTTAGTCATTTGATTTAAAACAAACATGCCACTGGAATGAAGTGAGAAAATAATATACATGTTTTATGGTACTGGGTAATTGGATATCCTTATGCAAAAGATAAAATGAACCTTGATTTCTAATTTACATGACACAAAAATGAATTCCATATGGATTAGTAGGCATAAAGATGTAAGGTAAAATGCTTTTAGAAAATAGCATAGGAGAATATATTCACGACATTAGGACCATTAGAACATTCTAAAAAACACTGTCCATAATGGAAAAGTCTGATAAATTAAGCTTCATTAAAATTAAGAACTTCTATTCATTAAAAGACACTATTAAGACAGCAAAAAAAGCAAGTTCTAGAGAGGGAGGATATACTAAGATTATAATTTGTACCTAAACTAGGAAAAAATCAGGAAATCCAGTAAAATTGAGCATAAAGGATTTAAAAGCACAACACAAAAAAGAGACATGCAAGTAACCAATGTATTAACTTTATAGTCATGCAATTAATTAAATATTTTATTTCTCAAATAATGCCTTTTTCATCTAAATTTAGGTTTTTAAATTATTTGCCCATAATAAAAATAATATATTTGCCACATAATATTTTTAAAACACTGGAAAGTAATATATACATACAAAGCCATTTGTCTTTCCGTACTTTGCCACACATTATGCAATTCATAAAGGATTCAACGTCTACATTTTCATGTACCACCTTACAAGCATTTCAGGAAATATATATTTGTACTTGCCAAGAGATTTTTCTCATATTTTATTTTTTATCAATATTATGACCTCAGTATTTCTCTATTTTATCCAATAATCTTCATAAATATAATTTAAAAATTAACGCCATAATAATAAACCATATATATATATATATATATATATATATATATATATATATATATATATGTCCTTGTTTACTTGAATGTTCATCTATTATTTAAAGTAGGAGAATCTAAAAGTTCCATTGTGTTTATGTAAGTCTCTACCATTACCTTTTAGAACCAGCTTCTTCTGGTCCGACGATATCTGAAGGGAGCTTTAGGTGTTAGAATATTGCTAACCCACCCACTATATTTTACCCAACTGGGTAAGTCTCCTCGTCTCCTTGGGTTTTAGGCCTCTCATTTATTTTATTAAGATGGTTCCTTCTGTGAGATGTGGTGAGGATGATGATCACATAACAGAAATAAAAGTCCTCTACGATGCAATATAGTATTTGTAGTTGTTAGGCCATATTTTTGCTATTCACAGAAGTATTCATAGCTATAATCTGTAGAGAGGACACAGTAGCCACTTATCGTTTTTTCCTGAATAAAAGATTCTTTCTTGTATCACATCTCCATCCTTTTTTTCCTAAACAATTAAGTCTACCCCTTTTGAACTGGACCACTTGCAAATGGTCTAGCCATTGTAAAAACAGGCTGGTAAAATCAGTGAAATAAATTATTCCGTACATTTACGAATGGGTTAAATTTTGTAGATACATGAGTATATCAGGTCCACTTTAAATGTAATTAAAAATATCAATGTTGAATATCAATAGTAAGAAAGTAATTTGTATCCCCATCCCCTCATTACCAAACACTAATATTTCTTTTTATCACATACTACTTTTTCTTTCTTTAATTCCAAATTCCTGATTATACTTTGCAGGACCAATAGTATCTTACTTATCTTTGCATTCATCTGACATCCTAACACATATCTCACACAGCTACGGAGGTACTTAATTGCTTTTATGTATATGGTAAAAGAAGAGAAAACTGCCTAATAGTTTGGCCTAAGATGATTTTCTTCAACGAGGCTGCAACATTATTAGAGATGAAGATATCAGCAAGCTGGAGAGATTTTTGTTTATTTTAATGTATACCATTACATTGTTAACCTACAATTTCTAGTATGTGGCAAGGACCCAAAATCTATAAACTATTACTTAATGAATATAAAAACCAAAGTCAATTAATCTTTTTTTTTTTTTCCCCATGACTGGCAGGTACAGAGACTTGAACCTTTGACCTTGGTGTTAACAGCATCATGCTCTCCCAAGTGAGCTAACCAGATAGCCCAAAGTCAATTAAAATGGGTGATAAAACATTCTTAAAAGTGCATTCTTGAGGAAAAGATTTGTTTCTATAATAATCTAGAAAATTCCCCAAAGAATATTATTATCAATCATATTTCAAGAACGCTCAATTAATTCTGACCTTTTGGCCCTTTGACTAAAGACTGCATTTAATCCAATGAATTACAAAAGTCAGAGGACAATAAAGAATAACTACCTTTGATGTACGTCTTTCCAAAAATTAATGTCAGCCAAGAGAAAATGTTACAGAAGATGTTTTCAAAATGTCTTATGTAAAGTAAGCTCATACAGAGAGGTGAGTGATAATATTGCCTAGAATCTGGGGCAAAACAGGCTGTAAAGGAGGAAACTGAGGTTGGGAGAGAGAGAAAGGTAGAGCAGAAGGGAGGGAGGGAGAAAGAAAGAAGGAAAGAACATCAAGAAGAAAGGGGGGAGAGGAGGGAAAGAAAGAAGCAAGGAAGAGGTGAAGAAAGAAGGGAGGAAGGGAAAGAAAGACAGGTAGGTTAGGTGGGGAGGATGGAGAGGGAAGGGAAGAGGAGGGAGGAAGAACAAGTAATCCATTTCTCAATATATGCAATGTGGTTCCTGTAAAGAGCCTTATTTGGAAAATTTGAAGTTATTTGGTGAGTTAACCTGGTTTAATGGAATTAGCACCAGACCAGGAGTCAAATTATTATAGTTATAGATCTAAATATGTCACCAGCTTCAATGTAATTTTAAAGAAATATCATAACCTACTTTGTCTTTAGTTTCTTAACTTAAAAAAATTAAATGTTTAGACTTGCATCTTTAACATCCCTTCCAGCCTTAAAATCCTATCCTTTCACAAATTTCCACAGCAGGAGACAAATTAACTTAAAGAGAATAAGAAAACTGGGCTGAGCCCATGGCGCACTCGGGAGAGTGCCGCACTGGGAGCGCAGCGACGCTCCCGCGGTGGGTTTGGATCCTATATAGGAATGGCCGGGTACACTCACAGGCTGAGTGCCAGTCACGAAAAAGACAAAAAAAAAAAGAAAAAAGAGAATAAGAAAACTACTAAGTCAGTGATGCTATTTAGATAAGAGATATTTTGAGTGTCTTCGTAATTGATTGGACTCATACAATGCCTTCCTTGTGTAACTAGTGCAAAATTTGTATATTAAGGTTTGTTTGAGGAGTTTGGAACAAGCTCTTCACTTGGTATGTCAGCAATGAGACGTGGAGATGGATAATACACTCTTAGGCTGGAGTGATCCTGACATTCATTACCAAAAATGTCGCTGTTTATGATATCTGTGGGAGAGCTGTAATGTACTAGTACACCTAGGAGACTGATTGTAAACTTATATTAGACAATCGGGGAGATGATGATAAACACTACTTGAAAGAAGCTAGTGACATGAACATATTTTACCAGATGCCTGGAATACAAGAATTCAGATAAGCCTATGCATATGTTTAGCTCTGGCAGTAGAATTTATACTCTGTGAGTTGATTAAATCACATAAAAATCAGGACTCCTTGAAGAAGTCAGTTGTCTTTTACTGATCACTTGAGCTATATGGTGTAGTTAGATTTGCCTTTGAAATGGAAAGCATTTATTTAAGCCACAGATAAAAAGGTTGTTCTTAGGAACTTTTCAGCCACAGTTTCAATTATTTTCTGACATGATACATTTTTTTCACAGATGCTATGCCAGCTATACTACTGTAAATATGCACTTGAAAAATGCCTTAATTTTTATACTTTGAAATATGCGTTCAGCTATTTGCGTTTTAAAAATTGTTCACAACTTGCTGAAACATAATGTAAATGAATACCTTTTCTTCATATTGCTTTGGATATGGAATTTTAAATGTGGTAGTAGTTCTTGGAACACCCCTTAATTGTAAGTCAAAAACAGGGAGACCTAAATCTTTTTCAGAACTAATAACTGCAACATGCCTCATTACATATTTTCTCTGATAAATGTATACAAAGTAGGATATTTGAAAAATACCAAGAGTTATATACTTACAAAGTATTAGACAGACACACAAACTAATAAGCTTGCATAACAAAAATAAAATTATTAAAATTTGATATATTCGATTGAAGTTATTTTATGTGATTAATATACACAAATTATGATAATATATATATATATACAACTTTATATTTTTTCTTTATTTAACTTAATACCTATTTAGATCATCAAATAATCTTCAAAAGCCATGATATTAATGGTTGCACAATATTGTATTTGTAGATATGCCATAATTTATTTAATAATTTTTCTACCTAAGAGCACTTGCTTCAGATTATTGTTATTATAAATAATGCTAACATGAACATCTTTGGTCATAAACTTTCATTTTGCCTCTGTCTTTCCCTCAACCTGGGCACCTAGAGTGTGATTGTGGGTTCTGACGGTGCTCACGTTCTTTGTGCCATCCATCTGAATTACCAGACTGCTTTCCAATCCAGCAGAGGTGAGAGGACCTGTCTCTGAATATTCTACTTTCTGCAACAAAAAGTATGCTAATTTGATTAAAATATCACTTTGTTCAATTTGCTTCCCTTTTATTAGTAATAGGATTTACATTGGGTTGTTCCACTTTGTACTGATACATGGCTATTGTTGATACACATCTATCATTTATTGGTACATATCTATTCATATGTTTATATATCTGTGCATATATTCTGCATTTATTAAGACTATTAACTGAACATCATCATCGGAGATGTATCTGACAAAGGAAGTTGGTCACTATGGTCAAATAATTTTAAAATGTTGCACTTTACTATCCCCCATGGAGAATAATAAGACACACTGGTGTATAAAAGGCTGAGAGATGCTGCACACCAAATACACTTGTTGAACATTATTTACTACAAAGATATCCAAATGCATTTTAAGATTACTTCGTTTTTCATATAATGATTATTAATATACTGGTAAGGTAAGGTTACATGAAATACATATTCTGGACATTCACTACGAAGTATATCTGCCACATTTTTTTCGCAAATGTTTATCCATGCCTGCCTCTTAATACATATTTTTTTTAAAACCACCATGATTATCAATGTTCACTCTATTTTAGTGAGGCCATTCTTTATATTGCCCTCACACTTGCTATATTAATTCCAGCCTTCATGACTTTGCAAGCTGTTTCTGTCTCTAATACACAAGTGCAAGGAAATGCGGGGTTTAAGTGTGACATTTGTACAGATCTATGAGGTTTAGAATGATTGCATTGGATGAAACCTTCATTTGCCTTCATTTCCATTTTTTCTCAATACTCTTGTTCTGTGGGAGTAAAGAACAGAGGTGTGTTTATGAAAGAGAGAGAGTGAGAGAGAGAATATGTTCGTGTATGATTAATAAAGTAAACAAGTAAAGGGGAGGAGGTATGGTTTGACTAAAATTTTCTTCTGCTCTGAAGTGCTCACATTTCCCAAAATTGCCAAGTACAATACATACCACTTGGTAAGTTCGGTACCTGACAAATTATTTTAGTCTCTCTCTGAATTTCTTCACCAGAAATCTGTAAGCAACTTGAAAACAAGAAACCTCATTATCAGATGGGCTTCTTTTCTCCTTTCTGCAGAATCTGCCCTCCCCACATCAACACACGCCACATGATCAGCTGCCCCCACCCCAATACATGTTTGTCTGGAGCAGGAGTGAAATTTTCAGTCAGATCCAGGCAATTCATTTGTCAGTGAGTAAAGATTCAATTTTTTTGTATTTAAATTATTCTCTAAGAAACTTAGAAATCAGAGTCAGGCAGGTGTAGGCATTTGAGAAGACAGAGGAAAAGTACAGGCCTGACACTACATCATGTCAAACCAGAGCTGTGTGCAGGGTTACGTTATTGGCAAAGTGGACCGTGCAGGCACTGAAGAAGAGAGTCATTGATTAAGAGAGAATAGAATGATGCAGAATGAAAACATGTGGACCCAGAGAAGGAGTAATGAGGAGAGGAGCCACTGGAGGTCTCCGTGACTTTCTACTTCTTCCCTCAGAACTCCAAGAGTTCCAGTAATGTTTCTAAGCTTGGAAGTCGATGGAACCAACCTAAATGACCATCAATGGGTGACTGGATAAGGAAAATGTAGTATATATACAAAATGGAATACTACTCTGCCATAAAAAAGAATGAAATTCTGCCATGTGCAGAAACATTTGGATGAACGTGGAGAAAATTATGTTAATTGAAACAACGTGGGTGCAGAAAGAAAAATACATGTCCTCACTCACAAGTGGGAGCTGAATTCATAAACAAATAAACAATAAAAACAGAGAAAGAAAGACACAGCAATCACAATAATATGTTGAACTTTTAGGAGAGAACAAAACTGTGGTTACTAGAAGTGGAAGGGGGGGCGTTAATGAGAAATTAATGAGAAATTGGTTAGTGAACACAAAGACATAATGTAATGGTGAATAAGTTAATTATCCTGATTTGACCATCACAAATTGTACAAACTATCAATAGTCAACTTTGTACCCCACAAATATGTATAATCAATTATGCTTCAATAAAATAAGTTGGAAAAGAATAAAAATACAGTTAAAAATAACCACAAAAAGATTGACTTTAAAAAGATCATTGACTCTATTTATGTTTAATAAAAAAGAAATAGTGGAGTTCACATTTTTTAAAAAAGAAAGAAATTTCGCAGAATTATTCAATAGCAACCCTTTGAAACTAATCTAATTTAAATGGGTGTCTTTTGTTTTCAATTTAAAAAGTTTGGCTAGAACTCTAAGACTATCTCATTTGACTTAGTGGCTCAGAATCTAGCACAGAAGGATCCAATTTAAGATTAAGAAAATAATTAAATGAATAGTTATCTTTGGAAGTACAACTGAAAACATAACATACTTCCTTCCCTAAATCTCTGAATGTGTCTATTTTTTCCCTTTCCTCTCCTATTCTAGCAATTATTTTTTGCACTATATATTTTGACATTTGATTATTTTCTATCTAATACTGTTAGTGAATTGTTTTACATCTTGAATGTACAATCTGCTTTGAAATTTAATTATATCTTGTTTTATATTACTATATAATTCGTATTTTGTTTCCTTTACTAATCGTGAACTTTCTGAGTACAGGAAATATATCACACCGTCTTATAGTTTTCATATGTTGAATACTCACTATAAGCTAATTGAATTAAATATTTTGTGAAATTTGGTAATTTTCTCACCTTAAAAATGTTTTCCATTTTTCTACTCAAAAAGTCTGGTGCTGATTCTACGTCCCATGAGAATGCGATGAAAATACGTTAGAATGTTGTGTGTGAAAATTAAAAGTCTGGGAAGTTACTGTTATGAGGCAGCACACATATCAAAGAAATGATCACAGGCCATTATTATCCTCCTCCCCCCCGACTTTTTTGTTGCTGTTCTCTGGTGTTTGAAGAGAGGTATTATTCCAAGGTGAACAGGTTTGTAGATAGGAAGAAGGTGACACAGGACAAAAGTACATTTCAAGGAAGCCTAACTTCTATCATTTAGTATCAGTGTCCTTGTAGTGTTTGGGAAAAGGTTTTGTTACAAAGAAAATTAACAAACCTACTTGTGTTTTTGAATTGCAAAACAAACTTGTGTGTAAAAAGTTTATTGATAACGTAACCTGTTTCAGTCTTAGATATTTTCTAAGGACCCTGAAAAAGACGTGGTGACAATGATAAAACAAAGGGAATAAAAGAGCAGACTCTGATAGGAACATGATTTCCCATTAATTCTACTTTCCTCTGTCTAATCCTTTTATTCAAATAAAGCAATGGCTTTCACAGCAGAATTTATTTCTTCTCATGGAAGCCTACCAATGAAACCTTTTGGAGCAAACATATACAGTCTTGTTAATGCTATGGGACTGGAGTTCCTGTCGAACATATATTAAACCAAGACATGGAATTGAAGGTACAGCTGTTTATGGTTACTCTTCTTGTCTAGAAAATGTTCATAATAATACTCAGGTCATTGACTGGATCCAGTGCAATATATTAGTCTCTTTCCTTCAACACAATGTTGAGACACAATAACAGTACAAGTAAATTAACAGTCCAATTATAAATAACTTAATTAGTGTAGAGAAATATATTTTGATGATTATAAAAATGAAGAATGCTATGTTTGATGATAATACTAATGAAGAAAAAGTGAGAAGATATAGAAAAAAGGAATGGATTGAAAAAACATTTCACAGTGTATCAAGATATAATTACTAGTTTTTTTTAAAAAATGAACTTACTTATAGTATTGGAGAATGAAGTAAGATAATTAAGGTTGAAAGTTAAATTTAAGTTTTCATAAGTATTTTCATCATAATATTTTACAGGAAAGTATTTTTAAGGCAAAATTTTGCATATTAAATCCTTTTTTCTATTGGATTCTGTAATAAAATTTAAAATAAGAACCTATGATATAATAAATATCAACAAAGAATAGACGAACTCTTTAAACTGCATTTATAGTAAAGAATATATTTTTTTCTGATAAAGTAGTAATAATTTTTCTGAAATATGCCATAAAATGGAAATGTTATTTAGAAAAGAGTATGTTAGTGCTTGCCAAATAATGTAGCTATAAAATGGAAAAAGTCAGTGTAACTAAATTGTTACTTAGCATATACCTAAGCCCTACATTGTTTTGATAGTTTATAAGTCTGTTTGTTATATGTTCTTTCATTGTACAAAAGATTTGTGTTTAGAAATACATTGGTTTATTGGGACCTAAAGGAAAGTGAAACAAAAATATTAAATAACCACTTCTGAAAATAAATATCGTAATAAGTTGGACCAGAAACCGTCAGTGAAAACAATTGTGAGTCTTTATATACTTTATGTATTTCCATAATTTTACAAATCCCTGGATAGCCCAGATTCAGAGGTCATCAGATGAAGAGGGGAGAGATTAGACTCTAAGTTATTTTTTGGATCCTCTAACAAGGTATAAGAAGAATTGCAGTAGGCTTGTAACAATCCTCTTTTGGGTCCCACATGTAGGGTTTTGTTCCTTTGGGATTTGGTAACCTACATTTGGGTATTGTACTCTCTGACTACTGACTGTGTTTCGTTAATCATAAGCCACTTATCATGCATCATTTTCTGTGGTTACTAGAGACTGGGAAGGAAAATGGGGGTGGCTGGTGGGGAGAGGGTGGTTTATGGGCACAAAATTAAAGCTAGATAGGAAAAATAAGTTCTTATGGTATACAGTAGTACTAGTTATCTGTAATTAACAATAATTTATTGTATGTTCTCAAATGGCTGGAAGAGAGGAGATCAAATGTTCTCATCACAAAGAAATGATAAAGTTTTGTGATAATGAATATGCTTGTTATACCTATTCGATCATTACATATTGTACATATGAATTGAAATATAACTCTGTATGCTGTAAATATGTACAATCAATACATGTCCATTAAAATAAATAAATATCTTTAGGAAATTAAAAAATAAAAGAAGCAGCTACATAAAATTCTCTAAGGTGAATCTGGTGAGGCGTAAGAGTTAACAGGTAATTTAGTGCCACTATACTATTCAATGCCCTAAGTTTCATTATTTTTAAATGAAAAATGTCCAACTGATCTCAGTTGGGCTGTGGAGAATGATAAACATGTTACTGCCTACCCACAGGGAAGCATGATATGTGACAAAGCAGTGTATCCTTTCCCCATGAACCCTGAGAGGTGGCACCTTCCCTGGTCACTGGGCATGGAGGTCAGTACTTGTAGAATGGCAGTCTTCGTTGTCAACATATGCCATGGAATTCTGTCATGATTGGAACAGAAGTAAAGGAGATCGAGGAATAGTTCCAGCAAGGAAGAGCACAAGGGACATTCATTTCTGGCAAGATTTCAATGAAGATGATAACAAGATCTGATCTGTTTACACTCCTGTACATACACACTCCATATGTGTATATATATATGCATAAAATATATATGACTCCAATATATGGAGTGTGCATATATATATACAACATATGTATTATATGTATGTATTTATATATGCATTATATGTATGGAGTGTGCATTATATATATACAAGCATTCACACACATATATTTTTTATATTATGTAATCCAGTATAATTAGTATGTCATAAAACTAGTGATTAATTCAATATCCATACATGTGTTATTTAGCTTTAAATAACCAAAACCTCTGTTTCAACAATATTGTTACCTAAAACTAAATGATCAAATGGGTCTGAGTCTTTGAAGTTAAGACCAATTGAAATCGTGGGGGGCTCACATGACTTTACCATTCGTAAGAGCAGAAAAACAATATAAGATTTGGCTTCAGAAAAATCTGCCAAGTTTCAACATCTAGAACGTGGTGCAACCAGAATGAAGAATTTTCTACAATCATAATAGGAGCCTTGATATTAAAAACTTCAATTTCTGTCATATTGTGCTAAGTATTTAGGTCTTTATATTCCCTGCTAAGTATTTGGACTCTTGCTATAGAGGAAGGTAATCAATGAAAGATTTAGGCAGGGAGCAACAGTATAGAATGTGCTTTTCGAAAGTTCACTCAGGAATCTATATGGAGATCCCTGGAAGACATTCACAGGAAGGTCCTCAGTTACGGGGATGGTTCATCAATCTTGATTAGGAAAAATAAGGGCCTTAAATAAGGTTGTAATAGGAGAGACATACGGAAATGGATGAATACGTAAATTCTTAAGAAAGTATGGTGAATGGTATTCATTCATACCTGAGGATGTGAAAATGACGTCTGCATTTAAGAAAAAAAAAAGATAACATGACCCAAATATTTTATTTAATTTATAAATCTTGAATGGCAGAGATAAGGTCTTGGGCCTATCAAACACTTTTCCTCCTAGGTACACAACTAAACCATATTTCTCAGGTAACCATGCACTTGCCTGCGGTGACAGTAATGAGTTCTACCTGATGGAATTGGGTGAAGTAAGTAATCCACTCCCAGACCTGGAAAAACAAAAGTAAAAACAAAACCAATAAACTTCCACGCAGTCCTCCACGCTTTCTCTTTTCTCTTGCCGCCCACTAGCTGCATCCACAAAGTGCAGTGGAGAGCTCTGAAGGCCTTTGTGGATGCAGGAAAGTGATGAAAGAGATGATTCTTGAATAAATTCAGAGAACTGTGCCCTCTCCTGCACCCGAACCTCATTCTACGTGTCATAAATTGGACTCAAGTGTGAGAAAAAGAAGCACTTTCTTGTGATGAAGGCCATAAAATTTCACTGTGAGTTTTATTTATTGAACTCCTTGTCTAAAATTACTCAAGTGTTCTATCAATTACCTAGTAATGAGAGATCAGATATGAGCCCTAGAGCACTGCTGCACGTCATTTGTAATGTGTCATAGATTTTTAATACTTAATATAACTATCTAGTTCTTATTCTATGGTATGCCTTAGTTTTATTTTTATTAATTCTTTTTGTTGTCCTTACAAAATTCTAAGTTAAAAGTCTTTTCTTATATAGTTTATGAGGAATATTTAAATTAGGTGAACCCAGCTGAGAACTGTGATCAGCGGTTCTGGAGGCTGGAGTAGGGAGAGCAGCTAAACACCAGCTTGCTTGCCTGCTGGTTATATTCCTGCACTATATTAAGTCACCTAGAGATGGTTACTACTCTTTGAAATGTATTTTTGAAAATTATTAGATTATATTTGTCTCTGGTTTGATTGCTAATTCTTCAATTATTTGTAAACTTGATATTTAAAAAATATATTTATGATAAAACCTTAAATAATATGCCATAATATCTACTTTTTTGTGTGTGTGTTTATGTTTCAGCCATTTGTTTGCTGTGAACAATTTAAAATTGTTAATTAATCTTAAGGTGAATGCTGCTTTATTGTCAGAGATCCAACTTTAAGATCCATCCTAATTGCCATACTGAATCCATACAAATGATTGATTTAAGACCCCTTGCACTTAGAATTTTAAATTATTGGACACACTGGCAAAATTTCAACTGTTTATTAAAATATCCCAGTCTGCATCATGTCTTTTCAATTAACAATTCAATATTTTTTAGCTCTTGTTCTTTTATTAAGTATTCTAAAAAGCAACATGCATTTGGTCTTAAATGTTCTACTTTAAAGAAGACATACAAATATAATTGGCAGAGAATAACTTTTATCTTTTTTTCAGTGTAAAAAGGATTAATGGTGGTGCAGTAATAATTCAATATATCCCACTTAAACTAAGATTCTTAAACTAAACTTCATTAGGTTTTCATGATCCCTATCATGCAAAAGGCATGAGTTGTAAGGCTCATGATCACTAATAAGTGCCTATTTCTTTCAATAAAATAGTCTAGCTTTACATTATAAAAATTTTATAAAATGTGGGTACTCTATTAAGAATTATTTTAATGTCTTATTTGAAACACTACTAAAATGGAGCTCAATTTTTAAATTGCTTCTGCCTAACGAACACTTACCACATACATTTACCTTCTTAAATTAGATTTAAAATTCATGTTACAGTCCAGAGATCTTTTTCTTGGAATACTTATTAAGCATTTATTGAAGATGGTGAGTTAATTTAAAATTTTGTTATATCACTTATCAAGAAATGTGGTATTTATATAAATCCTTCAAATTTTGATGTGTTCTGAAATGCTTGTTTAATTCCAATGCTTACCTTATCATTTAGGGACAGAGATACTAGAAATTAATATGGATTTAATCCCACAATAAAAAGGAAAAATCTATAATTGAAATTCTGAAATGACTGTCATAAAAATTGATTTATCATAAGGTTCTGCATTGTTCCTTTCATGAAGGAACTCTCTGTAAGCTAAGCCAAATATTATTTCAATTGGAAATGACTTACATTAGTCAATGGAGCTGGATGGACAGAATAGTCTCTTCCAAAGTTTATAAAAATGTAGCCAAATGTTAATAATTCTAGGAAAAATTAAGACATGGCAATAGTAAGAACAGGTGGCGGATTTAGTACAGCATTCTTATAGTAAAATGTACAAAATTTCAGTTTTTGCAATATTGGTCCTGTTCAGCATACAGTCCATCTTTATTGGCTATCATTTTAGGTTTTGATTCTCTAACGGTTAACATTCCTAGAATACATGGGCATTTCAAATTAACTAAATTATTTTTCTAAGTTTCAAATTAGAGTAGCAATGAAAAAGAACTCAATTTTTATGCTCAAAATTATTATTGAATGAATTGACATTGGAATAGTGGTGGTTTACCACCTATGGTAGTTATACCATTTCCATTCAATTCAGGAGAAAATAGCTCCTGTATCACAACTAAGTCATACTTAAATATTTCCTTTTCCTTTAGCGAGTCTTTTTTTTTTTTTTTAACCTACTTGAGGCTCAAACTTATTTTCTCCATATTAAAGAAGCTAAACTAGGCCAATGAATCAAATTTAAGAAAAATCTAGTATTTAATCTCATAAGGAATGGGTTTGATACCATTTGAAAGTATCTTAGCAGGAGGCATGTTAGTGCTCTGGTGGAAGAGATTGCAACATGTTCTGCTGAAGATAATGATTTTGAGATAGCACATTTATAAACTAAGCTGTTTTCTCTCCTACACAGCAAAATTTCGTAAAAGAGCTGAAGCTGTCCCCACCCCTTTCCTCTTTCCCATTTTTCTGGTACCTCTTCCACCTCGTATCTCCTACCCACTACTGGATTGATTTTGGTCTTCTCCGGCTCACCAGTAACACTTGCATTTTTCCAAATGCAATGACCACTCCTTAGTCCCATTTTACTCATCTCCTCAGCAGCACCTAACATGATTGACTGTTCTTTCTTTAATCACTCTCTGCTCTTCCATGACACCACTTCTCCTGAACTTTTCTCACTCTGCTGCCTTTTCCTCCTCTGTTTACCTACAAATGTGGTTGTTCCCAGAGCTCTGCTTTGCTATCCCTCTACTCTCTCTGTCAATTTTTTCTTTCAACAGAATCTCAGATATCCTGGGGATCTTTATGTTTAAATATTTATTCTGAATTTATAAGTCCAGCCATGTCCATTCACTTGAACTCCAGAGTTATATATCTAATTGACTTAAAGTAACAAGTCCAAACACATCTCTTGGTTCTTTGCTCACACTTGTTCCTTATCCATACTTTTGCATCTCAGTAACGAGTACAGTCATGAACCCACCTACTCAAACTAAAAGCTTGAGTTATACTTAATTTCTAGATTTCCATTATGTTTCATATGAAGATGTCTTGTTAATTCTAAATTCAAAACATGGTCTAAATCCTTCAACTTGTCTGAACCTACTGTAGTACCTCATTGGATGAATATTATCTCTAGTCTCCTACAGCTTCTACAGTCTTCTAATTGGTCTTCCTATTTCTATCCTTTCCTTGGTGTCTGTCTACATAGAACATCCAAAGTAATGGCTAAAAGGCTAATTAAATCATTTGACTCTCTTTTTTAAAACCCTCCTATGTCTTCCCATTTGTGTCTACATAAAAGCAATACTTCATACTCTAGCCTACCAGGCCCTGTGTGATCTGGCTTCTGATTTGCTCTCTGATTTCTCTCATATTCCTTATTGCGCATGTTTTTTATCCATACTTTCATTCATTCTTCAACTATATAGAAACTCATGGCAGGGCTGGGCAGTGGGAGGCAGGACTGGGCTCTTCACACTACGGAGCTAATGAATGCCTGGAGCGCCCTAACCTCAGATGAAAATATAGCACAATTTTCTTAGCATTCAATTTTCATTTTAAATATTATTTCTTTCTAGGGAGTCTTTACTGACCTCCCAATTGGCCTTTCAGTCAACACTTATCATATCTTTTATCTTTCTTTCATCTTCCTTAAGGCTCTTAATTACTTATCATTTTCTTGAATATTTGCATGTTTATTGCTCTATATTTCTATAATCCCATACTGTGGAACACTGTCTGGACTACAATAGGTTTGCAAAAAATTGTTTGTTGAATAAAGGAACAAATGAATGAATATTATATACCTACTGGGGAACACGAAGTCAAGGAAGGTTTCCCATGTTTTCTACAGCAACATTTAAGGCAGGAAATACTTGAGTGTATTTATATCATGAAAGGGTGATTGGAGGTGAGAATCTGGAGATTCTGCAAAGGGCAATGTAATTGATAGAGCACGGAGGTTAGTAAGGAGGCATTCAACACTTAGCCTTGTTAGAACAGTACACATATCTTCTTGTGAATAAGAAAGGGGTACATAAGGAAGAGTTTCAATATAGATGAGTATATGGCTGGTAATAATGAGATTAGAGAAAATTCCTTCAAGGAATGGCTCTCATGTGTGAAATCCCTATCAGCTAATGCCAGAACAAAGAGAGAATCCTAAAAAGAGTAAGAGAAAAATGTCGTCTTTACTCTTTTCCAGCCTTAAAGAGGGATCAAAGAGAAGAGAGGGCATCAAACCACTGTCTCTTCTGATAGAAACACTGCCCTTATTTTTTATAGCAGTCCCATAGGGGCTGCAATTAAATATACTGGCTGGGATCTGTTATGATTCCAGCCAGGCAGACATATTAGAGACACTTAGCTTTCTCCCCTTATGCATATGCTACAATTTCGTCTTCTCATATACTTATTACAGTTATCCAAATTATCTTTGATGCTTATTAAAAAATTCTGCCTATTGTTTTTATCAAACACACATACACATTTCAGTCTATCTACTTCTGATTCATTTTGATTCCCTGTATTAAATGGGATCTTCAAACAAGGTAATCCATATACACACTTGACTCACTAAAAATTTGACAGTTTTCCTCTCAATCTATTGTTTATTATTCAGAGTACTATGATAAAGCAAAATCTCTCCACTGTGTAGTTTCCATTGAAAAAAAAATGCTATTACTAAAAGCAGAAATTCATCAATAATTAGCAAATAGCAGGCCAAACAGAAATTATCCACTGTGTGATGGTTTAAGAAAATTGATAGAGGGCTACTGAGACTGTGCAGAATTAATCATACTAATGTGCCATCAAATGGAATGGCCTTTTAGTTATAACTGCCTCAACAATCATTTGCATTTAAAGATAGCAGAAAATTGAATATATGAACTTGTTTCTCTTAGTTGACAAGCCCCACTCAACCTTTATCTTGCATTTCGCTTAGAAACCCAAGCATGGCTCATTATTTGCAATAAAAAAAGGGACTTAAAAGGTTCAATATTATTCATCCCGTGCATGTCCCTAAATCTTGTGTTGAAATCAATCTTGCCTTACATGTACTTCTAGACCTTGTGTTTAACTCACAAATCTTCATATTTAAAAATGATAGGGCCATTACTAATGTCAACCTAGAAGCTGTGGATACCAAAGCAAATACAAATTTGCAGTGATAACTTTTAGCTCCAAATGAATAAATAATCATCTATGATAGTCAATCTACCTCTTTTCTTCTTCTTGCTTTTCTGTTATACCCTCAATAACAGGACTTTGAAATGAGCTGCCCTAACCACAGGCCTAGTGGAGGAGATGGAATTTTAATCTTACTTTATGAAAATAGCTGATAAACTTTCTATTCTTTTGGTTAAACATGTAGGTATGATACACTTATACCTACATATGCTTAAATTCCACTGCTAAAGTAGTGGGTGTTTTATTATTAGATCTGTTAAAAGCAAATTGCTGGGATACACTCTTACCTTGCAAAATCTAGAAAGAGGCTTCAGAATTACCTAATGGTAGATTTCTCTACAGAAATTGCACCATTTTATTGTTTTGCTTAACAGATTAATTTATTGTAACTACTATTTATTAAGTAACTGTAAACTCTGTGCCTTACATAGATCATTGAACTCAATTCCCCACAATATAGAGGAAAGTTAGATAACATTTTGTACATTTTGTAGATGTGGCAACTAATACTCATAAAGGTGAGATAAATGGCCCAAGTTTACATGGCAAATTAGTCTTATAACTCAAGTTTGCCTTAGAAATTCAAGTTAATCTTGAATCCAATTTGACTGACTTTATTATTTATCTTAATCACAACCTTGTATTGATAGTGCTGCTATTGTTAGCTATCCTGTGTTGCCATTTAATATTTAGATTCTTCATGAGGTTGTGGCAATTAAACATTTTAAATGATACAATTTGCATATGGAAGCCAAACCCCCCAAAAAGTTTGTACCATTTTCTTTAGATCATTAATCTCCAAATTTGTTAAAACTAAAGCCAGTACTTTCAACAAATGTGCACTTATTTATTTGTAAATTATATAAAATATTGTATAATATTTTATATACATTTTTAAATGTACACAAAAGTAGAAAATGATAAAGGATAATATAAACATAAAATATATTACATTAAAATGTATTTTATTTTAATTTGGCACATTTCATTTTTGTTCTATGGAGAAAATATCCTTAATTACTTTTAAGTCTTAATTTAGTATTTTTAATACAGTATAGTGGTTTTAAACTTTGATTTTATTTCAGTTTATTTAGTTCATTAGTTTAAATAACCATCATAATTAAAACAATTTCCTTACAAAAACATTAGTTCAAATGAAAGGATTGGATTGTAGACTATACTGAGTAAATATTGATAGTATGATGCAAACACTTTTGTTAAAATATGGCTGGTTGATTTCGATCTTCCCTTATGTCAATTAGTTTTTCTTGCAAACTAAACAAAATGTGTTGTATTTTGATATTTTAGACACATTTATTTAAAATTCACTGAACCTTGGGCCGGCCGATGGCTCACTTGGTAGGGTGTGGTGCTGATAACACCAAGGCCACGGGTTTGGATCCTCTATAGGGATGGCCGGTTGACTCACTGCCTGAGCGTGGTGCTGACAACACCAAGCCAAGGGTTGAGATCCCTTTACTGGTCATCTTTATATAGGAAAAAAATAAATAAATAAAACAAAAGAATAAAAATAAAATAATAAATAAAATAAAATAAAAAATTCACTGAACCACTTATTTGGAAGACCTAGAAATTTTTGCTTCCCAAATAACTTAGAAAAGTTTGTTTTTATATATTTGAATCATGGAGATCTGAGAGTTGCTTGCATTGACAAAAGCACATCCGTTCTAGTTACAAAATCAAATACTCAAATACGGATGGAAACTTTTCCAAATATTCATTTTGAAAGTTTTCTCTGCTTAGCAGGAGTCATACAAAAAGGAGAGATCTTTGTCAAACATTGATCAAATGGCATTTTTTGCAATAAAAGGATGCATGAAGCGTGCTTATGTTCTAAAATGTTAAGTTAATGTTAGCATGTCACTGACAACATTTGTCATCGCAGAAAATGTCAGCAAATTTGGAATACTTGTCTGTTTTGTTACAAAATGTTACTTATCTTTAAGTTTATCAACTCCTGTGAGTTCCTTGAAAGAAAGCAACTAGGGAATATATAGGCACATAAGATTTTCATGAAACCTCTGAACATTATTACAAACTAACTATTGTTTGTAATAATGAGGTTTCATGAAAACTCTGAGCATTATTACAAACTATTGTTAAATTTTATTTACATTTTGAAGAAAGCCTTGTTTTAATAAAATTAACTGTATCAATGATATCCTGTAACACTTTTGCATTTCTGGTTTTAACTTCTGGTCTCCATCATTTGCCAATGAATGACGTGATGGATCAGAGTCATTCTTGCACAGTCTCTCTAATTTTCATTTAGTGATTACATTTGCATCATTTTTCCATAAGATGTTTTTATAAAAATATATCTTCTCTGTTATGCTTCTTTTATCAGCTCAGGAAAAACTGTTATGCATACACTTCAACACTGAAAAACAGAATTTAACAAATATCTTAAGTTGAGATGTATTGAGAACATCTGGTCTTTTACCAGCTTTACAGAACACCTTCCACACTGAATTACTTGCCCCGATACTTTCTTCAAATTTTCACCAAAACATCTCCATATCTTTCAACAGTATTTACTGATAAGGGGATTCATTTTAGCCATTTTTACTCTAACAAGCAAAAGTTTTATCCCCATATGATATTCAGTGCTTCAGGGGGTCTACAAACTTGAATTTCCTTAATTTTATTAACAAACAAACAGGCTTCACTACTATAAAATATTTTTAAAGTCTAATAAACAATAAGAAAGACTCAAACATATTTTATGCTAATATTAATTTCCAGATCACTAACATGTTAACTTGTGCTATCTGGATTCCTTCTTTTGTATAGACCTTAGTATAATGTTTCTCCTGACACTCGGTACATACATTTTAAAATTGTAATTAATCTGCCTTGAAAAGTAGAAAAAAAACAAAAATCAGCTCTATGTTGGTCCATGAAAAACAAGATGGTACTAGCCAGTAAGCTTTAGTAGTCCATGTGTGACCCACGCAATTAAGTGCCAGGCAAGGCTCACAGGGATTTATTAGCTAACAGGTAGGTCCTGGTGTGGAGTTAATAGCTGTATAAAAACCCATAATATATGGTTTGACTGTAATATCACTATAGAAAGAGTCCAATGCCTCTGTCAGGTTGTAAGTGCTTCTCATCTGATTTTTATACTCATGAAAAGAAATATGAACACTTGTTAGTTATTATTAGTATTTCAAGCTAAAATTTTTAATTTGGAAAATTCCTACCTTATTTTCATGTTTCTAGAACCACTGAATTATCATCTCCTGAGTTTGCAAGGTAGTGTTGTGAATCATGATTTTCTCAACATTGAACACAGAAAACAATAGTTATTGTAATACCTACAACTGCCATCCATAAACAAGGATTTCAATTTTATGTGGTTAATAAGATATTGTAATTTGCCTTATTGATTGGGTTGTGGCATATATATTATTGATTTGATTTGCTAAGTTATCAATTTTATCTGCTTTAGATTTTTATGTTCCTATATGAGAGCATTCAAAAGGAAAGTAGTGCTTGAGAAAAGAAACCATCATAATTCTATGTTTTATTATTGGTTGTATGTACATAGGTCGAAGAAAAATGCTACCCTCCCAAGCATCACTATGAAACTTCATGTCATACTGATGTTGGGCTTCCTGTTTTTTCTAGACTAAAACCAATAACCTTAAATGAGGTGAGAGAAACCACATTCAGGTCTATCCCATTTTAAATCTTCCAGCTATCTTTATTCCTTTCCTTGGACTCTATAGTGGATTGAGTTATGTCCCCCACAAAATTCATTGAAGCTTGAATTGTGTTCCCCAAGTTTTATGTATTAGAAACTTAGCCCCCACTGGGACTGTGAAGTGGGTAGGAAATCCTATTATTGTAATTAAAAGGTGAACCTTGAGTAGGTCATTGGACTGTATGACTATGCAGTAGTGAATGAATTAAAAATGGTGGTAAAGGGCATGGTTCTGAGGGCTTTAAAAGAAAAGGAGAGTCCGTCTCTCTCTCTCTCTCTCTGCTCTTTTGGCTTCCAGCATATGCAATGGTGAGACCTCTCTCTCTCTCTCTCTCTCTCTCTGCTCTTTTGGCTTCCAGCATTTGCAGTGGTGAGACCCCTCTCTCTCTCTCTCTCTGCTCTTTTGGCTTACAGCATTTGCAATGGTGAGACCGTTCCCCCTGCTCTTTTGGCTTCCAGCATTTGCAATGGAGAGACCCCCTCAGTCACAGTTGCCACTGCCAGATGGACTTTGGACTTCTCAGCCTCAGAAACTAAAACCAATAAATTTTGTTTCCTTTATAAATCACCCAATTTCAGGTATTTTGTTATAAGCAACAGAAACGGACTAATACAGACTGTCAAAAAACTTTGCCCCCCTTTTGGTATATTTAGTTATGTTATTGCATATCAACTATTTGGTCATGAATTCTTTGAGGGTAAGAATTATACATTCATTTATTTATTGCCAGTAGTAAGCCTAGTGGTGTCTGGCACAAAGAAAACACTCAATAAATGTTTTGAGTTTTAGTAAATTAAAATAATTTCTCCTGTTTCTATAAAGACATTATCTCCTTTATACTCTTCACTGATTTACACTGACCACATTTTTCAGCTTATTTTGCACCCTTATCCTGCAGATTCTTCAGTTTTCTCTGACCCTCACTATTTATCCTTACTGACTTGTCAACAGATATGTTTTACCCCATTTCTGTGGGGTTTGCACAGAGAACAGTCATGCTTTGCCACGACACACCTCTTGGATCCTTTACTGGAGAAGGATAAATGGGTTGTATGCACTATTTGTGTGACCCACTAAGTAATTTGTCCTATTTTAATTCAAAGTAGTCCAGACCTGAAGGACATGTTCACACAGCGTTAGCCATTCTGCCCCCCACAAAACATCTGACTCATTTCTCTTGGAGTCCACATAGCACTGCAACTAACGTGCAGGTTCTGGATTGCACAGTGGCCCATGTCCCCGCATGTCACTACTAACTTTGTCATCCAGGGCATATTACTTGCCTTTCTGTGCCTCCACTTACACATCTGTGAAAAGGGGATGATATAGTACCCATCCATACATTTACTGAGGATGAGATGAGGTGTAGCACACATACAACACCTGGACCAAGGTAAGCATGGAATAAGTCGTAGCTTTTTCTGTTGTTTTTCTTGTTCAAGTTCTCTTGAGATTGCTTACCTGGGCTTGAAAACACATGGAATATGAGATAAGGACTTCTGACCTAAGTTTCTCTGGGTTCTTTTTGATAAATATTCAGTGTTCTCCAGAATAGCACACCAAATAATTTTGCTGTTGGCATCACCGTAGCATGTCTCCTACTTCCAAGTCTTCCAGTCTGAGAACTATATCCCCAACAAGGAAACAGAGTGAATTTGAGAAGACCATGTATTAGATTAGTGTATGGTTTACACTGGAGCAGACATTGACAGGTGACAAATGGATGCAACTTAGGAGAAACCGTGAGAAGAGGTATGATTCTTGCTAAAGCCCATAGCTTCACTTCCTCTCTTCCTTTCTTTTTGCTGATTATCTAAGTAAATTACTGTCAGTATCTAGTTAATTTATGTCCAAAGGGTATTTCTTTTAATTAAGCTATTTATTGAAATCTTCTTACCTTAAAATAGTCAAACAGGAAGAAGAAAATAATAAAATGTCTTAAATACCTTAAATAAAAAGAAAAAAAAAATGCCTTAGATTTTTAAGTAGAGTATTAAAAATACACAGGAATAGAAGTTTAATTTATTTAATTCAACAAGCATGATGGCAGTTTATATAAATTAATTAATGATAAATACTTGTAATTTTGCTTATGAATTCACTTTTCACTCAAACATTGGACAGAAAGGCGTTGCATGTTCTCCTAAGCACACAGTCAATGTTTCCTAAAAATTTATTTCTAAATGGTCTGAACATGGAAAGAGCCATATTTCTGCTGGTTTGCACCACAGTGGAAGGCCTGCTGATTCCCTCAGTTCTCACAGGGGACACCACACAGATTCAAATCCAGACAGCGGGTCTTCCCCATCCCTCTGAGTCTGATGTGGACTTCCTCCCAGTGACCTTTCCAATGCACCAGCACAGAGTACACCTGTGACCCTGCTACCCGGCTGAGTATCGCATCTGTGTGGAGGATAGTTGGCAGGATGTAGCAATGTGGCCCTTAGCCAGAAACTCTGTCACCTCATCCCACCATATGCTGGTCTTGTTCAATTTATGAACAAAACCAAAGCCCTGAAGACCTTAATGATAGGAAGGAAGACTAGACTTGTCACATTACCAGTAATCAGAGCAAAATGAAATTTGCAGAGCCAGAGGCTGTAAAGCCAATTGGCTAAACTCCACAGAAAACTGATTCTAAGGGTGTTAATTGAGCATAAATTAATGTGAATGCAGTAATGATCCATGTGAATTTCAGATGATTGACCGTATCATTAATCTCGAAAGCATGAGTAATGTGACCCCTCCCTTCTCTTCTAAATTATTATTGAAAAAAAGGAGAGCTCACTGGATATTGGTGTTGGGGAAATGAAGAAGCTGAAGTAGGGTGCAAGGATAGCTGGTCAACATTTGGATTACTAAACTCCAGATGACCATTAAGTGGATAACTTCCCAAAAAGCCTAAGGTGTTCAAATGCTTGATGTAGCATTTATAGTGAAGTCATTTCTCAGAGATAATTTTTGACTTAATTATAAGATACATTTCATGTATTGAAATTTTCACAGATAAACACAAAGATCTTCAAAAACTTATTTATTTGTTGCTCTGAGTTTGCATTTAAAAATGAATTTATACTGGCTGTTCCTTCTGTAGCTTCTTCCTATTTGTCCTTAAAATATTTAAGATGACTTGGAAATAGTAAAAAACATACATTTCTCTCTCTCTCTCTCTCTCTCACACACACACACACACACACACACACACACACACACACACACACACACACAAACACACAAACACACACACGCACAACACCAAGAAAAATAAAAAAGAAAAAAATATACTGGATCAATGATAAAGCTATTGCCAGGGTGGAATCTGTGAGAAATTTCAATTAATTATAAAGTAAATGATTAAGAAAAATCATCAATATCTCATTGATAACATGCTTTGCCACTGAAAATAGAACTTGCTGGTTGTAAAGAAGGCCAGGAGCTATTTAATTCCTTTTCTACTGACTGATTCTAGCCCAGACACCCAAGGTACAAACCAACCAGAAATTAGGGCACCCAGAACTTCACTACAGGGATGCTGTACTTTGAGACTGTCAGTGGCCCACTTCTCCAGCCCTTTACTACACCTCTCCTTCACCCTCTAAGAAGCATAACCCAGTGAGAGGTAAAATGACCACAGGTAAAATGCTGCATGGGATGACAGAGTCAGGAAGGGTCCAGGAGACATATAGGTTGTGGACTGCCCAACCTACTCCTGTGGTGGAAATTGTCAAAGGGCTAAGTATCAGAGGCAGGAGAAAATTATAGCTCAAACAACACAATGATTTTTTAGGAGGATTTGCAATTCTTAAATTTGAAGATAAAAACATAGAAAGAAACATGAAGTTTGTGAGGAAAATATGGGAGAACAAAGAAAGAGAAAACAACTTCTAAAAATATCCACGGAAATTATGTAGTCTGGAACAACATGCTATCGTAGACAACAGAGAAATCATTTAAAAACATTTCCATTTTTGGTAGGATGTACAACAGTAGATTTCTCTGTAAAGAGTGCAAAAATCCATTAGTAAAGATCTCCAGATGAACGAACAACTCAAGGTAATTAAAAGTGGAATTATTAAGAAATATTTATAAAGAAACACAAAGATGGAAGAAGGAAGCATAGTTAAAGCATGCATTTATGCCAGTAAGAAAGAATAGAATCTACAGTAAATCCTCTCAGTGATGTGGAGGACAAATTTGAGATATTCTACCAGAATGTAGCAGTTAAGAACCACAAGTACAATGGGAGAGAACAGAGCTATGGGAGATAAAGGATAGAAGTTGATTTCAAAAATGGCAGATTTACTTGAGAGAAAGCCAGAATAATTACAATAGTAAAAATATTAAAAATATAAATAAAGTCTTTGTTTCAGAACTAAAAAATACCCCCAAACTTTTTAAAATTTTTATTATTAGTATATTCATTATTACAACTAGCAATTTTCTTTATGCCCTTCATCCGACCTATCACTCCTCCAACCCCCTCCCTCCCTCCCCTGCCATCTCTAGTATCCTTCGGTTTGTTCTCTCCTTCTGGAAGTTCAGCATATTGCTATGGTTTCTTTCTTTCTTTCTCTCTTTCTCTCTCTCTCTCGCTCTCTCTCTGTCTCTGTCTCTATCTCTCTTTCTGTCTCCCCCCACTTTTATACACAGTAGAATACTACTCAGCTTTAAAAAAGAAGGAAATTCTGCCACTTGCAGCAACGTGGATGAGTCTGGAGGAAATTATGTTGAGTAAAATAAGCCAGACAAGGAAAGAGAAATACCTCATGTTCTCACTCATACCTGGGTGCTAAGAATAAAAACAAACTTAACATCAAACCAAACAAAACCTTTAGCTTTCAGATGAAAGGGATTCATCCTTCCTCTGTGATATCCCCTCTAGAAGATATCAATCTAGAATCTATTGAAGGTTTTAATTAAAGCCATAAAATTCAATTAAAATATTGGGGCCAATATATTTCAGTGTTCAGAAAGACCCACACATCGTAGCATGACCTTGTCTTCCCCCATTTCCTTCCATTTCACAGAGGAATGAATTGAGGCTCAGACAGGATGAAGTTGTGGACCGATGGATAGGGCAATGGACATGCTCTCAGCCCATGCACCTTTCCTTCTGTCTCACTCCCAAGTTAAGATATGAATTTTCATAGTCTATTATGGGTGGAAATTCAGCATATACCACTGATCCTTCTGAGATCTGGAAGCCAGAGCCATGGGATTTTATTTAAAGTAACCCAGAAGCAGATTCATTAACACGCTTTCTCTTGAGCAGTGTCCTGATTCCACCAGGGGAGCTCATATTACATAAATTCAGTGACAGAAGAATGACAATCCTGAGGCCTTATGTTAATTGTATACACGATAGTCAGTAATGCAAGTAAACAAATAACACTTGTCTAAAGAGAGAGTGTGAGGTGGCTCTCTGAATCAGTTGCTCGTACCTGGACCTACATTTCTGCTCCTATCCATGTTCCCTTCATGCATGGTCCTCTTTAAGGGCGTTTCTTTAATACCAGAAAAAAAATGTTATATTTTTTCAGCATTGAGCTACTGCCCCCACAACTTATCCATTCCCATCTTAGTTAATCAATTCTAGAAGAAATCTTCTATCCTCAAAATTCTGATATAAATTAGTGACCTGACAATTTAATACTAGGTAATATAGTGACGGGACAGTATAAAAAGAATCGAACCCAATAAAGCATAGTAAGATAAAATTCCCCACTGCCACACTGCCACCCACCACTTTCAACTTATGCCTTTTATTCTAACCCATTGGCATCTTAACACAGGTTATGAAGATACCTGGCTGGCAGGAATTTTGCCATCCCTCAAATTAGTTTATTTAAACTGTACTTGAAATTGGGCCTAGATAATGTTAAGTAATCTCTAAGTATATAGGTAAACATAAAGATTTGTGTGGCTCCTTCAAATACAAAAAAATAAAATAAAAACAACAGCAAAGAAAAAAACAAGAAAAAAGGAAAAAAATGTTGTTTATCTAGAAACTATTTTTTAAAGCAAAGGCAGTGAGTATAAGAAAATATGTAATTAGTTATATTTCAAAAGTTTAATTTTATTTTTTAGTAACCCTTGGGTTAGAATACTATCCCTATTTACATTATTTATATGCAAAATAACGTGCATTAAATTACTTATATATTCTGGAATATTAAGCTTGCCCTGTTTAGATTATAATACGGTACATAATATATTAATTAGTAAAATGTGATTGTTTATTTCAAGTGTAGTAATTTAGGAGTATGTTTCTACTAAGCATCTATCGTATTTACTAGGAGACCAGGGGGAAATATCCATTTTGGCAGCTCATTTCTCAGTCTCTTCCATCTCTCATTGCTTCAGAAAGCAATAAAGAAAAAAATATATTTTTTTCCACCAACACATGAGGATTCTTTTGTTTGTTTGCTTTTCAATACCGGGCAAATTGTAGAAATTCAGATTCCTCAAAAATGGTTATTTCTCCCTTCTTTGCATGCTATATAGCCGTGACATTAACTTCGATCTCTAAAGGAACTATTCCACATGTCATATCTCTCTTTGTCTCTCTTCACATCCTTCTCTATCCTTTCATTCCTAAAACATTTATAGAGTGAACATCTACTCTATTTGAGGTAGGATACTGGTCGCTGAAGAAACACAGCAATGAAAAGATAAGAAAACAAGAAGAGAGGTGCCATCAAGGCAAGAGGTGCAATGAGACAACAGAAGAGGGCAATTCATAAGAGAGGCTTCTGGAGTAGATTTTCTGGAAAGAAAGATTTCTGTAATATTTAGAGGGCCAGAGATGATTAGAAGCAGTAGGGAGACGAGAATTCCCATTAGGGTAGACAGAAAAGAGAGGGGGTTAAAATATAGCAAGGGTGCAAGGGAAATGATTAGCAATCTGACATTGCTGGAATATAAAGTTAGAGGCAGGGATAAATCAAGATAGAGTCTGTATCATGGAATTCCTCACATTAAACTACTTTATTACTTAGCCTGCTTTATTTTTCTTCAGAGTGCTTATCACTGCCTGGCATATGTTATATATTTACTTAAAGTATACTTTACTTACACTCTTTTTAGAATGCTGTCTCCCCAAGGACAGGGGTTTTCTCTGTCTTGTTCACTACTATATCCCTAGTACTTGCAACAGAGATTTGCACACAGTGGACACCCATTTTGTCATGAAGAAATGAATAAGTTAATGAGTAAATTCTGTACTAAAGATAATATCCTTCAAAACCTTCCATACTCTGATTTCAATGGCTTTTCCAGTTTGAGTGCAACCTAAATTACAATCAAATTCTTCACCCCATTTCCAAACACATCAATTTTTTCTCTACGATTTGATTAAGTTATTGCCATTAAATAGAAGGTCTCTTCAGAGGGGATCCAGTTAAAATGATAATTATTTGCAAAGTTACAAAACTTCAAGACACTATTAATGATCTATAAAGCATAGTTTTAAGAATTTAAACTTGATTCATAATGACAATACCAGCTTCTTTACTTACTGTGTGTCCTTGGGTGAGTTACTGAATCTTGCTGTACATGTCTTTCCTCATATGTGAAAGGATGTCACCCATTTCACTATTATTGTGAAAATTGCATTGTATAAAATCTGTGAAAGTCTTAGAATAGCACCCAGCATATAATCTATTTTGGTTTTCCTTGTATTAATAACTATATATGTGCACATGTCCATGACTCTTATCATTGTACCCAATCTGAGGACAAGGATTGACTTTTAAATGTTTGTGTCTTGTTTAACATGTTCATCTGAATGTACGTGGATGTTTAACAAGTAATTGTTTATTTATTGTGCTGAATCTTATAAACAGGACTTTCTTTTCAGCAATAGGTCCAACCAACACACATGAAATAGTTTCCTAGATTTCACCTACACGACCATTTCAGATAAAAATTAAAAAGGTAAACCATTACATGTCTGAGGTTTTCTTTCTCTTGATTGTTGAAATTTTTCACTTGTACATGGTATATTTTATTTCTCTGAACCTGTGAAGCTACCTGCATTTAATTCTAAATAAAGGTGTCTATTTTTTCTTTAAAAATAATGTACCAGTTATAACATTTTCAATTCTCAATGGCATTACTTGTAAATAATTTTACTTTGAAAAATTTTGCTGTGATCATAGCAGAGTTGTTACAGGTAGAGTGGGTGTGAGTTTATTCAATATTGTCTAAACACATTATGAAAACAATTGCATACTCTTATGTGAGAGGGGATTTCATTGATTCTGCCAGTTTTTGTAAATGACACATATTCAAATACTTCACATCCTGTAGAATGAAAAAAATATTTTATAGAGAATATTTTATACATATTTTATAAGGAAAAGACTAAAGCCAGAAAATATTAAATTCATTCATTCATACATTCATTTACCCATCAAACATTTGTTGAATTTATAAAGTTATTGCTGGCAAGAGAAAAAAGTTAAAAATATTTGAATTGATGAGAGAAAATTTCCTTGTTGCACTGTAAGTAGACAAAATTAACATATACTGAATAAGGAATAAAATAGAGGCAAACTCAATGTCCTGTGAAGACAGATGGTGGATGGGGTGGGTAAGGAGGTAATTGCTCTATTACATCCGTCGAAGCAATTGATTAGCACAGGTTTACCAATGGAAGTATTCCTGAGTATCCTCTAGAAGAAAGGGTAGAAATGAGTAGGGTGAATAATGAAGCAAGAATATTCTAGACAGAGGAAGCAACATGTGCAAAGAATGAAGACATGAAAATGCATCGTAGATTTTTGAGGACTACATATTTGAGGTGGCCAAGGAAATGGGAGAAATCAAGCTGAAGAAAGAGCTAGAGACTAGATTGAGAACATCTTCGATGCAATACTCTATATGTGACCAATGCTAAACCTCCAGAGAGATTCTCCTGATTCTTAGAATCCTATTCTTTTCATAACACAAATTCTTCATTTCTGTTTCCAGAAATTTTAATCAGTTCTGGCTCAGGCTATAGTAAATAAAATGTGGAAACATGCTCTTTTGAACCTAAAATTATATATATGAAGCAAAGTTAGAAGGTTCCAAATGAATCACTCAGAAGCCTTGACACAAAGTAGAAGTGTTCGTAAGTTCTCTTCAGGGATGGTGCACATGGGAAGGACCCCAAAACAAAAGAAACAATGGCTGGAATTGAGCTTTCTGAAATTTCCTCAGAGCCGCAAAATATGAGCTGCATGTGTGGGTTAGGTTAATTAAGAGTTACGTTTAAACTATATTCGGGTTGCCCTCAAGAATTTATACGGGGAAAGAATGCCTTATTTGGGGTTTATTCTGCTTCAAAGAGATGTAGAGTTTTCTTAGGTATTATGTTGTAATCAGTGACTATTTTATAACCTATTTTGCGTGTAGTTAATTTTGTTCTAAACTGGCCTTCATTCGTCTTATTTCTAACCAAACTTTTATTTTGAAACTTTAATTTCTAAAATAGAAATAGTGTAATATTGTTTCTTAAGGCTTTTACATTGATTTTTTTTTTTTTGAAAATTTGTGTGCCACTTTAATTATTCTACTTCTCTTAAAGTCATCAGAGACACCTTCACTGTATATTTTCATGCAGTTCTTCCTCCAACCTTTTTGCTACAATGAGCAAAGTCTGGTATATAGTGGGGGATTATTTTTAACTTTATTTTTAAATTAACATACAATTGACCTTTATTTGTGGCATACAGCTCTGTGAATTTTTTCCTGTGCATGTACCAATATAATCATCAGCTCTGAAAAGGATGTAGAACAGTAATATATATTCTCACCATCACCAACAATGCCCTTTTATAGTCCCACCATTTCCCACCCTTGCACTTGATAGAAACTACCGATCCATTTTCTATCGTTAAAGTTTTACACCTTTTCAGAGAATAACACATTCATGGGAACATGCAATTTATAGCTTTTTTTTATACTAGCTTCTTTCACTAAGAATAATTGAGATTCAACCAAGATGTTGAATGCACAATAAAACATGTTCCTTTTTACTGGCTCAGTAATATTCTATAGTATGGAGGTACCATAATTTGCTTATTTATTAACCGTTAAAAGATATTTGTGTTTTTTCCAGTTTTCGGCAATTATAAATAGAGCTGTTATAAGCATTCATATGGAAGGTTTGTGTGATTATAAATTACTTTCCTGGGCTAAACACTGAGGAGTGAGTGTACTGGGTCATATGGCTAGTGAATGTTAAACTTGATATAATACTACCAAACTATCTTCTAGAGTGACTGTGTCATTTTCCATTCCCCCAAGCAATGTATAACAATCCCAGTTGCTCTGTACCCTTGCCAGTACTTGCTCTTGCTAGTATTATTTTTTTTTTAATATTAGTTATTCTAACAGGTGTGTAACAATATCTCATGATTTTAATTTACATTTTCTTAGTAGTTTTGATTTTGGATGCATACGGAAACTAACTTAAAATTAATTATAGATCTACATACAAAACACAAATCTATCACCTTGAGATGAAAACACAGAAGAAAATCTTCATTCCCTGGGATTAGTTATTAAACCTTACACCTAAAGCAAGTCCATTAAAGACAAAAAATAATTATAAATCAAACTTCACCGAAATCCAAATTTTTGCTCTGTGAAAGTCACTGCTAAGAGAATGAAAAGATAAGCCATAGAGAGAGCAAAACTATTTTCAGTCACATATCTGATAAATAACTTCTATTCAGAATGTATAAAGAAACCTCAAAATGCAAGAGTGAAAATTGAATTTAGAAAGGAATAAAAGACATGAACAGGTATTTTGCCAAAGGAGACATGGAAGTCAAATAAACATGTAAAAAAGATGTTCAAAATCAGAACCATTAGGAAAATGTCAATTAAAATCATGAGATATTGCTACACATCTGTTACAATAACTAATGTTAAAAAAAATACTAACAATACCAAGTGCTAGCGAGGATACAGAGCAACTGGAATTGTTATACATTGGTTGAGGGAATGCAAAATGATATTCTAGAAAATAGTTTCATAGTTTTACATTAAGTTCAGCATCCACTTATCATATGACTCAGCAATCTCACTCCTTAATGTTTACCCCAGAAAAATAATTTATATTCATACAAAACCTACATATGAATGTTTCTAACATCTCTATTCATAATTGCCAGAAACTAGAAACAACATGAATATCTTCTAATGGTTGAATAAATAAGCAAATTATGGTAACTCCATACTAAGAATGCTACTGTGCAAATAAAAGGAATACATTTTTTTGTACACTGAACATCTTGGATGAATCTCAATCTATATCTTATATAAGGTGTGAAGTTTAGTTCAGTGCTCATTTTTCTTTGCTTGTGGAAGCCCACTTACTTCAAAACCATTTGTTGAAAAGGCTATCATTTCTCCATTGAGTTGCTTTTGCATCTTTGTCCAAAAATTGGCCATACTTGTGTGTGTCCACTTCTGGACTATCTTTTTTCTTCCATTGATCTATGTGTCCATCCCTTCACCAGCAGTGTACTGATTTGATTACTGTAGCTTTATAGTAATTTTTAAATTGAGACAGTAAACTTCCTTACCTTATTTTTTTTCAAAATTGCTTTGGTTACTTGCAACTTTGCACCTTCCTACATATATTTTAGAATCAACTTGTTTGTGTCAATATAAACCCTGGTGGCATTTTGATTTGATTTGCATTAAATCTATAGATGATTTGTGGTTGAATTGACATCATTACTGTGATGAAACTTCAAATCCAAAAATATATTATGTATTTCCATTTATTTACGTCTTCTTTGATTTCTTCCACCAGTATTTAATACTTGTCAGAATATAGTTCCTGTACCATTGCATTAGATTTATAACTAAATATTTCATTTTTGGAACTATTATATAGCTTTAACTGTTTGTTGCTACTTTTGTAGAAATACTATTCATTGTGTATTGAATTTGTATCCTACAACCTTACTATAATCTCTTATTATAAATAGGAGATTTTTTTTTTTTTTTGAGATCCCTTTAGGGTTTTCTATATAGAATATGTCTTATGTAAATAAGGACAGTTTTATTTCTTCCTTTTCAATTGGTATAAGTTTTCAGTGCATTAAAGTATAAAAAACAAAAACAAAACAAAACAAACCAACAAAAAAGCTCTTTTAAAAATGTTTCCTAGAATTTGTCATAAACAATCTGTGCCAGAAGGATTTCATTATCATAAAAACATTAGCTATAAATTTAATAGTATAACTATGCTTCTTAACTAATTTATCTTGGGTGTGTGTTAGTGATTTATGGTTTTGAGGAATTAGTATATTTCATGTAATTTGTCAAAATTTGGCATATATTGTTTTTTGTGATATTGTTTTGTGATCTTTTTAATGTTTCAGAAGTCTGTAGTGATATCCTGTGTAAAGGATTCTTAAAGCAAATGTACTTCACAGGGCCTGGTTTTCCAAAGCCTTGCGGTTTCAAATATTGACCTTGCAGATGACTGAAAATTTTCCTCAGGCTATAAAAGTCTCTGGTGTAAGATAAAGATTTGTGGCACAGCAAGGTTGCTGGCTCAAGGAAAGACTAGTTACTGATTATTATGTAATGATACTGAGAAATTGCTGAGAAATTGCTGTAAGATCACTTAATTGTCTAATGGAATGTCATCTGACTTGTTTCACTGAAAGTTACCAGCCTATATTGTTAAACCATAACCCCACCTATGTTCTAGTCCTGTAATTCCCTGGTCTGGAAAATAAATGTGGGAAGAGAACCCCAATTCGGGGTTAATTTTCCCAAAGAAGAGATGCCTCTCACTGGAGGCTTCCAGGGAAGTTAACCATTTCAGGGCTTCTCACTGCTCAGAAGAGATGGGTTTTGAGTAATCCTTTGAGGGTCCACCACCCAGGGGATGTGGGGTGAGAAATCTGTGGGGGGCAAAGCAACAAAATGGTGCCCCATGTGAGGACATTCTCCACGGCTCGGAGACTGACCTGCCAAGCATTGAAGAGGAATAGAATGTCTAATTCATCCTGGCAAGGGAGTCCCTAATAATGGAGACACATCATGGTAAGGGAATCACAGGTGACTTTCAATTAGCGATTGCACTCCTGCGGCACGTCGAAGTTAGGTCTTTTCAACCCCGGAGATATTTTTTCCTTCTCTTTACTTTTAAAATATGGATAATTCATTAACGAAAGGGGAGACTGAACATACATTACAACTCTAGTGTTTCCTTAAAGTAGCAGGCTGTAAGTAACTGAATGGCAGCTTGTAAAACTCTTAGTGGATATTAAACAACCATGTCCTTGATACCTCAAGGAAGGGAGCCTTAACATAAAAATTTGGGAAAAAATTCATCACTGGTTAATTATGCAATGGGTTTTGTTAAGGCTTCCCACCTAACAACTAGGAATCTATGTCAAGTCACTCTGAGACCTATGCAAGACCTTAACAAAAAACTAAGACATGTTTATGTCACCAAAAAAGGATAAAACTTAATCTTTGCCAGTAACTAAGAAAATTTTAAATTGGACAATCTAAAGTAAAAGAAGTTAATATTTCTTTACAGTGTTGGTATTGTTTGAGCATGTTTTTCTTTCCTATCTGAACGATGCTTCTCTCCTCTCTTAAAAGCTGTGGTTCTTTTCTTGAATGCATGTACTACTCCTTTTCGCTGAAGATGCTGGGATTTTATGAAGAAAAGTAGCCATGGTGCCAAGCAGACTCCTTTTGTGTCTACTGCTCTTCTCCTAAAAACCTCAAGAGTCAAATGGTTTCATCTCTGATTAGTGTCTCAGCTCTTGAGCTCTGTAAGCCATTTGAGAAACAAAAACCTGACTAAGATCTACCTGTTTAACTACATGGTCTCAAATTTTCTTACATCCACTTAGTTATCTTAAACAGACTTCTAAATTATCTTCTAGTCTCTTCTATGTATTTCTTCCCAAGATCCTATGGTAGAATTCTATGCTATTTTCTTAAAAGGAAGAAAATCTTCTCTGTATCTTCTTGAAAAGGTTTGCATACTTTGCTTTACAATGTAAATTTGTTATCTTGCTTTCTTTAAGCAGGGTGAGGCCTCATCAATTAGTCTTTTTGAAAAAACACAATCTAAACAAGAATGTCCTTTTTACTAGTGAGCTTTTCTATTACATTTTAAACAAAACCTGTAAGATCCTTATTTGTTCTTGTTGTTTATGTCTGCATATATGCATGTGTAAGATGTATGTTATGTCTATATGTTCATGTCTGTTTCTGTAATTGTGTTATGTGCAAGGTCCTAAATTGGCTTATAATTATGCAGGCTCATTAAATAAATAAGTATACTTTTCAAGTTCA
The DNA here is from genome assembly GCF_027409185.1 of Cynocephalus volans. Lineage (NCBI taxonomy): Eukaryota > Metazoa > Chordata > Mammalia > Dermoptera > Cynocephalidae > Cynocephalus > Cynocephalus volans. Next base: position 19,981,930 of record NC_084466.1, read on the forward strand.
TATGACTTAAATCTTCTAATGTTTTGATACATATATTTTCAAAATTTGATTCAAACCTTTTACATAAATTTATCTCTAGGTCAATATGTCTCCTTGTTATCTCAGCTCTGCCTCCTGGCCATGCTGGGAGAAACAATATCTTTTATGTATATATCGCCCTCTGACTTAAGCTCCACATGGCTCCAAATGCCACGTGGAAACTCAGGACCTGAAATGGCTAGTGAAAAGAAACCTATGCCAAATATTGCATAGGCCCTAGCTAGCATTTACCGATAAAGGTATAGATCTAATACACCAGTTTTGGGCTGAGAAACGATAAATATTTATTTAGTAAAAATAGCTAAAACTCAAACTGGGCTTTGTATAATTTGCTCTGGTAAATGGATGCCTATTTACTAACCTGAATGTATAAAAATGTTCTTATCAGCACACATCATTGCCTGGGTTTACTAATCAAACAGGATTACTAAAGGTCTTTTCACTTAACTGCTCTTGATGCAAAGTTGTAAAAGGTTTTGTCCCTTAGATAACTGGTTTAAAAAACTTATTTCATGATAATTTCTTGTGCTCTCTGCCTTTAAAACCCTTTGTCACTTTGGTTTTATTTTTTGTAGTAATTTGTGATCTTATTCAACTAAATGTTTTAAGCCTTTTGTTATTTAACAAAGCTTTCCAACATGAAATTCTGAAAGTTTAAAATAACTTTGAGGAATTCCAAGGGCCCTGGAGTTTCTCAAATGATATATAAAAGATGTATCAAAACTAATTGGCTTATTTAATAAATTAGACTATATGGGAAAGCATTGCCAGTACTGAAGGTGTTATGGATATGTGTTCCAAAATCTTATAATGTTTGCAAATATCTGTGTCTTGATATAAATGCTACCAGTCATAATCTTGGTTTAATTATAATTTTAAAATGTTATGTCTTCAAATATTTCATGAAAAAACTCTGATAGGTACAGTTTCCCGACAAACTTTGAGTTCATAGCTTTAAAGTAAAGTTCCAAAATTCTAAAGAAAAGCTGCTGGGTTTGGGAAATTGTTCACTAAGGTCAAAACAACAAAAGTTAATTGGTAAATTAATTTAAAAGAATTATGGGTCTTTACAATTTCCTTATTTTAAAACACTGCTGGTTCTCCTAATGTTTTCCAAATGTAAGAAAACTCTCTCTTAACCTATCTATACCTAACAACAGTTTGATAAAATGTCATTTAAAACAGAGATAAAAGCATTTGCTTTCTCCCTATTTGATCCCCCTCCCCAAATTTAATAACTTTAAGTATCCTTATGATTATTATGGCAATATGACTATTTTTATAAGTTCAATGAAAATTAATTCTCTCTTTATAACAGGATATAATTTAAAACTTTGGATATAAGATAGCACGTTTCACTTCCAAGTTACTGATCTCTCTTTCATGTTTGCCATAATTTGGCCTAATCTGCTGCTTCATCCTGCTGCTCATCTTTCCTCCCAAGGTGGGACAGACAGATCTACACCTGGGAAACAGCATTCCCAGCAGCATGGGACTTATACAAAGAAAAGTAAGACCTTTTCAATCAAGATATTTATCATCAATGCTTTTATGAGGAATTTGTTGATCATAAATGGGGAAATAATGTCTTCTCCACAAAAGCAGTTCTCTAAATTTTCCTGGCCTTGAAGGTGTTTGTAACTTGGATGAGACATCATGTTCTAAAACAAAAGACTTCTAATTGATCAAAAATTTTAAAAAAGACTAGATGCTTTGAAAGCAGTAATGTCCTGGACAGGTGAACTAATAATAACAAACTCTCTGGACTCAGAATGAATTATTGTGCACAGCAGAATACCTTCCCAGAGTTTCAACAATTGGTAATTACACCCAATTCACAGCACCTGGAATGATGCTGCATAGCCGCCCTGAGAGATGATGACATCATCAGTCCTCACCTGAAGTAAATTAAAAGGACTTGCCATTCTAAATGATACTAACTTTGCTTTACAAAATGCTTTTTGTCTTAACTGTGCCAACCTGATGTATAACTTTTTCTTTTTCTTTTAAATAAATAAAATGGGGGGGAATGTAGAGGATTCTTAAAGCAAATGTACTTCACAGGGTCTGGTTTTCCAAAGCCTTCCAGTTTCAAATATTGACCTTGCAGATGACTGGAAATTTTCCTCAGACTATAAAGTCTCTGGTGTAAGATAAAGATTTGTGGCACAGCAAGGTTGCTGGCTCAAGGACAGACTAGTTACTGATTATTATGTAAAGATACTGAGAAAGTGCTGTAAGATCACTTAATTGTCTAATGGAATGTCATCTGACTTGTTTCACTGAAAGTTACCAGCCTTTATTGTTAAACTATAACCCCACCTATATTCTCTTCCTGTAACTTCCTGGTCTGGAAAATAAATGCAGGAAGAGAACCCCAATTTGGGGTTAATTTTCGCAAAGAAGAGATGCCTCTCACTGGAAGGTTCCGGGGAAGTTAACTGTTTCAGGGCTTCTCACTGCTCAGAAGAGATGGGCTTTGAGTAATTCTTTGTGTCTCCATCACTCAGGGGAAGAGAGGTGACAAACCTGTGGGGGGCAAAGCAACAATTCTGTCTTAATTTTTGATATTGATAATTTGGGTCTTCTCTCTATCAATCTTAGCAAGTTTTTCTAGAGGTTTATCAATCTCATTGATCTTTTCAAAAAATGTCTTTTGTTTTAATATATTTTCATTATTATTTTTCTGCCTCTATTTTGGGGGGATTTCTGCTCTTCGCTTTCTTATTTTCTTACATCTGCATGCTGTGGATAACTTTGTTTTTTTTTTTTTTTTTCTGTATGGAAGCTTAGAGAACTAAGCTTGGATTATTCATGTAGAGACTTTCTTCTTTTTTTGTATAAGCATTTAATGCCACAAGTTTCCAAGCACTGCTTTAGCTACATCCCACAAATTTTAATATGCTGAATTTTCATTTTCACTCAGTTCAATACATATTCTAATTTCCCTTGAGATGTTTTCTTTGATGAATTATCAAAAATATGTGTTGTTAAATATTCAAATATTTGCAGATTTTCCTATTATCTTTTTGTTATTGATTTCCATTTTAGAACATTATGATTTGAGAATAGATTGTGCATGATTTCAATTCTTCTATATTTGTTAAATTTTATTTTATGATCCAGGATATGGGCTCTCTTGGCAGATGTCCCTGTATACATGGAAAGAATATATATACTCTTGTTGTTGAGTGTTATGTTCTGTAAATGCCAGTTAGAATCATTTGGTTGATGACATAGTGTAGTTTTACACTCTGTCCATTTTCTATCTAGTGGTTCTGTAAATTACTTAAAAAAGAGTGTTGAGTTCTCCAACTATAATTGTGGATTTGTCTGTTTTTCTTTTCATTTCTGTCAGTGTTTGATTTATGTATTCTGAAGCTCTGCTTTTAGTTACATACACATTGGGTTGTGTTGTCTTTTTATGTAATGTACCTGTTTATATCTGGTCATGTTCCTTCCTCAGAAGCCTACTTTGCCTAATTAATATAGCCATTCAAGCTTCGTATTGATTTGTGCATGCATGTGTTTCTTCCCATCCTTTATATCTGACTGTATTAGTCTGTTTTCTGTTGCTTTTAACAAAATACCTGAAACTGGGCAATTTAAAAAGAAATAGAATTTATTTCTTAGAGTTTTTAATGCTGCAAAGTCCATGGTCCAGGTGGTGCATCTGGTGATGTCCTACTTTTGGAGGGAACTTTCTACAGGGACTTGAGGTGACACAGTCATGTGGCAAGGATGGCAAGAGCTCTTTCATGTACTCTCCTTAGGAATCCACCAGTCCATGCCCATGACTGTAGAATTAGTCCAGAGGTCACTCAGCAACTGTTCATTCTTTTCAGTCTTTGTTCTCTCCATTGTTAATTTTGCATACTTTCTATTGGTCTGATTTCAAGTTTACTGACTCTTTCCTGTGTCATTTCCATTCTGCTATTGTGCCTATCCAGTGATTTTTTTTTCAGTGTTAATTTTTTCACTTGTTTCTTCTTTATATTTTCTCCTTATTTGCTGAAGTTTTATATCTTTACATTCTTTTCAAAAATTTTCACCTTTGTAGGAATATTTTAAAATAGCTCCTTAAATTCTCTTTAATAGTCTTAATTTCTGTGTCACCTCAATATTAGCTTTTTTTGTACTGCGCTTTCATGTATGAATTGATATTTTGAATTCAAAGATACTTCATAAAGTTCATAGAATAATGGAATTAAAAGACAAACATAAAATATTTAAACTTTATTTTTCAACATAAGCTCCATCAAGTTCAAGACATTTTTGTAAGTGGTAATATCAGCCATTTAGTCTATTCCTAAAGAACTGAGGGTCATTGGAATTTAACCATGTAAATGAAGTTCTTTTTAGGTAATTAACTGAAGAAAAATGGGTGTGCTTTAACAATTTTTAAGATGAGGATACAAAAAGAAGTCAGAAGGAGCCTGATGGAGTTTGGATGTGTTGTCCACTCCAAAATTCATGTGGAAATTTGATTCCCAATGTGGCAGTGTTGGAAACTAATTGAGTCATGTGAGCAGATCCCTCATGAATGGATTAATGCTCTCCCTGGGAAAATGGGGAATAATGAGTGAGTTCTCACTCTATTAGTTCCTGTGAGAGCTGGTTGTTTAATAGACCCTGACACCTCCTCTCTCTCTCTCTTGCTTCCTCTTGCCATGTGATCTGCTCATACCCGCTGGCTGCTTGCAACTTTTTGCCATGAGTGGAAGCAGCCTGAGGCCAACACCAGGTGTAACTGTTCTAGAATTGTAAGCCAAATAAATCTCTTTTCCTTATAAATTACCCAGTCTCAGGTCATTCTGTTATAGCAACACAAAATGGACTAATACAGAGCCAAATCAGGCCCGTAAACTAGATGCCTAATGATTTTCCATCAAAACTCTCACAAAATTGCCCTTATTTGATAAGAGAAATGAACCGAAACATTGTTATGGTGGAGAAGGACTCTGTGCTGAAGGTTTCCCAGGTGCTTTCTGCTAAAGCTTTGGTTTCTTCAAAACAATCTCATAATAAGCAGACATTATCATTCTTGGGCCCTCCAGAAAGTCAACAAGCAAAATGCCTTGGGCATCCCAAAACATTGTTGCCATGAACTTTGCTGTTAACAAGTTTGCTTTTGCTTCTGCTTTGACTGGACCACTTCCACTTCTTGGTCACCATGGCTTTGGTTGTATTGTTTCTTCAGGATTGTATAGTGAAGCCATGTTTCATCCCCTGTTAAAATTCTTGGAAGAAATGCTTCAAGATTTTGATCTAACTTTTTAAAAATTTCCATTGAAAGCTCTGCTCTTGTCTGCAGTTGTTCTGGGTATGAAAGTTTTGGGACCCATCAAACAGTAAGTTTGTTCCATTGCATCTTTTCAGTCAGAATTGTGTAAACTGAACCATTTGAGATGTCTATGACCTTGCCTATTTTTTATGTTGTTAATTGTTTGATTAGGACATGAACACAATTAATTTTGACCTTGCAAATTGATGTGAATTGTTTGTCACTGCGGACTTCATCTTTAGCATTGTCTTATCACTTCTTAAAACAAGTTATCCATTGGTAAACTGATGATATCTTTGGGAATTGTCCCCATAAACTTTCTGTAAAGCATCAGTAATTTCATCATTCTTCCATTCAAGCTTCACCATCAATTTGAAGTTTGTTATTGCTTCTATTTCAGCAGAATTCATGTTGCTTTGATAGTGGCTCTTTTCAAACTGATGTCTTATCCTTCTTAGTGCCTCAAACTAGATCGTGTTCAGATATGCTACAACAAGTTAGTATGAATTTATGCAAAACATTTTTGAAATCCATGCATAATTTTTTCATAATACACATTTTCCATGAACTTTTTGAAGACTTCTCATGCTATGTTTTGAGAATGTGCGACTTGTATACATCTTAGGAAAAAATGTCTTAATTTTTGTTTTACCAGGTAGGGGCCAGGCCACAAGGTTTGACCAGCCTTCTGTGACTTGTGCTTTCAATGTCAATTACATTTTCAAAGTCTGTGCAATGCTGTTTACCACTTAGTTACAAGTCTGAAATTTAGTCAATTTACTTGAACCAAATTCAGTTCTCAATATCTTCAGTGTGTAGGTTAGCAGTATATAAGCTCATCTGGAAGTGATTCTAGGGGTTCCATAAAAAAAAAAAAATGAAATGAATGATTTAGCTTTCCTGAGCTCTCTATCTCTGTGATCTCCCCAGTACTTTCCAATTCCCTGGTGGTTCCTGTTTTGGTCTTTTAGCTAGAATGCTGGGAATTTATTTAACTCACTCTGGTGATCCTTTTCGGAGTTGCACTCATGTCTAAGGCAAGTGGTGAGAGGACAAAGAGATAATAAAAGCAATATGAATTTACCTCACCCTCTTGAGGCCACAGCTACTTAAATTGGAGGGGAAGGTGTCCCTCCATCAGAACTTTAGATGGCTTCAAGCCCTTTTTGCTGTTGCTATCAACACAATTCACATTCTTACTCCTCAAGCCTAAACTAGAGGACTTCTCCTGGTGTTCCCTATGTCTGTACTGATGCCCACTTGAGTCCAGGTTGAAGGAGGAAAAAAGAGAAAACTTACCACCATTTCAGCAGTACTTTGAAGTCTGGTCTTCTTTTCCAACCTGTCTGCTACTAGTTACATTTTAGAGTTCTCAGAGGGATGTTCTATGCATTCCATCTAAGTTTTGTAGCTTATTTTATCTTACACAAAACTGGAAATCCTAGATGGATGAATTTTGATTCATAACTATAAATAGAATCAAAGCTGGGGTGCTGTTTCCAATGAAGGCACAGCCTGATCTATTGAAATTTTATGTAACAAGAAGATTTCCTTGACCAAACCAAATATTCACGTGCTGAATGAGTTAACTGGGGTATTACTGTACATACATGGCATTATGTATGGAAATGTTATACTTTTTTCTTTACTTTTATATCGATTCCTGCATTTTATACTTTTCTGTAGCTAATATGATCTGTCTCCTACCTCCAATTGTTGTGAAATAAATTAATGCACTTTTCAGACTGATTTATGAAAAATATATACAGTCCCCTTCATGTCTGTCAATCTCTTAATATGCTACTATATTGACTACATATTCTGAGTTGTCAATATTGTTTATAAAAATATTTCCAATATTCTCTTGTCAACTGATTCTATTTACCCAACTCTAGAAGAATTATTTGCTTATTGAACAGGCAAAAAAGAACAACAAATTGATTTTTCACAGTAATTTTCATGTTTCTTTTTGCTGAGATCATTCATCAGTTGAAACTGTTTTGCTCAAGAAATATGTGCTGTTGCCAGTCTCATTTGGGAGAAGTTCTATCATGTCAGGAAGATTCCTGCTATATTGACCAGAATAAGCTTGGTTTTGTTTTTTGAACTTGAAACCACCTCACATAACTTTTAAATACTGTTGTTCTTCACTTATAGAAAAGGTATCAGTTGGTGTGCTTCTCATTTGTATGTGTTCGATCCTCACATCAAACTTTTTTCTATGTTAAGGATGTTCCAGAAACCTCTCTATTTTGTCCTCTTGGTCCCACACAGAATGCTCCATTATTTAGGATCAAGACGGGAGAAGAGGGCTCTAGTATCTTTCAGCATTCTACATGTCAGGTAATATCTTATTGCCATATGCATGTGGAAAGAAAGGGTTAAAATCTAGGATCAGGGAAGAATGATCATTTGTCACTTGCATTTTCTCCCCCTTGCAACATTAATTCATGGAATTATGAGAATATATCTATGTTCAGATAAGAAAGGCAGATAGATTGCCCGAGGACTACATACCAGGACAAACTTCCTCACTTCATTGTTGAAACTGGTTATGGAGTAATGAATAACCTATACAGATGAAACAGTACACCTGATGGGTCTGACTAGCTAAACACAAACTGTGAAGGGACATCATATTGGCCACACTCAGCCTCTTCTCTTGAATTTCATGTTCTGAGTTCAGAATGACTGGAACGTCATGACTCAGGACGAGGAACTCGGGAGACCACGGATCTGTTGGTATACATACTGCCTATTCCATATCTCATGTCTTTTCTTAAAACTTAGTAAACTCGGTGCTGGCTGAAACCTATTGAGTTCTGTCAGTTTGACTGTCATTCCAAACCCGAGACTATTGCTGCTGGTAACATGAAGTAGCTATCAAAATATGCCAATTCCCTTTTGTTTTCATGGCTAAGTTTCTCCTCATTTTGCATTTACTTGCTTTCATTTTCATGGAGACATCCAGTACACTTATTCTTTAGGTCCTGATTTACCTTACAATTATGTTTGATTTTGAGAATAATCTACAGAGGAACACACGTTGTATATTTGTCAATACTTCCTTACTTTTTCTTCTCAAATTGAAAAGTTTGAGTAAACTGTTATCAAAAAACCTTTCCTGAAATTTTGTAGCCTTGGAAATTATTCTTTTTGTGGATCTGAGTTCAAAATTATCCTGTCAGTGTTTTTGTATCTGAGTAATATTTTTCAGTAATATAAAATCCTAACTGTAATTATTATATATCATAAAAGAATTCATCTTTTTACATTTTTAATGTTTGAACTTTTTCTCCCTTGATTCATTATTAGCAGGGGGAGAGCAGAGAAAGGGTGAAACTGGTAAAGGGCTACACAAATCAACTACGTTGTATATTGATAAATTTAAAATAAATAACGTAAATAAATAAATAAATTATTGGTTTCAATCCCATTGTAGACCATTATACTGATAAGATATTTTATGATCAATTTAATGTTTAAACATAAGCTATCAATAATTACATTTGAATTATAAAAGAGCTGTGTAATTTTAAAAAGAACTTGCAGCACTGCTACCTGCAATGTGGAGGATTAGGAATTCCAATATGCCCTCCCTTGACAGAGTACACTCAGATATGGAAAAAACACAAGAAAACGCACGGTAGTTTATTGCCAAGTTCAACAGAAAATACAAGAAGTTTTAAGGGCTGAAGAAAATATAAATAAAGCTAAAACTTAAATAAATAAATAAATAAAAAGCAAGCTTTGGAGCCAGTACAACCCTAAAGACCAAGCTAGTACTTGGGATCCAGAATACTTGAGATGAACAGACCCTAAGGGAAATGAGAGACTAAGACTTGCACTGGTACAAAAAATGGACTACGAACAACAGATTCATGAATAAGGCCAAGAAACTTAAGTGTTATAATTTCAGTGACATTCTAAATTGGGGTAAAAAACTGCCTTCCTATAAAAGGAACCAGTGAAGACACTTCTTAGATTCTGTTTCTTCTGTTTGTGGCATAAATTAATTACCTTAAAGATTTGAAACCATAGCCATATTGTTGCATATTTCTAGGTTATAAACCTACATTCGGGATCCCCACTCTGAGAAATCAAATTAAAGTGATTCCAGACTGGTAGCATACCCTGATACCATTCAGAATTAAATTAAAATATTTTTTTCTGGATAAAACTATACTCAATCCAAGTCATTCAGTATTCTGTTAAGTCTGAATTCACAATAGATAGTCACCAAATACAGAAGGAAAGAATTCACTATAATTGAAAGTATAAGCAGAAAGCAAAGCTACAATATTTATCTACCCCCTCACTACCACCAACACAAACTAATCTGTTTTGTTTCATTTTGGTTTTTTGCCTGTTTAGTGACCGGCACTCAGCCAGTGAGTGCACCGGCCATTCCCATATAGGATCCGAACCCGCAGCGGGAGCGGCGCTGCACTCCCAGCGCCACACTCTCCCAAGTGCGCCATGGGCTCGGCCCAAACTAATCTAGTTTAGTGAAACAGAACAATGTAGGCAAAGCAGATCGTCTACAAGGAAGCATCAGTGAAACAGATAGCAGGTTTTTTAGTGTCCATAATGACATAGTGCGATATTATTTTCTTTTTTCTTTCTTTCTTTTTTTTTTTTTTTTAATTTTGACTGGTAAGGGGATCGAAACCTTCGGCACAGTGTGGTCTGCACCACGCTCAGCCAGTGAGTGCACCGGCCATCCCTATATAGGATCCGAACCCACAGCCTCGGCGCTTCCAGCACCGCACTCTCCGGAGTGAGCCATGGGGTCGGCCCAGTGCGATATTATTTTCAATGTGCTGAGAGGTAGCAAGCATTTTTCTGGACTTATAAACTCAGAACATACTTTTTTTTTTTTTGAGTAAAAGACATCTTCATACAGTAACCAAGAGATTTTACCACGAAACAACAATAACTAAGTAAGGGACCTTTTAAAAAAGGAAAATACTCCAAATGGAAAATTTGAGATAATAAGAAGGAATGCTGAAGGCAGAAACTTAAAATATTTAACTAAAGGTTAAAAAAAATCAACTGTATAATACCAGAACAATAATATTTCATTTGTGAGGTTAACCACAGTAATAGGTTTTGGTTGATAGAAAGAGAGAAGAAAAACAGAGAGAGTATTGAATACTGAATCCCAAGGCCTATCTTCAAATCATCTTTATCAATGTGTTCAGAATTCAGTTATTTCTTATGTATCCAAAAGTTTTTTCCTTCTTTTTTTTTTAATGGACACTAGAGGCATAGAGATATTCCCTATAAAGTCAAAATAAAAAAATAATTTAAAAATAAAACTAATAAAATAAAAATAAAAATAAGATGCAGTGTGTTTCTTAGGGGCTATAAGAACAATAATTTGGTATAAAAGTAATCTTAAATATATTTGTAATTATTTCATATATATAGCCTATATATTTTTTTAGAAATAAAAAATTAGAATACTAAAAAATATTTGCAAATAATTTAATATATGCAATTCATATAATAATCCTAGGAGTCATAGAAAGGTATGTTTTATCATTTTAAGACTGAGAAAAATAAAGTTGAAGAACTCCAAAAGTAGAAAGTGATAGAATAAATTAATTCTTCTCAGGGTTAAAGTTCTGGAAATTTATATTCTGCATTACTATATTTTATACCTGAATTATATATGCATTATATTTTTGTAAATTCTACAGATACAAGAGAAAAAATGTACATTAATATGAACATATATTGAGTTCATAGCATATACTAGAAAATGTCCTAGATTTATATTTCTCATATTATTTAGTCTTTGAACCAACAATCTGAATTATTAATCCAACTTTGCACATGACGATACTAACATTCAGACTAGAAGTAACTTCTCAAATTGGTGGAGCCAGGATTTCGAGCTAGGTCTTTCTGAATCTAAAGGCTTTTGCCTCAATGAACCACAACTCACCACCTCAGTGCTAAAGTAGATAAGTAGTAACAAAGTCTCCTATTTCATTAAATCCTATTAATACTGATAACACCATGATATTTTCAACGAAGAAGTGTGTGTTCCCTTCCACCATTTCTCCTCATACCTTAGAATTACATGCATACTAATTATAATATATCTTCTAATTTCTCCAAGGATGATTGTTCCTGTCAACATATAGAAATATAAGTACAAAGTTTGCCTGTCAATCATCATTGCTGAAAAGAGTTTTAATTTTAAATTAATGTGTATATTTCAATATATGACTTTCAAACATGTATCATGTGGGTGAGAATTTTAAAAATGTAGCTTCTGCAGAAACTCCATTAAAAAATAACATTGTGAGCCTTTCAAGTCTGTGTTAAGAAAGGACAGCTGCACACACTGAATTTCATGTGAATTCAGAAGGCAACCAACAGGCTTATTGTCATTTATTTGTGAGAGGATAGTCATTTGTTTGACATACTGAAGTCAGGCACGGGGTGAGGCAGCTTTGTTCAACAACTATCAGACAGGAAAAATTATTCCTCATCCTCCTAAAGGGAAGTCAATGAGAATTTTGAAATAGCCACTTGTGGATGCAAATAATAGGCTGGGCAACAGTGTGGGGAATTCCAGGCATCGTTAAAAAGAGGCAAATTTCCTTTATTTCTGAGACAATAAAAATTGTGTTTCAAAATTCAACCAATTCATGAATATTCATTTTTATTCACCTGGGTTTCCTAACGCAGAAGAATTTTACCCTAGCATCGTGTTTATTTATTTGTTTTACTTTTGCTTTGTTGCCTATAATACAATGCCTTTGATCAAATATTTAGCTAGACACTCTCACTGTTTAATGAACTACTTTCTTAAGGAAGTGAATCTGCTGCTCTATTCAAAATTAAACACACACAATGCAACACTGACCTTTAAAAAAATAGGAAAGCTATGGGAATTTTTCAAAAACACACACATAAAATACTTTCCTTGTGCAAAATATTAACTCTATACGTGTTTCTTATGTATGGTATTGTTGCACCTCATGAAAGACAAAATGAAAGACTTTTAGGTCCAGATCACAGCATGTAAAAAACATAAAAGGAACAGGAGACTGCCTTTTGAGGACGGACTTAAATGATGGAGACTTCAGACTGAAAAGATAAAAAAACTGTGAAGTTGAAGAAGAATGATTCTGCAATTATGAAGTCTAAGGATACATTTTAACTGAATTCAGTTAAAAAGAACCTCCTTTGAACCAGGAGGGAAGAAAATTGAGGGCCAATAAAAAGAAATATTAGTTGGCATAGTATAATAATTTTATGCTGTTGAGATTTCTAGTCGGAATCGATATAGTCTGAATTTGGAGTAGTCTGAAAAAAGAGGTAGTTTGAACATGTATTGCTTAACTTTTAGAGTAATATTCAGAAAATCAACAGAACTTTCTACAATGTATTTCTTTATGCCTGTTAGAGACAAAATGCTGAATTGGATAACCTACACAGTTGGCCAAGTACATTAACTTTTGTCTACCACTTTCATGTTATCCCTGTAATATGATTTATTCCTTCTGAATAAATGATCGTGAAGAACATGCTGTCTTCGTGTGTTGAGAAAATCTTTGTTTTCACACAAGAAAATACTGATCAAATAAATTTATACAGCATAAAAAGAAATCATTGATCTTAGCACATGTATAAAACATTAAAATACGTAATAATTACACATTTCTAAAATATAATAGTTTTACAAGTATGTTCAATATTTGACTTTTAATTATATAAATAATTCTGGCTTCTCCCTTTCTTTACAAGGCTATATTATTGTGTATTTGAAGACTAAAAATCACATCTCTTTTCTGTGTAGCTTGTGATTATGTAGAATGTTTCAAAACAAATTAGAATAGCACTTCACGTATCAAGGACATCTCAGAATCATTTTCAAGTTTACATTTTTAATTGATAAGGATCTGATAATAAACCATTAGCATAGATTTAATCCTGAAAAAATCAGTAGTTAGGTAGACATCTCCTGACAAGAAAACCTTAAAACAATTTTTGATTTGTCACCAAGCAGAAACTTAGTTCCATATGCCAAGGAGCCCATCTGAGTCCTTCCCAAATGGACTTTCTCCTACCTCATTCTATACCATTTCCATGTGATGGGGTTGCACTTTTTCATACATATATTTTGTAGTGCTCTTTTCATGACAACAAGAGCAAAGAATTCCATTGATTTTTTTTTTTAACTTTGCCTAATATTTTGCTAGAAGTTTTTGGACTATTATTTATACTAGTATGGGTTTAACCCAATACATCTTTTTTGGTCAATTTTTAACCCATTTATGTCCTTATCTATAGCATGGTTAATTCCTTCCTATGTCCCTATTTTGACTAAATCTAGATAATATTAGAATTAGTCATAGAAATGAACAGGTGAAAAATACTTTACATTTTCAAAGCACCTTTATATTTGTTAGCTACTGTGACCCTATACAGTATGCTGGGACAGGCATTATTCATATGTCTATTTTAGAGCTAAGGAAACTGAGGCTTACAAAGTGTTTAATATACAACCGGTAAGTGGCAGAGCCAAGGTCTGAAATTTAAAACCTGTGGAGATACTTTATGTTCCTCTATAATGACTAAAAGTCAATCATTTTTGTGAGGTTCCACACATTTTTGTACCTGTAAGTTAATCATTTGTCCATTTATTTAGATGAAAAATATTAATCAAGATCCGAAAATAAGCAAAGCACTGACCTAAATATTGGGGATGCTAAAGGACAATTTTTCTTAATAAAAGATATAGATATCTAAAATACTGCAATGGAAATTGGCAGAGTCTAGATGTAAACTGGAAAATGCTGTAGGAATTTAAAAAGAATCATGAACAATTCAAGTTGGAGTTTTCAGGAAAGAATGCACTGAAAAGTTGAATTGTATTTTAAGGGAAGATAAGAATGCACCAGAAGAATGTAAAAGAATATTCCAGAAAGAAGAATCAGCATATTAAAAACTTATTTGTAATATTTGGGGTAAATACAGCATAATGAACTTCTACAAAATCATTTAAAATCCTGCCAAGAAACTTGTCTTGTATTATCTCCTTTTCTAAGCTGATATTTATTTTTTCAGAGTTTCAAATATAATAATACTTTCTGGTTTTCGTGTTCAGCTGAGAGTTCCTGGTTCGTGAATGACTGAATCAGGCCTTTGTCCCCCCTGTCTGTACCTCCAGGTGCTGTCGATATTTGTGTTTCTAGACAAACAAAAGAACATGGTGATATTTATACATCTATGGTGTAGGGACTGTGGAGAAAGTAAATTACTATTCTGACGCCTTCTGAAAATAGTTACTGCAATCTCTGGGTGATTTCTTCAAGAGCAGCTAAGCCTCAGGTGTCCATGTGGGTAGTTGTCACTTCCTTCAGGTATCTGCTCCAGTCCGACCTTTCCAGTAACCCTATACTTATCCCTCAGATAAAATAGTAACATGAACCCACCCCAACCACAATTTCTGTCCACATTACCTTGCCTAATTCTTCTCTATACTATGTCATTGATATCTGACATGTATTTTACTGGTTTGTTTTTTGCCATCTGCCCACTAGACTAGAAGTTCCATGAGGGCAGAGAATCAGAGTTGTATCACGTATCTCTAGCAATGAGGACACTGCCTAATACATATTAATACTTAATAAATATCTGTGTGATCATAGATAAATGAATGGACCTAAGTAAATGAAATGTACATGAAAATAAAGCCTTTTAAAATATTTGGTGGTTAAATCATTATCCTTTGTCATTTCATCAGAGTTCTGTAGTAGACTAGCCAACTTGAATTTCGTGTTTTTTCTCTATTCCTTACTTGATAAATTGTCAAATAGAAAGGAACCAAGAGCCTGATTAAACTATAAATGTGCTTATTTGTGTGTGTATAAATAATTTAATTGAATAGAAAATAACTGATGCATTAATATTTACATAAATGTCTGGGAAGTTGTACATAATTTTGTCTAAAGTTTAAGTCATTCCCATAACATGTGCTTGTTTAAAAAGCCATTTCTAATGTTTTATTTGTGAATAGCTGCATTTTTGTCAAGACTTTAAATGCTATTGCTACATTAGTGCATTTATACACATAGACACAGTTTCTACATGGCAGTTTCACAGGTAGAATTAATTTTAGTTGATTTTGCTTTGAAAGTCCCAAACATTATCATGAATCAAGTGCAATTCAATCCCTGCAGGAGTCCACCACCTATGACACGGTATGACTGTGAATTCTGAGCATATGTACTGTAAACACCAGGTTTATGTCATTATATTTCCTGTCTGGCTTTGAATGAGTTCTTCCCTACAGGACTATTAACAAACAACAAAAAGGATAGTACTTCACAAGCCAAGAGATAACTAACCTACTTAAATATGTCTTCCTTTTGGACAGATTTAAAATGCCAGCAGTTAAGCATCTGATATATCAGCACACATTGTAATGGAGGGATTTTTGAAGGAATATGCACTAATACCAAATATTACTCTTCCCATCACTGCCTGGAATTCATGTAATTTAATTAACTGATGCTTCAGTGGCATTTTGAAATGAAGTGAAGTAGATTCTCTCCAATGCTGAAGTAAGCATTGGAGAGAATCTACTTAGCATTCTGTCTCCAAAGAGTGAAGCATAAATCTAAGTCTTTCAACAAACTATGCTTTGATATATCAAAACTATATTTTGATGGAAATTGGTTTGAAAAAATTTGGACTGTTTAGTAAGTTTGCTATCTTTCAATAACTTAGTTATAGCCACATTGGGGAAAAAATGGGTTTTCATGTGAACTTGAATACTAGATTAATTTTATATGACTAAATATATATACATCCACATCCACACACACACACACACATATATAGTTGTATACACATACAGTTATTGGGGTATGTGTGTGTATGTGCATTTTAAAATTTTTATTGAGGTATAATATGCGTAAAGAGAATGACAACTATCATAAATGTACAGTTTGATCAGTTTTCAAAAATTGCACACCATTGCCCACATCAAGAAACAGAAGTTTATCCATCCTTAAAAGTCCCTTTATATTCTTTTCCTGTCACTAATCTTTACTCCTCAATAAAGGTAGACACTATCCTGTGCTATAACAGCATAGATTAGTTTTTCACAATTTTTTGGTATACAATCAGTATTTAGAATCACACTTTTCTTCACAGAAATAGCACAGTATAGAAAAATTTGTCTTACACTCTTGACAAGCCACTTGGACTGAGATACTGTTATAACAATTAAGTGAGATTATAAAATATTAGATAACATGTCAAAACACAAAACTGTAAAAACAATCAGATGTAAGACATTATAGTGATTCATTTTCCCTTTAATAATCTTCCCAGTCACGCTGAATTACTATTGCATCCATTTTCCCTAAATTTTGATTATAGCTAATAGGAAAATATACAATGAAATATATATACATGCAAGAACACGCACTCTCAGAGGTGAGAGGCTGTCTTATTCATCTCTGTCTTTTGTATCTGTACCAGAGGCTTCTTGTATCTTCACCTTATGCACCATGAGATGGGAGCAGGAGGTGCCCGCCAAGCCCCAGTTTGAGTTAGCTTTGTCACCTAATGGCTGGATGACCTAAGAAAGCTTCCTACCTCCAACCTCAGTTTTCCCATCTGTATAAGGTTGAGTATGATTGAAGATCGTGTATGTGAGAGTCTGTCTCAAAATGACATGCCTTGGTGAATCATAACAAAGCAATTTTAGAAACGACCAAGTTTATACATCATCACCTCTTGGTTACAAATTCCCTTCAGGTTGTGCCAATCACAGTTACACAGGGCTCCATTTGTGATCAATCTCTCGAAACCAGTTGGTTGTCATTTGCACTAATAGTCTGAGAAAACTCATTTCTCACTTTGGGAAATTCCTCCTCCTCCACAAAGCGTTTTGGTAACTGCCCAGAGATGATAAACAAAAATGCAAATACACAAAACATTGCTGTCCATGGGAATTTCTAAAATCATAAAAATGTCCTATATTTGTGATGTCTATTACAGTAGCCACTAGCCACATGTGACTACTGAGCACATGCAATGTGGCTGATGTGGCTGAGGAACTGAACTATTAATTTTATTTAATTTTAATTAACTTTATTTTTTATTTTTTTTAACCAAATATAAAGCTAAACTTTTATATGATATAATAAAAGTATAAGCAACAGGTTGAGAGAAAATATTTGCAATTCAAATAATTAAAATCCATAACATATAAAGAGCTCCTTCAAGACAATAAGATTGAAACATTTAACTCTAGCAAGGTCACCTAAATGCTTTTTCATGGATTGGTGTGTTGTACATACTATATCCTCTGTCAAAGGAGTCCTTTCCCCCTTGCCCACTTAGAAACCCCCTATTAATATCTTAAGACTCTTAGTAACTTTTCTTCTCCTTGAAGCACTGCCTGATTCTCCTCTGGCACATGCCAGATTGCCTTTCAGGATGGAGGCACTAATCTCCCCAGTTCCCTGGACCACTGAGTCTTGTACTGGGAATTGCCCTCTGCAAAAAGAAGCTGCCTTGGCCAAGGTTATGCCACTTCCTTGGGGGCAACCTGTATCCAATGACTGGAAAATATAGGGTACAAATGCCCAAAGCCCTTGCCTCAATTAGGACAACTCAGTAGAGCCATGCCAACTCCAGAGATGTTCATGGGATTGGTTATGGCCTCTGTTCAGCTTTTCCTTTGTCCAACCAATCCTGCCTCCCTCACCCCAAGAGCTCTTCCCGATAAACCTCCTGCATGCAAATCTCAGTGTATCAAAGTCTGTTTTCCTGGGAACCTGAACTACGACACTCTCCTATTGATGGTTTATAGATTTTCCATAGCTATATGTGTCAATTTGGTTCATCCATCTTAATAGCATCCCATTGTACAAACACACCAAATTTAGTTATTTTTTCCTTTTGAGGGACATGTAGGTCATTTCCAATGTTTTTGATGTTACAAACAGTGCTGCTACTAATAGCTTTTCACATCTCTCCATGCATACACTGAGAGTTTCCCTGAGATGTATACCTGGAGGTGGAACTGTGGAGTCTAAAGGTACATGCAACTCCAAGTTGAGAGATTACCAATTTTCTCTTCAAAGTTGTATTATCCATAGACGTGCCCACCAGCCTTGGATCAGAGTGGCACTCGGTATTGTCAGACTTGTAAATGTTTGCCAGTCAGATGGGAGGGACATGAGCCTTCATTGTTGTCTCATTTGTAACTTCTTTGGTGACTAGTGAACTTGAGTATCTTTTCATTTGGGAGGAGGGTGATGGCATATTCCACTCCTGGGAATTACTTGTTCATTTCTCTTGCCCATTCTTATATTAGGTTGTTTGGCTTTTCTTATTAATTTACAGGAGTTCTTGATATTCAAGTTAGAGATCTTTGGTTGATCATATACCTTGCAAAATTATCTCCCTCTTTACAGTTTCTCTATGAATTTTCTTAGATGTTTTATCTACATAACTTTAAAATTTTGAGATATTGAAAATATCATTATTATTTACTTTATAACATACAGGGTTTTAGGTGGGAAGATTCAATTTCCCACCCTACCGCCATAAAAATATATTCTACTCTTTTCTACAAAATGTTACTTTTGTGTATAGTTTTTTCCAAAGGTAAAATCAATTACATTTATTGAACAGTCCGTCTTTTTCCCACTGATTTCTAATGTCAACTCTATGATGGATTGAACTCCCATATATGCCTGGCTCTTTGTGCTCACTATTCTGTTCTGTTCACTAGTCTGTCTATTCCTTGACAATTCCTCATATCTTTCGTTTCTAGAGCTGTAATAAGTCCTGATAGACGATGCAGCAAATCCTCCTCCTTTTTTCTTTTTTTCAGAATTGTCTTTGCTAACCTTGGCCCTCTAACAAACCATGTTAATTTTAGAATAGGCTTAACAAGTTTCACCAAAACAACAGCCACCAGTTTTTGGAAGTTTGGTTCGAAATGCTTTGAATCTACAGAAAATGTTGGAGAATTGACATTTTAGAATATTGTCTTCTTATTCATAATGATTGTATTAGTCAAGGTTCTCCAGAGAGACAGAATCAATAGGATATGTTATAATTATATGAGAAGGATTTATTAGGGGAATTAGCTCACGTGGCTATGAAGAAAAGTCCCACAATAGGCCATCTATAAACTGGATGCCGGTAGCGTAGCTCAGTCCAAGTCCAAAGGCCTCAGAACCAGGGAAGCTGATGGTGTCCTTGGTGTAAGTTCTGGAACCCAAAAGCTGAAGAGTCTCGAGCTCTGATGTCCACGGACAGGGGAGAAGAGTATATCCCAGCTCCAGCGTATTGAGAGAGCTTCCCCTCTGTCCTCTGTCTTTTGTTCTCTCCGGACCCCCAGTGGATTGGATGGTTCCCACCCACACTGAGAGTGGGACTTTCCCACGCAGGCCACTCAGACTCTCATACTAATCTCTGCTGGAAACACCCTCATGGACACACCTGAAAAGATTGATTTACCAGGTTTCTCAGCATTCCTTCACCTAACCAATTAGAATTAACCTTCACAATGATGGTATACTTCCCTAACTTTATTATATCAACTTTATTAATATTTCACAATGAAACCTTATACTTTTATTCATAAGGGCCTTAAACACATTTTGTTAAATGTATTCTTCTTTACCTCAATTTTTTACATTTTTTAAAGTTGTATCTTATTCAAAATTATAATTAACTGTTTGATACTGGTATATAGAAATTCAGTTGAGATTCATATATGGATTTGATATGTACTAATCTTGATAATTCTTATTAATTCTAGTAACTTATAGATTTTCTTATTAATTATTAATTCTAGTAACAGATTTTCTTACATTCAAGAAAATCACATTATATTCATTTTCTTTTTTGTTAATTTTATTTTGTCAATATACAATGTGGTTGATTATTGTGGCCCATTACCGAAACCTCCCTCCCTCCTCACTCTCCCCCCTCCAACTCAACAATGTCTTTTCTGTTTGCTTGTCGTATCAACTTCAAGGAATTGTAGTTGTTATGTCTTCTTACCCCCACCCCCTGTGTGTGTGTGTGTGTGTGTGTGTGTATTTATCTATTTTTAGCTCCCACCAATAAGTGAGAAAATGTGGTATTTCTCTTTCTGTGCCTGACTTGTTTCACTTAATATAATTCTCTCAAGGTCCGTCCATGTTGTTGCAAATGGCAGTATTTCATTCGGTTTTATAGCTGAGTAGTATTCCATTGTGTAGATATACCACATTTTCCATATCCACTCATCCGATGATGGACTTTTGGGCTGATTCTAACTCTTTGCTATTGTAAAGAGTGCTGCAATGAACATTAGGGAACAGGTATACCTTCGACTTGATGATTTCCATTCCTCTGGGTATATTCCCAACAGTGCGATAGCTGGGTCGTATGGTAGATCTATCTGCAATTGTTTGAGGAACCTCCATACCATTTTCGATAGAGGCTGCACCATTTTGCAGTCCCACCAACAATGTATGAGAGTTCCTTTTTCTCCGCAACCTTGCCAGCATTTATCGTTCAGAGTCTTTTGATTTTAGCCATCCTAACTGGGGTGAGATGGTATCTCAGTGTGGTTTTGATTTGCATTTCCCGGATGCTGAGTGATGTTGAGCATTTTTTCATATGTCTGTTGGCCATTTGTATATCTTCCTTAGAGAAAAGCCTACTTAGCTCTTTTGCCCATTTTTTAATTGGGTTGCTTGTTTTTTTCCTGTAAATTTGTTTGAGTTCCTTATATATTCTGGATAGTAATCCTTTGTCAGATGTATATTTTGCAAATATTTCTTCCCACTTTGTTGGTTGTCTTTTAACTCTCTTAATTGTTTCTTTTGCTGTGCAGAAGCTCTTTAGTTTGATATAATCCCATTTGTTTATTTTTCCTTTGGTTTCCCATGCTTTTGGGGTCATATTCATGAAGTCTGTGTCCAGTCCTATTTCCTGAAGTGTCTCTCCTATGTTTTCTTTAAGAAGTTTTATTGTTTCAGGGTGCATATTTAATTCTTTAATCCATTTTGAGTTGACTTTAGTGTATGGTGAAAAGTATGGGTCTAGTTTCATTCTCCTGCATATTGATATCAAGTTCTCCCAGCACCATTTGCTAAAGAGGCAGTCTCTTCCCCAGTGTATAGGCTTGGTGCCTTTGTCAAAGATCAGATGGCTGTAGGTGTGTGGGTTGATTTCTGGATTCTCTATTCTATTCCATTGATCAGTGTGTCTGTTTTTATGCCAGTACCATACTATTTTGGTTATTATAGCTTTGTAGTATAGTTTAAAGTCAGGTAGTATTATGCCTCCAGCTTTATTTTTTTTGTTCACCATTGCTTTGGCTATGCATGGTCTTTTGTTATTCCATATAAATGTCTGGATAGTTCTTTCCATTTCTGAGAAAAATGTCATTGGAATTTTGATTGGGATTGCATTAAATTTGTATAACATTTTGGGTAGTATGGACATTTTCACTATGTTGATTCTTCCAATCCAAGAGCATGGGATATCTTTCCATCTTCTTGTATCCTCTCTAATTTCTCTCAGCAGTGGTTTGTAGTTCTCATTATAGAGATTTTTCACCTCCTTGGTTAACTCAATTCCTAAGTATTTTATTTTTTTGGTGGCTATTGTAAATGGGCAGGCTTTCTTGATTTCTCCTTCTGCATGTTCACTATTGGAGAAAAGGAATGCTACTGATTTTTGTGTGTTGATTTTGTATCCAGCTACTGTGCTGAAATCATTTATCAATTCCAAGAATTTTTTTGTAGAGGCTTTAGGCTGTTCGATATATAGGATCATGTCATCTGCAAACAGGGACAGTTTGACTTCATATTTTCCAATCTGGATGCCCTTTATTTCCTTCTCTTCTCTGATTGCTCTGGCTAGTACTTCCAACACTATGTTGAATAGGAGTGGTGAGAGTGGACATCCTTGTCTAGTTCCTGTTCTTAAAGGAAAAGCTTTCAGGTTTTCCCCATTCAGGATGGTATTGGCAGTGGGTTTGTCATATATGGCTTTAGTTATGTTGAAATAATTTCCATCTATACCTAAATTATAGAGGGCCTTAGTCATGAATGAGTGTTGAATTTTATCAAATGCTTTTTCAGTATCTATACAGATGATCATATGGTCCTTGTGTTTGATTTTATTTATATGGTGTATCACATTTATTGATTTGTGTATGTTGAACCAACCTTGCATCCCTGGGATGAATCCCACTTGATCGTGGTGAATAATTTTAGGTATGTGTTGCTGTATTCTGTTTGCTAGTATTTTAGTGAGGATTTTTGCATCTATATTCATCAAGGATATCGGCCTGTAGTTTTCTTTTTTGGTTACATCTTTACCTGGTTTTGGTATCAGGATGATGTTTGCTTCATAGAATGAGTTTGGGAGATTTGCGTCCGTTTCAATCTTTTGGAATAGTTTGTAAAGAATCGGTGTCAATTCCTCTTTGAATGTGTGGTAAAATTCTGCTGTGAATCCATCTGGTCCTGGGCTTTTCTTTGTTGGGAGCCTTCTGATAACAGCTTCAATCTCCTTTATTCTGTTCAAATTTTCTACATCTTCATGGTTCAGTTTTGGGAGCTTGTGTGTGTCCAGAAATTTATCCATTTCCTCCAGATTTTCAAATTTGTTGGCGTATAGTTGTTTATAGTAGTCTCGAATGATTCCTTGTATTTTAGATGAATCAGTTGTAATATCGCCTTTTTCATTTCTAAGTTTTGTTATTTGAGTCTTCTCTCTTCTTTTTTTTGTTAGCCATGCTAATGGTTTGTCAATTTTATCTATCTTTTCAAAAGACCAACTTTATGATTCATTGATCTTTCGAATTGTTTTTTGGGTTTCAATTTCATTCAGTCCTGCTCTGATCTTAATGATTTCTTTCCGTCTGCTCACTTTAGGTTTGGATTGTTCTTGTTTTTCTAGTTCTTTAAGGTGAAGTGTTAGGTTGTTCACTTGCCATCTTTCCATTCTTCTGAGGTGAGCATTTAATGCAATAAATTTCCCCCTTAATACTGCTTTTGCAGTATCCCACAGGTTTTGGTATGATGTATCATTATTTTCATTAGTTTCAATAAATTTATTGATTTCCTGCTTGATTTCTTCTTGGACCCATACGTCATTAAGTAGAATGCTGTTTAATTTCCATGTGTTTGTATAGTTTCCAGAGTTTTGTTTGTTATTAATTTCTAGTTTTAATCCATTGTGGTCTGAGAAAATACATGGGATAATTCCAATTTTTTGAATTTATTGAGACTTGATTTGTGACCTAATATGTGATCTATCCTGGAGAATGATCCATGTGCTGATGAGAAGAATGAATATTCTGAGATTGTTGGATGGAATGTTCTGTAGGTATCTGCCAATTCCAATTGGTCTAGAGTATTGTTTAGGTCTTGTGTTTCTCTGTTGATTCTTTGACAAGATGATCTGTCTAATATTGACAGTGGGATGTTTAGGTCCCCTGCTATTATGGTATTAGTGTCTATTTCCTTCTTTAGGTCTAATAGAGTTTGTTGTATAAATCTGGCTGCTCCAACATTGGGTACATACATATTTATGATTCTTATGTCTTCTTGATGGATCAGTCCTTTTATCATTATGTAGTTTATCATTATTTAGTTTAAAGTCTACTTTGTCAGATATAAGAATAGCTACTCCAGTTCGTTTTTATTTTCTGTTTACATGGTAAATCTTTTTCCATTCTTTCACCTTTAGTCTATGTGAGTCTTTATGGGTGAGGTGGGTCTCCTGAAGGCAGCATATAGTTGGGTCCTCCTTTTTAATGCAGTCAGCCAGTCTGTGTCTTTTGTTTGAGGAATTTAAGCCTTTTACATTAAGAGTTGTTATTGAAAAGTGTTGATTTATTCCTAGCATTTTATTGATTGTTGTTTGGTTGTCTTAGGTGTCTTTTGTTCCTTGCTTTCTGATTTACTGTTTGTTTTCTGTGTTTGTTGGTTCCTTAGGTTGTAGGTAGCCTTTTTATTTGTTTGTTTTCTCTTCATGAATGCCATTTTTATTATACTAGTGGGTTTTGATTTTTCTGGGTTTTTATGGCAGTGGTAGTTATTTTTCAGGAACCAAACCCAGTACTCCCCTGAGAATTTCTTGTAAGGGTGGTTGTGTGGCGGTGAACTGCTGCAGTTTTTGTTTGTCTGAGAAATATACTATTTCCCCTTCATTTCGGAAGGATAGCCTTGCAGGGTAGAGTATTCTTGGCTGACAATCTCTGTTTTAGTATTTTGAATGTATCATCCCATTCCTTTCTAGCTTTTAGGGTTTGTGATGAAAAGTCTGATGTTAGCCTGATTGGGGCTCCCTTATACGTGATTTGACGCTTCTCTCTTGCAGCTTTTAAGATTCTCTCTTTGTCTTTGAGTTTTGCGAATTTGACTATAACATGTCTAGGAGAAGATCTTTTTGGGTTGAATACGTTTGGAGATCATTGAGCTTCCTGGATCTGAAGATCTGTGACTTTTCCTATACCTGGGAAGTTTTCTGCCACTATTTTGTTGAATATGTTTTCAATGAAATTCCTTTTTCCTCCCCTTCTGGAATACCCATGACTCGGATATTGAGTGCTTAAGGTTGTCTGATATCTCTCTCAGATTTTCTTCAATGCCTTTGATTCTTTTTTCTTTCTTTTTTTTTTTTTTTTTTTTTGTCTGCTTGTGTTATTTCAAACAGCCCATCTTCAAGTTCATAGGTTCTCTCTTCAACTTCCACAAGCCTGCTGGTTAAACTCTCCATTGTGTTTTTTATTTCGCTGAATAACTTCTTCAGTTCAGCAAGTTCTGCTACATTTTTTTTCCGGACATTGATTTCCTTGTACATTTCCTCTTTCAGGTCCTGTATACTTTTCCTCCTTCCATCATGATGTCTAGCTGAGTTTTCTTGTATCTCATTCAGTTTCCTTAGAATTATCACTCGAAATTCCTTCTCAGTCATTTCAAGGGCTTCTTGTTCTCTAGGATCTAGAGCTTGAGATTTATTATCTTTTGGTGGTGTACTTTCTTGATTTTTCATATTTCTGGTATCTTTTCTTTGATGTTTATTCTTTATGGCTGGGGATTTCACAATCCACAGGTTTGACACTATTGACTGACTAATATGTTGCTGTGTTTGCCAATTTGGTATGGCTACCTCAGTGACTACTCAGTTGGCCACTAGTGCCTTGCATATGTGGTTGCCTCGGGTCTTGAGCCTCTCTGGGGAGCCACCTCTCTGGTCAGCTTGGACTCTGCCGGGCTGCTGGGTCACGGCATGGTACTGCAGGGTCTGCTGAGCTTCCACCTCCCGTGCTGGACTTCTCCCTGTTCTGTGCGCTCTGGCCTGGGCTGCTGGGATGTGCCAAGGCACCGTAGAGTGTGTGGTCTCTGCAGAGCTTCCTCTTCCCCTGCAGGATGTCTCCCTGCTCTGTGCGTGCTAGGCCGGGCTTGGAATGGAGCCGGGTGGCAGCCGTGAAGCCTACCTGCTGCTGGATTGCGTGACAGCGGCCCCCCCACAGGGTGTGTGGACTCTACGGAACTTCTATCTCCCTTGCTGGATGACTCTGTGCTATGTACACATTGAGCCAGGCTGCTGGATTGTGCGGCAGCAGCGTGGACCCCGTGGAGTTCCCATCTCCCCTGCTGGACATCTTCCCACTCTGTGCACACTGGGCTGGGCTGGGAATGGAGCCAGGAGGCGGCAGTGAAGCCTACCTGCTGCATCAGGCAATGGCGGTGGCACAGGGTGTGTAGTTTCTGCAGAGCCTCCACCTCCCCTGCCAGACGTCTCCCCACTCTGTGCGCACTGATCTGGGCTGGGAATGGAGCCGGTGGCGGCAGGGAAGCCTATCTGCCGGATTGTGCTATGGCGGCCCCGCAGGGCATGTGGTCTCCATGGAGCTTCTGCTTCTCCCACTGGACGTCTCCCTGTCTCCGCCCACAGTTTATTCGCTTCCAACTCCAGGGACAGGCGGGTGGGGGCGGGAGGTCAGAAGCCGCAGTCGCCACCACAGCCCAAGGTGACGCACGCTGGCTCAGGCCTCCATGTTTCCACATCTGCAGCTGCGACTGTGACGTGGGCCACTGCGCACCGGCTGGTTGCACGAGCAGATTGGGGGAAGATTCCCGGTTCTAGGCAGGGTAAAGACACCCTTTCGAAGCCATTCCTTTGCACCGATTCTGCTACAGCTGCATCTGGCATGGGACTCAGGCTGCTTCTACTCGTGGTAGAAAAGCAGCCGGTAGCTCTCAGTGACTCCACTTCCAGTCTCCTTACACATTCTTTTCAATTGAAGAGAGCTAGAATCAGTTTCAGAGGCTGGAAGTCCAAAGTCCAGGGAACACATGTGATGAAGGCTTTCTTTGGTGGTGACTTCAGTGATGGCAGGTATCACAACAATTATGGTAGCTGGCAAGTCCAAAATCTGCAGCATAGGCGAGTGCACTGGAGACCCAGAGAAGAGCTGACATTTCAAGTCCAGAGGGTGTCTGCTAGCTGAATTCCCTTAATTAACTTTAAATTGAAAAAGCCATATGTGACTAGTTGCTATCATTTTGTACAATACAGCATTAAGTATATTAGGAACTGAACAGTGATACTTACTTTCTTGTTCTTATGATTTTTTTGTAGAAGTACAATCAAACACTTCTAAACTGTCAAAAAGACAAATTTAAAGTTAACATGGGTTTCTAAATATTGAGAACTAAAACTCTTATTTTTCAATTTGACTCCCACTTTGCAGTTCCTCATGTCGACATAGCAAACATATTTATTTTCTGAGATAGTTAGAAATTTATAAGATTCTTCCTCCTCACTTAAAAATTGTCACTATTTTTAAGGCAGTTCCTATGCAGTTTATATTTTACAAAATTTAGATCACAATCACCGTCATTACATAGGTAATTATAACTACAATTATACCAACTTTATAAAAAACTTTATCTGGTAATAGCAGGATAGAAACATTATTCCTCGGTGTGTTTTCTGGTGGGAGTCAGACTAGACTAAGCTTTGTTCTCATTGAGATCTGTCAATTTTACCTGACAGCCTATATAATTAAGTCAGGAACCTATCATACTAACCAGCCTTTAATGTTTTGATTATATGGATAAATTCCAATGCAGAAAAAAAGATATAAAAGATGTAGTGAGGCAACACAGAATGTGGTGAAGCATTTGGCAGTTGCATTTATTTAATAAGGGAATCTGGATCATTCAGACATCCAAGTGTATTGTTCAACCTGAATGATACGTAGGTGCCTGTATTTGTCAATCTAACTATATAAACTTTAAATGTCTCTTTTCACTTTAATCACCTGCTGTAAGATAGGTCTGTAATGAATCAAGATGGCATTGTGGTATTCCATTAATTTTTATCATATAGAAATTTCTTGATTATTCCATTAATAAATCTACTTGGGGTTTATTGTTCAATTGCTGTTTGCCTAATTCTGCTGTATTTACCATGACTGAAACAGGAGAAACTAAGGAGTGACTTTTTTTCTGCTAAAATAAGCAACTTTAAAAATTAGAGAAAAAGAATTTTTTTTTTTTGAGGTCAAAGACCATGTCTTTATTTTTCTCTCACCTATTTTCTATAGTGTCTATTTTGGACTCTGGCAAATAGCACTCAAAAATATTTGTTAAATAGATCATGAATGAATAGCATTTACTTGGTATGATTTCCTGAAATTTTAACTTCTCATAATAACATTAAGTTTATATCCCTCATATATTCAGAAAAATTTCAATTTTCTCATTACTAAAAAACAAACAAACAAAATCAAGAAAAGGTGGACAGAATTTATTTGCACAGATTTACGGCATTTGAAGCTTCCCACAGACTTTCCTCCACCAAATTTCCAGAACTAATTTCCCATTTCATCCTTCTGTTCTCTATGCCATCTCAGATTGTGAATCTAGGGTCTATAAATCTGACTTACTTTTCCATATCAACCTGCTTTAATTTACTTTGTTCCCTTAACCCAGAATGTTTTACTCACCAACATCCCCTTAGCTGCATCTTTCAAATCCATATTCAAGGCACATCTGACCTCTAATGGTCCAAACTTATATGTCACCTGGCCTTCTAAAGAGTGTAGCTTTTTTCATTTTTATTATAGTCATTCATTCTTTCTTCCCCACTGGATTAGAAAGTTCTTAGGATGAGAACTGTTACTTGTTCTCGTTCTATTAATTCATTATTCATTCACTCAGTAGTTACAGTTGAAATGCAACACAATAGTGGACCTGATGTCCACTACAGTGAAGCTTATAACTTAGAACAGAAGCATTAATCCAATAGTCATACAAATGAGTGCATAATTATAAACTGAAAGTAAATGATATAAAAGAAATAAGTACTGGCCCGACCCCGTGGCTCACTCGGGAGAGTGCAGCGCTGGGAGCGCAGCGGCACTCCCGCTGCAGGTTCGAATCCTATATGGGGATGCCCAGTGCACTCACTGGCTGAGCGTGGTGCGGGCGACACCAAGCCAAGGGGTGTGATCCCCTTACAGGTCACAAAAAAGAAAAAAAAAAAAAAAAAGAAAGAAGTACTTAAGGAAAAAAAAAATTAAACGCCTGGCCAAAACTGGAAAGGGAGATGTTGTTGAAGAATCTTTTTCTCTTTGAGCAATGCTGGAGAAGAGATAAGTCAGTTAAGGATTTTGATTTTACTCCTAACTCCGATATGAAGTTGTTATATGTCAAAAAAATAGGGAGTTGACATACTAAACACTTTTGAGAAGATTATTCTGACTGCCTAGTGAAGAAAAAATAAGATAGGGGTGAGTGGGAAGCAAAATAGATTCTAGGAGGAGAATTAGCTGGCTATTTGAGTAATTTTAAATCTGCTCGATTTAAACAGAATGGTGGTCAAGGACATGAGAATAA
This sequence comes from Cynocephalus volans, assembly GCF_027409185.1. NCBI lineage: Eukaryota > Metazoa > Chordata > Mammalia > Dermoptera > Cynocephalidae > Cynocephalus > Cynocephalus volans. The sequence continues at coordinate 20,011,171 of NC_084466.1, forward strand.
GATAATAGTATATATTTGAAATATATTTTTGCAAGAAAACAACGAGACCTGATGGTGAAAAGGACATGAGTTGTGGCAGGTACAATCTACTACATACACAACATCACAATATCTCCCTCTGCCCGGCATCTCAACATCAGCCATATATTCAAAATCCATTTCTCTTCAACCTCCTTCTTTCCTTCCAACAAAATTTGTTTTTTTCCTGCTAATGACAGAGATCAGTGGATATTAGAAAGGAAAATATCCCTTGTCTCAGCTCCAGGGGATGGACTGGGATTGTCTAATGTAACAGTGGTATGACAATTGAATTCCTTTTGCTAAATGTTTGATCATTCATTAGTCATGTGTTCCAATTATGGATAAGGAGATATAAGCAAATGCCAGCTCATCGGGATTGCTAGGAAGGCTTTTGTTTTCCAGATATAAAGTGACAAACTCAACTGGCATGTCTCTTTTCCCCTTTTTGCCCATTCATGTTAATATTAGTTTCCTCTTCCTAATGTAACAAATTATCACAAACTTGGTGGCTTAGAGCACACAAACTAATTATCAAACAGCAGTCTGTTTGTCAGAAGTCTGAAGTGAGACTCATGGGTGAAGTCATCTGGATGCTCTAGGGGCTAATCTATTTCTTTGCCTTTTTCAGCTTCTAGAGGCCACCCACATGCCTTGACTCATGACTTCTTTCCATTTTTAAAACCAGCAACTTTCAGTTGAGTCTTTTCCACTCTGCTTCCATCCTCACATCTCCCTATCTAAATCTGCTAACTTCTTTTGCTTATAAGGACACTTGTGATCACATTGAAGCCACCCAGATAACCCATAATAATCTCCCTATCTGCAGGTCCTTAAGTTAATCACATCTGCAAAGTCTCATTTACCATGTAAGGCAACACATTCATAGGTTCTGGAATTAGGACTTTAACGTCTCTGTGGAGGGGCATTTTTCTGCCTACCACAATTTTTTTCATTCTTCAAATGTAAATATAATACCAGGAGCAGCCTGTCATCTAGGGAGCATGATACACAAGTATGAGAGAAAGACCATTCCAAAATGCAAATTCTAATACTTATCTGGCTACTGAGCTTTAAGTAGATGTATAACTCGGGACTTCTTATGTGATACAGGTGAACTCTCAATTGTTTAAAATTCTATATTTGTTTTTGTTTTGGGTTGTTTGTTTTTTCATGGAGCCATTCACAGAAAGAAATGCATTTTATGTTATGACTCAGTAATGAACCATAATCCTTATTTTGGAAAGTACTGTCCTATGAATAAAGGTTATTTGAAGCTTTTAAATTCTGGATTTGTTGTTTTCTCCACATTACACTGCATTTTATTTGAACTATGTAAAAAAAAGCAACACTTACATTGAAATCACTTGTTAAAAAGACCTTCTTAGCATTGAACTCCATAAAACTTAGCAGCATTTGATAATGTCAATCAGCAGCACAGTGCAAAAATTCTTCCATCATTTGCACTGAAGACTCTGTCCCATTCTACTTTCCCACTTTGTATTCTTTCTGGTGATTGTCCTTGATCCTGCTGTTCTTTAGCTATAGTTCCTTCAAGGCATTTTACTTTAAAATGTTTTGATCAGGACCTATAATGAGAAATGCATTTTACATCACAACTGACTATGCACCCATAGGGCTAGTCTTTGGTTCTCAACTATATTTCCTTAATTAAATTTTCTTAGAAAAATAATTATGTGGATGAAGTGATTCCATTCCTATCAAATGCCAACCTCTTCATGTATTAGAGCCCATGGCCTTCTGAGGTTTTATTTATCTTGTACTATTATCCAATCTCTTTCTTGCATCATTAATTTCTCCTTTTTTACCAAAATATGCCATACAAACTAGTTCTATTACACCTATGGGAAGAGGAAGATGAAGGAGCAGAAGGAGGGGCAGGAACTACCTACCTCTCCTGCTCTACTCCAGTTCTCTGCTAATTTTAAGAGTACTTTTTCGCATGAGAACAGGAATAAGACAAGGTTGCCCACTCTCATTACTACAATTTAACATAGTATGGGAAGTACTTGCCAGAACAATCAGACAAAAGAAAGAAAAAAAGGGCATTCCTATTGGAAAAGATGAAGTGAAACTGTCCCCATTTGCAGATGACATGGTCCTATACAGATAAAAAGCTAAAAATTCTACCCCACCCCATAAAGAAAACTTCTCTTAGAGTTGATGAATAATTTCAGGAAAAGTGCAGGATACAAAATCAACATGCAAATATCAGTAGTGATGTTATACTCCAATAATGCACTAGCAGAAAAAGAAATCAAGAAAGTAAGCCTATTCAAAATAGTCACCAAGTAAATATAAATAAATAAATAAATAAATAAAACCACCTAGGAATCAATTTAATCAAGGGAATGAAATCTCTACAATGAAAATTACAAATTGCTGCTGAAAGAAATTAAAGAGGCCACAAAAAGATAGAAGGACATTCTATACTCTTGAATTGGAAGAATGAACATTGTGAAAATGTCCATACTACACATAGTGAGCTAAAGATTCAATGCAATCTCCATCAAAATGCCAATGATATTCCTCACAGAAATAGAAAAAAAAATCCTGACATTCATATAGAACAACAAAAGACCCTAAATAGCCAAAGCAATCCTGAGCAAAAAAAATATGAAGACAGAGGCATAACACTACCTGGCTTAAAATAATACCACAAATCTATAGTAACCGAAAAAACCTGAAACAACATGGTATTGGCATAAAAACAGACTCAGACCAACAGAAAATGGAAAAGAATAGGCAATCCTGAAATCAATCCACATACTTAAAGCCAACTTATCTTTGACAAAGGCAACCACGACCTACATTGGGGAAGAGACGGCATCTTCAATAAATGGTGTTGGGAAAACTGGGCATCCATATGCAGAACAAAGAAACTAGACCCCTACCTCTCCCGTATACCAAAATCAATTCAAAATGGATTAAACTTAAATATAAGGTGTGAAACTATAAAACTCCTAAAAGAAAACATAGGGGAAACACTTCAAGAAGTAGGGCTGGACAAAGATTTTATGAATAAGACCCCAAAAGCACAGGCCACAAAAGAAAAAGTAAACAATTGAGATTATATCAAACTAAAAGGCTTCTGCACAACAAAAGAACAATTAACAGAGCAAAAAGACAACTTACAGAAAGGGAGAAAATATTTGCAAACTATACATCCAACAAGGGGTAAATATCTAGAATGCATAAGGAACTCGAACAACTTAACAGTAAAAAAAACAAGTAACCCAACTAAAAAATAGGCCAAGGAGCTGAAAAGGCATTTCTCAAAGGAAGATAAACAAATGACCAACAGACACATGGAAAAATGCTCAACATCACTAAGCATCAGGAAAACACAAATCAAAACAACACTGAGAAATCATCTCACCCCAGTTAGAGTGATCATAATCAGAAAGACAGAAAAACAAATACTAGTGAGGATGTGGAGAAAAGACAACCTTCTTACACTGTTGGTAGGACTGTAAATTAACACAGCCATTACAAAAAACATTATGGAGGTTCTTCAAACAACTACAGGTAGAACTGCCATAAGATGCAGCAATCCCACTGCTGGATATATACCTGAAGGAATGGAAATCATCATGCCAAAGGGACACCTGCACTCCTATGCTTATCACAGCTCTATTTATAATAGCCAAGAGTAAGAACCAAACTAAATGTCCATCATTGGACAACTGGATAAGGAAAATGTAGTGTATGTACACAATTGAGCACTACTGTGCCATAAAAAAGAATGAAATTCTGCCATTTGCAGCAACATGGATGAACTTAGAGAAAATTATGTTAAGTGAAATAAGCCAGGCACAGAAAGAGAAATACCATTAGGTCTTCACTCGTAAGCAGAAGCTAAAGAACAAATTTTTTAAAAAAAGAAAGATACAATAATCACAATAATTCCTTGAACTTTCAAAAGGAGAGAACAAAACAAAGGACACCATAGCAGGGAAAGGGGGAGAATGGGCTCAAAAAAAATAGGTAAAGGGCCATAAAAATGATTATATTATGTAGTGTTGAATATACTAATTATCCTGATTTGAGCATCACGTATTGCACACAGAACATGGAGGACACTTTGCTACGTGAAATAAACCAGGCACAGAAAGACAAATACCGCATCACCTCACCTGTATGTGGAATCTAAAATCTACATACTATAGAAGTAGAGAGTAGGATGGTGGTTATCAGAGACTGGGGGATGAGGGGATTAGAGAGAATTTGCCAGTTAGACAAGAAGAATAAATTGTAAGTACTCGAGGTGATGGATATGTTAATTAGCTTGATTCAATCATTCTACATGGTACACATATAACGTCATTCATAACCCATAAATATGTAGTTTTAATTTGCCAATATAAAATATATATATATATTTTTTTAAAACAATGAAGGTAAGAGGCATACAACCCAGGGAGAAGATAGGCACAATATAAACTGCTGACAAAACACATAAAGTATACAACTCAAGGACAATTTCAAACATTGAAATGAAAAATGGGCCAAAGAAATAAAGAGGCAATATAAAGAGCAATAATTAATAGTGAATAAGTAATTAAGAAAACATCAGTAGAAACCTGTAAGATTAAGGGACAGAGAGTGTCTGATGACACCAGGCAATGGCACAAATATAAGGAACGAGAACTCTTAGGGCTGCTGGTGGGAGAATCTTGGCCATAGTAAAGGTCAGAATTCTAGGATCTAGTGTTTCATTGGGGGACCCACCCCAGCTCGGAGGATCACTTCACAGCAGCCACACACAGCAGAGGTGTTTTTCCAGAATGGTTTGCAATAGTGAAACCTGTGAACAAGTCAATTGCCCATCGATGGAAAATGGAAAAAATCAATTATGTACTTTTAAATAATTAGATATTTATTTTAAATGAACTTCTAGAAAGAGCTATCTATAATCACATTCTCCACTTCATCACCTGCATTCCCTCCTCAGACAACTCTAACTGAGCTTTTATTTTCACTGCTGTCGTGTGCTAACTTTTGTTCAGCTATGTGCAGCAAAATCCAAAGGTAACTCTTCTGTTCTTACCCACAATGTCTTAGAAGCGTTCAACACAGTTTATCACTTGCTTCTGAGTTAAAGGTTTTCTTCTCATGGTTTCAGAAACCCCATCCTCTTCTTACTTTTCTCCTAGTCACTGGTACATTCTTATTAACCTCATTTGCTGGCTCCTCATCCCAGTCTTGGCATGACCTCAGACCCTGTCCTGGATCCTGTACTCTTTTCTATGTAAGAATATAGCCCCATGTATCCCTCTAGTCCCTGGGCTTTAAGCAGCATCTATATGAATAGGACGTTCAAATCTGTATCTCTCATTTTGAACTCTCTTTGAACTATGATATATGTAATAAACTACAGACTTAATATTTCCACCTAATATAGCATTTTAGAGATGCGTATGGCTAAAGATGATCTTCTCAGTCTGCTTCATTTCCTAAATGGTAAAGTTAAAATGTAGAAAGGTTGAATAACTTTTTCAAGTTCATTGCTAGTCAAAGGCAGAGTAGAGAAGCCTCTAATCCAGCACCATCAGCCACTCTTCAGTAGAACAAAAAAAGCACATGACATACATCAAGTACTAAGAAGCAACAGTGCAAGATTCATTTGTGTTGGAAATGTTCAGTGTGGGACAAAGCCCTACTGGATGGACTCCTGTGAATACAGGCCCTGTGGTGGGGCTCATTTTGTCCCTTGCTGAGTATTACAGCGCAGGCACAACTGCATTTCTTCTAAGCTTCCCCACAGAAATCAATCTCATGTTTACATTTTCTTCTTCTCTCTCCGTGCTGACAGGTTTCACCGAACCGATGCAGGTTTACATAGTGCCCAATTGGATTGTATTCCAGTATTGATTAAATGAGGTCGGTTAGGTATAATTTCTTAGTGAATTATCTCTTTTGTAAATAATCATTGCTCTGATGGCAGGCTCTCTTTAAATTATCCCATTAAATAGGTGCTGCTTATTTAGAGCTTGCTGATATTCATATCATTCACGCAAATTTCTAAATCCTCAAGACTCACAGCTGATTTCCAAAAATATTTTTTAAGGGTCAAGAGACATTGCAGGCTTTGACACTCAACATTTCAGGCTTATATTAACTATTAAAGAATTAATTTCCCACATAATATTTTTTCTCTGCTGAGTCTTCATGCAATAATGTCAGTCATCAGAATAAACAATTCAAAATGAGATTACAGCTAAAAGTTGAGCTAAACAAATTCTGCATGATCATGGGGATGGCTCAATTAAAGCAAATTGCAGCTAAATGTAGGGCAGCAATAAGGAAAACAGGGCAATGACAAGGGAAATAATCTGTATCAAAAACAAAGTTCTAAAGCCAAAATATTTAAGAGTAGTACAAAATGGTCTGGCTCAGGGAGCTAAACAAAATGCCAACAGTTGACTATTACACTGTTCACAAATGCCAGGTATTTGGGATACTTAGCACTTTGCATGCCAGATAGTTTACTAGGGTACACCAATTACAGGAATGTAGGCTGTGTAGTGAACGACTGCCGGTTTTATTTTCCCCTATGACAATACACAGCCAAAGTAACTCTGCAAGTTTTTCCATTCCAGTAACCTCTAGAGATCCTCTGCTACAATGTGTCAGAGCACTGAAAAGACAGATTTCTGGGACTTCATTCAGAAGTTTACAAAACACTGTATGACTATTTTTGTGATTGTTAATAGATATACTTTTGCATGAGATGTTTTGGCTACAAAGATACTTTTATTTAAAAAGTCAGGATTTACCAAGAAGAAACCTGATGCCCTCATTTTTTTGTTATAAATTGTGGAAAGAAATGACAATTAAACATCAGTCAATTCCCTTCACAAGAAAGAGGCAAGAAGGCAGAGACCTCAGGCTCCTCCTTCCAGCCGATGGCCGATGGGGGAGGTAGGAGAGAATTGTGCAAGACAGCAAGTTTACTAAGGTCCTGCAGATACGTGTCTGGATTCTTCTGAAAAATATCTTCTCTTACTCTCAGGTATTGAGCTTAGGGCCTTAGCTCAGGAATTGGGCTTAGAACTCTGAAGTGTTGAGCTTGGTTCTTCTGGCAAATTCTTTGACTTACTCTCAGGTATTGAGCTTGGCTAGGACATGAAATTCTAAACAATCTTGGCTTGAAATGGAATAAAGGTAGGTGGAATTGCTCTTTTTAAAAATGGAGGTACTCAAGTTGTTCCTCAACCACCAAATCCTTTCCCTCCACTTTCTCTTTTTAAGATATAAAGCCATGGTTTCCCCAACATGATTGCATATTTTCATATTTGTGCTTAAATATTGTGGAGTGCAAACAGAGTTTGTTCATTACTAAATGTGTCAGATTACCTTCAACTGGCTATTTCAACACCAAGTTTGTTCTTGTGTCCTTGTCTCCATAGTTTGCAAATATACTTCATGGTTACAATTTACTAGTTAAAAATAAAGTTGGAAGAAGTACTGTTTCTTGCTTCCAGTACAATTAGACAGACATTGTACTCATTTCTTTACACTCAAAATGAAAATTAGTTTTATGATTTTGTGGCAAGCCCTGATCTAAGGACAGAAAATAAATTTCTGTAATCACTGTATATTATTATTCTGACCTTAGCAGAATTTTTCCTGAATGTATTTGAATAATTTCCTATACTCTTCCTGTCTTTTTCACTTTGTTAAAACAGATCAAGCCCAAGTGTCTTTGGTTTGTCTACCCATTACAATAGAAAACTTTGACTTGGAATTAGGTTACTCTGAAATATTTTCTGATGTAACTAAATTTTGCAGGATCAAAGTGCACTTGTAGTTCATTTTATAGCTATGAAGAATATTTATTTCTAATTTCAACTTGACAGGTTGTTTTTTTAATTTTTTTCATCACAACTGAAAATTTTAATTATTTGTCTAAAAAATCATACTATACATATTTCCCTCAAAGCCATTTGGTATGAAGTACTGCCCATTAGAAAAGCAAGCCGAGAATTTTCAATATATATTATTCAACTCACAAGGGATGGCCTTTCTCAGTAAATCACAATTTGCAGAATTATTAATACTATGATTAATATGACTCCTCCCAACCAGTATCTGAAATAAATGCAAATAGCCACAGTAATACAATTATTTGAGGTTTCTATTTTAAAACCTTTTCACTTAGAAACTAAATATATAGTAAAGGTCACACAAGTTTACCTGCTGACAGACCCTCAGATGGATGGATCTATTACAACCTATCCAAACAGGAAGGCCAGGTCACTCATTAAACCATGGTCACTTAAAATGGTGAAATAGGTTTTGTCCTAAGGACTAATAGCTGGATGATTTGACAAAAAGGACAGGGAAAAATTGTGAAAAACCAGAAGATCAATGGCTATTAATTTAAAAGCAACATATACCCTAGAATGAAAGTTTACATTGTTATGTAGAATAATTACCAATTTCAATTAGCTGACATTTCACATAGCCTTGGGACTATAGCAAGACAATAACCCTCAGCATCTAATCCAGTTCTGCCTTTGGTCAATGATTTTCTGGTATTATTTCAAAGGCAAACCCAATATTTTGTGAGTAATGGCTTTCTTTGTCATAAATAGCAAACAGTGCACAGAGTTCAAAGAAAGTTCAAATGATAGACACACTTAGGCAAAATAGGTCATTTTAATATATCCCTGAGTATATGAATGATTTTTCCTGGCCAATTTGCAAATAAACATGTGCTTTTAATGCAATAGAGCAGTAATTTTATTGTATTGTGATGATACCACAAAAAATACAAGGGGATTAGAAATTCCATTATGCAGATTTCTATCCCGTCACTGTTTGTATACAATTTACATAACCATTTTTTAAGGTACAATAAAATGTATATATTCACATCTTTTTAATATCACATTTGAAATTTGAAAGTATAATGAAATATTATTCATAGTTTAAAATAAGTCAGCCATTTCACATTAGAAAAAAAACTCTCTAATCTATTAAGAGGACATGTAGTAATACTGATGAAAATAATTTATTTTGAAATGCTTGTTTGGCCAGTACACCAGACCATTAGTTCAAAGACACAAGTTTGATTCTAGCCTGTTCTGTGGCCCATGAAATATGTACTTAGTCATCTAGTCTTCTGCCACATACAAGATCATAATGCTGGAGCTGGGGAGAAACCATGTGATAAAACATAAATAAAGCATTACCTTCCATCACTCATGAAAACCAAAACTCAGCTACTGTCACTGGTCAGTAGAATCGTCTCTATCTGAAAGGTACTGAGACACTAGCAATAATTGAAAATACAAACTTGAAAAAAATATCGTAAAAGATTAGGATGTAATAAAAATGTAGATAATGGAAGAAAACATGTCATATGTGCATTCCAGATCACAATACTTAGCATCTAGATGTGGAATGTTGCTCTACTCCACTTTATAATTTTTAGAAACATCACTAGTGTCTATTTTGACAGTTTTTTTCTTGAATAGGCAGATAGTCATTAAATTTTTATATCAACTTTTCCACTTAATACTAAGCAAAATTTTCTAGGTATGAAAAGCCAAGCATAAATAAGGTGCTATCTAATTAAATTGCTTTGTTCACACAGAGCTTCAGGCTTGTGCTACTATTTTACAAGGTTCTTAAGATTTTAATGTCATACCCTTCAGAACCATGACGATATTGTCAATTAAATATGCCATTAACAAAACTGGAGAATCCTCAAAGATAGCATTGTGGTACAAGTCATAATTAATACTGAGTTGATAATGTCTTAAGTGCTTCCACTCATAAGATATATCTGACTATAGCCTAGGTAGTGGATTTACCTTTTTGTCACTCTATATATTCATCTACAAAACACCAACAGAGTAAAGACATTTAAAAACAAACAAACAAACAAAAAAATAAGTGTGCATTAAACCTTTTATGTGTTGAAAAGTATTAATCCATTGACCCTACTCTCCTAGCCTCTGAAAAAGTTGTACCATTTGGGCAACTGGCAAGAGGTATTTGGACCTCTATATGGAATGCACTAAAAGAGTGATAGGGCCTTTTATAAGAAGGAAAGGTCTCAATATTTATTGAGAAACTATACATGAGCTAACTTACACATGTTATCTCATTTAATCTTCACAACAACCTCACTAACATGAAATCTCCAGCAGACAAGGGCCAGCATAGATTTTGCTCAACTTTATATATTTAGGCCACCAGCAAAATGCCTGGAAAAAGAACAATCTTTCAACAAATATTCCTGGAAATGAAAGAGGAGGAAAGTGAAAGGAAACAAAAGATGGTATTATTACACTCATCTTAATGCTGAAAAGGCTGAAATAAAGAATAAATAATTAACCCAAGATCACACAGCGAGGAAGTGATGGACCTAGAATTCAAATCGTGGTCATTCAGAATCCAAAACCCAAGCTTTCTACACAAAATATGCTTCCATTTATATATGTAACTTCCTTTGCATTTTTAAAACACTACCTGTGACTTCCTTCACGCTAGAAGTCAGAAGAAAAAAACAATCAAACAGATGTGCTGTCAAAATATTTCTGCATCATTCATTTTCTGTAGAAACAGAACCACCTATTGTGGCAAGGGTGGAAAATGTGAGCACCTATTTCACCCTCTAGTTCCACATTTGGGGCCTTATTGTGGGTCAAGTATTTAAATGCCTGAGTTTCTTCACTGTGATCGAACACATAGACATTCACACAAATCTTGTCAAAAGTCATGTTTTGGATAAACTAATACTCATAAAACTATTTTAACATCTCTGCAAAATAACTCATTAGCACCTGTAACTTCTTGAAATTGCCCAAATTACTCAGTATATATACACATATGCATATTCATAAATAACTCTGTGCCAGTTAATTAACTAGGTTTTTTTCCTCCAACTCTGAATAGAGTGTACTTCCTTATTATAAATGCAATCACAGTCTCCAAGGTTCCAGCCCTGGATGGCTTATCTATAAATAGGGAAAGATGAGTAATCAAATGACCTCAACATGTTCCTTGGAAGCTTCTCTTTCTTTCCTGGTGCTTGGAAAGTGACATTCACCCGCAGGCTGTTCCTCACAGGTGCATGTATCACCTTAAATTTCATCTCCAAATTGGAGCAGAAATGCCTTCATGGGTTCTCCTTAGTAAAGCTCAAAGAGTTTGGTATATTTATAATAATGTTAAAAAATTATAGAATAATATAAAATTTTTTAAAAAATAAGGAAATAGACTAATAACTGAGCATAGTTGAAAGAGTACAAGTTTCTGATTCCACTTCTAGGACTTCCTTCTGGATCTCATGTCTGCATCTCTTTCCACATTGCGGCTGAGAGCAATGTATTGTTTGAGCCCCAACAGCGCTTGACTGCCACTGAGGGCAGGGTGCTGGCCTAGTTACAGGGGATGGGGCTCACTGTGCTTCCCAATGCATGACAGTTGTCCTCCCGCCCTTAAACTCCTCTGAGGCAAATTCAGGACAGAAGCCTCCCATTTACAAACCAGTTTCCCTCCATTTTAACCTCTCGCCAAAGGAACTTGTCTCTTCTCCTGCATGATTAGTAGGTCTATAACAGTGCATAAAAATAGATGTTGTCTGTGAAACTCATAACATCTGGAGGGCCAAGCTAAGTCCCCCAAAGCCCTTTCAATACCCTGACATTTACACACACATGTTAATGGGATGTCCTTGTGTCACTGTGAAGGTTGAAGTTGCATAATCAGATTGGTTTTCAGATCTACAGTAAACCAAATGATTTCATTTTTCTTTTTTCTCGTGGTTTATTAATGATTGAAATGAGAAAGCCAGGGCCCAGCAGTGGTCAAGGGCGGAAGACACTAGAGACATCAGGGTGAGGCCGAGCCCCTCGTCCTCCCACGGCATGCTGTTCTTATTACTGCTTGCCTCTCTTTTCTTCTCTGAGTTTTTTCTCTTCTCTTCCCAGATGTGGTAGGTCTATGTCCAATCAGGTAAGAGGGGAATGGATAGAAAATGCAGGTGAAAGTTAATATAACATTTAACTTTTTAGTAAAATACAAGGTTGAATTACATGCAATCTGTTGTGAAATACAAATTGATTTACTATTGCAGGAAAAAATAGTAAGTATACATATTAATATTTTAACTGTTGTACAACAGACTTTTTTTTATAGGACCATTTATATATAGGAGGGTACTTCAAAAAAGTTCATGGAAAGATTCACCAACTTTTTGAGGTCCCCTTGTATGTTCATCTCTACTCTCTGCAGTTAAAAGTAATTCTTAAGCATGACCTATGGTTGAGTAAAAAATGAACAGGCTGAATGGGTTAGCACGAGTTCAGGGAAAATGACCTTTAAAAACTATTATGAGCACAAAAGCTCCTCCAGTTCTATAATATAATATCAGCCTTTGTTTTATTTAGTACCTCATTTCTTTCTTCCTTTTTCTTTTCTTTTTTTTGGGGGGGGTGGGAAGGGTGGCTGGCCACAGGGATTGAACTCTGGACCTTAGTGTTATCAGCACAGCACAGAGCTCTAACCAACTGAGCTAACCGGCCAGCCTTAGCACCTCATTTATGATAGTTATCAAATATTTCCTGGGCTGTAACTATGAATTCGATTTTGATATCCTTAAGCCATTGTGTCATGATAAAGAGAACAGTTTAAATATTTATGCATGGTTTGTGAGTTGAAGTATGTTCCTCATTGTTCCCGTGTGACATGATTTATTACAACACTAATAAAATGTGGATTTGGGAACCAGTACTTTCATCAATATACTCTTAACCTCTACATAAATTCACTTTTTGCTGTTTACCACAATTAAGGTCTTTCCAAGAGATGCAAGAAATATGGTCTTAAACATGGAAGTTATGAGCAATTTAATTAAACAAATATTTACTTAATGTCTATTATTTATTACAGCACTGTGCAAACAGCATGATTGTATAGATATGATTTAAAGTTTTAACATGTCTTAAAACATCATACTCCAAGCTTGCTATTATTTAATGATGAACAGGTAGAAAAAGCCCCATAAAAGAAATTACTAGATAAGGATTCTAATCTTAGTCATAATGCTAAACATCTGATAGGCCTTGAATTAATGATTTTAACTTTTCTCATTTTTCTCATTGGTGGAGTAAATGCTCAAACTAGATAATATCCAAATTCCTTTTTACATCTTATATCCTGTTGGATAACACTCATAATATTATTAAAAAATGATATGTGAATTTACAAAGGGAGAAGACCTTAGGATAAACTACAGTTTTACATAATGTAAGAATGACTTCAACAAAACTAGCAATAGCTGCTCATTCATTTAGTCTATAAATATATGTTGCCCATTGCTGTGCATCCCATGCTGTATCCACCACCAGAAAATAAAATTAAAATAAAATAAAATAAATAAAATAAAATAAAATAAAAGAGTAAGACATCAAGGAGTAGTTAAATAGACAATTTCAAGACAGAGTGTTAATCTGAGTAATAGAAACAGGAGTCTCTGAGCACATCCCTGAAAAAGAGATTGGAGTCAGGGAAGGATATTCTCTGAAGGAAGTGATCCCTGGAGAGGTAATCACAGGAAGAGCAAGACAAAGCCTGAAGGTAGCTTTCCTAGGTACAGAGGGTGTGGATACAGGATGACACTTGGTGCATTGCAAGGAACCATGAGGAATTCTGAATGCCTAGAGAACGATTGCAAGTATGCAAAAAGAAAAAAAAAGAAAGTGCTCAGCTAATTCTGCTGTGTCCTTCCCCCAATTTCCATCAAACAACCAATGGCAGTGTGTGTGTGTGTGTGTGTGTGTGTGTGTGTGTGTGTGTGTTGTTTCATTTGTCCTGTGTATGCAAAAACATAATGTAGGAAATATGGCTAACCATTCTTCTTGTAAAAGTATGAAATATCTCACGTAGGTAAATATACATACTTTCCAGATAATGGTGTACCACAAGTTCCAACTTATTTATATCCCTGTCTCTTCTCAGAATCTGAGAAAAATCCTCAGCTCACGTCTATTTGCTCTGCTTCAGATCAAACATTTTGCTTACCCAACACAGATTAGCAGAAATTGGAAAAGGCAAGTAACTGCGTCTCCCCAGACTAATAGACTCTCTAGACCGGCATTCCAATCAACCAAGAAAGCCCTTCTGGACTGAGACAGACCTTTTCCATATTCCCTCCTCACTTTCTATACACCTTTATTTAAGCATTCCTCTTGTGAAGCTGTAATATGCTGTTTGTATGGTTGTTTCCCTTGAGGGGAAGCAATAGCTTGGTATTCTCAAGTTTGTGGTACCTGAAATCTTGTTTGATGAATCCTTAAATCCATTATTGAATCAACCAACTGATTATCTGCCCCTCCTCCAGGTATTGCACTATTATATATTATTATACAATAATATTAATATTATATTTCATAATACTAATATTATCTCAGAAACACTTAGACCAGATTTAAGAATAGATTCAGGAAAAAAAAAATGTGGGAGAATTAAGCTAGAAGCAATCATTTTAATTTGTGACAAAGGAATAAATTCTGAGCTCTCTGTCCCAGAAATTTCTTGCTTCTTTTTATTAGTCTCTACTGTGTATCATGCACCTCATATCCTAATATGTGTGTGCATCTCATCAAGATAACATCAAGGTGTTTAAAGCTCTTGCTTCCATTAGAGAGCCTTTCAAATTGCATATACTTTCTTTATTGAACAAATACCATGGTTTAAGTGAGGGGAATTTAAAGTTAAGAATTTTCCTTGGAGTTCTCAAAACTAAGTCTACTTCCAGGCAATACTGAGAAGCAGGGTAGTCCAGCAGTTAAAAACATGACTCTGGAGTCTGCCGCCTTTTCTTCATACTAGTCTTAGGTATTAAACAAGTTATTTTACCTCTCTGGGATTCATTTTCCTCACCTGTATAATGAAGATTAATAATGATACCTATATATCTTTCGTGTGTGCGGGTGTGAGAATTAAATTAACAAATGTGTACAGAACAGTGACTAATACATAACACATGCTCAGTTTAGGTATCAATTGGGACATTGTTTTCTCTGAAATCTTGTGTTTAGGAATAAACACATGAAAGTAAAAGGGAAAATCCAGCCAGACTCATCTATAAGCATAAACTCATATTGACGTATACCAATTTACTAAGATTTCCAATTTGATTATTCAGTACTCATTCTGTGCTTACTTTCTTTTTTCAAATGGATATGAATTTCTGCCCATTATCTTTTCCCTGTCTTTAATTGTCTTCAGATGACACCAATGATGTCTGAAAAGCTCAGAAGATAAAGGTGAAATGGTTCAATTGTCCTTATTAGCTCTCTAAGCTGTCTTATGATGTTCAAACAACTTCTGCAAGTTTCTCCAAAAGCCATTTGAGAAAGGCTTGCTCAAATATCAGTGCACAAAGCATTATTGACAGACGGAAACTGCAAGGGCTGTCCCACCTTTGGAAATGGAAGCTTCTCCTTCAGCTTTTATTAGAAATGACAGCCAGAATAATGTGAAGCCTGTTAAGCATGGTGGGCACTAAACCTTTAATTAGCACCTCATATGCAATACCTGCTTGTCTCAATTGAATCAAAGAGTAATCGGCCTCATTTCAAGAAGGAACAATTTTCTACTCACTGAAGATTATAGGATTGCTTGATATTTACTCAATGATGTTCATGCCAACTTTATTTTTTATAGCTTTGATCTAATATCTCAGACCAGGAATTATAGAATATTCAGGTACCACCATTCTGCTATTGAAAACTGTTTAAAACTTCATGAAGAGATTGACCAAAGCAACATAAAATTTTATCTTTTTTTAAAAATTTATTTCTCTATTATTGACCTTTGATTAGAAGAGTTACTTACTGTGGCCAAAAGGCCTGGCTATTATTGCTTCTATAAAATGTACATTCCAGTGTCTCTGTAAGAATTAGGCTTACCATGAATGGTGTACTGAAAGATAATACCAAAATCTCAAGTGATATATTATAAACCAGCGTTTTAACCCCATTTTCTTTAATTTACATCATCATGGTCTAAGACTATTTAGAGATGAACTGAATGAATAAAAAACAGGGATATAAGAGTTCTTATAACCTGATGGTGTGATTTTATATCCAGAACTAGAAGTGACCCATAGTTCTGTTAACAACCTGATGCTTATTTTTATTATTATAAAACCATTGTTTTCCAAAGCATAATCTTGAGTCAATTTGTCCAGATATGCGAGGCTCTTTCACCACTGCAATTATCCTCGTGGCCACACAGGGAGACTATACTATTCAGAGTTTTGTTTTATTTTTTTTATTTTTAATTGTCAAGTAATAATTGAATATATTTATGAGGTACAATATGATTGTGGAATGATTAAACCAGGTTAATTAACATATCCATCACCTCACATACTTATCATTTCTTTGGGGTGAGAACATTTAAAATTCCCTTTTAACTAAATCACTATGCTGTGTGATAGGTCACAAAAACATATTCCCCCCAATCAAACTGAAACTATGTACTTTGACTAACATCTTCCCTTTCCCCATTCACCCCTCCCCCCATCCTCTGGTAACCACCACTCTACTTTCTACTTCTATAAGTTCAACCTTCTAGATTCCACATATAAGCAAGACCATGTGGCACTTGTCTTCCTGTGCCTGGCTTATTCCACTTAGCATACTATCCTCTAGAAGCAGAGATTTTTTTTTTTTTTTTTAACGGAACATCACTGGACTAAACTTTTGTAAGAAAAATCCCCTCTGCTATAGATGTAGAACTCTGGGATTTTATTCATTTCTTGCTCAAATGCTGAAATAAAATCAGAATGACTTTTTGAAGAAAAAAACAAGACAAAGCTTGATTTTGCCTGAAGGACCCTCAGTGATTCAATCCATGTGGAAATAATGTGTCCATTCACCTCAGGGAAAAAACGAAATACATGGTTGGGTTTTCAAGTTTTAAAATGAAGTGTTGACTCCACTATGAGCTCATCTAATTTTTTTGGCGTATAAAGGATATTTCTGCCTAAGTATGCTAGATTCTAAACACGCAGGTGAAGTCAAAGCAGACTATACAATTATTTGATATTCAACTAAAAAAAGTAAAAATATTTTAAAGAACATATTCTTCATCTCTTTTTCTAAATAGCCTATATGTCATCCATGTGTGAGATTATCTCATCAGAAAGCAATATTCCAAAAGAATTGCTTGAATTTTGGAATAAACACCTCCATAAAAATGCTTCTATGTTTGTTATAAAATTTGTGATCAATTAATAATATACACATATGTACAGTGTGTGTTCTAATGCCTCAATAAAGTCTCACAGGAGAAATTAGTTTTAGAATTGATTACTTAGTAAATTGTGTCCGCCCATCAAAAACCTTGACAGTTTTTCTGCTTTTTGAAGAGAACTTATTTAGGAAATTCTGGTTTCCCTCTGTACATTGGTTGTTGGGAAACACAGGAATGAATATGTGATCGGTCAGTCACTTTACTAGCCATTGTTATTTGCATATTTACTTCTTCATTATATTTACTTTTAATATGTATAGTTATGCAAAATTAAATATGTATTGTGTTTAAATATATAGTGTTTACATATATAAATATGGGTGTACTCAAATGCAAATGTATCAATGTGCATATATATATTATATATCAACATTATAATAAACTTTCTCAAATAATGTTGGGCAAGAGATTGGGAGCCAACAAACAAATATGTATTTGTGTAATTCTAATTCTGTCATGATATACTACATAATCACGTGATTTAATGCAATTTTTGAAAAGGTTTCTATTTCTATTGTTAATTACAATATATTCACTATATAATGCAATATGTAACTCTGAAATTTCTCCATGGTCCTAAATGGAATGCATTTTCTACCACACAGGTCACGATGGAGAGTTGCATATGCTGTACACTGCATCAGATGTGCCACTCATTTCATAGTTCATGTAAATAAAACAACTTGGAGGTCGCCCTGTGCGTAAGCAAGGGGCTGAATACTGGCCCGTTTATATGTAAGCACATAGCTCTCCAAGATACTCAATGAACTTGTAATATTTTAAGGTGTTCTTGACGCCAAATCCATCACTGAATTATGTTAATCATAGTGAAATTGGTGGGAAATAAATTCAGTTTCCATTTATTGAAACTCCTCTTTATTTCTTTCTCTTAGGATTGATAGAGAAAGATAAAGTAGCACCAAAGAAGATAAATTCTGAGTAAAAAATTGATGTATTTTGTGATTTATTTATCCACAAATTTATTCCTGACTGTATAAAAGTGTTTTGCAAAATCTATCTATAATCATTTGGTGTAAAAATATGGAAATGTTCATGTCAGACATTAAAGAAATGTGTCATTAATATATTTTTAAGATAGCATCTCTCAATGATTGGTTCACATGGGTGGAGTGGGTCTTCAGCTATGGATGAAATTCAGGATTTAAAGTAAGTATGGTGGTTGTACTAAAACATAACAAGTAATGGAAATATCCTCGTCTCTCCAGTCAGATCCCAGTGATAATTGTGTAACTTCAATTGAGTCAGCCTTCTTGTCTATTATTCTCCATAAAATACTGATTTTACCAGTACTTCCCTCATACTGCAATAGTTAATTGAAATGATATGTGCATAGTACTTAGCAATACTCAGCTAATCACACTGCTACTCTGAATTTTAAATGTAACAAAAAATAAGAGACAAGAAACAAAATGTCAATAACTGAGCATGCAAAGACACTCTTTTTCCTGGGAAAAATCCTAAATGCAATACATTGAATTGCAAAATAATGTAACATTTTAGATTAAAACTACATCTTAAAATAGTGCAAATTTTGGAATAAAAATGTGGCATTTCACATGTAAAGAAACTTTATGTCTTATGATTACTAAGTATTATTTGTGGAACCTTATTTGGAAAGATATTAATTATAAATGAAGGGAAATGTAAATGAAGTTACCAAATATTATTTTGTGTGTCTATGTTATGAGGAAGAATTGCACAGTATCTGGTAATTGAGGAGCTCTTTTAAATTAAAAAAAAAAAAGTAAAAACAAAACAAACTTCCTCCAAACTGAGACCATTTAACATGCAAAAATAGTTTAAAGATCACAGTAACTTTATCCTAAAGCAATAAAATTTCACTCAACCTGCTGTTACAGCAGATGCTGATGAGTGATCAGGAGTAGGAGCAACAGACTCTCTGAGATGGGAGAGATCTGAGAAATTGTCGAGCAAACCCTTCCCTTTGCTATGAGGAAAATGATGCTGAAGAGGAGACTTGCTACGTGTGCAGTGCCTTGCCCAAATAGAGTTAGGTGCTGACTGACCAGGCAGCTCATCTACTTGCTACATGTAAAGAGCAGCCTAGGTAGCTGGTTGTCATCAAGCATGTTGCAGAAAACTGTGCAAGACCCAGTTCAAAAAAAAAATTTTAACATCTTCTATTGACAATCCAATGTGCTGTTTATACCATGTTTGTCTTTTAAACTTTAATGAATGATCCAGATCTTGTGATAATCTTAATATTTTTCTAATGCAAATATGGCACCTGTGCAATTCCTGATAAAACTCAACCCCTGCCCCTCTATTCTCTGGACCGAAAAAGGTCCAGAATGGACTTGAAACAGGTCCTCCTTACTCCTGTACTAAAATAAGAAAAATATTGTACTATAGACTATTCTCTTCATCTTTGCCATGCTTTCTGAGATATGCCTTGCACTTCTTTATTAAAAAACAAACAAACGGTTGTAGGTGTATGGGTTGACTTCTGGATTCTCTATTCTGTTCCATTGATCCATGTGTCTGTTTTTATGCCAGTACCATGCTGTTTGGTTATTAGAGCTTTGTAGTATATTTTAAAGTCAGGTAGTGTTATGCCTCTAGTTTTATTTCATTATTTGCTCAGAATTGCTTTGGTTATTCATGACCCTTTGTTATTCCATATAAATATTTGGATAGTTTTTTTCCATTTCAGAGAAAAATGCCACTGGAATTTTGATGGGGACTGCAGTGAATCTGTAGATCACTTTGGGTAGTATGGGCATTTTCACAATGTTGATTCTTCTAATCCAAGAGCATGGGATATCTTTCCATCTTCTTGTGTCTTTTTAAATTTCTCTTCAACAGTGGTTTGTAGTTCTCATTGTAGAGATTTCTCACATCCTTAGTTAACTTTATTCCTAAGTATTTTCTTTGTTTCGTGGCTATTGTAAATTGGATAGCTTCTTTGATTTCTTTTTCTGCATGTTCATTGTTGAGTGTAGAAATGCTACTGAGTTTTGTGTGTTTATTTTGTATTCTGCAACTTTGCTGAAATCACTTATCAACTCTAAGATTTTTTTTTGGAGAGGCTTTAGGCTGTTCAGTATATAGAATCATATCATCTGCAAACAGGGACAGTTTGACTTCATCTTTTCCAATCTGGATGCCCTTTATTTCCATACATCTACAGCCATCTGATCTTTGGCTAAGGCACCAAGTGTACACACTGGGGAAGAGACTGCCTCTTCAGCAAATGGTGCCGGGAAAACTGGATATTCATATGCAGGAAAATGAAACTAGACCTGTATCTCTCATCACATACCAAAATAAACTCAAAATGGATTAAAGAATTAAGTAACATCCTGAAACAATAAAACTCCTTAAAGAAAACATAGGGGAAATACTCCAGGAAGTAGCATTAGGTACAGACTTCATGAATATGACCCCAAAAGCACAGGCAACCAGAGGAAAAATGAAAAAATGGGATTATGTCAAACTAAAAAGCTTCTGAAAAGAAGAAAAAAAAAAAAAAAACAATTACCAGAATGAAAAGACAACCAACAGAGAGGGAGAAAATATTTGCAAAATATACATCTGACAAAGGATTAATATTCAGAATATGCAAGGAACTCAAACAACTTCACAGCAAAAAAACAAGTAACCCAATTAAAAAATGGTCAGAGGAGCCGAAAGGAAGATATATGAATGGTTAACAGACACATGAAAATATGCTCAGTATTACTCAGTATTTGGGAAATGCAAATCAAAACCACTTTGAGATACCATCTCACTCCAGTTAGGATGGCTAATATCAAAAAGACTGGGAATGATAAATGCTGACGAGGTGGCAAAGAAAAAGGAACCCTCATATACTGTTGGTGGGAATGCAAAATGCAAAATGGTGCAGCCTTATGGAAAATGATATGGAGGTTCCTCAAACAATTACAGTTAGATCTGCCATATGACACAGCTATTCCACTGCTGAGAATGTACCCAGAGGAATGGAAATCATCATGTTGAAGGGATACCCGTACTGCCATGTTCATTGCAGCACTATTTACAGTAGTCAAGAGTTGAAATCAGCCCAAACGTCCATCATCAGATGAGTGTATCTGGAAACTGTGGTATATCTACACAATGGAATACTACTCTGCTATGAAAAAGAACAAAATACTACCATTTGTAGCAACCTGGATGGATTTAGAAAAAATTCTATTATGTGAAATAAATCAGGCATGGGAAGAGAAATTTACATGTTCTCACTTATTTGTAGGAGCAAAAAAATATGTAAATAAATAAATAAATATACAATCAAATGGGGGGCAGGGAAGATACAACAATCAACAACAATTCCTTAAACCTGTTAAGACAAGTGAACAGATATGATGTTGATGTGCGGGGGAAGAGGAATTGGTAAAGGGACACGAAAATCTACTACATAGTATATTGAAAAATTAAAATAAAAAAATAATGTATGTCTATTTTCAAAAACAAACAAACAAACAAACAAAAGCACAATTCCTTTGACGATTCCACCCAGTTTTTTGGTTTTAAATATCATCTACATTGTGGCAACTCTCAGATTTATTTCTCCAGCCCAGAACTCTCACCTGAACTCATAAATCCCACTCTCTACTTACTGTACATCTCTATATACATGTTCAATAGGCACCTCAAATTTAATATTTCCAAAACAAATTACTGCCCTTTTCCCAAAGTAACCTGTGTCTGCAGTCTGCCCCATCTGAGTTCATTTCAACTTCATCCTTCCAGTTACTCAGACCAAAGACCTGGGAGTTACCTGGACTCTTCTCTTCTTCATATCCAACCTATCATCTATCATCAAATCTTCTACCCTCAAAATGGATCCGGATTCTGATCATCTTTCACCACCTCTTCTGGTGTCACCTGGCTTGCTTCACCATCATCTGTCACCTGGGATGTTACAAAGCCATTTAAACTGTGCCTCTGCTTCCACCTTAAACTCTGTGGTCTATTCTCAATAAGCCAGCCAAACAAAGTGATCCTATGAAAACGTAAATCAGATCACATCAGTCTTTTTGTTCAAAACCTTCAGGGGGATTCCTATGTTACTCTGATTAAGTGACCAATTTTCACTATCACTTGCAAGACCCCACACAGCTAGACATATCAGTACCTCTCTGAGTGCATTTCCTGATCGTTCCCTGGCTCTTCTCTCAGGTGGAGGTACACTGGCATCCCAGCGGGGCCTCTAGGATTTTCTACTTACTGTTCCCTTTACCTCTCTCACCTCTCTCAGGACTTAGCCTAAATATTACCTTCTCAGGAAGGCCTTCTGTCTTAGTCAGCTCAGGCTGCTATAACAAATTACCATAGATGGGGTGGCTTAAACAACAAACATTTATTTCTTATAGTTCTGGAGGCTGGAAAGTCCAAGAGCAAGGTGCCAACAGACATAGTGTCCTCTTCCTGGTTTGTACAATGCTATCTTGTTGTATGAGCATAACGTGAATAACACAGAGAAGAAGCAAGCTCTGTAGTGTCTCTTTTTACAGGGGCATCAATCCCATCATGAAGGCTCAAATCTCATGACCTAAGTACCTCCCAAAGTCACCTTTTTCAAACACAATCACATTGGGGATTAGGGTTTCAACATATGAATTTGGGAGGAGGTGGAAGGGTAGGACACAGACCTTCAATCCATAGCACCTTCTCTGACTAGTTCTTGTAAAATTAAGCTCTCTCTTTTCCCACCCTCTGTATTCCCTTTTCCTGTTTTTATTTTTCTTCACAGCACTCACCACCCATCATGACACTGTGTAGTTTAAGTATTTAGTTTATTGTCCGTCTTTCTCAACTATACAAGAACTCTATGAGGGCAGAAACTTTGTCCATTTCATTAATTCTTGTATTCCTATTCCTAAAGTAGGGCTTGATCTATAGGGAAAGCCTAATACATATTTGTCGAATCAATTAATTTTTCTGCTCCAGAAAAAGTCCTTTCATTATTTTTAAATTCTTTTTCCTGTACTTCTGTCTCAGCACCTGTGCTTTTGAATCTGCAGAGAATACCTTTTACTTAGTTTCACCAAACATAAAGTTTGCAGGATTTATTTTTCATTGTCCTTGGTGCTTTTGATTGATTTCCAGAAAAAGAACACGCTGACTTAGACAACCATGGATGTAGAGAAAATCTTACCGGTATGTTTTTAAGACCCAGTGTTTCTTCCTTTGCAGTGTCTCTAAGTTTCATTCCCATTTCTCAGTATTCCAGCTATTCCCCTTCATTATAATGCCTTTCCTTTAATACATCTTGTACTTCCTACCAGAAAAACACAACTTTTATTATGTCACCCTAGGATTTGGAGTTGTCTATTGTATTTTTGGATGCTTATACGGGATCCAGGGTCCCAGAGGCTTATGTTCCCCACTCTAACACATGTTTATGTTACTTTCACACATATGCTAATACTTTTCTCCTACTTCCATTAGGATTTTCAGTCTTCTTCTGGCCCCCTTTGTATTCTTGAACACTGGCCAGTCTTCAAGACCTAGTTCCACTTGACCCCATTCTTATAGAAAATTCCAATTTCCTTTTTCTTATGGTAACAACTATGGCATTTTTAGTGTGTCACACGATTGAACATGCAGTTGTTCTCTAGGATGACCTTATAAGCTCCTTGTGTATAAGGACTCAGATTTCTTCAGTATCCACTAGAGCATATAATCGTAAAAGATTGTGATTTTTTTTTTACTTATTTGATACATGGTCAAATGTTTAGCACATACTAGACACAATTTTTCTTTGCAGAAATAAGAAAAAAAAGGAAAGTAAGAAAAGAAGGCAGGAAGGAGGGAAGATTGAAGGAAGAAAGGAAGAAGCTAGTAGCAACCTTATTTTTTGAGTTCTATGTCTTCTGTTTGATTGGGGAGGAAATGTATGCCTTATACATTCCATACCCCTTTTGCTTTTGAAAATGCATTGACTTTAGTGAGGAGACATAAAATAAACAAATGCATATTAATGTTTAAGGACATTGCAATAAAAATATGATATAAATTGTGCCATTTAAATGTCCGAAGTACTGTAATTGGTACTATACAAAAGTAATTGAAAAGTAAGAATTTTATAAAAACAGTTGTGTTGTTATTATGACATGTTCAGATGGAGATCATATAAAAAAACAAATTAAGATCATTTATATCCAGTTTGTCCATAATAAATAATTATTTAACAACACTTTTATTAAAAGCACTTCAAATGATTTTCCAAGTATTCTTTTAATGTAAATTCTGCCAGTTATTTTGCCGTGTGGTGCAGATATAAAGATAAACTTAAAACGTGGCCTTCATCTTTAAGGAAATCACAATCTAATGCAATGAATAAATTTTCTTCCTATTTCTAAATCATGCCTTTTTTTTTTTTTAACAAAAATAGCTAACAGAGAACACTAGACGTTTTGAATGAGAGAGACATGAGGAAGAAAAAAAGTGCAATTTCAGTTTTTAAAAAAATAATAAACAAGTTTGCAACATAGGCTTTATATCAAAAATAGTCAGAGATATGATGTATGCATTTCATAGGTCTCACAGAGCATAGCAGTGGAAAATTATTAAATCAAGCAAAGAAAAATTTGAGAAATAATTTATGCATTCAAAAGAACATTTTAGATTGATAAAATATTCGGTGCATCCAGCCTGTCTATTCCCTGCAACAGATTTCTCATTTGGCCACAGTGAACAATCGTCCAGCTGTCAGGGGAAAATTTGTCATATTTGAACCAACTTCCTCTGTGCCAAGAACAAGGTCAGAAGTAAAGGAAAGGAATACCCTGTCACTTATTGGATTTGACAGTAAATTACTCTTTGATGAACAGATGGACTTCAAAAGATTTAAATTCATAATCAAAGTGTAATCATGAGGAGCAGTGATTTGGAATCTTCTGTCAACCCATCAGTGAAGGACACACCTTGAGCACTAGTCACAGAATGCTGTCTTGCTCCTTAAGAGCTTGTCCAGCCTTACATGAAGTGTATCTACGTGCTCTCAAAATTATGTGGCAGTTGTGCAAGCGTGTGGTTCATTTTGTAATATTTTTGCTATGCAAACTGGAAAATGTTTTTTCAATAAGATGTGAAGACTTTATAAAACAAAACCATTCCACTTTTTTTTTTTTTGGTAAAATCAAGTACATTTTGGGGGCACAGTCTATTGTGTACACTACTAAATATGCATTTAACTGAACATGTGACACTATAAGGCTTTAATGATAACATTAGAGTGGATATATTAATAAAAACAGCATTATTCAAATCTCCCAAAGTAGGCTCTCACAAAGTATGTGGCACCGTGCCTAAAGTGCTTAGAAAGTGACCTGTATATGTTCTTATCATTGTATTTATTAATATGATGGTGATGATGACCCTAATAATGATGAAGAATCAATATGAACATAGTGAAAGGCAAGCAAAGATTACGTAAATATCAGTGTGTAGCCCATACTTTGAGAGACTCAGAGCTCTTGTTCAAAATAGAATTTTCTTTCTCCCTCTTCTATCTTGTTTCCCTTGCCTCCCTCCCTTCCTCTTTCTTTCTTTTCCTCCCTCTTTTTCTCTCTAAAGAATAAGTAAATGCCTAGTATGTGTTAAGTAGCATGCTATAGGCCAAGAGATATAAATAAGTACAGTGAATGTTCTCTAGCCTTCGAAAATATATAGACTAGAATATTGAACGAGGCATGTAGAAAATCAGTAATAATTTATGAGTTAGGTGGTGGACACAACAGAAGTTTTTCTATTTGAAACTTTCTATATATGAACATAAGCTTCAAAGAAAATTAGATTGCCTAAATATGATATTACTAAAGATAGGCTCATTCTTTTAATTTGTGAAAATGCCTTGAAGGACTGAAAACTTTAACCTCTCTGAATCACTTAGATTTAGAAACAGAGCGATGGTACAATATGCTTGCAAGTACAGTGCAAGGCAGAAGGGAAACAAGATTCAGTTCTGTGATGGATGGAGTCGACTTTGCCAGAAGAAGATGCAATTGTGGATTAATCTCAAGAGCTAATATATCAGGAATTTGGGGAGAGAGGAGATATGAATGTCAGGAGCACTAAAGATATTAGAATAAGCACAGTTATAAAGATAGGGAAAATCATGTGAATAAAACTCTAAGCCATTTGGCAGGGATAGAGTATAGAGCATAAGGGAGATAAATGGGGTAAATTCAAGTTAAAGTTGGGGAGATAAACCAGGCCATATTACGGCAACCCTTGAATATCATGATGAAGAGTTGGACTCTATCCTACAGTCTTGGAAGAGTTCTTCAAAGATTTTAAATACAAGGGTAGCATAATTGTCTCTATATTTTGCAAAGAGCACTCTGATAATGTAGAGCAGTGGTTTCCAGCAGGGGACAGTTTGCCCTTCCATAGACAAATGCATATGTCTGTGGACATTTTTTGATTGTTGCAACTTGGGAAGAGGAGGGATATTGGAAGCATATAATAAGTAGAGACCAGGCATGCTGCTAAACATGTTTAAATATGCAGGATAGTCCTCCATAACAAAGAATTATCCAGTCCAATATGTCAGTAGTGCTGAGGTTGAAAAACCCTGACATGCAGATCTACTGTGGGGGTGGGAATACAGAAAATGAATATAGAGAGAGCAATTTCAAGAGGGTAGGGCAATTTCCTGTGGTATCCAAGAACTGAAATAAGAGGTAATGGGAGTGCTGATTTCAGGGGCATGACATCTGGACATCTGCCCAGGAACCCACACGTAGAAGGATCCACATTTGGTCTAATGTTCTGCTTGTCGTGGTCTACAAATTCTCGGTATTTTTGAACAACAAGCTCCACATTTTCATTTCTCACTTTCCTCGAAAATTATGAATCCAGTCCTAGGTACTGGATTTTAGATTTGTTAAGGAGGATGAATGGTGGATGTGGGGGTGCTGAAGAAAAGAAAGGAAACTTAGTTAATACCAAATTCAGTGAGTAGTGTTGTTCTCAGCTTGGAGAAACAGGAAGTTCAAGTTTGGGTGAAAAAATCACGAGCATAGCTGGAAATACTGTATATTAACTTAGAGTCACCTGTTGCATATTCTGGTAAAAGTATGCAGTGGACAACATCCTGAAGGAACAGAGAATTTTAGGAGCAAGTGCTCCTCTAGGCAACATTCATTAGTGTTGAAAATCTAAGTTATTCAGCAGAGAGGAAATGAACTACAGTGACTATGGTGGTCAATATCTGGTAAAATCAACTTTTGGCCAACATCGACACTTTAATGTCATGATGCATAGTTAGTAGTTATATATTTAGAGCAAAATGGACAACAATCATTTCATTCTTTTTAAAGAGATTAAAATATGAGCAGGAATCGACATGTATTAGCATTTGAATGACTGTGTTCTCTATTTGAGAAAGGTTTTTAAAACATCGTTTTAGGCATTTGGAAATCTGTATTTTAATAAAATGACCCAAAAAGAAATTTACTCTTTCTCCTAGAAGAAACATATTTTTTCATAACCTATGATATACAGTGAGTTTGCGCATTTAGCTAAAATAGTAATATTATGTTCATTTTGTTCCCTGATGAAGCTGAGACATTGCAACAGCAGATGCTAAAATTTCAGCTTAGATTTTAATAGCTGCAAGTTCTGAAATGGACTTTAAACCATAATTTTAACAGAAAAAAAGCACAGCTTCAGAAGTAAAGTGTTTTAAAATTTAAATAGGGTTTTTTAAAAATGTCAGAATTTGGGCAGTAATAATAGCTTTAATTTAACTAATTGTTTTTTCAGACTGGTGATTTGTCCCCATGTAAATTCTTTCCATGCCTTGCTCCATTAAAATCCATTTATAGTATTTGTCATAAAATCAGTATTTTTTTTTTGTTCCTAGATACTGCTTATACCAGAGTTATTTGCAAAGCATATTTCTAGAACTATTACAGACTGATTACGCTTTAGCTTATATATTTTACTGCTATTAATTTAATTTTCTTAAATATCTCTTGGGTTTTTCAGAGACTATTTATGAAATAGGTACAGTGTATTTCTTTAGAGAAAATTCATTTTTCACCCTTGATTATTTCTATTCTGTTCCCTCAAGCAGGATACTGAAAGAAGCTGATGTATCATAATTATACTTACAAATGGTCATAGCTTATGCTATGCATAATGGCCATCTTCAGCGAAACTAATAAAGTCACCAAGTTCCTTCAGTATTTGGTATCTACTATTAGCAAGGGAATGTTTTCTGTCTGAATGTGGAGCCCTACTATTCACATTGAGGCCAGTTTCCTGTGTGGGGAAGGTGACTTTTTCATACCTTATTCTGAGTTCATACTTCTTTTCAATATGTATTTAATATAAACATGTGAAAATTAACTGAGTAATACTGATTTGATAAAGATACATCTCCTCTCCCCAAGGATATTAGTATTTACAGGGGCTATCATTACAAGAGACTATGTTCTTTCTTTAGAAGAACCAAATTAAGTTGATTGGTCCAGGTATTTCTTATAGCCCCTTTTTAAGTAGGATAGAATATTTCTTCTTGTTTTATGCATAAATACATTAAGGTTAAAAAAAAATCACTAAAGGGGTCAGTTGTAGAAAAATGATGAATACCAAAAGCCTCTGTTATTTTCTTCTTACCTAACAAGCCTTCATCACTGGCTAGAATAAAGGCTCTCTCTCTGTCTCCATAACTAAAGACCAAGTATGGGCAAATGTGTACCGTATCAGGGTAGATATCACCAGAATGAAAGCTCCTTGAGGGCAGGAATCATGTCTATCCTGTTTACCATTTTATCATTAGTCTGGTTCCTGGTACATTGAGATGCACACCCAAAATATCTTCTGAGTATCTATTGTGAGAATTAACACCAAGTTGTGGGGCCTTTCATGGAAGTTGCTAGGACACTTTGCCATAGTAATGCAAAACACCACTTCTAGTCTTTGAATCTTGGATATTTAAGAATTCACCATGGGGAGTTTTTCAAAGACAATGACTTCCAAAAAACACTACAGTGAAGCAAATACAAAGATAGTCAAGCCATACTGCTTCTGATTAAAACAAATAAACAAATCAACAAAAACAAAACTATAAAGTAAATCAACTCCTGATCATGCAATGTATAAGTTGCATTTATGAAAGAACACTTGAACTTTGTATAAGAAAAGAAGATGTCCTCAAAAACAAAACAACAACAACAACAGCAACAAAACACATTATAGACATGGAAATAAAATTACCCAAAATATTTTTGTTGTTTTGTTTTGTTCTTGACAAAGATGGTTTGAGCTAATAATAGGTATGTTTAACCATGGAGATATGTTTAAGCTAGGTTTGAGCTGAGTATCATGGGATTTAGTTAGAGGGTTTCTTCTTAACCGTGACCTTGAAAATGATGCTGTTGAGTATTGTCGAGCCAGATGGATAAAATCAGACAGATTGTATGCCATTTATATGACAATGGAAATTTCTATCATTAACAAGGACTATGTAGCCTAAATAACGACATGCCCTGCCCTTACTGGAGCAAGCGATAGGTAATTTTAAATGAAAAAAGCGTAGTGTCACATTTTCCAACATTTATATAAAAATGGCAAATAGTCCAGACTAATAAAGAAGAAACTCATTGTTACAATTCCACCTTGCCATACTTTATGAGGACATATTTCCATTTCCCTCAAAGACATGGCTGTGTTATTTTTTAAGAGAAACAAGGAAGAAAAGACAGTCTGATTTCATTAGCACTGCATTTTGCAATTTCTGTCAGAATTTTTTAACATCAAAATACTTTAATGCCTTAAGTTAGAAACTTCTGTTTTCAAATAAATTAGGAAAAGTTGAGCTACTTTGTATGATTTCACTTTCTTTCTGTTCAGTTTATTTGCTAATCTTCTAGTCAGTGTGGGGCTTGTGTCATTCTGTGTATAGGATCTGTTTGGTCAATCGAGTCCGTCCATTGCTTGCTTTCAGTTCGACCTACTTACAAGATCCCTACATACTGATTTGGATGAAAAACTCCATAAATATCAAGATTATGTTAGTAGAAAATAACATTTTTGGATGATGTCCCTTTAGAAGGAGTATTATTTATCCTCCCATTAAATTGGAACTTGACTTTAAAGCTATATGCAATTTAAACTGTAAAATTATAATGAGAAATAGTTGTATTGCAAGGTATTTTACATTACTAAGATGTGCTTTTCTTCATATTATTCTAGAAAGTAAGGAATGAATGATGAAAAATAACCATATTCATATGAATTCAGGATGGAATGCAATTAGAGGATTAGGTTGGTGTTGCAATCACAGCTCCAAGGAGCTGAGATATTCCACAGCAGTGTGGCAGGTTTTAAGGAAGGACATAGGCTATGGAGCCAGTTTTCCTGGTTTGAAATTTAGCCCTAGGGCTTCTTTTGTTTGTGTCCTTTGGCAGGTAATTGTGGTAGCTGGGATTTAGCTTTATATACCACTGTTTTCTTCTGTATAAAAATGGAAGTAATAACTATGCCTTCCTCATACATACACTTACCTTAAAAATTAAATGTGAGTTAAGGCAAAGAACAAAGCTGGCTATAAATCCTGGTCTCAAATGACAGCTATTATTTAAATTATTTTCCATACTTGAAATACATTTCAGTAAGTCTTGTTTATTAACATATTTTTATTCTACTTCTTTTAAGAACTACAGTTTTGTTGTTTTTTATTTAATGCACACTTTTGTGTACGGGTTTTTATTAAAAAGTGGCTTTACCAACAAAGTTCTTTCATAACTGGGGCATAGTTATCGTAACCATAGTTATATCTATATTTATACTTATAGGTGAAAGTTCACTATCTCTTTCATTAGATATATTTTACTTTTGTTTCTATAATTCAGCAGTATCACCCTCCTTCCTTCAAAATACTTTCACCACATTTTTGAAAGATAAATTTTTGTAGTAACTGTAGTATTTATCTCTCAATTAGAGATTTACTACTTTAATTCTACTATTATTTTTATGAGGATTGTATCATATTTGTCTGTCTATGTTACTAAGTTGCATCAGTTTTTCTGGGTTGCCCCCAGTCCTATTTTCTCCATTAACCTTATACTTTTAAGTGCATGATATTACGGAGTAGGAGATTTTTTTTTAAGTCCTGAAAACATTTATCACAACCTAGCAGAAATGCTTGTAGTGAATATATGATTATTATTTAGACTACTCTTGAACTTCTAGAAGTTGATTACATTTGGGACTCACGTATGCGTACATATTCTTCCTTTCCTCTTACTTAACCTTTTGCCAATTTTGCAGTAATTCCAAAGTGTTGCTAATTCCATACTGAATATAAAATAGCTGAAAGCTCAAGTCAGTCTCTATTGACACTCGTTAGCTACTCTAAAAGCAAGATTGGGTTAGAGGCTGTTATTATTGACTAAATATTTTCTAATGTCTAGTGTTGATTGTAACAAATGCATAACATAATATCATTTAAGCTACATATCCTTATTATGATAGAAATCTCGACTGCCATATGCGTAATACTAATCCATCTGATTCTTGTTTTGCATGGCACTAAAATTATTTTGGTGTTATCTCTCTGTTGAAGTGTTGAGTTGACATATTACTTTTTACACTTACTCTCTGAAAATTTTAGGGGTAGATGACATGGAGGAAATAGACAATGTCTCCATAAAGAGCTAAAAATCTACATTGATGTCCTGGATAGACCTAGACCAGATTGTTCATCGTATTTCACCAAGGGAACAAGTCAGCTAGCTGATTTGTAATGCACAGCCGAATTTGTTAGGCAGGCTTCTGGCACGTCAGTACTCAAAACTAGAATGGCAGAAAGTGACTTTTGAATCCTGCTTTCCACTGAAGCAACAGTTGCTGTTTATTGTTTCAGGTAGGTCCTGGGAAAGAATGGATACCTACTTGGGTCACTGAGATGAATATTAATATGTGATGTACTAATATGAGTCTCAGTACATGTACATATTTTTATTAAAAATCGTAATTCATTCATTATTGCTGTTATTTGTAAACTTGAAGTAAAAAGAATAGATGCTCATGAGTAATATTTGTCATAACAATGATAGTAGATAACCTTTATGGAAGTCTTCCTCTGTGCCTGGAACTGGCTAAAAGCTTAACCTTCCTTATTTATTTTCCAGGGATTAAATTATTTATTATTTATAAAAATCATTATATATAATTATTGAATAACCATATTTAATATATTTATTTTCCCTCAATAACTTATTATTATTCCATCTCAAGGATGAAACAAACTAAAAAAAGCAACTAAGATTTAGAAAGAGAAGTGGAGAAGTCTCCTGATAGCTACAGATAGGAGCTGAAGATACAGTACGTCTGCTGGAACCTCAGTCCAGGGTTTAATATCTTCACCACAAGGCATTTTGATGTCACCTAGCTGTGATGCGTGGTATAACCTGCATGGTGGCCCAGTATTTGTACTCAAGTGTTCAGTGTTACATGTTCTTTTCTCCATCACCTCATGGATTAAAACCGCAGCTTCCAAGGAGAAGTCTTTCTTTATCTCATGAGTGTACCTGAATAAAACTGTAAACTGAAAGACTTCAGTTCTGCATCTGTTGCTAGGATGGGAGACAGAAATCCAGTGAATCTACACATCCCCTCCGAATTTCTTTTGTTCAAGGTTTCTAGTCTTTTAAGCTTCATTGTAAATGTAAAAGAGGGGGGAAATGTTTTAATTCTGTAACTCTTCGAATAATTCATCAGTTCTGTTTAGTTATACTGTCCTTTTGTTTAAGGTTTGGCATACAGGTCTTGCTGTTCTTGATTTTAATCTATCAGACTATGATTAATGTATAATAACAATAATATGTTTAAGATTTTCTTTTGTTAAAGGGTTGAAATATAGGTCTTTGGGGCCTTGGTTTTTAATTTATTAGACTATGATTAATGTATAATAACACTGACATATACATACAATTTTGTAGCATTCTTGTAACAGTATGCTCATAAAAATGTGCTAAATAACTGCTTTTGTTTTACTCAATGGAACCGTGTGAAGATTTTCTTTAAAGTATAATACTCAAGTCAGAATTCCATCACTTAGCTTATTACTATTCTTGGTTTTCAGTATTCATAAAATACTACATAAGTATTCATAAAATACTTGGTTTTCCCTATTCAACTGCTCTTTTAGAGACCTTACATAATTACTCCCTCCAACTATTTTCTTTAGCTAATCTACTCACTGCATTACAAAATGCTTATTGTCTATGCAGAAAAACTAAAACTGTAGATTTAAAATTTTATTCTGATTAAAAAACTTAGGATAATGCCATGTATTCATATATAGTGTACATTAAAACATACTCGTATTTAAACAAAGTGTAAGTAGTATGGATTTTTCCATACTCTTTTCCTGGTTTTGGTGACTGGCTAGTACAGGGGTATGGACCCTTGACCTTGGTGCTGCAATGCCGTGCTCTAGCCAACTGAGCTAACAGACCAGACTTCGGATTGTCCATACACTATCTTCGAATGTGAGACTCTCTAGGGGTGGAGAGTGGGTGTAATTACATTATACGACTCATGGACGTGAGAGAGCTGCACCTAGGAGCTAGAAATAAGGAATAGAGTCAACGTGCATGGTTAAGGGTTAAAGGAACAGGAAACTCTGTCCCTTGTCTCAGCAGCAGCAGAATAAGTGATTGGGAGTGCATAGACTGTTTCAATAATTTACTTTATTTATTAATTTATTTTATTTATTAATAATTTGTTTAATTAACTTATTTAATAATTTAATACTTGTTATATTTGATTCATCTTTTGTTTGATATAAGCGTGGCTTTTTCACTTCAACTAAGAACCCCTGAACATAACATTTTTGGAATAACTCTGGATTGATAAACTTGGAAAGATTTCTTAGTAGAAAAACTGAGCTTCCATAAAAATGGTTGCAAAGAGAGTCCAGAGTCTGCACTTGAGAGATACAGAACTGTCTTAGAACACGCAGATGAAGTAAGTTACATAACACATGCTCTGACTCTGGCAGTCTTGATTCTTCCGGGGATAGGCCTCACAGTAGTCATTTTTGCAGTACCCAATAATATTAGCTTTTTGAATATCTCTCTTTCATGCTAGTAAGTAGTAATTTGCCAAAGTTCTGTAACAAGGATAAATGGAATTTTAATATGGATGAATTCTATATGCTGAATATCAATTTTTAAAAAATTCTAAAGGCATTTTGAGTGAACAATTCTTATACTAAAGTGAAATAATAAAATCAATAAAAAAATAGTGTGGTATAGTAATTTTCCTTTATCATTTTATCAATTATGCTGAGTCCAACTCCATGCCAAGAAAGATCACATTAGTGTTTTTTTTTACCTGAAAGAGCATTTAATGAGTTTTAAATTATAGATAATATTGACATATGCCACTACAATTTTTACTAAGAATTTCTAAAACATCTTTTTAAGAATTTGAATTTATCTGCTAAGATGTTACATCAAATGGCTTTTGTTTAGCATTTCATGTATCTGATACCTAGCTAATTTTAAAAATCACATATAGTTGGCTTATGTTTAAACCATATTGGATTTATTGAGCACTTTATAAGCACACTGCTTTTGGTGAATATCCTAGAATGAGTCACCAATTTGCTCTATGCTAATATCCCCATATCCATCAACAAAAACTCAAAGAAAATACATGTATACACTCTCTTCTCTTTAAATAGCAATGTAAACAAAATCAACATCAATAAAAATAAAGCTGTTACAGAATAAGTTACTACGTATTCACTTTTTTAAATCTTAAAATATTTTAAAAGTTCTAATTTGTCTTTAATTTCTTCAAAATGGTACTTAAAGAAGTTATTTGCCTAACTTCTCAAATTATGCTACCTTTGGAAAACAATAAGTAAAGCTGTGTTTTCTGTAATTATTCCTTTTAATTGCTGTTCAATATCTGCTGCATCATAGAAACAGATTTTAATTTACTTGAAATGAAATTTGTCCATAAATAATTAGCAAATTGGTAGAAAAGAATAATTATGAGCAAATTGATAAAAAGAATT
The DNA here is from genome assembly GCF_027409185.1 of Cynocephalus volans. Taxonomy (NCBI): domain Eukaryota; kingdom Metazoa; phylum Chordata; class Mammalia; order Dermoptera; family Cynocephalidae; genus Cynocephalus; species Cynocephalus volans. The sequence goes on from NC_084466.1 coordinate 20,046,548, forward strand.
CAAACCACAATGCTCTTAGATAAATCATAGTTAATTATACAGGGAAATCCATTAGCTTCGTTTGGATACATAGTTAGAGGACTAATTATGTTGAAAATGCAATAGCACTCTTAAACATATGTTCATTTACCTAAGCCCTGGAAGGTGGTCTTTTTTCTGGAAATCAGAGGTCATTTGTTTAATTTAAAAATATCTTTACATTTCATGTCATCTGTAAAATGTGAAGGTAATAATATATGGAAATACTTGTCTATGTCAGAATAATCAATTACATTACTTTCAAAGGTATATGACTTCACTCTTTACAGGACTATTACATTATAAATCATTTAAATCATTTGAGGTTTGTCAAGTATTAGACTTGGCTTTAACTATTGAGAATTTTTTTTTTCATTTTCTGATGACAAAACTAATTTTGTTTTAGCCATCCTTATTCCCATAAATAATATATCTCTGCCAAAAAATATCCTCTAGTTCTTATTGCATTTTAGTTTTTTCTCCTTTTAGCCATAGGTTAATTTTTAGACATCCTATGTATACCTTATACTTCATTTATGAATTTCTCTAGTAAGTGTACATATCTTCCTTTTCATCTAAAAGACCAATGATAAAGCATATGGTTTGTAATCATTAGACAGCCTGAGAGCTGCTGGTTGTCAATTGATAGTACACACTTTCATAGTCTTTCATGTATTCCCCCACCCCGAGGACTCTCTCTGCCACTCCAGTTACCTGAAACAGCACCTGCTAGAGTCATCAATGCTTATCTAATTGCCAAATCAATTCAAGCAGTTCTATCTTTCTCAGCAGGATCTCTGAACCACTGGACTGTATCAACCATTTCTTTCTTCTAGAACACTCTTCTTTATTTGTGTCAGAAGCAAATCTCTTGGTCTCATTTATACTGTCTCTCAATGGTTCCTTTCTCCCTCTGCTTATTTTTCAGTCTTGGAGTTTCTTAGAGCTGAGGAAGCCACTCTCCTTTCCTCCTCCTCTACGTGTTCTCTAAAATGCCATCCTATATAACCCCCTAGGTCTTCCCTACACAATACTAACTTCTCTTCACAATTAAAGGTTCATCTATCTGGCGTCTCTGGCTTATATTGTCACTTGATTTGTTACATCAGCTACCCATATTAAATGAGTACTAATTATAATTTTTGGTATTGCTCTTCAAAACTACCACCCTCTCATCCATAATGTTTCCAAAACTGGAAACATCAATCATTCCTGTAGACTGATCTAATTGAGAGTACGCATTGAGTCTTATTTATTTCGGTATCTCCAGTAACTAGCAGAATACCTGACACATAGAAGTTGCTCAATAAATATTTTTGAATAAATAGCTTTTCCCTTTCCCTTGATTCCCATATCCAATGGACGCTATTGCATTTTCTTAAGTATATAAACTGTTCCATATCAAAAATCTATATATCTATCAAATAGCTAATATTCTTCTTCCAGATAATACCTGGTATGTATTTATTCCTTTTATTCCTGTGGATGTATTAGAAAATTCATAATTCCAATCTCAGGATCCTTCTAATTTCCCCAGCTTACCAAACTTTGGACCTCATTTCCTTTTTTACAGAGTTTGAACCACATGGTAGATGAAATGAACTCCATTATTACTTTCAAGTCTTTATTATTTTTTTGTTTTATTCACTCTCACCCTACAAAATAGCCACCCCTGCATTCATCTAGTAGCTGAGCATAACTGGAAAACAATACGAATCCATAAATGTCTGATTTCTAATCTCAGTTGGCCCTCACCAATGATTAGCAGTATTTTCCCTTGCGATTGGTCAGTAATCTATTTCCTTCCCAATTGTTCAGATCTGAGGCTACTTTTTTCTATATTCCTCCCCTACCTTTCTTACTCAACAGATTACCAACTATACTAATTCTTTTAGAAATCTGAGGCCACTGGGCTAATCAGTTAGTTCAGTTGATTAGAGCACAGTGTTATAACACCAAGGTCAAGGGTTTGGATCCCTGTACCAGCCAGCCACCAGGAAAATAAAAGAAAGAAAGAAAGAAAGAAAATAAAAATAAAAATAAAAGAATTTTGAGGCCACAGAACATGAAAGGCATCAACTCCTCTTGACTTCACTACCTACAAATTGCTAATTGTGCATTTATTAGCACTGCTTTTCCTTCAGTCTCCAGAGGTACTATGGGTTGAATATTTGTCCCCTCCAAAGGTCATATTGGGAGCTTAATTCCCAATATGGCAGTGTTGAAAGGTGGGGCCTTTAAGAGATATATTAGCCTGTTTCTATTGCTTATAACAAAATACCTGTTGATTTGTAAGGAAATGAAATATCTGGAACTGGGTAATTTTTAAGAAAATGAAATTTATTGCTTACAGTCTCAGAGGCTGGCAAGTCAAAAGTCCAGGGAACGCATCTGGTGAGGGTCTTGGCGGTGGTGACAGTGACACAGGGGTCTCACATGGCAGGAAATGGTGTTGCAGAGAGAGCAAGACACTCTTCATGTGCTTTCCTTTTAAAGCCCTCCGAACCACGCCCCTGACCACCATTATTAATTCATTCACTATGGCATGGTCTTACAATCTAATCACCTCTTCAAGGCCCCACCTTTCAATTACCATAATAGCATTTCCTACCTTTAATGGTTACAGTGGGTATTTAAGCTTCAATGAGGTTGCGGGGGTGGGGGTGGGGGAACAATTCAGTCTACAGCAAGAGGTGGTTGGATCATGAGGACTATGCTCTCTGAATTGATTAATCCATTCATGGGGTAATGGGTTAATGGTTTAATGGGTTATTATGTGTGTAGACTGGTCACTTTATAAGGAGAGCACATGGAAAGTACGCTCCTGCCATTCTCACCATGTGATACCCTGTGTCACCAAGGGACTCTGTAGAGAGTTCCCACCAAGTAGAAGGCCCTGACCAGCTGTGTTCCCAGGGCCTTGGACTTGCCAGCTTCCCAAACTGTAAGAAATAATTTTCATTTCTTTACTAACCCAGTTCCAGGCATTCTGTTACGAGTGGCAGAAAACAGACAAATACAGAGATAATGTCTGTTCAGTGCCAACCTGTCCATGATTCTCTTAATCCTGCCCACTCCCAAATCCTCTTCTACTTTGCTTTTTCAGTCATTTGTCTCTCCTGAGTCTTTAATGTCTCTTCCTAACGATTATTTTGCCTCAGATCACATCACACTTTGTACCCTCAGTCTCTGCCTCCATTACTAAATCTGCTGCTGGGGATGGCCCTTAAATGCTAGGTGTTCCCTGATTTCCATTCTTTTCTAACCTCTCTTCAGGCTTTAATTAGGTGATTTCATCTCCCACCTATAAATGAACAACTTTAAAATCTCTGTTTCCAGCTCTGACAATACCAATGAATCCCACGTATGTGTACCCAACTGGTTGCTGGATAACGTCACCCGAAGTATGAAAAAATAATATTTATACTTGAAATTATTTCCACCCTCTTTCACCCCACCCAAAACTGGTTTATTCTCTATGTTCCTTCTCTCAGGCATGATCTCCACTCTCCAGCCAATAACTGAAGCCAGAAATTTGTGGATCGTGATTGACTGCTACCATTTTTTCATCCCCATCATCCTGCCAAACCCTAAATTCTGCTCAGTTGATTTCTTAAGCCTTTCTCAAGTTCATTCTCTCTCGTTTCATTCAACTGCATAATCTTAGTTTATGCCTTCATTATTTCTTGCCTAGGCTTCCTAACTGTCCTCCCTGACAACTGTGTTTTTTTCTGGTGGTAATGTGTCTTCTTCTGTTTTCCTCCCTCACTGCTGTCCAGCCCTCAAATGTCATTTGCACTTTTCTAACACCCACTCACTCAAGTTTAAGTTCATATCACATTTTTGAAATAACTCTCTGGCACCCTACCTCTATCTCTCCACATTTTTATGTTACCTCTGTGCTGTTGTAACTTGTTCTCTATACCTCTGCTTAGGGTACAGACAATAATATATTATAATTATAACTTTGTACATTTGTCACTCTCTTATACCTTGAACTAATTTTAATCACAAACTTATTAGTATTATTTTGAATCCTAATACTTGAAGTGTTTTCAAATACTGGTAGGAGCTCAATAATTGTTTTTCATAACATGAATAAATACATTTATGACTTTATCTGTAAAAAATTTTTACAGTAAAGTTGGTACATGTTCATAGGGACATAGTTCTTGCTGACTTTGGAACTTATTTTTTCTCTTTCTCCATTTTATCCTGAACCACCAATTATAGAATGTCCTAATCAAACATGTCCACCTGGGTATGTCTGTCTGTCTGTCTGTCTGTCTGTCTGTCTGTCTGTCTGTCTGTCTATCTATCTATCTATCTATCTATCTATCTATCTATCTATCTATCTATCTATCTCTAATGCAGACCAGGGCATCTCCTCTTTATTCAAGCAGCTACTGCTTCTAGAGCTATCTGGAACTAACATGAGAATAAATTTCATTCTGATGTGGTGAGACTTTCTTTTCTAATCTAGGAGGACCGAAATTCCCAGGATTATGCAGATCTGACACAGTCTCAGGGATGGGGCCCACCATGCACTTGGACTTTCGGCTTTTCTTGGATTTGCTCAGAACAATATTCACAGATTAGAAGAAGCTTTCTGAAAACATTAAGATTGAAGTAGGAGTTAATATTTTCCTTAAAATACTCCTGAAAGATTTTAATATCACTTTTTTTCTTAGTATTTTTTTTATTTATTATTTTTAAAAAATCCTATATCTGGTGTTATATAAAATTAATGCCTAAAAATAATTGACATATTTTCTCTAACATCCTAGTGATCTTCTGAACATTATGGATCCTGGGATGGATACATACCTGGCTCTAAAATGTAGTCTTCCTTGGCAAAACTTATTACAAAATTTTTTCTCAAATTGGGTTGTAGTGAGTCTACATTATATATTTTTATATCCACTCCAGTTTCCCATTCCATAATGCCAGGATGAATACCTGAAAATGCTGTGTAGTAAGAAAGAGTAAATAACTAATGGGGAGAGTTGGAGATTACCTTAAAAACTGGGAGTTTTAAGAGTCATCGCTGATTTTTTCAGTAGAGTGCTAGTACTTTGCATGTAATAAGGCTATACAAAAACATTCACTTTGATTACATCATACTCTTTTGCAACCATTTCAGATTGGTATTTTTAATTTTCTTTATTTGTCTTGAGAAGACTTCATTTCACTCTATACACTCCTACCAACCAAATGTTGTGTTTGTTTCATGAGTCAAAGACTACTGGGATTTTGCCTCTTAAATAATGCATGCTAATTCGCGTACTTCACATAGCCAAGTGTGTGGTCCTGACTGTCTCTAGCCCACTTGCCTTAACATTTGTTCTCAATTATTTTGCTTTCCCTTCACCACTGGCTTCACATTTATTAACAATAGTTCCTTGCTATTCAGAGCTTCCTATCCAATTGATTCCTGGAGACCTGTGTGCCAGCACCTTTGAAAAAGAAGCCTCTTTTTGGAGCTCTCTCATTTTGTTTAAACAAGATTGTAGCCAGCTCCTTTCCTTTCTAGCGAGATGATTACTTCTCCTTCCAGCTGAAGCTTGAACTTTCAATTCATAACTTAATCCTGAGAGGCCTGACTACCTTACTTCTAGCAGAAGACTATCACAATGGGCCATTTGTTCTACTTCCTTTACTGATTTATTTTCTTCTGACCATATCTTGTAATTTTGATGCCAAGTAAATTCCACACATTGCATACTTCAAATTATCCTTGGGAACATCCCCAGGTTCAAATCCAGTTTTCTATCTTCTTTCACATTCTCATTTTTTTTTAATGTATATATTTATTTCCCTCATCCAGTGATGCAATATCCCTCTATTCCTCCTCATCCCAAAACATTCCATAGTGCTAATGTTTCATAGTAAATAAATTCCATTTTATTTTCAATCTCTTCTCTGAATATTTTTCCAACCCTCAGCCTTAACTGGAAAGGGGATATCAATTATGAAAGAAGTATAATCACATAAGAAACTCTTCAGGTTTCATTTATTTCTAAATCCACTTCAGTTTGAATCATAACTACACCACACCACTGAATCATGCTTTGTCAAAGTCATCAATGAGCCGCTTGTCATAAATCCAATCACTTACCAATCTTCTTTTACGTGACTTCTCTATAGCATTTGAAAATGTTGTCTATTCTTTCCATTTTGAAATTCTCATTTCCCTGTCTTGCATAACAGCAGTTGCTCTAGTTCTTCTTTATTTAGATATGGGAGTTATCCTGTATGCGTTTTTCTTCCTTGAGCTATTCCTGAAGTGTTAGTGGACCAGGGGATTATTTCTTTGATCCTCTTATTTTCTCAGGTTCCATACCTTCCCTAGGATACAGCTTTCACTCTTGTGACTCCAACGAACATTATGTACTGAGATCTGTCAGTTGTATGTCTGTAGTCCTGATTTCTCATCTAAGCTCTAGACCAGAATATCCAACTATGCAATAAATATCTAGTCTTGGCTAACTTACAGAGACTTCACATTTTTCATGTTTGAAGTTGAGCCACTCGTCTTTCTCCATGCTTGCTTATCCTCCCAAGTTCCTTATTTCAGAAAATGGCCCATCATTCTTCCAGCAGCTCAAGCTAGAAACCTGGGCATAATTCCTAACACACCTATATCTTTCAAATATTCTTTCCCCCTTTTCCCCTTCATACCTATAACTATTAAATTGCCAACTCTTTTTGGATCCATCTGTCAAATTCCCTCAATATGTTCATTTATGGACATCCTTTATGAAACTATCATGGTCCAAGTAACGATTATCGTCCACCCAGATTATGTCTAAGGGTCTTGTAAGTGGTCCCTCTCTCTCTCAATGCTAGCCATCCCTTGATGACTTTTCCCTCTATATAAACTTTGAAAACTATGTTATCCATGTTTAAGCTAAAAGCATGTCTTGTTATACTATTTGTTTTGCTTTGAAAATTCTTCTACGTTCTCATCTTTTAATGGTCCTCATTTACTGAATAAACTCTATTATTTCCTCCAGGACACAGCTTCCATGTGATTTTCTATGGGAACATTCACCCAATGCTGTAGATTGGGTTGGTTGTTTTCTTTGCATGCTTATATGTACACAATGCTTCCTTATACAGCTCATATTTTATTGTGCATCCCCTCCACTGAAGTTTGAAATTTGTGAGACTGGGGACTGACTCTGCTTTGTGCATTTTACTCCCAGCTCTACACTCATGAGGTAGGCAGAATTTTAAGAATTTTATTTCCAGCACTTAATGAATGAACTAGGCAGAATTCCAATGACCTTAAGTCTTATATAATCTCCAATCTTTGAGGGTGATTTGAACCTATAAATACAATGCAACATTATTCCTATGACTAAGTTACATTATATGGTAAAGGGTATATATGTAATTAAGGTTAACAATCAGTTGACTTAAGTTAATTAAGAGGAAGTTTATCCATGTTGGCCTGCTCTAATCACCTGAGTACTTTAAAAACAGTGTTATCCCTGGCTTGTAGTAGAATAGGAAGTCAGAGAGATTCAAAGTATGAAGGATTCATCCCAATTCTGCCAACAACCTGAAGGAACTTGGTAGTGAATTATTTCCCATAACCAAAAGATAAAGAGTTCAGTCTGTTGGATACCTTATTTCAGCCTCGTGATACTCTGAGCTGGAAACCCATTTGAGCCTACTTGGACCTCTGACCTAAAGAGCTATAAGATAATAAATGGGTTTTATTTTATGCTACTAAGTTTCTGGTAATTGTTATGGAAGCAATAGAAAAATAATACGCAACATTTCCTGAAACTTAGTTGGAGCTCAGCTATGTTGAGTGATTGAATTTAACGTAATTTCAAAAATTAAAACAAAAAACAACCTCTAAAATTTTCTGATTTTTGATGTACAACTATATATATATGTATTTTTTTCTTTTTGAGGTCTAATATGTATATGATTTTAAAGTTAATAATGGATTCGTTTTCTAAGTTGATTCATTTGATGTTGCCTGGATAATTTAAGCAGTATCTCAAGAGCTTCTCAATGTTAAAGTACATTTAACAAGTCTATAATAAGAGAACATATAATGCACCCATCAAAGAGCTAAATAAAGCCTCCAATATCAGCAGGATTATTTGTAATTCAGTGAAAGAACTGGCACTCAACGATTGTCATTGGTTTGAAAAGAGTTGATTCTATTGATGTATTTGTCTCCCACATACATCCCTGGGTGACTGTCTCAGTGCTCCTGTTTTGACTTGCCATTTTTCTCAGAGGCAGCTCTTAAACCTATGTCAAAACAATGTAGGATGTCTGCTTGTTCAAACCCAGTATTCAAACCACCTGCTGTTCTGGGATTGCTGTTTGATTGCCTGCATCTATTTCTCTTTCAGTCTCCATTTATTTACAAAACATTTCCAATGATAAGAAGATAATGAAAGCTCTACCCTGTTTTTTAGTCATATTTTTCTTTTAAATAATTAAGGTAATTTAGAAAGTATTTTAAAATAAAACATAGATGAACTTTTGAAATATTCATTGTGTTGATTCATTTAGATTTTTATTGAAAATTTGAAATGGGTCAGGCACAGTGCTGGGCACATGGAATAAAAGGATAAATTAGTAACAATGAACACTGTCAATTGAATCATCTCAGACATGACTGGTTTAAATGCAAAATAAAGCAGCAGACACTATAGTGACATAACAACATAAATTAAATACTAAAAGTTCAGAAATTTAGTCTGATGAGTGATTTGAACAGAGCAATATATTTTTTTAAATGTGGATAGAATTTTTCTGTATGGCAGCTTATTTATGGAAGAGCAATATATAAATTAAGATATAGAATTACAAATTGTATTCAGCAAGGATGAGTGATGTAAGCATCATGTAGACTGGGACATAGGGAGCAGCAATAGATTACATTGGAATAGTGCCAAGAACTGGAAAGACCTGAGATTTTGCCTATTGTAAGCAAACAGGTTAGCTTGCCACAGTTTCACGGATGCTGGTAAAGGATACAAGACTGCTGCTAAGTCAGATGTAGTGAGAGAAGGGCATTTTCCCACTGAGAAATATAATATGAATGACAAAATCCTGTTACAGCTGCAAAGGTATACATGTTTATTTACACACATAAAACATAACACTCATATACTGGATTGTGTAAAATCCAGGACAGAATTTTCCAAATAGCCCCAGAAGTTCTAGCCACACAGAGAAGATATTTCAATTAGTACCACAAGCGAAATAAGTCCTTAAACATGATACAAAATCTGATCCATTTTTCCATCAACATTAATGGATGAAACAGTAATTCAAATCTTATTTGACTGGACGGTATTTTATAGCCTGAAATAATCATTGTAATATCAAAATAATGACAGAGTAGTCACTAAAATCAATTTAATTAATAGTTGCTATTACTTTTCTAAGCTAAAAGACTCATTTAAAAATACACACATTTAGTTAAATGGTTCTCTTAAATTCAGAGTCATTAGTGGTTCCTACATGTATTTTTAACAAATGAAGTGCTATATTTTAGAGATATCAAATGTGAATCCCAAGTTAATTTTAGTTGAATTAAATGCTTTAAATGTGCTGAATGTTTTCTACCAAATTCAGGCTATTTTTACATTTCATGTTCATTTTTTATTTTAATCAAAATATGCATGAACTTTTCTGAATTACTGTGTTCATGATCACAAACTCCCACAGATGTAGTTGTGAATATGTTTGGCTGCTCAAAATGATGATATTTAAGTCTTTGTTCTTTTTCATACCTTTACAATCCATGCCCAGTGTTGATATTATTATTATTATTATTATTTTGCACATATAAATCCTTCCCCACTGTTTGCCCATGGCTCAATTCTCTTTTCAGACATTTCTAACTTTGTCTTTGTAAAGCCTTTCTTTACATGTTTCCCACAGGATGTCAGTACCTTTTAAAATTCTCCAATGGGTATATTTACTTTTCTTTCCTAGAACAGAATCATCTTTTCTCTTTAACAAAAAGTTTTTTTCTTTCTACCTTCAATTTTTGTAAGACTTTCCATACCTTTTGAGAAACGTTCCAAAGAAGTAATACCTTTTTAAGCTCTCTCCTTTCAATTGTCACAATACATTTATTTTTATATTTGAGACATTCGTAATACTTTTGTCTATTTTTTAAATGATAATATAGATTTTTCTTGTAATATAGTTGATTGTACATATCCGTGGGGTATACAGTTGAATATCATTACCTGTGTGCAATATGTGCTGCTCAAATCACGATAATTTATATATTCAACATTATATAGCGTAAACTTTTTTCATGGCTCTTTACCAATTTCTCCCTTACTTTCCTCCCTCTCTCTCTTTCCCATCTCTGGTAACATCATTTCTGTTCTCTCATTTTGAAAGTTCGATGTATTATTGTGATTGTTATATCTTTCTTTTGTTTTACTTATTTATTCATTTTTTAGCTCCCACTTATGAGTGAGGACATGCAGTATTTCTCTTTCTATGCCTGGCTTGTTTCACTTAACATCATTTTCTCTAAGTTCATGCTGCTGCACATGGTAGTATTTCATTCCTTTTTATAGCAAAGTACTATTCTACTGTGTGTGTGTGTGTAAATTTTCCTTATCCAGTCATCTGATGATGGACATTTTAGGTTGTTTCCAACTCTTGGCTACTGTAAATAAAGCTGCAGTAAACATGGGAGTACAGGTATCCCCTTGACATGATGATTTCCATTCCTTTGGGTATATACCCAGCAGTACAGTTGCTGGATCATATGGCAGTTCTATCTGTAGCTGTTTGAGGAAACTCCATACCATTTTCCATAAGGGCTGCACTAATTTACAGTCTCACCAACAGTGTAGGGAGGTTCCCTTTCTCGGCATCCACACCAGCATTTGCTTTTCTCTGTCTTTTTAATAATAGCCAATCTAACTGGGGTGAGATAATATTGCAATGTGATTTTGATTTGCATTTCCCAGATGCTGAGTGATGTTGAGTGTCTTTTCATGTGTCTGTTGACCTTTTGTATATCTTCCTTTGAGAAATGCCTCTTCAATTCCTTTGCCCATTTTTAATTGAGTTATTTGATTTTTTACTGTTAAATTTTTAGAGTCAGTAGAGTTGCAGCATACAAAATCAACATGCAAAAATCAGTAGAATTTTTATACTCCAACAATGAATTAGCATAAAAAGAAATCAAGAAAGTTAGCCCATGCACAATAGTCACCAAAAAAAAAATAAAATACCTGTGGATAAAGTTAATCAAGGAGGTGAAAGATCTCTACAATGAGAACTGCAAATCACTGTTGAAAAAAATTAAAGAAGACACAAAAGATGGAAAGACATTCCATGCCCTTGGATTAGAAAAATTAACATTGCAAAAATGTCCATACTGCACAAAGCAACCTACAGGTTCAATGCAGTACCCAACACAATACCAATGACATTCCTCACAGAGCTAGAGAAAACAATCCTAGCATTCCATTCATATGGTACAACAAAAGACCCCAAACAGCCAAAGCAATTCTGAGCAGAAAAATAAAATAAAGCCAGAGTCATAACATTACCTGACTTCAGATTATACTACAAAACTATAGTAAAAAAAATAGCACGATATTGGCATAAAAGCAGACACTCAGACCAATGCAACAGAATAGAAAACCCAGAAATCAACAAACTTACGGCCAAATTTACAACTGTAAATACATACATTGGGGAAAAGACTGCCTTTTCAATAAATGGTGCTGGGAAAACCTGACATCCATATGTAAAAGAATGAAATTAGACCTGTAACTCTTGCCATATACCAAAATCAACTCAAAATGGATTAAAGATATAAGACCAATGTGCAGAGCCACAACTGACTGATGAAAAACAAAAACAAAAAACAAAAAAATCTTTTCCTAAAGAAAGAAAATTTCCACTTTAAGGAAGCTTGGAAAATTATTTGATTGTCACTTCCTCTGCTCTACCTGAAAAGAAAAGAGAATCATTTCTTGGAGGTTGCATGGTGATCCAAATTGTTTTTAACCTACCAGTACTAACTTTATGCTTATACATTACAAATATGTTGCCCAATGTTAGTAACACTGCCATAGTTATTCTGCATCAAAAATAGAGCATTGAGAGGTACTGCATTAAACTGCTTTGAACATTCACTCATTAAATGCTAATTTTAATAAGCCCATGTTGCTGATCACCAATTACAAGTTTGTCAGAAATATTAGAAATAAATTTTCATGTAATGACATTATTTAATTGGCTTTCAAAAATGAAAGCCAAATGCTACTGGTTTCAATTAAAATGGAACTCAGTAAATGCTTTATGAGTATAAAAGACTAATTTAGGTTAGGTGAAAATTAATTGTGTGTTGAAGTAGTTCTAACATTTGATACCACAAATTTGGCAAATGTGAAATTATTATATTTACAATATGGAACACGTGTCACTTTTCTAATATAATTTTATTAAACCTTGAAAAAATAAGATCAAAGTTGCATACAAAATAGTCATTAAATATGTTTGCAAGTTTAGCTCAATCTGCAAGCTCAGCATGATTATATGCAGCATAAATATAATATAAACACTGAAGCTTTTGTTGACCTAAAATAGAAATAAGAAGACCTTTGTCCTAATCTTGCCTTCTTGCCTTTCCTGCTAAATCTTCCTATCGCCTTTAAACTAATTATTCACCTTTACTACAACAACTATTTTTCTTTTTTTTAATTTACTTTAACATTTACTTGTACATTTTTGTGGGATACAGTGTGTTATTTCAATACATGCATACACTACACAACAAGCCACTTAGGGTAGATAGCACAGTTTTGTACCTGTTAGCCCACCACTTCTCCTTCAACTCTCCTCCCCTCTGATAACAGCTGTTGTACCTACTACTTCAATGAGAACCATTATTTTTTCCAGATTCCGCATATAAATGAGATCATGCAGCATTTGTCTTTCTGTGCCTCACTTACTTCACTTAACATGATGGTTTCCATTTGCATTCATGTTGCTGCAAATGATAGTATATCATTTTTTCTTATAATTGGGCAATATTCAATCGTGTATATGTACCACAGTTTTTCTTAGTTCATCCATTGATGGGCCTTAGGTTGATTCCATCTCTTGGCTACTGTGAATAGCATTGTGATGAACATGGCAGTGCAGGTGTCTCTTTTGATATATTGATTTCATTTCCTTTAGATATATACCCAGTAGTGGGATAGCAAGGTCATAAGGCAGACCCTGCATCCCTGGGATGAATCCCACTTGATCATGCTGAATGATTTTTTTTAATGTGTTGTTGGATTCTGTTTACTAGTATTTTACTGAGGCTCTCCACACCAGTGTTCTGTAGTGTTCTTTTTGTGTTTTATCTTTTTCTGGTTTGGTAATGAGGTTAATGTTGGCCTCATAGAATGAATTTGGAACTATTTACCTTCTTTCAATTTTTTGAAAGAGCTCGAGAAGAGTTGGTTTTAGTTCTTTAAATGTTTGGTAGAATTCAGCAGAAAAGCCATATGGTGCTGGGGTTTTCTTTGTTGGGAGACTTTTTATTACTGCTTCAATATAATTATTTGTTATTTGTCTGTTTATTTATTGTCTAGTTCTTCATGATTCAACCTTGATAAATTGTATGTGTCCAGGAATTTATCCATTTCTTCTAAGTTTTACAGTTTGTTTGCATATAGTTGTTTGTAGTAGTCTCATGATCCTTTGCATTTCTGTGGTATCAGTAGTAATGTCTCTTTTTCATATATGATTCATTTGAGTCTTCTCTTTTTTTTTTTTTTTTGTTATTGGTCTGGCTAAAGGTTTATTGATTTTGTTTATCTTTCCAAAAATCCAACTATTTGATTCATTGATCTTTTGTATTTTTTAAAAATCTCTATTTGTTTTTGCTCTCATCTTTTTATTTTTCTCCTATTAATGCTTGATGTGGCATATTCTTATTCTTCTAGTTCCGTGAGGTGTACTGTAAGGTTGTTTATTTGAAGTCTTTATGTTTTCTGATGCAGGCATTTATTGATAGAAACTTCCCTCTTAGAACGTCTTTCACTATATCCCCTATGTTCTGATTGTGTTGTGTTTTCATTTTCATTTGTCTCCAGGAATGTTTTCATTTTTTAAAAAATTTCTTCTTTGACCCATTCATTGTTTAGGAGCATGTTGTTTAATTTCCATGTATTTGTGTGGTTTCTAGTATCCCTTTTGTTGTGGATTTCTAGTTTTATTCCATTGGGTAGGGCAAGGTAGTTGATATGATTTCAATTTTTCTAAATGTATTGAGACTTGTTTTGTGACCTCTGCAGCTGTTGGATGAAATGTTCTATACATGTCTGTTAGGTTCAAACAGGCTGGAGTAATGATTGATTCTGACGTTTCCTGGTTGATCTTCTGTGTGGATGATCTGTGCTTTACTGAAAGCAAGGCATTGAAGTCCCCAATTATTATTGTGTTGGAGTCTGTTTCTTCCATTAGGTCTGATAATAATTGCTTGATATAACTCTTTGCTCCAGAACTGGGGTGTGTATATTTAGAATTGTTATACCTTCTTGTTGAATTGATCCTTTTATAATTATGTAATGACCCTTCCTTAACTTTTTTTTTTTTTACTTTTCTTGGCTTAAAGTCTATTTCATCTGATATATGTATAGCTTCTCCTCTTTTTTGGTTTACATTTGCATGAATTTTTTTTCCATCCATTCACTTTCAGATGGTGTGTGTCTTTATAGGTGAAGTGAGTTTCTTGTAGGCAGCATATTGCTTGTTCTTGTTTTATAATCCATTGAGCCACTCTGTGTCTTTTAACTGGGGCATTTAATCTGTTTATATTTAGAGTTATTATTGGTATGTAGGGACTCGTTACCACCATTTTGTTACTTTTTTCTGGTTATTTTGTTGATCCATTTTTCCTTTTTACTGATATTACTATATTCCTTTGTGATCAAGTGCTTTTCTCTAGTGTTGTGTTTTGATTTCTCACTATTTATTGTTAGTATGTCTGTAATAAGTTTGCGTTATGGTTACCAGGAAGCTTACCAAAAACATACTATAATTATACCTGATTATTTTAGATTTATTATGTCATTTTATTTTATTTATTTTTATCTCTTTTATTTTAGATGAATAACACCTTAACTTTGACATCTACGAACAATGAAAAAACCAAAGCCACCTCTATGCTTTGGAGTCATTCCCCTCCACTTTTTGACAATTTGTTATTTCAAGTTACATCTTTTAATGATGCCTCTCTCTGATGTGTTTGTTGTATATGTTAGTGTCTTGTTAGGTTTGTCCTTTAGGCTTCATCCTAAGGATGTAAGCAGTTTATGACACAGCAGTATTCTGAGGTTGTCTGTGAACTTACTTTATTAGTGAGTTATGCACCTTCAGATGTTTTCTTGCTGCTTCTTAGCATCATCATCTTTATGATTGAAGAACTCCCTTTAGCATTTCTTGTAAGGCAGGTCCAGTGTTGATCAATTCTTTTAGCTTTTGTTGGTCTGGAAAATACTTTATTTCTCCTTCATATTTGAAGGTTAGTTTTGCTGGATAGCAAATTCTTGGCTGACAAATTTTTCATCACCATTCTGAATATGTCATCCCATTCTCTTCTGGCTGGTAGGGTTGTTTCTACTGAGAAATCCACTGAGAGACAAATTGGGGCTCCATTGAACATTATGTGTTTCTTTTCTGTTGCTTCTTTTAGTGTTCTTTGTCTTTGGTTTTTGATAATTTGATTAGTATGTACCTTGGGGTGCTTCTCCTTAGACTGAATTTAATTGGTGACCTCTGAGCTTCCTGTACCCGGATGCTGTCGTCTTTCTCCATCCCTGGGAAACTACCAGCCCTTATTTTCTTGAATATGCCTTCTACATCACTTCCTTTTTCCTCTCCTTTGGCTATGCCAATTATGCAAAGGTTATTTCACTTGAGGGAGTCTCATGTTTGCTGTATTTCTGTTTCATTTTTTTCTCTTTCTCTTTTTGCTCCTCTGATTTGATAAAGTCATATGTTTTGTCTTCAAGCTCACTGACTCTTTCTTCTGTTTGATTGTCTGGTGTTGGAGCTTTCTATTGCGTTTTCAGTTCAGATAATATATTTTTTATTTGTAGAATTTCTACTTTTATTTAATTGATTCAATTACTTTGTCATGATTCTCATTCTGCTCCTGAGTTGTTTTCCAGATATCATTTAATTTTCTGCTCATATTTTCTTGTGGCTCCCTGAACATCCTTAAGAGAGTTATTCTAAATTCTTTGTCAGACATTTCATCAATCTGCTGTCCCTCTGGGTCCATTGCTGGTGCTTTGTTTGTTTCCCTTATTGATGTCATACTTCTCACTTCTTTCTTTATCTTTGGGCTTTACATTGATGCTTGGACATTTGAGAAGACTGCTACCTTCTCTGATTTTAATAGGTGTTCTTTGGTGGTGCTAGACCTTTGCTGGTTAATATCAGAGCTTTGTTTCTGGTCTGTGTGTGTGTGTGTTTGTGTGTGTGTGTGTGTGTGTTTCAGTTCTGTGGTGCATTATTAACTAACAGTAGCACTTAAACTCAGCACTGGAACTAATTTATTGTCTTTTGGTTAATTCTAAAATTGGGGGAACTTCCTGTGGGGACCAGAACTTGAACTGTGGGGTTGAGCTAAATTGGTGCTAAATTTCACTGCTGATTTTCTGGGGAAGGCTTTTTGTGCAAATTAGATTTTAATTGTTGACCTTTAAATCACTTCCAGGTCTTATAAGGTCAGATACACCTGGGTTGTGTGGAAATTCTGGCCCAGGACTCTTTCCAGCAAACTGCTCCATGCAATTCTATCTTCCTGTCCTGTGCCGATCAGCAGGCAGATCAGCTGCCCACTCTGCACCCCAGCATTTTTCTGGTGGGCCAGCCTCCCCTCATCCGCCCATTCCAAATGCTTCCCATGCTGTGGGCCAATTGTGGGTCCCTTACAGTTACTCACTGGCTTCTGGATGGTTCCTTTTTTTGGTCAGTTGTGGCTTTTCCCTCCTGTGTGCATACATGGGAACCCTGTCAGTGGTCTTTCTAGCAAACTGTGTTCACTGCAGTTCTATCACCCTGTCCTGTGCTGGTCCGAAAGCAGATCAGCTGCCCACTCAGCAGGGAGGCTGGCCCACTGAGAAAATGTTGGGGTACAGAGTGGGCAGTTGATCTACCTTCTGGTTGACACAGGTTGATCTGATAGAAATGCAGGGAACACAGTTTGCTGGTATAGTGCTCTCCAAGGCCCTTCTGTCCCCTGCAGACTCCAGGCAACTTCACACAAATGGCTCCGCTGCAGCATCTGCTGCCTCCTGCTCCATGTGCCACAGCTTCTTCCTACTCATCAGGCCAGCCCCGAAGCAGCCAAGGCTTCAGACGGTCAGAGAAATCCCTTCTCCCTCTCACTGTGGCTTCTCCCATCTTCATGAACTCCATGGGTCTCTATTCCTCTTCCTCCAAGCCCAGCAGCCACAGGTTGGCAATCTCTGCA
This sequence comes from Cynocephalus volans, assembly GCF_027409185.1. NCBI lineage: Eukaryota > Metazoa > Chordata > Mammalia > Dermoptera > Cynocephalidae > Cynocephalus > Cynocephalus volans. The sequence continues at coordinate 20,064,069 of NC_084466.1, forward strand.
TTTTAATAGTTGTAAATTTGTAGATTGTGAGGAAGAGTGACACTGGGGACAGTCTATTCTGTCATCTCGATGATGTCAACATTTGCTTTGATTTTTGAAATTAAAAAATCCTATTTAACAACAACAGAAAAGGACCTTGTGTCTGACAATCTGATAGCCCTGAATGCACTCAGTGGGCAGAGGGATGGTTGCCTGGTACACAGCTGTGGCCATGGGCCTTCCCTGCATCCCTGATGCTGCTATATGGAAACTATTTCTGCTCATTGATAAGGTAGATGGGCTCTCTAAAGTTGTTTTAAAATTTAGACTCAAGTTTTAATTAAAACATTTAGTTTAGAAAGCCCACATGTCCTCAAATTATTATTTGATTTTATTCTGCCTATTTTTTCACAAACTACCAACTAATCTTGTTCATCTTAAAAGAATGAGAAAATTCTTCTGGCTTTCAAAATGTAATTGAAATCCAAGTATCCCCAGAAATATTTTTCATAAACTTTCCTTTGTGAAGCAAATTATACAATAATGACACATACATGACACTAATACCAAGCAAATAACTGATCTTTAAAATCAGGGAGGTATCTGTTCCTCGCCCAGATTATCCAAAAAACGCTCCTGTTATAACTCTTCTTGTAAGAGTATAATAAACGTCAAACAATGCAAAAGTAAAAAATGCATATCTCATTTCTATCTGTAATAGATTCTATAAACAGATGTCAGCAAAATTGGTAATACCTGCCAGCATATTTAGCAGATTATATTTTTAAAAGTTGCCACATGCAATTTTTTACAATGGGATGTCAACATTCCTCCCAATGAGAATAGAGAGTGTATGTTCCCTCCTCTTGAATTTGACTTGGCCTGAGACTATAGCATAAGTGATGCTTTGTGACTTCTCAGGTAAGGTCATAAAGACTGCTTTAACTTCAGCCTGACATTCTGGGCTGCTCATCCTAGGAAACCATGAACCATGCTGAGAGAAAACAGAGAAGCCACGTGACTCCAGTGTGCAACCATCAGCTCACCTTCAGTCTTGATGTCTTCCCAGCTGGGGCTGTAGATGTCTTGGACCGCTGTGTTTTCTGTACCCTACCCAAATTTTGGCTGACAGAATTCAAGAGCATAATAAAATGCCTGCTGTTTTATGCTGTGACATTTGGGATGTTTTGTTATGCAGCAGTAGATAACTGGACCGCATTATTTTGGGCCAAATGTCTTTTTTTCCCTCTGACTGCCAAGTGGGATATTGATTATGGCCATTCTACTACATAGGGAATTAAATAATAAACAGGGTTTGTTTTTTTTTTTCCCTCATGTTAAAGGAAGTTGAAATCAACTGCTGACCGAACTCACTCCATGATTAATACCTTTCTGCCTATTCATTGAAATACAAATTATATTCATTAAAAGCACTCTTTTATATGAATTAATATTCCTCAAAACTTATAATCTGTTGACAATAGTAAATTAATTTGCTTTATCTTCTTAATCCTGTCATCTGCCAAAGGTTGCATCAGCATTAATAATAAAGTCTCCTTCACACTTGCCTTGCTTTTCACTTTGTCTATCCCCAATCCATTTAAAATACCAGCTGTCCCTCAAAACTCTTGGGGGAAAAATGGTTTGTTTTAGGTTTCTAGATCATGTCTCTGGTACTTTTCTTTCGGCATCATTTTGACATTTCAGTCCCTAACTTCTCCTATGTCTCTCCGTTTTTCACAATAGAACCAATGCTGTCTCCATTCCTATGCTCGATTAAGTGAGTTTTCTGTCTACCCAGCTTTTGCTCAACTGTCCTATTTAAGATTCTTCCTTCACCCTTCAGGCTGGGAATTCATGGTTCATCAAGAGGAAGCTTCTACAGCTTCAAGAACTTCAAAATACTGTTAAAATCATTCTTGGTATTTAAGAATAGAAATAAAGAAGCAATAGAAAAGTATGGGTTTGCTTTTGCAGTTGAAATATTAAATAAAAATATATAGATAGAACTGAGTTGTAAGAGCTTACATAATTTATTTGAGAAGGAAAATTCAACCTGCTTATATCATTAGATTAGGTTATGAAAGCAAAACAACAGGCTGGTCACTAATAAATAAAGATAAAGATTTTAATGGGGAGCAATAATCAGCCACAATGTATATCGACAAAATAAAATAAAATAAAATAAAAAATAAGATAAAGATTTTAGCTTTGGCGTTCATGTATTCATTTATGTAAGCTCAGTCCTATCAGAAAATAGCAGAGTGTCATAAATAAACATTAATTATTTAGGGGTTTCTACATTTTGGAGATGTGATTAGAGGCTGTCATTTCATTGTTTTTAATCCTTACAACAATGCTACAACATAGATATCAAAACCCTAATTCTACAGATAAGAAAACTGAGGCCTATAAAAATTAAGTAGCAACTTAAGATCAAAAGGCTGCTATATTCATTTACATTTAACTCAAAGTTACTACTTTGTCACTTCAATAAGTTTTCTCTTGCACAGCTAGTGCTATCACAGAAATAATCCCATATCTTCTTCTTTCAGCATCAAAGACATTTTGTAAGCTACTGTTCTTTCAATTTGCGAAGATGTAATTCCCAGGAGGTTTACTGAGAAGTGCTATACAACTAACATCACTTTGATCTTCATTGATATAATACTGGTATGCCATGGTATGGTATTATTTCTATTTTATTATGTCATATTTAAGCATGTGTGAGTGTTTGTATGTGGGTGTGTGTTTTATCAGTGCCTGGTATACAGTTTGTTACTCACTTATGGAGCTTTCTTAGCCAGAACTTAGAAAATTTAGTGTCAGCTGAAAGTAACTCTAAGCTGCATTTATAATACCTTATTCAACATCTGCTTCCCAGTTCTTGAAGATCCATAGAGAAAAATCACACAACCACACTGAATGCATTCAGTTTCATTTTTATCGCAATTTTCAAAAATGCCCTTGCCATTACTAGACAAAACTAACTACACATCACTTTTCACTCCCCAGTTTTGCAGGTTGTATTTTTCATACCTTCACTTCTCTCCTCAAATGTATCCTTGGCTTGTCCTTAAGAACCCTATTCACATGAAGCTTGTTTTTGGAGGCACATCTCATGTTCATTAGGACCTAGAGGTAGATGTCACCCTTTGCTGCTTCCCCCACTCTTCCCCTACTCTTTCCAAACTGTGCTCCTTTAAGAATACATGGCATCAGGCTTTTTCTCCTTTTTGATTTAATCTACTAACCTCTCATTTATTTCTTTATAATTCATTTATTGATTGCATCTGGTTTGCTTTTTTTTCATCTCTATACCTGAATTAATAATTGAAGTCATAATGTTCATAGAGAGAGGTCATCGAGCACCTTGATCTCTCAACCTCTTGATACTCTCAGTGTCAACTATGTGCTCCTCCATACCACATCAGGCATGAAGTAACCCTCATCCCCAATCACAAGATTAGCTCTGCCATCGTGATCTCAAGTATTCTACTCCCAGATCAATATTTTCTATTTTTCCATCTTATTCATATAATATCCCTACTCAGGTCTCAGATCTCATCAGAACTTCTATCTATTATGCTACCCACTGCTCCACTCTCAGATGATAACCTCCCCCCCCACCACCCTGCATTCATAAAGAAAAAGATGTAATAATATTAAACAACCTCCTCTTTTGTCTACCAAACTCACCAATCTGGAAACAGTTAATAAATATTTGCTGATTGGAAGACACTTTGTGGTTTACATATACGGATCATCTAAAATGCAGAGTCTGAGAATATCAGCAGAGTATAATTGATATGGGAAAGAGAATAAAAAGATGCCTAATTCTGCATTTACCAACACCTCTAGCACAGTGCTTCTCACCATCAGGGACTAATAATTTAGAAATATTTTATATGGTATCTTTGATGTTTGCTTCCCATGTTAGGAAAAGTCAGTATTTACTGTGAGAACTAATTTTCACATTTATATATTTGAAAAACCAAATGTCAGGCCATATAGTTTTTCTCTACAAGCTTAATGCTGTTTACTGATAATGATTCCTTTACTCTCACTACTTAGGATTCCATTATCTTTCATACAGTCACAGACTCTCATTAAGTTTGTTACATCAATTTACCAGCCATTTTCAGCAGGCGTTCAAGAATCTCCTCTAAAAAGCCCCCATTCCTGATTTGGGGATTTTTTTGAATTTTGATTATCTTCCTAATTCAGTGATTCTCTAGCTTTAATGTGAGTGGGAATCATCAGGGCAGTCAAGAGAAGAGGCACAAAAATGTGATAAAAATGTAGGTGTTGCCCCATTCTCAACTTGGCTCAGAAATCCATACTTCAGTTAAACACATTTGATGATTCCGATGCATGTGATGTTGCATTTAATTCTCCTACCAATTCATTGAGATCAGCTCATTGAAGAGCTTCCTTTCTTAGTGGATGGCTGTATAACATTAATTTTTTTAGCTACCATGCTTAAAAATGCAGAGTATAATTGATATGGGAAAGAGAATTAAAGTGTACCTAAATTCTGCATTTACCAACACCTCTATCATAGTGCTTGTCAGCACCAAGGACTAATAATTCAGAAATATTTTATATGGTATCTTTTTTATTTTATTTATTTTATTTACTTTCACCTTCATTTGTAACATATTAATATTCTTGTGCTATGCATCACAAATTACACAACTTGACACATTACTGATTTTATGACGATGATTTTGAAATAACGATTTTGAAAATTTACACATTAAAGGAGTACCATTTCACTGGTTACAAAGATCTAAAAAAGAAAAAAATAATAACCTTTCCCCTTCATAATATAACGAATACATGTTATTTTAGAAAATATGGAAAGTACCGAATAAATAAGTTGGTAATACATATCACTTTTAATTTTATGATCATAGGTAGCTACTATTAACTTAAGCACATAACACATTTCTTAGTGTTTTGTTTTGTTTTTACATTTTTCTAAGCACTTTAATATGCCAGACATTCTACAGAAGATATGCATGTGAGCTAGATGGAAAATGTCCCTGTTCTCACAGAGCTACATAAGTAACTTTTTCTTTAAAATGATTTTTAAAAAATGGTTTTTAAATTGAAAATAAATTGTATATATTCATCACATATAACACATTTTGAAATATGTATACATTGTGGAATGGCTAAATAACATATACATTACCTCACATACTTATCATTTTTTTGTAGTAAGAACCGTTAAAATCTACTCTCTTAACAATTTTCAAGAATACAATAAATTGTTATTAAGTATAATCACCATGTCATACAACAGATCTCCTGAGCTTACTTCTCCTAACTGAAATTTTATAGCCTTCCACCAACATCTCTCTTTTTTAAATTGATTCTATGTCACCAATAACTCTTAATGATTACAAAATAGTCCATTGCACAGATGGACCATACCTTTCTTACCTATCTTTCCAATGTTCAACATTTAGAATAAAATGTCATTGCATATAAATATTTATCTACATTCTGGATTATTTTTATATGACAGGTTCTAAAGGTAGAATTTCCAGAGCAGTAGATAAAAATCAAACAGGAAATGGTTTATAAAAAAAGTGCTGCCAATTTTTGTTTCCAGACGTAATGATCTTGCAGGTATATAATTTCCCTCTGGGAGGAAGTGGGTATTTTAATTAAAAAAATATTTTATTTTCATAACATATTAATATTCTTAATAACATATTAATATTCTTAATATGTTATTAAGATAAAGTTTTATAAAATTTCAATAAAATTTTGATTTTATAAAAATCTAATTAAATATGTAAAGAAAGTGTTTTATATTTCTTTGAAAACTACTTATTTTTTTGAAAAAATAATTATTTTAAGCATTTATATGTAACATTTAGTATCATTATTATTACTATTTTAATGCAGCTAAGTTGTTACATTATAACGTGAATGGTTCCCGCTGGAATTGTCCAGCATGTAAACTCTTTTGCATCCACTTTTTATTTGTGTAGGGGGAACTTAATGATTCTCTTAATAACATAAAAATATTTTCATGATTATCATTTTCTTTAATTTTGAATGATTTTTCTTTAAAGACAATTGTATGTGAATTTTTTCATCAATCTTAATTTTAATTTTATCCCATTGATACTACAGATAGGAAATACTTTCTTTTATAATGAATATGGTACACTTTATTCTCTTTGGTCATTAAATTTTTCAACTTTTAACTTTTAATCTGTATAGAATTTATTTGTTGCAGTGCATGAAGTTAAGATCTAACACATTTTGTCCCTCAAGGCTAGCCAATAGCCTTTAAATCATTTATTTGCAATCCTGATTTATTTTTTCATCATAGATGTTTTTGTATGACAAGCTTTTCCACATGCAGGAAAATTGTTTTCTAATAATCTCATGAAGCTGAAGATTTACCAGACTTCTTTTTCCAGCTATATATATTTTTGTTGAATAGCATGATTTCACATTCAAAACATGGATCAGTACAATCGATTAGTAATGGTTAGCTGTACAGAAGCATTCTTAAATTCTAACCCGGGGGTTGGAACGGTTAAAGTAGGTGTCAAGCTTTGTGTATGAATTTTCCTGTGAAAAATTGCAAGCCTTTCAATACACTTGGTATAAAATATAATATGAAGTAGAAATAACATTAAGATGTTATTACCAACTGATCATTGAAATGTTATGTTGTTCCTTTTTTATTCCAACTCAGTTTCTCTGAGTAAGATATATTTGAGCCAATGATGATTAAACACCACCCTTCTGACTGAATAAAAAAAAAAGCCAGTGAGAGAACTCACTCTTATTGTAATAGTCCTGGGAAATATGGACCATTCAGAGACCACCTGGCATCAGGAGAACCAGAGCTTGTGGATGGACAGTACAAAAGGGCCAAGGCTCTGGGAGGAAGTGAGGATGATGCAGGGTGCATCTTCCTCGTTCAAATGCTGCTTTCAGAGTTAACTTGATTCAAACTATTTTCCTTGTCCAAACAAGACAGACAAGTGAAGATGTGGCTTAACTCAGCAAAGACATCATCTGAGACAGTAGGTCCTTAGGGTCACATCCCCAGGAGCCATATCCACTAGGAAAGAGACCATGTGACTACCGCAGGTTGGGCCAGGAATGAGAAAATTGGGAGAAAGGATTTGGAATCAATTCTATGTATTTATATTTGTTGACCATGGCAGTAATAGGACTCTTCCCCTTTTCATGAAAACATTTCATTGACAATACTCAATTAAACATGAAAGTGGAAAACAGAAATTGATACATGCTATCTATAAACTAGTCAAATATTCCAAATTATTCTGTCTTAGAAGTTAACTTAAATTTTTCTATCCATATTTTGCTAAGACAATGCAAATATATTCTAATTACCTCTTGGCAAACACTTTTTCATCTAATTTGCCATAACTAGCACTTGTTAGCAACTAAGGAGCTGGAGTAAAGTGAGTTTCTATTACTTATTGAGATTTTTGCATCTATTTTACACAAGCTTCCAAAAGTAGTTGGGCTTGTCTTGCACTTCCAGGTTCATCAACTTCAATGAAGTGTCTCACAACATGACTTGACCTACAAATTCATTACCCACAAAAATATCCCTAGTAACATCCAGCAATGATTTCTTTCATGAATATCTCCTGAGGCTTTACCAGGTTTACAAATGCAAGAAGTTTACTCCTGTTTTTAGACATTTTCCTCCCATTACTATCAGAGGCAATGGAGCAACCTGACAGGTTTCATTCAAAATGTTGTCAAGTATTGTGTTCACTTTTTTGCTCACTGTTACCTCAATGCAGAACCATTCAAAAATTTATATCAGAGCTAAATTCCAAGAAGAATTTTGCTCCTCCTGAAGAAATTGTACATTTTTTTAAATTGGAAAATGAGAATCATATAATGCCATGCATCATTTTCTTGGGAAGGTAGTTAATCTCGTATGTTATTTCTCAGTCAACTGCAATGTAATGGAGACCTAACTTGTGCAAGAGTTGAGTTTTAAAGATAGTATGTAAGGCAAAATAATATATAGTCAAATTCATTCTTAAAAATCTGCTCCCTGGGTTCCACCTTAGAAACAATTCTATCATCTTCCAATAAAACAAATACAACCAGTCTCTTCTGCAGTGTCGAAAGTGATTGCTGATCCTTAGGTAAATACTAGGTGAAGCTGTTTTGTTTATATATTTCAGACTTCACTCTCACACTCTGTAGAGCAAGATGTTCTCAGTGTGACAGGCAGCCAGGAATTGAGTGACCCGAGGTAAAGGTCAGAAGAGCAGATTCATCTCTCTTATCACAAGCTCATTATGGGGACTTAGGGCTTAATTTCCCGCATGACTTAACAAGTATTCTCTTCTCACTTTCGCAGCTCTCCTACAGTTTAATTCACCATAGTTAAGTGGACAAATAAGTCAATTGTGCTGTAACTTGTTTATAAACTATGGTCTGTATGTATATCCATGTTCTAATTTTCATTATTTTTGGGCCTCTATTCTGCATCTCCAGTTTCTAAATGTCAGATTTTCATTTCTTTTTGATTTGTGTATAATATGTGTGATCAAAGCCTAGGTGAAAAATAGAGAAAAATATATTGAGTAAACACATAAGCAAATGCATAAAAATAACCCAGAAGAACCTAAAAAAGGAAAATATTTTATTGTTATTTTTTCTTCTGATGAAAATTATTGTTGGGAGGAGCAGGACTGATGTTACATGGGGACCTAAAATTGCATGTAAAAGATTTTAATAGGACACAGTTGTTTTTTTTTCTTGGCGGGCATTTTTCTGAGTTCCCTCTCTTCCCATGGTTATTTGATATTATTTTGAACCTTAGTTAGGGGGTAAGATGACATTATTTACATCAATGTAAAATTGTTTTCTAGATAGACTGAAGCTGCAAACTTGCAGACATCAAGTATGACATCAGTAAAGCTATGCTGATTTCACCTCCCCAGCAAGAACTGGAGCAGAAACCAGATGGAGCCTTGGTGAGAGACCTTGCATCTGAGACCTTGCATGAAGCCCTCTCTGCTCACGTCCTCCTCTCTTCTGCTTCTCTTTTTCTCATGTTCCATTCCCTCAACCCCCTCTTTAAAACCCCCTCAGTACATCTCAGTCTTGGAGATGGTTTTAGTCTGGCCACTCTTCTCCAGATTTACCCGAGAGATGGTTAGCCCAACATTTCTCCTCAGGCCACAGTATTCCTGAATAAAAGCTGACTCCTGTTCCAACAGCATTTGACATTTGAGTGGTTTGTTTTTGAAAGGGGTCGGGCAGCCAGACTTGTGTGCCTGGTAACACTGTAATAATGGATTTTGTTTTAAAATAAATATAATTTTCCATTATAAAACTTATATAATGAACTTTTTTAGAGTACATGGAACTTATAAAGTGATTGAGAGAAAGATCATTACTATATGAGAAATATTTAAATGATGGATATAAAAAGCAGGTTGAAACTTATGAGAGAAGCAACACAGCAGTGGAGATCATTGTGCTGGAAGAGATGGCCAATCCTTTTTTGTAGGGTCTGGAAGAGCATGCTCAGGACAGGCTGTGTAACGGACAGGACAGAGAATTAAGGCTAAATGGGTTTTTACTGTGGGTCATTCTACACAGTGACTTTTAGTACCCTGCCCCACTTGTATTCACAGGGTCAACAGCTTGGCATATTCTCTTGAGGCTATGGGAAGGGGAAGAGGGCTCTTCTCTAAATAAACTGAACAAGCTCCTGGGAGAACTGAGATTTTCATTGCGAATCTTGGCACCTCAAAGAAAAGCATTCTGAAATCCAGAATCCTGGAGGCCTTTAGTGCTTGATATTGTATTGTTTGTAATAGAAAAGTAAGAGTAAACTAAAAATCCATCAATAGGGGATTGATTAAATGAATGTAGATAAATTACAATGCAGTGTGGAATTTTACTTAGCCATTAAAAATAATAACACAATTGTAAATGCACAGACATGATAATATTAGCAAGTTTTCTTTTAAGAAAAGCAAGGCATAGAATAGTGTTTATACTATGCTACTATATTGAGTAAAAAAACCTAAAATGAAAATAATAAATAAGATACAAAATATCTAAAAATATACGTGCATTTGGAAAAGAGAAATAGTAGAAATTTTTTTAATGCATGTTTACTTTTTTTTTCCGAAACATAATTGATTGTACATATCTGTGGGGTACGGCATTGAATATCAACACCTGTGTGCAATATGTGATGCTCAGATCACGATAGTTACTGTATTTAACCTTACACATTGTAATCATTCTGATCCCTTGACCCTGGTGCTATTAGTGCCACTCTCTAACCAAGTGAACTAACTGGCCAGCCCTGGAAGTAGGTTTAAGGAAAACAAAGTCCTAGTGGGGAGCCAGTAGGCTTTCTCTAAAGTTGATAAATGAATGAATGAATGAATGAATGAGTGAGTGAGTGAGTGAGTGAATGAATGAATGAATGAATGAATAAATAAATAAATAAATAAATAAATAAATAAATAAATAAAATGCCATGTTGTTTAGTAGTATGGGCATAACCACAAGAAGAGCAACCAAAGACTCTCCAGAAGAGTGAAGGACATAGGCTCCAGAATCTGACTTCCTGGGTTTAAATCTGGACAGCCACTTCTTAGTTGTATGTAATCAAGTCACTCATTTCCTTAGCTGTAAAGGGTGACAAAAATAGAATCTTTGTTTTGAAGCTGTTGTGGTAATTTTTTTGCACAATAAGTGAAAAGTTCTTAGTATAGTACCTTACATGTAGAGATCACTCAATAAACGTTAGAAATATTCGCTAATATTACTATTTCCGAAGGATGAGTTTATGAAAAGATTGAGGTAGGAGATGGTTAATTTTCACTCTACTTAAGTACTGTATATGTTTAACTTATTTGTTTTCCTTATCATCATTTACCAAGATAAAAATTTTAAAACATTTATTTTATGAACAGAAAAGATTTTCAAACAGAATGATCCTGATATAAAATAATAGAGAATTTAATAAAACGACAGCAGTGGAGATTATTGGATGGAAATTATGGGGATGGCAGGGTCAGTAAATTAAACCTGAAAGACTGGAAACATGAAATAACTATGAGAAGAAATAGAAAATACTGGCTGGAGATTTAATTTGGGGTAATAAAAGATCTAATTTTACATGTGTTGAACTTGAAGAGATGTCAGCCTATCCAGACAGAAATACTCAATGTTCATTTGCCCTTTGAAGTAGGTGGTATGTCTTATTCATATATGAATCCCCACTACCTAGTTCACCTGTCTGAAATATAGTAGCACCCACCCAATACGTGTTGATGTATGTATGTATGTACGTATGGGTGGGTGGGTGGATAAATAGATGAATGTTAACTATACAATAATGACAGTAAAGTAATCAGAGTGTGTAAGCAGAAAGAGAGTAAGCAAGTCTTGCAGACTATTCATATTTAAAGGAATGTGATCAGAAAAGGAGAGGAGTGATCAGAAAAAGAAAGATTCGAGGATTAGAAAGAAAACCAGAGATCATGTCATAAATTCATGGAAGAAGATTTTTAATTTATTAGTAATACTGAAGTGTTTTTACATGTTTTCTTGTCTTATCAATGCAGATGAACCCTGCTTTTGATAGGACTAATTGAACAGAAAATATCTGTATACTCCAAAATATAGTCATATTATTCTAGATGAGAATACTTTAAATGCTATTTTAATAATTTAAAAATAAATTTAAAGTGTCTGCCACATTGAGTGTGTATTGTATATAGATAGCTATCAAATAAATATTAATTAGATTAAATTAAATATCTTTTCTCAAATATAGTAAAATCACTTATATTTCAGAAATAACTATACATGCTAATCATAAGCAATTGAAAAAAATATAGACAATTGGAAAGAAGAATAAATAATTGGTTTAACTATAATGCTTTGATTAATTTTGAGTTTCTATAGTTGTTATATTGCATTGATTTCTGGAGAAACGATTACCTTAAAGGAATTTTAATATCATCAAAGGAATTTCAGTTTGTTAAAGGCATGATCATTCCTAGGTTATATTAGGAAATATTCATATATTTCTGAAGGGGCATGGACTTTTGGTGCATTTTAGTTTTCTATGTTTCAAATACTCTTCATCATACAAAAAACTGTTGATTTTTCTACTCATTACACAACAATGCATAGATATTAATTTGATACTTTACAACATATCACATGTGAAGGTATTCCTCTTAGTATCCTGAATTATGGTGGGTGAATCTGTATCCTTTTAATATGGATCTGATATTGAGTCTGAGTAGTGCATATCAAGTACATACTGTCTAAGCAAGCTTGAGACAGCCAGTGATATATCCTCAGGACATAACATTAACTCTTCTTTGGCTATGCAATCAAACATGTAATTTCACTGCTAATGATGTTCCTTAGGCTACGGGAATGTGAAATGGGTATTTTCAAAGTGAAGTTGCTAAGTAACATTAAGAAAATTGCTATGAAAGCAAAGTTAATGATCTCAGTTGGTACCATTTAGCTAAGGCATTTAAACTAATAGCAGCATCAGGTTGAATTTACTGTAACTCTGAAGCTCCTTTTCTATGCTTTGCTGGAGACATCTCCATTCTCCAAACAAAAATAAGTTAGTGTTTTCACTCTTCCAATTGATTAACAAAATTAACTAATTAATACACCACACAACTGTAGTATGGTTATTATTCCCATTTCACTATTAGCAAAATAATAAGCAAAAATGTGATTTGTTGAGAAAATAAGAAATTAAATAAATTAGAAGAGTCTAAACACGAAAATTTGTTGATATTAGCAAGATAGCATCCCTACTTCAGCCTTAAATATTGCAAAGATGTTTGCTATGAATGCCTAATATTGAAGAAATTCTTAAAACATTTTCTCACTATCCTGGATTTTATGATTCAATCACTGTTACAGGACTGAATGTTTATGTCCTTCCAAAATTCATACACTGAAAGCTAACACACACTGTGATGGCATTAGGAGGCCAGAGCCTTTGCGAAGAGATTACGTCATGAGGGTGGAGCCCCCATGAATAGGATCAGTACTCTTATAAAAGAGACCCTAGAGAGCTCATTTACCCCTTTCTGCCATGCAAAGACACAGTGTAAAGATTGCAATCTATGAACCAGGAGGAGGGTCCTCAACCGACACCAAATCTGTTTGAGCCTTGACCTTGAACTTCCCCACTTCCAGAACTGTGAGGAATAAATTTTTGTTTTTATGTCACCCAGTTTACGATATTTTGTTAACATAAATAACAAAATATTTATTTTCTTTAGGCAAGAAACTAAGACAAATGTTAATACAAAATACAGTATTTCCAGTATAGAAGTGGATGACCCAGACCAGCTAACTAGATTTGCTAATGTGACTCATGCTGTTGCTAGACATGTTTTTATAATCAAGTAAATGGCTTGTAAAAAATATCCTTTCGTTTTGGAATTGTGAAAAATTGCCACACTTTTTGGAATTCATGCCTCCAGCCACCAGGGCCATCTTCTTTCTGCAGGGTTCACTGAAAGACTATTGGTGAGAAACAGCCTTATGTACAGTCTACCCTTGTCTCATATAAGAAGAGATGTGAGTAGTAGAAGACAAGTGCAGAGTGAGAAACTACTCTCATCTCTCCCCAAGGAGGAGGAGCTGAGGTGAGGAATACTTCCCTTTCCAAGAAGTCAAGTGTGTGTGTGTGTGTGTGTGTGTGTGTGTGTGTGTGTGTGTGTGTGTGTGTGTGTGTGTGTGTGTGTGTGTGTGTGTGTGCGTGTGCGTGCTATAGGGGGCTTAAAGTAATAGCTCATGAAGTTTGAGGTTGCAGATTATTTTGGGACATTGGACTCTTGTTTTGGGCTGGAAACCTGCTACCCACAGATTCATCCTGATGCAGAAAGGTCTTCAAAGAACATTCTGGAAACTTCTGTCTAAAGTGTGTTGTCCTTGTTTAGACCCCACCTACCATTTAGGAGGGAAGAAGGAGACTCTTTACATGATCCCATGAAGGTTAGGAGAATTATTAAAACAGAAACTAGAGTTCTCTTCAATTATCTAGAATTCTGTAGAATTCCAAAGGTAGGAGTATTTGGAGTCGTGTGTGGAAGCAGGACTTGAAAAAAATGGTGTTAAGATTTTCTTGGGAAGAATATGAAACAGCCTTTAGTCTGTGTCCCAAGTCACTTAGTTTTATAGTTCCAGCGATGATACACGAAGGGGCACTGGGTGAGAATAGCAGAAGTTGTGTGACTTCCAGGACGTCAAAGCCTGAGAAGGAGCTGAGGTGTGTATTCCAGACTGGACTACATAGAGACAGAGCTCTCTCCATCAGAGGAAGACTATTCAGCAATGTTGTACTTGCATGTGAAGGTGATGTTCACATTATCAATAGAGAGACCACCCACTGTCTCAGCATTAGCAGAAACAGATAGAACCCCAGTGTGACAAAGAATAGCTCCCCTCCAGTAACATAAAAGAACTTTGGTGTCCCTTTCCCTCCTCCCTTATTCACAACATGGGGGAGCATCAGCGAAGGGAGGTGGGTCAGACAGTCCAGGTTCCCTTTCCTCCATTCCAAGCAGTAAGCAGCACAGCATGGAAAGAGTAAAAGGTACATGTTGAATTGTTTGCTTGGACATCTTTAATATCAACAAGACTGTGTTTTTCACTTAGAGAAGTAATTGTGCTCTAAACTAAAAGTAAGAGGAGCATTATGAAACTTGGCAAAGATATCATTAAAGCACCTACTACATACGGTGAAAAAGAGATTTGAGAGTATACACATGAAAGGAATGATTGGGGAAAGCTGTCAAGCCATTTCCTGCTTGTACCCCAATGTTTTGGGACTTTTCACTACTCTGGTTCCATTCTATTTGTGGCTTATTACCATTTTGTAACACTAGGGAAGTAAAAACTAGTCTCAATCTGTGAATGGAAATTTTCTAACAGAATACTGCTTTATTTTCTCTTGGAATAATAATTAAAATAATACTATCTGTGTTTAGGTTGAATACTGGGTGCATTTGGCTTGAAATGAATGAACCAAAAGTAATTTTGTGTTGGAAAATGAAGTCAACAGAAAACAATATTTTGATTTATAAAGTGTTATTATACGGTGTCTTTGTAGGAAAAGGTAAAAGAGTTAAGCCAATAGAAATTTGATCCCTACACATCTGACTGGATTGAAGGAGCTATATCAATAGGGATATAGCTATGAGGACTAAGGGTAAGTTGGAGACAGATCTTGCACTGGTGGAATAGAACTAGAAGGGAGGTTGAGTGAGAAGAACTATAAAAAGGCTTGAATTTTAGCAGCAGCCATTTTAAAGCTGGGGCTTCAGGCTTATCCATCCATCCTATTCAGACGATGACTTAAGACACAAAGTGCTCATAAGAAGCCATGCCCTTCCTGAAGGAAAGAATGTCCAGACCACTCAAAGACAGAAGAATGGGAGATGAGAGGAGGAGAATGAGTGGGATCCCTGAGTCTTTCTTTAAATAAACTCAATAAGTTAACTTCCTTTTGAATTTTGGTGTAAAGAATGTTTATAAATGTTATGCTTGTGGGCTAGGGAGGAGTTTCAGTATGCTAGTTCAGAGAGCATTTCTAATAATTGTCAAATATTGTCAGGATCAAATGGCTATTGTAAGAGTACAGATCAAAGAATTTATGTACATAACATAAAATTTCAAGACAAACGTGAGTTTGATAGCATTAAATTCATTCTTCGTTGAGGAAATTGAAGCTCAGAGATGACATTTAATAATATTTAACATTGGCCATTTCAACTAAATTGTGACCACAGAATCAGGATTCAATCTAAAATTCTTATCCTGGTGATTCAACTATTTCTACCATACAAAGTATTGTAGTAAGGCAGAACCATTTAAGAGAGAGTAATGTGTTATGAAAGGAAGAAAAAGTCACTTGTTATGGCCAGAATAAGTAAATAAGTAATAACAATACTTAACAGTTTCTCAGCAAACATATATATATATATATATATATATTTGTCCTGGCTGTGGTCTAGTGAAAGATGTGGCTTCTGGCTCCTTACTACGAGAGCTAACATTTGTTTTCCTGCAGTCACAATGGTTCCCTTGAATACCTAGATGACAGTCATTGATTTTTATGAGTAAATGAGTTGCTACAGCTTATATGCATAACTAGTCCTAAGTGATTCCCTGAGTGAAATTGACAGTTCATTTTATTTGGTTTGCAGAGTCTTCTTGTCCTTTGTTTTACACAGCTTATAAGCAATGTGAGAAGAAGTTGAGTATCTACTATTTACAATAGGCAGGCAATGTTTACTCTCCAGGGGCGCCTTGCATATGGGCTCCATAGAAGGCGTGGAAGAAGAGGTTGATATTTTCCAACAGTAATCTCATGCTTTCCTTAGGCAAGAGAGTCCTTTGGATAAAATGCTTTCACAAACACACACCTATTTTTTTATTTTTTTATTTTTTTTTTTTTTTACCTATTTCTTTAAATATTTCTGGTAACTGGCCTTTCATCCTGTTTACCTTACAAAAACTGAACTTGAAAGCAAAATGGTTGAAAGCTTAAGCTTACTCTATCTGATACGGGTTGAATGTCTGTCCCTTCCAATATCATGTGGAAGATTGATCTCCAATGTGGCAGTGTCAAATGGTAGAGAATTTAGGAGGTGATTGCATCACGAGGACCCTGCCCTCATGAATGGATTAATCCATTAATGGGTTAATGGATTAATCTATTAATGGGTTAATGGATTAATGGATTATCATAGGTGTGGAGTGGTGGCTTTGTAAGGAGAACACATGAAAATGCTCTTGTCATTTTTACCATGTGACTCCCTGCATTGCCACAGAACTCTGTACAGAGACCCCACCAAGAAGACCCACAACAGATGTGCCCCCTGGACCTTGGACTTCCCAGCCTCCAAAATTGTAAGAAGTAAATTTCATTTTCATATAAATTATACAGTTTCAGGTGTTCTGTTATAAGCAACAGAAAATGGACTAATCTACTCCCCAATTTCCTCAGACACAAAATAATTATTGACTGAGAGACTTCATAATAGACAAAAGGTGGAAACAACCCAAAACAAAAGTCTTTCAAATGGTAGATGGATGGACAAAATTGTACTAAAGTACAATTGGTTGCTCTTAAATTCTAACATTATGTCATCAGACTAAACATAATATTTTAAGACAAAAATTGATGATCATATTTTATAACAATGGCCTTATACTATATGTTACAAAATTAGGAATTTAATCATGTTAGTGATCTCAGAACCTCTAGTCTTTGTCTTTCAATGTATTTCATCTCTTAATATTACTTCTCTTCTGTTCTCAAGTAGATTATTTAAAATAAATTTATTCTCCTTTTTCCTAAAATACCTATTCTAAAACTTTTCTCCAAATATTAATAATCTGATCTCTCATTTCTGTGTTCACTATCATCAAATACTCTGGTCTTTCTCTCTTTTTTTAAAAAAAAATATAGCAGTTTATTGAAATATAGTGCACATATCATATAATTCACCCATATAAAGAATCCAAATAATGATTTCTAGTGAACTCACAAAGCTGTGCAAACATCACCACAATCAACTTTAGAATATTTCCTTCACACCCCCCAAAAAATCCTATCCTCATTAGCAATCACTCCCCATTTCTGACCCCCTCGCCATTCGCTCCTGGATTTTGGAAATCATCAATCTATTTTCTGTCTCTATAGATTTGACTATTCCAGAAATTCACATGGATCGAATCATACATCATTTGACCTTTTGTGTCTGGCTTTTTCGACAGAGCATAAATGTTTTCAAGGTTCATCCTTGTTTAGCATGCATCAGTACTTCTTTCATTTTTATGGTGGAATAATATCCATTGCATGATTATGCCATATTTTGTTCATCCATTTATCATCTGAAAGACTTCTGTGTTTTTCCACCTTTTGGCTATTATAAATCATGTCACTATGAACATTTGTGCACAAGTTTTCGGATGAACATATGCTTTTGTTTCTTCTCGTTATATGCCTAAAAAATGGAATTGCTGGGTGATATGACTCTAGAGAAGCTGCACCATTTTACATGTCCACCAGTAATGTATAGGAGTTCCATTTTCTCTACATCCTCTCCCACACGTGGTATTATCTTTTTTATTATAGGCAGCCTAGCATATGTGAAGTGGTTATCTCATTGTGGTGTTGATATGCATTTTACTTACAGCTAATAAGGCTAATGATATTAAATATCTTTTCATGTGCTTATTAGCTATTTGAGTATCTATTTTTGAAGAAATGTTAGTTCAGATCCTTTGCCTATTTTAAAACTTGGGTTATCTGTCTTTTTATTATTGAGTTGTAACATTTCTTTATATATTCCGATACAAGTTTCTTGTCAGACACATGCTTTGCAAATGTTTTCTCTCATGTTGTGAGTCGTATTTTCACTTGCTGGATGGGATCTTTTGAAGCACAGACTTTTTTAATTTTGATAAAGTATAATTTATTTTTTATTTTGTGACTTGTGCTTTTGATGTCATATCTAATAAAGCTTTGTCTAATCCAAAGTTATGAAGATTAATTGTGATATTTTCTTCTGAGAGTTTAATAGTTTTAGATACTATATTTATGTCTATGATTTACTCTGAATTAATTTTTTGAGTATAGTGTGATGGAGAGGTTAACAACTTAACTCTTTTGTATGTGAATATTAAATTGTCTCTACATCATTTGTTGAAAAGACTATCCTACCCCATTGCTTTTTTTTATTTTAATTTATCAATATACAATGTAGTTGATTTTCATGTCTCTACCAATTCCTTTCTCCCCTCCCTTTCCTTCCCCCACCAACATCATATCTATTTACTTGTCTTAACAAGTTCAAGGAATTATTGTGATTGCTATCTCTTCCCTGCCCACCCCTGCCCCACCGTATGTTTCTGTATTTATTTTTAGATCCCACAAATAAGTGAGAACATGTGGCATTTCTCTTTCTGTGCCTGACTTATTTCACTTGATATAGTTTTTTCTAAGTCCATCCATGTTGTTGAGAATGGTAGTATTTCATTCTTTTTTTATAGCAGAGTAGTATTCCATTGTGTAGACATACCACATTTTCCTTATCCACTCATCTGATGATGGACATTTGAGCTGGTTCCAGCTCATAGCTATTGTAAATAGTGCTGCAATAAACATTGGAGTACAGGTATACCTTCACCATGATGATTTCCATTCCTCTAGGTATATTCCCAGCTGATATCCTTGTTGATTCTATTTCATACTAAAAATTGAAGCAGCAATTCTCACTATCAAATCTGCAAAGTAGCTTTACCTACCTTGTTCTAACCTCATTTCAACATGTTATCAAAAAAAAAAGAAGTTGACTTTCTTCCAACAGTTCTAGATCTCTTCTTATACCTTAAATATCCCTTCTTTTTCTATATGTAGGATGACCATATGATTTATTATTTAAATCCATATATGCTGGGCTTGAAAAGAGTCATTATTAGTAAATTCACAGGGACAATAGAATCCAACTTAAAATTTTAGGGCAAACTAGGATAGAATGCCATTTTACTGAAGCTTTGACCACTTCCTCTATTGAATGCCTCTTAGCAGGTTCTTTCACTGTCTTCCATCTGAAAAGTCCCACCCATAATATCACCTCCTTCAGTGTTCCTATTGAAGCTTCTTTTCTTCGCACAGCCATATTTCTTGGTAGAGCTGCCTGTTTGTTTTCCCAATGTGTTCACCTATAATTTATGATTAAATATGTTTTTAATCTGCACCCTTTCACAGAAATATGTCCTGAAAATTCACCAATAACCTCCATGTTACTAAATAAAAGAGGTACTTTTTAGTGTTCATCTTATTTCACCTCTCATCAAAATTGGCTCATCTTCCTTGACATGACCAGGGCCCCTCAAGGCAATGCTTCTAGACATGTGCTCATCACTAGTTTCTTCTGCATAGCCTACTGCTGTAGCTTACAGTACCAGCCCTCTGTTATGACTTCTGCTTTTACCTCCAGCTGAGACCTTCCTCAGAGCATTAGACTCACATCTAATTGAAGACTCGGCATCTTGACCTAGATACCTCACAGACACTTCAAGCTCAATATCTCAAACGCCAACTTACATTATTACCTGCAAACCCCTGGTCCTCAGCCAAAGTTCTCTCTCAGTCAATAGTGTGCTCATTCATTCAGTAATGGAAACTAGAATCATTCTTAAACTTCTCTACTTCTCATATCCCGTTAATGACTAGATACAAACAATTCCATTTTCTAAATATCTCTCACACCTAACTACTCTTTCCTGGCTCCACCACTGCTTCTTTCTTTTAGCCTCCACTTGGACCTCATGTATTATCCTCTGCCTGGTCTTTCACATTCATTCTGGGCTTTCTTCAACTCACTTCACTATCTGGAGTGTTTCTTTAAAAATCATGCTTCTATTTAAAATCAATTAATTCATATTGATTATAGGATAAAACATTTTAAAGTATGAACATGTTGTCAAAAGGCATTTATGGTCTCACTCCTGCCTAGCTCCTCTCTCTCATTTCTCTCTCTCTCATTCTCCATATTTCATACTCACTTTCATGTCTTTCAGTTCTTCGAACAGATGCATTCCTCCCTCTCAACTTTAGGGCTTGTTTATACTTCTTTCCTCTGCCACATTCTAGCCACATTTAGAGAGAAACCCTTTGCTATGGTCTGAATGTTTGTATCCCCCCAAAATTTATATGTTGGATTCAAATCCCCCATATAATGGAGGATTAGGTGGAAGCCTAGGGAGGTGATTAAGTCATGAGGGCAGCACCCTCATACATGGGATTAGTGTCTTTATAAAAAAAAGGTGTCAGAGAGGTCCTTCACCCATTCTACTACG
This sequence comes from Cynocephalus volans, assembly GCF_027409185.1. Taxonomy (NCBI): domain Eukaryota; kingdom Metazoa; phylum Chordata; class Mammalia; order Dermoptera; family Cynocephalidae; genus Cynocephalus; species Cynocephalus volans. Next base: position 20,084,970 of record NC_084466.1, read on the forward strand.
TGAGAACTCATCTAGAAGGTACCATCTATGAAACAGAAAGTACGTTCTCACCAGACACCAAATCTGCCAGTGCCTTGATCCTGGAATTTCTAGCCTCCAGAACAATGAGAAATAAATTTCTGTTTTTTATAAGTCATGAAGTTTAAGGTGGTTTGTTATAGCAACCCAAAGGGACTAAAATACTCTTTCTCATCTTTAAGTTCTTAGCCTAAAAATTATATCCTCAAAAATCTAGGTCGGACTAGATCAATTTTCTCTTATATGCTTTCAAAGTACTCTGTATTTCCTTTTCATAAAATTTTGAATAATTTTAACTAGACAATAAATTATGTAATAAGTAGCTTACTATCTATCTCTGCAATAAAATGTGAGCTTAAAAAAGAAAGAAACCATTGTGGTCTATATTACTGAATTCTCAGACCAGCACAGTATCTGACCTGATAAAAGCAATTCAAGAAATGTTTTTAAATTAATGAGTGAGTGACCCTACAATTGACTTTGCTAACAATTTGATTTGGTTTATAAGTCCTATTTATAGAATAAATAGCAAAAAAGTAGAAAACAGTGTTAGAATGACAGGGCCAAGAAAAATTCAAAAATGGAAAATCGTGGTAGGTTATATCATCTTTAGTTAGAACACACACGTACTTTAGAAACATATTTAATGTTTCCTAAAAATGAGGAACTCTAAGTCCTCCTCCTATTTAAACTATCAAATAAACCTTATCTCAGCCTCCCTTCTCTTCTTGCTCTTGCAAGGGTAGGTAAACCCTGATGGTAGGTTTACTTCACATCCTTTACCTTAACACAATCTGTGTATCTGACTTCTCTGTTTTTACCTGAGACCACAGATCACTTTAGTCCATGGTTTTCAATGCTGATGCTGCAGTTTTTGATAAAATCAGTCCTGTTCTCTCTACCCTTAATCTTTCCTCTTGGTTAAACTTACAACCTCTTACCTGTCCTACCATTACTTCACCTGTCCTACCAATTCTAAAATTTCGTTTACAAAAATAAATAGTGACTAATATTCCTGAGTAAGTAAACATAAAAAAAAAAAGGTAAGATGAGGTTTGTTTTATCTAGTGTACACATTGCTCTTATGATAAAAGAAGAGTCTAAATCATTAAAGTAGAAACATGCCTATTTACAGTGTCTGGCCAATACAATCATTTTGATTTATTTCCTGCTGGATTTAGATGGTAATCTGTACTGTTTCAACCCAAATTGCTGATATCACTTAAATTTTAGTGTTGCTTGATTGATAAGGAGTGTTAAGAAGCTATAAAACCCATATTCCATATAATACATGACAAAGAAGTAAATCTAGGGTAGAAAGAAAATACTCGATTTAGAGCGAAGAGACCAGGATTTAATCAAAGCTCAACCACCCACTGGGTCTAACCTGACCATGGACAAGTCACTCACGTTTCCTGAATCTCAGTTGTCTTTGTCTATAAAATGGGAATAGAAATATTTATTTCAGCGGGTCACTTTGAGAACTTAATTTGATAATGTAGCTAAAGAATTTGACACATAGTGCTCTATAATTGCTACTTTAAAGCAAGTCATATTTTGAATTTTGCGTTTATTTGACAGCACTGTATCTAATACAGACACTTAGGAGACCTGACAGGCCCTCTTTATATTTCTTACCAGTAAACACTCCAATGTTTGAATTTTAATTTGGAAAAGGTTTTAGCAAAATAATGTATTAGTGAACTGAGATCTAGATATCAATGTGTCTATCTACATAAATACTTATTAATATTTTGATAGAGAGGTAAAGTATTACTAAGTTATTTAATGCAGAGGCTGGTAAACTTTTTTTGTGAAAGGCCAAATAGTAAACATTTCAGGCTTTGCAGACTATATGGTCTCTGTCTCAACTCTCTAACTCTCCTGTTGTAGTGCAAAAACAGCTATAAGCAATACTTAAACCACTGACCATGGCTGTGTCCCAATAAAACTCAATTTATGGAGATAGGAATTTTAATTTCACATAAATTTCATATGTCATAAAATCATGTAAATGTTTTCACCTATTTAAAAATGTTAAAATAAAAAAGTCTTAGCTCACAGGCCTAGCAGACACAATTGGCTATCCTGATTTGGCCCACAGGTGGAAGTTTCCACTAGACACACAATATCATTTATTGAATTACTATGTTTATTTTTTATTGATGCTCAACTCTTTATAAAACATAAGATCCATCAGCACAGGGTTCGTTGTTTTAGTCACCAAATGCCTTGAACAGTGACTAGCATAAGGCACACAATAAATATTTGCAAAATGAATATAATAATAAATTAATGAATTAATGAATAAATAAAATGTTCCTTTTCCCTCAAACTCTTTATGACAGGAATTTCTAGCACTAGAAGCATTTGAAAATATTTTTCACATATCTTCATAGATAGAGAAGATTGAAGATTTCAAAACGTGAATTTGGGCATAATTATTATTCCAAAGAAAAGTGATAATTTAAACCATGGTGTGAAGAGAACTGTATGCCAAAGGTTAATAATCTATTTGTGTGTATGTGTGGAAAGTATGTAACCATAGATATATCATTTATATTCATCTATATTTGAATATATGAATACATATATTATCCCTATTTTAAAAACATATGTACAAACTCTATTACAATATCTATACTTTATACAGAATTTATATATGAACTTATATAAATTGTTAGGCACATATAAATTAATTCTTTGAGTATGGTACTTAAACACACGTTTAATCAGGGCAGCTAAGTGGTAATGACACTAATTAATCACAAAGTGAAAATATATTCACCTTAGAAACCAACACTATTAAAATCTCAGAGATTAATTGGCTTTATTTTTTAAAAAAACACACCTTGTGACATAATTATCTTAGGACAATGTCAAGTGTCCTGTTGAATCTGTTTGTACTCAATAAACATAAGGTCCAAACCATTTACCATAAATCATAATTCCCATTGGTAATGAAAGGGAAAAGAAGAATGATTTTACCCAGCCTAATTTTTCAAAACAAACAAAAAACCCTAAAATAAATTTACATAGTTAATCTTTACATTTTTAACTGTGAGATTATCTGCAGACTTTTTGGAATGGATTTTTTATTTTATGGAACAATAGGTCACATATAATTTTATAAAAAAAACTTAGCACAGTTTCACTATCTCATGTGATCTTTTCATAGGCAAAGTTGCAATATATTCAGCTGTCAGAATTGTAGCACATCTTTAATAAACTAAGGACTAAAAACAAAACTGGTAGTTCTTAAAATTATTATACGATGGAGTCACTGCTGTGAGATTTATTTAAATATATTTAAAATCATAATCTTAATAATTTAGCAGTTGTAAATTTATTGATATAGCTGAATGCTTGAGGAGTACAATTTAATCCACTTTTTAAACTCAAGTTAATTAAACGATTTTTATATTATTTGCCACAAAAGTCTTACTAATATTTTGGCACTCCTTTCGCATCACAACAGTTCTCAATCATCGTCTTTTTATGCTTCTGCTATCAAGCTAGAAAGCTTAGAAAATTCAGTACTGTACTTGTACCTCCTTTGAACTGGAAAAAGGCCAGTATGTGCAATGCTTTGAACATACTTAAATACAATATCTAGTCTCCTTTCCAGTAGTAAAGTCCCCCCCAAATGAGTGAACAGGGCAAGAATACTTGAGTCATAACAGAGCATCCATAGAAAATGGCACCTGTAGATTGACTGACTGATTAAAGTAATGAGTATTGATTAATTATTCCAAGGTTTACATTTTCTTCTCAGAATCAGAGGGTATCAGCTGTCATCTTTTCCCTTGGATGCTGCACTCCACGACATGTTGTTATAAATAGATTGCCATCCAGTCCCCAACATGAACATGGTCAGTGTAAACTACACAATACAGAAATCCTCCACATTGTGTCTGTGTAACTTTTATCCACTGGTGCTTCTTTTCGTCTGAGCAATATGTTGCAATGATCCGTAAAAATATCAATTACTAAAGAAAAAGTGTATTTATTTGAGTAATATGTGAATAAAAAATTATTTCAACATGCTGGAATAATATGAAATATATGAGAAAATTTGGGAAAGCCCCTCTCCACATGTGCAAATATGCGAACACACCATATTTCTACATAATAGAAACACACTTTGTAAATTGTTTCTTGTCTTATTTTCCTCCTTGACTTCACATCTGGGCAATTGCTCCATGCCAGTATTTATCTCTGTTTGCATTTATTTAAAGGCTGCAACAAATATGTACCGCAATTTATTCAATTACGTGCTTACTAATGGACACTTAGGTTGTTTTCCATTTCATAGTATGACATACAGTTCTGTAATGAACATCCTGTGCAAGCATCCTGGTAGCAATGTGTGATTATTGCTCTAGGAATAGAGTCCTGGAGACAAAATTCTAGGTCAAAAGGGACACACATGTTAAACTTGAAAATAGGGCTAATTTTTTCTTTAAAAGTGCTTTACCTTTATAGTCTTAGCTTGTTTCTATTTTCTCTATCCTCATTCAGAACAGAGATTATCAATTTTTTGTTGATGATCAATCATACGTATTAAAATGATATTATTGCCCAAATACATTTCTTAGAATATTAGAAGAGCCAAGCTTTAGAGATGCTTTTTGGAAATTTTTAGAATTCTTGCTCTCTGAACTGCCTGTTCTTAGATTTTGTTTATTTTTTATTGAGTTTCTCTTATTGTTTTATAGGTGATTCTATGTCTGCTGTATTTGTTACAAATATTTTCTTCTACTGCAATTATTATTTGTATTTTTAAAATCATTTTAGCATTAAAGGATATTTAATTTTTATTTAATCATATCTGTCAATATTTGCATATGGATTCTAGGTTTTTATTCTTACTTACATTATACCTGTACTTATATATTACTTATAAGGTCTTTCTTATAAAAGTTATTTTCCACTATTATTTCTTACTTTTTAAATGTGTTTGTTTCATTTTCCTCTTGACTTCATCTGAAATGCATGTGTGAGTGTTTGCTGTGTGAATGTGTGTGGTTTAAGGTAGAGGTTTAACTTAGTCTATTAAAGTTATTTATTTAACTTTATTTATAGAGAGTATTCAGAGCATCATCTCTTGAACAAATCTATTTCAGAATAACTCTCATAAACTGTATTCCTGAAGTAAACTGTTTTGTAATCTAATATGTATTCCACAGATCCATTGTGTCTATTCATGTATCACACCATCTCTTTTGTTATAGGTTAATAAACTTTTGGGGAATGTAGCAAGGAAAGACTACTATTACTGTACTTCTTTTTCAAAAGTGTCTTGGTTATTCTTTAATATTTTCTTAGTCATATGAAATATAAAATTAGTTTGTCGTATTTCACAAAGAAATTTTTGGCTGTTGACTGATACTACATTGAATATGTAGAAAATAAATATACATGCATAAACATGTACATATATATAAAATGTTCATAGAGAAGCTAGATAGCAGAAGCTGAAACACTTTACCAGATGCCAAAAACTTATTCACATGGCCCGAGATGCTACCCTGTCCTTGCTCGAGTATAGATTGGACCCAGAGAGACTTATTTACAGACAACTCAGTTACACTAAACATACTGCTAATATTTTAAACTTATAGTGGAAAGGATAAACGAGTGAGTTCTACATATTATGTTGTCTCAATGTAACAAACCACAGGGGAATGCAAGTTATAACAAAAAAGTTGATTGAAAGAAAGTCCATTATTTAATTCAAATATTTAATGGTGTAATGGATCCAGTTATTCAATGGAAATTCACAAACCTCTTGACTTGACCAGATAAACTACTTGTGCCCATTTGCCCTCTCTGGTGAGCATTCTTAGAGGTCTGTGAACAATGTTTGCCTTTTTCACTCTTTTATTTCTATACTTTCATTTCATAGCAGGCCCCCTTCTGGTGAACACAGATTTTCTTATATACATTTTGTATCCATTAAGAACGTGATAGGCTATGAGTGACAAATTCTGATTTACAGCAGCTTCATTGGATGTATAGTGAATGAAGCCAAGAGAAGGTGGCCGTGGACAGGTGTAGAGCCATCTGTCCAAAGGCTTCAGCCACATAGGGCCATGGTTCATCAGGTAATAGCAAATTTCACCAGCCTGGAAGTCACTTCTCTCCTAAGATGACTGGGAATATCCATGCTATAGTGTTCGATGTTATTATTTATACAATCTCAGTAGACATCTAATCTGCACTATGGCTAGGTTCTTGAGAAACAGGTCATTTATTCTCTCATCGTCAAGACATATTTCTATTTCCTCTTTCAAATTAGAGTTCTTCAATTAATTAAAAATAGCTATCCTATCTCTCATGGTATGATTTTATATTTTGTATATTTTTCAGGTTTTTCAAATATTTTACAACATAATATGGTGTCCAGACACCTCACCGCCCTAGTCACACTCTTCTGTTTGAACTTTCACTACTTGGCATGCATGAAAAAACGGAGCACATAACTAGTCACAATGTTCCTGTGTCAGTTAGGTTACATGGATTCTTACCTTTTTTTTTTTATTGCTAACTGTCCAGCACAGTACCTTATTTTATAGTGCTTGATCTATACATTTTTTATTTTCCATGTAAATGGGGCACTCATTTTTCATCAACACAAATATATTTTACTTAAAAATATCCTCTCAATTCTCCTGCATCCATGTTTAAAATGTCCACCATTAGGGTCACAAAGATTAAAACAACCACAGTCTTTATACTCAAGGACTTTTTGATACGTTACAGCACAACATGGAGCACTGTGCCTCAGAAATAAATCACATATCAAAAGGACATATTGTCTACTCCCCGCCCAGCCTATTCTTTCCTTGAATTTTTTTCTCATCAGAGTGTCTTCTGAAGGGGTTGGTCTCCATGGTCTTGTTGCTCCTAAATAACATCATTTGCAAGTCACAGCTGAGTACACTGGTGGACACCTGGCTCAGACCACTTGCCTTAGGAGAATTCAACTCAGTCCAAGTTTATGTAGATAGACTCTTCAGACATTTGGAATTGGAAAACTGGAAGATTGAGATGATTAGATCAGTGTCAATGGTAGAAATGAAAGATCTTATTATAAAACTAGGCCTAGACAAAGTCACATGCAGCTCAAAGCTGTGGGATATAAAGAAGTCAAAGAAGGAGAGAAAGCAGCTCTGTAGAGAACAGGTGGAGAAAGAAAAATCTGAGGAAAGCAGAGCTCTCTGCCTCTGAAAGTGGTGAGGTAAAGAGAACAGCCTGGACTCATGGCTTTCATTAGGCCATAGATTAAAAATGTCTTCTGGCTTGGATGAAATGAAAATGTTTTGGGTTTTGCCCATCTAGAGCTAAAAGATCCCCCTGTGCTCCATCAATAAAGCCCTTCTTATTTAAGCTACTTTGATTAAACTTGTCTTCCTTACAATAACATTATGAGGGTATAGGTCAGGCATTAGGAGAGTAGAGAAATGCAGCAACTGATTTTGCTTTGGGATGTCATGGAATACTCTATTGGGAAGGTGGTATTTGGGCTGGGTCTTGAAGAGTAACATAGATTAGTAGAGAAATGAGCAGAATAATTTTATGCAGGAAGAAATTATAAAAGAATGTGAAATATCTGGATACTGGTAAGGAAACAGTCGATCACGTTAATTCACTTAGATAACAAAAGCCAGTTATATTCTTACTAGCATTAAGCAATAGGAAGGTGACTTTTGTCAAAGACCTGAAGGAAATAAAGGGACAAGGCATGTGGATATCCACGGAAATGCACTCCAGTCAGAGAGAATAGTAAGAGAGCTCCAAGGCAGAACTTGGCTCGTGTGTTGTGGGAACTCGCAGAGAGATAGCGTGGCAGTAACGGAGTGAACACGGGATAGCATAGTAGGAGATGAGGTCAGATAGAAATTGGTGGCCAGAGCACATCAGGCTTGTAATCCAACCCAAGATTGTGGACCTTTATGCTGATAAAGATGGGAAACCACCCAGAACTTTGAGCAGAGAAATTATAAGATTTGAATTTGGTTTTAACAGAATCATTTTAATTTTCTTCAGTGAATCACAAAATCATAATGATTATTTTTAATTTACCAAAGGCAACTCCAAGTGTAATAATAATAGTCTCACTGTTCGTTTTAGCTGACATATAAACTACTCAATAATGAAATCAGTGGACACACTGGATATCCTTCAGGGAACCCACAACAGTCTCTGTATATAAAAATTTCACGAGGAATTTAATAGCAAATATTATGACATTATAATCTATAGAAAAGAACTGGAAGAAGAAAAAAAGTTTTTCAGATTAAGCATAATCTAACATAAAATGAGTCAAATATCTAAAGAACACAATAAAGACTGCCCGGCACACAAAAGGCACAATATAACTGCCTAAGCTTTATTGTTATTAATTAAAAATAAGGACAGACATGTATATTTTGACAATCAAGCTAGAGGTAGAGGATAATGTTTATATTCTATTTTAAAGGAATGAACAGCCTAATCACTACTTACAGAATGTTCACTTTGAAGCATTGTAAATTCTGGATGAATACTTCTTTATTAACTACATGGAATAATCTGTTGAACAGGGTTGTTGGTATAAACTAGTTAAACATCAGATGATATCTACCAAACTGATCAGTTTTGTTTCAAACTAGTTGGTATTACAGTCATACCTTTAAATGACAAGATAGCAAGGCTTCAGGTAAAGCTATAAATATGGTATAGGAATTATTTACACTCTTTGAATAGAAAATGTTTTAATCTCTGAACATAAACTATTTCTCCTTCCATTCCATTCTCACATTTTATCACTCAAGCACTTTGAACAATTAGAAGTTACCAGAACACATTATTTAACTCCTCTGTGATTTTGTGAATGCTGTTCCCTCTACCTAGGTAGCTCTTCCAACTTGCCTGCCTAGTAAATGTCTAACTATTTGTAAGTTTCAGACAGTGTTCTTCTCTGTGAAGCTTTCCCTCACTCAACCGCATTTAAGTCCTTTTCTGGTGTTCCTGAATCAGTTTTCTATTGCTTCTTTAAAAAAAAACATATCTTTATCTTTCTCAAACCATAGCATGGAAAGATTCTCCACTTTTAAAGACTAATGTGATTATATTAGAGACAACCATATAATTCAGGGTAATCTCCCCATCTCAAGGTCCTTAACAGAATCACAACTGCAAAGTCTCTTTGCCATCTAAAGTGACATAGTCACAGAAGTTAGTATGTGTACATCTTTAGGGGCCATTATGCAGCCTACCATAGCTCCTAAAACCCAAATGCACCCGTTACAGAAACTACTACTGGGTACGGTAATGATTGGTTTGCACAATCTGTTTCTCCATGAAAGTGCACCCTTGTAAACTGTGGTTTATATTTTTTCTGTCTGCCATATTTAACACAGTGCCTAATATAAAGCACTAAGAAAATCATTAAATGTTTGATGAATAAATGTATAAATCAACAAGTATATGTTTAAAACAATATAGTACTGTTGAAATAAAGGACAATACAAAATCAAATTAGTGACTGTTTATTTTAGAGAAATCATATTATAACCATCTACCCACAGAGATTTTGTACTACATAAATATAAGGCTTTATTTTATACGGTACAAGTATTTTGGATTTTTCAGTACCTTTGGAATTTTTTCTGAATCATTTTATAAAATCAGGAATTAAATTCTTTATTTGTTTTATGAATATTTTGATGACTTGAACAATGATTTTTTTTCATAGGTTGTCTAATCATAGGAATTTTAGTAATATTGAGCTTGTATTTGTTCTCAGTTATTCGTTCACGTGTGTATGTTTTACTGTAATTTGATAGAACAGCTATTAAATATTTAAATTAGGTCATTAATTGCCTACACCTTTGCTCTTTACACAGAAAAATATGATATTCTTTCAGAAACTAGCCAGACATGTAGATAGGCTACAATTTTATTTTTCTAAAAATCATTACAAGTAAAATTCCTCTACTATACAGTAATAAATTTCTTTTTAGAACAGGTCATGTGGTTCAGAAATACAATCTTCATATTTAGTTTTAAAATTAATTTGATTTTTAGCAATTTAAATGATCATTAAAGACTGATAACAGCATATGTTTCCCTGAAAAGTCATATACAGAATAGAATCAAAGACTCAGAGACCTTCTGGTTTATCCAGCCAAGTCTTTAATTTTACATAGTGGGAAATGAATGCCTGTAGAATCAAATGAATTGTACAGCTTTACAATGCATAGCACAGTGGAAAGACATTTGTGTATTTCAGAAATAGGGAAGGAGAGTTTAAGATGTAAAAAAACAATTTTTCATCTCTGAGTGTCCATAAAGTAATAACATAATTTATTCTCTGTTCCAGAATTCTGAGTGAATTTAAATAAAGGCATTTACACTATCAAAACTCTGAGTGTATTCTTCAGTTTGGTGTGGTGTTATTTAATCCTTCACCTAGTTTTCAATATAGACAATGGTATTAGTATTGAAAATGATATTAAATTAAATTAATTAGGAGCATCATCAAGTGCTTTGCTAAGATCAATCCATGTTATATTTGGGCCTTCTCTTTAGAGATCAATCTTATACTCCCATAAAACTGATTGATTGAAGTTAATTTTTTCTTTAAATTTCTATTACTTTTCAATATTTATCACCCTAATCTCATTAATTCATGTATTTTTCTTTAAATTTATTATATAATAAAATCAGACTAATCAAACAATGATTACCAAGATTTTTTATGTCTTAATATTTTCTATTGGATTTATTTCTATTGATTCTTATGTCTTCAAAAGAATTTTGTTTGGGGGCAATCTGTTTTTCTCTAATGCAGAGCAATGCTATGCACCTATTTGTGCAGCTACATATTAGAAAAATGAGACATTGTTTATTTAATTTTGTTGAGCAGTAATAGAAGAAAAGGACTCATTGTGAAGCATATGTCTCAAGAAGTAGTCCCAGCAAGGTTGTATCAAGAGAATAAACTCAGTAATTCTTTCTACACACTTGGATGGAGTATTAAAAAGGTAATAAATAATGACTTTATTTAGAATACTTGCCCGTTTAATTTAATAAAGTAGCTGGTTTAATATCTCAAACAGAATTTCATTTTAAAAAGTAGAGGTTATCTTGTCAACGTTACCAATGGGCCATTTTATCAATTAGTGGTTAAAAACAACTTTGTTTGCTTTTTCTTAAAAAAAAAAAAAGCCATTTAAATAATTACACCATTAAAAGAAGTTTTACAATTGATTCCCTCCTTCACACATAATTCAGATGTGTATACCTGAAAATAAACTTTGCTCTTACACACCAGCCTGGAAACAGCTGAAAGAAATGTTGATGAATTCAATTTTTTATGTCCTGTTTCAAAGTAAGTCCATAATGAGTTGATTTCTTAGCACACACTCATAGAAAATATTTTAATTTAGTTATCATTGGATATTTACCAATAAACTCATGGGGATATTTATCTCATGGGGAATTTCAGGAGCATAATTTGTGATTCACATTCATTATTCAAACCTTGACTAGAAGATGAATAGTGGAAGTTAATATTAATCAGATGAAAAAATACGCAAAAAGATGAATATTATAAAAGCCAGTAAATGGCTCTCAGTGTCCAGTTACTGAGAATTTGTTTATGTCATACAGTAGTCCCCTTATACACACTGGGTATATGTTCTAAGACCCCCAGTGGATACCCGAAACCATGGATAACACCAAACTCTATACAGATGCTCCTTGACTTAGGATGGGGTTACCTCTGGATAAACTCACGGTAAACTGACAATATTGGAAGTCAAACATGTGCAGCATTGTAAAGTCAAAAAATCTTAAGTCAAACCATCATAAGTCAGGGACTATCTGCACATACTATGCTTTTTCTATACATACATTCTGTACAGTGTGAATGCACTAGACGAGGGGATGATTCATGTCCCGGGCAAGATAGAGCAGGACAGTGAGAACAGCACACAATTTAAAACATACATATTGTTTATTTCTGGAATTTTCCATTTAATATTTTCAAACTGCTATCCGTAGTGGGAAACTGAAGCTGCGGAAAGTAAAACTGTGGATAAGGAAGGACTACTGTACTCTTCTTTTTCAAGAATACAGAAGGGCAAACTCTCCCTCTCCAATGCATGGTTTAATTTCAGATTTACTTTACTTATACTGAGTACTTTGTAATTTGTATGACTTAAATTAGTGAGAATTACTGAGATCTTTGTCTCTAAGCACATAAGATACGAAAACATGCACTTGACTAAGAAAAATATGACTTAGTTTGCTCACACAATTTTGAGTAAACCTATACTCTGGGTTACATTATACACTTATGTTGTGAAAGGGGTTTCCATGTATTGGATATTTTATCTGAATTATGTATGAGGAAGCACAAAGTGGAACAGAGTTCCTGACTCATGGTAGGTTCATGGCAAATATTCATGAACTGTGAGACCCTCAATGTCTTAGTTTTCTCAGTTGTAAAATGATCTCCAAATTCCTCTAGCTCCAAATCTATTACAGTAATAAAAGAAAATGCTTCATTGCTTTAATAAATATAAAAAGTGTTAAAATAATGAATTCGGTGGGAATTAATGGTTTAGCAAGATGATGTTTTGGGACCCAAAGTAGGAGTTTCATGAAAAATACCAATGAATACAAAGTTGAACTGCATGTGTACCTCTCTCAGTTGCCTTGATTATAATGACCCTCCTCAACCTAATTACATATATTGAGAAAAGACACATTCATGCAAAATAAAATTTAATTTGTACTATAATAATTCATGGTCAAATTAGTTCCCATTAGGGAAATGAGAGGTAGATTTGCATGCTATTGGTACAGAACATAAATGATGAATGGTAGGTTAAATAGATGTAATGAACTTAAGTACTCAAAAATTTCCTGGATAAAGAAATCTCTTATCCCTCAATCATAGTCAGTCTACACACATGTATCTATCATCTACCTTTCTATTTTGTGCTTATCCACTTTTTTCTACCTGTTCTCTCTGACACTTGGAAGGATACCCTCGGAGGAGTAGGGAAGGTAGATCAATTCTAAGACACCAGAGACAATCAATTATCTTCTTTTTAACTATTTGTGCCAAGCTTTCCATTAAACGTGAGATGGCAGAGAACATGTAAATGCAGACTTATTTTATGGCTGAATACACTAAATAAATTCTTGAGAGATTCTAGAAATTTCAAACACTAGTTTCATAATATCAATTTCCATATTTCTAACCAGGTATTATAAATAAGATATAATGTCAATATTACAATCTTCAGATACTTCAACAAGGACAAGATAGCCTTGAAAATAATTCATTCTTTTTAACTTAAATTTTACTCGCCTGACTTTGTAGACCCAGTGCTCACACTAAATAATTTTGAAAATTTTGAATATGTAAAATTTTGAATATAAGAATTTTGAATACTTTAAATACTAAAAATAGATTCTATCTCTACATTTAAGTGTACATTTGAAGTACATTGTATTTGATGTACTTTTAAAGTACCACTTAAATGTCCAGAAATTTCTCCATTTCCTCCAGATTTTCAAATTTGTTGGCATATAGTTGTTTATAGTAGTCTCGAATGATTCCTTGTATTTCAGATGAATCAGTTGTAATATCGCCTTTTTCATTTCTAATTTTTGTTATTTGAGTCTTCTCTCTTCTTTTTTTTGTTAGCCATGCTAATGGTTTGTCAATTTTATTTATCTTTTCGAAAAACCAACTTTTTGATTCGTTGATCTTTTGAATTGTTTTTTTGTTTTCAATTTCATTCAGTTCTGCTCTGATCTTAATGATTTCTTTCCGTCTGCTAACTTTAGGTTTGGATTGTTCTTGTTTTTCTAGTTCTTTAAGGTGAAGTGTTAGGTTGTTCACTTGCCATCTTTCTTAAAGAAAACATAGGAGAAACACTTCAGGAAATAGGACTGGATACAGACTTCATGAATACGACCCCAAAAGCACAGGCAACCAAAGGAAAAATAAACAAATGGGATTATATCAAACTAAAAAGCTTCTGCACAGCAAAAGAAACAATTAACAGAGTTAAAAGACAACCAACAGAGTGGGAGAAAATATTTGCAAAATATACATCTGACAAAGGATTAATATCCAGAATATATAAGGAACTCAAACAACTTTACAAGAAGAAAACAAGCAACCCAATTAAAAAATGGGCAAAAGAGCTAAGTAGGCATTTCTCTAAGGAAGATATCCAAATGGCCAACAGACATATGAAAAAATGCTCCACATCACTCAGCATCTGGGAAATGCAAATCAAAACCACACTGAGATACCATCTAACCCCAGTTAGGATGGCTAAAATCCAAAAGACTCTGAACGATAAATGCTGGCGAGGTTGCGGAGAAAAAGGAACTCTCATACATTGTTGGTGGGACTGCAAAATGGTGCAGCCTCTATGGGAAATGGTATGGAGGTTCCTCAAACAATTGCAGATAGATCTACCATACGACCCAGCTATCCCACTGTTGGGAATATACCCAGAGGAATGGAAATCATCAAGTCGAAGGTATACCTGTTTCCCCATGTTCATCGCAGCACTCTTTACAATAGCCAAGAGTTGGAACCAGCCCAAATGTCCATCATCAGATGAGTGGATACGGAAAATGTGGTACATCTACACAATGGAATACTACTCAGCTATAAAAACGAATGAAATACTGCCATTTGCAACAACATGGATGGACCTTGAGAGAATTATATTAAGTGAAACAAGTCAGGCACAGAAAGAAAAATACCACATGTTCTCACTTATTGGTGGGAGCTAAAAATTAGTATGTAAATTCACACACACACACACACACACACACACACACACACACACACACACACACACACACAAAACCGGGGGGGGGGAGAAGATATAACAACCACAATTACTTGAAGTTGATACGACAAGCAAACAGAAAGGACATTGTTGGGGAGGGGGGGGAGGGAGAAGGGAGGGAGGTTTTGGTGATGGGGAGCAATAATCAGCCACAATGTATATCGACAAAATAAAATAAAAATAAATAAATAAATAAAATAAAGTACCACTTAAATATGGAATTTACGATTATCATACTTGGGGCACCTCACTAAACCTCATGTTGAGCTATCTTGGGGAAATGGTAGCTTTGTTGGAAAAAAACACTAGACTTTCTGTCAGAAGACTGGGTTAAAGTCCCAGTTCCACTCTGGATAGACATTGGGAAAAACATTGAGTTTGGGCCTTGGTTTCTTTCCGTGAATTAGAAATAATAAACCACCTATTTCCTAGTTGCTGTGAATAATTATTTATTTACTAATTCATCACATATTTTCTCAAGGTCTTAATTTTTATTGGAATTGTAAAAAAAATAAATTAAAGAATGAGTAAACGGAATATTAAACACATGCTTTGTGCCAGGCATTATGTTGGACACAAAAGAACACAGAGTTCAATTATTTTGCCTTTGTTTAATTTTATTTATGAAAACAGGCTTTGAATCATTGGGCACATGATCCTAGAATTTTCTTCCTTCGGTCATTTGTTAAACAGTTTTTCGTTGAGCACATCTCACGTACTTGGTATTGTTTCTAGCTTCTGATGACAGAGAGTTAAATAGGACTAACAATACCTATGACTTCAGAAATTCATTCATCTTCAACTGTTTAAAATTAACACTAAAATAATCAGAAAACAATATGAGTCAGAAGGCAAAAAATAATAAGGTAACTAAAATAGGAAGATAAAAGGAAAAAAGTTAGTTATTCTGAAAACATATTTTCTTCAAATCCTACTTCAGCAATTTCATATTATTAAAATCACTCACATTTCAAATATAAAGCAATGTATAGAGCATCATAAATAGTGGACAATTTAATAACACGGTTAAATGAATAAAACTTTATTTGAAAAAATCATATGTAATACAATACTGCTAATTTGGTGTTGAGAAACACAATTTCAAATACCCTTTATTTTTAAAAATTGAATGGAAATTTTTTTTTCAATTGAGAAAATTGCTAATATACTTCTCTGTGTTAGTTGTTCCTTTTGAAGAAATTATTAGCTCAATGAATGGTCTCTTTATCATTTACCAAAATAATGTAAAATCAGCAACACTGAAAAAGTTTGCAGTATCTCTATCAGCATTTAGATAATGCCTTTCCAGTTTATTGACAGGAATCTATACCTTCTATTCCACTTAATAAAAATAAATAAATATTGTATAATCATATAACAGTGCCTCTAAGAATGCTTTAACATGGTAGTAGGCTTCAAGTTGCTTTTAAGTATTTAATGCATAGTTAGGAAAACTACATATTCTTCAATTGCTTTAGGTTAGTTTATTTAGCCATTAAATTCTTAAACCTGGACCATTAACATTTCAGCTGTTCAATAACACTTTTTAGGCATCTTACCTTAAACTTTGCAAACCTAATAGAATAGAAATGTGTTAGGCAAGTTGAATATGAGAATATAGCACAGCCATCCTATATTGAAGTGGGGAATTTGATTTGTAGCTACTGTTGTCTATTGATTTGAAAATAATGAATTAAAATTTGACATAAGAAAGATTCTCAGGTAATCATCAGGGAGGTTTGAGAGGAAGGCAGGACTAAATTCTTCCACAGAAGAGCAATCAGAGCTCTGCTGCTGCCATGAGAAATAAATCTCAAAAATTGACTTTAAAGTTGGGGAGAAGAGAAGCATGAAGAAAGTTTTTGTTTACCCTATGAATCATCTGTGACACAAATAAAATATTCTAGAGGAGCACAATTAACTTAAAGGGGGCTTTTAATTGACTTTGAAATTTTTACAGATTTGTCAAGAGCTTCCAACTGACTTTCAAGAAAAGTTGTTTGGTTTCCACTTCATTTCAGCAACAACAAAAAAGCCACAAGATTAACCAAATAGAACATACAAAAACAAGGGCACACGAAAATTTATTTTTCAATATTCTTGGAAATTCAACCGTCAACCACAAGGTGCAAAAGGGGTCAAGATCAAAAAGAAAAGAAAAAACAAAAACCATCATAAAGAAAAAAGATCATAAAGAAAAACCAAAACCATCATAAAGAAGAAATAAAATACCATCATGTTGTAAAAATCTAATGCAGCCCCCAAATATCTCAGAAACCTGTTGACTCTGCATGTGAAGAATGCTTAGATGCAAATGTTAATTGCTTTGCTGAAAAGTTGTAAGTCCCTGCCTATTTATGCCTATTTACAAGTTTGTTATTGCTGTTAGAAAACAAACAAACATGAGCGTAGACATGACATTTAGTGATTTTATTTTCCCCAACTTTCTACTGTTAGTAAAGTAATGGTCAGTCTCAATGTTGAGGAGGTTGAGTACAAAAGGATTATCTAATCCTGGTTAGTTTAGATTCTCGTTAGAGTCCAATCTGGTCAAATAATTATACTCACCAACTTTACCTCCCCTCAATAAATTACCAAAAGGAGATACAGACTCTCTGAGAAAAAGACATCAACTAGTTTACTCTCAATAGGGAGCCTTCCCATGGCTTAGTAAAAACAATTAAATGTGGTTAAAGGACTCTTTTCCTTTAGCCATCAAGGAGCTTTCAGACTATCCTCCCTACCAACCTAGGCAGCCTGCCATAGGAAGCTAGCAAGATATTATTTTAAGCCATTTACCTTTTCACAAAGGAAGAGAGGAGTATGCAACCAAAGCATTGGAGCAAAGACCCTATGCTCTTTTATCCATAACGATGTAATGTCTTCTTAATGCATATGATCGCTTTCTCAATTTATGTTCAGATAATTAAAGGCAAAAGGTTGGTATTGCCAGTAAAATTCATCATAGTGATTTTAACTTTCAGTTCTTTTGCATTCCTATAAGAATTTTATAATGAAATGACTTCCAGAAAGCTTGCAAATTTAATATGGTATAAAAAATATTTTTTATGTATTTTTATCTTGCAGACTTTCTCTTTTGAATTTTAACTTTGCTGTTCAAAATTTTAGTACAGTTTTTGCAAGACACCAAGATAACTTCTGTGAAATAAATATGTGTGTCAGTCTTTTTTATTTTTATGAATTTTATACAAATTTGTTATCTATAAATTAAAAAATTTGAAATTAGATGTTAATTTGCATATTTCTGTATAATATTTCATAGTGGTTAAATTAAATCGAAGTAAATAAATCAGTGAAAGAAGTACATGCACAATATGGTACTCTGATTTCTAATATACTAATATTCAGTCATTTTTATTAACTCTTCATCATTTATTTCAAGCATCTACTTTGCAAAGTTCATTATACTATATACCTAGGGGACATAAAGACTTCCATAATTTCCTTAAAAAGCTTACAGATCTGTAGACAAGAACAAGTTATGTTATTTATTTTTCCTTCAATTCTCTCAAAGAAATAATTTTAGAATGTCTAGGCAAAAGAAAAAAAAGAGAAAACAAAACAAATAGTAGTAAGTAAATAACTTCTTGTTCACTTGAAGAGCCTACGATGCAGGTCACGGGAAGCTCCACTTTGGGAACAGAAATATTTCATGATTTTGCATTTTCATTTCAGAGATTATAATGGCATTTTGAAATCAAAGGAAACAACTTCCATTGGCCCTGAATATACCTAAGATTTTCCCATGCCCTAAGAAAAAACAATTAGTTACCTTAGGTCCTTTCTTAAGAGCTGATATCGTCTTTTTATAAATGTATCATAAAAAAGTTCAGACAACATTTTATTTGGCAGGCTTTTAGAAGTTTGAAATTGAAAAAAAGAAAGATGAATCTGGCATAGTTAATCTCTTCATTTTGAAAATTAATTAATCAAATTTTATAAATTTTCTTGAACTCTTACTAGCAGAATCAAAAATAATTGTAATATAAATATAAGACAAAATGATAACTGTTACAGGAAATATGTAGTTGAGTCTTTGTGGAGCTCCAGAGTCAGGAGACAGAACTTCCCATTTCAAAGGAAAAGGGAGTTTCATGGCTGTCACGGCATTTAGGTTAGATCTTTAAGAACACAAAAATTTGGGCATATGGAAAGAGTAGGAGGAAATTTGAGGACAATGATACAGCATGAGCAGAAGAATAGTTTTCAAAATCAAATAGATTTGCATAGGATAGCATGATTAATGTTAGATAGCATCAATTAATATAAATAATGGGATACATGGTTGTTGGATGGAAGAGATTATCTTTTTATTGTTGCTGTTGTTATTAAGTACTACTAATGAAAGAAGTGAGCTTTTTAGATGAGGGATGTTTCTAGACACTTTGGAGCATATCTTTCTTGCAATTTTGTCAAATACAGCTTAGTCATATAAATTAATTGACATTCATGCTGCTTTACGCTGTATCTCCTTTAGAGCTTAGAATCTCATTGATAAAGCTAAGAGGATTGCTTTACCACCAATTCACCCACTCCACTCCTCTTTAAAAATGGATTCTGTAGCAGAAGGCAACTGATGAAGAAAAATGGTGAGCCGTGGCATATCCCACAGGCCAGGACTAACTGCAAATTTCAATGACTTTTTTCCTAAACTCAACCAATACTTGACCACAAACTGAATTATGAAAGCCTAGAGTCAGTCAGCCACAAATCATTTTCCACTGCCTCCTAGGAGTGTGCTGCTCTGTGAGATGTCCCTGGGGAAATAAACAAGTATGCAATGTGATTATTACATTGAAATAACTTAGTTTCCTAGTTGAAGAGCTGAGACACAAGCACACAGAGTTAAATAACCACGAAAGAGAAAACATGCTTAGGCTAGTTTTCTAAACAAGATAGATATGATATGATAGATACGAATAAGTCTGAAGAGGCACTAGTTTCTAAACTGGGGCTCCCACGTGTCCTGGGTCTCTCTGGGTAATAACTTGCTTCAGATGAAGCTATGTCCAGTACCGCAAAATACATAATGAGAAATGCACATGTTTCTTTCTTTTTGCTCAGAATCACATGAAGTCAGTGTGACAACACTAACAATTAGGAGAACAACAGGCCTCTGCTGCAGGATTTTAATTTGTGTATGTGTGTGCATTTGTGTGTGTATGTGTGTTTTGGGGAGTGGGGTGGCTGAGGCGGGGGACGCTGTTCAGGTATAGCAGCAGAAGAAGCAATTGAGATTAAACTGAGGAATGGCCTGGAAAGAGCAAATAGGGCAAAATGATGTTCAAAGTTTCTTCTAGATTTGATTTCCATGAAAGACTAACAGAGGAAAATCTGTAAGAGGTCAGACAGCCATCTCATAGATTGCTGTCTAATGGCATTAAATAAGGGCCTCTACTATTATATGCATCACAGTTTGTATTTTAATTATTTTAAGGTTCTATATTTTATCTCACCGGATTACTTGTTTTTTAGAATAAGTATTTTAATTTATTCATCTCTGTAACTTCAGCTTCCAATACACTTGGCACATATATTTCTTGTGCATAATCAATAGAAATTTGTGAAATAAATAAATAAAAATGTGGAACCAAATCATGGAGCATACTGAGTCTAATCTGTAAAAAAGGTTTTTTATTGCTGATTTGGCTTAACCAGAGCTGTAATTTAGGGAGATTAATCCAGTAGCATTAAGAAACACAGTCTGGATAAGGAAGTTTAAAAAAAAAAAGTAAATTAAGGGGCTACCAAAAGAGTGTAGGGGGGATCATGAAGAATATGAGTTAGGATGGAAAGGTGTGAGAGAAAAGGAGAGACAGACTTCAGCAGTGGAATCAATTGGATTTATCAATTATGTGGATATATGGTCAAGAAGCAAAAGATGACCTCAAGCTTTTGAGTTTGTGGAACTGCAACTCTGGTAGTACCATTAACAGAAATAGAAAATCAAAACAATTTTATTAGATAAAATGATAACTTTAATTTTGTACATATGGGTTTTAGGACCACTTGATATATTCAGGTGAGAATATTTAGCAGTCAGTTGAAAATTCCAGACAAATAACATTGGAGTGAAAAACATAGCTGTGATAAAGAAAGAACATTACTCTAAACATTTGGGGGAAAGGAAAAAAGAGATTAGGAGAAACAGCAATAATGAATAAATTTCAAAGTGTCATCGTGTTATTGTTGTTTAAAACAAATTGAGTGGAATATTTTTAGAAAATAAGATATGCTTAGGATGCAACTTTTTATAATATCTGCATCATGCCACCTTTAGGACATTGAAAGAACACTTAACATATCAAAATACAGCAGTAATCTAAAACTGATTACCAGGACACAGCCCACACTTTGGGATCTCCTATCTCTCCACCCTCAGCTTCTCACTCCACCCTAAAGAACTAGGTAGAATAGGGATTGTACAAATCATAAAAATATTGCTATATATTTTAAGGTAGCACATTGTATTTTTACCAGATAGCCGTTATGGTGCCTTACACATACTGAGGAATTATAACAGAATAATAACTTTCAGCTATCTATAAGATACATGCTAAAATAAAATTTAGTATGTGAGAAATATTCTTAGGGCTCAGTTACAAGGACAGAGGAATAACTTCTAGTTTTAGCCCCAATAAGTAAAGAACTTATAAGATGTCATTCTTTCTCTTATAACAAGAAAAAACCGAACAAATGTAAAATCGGTGACTTTTGGGGGCTTTATTAGAGAGCTGAAATTACAGAGCAAACCACCACCATGAGACTCAAAAAGACAGGTAGAATCACAGAGTCACAGCTGAGATCTGCTTACCTAGATAGAGCAGAAGCTGCTAGAACCATTAAATGACAGAAATAATTACAAGGTAAGTTTGACAAATTGTTGGAGGATATGTGTGGACAAACATGACATTGAGAAAGTTTTGGAGGTCTCAGTCTGAGGGGAACCCACAATTTTGTGGGTTTTATCTCTAGGTACACCACCAGGTTTTCACACTGAAGACTGAAGAAAGATTTCCTCTTGGCGGGAGCACATGGAGGGGAAAAGTAATCATAAACCCAGAGTATTCTCCATAACAAAGGCCTACTTTCAAGGAGAAAAGTCTGTAAGGGAGCCTTATCTCAGGTTAAAGAAAGGCATTGCTCTCACCCGATTATTGTAACATTTCTGTCTGACCAAAGTGGGAGAGGGAGCTTTGCAAAGTCACAGTCCAGAGACACAAGCCTACTAAAAGACAGATTTAATTATGAGATTATAGAATGCTTAGCCTTCCCCACACCTTTCCACTATACCAGTAGGCCTCTAGTAACATAAAGTGGATTTACAGCTGAAAGAATTACAAAGTCAAGAGGGGAAACAAAAATACTACTACTGGATCAATTTGAATTCTGACTCCTATAGCTACAGCAAACATTCAGCTCAACTCCTAACCAGTTTAACATAAATTCTCAAACTAAAAGCCTATTTACCTAACTCCTATTACCCAAAACAGCAAGTTTGGCTTTCAGCCAAAATTACAAGGTGTGTCAAGATAAAACACAGCCTGAAGAGTCAAGGCAACTATCAAAATCAAACTCAGATATGACACAAATTATCAGATAGGGTTTTTAAAATAATACGGGCTAATATGTTAAGGGCTCTAATGAAAAAGTAGACGACATAAAAGGATAGATGAATATGTAAAAGAGATGGACCCTCTAAGAAGGAATCAAAAGGAAATGCTAGAAATCAAAAACACTGTTAACAGAAATGAGTAGTTTTCATGGCTTCACCCATAGATTAGAGACAAATGAGGAAAGAATAAGTGAATTTGAGATAAGTAAACAGACACTTCCCAAACTAAAGTGCAAACGGATAAAGGTAGAAATAAAACAGAACACCCAAAAGATGTGAGAATATTTCCAAAGGTATAACATGCATTATTCAAATACAAAAGAAAGAAGAAAGAAACCAACAGAACAAAAGAACTATCTGAAATAAGAATGGCTGAGAATGTTCCAAAATTCATATCAGACAACAAGCCATGGATGCAGGAAGCTCAGAGAACACCAAATGGGATAAATATCCCAAATACACAAACAACTAATTGCAATAATATTAATAACAGCACCTAGTAATACTGTATTCAAACTGCAGAAAATCAAAGACAAAGAGAAAATCTTAAAATAAGCCAATGGGGGAGGGAACGCCTTATGTATAGAGGAACTCGGATAAGAATTACAGTGGACTCCTCGTTAGAAGCCATGCAAGCAAGAAAAGAGTACAGTGAAATTTGTAAGCAATTCAGAAAAAGAAAAACACACCAACCACACCAACCACACCAACCTAGACTGATTTCTGTATCTGGTGAAATTTTTTTTCAAAAGTGAAGGCAAAATAAAGACATTTTAAGACACACAAAATGCCAAAAGAAGTTCTTTAGAGAGAAAAATATACATAGGTCAGAAACTCCAGATTACAAAAAATAGTGTTGAAGAAGCAAAAGGTTAAATAAACTGTCTTATATGGCTCTTTTATTTGATCTAGAAGATAACTTTTAAATAATAATGAAGATAATGTATTAGTAGATTATAGCATATAGATAAGGGAAAGGAATAATATACTTTATATACTGATTAAAGGACAGAGATTATTAAGTAATTTTTAAAGACTCATTTATGTTTTTTCTACAAGAAACCCACTTTAAATACCAAGACTCAGATAGTTAAAGTAAAGGGATTAAACGTGTAACCCAACAAATGACATAGTTGCTATAAAATAATTCCTGAAAAAGAATGTGACATTTGTCTACTTTTTAAAAAGTTAAGAAAAATCTTGGATTGAAAAGTGCCATAAGAGAAAAAAGGGCGGAATTGCAAATAGTCTGTTATAAAATACGTAAAATGCATATGAAGTATTATTGTGTTATTTGAAGGTGAAGGTAAATTAGTTAAAATTTTACTTTGGAGCATCTAGAACAACCACAAAAATAATTTTAAAAAGAAATATAATTGATCTGCTACGAGAGGAGATGAAATGGGATCATATAAAATGCTGTATTAAAATCAGAGAAGACAAAAGTAGAGAAGAATGCAACAAATAAAGCATAGTTTTGAACATATTAGATATTAAAACAACTATCAATTTCTTTAAATATTAATGTACTAATACAGCAATTAAAAAACAGAAATTATAAAGTAAATTAAAAGAAGAAACAAGTATACATTTTCTACAAGTCACCTGCTTTATATATAAAGACTCAGATGGCTAAAAGTAAAGGGATTAACAATTTAACCCAATAAATAACATCTTGCTGTAATTCCTGAAAAAAAAAAAAAAAAAAAAGACACTTGTCAACTTTTTTAAAAAGTTCAGAAAAATCTTGGATTGAAAAAGCAGAAATTATATTCATAAACTAACACTATTTAAAATTTATATAATGGATTTTACTGCAGAAATATTTAGGTAAATTAGGAAGATGAAATTGTTCTCTTAAAGAACTGTATGCCTATGATGATAAAACATATCAAAATATTTTTCTTTTATAATTAATTTGTTTAAAATGTAGAAAGAAGTAATTTCATGAGATGAAATATTTTGAGGAAGATAATGAACAGATGACTTGCATACCATATGTCTTTGTCAGTTTGGGCTGTTATAACGAAGTACCAGAGACTTATGAAAAACGGAAGTGTATTTTTTACAGTTCTGGAGACTAGAAGTCCGAGAGCAGGGTGCAAGCATGGCCAGGTTCCGATGCAGATCCTCTTCTGGATTGCAAACTGCCAACTTCTCATTGTATCCTCACAAGGCAGAAAGAGGTAGAGAGCTCTCCCAGGTCTTTTTTGTGAAAACACGAATCCTGTTTGTGAAGGCTCTAGCCTTCATGACTTAATTCCCTTCCAAAGACTCCATTTCCTAATATTTTCTCATTGGGGGTTAGGGTTTCAAGATACGAATTTGGGGGAGACACAAACATTCAGTTCATAAGAGCATGCACACACACACATATGATATACTCATATGTAGATAAACAAACGGTTGAACATGTTTATTAGGGTTTTGTTTGCCTCTGTAAATAGGTATAGTGGTATATTATGTACACTTACATGGCTGAAGTTTCTGAGGTCCCAAATCACAGCTTGTACTTGATGTGGAAACTCTTCCCCTTATCATTGGACTGTGCTTGAATACCTCCAGGGATGGGAAACTAACTTCACAAAGTAATCCACTAATGTTTGAAAAACTCTGAATACTACAAAATTCTGCATGGATGGCAGAAAGACCCTGCTACATAAACTCCTTTGAAAAGCAACTAAAGTCATCTGAATGAAAGATAAAGTGAAAAAATGAATCTCAAAGAAATGACGTAAGTAAATAAATGCCATGTTGAAATGGTGAAAAAAAAAAAAAAAAAACAGCTTTATATCATCAGAATATAGACCCCCCAGAAGTCTTCAATGGGCCACGAGACAAAGATAAGAATGAAGGTTAGAATTTAAAAAGTAGTTGAAAGCTATTTTCTGAGATTTGAAACTATTTAGGAATCAGATTTGTAAATCTGTAACATAACAACTGCTAAACTAGATCATACCTGACTCTCTTTTCTTTTTTCCTTCCTTCCTTCCTTCCTTCCTTCCCTCCTTCCCTCCTTCCCTCCTTCCCTCCTTCCCTCCTTCCTTCCTTCCTTCCTTCCTTCCTTCCATTTTGGTGTTTAGTTCTATCTTCCGAAATAGAACAGGGCACATACCTCCTCTATTTCACATGTAAAAATATATTTATTTGTTACTTAAATTTACATAACTCTTTCCTTGTATAAAGTCATTACGGCAGATGGAATAAGACCATTTACAGCCTCTTTGCCTCCAAATTCCATCCTCTCCTGCCATCATCATGGAACATGATTGTGAGAAATCTAATCTGACCTACGTCTTGCTAGATATGACCTTTTAGAAAGTAATAATCAATATACCTTAGAGTCTATGTAAGTGCTAAAGGATTTGGTGGTGGCCTCTTAAATAAGGAAGGCAATTTTAGTAGAGAAAGTCTTTACATAAAGTCATGAATAAATGCAGTATCAGATATTAAAGTAAAAATTAGAATATATATTATTCATATAAGGAGTAGTGATAGAGAAGATGGATTTCATAATTTTACTAGAAATGAATGGATCTATAGTATAACATTTCAACTACAAAACAGAGCCTTTTGAATATTCTGTTATACTTGGGGAGGAACATAATAATGTACATAAAGTCTTAAAGTATTTATCATTTAAAATCCAAGCATGAAGAAACACACAGAGTTCAGTCTTAGTCAAATAAAAATTTTTAAATAATCTCACATTTTAAGGAAATTACTGTGAGAAATTTATTACTGTAGCCTATTATTCACAATAGTATAATTTGTGTTCGCAGTTGGACTGTACCTTAATGGACAATCATATCTCATTACTGGTAAAAATTCAAAACTAATAGAATTGATATGCAGCCCTTGCACCTTGAAAATTAGAATTTACAGTTGCAAAAGTGGCAACTAAAAACATGGATTGGAGAATTGATGACATTAATATAAAATGTAATTTGTTTTCTATGTTTAATAAATACATCAAGAATTCTATTAATGAGGAGATCTCTCTAAATGTGATTTGTGATGCCTCTCAAGCAAGTAAGAAGGCCAGTAATCTTGCTTAAATAGAGTAAATAAAATAGACCAAAAAATACACTGAAAAAAGGAAATAAACAGTCATTTCTAGTATGACTTCATAATTTTGTCTGTACAATTTGAAGTAAAAGTATAATAATTTAAATCCAGTTATAACTCTAAGATTTAAAAAATAAAATTAATGTATACATTGAAAATGTGACTAGTTTACCAAAGCCCTACATATTTGTCAGGCTTTTGTTAAAAGTAGGAGATATCATTAATATATTAAATTTTGAGGTTTCAGTAATGGGTCACAATAATCAACCACATAGTATATTGACAAAATAAAATTAAATTTAAAAAATAAAAATAAAAATAAATGAAAATAAAATGAAAACTACTTTGTTCAAAATACATATTTGATAAAACGCATATTCAGCTTCTGAAAAACGGTTTCTTTCCTCTTATTTGCCATATACACACATACATGTGTACGCGCACACACACATGCATGCACATGCACACACACAATAAAGGCATGCATAAAAAGTCAGTGAGGACAAGAGAAACACACTGATGAATACAAAGAATCACAGAACCAGAAGGTAATCTAACATCCTGACTAGGATCATAAATACAAATGTCTGCAGGGACCCGGTAGAAAGGGGGAAAGAGGGCCAGGTGTGTGAACTCCCTTGACCAAAAGCCCATAAAAGGCAGCTGTTCCTTAGCTCCAGATGATTATGTCATGCAGAAAGTTGGAACACACAGATGTCTCCATCACCCTCATGCTGGCTCATTGTTTATCCTTTTAGAGATAAGTTTATATTTTTTCAAAAAATTCCTGAATGGATCAGTAGTCCGCAGACTAAACAAAATGTGCCCACAAGCTGCATTGTTTTATAGGCTGATGGTTTATCATCTCTAGTCAAATCATTCAATGGATCATACAACTCACTCTCCCATTATAAATCTTCTGGGACTAATATTAGTTGCATTATCTTCATCATATATTTTAAAATATACTATAAAATAATCTTACTTCCATTTATACAAATTTCATCCTGCCTTCAAGACATACTATTACCTCAGACTTTTTTATATTTTACTTTTAGTTGTCATTATAGATTATTTCATGACCACATATGTCATTTAAACAAATCCCCTGAATGAAGACAAAATTATAATAAAATTCTAAAATGGTGATAAGATTTATTACTTGGTTCATACTTTTAATAACATTACCACAATGCCAATTTTGTCTGACAAAATGATAGGAGTTTTAGGCAGTATATTTTTTAGATTACAGACTTTTACCTATATAGCAACTAACTTGTCATAGGTCATACTTTTTAATATACTTTGTTAAATGTATTGCCTCCATAAACTAAGACAAATATTAGTTTACATTTTTATAAAAACTTAGGATCATCATAATGACTATAATGATATCAGCGTTTTATTATCTTCATACATTGATGATCTCAGATACTGATTACACTGTTTGTCTTTAATTCAATGGTTCCAAACTGATTTGTTTTTTGAGTTTACGTGTCCATTAATAAGGCTTTTCTGTATCGTACTCTCTCTACTAGTAGTTAGCAGTATGGTTAATGTGCAGAAACACCCCCTCCTCAAGTTCTCATTTTGTTTTTTGGACATATTTTCAATAGCAGTGACTACAGGTAGCAGTTTATTAAACAATACCTAAAGTCAAATAAGTAGAATCTAAAAATGAGCTAGAATGATTCTAAGTAGGAATCCTTGTTTCTGTAATAGGTAGTGTAGTTTTAAAGAGAATTGCCCACATTCTGCGTGAAAAGGATGGGCCCCACCCTCTCTCTCCAGCATGCTAAGTGAAACACATGAAGGAAGTGTGCCCTAGTAGGAACAGGATGCACTTTGGAGAAAGACAGTTTTGAGAGCTCATCCTTCCAGAGAGAGCGACCTGAGGTAAACCACTTCATCTCTCTGAGTCTCAGTTACTTCAGCTACAAGACAACATTCTTGTCTTGTAAAACTGAGACTCTTGTGCAGTATAAATGGGGTCAGCATCTGAAGCATCTAGCAAAGTCCTGGCACGTAGCTGCCATTAAGTAAAGAGTGTTTTATTTGCCATTATTTACTGACCATGTGTAGTATGAAGATACTGAGAAAGAGCAAAGCAGCGCCTCCCTGCTTTCTGCCACTCACAGCTAACTGTGGTGTTTTCCTGTTGCAATAATCAACTTCACAGAACACCCTCATCAGACAAGGTTGCTCTATGCCCTTGATGGGTCAAGACGAAAACAACACTACTCCTTAATCATTTTTGAACACAGACAAAAATATAATCTTTTCCCAATCAACAAATTGGCCCAATATCTCCCTATCCTGGCTGATATGAAGCATTGCACTTTTCTTTTTCTTTTTTTTTCTTTCTTTTTTTTTTTTTTTTTTACCAATTATAGTTTAGTTTCACTCTGTTCTCCCCCTGTATTAGTCTATGTCCTATTGCTTATAACAGAATACCTGAAACTGGGTAATTTGTAAAGAAATAAAACTTATTTCTTACAGTTTTAGAGGCTGGAAAGTCCAAAGTCCAGGGAACACATCAGGTGAGGGCTTTATTCCAGTGGTTCCTCTCCACAGCAGCACAGGGTTGCACAAGGGGATGGCTAAGCAGGAGACCGTGGACCTCCTCACCCTCTCTCCTTTTAAAGCCATCAGAATTATGCCCATTACTTCATGAATCACTCCACTCCCAAGGGCACAGGTCCTTGCAATCTAATCACTTCTTAAAGGCCTCACCTTTCAATTGCCATAACTAGAGTTTCCACCCTCTTAACACTGTCACAGTGGGGATTATGTTTCCAATACATGAATCTTTGGGGACACATTTCAACCCATGGCACCTCCCTTTCTCTATAAGGCTATTAAAATACCCAATCATACAATAACTTCTGCTTTCCGACAGTCTCCAGTCCAGAGCAAAGATCTTCTTTCCCAAGCACTCCCCCAAATCACCTAACATGAGCACAAACGTTACATCTTCCTAACGTGCTGTCACCAAGATGCTCCATGGTTCATGGTTCCTCATGGTCTATGCTCGTTTTTTCTCACTGCAATGAGCAATAAGTCCAATTTGTTGAATGGCTGGAACATTCCTGGTAGTCTTTGACTGGAGAGAATACCAGGGAAAGTTCCAAAGTGGGGCAGCCCATTTTGTCAGAGGTGATATTTACAGCCATGTGTTGTTCTAGCCACCATACGGGCCAAAATCACTTCATTAAAGTTGGTAATATCTTTCAAGGTAAACATTGTAAACTTGGTTACCAGAGGTCATAGCAAGTTAATAGCAAGCTTTTTCCTAAGCAAAATTATTGAAAGTAGAAATCCATTTCCATTCCCTTATACATGTATATGTGAATTAAAGATCAAAATAATTAATTGACTTCCATCTGGTTTTCAGCAAATCAATGTATTAACCAAATGGAAATAAATCAATTACTTTAAACTTTTAAAATGGGAATTTTACAGTAAAAAATAAAGTTCAGAAGGGGTCTCAAAACTATACTAAAACTATATTTTAAAGTCTAACTTACTAAGAAAATACACTTTAACAGGGAAAGTGCATATAAGGTTAATATTAATTTTACTAATACTTTGATGCATTACAATCATCAATAAATATGAAAAAATCTAGAGCAGCACCACATATATTATAAAACATAGGCTGTATTGGGACAAACACTTAATCCATGAAATAATAATGCCTTACATCAACTGTGTACTGATTATATGCTAGGCACTATTCTGCATGGCTTCCATGGAATATCTGAATTAATTTTCAAAACAACTCTGAGTTAGAAGTAGTAATTATCTCCATTTTACTGGTAAAAAAAAACAAAGCTTAAAGAAGTTAAATTTGTTCGAGCTTATATAGTTTGATAGTAGAGTTAGATTTCAAACACATAACATCAAATTCTAGAGTCATGTGCTTAACTAATAATTTCTTCTGAATTGCCCAAGGATTCAGATTTCTTCTAGGAACCTCACACATTTACATGTACAGGAAATTCTGTATTTTATAATAATAAGGGTTACAAAACTTTAGAGAATCATCCGTTCTGAGCAACCTCTTCAGAAATCGGGCAGTGACTGTTCTGGGAGGTCAGATGATGGCTGGTCTGCACATTTCTGCATCACTGACTACAACTTCAATAAAGATATTTGTTATCAAGATGATTAAAGGCCATGCAACACATGATCTTTACTAAAATGCAATGTTAGGACACACAAGTTGTAGACTGACTCTATTAAAGTTGGTGGACGCGTAAAGTAACCTACACTTCTTCAGAGGTGAGCAAATTGGGAGTTAAATTCCAAAATAGTTAGCAAAAGGTTTAAGTTCAAATCTGGATCTAGAAACCAATGCAATGCCTAATACTCAGAGACTTTGTTTTCAATAATTATGTCGCTACAGCAGAAAATATTTTTGATGATGTAGTAAATTCTGTGCCAGAACAACCAATCAGAAGTATAAAAGTAAAAAACTATAAAGTATACAACTAAATAGAGAAAAAATCATAACTAAATAGAGAGATATTTAATAATAATAAATACTTATTTTAAACATGTGGAATCAACGTCTTGTGATGAAACAGGGGATCATGTTCATATTTGTGAATTACTGAATTACTGCTTGTTACCAAGATATTCAGCAGGTATAATAACACATGTCCCCTTTAAAAGCAGATGAAAATTTGCTTTTCCACTGAGTGATTAAAACACATTTGTTGAAAGTTTTTTAAGAGCTGAACATTGTTCTAGACATAATTAGTATATTAAAAACAATTCACCTGGAAAATAGTTCCCTATCCAAGATTTACAGAAAGTGAGAGATTCATGCATGACTTGTAGAATTTACCTTTTAACCATATAGTTATACCTCATGGTTTGAGTACATCCTGGTATCATCAAAGCACATTGATCATGTCCATGTATTATTATATCGGACATTTTGAAACCAGTGAAAGAGATATTATTTGGATTCCCTTAGTTCTCTGCATACAGCTGACAAGTGTAGTTTTACAAAAGGTTTCAGCCAAAATGGAAGAAAATACTACTATACTTAAGAACAGCAAATTGCCTGAAGCTCACATTAGCTTCATCATGAATTTTAAAATGTTTCTAGGATTCTACACTTTTTTACAGCTTTCTTAGGTTTTTCATGGACCATGACTTTTCTCATATGTTGAACTAAGAACTTAAAAGAAACTATATCCTACTAGGTTTGCAAAGCTTTGAATAGGTTCAGTTTAATTTGATGAAGTAGGCAAAGATAGTTACATCCAGGGATATTCCATGGTTCATTACATTGCCCTAGCTATAAATAGGATTGTTTTATAGGGTAGTGCTTCTTCGTTCTAAGGCCATAGACTATTCTGTCTGCTAAAGCTTAAGTGAATCACTTGGGTATAATTTTATAGGTCCCTAAATGAAGTAGCTTGTGCTTTATTTCTTTCCATCTGAAATTATATGTATGATATGCCTACAAATAGCACTACATTATTATATAGGGCAAACAGTTGACTGGATACATGGCAGCTAAATTCTAAACTTACTATTCCTGCTATAATAGTTGAAATATAATAAAATGTATTTGTATATAGTTTTTATTCAGAATTAATTGGCCAGGAGTAGGCTCGATGTTTCATCCATCAGAATGTTTCAGCACAGTGAAATGAAAGACAAATGCTTTGCTCTCGTAATGTCAACTGGAAAAGAAAAAAATATTGAGGGCGAATTTTCAAATCCTTTCACAGACCAACCACTTTGCTCTAGTGATCCTTATAAAACAGGCAGGTACGGCAACCTTGAATCACCAATCATTACTTATATCTTTACATTGCAAGTCAGAGTAGATCAGACCTTGTATGAAGTTTGCCTTAGGTGTACTTTCAAAGTGAAAGGTAGTGATAGGTAAGGGAACTCTAACATCACTGACTATACATATAGCACTCTAGTGGACATGGTTTATAAACAGCATCCAACCATAGACACCATTAGTGAATGACTCCACCTATATCTCTGTGATTATAGACAATTGTTCAGAGGTGAACGAAGACAATCACCATTTGTAGTGAAGTCGATGCTCCCTCTCCAAGCCCCTCACACTTACTTTGCTACTATTCATTTGGCACCAACTCTGCACTGATTTCCTTTGCCCAAATGAAGATAATGCTATTTGTGAGGCTGCCTTATTCCCCTCCAACCTCAAAGCTCACAGGCTAGAATTGTCTGCTTTTAGGATCACTCTGTGGGATTTTGTAGAGAAGTGACACACATTGTCTTCTTACTGCTAAGATATTTCTGTTTCAGAAAAAATATTATGGAATAAAAGTATAAGCTGATAACATAAATGATGGAATTGTAATTATATTTCCTTAAGTCACACTACATTTTAACAGAGCTGACTAATAATTTTTTTTTTTTTTTAATTTTATTTTGTCGATATACATTGTGGCTGATTAATGCTCCCCATCACCAAAACCTCCCTCCCTTCTCCCTCCCCCCCTCCCCCCCACCCATGTCCTTTCTGTTTGTTTGTTGTATCAACTTCAAATAATTGTGGTTGTTATATCTTCTTCCTCCCCCCCCCGGTTTGTGTGTGTATGTGTGTGTGTGAATTTATATATTAATTTTTAGCTCCCTCCAATAAGTGAGAACATGTGGTATTTCTCTTTCTGTGCCTGACTTGTTTCACTTAATATAATTCTCTCAAGGTCCATCCATGTTGTTGCAAATGGCAGTATTTCATTCGTTTTTATAGCTGAGTAGTATTCCATTGTGTAGATGTACCACATTTTCCGTATCCACTCATCTGATGATGGGCATTTGGGCTGGTTCCAACTCTTGGCTATTGTAAAGAGTGCTGCGATAAACATTGGGGAACAGGTATACCTTCGACTTGATGATTTCCATTCCTCTGGGTATATTCCCAACAGTGGGATGGCTGGGTCGTATGGTAGATCTATCTGCAATTGTTTAAGGAACCTCCATACCATTTTCCATAGAGGCTGCACCATTTTGCAGTCCCACCAACAATGTATGAGAGTTCCTTTTTCTCCGCAGCCTCGCCAGCATTTATCATTCATAGTCTTTTGGATTTTAGCCAGCCTAACTGGGGTTAGATGGTATCTCAATGTGGTTTTGATTTGCATTTCCCGGATGCTGAGTGATGTTGAGCATTTTTTCATATGTCTGCTGGCCATTTGGATATCTTCCTTAGAGAAATGCCTACTTAGCTCTTTTGCCCATTTTTTAATTGGGTTGCTTGTTTTCTTCTTGTAAAGTTGTTTGAGTTCCTTATATATTCTGGATATTAATCCTTTGTCAGATGTATATTTTGCAAATATTTTCTCCCACTCTGTTGGTTGTCTTTTAACTCTTTTAATTGTTTCTTTTGCTGTGCAGAAGCTTTTTAGTTTGATATAATCCCATTTGTTTATTTTTCCTTTGGTTGCCCGTGCTTTTGGGGTCGTATTCATGAATTCTGTGCCCAGTCCTATTTCCTGAAGTGTTTCCCCTATGTTTTCTTTAAGAAGTTTTATTGTCTCAGGGTGTATATTTAAATCCTTAATCCATTTTGAGTTGATTTTAGTATACGGTGAGAGGTATGGATCTAGTTTCATTCTCCTGCATATCGATATCCAGTTATCCCAGCACCACTTGCTGAAGAGGCAGTCCCTTCCCCAGTGAATAGGCTTGGTGCCTTTGTCAAAGATCAGATGGCAGTAAGTGTGTGGGTTGATTTCTGGATTCTCTATTCTATTCCATTGGTCAGTGTGTCTGTTTTTATGCCAGTACCATACTGTTTTGGTTATTATAGCTTTGTAGTATAGCTTAAAGTCAGGTAGTGTTATGCCTCCAGCTTTATTTTTTTTGCTGAGCATTGCTTTGGCTATTCGTGGTCTTTTATTGTTCCATATAAATGTCTGAATAGTTTTTTCCATTTCTGAGAAAAATGTCTTTGGAATTTTGATGGGGATTGCATTGAATTTGTATATCACTTTGGGTAGTATGGACATTTTCACTATGTTGATTCTTCCAATCCAAGAGCATGGAATATCTTTCCATCTTCTTGTATCCTCTCTAATTTCTCTCAGCAGTGGTTTGTAGTTCTCATTATAGAGATTTTTCACCTCCTTGGTTAACTCAATTCCTAAGTATTTTATTTTTTTGGTGGCTATTGTAAATGGGCAGGCTTTCTTGATTTCTCCTTCTGCATGTTCACTATTGGAGAAAAGAAATGCTACTGATTTTTGTGTGTTGATTTTGTATCCTGCTACTGTGCTGAAATCATTTATCAATTCCAAGAGTTTTTTTGTAGAGGTTTTAGGCTGTTTGATATATAGGATCATGTCATCTGCAAACAGGGACAGTTTGACTTCATCTTTTCCAATCTGGATGCCCTTTATTTCCTTCTCTTCTCTGATTGCTCTGGCTAGTACTTCCAACACTATGTTGAATAGGAGTGGTGAGAGTGGGCATCCTTGTCTAGTTCCTGTTCTTAAAGGAAAAGATTTCAGCTTTTCCCCATTCAGGATGATATTGGCAGTGGGTTTGGCATATATGGCTTTAATTATGTTGAGATATTTTCCCTCTATACCTAACTTATAGAGGGTCTTTGTCATGAATGAGTGCTGAACTTTATCAAATGCTTTTTCAGCATCTATAGAGATGATCATATGGTCCTTGTGTTTGAGTTTATTAATATAGTGTATCACATTTATTGATTTGCGTATGTTGAACCAACCTTGCATCCCTGGGATGAATCCCACTTGATCGTGATGAATAATTTTTCGTATGTGTTGCTGTATTCTGTTTGCTAGTATTTTAGTGAGGATTTTTGCATCTATATTCATCAAGGATATCGGCCTGTAGTTTTCTTTTTTGGTTATATCTTTACCTGGTTTTGGTATCAGGATGATGTTTGCTTCATAGAATGAGTTTGGGAGATTTGCGTCCGTTTCAATCTTTTGGAATAGTTTGTAAAGAATCGGTGTCAATTCCTCTTTGAATGTTTGGTAAAATTCTGCTGTGAATCCATCTGGTCCTGGGCTTTTCTTTGTTGGGAGCCTTCTGATAACAGCTTCAATCTCCTTTATTGTTATTGGTCTGTTCAAATTTTCTACGTCTTCACGGTTCAGTTTTGGGAGCTTGTGTGTGTCCAGAAATTTATCCATTTCCTCCAGATTTTCAAATTTGTTGGCGTATAGTTGTTTATAGTAGTCTCGAATGATTCCTTGTATTTCAGATGAATCAGTTGTAATATCGCCTTTTTCATTTCTAATTTTTGTTATTTGAGTCTTCTCTCTTCTTTTTTTTGTTAGCCATGCTAAGGGTTTGTCAATTTTATTTATCTTTTCAAAAAACCAACTTTTTGATTCGTTGATCTTTTGAATTGTTTTTTGGTTTTCAATTTCATTTAGTTCTGCTCTGATCTTAATGATTTCTCTCCGTCTGCTAACTTTAGGATTGGATTGTTCTTGTTTTTCTAGTTCTTTAAGGTGAAGTGTTAGGTTGTTCACTTGCCATCTTTCCATTCTTCTGAAGTGAGCATTTAATGCAATAAATTTTCCCCTCAATACTGCTTTTGCAGTATCCCACAGGTTTTGGTATGATGTATCATTGTTTTCATTAGTTTCAATAAACTTTTTGATTTCCTGCTTGATTTCTTCTTGGACCCATATGTCATTAAGTAGAATGCTGTTTAATTTCCATGTGTTTGTATAGTTTCCAGAGTTTCGCTTGTTATTAATTTCTAGTTTTAATCCATTGTGGTCTGAGAAGATACATGGGATAATTCCAATTTT
Organism: Cynocephalus volans; assembly: GCF_027409185.1. Classification (NCBI taxonomy): domain Eukaryota; kingdom Metazoa; phylum Chordata; class Mammalia; order Dermoptera; family Cynocephalidae; genus Cynocephalus; species Cynocephalus volans. The sequence goes on from NC_084466.1 coordinate 20,121,374, forward strand.
TTTGAATTTATTGAGACTTGATTTGTGACCTAATATGTGATCTATCTTGGAGAATGATCCATGTGCTGATGAGAAGAATGAATATTCTGAGGTTGTTGGGTGGAATGTTCTGTAGATATCTGCCAATTCCAATTGGTCTAGAGTCTTGTTTAGATCTTGTGTTTCTCTACTGATTCTTTGCCTAGATGATCTGTCTAATATTGACAGTGGAGTGTTCAGGTCCCCTGCTATTATGGTATTAGTGTCTATTTCCTTCTTTAGGTCTAATAGAGTTTGTTTTATAAATCTGGCTGCTCCAACATTGGGTGCGTACATATTTATGATTGTTATGTCTTCTTGATGGATCAGTCCTTTTATCATTAAGTAGTGTCCCTCATTGTCTCTTTTTATGCTTTTTAGTTTAAAGTCTATTTTGTCAGATATAAGAATAGCCACTCCAGCTCGTTTTTCTTTTCTGTTTGCATGGTAAATCTTTTTCCATCCTTTCACTCTTAGTCTGTGTGAATCTTTATGGGTGAGGTGGGTCTCTTGTAGGCAGCATATAGTTGGGTCCTGCTTTTTGATCCAGTCAGCCAGTCTGTGTCTTTTAATTGGGGAATTTAAGCCTTTAACATTAAGAGTTGTTATTGAAAGGTGTTGATTTATTCTTAGCATTTTATTGGTTGTTTGGTTGTCTTAGGTGTCTTTTGTTCCTTGCTTTCTGATTTACTGTTTGGTTTCTTTGTTTGTTGGTTCCTTAGGTTGTAGATAGTGTTTTTGTTAGCTTGTTTTCTCTTCATGAATGCCATTTTTATTGTACTAGCGGGTTTAGATTTTTCTTAGGTTTTTATGGCAGTGGTAGTTATTTTTCAGGAACCAAACCCAGTACTCCCTTGAGGATTTCTTGTAAGGGTGGTCTTGTGGTAGTGAACTCCCGCAGTTTTTGTTTGTCTGAGAAATATACTATTTGCCCCTCATTTCGGAAGGATAGCCTTGCAGGGTAGAGTATTCTTGGTTGGCAATCTTTGTCTTTTAGTATTTTGAAAATATCATCCCATTCCTTTCTAGCTTTTAGGGTTTGTGATGAAAAGTCTGATGTTAACCTGATTGGGGCTCCCTTATAGGTGATTTGACGCTTCTCTCTTGCAGCTTTTAAGATTCTCTCTTTGTCTCTGAGTTTTGCCAATTTGACTATGACATGTCTTGGAGAAGGCCTTTTTGGGTTGAATACGTTTGGAGATCGTTGAGCTTCCTGGATCTGAAGATCTGTGATTTTTCCTATACCTGGGAAGTTTTCTGCCACTATTTTGTTGAATATGTTTTCAATGGAATCTCCATTTTCCTCCCCTTCTGGAATACCCATGACTCGGATATTTGAGCGCTTGAGGTTGTCTGATATCTCTCTCAGATTTCCTTCCATGTTCTTGATTCTTTTTTCTTTCTTTTTGTCTGCTTGTGTTATTTCAAACAGCCCATCTTCAAGTTCAGAGGTTCTCTCTTCAACTTCGACAAGCCTGCTGGTTAAACTCTCCGTTGTGTTTTTTATTTCGCTGAATAACTTCTTCAGTTCAGCAAGTTCTGCTACATTTTTTTTCAGGACATTGATTTCCTTGTATATTTCCTCTTTCAGATCCTGTATACTTTTCCTCATTTCATCATGATGTCTAGCTGAGTTTTCTTGTATCTCATTCAGTTTCTTTAGAATTATCACTCGAAATTCCTTGTCAGTTATTTCAAGGGCTTCTTGTTCTATAGGATCTAGAGTATGAGATTTATTAACTTTTGGTGGTGTACTTTCTTGATTTTTTGTATTTCTGGTGTCTTTTTTTTGGTGTTTATTCATTGTGGCAGGGGGTTTCACAGTCCACCGGTTTAAGACTAATGACTAACTAGGATGTTGCTGTTGTTGCCAATTTGGTATGGCTCCCGCCGTGACTGCTCAGTTGGCCTCTAGTGTCTTGTGTGTGTGGTTGCCTCGGGTCTTGGGCTTCTCCGGGGATCCACCTTTCTGGTCAGCTTGTACTCTGCTGGGCTGGTGGATCACGTACCACAGGGTGTGTGATCTCTGTTGAGCTTTCACTTTTTTTTTTTTTTTTCTGTACAGGACTTCTCCCCGTTCCGTGTGCTCTGGCCCAGGCTGTTAGATCGTGCAGTGGCGACCCCACCGGGTGTGTGGTTTCTGTCGAGTCTCCGCCTCCCTGGCCGCACGTCTCCCCCCTCTGTGCACACTGTGCTGGGTTGGGGCGTGTCTTCTGCACCCCTCGTCTATCAGCTGGGCCTTCAAGACCCTGCTCAGCACCGCCTCGCCCAGGAAGTCTACCAGGTTTCTGCTAGGCACAGACAACCGGTCTCTCTGGGTGCCTTTGTAACACTGTGTAGATCTTTCTCGGGTCTTGTTCACCTTTGTATCCCCCCGGTATAAACCGAGTCTAGTGCCCGCCTGCAGCCTGCTCTCCGGCAGGTTCAAGCGGACCTGGGAACTCTCCTACCACACTATTCCCAACCAGAAATTCGTTAGGCTTTTTTCCAAACTGGTGGTCGCAGAGATGGTATCTGCCTCCCAGTAACAGGAAGTTTACCGGGGCCGGAGTCCAGGGTGTGGTGGAGTGACAGTCGGCCCGCCCGTACTTCCTAGCCCTCCCAAAACTGGTCGGGACGCCCCACACCCCCAGCCCTGCCAGAGAACCGTGGAGGGAGTGGGAGAGGAAGCCGGCCCGCAGGGTCCGGAAAGCCCCGCGCCAGGCCAAGCAAATGGGCTCAGTGATGGCCGAGCAGGGCGGAGCTGCCCGCACCTGGGAAAATGGAGGCAGCACCGGGGCAGTGAGTGGCCTGGTGGTGCAGTCGGGGAGCCGCGTGGGCAACCACCCCCCGAACAGAGCTGTGCCAGGGATCACTCACAGTGCTGTGCCAGGTCGGGCGCTCGCTCTGTCTCTGGTTTGTTGCCTTCCGTGTTCTCGGCGCTGCCGCCTCGGGCTGTTCAGTCGCGGCGCCGCTCGGGCGCTCCCAGGAGTCTTCTTTAATGCCGGCCTGAAACCTCGAATCTTGAATAGGGCAGCTGGCCGCCTTCAGTGCGGCCCCAGCCTCCGGGATCCTGGCTGCATCCACAGCAGCCCTGGCGCCGTGTTCCCTGTTTCAAGACTCACTTTTGCAGCTAAGAATCAGTTCTTTTCCTGCTCCACACTTCAAAGCTGTTGCCTGTAAATGAGGCAGTCTCTCCTGCCGGGGGCAAAGTGGCGTTGAGCCCCCACGACCGGCCAGCAGCAGCAGTCCTCCCTTAAGAGATGGCCAGAGGAAGGTCCACAAGTTTCCCGGCTGCCTGAGGCCCAGTGGCCACCTTTTCCACCTCAGCTACTCCGCGCCAGCCGCCGCAGCCGCCGCCATCTTGAAACTCGTCAAGCTGACTAATAATTTGACAAAATAATTTGATTTTTTTGAAAGCATGTTTTTGTCCAACATAGCAGGGGAAAAAAAAAAAGTAACTAAAAATTGTTAAGAACGAGTAAGTTTTGTGGTTGTGACATCTCATCCTGGGTCTCCAAGTGAATTTCAGAGTCTTGCAGTGGGAAGATGGGATTGAAGGCAAACTGGGCACAAATGCCATATTTTCATAATCATCCATTTCTTGTACAAATCACAGCCCCACTTCCTGTGGGACCTGGCCAAGCTACCAATTAGTTCTAGTTACTTATCAATCAGATAGCAACTGAAAGAACCTACAGTGGGAAAAAAAAAAAAAATACACACACACACACACACACACACATACATATGTAAACAGTACACATATATATGTGTGTGTATATATATGTGTGTGTGTGTATATATATATATATATATGTCTTCATATGGAAATCCTTGTATATTTAATTGAAAATATTTCTATCTCCACTATACAGAATCTCTTATTTTTTAACTTCCAAACTGGAGAAACTGCTGAACAAATGGTTTTAATTAACTAAATTGCACTGTAGAGGAGCTGATGAATACTTACCACTTGAAAATTTCAAATGCTCTCTAAGTATCTAATTTTGCTCTCTGGGGAACAGTATTTACATCTTTACAGTTGCATTCTTAGAGTTCCTATTGGTATTTTTTGCAGAGTAATACTTCAGAATATCATTTTTTCTCAACACCTTCTTTAATTGAAAAGAATATTTAAAGTTAAAATACAATTTATTATTTATAGTTAGGTCTTGAGTGGTTAATTGACATATCTTTCTAAAATGCTTAAAGGATAAGCTTTCCTGAAATGATTAAATAAAGGGGGATTCATGATGGTTAGTGGAATATTACTGATACAGTTTGGTGACTGAAAAACTGGCAATGATTGGTTTCAGTGTTTCCTTCATCAGTGTTCCTTTGCCATTTTAAGACTCATATTTTCAAAGAATGCAAGAAGAGTCAATATACCTGTGCACTAAACCAAAAGCAGGACGTAACCTGTGTAACCTTAGTCTTCCGATCTCACACTCTTGCAGGTATGCAAAATTAAATAATATCACCATGTTTCCTTTGTTTATAATGTTGTGCACAAAATTATATGACAATATGCACTATAGGCATTACAGAAGTATTGGAGACCCTTTTTCCTGTTGATTTTGAAAGGCTATTAAATATTATTCAAATGCTCAAATGATCTATCATTTAGCTTAAAAACAAGTAGTCAATTTAGGAGCATGTGCTTGAATATTTCTGTTTTATCAAGTGAATTTTAGTTCTCTAATACACCATAGTGATTTCTACATAAGATATTGGCTTAAACATCCTTTATATTAAAATAAAATAAAATAAACCCACCACTTTAATGTTTCCTCTGGGACAGGAAATAGCAGATAAAGAGGATGTAAAAACAGTGAGTTTCTTACATATTAAAATGAAGTTGTCCTTTTTATGGCCAACGAACTGAATTCTCTTGTCTACTACCTTGCAATTATGAAAATATTCTCTACATAATGTGATGTCTTATAATAGGCCTTATAATGTGCATATTCCATTAACTGATAACCATGGGTACAGTTTTCTTGTGCAAGCAATTTGCCAACTTTTTTGCTTTAAGTTAAACTTTAACTGATGTCTATATAATGGAGTCCAGTATGAATAACATCAACCAAAATATTTTGGGAAATAAATTTATTTAAACCTGTCTAAGAATATGCTCTTTTCACTGTGATCAATAGCTTTGTAATTAAAATGTAAAATGCAATAATCCTTGTAACCATTCCCCAGATTAGTGAGATAACCTAAATCCCCATTCATACTGTAGAGCAGATGTGAGACCAAGCTTTCCTAATGGGCAGTTATTCATTCAACAACACTGCAAGATAGAACAAATATAATCATTGTCAATGCAGAAAACCGAAACCAGAGAGTATAACTTAGTTTGCAAAATAAGAAGCAGCTAGTGTTTGGTAAACCCCAGATCTCATGCAGCAAACTATAAAACTTTGTTATAATGAGTAGGAAAAGACTTACAAAGTTTAGGGTATAACATTCAGATCAGGAAGAAATTGATATTTTGAATATTTTCTTACTAACCCTACATTAATTCACTCTGGTAACAGTATGTTTGGATTGAAATAACCAATTACTTTAATAAGAATGAATTTATATGGGCTACTACTTAAAGAAGATTGTCATATTCTGTAACAGAACATCAAAAGGAAATTTTCCTGTGATCTTGGAAAGCTTATAAAGCCTCAGAGGTGAAAACCTTAGGCAGGCTCACATTCTTCTTTTATTTTTATTTTTAATTGAAGCACAATTATACATATTTGCAGGGTGCAAATTTGACTATCAATAGTTGTGTACAATGTGTGATGGTCAAATCAGGACAGTTAGCTTGTTCATCATTACAGTACGTAATCATTCTTTGTCTCCATTAACCAATTCTGAAGAGCCTTAAGGAACTTCCAGACCAAACTTGCTAAGTTGGCAAAGCTGGCTCTGCTACCATCAGCAGACAACACTCCTCTGGTCTACATGAACAGAGCTATGAGGAAAAAGGAAATTGGAGACATTCTCAGGAGTGTAGTGTTCTTACTGAGAGATTACTTGGGGATGGAGAGGACTGCCTCTCTCCCAGAGGCCAGACTAAATAAATGAAGAGGATACACCAAGGGAATCACTTTTTGGGAAGGAGGCTGCCAAAGAATGGGATACCAATATCTCATTTACCCATTGGAAATCTGCTTATACAGTGCGCTTGCTAATATTTGCATGCTGCCAAGCTGAGCAGAGAGAATAAATTAGATTGAAATGGCAGCGTAAAAGGTGGTTTAGCTGCAAAACAGCCTGCTAAATAACAATTTGGTATGGGAAGGGTGAGTGACCTTTGGTTGGGTAAAGTAAACACTGTTGATGGTAACCAGGATTGACCCATCTTTCTGGCACCCAAAACCAAAGGGCAGCTAATTATGTGATGGCCTGCCAGAACAGGTAACCACTAGCTGACTTGAAGCAGCAAAACAAGAAAATGTAAGCCAGAGAGAATCTTTCCTGTGAGCCATGTGTGAACCATGAGAGAGGCGACATTTGATTAAGTACCATGCAGAGGGCATAGAGAGGCAATAATAGTGCTAATCACACTAACAGCTTTTGTCCTTTTTCTCTAATCCCTCTTTCTTGCCTCAGCAATGGAGCAACCAGGACCAGAGGACAGGAGTAAGAGGAATAAAAGAAAAAAGCATGACTCCTCCACGTTTCAGGTTCAGACTGGGTCCAGGCTAGCACTGGAGAGGGGAGAACACGAGCACTGACTTAGAACAGCATTGATTAACTTGACCAAAGCGAATTTGACTCAAAAACCAAAGGCTCTGCCTCATATAATATCAATGTATGGAGAAGGGAGTTTCAACAGAATGTGTTTGAAGTTAGTGACCGCAAAAATGAGTCATGTTTGAATCTCACCCAATTAATAAACTGGTTTCATAAATAATCTTCCGCCAGTTACTTAATATTGTTAGGCTTTAGTTACCACATTTTAAAAAATGAGATGCTAGTATCATGTTTGTATTCATTTATTTCTTAAACATCTATTAACCGCATGTCATTTGGCTGATACTGTTCTTCAGGCAGAGGCTAATATACATCGTCAGAGGCTGGCAGTCCTATGTATTATACTGCACTACACAAAGGTAGAGTCCTTAATCAAGTAAAAACCGTTAAAAAGTCAAAGCTAGTTAAGGAATACCCATCATTGTCTTCTTATGCACTACGTGCCAGAAACTGCATAACATGCTTGAGAAAAAATATCCCAGTGCTCAAGGTGCTTGCAATCTACAGGTGAGAATACACGCACAGATAATAACATTTTAATCATCATAAATGCAATGGTGGAGCTATAGTTTTCCTTTTATATGTCAAAAAAACTCTGAAAAAGAGGTCTCATTAAACCCAGTTTTATAGATGATAAAATTAGGTCACAGTGCTAAGAAAAGTTATGCCATTTTTTTGAATAAAAATCTCATTGGCTCCAAAGCCATTCTATTTTGATAACATCGTCAATCAAAACCTCAAAAATAAAACAGTGCATCACATATCTAATTTATAACTTCAAATTCAGTTGAAGCCTGGAAATAGCATGTGAAAAAATGTGTTTGTTTTGTTTATCAATAATGAGTCATTAAGGAAAGCCAAAGGTATTTAAAGAGTAATTCTAACTTTCTTTTAACAATGAAATAATAAACAGCCATAGTTTTGTAGTGGACATTCTTGTTTGTTTGGCTATCTAGAATCTTCTCTGTACAATCATCTCAACTTCATTTTTAATATATTATGTTTAGGTGGGTCTTAAGTCAATCCCTTAGTTCCACATTTATTACCAAATAGAGTCACAGTCTTCTGTTCCAGGGAGGACCAATCTAAAACCTCCCTGTGTCTAGCAGGAAAGTGGCATTTTCTTTTGGTTAGATTCCTAGATGTGAGGATGATTTCAGTCTAGGGCTCCAGTAGCTATCTGGTGGTCATATTTTCCGATTTAAAGAGATATGCCTGAGAATAAAGTTATTAGAGAGAAAAGAAAATATGGGGAAGAGAGAGAGAAACAGAGACAGAGTGAATGAATGTCTCTATGGCAGAGATTCAATCTCTAAATCATTAGAAATACAATTTAGAGCTCACATTCAGGATAGAAAGAAAAAATCATTTTAAACCTAATTTCACAGATAAATTTTATATTCATACAAATACATGTATAAGTATGTGTGTGTGTGCACTTATGTGTGTATATATATGATTTCAAATATTAAAATGAATCTAGAAAAGTAAAAAATTGACATTAAAATTACTTTTGAGTAGTAGTCAATGTTTTAAAATTTTGTCAAAATTTTTTAAATGCATAAAGACTCATAGAGGAAAAAAATAAAACAGTGGAATCTGCAAAACCTGGGTCTTGGTGGGCCACTTAGGAAATGTTTTCTCTGAGCTTCAAAAACCATTAATCAGAGGATATAGTACTTGTCATTCAGTTGGAATAAAACAATAGTATGCACTATGTGACTGTAGGAAATTCATATAAGAACATAAGATTTTTTCATAAATTAATGTACTTTTTCTTAGACTTACACGTTAGCACTTTGTGCAGGCCTGACAGAGTAGGTGCTCATAAATCCTTGCTTAATGAATTCTAAAGCTAGGGAAGCTGAACAATTAAAAAAGAAATTATTAATAATCTTTTCTAATTAGAATTTCCATGTAATATTACAGAGATAATTAATTTATTCCTTTGCTTCTATATTATTGGGTATTTCAACTATTTTGCCTCATATATACAATGAATCTAAGCCCACCACATCTAGCCAACAATTCTTCGAATACTGTGTTAATTCAAATGTAATTCAATAAACACTCATTGAACACTGTACTAATCTTGCCCCTGTCCTCAAGGGGCTCACAGTATAGCAAGGAACACAGATATGCAAATTGTAATTAAACCTCATAGTGAGAACTATAGCAGAGCAAGCATTTGCAAAACAGGAAAGCAGCACAGAGGAGTGATTCTATTTGGAGGCATTTAAAATGGCTTCATAGTAGAGTCAGGAACTAAGGTTTGAAGGGTAAAGAGAAATTCACCTTATAACTGTTTTATCTCGGTGAGGGAAGTTTCTGTACCTTGCTCAGATTTACCGGATATTTTATTGAGAAGCCCAATTTTGGATCATATCTCAAAACTGAAACTGAAGCCAATTTAAGTTCTCCTTTAGAATACAGTCCTCTACCTAAAAGTATAATTAGCCCAGATGAAAGAATTTATTGCACTTTGATGGAGCTTGTCAATCAGTTAGACCAGAAAATGAACCTACATGTAGACAGCAGGTATGCTTGTGGAGCAATACTTGATTTGGGGATACTTCAGAAACAAAGTGATTCTCTCACTTCTACTGGAAACCCCATCAAAAAAGGGACAACAAGTTAAGGAACATTTGGATGCACTGCTGCCTCCTATAGAGGTGGGACACCCTTACAAAAAGAGATGATACTTAAAGAATATGCTCTAATAGATCATTATGCCAAACAAGTAGTTTAACCAATATTATAATCCCAAATAACCCCTCAAATTATAAATCTTTGAAAGAATAAAAGAGGCCCCAAATAATAAAGTTTAGCCTCAGATTCTGAAAAGAAATAATGAAGAAAAAATAAGGCTGTGTCCTTCACTCAGATAACCTTTGGTACTCAATAGACAGGGACTTATCGGAACCAGCTGATTTCAAATCAGAACTATCTAAATTTCTCAATGAAACACATACAATAATACACACACAAAGTGTCACAATACACACAAAAAGTGGTTACTATCTTAAATCTACATTGATGGAGACACTTTAAAAGGATACATGATGTGATTTTCCAGGCATGTGTCATCTGTCAACATAACCCTGGGAAAGTCTGTAAAGGAGAGACATGGCAACGGGTAACCCTTTTCATGTATCACCTTGGCTAGGTTACATTTTTCAATTAGTTAATCAAATGGTAATACAGGAATTGCTATGGAGGTATTTTGTAGATGTGATTATTATAATCCGTTGACTATACTAGATAGTATGGATGGGTCTGACTCAATCTGTTGAACAGCCTGAAGTTCAGAGCCCAGGACTCCCTAAAAGGAAGAAATTCTCCCTATAGACAGCACCTGCAGCCTGTGCTTGAGAGTTCCAGCCTTCCCTTTCTGACCGCCTGCCCTACAAACTTCGGATTGCCTAGCCAGCACACACAATTAGGTAAGCCAATTTCTTGCGATAAATCTCTTAATATGCGTCTCATACAGGCTGAATGAATTTCTCTGGTTGAATCTTGACTGATACAGCCAGAAACCAAAGCCTCAAGGGCACTTTGAACACCTTCAGATGGATTTCATCCAGCTTCCATCATCCATGAGATTTGAACATATTTTAGTTATTATATGTCTATTTTTAGGATGACTTGAAGCATTTCTTTACTGAAAGGCTATAGCCTTCACAATCTCCAAAAAGCTGCTTAGTTATGTGTTTCCAATCTAGAGCATTCCAACATTTATATCAAGTGACCAAGACACACCCTTTATGGGAACCATTATAAAAGAACACTATAAGTTATTACCTCTTACTCAAAAACTACATTACCTATCACCCATAATCTTCTGGGAAGTTTGGGGGAAATGACATCCCTGCATTAAAATTAGCAAAACTTTCAGTTTTGTGGTGTCTTGGCCAAAGACACTCTCACTAAACCTTATGACCATTTGATTCACTTCCTTGGAGATGCACTGGCTATGTGCCTATGAACTGGTAAGTCAAAGACCCATGTTTGGGACTTTACCTCTGACACTAGACTTTGACTTGATAGAGGGAAACATAACAAAATATTGCAAGGACCTCATGTACTATACCCAGCTCGATCACCAGCTGGTTAAGACTGCCTTCCTACAGCATCATCCTAAACAGAGTCTTTACGATCTTCAACAAGGAGCTTTGTGTGTTTGAATAAACATTAAAGAAAAACTGCTCTTCAATCTCATTGGAATGGATTATCTTATTAAGTACTGCTGCTAACAAAAACAGCTATGAAACTTCAAGGAGTTAATCATTTGAGCTCACATTACACAAGTAAATATGTAATTCAGAGCTTTACATAACTGGAAGGCTACACCAATAGGGGACTGCAAATTGAAGATTTTCATAGATTCTTTAAAATCAGTCCAGTTTTGGAAGGTGACAGTGGACTCAAAATCTCCAGAACAAGTCAATACCCTTGGATAGTGGATGTTTTTTACCTGAAACATTGAACTGATACCCCTGCCTTATTAGTGTTTAATTTTTTTTCATCTTCTTCTTTATAATATATATATTTTTTTATTTTCTACAGACCCCCTGTTTTTATCACGTATAAAGACCTCTTTTTTTCCCTTTATTTCCTCTTTATAATATTGTTAGATCAAAGATATTAATTAGAACACTATTCTTAGATTATCATAAATAGTAGTAACCACCTTCAATCTTTATGATGCTGGCTGTGACATTCATCACTAGACCCCCATGGTAAAAACCTCTGGGAAATTTCTGTTTAATCAAACCATATTATACAGAATTACAGCTGATGGTGTGTCAACTTGCACATACATGCACAAATGATTTTTAAAAAATCAACTTGTGACTTGGCTACTGTCCTTCTATGCCCCCAAATAAACCAAGTATTACCATCCATTGATCAGACCCTAGTCAAATTATAAATTTGGATTTATCAATTTTGGGTCATGATTCAATTAGCTGACACCTGGAAGAGATTAACAGAGATCCAAATATACAATCCAGGTAATGTGAGGCCTCAGTTCCAACCTCATGTTGTGAACAACTCTTTTTATCCTGAATCTCCATGTGCTCTACTAGATACTGTTTCCTTTACAGCCAAGATGCTTGATCCTGTTTGCCTCAGACCAACACTGTCCATACTTTAGGAACAGTATTCCAAGGCTTGTGCTATAGTCTGAATGTTTTGTGCCTCCAAAATTCATATGTTGAAAGCTAATCTTCAATGTTTTGGTATTAAGAGGTGAGGCCTTTGGGAGGTGACTAGGTCATGAGGGTGGGGCCCTCATGGATGGGATTAGTGTCTTTAAAAAGGGGGATGAAGGGCTTTTCTTGCCCCTTCCTCCATGTGAGGACTCAGCAAGAAGGTGCCATCTATGAAGCAGAAGAGACTTCATTAGACACTAAATCTGCCAGTACATTGATCTTGGACTTCCCAGTTTCCAGAATGGTGAGCAATCAATTTCTGTCATTTACAGATTACCCAGTCTAAGGTATTTTGTTATAGCAGTCCAAACTAAGACAACTTGCCTGTACAAGAGATTTTCATTTCTATAAATCACCCAGGCTAGAAGCTTCAATTCAGACATGATCTCCAAAATGAGGCCAACTTTGACTATTTGGGCACACTACCTGGAGGAATTATTGATTCACAATCAGAGCATTGTTTCCAATAGCTATAATCATACAAACAGAAAAGTCTAAGAAATGTCTCACTAACCTGACAGAGTTATTAACAATACCCTCTCTGCCCTGGATGGAATACATGTCAGTCTCAACTTATCAGCTCATTGTGGTCTTGGCCTCTGTGCTACGGCTAAAACTTCCTGCTGTACTTAGACCAGTGGAACAGGTAAAGTAGAACTGGCATTACATTAACCTATGCAGAAAGCTATGAGTGTCTCTAAGGTTGATCCTCAGGGTCTGTGATACCTGTTTTCTTGGTCTGAACTGGGCAACTGATGAAACTGGTTTTGAAGCATCTAAGAGTTATAATCCATTGTTATTGCTTTTATCATAGTGGTGATGATGCTGGTACACTGCATTCTACCTACAGTATTAAATGACATTATGCAGTTGCTCTCTCATCAGGTAATTGCCATGATGATCCAACAACAAAAAGACCAAGAAGATTCGGTGATACAATTGACTATGGAGACAACTGAACAATTCCTTAGCAGTGAAGATCTGGATTTCTAATCCTCCCTGAATTTCTCAACCTCTTCCAAATAAGAGGACGACCAAAGAGGGAACTGAGAGACTGAGTACATGAATGGGCAATACATGACATAAGAACTTTGACCCACAACCTCTGCAGCAAGCCACCTGGAATAACAATAAAGTGGTCAATCACTGCCAGCTTTCCTATTTTTTCCCCACTTCCAACTCAGGACCAACCAAAGGAAATCAAATATGCTCCCCAAACCAATAATGTGCCCTGCTGCACGTTAGCCCACCTCCAGCTTCTCCATGCCAATGATTTCCAAACACAGCATACCTGAAACTTTCCCCTTTTTCACAACAAAACTTTCCCACTCCTCTGGCTGCCTTTGAGTCCCTGATTGTGACTGATTCTCTTGCTGTGAATGAATAGCCTATTTATATTTTGGTGGTCCTCATTTGTTTACACATTAGTAATGTCTTCATTTAATCATGAAGAACATTTGATAGTTATGTAAATAATTTTGACAGTGCTCACTATTAAATTAGACTATAATACCAAGGTCTCAAAATGCTTGTTTTTTCCTCCTGAAACAATATGCCTTCCCTTGATAGCTATGAACCTTAATTTATAAAACATCTTCAAACTGCTTAGAATGACTTCTCAGTTTAAACTGCAATCCCCACTGAAAAATTCTCTAGCAAATTTTACATTTTCCCTTTAGGACTCAATGCTATGACCCATATTTCCCAGAGAATGTTGTTAGGCATGTCTGGCTTACTTGAACCATATTTGTAGGTAACTTAACACATCACCTTTCTCAATCATTTCTCTCATCTCCTCTTACTCAATCCTCACACAATCACATTTCAGTGTTGAGAAAATATTTTATGCATCTTTTATGTTGCTGTCATTTGATTCTGGTTAGTATCCTATTTAAAAATGCAAATTCCTAAACAAAGAAAAATTTATTTAGTTTCCACTATAGTTGCTTGATATCATGTTGATAGTTTGAAATCAGTTGCTGAAAATATTTAGCACACAGAAATCAGCAAATACTACAAATCAGAGCCTCCCACTCCTATCTCCAGATACATTATATGCACACCAAGGGTAAGAGAACTCATTTTGCTAATTTCATTCAGTTTAAGGTGTGGTTTATTCAGTTAATAAGGAATCCAAACTCACAGAATAAAGAAGTATTCAACTTCTGCAACTTTCTGCTGGTTTACAGCACTGTGATTTTAACCAAGGTTTGAATCTATATCATGGTTTTTTCTTGTTAAGGAAAAAATTTACCAAGGTTGATTGTACAGTTATGGAGAGAGTTAATAAAATAAACAAAATTAACATTGAAGCTCAGGATTTTGATTTATTTGAAGGAAATTGAAACTCAAGGTCAAAGCAGTATGCTACAGTATTAACAGAATTATTGAATAATTCCAAGAAAATATGAGTAGCATTTTAGTATCTACATCTAGCAATATTATACCAATCATATTATTATGAATTATTTATAAGTTTTGTGAAACTAACCATTCTATTTCCTTTACTGTTAATCAGATGAAGGGACATTATTATGACCTTGGTTAGTTGTGGAATCTGTCCCTTTCAGAAAGAGTAAAACGAAACGAGCTGTAGCTGATTACTATTTTTTTATATACTGAAAATTTCATTAGAATGGACTTTGTGATGTATAGAATTTCACCTTCATAACCTTCATGCTGTGCTTTAAAAGAATCTTTTTCATGAGATGTGTTCAACAGCAGAATACTATCAGGGATATCAATGCCTCTAAGGTAGACAGAAAGAAATTTATAATTAGAGAACATGAATAAAGCATCTACCAGAAAACAGAATACAAAGACCAAGCTTCCTAAGAAGACTGGATGCAAAGACCCAAGACTTTACCCTGGGCTTCTCACATGAGGACTTACAAACATTGTAGGAGTTAAGTGCAGAGAAAGCTGTTAGCTGTTGGCAAGTTTACTGATTTTAGGAATTCAGTGTCCGATGTCTACCATTTCTTTCTACAGAGAGGCCATGATATATACAGAGAGAGAGATGATATATATATATATATATATATAGAGAGAGAGAGAGAGAGAGACAGAGAGAGAGAGAGAGAGACAGAGAGAGAGAGAGAGAGAGAGCGCTTATGGAAGGGCACTGATATCAATCACATGGGAATCTGTGACAGAATATTGAAAGCAATGCACATTAGTATCACAAAGTATACCATGCATTTATCTATTTTTACTTAAAACATTTTAATATGTTATTTTTCACTCTAAATACATATGTGCTTTTCCTTAACACAATAAAACTAGAATGTTTTCCAGGTATTCATGTGTTAACCTAACCAATTGTGCTACCATGTACACCTTGCAAAGCATGGAGAAAGTTATATTAAGGGATTACTTACACCAAATATATTGGCTTTGTAAATGGAAACAAAAAAAATGTATTTAACAGCTGCTCTGGATTTAAAGCTAACGTTTCTTTACTAGTTACATTGTAAAATAAACTATAAATATCCTGCTTCCAAATAATTCCAAACAGTTATAATTAATATCAGAGAGAATTTACAAACTTTCATAAAAGGAACAGATAATGTGTCCTAGTGATGGAGTTATTCCCTTGTTCTGTAACGTACTGCAGGCACAAAATTCATAACTGAAAATGTCCACTGAGTTCACTTAGTTCAGATAGCTTTTCTTAATAATAACTGAGGAAATCTTTAAACCTGAGATTTAATAATGACAAAATGATCCCTTGAAATGGCAGTATTCAAACAATATTTTTTCTTGTTAGTTTCTCTGTCTATCAGTACAATTGTCCTCACTACGAAAAGATTACCTACTATTAGAAGAGAAAAATAACAAGGTCAAGGACTATGTCACTTAATGGGCACATGACACTTAGTGGATTAATTCTCCTCACTTCAAATACTTTCAGTAAGTGGTAACAAGAGCCCGCAAGTAAAAAATTAATTTTCTGATTTATATCATGCTTTAAATATGTCACAATGAACAATAATTTCACAGGAAAGAATTCTATTTAATTGAGGTGGGTCACTGATATCACAGAAAGATAGTAAAAGTGCTTGGATAGAATTGTTTTGAGTATAAAGGTTGTTTATATACTTTTTTCTTTAATATCTTGAAATAACCTTTTAGGTTTTCACATTTTTTAAATCATAGAACATTTTATTGCAAAAAAAAAAAACCTTTTAGCTAGAAATTTGTAATATAGTGTCTCAAAAAATTGAAGGTTCACCTTATTAGTTTTCTATTGCCACTCTAACATATCACCACAAATTTATCATCTTAAAACAAAACTCATTTATCATCTCAAAGATTCAGTGGATCAGAAATCCAGAGGGCTCAGCTAGATATTCTGCTTAGAGTGTCTCAAGGCTGAAATCAAGGACTGCATTCCTTTTTGGAATCCTTAGGGGAGAATCCATTTCTTGCTCACTCAGGTTACTTGTAAAATTAAGTCCTTGTGAATGTAGAAATGAAGTAACCATTTCTTAGCTGGCTGTCACCTGAGGGACATTCTCAATTTCTAGAGGTCACAGCTGTCCCTTGGTTTCTTGGTCCACAGTCCCTCCTTCATCGTCAAAGCCACCAATGAGGTTGAATCCCTCTTATGTTTTTAGATTCTCCAGCCTCTTCCTCTATTGTATCTTTCTGATACTTGTATTTCTGATACTCTGAAAGCATACTACTGCTTTCTTCTTCCACTTTTACAATGCCATGTAGGTACCCTGGGTCCACCAGATAACCCAGGATAATCATTTTAAGACAACCAAATTACAACTGTCAAACCCCTTTGCAATGTAATGTAGCATACACAGGAATAACACCGGAGGATGAAGATCATGGGAGCCCAAATCCTGCCTACCCCATTCTCAGTTCACAATTAGTGAAGGAAAAACAAAAGGCAAGGAAATAAAATGCTAACAGTTTGGGCAATGAAAATCAGGAATATTTTTGCCAAACAATTAGTTGTGAAATATAAGTTTTGGTGTATAAAAAACAATATGATTTTCCCAATAAAATATTAGAAACGAATCATATAAAGTACATGTTGTGAAAAATTAAAGTACTTTGGGGGAAATACTGGTGATACATTCAATGCACTATTTACAGCATTTACCTTCTAGAAGAGTAAAACATAAAACATTTTATTGGTAAATGGACAATTAACAAGGTTTTTCAATTACATTTAAAAGTGAGTCTGAGTTAATTTTCTATCTTTTATTTTCCAATTAACAGACTGGTAGGTAGAGATGACTGACATGCTAGTTTTCTTTTGGGTTTTTTTTTTTTTTTTTTGTATCCTCAAATTATAAAGAAACCACCAATGTCTAAATTTTAGAGAGAATTAAGTAGATGGAGTTTCCAGCCCCTGTTAAGGAATCATCAATTTTGCTGGCATAATAGGTTTGCTTATTCCAACTGACGGTAACTCCAAGATAATAGTTGCCTGTGAAGTTTACAATTCGGAAGCTGCTAATCTATTGACCACACTATGAAAAATAAATTAAGCAGTTTCTGTTGAAGCTTAGTAGGTGAACAATGCAATTCTCCTGCTAAAATGCATGCACCTGAGAACCAAATATTATTATAATGGATTAGAAGACAATACAGTTTGAATGACATCCCCTAAATGAATGTCCATGAAGTATTGGCCTTAACAGCTATTCCTACCTATTTCATCAAGTTATTTAATACTCAGCTTGTATATAAATTTCTGTTTGTTTTTATCAAATTAATTTTCTAATGCACAGCTAAATTCTCCATATTCAGACCCAATGTTTATAATTATATAAATATATTCAAGTTTTAAACAGTGATACATGGCAGAAAAAATTCTAAGAAAATCATCAGCCTTAAAATTGAAATACAACTTGATCCTGGATCAGTGGAGGAGGAGTTATCTGGGGAGATTACTTATTAAATTTTTCAAAAAATGAACCTACCTGTAAACATAGATAGGACAATGCACATATGAGCACCACACTACACAAGTTTTTTGAACATTTGTCGATTTTCTTTAATAAAATTGTAGGGTTAACATTTGAAAGTATACCATAAATCTTTTTTTGGCCTTTCATAGAGTACTTATTTTGGTATCTTGTGAAATTACACTATAAAAATCAATTCTAATTACCATGTATAATATAACACAGGCAAAGATAAGGAAATGATATGGTAACAGTAAGTGATTACGTATTAAGCCGCAAGGATTTTTTATGATGGGAAGGTCTGAGATTTGGTGTTATCACTGCTGTTAATTCATTTTTATTGAGGTTCATTGAGCAAATAGCTCAAGACTCATAAAGTAGTTTTCCTGGAATAGTTGGTAGAACTCATCTCCACAGTTTCATTCATTCAGTCTTTGTTTACTGAATGCACACTCTGTTCAAAATACTATTTTGGGTACCAAAGGGAATACAGGCACAATTAAAGCATTAAAAACAGCTCTAAAGGTGCAGTGAGGATATGGTAGTGATCAAATTCATGCCTCATGTTGAACTGTATTATCTTCTTTACTAATTTTAATCTTTGGGAGAGCAGAGATTGTTTCTTGTTTGTCATTACATCACCCCAGATTTAGCCAAGCACCTTGCAAATAATGTGTTCAGCAAATATTATCTTGATGAATTTGTTTTGTAAATGAATAAATCCACATTTTACCTTGATGAATATCAACCAGCACGACACTGTGCAGATGGGGAGAAGACGATGCAACAGGTTCATGCTTGATTGCAATACTTACAGAGTTTTTCTTTTCATACATAGAAAATGATAACAGAAAGCCAGTATCTAATTACTTTTCCCCCTAGAAAACCAAAGGGAGCTTTTAATTCAAAACTGTATATGCCTAGCTTTAGTTAGTAGGATTCTAGCCTTTAAAAGGGACTTAAAATTAATACTAAGTCTTTTACAGTAGTTTGAATTATAATTCACACTCAAGTTATTTGATTTCTAGCATGTTTCATTATATTCAGGATTTCTGGGCTTTTTGGCAGCTAGCCAGGATGGTGATCCAAAAACATCCTAGACCTTCGTGTTATCAATACTCTGCTCTGACCAACTGAGGTAACCAGT
The DNA here is from genome assembly GCF_027409185.1 of Cynocephalus volans. Lineage (NCBI taxonomy): Eukaryota > Metazoa > Chordata > Mammalia > Dermoptera > Cynocephalidae > Cynocephalus > Cynocephalus volans. The sequence goes on from NC_084466.1 coordinate 20,140,417, forward strand.
CAGCCCCAGGATTCTTATTTAATCTTTAGAATTGTGCTTCTGATTTAATGCGTAACTGATTTATCAATTCCTGAAGAAAGGAGGTTGTGGAACTCCATTCATAAGAACTGCCCTCATATCCAGTAGAAGAAAAACCCAGCACTTGGCTATTTTTCATAATCCATTTCAAGTCACTAAGACCCTAGAGGAATTGTGTTTTTCACCAAAGTGCCTTGCAAATTAGGGAGAAAATGGGAAAACATGTTTTTAAATATCTTACTTTCTCATATCAAATCATTTTGCTTGCCCAGTTAGATAAAGATGAAAATCTAGACTTTGGAGATCTTTGGTAAAATAATTTTCAAAAGAAAAAAAATGACATTACTACTAAATTTGTTACATGTTGAGTACAACATATCTCTTATCAACGTCAGACTTACATCACTAATAATATGAGAAAGATAAAGTGACAAGAGTTTAGACAAAGGGTTAAATAACAATATGCTTTAGATGTTGAAGATATTAAGAATATCTGTTAGAATGAAAACTCTTCATAGAAGAGTTTTGTAGCAACATGATTTTCTATGTTAATGATCCAATGACCTTCTAGAACATCACTGTTAATGAATGCATCATGTTGATTAATATTAAATATGGTTTGTATGTGATGTTAACACAATTATTCACAAAATAAGATGGAATACTGGACAGACAAATTCCTGTGGCTGTGAAAATGCTCCTCTACATTGTTTCAGAAGGAGATCCTGATATAACCAATTCTCTGCTTGAGGGCTTTTTGATTAATACAGTTTTTATTTTTTCCATTTTGTATTTAGTTGTTTCTTTGTATGCTTAACCTGTGCAGACTTTGACAGGTAGTAACAAATCAAATGGATTATTAATATAACTGTCCTGTCTGAAATGGGTGTAAAATGATAATTTAATATACAGAAATTCAAACTATGCTTTAAAGTGAAATAAATCTAGGCAACCAGAATCCTTAAAGTACACTCAGTAAACTGCAAATTAAATATTTTTGCAATATGTCAATCCCCAAATCTTCCATCTACTTTTCAAGTAACAAAATTGTGTTTATATCTATAACATGTGCACTAGTCTTGAAGTGTTAATGCCCATGTCTGAATAATAATGCTATCAGAGTTTCAATCAAAAAACGAAATTTGTGTTGATGTCTAGGTGACATTTTTTTTTTTTTGTAGTGCTGAATATACTAGGCATGTGAAAGAAAGTAATCCTCTGTCTTTTTCTCTGACAAATATTTAATGGAACAGCAGTAGCTGTAAATGCTGGTGGCCTTAACTTTGAATTGAAATGTCAGAAATAGCACTCAAAACTGAGTATGTCTATTAAGACACTACATTTTAAAAACGTAGTCCAAATCAGAGTTACCCTTACAAAAAGATGTTGTAAGATCTATCCGTGCACTCAAAATGTGAAGAATTTCAGAAAAAAAAAATCTCTTAATGATGGAATAGTGCTGTTATTGTAGCTTGCCACTAGTTATGTTTACCTATGTCAATAAAAGTTAAGCATGAAGCATCCATTCATACAAGGGACTTTGTCACTAAGCAAATCAAAAACAAATTAAGACAAATTTTAAATTGGAAAATTTCTCAGATCATACTGGGGAAAATAAAGGGGAGAACCAGGCAGGACCAGAATTGAAATACAGAGAATCTTGCTGCTACATATATTATTTTTAAAGAATAATTACAAAGCTTTATTTGTTGTCTTTTACAATATATATTTACACATTTTACTTATGTAATGCACTTTATCTTATTCATTTGAGAATACATTTTCTATGACAGTGTGAAAAAGTTTAAGGAAATCTCTTTAAACTATACACAAAAAGATTATAAAACTGGCAGAGTACTGACTGCTTATTCTCACCAACTTGACTAGGGTAAAACAAAGGGAAGCATTAAACTTACAGCACAACTTTTATAAGCCTATTTAGAATCAATGCTAAATCCTTTAGAGGCAGGATGGAAAAAATGAAAACACATTTTGAAGATCAATGTTGAGTTTCAAGAGTAGAAATGTATCCCAATCTCAAAATCCAAACTTGATTGACCTCTACAATTTGTTAAATTTAGGAAAGTATTAGTTTAAAACAAAGTTCATACCTTGTTATAGGCAGAAATAACTCAAGACCAGTTTTGTATTTCTAGCATTCCTTCAGAAAATATTGAGTACTTAACTTTATACTAAGTATGTATGGTGTTTTCCATTTGAGAGAAGAGATGAATGAGTATGTATTCTAATAAACCCTGTAGGGTACGTTTGCAGAATATTACCCACACCTTTATCTGAATTTCACAGTTTTCATAATTTCCAAAATACTGTGCAGATAGATTTTCAATTTTCAAATTTATAAGCTTAATAAAATACTTCTCAGCTCCTTTATTTCTCTTCTATATTTTCCCATTTCTGTCCTAGTCATAAGCATGTTTTCTTCTATTCTCTTCAACGTATGGAGAATAATTATAATCACTGTTTCAGCATCCTCATCTACTAGTTTCATCTTTTTCAGTTCTCTCTCTCTCTCTCTCCCTCTCTCTCACCCCCCCACCTCTCTCCCTCACTCCCTCACTCCTTCCTTCCCTCCCTCCCTCCTAAATATGGATGACATTTTTCTGTTTTGTGGCTTGCCTGTGGATTTATGATTGGGTGCCAGACATCGTTCATTGCTGGATTTGGATGGCTCTTAAAAGAGTGTTGACATTTGTTCTGTCATTCAATGAAGTTATTTGAAATCACATAGATGCTTTTAAGGTTTGCTGTTAAGTTTTATTAGGGCAGGTACAAAGCTCTAGCTTTAGTCTAGGGCTAATTCAAGCCTCTGATAACACAATAACCTTCTGGCAATTCTGTCTAGTAACACATGTATTACAAGGTTTCTACTTTAGCTGGTGAGAACAAGAACTATTCCTAGTCCTGTGTGAATTGTTCTATTACTTTCCAGTTTCCGCTTTCCCCATGGCCCACCACTTGGGGTAGTTACCTCTCATGCATGTGCAAATCAGTACTGACCCAAAGGCTTGAGGGGACTCCCTCTTAAGAAATCTCTCTCATTGTGTAACTCCCCCCTCTATAGTATTTTGCTGCACAAATTCTAGCTATCTTGGCCTCTGTGAACTCTGGTTTCTGCTTCAACTCAGTGAAGCTCTCAGGCTCTGTTGAGGTTGCCCCTTCTGTGCAAAGGCCTGAAAACTCCAGACAGTGAACTAGGCACTTGTAGGTCTCACCTTGTCTATTTCCCCTCCTCTGCCTTCTTCTCAGTGCATAGAAACTATTGTTATAATTATTCAATTGTCCAGTTGCTTAAAACAAGAGAGTATATCTGGTCCCTATTACTCCATCTTGGGCAGAAATGGAAGCACTCCTCAAATCTTAGTACAGAGTCTGCATTAAAGGAATATTGATCAAAGAAATAATGAAATACTCTTTTATTCCTAGCAAACACAGAGCTTTATTTTTTATTGAAACATCATCAATTACACATATTTGTGGGGTACAGAGTTGACCATCAGTATTTGTATACAGCATTTGATGATCAAATCATAATTATTGGCATATTCATCATTATAAAATGTAATTATTGAGCTTTATTTTTAAGCTGAAGTAAAATGTAGAATTGAGCAATGGATTTTTAAGCCTGAGGAAAATGTTTCCTGTGAGTTCTCAAGATCTAACAGACTTGCACTTGGACTCTCGGTGATGAGAGAAATCAAAGGACCATCAAAACTCATCCCTCTGTGGGGGTGAATTATGTACTAGAATTTTCAAAGGCAGAGGAAGAATTGCTAGTGATAGGGCTGAGAAAAGAATATGTAACCATCTTTTATAACTGAAACAGGTAACTGAAATTGTCTTGTTCAGTTTCCCTCTCAATAGAACTAAATCTCCTTGCCCTAGTTTGTCAAACATGTTTGACTCCCTCGATAGAGACGGAGAACAGCTAATAACAATCTCTTTGTGGTCACATCTTAACCAGACCAAAGGATATTTTAACCCTTAATCATAGGGTTCATTTCTAGTGTTTCCACAAATTTGTCTTGACTAATTTTCTTCAGTACAACAACAGCACTACTCTGTACCAGCTTTGTTATCTACAAATTCAATACAGTTTGGAAAGAAGCAATTCTTACAGTCGAGTAAAAAGGAGAGAACACCACAAATGCATACACAAACTTACAAATATATCTGTGACAATGTAAAGTCATAAAACCATAAAACTTCCACTGGGTAAGTGAGAGAATTCAGTAGTAGGAGATTGTTTAATTCTTTCACATTACCTTTCCCCAAGTTAAAGAGATCATAATAGTAATAATAATTCCCATTTTTATTATCCCAACATCATGGTTGAGGAATTATTTTCAAAATGTGCCTTAAGGTCTGTAGCAAAAAAAAAAAAAAAAAAAAAAAAATTGAATTGAATCCTGGGTGTCTTATATTTACATTACACAATTTATTCACATAAATCATCAACTTTTTCTTATCAAAGTTAGGAATGGAAACACCAAGCAGAACTCTGAGAAATATCACTTTTCTTGCTAGATAATCCACTTAAGGCTCTTTACGTATAGTTTTATAATCTATTGAAATTTTCTGGAGCCAGATCTTTGTCTTCAGTTTATTGATTAATGATCGACACTCTCTTTTTCTCCAAGCAGTTGTTCCACTTCTAAAAGGCAAGAAAGTCACCCTACAGTTTAGCTGCTCACATCTCCGGTGCTCTTCTGTGGCTGGTCATCTGAATCCATCCACCAAGACCCACAACCCACTCCCCATCAAACACTGATATACTAACAGGCAGACATTTGGGAACAGGAAGACCTGTTTTACACTCTCAGTTCATGCATTGTCATGGCATGCTAAATCTGGTCAACCATAAGGCTGACTCTCTGTCAAAATCTAGGTTCATAAACCTTTAGGAAATTTATAGACTTCAGAATTTAATTGTCCTGTTTTTATTTCCAGAATAGGAGACTGAGTCAGAGACAGGTTAAATGTTCGGGTTCAGGTAAGCTGGCAGTATAATTGCCCAGATAGGTCTCAACCTTACCTTTTCTGATCCCAAGGCCAACTGAAGCCCCTTCCCACCACTTTCAGCGGTTTCAGATTGTGGCATGTAGACTTTGTGTGACCGAGGGTTTTCTTTAGCATTCAGTATGTTACTTTTCTTTGAGTTAGCAAACATATTTTAAAATTAAAGATATTTCACCTTAAAGTTGAGATTTCCTGCCTCCCAAGAATAAATGGTGGGTTCGGCGACAATGCCTGCATTCCCACATGGCAGCCATCTGCTACAACTGACAGAACATGAGCTTTTCAGTCTCCACCAGTCCCTGTTGTCACACCAGTATGAAGGCTGAGTTTTGGATTGTCATTTGTTTTTTTACGCCAAGCTCCATCACCCACTTGTGTGACAGTTCAGCCCCACAGGTACTTACGTTTAAGACCTTTTTAACACACAACATTTACTTGCTATCTGCAGTGCAATGTTAATTATATACTGCATCAGAGTATAAATCAGTGCTCCATTGTCAGTCTTCCCCTTCTCTGTAAGTGGCATTTTCGAGCTTCCAGTTTCTTAGGCTGACTACCATAGAGTCCTCATGGACTTTCTCTTTCACTCATACCCATATCCAATCCATCAGCAAATTCTTTCAGTTCTCTCTTTAAAATATATTAAAAATCTGGCAACTTCCCACCACTTCCACTTGTGGGGGTTTGGTTTAAGACACTATTAACTTTAACCTGCAATATGTAAATAATTTCTTAGTTGGTCTTCCTGCTTCCACTTTTGCTTCCCTGGAACAAAACAATGTGACAACAATTGTTGTCAAAACCCACCAATAGCTCCCATCTTACTCTGAATAGCTAAACAATTACAAGGGTCAATAATGCCACTTGCTCTGCCTTCCCTCCCCATACTCATCACTGTACTAACCTTAATTCCACTTCTCTTTCTCAGCAACCCTGGACTCCGTGCTGCTTCGGTCATGTTATATACTAAGTATGTGTATTCTCAATAACGTTTGTGAAATAAATGATTAAATGAAGAAATGAGTTAATTAATACACCAGGACTACACTGGATGTTTCTGGCCAGGCAACACTTTGGAAAGAAGCGGGGAAGTTATCAATTGTCAGAGAAAAGAAAACGTCAGTGGGGAGAGAGCTGAATTTAAAATAGTGCTAAAGTATTGACAAATAGGAATGATCACGGGAAAAAGGGTCAAAGGAGTTGGTGTATTCAAGGCAGTGTTCATAAAGACACCCTGTGAACGAAGTCAAATAATGAGAGAAATGAGGGCTTGAAGAAAGCAATTTACAGTGAAAAGATGGTAGGGTCAATAAATAGAGATCCTGGAGGATTCAAGTAACTGTTTCAGTGAAGTTATTGGAGATACAAAAGAGGAGGTGGTAGTGACTGGGTGCTTAAAATTGAAATTTTGGGTGTGGGCTCTTATTGATAATGACAAGGTCTATTGATAATGTGCTCTTATTGATAATGACAAGGACACAGTGGTTGTCTGCAGATGACAAGGAATGGAGAAATCAATATGGTGAATTAATTTCTAAGTGGATACTGAAATAATCAAGAAGGGAAAAAAAAATTTAGAGGAAGACAGTCAGGTGCTAAAATTTTCAATAAATGAAGGGGACATATAGGGACGATGGTAATGACTGTAAAAACGAGGGGACCATGTAATATAAACTGATGACTTGTCTCAAAGGGGCTCAGTAAGCTCAGTAGGCAGCAAAGAGAAGCAAGGAAAGGCCCCCGTCTCCTGGCTGCTGGGGAAGAAGGAAAGGGCGATGGAACATGAGAGTCTGCAGGGCAGCAGCGTCCTCGGGCTTTGATGTTATGGACTGAGATGAAGTTTCCTTAGATATAAGGTTATGGCGCTCTTATGTATTTTTAGCTTCATAAAAACAAACTGAAATATTTTCCTCATTGAATACTGACTTTTGATTAACAAAATTAACACCATTTTTTCTTTTATAGATAGCGTTCTCCAACACCCTAATATCATTTCCAGGCTAGGACCTTTGCTCTGGTATCACCTATGCCTAGAAAGCTCTCCCCCGATTTCCACATGGTTGACTCGTTTTTATGACTCAGATCTCAGTTTAAATTCCACCTCATCAGATAATTCTCTGACCACTGAGAACACAGTAGCTTCCAATTCATTTGTTATCATACACTCTTTTAAATCTTAACAGTACATAGTTTTATATGTTTACTTGTTTATTTATTGTCTCACCCATTGGAAAGACTTACCAGCATCTGATGAACTAAGATATAAATTACGAATAATGTTAGTCAGAAATGGTTCAAAATGAATTCTTGTCCCATTACTACTATTGCTTAGTCAAACTTATTATCTAAGTTATCTTTCTGTTTAACCTGCTAGCAACTGATAAAGAAGAATATGGAGCAAAAAGAAAATTCTGGAAAAATGCATTTAACTATTTTAAGAAAGAAGTTATGTAAATCTTAGCTATATTACTATTGTTGTATCAATAGAAAGTAGCAAGAGTAGAGAACCCATGATTTAATATAAAATAGCATGATTTCGTAGTGGAAAAGAATATCAACAAAATTTATTGTCAGAATTACTTGTCAAATTATGGAACAAAACCTTTATAGGCTACAAGATCAGGGCATATGTAACTTCATAATCATATTGTGAATTGTGTTTTGACAAGGTCAAACAAAATAAATGTTAAGCAGGGGTAATAAGAATTACTAACAGAATGCATGAGGAAAAGAGGTAAAGACAAATTGGTTTATCAACGTTTTTTGAACATTAAGTGTATAATGAGCTCTAAAAATACCACTGTTACAAATAATATTTGTATATTTCACTTTAAAATGGCTAACCATTCTTAGTTATGCATGGTTTAAGTTATATAAATTTTTATTAATTTATTCATGTCTACAGAAATAAATTCCAAGTCATTTCAAAATGCATTAATATGCAATAGGTCTTGGAATAGAACAGAGAATCATTTAGTGCCAGGTGTTAGGTATATGAGACAATAAAGTCAGTGTTTAGTCATACCCCCAAAACTGCTAAGACTGCAATCATTATTTATTTTTGAATCTCAAAAGCCAAGAATTGGAATAATCCTAAACTTTTGTTTAGTCTGGTCATTTGTTTATGTATAGACTGCTATATATTTCATTATCTTCTTAGTAATTTTTAACGATGAATTTTGCACCACAAATCTACCTACCAAAACAAAATTTACAGCAAACTGAAAGATTCCTTTTCAGTCTCATCCCTCTGTTTTATGATGAGACAACCTGAAAACTTCTTAATTCCCAAGTTTCTCCTTTCATTATTTCTCTTTTTATTCAGTCTTATGCATATACATACATCTGTATGTAGACCTTAAAAAGTACATGTGTGCTCCTATTTGAGATGTTTCTAATTTTATAACAAAGATTTCATGCTGTATGCTATTTTAGAAATGTACCTTTTCACCTAATATTACATTACCAAGATAAATTTATATTGTTGTGTATCACTGTATTTCATTTCTTTAAAAAAAATTTTTAATTGGAATAGAATTGATTATACATGTTCGGGGGATACAAACTATCAATACTTGTGTACAATATGTGATGACCAAATCAGGATAATTAGCATATCCATCATTATAAAATGTAATCATTCTTTGTGCCCATTAACCAATTTCTCGCTAACCCCCGTCCCACTCCCTTTCCCACCTCTAGTAACTGCAGTTCTGTTCTCTTCTTCTGAAAGTTCAATGCATTATTGTGATTCTTGTTTCTTTTTATTTACTTGTTTACTTTTTTAGCTGCCGCTTATAAGTGAGGACATGCAGTATTTCTCTATCGGCCTGGCTTAGTTCACTTAACATAATTTCTTCTAAGTTCATCCATATGGCTGCGAATGAACAAATTTCATTCCTTTTTATGGCTGAGTAGTATTCCGTTGTGTATATGTATTTTCTTTATCCAGTCATCTGTTGATGGACATGTATATTGGTTCCATGTCTTGGCTATTGTGAATAGAGCATTTGTTTTCACTCTTCTATTCATCATCTACCTATCGGGAAACTCTTTCATCCTGGCTCCCACTGATAGACATTTTAATTGTTTCTAGACTTTTGCTATTGTGAACAGCACTCCTATTCAATACTCATTTCCAAATATAATAGCATACACGTGCAAGCACTGCTCTTGCATATATACCAAAGATTTCTGGGTTTTAGATTACCTAAATATTGTAATTTTGTTTAATGCTAAACTATATTCAAAAGTGGTTGCACAAGTGTGTACCCCCAACAGTAATATATCAAGACCCTATAGATGTACATCTCCTCCAACACTTTTATTTCAGACTGTATGTTACTGACAATTTTTTCACATCCTCAGTAATACTCATTATCTTTTGTCTTTTTGATCATTCTGGAAAGGGTGAGGTGATATTTCATTGAGACTCTAGTTTGCAATTCCCTAATGATTAGTGATATTGAGCATTCTTTTATATATCTGTTGGCCATTTGTATATCTCCTTTTGATAAATGTTTATTCAGGTGCCTTGCACATTTTTTTAAATTTATTTTTTATTAGAACATAGTTGGTTGTACATATCTGTGGGATACAACATTGAATATCAATATTGAGCTAGTGTAAAAACCTGTGTGCAATATGTGACGCTCAAATCAGGGTAATTAGTATACTGAACATTACATAATGTTATCCATTTTTGTGGCCCTTTACCAATTACTTCCTTACCTACTCCCCCCCCCCCCGTTTTCCCACCTCTGGTAACCTCAGTTCTGTTCTCTTCTTTCATAAGTTCAACATGTTATTTTGATTGTTGCTTCTTTCTGTCTTTCTTTTTTTCTAGATCCCACTTATAAGCGAGGATTTGAGGTATTTCTCTTTCTGTGCCTGGCTTATTTCACATAATGTAATTTTCTCTAAGTTTATCCATGTTGCTGTGAATGGCAGTATTTTGTTCCTTTTTATGGTAGAGAAATATTCCCTTGTGTAAATATTCCACATTTTCCTTATCCAGTCTTCTGTTGATGGACATTTAGGTTGTTTCCAACTTTTGCCAGTTGTAAATAGAAGTGCAATAAACATGGCAGGTATCTCTTCAGCATGATGATTTCCATTCCTTTAGGTATAGTATATAACTAGCAGTGGAATTGCTGGATTGTATGGCAGTTCTCTCCTCATGGTTTTTTATAATGGCTGCACCAATTTACAGTCCCACCAACAGTATAGGAAGGTTCACCTTTCCCCACATGCTTGCCAGCAATTGTTATTCTCTGCTTTTTTGATAATAGTTTGCACATGTTTTAATGAGAATTTTTGTTTTACTGCTATTGGGTTGTTTGAGTTCCTTATGGATTTTGAATATTATTCCCTCATTAGATGTATGGCTTTATTTTTTCCCATCCCATAGGTTGTCTCTTCACCCTGTTTCCTTTGCTGTGCAGAAACTTTTGAGTTTGATGTAATCCCATTTGTCTATGTTTACTTTTGTTGCCTGTACTTTGTGGTCAAATCCAAAAAATCATTGCCCAGACCCATGTCATGTAGTTTTTCTGCAATATCATGTCCTGTATTTTTCAGGTAGCTTTAAGTTCCTGGTCTTACATTTAAGCCCTCAATCCAGTTTTCTCAATATCATTTATTAAAAAGATCATCCTTTTCCCATTGCATATTCTTGGCAACTTTGTTGAAAATCAATTCATCACACGTTTGTGTTCATTTCTGGGCTCTCTGTTCTGTTCTATTGGACAAGGTGTCTTTTTTTATGCCAGTATCATACTGTTTTATATATCTTTGTAGTATAGTTTAAAATCAGGGAGTGTAATGCCCCAACTTTGTTCTTTTTACTCAGGATTGCCTTGGATATTCCTAATTTTTGTGATTTTACATAAACTTTAGAATTTTTCTATTTCTATGAAAAAATGACATGGAAATTCTGATGGAGATTGCATTGAATCTGTAGATTGCTTTGGATAGTATAGATATTTTAGCAATATTAAGCTCCCAGTTTATGAACAGGGGATACTTTTCAGTATATGTCTTTGTCAGTCTATTTCTTTCATCAATTTTTTTTTTTAACTTTTCACTGTTCAGGTCTTTTCCTTGGTTAAATTTATTCCAAAATATTTAAATTTTTGCAGCTATTGTAAATGGGATCATTTTCTTGATCTCATAGATGGTTTGTTCTTAATGTATAGACACACTAGTGATTTTTGTGTGTTGATTTTTTTATCCTACAACTTTGCTGTATTCATTTATTAGTTTTAACAGTTTTTTGGTAGAGTCTTCAAGGTTTTTCTGTATATAAGGTCATGTCATCAGCCAACAGTGACAATTTCACTTCTTCCTTTTTAATTTAGATGCCTTTTATTTTTTTCTCTTGACTAACTGCTCTGGCAAGAAATTCCAATACTATGTTGAACAGGAGTGGTGAGAGTGGACTCCCTTTTCTTGCTCCAAATCTTAGAGAAAAGGCTGTCAATACTTCACCATTAAGTATAATGCTAGCAATATGGTCTTTATTAGGTTGAGCTATCCCACAAAGTTTCATTATGTAAGTAATAAACTTATTCATGTAATTTTGGTGTGTGTGTACCATCATTAATCTTGACTTCTGAACCAAATTTTGGGTGCAGTCCTCCTACTTCTACAGGGTGGCCACTAAATAGTTATGGATGAGCATTAGGTTAGAGATTCCTAGTCACATGAAGTCCATAGTCAATATTTCACCCAACAGAACAGCTCATCATGTCAGAGCCTCACCCCTTAATCCTCTGGGAGAAGAAATTCATGACAAAACTCTTTTTAGATTTCAAAATCCCCTACCCCTGCGCTTTGGAGCAGGTGGAATGGAGAAGCAACTATTAGAAATTATTCCTCAAATATCATTATCCCGAAGCACAAGATTCTATCATTTGTCCCAAAGAAATGGAAGAGAGAAGAAAAAAAGCAAAATTGCAATAGTTCATTATCATTTCACAACCAGCCACGTCTAGTTGCATATACTTTGGGACAAGGATATTCCCTCCAAACACGTATTTCCAAAATAAAACAGACTGCCACAATAAGCATTATACAAAATTTTTTATATTTCCAGGTATTTTTCCTCTATAGTTTTTCCATTATTGATCTTGGGGAGGGAATAAGCTATTTAGCTAATTCAGCATTATATAGGAACCAGCTGCAGTTAAGGTTGTGATTTTTCTCCTTTAAAAAAAAAAAATCTTCATTGAATAACAAAGTCTTTGATATAAGTCTGGTATAAGATACAGACATTTTCCTAAAAGTGTCTGTGCAAACAATATTGTGACTAAAATTTAGAGGGTTTATAAACCCTTACCAATTCATCCATGATGGACAGTGACAACAAATCATGTGCTAAAGACTATCAATATATAAAGTGTTTTATAAACCCACAATGAATCCATAATTGCAATAGAAGTTAGATATTAATATATTCTTAAGAAAAGTAGGCCCCAGGAATAAGGTTCAGGTGAGAAATGTACATATTTATATGTCATATACTTAACTAACTATGGGTCGATAGTGTTATTTCTATACATAATGTGTTTTTCTAACAGTCGTACAGCGATCCTTTAAAATTTATTTTTATTATTTGCTATTTGCTCATTTTTACGAAAACACACATTTATCTTTCTCTTTTAGAAAGCACTTTATTGCCTTTTGAAAGTGAGATTGGTCTTGTCTTTGCTGTCAGCTTCAACTCTCTCAGTGTAAGAATGGACAATAATTAGAGAAAATACAAACAGATAATAAGACATGTCCAGCACACTTTTTGACAGGGAAAGGAATCAAATATATTAATTTTGTATAGAACAGGTTTTGACAGCATACAAAACCTTGTCACATTTCATTTATATAAACTAATTATGAAGATTATGTTGATTAATTCAAATTTTGGAATTGTGATTTTACCACCACTACCAATGCCTGACGGAAATGTGGTTAGTGTTAGGAGAAAACTATTGAAATTTTAATTTTATTAAAATCATGCTAAGATGGGCTCATTTTAAAAATAAAAGACATCTTTATATATCAAGACAATCATGTTATCTGGTTTCGATACACTTCTGATTTTTATTAAAATAGTCAGTTTGCCTAATTTGTCAAAAGCAGTAGAATTTGAGAACTCATGAAATGGAATAAGTAGATTTAAGAAAAGTAAAACAGTAATATACCACAAAGTGAATTCGGTACCATTTTAGAGGAAGGGAAAACAAAGGGAGTAGTTTAAGAATAAAAATATTAGCACAACTGCAAAATCAAACTGAAAGCACTGTATGCTTTTTCAAAATATAGGGCAATTGAACTTCACTTGGTCTTCCAAACTTTATCACTAATTAGCAATTTCCTGCTCTTCTGGGCTCCTGGGATGAAGACATAGACATATCGATCTAACTGATGGGGAGGTATCACTTTACAGTAAGTGTCTAAGTGGTGTTACAACACCTGGTACGATCTGATAGCCAGAACGGAGGACGCTGCCAGATCTATCTTGTTATTAAGAAAAAAGATAAAGGTTGGTCCCTTGATAAATGAAACAGAAAACAAATGTGTTGTAGGCTTCACATCTCACCACGGTACTATCTCATGTATTATCTATTTAAATCATTTTAAGTAAAATATTAAATATAAAAGTATTGTAGAAGTAGAGATAAATATGATTTATTAAATAATGTACTAACATATGAAAGTGAAGTGTATGGAAATATTTGTACATAAGTATGAATAAAGTAATACTAACAAGCTTACATAAATCCCCTTAAGATAAAGTTTGAATACCTGGCAAAGGCTGGAGTAATAAAAAATGGTGATATGCTTTTGAATTTAATAGAAATTAGAACATTATATTTAAATCAATGAAAAAAAGGTGTCTTTTAGAAGAGATTGAAATTAAAACATTTATATATATATATATATATATATATATATTTTTTTTTTTTTTTTTTTAAGCATCATTTGGCATTGTTTTAGCCCATTTGGGCTGCTATAGCAAAATACCTTACACTGGGCAATTTATAATTTCTCACAGTTCTGGAGGCTAGGAATTTCAAGATCAAGGCATCAGCAGATTCTGTGTCTGGTAAGAAGCTGTTCCTCACAGATAGTGCCTTCTACGTGTCCTCACATGGCAGAAGGGGTGAAAAAGCTCCCTCAGGGCTCTTACAAGGGTACTAATGCCATTCATGAGCCTGGAGCCCTCATGACCCAGTCATCTCCCAAAGACTCCACCCTCTTAATAACATCATATTGGGGATTAAATTTTAACATAAGAATTTTGGGGGGACACAAACATTCAGAAAATCATTGTGAACAATGTCCACCAAATAGTGGGTGCATCGGAACAAGTTAGGAGGTTATTGCAATATTCCAGGGGAGAAACAGTGCATTGATACACAATTTATGGAAATTGATGTTTGATTAGAAATAGAAAGAAACACCTATTAAAAGGATGTAGAAGAAAAATAGAAAACTAGAGCTTAAAGCAATGACAGAGTGACCCAAAGAAAGGAAATAAATGTGTCAAAGTTGAGCAAGAAGCTGCCAAAATAAGAGGTGTGTGACCTGATATAAGGTTCAAACAACTTGAAGTGATGAGAGGTTCCAGAAAGTGACACTGGGAGTGTATGGCTTTGATGGAGTGGAAGAAAAGATAATTGGAGACAATATTTTGGGAAATTGAGAAGTCAAGGTATTAAACTAGTCAGCAAATGTTAAGAATGAAAATTTTAGAATGCAAAATTTTAGCAAGACAAATTATAAACCACACTCATATATCTTGCAATAAGAAAACTACCTGTATTTCTTCTCGGAAACAATCCACCCCAATCTCCCTCGAATTTTATAAATATAATTTTATTATCCTTGCACTTCACATTCTTGTTAGCAAAGTTTTCCCCCTCCATAAATGCTACCCTCAAATTTTTTTTAAACATTTTATTGATTACAGTTTAAAAATTCTTAATTATTTCATTAACAATAAATAATTTCAATAGAAGGGAGTTTACTTTGGTGAAAACTTTATGTAGTTTATAATCAATAAAATTTTACTTTTCATACAAACTTAAATTTACTACATCAGGCACCTCAATTCTTAAATTCTTAGTTATGCAAACAAGATAGTTTTGAAGAAAAATCTATATATTTTTTTCTGTAAAACAAGTTTCTAAAAGATTTGGGGCATTACCTTAAATTTATCTATGTAAATAGTTTCTTTTAATCTTGTAATTTAATCCATATAATGTTTTCTTCTATTGTCTTAGTAAGAACAATCTTTAAGTCTTCATAAATCCCTTCTCAATAATTTAGAAGCTGAAACCAACATATGATTCGATAATTTGCCTTTAGAGATTAGTCCTAGTGTAAGCAGAACTAGAGCTTAAATTTATTTCCTCCATAAATACTTGTTAAGATAAAGTTTATGTGAAATCCCCAAGTAATGCTGGCGAGGGTGTGGAGAGAAGGGAACACTACTGCACTGTTGGTGGGACTGTAAATTAGTACAACCACTTTGGAAAACAATTTGGAGGTTTCTCAAACTACTACAGACAGATCTTCCATATGATCCAGCAATCCCTCTTCATACCTGCACTCCCATGTTCATCACAGCTCTGTTTACAATAGCCAAGATATGGAACCAACCTAAATGTCCATCAATGGATGATTGGATAAGGAAACTGTGGTATATATACACCATGGAATACTACTCTGCCATAGAAAAGAATGAAATGCTCCCATTTGCAACAACATGGATGAACCTGGAGAAATTTACGTTGAGTGAAATAAGCAAAGCACAGAGGGATAAATAGTGCATGTGCTCACTCATATGTGGGAGCTAAGAGAGAAAGGAAGGTAGGAAAGAAAGACCACAGTAGTGTGGTGGTCTTACAGTGGGAGGGAACATTCCGAGGGCTACAAATTAGAGTGGAGGAGGGAGGGGAAGGGAGGTTGGGGGATAACTGGGAGGGGACAAAGGATACAAAAGTAATTTCTGGTAATGGGTATGCCCTCACGTCATGGGCAGGAGGGGGGACAATCAGCTTTGTATCTCATGAATATTCATAATAAATAAATTTTAAAAATTAAAAAAAAAAATTTTTAAGCCCTTGAAAGTCTTTTTTATTGAGAAAAAATTCAAAGCAAATTAATGATGCATGTAATTTGGTATTTTTTAACTAAATATTTTATCAGGTGATCTCTTCTTTACTTTAGAAGTGAACATACATCTTTTTACCCAAACTTTCTTGAAACTAAAATAAAAATAAATTATTGTTTTCATTATTTTGCTAAAGATTTCTTAAAATACATCTGTTGCTAAAATATAATTTTTTTTAAAAAAACTAAGATGTAATAGAGGAAGCACTTGCAATTTTGAAATGCACATGCTAAAGAGAATTCTTGTGTTGCTTTAGAGTTTTATGACAGAATGAAATTCATTAGATATACTTTATATTTTACAATCCAGTGGTCTATATGATGACTTTAAATGCTATGTAGTAGGAAATATAAAGAGGAACTTTTTTAAAGAAGTACTTTTCCCCATTAAAGTCAAATAGGGATTTTTATACCTGTTGGGACTAAACTCCACAATAATGCTTTTGGTTGTCAATACAGTCACGTTAAGATATTTAATATCTTAACAGTTTCAAATTCAGCCCTTTCAAAAAAATTTAACATGGCATTGCTTAAAATATTAGGTAAATGTTTCACTGTGAAAATTGCAAAAAGTACTTTAAAAATCTAAGACTATTTTCATTTTATAACTATTCCAGTGTTATTTAAAAATTAGGTTTAGTCAGATTTTATAAACTGGGAACAGATATTCTAGGATTTGACTGCATTCACTTACTTAACATTCAATTTTGGCTTGAATTGTGATCATAGTCATTGAATAAAAAGCTTCTTCCCCCACTTCTGCCTGTTTTCCTCATTATATACCAATACTGCTTTCTTGAAAGTAAATAACAGAATTATCATTTGCACAGAATTTCATTATAAAATGTTTAGTAAATATTCCTTGATTGTAAACTTAATTAATAAGCCAGAATTCTATTTCTTAAACAACATTACATACTAAGGCAGTATTAATTTTTTTTTCTAATTTTTGTCAGTTTGTTTTTACCTTGAACATATTCTGGGTAAAATACTTAAAGACATATCTTCTCTTGTTACTAAAAGTAAACACTTAGCTAATGTACTCATCCTCGTATATTTTTGTTCCTAGGCACAAATATTCTGCCCACTTTTGATGTAATACAAAGGTGATAAAAAGGACTTTTGAAGTATGAGTGTGTGTGTGTGTGCACACATTTATCATAAATGCATTTAATTCACTGTGAAGGCATACTTATAAAAATAGTTAGCTACTTGATAATCATATATTATTGATTAAAGAATATGCATTTACTTTAAATAAAGTTGTTATAAATGTGATTCTAACTTGCTTTACCTACCCTTTAATAACTTCCTTCTGAGAATGTCCAGGTATTCAGAAACAATTGCATGGGTACATGGAAATTGATTATTTAAAATAGCACAACATTTGCAGTGGCTTTGGCAATTTTTTTGCTCAGATGTATAATCCTAAATTTTTATATGCATCCAATCAACATTTTTCTGTATGAATGAGATCAAAGATTTTTAGTCATATCTCAAAATGTGCATTGCTATCAAATTGGGTAGTTATAATACCATTTAGTTGATTCCTTAATGGAAAGTTGAAATAAACATGACAGAAGTCTAGTTAATGTTATAAAGGATGATTCTCTGAGTATATCTCCTTATTCTGATGAAATAAGATGAGCCCATCTTACTCAAACACTTTATGGCTCCTTAAAAACGTCATTGATTACTCAAATACGCAAGGAATTCTTACTTGAAATCTGTGAAGGAGATGTTTATAAGTGGAAAATTATTTTTCAAACTTAACACATTACAGCATTATAGCATAAAACATTTGCCCTGAAGGACTATCTTTATACATATACACACACACAGATCCTTTATAACATTAACTAGACTTTTGCCATGTTTATTTGAACTTTCCACTAAGGAATCAACTAAATATTATTATAACTACCCAATAGAAGTGTATCCAGAATATACATATATTCTTAAGTTATACACACACACACACACACACACACACACAATTGTATATAATACACATATTCTTAAATTATATATAATATATTATTGGTTCACTTCCAGGATCTGTCCTTTAAATAGAAATAACATTAAGTCAAGCAAGTACTTAAAACCTTTTTTTTAGTGCAGTTTTAGTTTCGCAGCAAAAAATGAGAGGGAGATACAGAGATTTTCCATACACCACCTGCCCCCACACATGCATGGCCTCCCCCTTTATCAACATTTCCGAGGAAGTGGTGCATTTGTTACATTGTTGAACCTACATTGACCTATCATAAATGCAAACGCCCGTAATTTGCATTAGGGTTCACTATTGTTATTGTAAATTCTATGTGTTTGGACAAATGTATAATAATGAATCTATCATTAGACTTTCATAGTTTGACTGGCCTAATCATCTGTGCTTCACCTGTCATTACTCTTTCCCCAACTCCTAGCAACCACTTTTTTTTTTTTTTTGGCTGTTGCCATAATTTTGCCTTTTCCAGAAGGCAGTATAGCTGAAATCATACAGTATTTAGCCTTTTGAAATTTTCTTTCCATTAGTAATAAGCACTTACTGTTCCTCTACGTCTTTTCAAGACCCAATAGCTCATTTCTTTCGAGTGCTAAATGATATTCCATTGTGAGGATGTACCATGGTTTGTTTATTCATTCACCTACTGAAGGGCAACTTGGTTGCTTCCACATTTTGTCAGTTTATGAATTTAGCTGATATAAACATCCATGTGCCAGTTTTCTTATCCATGTGCCAGTTTTCTCATCAATGTGCCAGTTTTCTCATGAACATGAAAGATTTTAACTCATTTGGTTATTGCGATTGCTGGAATATATAAGAATATGTTTAGTTTTGTAAGAAACTGTCAAACTGTCTTCCAAAGTGGCTGTACCATTTTGTATTCACGCCCGCAGTTATTGAGAGTTTCTGTTTCTCCACATTCTCAGCAACACTTGGTGTTGTCAGTGTTCTGGATTTTGGCCATTCTAATAGGTATACAGTGGTATCTCATTGTTTTAATTTGCATTTCCATGATAAAATAAGATATGTAGCATCTTTTCATATATTTATTTGTCATCTGTATATCTTCTGTGGTAAGATGTCTATTATCCCATTTTTAATCAGGTTGTATATTTTCTTATTGTTGAATTTTGTGTTCTTTCTGTATTTGGGATAACAGTCCTTTATCAGATATGTCTGTTGAAAATATCTCTACCAATTTATGACTTCTCATTCTTTTGATAATTTCTTTTGCAGAGCAAAAGTTTTAATTTTAATAAAGTCCTGCTTACTAATTACTGTTTTCATGAATTGTGCCTTTGTTTGTGTATCTAAAAAGCCATCATCATACCCAAGATCATCTAGGGTTCCCCCATGTTATCTTCAAGCAGTTTATAGTTTTGTGTTTTACATTTAGGACTATGACCCATTTTGAGTTGATTTTTGTGAAGGGTGTAAGGTCTGTGTTTAGTTTTTTTTGTTTGTTTGTTTGTTTTTGGCATGTGAATATGTAGTTGTTCCAGCACCATTTGTTGAAAAGACTAACTTTGCTCCATTGTGTTGCCTTTGCTCCTTTGTTAGAGATCAGTTGAATATATTTATCTGGGTGTATTTCTGGGCTTTTAATCTGTTCCACTCATATTTGTTTATTCTTTTGTAAGTACCACATTATCTTGATTACTGTGCTTGATAGTAAACCTTGAAGTCTGGTAATGTCAGTCTTCAACTTGGTTTTTCTTCTCCTTCAATATGGCTATTCTGGATTTTTTTTTTCTTTTTCTTTTTGCCCCTGGGTATAATCTTTAGAATCAGCCTGGCGATATCTATAAAATAACTTGCTGGGATTTTTATTAAGGATTGCATTGAATCTATAGATCAAGTTGGGAAGAAATGACATTTTGTCAATATTGTCTTCCTACATCTTCATTTATTTATTGACTTCTTTCATCAGAGTTTTGTTTTCTTCATATAGATCTTTACTTCTTTTGCTTGATTTACACCTAAGTATTTTATTTTTGTAGATGCTAATGTAAATTGTATTGTGTTTTTAATTTTAAACTTCACTAATTGCTGGTATATAGGAAGATGAATGACATTTGTACATTAACCTTGCATCCTGCAACATCGTTATAATTATTTATTAGATCTAGGAGTTTGTCAAATTTTTCAGAATTTTTGCATACACAAGTATGTTATCTGTGAACAAAGGCAGTTTTATTTCTTCCAGCCAAATCCAAATATGTATATATTTTATTTCCTTTTCTTATGTTATGGCATTAGCTAATACTTCCAGTATGATGTAGAAAAAACAGTTTTTTGTTTTTGGGTTTTTTTGTTTTTTCTGTTTTATTGGTTTTGATAGCTAGCATTTCTTTTTGGTTCTTTCTTAGGAAAATAAAATCTCCGTGCTTACACTGCCCCTCTGTGCTTGCATGCTGTCTACATCACCCATCACAGGCCTCAGCATATTAATTCCAGTTGTTTAAATTCCTGGTCTGATAATTCTAATATCCCTGCCATGTCTGGTCCTGATTCTTGCTGTTTCTTCCAATTTTATTTTTCCTTTTAGTAAGTCTTGTAATTTTATATTGATAGCTGGATATGATGTACCTGGTAAAAAGGAATTGCCATAAATAGGACTTCAGTAATAATATGCTTGTAATATGGTGTGTGTGTGTGTGTGTGTGTGTGTGTGCGTGTGCGTGTGCGTGTGCGTGTGCGTGTGCGTGTGCGTGTGCGTGTGTGTGTGTGTGTGTGTGTGTAGGGGGAACATTCCATAGTCCTATGGTTAGGTCTCAGAATTTTAGTGAACCTGTGTCTCTGGACTGTGAACTTCCCAAGTGCTGCTCAGCACCCCTCTCCCCCTTAGGTGGGACAGGATGGCTAGAATGGACTGAAGTTGCCTATTCTTCTCCCACAAGGAAGGCTAGGGTAGACTGGGGTTCTGTATTTCTCTTTTTCCATATGAAAGGCTAGAGGTGGGTAGAGTTGGGTTTTTCCCTTCCCCCAGGTAGGTTCGGCTATAACAAAACTCTAGCAGGATAGGCTCTGGTTAAAAAGTTTCTCTTGAGTAAACACCTTGTTAAAAACAGAATGCTCTTGAATATTTCCAAATGTTTCCTTTTCCCCTCCCCCTAACAGAAGGGTGAGGGGATTTTTCTCTGATATTTACTATGAGATCCTGACTGAGACCCTGGAGGTAAAACTCATAAAAGTATGGGGGTCCTCTTAGGGCTGGGTCCCCCTGGAGTGTTTTCAATCTCACACTTATCCACTCTGACAATTCATCAATTACAGTTCAGGTTTTCTGCCCCAGCACCGGTTCCTGTAGAGTGTTTCACTGGTGAGTGCCTGCCCTGGGAGGCCATGACTCTGTGGACTCACCAGTTTCTCTCTCCAGTCTTACGGGCAGCTATTTGCCCTGTTCCTTCACTCCCTTTTGTATCCAAAAAGAGTTGTTAACTTTTCAGCCATTCAGATTTTTAGGTGTTGTTAGGACACAGTGATGAATATGTGTTCCTTATAGGTGGAACCCCCAGAAAAAAAAAAAAAGAAATTTCAGCACTTTCTGTTTAATGAGAGTTTGGGAAAAATAAATCTACTTTACTGCCTTTTCATTTAGGCTGAGTCTACATAAGAGATCAGATTCAAATTAAGAGGGTGATTTTAATAGTATTTTCTTGAACAACAAATTTTCTATTTTTTCCTATTTTTTATTTACTTCCAAATTAAATTGAAATATTTGTAAATGGTTGAACACTATATGCAAACAATTATTTCTGTTACATATGTTAATAACTAACAGTAATCATTAACATGTATTAACTGCTTATTTTGTTCTATCGTTTCTCACAACATTTTTATTAAGTACTTGCTCCCATATTCTAGTTTTATAATTGAGAAAACTAAGAATTGAGGCAGTTCCTTAAGTGAATTGTCCCAGGCAATGCCAGTTTTAATTTATGAAGCTGGATGGGGCTTGATCCATATGACTTTAAAGCTCATGTGATTGACATTATTTTCTGTTAATCATCTTTGCTTCTTGCACTGTTAAAAGCCACTTATAAGAATAGAGAAAATAAAATCACAGAAGCTATTGAACTGATACTCTCAGTTTGTTTATTCTAGTCTCATTAAGTACTGTATTTCGAAAGGCTTAAGCAGCATTCAAATATATCCCGCCTCACCTGAAAAGTACAGTTGAATATTATGTATTCAATGAAAACATCTGAAAATGTATTGTTGAAAGATTTCAAAGTTATCATCACAAACGAAATCATTTGAGATTGTTGGGGCAGTGAAAGGGAGACTGGCGATTTCAGCAATGAAATTTATGGGAAATATTTTTTAAATGTTTAGTGCAATAAAAAGAGGAATTTGTATATATACCTTCAATTATGTAGTTTATATATCAAGTTTTTTTTATCGTTGGAAACTGTACTTCTCATTTTGCTTAGTAATCAAAATTTTATTCAGTGCTCCAATTTTTTTTAAAAATTTTTCTTATTGAAGTTATAACAATAAAGATCCCCTGCTGGATGCATCTTAGTAAGCATGTAAATACTCATCTCTTAATGAAGTTATAATGGTCTGGCTAAGATCTGAAGACAATGGTCTAAATAAGACTACTTTGATGGTGAGCAAAAGTTTCCTTGTGCTTATACAGAATATGGAATTAAATAAAATGTACGTTCAGCTCAGCTGAATGTATATTCATTCAGACAAAAAAACCCTGATATATATTATTAATAATTTTTGTGAATTATTTTACCTCAAGTTAAGTAAATATTCACATAAGAGGGAGACAGTTTGAAATCTTATCAGTTGTCAACACAGACAGCGTTCTTAGTGTGCTTATATTTAAACCAAAAACTTCAGTCACTGATATTTTGCTTTATAATTAATGTTATTGTGGATGAAAATATTAACAAAACTATTTTTTTCAATTTAATCTTCTCTTTAGTGAAACTTCAAATTTTACCATTCATCAACTTCTCATTATGTGACCAAAAATCCAGAGACAAAGAGAGGATCTGGATGAGAGGAAATAGCTTAAGCTTGCAGGCTTTATTCATTTTGAGAAGATATTAACTGGAAGTCTTCTGCAATAATTACACTTCAAAATATATTTATACTTTGTTTTCTGCCTCACTGAACTTAGGATGTACTCTTGTGCATTAAAAGATTGAGGAAAATAAAGGACTAGAGAAAGACCGGATTACTGAAGAAATTACTCAAGAATGAGCAGAGATAATACATAGGTAATTAGAGATTCACCATGTGACATGTCCCTTAGAGTGTTTTTAAAAATCTGTTTAGGCTGGTTAATTGCTTAAGGTGAATTTAAAAGCATGGGATCAGTAAAAATTAATTATAATTTAAGTGACCTTAACTATAATTTTTTTAAACTGCCTTTTTATTTAAAATCAATCAAGTTAAAAAAAAAAAAAAAAAGATGGGTTATTGTAGAAGTGGAAGGAGAGGAACTAGCAAGCCCATTGTGGGATCTTGGAATTTGCTAGTTGGTCATTGTCGGCCACAGCCTCACTATGCCTCCCACACCGGAGGTAGGTGCTATGTGTTCTGCAGCCATGGCCCAGGTTATCTTGTTCCTAGGAGACATGTCATCTCTAGCTTCAGCTTCCTGTCTGGGAAAATTGACAAGACTTGTCAAAAAGATAATTACTCTTACATAAAAGTAATATGTAAATATATTTTTAATAAAGTCAAACATTTTAAATGAGATTTAAATGAAAAATTCTCTTAACGGTTCCTGAATTCCTGATTGTACTCTCCTCAGGCCAGGAAAACAAATGCTAAGGATATTTTTTGTATATCTCTGGCAATTTTTACATAATGAACCTACACACATTATCTTCTTTGATTTACATACATAGGATTACAATACACATGGAAACTACCTGTTAGATGTATGGATAAATTAAGGAATTAGTAAATGAAGGACCAACCTGTAGGAAATTGTTATTTGCCAAGAGATGGTATTAGTATTATCTCAGTATAAACTGAGGTTCAAAGACTTGGAGGACCTGCACACAGATGCTATTATGGAACTACACTACTGGCAGCCTCCCTTAACAATGAAGAGAAGTAACTGGGGATTACTCTGAAGACGCCTGTGATTTCTCTTTCCAGAATTTGAGCCTTCTCAGTTTACCAACCCATTGCTAAACACATTCTCTTATCCCCAAATGGTGATTGATGCTATTCCTGGGCTGCTAAGTGTCTCATCAGCCTTCCAGAAACTCCATTAGTTCTCCATCTGACTAATTAGGAAAAGCTGGTTGAGGCATGGATATGTAACAAAAAGGAAAAGCTTTGTTTCCACAACATAAATCTCATAACATGTTCTCTTTCATAGAAGGGGAAGTGAAAAACATCAAAGCCTCTTCCAACTCAAGAACAATTACTTATGCAAAGCACAATTTGATTTGTCTAGTTGAAGGGAAGCACCATTACTGGGAGATCTCCTCCTTTGATTAGTGCTTACCAAGTCTGACGACTGTGGCTGCCTTACGTTGCCTTCCTGTGCACTGTTATAGACTGCTAGAGCCATGGTTTTCTTGTCCCTTTGCTGAGCCCAACATCCATTTAAATAGACTCCTTGACTTAAAGTGAATAAATAATACAGCTGGAAGAATGAGTCTTTCTTCTATACTATTTGAATTTAATTCCTAGGGTGGTGTCAGAAACTAATTCTAACAGGATGCTGAGATAACCAAGTGTTTGAAAGAATGCTAGAGGAAGGATGACAATAACTGATTGACTCCCTAGATTGCTCCACATCCTCAGCTTCCATTGGGTTCCTGCGCTCTCAGAAATTTAGTGTCACAAGCCCTAATATAATCTGAGGCATAAAATGTGAACCTGGCAAGGGGTAAATCAGGATCTGCCTGGTAGCTGTCCATATAAATTCAAAGAGGGAGAACAGAAAAGCAGAAAATAACACCACATCATTGATTCAGAGATCCTAAGTAGAGAATCTGGTATGTATTCCAAATAACGGTAACAACCATCACCACCACGACCATCGCCAGCAAAAAATGCAAAATATATAGGAAACCAAATCAGGATTAGAGAATTTGATATAGGTAGGAATGTGGAAACTAAAGTAACTTTTTGAAGAGTGGTTATATAAGAACAAGCCTTGTTGATTAGCACTTTTTTTTTCTTTCCATGAATGTGGAGAGAGATGAATTTGACCAGACATGGACAGCCTGGGATAAGTCTTCTCCTGACCATGGCTAGTTTAATGATCATCATATCTCTGACACATTGTTACTAGTGTCACTTGGACTGTGAACTCTGGTTCTTTTCAAATAAATAACTCTTAACTTTATAGCTTAGTTCTTTTAATGGGATCACTCTCATTCTTCTATGACCAAAGTCTTGATTAACACTTTACCTGATAATCCTTTTTTCTTGGGATTAAAGGTATAAATTATTTTACTTCTTCTCTTGGGAATAGGCAAACTGTCTAACCCCAGATCTACATCTCAGTCCCTTTCTTTGTATCTGTTATCCCTCTTTGGGGAATTCGCTCCCAGGTTGTAGATCTGCATTCTGCAGTCCTCCAGATATTTCTGTTGTCACTTTCTATCAGCTTACCCAAGAAAAGCACTACACCAACACTGCTAGACTTTCACCTCTTCCTTCCACAAATACAGAATGAAGATCCATTATGGTGTGCCAGGCATGTGAACATTCCCAGAAGCACAGAGGAAAAAAAGACATAATTCCTACATTCATAAAGCCTTTATTTTAATATAGAGGACTTGTTAACAACTACATGAATCACAATGCCATAGCACCATAAGAGGTATACACAAAGCTCCTTTGGCCCTGAAGCAACACTGTAACATTTCCACAGAGTACATTTCAAGGAGGGGTCAGGGCTGGCTAGGAAAAGCTTCACAGAGGCCTGTGTTGGGCTTTGGATTTGAGCTCAGACTTCACTCAGTAAAAATAAGATTGAAGCATCCTCCAGAGGTAAGAAACTGCATGGTAAGTGGCATGGAGAAACTGGAAGATTTGTTCAGCTGGGGAAGTGAGGAAATCTCCTAGTGAGCAAGAGAGGGTAGGAAATGATGCAAGAAATGTGGTCTTGGGACAAAATGAGGGGTCCTTGGGTGTCGTACTAACGAGTTTTAATTTTGATCTATAAGAAATTGAGAAACCACCTGCAACTTTTAAAATCAGAGATATCAGGATTATGTCAGTGGCTCATAGAGGTAACCCCCCATGGTAGAGTTAAAGATGACTGTGCATGCTAGCACCTTCCCAAGCTCTCATTATTGGGAGCTCAACAGATTACCCTCTCTGCTCTAGCAAGTGGACATTTTCCCTGAACTTGGCCTCCTAATCTACAACCAAGGTAGCCTTGATTTTCATAGGTTGAATATGGATTTTCAGGGCTGTCTTAACTTTCAAAATTAAGAAAGTTTCTCTTTCTAACAGAACAAGCTAATTTTCTGAACCAGACAACTATAATTTCCTCCACTGTGTAAAACTGTAACACAAGCATGTGTAATACACAGCGGGAGACAGAAGAATTGAAAGTGTTTTAGAGTGAAAAGTGCTTTAAAGAGATAAATTGAGCTTCTCTGAGAGTATAGCAGCAAGTCTGAATTAAGCAAGAAGACTGCAAATTAAACCTGGGCATTTGGTTCTTTGCTACCAGCTGGGAGCAAAGATAATGATTTGAAGAAGGCAAAGGCAAAACCCATAGTGAAACAGGTATTGGTTCCTGAAGTAGAATATCATTAACAGGATTTTGTAAAGAGACTATTTCTCCCTAATAGGAATCACCATTAGGATAAAAATTAA
This sequence comes from Cynocephalus volans, assembly GCF_027409185.1. Classification (NCBI taxonomy): domain Eukaryota; kingdom Metazoa; phylum Chordata; class Mammalia; order Dermoptera; family Cynocephalidae; genus Cynocephalus; species Cynocephalus volans. The sequence goes on from NC_084466.1 coordinate 20,167,481, forward strand.
TTCTCAGAATGTCGTGAACAAAGGGGACATTGAAACAGACTATCCTGAGAAGGCAGAGGAGACAGGACGAAAAAGGTGAAGGCAGTACACAGATGCAGTCACCCTGGCCACCACAGCCAAGAGAAAAATGTTTATGACTAGTGAGGGTATTCCTCCCCGGCCAAAAAGCCTGATGTGAACAGCTATATGGCCTGGTGTTCTGGTAGCTTGGCTTAGGGGAGACAGGGAAACAGGCTTATCCATCATTTCAGATTGGGCCAGAAGAGCAGCCTCAGTGACCTTCTCCTCCCTTCCCCGTGCACACACCCTCACATCATACTCTCACCACAGACAGTGATGGAGCCATGACATGAGGCCGCTTTTTCTCATAGCGAGGCGCACAAATTTTCCTGGATAATTAATATTATATTCTTTTAACTTACACATAAGTTAATACTTACAAGTTACTTATTACTTTAAGTATTTAATAGGTCCTTAATATGTGCAAAGCATTCTACAGATGATGTGCATGTGGGTGCTAAAAAAGAAATACAAAGCATAGTCCCTATAACGAAAGTGTTTACCATATATGTATACAAGTATTAATAGTAACTAAGAGGGGACAAATTTTAATAGTAACTAAGTGGGGACCTGGAAATGTTTTATGAATTTCTGAAGGCTCAATTTATGACCAAATTTATGTCTAAATTACTTTAGACAAAGATGTTTCCTTTACTTAACCAAGAATTAAATTGGGACCTTACAGTATGGTCATTGAAACCATCCCCTAACAAACAGACTAGATAGGACTCTGGAAGTGGAAAAAGAGAAGATATTATCCTACTGAAGCGTCTATATTTTGCCAGCTTGGAGAAAACATTTGTCAAACCATCGATGTTTCATTATTATTTTTTATAGAAATGTAAATATTCTATCCCTACTGTAAATGTGATATGACATCTAATAGATTCATAAGAGATCTTAAAAGAAAATTTTAAAACTACCCACAGCAAATATATAAATATATGTGTACATAACTGAAGTTTTTATTAAAATATGAGTCGTTTGCCATATGGGTATACCACAATATATTTCTACACTGTCCTATCAAAATTTTTAGGTATTTCCCTTCTTTTTCTTTTTTTCCTTTTTATAAACAACGCTTCATTAGATGCTCTTGTGTATAGATCTAAGAGGTTTTGTTAGTGTGCACATAACTAAGTACAGGTTACCAAATCATAGGTGATACAAGTGATTAATTTTTCTATATCCTTCCATATTTCCCACAAAAGCTGTTCAATTTATATCTTCCCAGTGTATGATTTTTTTCCTGTTTCAACACAATTTCAGTGATGTTTATATCCAGTTCTTTAATTTTTCATTTTGATTCATTAGAAACACTTTTTCACTTTAATTTTAATTTTTATTAACTAATGATAGAGCATCTGTTAGATGTTTATTATTACTTTTCTCTGAATTTTCTGTCCATATTTATAAACTTTTTAAATACTTCTTTTATTGGATGTATGTTTGCCTTTTGTGACTCTTTTTTTTTTTAAATTGACATTGCAGTCCTTTATTTCAATTAGTTACACTTCATTCTGAACTGGGAAGGATGTGTGATTATTGCTTACATAGTTTTTCTATAAATGTTTCTATTAATTGAAAAAAATTGATTAAACATACTTTTTGGGTACAGATTCGAATAACAATACCTGTGCACAATGTGTGATGATCAAATCAGGATAATTACCATGTTCCTCATTCAAAACATAATGATTCCTTGTGTCCATTAACCAATTTCTCACTAGCCCCCCTCTATTTTCCCCTTTCCAACCTCTAGTAACCACAGTTCTGTTCTCTCTTTCTGAAAATTCAATGCACTATTGTGCTGTTTCTTTCCTCCTTTTTTCCCTTTCTTTCACTCCCACTGATGGGTGAGGACATGTGGTATTTCTTTTTCTGTGCCTGCTTGTTTCACATAACATAATTTCCCCCAAGCTCATCCATGTGGCTCTTTCATTCTTTTTTATGGCTGAATAGCATTCCATTGTGTATATATACCTCATTTTCCTTATCCAGTCATCCACTGATGGACATTTAGGTTGATTCCATATCTTAGCTATTTGTAAACAGAGCTGTGATAAACGTGGGAGTACAGGTATCCCTTTGACATGATGGTTTCCATTCCTTTGGGTATATATCCAATAGTGGGATTGCTGGATCATATGGTAGCTCTGTAGTTGTTTGAGGAAACTCCACACTGTTTTTCATAATTGCTGCCCTAATTTACAGTCCCACTGACAATGTATAAATGTTCCTCTTTCCCTGTATTCTCACCAGCATTTGTTATTCTTTTTATAATAGCCAATCTAACTGGGGTGAGATGATATCTGAATGTGGTTTTGATTTGCATTTCCCTGATGATTAGTGATGTTGAACATTTTTTTCATATACTTGTTGGCCATTTGTATGTCTTCTTCTAAAAAATGTCTATTCAGCTCCTTTGCCCATTTTTTAGTTGGATTACTTTTTTTTTTACTGCTAACTTTGAGTTCCTTGTATATTTTGGATATTAATTCCTTGTCAGATAAATAATTTGCAGGTATTTTCTCCCATTCTGTCAGTTGTCTCTTCACTCTGTTGATTGTTTCCTTTGCTGTGCAGAAGTATTTTATTTTGATATAATCCCAATTTTTAATTTTTTTTTGTTGTCTGTGATTTTGAGGTCTTATTCATAATGTCTTTGCCCAGTCCTGCATCCTGAAGTGGTTCCCCTATAGAATAAGGCACATATGCCTTAAAACTGAGTGAAATGAAAGTCAGAGTCCCACAGCATTTTTAGTGGCAGTACTAAGAACTAGATTTTACAAATATGTTATGACTCTCAATCTTGACTGTGTTAGAATTACCTATGGAGATTTTTCTCAGACCAGGGCATCAGTATTTTTAAAAGTATCCCAATTGATACTGATGGACCTTCAGATTTGAGAATTATCCTTTAAATCACTGACTCTTCTTACAAAATGTTTTTTTAGATGGAGTAGAATATGTGAATGTCCAAGAACACAAGGTCCTGGGTATTTCTTATTACCAATGTATATACAGGGAATACAAGAGTTCCCGCCACTTACAATAGCCTTAATGATGTTTTGAATTAACTGATAATGTTTTGGGTACTAAATTGCAGTCCTTTTCTAATGCTCTCTATCAAAGGTTGTACTAAGGTCATGTTCGAATTTTCCACACTTTGAAATTTCATCTTTTCTGTGTAAATTTTTGCTAGCTTTATCTTTCAAGTCTTTAGTGGCAGTTCATTTGAAGTTCATACCTTATCTACACATGCATCTCTGAAATGGCTGTGTGGGACTAGTCTGATATACCAGGTCAAGGACATGGAAACACTGAGGCTAATTGTATGGGCACTTGGATCCTAGCAGTGGCCCAATAAAATTTGCTAATTTGATTTAATTCATATATCAGATCATAGGCAATAAATGAGAAATTAAAACCTTTTAGATGCTTTCTTTTCTTTCACCTTGTTTTCAAGCCCGTCTCCACAGGTACAATGAATGGGATTAGAAGAGAGATTTGGTTTAATCAGAATCTCATATTTATAGGTGATAATTTAAACAAAACTCCAAGAAGGCATTAAAGAGACTTGAGAGTGGCAATTTCACAATTAGGCTGATACTTAAAAAGTGGTAGCAAATCACAGTCCTAGAAACTCTTCTATTTCAAACATTTTAACATCAACTTTATCTATTGGTTCCATTTCCTTTTAATAGTGTATTTACCCCTTAGAGAACCCACCATTAAGTTAGAATGAGTGTAGGATGGCATATCACTTCAGAACTTTAGTATCTCTTGATCATAGTTATGTCAAGCCTTTAAATGGAAGACTGTACAGGAGAATTTTACCAAACATTCAAAGAGGAATTGACACCGATTCTTTACAAACTATTCCAAAAGATTGAAACAGACGCAAATCTCCCAAACTCATTCTATGAAGCAAACATCATCCTGATACCAAAACCAGGTAAAGATATAACCAAAAAAGAAAACTACAGGCCGATATCCTTGATGAATATAGATGCAAAAATCCTCACTAAAATACTAGCAAACAGAATACAGCAACACATACGTAAAATTATTCACCAAGATCAAGTGGGATTCATCCCAGGGATGCAAGGTTGGTTCAACATATGCAAATCAATAAATGTGATACACAAGAACCATATGATCATCTCTACAGATGCTGAAAAAGCATTTGATAAAGATCAGCACTCATTCATGACAAAGACCCTCTATAAATTAGGTATAGAGGGAAAGTATCTCAACATAATTAAAGCCATATATGACAAACCCACTGCCAATATCATCCTGAATGGGGAAAAGCTGAAAGCTTTTCCTTTAAGAACAGGAACTAAACAAGGATGCCCACTCTCATCACTCCTATTCAACATAGTGTTGGAAGTACTAGCCAGAGCAATCAGAGAAGAAAAGGAAATAAAGGGCATCCAGATTGGAAAAGATGAAGTCAAACTGTCCCTATTTGCAGATGACATGATCCTATATATCGAACAGCCTAAAACCTCTACAAAAAAACTCTTGGAGGTGCTAAATGATTTCAGCAGAGTAGCAGGATACAAAATCAACACACAAAAATCAGTAGCATTTCTTTTCTCCACCAGTGAACATGCCGAATGAGAAATCAAGAAAGCCTGCCCATTTACAATAGCCACCAAAAAAATAAAAAACTTAGGAATTGAGTTAGCCAAGGATGTGAAAAATCTCTATAATGAGAACTACAAACCACTGCTGAGAGAAATTAGAGAGGATACAAGAAGATGGAAAGATATCCCATGCTCTTGGATTGGAAGAATCTACATAGTGAAAATGTCCATACTACCCAAAGTGATATACAAATTCAATGCAATCCCCAACAAAATTCCAAAGACATTTTTCTCAGAAATGGAAACAACTATCCAGACATTTATATGGAATAATAAAAGACCACACATAGCTAAAGCAATGCTGAGCAAAAAAAATAAAGCTGGAGCCATAACACTACCTGACTTTAAGCTATACTACAAAGCTATAATAACCAAAACAGTATGGTACTGGCATAAAAACAGACACACTGATCAATGGAATAGAATAGAGAATCCAGAAATCAACCCACACACTCACTGCCATCTGATCTTTGACAAAGGCACCAAGCCTATTCACTGGGGAAGGGACTGGCTCTTCAGCAAATGGTGCTGGGATAACTGGATATCCATATGCAGGAGAATGAAACTAGACCCATATCTCTCACCGTATACTAAAATCAACTCAAAATGGATTAAGGATTTAAACATACACCCTGAAACAACAAAACTTCTTAAAGAAAACATAGGAGAAACACTTCAGGAAATAGGACTGGGCACAGACTTCATGACTACGACCCCCAAAGCACGGGCAACCAAAGGAAAAATAAACAAATGGGATCATATCAAACTAAAAAGCTTCTGCACAGCAAAAGAAACAATTAACAGAGTTAAAAGACAACCAACAGATTGGGAGAAAATATTTGCAAAATATACATCTGACAAAGGATTAACATCCAGAATATACAAGGAACTCAAACAACTTTATAAGAAGAAAACAAGCAACCCAATTAAAAAATGGGCAAAAGAGCTAAGTAGGCATTTCTCTAAGGAAGATATCCAAATGGCCAACAGACATATGAAAAAATGCTCAACATCACTCAGCATCCGGGAAATGCAAATCAAAACCACATTGAGATACTATCTAACCCCAGTTAGGATGGCAAAAATCCAAAAGACTCTGAACTATAAATGCTGGCGAGGTTGTGGAGAAAAAGGAACTCTCATACATTGTTGGTGGGACTGCAAAATGGTGCAGTCTCTATGGAAAATGGTATGGAGGTTCCTCAAACAATTGCAGATAGATCTGCCATATGACCCAGCTATCCCACTGTTGGGAATATACCCAGAGGAATGGAAATCATCAAGTCGAAGGTATACCTGTTCCCCAATGTTTATCACAGCACTCTTTACAATAGCCAAGAGTTGGAACCAGCCCAAATGTCCATCATCAGATGAGTGGACACGGAAAATATGGTACATCTACACAATGGAATACTACTCAGCTATAAAAACGAATGAAATACTGCCATTTGCAACAACATGGATGGACCTTGAGAGAACTATATTAAGTGAAACAAGTCAGGCACAGAAAGAGAAATACCACATGTTCTCACTTACTGGTGGGAGCTAAAAATTAATATGTAAATTCACTCACACACACATACACACAAAAAAAAACGGGGAGGGGGAAGAAGATATAACAACCACAATTACTTGAAGTTGATACGACAAGCAAACAGAGGGGACATTGGTGGCAGGGAGGGGGGAGGGAGGAGGGAGGGAGGTTTTGGTAAGGGGCAACAATAATCAGCCACTATGTATATCGACAAAATTAAATTAAAAAAATAATAATAATCCTGGGGGGGGGGAATAAAGAAAAGAAAAAGGATGAAAACCCTTTGTCTCAATGGGGAAAATAATTGGAGATGTATAGATTCTGACTCAAAATAAAGAGAAACTTAGTAACAACAAAAAATAAATAAATAAATAAAGAGAATTACAAAGTCAAAAATAAAGGTATAAGGACAGGAAAGTAAGAAACAAAATTATCATACAGATTATATGCTTATGTACACATGTACATAGAAAATCCACAATAATCTAGGAATTATTAGAATTAATAACAGTTAATAAGAGAGTGTAGCAGGATTGCTGAATAAAAAAACAGTATGTAAAGTGAAACAAGTCAGGCACAGAAAGAAAAATACCACATGTTCTCACTTATTGGAGGGAGCTAAAAATTAATATATAAATTCACACACACATATACACACACACACACACACACACACAAACCGGGGGGGGGGGGAGAAGATATAACAACCACAATTATTTGAAGTTGATACAACAAGCAAACAGAAAGGACATTGTTGGGGGGGAGGGGGGAGGGAGAAGGGAGGGAGGTTTTGGTGATGGGGAGCAATAATCAGCTACAATGTATATCGACAAAATAAAATTAAAAAAAAAAATAAAATTAAATTAAATTAAAAAAAAAGAAAAATTAAAAAAAAAAATTACATTTGGGGAATGGCTGAGGCTAAAGGGCTGGGGCAGATTATTAAAAATTAAAGCTACCATTATTGAGTGCTTATAACATGCCGGGCACTATGCTAAACATTTCCTTTTTATTTTTTTCCTAATTTAATTTTAATAAAGCTGAGCCCCTGGACTCAGGAAAAAAAAAAAAAAAAAAAAAAAAACAGTATGTAAAAATCAATTATATTTACATAGCAGCAACAAATATTTTGAAAATGAAAATTTCTTCACGTATAATTTAGATGGTGTAAAAATATCAGAATCTGGAAATAAATCTTTTTAAAAATTTTAAAAAAATAAATGGAAGACTGTATATGAAAATGTTTTAAGATATACTACATATATTAATGTTGGCATTTTATTAATGTTTTCTGTCACTTTCTCAGTATTTAAACTTCTTTTATATTTACCACTAAATACTTTACACTCACGCTTTATTTTATATTTATTTGTATTTATTATTCCATTATAATAAACACTATAATAATTTTGAAAAACAAAAAAGACAAATCTTCACATAATTTTTGTCAAATACTACTTTTAAAATACAGTGAATCATTAATCATCAGAGAGCTTAAAATCACACGTAATTAATGGTTTTCTGTTTTCCTGTACCCTGAAATATCACCTATATTTATATCTAAAATAAATTATATTTTGAGGACATTTAATTCACAATGAACATGGATATTAGTAGAACAAAGGAAACATTTTGTTTATTGACTTTACGAACACTATTCTTAAAATCAGGAATCATGCACAAGGAAACATTCCACTATTTAAAAATTTGCGGTCTTTTTTTCAGTTTAAAAACCAATTTAAACACAAAGTTTATTTTTTTATTATTAGATTACAGATTCAATGCATAATTAAAATTACAAAATTTCTTTTGAGATGATAATACAGTGTACTTAAAAATGTATAAGATGTATGCCTATATTAATTAATTTATGTAAGAAATATTAATGAAATGCCTAATGTGTTCCAAGTACTTTAAATATTTTTTCTCATAGAATCAGGTTACGCTAGTAAGCAGATATTTTGCCCATATTCTACCAAAAAGAAATACAAGTATTAAAAATGCTAAGTACCTTATTTGGATGTCCAGAATTAGTAATTAGCAAAGCTGAGATTGAAACTTTTATATATTTGATTTCATAGACTTTTTCTTTTCATTATACCACTTTCTTCAGAGCATGATAAACTTAATGAGAGACAGATAATTGATTTTATGAATTACAATTTTCTCCTAGGAAAATTCATAATACCAAGATTGAAATTCTGCTCCTCTGTAGTTCATAAATTCACATGCTTTTTTTGTCTCCTCCTCCTCTTTCCCTGACAGATATCAAGTTGATCCAAAGCTTTACTGGGCTCCCTCTTTCCCGGTCTGAGATGCAGACGCTTCCTTGTTAATGTTATGGCTTTTTCCTATTTAGACATTGCTTGTGGTTGCTAATTAAATAATTGTCTGATGTGGCGAAATTCATTAGAGGGTAAATTGAGTCTTAAAGTAATTTTGTTCATGATATCTACATAAAAATATCTCATTACATACATTGAAATTTTAATAAATTCATAATTATTGAATACCTACTAGGTTTATAACATTGTATTCAGTCTACAGACAATTACAAAGTCAAACAATCTAGCTAATTAGACCATACTAAACAATTAAAAAAAAACACATGTGCTATATTAGTCCCTTTCTGTTGCTTAGAGTACTGGAAGCTGGTCATTTATAAAGAAATGGAATTTATTTCTTACAGTTTTGGAGACTGGGAAGTCCAATGTCCAGGGAACACATCAGGTGAACAACTCAGGGTGTCACATGGTGAAAATGAGCTGAGAAAGGGTGAGCTAACCTTCCCACTCTCTCCTTATAAAGCCAACAGAACCACACACATGACTACCCATTAAACCATCAATCTGTTACCTCATGAATGGATCAATCATTCATGAGGGCAGGCCCTTGAGACCCAATCACCTCAAAGACTCCATCTTTCAAATACCATAATGGGATTTCCCACTCTCTTAACACTGTCACAATGGAGATCAAGTTTCCAGTACATGAACTTTGGGGGGACACATCTGACCCATAGCATATGCCCATATGTGTTCTTGTATTCTGTTTAGAATACCAGAATTTTCCAATAATTTCTTCTGGTTTCTATAGAAATTATTTTCAAAGCTGTGTCTTACTTTTAAGACATCACAAAAATACTACCTTTTCTTTGTGGTATGTTTGTTGTCAAATGCTCCATATAATTAGCCTTTAACGTTTTTTTCTGCTCTCTATTTTAATGCCCTAAATTCAGCCAGATTTAGTGTTTTCTTACAGTTTGTAAACTTCCTGTATTCCCACTAACCATGTGGTTGGCTACTTGGTTACTCATCTTTCTTCTAAGGTCATTTCTGAGTCTCCACACCTACTATATTTGTGACCTTTCACAAGTTATTTAACCACTGTGTGCCTCAGATTCCTGAGTTAACAAGGGCCATGTGTGATCTTTGTATTCCTAAAATTGGATGGTGTGTTATACACTACATAAATACTTGTTATATGAATAATTTTATTTAGTTATTGCCCAGGTTATAAACTAAAATGGAAAAAATAATTAGGTTGGTCATTATCACAAAAACTCTTCCTGTTATCAATATTTACTTTTGATTGGTGATGTAAACTATCATGGCAACTAAAACTAATTCAAAAAAAGTGGATAAGCAATACAACAGATTTTCTCAACCTTTCCTAAAATGTATGAAAGATAGGAAATAAAGATGATGACCACCTAAGCTGAATTATAACAGAAAATACAATAAAGAAATTTAGTGGCATAATCAGCATACGACAATTTATAAAATCATAAGGAAGCACAAAAGGTTTCTGTGTGATTCTTTTCAATCAATTTCATTGGGCTATTAATTCTATTTTAGGCTCATTTTTAAGCTTAGCCCTTTTCAATTTATGCATTTCAAAGTTTTTATGTTTAGTTCATCTTATATTTAAATGTAATTTACTTAGAAACACACTGATATAAAAAGAGAACAGTAACTAAACCAATGATACATTTACCTACAAAGGCTTTAAATGGGCATTTTGTAAAGTCATTGTCATTTCTTATAAGGTGGGCTGAATAACTTACTCCAGAGATATTGTCCACGTATTTTATTTTAGGAAGGTGATTTCTAAGAATATGACTACATAGTAGAAAAGAAAAAAAAAATCAGCAGTTAAGTTGCTACAATTAAGCAAAATAATCATATTGAATTTCAAATTTAATAAGATACCATGGGTTTATTGTCAAGGGTCAAAGATTCAAGAATACTAGTTTATATATTTTTGTGGATCAATACTGATTTTTAAAATCCACATTTAAAAAATAAAAACAGTCTTTTTCATAAATCACATGCTTCAAAACCTTTAAAACAACTCCATGTAGATTCAGGCTTTTAGGGGCCTTAATTAATTTTCTGTCCTACAATCTTTCTAGCTGTTAATCAGATTTGGCATTTGCCTTATGTTTTGATGAGAAAGTTGCAGCTTTGATTAGAAAGAGAGATTTTAGAAAAAAGTATATTTTTCCTTATCAAGGGTCATTAAGAAATAAGGCATTCAGCAAAAGACAAGCTGGAACTCATTAGTTAGCTTAATAAAACACTTATGAGGAACACCATGTACTAAAAGAATAACTATATTTATATGGCCTTTTAAGTAAACAAAGCAAAGCCAAAAATTACAAGCAATATTACATAAAATAGATTTATTGAAAGGTAAAAGTTGAACAGCTAGAACAACCACCTGCATGTCATTATCCTATATATCGTAGAAATATGTTTTTCTTCAATAGAGTAAACTAGGTCTTGATAAAATGTATTCAATCCTCTATCGTATTTTATTTCACACAATGGTTGATATTTTGGCTTTAATTTAACTTTCCCTTAAGTGAAATATTTGGGATGATAAAAAATTTAAGTTTCTTAGATGGTTGCACACAAAAATGCATGAAATTCTGTTATGTTAACATGGCCATGCATTTCTTTCATACCTGGGAAGAAACTTTAGAGCCACAAAAAAAGCAAAAGAAAGTGGTACTATGTTTAGTGTTAATTTATAGGTAACATCCTCTGTTCCTTTTCCTAATTCAGACTATGAGAGAATTTGTGTGTTGCTCAAAAACCGGTATGTTAACTACCTTGACAAAGAATTGTTTATTAATATGTGCTAATGAATTTTTTTAAAAATTTTAACTTCTCAATATACATTGTAGTTGATTTTCGTAACCATTTACCTGTTTCTCTTTCCCCTCTCCTTCTCTCCCCTCCCCCACATATCATATCTCTTCACTTGTCTTAACAAGTTCAAGGAATTGTTGTGATTGTTGTGTCTTATTCCCACCCCCCACCCCCATTTGTTTGTATATTTATTTATTTAATTATTTATTTTAGCTCCCACAAAAGAGTGAGAACATGTGGTATTTCTCTTTCTGTGCCTGACTTGTTTCACTTAGTATAATTTTCTCTAACACCATCTATGTTATTACGAATGGGAGTATTTCCTTCTTTTTTATAGCAGAGTAGTATTCCACTGTGTAGATATAACACAGTTTCCTTATCCACTCATCTGATGATGGACATATGGGCTGGTTCCAAGTCTTTGCTATTGTAAATAGAGCTGCAATGGACATTGGAGAACAGGTATCCCTTCGCCATGATGATTTCCATTCCTCTGGGTATATTCCTAGCAGTGGAATAGCTGGGTCATATGGTAGATCTATCTGTAATTGTTTGAGGAAACTCCATATCATTTTCCATAAAGTCTGCACCATTTTGCAGCTCCACCAACAGTGTATGAGAGTTCTCTTTTCTCCGCAACCTCTCCAGCACTTATCCTTCTCAGTCTTTTGTATATTACCATCTCAATCCAGTCATGATGGCTATCTCAGAGTGGTTTTGATTTGCATTTCCTGGATGCTGAGTGATACTGAGCATTTTTTCTTATGTCTGTTGGCCATTTCTATATCTTCTTTTGAGAAATGCCTATTCAGCTCCTTTCACATTTTATAATTTGGTTATTTGTTTTTTTGCTTTAAAGTAGGTGAGTTCCTTGTATATTCTGGATATTAATCCTTCCTCAGATGTATATTTTGCAGATATTTTCTCCTACTCTGTTGGTTGTCTTTTCACTATGCTGATTGTTTCTTTTGCTGTGCAAAAGCTTTGTAGTTTATTTTTTCTTTAGTTGCCCGTGCTTTTGGGGTCAAATTCAAGAAGTCTGTACCCATTCCTACTTCCTGGAGTGTTTCCCCTATGTTTACTTTAAGGAGTTTTATTGTTTCAGGATGTATATTTAATTCTTTAATCCATTTTGAGTTGATTTTTGTATATGGTGAGAGGTACGGGTCTAGTTTCATTCTCCTATATATGAATATCCAGTTTTCCCAGCACCATTTGCTGAAGAGACAGTCTCTTCCTCAGTGTGTAGACTTGGTGACTTTATCAAAGATCAGATGTCTGCAGGTGTATGGGTTGATTTCTGGGTTCTCTGCTCCATTGATCCCTGTGTCTCTTTTTATGCCAGTATCATGCTGTTTTGGTTATTATAGCTTTGTACTATAGTTTTAAGTCACATAGTGTTATGACTCCAGCTTTACTTTTTTGCTCAGGATTGCACTGGCTATGTGTGGTCTTTTGTTATTCCATATAAGCGTCTGGATATATTTTTCCATTTTTGAGAAAAATGTCATTACAATTTTGATGGGGATTGCATTGAATCTGTAGATCATGTTGGGTAATATGGACATTTTCACAATGTTAATTCTTCTGATCCAAGAGCATGGGATATCTTTCCATCTTCTTGTGTCCTCTTTAATTTCTCTCAACAGTGGTTTGTAGTTCTCTTTGTAGAGATTTTTCCTGTCCTCAGTTAACTTTATTCCTAAGTATTTTAATTTTTTGTGGCTATTTTAAATGGACTAGCTTTCTTGATTTCTTTTTCTGCATGTTCACTCTTGGAGTATAGAAATGCCACTGATTTTTGTGTGCTGATTATGTATCCTGCAACTTTGCTGCAATCATTTATCAACTCTAATAAGAGTTTTTTTGTAGAGGCTTTAGGCTGTTCAATATATAGGATCATGTCTTCTGCAAACAGGGACAGTTTGACTTCATCTTTTCCAATCTGGATGCCCCTTACTTCCTTCACTTCTCTGATTGCTCTAGCTAATACTTCAACAGTATCTTCAATAGGAGTGGTGAGAGTGGGCAACCTTGTCTAGTTCCTGTTCTTAATGATACAGCATGATATCATCAGTGGTCTTATCATAATTCTGTTGAGATACTTTCCATCTATACCTAACTTGTATAGGTGCATGTTGTCAATGCTTTTTCAGCATCTATGGAGATGATCATACAGTTTTTTTTTTTGTCTTTCCTTTTATTGATGTGTTGTATTACATTTATTGATTTGCATATGTTGAACCAACCTTGCATCCCTATGATCCTAGTTGATCATAATGGATGATTTTGTGTATGTGTTGCTGTATTCTGTTAGCTACTATTTTATTGAGGATTTTTGCATCTATATTCATCATGGATATTGGCCTATAGTTTTCTATTTTCGATATATCTTTGTCTGGTTTTGGTATCAGAGTGGTGTTTGTGTCATAGAATGAGGTTGGGAGAATGGCCTCTGTTTCAATCTTTTGGAATAGATTGTAGAGAATTGGTATCAGTTCCTCTTTGAAGGTTAGGCAGAACTCTGCAGTGAACCTGTCTGGTCCTGGGCTTTTCTTTGTTGGGAGCCTTCTGATAATAGCTTCAATCTCTTATAGTTATTGTTCTGATCAGATTTTCTATATCTTCTTGCCTCAGTTTTGGTTGTTTGTATGTGTCCAGAAATTTAACCATTTCCTCCAGATTTTCAAATTTGTTGGCATTTAGTTGTTTATAGTAGTCTCTAATGATCCCTTGTATTTCTGAGGTATCAGTTGTAATATCACCTTTTTCATTTCTTATTTTTGTTATTTGGGTCTTCTCTCTTCTTTGTTAGCCTTGTCAATTTTATTTATCTTTAAAAAAAAAAACTTTTTGTTTCATTGATCTTTTGTATTGTTTTTCAGGTTCTATTTCATTTAGTTCTGCTCTGATCTTAATTATTTCTTTGGGTTTAGATTGTTCTTGTTTTTCTAGATATTTAAGGTGATGTGTTAGGTTGTTTATTTGCCATCTTTCCATTCTTCTGAAGTAAGCATTTAATGTGATAAATTTCCCCCTTAGTACTTCTTTTGCAGTATCCCACAGGTTTTGGTATGATGTGTCATTATTTTCATTAGTTTCAAGGAATTTTTGATTTCCTGTTTAATTTCTTCTCAGACCCAAATGACATTAAGTAGAATGTTGTTTAATTTCCATGTGTTTGTATAGTTTCCAGAGTTTCATTTGTTATTGATTTCTAATTTTAATCCATTGTGATCTGAAAAAATACATGGAATAATTCCAATTGTTTTGAATTTGTTGAGACTTGCTTTGTGACCTAACATGTGGTTTATCCTGGAGAATATTCTATGAACTGATGAGAAGAATGAATATTCTGAGGTTGCTGGGTGGAATGTTCTGTAGATATCTGCCAAGTCCAATTGGTCTAAAGCGTTGTTGAGATCTTGTGTTTATCTACTGATTTTTTGCCTAGATGATCTGTTCAATGTTGAGAGTGTGGTATTCAGGTCCCCCACTTGTATGGTGTTATTGTCTATCTCTTTCTTTAGATCTAATAGTGTTTGCTTAATTAATCTGGCTGTTCCAACATTGGGTGTGTATGTATTTATGATTTCTATGTCTTCCTGATGGATATATCCTGTTATCATTATATAGTGGCCTTCTTTCTCTCTTTTTATGGTTTTTACTTTAAATTCTATTTTATCTGATATAAGAATAGCTATTCCAGCTCATTTTTCATGTCTACTTAGATGGTATATCTTTTTCTATCCTTTCACTCAGTCTATGTGCATCTTTATAGGTGAGGTAAGTATCTTGAAGGCAGCATATTGTTGGGCTCCTCTTTTTAATCATTCAGTCTGTGTCTTTTGAGTGTGGAATTTAATCCCTTTATATTTGGAGTTATTATTGAGAGGTGTTGATTTACTCCAAGCATTTTATTGATTTTTGTTTAGGTGTCTTAACTATCTTTTGTTCCTTTCTTTCTGATTTTCTGTTTGTCTTCTGTATTTGTTGGTTTTATGGGGTGGTAGATAAACTATTTTTTCTCTTTATTCTTAGCATTTTTATTTTACTGGTAGGTTTTGTTCTTTCTTGAGTATTCATGGCAGTGATGCTTGTTTTTCACGTATCAGACCCAGTACTGCCTTGAGAATTTCTTGTAAGGCTGGTCGGGTGGTAGTGAACTCCAACATTTTTGTTTGTCCGAGAAATATACTATTTGTCCTTCATTTCAGAATGATAGCCTTGCTGGGTAATGTATTCTGGGCTGGCAATTTCTGTCCTTCAGTATTTTGAATATATCATCCCATTCTTCTCTGGCTTTTAGGGTTTCTGATGAAAAGTCTGATGTTAGTCTGATTGGGCCTCCTTTATAGGTGACTTGCCACTTCTCTCTCACAGCTTTTAAGATTCTCTCTTTGTCTTTGAGTTTTGCCAGTTTGATTATAACATGTCTTGGAGAGGACCATTTTGGTTGAATATGTTTGGGGATCTTTGGGCCTCCTGAATTCTTTTTTAAATTCTTTTTTTCTTTTTCTGGTCTGCCTGTGTTAATTCAAACAGCCTATCTTCAAGGTCAGAAATTCTCTCTTCTGCTTGTTTTAGCCTGCAGGTTAGACTCTCTGTGGTGTTTTTTATTTTGTTGAATGAATCTTTCAGCTCCACAAGCTCTGCTACATTCTTTTTCAGGGCATTGATTTCTTTGTATGTTTCTCCTTTCAGATACTGTATATTATTTTTTCTCATTTCATTGTGTTGTCTGAGTTTTCTTGTGTCTCATTTAGTTTACTTAGAATTGTTGCTCTAAATTAGTTGTCAGTCATTTCATGGACTTCCTTTCTATAGGATCTAGAGCCTGACAGTTATTATTTTCCTTTGGTGGTGATGTACTTTCTTGATTTTTCATATTTCTGGTATCTTTCCTTTGGTGTTTAGTCATTGTGGCAGGGGGGTATCATGGTCCACTTGTTATACTCTAATGTCTGGCTGGGATCCTGAAGGGACTGCCAATTCTGGGCAGCAGGAACTAGCCTGCACTGGGGTTACTGCAGTGGCTGCCTGTTCTGGCATGGCTGGCTCAGGGCACATGGGTCCGCAGGCTCTCAGGCCTCTCTGGGCAGCAGACACTGACCTGGGCTGGAGGTCCTGCAGTGCCTGCCTGTTCCGGCACAGCTGACTTGGGGAGTATGGGCCCAGTGGCTCTCAGGCCTCTTTGCGTGGTAAGGACTGGACTGGGTTGGGGGTCCCACATCACCTACTTCTTCTGGCATGGCTGACTCAGGGCGTGTGGGCCTGGCAGCTCTCAGGCCTCTCCAGGCGGCAGGCACTCCTAATGACTTTTAAGATAGAGAAAATGTGTATGGAGGTCAATGGAGTTAAAGATCAATAATTTTGACTATAAACACAAGGCAATGACAAATGACTAACATCTATATTGCTTCATGCTCTACAGCACTTGTTGTCATTGCATCTTGACTTAATAATTGGAATGTGACTTGGTGCAAGAATTTTCAAACTCTTAGAAATTTTCTCTGAAAAATTAAGGTGATAAGAATGTTGATGTGTTGTATGTATAACATGAATGATGTATAAATTTATGGAAATACCTAGCTTCAGGCATATATGCTCAATAAATTCTAGCTACTTATATTTAAAAAATAACTTATTTTCCCTAACAAAAAGTCAACTATCACTACAGTTATCATAAAATGTTAGTTTGTGTTGGTTCATTATTCATGTGGAATGTTTATAGTATATGTTGATATGCCAGACAATCCTTGTATATACTGCAGAAGGACCATGCTCTAGATATTAGAAGTAGTTCACAATGGAAGATATGTGTAGGCGAACTTCACAGAGAATGCACTTCATCTTAATTCATATTTTCTAACTGAATTCCTTTTTTAATTTCAGAGATGCATTCTCATGGAAAAAAAATGCTTTGGCCCAAACCATAATAAAGATCAAAGTTAAGATTCCTAATGTTTTTTATGGGAATACTCTACCTTAAGCAAGGTAAATGTATGTATATTCAATTCGTTAATACCAATCCTGAAAAAAGATAGTAAGGAAACAATCTAATAATTTGTATATTCGAATTCTCATTTGTTAAAAGTTTTACAAAAGATGCTATTTCTAATTTATTGATGGTTTACACTGACTCAAAATAATTTGAATGTTTACCCTGTTGCCCTGGTTCAGACTCTTTTTCAGTTTCTACCCTCCACCCCACCAGCTGAAGGAGAAAAATGCAGATAACTTTGTGGATAATGTTTACATTTAGATACAAGGGTCTTGCCCTACTCTCTTCTTCAATTAGTATCTATGTCTGTTGTTCATTCATTCAAACCACATAACAACATTCATTGGAAATATCCTCTGTACCAGATGTTGCAACAGTTGCTGGGGATGTGGAATAAAACAACAATAAAATTTACAAAAGCAGAACAACAAAAAATACAAAAAAAACAAAACAAACAAAAAAAACAAATTTACTCTTCTTTCAAACACTTCAGAGATAGGTGAGGACACACATGAAAATTATACCTTGTTATAATTTCTACCATAAAACCATATATGCAATTCTATGGAAAAACACAAGAGGTAAAGATCAACTTTATAACAACAACTGATTGACCATCTAATGTATTACTGCTTAGTAAGATGGTAAGGAATTATGTATTTTGTACTAAACTCAAACAATATTTTTGTTCTTAAAAAAGATCTAGTAGAGGTACACTGGCAATAGTCAAGGGATTTGGGAGCCAGTGGTTAAACATAGGCTTTTAAAAAATTAAATTATATAAACTTACAGTTAAGTAATTTATAGTAAAATCAAAGGTAATAAATACTTAAAACCCACTGCTTCCCATTTATCATGCTACATCTTACTATTACCTATGCTCTTGAGGTCATGTCTATATAGTGGAAACACTATAGAAGGGTGTGTTACTGCACCTCCCTACCCTATTCCAGTGATATCATGTTAAAAATTTGAAGTCCATCATTATAGGAGTATTTACAGCACAGATATTGTCAAACACTGCAATTCTGGTTTAATTTTGTGTGTGTGTATGTGTGTGTGTGTGTGTGTGTGTGTGTGTGTGTGTGTGTGTGAATCAAGCCAGCTGTTAAACATTTTCCAGCACACCACTGAAGGCATCCAAAGCAAGACAACCAGTTACACCAGTAGCAAAAAATAAAAATGAACACAAAATATACTCCATCTAGTTGATGTCTATACTTAAAAATGTCTTGAACATAAAAAAAAAAATAATGAAACAAAATCTAAATTATTCCTTGGTGAGTATGATTACATTGTCAAAAGTGAAAAAGCTTCTATCAGGCAAACAAGAAATTAATTTTAAGAATAAGTTATTTTTCACTGTCTTTTAAAACTTTCAGACAGGAGACCATCAAACTACATTAATCACTAACTTCTGGAATATAATTTATACACAAAACTACATTATCCAGAATTGAAATTCGTTACACTTGAAATGCTTAGAAATCTTATACTAGTGAGATATTCCAGATTATTGTAGCAATTAGAGGAATGGGGTACAACTGAAATGTTAACTGGAATCTCTTTCAAACACAAAAAGGCTAAACACAAGAACACATGGAGGGGAAGTCTATTATAATCCTAACTTCTCTTCTATTTTCTAGCATCGTGAAAATCCCAGAAAACTCTCCTCTCCCTGAAAAACTCTTTTCACTATCTGGGACCCTTTTTCTCACTTCTCCACCTCCCACCCATCCACCCAGAGCACTCCAGACTAATCACATACAACATCCCCTTGCTGCTCACAGCCCCTAGACAGCATGTTCCCATGTCTCAGGCACACTATCAATCACTGTGAAGGCTTTTATCTCAAGAACTCGCCCTTTGGGCAACTTCCCAAATATTCACCTTGTGGCAGTTCTGAACAACTGCACATTAATAATTTTTGGCCAATAGATCAATGTAAACTTCAACATATTTAACATTTAGAGATATGAGAACCTATGAATATAATTGCTTGCACTATGATTTAACATGGAATTTGGTATAATTTATTTTTAATATAGAGTAAATAAGAAAGACTACATTCAAAGGAAGGAAAACAAATTATCACATTATTACAAATACAATGTAATGTATTTAGCATTTAGAAATATGAACACTTATAAGTGATTAAGAAGAAAACACCTTATATAAAAATTTGAAGTAATTAGAGGTAGCTTGTATTAAAAAAATGAAAGAACTGAGCAGAAAAAATAAAGTTCAGCATCAAAATTTAATCTTTTTTCATTCAGAATATTTTTTTTCAAATCTCTAAGTGATTTATACAGATACATGTGCAACTTTTTATGTAGAAAGTTTATTTTTTGAATGCAATGCTATTCTTCTTTTATTATTTATTTATTTATTTTTCTTTCTATTTATTTATTTATTGTTGCAGCTGACTAGTACAGGGATCTGAACCCTTGACCTTGGTGTTAAAACGCTATACTCTAACCAACTGATCTAACCAACCAGCCCAGAAAAAATATAATTTTAATTCCTTTTACACTTAGATACTATTAAATAGGGTCTCAATGCTTATTCAGTTAAATTAATAGGCAGAACTCATTCTGTCTGTATTTTTATTATACTTTTCTTTATGGAAATCTACTTAGTTAAAAACATCTAAACACTTAAATAACTATCATTTCATGACTAAAAGGTAATTTTTACTGAAAGCCAAATAAATACATGGATATACAAAATGTAACTCTGCTTAATGCTATAAGCTAAAAAAAATGCTACTTGAGGAGTGCATAAGTACCTGCGTACTTGCCAATCTTGAGTGTTACTTTTCCTCCTAGTGTAAGAAGAAAATCAAGTTTGTTCTTTTTTTTATATAATTACCATGCAGATATTTAAATTAAATTCCCAACCATTGAATGGGTGGAAGGTATTGGTCAGAATTCATTTTTCTAAGTTTATATAGTTACTATTCTAATTTTTATTTTCCATAATATCCCACTAAAATCTCTTACTTATCACTGAACTTTCAGCATTTTACACAGATAGAGGTGTAAAAAGAGAAGTGTAATCACTGAGCAGAAAGATTTTGAATACAATAGAAACCCTCTAGTTCAATGTTATCTGAAGCTGTAGATAGTTAATTAATTGAAAAGTCAAAGTGGGGAATTATTTAAATTTTATACAAGAAAAACTTTCTCGTGTTAATCGTATTTGAAACACATTAGAGTTATGTTTATTCGCTAACCTTTTATATAGGGCTAAGTCTTTTTCTTCAGGAATACGTTCACTGAAGAACTGAGTTTTCTTTGCATAAACCACACTAACAACCGTCTTTGATGCACAAATCACTGTGGGCATGGGTCAGAATATCTTCCAGAGAGAAAAGGGGGGACCTGGGAGAGCTTCTAAGGAGCGAAAATTGAAACTTGAAAGGAAGTCCTTATTCAATTACCCACAGGTGGAAATAAAATCATGTAGGAGTTGAATTTATCGTACCCGCATCTCCTGAAAACTTCACTAGTCTTCCATTCATGCCTGTCCCAATATATCCTAGCCCAGAAGTTAATGCCCTTTGACTCAATATTATCTAAGTCACCCTTGAATTTAAAACCTAACCTAGTGCTCTATTGCCTTTTGGGTAAAAACCAACACATTTAATAATTTCCCACCTGCCTCATGTCAGTGCCATTAGCCATCTATCCCCATAATATTACTATTATTTATTCTTCTGTTACCATATGTTTTTGTTATTTGGTTTTGATTTCTTTCCCCCCCATTCACCATGCCTACAACCATAATCTCTGTCACTTCATCACACTCTTGAGAACACTTATTTGATTTCTCCTCTCTGATCTCATCTGTATACTGTAATTTATTTATCAGGTGTCTGCTTCCAGTTATTTCCCTTTCTCCTTCAAGTATGTTGGTTGAGTATGTTTGGTGTTCACACAGAAACCCGTTCTGTCCCACTACTCTACAGGAATTGCCCTTTCCCCATTTGATACTCTAGCTATGCTACACATAGAATATCTAAAAAAAATGCTTAATTAATCAAAGAAAATAGGTAAGAGGTGAATGAATAAAATTAACAAATGCTCTTTCAATATTCGTAGTTCCTCTTCAATAACTGCTGTATGTGGAAAGCATTTAACACCATATCTATCCAAATATTAAACACCTGCATTGCTCTCTAACTCTTTGGGGTATGTCTAGTGACAGAAAGTTATTTTCCTTCAGTTATTT
Organism: Cynocephalus volans; assembly: GCF_027409185.1. Lineage (NCBI taxonomy): Eukaryota > Metazoa > Chordata > Mammalia > Dermoptera > Cynocephalidae > Cynocephalus > Cynocephalus volans. The sequence continues at coordinate 20,189,123 of NC_084466.1, forward strand.
CTGCAGTTCTGGGTTTTCCTTTCCAGCATAATGTACATAGCTTGGAGATATTCTGAGAGTCTAGAAGGTGCAAGAAACTGACACAGCCATGACAAAAAGACTGAAAAGAAGATTCGAGACACCTGGCACTACCTAGCTGCACGTGTGTAGTGGATTGAATTATGTGCCCCCAAAACTCCCTGAAACTTGAATTGTGTCCCCAAGTTTTACTTATTAGAAACTTAGCCCCCACTGTGACTGTTAAGAGGGTGGGAAATCCTATTATGGTAATTGAAAGGCAAAGAGGTGATTGGATTGTAGGACTGCGCAGTCATGAATGGATTAAGAATGGTGGTCAGGGGTGGTTCTGAGGGCTTTAAAAAAAAGGAAAGTCTGTCTCTCTCTCTGTTTTCACCATCTTGCAATGTGAGACCCCTGGGTCACTGTCGCCACCACCAGATGGACTTTGGACTTCCCAGCCTCAGAAACTGTAAGCAATAAATTTTGTTTTTCTTTATAAATCACCCAGTTCCAGGTATTTCATTATAAGCAACAAAAGCAGACTAATACAACCTGCTTCCAAGAAAGTTCAGGAAAGAATGGGTATGGCTGACAAAATGCAGGAAGCATTGCAGTGTGACGTGATATAACTCTTTTCAATTTGCTTCACAAAACTTCATGAAAAACCTATAACGCTCTGTGATCTCTGGTGCCATTTTTTTTTTTTTTATGTAATTAGTGTTTTGAGCTATTTTACTTCAAACTGATGGAAGGACTCATGAAAATATTGGCCTCAAAGTGAGAGAGGCAAATAAGAGAAGTGCACATTTACTCAGGTTATCATTACAACTGAATATGGAACATCTTTCTCGTTTTCTTCACTCTTTTGTGTGAAAAGAGCATTCTGCTACTAAAATGGAGCTGAGGGGTGATAGTGTAGAAGACAAAGAAAAGGTGCCTAAAAGGATTCTTTTTGTCTGGTCCCAGATTAGATCTTTATTTATTTATTTATTTTTATTTATTTATTTTTTTATTTTTATTTTTTTTTTAAATTTTATTTTGTCGATATACATTGTAGCTGATTAATGCTCCCCATCACCAAAACCTCCCTCCCTTCTCCCTCCCCCCCCCAACCATGTCCTTTCTGTTTGTTTGTTGTATCAACTTCAAATAATTGTGGTTGTTATATCTTCTTCCCCCCCCCCCCGGTTTGTGTGTGTATGTGTGTATGTGTGTGTGAATTTATATATTAATTTTTAGCTCCCTCCAATAAGTGAGAACATGTGGTATTTCTCTTTCTGTGCCTGACTTGTTTCACTTAATATAATTCTCTCGAGGTCCATCCATGTTGTTGCAAATGGCAGTATTTCATTCGTTTTTATAGCTGAGTAGTATTCCATTGTGTAGATGTACCACATTTTCCGTATCCACTCATCTGATGATGGGCATTTGGGCTGGTTCCAACTCTTGGCTATTGTAAAGAGTGCTGCGATGAACATTGGGGAACAGGTATACCTTCGACTTGATGATTTCCATTCCTCTGGGTATATTCCCAACAGTGGGATGGCTGGGTCGTATGGTAGATCTATTTGCAATTGTTTAAGGAACCTCCATACCATTTTCCATAGAGGCTGCACCATTTTGCAGTCCCACCAACAATGTATGAGAGTTCCTTTTTGTCCGCAGCCTCGCCAGCATTTATCGTTCATAGTCTTTTGGATTTTAGCCATCCTAACTGGGGTTAGACGTGGAAGTTTAGATAAAGTCTGGAGTAGGAGTAGTTCTTGGCCCCAATTATCTTAATGTTGACAAGAATGGACCAGGGATTTGGGGCAGTTGTCTAATTGAACAATTTGACTGAATGTCCTCTACATTACCTAGGTCACACTGCTCAGCAAAACAGAAACTGGCTGTATGAAATCTTCCTTTGGCCAAGGCAAGGGAAACTTCTAGACTCATCAGCAAAAATGAACCTGAATTCCTAGAAACAGTAGAGATGAGATACATTATTTTGTTTTTAATAATTTTCTTCTTTCACTTCTGCTATGTTGCTTTCTTACAAATTTCTTGTAAATCTCTGAAGTTCAAAAAGATCTTTTACTTCGGGTGAAATTTGGGGACTGTGTGACTTTTATTTATAAATGGTACTGAGTAGAACAAAATTTTAAAAGTTTTAAAAATAGAAAATGAGAGAAGATAAATGATTTTATAGAACAATTTAGAAAATCTGTCCCTTTCTATGATATGGACAGTCTGAAGATAACATATAGATTTGAATTTCCTACAGGTCTGTTTCCATGGAAATTTGCACAAATGGTTTTATGGGGACCACTGAATAAAGCCTGCATGTAATGAAACATAATGCAACAATTAAAACCATGTTCATGTTTTCCAGAAAAGTATAGCTGTTGCTTTAGACTAAACTTTTGGCAAAAATAGGTGTCTCTGCTACACCATTGACAGATATAAATAAATATAGAATTGAATAATATGAGGACAGATTCAATAGAACAGCATTTAGCAATTTATCTCTCAAGGCTTCAGCCTATTGGGATATAATACAGGAGAAAACTGGCCTCATTCATATATTTAAAAATTAAAAACATATACATAAAAAATGGAGAAATGACATGGTTATTTACAGGAAATTTAAACATATATTCACAATAGCCAAAATATGAAATCAACCTAAGTGTCTATTGACAGATGAATGGATAAAGAAAATGTGATACACACATACAAAGGAATATTATTCACCCTTAAAAAATATAAAATTCTGTAAGCTGTGACAACATAGATGGACCCAGATGACATTATACTAAGTGAAATAAGCCAGGTTCAGAAAGTTAAATACTGCAGGATATCTCTTATATGTGAAATCTAAACTAGTCAAACTCATGGAAGCAGAGAGTAGCATGGTGGTTGCCAGGGACTACAGGGTGGGTGAGGTGTGGAGGGAATGGCGAGCAATTCCTCAAAGGATACAAAGTTTCAGTGGGACAGGATGTTTATGTTCTGGAGATCTATTGTACAGCATGGTGACAATAGTTAACAATAATGTGTTGTATAACTGAAAATTGCTCAGAGAGCAGATCTTAAATTTTCTCATCACATAAAATTTAGAAAGATAACTGTGAAGTGATGTAGATACTAATTAGCTTGATTGTGATAATCATTTCACTATATATATATATATATCAAAACATCATGTTGTAAGTGTGAAAATAAACAATTTTGATTTGACAGTTATACCTCAATAAATCAAATAAAATTTTAAAAGTTATTAAAATATTTTTGAAATAAAGTTTATATTTATTGTTGGTCAACCAATAAGCTAAATGAATAAACTGAGTCAAAGCAGTAGCATGAATTAATAGTAGTGATAAAACACACCAGGTTAAATAAATTTGTTTGTGTAAACACATTTAAATTGTATTATTCTTGCAATAGCAGAAGAATTTATATGTTTAATTAAATGTACACATTAAGTCAAATATTCTTCTAGTCAGATGTCTGAAATAAGCCTTGAGACATCATATAATTATGCCCTATTTAAGGACTGAGTTATTAATTTTGTGCCTGTACATTCCTAATGAAAGAAACATTTTGTTTCCTCAATCATTGCAGTGTACTGCAGCTCTTACAATCATAAGATTGCATGTTTTACCTTCAATTACTTTTTCCTATTAGCTAAAGAAAATATACTAATACAACTTGCACAGTGAGGTATATAGTCACTCCATTCTGCTGAAGATGCTATCTTGTTTTCAACAGCTACTATTTTTTTTAAAAAGGTAGGGTTGTTTTTGTTTGTCGTTTCATGAATGTGCTCAATATTTGCATAATGATTCCTCTAGAAAGATGAGAGAATGAATGAGGAATAAATAAATTGTAACCTCCCTGCATAATGACCCTACCTTTAAAGATGGAGCACACATGGCCATGCTCGAATGCATCCAATATATCAATATTTATTAAGCAGACAGAAAGTCAATTGAACCATATCTTGCTTTGTGCTAAGAAAGAAGCAACACAGAAAAGGATATGGGAGGATTATTAAATAGAAACTTAAGAACCTTACCCAAAGTCAATAGCAGGAGCTCCTATTGAATCTCTTTTTTTCCCAAATCTTTATAGAATTGAATAAACCATCTACACAGGGCATTAGAAAAGATAATTAAATATGAAATGCCCATGCCCTGTCAAAAAACCTTATTGAGTTCTTAAAACATGGATCGTCAATCTCCGTTTGTAAAGATGTTCTATACCACTCACACACATTGTGCAAGAATTATTAGTTCATTATTACTGATATACAAATACATTTCATTTCCTCAACTGGAATGTACTCCTGGAGAACAGGGTCACTCTTCTGATATAGTTTGAGTGCTGCAGTAAAAATTAATTTATTTATTAGTAAGAAATTAATAAATATGAACTAGGTGATGGTGAAGAAGTGCAGCAGTATATTTGAAATGTACCATTCATATCTATAAAAACAAAAAGAAAATGTCACTTCTAAGTATGGCCTGACCCCCTTTCTTAATTATAACAGTCATAATATTTGTTGAACATTTGGTGTTGCATGAACATGGAAAGCACTTTCCCTATACTATTAAATTCTATAAAAACGTAAGAGTTGAATTTTATTATTTTCACCCTAATGAAGAGGAAAATGAGGTTTGAAACATTACGTTATTTTGCTCTAGGTTACAAAAGTAGTATTAGAAACTCCAGGAAATGAACAAGGGTTTTTTCCTGATTCCATATACTATGTTTGTAGCAACCATATTACATACTTCTTGGACCACACAGTAATTACCTTGAAAAAAATCTATATGGAGGTGTTTGATTGAATAAGAGACTTAATATTTAAAGCAAATCCTCAGCTGTCACTCTCCACCTGACAGGTAAAAATGCAGTCCTACACATATTTAAGATGTACATTTATGTGTAGTAAACATGGATGTAACAAAAGTTGAAAATATTTATCCCTAGATGGTGATAAAATGGGGTAAATTATTTAACCTCTTACTGTTTTATTTTCCACATCTGTAATATGGATATAAATTATTTGGGAATATTATTTTAGGTTTTTGTATGTGTATGTTTCCTTTCTGTGATTTGTATTTTTCCCCCCCGTCATCGCAGTGTCTACCTGCCTCAGTGTTCAGGGCAGGTATGTTACAGAGCAGAAGAGAGAGAAGTAGCTTCAGTGCTTCATGGCTTTTATTTTACACAAGATTGAGCCCGTGGAAAGGGAGATTTCCCAGGCCAAGACCAAGATGTCTAAAGCTCATAGAATAGAAAACTTTAGGTTGATGAAGAAAAAAAAAAATTGTAATTTTAAGAATCTGAGTATAAGCTTAAAAAATACATATTAGTTTTAAAAAATAAACACAAAATACTTTTACTTTTCAGTATGTACATCATATCAACAAAGGAATAGTCTAAGTGACTAAGAAAATATGCAAAATTTCAGTTCCCTATAAGAACTTAAATTTTAAAATAAAAGGCAAAGTAGTTAAATAGCAGACTTTTTAATATGCTGTGATTCTTCTTTCATTGACTCTGGCTTTAGCTCTCTACCATAAAATCTTTGTCCAAAAAAAAAAAAAATATATATATATGTATGTTATGCTTCTTTAACTTTATTGGTTCCAGGGACTCTGAAAAATTCAGTTCAAATGGAGAATAATTATGCTACAGGTTGAAGATGAGATAGTGACAGGGACAAAAAAAAATAAGTTGATGTTAAGGGTATGGGGTTACCACCCATTACAACACCATTCACCACCACCCACCATCTTGTTTAGATCAAGAATTGAGAGTAGGGTTTATGCAGGATTCACTTTAAGAGAAGCAAAGAGGATGCGTCTGTCTAGCATAGAGAGTCTCCATTAAGCTGCCTCCAACATGAAGCCTTCTCTTGACCAAATATATTCACTTGCCTCTGATGATTCTTCAAGCTTTCCTTGTCCTTCCAGTGTAGCAGTTCACTGCACACTTTGTCTGTGCTCCTTTTTCTATTTCTTTCCTTACCCTGTTACACATCTCAAAAGATTGGTCTGCCCTTAGTTTGCAAATTTTGTTGTATTTAAACTGAGTCTCAGACCTCCAGGCTATCCAGGGAAGGAAGGGAGGGATACAAGATCTACTTCTTACCTGTTTAAAGGTTTCAAACAGATTTCTTTTTTAAAAAATGGACTTCCACTTTTGCAAAAAAAAGAAAAAAAATTAAAAGCTTGAAAAACATTAGTCTATTCACACTTCATTAACTTTTCACTGCTCATTTACTCTATAGCATCTTGTAATCTAGTTTCCAATCTTACTGCTTGATTGAAACCATCTCTTAAAAGTCACAGCTGGATAAGGCCAGCTTATTTGCTCTTCTCAGTCCACATACTTTCCCATCGCTCTGCATCACTTGAAACAAAAGTACCTTCCTTAAAAAAAAAAAAAAAAAGAAAAGAAAATATTCTTCTTTATTTGGCCCTTCTGGACAATCTACTATTTGCCCTAAAAGCTATTTCCTTGAATCCTTCACTGATTTTCATTACTCCAACCATTCCCTATAAGGAAAGCTATATAAGAGAGGACCTCAAAAAGATCATTGGAAAATGGAATTAAAAGATAATACAAATCCTTCCATGAACTTTTTGAAACCCCCTTGTATGGCAAGGAAAGAAATTGTGGACTTGGAATCTGAAGACTTGTGATGAAACTTACGGATTGTTGGATTTTCTACCAAATATACTAAAAATATCAGTCTTGAATACAATGGGCGCTTAATAACTAATTGTGAAGAAAAGGATAAAGTAAAATAATAAGAATATCCTTAGAAAAATTGTGAGCATAAATTACAAATGACAGATTTATTTGCTTTGGAATGAATTTTTTCATGATGTTCCCTGAACTAAAATTCAGTTAGCTTAAAAATTTTGATGATTTAATTTTGTGACCCATGAAATTTCCATGATAACACTGTGTGAAAGGAAGAATATTAAAATAACCAGTTGGTCAATTCAAAATAATATGCTAAAGGTAGAGACTGAGGGACAGATATCTCATTTTTCAATGTATACTAAAACAATTTTGTCAGGTTAGTTATTTGGGACTTTATCTTCAAATTCCATGTTTTTACATCCTTAAAAAAATAAATTAATATGAAATTAAATTGACTCTAATAATTATATCAACTAACATTTATTTTTAAGTATCTTTGCAAAGAGAAAAAGTTCAGTTTATATTTATTCTTTTGAGATAATTAGGGCTATGTTCATTTCACATCCTTTCTAAAGGGCATTAAAGTGGCTTAACAGAGATCTCAACTGTGAGGAACAGATTTCTAAACTCATGAGACATATCTCACAATCAATTTTGTTCAATTTATTTCAATGCAACTTCAGTGGGGAAAATATACCAAAATCTAAGAAAAGAGAAGCGAATTTTCAAATTATACAAAGTAACAATACAGATTTATAATTTTTTTAAACAATACATCACAAATGAAAATTGATAATAAGCTTGAACAATTATAGACAGAAATATTCATGTTTAATATACATAATTGAAAGATGTTTGTAATAGTTACTACTGGCCATTCAAAGAAAGTATTTGTAAAGACAACAAATAAGTTATTGCTTATTGTGAATAAGTATTTTCTTCAGAGAAGAAAATTTTGCAGAGCGCAGTACCTGGGAAGAGGAGTGAGTTCAACAAGGTACGGGTTCACCATATGCCGACATCATACACAAGGAAAAGTTACACTTAGTTAATTGATATACATTCACCATGCCAACAGTAAATAATAGAATGGAATATTTGTAGAAAGTGGTAGAGGTACATCATGTACGGAAGCTACCTTAACATGTTTAGAGTCTTCTATCATCCTTTTTCTCACTGTTGTGGAGTTATTTATTTATGTGCTTACCCTCCTAGTCTGCATAAACTTATGTGAGGAACCTACCTTTACTAACGGTTGTGGTCCCAGGACCTATCATAAGGTCTGATACAGAGTAGACAGTAAGTGTTGAATAAACAAATGGACTAATGTATTAAGCACTATGTGAGTATCACTTCGTAACCATTTGTTGACTGGGTTCTGATTCTCTCTATATAATGACCCTATTAGGATGGCATATCCTTGCTGACCAGCTGTTTTTGTTTGTGTTTGGGCAATGCTGCCTGACCAGTACAGAATTTTTGATAGCCACCAACTGGTGTTTCACCACCAGTGATCTAACTCTTGGTCCCTAAGTTTCTCCCTTGTTTCTTGTCTACAATATCCTGTCTCCCCAAGGCAAATCTACCTGGCCAGCTAGATCCATGCTTTTAAAATTTTTAATATTTTCAACATTCTTTCAAGTGCTGACCTGTCTTTGGAATACTTCTGCTCATTCCCAACCTGTGTGTTTGAAATTCTTAAACTTTGATTGTAGTTTATTTCAGAAGTGGACATTTTTCACCTGCTTTTAACTTCTGAACGTGAAACTTTATTGGTTATGGTGAACTTAATTCTCCAACAAGTACAAAGCTCAGGCATCCTTTGGGCTGTCATTGAGACTCTGGCAGGATGCTTTTCACCTCTTTTGAAAAGAAGGACCATTAAACCTAAGCCCAACCACTGTTGTCCCCACCCCCACACCCACAGTGGATTGCTTCATCCCATCTCTCTCCAAAAGCTGTTTGAGTATCTGTAGATTTCAAAGCTGTAGGGAAAAAATCAAAAGAAGAAAATACAAAAATATTAGAGGGAGGTAAAAAGAAAATAGAGGAAATAGTTATAAGGAAAGAAGATGAAATTTAATTCTAGATCATAAGTGGAAAAGTAATTTTGTATAAGAGGAATGATGGTTTTGAAAATGGAAAAAGAATGGTTACAGGAATAATAAAAAACAGTTGAGCCTTCTCTTTACTCCTTAGATCCTCCCATAAGAATAACAGGAGGGAGAGTTTTATTGCAAGAGAGAAAATTGAAAGAGATAAGATTGAAATCTTAATAAGACAGAGAATGATTTTGAAAAGTTCCTGCAAATAATTCTCCAGGGAATCATGATTCTTTGAGTTGAAAGAAAAAAGGGAAAAAAAGAGATATTAGTCCAGGTAGCATTACACAGCATAAATAAGGGACTTGGCTAAATCTCATTATCAGAAAATGCTAAGAAGATAATGTGCTTGGTAGCTTTTCTGATATGATAAGTGACAGACGTTATTATAATCATAATAAAACTTTTCTCATATACTACATTTAATCATTTATAAATAAAAATAGTCAAACAAATTTTCTCATATGCTATATCATTTATAACTAGTCAAACATAGAATTTTAATACAAAATGTGGAATGAAAATAAATGCAATACCGGGTTTTAAGTGTATTTTTGATTCTTGGTTTGCTATGTTTTTCCCTTTAAAGCAAATTACTGTAAGAAAATGAAGTTTGCATTTGGGTTATGTCCAAGGGCACCATTCAAGTTCACAATTTCCACTACTGCAATTATACTAAGATCATTTAATTTGTGTGCATAGAAGCACTTAAAAAAAATCTATGTCGACAATTGTGGTACTTTATTTTTTTTTCCTATGTGCATTATCTTGCCTTACTGTCCTCAAACAACAAAATGGAAAAAATGAATATTAAGCATAAAATTGATTAAAGTATAGAAAATTAGAACGAACATTGCACTTCCAAGGTTTTGGATGAACGACAAGTGTATAGAATACGATAAACTGTCCAGGGGCCAAAATTCATATACAAGGCTACTTCAAAAAACTCCTGGAAAAAATAGAAATAAAAAATAATATGAATCTTTTAAGAACATTTTTGAAGTATCATATATTCATGACAAGACAGTTATGCTCCACTACTGCACTGTATACATTCAACTTTCTTAAAAGTAGGTTATAATGAATAAACAAATTTAAATTATAGTCACATCAATAATAAAAATAACATCTTAGACATATATAATTCTGTAATTTATAAAACCCATCAGAGCTGTGGCCATTTCTGATATATCATCCTTACAACAATCTAGTGGGATAGAAAGTGTATCATGCTCTCTTTAGAAGAAACTAGACTGAGTTATGGGTAGGTTAAACAATATGTGCTAACCCAGGAAGCTAGTAAACAAAGCGTCAGTATTTTGCAAGAACACCAGTTCTCTAACATGTAGACAATTTTCTTGCTAGTATATTTTTAAATATTTTAGTACCTATTCACTCATCAATATAATCTATGAATTTAACTAGACTGTCAGAAATTTTTTTACACGTCTTGGCACGGCTCATTCTCCCATTTCCAACAGGGATTCCAAAGCTATCACTTTGAGGAAATTAAAGTTATTAGGATTACTCAACTTGGTATCTACAAAAGGACCCATGTTTTTCTTAGTTTCAATATTTCCTCTAGACAAAGAATAAAAGGGAGGCTTTATTTGCAGATAAGTTTATTACATCAAGTGCCATATTCTTTAGTGCACCCTCTATTATTATTTTTTTAATACTATATGCTACTAGGTTACTCTGCCACTTCAATAGCAGAATAACAGATTTTGTTTTATAGCTGTTGAAATTGCATCGACAACCGTATTAACCAGGAATCCAGATTTTTACCAGTTTCCAATGAACAGAACTAGGATATTAGGGCCACATTACATTTGCATATGTTTAAATTAGCAAATCTTATTTGACAGTAGCAAAGGTAAAGATATTCAAGTTTCGCATCCTTATATCACTTCCTAGGAAGATTAGATTTTTGGCTGTTAGGCTAATGCAATATCGATTAAAATTAGAAAGGAAAGGAAAGCTTACAGCATATTGCTTATGATAGGTACCTTAAATATGATGAAAAGGCTGAATTTAGACACGTTTAGTTTTCTCATTATATTGTCTTTAAGTTGGGCCACCAGAGTCCATCTACCACAGTTCTGACCACTGCTATTGATTTTATTTTCCAATGCTGCCTGAATTAACATCTCTTTTCTATTCCATAAAGGTATTTAAATCGAATAATTAGACTCATGCTTTAGGTTAGTATGGTCCCTAATTAGCAACATCAGTGTCAGTGGAAACATGCTAGAAATGCAATTTTGGGGGTCCACTCCAGACCTACTGAGTCAAAACCTGATGGTGGAGCCTAACCATCTGTGCTTTAACAAAGCCTCCAGGTGACTGTATGATAGCTAAAGTTTGAGAACCATTGTTTTAGTATTAAAGAATGAGGTGGACTGAAAAAGAAAGAACATGGACTGTAAAGGAGTTTTAGAAAGAAAATCAGAAATTGGTGCAATGTATTCGGGGGGCATAGATCTTTAGGAACCACACTGCCCCATGTATGTTTGTACTCTCAAAAGAACATTTGCATCCATGTCCATTGTTCTACAGTCCTCTGCAAGTGGGAAGTACGTTCCTAGAAAACCTGGTTTCAGGAGACAGTAAGAAGTTTTGACTTTACGCAGTTCCTAACTAAAATACATGCAGTTTCAATTCTTTGTGAGAGATTAGTCAATTATTTTCAGATTTAAAACCACAATCCTTCTGGGTATTGTTATAAATATGTATCACACTAAAAAATCTTGTGCCAGGGTGGGCAAAGTAAGGAGGGAGCACTCTTTACAGAACAGCCTCACAACCTCGTTTTTCACAAACATTGGGCTGACTTCATAATTTGCATATTGTTGGGGTGATACAACATAATCATACGCTGACAGCTTAGAAGTTTCGACTGTGTGTAGAATACTTAGATAAAAGACCCATATTCTGCAATAAAACCCAATTTGAAGCAATTGTTACTAATGACTTCTTAGTAAGTTAAATGTGCACATAATTTTATATACATTAAGATGAAAACACAATGGTTACATGAATTTTTAAAATAGACTAGTAATCCTTTAACTTTTATGGGAGGAGAAATTCAGCAGTATTTATTTATAATTATAGATTATCTTCTGAAAAACATGGAAATATTCACTTTCTATAAATATCTGCTATGTTTGTTTACACGTCATTTTTTTAAACCCATCTATATAAAAATTATTTTTGTTATAACAGAAATATGTTACAATTGGTAAGATCATTCTTAGACATTTTAATACTTTCATTTAAAAGGAATTGTTAGTATTGGAAACTGACATTTATAAATCTGAATGTTAATTATGGTCATTATTCATAGTCACTCCTCTTTTGAAAGTCTGCATAATGACCTCAACGTTTCACCTTTCTTTGAATATATAATGAACCACCAAAGGCTTATTCTTAAGTATATCAGCTTCTATCAAGAGATTTTCATTACTCCAAAAATTAATTAAGCTAACATATGGTTTACCATGTGGAAGTTTGGTTTAAAGTACTGAACTAAGTCTTTAAAAATAAATATCCATAAAGATCATTGCTATAAGTTGTGAGACAAAGAAAAAAATGCCGAAAGGCATTTTAACAGTTGGAATGATATACATCACATATTTCAAACTTGTATTTTCATTAAAAGCACTCCTTGCAATTCTACAAGTTACTTGAACACACTGGAAAACAAAATCAAATTTAAAAAAAATGACTATAAATTAATTAAGGGATTTCCATTTTCAGATTCACAGCTTATTTGTAACTGTATCCAAAAAATTTTGCTAAAATTTGTTTTAGTCAGCAAGTAGGCAAAGTAAAGGAATTTCTAACCTCAGTTATGATTTGCATTCATCGAGATGTACAAAATAATGTAACTCAACTCCATTTCCTCATAAAATTGGGTTACAATAGAAGTTTAGATTCCATGCCAAGTCTACTGCCTAAATTTTCATAGCAATAGGCAAAAGTTGCCTAATCAACTACCAATTACATACTTGTACACATGATTTTGTTGAAAGTTCCACATCAATTAAGCAGCTCAAAATTAATATCACCTTAAAATTTTCTAACACTTCAGATTTCACAGTACTATCAGATATATATCCCATAATCGCCACTTTAATAACTATTTAATATGATTCTGTATCATAGACTGTGTATGTATATGTGTATTTTTTTTAAATCTTGTTTTCCTCACATGCCATCATTTTGTCACTTTATTTTCCTTTTTTATAAATTTATTTTTTGAATTGAAACGTAATTGATTACGCACATTTATGGGGTATAGAGTTGACTATTAGTATTTGTGTATAGTATGTGATGATCAAATCAATGTTATTAGCATGTTCATGATAATAAATTATAACCATTCTTTGTGTCCCTTAAATAATTAATCCCAAGTACCCCTCTCCATTTCTCACCTCTAGTAACTATAATTCTGTCCTCTCCTTCGGAAAGTTCAATGTTTTACTGTGGTCTTTCCTTCTTTCTTTCCATGCTTCCTCCCTTTCTTTCTTAGCTTCCATTTATGAGAAAAGATGTGTTATTTCTTTCTGTGACTGGCTTATTTCAGTTAATATAATTTTCTCCAAGCTCATCCATGTTGCTGCAAATGGCAGAATTTCATTCTTTTTTTTATGGCTGAGTAGTATTCCCTTATGTATATGTACCACGATATCTTTATCCTGTCATCTGTTGATGGAAATTTAGGTTGGTTCCATATCTTTGCTATTGTAAATAGAGTTTGAATGAATGTGATAGGGCAGGTGTCCCTTCTACATGATAATTTCCATTCTTTTGCATATATACCCAGAAGTGGGATTGCTGGATCATATGGTAGTTCTATCTGTAGTTGTTTGAGAAATCTCCACACTATTCTCTATAATGGCTGTACTAACTCACAGTCCCACCAGTGGTGTAGAATAGTTCCTTTTTCTCCACATCCTTTCCAACATTTGGTATTCTTAGTCTTTCTGTTAATAGCCAGTCTAGCTGGGGTGAGATGATATCTCAATATGGTTTTGATTTGCATTTCCCTGATGACTAGTGATGTTGAGCTTTTTTCATGTACCTATTGGCAAATTGTATGCCTTCCTTTGAGAAATATCTATTCAGCTCCTTTGCCCATTTTTAAGTTGGATTATTATTATTGTTATTTATTTATTTATTTTACAGTTCCTCATATATTCTGGATATTAATCCCATGAAGGATGTATTGTTTGCAAATATTTTCTCTCATTTTTTAGGTTGTCTTTTCACTCTGTTGTTTCCTTCACTGTGCAGAAGCTTTTCAGTTTGAAATAATCTCATCTGCTTATTTTTTCTTTTGTTGCTTTTGCTTTTTGGGTCTTATTCTGAAGAGTTTGTTTTCTTCTAGAAGTTTTATACTCTTCTGTTTTCTTCTAGAAGTTTTATAGTTTTAGGTCCTATCCTTAAGTCTTTAATGCAATTTGAATTGATTTTGGTATATGGCAAAAGGTATGGGTTTACTTTTAATCTGCTACATGGTGACATCCAGTTTTCTCAGCACCATTTACTGAAGAGACTGTTCTTTCCCCAGTGTATGTTCATGGTGCATTTGGTGAAAATTAGTTGGCAGTAAGTATTTGGGTTGATTTCTGGTTTCTCTATTCTGGTCCATTGGTCCATGTGTCTGTTTTTAAGCCAGTACCATGCTGTTTTGGTTACTATGGGTTTGTAGTATAGTTTGAGGTCATGTAGTATAATATCTCTAGTTTAATTTATTTATATATTTTGCTCAGGATTGCTTTGGCTCTTTGAGGTCTTTTGTTGTTCTATGTGAATTTTAGGATTTTTAAAAGAAGAATTAACACCTCTCCTTTTCAAAGTATTCCAAAAAATTGAAACTGAGCCATTCTCCCAAACTCATTCTATGAGGCTAGCATCCCCCAATACAAAAAACAGACAAAGACACACCAAAAATGAAAGCTACTCTTGATGAACATAGATGCAAAAATTCTCAACAAGAAATTAGCAAACAGGATATGACCGCACATCAAAACCATGATACAGCACGATCAAATGGGATTCATCTCAGGGATGCAACAATGGTTCAACATATGCAAATCAGCAAATGTGATGCATCACATCAACAAAAGCAAGCACAAAAACTATATAATTATCTCAATAGACACAGAAAAAGCATTTGACAAAATTCAGCTTTCATTCATGATAAAGACCCTCAACATTAGGTACAGAAGGAAAGTTTCTCAACTCAGTAAAAGCCATATATGACAAACCCACTACCAACATCATCTTCAATGGGGAAAAACTGAAAGCTTTTCCTTTATGAGGAGGAACAAGACAAGGATGCCCACTCTCACCACTCCTATTCAATATAGTAGCAGAAGTATTAGCCAGAGCAATCAGGCAAGAAAAATAAAAGGCATCCATACTGTAAAAGATGAAGTCAAATTGTCACTGTTTGTAGATGACACAATCCTATATATAGAAAAATGCATAACTTCTATGAAAAAATTCTTAGAGTTCATAAACAAATTCAGTAAATTTGCAGGATACAAAATCCGTAAACAAAAATCAATAGCATTCTTGTAGACCACCACCAAACAAGCAGTAAAAGAAATCAAGGAAGCAAGCCCATTTACAATAGCTACCAAAGGAATAAAATACCTAGGAATAAATATAACTAAAGAGATGAAAGATCTCTGCAATGAGAATGACAAAACAGTCTTGAAAGAAATTAAAGAGGACACCAAAAGTTGAAAAACATTCCATGTTCATGGATTGGAAGAAATAACATTGCGAAAATGCCCATACTACCCAAAGTGGTCTACAGATTCAGTGCAATCCCCATCAAAATACCAATGACATTCTTCACAGAAATATATATGTACTTTTTAAATCTAACATCCTGCTTCAGCTGAATTTTTCCTGTAATAATTTAAAATATGCATAAGGCTCAGGGTAACAAAATTTAAAAGAATTTTTTTAGAATGAATATCTGATAGACAGCTTTGTAAAATCTTTTAGGACATTTTTAGGTAGATTCATGAACTTTCTGAAAGATGCATATAGAAGAACACATTTCACTGCTTAGTTTTTCTATTAGTAGTATGGTAAAAGAGGAGGGTGATCCTTTTGATATCAGCATCTCTATCCTTTTATTAAGTGGAGGGTATCTATGCTGAAAAAAGTTAATTAAGTGCACTAATCTTCATAGATTGACCATAATCATTTGAGATAACCTATTAAAGTCAATTAACATAGCACCTGACATAAAGTAAATAATTATTGTTAGCTGATATTAGAATTATCATATTTGCTAATAATAAACATGTTGTGGCATATATGGTAAAGAAATGAAATGTTTTCAAAAAGCTAATTCATACCATTTTGACTTTCATTCATATGTTATTAAAACAATAAATTACATCTTTAACCAAAAGTGTTTATTAAATTCTATATTCTCATTCTCCTATCCAATGAAATTATCATGTAAATGAATGTTTAAACAAGGGGCATGAAACAGGGGGGTTTGAGGTAGCAGGTGGTGGTAGACAGAAAAGTGCATTCTAAAATTACTACTATTATATTTTAGCATCCATTAAGAAGACCTCTAAAGTCATTATGATTCCTTAATTCCCTTTGGTCTTTATCTACTAATTTAGGACAACTATTTTTCAGTTACATCTTCTGTTATTCCTAGCATCATTGGGGTTCCATTTTTCAAATTCTTTTTTGTCCTGTTGATATACATGACAGAGTTGAAAGCTAGAAAAATATGGCAATCACTTAACTATTCACGGATAACATCTATAGGTTTCTCTACCTACCAATAGAGGAAAAAATGGTAAAGTTGGTAATAATGGTCCAATGAGATATCACATGCCTGTGAGGTAGAGAAAGTTCTTCTAAATAACCTCCTGATGTTTGCCTTCCTCACTGGCTTCCCAAGGACACTCAGGCTGTTAAGTGTTTCCAGGCAATGGTGCATGTGCATTCCCTAAACTCTTTGGGGGGGGTGGGGGGACCTATATCATTGTGAAAAATATGAAACAGAATTATGAAATTGTTACTATTTTATATTATTTAATAATAACAAAGGTAAGGAAAAAGGGCAAAAGTTGTAGCATTGAATTAACCAGGCATAATTAGGACTAAACTCAATGTTGTAAGCAACACAATGTTGCTTCATCATTTCCTATAAATTTAAAGTGAAAAAAAAATGACTAAATTAATGTTTATTCTTCATATTTCAGTATACTGAATAGTGCAAATATATATTTAGTCTAGTGGAGTAAAATTCTACTTGCTTCATCATTTGAAATTATTTTCTGTGAACTTTATACTAAGATTTCATCATGTAATGCTTTCAATCCTACTGAGAAAAGATTTTAATTTATGATAATGTTAATAAATATAATCTACAGCAAGCCATCGTACATCTATTGGATCATTGCATCTTAGGATATTTTCTAGTAATGTAAGACCATTAATTCTGATAAAATAATTCATGCAGCAAAATATAGTACAAACATTCCTTAAAATGTTTTCTGAAAATTGCTAGGTAGTTGGAATAATAACACAATAAATAACAAGGATGAAAAACTAGCACCGGAGAATCACATTTTTATTTTTCCATATGCCCAGGAAAACGTTATGTTTAAGTTAATGCTGAATTATTTTTGGTTGTGATTTTAAATAAAAAAATATTTTTGTTTTTGAATATTTTAACTGCAGTAATAATACAATGGCTTCAAAGAATAATATTTCTGTCAAAGAATACATTAACTTTCCAAGGAAAAACTGAGATCGTCTATGAAAAATTAGAATTTTAGATGGTAAGAACAAAGCATAATGGCAAAACAAAACATTCTGAAAAATCAGAATGATTAGGTACATGTGGATCACAAACTAGTGCACTTTAATTTTTAAATGAGTTTAGACATCTGTGAAATGTAAACCCCAGGGCCAATGATTTGTGTGGCAGAATATTACAAAAGAACAAAGCTTTGACATGCAAATTCTAGCTTTCTGCTGTATCAGCCCAGATAACCTTGCAAACAACCTTCACACACACGCTGGAGGCTGACTGATGCTTCCCATATGGGTCTATTCTTCCTTTCCCCTTCCCAATCAAGTTGACAGCAATTCTCAGTTCATTTTCTAAACCGACTGATATAAGCAATGCTAGGTCTGTACCTGTTATTAACCTCTCTTGCTCTATTATTACTCATATATTTTCCTTTGAGATAAGCAGCTAAATGTAGAAGCTGATCTTTGCATATGGTGGGCTATTACCCTCCCCCCCAAAAGAATTGCAAATATCAACCTATTATTGGGTCATTAATGTCAGGTCATGATATTTCAGAATTTGATGTTTTTAACCTTTTCAGACATTAACCCATATACAATACATTTTTGAAAAGAGTTTATTTATTCTTGATAATAGTAGATACACACCCCAGGAATATTGTCCTGTAGTATTAGATACTGTATATTTGGCAAGGATCATTAAGTATATTTATGTAACCACCTCTTCAGCTTTGTTTTGTCCTTCATCTATTACTTTAGAGAATCCAAAATTGTGGATTAAAGAAATGTTCAGATGTCTGATAGGAGAAGTAGGGAAGATAACAGCATTTAATTGTGTTTTCTTCTATTATAACATTACTCCCCAATTCTGACTTACTGTTTAGACAAAGTTTACAAGGATGATATTATCTTATTTCATTTATTTTTTGATTGGAAGTCAAAATTGTTTCCTATTATAAAGTTCAATGAAGTCAATTTCACTGCATGAAGTAGTTTTAGCATGTACCATAATTCAGTCATAATTCAAGAGGTTGAGAAAAATCTATGATGAAATAATTTAAATAGGAGGTTTTATACACAGCTGTGGCTATGCTCATATTGCTCTGGATACATGTTATATCTGTGATATATACTTCAAAATATTAGAAAAAATACAGGGTGTATGTGTATTTTAAACAAAGCTATTTGAAGTAGAGTTTTGTTGTTTCATTTATTTTTAATTGTTTTGTGTTTTTATCTATGTCCCCACTTTTTAGCTTTACTGAACATGTCTTACAAAAATGTTTTGAAAACTAACTGAAGGGGAAGAGTGTGGCGGAAACTCTGACTTGCTTCTGACCAACAGAATGAAGCAGTAATATGTCACTTCTGTGATGATGTTGCATAAGACTGCAACTTCCATCTTGCTAACAAACGCTCTTTATTGTCTTCTCAGTCTGCAGGCTGTGATGAAGCAAGCAGCCATATCAGAGGGGCTCACCTGTAGGAAACTGAGGGTGGCCTCTTGACAACAGAGAATAAGAAACTGAAATCTGCCAACAATTATATGAGCTTGAAAGTGGATCCTGCCCCAATGTAGCCCTTCAAAGAGACCCTGACCCTGGCTGACACCCTGATGGCAACCTTGTAAGTGACATCAAAGCAGAGGATCCAGCCAAGCTATGTCCAGACTCTTGACACACAAAAACTGTGAGGTGATAAATGTGTTTTTTCAAGGTGCTAAATTTGTGGCAATTTGTTATGTAACAGTAGATGATAAACCTGGGATGCCATAATGAACAAAACCATTAATAGCTGGTATTTTTCAGGGAGCTTATAGTGCATGGGGGAGGAACAAATAATTATAATATAACATGGTGAGTGCTATGGAGAGAAACATGACTAAGGCTAACCTGTAAAAACACAAATCCAGAAAACTGACCTTAAGTTTCCTGAGGAATGAGGAAAGGCTATAGGAGAAATGGTAGCTGAAATATGAAGGAAAAGTGTGAGTTACTCAGGAAAAGGATAATATGTTTGCACACCTGGTGGGGGTAGTGAATGGTGTTGGTCTAGAAGAAGATGTAGCATATGAAAATACACAAAAGTGAGAAGGTGAGAGCAAGTTTGGCCTGATCAAAATGTCTGGGATGTTGGAAGCAAGGCAAAGAGTAATAAGAGATGAAGATAAAGAATTAAGCAGATACCAGGATCATTTAAAGCCTTGTAACCCATGTTTATGATAAAAATCATTCTTGGAATAAAATCCAAAGGGCAATAAGTAACCACTATAAACTTACACAGAATATTATTTGCAAGAAGCATATATTGTAAAATATTTTCTAATTGCTTTCATCAAATATAATTTTCGAAAGGAATCTCTTGCTATTAATTTTTTACAAGTTGATGTCTACTCCTACAGTTGTTAAAGAACCTAGTCAATTAAAGATGCACACCTTTATAAAATCAGGTAATTCCAGGAGGGCCCTCTAGACTATGTCCAGCATTCTACTGAAAGGTAATCATTTTGCTTACTTGAAAGTTTAGATAAGTTTTCTTATTGTATTGCATATTATAGAACACCTTTGTTTTACCTTCATTTATGACTGCCTATTTTCCTAGGGATTAAATACTTGGGTCACAACTATTTTCCCCAAACCTAGGATTTATTGATCCTTTTTCTCTTGGTAATTAAATTCCCAGAGGAGAAATTTGAACTTACCTCCCAAATCATTGTATCTTTACCAGAAACTCTTATTTGCTGTTTTTTATTATTGTTTTAATTTTCTAAATCCAGATATTTAAATGTCTTACTTGAGCCTATCTTGGGAGGTGAGATTATTTTTATTGTTTTGATTGGAACATCAAATAGCCTTCATTTTTAAACCTAGTTTTCTTTTGTTTTTTCTGTTTTAATAAAATGGCAATTGCTAACATTTATTCTGCACTGATAACTAGGCATTAAGATAAACATTTTACATGCCTTATCCCTATAAAACCTCATAACATACTTAGCAGATATTATAATAATTCTTGTTTTACAAATGAGAAAACTGATGCACAAGAGATCATTTGCTCAAGGCCACATAACTAATGAGTGAAGGGATTAGAGATTAACTCAGCTTGACCAGCCGTGGAGTTATCTCTTAAAGCTCATTTAGATAAGTATGAAACCATCATCCATTGATTAGTTCAATAGATACTCGCAATATCTAGGCATAGTGCTGGGCATTGGGAATACTGTACTAAATAAAATAATTCCTATAGTCTAGAAGATTTTTAATGTTATTGCAAATTGAAAATAAAGCAAACATTGTAACTAAAAAGAAATCTAAGCAATAAGACAGAGCCCTGCTTGTTTTCAAGTAAACTACCATCATCCAATTTCCAGGGAAATCCCAAGGAGTATACCCACTCTGGGATCCCCACCAGTGAAGCTCTCTAACTTCTGCTTTCACAATGTTAACATTGCTTTACTCACCTTTTGTTTCATATTGTTGCATTTTTGCTACATTCTGACTTTCTCTTCTCAATTTGGGGCCACACTGTGTCTCCGCATTTTGTCAAGGGTGTCAAATTGCTTTCTAAAATGTTTTATGGGAAATCATTCAAAGAAATGTGATTTCTTCTGAGTCTCACACATTCTACTCCCTCCACTTTGCTCTGCAATGTACTATTTTAAGCCCTGTGGTGTTGGGTTTTATTATTTTTCTCATCCTCAGCAAGGAGGGAGCTACATGACATTAGCATCTGACCATGGCTTTGATCAGTCGCCATGCCATAAGTTCCATGCCCGGGCTAATTCCCTTCTAGCAGCACAATGGAGCAGTAGTAGCCCAGTGATTGTGCTTCCCAGTGCCATGCTTCCAGTGAGCCTCAGCTGTGTAGAGACGAGAGCTGCTCCTGCTCATCCGGTCCTCTGACAGGTTAATAGGATACTCAGTGGCTGGGAGGTTAGAGTCACTATCTTTCCATTGTATTTCAAATAGAAAGATTCGTTGTATTCTATAAATCAAAACATTGATAGATGGTTCGGTCACGGGAAGTGTTTGTGATATAGCTCTGAGCGCCTCTTGACTAGCAGACGTTCCTCTCAGGAATGGACAGTTGGCTGGTTTTCAGTCTTTGTGCTCTACAGTGATGCAAATCCCCCTTCTTTCCTTCCTGTGTTCCTGTCTTGCTTCCTTTCCATCCTTGGATTCTTATATTTTTGTAAATATATAAATATGTGAATATTTTGTAAATAAGTAAATATTTTGTAAATAACTAAATATTTTGTAAAAAAGTAGAAGGGGTGTATAAGAATCAACTAATCAAACTGCATTTTGTATAGAAAGTCCTTTATTCAAATGTTAACCCTGACATGTGTTAAAACTTATGAACTAGTTTAGGGATTCAGATACCCCATCCCTGCCTTCCCTGACTGAATACAGTGAAGAGAATTGGCAACTAGAACAGAGAGGCTGTAGGTTTGCCCAATAAGACCTGAGAGTCCCAATAGAAACAATCATGTGATTGTTTCCCATCATACCATTAGGCTCAGTGTTGCTGATTTGAGGCCTTATTTAATCATGCATGCTGTTGTTTTTACTATTTATTTTTATTTATACTCATTATATTACTACCTAAAAAATAGTACCCAGACCATATATATGCATTGCAGGAGAACAAGAAATCATCTCCTCCGCATCACTTCTTTGCTGCTTACCCAGTCACATATGCTGAGATCTGCTGAACTCCTAGTGAGCATTTTCCTTTATCTCTAGATCTCTACTGCCTCCCCTCTGCTCTCCCATCCAGCTTCCTTCACGACCCCACGCTGGATTTACTTGTCTCAGAAGAATATCACTAAGCCCTACATCCTTACTAAATGTACTTATTAATGTATTTAGAGGATGAACACTCAGGAAACTTAAAAAAAAATTTTAACGACTGTTGCATCCTATTTTTGTCTATCAGTTTCTTTTTTTCTCAAAAAGTTGGTTTTCACAGCTAACTTTATACACAGCAATATGTATCACCAAGCTATGTGCTCTTAAAGACTGTTCTGTTTGATTCATGAAATACGTGTGTTCCAAGGGACTTAACAAGTAAGGTACAAGTCATAAAAGGGTAGAGTTAGAAACAGACTGCCCATCTATCATTATCCCGGGGAAAATATTTTTGCTGAAAGTGACAGGTAGCTCTCATTCTAAACTTAGTTTAAATGTAAAGCCAAAAAATGACTGTATGAGATATTTTATTTTTCTCCACAATGTCACCTTTGGCAAAGCACAGTAGATGCCTCACCCTGGCATTGCTCTGTATAGAAAGTTACTTGGACATTGTTCAGAGACAAAGAAGTGGTCACATATTTGTCTCATAACACAAAAGCTCTGAGGAATTGGGTTCTAAATTGTTTCTCTGGGTGCACCAGTAACTACAATGTGAATCAAATGATAGGCCAGCTCCCAAACTTCCAGGATAGACCTCAGAGAGGATGTTTTTGCTTTTCGAAGTAATAAATAAACACTTCAAAAATGTACTATGCTGAGCATGCAACAAAGATACACATAAAGACCACACATAGCCAATAGAGCTAAAACAGCTCTTCCATATTCAAATTCCATATTCATATTCAAAGAGCAAAATTATGTATTATATAAGCATAGTATAGATCCAAGACTAAGCTGGCTTTGTAAATTTTAGAAAATAAATTATATCCTCTATATTTTCCAAAAGCAGTTTAACTCACCTTCCCAGAATAGGATTTAAATGACGAACTAAGTTCAGAATTTCCGTCTGTGGATTTTCTATTAAGAAAAATCAATCCATAAAACCAATGATATTTTCACATCATCTTTTTTTTAATTTATATTATCTTTTACTATTTAATGAGAAGTAGTTGACAAATGTCCACATTTCCTCGATATATAATGGGAAGATCCATTATACCCCATTAGCCATTAAAATATCTTCTTCTTTCATGTTATGTTCAATATGTAACTATGTCACTATAGTTAGCAGGTTTCAAATTCCCATCATGATTCCTCCTTCTCCTACTGCTGTAACATGTGACTGAGGACACTGAGTGCTACCAATCCTTCTCCCTACCATTCACCTTACCCTTACCTGAATCACAGTGCCCATGCCGACTTGCCATGACATCAGAAACGTACAAAGGCCTCCAAGTGACAGATATAATCATTCAGAGAATGTAACTATAGGTTACTTGATTTAAACTAGACTTTGGTAGGAATTCTTACTAATTAGCAAGATAGATGAGAAATGTTGATAACAACCAGTAATAAAATCATCCATCCTGGCCATGAGCTTTCCTAGAAAGCAAGGAAATAAGGAAAACAAATATAAAAGTCCAAATACTGCTGTGGCTTTCACAGACTCCTGTGCCCCACAGGAGAAAATAACTCAAAAGCTCTCTAGGGGTTAGGATTTAGGTCAAAGGAATCCTTCACAGAGAATTGATTACCCATTTTATATCATTTTATATTCACTTATGTAGGTAGTCAATTAAGATTGCCCACATAAACTCTACCTTATATAAATAAACCTTTTTTCCATGGTTGAGAAAACATTTTACTATTATACTTCCCTTTGACACACTATGCTTTTTCAAAACATTTTTCATAGTGCCTTTTTAAAACATTTTTTAAAGTTTATTTATTACTAGCATATTCATTCTTACAGTGTCTTATATCACACTTATTTCTTCTTATTTACATGAACATATCATGCTCATTACACTAGCATGGAAGTTCTTTAAAGACATAATTTTTTTTCCTTCATTCTCTATAGTTCTTAATACAGAGTCTTGCTTATAACACATTTTCAATAAGAGTTATAATGTTGACTATATTTTGGAAGTATTTAGCCACCATCCAACAGGAGAAGTTTCACAGAGCAACAGAGATCCAAGTCAAAAGAGACAATAATTTAGTGATAAAATTTGTGTTAGCCTCAGACAAAAGAGGGGAGTAAGATGAACATGTCCCACCAAGAATTTAAATCTAAATATAATAAGAATCAAATGTAAGAACAGTTGTATAAACAAATAATGCTACTATAATTAAAAGAGTTTGACATGAGAACATGGTGGACAAATAGAAAATTACAATCAAACAGAGTACAGAAGTAAAGTCAGATATACAATAGGGGTACTTCAATTGAGTGAGTAAGGAATGACTTTTCATGAATGAGACTGGGCAATTTACTTTACAATTGGAATAAAAAATATACCTACAATTTAGCACATACAAAAATAAATTCCAAACAGATAAGGGATCCAAGTATCATATAAAACAATTAGAAAAATAATTTTTATATTTATCGAGACCCTGAAAAGCAATCAGGTAATGCAGTCTAAAGAGATTGATAGACTTGATTACATAAAAACTAAGAATAAACATAAATAAGGCCTAATAATAAAATAGGGACTGAGAAAAAAGTGTTTGAAGAATATAAACAGATGAAATGATAATTTCTCTACTGAATTAAGAATTCTTACACATAAATAGAACAGTTGAATAGAAAAATGGAAAATTAATTCAGATCTATAATTAATGGAAACATGTATACAAGTCTACTGAATATAATAAAAAAGTTTGACAACATGAATAGTAAGATTATCAACTTTGAAAGATTAGTTATATCCACTGTTGAAAATGACATAAGAAACAGTATTCAAAAACATACATTTTATTCTGGACCAAAAATTACTCTGATATGGTTTAGAAACAAAGCAGAGGTCACTCATTTGTCTCATAGCACTGAATCTGAGAGACAAAGAGAAAAAATCTCACAGAATTATTCTGGAGTTTCACTTCAAGAAATACAGCTACAAAAATAATAGCAGAAATAGATAAAAATAAATAAACAAATTCATTTGGAGAAGTGCATAATAGCAAAAATAAAAAAGATACTAAGTGCTCATCATATGGAATTAGGTAAATATTTTACAGTATACATCCATGCCAGGAAATACAATGTAGCTATTTTACAAAATGAAACAGATCTATATGTACTGACATTGATAGAAGCAAATTAAAAATATATTTAAAAATTCTCATAAAAAGCTGTATGATATTATTCTATTTTGTAATATGTCTGTGTCTGTATATATTTTTCCATGAATATAAAAAAGTATAGAAAGAGATATATGCCAAATTAATAGCAGTGGTAATGTGTGAAAGGAGGAATGGGATAGAATTGCAGGGCTGGAGTGGGAAGAACAAATCTACTTTACACATTTTAAAATAAGAATGATAATATGTGGAAAAAATTTTACCTCTTTTTTACCATTTTTAAAATTTCAAATGAAAAACTGAGTGAAACAAAAATAGAGTATGATATATAAAATTATAGAAGGGCATAGATGAGAGCACAATAAAAAGAGAATAATAATTTTTCAGGAGATTCAGAAAAGTTTTGAAAGGAGGTTGACATCTCTACTGTATTTTAAAGGACAAAAATACAATTTTCCTAATGGTTAGTTTCTGAAAGCACTTGAGACTGAAAGCACAAAGATACAAAACATGCAAAAGAACTATGAGCTCTCTGGAACTACTGGGCTCAAAATGCAACTGTGAGATACATTTTGAAAAGGTGCTAAGAAACAGATGATGAAAAAGCATTTTATATCCTGCTAAAGAAATTTTATTCTCGACCAGAAGTTGGTAACTTTTTTGTTTATTTCATAGTGTCAGATAGTAAATATTTTAACATGGTCTCTGTCACAACTACTCAACTCTGCTATTAGAGTCAAACCAACTGGACAATGTATAAATGAACAAATGTGGGTGCATTCTGATAAAATTTTATTTATATATATATATATATATAATTTTAAAAAAAACAGAAAGCCAGTTCACAGGATGCAGTTTGCCATGTTCTAGGCCATGTGAAATCAATAAAATATGTTAGAGAGACATGATCCAATTTTGAAAGGAACAAAATTATCTTAGAAGGAAGTGAAAAAAAACAGGGCATCTGAGGATCTAATCTGGGGTCTTAGTAAAGAGAAGTAACAAAGGATTCTGAGAAAGATCAGCCAATAAAATGGAGTGAAAAACCCAGAGACTGAGATATGGCAGATGCCAAGGTGAAAAAAGAAGGGGGTGTTCAATATTGTAAAGTGCTGCTGAGTCAAATAAGATGAGAGAGAAAATTTATCCATGGATGTGCAAGATGGAGGTGGTTATGAGAAATCTCAGTAGTGGTGATAAATAAGAGTGGGCTAAAGAAGATTAAGAGATAAGAATGAGGAGACAACCTAGAGAAACCTGTAATGAAAGGTGTGATATGAAGAAGAGTAGGGTGTTAAAATAATAGGCAGGATGTGTGGGGGAAATGTATGTTTCATTAGTTTGTTTCTAAGAGGGGCAATACCTTAGTCATGTTTGCATGCCTATTAGAGTGAACAGGTAGAAAGAAAAAATGGATTTTGTAGATAAAAAGAAAAATTGCGAAAAACTAAGGCATAAAAAAAAAATATGAGTCAATTGGATGAAAGAAAAAGCACAATTTTTTGTAGAAATAAAGGAGTTTTGGTAGGAGGGCTCAGAAAACAAAATTTATACTTTTAAAACTGTACATCTTTTTCTGAAATACCCCATGTCATTTATTACAATTTTTAATGAGAAAATCAAGTCTTTTTTTTTTTCTTTCTGTCTTTGAAAATAGATGTTTGGTCACTGATGCTTTAAAGTATATTATTATTAGTAAGAAAGAAATCATTTGTGCCTTCATTTCTTAAAACTTTAGTGATATTTATCATAAACCTGGGAAAAGATTGAAAATGTTACTTCAGCTAAAGAAATGTGAAATTTAACATGCTAAATTAATATCATTAAAAATTATCAGGCGTAGAAAGATAAATATTGCATGTTCTCACTCATACATGGGAGCTAAAAAAATAAGATAGAACTTTTAAAGTAGAGAGTAGAATTGTGGTTACTAGCGGCTGAGGAGGGAGGATACTGAGAAATTTGTTAAATGGACACAAAATCACAGCTAGACAGGAAAAATAAGTTCCAGTGGTGTACAGTAGTGTGAGGCATCTGTAATGAACATTAATTTATCGTACGTTCTCAAATAGCTAGAAAAGAGGAGATCAAATGTTATCATCACAAAGAAATGATACAGTTCTGTGATGATGAATATGGTAATTACCCTAATTTGATCATCACACATTATACACATGTATTAAAATATAATGCTGTACCCCATAAATATATACAATCAGTATGCTTCAATTAAAAATAAATTCCTTTTAAAAAATAAAATAATTAAATTTAAAAAAATAGTTACTTTAGCTTCCAGTTGCAGTGAAATAAGCACATTCCACTCAATCTCTCCCTCTAATTTTAAGAACTGGAGAAAATATATCAAAATTCTATAAGAGGACTCTGAAAGGTACATAATAGTAGGCAGACCGGATAGGTTACACAGGACTTGAGAGACAACTTGGCAGTAAGTTCCCTGTTTTGTTTATTTATTTTTGCCTCCAATATAGGCCAGCTGGTCTTCTAGATAAACACAAATTTGAGAAACCTGAATTGGTTGTGGTCAGAAAAAGCTCCAGGAAAAAAAATCGCTCTCTCTAGCCAGAAAACCAGGAGATCAAGAAATAGTAGCTGAAATCTTGCAATTTTGCTGAAAGACAAAGATTAAAAAGATCTAATCAGGATAAACTTAAAGATAACCACACCCAGACATGTTAGAATCAAACTGCTGTAAAACGAAGATTAAAAAAAAAAGAAATTGAAAGAAGCCAGAGTAAAATTACACACACACACACACACACACAACACACACACACAACACACACACACACACACACACACACACACACGGGAACAGAAATTTAAATGACTACAGATCTCTCATGAGAAACCAAGAATGTCAGAAGAAAATGGAACAACATTTTTAAATTTTTAAAGTGCTGAAAAGGAAGAATAACTATCAACCTGGAATGCTATATCTAGGGAAAATATTCTTCAGAAATGAAGACAAAATAAAGACAACTTCAGCTGTAGGAACACTAGGGAAAGATGTCATTAGTAAACCTGTTTCAAAAGAAATGCTGAAAGTTTTTCAGTGGAAGAAAAATAACAAAGGGTCATATGGAATTTCAGGAATGAAGAAAGAGAAAGAGAATACCTTAGTAAATAACAGATAATTGATTTGCCTTTTAAATTCATTAATATATGCATTACTTGCAAAAGCAAAAAATTAAAACATTGATGATATTTTCACCGCAAATAAATATATATGGCAATTACATCATAAATAGGAGTGCAAGAAAAGGAAAATATATGGTGTTCAGGTCTTTATATTTTACTTGAAGTGGTAAAATATTAATTTTATGTAGACCATGTAAAGTTTCTTTTACGTTATAATCCCTAGAATAACCACTATAATGTTGAATATACTAATTATCCTGATTTAAGCATAACATATTGCACACAGGTAATGATATTCAGTTTTGTACCCTACATGTACAATTAAGTATGTTACAATAAAAAAGATATAATTTTAAAAAGCATAAATTAAAATGATATGATGAGAAATAGGTAAATAGTGCAAAAGAAAGAAGAAAAACATAAATGAAAAAAAAAATAAAAGAAGGGACAATAAAAAAACAGGAAAGTGATAAACCTAATTCTAAGTATATCAAAACTTACATTAAACATAAAACATCCCAATTAAAAGGTATTGTTTGACACACACAAAAAATCCAAATGTATGCTACAAAAACAATTGAAATTTCTCTACAAAAATCCCTTGTGAAATATAATGGTATATGCAGATTAAAATTTAAAAAAATGGAAAAGACACACTACGCTAACAATAATCTAAGAAAGATGGAGTGCTATATTAACATCACAGACTTCAGAAGAAAGGAAATGATCAGAGATACAGAGAGACACTATGCGTTTATTAAAGGGTCAGTTTTCCAAGGAGACATAAGAATTCTAACTGTGTATGTGACTAATACCAGAGCTTCAAAATATATGAAGTAAAAGGTAATAGAAATGAAAGAAACAAATTCATAATTATACTTGGAGACTTCAACACTAATTAATAGACTGTGCAGAGAGAAAATCAGCAAGGACGCAGAAGACTTGAACACCATCAACAGATTAGACCCAATGGACATTTATGGACCACTCCACCCAACAATCAGCAGAACACACATTCTTGTCAAGGATAATGGAAACTTCACTAACATAGACTATCTCCTTGGCCAAAAAATAAAAGTTTTTTAAAGAAAGTTGGAATCATACAAAGTATTTCTGACTAGAAAAGAAGTAAACTGGAAATAAACAAGTGAAAAAAATATAAAAAATCAAAAACTACATAGAAATTAAACAAAATAACATATATTTAAGTAGCACAAAAGTCAAAGATGAAGTATCAAGGGAAACTGGAAAGTATTTTTCATTGAATTAAAATAAAAACTCAACATAACAAAATCTGTAGGTTGTAGCTAAAGAAGCACTCAGTGAGAATTTCTAGCATTAAAATGATTATATTACAAAAGAAGAAATATCAATAACTTAAGTTTCTGGATTGAAAAACTTGAAAAGGGAGGGCAAATTATATTTAGAGTAGGAAGGAAATAATAAATGAGAAAAGAAATCGATAAAATTGAAAAGTAATAGAAAAATAATAGATAAAAATCGATGAAACCCAAAGCAGATTATTAAAAAAAAAAAAATCAAATCAATTGGTAGAGCTGTAGCCAGAATTACAAAAAAATAATAATTATTATTAAATAAAAGGAGGAGGAGGAGGAAGAAGTAGAGGAAGCAGAAAGAGAAACTGTTATCAATATTGATAAGTGAATGGATATCACTACTGACCAAACAGAAATCAAAGAATAGCAGAATATTATGAACCACTCTATGCCCATAAATATGACTTTGATGAAACTGACTACTTCCTTAAAAGACGCAACTTGCCAAAAGCCACTGGGGGAAAAAAAAAATGGATAAGTTGAACAACCATGTATCTACTGAAAAATTGCATTCGTAGTCATAAATATTAAAAAAAAAACTTTATGTCCAGATGATTTCACTGGTGCATTCTCCAAATACTGAAGAAAGACAACACAAATTCTGCATAGTTTTTTCCAGAAATTATTAAAGGAGGAATTCTCCTTATTTTATGAGGCTACCATTACCCCAGTGTAAACCATATAAAGACCATAAAGAGAAAATAAAATTTCAGGCCAATATACTTCATGAACAAAAGCATAAAAACACTCATCAAAATGTTACAAAGTCAAATCTGGTAACACATGAAAACATTACCACATCAATATTGGTGTTTCAGAATCAGATTAATATTTTAATCAGCAGATGAGTAAAGCAGATTTCCTTCCCCAATGTGGGTGAGCCTCATCCAAGCCTCTGAAGGTCTGAATAGAACAAAAGGCTGAGTAAGGGAGAACTGGGTCTCTCTGCCTGTCTTTGAGCTGGGACACTGGTCATGTCTTGCCTTGAAGTCAGACTTTGACTGGAACTCATACCGTAAATTCTGAGTCTCCAGCTTGCTGACTACGGACTTTTCAACCCTTGTAACTGTGTAAGCCAATTCAATTTCTATAAGCTCTCTCTCTTTCCATGTATGTGTGTGTATGTACTTATATACACATATATGTACATATGTGTGTACATGTGTGTGTGCACATACATATGCATACATATGTACAACCCAGACTGACACAATGGTAACTAATTACAGCTAACTAGGCAAGGATGATTACTGTCATGACTCCTATTCAATATAATGCTGAAAATTATAGCAAATGCAATAAGTAAATAAAATACGCTTGGATTGAAAAGAAAAATAATAATAATCCTGATTTGTAGAGTACAAGTGTCTACAAGACAAGTAATCCACCAAAATTTCTTGTAACTATAAGTAAGTAAAGCAAGATCACTGGATAAATATGCTGATTCTAGCCAGCATGATCTCTAGATTAATGTAATATCAATGAAAATTTCAGCTATATTCTTTGTGGATATAAGCAAGCTTATACTACAATTAATATGAGTAAATAAATGACTAAAATAGCCAAAATAATTTTTGAAAAAAAAAAATAAAGTATATCTACTCCCTGATTTTAAGACGTACTCTAAAGCTACAATAATTAGGACAATATGGTATTGGCTAAAGCAGGAATCAAACCACGGGCCATGGACCAAAGCTGGTTAGAACATTGCTTTTTGTAAATAAAGCTTTATTAGAACAAAGCCCATCATTTACATATTGCTACTTTTGAGGTACAACAACAGAGTTGAAAGTAGTTCTGAGAATGATCCTGCTATGGTTGAGATGTGTACCCAAAAAACATATGTTGGAAACTTAATTCCCAGCACAACAGTGTTGGGAGGTGGGGCCTACTGAGAGGTCATTAGTCTATGAAGGCTCCGCCCTCCTGAATAGGTTAATGCATTTATCACAGGAATCACAGGGTTTGTTATCACAGGGTTTGTTATCACGAGTGAGTCTGTCATAAAAGAGTGAATTTGGTCCCCTCTTGCTCTCTCTTGCTCTCTTTTTGCCCCTTAGGTTGATGTGGCAAGAAGGCCCTTGTTAGATGCCAGCCCCTAGATCTTGGACTTTCCAGTCTACAGAATAATTTTATGTGCTCCTGATATATTCGCCTGTGTATTTTATCAACTTTATTTGTGATACATATTGGTATATAAAACTTTATTTTTTATATAACTGATATTTAGCCTTTTTCTCTAGACCCAATTAGAAAATATTTTATATCTTCAATATTTTTATAATTCCACCCTTTATATTTAGATCTTGTCTTCTAAAGAAAGGACATAGAGTCTCCAGAATATTTACCAGATGTTAGTGCTTTCCTGAGCACATTAGTTTATTCAAATCATGTACATCATTATTTGTATTTTTTATCACTTAAAATCTGACAAATGTACAATATATTATTCACACTGATTCTGGTTTACAGTCTCTTTTTATTTCTAAGTTTACTTCCTGTTTGTATTTTTTAAAAATATATTTTAGTTATTAAATTTCCTGCCTGCTGTATCTTCATTAGAGATTTCATCCATTATTATTAAAAAAACCCCGTTTTTTTCATATTAATGTTGGCCTAAAGATAATATTTATCGAATATTCACATTATCATTTTTGTAGCATTTCACTGGTAGACATTCCTCTCTTTCCAACCTTTTTGCCTTATATATTTACATATTGTATTAAAAATATTATAGAGCTAATTTTGCTCTCTGACTTAGTCTAAGACTGTTGATACTGATGGTCCACGATTTACAATGTTTCAATTGAGATTTCTTGACATTATGATGGGTTTATATTCTGTAAATCAAGGAATTACTTACTATGGGATTATGCTTTCTACCAAATGGATATCACTTTCGTACCACTGTAAAGTCAAGAAATTGTTAAGTAGAACCACAGCAAGTCAGAGACCATCTGCTGTGTTGCCAGCATTAAATGCATTTTTCACTTAGGATAGTTTACACTTATAATAGGTTTATTGATATGTAACCCCATAGTAAGTCGATGAGCATCTATATTTTATTGTGTTAATTGAGTACATTTGCACTGATTTATATGATTGTTTTATAAATAAATCTTTTTATGTTTCTATTTGTAATATATTGTTTCCTTTTGTTGCCTTTACCATTATCATGCTTCCCCCCAATATTGATCATGTTTACAGTAAAATTACCTTCATTTTTCTCTTATAATTTGTCAATTCTGCTATTAATTTCTATTATTAGTTAATTTCAAAGAAAAAATGCAATTTAAATGATAAATAAACATAAGCCCCAACATGACCTTCAGCACACATTTAATTATCACCTCCCATTCTACTCCTACGTTTTGAGATCATTTGGAACTTTAGATATATTTTTATCCATGGCTTATTATTAAGAGAAGCACGGGGTCATAATACACATAAAATTTTATCCTATTATGAACATAGAGGATGAGAGAATTTCATACTTAATTGCATTATGTCCAAAAGAAATCTTAAAATGATTGGATACGTGAAAATAAAGAGAAAAAAATAAACCTGTGCTAAACCTGGGATAACTGTGAATGGGCACTGAACATCCTTCCATTTCATTCTTCCACTTGCTCCTTAATTCTAGTTCTGAATTATGCAATAAGACACCCAATTTACATATTACAGAGCATTTTTTACTATTTTATTTAACTAGTAAAATTGAATTCGTACTGAAATATATATTAGAAAAAGAAGAAAAGAAAAAAACTAAAAATGGCCTTTGACCTCCCAAATGGCCAGTTTAAAGGGGCAGAAAAATAAATGTATTGTCAACTGTAATAGAATGAAGTAGGTGCTGTGGTGGTTAGAATACTGAGTGCCAAAAGAGCATACAGAAAAGGACATGTTTTCTTTCTTTCTTTCTTTTTTTTTAAATTTTATTTTGTCGATATACATTGTGGGTGATTATTGTTGCCCATCACCAAAACCTCCCTCCCTCCTCCCCCCACAACCAATGTCCTCTCTGTTTGCTTGTCGTATCAACTTCAAGTAATTGTGGTTTTTATATCTTCTCCCCCCCCCGGTTTGTGTGTGTGTGTGTGTGTGTGTGTGTGTGTGTGTGTGAATTTGTATATTAATTTTTAGCTCCCACCAATAAGTGAGAACATGTGGTATTTCTCTTTCTGTATTAAGTGAAACAAGAAAAGGACATGTTTTCTGTCTCTTGAAGGAAGAGATGTCAAAGAGTATAATCGTGCCTGATATTAGGGTACAGAAGACATGGAAACAAAAGTGGAAGTGGAAAGAACTCTGTGGAGATGAAGCTAATATAGTTGTGAAATACAGTGATAGATAATCATTGTGGCAGGAGGGTATTATGGAAAGGGGGAGCTGTAAGATAAGAGGCAAGAGTGTTGGAAATAATCTTAGAAATAAAGTCTCAAAAGTCTTGTCAAAACCTTAGACCTTATCCTAAGTGCAATGTTATTAATTCTATGTTTGATGTAAATCAAAGGTTTAACATGTCATTATTCTAAATAGATAAAATTTTTTCATTGTTAAAAGTTTAAGTACATGTTGACAAAAAATGGACAATTTCATTTCACGTATTAATGATCCCAATGAAAGCTAGTATGCAACTTGAAACAGAAAAATAACCTAGCTTTCCCAATATCAATTAAACCAGGTCATTCAAATGCAGAATTACTGTTTTGTTTCCAATGGCACTCAAAGTTGATAGCAATTTGCTATGACTACATACTCCAATGAGAGTAATCATTTATTACACCGACATATAACAAAACATGTAATAAAAGTAAATATTTTATGAAAGTGTTTAAAAATCTTAATTTGTAAAAAAAAATAAATTTTGCCTTGAAAGGGTTTTTTCTCCTATTTCATAAAGTTAACAAAGTATCTTAAGAATATAGTTCCGGCTGAGCCAAAGCAAATACAGCTATTATTTTTCTTCTCAGTGAACAATATAACATTACATCTTTAATTTTGAAATTGAACTAAAGTTTAATAAATATTTAATGGTTATATCACATTCAGAGTAACTTATGGTTGAATATAGAATTTATGAACTCATTTCTAACCACCAGGGCGTTATGTTCCCATGAAGCTATTTGACAAAAAGTATCTTATCTCAATCACAAAAAATAGTTTATAAATTTGAAGATAAGTTTTTATTGCCTTAATTATGTATGTGTTCTTAAAATAAAGGTAGTCAGAGTACACAAAACAATTCCTTTTGTAATGAAGTGTTTGCAACCCAGTTCTATAAAACCCACCCCGAACATTACATTATCATTGCCTTGAGTTTCCTGCATGGACACTGAAAGATTATTATTTTGTCACCTGGTCTGAAAATCATCCTAATTTTTAGTTTTTTTCTCATGTTATTGCTATGTGAAGACATGCATGTATTATTATTAATTGTAAAACAAGGGTCTTTTTAGAGGAGACAATATGTAAAAGAATTAGATGGACACAACCAGTGATATTCCCCTCTCTCTCTGTTGGTGTCAGGCAAGTCATCTTAATGCAACCTGGCATTACAGTAAATAAAGTTAAACAGGTCTGTCAATTATAAAAGCAGGTCTTTCTGGATAGTCTTTACTTCCAGGGTACAGCAATTTATGAATCCCACATTTGCGTATAATTCATATGCTTCCCAAAGAAAGTTTAGAGCTCTGCTTAGCTTCCCAGTTTCTTGGCTCCCACTTTTTACTCTATTCTATATCTTCTGGGATCCTCTGTGGCTAGACCATGGTTTAGGGTTAGTTTAGAAAAAGGCCTAGGGATAAAATGCTGCAGCGAATGCTGGGCTCATCTCTATATTTTGCCTATTTCCAGGATCTATGTTGTTCCCTTGGTTCATCTCTTTCAAGGTAGTTCATAACAGCCCTTGAGAAATAATTTTAAAAATTAATTGTATAGCCATGCCTCTGTATCCAACACCTTGTCTCATTTGTTTTATTCTTTTTCTATTAGTATATATACTCTCTACTGAGCTGAACTGATAATTTAAAGACAATACTAACATACAAAGGGGAATAAAGAAGAATATATCTTTATTTCCATAAGAATTTTAGAAAACTTTTATTAGTTATATTATATCATTATACTATTATTAAATATGGTAGAGAAATACATGTGTACACATATGGTAGATAGTACTTTTGCCCCTGAGATTAGATAAATTTTATTTATTTTGTTTTTTTAAATAACAAATCTATCACCTCACATAGTTATTTTTTTGTGGTGAAAACATTTAAAATCTACACTTTTAGCAGTTTTGAAATATACAAAGCATCGTTCTAGTAGACACCATTCTGTGCAATTATCACAGCAATTTCTATAATTGGTCCCACTCATTAACGAATGGATTCTTTTCAATTTCCAGAGCAAAATTGAGTTTTGCTAGCCATTTAACTACAAGTGATTTGGCTGAAATACAGACAGAATATATTTTCAGAGGACTCTAAGCCAGAATGGATCCATAAGATAAAAGGTAAAATTTGAACATAGGTGGGTTCAGATTTCGTCTCTATTTATAAATGGGCAGATTAAATAACTTCTCCAATATAATGCAGCTAGGATTTGAAGTACTATCTGATTCCAAAGCTCAGTTCCCTACTCTCCACCCATGTACATTATACTTCATGAGACAGGAAATGGAGAAACATAAATGATCTAAGATGGTAATATTATCCTTGGAAAGCAGAATCCTTCTCAAATAGAGAACAAGAGAGGAAAAATGATACAAAGAAATATTGTGTTGGAGAGGAAGAAGGACAGAAAACACATGTCCCATGGTGTTGACCTTCCCAGCTGAGTGGGAGGTGAACTTGCACTGAGGCCAGCGTGAAGTGTGTTGGTGCAACTTGAGGATGCATCCGCTGTGCTGCAATAGCTTGTATTTATTTTTATTTCATTCATTTTGACAACTAATTGTACATATTTGTGGCTACAGAGTGTTGCTTCGGTACATGCATATACTGCACAGTGATTCACTTGGGGTGGACAGCATAGTTTTGTATACATTAGTCCACCACTTCTCCTCCTCCCCCAACTCCACTCCCCTCCTGGGTGCTAGTAACCATTACTCTACTCTCTATTTCTATGAGAACCACTTTCTTTTTGTTTTACATTCTATATGACTGAGATTATGTAATATTTGTCATATTTGTCTTTCTGTGCCTCACTTACTTCATTTAACATGATGGTTTCCAGTTCCATCCATGTTGCTGCAAATGATAGGACATCATTTCTTTTTATAGCTGTATAGTATTCCATGGTGTATATATACCACAGTTTTTAAATCCATTTATCCATTGATGGGCATTTAGGTTGATTCCATATCTTGGCTATTGCAAACAGCATTGTGATAAACATGGGGGCACAGGTATATTTCTCAATATACTGACTTTGTTTCCTTTGGGTATATACCCAGTAGTGGAATAGCTGGTTCATAAGGTAGATCTATTTTTAGGTCTCTGAGGAAACTCCATTCTATTTTCCACAATGGCTATACCAAATTACATTCCCACCAACCATGTAGGAGGGTTCCATTTTCTGCACATCCTTGCCAGCATTTGTTATTTTCTGGCTTGTTGATAATAGCCATTCTAATTGGGGTAAGATAATATCACTTTGTGGTTTAATTTGCATTTCCCTTACGATTAGTGATTTGGAACAATTTTTTCATGTGTTTGTTGGCCATTTGTATATCGTCTTCTGAGAAATGTCTGTTCAGGTCATTAGCCCATTTTTTAATTGGGTTATTTATTTATTTGTGTGTGTGTGTGTGTGTGTGTGTGTGTGTGTGTGGTTGAGCTGTCTGAGTTATTTATATATTCTGGATACTAGCCCTTGTCCAATGTGTAGTTTGCAAACACTCTCTTCCATTCTTTAGGTTGTTGCTTCACTTTGTTGATAGTGTCCCTTGCTGTGCAGAAGTTTTTCGATTCAATGTAGTCCCATTTGAATATTTTTGATTTTAGTTGCCTGTGCCATTGTAGTCTTGCTCAAAAAAGTCCTGTCCTCTCCCATTTCATGTAGTGTTTCCCATATATTTTCTTCTAGTAGTTCTATACTTTCAGGTCTTACATTAAGGGCTTTGATCCATTTTGATTTGATTTTTGTGTATGATGAGAGATATGGGTCTAGTTTCAGTCTTCTGCATGTGGATATGTAGTTTTCCCAGCACCATTTATTGAAGAGGCTGTCCTTTCGCCACTGTATATTCCTGGCACCTTTGTTGAAGATCAGTTGGCTGTATGTAGGTGGGTGCATTTCTGGGCTCTCGGTTCTGTTCCATTGGTCTATCTGTCTATTTTTATGGCAGTACCATGCTGTTTTGGTTACTATAGCTTTATAGTATATTTTGAATTCAGGAAGTGTGATACCTCCAACTTTCTTCTTTTTTGTTCAAGATTCCTTTAGCTATATAGGGTCTTTTGTGGTCCCAAACAAATTTTAAGATCTGTATTTTCTATTTCTGTGAAGAATATCAATGATATTTTGATATTGTGTTGAATGTGTAGATTGATTTGAATAATAGGGATACTTTGATGTTATTTTTTCCAACACATAAACATGGAATATATTTCCATTTACTTGGGAAAAATCCATTCCATCAATGTTTTATAATTTTCATTGTAGAGGTCTCTCTCCTCCTTGGTTATACTTCCTCCTAGGTATCTCATTTTTTTGGTAGCTATTGTGAATAAGATTACCTGATTTCTTTGTCAACTGTTTCATTATTGTAATATAGGACAGTACTGATTTTTGTGTATTAATTTTGTATCCTACCTCTACACTGAATTCCTTTATCAGTTCTAGTAAGTTTTTGGTGCAGTATTTAGGGTTTTCTATGTATATGATCATGTTATCTGCGAGTAGGGATAGTTTGACTTCTTCCTTTCCAATTTGGATGCCCTTTATTGCCTTCTGTCACCTTATTTCTCTGGTTAGAACTTCATGTACTATGCTGAATAGGAGTGGGGAAAGTGGGCATCCTTGTCTTGTTTCAGAACTCAAAGGAAAAGCCTCCAATTTTTGACCATTGGGTATGATATTAGCTGTGGGTTTGTGGTATACGGCCTTTATTGTGTTGAGGTACATTCTTTCTATGCTTAATTTGTTGAGCGATTTATCATGAAGGAGTTTTGGATTTTATTAAATGCTTTTTTTGCATCTATTGAAATGATCAAATATTTTTTTCCCTTCATTCTGTTGATGCAATGTATCAGTTTTATTGATTTGCATATGTTTTATCATCCTTGCATGCCTGGGATGAATCCCCCTAAGTCATGGTGAATGATCTTTTTTATGTGTTGTTGGATTCTGTTTGCTAGTATTTTATTGAGGATCTCTGCATCTGTTTTCATTAGAGATTGGTCTGTAGTTTGCTTTTTTTGTGTGTGTGTCTTTTTCTAGTTTGGGTACAAGGTTAATGTTGGCCTTGTAGGAAGTTTGGAAGTATTCTTTCCTCTTCAATTTTTTTCAAAGAACTTGAAAAGAACTAGTATTAGTTCCTTAAATGCTTGGTAGAATTTGACAGTGAAGACATCTGGTCCTGGGGCTTTCTTTGTTGGAAGACTTTTTATTACCTCTTCAATCTCATTAATTGTTATTGGTGTGTTTAGGTTTTCTTGTTCTTCATGATTCAATCTTGGTAAGTTGTATGTTTCCAGGAATTGATACATTTCTTCCAGGTTTTCCACTTTGCTCATGTATAGATTTTGTAGTTGTCTCTTATGATTCTTTAGTATGTAAATATTTAAACAACATACAATTGGTAACTTTTACTTCACATGATTTACATATTATAAGTTTGTTTCCTTTTCTTATGTTTTATCTCTCTAATATCATTTTCCAGGACAATGAAGAGAGACCTTGAACTCTTCCGTAATAAATTAAAATGGCTACACTTCGTTGTAAAAATTGAAAACAAGGTGTTACATCTTTATGATAGCATATAAAATATTGGGTCTCCACTGATAGCTGAAGAGTATAGAAGTGATAGGATAGCAAATAATACTGGGTAAAAAAAGACAAGAATAATTTTATTAAGAGCTTGTATACTCATAAGGGACTAATTCTTAATTATATGACCCCAATTTTTTATTTTTTCTCAAAATTTTCCAGGAAGCACATTTATATTACTCTGTCAACTTGAAATTATATACTATGTGAAATGTGTTTTAATAAAACAACATTATTATCACTTGTAAGGTAATAGAATAAAGAAGTCATAGTTCATTTCCATTAGCATTTGTAAGGTAATAGCGTAAGGAAATAATAGTTCATTTCCATTAACATTTGTCTAAATCTATGACTTGTTACTGCCTAAGCTATAACAATCAGATATTTTAATGATATCTGCCAATCATTCTGTTCAAATGAACATATTAAATAGGCTCTAAAAATTCATGATCTAAAATTACTGGCATCAATGCTGAATATAAAGATCCTTTCAGTCTTTGTTGGCCTCTTGGTCCAAACTCTTTCACTCTGAAAGGGAGATAGAGAATGACACATCTATTTTCTTTATTATATTAGGTCTTAACCCAAAATTAATATCAATTGAATAAAATCAATTTCAAAACTTCCCCCAAATGTCACATTATTCAAATAGACCATGTTGTCACAAAATGTACTATATATCAAAGCAATAAAAGTAAAACACAAATGTCCTGTGTTGATATTTCACTGCATGGTATCTCCACTAATAAGATTCTGGCTCCAGTTCTAGTTATAGTGCACTTGTGAAATACTAGAAACCAAATATAAATCAGATGTTACAAAATGTCTCCAAGCTCCATGATAGTCTAAGGACCTGCAGAGAAAAAGTATTGAAGGGAAAAGGGCAGAGAAGTTTTGCTTTTCTTTCTCTCTCTCAAAGATAGGAGGCATTTTTCTTTCCATTCTCCATTTTCTATTTTTGTATTTAAGCTATAATTTTGATAAAGAAAGTACATGACCACAAATTCTGTACATAGAGTAAACCTTCAATTGGTATTTTTATCTGGATATCTACCTCACACCATTTACTACACTGCAACAACAAAATGCCATGTGGAGATACTTGCACACACACACAGGGGACTGTACTTAAGATGTAGATGCACCATTTTATCCTGTCTTTCATGTAATATTTGATCATATACTGTTTTGCATTTTTATGTAGTTTTTTATAATTGCATTTAATGGTTTAGAGAAATTTTCCACTTTATTTTCCTTCCCCATCCGAATAAGTAATACTAAATTTACAACACCCTACAAAGGAGGTGAGATAAGAATGTACTGTATGTGTCGTGACCTTTCCCATTTGATCTTCCTTTACCAATAAACAAGTTTTCTATTTTAATTAAAACATTTTGTGTATGTCTACTTTTAAAGTATTGAAACTGTTTGTCAAAAATCCATACATTAATACAGTGGTTTTCTTAACCTTATAAGTAATCATTTTATTATTGATAAATTCATTCATTTTAAATTCTTCCCATCTAAATTTCTTCTCACATTTCCTAGTTATTTAAAATTGGTCATTCTATGTTTTTATTAAATTGTATTAATGTTTCCATTTCCCATTTACTGAAATGTACTCAGAACAAGCTAAATAGCTTCAGAAACTAATACTTAAACACGTTACATATTGAAAAGTGCTTTATTAGAGAAATTGGGAGGTCCTCCCCACAAAAAGCATTTATTTAGTTAGTCTTGCATAAATTTGAGTGTGTGACATTGCAAAGTTTCCTTCTGCACATTGATTTTATACTGAAAAATATTAGAAATTAATATTCACCAATGGAAAGCCAAGGAATGCAGTTTATGTCAATGGTCTTGTTATTTCAATTACATTTTAAATCAAATGAATAGCCAAGTTCTATTTTTCCAAGGTACATATAAGTTTTCTGGGAAACGCTGGGGGATTTATTTCATCGCTTTATTTAATGAGTCATTTTACAATGATTCTGGAGAATGAAGTCCTACAAAAGTTCGAAGTTAAATATCAACTTCCTTTCATTGTCCAAACCTTTACTAAAACAAACAAATGAGCTTTTTTTTTTTCAATACTGACATAAAACACTTTATTATCAAATACAAAATGTGCCATTAATTAATGTCTTTTAATAGGAAAGAAGTGAAGTTTTCTGATTGACCTGGGCATCATTCTGCACACAGGTGTAGTTAGTGGTAATTAAATATTATCTCTCTTAAGCAAGTCTCTAAAGCTGGCAAGAAACAATTCTACATCCTTCTCATTTAAATGAGTAATGTATACTCTGCAGAGATTTTTTTTCCCATTAAGATGAAAATATATTCCTTTTTTTTAAATAGAGAGAATGATAAATTCACTATACAAATGATTAACCAACACCAATAACTACTACCTAATATTTACTTTCTTGTAACAATGTAGAAAGCTATTTGGGAAGTCTGACCTCTAATGTATTCTAGAGCTTTTGGTTGTCTTGCAATATGGAACATACTAAATGGAAAGATTATAAGAGTGCATGATTCTAAATAATTTTTTAAAGTTTTCACATAAGGTTTTACTAGTAGAATTGGAAAACAACAAAGACTGAACAAGAACAAAAAAACAACACAAAATTCTTTGACAGAGATAATCTGTGTTCATTTTAAACAAAGATAATGTAATGACTTCCTAATTTCAAAAACTGAAGATACTCACATTGTGGACATCATGTTCTGATGGTGATTTTTGTACACAAATGTTGTTTCTCATCTATAAGAATTCAGATATTACTTTTGGAAAATTTAGGTAGTGTATAATTTCCAACAATTCTTGCTATTTCAACTACTGTAACAGCTGAACTTTCAGATGGTAAGGATTAATGCTTTCAAGAAGTAGAATTAAATATTTAGCTTTTCATTCACACTAAATATAAATATCTTTAACCGGAGAACATCTAAACTCAAGAGATAACTGGTTGGCTTTTGATTTTTATGTTAATTAAGCAATAAGATAGGAATGAAGATGGATGTTATATAACAGGTTTTCTTACCAAGAAAAATAAGAATGCTATGAAGAGATAAGAAGAGAAAACTAGAGGAAAAAGACTAAAACCACAGTGTACAATAAGGACCCAGTCCAGCCCAATAATTTCCTGTGACTTATATGTACATTTTTGAAATCTGTATGGAGGGAGAATTGCACTCATGACAAGAGGAATGATAAACCAGAGGCCTCAGTCCAGAATGCAGCCAGAGTAGAGACCAAGGTGCAAGACAAGGAGCAGAGGGTGCTGCCCAAAGGCTTGCTTGCATGAACAGGGCCTACTGAGCATCTACAGAACAGTGTTCTCTCCTCGTGCTGCCATGGTAGTGCAATAGCATTACAACAGGGTGTTAGTGTGGGATTCT
The DNA here is from genome assembly GCF_027409185.1 of Cynocephalus volans. Lineage (NCBI taxonomy): Eukaryota > Metazoa > Chordata > Mammalia > Dermoptera > Cynocephalidae > Cynocephalus > Cynocephalus volans. The sequence goes on from NC_084466.1 coordinate 20,232,635, forward strand.
CCGTGTCTCATTTTCAGCTGAGGGATGAAGAGTTAGATAAAGCAGACTGCAAGGTTTCCAAGAATGGGCTTAGAAGCAAGTTAGGAAATACATCCTCATTAGCTTGTTGGAGATTTGGGAGAGTCTCTGAAGAAAGTTTCTGAGGAGAGCTGCTGTTATATTTTTAGCACCCTCTGACATCTGAGGTAGAAGAGTGGCAAGATCTATATTTTTCTGTAATTTCAGTTAGACAGACTTCAGCTGGATATTCCAAAAAACTTGATATGAATCCTAGCCTTGGTGAGTAGAGAGAATTGACTTATAAATGGAAAGCAAAGGAGAGAAACGAGCAGTTTATGGCTTTGGCTGTGGACTACCAGGGAATTGCTGTAGCAATGTGGTTAGCCCATTTTCCTGGACTTTGCTGTGTCAAGGACTGCATGGCTGTCTCCTGTCTACAAGATTTGGGTCCCACACATGAGAGAGCCAGCATGAGGATTACCTTGGACTCGTCCCAAATAGGCCACTTAGAGGGATGATGGAACTTGAGCAGCCAGAAACTGGAGGTGAATTTCTGATCCTCCACAGAGGGTTATGGAGGTAATAAAGCACCAGGCCAGTGAAGAATACTTTGTCCAAATCAAGGGAGCTCCTGAGGAGGTCTCCAAACTGATAAGTCTGTTGAGACCACAGTTCCTCCTAATAGAAAAACTCAGCTGTAAGTGCCTGCCAGGCCCAGCCATGTTAGAATAAGTCAGGTGAGAACATTAGCTACCCCCATTCTCTCTCTCTTGCTTTAATTATGTATCAGCTACCGAGGGTTAGTAAGATGAGAAATGGGAGTCAAAGTACAAGGCAAAGAAAGAAGGAAGGAAAAGGTAGGGCAAGCTATTCTAAGTACAGAATTGAATCTATTTTCCACTTAACACCACTGAGGACTTTTATTATCCAAGAGTGAGTAGAAAAGTAATAGAGCTGTTGGAGTTTTCAGTCAGAAGCAAGGGAAAAAACTTCTTCCATGGAATACATTTTAAAGGGACAGTAGGAGACAAAAATTAAGTCTCTATTTTATTCTATCCCATGCCTCCTGCCTGTTCAAAAATATTACCTAAGCTTCTACTTGCCCTTGGAGGCCATGCAGACATAAAAAATGGGAAGGGAAAGGGAGAATAACACTGAATATAATTAAATATTTACTCCAAAGAGAATAACTTATATACAAACATGAATGAGAGAACTTGGAATGAGAAATGTAAATGGTTCCTACCAACAGCAGAAATGGGAGCACGGAAGCAAATTGAATTCAGTTTTAGATGTAAATGTCATATGTTCTCTATGCCCAGGGTATTTTCTGTAAACTCATGATTGCTGAAGACATATTGCCAAAATAATCTTAAGCAGCATTGTAATCTTATACCCCCTTGAGTGATATATAAAAATGCAAAACTCGCTCCACCTCACAAGAATTAAATTTGCACCAATTTAATGGACAAAAATAGAACAGCAGTTTTGACACCAGGAAGTCACAAAACTGGTTTTATTTAATATGTGGGTCTATGTATGTATGTGTGTTTGGTATGATGTCTGTTTTAGAATTTACCAAGTACTATTAAAAAGGTTTAAAAGATTGAATCCAGAATATTAATTCTATTTACCTAGCAATTTAATCTATTTGGATCGATATTATAAAAAATAAATCCTTAAAGTGTTTTATTCTACCTTTGTGCCAGTTAAAACAGAAAAAAACACTTTCAGATTCTCTATTTTAATTTGTTACTGATTTTAATGCATTGTCTTTAAGAAAATTGATTATAAATACTTTCCAACAAGTTTAAGCATTGGAATGCATCAGCAGTGATAAAGCATTACAAAAGCTACACCAAGTAATGTTAATTATAGCAAGTATTGTAGTTGTGATTTTACAAGCCCACAGAGGTTTTTGGATATATTTTTGTACAAGTTAGAAAATGCCTGATGCATTTGACTTAGCCAACACTGGAATTAGCATGTTCTGGCTCTGGTCAGGTAGACAGCTTTATTTTTAAAATAGATTTGCATTAGCATCTCCCTATAAATGAAATTTTGTCTTCTCACCAAAATGTTATGGGGTAAAAAAAAAAAAAAAAAAAAAAAAAAAAGCCTAGTCATTTAGTTCCTAGGAAGTGGCTGTTTTCACTTTTGTTTTTTCCTTTTAGACTATAATTTCTTTGATATTTTAACCCAAATATTTGATAAGCAGTTAATGAGTCAGTAATGTAATCATAATAAATTGGTGAAATTAAAAAAAAACCCTAAAACAGATTACCTTTTATTTTATTATGCCTATTAATCAAGATCTTTTATTGCTTCTGAGTAACTTGGTTTAATTACTATTAAAAGGCAAGTTCACTTAGCTCATGATCTTCACAACTCAAACAACTCTTATAAGAAACATCCCTGTATGAGAAATTTTTCTGAATAGCTTAGTTAAAGATTATGACTTTATACTGAGTGCAGAAATTTGTCTGGATTCTTGTACAAAGCAAGAACTTCATTATTTTAATACTTAAATTAAAATATAAGTAAAAATATTATTCCTGATCTATTATTATTTCATAACATTATCATACCTAAGTACCACAGGTTATTACAGCCATATAATTGCTTCTTTAAACAGCAAAATAGCTCCAAATACTATAAATATGCAAAAGGTTACGTAGCTCCCACCTTTTCCTTATCAGTAGAGGAGTATATGCAGAGCACTTCAAGAATACATTTTGCTTTGCTCTGATAAGAAACATAAAATTTCAATTTAGTCAAGATTAAAACTATTACCAGATATTACATAGTATATTTTTCACTTCAAACAGGTTTTTTCTTTTTTTGGTGGTGGGGGCATGGTTGATGGGAGCTTTAATTTCATTCAGTGATTTACCTGAAGTTAAATAGGTAAATATGTGGTCCTAGCTGAGCAATTTTTCTCCTTTTTTAAAGTTTTACATCATTAGCCAAATAAGCTGGTCACAGAGAGACAAATACTAAATGATTCTCCTTATATGAGGGAGATGTCCAAAACAGTCAAATTCATGGAATCAAAGAGTGGAATGGTGGTTGCCAGTGATTGGGGGTAGAAGAAACGGGGAGTTACTGAGCAAGTTTATTTACTACTGTGTGTTTTCGCTTTCTCAATGGTATTCAGCAACTATTTGCTTTCTCATATGAATTTAAAATGTAAAATTAGTAACAGAACAAAGGATCAAAAAATAAATGTGATCCTATATTTTCAAAACAATGAAGGGAAAGGGAATATAGTGGGATGCCATCTTTCTTAAATAAAGGATAATATAATAAAAATCATTTTATCCAAGGAAATATTGATTAGAGGATTGGTTCTAATTTGCATAAATTCATATTGAGTTAGGTAAATGTTTTATATCTCTTCTTTGTCAATGGACAACCAATAGGTTAATGTTAGGTACATATTATATTTTAGAAGGGTAGAATAAAACAGTAGCTTGAAAATTAAGAATAATAAGGATAAGAGAAAAATAATGTTGTAAAGTAAATAATGGAACTACATTTCATCCATAGCTGTAGAAGGTATCAGAGATTCTCTCTCAAATATTGCTAACTCTGAGTGACCTTTGACAATATTCTCAATCCAAAAACAGGGATTTGGATTAACCATTGAGGGGTAACTTAACCTCTTTGATTCTCATGTCCTTTTTTCAGTTATATGAAAGTATGTCTATCCTACAAGGACCTTATGAATATTTGAGGTACTAGTGTGCTTTATAAATTGTATAGTCACATATTAATAGACATTCAATAGAGTACACCACCTCTGACTGTCTACCATGTGCCAGAAATCATACTGCAAAAATAGCTATATTTAAGTATTTGTATCTATCTATAGTTCAAGTTGACAGGTTCTACAAATAAATTAAGCCTTCTCCAAGAATATTTAAAGAATTATATGGATGGAAATTACTTCATTTTTAAAAAAGTAAAATATACCTTAGTCACATCAATGTTGTTTGACTTGCCTTAGAGAATCATTGCTTCAGAATAGTAAGTTCTAATTATTCTCATCTTAAATTATTTTAAAGTGACCCAATAGGGTATGCAAAGAAATTTGTATAGAATTATCACTCCCTTCTTTATCAACACCCTATACTCAAGTTAGCAAGTCTGTTAAAATCCTTGGAATAAACCTGGAAACAACATAAACAATGAAATAATGAAAGAATAAGGAAAATAATGACAAAACTGAAGGGAACAAAATATTGCGAATGTTCTAAATGCCTGGAAGCCAAGGGATGCAACTGTGTAACTGCTGAAATTTATCTCTATGCTAATATTTAGAAATCTACTAAGAGATCTAATGGAGAAATCCAGACTACTAGTTTTTGCATAAAGAGAACATCTGCCTGACCAACTGTATTTTATTCCTTAATATGGAGCTTATATATCATATTTTAAATTCATATATTTTGAAGATTTTGAGTCTATATATATATTTTTTAATTTATTATTTCTTTTATTTTGATTTTTATTTTTTTTTTAACTTTTATTTTGTCGATAAACATTGTGGTTGATTATTGTTGCCCCTTTCCAAAACCTCCCTCCCTCATCCCTCTCCTCCCTCTCCCCCAATAATGTCCTTTCTGTTTGCTTGTCGTATCAACTTCAAGGAATTGTGGTTGTTATATCTTCTTCCCCCCCCCCTTTTTTTTTGTGTGTGTGTGTGTGTGTGCGTGTGTGAATTTATATATTAATCTTTAGCTCCCACCAATAAGTGAGAACATGTGGTATTTCTCTTTCTGTGCCTGACTCGTTTCACTTAATATAATTCTCTCAAGGTCCATCCATGTTGTTGCAAATGGCAGTATTTCATTCGGTTTTTATAGCTGAGTAGTATTCCATTGTGTAGATGTACCACATTTTCCATATCCACTCATCTGATGATGGACATTTGGGCTGGTTCCAACTCTTGGCTATTGTAAAGAGTGCTGTGATGAACATTGGGGAACAGGTATACCTTCGACTTGATGATTTCCATTCCTCTGGGTATATTCCCAACAGTGGGATAGCTGGGTTGTATGGTAGATCTATCTGCAATTGTTTGAGGAACCTCCATACCATTTTCCATAGAGGCTGCACCATTTTGCAGTCCCACCAACAATGTATGAGAGTTCCTTTTTCTCCGCAACCTCGCCAGCATTTATCATTCAGAGTCTTTTGGATTTTAGCCATCCTAACTGGGGTTAGATGGTATCTCAGTGTGGTTTTGATTTGCATTTCCCGGATGCTGAGTGATGTTGAGCATTTTTTCATATGTCTGTTGGCCATTTGTATATCTTCCTTAGAGAAATGCCTACTTAGCTCTTTTGCCCATTTTTTAATTGGGTTGCTTGTTTTTTTCTTATAAAGTTGTTTGAGTTCCTTATATATTCTGGATATTAATCCTTTGTCAGATGAATATTTTGCAAATATTTTCTCCCACTCTGTTGGTTGTCTTTTAACTCTGTTAATTGTTTCTTTTGCTGTGCAGAAGCCTTTTAGTTTGATATAATCCCATTTGTTTATTTTTCCTTTGGTTGCCCGTGCTTTGGGGGTCGTATTCATGAAGTCTGTGCCCAGTCCTATTTTCCTGACGTGTTTCTCCTATGTTTTCTTTAAGAAGTTTTATTGTTTCAGGGTGTATATTTAAATCCTTAATCCATTTTGAGTTGATTTTAGTATATGGTGAGAGGTATGGATCTAGTTTCATTCTCCTGCATATGGATATCCATTTATCCCAGCACCATTTGCTGAAGAGGCAGTCCCTTCCCCAGTGAATAGGCTTGGTGCCTTTGTCAAAGATCAGATGGCAGTGAGTGTGTGGGTTGATTTCTGGATTCTCTATTCTATTCCATTGATCACTGTGTCTGTTTTTATGCCAGTACCATACTGTTTTGGTTATTATAGCTTTGTAGTATAGCTTAAAGTCAGGTAGTGTTATGCCTCCAGCTTTATTTTTTTGCTCAGCATTGCTTTGGCTTTTATTATTCCATATAAATGTCTGGATAGTTCTTTCCATTTCTGAGAAAAAATGTCTTTGAATTTTGATGGGGATTGCATTGAATTTGTGTATCACTTTGGGTAGTATGGACATTTTCACTATGTTGAGTCTATATTTTTAAATAGCATAGGATATACTACATACTAAAATAACACTCCTTTTTATTTTTCAAGTCTGTGTGTCTAGGTATGTAGATTTGTAGGAGACAAAGTTATTCCCAGCTAGAACCTGAAGGAATTTGTTTCTAGGTTAGATATTCTTCCATGCCAGCTCATTGATTCAAACTATCATAGCTTCTAAATTAGGAAGAATCACATTATTGTTTGATGTTCAGACAGAAAGTATTTTAGCTTTTTGATGCTATTCTACTTAAGTATAGAACTTTAATTTCATCTGCTTTCACAGCTGTTTTGCTGATGTGGTCTTTTCCTTAGGAAGTACTTTGGGATATAATACATGAAATCAACAGTTCTTTCCAATTTGTCCAGCACACATTGTGCTTTTTTTTGGGTCAAATAGGTGAGAAACTAGTTCCAAAATTACTTTAATATGAACCTATACACACTTAATTAAATGCAAAATACCTGTCATGATCCTAAGATTCTTCAGTGAAACTTCCATTAATTTTTGAGAATGTCTGAGGTATTAATTAGTGAATGGACTGATTATTTCATTGTTGGTGCCACCAAGACTTACAAAAGTAGCTTATAAAAAAAAACTACAAAAGTCATTTTCTTTGAACCATTTTTTTTTGTTTGTTTTTTGAGTGGCAGCTCATTAATTCATTGATAGTAATGTTCCTATAAAATTTTTTGATCACTGCTTTTAATTGTGTTACCAAATCTTAACTTCAATATTTTAAAAACATCTGAGGAAGATTTTATAACTTTCTTGTAACTTTCAGCAGTGAAAATATAACCCAGAAGAACTGTTTTTATAGAATAGTAATTTTAATCTAAGAAATTGTAGAAGTACATAGCCCTGTATATGTATATGCCTTATATGTATATTTACTCTGTTACATTTTACGACCAAGAATGGAGTCATCATTTTGCAGTCTCAACAGAAGTAATTTTAAGTAAAAAAGCATAAAAAATAAGACCACGTCTTTTTTTCTAGTGTTACATTAGTGCTGTGAAATCCATCTAATACTTTGGTAAGATATGTTATAAAAATTTTGTTGCAATCACACAGGGAGCTTCTTTCTCATATCTATTTGTATTAATTATTTTTAATTAATAAAGAAAATATCCATAATTTATCCAAACATCAACACCATGGCATGTAGTCATGGCTGGACTATCCATGCCCTACAAATAAAAATGAACATAATCTTCAAAGTGAAGGTATTCTTATTCTCTAGTCTCAAAAAAAAAAAAAAAAAAAAAAAATACAAGCCTTAATGTCAGCATCCAGCATGTCACTAATGCTTTCTCAGACTTGAGTGGTATCTCAATTCAATGTTGCTTAATGTTCGAAGTTACTTAAGTTCCACCCTTTCTCAGATAATTGATCTCTTCAGATGAGACATAACATTAAAGGGTATAACCACACTGGAGAGATTATTTTACCTTTTGACTGCATAAATTCAGTTTGAGATAATTACATTAGAGTAGTCGATGTTCTCTTTGCTTCTAACTACATTTACTCTTGCTCTGCGTTATTGGATAACACTGTGCTACAGATGGGAACCAGCTTCCTGTGGATCACACATGATTTAAAAATGAACCAGAATAAACACACCCAATCGGGGCTATGAAGTGTCACTTAAGAGGCTGTAGTTAAGAACATTTTGCTATGCTTTTATAAGAGAGCTTCATGGAAGTCTGACTTTATTCTACCTACTCCACTACCACACAATTTACAAGGAAACAGACATTGTCATTCAGGTCTTGTATATGCCAGGCACTGTGCTTGGATATGACATACATTACTTCCTTCTAAGCCTTTTACAGAAGGGTATCTTATAAGTGAGGTTCAGAGAAGCTAGCTGGTTCCCACGGTCATTTAGGGAGGAAGTTGAAGGGATGAGAGTTTAAAACCCAAGTCTATTCTATGCTTCATGCTGCACCCCCAGGATGGTCCAGAGAGATGAGAACGAAGGTGGTTCCCATGAAGCCCAGGATCTTCTCAGCCATAGACAGTGGTAGGCTGATCACTGAGCCCAAACAGCTCAATTTGTAGCACTTGGAAGTTTCATAGTATAACAGGCTATCATGCCCAACATCAGGTTGCTGAACACAGATTGGGAAGGAATGTGCCCAGTTGGCTCTTGAAAGCTGGTAAAAACTAGCTCCTGCACACCAATAGATATTCCAAAGGAGGACACAGAATGCTCTCAAGGAAATCTAAATGGGATGTTGTCCCCCACCCAAATGGTAAGTTTTGAAAGGAAGGTGTGAAGCAGACATAACTTTTGACCAGACACACCTGGCCAGATATACATATATATATATATTTTTTTGCAAAGCCATTATTCTCCTTGGAATTGAACTATTTTCAGAGTAGAGTGCTCAATTTTTATGACAGAGATGTATTTCAACCAGAGAGCTGCATCAAGAAGTCAGAAATTACAGCAAGGAGGCAAAGACACTTCACAAAAGAGGAGGATAGTATACTGGGGGAAGATAGAGCATGGATCTAGATATGTCAAAATACAAAGTTTCAGATAACATTATTATGTGTCTTTCCAATTCTGTACCCAGTGTATAAATTCACATTTGCAGGTGTGCATATTTACAGAATATTTTATTCATTCCACAAGTAATAACTGGGTAACTTCCATGTGACAGACATTGTTCCAGACCCTGGAGACATACCAGTAACCAAAACAGATGAAATTTCCTGCCACACAGGCTTAACTTTATTAAGGAGAGTCAGAAATAAAATAGTACGTATATAAATAATTAAGAAAATAACTTATTTCATATTCCAGTAATGCTTTAAAAATAAATTTTCTAAAGTCCAATCTAATATTTTAACATTTACAGATAAGAGAAGAAATCAACCTTATTGGAATATTTCTAGTACCCTCATCACATTTCTTAACTCATATCCTGGAAAATTTTTAAAAAGTCATTTAATGCATCAAAAAGTATTTCTCAAATGCCTATTATATGCAAGAAGTATTCTAGGAAATAGGCCAAAAAAAATTTTCGGGCCAGTTATTTTCCCCCACCACAATGGATGTATGTTCTAATGCAGAAGGAAGACAAACATGTGCACAATGAAAACCATAGGTGATTTCAGGTTCTGATGTTTTCTGTAGAAATCATGAATAAGAATGATCTTACAGAGTGCCTGGGTGTCAACTTTGACTAGAGTGGTCAGTAAAAGAGTACAAGGGGATGCGGAGTAGAAGAAATCTCTGAAAACAGAGATCCTAGTGAACCCAATCACACCAATTACTCTTCTGGCCTCTGATTCAAATTCCAGGGGCTTGGACCTCATGTCTTTTGTCACCAGTTATGAAAGGACTAGGAACAAAGCATTCTTGGCTGAGGAAACAGAAAATGTGAATGCCTTGAGGTAAGAATGACTTGCTGTATTTCTAAATACATAAAGTTCATGTAGCCCAAGAATAATGAGGATAATGGATTTCAGTATGAGATAAAGTCGAAGTTTTGAAGAAAGCCATTACGAACAGTCCTATAGGCCCTGCTAAATAAACTGGAGTTTGTTCTAATTCTAAAATGGAGTCATTAGTATATCTTAAGTAGGAAAGTGACACAATCTGATGTGTGTGTGTATATATATATATAATTAAATAATAATAATAATAATTATTATTTTTTTTCAATCATTCTGGCTACTCTATAGCCCTTGTGACAGATGATGGTGACATGGAGTAGGGTGTAGAAAAGGACACGAGGATAAATGTATAGATAAGGGGCATGCTTTAGAAATACAGAAGGTACATTTAGGCTCAGCCCACTCTTCACAGTGTCAGAGGATACTTCCCTGACTACTGTATGTCAGTAGCGTACCTTCTCCTCATTAGGTATTATCTACCTTTGGCCTACCTCATTTTCACTATAGCATTTTCTGAAATTACTTTATTAGCCACTAGAATACAGGAGCTGTGAGTCCTGGGAACTTATCTGATTTACTCACAGCGATGTTTAGAGCACATTAAACAGTGCCTGACACATGGTGAGTACTCATTAAGTGACTGAGTGAATGAATGAGTTAATAACTTCCACTCAGTGGTTCTTATTTTATATTTGGACCACATAGAACAATTCAATTGCTATTCCAGAAGAAAGCCCTAAAAGTGAGTGGATGGTAAGCCTCTTGATTTTCTCCTCTCCAGGCTAATTATTTTTACTTCTTTCAAGTATCCTTATTATATACTGTCTAGTTTCCTAAATGTCCTAGTTGTCTTTAAAACTTTGATTTAGAAAATGAAAATATTATGTGTGCTTTTATGTATTTCTATACAAAGGTATGTAAGTTAATGATAGAATTATATTATAGATACTTATATTAATATAAATTATTAATAGCTGATTTCAGTATTGCCCATCTTATATCATCATTTTGAAGGTTAAACAGTTATGACAGAGTGTAAATGAAAGAAATTTTCATTGCTGTAAATCTGATCAAACTCAATTTTCCCATTGAAATGGAAGTAATTTAATTATCTATAATGATAGGACTCAGTGATAGAGACTGCTAGTTGCTACCCACGACTATTCCTTGGTAATAAAAAGTCCATTTCATCTGGGGCTCTACTGAGTGGTTCTCCGTGCAAGTGCTTGGCCATGTAACTGTGTTCTGGAAAATTAGATAAAAGTATAAGCACTGCATGAGAGTCCAGTAAAGACTGCTTAAAGAAAACTGGCCTTGTGGGAAGGAATGACCCTTTATTAACACCCTCACCTTCCACCTTCCTACTGCTTAGAACATAGATGTAATTTTATCCTGCAGGGAGTCCTGCAGCTATACTGGACCACGAGGCAACTTCAGCCATATACTAAGGATGTCAAAATAGAAAAATTGAAGGAATCATCATTCCTTAGAACCATGAGATACCATAACAGCTTTTGATTGCATCCCTTCTACTTGCTTACGTGTGAGAGAGATACTTCTCAGTCTTCTTTAACCTTCTATTATTTGGGGTTTTCTGTTACATGCAGATGAACTTAATTCTAATTTATGAAGAATTCATTAGTTTATTTCTCAATTTATTTATTTTTATTTTTCTACAATATCATTTCTTGAGATGTGTAAGAAATATTATGCTACTTCACTGAAAACATGGAGGAAAATTTCACTGTGAGGAACCTACAAACCAGCTCTAGTGCCTTAAATACTGAGGATGAAAGACAATAGTGGACAAATCATATATATTCCAGTTTGTCTTTATCAAGTTTTTTTTTTTTCTTTTGTTTGTGACTTCTTAAGCACTTTATGAGATATTTGGTTTGGAATTACTAGAATTCTTTGTTAGAAAACAAACATGATTACTGGAGTGACTTTATACATGAAGAATTAATAATTATTTAAAGTTCACAAACATGCTTGTATTTTTTCCAGCTTCTATAATTGCCATATAAATGTTCATGGTCACTGACATGATTAATATAATAATATATTTTAAAACTATAAAAAAATGATTCATTGAGTAATTGAATGTATGCCAAATTAAAAGATAAAAAGGAAACTATCTGATCAATTTGTGTTAAATACCTATGAACTCCATGTACCTAAGTCTATTACCTGCCTAACTCCATTTGAATTTATAGAATATATAATCTGATGAATTTAGAAAATCTGTAATAGCTATATATGCCTAATATCTACAATAATACATCTATATTTATGCCATGGATATTTCCTGCTTTAAGAAGAGCTAAAATATCAAAATCCAAGAGTATACCGCAAAACCATAAAGTAATACTTACTGAGCCCTCTGTTGTGACATTCAGTGTGTATCTTAAAGTCACTTACCCTCTGCCCAAAGAGACAGACACATATAACACAACAGAATGAAATAACCGAGTGTGAGGACTATGACTGATATCTGTATAAACAGCTATGGCAACTCACGCATGAGTGGTAGGGTTGAATGTGTATTGGCACTGGGAAAAGTAAGAATACTTTAGTTACACTTTGAAGCATGAGGAGAAATCAGCAGTCAGAGAACAGAAAGGAGACTTGAACTAGAAGAAATGTCTTGAACACAGTCATGGACTCATACAAGCATTTTCTCAATAGCAAACTTCAATCTAACACATTGACAGTGCCATCCCCAATAATTTCATGAATTCTAACAGTTCCCTTTCAAACACCCATTTTTGATACAGCATCCCCTACACCTCCAGCTCATTGTCTTCAGTATTCTCAGTTCATCAATATCATACTTAACTGCCTTCCCAGCTTCCCTTCCCTATATATCAGGTTTTTCTGGAGCTTTACATTTGTTTGCAACTTAATTGATGCTATGTGGCATTATCAAAATATTTAAGCATTCAGTCATGAATCAGAAAGTAAAGAACTACAGAGAATCCCAAACATAGATTTTATACTTTGAAATCATTAACATATTTTATGGATTTAAATTATTTTCACTTAGATTTTGAATCCAATGCCCATTCTTTGGAACAGATTTATTTTCATACATGGTATATAAACATCCTATTATTTTTTCCAAACAATAAAAACAACCTGCCATATGCCACCATAAAGCTAGGCAGGCTTTATTTTTATTAGTTTACATTACATCCTCCTTTAGCAAGATCTGGAAAGGCCTGAAAATCCAATTATATCAGTTAGCCAAAACTAGTCTTACATGCGTTATTTTAATAGATTTTACATATCCCAATTATAGTATTTTTTTTTTTTACACACAATGACAAATTGTGGTTGTTTTCATATATCAAAAGTAATCTTGAAGTACAGAAAACAGCAGCAGAGGGGGCAAGCAAGATATTTCAATGAGACTTTCTATGACCTACAACTTCAAGGAGTAATTCTTGGTCAGAGTGTCTTTAAATACACAGAGACTCTCTATAGACATAAGGAAGGGTAAGGTGCATGTGAACTCTGCTCCACTCAAACACATGGTGTAAAGAGCACTGCACTCTTGAGGAACTTTAAACACCACACTCAGTGACAGCTGTGAGCATAATTATAAGTTTTCAATAGTGGGAGTTTCATTCAAACCAATTGTCATTTATTAGAAGGCTAATATTAAAATGAGCATATGGTAGTTGCCCATATTATGAGTGAAACTCTGCCTAAAACCATACCTATGAAACTAAACACACTACACACACATAAAAGGCCACACATCTGCTGTGCACATGTGCGCGCACACAAGCACACACTGACACTCAATTCTTACCTTTATCCCTTTCTCAATTTCTTTGGCAGAGCACATATCAGTGAATTCCTATAAATTAAGTGTTTATAAAGTGACAGCACACTTTATAATCTGATTACTATTTGTCAGAAGGAAAAAATACGATATATTCATACAAATTAATATGGAAGTATTTATTATCCACTGAACTTTGTTACTATATATTTGCAAGTTAGTCATCGATCTCTTGTTTAAAGTATGCAGTTACATAAAATATAATTTTGTTAACTAAACCATATTTATCATGTATGACAGCAACCAAGAGAGTCATTGTACTGGAACTTAAGAGAGATAAATGGATAACATTTCCACTAAGCATAGTTTCCACTGCATGTGTATTTCATTTCTATAGGTCTTAGACAATATTTTCTTCAGGTGGAATGGATGTTGACAAAATAGAACTAATTAACCAACATAGATTCCTGAATGGCTTGCTTTTTTCTGCACGTTCTACTTGCCCTCATTTCTACATTCTGCCACTACATTAAATATCCTAAAACATTGAATTTGTCATACCATTACTCTCATCTAAAAATTAACATTTTCCTACCATGCACTCAACCATTTCCTCAATGCCATCTCTTAGAACTCTTAAAGACTTCAGGAACCCTGCCATAGTTCTCCATAATAGTAGTTTAATTTTAAGAGTTTCTGCTGCACTCTTTTCATATATTCTCATGTAATCCTACCATAACCCTATTTAGGAGTAGCACTATCACCAGCTTCAGATGAGAAAATTGATACTCAGGAGGCTAAATAACTTGCTCAAAGTCATGCTGTTAAAATTTAGTGAAACCAAGATTGGGAAGCAGCTTCTATGAACACAAAGTCCTAAGCTTTACCTCCTGTAGCAAGGTTCCTGTTATTTTCTATCAGATTTCTATCATGTGTCTGAACTTTCATATATTGTCTGCCGGCAGAAAGTCACTAAGCTTAATTTGCTGCCACACCATCCTCTCTAACTTCCTAAATACCTGTTGCCAGCCTTCACAAATCTATCAATCTTATAGATCAAAAAATCCATTGTTTTCCTATGGCCATGCCTCTATTTTATGTTGCCTCAACCTGTCATGGCATCCTGTGATATCTACCTGTACGTCTTCCTCCTGTCAACAGCACACTCTGTGAACTTGCTTGGGTCATTTACCGAGATATGATTTACCCTGGTAGTTTGCCTGTTAACTGAGTCCTAAACATACTGATAACTTATCTTTTCTCTTATGTTACTTATTTATGTGTCTGATCTGTCCATTTAGATCATAACTGTGTTAAGAATAGTTTTATATACCTCCTCACAGAACCTATCAAAGGATAATGCATATACCAAACGACTCATGTAAAAAGTCACTTAAAATGAATCGATGCTGCTTCTGTAATTTTTCAATTATTTGATGGAAAAACTAGACGGTCTACTCAAGTGGGTTTTAAGAGGTCTTCATTAAAAAAAGAGCTAGTATTCTTTTATAATTATAAGATGATAAAAATGACATTTTTTTGCTTAAAAACAGTGGTTTATGTCACCCAAAAAATCATGCACTAGCTTATTTGACTTACTTCAAATGTGCATTTTTTATTGACTCCTACATATTATGTATATTGCAATATACATACAAAGAGTAGAATCTACTAAATTATTTCTCCTCGCTATGGAAATACAGTCATAATTTACACTTGCTTAACTATTTAAACAAGACAATATTAACATCAGTGTGAATGGTATTAAAGAAGAAGCATACATTAGTGTCACCAAATGTAGAATGTGGTGACATGTGCTTGACTTACAGTTCAATTATTATACGACTACTCAGTCTTAGGTAAGACATTTAACTGATCTAAATCTTAATTTCTTCATACAGGTTGAATATCTTTTATCCAAAATGCTTGAGACCAGAAGATTTTTGGATTTCAGATTTTTTTTTTTTTTAGAATTTTGGAATATTTGCATGTATTTAATAAGATATTTTGGGGTTGGGATCCAGTGTAAACACAAAATTCATTTATGTTTCATACACACCTTGTACGCATAGCCTGAAGGTAATTTTATATGATATTTTAAATAATTTTGTGCATGAAACACATGACCCATCACATGAGGTCAGATGTCAAATTTTTCCATTTGTGACATCACATTGGTGTTCAAAAGTTTCATATTTTGTAGTTGTAGCATTTTGGGCTTTGGATTAGAGATGCTCAGCCTGTAACACTCATCTCGAATAATGCCTTCTCCATGGGCTTCTCATGAGGAACAAATAAGATTTCAGACAGATTTAAACAGATAGATAGAATGACCCACATACATATATAAACACATATGAGGATACTTTAAAAGTCCATGGAAAAACAGAACTAAGAGATCCCACAAATCTTTCCATGAACTTTTTGAAGTACACTTCTACAAATATGCAAATGTTTTGTAAGCTGTAATGTATTCAATATACTAAATAGTAATAAGAACTTTGGCAAAGAGATGTCTTCATTTTCTTTTCTTTAAAATTATTAGATTTTAGAACAAAGCCAGATTAAGTCACAGATGACTAAAATATTATAATTGTTTATTTTTATATGATGCTATGCACAAGTCTTGGTACACTACTGGTCTTCAATAATCCCACACAGGGGAACCATCATCCTTGTGGGACTATCATGATCCAGCGTGGGAAAAAATTGAAAGAAATATTTACATCACATCAGAATCACTGAGTATGGATTTTATCACAGACATTAGGAGATTTTTGTCTACATGGTTTATGAAAATATTAGAGTTAGTGTACCCAAACTTTTATAATTAAGATAAACTAATTTAAAAGTTAATGTTGAAAACCACTGGCAAAATCTTTAAAAACATTACACTGTGTCTAACCATAATAAACTCTAATAGAAAAATTTATTTAAAAGAAAAATATACTTTCATAGCCAGAGACCAGAATTCAAAAACTGAACTCTATACTGTTTCAAGGTTCACCTCTAGATTTTTGTATTTAAGTAGATTGTTTTTTGCATATGATGGGCTAACCCTCCAACTCCAGCATAAATATTAGTTGTTTTTCCAGAAAACTATTAAGCAACTGGGAGAAGTTACTCTACCTCTTTCCAAGTCCTCAATGTGGCAATAATATTGACAGAATTTGTAAAGATCAGGGGTGTGTTTTATAGCCAAATGACAGAGCAATCTACCCTTATACCAAAGTTCTAAACCAGAAACAGAAAAGGACAAGCAGCTCAGACTTCCTGCTACCACCATATATTTAGAAAATCTCCCACTGACATAAGCAGATCCATTATCTTAATGAATGAATTTGATTAATATGTACTTCTTATTATTGTAGTTATGGAGAACAAAATACTTCAGAGCTCTCCAACTACATGATAACAAAGAAAAATATCAGATACAAGTCTTCTAGTGGATCCTTTGACAGAAATATTAAGCATCAAAATGACCAAAACAGAAGGGAAAGAGTTCAAAATGCAACTTCAGCTCAAAATATATGGCTGGGCAATGTCTAAGAGAAATGTTTTGAGAGTTGTAATGGAAATTAAGGTGAAGTTATTTGCAGCAGCAGGTCAGATTAAGTCTCAGATAAAGGCTTGTAAAGAGGATCCTTTTAAAATGAGGCTTAAAACCATAGCTAAGAAAAATTTAAGTTTTAGTATAAGTACACAATGTTTATTGACAGAAAACTAACAGGGAAAACTCAGAACTGAAAACAAAACAGAGGATTAGAATACACTGGATATTTAGATTAAGTATTTAATTAAACTACTTGGGAATATTCAATCAAATGGAAAATATTAAGGAATTAAGTTTCACTCGTAGAATCCTAAAGCTTTAATATTTTTTTATACTCTTGACTATTTATAAAAACATTGAGGTAGTAGGTCATCATGTAAAGACCACAAGTGTTGAATAAAATGCCTAGTACTTGGTCTACTCTGTTTAACATAAGGACTATCCTTTCTGTGCACTCTGCATGACTCTGTCTCATAGGTATGAGGCACTAATGAATTTTCTAAGTAATTTTTGACATGACCTAAAAAATGATCAACAATGGCTTAAGTGGAATTAGATTTAGATTTTTGACTACTTTTTCTATAATATAAAAATGTTCCTTGAATTTTATTTTAAACATAAAGAGTGATTATTTTTTAAAGAATATCTTAGGAGAAAAATACATGACAAAAATCATGCTATAGATAGTAAGAAAGGACTATTCAAAAACTGGGATAGAACAAAACATGAAAACATAAGTCCATTGAATTGCGAATCAAATTCTGAATGTGTCCTTTCAGAGACAGATGCATGTTAAAGCGGTCTGCACAGTAAGGTTGTTGAGGATGATACTGTGGTCAGTAAAAATCAATTTGATGATGTCTTGAGGAAAGCTGGATTTTATATTAGGTGGTAGAGGTAGGCCTTGATGAACTGAATTAATTTCTGACTTATATACTTTTTTCTTGAGCTATAACAGCTTCTGCATCTACAGCATTTGAGTTAAGAAAGTTATTAGTTGCCAAGATGAAATCTTCTCTTCAGGATCTTTAGTGAATAAGCCACAGAAAGTTCTACTAGAACTCATTAAACAGGGAATTTACCTAAGATTTTTTTTAAAGACAATTTTTGCAACTTCTCTATTTTTAGATGAAAACAGAGTACAGACACCTCAAAGACATTTGAATTATCCATGTAGAGGTGATAACATCAAAACTGACTTGTAAGCTGTTCTTTATTTTCAGAATGTAAAATGACACATTTCAAGGCTCTCACTAAAATCACTGTAGTCATAGTCAATACTTCAGAACTAAAACCATCTAATGAGATGATTTTCAAACCTGTTCAAAAAACTAATATTCCATTTTTACCCATGATGCACTTCAATTGATGCCTTTCTGTTCCCTGAACAACCATTCCCGTGAACCACTGAAACCCGGAAATCTACGACTTTAACTGTCCAATGTTTGATATTAAAATCTTATCCATCCAGAATTTTCATGCAAAGAACATTGCACCTCCACATCGTTGAAACCTCTGTCTCCCTCAGGAGCCCAATTTTCTTCCATTCTTTTACCCTTCTCTCTACCCTTTCTTCCCATTATCTTTAACATGGAAAGCCTACGTCTTGAACTATTCACTTCTTAGCATGCATGGATTTCTTGCTCCCCTCCCCCAAATTATGTTTATCTCCTTTAATTTATTTCTACACAATCATTCTACAGTGGAATCAAATTTGGAGGAAGAATTTTCAATGTTAAAGATGGTTTCTCCCACCAGATATTGATGTCATTTTGTGCCACGCTTCAATAGAGAGTGAATATTTCTCTAAAGAATAATGTAATGAATTTAGTTCTTGGCAATGATGTAATAACTGAATTTTATGTATTTAACAATATATTCGATTTAAGTAAGTTAAGAAGATAGTTATTTTCGTTCTCTAGCTATAGGAATCGTCTAATCCCCATGCCTGATTATTGTTTATAAATAGGATTTCTAAGTCTTTTACATTTTTTCTTCTAAGCTTTTAAAATTTATACTTCTATCTATAGTTCATTTGTTGATAGTTTTAAAGACTCACAAATTCTGTCTTTCAGGATTATTTTGGTTGCAAGTGATAGAAACCAAATTTCAAGTGACTATCTTAAGATAATTTGTTTACTAATGAAGCTGAAAAATCCAGGAGTAGCCTAAGCTCAGGTATGGCTGGATCCAAATGTTCACATAATATTATCAGAAGTCTGTCTTTTTCTATGTCAGAGCACTGCCATTTTCCTTGGTGTGAAATATTTTCATGAATACGCTGATGAGCAGAGAGCAGAAAATGTACTGATATCTTTACATTAAATGAAGTGATTCATACAACTCTAATTATATAACAAGATGCATAAGAAGACAACCACAAAGAGTGCAAGCTCAATGATGTGAGGTAGCACAGAGGCAAAGACAGCAACAAAAGAAGTAATCAAGACAAAAATATATATTGTGAGAAATACATAGAGCCTTGTTGAACAATTTCAGGTAAACTGACTTTGCCAGTGGGAACTTTGTGCTAATTTCTTCATAAACACTTGAGATCATTAAGTTAAATCAATAAGATACACATTCATAATTTATTAATTTAATCATAGCTATATTGCACTGAGTGGGAACTCACTAATATGTCTTATCCTCAAAGGACACTAAAATTTTTTTTTATTGTGGTAAAATATATACTACATAAGGATTGTCCTTTTAATCATTTGTAAACATACAATTTTGAGGAATTACATTCACAATGCTGTATAATCACTGCCACCATCTACTTCCAAAACTATTTCCTCATCCTAAACATAAACTCTTGTACCCATTAAGCCATAACTTCTTATTCCTTCTTTAAAAAATGGTTTAAGAAGTAAAATCTAAGAACAAAATTGAGCACCCATGAAAATAGTTACTTTAGATATTCATATTAAAACAACATTAAGTAATAACTCAAACAACTGCAATATGGAAACGTTAACTTAAAGAAATGAGGCAAATTCAATTTTGGTCCCACAACTTCATCATTCCAACACATATATTCCTCTAGTTTTTTGTTTGTTTGTTTGTTTTGTTTTGTTTTTTCTATTGGGACATATAGTACCTATTTCATGCTACATCATTTCATATAAAGAAGGTATAAAAATTAGATTATATAGATTGAGTAGATTTATTGTCTTTTTAATGAAATAATATTGTATTAGTATAAAATCTTTAAAATATCCTCTCCTCATCCAGTTAGACTGGATATATAAAATCCACTTTCATCACAGAGTCTAATTTTTTGAAATTACAATCTATATTATAATTGTATTCTACAAATTGATTATACTTAAAATAATGTCTTAGTAAGAACACTCATTAAGTATCCTGTTCTGAAAATGAAAGACATTTTTAAGTGAATTTGAAGAAAATCTTATTCAATTAGTGCTTTTTATAATACAGAACTACAATAAACTTTGCCTTATTTCAGAAGAGGTCAAACAGGTATCAGACTTCTCTCATAGCAGAGGAAAGAATCCTATTGCATCTGCGTCATTAAGAAAAAAGAGGGCCTAACTTAATATTTTATAAGCCATAAAAGTTTCAAAAGAAAATGTGTTTTGGTTTGTTTTTTTAAATCAGTGTCAGCAATATCTTTAGCTTCAAGAACTGAAAATACCAGTTATACAATGATAGTAAGCAGCAATAATAAATTGTGAACAGCAGCAACATAGAGAAGGTCACTGGTAGTAAGTAAAGGAAACCATCCCATTGGGACTAAGGTGGAGATCTGAATTAGGACTACTAATACAGACAAGAAAATTATTCTTCCTAATCATTCAAGATGTTTTTCTCAGTTTGCTAAATCAATCATTCATATTTTTGACAGAAAAAGATTTGGGCCACTGCACTGAATCACACACCATTCTACTCAAATATACGAAATTCAACTGTGCTAGAAAATAGAGAAGGAATGGGTAGAAAAATGTGAAATTAATATTTAGAATATGAATTTGAAAACTGAGGAAAACTTATACATCCAAAAAAAACCATACACTTTTTACCTGGGCAATCAAATAAATGGTATTACATATGATTTCTTTTTTCTTTTTGGCAGTATAAAACCAATTTTATCAGAAAAGATGTGCTAGGAAGACAATTAACATGACCAAGAAAGAGTTAAGCAACTTGGCAGAAGTTTCTAAACAATGTGCTTGCATCTGAAAAGATGCTCAGTACTGATCATTACAGACCATCCAATAGTCAGTCTTAGGAGATTTTCTGCCTTTTTAAAAGTTTTTATTTTTCAATTTATCAATATACAATGTAGTTGATTTAAATGTTTGAGTCAACAGTAGACTATTTTCAATCCAGAAATGCTTTGGCAGAATGAGAAGTAAAGTTTCCCAAATTATTTTAACTATATATTAAAAGGCAGCATTTTCCAGTCAAGAAACTACAGCAGAAACATAGAGACCTTGGAATAAAAAAAAAAAAATGACGACTTTATTAAGGGTATGAAGCCTAGAAAGAAAAATTGTTTTAACATGTCTTGCCTCAAACCAAAGTGTTTTGGTTGAGTTTATCCAAATAGTGGTCTTTTTTATTCTAAAAAATATTAAATATATTTAAAGTCTTCCTTAGGGGCTTAAAATTTTCAATGTTTTCAGGCCTTTTCATTTTCATGTATTTATATCTTTCTACCTAATTGACAAAATATCAAATGGTTGATATTTTTTGTACCAAAGGAGTTAAGGCCATGCCATCCCAAAATATGCCAATTTGGCATTTTGATTATTTTAAGCTGCAGACACTTGAGAAACAGCAAGTGTGAAAAGGGCTATCTGACCTGTCTTCATCTACAAGTAGCAAACCATAAAATTTCCTTTGAGAAAGGTGCCCTTCCTGCATAGGACAAGAAAGTAATCCTAATCAGCAGAGACTGGGAATTGATGGTACAACGGATCTATACTATTAAACTTACTAAACCAATCCTTATCTTCCACTAGCTTATGTCTCCCACCTCCATATAGTTCCTAAGTGACATCCCACAATTGACTGCCCCTAGCACAAACCCCTTTGTCTTGTCATTTCTTCACAGATTTATCATTTCCTTGTCGAAAAGGTGTAAAAGCTTTCTGCTTTGGCCATTTCTTTAGGTCTTCATTCTCTTGTGAGGGTCCCCCATATATAGAAACATTAATAAAACCTGTGTATTTTTCTTCTGTTAATATGTTTTATGTCAATATAATTCTTAGACCCAGCCAAAGATCCCAAGGAAGTAGATAAGAACTTATCTTTCTCTCCAATGGTTTATTTGTCCCCTTGTAAAAATATAGACTACATTCTCTGCCAGCCTGAAAATTAGCAAAAGCCAGCTTCATCAGATGAACAAGTGTTTGCAGTGTTATGTCTCAACACACCAATGCTTACCACTTCAGTGCGAAATGCTGAACACTGTACTAAAATGGCAAAGCCTCTTCAATTGCTACAAAGTTTGTTTTATACAGTTGAATCTGGGACATGGTGACAGCAATGAGTTTCGTCTCCTCCTATGTATCCAATTTCATAATTAAATTTGTAGCTATAAGACAGATTCACCATTTACAGATGCCTTTCTGATGAGTTGCTATGGGCATTGTTCTTCCATTATCCTGAAATGAGATGATGACCAAGCATAAGAGCATTTTGTAGCCAATGTGGGAATAAAGCAATAACATAGAGATAGCCCAAAAGATCACATGGCAGCTACAGAGTGGCTGACAAATATGATAGAAAACTCAATTTATTCTAGCAATTTTTGAAAGAGCACCATTCATATATACTAAGAATTTCTTTGGGTCAAGTTGAAGAATCTCCTGAAAACAGCTCCAATGCTCTTGCCTGAATGGTCAAAAAAAAAAAAAAAAAAAAAAAATGTGGAAGTTTTGATAACTGTTTCAATTACAGATTTAATATGACCAAGATTATAAAAGGTAGTATTATAGTATGCTTAATAGGGGAAAACCTTAGATTAAATCCACTAACCATGGGAAACTTCACCTCAAATATCTTTATACTTACTGAAGTCTTCTGTACTATATTTTAGGCTATAAACCCATGATAAATTTCTATAAATCTTATTTAACCTTCTAGCTAGTTCAATGCCTGCTATTAGAAGAAGATCATAGATTCTAAGACAAGAATTTCTGTCAAGAAAACTGTAAGATGGGTCTGGTGTACCCATGAATTTCCATTAATAAATGGCAACAGACAATCTGCCAGACACATGAGAAATACAAGGATGCTTCAATAAGTTCGTGGAAAAGTGGAATTAAAAGATAATATGAATCTTTCCATGAACTTTTTGAAGTATCCTTGTATTGCTGACCTTGGCTAGATGTAGTTAACACTTGTAACATTCCTTTAGTTGACATTAAAAATGGAGAGATGCTGTATAATTTCAGGAGAAATGGGCAATAAAAATATCCTTGTTACTGGTGGCCTGTCTCTAAACTAAAAAAGAAAAAGAAAAAAAGAATATGACTTATTGCACCGAACTCAACTACCACATTCATGCACACACACACGTTCATATTTGCTATTTTCACAGATTTTGTGATGTTGTATAATTTGCCTATGTGAACATGCCAATAATACTGTTTAATCCTATCAGTCTGGATAAGGAAATTCTCATTTTTACCATTATTTTTTCTACGACTAAGAAGAAAATTCACAAAGGTAAAATTCACAGAAGTAAAGTTGGTAACTGCCAAATTACATTCTATCATAATAGTTTATCTCCACGAGGTGCTGAAACGAAGTTTCATTTTTTCCCATCAATAACAAGGTAGGTGCCAGAAACTTACTCTTTGGGAACTTCAACTTTGCATTCTGTTTTTTTGATTAGGCAAACTGTAGAAGAAAATATGTACCTGGATCTATACATTTCTATAGGTAATTAAAACAGAACATTAAGGCTAGTTCAATTCTAAATTTTTTGACCACTGAATGATAGAATTAAATCTATCTCAGGGGAATTAATTTCTGAGGGATGCTTTAGGGGTCTCTGCATCTATTAACTTAACGGACTGACAGGTGTTCTCCAAACAATTAGGACTAGTTAGCATTTTCATTGACCACATTCAATCAGGAGCACTAGGAGAAACATTTAATGGCCACTTAACACATGATTATCTCACTCTTGGAATTTTTTTCTTGCCAGAGACAAAATGAACTATGGAGAAGCATAGAAAAAGGAAAATGGCTTTAACACCCAGAAGGGAGACAAAACAGCATATTAAATTGTGTATAATTCATACTAGAATCCCATCTACAATAGCTACCACACATTGAGCGTCTGTTACATTCTTAACATAATTTACATCTAGCCTCAGAAAAATCATACAAGGTACACACTAATATTACCATATTTAACCTTAAAGAAACTTATAGTTGGAGAGAATAATTAACTTACCCAAAGATACAGAAATAGCAACTTCCAACCCTTGGCTATCCTACCATGATGGGCCTTTCCTTTTCATGACACCTTGACACTTTTCCATTCATCCTGTAATCTCTAAGGACATCTCATTTATTGTACATTTATGAAAATGAAATAGCATGATGAATTATATGGTCATTAATTATATATTTTTAATTTCTAATTTTACCAAAATTCTGTCTTTTATTTTTATTGACCAATGCCATTTTGAGAATCTGCTGTGTGCCCATCATTGTACCAGGTACTAAGAAAACAGGATAATTAAAACAGTCCTTCCAATGGAACAGAATACAGAACCAAGAAATCAACCCACCTAATTACAACCAACTGATCTTGACAAAGGCACCAACAACATACGTTGGGGAAAAGACTGCCTCTCCAATAAATGGTTCTGGGGAAACTGGGCATACATATATAGAAGAATAAAACTAGACCTGTTCATCTAACCATATGCCAAAATCAATTCAAAGCAGATGAAAGACTTAAATATAAGACATGAAACTGTAAAACTCCTAAAAGAAAACATAGGGGAAACATTTTAGGAAGTAGGACTAGGCAAAGACTTTATGAATAAGACCTCAAAAATATAGATAACAAAAGAAAAAAATAAACAAATGGGATTATATCATAAATAAAAAGCTTCTAAATAGCAAAAGAAACAGAGCAAAAAGAACCTACAAAGTGGGAGAAAATATTTGCAAACTATGCATTTAACCAGGGATTAATATCCAGAATATTCAAGGAACTGAAACAACCATAAAAAAAAAAAAAAGTAATCTGTTATTTAAAAACAGGCAAAGGAGCTGGATAGGCATTTCTCAGAGAAAGATATACAAATGGTCAACAGACACACAAAAAAATGCTCAGCATCACTAGTCATCAGGGAAATGCAAATCAAAAGCACACTGAGATATCATCTCACCCCAGTTAGACCGACTATTATCGAAAAGACAGAATAACAAACACTGGTGAGGATGCAGAGAAAGGGAAACGCTCCTATACTGTTGGTAGGACTATAATTAGTGCACCCATTATGGAAAACAGTATGGAGTTCCTCAGACAACTACAGATAGAACTATCGTATGAAAAGCCAGCAATTCTATTGCTAGGTACATGCCCAAAGGAATACAAATCATCATGTCGAAGGGATACCTGTACTCCCATATTTATTGCAGCTCTATTTGCAATAGTAAAGAGTTGGAACCAACCTAAATGTCTATCATTGGACAACTAGATGAGGAAAATGTGGTATATATACTTAATGGAATACTACTTAGCCATATGAAAGAATGAAATTCTGCCATTTGCAGCAACATGGATGAACTTAGAGAAAATTACGTGAAACAAGCCAGGCACAGAAAGAGAAATATCTCATGTCCTCATTCATAATTGGGAGCTAAAAAGAAAGAAAGAAAGAAAAGAAAAAATGAAAGAAAGATACACTAATCACAATAATATGTTGAACCTTCAAAAGAAGAAAACAGAACTGAAGTTACAAGAGGTGGGAAGAGGGGAGAGAGAAGGTTAATGAAAAATTGGTAAAGGGACACAAAAAATGACTACATGGTGTAATGCTGAATATACTAATTATCTTGATTTGAGCATCATATGTTGCACACAGATACTGATAATCAATGTGGTACCAACAGATATGTACAATTATGTTTCAATAAAAAAAATTAAAAATACAAAAAAACAGTCCTCGCTCTTATGTAAAGGAATTGGCAGCATATTTTTCTATAATATTTTGTTCATTTCTGATTGTTATGTATACCTATTATCAAGCTATATCTCTTGACTTTGCTACAGTCATAGAAAGGTAATTGACTTAGTGGATCATTAGAAAACACAATGGTTGAGTTATTTCTGATCTTGAATATTGACAGAGAATAATAAGGAAAAGAAAACCACAGATTGCAGAAATCTCACTATTGAAACTTAGCTAAAGTCAAGAAGTAGATATGGAAATAGCAAAAAGAAAATTACGTAGTTACTCTAAAATTGTTTCAATGCTGTTATAGATTTAAATTCATATTTGCTCAGAGTATATTACACTGATATTCTTATCTAAACAAATTGGTAGTGACAAATACTACACATAATTTAACAACCTTATCTTTACATATTTTTAAAAATCACAAGCTGCATTGCTGCTTCAGAATAACTCTGAAAATATGAAACTTACTACTAAGGATGCAGTATTTTATTTTTAAAAGTCCAATTATATGAAGACATGTTTTATGAATTTTACTTTTTGGATAAAAGTAATGGAGATATTAATAAAATGCACATGACTTGCAAAGCTGTCATCTCTTTGATCTAGATTTTTCACATTAGATCTCATCTGCTGTGTAGCCTATGATCTACAGAGTCTAATGTGACTTTTAAATTTTTTTTTCCTTAAACAAAGTATTAAGGAAAATTTTCTTTAGAAAAAATTTTGTTTTAATAATGCTCAATTTAAGAGGTAGTAGCATATTAAAAACTAATAATTTACATTTTAATAATTAGATAATTGAATTTTATATTAATGTAATTTCATATTTAAAATGCTTGGGGAGAAAAAGAGTAAGAGAGACTATTTTTTAAAAAGTGCCAAATGGCACCTGTACCAACCCATCATTGGAACCTACAAGAGTTCTTAAGTCCACCAAGATTACTTGAAATATGTCTACTACTTAATATTTTGTCCTATATTCATTCTTCTAAGTCTCTGAAAAGTTAAATAAAGCTTTTAAACTTTTAGAAGCTCAAAAACTTATAATCGCATATGCGTGCTGCTGAATATATGACCAAGCTCTAAGCAGATTGATATCACAACAGAGCTATAAATGAATAATAAGCAATAGCTTCTCAAAGGATTTGAGACAGGCCACAATGATTTCACCATAAGCAACAATAGCCTTCATTTCAGCTTTTCTTTCTCAGAAGCTCTATTTAAAAGTATGTACTTTATTCACAATTGAGATTTGATTAAGAATAAAAAATAAATTACTCACAAAATAAATCCAAAAGAAAAGAATTTACATAAACAGTTTTGCTCCACTTTCCAATTAATAACTCAGTTCAAAATACATTAGTGTATTTATCTATGACTTAAAAATAAAGCAAAAATGAAATATTACCTTTTCTTATCAACGTGGTATTTACATTTTAAAATAGTTTTAAGTGATTCATATAGTTAAAGAATCAAAGAATAATCAATGATTTATGATTTTTTTAAAAAAGCAATTCCTAGCTATACCCTTTATACCTCACTTTTCCTCTCCTGTTCTCTATAGAAAATTTGTTTTTAGCCTAGTTTAGCTGTTTCTTTGTGAATTTACCTCCATCTTCAAATAAATACAGTTATGTTGTTATTACTTGAATTATCACTTTCAGATATTGCCCCTTGACTTCTTGCTATGGTGGGTCAGTATTTACCTTTCTTCAGCTTATACCTTTAACACTTCCCCTCCCCTCAGAACCTAATCTAGGGTTATTACAATTTTTGGGTAAATCAGCGATCTGAGTTTACATTTTCATGAATATGTGAATACTGCTCACTGCTGAGCCATCTAGTTTATGATATTTCGTTTTTGTGCAAATTACATTTTGCTATATATTTTTTTCGTAAAACTATCACTTTTGTGATACATAAGGAAAGGAAACCATAAACGATGGGACTTATAGATTGACATTCTTCACAGACGGGTCACTGGGTGAGTCAAAGTTCTCTTAACCCCACGTCACTTTCTGGAGAACTATTCTTTGGTGCCCTCTAGATTCTATGGGGAATAATAACCTAATCTTCTGGCCCGATTTGGGTGTTTTGGGATTTTTTTTTTTTTTTTAAAGGCTGGCTGCAGGTGATTGGGAAGGCAAAAAAACAAAAAAACAAAAAAACAAATTCCTTGGGCCCTGAATGGCAATGTTCAGTTTATAAACAGTAATTTACTGTGCCAAGGGGTAGCTTTAATTTCACCTTAAACTTGGTCTGATATTCCCATGTACAGAGTCTTAATTTTTCTACAAGGAAAACAGATGTCTAGTTTGTTTCAGAAAGGTGCAGAAGGAAGTCAAGAAAAATGGAAGTATTTACCTGAATGCTCAAGTCTAAGTAGTCAAGCTGGACTTTTAATGTCATCATGAATTGACATTCAATTTCCATTGCTGGTAGGTTTCCAAGGTAACTTGTCCAAGTTCAGGACCTTTCTGGGGCCCTTCAGTTGAGCGTACTTCTTACCTCTATATTAAAAATTCCCCTTTGTTGCTGAATCACACTCTTAGTCTCCCATTGTCTTTTTCAGTTCATATCTTGGTCAACACTTTGCTATCATTTTTGTGTGCTTGTTATAGGGAAGAAAAAGAACAATTATGTTTGATTAAACTGCCCTACTTATTCAGAAGTTGTAATATAATATTAAAGTTGTAAATTTATATTTAATTGAATAATCATGTAATAAAAATCTCAAATTTTTCAAAATTTTTTAATTTACATGTAATGATAATGATAATATCTAAAATATTTTAACAGAAAGAAGGGATGAATGTCCAGGACATTTAATTGTTCTCTTAGATATTCCCTTGACAATTCTATTATATCCAAAGTTAATTAAAAATGAACTTAAAATGTAATGATGGCTTACGAATTTCTTTATTTTTGAAATTTTATCCATTGGATTCTTAACCTTCAGCTAATGTCTCAGTTACCAGTCGGAGTTTCAGGAATTTTAATAGAAACAGGAAAGAGAAAAAAAGAAAACATGAAATTGAGCCTTTGGGAAAATTTATGAAGGCATTTTTGGGAAGAGTTTAAGATCAGCATTAGGTTGTTTTTCCTTATGAATTGCTCTTCTAGTTTAAGAGTAGTTCAGATCATGATGTATGTACAAACACATACACATATATTTGAAAAATAATTGAATTCTCTCGATTAATATTTTCTCCCTTTTAAATGTATCCAGAAAACTGACAAGAGTTCATGCATTTTATTTCAGGTCAATTAATCAAAGCTGTTAGACTCCATTAATCATTTACAGAACACTAAATTGCATAAATTCAACAACCGTGGTATTTTAGTTTAATACTTCCCCACAGATATTCTAAATCCAAGTTTTTGTAGAGTTCCAGAGGTCAGATGGAAGTAGTGAAACAACATCTACTTCAATGAAATTCTCTTATCAAAATCACATAATGTGGTATATGAATATTCATTGAAATCAAAGACATGAGCCAAGCTGAGTACACACTGCTATGGGTGTAGAACAAAAATATTTCTCCACATTTAATTAGTTTAAAATGAAGTAGAGAGGTGATATACATACAAAACCATAATACAACATAGATTAGTTAACGACATGAATTAAACAAAATTTAGACAGTCAAAATCAGGACATTCCAGAGCCATTTTCAGCTGGGGAACAGAGAGGAAGTCAGGGGTCACCTTGGGGAGGAGTGTCACCCGTACCTAGCACTGAAAAGTGACTCATTAGGCAATGAGGTAAGAGGTGGGCTGGAGCTAGGGAACAATATCAGCTAAAGTATAAAAGCTGGAAAGTGAAATTGACAAAACAGATTTCTAAGAATATTTCTGTGTCAGGGGCCCCAAGACTACCTCCAGGTTTGATGATTTTTGAAGAGGATTCATAGGACTCAGCATATTGTAGTCATGGCTGTGATTTATAGTGGGAAAAGATAAAACATGAAATCAGTAAATGGAGAAGACACATGGGGCAAAGTCTGTAAGAAAGCAGGCACAAGCTTCTGAGACCTCTCCCAGGAGAGCTGGGATGTGCTCCATTGCTTCAGCAACAGAATTGTAACAACAGGTGTAAAATTCTATTCACAAGGCAAGCTTGCCTGAGCCCCTGAGTCCAAGGTTTTAATTAGTGATCAGTCTTGTAGGCATCCTCTGCCTATATTCTCCAATTCCAGACTTCCAGGAAAAAATAAAATAAAACTTTTTTAAAAAGCAGGTGTTCAGCATAAACCCGTGTTTGTACAAATGGCAAGTGAGCCACTCTTATCAGCTCTGGAAATGGTGGCAATCCTCTTGAAATTCAAGTTACCAAAAGCCAGTCAAAGGCCAACCTTGCAAGCAGCCTTTCTAAGGACAGCAGTCTCAGGCCTGCTGGGTTAAGAATTCTCTTCTGCACAATTACTAACAACCGAACAGTTTGTGAAAAGAAGAGTTTGCAAAAAGTCTTGAGCGTTACAAATCCAGAAGTTTCTTGAAGCAATCAATCTTATCATTTATCTAGTTTTAAAAACACTTTGAAAGATTCACAAGAAAACTTCCTACTCAACAAAACTGGATTATCCAAAGGCTCATTTATTCTTCTCAATTTTTCTAACGAGAAAAGAAAAAAGAAAGGTCTTGGTTCAACAATAACATTAGTAATATTTTTATTCTGATTGCATGACTAGTATATTACATTAAGTTTGTTTTTGTTTTTAGTTTTTTCTTTAATAGTACAGAAAGCCCTTTCAGAATTCAGATTGTTCTTTAAGCAATAATTACAAGTTATCATAACCTTTCATTTATGCATTGTGTTTTGTTTCAAATACAAAAATGTGTTTTCATGGTGTTAAAACAGGGTTCAATCAACAAATTCTGATGTGTGTGTATTTGTGTGTATACTGGATGCTTATTTTTTCAGTATGCCATAAATTGTTTCACTAACATCTGCTGTGCTTGTTTATTTCTTTTAATATTCTTGGAATAAGAATTCACGTACAAGTTTCATGAAAAATTCTTCTTAGCAAGGCCAGGCTGAAACTGAAATGCTCTTTACAAAACATTTTGTTGACTAAAGAAGGTTTTAATGTTGTTACTGTTTATTTTTTGTTCCTTAAAATTTTGATCTTTTATGAACGCAAGTATGTTTTAAACAGAGCTAGCTTTTGTTAAATATAAAAAGCTGGTTTCTCACAACCTCATCCTTTGAACCCAATTTTTACCATAACCCAGAGTCATAATTATATGAAGTTAAAGGGTTATGAAACAAAGATACGAAGGAGGTTTCATCTTTTCATGTCTCACTGACAACTTGAATTTATACCTTCTATCGTTATGACTGAAGAAATAAGGCCTCAGACTTCGGAAGCACTGTGTCTTTTTGCAAACAAATGATGAGTGAAGAAAACTGTAACAAATAGCATTCAATAGCAAACTTATTTCCCTAAATAGCTAGTTATAAATTGTCCTGTTAATAGAAGACCCCTGAGGTATATTTAAGGATAATGCTCTTCTATTACTGTTAAAAAAAAAAAAAAAAAAAAAAAAGACACGACTATCAAAGAAAGGTTGACCCCTGATGTTAAATCAAATTTACTTTATCTCCAGAATAGGGTGGGAATAAGTTTGGCTGAAATTACTAGGGTGTAACTAACATGATAATTATTTCCACGTGTTAAACACCAGATGAAGAAGCTTTTCAAATGTACTAAGTCTAACTTTCATAGAACAGAATTGCTTTGAGGTCAGGTGTAAACTCTCATTTGTGCTATTAATCTTCATCTTAAAATAAAACTGTCATTTCCTTTAGCTTCAGCAACAGGTTCTAATTGTTACATTTCATGTGAAAATAAGTTACATTTTTGAATAAAGAGAGTGGATGGAGAAAAAAATATTTAAGATGACAGTCCTCAGAAATCTGCAAACATTACCCCATAAAATATTTTTAATAAGCCTGAAACAAGTTAATTTTGTATGAAGTATGAAAATATGTTCTGCAGCTCAATACCTGGTACATACTGATATTTGACACAAAGTTATTACGGTTTCTTTTTGTTGAATGAACACATGCTAATCTTGCCATGATATGCTTAGTGTTTAATATTTGAGAAATAGTTTTAAACCATTATCTAGCAATACTACTAATATTTGAAATTCTCAAAATTCTATAAGAATAATTGGGAAACACTTAAAATGAAATATCCTTAAACTGGGAAATATTCTCTAGATGAAATAAAACCATGTAAGAAAAGAAGGGCGGATATAGAAGAAAAAAGAAAACAGAACAAAGGAGGGGCAAGAAAACATTCCTGACAAATCTTAAGGATGTCAAAAAGCCAGTCAAAAGAATGAAAGAAATTATTTTGTGTCTGTGTAAACCAGCTTCATTTCTTAGTTTCCCTTCAGCATTCCTAATAGTTTTGAATTATTTTGTCTTTGGCCATCTGTTGTTTTCTGCTTCACAGTGTTTTTGTCTCTTAATTTACTGTAATTAAACTTCTAATTATTTCTATCAAGTCTATGTTGATTAAATACAGAGATGCACGTAAACTATTTCAACCACTCAATTGTAAAAAATATTTTAAGGCATAATTTATAAACAGTTAGGTAGTGTTATTTTTGCCTCCCATCTTTCCATGCTAACCCTGTGAGCTCAGAGATGACATCTGTACTAGCCTCCTGCTTTCGGAGGGCTTTTCTTACCCTCTGACAGTGGTATGTGGTATCTAGAGATTATAGAATTGATCACAGATACCACAGGCAGAGATAACCACTTTTCAACAACACAAAGAAAGTGCTGCTACACTGTGCAGATTAGCTTTAGAAAAACAAGAGGAAATAAAAAAGTCCCCACTAGCTAAAGGTCAAGAATCTAATTTATATATACCCAACACTTGGATATCATACAATTCATAAAATGCTCCTGCTTAACTGTTGCTTAAGCTATATTGCAACTGGATGATGCTACTAAGACAATAAAAAGTCTATTATATTGTTCAAAGTTATAATTTTAATGTATATTGCTCTCTAGGGAGCTTAAGGAGCTATATCTTAGGAGGAATATAAGTGTTCTTGAGTGGTATCAAGAGGTGGAGAGGGAGCCTGTGAGCTGCGTTTTAGTGGAGATAGTTCACAATGGAAGAAAAATTTCCTCGCACCTAATGGAAAGGGTATGGAATAATATATGGATAATGTTGGCATGCACTATGCAAGAAGATTGAGCAGAAAAGGTTCCATTCTGGGTATTGTGTGGGCATAACTTTGCAGATTAAACTGGCCTTGAAATCTCTGTGAAATGTCTACTCCAGTGGGAACAATGTGGAATTGATGAGAGCTCAGGGAAGGAGTGGCCAAAGTGGGGGAGGGTGTTGAGTAGACATAGGATGTGTCTGATAAATGTGGCTTCCTTCCGTACAATTTCATAAGTCTACCTTAGGTAACCCATCAGAGTCCAAACTAGTAAATTTAATAACACTATGACTTCTGAAAAGGGAGACATCTTGTTTTATTCATCTTTATAATAATGTTTCTTAGCATCAACACTTTGCACTGTACATAGCAGAATAAAATGATAAAAAGTTGCATGAAAGTACAACATATTCTCAGAAAAAGTTTATTCCGTGATTGGCCAAAATAAAGGAATAGTTCTGGGAAATTAGATAGCATTCTACTGTGGGGTGGTCATAAAATGAATTGTTTACCAGTTACATATTGAGCTAAGCAATAAAGAGCACTAGTTTCTTAACTAGCAAGCCCTCTGAGACAGATCACAGGGGCTAAAATCCCTGCTTTGCCACTTGCCCCCCTCAAGCCATTAGCCAGGTGACCACTGTTTGAGCAAAAGGCTAGACACTTTCTATGCAGAAGGGTTAAACCACAAAAGCTCTGAACTGAAGTATATCCCTTCCCAACTAGGGTAAATGGGAGTATTTCTCTCTGGGGAAACTGAAAAGCTCCCTCTCCACCAAAACACCTATGAAAAGTGACACTAAGGAGTCTACAACAGATACGTCAAGGTATGGACAACCAAGAACCCTGCCCATGTAAACAGATCCTACTCAGATTTCAGTGTCCCATTTTTAAATACGAATAAACGTATTACCAGACATGGAAGGAAAGTCACTAATATTAAAGACAGAATCCCATATGAAGTAAGGTAAGAAATGATAAAACAGGAAGTACAATGAAGATGTGAGGAGCTGACTAAACCTCCTTTCAAAATAATATTTTAAAATATATGAATGCTGGAAGATAAATTGATGGTGTAGAATAAATATCCTCTTCTGACCATCCTGTTTAAAATCGCAATCTCCGAACTTGCCTTCCTTATCTCCTTTATGGTTTGATCCCCACACCCCCCGCCATAGAATTCTAATACACTTTTTGAAATTTTCTCTCTACATCCCTTGCCTGCCCAAAGTTATATTAACTTACTTAGCCTTTATTACAACTCCATAAATAGATTGTATCCCCAACTTACAGATGAAGAAACTGAGTCTCGGAGAAGCTAGGTAACTTGCTATGGTTGGGGAGTTACCGAGTACACAAAAACCAGTATTTGAACACCAGCATGATGGTTTCAGATGATCTGTTCTTAAACGCTTTCCTTTGCTTCCACCCAGTAAAATGTAAGTCCGTTATGGTAGGAATTTTTTCTTTTTTCTTACTATTATATCTCCAATACCTAAAAGAGTAGCTATATAAGAGGGTGGGGGTGCTCAGTACATATTTATTGAATGAATAAATGAAGGAAACAGAAAAGTACTTATATAGAACACCACTGCATTGAACTGTGAATATTTATATAGTCATAAAGAGGTAAACTGATTATTAATTTAACCAAAAATTATCCTATAATTATAGTGGGGTGATATGTAAATAAGGTAAGAGACTTAAATCCTAATTTATAGTAGAAAGGCAGTAGAAAATGCAGATACTTAGAAAGACAGAAATAGTGGTGTTTTAAGTCTTATTTAAAAATATGGAGGTGAACTCCTGAAGAAATGAAAAACTCAAAAGAGTGACATTCTCTGCCTCTGACCTAGTAAATGGCAAAGTGGGGACAGCAGCTGCTCACAAAATAGAACAATCTTCTCATCTGGATGGTTCCATTGGACAGTGCCAAACCATGCCCAACACAATGGGAGAAAACAGGAAGAAAGCACCCAAACAGGCCACTTCTCACTGGAATGTAGGGATGATTAAATAAATAGTCATGGAAGGTAAACGGTCATACATTTCCTATGATCGTACTTCCTTTAAAGTGAGCCAGAGAATGATATAATTTCATTGTGGACTTTTTTAGGTTTTTCAGAGTCAAGGTTAATTTCTACTGCCAGGTTCTGTACCCAAATGCGATACAAACAAAATCAACAAACTGCTTTAGTGTTCCTGAGAGGTTTTTTGCCCAAGGATTGCCTTTCTAATTAAGCCCTTCAACTCTTTATCATGCTAATTTTATCCATTAACTTGGAGAG
Organism: Cynocephalus volans; assembly: GCF_027409185.1. Lineage (NCBI taxonomy): Eukaryota > Metazoa > Chordata > Mammalia > Dermoptera > Cynocephalidae > Cynocephalus > Cynocephalus volans. Next base: position 20,268,192 of record NC_084466.1, read on the forward strand.
GAAGTGGATTCAGCTGTTATCTGTGAATTACACACTACAGGCCTTGATCTACAATTTCAGGAAAGCTGTATTTGAAAAATTATGCTAATTTTTATTAAAGAAAACTGAATTCTTATACAGCACCAAGTTTTTTAAATGTAGGTAACCAGGATTTTATGGACCTTTAGGCGAAGAAGATAAAAGAAATTCAACAATGAAGCAGGGGACAGAACAAAGTGGAATAACTGTGATAATGAAGTAAAAATTCGCAAGAACATTGTGAGTCTCAAGCCTTAAAAAGCTCATCATAAAGTTAAAACAACAAAATGAGCTATAAGAAATGGTAAAGTTTTGGAATGTTCTAGAAATATTAACTAAAGTAATAACGGTTGACCACTTCCGTGATATGACCAAAAACTAGATGCATGTGAATGGGGAAATGAAGAGCCAAAAGGGGCACTGATCTTAAAGATAATTGAATCTTTACTTAATTCATTTAAAGATGAATCTACTTCTTTGCAACTTGGGATTCTTAACCTCTGAATACCCCAATTTGTTCACTAAAAATGGGGGGGTGAGATGGTACTAATTTCACAAAATTGTTGGGGGATAAGACATTGTATGTGTTGTTTGATATTATAGCATATTTTACCTGTTAGTTATGGGGAAGAGGGTAACTGCATGAATTCTCTTGCATGCTAAATGGAGAATGGGCCACAAGCTAGTTTATAGGCTACTGTCGGGCTAGGGCTCAGACCCTTCAAACCTGTTGTACAGACTGGGTCACAGACCCCTCACGTGCCAGGCTGGGTCACCAGATCCCTCACATAGAAGTCGTGAGCTAGGTAACTGGAAAAGATTCCAGGAGCCATTAACAGAGTTGCTTCCGTGTTGCACCCCGCCCCACTCCCAGGGCATGCCAGGGGTGCAGGGGCCCTGTGGATCAAAGCCACTCATCCTTTGTACTTAAGTCCAGTCCAATAACCCAGGCACACCTGGGTGCACCTGCACAGTTATCATACTTACATCAAACACTCAGCAAGATTCCCAACCCCCGAGGGATCCTGACCATTTTACTTCCACTTTCCCTATACCTACGCTGAGGGAACTGGTTAGTAAAAGCTTGTGAATGTCATCAGAGAAAAAAATAAATTCAATGATACTTGTTAAAGCACAGTAAGGCAGACTTATTTAAAACCATTGTGATAGGTACAGGGATCACCACAATTGGATTCTGCAGTGGTAGAGAGATTGGGCTAAACTTCGAATATAGCATCAGCAGTGGGAATTTACAGCCAAGGATGGGGGCGGGGGGTGGTCAGTGGATGGAAAATTACTAAGAAGAACATCAAGGACAAGAGGGATTCCAGCTAAACAACCTTGATAGGACTTGAAGAAGACAGGCCAGGGTGAGCAGACATCATCAGGGGAATGGTGGAAGATGAGGATTAGATATTTCGAGGTAATCATTTAGAGAAGGTGGAGGATTCTTGCTAAAACTATATTTTATAAGGAAATGCACAGATGGGCATAGGAGAAGGTTGAGGAGCCTGACTAAAGTTTGGTTAGACAAAGTCTTTGTCAGTGTACAGACATGGGAGTTAAAGTATGTTTTCTGTTGAACCTAAGTGGCATAACCTACTATGTGGAATTTGCAGTTTAGAATGTACTCTTCATACCTGATAGAATGAGTAAGGATAATCTGAAGCAATAAGCCATTACTATCTTTAGGAAGGTTGTGTATATTGTGATAAAGGCCACAGGCTCTGGGTCAAATACCTGCACCTGGATTCTAACTCCTCCACTTACCAGCTGCGAGACTGTGGGCAAATCATTTTCCTTGTTTTAAAATGGCAATAATAATAGTTTCTGGAGCCTGGTACAGAGTAGCTGCTATGTGAATATTAGCTACCATTTTTTTTTTCAGTATCATTACTATATTATTGATCTTGTTTTGCACTTAAGCAGTGTTTTGTGTGAGACACTGGAAAGGAGAAACAAGTTTTCCCCAGTTAGGGTGGCAGATAATTATAATGACCTAGACTAAATGCCAGTGGTCTGGAGGAACCACCTGTCTGTATCTCAGTCATGATGCTTCCCTAGGAAATTCCTGTAGGCTACAACTGCCTCAGGACTTGTGTTTAGGAAGCTTGTGCCTAGTGTTAGATCCTTCTGGGAGGAAAAGTATTCCAACAAGTTGCTGGGATCCATACCCAGGCCCTCTCAGCATGCACTGTTCTATAAATTCTCACAAGCCTGAACCAAGGAGGGGTTACCAAGGTTCCCTCAAACTGAGTTCGTGACTGTCCTTGCAAACCAGGGTTCGATACGAGAGAAGACGTACACTACTAGCAAGCCTGAGATTTCTTGGGTGGTGCTGCCGTCCTTCCCTTATGAGACTTTAATGAGAACTATCATGCTTAATCAATTCCTAGAAAATGCCTTAGAGCCCCAGGATCACACTGGAACAGCAAAGAACTGAGTCCAACTTTAGGTGAAGTCTCTAAACAGATCAAAGTATCCTTTACCTCTAGGCACTTCGTTCCCCAAATGACTGTGCCCATTTTGTTTGGTGAGCATGAGAACAACTCCAGTGAGAGACAGAGATTTAGAGTTCATAATCCCTTCTTGAATTTAAGATAGAATGAAATCCAAATTTATGAAAGAAGCCACGTGAATGATTTTACTTTCCCCCCGATTCCTCTGCCAAACACCAAGTGCTGATGTATTGAAATTGTTTTAATTATTCCATTGAATTGTTCCAGCAATTACCTTCTCTCGAATTAATTAAGAGTGGTGCACAACTTCTAATGAAAATAAGCTTGTTCAAGCTGCATAAAGAGGAGAAAATACTCTAAACGTTGAAAGGAAACATACCTTGTCAGATACGAAGGTGTTTTAAGTCACAAAAGCTCCTTCACAAGAAGTTTCTGGTTTAATTTCACTTTGTGGACTCCCACTTCCCTGTTTTTCACATGGATATAGTCATTTCTTATATACTTTTTTCTTAGTTAATTCTCCCTTTTAGGGTTTAAAAAACTTAGTGGCTTAAAACGATACAAGCTTATTACCTTCCACTCCTAGATGTCTGAAGTCTGAAAGGGGTCGAGTGAGATCAAGGGGGAGGCAGAGCCGAATTGCTCTGGATGTTCTGGGGAGAATCCACTTTGTTAACTTATCCAGCTTTTACATGCTTCCCACGTTCCTTGGCCCACAGCCCCCTTCCTCCATCTTCAAAACCAGTAATAGACAGCCCAGTCTTTCACACAAAGCTCTCTCTTTCTTTCTCTTCCTACCTCTTCCACATTTTAAAGACCTTTGTGATTACATTAGACCCACCTGCCAATCTAGGCTCAATCTCCTGATCAGCAATATAAATTCCATCTGCCACCTCCAATTCCCTTTGCCATTTAACCTAACTTATTCACAAGTTTTCAGAGATTAAGACACAGACATCTTTGGTGAGTCATTATTCTGCCTCCCACAGGGCAGTTAGGAAGGAGAGATGGCACAGGAATGAGTGCCCCAGCCTCGCCCTCCCTTAGAACCACATGTAGAGTTGTATAAACTCTAAAGCTGTTATTATCAGGGTGATGTTCAACACAGTGGACTGAAGCAGCATCTTGGTGAATGGGATCTGAAGGTTTGAAAGTATTCATAGCAGATTATGAACCTACACCAACACGAGTTGTAGGGGCCCAGAAGCTAGTGTTCAGGAGAATAAAATTGGCTTGTTAACAGAATAAGATTCTTAAACGAACACTCCAGCGATGTTTATAAAGATGAGTGCATTAAGTACTACTGATTTTCTATAGCGCTATGCAAAAAGATGGGTGAGTCCCATGTAGGTTTTTGAGTTTTAAAGTCATGTACAACAAACCACCAAAAGTGAATAAAGCAGAAATATCGAATAAGCCCTAAAACAAACTCAGGCAGAATACAAAGGATTTTGGGGTGAGCAGCCCTTGATTTTCAAATGAAAGATAGAGGATGCTGCCATGATAGGAAACAGCTGGGAAGACTCACCACTGTTCAGAACTACCACAACCAATAAAATAGTTATGCTCCTCTAATCATGTATGATTTTTTTTTTTTTTTACTCTTGATTCTAGCAATATAGAACCCATTCTAGGCTTTTATAAGGAAGACAATAAACAGCAGATTACAATAAGATACATCAATAAAATGTTTTGTATAAGGGTAGTAAAATTTTTATGTCTATCACTGAAAGCTCCAACAACAATGGTAGATTGAAAGTTCTGTTTACATTAGAATCTGACAATATTTTCCTTTATAAAGCATGTGAATCTTCCAGCTTTAACTTCTGAGATATACTTAGATCTGTCTAATGGAAGTAGGACTGTAAAGCAAAAGACTATCAAATGGAATTCAAGTGACCTGAACTATTACATAGGAGTTGGGCTTTTTTATTCTCAAGACCTTAAAGGAACTTTATTATTGTTATTGGGAGAACTGACATAATATTTTTGTTGTGATTTTGAAATGTCACAGATTATTAACTTTTGATGGAGGGAGTAATAACACCCTCTGCTTTCTAAAGGTTAGTTTACATAATGGCTCTGCCAGATTATACAGTCATTTCAGGGGCAAAGGCAGAAGTTTTAAATTCCTCAAAAGGAATTATTCACTAGGAAGTGATTGTTGTCAAGCAAGATAAGGCCTTATTTTCTGACAGATTCTCAGAGGTAAGTGTTCCGTAGATAGCAAACACAAAAATTTTCTGTTCCAAGGCATTCTTTTTTCCCCTATATGTGGACTGTCCTTCTATTCACTGAAAGTTATTGTATGAAATAAAATCTGTCTTCTCAAGTTTTCTATTAAAAAAACTGATTTGTAAGCTCCAGGAGGATGGAAAGTTTGTCATACATATGTTTGATACAAAAGAAGACACATTGGAAATGTACAATTTATATTTAGCAACTGTAGGGAACATCTGTTAACTAAGGGACACGTCTATTATTCAGGGCAATCATCAACATAACTATTTGATCATTTGTCTTAGAAACCTGAGCTTTGAGTTCGGAGAGAAATCTCTCCCTTTCTTTGGGCTGTTGCACAGGAGAGCAGAACTGTAGTTTGTATCAATCGGATTCTTGTCAAGACTATTCCCTTTGGTGGTGGCTCAACTACAGCTGAGAGAAAACTCTTACACTGTTATCCTACCCATCATTGATTCATTAGATACACTGCCAAGTGATTTTGGGGAAAGAGCCTAGGACTGATAGAGTACAGGGAGGACAGGCAAATGCTTAAAAGCTGGGCCAATGAAGGGCACCATCCAGTTAGAATGGATACTGCCAATAGCAAAGGGTGCTGAGGTCCCCTGATGTGCCAGGCAATTCAGGTCCAAGACCAGAGAAAGGTCCTAAGGGAGGCACTAGGGTTGCCATTGTGCCCAGAGGACAGCGAAGCTTAAGGCAGCAGCTATTTTCTGACCTGCAGTATTCCAGTATTTTAACAACTGATCCAAGCTGAATATAAGCTGTAGTATAAGCAATGGAAAAATTCATTTATACCTTGAGTTCCACCTACTCCCCCCAAAAGTCAGACCCATGTGGTAGGCAGTTTAATTGAAATATGAAAAGACTATGTAAAATTCTCCCTCTTTAAGACATTTTGCTCTTTGTAGGACTGGCTTACAGAATGAAAGGGTCTTAAAGAAATTCAATAGAGCTTCTCATGAATTTTGCTGTTACCTCATTATTATGAATAACAGAAGATTGATTTTTAAATGTTGGAGCACATCTCTGGAGGGAATGTAGTATAACTGGTAATGCTTACACTTTACAGATAGGCAGCCCTCAGTCCCATGATTTAGTATCTCTGCAACACTGGACAATCTCCTTCACTTCTTTTTGCTTTGGTTTGCATAGCTAGAAGTAAGGCTAATGATACCTACTTCATAGCTGTTCCCTCTCCTGCATTAATCTCTACCTACATAATTGGTATGGCCTTTTCTCAGGAAGTAATTGCTGGCCATACCATCTAAAATAGCAACCTACATATGCTATTGTCTGCCTTGATTTACTGTAGCACTTACCACCTGTTAAACAAGCCAACCTTCTTTTTATTACTTACTTTTTGTCTGTTTACCCCAATTAGGATATAAACTCTATTTGACTGGGATTTTATTTTTTTATCAATAATCACATTTGTATATTCAAAGACTACAACCACGACTGGCACATAATACATATCCGTTAAACAAATTAACATTCTATACATTCCAGTCCTTTTGTATCATTAGGATGTTTCCTACTGCAATAGCAGGAAACTTAAGCCAAATAGTGTAAAGAATAAGGAAATACATTGTTCTTATTTGACTGGAAGTCCTGGGTTGCTCTACTTGCAACAAAGCCCAAGTTCAGGCTCTGTTTTTAAGTTTTACTCCACTCTTCCTCTTTATTTTTCTGTTTGTGTCTTAGTGGTTTTGGGGCGATAACAAACTACCATAGACTGGGTGACTTAAAACATTTATTCCTCACAGTTCTGGAGGCTGGAAAGTCCAAGATCACTGTGCTGGCTGATTTGGTACCCCATGAGGCTCAGCTCCACCTCCAAATACCATCACACTGGGGATTAGGTTTCAATACATGAATTTGGGGGTGAGCAGACACAAACATTCAGTCTACAGCAGTCAACAAGCTGAACTCTCTGATTCTATGGCAACGTAGTTCCCTATTTAAATCAATGGGAATAAGAGAATCTCTTCTCCCACCTGTGGGTTAAAAGCCCTTCCACTGGATCAGATTGAGTTTACCCAGTTCTAGAGTTCATCCTTTAACCCATTAGTTCTCAAACTTGAATGTGCATCAGAATCACCTTGAGGGCTTATTAAAACACAGATTGCTGGAGCTCCCTCCTCAAGATTCTTATCCTGTAGATCTCAGCTGGAGTCTAAGAATTTGCATTTCTAAGAAATCCCCAGGGGATGTTGATGTTGCTGGAGCAAACTTGGACAACCGCTGCCTTAGCCAATATCAGTCTTCAGGGAAAATTAATAAACTGCTTGGCTAAGGCTGGATTCTTAAAAGGGATGGGAGAAACATGGTTGGCTTGGATTTCAGGAGCTGCCCTTAGAATCAAGGGCAGGATAAGCTTCCCCTGACTCACACAAGTTACATAGGAAGGTGTCAGAAACAAAGAGAAGCAAGGTGGATGGATTCTGGATAAAAAAAAATGGGAGCCCAGTAACTCTTTTAATGAAACTGGCTTTTAGAAAACATATACAGTATCCATTTTTTTTTTTTTTTTTTTTTTTTTTGCCCTTAAGAGTTCTCATAACCAAGAATTTACTGCCTTAATTCAGTGGATCTCTTTTCCTCCTAATGTCCTTCCACTTTGCATATGCCAAGAATCAGCTTCTTTCAATGCTTTTCCACTATCACCAATATATTACATGTTTGAAGGCCTGCTTGTCCAAGATGTTAAACACTAGTCTTCTAAACCAAGAGAAAACAAAACCACTTTATATTAAAAAGTGGTCTTTTAAAATTGGGCTGATGCTTGTGGTGTCCTTAAGAAACACAACCCTATATTACAATTTAGAATGCACTGAAATCTAAAAGAAAGACTTGATTAAGTGTAAGGTCTGCCTGATTTTTTAAAATGTCATTGCCCTCTTTTCAAAGCCATGAAACACAACACCTAGCTTTAGCTCATTTTCATTTCTGAGTTGAGAAACCACACTTCCTACAGTCACAAGGAATAATTCAAGCTTATTTTTAATATGACTCAGAACATTGCTGCTCCCATGTAAGCATAGTACTTTTGAGACTAAGGGACCACCTCTCAGTCAGAGTACTCTGTTTTATATAGTCATATTGTTCTAACATATCTTAATTGCTATAAATAATACATTAACTCTCTACATCATTGTTTGTGTATTCAAAAGTAGTAAGGATCATCTTTATAAGTAATTATTAGTATTATCAGCAACTGGAGAGGTTTATTAAGTTGCCTGAAGAAAACATATAGCTTTTGTAGATATAAGGAAATCTAGTACTAACTTTATTTAATAAAATTTTACTTACAAGGAAGAATCAACTCTTTTTAGCAAAGCTAAGAAGAAAAATATGGGAACTGTACCCCAAATCTCAATGAAAAATCATCAAAAATTTCCTAAAGCAATTTTTAAAATGCATATTGAGGCACTTAAACATTTTTGATTATTCAACAGAAAATGAGAATCCACTATTAGAAAAAACAAACAAACAAAACACCAAAGTTCAGCAGTTTCCATGATGCATACTGAAACTTTGAATCTTTACAGTACTGAAAAAAAAAAAAAATATGTTCTCATTACTGCAATATTGATAACATGTTGAACATCTGACATACGGTGGATAAGAATGAAAAAATTTTGTTTGCATGAGATTACAAACGGGCATTAATTTTTACAGTTAATGCAATATCCTCACACACATTTTATTTATATACCTACTGTGTCAAAAGGTTGTTGGGAACACTAACTATTATTAAACAGCTCACAGATTCAGGATTAAACTTATTGCTAGCAGTCATTACGCCTTCAGCAGATGTTAGTTCTGATTCCTTATATTCTTGTGCAGTCAGTATGCAACAATTTATTATAGCCGCTTTATATACAAGTCTTAATTTTAAACCTTGCATGCAGTGTCACGAGACAGAAAAAAAGCTTGGACTTAACTTCAATTATTTAAATGACCACTCTATTCTTTCAACTAGGCGACATTATGTTCCTACTTATAGTAGGGTCTCCAAATTTTTCCCAGGTCTAAAATTTTGATATATTATGGTGAATATCCTTAGTAGTATACAAACCATTCATGAAATTAAGTTCTTACTGTGAATGAATACGTTTCTATGCTGTTCCAAATATTTGTTTAAATTCATGGCCTTCAGAAATAGCTTACAATAAAAGTTTAAAATAGCATATCCCCTCATTTCTTGAATCTAGGTTAATTGAAACTTGTGATGTAATTTATGTGGAACAGGTCAGAGAAATGGTTTTATAATAAAACATGTATCTGTAGATTCTTGTTGTATTAACATGATTTTAGGATTTTAATGTAGCTACCAACATTCTGTTTAATTGTATTATTTTTTAGTTTGATTTTTGGTTTATTTCCACTGTGAACAGACAATATACTGAGTTATTTTTCTCATGGCCCAACATATCATCAATTTGGTAAATATCATACATGTACTTGAAAAGAATGTGCTTTGTCATTGTTGGGATCAATGTTTTACTATTGAATGCTCTCTACATCAATTAGAGCAGATCTGTTAATAATGTTGTTAGTCTCATATTCGTAGTACCTTTTATCTGCTTTTTTTTTTTTTTTTAGTTATTGAAAGAGTTGTATGAAAGTCTCCCAGTAGGACCGTGAATTTTTCTATTATTTTAGTCTGTGTCAACCTATTAGTCAGTGTAAGAAAGACAGAATCAATAGGATCTGTATATAATTATATGAGAGGGGATTTATTAGGAGAATCGGCTCATGTGATTATGAATTATGAAGGTTTAGAAGTCCCACAATAGGCCATCTGAAAACTAGACGCTGGTAGTATGGATCAGTCCAAGTCTGGAAGCTTCAGAACCAGGGAAACTAAAGGTATGATTCTCAGTCCAAAGCCAAAGGCCTGAGAAACCAGAGATGCTGTTGGTTTTAGTCCTGAAACCCAAAGGCTAAAGAATGTCAAATTCTGATTTTCACAGAGAGGAGAGACAAGTGTATCACAGCTCCAGCAAATAGAGACAGAGTTACCTTTTCCTCAGTTTTTGTTCTCTCTAGGCCCCTAGTAGATTGGATGGTGCCCACCCATGTTGAGGGTGGACCTTTCCCACCCAGTCCACTCAGGCTCACATGCTAATCTCCTTTGGAAACACCTTTGAAGACACATATAAGAATAACGCTCTACCAACTTTCTAGGTATTCCCTAATCTAGTCAAGTTGGCACCTAAAATTAACCATCACAGTCAATTTTTGCAAATAAATACAAAAATGTCGTATCATTTTGGTAGACTGATCCTTTCATCTTTATGAAATACCCCTCTTTATTTCTTTATTGCTGTAAAGTTTACATTTACTTTATCTGACATTAATAATTATCGCTATTTTCCTCTACTTTTTGCATATTCTATCTTTTCTCATCCTTTTCATTTTGAACCCTATAATGTCATTATATTTAAGGTGTTTCTGGAGAATAGAACTGTTTGGTTTATGGATGGAAATTCCAAGATGAACAGACAGCATTCTATCGGAAGGCCTCCACTGTGAAGAAGGTAAAAATAAATCAACTCAGTGGAATGAATTGAATAATGTTTGTCCCTATATTTGGGTTGTTACTGCTTCATGGGCAGGGGCCAATGGCATGCCCATTTGGTCAGGCAACAGGGCAATGGAAAACCAGCCTAGTAAGTGGATACCTATATGGGGCACGGCTCAATGGAAATCACTCCAGGAATTTAAAAGGGCACATTAAAGTAGGACATGCCAATGCCATCAGAAGAATCCCCTTCCAGAAACAGAGGTGATTGGAACCTACAAGTGGACCTTTTGCTGCACTCACTTGAGCCACCTGGGTCCATGAACTGAGTGGACACTAAGGGGCTGCAGCAATGCAGAGAATGGCCAAATTTAGACATATTCCTCCCACCTTCTGAGACACAAAAATGCCAATAAAACCTGTTCTGCCTGCTAACAAAAGGGACAGAAACTACAACGGGGCAGATTCCCTGAAGAGGAAGCTCCATACACAGCAGGCAATTAGGACTGATGTTGATAGCCCCTGGAGGCTACAAGTGGGAACTAACAGGAATAGACACGTGCTCTGGACTGAACTTTTCATACCTGGTGGTAGCTGCAAATGTTCAGAGAACTGGAAGAGCAGATGTAGTACAAATGTGGACCACGGACTCACAATTCATCAGACCAAGGAACTCTACAGCCCATAATTTATAACAACGAGCAGAGAGATATAATCCACAGACCAATGGTTTGATAGAGAATTGGAATGGGCAATTGAAACAATTTTGTTGTCTAAAATGAGAGAAGATGATGGCAAGAAGGACTAGTTTACATGTGTTCAGGAGTGTTCACACTGGACATGAGGGTGGCCGAGGAAGGGTTCTCACTAGATAGATTCCTTCACTTTTCCTGAGGACCAGGGGAAGCAGAGGTGGGAGAAGATGCTGGTATGACTATGCTGTTCTTCCCATGGTGAAGGGAGGAGTGTAGGTGGGTACAACCATATATCATTTTCCCTGACATGTTCTCAACCTTCTTTCTTCCTATCTGGTGCAGTGGTCTCAAGACGAGGGCTGCAACTGCGGGTACAGGAAGCATAAATGATCCCTGAGTAAGAAACTGCAACTATAACTTTAAATGTTCATATCAGAATTCCTAAGGAACTGATGGGGTTGGTTGTGCCTTCACCCCACCTGGCAAAATTGTGGTTGAAGGTGAATGGAGCTGTATATCCTAGGGTTCAAGAGAGCCCACAAGTTCTCTACCTCTACCTGTATAAATGGGAGTGGAAAGAGGGGGACACACTTACTACACTAGTATTGCTGCTGGTCATCAGGAGTGACCCAGTGGCTGAACCTAACATCCCTTACAAAGATGGAAAAGTTTGAGCAAAACTAAATGACAAATGAAGCAAAGCACAGGTAGTAGCTGAAGGTAAAAGAATGAATCAGTAGTGATACAATGAGAAAAATCCAATATTATATTAATACCTCAAAAGGGCCTTTGAGCAGGAAATGATAATGTCTTTTACTCAATTATACCAGATGCCTGAAAGGGAGAAGATCATTCCTGCTTTTATTACTCCTCTTTGATTTTGATTTCAGAGTTTTACCATGATTCATTCTCCACTGGTGTGGTTGTCTTTGTATTTATTGTGCTTAGGGGTCATTGAAATTTTTCTTCTGTATCTTGATGTTTTTTTGTTTTTTTTCTTTTTAATCATTTTGGAAATTCTTAAACATTATCTTTTCAAATATTGTCTCTGACTCTTTTCTCTTTCCTATCCTTCTAGGACTTCAATTACACCTAGGTCAGACCTTTTCTGTATTCTTTATTCTTTCTGACTGGTGTGCTTCAGGATGAGTTTTATAGCATTTCTTTGAGATGTCCAATTCCTATCACTTGATTCACATTTATTAAACATGACTCTGGTAATGTTCCATTCATGGATAAAAATAATCTATGGAATAGAAAAACAGAAAAATTTTTAACTGTCAATGAATAAATTAATATGATTTTTTCTGTACATTTGGGTGGCTTGAAACAGTCTTTCTAAGATCTAATGCTGAGACATCAGAACTGAAAAATCAAAAGACTGTACAACAAAAAAAAGTAGAATCAATTTCTGGAGATAAGTTTAGTTTTAAAGTAGATGGAAAATGAGACGAATGTAAATAAATTATTGTAGTAAAGATTAAAGGATCTGGGTTCCAAATCCAGTTTTTTACCAACTAGTTCTGTGGGGTTAAGCACTTTATTTAACTGCTTTGTAATTCAGATTCTTTATTTTTAAAATTAAAAATTGATTATATGATTTTTAGCCTTCCTTTTAGTTCTAATTCTTTACAGTTTTTTTTTTTTTTTTTGTAAATTAAAAAGTGTGGGGCACAAGGTCTCTTTTGAAAAGTTGGCATAGGAGTCTAATTTTTTAAACAAATATGCTTCAGATAAGGCTTTCATAGGAGACCATAGCATTCATTTATCCATTAGATTTTCCAGCAATTTTAAATAAAAATAATATGAGTGGGATGATTTAGCTGGTGTCATTCTTAAAGATGGAGAAAAAATTATAGAACTCAAGTCACTTTTAAGTTCTCAGATTCTTAAAAAAAACAGTAAGATAAAATGTTAGTGCTTGAGTTTTGCAAATGCTACACTAGATTTTCAATAAATGAGCTGCAGAAATGCCTGTAGCATCTGAGAAAGAAAGGAGATTACCAACTTTTTAGAAAATCTCAGGTTCTTAATGACCATATTCCCAAGTGTGCTAGTGTGCAATAATTTGTCTATTCTAGTTATAATGTTTGGTCTAAAAACACTGCATCAAAATGATAATGCTTTACATATTTTTGAATTAAAATTGTAGTCTGTAGTAATTGACTATCTGATACCCACTCACTTCATTAACTGTCCATTAGCATTTTCTCCTGCTTACTGACTCACCAGTCTGTCTGAAGCTATAAACAGTAATCAAAATATCAAACATTTTGAAGGTGGAAAAAGCATGGCATGTTTTGCATGCTAGATATATTTCAACTGGGAACATTAAGTATGTGATTTGGATAAATTATTCTAGAATGAAAAGAAAAATATTACCCTAGCCTCTGGAAATTACACAACTACCAAGCAACAGTTGCAGTATTTCCAAACCATAATTCATAAGACGTAGAAATACCGAATTCCTTATTACACTCTTTACACCATCTAGAATCATGTTTTCTGGTAGAGACTGACTTCTGACATATTCTAGTCTAAAATCTTTATAGTGTAAATGAAAACCTAAGTATTTATCTTCCCCTAAACAGCACAATTAGTTGGTGACAGAGCCAAGGACTAGAATTTAGGTAATCTAATTACTAGTATAATAATCCTGTTATTCCATCATGTTGCCAAAACGACTTTCATGAAGTAAAAATCCATTTCCTTTGTTACTGTATCTCACTGACATAAAAATGCTGTTAATCATAAGATGCACTATTATTTTTACGTACTGTAAAGAAAACTCCTTACAAAACCTGACATGCTATCTTAATGTTAATTCTACCTAATTTGGTCATTTGAGACTCTCGTGTTTTTCAGTTTCTTTCATGTCATTCAAAACATCTAGCAATCTCTTCTAACTTTAGTTTCATTGTACCTGAATCAGTAACTAAGCGAATCACAGTTTCATCTACTTACGGGAATCCTCCTACTTGAAGTCCCCTACAGCACTTGGGTTTTGCTCCAAAAAAATGGAATTGAGTTCATTTTTCAGATTCTAAATATTTGCATTAAAAATACCAAATGCATACATCACTGCTCTGTTTCAGTGATTCTCTGAAATGACAATATTGTTTGTTTTAATGCTGAGTCACAGCGTAATCTTTTTTGAAGATATCTTATATAACAGTCAACTCAAAACTTGCAGTGTCAACTATGCACATCATTCAAATGTAGTGACAATGTGGCATGGCTGCTACTTGGCCAACAGCAATGTATCAATTATTAGGTTTAGCCCGGTGTCAGAAATGTGACTTAGTCCTGATGAAATACCACTCTCAATCATCTGATTCATAATTTCATGTTGTTAAAATTTATATCCTTGTCCATACCATTAATGTGTTGTTCTCTTTCAGGTAAAAGGAATTAATGGCATCTCAAACTTCTGGAGAATAAAGATCATGAATAACCCAAACAATGTCTATTCTTTTGCATTAGTATTCACTACAGTTTAGGGATGATGTTCAGTACATGCTTTTAAGGTGAAAAACAAGGAAAAGAGAGAAGGCTTAACCTCTTGTGTGTGTGTATGTTTTGTTTTGTTTGCTCTCCCTGTATTTCTCCTATTTCTTCCGAGAAATATGTCCTAAATCCTTCATTTTGGACACACTTCTCATACTCTGCCCATGAAGTCAGAAGAGGAGCCAGCATCTTTTTACATGAACCCAACTTTACTGTTGCAGTTATTGGTTTAATGATGCCACCTGGCCAAGGCTAGTCCAATCATCATACCTAAATCCTCTAGCTACAAATAATTAGTCTGGTTATTAGGTTGTGTGGGCACACAACCTAATCCATGCCAATTAGAAAATTTCTCCCAAGGTTTTTCAAAATGAAGATATAAGTTAGAATTTTTTTCCTTTCTGCTTAGAAAGATGTGATGATACAAGGAATGATAATGTCAGAAATCGTAATTTTAACGTGGTAGAAAGAGATAGTCTGAGCTAATTTGTTGGGCACACAGAAGGAAATGAGAAGTAGACAGAGAATCTCAACTGTTTTAATTTTCTGGTTCCTCTCATTGAGAGCCTTTCACTGTTTTTATGAACCAAATAATTAGCTGCTTTGCTTAAATATGTTTAGTGGGATTTCTTGCATTTACAACCAAAAGAACTCTAGCTGATATAGTTATTTAAAGAAAAATGTGCTTAGTACTTTTTTTTAATCGTTACATATGTAAACATTTTTTGCGGCCCTTTACCAATTTCTTCTTAACCCCCAGTACATATTGATGATTAAGGATAATATAGCTGTAATTCTTTAGTGTGACAACAAGTGTCGCTTAATCACATCAAGTACGAGCACAGTATTTTAAGGCTTAAAGATGCGAATAAAACTTTCACTGAGGTCAATTTTTTTCCTTAGTTTTATTCTGAATTCATTTTTTAAAAGGAAACACGTGACCAACGTTTTATTTGGCACTTGAGTAAAGGCAAATACAAAAGAAAGAAAATTAAAACAGATTCAAAGTAATATAGTCATCCTTTCTGGCTATGTAACTATATAATAAAAATAAAGCCTGGCCAGATTTATAATTACAATGGCTGTGCTTCATAGTCTCAATGAAAATACCTTGAGCAAAGAGAGGCAAGAGGAAGTATCTTTCAGCTCGACATACTGACAGAATCAAAGTAATTCTCAGCTTGTTCTGAAGTTTTATAAAAAAACACATTTATATATTGCAGACTTTTATCTGTGCCTATTTCCTCAAAGGAATTCCTGAAACACAAAGTTATATACAGTAGTCTAGAGGGATTTCATGTGGCTTTTTACAAAAAAAAAAAAAGTCTTTTAATTCATGTACACAGTATCAACATTTCTGCCTGAATTTAAAACTAAATCTTCAGTGCTTCTTTGACTAATTTGTTTCAAATAGGCAAATCTCTTGGGTGTATAGAGACTCCCAGGACAGATTTAATACTAATGTTTCTTTAGTAGTGTTAGAATCTTGGGCCTTTAATATTTACCTATAAAATAGCCAAGCGTACAAATTGTAAAAATAATAAGGATCAATGTTCTCCTTGAAATTATAGTCTTCTAATTTAAAGTAGACATTATTTCATTTCAAACCAGTATTTCATTTCAAACCATTATGAAGCCAATCTAAAAATTTCAAGAAAAAAATCATTTTTTATTCAATTTTATTTTAAATATTGAGAATTAACCATTTTCTGTCACTAAAGACATTTGTATTTAAAATTAAATGAGAAGTCTATTGCTTAATTTAATTTGTTAATTTTGCTTCTCACTTGCAGAAGGTGTGATATTGGATTTAATGAATTCAATCCCCACATATTTTACATATTTTTTATACTGAGTGGATCACAGGCTAGACACTGCTGATTTTACAGACTGAAAGATTTGTGCAGCAAAACAGAAAAAAAATGCACTTCTCAAATGCTATTTCCTGCTTCCTGACTAAATAATGACCATGTATTCATTTTTTACAAGGTAGTAATATATGTGGCAATGATAACCAAATTCTAGAAAAGCCTCACTCCCTACCTTTAGAACTGCTCAATAGTATTGAGCTCTCTTTAATTTCCTTTGATGTGGCATTGACATAACAATTGATGGCAAGTTATTTTTCCATAGAAGACATTCAGACAGTATTGTTGACTTCCCCCTGGATATTACCCACTTTTTAAAATAATTTTAAAAATATGTATTGCTTGTCAAGTTTACTTATCATTCTTGGGTCTGCTATCTCTGTGGTGTTGAATAAACCTGGTTCAGATTCATTGTTTTCTTCTTCTTTTTCAGTATGTGACCATTTCTGTTTCTTAGATAGAGATGTGATGCCCCGTCCCCAAATGATCAGAAAGAACTTGTTTGGATCCTTTTATAACTATAATTTTCTGCAAAGATTATACCATTGTCACTCTACTATAGATTGGGTGCCCTCCTGACCTCACTGAGGCGTAATCCCGACTGTAACTGTTGAAGGTGGGAAATCCTATTATGGTAATTAAAAGGTGGGACCTTGAACGGGTGATTAGACTGCAGAATCATGCTGTAGTGAATGTATTAACAATGTTGCTCAGGAGTGCGTTTCTGAGTGCTTTAAAAGGAGAGCACATGAGGAAGTTTTCTCTCTCCACTTCCACCACCTTGCAATGTGAGATCCCTGGGTCACTGCTGCCACCACTCAGGCCTTCACCAAATGTGTTTCCTGGACTTTGGACTCCCCAGCCTCAGAAACTGTAAGCAACAAATCTCATTTTCTTTATAAATCACCCAGTTTTAGGTATTTATGTTATGAGCAACAGAAATGGACTAATACACACACTGAATCAGAAGTAGAAATATATCAGGCCAGTACGCAATCTTTGCCATTGGCTTTGAGGGCTAGGCAGGTGGTGGTCTCCTCTTGTCATCAGTCTTGTAGGGAGATACATTTATCTTCCTGAGATTCTGACTTGACTCATTGCCAGTCTTCTTACATTTAATCCACATTGATCTTTCAGTCAGATGGAAGCAAAGCAAGAACAATATCTGAATTATATCATATGCATTTCTGGACTAGGTCATAAATTTGCACCTCAGAATTTTGTGGGAAAACCATTACCCGTCATAAAAAAAAGTGTTACTAATTAATTAATAAGGAACTTATCAATGACCTGTAAATGAGCTATCAACCAACTAGATAAAATTCTGTTGGACATCTCTAAGTGACAGACTCAATTCTAGGTGCTGGAAACATGGTGGAATACAGCACTAGGAAGGATGCTCTCATATAAGCAACATTTTAGTGAAGAAAGACACAAAATATACAGATACATAATATATTTAAAAACACATAACATAACATTTTTAGATTGGGATAAGTTCTCTGATATAAAATAATAGGTGTTATGATAGTGAGGGGATGGCTGACCTCCTTAAAGTTGGAAATTATTCCCAGAAGAGGTGATATTTGACCTTAGACTGAAAAGATGAGAAGGAACCTCAGCTCCAAAGAGCCAGGCATGTGAATTCCAGAAAGAGGAAAATAGCAAGTGCAGGGACTTTGAGGCAAGGATTTTTTTGCCATGTTGGGAATCAAAAGGAGGCCCATGTGGCAGTAGTGTTAGCATTGGCACGCATTGAGTCAGAGTGGTAGAAGTGGAAGTAATGTATCATACTGAGTCATGTAGGAATCAGTTAAGACAGCTGGGTTTTATTTTATGAGATATGGGGATGTCCTTGAAGTGAGTTGAGCAAAGATGTAATCTTTGTATAGCAATCAAATATTCCAACTTCCCTCTTACTTCTTGATATATAGATGGATAGGATGATAGATAGAATTAAACTCTGTCTATATAGATAGGTAGAGAGATATAGAGATAAATAGTTATCTGTCTCTATATAGGTAGGTAGTGATAGATAACTATATATCTATATAGATATAGATAGATAACTATATATTTATATAGAGAGGGATATATAATTATCTATCCACATATAGGTAGGTAGAAATAGATAGATGTGTATATATAGTTATCTCTCTATATATCTATATGAAGTCTACAACTATATCTATAGGTACTCATCCATCTATCAATCTATCAATATCAGGAAGTAAGAAGGAAGTTGGAAAATATGATTCCTATACAAATCTATCTAAATATAGATCTATCTATATGAAGTCTACAAGAAAATGGCTGGCTCTGGGGGTTTTATCTTATTATTGTTTTATATTCTTGGAATATAAAACATTTCCCCTCAGAGAAAGGAAATGGTGAGTGAAGGGCAGAATACCCTTATCCAGGTTATAAGCGATCTGTAACTGGAGCTGCTTTAATGAACTCTTTGTGTGAGCAGAGAATTTGTCAAAGCTGCTGTCTTCGGTTCTACTCACTTGCATCATCTTGAGAGCTCACCTTTAGTTGTACAATTCATATTGTTCCAACCATACAGATTTCAGTATCTTAACATTTGCTGTATAGCAGGCCCACCCAAATAAATATTATTTTAACTTCAGATCATGTCATTCATGATAGAATACTATATGCAGTCTGAAGATAGAAAGGGGGGCGTCCCACTTTCACCCACCGCTTTCTGTGCTTGGGAACTGCTTCTGTCTCTGTGCCTTGTTTATCAGAAAGACGAGCTGCTGTTGGTGTTGAAAGTTCTCCCAGTTACCCTGCATCTGACATGGGTAAGCAGAGGAAAGGGCAGAGTTACAGCTTTTGATGTTGGCATGTTAGAAAGTAGAAAACAGAATAGCTTAGCAGCTAGAGAAATGTTGCCTTTGGATCATGAACAGAGGAGCCATAGCAAAAGTTTTACAAACAAAAGTGAAATTTCTCTAAGACTTCATGACTAAAATCTTTAGAGAGGTCAGTTAGGTTTTAATAAAGTTTTCATTCAGCAAGTAATTATATTCTAGGATTGTAATTATATTTTAGGACTGATTAAATAGGGAACAGTAAAAAGCTAATCAAACCTCTACTTCTCCCTCTTAAAAAAAAATCATTTCAATTGAATTTTAAAATACATCTTCAACATATATATTTATATAGTAAGTGCTTTTGTACATACGAATCTTCATTTCTATTCATATTCCTGTGTTTGAAATAAGTATACGCCTTTAAAATAAAACATAATTTCTCTAATTAAATCATAAATTATTAGGAGCTATCAGTATAAATGGTTGCAAAAATAATATTAATATTTCAAAATTTTCAAACTATTTTATAGTAGATACTTAGTACTTTATTGATAGCATATCATGGAGCATTACTTTTATTTTATGGGATACATCTTTTTTTCCCAATAAGTGTTACATTTTGAAGATATTATTAATGAAAAGCAAAATGAACTCTAATTAATTCCCCACTGTGCTTCCTCCTGTTTCCTTAGCTCCTGCTCCAATGGCTCTCTCAGTCCTTGGAAGACTTAGTAACTCTCTGTCAAAGGGTCTGTTCGCAGGCTCTGCCCTCCTTGTCAAATGCTTTATAGTCTCCTTAAACACTTATTCACACTACAGATCACACTCAGAGCACCGCCTGAATCCTGGCACACAGTGACTACATAATAAATATATGTCGAATGGATGAATGAACAGATCAATGAAAATCTGGGACAAAGTCAATGGTAAGGAAACCTAAGTAATCAAGGGCTAAAATAATAATTTTATTAAATATATAACTCATTTCTTCTAAACAAAGTATAATTTGCAGTTTGTCACTAAGTGATTGTTTATTGAAACCTGCTTTGCTAGTGATTTTCTCTTTGCCTTATGCCCTGTCATCAAGCTTCAGTGTGTGATTCTAAATCAGTTGCTTATTCTTGTAGCCTTCTTTTCTTAACCGTGGCTATTGACACGGACACAGTGGCAGCATGAGCATATAAATGGGAATAGAGTGCAGTTATTAAAAGCAGTGAATCTGGCCTCAGACAGATCTGGATTTGAGTCCTAGATTCAAACACTTGCCAGATCATAGGAGTCCCTTAATGTTAGTTTCCTTATTTGGGGCCAATATATGCCTAACTCCAAGGATGATTTTAAGGATTAAATTAAATAATGACTATAAATCTAATAAATATAACACACTTTTTATAGTGCCTGGCTTAATTCTTTTTCTCTGTTCTTTTGAAAATTTATACTACTAGATTCTGATTAGGCCCTGTCTTGATGTTTAGTTTTAGGCACTAAACAACACTGAATTTAAAAATACAACACATTTTATGTCTGTCCCTAGATTGTAGAACAAAAATATTTTATTATACAAGAAAATACATAGACAGAGCTTAATATCAAATTACATTGTGATGTTGATTTATCTTGAAGGACCATGCATTATTATGGACTAATTTTCAGATTCATATTCAGTTCTCATGCTTGTTTTTAATTCGTGCATTTCTAAATGACACTTAATGCAATACAAACTTCATGCATCCTTAGAAGACATCTTTAACTACTAATACTTCTGAGTTAAGGTTTAGAATTATCAATGATAATTACCATAAAATAACCTTACTTTTTCCTGATAATATAACTCTTTGAATCTGTACCCTTTAGCTATTCAGGCATGACCCTAAAATCACTTTCTTTCTCACTCTGCCTTAGATTATAAGTAAATGGTCGTAAAGAACACATTATTGCATTATTGGAGAAAGGCCATTAGAAATGAGATCTGGCAAAGAGGCTAATATCAGGTCAGAAAGAGCCTAATGAGTGCCCTCTGCTAATCCCTTTGACACTTGAATTTTATTTTCCTCATTCATTCTCTGATGCATATAATAATACCTGCAGGCTACAGCAAGCTGAAACTGATATCTAAATTCATGGGACATTTACTCAGCGATGACCATTATGCAATTTCCCAATGAGGGTGCTATTTTTCAGTGAGGAAATATGGAAAAACATTGGAAGGGCAGTTTTGAGATCATAATACATAGCCAACAGTGATGGTATTAGGATGTTTCTATTAGGGAAAGCAATCCCACGCATAGCACATTTCCTGAGCATTGTGACCCCCTGACAAGAGGTGGCTGAGCATGGCTCTGCAATCTGACATAAATATCCATCTCAACCACACATGATGAGCTGTGCAAATTCAGGCAAGGTGCTTAAACTATCTGAGCCTCAGGGTGTCTTGTCGTGTTTTTTGTTTGTTTGTTTGTTTGCTTGCTTGTTTGTTTTTCTTTAGTTGTAAAAATGAGGATAATAATCTGTATTTTAAAGGGCTGTTATGAGAGTAAATTGGCATAAAGATTTAACGGTGTTTAGAGGTGCTCAATAAACAATAGCTCCCCCTATATCTAGAGATGGAATGCAAGGTTGGAAAAATAGATTGAAGGTAAGCAGTTTGTAGTTGACCTATTTTCAGACCCATTTAAGCCTTAATACTAAAAATCATTATGTAAATATCTAAGTGTTTTAGTTAAACTCAGCTAATAACTTACTTATTCTTTAGTATATCTTACAGAATATGAATTCTTTCAATTTGAAGAATTACATCTTAATAAAACCATAAAGTCATAAATATTAAAATAGCTCATGTTTTTCATAGGCTAAAAATATTTATTATGAGGTTACACATAATGTGCCTGCATTCCTGCTAAGTGAAGTATATGTATTAGTTAGATAGGATGTAAAATTGCACCATTCCTATCCCTGCCATCCCAAGAAAGGCAGATGCTCAGCCACTTTACAGTGTTAAACAAAGCTGTCTACAGATTATATTTAGGATAAAATGTAAATTTTTTATTCCTAATCCAAAGACTAAGAATTTTGTTATGAAAAGGCTATAATTGCCATCTTTCTTGTTTCTTTCCTTCCTTCTTCTTTCTTTTCATATGTCTAGCAGAGGTATATTATGTTTCTGTTGAGTTTCTGCTATAGGCCAGGCACTGAGTTCACCATGGTGCTAAACACTGGCAATTCAGAAATACTGTCATCTCACTTTCCCTTAAAATGCATTTAGTATGGTAAGATATATACATAAGTAGAATATAGTAATATATTGTTATCTGTGTGATAAAGTTTGGATATGCTGTCACTCCCCAAAGCTCATGTCAAAATCTGAACCCCAACTTGGAAATGTTGGGAGCAGTTTGGGTAATGGCGTAGGATCCCTCATGAATAGATTAATGCCCTGGGTGGGGGTGGTGGGTAGTGAGTGAGTTCTTTCTCTATTTGTTCCTGCAAGAGGTGGTTATTTCAAGGATCCTGGCACCTCTCCCCACCCCACCCCCTCTCTTGCTTCCTCTCATCATGTGATCTTGCACCTACCCACTGCTTGCTGCTTTCTGCCATGTCTAGAAGCAGCCTAAGGCCCACCCCAGATGCAGCTGTCCTAGAATCATAAGCCAAATAAACCTCTTTTCTTTATAAATTACACAGTTTCAGGTATTCTTTTATAAGCAACAGAAATGGACTAATACACTGTGCAATGAAACAGCTGCACAGTGTATAATGGTAACACAAAGAATGAAGTGGTCGATCTTCTCGGGTAGCGAAGGGCTCTTGAAAGAAAATGTAGTGGATATAACATTCAAGTACAGAAGTATTAGAAAGAAAGAGAGACCTCTGGGGCAGCAGTAAAGGAGGATAGCCCCTTAGACCCTACTTAAAGAATATCATCAGCTTCTTAGATGCTAATAGTGGTGGATATAACTGCTGGGTTAATTTATTCACAACGATAATAAAATAGTATAAAGTTTACATTTCAGAGTTCAGATAAAACCATTTTCAAGAGGTACTTTATCATCTTGATCAAATCCAGAGTTAAAGAACTCTCTCCTACCAATTATCCAATATAGGATACTACTCTGTAGATCGACCTTTAATATTCTTGTACATGATAAAGTAAATATAGTTCATTATATAAAGTGAATATAGTTTCATGGTCCTGCAGATATCGAGTTCAGAATCTATATCGTTTAGTAATATAAATGTAAATATGCTACTATGATTCCATCTTGAATTATGAACAGTAAACTTTGTTATTTTTAATAGAAAAAGGAAATATTTTATTTTAATGCAAAAATGCATAGGTAGAAATTGAATTAATAGTACTTTTTAAACTTCTACATAAGCATAATATGCAATATGTTTTTAATAAACTTTCATGATTATGGTGTCACATAAACTTATTTCAGATTTTTTAAAGAGTTATAATGGAAAATATGTATATTTTCATGCAAATATAAAGTTATTAGACTTATTTCTTGCAAGGTATGTTCTACATTTCAGTAATCTATGATCTCATGCCTGGGCACTAAAATAAAATTGATCAAAATAAAAGATTTTTAAATTATTCCCTAGCTAACTAAAATTAATGAACACTGTTTTCTCTGATAGATGTCTAATTTCATAATTACCAAATGCTTCAACTAAATAAAACTTTTTTCTTCCACATTCAAAATTTAAGGTAAACTAAACTTATGTTACTGATTTTTTATTATTATTTTAAGATAATTTAAGGAAATGTGAATAAAGGAATGACCACGGTTATTATGCAGTAATATTTACTTACTAAATACATTCCATGAAAGGTTGAATAATTCCTTTAAAATGAGCTCCATATATATTTTTCTAATTAATAAGTTTTATATATTAGAGCAGTTATATGTTCACAGGAAAATTAAGCAGAAAGTACAGACTTCCACACACTACCTTCACCCACAGGCACAACTTCCTCACTGTCAACCTCCCCCATAAAAGAAGTGCATTTGTCACAACAGGTGAACCTACACTGACACATCATTATCATCCAAAATCCATAGTTTACATTCGAGTTAATTCCTGGTGTTGTACCTTCTGTGTGTTTCGACAAATGTATAATGACAGGTATCAACCATCATAGTGTCATAAAAGAACAGTTTCACTGCTCTAAAACTTCGCTGGGCTCTGCCTACTCATCCCTTCCTACCCCTTAACCCCTAGCAACCACTGATCTGTTTACTGTTGTCAT
The DNA here is from genome assembly GCF_027409185.1 of Cynocephalus volans. Taxonomy (NCBI): domain Eukaryota; kingdom Metazoa; phylum Chordata; class Mammalia; order Dermoptera; family Cynocephalidae; genus Cynocephalus; species Cynocephalus volans. The sequence continues at coordinate 20,292,589 of NC_084466.1, forward strand.
AATTTTGCCTTTTCCAGAATGTTGAATAGTCAGAATCATACAAGGGACCTTTTCAGATTGCTTTCTTTCCCTTAATAATATGCATTTAGTGCTCCTTCATGAGCTTGGTAGCTCATCTCTTTTTAGTGCTAAATAATATTCCATTGTTTGGAGGCACCACAGTTTATTCATTCACGTACTAAAAGGCAATTGGGCTGCTTCGAAGTTTTGGCAATTATGAATAAAGCTGCTATAAACATCTATGTGCTGGTTTTTCTGTGAAAATAAATTTTCAGTTCATTTGGGTAGCAAGATAACTAGAGCATATGGTAAGAGTATGCTTAGTTTTGTAAGAATCTGCCAAACCGTCTTCCAAACTGACTGTACAGTTTCACATTCCCATTAGCAGTGACTGAGATGTCCTGTTGCTCCATGTCCTCACCAGCATTTGTTGTTGTCAGTGTTTTAGATTTTGGCCATTCTTATAGGTATGTAATGTTATTATTATTGCTTTCATTTGCAATTCCCTAATGACATATGGTGTTGAACATCTTTTGATATGCTTACTTGCTATCTCTATATCTTAATGGTGAGGTGTCTATCAGTTTTAATCTCAAATATTTTGACATTCTGTTATTAGGTGCATGCACATTAAGAATTGGTATGTATTTTTAGAGTATCGACCCTTTATCATGATGTAATCCCTCTCTTTATCCCTGATAACCTCCCTTGCTCTGAAGTCTGCTCTTTCTAAAATTAACATAGTTACTCTCACTTCCTTTTGATTAGTTTTAGCATGGTGTATTTTTCTCCATCCCTTTATTATAATCTATATGTCTCTTTACATTTAAAGCAGATTTGTATAGATAATATGTAAGTGGGTTTTGTTTTTATCATTCTGCCAATCTCTGTCTTTTAATTGGTGTATTTAGGACGTTGAGGTCTAAGGTGATTACTGATATAGTTAAATTAAGATCTACCATATTTTTTATTGTTTTCTATTTGTTCCCCTTGTTCTTTGTTCCTATTGTTTTCTTCCACACTTTTTCTGCCTTTTGTGGTTTTAATTGAGCATATTTATATGATTCCATATTCTCCCCTATCTTAGCATATCAATTATATGTCTTTTTAAATTTTATATTTGGTGACTGCCCTAGAATCTGCAACATAATTTACAACTTATCCAAGTCCATTTTCAAATAATACTACACCACTTCACAGGTAGTACAAGTACCTTATAATATCAAAATATTCCTAATTCCTTCCTCCTGTCTCTCGTATCTTTGCAGTCATTCATTTCATTTATGCATAAGCACACATATGTAATCAAGTACATCGTTGCTATAATTTTCAAGAAACTATTATGTTAGATCAATTAAGAATAAGAAAAATAAAAGTTTTTATTTTACCTTCAATTTTTCATTCTCTGATGATCTTCCTTTCTTTATGAAGATATGAGTTTATGATCTATATCATTTTTATTCTCTCGAAGAACTTATTGTAACTTTTTTTTATAAGGCAGGTCTATAGGCAATAAATTCCCATAAATTCTGTTTGTCTAAGAAAGTCTGTTTCTCCTTCACTTTTGAAGGAAAATTTTGGAGGGTACAGAATTCCTGACTGGTGGGTTTTTACCTCTCAACACTTTAAATATTTCATTTCACTCTCTTCTTGCTAGCATGGTGTCTGAGGAGAAGTCAGCTGTGATTTTTACTTTTGCTCCTTTGTAAACAAGGCATTTTTTGCTTTTTTTATTTTTATTTATTTATTTATTTTACTTCACATGGCTTCTTTCAAGATTTTTCTTTATCTTTATGAAGTTTGTAGATGATATGCCTAAGTATAATTATTTATGTGGCAATTATCCTGCTTGGTGTTCTTTGAGTTTTCTGGATCTGTGGTTTAGTGTCTAACAGTAATTGGAGGAAATTGTTACTCATTATTGCTTCAAATATTATTTCTGTTCCTTTCTTTCTTTCTTTCTTCTCTTCTGGTATTCCCATTATGTGTGTGCTTCATCTTTCGTAGTTGTCCTACAGTTTGGGGATATTGTTCTTTCCCCACCCCCCATCTTTTTCTTTCTGCTTTTTAGCTTTGAAAGTTTCTATTGTCATATCCTCAGAGATTCTTTCCCCAGCTGTTTCCAATCTACTAATGAGCTCATTGAACAACATCATTTCTCTGACAGCGCTTTTTATCTCTAGCACTTCTTTTTGAGTCTTTCTTAGAATTTTCATCTCTCTACTTACATAATCTATCTGTTCTTTTTCCATTAAAATTCTTAACATATTAATCATAGCTCCTTAAACTCCTATTCTGATTATTCCAAAATTCCTGCCATAAGTGGCTCTGACACTTGTTTAGTTTCTTCAAACCATTTTTTTTTTTCTTTTGCTTTCTCGTATGCCTTGTAATTTTTTGCTCCAGGGCAGACATGATGTACTGTGTAAAAGGAATTGAGGTAAATAGGATTTTAGTGTTGTAGTGGTAAGGTGTATGGGGAGGAAAGTGTTTTATAGTTCTATGATTAGGTCTCAGTCTTTTAGTGCCCCTGAACTGTGAACTTTGCTTGTGACTCTTAATTTTTTGTCTTTTTTTCACTCCTCTTAGATGGAGACAGGATGGCTAGAGAAGATGGGAATTAGGTATTTCCCTTCCCCCGTAAGTTAACTCTGACAAACCCTCAACAGATTAGGCTGCAGTAAAATAGTACTTCTGAGAACAGGTCTTGTTAAGAGAAACAGCATACTCCGGCATATTTCTAAATGGTTCCTTTCCTCTCTTCTGTAAACATGAGGAAATTTTTCTCTGATATTCACTGTGAGGACCTATTAGAGCTCCTTGAGGTAAAACTCACAAAAGTATGGTGGCTTCCTTGTGACTGGGTCGCCCTGATGTTTTGAGCCTCCGGTAATTGATTATTACAGTTTCTCATTAGTTTCTGCTCCTGAAAGTTGTAATTCTCTGAATCTGCCTGTCTCTCCAATTTCCTAGGGCAGTTATTTGCCCTGTGACCTCACTTCTATGATACATCTAAGAAGGGTTGTTGACTTTTTAGTTGTTTAGCTTTTCTTTTGCTGTTAGGACAGCATGGTGACTTTTAAATTCCTTATATGCTGAATCAGAAACTGGGAGTCCACCAAACGCTTCAACTAAACAATAATTTTTTTGTCTACATTCAAAGTAAAAAGTAAACTAAAGTTATATTGCTGGATTTTTTTATGATAATTAGGAAAAAGAAATGTGAAAAAAAGGAATGGTGATTGTTATCATGAAGTTATATTTACTTATCAGAGCTATTCAATGAAATGTGGAGTAATTCCTTTAAACTATGAGCCTTATGTGTGTTTTGTTTTGTTTTGCTTTTATTTTATATCACCTTTTATTATTATGCATTCAGTAAGTATGAATAAAACAACTTAATGAAAAACAAAAAATATAACATGAATACATATATAAAATAAAGACTTCACTGTTTCTTGTACTTTTTTTAAACTTTCTCTCTTGTTAGGTGCCATTTTTACTCTAAACCCCGACAATTAATTAACAGAAGGTTTGTTCTAAGTTGTGCTTTTAGTAAAGTGGTTTTCTCCTATTGAATTTCTTTAAATATAATCAATTCGAGCCTCTTTTAGCTGTCAATAAGACTTTACACATTCTTCTTTCCTCCTGCCATCAGCAAATGATACATTTACAGCTACATGGAAGACTATCTAAACTGTCCCAGGGGAAAAAAAAATAGCTGTTTGATATTATATAAGCTCCTAGTAATTTTATTTTTTATTTTATTTTCTTTTATTTTAGCTTAACACAAATTTATTTGCTCCTAGTAATGTTAAAGAGCCCTGTTTTCTCACAGTAGAGATTCCAGCAGCAATGACTCACCAATGGCCCTACTTCTTCCATGAGACTGAGGTGGGCAGAAAAGTGAAAAATAATGCCAAAGTAGGTATTATCATACCACAATATGAATAAATGGGTTTAAGAATAAAACTGGTCACCATAGTGGCATTTCTATGTTTAAGAAAGTATATAAGCAAAAAGTAAGCCACACAATCTGTGGTCAGAAGGAGAGAAGATCTTGAAGGGAGTAAAGAAAACTTTATTTCACATTTAATCATAATGTTCTTTACATGAGTAATTAAGTCTGAGAATATTGCACTGAACAATGGTGATAGAAATTAATAGATTCTAAATGAAGCATTTTCTTTTTATTCTCAACAGCTGTTCATTTTTACTTAGTGTGCACATCCTTCCCCAAAATGACAAAAGTAAAATTATTCTTTAGGAAATGAATCACATGTGTCTCATTATTTCAAATAGAGTGCTCTAAAACCCAGCTTTGTTCTAGATGAAGAATCTCTTCACTACACGACCTCTGAATGTCGTCGGTGAGGAATGCATCGCCACCTTCTGGTAGGCAGGAGGATTGCTTTTCAGTGTCCAGAGAATAACGTGGAACACTGGAATCCTTTTGTGGAAATGAAGTAGGGTAAATAAAGGGTATTCTTAAGCATTTACCTTTTCCACCCTATCAAATGTTGAGACAGTTAATTGACAATGTAAACTTAAAGTATTCTTGAATTTCCTTTTAATGAGAAGTAAGCACCATATCAAATCAACACACTTTTAACAATTTTATGTTAAAAGATAGCAAATAAGAAATTTCTTTTAAAAAATGTACTAGGCAAAGGAACATAAGTTTCAAGATTCCAGCAAACATTAGAACCTACTGCATTCTATGTTTAAGGTGCAAGTATTAATTAACTTTGGAGGTTGATTTATGCATGTAAGTACAGATTACATGGAGGATTTTCATACATGCTGAGTGAACAGTTTCAGAAGTACATTTTCATATAGTATAGGCATAATGATTTTCCATTGAAACACGTTTGTATATTCATTCTTTCATTTGATCTTTTAACAACCAATGAAACAGTATATTATAGATAAGGGAATCAAGGTTCAAAGTAAGTCGGCAATCCTAGATGAGGCAGTGTGTGGTGAGTCGAAATTCAAACTCTGTATTCTAATGCAAATTTGTTGGATTTTTCACAAATACACACTTCACCCAATTCACTGAATATCTCAAAGTTTTTCTGCATAAAAAAACTAAATATTTATTTTTCTTAAACTTTCTAAGCATTTGTGTTTAATTCCTCATACCAAAAATGTTCAATACTAGCTAATATATTGTATTTGATTGCAGAAATCTGTATATTATATAATATATATCACTGTAAAATTTTACTCATCACAAATATTACATTATGTGCATTCTCATATGATTACTACTTAAACATTACATACATATATCAATAAATAGCTAAGTTTTCATATGAACTTTCACTAACATTTCCCTTGCCGTCCCAGAGTATTATACTATATCAAATGATAATAGCAATGCTTCTTTGAATCTTCAAATCTTTTAAGGTTTTTTTTCCAAATTTCAGAGCTGAGATGCCAAAAAAATAAAAATATATATTAGTGATCGACATTCACAACTTGGTGAAAAATAATTAGAAATTATACAATATCTATAAAATATGCAGAAGATAATTTCTACCAGAATGACTTCTTTAAAAGATCCATTTATTGGCTATATTATTTTTAAAAGCAACTTTGTTAGAATTTGGGTTTTTGAAATATAACTTTCTTTGCATTCCTTATCTTTACATTAAATGTTTCATAGCCTCTGATTATAGTGCTTACAATTAACCATATGTTAATATTTCATTACTGCCCAAAGCTCTGTTATAACATTTTCTCTGAATATTTCTCACTTATTGAATCACTGTTATCATTCAATATTTGTATATTTTTGATCTGAAGAATATCAAGTTGTACCATGAAGATAATACAGGACTTGCTTTAAATGTCCTCTGCCAGCGTTCATTGAGAACCTAATAATAATTGATTATTATCATTATTATTAAAATATTTACATGGCAATCAATTAACATATTCTAACTTTGTTACAACACAATATAGAACAATTTTTCAACCTAAAAATGTAGGGTTAACTTGGAGATATACTATTTTGCTTTGTTTCTTTTTAATTGGTGTTAAATTAATATTATTAAACCCAAATCATGAGATCATTTATCAATAGTAAAATAAAGATTTTGTTTCTTTCTCTGGAAAATGGAAGCATTGCCCCTAATGGTTCATAACACTGTGAAAGTACATATTACTAAGATTAAGAGAATCCAGACTAATATTTTGACCTGGAGATCAGGTAGCACAAGTCACTCACTTAAATGGAAGAATTTACACGCACTTACTAAGGAGGTAACAAAATTGAAAAGTGTGTTTTATCCCACTGGTTCCAGCTGACGGAAGCTGATAACGGTCCCTGAACATTGAATGACCCTGGCACACCAGACACTTACTAGACTAAGGTGAGGATTGCTTCTGACTAATAAACAATGGGACGCAATGTTACCGACTGTGTACAAACCTGTGAGCTCATTCTGTCCTATTGCACTTACTAGTTTCCAATACTTAATTTGCAAAATTGCCATAAACTTCTCCTTTCTAGCATTTAAAAATCTGATTTATCCCCATTAGCAATTACTCGGTGAATTTTTTCATTGGGTGTCTTTCCTTGCCTGGCACATTAATAGACTTGGCTTTGTAAATTTCTTTATTTCTGGTGGTCTTTCTCTTTTTGCATTAAAATCATTTTGTGCACAGTTTCACATGCATTACCAGGAAAAGAGTAAACAAAGACATAGACTATTAAAGTTGGAAGGTACCTTAAAAATCTTTTAAACTAATATGTTAGCCTAAAATCTCTCCACTATAAAACACATCTAGATATGTTGAAAAATTAAACAAAAATTATTTTAAATTCACAGCTGAATTTGCAACTACAAAGAATCCTTAAGTTTCCTAAAAGAAGAAGAGATTTAAGTCTAGGACAACAAATGTGTAATCTTTCATTGGGGCTGTCCCGAGTGGTGAAGATATATACAGAGGGTTGCTTTTGGTTACTTAAGGATTGTTTTAATGCAGGGACAAAAGCTAAAACCTTGGTCCTAAGGAGGAAATAGGATGTGGAAAAAGAGCATTCCACAAAGCTAGGAGGGCTGCCTTTTCAAAGATTGGTCTTGAAAAAATCCATCCAATGACACATGGAGATATAAAAAAGTTTTTTGAGTTCTGCTAGTTCCAAAGAATAATTTTTTCCCTTGAGATTTTGAAAGAGCTTAAGTCTTCAACCAATGTAGTTTGATATTCAAATTTATACTATACATTTACATATAATTAATGAAAGATTTCCCCTTGAGTGCTGGAACAAGCCAAGATAATCCTTACATGATATATCTCACTGAAGGCATTCTCAAAGAGAAGAAAAGCTAACCAAAGATGAGTTTGCAATAAAAAATAATATACCACGAACAAAAGACAGCACATAAAATAAAAATCAAGATTACAGCTTCAAGAAGAATTTGAGATAACTAAATGGTGATGAGACAGATTAAATAAAATAGTTTTGTTACAATGATTAAGTACGATTGAACATTCATAAGTTATTTTAAATATATAATATAATTAAAATGAATAGTATCAGTGGTTGGATTAAAACAGCATATTAGATAAGGTCAGAAAAAAAATAGTAAATTGAATAAATGATATATTTTACCCAGAATGCATCACATTATTTACAATGACAACACCTTATCATAGTGACTAAAATTATATGGGATCTAAGAACCAATCTTAGTAAACTATGCACCTAACATTTATGAAAAACATCATAAAACTTAATTTAAATCCATAACATTAGACCTAAGAGGAGAAATATTCCATATTTATGTTTGAGGGAATTAATATTATAAATATGGAATTAATATTATAAATAACACCCTTCAATTAATCTATTAATTCACTGCAATACAAATAAAAATTTTGACAGTTTTTCCACAGATTTGGGTCTTAATATTCATATATGTGACCCTCAATTACTAACAATATTTTTAAAATATCAATATTTGTCAAACATTTAGTAATTGAATCAGTACTATATTGGTACAAGGTTAAATGGTTAGATTAATGAATGACAGGCCCACTTACATTAGACTGGTGTATAACAAATTCAATGCTATAAGTATGAAAGAAAATAATGACAATTAATGGTGCTAAGACCATAGTTATCAATATGGGGAAAGAAAAAAATGAATCCCTATCTAATAATAGCCAAATGCATTAATTCTGATTATTGAATGATCTAATTGTGAAAGTAATTTTTAAGAAAAAATAATAAAACATAGAAGGATATTTTTATAACACCAGAGTGTTATGAAAGATTTTTTAAATGTTATAAAAATGTATAAGCCATGGAGGAAATGATTAACAAATTTCAGTAACTTAAAATAAAAACCTTCTATGCTTTAAAAAGAACATTCATTTTAAAAAGGCAAATAAATATGCCACTGATTGGGAATAAAAAATGTTCAAACCATATAACTCACAAGGCAATATTATCAATAATATAAATTCTGAAAGCAACAGAAGAAAATGAAAAATACATAAGGACAATTAACGGGAAACAATATATTAATAAACTAATTAAAATAACTTCATTATTATTTTCTAAAATGCAAAGTAAAATAAAAATGAGATATCTTAAGTTTACTTTAATCAATTTTGGCAACAATTAGTTCTGATAATATCAGATGATCTCAGAGATATGCAAGGATTTGTTCTGGTGGGATTGTGAATCAACACAAGCACTCTGGAGGGTAATTAAGAAGTACATAGCAAAGGAAATGATACTATTTTCTACCTTAAATTTATTGTGACATACATGCAAAAAGTTCAAGGAAGTTCATTAAGTTCTTTATAAATGGAAAAATATGACGGAAAATACAAAAGTGGAAAAAACTCTGGTTTGTTTGAACTTAATAATACTATAAAGAAGCTGAAATAAATAATCTCATATGTATGGCCACGAATAACTAACAAACACATAGTGTTGCAAATGGTATGTAAATAATTTGATGTATCAAAATATTTATATTTTGGTTATATTGTCTTAGTTCGTTTTCTGTAGCTTACAACAGAATACCTAAAACTGGATATTTTATAAAGGAAGAAAATTTATCTCTCAATCTGGAGGCTGGGAAATCCAGCAACATCAAGGGGGTGCATCGGGGAGGGCTTTCTCACTAGGACTCTCTCTCCGCAAGAGTCCTGAGGTTAAACAGGGCATCACCTGGGGATGGAAAATGGAGGCACTGCCGAGTGTTCTTGCCCAGATCTCTCTTCCTTTTCTTATAAAGCTACCAGTCCCGCTCCCATGGTAACCTATTAATACATTAATCCATTAATCCATGAATGGATTAATCCATTTATGAGGACAGAGCCCTCATGACCTAATCACTTCTTAAACGTTTCATCTCTCAATACTGCCACATTGGGGATTAAGTTTAAACATGAGTTTTGTGGGGGACACATATTCAAACCATAGGTGTATATATGTAGTAAAAACATTAACATCATGGGAAGGACCTACAACTCCAGGTTAGAGGCTACTTCTGTGAGAATAAGGAGATAAGTGATAAGAAATAGAGCCTTAGATGTACGTGTGCTGCTCTTACTTCTTAAAAGCCATAAAGAGATAAAGAAGCATTAAATTTTTTTTTTAGAAGCATTAAAATTAAATGAGCCATTAACTTTTATTTCTCTCAATTCTGAATATTATTTTCTGTGCTTTTTGTGTTTGAAATATTCCATAGATTAGATTTTAAATAGTAAAAGAAAAAAAAAAAAGAAAGAAAAAGGGGAGCTAAGGACAAACTTCTCACTTTATAGAAAAGTTGGTGCTACCTAGAGAAGGTCCGGTATATGCCCCAATTTTATAGTATGATAGAGGATGGGCAAAACCAGAATCCAGCACAGGAAAGGAGACCCAAGTGTTTTTACAAAATGCATTACTGTCTTCGTGTTGTGCATTTCTGGCTCCAACTTTCAAATTATAAGTACAGAGTTGTTAGTTGCATATGTAAATTTTCTAATGTGATGTTCTTTAAACTGTTCCATGAAAACCAAAATTCTTCTGGGGGTCCCATAACTGTTTGATTTGAATTACATTTATTGTTTTTTTGTTGTTTTGGGTGGCTGGCGGGTATGGGGATCTGGAACCTTGACCTTGGTGTTATAACACTGTGCTCTAAATCAACTGAGTAACTAGTCAGTCCTTGAATTTCATTTAAAATGATCATTTACCTAAATAAACATAGTTCCTACATTGTATTTTTGGTAGAGGCCACAGAAGCAAAGAACAGGAGTATCAAGTACTGTCATGTCATTCCCAAGGTACTTAAACCCTCCTGCAGGATGTAATGCGTGACTATAAATCTTGTTTAGTTCTATAAGAAATGAAAGAGGCTAAGAGGTGAGAACCTTACGTGAGAGTTGCTGTGCATGTCCTTTAAAAACCATAGCTGAAGAAAAAGGAGTGTTTTGGTTTCACAACAAGCCAAACTTGTGGCAGCAGGTTCCATTCACAGAGTATGGAGATTCAGTGACATGGACACTGGTGCATTATAAACTACTGAAAAGTCTAAAAGTAGAGTAACTGTCCAATGGAAACATAATACAAACCTACAAACCACAATGTCATTTAGAAGTTTTAGTAGCCAAATTTTTAAAAAGTAAAAAATAAAACAGATGAAATTAGTTTCAAAAATATTTCTTTCTTAATATATTAAAAATATTGTTTTTTCAACATGTAATGATCATTTAGGTAGTTACATTCTTTTTTCATACTAAGTCTACAAAATCCAGTGTGTATTTTACATCTGTAGATTATCTCATTTTAGACAAGCCACATTTGAGGTTCTCAATAGCCACGTGTGGATAGTGGCCATGATACTTCAGCCTGCCGGGAAAGATGAAATGGGCAGATTGCAAATGACTGCATTTCTAACAGTGATAGGCAAAAACATGTGTTCGCCCCAATTAAATGCAGAATCGAGAGGTTTGGGGTCTTCCTAAAAGGGGACCTATGCAAGAGGACTACTTGGCAAGTGTACAGAATCTCATCAGAAGCCAAGGCAGCCACACGTAGCTCAAAGAAAAGCAGCTGCTTAGCTCAGGGGACATGGAAATCCCCAGGAAAAGCAAAATCTCCATTCAAAATGAAATTCTGTCATGCCTGAAGAAACTGTCTGTAGTTGATAACTGCCTTTCTTCTGACTCCTACTCCAACTGCAGACAGAGCCAGAATACATGCCAAGGGAGTGAAAGGGCAGGGAGGTGGCACTAGGGGGAAAAAGGGAGCTGACCTCAATCTTCTATCCTAACTCCCAACTTCTGAGTTTGTGTCAGGCTCACATTGAGAGAGGGAGAAGCTTACACTGGATAAGAGTTCAAATTTTGACGATCACGGTGGCCAAGCATTATTGGCTATTAGGCTGAGCTAGAATTTTAATGCCAAAATAGAATACGACTTATTATGTAAATGTGTCTGGAAAGGCTTTGAGGAAAAACATGTATACAACATGAGCTTAATAGAGAATGGTGGGAAAGAAGAAAGTTTCTGTTTGCTTATACTCTGCCAATTTTATCCTGTTCAATAAACCAATTTTACCCATATTAAAACTGGAATAAAAACAGCTCATATTAGTACATATCATAAAACAAACATTACCACATTGGAGACATATTAAAAACTTTTTTCCAGGAATACCCACACTTTAACTGAGACTATAGTTCTTCTTGTTCCCTTGTTTCAATGAAGAGGACTGTAAAGTAACAAATGTAGGTGTTAATATGTTTACTATTTTCAGCTACCCATGGCAATCAGGATTTTCTTAACACTGGGAAACTCCCCAAAATATAGTTTATTTTTTTAATAAAAAAAAAATTAAATAGAATTTTGACATTACTCCTACTTTTAAAATTTTGTTTTCACTTAATTTGATTTATCATGTTGACCAGATGACTTTATAAGTAAATATTAAAATTTTAAATTTTAGAATTCAATTCCTGTTAATACAACATTAATTTATCAGTTTAAAGTGGTGTTATGTATTAAATGTTGTTTAAAAATAGATTCCTTTTGAACATTTTTTTTGAAAACCGCTGATTTAATTTTTACACTAATAAAGTTTTTCAGTTCGGTTAGGTGTGGGTAACTAGTTCCTGGGTTACATTATTCATCGCCCCCAAAGTTTGGTTAGAATTATTATAATAGATCTGTAAGGAAGTTATAATCAGGGAGATAAACCTCTTTCCAAATTAATCATAATATACTCTGAATTTCTCTGTTCTTTTGGATTATTTATTCTCTGACCCTCTCTGCAGCAAAAAATATCTGAAAGGTTAAATGGATGCCTAATTTCTTGAAGGAAAAGTCCAAGTTTCTCAACCCAACTCTCAACACACTCATCCTTCTCAAACACAAACTCATCATGTCACCTTTATTTCCACCCCTTGATCCGCAGTACAAATCTTATACTTTGTTCCTCAAATATTCTATTCAAGTTCTATTCAAATTCTTATTACACCATCTGTTTGATGAAGGACGTCTTTTTATTTTACTGTAATCCATTGACTTCATAAGGCCCACCTCAAATTCATTTTCACTATTTTTGCCTCGCTCTACACTCCCAAAACACAATTTCACATTTCAGAGAAACAATGGAATACAACATATAAGCATCAAACTTTTGAATGAGTCAAGAAAGCTGAGTTCCCATCTCTAAGTTATCTATTTGTTGAGTTTTCTTAGTTAAGTCACTTTCAGGGCTTCATCTTTTTAAAATCTTCTAATTTTAAATCCTCATATACATTTCATTACAATTTATACAATGTACATACATAAATTTAACATTTTAATTCTTAAAAAATTAAGAAATTGTATTAGCTTAGGAAAAAAAAATTCTTTTGTACTACTTAGCATGATACATAGCAATGATCCACATATTCAAAGTATTAATTATCCAACACAAAAGAGGGAAATTGTATTTATTTCATTTTTGTTTGCTTGATTGAATTCGTTCATTAGCCAGATTTTCCCCAAACACAAATTACTTTCTGGGAATAAATTAAAAGTGATGGCACCTGATCTAAGTTTAATTTAGTAACAAGAAATTATGTGTTGTGGGTCTTATTATGAATGCTTTTTTTAAACATTTATCTCAGAGATATCATATTGGTACTTTTAATTTATTTTTTCTGCTAACCAGGATTTATATAAAAAAAACTTTAAAGATTAGCTCTGTAGAGACTGTTAGGAAAGAGCAGCAGCATACAACCAAGCTGTGAATGAGAAGCAGGGATGAACTGATTTTTTTTAACAACTGATGTGCAGACTAATTGTGAGCTTAAAAAGGCAATTCATATGTTATTAGCTGAATACGATGTTAGTAGCTGAAGGAGTATAGTATTTTACATGCACTTTTATTCTCATTATAAAAGCTATATATGCTTGTTGTAGACAATTAGAAAGTAGTGATATGAAAATTAAAGCACCTGTATCCACACAGGTAAACCACTATTAACTTTGGAGAGTTTACTTCTGCTCTGTGTTTCTACAAATGCATACACACATTCTCAAAGAGAAAATTGGACTTAAATTATCATTGCAATAATTTTTTTTTCAATTTTCTTTTGCTTGACTAAACATTATATTCCCATGTCTTAAAACACAATTTTAAAAGTCTTATAATCTCCTGTGTTAAAACTCAACAGTTGGAGATTAGACAAAAAAAAGTTGGAGCCTTAAACAAAAGGAATTTAACCCTGATGTATAAAACAGGTTAGGTGTGAGCCTTCTCAACCAAACCTGTCGTTTCCTGCATAAGCAGGGGTCTCTTACTGGCCACATGGAAAAAATCCGACTGCCAATTAGGCAGACCTGTCTTGGTGCTGAAAAATAACCCTCTGATTTGTTTGAGACATGATATACATTTCAGTGCATTTGTTACAGCAGTTCCATCCACCACAACAGAAAAAGTTGTGGCATCTGTAACTGCCTGGCTTATGATTCAAGCCTAGGTCCATACTCTGTTTGTCCGTGGTAAAAACTGGTAAAATATGGTTATAGAATTTTGTTTAGATTTAGGCTTATCTTTATCCATCTAAAGTTTAGCTAATTCATCTATTAGTTTTCATTATCCCTTAATAATTTCAAATGTTAACATTTAACTGTTTAATTTGTACAGGTATTAATTTTGCTATAAAAAATTCAATCTTTTCATGCGCCAGAACAGAAAAGTGCTATGATCAGATAAATCATCAGAGTCAAATTTTTAAAAGCATGTAATAAATCTAAAAAACAACAACAAAACAACCTTAGTGTAAATAACCTATCATTTAGCTAGCAATAGTCTGCAATTATGAGCAGATACCAAGTCTATCCATTCATAGAAAAGAATGATAAATATTGTTAAGAGATGTACTGTGATTAAGTTAATAGTGCAATTAGAGTAACGGGTGTTGCTCTGGCCAACATTGGGGGTAGATAATCATGATGGATCAATCAGCTACAATCTAGCTGCGAGAACTGATATGAAGACACATTCCATGGCTAAGCTCAGACTACCTAAATACCCAGAAAAAACAGACACGAGAGAACACTTCCTTTTACACATCCGTATTTAGCTATGTCATCTGTACAAGGGAGTTGGAGAGTCAAGCTCATTTGGAAACAGTTCCAGTTTTAAAGTATTGTAGAAGACCAGAATATTATTCTTTCTTTCCTTTTTTATTGAAAAAAATTTAAATGGTAAAGAGTATGCAAAAGTTTTTGGTTTTTCCCAGAGCTAATTCAGGATTCTTGGCCCCAAAATGTCAAATCACTTTTTGTTTAACTTCCAAAGATACTATTAATTACTCATTGTGAAAAGAGAAAAAGATATTAATGAACAATTATGGTCATTTGACCACAATATATTTCAAGTGTAATGAATTCTAATAGTCTAAGGTAGAATGCTTTTTTTAAAGACAATAATCTACTTTATTTTTAAAGAAAATCTTAAAATTCCTATGCTAGTAGCATTGCAGAATTAACAAATGCAAAATAACATATATTAATGTTAGGAATTAACAACTATTTATATTTAATATTAAAATATTTCTAAGAAGACATGGCATAAAAGTGTACATAAAATATACATATATTGTATAAAAATATAGTAATAGTATCTATCATATTGGCTATAGATCACTAATGGTATATATCACAAATTCCTATACTTATAGTATATATGTATATATATGTTTTATATATATGTATAAATTAAGGGATACAAGTATAATACACTAATAGGCAAATTCACTAAAGTGGCAAATACCTCCAGTTTTATATCATTCTCAGTGGAATGTTATGAATGACTTTTTAAATAAAGAAAACTCATTTCCACAACTGCTGACATGCTTTCCAGGATTTCTGTTTGACTACTGCCAATTTGAATCCCTAGACTGGAGTAAACGCAGAGCCATCTGTTCTGACGTGGCTGCTGCGACAGTACCAGGCTCACTGAAGCAATTGTTTCTATTACCCTTAGTATTCATGATATGCTTCACTTTGCAGCATCCCTTGTGAATAAATCGAGCCTAACTTGTATCACGAATATAATTAGGTTAAGAGCTTGGCAAAACTTTTATCTGCCAGAATAGTTTAACTCTTTCAGCGCCAAGCCTCCAAAAATGTTTATCAGTGGTTTGAACCTTTTATGCGACTTCCAACAATCCCCCCTTCATTAGCAAATGACTTTTGCATGTAGAATATTAGGATATCTTTATATATGATATATAAACTGAGAGAAAATTAGGGAAAAATTATAGTAAATTGAAGCCAATTTTTGTTGAGCCTTGTAATTCATCTAAACTAAATGGTTCTGTGGACACTTTGTTACTAGTTGTTTTAAGGTAGCAATGTTTAAAATAGAAGGCTGAGTTTAGGCGTATAATTGGGGTTGTCAAGTACACACCACAGAAAGAATGTCAGACAAAGACTGTGAAGTAAACATGATTTTGCTGGCATAGTACAGAAGCTTCTGGGCTGTAAGGGATCATTTTGATCAAAGACTATGCATATCTGATCTAAATAAACTAATGATAATGTGAGTAGGTAATGAGGAGAACACAAATAACATACTAGCAGCCCATTCTGTTATTAGTTCAAGTTATAGACTTTACAGGATGACAAAATATAAAAATGGTTAGAAAATAGGTCAAGATTTAAGCAATTTATAAAATTATAAAAATATAAAAATCATTTGAACATAAAGTATTTGAAATCATTGGAAAGATAGTTTTTTTGTTAAGACAGGTTAAACATTTAAAACAGTAAATCAAATAAGATAGAGTATGACAACATAGCATTGAAGATATAAACCACATATTTTTAAGGCATTATTGTTACATTAACAATGAAGATGCAGAAGCTCAGCAGGGATAATGAAAGTCAAGGAAGAGGAGAATGCTCAGGTTTCCAGGGATAATGCTGGCTTAAGGGTCTAGAAACCAGCAAGTTCAGCTAGAAGCTGAGATGCCATGCAAAAACCAGGAAGTTTTTGGTTCTCAGAAGCCAGAAGTCTGTAAGCCAAGAAGTTAATTGAGGTGGAAAACAACAAGCTGGCGACAACAAGAGGTATCCAAAATCCAAAAAGACAAATCAATCAAACCAATAATGGCGATCTTGAAAGATGGGAGGTCAGGCCGAACTCTTTTACTGCTGTAGCCATGGTGGCTGCATGAGGCAGTGCCTGGCACGTCATCGGTAGTTAATAATTAATGAAGGAAAAACAGATGAGTCACTGAATTATCCAGCTGCAGACATAGCACATAGAGTAGTGCATAGCTAGGTCCCCGGTGAAGGTAAAGTGGGGTAAACTTGCGCCTGGTGCTATGCCAGCAATCAGTAAGCTGAGGGCTGAGAATTGAATGGATGAGGCTGAGAGGAGACGGCTCACTGAGCCTAGGTCCAGGCATTTGAGAGGGAGGTTCAGAAAATGGGGGGTGGGGGGAGGCTATAGATTGTGGGAAGGTGGAAGGCAGGATGGAGAGAAATGAAAAGCAAAGAATTGGAAGTCCAAAAGCCAATGAACCAAAGGAAAATAAGAATCCAAAGCTTTGATGCCTTCAGTAAAACTCTTCTTCTTTTTTTTTTTTTATTTTTGGTTCTGTTTTTCAAATAAGTATTAGCTACTGGTCACTAGGAGACACAGAGCAGTATCCCATAGTCCATTGATGAAGCAGAAACTTACATGAGGTAGAGTGCAGGGTGCCTAGTTATGAGAAGCATGAATGCGATGAAAGTAAAATCATCCCTCATTTCTGGTCTTTGTCCCAATCCCAATGCCTGAAGAGATGAATGCTGCAGGGTGCAGCTGTCTTGAGACAGAAGGGACAGATCATTAATGATGTGCATTTTACCTACACACCCTTTGCATACTACAATGGTTCTTGAAATGTGGCCCCTCGACCAGCAGCATCAGCATCATCTGGGCACTTGTTGGTAATGTAGTCACTGACCCAAACCCAGACTCACTGAATCAGAGATTCTGGGGGTATGGCCAGTAATCTAAATTTTAAAAAGCCCTGCACATGATGCTGATGCATGTTGAAGTTTGAGACCCACCATCTTATAGGAAAATATACAGTAACAATAGATAAAGAACAAACTTCATGATTAATGGTAAAGCATGTTTCTGGCCCTAGAAAGTAGAAACTGGAGCTTCCAAGGTTCTGTATCTGAGACTCTACTATAAGATGAGACAGTTTTGAAAATAACTATTAGATTGGTTATGGGATCTTGCATTAACCTCTAAAGAGATAAATGTGCCTGGTTGAAAAGAAATTTGTTTTCTTTGCTTTGAGAAATATCACATTTGCAAGTGCAATAGTTATGTTGCATATTTGCTAATACAGAAAGATTTCTAATGAGAATTGCTCACAATGTTATAGTTAATAAAGAATAGGATAGGTTAGAGACAAGTATTTCTGAATTTAAAAATACTAAAAGGAAGTGTGTTTTGCTAAACCACAAAGTACTAAGCACACAAGCCCCATCTAGTGGCCTTTGTACCAAGAGTTTAATGATGGTTTCTAAAGTGATACAAGACAACTACAGAACCCCAGACAAAAATACAAGCAATTCAGCACTTAGACATCTGAACTGCACAGAGACATCACAGTGATGTCATCATAACCCCTTATACAGACGTTCCTCAAATTTATTAGAACCCACTCCTAAATTTCCTAAATTTCAACATAATCTTCGACCAAATAAAGGGGGAAATATTTATTGAGTTCCAATTCTGTATCACGTCCTGTGTTAGATGCTTTTTATGTATTTGTAGATTTATGATAGAGTATAAATAAAGATATAAGTAGATATGGAGATATAGAGTCACAGACATATGGGGTGGCCATTAAATGTGGAAACAAGTGAATAAATAAATATTTCGCTAGTATTTCAAGACATAACAAAATTTTCTGTCTCCAGCATACTCCAATGAAAAAAACCAAAGCTCAAAGGGGGACTTTCTTCAGTGGTACAGTGTGTCATGTCTATGGCACCCCATACTTAAATTTTCTATACCATTTTTAATTCTATGACATGGCTACTTTTTGTCTTCCACATATTATTTTAAGCTCTTTGCGGAGTAGAACCATTTTTTTACTAATCTGTTATTTATTGCTGGTGAGCACCATGGTGCTCAATAAAGTGATTAATTTCTTTTTTGTTAAATAAACAAGTGCATGGGTAGATGGATGTATGAATGAAATAGATGAGTTATTTAAATCTTTTCCTTTCTGTTTCATATATATATACATTTACATTTATAAATACATATACACAAAAATATATATTATTTTTATAACAGCAAAAATGAATCTTATCAGCAAGTGTGGGTGTATCCAAAGATGTCTTAGCAAGTTTTCTACACTCTAGAAATATTTGTTGACTCATAATAAAAGTAACTATTGATTAAACTAAGGGTCTTAGCAAGGGGAGATGAATATTTATATAAATAATTATGATATATTATAGGATGTGAGAAGAGGCATGCAAGTGACACCAGTTTCTTACTCTTTGCATTTTTACGAGAGAAATGACTTTTTGCTGGAGGTTTTTAATAAAACTTTATTAAACTGACTCCTAAAAACAATTCAGTAAAATTTGAATAAGAAATGATGATGAAAGGCATTTCATTAAGAGGAAGAATTTAAGTAAAGGGTTTGTTCAGGCAGACGCCACCACTCTCCAGTGTGCTCATGCACATTGTACATGAACAAAAGCAATGTGGCAATAAAGCCTGAAAGTAAAGTGGGGCCAGAGCAGCACAGATATCAGGGCCTTCAGGTACTGGATTCCAGCATGAATGTAGGACTTTACTTCCTGGAAACCCCCAGAATCAACACTTCTAAGCAGAAAAGGCATTAAACTAAAAGAAAGGTAGGTGGCCAAACAAATTTAATGACCCTGGTGAAAAAGGCAGATCTTTATTTCTACCATAGGTAACCCTACTTTGAAAAATTTCAATAATTATTGATTTAAATGGGAGTTTAATTGCTCTCACACTCAGTTCACAGATCACAGAATACAGATGACAAAGGATTTTCCTTTTGGACTAATTTTATAGATCAGTTCCATCTATCACCAATAACCAGATAAGTCTTGGTGGTGATATAGATTACTTGTAATTACAACCAAATATTGCTTCTTTAACTACTAGTATATTTCTAATACTGTTAACAGGTATAGTAGAATTAAAATAATTCCTTAATTTTTAAAAAATAGAAAATCCTAGAACTATTAGAGTTAATAAAAAAGAGCAGATATGGATCTTCTCTGCTTTATAATTGTTTAATAACTTAACATTAAACTGCTGAAAATGGCAAAATTAGTTTCAGATATCATGTTGCATATTTTAGGTTTGAATGGAAATAGCAGTGATAACACCTTTTCAAACAATATATCGGACAGCATATTTTTTAAAGTAATGAGAAGACCCATCTCTTTATGAAAGACTTTCTCAGAAAATATTTTCAAGGTGACATGTCAGTTAAATGAAAGGAACATTGGATGAATAGAGAGACAAAATTCATTATGACTATAAAGCACTTGACAAATTTCACCTACCCTAAGAGACATCTCCTTTCGTTGTTACCACCTTATTTTACCCCTTGAACTCTTTACAAATTGATTCTACTTCTCAGATATCGCAAAACTGCATGTAAAGTTTCATCTAAGAGTCAATTCAAAAGGTTATGTTCTGTTTGCTATTTTCAATACTATAAACCATCCCATGGTTTTACAAACTCTTTTAAATGTATCACTTTGGAACTCTTACCCTAATGATTTTTATGTAGCTATGATTTCTATGATCTCCTTTAGGAATATCTTCTTCATGTACTTTAGGGTAATCTTGCAATCCAACCTGATGCTACTATTCCAACCTGGAGACTCTGTTCTTCCAATTCTACACCCAATTCCATAAATGAACAAGCACTCCCCTTCTCTCCATCCATCCATCTGCCCATCCATTGTTCCATTCATTCAGAAATGTTTTCAAGTGCTATCATGTGTCTTAGAGCTGGCAATACTATGTTTTAACTAGAAATACACAGAATTAATAATGTGTTGTAGGTATAAACAAGTAAACTGGCATTTTAAATCTCATTAATATGGCCTATGGTAAAGAAGCTTTGGGAGCGGATAGGAATGGAAAACCTAAACAGGTAGAGCAAGGAAGCTCTCTTGGGAAATTGGGTGAATGATGGTAACAGCTATTAGGAGGGAGAGAAGGTTTGAGGATGCAGGTAATATGGACGAAGAGCTCAATTATGGATGTGGTGAAGGATATGTGTGTTGGAGTTTCAGAAGAAACATTTGGACTGGAGACATATAGATATCAGTTACCTAACCTTATAGATGATTACGTCATTCAGGAAAAATATAGAGTAAAATAAATAAATAAATAGATAGATAATAAATAATAGATAGATAGATAGATAGATAGATAGATAGATAGATAGATAGATAGATAGATAGATAGATAGAGGACCTAATAGGAACTCCTAACTGTAACTAAATTAAAAGGATGGACCAAGAGAAGACATATTTCAAGAAAGTGGAGATAAAGATGGTCAATTCTGGGAAATGAAGAAATGAAACAAAATTGAGGAGTGACTAGTGACTAGAGGCTAGTGGTGACTTTGGCAGTACTGTTTTCAGTTGAGAAGGGGAAATGGAATGAGGAGGCAAAGAATGCCGAGAACGGTAATCCCAGACTGTCAACAAGTACTTCAAGTAGTCTGGTTGCAACAGGATAGAGTGATACAGGGCAGTAGAGGAGACCACGGGGGTAGGAAGGTGAATCTTAGGTATACACGTTTCTGAGAAGTACATTTTTTGACTTTGTTAAAATAGAAAAAGCTGGAAACATTCAACATTATTTTTTTAAAAGGCAGAATTTATTAGAGGGAGAGTTTGAAGACAGAGAAAAAAATTGATGAAATGTATAAAGCAAAGTCTCTGAGGATGCAACTGGGATGGGATACGGAACACAGATGTGGTTCTAGACAGGAGATAAGGCTCTTTCTCTTGTACAGCAAAAGGGGAATGAGTAAGGACGGAGGCAGATGTGAATATTTGTGGAATAAAGTTGAGAAAGTTCCCATCTGATAGGAAGGTAGTTGGAGAGTTAATGTCTCGGTCAAGGATTTGAGAAGGTTACAATAGGTTTGCAGTAGCTTCTACAAGGTCCATGAAGGACAACGGACTGGGTGGGGAGTGTATCATAAAAGAAATGTGACATTTTATAAAGTGGCACCAAAATATTAAGATAATGTGACATTAAATATTTCACAAATATTATAATTTGAAAGTTCTTACTGTTGTCTCTCCTGCTGAGGCCGAATGACGGACATGTCGGGGTGGCGGGGAGTCGGCGTCTGCACCGGCGCCCCAACAACTAGCTCAACCGCGCTCAGCTCAAGGGAACGAGGCCGAAGATGACCCTCTGCCTCCTCCTCCCTGTGCGAGAGGGAGCGGGCGGGAGAGCCCAGGAGACAGGTAAGTGCAGCCACCGGCCCCAACCCGGCTCAGAAAGGAGCACTCAGATGCAGTGGGGGTTCTGTCTAGCAGTTCCATTTATTCAACTCAAAGCCTACATATTTATGCATAAATGGGCTAAATGGGCGGGGGATTCTGGCGGGGTCTCCACCTAACAAGCCAATCACCCTGTAGGTCATGCGTGCGTGCATGGCTCCTGCCTATGCTTATAGTAAAGATCATGAAGTGTCCGCGAGACTGGAAGGCTCTCTGCACCAGTGATGCTAAGCCCCGTAAATGGGGTGAGCTTTTACCCGACACCATAGTCACTCCCCCTTTACATCCTCCAGGCGCCATCCTGAGCATGTGTGAAAAACAAAGAAGGGAACAAGCAGTCGCCATTAGGTGTAGCAACCATCTGTGCCAGGAAGGTAGCTGCCACCCAATATCCTGCTACATGTGTTTCCCATTTCTTCTTATTCTATTTTCAAGGAAGATAGAGAAAAACAATTCATCAACCGACATTGCTGACTCTGATTTTGGCAAACAACTGCATTTGGTAGAAATTGTGAACATGTGGCGTTGTGGAAAAGTTGATAGTTAAATATCCTATATTAATAGAAAATCTTATTTTGTGGATAGACATATCCCTGTCCTCGAAGAAATCTAATTAACGTCATCAGAAAATAAATTCTTGGTAATATTCTTAAGTCAATACTCAGCACCACTGTTTAAATAATTGTATGCATGAATTTTGCGGGGCATTAGAAATTCAAAACAAAAGACCTTCTATCACATAATTTTAAATAAAAACATTGAAACTAGAATAACCAATCATTTTAAAAATAAATGTTTTATTTAAAGTTCTGCATATATTTTGAAATAAATATAATCCTTTTAATATGTTAGTTTTATCAAGTTGTAAATTCAGCATACCACCACCTACCTATATTCAATCATTTTTCTAGAAATACTCTTACAGGTAG
The DNA here is from genome assembly GCF_027409185.1 of Cynocephalus volans. Classification (NCBI taxonomy): domain Eukaryota; kingdom Metazoa; phylum Chordata; class Mammalia; order Dermoptera; family Cynocephalidae; genus Cynocephalus; species Cynocephalus volans. The sequence continues at coordinate 20,315,575 of NC_084466.1, forward strand.
AAAATTCATTCATAAAATTTCTCCTAAATTTATTTCCACTGTAATATTTTATTCTCTTGATTATAATATGAAGTGCCAGAATATATTATTGAAAATAATATTTAAAATGAATATTTTTAATTAAGAAAAATATGTTCAACCAAATTTGGAAAGAAAACTTTGAAATACTGAACAATACACACTTAAATAATATAGCTCCAAACATCTAAAGCCCAGATCAAATAAACTTACCTTAATCCTAAATAAATAAACTTAATGAATTTCAGAATAAGGAGAAACTTTGATTTTCTCACTAAGAGCAGCTATACTATTTCAAATTATGAAATAAATTTGCTCCTTTACTTTACAACTGTAACTTATTGACTCCTGTCTAAGTCTTATACACAACTATCTCCTTTGGAAAAAATACCCACAGGAAACTTACTGTAAATTTTACATTCCTTTTGTTATTCTACAAAGTTTATAAAAAGAAAGGCTAATACTGAATAAAAGGTAAGAATTTCAAAGTTTATTCTACATATAAACATTTGTAATATACAAAGTTTATCTTCAAAATGCCTGTGTTTTACTTCAATAATTTTTTGGTGTTGCCTTTTATTAATTTATAATCATACTGTTTTTGAAATAAAAAGTAGACTAAGACAAAAGGAAAGATTTTTTGAGGAAAGGAAATGTATCATGGGAGAATGTAAATTTTTAAGCCTCAAAGATATCTAAAGATGGTTTAAGAGGTTAGATTGTAGATTCTTCAAAAATAGATATTGGAAGATACTTAAGAGAAGCAGTCACTTGAATGTTCTATTAGGGAGCAGAGTGACTTGTGTGCTCTTGGCCAAGAAGAACGACTCCTCCATCAAGGAACACAATGTTCCTTATCGGCGCTAGCAGCCCCTAATCAGCACCATGACAGGAGAGAAGAAAAGAGAGCCAGCCTTGAGATGCACGTCAGTGAAATAAAACACGACCCTCACCAGGTGACAGCTACCTCGATTAGTTTGCCTTTACATACTGAAAGGTCACAGAATCACCCAAAATTTGGACCTCCTTATTGAATCTAACTAACCATGTGACACCATATATAGGCCTTCTAGTTTGAGACAAAAACCAGCCCTTCTATCTATCTATCTATCTATCCATCTATCTATCCATCTATCTATCTATCTATCTATCTATCTATCTATCTATCTATCTATCTATCTATCTATCTACTATCTATCTATTTATTTTTACTAGCTGGTATTTCTTAGTCCTAAGGTAACAGTGAAAAGTTAAATCTAACTAAAATCAACAAAATTAAATTGAAACCTTGGGGCTCTGGTAATCCGTATGATTCAGATGACAGCAGAGTGGGATCTGGAAGCTTTTGTGTCTAAAGGCAGGATTGTCAGGTGCCTAGTCTAGTCTTTAACTTACCCATAGCTACCCTCTAAATCTATTTCTGTATGTCAGAAACTTTATTTATTTTTTTGAAATGTCCAAATTTGAAAAATTTTTCTAGTATATTGGTTTATTTTAATTTAATTTAATTTAATTTTATCAATATACAATGTGGTTAATTTTTGTGTCCCTTTACCGAATCCTCCCTCCCCCCTCCCTTTTCCCCCTCCCCCATCAACATCATATCTGTTTACTTGTCTTAACAACTTCAAGGAACTGTGATTGTTATGTCTTCTTCCTGCCCCACCCCCGTTTGTTTGTGTATTTATTTATTTATTTTTAGCTGCCACAAATAAGTGAGAACATGTGGTATTTCTCTTTCTGTACCTGACTTATATCACTTAATATAATGTTTTCTAAGTCCATCCACGTAGCTGCGAATGTCAGAAACTTTAAAATCAGAATTTCTTTTCCATTGTTTTTATTCCCAATTTCTGTTGCTTCCTTTAAACCCACTTACTTTACACGGTGGAAGAGGAAAATAGAAAACATAACTTTTGTACTATCTGTTATACTCTGATACTTCTGTTCTATTTTTCTACATATCTCTCTCTTTCAAGTCTATTTCTTACAGCTTCAATCATTTGCATTATTTTTACTCATTTAATTTGAGAACACAGTGGGATATGAATTTTCATATCATTTGCAACTTGGGCCTTTTTCTTCCCAACATTAAAAACCATATTGAATTTGTTGTTATCAAAAAAACTTTCCACTTCATTGTCTGGACAATGATGAATATTTAAGTAATGTGAATATCAATCATGAAATATCACTTGTTACACACTACTGGATTGCAATGAGTTGTTAATACTCCTCAGTGCTGCATCTACAATTAATCTTTCACTTCTTTGATAGAATGAACAATATTAGGATCCTAGATATAAAATGTTTTCATATAAAGCAAACCATATACTTCACTCTTTATATGCATTACTTTCTCTACCAATAAATTTTGTTACTGATTGTCGAAGAAAATTCAACTATTCAGGCTAGGGTGGCTGAGCATGTGTACATGTGCGCACGCGCGCGCGTGTGTGTGTTTGTGTGTTCATCTATATTGCCTTATTTTGGATTTACAGCAGACTATGATATTCCTAATAGAACCTGAAACAATGTTTCTAATGGGACATGGTCAAGATCACACAAGTGATTATTGCCTTTTTACCAATGATTTCCCAGAATTGTTAGAGTCTTCTCACCTCTGGAATAAAGATTATTGTGTTACTCAGGTGTTAAATAGCCTCCCTCATTACAACACCCATCTGGGGCTGATCTCTTTTCCTTCCAAGTTCCTCCTTAGAATTACTCAACACAAACAGAAACCTATAAACAGTCCATCTCAACATACTCTTACTGAGTTGCCTCCCAGTTTTCTTTTTGTGTGCTGATTCCCTTTATGCAGCAAATTAATAAACCTAACTTTGGCAACAGAAGTTTCTCTGGTGGTCTTTATCTGATGGGTTTTATAATAAAAATGGCTTTTGGCAAGATCAATTATAGCTAAGACATTTTCTAAGGAACAACCATTCTTTTAAAACATACCCTTCCCTGAAACTTAATATTTAAGATAAAATGGTCCTCGTGAGCATCTCTTGATTTTATAGCATTGATAAGTGAGGTCCAAGACTTGATCAAGGCCCCTGGAAATTAGCAATAGTACCACAATTACAGTCATGTTTTTTTTCCTGTATTGTCCAGTGCACTTCCTCTATGAAGCCTGCAAAGTGCCATAAAGTGCCATTTTATTTTAAAGTGCCATAGATGGCCCTCACAAAAGCACCATCAGATAAATCCTTGCTGTATATGAAGGCTATAATTGAACATTATGTTTTATTAAATTGCTTATTCAGATGTTTAGGCTAATATTTAGAAATACCCTTCCCAAAAATACTTTTTGTTTCAACAAATTTTTTTTGCAACTTTCAATTTCACTCATATATGCAAAAATTTTTTAAAAAATTCAAAACATTTCAAAATATGGCACAGAGTTTCTGATGCACAATCTGCTGAGACTATCCTAATGTGACTCTTGATCAAAGTCCTCTTTTCTGGCTCTGAATCTTGGCTCTGCAGCATGCTAATTAGACCTATTGTAACCTAGAGTAAAGAACTCAATGCATCTGTGCCAAGTGGGGACAACGGTATTACCCACCATGTAGAGTTTTGTTAAGATTAAGTATATTAATACATGGGTATACCCAGAAAAGAGCTGGGCACTATAACTGAGTATCACTTGTTTTTAAAATGCTAGCTCTTGAGATTATTTAAAAACTCAATTTTAACACTTTATATTTACATTTATAATCAACAAACTACACCGTTGAAATAGGAAATTTTTGTTATCCTTATGATACTTGCCATTGTTCATTAAATGAACAAATTTTGCTTAATCTACATCTAGGAATATTGTGCAATGAATACAAGGTATAAAGATACCAAGTAATCCTGAAGTAGAATCGACCCAAAGAACTACATAATAATAGCCTCAATATTCTGCATGTTGGGAAAATAAAATATCCAATGGAAATTCTTGTTAATTTTTATCATATATGTTATAACTTTCCCATTTCTTTTCATCACTTTTATTCTCATTAGTTCTATTTTATTCTAGAATGGTATTATTTTATTGCATTTTCCATGATAATTTCAAAATACTTTCCTTCACTCATCCATGTATTCATACATTAACATAATAAAGATTTTCTGAGCATCTTTGCTCATGCACTATATTTGAATTCAAGGATATAATGATTAACAAAACATGGGAAGCATTTTTAGAAACTCCTGGTCTACAAGGAAATAAAGCACAAATAAGCTAACTACAATGTAATAATATAAATATACACAAAGTGTTAAGTTAGCAGATGAAGGAGTGACCAAGTTCACTTGAAGAAGTGGAAAAATCACCACAGAAAATACTTGATTTTCATTTATCTCATCAACATATTGTGCCTGTATTATTGTGGTAGGCTCTTAACTGCTGCCTCCAGATGCATTCTTAACACTGCAATTTGAGAGGTTTTGATAGACAGCAAATCTGATCACATCAATAATCTGATTATTGATAGGGCATACTATTGGGAAGTGACTTCTGAGTTAGTTTATGCCATTCCCCAGCCTACATTGTATACCGCAACATTCCAGAATTTCATGTAATTCCCTAAAAATGCCCAGCTTTCTCTAGTGATCAGGTTTCTATCCATAAACTGATTAATAACTGTTTCTTCAGGTATCAGATTATATTTCAATTTCTTTGAGAAGCTTTTCCACTATCCCTAAGATGGAATTAGATATCTTTCCCACACACTTCCATAAAATCTGCTTTCCCCAAGTAAAATTCTTCATACTGCACTGTAATTTCCTGATTACGCATCTTTATTCCCCCACAGACAAAAATTTGCATGGCGACTAGCACGGACTAGCTCAATACCAAGTATTTATTGAATGTGTGAATGAATGAATGTATGTAGAGGTAAAGGGTTAATTTAAGAGAAAATATAATAATAGGGTTGGGAATATAAGTAAAAAGCTATTAGTGACTCAAATTTAATTTGGAGTTCAAAATTTGTATTAAATTAGTGTCATGTTATTACCATATAAGCTGTATAATATAGTTTAGGGTTCAGGGGAAAAAAAAAGGATTCTGTAGAATATACTTATAACATAGAGGTAAGGGCTATTAATAATTATTCTGAAAAAAATTTTAAAACAAAATCCATATAATTTGGCACATTTATAACCAGAGTACTGGAATTAATTTTATGTATTTATTTAATAGGTAAACATAATTATTTATATTCTAAAAAAAAAGCATGAAATATTAGTGTTATAACAAAATTAAAGGAAGTCAAATATAATCAGTCAAAAACTACCTCCAAGCAATACGTTTTGTGCAAATGTATCTCCTCCAAAATAGATACATTACACATTAATCTAGAAAATTATACCCTTAAACACAGTGCTTCACACTTCAGTTTAATGATTAGCACTCAATAATTATTTTTGGCTTATTAATTTTCACCCAAAATAACATTAAATTTCAGTCAGGTCTCCACTAGGTGAAAATATGGAAGTGTTATTTATATAATTCATAAATACTAATAATTGTTGAAGAAAACTATGCTATCAAATTTACTCTATATTTTTATCTCTGCTTTTGTCCTTGGCATATAAACAAATTTATATTCATTTTGGTTTCTCAATAATATTCTTGACTAAAATTAATGTCAATATTTTTAATTCATTAGAACATCTGTTTTTAATGTTAATTAAGATGTGTCTTAGAGACATGTAGATTATACTCATATTCATTCATGCAATTCAGAACACATTCATTAAATGTCTCATGTTTGCAGGCATTGTGGTAAAGAACTGTGAGGCAGTTGTTCTCAAGCTTCACTGGAAATAATTACCATTTATCATGCTCATTAAATATGAGTTTCAGGGCGATATCACTGAAAATATTGATTCAGTATTTCTGGATAGAACTCTATAATCTGCTTTTTAAATGAGCACAAAAATAATTCTAATGCAGGTTATGTACTTCATGATCAAGAATAGTGCTGTGGTATATGGAAAGATAAAAAGGTGCTGTCTGTATTGCCCTCAAAGATCTTACAGCCTATCACAGTTAACACAACTCTTACACAAAACTGCACTCTTGAGTGGGCCATAGGACTTAATAAAGGTTTTGGTGCTGGGTGTGGCAATGAAACCATACATTGGAAATATATGTCTGGTAAATGCACAGGGTGTTGAAGAAGAGCTTGAGTGTATCTTACAGAGTTAATTCAAATATACCAAGTTTAGAGAGGACCTGCAATTAGAAATAGGGAAGGGAAGATACTTGGAATTAGTTTTCAAGAACCAACAACATTTGGCACCTTATTATTGTCAGTCCTATTTGCTTTGTATTTATTCATGAATTAATTGTCCTGCCTCAACCTTTCCCAACCCTATACAGTTGGTTTCATGGAAAACCAGTAGCCTCAGCAGTCAGTTGTCAGAGAGACTATTTTACATAGTAGTCTCATTGGCACGCAGAGTTTCAAATCAACTCAGCTGGACGAGGCACAATGCCAAATTAAATCAAAGACTCAGTGGTTCCACAGCTGATCCCCCTAGGGCATTTCTCACACACACAGGACAGCTATTTCCCCTTACTCAATGTTCAATATCTCCAAGCATGAATGGCTTATTTCATCTAATTTCCTATGTGATTATCTTCCTCTGAAATTTGGGAAGAAATGTTAAAATAAATTCTAGCCTGCAAAATAGAATATACACCTACAGAAAATCATACTAGTTTTAACCCCCTGAAAACTGGGAGGAAGGTCTTACTGGTTTTCTGGTAATAATTACATTTTGGTGCTAACTTTATACAACTAACACCAGCTATCTCAGACAGGTCTAGTCAAGCAAACAGAAACTTTTTTAGAGATAATTCAATACAGAAATTGTTACACAGACATTTAAAGGATAGTGAAGGAAAAAAAAAAAAAGCAAGTTGTTGAGAAACATAGATATTAGTAGGTAGAGGGAGCAGCCTTCAACTCCTAACATTGAAAATTAAATTGATCTGGGAGATTCAGGTAGGAGAGCAGTGGTGTTTGAAGCATAGCTTTTGAATATTTCCAAATCCCTACATAAAACAGAAAGAATAATTTGACAGCAAAATCAAAATCACATGAATACCATTTAAAACAAAAGTCAGTGAAGAGTTATCCTGATGACCTCAAAATAGAAATGAGTGAGAACACACTGCCAATTGCCACGCAACCTACATGCTAACAGCACATGTGCGGAAGAAACAGTGCGAAGCAATGCAGCAAATCACAGACCTGAATACAGCAGAACTCAAGATAGCCAACAGATATTCATTGTAAATCAGTCTGAAAACAGAGAACTGTGAGACATTTTGGCCACACTAATAGTGGGTGGATGCAGGAACCCTGATATAAGGCTAAAAGGGGCTAGAGTCTCTGAAACCAGTTAAACTCTTGAAACTAAATCAGGCAAGTCTTCCTCATCATTTTGGGGTGGGAGGGTTCACACTGAAGAGTAACTGTTGAAAGTGAAATCATGAAACTAGTGAGATAAGAATAACAGAGTTAGGAGAGAGAAACAGAGCTAGGACATTTCAAAAAACAAGTCACCATAATTTTTTTCTTAACACTGCCCAAAAGCAACAGAACGGGAAACTCAGTAGATTTATAAAAGCTATTCAAACCAAGCTTCCTTCTAAAAATTTAGGAAATTTAAATGAATACAAAAATAAGCAACATAAAAGTACTGAGATCTAATCCCACACAAAGTTATCATAACAAAACTATCATATTCTGTTATGATTTCTACAAAGAAAGCACATCAAAAAAAAGTTCAAAACAGACCAAAAATCTAACGTACCATTTCAAAGTGAGCTAAATAACAGTAAGAAAAGCAATATTCTGAATAACAACATAAATCAGAATTTTAAAAAATTCAGAGAAGATGTTAATCTCAAAAAATACAGAGAAAGAATTTAAAAAATTTTTAAATAAGTACAATTTAGAAGAAATGTAAAAGCAATGAAACACCATTAATAATTCCTTAAGAGAAACAGAATGTTTAAAAAAGATAATTTCTTATAATCAAAAAGAATTTGAGCAACAAATAAACATGGTTCAGAGAAAAGGCTGAAGATAAGCAAAGCAAATTCAACAAATGTACAATAGGTGCTCCTGATGAAGAAAGGCAAAACAAGGGAGAGAACAAATGATTTAAAACTATAATTCAATAAAAACTCCTTGAAAAAGATATAAAATGACATATTAAAAAAGCACAGTGTACAATTAAGAATATCAACTCAGAACTACCAAGACAAAGATATATTCTGGTAAAATTATTGCACTTCAAAGAAAAAGAAAACAAACCTTTGGGCATTGAAAGGGGAAAAAAAGCATGTGGCTTATAAAGGGAAGAAAATTAGATTATCATTGCACTTTTTTCCAGCAAGGCTTTCTGGCATAGTAAAATGCAGAGGTTACTGAAGAAATGCAAGGAAATAAAATGTAAGCCAACATTCTTGTATCAAGCAAAATTAACTTCCAAGGATGAAGAGCACAAACTCTTAACACCAAGAAAGAATTTGTGAAATTTTGTCCCCATAAATTCTTCCTAAAGAATGTAATAGAGAGATGTTGGCATAATAACTAATAGTGAGCATTAAGAATATATAAGTGGCAGATATGATACGTCACTTGGCAGTATTTCTGTCCCTGTCTCTATCTCTATTTCTACCTCTATCTCTTTTGCTATCTCTCTCTCTGTTTATATCTATCTCTATTATAACCATAAAAATGGGGAGAGATTATGCATAATACATGTGAAACTGTTTAAGTGATTTTAGTAATCATAATAGGTAAGGGTAGCTTTATTATTATTATTATGGATAATGTGGTATACCTAATGCAGAATAAAACTAATGACTAATTATGAAATATTTATTTCTGTTATCACCTGTGTCCTTGAGAACTATCTGTAGTGCCCTGATTGTGTCATGAAACACTATTTCCCAATAAAACAAAGTCTCACATAAAAGTGGCTGTTTCCAGGTCTGTGGCAGGTACATGCTGCACCTGGTGCATCTTGTTATATCAGATAGAAAAGAAAGTAACAAAGACTTCAGGGGTCTTGTCAAAAGGTCTCAAGATACAAAAGAAAAAGGTACCAACTGGCAAAATGTGAGACAGTCTGAACTTCAATAGGGACAAGAATTATGAATGGGTTTAAAACTGAGTTCATGATGATATTTAAACATATATAAAAGAATTAGTCACCTTCTGAGAAAGACAGGGAGGGAACCAATTCATTATCTTGAAAACTGTTTCAATTAAAAACAAAAATTCAAGAATCTATCCTGCCTTTTCTGAAGGTACTATCCAAAAGAGGTGATGGATCACCGAATTTGACTTTTGTGTTGAAAGTATCTGCCAAAGAAAATAACCTGATGGAAGGGGGATAGGGAAAGTCTATAGATATGTAAAAAATTTCATATGGGGGAGTAAAACTTGGTCATATACTTATGAAAAAAGTGTAACTCGATTAATTATCAGGGAAATAAAAGTTATTACAAAATAAAATATTGTTTCTCTTTTATCCTTTGGATGAATACAAAAGTAGAGGAAATGAAAAAAAGCATTTGCAAAGATGTAGAGCAACAGGAATCTTATTTATTTATGGTGAGAATATAAATTGATACAATCACTTTGTAAACTGGTTTGACATTGTCTAGTAAAGTTGAACGTAAATATGCTTTGCGTTGTGGCAGGGCCATGCCACTTCTATATATCTTAGAAGAGGCTCTTTGACATGTGCATCAAGAGATACATTCAAGATGGTTTATAACAACATTGTTCACAGCCTCCAAAAACTGATACGAACTCCAATACTCATCAACAATAAAACAGATAAGTGGGTGTGTGTATTCATAAATTAGAATACTATACTTTGTCAAAAAAGAATGAGTAAAGCTATATCCATCAGTACGGATGTATCTCCAAAACATACTGTTCAGTAAAAGGAGTACGCCACATAAGAACACAAACTGTATGTTTGATTTATGTAAAGTTCTAAACCCAGCAAAACCAAGCAATTTATTGTTTAGGGATGCATATACTGGCGGTTAAAAATATAACTTCTGCAACACTTATGATCATGGTAAACTCTCTGTGAGTGATATGTGTTCAAAGAAGGGTACACGGGGGGTATAGAAATACAGAAACATGTTTCTTTGACTGGGTGGAAGGCCGAAAATTCATTTTATTATTATCCTTAAACTGTGTATGTGTGTGTGTGTGTGTGTGTGTGTGTGTGTAACTATATCTCTGCCTCTATCTCTATTTCTATTTATATCTCTATATAATTGTTATGACTTTATTTAGTTTTATAGAATATTCCTCTCTTTCTTGCCAGTTCACAGAAGCATTTTTTTTTAAATACATATTTCATCAAATATTTTTATTTCATTGGGTGGGGGTAGGGGATGGTTGGGTGGGCACTCATCATGTTATGGATTAGGTCACTTAATCTTCGCAACAATGTTACTTGGAAGTTACTGTCTTTATCCAGGTCTTAAGGAGCTCTAACCACAGCAAAATTACTTATACAAGATACAGTTAATTTAATTGTACACATTTAATTGATTCTATTAACCACTTCGCTATATTGTCAGTAAAAATACCTGCACATTCAAATAAAATAGTTCATTTTTGCCTACCAAATTAAGTACAAACTCTTCACTCTTGTATTAAAAATCCATTGTAACATTTTTAATCCACATATTCAGCTTTCCAATATTTTTCCAAGCAGTTCTAATAATTCTACCCCTCTACTGACACACTGCTTGCTTTGTTCATGGTTCATGATGTTTGTGTCTTTCAGGATACCTTCTCTTCCTATTGTCAGTTGCTAAAACTAAATCATAAGTCAACCTTCTCTAATGCCATTTTCTCATAAAGATTGCATTCAAATGTTTGTTTGTTTTCCAGATAGCCCTTTCTCTGTTTCCTCCATAAAGTATTTTCTGATTTCACCATTTGGATAGTCTCTCTTCTTTCTCTGAGTTTACATAAAACTTTGATTTATCTCTATTGTCATTTAATATGATATAGGAGATTGTACAAGATATTTCTTCAATGCTCATCACAAACTAGAGGAATTAGTAAATGTGAAACATTTCTGCTGAGATACCAGAGGTACAATGTTTCAAAATGGAAGTCTTCTTGAACCAAGTGTAACCTGATGGCTTCAGACCTGAGAAAAAAAGGAAGTGGTTCTCTTTTGGTGTTAGGAGTAAATCCAAGGCTAAAAACAATCAAACTGAGATTGATACCAAAATTCATATAGGATAAACCACCATTAATGGCTTAATTGTTATAGTTCCTAATGTCCCCGTTCATATGATACTTTCCTGTAATGCTAATACATAAATATAGGCTGTGTTTAGTAAAAGTTCCTGTTGCTACAATACTTATTTTAGAGGTACCAATAAAGAAGAACTGTCATTAAAAAGGCAGTACGTTTTTGCTTCTTGTGGTGTGGACCTTGGCCCAGCAGCAGCAGCATCATCTGGGAGCTTGTAAAAAGTGACCCACCTCAGACCTCCTATATCATACTCTACTATTTGACAAGAGCCCCAAGTAATTTGTATATAGAAGAAAGCTTGTGAAGCTCTAGGATCAGATCACATGCTCTATTATTTCTTTTAATAATTTATACTTAGTGAGCACATAATTTTCTCGTCAATAAACTATTTGACAATTACTCTTTCCACACAGTTAGAGGTATAGAAGTCATTGAAGAGCCAAATATATATCTAGCTTGTTTCTACATGATGAACTTTATCAATTGATCCTGACTGAGGGAGGATATCACAATTTCAATAACCACTCTGTTTATTTTCAACAGAATGATATCAAAAATAGACAGAAAGAATATGCATTTATTTCTGGCTTTGTTGACAGCTACATGAAACTCGGTCAAGTTCATGATAAAATTTATATGATGATATTTTCTTGAATTTTACTTTTTTATTTCCTCTGTTGGTCATAGAATCATACCTAGCATTGTGCTGTTCCAAAAAACATCATAACCTCTTTATTTCAATGTCGTCTTCTGTGGTATAGATTTAATTATGAGATACTGTAGAATAGCTGGTTGATCTGAAATAGCTAGTTGCATCCTTTAAGCTTTAATTAATAAGTTTTCCCTCTTTACCTCAGTGATTTAACATCAGACTGAGCAATGCAATGAAAATCATTACTTAAGTATTCAAGGAAAAACTCTTTTATTTCAATTCTATTATTTAAATCCAAGAATGTAATATATAACTTTTCAAGAGAATGAAAGATGATTTTATACGATTCATTAGGTGTCTATATTGCCTTACACAATCTTGTTAACAAAATAGCAAGCGGCTAGGATGAGTCTCAACTATTTGGAAACCAAAATGGAAGTGTATAATCAGAATAACATTCAGAAGTAATCACATATTAATTAAAATATATTTATCTTATACATTTCATTTCTCTTTAGTATAATTTTCATCAGCACTGTAAAAACTGCAGGAGGTGGTAATTTCACAGTATTTATAATTTTGAAGACTGAGTATGATTGGGAAGTGTTTCTTTGTGAATTTTTTATGGTTTTATCATGCAGGGTTTTATCTGATCCTTCAGTATTAGTCACTTATAAAATGTAGATTAAAGTGTGGAGTCATTATTCAATATTACTGTCAATGGGTTGCAAAGGTTAATCTAAGTAACCTCACAAAGGTTATTTATTTTTAGTATTTAAAATGGATAAAGCAAACACATGACAAGCTATTTAGTTATTTTCAGTACCATTTTTATATTTGGAATACTCTATTAATGGGCTGTTTTCAACAGTTTGCAAAGCAAGCTGAATATATTTATTTTAATAAAATGTGGTGAAACTTTAATTTCATTAACAATACACATACTCTTAACATATATACTTTCAACTATCTTAATGGTATCCAAATCTTATATGCATACATTATTTTTTTTGATGGAATTTATATTGCACAGAGAAAAATCATCAACTAGACAATATAAAATTATATAGAATATTTTTTCCAATATTAATAAATACAGTCTTAGCAATTCTGGAAAGAAAAATAAAGTCATATTTATTGAGCTCTTTCCCTAACTTCCATGCCCAGCTGAGATTTTGAGGTGAAAATAAGTATGAGGAAGCCAAGAATGTTCATCCATCCACATTACTAAATAAGTCAGCATTCTTTATTCTTCACTGGCTGACAAAGTGTCATTTTCATTTTAGTATGCACATGGAATACACTAGTCTCCTCCAACTTCATTCTTAGTACCATGATGTAAATGCATTTGTTAAAGGCTGATGCAAGGTTACTAAATGAGAATTCCAAAGCATAATCTAAATAAAAGTTCTATTTATTTTAGAGTATAGATCAACCAAAACTATTTCTAGATCTAGCAACTTAATATTCCAATGTATGATGCTCCTAGTTCTAAATTACTCTTGTATAAGTTCAATGCTTTATTTCAATAAGCATACCTCCTGATATATCACATTGCAAAGCCTTTACATAGTGCGTAGTGCCATCAGTGGCAGGATACCTTGTTGTTATTGTTATTATGACTCAGTAAGGCATTTTTGAAACAAAGGATAGTTGTGAATATAGATGATAAAAGGTTAAAGACCTGAGTCCTGAATGTCTCAAATATTTAGAATTTGGGATGTTGAGGAGAAGCCCATGAAGGAGAAAAAGAGCAGCCCACAAGATAAGAAGAGAACGTAATGATAAACAATCATTCTAAAGGAAGACTTGGAATGGCTGAATAAGAAGCAATTCAGGAGGTCCCAGGGATCAGAAAGCTCCTTTTGTACTCCAAATGCACCAGTCTTTATGATCCAACATCATGCTCACTCTGCAGGGACTCCTGGAGACCACCACTAGGGAAAATGCCATTTGAGCACACACTAAATATTATTTGTTGTCATTTACAGGCTTTTCAATTATAGTAAAACTATTTTTAAAACTGCTAAACATGCTACATAATATTGTATAAGCAATGATGAATATATCAATAGACAGAAATTCATTTTCTCAAGCAATTTGAAGACTTAAAATCACCCTACTTTTTTTGAACATTTGGCATCTGAATTAACTTGTGATTAAATTCATTTTGCCTGGGATTATTACTGTGAACCACCTTATCAAAATGAATTTGATCATGGGTTACGTATTTTTGATTTTTTAAAAGCAGAGTTATTGTAATTTAAATAATAATACCACATAAGAATTGTAAGCAGTGCTCCTATAGTTTTGCAAAATTACGCATAGAATAGTTTTGCTACTGCCTGTCTTTAATAGCACTCTGGTCAGTTTCTTTGACATTTAAAGCTATCAGGATTTACAGACATTAAAAGTCAAATAGTCAAATAGTTGGTGAGGTATTGACTTTAGCGATATTAGGTTTATTGTCCGTGGCCAAAAGAAGAGAACTTGTTTTTTCCACTGGTGTTTAGAATACACAGCAGTTCGCTACTGTAAATGGATGGCAGGTGTCAGCTGGGGAGCAAAACAAAGTTCAAAGCCATTCCAATCACGCAATTGCAGGTTACCAGCAAAGTATCCATATCCACATAAATGAGCTAAATTAAATATAGTAAAAAAGTAGAAAAGCTTTCAATAAGATGGGGATTTTAAAGCAATTCTACTGAAATAAGAAAATATTTTCAGTTTCCTATGAGTGAAAATTACATAGTATAGATGGCTTCTTTCTGTAAGAGATGTATTACAGTAGTCCCCCCTTATCTGAAGAGAATACCTTCCAAGACCCCTAATGGATGCTTGAAACTGCACATAGTACCAAACCCTATGTATACTATTTTTTTATACATACATACCTATAATAAATTTAATTTGTAAATTAGGCATAGTAAGAGATTAACAACAGTACTAATAAAATAGAACAATTATAACAACATACTGTAGTAAGAACATGTAAAAGTGGTCTCTTTCTCTCTCAAAATATCTTATCATACTGCACTCACTTATTTTCGGACCATGGTTGACTGTAGGTAACTGAAACCACAGAAAGTAAAACCATGGATAAGGGGGTACTGCTATAGCTAACATTTAATAATAGTCTACAGGTAGGATTACAAACAGATAGTTTAAAAGCTAAAAAATTGTTAAATAATTTGATAGTATTGGTGATAAAAACAAAATGACACCTAAAAGGTACATAAACATTTTGGTGGTAAAACAGCACATTGAAATATACGGATCCCTCTGTTGCCTCAAATAAACATGAACAGAAACAGAAGCAGAAAATCACTGCAGGTGATAATCAGCAAAGTACTTATCAGCTTTATACTTTTGCATAAATGGAGCAGAATCATTAAATTTCTAGGACACAATATTAGTATTATTTTAAATATATGCAGCTATAATTATATATATAACTTTAACTTTAGTCAGACTTTTTGAGGTAACAAATAAACTGTTCTACTTATGATGTATTTTATCAAGAATAAACATAAACATCAGGAAAAAAATAATGATGCATTTCAAGTTCTAAACAGAGATGACACTCTGGTAAACTTTTTAGAGCACAGTATTTTCAAGTCATTAAAACCATCTAAAACTCGGTCTTAACTTGCTTTACCAAATTAACAAACTACCCTCAAACAGGCAAAATTCTACAAGGTTTTACAAAAAAATAGAAATGTTACCTACCTTTGCTACTTCCCTTGTCCCACTTTATTTCAACATGCTATCCACAGTGGTTTCCTAGCCACTTATTAAAAATTGAAAAGCAACAGTTATAAACTCTTAGAAACATAATAGGCAACACAGTTATAGCAGATGTGGATTTTTTTCTTAATGTTTTCCTGAAGTTGCTGAACCCTATCTATATCTCAAATCTCCCCAATTCTGAAGGGTAGTTGCTTGTACTATACTTTTACACGTGTCCATTTCAGCGGTAATTGAAACCAAAGTTTTGAAATAAAAAAAAATCATTCTTGCCACCTTGACGAATACAGTTTTGTGAGAAAACTATTTGGATGAATATCCTTCACTGTCTCTACTTTTCTCGTGAAACAAACCAAAAAGAGTAATCTATTAGTACATAACAAGTTCTTCATCTTATAAACAACTTCAGGAAGTGAAAAATCCTTATAAAATTATAAAAGTGCCAACTCTACACACACACACACAATTTACAGATGAGATTTCAACCTATGCTCATTTGTAGGAATAATGTTTTTACCTTAAAGTCCTGCTAACATTTGAACAGCAATGAAATTACAGCACATATAAATATTCTAGACAAGAAAAAATAAAAAAATTCTTTCATATCACCCTAATAGGTAAGTATCATCATTTCTAAATGCAGTAGAGGACATCTCAGTAAAAATAATTTTTTCTAATGAAAAACCTTTCTTTCTTCATTTCCTTTTTTTTTTTTTTTTTTGACTAAGCAACCAATAAAGAAAACATGGAGAAACCACCCTGATAAATTATACCCACACCAATACCAAGAACACAGAACACACATCCTTATCTCCTCCTCTAAGCCTGGAAGATATTTCAGTTGTTCTAGGACCTTTGTGGCCCTTGTTCTATTGTTGCTCAACTGTAGTAACTCCCATCTATTTACCTTCTATGTTAAATAAAATTTATTACTGTGTCTAACAAGAAAACATATTACTTTATGTCAACTGTATTTTTAATTTTACATGTCTTTTGGCTTCCATTCTTTTAATGAATATATTTGGCTTGTGTAACTAGATCTCAGAGGGAATGGAAAGATGACGCATGAACCATTTGTAGGGTTTTTAATTCACTACAAGAGAACTGAAAAGTAAATGAATTCTTCTCCCACCAGAGGACATGTCTAACACGTCCAAAGCAGTCCTGTGTGATTTAGAGGGAGGCTATCAGACCAACCTCCAAGTGAGGCTGTGTGTGTCCAGAAGACTGTTGTAATCTCATGTTTGATATAATCAGAACTAAATGAATAGTCAAAAGCCAGGTGCTCTGGGTACATGAACTTTTACATTTCTTTCTCAGTTGATCACTTTGGTTGTCTCGCCCACATTAACAAATGCCTGGGTGTAACAATGAAAGATGAAGAAACTATACTCCTCATCTCGTATGTGAAGACCAGGAAAGGAAATCTATTTGGTGTTTTGTTTTTTTTGTTTTTTTTGTTTTTTGGTCATATGATAGTTCTATATTTTGTCGTAGTGACTAGTCCAGCAAAACCAGAAATGGTTGTGATCCATACAACCAAAACAAAGTGAATGCTTGGTTAGATTTTTTGGAAGAGCAAGCCCGTGAGTTAAATCCAAATAATTTTTCACCATAATTAACCATGTATTTACCAATTTCCTTCTCTTGATTATGACAGAAACTTAAAGTAAAAACTCTTTTATAGGGCACAATAATATAAAAAAAATTGCACAATTTGATTATTTAGTATTACTTACCCATCTCAGTTTCACATCATTTATCAATATACATTTCACATCCATTATACACTAAGAATTATCTCACTTTAAAACATTTATAATTCCCAGAACTGGTGATAATTCACTAGTTTTCACATAAAATTGTCACTTCCATTTAAAGCCATTCGTTAAAAGTTAACAAAACCCCAAGAACCCACCATGTCCTAAATTATAAAAAGTAGATTTATTTCCATTTCCAATTCCTCTTGCTTGAATGTGAATTCACTGCTTTTATTCTTTACATTCATAATAATAATTTCCTTTACTTATATTTCCAAACCAAGGTTTTAAAAGTGGTGTTAGAACCATACACTTACAGTCTGTGATTTTTAGTGTCCTCTTGACTTCTCCACTCCCTGATCCCCCACAACCGTCCTCATCGTCACAGTCTCCACTCACTTGCTCCCCCACGCCTCCGCCACTGCCCGGTTGAAGAAACTCCCACTTGTCAGGCTTGGGCGACCTACCCTGTAACAACTAAATGTGGATACCAAAAACACTTATTAATAGCAAATTCAAATCATCTAAGAACTCTACTCAGAAACTTCCATAGAAATTAGAATTACTCTGCCATGTGGATCCACTATTTTGGGGTAGACACCTTACCAACAACAGCAACTGAAAAAATAATAAATGGACGCAGTCTTACATTCATAAAGAGGCATGACCTGAGTATGAGGTGTGTGATAATGCTTTGGATAATGCTTTCAGAAGCAAATAAAACCAGGTCTTCTCGCTTATGGATAGTTTGGCTTGACAATCCTTTGTTTCTTAATAAACAGTGTTTAGACACAGTAAATCAAACTCCAATACAACACAGCTCCTTTTGCAGTATATTGGCTGATAATAGTGTGCTGTTTTGTGAACCAACAATTCAAAATTTCTCAAAAAGTAGAATTCTACTCTTCCAAAACAGAATTTTGGACATATACATTTATAGCTTTGCTGAAAGCTTCTCAGATCGAATACATGGTCCAATCCATATGGTGCAGAACTGAACCTTGGAACAAAAGGCTTAGGTTTGACTTCCATACCTACAAACCATATAAGAAATTGAACCAATTTCTCGGTTCTTGTTTCCCAAGTACTCCATTTCTTTTATGAGCAAAGTAGATGGAATAGCCATCTTTCCCTACAGCACAGGAGTGCTCGTAATATTTTTGAATAATATTGGAAGAAAAAAAGAAGTTGGAGCTCCTTTTTGAAAAGGTGATATTATGAATTATAGAATATTTTGCTTAGCTAAGACTGAGTAAAGTGATCTAGCATGTGACATTTACCCCTCTAAGGCAGTTTAGGAGAACACATGACTAAGCCTGAGCACTAGAGGGTACTGCTGCTATATTATGAATGAAATATACCTCTACTGCCCATATAATGAACACTTAAATTCTCATAGGGCTTTATGAAAGATTTAGAGCTGCTACTTCTGTGACCTTTCAAATAATAGTATCAATTAGCAATCAATAATTGAACACATAATCCAAGGACAATATTTCATATTGAAGAATACAGACTAAAATAGCCTCAGCACATGTAAGCCAAATGTGTTTATTATTTAAAGAATACTTAGATTAAGCATTTTGAAAGTTTATTCATTTCAAAGTCACAAATTCTGAAATATTACAGTTCATTAAAAATTATTTTTTTCCTAACAACACAAAACAAAAAAAGAAATGTTAAAACAACTTGACAATTTAAAATTTTTTATTTCTGTTTATCAGTGTTGTGGAGGGTTAGAAATCTTGATTCTCATTTGATTTTAGAATAGGGTTTTCGTTGAGGCAAAAGCCCTCAGGTAGGAGGCGACAGCCTATAACCATAGGGCAAAAGCCCATCTAATAAACTAATCACTGCTTAGGTATGGTATTGCATACTTTAATGATTTTATAGCTAACAGGTGGTTGTCATACCAGTCCTGTTAAGAGATTTTAAGTATTGCTGAAGGAAAAGATGTGAAAAAAATGTTTGCTAGGGGCAAGCTGTCTGTTGGGGGAAACTTTAGAAATAATTATACTTAGATTTTATCATAATAATGTAACTTTTGCTTAAGGAGAGTTTATACTTTAGATAATGAGCCAGTTTGACCAACTTAGCTTTTCACTAATTGTACTTTGGAATGCCACATTGTTAATTTTACTGATGTTACTAGTTTCCATTGCTTAAGCTATACTTACCCATACATAACTTTTGTAACACTGCCCATGTCCTTGTGTCCTTTTCTAATGATCGAATCAGTGAAATTTTCTTGTGAAACTTCCTTGTCTTTACAATGCAAAATAGAAGCTAACTTTGAATGGCTGCTGTACCCAGTTTCCCCTGGGATGCAGACCCTTCGGGCTTCTCAATGCATTCATGGTGCTTTGAGTAATCCTTTATTTGTCTCCATTACACAGTGAGAAGTGTAACAAGTGTTTCACAAATAATATGTTAATAGGTGTTTGTGGAGTATGCATAAAGCAAATGTACTTCACAGGGCCTGGTTTTCCAAAGCCTTGCAGTTTCAAATATTGACCTTGCAAAGGACAGGAAATTTTCCCCAGGCTATAGTCTCTATTACAAGATAAAGAGTTGTAACACAGCAAGGTTGCTGGCTCAAAGACAGACAGGTTATGGATTGATATGTAAAGATACTGGGAAATTGCTGTAGGAAGAGAATGTTTGCTAAAATCAAGCTTTTGTTGCAAATTGCATTATAGAATATCACCTTGCCTGTCTTACTGAATGTTACCAGCTTCTATTGTAAAACTTGTTAAACTATACTTAGCAAAAACCCCACCTATGTTCTCTTCCTGTAACTTCCTGGTCTGGAGAATAAATGCAAGAAGAGAACCCCAATTCCTGGTTAATTTTCCAAGAGGAAGGAATGGCTCTATCTTGAGGGTTCTGGGAGATTAACCCCTTTTGGGGGCTTCTCACTACTCAGAAGAGATGGGCTTTGAGTAATCTTTCGTGGCTCCATCACCCAGGGGAAAAGGGGTGACAAATCCATGGGAGACAAAGCAACAGGTGTTCAATTAAAAAGAAGGCTTCATGCAAGGTCAAGTGAATTTAGTAAATATTACATTACACAAGGCTTCTTTACTGTGTTTAATATGCTGATGTTTATGCTACTTCTTAGAAAGGGAGAAGGGTATGGCAATATGAAAACATAGATATAAAATAGATCACATGACAATTAAAATGTGAAAAAGGAACTTAAGAATAAATGGTATTATTTTATAACACTTATTTGTTACTGTGAAATATACTATTTAACATTTGTTTATTATAATCATAAAGGGCTTGGACTCTGAGGTACAACATACTTAGATTTGAATCCTGATTCTAGCATATACTAACCATCACATGTGGGATATTGGGAAAGATACTGAATAACTTGGTTTCCTTATGCTAAAATAGGGACAATAATATACCTGGACCCTTGTTCATATTGTAAGAAAAACATATGTACTTTTCATATATTAATGTGCCAGCACATTAAAAATTAATTCATTTTGATGATTATTATCTATCATATATTCTATTGCAATATTGTTTAAACAACCTGAACAGATTAATTGAAAGAATTATTTGATAAGGAATTCAATTATATGACTTAACATTAAGATTTTTCTATGTATAATCTGACAAGTGCATCAAAAGCCAAACTCTCTGGTGATATGTAGCTCCCTTTTGACCCTGAGATTCTTTTCCAACATTTTCCCATATTAACCTTATTTCTCTTTTACTTCCCTAAGAGTTTTTTGAATATTTTGCTGGGACCTTGGGCAGAACACAGATGGAATCTCCAACAGATGAACACCAACAGTGAACAAATCACAAGGACCCAACCCAATGAATTTGAACTAAAAAATGCAAACAGAAATGTAGTCCACATAAAATGAAACTTACTATTCTAAGAAACTGGTTTTGGTTGAAAGTGATTGAAAATATTAATTGTCAGAGAATTATTCATTTACTTATAGTTACTGGTAAAAATAATAGAGAAGTTTTTTAAAAAGAGTGTTTTCTACATTTCTCTTCTTAATAACTTCAGTGACATTCTAGAAAATATCTAAGGCATATGAACTCAAATTTTTAAGAAATAAAACTATGAAATACTATAATTTAATTTAACTTAAACTCTCTGTGCTGAGAAGAATTGTAAAATGGACCCTAAGACTTCCCAGTCTAATCTCTGGGACTGTGAATATGATGTCACTGTCATACCCACAACTTTACATGGCAAAATGCATTTTGCAAATGTAACTAATATTATCAAAAGGAAAATTATGTGTGTAGAACTAATGTAATCACATGAGTTCTTTAAAAGCAGAAAGTTTTCTCTGGCTATCATCAGAAGTTAGAGACATTTGAAGTGTGGGGGGTGGAGTATTAGATGCAGGGGTCCATGTTACTGGCCCTGAATGTGTCAGCTTGGATGCTGTGAGAGGGTTCCTGTGGCAAGGAACTGGACTGCTAGTGACCTCTAGGAACTGAGAGTGATCCACCATATAGCCAGCAAAATATTGGGGCCCTCACACTTACGAATGAATTCTCTCAGCAACCTAGATGAGCAACCCAGACCTGCCAAATTGAATCAAGCTTGGCTGACAACTTGATTTCAGCCTTTGAGGCATTGAGTAGTGAGTCCACCCAGACTTCTATGAACTAATAAGTGGATATTGTCTTAGGTTGCTAAACGTATGGTAATTTGTTATGCAGCAAGAGAAACTAATACTCTTTCTAACCTCCCCCGCATGGGGCCACACTTACTTCTCCACAATTTTGATTGATATCTTCTGATTCTCTGGCACTTTCCTCAGAAAGAGGTCAAAATTTCCATAATGCATCACCTTACTGAGAAGTAAGGTGCCCTTGGAAACAAGCTATCGGATTCTACCTTTTCATCGGTTTTCAGTTTCTCTGCCTCTTTATAATTCCTCTCATTGTTTTCCAAGTCTCCAAGCAAGATACACAATCGCAGTTTCCTATGATCAACTGATCCAAGTATATCCAGGATCCCATCTGATCCATGAGTTTAAGTCCCTAATAGTACCCTCTCCTCTGCATGGAAGTTCTGCCTTACAATTTTCATTTTCTCACTTCTCAATTATCACAAGTTCACAAATGTTCATTTTCTTTCAAATGATTATAATGAAACTTAATTTGTAAAAATTCCCAGTGAATTTGTAATAAATGCAAACAATGGGCTTTTCACAGTAAGATCTTTATTCAAATGCTCTCTTCTTTTGGATTAAACTATCCTGATTTCTTCTTAGTTTTTTCATCTTTCCCCCCACCCTACACCCCAAAATAGACATATGTTTGAGAGTTTAAATAGTATACTCCTCTGTTCTTTTTAGTCTCTTTCTGGGAACTCATCCTATTAGATTGTGTTCTCACCAGTATACAGATTACACTCAAGTATTTATCTGCAGCCCTTGCTGTACTCTTTAGTTCACCCCTGAGCAATAACAGGAAGTGAAGATGAACTCTACCACTTTCTATCTTAAAATAGAACTATTCATCTCTGCTACTCATGTGTCACTACAACTCATCTCCCCAGCTCCCTCATTGCGGGGGTCATTAGTCTCTCTTACCCACTACTACCATATTATTTTCCCCAAGTCAGTAGTTTGACCATAACATTTCTCAGCCCCAATGCTCTTTGTGATTCTTCACTGCCAAAAACTACTGGTTTCTAACATGCATCTGCAGGAGAAATATCAGCCAGACAAATGGGTTACAGAAAGAGGGGTAAAAAAATGTTTCAGCAACGCCTGCTATGGCCTTTTCTTGGTTGCCTGTATTAAAGGCTCATGGGAAATCTTACAGGAAGTAAGCTTGTGCAGTCGAGATTCATCTCGCATTTTCTAGATTGACATAGAAAGTTACTCCTCACGCAGCACCCACTGATACATTTTGGAAATAAGTCCTAGAAATAAAGTCAAAATTTGGCCTGGCAGTCAAAGTCTCATAAAATGTATTTTGTGTGTGTGTGTGTGTATGTGTGTGTTTTAATTGTGTTTAAACACATTCCCCAGCACCAAAAATCCTACCACAGAGCAATTTGTTCTTCTCATAGAAATTGCATGACATTACATATTTATAATTTTGTTTATGCTTGTTTTATACTCTCCTCACTTCCAATGCTTGTTTTTCCCCTTTCCTCTTGTTCAACTCATCATATTATGGCTAATTTTCAAATCCAAATATTTCTTTGTCCATCCCAGACATATTACCATGGCCCTTTTAACTTTAGCATTCACTGACACTTAATCAGCTTTCTTAAACTTATGTCACATCTTCCTGATTAATGGTAAGTTTCTCAAAAATAACACCAGGATTTCATCTGCTTTTGCCACCTTCCCTCATAACTAGAGTGCTTATCACACTGTAGATGCTAAATATGCATATTTCAATTTATTTATTTAAAATTTAGAAATAATTTATTAAGCTTACTCTGTCTTCAATGCCATCTATATCTAATTTAGTAAGTGCTTTCACATTTACTGTAATCATCAGCAGCCGTGATATTCTAGAATAATTTTGAATTCATATGACTTCATATTTATTGACTGGCAGATTGACTGATTCACTTATTCATTCAATGATATTATGTAGCACATATTTTGAAGGATAAACGTCCATATTAAAAGAGAAGACATAGTCTTTGTTCTTAAAAAGTGCTCAGTAGATAGAAAGATTGTATACATGAATATTGATTAAGATAAAATTAAAATAAATGAAGAAATCTGAAAACCAGGAAAAAGGAGAAACAGTTTAAAGTGTTAGCTTTGTGATCTTGCTAAATTATTTTCTAAATTTTTAATAAAAAATAATTTAAAACAGTCTCATTCCTAAGTCCCTAGAGATTTTTAAGAAGTTGTTAAAACAAAAATTTGACATTGAAGAATAATGCCAAGAAATACTTCCCAAAGGTATCATCCCCAAAGAGGATGTTCCAAGTACCTTTTTAAATAAAAATGTACAAAATCCACTTTTTTATAAATCTAGAATATAGAAATATTTTCAAAAATAGATTTGTGCAAAAATCCCCTTTTTTTCCTAGGGCAGGGAAGGAACTTTAGCTTCATGATTTGGGTCATCAGGTCATGAACTCCCCTACATTCCTGTTCTCCTATCCCTTGGGGACGACACACACATGACTCCCCTATGCTCTGTTGGTTCCACCCTCACGGGCAGTCGCTATTTCACATGCTCCTCTTAAATCACTTTTGAGAAACACACATAGCTTCCGTCAAAGTGGAGCCCTCCCAGGAGATCTTTAGTAAAACAAAAGGGTTTGCACTGGGTGCACATTTAAAGAAACATACACAAATAAAATGAAACTATAGAATGATAATGAAGCCAATTTCTGTAAGTGACACGTGAAAATCAGTGTCATATACATAATAGACACATTCATACCACATACTGTAACAAATCCCTCTTCAGTTTTACCACATACACAAGTATCTGTTCCATATATTCATAAGATATAAGATGCATTAAAAGTATTTTTCAAAACTTAAAACCCTAAATAAATCCAAATTACTTCTCTGGGCCTACATTTTCTGCATCTGTAAAATGGGATCAGAATATCTATTTGGAAGGTTTTGTGAACATTTTGGGATTCATTATGTAAAGTGCTAGCACACTGTAAGTGCTCAGTAACGGTGAGTTAATTTTATCATTAGCATCATTATAACCAGTAGAAACAGATACTGCTATCCCAATCTTGTTTTTGAAGGGGGGAACCTGTATGGGAGTAAAATTGGCTATCTACATCCCCATCCTGCCTTGGCTCTGTCATCTGAGCTTGCCCAAATGTAAAAATAATGGCATTTAAAAATTTGAACCTATTCCCTGTCATAGAGGGAAGAAAGTCAATCAATGCATACACATTTATAGAACAATTAGAACAAAGGAAAAGACATGATTTTGAGTCCCCGCCACACATAAACTGTGTGCCTCTAGGCAAATCACTTAAGCCCATTAAAACTTATTTTATTCTACTGAATAATAATGCACAGGAAAGCACTTTATATACTAGAAAACACTAAGCTCATTTACAGGGTTCTGTGCATGAGGCTGCATCCATAAAATTGAGAAACCAACAAAGTGAGGACAGAATGAAAAAGGAAAATTAAAAACAACCTTTCAAAGTGTTTCTCCTTTCCTCAATGCTGAGCAGTTTGTGCAGTCAGCTGATTAGTTGAAAATAGTCAGTTTTGATGACTGATGCTTCCTACTTATATTTAATTGGTTTAGGAAGCTCATTAGGGATGCTATCTTGGAGGATGAATTTGGTGGGTAGAATATCTGATGACTCGAAGGCAAATGTACTTCTTTCAGCTGGTGAATTAATCTCTCAATAGGCTCCATTTGTTTTTTTACTAACTGTCTGGCAATATCCCATATTTGCAATAGCCTTTCAAACACTTTCAATAAAATCTGGCTATAGATGGCTCGTGTGCACAATATGGTCGCTGTGAAAGAGAAAAACGTTCATCACATTCAGAAATCTCTAAACATGACCGCATTAAATATGCTTGAAAACACTATACATAATGACACATCTCTAAAATATCATCCCTTCCTCTTACAATTATTTACACAGATATATGAGAAGTAAATATGTGTTTAGAACATATAAGTCATCATATATGTATTTCTAGTCATCTATTCAAACGTAAACATGGCAGAATCTGTACTTTTATGATTTTATACTATTGATGAGAATATGTAGATAAACATTAAAATGTTGACAGAAAAAATTCAAACCAGAAGCTGAAGATAAAGCTAAAATTGTACCTTTCATTTCATCATCGTAAAACATTTTTAAAGAATACATTTTAAGTATAGACTAAAAAAATACGTATGTACACATGGAAATGTATACATATATATGAATTTAATTTGTTATAAAGTGACTGATATCTGCACTTCCATACAGTATAAGTAAAACCCATAGAGAAATACCATTTTAAAATTGGGAATTTGATTCCAAATTCCTCATGATCTATTTTTAAATTTATTTCTATTACATACTTAAATTAAAACGTTAAAGACTTTAATAACATACTCTTATTATTTTGTTTGCACCATAACTTCCTTTCCTCAATCCTCCAACTCCACTCCCATCTACACCCCACCCCACTTCACTCTACTTTCACCTCCCTCTCTAACACTATTATAATCGTCTTTTACCTAACTTTCCCACTCATCTTCCAAATCAAGAAAATATTTTATCCATAAACACAAATACCACAAATCTCCAGATTTACATTTTCAAAAACAGTTAAACTTTTATAGACTATTCTACCTAAAAAGCCAAACGCATTTTACAATATGTCATGTTATGTTAAGTTGACCAGACACAAAAGTCATTTCTGTAAGATTTCTTGTCAGTGTTTGCTTTAAGTTTGAGCTTTCTGATCTCGGCTTCTGTTGCACCAGTAATTTGAAAGGTCACTGCTCCGTTGGCATTTGGTTTATGCAATGCAGTCTGGCAATTTATAAAAGTCTTGTGATTTTGTAAATAGAGTACTGAAGTTAGAAAAAGCTAACTAAATTCACTCTCTGGGCTCTAATACTGCACAGAAGTTATACGTTCTTGCTCCCATAAGAAAAGGCTATATGTCTCGCTACCACCATGCCAGATCCTTGCCTCCAACTCAAAACATGGCCAATTCCATCTTCTGAGCAATCTGCCAAAGTTGACCTGATAAGTTTGTTATGAATTTGTGTCCTAGTCCAAACTCTAAATTAGACCTCCCAGGAGAGTTAAAGCTAAAAGCTAATGAGTAAGTGCAGGAATAAAATGCAAATCGGGGAGCAAACATAACCTCAAATAGAACTCAGAAAAATTGTGGGACCAAAAGAGGAAACATCATGCCAAATGTTATTCATTCTTAAGTTGCTCTCGTGAAGCATCTATATGAAAACAGTCCAAGGACCTGAAAATAATTGGTAAAAAGCAAATGGCCTTTCTTACAAGACAACTCCAGTTAATGCTGGAGACTTCTATCAAATATATCCATGCTAAGTTAGTCAGAACGGTACAGAAGATCAATGACAGGAGTAGGGGAAGAAACAAGGACATATTGTGAGTAAGCAATATAAAATGACCTTTCAACAGAAGAACGGGAGAAGAGAGGGAGAAGCAAAATGGAGATTATAGGTTAATTACATATATTTAACATGTTTAATGAAATAAGTAGATGTGTAATGCAAATTTCTTAGGAGTCAAACACTTTCTTATGCAAGACATAATACATAAAAATAATTTCTCAAATTTTAAAAAATAGAGATTTATTTACTCGATGCCACCACCTCACTTCCAAGCTAATTTGTTAATTTTCTAAATCATTATCACATACTCATTTACATACAAACAATTTAAATCACGTATACTCACATACAAATATAATCGGACAGAAACAATTACAAATAAGAACTGGTAGGCTTGTCTATGATTCAGATTAAAAGGCATTCTATGCAAGAATAATCAGATATTAAATCATTTCATTATTTTGCATTTCTTAAGTGCAGATTACATTTATTACTATTCATGGTGTGATTTATCATCAGGGAGTAATTTTTATTTAACATGTCAAAAGCCTGCATTTCTTTAGCTCTTTATGTGCATGGGGAATGTATAAATATCCACCATGGTAATACAGACTACCATTTTCTAGTTTTTAACATATATATTTTAACATACCCTTACCCAAAAAATACAGTTACTTTTGGCCTGCATGGCCTCAAAAAACAGCCTGTGCCTGTTGTGGGTATCATGGCAAGGAAAGGTACTAGTAATTTACTACTGAGAATACCTAGCCATTTGCCTAGTTATCCCATATCATCTTCTTAACATTACAGAGCACAGCAACCTAATTTCCAAAACCAGGGACAGAACAAAACAGAGCATCTACTGCTTCTGAGGGAAACAAGTGAATATACTCCAAAACATGGATGGATGGATTGAAGATGAATTCTAGACAACTGAATAGCATATGGTGAATCAGGTTTCTGTTAACCACACTCTATAGAAGTGAACCAGGACCCATATTACAAAGACTATTTTAGTTTTTATATGCATTTCATACTTTATAATGCAGATAGCATTAATTTTTATATGTATTGCCAAGATAATGGTTTTCTTCCCTCAACTCACCTGCTAAATTTTATCTCATCTGGCTCCATCATAAGGAACAGAGTCAGCAATATTAGCATCTCAGTCATCTCTACTGACAGAAAGATCATTAGTTTTCTATATAGAACATGGGAATTAGCATTTTCTGTTATTAATTTAGATTTTTAGGTTAATTTAAAAATCTAAATTAATAACAGAAAATGCAAATTTTCTTTTTATTATCCCAGTGTATTAATGTATTTCTTAAAGGACTACAAGATGCATGTCACTCAACTGTATGTGTTGTAATCACTGTCCTTTAACCTTTTATCTCCATGAGACTGTTGTCTTTAAAAAACAGAAAAAAGATAAAAGGATTCAAGGGAGGGAGGGAAGGAGGGAGATAGACTGTAATCATAATATATATCCAACGTACGTGATTCTCCTCAGAAAGGCTTTTTATTTAATTCATCAAAATTTCCATTGTCTCTTTGAAAGAACTGTGAAGGATTGCAAATTCATTTAAAACTTGATTTTGGCAACTAATCTAGATTTCTTTCACTGGCCAGCTATGCAGAATTAATTCTTAAATGCTTTATATAAAAAAAAAAAGATTCCCCAAAGCCTTCCAGTTTTTTGAGGTTTACTTCTAAAAGGAGTTCATTCTGATCCCATTTAGTAAGACACCCTTGTGTATGCCAGACGGTAACAAGCATTACAGCTTCAAAATGTCATTGTGATTTTCACCTTTACAATAAAATTCCTTTAGTCTACCTTTATATAAACTATAAAATTGTGGACAAAGATATGCCAAATTAAGGTAATATTTTGCTAAATATTCCATAAATAATTTGAAAAAAATGAATGAAATTTGAGACCTCATGTCTTGGGGAAGGCATGTGTGGGTATTTAACTAGGATTCTAGACCTCATTCTCCCATTAACTAGTTAAATATGTGACCTTACACAAATCATTTCATCTTGCTGAGACTTAATGTTTCATCTGAAAAAATGAGGAAGTCAAAATTTCCCAAATGTGTCTTATACCTCTAAAATCTTCAATTCTAATATGTTTCAAGCCATTCTAACATTTGGTTTAGAAATAGGGATTATATCATCAAAGCTTATTGCATGCCCCTGTGACATTCCTTTCAATTCTTTTCCTTTTTGTAGTAAATGTAATTTTTGGATTTTTTAAAAACATTGAAGTATATGTTTCTTACAGTTGAATTATGCTTCTCTACAAATATATGTTGAAGTCACATATTCTCCCAAAGTTTGCTTCAAAATGCAACCTTATGGAAATAGAATCTTTACAGAGGTAATCAAGTTAAAATGAGGTCATTAGGGTCATTACCTTAATCCAATATGACTAGTGCCCTTCAAAAAAAGGAAATTTGAACACAGGGAGATGTGCACATGCACAGAGAGAAGACTTCATGAAGAGAAACAGAGAGAACGCCAGGTAAAGACAGAGATAGGACTGATGCATCTAGAAACCAAGGAGTAGCAGGGATTGCCAGTAAATCCCCAGAGCCAGGAGAGAGGCCTGGAACAGAGGCTCCTTCACAGTTCTCTGAATGAACCAACCTTTCCTGCACCTTGATTTCCGACTTCTAGCCTCCGGAACTGTGACACAATACATTTTTGTTGTTTTAAGCTACCCAGTTTGTGGTACCTTGTTAGAGTAGCCCTTAACAAACTAATACAATGTTATGTACTAAAAAGTGCATAAATCTTAAGTGTACAATTTCAAGAATTTTTCAAGATGGACTCAGTCATGTGACCACCATAATCAAGATGCCAACACTTCAAAAGCCTCTTTTATGCCTCAATCATTTTGTTCTCCCAAATATAACACTATTCTGACTTTCTCCACAATAGATTCATTTTTCCTGAGGAACTTCACATTAGTGCAAGCAGATCTGTGATACCATAGATGTAGTAGCAGTTCTTTTTTGTAATTGCTATATTTTATTCCACTGTATCAATGAACCACAAATTATTTTTCCATTGTACTGCTGGTGGTCAATCACACTGTTTTGAGGGTCTGGGTATAAAAATAATGTTGCTCTGAAAATCTCATAAATGCCTGTCAGTGTTTTAAAAAACCCAGTCATATCCATTAGGTATTCACCTAAATGTGGAATGGTTAGGCAGGTATATGTAAAGCCTAACTAGCTTTATTAATTTACTTATTTATTTTTCTTATTTTAAATATTAATGTATAATTTACATGCAATAGAATGTACAGATCTTAAGTATAGAGTTCAATGAATTTTCACATAGGTACATACCCATAAAAAAAAAACTCAGATTAAAAATATATTGCATTACAAGCACCCCAGAAATCTCATTGTGCCATTTTAGTTAATAACCACAATCAAAAGCTAACTCATATTCTGACCTCTATTTGCATAGACTCATTTTTGACTGTTAATGATTTTCAGAAAAATAGTATCATGCAGTATATGTCCTCTTGCATATGACTGCCTTTACTCAACATTATGTTTTAAATATTTATGATATTTTTGCATGTACATATTATACTTTACAATTTCAATATAGGTATTCCATTTACTGGACAATTCATTTGTTTCCAATTGGGGGCTATTATAAATAATGCTGATGGCATATTCTTGTACATGTCTCTTGATGGACTGAAGTAGTCACTGGTCTTGAGTATATACCCAGCAGTCGAGTTGCTGGGTCATAGGATCCACAA
This sequence comes from Cynocephalus volans, assembly GCF_027409185.1. Lineage (NCBI taxonomy): Eukaryota > Metazoa > Chordata > Mammalia > Dermoptera > Cynocephalidae > Cynocephalus > Cynocephalus volans. The sequence goes on from NC_084466.1 coordinate 20,346,926, forward strand.
ATCTTTACCTGTAGTACATATCACCAAACAGATTATCAGTATTGTTGTTTGGATTTCCATTCACATCAGCAATCCATGAGAGTTGCACGTATTCAACATCTTCTAAAAAACTTGGTATTACTGGTCATTTTATCTTTAGGCATTTGGGGGGAGTGTAGTGGTGTTTTAGTGTGATTTTAATTTGCATTTTACCAATGATTAATAATTTTCATATGCTTTTTGGTTTTTTGGTATCTTCTAAAGTAAAATGCCTTTTCAAGACATTTGCTTGTTAAAAAATAGATTTTCTGCATTTTTCTAATTAATTTATGAGTTCTTTATGAATTCTGATTTTATAGTTGTATTATATTTTGATCATTATTTGTATTTCTCTTTTTTTGCCATTTTTATATCAACTATTATTTTTTTTTTACTTGGTTAGAATACTTGTAATACCTTTTTTATGTTAAATAGTTATATTTATTCTGGACTTATTACAGCCTACTTTAAGGCGTACTTTTGCCACTTCTCCAACAATTAACCTTAGAACATTTGAACATCATTTAGCCATTCCCACTCTTTCTTTTTGTACATTTTATCTCAACATATAAGTTCTAAAAGACAAAATTATTATATTTATCCTCACTTCTCACATCTATGTTCATGGTGAATACTCCCGATAAATTACTTTTTTGTAATACCTGTCAGATTTTGGTGTCAATGTTAGCTGGCTTCCCATAACAAATTGAAAAGTGTTCTTTCTTTTGTATCTATTTCCTGAAAGTGCTTGTGTAAGATTAGTCTTATTTCTTTCTTACATTTTTGGAAGAATTCACCAGACGATCCCCCTGTGCTTGAAATTTTTTGATAGGAAATGTGTTAATTTATAGATACGGTTTCTATAAGAGGTACACAGCTCATTCAGATTTTTAAAACTTCTTCCTGCGCCAGTATTGTAAGGCTGCTTTTCCTGCGAACTTCGTTGCTTCTATAGTTTTACACGCTTCTGTGAAACTCTATGAAATGATTTTTCCTTAGCCTGGTGAACTTTCTTCAGTACTTCCTGTAGTTCAGGTCTCCTAGTCAAACCTTCATTCAATAACTAGATGTCTGGTTATGCGTGCATATTTTACAATGTTTCATTTTTACATATATTTTTATTGGCTACAGAAATTTTCAATTGGCCTAATTTTCCCCTGAGCATATGAAAAATGTCATCTCATCTTCTAGTTTCTAGAGGTACTGTTGAAATCCTTATTTTAGCTCTTTTGCTTGCTTTTAAGACTTTAATTTTGTTTTAGTTCACTGGCTTATGATTCGCATAGGTACAGATTTATTTGTATTATGTCCCATAGGTTCTTTTTGGTTTTTGCTTTGTTTTGTTTTGAAGCAGATAGATATCCTTTATCAGTTTTACAAAATTCTTGACCATTTGCTCTTCAAATATTTCTTCCTTTCCATTATATCTCAACTGTCTTTCTTAGTCACTAAATACAAGTATGTTTGGTGTCTTGACTGGGACCCACGTCTTTTGTGCTTTGTTCTGCTTTAGCCAATTTCATCAGTTCAGATTATTTCTAAAGATTAGCTTGGAACATTTCTATGGATCTTCAGATTCACTTGTGTTCTACTGTGAACCCTAAGGCAACCCTATTCAGTGATTTAAGTTCTATTATTGTGCATCTCAGTTTTAGAATGTCTGTATAATTTTTATAGATATTCAAATTCCTTGCTTAAAATCTCTTGTTTCAATTGGTTACTTTTATTTCATTTTATTATGATATCAGCAATAGTTACTCTGAATTTTTGTATGCTAAACTCAGAACTGCACCGTCTGTGGATCTGTGCTTATTGTCTCTGTGTGTGTGAGTGTGTGTGTATGTTTTACTGATTATTAGTAACAGTTTTGCCACTTCAAATATCTAGACATTTTCTATTTCAGGTTCGACATTATATTTAAAGAATAATGAAGTATTGAGATGATGGCATGTTCAACAGAATGTATTTCAATTTTCCTCTGTTACATAAATAGGATTAGGAACAAGCTATATCAATACAAGTAGAGATTGGAACAGTCAGGATTGGGATGTAGTTTAGGAAGACTTTACCACCTTTGGTTCATCCCTGTTTCTCAAGTGTGCTCATCCTGAGATTTTGACTGAGAGATGGTTGGTCTATTTCTCTTCGGCCTTGAAATTTTGTTAGAGATTAAATTCTAATTTCAGGGGTATTGAGTTTATCCCCTTAGCATCTTACTCCATGTACTAGTTTCAAAATCTTAGAAATGTCTTGAGGGGAGGGAAGGTTGGCTGTGTTAAAGCAGGCTCCCTCTTCCTTTAAAATGATTTTATCTTTCAGCCATTGTGATTTTTTTGGAGGATTTCATTCTGCCTTTTGGAATCTCCCAGAATAGTCCCTCAGCCTTGCATATAGCACAAGAATTGGGTAAATATGCCATAGGAAAAATACTTCATGTGTGGCACGGCTTATTTTACACCAAGATAAGTCTGAGCCAGGCCCAATCCTCAGCCTCCACCTACAATCTTAAAAGATGCTCAGAGAAATAAACATTGGCAATAGTCAGCTCATACTGGAAGATTTTACAAATCTACAAATTTTAGTTCTTTTTGTTGTCTCAGCTCTCTATCTCTAAAATATATAATTTTGTAATTTTTCTGGCTTCTAGTTGTTGAAGCAATTCTGTTGGTCTACTCTGGCCTATACAACCTACTTGTCATTTATTTTTATTATGCTATTTTTAATCGTATAGTCTTCCTTTAGTGTTTCCATCTTAGTATTCATAAGATTATGTATCTTGTGCACTTTTTGAAGAACTAAGAAATACTGCAAAAATATAAATAGAATACAAAGTCATATTATCTTTCTTTGCTTGGTCATCTTGGGAAGGCATGTGCTACATAGGATTGCTTCTTAAATTAAAAGCATGCCTGGAATCGGCCATTTCAGATGGCAATTCCAGAGAGGTTGTGTTAATGATACTCTGGATTCTCTTACATAAAATAAGGAAACATAAAAATAGGAATTTCTTATTAATATAATGACCATTCTGGGATATATTATTAAGAATCTACCCATGAGATATACAGAAATGCACCCAAAACAAGGAAAAGGCAGTACATTTCAACCAACATACGCTGAGGAAGCAGCTTAGAATGTGACAAAGTGTCTTGTTCTTAGGTCGATTGACCTAAAAGAACTCAAATATGTAATATATAAACCCTTTAGAAGTTTCCTTGGAAAGAAATATGTAATGACATAGGTATCAGTGGTGAAACTGTCAGGAATGCTACTATGAAGTACTCTCTATAAGTGGTGCTGAGAGAGAAATTTACCTTGGGCTTGGGTTAAAGGAGAAATAGCCAACCAACAAAACCTGAGAACCGTATTGGAGTGAATTCCAGAGAGGTACATCAGCATCTATTATCCAAAGACCCAGAGGAAATAGGGAAGAATACGGAAGAGCTGAGTGAGTCAATATCCAGTAGGTTTCAAAAGATAAATATTGAAGGAGGGAAGATTGATCTCAGGAACATCCCCTCACCTGGAGTAGTAAAAAAGCGGTCAAATGAAGCACGAGCAAACGAAGACCTTAGCAGCTCCAGCAATCACCCTTGCTCTGCCACAGAGTGAAAATTTTGTTGGAGGTTCAGATTAACCCAATAATTTCTTGGCCTGGTGGATATTGTCAAAGATAAAGTTCTGCAGTGTTTTATGGATATATTTTTGTTTTCTCCTGTTTAAAATACAAAACTAGCTTTTGATTTTTATACAAAGAATTCATTCTCATTATAAAAATTTAAGCAATACAGAAAACCTGCAATTCAGTAAGAACTTTATACATTTTGATTTTAAACATCCATTACAGTGCTTTTATTAGTGTTTACCTATAATTTCGTCCATGTCCCTGTACCAGGCCCATGCTCTTAGAGAGATGAAACCTATTTAGATGTATCTGTTATTCCAGACCTATGTCTGGTGTTTGGATGCCTAGTTTCTGCTCTGCTGATTCAAGAATATTAATCTTTAATCTACCGAACCCTAAGCATCATTACGTATGTTTCTGGTTCTTGAACCCTATTTAGTAGAACTCTATTTAGTTCTATTAGTAAAGAATTAAAACAAGAAAAAGGTCCTAGAAATTATTTTTAAAATCATTGCTTTTTTACCCCTGTGACTTCATTCATACTGTAAAAGCTAGTATTTTAATTTTAAAAATTAGGTACCAGTATCATTTGATATAAATGCCAGAGGCAGTATGAACATTGGTGTTTATTATTGGTGCAAACTGGCTCCTTTTAATGCTGCTCTCACCTCTAGGTCTTTCCTCTCTCTTCCAAGTATTAGTGTCTAACCAATATTCAGCTATTCACTCAGACTTTCCTAGAAGTATGCAATCACCCTTTTCTTCAATTACAATTTTTTCTCAATTAACATTGTTATCCCCTCTGTGTAGTTGATCCCACCTAAGTATTAGGAGAAAAATATGACCAGATGATTAAGCCACTTAATGTCTGGGTGGAAAGACTTATCCCTCCAAAACTTCACATAAATAAAAAGGGAGAAGATTGTCAATTCACAGACATCTAGTCACCACAACTGACTCCTTTTTTATACACTGGACCCTGAATTCAAACAGCTGCCATCACGTACACACAAGCACACACACGTATGTGTGCACACATGGAACATGCACACACACACACACACACAAACATACACATAACACACAAACTTCTTTACATTTCTATTTTTAGTAACTACTGGTTTAAGGCTGTTGCATTCCTTATGTGTTTTAATGGTATTTCTCATTTCTCTCTATTCAAATCCATTTTATGATCTATACCATGGGTCCACAAAATTTTTCTGTAAACAAACAGATAGTAAATATTTTTGGCTTTTCAGGCCACACAATCATCGTAAAAGTCATAGACAGTTCACAATAAATGAGCCTGAATTATGTTGCAATAAAAATTTATTTAAATGAATAAGTTGCAGACTGGATTTGGCCCATGGTCAGTAGTTTACTGGGCCTGGATCTAGATAAATCTTCCAGATTTTCCCAAATCACTTCCGTACTTAAATTAATCATCCCACTCATTTCTTCAACAAACTTTAATAATTTGTTCTGTATGCAAGACATCAATTTAATTGTCCTATGACTTTCCCACAGAATAAGGCGCTGGTTTTAGGTTGACAATTGAGAGACATTTCCCATTAGATTTTTCATAGACTTGCAATCTCGTGTAACAAAACCCTCTACTTCTTTGTGTTTATGTCGATTAATTTTTCACTCCTTTGTCATTCTGATCTCTGAATACACACCAGCAACTTTACTATCCAAACTCTAACACACATATGCATTTCCACAACTCCTGCAGATCGGACAACTTCCTCCACTGTCAAAATTTTCATATTATTCTACTTTGTACTATACCGTTTTTGAGGGCATGACCATTTTGAGGGTTCATTTTTGACTGTCCAATATACATAACATAATATCTTACACATCACAAATGCTCAGAAAGTCATTGTTAAATTAATGCTAGAATAATACAATTCTGCTAATGGTTTTCCCACTGACTGGAACTCAAAATCTTGAAGTCATTTAATTCTTCTCTCTCCTTCTTCCTCTCTCCTTTCTCCCTCCTTTTCTCTGTATCTCCCCTCCTCCAGTATTGGTAGGTGATGTAAAGTCTTAGTTTGTGGACTCTCTCCCATGTATCTTTTGTGTTAATTCCACTGCTGCCACTCTAACTCATATCTTTCATACCTCTTTGCTGAAAATAATTTTTAAATTGTTTTCTATTATTTATTCTATCTCCACTCTGAACCATCTTTATTAGTTATCCATTTCTGCATAATATATTACAGTCAAATTTAGCATTTTGAAACCACACACATTTATCATCTCACAGCTTTTTTGGCTGGTGTTAGCTGTGTCCTCTGACCCCATCTCTAACAAGGCTGAGATCTTCTCAGGGTTCCACAGGGAAGAATTTATTTCTATGCTCACCCCCATGGTGGTTGTAAGGATTTAGTTTTTTGAAAGCTGTTCAGCTGAGGACTCCCTTGGTTCCCTGCCACATGGGTCTCTCAATAAAGCATCTCGCAACATTATCATAGCAAGCAAGTGAGAGGGCAAGAGAGAATGCCAGAGAGAGAGAGAGACAGACAGAGACAGAGACAGAGAGCGAGAGAAACAGAGGACTAGCAATTTGCAAGTCATAGTTTTTGTAACCTAATCTCAGCATTAACATCACATTACTGTCACTGAATTCTGTTCATTAGAAGCAAGGCATTAAGTCTGGCCTATACTCAAAGGGAGGGGATTACACAAGAGTGTGATAGAGTGTGATACAGAAAGGTGGGCTCAGAAGCCATGGAAGCCATGCCAGAAGCTGCCTCCACCACCATCCCAGATAATTACCACTTTCCTCTTCTGCTATTATGTTATTTTTCTTCTTAAAATATTTATATGACCTAGAGTCATGGTGTCTACAGTTTCTTATCCTGCTCTTCACCACCAGATCTCTGCTGGTAAGTGTAGAAGTTTGTCTCCCTTCCTTACCATCAAATTTGCACTATTCATGCACACAATGGAAAAGCTCTATGTGTACGCCTGAGTCAGACTGTTCAGAATTATTGACATGTGGGTAAGTATTTTTATCCACTAACCATTCAAGTTCTACTTTCCCCATTCTCAACTCTCAAGAGTATAGCTTGCTGTCTACCCTCCACTTCTCATTATCACCCGGGCTGATGTTAACAGCAATGTTCCTCACTGTACTTTCTTCTCCTTTTTGCAATGTCATTTTTTTGCATTTGTGTGTAATGTTAAGTAAAAAGGATCTTTTCTAAATAGCTTCTACCATGGAATACTCCTGAACAGTGTGACTTGACTGCTCACACCAGTTATAATATTCAGCTTTTTTCAGTTCTTTTCTTTTTTCTTTTTTTTTTTCTTAGTTGTAACTCAGAGAATAATTGTACACCAAAGAGAACTTTCTTTTCCATTTTGTCCAGAGTGACATGGGAGAGCTGATAATTTGGAAGACTATTCTAAGGATTGCTAAGATTTTACTGCATGAAAACTTCCATCGTTCTCTGAACGCTTATTTACAGTGTACCTTTGAGATTTCAATTTTATTAAATTTTATTTGTTATTTATTAAGCCACTATGTGTTAGGAATCAGAGAGACAAAGTTGAAAACAATAGAAACCTAAATCTTGAGGATATTCCAGTATCATTATTGTAACTATATGCAAACCCAATGCTATTCATCTTTAAAAAAACAATTTGAAAGTTGATCAGTAAAGAAATATGACTTCCTAAGAAAAGGTACACATAAAACAAAATTTATGTAAAATTTATTTAAAACAAAATTTAAAAAACAATATTTGAGAATTTGAGTTTTGAATTACTTCTTAGGCTACCCATTTCTTTAATATATGCTTAAAAGACAAATGTATAAATTTTAATCATTTTTTATTCATAGGAAAAGTATAGGGTTTCATAAATTTTGTCACTGAATTTTCTTGACCTTTATATATTCAGTTTTTCCCCCTTGTTTACAATCTTACTGAGCTGTAAAGGTATAACCATTAACCAATCAAAATGAACACTAAAAGGTCAGTGCATTACACATCATGGTTGTTTTTCAAAAATGTGTAAGGCATTCAAATTCTGACACATTTTCACAAGTCCAAACTCATAAAATAAATCCTTGGTGACATAAATGAGACCCCAGCTCCTGATGAAACTTGCAATAAACATGAAAAAAAGTACAACTCCCTGTCTTTTCTTTTGTATTTTCATATTTTAAAGTCAGTCTCCAAAATTCTAATAAGCTAGATATAGAAAGTGCTCCTGTTATAGATACCATGAAATATAATAATCTTGCAAATACTTTCCAGGCCAAAAATTTCAAACTAAGAACTTCCTTCATGTTTACAAATTAGCACATGCACATATTCTGGAACTATTTGTGGGTGTTAATTTTTACTGTGGCAACTACCCATTTTGTTTATCCGTTATTTTAAAATAAGCGATAATTATAATACAAAATAGGGCATTTTCACCTCATAAGTTATCTCAACGTGTGATCAAAAGAAAACCAGTATCAAAGGATAAACATTTCCTTTCTGCACGATTAACTAGATCGGAACACATATAGTTTCCATATATTTTGTATTTTTAGCGTGTAAAAGCAGAAAAAAAGAAATACTTTGTGTGTTTTAAAACATTTTTAAACACTGTTTTCTTGTTGCCGCTATGTTTTAACCATTCTGAAGACAGGGAGAAAAAAGGTTTGGCTTCTTTAAGAACAAAAGTAAGGAATAGAATGAAATTAGATGGCTTAAAATTGAAAAAAAAAATTAGACTGACCTATTGATTAAGAGAAGGCCGAGAGCAATGTCTGCCAGTGACACTAAAGATATCAAACATAACAGAAGCAACAGATGCTGTTTCTGTTCTGAATGGAAGGTAAGGTTCCAGTGAGAAAGTTACTTGCATTGCCTCATTTACAGAGAAGTTTTGAGAAGCTGGAAAAACCATGAGAAAAAGCAAATATAATGGTTTGGGAATTAAATCATACACAGGAAGTATGTTGTAAGGTGTTAGGATAAGCACCTAATTAAATGCCTGCAGGCTGAAGCAAGGGAGGCAGAATTAGAACTAAGTTTTCACACCTCTCTGCTACTAAGAAGAAGCTGAAGGCAGTGTCTCTTCAGAAGTTTCAGGAGAGGCCAAGAAGTCTGTGGCTGCTAAAAGCAAAAGGGCCAGCAGATCAAGAAACAGCACTGTTTTTAAAACCCAGAAAACCTCACTGTGAGCCTAAGATAAATTGTCACCCTAAGACAAAGGGCATCTTAAAATGCCTAAGTTTCCTATCCTCCAAATACAATTTCCTTTTGAAACTATCATGTGAGTGTAAGTGATTACTGCTTAATCTTAAACTATTTTAATAGTCCCATTTTTTCTATAGATTATGTGATATTTGGAATATTGCTGTTAAAACTAAACTAATGTCACATAGTGTCTTAGTCCGTTTTGTGTTGCTATAATAGAAATACCTGAGACTGGGTAATTTATAAAGGAAAGAGGTTTATTTGGCTTACAATTCTGGGACAGCTACATCTGGCACAGACCTCAGGCTGCTCCTACTCTTGGTGGAAAGTGGCAGGCAGCGGTGGGTACAAGCAGATCACATGGTGAGAGGAAGCAAGAGAGAGAGAGAGAGGAGGTGCCAGGGTCCTTTAAACAATCAGGTCTCGCAGGAACTAATAGAGTGAGAAATCACTCATTTATCCCCCCTCCCCCAGGGAGAGCATTAATCCATTCATGAGGGATCTGCCCCCATGACTCAATCAGTTTCCAACACTGCCACATTGGAGATCAAATTTCCACATGAGTTTTGGAGGGGATAACACGTCCAAACTCCATCATGTAGTTTCTAGGTGTATGATTTATAGGTGGAAATTCTTTCTTTTCTGGCCTTGATTTAATTATTAAACAAGATAACTGAACACAAATATTCTTATTTTTATTCCAATCCTATTTTTTTCTATATTATAACTTTATAGACAAATAGGTTTGGCACTTTCCTCACGTTTCAGCAATCCTTTCACAAAAGACCCACTTTTCATTTGACCATAATCACGTTGAAAAAGCAGCCATAAATATTTTACAACTGAGAGGAAAGGAGTTTGGGCACCAAGAAGATGTGATGACGTCCTGGAAGCCTGAGGGTGGGTAGGATCACCCTGATGGTTTAGGGGGGAGAAGGGCCCCACAGCTCCAAGCACACACAACACCAGTGTAGGGGTAGTGTTTCAACATAAAATCCCTGTGGATAATCCCTGTGCATTACTATGGAAACAGCTCTGTGAGTCAACTTTTCACAAGCTTCTCTCCATCCCTTCCCTTGGCCATGGCCTATGCACATAGAAAATAAAGCCACAGAAATATTCTGAAGAGAAGGGCATTCTTTGTCCAAAAGAAATTCGATGAAACATACCTGATCAACAGCTAGACTTGAATGATCAGCTTAGCGATCAATTTAGCAATCCCTTGTGTGACTTCTCATCAAAGATCAGATTAGAGCACCATCATAAATGACAGTGAGGACAGATGTAAATCCAAACCAGAATCCCCACACAGCCCCCCACAAACATGCTTCTCCACCATATGACTGAGCCCATTGGCTCAGAAACAACCCTGGAAAAATGAGTGAGATTGAGGTTATAATAGAAATTTATTCAATAATTTGGAAAAGAATTCTGTCTATATTTTTAAAAAGAAATCATCGTAGTTCAACATGGACTTATGCAGTTGAAAAAGAATGTTTGAGGACATCTATGTTACTCCCTGCATAACGTGGGATTAGGAAGCTCTCTCAACAGAAGAGTTAGCTGGTCTTTTTGGGAGAAGATCACTGCTGGGATTAAAAAGTTTGCTAGTGGGTAGGAAATAGTTGATTTAACCACAATAACATCTAGATAAATTGAAAAGTTAAATGTTAAAAATAGGATTTCAAATTTATTGACATACAAATTGATATTTGCATACCTGGGGTGAGGCAAAGGCACTGTTAACATGACCACCCGCCCTCCCTCCCGAGCTGGAAACCATAAGGGAAAGGTTCACAGATCAACTAGATAAAATTTTAGATCATCATTTGCCAATTAAAATATTTTCAAGTTCAGTAAAATTACTTAAAATACAATTTAACAATATTATAAATATATCCATATGCATGTAAACATGTATTATTTACTTATGTGGAAAGAAAATGATATAGTATTTACAACAGAATTAGATCAACATTAAAACATCTATCTTTGTACATAAAAGTCATTAACAAGGCAGGGTAACGTGGCCCTTGTTTCAAAAAGATTCATTAAAAAGAAAGGTACTGCAGCAAAAGAAGAGAGGCAGTGCATCTGTCATGGAGCGTAACTTCTATGAAAACTTTATGGCTTGCTGCTTTTAAAGGAGGTATAGCCTATAAACTAGTGATGGAATAATACATTGCTGCAACTTCCTTTTAGGAGAAACTAAAGTAGCTTATTTTTGTTTAGTGCTTCAACAAGTGCTTTTATTGTCTGTTTGGCCAACTTCCCTGGAATCTGTGTTACTGGCAAACCCTCTTCTGATATGCAGATCTACAAATTGTGTATATAACACTCCTGGTTATCTCACGACCACTCCCAAAGCATCTGTTGGTAACCTGTTCTGTACAAATATAGATCCAGTGTTCCTCTCTCTTCACTCTTTCTACTGAGAGTTTTTATGCTTAGATGGATGTGCAGAGATAAATCATTGTCAATATAATGACTTTCAGAATTCATTTATTGAACAAAGTGGAAAGAGACTACAAATACAATTATCTGAAATTAAAATTTAAAGAAGGCTTTCCTTTTTCCTTATAGTTGTGGAAGAATTAATTCAGATAGTGACATAGGATTGGTTCTGCAACTAAAATGCTAATGTAGATCTCTGCAAAATTAAGGACTTTATTTTCAACTTTTAAACTCTACGTTGCTTAAAGTGTTTAAAACCTTTTCTTCTATCTTAGGAAAACAGAATGAGAAAGATGAGTAAGAATTCAATTTCTTATTCAACTGCAAATCCTTTAAAAATATTTAAGTATGGACTTCTGGTACCAGTCAAGATGAAGCATGCTAACCACAGCCTGTGTTCCCTACTGATTGAAATTAAAACTATGGCTTAAAAGGCAGATGCTGAGGACTCTGAAAACTGAACAATAGCCGATGGGTGGGAAGTAAGATCAAAATGTCAATAATAACCTATAGTGGAGTTGGGCTTAATGGTTTTCCTTTTCTTCTTTCTGCCAGATTTGAACCCATGGTGAGCAAAATTTCTGAGAGAAACTCTTACTAGCTAGAGAATCAGGAAATGTGGCCTCTGGGAGATGGAGCATAAGAGACGTTTTTCTTTTATTTTCTCCAGGCTTGCCTGAAGCCTACCCCTTGTTTTGAAGTTACACTACTGTAGTGACATCAGTGTGTAGTGGCAGCAATGCACAAACACCTAAACACCTAAAACCTTGAGGGAGACAAAGACATTAAAATAAAAGATAAATTCAAACCAATATCCCTCAAGAACATACATACATACATACATACACACATACATACATACATACATACATACATATATATATACACATATATATAAAACAAAACTCAAGTAAATATTAAGAAATCAAACCTAGAAATATATAAAAATGACAATATATTACAAACAAATGGATTACATTAGAAATGCAAGACTGGTTCGACATTCAAAGCTCAGTAAATGTAACCCACCACATTAACAGATTAATTGAAGAACAGACATTATGCTATCACTTCAATAGATGCATCAAAAGCTCTTGACAAAATTCAATACCCATTCTTTACAAAAATCTTAGCAAACTAGGAATAGAAGGAAACTTGATTAACCTGATAAAGAGCATCTACTAAAAAACAAAACAAAACAAAGCTACCACTAAATTACACACAATGGTGATTCTCCTTAAAACTGGAACAAGGCAAGTATACCAGTTTTTACTAATTGTTCTCAACTTCATACTGAAAGTCCTAGCCAGATGAGTAATGCGGGAAAAAGAAATAAGCGGCGCCCATATTTAAAAGGAAGAAATAAAACTGTTTCTGTTTTGCAGACAACATAATAGTCTATGTAAAAATATCTTAACCAATCTATTAAAAAGTTCCTCAATCTAATATGCAAGTTTAGCAAGTTTGAAGTACACAAGTCAATATACAAAATTAATCACATTTCTATATACTAACAGTGAACATTTGGAAATAGAAATGAAAAAAGTACCATTTACAATGACATCAAAAATGAAGTGATTCTGTATTTAACAAAACATTTGCAATGATGATGTGAAGTAAGGTTCTGCATGTGAGTGTACATGTGTGCATGTGTGTGTGCAAACACATGCATACTCATGCAAGTGCTGGTTCACTGGGCCAGGAGAACGTAATGTTGGGGCGGGAAATGTGGCCCCACCATGGCTGTGTATATGTCAATGCAGGAAAAGGAGCAGGAGGTGAGAATGCTTCATTTCTACATGCATTCATTTTTTAAGTAGGGAAGAACTACTAAATATTACTATTACTTGTAACCACTTGTTTTCCAGGGAAATAGCTACTTAAGGAAAAGATGGAGACCAGTGATCTATGTTGGAAACAAAACAAAATAAAACAAGAAAAACCTAGGTTCATGCTTTTTCCTTGTGATCCAATGTAATCATGAACAATCATCCCAGAGCCAAATACTAAACATTTTAAAGAAAGCAGTTTTTCACATTACCTTTACTTTTTATTCATCTATTAGAAAGAACAGGGAAACAATTATACCAAATATTCTCTCAACAATAACCTCTATCTTGCTTGCTTGGTCGTTCTACACTTGTCTGGGCAAGCATTTTTTCTTAATACTTCCTTACAATGATCATTTATTTAAACTATCTTACTTCATTGATCTCCTAAAGAATGGCCTTTATTTCTCTGGCCAAAAGTAGTAATGAAAATAACTACTGTTCAAGAGTTATATTTCAGAGGTGTAACATCATTGCAAAGATTTCATATATGATTACTTGCATATGCTATTTCTGGACGTCTATTTCCCTAACATTTCACGCTGAGATAATTGGTTTCAAAAGTTTGCCCAGGTCACAAGACAAAAGTAAGTCTTTTATTTGTAACTCTGTTGCTCTGTAATAAATTGTATGAGAATATGTTGCATGAAGACAAATGTCTAGGTTTAATATATGGAAGATAATTTATTCTAATTGATTGATAAAGGAAGGTTATGTCTGAAACAACCTTAGTTAAAAAAGACATTAACTTTAGTGTTATTTATAAAAAATATTTAATAATGAATAGATTTTATTCTTTAGATAATACCATTGTCATTGTTATACAGAGAGACTTATTTTCCCTTTTAATACAAATTCAAAACAGAAATGCAAGTTAAAGTTTGAGCAATATAGATGATGGAAATAAATAAAAAAAGAAAATCTCTGTGACTATAAGATTGTCACTATAAGATTTTGTGTCTCAGTTTTAACAAATAATATTAAATAAATATCATTAAATAATACACTTAAATAAATATCATTTGTTAAAACTGAGACACAAAATTTTCTTATGTTTCATGTTATCCATCACTACTTCCCGGAAAGAGTGAGAATATTCATGAAGAAAATAAAATATAAAAAAATTATTTAAAGTGGAAATTTAAAGTCTGCCATGTTGTGATTTCACAATAATAAAATGTTGCTCATTCTGCACTTATTAATATGTGTTTTATCCATTTAGTTTTAGATCCATGAAATGATGGCTATGAACCCAATATTTTGGTTGTGATAGGCAGTTGAGGCAGTTGATTTGAGCACATTCATAATCAGTGCAAAAATCAGTTTTGAAACACCTTTCATGTAAATGGACAGAAATGCTTTTATGCAAAAATCCCCCCCCCCCCAATCAGGGATAGCCTTCTGTTAATTACACCTGCCCCACCTGAATAAATAACATTTTCTCTAGTGGCTTTCTCCTTAACATATAATATGTTCAGATATTTCACAATACATTTATACAAGTACATATATACATAAATATATACACACATGTACGCAAATGACCCAAGTTAGCTATGAACAACTTTTATCTATCAACTGTTCTCTTTCTTCCTAATTTCTCATTCCAGGTTTCCATAATACTAACTATCTACTTCCTCGTCTGCCCCTTTTTTCATAGTCCACTTTTTCTTCCCTTTTAGCTTTACAAAACCTGTGCCCCTAAGCTCACTAATGATTATGCAGTATTCAGATTTAATGAACAATTTCTACCCAGGTCTTATTAAACGTAGCATTTGACATTCTTGAATCCTCCCTTCTTCTCCAAGAATGATCTTTTCCATTGATATTCAGGACACCACTTTACTTAGATTTTCCTCTGTTTATTTGGCCACCACTTAGTCTACTTCCTATACTATTTTATTCCCCACCCATCTCTTTAATATTATCTTCAATTTTTTGTCTTTTACTGTGGATGTCTTCAAAGTCAATATTTCCAACTCAAATTACTCTTCTCACTTCTAAATCTTCCAACCTACTGAAAACATACCCCTGGATGCTCTTCAGAAAGCACAAATTCTGTTTCTTTAAACAAAGTAGTCATTTTCTACTCAAACTCTGTTCATGTACCACCTGCCTGTTTTTCTTTCTTACAAAAGTCTTCTTCAAACCTATTGCTCTGGCCCTCATGATTTCCCTTCTAAATTAATGCTACAGCTTTGAGTCTCCTCTCCAATCCATCTGATCATAAAATTCTTTGGAAGGAAACCCTTAAATATCTACTACTGTCTTTAAAATAGATTTGGAAGTACTTAAAATTGTATACATAGAAACGTATCTCCTATCAACATCCCCTCAATTTAACCACAGCAGTATTCTTGGGTTTTGTTGATTGGACAGGTTCATTTTTTTACCTCGATGCATTTCTTCATATTGATTCTTTTCCATAGATTAGTATTTTCCACTGTTGCCTACCCCCATATTGCTAACTGTTATAACTCGTCACAAATATCACCTCTTTTTGGAAGAATTAATAGTGGGAGAATTAATATTTGGTAGAAATATTAATGCTTTCCATTTGTGTTTCTCTTTGTATTTCCTAAATTTGTGTAGCACCATTCTAAAGGACTTATTTTATATCACCATTGTTTTTTCTGTTTTTTTTTAAAGAGAGCTAAATACTAAGTCTTTCATTATAGAAACACCTATTTTCCAACTGATGTTCATTTTCTTCATACTTTCTAATGTACAGATTCTTGTTTTACTTATGACATCAATATGCCTAACTAAAATCTTGATTTCCTTATCTTTCTGGAACTTACAGAGGGTGATATGACCTTATAGACTTATTCCAATGAGCTGTGACCAGAAGTCACTTGACATGGTTATGGGGAAAGAAAAATCTTAGCTGTCATATAATATTTGCTCCTTGAGTTTTTACTCCTCTTCTCTGGAGCACAGAAACAATGTAGGTAGATGATGCTGCCATCTTGTGACTATCAGAAAGACAGAAACATGTGAAGGATGGCAGAGGGGAAAGGATGGAAGTGCTGGTTCTATGAGATGACATCATGAAGTCACTATACTACGCCTGGATTGCCAACTCTGACCTTACTCATTAAATCCACCATAACTGGGTTTCTGTTACAGGCTGCAGCTAAATGTAATTCGAAGTGAAACATTTTACCAGTTGGAAAGGAGAACTTTGAAAACAGGAACTATACTCTATTCAGGTCTATATCCCAATGATTAGATCAGTATCTGAAACACAATTGATGATACATGTGAGTTTTTGATTGAATAAATGAATAAACATCAGCAAGACAATTCTACAGGAAAGGTCTCTTCTCCTAAAATCTGGGCATTGAAGGAAAATATTTAAATCTGAATGTGAATAGGCACATGACAGCAAAAAGTTATTTATAGTCTCAGAAACTTCTATCTCCTTATTTGGGTAAAATACAAGTATGAGGAAAAATGATAAATTACTAGTTAGATTATTGAGGTCAAGCCTACAATTTTCTTATCCTGCAATTATCCATCCTTTATACAGAGAAAACTATTGCTGAAACTACTATTGCTCAATTTCAATTAACGCAGCTAAAGTTGTTGACTCTTGTCATTTAAATTACAAATCTATTAAATGGCAAGCACCGATTTTCCTCTTTAAATTCTGACTGTTTGAAAGATGTCTGCAGGCCTCCTTTTTTTTTTTTTTTCCTTCAGAGCAAGTTTCACTTATCTATTTCTAGTAGAAAGGAAATAACTGCCCATCTGTCAATGACTGAATAGCCTTAGATACACCATGATAGACAGAATAATTCATGGAAGCTGCAGAAGGGCCACGTCAGATTTTTAGCAAAACATGATCAGTCTGCTTTTTGAGCAGACCTCTCTGACTGGCAGTTAATAAGGTCTTGCATTCAAATTCAGGAAGTCTCAGGATAGCTAAGCAGAATGGCTTAAGATTAAAACGAATAAAAATTATCATTTTTTATTCGGTGTTGTTTCATCTGTGTCTCTATTTGCATGTGTTTGGGGACACTGATAGCTTATGTGCTTACTATGTAAGATAGAAACAATCCTGTGTTTTTTCTCTTTTCTTAAAATCTCATATCTGAAACTATCAAAAGCTGTGAGTCTATGGCTTAGCCAATCCATATAATTGGAGTAGTCTCTTTTTGCTGATCACCTTGTTATATGGATTTTACCTCCAAAATAAATCTTTTAGACATCTATATATCTTTTCATTTTTCCAATGCATATGCTATATTATACTTACTGTTTGTGTGCTTTGTTATTCTGCATTTGCTGAATATAAGAAACTATTTCATAAGTTTCTTAACTATAGGGACCAGGTCTAACTAATTTAATGTGTATTCATGATATAAGACATAGCATAAGACACACACACTATTTTATAAATTTTTAAGCATTTTATTTATTTATTTTTATTGAAACATAAGTGATTGGACACATCTGTAGGGCACATCAGTGAATATCAATATCTGGCACACTATTGTATAAATATTCATTGATCAGATAAATTAAATGAAAGAATTAAAGAGAACCACAGAAGTCATCTAGTTTAAATGTTATTGTTTTTTATTATTAATCAGAAAGGTAATGAGCATTAAATAGATTTAATAAATGATCATTTTCAGATTGTAAGTTTAAGAATCCTGAAGCACTACAGTAATGGGAAAAACATGCACAAAATCTGAAATGATCAAAAGGCAGATGACAAATTCAGATGAAACTGTCACTGTCCCACCATTCTATAACCTTGGCTTCTATTAATCTGGTATTTTGTTGAATCTAAATTAAAGAGAATTTGCTTCACCCCTTAAAAAAAAATTAGAGTCAATAAAAGCCTAAAGGAAAGTATCATTAATGAAAGGATTTTAAATAGAGGGGCAATGGAAAGAAATAATTTGGATAGAGTAAAACCAAGCAAGAGGTGCTCACAACAGTTTCAGTGAGAGATTATAAATACCTGATGATAGAAGTGATGATGGGGATATAGAAAGCCTTAGAGATAAAATAGCAAGGAGGCAAGATCAAGAGGATTTGATGACCATGATTATGAGGGTCTGTTAGGGAAACCTTATGGAAATGATGTACTAAGGAGGTGTGTGTGTGTGTGTGTGTGTGTGTGTGTGTGTGTGAATATATTTCATAGTAACGATGCACTTTAGGAATAGTTTGCATAGATATGGTTATCGAATTTTTGAAAATTTCAATTGATCAGGTAACCTTTGCCAGTCTAGAAAACATGTGTCCTGGGGATAGAGACTTAGGTACAATGATAGTAAAGACAATAGAAACAGGTGATAGCAGTAGAATGAGAGAAGAAAGTTCAAGTAGCAAAGAAGCAAGAGGAGATACAGAAGTGTGGACAGAAGATGCAAAGGAGAAGGATGTTTCTGACTTGGTTAAGAATGAAATACCACAGAAAATTTGCCTAAAATAGGACTGAGAAGAACCACCATAAGGGTCAGTGACCACATGTAAGGAATCATATTTCAGTAGAAAGCTGGAAATTAAGATGATATTCTGGTGATATGATAGGAAGGTTTATGAAATGACTGTGCAAAGACAGTGAATATAGAATATTATAAGTTTTTCATTGTATGGAAGGGCAGATAAGAGCAGAAAAGTTCATGATTAAGGTAAAAGACTTTATAGCCCAAAGGCCTGGGGTAAAATCCCAGCACTGCAATCTCCTTTGTGTATGGTATTGAGCTTGTTGAATTTGCTGAGCATTAATTTTCACAATGCCCAATGTAGATTATAATAACGCTTTCCTTGAAGTGTGATTTTCAGGATTAAATTTTGTCGATATATGTAAAAACACAGAGAAATATATGGAAAATCATAAGTACTCAATAAGAAATTTTTATTATAATTACTGTTTTATTATTGCCAATATCATCCAGCACATGGTAAATGTAATAAATTGTATTATTCTTTACTACTACTTATAATTATCTTTTATGTTGATGGAGAGTTTTAGAATGGAGAAATGTTAAGAAAATATGTAAAGGATGAGCCAACAGAGCATAAGAGTTTCCGCTGCTTATAACAAAATATACAGAACTGGGTGATTTATAAAGACAACAAAATGTATTGCTTATAGTTTCTGGGGCTGGGAAGTCCAAAGTCCAGGGAACACATTTGGTGACAGCCTTTGTGGTTGCAACCATGATGGCAGGGTATCACATTGCAAAATGGCAGAGCAGAGAGAGACTAACTTCTCATGTGCTCTTCTTTTAAAGCCCTCAGAACCATGCCCATGATCACCATTATTAATCCATTCACTAGGCATGGTACTGCAATCTAATCACCTCTTCAAGGCCCCACCTTCCCATTACCATAATAGAATTTCCCTCCCTCAACTGTTACTACAGGGATTTAAATTTCAGTGAGGTTGCGGGAGGGGGGCATTCAGTTTACAGCAAGCTGTAACAAAGAAAAGGATAACTAATGGAGCAAAGTGCTGTGTTGAGGTAAACAGGATAGATGCAGAAATTAGCCTTGGAAAGAGAAAAGCGCTATCTTACTCTAAAATTGGAGAAAAGAGTATAGAATAGGTTAAGAGGCTGAAATTTTCTTATGCAAATAAAAGCAACATGGAAGAATTAGTGTTGGATGGATTTAGTCATTTCAGGGAACAAATATGCTCATGCATCATGTGGTTGGCCTCAGATGATACTGGGGTTGAGAGGACAGGAGATGGTTTAGAACAGCATGTTGAGTAATGAGATAGAGATTGAGCAATAGACGTGATTAAACTATTTGGTCAGTGTGCTACATTTTACTGTGTATATTGCCTTAATGTAAACATCTATGCTCACATCCATAGTATACTGTAGGCCCTGCAATATATTTTTGTTCTTTTTAATCTATAAGAGAATTTATAAAGACAGTAGCAGAACCATTTCAGAGAAAGCTAAAAAATAATATTTTCTAGCCTATTCTGTCCTCAATTCATGGCAATTATAACTATCAACTATGAAACTGAAGAAACTCAAGGTAGGGCGTTTTAATTTTTCAGGGTAATATAATTTTTAAAAAGTATCCTTACATTATTCTGGAAGTAAGGCTGCAGGGTTATTAAGAACTCTTTTAAGTGGCCTGATTTGGGGGAAATTTGACTCTTTTTAATATTATAAATCTAGGCATATTACAAGAAACTGTCATAAGAAAATATACATGAGCTCAGGAATAATTTGTCTCTGATATTTCCCAGGTATATTGCAATTTGAGTGAAAAAACATCTCAGCTCTCTGTTTTGATGGAAATAATACAAGAGGGAGTTATACCTTACATTTAAACATGCCTTGGAATCACCTAATGTGAAAGGGGGGAAGATCTGGGTTAAGCTTGGGAAATCAAACAAACTAAATAAGCAGAGTTGATAAGACATGGGGGCACCCTTCTGCTTAAATGTACCACTTCTTCATGTAAATTTTAATTCATTTTTGAAACTGTCAGTAAGTAAAAATGGTTAAATGAAAAAAAGGTTTTGATCATAAAAGTGGGAAAAATTGCAATATGTTCCATCCTAATCCAAGATACCCAAACCAATTTCACAGACAGAAAAACGTATCAAATGAACAATGTAAATACATTAATTTAGGTAATAACATGGAATGTAAATAAAGTTTGTATATAACTTGTAATGTAAAGGGGATTTATTGTATTCCCAAAGGAAGAAAAGAACATTTGATGGTGAGTGGTGTTAGGTAATCAAAAAAGAGTGTGAGCAAGTCATCTGTTGTAAGACGACGGGAGACTTTTATGCAGAATATTTATTTAAAATATCAGAAATAAATAATAATAAAGAAATATTTATTCAATATCAGAATCAGAAGTGTTTATGATAATTTTCTTTATCACAATACCTGGAGACTAGAAGAAGATCATAATTTTGAAAATGTTAGTATATCCACAGAAGGAGGGAAAGCTCTGGGTCAAAAATAATGTGCTGCAAGACATGAAAAATAGCACACATGCACAAGCACCTGAGCTGTTACAGAAGATGCTGCATTCTCATTCCGTTGTGCTCGAACTCTTATTCTTCTTTTTGTTTATTTATTTGTGTTTTGGATTGAAATATAATTGATTTTTCAGATTTGTGGGGTACAGAGTTGAATATCAATACCTGTGTGCACTGTGTGTGGATCAAATCCAGATAATTAGTAGATTCATCGCTACAAAATGTCATCATTTCCTTGTGTTGAGAACACTTGATCTCCTCTCCTCCAGCCATTTGATAACATGCAGTAACTTAATGTCAATTATAGATGCCTCGCTTGACTGTATGTCCTTGGAACTTATTTTTCCTAACTGGCTATTTTGTCTTCATTATCTCTTATGCTTTGTATTCTTGTTCACTTTTCATTTTTTCCTTGACCTATAAGGTACTTTACACATTTTATTCCATAACTCCAGGGCAGTGTTTAGAATTCTATCCACAAATAAAATTGTCTTAAGAATCTATTGTGAGTGAAAAATTTGAACTTGTAAAGTGTGTCAAGTGAAAAGCTTCAGTGAAGCACTCATCATACTCAAAATCTATTTGTTATCTAATAATATGAAAGAAATATTTATTTTCACACATATAGCTCCAATAAAATTCTTACTTCTCTCAAAAACTTGTGTATACCGTGAACACCTGTTCTAGTATTTTGCCTTTCTGTTTGTTTTCCAATTGAGTGTCCATCTTTCTTAACTGATTGTTAGGAGGTCTTCAAATATTTGGATTCGAGTCCTTAAACTGGTACAACCATTTTGAAAAAATAATTAACACTATCTCCTAAGGTTAAACACACAGATGACTTATGACCAGTAATTTCAACAGAAACACCTGAATGTCCATCAGCGATAGAATGGATTACAATAAAAAGCTCCATATTCATTCAATAGAATGCTACACAGCATGAAAAAGAATGAATCACTGGTACATAAAATAACATAGACGGAGTCACAGATATAATTTTGAGTGAAATAATCCAGAAATAGAAAAGTAAACTCTGTATGCTTCTATTTATGTAAAGGCCTAGATAGGTGATATAAATCTATGGTAATAGAGGTGTGAACAGTGGCATTTTATGCTCAGCATCCATTGAGAGGAGGAAGAAGAGATTTTTCAGAGGTGCTAAAAATGTTCCAGATACTAAAATTTATATTTGTGAATATATGATGGTAAACACTTAAGAATACTATATGTAAGTTATACATACACATATATATACACACATATATATACTTATATATATGTATATATACTATATACATATACTTTTGTTGGTATCAATAAACCATCATACTTAATACACAGCCATTTAGAATGGTTCCTGATTTAGGCATTTCCTTGATTAAATGCTAAGTAGGAACATAGATTGATTCTAAGATATAAAGAATATTATTTCATGACAGTTGAAAAATGTCTGGCACAACAAAACATTTAAAAGATGAGAGTGCTTGCTATCAAAGTTCACTTTCACATTTTAACAATAGTTGAACTAAATTACATATAAACTGTTTTTTAAAATACTCGGTAAACAATAAATGAAAGTGTTAAAGTTAAATAAACCCATTTCACTTCTGTCTGACAGTTAATAGGCAATGCTCTATTATTTTACTTAATAAACAATTTTACAGTAGAAATAAGCAGGTTTCTCTATTCAAATTTTCTTTAACCACGAGTATTTAAATAAATATCATTGATTACTTGCAAATTACAAATTGTGGATTCAGAGCTCAAAACTAAAGCTCTGAGGATATACTTTAATTAGAATGATCCATAATTGTGAATTCCCCTCACCAGCGCCCCTAAGACAAGAAGCTCTTTCTCACATCAAACTGGCTTGCACAGGAAAAATCTATTGAAAAGTTAGGAATATCTTACTCCCTTTGCAATTAAAAAGAAAAACAAAAACAAAACTTCTTCTTGATATTTCTTTATTCCTTAGCCCTCACAAGTTCCATAAAAATATGAACACTAAAGCTTGGGTCAAATCAATGACTGAGCTAATTTAATATTGTCCAACAGCACCATGTTCTACAATGGGATTGTCATCTACAATGTCACTGCAAAGGACTTGATAGGGACCAAAATACTCTAAGCTTCACATAATCCATTTTATATCTCTATCACCCCAAATTTGTCACACCATTTGTATTAAAACTCACAGCAGGGACATCCCTGAGGCACAGAGATCTATTGACAAGGATGTAAGTCATCAGCCCCTTTTCCGTTATTCTTCAGATAGAATTTGAAAGGTTCACCTTTGTCTTCCAGCACTCTCCCAATCACGCTACAGAAGGAAGGTTGGAACTAAGACTGTGATTTTCAGCTGATGTCTACCATAAAATAACTTATAGTTATTTCATTCATTATCTCTCAGGATTCTTCTCTAATGCATGGGGAATATAAGTGACCTACTTCCATAGAGTACCTGTGAGAATAAAAGTTTAAAACATACGAAGGTATTCTGACTTCCAGAATGGTAAAGACCTATCAAAATCTACTTCTCTACGAAAGCAGTGAGGACAGTAAGAACAATTGTCAAAATCAACTTTATCAGAACTCTGGACATTAATCAAAGTGCTATAACAATTCACAGAGCGTTTCTTCAAGAAAAATGCTGAATCTCAGCAAGCTTTCTGGCATTTTAGCTTGCTCTGCTTCCAACCCCCTCTCCCCTGTGCTGTAGTAGCATTAAAAATGAACAGCCCAAAAATCACAGAGAAAAATCAACAGCGTAGCAGCCACTGATGGGGTAAGTGGAAGGAGAAAAATGGGTTTGGAGCTCACCAGAAGCTCCATCCTCAGAGTATCATTGTTATTCAATCTGACAGTATTATCATTATCGGTCTTACCATTATTAGACTTCAAAGACCTCAAACCTCTACTCATAGGCTGTGTTTTTATTTTACCTGATTCATACATTCCTCAGGGCAAATTAACCTTTGTGCCCAGGGTATTTGCTAAAAACAATCAGTGACAACAGTTGAACATTTCAGCTCTCTAAAGTGTTGATAATGTTTGGGGAAAACAAGAAGTTGACCAAAAATCTTAAAAGGAATACCAGGCAATGAGGAATGAGGTGTCCATCTGTTTTGGAACGGACTTTGACAGAGAAATAGTCCGCACTCAGCGGGTTGCAGAGTCAGGTATTTTATTACACAGGCAGGTCCAGATGAGCTATTACTTCCAAATCTGAGCCTTGAGTTTAGGTCTTGCGGGGTTTATATAGGCAGACTTTTTTTGCTTTCTCAGCATTCATGTAGCTATTGTGATAAGCAAGCATAGTCTATAGAAGTGGGAGTAAAGAGCAGTTGATTATCAGTAAAGCTGATACAATAAACAGGTTCTGTTCTAAAGGCAAAACAAGCTACTAAAAGAATTAATTTTCTATTTTTCCAGCACATCTGGGCATATTCCTGTGAATCCAGAAACACCTGTGCATGTGCAGTGCTCTGTGCATTGCCAGAAAAACCTGAGAGGCCCTAATAGCTCAGTGCTGGCTGACCTAAGAGCTCCCCAAAAGCAGAAAGAAAAGGCAAGGGCGGGGTTACTGATGCTGAAGGAGAAGAAGTCTGGGAAGGCTGGGTAGTTGGCCTTAACCCACCCCATCCTTTTACCGAGCACTTGACTCTCCCACAGGAAAGAACTCAAGAGCAGAATCATAGTAGAAGGTGAGAACCGTTTAATGTAATAAATAAGAGAGATAGACTTCACAGAGAGTGTGGCCTAGCTCCAGAGACCCAACAGGGCCCACACCAGGTCCAACACAAAAGTAAGAAATACCCCCTTAAAGTCCAGTACAGAATGCAGGCTGGCTGAAGAGAGTGAGCAGCCACTGGCTGAAAATAAGTTTGATATAAAGAAAACACACACACATCAGCCAGTAAAGTGTGGGTTGGCCCAGGAAAAGTGAGCAACGGCTCCGCCTTCTGCTAGGATTCGACTTTTATAGTCTCGCTATCTAATACCTATTTATGCTATCTAAAAAATATAAATTCCACTTTACTGAGCATGCTTGGCCATTAGGGTTATATAACCCATTTCTGCTGAGCATGCCTAGCTACTGGATTTGCATAAGTCAGTCCCCTGAGGTCTCAGGTCTCAGGTTGGTCCCAAAATAGGTTCAACTTGCAACAGTAACTCTACTCTAGGGGAAGGTCTAGAGGAGGGTCTTGAGACCTTGGGGGAATGGCTTGAAACCCAGAGATGTGTCCTGTAACTTTATCCCAGGGAAACTGAGCACCTCCTATCTCAGTACAGTGCCTTAGGGATATTGAAAGTGCGTGCCACAAACACACTAAGATGCTTGGCAAATGCTGGGAGAGTTACTGGTGCAAGCATTTAAGGAAACCTTGTATGTATACACACAAACACACACACATTTTTGGATAAAGAAATTCACAATAATTTTGGACATTTTTCTGGTTTACTAGGGGTAATATCCTGGTCTTTGGGTTCTGCAAAACAGCTCCTCTACCAGCAATGCAAAAAACTGAAAGAAAAAAAATCATAAAATTTTTAATGGCATATTGTTGCCGTAGGAAGGGTAGTATTTTTGAAATAAGCCGCAATTTAAGTATTTTTTGTTTGTTTTTAAAAAAATTAAGATAAATATTTAGAATGCCATGTATATATATGCTTGTCTGGGATTGCATAAGAAAAGAAAAACAATTTGAAAAATCAACAGTTTGTGTTCAATAAACTGAATCATAAATATGCTAAAAATAATAATTTTGTTGTTCTAAATGGTTTCCTACCTTAGATCGGTTCTGAGAAATCTCCAGCAGTCAGGCTCATGTAATTTCTCATTTTCCTCCCTCAAGTTTACCATCAAAAAAACGTCATACCTCAATCCATGCAGATGAATTGGCTTTATCTTCTGCAGAGAAGAAATAATCAGGTACATACCATCTAAATTTTCAGACCCAACCACTACACTGATGCCTGCATACATCAGTTTTTCTTTCCTTACAGATTCTTTTAGAGGAAAGTGTGTTCTTTCTACTATCCTAAATGAATCCTTCTCACTGTGCTATGAAAGCCTATCCTTACCACTCTGCTTAGGACCTTTGAGCCATCAGTCAAAACTTCTCTCCTGTATTTTCAACCTCTCCTTCTCCAGTGTTACATCCTCTCATCTTACGGACAGGCTCAGCCTGCTCATAGCATAGGGAAAACTTTTTTTTTTTTTTTAATTGTGAGTCATACTCTAAATATGCCCTCTTCTACGTTCCCAGGCGAGATCTTGAAAAGAAAGATACATTGTTATTTACTTTCCCTCTTCAATTTTCTTCTTGGTCCTCTGATATCTGAACCAAGTGTGGCCACCCCTCTAAGTGCTCTAAGAAAGTTAACAGAGACCTGTTAATCATCTTGTGTCACAGGTACCTTCCAGGACTTATTTTCCAACACTATAGTGTTTGCTATGGTTCCTTGGGCTCCCTTACAACTCTGTATCTTTGTTTTTCTGATAATATTTCCTCTTGGTTTTCCTTCTTTTTTTCTCTCCCTCTTACTTCTAACATTTCTCTTTGCTTTTTCTTAAAAACTGGTATTTTTCTAAGTTTCATCTAAGTCCTTCACTTATGTTGTTTGCTTTCTAAGCGAAAGCTCATCTATTTTTGTGATGCCATCACTGAAAATATGCTTTTGAATGCCAAATCTGTAAACCGTATTTGGACTTCTCTCCAGACCCCTTATATTCAAATTGTAAATTATACCTTCTGTATGTCCCGTAGGTACAACAAATCACTGGCTATTGGCAGTATTTGGAAAGCCCGTGCATTTCAGTTTGGTGCTGGAATATTACCTTGACTATTTTAAAGTTGTTGATTTTAGGTTTATTTTTCCCTTTAAAATCATATGCTCTTAACTTCTTCATCACATGCCAGAGACATAACTAAAGTTAGCCAGGAATTACTCTGAGGTGTGCAATGATTATTAAATCTTGAAAGGAAAACTATTAAACAACAGGTTGACTTTCCAGAATAGATCATTTTATTCCCTAGGAGCAAGGGCATAATTTGAGGCTGTAATCATTGATTTAGAATATTCCTCCTGTAAATGACTTGAGGTAGTATGCATAAATTAATTTGTTATAAACTATAAGTCATCCATGTTTAAACTCTTTTATCCTAATTGCAGAGAAATTCAAATATAAATTTATTTCCCCCAGTTTGTTTACTTCCTAATTAAATGAAAGCTGGAAGAGCTGGAAATTGTGAATATATGCATAAAAACACATTAGGGATCCTCTGTGGATGTGGCCAGTCCATAGTAAGCAACATAATCTGTGTACAGACACTTACAAACTCAACAGGGTAGATTTAAACAAGCTAGCTAATTATATCCCCAAGGAGTGGGGTTGCTAAACCCTGTATTAGTCACCTTTCATTGAAAAATAAAACAAAATATTATTTTGAAAGTGAGCAGCTTATTGTTAACTTTGTGTATTAGGCAGTAAAAATTTTAATTCCCCACAGGCTCTTCCCCCACCAAATTAAAAGCAATGTGTAAAAAACAAATAAACAAAGAAAAAGAAAAGAAAAGAAAAAGCAATGTGGTAAGATAATATTTAAATGGATTAATTTTTCAGAATTGATTGACAATTCATGTGTTTCTCATTCAATGTTTTAATAGGATGGTCAGTTTCCTTTCCCTTCACTGAGTGAGTGTGCATTGAAAACTGCATGTGCTGTAAAAGATAATATACTATTTTTATTATTTATGTCCATAGAAGTTTTAAATTGCCAGACAGCTGCAAAAAAAGTATTTTGGTTGATGCTCTAACAGATAAATAGATATCAAGAAATTGCATTATTTTACTCTATCTTATATAAACTTTATTTTGCATTTTGATAGCTAGATATGAACAATGTGACTGAGGCCAAAGGTTATTCTTTATTTATGTTTCTGAAGTTGGCCATGCCATAGTAATAAAGATTTCCTAGGGGCATGATGGATCTTGTGTATGTTTTTGTAGAATTAGCTTTAATAGTATAGTACAACCTGACTTTCAATTATATTGGTCTTGGCCTCTCTAATCCTCCCAATCAACGTTCTTCCAAAAATATGTAATGGTGGATTGCCACCATTCTTGTATTTAAAATATAAAATGCCAGATCAAATAGCAATATGTGATCCTAAACTACACATAACCTAGCACATGAAGATATAAGCAGTCAATTCACAGAATATTAAATGTAATTGGACAATAAATATATGAAAAATCCTTAAACGTGTAAATGAGTATTGTTTTTCCAATAAGTTGACATATTTTTAGGTTTGAATATTAAAAGAAGTCAATCCTGTATGTATCAAAACAGAGCTTACAAAGTTTTCTTACTTTCAGTGTAACAAAATAAAATGTAAATAAATATATGTAATATAAGTGTAAATAATGTATCGATTATAGATATAATGTCAGTCTCATTGCTCTGGTCTGAATGTTTGTGTCTCCCCAAAATTCATATGTTGAAACCTAATCACCAATGTGTTAGTGCTAGGATATTATGTCTTTCGGAGCTGATGAAGTCATTCACTAATCTCATGAATGGGACTAGTGTCCTTATAAAAGAGGCCCCAGAGAGCTGCCTTGCTTCTTGTACCCCAAGAGGACACAGCAAGAAGGTACCATCTCGATAAACCAGAAAGGGGCTATCACTAGTCCCTGAAACAACTGGCAGAGTGATCCTGAACTTCCCAACCTCCAGAATTGTGAGAAATAAATTTGTGTTGTTTATAAGGCATCAGGTTCTAAGGTATTTTGTTATAGAAGATCGTATGACTAAGGTATTCATCTTTAGGGTCTACAGTGAAACTGGAAATGACTGGGCTACCCTAGTAATAATTCTATAAGTAAAAGTTTTTTTTCTGTGGAATTACAGAACAGAAGCACCCATTGGATGAAATCTGATGTCCTGATTGCTGTTTTTGGTCTGACTAATGCATAGTTTTATACAATCAGACAAACAATACTGGATGTTACAACATCACGCATCACAGAATAATAGATTGTCATAAGAGTTTTGCAATATAGAAAATTTCCTGGTAAAATTAATAAAGGGGGCTTAGATTAGATGATTATCACTTTGGTCTGTGGTTGTCTTGCTAGCTGTTTAAAAATGCTTTATTGTGAAATTATTCTAGACTTACATAAATATCATATATACTCATATACACACACACACACACAAACATATATACATACCATGGAATTATCCAAGCAAGAAATCTAACGCTGGTATGATAATATCAACTTAACAACAGATCTTGTTAGAATTTTGCCTGCTGTCTTTGTTCAGGATCCTTCATGGCTTTTAGTTGTCAAGTTTCTGTGCTCTAATCTGAGAGATTTACCCAGTTTTTCCCTGTTTCTTTATGAACAATCTTGACCTAGATTATGAATAATCTTAACATGTTTTCCTTGTCTTTTATGAGTAATCTTGACATAGTAGCCATAATCTTGTATGTCTCTCAATTTTGTTTTTTTCTGGTATTTTCTCATGATTATATTGAGAATATGCATTTTGGGCAAGAATCCATAAAAGTGATGTTTCACTCTTCTCAGTGAACAATGTCGGGAAATATATGATACCAATAAGTCCTATTAATGGTAATGTTAACCCTGTTTACTTATTTAAGGTGTTGTCTGATTTGTTTCAAGTAATAGTAAATGTAAAATAGTAACAAATTACCACAAACTAAGAAGGTTAAAACAACACACGTTTATGATCTCACAGTTTCCGTGGGTCAGCAGTTCTGACATGAATGATCCAAGTCCACCACTCTGGCTACAATCCAGGTGTTGACTTAGCTGAATACTCACCTGGAGGTTTGACTGGGGATGAGTTCACTTCCACGCTCATTCTTATTGTTGACCAAATTTCTTTCTATGCGGCCACGTAATTGAGAGACCTGGATTTTTGCTGACTGTTGGATGGTGTCTACCCTCAGAACCCAGAGGCTGACATAAGTCCCTGCCACATGGTTCCCTCCACAGGCAGCTCATAACATGCTGTTTGCTTCTTTAAGGCCAGCGTGAGAGTCTCCCACATCAAGAAGGACCTTAGTCCTTGCTTCAAGGATTTCAACTTGATTAAGTCAGTCTGTAAGGTTAATCTCCCTTTACATTAACTCCAAATTAACTGAATTGGGATCTTAATTACACCAGCAAAACCCCTTTACCTTGGCATATTATATTAGCTAGAACTAACAGATTCTGTCCACGGGGAGCAGGGTAGTCAACTTAGGCTGAGTCTAATACAACAGCAGTTTATTTCATACTAAATAAAATAGGAGCAGTATAATTCACCTAAAATAATCAGTTATTGATCACTTACTGCACACCAGGCATTTTGACTTGTACTAACCTGTAAAATAGATAATCATAGTTTATTTCATTCAACATCCAGATAAAGATATGCTCAGGAAACCAAGAGAACACAAAGAAGGAGCACAGTTCCATCTGGCAATAAGGGACAGATTCTTGGAGAAGACTGGACGTTAGGAGTATAAAGGTGTTTCATAGGCGTAAAGAAGGAATAGGAATATTGGGGGAAAAAAGAGAGAGAGAGAAAATAGCAAGAGCAAAGAAAAACACACTAAATACTGTGGTCTGTCAAAGACACAGAGAGGAGCTCAGTATTGGGTTAGCATTAACTGCAAGGTAGTGTGATGCTGGCGTGCTTAGCAGGAGCCAGGCATGGAAAGCATCATATGAAATTTTAAAGAGCTTGAACATTATTCTCTGGAATCGTTGATAGGAAATCATTCAAAAGCATCAAAGAAGATTTTGCATGGTATGATAGATACATTTTTTAAGAATATTGAGAAACTCTAGTTAAAAATAATGAAACTTAACTAGCAATGTGGTAGTTGATGTGAAGAGAAGACATATTTTAGGAAGACTTGGGAGCTCAGTTAACAACACTCAATAATTGATTAGATGTAGAGTCTAACAGAGAGAGAGGTGAGGCAAAAATGATCTCCAGGATCTTAGGTAAGGAAATAGGTGAACAGGGATATGGTAAACAGATAAATAAAGAGGCAAGAATAAAGTATTAGTTTCCTATTATTGCCACAGTATATTACAACAAATTAAGTGGCTTAATATAAATGTTACTTTACAGTTCTGAAGGTTAGACATACAACATCTGTCTCACTGGGCTAAAATGGAACTTTAAGCAGGACTGCATTCCTTTCTGGATGCCCTGGGGAAGCATCACATCACTCTTTCTCCTCCATTTTTAAGGACCCTTGTGATTACATTGGACCCACCTGGACAATCCATGATAATCTTTCTATTTTAAGGTTAGCTATTTAGCAGCCTTAGTTTCACTTGAAACCTTAATTCCCCTTTGCTAATTTGGCAAATCCATAAATTCCAGGGATTAGAACATAGGTATCTTTAGGGGGCCATTATTCTGCCTTCCACAGTCTTCTCTCAAACTTCAAATAATACTCATCCATCCCATATACAAAATACCTTAACTCCGTTCCAATTGCCCAAACGGTCTTATCACATTACAGCATCGACTCAAAGTACATTTCATCTAAATACCATCAGTTCAAAAGTACCAAATTACTCCCCAAAAACAAATTAGTAAAGGTATAAGATCATATTTACAGATGTTGTTGTTTAAAAGAGGTGCAAATGGAAGAAGAAAAAAAGGATTTACAGGTTCCAAGCAACTTCACAATCCAGACAGACAAAGTACTTTAGTTTTCAGTGCTTAGCAATAATCCTCTGTGTTTTTTAGCTCCACTTACCAAGTTTGAGTCTAGGCTCTCTGGACTCAAGGCTCTGTCTTTTGGATTAACATTTCTTTTTCATGAAATATAGCATGTATATATAATTGAGTAACTTAATCAGCCTTCATTTATTTTGTCTTTTCTATATTCTTCTCAGTTCAAGCTAGCAGCATCTTGGTTGGTATAACATTCTCAAGAATTTTGTGTGTCTCCGGTGTATATCATGGGGTTCTCTCCAGTAGACCAAAGGCTTGTTCACAGATATTTTCTGTATAATCTCATCTCTATTTTCAGCGTTTGCTGAGATGATAGAAGGCATCTATGAGTCAAACTTAATATCTTTACATAGCTTTTTGTGTGATGGAATACTTTGACCTTTTGATCTTCCTCAGGTACTAGCAAAAGATTTTCCAACCACAGCCTTGGCTTTTTTAGAGTACACTTTCCTGACAGCAAATCTTTTAATTTTAGTGTCTTTGCAATATAGATGAGAATTTCCTAAATAAGCTAGGTAGTTTTTTGGTTTAACAATTATTCCCTCAATTTTCTCTTACATTTTACTGGAAGCAGCAAGACAAAATAAGGCTGAACCTTCAAAGAACGTTTGGGAAATCTCCTCAGCTAAATGTGAAATTTATGAGTTATCTTTTCCACATAACTACAGGTAATAATTTTGGTAAACTTTATACCACTATATAACATGCATGAATATTTGGGTTTTATTGTCTTTAATGGTGGAGGTAGTTATGGGATAACTCTGGGGAAGGGAGTTAATGTAGTCAGGGGTTTGAGCCAATGATGGGAGGAAAAAAATCTCAGTGCTCTGAAGTTGTAAGTCATTGATACAAAATGTTAATAAATAACAGAATGCTGCAATTTTAAAGACAGTTATTTCTCATCCAACATGCAGCAACTGAACTAAAGGTTTCAGAGGTCATGTGGTACAGTAAGACAGGGATTAGAAAAATCTGAATAGCTAGGTTGTAGTTCTGACATGGCCACCTACAAGCTTTGTGACCCTGGGAATGTCACTTCATCTCTCAGCAATATAATTTTGCAGATCAATAATATGTCTGTGTGTAGCATATAGAGTTGTTGTGAGAAAAAAATAATATAGTATATGGGAGATCTCTGTGAATACCAGTTGTATACGTGGATTTACGAAATAATAGATTTGGGAAAACCATTATAGAGCAAAAAGAATTGGAAGCAATAAGAACTGTATTATGAACTGAACAAAAGAGGAGAATTGGTACCATAACTTAGTAAATTTATTTTAATAAATCCAATTCATGTTAGTTCCTCAGTGTTTATTCTTGCTCTGTGAATACATATTCTTTACATCCATTTTCTTGCATTTCTTCTTTCTATTGTTAATGCACAGAGGATTGCAACAAGTTCTGTTCTCAGATTGCATCAGGCAACAGATGGCTCTAATTCCCAACTCAGAAAAATCTCATTTTCAGGAAATGTTTGAGCTTTGACTTTGATCACATTCAGAATATTTTGGTTCAAAAGTCTTGCCTTTGTGTAAATAAAAAAAAGCATCCTTGAAAATTACATCTACAAATGGAAATACAGAATAAAGAGGACAAACTAAAGGTTATAGAACAAAATGAAACAATAAGAGAGAGAAATGGTAACATAATATTACTGTATACAATACATTAATATATTTTTAAAATGTGAAAATCTCTAGCAAAGAAAGCAATATGTGAACAAAGGAATTGGGGTAAAATAATAGAATGTGAAACAGTACAATCTACTGAAAACATACTAAGGACAATTTGGAATATTCCTAAAAACACTGTTCATAGTATCAGAGCATGTATATTTAAAGAAAAGTTGACTTTGAAACACGTGTTGGCCAAGTAATACGTAGAGTTTGTTACACTATATTTATAAACTGTTTCTTTGACTGAAGAATTAATTTAAATGTTCTTCTTTGAAACATTTATATAAATATATTTAGGAATAATTATTGTTTTGCCTAAAAGTTTCTTAAATGTTCACAATTTTAGGATAATCTCTGTCAAATTATATTTTTTTAAAAAATTATGATGCCTAAAAATCAAAGAGCTACCAAACATTAAATCAAAGCCCTCTTAAAATATATATAAACGGTTTGCACAAACATTGATCATTGAAAACAGTGCTGAATAAGAGTCAGTAATTTATTGACCCCAATATTAATGAAAAGTCAGAAAGTGGCATTATAAGCTAAACATCGATTTCAATAATATATGATTCAACCGTTTTGACACAATCAACTCACAGTCATCTAGAATTGACTATTTTTCTTACCATATATTTGACTAGATGAAGGAAAAAATCTTTGGCTCATTCTATATCTCCCTTTCATTACTCTTTCTAATCCCTTGATAGCCAATAGCTGAAATTTATTTCAAATCATTTCTTATCCTTTTTTAACAACTTTTACTTTTCAGTGATACATTTTTTATCATTCAGAGCTGAAGGCCGTGGTCTATCAATCTTTGTAGATATACCTTAGTGAATTTCATAATTGTTGGCACACAGTGGGTCTTAAAAATCTATGTTTAAGGGCCAGACCGTGGCTCACTTGGGAGAGCGTGGTGCTGACAACACCAAGTCAAGGGTTAAGATCCCCTTACTGGTCATCTTTAAAAAAAAAAAAAATCTATGTTTAAACAAAATTAATTAACGAAGTAGAATTGTTCTGATAGAGTTTTACATGTCACTATTACCAACAGAGTAGTACATTAGGAGTCTTAAGAAAATGCTAATATTTATAAACAGTGTAATTATCTTATGATAAAAAGTTCCAGAATTGTTTTACTATATGTAAAACTAAGAATAACTTAGTGATAACATGGTTCCAAAATT
This sequence comes from Cynocephalus volans, assembly GCF_027409185.1. NCBI lineage: Eukaryota > Metazoa > Chordata > Mammalia > Dermoptera > Cynocephalidae > Cynocephalus > Cynocephalus volans. The sequence continues at coordinate 20,381,693 of NC_084466.1, forward strand.
TTTAAAAAGCAGCACAATTTGCATAAGTAATTCTCTGAAATAGATAACTACATGTGTTTGTATATGTGTACATGTAAATATAAGTATATATTTTATATATAAGGGTACTTCAAAACATTCATGGAAAGATTTGCGTTATCTTTTAATTCTATTTTTCCGTGAACGTTTTGAAGTAACCTCATATGTACACATATATATGTATGTAACAGAAAGCATATGGACACTGGCTGTTTAATTTATATTTCTCTTGGAGAGGAAAATATACTCAGAAAACACTTCTCAATAGGGATTTGTAATACTACCTACTTGATTGATAAACTTGGAGATTGCTTTTATGCTCTATCTTCTTTCATAAATTTTACAAAATACTAATTCAACAAAGCAAAATATCTTTAATGTTCACTAGAAATAATTTATAAACATTTTCTTAGAGAAAACTTGATAGAGACTTTGAAACGGTCCCCAAAGATTAACTAAACATCTACAATGGAAAACTAAACATTGTTGGTTTAGCTAATTTTTATGGGGCTTCTGTGCCTTTCATTGCTGTTTTGTTTTGTTTTGTTTATCTATTTTACAACTCTGTAAGTTGCAGATAATTCTTGTCCACAGAAATGCAAATTATCTAGTGTTGTTGAATTTGATCATCGTCCTATAGATATTGACCAATTTTGCCTCTATTAAGCAAATTCGTTTCAGCATTCCTATCTGCCTATATATTTGCTCTTTGGATTCTCCTTTGAACCAGTCAAAACGTCTTACTGGTACTGTTATTAATCATTGAGTCAAATGAAATTAATTACATATATATCCACTTTATATTTGTATTGGAGTCATGATTTTCCTTTTTTTTTTTTTTTTAATTATCCTTTGATGCTGGGTTGATATTTTGCTAAAATGTGCCAGAAAAAGATGACGTCAAGTTATCAAGGTCACATTTAGGAAAATAATAATTGTATGTAAAACATTTAAACTTATGTGTAACTATTCCCATTCTCATAGTTATGATATTTGAAACTGCATTGTATACATTAATCAGAAGATGATGTAAGATATCAAATATTATTTTATCAGTGATTTTAACTACTTGATTGTTTTTGCTTGTTTAAATCTCTAGTTTGGTGCTGTCCGGTAGCATTGTGGAGTTAGGTAATTTTACCAGGTAGCAGTTCCATTTTTACACTCTCTCTTTACCCGTATAAAAGATAATAAATTTTATAAGTGAAAGTACAGGTCTCTGAAGGCATGATTTTAATGTTATCACGTGAAGTGTCTTATCAAATAAAATGTCTTATCAAATTTGTCTAGAAAATAACTTATGATTTATTTATTTTCAGGAGTGTAATATTCTATAGTCAGATACAAATATATGTAAGCTTAAGTGCCTGAGAGGTATGCAGAGAGTATATATTACATACTTTCCACTGTTTGCGTCATAGTCTTTCAGGGAGAAAATGTGGTCAATTGACATGATTTATGAGATAAATAGCAACAGTATTGGCAAATTCTCATAAAAGAGAGCTGCTAATGTGTAGACAATATTGCTGACCTTTGAACCTTACATATATTTATTTAGATATCTAGAAGTAGATATAGATATAAATATATACCTCAAATGCATTTATTTAGATCAATTTAATCATGAGGGCTATGAATTGTAAATGAAAGTAGAAAAGCAAATCAGCCGGTATTTTAAAAGAATACAAGATTATTAACTTATGTCCTTCTGCATGTATTTGAAATGAGAAGAATATAAATATATTTCTTTGGATAGGGTGGAGTTGGAGTTGTAATTTACAGTGACTGGAAACTGACTACCTTTACAATGCTTGTTTTCACTGTTGGGGTGAAATACATAACTGATCCTTGAATTGGGAATTTTTTAATTAACTAAGGAAATTGTTAAAATAGAGCACGACTTATGTGACATTGCAGAAAATATTTTGTGTTATTCGTGGTACATTTATTATATTTGCCTGTCTGGTAATACTGTGTTATTCCACTGCTGCTCAACTTCTTAAAATTCCAAGTAGTTCAGAGCCAACAGGGACTGGTATATTATAATATATTTAACATAAGCAGCTATAAAAGCCAATGAAATCAAGTATCTGCAAACTCTCGCCATTGCTACCATCAACATGAAGAATGTAATAGGCAAAATGTTTTACATGCTCACTATGCACTACAAAATTCTGTACATATTTTTTAGAGTTTTAAAAGAATACCTGTTAGGTATTTCATCTACACCCTAGGATAGCAGTAAAAATTCAGATACTGCTTAAAGAGAAAGCACATTTTCAAAGCAAACTTTAGGTCTGAAAACTAGTATTATATTCCATATTTATAATGCTTATTTGAATTTCTGGTGAAAGATGTTGATCAGAATAAAATTTAAAATAAATACTTTATTTTCTACTATTAAAACTGAAATTAAAAATTACCTTTACTAGATTTAGAAAAGGTAGGTATAAAGCATTGATTGAGAAACACTCAGTAAAGGAAATTTTTTTACTATTAAATATAGCCTCATTCTAACAATACACAAAACTATGAATAAAATATAATTAGGATGATTTAATTGACTTAATAAATATAAAGTACATCATAAAAAATCAAGCGGTACCTCTCATTTTAGAATCAAAAGTAATAAAAATTATTCAAATTCTACTGCTCAGAAATAAGACTAATTGCTAAATATTAGGTGACAGCACTTCAGCTATTCTTACATACATATATTTAAATGAATAGTTTAGTAGCAAGCAGTCTGAATTAAAATGGCATAATAGGTATATTATTAATTTATAAAATAAATTGAATGTTTCTTGAATAAATCAAAGTTAAAATTAAAAATGATGGAATGAAGGTCTAGGGTTATTTGTGTAAATACATGCATGTCTGTATGTTATGGACACATTAAGAAATCTTTATCCTCAAAATGATGAACATTTTAGGAGAAACATTAGTAACGCTATTTAGCGTTTGAGATTATCATTTTTAAATTATATGTTTTAAAGTAGCTGATTGTATAAATAATGAGAAAATTATCACTTAAAAAATTCCAAATGTTTTAGTATGTCATTTTTATATTGTCATGGTGTCTTAGTCTGCTTAGGGTGCCATAAAAAAATATCACAGACTGGTGGCATAAACAACAGACACTGATATCTCACAGTTGGGGATGCTGGAAAGTCTACGATCAAGGTGCCAGCATATTCAATTTCTGGTAAGGGCTCTCTTCTTGGCTTGTAAACAACTGCCTTCTGTATGTGTTTTCAAACAGCAGAAAGAGAGCAAGAGCAAGAGCTATGGTCTCTCTTCCTCTTATAAAAACACTAATCAATGGACTCCATCTTTGTGATTTCATCTAAATCTAAATTGTTTGAATATCCTGAAGTGATAAAGTACTCCACATTGATTCAGACATATATAGGTTATTAAAACTCAGGCTTAAAATAATCTTAGTCCATCATTATTTGGGCAGATAATCTTAAATTAAAATGAGCTAAACAAAAGCATGCTTTCTTTTTATTTTTTTCTTTAAAAAAAGCTTTTTTTGTTGTTGTTAAGAATATTCATGAGATACAAAGCTAATTGTCATCCCTCATACCAGTGATGTGGGGGCCAGATTCATACTGGGGGCATATCCATTACCACAAATTACTTTTGTACCCCTTGTCCCCACCCAATTATCCCCCAACCTCCCTCTCCCTACCCCCCCCCACTCCACTTTGGAGCCCTAGGAACATTCCCTCCCTCTGTAAGACCACGGCACTACTGTGGTCTTTCTTTCCCTCTTAGCTTCCACATATGAGTGAGTACATGCACTATTTATCCCTCTGTGCTTTGCTTATTTCGCTCAACATAAGTTTCTCCAGGTTCATCCATACTGTTGCAAATGGGAGTATTTCATTCTTTTTTATGGCACAGTAGTATTCCATAGAGTATATATACCATAGTTTCCTTATCTGGTCATCCATTGATGGACATTTAGGTTGGTTCCAAATCTTCACTATTGTAAACAGAGCTGTGGTGAACATGGGAGTGCAGGTATCTCTTCAACATGATGATTTCTATTCCTCTGGATATATACCCAGAAGTGGGATTGCTGGATCATATGGAAAATCTATCCGTAGTTGTTTGAGAAACCTCCATATTGTTTTCCATAGTGGTTGTACTAATTTATAGTCCCACCAACACTGCAGTAGTGTTCCCCTCTCTCCACACCCTCGCCAGCATTTGTTATTCACCGTCTTTTTGATAATAGCCGGTCTAACTGGAGTGATGTGGTATCTCAATGTGGTTTTAATTTGCATTTCCCTGATGACTAGTGATGGTGAGCAATTTTTCATGTATCTGTTGGCCATTTGTTTGTCTTCCTTTGAAAAATGTCTATTCAGCTCCTTTGTCCATTTTTTAATTGGGTCATTTGTTTTTTTTACTGTATAATTGCTTGACTTCTATGTATATTCTGGATATTAATCTCCCCTGTTGGATGCATAGTTAGCAAAAAATTTTGTCCCACTCTGTAGGTTGTCTTTTCACTCTATTGACTATTTCCTTTGCTGTGCAGAAACTTTTTAGTTTGATGTAGTCCCATTTTTCAAATTTTTTCTTTTGCTGCTTGTGCTTTTGGGCTCATGTTCATAAAGCCTGTGCCCTGACCTAACTGCTGATGTGTTTCACTTATATTTTCCCTTAGTAATTTTACAGTTTCAGGTCTTATACCTAGGTCTTTAATCCATTTTGAGTTGATTTTAGTGTATGGTGAGAGATGCATATCTAGTTTCATTCTTCTGCATATGGGCATCCAGTTTTCCCAGCACTACTTGTTGAAGAGGCAGTCTTTTCCCCAATATAGAATTTTGTTGCCTTTATCTAATATCAGATGGCTATAAGCCTGAGGAGTGATTTCTGGGTTCTCTATTCTACTCCACTGGTCTGAATGTCTATTTTTATACCAGTACCATGCTGTTTTGGTTACAACAGCTCTGTAGTATAATTTGAAGTCAGGCAGCATTATGCCTCCAGCTTTATTTTATTTTATTTTATTTTTGCTCAGGATTGCTTTGGCTATTTGGGGTCGTTTCTTTTCCCACATGAAAGGTAAGGTTGTTTTTTTTCTATTTCTTTGAAGAATGTCATTGGCATTTTGATGGGGATTACATTGAATCTGTAGATTGCTTTGGGTAGTACAGACATTTTCACAATGCTAATTCTTCCAGTCCAAGAGCATGGAATATCTTTCCATCCTTTTGTGTCTTTAATTTCTTTCAGAAGCGGTTTGTAGTTCTCATTGTAGAGGTCTTCCACCTCCTTGGTTAAATTGATCCCTAGGTATCTTACTTTTTTCACGACAATTGTAAATGGGCTTACTTTCTTTATTTCTTTTTCTGTTAATTCATTATTTGAGTATATAAATGCTAATGATTTGGGGGCATTTATTTTGTATCCTGCAACATTGCTGAAGTTATTAACCAGTTCAAGGAGTTTTTTGATAGAGTCTTTAGGTTTTGCTATATACAATATCATGTCATCTGCAAATAGAGATAGTTTGACTTCATCTTTTCCAATCTTGATTCCCTTTATTTCTTTCTCTTGCCTGATACCTCTGGTACTATGTTAAATAGAAGTGGTAATAGTGGACATCCTTGTCTTGTTCCTGTCCTTAAGGGGAAGGCCTTCAGATTTTCCCCATTCAGAATGATACTGGCGGTGGGCTTGTCATGAATGGCTTTTATTGTGTTGAGACATTTTTCTTCTATATGTAATTTGTTGAGAGTCTTTATCATGAAGGGAAGATGAATTTTGTCAAATGCTTTTTCAGCATCTATGGAGATAATCATATGGCCTTTGTCCTTGAACTTGTTGATGTGATGTATCACATTTATTGACTTTCATATATTGAACCATTCTTGTATCCCTGGGGTACCACTTGATCATAGAGCATAATTTTTTTAATAAGTTGCTGTATTCTGATTGCTAATATTTTGTTGAGGATTTTAGCATCTAGGTTCATCAAGGATATTGGCCTATAGTTTTCTTTTTTGTTGTTGCGTATTTATCTGGTTTTGATACCAGAGTTATGCTGACCTTGTAGAATGAGTTTGGGAGAGCAGCGTTTGTTTTAGTTGTTTGGAATAGTTTGAGGAGAATTGGTATTAATTCCTCTTTAAAATTCTTATAGAATTCAGCTGTAAAGCCATCTGGACCCAGACTTTTTTTGTTGGAAGATTTCTAATTACCACTTCAAACTCTTTGCTTGTTATTGGTTTGTTCAGGTTTTCTATCTTTGTTGGTTTAGTCTTGGTTGTTTATATGTGTCTAGAAACTTATCCATATCTTCCCAATTTTCATATTTGTTGTCATGCAGTTGTTTATAATAGTTTGTAATGATTCTTTGTATTTCTGTGGTATCAGTTGTAATGTCTCCCTTTTCATTTCTGATTTTTGTTATTTGGGTCTTCTCTCTTCTTCTTTTTGTTAACCTAGCTAATGTTGTGTGTATTTTATTTATCTTCTCAAAAAAACAACTTTCAGTTTTGTTGATCTTTTCTATTGTTTTTTTGGGTCTCTATTTCATTTAGTTCTGCTCTGATCTTAATTATTTCTTTCCATCTACTACCTTTAGGCTTGGATTGTTGTTTTTCAAGTTCTTTGAGGCATAGTGTTATGTCGTTTATTTGAAGTCTTTCCACTCTTTTGATGTAAGCATTTACTGCAATAAATTTGCCTCTTAGTACTGCTTTTGCAGTATCCCACAGGTTTTGGTATGATGTATCATTATTTTCATTAGTTTCTAGGAATTTTTTGATTTCCTGTTTAATTTCTTCTTGGACCCATAGCTCATTCAGGACCCTATTATTTAGTTTCTATGCATTTATATAGCTTCTAGTGTTTTGAAAAGCATTGTTTCTTAATTATTTGAGACATTATAAGTAGTTTGAGGAAGAGAAACCCCACATCTGTATTACAGTATTAATTTGTTGTCCATCTTAGGTGTCTTATCAGTTTGGGCAGCTATAACAAAATGCCATAAACTGGTGGATTATAAACAATGGTAATTTATTTCTTGCAGTTCTGGAGGCTGGGAAGTTCTAGATTAAAGTGCCAGCAAATTTGGTGTCTGGTAAGAACATGCTTTTTGTTTCTTAAATTTCCATCTCCTTCCTGTGTCCTCACATGGTGGAAGGTGTGGGGATCTCTTTAAGGTCTCTTTACAAGGGCACCAGTCTTATTTATGATGGCTCCACCTTCATGATCTAATCACTTCCCTACAGCCTTACCTCCAAATACCATCACATTAGGTATAATACTTCAGCATTTGAATTTTTGGGGGTGGGAGAGGACACAATCTTTAAGTCTACATCACTATGAAATTCCTAGTGTCTAGTTAAAATTAGCAATATGTTTTACATTTCTAGATGAATTTTTCAATAAAAATTGTATGTATGTTTTAAAACAACAAAAATAAATTTATCCAAAGAAAGTGAAAATAAAATTAATATTTTTAAATGGTGTTCACTGTTTAAGATAGGGAAATCACAGACTACACTTGAGGTGTGAAAATAAAAACACATCAGTTGTTTTCATATGAAAGCATGACAGGAACCTAGTCAGTCTTGCTTACCCACATAATACCAATGTCTTCAATTGTTCCTGGAACACGATATAGGCTAATAACTATTTATTAAATGAATGAATTGAGCAAATTCATGCAAGAAATTAATGAAACATTAAACATTGTCCTGTATTGTATCTTGTCTAAGAAAAAAGCAAAGTTGTTACAAAATCTATCCTGCAACATGATTAAATTTGAGCTGGGTACTTCGAAAAGTACCCTTCATGGTGTCTGAAAAATAGAATTCAAAGATAATTTGAATCTTTCCATGAACTGTTTGAATTACTCTCATACATTTCTCTCTCAAGAATTCAGAATTTTAAAAAGAAAGAGTTTGGGGGCCGAGCCCGTGGCACACTCGGTAGAGTGCTGCGCTGGGAGCGCGGCGACGCTCCCGCCGCGGGTTCAGATCCTATATAGGAATGACCGACCGGTGCACTCACTGGCTGAGTGCCGGTCACGAAAAAACGACAAAAAAAAAAAAAAAAAAAAAAAAGAAAAAAAAAAAAAAGAAAGAGTTTGGGAATGGAATCATTAACTGGAGATCTCTGGAGGCAATGTTCTTTTTTAAATTGTAATTAATATTAAATATTTAAAGAAATCATAAATAGACAATATTCAGGTTCCTGAAAGAAATGGTCAAATTGAACATCAAATAGTTGGCATTTCTTTCATACTATAGAATTTATATTTTGTAGACTAATTTAACAATTGGTTGTACAAATACATCTCATGACTTCAAGGTGAGGCACACTCTTTTTAATTGAAATGGTATATTAGTGATTTTAAAATTTGTAAAAAAAAATTCTTGTGGGAAATACTAGAAATGTTATTTAAAATTATCCAGTTTCTGGGCTTGTTTGTCTGTTTTTGTTTGCCAAACTGAAAATAATAACCTAAACGTGTTTCTATTTTTTCTTACTTGATTTTTAGGAACCTTAATTATAGTGTAGACTTCTATATTCCTCTACTAATGTTAATGACTTGGCCAGTGATGTTTTTCTAAATAAATTTAAAAGCTTAACCTATTAACATGATTGTGACATTTATAAAATTGACTCATACTTCTATCTTTAAATTCTGTTTTATTTTTTATGTTTCTATAGCACAACTGCACCATGCGATCACATTTTTCTTATTTCCATGTTGAAAAAGCTGTATATTGTTTGCTGAACCTTAAAGGTCACTTTGAGGCCTAAAGTCCATGACTGAAATATAGTTAAAATTAAAGATGAGAAGGAGGAAAATAAGTAAAATCATAAAACTAAAATTACTTAGTGATAGACATAGAGATGTACTAGATCCCCCTTATTATGACTTCTTTCCTAGCTGCTGAGAGTTCTGTCAGTACATAGGATTCATCTGTGAGCCCCTTCAGAAATGACCTTGGCTGCAGAAGGTCCCCTTGTCCAAGGTCACACCTTTCCCAGGTGTGGCTCATATCCAGTGACTGATTGAAGAAAGGCAAGGAGGCAGGTGTAAGGCATGAACTTGGCAGTGGGGAGGCGGGTGGTAGAAAGACTCAGTTATGTCTTTCTGATACAGAATAACTCCAGTGGGTCATTTCATCTTCAGAGCTCCTTGTGAAATGGGTCAAAGCTATGGTCCAAGAGTTCTTTATAGACTAGCTTCTCCACCGTTCCCCAATCCTTCTTCCTTTTTTATTTATTTTTTATTTTTTTTTATTTCCACAGGTGGTATTCTAAGGGCACTCACTAAACTGCAACTCAAAATATGCTTCCTTAAGAACACTAGATCATATATTGTGCCATTCTTCAAGAATATGGCGACATCGAGTGAAAGCAAGCATTTATGGTATGGAAGAACAGTTTTGCAGAGTGGTTAGGGTAGAAGCTATTCTGCACTGGGTTGATGCATGAGTTAGAAAGAAAAGCACCAGAGTGAAAATGTCTTTCAAAGAAGAGGACTAGAAAAGGGACAGCACTAATAGTTGGAAACTAGAGAATGACAGAGCAAAAGAGGGTGCTTCTAGGATGGGAATGACTTGATCACGTCTATAAGGTAAAATGAGAGATGAGAGGAGAAGTGGGAAAGGCTGACAGCAGAGATATGAGACACAATAAGGAATGGGGAAAGATGCAGGGCAAATGAAAGGCATGAGGTTGATCAATTTTGTGAGTGAAAAACTTTATTTGGATAAGAAGAAGGATCACTCATCATCCAATTATGGATAAGTCTATAGGAGGGTGGGACTGGTGGTATAAAATGTAGGTAGGGGATGCCTTTTGGCCTTATTTTCGTTAAAGAGAATATGTCATTTGCTGAAAATGAAGGATGTGGGTTTGGATGGAGAGCTGACAAAACTTGGTATTTATTTGTAACCGGTATTTATCTGAGAAGATAACTGATGGTAATTAATCCATTCACTCAACAAATATTTATTGAATATGAACTACATACAAAGCACTTTGCTATGATATGAATACAATGGTGAAAACTAGATTCAATCTTGGTCTTACACCCATGTAGTTTACAATTTACTGTGGGAAACAATGAAAAGAGTCTTGTAATACAAGGTGAGAGATGCAAAGACAGAAGGTTTAGAAGAAGTCGTGGGACACATTGGTGATACCTCTAACTCAGGTTTGGGGGTGTCTAAGAAAGCATCACACTTTACCTGCATTTCCCTATTCTGTCTCTTGATCAGTCCTCTTCCATCCCCATTAAGAAAGTATCAGGATGGCACTTAGCACTGAGGAAAAAGTGTATGAAAGCACAATTGAATGGCTACATTTACATAAATGTGATTTCTACTCTTGTAGGGTGTGAAAGCTGGAATGGCATGACAATTTGGCTTGGAATTGGTATACTTGCAATTGGATTTTGGAATTCCATGTTGCAAAGCATTTGAGGTGCTTACAAGAGATTTGGATATTTTAAGAACAAGTTGGAACGGTGAGGTTTTAAAACAACACAAATAGGTAAGAAAATATTGCTCTTTATAAGATTAAGTAGTATGGGATGAGAAAATAAAAACAATTAGGAAAACTAGAAGTACAAGGAATTGAAGTCAAGGGCAAGAGGACCATTGAATCTAAAACTGGACCATTGAATCTAAAACTGTGATATGAATAGCTGCAGAAGAATCTTGATAAGGAAAGAAGTGTGGGCGGCTAAATTAGAATGGAAATACTTGTTACTGAAGAGAAGATCAATGAGATGTAAAGCCAGGCTGTTGAATATATTTTTCACAAATGCACTGAAGCCACCCAGAGGGATCACAGAAAAACAAACAAACAAACAAACTTGTCAGGCTGCAGCGAGAGTTATCCTTAAAAATGAAGATGTGCCTTCCTGGAAAGTAGATAATTTTGAAAAGTGGGGGAATTTAGAGTGTCATGGCATGAATCTCCCAGAGGTGGTGAAGTACTGCTTTGGAAACAGCCTGGCAGAGTTAGGAGAGTGCGGGCCACATCTGGCACATGCACATAAAGCTTCATGCAATTTAGATGACTCTTTTAATGCCTTTTCTTGGAGAAGGCAACACAGTTTGAATTCCTCAGGTACTATTTACCTTTTATACTCCAGATGTTGGAATGGAATAATCCATTCATTTAAAAGTCTTGCTGGATGTCAGCTATTTCTCTTCACTACTTAGACGGTTTGTACTTCCACTCCTGATGCACAAGGACTGAAATGTTTCAAACAATGCAAGCCATCGAAATTTGTTTATCATTAACTTGAATTTTCAGAAATCATTCATAATATCAATGTAATATTTTACTTGCTGCAATACCCTATACTTTCTCCCCTACAATGTCCCTAAATATATTTTTAAGACTTCGGTGATTTTATCCTTTACTGAATCTCACTATCTCTCTTTCTCTTTCTCTATGTATATACATGTATATATATAATTATATAATATAATATAATATAATATAATATAATATAATATAATTATATAATATAATATAATATAATATAATAATTATTTATTAATATATAATTAATTGCATATCATATAACAGTTATATAATTATATGATATATCATACTTATCTAATTATTATTATATATAATTATAAATAATTACATATATAGTTATTATATATAATAATTATAAATAATTATGTGTGTGTGTGTGTTTGTGTGTGCGTGTGTGTGTATATATATAATTATTCTTGTTATTTTGAAGCAAACCTAAAACAAAAAAGAAATGTATTGACTTGTGCTATGGTCTGAATGTTTGTATTCCCCAAAATTCATACATTGTAATCTAATCCCAAATTCAATAGTTTTGAGGGGTAGGACCTTTGGGCAAAGGAGCTTTCTGAGACATCTCTTAAAAGGACCTAATTCCATTCATGAGGGTGGAGCCTTCATAACCTAATCATCCCTCAAACCACCATATGAGAATACATAGAAGGCACCGTCTATGAAGCAGAGAGCAAGCTCTCACCAGACACCAAATTTTCTGGCTCCTTGATTTTAGACTCCCAGCCACCGGAACTGTGAGCAATACATTTCTGTTGTTTATAAATTCTCCAGTCTAAGATATTTTGTTATAACAATTCAAAGAGGCTAAGACAACTTAGAAATGCAAGATACCTTAACAATGATTTAGTAAAAATCCCATGTTCATTGCAGCTCCATTTACAATAGCCAAGATATGGAACCAACCTAAATGTCTATCAATGGACGACTGGATAAGGAAAATGTGGTATATACACATAATGGAATACCACTCAGTCATAATAAAGAATGAAATTCTGACACTGGCAACAATGTGCATGAGCTTGGGGAAAATTAGGTTAAGTGAAATAGCCGGCACAGGAAGAGAAATACCACATCTTCGCTCACAAGTGGAAGCTAAAAAATAAAGAAAGAAAAAAAGCAAAGAAAGAAAGAATACATTGAACTTTGAGAACGAGAGACAGAACTATGGTTATTAGAGGTGGGAAAGGGGGAGGGAGATAGGCCTAGGGAGAAACTGGGTAATGGGCACAAGGAAAAACTATATTTTGTCATGATGATTTATGCTAATAATCCTGATTTGATCATCGCATATTGTACACGAGTACTGATAGTCAACTCTGTACCCCACAAATATGTATAATCAATTATGTTTCAATTTTAAAAAAAAAGAAAAAAAGAAAAACTAAGAATAAAAAAATAAAAGTCCCCATATTTTATAACAACATTTATTTGGTTCCAAATATATGCCAAATACTATATAAAACACTTTATGTAAATTACATCAATTAATTCTGACAACAATCTGACATTCTCTTTTCTGCATTTACAGATGAAGACATGAGGCTTAGATTAAGTAACTCCCCTGGGCATATAATAATATTAATTGGCAATGCTGGAATTCAAACCCAGGTCAATCTGACTCTTATCACTTCCAAGAGAAGTTCAGAAACATATCCACAGACATGTAGCCAGGTAGGGCCAGAGGCCAGAATTCACTGACTTCTAACTAAGACCTACCTCTTCTCCCAACTCTTCCATATTGCCTCTAGCCTAACCAGTTTAAACATTTCATCTATTACCTCCTTATTAGAATATATATGCCTATAAAGATGTGACCCACATGATAATGCCCATAAAGATGTGACCCGCATGATACAGCATTCTGTTTTTTTAAAAAAAGTTGAGAAGTAACTTTAAAATACCTCAAGGGTCTGTTTGTATTTTGGTAATATTTGAAGGAAATATATAATGTAAATCAAACATCTTTATATTCCTCCTCTTTCATCAATTCCCCTTTCTTTAAATCCCTCTAGTTAACTTTGAAATTGACCACTAACTATTCATACCTTTTTCTTGACCAGAAGAAAGCTCCCCCAGTCCTAACTCAAATGCATCTTCTCAATCTATACCCTGCTCCTCCCCTGCCTTTCTAGTCTTGATTCCCTATTATCATTGCACTAGTGTGGGAATACTAAAAAACAAATCACCTGTCAGCCACCAGCAGGACCTTTCCAGAGAATAGCAATGAGGAAGAAACTGAGCAAGCAAAGCCAGAATCCCTATAAGCAAACAGAGCTCCTGCTAACCACATACATGAATTATTTTTATCCCCCAAAGGGAAACTCTCTATAAAATAAATTGTATTATATTTGTATATAGCAGTACTTTAAATATAATTCCAGCTTAAGTATTCTAAGCATATCCATGATATGGACCTATGGGAATAAACTTAATAAATCAATATTTGTAAGCTCTGTTAATTTATTTCTTATGTTTTTAGCCACTGATTTAAGAATGCTGCTGAAAAATATTTTTGCTGATTATTTGATTTCATGATCCCATGAAGATACATTTACGTATTGGATATCAATAAGTCTGCAAAAGTTAAGTATCTACTTTTAGCCAGCTTTGATTTTCTCAAGTTCAATTCCAATATTTAATGATATAAAATATGTAAAATAACCTGGCACTGAAATCTGACATATTGTATTTGGCAGGTGTTGTTTTGCTATCCTCTTTCTCATAATGAAATAATGGCTCGATTATAAAACATTATAGGGAGAAATTTAAACTCTTGTTTATCAATTACCAATAGCTTAGGACAGACAATACCCTATCCTTATTAGTTTTAATACTGAGGAATTATATGTAATATATTTATTTTAGGAAAACTATTCTTTACTAAGTTTTTATTTATTTATTTATTTTCAGAATTTTAGGAGTCTTTAAAGTAACTAAGAAAATCTTAAAGTGCCACCAAATAGAAGTGGGCATTTAATAAACACCTGAGCTATAATAGTTACAGAAAATCATTTGAAGGCTGTCACTTCTCTGGGTGTTATAAATTTTAGCCTTGGTCAAATGAGATCATGAAAGAATTACAAATGTGAACTCTATTGCCTTAGTGCCTAACAAAATTTCCTTCTCTGAGTTTAGTTTTGAGGTCATACTCTACTTTTTTAAAATAAAAATCCAACAAATAATGACATGAAATCCATTTTGTTGATTAATACAAAAATGTTGTTGAGAAATATTGAAATTCAATGACCCATACATATAATGTCTCAGGGAAGACATTGTATCATAATTCAGTACTGGGAAAAGTTTTTCTCCTTCAGAGGTAAGCTCCCTTTTAATTAAAGTAAGAAATACTTAAATGATACTATCTTCATTTTAATATGGCTACTAGGAAAATAAACCTAAATGTATAATTAATACCTAGGTTCTTTTGGATGGAATAATTAGATTTCTGTTCATCTGAGCCTTGGTTTTCTATCTATACCTTCCCTGGACTGGTGTTATATGTCTAATATCAATTACTGTTTGTTTTACACTATATGTTTATGTTGCAGTCTGAAATGTTTTGTAAAACAATATAGGCATTATATAATTGATGAAACATTAAAGCTTTGTTTATGCACAAAAAACATTATGGTTAAAATGTTTAAATTTAGTCAGCAAACATATGGATGACGGGGTTCAACTTTTATATGATTTTCCTAAATGCTTCATACTGAATTATGTTTTATTTATGCTTTGGTATGTAACAAAATCAATAACATATAAAATATTAATATCCTATGTAGGGATATAAGGAAACATTTAGTTTTTAATCTACTTTCCTATACCTGAGAATGTGGAAGTTTAGAAAAATCACTTGGACAGTTTACCTGGCACTAGAATGAGATCGTTAGAGTACATCCAGATTGAGGTATTTTTTAAAAAAATAAGAAGAAACTTCTGATATTCCTACATGGCTCTCTAAAATCCATTTATTATTATTCAGCAGTTACTGCTATGTTATGTGAACAAGATGAAAGACACAGTCCCAAAGGTGAGATAGACAATTAAGTTAAAATAGAGGCATACGTAGAGGTCTATGAAAATAAAGAACAGAGCAATCCAAACGTATGGCAAAATGAGTGTTCATCCCATCACCCCGCAGTCAAGGGCATATTAGAAATTTTACTGCAAAGACAACTTGTATCTAAGTGCTGTGGTAAAAGGGAGCGTGGGCCTTGGGGCCTGCAGGAAGTTTGGTATGTTAGAAGAATGTCTGCAAGATGGGTACTAGCTGGTGGGTGATCCTGGACAAATGGTGACAACTTATTTGTATTTTTTACTAGAAAGATCAGAGGTTATATCAAAGACAGGAAACAACAATCAATTTTTAGCAAGAAAGTGTCAAATGAAATTATATTTTAGGAACATTACAAGGTAAAAGAGAGACTGAACTTGGGTCGGAGTCACTGCAGAAAGGTTTATGGTGAGGAGGATTCAAGTCCAAATTGCTGCAGAAGTGACAATGGGCATGAAAATTGGAGATTACAATAGGAGATAAAACAGAAAGAATTGTCAGAATCTGAGTGAAATGATAGAGAAATAATAAGGATTGGTTTGTGGGGTGATTCACTGAGATAAGAAAATCAAAAAGGGAGAAGCTTTGGAGGAGTAAAAGATTTCATTTTATGGTAGTTTGAGTTTGAAAATTAAGTAGTATATCTAAGACAAGCTTTTAGCAAACAATTATATACACAGGTCCAGAGCTCAGCACAAGGTTACAGGCATATGCATGGAAGTCAACGGTGTTTAAGTGGGAATTGTTGCCATGGTTGTAAATGAGATCATCCAAGCAGAGCATGTAGTGTGGAGAGAAAATAGAATGGACAGCAGAATCTGTGAAGTACTAGGGTGCAGGTAGAAAGAGAAAATAACAAAAAAGCCTGATAAATATCTGTCTGAGAGGGAGAAAGGTAGGGGAGAGTTGTACTATAGAAACCAAGTTAGAAAGAGCTTTTAGAAGAGGTTTAAAGTGTCAAATTCCACAGGCAAATGAGGTAGAAAAAAGATGGAAAATACCCAATGGGTTAAACAGCCCCCAGGGTCACTGATGGCCTGGTAAACACAGTTATCGAGGAGCTGAAGAAGTCAAAAGACAGCAGTAGGCAAATAGAATATGAAGTGGATACAATAAATACAAGACACTGCTTCAAGACAATTAGACAAAAGGAGAGAGCTCAATGATTAAATAATACAGAGATAAGGTAAGCATTGGAGAATTTTCACCTTGTTTCTATAATAATGGGAAAGAATTTTATGAAAAAGATCTTCCTTGTTAGATGAGAATGGGGAAACTGATAGATTATTCAGGTAGGTAAGTTGATATCTTGCAAAGAATAGGTGAGAGAAGCTCTCCTACCAGGTAGGAAGGGAGGCTGACCAGAAGGCAGGCAAGGGATATTGAAATGTCTTATATTTGAGGCTCCTTCATGGGAATGTAAGAACAATTTTTACTGCAAGAGGGTTAATGGCAAGAATGTACTAGTTAACTTTTATACACTGTGGTCTAAGATTAAAAAGGACTGAGGTGGAAAACAGCAAAAGACAGTTACCTGGAAGGTTTTGTATGAGTCAGGATACCATAGATACAGATATGCATAAGATTTAGAAGCAGGTGTTGTTGAAATAAGGAAGTAAGGAGTCTGGCACACTAAAGCCTGGGGTGAATCATCTCTGTGAGCATTTAAGTCACAGATGATAGCAGATGTATGTATTATGACAAATACTGTGAAGCACATGCCAGGAATCTCAATTAATATAAAGAAATGCCAGCAAGTTATAATTAAAGTGGCATGCTGGAAGCAAAGATTTTAGAAGTGAGAGCCTTGGGTGATGAGTGGGGTGGGATGTAAACCAAGAAGTAAGATCCTGAAGTAGAAGTGATAGTCATTGAATCACAGCAGTTGGGAAAGTGTGAGGCCAGGGAACTGGATGACACCTACTTAGGGCACTGAGAACTCACGGATTACAACAGGTGTTTATGTGTTCACAAAGATGGTGAACCTGATGGCCAAGACTTTTATGGATATTGAAGAGTGACCATGAGGTCCACCCAATGAAGACAGGGCAGATGATGGCGTATCTGAATGGCATTATTCTGGACATAAGGAGACTGAATTAGTGTGCGTTAGGAAATGGCAGCATGCAAAAGGGTAAATGCTAAACCCACCCAAACTCATGGTAAATTAAGTCTAAAGAATGGTCTTCCTAGGGACTGCTGCTGTATACTCTCAAAGGAGAGAGGGAGCTTTCTGTTTTGGTAGGAAGGTATAGGAAGCAGTATATGAAGGAATAAAAATATAAGGAAGAGAAATATTAGAGCAAGAATAGCAACTATGGTTAAGGGTAAATAAAGGATTAGAGGACTTTAGGGGAAAAGGAATGTAAGATGGGGAAGATGCATTATCAGTAATGAAAATAGTAATCACATCTAACACATAGCATTTACTATATGCTGGGCATTTGTTCTCAGTATTTTACATATACTAATTTCATCTTCACACTAATCCCATGACATGAGATCAGTCTTATCATTTTATAGGAAGTTTAAGAAACTCAATCAAGTGCACATAGCTTGTAATCATGGAATCAACACCTAAGCAGAAACTATGGTTCCAAAGTCTGAAATACTAACAAGTCTTCTAAATTGCTTTTCTGGTGACAGGAATGAATCATAGTGACATCAGCTTGCCAAAAGGATCACAATGGGGCTGAGAATGTAGGTATTTTACTGCACTCTGAGACTCAGAGTACAGAATAGCTCAGAATGTTTTTGACCTGAATCTCTGCCAGAGGGAAATTGGGTGAGCTGCTAAAGATTATGCAATTAATTACCCCCAAATACTTTAGATGTTATTTATTGTGTAGGGTATTATAAACGTTCTTTGGCTAATTATGATTTAATATCTCTCTCATACATCTATCTATCTATCTATCTATCTGTCTGTCTGTCTGTCTGTCTGTCTATTATCAATATAGCTTAATCTATTTATCTGTCTATCATCTTCTACCTACCTATCTATATCTATCAAAGTCAGCATTGCTTTACATTCTTTTAACATCTGTATGGCATTTAGGGACTGGGATATTATGTTAAATTTGCATCTCCATTTCTTTGTAGAATCCCTTTACATGCTTCTTTTTTTCTTCTTTTTTCTGCCACTAAACTACATTGGAAAGCTTCTCCTCAATTTCAGAACTTCCTTCTCTTGTTCTCTTACCCACACTTCTGCAGGCTTTTTACTCTCAGCCAGAACATCACTTTTATGCACTGGGCAACTTAACTCTGTGTTGCAGCTGCCGCTAGAGCATTACCTATAAAGGAATAAACAGTAATTCTGGAATTTTTGAATTATCTGTTTGGCTTACTGTTGAAACTCTTCATCTATCATTCAGAAAACCTTTTAATTTTGCAGACATGTACTCTGGGAAATGCTCCTGAAGCAATACAGATCTCTTGTTCATGGTGCCCATTGATTCACTCATTCTCAAGCACCCCTATCAGGAATTAGGTCCATGATCATAGGGACATCTACTTTTTAGTTATGAGACTTACAAAAATTCTTTTAACTTGCTGCTCTTTACGTTTGGGTTATATTGACAACGGAAACCCAGCTTCTTCGGTAAAATTCATTACTGAAATATGAGCTACCAATTTCATTTCTTTTTCCTTCAGGCGATTTGTGAATATACATATTTAACAACTTGAATGTTAAATAAATTTAACATTATTCCCCAAAAGATCATACAGGAAAATTTAGACAAATGAGGAACTATGAAAATTGTAATTTCAAACCTTTCCCCTCTAAAATACATGGCTTATCTGATCTCACACAGTCATTTGACAGGCATTTTTATTTTTAGAATTGTGTTCTCATTTTGGAAAGTTGTAATGTTGAAAGAAAATATTTCCCAAATTTTCTTAAAATATAATAAACATGATCATTAATCTGATTCAGCCTGCGATATAAAGCTTACGTGGTTTTATTGATTGTCTTAAAAAGGTTTATTAAAGTGTCACATATCTATGTTAAGACTAATACAATACATATATTTTGTTTTGATTTTAAAATACAACAAATCATTTAATTAAATAAAATAAAAGACTGTAGGCTTTTAAACTAACCAGCTAGAAGTAGTAACAAACCATTGAAATAAAAGATGTTCCAGTAAAGAAATATTTTGTTATGATTTAAAATGTCAATATATCACAGGAAATCTCACGTGTTTTTAGAATTTAATGGTGAAAATATTAGAAATATTCTACTTATTTTTATACAAAACTTGGCTTGAAACTTGAAAGACACCTTAAGTATAATTATCAATTATACTAAATTTAAAAAATTGAGCCAAATAAATCATTTATTCTGATAATTTCGTAAATTTTATAAAATGATGCTAGAGACTAAGAAATAGAGAGCCTCCATTATAAGGTGTCATGGGACTTCAAATGTCTTTGCATTGTGAATGTCAGGGTATCTCTCTAGTTATCCTCTTTAGTAAATTGTGACATTGCAGGTAGCAGAGTACTTGCTATTGCTGACAGTGCCTCCAGTACAAAAGCCACTTGAGATGAGAATTTTTTCTAAGAACACCTCAACTCTGCTTATTTATTTTTTCATTTTTTGTAGCCACAAAGAGTATGTCACATGGTAGAATATTCTCACTTAAAAGTTAATATTTAGTAGTATGAGTGAAGGCCTCAGTAGGATTTATCAAGAAGACTTTCTTCACATTGTGCAAAGAAATATCTCAAGGATTCTTTAGATGTGCCAGCAGAAAAGAAAACAAAAATTGCATGCACAAAATTTTTATAACCCAGCAGAATCATGATCTAGATTAAAACAAATAAGCAAGCAAACCAAAAAATTCAATACAAAGCAAAATTTAAAAATAAAAAATAAAATTACTTCTATATGAAGCAGATATTATGTGCCAATACACACATGTGAACATGCACTACTAGGAAAGAGTTGCCTCTTCATGGGTAGACTACACAGTAAGCAAAATTGAAGAAGTTAGATGGTGGCTTGGAGATGGGTCACTTATAATTTTGGCTCAGTTTATACCACCCCATTCTGGTTCCTGTAAATTAGTGAGATATTTCCAG
Organism: Cynocephalus volans; assembly: GCF_027409185.1. Lineage (NCBI taxonomy): Eukaryota > Metazoa > Chordata > Mammalia > Dermoptera > Cynocephalidae > Cynocephalus > Cynocephalus volans. The sequence continues at coordinate 20,402,199 of NC_084466.1, forward strand.
TGGATTTCTAGGCTTAAAAATATCTTTTTTGCATGTATGCCTTCTACCTTAGAGATTCTTAGGAAGGGCCATTTTCTCATTATATTCATTAATACAGGGAATTCAAGAACTGGTATTAAGATAAACCAATGAATTTACACTACTCTATCACAGTGTGACACAAACATACCTTTCCAGAGTCATTTTCATTACTGGCTGATGATGAGATCTAGCCAAAGTTGTAGCTAGAGTTGAAATATTCACAGTTCCCCCACATTTATATCTTTTGTGTGTGGGGGGGGGGGAGTATGTGTGTGTGTTTTCTAAGTATGTGCTACTACTTGCATGTTGAATGCACTTTCCCCATATCTCCGTCAACTTACATATTCTTCAAAAATCTTCTCAAATGTCTCCTCTTCTATGCCTCCAAATATATATTATTTCTCTTCTCTTGAAATTTTTTTTTTAACAATCCCTGACCCCACCCAAATTTATGGCACATCACTGTCACCTTTCTTTTACTAATTCCCTAAACTTTCTTGCCCCATTGTCTACAATGCTCAACTTCTTGAAAGTCCTCCACTCTTGGTGTCTCATCTGTCTGCAGCAATTTGGCTTCTGCTCGCATAACTTCAGATAACTTCACATAACTTCTGTCCTCCACATTTCTACTTACTATGTTTTAGCCTTGGGCTGAGCATACACCAGCTGTTCACAAAATTTGTGGTGAACTGAATTACACTAAAAGAGATAAAGGAAGAAAGGGAGCAGCTATAGAAAGTCAGGATTGGAAAGCATTTCTGGCAGTTATTATGCCAGTAGTTTTATATAAGAGGGTGTTAAGTACTGCAGCCTCTTTACAAGTAGAGGATAAAAGTTTTACCTTAAATCTGTTTGCATAGCAGCATGCTATTTTTATGTTAGAGGCTCTAGGGCGATTGATGGAAATTCTGATACCCTCCTTACCTCAGCACAGTAACCTATTTCTAGTGTCAATATGGGGATTGGAACCTGTCACAAGCATTTTTTTAGAAACAACTTAATCCAGAGCAACTCATCCAACTGTAAGAACAGTGTCCTAGATAGAGGCCAAACACTTCACTAACTCTTAAAACCTTTCTTGATTTATTTAATGTTTACTGAGAAAAACATGTATAGTGCTGTGTGAGACCCTATAAATAAAGCTAGTATAAAATTTTAAAAACGCATTTAATATTCACTTAAAGCTAAAATTAAAATTCAGCTAAGAAGGAGAAGACAAATGCATTAAACACTTTAGCAAATAAGATTTACTGAGCAATTGTGTGTGGTACCAGAATATAAACCTAAAAATAGGAATGCAAATAAGACATTGTTTTGCCTCCAAGATGCTTAGGGTCCAGTAATAGGAGACCCATACATATTAACAAATAATTGCCATACATTATCATAAATAATATAATGGAGGAATATTTACAATAGATTACTACATATCTGAACCAAAACAGCATAGAGAGACTTCAAGGAGACTGAAGAAAGCTTTGACTCATCTACATGACATGCCTTTAATACCAGAACTGAAGCAGCTTCAATGAAAATCATCACCCTGCAGTGGGCAATTATATCTAAGACACTTAAAGTTGAATAGTATAAAGAACTAACCAAAGGCATTGATTCTCTGCATAAAGAGACTAGAAGTAAAAACACTGACACCCTATATGTGTCCAATAAAGCCATGCTTGAGTAATGCCTTAGAAACTCTGGAGACTGGGTTAGGAAATCTGTGCATAAAATTGCCCTTCACTGATAAAGTTGAAAAGGAAAGAGATCATTGGGTCCAAGTAGAAACTGAGAGAAGCGATGGTCCATCTGTCTTTTCTCTTGGAAAAATCAGGGCTTAAATCTAGATCTTTTCAGGTTATGAATGAGCAAATTGATTTTTAACAATCATCTAACATACCAATATATTTGGTTTTAAGAAATAACATTTTTATTTATTTGTCTGATTTTCATTTTTTAAATTTTAATTGACACATAATTATACATACTTATGAGGTAAAATCTGATATTTTGATACATATAGAAGAAATTAGGAAAAAAAATCTTTTTGTCCTCAAAAAGATACAGAGCCATGACTTTTAAGAAACTGGAGCAGTTAGCCACAGAGAGAAAAGGGATGTTGAGGAAGGCAGGCATGAAAAATGAGTGGGCTCAAACAAGACTAGAGAAAACACAATGAAATCCAAAAATCCAAAAATAACTTTTTTGCCTTGAATTCGATTATGTTTAAGAGTGTAGCTCCTGTTTTTCTTTTGCTTGTTTGATTATTTCTGCCTGTTACTTTATTTAGTAAAAAGTAACATTAACTGTTTAATAAAATTAAAGGAAGTCTAAAAGTAAATATATATCTATATATAAATAAATAAATATATAAAATATATATGAAGAAAACAGAATTATTTACCTTAGTGATTTAAGAGAAGAATCAAATAAATAAAATTTATTATGTCATTTGTCTCCAAAGAAATGTACAAATTTAATGAAGTATTTTTCAGCTTTTGATTAAAAATAATTAAATTTCATCTGAAAGGATAAATATTAAAAATAGAGAAAACAATTTGCAGAAGAATAAGGATAATTTTGTAATTACAATAATTAAACAGTGCTGTGCCAGTGTAAAAATACACAACTCAGTGAATTTTTTACATTACAGATTTTGAGATTTCAAATCAGTAAAATAAGAAAAGCTTATTCAACTGGTAGTGCTAGAACAAGGTTATTGGTTAACTATTTGGAAAAAAAAATCAAAGTTAGACTACAACTTCGCTACACCTCAAAGTAATTTCATATAGAACAAGAGATTTGTTATTTTAAAAAAGTTCCGAAGAAAATATAGATAAATCTTTATCTGACCTTGAGATGAGTAATGCTAAATCCAAGAAGAACCCAAAGAGGAAAATGCTGATAGATCTTATTTCATAAAAATTGTTAAGTTATATAGTATCATTTGCAATAATATTAAAATCTATACCACAAACAAGACAAATTTTTAGAAAGTAGATGACAGATAAACAATGTACCTAAGAATTATGCATATCAGTTTAAAATATAACTTTAGAAGAATAAAATCCATTAATAGCAAGAAAAGTATAAAATATTGGAGCAGACTGGAAAAAACAAAAATGGTTCTGTAGGAGAAGTGGTCTAAGATGCATTCAGGTGTTTTTTACTTCATTAGTTAGTACATATTTAATATGTTCTATATGATATACGAGTAGGTTCAATAACTGATGGTCTTTCAAAAAGAAAAATGTTTTAGCAGTTTAGTGGGGAGACAGACAAATAAACACAACAAAATTCTTTATAAGGTGATTACAATAATAAAAGTGTCTATAATACTAGTGGGAGAAAAAAAAGTGATAGTATATTCATTTGGAAGCATCTAGGAAGACCTCACGCTTAATAGAGTATTTGAGCAGACACTTGAGCATGAAGACAAATTTCCATGTGGATGAATAACAGTGAGAAGAGTTTTCAAGGTAGAGGAGATGCCTGTAAAAACAGGAAATTATGAAGTTTAAATACAACGTTTGAATTCAGGTAGTAATACAATGACCTTAACACTCTTGCATTTTTTTCTGGAGGCTACAAGGAGAAATTGCTTCCAGTCTCATTGAGGTTGCTGACCAAAGTTAGTTCCCTGTGCTTGTAGTACGGCAGCCCTCATTTCCTTGCTGGCTGTCAGCTGAGAGCCAACCTTTGCTCCTAAAAACTGCCTACATTCCTTCTCATGCTTTCCACATGGTCCCCTATAGCAACCTCTAACACTTCCAATATTTCTGACTTTCCCTTCTACCCCATCTCTCAGACATCAGCTGGAGAAAGTGCTCTGATTCTGAGGGTTTGTGATGATTAGATTGGGATAATCCAAATAATCCAAAATAAAATTCCTGTTTTAAGATTTTTAACGATAATTCTATCTACAAAGTCTCCTTTGTCACAAAATATGGCATTTTCAAATGTTTCAGAATTAGGGCATGGATATCACTGGGAGCTTTTATTCTGCTTACCACATTCACCAAGTATAAATACAGAAGGTAGACAGGATCTTAGGGAAAAAAAGGAGTTCGATTTTGAACATGTCTGTGGGAATACTGAATGAATATGTTTTGGAAGTAGTTTAATATACAGATTTGGAAATTCTACATGAAAGTCAAGGCTGATCAAATAATTTGGTAGTCATCATCTTAAAAATTGTAAATACAGTCATTATTATATATGAGAGGTTTATATTTGTCCAGAAAGATTTCAAATCAGTTTACAAAGTTAATACTCTGTGATGCTTTCAACAGTAGGACTATGTATTATTCATTTAAGCATCAGCCTGGGATCAAAATTTTATATTTTCTGAGTGAATAAATGAATGAGTGAATGAATGAATTAAAATTATAGACCACCACAATAAGATAAAATAGTCACCGTTTATCTTTTGGCGATATGTTCCAAGACCCCAAGTGGATACCTAAAACCACAGATAATACTGAACCTGATGACCATTAATCAGAACACGTTTTTATTCATGTCTTTCTTCCACAAATTTAATGCATTTTCCATCTTGACTAAAAAGTTATCATGCACTGTGGCCGTAATTATTGCAATCGGAAGTGTAACAGTGAAACTAGCATGAATTTCTTTTTCCTTCCTCACAATTTTACAGATGAAAGATTTATTCTTATTATAGACCATAGCAACCTCAGGATAAGGGTTTTCTCAAACTTTCTTATTAAGTTGAGAACTTTTTCCTTATCAGCTAAAGAAAGATCTCAAATTGCCAACATCACTACTCTTGCATTTTTGGACTATTATGTAAAATAAGGGTAATTGAACACAAGGACTGTGATACTGCAACAGATGATCTGATAACTGATACGGCTACTAAGTGACCATCAAGCGGGTAGCACACGCAGCATGGAAATGCTAGAAGAAAGGATGATTCACGCCCCAGGTGGAATGGAGTGGGATAGCACGAGATTTTTTCATACTACTCAGAATGCTACACAATTTAAATCTTATGAATTGTTTATTTCTGGGATATTCCATTTAATAAAATTCCTGGCCCATATGTCTTCTCCAAGATTCTACTAAATATTTCAGAAAGTTGTAACATCAATCTTTTAAAAACACTTCAAAAATTACAAAATAAGTAGTGAACAATTCACAACTTTCTTTAAAAAAACAGCATCACCTCCATATGAAAACCTGATAACATGTTATGAGACAGGAAAGTTATAATCTGTCTCCGCCAGAAATGTAGATGATGAAATCCTAAACAAAATACTCGAAAAGTGACTCCAGATGTATAGCAAAAGTATAATCTGTGGAAGTAACACCAGCAGGTATGGTAAAATAAGAACCTGCAAAAGTCTGTTCCCCCATAGAGCAATGAGCATGGGTGTGAAAATTGTCAAAATCAAAATTTCAGAACTTTGGAAGTAAACCAAAGGCTTGTGGTAATCTGAGAAGTGTTTACTCAAGAAAAAAACACTTATTCTCAGGTGAGTTTTATAGCTCTGACCTATTCGTGAATCTGAAAGTTCATGTGCATGTGCAGGACTGTATGTATGCCCAAGAAGACCTGAGAAGATCTGATCTCTCACCTTTGATGACCTTGAGGCACTGAACAGGCAAGAAGTGATGACTAAGGCAGAGCATTAAACTGCCAGCTGGAGTATTAAAGATGCATCTCAGCATACATACAGAGCCCCTCAGCAAACAAAGGTGACTTATTGGTTTAAGACTTACAAGGAAATCTGTAAAACCATTAACTGAATACTAATCCAACTAAATAGAAACTTTAAGAGTCATGCAGGCAAGAACATTTCATAGAATTACTTCATAGACTTTAAAGAATTACTTCAGGAAAATCATAAATAAACACACAGAATATTTAAAAGTAAACAATGAACAGCAATAACAAAAAACCCTGAGAGAATGAATCTGATTTCAAATTGTAACATTATCTAATGTAATATATCCAGTATTCAACAAAAAATTACAACACATGCAAAGAAACAAAAAAGTACAGTATATTCCATACACATAAAAATGAGCAGTTGATAGAATGGCTCCTGAGAAGACCCAGATGTTGAATTTATTAGACATAAACTTTAAATCAGTCATTTTAAATATGTTCAAAGAACTAAAGAATGCCATGTCAAAACAACCAAAGAAAAATATAAGAACAACATTTTACCAAATAGGAAATATCAATAAAGAGATATTAATTATAAAAAATAAACAAATATGAATGCTGATATTGAAAAGTACAATAAATGAAGTGAAAAATTTACAAGAGGGGCCCAAGAGAAGAATTAAATTTACAGAATAAATCATCAGAAAATTTGAAGATAAACAATTAAGATGATCTATTTGGAGGAACAAAATAAAAAAGAAAAGAAGTTTTGAAAGCTGTCAAAAAAACAGCCTAACTTTCTATTTTTAAATATCACAAAGAGAAAAACAAACTAAACCCCAAACAAGCAAAAGAATCATGATTATAGTGGGAATAATGAAATAGAGAATAGGAAAATAATAGATAAAAATCAATGAAACTAAAATCGATTACCTGAAAAGTTTAAAAATGACACAAACTTTAGCTATGCTGACCAACAATAAAAGAGAAAAGACTCAAATTACTAAAATAAGGCATGAAATATAGGACATCACCACTGACCATAACAAAGTGAGAGAATACTATAAACAATTGTATGCCAGCAAATTAGATCATCAAATTTAAAAATTCCTAGAAAGACACAAACTACCAAAAGTGACCCAAGAAAAAATAGAAAATCTGTACAGATCTATAACTAGTAAAGAGATTGAATTAGTAACCAAAATAGTTCCCACAATTAAAGCCAAGATGGTCAAGCAGGTAGACAGCCTCACTGGTAAACTTCACCAAAAGTTCAAAGAAAAGTTGTCAACAATCTTCCACATACTTCTCCAAAAAACTAAATGGGGAGAAAATATTTCCCAGCTCATCCCCTGAGATTAGTATTACTCCGATACCAAAAACAGACAAAAATACATATATTAAAATATATATATAAATATTAAAAAATGCATATAGATAAATATATATATAAAGATATATATATACACAAATATATATATATATATATCTTACATATATATGCACATGAAAAGATGGTCGATGTTATTAGTCAAGTCAAAACCGCAGTGAGATACCATTTCACAATATGATCAAAAGACAGAGAATAACACGTGAAGAGAATGTGGAAACAATCTCACATAAATTGCTGATGGGAATGTAAAATGTAAAAGCAGCTACTTTTGAAACAGTTTTTCACTTTCTCGAAAAAGTTGACAAACGACCCAGCAATTCCACCCCAAGAGAATTGAAAACATGTCTGCAAAAACTTGTGCACAAATGTTTATAGCAACATTATTCATGGGAAAAGGTGGAAAATAAACCAAAAAGTGGAAATCAACCTAATGCCCATCAATGATGATCAAGAAACAAAACATGATATATCCATACACTGGAATATTATTTAGTCATAATGAGGAACAAACCACTGATACATGCTACGTGTACAGATTGTGAAAACTTTATGTTAATTTAATAAAGCCAGACACAAAAGTTGATATATTGTACTTGTATAATTCTACTTTTATGAAATGCTCAGAAAAGACAAAATAAAGACAGACAGTAGGTTCGTCATTGCCAGGGACTGGAGAGAGGAGTAGACACAAGCAGGCTAATAAGAGATACAGAATTTTGTTTTTTTCAATGATAAAATTTTTCTGGAATTTCTGGTGATTATAGCACAACGTTATGACTACTTATATTAATCAAAGAATTGGATATTTTATAAGGGTGAACTTCATGATGTGAATCATATCAATAAAAAGTCAATTAATATAATATACTACATTTACAATATGAAAGAGAAAATTTCAATGGATGCACAGAATTATATATTTTTTAATGTTCAAACTAGAAATAGAATGGAATTTCTTTAATCATTAAAGATAGTCATAAAATTTTACAGAAAATATTATAATTAATAAGGGAATATGGAAAAGTTTCCTTCTGAGATCCGAAACAAAGAAAAATTCCCAAAGCAATTAAATAAGAAATTAAAAAGTATTGGCAAGAAAGAAATATACTGGTCATTAATTGCAAATGACACTACTGTATATGTAGAAATTTTAAAATAAAATGATTAATAAGGTAATACAACTATTAAGATCACTAGTTATAATATCAGCATATAAAAACCTATTTTTTCCTTGAAGTGGCAATAACCAAGTAGAAAATAAAATTTTATTAATATATTGCCTAGAATCAATGTTTTGTTAATGTCATGAAATTAGCTTGAAAGTTCCCTTTTTGAATAGGTTCTGAAAAAACTGAATAATTCTGCAATTCAGTTTAATAATGTTAAATAGTTCTAGCCAGCCACAACAACAAAAATTTCAAGTTACATGTGATTATGAATATCCATACTGATATCAGGACTATCTTCTTGTTAAAGACCATTTTTAGATATAAATTACGGGGTCCTAAGAACGACCTGATTTCCTAAGTTTTATTTATTTATTTTACTCAAAAATAAACAATTTTTTTCCTCTCTCTCTTTAAAAAGTAATACAGGTTTATTTTAAAAGTTACATTAATAATGACATGTAAAAAGTATAAAATGAAAATAATCCACAGATTTGTTCTAACATTAGCTGCTGATAATATTTTGATGTATTTCCTTTACACAAGTATGCCTTTATAGTGTGTATATACATGTTGTTATGGATATATATCCACAGTGAAAATATACATACACATACACATATATGTGTTTGTGAGAGAGACAGAGACAGAGGCAGAGAGATAGAGAAAGACAGAGAAATAAATAGGTAAATAGATAGAAAGAAGTTAATTAATGCTGTGATTGTAATATACATGCTATTTTTAAAATTGCTTTTATTTCTGAATTTAGACAACATATAGAACTTAATAAAGACAGTAATTATAAACACAAGAGTTTTGTGCATACTTGCACATCTTCAAAATATTTTCCTATGTGCAGATAAACATTAATCACAATCAACTACTCATGTTGCTTGGAGATGTTTCCTCCAGCTGTCATGTTAGATTAAAGTAATGATTGACACTTGTTTGCATACTGTCTGGGAATTTAATATTTGTTATGTTGGAATTCTTCTGTTCATAAAACATACAGCTTGGAAATATGAACTTTGTTTTCATACAGCTGGGATGGTGCACACATACCGGAGTTAAAGAATTACAATTAGTTGGCCCCCAGCTTGCATCCTTAAGCAATCCTTATAAATACTACTTTTCTCATTAACGCTGCCTTCTGTTCTCATTAAGTTTCAACAGGGTACTCTCAGGAATTTAAAATATATTGTTCCCTTATTTAAATGGATAATTTCCCACTCAAAAAGGTGTCGATTTTAAAGGAGGTGGAAATGGAGCAAACAATTCCAAATATTTTAAATAATGGACGATATTGTTAAATGTTTTGCAATGCTTTAACAGGACGTTTTCAATAACAAGAAGGGTTTGGTTCTCATGATTTTCACCAATACAGTTACAAATAGTCTTCTTTTTCTTTCCTTTGTTTGAATGGCATATTTCATTTCACACATCCTTTACTTGCTGCTGGACTTTAATATTGCTAAAGGAGAAAGCTATCTAGCTGAGTGTTTGTAAATGTCAACTGGCCAAAAGATATTTGGAAGCCTATGAATGTTCACCTTTCTAATATTTGCTTAAAGCCATCCGGAATTAATGTTTTCCTCTTCCATCTCCTCTCACCTCAGAAAAAAATCTGTATACAGAAGTTGACACAAAATATATTAAATAAGGCTGGTGTTCAGCCATCTTTCATTTAAGTGGAAATTATACAGGAATGTAAAAAACAAACAAAAAAAAGAGAATATCTTGATAGTATTCTGTACACTTGCTTTCTTTTTACTCTTTAATATTTCTGCAATCTTCCAGTAAAACATATGTTGTTAATTTTGAAATTAGAGCAAGCTCTTGCATATCTATCAGGATTTATTTGCCTGCTAAAGAAGCTCTACCCTGAAACAACTTATATAACATTCCCTTTGCTGTGGTTTCAATGTCCCCTCTGAAACAATTCCTTGTTGAAATTTAGTTGCCATTGTAATAGTATTAAGAGATGGAGCCATTAAGAGGTAGTTAGGTCATGAGGGCTTCACCCTCACGAATGGATTAATGCCATTATTGCTGAAGTTGGGTAGTTATCGTGAGAGTCGGCTTCTGATGAAAGGACAAGTTTGGCTCCCATTTGCTCTCTGTTTCATGCACTCATTTCTGCCTTCTGTCCTTACCCCATGGAATGACTTTTGCCAGATGCTGGTGCCATGCTCTTGGACTTCCCAGCCTCCAGAACTATAAGAAATAAATTTCTTTCCTTTATAAATTACCCAGTCTGTGGTATTCTGTTCAAGCAGCAGAAAATATATTGACACCCTTCATTTAAACAAAGTCTGCTTGTTTTTATTTTATCTACCCAGCTTGATTAAACAATCAACATTTGTGAAAATGAGTAATTTGAAGGATGATACAAGAAATTGTTTGTAGAGTTAGCCCACCTGCTCACAGAAGATCAGCTCATTTTCCTCTCTGGTCTCTAGAGTGTGAACTAGAAAAATTGAGCCTGTAGGACTGGCCCCTCTTGAGATAGGAGGGTAGAAGGACTAGGGTTAGGAGACAGGGGTGAAGCCATCTGAAGAGCAATGTGAAACTGACTTCTGATCATTAACTTTAGCCCCCTTTCTCAAAGAATGAGGAACTTCTAAAATGGGGCATATTATCCATCCATAGGCATTCAGAAAATGAGGGTTTATTGTGTAGCTGATCAAAGTAAATGATAAATTGCTGAATAGAAGTAGTATTTTTCTATATGGTTTAGTAACCCTTAAAAGACTATAAAAGCTTTCACTTAAGAAATAAGGGAGTCTTCTCCTCATATCCACTGATCTTTATTGGAGACCACTACTTTGTCTATGAAATAGCTTTCTCTAAGTAAACTTTTCTTTACTTTCACTAGTTGGCTTGCTTTTGAATTCTTTCTCTCTCAAAGCCAAGTTCTCTCTTGGAGACAGACTTGAGGCCCTCCCTCTTGGGGGCTCTCACCCTGTCCGGCAATACTCACTCTGGAAAACTTAAATCAACTCTGCAGAAGCTTCTCAAAGCCAACGAACATCCTGGGTGAGTAGCACTTATTTAGGGAGCTTTGGCCTTCTTTGTGTTCCATTAATCCTTTCTGTTTCTTTTATTTCTCTTTCCAGGTTTGTTCTACCAAAAGATAATATAAGAAAATCTGAATAATCAACTTCCGTCCTAATTTCCCCATTTTCACTACTCTTCCCTTCAGCCACAATGCTTTCATTCTAACATCTAATGTTCATTTAGTAAATATTTACTGAATCCCTTCAGTATAAATCACCTCATAGGATATGATTAGAGATAAAGTGATAAGCGTTTGCTCTTTAACATTACAAAGCAACTTTTCCTATTTTTAAGACTTTGAGTATTCTATCACTATTATACCTAAAACTATCTAAGCTTATCTAGCCAATTTCTTTCCTTAAGCTTCTGCCTCCCTTTTTCAATTCATATCTGCTCTACAAAAATTCCCCCCCAAAAGAATATTTAATCTTTCAGTAAATCAGATTTTTCGCTTTATCCTCTAGTTATTTAAACTTCAAACTCATCAGCCCATGCTTAAAATCTCATCTTTTCAACTCCTGCATATTCAGTTTCTATTTTCTCAAATGATCCTGTAGCTATAGCCTTTCAAATTATTTATACTATAATGATAATTTCAATATAAAAAACACCAAGGAACTTGCAAAAGTAACTAACATATCCTCGTCCCCTCAAAAGCCAATTAATAAAATTTGTAAGTTCAAGAAATATTTTTGAATATCTATATGTATATCAGAAACCAAATTAGCTAACTTGAAACACAAAACAAATGAAATATCTGGTCAATTCATCCAACATACAACTTTTAATATATAATTTAATTTTTTTTCCTAATAAATAATCTCTCAAAAAGTAACCCACTATAAAGGTTACAGTCAGAAAATTAAAACTTATTTTGAGTCTGTTAGGAGCCAAAACATCTGTTTGATCTAAAACTAGCAGATAAAGAAAGATACAAAGAAATGAGGCTAAATAGCCGTGAATATCAAGGTTATTCTCTATTGGATTGGAGTACTCATTTACATACTAATATTCAGCTTTAGGAATTTAGGGACTCATTAACTTAGCTAAACATGGAATTTGGGGTTTTTTTAAAAACTAATTATTTCTTTACTATTTTTATATCCAAGTACACTCTTCTCATTACTCACAAAGGATGATTCTTCACCAATCCCCACCCCTTGCAGTCAGGGAAATAATTTCATTTACGCATCCCTTGAAAGCCATTGTTTATGGTCTCCATTGAAATCGGGATAAACTATTTGTGGTCCCATTTATTTCTGTGAGAATTAGTGATTATCTGTAAAATAATTTGGACATCCTATAGATAGACTCATAACTATTTGGTTAATACATTTGAAAGAAATAGAGCAAAACAAAGCAATGATCCCAACCAGATATTAGAAATAATTTGATCAAATTTAACTGACCTTTCAGGTGCTCTCAAAGTATTATTTTGATTGTTAATAACACTGATTTGAGAGGTTTTTCTGCATTATCAAAACTTTGTGAACCAAAATTGTTATTAACACAATTGGCTTTATTAAAAATTATGTTAATTGTTGTTTCCATAGAAAGTGCTTTAATTATTGTTTTCATGGTTTCTGAATAGAAAAGATCATTTTAAATCCCTGTTAAAAACTTTTGTATATTTGAAGAAACCCTGCTGTACATATCCTCCTGCCTGATATGTTCTATCTTTGAGCAATGTGCATCCGTTACTTTGCCATAATTCTTGCAACTCAGTTGTCTCTGGGGTCTCCTTTAAAATCTCCAAGCTTCTCATATTTCAAGTTTCTTTAGAGCACTGTTTCTCAACCATGGCTACACAGTCCTAATGTCCAGCCTGAAACCTAGACCAATTACATCAGAAACTCTAGGGATGGAACCAAGACATGGGTAATTTTTAAAACTCCCAGAAGGTTCCAATGTGCAGTCATGGTGAAAAACACTGTTCTGCGTGAGAAATGACCTCAGGCTACCATCTAACTTTCCTATTAATAGCCTAACATATTACCAGTGGCAAAATGGCATCAGTGAACATTTATGGTTGTAAAATAGAGCTATTTGTTTTGTCTTAGCACTGCTGAGATATTTTTGTAAAACCTCTGTGTCTATGTCCCTGAAATTCAAAATGTGAGCCATCAACTGGTGATAAAACACTCTTGCTGTATTTAGTCCAAAGCTAGAGAATGCTTTTTCTGATTTAAAAATGGCAGCTCACAGTCCAATTCGGCCATTTAATTATGTACCTAAAAAAATCACACTTTGAACAAAAGTGTCATTTTTAAATAATGAAAATTTTAATAACTTTGAGGTAAATAGTACACTGTAGATGCCATTTATTTAGAACAATTTATTAATAAATAGAATTTCTAAGCATCACTTCTCACTAATAATTTATTTACATAAACTCTTATGTATTAAATTCTTTATGCTAATCTTTATGGTACCTGAAACTCCTATGTCATACCATTTTATGGCTTGTTCTAATAGCTCAAAAGAGAATTATCTGTTTAATTTTGTTCTTACCTTTAAATTTCTGCTCCAAGTTCTTTTTATTTATTTGTTTATTTTAAATTTGCTGCAGGGTTAATTTTGAAAACCTTCAGTTTATTTGTTAGTAATTTTTTCTTAGTCCCAAAGCTTGGTAGGAGCAAATAAAAATGTTTCTAAATAAGTTCTGCAAAGTATACCAATACATTTCTTACAGATGAAAATCTGTCACTTTATCAAGTGTTGTCTAATCAACAATCATTATTTAATAACAAAATAACATAAAATGATGAGAGTATAAACTCCCACCAAAAACAAAAAAAGAAGAAAATGTCTAGCTGTTTCTTTCCTAACCATCTTAATATTCTTTTTTCTTTGACATCATTATGTGATCATTTAAAGATGAGAAATCTTGGAAACTGGATTTTTTTAAAACATGAAAACAAAAGCATGGTTTAACTGACAGCAAAACTTGAAAACTAATATTAGTTAATAAACAGAGTGGTAAATTATTGCTGTTCTTAGCAAAATAAAATATTAGGGATGAAAAAGACCTTGGAGTCTAGAGTTTTGTCTGCCATTTTCTTAAGAAGAACTTTTTTCCTTAATACAATATTATGCGACATATAAATACATGAAAATAAATAGAAAGTAATAGAAATGGGCGAGTGCCCACAGCCTTTTTTGCTGGCTCATTCTTTCACTTCTATTTGTGGATCCTAAGGGATAGCTGTAGAAAACTGAAATTTCAGAAAAAAATGTTGTTTCATGAATACAGCAAAAAATGTCCCATTCCTCAGGAGGGCATGACTGTTCCTTGGTCACAGAGCTCATTTTTAGCAGAGCATAATGCATGCCCATGCTTAGATTCTGTTTTTATATAATATCTCTACATTACATTAAAAACATGATCACTTACAAAAGTAATTATTAACTTCTAAAATTTAATTTCATGAATTTATTTAGTTCCCATAAAATAGAAATAGGATCATTTTGCATTTCTGTTTGAATTTTTCTTTCCTATCAGTGTATAAGATTGTTGCATATGTAAATGTACCATACCTCTTAGCATTTCTTATGTGCTTTGCAAATGAAGGTGTCTAAAACAAATTCTATAAGTCAATTTCTGCTATCGTTGTAAGCTACATACAAGTTAATAGCTTGGCACACCTGATTTGACTTGGCATTTTCAAAATTGATTTATTGCACTCTGCAAAACCGATTAGCTCTAATCTTGCAAATGCAATAGGTTCTTCTTGCCATGATTATTATTATGTAGCCTATAGGTATGTTACATTTTCCCTCAGTTTACATAACTATGATTTACCATCCATTTCCAAGAGGAATCATATCCCCACAGCAATAGGTTCTGCATTTTCTATTGACTAGACTGTTATGCATTATCTGAACAGCAGCCCAGTTACAAAGAGGAACCTATACAAATCACCCTACTTCAAACAAAGAATTCCTGGGGAGGAACTGATGGATCTTTTATATTTTGCAGTAAGTATGGTCAATATTTTAGAATTTAAACACAATTAACCTAGAGTTTGTGGTTTGCTTCTACTGCCTATGAACAACTGCTGCAATGAATGGGCTAAACATGATAGACTTCCTAAAGATTTTTAGAATATATTGTGTAATTAAGTAGGGTTGGTGACAATTTAGACTATATTGAGACAATGACATATTTTTCTGCTTTCTTTAATAATTTCCATTCTCAAATATAATTCACTCTTTAAAATTGACAATGGCAATTTGACAAGCATTGGATTAAAAAAAGCAAAGTGTAATTATATACAATGTGCTGTGACTTCTGTTCATTCGCAATAACGAAGGACATATGATGCTACAGCAGGACTAACCTGCTAATTTGGAGGTAAAGGAAAGAAATGAGACAGCTATACTATGTTCTTTTTCTCCTTTTTCTGTATTCCCCCAAAACAGTCTACTTCAGAGGCTAGATATTAAGAGTACAAATTTCATTCTTTTGTTTAAGAATGGAAAGGTGGTTTTCAAGAGATATTTTACACATATTTCAAATCTGTTCAAGGTCACTATTAACCGCCAAATAAAAAGGTAAAATCCAACACTTTGTACCATCACTCTAACCCATACTAAACTAACTAATATAGTTTTTAGCAGAAAATGATGATACATGTCTAGAAACAGAAATAGCCCTTGTTCCTTTGAAATGCTATATCATATAGACATTTCTAAACAGATTCTTCTAAAAATTTGAAATCCACTTCTAGATGTATCACAAAAAGCAAGAGGCTGGGGGCAGATTACAAAATTTAATTTACTAAAGACAGAGAGATTTGCTTATTTACTGCTGAATAACAAACTATCCCCAAACTTAGTGGCTTTAAACACAACCATTTTATTTGTTCATAATTTTGCAGGGGATAGCTATTTCAGGTTGAAAGCTTTATGAAGTCTTCCTTCAAACTTTTTTTAATTAATATGGCCTCTCTCAAATTGGCTACCTAGAGCTTTCTCTCTGTCTTGTGATCTCAAGAGAGTTGGATTTCTTACACGGTGGATGGTTTCCAAAAGGGGAAAAGAAGAAATGACAAATCTCTGGACATCCAGACACCCAGACATGGATCATTGGGCATCATTTCCACTCCATTCTACTTGGAAAAGCCAGTCAAAATGCCACCCACATTCATGGGAAGGGGCAATGAACCCTGTCCCTCAATTGGAGGAATATAGACAAGTTGGTGGTCAACTTTTAATCACAATAGGAGGGGAGTAAGAGGTCTTGATTTGGTTTTTGGTAAAAGTACCAGTTTCTACTATTAGATGATTGAGGCTAATTAGATGAGGGACTGTTTTATTAGATTATAACAGATATTTTCCTTGTTATATGGGTTGGGGAAAGGATATGAACTTAAGAACATTGCCATTATTTTTAGGAAGTAAGGTAGCATATATAATGTTGCTATTTTATATCCTGAAAACTATATAAACTTACGGGAATGAAAGAAAGAAAAAAGCAAACAAACAAAAACAAACAGCCCCAAATTTATGCATTGGTTTATTTCAATTTAATTTGTATGTTATTGAATTTCTAACATTTTAAGTTAAAAAAAAATATGTTAGTGTGATATATAGTTAAACACACAAAAAAGAAGATACTGGGGAAAAGATTAATTCTCATTTTATTTGGTACACAATATTTTCTTCAAAACTTACAGATAAAGATTTATACTACAAGTGATAAAAACGAAAAAAACAGCAAAAATACATGGTAAGCAGAATAATGCTTCCCACCCCTAAAGATTTCCATTTTCTAATCCTCAAAACCTGTGAGTATGTTACCTTACATGGCAAAAAGGACTTTGCAGATGTGATTTAATTAAGATTTTTTTTTCTTTTTTGTAATTGAAACATAATTGATTGTACATATCTGTGGGGTACAGCGTTGAATATCAATACCTGTGTGCAATAGGTGATGCTCAAATCAGGATAATTAGTATATTCAGCATTACACAATGTAATCATTTTTTGTGGCCCTTTACCTAAATTAAGAATTTTGATATGAGGAGGTCCCCACAGAGAGGCCTAAGAGCTGCAGTGACCACCACGTGCCCCGAGACACCCGTGCATGCCAGAGCAGGTAGGCGCTGATGCGGGACCACCCCAAGCCCAGGCGAGTGCACGCAGCCCAGAGAGGCCCCTGCAAAGAGGCAAGGAGCCACAGCAACCACCGCACACCCCATGATGCCCCCGTGCCAGAGCAGGTAGGCACCGCTACTGGACTCCCATCCCAGTCCAGTCCCCACAGCCAAGAGAGGCCCGAGCCTCCTGCCCACAGACCCAAGGCAGCCATACCAAATTGGCAGTCCTTGCAGAATCCTAACCAAACAACAGGATCAAACAAGTGGACCAGGAAATCCCCTGCCAAAATGACTAAACATCAAAGGAAAGATACCAGAAATATGAAAAATCAAGAAAGTACAGCACCAAAGGTTAATAATAACTCTCCAGCTGTAGACCCTATAGAACAAGAAGCCCTTGAGAAGACTGACAAGGAATTTAAAGTGATAATTCTAAGGAAACTAAATGAGATACAAGAAAACTCAGCTAGACAACATGATGAAATGAGAAAAAGTACACAGGACCTGAAAGAAGAAATGTACAAGGAAAGAAATGCCTGAAAAAGAATGTAGCAGAGCTTGAGGAGCTGAAGAACTTATTCAACAAAATAAATAACACAACTGAGAGTTTAACCAGCAGGCTTGAAGAAGCAGAAGAGAGAATTTCTGACCTTGAAGATGGGCTGTTTGAAATAACACAGGCAGACAAAAAAAAAAAAAAAAAAAAAAAAAAAAGAAGAAGAAGAAGAAAGAAAGAAAGAAAAAGAAAAAGAAAAAAGAATTAAAAACATTGAGAAAAATCTAACAGAGATAACAAACAACCTTAAGTGCTCAAATATCTGAATCATGGGTATTCCAGAAGGGGAGGAAAAAGGAGATTGCATTGAAAACATATTCAACAGAACAGTGGCCAAAAACTTCCCAGGTAAAGGGAAAGACACAGATCTTCAGATTCAGGAAGCTCAAAGATCCCCAAAGGTATTCATCCCCAAAATGTCCTCTCCAAGACATGTTATAGTCAAATTGGCAAAACTCAAAGACAGAGAGAGAATCTTAAAAGGTGCAAGAGAGAAACATCAAGTCGCCTGTAAGGGAGCCCCTATCAGACTAACATCAGACTTTTCATCACAAACACTAAAAGCCAGAAAGGAATGGGATTATATATTCAAAATACTAAAAGACAGAGATTGCCAGCCAAGAATAATTTACCCAGCAAGGCTATCCTTCCTAAATGAAGGCCAAATGGTATATTTCTCAGATGAACAAAAACTGTGGGAATTCACTGCCACATGACTACTCTTACAAGAAATTCTCAAGGGAGTACTGGGTTTGGTACCTGAAAAATAATCAACACTGTCATAAAAACTCAAGAAAAACCAAAATCCACTAGTAAAATAAAAATGCTAAAAATGAAAAGAAAAAAAAGAAAGAGAAAGTTTATCTACCACCCCAAGAAACCAACAAATACAGAAGACAAACAGTAAATCAGAAAGAAAGGAAAAAAAGACACATAAGACATCCAAAAAAAAAAATCAATAAAATGCTAGGAGTAAATCAACACTTTTCAATAACAACTCTTAATGTAAAAGGATTAAATTCCTCACTCAAAAGATACAGACTGACTGCCTGGATTAAAAAGGTGGACCCAAATATATGCTGCCTTCAAGAGACTCACCTCACCTGTAAAGATACGCATAGACTAAGAGTGAAAGGATAAAAAAGATATATAACGCAAATAGAAATGAAAAAGGAGCCAGAGTAGGTATTCTTATATCTGATAAAATAGACTTTAAGCCACAAACCATAAAAAGAGATAAATAAGGCCACTACATAATGACAAAGGGATTTATCCATTGAGAAGACATAACAATCCTAAATATATATGCACCCAATGTTGGAGCAGCCAGGTTTATAAAGCAAACACTATTAGACCTAAATAATGAGACAGACACTAATAGCATAATAGTGCTATTATTGTGAACACTCCACAATCAATATTGGCAAGATCATCTAGATAATAATAGAGAAACACAAGATCTAAACAAGACTCTAGACCAATTGGACTTGGCAGAAATCTACAAAACATTCCACCCATCAATCTCAGAAAATTCATTCTTCTCATCAGCACATAGAACATTCTCCATGATAGACCACATGTTAGGTCACAAATCAAGTCTCAACAAATTTTTTTAAAAATTGCATTATCCCATGTATTTTTTCAGACCACAATGGATTAAAATTAGAAATCAATAACAAATCAAATTCTGGAAACTATATTAACACATGGAAATTAAACAGCATTCTACCTCATGACATATGAGTCCAAGAAGAAATCAAACAGGAAATCAAAAAAATTATTGAAACTAATGAAAGTAATGCTACATCATACCAAAACCTGTGGGATACTGTAAAAGCGGTACTAAGGGGGAAATTTATCACATTAAATGCTTACTTCAGAAAGATAGAAAGATGGCAAGTAAACAATCTCATACTTCACCTTAAAGAATTAGGAAAACAAGAACAATCCAAACCCAAAGTTAGCAGACAGAAAGAAATCATTAAGATCAGAGCAGAACTGAATGAAATAGAAACACAAAAAAATGATACAAAAGATCAATGAATCAGAAGTTTTTTTTTTTTTTTTTTGGAAAGATAAATAAAATTGACAAACCATTAGCAAGACTAACTAAAAAAAGAAGAGAGAAGACCCAAATAACAAAAATTAGAAATGAAAAAGTTGATATTACAACTGATACCTCAGAAATACAAGAAATCATTAGTGACTACTATAAACAAATATATGCCAACAAATTTGAAAATCTGGAGAAAATGGATAAATTTCTGGACACACACAAACTACCAAAACTGAACCAAGAATATGTAGAATATCTGAACAGACCAATAACAAGAAAAGAGATAGAAGCTGTTATCATAAAGCTCCCAACAAAGAAAAGCCCAGGACCAGATGGGTTCACTGCAGAATTCTACCAAACCTTCAAAGAGGAATTGATACCATTTCTTTACAAACTATTCCAAAAGATTGAAACAGAGGCCATTCTCCCAAACTCATTCTATGAAGCAAACATCACTCTGATACCAAAACTAGACAAAGATACAATGAAAAAAGAAAACTATTGGCCAATATACTTGATGAATATAGATGCAAAAATCCTCAATAAAATACTAGCTAACACAATACAGCAACATATATCCAAAATTATACATCATGATCAAGTGGGATTCATCCCAGGGATGCAAGGTTGGTTCAACATATGCAAATCAATAACTGTGATACACCATATCGATAAAATCAAACACAAAGACCATATGATCATCTCTATCGACACTTAAAAAGCATTTGACAAAATTCAACATTCGTTCATGATAAAGACTCTCTACAGATAAGGTACAGATGGAAAGTACCTCAACATAATTAAAGCCATATATGATAAGCCCACTGCCAATATCATCTTGAATGGGGAAAAGCTGAAAGCTTTTCTGTTAAGAACAGGAACTAGACAAGCATGCCCACGCTCACCAGTCCTATTCAACATAGTGTTGGAAATACTAGCCAGAGCAATCAGAAAAGAGAACGAAATAAAGGACATCTGTATTGGAAAAGACAAAGTCAAACTGTCCCTGTTTGCCAGTGACATGATCCTATATATCAAAAAGCCTAAAGCCTCTACAAAAAAACTCTTGGAGTTGATAAATGTTTTCAGCAAAGCTGCAAGATACAAAATCAACACACAAAAATCAGTAGCATTTCTACATTCCAGCAGTGAACATGCAGAAAAAGAAATCAAGAAAGCTAGTCCATTTACAATAACCACCATAAAAAGTAAATACTTAGGAATAATGTTAACCAAGGATGTGAAACATATTTACAATGAGAACTACAAACCACTGTTGAGAGAGAATAAAGAGGACACAAGAAGATGGAAAGATATCCCATGCTCTTGGATTGCAAGAGTTAACATTGTGAAAATGTCCATACTACTCAAGGTGAAATACAAATTTAATGCAATCCCCATCAAAATTCCAATGACATTTATCTAAGAAATGGAAAAAAACTATCCTAACATTTAAATGGGATAAAAAAAGACCATGCATAACCAAAGCAATTCTGAGCAAAAAAATAAAATAAAGCTGGAGGTATAACACTACCTGACTTTAAAGTATACTACAAAGCCATAATAACCAAAACAGCATTGTACTAGCATAAAAACAGACACACTGATCAATGGAATAGAATAGAGAATCCAGAAATCAACCCATACACCTGCATCCATCTGATCTTTGACAAAGGCAATAAGTCTTTACACAGGTAAGAGATTGCCTCTTCAGCAAATGGTGCTGGGATAACTGGATATCTATAAGCAGGAGAATGAAACTAGACCTATACCTCTTGTCATACACCAAAATCAACTCAAAATGGGTTAAACAATTAAATATATACCCTGAAACAATAAAACTTCTTAAAATAAACATAGGGGAAACACTCCGGGAAGTATGACTGGGCACAGACTTCATGAATACGAACCCCAAAGCACGGGAAACCAAAAGAAAAATAAAGAAATGGGATTATATCAAACTAAAAAGCTTCTGCACATCAAAAGAAATAATTAACAAAGTTAAAAGACAATCAACAGAGTGAGAGAAAATATCTGGAAAATACACATCTGACAAAGGATTAATTCCCAGAATATACAAGGAACTGAAACAACTTTATGGCAAAAAACAAGTCACCCAATTAAAAAATGGGCAAAGGAGCTAAATAGGCATTTCTCGAAGGAGGTTATATGAATGGCCAAAAGACTCATGAAAAAATACTCAATATGATTCAGCATTCGGGGAATGCAAATCAAAAACCACACTGAGATATCATCTCACTCTAGTTAGGATGGCTAATATCCAAAACACTGTGAAGGACAAATGCTGGCAAGGTTGTAGAGAAAAAGGATCTCTCATACATTGTTGTTGGGACTGCAATACAGTGCAGTCTTTATGGAAAAATAATATGGAGTTTCCTCAAACAATTGCAGAGAGATCTACCATATGACCCAGCTATCCCACTGCTGGGAATACAACCAGAGGAATGGAAATCATCATGTCAAAGGGATACCTGTACTCCCATGTTCATTGCAGCACTTTTTACAATAGCCAAGAGTTGGAACCAGCCCAAATGTCCATCACCAGATGAGTGGATATGGAAAATGTGGTATATCTACACAATGGAATACTACTCTGCTGTAAAAAAGAATGAAATACTGCCATTTGCAATGACATGGATGGACGTAGAGAGAAAATTATATTAAGTGAAACAAGTCATGCACAGAAAGAGATATACCACATGTCCTCACTCCTCTGTGGGAGCTAAAAATGAATAAATAAATACACAAACAAATGGGGGGGGGCGGGAAGAAGATAAAACAACCACAATTCCTTGACGTTCTTAAGACAAGGGAACAGATATGAGGTTGATGGGAGGGAGGGGGAGAGGGAGGAGGGAGGGAGGATTTGGTAAAGTGACACAAAAATCAATCACATTGTATATTGATAAAATAAAATAAAATTTAAAAAGAAATATCTAGATATTAATTTTTATAGACAATTTGCAAATATATAGAAAAAAAAGAATTTTGATATGGGAGAATTAACCTGGATTATCCGGATGGGTCCAATGTAATCCAGTAGGTCTTTATAAGTGGAGGAGAAAGGTAGGAGCGTAAAAGAGAAGCAGTTAGTGATAATGGGAACAGAGTTTGGAAAGATGAATTTAGGAGCCAGAGAATGCAGCCGGTCCCTAGAAGCTGGAAAAGGCAGGGATGTAATTTCTCTTATAGCTTCCAGAAGGAATATAACCTTTAATTTTAGCTCCATAAGATCCATTTCAAACTTCTGACCTGAAGAAGTATAAGATAATACACTAAGCCACTAAATTTGTAGTAATTTGTTACAGGAGCATTAGGAAACTAATACTATTAAACATGTTTAAAAGAAGCTTATAATTATTTATCTTAAATAATAGCTAACATAAAAAAAATCAATAAATCACTTAGAAAAAATGCTAAGCATTATATGGTAAGAGAGTCAACTACAATAATGCTATTAAACTATGGCATCTGGAATTCAGAAATACTGATTTTTAAGTAATAAAATTGATTGAAGCCATGCAAAATATGCTTTGAAAAAGATTCATCACAGATACGTAATTCCTTTCTGGGGCATACTAGTTTTCTATTTTAAATTTTTGGAAACACACACAAATACCAAACTATAGGTTAAATATACTCATTTTATTTTCACCTATGCAAAAGACATGAAAGAAGTTTCTAATTTGTAAATTCAGGAATAGTCCCTCTTGTGAAATTAAACTATACAATAGAACTTTTGAATAATGTACATATATATATTATTAATACAATCTACATAAATATCAATAGGTATCTAATATTATATCTATAATCTATTGTGGTCATTTAGTTATCAACTTCTAGTTTGTGAAATACCTATACATATATAAACTCCCTCTGTTCTCCTAAATAACTTAATTGGTATGAACAAGAGGATCTGGGAGAAGTGGGGGAAATCATTTCAATTCAAAACTATTTGGTGTTATAGGAGCGAAAGCAGTAAATTTTGTTGCTTTATATATTAGAATAGTTAAAATATTTACTTTTGATATATCAAGGACTTATTTTGGGGAGGCTTCAGAGAAAATTCATTAATTCAGAACATGGCTCATGCAATTTTATTACATACATTAATCTGGAGATAAAAGTTTACATGTTGAGTTTTGTTAGCAATTTTTAAATTACAATTTATGAACCTTAAACTTTTAAGAGTATAAATCTTTTAATAATCAATTACCACATCCAATTAGTCCATAATCATTGAAATATACAATTGGGACCAGAGCTCATTTCAAATCTCAAAATACAAAGTCACTTAATTCAGAACTCCATCTGTGCCTCAGTCTCTAGAGTCTAAAAAACAGCTTCCAAATTGTCTTCTGAGTTTTCATCAAAACAAGACACCAGTTTGGAGTCTAGTTTAACATTCCTTGCAATATATAGAGACTCACACTACATCTGGTTTGACTTTTCTCTAATGAAAGTTGCTAGTTGTTCTGTGTCAGAAAGGATGTAAGTATTCCCTAGAAATAGTGGTTATTTATACTGCAACAACAGAGAATGTGAACTCCCAGATCTTATATTTCCTGTTCATAAAATTGTAATTGTCCTTTATGTCTTGTTACTCTTGAGACAGAGAATTAACTTTATGTACATATATGGATAACCATAAAACTCAGAATAGTTTGAATTTTTGATCCCCCAAAAGAATTAAAAATAAAATCAAAGCATTTTTTTAAATCTTAGAGATTTTTTTTTTTTGTCATTTTTGTGACCGGCTGCACCGCGCCCAGCCAGTGAGTGCACCGCCATCCTTATATAGGATCCGAACCCTCTGAACCCACAGCGGGAGCACTGCTGCGCTCCCAGCGCCACACTCTCCCGAGTGCACCATGGGGCCAGCCCCTAAATCTTAGAGATTTTGTAGAGTTAAATGTTATCTCTTGAGAGGTTACTATATTTCAATTATTGTAAATAACTGACTAAAAAATACTACAGTATAATCTTAATATACACAAAATACTCAGCAGTTTCTGATTCAAGTGAATTATCAATAAATGGTTGCTGATATTTGAGGCAATCAGACACAATAGACACAATTTCAATTCATAAAGATGTGAAGATTCCAGAGGCAGAAGGTTGCCTTACCATTTATCAGAGCTAAGAAAAGGATATAACTTTGTTAAAGGAATCAAAACTATGCCTTTCTCCTGCACCTCTGTTTATTTTTTTATGTGTGCTTAATAAACAAAGTCAGAATTTATTCAGCATTTGAATGAGAGTATACACATATACAAACACCCAAAGTAATTTATTCTTTTTGAGAATCTCTTACATTGTCTCCATTCCTCCCTGTATAAGTGAGATCTAAATTTTTTAAATTCCATGAAGCAATGAACAAATATCAAAGTAATATACAATTTCTTTATTGATATAGATTAATGTATAGGAATATATTGCACATATTTCAAGATATGTCTACATCATTTTTTAAATTAATTGAACAATTTGTCTGTCATATGTGTTCAATAAAGCATTTTCCCCTAAATATTTGTACTAAAATGTACTAAAATCAAAAGCCAAAATATTGTTTTAATTAAGAGAAAATTATTCAAATATGTGCAATAAAAGGAAACATCATATTAGTTAACAGGAAATTGTTCTGATATATGCAGTAAAAGGGATTGAAAGCATTATTTCCAAATTGATTGAGCCACATAATTTGGCCAAATATGAGTCGAGCATGTGGGACAAACTCCTCTCATGGTCTTGCACTTTGCTTTACATTTGTTCCAATAGGACTCAGTGTTCTGGACATGCATGCCAAGAGGTGACATGAAACAGACATTGGAACCATTATGATTAATCTGAGCATTTTGGAAACAAAGGATAGGCTGAATGTTATACACATTTCATGAGTCGGAGTGCATATAGAACAAGGCTGAACTATGTTTGCAAAATAGGCAGCAAATTTTGGGCAGACATTTGCCAAAAATTTCCAAAGCCAATAGCTGGTTGATGTTTAGTTGTGTGATACCAACCCCCCAAATTTAGCCCTGCGGAGCACAGCTTCAATTATAATTTTATTTTGAAGTGTTGGCAATAACAGGCTACGTTGTTTCTTGAAATAAACATCTACCCAATGAGATAGGTGAAATGCAAAACATTTTCTCAAAAATAAAACCTCTAAAAAAAAAAATTTGAATTTGACCTTCAGAGGTTGATCACAATGGAAGAATTTGACACACAAGAACATATTGGTCAATTGATCCATGTTTTCTACTCATTCTTAGGTAATAGAGTCCTATAGTCATTTTATTTTATTTTTTTTTTAAATTTTATTTTGTCGATATACATTGTAGCTGATTAATGCTCCCCATCACCAGAACCTCCCTCCCTTCTCCCTCCCCCCCTCCCCCCAACAATGTCCTTTCTGTTTGTTTGTTGTATCAACTTCAAATAATTGTGGATGTTATATCTTCTCCCCCCCCCCCCCGGTTTGTGTGTGTGTGTGTGTATGTGTGTGTGTGAATTTATATATTAATTTTTAGCTCCCTCCAATAAGTGAGAACATGTGGTATTTCTCTTTCTGTGCCTGACTTGTTTCACTTAATATAATTCTCTCAAGGTCCATCCATGTTGTTGCAAATGGCAGTATTTCATTCGTTTTTATAGCTGAGTAGTATTCCATTGTGTAGATGTACCACATTTTCCGTATCCACTCATCTGATGATGGGCATTTGGGCTGGTTCCAACTCTTGGCTATTGTAAAGAGTGCTGCGATGAACATTGGGGAACAGGTATACCTTCGACTTGATGATTTCCATTCCTCTGGGTATATTCCCAACAGTGGGATGGCTGGGTCGTATGGTAGATCTATTTGCAATTGTTTAAGGAACCTCCATACCATTTTCCATAGAGGCTGCACCATTTTGCAGTCCCACCAACAATGTATGAGAGTTCCTTTTTCTCCGCAGCCTGGCCAGCATTTATCGTTCATAGTCTTTTGGATTTTAGCCATCCTAACTGGGGTTAGATGGTATCTCAATGTGGTTTTGATTTGCATTTCCTGGATGCTGAGTGATGTTGAGCATTTTTTCATATGTCTGTTGGCCATTTGGATATCTTCCTTAGAGAAATGCCTACTTAGCTCTTTTGCCCATTTTTTAATTGGGTTGCTTGTTTTCTTCTTGTAAAGTTGTTTGAGTTCCTTATATATTCTGGATATTAATCCTTTGTCAGATGTATATTTTGCAAATATTTTCTCCCACTCTGTTGGTTGTCTTTTAACTCTTTTAATTGTTTCTTTTGCTGTGCAGAAGCTTTTTAGTTTGATATAATCCCATTTGTTTATTTTTCCTTTGGTTGCCCGTGCTTTTGGGGTCGTATTCATGAAGTCTGTGCCCAGTCCTATTTTCTGAAGTGTTTCCCCTATGTTTTCTTTAAGAAGTTTTATTGTCTCAGGGTGTATATTTAAATCCTTAATCCATTTTGAGTTGATTTTAGTATACGGTGAGAGGTATGGATCTAGTTTCATTCTCCTGCATATCGATATCCAGTTATCCCAGCACCACTTGCTGAAGAGGCAGTCCCTTCCCCAGTGAATAGGCTTGGTGCCTTTGTCAAAGATCAGATGGCAGTAAGTGTGTGGGTTGATTTCTGGATTCTCTATTCTATTCCATTGGTCAGTGTGTCTGTTTTTATGCCAGTACCATACTGTTTTGGTTATTATAGCTTTGTAGTATAGCTTAAAGTCAGGTAGTGTTATGCCTCCAGCTTTATTTTTTTTGCTGAGCATTGCTTTGGCTATTCGTGGTCTTTTATTGTTCCATATAAATGTCTGAATAGTTTTTTCCATTTCTGAGAAAAATGTCTTTGGAATTTTGATGGGGATTGCATTGAATTTGTATATCACTTTGGGTAGTATGGACATTTTCACTATGTTGATTCTTCCAATCCAAGAGCATGGAATATCTTTCCATCTTCTTGTATCCTCTCTAATTTCTCTCAGCAGTGGTTTGTAGTTCAAACCACTGTGGGCTGTTTGAAATAACACAAGCAGACAAAAAGAAAGAAAAAAGAATCAAGGACATGGAAGAAAATCTGAGAGAGATATCAGACAACCTCAAGCACTCAAATATCCGAGTCATGGGTATTCCAGAAGGGGAGGAAAATGGAGATTCCATTGAAAACATATTCAACAAAATAGTGGCAGAAAACTTCCAAGGTATAGGAAAAATCACAGATCTTCAGATCCAGGAAGCTCAACGATCTCCAAACGTATTCAACCCAAAAAGGCCTTCTCCAAGACATGTCATAGTCAAATTGGCAAAACTCAGAGACAAAGAGAGAATCTTAAAAGTTGCAAGAGAGAAGCGTCAAATCACCTATAAGGGAGCCCCAATCAGGTTAACATCAGACTTTTCATCACAAACCCTAAAAGCTAGAAAGGAATGGGATGATATTTTCAAAATACTAAAAGACAAAGATTGCCAGCCAAGAATACTCTACCCTGCAAGGCTATCCTTCCGAAATGAGGGGCAAATAGTATATTTCTCAGACAAACAAAAACTGCGGGAGTTCACTACCACAAGACCACCCTTACAAGAAATCCTCAAGGGAGTACTGGGTTTGGTTCCTGAAAAATAACTACCACTGCCATAAAAACCTAAGAAAAATCTAAACCCGCTAGTACAATAAAAATGGCATTCATGAAGAGAAAACAAGCTAACAAAAACACTATCTACAACCTAAGGAACCAACAAACAAAGAAACCAAACAGTAAATCAGAAAGCAAGGAACAAAAGACACCTAAGACAACCAAACAACCAATAAAATGCTAGGAATAAATCAACACCTTTCAATAACAACTCTTAATGTTAAAGGCTTAAATTCCCCAATTAAAAGACACAGACTGGCTGACTGGATCAAAAAGCAGGACCCAACTATATGCTGCCTACAAGAGACCCACCTCACCCATAAAGATTCACACAGACTAAGAGTGAAAGGATGGAAAAAGATTTACCATGCAAACAGAAAAGAAAAACGAGCTGGAGTGGCTATTCTTATATCTGACAAAATAGACTTTAAACTAAAAACCATAAAAAGAGACAATGAGGGACACTACTTAATGATAAAAGGACTGATCCATCAAGAAGACATAACAATCATAAATATGTACGCACCCAATGTTGGAGCAGCCAGATTTATAAAACAAACTCTATTAGACCTAAAGAAGGAAATAGACACTAATACCATAATACCAGGGGACCTGAACACTCCACTGTCAATATTAGACAGATCATCTAGGCAAAGAATCAGTAGAGAAACACAAGATCTAAACAAGACTCTAGACCAATTGGAATTGGCAGATATCTACAGAACATTCCACCCAACAACCTCAGAATATTCATTCTTCTCATCAGCACATGGATCATTCTCCAGGATAGATCACATATTAGGTCACAAATCAAGTCTCAATAAATTCAAAAAAATTGGAATTATCCCATGTATCTTCTCAGACCACAATGGATTAAAACTAGAAATTAATAACAAACAAAACTCTGGAAACTATACAAACACATGGAAATTAAACAGCATTCTACTTAATGACATATGGGTCCAAGAAGAAATCAAGCAGGAAATCAAAAAGTTTATTGAAACTAATGAAAACAATGATACATCATACCAAAACCTGTGGGATACTGCAAAAGCAGTATTGAGGGGAAAATTTATTGCATTAAATGCTCACTTCAGAAGAATGGAAAGATGGCAAGTGAACAACCTAACACTTCACCTTAAAGAACTAGAAAAACAAGAACAATCCAATCCTAAAGTTAGCAGACGGAAAGAAATCATTAAGATCAGAGCAGAACTGAATGAAATTGAAAACCAAAAAACAATTCAAAAGATCAACGAATCAAAAAGTTGGTTTTTTGAAAAGATAAATAAAATTGACAAACCATTAGCATGGCTAACAAAAAAAAGAAGAGAGAAGACTCAAATAACAAAAATTAGAAATGAAAAAGGCGATATTACAACTGATTCATCTGAAATACAAGGAATCATTCGAGACTACTATAAACAACTATACGCCAACAAATTTGAAAATCTGGAGGAAATGGATAAATTTCTGGACACACACAAGCTCCCAAAACTGAACCGTGAAGACGTAGAAAATTTGAACAGACCAATAACAATAAAGGAGATTGAAGCTGTTATCAGAAGGCTCCCAACAAAGAAAAGCCCAGGACCAGATGGATTCACAGCAGAATTTTACCAAACATTCAAAGAGGAATTGACACCGATTCTTCACAAACTATTCCAAAAGATTGAAACGGACGCAAATCTCCCAAACTCATTCTATGAAGCAAACATCATCCTGATACCAAAACCAGGTAAAGATATAACCAAAAAAGAAAACTACAGGCCGATATCCTTGATGAATATAGATGCAAAAATCCTCACTAAAATACTAGCAAACAGAATACAGCAACACATACGAAAAATTATTCATCACGATCAAGTGGGATTCATCCCAGGGATGCAAGGTTGGTTCAACATAGGCAAATCAATAAATGTGATACACCATATTAATAAACTCAAACACAAGGACCATATGATCATCTCTATAGATGCTGAAAAAGCATTTGATAAAGTTCAGCACTCATTCATGACAAAGACCCTCTATAAGTTAGGTATAGAGGGAAAGTATCTCAACATAATTCAAGCCATATATGCCAAACCCACTGCCAATATCATCCTGAATGGGGAAAAGCTGAAAGCTTTTCCTTTAAGAACAGGCACTAGACAAGGATGCCCACTCTCACCACTCCTATTCAACATAGTGTTGGAAGTACTAGCCAGAGCAATCAGAGAAGAGAAGGAAATAAAGGGCATCCAGATTGGAAAAGATGAAGTCAAACTGTCCCTGTTTGCAGATGACATGATCCTATATATCGAACAGCCTAAAACCTCTACAAAAAAACTGTTGGAATTGATAAATGATTTCAGCACAGTAGCAGGATAGAAAATCAACACACAAAAATCAGTAGCATTTCTTTTCTCCAATAGTGAACATGCAGAAGGAGAAATCAAGAAAGCCTGCCCATTTACAATAGCCACCAAAAAAATAAAATACTTAGGAATTGAGTTAACCAAGGAGGTGAAAAATCTCTATAATGAGAACTATAGTCATTTTAAATACCAGTTTAAATTTAAGTATAGTTTAAACTTAAATTCAAAAATTGTGGCCCAGATCAAGACGCTAAGAAATGCAAATCAAAACCACACTGAGATATCATCTCATACCAGTCAGACAGGCAATTATCAAAAAGACAGGGAATAACAAATGCTGATGTGGATGCAGGAAAAGGGGAACTGTCCTATACTGTTTGTGGGACTATAAATTAATGCAGCTATTATAGAAAAGAGTATGGAGGTTCCTCAAACAACTATGGATAGAACTGCCATACGACCCAGCAATCCTGCTGCTGGGTGTATATCTAAAGGAATGGAAATCATCATGTTGAAGGGGTGCCTGTACTCCCATGTTTACTGCAGCTCTATTTACAATAGCTAAGAGTTGAAACCAACCTAAATGTCCATCAATGGATGATTCGATAAGGAAAATGTGGCGCGCGCGCACACACACACACACACACACACACACACACACACACACACACACACACACACACACACACACACACACACACACACACATATAGTGGAATACTACCCTGCCATAAAAAGGATGAAATTCTGCTATATGCAGCAACATGGATAAACTTAGAGAATATTATGTTAAGTGAAACAAGCTGGGAATAGAAAGAGAAATAACACATGTCCTCACTCATAAATGAGAGCTGCAAAAAAAAAAAAAAAAAAAAAAAAAAAACCAGAAAATGAAAAAGAAGGAAAGATATAACAATCACAAAAATTCTTTGAATTTTCAAAAGGAGAGAACATAAAGTCATTGACTAGTCCTAAATCCTGGAGTGTTTCCCCTATGTTTTCTTCTAGGAGTTTTAAAGTTTCAGGCTTCACATTTAGGTCTCTAATCCATTTTGAGTTTATTTTGGTATATGGTGAAAGGTATAGATCAAGTTTCATTCTTCTAGAAATGGATATCCAGTTTTCCCAGCACCATTATTAAAGAGGCAGTCTTTTCCCCAGTGTATGTTCTTTCCCCAGTGTATGTTCTTGATGCCTTTGTCAAAGATCAGTTCACTGTAAATATGTGGGTTAATATCTGAATTCTCTATTCTGTTCCACTGGTCCACATAGCTATTTTTATGCCAGTACCATGCTGTTTTTGTTACTACAGATTTGGAATATAGTTTGAAGTCAGGAAGTGTAATGCCTCCAGCTTTATTTTTTTGCTCAGGATTGCTTTGCCTATTCAGCATCTTTTATTATTCCGTATGAATGTTAGGATTGCTTTTTTCTATTTCTGTAAAGAATGCCATTGGTATTTTGATGGGAATCACATTGAATCTTTAGATGGCTTTGGGTAGTATGGATATTTTTACTACATCGATTCTTCCAATCCAAGAACAAGGAATGTCTTTCCATTTCTTAGTGCTTTCTTTAATTTCTCTCAGAAGTGATTTGTAGTTCTCATTGTAGAGATCTTTCACCTCTTTGGTTAGATTTATTCCTAGGTATTTTACTTTTTTGTGACTATTGTAAATGGCCTTGCTTTCTTGATCTCTTTTTCTTCCAATTTGTTGTTGGAGTATAAAAATGCTACTAATTTTTGTATATTGATTTTGTATCCTGCAACCTTACTGAATTCATTTTTCAGCTTTAAGAGTTTTTCAGTAGAGTTTTTGGGTTTTCTATATATAGAATCATGTCATCTGCAAACGGGCAATTTGCTTTCATCTTTACCTGTCTAGATGCCATTTATTTCTTTCTCCTGTCTTATTGCACTGGCAAGTACTTCCAATACTATATTAAAAAAGAAGTGGAGAGAGCAGGCACCCTTGTCTTGTTCCTGATCTTAAGGGGAAAGCTTTCAGCTTTTCCCCATTCAGGATGATATTGCCAGTGGATTTATCATTTATGTCTTTTATGTTGAGATACCTTCCCTCTATACCTAATTTGTTGAGAGTCTTTATCATGAACGAATGTTGAATTTTGTCAAATGCCTTTTCTGCATTTATTGAGATGATCATATTGTTTTTGTTCTTCACTTAGTTGATGTGGTGTATCACATTTATTGACTTACTTATGTTGAACCATCCTTGCAAACCTGGAATGAATCCCACGTGATAATGATGTATAATCTTTTTGATATGTTTCTGTATTCCATTTGACAGTATTTTGTTGAGGATTTTAGCATCTAAATTCATCAAGGATATTGGCCTGTAGTTTTCTTTTTTTGTTGTATCTTTGTCTGGTTTTGATAGAAAGATGATGCTGGCTTCATAGAATGAGTTTGGGAGAATGGTTTCTGTTTCAATTTTTTGGAATAGTTTGGAAAGAACTTGTATTAATTCCTCTTTAAGGTTTGGTAGAATTCAGCAGGGAAGCTATCTGGTCCTGGGCTTTTCTTTTTTGGTAGATTTCTGATTACTGCTTCAATCTCATTGCTTGTTATTGGTCTGTTCAGTTTTTCGCATCTTCTTGGTTCAGTCTTGGCAATGACTTTATGAATAACACCCGAAAAGCACAGGCAATGAAAGAAAAAATAAGCAAACGGGATTGTAACAACCTAAAAAGCTACTGCACAGCAAAGGATACAATCAATAGAGTGAAAAGACATCCTACAGAATAGAAGAAAATATTTGCAAAAAATGAATCTGACAAAGGATTAATATCCAGAATTTACAAAGAGTTCCGGCAACTTTACAGCAAAAACCCAAATAATCTAATTAAAAAATGGGCAAAGGAGCTGAATAGACATTTCTCAAAGGAAGACATGCAAATGACCAATAGGTATATGAAAAAATGCTCAACATCACTATCATCAGTGAAATGCCAATCAAAACCACTCTGAGATATCACCTCACCCCAATCAGACTGGCTATCATAAAAAAGAGAGAATAACAAATGCTGACAAGAATGTGGAGAGAAAGGAACCCTCCTGTACTGTTGGTGAGACAGTAAATTAATACAGCCATTATTGAGAACAGTATGGAGTTTCCTTAAACAACTAAAGATAGAATTTCCAT
The DNA here is from genome assembly GCF_027409185.1 of Cynocephalus volans. Classification (NCBI taxonomy): domain Eukaryota; kingdom Metazoa; phylum Chordata; class Mammalia; order Dermoptera; family Cynocephalidae; genus Cynocephalus; species Cynocephalus volans. The sequence goes on from NC_084466.1 coordinate 20,436,361, forward strand.
ATGATCCAGCAATCCCACTACTGGGGATATATCAAGAGGACTAGAAAACATCAGGCTGAAGGCATACCTGCATACTCATGTTTATTGCAACTCTATTTACAATAGCCAGGTGACAGAACCAACCTAAATGTCCATCGATGTATGACTGGATAATTAAATAGTGATATATATACACAATGGAATACTACTCAGCCATAAGAAAGAATGATATTCTACCATTTGCAGCAACATGGATGAGCCTGAAGTAGATTATCCTAAGTGAAACAACCAGGTACAGAAAGAGAAACACTGCATGCTCTAACTCATAACTGAGAATTGAATCCATAAATAAGCAAATGAACAATAAAGAAAGACAAAGAGAAAGAAAGAAATAATACACACAGTCATACATCGAACTTTAAGAAAACAAGAGGTGGAAAAGGGAAGGGGAGAGAGAAGGGGTTAATGAGGAATTGGTCAACAGACACAAAGAATGATTGTGTATTGTAATGATGAATAAGCTAACTATACTGATCTAACCACCACCCATTCTACACAATTACTGAAAATTAACGTTGTACCCCAGATGTATGCATAATAAAAAATAAATAAAAATAAAAAAAATTAAATTCTTTTAAAAAAAGGAGAACAAAACTGCGGCCACCAGAAGTGGCAAAGGGGTAGCAGAATGGAGGTTAGGGAGAAATTGGTAAAGGGCCATAAAAAATGTTTACATTGCAAAATGATAAAATGAATAAAGAAATACATAAATAATTCTTTAAAAATCAAGATACTACTAATAAAAACAAACAAAATTAGTCACAGTTAAATTGTTTCCTCTTTTGGATCTGCTTTCAAGTAGACATCAAGAGGGAACCATAGAGAGGGGAGGATGCTATCGCCGTTCTCGAGGGTTCCTTCGGGACCTTTTCTCCTAGTAATTCCGTTGACTCAGGTAGAACTATTTGTGTTCAATTGGGGTAATTCTTTGCAACTTCTTCCTCACCTCTGAGAATCTTGTGATGTATAACCTGGTTCTTTCTTCTGAGGTTTCTTTGATCTACAGACCACCATAATGGGCATGATCCAAAGCAGTCTTGTTTGGTTTACTTTTCCATGCATTCCATGACAGGTCTATGGGAAATGCTCCCTTATCTCAAATATCAATAGATTCCAGAACTGCAGGCCAATTTTAATAGGATGTATTAAAGCATAAATGCAAACATGTATCAGACCTAGTTTACATTCTGTTTTAGTGTTCCCAAGAATGGATCTGACACAAGCCCTTTGTGTCTCCCAACCTCAGGGAATATATTGATCATTTCCATTATAATTGCTGTCACTAGGTTTGGGGCTCTAAGGGCATAACCAACTCCTACTCCAAAAAAGGACCAGGGAGCAAAGCATCAGCTCTCTTGAAAGAGCCCTAACAGTAATCTTCTCTGTCCACAGCTGACCCATTTTCATATGTCTGCCCTGGAGAGTGGTCTAGGAGTTTTGGAGCAGATTCTTCTTCATTCATATTTTGTTAATTTGTATATAATAAGTGTTCTGTCTTTTGTCTTACCTTCATTTTGTTATCCTGATGCCAGTTGAAGCTGATGTAGAAAGATTTCCACTCTAATGATTTCTTTCACATCATCAGCCTAAGCAGCTAAAGCCACTGATGTATAATTAGTGAAAAATAATTCTCATATTTTCAGACTCAAGATTTCTCCTTCCTTTTTTCCCTTATCAAAATAAATATCTTTATTACATTCCTCCTACGGTAGATAACCACCATAAAAACAATCTATTAAAGTCATCCTTTTATAAGTAATATCTGAAATTGCTTGGATATGCTATTTCTTATCACTAATATAAAAGCATATATCTGTCCATTTATCAGAAATCTCTACTCTCTGTGGTCCTAAAGAACCACAATGAGATAGAGCTATTCTGCTAAAAGTTTGAGTTCCAGGCAGCAGCCTGGTATCACCTGAGATCTGGTTAGAAATGCAGTATCTTATACTAATATTAGACAATCACTAAAACAGAATCTCTATTTTAGCAAGTTCCTTTGGAGATTCATGTGCATATTAAAGGTTAAGAAGCACTGCAATAAGGGATTATTAATAATGATGGTCACTTCCCAAACAGTCCTCCTTATAAAATTAGTATCTTCCAAAGTAAGTTCCACAAAAAAATGGATTTTATAATAAAATGTATTTAAAACTATATTATGTTAAATAAAGTTAAGCAAATTTTTTTCCTGTAATATTTCTTAGAATCCAATCAAACATTGTTATAATCCAGGTAAAAAATGGCATGTGCAGTATTTATCCAAGCTATCTGACCTTGAAGCCATGTTCTCTTTGGGTCATCTATTAACATCTTTTGCAATACTGGGGTTTGTAAAAACAGTTTGGGAAATGGTGTCCCAATTCATGAAGAAATGAGCAAATTCTATTATACAAACTCTACTTAAAATATCAAGAAAAAATGTCTGTTTGAGGTTTAAAATTATACATTGTAATAATTGTTTATGTGAAATATCTTATTCTTTGAAAATTTAATTGTAAAATAGGTGGTGTTTGCTTCTGTCTTCTTACTTCTGTCTCCAGACCCACTCCTCATTCTTCCTGGAGTCAGGTAGTCGGCATTGATTTCAACTGAATTTCAACATCTTTTTGTGTGTTCAGACTCAAATTTCTCCTTCCACTTGCTCTTTCTCAAAATAAGCCTCTTTATTACATTCCTCTTAAGGCTGACAACCACCATGCAAACAATCTGTTAAAGTCATCCTCTTATAAGCAATATCTGAAATTGCATGGATATGCTATTTCTTATCACTTTTTTAAATAGAGAAGTACTAGGCTTTAAAATGCTTTATCCAAAAACAAAAGGATTATATATGTTGTTACAATTCAAATATGTTTTACCTAAAGCAATTTCTATGAATATCATCATGATGAACTCCAAAAGACTACTGAATTAAGGGCTATGTACTAAGAAATCATCAAATTTGCAAATACAAACATGTTAGTACACTTTCCTCATTCTCTTTTATATTATATTTTTAGTGGGTGTCCAGAAAGTCTCTCTCAGTTGTTCCATTATTTAAATTCCTTTTATATTTTTTTTCTGTCATTTTCTGTGGTCCAGGAAGACACAGTTTGCAGTCACGGAGACTTACAGCCAACTTCTCTTTTCCACTTATAGCTTAACATGGACAATTTGTATCCAAAATGCAAGCTACCTCTGAATTTGTTTTCAAACTTTTCTAGACATACTAGTTTATGGCTGAAAAAATCTTGTATTTAGTCTACTTCATTTTTTCTTCACTTTCATTATAAAAATAGAGTCTGATTGCTGTTTTTACACATTTTTTTGGTCATAATAAAATAAAAATTAGTCAAAATTTCAATCTAATTTCATTAGCAATCAAAGTTGTAATTATTTCACTATATTCAATAGCTGCAGAGACAATCAATGGTTAAAATATTGTCGAATATTAATTTATATAATAATAATATTTTGACTCATTTTGGACTTCCTCACCCAGCATTTCATAAAGGGATCATTAATCATCATTATGGATAATTCCCCAAGAAAACAACTAAGCAGAATTGAGAATATGCTATGAAGCTCAATGGCACATAAACACCTCTATTTCCTGTATCCCTCGTGAATTTTTATTTGGAGCTCAGATTTTAAATCAATGCCTTTTTACTCTCTCCCCATATTTATTTATTCAACAAATATTTATCTAAGGCATATTAAATACTAGGATCTATTCCCTACTTTGGGGATTAAATAAAGGTTAAAAAGTAAATATAGCTATGTTATAAGGTCAGTATGTGATAAGTAATAAGAGGACAAATAAAGTCATTTAAACAAACAGTAAATGATTTGGGTAATGTAGCAAGGGGTTACTAGTTTAAATATATTTGATCAGCTATATATTTAGGTATATATTTTGATCAGATTATCTCAAATATGCTCTGTCAATTTAAGTGAAAATCAGCGCTCCATTTTAGTTGCTCTCAAAATGATTGACTACTGATGAGGTACTACTACATGAATTTTCTCTGACCCATGTTTTTCAGACCATACAAAAATTCTCTCCAAATTTAATGAAAATCTGTTAAGCTCTGTTGATTTGGCATACTAAGAGAAAAAAAGAAACTTATCTTACAAAGACATAAATCTATTCTAAATAAATTATGTTTCCACTGAACACCTGATTATGCTAACAATTGTAATAATGTTGTGACTTTTGTTAAGGAAACATTTAAGGACTAGGAATATATGTTTTGGTTTTTTTTGTCATTTATTTTGTCAATATTTCAACCAAACCACTGGTCAAATTAACCATAAAACTGAGGAAAAAATTATGAACTGCTTGATATCATATAAGAAAACAATTTGATAAACTGCATTTAAAATTTTTTAAACATATGCTCAAGAAATATATTAATATTTTAAAATTAAATTTAAAAGAAGTTAATACTGGAAAGGTCATGAAAGACTGCTGTAAGAAGCATAAGAGTCAGTGCATGAAACAGAAACTCGGCCAAGTATAAATGAAGACCATGTGTTTTCAAAATATACACAAAATATATTAGCAATGGATACACTGGCTTTCTGGTCTCATGTAGGAGCCCAGAATTTCTGGGAATTCAGGTCATGTAGGCTGAATTCAAGCAAGCATACAAGAAGCCTCTTCACCCTCCTGGATGTCTTTTGATATTTTCACACTGGAACTCTGTCCTCTAACTTGATTTTGTTTTAATTCCTCTGGAATGTTTAGAGGGATGTACCAAAAAATTGTTATAAATATCTAAGACTTTTATCATAGTATAGTCAAATCTCAATTTTGAATACAAAATTAATATAATAAGTTATCTATAGTATAAATTTGTATTAAAGTATATATTGTAAAAATACTATAACATTATGTAATGAAATAACATAATATTGTATTGATTATATATAATAATAAAATATTATATGTTAAATATAACTCAATAACAACAATCCTATCATATTAGTTTTATTATTCCAACTATGCATATGAGAAAAATAAGACTGAACCTTGATATCTGGCTCCATGTCTTCACTTTTTTAATATGCATAATGTTATCTATTATCTACAGACTTTACTATATACAGCTGTTTCTAGGAAATAAGTTGAATTACTATATTTCAAATAATGATTTATAATAAAATAGTATTTTACCACATTTTTAAAATAAAAAGTAGAAGGAAAAGAGCAGTATAATTTTGAGAATTTCTTGTTTTAAAATCCTTTAGCAAGTTTACCTATAGGGACAGCTGATAGATAGAAAGATAATTATCTTATGTGTCCTTTATAGCATATATATATGTGTGTATATATATATACACACAATCACTTGGCTTTGCTCTCTAGCTCTTTAATCTATATAATTTTATATTTCTTTAATCAGTAGGTAAAAACCATATATTAGACTTCTTTCATCCCCAGCTTTGTTTCAAGTACAGTGCCATGCCAGGCTTCCTTCTAATGTGTCATCTCACCTATAATAAAAAATGACTGAACGACTTAGGATATTTATCATAAAGCTGGACTTCCAGTTTTTTCTCTGTCAATAACTGGTTGTACAGTCTTGGTTATATCACTCAACCTCTCTACATTTCAGTTTCCTGTCTTCTCCCCCTATTCCCCCCCCAAAAAACTTAGATTAATAAATTCTAGTGTAGATTTAAAATTCTCTTATTTAAACATTTGTCTTGAGCATTTACTGTATCCTTCTAGCACACTGTGATAGATATCAAGACAGAAGTTTTTTTAAAAATGTATATAATAGTTCATTTCTTAATGATTTCTGGACAAATATTAACTGGAAAGTAAAGGCATTAGTTAAAATATGGGTTAAAAAATTTAAAATAAAACTACTCAAAAATAATATTTATTTCTGCAATCCAGCCTTTCATTAACCTGCTGGCTTTATAAACGTTAGAAGTAACTGTTGTAATAATAATAATACAAATCATCACATATGTGTCAGAATATGTGGAAGACACAAGGCTCACCAGATATTATAGCAAATAGAAAAAATAAATAAGGGGTAAAATAAGGAATAAAAAATATATATATAATAGAGAAAGAAATTTGTCATTATTTTAAGATTCTAGGTGCATTTTTATCATCACTACCCACTTCCCTGATATTAGTCTATGATTTCATGCTATGCTACTGAAAATTTAGGCCTGAGGAAATTTAATTAATGAATTTTCTAATTTATTTTGCTTAAAAGAAGAAAATGATCAGGAATCATCTAAACTAATTTTGCTGTAATTGTGTTTATTTTCTTTCTCTTCATTCTGGGTTTGTATCAAACTAGGGGCCCTAAATGGAAGAAAAGGAAAGGTAAAGGGAAATATTGCACAGGTCTACAGTATCACTGTGAGTTCTCGTTTGGAAATTGAATTTCCTTCATACTAGAAGGTAAAGTAAAATAAATTCTGTGAAATTACAACTCCATTGCATTTAATGAGATAAGAATAGGCCTCATAAGTGCTTTTGAATGTTACTCCTTACTGTTTTATAAAAATATCAGTGACTTTAAAACAGTAAATGAACATTATATGGGTATTTAAGAAAATCCATGCAAAAATACACACAAACTTATTATAAAGACAGCAGTCTTCTTGCTGTTATTTGCTGCTTAGAAGTAAGCTAAATGTGTGCTTTTTTACTTCCTTTTTAATGATGAAAAATTCTATCTCCATTAACTCTGTGGTTTATTTACAAATACTTGAGGAGCAGAGCATTTTACATTTCTAGGAGTTTCTAATAAGATGCAGAACTGTGTGACTGATCAGCAGAAGAAATTGGAGGGACTCTTTACTAAAGTAAAAAGATAAAGGAATTTTTAGGGAGAGTGAAACAAAATAGAAAAGAATTTTCTGCACGGAAATCAGCATTCCCTAGAAAGAAGACCCTACTAGAAATGAGGACATTTGTTTTCCTTTGGTCGAATCATCTGAGCTTTATCTTCAAGACTGCCTAGAATTATAAAGCATCATATAATGTCCAATTGAAACTCCAAACATGCTTCTTAGTTCTCAGAAGATAATACAAGGAAGAAAATAAGCATTCAATGTAAGGACCTGAGGTAATAGGGTTTACTTGGAGAATATATAAAAACAGGATGACCTGTTCATTTCGAACAAAAAATTCTTTCTTGAACTTGTGGTAGACTGATGAAATATTTTTTGAAGAACACCATGGTATAAAGAAGACTAAATTATAAGAAGAGACTTTAGGAAGATTAATCATCTACTGTTATTAAGGAATTTCCTTTCTTGAAAGATCAATGTCATTTCTTGAGATGGCAGTGAAATTTTAAGCTGAGCATTCACATCCTCTGGAATGAAGCAAATCATGATTTTTTCTTATCCCTCATCTCTGCAGTGGGATTAAACTCCGAGTCCCTGCAGCAATATTTCTCCCAAGACCCAAATATGATCTACCTCCACCGAGTCTTCTTTACTGCCACAGTTCTTGTGTATCACTTCATCCTCCTGCCTGGAACTCTATTTTTCATATTCCTCACTTTTTCATACTTAAAATCATTTGGATCTTAAACGCTATGAAAGTGGTCTATACATAGTAGAGAACTCTGCAAATGTTTGAAATGACGATGCAAGTGGCTCATGGTGATGGTCGTGATCACGATCATGATGGTGGTGGTGGTGATGGTGATGACAGTGCCAGAAATCTTCCTCTCCCTCTCCAAATTTTTCTAGCAAGCCTATGAAATGCCTCAGAAAAAATTTAGGGAAGAAGTTACTCTCCTCTCTTTAGCTTCTTCCCTTGGCAAGAGTGATCTAGTTGGTGAAACAATGAGTGTGTCATCCATTTGTTCATGTTTCTCAGTTAGTTCGGGTTAATGTCCTAAACTTACATTCCCACCTGTTGTTTCTCTCTTTGTCTATGCACCCCACTGGATTTTCTGCTTCAGGCATTACCTGCCTGGGAGCCCTACACATACCACTCTTGAGTCCTGCCTTTTCCATACTGTAAACCAAAGAGAACAGGATACATCTTGTGCAAGAAAGTATCCAGTCATTAAGCTGCTCTGGTAGTGATTTTGTTTTTTACAAGTTCTATCAAAGAAAAAAGATAAAGAAAAAAGATGTTGTTTGAAATCCAAGCTGTATTTTCTAACCCAGTTTTGTACCTATAATAAAGCAGATGATTTTTTCTCATATATATTTCCAAACAGGTTCAGAATCATGAAGGAATAGATGGGGTGATTAAGTAACCAAATAAATATAGTAATGATAGTGATCATGATAAAATTTCTCTCACTTGCCTTTTTAAATTTTATTTTTGTGCCAGAAGCAAGCATCTTCAAGGAAGGTTTTCTAATTAAAACTCTCTTAGGAAGATGCTAAGATTTTGGTAGATGATGCAAAGTATTTGACATGATCAAATTTTCTTAGTGCATTTAAAACATCTCACAGATTTTAAATTACACTAAATGCCAAAATCTTATACATGGTTACTATGGTTTAACCCTCTCAACATTCATCCCAACATCTTTTTAGCATGTAAGGGCTGGAAAAAACTGAATTCCCAGAATTCCCAGCAAAAAAAAAAAATGAATTCCCAGAATTGCTTACTGCTAGGGATTCAGATATCATTTATGTTTCGCCCATCAGATATCGTTGTGGAAGATCTCTATTCAGAACTGAGTCATTGAACAAAGTAAAAGACACAATTTTGCCTTGGCAAAGGCAGCTGTCCAGCATCCACATTAAACAGCTCACAATTCTGGGGTAACTGAGTCTGTCTCTGACCTCAAGCTCCTTCCACTCATGGTGGAAGGCGAAAGAGTAGCCAGCAGATGGGAGCAAGATTATATGGTGAGAGAGGAAGAGAGAGAGAGAGAAAGAAAAAGATAGAGAGAGAGAGACTATGACAGAAGTCTTTCTGAGAGAAAGAGGGGGAGAAAGAGACAGACAGACAGACACTAGGGCAGAAGCCTGTCTTGGGAAGCTTCCTGAGCAGTGAGGTGATTCCACCCAACTGTGTCTCATCCAGTGCTGTTCTGTGGGGAAAAATGAAACATTGGGGAGCCGGCACCTCGTTTCTGGCCTCTTCCTTATATTATTGAAGTGGGGGACTGAAGCCTTAAACATTAGTTTCATTCAGATGTATTGTCTTCATCGACTTCTCTGGTAACTGGCAGCTCAAATCATATCACCTTTGAGTGGACACAGCCCTAAGCATGCAGACAATTTTCTAGACTGCCAGAAATGAGTGTGACCTTATTTTTAAGCCTGTCTTCCTAGGAGTCACTCTTGGGTCAGAGTTGCTTATTGTTTAGTCAGTGTTCTTTCAGAAGTTGTATTTAAGTGCCATGTACTGGGGAGACTTATAACCAGTGTTGATGGGTCTGTGTGAGGTTGGGAAATGCTTTAGAGCTGGCTTCCTAGCTGTTCTGATTCCTCCTGATTTGGTGCAGACTAGTTGTAGTGGATGGAATTATGCTCCCCCAAACTCACTGAAGCTTGAATTGTGTCCCCAAGTTTTATATGTTAGAAACAGCCCCCACTGTGACTGTTAAGAGGGTAGGAAAACCTATTATGGTAATTGAAAGGTGGAGCCTTGAAGGGGTGATTGGATTGTAGGACCTTGTAGTAGTGAATGGATTAAAAATGGTGGGCAGGGGCATGGTTCTGAGGGCTTTAAACTAAGGAGAGTCTGTCTTTCTCTCTCTTCTCTCTGCTTCAACCATCTTGCAATGTGAGAACCCTGAGTCACTGTCACCACCACCAGATAGACTTTGGACTTCCCAGCCTCAGAAACTGTAAGCAATAAATGTCATTTTTTTTTTTTAATAAATCACCCAGTTTCAGGTATTCTGTAATAGCAACACAAAACAGATTAATACACTAGTGCATGCTCACATCTTTCCTGAACCCCAGGGTGTTAAGATCGCAAGAGGACTCTTCTGGTTTTCTGCCATTTTGCTTTTATTATGGAACTAAGAGTGATCATTTTAAAAAGTTCTTAATTGCTCTCTACCACCATCTTCATTATTTTTTGACACACCTTTAGACATGGAATTTTTCACACTCTGTTCCAAATAAAATGAGCCCCCTGGCAGAGGTATGGAGTGAGTTATAGTTCAAATGACATTATTATGGACTAAATTGTGTCCCCCTCCAATTTAATTCAACCAATTAATGCTGAAATCCTAACCCCAAGGACTTCAGAATGTGACTGTATATAAAGATAGGGCCTTCAAAGAGGTAGTTAAGGTAAAACAAGGTCATATGGGTGGGTCCTAGTCCAGTATGACTGGTATCCTTACAAGAAGAGAAAATTTGAACACAGAGATGTGCACACACAGAAGAAAGACCATGGGAGCACACAGCAAGAAGGTAACCATTGTCAGCCAAGGAGAGAGGCCTTTGAAGAAACCAAACCTTCCTATACCTTGATCTTGGACTTTCAGCCTACAGAACTGTGAGAAAATAAATTTCTGTTGTTTAAGGCCCCCGGTTTGTGGTATTTTGTTACAGCAGCCAAGGCTAATATAGTCACTGATTCTTGCTGCTTTTATTGAAATTTTGTATATTTTCTTGATCTAATATTTCTTTACTTATTTAAAGTATCCCTTAGGATAATTTACAGCCATGTCAAATGAGTATTGGTTCATTATTCTTATTATTCTATAATTTCCAACACTTCCACTGTTGTTTTGCTGAGGAGAGGGTTTACCGAACTCCTCACTGCAGCACTATAGAAGTCCTCCTGCCTCCTCTCCCATCATCAGGTTCCTCTCTCTACTGAACATTTCCATTAGCACATAAACATGCTGTAACTTTCCCGTTCTTCAAAAGCAAAGCAAAATAAGCTGAAAACACAACAACAAAATCTTTTCATTATCCAACTTTCTCCAATTCTTGCTCCCTTTTTTGGCAAAATTTTTCAGGGTGATTGACTCAAAGTTTCCAATTCTTCTCTTTTCTTCCTCTCCTGAATTCACTCCATCCTGGCTTTACTCCCACCACATCTCCTAAACTGCTCTGATCAAGTCACCAATTATTTCCTTGTTGCAACATTAAATAGAAAATTTCAGACATTTTTTTAAGCAAATTACTAGCAAGATTTCATACAGCTGAGCACTCTTTCCTCTGATACCCTTCCTTTATGTGATTTCAAAGAAAACACACACACATGGTCTTTCACAACCTGGTTGTTTCTTCTCAGTCTAATGCTCTTGCTTCTTCACTTCCCACCTACTTTTTGAGGTTAGACATCCCCAGTGTCCTGTCTGTGCTCTTTTCACTTCTGTCTTTACACTCATTCCCTTGGCAACCCATTCTTTTTGCGGTATTGAATAACACATATATGCTGAAAACATGTGAAATATATATATCAAGTCTAGATCATGCTCATGAACTCCAGTCTTATGCACTGATTGCTTAGTCAGAATTTCTCTTTAGATGTACAATAAACACTTTAGTTTTATCACGTACCAATCTCTGTCAACCAAACACTCACTCTACTGCAGTATTTCCCAGCTTATTTAGAATCACTTCCAACATTCAGTAAAATGAATTCAAATAAAATATTTAGAGTGATCCTTAGTTCCTCGTATACCATATTCAATCCAACAGATATTCAGCACTATGTTTTAAATACATCCAGAAGCCAATTGCGTCTCACCCTCTCCCATGCTAAGACCTAGTGCCACTGTCATCAGCTTCCACCTCAATACCATCAATAACCTTTTAAATGGGTCTCTGTGCTTCTATCCTTCCCATTTCTACCATCAGGCTATTCTCACCAAAGCAGCCAGAGCGATAATTTTTAAAGGCAAGGAAGATGATACCATTCTAAAATCAGCTTGAAATCTTCCAGTGGCTGTCCATATCGCTCAGCGTAAAATCCAAAGTCCTTCTAAGGCCCAGAATGCCATACAGGATCTGTTTGCTTCACCACAAACTCCCCTTTGATTACTGATGTCTCTTTTATTCACTCAGGCTGCTTCAGCTACACCATACCCTTACACTTCCTTAAACATTTAAGATGCTTCCCAGACTTTGCAACTTTGCTCTTGATGTTCCTTATGCTTGGGGTTCTTTTCCTCAAGCTTCATTATGACCAAGTCCTTCATTTCTTTAAGCACTGCTCAGCATTTCAATTAAGATAATTCTAATCATACTATTTAATATCACACTTGCTGCAATTTCCACCCCTGAAACTCTCAATATTCCCTTTCTTTGCACTATGCTTTTTAAAATTCGTAGTCCTTGTCATCTGCAATATAGCTTATATAGTTTCTATGTCCACTGTATCACCAAAGTAGAATGTAATCTCCATAAGAACAGGCATCTTTGTTTGTTTTGTTCATTCGGGTATCCCCAAACACCTAGAAAGTGCCTAAGCTAAATTAGGTGCTCAATACTTATTGAATAAATAAAATGAGAATGTGTAAATCTTAAGGTATAGGATTGGGAAGCTGGGTGTAAATGAGCATAACCTAATGTCAGCTTCTATTTGGATAACATTAATTGTGTCTCACCAGAAAGGCAGACACCAGTCAATGTCTATATGTTATAATATAACCTTTAGATTGATTCTCTGTCTTGTTATTTAAACCAAGCATGTGTGAAATTAGAGGTGATTCATTTGAGATAACAAAATAGGATTTTCAGGTACAAAAGTGTTTACTTAAGTCTTTAATCTATTTTGACTTGATTTTAGTATATGGTGAGCGGTGCATATCTGGTTTCATTCTTCTGCATATGGATATCCAATTTTCCCAGCACCACTTGCTGAAGAGGAAGTCTTTTCCCCAATATAGATTTTTGTTGCCTTTATTCAATATCAGATGGCTGTAAGCCTGAGGGGTGATTTTTGGGTTCTCAATTCTGCTCCACTGGTCTGAGGGTCTATTTTTTGTGCCAGTACCATGCTGTTTTGGTTACAACGGCTTTGTAGGAAAATTTGAAGTCAGGTAGTGTTATGCTTCCAGCTTTATTTATTTATTTATTTATTTGCTCAGGATTGCTTTGGCTATTTGGGGTATTTTGTTGTTCCATATGAAAGTTAAGATTGTATTTTTTCCATTTCTGTGAAGAATGTCATTGGTATTTTGATGGGGATTGCATTGAATCTGTAGACTGCTTTGGGTATTATAGACATTTTCACAATGCTAATTCTTCCAATCCAAGAGCATGGAATATCTTTCCGTCTTTTTGTGTCTTCTTTAATTTCTTTCAGATGTGGTTTGTAGAAGGCATTTAATATTATTACAGATAAAGCACAGGAGGGCCTAGACAAAACTCACTGGGTTATGCTTAGCAAAACAATACGACCATAGGCCTTGATTTCATAGATAACCCATCTCTATATTCCTTCATAGCAGAAAGCACACCTCCAAGTCTTAAAGAATTCCATATTGGACCAATTAGCAAATACTTTTGCAAACTTTTCATTATCAGGAAAAGATTACAGTAAATGGTAATTTTATTTGTTTTGTATCTTAATTTATATATCACCAGTTTATGCAATTATGATAAATCTATATCACAGGTAAGTAATATGTCACATTATGCATATAGTAATGCTATTTTAAACATATATATATATATATATATTAAAAATACCATATGCCTAAATTAGGGACCATTAAAGGGCTCAAATGCCCTTTCAACTTCACAAATATATCAGCATTGTGATGTAATGTTGTTTGTACTTTTAAAAAGATGTTTTAAATCAAAAATAAAATAAAATGACACTCAGGGAGTTCATGAAAACTTTATGCAACTTAAAGCCTTTGTTGACTATACAAATTTTTATACTAATTTTTAGCTTAGAACTAATCTAATTTTTAGAGAAATGATGAAACAACTATAGAGTTTATTCAGAATCATTTGTCAAGAACTATTATTACTTGATAAAGCCCTACATGCTGTGGATATACATATGAGGAATGCATACTTGCCTCTAGAATTTCATCATGAAATATAGGACAGACATACAAATAGAAAAATTGCAATACGATGTAGTAAGTATTTTCTCAGTTTGGGTCCCCCCCCCCCCCACACACACACATACAATAGAATCTAGAAAAAGGATTTGGGTGCCATTGTATTGAGTTTTATGTTACCCAGGAAACAAACTCTGGGATGGAGATTAGCCTAAAAAAATGTTTTTTAGGGCACGCTCTGGGATAGTCAACTGGAAGGGCAGATGAGGAAGCAGAGGGAGAAGTTGAGCTGCAACACAAGCTCAACAGAAGCCTTACTGACACATAGGAATTCTGAAACTGGAATGACCATCTAGAATTGCCCTGAATTGGGGCAGGGAGTCTGGCTTCCACAAAGCCAAGTAAATCAGTCATTAGATGGTGGCTACTCTATATAGGATGCTTTGGCAAGGAACCTATCTTCAGCCAAAGCCATCCCTGTAGGGAGATGCCTGGCCCAGTTAGCTATAACCAAGATAACAAAGTCATGTGATGCCATGCTTGGTGGTATGTAAGAAAAGAACCTTTAAGCAAGGAGTGATGGGTATGTCAGGCTTAATAAGGCATCTCATTAAAGCATCTCATTTCTAATTTCTCCCCAACTTCCTAAATTTGAAATCTGGGAGTCATTTTTGAGTCCTCTTTCTTCATTACTGTATCATATTTAATCAATCACAAAATCCAGCCAATTTATACACTATATAGTTGTCAAATCCTTTCCAGACTACCTTGCTAGTAAAATACTCAGCATCTCTCTTCTTAAATACAATACCTCTTCCAGTGCCCTTGACATCAAGTTCATTCCAGGGCAATGTGAGGCTATGGCCAATGTAGGCATCCTGCACTGACTACGCCAATTGTCGGGCTACTTTTACCTGCCCATAATCCTGCCGATTAAGCCAATTGCTGAGCTAGGGCTCCAATTCTGGAGCTCACGGACCCTTCAAGCCCATTGTACAGACTGGGTCACAAACCCTTCACATGCCAGGCTGGGTCCACAGACCCCTCACATGCCAGGCTGGGTCACCAGACCCCTCACATAAAGGTCTACGAGCTAGGTAAACTGAAAACAGGTCCTTGGAAGCTGTAGGTTGGAAAGCATGGCTGTCTGGAGCTAAAGCCAGAGGCAGATGCCAGCCAAGGTGGTGGCACCGTGCATGTGCCCAAACCCCACCCCCCCCACACACAATTTGTTTGCTACCCCGCAAGCTTCCCCGAGGCAAGGGGGCCTGATTAAATTATTCTATTTTCCCCACAGGTAACTTATCCAAAACTCCAATATTACTCTGGAGTTCTAATGCTTAAAACCTTTATACTTCTCCAAAGCAAATAGCAGTAGCTAATTTTTTTTGAATGTACATTATATCATTAAAATTTTTAAATAATTCTCCTCTAATATATTATATTCATATAGAAGACTTATAAAAGAGATAATACAAAATAGAAAATTTTCAATGATATTAAAAACTAAAATAAAATAAATGACATTTCTAATATCCTTTTCCCAGCTTGCAATCTGGGATTCTAAGCACTTCTTTTATATGTATATAATGAAAGAGAACCAAAAACAGATATTAAAAACGATAATGCCAAAATAAATATCAACAATAAATCTAATGCACTCTTCTCATACTTCAAAGGATCACCTTAAGCACCTGTTCCTATTCACACCTTCCACTTTAGACACCACTGGCTCAGGATAAAATCTAAGTTTTGTTTTTAGCATAATATGCAGGGCTCTCCATAATCTGGGTTTTCACAATGTTTTTAGTTATACTGAATTTATTGGAACTATTTACCGATATCTCTGTTATATTTACTAGACAGTAAATTTATTCATGGAAAGAACTATACCTAATTTATCATTATAACTTCAGAAAATAAGACATGGCAGGTTAAAGAATGGTATGTTCATTGGATGACTGTCAAAGGTTTTCCCTATATATCTCTTCTTTTTGTAAGTGTATTGTTCAAAAATCCAACAAGTTATCAGATTGTTAACTGGGAAAACGATTTGTAATTACATTGCTTTTGACTATGTGAATTCTGTTATTTTATTAAAACAATAACTGTAATAAGTGAATTTAGAAATTCATTCATCAGATTCTGCTTAAGAACAGAAAGATGGTAGTTATGAAGCTACTATAAATTCCAGCAGTAAATAGCCAGTGAAAGATGTTGGGATTGTAGGTCTTAAACTGCTCTGGGTAAATTATTCAAGCTGATTAATGGTTTGATTATTTTGGATACAGAGGAAGTAACATAGTGGTTAACCTTATGAACTCTAGAGTCACATTGCATATATATAGTCTGTGTTTTTTCACTTACTGTGTACCAGGTTAAGTTATTTAACAGATACATGCCTCAGTTTCTTCATACAAAAATGGTATGAACTCCCACAGAGTTTTTATGAGAATTAAATGAGATTATACAGGTAAAGTATTCATAATAGTCTAATCTAATATATAAATACGTATAAATTATTCACAATAGTGTTGGAAAATACTGTCTTCAATATGTGTCAGCTATTATCATTCCTACAACCAACAAGAAACAAAAAGAGTTGAATTCAAAATCAATCTCTCTCTTGAAAAAAAAAAAAATTCCAGATTGCACATACTTAGGATAAATGAACTGAGGTTATAATCTCCTGTGTATTAGCAAATGAGCATTTTTAAGTCCACTAGGGAAAGATGGATTTATATTTTCCATTTAAATTTTATGTAAGGTCATGGTTTATGTTGTGGTCTTTATAATGACTGGTCTATTCATTACAAAAATTTATGTAATCTTTTATTTTATGCAAAACTTTTTAAGGAATCTCTCCGTGTCAGTCACTCACTGTTCTAGGCCCTAGTAATTCAGTAAAGAATTTAAATCTCATACCTTATGGAGTTTATATCCCAGTACAGAAGACATAAGATAAACACATATACATGTTTTGTTTATAAACATATATGTTACACTGTAGCATATATGTGTCAAACATATATGTTGCACTATAGTGCCTATAATATATAGTGTACATATAGTGTAACATATATGTTTAACATATATATTACATGCACTATAGTATCAGAAAATAAAACATACTATGAAAAAAACAAATCAGGATCAACATATAGAAATAATGGTGGTAGGGTTACCAGGGGTCATTTAAAATAAAGTAGTCAGCAGCAGCATGGATGAATTTGTAGAAAATTATGTTAAGTGAAATAAGCCAGATATGGAAAGAATGATTACATTTTGTAATGGTGATTATGCTAATTATCCTGATTTGATCATCGCATATTTTATACAATATTGACAGTTAAGTCTATACCCCACAAATATGTATACTCAATTATGTTTCTATGTTTCTATAAAAATAAACTAATTAATAAATAAACAATAAAGTAGTCAGGGAAGACTTCTAAGAGAGATGGAAAAATTCTCAAAATCTCTAATCACCAGAGAAATGCAAATTAAAACTGCAATGATACATCATCGAGTACATGATAGATTGACTACTATCAAGAAAAAGAAAGATAAGTATTGAAGAGTGTTTTAGTCTGTTTCTACTGCTTACAACAAAATACTTAAAACTGGGTGACTTACAAAGAAAATGAAAATTATTGCTTGCATTTTCAGAGGCTGAGAAGTCCAAAGTCCAGGGAACAAATCTGGTGAAGGCTTGGTCCTACAATCTAATCACCTCTCAAGGCTCCACCTTTCAATTACCATAATAGGATTTCTTTTACATTGTTAGTGGAAATTTAAGTTAGGAAAGGCATTGTGGAAAACAATATAAAGTTTTTTCAAAAAATTAAAAGTAAAACTACCATATTATCCAGCAATCCCACTTTTGGATACACATCCAAAGTAAACGAAATTCATATGTGAGAGAGATATCTAAACTTCCATGTTCATTGCAGCATTATTCACAATAGCCAAGATATGGAATCTATGTAAGTGTCCATCAACAGATGTATGGATAAGGAAAATGTAATATACATACACAATGGGTCATTATTCAGTATTAAAAAAGAAGTAAATCCTGTCATTTTCAACATCATGGATGGACCTGAAGGATATTATATTAAATGAAATAAGCCGGGCATAGAAAGACAAATACTGCATATCTTCCCACTCATACGTGAAATCTAAAAAAGTTGAACGCACAGAAGTAGAAAGTAGAATAGTAGTTACCAGGAGCTGGTGGTATGGGTTGTGGAGATGTTGGTCAAAAGATACAAAATATCAGTTAGATAAGACAAACTAGTTCCAGAGATCTAATGTACAAATGATGACTATAGTTAATAACAATGTAGTGTATTCTTGAAAATTGCTGAGAGTAGATTTTAAGTGTTATCACCATACATAAATGATAAGTATGTTAGGTGTGCATATTTTATTTAGCTCAATTTAGCCATTCCACAACAAACACATATTTTGAAACAATAGGTTACACATCATAAATACTTACAATTTTTATTTGTCATAAATGAAATAATTAAGTCAAATTCATATTATAAAAATATTTTAAAAATTAAATAATGTAATGTTTTAATAGTCAAAATGAAATGTATAACAAAATAAAGCAAAACGAAGTGTATAAATTCATGTAATTTAAAAATAAAATTGATATACAAATATGTACAATGAGAAAAAAAACAAACTTTCAGTTAGATACCTAAATAAAGTGAGAGAGCAGGTCTCCTGAATATGTGAGAGAAGTAGCAAGTGCAAAGAACCTCAGGTAGAAATGCATTTGGTACTCTGGAGGAATAGCAAAAAAGTCTGTGAGACTGTAAAGAAGAAGGCAAGATGTGTGTGCACACATAGTGTGTATGAGCATGTGTGTGCACACACGCACAGTAAAAGAGGTAGAAGATGAGGTCAGAGAGTTAGGCACCAGTCAGAACATAAAAGTCTATAGGAGAGAGAGGGAGTTTGCTAAGCATAACAGGAAATCACTGGAATATTTAGAGCAGAGACATTGCATGAATCGAATTACATTTTTTAAAAATACTATTTTGACTGCTTCTTTAAAAAATTGATTGCAGAAAGGTGAGAAAGGAAGCAGGAAGGTACTTAGGAGGTTACTACAGAAAAGAATTGTACTAGATTGTTAAAAGAAGAGTTGGAGAGCATTGTTAGTTGGTGGATATAAACTGAAGGTATTTGTTGATAAAGTAATAAAAGAAGGGGTCTAACAGATCTTTGCATAAAAAATTTTTGGTCTGGCAACTGTGTAAACATTTAATACACAGAGATGCTTAAGATTGCAAGTAGAAGCATATCCAGAGGGAAATCAAGAGTTGTGTTTGAAATATGCTAAGTTTGAGTTACTACTTTGCCATTCAAGTTGACAGAAGAGTCAACAGAAACTCAGCAGAAAGTTTATTAAATATTATGTGTAGAGAATGTAATGAAGTTGGAAGCTAAATCTCTCTCACTGCAAAACTAAAGCTCATCTTAGTTTCCTTTCCATGTCTTGATTCAAAAAGCACAAAATCCATCTTTGTTTTTGTAACGGATGACCCTTACCTTGGGCATAGAAGAGAAATCAAGGAAACTCTTTAAGATTTGTTAATTTTATAATATTTGCTACAAATTGACCTAGAATATGCTGTTTATTTTGGCCAGTAACTAAGCATCAAAGCACCTTTTGTAAATGCAGAATTGTTCTTTTGTAACACTATCCTACAAAATGATATCTTTGCCCAACTCTGTTTCATTTATTTTGTACCAAATTATACAAGGAACAAGAAACAAATAAACAGAAATGCTATAAAACCATTGATATGTCAAATCTATAGCAAAAGAGTGTTTGATATCTATGCAGTCAGAGATGACAAGGCCTTGCTTGATCAAAAACTTCCTGTTAATGAAGACTAATAGAGTATAGACTAATAAATAATCTCTGACATAAAAGCAGCCACATTTACCTGGAAGATAGATTTTACATATGGTCGATGTGATAGAACTATTAAGCAAACAACAACCATTGAGGACACTTTGAATATTCATTACTTATCTCTACTTTAGATTTAACTTAGAATGCAACTGTCAATGAACAAACAAGGTTTTTGTAGAAAGGAAGATAAACAAAATTCAATGAATTGGCAAATTGCAAAGTCCTGAAAGAGAATAAATACTGTAAGATTAAGAACTGAATGGAGGACTTGAGCTCAGATCTCTGCAGGGAAGACAAAAGCTTTTCACTAAATCAGGTAGCTTTGGAGAACACTGCTTTTTATATTTCCTCAGAAAGAAACACCCCCCTTGATAAGGATATATTTTAAGAAATTTTCTGAAGAAGGCTTAAATGTTTTAATACTCTTATTTGCTACAGCAATAGAAAAGACAGTCTTTAAGTAAATGGATTATTTTTTCAATTCAAAAATGGCTAATCTCATTTCCTGGATGGGATAATTTATCAAAAATGTACAAATAGATGGTTTTCCTAAATGGCAGAGCAATAAGGGACTTGATTAATACAAGTGAAAGAATTGGCAAACCCAATATTAGGGTAGTGATCCCAACTGAAATACCTTTTGGGACAAGATAGTTAACAAATGATCAAAGCGCCCTTTGTATCAAATCAAATCAAAACAAAACAAAACAAAAACAAAATAGTTTATATCAATTCCAACAAAATGCTGTGTGAAACTGACACTGTCAGTGACAGGGAGTGACAGGAGAGTTGGGTCTGAAAAAAGTTGAAAGTCCCACACTCCATGTGAGGAAGGAGCAAGTTGGTATCATCGTGAACTAGGTTTCAGTTTTGACTCATCTCTAAAATTTTTAACACAAAAGTCAGCTTGATATTTTCTGTGAAATTTTCCAATTCTTTCAATGTTGGTCATAAAATTCAAAAGAATTTTATAAACACTGTGTGAGCCAGTGTTTTTTGGGTCAAACCAACCATGACTCTTGATAGAATTCAGCTAAGTGTGCCTCTAATTTTATTTTAAATCCCAGATTTATGGAGTAAAATTTACCATAACAGAGGTAACAACCATATATATAAATGTGTGTGTGCGTGTGTCTGCAGAGATAATGTACACAAACTTTTACTTGTATTTGCATGATTTGCTACATAAAAACTGACAAAACAAATAATAATTATCAAATAATTTATACATTCACATAGTGTTAGACTTTCAATAGATCTTTAACTTAAGCTAAGATACATGGAAAGTCTAGAATCATACAAATTTTTCTTTACAACATTATTTTTTCTTAAAAATCAACATTTTATGACAAATAGAATATGAAAACAGGAGAGTGAAAAAAGCAAAAGTGTATAATTTAACATAATAAGTATAAAGTGAGCATGTAGGTAACATTCTCTCAGCCCAAGAAATAGAATATCTGCTCACATCCAAGAAGCCCCCAATTTATTCATTCCCTATCTAAATCCCTTCCCTTGTACTAGTAGAAATTACTCTCAACTTTATCCTGTTTTATAACAATCTCCTTGCTTTCCTTTTTATTTTGCTATTACACATCCTTTAAAAATAATATAGTTTATTTAGCTCAAAAGAAGATATACGAATGGCCAAGAGACATATGAAAAAATGCTCAACATCACTCGGCATTCGGGAAATGCAAATCAAAACCACACTGAGATACCATCTCACCCCAGTTAGGATGCGTAATATCCAAAAGACTGTGAATGATAAACGCTGGCGAGGTTGGGTAGAAAAACGAACTCACATACATTGCTGGTGGGACTGCAAAATGGTGCAGCCTCTATGGAAAATGGTATGGAGGTTCCTCAAACAATTGCAGATAGATCTACCATACAACCCAGCTATCCCACTGTTGGGAATATACCCAGAGGAATGGAAATCATCAAGTCGAAGGTATACCTGTTCCCCAATGTTCATCGCAGCACTCCTTACAATAGCCAAGAGTTGGAACCAGCCCAAATGTCCATCATCAGATGAGTGGATATGGAAAATGTGGTACATCTACACAATGGAATACTACTCAGCTATAAAAACGAATGAAATACTGCCATTTGCAACAACATGGATGGACCTTGAGAGAATTATATTAAGTGAAACGAGTCAGGCACAGAAAGAGAAATACCACATGTTCTCACTTATTGGTGGGAGCTAAAAATAAATAAATAAATACACAAAAAATACTGGGGGGGTGGGGAAGAAGACACAACAATTACTATTCCTTGAAGTTGATATGACAAGTGAACAGATACGACATTGCTGGGAGGAAGGGGGTAGATGGAGGAGGGAGGAAGGTTTCGGTAATGGGCCACAATAATCAACCACAGTGTATATTGACAAAATAAAATAAAATAAAATAAAATATAAAAAATAAATAAATAAAAATAATATAGTTTAGTTTTTTCATACAAAATTATAAAAGTTATATATTATATGTATTATTTTATTTCTTCTTTTGTGATTAGTATTATAAATGATAGAATTGTCCTTGTTGGGTTGCTGTTGTTTTTGTTTTTGTTTTAGCTATAATTCTTTCAACTTCTTTTTATACAATATTCTCTTTTATAAACATACCATAATTTATTCATCAATCTGTTCATGGGCATGCAATTGGGTTGTTTAGAATGTTTGGCTATTACAAAACAATTCCTTTATGTTTTAAACCAAAAAAATTAAAGCTAGAGATCACAACCATTAGTGGCAGAGCTGAGGTAAAATTCCCTTGTTTCTACCAGTCTGGTTTGTCTCACTGGCAATTTCTGCTGAAGTCAATATAGATAGACTCAGACATGCACCACAAAGATCACCATTCAAAATAAGGTAGGAAATCTATTCCAGCATAAACATTAGGTGGTTATATATTTCTACATTACTTTATTAAATTTACTATTCAGATCTTGTTATATTTTATTGTTACTGAAAAATCTGGGGGAGAGAGGAGAAAACTTAAGAGTATCACTAACTATTAAGGGGATGTAAATATTGTCTCAAAATTACATTGAATGTATCATATACATACATTTTCATCCTCCAACTAAGAAAATGATGATATCCATTAACTATTTGTCATATTAACTATTCAGTGGGAATGAGCATAAAGTATATATTTGGGTGAACATAGAAAAATGTGATAAATATCCTTGTGAAGATCTGATCAGATATCTTGTATTTGTTGAACCTCATGACATTGACATTAAGATTCTATCTTTGAGTTAAAAACAGTATTGTATGCCTGTAAGATTTTTAAAAACATTAATGTTCATTTCTTTATTCTGCAAATAGTTTAGATTCTACTATATGCTAGAGGCTCTGGAAAACACCAGGATATAATATTGAACAAAACTAAATAAACAATTTGCTCTTATAAAACCTACAGCCTTTGGGGGTAGAGATATAGTAAACAAATAATCCCACTCAAATAAGGGCACTGATAAATGCCCTGAAGGAAACTTATATGGTCCTAGGAGAGGTTTAAAAAAAAAAGAGAGAGAGAGAAAGAAAATAACTAGATTTGGTGTAAGGATACAATGATGGTTTCCCTGAGGAAGTGGTAGTGGAGCCAGATCAAAGCACAAGTTGGGGTTAACATAGGCAAGTAGTAAGGGCAAGTCCAGAGAGAGAGAAGAGCATGAACAGACTTGTATAGCAGAGGAACTCCATTCGGCACGATCGAGGAACTGATGCTTGCAATGTGATTAATGGGCAGAGAATGGCACAAATATTTTGGATCCTGAAGCTCAAGAAAATCAGACAATGTGGGCCCCCTTCAACAGGTTGACCACTTTAATGTCTTTCTATTGCTGTCTGTGAAGAGAAAAGGGAGGTCACTGAATTGTCAAAGCAGAGAGATGACATGTACAAATTTGTGTGTTTGTGTCACTGTAGACAAATATAGGTGATGTCTTTAGACACATAGTAAGAAAACAATTTAGGAGATAAAATAAACAAAATATAATGATGGATTGGCTATGCATGATCAAGCACAGTGTGAGGTTAAGTTTTATGTCATGTAAATCTGGATGAGGGGAAGAGCCACTGCTGAGGATTGAATGTCCCTCCAAAACCCACCAAAATTTAAGTTCCATTGTAACAGTGTTAAGAAGGTGGGGAATCTTTTATGGTAATTGAAAGATGGGACTTTAAGAGATGATTAGATTGTGAAGACTATGATTCCTTAATGGGTTGATCCATTCATGGAGTAATGGGTGTGGTTCTGATGGCTTTATAAGGAGAGCAAGTGAAAAGTTGACATGGGATACCCCATGTTTCTGTGGACAGTCACCACCGAGAAAAAGGCCCTCACCAAATGTGTTCCCTTGGACTTTGGACTCCCAGCATCCAAAACTGTAAGAAATAAATTTAATTTCTTTATAAATCACCCAGTTTCAGGTATTCTGTTATAAGCAACAGGAAACAGACTAATATAGTCACTTGCTGGTTTGAAAATAGTGACAGAGAGAGGAAAGTACACTGGTGCAAATGAGGAGGTAGAAAGTTGGGTTTTCTATACTTTCATGACCTCTAATCTGGAGATCAAAGGCAAAGTCAGAGTTGGAATTAGATATCTAGGAATCAAAGACTTGCAGATGGTAATGAAGCTTTAGATTCCTCAGGGAGAGAACAAGACCCTGCACCCCCCCCCCCATAAAAAAAAAAAAGAGAAGTTTTAAAGCTAAGCCTTGAGGAAGCACATCATGTAATGGCTGAGCAAAGTGCATGAGCCTGCAGTGGAGATGGGTCACAAGTGGCCCAGGAAGTAAGAATGGAACCAGCAGACCATGGCGTTATGGAAGGGAAGAGAATGTGCTGGAAGCCAAAAGAGGGATCACAAAGAGGGATTCAAAACTATTGAGAGGCCATGAAAAATGCCTTCTGAGAATGTCCACTAGATTTAAGGGCACAGAGGTCACGGGTGACCTTAATGAGAACGGTTTTGGTGGGATGTTAGGGAAGAAACCTAACTGTAGAGTGTTGAGGAATATGTACGGGGAGGTGACAAATAGAGACAGTATTTACAGACAACACTTTCAGAAATTTTGACTGGGGAGGAATGAGATAACTGAACCTGGAGTTAGGGAGAGGATTTGTTAATTTGTTTGTAATTTGGTTAGGGTTTAAGCTATTAAGTAGAGGGTAGGTTCTAAAACATGTATAGATGTGGGCCTGAGAAATAATGAGGGACTACGTCAACTGATGCAACAGAAGGGAAGAAGGGAAGAAGAACTTAACAGGTAAGGTTGCAACTACAGTGACAGGAACCTCACGAGTCCCCAACTGAGGGCTTCATCTTCTCTGGTCTTATGCTATAGACAGAAAGTTGTGAAACTTTTTCTGTTTAGTTCTAGTAAAGTCTTGCAAAACATCTTCAATCAATACACTTGTTTTCTTTCTGTTCAGTGTTCTTACTATTATCTTGCTGTTCAATCAGCAAAATTCTTTTGCATGTTTCCCATACACTGTTTAAATTAAACTTATTTCCAGTTTTAGTGACAATTCTGAGGAGGTCTAGTATATTTTCTGCTCTGTGATATGGCTTGTAATCTTTATTATGCCAACGAATTTTCCTACTACTTTTTCTTTCAATTTCTGTCAGTAAGCAAAGGATTCATGGTTATTTTTCTATAGATTATATTAAGGTCTCTGAAGCTGTCATATTTGATAATTAATTTGAGGGAGACTGGCATAGCTCATCTCTTTTACTATATCCCTGTAGAAATATCAAGTTGATGTTAGAGATTCTATCAGTCAGGATCCACCCAGAAAAACTTTTAAGTGTTTGGAGTGAAGAGAATTTAGCTCAGGGAGTTGGTTTAACAGCTGAAAGAAAAACAAGAATCCAAACAGCAGACAGTGAGTCAATCTATCGATTAATAACATAAGAAATCACTCTCTCCTCAAAACTAGAGAAATGAATAGAGGAGATAGGGGTACCAGAGTTAAGGAGTTGTCACCAATCAAAAGCTGGATTAAATTTAATAGACCTGCCCAGAAGAAGCTGCAGCTCTGGAGGTGATTCAGATGCTGCTGCACCCTGAGAAGCTAGCCAAAGCAGGAGTGAGAGAAAGAGCCTGGCGTCCCCTTTCCTTCTTCTGGAAGGAGCCTGGATTATGAAATCTGCAGATGACCCTCCCCTGCCATCTCATAACACACTGGAAAGCAGAGGAGGTCAAGGAATGAATCTAACAGCATAAGCCGAAAACCACTTAGAGGTTGTTTGCACTCTCGGACTTTGTGCAACATTTCATGGAACTCAGTTTTGAGGACTAGATGAATTGCTATGAGTAACTTATATACCTGGTACCTGATCATTACCACATAGAGGCTCAAGCAATGGTATCTCCACCCTTCTTTTTCCTTCCTCAAGAAGATGACTTATTTTAGCCACCCCCTACCCTACCACCTGTGTGTTGATTTCCAAGTGCTGATGCTGAGCTGGTTAAGTAGAACTTACCTAAGGAAATTAGATGAATATATAGATTTCTGGGAAACATGGGAAAGTTTGGGTTGAGGCTCAGAAGTTCTGAATGTAAGTAAAACAAACACACAAACAAACAAAAATACTTCTAATAGAGAGTTGAATTAGTAAATCGTTGTTCAGGGAACCAACATAATCACGTTGGGACATATTCTACTGTCTATGAATTTCTTGCCACCAACATCATGGGCAATGATCCTAGACATCTTTTGGCTCTGTCAGTAGCCTTCTATGAGGACACAACCATTCAGCTCTTCTTTAGCCAGACCTGCTTTTTTATTACAAAGATTTGAAGACTAGGTCATTTTGCTTTGTTTTTCCCTTTGTTTTTCCCAGGGGTTACTAAAGTGACAAGATTGTATTTTTAGTGAACTTTGTTTTAAGGTAGGAATCCTGGGTATTAAAAAAATAAACAAACAAACAAAAAATATGAAGCAAATGTCAAACTGAAATCTAAAGCCAAATAAAGCACATATTAAATGGTACAATGAAATCACCCAGAAGAAGTACATTTTTTATTCTATTTCAAAGGAAGACCACTGAATTCTACAATTAGACATTCATCTGGGAGACATTCACCTGAAGTTAAAAGAATATTGTTCAGCCTACTAGCAATTCAAGAACTACTTTGTCCTTCCCTGTAAAAGTACAACACTCTAACACAAGCGTAAATGATTTAACATATAGCATTTGAGTTCAATTACTAAGCCCCATATGCTATATGATATTTAAACAGCTGGACCTGCTGTTTCTATTTTAAACTATTTCCTTTTAACAGATTTATGATTTATAGTAGTGCTCCTGATATAATGAGTCATAAGAAGTTCATTTTTTTCTAGTGAGATCTCCCCACCGGTACAAGAAGGTATAAACTATTTTTAAAGTGTTAATCACCATATGTTGGTTTTGAAATGTGGCTTATAATAGAAAGTCAGCTAAGCAGCTTGGTCATCATTAAGAATCTGCCTGCAGTACACAGTTGTTTTTCTCTCCATGTTGACGTATATCAGTACTGATATTAATTTTTTTTACTAGCATCTATATTTCAAAAGCAATTTGGAGAATTATTTCAACTGCAGTTTTATTTGTTAATAGTTGTGTCCATTTTGGTGACAATTATTTGGCATATTAGTATTTTAGGTAAGAGGGATTAATTGATATTGGTACTTTATGGGGGAAGGAAGGTAGCCTTTTCTCTGAACTACTGACCCTCATTGAGTCCAGTGATGAATCTGCCACTTACTCCTCACTGTTTGCCTCAGAGACATCCTTCAACTGCTTTTATTCATCCACCAGGTTGTTAAGTGAATGGGTGAGTTTCATGCCTATGCCATGAGAAACTGTGGAAATTCCCTTGAGAAGAGTCTGGGCAGTTGTGGGACATGTTTAAAGATGAAATAAGTTACAGCTATTAAGATTCAGTCCTTTAAACTGTTAAATCTCTATAATAATCCCCATACCATCTTTAGAGAGATATACTGAGAATGAGATTAGATAATATGGTAAAATGTGGAGTCACTCTGTACATTCAAACTCTGTATAGTGTGTGGTATGAATATAATGTGAACAATTTCTGAAGGAATGTCATGCAGTTTACCCTCTATCTAAAAAGTGGCAAATGTAGAAATTAAAAGTAGAAATTGTTTTCTCTTTCACTTACAATTCTATAACTCACTTATTTCACTTTTTTCCTAAAAGGAAATTATGTACTTTTTAACACTGGAGATAAAACACAGATATAACTCAATCATTTTCACATGAATCCTTCATGATTTCAATGAACTTGTATTTCAAAATTTAATTCACTTGATGATTGCAAAATCTTTGCAATTTTGCTCAAGTTACTGAAATGCTTAGAGCCAGCTGTGAATAGTGGCAAGCTATGTAATTATGTTTAACTAAATACTTTAAAGGATTTAAAATCTTAGTAAGGACTGTCAAAATCACTAAATGTCCATGGAATCAAAACAAACCACTTAACACCTGGCCATCTGAGCATTTTAGTAACGTAGTTTTGAAACATGTTAGTAGAAGAAATCTTTGTTATGGACACAGATAGTTTTACTATTTCAATACAAAAATATAGTAATCCAAATATCCGGCCATCAATATAATGACCACTACGTACTTTGGTTTTACCAGAAGTAATTTTTTATTAATCTGGATAAAAGCAAAGAGTTTTTAAAACAATATATTCTCATTAGATGTTAAGTTTGGCTACCCTCACAGCAGGCATGTTTATGGAAAATAGTGTCAATAAAATTCAATTATAAAATGGAATCATGTGTTTATAAAGCAGCTGGACCTCATTATCTGCATGGCTGTAGTCACTCAGAGCCTGTAACTTCTATGATTATTTAATCAGTTAAATATCTACATGGCTTGATACTTGGCTAAACAGGAAGGGGGGGAGAGACTGAGAGAGAGAGAGAGAGAGTGAGAGAGAGAGAGAATTATTTCACAAGATGCCTTTATGTAGTGTCTATGCTTAACTTAGTGAAAATACTGAGAATTCCGTTTTGTTCAAAGAGTTTAGCTTTTTAAAAAGTCAGTCTGGTTCTGAACTTAGGAATTTATCATCTAATACTATATTGCCAAATGTACAAATATATAGAAATATTTATATAAAGAAACTATAAACTAAATTATTAATAAATAATTTTCATATATATTATGAATAAAATATCTGAAAAAAGTTGTTTCCATGATAATACGTACCCCTCTTTTAGAAAACCAAGGGTTTAAAACACTTCAAGAGAAAAAGACAGGTGCATTGGAAAATATTCTCAGTGCTTAGGAATGTTTACACTTTCTTACAAGCAACAAGTTTAGTTATGAATCCATCTCCTGTGCAGAAGTGCGGTGGAAACACTGTTTGTAGTTTGGGATCATTCAAATCTGTAGAGGAACCATGATTTTATTGCCATGGTATTCTTATAATTATTTTTTGGTAGCAATTTTGATTCAAACCAGCCCAAGAACCAAGAAATTCACAAAAACTGACTTTGGTGTAGACTTTTTTTTTTTTTTTTAACGTTACACGTACAAATGTATACATGCACGCACCTGTGTGTGTATATAGTCATCTTGTAAGCTGCCTCAGGTAAAAAAGAGTGGTTTAACTGTACATTAACGGGAATATCAAGTATCATATGGAACTGTGGTTGTATATGGAGAGATAACTATCTATGATTATAAATAAAACCAAGAATTATGATGGGCATGCATATACTACACAAAAGAGGAGGTATACGAGGCCCCTCTCCCTGTGCCCACACTGGGCATGCATTGACACAATTGGTCCAATACTTTGAGATCCAGATTTCCATTTCATAAGGTCATCTATGCGACTTGAAGCAAGCCAGCCCCGAAAGTCGGCTTTGATGACCACTTCCAATATGGAATTCTATGGTAATTCATTCCTTCATCCCCTCCTCCGCTTATGAGCTGATAGACTTTCTTTTTTTTTTTTTTTTTTAAATTTTATTTTGTCGATATACATTGTGGTTGATTATTGTTGCCCTTTACCAAAACCTCCCTCCCTCCTCCTTCTCCTCCCTCCCCCCAACAATGTCCTTTCTGTTTGCTTGTCGTATCAACTTCAAGTAATTGTGGTTGTTATATTTTCTTTCCCCCCGCCCCCCCCCCCTGTGGCTCACTCAGGAGAGTGCAGTGCAGATAGACTTTCTTCATAAGCTAGGCATAAGCAAATGAGAGGAAAAAAAACTAACATAAAAACTTTTAGGCAGTTTCATCCTTTTGAAATTTGTTTTTTTAAGAGGGGGGACTTGGGATAGAGAAGGAGAGAACAAAAAATCACTTTGTTTTATCTTTGTCATTTGTTCTAGAGCCCTATGTAGTCTTGGGGGAAACGGCCAAAAAATACATTGTTAAAAATCTTAATTAGAATTTATAGAGTTTATTTTCATATCAAATATTGCACAAAGTGCACATACTAAATAATGGAGTGGAGAAGCCATATTCTGACCACAGGATGCTGATAGGAAAAAAAGAAAGGAATTACAACAACAAAAAGAAGCAATATATAAGTGAGGACAGTATCATACGAAAGACTGTAGATTAGTTCATAAATACCTTTACTACCAAAGATTCCATTTTCAAAAGTATATTTCTGATGTATGATGACAGGGAATAGATCTGAGTAAGCATAATAACTTTCAACTCTGCTCACAAATTTAATAAAATCCTAAGGGATCATAAACCGGCAGCTGCTTTGTGAAAATGAAATGCTAATGCTCGCAATTATAATTTTTATACCTATAGCCATAAAATATATAAAGGTATTAGGTTCTTTTCTAATGCAATACATGTATGATTTATGTGTATTACAGCAGATTAAATCTTTTGAGGGAAGAGGGGAAAAAAACACTGATAAGTATGTATTGGGCCATTTGAAATATGCTTGCACAGCTTCATCTCAAGGGTACTTAAGTAGATAAACACCTTTTTGGAAGGAAGAATAAAAAAAATGTCTTACCTAAAGCAAGAATCTTAATGAATAACACTAAACAGAGAGAGTCATGACACTATTTCATGCTGCTTAAGTTTTAAACAATGGGTGGTAAAAATGGAAACAGATTTACATGTTAAGGAAGTTTATTGTAGATCATACTGATTTTCTAAAAAAGCCTTTTTAACTAAAAGGAAAAGCACCCTATAAGTTAATTTGTAGTATAGATCCTTAAAGTGAGAAAGTGTGTTGAGAGTTCAAGGGATATCTGTACAATGACAGCACCCATACCGTGCATAACTTTAACCCAATCAGTGATCACAGGACAGAGAACCAGAAATCATTAATGTTTATTTCTGGATCCAAATGAAACAGAAGTGCCAGTACAGATGTTCAAAGACTGAAAATACATAAAACAAAAAAGGAAGTCATCTATAAGAGTTCTAGAGGTCTAAAAATGGATGGGTTCACTGGACCATGCAACTAAATCAAAGGTAAGAAAACGCAGTCCTCTTTCTAAAACTAAATATTGATTCATTACTTTATTAGGCTTCGTAAGTTGATACTAATGAGCATGGGCTTCGGAGCTGGACATATAGACTTAAATTCCAGCCAGCCCTACCATTATAAGGTATATAATCTTGGGTAAATCATTTCACTTCCTTAAACCACTTTTTAAAAAATCTATGAAATGGGTACAATAACATCAGCTCATAGAATTATCATGGGAATTAAATCAATTAAATTTTTAAAATAATTCACAAAGTGCCTGGCCCTTATTCTTTACTTGTTGAGCAAATGCTATATATACATATAAGTCTTGGGAATAATTTCAAAAGGCTTCATGGAAAATGAGGGATTTTATTTCAAGACTGATTAAAATAGTTTGAGGAGACTAGATAAATAGAACAATTTTTGAAGTAGTGATAAGCCATATCTGTGGTCATTTATTAATATATATTTATCAATAAACACATTTGATTAAGTTACATTTGTAATTTTCTCTGTTGTGTATATGTGTGTGTGTGTGTGTGTGTGTGCATATGCAGGCTCTCAACAAAAAAATATTGTTAAAGACAAAGATATCTATGGTTCAATCCAAGATGGCATAGACACACCAAGCACGGAATCCCAAATAAATGCAATTCTCATTTTGCTGAGAATAATAACAATACAACTTCCTGGTATAAACTTCAAGTTCCTTTAATGAATCCATGTTATTTGTTAAGTATTCCACATGATCGGATGAACACAAATTTTCTTATTATGTTTTCTTACAACAATTTTGTTTGGATAACATTATATTCCCTTGACAGATGAAGAAAATTATATATAAAATGAATAAAAGTTTTATTTGGAAAAATATTTTTAGGATCTTTTTGCTTATCTTCTGCTCGGTTTATGACTTATTCTGATCACTCATGATGTAGTTTGATTTGAGACCAAAAATGGACCCAAGAAGTCTCAAGCAAACTGAGAAAATTCAAAAAGGAACATGGACTTGTCTTTTTTCCCCTTAAATGTTCAGGCACATGGAAAATTCTTGGAAAATTTAACACTGTCACCACTTTCTTTATTCAAAAACATTTCTGACACTTTTGGTTACCAGCTACTGTGAAAAGCACTGGGGAAATTTAAGATAAGTGAAACACAAGTCAAATATTTTATTCATCATAATATTAATGTTCAATAAATGCACAGAATAGACTCTTACATGATCCAGCAATCCTACTTCTGGCTATACACCCAGAGGAATGGAAATCATCATGTCGAGGGGATACCTGTACTGCCATGTTCATTGCAGCTTTGTTTGCAATAGCCAAGGCATGGAACCAACCTAAACATCCATCAATGGATGATCAGATAAGGAAACTGTGGTATATATACACCATGGAATACTACACTGCCATAAAAAAGAATTAAATTCTCCCATTTGCAACAACATGGATGAGCCTGGAGAAACTTCTGTTGAGTGAAATAAGCAAAGCACAGAGGGATAAATACTACATGTACTCACTCATTTGTGGGAGCTAAGAGAGAAAGAAGGAGAGAAAGAAAGACCACAGTAGTGCATTGGACTTGCAGAGGGAGAGAACATTCCTTGGGTTACATAGTAGAGTGGGGGGGAGGAGGGGAGAAGGAAGGTTGGAGAGAATTGGGTGGGGGACACGGGGTACAAATGCAATTTGTGGTAATGGGTATACTGCCAGTATGAATCTGGCCCTCACATCATGGGCACGAGGGGTGACAATCAGCGTGGTATCTCATGAATATGCATAACCAATTAAAAATATATACATATATTAACACATTGAATCTTCATAACAATCTTTTAATGCACCACTACAACAAAAACAGTGCTGCACATCATGATATCCTCTAATTTAACAATAAAGAAAAGTTAAAAATAAATAAATAAATAAACAAATACAAATAAAAGTAAATTGCTATACCCTGCAATAGGAGGTATTACATTAAAAAGTGAAACAAAAAGAACATTCTTACTATTATCATGCATTTATTTTAAGAACTCACTTGCCTTTATTTATATCAAGGGTGTTATTTTACAACATTCTATAAATGTACACAAACTAACAATTAATTAGTTATCTTGTGCTCAGAGAAATTCACTGGCTTTTTAACTTTATTGTTTTATATTTAGTGACTTCTGATTCTGGAAATTCTAGCAGTTGTATTTTTAAAAGAAGTAGAAATTAAAAGATACAAACTAACTTCTATTTTATTTTTTAGAAAAACTACAGGTCCTGACATTCCATTACTGAATTGTTGATTGCAAAAATTAAGCATTTCAGTATGTGCTTTCCATTATTAAACACACATTATTAGCATCATTGTATGCCTCACTCTGTGTATTTTACAGGTATACCGAGGTGAATAAGATGCAGACCCTGTCTTTGAGGTGCTTATAAGCAAAGAAAGCAAACGTCTGTTTAGATGTCATCCTTTTAAACTATATTCTGTACATTCATATATTATTTTATTTTGTGCAGCTTGAACCTACAAAAGAAAATCAGCTTCACAGAATCTCCCCGTCACTGCTACATGACCAAAAGATTTATGATATAAAATGATGTTCCTCATTATGGCAAAAATTTCTGTGCCAAAAAAAAAAAAAAAATCATGGACAGTTTGACTTAAATTTAAAAAGAGTACAAACAGAATGGTGGATCTGTCTCAAAAAGAGAAAGGGAGAAATAAGAAATTCCTGAGTGGATTGGCATGGATTAACTTTTCTCTTTTTCAATATTTTAATATGGGTTTATACAAATTATACTATAAATATTAAAACCTAAATAAATAAATGGATAAAGCATAACATGAGGCTATTGTAAGAAGTAGAATTATAACTGATTATGTACTTGTAAATATAGCATATATTTATAATTAGGATTTTTTAAAATTTTAATGTGATAAAAATACTTAATGTGATCTAACCTCTTAACAAAATTTCACGTGTGATCTAACCTCCTAACAAAATTTTTGTATAATTCATTATTGTTGACTATAGATCCAATGTTGAACAGCAGATCTCTAGGGTTTATCCATCTTGTTTGACTGAAACTTTATGCCCATTGATTAGAAACTCCCTCTTTTTCCCTCCATCTCACCCCCCACAATCAGCATTCCACTCTTTCTTTCTATAAATTTAACTATTTTAGGTATCTCATATGAGTGAAATCATGCAGGATTTGTCCTTCTGTGACTGACATTTCACTTAGTATAATGTCCTCAAGGTCTATCTATGTTGTCACATATTGCAGGATTTAGAATTGGAAAAGGATAGTCTCTTCAACAAATGGTGTTGAAAAGTGGATATTCACATGCAAAAGAATGAAATTGAACCCTTATCTTACACCTTGCACAAAAATCAACTCAAAATGAATTAAAAATGTAAATGTAAGACCTGAAATTCTAAAATCCCTAGGGGAAAGCCTTCATGACTTCGGTCTTGGTAATGATTTCATGGATATGACACCAAAAGCACAAGCAACAGAAACAAAAACAAACAAATTGGACTATAACAAACTAACAAGCACAGCAAAGGAAAAATATCGAGTGAAAAGGCAACGTACAGAATGGGAGAAAAATATTTGCAAAACACGTATCTTTTAAGGGGTTATCAAAAAATTATATAAGGAACTCTGACAACTCAATAGTAAAAAAACAAATCAAAAAAATGTGCTAAGAATTTGAGTAGACATCTCTCCAAAGAAAATGCAAATGACCAACAGGTATAGGAATAAAATCCTTAATGTCACTAATTATCTAGGAAATGAAAATCAAAACCACAGTGAGATATCAAAACCATACTTCACACATGTCCAAATAGCTATTATATATATAGAAAAAGACAATAAGTGTTGGTAAGGATCTGGAGAAATTAGAATCCTTGCACACTGTTGGTAGAAATGGAAAATGGTGCAGCAGCTATAGACTAACTTTTCTTCTTGACGACAAAACTTCCAACTTCCTTGGCAGAACAATGGCCTCCAAAGATATCTCCTTCCTAATCCCCAGAACCTGTGAATGTGTTATGTCATGTGCCAAGGATGGATTAAATTTGCTGATGGAATTAATGTTGTTAATCAGCTGATCTGAAGAAAGGGAAATTAAATTGCATTCCAATGAAATCACAAGGTTCTTTAAAAGTAGAATGGATAGGCAGAAGAAAATCAGAGAAAGAAATATGGTTACAAAAGAAAACATAGAAAGATGCAGTGTTGCTTGTTTTTGAACATGGAGGAAGCAGACCATCAGACAAGAAATGTGGGTGGCCTCTACAAGCTGGAAAAAGAAGAAATGAATTCTTCCCTGGAGCCTCCAGAAATAAATGCAGCCCTACTGACTCCTTGATTTTAGCCCAGTGATGCTCATGTTAAATTTCTGACCTACAGAACTATAAGATGATAAATTTGTTTTAAGCCACCATGTTTGTGGTAATTTGTTTTAGCAACAAATGGAAAACTACAGCACTGCTGAAACTGGTAAAATTTGCCATTGTATGAATGAAATATGGCCAATGGCAAAACATAACTGTATTTTTTCATTTCTGTTTGGATTCCAAGGAAATGTCCCCAAGAATGCCATCTCTTTTATATATATGAATTCATTTTACTTATTATTGATTACAGGTAAACCTAATATATTTTATTGGCGAGGAACATGCATCACAGTAATGCAACTAGCTCTTCATTTTAACACTGAAAGTCTCTAATGGACATTTGAGACCAACCTGAATATAACTTAATCATCACTTAGCCAGAGAGAAATACAAAGCAACAGAGCTTTATATTATACTCTTCATGAATTTGTTCTCTTAGTGTTAGGTTCATATCTCATAATAACATAAAGTAAAAGAAAAAAGTAAAAGTAAGAAAGAAAAAAAAAGAAAAAGTAAGATTAAAATTTTTCCTTTCAAGTTGCATACACACACACCCCCTATACAATATTAAAGAAACTATTAAAATCACATACAAAACTGTGCTTTCCATGTTAAAGGCCAGTATTTCTGGAATATTTTCTTATGGAAAGATAATAGTAAAACATCTTAAAATATTATGTTTACTTATTTGGATTATGTTATGATTAATAGGAAATATTAGTGAATTATAAAGCACTAATTTACAACACCACAATTCCTAAAAGTTACTTGATTCTATTACTATATATGTACCCTTTATTAAAATTAGTTCGTATCCAATATAATGCATTTCTTAATTGTCTTTCAATAGAAACAAAATTAATATACACCAATATTTAATATACAACCAATATTTCATTACTGATAATGTACCAAGGAATCTAACCATATTTACAAAAATACTATTGAAAGCATTAGTTTGCCTTCAACTGAATCAGTCATTTTAAACTATATTCAGCAGCATCAAAGTTTGTTCTACACCCTTCAGTTTTTGTATTGGATTTCAAACTAGGAATAATTTTAATAAAAATAATTTTGCTACAAAAGGATATTTTTATATTTATTAAGTACACTGTTAAAACGTCCTGAATTCTTAGCAATCACTTATGATTGCAAATAATCATTAAAACACATATCATAGCAATAAGTACATATTAGAGATGCTGAAGAGTATCAAAATTTGATTTCTAGTTATGTATTTTTTTTCTAGTTATGTATTTTTAATGACATCTTTTGAATTCTTCAGGATTTGAGCTTTTTTCTTAAGCAGCACCCAGATGCATAATGACATAAACAGTTCCCTCCTTAGAGCTGTAGGATAATTAGAAGACTAAGATGTTTGAATATGGTTATCCTGCTTTGTATTTCTTTTATATATGACTCAAGTACAAATGTACAGAATGTCGAGTAGAAAATAGGCATTATAAGTTCTTCTGTCTTAGAGGATGGGACAACATTAGATTTCCTCATTTTCCCCCTCTCCTTTATGTATGCTAACATTCAGAAACTCTGTTCATAGCTGCATAAAATCATTAAATTAAACTTTTAGGTAAATTTTTCATTAAAACTATTCATATGAAAATTATCTATTTATTTTTACTTCTTTATGATCTGAGCATATTGTGGAATCCAACGCATATAACTGGATGCTGTAACAACTCTAAAGAGACTTATTTATTGTAAAAAATAAGTGCATAACAACTCCATTTTCAACGAGCTGTTGCACGGGGTTTGCATTCCATTAGTACTGAATTTGGCAATTTTGAGTACTTGCCCCAGAGACCAGTTCTGTGGGTTAAAAGCCTGGACCAACCTCCAAAGGCCTGTTTTTTTATGTGTGTATATGCATGTGTGCATGGAATTGCACATGTGAAGGAAATGGTTAATGGACTTCTGTGGTCAGCACCCAAGGACGTGTTCACTTGGCGAACTCGCAAACGAGTTAACCAAGAAATGTCAAGGATTGCAAACAATCCTTGACAATGCTTGAAGTCGTGAGAACACTTTCTTGGAATGTTCCCCAGAGACACAATATAGATAATCAAGTGCTTGAGAAGGGAGGTAATGGCCTTCTGCTCTTGAGAAAAGTATAACAGAATTTATGCATTAATGCTTCTCTTGCATGCACAAGCTTGCTAAATGTAATAAAAACTGTAACAGCGGCTGGGTCGGCGCTATTTGCCTGAGAGAGCAGTAGCCCCCCTGCTCTTCACCTGCATCTCGTCTGCTGCGTCTTCTTTCGCGTCTCCGATCATTTTAATCCACACACATGTCTTCTTTCTAGATGTCACTGCACACCGCTTTATGCCATCTACCGAACCACATTCTTTACATGAATTATCTTTTTAGTATAAAGACACAACATTTCATAATGTTACTTTGAATTTTAAAATGTGCGTTGGCAGACTCCAGCCCTCAGACAGACAGATATTATGTACAAAGCAAACATAAGATGACCCTGAAAGCTGAAGAACTGATAGGCTATCTAGTGACTTTGTGACATGAAGAATGACCCGGCAGCCAGTTACCTGGGTTTTCTTTTTGCATCATATATCCCAGATCAAGTTCTAGAAAAGCAACAGGTACAGACAGGACAAAGACAAAAAAAAAAAAAAAGTCAGTTCTCTTTACCCAAGGACCAGGAAAGGTTCAGCCTACCAAGACAGAAAATGTTTAGACAGTAAGACCCCACCAGCAAAAGCCAGTGGAAGTCCTACATCTCCACCCTCACCAGGTTGCATTGAGGTGTTCCAACCACCAACCCCACCACTCCTGGTATCAGAGAGTGCGAGTGGGAAGTCAGACTTTCATCCTTGCCAGTGGGTAATGAGCCCCTATAGGGCCACCACTACCATAGTGTAAGAGAACACCACATGGGCTGCTATGGGGACTTCCACCCTGGGCAGCAGCAATAGGCCATCAGTCCCTTCCCCACTGGAGTCCCATCAGAGGAGGCCAGTGGAGAAAGGACTTCCACCACTGCCTAAAGTGATGCGGCCACCCCACCCCTCATGATGTCAGTAGAGGCCATGGGAGAATGTGAGTAAGGAATCCCTGCCCTTCCCAGCCACTGTGCTAATAGTGGATGCCTAGTAAGATCCAGAAATCCCATCCTTATTCAGGAGGAGGGGTTCCTTCCACCTCATGAATCACTGGAGGCCGAGAAGGAAGCCTGTATTTCAACCACCATCTTGCCTTAATAAGTCAGCATCTCACTTCCCCTGATGAAGTAGTTTCAAAGGAGACCTGCTAAAACAGATTATATTAATAAGATAAAAGCACAGCCAAAATGTCCAGGTTGCAATTAGAAGTCACTTGTACTATCAAGTCCCTGGAAAATCTCAGTGAGAAAGAGAAAAAAATTATCAACAGGGGCCAACAGAGTGATGACAAAAAATGTTAGAATTATCTGACAAAAATCTTAAAATACCCATGCTCACAAGAAATTATGAAGATGCTTGAAAGATATAAAAATATAGAAAGTCTCAGCAAAGAAAAAATATATACAAGGAAGAGTCAAAACGGAACTTTAGAACTGAAGAATACAATAGCCAAAATAAAAACCTCAGTCAATGCACTTAATAGCAGAATGGACGAAATCATTATATTTATTCTGCAGATACAAAACTCGAAGCTTTTAGAAATGAAACACTTTGTCCAATGGCATGCAATAAGGTGATGGTGAATATCAGGTTCACATTAGTCAAAAGCCCCTGGAGTCGTTATTAGCACGAATTTAAGGTAGACAGCCTATGATTTATCTACTCAAGCTACAGAATTTAAAAGCTTACTGAGCACAAAATATAAGCTCTTTGTTTGAATTCTACTAATGTGTGACCTTGAGGAGATAACATGATTTTTCTGAGTCTCAAATACCCAAACTACAATGTAATGGAAATAGAATAACTAAATCTCAAAAACAAATTAAAACAGTAGTAAACAGCCATACATACACCTACACTGCGCCCATTTGACTTTTTATTTATATTTCTGTGTTTTTCCTTTTTTAGAAGAAGAGGGATCTGAGTGAAAGTTACTAGGAAATATGTTTCATTTGACCACAATAATATTTTTAGTGTGCAAAATGGTCCTCTAAAATGTGTAACTACAATGAGGGACTTTGTAGAAATGAGGTTCTCTCCCTGGGTAGTAACAGAACTATATGACTGATATTCACTTTTTTCTGTCTAAGGCAGGGCTTCCTTACAGCATCAGTCACCATTGGTATTTTGGGCTAATTTTTTGTTGTGGGAACCTGTCCTGTGCATTATAAGATATTTAGCACTATCCCAGGCCTCCACCACTAGATATCAGTATCAGCCCTCTTCCCAATGCGACAACCAAAAATGTCTCTACACTTTGAAAAATGTTCCTTTATGGGGCAAAATTTCCCCCCATGTCGAGAATCACTGGTTTAAGGAATTTATGGGATAAGTCTCAGAGGCTTCAAGGTTGGAAGAATAAAGAACCACTGAGCTGACTGTTGTCTGACACTAGATCCCCCCAACCTCTGCTCAAACATACACACAAACATTGTCACTTAAAGCAGCCACCAAAATGCTTCACTTCTAAGAATCAAGGCATTTCCACACTTGCTAAGAATATTCACAGTTTCTAACCATACTCTTTTTACCAATGCAGAATCATCTTTCTAACACATAGATGTAAGCTCATTATTTTGCTATAACAGTTCAAGTATACTTGTGTTATAGATCGGCTCAGATAGAAAAGAAATACTCAAGACATCACTAAAAAAATCAACTTAATAATAATTATTGCTCCAGGACAAGTCAATTGTTTGTGGTCAATATGAAAAAGTAATTTGCATGTTCATATTGTAATATATTGTACCACACTCTCTAGAAAAAAAAAATGTATGGTAACATCAGAGACTATAGAATGGATTATGAGCATATTCAACAGCAAAAAAAAAAAAAATGCAAAACAAACAAACAAACAAAACCTCTTGTCTTGGAGATATGGGAGTCAATCCCGTGGAGATATGGGAATCAAATAACATAATTGATTACGGTTTCATTGTCAAATTTTTCCCTTACGTTTTTCTTGATTATGCTAGAGAGCCCATTCACAATCTAAGGAGGATGCTGTTTGGTGTTGGTGCAAACAGAGACACTGATGAAAACATGGACAGGCTGAAGAACTATTAAGACCCAAAGAAACAATGAAAGTTCAGCCATTTCAGCCATTAACATAAGGGCACCAAGATTACCTGAGAACATCAGCATGTAAAACAAGGATGACAGATAATTCACAATGATTATCCAGCTTGCCCAGTTAAATTTTGACTACTGAGTTTTTCAGGACCTGTTTATACAGTCACCATTACATCGCAGAGCCATGCATGATGGGCACCCCCTAAGTGTCAGGTGTTGTGCAAGGAACTGAAGAGATAAAGTCAGATTAGAAATTGGTCTGTCTTCATGGCATTTGTGATCTAGTATCTATAAAAATGATTACAGTATGTAAATGAATTTAGTGCTTAACTAAGCTTAATTGTCCTAGAATGCTCATTTATGCCAAACAGTAACTTCTTGCATGAATCTTGAAAAATGAAATAAACAGAGTTATTTCAGAAGCATGATTTCACTATACTATATAATCTTTTATTAATACTGATGGCAGAAGGTGACACTGTCTGTTTTGGGAAAGGATAAATACACATATCATGTTTTAATTTTGATTCATGAAGCTTTGAATGACAATTTATCTTATGATTCTCTAAACCAGTATGAAGAATAATGACAATAAAAAATTTTCCATGTAAAAGTTAAAATTCAGGCAAGTATTTCAATAAAAACTTAATAATTATATATACCCAAACAAATTCATCAAGTTCGGTAATTTATAAAAGGGGTTTAATACTAGTGATTCCTAACTTTTGTTTCCAAGTCATTATATAATGAAATATAAACTTATAGTAAACAAATAACACTTATGTAGAAACAGATATTATACATACGCTATGGTCAATTCATTCATTGGACTCGAGGGTAAGACAAAATAATCACAACTTTTCAGTTTTTACTTCATATCTACTACAGTTAATGAGGAAAAACTGTTTCTTGCATTACTAAAGATTCAAATTCAAATTCCACTTCAATTAAGTGAAAGATGTGAGCAATACAAGGAATATATTTAACTTTCTCAAGCCATCAGTGAAGGTGTTATGTTCCTTCATTATAATGACTTTTATTTATTTATTTATTTATTTTTGTCTTTTTCGTGACCGGTACTCAGCCAGTGAGTGCACCGGCCATTCCTATACAGGATCCGAACCCGCGGCGGGACGACGCTGCGCTCCCAGCGCCGCACTCTCCCGAGTGCGCCACGGGCTCGGCCTGACTTTTATTTTTTGACTACTCATGATTTGCTCTGGTGTTCAAATATAAGAGAAAATAATCATTAAGAAAATAAGAATTATAAATAATTTAAGTTGAAAGGGAAAACAAGAGATCAAAAAGGTTTTTCTTTATGAAAGTATTTATTTTAGCATTTGGCCAAATTTGTATGTTTTTCATAATTTAAGTTCCTATTTATTTACTGGTAATCGGTAGGGAAGAGGGAAAAATTAAATCCTCCTAATATCAAGCTATTAACATGAGGATTATTGAAAAATAAAATGTATTACTGAAATGACCTGTGGGACAAACAGAAACATGATGTGATTAATAAAATACATTTCACTAAACTTCTCAAGTCTAGAGTTACTGTAGCTACTACATAATCTTAGATACTCTCTTATTATTTTCTAGAAGTTTTGCATTGAATTAGTCAACTGTGACAGGGTCAGTTCCACAGCCATTTCTAAGCAAACTTTCCCCATTCCGGTTGAGAATGGAAGGCATAGGCAGTTGGAAGGAAACTCTTTCCTGTCAAGCTGACTACTAAAAATTGTATCAATGTGAGCATTGACCGGTGAGCATCACAGCAATTAATTGTGGTAGTGCCGATTCTGAATTTGTCACTGTCACTCAATTTGTAAAACTGAATAGATTAATTAAAGATGGAAATACACTGATAGGCATTTTATTATTCTATTCACTGAAGATTCCAAGCTAGCACTTTCTATATACATTTTTTTAACTTTTTAATTGATTTTGAAAATATTAAGATAAAAAATATTCCCACAACACTGAGCTCCATGGTTACTTTATCATTCCACTGTGATATCTCATAACAAGATGCCACATTATTATATCATCTCCTACTGCTCCTAGACTGGCAGCATCATCAGTGCCCAGAGGCAGATTTGGGGCTAGGATGACTATTAATGAATAACAAGCTCACAGAGCCTTAAAAATATAAATCAAAATTCAATATTTTGCAAAGTTCAGGTCTCCTTGGGAAACATGATGAAGTATTTATGTTCCGTCACATTTATCAGGAAGGGGAAGTTCTGTGACTTTAACTTTCAGACCAGGAAAGTTTCAGGCCTCACAGAAATAATACATTGTATGTTTTTGTTTTTAATTTTTTAAAATATGAATATCTAGAAATGGTTGATCACAGTAATAAATTTATACTCATGAACTAATCCATCTACTGAATAGTAGTTGAGGAGGAAAAGAGAAGAAAGGAACCACTGCTTATTGAATCCAACAATGTCTTAGATACAATGCAATATTTTGTACATACTCTGTCTTCTAATGAAAGGAAGTCTTTGGTTAGAATGTATTCATTATTAATAT
Source organism: Cynocephalus volans (assembly GCF_027409185.1). Classification (NCBI taxonomy): domain Eukaryota; kingdom Metazoa; phylum Chordata; class Mammalia; order Dermoptera; family Cynocephalidae; genus Cynocephalus; species Cynocephalus volans. The sequence goes on from NC_084466.1 coordinate 20,479,915, forward strand.
AGTCATATACATATAGTCATATTTATATTTAATGAGAGAGTATTATGTTTTAAAATGTATTTTAGGGTGACAAATGTTCATATACGTATGCAAAAATGTTAAAGGGAGCTATGTACCTCTTTCTGGAATATCAGTAATAACATTTGGGCATATTTGCTCTGGACCTCATTTAAGAAATATTGTACTATAGTTTGTACAGCATGCTCAGTCTGCCATAAAAGAATACTACAAACTGGGTGAATTATACATCATAAATTTATTTTTTTACAATTCTGGAGGCTGGAAGTCTAAGATCAAGTGCCATCAGTGTTGGTGTCTGGTATGGCCTCTCTTTCTGGCTTGTTGACGGCCACCTTCTTACTGTGTTTTGACAGGGCATTTCTTCTGTGTGTGCAACGAAAGGGAAAGAGCTCTGGTGTCTCTTTCTGTTCTTACAAGGATACCAGCTTTATTGGATAATGGTCTCACCCTTATGATCTTATTTAACATTAATTACCTTTCTGAAAGCCCGGTCTCCAAATACAGGCATATTGGTGGTTAGGGCTTCAACATATGAATTTTGCAGGAACACAATTCTGTCCATAACATGTATGCAGTTGCAAAATCCAATTAACTCTTTTCTAACCATCTTCATTTTGTTTCTTGCTAGATGAAAGACTTATCACAATGTTTATTTGTTTACTAAATCAACTACTATTTATTCAGCCTCTACTATATGTGATTTACTGCTCTATGTATTGAAAAATAATAGTAAATAAAACAGGCAAATTCCACACATTTATGTGGCTTTACTCTATTTTGGGGATAAAATAAATATGTAAAATATAGTATATAGTATGTTAAGTAGTGATACGTATTCTTAAATATTTTTTAAATGGAAAAGAAGAATAGGGAATGAGAACAGGGGAAACCTGAAATAGGATAGTAATGTTAGTCCTCACGTGAGAAAGTGGTATTTTAAAAATACCTGAGGAAAGAGAGAAAATATACCAGGTTTATATTATTTTTATATATGTGTTTATGCATTTTGATCATCATATTATTGTATTACTGCATTTGTTTATATCTGTACAAAGTACTCTATGTTTACAAAATTAGGTAAGGGATTTTCCTTTCTGGCCATAATTGAATAACTTGAACTGGACTTATCCTCATGACATAAGTGGAAAATTGAAAGCATCTGTAAGAAAAGTGTTTTAAACTTGGAAAGTAGGCAACACAGGACTGTGATCTGTGAGAACGGGTGAGTCCTTGATTGCCTTGGCACTCTGCTTGGGGGAACCTTCAAGAAAGTGGTTCAGGAAAGGTGAAGTGTGATAGATTTAGAGAGTTGAAGAGACAAAGATGATTGTTTAGGGAGGTAGAGGTTGCTGGAGTTTGCAAAGAGGATTCAGAAAGTGGAGGGCTACAAGGAGAAACACCCACAGAAATCTGCATGAGGTTCCTTTTGATTCTGTTGCTGAATACCAAGCTGCATATGTGATGGATAAAGCTCCACATGCCTGAGCAAGAGTAATTGGGAAGATGTAAGCTGAGAAATTTCCCACATTTTGACCTACTAGAGAGGGGAGTTCTCATAAAACATTTGGTGGAGTCCCCAGAAACCATCATGTTAGTTATAGAAATCATCTGGTCTGAGGACAAAGGCCCACACTAACAAAACTTAAAAACAAACCTTGAAAAAAATCAAGCTGATCTCTAAGTAATTTAACAAAATCATCTATCATTAATAAAAGAGAGAGAGAGAGAAAGAGAGATAATCCAGAATGCAGCAGTATCAAAAACAATGACAAGCATCAAATAAAAAATTAGTGTACATGCTAAGAAGCAGGAAAATGTGACTCTTAACAAGGAGAAATGCTAGTCAATAGAATAAGACCAGAAATGATAGAAATAATGTTATTAACACACCAGAACCTAAAATAGTTGTTATAAATTTGTTCAAGTATTTAAAGAAAAACATGAAATAATTAGTGAAGAAATGAAATACATATAAGTAACCAGATGAGACCTCTACAGATAAAATAAAATGTCTAAAATGAATAATTCACTACATGGAGTTAAAAGCATATCAGATACAGAAGAAGAAAAGATTAGTGAATTTGAAGGCATAGCAATGGAAACAATCCAAATTGAAGCACGGAGAGAAAAAGGAGAAAAAAAATAAAATGAACAGAGTACACTGACATGTGAGACAATATTAAATGGAACAAAACATGTGAAACTGCAGTTTTTAAAGGTTGAAGGGGTAGAAAAAAATATTTAAAGGAGTAATGTCAAATTGGTGAAAACCATAAATTCACGCATTGAAGACGTTCGGCAAACTTCAAGCAGACACAAGAATTACTGAAGATTTCTCCCTCACATGTAATTTTAGCCAGAAGAAAATGGAGCTATATTGTCAAATAGAATTGTACATCCAGCAAAAATTTATTCAAAAATTAAGTCTAAAATGTATAAATTTTTTTGAGTCATACTAAAAAATGAGAGACTTTGCTTCCAACAAAGAAGCACTAAAATAACTATAAGAGAAAGTTCCTCACGGGGAAGGGAAATGACAACAAATGGAAAATTTGGACTTCACAAAGGACTGAACAGTGAGAGATGTTAAATCTGTAGATAAATATAAAAGATTTTCTTCTTATTCACTATGTCCTTTAACAGGCAATTTACTGTTTGAAACAAAACTAATAGCAATGTATTATAGGATTTGTAACCTATACACAGGGAAATTGTATGACAATAATCTAAAGGGCAGGAAGGAGAAATGGAAATACATAGTTGCAAAGGTATTATATTATGTGTGAAATAGCATATTACATAAATGTTGACTAGGATGTTAAAATGCCTATTTAATCCATAGTGACCATATTAAAAATTTGCACGGGTAATAAACAAATGGTAAAACCAAAATGAAAAGGAGGAAAAGAGAAACTAAGAACAGATAGAAAAAAGTGGAAAGCAAATAGGAAGACTGTAATTTTAAAGTTAGCTGTATCAATAATTACATTAAAAATAAATGAATTTAGAGGTCAAAAAAGCAGAAATTGACAAATGTGTTTTAAACAGAACAAACCATATACTACCTATAAAAGATAAAATTTAAATATAAGGACAAATATAAGTCTAACTAACATTAGTGGCATTAGCAGAAAATCAGTGACAAATTAATTGTAAAAAATCTATAGTGCCTCTTCAGACAAAATATATTTCAATATGTGTGTGTGCTATAATGAGGGACAGAGAGAGACTCTTCATAATGATAAAAGGCTAAAATTATCAAAAACCCAAAACAATCCTAAATCTGTTTGAACCTTGAACCTAATATTAGAACCTCAAAATGCATAACACAAAAACTGATGGACTGAAAAAGAAATACACTAAACCATACTCAAATTGGTGATTTCAACCAATGTTTCTATTATTATAATTAGTTGGGAGGTAAGTGATGACATGGAGCTAAATACATAGTACAGTGTCAATGAATGTTTTCCTTTAAAGTATGTGTGCTTGCCTAGCCTTTACATACAGTTTAAACAAATAGAAATCCTGTCATATATTGATATGGACAGTAGTCTGAAAACTGCTAAGAATATTTTTCTCTGGAATGAAATGTATGCATATTGCAGACTGAATTTTTATGGTTTAAAATTGTACATTAGCATAAATACAAATTTACTTTATCATATTAAATGCCACAAATAAGTTCTTAATAAGACAAATTCAACTGTCAGTACTTGATTAAGCAATATGATTAAATTAAGTTTATTAAAATACAGTTCATATCATCCAAAACTATGTATGCTACAATATTATAAAATGTACTGTGTGATAATAAAAAGTTTATTAACAAATGAGCAGATCATAAAGTCAGCCAACTAGATCATTCTTTAAGTTTATAAGCTATGAAACTCACAAAATTAATCAAACAATATGCCTCTACTACATCTGTGAGTGTGTGCGTGCATATGAACACAAGTCATTTCTTTCTTAATTTTCCTAATCTCAAATAATTAAAGTGCACTGAGAAATGCAGGCATCTTTGATAGTAAGAACTTGGAAGGTCAAGAAAGTTCTCTTTGGAAGTAACTTAGAATTTTAATTTTTTTTATATTTGACACAAAATTGAGTTTTCTTGGATATGGATCTGCATTAGGAGAGAAACTGTAGCCTGGTGTAAGACAAAAGTAATGGGAAGGCACTTTTTTGCTAGCCAAATGGAGTTTCAAAAACTCTTCAAGACAAATGGAAATCAATAATTACTTTTTAAAAACACGCAATTTCTTAGCTTTCGAGTGTGCTAATTGCTTATTACAAAGATACAATTTTTCCAGATAAGCCAATTAGAGTCTGTTTAGGAAACAATTTCACATTTCACAGAAATGATTTTAGGACCACAGACTGACAAAAATGTCTACTTCCACAATTTCTATATATTTAGCTGTCATGTATCCACTTAAGTTATTTTGGTATTTTTTTCTAATTTTACTTCTGATGAGTGTTTCAGCCTATGCTATTGTTTTGAGTACAGAGAATAGCTCTTGTGTATTGTTTGCATATTTGTCATAATAAGCCCTAAACATTACATAGTTGTAATATACAAATTCAGTGGGCTAAGATTTTTCCTTTATAGGGTAAAACTGGACTAGGTTTTTCTCCAAATGACAAAATTAGAAAGGAAAATGCATTTTCTTTTAGGCCTGGCATAAGTGCCCATTATAGACCTTTGTGGGTCCTTCATAGTTATAAAGAGGGTTGATCGGGCTACTTCTAGTTCTTTTGAGAATCCACAGTATATTTATCATTCAAGGGCAATTTTTTTCCCACTGGTTACTAGCAATTAATTTAGTGGCATTTAAAAATATCTCTTTCCCAAGAGTGATGTAAACTCAGTAAATATTCCCATATCATTTACTCATCATTCATTCATTCAACAAACATTTATTGACCACTAATTATAAGGTAGGTGCTATTCTAGGTGCAGGAGATACAGCAGGGAACACAACAGGCAATGTTCTTGCTTTGTTGGTGAATATATTATAGTAAGAAGATATAGATAATCAAATAAGTTGTATGTACATATATAACACATACTCGAATGTATGTCAGCAGTGATGTATACTGTAGATAAAAATAAGGGATGGGAGGAGGAAAAGAAACACTGAGCAGAAAATGGATAACATTCGAGAGGCTTGTGTTTAATCTTTTCACAGATTACTGAAAATGTGATGTTGCTATAAAGACCTGAAAAGTTTGAGAGCATAAGCATAGGAAATCCATGATCAAGAAAGTTCTAGGCAGTAGGGAAAGAGAAATCAATACAGGCAAAGACTCTACCGTGGGAGAAGGCTGCGCAGGGGAATATGGTATGCACAACAGTGAGTTTCTAGTTTCTAGTAGTAACAGGTTTAGATATGAATAAACAGCAAAGGTGGTTGAGGCCGTCACAATTTCGTGAGTACGTGAAATTTCTGGGGATCCCTTCTTGTTTTCCTAATGGAAGCGGAAGCCAGGGAGGTGAAATCTTAACCCACTGAGATGAAATCTTAACCCAATCCTGTTTAGGATTTCCAAATAAAGGTGACTTATGCTAAACCGGGACTCCATTCTTTCTAATACTTACTTTGTTTTAATCTATGACTCTATGATTGTACGACTAAGGACATATATACCTTTGTAGATCAGTATTCACACTTGCATGATAAGCTATACCGTCATTACCAAGTGAATAAGAAAAATCAAAGGTTTGAGAAAGTATAGTCAAAACTGCTTTTATATTAACAGAATGCTAGGAAGTATATGCTGTACAGGAAAAAAAAAAAAGGTTCAGCTAAATTATCCTATCAGTTTGTTCTTCAAAATTCTATCGATGTTCAGTATATACTTCATGAAACTCCTGATGAGGGGGTAGATGGACCTTTTAATTTTTTAATCCACTTCTAGCAGGACTGAGAGGTTATAAGAGGCTTGTGTTTAATCTTCTCACAGATCAGATTTAGTGATTTTTAATTTTCTCTCATTCAGTGGCTGTATTGCCTGAATTCTGAGATGTAACATTTCATCAATATGGATCAAGACTGTTCACAACTTATTGCTTTAGTGTTCACAGTAAATGTGAAAGAGCTGTTATGTCTTTATTTTTCTGCTTCTTTAATAACCAAGTAAAGGAGGCAATGGGATCATAGCATAAATAGTAACAAAATACAGATTTGATGGGCACTATTAAAATCAAGAATTAACTATTTAAACTGATTGAAAGAAACTTTTTTACGTATTCGTCTAATATACAGTTTAGCCTTACTGGAGTTGAGATACTAACAACCTATCATTTGTCAAATGCTATGTTTGGATTTAAACCTCTGCATATAAAATTTGACTCTACTTTTTAATTAAAGAAAACAAATATCCTTACACTGAAAAAAAAAAAATCTGGATGAGATTACAAATTTCTGATATTCTACAGACTGGTGAAAAGAAGTGCTTATCTAATCTACAGTGCCAGACTAAGTAACTTTTCCATGCCATTTTTAAATTGTGTTGAACACCTCAGGGTTTACTGTTCTTTGATTTCAATGTTCTTAAGTCCTTTGCTCTTTGTTTCTAAGTAATAACACAGCAGACAAAGTGTGGTTGCACGGAATCACCCCCTAGGTTCAGCCTCTGCAGGTATAAGGAGGAGTTCTCAGCTCATAGTCAATGAATAGAAAAAGGGTCTGTTTCTCCTTTTCATAGAAACTGAAAGAAGCATCAGTTAGTGGAATTGTTTCTGTTTTGGCCCTGTCTAAAAGTTTTTTGATTCACTTTTATATGTTCCTGTAATGGATTGAATTATGTACCCCGAAAACTCGCTGAAGCTTGAATTGTGCCCCCCAAGTTTTATGCGTTAGAAACTTAGCCCCCACTGTGACTGTTAAGAGAGTGGGAAATCGTATTATGGTAATTGAAAGGTGGAACCTTGAAGAGGTGATTGGATTGTAGGACCCTGCAGTAGTGAATAGATTAAAAATGGTGGTTAGGGCATGGTTCTGAGGGCTTTAAAAGGAGAGGAGAATCTGCCTTTTTCTCTCTCTGCTCTCTCTGCTTCCACCATCTTGCAATGTGAGACCCCCTAGGCCATGCCACCACCACCAGATGGATTTGGACTTCCCAGCCTCAGAAACTGTAAACAATAAATTTTGTTTTTCTTTATAAAATACCCAGTTTTATGTATTTTATTATAAGCAACACAAACGGATTAATACCTGGTTTCTTGTTCACCTTAAATTGAACGTTGCCTATTTGAATTGGTACTTTTATTATTCTTTGCTTACATTTTTACTCTTTTTATGTGCTTGTTTAGATTTATTCTTTGTTTCCACTCTTTGTAACATGTTACTATGAGGAAGTTTTCTTTTCTCCAAAATATCTAACAAAATGTTGGTCGCATCTGCTTTGCTTGTCATTTCACAATGGCATCTCTTTCTCTTTATATGGCATATGGCTTACTGATCCTGGACCAGTTCTGGGAATTTTATGTTCTGGTCTGAGTTTTGTTGTAAAAAGAGGATATTTTAATCCCTTTTGGTGTCAAGAGTAAAATTTCCAATTGAGTCAAGGTGAAAACGGGTTACCTTGCGCTGGGCAGAATTATGCCAGTAATGACAGTAGTACGCTGTTTGTAATACCGCTAAACAGATACCTTAGTTCTTGCTGTGTAGAAGCATTGCCTGTTTAACCCTTCCTCGCCTGTGTCCTTAGGAAATACCCAGGTGTATTAGTTCATTTTTGTTGCTTATAAATATAATACTTGGAACTGGGTAATTTATAAAGAAAATGGAATTTATTACACTTTCTGAGGCTGGAAAGTCCAAAGTCCATCTGGTGGTGGTGACAGTAACCTAGGGGTCTCACATTGCAAGATGGTGGAAGCAAAGAGAGCAGACAGAGAGAGCAAGAGAGAGAGAGAGAGACAGAGAGAGATGCAGACAGACAGACAGACTCTCTCCTTTTAAAGCCCTCAGAACCATGCCCCTGACCACCATTTTTAATCTATTCACTACTGCATGGTCTTACAATCCAATCACCTCTTCAAGGCTTCACCTTTCAATTACCATAATACAATTTCCTACCCTTTTAACAGTCACAGTGGGGGCTAACTTTCTAATACATAAAACTTGAGGGATACAATTCAAGCTTCAATGAGTTTTGGGGAGACATAATCAATCCACTACACCAGATTTCCCCCATCTTTATGTCCTTCAGAGCTTTTTGTCAGTCACTCCAAAGTTCTCAGAAGGCCATTCAAAGAGAGAAGGGGAGAAAAGGAAGCAAAAAGAAAAAATACTACTCTCATATCAGTGCTGGAAATTTTAGGGAGGAGAGCAGATTCAGGGCACAGAAAGGCTATTCTTCACTGTCCACAATTCATTTGGAATGTTATTCCATGTCTTTGGCTACATACAAATTTATGACCAATGTTCCAAACAGCACAAAAATATAAAATGGGTATCAAAACTAAAAACTAGAAGGCAGAGATAATTCATATCCAGTCAATTAAGTGTTGGAAATGCAACATTTATATATAAATATGAGGGTATTTCAAAAAGTTTGTGGAAAAGCAGAATTAAAAGATACTACAATCTTTCTATGAACTTCTTGAGGATCCTTCATGTGTCTTTGTGTGTGTATTTAAATATGGGTTAGAAGCAATTAAATTTGAACATGTATATTTTCATTTTTTTTCCATTATTTGATCATTATGCAGACCATGCAAATTCAAGATCACCATGATCTTATCTGAATATGAGCAACTCTGCTGAAATGTCTTTGGTAGGAAGGTATTTTTACGTGCCATTAGAATTCAATGTCTAAATATCCCTATAAATTAATTTTACTTTCAAGTACTCATTATTGCAATAAGAAAAAAACTGATTTTTTAAAAGACCAAATACCTTCCATAAAATATTTTTATTATAGGCATAAGAAATAAAATAAAATAAAACCCAAATTAATTTTGATAATACCCTCTACATTTAAATTTATTTTTCTCAGTATCAAGTATTAAATGATTTTACTTTCAATTACTGTATGGACATTTTTCCCCTACAAATTTAGTGTAAATTGATTTGTCAGTATTCCATTATTAATATAAACATATTTCTTTTATTTATATTACCTACTGGATTGTGGCATTTTTTTTTTCCAAAAATAGTCAACATAGGGATTTGGAAAATTACATAAGAATAATGGTTAAAGCAAACTACTTACTTTGTAATAGAATTCTGACATATTAACTGCAATCTCATATTGAATTATCAACACTGGCCTTCAGATAACTCTTTGCACTAGATATTCTTTAGCACAAAGCCAAAACACATAATAAACTCTGCAGAATAAAACAAAATCTCTTCCCCAATAATACCACAATCTAAGTAGTTAGTTTTTTTCCCAAGACTGAAAGTAATTCCCTGTGTGTAGTCAAGGAATGTTTTTGCTGGGGATGAATATAAATCATACAACAGTACTAAAAATTTCACCTTCAATGTCTTTGCTTAAAATAAACAAACTATGACGTGCCTTTAATTCTGAAATTGCAAAGCTGAACGTGGTCAAAGAGAAGTTATATTTTGGGATCCAAGGAAGGCATTTTTACTAAAAGTATAGTTTGTGACAGGCACTGTTGTGGGTGTGATAAAAGCTTATCGAGCTTAGGCAGACTATTCATTTTATTTTGCCTCAACAGTTTGTGGCTGTCATCCATTCCCCACATCCCCAGCTTCCTCAGTGGCCTGAATATGATATGGGGAACATGAGATCCTTCGGAAACAGCATAGTGTGTAACATTGCCTAGCCTTAGATACAGTGTTCTACTGCTCAAGTTCAAAAATTATAAAATTTGTGGTTCCTCTAAGTTTCAGAGGCATGTTAAATGACAGAAAATGCTGCTGTCTGCCACCAGCCAGTGTCCGAGGATGTGCTAAGTTTCTCCCTTTGGTTATAGTCAGTGAGCTCCCCAGAAGATTTGGGCCATCCAGCAGCACACAGAAAATACATCTCTGTTTTTGTTTCAAAGAAAATGAATCACAGCACATTCCATTAGAGAAATAACACATATCTAAAGTTACTTAGTGTCTATGCAGACATAATGTTAACAAAAATAGTGGAAATTACTTCCAGTGAATGTAATTTTAGGTAAACTAATCAATAATAATAATATAATATACTCCAATTTGGATAAAACTCAAGAAAAGGTGTCTTACCTAAAGGCTTAAAGAATGATATATATTCATTTTTAAAGAATAGTTGAATCTCAGAAGTATAAGAAATATATCTTTTAGTTAGTGCTTTTCTCTAAATATAGTCCTATTTTTGAAAAACTCATATTTGCACGCCAGTGTGTGTGCTCGGTGTCTCTGAAACACCATACCTTTCATGTAAGCTGTTGAGCATTTTCTTTTGGGAGTAAAAGGAATGAAAATTACTACACAGAAGTAGGGTACCTAAGCAGGTGCCCAACAGATTGAAACAGATGGTTGTTATTATTGTCTCCAAAATTTTTTTCCTGGATTACATTTTTGAAAATGTAAGGTTTGATTTCATCTCCAAGAATAAAAGCTCTTGAGAATTAAACCTGTTTTTATAAATATCACTGGCCAAATTTCAGTTCAGTAAAAATAGCATCCATTTAGATACAGAACTGTTCAGTTTATTATATACAGTACATTCATGGGCCTTATCATTTAATTTTTAAAGTAGCTCTTTGAACTTCCCTATTTGCAGATGCAGAAAGTGGGATTTAGAAACATTATAATGTTTGTCCAATTTGCTACACTAGAATACAGAGCAGGGACTCCACCCACATCATTTGGTGTTATAATTGTCATTTCATTTATACGTAAATGTAAAAGAAAATTAAAATGTTAGAAATAAATTCTAGCAAACATGATGAGAATGTTAATCTAGGGACACATCTTACGGTTAATTATGTCTGGGATGGATTTTCACAGAAAATGGATACAAAGAGAACAACTATTTATTTATTATGCTGTCTCAGTATTCATTCTGCTTCATGGTGAAGGTCTGAGTCTGCTTCTAATCTCTTTGAAATGGGAAAACATTTCAGGTCTCCGAGCAAATAACATCTTCAATCCGAAAGGGAAAGGGAAAGATGTGAACAAACCAACTAAAGACAATATAATGGAGCAACGTTTAAAAGAAAATATAGGACATCTACATAAAATGATCCCATATTTCTATTTCTCCCTCCTTGAGGTGGAAGTTGAGAATGCAATTGTGATCACATTAACTTAATTTTTTAATATTATCTTTTGAAAAAAATTTTTTTTACATTCTAAATTTGAATATGTTTGGAGGCCATGTGATATCTGGCACTATGAAATTAAATAATGATTTATTGCGTTAAACTCGACTGCAGGATATTTCATAGCATTACATTCACACACAAAAGTGTTATTTTGATGTACTTGAAGAAGAGATGGGATTCTTCATGATATGGGATGAAATTTCTCTCTGATCTAAGAAAAAAATCTGATCCCATAAAGAAATTGCCACTACAAACCATAGCAGAGATGTAGACTATAAAGTGTAGGTGAAAAAGAAAAGATTTAAACATTGCCAACATTAGAATTTGCAAGCACATTGGGTTGAAACTATGTCTTTTAAGGAAGTTCTTACCAGCTCTAGTAGAAAAGGCTCACAAAGCTTCTGTTTGCTTATCTTTGAATTAATCACTGCTTAAGTCAATAGGGCCCTTAGAATGGACAGGTTGGTCATATATTCAGCTCTGTGTTGCTTGGATTGATGCTTGTACTTTTTCTCACGTGCTCTGTAGATGCCAAAGTGTCTAAAAAAAAAGCTACTTGACCAATATATTCAAAACTTATAGAGCCATGAGTGAGGTGAATTATATATCACAGAATTAAATTTAAGCCTGTCTCATTTGTATGTTGCCCATGTCATAAATTATATTCAAAATTTCCTTTCTGGGACTCCTACTTCTGCAATGGTGACCTATCTAATTCAGACCAACTGTCTTGCTAAAAGAACATAGAAAAACTAGACTAATTGTTTTTTTAAAAATCCGTTGTAAGGCACAAGAATGTTAAAAGTGCAGTAAATAATACTATACCAAAATCAGGAGAAAACAAACTGAAAAAAAGTGAGTTTGGTCTTTAGGCCACTTTTCTCTGTGTTTTGTGATTTCCTAAAAGGCAGCTGAGTTGCTAAGATACTGTACTGTACTTTTGGCAGTGTTTTGAGACTATCAAACAAAAATTTGAAGTATCTGGCCAATAAGGAGAGAAACAAACCAACCAAATGTTTGGTTTTGGATAATATGGAGTTATACAGTCCTTGCAAGGACTGAAGACTACCTTTAATTATCTTATTCTATAATAGTAGAATAAGAAGATCCCGATTGCTTATATCCATAGGTGACTTCCACAAGCAAATACAAATGTCATCTAAAGAATGAAAAAAAATATCACAGGCCTCAAACCATTTCAAAAACTTTCCAAATAAATAACTTGCAAAAAAAAAAAAATTGTCGGTCACAAAAAGGAACAAGAAAACAAAAATAAAAAGAGCGGGAAGAATGTGCAATGTAGATATGTATGGGATGTAGACTGATGTGGACTGAATGCTCCCTCAAAACTCTATGAAACTTGACCCCCATTGAAACAGTGTTAAAAGGGTGGGAAATATAATTATGGCATTTGAAAGGTGGGGTCTTTAAGAGGTGATTAGTTTGTGAGGACTGTGCCCTCATGAATGGAATAATCTATTCATGGAGTAATGAGTTAGCAGTTTAAGGGGTTATCAAGGTAGTGGTTTTGATGGCTTTATAAGGAAAGCAAGTGAGCATGTTAACTTTCTCACTCATGCCATGCTTGCCATGTGATATCCTGGTGGCCATAGGACTCTGTAGAGTTTCCACCAAGAAGAAGGCCCTCACCAGGTGTGTTCCCTTGAACTTTGGACTCCCCAGCCTCCAAAGCTGTACGAAATAAATTTCATATCTTTATATGTTACCCAGTTACAGATATTCTGTTATAAGCAACAGAGAATGAACTAATACATAGACATTAACGTAATTGAGCTTAATACTCAAAATATAAAAGAAAACATTACAAACTTTGTCAAGGAACAGAAAACTGTAAGAATGGACATAGAACATTGATTGTAAAAATAATTCTAGCATGGGAAAATACATGAACAAAAATAAAATAAATAAAATATCAGTGAATTGGTTTAATAGCCAATTAGACATAGCTGAATAAAGAATAGCTAAACTGGTCAATAGGTCTGAAGAATGCATTCATAATATAGAAGGACAAAATAATGGAACAAACAGAAGCATGTCATAAAGGAAAGACTGAGAAAGTCTAATATATATGTACTTATAGCCTTAGGAGGAAAAATGAGAGATAATCATGAAAAATAAAACCTTGGAGATACAAAGGCTTAAATTTTTCAAAACAATGCAGACATCAAGTCACAGATTTACAAAATGCCACAAACACAATGTGGGTTAAAAAAAGAAATCTTTTTTTAGGTTATTGTATTAAAACTGAAACTCAAAGATAAAGGGAAAACAAATACAAATTACCTTCAGAGGAGCAGCAGTTAGTACATAGGTAATATCTCAACAGAAACAATGGAAGCCACAAAACGACAAAATATTTCCAAAGTGCTGAAAGAAAGTGACCATCAATCTAGAATTTGATACCCAGAGAAAATATTTTTAAAGCAAAATATTTCTCAGTTCTACTCAGTTTTCAGTTCTTGTAGGATAGTTGTGGCCACCTAAATCCAAATCATACTGTCTTCTTAAATCAACAAGGAGAGCAAATAAAATTAAATAAAAATCAATTTTTATGCCCACTTAAAACCAGAAAACAAAAAAGTTACACATTTAAATTTCTATGAAGTGGGAAAACAAACATCTAAAACAAGAGACCCCTCTTCAGAACGTACATCAAAACAGAGCCAGGGAAATTATGTGTATAGAAGAGATTGTAGCAGAGCCTATTGGTGGAGGCTATAGATAATATCAGCTGTGTTTCCCCAAAATGAAGTGGGGAAAATACTGACCTTATATAGAGCTGAGACATGTGGACCATGGACATAGACATGTAGGGAGTAAAAAAGAAGATTCCCAGTAAACATGTATGGCCAGTGATGGCAATGCCCTTGGAAGGTGAAGATGTGCTTTAGAATTTTGACAGTAAAAGAAAAGAAATAAACAAGAAGCTAAACTGAAATTTATGTAAAACAAGATAAAATCAAACAAAAGAAAACAGACTCACTTCTCAGCAAAAACACAATTTATTAAACTGCACTTCACTATACCACCAAAATGTCACATTCTTGAACTAAGAAGCCAATTAAGCTGATCTCATTTTCAGTTTTCAGTTTCCTTATTATAAAATCTTAGCAGGGACACTGGGTTGCATTTTTATCCATGATAATGGGTTTATCATTTTTTCAGGAATTATAATAACAGGTTATTCTTTTATTTATTTATTTATTATTAGCATATTCATTATTACAATTTGTGATTTTTGTTTAGGTCCTTTACCTAGTCTATTACTCCCCAAACCCCCTCCCTCTCGCTACCCCATCTCTAGTAACCTTAGATATGTTCTCTCCTTCTAGTTCAACGTCTTGTTGTGATCCTTCCTTTCTTTCATCCTTCCATCCTTCCTTCCTTCCTTTCTTCCATCCGTCCTTCCTTTCTTCCATCCGTCCTTCCTTCCTTCCTTCCTTCCTTCCTTCCATCCTTCCATTCTTCCTTCCTTCCTTCCTTCCTTCCTCCCCTCACTCCCTCTCTCCCATCCTTCCTGTCCTTCGTTTACTTCTTAGCACCCAGTTATGAGTGAGAACATGAGGTATTTATCTTTCCTTGTCTGGCTTATTTCACTTAAGATGATTTTCTCCAGACTCATCCATGTTACCGTGAATAACAGAATTTCTTTCTTTTATATGACTGCATAGCAAGGTGAAAAGTGGTGAGGAAGGTTGGGTGACTTTAAGAAATTAAAGAAGATCTAAATAAATAGAAGAATAGGTCATGTTTATGAATTTGGAAGGCTCTACATTTTGGAAGTGTCGATTCTTCTAAAATTAATCCAGAAATCCAATGTAATACTAAATAGCAATAGAAATAACCAAAATGTTGCTGCATGCTACAACACGGATGAATCCCACAGACAATATTTACTGAACAAAGTCAGGCCAAAAATGCATAAAGAAATGAAAGAAAAAACTGTGTAAGATTCCGCTTATACACCATTTTTAAACAGATCAAAGTAAACTATAATGTTAGAAGGACAGAATCTACTTAGGGAAAGCGGTAGTGATCGAAAGCACCAACCCATAGTTGGTGCTTCTTCACGTCCTCATAATGTTCTGTTTCATGACCAGGCTTTTATTTTGTGATGATTCATTTAATTATATATTTGCTTTCGTACCTTTTGGTATGTGTTATATTTCATCATAAAACATTTTTACCAGTTTTAAAAAAACTCAGTTCTGTAGGATTGGAAGAAATAAATCAAACATTTATCAGAGTCTAGTTCAATTACAGCCAATGACTATAATATGCCCTCGCTCTGCGTCTTGTGAGTATGCTTTAGTCCTGAATAAACAGAATCTCTTGTATTCTTGCAACAAGAACATGCCCCCTTGCCCTCAAGTCTTAAGTATCACCTGGGTCAGAGGGAAGTTGGTTGCAAGCAGGACCTTGAGCCCTGTTGGAATCCCGGTGGAGAAAGAGAACTAATGTAATCCTTTTCCTGCAGGGCAGGGTGAGAGTACGGTGAGCAGCCTCTAAGTCAACCAGAAAATGTTAGACTATATAGACACAAAGAATCCACATAATCTATAGAGCTCAGGTGTGTGAGACTATTCTTCCTCATCCTCTAAAGACAAAGAAAGATCTGAAGGGGAAGAATAGGATCCTTGCCTCCCACCCCAGAGTCTATAAATGCAATAAAATGTTTGGGATTAAAAAGGCTCGAAGTGCCACAATTCAAGGAGGCAAATAGTAGTGCACAGAGAGGTTACCAATTTGTTCAAGATCACGCATCTAGATGGTGGAGGAGCCTATCAGTCTCACTAGAGCCTGCATTCTTCACCACACAGCTCAATGTCTCTCCCTCTATCAGAGACTTGAAGCAACTTACCTGAAGTGAACTTCTGCACAGAGAATTGTGTAAGACAATGAGAGTTTTACATATGATAAAAATTAAATATGTAATATGCACTAATGGCCCAGATGTGTATGAACTTATTGATCAACTTAAAACTCCAAATGAACTAACATGTATCTAGAGGTGGGAAAGGAAGAGGGGTGGGGGGTTAGGGAGAAACTGGGTAAGGGATACAAAGAATAATTACTATTTGTAATAATGAACATGTTAACAATAGTGATTTGACCATCACCTATTGTACACAAACACTAATAGTCAACTCTGTACCCAATAAACATGTATAATCAATTATGTTTCAATTTAAAAAATAAAAAATGCTAATACCCCCAGTGTTTTTAAATTGTTTACACAGAAATAGCATGAGCTCAACACTTAGTAATAAAAATATTATTCAACATTGTTGAATGTTTATTATCTTTCATTTACTGATTTGACCTCTTTATAAGAATCAACTTGTTTAAATTTTACAATTCTGTGGGTAAAGTATCATTATTTCCCCATTTTACAGATGAGAGAACAGAAGCATATAAATCTTATTTAACTTGCAAATGTAATGCTGCTTTTGAGAGTTGGCAACATGTTTCAATTCCAGCAGTAGAACTCCAACGTTAACTCCTATTCTTTTTTCAACTATTTTAAAAAAATTTGGTCTAGAAGAACCATCTTCAAACTTCAAAAGATAGCCAGAAAAAAGTTATTTTAAAAAAAGGAAATTCAAAATGGATAAGGAAATTGCAAAGTTTTGCCTAAGTCATTTAAATAAAAATAACTTCTCCAGATCAAAACATTGCCAACTAAACAAACAAGCAAACAAATGAATAAATGCATAAACCTGAAGTTGTAATAGAATGACATTTCAGAAGACACGGAGTGGCCTCATTTTTTTTATCAAAGGGAAAACAGTTGCTAAAACAGAGATCAAGGTTGATTCCAGGCAAAATTCTAGAACAGATTGTAACAGATGACTTCTGTGTAATTAAAAATGGAACTAGTAAGAGTAGTATGCTAAGTGTCCTGTTCGGTTGCTCTGTAATCTCAGTGAAACACAGTGAAAGACTAGTAGCTCAGTGAAATTCTGCAGGCAGAGCTCTACACATCAGTACTCAAACACGGTGAGGCAACTCACTGTATCTTTTGGGATAGATGAAAAAGTGCGGGCTTGATAACAGAACATAAGGTGGGATGATATGATTGAGAGGTTATGCTCAGGGTTTAATTAAGAATCATTAACAATTGATAATTCTCAATTAAAACTGTATGATTTCTTCTTTGTTGTATCTCAGAAAGTAAAAGGCATTCAATAAAGATTTGCTGGATTTTGAATGAATGCAGGCAAGTCTATGAAAGCCTAACGCAGGCTCCTGTGATGACCTAAATGGCATTTTTTTAATAGTTAGACAATGCATTAGTAATGCGTCAGGCACATTTATAAATAAAGGAAATGGGGAGGGAGGCATGAGTATGTTGGATGCTATAATTAAGATTTGCCTTCTCAGGCATAGCTCATTTGATAAATTTTTCTCTCCTTTAAGGTACAAATGGACATTCACTTTCAGTTTTCCTCTTAGAAAACACTGGCCTTTTCCTACTAGTGTCTTGTATTCCTCTGAACCCACCACTAATTCATGGGCAGCATCTTGGCAATAAAGCCAAAGTGACATATACTGTTCAGAGATTCAGTAAAACATTCTCAACTTGTAGGCATTTCTCCAGTTTCTGAATATATGCACTGACTATAAAATTGCTTCTGGGATTTATGTCATTGTGTTTCCCTGTCCCCTTTTATTAAATTGGCTTACTTTCTCTGCACATGGCTGCTTTTGGACTTTATGCTGTATCAACTATCACTTGATATATTATTGTTACAGACATTCTGCTCATTTTCTTATTTCCTAGCTGAGAACTAAGGTGACTGAATAGTTGACATTCCACACCACAACTGACACTCTCAGGTGAGGCAAGGACTTACTATTAAACATACACAATATTTTAAAATCGAGTAAAAAAGAAAGAAACCAGGCTTTCACCTATAAAAATGGGTATTTTGTTTTCATAAAAAGAATAGTCAGTGTGGCTATTAGGATAAACCATGATACAGCTTTAGTGTGCACACATGCACACACAAACACGCACACATACACAAAGAAGGTCAGCCTGGAACTTACCAAAATTTTATAAAAGGTGATCTGAGAAAACTTGGGTTTCTGTTGATACTTTGAAAAGTTTGAATGAAGTTGTGATTCTATCCTCTATTTTGATTTGAGCCCACGAAAAATCTTGAGTACTATAAGCTCCCTTTGAAATGAGCATTCTCAAATCAATGCGGAGCAAATCAAATGAAAACCATCATCAAGGAATGATTTATGCACAAATAGATGTGTTTTGTGTTGAACTGTGGTGGCGTGTATAACATGTTACACATTTAAGATGTCGAATGGCAGTTTGATAGTTTGAAGTAAAACTAAAAGAAGAATTTGAGGCAGGGAAATGCTGAACAAGGTAGGATAAAGAGAATTCAGAGGCAGCAATGAAGCCATCCAGCAGAGTTGTGTCCTTCCGCACAAACTGTCTACTTCAAATGATTGTTTTTGCTCAAACTGCAAAGAGCAGAGGCACATGGGCAATATGTGCTTGTCTCAGAGAGAGTGAAAATAATCTATGAAAGTTATGAAAAATTTAGGGAAAGAGGCTCAAATAATGCAGGTATGTTTTAAATGGCTTAAACTTTCACCAGAAACCCTACTTTTCTTGTGAAAATTGAGCTGTAGTGGTGCAAGGCTAAAAGATTCCAGAAGACTAAAAGTACTGAGATCCTGACTAACATGGGCCCCAAGTCACTTCTGGGGCTAAGGTTACATCATGACACATGCTTTTAAAATGGATAAATGTTAGTTAACTCTGCTCTTCATGTCACAACTGTTCCATTTATCCTGCAAGTGAAGATAAATAACTTTATTTCCTCAGATGACTGTGAATGGACATCTCCATCTCCCTATAATTATAGTCAGGAGTCTTGTTTTGCAAGTATTACTGTAGTTACCATCGAACAAGCAGTGCCATGCTTACTGAGGTTCATATGTGAGTAATTGCATTGAACTTTACTAAAAAGTAAACAGCTTTATAAAAACATTTAAAGGGCAAATTTCTTTAACTGTTTTTTTGTTTGTTTGTTTTGTGGTTTTTCTTGCATAGCAATCTGATTAATTTTTTAAAGAAGAGCATTGATGGTTACTGGCTACTAATAGAATGATAAATATAACCCTTAGACAATTTCCTAGCATGTAATAGAAAATTGTATATATACATTTACATATATATGTTTGTGCATGTCAGCATTGTGAATATAAGTGCACATATAAATATAAATTAACATTTAAATTTTTTTTATCTGAAAATAAAAAACATTTTCTAACCAAACATCAATGTTTATAGGAGTTGAGCATGATTTTCCAGGAAATCTAAGATATGAACAAATAACTATCTTCTATTACCATTCATAAATCATGGAACACAAAAAACAGAATTCATGAACCAATTATATCCAAAGAAGAATAGTTTATCAAGTTTGTTGATATTTTCCTTACGGCATTTTTTTCTTTTAAAAAATCTTTACAAATTAGATTCTTCTAGGAATTAAAAAAATATCTTTATAAACACACACACACACACACACACACACACAAATAAATACACCACACCAGTTTTACACTTTTGAACTTAAGAAAAAAAAAAAAAAAAATATATATATATATATATATGTATAAAGAGAGACAGAGAGGGGGAAAGAGGGAGAAAATTTCTTCCTTTATCTCTTTACCTTTTATTTCTGGCTTTGCAATTAGAATGTATAAAAATAACATGCTTTATAAAAATATCAAAGATAGTACCCATTCATTCAGATGAGCCCATCTGAAGAATACAACTAATTATTGAGTATAACTACCATCAAGAGAGAACATCAGATATATTTTAAATGCTGTTCATTTATCATTTAGGGAGCATTATGAAATGTGGAAAGACAAATAAAAGAGTTTGTGTCTTTGAAAACAAGAAAATTGCAATCTTCCCGGCAAGACAAATGGAGTCACCAAACTATAGAAATTCCCTTGTTTAGCCCCTTCACTTTAGAGATGAGTAAAATGCACAAACACAATTAGCAGGAGGGCTTTGAAAAGTGCTAAGTGAGAATTATAAATACGATGTTCTAAGAGGTAAACAGCTAGCAAAAACCATTGTTCATGATCATGAATGTGTCTTCATTAGGCTGCATTGCTCTTAACTAATGAGTCCTCAGGCTGGTTCCATTGTTTTTACTGAGCGTGTTAAACACAACTCAAGCATCTGAAATTTACCTTCCCAAAAGCACGGGTCCCCCACAATTTTTCATAACCATAGCTATATAGTGAAAAGGAACATTGGAATGCTGGTAAACACCATTCTTATTAAGTAAGCTACACTTGGGGAAGATCCTGTTAATTCATGAGTATAACTAGATAAGTGAGAGGTTAAATTTTAAATCATTCATTCATTTGAAGTAGCATTATATATTTTTATCCTTTGATTTTGTTAGAATATTTGGCCCTAGAGGAAATACTTGAACTGCTGAGCAGACAAGAGAAATGCCTCACAGTTACAGCTCTGTAAATATGGAAGCAATGGACATGCTCCTTCATCTCTGCACAGCACTGTGCACAAAACATTGTGCACAGCATCTACTCAACAAGTGCTAGTCGACTGAGTGACCCTTTTCTAAGGCTCAGTATAAAATATGACACAAAAAATATTTTTAAATGTGTTAAATATATTAAAAATTAATTACAAAAATAATACCACTAGATAATATAGATCTTAAGGAGAAGAAAGGAAAATCCAGCTCTACTTTACACGTCTTTGCCATGTTGTTGACATTTATTGAGTGCTTACTATGTGCGAGGCACCCTATTGCACTCTTTGTATACATTACCCTCTCCATCTGCACAGCAACCTGTTTTACCAGTGAGGAAACTGACACTGACAATATAATTAAATTGCCTATCTCTGACATCCTAAAGACATTAGAATACCACTCCTGGTATTTTATTCACTTTTACTCAAGTTTAAGAATTGTGAATATTTTTGCCACCAAACAGAATTTAACTTGTAACCCTACTGGTATAAACTGTTATTTTTTTTTTTGTAGTTGTAATGAAATAGGTAATGAAATAGGCTTATTTCCTTAAATCCAAACTACCAAAAATCTCACCAATATATCATTATTTATATAGTCACACTACAGATGGCAACTGATGTTCTCTTAATATTTTCTTGAGTAAAGAGATGCTGTCTATACCCAAGGTAATTTTTAATTACTACAGCTATATATATATGAGTTATTTAGGTTGTACCTTTTAATGTTACACAAAGAAAGCAAAAAAAATGGAGGTTTTTTTCCTTCTCTCTGCTTATCCTGACATTTTCTTTGGCATCCATTGTCAATCTAATTCAATATATAGGCTATTATAGTAATAATAATTGAATATGTAACAGTATTAATATTAATTCTACATTTAAAAAATACACCATAGCAATTGTGTAGCATTTAGTGTAATGACTGTACATTGGTGATAATATAATTCTTACAGAGTGATAATTGCATATATGTTAATGATAGTTGTTGATAACATTTGCTTATTGAACTAAGGCACTATGCTTTAAAGCTCTAAGAAAATAGATGACATTCCTGACTATTCACCTTACTATTCCTAGTGCTTAGCATATAATGGTATTCAAAGCACTCAGTTTGTAAGTAATCCTTGAATGCAAGAGTTTCCACCAAAACAATAACTATATATTCATTAAAAACACAATGTTTTAGCATGTGGTTACACAGTTTAAAATACCCATTCACTTGTAAGTATGAGATTATTTTATATAAAAAATAATATTGTCCTCATGCAGGTAGCATCAGTTCGATTTCTTCTTTTGATTACATCACTGCAGTATAAGTCAAAGGCAGTCATATTCATCTTACATGTCTAGAGTAGTGAGGATCACACAAGATGTACTTGTATAGAAAGAGGTCTACAAAACACAGAGACTGGGGCCAAACCCGTGGCGCACTCAGGAGAGTGCAGTGCTGGGAGCGCAGTGACTCTCCCTCTGCGGGTTCGGATCCTATATAGGAATGGCCGGTGTGCTCACTGGCTGAGTACAGGTCACGAAAAGACAAAAACAAAAACAAACAAACAAAAAAACCCACAGAGACTGTATTTAAATTAATTTATATCATGTTTCTTCAACAAATTCTAACTTTTTTTACACATGATAATGCTGGAAAAAAATCACTGAAAAATCTATTTTCTAATTCTGCCTGGAAAAGTCAAGTGTTCTTACCCAGATAGAAAGGGGAGTGGCCAATAAGGCTCCACTATAGCAAGTTCCCAAACACGGAGGTGAGTATGGCAGTGGAGAGTAGAGGATGAGTAATAAACAAGAGCCTTGACTGCATTTTTGCTTTTCTTTTTACCATTCTATGACATGAAGAAAGTCCCTGATTATTCTGATTTTCAATTATCCTATCCATGCGATGCATATAATAATATTTGCCTTGTCTGCCTGGAATTATTGCAGGTCTCAAATGAAGTAATGCATGTGAGACTACTTTGCATCTTGTACAGGACCTCAGCATTGAAGTTTAGACCAAGTGCTAATCAAACAAGGAAGGAAACCATCACCTCAGCATCATCAGAGTATTCCACATAACAAATTTCCAAATAACAGAACTCAAACCTTTCATGGAAATGTGTCTCTGACATGAATTACTGTTGTGGGTTCGAGTTTTTTATTTCCCTAGCATAATGAGCATATATTAAGTTTCCCATAATAACTAAGATTATAAGCATGACCCTCAGTAATTGTGCTAGACTGGCATGCATACATGGGCTTTGATTTGTCTTTCTTAATGTCATATCAGATGGCTGGTCTGCTCACAGCACTAATCTTCCAATTTGCTGCTTCTAATCAGCTTGTGTCTGAGAAATCAGATAACCTGGCTATTTAGAATCCTGTGTAGTCAATAAGTTTCAAGTAAGTACCTGAATGTCTTTCTGAAAACTCAGAACAGAGTCTTTGGAACAAAGTTTTCAAGCTGAGAGGCTTCCTGACTTCTGTATGCCAGGATCTTTGCAGAAAGCCAAAATTTCGACCCAGAATAAACACTGTTGAAGAAATCTGAGGTTTTTTTTCTGTGTCTCCTTGACCCTCTGGCTTTCTAATATACAAGAACATTCATAACATTTCAAACAAACGTTCATTTTACGTATTAGAAAATGTGATGCCTCTGTAATGTTTATTTTGGAGGAAAAACAGTGTTTGATCTTGGGTTAAAATGTGAAGGCTTTTGCCTCTCCTTCAAATGCTAGCATTACAATATAGTTTTATATAGTATTATGAAGAAAAACTAGAATGTGATAAGTGACTCCTACTGGTCACATAAAAAAATGACTAAGCACTAAATGGACTGAAAATTCCTGAATTTCAGTCAACAATTGCTGAGAAATTATACTCCATCCCCCTTTATTCATTTTCATTTGTCATAAATATAAATTAAACATAGGTTGTAATGGAAAAAAAAAAGCAAATTAAATGCGAATCAAAAAAGCAGCATTTCTCCAAGAAGTAATTTGACAAGGAGCTCGTGTGACACTTTCAAATTTTTATTGAAGAAATGACAATGTTGTCCAATTTGCCTGAGTTTTCAAGCAACAGTGAAATCATAAAGGTCACCCTGACAAAGAAACTAAAACAATATTCTTATCACAGTTCTTGCTGTTACACTAGCAGTCAAGCAGCATATTCATTTTCATTTTAATTATGTTTGTAAATAGTGGGAGAGGCAGGTAAGAATCTTGTATGGGCCTCCTGCTGAGTCTCTGTGGGTGTCTGCAGAACTGCAACAATCACCCTTACAGGTTTCATTACTTTTCAGTAGAATCTTATTGACTGGGGATAACATCTTATTAAAATTCTGTTAGTTATAAAAGTTGTTTAAGGAAGTACATTCTTTGCCATAATGTCTTCCCACCTGATTATCAGTTCATTTATGCCTTTCCAGCTAGTACTTATTCTTAAGACAGTGTAATTTTTGTGTAACCTTGATTGCTATCTAATTTGCTCACCAACTGACAATTAATCCCTGATATATCGCCGCTAGCACACATCCCCCATTGCTTAATGAAGCATTCAGCTACAGTCACCTTGTATCTACACAAGAATCCATTGACAAAGCACGTTCTTGAAAATTAGCTTTGGTTTTAAAATGCTGTCTCAATACCAACGTTTTTACTAATGTATACCATTCAGGCATTGCCAATGTTTCAACTGATTATTCTGTGTTTTCACTCTGTGTAAGGCATTGTGATAGATTATATGGAGACTACATAAAGAAATCATATTTAGGATCTGACCTCAAGTAACAAAAGGGTAGTGAGGAAGACTATGCACTTGTCTACATAACTATTATACGATGTAATGATTGAGAAAACAATGTACGAGAGCTATTCTTAAACTTTGGGTAAGTGAGATGCCCACCACAGAAGTCACATCAAGCTTACAGGAAGAGCAGAACAAGCTCTGGGACTTGGGACCTGATGTCAACATATGGTTGAACTACCTGAAAATATAAGGCTGGGAATAGGAAACAGCCAAAAACAAAGGCAGAAAAGCAGACAAATACATTTCTTCTAAAGGAATAATCATAGCTGAGTTCCACTAAAATGTTTAAAGGTTAAAAAAGTGGGAAATAAATGGGGTCTTTCAGCTGAGACTAAATTAGAGGCATACATCTTAAAAGGTTTTCACTACTAGAGTAATAAATTTTATCTTTCCCGCTGAGAAGTTTGCCAAGATCAGAGTTCTGTATGCCTATTATTACACTGAAAATTGACACTGTATTTTTGTTTTCATCTTTTTGGATGCATCTCCTAAAAATTTTCAGAATGCAACTTTACTTTAAGGAATTATAGTATAAGCTTTTTTTAGTTATTGCAAGCTGTGCTTCCCCTGTAGGGTTTATAACTTATGTAGAAATAAAATATATGACAAAATAGCACACCAGGCTGGAGCGTTAGGGAAGTAAAGTTAAACAGTAGAAAGTTTCTTGGATTGTTTGAGAAGCAGTAAAAATACTGTTTTTAAACAGTTTATAATAAATCAAGAATATATGTTAAAAACAAGTTTAACTATGAAACTAACAATAAAAATGTATAATTAAAAAGCCAATTGTAAAGAACAAAATTAATTATGAAAATAATTAATTATAATAATTTATTATAAAAATAACTTAATAGAAAAAATGATGAATAAAGGATAGGAGAGCAGGGGAAACAAATAAAAAACAAATAGCAGGATGACAGACTTTATACCTAAACAAAACAGTAATTTACTTAAATGTAAGTTAACTAAATACTTATAAGAAAAAGGCTGTCACACTGAAATAAAAATATACCTTAGGTAGTACATAGATAAACATCACATATAAGAACACAAAAAAACTTAAAAGTGAGTGATGACAAAAGATAGGCCGGGCAAACATTAAATGAGGAAAACTACTATGTCAATACCAGTCAATGTAGGCTTTAAGACAAGACTATTACAAGAAATAAATTGGTCTCTTTATGATGATAAAAGGAGCAGTTCAACAAAAACATAAAGCAATTCTAAATGTGCATGCAACAAATAACATAACTTCAACATATAGAAGAAAAAAGTTAGCAAAAGTAGAAACAAAAATAGACAAATAAATAATTATAGCTGAATATTTTAGTGTACCTTTCTAATTAGAAAAAGCATATAAAATATCATTAATGACAGAAAAGATTTATAAGATGTATAATTTGCCAATTTATCTTAATTGCCACATTTAGAACTGTGCAAACAAGTGCATAATACACATTCTTTTAAGTGCACATTTCAACATTTACCAAAGTAGACCATATTCTGCACCATAAAGAAAATTTCAAGAATTTCAAATTGTTAAAGCCATAGAGAATATATTCTCTGTCCATAAAAATATTAAACTTAAACTCAATATTGCAAAGATAAATATACATGGCCAAATGTTAAATAATTTATAGGCTTTTTAATGAATAAAGAATAAGGTTAAAAGATATTAAACCGGAACTTTACCAAAGACAGTATCCACATGACTAAAGTACACATTAGTTATCAGAGAAATGCAAATTAAAACCATAGCTAGATACCACTACAGTCCATAAGAATAGCTAAAATTAAAAGATGGAGCCTTCATGGAAACAAATAAATGATTTAATCACAGATTTAATAGTTATGTTACACATGGGGGATGTCCGCATGGGTGTGCTCTTAGTAGCGCAGCCCTGATTGGACCTCAGAGTGATGTGCTCTACAGCCAAGTACTACCTGAAGTTCAGGTCAAGGAATGTCACCTGAAATTCAACCCAGTGCCATCGGCTGTCACTGAGTTATCATGATGGTGGATAGATGGAGCATTTTATCAGATTTGCTCGAGTCCATGCTATGTTCTTTTATTACTGAGCCAGACTAGACAATGTCTGCTTGGTATATCTTTTTTTTATTGAAACATAATTGATTATACATATTTGTGTGGTACAGCATAGAATATCAATATCTGTGTACAATATGTGATGATCAAATCAGGATAATTAGTAAATTCATCATTACAAAATGTAATCATTCTTTGTGACCTTTGACCAATTTCCAACTAACCTCCCCTTCCCCATCTCTGGTAATGCTTGGTATATCTTTGTCATCATTTACTGTTTTGCTTTTTATGTTCTCATATGTGATATTTTCCTATATATGATATATATGTTAGGATACATATGTATATGTATATGTATATATTGCCCTTGCCAATCAAGCAAGTGCAACCATAATTTCCCAGCACTATCTTCTAAAACAATACTTAATGAACTTCACCATGCTATGAGGACCACCATGAAGGTACCCAGAGGTGACTCAAGAAAAATTATTTTGACAAACATGCTGCTCAGGTCGGGGCACATTCATAAATACTAATTTGGATACTTACTTTCATTTGGGTGGTTATTTGGCCACCCTTATCCACCCACAGAGAGTGTTTTTTAAAATAAAATGGCAATCTACTGAAACCTTGTGGAAGTCATAACCATATTTAAAGAGCAGAGTGTCTGGCTCATGGTCAAGGAGGGATGAATGACTGATTGGTTAAACATGAATACACTGACCTCAGGATGTAGGCAGGGAATCAATGAATAAGTCCCTTTTTTCCTATTACAGATCTGGAATGGTAGTCCCACAGATGCCCCTATACAGTAGATAGTAATAAAAAAAAAACTCCTCACAGGGTTAAATTTGCCACTTCCTCTTTGACCACTGACCAAGCTATAAATGGCCTTATCAATATTCTACTCCAAGGCTACACCTTGAAAATGCTGCAATTTGGCATCAAATTGAGTTTTTGGAGAGAATTATATTCAATAAGCTTCTAAAGAGTAGGGGTAGATCTGGAGAGACAATTCTGGATGTCCCAGCCTTTTATTTCCTTCCCCTTTTCCGAAGTCAGTGAAGAGCCAGCTCAGAAAGTCGGAGCTAGTTCAGTGGGTGAACAGGCTGACACCAGCCCCCAAGCTTCAACCTCTACTTCCCACAACATTTCCTTGACCAGGAAGCTCTTGCTACATAGCTACCTATATGTTGCCTGGAACCCTTTCCCTCCCTTGGATTCCTTTTGCGTTGCTCTCAGTCCAACTGTTCGAACCTAAGAATACCTCTCTATGTGAAGAGAGCCCAGAGCATCATTGCTCTGTACTTGCAACTGTTCATCAATAAAACTTATTTCATGTTTATACCACACAGTGCTCATGGTAGATGTGTCGACCCAGAAGCTCACCTCTTCATTAAGTTGCTGAAAGAACAAAAGCCAGGAACTCTACAACTCTAATAATGTTTGAATAGCTATTAAAGTTACCTGTGACCTCCTTACTACTAAATCTTATGGACACTTTTAGCTCTTTCTTGATTGGTCTCTCTTGTATCGGACGTCATTTATCACTTCCTCCTTCTTAATACTTGCTTTTATGTTCATTTCTAATTCTCTTTTAACTTTTTATTTTCATTTTTATGCTTACTTATTTTGTTTCCTTGCCTAGATTTTCTACATTCATTCACTTTTATATGTTGGTGCTTTTCAGCAATGAATCATCTCATTACACATACCCTCCCTGTTCCTCCTTGCTTTTTTTTCTTTCAAGAACATACCTTTTTTATTATTATGTTTCATTATACATACATCTGCAATATTATTTTTCATCCCTATATAAAATGAATGTTTTGTCATGTAATTAACCATTAGTATAGTGCTGAATGACAGTTTTAATAGTTTTTTGCTGTTTCCAGTAATACTGAACACCCCTCACACATTTGAATATGTTTGTGAGATCATCCCCTAGAACTAGAATTAATTGCTCTAAAATGATGAGAATTTTCTATTATTATGGATATTGTCACAATGTCCTCCAAAGAGATTAGATCAGTAGTCCCCTGCAACAGTCTTCAGATTGACATCTCTGCCTCTGGCCATGGCTCTGCTGATCCAGTATTCACACTGTGGCCAAAGTGATTGTTTAATACATAGATGTGATTATGCCATTTTCCTACTTCCTTCTCCAGTTCCCCATGGATTATAGGATTAAGTTTCTACTGCTTACCAAAGCAAGAGAGGGTCCTTCATGAACAGACTGCTATCTCCTTTTCCAGTCTCACCTCTTGCCAACTTGCTTTTGGATTTGTTTCTTTGTCTGCATAATATTGCCTGTTCCGGCTTCTCATTCCCATTTTACTGAGCTAACTCTTACTCTTTCCAATCCTTCCTTGTTAACCTTTGCATTTTCAGCACCGAGAACAATTCTTGGAACATAAAGAAGAATTTCTTACATTTTTGAATGAATGAATGAATGAATAAGTGAGTGAGTCAAGATTAAATGCCTCATTGTTAAATACAAATTATTATAACATCTTGCCGCACATGTTTCTCTCAGCACCAGTAACATTTCATTTTAATCAATTTGTCTTCTATATTACTTTAATGGTGATAAGGACTATACCCAGGATGATGTCAAGTATGAGTTGGATGAATAAGTGATTGAATTAAGTCAACTCCTTCATTATTTTCAGATGAAAAATACTGAGCCTATGGATATAATGCATCTTTTCCAGTGACATACGAGGGTACTTCAGAAAGTTTGTGGAAAAATAGAATTGAAAGATAATATGAATAATTCCATGAACATTTGTGTGTGTGTGTGTGTGTGTGTGTGTGTGTGTGTGTGTGTGTGTGTGTGTGTTTTATATATAAGTTTTATATAATTTGTGCAAGATTCACAAAGTTGCACTTATCCTTGACATGGGCAGCACTGGCTGAGATGGTCTGTTCTATTGTTTCTTTTTTTTTAATAAACAAATGAGATTATATCAAACTAAAAAGCTTCTGTACAGCAAAAGAAACAATTAACAGAGTTAAAAGATAGGCATGAACATTTTGAAATACCCTCACACAGTTAATCTAAGTAGTAGAACAAGGAAGGCCTAAATACCATATATAAAATTCTTATTTAAAAAATTTTTATAGTAAGCATGTTATGCTTTTCAATAAATGCATATTGCTTTCTCTTTCACAGTGTTGTATTTCTAAAGAGGATTTTTACTACACTTCGGAAACTTTGTTTTCCCCAATCATTGTTCTGCTCTTTAATAAATAAGGGACCAAGGTCTATAATATTCTTGTTTAGTTTCAGTTTCTACATCTATAATGATATCTCCACTTCACCTACCTCACTGCTTCATTGTGAAGATTAAAATAAAATGTGGGGTCTCTCCTGAAAGTGGTAAAACATTGTACAAGTGATTTGTGATTATCAATGTTTAACACAGCCGTATATACTAAACATGTTATATAAAGATGTTTCTGATACACAGAACAGGCACCATCTTGACCCAAGAGATAAAAAGTGCTGCTGCAATCTTATTATATTTGTGCCTATAGGAATTTCTGTAAGCATAAAGAACATGTGACAAAGAAACAGAAAAGGGAATGCAAAGACTGTGGGCTGAAACATTTTAATCAAGCTGTCACTGAAGAGCTATAAAAATATGATCATGTCTGAATTTCTCAAAGGCCAACACAGGTGAGCTTATCATAGAGTTTGGGGAAGTTTATCAGGCATTACCCAATACTACGAAACATTACATTTAAAGTACCCACAGAAATACATCTTTATCAAAAGTTGTTGAATTGAATCAGAAGCTGATATAGCACACTGTCTATGAATAAGCCATGTGCACAGAAGGGTAATGACATAATTTCAAAACAGTTAATACATGTGAAGATACATCACCAGCAGGACATATGGGAAATGAAAAAACAACAAAAATATGCTTTAATATAAACTTGAAATATACATTAAATTAATGAAATATGATCTTATTCTAGCCCCTATTATCTACCTACTCCTTCTACCAGGGGACCTACCCAGATACATTGCTTTGAATACTTCCTCAATGATAACAGAGGCTTTTTTTCTTAAATCATTGTTGTTTGTGTGTGTGTGTGTGTGTGTGTGTGTGTGTGTGTGTGTATTATTTCTAGCTCTAACTCTACTTTGAATTAAGGTAAAAGGGCTGGCTGGTTAGCTCAGCAGTTGGTTAGAGTATGGTTCTAATAACACCAAGGCCCAGGGTTCAATCCCTGTATCAGGCAGCCTCAAAAAAGGATAATAATAAAAATAATGATAATACTAATATCCAACTATATCCAACTACCTGCTCAATGTCCTGTATCTATTTACACATTTCATAACCAAAACAGTAGAGTTAATCTCCACCCTCACCCAAATCAATCCCTCCCTTGTTCTACCCCTTCTCAGTAGATGGCACAACCATCCATGCAACAGATCAAGCAAAATGCTTAAGATGCCAGTTCATCCATTTCTCTCATTCCCTGCATTCATTTTATGAACCTTTCACCTGTTCAGTCAATACTTTCTTTAAAATAGATCATAAGTCTTTCAAGTCCTCTTTATCTCTACTGCCCTAATCTTATTCTAAGCCATCATCATATCTCACTTGAACTAATCAATTTGAATGAATTCCCTATATTAATGATATTAACTTTTTGTTTGTTGTATTTGTAGAATACATATTTTAAATTTCACAAAGCCACCAGATGAATTTATTTTTTCTTAATGTCTTTCCTTCTCTTAAAACCCTGCTATGACTTTTTAATGCATTCAAAATAAAACCACCTTCCATGAGCCACAAGGCTCCCTTGCCTCCACCTCATCTTCAGGGAAATCTGACTTCTTATAAATCATGGTCACAAATCAAATGTCAACTGGAGAGGCCTTCCTTCACTACCTTATCTACAGTACACTCACTCCCATAACTCTCTCTCACACATGTTTGCCTTTGTTATTTCTAGCACTATGCTCATCACAATTGGTAGTGATCCTAAGCATGTGTGTGTTACTTGTGGTTGGTTTGTCCCCCCCTCCTAATACTGCACAGTGAAAGTGGGGCCTATATTCTAGTTGTATAGGAGGCACTCAATAAGTATTTGTAAAATGAGTAAATAAATAAATGAGCAAATGAGTATTCAAAACAGTGAATACCTGGAAATATGATTTGAAAAATTAACAATAATCAAAACACAGTGGTGTAGGCAAAATTATGGTTTTTGGCTGGACCTGAGAATTAAATTAACAAACCAGATTAAAGGAGGAAAAATTATAATCTCACTACTTTACTTTTGCTTCTGTTGTCTGTATTTTTACTGTCATATCTAAAAATTGACTGTCAAGACTGAGGTCAAAGAGTTTTTCTCCTATGTTTTCTTGAAGGAGTTTTAGCATTTCAGGTATTACAGTTAAGTCTTTAAATCCATACTTGAGTTAAATTTTGTGTTCATATTTTATTTTGTAAGAAGATAATGTCAGAAATGCATGCTATTTAGCACACAAAAAAACGGTAACAAACAAAAGCTAAGAGCTTGAACTACAAGAAAAAGGAAGAGAAATGAAAAAGGAAAAGAAAGAGGAAAGAGATAAAGGAAAAAGAGAATGAGGAAAGAATGAAAGTGGAGCAGAAAGAGAGAGGAAGGGGGGAAAATGGAAGACCAGGAAAAGCAAACAAAGAAGGAAAATTGGTCATGGTGATGATGGGAGCTGGCTCAGCAATGTAGTAATATGTATCCCAAAGCCTCAATAGGTCCAGTAGTACAGTACTGTTAAAAGAGTATTTAGAAAGACCATTAAAGAATGTCATGTGTAAATAAACCTATGTTAATATTACATTTCACGTATAGCATATTTTCTTGCAATTTAAACCAGTGGGTGAAAAAAATAACACAGACAATAAAACAAATATTTGGGGGAAATTTTAGATGTTAATCTCACACAAAATATCACAATTAAAGCTAGAAAAATTGATGAATTAAACATAAAAAATAAAAATCTTTAAAATAGGAAAAATATATACTGAATATAATTCTACTTTTGAAATGAGGACAGATTTTCTAAGTATACAAGCAATCAAGACTAGCCCCCCCAAAAAATCTTTATACATATTTTAATAAAAGGCACATTTCTAAAGGTGAAAATCATTGTTAACAAAATGAAAGAAAGAAATTTAACATCTGTATTCTACAAATGCAACAAACAAAAATTTAATATCATTACTATAAGGAATTCATTTAAATTGCTTAGAAAAAAATATAATGACCTATTGCTTTGTGTTGCTTGGCTCCCCACGTATTTGTCACCTCACTACCCCTGGGTGAAGGAGATGCAAAGGATTACTCAAAGCCCATCTTTTCTGAGCAGTGAGAAGCCCTGAAGTGGTTAATCTCCCACTGGAACCCTCAAGCAAGAGGCATCCCTTCCTCGGGAAACTAATGCCGAATTGGGGTTCTCTTCCTGCATTTATTTTCCAGACCAGGAAGTTACAGGAAGAGAACAAAGGTGGGGTTATAGTTTAACAATATAGACTGGGAACTTTCAGTGAAACAAGCCAGATGACATTGCAGTAAGGCAATTAACAAAAGCTTGATCTTAGCAAACATCCCTTCTTAACAGCAATTTCTCAGTATCTTTACACAACAATCAGTAACTAGTCTGTCTTTGAGCCAGCAACCTGCTGTGCCACAATTCTTATCATCTTGCAACAGAGACCTATAGCCTGAGGAAAATTTCTTGTCTTTGAAAGGTCAATATTTGAAACTGCAAGGTTTTGGAAAACCAGGCCCTGTGAAGTACATGTGATTTATAGTATATTCCACAATGACCCCAATGAGTCCACAGTTATGATAAGAGAAAATTTAGAAAACAATCAATTATAGCTAATAAACATTTGACAAAAATATTAAACTGCAATGCGAATTCCCGAAATTCAATTTAAAAAAATAAAAATTTCAAATAATTTTGGTAAGCATGTGATAAAAAAGAAACTCTTTAATATAGCTAGGAAGTTGCAAATTTTAGAAAGTATAGGTGAAACAATGTGCTAATTAGGTATTAAGAAATTTTAAAAGGTGTGCCCTTTATTCCTGAAATTCCCAACTGGAAATTTTATATGCAAAAATGTTTTCAAAATTTTAAAACTATATAAATATTTATTGTTAAGGGATAAATTATGGACTACTTACCTATTAGGGTAAGTAGAGAAGGAAATGATGTATTTAAGAACATTTATAATCCTAGAAATTATTTGTGAAATATGCAAAGGGTTTTCAAAAAGTTCATGGAAATACTCATATTATCTTTTAATTCTATTTTTCTACGAACTTTTTGAAGACCTCTGATGTCGCTAGAAAAAGCATGAGTTTGTATATTATGAATATAACTTAATTTATGAAAATAGGAACAAAACAGGAGAAAAGACTTGAATAATAAACAAAAATGTAGTAGTTTTTTTTTTTTTAATTATTGGACATTTAAATATTTTCCTTGATAATTTTTAGCTTCAAAGTTCTTCTAAATGAATATATTTTACTTTTATACTACTAAAACATACAAATATTTTTAAAGAATAAAAATAATCAAGATAAAAAAGCAAATGACTGTTACTTTAACATATGGGAAACAGTTTTTTTTTTTAATTCAAATATTTAATCTCAAGCTTTTATAACTAATGTTATGGAGTCATTCATTTTTTGTATAATCAGATTGCAATATTTGTTATTTAAATTCTCAGTAGTAGCAGTGCACTTCTGCACAGACACATGAATTGATTCTTTGTTTACATTTTTCCCCCTTAAAAAAAGTATTGCATCAGTTTTTAAATGAATCAAGCCTTTTATGAGTTACATAATAGTTCAGCTAATGAACAATGCATGAATGCATTTCATTAACTGCAAAAATCTACTTAAGATAACTAAACTTTTGACTGCCAGTGTCAGTGAGATATTGGGCTCTTGATGACTTTTGATCGATCAAGTAAGAATAAACAAAGAATAAACATGCCTGGGTTGCAAGGAAATATTTTGGAGCAAATGTATTCTACAAATGGACATGATTACAGAGTGAATACACACAAGTTTAAATGACTGTCTGCAAATCTTTTGTTTAAAATTCAGACTAAAACATTTCACTAAGTATTCAATTTTTTACTTACATAGTCTATCTTCTTCTTAATTTGTTGAAATAAAACAAAAATACTTACAAGTCTATTCATAAAACCATGTAATATGAAATCTGACATTGAATGTCTTTTCTGACCATTTACTACTCCCATTATATGTTTTTGATTGTATAGTCAAAGCTTATTACTTTTTTCTTTGCTCTTCCTGCACTGGCTCTCATGGGAAACATTAAAGTAAGTTATTCTTTATTAATAATTTAGTGGATTTTTAAATTCACTGATGTCAGGATGCTAAATGACCTAAAAATGGATCTTTCTGGTAACATATTGACAAGATTAAAAAAAAAAAAAAACACTGGCTTTCATATAAGGAATGTACTTTTTAGTTGTCCAATTCTTTCTATTTAGAAGTTCTGGAAGTTATAAGGAAAATTGCTATTTTTTTAGTAAGTACATCCAATTCTAGCATGTGCCAATAAATTGCAAAAAATAGGATTCCTCCCATATGGAAACCTACTTTACAAAGTAAATGTGTTTAATGTTTAAATCAAATATTCTAAGAATTATAACTCAATGGGCTTATTCAGTTTAAATTTTCATTTTAGAGAAAACTTCATGATAATTATATTAGGAAAAACAGATCAATTTATCAAGAAGGGCAAAAATTCCACACAATGGCAACAGTTCAAGCTCAGATGTACTGAACGGTACTTCGTAACGACAGAGTGATTATTTCGACACGCTCAGCTGTTTAATATCATGCCTGACTGCCCCTTTCTGGCTGATGATTTTCCTTTGTGGGATATGACAGGCGTAAATGAATTTGAACCCTGGTGAATTAAAACCCTCTCGTTCATTTACTTTGACTAAAATTCCTTACACTCTCAGCAAGTGTGTCTTTTCTTCTTGCAATGCATCTGAAGATATATACAATTACATGTGGGAATCTTAAAGTCTTATAACTATAAGGGGGGAAGAACTGGTTAAATGAAGACATTAGGAAAAAATAGGAATGTTATAAACATCTAATCATTCATTTATTGACATGAGAGTAAAGCAGATACAGGAGCCACTTAAGGTTAAAACGCTTTCAAGTGAGCGCTCTTGGCTTCACAATTAAAATGACTTCTGTAGCTAAGCAAGCTACATACGTGAGTGAATAACTAAAAATGACTGAGTGCTGCTGTGCCATGCAATATTTGGGTATTTTAAAAACTATTAACCTGATTAATCCTCATCATATCTTTTATGATGAAAGTATTATATTATCTGTATTCCATTTAATTTTACTTAATTTCATTTTTGGACCTCGAGGGCAGTGGAAGGGCTCAGAATACCTCATCAGATCATGACACACCATCATCAGTATTCTCTGTGCTTTATTTACTTATTTCCTTTCTTATACCCCCCACTGCCGTCACTTTCTGCCTCCTCCACTAAGAGTAAATGATTCTAATGGGTTTAATCTGTACCTTTTTGTCTGTCCCTATTCTTGCAAAATGTGCATTTCTGTAGACCTATTTTTCAATCATGTAGAAGGTGTTATGCTCTAGATTTCATACTGTTCCTAACTTTTATTAGCCAACATTAGCCCTTATAACTCTGCCCATGCTGCTAGGTGTACTTTTAATTTATTGTGTTTAACTGCTGTAAAGTACTCCGGGATGTGCCACTATTACATTTTATCTACCCAGCCCCCAGAAACAGACCCTCAGGTTGCCTCCTATTTCTGACTCCCAAAACAAATGTTCCCATTTTTGTTCCATTTGTCCCCTTTGTTACAGATGTTCCAGTAAATGTTCTGCTACATGTTCCTTTATGTACCAGTATGAACATTTCTTTGGGATACAAATACCCGGGAGTGTAAAACTGGGGTCAAAACCTGTGCACGTACATAACGAGATTGAGTTCTGCCACCTTGCTTTCTAGGTGGGCGGTGCAGTCTCTATGCTCCCAGCAGCAGAGAAGTAGGGTTCCTATGTCTTCACAGAGCACTATCCAGCTTTATAATTTTGGACCTTATACCTATACCTAACACATACAAAATTATGTTATTCCCAGCATGAAGATGAGAAATTAGAGGTACAGAAATATTAAGTAACTGACCAAGGACACATAGTAACAGAAGAGTCAGGATTCAAACCCAGGTGTGTTGGCTCCAGAGCACACACTTAGCAACTATCCTTAGATATGTTCCATCCTATGCTTTCATCCTAGAAGGCAGAAAAAATGAAGCACTGGAAATTATGACAAATTACAGAGCATAGGTACTGCCTTGTGGCATTTAAATATAATAACAATGACAAAATAAAAATAAAAATAACTGAGGAATATGGCAAACAAAACACATCAGAGGGCTGAATTGGCCTGAAGGTAACTATTATATGATCTCATCTCTACTCTATATAATAATTCTGTTACTGGCAAAATCATTTGTAAACCTGCTTTCTGTAGCTACAACCAATGATTAATACACAGCTCCCATTGTGATGCAAAATTTCACTTTTTTTTTTTCCACAATGGGCAATGTCTATTAAGCATAGACTATAGCTACAGCTACTGAAAATACATTTTATTGGTCATGTTTGACTCATAATGGAAATTTTTAAATGTATATTTGAAGTCATAGATGACAATAGATAGATACATTAAACTGCTACTAAGATTATATAATAATCCTCCCCAAAGCATTTAGCAATTAAATCTACAGATAAATGCCAAGAATGTATAAAAACATCTAATTTTTGTTGGCCATCCTACTTTAGAGCTCACACAACCCAGACTAAATAGAAATAATATCATTTATTTGTTGTGACCGTCTTTAAATCAGAAAAAAAAGTTATCTATTTCTCAAATGATTCATATAAAAGCTAGATGGAGAAAGGAGCAGATATTTAGAAAATCTTCGGGGTCTCTCCAACACAATTCTTTATGCATGATAAAAGGATGTTAATTTAAGTTTCAAAAAGAAGGTCTTAGCATTTTGCTATTTCCTACCACTGGCTTATCATCCAGGCATTCTTCCGTATACTTCAATCTGTTTTCGAGCCCCACCATTCCATATGAAAATGCTCTCTTAAGAAAGTCCCAATGACCTTCTAATTATAATTATTTTTAATAACTTCCACTTTGTTAAATTTCTTCATCTTCATGTAAATTTAACTTTCAACTGAATTTGACCACCTTAAGGACATTTTCTATAGTTTCCTAGGGTCATCCATTTTGTGATTTACTTCCTACTTTTACTTTGTCTTGATGTAAAAATTATATTGACTGGTATTCGTACAGAAAGTCACAGATTAACACATTTTCGCAAAGTGAACACACCTGAGTAACTTCCAGCTGGAGGAAGAAATAGAGCAACACGAGCATATCAGAAGCTCCCTTGAAGCCTCTCTCCTAATCTCTAACTCCCTTCCTCCACAAAGATAAGCACTCTCTCTTAACATGACCTCTTTTAACTTTTGTGGGATCACAGATGCCTCTTTGTGTTTGACTTTTTTGGCTCAATATTATTCTAGTGAGATTCATCTATGATGTGTGACACAATGGCAGTCTTTATTCACTGCTATATAATATTTATAAATACAATTTATGAATATACCATAATTTGTCTATTCCACTTTTTATGGACATTTGAATTGTTTCCAGTTTGGGAATATTATGAATAGCAATGTTTTGTACATTCCTAACCCCTTTGATCCTTCTTTTGGTACACATATATAAGTGTTTTCTGTTAGAATTGGAATTCTAACAGAATTCCATATGGAATCATATGGTTATGCAAATTCGCACTCCCCCTGTCAGAATGTGAGCGTTCCTACTACTACACATACTTTTGATATCTGGTATTGTCAGCCACCCGGATCATTAATCAAGTGACTTTAGATGTGTATACATCTATGTCAGGGCTCTATTCTGTTACAACATTCTATTTGTCCTTGCGTTAATCACAATACCTCATTTAATATGGTTTTATGATGTCTTAATTTGTAAAAGCATAATGTCTTCTAACTTTGTACTTTTTAAAATTGACCTAGACTATTCTTAGCCATTTATATTTCTCTGTATGGTTCAGAAT
This sequence comes from Cynocephalus volans, assembly GCF_027409185.1. Taxonomy (NCBI): domain Eukaryota; kingdom Metazoa; phylum Chordata; class Mammalia; order Dermoptera; family Cynocephalidae; genus Cynocephalus; species Cynocephalus volans. Next base: position 20,518,855 of record NC_084466.1, read on the forward strand.
CTTCCTGTTAATTTAAATAAACACACATGATATTTTAATGGAATTTTTTTGATCTCTAGAACAATTTTGGAAGAACAGACAATGTTACGATATTGAGTTTTCCAATCAAGGAATATGGTGTGTCCCTCAACTTATTTAGGTCTTATTTAATTCCTGTCAATAATGTCACATAGTTCTCAGGCTATATATGTCTTGCACATCTTCTGTTAGATTTATTTTTAAGTATCTGAGATTTTTATGAAATTTTAATGGTATTTATTTTTATATTTTCTAAAATTTGTTGTTGGAAAATGTAATTTGACTGATTTTATGATATTGAATTTATATCTGCCATGACTTATTAACCATAATCATAACTATCTTTAGATTCTTCAGGAATTTTTCATGTATATAATTATATCATTTGTCAGTAAGAGTGTTTTTATTTGTGTTTAGTCCTTTATACTTTTATATTTGTCTTATTTCACTGGCTATCCACTACAGTAATTATGGAGCAGAATTAATAATTTGTAGTATACTTTTTGCATCCCAAGTCTCAAGAGAGATCTTTTAATTATTTACATTTAATTTGCTATGAGGATTTTCTTTTTGAGAAACATTACCATATTAAGGAATTTCCTTTTATTGCTAGTTTCCTAATAATTTTTATGACATGAGTATTAATTTTTGTCAGGTCCTTTTCTGTTTATATTGAGATAATTATATGAATTTTCTCTGACATTTTACACTAATTGATATATGAATGTTAAACTTCCATTTATCAAGAAATGTTAAATTTGCATTTCTGGAATAAAACAATATTGGTATGTATGTGTTATTATTTCAATATGTCACAGCATCTCTATTACAAATATTTTACTTAGTATTCTTAAATCTGTGTTCATGGAGAAAATGAGCTGTAATTTTTCTTTCTTACAGTCTCTTTGCCATGTTTCAGTACAAATTTCCTGGCTTTATTAAATGTGTTGGGATAGTAATCTCTTCTCATTCTAGTACAGTGTCACACCTTCCTAAAATGTTTGAAAAGCTTCACTGGTGAAGTCTTCCTGTAGCTTGATTTACAGGAAGATTTTAAATCATAAATTCAATTACTATAATAAATATAGGACCATTCATAATTTCTAATTTTTTGTCAACATTGAGTTTTGTGTTTTTTCCTAAGAATTTGTTGATGTTTATCTAATTGTTCATGAGTATTGGCATAAAGTCATTCTTTATATATTTGCTATGGTCTGAATGTTTGTGCCCTCCCTCCCCAACTCATATGGTAAAATCCTAATCCCCCAAGTGATGGTATCAGGAAATAGGGACTTTGGGAGGTGATTAGGCCATGAGAGCAGAGCTCTGAAGATTATAAAAAAGGTCTCAAGAGATCTAGATAGCCCCTTCCACCAAGTGAGGACACAGCCAGAAGGTGCCATCTATGAACCAAGATATAAGCCCACACCAGATATCAAATGTGTCCCATCCTGATCTTAGACTTAGGCTCCAGAATTGTGAGAAATAGTTTTACTGTCTATAAGTTATCCAGTCTATGATATTTTGTTAGAGTAGCCCAAACTAAGATAATTATCTAATAATTACATCCTATTATCAATAATATACCTTTTATCATTCCTTACATTGCTATTTGATGCCTTCTGTCATTTTCCTCTGATCAGTTTTAGTAGAGATTTACCAATTTTTATTTTGTCTTTTCAGAAAATGAAGCATGGCTCGCCTATACTCAAGCAACTACTACTCTTTCATCTTTAACTTCAGAGTCAGTGCACATGGAGTCCAACCCACACCAAGAACTAGTTTAGACTTAGAAATGCAAACTGAAACTTTCCTGGCAAGAAGTTCACAGAAATATAGTTCTCAGGCTTCCAGACTCTAAAATACAAGAGATAATAGTAAGTACCAAGAAGCAATTCCCAAAATAACTTCCAACTTTATACCATAACATTCTAAATATTCCCCAGGTCCTGCTCAAAAATGTCAACTTAAACATACCAGCAAAATTAACCAATTATCCTAACGCAAGTCTATTTGCTATTCAATTTTCTGTCTTTGTTAATACTACACTATTTAAGCCATAATCTTAGATTCAACTTTGAACAGTTAATTTTCCTCAATCCACATCCAATTAGTGGCAAAACCTTAAGACTATAGCGTTCATTCAAAGTTTCTGATACTGATTTTCTCTTTGCCACCAACAGTGTACCATATTATGTTTCTTGAACTAAGTCAATTACTGGTTAATCATCTGCTTTTCATCCTGCTTGATTCAATTTATCCTCTAAATTGGGATGTTTGGAGGATGAATTCTGAAATACAAAATGGAATTCATCATTAAAACTTCTCCATTATTAAAACTTTGTCATGAAAACTCCTTTCCCAAAGGGAAGAGTGCAATGTCTAAGCGCAGCCTTAGTAATCTTGCCTTAGCCTTCCTCTCTATTTTCATACATATCTTGTATGTCTTTTGTTCTGGGACTACCAAACCATGCATGCTTTCATGAATATGCCTGAAGTAATAGGTTTGATTCCTACTGTTTCTCAAGCATATGTTCTCACAGATTGACTCTTACTTTTTCACTTTCAGGGATCCCACTTTGGCAACTTCAGGTGCCTGGTTTACTTATACATCTCTGCAAGGATTCTACTTATCCTTCTCTACTATTGCTACAAGGGGTCTTCAGAAAAGTTCATGAAAATATTCATATTACCTTTTAATTATATTTTTCCATGAAATTTTTGAAGTACCCTCATATTTGTATTTATTTCACAATGTAGACTATGATCCTGTTAGAGCAGGGCCACGTTCTGGAGGACCTGTGGTCTCGTATGAAAAGCACAGTCTTTGGAAGCAGACAGATCTGAGATCAAACTCTGGTTTTAAGATTTAATTGCTATGTAAACTTAGGTACATTACTGAAAACCACTGATCCTCAGTTTTTCCTTCCTTTTTCCATCTTTGAAATGGTGATAGTATTTAATAAATATTTGTTGTGAGGAATAAAATGGATCTACGTAACATACCTATCATAGCGTCTGGAGTGCAGCCATGTATACATACACATGCACAGATCACAAACACACACATGCACACACACACACACATGCTGATCACACAAAGGTAACTATTAAAAGTAAATAATGGACTAACGAGATTGATTTCTTTATTGATAATACCTAGCAAAGCAAATGCTTCAAAGCAATAGAGCTTCAAAAGTGTTTTAACTTGTATAATTGTCTACATTACACTTAAAGTTATTCAAATCAAATAATTCATTTAGTTATGATTTTTAATGAAGAAAAACTCTCTTTCCCAAGAGAAACAACTCTTCCCCATTTCTCATCTTCAAGCACTTGGAATTTCACAAAGGAAAGATTTAGAGAAATCTTTCTTGTTAGAAGTAGTAAATATGTTATATAGACTTCTAATCAGATAAATAAAATGTTGATTTGATGAGACACAGCTCAATTTATTTAGTAAAATATGTTTTTTAGACCAAAACTGAATTATTTTCCTATCATTACATCTAATTTTGATGTTTTTCTTTTTTTTTCTACCTTGGAGACACACCTCTAATTTTATCCCTTCATTCTATTGAAATCAACCATATGGCTTCTGTATGAAAAATAGTCCTAATGTTTGTAAAAATGTGGTTAGTTGGCAGTAAATTAACACCTGAAAGAATCCTCTGCTCCTCTGTCATGACTGCTTTACAAATGTCACCAGAATTCCATTTAGGTATTCAGAAGGCTTGTTTTTTCTGACACAAATTTCAGACATGCTGAAACTAAGTAAACTGACTGGGCTAAAGAGATTAAAACCATCAATATGTTTTAAAAGTGAAGACTACTTGTTTGCATTTTCTATTTAGAATTCACAATCAAGAGAATAAACAAACAGGCCTTCTTGTCCTAGCTCTCCCTCTACATACATAATACATATACACATACACATTCATATAGGCATACAAAAATAAATATATATACATATACACACACAAGATTTGTCAGTTTTAGTATTTCTTGAAATTTACATAATACAGAACATGTCTGATAGAGCAACAGAGATTGGTACAGGTTATAAAAAATGATCTCCTAGGCCATTTATACTTTGCCATGTTTATTGAACTTTGTTAATTCATTCTTCAGCAAATATTTCATGAGTATTTAGTATGAGCCAGGCATACTAGATGGCTAAAAACAATAAATAAATCACCTTCCAGAAGCTCTTAAAGTAATTGTAGGGTGATACACATAAATTAAAATATAAAGCAATGTGATAAATGCTAAAACAGTGTGTGAGCAGTCCTATTAGTCCTATTAGTTAGATGAGTAGGAACAGTGGTAGAAATAAGAGTGTCAGGTAGCAGTGGGAGCGTGGGTACTGGAGCCACACCCCTTGGTTCAAGTTCCTTCCCTACTGTTTACTGGTATCTGAACTTGGGCAAGTTTTTAAGCCTCGTTAGGCTACAGTGTTCATGTCTTAAAGTAGGGATAATAACATGACTTAGAAGAGTGCTTGACATATAGCAAGTGGTGAAAATAGTCACTAGCATCAATACTGGACAACACAGAGTGCACGGCACATGGTAGATACTGACACCACACTGGGTGTCTTAAAATCATTATCTCACTTTACCCTCACCAAACCCCATGAGTTTGGTATTCTTATCCTAATTATAAAGAAGAGAACATTGAGCCTCAAAAATATCAGTGATTTGTCCAGGGGACACAGAAAGATTAACTTGTAGACTTGGAATCCAGTCAGCTCTGCCAGTTACTAAGCACTGAACCAAGTGGTTAGACAGCACAGAAGGTGAAGCAACAGACGTTTCCTGTGAAATCTGGGGAATACTTACTGAAGGTGGGTCACGTGGTTTGGAAACTGAAATGCAGGTATGCATGAGCTGGGGCAAAAAGCAGAGAATTGCATTCCAGGCTGGAAGAAGAGAATGTTAAGGATACTAATTCATGAAAAAGGTTGGCAGTTTTAGTAACTGGGGAAAAGTTCTGTGTCACTGGTGTGAGAAGAAATAGGGATTAGAGTGTGAAAGGTGTGCTGGCATATCATATGACACAATTACAGTGAAAATTCACAGAGTCAGCTGGCCCCAACTCCTGTGAGATTAATGGGCCCAAATGAACCTTCTTTGAATTTCTCTCTGAAGAGGCTTTTAATTCTAATTCTCAGAGATGAAGCATTTATATATTTTAAGTTGAGACTATAGCATGTGGTTTAAACAAAGACTCCTCTAGTTCAGTCCATCTTACATGGCATCAAATTTTCCAAAGGGTGAACCAAAGAGATTCCTGATATCCAAAGGCAAAGTGAAAGAATGACTGACGTGAGAATCTAGTACAGAAAAGAATATACATATTTATCGTAGAATAATGCAATATTTTTTCTCTTCCCACCACAAAAAAAGAACATATACTACTTACAATGCAGTTACATTAATTTTACATTAAAAATATCATTAGGTTGACCTCTGATTTGTTGATTTTGTACCTGCAGTTAGCCTTAAGGCATTTGGCTTTCCCATTTTCAGAAACCTAATTTAGTGGTTTAAATTGTTATGCTAAACGTGTCACTTGCTTTCCATTCTTCTTTGGCATAATGTGGGCATTATTGATTTTATCCCTGTTAACTTCTCCTAGCACACACTGTGGCGAGTTACTATCTATAGCATCTTTTCAGATTCTTTGACTCATATGAAAGTATCACCTAAACCATAAAACTTACCCAATAATTTTTTCTTTCACAATTCATTATCGAAATTTCATACATGTAAAATTTTGAAACAGATTTTGTATTTTGTATTTTTATTTTCCTTTTTTCACCCTTTACTGTTGGTTTTTGTAGAGTTATGAATTAACTATCTCTACAGTAATATTTATAGTTTGATTGAGTGTACACACATGAATAGGAGCTCTAGGTTAAACTGAGAGGTAGTATCAGATTTTTTTTCTTTTATTTCAATTCTGGAAACACATGGAGATGAATGTCTTCGTCTTCTGCCCTGGATAGGTTGTTACAATAGGGGCAGTTAGCTAGCACTAAACAAATGTGCATCGATATATGAAGAACCTTTTGAAGATGAAACATTGGTATTTCAAATGTTGTTTCCGCATGGAATATGAGTTATATATGAGTATCAAGGAGGGAAGACAGAAGAAACTACCTGGTAATCTTTTGTGCTGTTATGGAGCTAATTGCAGAAACATCTGCTCCACTTTCTTAATATTTCCTCCTCAAACACCTTAATGAACTATACCATTGACATGCCATATGTTTCTCCTAGATACTGATAACTGTATAAAAAGAAAAAACCAAAACATAACTGACATGTATGCTAACAAGGCATACTAAAAACGTATTTGTGTCAGTGCATGGGTAATTTACTTTTTAATTTTTTTGCAGCATTATGGTTTACCTCATATTTAACACTTGTAAAAACTCCAATATAACCCAGTTACAATATGGATTTAAGTATAATACCCATCATACCATATCTGCCAAAATCTAACTATCAGAGAGAAAAATTATGAAATTTAATAAATGATTATATTATTAAAATTGCATTTTTTTGTGACCTAACACACAATTTATGGATTTACGGGGTAACTCTTTTTACATCATAAAAAAAGTGATCTAACTTGGAGAAATAATTTAGTTGATTGATTTTCATATTTTCAAAACCACAAAAATATTTACTAAATCCTTTTCCAAATTAGATTGTGAGCTCCATAAGAAAGAGATTCACTAATGTATCCCTAACTAAAAACAGTGTCTAGAACATAGTAGGTATTCAGTGAATATTCAATTAATGAATGAATGCATAAATATCTACCCTGGTATTCGATCAATATCAATTTCTTTTTCAAATTCTACTTTTGCTTGCTGCAGATTACTAGCCTAAAATCAGTGTGTCAGGAATCAACATTAAAAGTATCTTATGTCAACTCAATCATTATTTCATTAATGCAACAACTACTGAGTGTCTGCTATAGGCCAAACACTGTGCTCAGTGTGGGGGTGTGGGGGGTGGGAGGTGGAAAGACTCCACTCCTCCCCTTCCATTCCCAGCTATCAAAATGTAAATGCAGAATTGAGATCAAAATAAATAGTGACAGAAATCTATTAAATAATTTTAACCACAACGTTCCAAAAGACACAATGTGTCTTATACATCACTTTTCCTCAGTCATTCTCTCAACTGCTATGCCAGCACATTAGGCAATAAGAATTACATGAGCCCCTCAATTAAGGGCTGATAAAACTAAGGTGAAAATGCCATGCTACTTTGGTTGGTGTTTCTTCTGCGAAGGCATTGTAAACAAAATTAAGAATAGTCGAGAAGCATTATATATTATATTATATATTATAACTATAATATATATTATTATAATTATGAAGTTAAAAATTGGAAACCGAATTAAACTTAATTAGTAACAATATACTAGTTGGACATAGGGAGTAACGCAGAAAAATTTCTGACCCAGAAAATGAAATATTATTTAAAAAGTCAGCAGCAGGAGTCAGCAGGATAGTAAAAACAAGTAAGATTCAAAAATCACAGAAGCATTCAGAAAATGCTGTTATTTTTGTTATTTATTTTTCCTTACATGCTGAATTTTCTTTTTTCTTACACAGAATGAATGGTATCTGAAAAATTAAAGTATCCAGCTTTGAATCTTCGATGTGAATACATATTGAGATGTTGGCACCTAAAAATGTAACATTGTACAGTAAAATTATTCAGAAATGAATTTCAGAAGATGAATATACTAAAATAAATTACTCTGACCTTGATCAATTCTACTTTTTAATAGTAAATGACTTTTTTGTGTACAATGGGTACCAATGTCACACTGGCTATAAAAACACTGTGTGAACAGATGGAATGCTGCTGGAGTTAAGCCTCTAGGTATGTGTTGAAAAAATGGGGAACAATTGCACAACATTAGACACAAGAATTCAGAATTCTAATATTACAAGTCATTTTCCACCATGCAGAGTAACTTGGAAAAAAAACATGCTCTAATTTCAAATGCAAAAGTTCAATTAATTGCAAAGCTGGCATACATCCCGTTCCTTAAGGTACCAGGCCAAAGTATGAAACTTACTCGAGGTTTTAAGTTTAATTTATTTTTTTTTTCTTTTTATCTGTAAACGACAGGATTTGGATCCTGGGAAGGCACTTTCGATGAGAGAGGGTAGGATTAGCAGAATGGCTCGTGTCATCCAACAGTGACATCTGCTGTTCATTCACTAGACATACATACCTAGGCTGTTATGTAACCTGCAGTCAGAGCGGCTGGGGATAATTTTGCACCTATGTTGATGATGAAGTCAAGTTTGTATTATAAAAAAAATTCAGAAATAAGGATCAAAAAAATTAAGCTCTAAGATATTGAGCTTCACTACATCCCTGCAAAAAGAGCCTAGATTATTTTTACTATTATTTTGAAATTGTGTTTTATATATAATTACATTAAAGAGTAAAACCTAAAACAAAGAACAAACTAAATTTTCTGAAAAGAGGTAGATGGAGAAGCATATGGAGTAATGCTGTATTTAATTGTTGCATTTCCATCATCTAAAGAAATGCAAAGATTTATACTAAATGGCACTTCTGTGTGCAACGGGTACCAATGTCATGTTGGCTTTAAAAGTACCGTGTAAACAGATGGTACATTTCCATGGTAGCACCTTAGTTCTGAATCATCTTCCTTCTCCCAGAAACCAGAAGGAAAACAAAACAAAACAATAAAAATCCCACAAAACTATAAACTTTATAAACTTTATTTTCAGCAAAACCTTGAGACAAAGAAAGCCCCTAGCTCCGAATTATGTAATAGGCTGTCACAAACAGTACTGAAATGAACAAGGAATAACTGAGGGAAGTCAGGCTTTGGTGGCATAAAGAACTGAGAAGGTAGGGTCTTGGTAATAGTAGATCATCAGAAATTTGTAAGCAAATATACTTGTATGAATACAAAAGTAGAAGGCTCCACCCAGTGTCAGAAATGCTGGAATAGAGTTAGGTGCTAAGAGGATAGGAGTCTTTAAAAAGGTGGAGAGAGAATACCCCCCAAAATGCTCATTGGGGTCCAGAGGTGGAAATCCTTAGAAAATATGAGCATATTGCTTTGGAAGGCAAGGGTTGCATCACTTGAAGGGAAGGAGGTGGCAAATGGGAAGTCCATAAGGCTTGAGATGGGAACTGTCCCAAACCAGTTTGGGCTCCGGAAGCAGAACAGCAGTGGCTCCATAATATCCTAAAAATAAGGCAACAATCTGTCATTTTAGCAAATGATAAGAGGGCCCTTGAGCCAAGATGCTTGTACATATTCCACAACCTCTTTCCATCTTCCTACAGGAAAATCCTGCCACTCAAGGAAATTCAATATTCACATATGAGAAACACTAAAGAAATTTGCTGAGCATCCATGTAAAGATACAAGAACAGAGATCAAAAGGAAAATATCAACTCTATTAATCACAGGAAATATGTTGCTACAAAACAGATGAAAAAAGGAATAAACATTCCAACATAAATTTTAAGAATGTAAGAAAACATAAAGAGACCATGAAGTTAAATGCAAGACTTTGGGGAAGAAATAGCCAGAAAGTGAAATAGAAACTGGCACGATTAATGAAAAAAATAGAATTTAAAGAAAAAATAATTTTAGAAAAAACTAAATTATAAAGACAACAAAGAAGAAAGAACACCAAAGAATATAAGGGTCATAAAGGGGATAAATGAGAGAAGAAAACAAAATAAGTCCCCCTTCCCCTTCCAAAAAAACAGAAATGTAAAAGATAAAATAGAATTAGAAAAAAAAAGTTATCATCTATATTAAGCCATGATAGACCATCATAGGCACTTTATTATATTATATTATATTATATTATATTATATTATATTATATTATATTATATTATATTATATTATATTATATTATATTATATTATATTATATTATATTATATTATATTATATATTAATATATATTTACATTATCAGAATGTTTAACTCCAAGATATATCCTTGTATGACAAATGGACTTTTAAGATTAAGAAAGAATTATTTATTTTTATTTTTTTAATTATACATATTTGTGGGTTACAATGTGGATTTTCAATAATTGTGTAGAATGGGTGGTGGTTAGGTCACTGTAGTTAGCTTATTCATCATTACAATACACAATCATTCTTTGTGTCCATTGACCAATTCCTCATTAGCCCACCTTCTCCCTCCCCTCTCCTTTTCCACCTCTAGTTTTCTTAAAGTTCAACGTATTACTGTGACTGTTGTTTCTTTCTTTCTTTCTCTCTGTCTCTTTATTGTTCATTTGTTTACTTATGGATTCAGCTCCCAGTTATGAGTAAGAACATGCCATATTTCTCTTTCTGTACTTGGTTCATTTCACTTAGGATAATTTTCTCCACACTCATCCATGTTGTTGCAAATGGTAGAATTTCATTGTTTTTTATGGCTGAGTAGTATTCCATTGTGTGTATATACCACAATTTCCTTATCCAGTTCTCCATTGATGGACATTTAGGTTGGTTCCATTGCCTTGCTATTGTAAATGGAGTTGCAATAAACATGGGAGTGCAGGTACACCTTCGACCTGATGTTTTGACCCCAATCAGACTGGCCATCATTAAAAAGACAGAGAATAACAAATACTGACAAGAATGTGGAGAGAGAGGAACCCTCCCGCACTGCTGGTGGGACTGTACCTTAGTACAGCCATTATAGAGAACAGTATGGAGGTTCCTTAAACAACTACAGATAGAACTTCCATATGATCCAGCAATCCCACTCCTGGGGATACATCCAGAGGATAAGAAAGCATTATTTTGAAACTTAGGCAAAAATGTCAAGTCACATAAAAACAGAAAACCAATTTGGTATTAGAGTTTTCCACAGTAAAATTTCACTCCAGAAGATGGGAGAAATATCTACAAGTTAATCAAGAAGAGAAACGAAAAGCCAATGGATTTGTCTTTGTCTTCACAAAATATCTATCTAGCACTAGGTCTACAGTTATGAGCATCCACAAATTCAGGGAACGCTGTTCACAGGGAGGTCTTCCTGAGAAATATACTACAGGACAAACTTCAGTCAACCCAGTGCTGAGCAGGTGAAATACTACCAGCAAAACAAAAGGTGAACAGCAAATTCGTTCATCTGTAGGTTTAAGAGGAACATGGTACAGAAAATGTAAAAATGCATTTTACTGATGATTCTGACAAGGCACAAATGATCCAATTAAAAAATTAGGAGAAGAGAGTGAAAGAAAGTGGAAAGTAGAAATTAGCTCCCTGTTTGCCTCATCTAGAATAGCTGAGAGTAACAGGTTATTTTTAAAATTCACAATTTACCCTTAATAAAATAAACACATTAAATAGTACAAAGGCAAATGTTGAGAAATATTCTGTTACAAAAATCAAATAGTGCAGGAGGAGTGGAGAAATTAGAAACAGCATAGAGTCTAATTTATTTGCCACTCAGAGTGGGGAACCATTAGTTACTGTCTAAAGAAATGGGGAACATTTTAAATGCAAGTAAAATTACAAAAAATAGTAACTAGAAAAATATACACACCAATAAATAAAAATAAATAATCATTTAGTAATATAAAAATACTTTACTAATATTAGAAATTAAAACTCAATTTTATGACAAATACAAGAAATACACCAAAATCAGAGGATCTAAAAATTTTTTAAAGTAAAGAAGTTGACAAATACAAACCAGGGAAATGCAAACAAGTGAATTATCAGTCTATTTTTATGCTACTTTGTTTCTTATTTTTTTATTCCTTTTTACAAGTTTGTTTAGGTTTTTAAAATTGTTTTTTGTTCCTTTTCTGATAACTCTAACCTGCTAGTTCTAACTCTGTTTCTTGTTGTTTCTGCTGTTTCTATCATAGTATCCATTTTCCTTGAGTGTTGTGTTGTTGGTTTTGTTTTATTCTGTTTGTTAACAGAGAAATACACGATGGAAACATATTAGTGCAGGGTGCCTCTCCAAATTTTGACTACCCCTTATGATCCTTATACTTTTGTTTACTTTTCAGACCCCTTGATTAACTGTGCATTGTAGTTTTTCAAGGTTTTAGGCACAATCGATGCAAAAGATGGGCTATAGAAAGTTTACTCTTTCACAGAGGTCTGGAAATCCATCTCAGTTTCTTTAAAATGTTATTTCCTATTTATAACTTGCAGAAAGGAATGCAGATTTAAAGACATAAATTTTCCATGACACAGAAAAAAACATTTAACAATATAAGTCTCTATTTCAGTTAATAAAGAAAAGATACGGTTGACAGAACAAAAAAAATTGGCAGTAAAGGACTCATGTGGAAAAGAATCTCTACAAATAATGTAATCCATCCTACTCCCAAGAGGGGAAAATTTGTACTGGTAAAACTTGAAACAGATATCACCTTCACCTCAGTTAATCCACAAAAATTGAATCAGCAACATCTTGTGATAAACCATATCAAAGATAGTTGATAGATGAAATGTCATTAACAGAATGAGAAGTTATCCATCACTCAGTAAAAATTCATCCATCACCCATATACCAAACTCAATTCTATTTTATACTAAGCACATACACTATACTGAAAACTGTCAACTTCTGATGTTCTAAAAACTTCTCTTCCATGCCCATGTGATCACATTCAAAGAAAGAATACAGAAAGTTCATGGATGATCAGTAAAAAACACTTCAGTGGAAAAAAAAACTTTTGTTAAAAATTCCAAAATTATACTGTACACTACAAAATATAACACTCATTTTACTGACATAATCAAATATTAAGGCATTCTATTAAGCAAAAACCTTATTTCATATATAATTATACATTGAACACAAGCATTATACATTTTCAAGTGAAATAAGCCAAAAAGTGTAAGAGAATCTTACACTATGTTGATTTGAATCATTGTCTCAAGTTAAATATTACAAGCATCCATAATTGCGGTAGAAATACAGATAGGTGGTGATTAAAGTACATCAAAAACAGATGTTCCTGCATACAGATTAATCATTCTCATGTAAATGACAGAGCTTCTATTTATTCCCTATTAATAAATAATATGATTAATAAATAAATAATATAATTATTTTTCTATTATGCAACTAGATGTTTTTAATCCTCCCATGAAGACATTTTTGCTAGAGATGTGTTTTCATGTAGAATTATCCATCGTAGTTAAAACTTCATTAAAAATACTGATTTGTTCTGTGCCAATGATTCAGATACATAAGACTTGAACAACAATTTACCATAAAGCAATAATTCATGGTTTCCTTTTAAATCATGTATCAATACACACACACACACACACTCACACACACACACACGTGCGCACATGAGAAAGTTAACCTTGATGAAAATCTTAAGTGAGATGAAATATAAAACCTGTGATGAAGAAATATATATATATATACACATGCATATATACATTTCCATCTAACTACTGTAGTTTTTTTCATAAATTTCCATCTCAAGTAAATGGGAATTTTCATTTTTGTAATATATTGCATATTAAAAATGAACTGTGTTTTTATTGATTTTGAAAGCAACACTTCCAAGAATGAAAGTAATAGGTTTTTGATTGATTCAGTCAGGATGAGTTAGACTTTGAAAATAAAGGGAGAATTCATCACAAAGGGTTGATATAAGACCTGTTCATAGTATAGATTTCCAGTTTTTGTGTCATTGTTCTCCTGTTAGAGACCTGATGGACTGTTTTTACCAGGTAGAATGATAAAATAACTATAACTAGAGAGGTGGTAAATAAAGATACATAAAAATTAAGTCTATTCTGAAATAATTAAAGACAGAGACCAAATTTTACTTCACAGAATTCTGAATAGAAATGGTACCATTTTTAGTTAGGTAAATACATACTTAGTTTTTACAGGAAAGAATAATCCAAAGCATACATAGATTAAGATTAAGAATATAACTTCCTGGAGATCCAATATACAGCATGGTGATTGCAGCTAACAATACTGCATTGTATACTTGAAATCTGCTTAGAAGGTAGATCTTATGTGTTCTTATAACTCCCCTCCAAAAAAAATAATTACGAGAGGTGGTAGATATATTAGTTAGATCGAGTGTGGTGATCATTTCACAATGTATAAATTTATCAAAACATGAAGAAGTACACCTTAAATATATAAAATTACTATTTTTCAATTATACCTTAATAAAATTGGGGGGAGGATATAATTTTGCCTCGCTTTACCAAAGAGATATTCTAGAAAATATGCATGTAAATCAGATTTATTGTCAGTAAAATTACAGATAGATATTATTCTTTGGCTTTAACACTGAAATTTATTTATTTTCTTTACTCAAGTGATTCAGGAAAATGAATCAAGTGCCCACTGTGAACTAGGCACTGGACACTAGACGTAAAACTTGATAAAACGTGATCCCTCCCCACACACTGAAATCAGAGCCAATGTGATAATTCCATTGTGCTAATACTTGTGAGCTTGAGGGATGTAGAGGTATAAGGTTTTCAGACTACCTGGAAGGTCACAAGGAGGGGAATATTGTCCAGAAAAGCGAAATGGACTGTGAAGAGAGAGGGCCTAGGACTTAATCCTGAGAGACACTAATACAGCCATGGTGACTTAACAGCTTGGCTGCAAAGGTGGATAGAGACAGGGCAGTGACTGGAGGGAAATAAGTAACTGAAGGAAGACTCAATTGAAGGTCTGGAACGACTTTAATGTGTCAAAAAAGCCCAGTACAGTAAAACGTTGATGAGGAAAGGCAGTAATGACAAGGCAAGGTGTATGTGAAGGTGGGTGAACTGCTGCAGAGAAGAGGAAGAGCTTATTTGGTGTTCTCACATGAAGGAGAGAGACAAGAGCACGGACCACAGACATTTGTATTGTTCCCACTTTGCATGGTTTTCTCCAGGACTTCCTAGCAGCCCAGGTGTAGGTGAGAAGGTAGACACTTGTGTTAATCCAGGAAAGTTTTTCCAGGAAGAAACAAAATGAGAAGAGGAAGTTGAGAATTTTGCCCAGAAATGTTAAATGACAGACAATGGCATCTAGGTCAGATGCATACATCGTGAGGTCTGTAAGAATTAAGGAGTGGGAGGTCTACATAGTGCCAAAAATGAGAGGTAGAGGAGTCAACATGATGAAATAGTGTAAGGAGAATAGAAAAGTTTGAAATTTATGATTTCAAACATTTCTGGCTTCCTTGTCTCATGTGTCCCATAAATCACTAATTCAGTACCTCAGTTCTATCTCCATCAACCCCTTCTTCAGCCCCTGTAGCAAAGCCTTACCTGATGCCCTTATCCTCTCATATGTGGTTTCTTCCTTTAGAGTGTTCTAAAGAGACATTTTGTCTCCAATTATACTTCTCCTCAAATCAGTAAATCCTTTAAAATCCCACAGCAAATTTTGTAGTGTAAATCTAATGAGATCACTTGCCTGCTTAAATCCACATGAAAAATAACTAACATGAACTCTATGCACAACTGTAAACACCTAACTCAATAACTGTTTAGAGAATTACAAGAGTTAATATCAGTAAGATGCTTACAGGGGTGTCTGGCATACAGATTCAATCTTGTTGGTATTATGTACGGTAGAAAGAGAATTCAATCTTTAGATAAGAGTTCTAACCTTCTCAGGCTATGTCATAAATTAAACAATATTCCCAGAGAAAGTAAAACGTCTTGAATCTTGGTTTCTTCATATGTCCAGTAGAGAGTTAAAATAAATTATTTTAAGGCAGCTTTCATAAATGCTTTAATTTCTTAATTTGCTGTCAGATTAGTCAGAAATATGTAGATAAAATCCCATAGCAAGTTAGTCTGTATAAAATAATAAAATGGGTAAATTTCTCTTATACATAATAACATTGCTTACTAGAATTTCTATAAGTAATTTTTTCCTATTATTCATTTAATAACTACACAAATATATATCGATAGGCACTATCAGAAAGGCAAGAACTAAAAGCAGGGATGTTTCTATTAGTGATCTTTTTATTTAACTCCTAAAATATTGTAGTATCTAAGTAATGACAATAGTCATTTAAAGAACTCCAAGCTTTTAACTGTCATAGGCTCTATATTTTTTAGTGTTTCTAAAAATTGGAAAGTGAATACAAAGATAATCTTTTTCACTGTTATCCAGAAAGCTGAAAACTATCATTGCAAAGATATTTTACATATTTTAAAGCATCTTTCTTCTTTTGGCCAATGTATACCAATACTTAATTTTTATATAAACACCCTAAGGATTTATCTTTCCAGGCTCCACTTACATTTGCCTGTCTTGTTCAGTCTAAATAAACCTACATGCAATTCAGGAATAAAGTCAGAAATTAAAACTAGTGGTTTTGTTTTTTCTCTCTCCTAATGTATCTTTCAAAACAAGACCAGCTACATTTTTGTAAAACCTCGTGTGGGGAAATACGATCTGGGAAAAAGTATCTGTAACCTTCATCTCTGGCCACATAAGTCAATAGATCTTCATGACAGCTCTTCAAACCCAAATAAAAGATCAATATTAAGTCATTTACCTGTGAAGATTTCAACATTGTGCCATAGGTTTCATCTTACTGGCCCAGTTTCCTATTTCCAACTTCCTCTTCCATGACACATAGCTAAATCTAATCATAAACTTCACATGAAAATATATCTTCATCTTCCAAAACATTTAATATTTTGAAAACAATATCAGTTGCTATAATTTTTTTTTCTCTCATCAAACAAAATGTGTTTATGTTAGTCAAAGTAAGTTACTTGAAAGAAAATAACTCTGAAGGAAGAGGGATTACCAAACCAATGGAACGACTTTACTTGCTGTGGTTGTCACACGATGGTTGACCCAACTGTTTATATTTGCTAAGGGTCACAGGCATGGAAGCTGTGATGACCAAAAACTTGTAATTTAAGTTAGGGAAGACAAGATGTACTATGTTTCTTCTGTTGTGTGTACATCTGAATGAAAACTTGAGTAACACATAGCCAGAATGCATTCTGATCGGTTTAATTGAACACTGTATGGTGCAGCTCCCCACCACTATGCTTATGATATTAGTTGTCAGTAGTATAGAAAGAGCTCACTTGTAGTGATTAGATTTGCACAATTTTGAAAGCCCTATGGTAGGCAGGGAAGAACAGACTGGCTTGGAAAATGTCAAAGTCACAATTGAATTCGTCCCCAGACTATTCAGTAGATGGCTCCCCAAGCCCCATCAGGAGAGCATGCAGATGCTCAAGTAAATTGACTTCCATGCCTAAATTTGTTCCCTTCTGTGTATTTTCTAAGAAACCTCAGCCAATTTCCGAAAAGACCTTTATGGTATTATTTGAGATCCTGGAGCAAAGAAATTCCTAGAGTAATGGGGTGAATATTTGTTTTCTATTTTCTTTAGACAATGGAACATGCTCGGTACATCCCTTTATGGAGTAGACTGAATTCTATAATAACAAGACTGCATGCTTTAAGAAAAATAAAAACAAATAAGATAATTTTGTTATAAGGTTATTTAACTTACGCTAGATTTAGTTGCAAAAATAATGCTTTGTGGTTATCAAAACCTGTTTACTTATCCTCCTGCTAGTAAGACTACTTTTCCCAGGCTCTCTTGCTCTTAGGTGGCCATGCTGTTGAGCACTCATCAATAGAAAATGGGCAGAAATGATGTCAGATACTCCAGAGTTGATCCCATGAAAACTTCTGTGTGATTCAGCTGGCCCATTCCTTACCCACAAGCTAAATGGAGAGGTCTCCACAAACTTATAACAGGGAGGATCCACATTATGGAAGAAGTCTGAATCCCCAAAGGACTCTTCAATGAAAACTCTTATGATCTACTATTATTAGATGACATAATGAGATATGAACTTATCATTAAGTCACAGAGATTTTGATATTATTTGCTATCGTAGTTTACTTATCCTAATTAATGCAATCGCCATTATGTCTAAAACATTTATACTTTACAAATATTTACCTCACTTAATTTGGAAAATAGCACCTTCCCTATTTCCTGCTCTTACATGTACTTCCCTATACAAACTGAGTTTAGTTGTAAGGAACTTAGAGCAGTTCCTGGAACATTGCAACCACAACGTAAGTATTTATTTAGATGATAGATAGATAGATAGAAAGATAGACAGACAGATAGATACATAGATACATACATACATACATGCATGCATGCATACGTACATACATACATACATACATACGTACACAGACAGATGAGATAGATTGACTTTTTTTTTTCTTCTGGAGGTGAAAAAATATAAATTCACCTGAATGTTCAGCTGTTTCTTCTGCTTCTTTTCAGAGCCTCCTCCTTTTCTGACTGGCCACGTTACATGTTGGTTTTCTTCCCCAATGCTCAGTCCCAGACTCAATTATTCTGTCACTTTGTTATTTCCCTAATCAATTTCATCCACACATGTAAGATCTATTTTCTCTGCTGATTCATGGTGAAACAGTTCATATTTCTAATTCTGCCCTATCCTTTGAGTTCAAAATCAGTAAAGTCAGGGCCGAGCCCGTGGCACACTCGGGAGAGTGCGGCGCTGGGAGCGCAGCAATGCTCCTGCCGCGGGTTCGGATCCTATATAGGAATGGCCGGTGCACTCACTGGCCGAGTGCCGGTCACGAAAAAGACAAAAAAAAAAAAAAAAAAAAAAAAAAATCAGTAAAGTCAATTTTATACTTCACATCAACTCTCAAAAACATTCCAAACTTAACATATCCAAAAGTAAATGAATGCTTCTCCCCATACATCAGTTCTGTACCAGTGATTTCCATCTTGGAAAATTCTACCACCGTCAATACAACTGTGTAAGCCAAAAACATTAGAGCTATTCCTGATGCCCTGGGTCCTAGTCTGTTCAGGCTGCTATAACAAAATACCATAAACTATGTAGCTTATAAACAACAAAAATTTATTTTTCACAGTTCTGGAAGTTCAAGATCAAGTTACCAACAGACTTGATGTCTAGTGAGGGCTAACCTCCTGGCTCACAGACAGCACCTTACTGCTGCATCCTCACATGGTGAAAGGGTCTACCTTAGCTCTTAGGATTTCAACATATAAGTTTGGTGGGGGGCAGGGGAGGAACACAAACATTCATACCATAGCATCGTGATGTCTCACCCTCCTCAGAGCCAAATTAACAGCAATTCAGACAAGATCGCCTCTTCAATGGTTTTCATATCCATCTATCTTTCCCTAATTGTTCCACTATCCTAATCCACAGTATTGTTATGAACTTCTGCTATAACCCATTAAGTCATCTTCCCATCTCTTTTTAGCTTCCATTCAATTTACTCTACCTACTGCAGTCAGAGTGATTATTTTTTCAAACCTAACTAACACGTGCCTCAGCCTAAAACCCATGTATAACTTTCTATTATTTGATAAAGATCAAACCACTTAACCACTACAAGACCCTGTGTGGCTCCACACTCGCCAGCTTCCGATATCAACTTACCCCCTACTCCTCCTGTGCTCTCTGAGCTCCAATCACACTAGTTTTCTTTCAATCTTTCCTGTTCCGAACTTCTTCTCAACACACAATATGCATTTGTTTTCTCTCTCTTACTCTCTCTCTCTTTTCTGATATCCTCACCCTATGCCACTTTTTTGTTTTGTTTTATTTTGTCTAGTAAACTCCTAGTTATCTTTCAGACATCAGGGTAACATCCTCAGTAAGGTTTAGTCTTATAGCATCATAGTTCCTTCTTTCATATTATGTAACCTGGTTCTAAGTACACATATTACCATTTGATTCCTATTAATCTCTTACTACACTAAGCTTTATGAGAGTGAAGGTTACGTATGAGTCTCCAAGCCCTTGAATTTACAACAGTACCTGTCAAAGAAAAAATATTTGATACATTTTTTCTTAAACAAATGAGTAGACCTAGCTGGGAGAAGAGTATATAGCAATTTATTCCTTTGTTTGAAGAAAAAATACATCAATCAGACTAAAGTCTAATCTAAAAAAAAAAAAAAAAAGTTTAAATCTAAAGATTAAAGAAGGGTGAACAGCTATCTAACTCAGAAATAAAGAAATTTGAGATAGTGAAGTGATAAGCCTCTCTGTCTAATAATAGAAAAGGTGATTATTATTTTAGTGATGAAAAAATTTTTTGTACAATTATAGAAGACAATGGTCTTAAAGAGGAGAGTAGAAAATACTTTCATTCATTGGGAAGGAATTGGAAAACTACATCTAAAACGCTACTGTGGATATAGCTAAAGCTTAGGAAAATTAAATAACAATATCATAGTCTGGTATTAAATCTGTTTTGAGGAATTAAGAAAAAAGCTTGTGTTTTTACTTGAGGCAGAGGCAGATGCATTATTCTAGAAAAGTCTGATTTGAGGTGGCAAAAGTTGATTGACCTACAGAATAAATACTCTTCTGTAGCAAGATCATTGTGACACATCAAAAGCAATAAAAAGAACAGATTTTAATCCGATGATGCATTTCTCAGGATTTTCCATAAAATATCTGGAGATAAGATCTTGATAGAAGACTGGATGTCTTGTGGTAAACACTTGTAGGAATTTTCAATATTCCAGCAATTCCAGGTTTTGGAATATTGCTCTGTCAGCTTAAAGTGAGGTATGACCCCTGAACCTTGAAGGAATTGAGAAAATCTGGGTTCTGTTTGTCTTTGTAAGGAAAATGGGGACTCTCAACTATCTATCTTTATTTTTCCTAGTAAATGAATAAGATCAAACACATCATTCAATAATCTAAATCATTTCTGGGACACCTTTTGTGTTTATGGACCAAAAAGGGGGCAGTGTTTGTCCAGGAGTCAATGTAAATTCTTCAACTGCCATCTAGTCTGTTATGAAATAAATCTTAAATCCCAAGTTTGACCTTGGAAGACATCCAGTTTTTTAAAGATAAAAATGAAGCATTTCTATTTTTAGTGACTATAGGCAGCCAACATCAGTCACAGAATGAGATTACATTAAAATATGTATTAGAAAGCAAATATTACTCTTAAGATGATAATTGAGAGAGTGATCTACAATGCATAACAGCTCAGGGCCATGCCTGAGCCTACCAATGAAAAGTATTTTTGAGCCTTTCTTGATACTTAGCCCCTTCTTTATAGTACTTAACTTGTGCTCCTGGAGCAAAGCACATGTAAAAATGCTTTCAATTGACTATTTAAAAAGTTCTCCCTCTGCGCCACTGATGATCTCTCTTTTAACCTCAGATTTTTCCCACTTTGATGCAGACCTAGAAAATCTTTTTTCTTTTTTGTATACCGACATAGGTTTTATTGTCACCTTTAAAAGTAAACTCTTTAAAACCTAAAGTTTATCCTGGAGTAGTAATGTCACAAAGATGGTCTTGGAGAAGCACAGCACAGGCATTTGAGAGGATACATATATGAATTACAAGTGACACAACATGGCCTTGATCCCAGAAATATTTTAGCATAAATTTGAATAAAGACAAACTATGAGGCATCATATAAAAGTAAACAAAATATTACAAGGACAGCAAATATAATAGAATTAATCAAGTTCAAATTAATGTGTACTCAGCAAGACATGCAACTTTTTATGATAGTTAATACATCTAATGAAATATAGTGTCTGTCTTCATAGAGCTTGTATTCCAACAGGAATGACTTCTAACTACAAATCACTATGAGATATTGCAGAGTACATTAAGTACTACAAAAGAAATAAAAACAAAGTGATGTGGAATACAGAGTAAACAACAGAAAGATTTGGAGATAGTTATGCCTGGCTTTAAATCAGTTTTCCTAGCTAATAGCTGAGAAAACTTGCACACATGGCATTAACTGTGTATGTCCCACTACTAGCACACTTTAACCTATACAATGGGTTTAATATTTCCTTATCAGATTGATTAGATAATTAAATAATGTGTAAATACCTAGTCCTTTCTGGATAAAAGTAAATATTCCATCCTTTTACGGAAAATGTCTGTGGAGAGATTACTTCTGACTATGACATGAAGAAACAGGGAAATTTCAACAATAAATCTCAGTAGAGAAAAAGGGGGATTTAATCATGATAAATGACTTGGGTTTTTCAATAGAAGAAAAACTGTAATTGGGTAGCAAAGATGCCATGCAAAAACAACAGTAAGAATTGAAATGAAGTAGAAGATGAACAAGCTGAGAGTGCAAACTGGTCTGAACAAAAGACACGTGTGAAGAAAACCCAGCAGAAATGTCCACCACGGCTGTCATGGAGAGCCAAATAAAATACATCTGGGTTTAATTCCGTTAACAGTGAGGAATCCCTGAAAGTTTGACCTACGGCAGTTCTGAAATAGTGCTTCTAAGAGAACATATTCCTTTATTAAATAGATTAGAGAAATTCTATATATGCAATGCCTTTTTTAAAATTTCTAATGCAAATTAACACAGCAACAGCAAAAAGCAAATCCTAATCAACTTTGTTTAACCCAGGTTTTATAAACATATTTACCAAACAAACTTTTCCATCTCTCCTTTCCCTACACATAACACCTATTAAAGTCTTCATTTTGGTGTCATTGAAACATCCTTAGAGAATTATAGTCCAAGTTCTGCTTTAAGATGACAATTCTGGCAGAACTATCAATTAGAAGAAGGCTATTATATTAGTTGACTTGAGAGCTAATATGTGCATGACTTAGACTGGAGAAAATAAAATTGAGAGAAAGGCATGGGTTGGAGGCAACAACCCTTGAAATACGATTGAAAACAGAGAATAATGAATATGTAAGACCCAGTACAGACTGAAATATTAAGGTCAAATGATTGTCTGACAGGTAATATCTGTAATAAAAATTGGAAACTCTGAGGGTAAAAGAAAATTCTGATGTAAAAGACTGATTTGGGATGTATTGAGCTTGAGAGCCTGGTTTGAAACTGTCTACCTAGCAGCTGAAGACTGCTTTTCGTATCAACCAAACTTAGTTTAAGATCCAACATATACCAAGTTCAGAGCTAATTGTGAAGAACTAAAAGATGAATAAGGCACTATCTCTGCTCCTGTGTTCTTAAATTTTCTGGGCTCACTTATTCAGAGCAGACCCAGAAATCTTTTAGAAGTGAAATCTTGAACATGCCCTGGTGACCTCTGAGCCTGTCCATGCAGTCAGATGTCACTGAGACCCAGCTTTCAAAATAGGACATTATCCTGGCTTCACACTAGATAGTCCATCAAAGCACATGACTAAGTCCTTTTGTTGATACACACAATTTTGGCATTCCAGTCTCATTCAGAAAATAAAACATTGGATTCTTTGAAGCCAAATTCTTTTGAAAAGTTTGATATTGGAGAATAATATTTCATGGAAAATTGCTTGAAGCATAGAGAAATTATCCATTTATGTCAGTGTTTTTATATCATGCTATATAAAGCTTTAGAAGAGTCAGGGAGTATCTTAAAAAGCAAAAGGGAGTCTGTGATAGGCACTTAATACTCAGCAAATATTCATGCACTTCCAGATGTTTCAGAGATTCCTAATTATGTTGGGATTGTGTGAAAATATCTAATGAATAGACTATGAATTGAAGTGCCATGTATCACTTTTGGGATGAAGCTCTAAAAAGCCCCTGTCTTACTTTCAAGCCCTCTCTTTTTTTTGCCTCCAGAACCTTGAAGGCTATGTGTAATGTGCACCATAGCTCAAAGATGGACAAGGGTGGCTTGATTGACACTGGGCTATATGTGAGCAACAAATAAAGCCATGACATTTCAGTCATAATATCTTGTTGCTACTGTTGCTGCTGCTGTTTTCCAGCACAAGGGGATATCTACAGAGCACAAGAGAACAGAGCAGCTCCATGGGAGCAAGAATTTTCTCATCTTGGGTTTCTGTACAAAATTTGCTGATGAAAAATGTTCAGCAGACGAAAATTTTAGAAATCCAATGCTCTACATCGTATCTATGTTATGCTTGTTAATTAAAACCATCATAAAATTGTGTATTTAGACCATAGTTTAATATAATTGTTTTTACTAAATTGCTTTGTGATGTATACATGAGTCTTACAGAACTCACAACTTTATTCATAAACCAATATTATTGAGCTTATTGCCTACCATGTCAGATAGGTTTATGATGTCCCATTTCAAGAATGCCTCTCAGAACTCAGAATGGAAAGAAATATAATTCCAAAGAAACTGTTAATTTTAACAGAAAGAATTCTGGAAAATCATAGGATAGAAAATAATATCAAGAGGTAAATAAGACAGAGCATGGTTGAAGGAATTACTTGATGGCAATAAGAATAAAAAGAAGATGTGCATTTAAAATTCATTAAGTTTCACATATAAATTGCACAACAGACATATTGTTATGATAAAAGACATACTGTTTAGAAAATTTAAAAAAAAACTTTCAAAGTCATGGTTTACACTATATTAGGTCATGGGAACTAGTAAACACATTTCACTATGTAGCCTATTAGTCAACATTTGGATCATTTTTTTTCAATAAAGAATGTCAAATTATGAGAAGAAAATTAATAAATCTAATTGTTACAATCACTCAACTGGAAAATTTCTCATATAAATAATTGGTGACGAGTCAAAGTGTGATTAGTTTGGGGAACAGAAGACACGGGTTTTTTAAAAGGTCAGTGCATGTGCATAGTATTTTTAGGGAGGCAGCTCTATAGTTCCTACCTACATATATTTAATGGACTGTGATGTGTTAGGTAGAAACACATGAAACTGCTGTTTTTGTAGAACAAAAAGGCTGAATATTGACAATTTCACATGGTTCTACATAACAGAATAGAAAATAGAGTTATCTCTGAATTGTTTATTTAGGAGAGAACTGGGGACAGTAATTAGAATTTATAGAAGTTAGATTTTAGCAAAAAATAAGAAAGAAATAATATCTAGAGTTGCCCAAAAGTGGGAACATAGGTGAAATATTAAGTCCTATTATGAAGTTCATGTAAGAATTCCATGCTTTAAATTTGAGATTGGATACGTGATTTTTTTTCCTATCCCTTTCATTTGTATGGATCTAATATTCAATAATTTAAAAAAAAAATTCTGGCAGAGATGCTCTTTAGTGTTGTTTTCCTCAATTTAAAGATTTGTTCTTGAACCAAGCAGTAACACTAAACCTACAGGCACTCACAGCCCCCCCCCACACCCCGCTAAAAAACACAGAGAGGGCCAGCTTCATGGACATTTGGCCTGCTTAGAAAGGCACTGTGCATGACCTACTGTGGTCTCCTTCCAATTATTCATAACTTTTAAACAATGAGCACTACATTTTTATTTGACACTAGATCCTGAAAATTATCTAGCCAATACTCAATATATAGTCTTCTTAAATTTGCATGAGTATTAAAATGATAAACGTACATTAATTCTAGGCTATCAAAGGCTACTTACTTTTGAATTACATTTGGAAATTGTCCTATTATAACAAAATTGATTGCTCCAAGGATCATTTTGTAGTAACTATTAACACAATATGCTAAAATGTATAGGATATAACAAAAATAGTTCTAAGAGGAAATTTTATATCAATGAACATCTGCATCAAAAAAGAATACAGATTTCAAATAATCTAACATTGCACCTGAGGGAAATACTATAATAAGAACAAACTGAATCTAAAATTAGTAGAACAAAATAAGTAACAAAAATCAGAGTCAAAATAAGCAAAATAGAGACAAAAAACGCAATACAAAAGATCAACAAAATGAAGAACTGTTTTTTTCAAAAAATCAACAAAGTGACTAATATTAACCATGAAGAAATAGAAAATCTGAACAGGCCAATAATGAGTATAGAAAAATAAAACATCTTCCATCAAAGAAAAGACCTGATGGCTTCATTGCTGAAACTACCAAACTTTTAAGAAGAACTAATACCAATTCCTTTCAAACTGTCTTTCACCATGACTAAGTGGGCTCTATCCCAGGGATGGAAAATTTTTTCAACACATGCAAGTCAATAAACACACTACATCACATTAACAGAATAGAAAACTATACAATCATTTGAATGGTTGAAGAAAAAGAATTTGATAAAATTTAACATCCCTTCATGATAAAAACTCTCAACAAATTAGGTATAGAAGGAATGTACGTCATCACTATAAAGGCCATAAATGACAAACACACAGTTAACATAATGAACAGGGAAAAATTGAAAAATTTTCCTTTAAGATCTATAATAAGACAAAGATTCCAACTTCCACCACCTCTATTCTACATAGTTCTGGAAGTCCTAGCCAGAGTAATTGGGTAATAAAAAGAAATAAGAGTCATCTAAATTGGGAAGAAATTTCAATTTTTTCTGTTTGCTGATGACATAATGTTATATATACAAAACTCTAAATACCCCACTAAAAAGCCATTAAAACTAATAAACAGCCCTGCCCACGATCCAGAAGCAGCTAGGTGGGCCTGTGGCCCACTTACCACCCATACATGGTTGGACAGGTGCCCTCACTATAGTCCTGCCTAATGGTATCACACACTTTCTGAGGAGTGGCTCAGCAACTCCACCCTTGGCAGTCCAGTTCACAAACCACATAGGAAAGTATGACTTGCAGCTGCTGTTGTCACCACTGCCCAGCCTCAGAGCATAGCTACAGCTGCCACCCTTCTCCCCACGCAGCAGTCCATTCTACTCCTCACCAAAGCCACCAACTCCTCCTTACCCAGATTCATGTGTCCCTGTGTTTTACCAGGCAGGAGTAAAGAGGAATAAGAGAGAAGCAAAAACCCAGGAGAAGTCTCTACCTGTAGGAAAGAGGAAAAAGAAACCCTGCCTAGGTCATCTATTCACGTTGAGGAGTTTCAGTACGCCCCAGTGCATGTATCAGGGTGAAGGGACACTAACCAGTGTGCCAGAAATTTGCACAGGGTAATTCACCTCGTCCAAAAAGCAACAGGACACTCGGGCACTTCTCCCAAGAACTAGAGATCTCATCTATGTCCTCAACAACCCAACACAGGGTCACTCACTACAGCAAGGAACCACTGAGTGATCCAGTGCGTAGGCCACAGAAGCACTCACAGTCAACTCCAACATTGAATATGGTCGAATTAACCCCAAAGAGACTCACTACTGCATCTACCCAGAACCAAAACACCCTACCCAACAGTCAATATAAAATACATCTACAGGAGGGAAACTCTCTCCTCAAAAGGCACTGCAGAGTAATAGAAGAAGCAACCTTCAGACCACAAATATCTGAATCACAGGTGTTCTGGAAGGGGAGGAAAAAGGAAAAGGCATTGAAAACCTATCTGATGAAATTGTAGTAGAAATATTCCCAGGTATTGGGAGAGATGCAGACTTTCATATCCAAGAGGCTCACAGATCCCCAAGCAGATTCAATCCAAAAAGGTCCTTTCATAGACACATTGTAGTCAAACTTTCAAAAATTAAAGACAAAGAAGAATCCTAAAAATGGTAAGAGAAAAGCATCAAGTTACTTATAAGAGAGTCTCCATCAGACTAACAGCAGATTTATCACCAGAAACCTTACAGGCCAGGAGAGAATGGGATGATATTATATATATATATATATTCAAAGTACTAAAAGACAGAAAATGCCAGCCAGGAATACTATACCCAGGAAGGCTATCCATCAAAATGATGAAGAAATGGTGTATTTCCGAGACAAACAAAAACAGCGGTGGTTCACCATATGACCAGCCCTACAAGAAATCCTCAAGGGAGTTCTGCATCTGGAATCCAAAACATGATAATCCCTACCATGAGCACATGTGAAATAATAAAACCCACTGGCAGGATTGACATGCAAATGAGAAAGAGAAAAAAACTATATCTTACCACTTCAAAAAACAAAAACAAACACCAATGATAAACAATAAAAGAGAAAGGAGCAAAGACATTTAAAACAACTGTATGAAAATCAATAAAATGCTACGGGTAAGACAAAGCCTTTAAACAACAACCCTAAATGTAAATGGACTGAATTCCCCACGCAAATGATATAGACTGTCTGGATTAAAAAAACTAAACCAAACTATATGTTGCCTTCAGGAAACTCACCTCACCTGTAAAGATTCTCACAGACTACTAGTGAAGGTATGAAAAAAGATATACCACACAAATGGAAACCGAAAATGAGGAGTAACTATCTTATACCAAATAGAATAGAGTTTAAACTGGAATCTATAAAAAGAGATTAAAAAGTTCCTTACATAATGATAAAGAGTCTATACAGCAAGAGGATACAACAATCATAAATATATATACAACCAATATCAGATCATTGAAATATATAAAGCAAATACTGTTAGACCTGGAGAGAGAGATAGACCCCTCAATACAATAATTTTTGGTGACCTTAATACCCCTTTATCAACATTGGAAATATCATCTAGGCAACAAATCAACAAAGAAACATAGGATATAAACTATTGTTTAGACAAGTTGGACTCGGCAGACTTCTACAGAACATTTCATCCAACAAATACAGAATATACATTCTTATCATCAGCATGTGGAATACACCACGATACACCACATGTTAAGTTACAATCAAGTCTCAACAAATTTTTAAAAATTGAAATCATTTCAACTATCTTTTCAGACCACGACAAATTAAAATTAGACATCAATAACAAGCAAAACTTTGAAAACTATACAAATACATGGAAATTAAACAACATGCTCCTGAACAATCTATGGCTCCAAGAGGAAATTAAATAAGAAATAAAAAAAAGTTCTTGAAAATAATGAAAATAAAGACACAATGTACCAAAAACAAGGAAAACTGCAAAAGTAGTACTGAGGGAAGTTTATTGCAATAAATGCTTACTTCAAAAGAATAAAAAGACTTCAAATAAACAACCTAATGTTACATCTCAAAGAACTAAATAAACAAGAACAATCCAAACCTAAAACTAGCAGAGAAAAAGAAATAATTAAGATCAGAGCAGAACTAAATGAAATAGAGACCAAATAAATGTTACAAAAAAAAAAATGTAAAAAAAGTTGTTTTTTTGAGAAGATAAACAAAATATACAAGCCATTGGTCAGACTATGTAAAAAATGAAAAGAGATGACACAAATAACAAAAATCAGAAATAAAAAAGGAGACATTACAACTGATAAAACAAAAATACAGGGAATCAAAACAGACTATTTTGAACAACCACACACCAACAAATTTGAAAATCTGGAGAAAATGGATAAATTTCTGAATGGATACAAACTACCAAGACTGAACCAAGAAGAAATAGAAAACCTGAACACAGTACCAGTAATGAGCAATGGGATTGAAGCAGTAATCAGCAGTCTCCCAACAAAGAAAAGCCCAGGAACAGATGGCTTCATTACCGAATCCTACCAAACCTTTAAGGAGAAATTAATAACAATTCTCTTGAAACTATTCCAAAAATTGAAACAGAGGCCATTCTCCCAGACTCATTCTATGAGACCAGTATCACCCTAATAATAAAACCAGACAAAGACACAACAAAAAAGAAAACAATACAGGCCAATATCCTTGATGAACACAGACACTAAAATTCTCAACAAAATATTAGCAACCAGAATACAGAAGCATGTCAAAAAGATTTTACATGATGATCAGGCGGATTTCATCTCAGAAATGAAAAAATGGTTCAATACACACAAATCAATAAATGTGATACACCACAGCAACAAAATCAAGGACAAAAATCATGATTATCTCAATAGATGCAGCAAAATCATTTGACAGAATTCAATGTCATTTCATGATAAAGAATGAACAAATTACATGTAGAAGGAAAGTATCTCAACACAATAGAAGCCATATATAACAAACCCACCACCAATATCATCCCAAATGGGTGAACAGAAGTAAGACAGGATGCCCACTTTTACCACTCCTATTTAATGTAGTGTCAAAAGTACTAGCCAGAGCAATCAAGCAAGAGAAAGAAATATTGGCATCCAGATTGGAAAAGACAGT
The DNA here is from genome assembly GCF_027409185.1 of Cynocephalus volans. Classification (NCBI taxonomy): domain Eukaryota; kingdom Metazoa; phylum Chordata; class Mammalia; order Dermoptera; family Cynocephalidae; genus Cynocephalus; species Cynocephalus volans. Next base: position 20,548,864 of record NC_084466.1, read on the forward strand.
CAAACTGTCCCTGTTTGCAGATGACATGTTCCTATATTTAGAAAAACCTAAAGACTCTTCAAAAACTTTTAGAGCAGATAAACAAACTCAGTAAAGTTGCAGAATACAAAATCAATATAGAAAACTCAGTAGCATTCTGACACTCCAAAGAGGTAGCAGAAAAAGAAATCAACAAACCAAGCTCATTTACAGTAACTAACGAAATAAATAAATAAATAAAATACCTGGGAATAAATTTATCTAAGGAGGTGAAAGACATCTACAATGAGAATTACAAATCGCTGCTAAAAGAAATTAAAGAGGACAAAAAACATGGAAAGACATTCTATGTTCATGAATTGGAAGAATTAGCATTGTGAAAAGCCCATACTTCCCAAAGGAATCTACAGATTCAATTCAATACCTACCAAAATACCAATGACATTCTTCACAGAAATAGAAAAAAACAATTCTAACATTCATGTGGAACGACAAAAGACCCCAAATAGCCAAAGCATTCTTAAGCAAATAAATATATAAGTAAACAAATCCAGAGGCATTACTCTACTTTAATTCAAATTATACTACAAGACTATAGAAACCAAAACAGCACAGTACTGGCATAAAAACAGACACAGAGACCACTGGACCAGAAGAGAGAAACTAGAAATCAACCCATGTACTTACAGCTAACTGATCTTTGACAGAGGCACCAAGAACACATATTGGGGAAAGGATAGCCTCTTCAAAAAATGGTGCTGGGTAAACTGGACATATATGTGTAGAAGAATGAAACTAGGCCTGTACCTCTTACTGTATACCAAAACCAACTCAAAATGGACTAAAGACTTAAATGTAAGACCTGAAACCATAAAACTCCTAGAAGGAAACAAGAGAAACACTTCAGGATGTAGGACTGTGCAATGAATAAGATTTTAAAAGCACAGGAACAAAAGAAAAAATAAACAAATGGGATTATATCAAACTACAAAGCTTCCGTGCAGCAAAAGAAACAATTAACAGAGTGAAAAGATGACCTGTGGAATGGGAGAAAATATTTGCAAACTATATATCCAACAAAAGATTAATATTCAGAATATACAAGAAACTCAAACAACTTAGTAAAAAATCAAATAATCCAATTTAAAATGGGCAAAGGAGCTAAATAGACACTTTTCAAAGCTAAAGGACACACAAATGGCCAAGAGACACATGAAAAATACTCAACATCATAGTCATCAGAGAAATGCAAATCAAACCACTTTGAGATATCATCTCACCCCAGTTACATTGGCTATTATCAAAAAGACAGAGAATAACAAATGCTGGCAAAGATGTGGAGAAAGGGTAATCCTTTTATACTGTTGGTGGGACTCTAAATTAGCACAGCCATTATGGAGAACAGTATAGAGGTTCCTAAAACAACTACAGGTAGAACTACCATATGATCCAGCAATCCCACTACTGGGTATACCCAAAGAAATGGAAATCATCATGTAGCTGAGATACCTGCACTCCCATGTTTGTTGCAGCTCTATTTACAATAGCCACAATATGGAACAAATGTAAATGGCCATCAATGGATGACTGGATAAGGAAAATATGGCATATTTACAAAATGGAATACTACCCAGTCATAAAAAAAAAAGAATGAAATTCTGCCAATCTCAGCAACATGGATGAACTTGGATTAAATTATGATAAGTGAAATAAGCCAGGCATAGAAAGAGAAATACCACATGTCCTCACTCATAAGTAGGGGACAAGAAAAAAAGAAAGGCAGGCAGGCAGGCAAGAAGGAAAGAAAGAAAGAAAGAGAAAGAAAGGAAAAGAAAAGAAAAAGATATATTACAATAACACATTGAACTTTCAGAAGGAGAGAACTGAACTGTGGTAACCAGAAGTGGGAAAGGGGAAGGCAGAGTGGGGTTAGTGAGAAAATGGTTAATGGACACAAAGAATGAGTACATTTTGTAAGTATATGCTAATTATCCTGATTTGATCACCACATATTATACACATTATTAATAATCAACTCTGTACCCCACAAATACGTATAATCAACTGTTTCAATAAAAAAGACCAATAGAAATTGTGCATAGTTTGCAATTTTTAAATATACAAACTTATAAAATAAAAAGAGAACTAATAAATTCAGTAAATTTGTAGAACAGAAAATTAACATACAAAAATCAGAAGCATTTGTATACACTAACAGCGAACTACCTTAAAAAGACATTTTAAAAATCCATTTAAAGTATTACTTAGAAATAAATTTAACCAGTGAGGTAAAAGATCTCTACAATGAAAACTATAAAACATTGATGAAAGAAACTGAACACAAAAAAGTGGAAAGATACCCTGTGTTGATTGAGTGGAAGAATTGTTAAAATGTTCACACTATCCAAAGCAATCTACAGATTAAATGCAATTCCCATCAAAATACCAATGACAATCTTCACAGAAATAGAGAAAAAAATCCTAAAATTCATATGGAACCACAAAAGTTCCCAAATAGTCAAAGCATTCTTGAGCTAAAAGAACAAAGCTGGAGGTATCACACAACCTGACTTCAAAGTGTACTTTGCCATAGCAACCAAACAACATAGTACTGGTATTAAAAATTGACAGACCAATGCAACAGAACTGAAAGCCCAGAAATAAATTCACACGTTTACAGCCAACCAATTTTTGACAAAGATGCCAAGAATACACAATGGAGCAAGTTCTTGTCAATAAGTAGTGTTGGGAAAAGTGCATATCTACATGAAGAATGAAATTAGATCCTTATCTCTCAATGTACACAAAAATTAAAAATGGAATAAATTCTTAAATGCAAGATCCAAAACTATGAAACTTCTAGAAGAAAACATACAAATATGCCACAAAACAAACATTTCTAGATGTTAGTCTGGTCAGGAAGTTTTTTGTGTAAAACTTTGAAAGCACAGAAAACAAAAACAGAAATAGACAAATCCAAATCCATCAAACTAAAAAGCTTCTGCACACTGAAGGGAACAATCAACTGAGTGAAAAGACAAACTGCAGAATGGGAGAAAATACTTGTAAATTATGTCTGACAAGAGGTTAATATCCAAAATATATGAGGTATTCAAACATCTCAATAGCAAAATATAAATAACACAATTAAAAAATGGGCAAAAGACTCAACAGATACTTATCAAAAGAAGACATACAAATGGCTAACAAGTCTATGAAAAAATTCTCAACATCACTAATCCTTAGATAAATGCAAATCAAAACCACATACCACTCTTTAGTGGATTGAATTATGTCCCCCCCCAAACTCACTGAAGCTTGAATTGTGTCCCCCAAGTTTTACATATTAGAAACTTAGCCCCCACTGTGACTGTTAAGAGGCTGGGAAATCCTATTATGGTAATTGAAAAGTGGGGCCTTGAAGAGGTGATTGGAGTGTAGGACTGTGCTGTACTGAATGGATTACAAAGGATGGTCATGGGCACGATGCTGAGGGCTTTAAAAGAAGAGCACATGAGAGTCTCTTTTGCTCTGCTCTCTCTGCTTCCACCATCTTGCAATATGAGACCCCTGTGTCACTGTCACCACCACCAGATGGACTTTGGATTACCCAGCCTCAGAAAGTGTGGGCAATAAATTTTGTTTTCTTTATAAATTACCCACTTCCAAGTATTTTGTTATATGCAACATAAATGGACTAATACATAGTCATAATGGCCATCATGAAAAAGACAAAAGTTAAGTGTTGGCAAGGATGTGGAGAAATAGGACCTCTTGTACTTTGTTGGTGGGAAAGTAAATTAGTATAGCCATTATGGAAATCAGTATGAAGTTTCCTCAAAAAATTAAAAATAGAACTACCATATGATATATCAATCTCACTAAAGGTATACATCCAAAGGAAATGAAATCAGTATGTCAAAGAGATATCTGCACTCTCATATTTATTGCAGCACTGTTCACAATAGCCGAGATATGGAATCAGCCTAAGTGTCCATCAACAGATGAATGGGAAAAAACATTGGTATATATACACAATGAAATGTTATTCAGCATTAAAGAAGAAGAAAATCCTGTCATTTACAAAATATGGATGAACCTGTACGGCATTGTATTAAGTGAAATAAGCCAGGCACAGAAAGATAAATATCAAATGACCTCACTTAAATGTATAATAACTGTTAAAAATTCTATGTCAATGCACATTTGGGAAAGACTGTAGAATTTCTAAAAGAGTGCTGATGTTCTATGTACTAATTAAATATAAAATGCTTCCAAAGGTATAAATAAAAATAATTATAGAAGAAAATCTAGAAGAGGCAATAGGCAAATCCATAATAATATATTCAATTCAATTTTTAAAAAAATAGTTATACGTGAAACAAAGAATAAAGAAACAGCATGAAAATGTAAGACTATTGTTGTTTCAGCTTCTAGGTAACCCATTAAAATGAAAACCAGACACAGGTAGCAACAGATGTATCTACCATCAAAAAAAGTTAAATTAAATCAAGTGAAAAATTTAAATGAGGTAACTGTTCGATGAAACGGAAAAAGAATAAAAATCACATCTGCTTACACAGTGATAAAACATGATAGATTCTGCTAAAAGTTTATGTCAAAAATTAAGATATAGATAAAGCAATCTGTGTGCACTCATCCAACAAACAGAAAAGAATGAATTGATGGATCAATGCCAACTTAAATTTTGAAATTCTTAAAAAGAAGAATATTAAGATCGCCATTGATAGATTCTCTACAACACAGCAGACAACCCAGCCAAAACTCTAGCAGGACATGAAGCATAATCAATTTAAACAAATGGCACATTTCTCTTTTTTAACAGATATACGCATAGTCAGTGGGATTTTTTTTTTTTTTTCTATTTTAGGGACAATCTGACTTGAAATCCTTAGGTTCTTATGAACATTTTGGAAATATTCACATTAATGAATAAACCTCATAGTTAAGAATAAAATTTCAAAGTATTTACTATATCTGTAATATTAAAGTAATAGCACATGCAGTCCATTAATAATGAAAAAAAGCCACGGTGATTGATTATGGAGTATTGAGGCTGGAGGGAGCTAGATCTAGACAGGCTTTGCCAGAACAGTGAGGGAGAAATCTGAAGTCTGCTCAACTCAAGAGAGATTTCTAGACCCTTCAAAATAGGATTGAGAAGGTGGTGGTGATGGAAGTTGAATTCAGCTGTCCTATTCTGGACTTGAGTGTCAAAGAAAATGATTGAAAGGAAACATTTCAGAAATGCTTATATTTATGAGATTGGTGTTCATATTAGCTTTTGCTACTCTCCCTCTTCACAGATTTCCTCTTTGCACATCAACTTTGAGGCATGTTGTGCCTATAAAGTCTTTTAGTCTACTTTATGTTTATTGTTTTTAATTTTATTTTTGTTTTTGTTTAAAGTGAGTTTTGATATTGTATGAGCATGATTTGTGTTTTAATACAGACAGTTATATTCCCCTTAGGTCTCGGGTTTGGGGTCAGAGCAGAGATTTCTGGAGCATCCTGGGTGCCTGCCTCCAGAGGTTGTCTTCCTGATACTGTCAACTTCCGGACTTTTTGCTCTGGATTCATTTTAAAGCCCTGAGCCCAATCAAGTGTCTTCTCTTGCCCCACATTTTCACCACCATGAGGCTCCTTTGTAACCTTGAAGTGTGCAGTGTGACCAATTGCTGGCTGCCAAAATACACAAACCAACAAACTAACAGGACTTTTCTCACTGTGGCCTCCTAAACTGAAACATACTTCACAGCTACTGTGTTAATGAAGGGACACTCTATCAAACTGATCACATTCTAAACACTACCTTTCTTTCTTTACTTTATGGAGTCGTGTATAAATATTCTGTACAATTTCCTCTGCTTGATTCTATGAGGATCATCATATGAAAATTGAATTAGGATAAAAGTAGGTAGAGTAAATGCTTATTAAACTTATTTATCACAATGTCAGCTTGGGTCTCTGAGTAAAACATATGTTTAAAGACCAGTTTAACAGGGGACATGATTGGAAAGAGAGCGACTGACACATGACAGGCAGTACAAGAACAACCAAGTTTTTTATATCGTTGTTCCTGTTAAGAGAGTCTATTTATCAGGTTAAATGCAGTTGAATGATCATTCATTTTAGTCTAACAGTAACTGAGAACATACTGAGAATACATGTGCACACACACTAGCAAAATCTGTTGTGCTGTGTTTCTTTCACTCGCATGGATCTGTTTACTGATTTTGATAAGAACATGCACTTTATATATCTCAAGAATATCTCCTAAAACACTACCATATTCTGGTCCATTGAGAAATCTTCTTAAAGGAAGATAAATAATTATTAGCAAAGTATCCACATTCCTAATGGCTCCATTTCCATCTTTTCATCCCAGTGATAAATTTCACAGGTCGGGAAGAGCAGTGAAATGTCTGTGACGTCTGCACTGGTCTCTGTATACTATTAGTTTTAATAGCCTGCTTGGTTGAACAGATTCTAAGTATGGAGTATAAGAAACCAAAAAAATAATAATAATTCATTATGTTTGGAATCACTGGTATCCTGCAAATAAAACCTCAGTCTATAAGTAGTTCTTCCTAGATTGAATCTGGAACAAGCCATTTCCAAATCATCTAAATTTTTCTAATTACAACAACAAAAAAAGTAGCTACTGATAATTGTCAAAGGCTGAAAATATTCTAATTATCCTATATTTCTGTCTTGTTGCATGTTTAGTAGATAAACATAATGCATCAATATCAGGATAGCATATTGCTATTAAAAATTAATGCAGAATTCTAAATTTTTTAATATTCCTAGGAAAGCAAACTATTGGTAATAAACTGTATTTACTGAAAAATCTTATCTAGTACAATGAATTGAGAAATCCAGAATATTAAGACCTCAAGAAATGATTATTTAAATGACTTAATTATAATACAACATGTTTTTTTACTGACAATGTTACAATTATGCTTTAATAAACCAATCCTAAACAAAACAGACTCCGAATGTTTAACACAGAAATCCAATCTCATTTGTAGCTCACACTAGTATTTTAAGTGTAATTCCTGTTAGTGATTTAGCCCAATTACCATAATTTGTTAAAAGAAATCAATTTCAGACTTAGAAGTAGCTTCTAAGATTCCAAGAATTTTTCTGTCAAAATATTAACAATACCTGAAGCATTTAAAATATTGAGAAATATTTCTTATATGATGATTTAAGTGGATGTGACTTTCTTAATCTAATTCATTCTAGGTATAAAGCTTTCATATTTGTACCCAAAGGTGAATCACAAAAATATAATTGTGGTGGAAAATATGTAGCAATTTTATGAATATGGAGGAAGAGTTCAAATAGTATCTTTGTACTGTACTGTGTCTATACAAAGCCTTATTCAAACAAACAGAAACAATGCTAACTTTATTATGTTCAGACTTCAAGATTTGTGCAGATTAGAAAATTTTTCAGCAATTGCTCACTTTCTCCCCTATCTCCATCTGTGAGGGAGAAACATAATTTCCCACTGCTTGACTTTGGTCTTTGCTATGTGACTTTGCCTTGGCCAAAGAGGTATCTTAAGAGATCTACTGCACCAGGACTTGGCATGTTTTTACACAGGTGTGCTTGCAGTCCTGACTGTCGCCATGACAATAACACACTCCAGGTACAGTGATCCGAGGAGAACACACACATGCAACAGATCTAGACACGATCTGCAGCTTCAAGCCAATGGTAGCTAAACCCAGCTAGATCAGCTGAATTGCAGCTGACCGTAAGTGCACGAACAAGAGAAAAATGCTTATTGATATATTCCATTAAGTTTTGCATTCCTTTTCTTTCTTTTTTTTTTCAATTCATTGCAGCAATAGCTGACTGCTCCAAAAAGTGTTATTGCTCAACATTTCTGTCATTCAGTCATCACATTTACTACATGCAATCATAATATCTTTTAAAACAAATTATAAATACATTCAAATTGAAGTAAATAGTAACACTATATTTTATTAAATAACCTCTGGATATTCATTTTTACATTCAATTAAATGGAATGCCCTCTAGACTCCTGGAACTATGACTAATTCTCTGAGGCTAGATCAGAAATCTTTCTATAAACTATAAAACCTACAAAGTAGACTCCTCCTTTACCTGTTCATTATGGGATTTTTTGTGTGTGTATTTTTTGTTGTTTTTGCAAACAAGTCTTACTCAATTGTTATACCCAATACTTAGTAGAGCTCCTGATCCATAATATAACCTCAATAATATTTGTTGAATAAAGTGAAAAGATTATTTTTCATCATTTCCTTACCACTTACCTCAGAAGCAGACTAGCTCATAACTAAAATAGGCATTGTTTCTAGAATATAATTACTCTCATTAATGCCCTCATTTACGCATTATTTGCACTCCGTATATCTATCACTGTAACTGGCACATAGTGGGTAGTAAAGCAATGTTTGTTCAGTGAATGAATGGATTGATGAATGACTGAACAACACAGGAATTTTAAAATAATAATCCAAGATTGAAAGCATAATATTTGTCATTAGACTGATTTTACATAGCTACTCTTCGTATATGACAATAAGGAAGACTTACTCTCCTGTTCCATTGAAATTGTACATACAAAAATCAAGTTAATTATCTATTTTATCCATTTATTCAATAGATATATATAGAATATTTTATGTCCCATGACAAATTGGGATTGTATTCAAAGGCATTCCATTGGCATTATACATAAAGTTTTGATTTCGATGAAGGAATTGAAGCAGGTTCCCAAACAATCTCTGCCTTGAGTTGAGTCTCATGATCTCAGTGTCCATATCTTGTTCTTAAGATGAGGATAGAATGTGGCTAGGGCTGGAACACACTGTTTAATTTGGAATTTACTAACTGAAAACAGTCACACATTCATTTTAAATAGCTGATTCATGGAGAATTTTTGGTTGAAACTTCACATAGACATTTTTAACTTTCTCATGTAACTAGTAACTAATGATTCTAACGTCTGTATTTCACTCACCAATGAGAATGGAATATCCCACTCTAAGGTGGCCCACTCTTCTCGGTAACCTCTATAAAATCTTTGTTGCTTGTAACAGACTCCCAGAGCACTTCGCAACTCTGTTGGCTGGTGTTTCCCAGGTTGATCTTCACATTTGTTTCCCAATAAACTTTATTAATGTTGTTTTGACTCAACAGCCTGAATTTTGATTGACATTTTAAATGGACAATACCTTGAAATTTTTCTTTTATTACAAATACAAGAAATGTATTTATAGAACTATGTACATATAATACATTTCAAAATGTCAGGTGTTGCTTTGCGTTGCTTCACCCCCCATGGATTTGTCACCTCACTTCCCCTGGGTGATGGAAATGAAAGGATTACTCAAAGCCCATCTCTACCGAGCAGTGAGAGGCCCCAAAGTGGTTAATCTCCTGCAGGAACCCTCAAGCAAGAGGCATTCCTTCCTTGGGAAATTAACACCAAATTGGCGTTCTCTTCCTGCAGTTATTTTCCAGACCAGGAAGTTACAGGAAGAGAACAAAGGTGGGGTTATAGTTTAACAATATAGGCTCAGAACTTTCAGTGAAACAAGCCAGATGACATTCCAGTAAGGCAATTAAGTGGTCCTATCAACAACAGTTTGATCTTAGCAAACATTCCTTCTTAACAGCAATTTTTCAGTATCTTTACATAATAATCAGTAACTAGTCTGTCTTTGAGCCAGCAACCTGCTGTACCACAATCCTTATCTTGCAACAGAGACTTATAGCCTGAGGGAAATCTCCTGTCCTTGCAAGGTCAATATTTGAAACTGCAAGACTTTGGAAAACCAGGCCCTGTGAAGTACACATGCTTTTTAGTATATTCCACAGTCAGGTAAAGAAGTTTTTTGAGAATGGGTAAAATGTTATCCTTCGATGTATTAGAGTCAAAACATGAAAAAAATCCACTTCTTATGAGCATATTTATGAGCCAGATATGGACATGAATATTACAGAAAGGCTATTGTCCTCTTAGATGATATAGAATAATTTTGCTACACAATTTTTATCAATGAAAACACACAATACATTACTTAAACCAGAATTGATTATTAATAACTTGCATTGATATGTTTGAAGCATGTTTCACTTATTTTTTAAAAATGGAGATTATAAAATTTAAACTGTATAAATTTTAATGGGTGCATATCAAAAGTTTTAAAAACTCTTAAGAATAAGGTCTTCAGTACAAAACCCACTAAGTGCCTTAAGAACATATCTATTTTCTAGAAATTTTAACCTTCTTTTTTGGTGATGTGATTCTTTTATGAAAATCTTGAAAGGATTTTCTTGTTAAATTAAAAATGAATGAAGGATAGAGTGAATTTAGCATAACCTTGTTTTGTTATATATATCTTATAATTAAAATTAGACTTTCATGATTAAAAGCTGACAAGCTCATTTGCTTTTATAACATTAAAAGAAAAGAAATACTAAAGCAAGTTAAATTAGATTTTACCATCTGTTTAATGAGTTTCAGGCCTGGTTTGATAATATATTTCCAGATACAAAATTTCATAATGATCATTTTCAGAAATAGTAACTGACCTGTCTTGTAGATAGGTATATAAATATCTATTCAAACTCATTACTATAAAACCCATTATTTGTTTTATTTCCAATGAAACCAATTAGGTTTCCATCACATCATTGTGAAACACATAATAAATACAAAAATTATATTCATAAGACATCGCATTTTGTAAAGTTCTTATGATGCATATTTTAATTTACTTAGTTTAATTTTAAATGAATCTTTATATAGTATTTATTTTACTTCCTCAATATTCTATGCCTAAGAAGCTTTCCCACTGATCACCTGCAACCATATTTCTCTCATAAGTTAGCCCACTTTCAAGGTGCATTAACTGCTTCAAAACTATAGGGGGCAATGTGGTTAAGCGCTGTTCAACTGCAAGAAATATATCCAGGAACTGCTCTGCTCTGACGAATTATGTCTTCAAATCACATCTATAAAATTACATTGAAGTGATTACAGAGTACATTTACTGAGTGTGCAAAGCATTATGGACTTGTAATATATCTTCAGAGAACTGAGAATATGCATGAGCTTGTAAAAACTATGTATGGCAAAGGAGTGCTACAAAAGATTATTAGAGGGCTTATTTTTATTTTATTTTATTTTTTTTCTGCCTGCCACACCTTGTGGTAACCAGAGTCAGGTTGTGGAAGTTGCCTGAAGAGGACTGCACCTGGCCCAGGAAATCATGGCTAACAAGAATGGAAAAGTTGTGTTGTTCGGGGAGCCTTATGAACTACTATGACCCTAGGAACTCAGAATTCAATGGAGGGTGGTAGAACTATGAACTTGAGTTAATACCCTGAGAGGAGGGGTTTCTTTAGAGCATTTAGCCACACCAGAAAGATCAGCCAAGTTCAGACTGAAAAATTAGCCAAGTTCATAAGACATGGCTCAACACAGTGAAATCAGACAGGCAAGATAAAATTTAGGGTCAGAAACAACCAAGAATATGAGAATAATCTAGATATTTGGGTACAAAATAATAGGTGCAGAGAAAGAGAATCCATTGTCGATATAATCCCATACTCTGGTTTTTCAATGCCTACATTTTTCTTCCCTAGAGAAGTGCTCTCATAAGTCAGTCACAGAGTGCCAAGGGGGAACATAGGAGTGCACAATTTTTTTGTTGGAAGAAACTGAGACATAATGGGTGACTAAGAATTACAGAGAAAAAGAGCTACAATTAGTGTTTTCCAAGTAAAAATAATTTTCTTTTAAAAAGAGAAAATGGAAGACCCAGAAGTAAGATCATCTGGAATACTGAAAGAACTGAAATGGTGAGGAGTGTTTGTGCGGGGAAAGTATATATTAGGTTTATGAAGAAAAGATTAGCATATGAGGCTGGAGGGACAGAAGACCAGAATTTGCAGGTCCATGATGCCTTCAGTTTTCAAAATTATGTTTATATTTATCAGAGTAATACATATATCCACTAAATAATTGAGTAGTACCAAAGGTTCATATTTTTAAAAATAACATTCCTATACCTACACCATTTTTCCTGCTTATCGAGGCAGTCATAATCAATCTGATCATTCTGGCATTAACCTTACATGTGTAAATAATTTGCATTTAAAAGGCAGTTTTCTTGTTTCTCAATTTATCAATTTCTGGCAATGTTTATTGTTTTCTGTTACACCAAATCCCCACTTTGCTTTTCCCCATCCAGTTAATATGGTTTTAGCAATGTTTTGATTGCAGTAATAGTTTCTTCAACAAAACAGTATTCCTTTCAGGGTAATAGTGTACTATGATTTTATTTCTTTCCATGTAAACCTTTTTGATTTCCTATAATTTATAAGTGCCATAGTATCTATCAATCTGTAAGTTTTCCTTGTATCTGTCATATCTTTCCATGTATCTATCTCATTTTTTCTCAAATGCTCTAGCAGATCTGCCAAACGTTTAGCAATATCTTTTCCACACATTCAAACATATTACTTTAAATTATGGAAAATTCCTTTTTACAAACAGTCATCCTTTTCCCCATTTTTATGTATTCAATATCATATTTCCTGGACTCCATTTCTTATTATTTCTTGGTTACAACTTTTGTTAGTGGCTTTATATAAAAGATTTACAAGAAATAAATTTGTGTATACTTACCTATCTGAAAATCTCTTTAATCCATGCTTACACTTTATTGACAGTAATTTAGCTGGATAGGAATTTCAGATCGGAAACCAGTTGCCTTGTAATTTGAAGGCATCGCTTCTGCACTGTCTTCTAATATTCCTGTTGTGATGCAGCTACGAATCTGATTCCCATAATTTGTATGCAACCTACTTTGTTTGGTAAGTTTCTTTCTATAGAAGATTTTAATATCTTCTGTTTATCTGCAGTATCCAGAAATTTTGCAATCATTATCTTGTGTGTATGTTTACGTGTGTGTGCATGTTTTCATTCATTGTGATGGTTACTTTGTAGACTCAATATGGAATGATGACTCTTCATTTCTGAAAATAATTGACATTATTTAATATACTCATTCTCTTTATTAGTTTAATTCCTTTATCTGAAATTCTCATTATTTGGATCATAGTGTGACATTCTAGTGTCTCACCATTTTGTTTAGTATTACTTTCTCTTTTTTTGTGTATTATCATTTTTGGAATATTTCCTTGACCTTACCTTCAAATGCTTACATTAAATTTTCATTTTAGTATATTTTTAATTTTCAGAACCTTTTTAATTATTTTCTTATTGATCATTTAAACATGATTTATTATTGTTTAAAAAACGCAATTTATTTTCTCATTTTCAGGAGAATATTCATATAACTTTGGGGCATTTTCTTCTATAACCTCCGGCTCATTTCTTCTTTTGTTTTTTGCTTTTACTTTTATATTTTTCATATTTTCCTTAAATGTATGGTGATCATTGATTGTCCATTAATACTGTGCATTAGAAGCTACCTGGAAATGATTGTATGTGGACAGGGTGTAATAGAGGATTTCACCACTATTCAATTAGATGGTCAATGGGTGGAGGCCATAACAATATATGGAATTATTGTTCTAGACATGATCAGTTACTTCAAAAAGAGTTATTTAATTTTCTGCATGGCAGTATGTACCTGCATTGCAGCATTTTAAAAACAGCAGGTCAGTATGTGAATTTTCATTTAGCTTCTCTGTTTCCTGCTCTGTGGTTCATTCTGCTCTCTACAATGGCTGGAGTTATGAGTCAGGAAAATCCTGGGTACACTTCTTTTTCTGGAAAATACACCTCCAGACTGCAAGGGAGAAAGAGGGGGAGAGTTATCTGGGGTGAGGTGTTGACTTGTGGAGTTAAACAGGATACATGCATTTCATTCTTCGCTCCACCCATCTTTCATGCTACTGTTACCTCCATGTACCTCACGTGTTGCCAGATGAATTGCCTCATTTATTATAAGTAAAAATCTCTGCATACATTTGGATTGCAACTTCCCTTATTTATGTCAATATCCATTCTTTTATCCGCTTTGAATGTGTTAAAAATATATTGGACTTTTCTTTCCCTTGGTAGTTAAAATTTTGACCTTCACTTATTTCCATTTTAGAGGGGTTTTAGAAAAAAGAAGAGATGTACATGTGACCAAATCTCCACATTTAAACAAAAATATAAGAGGCTGGATTTCATCACAATGGTGTAGTGATTAATTGAATGGTTTTAAATAGGTATTGACATAATCAGTCTACCAACAGATTGCTAATCGTCTGCTGGATTCTGTCACAAAAGATAACTAGTGACTTTTCTAAGAGTAGTTCAGTGAGGTTATGGGTACATAAGCCAGACACTAGTGTGCTGTGGTTGTGCAATCAGTGTTAGAGAAGAATTGGACATGGCAACTATAGATAACTGTCTCAGAACATTTTCTGGACCAATGATTATAGAACTGGTTTGGAAACTATTGTTCTAATCTATACAGGAACAGGTAGTGGTCTCAAACTAAAAAAAGTGGCCATGGAGAAAAGAGAAAAGTGAACAGGTTAAAAATATAGGAGACAAAATTAAGAATGCAATGATGGATTAGTAGTAACAAAAAAAGTTGAATTAAAGGTGGCACCCAAGGTATAGCCTTAGGCAGCCTGGAAGAGCAGAGGGGGAGCAAGTTAGGAGAAGACGGTAACAATTATGATAGAGTTCTGTTCTGGCCATGTTGAATTGGAAATTTCAAGTTGCTTGCCCAGCACAAAGGTAGATTGAAGTATGTGAGACACGGGGAAACATCAGGGAAGAAAATAAATAGGTGGCTATCATAAAGGCATCAGAGAGGAAAGTGCAGAGAATGAGAAGAGAGAGAGGGGGAAAAAAAAGGTTGAGATCTTAGAAGAACAGTATTTGAAAAAATTAAAGAGAGACATAAAGATCTCGGAGTGAAAGTACTCAAAGAGGCTGGTGGGAAATCAGGAGAGAGAAAGCAAAGAGAAGGGTATTAGCAGCACAGATAAGTGCTATTAAATGATCAAGTGAGATAAGAACAGATAAAAGGCTACTGGATTCTGAACAGAAAGAAGATAATCAGTGAGTTTAGCAACAGCATTTCCATGGAATGATGGAGGCAGTCGCCAGATCACAGCATGTTGGAGAACTAACAGTGGGTGAGAAATTACAAAGAGCTGGTAAAACTGCAGACATTCAGATATCAAGAAAGATATAAATATCTTATAGAGCAGAATATTTGCAAAACAATCAGGGTAAGGTGAGACAAGCCTTCAGTAAACTAATAATGGTTTATGCCAATATATATGTTCAATACACAAATGAAAATGAATGTTCTAATAAAATAATAAAATATATTTACAATATTTATCATATAAAAAGAATTATATATTAGGTTCTTTCTTGCATGTGTGTGTATATATATATATATCTTTCTTTACGTAGCATGTTTTCAAGGTTCAGCCATGTTGTGATATGTATCACTACTTTGGTCCTCTTTATTGCTAAATAATATTTCATTGTATGAATATATCACATTTTATTTATCCCTTCATCAGGTGAGGAACATTTAGGATTTTCTACTTTTTGGATATTATGAATAACACTGTTAGGAATATTACATACAATTTTTTGTGTGGACACGTTTTGTTTTCTCTTGAGTATATACCTAGGCGTGGAATTGCTGGTTATGTGGTCTGACCTTCTAAGAAGTCAGGAGAAAGGTAACAGCTAATTTCCCAAACAAACCACTTTTAATCTTCAGTGGGTATGATATGAAGTTCCTTCTGCTTTAATCCTATACAAAAGAGATCACCTGAAGCACCCTGACGTTAACTAGTCAGTTCATTTTCTATTCTTCTGTCTTCCTGCCCCCACCTTACAAGGAAAGTAACTGTGGTATATCTACACAATGGAATACTACACCACTATAAAAAAGAATGTAATACTACCATTTGCAACAACATGGAGGGACTTAGAGAAAATTACATTAAGTGAAACAAGTCAGGCACAGAAAGAGAAATACCACATGTTCTCACTTATTTGTGGGAGCTAAAAAAATAAAAAAATAAATAAATAAATATACAAACAAATAAATGGTGGGGGGAAGAAGAGACAACAATCACATCAATTCCTTGAACTTGTTAAGACAAGTGAACAGATATGATGTAGTTGGGGGGGGAAGGCGGCGGGGAGAGGAACTGGTAAAGGAACATGAAAATCAACTACATTGTATATTGAGAAGTTAAAAAAAATTTTTAAAATAAAATGTTAGAGAAAAAAAGTAACTTTAAATGACCATTATGCTTTTTGTTCTTCGTTTCTGCTTTCTTTGGTCTTTTTCTATCTGTCAAATCAGCCTCCTCTGCTAGGCTCATTGAAACACTTCTTCTAATTTATGGAAAAATGTGTTGTGCAATTCTAGAAGTGCAATAAAGTCAATTAAAGTCTTTAACTAAATTTGTAGTAATTTTGTTCCTTGACAGTTTATGTTTAACATTTTGAGAAACTGTCTCTCTGTTTTCCAAATTTGTTGCACAATTTTACATTCCCACCGTCAATGTTTAAGGTTTTCACTTTCCCCACATCCTTACAAAGCTTGTTATCTGTCATTTTTTAACCTATCAAAATTATATTGAGACCTAAAGATGTTAAGTAACCTGACTATAGATGTATACTTAGTGCCTGTAAGAGCTGAAATTTAGCCATGTCTTATGCTAACACAAAAGTCATGATCTTTAGCACTGTGATATCGCAGCAAGCACATTTATTGAGACTGAAAGTTATTTTGTTTTTTTAATTCTTTGAAGTTACTGAATGGATAATATGTCAAGTAATTGTCATTTTTCTCATTTACACTGGTTGTTTATAATATTATGCTTCACATTTGTCATTTAGATTTATATAACTCCTGAAGGAATTTAAATCTCAGTGACTTCAATTATTAAAAGTAGATCTGAATTTAGTGGAAGCTGGTTATAATTTAGAATCTCATTTGGTGAAATAAACCATATTTTGCATTATTTTTAAACAGAAACTTTTAAAGTTTTTAGCCTATATATGGCTAAAGTTTGCCCTCATTTTCTAAATAAAAAATATAAAACTTATAATTTTCAAAGTTCTTTCAACATTTTACAAACAGAAAACATGAAAGATAAACGTCTCAGATCTTAATAAGCAATGATAACATGTCAGATCAGTAGCATCAGAGTAAATACAAAGTCAAGTTTATGTCCAACATAAAACAATTACATACTCTTAAAATAATAAAGAAATCATCAACGGCAAACCCTAGTGCCATCATTTACAAAAAGGGTTCTTAAGCTTTCATTTCCAGCTGATTGTGCACTAATTGAAATGGTTGCTTTATACTGACAATTGATTTTTTTAAAATGAAATGGCCAGTAGTGAAGTCATTACATTACACAACACACTCTAGAAAGAAACCTTTCATTGAATTTACACAAACTAATTGCTAAATTAGATGACCGTTCAAAGTTACTGAGTGCATTTCAAATACTTTCTTCTGAACAAAAAAGATAACTGTGTTTTGGTCACTACTACATTGCTAATTCAAAACCAAGAAGGGCCTGTCTTTCTGCAGCATTAATTAAAAGAGTCAGGAGAAGTGAAGGAAGTTCACAGAATCAGCTGATGCTCCACAGTTTCCAAATAGCAACAGTCTGATCAATTATGATTAACTGGCTCTGTGTCACTGTTATAAGCTATTAACCACAGGAAAAAGGTTTCTAAAATGTATTGTCTAGTAAATAGCTTAATGTGAAAAGCTTGGACAGTTTTCAGAATTCAGAAACACTGTGATACTAATATCTTTAACAATTCCTGTCATTTTTTGTATGTGTAAACACTATCCTTATGACCACCCATGAGATTAAATTGGAGTTCTAAAGTTACTGTTTATCATATTGGTATCCTCAGAACAGAATGAGAAAAGGCAAAGGGGGAAAGTTAGCACAGTCTTTTCCTGCATAAAATAACTCTCTCATCCCTGCCTGAATCCAGGACTTTGTATTAGGATTGATATTATAAAATATGTACCTATTTTGTGGTTTTAAACAATGGTTATGATTATTACTTTCTTCACATTTAAAAATAAAATTTATTTTATATATGAAGATATCATCATAAATAAGTTTCAGTCTCTATAAAAATAAATATTTAATAGAAACAATATTTTTATAGGTATTGAAATTGTTAGCTTTGAGGAAATAAAACATTACTTAAACCTACTTCTTTTAACAACACTGTAACATTTATTGGTTTTGTAATAACAGAATTATAGAAAAATACTGTGATATTACTATTGATGTTTCATATTGAAAGTAGGTAAATTAATTTCCAAGCAGTGGGGCATTATCATCTGCAACTAAAAGTGCTCAGCAGTTAGAATTTTAACTGCTGACATTATTTTCTTTGAAAAATGATAGATGTTATTTATTATTTAAAGATAAATTGCTGCATAACTGTGACTTTTTTGCTGACAGCATTGCTCTAGACAAACACAGTCAATATAGACAAGAAGTTTCAAGATAAATTTGCTACAAGTGCATATCTGAATTACAAAGGCTAATATATTTCCTCAGAGAGATATACTAAGAAGAATCAAGTACTGTTTCCAATCTATATTTTCAAAGGGCCATTCAGCCTGATGACAACAGCTAACAAAGTTACTGTTGGAGTGAGCAGGACTGAAGCCATGTTGGGACCTAAAACCACATGGGCATTAAAAGATTTTTAAAGGACACAGTTTTTCTCTTGGCATGCATTTCTCCGAGTTCCTTCCCTTCCCATGGTTATGCGATATTTTAGACCTTGGTTAGGAGCAAGGTGACATCATTTGCACAAATCTAATGTTGTTTTCCAGCCAGCTTGGAGCTGCAGACTTGCCCCAAGACACATGCTATCCAGACCCTGAAAAAACCAAGGAAGAAATCAATAAATCTATGCTGCTGTCACCTTGAATTGGAACCCTGAGATAACAGCAAGGATGGGAACAGTAACCAGATGGATCCTTGGAGAGACCTTGTACATGGCTCCTTGCATGGAGCCCCCACAGCTCACGTCCCCCTCCCTCCTGCTTTTCATTTTCCACGTTCCATTCTCTCAGCCCCCTCTTTAAAACCCCTCAGTAAATCTGATGGTTTAGTGTGGCCATTCTTCAGGTTTACCAGAGTGATGAGTTAGCTTAACATCTCTCTTCAGGTCACTGGTATGCCTCAGTAAAAGCTGACTTCCATCTTTTAACAAAGTTTGACTGTTGAGTTATTTGTTGTTATTTGAGGGCAGGCAGCTGGACTTGGGCCCGGTAACATTAATGTTAGCACTTTAGTAAAATTCCTCCTTTTAGGAAATTCTTTAAATGTGATAAATATGGTGTAGTCAATAGGCAGTAATCTTCAAAAGTACTAGCACTTTTCAGTTAAGGAACAGGCTTTGAAATGCAGGAAACTGCTGCGAAGTATCTCCAAGAGTTTGCACAATGGCTGGTATAGAAAATTGTCAGAATCTCAGACGGATGAGGGCTGTGCATGACTCCCTTCTTTTCTCCACGGTTCCTGTTCTCAATTCAGAAGAACCTACACAGGGAGTGAGGAAACGTGGAAGTGCCTGAGATATTCTTTGAAGACCAAGCTATAATCGATAGGTCTCTACGTACGTCTGACCATGTCTTTTTTTTTTTTCTGGGCATAACATATATGTAAAGTTTGCCTTAAGCGATGAAATAAAACTAAGGCTGTTTATGCTGTGACTTCTCTCAGGAAGCCCTGACAATTTTTATAAATTGTCTTCTAACTAAAATATTTCTTCTGCCCACCCTTGGAGTACCCCTACCACCACCACCACTGCCAGGTGATGCTCAGCTCAGGCTAAGATTTCTGAAGGATTGCTACCTGGACCTCCAGAATCCCGTGATGTTCCATACCAACAATGTCTCCTGGTCACTTCCAAGCTCCCATCCACACACACACACCCTTTTTTTTGCATTTTAATAATTTATTAATTATTATTATTATCATCATCACTATCATTATTATTATTATTATTTTACATTCTAAGATGTTGTGGAGCAGTTGGGGGGAGGGGGGATGGTCAAGGCCTGTGGCACCCCTTTCATTATGTCAGGGGAGACCAGAGGGCTTCTAGCGGTGATTTAGTCCTGGCTGGGCTGGATGTGACTTCAGGGGGGCATGGCAGAGGCCCTTGGTCCCCTCCAGCCTGGGTTGGGAGCCTGGGATGCTTTCATAGGTGGCTTGATGGTCATCACTGGGCTGAATGTCGATGTAGGAGGGTCTAGCTGAGGTCCTTGGCCTTCCACTACCCCAGCTCAGGAGCCTGGGGTGCTTCCAGTGGTGGCTCAGTGGTCATCATTGGGCTGGATGCAAACATTGGGGAG
The DNA here is from genome assembly GCF_027409185.1 of Cynocephalus volans. NCBI lineage: Eukaryota > Metazoa > Chordata > Mammalia > Dermoptera > Cynocephalidae > Cynocephalus > Cynocephalus volans. The sequence continues at coordinate 20,569,302 of NC_084466.1, forward strand.
GCATGGATAAGGCCCTTGACTTCCCCCACACCCTGGCTTGGAATTCCAGGGGGCTTCTGGCCCTTCTAGGGTTTATAGGTGTTCTTTGGTGGTGTTATACCTTTACTGGTTAATATCAGAACTCTATCTCTGATCTGTGAGTGTTTTGTGTTTTCTTTCACTTCCGTGTTGGATTATTAGCTATCCCCACCACTTAAACTCTGCACTGGAACTAATTTGTTACACTTTGCTTACTTCTAAAATGGGGGAACTTCCTTTAGGAACCAGCACTTGAGCCCTGTGGTTGAGCTAAATTGCTGCTTTGCTCCTGATTCTTTGGAGAAGGCTTTTTGCACAGCTCAGGTTTTAATTGTTGACCTTGTAAGCACTTCTGGGTCTTGTGAGGTCCAGTACACCTGGGTTGTGTGGAGACTCTGGCCTGGGCCTGAGTCTTTTCAGCAAACTGCACCCCCTACAGTTTTATATTCCTAATCAGTCTACACTGATGGTCCTGTGTTGATGGGAGGGCAGATCAGCTGTCCATGTTGTGCCCCAATATTCCCCTAGTGGGCCGTTCTCCCTACCGCCTGTACTCCAAACACTTCTCATGGGATGGGCCATGCACTAGTCCCTTGCAATGACTCACTGGCCTCTGAGTTGCTCCTTTTTTGAGTTGTCTGTGGCCCCTTGCTCCTGTGTGGGTCCACGGGAACCCTGTTAGTAGTCTTACTGGCCCGGGGGCCACCAAAGCCCTGTTGTCCCCTGCAGCCTCCAAGCAACTTCATATGAAAAGAACAGCTGTGGCTTTTGCCATCTCTTGCTCTGTGTGCTCACCAAGGCCACCCTTGAAGTGGCTGGGGCTCCAAATGATTGGAGTGATCCTTTCTTTCTCTCATAGTGGCTTCTCCTGCCTTCATAAACTCCACAGGTTTCTCCTTCTCTTGCCCTGAGCTCCAGCTCCACCGCACACTTAATGCACAGGGAGAGCTGACCCTTTCTGTTTGTTTCATGTGTAAATTGCTATAGTTTTCTTAGAGAGAAATTGGGCATGTTTATCAAAATACTTAGTTATTAATGAATAGATTTTTGGTTATAACATCTGAAATAAATCACAAGGAAAAAAAGGATACAGAAAAGATTTCACGTCTACTAATATTCATATTAGCAGTCTTTATTATCATAAAAAACTGGTAACAATCTAAAGTATCTACCTTTAGGTGATTAGATTATGTAAAATTATAATCTTTCCATATGACAGAATAATATGCAAACACTAACAACCACATGGTAGAATATTTATGTGTTTGTTATGTGTTGTCAGATGAATAGTTCAGGTCACAAGACCAAATGTACCCTATGATCCCAATTTTGTATTTTTTAAAAAGTTAAATTAATTTGTAGACTTAAGTATAGAAAAACGTCTAGACAGTTTATTTTCTATAGGTTTTTTGCCGTTTTATTCGTGGCATAAGTATTTATTTTCCAATCTTTCTGTCAATTTCCTGAAATAAGAAAATTCAATTCCCTTTAATGATAATTGGTTATTCTTGCAGTAAGAAAAAGTTACTGTTACTAAATACCTTTTCTGTCCTAGATCAGCCATCCAAATATCCACAAGTTACTAAATAGTCAATAAAATGTTTTCTCCACTTATAGATTTTTGTGATACACATTTTTCTTATAATTTTGCTGTCATATTCTCCACTAATAGTTTTGGTGCAAATTTCCACTCTAAAGGAAAGATGGTGACTTCATACAATCTCATGACTTAAATACTATCTGTATGCTGATGCTCACAAGTATACACCTCCAATTCCGTGGTCTCCGCTGAATTCTGGACATTCCTCTTGAATGTCTCACAGGCATCTCTGAGTTAGCAGAACTTCTGATTTCCAATCAACCCCAAAGACTCACCCCCAGTCCTGCTCCTCTCCGGGAATTCCTGTTTTCACTTAATGCCATTATCATCCCACCAGACCTTACTATTGTTCTTCTTCTCTATCTGTCCAATTTCGAATCCATCGACAAATACTGATAACTCCGCTTCCAATATTTATCTGAATCTATCCACTTCTCATATTTTCTACTCTTTTTATTCTAGTTCCAATCATCATGGTCTTCTGTCTGTGTTAATTTCTTCTTTCATTTTCCTCCCCTAGGTCCATTTTCCATTCTGCCATAAATCCCTGGCAAACAAATCTCTGTCCCTGAGTTTCTTCCCTGGAGAACCCTAACTAAGATACATATACATCAGCATATACTTAGTGGAATCAAAATTATCTTTATAAAATTGTATCATCCTCTGCCTACAGGCTTTAACTGGCTTCCCATTCAACTTAGGATAAAATAAAACTCCTTACTAGAGCTTATCTGACTCCCCAAAATATGGTTTATGCCTATCTCTTCTCTTTGCTCACTCTGTTCTAGCCACATGGCTTTCTGTTCTCTTAATAAAATTAATGTATCTTGCCCCACGGCCTTTGCACTTCTTCCTTCTAGCCCAAACAGTTCTCAGATTTTCTCACGAGTCCTACTTCTACTCATTCAGTATCAACTCAAACATTCCCCTTTGAGTATCCTTCAGTAGCACATTGTTCTAAAATGTCTTTTCCTAGGTCATCCTGTTTTGTTTTCTTATAATATTTGTCAGCCACCATTATTGTATTTGTTCATTTACTTTTTCTTATAATGTAAATCTCATGAGAGCAGGGTTGTGTCTGCTTTGGTTATCCCTTTGACCTCAGTGCCTTGTACAGAACCAGGCTCATATTAGGACCTCAAGTATTTGTTGCATATTTTGAATACATTAATTAACACATTAAAAAGTGATATTTTCAAAGTAAAATCTCTACCTTCATGTTTAGTGACAATAGTTGCAAAGGCTACAGGTAAAAAAAGAGGTTCGAATCAATGGCAGGCCAAAAACGGTGTTTTGGGACTAATGCATGGAGGCAATTTTTGCTAATAATCATGGCTGGCTTATTTCTCAAAACTCATACATGGGAGAAAACAGGACAAAAGAAACATTTGTTTATCCCTATGATGAGAGATAGCATTTTTCATAGTACAAAGTAGGGAGATGCAGTTAATGTCCCTTACAATAAAAAAAAATACTAAATTGCATTCAAAGACTGCTAAGTGCTCATCTAAATCTACAGATTATATTCTGAAATATGTTGCTACGTTTGGGCTGGCCAGTTAGCGCTGTTTGTTAGAACGCAGCCTTGTAACACCAAGGTCAAGGGTTTGGATCCCCATACCAGCCAGCTGCCAAAAAAAAAAAAAAGGCTCAATATTGCTACGCCTACTTCCTCTCTAGCTCACACTGCTCCCAAATTAATAAATTCTCACTTATGAAAGACAATTTTTGAAATCTTTTCATAGCTGACATTGTGGTGGGTCCTGGTACTTACCCCTTGAAATTGCACAGTATAATTGCCACCCCCTCCAGATCACACACATACTATTAGCAGTCAGAAGTCTGGCAAAATAAAAAATTTGCTTCATCTCCAGAAGAGCTGGTTTATGAAAGAGCATGTTCTTAAACATTAAAGGTGAATACTTTAGTAGTGACACTTGTATGAGATATGACTATCTGCTATCCTCTATAAAAATCTAAATTTCAATCATACCATCCTAGTTATCTTTAAAAGGACAGACCTCAAAGGTAGTGTTGTATTTGATATCTTCCTGTAACCCTAGAATGAAACTTAAGTATGAATAAATGGAGATCTGCACACTCTTAAAAAGATGAAAGAACGGGATTCAATTTAACACAGGAGCTAAAAAAGAAAAGTAGGATTATTTCCCTCTGCCACCTTGAAACCTATGGCTTTGAAACCTGTGAAACAAGAAAGGGGGAATGTTATGTTGAATGGGCAACAAATCAGTGAACCCTCCTCCTAAGGGTTTTTATAGACCTTTATACTTTGGGTGTCTAGTATTCCTTTGTGAATATGTTTTCTTACAACTACACACTTCTTCCTATATAGCAACTCCATCTTTATTACCTATAACAGGGTTTCCATTTTGTTTTCATCACATACATATCCCATAAAACCAGTTTGAATGCATGCTCAATTGATATGTATATTTATGTATTTACAAACTATACTCATGTGCTATTGTACTAATATATTACACATTTTATACACCTTCCTACAACCAAAAAATTATGAAGGAATGAGACAGAATAAATATACACCAAAATTTATCTTTCTATCTTTCCTTCCTGGACTTTCTGAGGAATACTAACTTTACTTTGGGGCCCAAAAAAATTTTGCTGCATCTCAATGAGAGGAACTGATTAACACTGAAGTTCTTTTGATTTTATTATCAATTGAGCACCAGAGTTTTCAAATAATCCAGATCTGCATATCATATTACAGTGGATGCTGCTGCTGTGTAGTGCCACCTAGACCAAGATTCTCATTCCTCCAGCTCCACATGATGTTGTTGGCTGCTGATAACTCACAGCTGACGGGAACTAATAGCTGTTAACATAACCCCACTGCCACCCCAGTAGCCCTCATTCAATGACTGGTCAATTGCAAAGGAATACAGACACACCTCCTTGTCTCAATTCAGGACAACCTGAAAGGGCTCTCCCAGATCCACAGTTCCTACTGGGTTCTGTTACAACTATAGTGCAGTTCTATTGCTCCCTCTGTACAATCCTACTTCTTCTACTCCCTTACTTATTGCAGGGACACTCTGCCATAAATCTCTGGCACACAAATCTCTGTCCCAGAGTCTCTTCCCTGGAGAACCCTAACTAGGATACATATACATCAGCATGTACTTAGAAATCTAGTTTGCTTATCTAGTTCCTAACAAATCACTTATTGAACCACTAGAAATTCAAGAATTAATATCCTAAGTTGTCTTGAACCCTCATTAGCGTCTCACTGAGTTTAGATCAGTTTCACCTGGAGGTACTCTTTGTTTTTCTTACTATGGAAAAGAAAAAATTCTAATTAAAAGAACATGTGGTAGGAAGAATGACTTCCCTTTTTACAAGTGCCTGGGTGACATTCATGGATGAACTTATTATCAGCACTTCTGAGGACAACAGGTTTTCTCCACGCTGACCTTGGCCATTATGTCCAGCTCCCACTGCTCTCTCTGATCTCTCCTTCACTGTCACTTCAGCTCCTGACTCATTCTCAAGAATATTCAGCCCAAGAACTGTCTTAGTACTTGGCCCACTAGAAGCATGAGGCACCTATTTACTTTACCTTGGAGGTTTCTCTTTGAGGGAATTAACTCACAAGAGGTTGTGAGGTTTAACTCACCAGGAGTCGTGATATCACTTTTCTCTTATACTTTTTTCAATGGATCTAAGTTTTGGTTTTGCTACCCAAAGTGAGAACTTTGTTTTCTCAAAGCACCAGTGGTGGAATAAGCAGAAGAGCCATTATTGCCTCCTGGAAGGGGAAAGTCTACAGTGCTGGACACCAGCCCCATGTCCTCCTCACCTCTCCTTTCTTGGAGATATAGAGACTTTCATGAAAATGAAATCCTAAGAACTGGCTCCACATAAACTTAAGCTTTGCAGAACAATTACAAGCAGTATACTTCAGATTCTTGCATACTTCATATGCAATAATAGCTCATTACTATTTAGGTATTGTTCCTGACACAGTACTAGAAATAAATATCAATTATCGATACAAAGTTTTGCTTAGAAAATAATGAAAATATATGCACACATAAGTTATTATAAAATGACTGATACTTAAAAAAATAGTTATTACACCAATAGATGCAGAATGGAGAGTGGTATTTCAACATGTAACATAACATTTGCTTCCAATTAATAAAATATTTCAATGAAATATTGTTTTCATAGATATCTTCATGCTCCATATATCATGCATTAAAACATTAAAGTATACACTCACTTAATTAAATAATATTACTAAAGATAAAACACAAATATTCCATAAACAACCATTAATATAAATGCTGAAAATGCATACTATTTATTTATGGCTTAACTTTTATTAAAAATTTGACAAAGCCCGCAGCAAGGTCCAGAATATTACCTGAAAGACACCTCCATGCTCTTTGCTCTGATAGGTATTTTCTTTAATGTTCATAGTAGTTCCCATGTTAAAAGCTCATTCATTGAGGATGAAGGATAACCTGAGATTCTCATTATTGAAATGCTGAGGCTACAGCTTGATTTTCACAGATTTTGTCCACCCAGTAAGACACGGCTGCACATTGTATCTATATGAAAATCACTCAGCTAAATATTTCCAAAACCCCACATACAAATACTTTATCGCAATACTCCATTATAGGTAGGGTTATCAGATAGAATTAATAAAGTTATCAAATATAATGGAAAATAATCACTTATGACTTACTATTGAGTATACCAATAAATAGAAGATCAACACTTACCTGAATAACATGCTTCAGTTTATCAATAATCTGATTTATCACAGGATCAGTTCCTTTAATTTTGACTTCAGGATTTCCAGATTGGGCTTTGATTCCATTTCCAAACACGTGCTGCGTATAGCTAACAAAGTGAAAAGTGAAAGAGAAATGACTTAGTAACTCAGTCAGTGCATGATCTGCCACAACTACTAGAACAGATGTGAGTTCAGAATTTTGTCCTTTGAGAGCATACACCAATATACTTTTTCTTGGAATATAAACTGGTACAGTTGCAGTGTGTTTCCAGGCAAAATGTTAAATTCTTATCTTAAAAATATAGACTTTCCTACAAATAATGTTTTTCTCTCAATGGACCCATTCAAAAGTTATTTGTTTTTTAATACTATTTACCAATATATATATATATATATATATATATATATATCTCACTGAGCCAATTTATTTCATTTTGTGCAGTATGTAGATGAGTCCCAATAATGAATTTTAAAATACTGTGCTACATATTTTAAATATGTGTGTATTTTAACTGCACAAATCAAAATTATTTCATTTATTTATTTATTTATTTATTTATTTATTTATTTATTGGCAGCTGTCTGGTACAAGGCAAAATCATTAATTTTATAAAGAACTAAAATCTGCAAAATCTTTTGTCAGTTAATCTGCTTTCATCGAGGTTCACCTAAACAAGGATCTAGTAAATCATGTTGTATGTAAGAGAGTGATTTCACAGATGGGGAAAGCCATTTGAAAGTTCATTACCCTCCCCAAATGATAATCAAATAATGTCAATTTATAGTCATAAAAATATTTAAATTCGTCAGTCACAAAGAGGAATTAAGTGCCTACTCTATTCAAAGTTCTGTAATAGGTAACTAGGCTTATAAAAAGGTGAAAGACTCGATTATAGTCCTCATAATGCTAATTATCTACCTGGGAATATATCGAACTCATTCATTTGTGCATTCATTCATTACATAGTACTATATTTTTAAAACACCTAATAGGTTCTAGCAACATAAATACCCTTATTTTCCTGACAGTATAGTGTAGCATAAAGACAAGTGAACAGTTAAAATGCAACGCTATGGGAGTAGCTAGGAGAAATTGTATATGCCAAGTGTGAGGTAAGGATAGCACAGGCAATAGACATTCAGAATATAAAGAAGTCCATTGGGACTCAGACATTTGGGAAAACTAAAGGAAAAGTTGTAACTTTAGGTGGCCCTTGAGGTATTAAGGTAAGAACATGTCTTTGATGGTGCGGTTAATGAGAACTCCAGGGTAAAGGATGACGTCCTAGCAGGGGAAATGGCAGAGGCACGTGAATAATACACACATGGAAGCAGAACTAGGCCTCTACTTACAAAGTGGAGAGTACAAATGTGGGAAAGTAGGAAATAGGAGGCGACACACTGAGTGTGTCTTAGAGTCTCAGTAATTTGTTTGCTTACCTTAAATATCATAATAAACTAGCCTCCAAAATTTTCACCAAGAATGTTCACATTATTTTAACGTGATTTGCCTTTCCTCTTTATGAACAGAGTATCACAACTATCCACATGCACTGTGAATTTTTTACGATAATGGAAAATCTTTGAAAAGATAAAAGAAGGCTCCACTGTGGAGAATATGACCATATGAATATCCAATTCTTTCCAAGATGATGTACTCCCAATGACCAGTTTTAAAAAGTGTATCAAACAATTCCTAACTAAGTCTTTCAAATAGTAATAAATGATGGACCTCTTTGACATGGATAATATTAATTGATCATGATGCAAATAATATTAATAAATCTTTTGATTTTTTAAAGCAACCTTGAACCCACATTTTTGTGCAGGCATAGAGGGGTTTAGAGTTAGGTATTCCAGTATCCATTAGAGATTTGGCAGTATATACCAATAACAAAAGTAGGAGGAAAACAATTATACTTAAGTTGTTAATGTATAAAAATATTCTTTATTTTTGAAGGAACAAGTATCTATATATAATGAAAATCTCAAATTCTCTGTAGCACTGTTACATTATTCTTGACTCTCCCAATATTCCAAGTAGATTGCACATGTGGCTCCTTCATGAATGAGTTGAATATTAATAATGATGATAAATTATATGAATAAATAAATGTATAAACACATAACTATGATTCAGACATCGTTTTAATTACTATGTGGAGTTTGTCAATTCATCTTCATGATAGATGACCATGAGTATGTGCCTCATAGACCTCAATGTACAGAAAGCTTAACTGACAAAGTTCACCTGCTGCTTCACTCAGAATCTATTTCTGCATCTGCCCCCTTACCCCGCAGTCAATGACTGTGTGAGCAGGGTTGCTAAAGCACGTCCATCACTGGGACACATAAGGCTTCTCTAGTGCCAATTTTGGCTCAGGATTTCCTGAAGCCCTTGTTAAACCTTCCTTAGACTACACATCATGCTAAAATGCTTTCACTTAACCTTCCATTTCTCTCTCCTTCTCTCAGGGTTCTGTGGGTTGCATTTGTGCTCTCCAGAGTACATGTATTAGAAACTTAACCCCCACTGTGACAGTGTTAAGAGGGTGGGAAATCCTATGACGGTAATTGAAAGGCAAGGCCTTCGAGAGGTGATTAGATTTGAGGACCATGCCCTAGTAAATGGAATAAGAAGTTGATCGTTCAATGGTGGTTGTGGGCACAGTTCTGAGGGCTTTAGAAGGAGAGCACATGAGGAGCTCTCTCTTTCTCTGCTCCACCATTCTCACCACATGACACCCTGCATTGCTATAGAGTCACTTCACCAGATGTGTTCCCTTGACTTCCCAGTCTCCAATACTGTAAGCAACAAATTTCATTTTCTTACAAATTACCCTGTTCCATGTATTTTATTATAAGCAACAGAAATGGATTAATACACAAGTTCAGACCTGCTTCACAGCCAACAGTTCTTCCAGCCCTACCCAGCAATCTCACCATTTGCTCTCATAGAGATTTCTCTTAATAAAATCCTCTTGTGTTTAACACCTTTCAACATCTACCTAGTGGAAGATCCAGACTAACACATCATATTATGTTCATATCATAGTTATTTCCATTCTACAGTTTGGGAATCTGAGATCTGACAAGTTAAGTAACTTCCCAAGGCCACACCATTTATACAGTGTGAGCAAGAATTTGAACCCAGAGAGTGTGAGCTCCAAAATACAGTCACTCAATTATTAATGAAAACTCCTGAAACCAACTAATATAAGTAGATATACAATTAGCTTGGTGCAAAGTGTTCATTTTTTTTCTAATGACAAAATTTACAAAAACTTCATTGTTTATACTTAAGAGGAATAAACAATATTCTTTCAAAAATCTCAACACACAGTTGCATGCTGCCAGCTAAACAGTGAAATAATGGTTGTTGGCAGGGTGAGAATAAACTAACAGACTGCAAATTTGCCATACAGTTTTCCCATGTTTCTCTAGAAACACAGACATAATGCAGGCAACGAAAACTGAGACTCATCTCTTAATTTCAATTAAGTTATTAATTGATTCACATCTTGGTTTATTTACAGACCTGAAAAACTTCTTTTAAGGTGCAGGAATGTTGTTTCTGAGGGATTGCTTACCTTCCACTTTAGTTCTTAATTATCACAGTTAATAACACAGTTAAATAATTTTAAAGATTTAGATAAAATTTATCAGAATTATAATTGATGAAGAATTTCATTCCAAACTACTGTATTATTGAATATTTCAGGCTCAGTATCCTTATATATCATTTAAATAAAGAAAAGTACTGCAAAGTAGGACATTTAAAATACTTCAAATGGAATATACTACAATAAAATCAATTATTCTTTTCTATTTTTGTAAGGCTAAAAAGAACCACAATGCAGCAGTGCTATATAAACACTCTCTCTCTGTCTATACATATAATGGTTTAAATGAAAAAGGATGTGGAGCATTCTGAACTCTCCCATTGTGGATGGCAGTGTAAACCACTATTTGAAATGTATGCTAAAGCTAAACAATGCTCACCAAAAGAAAGGTACAAGAATGCTCAGAAAAGCACTGTTTAAAATAACCCCAAACTAGACACAACTCAAATGTCTGTAAGCATTAGTATGAGCGAATAAATGATAGTATACTTGTCATAATAAAACACCACACAGCAATGAGAATGAATGAATTACAACTGTATTCAAAAAGACTGACAAATTGTAAATTAAATATTGAATGAAAGAAGCAAGATATGAAACATACCCTATAATTTCATTTATTAAAATTTCAAAAAATAATCAATTATGCTACAAATGACCATAAGAGCTACCCTAGGAGACAGTGTCTAGAAGGAGCAATATCATGCTTCTTGATTTGGGTCCTGGTTACACAGGAGGCTCATTTTGTTTAAAAAATATGTATTAAGTTGTACAGTTAAGATTTGGGCATTTTACTGTATGAGTATGTATAGATTTTCAACCTAAATAAAACATATACACTGAAAACTCGTTTTGCTCTTTTTCTTAATATGCTTACAACAGACACATTTTCATTAAATCATGGATAAATAAAGGATCCACACAGTTTTTCTTAACATGGGCTAAATGATTCTGTAATCACTAAATGAGTAATTTAGGATCCTAGTTTAATATAAAAACTTATTCTCCACAGATCTTAATTTACATGCAAAAAAATACGGTTTCTAAATTAAAATTTTTTTCTAACAAAGACTTTCTATTGGAGTTTCTCTCATTATGAAATTTTAATAAATCATTAATTACTCCTTTTCCTCCTAAAAATACAAGTAATGGATAAACATTTGAAGAATCCCTACAGAGGTTTGACGTGAAAGATTGTTCACATTTCAGTGAGAAGGAAGGAACAAAACACAAAAAAGAGAGAGAGGCAAATTTTTTGTTAGAGAAGTAAGAGACCCACGATCTGTGCTTATTTTTTCTAAGCCGGGCTGGGAATGGATGACAGAGGTTGAACAGGAAAACTCACTCCCCAACCACGAGTCATTTTTCATTAACAAGGAAAAAAGGAAAGCACTGATATATTTAAATTCTACAAAAATGTTTTAAAATAGTGATTAAGAAGATTTTGGTTCCCTCTTTGTTGAACCTATGAAATAATAAAAGGAAGTGCTAATTAATCTATATACGGTATGTCCCTAGGAAGTCATTTCTCCTGACTTTATTAACGTTTCCTGTTTGAAACTGATGGCATGCCCTATTGGCTGATATTAATTTCGCTTTTTGCAATAAAATTAGGCTCATATTTACACCAAAAGTATAGTATTTTGATGTGCACTTATATAATTTTGGGGGTGGTGGAAAATATCTGGAATCTGACCCTGGAATTCATTACAAATCAGTTGAAAGGGTCTGTCTTCGACGTCTGTGATAACCTCACTGGAACAGATGTGAGAACATGATCATTGATAACAGATGAGGAAAACACCTGATCTTTCTCTTTTTACTATCTCTATAATGGATTAAAGACTGAGAATGGGGACCATGTTGTGGTTGTTATTGTTGTCATTATTGATTTATTTGCTTGTTCATTACTTTTTTGTATGATTTGGATATGTGGTTGGATATTAAAATTCCTTCCATTTCCAGAGTCCCGAGTCTCCTAATTTCCAGGAGATAAACACCGGTTTTATCTTTGGCTCTGATAAATATGTTGTTGTCATGGGTTAAGAGGAGGTCTGGAAAGTATGTTTTAAGTACTTATCAGTAAATCCCTTCTGCAAGAAAACAAATTTTCCTTTCAAACCGTTTCTGGACCTCCCCTCCTAGTTATGGTAGCAAATATGAAAGTGGGTACTAGAGATTTGTTTTTTGTACTCAAAAGTTTTACTCGAACACTTGGGTGACACTTGATACCACTCCTGAGTGCTGTTTTGTGTACATTTGGCTTCTATATAGCCCTTTTCCTCTATTACTGAAGGTCCTAATCTCTGAAATCTCAGAACAGAAAGGAGTCCTATGATTGATTTTATGTGCCAGGTTTATGGGAATAACCTTTCGTGGTAGATGGGAGGCTTACAGGGGATTTAGAGAATGGAGACATCTGTAGAATCAATTCAAAATGATTAAACCTTTTGTGATTCCACCATCTCAGTTCCAGTGTTGAGCCACAAAAGCATTTTTAAGCTAATCTCTACTATCTAACTGGCATTATAATTATATCTAAATAATGTCTAAATTTGAAACCTATGTTTCTGAACTTAATGAAGTCAAAATAAATAGAATTAATAGAGACTTTACTATGGTCCTTATGGTTATTAATATATAACTAACTTCCTATTGAAGATATCATATTTTGTGATATTTTATGAATAAAAGTAATTAACATTATTTTTATAAGGTAATGTCATGCTTTGTATGTCATGCTTGGTATGTCACTGCAATAAATTAAATAAAAACATGTTTAAAAAGACTTAGAAAACAAGAACTCATTAAAGAATGGATATTAATCACTCTTCACACTAAGTCTTCATTTGGCAAGGCAACCATCTATGCATGCCAATGTAACCAGGTGAATCACAAGTAAGCAGTTTCATGACATTTCATAAAATAAGCATCTATGTGAACCTGAAAGATAATATTTCTACATGAAAAACTAGTGACAGAACATGCAAAATCAGTAGGATTTAGGAAGCCATCATTATTAAAAAAAAAGAAAGAAAGAAAGAAAGAAAGAAACATTGACTACCTAATAAAGTATTGCAAATGAAATTTCCCTTAGGTAAAAACAGTACTTTCCTGAGGCTTCTTCCTAACCCATCTCCCCAACCTTACCAAGAAAGGATAAATACCTTTGTTATAGTTAAAGCTCTGTTTTTACAGTTTGAAATTTTTTAATTAAAAATTCAAAGCAAGTAATAATAAATCTTCTGTTTATTTTATAATTACCCTCATTTGATTCAAAGTGACTTCTAAATTTAAAATGATCATTCCTAACTATAATCAATCAATTGGACATACTGCTACATGAATTTTGAAATGTTATGCTAACTTGCATTTTCTAGCCACTCATTTCAAAATTAAACTCTCCTAAGATCAAACTAACCTTTCATGGATTTGTGATGGTTGATAATCACAACTTTACACCGATTTCCTCCATTGCTTCATTGTTTGATACCAATAGACAAAAGTAAAATGCTATTTAGGGAATAACTATGATCTGAGTACTAATAAATCACATATTGTTTTGAGCCAAAAAAGGAGTCAAATGATTTAGGCTATAAATTTAATTCAACCAAGCTCTTAATAGAGACAGTACAAAATCCCAAAAGTTCCTACAATCTTACATAGCTTTTCTGTATTTTTCCAAATGTAGTTGACACCAACATTAATTAAATTTCAGATTAAAACAAAACTACCAACATCCAAAAAATACTTTAAAATTAGTTACAAGATACAATAATTCTAAGATTATCAATATACCATGCAAATGAAACACCCAGGTACTTCCTATCAATATGTAATAAAATCACAATTAACATCTGATTTACAGAGTGTACTCGCTTCCTAGGGCCACCATAACAAATTACCACAAATGTGGTGGGTTAAGGTGACAGGAGTATATTCTCTCATAGTTCTGAAGCTTAGACATCTGAAATCAAGGTGTTAGCAGGGACCCTAGGGAAGAATCCTCTCTTGCCTCTGCCTAGCTTTTGGTGGCTCACAGCAGTCCTCGGCATTCTTTGATTTGTACCTGCATCACTCCAATTTCTGCCTCCCTCTTCCCATGACCTTCTTTTCTGTGTGTCTGTATGTCCTTTTATGTCTCTTCTAAGGACACTTACATTGACAATAGGGGACACTCTAATCAAGGATGACCTCATCTCAGTACTCACGTTAATTACATCTGTAAAGAAACTTTTACCAAATAAAGTCACATTCTGAAGTTCCTGGTGGACATGAATTTTGGGGTCACTCTATTCAACCCACTACACAGAACATTCTAAAAACAAAAGTCTGGAAGCTGCATGAATAAAAACAAACTTTCTCTTAAACATCATCAAAATTATATTCTATTTTTCCACAAGAAAAAATTTATTACTATAAAATAATATTTATATCTCACAAGTACATCTCTTAAATTATAACTTGGTTTTTAACATTTGTTTCTATTCCAATTCAGTTGGCATTAAGATAAATATTTTAATCAGCTTTGGAAATTATTAGTATGCAGTACCTAGCATTTTCTGTTTTCAATGATTTCTAACTTTTAGCAAAAATAATACTATGGACAATTTTTATGTCCTAAATTCACACACACATCCAAGAATGATACCTTTAAAAATGATTTGTTCTCCTCTAAAACAGAGGCCCAACCAACCACCTGCACTGAATCTAAAAGTTTTTGAAAGCACTGAAGAGCTAGTTTATTATGAAGGTGTTGACAGCTGTATGCTGTAGGGAACCATACAGGCACACAGAATAAATTTTAATCACACTCAATGCTAATGTGAAAGCAAGACTGTGACAATATTCAAATGTGACTAATTTCATTAATTAGCTACACTCATTAGGCTTGGCATATAGTTGTCCAAATTTATATAAATGCCTCAAAAGATTTTATTTATTTAGCAATCAGTTCTCTTGTTTTGTCAACATAAAACTGTGAGGGTCCTTAGCTGGTTGCTGAATCTAGCACTCTGCCTTCAAGAAGAAATATACCTATAGCAGGAATATAGTACTTGGCATTCATCTCTTGGCCTATAGCCTAATATATTTTTTTGTCTTTCTTTGATGACAGTAACATAAATTCAGAGCTGAAAAGGACCTTAGAGGTCACCTAGTCCAACCCAAGCATCTTTTAAAACAAAATGAAGTATGTTTATTTCATCATTTTGTAGTTATGCCCTGTATATTTCCAGAAAAGCCTTTGAGACATCTTATAATAAAAGACACAGACACTATAAAAACAAGGACAAAATGACAAAATAATGAAGGGAAAGAGGTGACAATTATATAAGGAGACCTAGGCAAGGAGACACTACCCTTCAGCCTAAAATAGCCCTAAGCCTCTTGTTACTGAAAGCCGAATGGAAAACTAGAATTCAAATTGGCCTTACTGGTTAATGAAAATCCTCTCTGGGTATGTCAGGAGCTATTTTTTGGTAAACTCTAAAGCAGAACTCATGAGTCTTTAAGTGATAAACAATGAACAATATAATAAAAAATAATCTTCAATAGCAATTTCAAAACTTTTAAAGATGTAAATACATATGACCTTTTCTTTTTTTTTTTTTTTTTTTTTTTTTTAAATTTTATTTTGTCGATATACATTGTGGCTGATTATTGCTCCCCATCACCAAAACCTCCCTCCCTTCTCCCTCCCCCCCTCCCCCCCCAACAATGTCCTTTCTGTTTGCTTGTCGTATCAACTTCAAATAATTGTGGTTGTTATATCTTCTTCCCCCCCCCCCGGTTTGTGTGTGTGTGTGTGTGTGTGTGTATGTGTGAATTTATATATTAATTTTTAGCTCCCACCAATAAGTGAGAACATGTGGTATTTCTCTTTCTGTGCCTGACTTGTTTCACTTCATATAATTCTCTCGAGGTCCATCCATGTTGTTGCAAATGGCAGTATTTCATTCGTTTTTATAGCTGAGTAGTATTCCATTGTGTAGATGTACCACATTTTCCGTATCCACTCATCTGATGATGGGCATTTGGGCTGGTTCCAACTCTTGGCTATTGTAAAGAGTGCTGCGATAAACATTGGGAAACAGGTATACCTTCGACTTGATGATTTCCATTCCTCTGGGTATATTCCCAACAGTGGGATAGCTGGGTCGTATGGTAGATCTATCTGCAATTGTTTGAGGAACCTCCATACCAT
This sequence comes from Cynocephalus volans, assembly GCF_027409185.1. NCBI lineage: Eukaryota > Metazoa > Chordata > Mammalia > Dermoptera > Cynocephalidae > Cynocephalus > Cynocephalus volans. Next base: position 20,585,534 of record NC_084466.1, read on the forward strand.
TTTCCATAGAGGCTGCACCATTTTGCAGTCCCACCAACAATGTATGAGAGTTCCTTTTTCTCCGCAGCCTCGCCAGCATTTATCGTTCAGAGTCTTTTGGATTTTAGCCATCCTAACTGGAGTTAGATGGTATCTCAATGTGGTTTTGATTTGCATTTCCCGGATGCTGAGTGATGTTGAGCATTTTTTCATATGTCTGTTGGCCATTTGGATATCTTCCTTAGAGAAATGCCTATTTAGCTCTTTTGCCCATTTTTTAATTGGGTTGCTTGTTTTCTTCTTGTACAGTTGTTTGAGTTCCTTATATATTCTGGATATTAATCCTTTGTCAGATATATATTTTGCAAATATTTTCTCCCACTCTGTTGGTTGTCTTTTAACTCTTTTCTTAAAAGATATTTTCTTGAAAGCTGCCACATGATGTGAAATTATATAATATTACATTGTCTGCGTGTTGTTATTCTATCGGGACCTAGTTATCTGACTCGGAGAAAAATTTAATCTTTGAGAACTTAGAAGAGCAAATGGTTAATATTTCCCTGAATTTATTTTTGTTTTTAATTGATACTTTATTCCATCCCCATAGAGAATATATTCTCTGGGTAATGTACTGAAGTGATGTAGAAAAAGAATATCAGTGTTAAATTGGCTTGAGATAAATCACAAAGCAGAGGTTGGAGAGTCCCACTACACTACACAGCAAATAGGAGCAACACCGTGAGCAGTTTACCAATAAACAAACATATCAATGAGCAGGAGAACAGCAGTCATAAGGTAAGATATATTTTAACAGACAGTTAGTTAAATATTTTCTAACAGATCATTGATCCCACATTTAATGAGGTCATTTCTTTTTCCTTTCCTAACTTTTGCAAATTTGTATTTTTTTAATAAAGAAAATGATTTTACAGATGTAACTTTTAGGCTTTCATTCAGGCCCATCACTGATGTTTTATGAATTGGATGGCCTGGATCTGTGGTCCATGTGTTTTTGATTGAAGATGAATTCCCGACCAATGAATTAACAGCTCTGGTTTTTGTAGCATTTATTATATTCATGCCTTTCTGTCTGCTCTCACTTTAGACTTTACCAAATGAATTAGTTAGGATACCTAAATCCCAGGAATAATAACATAAGAATTAAATGAATTAAATATATATTTACACACACACACAAATACATATATACACATGTACATACACAAACACACATATAAATAAAACACTCTCTTCCCATATTTACTTTACTTTCAATAGCAAATAAGCTGAGTTTTTTTGTCCATAAAAGAAATTTGATATTTGAAAAGATTTCTAAGTAACTTTTTCTCAATTAAAGTACCCCTGTTGTAATTGGTATTTGAAAAACAATTAGAATTTGAGCATAACAAGTTTCAATCTTGTCTCCAATTCTTATTTAAAGTCCTATGCAACAATTTCATTTTGCAGTCTGTGAATCACAAAACAAAAATTGATAGGTTTCAAATTATAATTATTATGAAGAAGAAAGAGGAGAAGGAGGTGAGGAGATAACTAAGCTTTCTGTTCACACCTCACCTTAACTACGCGGCTGTCAAATTCCTACCACCAAGTAGTCCCGAGACAATAAACACATGTAACAAAATTTAATTTGCGTCCACTTGTACATACGAGAAAATTGTTTCTCCAGCTATTTCTTGGCAAACCCAGTCATACACAAAACAGCTGGATTTAATAGCATAAAACTATTCCTAATGGCTGCAGCTACGCTACGAACATACTTGGCTGACAGTATATTAAAAGCAAAGTATGCATACACAAGATTTCTGAAGAACTCTAGAGTTCAAATAGAATGGATGTCTCTGGTTGAGATGATTTAGAGATTCCACACCTAGGGGTAAATTTGGCCAATCTCTCCCTCACCCTCTATAATCCACCCCCCCACCCCACCCCTTTCAGTTCTTAAATGATTTCTGCCAGGTCTTTCAGAATTTACACACACTATTCTCTCTGCATGGAAAGTTCTATCCCTTTGGACCCTTTCCCTGGTCAGCTGTACTCTAAGCTTAAAAAGGATTTTTGCAGATGTGACTAGATTAAGGGTCTTAAAAATGGGGAGATTATCCAGGATTACCTGGGCGGGCCCTAAATACAATCACTTGTATCCGTTTAAGAGGGAGGCAGAGGTAATTTTTTTTATAGACAGAAAAGGAGTAGGAAATCGGCCCATGGAGACAGAGATAGGAGCAATGCTGCCACAAGCCCAGGAATGCCAGAAGCTGGAGGAGCCAAGCAATGGATTCTCCCCTAGAGCCATTAGAGGGAGGCTGGTTCTATTGACACTCATTTTGGCTCTGATACAGACACTTCTGATCTCCAGAACTGTGAGGAGAAATTTCTGTGGTTTTAAGTTGCTCAGTTGGTGGCAATTTATTATAGCAGCCACAGGAAACTAATACAATCCCCAAGCTATGGTATCTCTGCTAGGTTACTTACACTCATTCCACCTATTGCTTGATAACACTTTATTTTCCAGGATGTACTTATCATTATTGTAATTAAGTAATTAATTATGCAAAGCTTTGTTTAATGCCTGTAACTCCCTTCTTACCTACACATTCCTTGAGATCAAGCAGTGTGCCTGTTTTAATCATCCTTTAGTTCCAGGGCTTGGCAAAATGCTTGGACCGTGAGAGCTCAATGAATATTTGTTATCTGAATGAACATATGACTGATACAAAAGTCAACTAAAAAATAATTTTCAAGGAATGGTTTTATCTTTCCCACACAAAAATTACAAGTGCCATCCCTAAACATTCCAGACTCAAGTAACAAATCCCGTGAGTGTATAATTTCACTTTGATGTTGATTTGGTCCAGTTTTAAGTAGCATCTGGATGGTAGTCTGTAATGAAGTCCCATCAAGATTTTCATTAAAAAGAAAGAAAAAGAAATTAGTAAAACAGAACAAACAACATAAACTTAAACAACAATGATTACTAAAATTGACACTCAATATGCAGAATAATCTAGGAGGGATTTTTTACTATCAGTAAAATGAAGTTAAATTGTCCATATTTTATTTTATGAGACAGAAGAATTTCCTCAATGTGAAAATCATATAAGATAGTAGTAGGCTGTCCCAAACTGCCCTGTAGTCAGACTCCTAGAGTGTCCCAGAGAAGAAGGGACAGTTGTTCTTTGCAGCTCCAGTCCTGCTTTCCAAGGGCCAGATACTGGCCATTCCCACAAACCTTACATAGCTAAACTCTTAGGAGACAGAAGCCACAAAACAAGAACAAGAGGCATTAGGGGCAAAGCTCTCTCAAGAAAACCCTTGAGGGGGGCAGACAGTAAAACTGTGGGTGCTAGAATCAATTTGTACCCCAAGTGGCTCACGTCTTAGTCACTTGGGTTTCCTGGGCTGCTTCTCTTCCTCTGCTGCTTCCCTCCATGAATGAACTCAGCCCTTTTTCTTTCCTTCCCTTTCCTATTTCATTGCTATTTAGTAGAATGTGATTTTAATGAAGTTTGGGGAGCAATGGAGAAGAATTTTACAACAAAACGGGAAACTACTAATAAGCAACCTGCACCATACCAACATTCCATTGAATATTAATTTCCAAATAAAAGACAGCTTTCCTTCAAAATCCCCACCTAGAGAGCAGCAATGTGTACAATTTAAAAAACAACACTCATTCTGGCCACTACCTCACCACCCCTCCATAAGTGCACGCTGAGGATTGTGATCTGTCCCATACCTCGAGTCAGAAAGGATGCAATAGGCATCCGTCCACCTTGACTAAGTTGAGCTATTCCCGTAAGTGCTGGCTGGCTAAGGAGAGGAGCTATGCAGGTCAACCTGATTTCCAGTGCAGATCCAAGAAAATGGCTCAGCTATCTTCTCAAAGGCAAATAAACAAACTATCGGGGGGGGAAAAATGTCTTTTCTTTTTTATATCACACCTTAATTTTGGATAAATATCACTACCTTCTAGTAAAAAGTTAGGGAAATATAACAGAAAAAAATCATTTAAAAATCATCCTGATGAAAAGAACATCAGGGTGAAGTCTCAGGAGGAGAGGATATCATTAAAAAAATTTTGACTGTCGAACTAGGAGAAAAATTTTTAAAATTGCTTTAAACTACTTAACTCTGAACAATATGTAGCAAGCCACATCATTTAGGAAATAAGAGATAAAAGTTACAATGACAAATAGGCTCATATGGCAACATGGGAGATAGCTGAGATTAGGTTTATAAGAAAACTGAGATGCAAGAGCAGAATTTTACAGTGGAATCCATGGAGAAGAAAACTGACATACCGAAAAATTCAAGCAGTAATTGACTGGGGGCCCTGGAGAGGGGAACAAGATAAAATAATGACAGAGAAGAAGGCAGACAGGACTGCCAGAAATGAGAGCTTCTACTGAAGAATAATTTGTGTACCAGAGAAAGAAACAAGAGCAACTTGATCTGAAACAACAATTAAAGCTATAACTAAAGTATGAATAATAAAAGGACTAACGAGATTCTGGTGGCACTGGGGTTAACAAGGGAGAGTTATCCATATTTAGAAGAAATTAGCCAAACTCCTGAATTAAAAATAAAGAAAACATCCTACCTCTCTCTCTCTCTCTCTCTCTCTCTCTCTCTCTCTCTCTCTCTCTCTATATATATATATATATATATATATATATATATATATATATATATATATATACACATGGAGTGAAAATATTCCTTAAAAATAGATTACATTAGGTTTACACTAAACTTTTCTTCTGCTCTGTTAGCATTATGAGAAGACATGGAACTTTAAAGAGAATAAGAATGTGACCAATCAGGTCATACCTATCAGGTTGTCTTTACCCAAATGCAAAGCTATGGCATCTGCATATATGGCACTGATTTGTCCTTCCAATATAAATTTACCCAAAGCCATATGGGTACATAATAGAAAAATATAATCAAAATGAATAAGAAGTAGGAAGTGGTGAAGCAAAATCCTGGAAGGAGACAACTGATTCGGTTTATTGCGAAGTTCATTTTACATATTTTAGATTGTTCACCAAAATAATATTGTTAAACTATAATTGCAAAGAAAAATAAAATAAGTAATAATATTATTTTAATAATTACATTTCATATTCCTAGTTACGGATCTAAATAATGAAAATTGCTAAGGGCAAGGGGAAGAAAAAGCATTCTACATCCCTAACATTGAGTAAACTAAAAAAATAGCATTCAAAATTCCTGTAGGCTCTACTCAAAGTGTCCAGATTCCAAACACATGTGAGTATTTCCAACATGACCATCCTAGTCTAAGACACACTCATTTTCTCATCAGATTGTTGCAAAAGTTCCTAACTGGTCTCTCAGCTTCTACCATTGATCCCCTTCAGATACTCTTTTTTTTTTTTTAAGGAATTTATTTATTTTTTAATTGAAACGTATTGATTATACATATCTATGGTGCATAGAGTTAAATTTTAATACATGTATATGACAGGTAAAGGCATCTTGCAAACATAATTCAGATCATACCATTTTTCGGCTTAAAATATTTCAATGGCTCTCATCTCAGTTTGAGAAACAGCCAAAGTCCTTAAAATGGCCTATATGACCCTGACTCCATAATATTTCTTCTCTCCTTTATTTTTCTGGTATCATCTTCCCTTCCTCATTCTGTTCCAGCTACAATGGCTTCCATCAAGCTCTTCTAAGAACATATTCACATGATTCTGATTCAAGGTTTCTGCACAACCCGTATTCTCACATTGGAATGCTTTTTTTCTCAGCAGAATGGTTCCTCCTCATTTCTTCCAAGTCTCTCCTCAAATGCCTCCCACCTAATATGTAATTGCCATGAGTGGCAGTTTTATACATGGTCCCCAAATAGGTTGACATATTCTCATCAAGATAGGGCTATGTCTCTTTCTATATCTTTGAATCCGGGCATGCCTGTGACTGATACAACCAATACAGTATACCAAGTATTTCTACATGACTTCAAAGGTTAGATCATAAATTTACAAAAAAAAAAAGAAAAATTAAAACAAAACCACAAACAAAAATCAAACTCTATTCTATTTCCAGGAAATATGCAAACTATTCCTTGAAGTTTAACAATGTAAAAATATACACAATAAAAGGAAAAATAAATAAATTAATAATTATTAATAAATAAATAATAAAGAAAAAATCAAAGATTTGGGGTAGCAACAACACTGATTTCAGATAAAGTAGACTTTGAGAGAAAAGATTTCACATGGAAAACAATAAAAATATTTAATGATAAAAGGCAAAATAGTCAATGAATGTATAGCAGCAATAATTCTTTGTTCACTGAGTTATATAATAACAACATTTAAAAAGCAAAAATGTATTCATAATATACAGTCATGTGTTTATGATAATGATCCATTATTCATTCAAAGTAAAATTATAATTAGAAGAAATTTAAGCATGCTTCTCAGTTATGACTGATTAGATAAAAAGTTTAAAGGATATAATTTGAGCATTATAATTTGTAAGATTTTTTAATACATATATACAAAAATTCGTGAGAGTATATCTTTCTTTCAAGTTTCCATTGCAAATGAAAAAATAAAGGATTATATCTAAGATCACAGACCACAAAAAGAGCCTCAATATATTTTAAAAGTAGAAATTACATTATTTACTCACCATTCAATAAGGTTAGAAATTATGGGAAAGTTAAAACACGGCAACCACCACCCCCACTATAACCTTCCTATAAATATTTAAATATAATGTCCTTTAAATTACTCCTTTTTTAAAAGAAAAATACCAAAATTAACTCAAAAGAAGATGCACAGCTATAGTTATTTGCATGTAAAAATTTTAAAATAATTATTTAGGTCAAGAATTTAGAAATGGTAAAATAAAACATATATAAGCAAATTACGGGCAATACTAATTAAATATTAAAAGACAATTAGAAACGTAAAGCAGCAAAAACTTATAAATATATACAAGAGTTCATTTTTAAACAAATAACCTATAATATAGAAAAGAATGGCAAATGTGATAAAAACTAAAACTGGTAAAATGTAAAATTTAAAGTGAAAAACTTGTAGAAAATGCAAAAATTGTTTTAAATACAGAGAATACTATCCTAAAAATCTGATTACATGTTTCATTAAAATAAACATGTACTGGGTAAATGAATCTTAATGACTTTAAAAATGGTAATAGGTTAAATACATCATGTTTTTGCAAGATACTTTAAACATTTTTTTAATTTGTATTAAAGTTTCCATAACCAGACAGTTTTATTAGTGAGCATCTTTAAAAAAAAAAAAAAAAAAAATCTGGTAAAATGGAGCCCAAGTTAAGAATATATATAAAAGCACTGAAAAGAGTGGCTTCCTTTCCAGTTCATTTTATAAAGCAAGTATAACTCTGATACCAACTCTTGATAAATGTAATATAAAAGGATAAAATAATTAAACAGTATCTCTCATGAACAGTTAAAATACTCTTAAGAATAACAACAACAAAATAAATTCCACAGTTACCAAGAAATCACCTAACCCAATGATTTGGAATTCAAATTTAGGCGTACAAGGATGGTTTAATACTAGAAAATGTGTATTAATATAATGCAACACAACTGTAAACCTGTTTATTTACTTTATATTGCCATTTACTGCTATAGACTAAATGTCGGTATTCCCCAAATTATGTGTTCAAATGCTATCCCCCAAATGTGATGGTATTTGGAGGTGGGGCCTTCGGGAGGTGATTAGATCATGTTAGTAGAGCCCTCATGAATGGGATTAGTGCCCTTATAAAAGAGATCCCAGAGAACTTCCTTGCCCATTTCTCCATGTGACGTTACAACCAAAAGACAGCTATCTATGAACCAGGACCCACCCCCTCATCAGACACCAAATCTGCTGGTGACTTAGTCTTAGATTTCTCAGCCTCTCTAACTGTGAGAAATAAATTTATGTTGTTTATAAGCCACCACATCTATCATATTCTGTTACAGCAACCCAAACTGACTAAGATATTTACCTATTTAAATTTACATGCATGACTGATAAAATTTAATGAAGTAGTTATAGGATATGTCCTTCCCATTATTAAAATAACTATCTTAAACAAACAGGCACTATTATTATTATTGATTTCTAGCCAAAGCTGTAAGATGAAAACACAAATAATAAATATTTATATCAGGAAAGAGAGAGTAAACGATCAGTAATAGTTTTAAAAACTAATAACTTAGTTTTAATAAGTTCTCTGTGATCAATGTGCCATATGAAAAACACTAAGGAAGTTTGTGCAACTCTACCCCAAAGATAAACCTCTATCTCTATATGAGACAATAGAATTATATAGAAAAAATCTTAGACTGCACATCACAAGATTGAATCCGAGTCCTATTTCTGCCTCTAACTCACAATGTGTATTTGATAATTAACTATGTCAATTACCTTATGTCTAAAATCACAGTAACGTGTTCTAATGTTCAGGGTGGTTGCATGTACTAAGAAAAACTATACATATGCATCATCAATTATAAGGCATTTTGACAAATATTAGTTACTATTATTTTGACCAAAAAGAGGAATACAGAGTATTCATTTTAGGATAACTCATTTTTCTCCAATCATACATATGATGGAGATATACAAAGTCAATTTAAAAATATGGAGAATAATACTTTAGAAATATGGGGGTTAGTTACTCCTTATGTAAACACCACCTGTGAATAGCTCATATTATTACAAAGACTACTTCAAAATAGTCCACAATCCCCTGTACTTAGAAGGTCTAGCTGATTGTCTTATGCTAATGTTAATTTCCTGGTGTTGGTAGTCTACAGCAGTTTGTAAAATGTCGTCATTGGGGAAAATTGGTGATTAAAACATTGGGTGTCTCTGTATTTGTTTGCAATTTTTAAATTGGATTAATTTAAAAATTAATAGAAACTGAAACCCTGGATAATATGATTCAACAAGAGAAAGAAAGATTTAAGATACATTAAAGAAGAAAATGTCTTAGAAATAGTATATTTAATCCTTCCAAATGGACAAATGAGGAGCAAACAGAAGTGTTATCTGAGGAAAAATATTTTTAAACAGTTTGATTATATGAAACACAAATTTATTACTGAAAAAGTGCTATTAAATTAAGAAGAAGCAACTCCACCTTCAATTAAAAATCCAATGTAATCTGAAATTCTGTAAAATCTCAGTTCTTTTTTTAGATTTTCTTGATTAAAAAAAATATCCTGTTTAACATATCTCTATGGAGTGGTACTATAAAATATAGATTGCTGTTAAAAAGTACCTTAACGTGTGCTAAAGGTAGCTATAAAAACAAAGGTTACTCTCCTGGGAAAATGCAAACAAAGAGAAGATATGAAATTGTCAAGCTGAATTAGAATCAAACAGGAGAGCACAGATTCCAAACAGACAATATTTCTGTTTCATGCAGATGAAAGGGCATCCAAGGAAGGACAAATAAGGGCCCTTACTCAGGAGATCAAACCTTAGAGACACAAGTCTGACATTTCCTATTTCCTTTAAAACAACACTGAAAATTTCTTGGAACCCACAGCAACAGCCTTGGAAAGTTGAGATTACCTGATAATTTCAGAACTGATGTTTGACATAACACTGACATGTAGAATATTTTCCTTTAGCCACAGGAGATCTCCAGCTCCAGAAATGATAAGTCAAAGGGGCATACACTCAATTCATTCTTTGTTATTGAGTGGTTTGTTTTTGCTAGATAATTTATGGAAAATTAGCACAAAATGACAGCAAGGATATGGTGTAGGAATACCAAGCAGACAAGAAACTTGAATATCATTACAGACACATGATAAAAAGGGCATCCAGCAAATAAAGGTCAAATGAAAGAATCAACCTAAGTTTCAATGTAGTGTCAACTCTGAAATGCAATTTCAGCAAAAGCCTAGGCAGAGATAGTTTACTTGCTTTTTTCTTTACCTGAGCTGTATTTTGAAATTCTCCATGGCTGAAGGTAAATAATATTACCAAAATCCTAATAAATGTTCATTACTTTTGACTGAATAATTTAAATTTTACCATGGTAAGTAATTCAACAGAAAGGTACTCAAAATATATGGACAAAGATGTTCATCATAGCATTATTTTGATGGGCAAAAATAAATAAAAGACATTTATTCTAGATAATCTTATACCAACATTAAAAATTATTTATTAAATAATTGATTAACAAGGACAATTTTGGCTACATCATGTCAAGATGACAAAAGCAAGATTAAAACTGTTTATAATATTATCTCAACCATATAAAAATTTTGTATGTGCATAGAAAAATTAATAGCAAATTTTCAAATATAGGTTACCAGAAAATTTGTTGTCCACACAAGGGCACTACTGAGGGTGAAAGAAGGTTTACCTATAAACAGTCTAAGACAGCAGGTCTAAATTGTGTTCTCTTGGAGACATAGGACCAGCATTATCCACCTATACCGTGCTTACTATGTTTCAAGCATGCCTTTAAGTACTTTGTATACTTTACCTCATTTAATCCACATGAGAACAAAGGGATATGAATAACACTATTACTCATATTTTATAGAAGAGGAAACTGAGGCACAGAGACATTCAATAACTTGCCCCAATTTGGTGAGTTGGAATTTAAGGCCACTCTGTCTCAAGAGTTCATTCTCTTAATCACTATGCAAAATGCTTCCCAGAAACAGTGAAAAGAAACAAACCAAAACACTAAGAGCAGAGACAGAATCTGGAGAAATGTTTATGATTTTTAAAACAGTTCAAAAGAAAGAGTAGAAAGATAGTTAGCAGAGGCTGGAGGGGAAAAGGTGGGATGAGATAAGGGGCAATGTTGATCAAAGGGTACAAAGTTTCAGTTAAACTGGAGGAATAAATTTTAGTCATCTACTACACTGCATTGTGACCACAGTTAATAGCAATGCATTATATGTTTCAAAATTGCTAAAAGAATAGATTTTCAATGTTCTCATCACAAAAATGATAAGTTGGTGAGGTGATGGATATGTTAATTAGCTTGATTGAATCTTTTTATACTGCATACATATATCAAAACATCACATAGTATCTCATAAATATATGCAATTATTATTTGTCAATTAAATATCTTTTAAAAGACACACTACAGTTATAGAGCAGTCTACGTAGACTATGTATCCATGAAGATAGAACAGTGTCTAGCACAAGGTGAGCACTCAAACAGGTGTTACCTGTCATGTCCAGTCAAGTTATGTGTTTATCATATTCGAGGTGTGTCAGTAATCCTATGTGAATGCATATTTTTATGGAAGAGGTTTTTCAGCATATTACTTGTTTATTTTGTGTGTGCCCATTCACCAGTTGTGGAAGTGATCACCTCAAGCTCCCTTGAGAATAAGACAGGAATCAAACAAACATATCAATAAATAAAAGTAATACATTTATTATGTAAAAAAGTAAATTTTTTTTAAAAAGTTCAAGATTTAAAAATTTTTCTATGCTAATCGCATAACATTTTCTATAAGAAAAACATTTAAAATAAATCAATAATTTATTGATGGAAAAATACTTCATCTATTTGTTCACATTTAGTGTATGATAAACTATAAAATAACAGTGATGGTAGATTAATAAATGAATATGTTGAAACCATTTGTCATTTGTTTTCTTAATTTCTTATTGGTTTCATAAGTAAAACCATTATTAAATTTCCTTTTTGTTTCTATAGTTTTTTTTTTAATTATAGCTGTTGTAATACACATTCCCATAGGCAACTAAAGCAAAAACACATAGATGGGACTACATCACACTACAAAGCTTTTGCACAGCAAGGGACACTGTCAACAAAGTGAAGAAACAACCTACAGCAGAATGGAGAAAGTGTTTGTAAACTACCTATCAAACAAGGAGCTACTATCCAGAATATATAAGGAACTTAAACAACTCAACAGCAAAAAATATAACCCAATTTTAAAAGGAGCAAAGAACCTGAACAGACATTTCTCAAAAGAAATACAAATGGCCAATAGGCATATGAAAAATGCTTAACATCACTAACAGCAGAGAAATGCAAATTAAAACTATAATGAGATATAATTTCACTCCATTTAGAACAGCTATTATCAACAAGACAAAAACATAACAAATGTTGGCAAGGATGCAGAGAAAAAGGAACTCTCCTACATTGCTGGAGTGAATGTAATTTGATATATCCACTGTGGAAAACAGTATGGAGATTCCACAGAGAACTAAAGATAGATCTACCTTACCACCCAGCTATCCCACTACTGGGTATACTCAAGGGAAATGAAATCAATATATCAAAAAGACCCCTACACTCCCATATTCATTGCAGCACTATTCACAATAGCCAAGAGATGGAATCAACCTAAATGTACATCAACAGATGAATGGATGAAAATAACCTGTGGTATGTGTATACAATGGAATACTATTTAGATATTAAAAAAATGATATCCTATCATTTGCAGCAATATGGATACAACTGAAAACCATCATGTTATGTGAAGTAAGCCAGGCACAGAAAGAAAGGTACTGCATGATATCACGCATATGTGGCATCTAAAAAAAAAGGTAGTTCTCACAGAGGTAGAAAGTAGAATAGAGGTTACCAGAGGCAGTGGCAGGGAGGAAGGGGGAAATGTGGTGGACTAATGGGTGCAAAACTATGCTCTCTACCCTAAGTGAAACATTGTGCAGTATATGCACGTATTGAAACAACACACTGCACACCACAAATATGTACAAGTACATGGTAAAATATTTTGGATAAAATATAAAAAATAAAAATAAATAGAAATAAATAGAAATTTTAAAAACAGCAAGTGGGAACACAATATTGGAGAAATTCTACTGCTATCATATATGCATTAATTAATCCATTGACCTTCTTTTTAAACACCACCACAGTATCCATCAGATATTATTTCCAGGTACAATATCTTCTTCTTTTTCTGTATTGAATATAAACTAACCATATCAATAAAGCATAATGATACAGAACATAGGTCAAAAAATATGCAAATGGTGTTCATATTTTTTCTCTATCACTTTCGATGTGAAGGGACATTAGGCAAGTTATACTACATATGTTATATGGTTATTGTGAGAAATAAATAAACTTCGATAAGGTAATTCACATTGATTTATATATCTCTTTATTTATGCCAACATACATATGGATACATACATATTAACATCCTCATTTTCATGGTTATAATATTCTGAACAAAATTTTTCAGGTTCTATATCCATCATTCTGAAAAAACAAAATTAAGAACACATAGATATGTTTTCTTTTTGTGCTAATTAAAAAAAAAAAAAAAACCCACACAAAAATGCTTACTTCTCACTTACTGTTTAATGTGGGTCTCTTCCCAAATGTTTCCAAGGCTCTTATAAGTTACATTTTATTTCTTGAGCTTTTGTGACAACCCTGATCATGGAAATCGATCCTAGTACTTCTAATTCAGTGAGACATCTATCTCTCCAGCCTTTTTTTCTTCCTACCAGTCTACCTTGAGAAATCTCATATATACTTTGCTTTTTCTCCCCTAGTCAGCTGCACTCTGGAACCCCAGCTGAGATATTAATACCATAATACAATTTAGAGCTGGCAGGGAGGCACCTTTCACCATCATCTAGTTTAATTCTTCCATTTCTAAAGAAGAGAGCGGTTCCCACAGAGATGAAGTGAGTCTGTCCCCACCCTGGCACTCTCTCTCCGAGAGCGTTTTTAGGCTGCTTATGCAATCAGTTTTCCCTTCACACATAGACGTTCACAGTCACCGATTCTCGTTTCTTGTCACCTTTCCACCGTTACCCTGCCTTCTCTAACCAATTTATTCTCTTATCTGTGATACTAAAACCTCACGTCTCTTTTATCCTTTTCATCCTTTCCATCACACACTTTAAGCAGGCTTCCTGTTACTGGCAAGAAAAAAGTAGTTTCAGGCTCTGTACTATCCCTGCAGAATCATGGCAATCCGTTTCATCTCCCTCACTTCATTACTATGGAAAAAGAGTGAAGATTTTTCCAAAAACAAGTCATTTTAGAGATGTAAAATCTAAATGAGAGTGTCTGAAGAAAATAAACTGAATTAGTAGACATGAGACTGTAATTAATACATTAAAATTATACAGACTTTAAAACATTGGAATCAAATTTTGTAATTTGTGAATCTGAGCCAAAAAATAAGTTAAAAGTTATACACTTATCATATTTTCTAAGTTTAAAAGTAGTATTGTGCTCTACTGCTATATGTTCTAATTTAGGTAAATTGATATTTATTTTCAAATGGAACATTGATGAACTTGAATAAATTTATCAAGACCACATTCTTCTAACACACTCTAGCTTAAGCAAAAATCCCCCCCAAAAAATTCTCAAACATACTAAATGTATGAATTCACCATGCGTTTTATGTATAAGAAATTCCTAAACAATTATTCTCACACACATTGATCACTTCTTTATTACATAGTTTTCCAGAGTATGTGTCTCTTGTGTGAACAGTTCAATTGATGAGGGATCTTATTCATTGTTTCCCTGAAGGTACTTCATTTGTGGTAAGTGCCTTGTCAGTACAGGTAAGATGACCTGCATTATAAGCATCACGGCATACGTTTGTAAGTAATGCATATCCTTAATCACAATTACATACATAAGAATAAAGGCTAGCCCCTGAAGTGAAGCACTGCAATCATTTTATAAGAGCTTAGGCTGGCTGAGTTTCTCTCTTTGCTTCCTTATATTTTAAATATTATTTCATCATGCTTCACTGTACCCAACCCTAAAGAGTGATGTATTAGGACAAAAATTTCTGTCATTTGTTTTAGTAGTTTTATCTACACCGTTTCTAACGAACCATTCTCTTGCTCTTGAAGCATCTCATACTCTATGGTGCATAAGGGAGTTTTTTATCTTTAGGGAGGTAGGAATAGTAACAGTATGAAATAGAGAAAACAGATTTTCAACTCGATGCAGTATGTCAGGCAAAGTCTCAATGGACAGTCTTTATCAGCAGGGTCACCCAAGAAAGGAAAAAAATGCTCTCAGAAAGTCTCACTATACTAATATTATGAAAACCAAATCAGTACTTGGGCTTCACTGAGTACATAGGGAAAGAGGCCTTAGAGTCACCAAAATTAAAATCCCAATGATAATGTAAGAGAAAATGTATAAGCTGCTCTCAGAATAGCAGCAATGACAAAGAAAGACAAATATTTTGAATAGTAAAGAAAAAGTTATACTCAACTTATTAAAGTTCACAAGATATTGGGGTATCACGGTATGTTTATCTTTCTTCTGGTTCCCTTGGCTTTGTCCGAGAACACAATTTATAATCTCCACAGCAGAAAGAAACACCATCACTGAACGATTTTGCACATCTACTTGTAGCCACACTGATCTTTTCTTTCCTCCTTTTTCAGCAAAGAAAATGTCCCTCTACCTCTCTCAGGCCACTCCCTCTTGCATCATCAAGGAACTTGTTCTTTGTCTTAGAGCCTCTCTGTACTGTCATCCATATCTCTTACTGACCATAAAAACCAGCATCAGTAACTAACACCTAAAACAAATGAAAAAGGTAAACAATTCTATATACCCCACACCCCCTCTAACCTCTACCTCATTTTCTATGTTCCTTTCCAGCCAAATTTCATGTTTCCAATTCTTTACCTCATATTACTCTGTTTTCTTTATTAGGTTTCTATCACTTTATTCTTTTTTTATATCTTAACTTTATTTATTTATTTATTTATTTATTTTATTGGTTATGAATATTCATGAAATACAAAGCTGATTGTCACCCCTCTGGCCAAGATGTGAAGGCCAGAAATTCATGTTTCCAATTTTCATGTTTCCAATTCTTTACCTCATATTACTCTGTTTTCTTTATTAGGTTTCTATCACTTTATTCTTTTTTTATATCTTAACTTTATTTATTTATTTATTTATTTATTTTATTGGTTATGAATATTCATGAAATACAAAGCTGATTGTCACCCCTCTGGCCAAGATGTGAAGGCCAGATCCATACTGGAAGCATGCCCATTACTACAAATTGCATTTGTACCCCATGTCTCCCACCCAATTATCCCCAGCCCCCCTCCCCAACCCCTTTCCCCTGACTCAACTTTGTATCCCAAAGAATGTTCTCTCCCTCTGCAAGTCCAATGCACCACTGTGGTCTTTCTTTCCTTCCTTCTTTCTCTCTTAGCTCCCACTTATGCATGAGTACATGTGGTATTGATCCCTCTGTGCTTTGCTTATTTCACTCAACATGTTTCTCTAAACTCATCCATGTTGTTGCAAATGGGAGCATTTCATTCTTTCTTATGGCTGAGTAGTATTCCATGGTTTATATATACCATAGTTTCCTTATCCAATCGTCCATCCATGGACATTTAGGTTGGTTCCTTGTCTTGGGTATTGTAAACAGAGCTGTGATGAACATGGGAGTGCTGATATCCCTTCGATATGATGATTTCCATTCCTCTGGGTATATACCCAGAAGTGGGATTGCTGGATAATATTGAAGATCTATGTGCAGTTGTTTCGGAAACCTCCATACTGTGTTCCATAATGGTTGCACTAATTTACAGTCCCACCAACAGTGCAGGAGTGTTCCCTTCTCTCCACACCCTCACCAACATTTGTTATTCACCATCTTTTTGATTATAGCCAGTCTAACTGCAGTGAGGTGGTATCTCGATGTGGTTTTAATTTGCAGTTCCCTGATGACTAGTGATGTTGAGCATTTTTTCATGTACCTGTTGGCCATTTGTATGTCTTCTTTTGAAAAATGTCTATTCAGCTCCTTTAACTATTTTTTAATTGGGTTATTTGTTTTTTTACTGTGTAATTTCTTGAGTTCCTTGTACCTTATGGATATTAATCCCTCGTCAAATACATAGTTAGCAAAAAATTTCTCCCACTGTGTAGGTCATCGTTTCACACTGTTGATTTTTTCCTTTGCTGTGCAGAATCTTTTGAGTTTGATATAGTCCCATTTGTTTATTTTTTCTTTCGCTGCTTGTGCTTTCGGGCTCATGTTCATAAAGTCTGTGACATAGATCCTGAAGTGTTTCACCTATATTTTCCCTTAGTAATTTTACAGTTTCAGGTTTTATACTTAAGTCTTTAATCCATTTTGAGTTGATTTTAGTATATGGTGAGAGGTGTATATCTAGTTTCATTCTAATTCTAAAACTGATACTTTTCAAAATCTTGATAATCTCCATCTTGTCACAGCCTATGTTTACTTTCTGGCTTATTTAAATAACGTATTTGAACTTCTGAATAATCCACCATTCGTGGGAATTTACATTATTGAATCAGAAACAAAGCACTCTTATTTAATTTTGAGAACTAAATTTTCAGCAGATTTAAGACTTGTTTAAATCACAATAAAACTGAAATCATTATTTTTTCAGGATAGGAAAAAGGACACTGAAAATAACACTTGGAAATTTAGATAACATTTGAGGATTCACATATCCACACGTCTGTATTAGAATCAAAATATCATATTAAACGTCTCTCTCTTTTAACTTCATTGTTTCCTTAACTTTTTTTTTTTTTTTTTGTAGTAACTGACAGAGTGAAATGCTGAGCAGGTATCATTTCTACAATTGATAAATTGATAATCTGCTCTGGACTGCCATTTCTCTGTCTTTTCCATAACAAGTGTAGGAAATCAAAGTTCAGGCAAACATCTATTGTAAGCTGAAGTAATCCCCTGTTTTTGCTTGGACAGACCTAAGGGGAATCAGAGAACAGCTACCTCAGCAGTAGTGCTTCAGTGAGGACACTTTGACCTCAGTAGTGGAAGCTGGTAGTTCCTGAACATACAGCAAAAATATAATTTAATTTTTAAAGCACATTTAAAGTCAGATGTAAAATTGACTATTGGAGGAAAGATAGGAGGCAACCACAACAGACAAGTGAATTTAAAAATTAAATTTTAGTATGAAAGATGCATACTGTTAAAATCGACAGAAATTTTTTGTTTAAATTTATGTTTAGTCCCTTGCCCTTTTTGAGAACTGCATTCATTTTATCCTTCAAGCAAATCATTATTTGTGTACTTCATAATTCTTTAAAAGTTTCAGAAATATGAATTGGAGAGTATTCAGTGAAAATTTGAGGCCCAATTAATGTGGTAGATAGTTCATTGATGAGATAGAGAGACAGAAATTCTCAGGAGATAAAGAGAGAACGAGAGATGAGGGAGATGGGAAAAAATGCGAAGGAATAATAAGAAAAATAAAGAAAAAGGAGGAAGGGCAAAAATGTTTAAATATGTAGCAGATACTATCTAATGTTTTTGCATGGGGTCACAGGGTATTTGAAATTTCAGAAAATGCAGAAGTTTTAAGAAAATGGAATTTTTAGTGTAGTGAGGTTACAACTTCCAAGAACAGGAGGTGATACCATTGAACAGGACCTTTATAAGGATATTATTTTCTTCCATGCTTTCTTTCTTTATCTTTTCTCCACCTCTCCACTGTCGCAGACTTTTGTACCAAATAGTTGGCACTAGCTA
This sequence comes from Cynocephalus volans, assembly GCF_027409185.1. NCBI lineage: Eukaryota > Metazoa > Chordata > Mammalia > Dermoptera > Cynocephalidae > Cynocephalus > Cynocephalus volans. Next base: position 20,604,102 of record NC_084466.1, read on the forward strand.
AACCAATGTCTATGTAAATTGATCCTCATCAAAAAAGGTCATCATGTATTATTATTTATTTTTAATCTGTAGTATTTGTTTGCACAAGGGATATATGTTTACTCAAGAGAAAGTAGAAAACATAGATGAGCAGAAAAAAACTTCTTAAAAATTTCTTTGGGGATTCCCCATGTTTGCCAAAAAAAAGTAATCCCCAAAAATCTGTTGACATTTTACTTTGAAAATTAAGACAAAAGCAAATTGTAAAGACTTCTTGCTATAATTTGTGTCAATAGCATCAGCAACAGAATCCCATAATCAAATATTCAAAATAGTAGTTCTACATACCCTTTCCTGAATATGCTTACAATAGTTTAACCTGAAAACTCTGGATCTTACATCATTTTTTTAGGTAAAATATTTTATTTTTTAATCAAAGTTTTGCAAGTACTTGATTTATAAAGCACTTTCTTTTAATACTGTAATGACATTGTATAGTACTTAAAAGTAAAACTTTTACTTGATTTTAGTGATAGCTTATAATCCCTAAATTTAATTTGCTAAAGATAACATATTATTCCTGTTACTTAGAAATAGTATGACAAAAGTTGGTACATGGAGCCAGTTCTATACAATATATGCCATTAACCATTTGTATTTAATATTTTAGAAAGTTCTATTGCATCTATAGGACACAATAGATTACATAATTTAAACACAATAATAAATATTTTCTGTAAGAGTAAATACAGGAAAAACCTTTAGATTTATAATAAGCCTGAGAGAAAAAGCATAATTTCCTTGAGCTTGTACAATTAAACCTTATTCATGTGACAGTATCAATCATTAGCAAAAGTAAAAGTCATTATGAAATTCTCCAAATCTTACAAAAAATGGTTACATCTTAAATTTAAGCACTGAAATTGCACAGAAAATTATTCAAGCCCAACCCTTCCCTCAATCCCCAAAACTCTGGCACAAAAAACTACAGTAGGAGACAAAAAATCTCCTTTTATTATTCATTCTAGTAGCCACCAGCTTCATAAAAATTAGAATCAAATTTAGTAAGAGTAAAATAAATATAATCCTTGACATAAATTTATATGTCCAGACATCATCTTTAAACATCAACAAAGGGACTTCAAAAATTTCATGAAAAAAAGGAATTAAAAGATCAAAATATAAACTTTATTTCTCAACATAAGTTCTATCAAATTCAAAACAGTTTTATAAGTGCTGGTAGCAGCCATTTAGTCTATCCTTAAGAACTGAGGATCTTGGGAATTTAGCCATGTCACTACAGTCATTTTTACATTATCAACTGAAGAAAAATGGGTGTCCTTTAAAGATTTTTTAAGATTAGGAAACAAAAGAAGTAAGAAGGAGCTGTCAAAAACAAACAAACAAACAAACAAAAAGCACTTCAGACAAATTACATTTAACAGATTTTAATTGAGGAGTAAGAAGTGCCGTTAAAAAAAAAAAATTACATTTAACAGATTTTAACTGAGGAAAGAAAGATTCAAAAACTGGGCAGTTCAGAGCTACTCTGAGGATGCCTCATGGGTGGCTAAGATTTATAGACAGAAAAGAGAAAGTGACATACAGGAAATAGAAGCGAGGTACACAAACAGCTGGGTTGGTTACAGCTGGGCATTTGTCTTCTTTGAACATGGTTTGAATAATTGGTTGCTTATGATTGGCTGAGACTCAGCTACTTGCTACAAGATTAGGTTATAGTCTGTTTACACATCAAGTTAGGTCACTATGTCTAAAGAAACCTTTAGGCCAAACTTAACAGAGTCAAATCAGGACTATAATGCTGATGCCTCATAATTTCCCATTGAAACTAACAAAATTGTCCTTGTTTGATGAGTGGAATGAGCAGGAGCACTGAAGTGATGGAGAAGGCTTCTGGTGAAGTTTTTCCCAGTTGTTCTTCTGCTAACGGTTTGGCTAACTTTCTCAAAATACTGTCATAAGCAGATGTTATTGTTCTTTGGCCCTCCAGAAAGTCAACAAGCAAAATACCTTGACCATCCCAGAAAACTATTGCCAGGACTTTTACTCTTGACTGGTCTGCTTTTGATTTGACTGGACCACTTCCACCTCTTGGTAGCCATGGCTTTGATTGTGCTTTGTCTTTAGGACTGTTTTAGTCCGTTTTGTGTTGCTATAACAGAATTACCTGAGACTAGGTAATTTATAAAGAAGAGAGGTTTATTTGGCTTACGATTCTGGGACAGCTGCATCTGGCATGGGCCTCAGGCTGCTTCTACTCATGGTGGAAAGTGGAAGGCAGCCAGCGGGTACAAGCAGATCACATGGCGAGAGGAAGCAAGAGAGAGAGAGGAGGTAGGAGGTACCAGGGTCTTTTTAAGCAACGAGCTTTCACGGGAACTAATAGAGCGAGAACTCACTCATTTACCCCCACTCCCCCAGGGAGAGCATTAATCCATTCATGAGGGATCTGCCCTCATGACTCAATCAGTTTCCAACACTGCCACATTGGGGATCAGATTTTCACCTGAGTTTTGGAGGGAACGACACATCCAAACTCCATCAAGGATCATACTGATAAAAGCCAGGTTTCATCTCCAATTACAAATCTTCAAAGAAATGCATCAGGATCTTCATCTGACTTGTTTAAAATTTCCACTGAAATCTCTGTTGTCCTCTGCAGCTGATTTGGTCACAACAGTTGTGGTACCCATCAAGCAGGAAGTTTGCTCAGCTGTAATATTTCAGCCAGAATTATGTAAGCTGAACCAATTGAGATGTATGTGGTGTTGGCTATTGTTTCTGCTGTTAATTGTCAGTCATCTTCAATTAGGGCATAAACAAGATTAATTTTTTCTTTGCAGATTGATGTGGATGGCCTGCCGCTATGGGCTTCATGTTCAATATCATCTCATCCCTTTTTGAAATGAGGTGTCCGTTGTGAACTGCTTATGTCTTTGAGTCATTGTCCCCATAAACTTTTCATAAAGCATCAGTGATTTCATCATTCTTCCAATGATTTCATCCATCCAAGCTTCAGCATCAATTTGATGTTTGTTCTTACTTCAAGTTTAGCAGAATTCATGTTGCTATGATAGGGGATCTTTTCAAACTGATGTCTTATCCTTCTTAGTCTTATCTTTCTTTCCACAAATTTGATCCTTTTTAGACACATTATAACAAGTTAGTATGAGTTTACTTGGGTGCCAAAAAAAAATTTGAAGGCCATTTATAGTTTTTTCATAGTACCCATTTTCCAGGAATTTTTGAAGACCCCCTGAATATCACTGCATGCATAAATAATATTTAATAACTTATTTTATTAGTGAAGGTTCTCCAGAGAAGCAGAACCAATAGCATGTGTGTGTATATATATGTGTGTGTGTATACACACATAAGCACACATATATGTCAATTTTCTCTATATTTTGTCTCCTTTTTATGTAACAGCAATTAATTCTGATCACTCAGAAATTTTTCTGTTCACGCATCATTAAAAGGGGAGAAATGGATCCAAGCTGGGTCTATGCCAAAAAGGGTTTCCATTTTGATTTACCTCCTTGCTATATGATTCTTCTTCTCAGGTCTTAATCAAGAGGACTGGTTAACCTCTTACTATATGTCTAGGTTAGGCTCGGGAAAATATGGGGGATGAAAGAACTCAAGTCAGCTCTAACAGGAAGTCTCAGCTTAAACAACTATGTAGTTAGTGGTGTCTCTACAGAGAAAAACATTACAGGAAGACAATTTTGCAGTAAAATCACACATTCAGTTGCAGACATTTGTTCAACAAATATGTTTGAGTTTTGCACTAGGTACCATGCAGTATTAAGTATAATAAGAAATAAAAACGTCTATTTGAGGGAGTAAACTAAAACAAATAAACATATAAAAGTCGTATTGTATTTTAGTTAAAGCACATAACATAAAAGAGCAGATTCTGGTAATAGAGGATAACAGGGAAGAAGCCCGGTATACCACCTTTGATCAACTTATCAAAATAAGCATCATCAGCAATGAGACAAATTAAAATCATACAGTAGAATGCAATGAAAAAAAATGCAGTATGAATTCTGTGATATTTTTGTCAAAATGCATTACCTGAATATAATGACAAGGAAACAACTGAAAACCTAAATAGACACATTCAAAAAAGAAAAGAAAAGGAAAGGAAAGAAGGAAAAGAAGGAAAAAAAAAAAAGAAAGAGCTACAACTCTTCAAATGTGTTATGGTCAAGTTAAGGAAGTTTTCTTTCTGACCCAAGGACACTAAAAAGACATGACAATTAAAGGCAATGAATGATTCTGAACTTGATCATTTTCCTATAAAACACACTATTGGGACTAAAATTGAAACTTTAATGGGTGCCTGAGGATTACATAGTTAGCAATGTGTTAATGTCAATTTCCTGATTTTAATGGTTGGACTCTGCATACTGTATGTGTGTGTGTGTGTGTGTGTGTGTGTGTGTGTGTGTGTGTGTGTGTGTATGACACGCACATGTGTTTTTGTGAATGTGCATGTGTGTGTATCACTTTGTTTGTATAAAATACACATTAAAGCAGAGTTTTTCAACCTTGGCAGTATCATTATTGACATTTGGGCCATATAATTCTTCGCTGTGGAGGTTTCCTGCGAATTTTAGGATGTTTAGCAACATGCCTTGCCTCTACTAACTAAATGACAATAGTACCCTCTCTTCCCCTTGCCCCAGGTTAACAACTAAAAACATCTTTGGATATTCAAATGTTCACTGGAGGGCAAAACCACCCTGGTTGAGAACCACTCTACTGAAGTATTTAGAGATGATGGGATATCAGACTGGCAACTTACTATTAAATGGTTCAAAATTCAGGAAACTCAGCAAAGTTTAAGTATAAAAAATACAGCGAGAAAAGAACCTACATACACCATCCTCAAACTGATGAAAATCAAACATACAGAGAAAACCTTAAAAGAAATCTGAGAAATAAGAAATACTATACAGAGAAGCAATAATAAAGATGGTGATTTATTTATTTAAACAAAAAAATGAAGCTAGAAAACAATGCAATGGTATATTTATATTGATTAAGAGGGGAAAAATGTAAACTCAGATTTCTAAATACTGTTAAAATATCTTTCAAAGATGAAGGTAAAATTAAAACATTTTCAGAAAAAAGAAAATAAGTTAATTTGACACCAGCAACCCTGCACTGCAAAAAATGCTAACAAAAGTTTTTTAGAATGAAAGGAAATGACATCAAATCAAAATTCAAATTTAAGAGAAATTAAAAGCACAGAAATGATAAGAATATGTGTAACTACAAAAAATCTACATTTTTATCCCTTAATTTCTTTCAAAGACAATTGTTTAAAAAATAACATTTTATTGTAGGATTTATGATGTGCATAAAAAATAATGTGAAAAAATCACAAAGGACAGGGAAGGAATAAAGGAAATGTTACTGTTGCCAGGTTTTTACATTATATGTAAAGTTGTAAAAAATTATCTCTAAGCAGAACTTGGATTAGTTAAGCATAAATCAATGACTATTGTAATCAATAAAAGATAAGTCAATAACTAGTAAAATATTGTATATATAAATTAAAATGAATAAAATTCAATTAAACAAAAATAAATCCATAATTAATAGAACAGTAAGACAAAAATCAATATGGTTATAGAATATTTAAACTATATTATCAATCACCTTGACTTATTGACATTTATAAAAACTATATAAAACAAAGGCTGAGTGTATGATGTTTTCTTGTGCATTGAAAACATCACCATGACAGGCCATATGCTGAGTCAACAGTAAGTTTCACGACATGTTAAGTTTCAGATCTTATAGACTAAGTTCTCTGATCAAAATAAAATTTAATTTGAAATAAATGACATAAAAGATACCGATGAAATCACCAAATAATTGTAAAGTAAATAAAACACTTTTTAAATCACTTTATACCAAATATACATTATATATTTATTTCAGAAAGTAGACAAGGTAAACAGACCAACTTAGTTTATGATGACAGCACTACTCTAATACCAAAATTCAGCAAAGACATTACAAAAAATAATAACTAGCAAGTATAACTCATAAACATAGAAGTAACAATTCTTTCAAAAATATTAGCAAATGAAATCCACCAATATATAAAAAAGATAATTCATCATGCCTAAGTAGGATTTACTGTGGCAATAAAAGTTTATTTTAACGTCTAAAAATTAACCAATACATTTTAATATATACTATATTTTATAGAGTAAGAAAAGACAAACCCATTTGGTGATCTCAACAAATGGAGAAAATTCTTTTGAAAAAATTAAACAGGTATTCTTGATAAAACCTCAGAGCAGACTAAGAATAGAAGGAAACTCTTCAATCTCATAGAGGAGCATCTATATAATTCTATATCAAATATCATACTTAACAATTATATATTGAATGGGTTCCTCCTAAGATTGGGTACAAGGCAAATATGTATGCCCTTGCAACTTCTATTTAAAATTGTAGTAGGTGTCTGAGCCAGTACAATACAGAAATAAAAAAAGAATAAAATACAAAATTTGGAAAAGAATCCAAAAAACTATCTTTATTCACAGACAACATGATCATTTATGTAGAAAATCATAAGACATTTATAAAATAGGCCACAAGTCCAATATGCAAAAATAAATTGTATTATTAAATTTCTATTTGCTATCATCAAAAAATAATTAAAATATATATGAAATAGCAAAATATATACAAAAATGATACCCTGAAAACTACTAATCATTTCTGACAGAAATTAAGAAGGACCTAAATCCATGTTTACAAATTAGAAGGCTCAATAGGGTTAAGATGCCAATTCTCCTGAATTTGGTTATTAAATTTAATCTCCATTAAAATCCCTTCAGATATTTAAAGAAACTGATAGGTTGATATTAAAATTTATATGGAAATGCACATTACCTAGAATAGAAAATAAAAATCATGATAAATAATCACAAAGTTGGATAACTGAATATTCCTGGTTCATAACTTACCAAAAGCTACCCTGAAAAACAGTGTGATATTGGTGTAAGGGAATATCAATAGAGCAGAAAAGAAATATACTGATACATATTTGGTTACTTGATTTTCAGCAAAAGCACCAAGGTAGTTAAAATTGGAAAGGAAAATCTTCCAACAAATGATGATGGAACAACTTGATGAGCACACGGGAAAAAAAAAGAAAAAAAAGAAAAAGCTTAAGGCTTAAGCCCTACATCACACCTTACACACAAATTAATTTCAGGCATGTAATAGATTTATATGTAAAGTCTAAACTAAAAATATTCCAGAATAGATCATAGAAAAATATCTCCTCCATCTTGGGGAAAGAAAGATTACTTAGACCAGAGAGAGACAGCAATAAGTAGAAAAGAAAAGAAATTAATAGGAACACATGATAAAACTCAAACTCTCATAATTTGTTTATGGAAGACTAAAATAGTACACGCAATCTTGAAAAGTGTTCCAGTTTCTTACAAAATTAAGCATACAAAATATTCCATCATTCACCAGTTCCACTCCTATGCATTTCCACAAGATAAATGGAAATATGTTCACAAAAAGGCTTTTACACAAATGTTTCAACCACATTTCAAAGTAAATGAAACTTGAAAAAGAAAAAAAAAACTACCAATGTTCATCCAAAAAGGAATAGATTTTTAAAAATTTTTAGCATATCTACACAATGGTATACTACTCAGCAATAAAAATAATGAATACTGATATACACAGCAACATGATTGGATGTTCAAATACATGTGAAACAAAACTAACCAGACACAAAAAATATTAAGTCCCCAAACAGACAAAACTAATACATGGAGACAGACTTCAGAAAGGATGTTATCTTTGGGAGCTGAGGAATGACTGAAAGGGAACATAAAGAAATTTCTAGGTAGTAGAAATATTTTGTATTTTTATTTAGGTTTGGCTACATGGTTATATGTTTGTCAAAACTCATTGAATTGCACATTTAAGATAAATAAAAATAATGTTAAAATAATGATGAAAAGCTAAGATTGAAAACTCAGTATCTAAACTGAATCATCAAAGAAAGAATAATATTGAAAACATAGTTTACACATATACCAGAGATCTAGAAGCAGCAGAATTTATTTGTCTTCAGAGTTAAGGTATTTTGGAATAACACTAAACCCAAGATTTATATTAAGAAAAACAATCATGTTTCCCATTCTTTATGTTCTAGCAATACCTGCTTTGGTTGCATTAATCAAGGATTTGACTCTCTATTTAAGTTTTAAGTTATTAGGGAATATTGTCAATTTTGATCATTAGTCACATATATAAGTTAAAATGTTGCTGTGATTTCACAGCAGGAAAATATAGTGATTTGTACAAAGTAAGCAGTCTTTATTCCATTGGGACTAATTTTCCTTAAGTCTATTATTTCAGGAAAGAGAGACTCATTTTATATGCATGTTTGAATATAGATTGCCATGGTTGTAATGGCTAGTGAGAAAGTACATATTTTACAGACATTTTTAAGGAAGATTAAACAAAATTTCATTGCTTAGATTAAAGATTGCACTGTTAAGAGCCGAAAAGTCAACGAAGTTTGAAGCTGTCTTATTTATTTATTTATTTTATATCTTTCCTCCATGGATACTAGAAGCTAGTTAGAAAAGCATGTCAAAACTCACCTGTACAGAAGATAAAGTCTGTCAACATCTATTACCTGTCCTCCTTTATCAATTTCTACTGTCATGTTTTCTGAGATTTAGAATACATAGTCTGAAATCAGGATAAAAATATAATTCAAATGGATGTCTATTAAAAATAGCTGCAGAAATGTTTCAATTTAATTATTCTTAAAATTTCTTTATGCAGTGGGATTGCTATTTAACACACTTATCCATATTTCTAGGCAACATAAAATAGTTAACATCTTAGCAGGCACCGAAAAATCAAGTGTCCCTTGCAAGAGCTTGCAAATTCTCATTTTGACCATTAAATGGTAAGTTAAGAAACTAAATTCCTATTTTTAAACAAATTTTGAAAATGTATCTATCAATATTATAGATCTGAGGGTCAGATTTCACATTTTTTAAAAGCAAAAAGAAACAGTTGAAACATTCTAGTTCTTTATTAGAATGGGTTTAATTCCTAGTACGATTTGATGTGAGAATATTTGCTCTTTTTGCTCTTTTTGTTTGAAATTTTCAGTGTCCTTATTTGTTCTTAAAAAGCTAAAATGTGTGGTTCTGATTATAGAACTAATCACAGTACAATTTAAATGTTCATAGAATAATTTAACTGGTCATAGCACCTCTTTTTTTCCCTAGTTGCTTATAGAACACTGGTATCTATTCTTGGCTCAAACCACAGAATTGTTGGAAGGGAACAGAATAAGTGCATAAATAAACTTCCTAACAGCAGAGATTTCAGAAAAAAAAAATAATGATAGTGAAATTGGAAGACTTAAAGAAAGCTATTTATGTTACTCTGAGGAATACAAATCAATAAAAGTTCATGGTTGAAAGGTTCTCATTGATTGGAACATACTGGTAACACAGTAATTTCAAAACCCAATGTATGGTTTGCCAACCACACCACATTTTCTGATTGTATCCAATAAAATGTTATGACTAGAAACAGCTATCTGTAGTATAAGTTTCTTGAATGACTATTTTTTATTTTAACATGACTAAACTGAAGGCAGGATATTTGAAATATGGTTTCAAAAAGTTGTAAAATCTTTTTAAGTAAACATTTTAAAGTCAACTTCATGAATATTGTTATTTAAAATCATATGATAAATTTAAAGGTCTTAGAAAAATAATAGACAATAATTTACTTTTCTAGAAATTCCTCAAGTTTCCTAATAAAAGCAGTTTTTTAAAATGCTAATTACTAACCCTCTATTAATTCTTTAGCCATATCTAGACTAATGGAGGTTGTTGTCAATCTCTCCATGCTACAATGCTAGTATACAGTCTTAATCTGTCTTAGAGTAAGGGAAGGGTAATCACTTTTCTTAGAGGCCCCTTGACTTTCTGTGGTGCTTTAAGAAATGATCCTTCTGTATCTCCCACATCAACTATGATATTTTAACTGAAAAAACAAATAAAATATCTCCAAGGGGAAAAGTCTCATCCACATCAAGCATTATATTCTCAGACAAAGTGGAACCTCAAGATATACCTTCAGGAATTAGAACCTGGATAGAAAAGTTTCTGGACAAAAATTTCTAATGTGTCTAAATTTAGCAGCAACTTATTCTTTTTATAACATTTTGTATTTTATTAGCTTACCACTCAATAAGTTGCTCAGTCTTTGGAAGTACTCCCTTGCATTTGCCCCTCTGACTATACACAGTGGTGAAAACAATTAATGACAAGTAACCTATATAGATAAATACTACTACTAAACCACTGCACTAGAATGTAAGCTACATGAGGGCAGGAACTTCAGTTGTTCTTGCTCTAAATCTAGAACAGTCCCTGTCCTAGAGTAGGCACTCAATTAGTGTTTGTTAATAAATGAATATACAGATGCTCTTCTACATACAATGGGGTTACATCCTGATAAATCCATCATAAGTTAAAAATATCAAAAATGCATTTAATACCCCTAACTTATTGAACATCATAGCTTAGCCTAGCCCAACTAAAAAGTGTTTAGAGCACTTACATTAGCCTACAGTTGGGCAAAACTATCTTAAAAAAGCCTACCTTATAATAAAATGTTGAATGCCTCACATAATTTATTGAATACAGTACCAACCGTGAAAAACATAATGGTTGTATAGGTAATTGAAGTACGTCTTCTACTGAGTGCATACTGTTTTTGCACTATCATAGAGTGAAAAATCATCATAAGTCAGAAACTGTATTCAAAATGAAGCTCTCCAAGCTCTACGATATCTCATAAACATACTTTAAATCCTCTAGGGTACTGGTTGTATCTTATCTCTAAGTGTTTAAACACATTTTCTCTGCCAGAAGCCATACTTTTTTCGCATATCATTCATCAGATCTCAGCTTGAACATCATTTCTCTGATCACTCAAGCCTGGATTATATGTCCCTATTATGTGCATTTTCATAGCATCTTCCACATTCTTTATCATCACAGCACTTTTTTAGTATATAAATTTAGGTATGTATATTCACCAGAAGGCTAAGCTTCAAAGGGACAGGAATGTGTTTAGTTTGTATTCCCTGGACTCAATAAATATTTCTTCAGTATATAAAAAGTATAATTAGTCACTCTATGAAATTACTAATCAGTAATATAGAGAAAACACAAAATACAAATAAATACCAGAAAGCATAAATAACAGAAAACACAACTTTATTCTTGTGTAGATCTATGATGGAATCCTATCTGAAATACAACAAACAGATTTTCCTATATATTGTCGAGCATACCTTAAAGCAAATGTACTTCATAGGGCCTTGTTTTCCAAAGCCTTGCAGTTTCAAACATTGACCTTACAAAAAACAGGAAAATTTCCCCAGGCTATTGGGTCTCTGTTGTGAGATAAGGAGTTGTAACACAGCAAGGCTGCTGGTTCAAAGACAGACAAGTTACTGATTGATATGTAAAGATACTGGGAAATTGCTGTAAGAAGAGAATGTTTGCTAAGATCAAGCTTTTGTTGGTGGATCACTTAATCGCCTAATAGAATATCAGGCTTGTTTCACTGAAGGTTATCAGCCTATATTGTTAAACTATAACCCCACCTATGTCTCTTGCTGTAACTTCCTGGGCTGGAAAATAAATACAGGAAGAGAACCCCAATTCATGGTTAATTTCCCAAATGAAGGAAATGCCTCTCTCTTGAGGGTTTGGGGAAATTAACCACTCCTGGGCTTCTCACTGCTCAGAAGTGATGGGCTTTGAGTAATCTTTTGTGGCTCAATCACCCAGGGGAAGAGGGGTGACAAATCCATGGGGGAAAAGCAACAATATATCTTGAGATATATCCAACATATGGGGCTTAAAAACTCAAAAAGTAAAAAGCAGGGGCATTCATGTGAGGTTAGACCTAAGAAAAATACACCTTAGAACAAAAGCAGAGAGGTTCAAATTCTATAAAAAAAAGATGAGAATTTTTGGAACTCTTCATAAATATATGAAATATTATAATCTAGGGACAACTCTAAAAGTTTGCGACCCAGTATGACAGTGAAGATCAAATTTCTTTTCAACTAGTATTGGAATCATGACATTCAATATACATAGATGTTGCAAAGAGAAATATTAAATTCCTTATAGCAGGCTTATCAATCTTCACATCAGTGACATTTTGGTCCAGAAAATTCTGTGTTGTGACAACCAAAAATGGCTTCAAACATTGGAAAATGTCACCCAAGGGTCAAAATCACCTGATTGATCTATAAATTTTAGGCAGGTTTGGCAAAAAAGCATGGGTGACAGATATAGTGATGGTTTTATAATCAGTTTAATGCCATTAATTATCATTGGTTGTCAAAGGCATTGCTAACCTTTGAGGGTGAGAGTCATGAAATTCCAACTAAATATTAGTGTTGTAACTTTCAAACAAGTATTTATCTAAAAAAACTGTACTACAAGAGACATATTAGTGAACAATATCCTCTACAATTTTGTCCCCCACTTTCCTCATCTTTACATTGAAGGTGTGAATTATTTCCTAGTACCATATAGCTCTAATATTCCATGATCACATGGCATCTTGTGTATATTTCAGAGTCAATTAAATAAAAACAACCATTCTCTTCTTGATGCATGCATCAAGATGCACCACAGCAGGTACTAAACATAAAAGATTTTTATAGATTATGTGATTTTTGGAGTTTGCCCTCCATCCAAAGATACTAGTCTCAATAGTCAACTGAAGGTACCTGAAATTCATCTATACAAACTCATATTTCTTTGATTGAAGGTAGTAATTTTCAAACTGTGCTCTATGGCTATCCAAGAGTATAAATGAAAGGGAAGCTAAGCAAGCAATGCTCTAGACCCCCTCCAATAATTCAAACAGAATATAAAAGCTTTAATAAATTTATTTATTAAGATTTGGCAAAAAAAAAAGGGGGGGGTCTTTGAAAATAGGATTTGGCTCAATATGAAAAACACTGGAAGGTATTATCCTAAAAAAAAAATACACAACACGCATATATATACACATACACGTGTACATATGTATACATACACACTCATATAGCAAATGTCCATAGAGCTATTAAAACATGTGTGATTCACTGGTAATGGGTAAAAATTAATTTATTCTCCTTTACAAGGCAGTCTTGTCAGTTAAGGGAGCTTCTCTACAGAGCAGTACCTGGGATAAACAAGCCTGAAAAGTCAGACACAAAAACCCTGGTTATTCTGAGTGTAGGAGTATATGTCACATCACCATACCTGTCGGGCTTTAAAAACTAACACCACCTTAAGTGACATTACAAGAGGCACCATTATGGGCCCACAAGGGCGTATTAATGTGGCAGCCTAAGACAGCGCCGGGAGGAAGTAGGGTGGGGGTGTCTGCAGGAACCTTGCCTTAGACCTTATTGGCCAAATACGCGCTTCCGAGCTCCGAAACACTGCGTGATTGCAATAGATAGGCATTGAGACAGGATGCATGCTCTTGTAACCCTTAAGCTGATTGGAGGATGTAAAAAACCTCCCTTCCCCATTTGCCTTTAAAAGCAAGTGCTTGTGTGGTAATAAACAGAACTGCTCGACAGAACCCCCGCCTCATCTGAGTGTCCTTTGACCGGGCTGTATTTGGGGCCGGCGGCTGTGCTCACCTCTCTTCATGGCTCTCTTCCCCCATCTCCTTCCAAAGGGGACAGGAGGGAAAGGGGAATCCCGGGCCATTTGCTCGCTCACCAAAAGGAACGAGGCTAGGGCTGTTCGGGTCAGCCAGCAGCGGACCCGACAGAGTGGTGCCCCATGTGAGGCGTTTTTAAAACTCGTGGGTGAAAGGCGAGCGAGTGAGGCCCCCGACTGCTCAGTCCTAAAAGAAGGTCGAGGAAGGGTGATCAACCAGCGGAGTGGCCCCCGCAACCGCGGTAGTCACCGTGAAGTAATCCGCCTGCGTGTCAGGGTGAGTACCATAACAGGGGGAAGTCCCTGCACGTCTCTGCCCTGTTGCTCCCTTTGTCCCTTCCCCGCAGGGCAAAATGGGAGGTGTGTGTGGAAAGAATGATGAGACAGCCTGCAAGACTCTAAAGAACATGTTAAAAAGCAGAGGCCTAGAAATATCTGACTCCACGGCCACCAATACCTGGCATCATGTGGTTCAGGCAGCCCCTTGGGCACCTTCGTCCAACTTGTTCTCGTATGAGACTTGGGACCAGGTTCAGACCTTGGCCAGAAAGAATGAGATCAGTCAAAGGCTAGACCCCCCCTTAGGGCTCTACCCAACCATCTCTTCCCTAAAGCTTTGCTTCCATCCTGAGCAACAGGAAGGGGCAGAAAGGGATTGGGCACAGTTCGATGAGGAGAGAAAAAAGGAAACAAAGCTGCCAATGCAAGGCCCTGAGCCATTGAGTGATACCTATGCTCCTAACCTGTACCCTCCTCTCCCGGCATACTCACCCCACCAAAGTTTAGCCGAAGGAGAGAAAGCGGCACCTGAAGAAGTGGAGGAGGCTAGCCCACCTTTAAAAACATCCCCGGCAGAGCTGCAGGTTTTTCCTGGTATGGCTCCCTGGGAACCCCCAGCCGGCCTCAGCCCGTGGGAGGAAGCAGCCCCTCCTGATCCCCTCAGGAAACAATACTTCCCTACCCTTCAAGGTACAATTTTTTGGTTGCAGAAGACAAGGTCATTTTAAAAGCCAATGTCCTAAGGCTAAAGGCAAAAAAAACCCTACCACACCTTGCCCCTGATGTAAAAAAGGATTACATTGGAAAAAGGACTGTAGGTCCAAATTTGACAAAGCTCCCAGTGGAAATAGGCTGGCCGCTTGGTACCCTTGGGAAGCTCATGACCTTAAAGAGCTGAAAAAGGCTGTCGCAGAGGATGGGCCCAATTCCCCATGGGCAGAAACCATCCTCCAGGGCTTAGTGCACCAACACTGCACGACCCAAGATTGGAAAATGCTCTGTAAGGCTGTCCTCCCCCCAAACTTGTTTATCAAGTTCTGTGCCTTCTTTAAAGAAGAGTGCCATGTGCAGGCAGAGAAAAATCAAACAGTAGCATTGCCCAATGCCACCAACCCCGGACTCACCTTCCCTCAGGTCCTTGGCAATGGTTCCTGCGTAGGTGCCAACAAAACCTTTTGCAGCACTGTGGCAAATCTCACCGCCCCCAAAACCCGAAATAAGCGGACCCGAAACAAGTGGGCCACAGGGGCAGCTGCGGTGGCCATCAGCTCCCTCTTGGGAGTTATTGGAGCAGGTACCGGGACCGCGGAATAGCCTTGGCACATCAACAGGTAGCTTCCCTTAGGGAGGCAGTGGACATAGATTTTGGCCACTTAGAGGTGTCTGTATCACATTTTAAAAAAAATTGCTAACATCATTTTTTGAAGTTGTTTTACAGAATCAACATGGACTAGACCTGTTGTTCTTACAGCAAGGAGGATTATGCACCACCCTCAAAGAAGAGTGCTGCTTCTATGCCGACCACTCTGGAGTGGTCAAGGATTCCCTAGCTAAGCTTAGAGAAGGGCTAGAAAAGCGCAAAAAAAGAGCGAGAAGCCAATAGTAATTGGTTCCAAAGCTGGCTTTCAAGTTCCCTGTGGCTCACCACCCTGCTGTCCTCCCTGGCAGGCCCCCTAGCATCTTGGGGCCTTACGCCATTCACCAGGTTGTGTCCCTTATAAGGCGCAACACCACTTCTCTTGTAATGCTCACCCAGGTGGTAGAGGAGGCCCACAATGAGAGCCCTCACAGCCCTTGGGTCAATATGGCCCTTTAAAAAATCAATGCCAATCTGTAAGGCTCCGCCCCACCCCTGCTTGGCTGGATAGTCAATGACGGGTAAGATTTCCAGAGGGAAACAACCTAAGACAGGCACGGCCACTAGAGGGAATGGAGGTGAGGCTGGGAAGGTTAGCCGCCTCCAGCTGCCTTATTAAAACAGAAAGGGGGAAATGTCGGGCTTTAAAAACTGATGCCACCTTAAGTGACATTACAAGAGGCACCATTATGGGCCCACAAGGGCGTATTAATGTGGCAGCCTAAGACGGTGCCAGGAGGAAGTAGGGTGGGAGTGTCTGCAGGAACCTTGCCTTAGCCCTTATTGGCCAAATACACGCTTCTGTGCTCATGAACACTGCGTGGCTGCAATAGCTAGGCATTGAGACAGGATGCATGCTCTCGTAACCTTTAAGCTGATTGGAGGATGTAAAAACCTCCCTTCCCCATTTGCCTTTAAAAGCAAGTGCTTGTGTGATAATAAACGGAACTGCTCGACAGAACCCCCGCCTCGTCTGAGTGTCCTTTGACTGGGCTGTTTTTGGGGCCAGCGGCTGTGCTCACCTCTCTTCACGGCTCTCTTCCCCCATCTCCTTCCAAAGGGGACAGGAGGGAAAGGGGAATCCTGGGCCATTCGCTCGCCCACCGAAAGGAACGAGGCTAGGGCTGTTCGGGTCGGCCCGCAGCGGACCCAACACATACTAAAGGGGGAGGTGGCAGTGTACTGAAAATTGCGTGGTTTGGAAACAGGAATATATGTGGAAATCCAGCAGGAGCAAATGCATTCATTATTTCATAGAGGAAAGATCGACAGGTTTGTAGCACACAGGTTGAAGGGAAGAACTGCAGAGCCAGTAGGACAAACCAAGAGGAGTTGACCTTTCCCTTTTAATAAACTGAAGGTAATTTTTACATGACAGGTATTGATCTGTCCTCTCATTTCTAAAAATGTTTTCACATTTAGGCATTCCTGGATTCAAGATAATAACTAAAATATTAGAAATCAATATTATTAAGTTCAGACAGTAGCCATACTGAATAAAAATATTTTTTTCAGTAATACCTGAATTTTTTAAAACCTATTAATTATACAAAGCTACAGTCATAATATCTAGTAAATATTTGCATAAGTATTCACTTTCAAGTGAGTAGAACTCTTAGTGAATCAATCTTTGGAATATCTCTGCAGCAGAAGCAAAATTATACTATTCAGAATCTATTAAAAATCTTTATTATTATGGTTTAATAGATTAGTTCCAATACTGTATTTTCCTAATTTAGTTATCGATGGATATACCTCACTTATGAAAGAAGTTGAACTACTCGAAAACACCCTCTTCTCCACCCTCTTTCTTGGCTCCTTCTACCTTCTCTTTCTCCTCCGTTTTCACTTTCCTTCTTCTCCCTCGGTTAGGCCTGGCATCCCCCAGGAAACCTTCCTTGGAGTTAGGGCTCCTCCGAAGAATGCTTCCGTGTGTACTTCACTCTCACTGCATTTGCTTTAACCCTCCCCCATTATTATAGCTTTCTGAGGACAGGATTGAGCCCACATATGTTTTAAATTTCTAGTTTCTACCACTGTTTTTGATGTATAAGAGCACCCCAAAAATATTAATTTAATTAAAAATTGAATAAGTAATTTTTGGTCAGGTTTATACAGAATGTAAATTGAAGCATTATGTTTTCCTCTTAAGAAAGATATAGCTAGTTATTTTTTCAAGGTGACAGTAAATAAGGAAGAAAATTGACATTCTTAAAAAAACTAGGATTCAAATACTTGGTACCAAACTAGTTCAATAATCATGATGCTTACATAAAAAGTTTAGGGTTGAAAAACAGCAGCCTCTTCCTCACTGTGAGCTGATTTCATCACTTTCCAAAGAACAGAAAATTATATGAAATAATTATGTGACAACAGTAATTGGGCTACTTCAATATCTACATATTAAAAGTATTTTGCTCAACTAGAAGGATGTTCTCCAAAGTGATGTAAAGGGTATAGCACTCAAGACTGTATTTTCTACATAAAAGAAGACTATAAAGAATATCTGTTTTTTAAAAGTCAGATTTATGGTCATTAAAAGATATTTATTTTGAAAATAAAATGAGTTAAAATGCCTTTTAACTCATGACTTGCCCAAACACGTCTTTCTTTAGAAAATAATCTCAGAGTCAATTCAATCAAGAGATGTAATTTCCAATTATACTACCAAGAAGAATAAGAGAAAAATTGTTTTAATTAGTGATCTATTTCTAAATATTCACTTCCTTCCTTCCATTGTATTTACTAAAACATTTTAACTAAGGATTTCATTTCTCATTTTTCTTTTTATCTTACTAACTACTTCTTCACCTTGAAATTTGAGACCAAAAAGAAATATGACATCAACTCTTACAGAAAAAGATCACTTTCCCTCTGAATAATAAAACAGGAAAATAATACTCAACAGCTGAGAGAAAGCAGACCGTGCCTAATTATACACAATTTCTTTTGAACAAATTATACATTTTTTCAATTGAGCTATGATGTACTTAAAGCAAAGGCCATAATCTGTTTTAATCTAAATGTGTATTTATAGATACGTGGAAAAAAAGAATTAAAGGTAACACAAATCTTTTAGAAACTTTTTGAAGACCCCTGGAAAGACCTGTATTATCTTTTATTTCCATCTTTCCATGAACTTTTTGAAGTATCCTCATATATAGATAAAGTTAAAATAAATGTACAAACGGAAGCCTGCTTAACTGTCATCCATGATAGTCTGTTTTTAAAGAGTCACTAATTCTAGAATTGTATTACTAATTGTCAATCACATTTTCACACCTATTTCAGCTGTACAAAATTATAACGATGCTTATGTACTCTTCTTTGAACTTAATCTTCGCTCCAACAGTCCCTCTAATTTTGGAAGAAATATACTTTTTTTCCGTTAATGTTATCCATTTTCCCAAAGCCTCTTTAATTTCCCTAAATATTATAAACCATTGTCTCATCCTGGAATATGTCCAAAACTTTCTATAGAAGATTTGACATGAGATTGGCCAATTTGATGAAAGGAAATAGGAGAAAGCTTGAAGGAGAATTAACGGTTGACTACACTTGCAGAGGCATCCAAGTATTTAGAAATTATGCTTAGTTCCCGCCTTCACTCTCAAAAGCCAATAATGGAGAAGCATAAGCATGCAAGTAATTACTTCTCTGGATGAATTTACACTTTACAAAAGATCTAAGTGCCCTAAAGCTGCTTATCTTGCTCCGAAAATATATTTGAACATCAAATCCAGTTTACATGTTTATATCAATTCCAAGGAAATACTAAGTTATTAAACCCATGACTGATAAAAGAGTTAAAATTTCAATAAAATCTTTATGCACAACTCAAAATTGGTGCACTCAGAGAATGAGATGAAACTAGCATTTAATACATTACAAAGATGGTATAATAGTTGCTGTTTTTCTCATCAACATAAAGCAAGCACTTTAGGGTTATGTGTTAATTTGAGAAGCTGTGAAATGAATCCAATTGTATATTAGAACTCGGTTTGCTTATATTATTCAGTAAGTCACCTGTGCACATAAGAGGAAAGACTAGGTGATGTGTAAAGTGTCTTAAACCCATATGTGTATTTTTTGTGTAATCTGTGGGGAGCCCCACAATTCCTTCTGTGTAGAACAGAGAAATCGTTTCCCACACGCTCATTTAATTCTGCACAGAGGGATTTTAATCTCAGCCAAGAGGGAAAGACATTGGGAATGGGAACAACAAAATTGATGATTAAATCCCCAGTTAAAGTATTAACTACAATCTAATTTTGAGCACGATCTAATAATCCCCTATAAGGTAGGTAATATTATCTTCATTTTACTGATGAAATAACAGAAGCTGAGAGTCAAATAACTCTTCAAATCATGCAGCTAATAAGTGACAAATCTTGAATTTTAACTTTTATCTCTTTTTATTATTATTATTGAAACAGAGTTGAATATACATATCTGTGGGATTGTACATATGGAGTTGAACATCAATACCTGTGTGCAATATGTGATGCTAAAATAAGGATAATTAGTATGTTTAACCTTATACAATGTAATTCTTTTTCATGGCCCTTTACCAATTGCTCCCTTCTCCTCCTCATCCTCCCCCTATCCAACACTGGTAACCTCAGTTCTGTTCTCTACCCTTGAAAGTTCAACATATTTTAATGATTGTTGTATGTTCTCCTTTTATTTATTTATTTATTTTATTTTATTTTATTTTTAGCTCCCACTTATGAGTGAGGACATGCAGTATTTCTCTTTCTGTGTCTGGCTTAGTTCACTTAAATTTTCTCTAAATTCATCCATGTAAACGATGAATTCTCTAAATTCATCAATGCAAACGGCAGCATTTCATTCTTACTATGGCAGAGTAGTATTCCATTGTGTAGATACACAACATTTTCCTTATTCAGTTGTCCAATGATGGACATATAGGTTGTTTCCAACTCTTTGCTATTGTAAATAGGACTGTGATAAATGTAAGTGTTCAGAGACACCTGAGTTCAGGTATCAACAACATGATAATTTCCATTCCTTCGGTATATACCCTGCAGTGGAATTTCTGGATCACATGGCAGTTCTATCTGTAGTTGTGTTAGGAACCTCCACACCATTTCCCATAATGGCTGTCCCAATTTACAGTCTCACCAACAGTGTAGAAGGGCTCCCCTCTCTCCACATCCTCATCATCATTTGTTATTCTCTGTCCTTTTGATAATAACCAGTCTAACTGGTGTGAGATGATATCTCAATGTGGTTTTGATATGAATATCCCAGATGATTAGTGATATTGATCATGTTTTTATATATTTGTTGGCCACTTCAATGTCTTCTTTTGAGAAATGTCTGTTCAGCTCCTTTGCCCATTTTTTAATTGGATTATTTGGTTTTTTTACTGGGAAGTTGTTTGAGCTCCTTGTATATTCTCGATATTAATCTTTTGTTGGATATATAGTTTTCAAATAATTTCCCCCACTTTATAAGTTGTCTTTTCACTCTGTTTCCTTTGTTGTGTAGAAGATTTTTTAGTTTGGTATAATCCCATTTTTTAATTTTTCTTTTCCTTGCATATGCTTTGGGGGTCATGTTCACAAATTCTTTGCATAGTCTTACACCCTGAAGTGTTTCCCCTATGTTTTCTTTTAGGACTTTCATAGTTTCTCAATTTATATTTAAGTCTGTATTCCATTTTGAGTTGATTCTGGTATATGGTGAGAGGTTTTGGTCTAGTTTCATTCTTCTACACATGGATGTCCAGTTTTCCCAGCATCATTTTTTGAAGAGGTTGTCTTTTCCCCAATGTTTGTTATTGGTGCATTTGTCAAAGATCAGTTGGCTTTATGCATGTGGGTTGATTTCTGAGTTCTCTATTTGTTCCATTGTACCAAGTGTCTGTATTTATGATAGTACCATGCTGTTTTGGTTACTATAGCTTTGTGGTATAGTTTGAAGTCAAGTAGTGTTATGCCTCTGGCTTTATTTTGGTTTTTTTTTTTTTTTTTTTTTTTGCTCAGTATTACTTTGGCTATTTAGGATCTTTTGTTGTTCCATATGAATGTTAGGATTGTTTTTTTCTATTTCTGTGAAGAATGTCATTGGTATTTTGATGGGGATTGCATTGAATCTGTAGATGACTTTGGGTAGTATAGACATTTTCACAGTGTTAATTCTTCCAGTCCAAGAAGTTGGAATATCTTTTCATCTTTTTTTGTCATCTTTAACTTCTTTCAACAGTGATTTGTAGTTTTCTTTGTAGAGATTTTTCACCTACTTGGTTAACTTTATTCCTCAGTATTTTATATTTTTTTGGTGACTAGTGTTAATGGGCTTGCTTTCTTGACTTCTTATTCTGCTAGTTTGTTGTTAGAGTATAAAAATGGTACTGATTTTTGCAAGTTCATTTTGTATACTGTAACTTTACTGAAATCATTTGTCAACTCTAAGAGTTTTTTTTGTACTTTAGGCTTTTCTATGTATATGGCCACATCATCTGAAAACAGGAACTATTTGACTTTGTCTTTTCTACTCTGGATGCCCTTTATTTCTTTCTCTTGCCTGATTGCTCTGGCAAGCACTTCCAATACTATGTTCAATAGGAGTGGTCTTTTCCCCATTCTTAAGGGAAAAGCTTTCAGCTCGTCTTTACTCAGAATGATATTGGTGGTAGGTTTCTCATATATGGCTTTTTTGCATTGAGGTACTTTCCTTCTATATCTAATTTGCTGAGTCTTTATCAGAAGGGATGTTGAATTTTGTCAAATGCTTTTTCTGTATCTATTGAGGTAATCATGCAATTTTTGTCCTTGATTTCATTGATGTGGTGCATCACATTTGTTGACTTAAGTATGTTGAACCATCCTTGCATCCCTGGGATGAATCCAACTTGATCATGCTGTATAATTGCTTTGATTTGTTGCTCTATTCTATTTGCTAATATTTTGTTGAGGATTTTTGCATCTATGTTCATCAAATTGTTTTCTTTTTTATTTTATCTTTGTCTGGTTTTGGAATCAGGGTGATGCTGGCCTCAGAATGAGTTTCAGAGAATGGCCTCTGAATTTTTTGGAATAGTCTGAAGAGAATTGATACTAATTCCTCTTTAAAAGTTCGGTAGAATTCAGCAGTGCAGCCATCTGGTCCTGGGATTTTCTTTATTTGGAGACTGCTGATCACTGCTTTGGCCTTGTTGCTTGTTATTGTTCTGTTCAGGTTTTCTATTTGTTCTTGGTTCAGTCTTCATAGTCTGTTTGTGTCCAGAAATTTATCCATTTCCTCCAGGTTTTCAAATTTGCTGGTGTATAGTTGAATTCAATAGTCTCCAAAGATTCTTTGTATTTCTGTGGTATTCGTTGTAATGTCTCCTTTTGCACTGCTGATTTTTGTTACTTGAGTCTTCTTTTTTTCTTTTTGTTTTATTTTTCTATTTTGTATATCTTCTCAAAGATACAACTTTTTGTTTCATTAATCCTTTGCATCATTTTGGGGGTTTCCATTTCATTTAATTCTGCTCTAATGTTAATTCTTTCCATCTACTAATGTTGGGATAGGATTTTTTTGGTTTTTCTTTTTCTTTGAGGTATAGCCTTAGGTTGTTTATTTGAAATCTTTCCATTCTTTTCATGTAAAATCTTTATTCCAATAAACTTCCCTTTTAGTATGGTATGATGTGTCATTATTTTTGCTAGTTTCAAGAAATTTTTTGATTTCTGGCTGAATTACTTCTTGGACCCATATGTCATTGAGAAGCATGCTGTTTAATTTCCTGCGTTTGTATGGTTTCCAGAGTTTTATTTATTATTGATGTCTAGTTTTAATCCATGGTGGTCTGAAAAGATACTTGAAATTATTTCAATTTTTTAAAAATTTGTTGAGACTTGATCTGTGACCTGACATGTGGTCTAACCTGGAGAATGTTCCATGTACTGATGAGAAGAAGGTTTTATCTCTCAAGTGAGCATAAGAATCCTAAAGAATTTTTATATGATTAAAGTAAGAAAATTTGATATTTTTCTCACTAAAATTAATTTGAAAAATCACACAGCAATCACAGGTTATCCTAAAGCAGAGGTCATTGTCAGATTTTCAAGACTTTTACAAGCTGGTTGAGGTCACACTGGTAGCTTGAAATCAACTGCCATTAGAGTATTTATACCTTTATACCACAGAAATGGGCTAATGCTACGAATCAGGGCATTTTAATTTTCCCTGGGGATTAAAATTGTTAAAAATTTACCAGCACACCATATTTCTAAACCCACCCATACTATTAACACAAAGCAAAATATATAACAAAAACCATGACAAAAATACTACTGGTAACAGAAATTTCCAGTGCCATCTATGGACAACAAGAAGTTACCATTTATTTAAAAAACTTGGACCTTCCAAGGCTAAACACTTCACACCAACTTTTGTTGCAATTCATTTTTGCTCTGATAGGAAATGTATTCCTTTCTCCCTGTTTTACTTGAGCTTTGTCAACATATAAACAGATTGGCTCTAATTTTTTATCAGCTCTTGTGTCTCCTTGGTCTCATTCTTCAGACCACTGTAATCCAGTGTCTTTCCCCACAACTCAGATGAGGGATCTCTTAAAGACTGTAGAAGCCACTGTGTATACCAAACCATATCCCATCAACCATGCTGGTGGCCCAGGGCATCCTCCCCCAGCTGCTAGGTTCTTGAATGTGATGATTCACATCTACACCTTTCTCTGGATGATCATCCTTCACTAAAGGGAACCACCTTCTTGGGAATTTATGCTCCCACTCCCTGGTTTCTATAGGGTTTGTCCATAGCCAATGAGTAATCGATGTAGGACTCATAGTAACAGCCTAGGCCTTTTGCCTCAAGGTAGGACTCTTGTGTAATTCACAGTCTAGAGTTCCCCCTGAAATCAGGCTGACGCTAGACTCCATCTGAGCTTGTTCCCCTCCTCACCCTGATTCCCTGATAACATTAGACGTTTCTCAGACAGCATACTTGCACAACAATCCTAATCTCAGGGAACCCAACCTAAAACAAAATCAGTGATGACTGCTTTCCAAATCCATCAACCTTTTTCAATCTTCAACCTTCTTAGACTGCATGGAGTATCCTGGATTACTGATTGCCACTACTCTTCCTTAAACCCTATTCTTTCAAAACTTCTAAAATAAGATTCTCATGTGGTTTTTAATTTACTATTTTCATTGTTTCTCATTGTGCTTATTTGGAGCATCTGTTCCATTCTCTTATTCTTTAAATCATGTCCTGGCAAAATCCCATCTACCAGGAGGCCTGAACATCAGAAAAATGCAAAATTCTCAAATGTCTATTACTTTCCCATGCTAAATAGTGTGTTTTTACAAACCTGATCATCATCATCTGTTCCTTGTCTTTGAAGGTACCAATATCCCTGAAGCCACTGAAGCTTGGTATCTTGGAGTTCATTCATCTTTAATATTTTATATTCTCCCTTACTTCTTAAACCAGTCATTCACCAAATCATGGCAATAGGACCTGCATTTTAGTTTTGCAGCTGTTTTCTCCTTTTTATTAGCATTGCATCTGGAAAGTTTATGTTTTGGCAGAAACATTTCATATACTTCCAAATGTAGTTCCCTTCCTTTAATCTGCTGGTTGTGGGGAGCTGCCCACGTTACACCGTAATCGCCATTACAAGATGGCGCCGGCCGACACTGACAATCGGCAAAAACAAGTCTAGAGCGCATGTGCTGGGAATTTCCCCACCTCTAGTCTCTGCCTCTCCCGTGGCGTCATCTGGGCTGATGCACGACCGCCAATCAGATGGGAACACGTCCTAGGCGAGGGACTGTCTCTATATAAGGGGCGCGGCTCCCCTCGCTCGGGGTCTCCATTTTTAGCAAGCTTATGCTCTTCCTCTCAAGAGGCATTAAAGCTTATCTGCAGAAGGATCCTTTGTGTGCCGCGTCGTTCTTGCTGGCGAGACAGTAGCGCGGGACAACTGGTGCCGAAACCCGGGAAACTTGTGACATCGTCAGCACCTTCGGAGACCCCCTGGTGACAGGGAGGATTCAGAACTGCAGGAGGGTAAGTTCAGAGAGGTGTGTCTGTTCTTGGTCTGGGGTGAATTCGGTTAGATTACAAGGTTTTAGACTCATCCCTTGGTGTGGTCAGACTGACGTAGATAAGCAGCTGCACCTGAGACCCGTGTGAGCCTCTCGTACATAAGGGAGCGGTGTGTCTCACAGCGCCTCCTAAAGCAGAGCGCGTTATGGGTTCTACGCAGTCTATGGTTACCGCGTTAGAGGCTGTGCTGAGACAACGTGAGCTCAAAGTAGGGGGCCGTGTACTCAGAAATTTTGTGAAAGAGGTAGATCGTGTGGCGCCATGGTATGCCTGTTCCGGCTCCCTAACCTTGAGTTCTTGGAACAAATTGGGCAAAGACCTTGACCGCAAGTACGCAGAGGGAGACCTACGTCAGGGCACCAAGACCGTTTGGAAGTTCATTAAGAATTGTTTGGAGGATGAAGGCTGTAAACCGGTAGTGACAGAAGGACAAAATATATTAGAGGAAGTCCAAGACAGCATGTCAGAAACTGAACGGAGTGAGAGGATGGGTACCCGCAAGAGGAGAGACGTCTCCTATAGAAAAAAGTGCCCTCCCGGTAAGTCTACGGACGAGGGAGAGATTCTAAACCATCAAAGTGATGTTCCCGGAAAATCTGCCGGGGAGGAAGGGGTTTTAAACCCCCACCAAAAGAGAAAAAACAAAAGAGAGCTTTACCCTGTAGGAGAGCTGAGGGCCATAGACCAAGGGTTGGAGGACTTAAATCTACATGAACCCGACTCTGACTCCCTCAGCCCTAGCGAGGAGTCCGATTTAAAGGAGGAAGCTGGGGGCATGCCACCTTTGAGTGGAATACGTCCGAGACTTTTGAGTCTTCTGTTTCTGTCCAAAGGTACGGACAAAATACGTCTGTACCATCGACACCAGTCTGCCTTTTCCCCCCTTTCGTGTTTATTTTAGTTCAGGATGCAGTACAGGAAAATCAGATTACTTGCACCAATGAATCCTGCTTTTATGCACAGTGTTGGAATGCTACTGGGTTTAAATTGGCTGTGATTGCGCGAATGCCTAGGTGGGTTCCCGTTCCTGTGGAGGCCCCTAATGCTATGTCCTTATTCAGGCAAAAGAGGGATTTTGGTTTCACCGCAGCAATTGTTACCGCTGTCTCCTTGGCGGCAGCTGCAGCTACAGCTGCGGCTGTGTCTTTGGGTACCACGGTTCAGACTGCCTCCACATTAAATAATTTGTCCTCTTCTGTTGCTCAGGCCCTGAACACACAAGCTGCGATAAATGCTCAGTTAAAGGGAGGATTAATGGTGGTTAACCAGCGGGTAGATCTAGTACAGGAACAAGTAGATGTTTTGTGGCAAGTAGCACAGTTGGGGTGTCAGTGGAAATATTCAGGATTATGTGTAACCAGCATCCAATATGAAAATTTTACCAGGGCGGCAAATTTGTCTCATCAATTGTCTAAGTATCTTTTAGGAAACTGGACAGGGAACTTTGACGACCTGATGCAAGAACTGCGCTA
Organism: Cynocephalus volans; assembly: GCF_027409185.1. Lineage (NCBI taxonomy): Eukaryota > Metazoa > Chordata > Mammalia > Dermoptera > Cynocephalidae > Cynocephalus > Cynocephalus volans. The sequence continues at coordinate 20,631,083 of NC_084466.1, forward strand.
TGCCATCGTGTCTGTGAATTCAACAAGAGTGGATGCCTCCTTTTCAGCTGGACTGTCCTCCTGGATCACAACTGCCATGTCACATTTCAAGGAATGGGTGGGGGTGGGGTTGTTTGGAGCGGCCCTCTGCTGTGGACTAGTGTTCCTTCTTTGGCTGGTCTGTAGGCTGAAAGCCCAAACACAAAAAGACAAGGTGGTCATTGCCCAAGCACTTGTGGCTCTGGAGCAAGGAGCCAATCCCGATATTTGGCTATCTATGCTCAAGGACTAGTCCCCCCCCCTCTTTTCGGCTGGCCTCCCTGAAAACTGATCAGTGGGGTTCGCCCTGGCTCGTGCTGGCCCACAATTCACAATTCAGAGTCCGCTCCAGTAGATCCAGAGACGGGCAACTTCCCCCCAGACGTGTGCCGACCTAAGACATGGTGCCTGGTGGCGATAGGGTTAACCTTTGACGGGTAAGGTCACGGCCTGAGGTGGGTCGACCTAAGACAGGACTACTGGCTAGACATGTTGTGGCCAATGAGCTTGCTCCAGCCTCTTAATGTAATAAGAAAGGGGGAGATGTGGGGAGCTGCCCACGTTACACCGTAATCGCCATTACAAGATGGCGCCGGCCGACACTGACAATTGGCAAAAACAAGTCTAGAGCGCATGTGCTGGGAATTTCCCCACCTCTAGTCTCTGCCTCTCCCGTGGCGTCATCTGGGCTGATGCACGACCGCCAATCAGATGGGAACACGTCCTAGGCGAGGGACTGTCTCTATATAAGGGGCGCGGCTCCCCTCGCTCGGGGTCTCCATTTTTAGCAAGCTTATGCTCTCCCTCTCAAGATGCATTAAAGCTGATCTGCAGAAGGATCCTTTGTGTGCCGCGTCGTTCTTGCTGGCGAGACGGTAGCGCGGGACAGCTGGTGCCAACCACCTATGCTTCATAAAGCCATTATAATTATTTTTCAAAACGTGTTATAACTCCATTACTCTCCTATTAAAGGGTTTTGCAAGTCTCCACATTTTCTGTAAGTAATTTCTCCACTCATTTTTAAACGGCATCCAAAGACTATTATAAGTTGAGGAAAATATTGCTTTCCATCCATTTCTGGCCAAGTTTTCCCAGACAACCTATAGTCTACCAATACGAATTTATTTGAACATTTCAATGTCTTTATTCATGTTTCTCCCTCTTCCTGTAATGTTCTTAACCCTTTACAAACTGATCAATTTGACTCCTTATGTGGCTACATTCCAATAACTCACCTTTTATGTGGTTTTTCAGCTAATGTATTCTCCTTCCCTTCCCTCATGAATCTGTGATACATGTTTATACCTTTACAATGAAAGATTGATATTTTGACTTATTTGTAGTATTGTGTGTATATTTATCTTTGCTAGATTGCTGACTATAGATACCTAGAAAAACAAGGATCATTAATCATCCTTTTTATTTTTCTTCCAGTGTGTAACAAAGAGCTTTACACAACATAGTTGTTCAAGAAATATTTGGAATTACATTCTAAAATTATGACTGATTACAAAATCAACAATCATGACTATGGCAGACTTACGTTTCCTATTCAAAAAACCCATTAAAATTATGAAAATAAAAAGGGGAATATTAGATCCTGAAAGCAAAAGTCATTTAAATATTGCCAACAAAAGAACATAACTAGTAATATAAAGGTATTAATTGATACAAGATGATACAATTCATATTACATTAATCTAATTTCATTGTTGAGTATTAGAAGAAGTCCATTAATCTAAATGATAAGATGAATTAAAATATATCTTGAAAGGTAATTCAATTTTTAAAGAACATCTCATTTTAATATTAGCCTAAGATCAGGTGATTTGAAAGTCTTGAACAACTAGCATAAAATTAAAATATAGGGTGTCTCTGAGAATATAAAATAACTATCATTCTTATGAGTAAAATTTACCTAATTAACTTCCCTAAAAACTTCAGTGTTGATTATTTGCTGCAGTATCATTCATACATTTTTAAACAATTCATGACAAGCAAAATATTTTCTTTTATATTTTTAAAAATGAAAACATAATTGATTATATATATTTTGGGGATACAGTGTTGACTATCAGTATTTGTGTACAATATATGACAATCAGATCAATAATATTAGCATGTTCATTATTATGACTCATAATTATCCTTTGTGTCCATTACCCAATTTCTCCCTAAGCCCTCTCCCCCTTTCCCACCTCTAGTAATCATAGGCTTCTTCTCTCCTGAAAGTTCGACATATTACTGTGGTCTTCCTTCCCTTCCTTCCTTCCCTCCCTGCATCTGTTCCTTCCTTCCTTCCCTTCTTTTTTAGCTGCAACTTATGAATGAGGACATGTGGTATTATCTGTTTCTGTGCCTGGCTTATTTCACTTAACATAATTTTCTCCAAGTTCATCCATGTCACTGTGAATGAAAGAATTTCATTCTTTTTTATGGCTGAGTAGTATTCCAGTGTATAAATATACCACATTTTCCTTATCCAGTTATCCATTGATGGACATTTAGGTTTGTTCCATATCTTTTCTATTGTAAACAGAGCTGCAATAAACTTGAACATACAGGTATCCCATCAACACAATGAGTTCCATTGCTTTGGGTGTATACTCAGAAATGGGATTGCTGGATTGTATGGTAGTTCTATCTATAGTTGTTACAGAAATTTTCATACTGTTTTCCATAATGGATGTACTAATTTACAGTCCCATTAACAGTGTAGAATAGTTCCCCTTTCTCCACATCCTCACCAGCATTTGTTATTCTCAGTCTTGTTTGATAATAGCCAGTCTAACTGGGATGAGATGTTATCTCAGTGTGGTTTTGATTTGCATTTCTCTAACGATTAGTGATATTGAACATTTTTCCACATACCTGATGGCCATTAGTATGTGTTTCTTAGAAAAATATCTATTCAGCTCTTTTATTTGTTATTTGGATTATTTGTTTATTTATTTATTTATTTATTTATTTTTACTCTGAAATTGTATGAGTTCCTTGTATATTCTGGACATAAATCCCTTGTCAGATTTATAGTTTGCAAATATTTTCTCTAGAAACTATACAAATACACAGAAATTAAACAACAAACTCTTTAATGACATATGGGTCCAAGAAGAAATTGAATAAGAAATTTAAAAATTTCTTGAAACTAACAAAAATAATGACAAATCATACCAAAACATGTAGGATACTGCAAAAGCTTTACTAAAAGGAAACTTTATTGTAATAAAGGCTCACATCAAAAAATAGAAAGACTCCAAATAAACAACCTAACATAACACCTCAAATAACTAGAAAAAGAACAATTCAATCCCCAAAGTAATAGACGGAAAGAAATAATTAATATCAGAGCAGAACTAAGTGAAATAGACACCCAGAAAACAATACAAAAGATCAACAAAACAAATAGTTTGTTTTTTTGTAAGATAAGCAATTAGACAAACTATTAGTTAAGTTAACCAAGAAAAGAAGAGAGAAGACCCAAATTTTAAAAAAAAAATTAGAAGTGAAAAAGGAAACATTACAACTGATACCACAGAAATACAAAGAATCATTAGAGACTGTTCTAAACAACTATATGACAACAACTTTGAAAACCTGGAGGAAACAGATACATTTATGGACACATATAAACTACCAAGACTGAACCGAGATGAAATAGAAAACTTGAGCACACCAAAAACAATCAGTAAGATGGAAGGAGTAATCAGCAGCCTCTCAAAAAAGAAAATCCTAGGACCAGTGGTTTCACTGCTGAATTCTACCAAACCTTTAAAGAGGAATTAATACCAATTCTCTTCAAACTATTCCAAAAAATTGAAACAGAGGCCACTCTCCCAAACTCAACTTATGAGGCCAGGATCACCCTGATATCAAAATCAGACAAAGATACAACAACAACAACAACAAAGAAAAGAAAAGAAAGAAAGAAAACTGCAGCCTAATATCTCTGATGAGCATAGACACAGAAATACTCAGCAAAATTCTAGCAATCAGAATACAGCAACAGATCAAAAAACTTATACACCATGATCAAGCAGGATTCATCCCAGGGAGGCAAGGATGGTTCAACATATGAAAGTCAATAAATGTGATACACCACATCAACAAAATAGAGAACAAAAACCATATGATTATCTCAATAGACACATAAAAAGCATTTGACAAAATTCAACATCCCTTCATGATAAAAGCTCTCAGCAAATTAGGTATAGAAGGAAAGTATCTCAACACAATAAAAGCCATATATGACAAACCCACCACCAACATCATCTTGACTGGGGAAAAGTTGAAAGCTTTTCCCTTAAGAACAAGAACAAGACATGGAATCTCACTTTTGACACTCCTATTTAACACAGTATTAGAAGTACTAGCCAGAGCAAACAGGCAAGAGAAAGAAATGAATGGCATGCAGATTGGAAAAGATGAAGTCAAATTTTCTCTGTTTGCAGATGACATGATCCTATATATAGAAAAACCTAAAGACTACCAAAACACTCTTAGAGCTCATAAACAATTTCAGTAATGTTGCAAGATACAAAATCAACATCAATAAATCTGTAGCATTTGTATACTCCAATAACAAACTAGCAGAAAAAGAAATCAAGAAAACAAGCCCATTTATAATAGTCACCAAAATATTCTTAAATAACTTTTTGAAATAAAATGTTTCATTCTTCTACTCTTTAATTCCTCTTTATGTCCTTTATGTTATCAACCAGATAAATGTCAAGTGAACTTCTTATTTCTAAATACATTCCCATTCCTTTGCTTTAAACCCCCAAAATATTTATGAACTAGAAAAGAAATCCTGTTTGAATCTTAGAACATGATCTGATTCTTCAAGGCTTAGTGATGCATGGTATGGACAAAAATCAAAGAAAGTGTAAAAATTCCTACACTGCAGTATGGCCATGTCCACAAAGACATGGCTAAAATATGGAATTAAAATTCAAACTATTATTTCAAAATGTTTAATCTTTCCTGGCACAAACTGAAACTTTTTATTATGCTTAGCATATGAATCACTAAGTCCAGTTGACATTAAAATATTCCCCAAACATAGCGCATATTGACAAATTAAACAGTAACTCAGATTGCCCAGATGTTCAAAGAGTCACTGAAATCGTTTGTCAGTTGTACTTACATTTGATCTACTTGAGACAGCCCACTCACTTTCCTTCCAAACTTCCTTCCTTATTTTCTTCCTTCATTCCTCCCGTCTTTTTTTCTTTCCTTCAATTGGTTTTCTAAGCTACTCTAAATTTCTATAAATCCAATGTTTTTAAATTATTTCTGCAAAGAGTAAATGCCATTAGTATTAATGATTGGCCACCTTGTTGAAACTGACTAATTCTACAACGATTGAATTTCTATCCATAATCTTAAGTGGTGCAAATTAATTTAGAAGACATAAACATCATTTAACACAACATAGCACTTAAAAAACAGATAAAAATTTTTACATAAATTGTGACTGAAGTACTCACTTAAACGTAAATATTCAATTTTCTACTTCAAGCCCTAAAGCTCTCTTTGCTGGCATAAGGCATTTTTCTTTATCTAGTATGCCTGATATTTCAGGCCCCTTTCTCACTCCATATTCTTCAAGACAAGCTCAGATTCTTTTCCCATTCAATTTATGACATGATTCATTGAATACTACAGCATACTTGAGGATTTTTTAAAAAAATATTTTCCAGCCCTGCAGTGGAAATCCATCTTTCCGATAAGAAATGTAGTGATGACCCTGTCAGCTAAGTATCCTAATTCATCTGTCTATGTGAAAAAGCTCTTCCCTCCAGGTGCCTTCAGAATTAATATATTGATTGTTCTGTATGCATTAGCATCTGCAGAGAGACCAGCTTCCACACTTTCTTAAAAATAAAAAATATATTTTTTTTTTACAATTCCAGAGTAGTAGATAATAACCAATTGAGAATATTATGATCAAATTTTTCTGGTTCTCAGGAATATATTTACAGTTATGAGATAAAAATTTCTATAAGACAGGGTACTACCAGAGCATTAAAAATGAGACATGTTATTCTGGACTCACATTGGGCTGCTAACAGTAGACATTTTCTAACCAATATAACATTTACTCTTAATTCAGGAATATATCCCAACTGCTTAAAATTGAAACTTGATTTCCAGTTAATATTAAAAAGTGTTTAAATATGTTTTTTAAAGGCAAAACTAAAAATCTATAATCAATGTGTACTAGCATTAGAAATTATAAAAATTAAGTAAAATTCCTCTGGTTGCAAATCTAGGATGGCATGAACAGAAAATACATTGTAAATTTGAAATCACTTAGTCAAATTAGGTTAACTTTAAAGGGAAGAGAACAAATAAGGCCAGTTTTCCTTGTAGTCTCACATTTTGCTTGTGTAATCTATTGGCTTGTCTTATTCTCAGAAGGTTTTATGAAAGGTCATTCTGACCGACTGTAAGCTTCATTATATCCTGGAGCCCTTAATATAGTTTTCTGAGGATTTATAACCAGCTATGGACATTGACAGCTGCACCTTCCCTAACCTGATTTAGCTAGCCTACTTCATCATCTGCACAGACTTTCATTCACTCAACTGTTATTGAGTATCTCCTATGTGCAAGGCATTAAGCTAGGTGTCAAACAATACAAATTGTTGCTAAATAGAAAGATGAGTAAGACAAAGTCTCTGATCTCAAAATTCCTAAAATCTAGTAAGAGAGAAAAGGATGTGTAGACATAGTGATAATAAGAATATAATATCTAATTGAAAAAAGTGGGAATAAAAATAAAGTTGGGAAACACTTCTCAGTAGAGTTGCCCCTGAGCTGGGCCCAGTCGGTTGAATATGACTTTCACTAATCAATGACAGGAGACCCCTGGAAACAGCAGCTGGCTCACATTACTTATAGAAAATGTTTACCATTCTCCCTGAGCTTCCTGACCCACTGCTACCCCTTTCATAGTGATGACTGTGTCTCCTAATTTTCCACAAATGGACAAAGTTTTTCACATTTATTCCCAGTCTTTTCATCCATCCCAGAGGAATGATTTTTTTCTCCCCACTTAAAGCAAATGTCTATTTCTATGTACCCGGGATTCTTCTCCCACCCCTCTCTCCTTGATGTTAACATTTAGATCTCTACCCAGTTCTTCCCTTCACTCTATAAACATGCATCATCTCTCTCTTCTTAAAAAATTAAGACCAAAAACACCACCTCCCTTAACCTTGTATTTCCCTCTTGAAGTGTTATTAAAATTAGTGAATAATCAGTCTGGCACCATTTATACCAGAGGCTGAGTCAGGGTCTGAGGCCCCCACTGAACTAAGAACTTCCTCGTAGTTACTGCATCCTTGGAAGGTCACTGAGTCCTTGTGGCATGTTCAGGGCAGCAGGGGTGGCAAGGTCATTAGGAAAGCTTAGGGCAGTGGCTACCTTCCCCATTTTCCAATGCTATTAATCCCCAAATTTTTTAAGTTAAAATATTAAAATTTTGACAACCAAACTAGACCGTCCATTGTATACTAGCTCAATCTAACCCTATTTACCATCCCATCTCTTACTTTTACAGCAAAATTCTTGAAATAAAAGTCCACCAGACTGTAATTATAATTATTTGTTAAACTCCTTTTTATCACTCAGCTCATGGCTGTCCAGTTTAATCCACAGTTCATCTTTGAGATGTTTCTCTTTTGAAGTATCCACTGATCTTCCAATTGCCAAAACTAAATTGCAGTTTTAAATATGTCTGATAATTGGCCTCCTTGCTTCATTTGTCACTTTAGTGTTAAACATGTCCTCTCGGTTGCTGTACTTTTTCTTTCCAGGTGCATCTCCTGCAACTCCTGCTGCTCTGCTTCAGTGATTCAAAGGTCTTATCTTCAGCTTTCTAGATTTCTGTTTCCAAACACTCTCCATGGGTGACCTTATCCATGTCACTTTTTTTTTTTTTACCAATTATCCTGACATCCAAATACATGGCTTTGTCTTTCATTTCTCTTTTGAGATTCTGACTTTTAATCCCCTACTACCTCCTCAGCCTTATTACATCCAGTTTCCACTTTGCAGCAAGTTCAGAGTGTGATGAATATGACTTCATAATTGTCTACCTGCAAAAAGTTATTACTATGGAATACTGTTTAACAGATTTAGACATGTTCACAAGTTAAATGACAACAGAAGTTATTAAAAAAAACACAACTCTGTGTAGTGTCTCATAGCTAAGGGTTAGAAAGCCAACAGACTAGGGTCTCTGAGATTACTGACTTGAAATTTTGTTTCTTTCCTTTCTTTTTGGTTAATTTAATGTTTCCCCTGTGGCCTAAGCAGCTAATGAAGCTTCAAAAGTTCCTGCCATGGTCCCAGTGTAACTTATGCAGAAGAAGCTGGGTCATTACACTAAAGGTCTCTGGATGAGCGTCTTCTCTAACAAGCATAAAGGTGATATTGACCCATATTGTCATTCAGGGAATAACTTTCCTGATTCCCAAATAACAGAATCATAACTGAGTTTCACACATGAAAGTCAATCAGATCAAAAAGTTTTGGGTTAATTTTGCTTTCCTGTAGAATGGGATCTTTAGTTCTTTTTGAAATAGGGGTTGCTAAATTTTTTTTTAAATAAAAAACATTAGGCATTTATTTCATATTTCAGAAAGTTATTGGCAGACACAATTCAGGAAATTTTAATTTGACTGAGAAGTATAAGAAATACATACTTGTATATATTTTTCCAAATGTCAAATGTATCTTAGTTTTAATTTGTTACAATTTTTCTTAAAACTTCCAATTATTAAAAAACCCCAAATTATTCAATTTGGCAAATATGGACTATATATGGCCAGAAGTAAACCTACACTGGCACCAAATCTAAATGCTTTCCCCTGTTTCAGAAATAGAAAAAGAAAATTTGCTGTACTGCCGATGAAGGAAGTGTTCATAAATTTAACGTAAAACATTAGGGAATAAAAACTGAAAAGTTTAAATGAAAAGGAATAGAGGTCAAGGGTTTTAAAAAGTAGTGATTTCCTGAGAAATAATTACTTAGATACTGGTGTTTATGATAGTATCAATCCTCTATATAATAATATCACCTTTCAGTATTTTCTAATTTTAACATTTAGACTATTTAATGTCATTATTTTTCTAATAAGCATACAGTAACATTCAATATTTAAATATATTCTTTGTGATTAGTATTCTCTTTCACTTGGTGGCCCCCCTCACCACTCCCCCACCATCACTTCAAATCCATTTACTTGAATCTTTAAAGAAACTACAAAGCAGTATAACCATGGAAGGCTAAACATTAATCGATGGTGTGCTTGAGGAATTGTAAAATTTTAGATCTAAAACATTTACAATCAGTTTTTCTTTTCTTCTGTCACAATGAATTTAGCTGATTTGCATGATTTAACTAATGCAATATAATTTTTAAAAATTTTTCTAAGAAAATAAGTGATTTTTTGTTTTCAAAATTTGGGGATTAATAATGTATTAGTCATGGATCTCCAGAGAAACAGAACCAATTGTATTCAAATAGCAATGGAGAAAATTAGATGTGCATTTTTATTTTTAAGTATGCATTTCAATATTATTTCAAATTTATAGAGTATAAGCAAAAATCGTACAAAGACTCTAGTATACCCTTTACCAAGATACAATACTTATTTACATTTTGCTCCATTTGTTTTCTCATTCCCATTCTCTCTCACTCTCCCACATTTACTCCCCATAGTGTATATTTCCTAAGAACAAGGAGATTCTTATTTAACCACACAATTATTGAAATCAGAAAATTTCACATTACTATAATTCTATCTCAATGATTCCCTTGATACTTTTTCTTTCTCCAATCCAGAAATCCAATCCAGGATCCTGCATTTAATTGCCATATTGCCATATTTCTCTAGTCTCCTTTAATCTGGAAGCAAGTCTTTCTCAGCTATTTTTGTCATTCTTCCCTTTGCCATTTTTGAAAAGGACAACCCACTTCTTTCTTAGAATTTCCATCCCATTGAGCTTAGCTGTTTTTTTCTTATAATTAGAATAAGTTTATATAGTAAGTTTATGTCCTTCGGCAAGAATTCTACACAAGTTATATGTGCCTTTCTTCATGCATTGTGTTAATGTTAGGAAGCACTTGATTGTCACTTAACTCAATATTGATGATAACTTTAATAATTTGATTAAGGTGCTGTACATTAGATTTATCTACTATAAAATTCGTATTTTATCCTTTTAAATTAATAATTTGTGGGTGATGCTTTGACACTATGTCAATATGATGCCCTTCATTAAAATTTTACTCATTAGTTGTGGTAATTTAACTCATTACTCATTGGTTATTCTTGGCTGAGGCAATTATTATTATTATAGCTACAATTCAGTGACTTTCTAACCTCCTCATTTCTTCCACATTCATTTGTTGATATTCTTTTACAAGGAAGAGCTTTCCCTTCTCTCCCATTCATCTGCCCATCCATTCATTCATTCATTTATTCTTTCTCTTACATCAGTTTGGACTGATGGACAGATGGACAATTTTATTAAATGCATTATGACCTTTTATTTTTTTTAATTTTATTTTAACTTACACATTATAACTGTGCATAGTTATGGGATGCAATCTGATATTTTGATACATACATGTGTTGTATAATTTGATCAGAATGTTAATGTATTAATCACCTAATGCATTTATCATTCCCTTGTGGCAAAAACATTCAAAAGCTTCTCCTCTAGCTATTATGCAATACACAAAACTTAACTGTTAACCATAGTCAGCCTACTGTGTGACAGAACATTAAAACTTATTCCTCCTATCTAATTGTAATTTTGTACCCATTAGCTAGCCTCTCCCTGTTTTTCCTCAGTCTCTGGTAACCACTGTCCTATTTTCTCCCTCTATGATATCAACATTTTTTTCCTTAGATTCCACATATGAGCGAGGTCTTATGGTATTTGTCTTTCTGTGCCTGGCTTATTTCACTTAACATAATGACCTCTAAGTCCATCCATGTTGCCACAAAATGACAAGATTTCATTCATTTTTATGGCTGAATAGTATTCCATTGTGTGTGTGTTTGTGTGTGTGTGTGTGTGTGTGTGTGTGTGCGCGCGTGTGAGTGTATACACACAGCATTTTCTTTATCCATTTATCTCTTGTAGGTCACCTAGGTTGATTTCATATCTTAACTATTGTAAATTGTACTGCAATAAACATGGTAGTACAGATGTCTCTTTGATGTACTGACTTAATTTCTTTTGGGTATATACCCAGTAGAGGGATTGCTGGATCAAATGGTAGTTCTCCAACCAACAATCCCACCAAAAGTGTGCCAGTGTTCCCTTTTCTCCACATCCTTGCTAACACTTGTTTTCTTTTATCTTGAGGTGGTATCTCATTGTCATTTTGATTTGTATTTCCCTGATTAGTGATGTTGAGCATTTTTTTCATATGCTTGTTGACTATTGTATTTCTTCTTTTGAGAAGTGTCTATTAAGATCATTTGGCCATCTCTCAATTGGGTTATTTGGGGTTCTTTTGCTGTTGAGTATTTTAAGTTTGTTTTATATTCTTTATATGAACAGAAATAAAGACAAAAAACATATGATTACTTCAGAAAAACCATATGATCATATACAGAGAAAACATTTGATAAAATTCAACATTTCTTTATAATAAAAACTCTTAGCAAACTAGGTATTGAGGGTATGTACCATAACACAATGAGCATCATATATGACAAACCCACAGCCAATATCATACTGAATGGGGAAAAACTGAAAACATTCCTCCTTAGATCATGAACAAGATAAGGACACCCACTTCCACCACTTCTATTTAACATAGTACAAAATCAATATACAACAATGAGCAGCATTTCTATATATTAATAGTGAGCTATCTTAAAAAGAAATCAAGAAAACAATTCCTTTTATGATAACTACAAAAAAATTAAATACCTAGAAATAAACCTAAACAAGGAGGTGAAATACCTATACAATGAAAACATAAAACTTTGAAGAAAGAAATTAAAGAGGACATAAATAAATGGAAAAATATTCCATGTTCATGGGTTGGAAGGATTAATATAGTTAAAACGGCTATTCTACCCAAAGCAATCTACAGATTTAATGCAATCCCTATTAAAATACCAATGCCATTCTTCACTGAAATAGAAAAAAAAATCCTAAAATTCATACGGAAAAACAAAAGACCACAAATATCCAAAGCAATACTGAGCAAAAAAAATAAACTCAGAGATATAATACCACCTGACATCAAATTATACTACAAAGGTATAGTAGCCAAAATAGCACAGTACTGGCATTAAAACAGACACATAGACCAATGGAACAGAGTAGAGAGCCCAGAAACAAATATACGCATATACAGCCAACTGATCTTTGACACAGGTGCCCAGAATACACACTGGGGAAAAGACAATCTATTCAGTAAATGCTGCTGCGAAAACTGAGTATCCACGTGCAGAAGAATCAAACTAGAGCCCTATCTCTCACCACATACAAAAATCAACTCAAAATGCATTAACAATTTAAATGTAAAACCTGAAACTATGAAACTACTAGAAGAAAATATACTATAAGATCCATAAGATGGGGCCGGGCAAGAATTTTTTAAAGAAGTCTTCAAAAGCATTATGATCCTTTATAGTTCTTATTCGTTTCTTATATTCAAGTTGTACCAGATTTGTTCATATGGAGCCTTTTCAATCTGGCCCCTGTCTCTAACATTATTTGAGAAATTCTTTACTTTCTGGAACAAGATATTCTAGGCTCACATTGTACTTTCCCTGCTCAGGCTCTGGAACCATCCAGTTCTCCAAGGAATCTTAGTTTTTATTGTAGAACATGTTTAAAAACCAGGATCTTGGAGCTAGTTATGGTCACTACTCCTAGGTCCTCTTAACAAATAGAACTAAGAAGTGTTTGTGTGTGTTTCTGTCTGTCTGTCTGTCTGTCTGTCTGTCTGTCTATCTATCTATACCGAAAAACAATTGATACTTACAGTTCCAATTCTAATACAATACAACAAAGTTAATATTTCTCCTTCCCTTTTCCATATTAGTATTACATTTTCTAACAGTTGGGAATGGCGTCCAATCATCCTCAATGTATTCATTCATTTGATCAAACCCAAAATGCTATGATTGCTTACCCATACCACTACAAAAAGAAAATCTGTGTTCCATATTTGGTTACAGTTATTGTGTGCGGTGGGGAGGGGATGAGAATTTACATATAGTGAAACACATGAATCTCACAGGCACCATTCAACGAGTTTTGGCAAAAATATACTCCTATAATCCGTACCCCTATCATGATGTAGAACATTACTATCACCCAGAAAGCTACCTTTCCAACCCTACACCAAGCACCAATGTTCGGATTTGTTTGGGTTTTTTTGCAACTAGATTTCCATGTTAAAGCACTTTATATAAATGGAATAATAGGTTAGCTTATTTTACTCAGATTTAATTTTTGAGGTTCAGCCATGTTGCTGCGTGTATCAGTAATTTGTTCCTTTCTATTATATACATATAGAAGTTTTTGTATAAATAGACCACAGTTTGTTTGTTTTTGTTATTGATAGATATTTGTATTTATCCACTGTTGGCTATTTTAAATAATGATACTGTAAATATTTATAAACAAGACATTGTATGGATGTATTTTAATTTATCTTGTGTAAATACCAGGGGTATATTTGCCAAGTGAATGGATAAGTGGTTTGTATAACTCTATGAGAAAGTGTCAGAATACATTCCAAAGTGATTATATCACTCTAAACTTCAATCAGAATGTAAGTTACTTTATATGCTCAGCAAGAATCAGTTCTTTAGGTCTTTAATTTTAGCCAATTTAATGTGTGTGAAATCTTATTCATTATGGTGTTAATTTAAATTTCCATGATGACTAATAACTATCAGCAATTCTTATGTGCTAATTTACAATTCATATATCTTTCTTTATGATTTAAGTGTCTATTTGAGTCTTTTGCTCTTCTATTTGTTGGTCTTTTAAAAAATTGATTTGTAGAAGTTAATTTATATATTCTATGTGAACCTTTGCTAAATATGGAATTCATGCGTATTTATTCTAGTCTGTGCCTTTGTGTTCATCTTATAAATGTCTTTTCATGAACATGCTTTTCATTTAGATGCAATTTACATAGTATTTTTTAACGTTTTCACTATTCCTTTCTCTTCCCTGTCCAAGTCAAAAAGAAACATTAATTTGGAGGAGAATTGATCTTTTAACAATATTGAGTGTTTCAATCCATAAACATGCTATGTATGTCTGATTATTTAGATATATTAAACTGGTTACTAGAATTGTTGGCAAAATGTGGTACATATACACAATGGAATACTACTTAGCCATAAAGAAAGAATAAATTTCCAGCAACATGGATGAGTCTAGAAGACATTATGTTAAATGAAATAAATCAGGCACAGAAAGATAAATACCACATGTTCTCACCCATATGTGGGAACTAAAGAAAAAAAAAAAGCTTATGGAAGTAGAGACTAGAATTTTGGTTACAAGAGGCTGAGAATGAGAGGAGAGGTTGGTTAAAAGATGCAAAATCACAGTTGAAAAGTACAAATAAGTTCTAGTGGGCTACAGTAACAGTAGTTATCTATAATTAAGAATAATGTATTCTATGTTCTCAGTTTGCTAGAAGAGAGGATCTCAAATGATCTCACACAAACAAATGCTAAATTTTCATGATGATAAATATGCTAAATAGCCTGATTTGATCATCACACATTGTGTATATGTATTAAAATATAACTCTGTACTCCTTAAATACGTACAATCAGTACAGATCAATTAAAAATAAAAAAATTAATATTTTAAAAGAAAATTCTAGCAGACAAGTATGATTTTTCTTACAGTACTTTAAAAATGTATTTTCATTATATTTTGTCTTACATTGGTTTTGAATAAAACAATCTGATATGTAATACAGCTTTTTAAATCTGATTGCTGTCAAATTTTTCTATGTATCTTTGTTTTTCAAAAGTTTTACTCTGATATGTTTAGTTTGTTCTTTTGTATATTCTGCTTTGATTTGGCTGTTTTGTTTAGTTCTTTAATTTGCTTGTTTTCACCAAATTTGAAAATCTCTGTCTATTATTTCTTAAAATATATTTTCTGTCCTATATTTTTCTTCTCTCCTATATTTTCAATTACATGAATGGCAACCCATGTCATATGATCCTACATGTTCCTGAGTTTCTGTTTTTTTTTTTTTTTTAAATCATTGTTTCTCTTTTCCTCAGCATAATTGCTATTGATTTGAATTCAAATTTTCTTGCTGTTTATGAATCTTTCTCCAAAATCGTGTTAACATCATCCTAACAAAAGTTTAATTTTAGCTATATTATTCTTCAGTTCTATAATTTCCATTTGGTACTCTCAATAGATAGATAATGATATTCAGTTCTCTGAATATGTTTTCTTTTAAGTGCTTGAACATATTTAACATGGCTGTGTTGGAGTCTGTATTTGCTAACTGCAACACATGGACATCTCAAGTTCATCGTTTGTTTAATAATAACTGCCTTTTCTCTTGACTCTGGATCCTATCTCTCATATTTCTTTACATGTATATATATTTTTTAAATTTTAAACTGAACTTTACAGATCTATAAGAAACTCTGGATTCTGTTATCTTCCTCTGAAGAATGTTGTTTTAGTTCTGGCCATCAACTTGGCTGAACTTAGTCCAATGGCTGTCTCCCTCAGAGTGGACAGCAGCTAAGCTTACTTCTCAGCTCTTTTACTCTTCCAGCTGTCATGTTGTTCAGGAACATTTGGAGCCTCCCTCGTGTAAGTACTGTTGAAGACTGAGCCAAAACTTTGAGAAAAATTCATATGTATATTTGAGGTTTCTTCTCTCTGTGGTTCTCTCCTTTACTGGATATGCCTATCACTGTCAAGCCTCTCTTGTAGACTCAAACCTCATCACCTGACCCCTCAAGCCAGTAAGTCTGTGGCATTCAGCTTGAGTTGTAGCCACCTGGTGTCATGTGAGCTGGGGAGTGACCTCTGACAAAAAGCCTTATAAAAACGAATCTCACCCAGTTCTCTTCTGTAGGGGTCAAATTCCTTCCAGTCACTGCTTTCCTTCAGTTACTCTGTTTCTTCAAATATCTGTTTTTATATTTTCTTCAGAGTTTATAATTTTTAGTTCCAACTCTGCTGCTATTACAAGAATTGAAATTAAGTGGTTCACTTGTTATTTCAGTTGTCACAAGGCATTAGGATTCAAATATTTTCAGTCTATAAAAACTGGCAGTTCATTTTCTTTACCAAGAGTAGTGCTATGCTATACACTACACATACACATGTGCTTAGACACCACACACAAACACATAATTTCATTTAATACTAAAAATAACATTGAAGATAAGCATATGTATCTGATTTTACATTGCGAAGAGTGAGGCTGAGAGATAGTGCTGCTAGGGCAAGTTCAAAAAGAAACAATAAAAATCAATCATAGTCCTGTCACACTCTATTGATAATCACTCTATCTCTCCCTCTCTATTTTTTTCTCTCTTTCTCTTTGGAAAACAAACATACCTTAAATCTGTAATCTGTACATGGTAACACCATTGAGGAGTACCAGTTAAGCAGTGTAATTTAGCGGTTAAGGCCATGGGCTTCCAAGGGAGCCAAATGTAGTTTTTAGTCCTGGCTTATCACTTACTCCCTATATGTAATGATCACATCTACCAAGGTGAATGAAAGTAATAATACAAAAAATTGCTGTGAGAATTAAATGTGATATCTCATGAAGAATATCTGATGTACATAGGAAATGCTCAACACAGAGGAGACGTTAAAATAACTATCAAATAACATTTTATTCCAAGATAGAAAGAATTTAATCTCCTTGCAAAAAAATTAAGAAAAGTGTGTCATGATATATCTATAGCAGATAATCTATCGTGACTGGGTGGACAATCCCAATAATTCAAAATGGGAAGAATAAAAGAGAAGGAACATTTATGGGAGGTGTGCTGTGTATAAAATACTGAGATAGGCATTTCTGAATGCGTGATTTAAGTTTACTTTCACAACACTCTGTAAAGTAAATACGACTTCCATCTCTACAGATGAAGAGACTAAAGCGTAGAAAACTCAAAGTAACTTATGCAACACCGTAAACTTTCAAGCGTCTAAGCCAGTATTGGAACCGTAATCTAGCTAAAACATTTTACTTCTCTAAGCTGCAAACTTGGATTACTATAAATCTACAGGGAGTACTCGGTCATTTAAAACTCTCATTGTTAAAACACTGTCTGGAGTTTAAATGCTTTCTGAACTTTCTTTCCTCAATCTCTTCTTTCTATCCTCTTCAAATTGGTGTCTTAATTTTCTTCCTTCAGAATTTCATGCCATCATAATCCAGTAATAACCTGATACTTCTGTCTTTCCCTTTATCCATTTATTTCAGTTTTATTGGATTCGTTTCAAAATTTAGTTTTATCATGCTCAAAAGCCTTTCGTATAGCTCATAATCACATATTATGGTGTTTTAGGCATTGAGAAGAGTGAATTAGACTCATACAGTCTTATCCCTTCCCTGAAGGCTTAACTGCATTGGCTTTATTAAATCAAATATGGCCACTTACTGTTTTATGTAGCTAATGCATTCTGCACTAGCCCATGATTCCAGGCAGTCCTGAAGAATGGTCTAGATTAGAATACTTTGCAGAATGTACAACACCAACCATATTTATATTTCAAAGAGGTTCAGCCATTAGGAAAATGGTCTTAGAAATGAAATTATAAATGTCAGGTATTATATGTAAGATTATAAACATTAGTTCTAGAAATATTGGAAATACTGATTAAATAGAAACGGAACGCAATCCGATAACGGAGTGGAGACAAAGTTATGTTTAATGATAATTAACAAAGATTGATTATGACATTTAATTTTACTCAAAAACACTCACTCTTTTACTACAAATTGGTTTCATGAAATTTATGAAACTTTGTACTCTCATAGCTTGGGCCATAATTTTTAAGAGATTAATAAAAGATTAAGGATAAAAATGAACCATCCATTTTAAGTTAAAGAAACTAAAAGAGGTACAAAGAAGGTAAATCTTGGATCAGGAGTAAGAAGAAAGTAGTTTTGGTATCAGTTCTGCCTCAACTATCTTCGGTGAACCTAGGACATTACTTAAAGTGGGAACAACCATTTAATTTCTTACAGTCTTTGGTAGTTGTATTCTAATTCAGGATTGGTTATAAGGAGTCTGTTGAGCCACAGTTCATATCTGTGGAGCATGAAACAAATAAAAAGGCCATATTTTGTTAAGAATGTGATGTTTACACTCAAACACAGGCCTAGTGAACTTGTAAATCTATGATTTCTACATGATAGATCTTTTCCACGCAGTTTTGGGGAATAGTGGCATGACACATAAAGCTTTCAACAACACACACTGAAAGGTATGGGTAATAGAACACATTATCTCTGCTCTCATTTTTTCATAGGTTAGTGATTTAAATGCTACTTCCTCTTTCATTAACGTACAGTTTGTCATTTCATTTTCTTCCTTCTTAATTGTCTTCTATCATCCCCCCCTACAGTACTTACTCCAATCTCTGCGTTGGTTTAGTAAATGTCAGAACCTAAACTTTTAAGACATTTTATTTGGGTTTAAATAAATCATTATGAGATTCTCATGATCGCTAATGACACTAAGGAAATTTCATAGGCACAGGGGCATAAAATTATTCTGAAAAAGATCTTTGATTTAATGCATGTGTCCTAACATGAAGTTTTCAAAACGTTATAATAGACAAAGAGAGAGAGACCTAATCCTAGGGTCAGACTCAGGTGATTTTGACAGAGTGAGTGCAGAAACATTCTAGGTTTGAGGTAACTGCGATTATCTTATTCATCTTCCTTCAAAAATAAACTTTTCCCTTGATGATCACCATTTAGCAGGAATATATCCTAATAATTCTAAGGATTGCTACTTAAGGTATCCTGGGATCAACTTTCTGTTAAACCTTAGTACTTGTCTGGCCATTGACAAGTGTCCTTGAGGTCTCTATTCCTCAGCTTTTACATCTGTAAAATGGGCAAAATAGTTTCATCTTGCACGGTTGCTCCAAGAATTAAATGAGATAATACATATAAAGGCTAGATTAGGGCTAGCACAATAGCAATCACTCAGTATGTTATTGTCTTCATCTTTTGGGGCTGCTGTAACAACAATACCATAAACTGGTTGGCTTATAAACAAGAAATAGTGGTTCTTTACAGTTCTGGAGCCTGGGAAGTCCAAGATCAAGGCTGGCAGATCTGGTGTCTGGTGAGGGCCCATTCCTCATAGATACTGCCTTTTCTCTGTGCCCTCATATGGTAAAAGGGGGCCAAGGAGATCCCTTAGACCCCTTTTATAAAGGCACCAATCCCATTTATGAGGGCTCCATCCTCATGATCTAACCAACTCCCAAAAGCCTCACCTTTTAATACCATCACTTTGAGGGTTAAAATTCCAACATATGAATTTGGGGGGGACACAAACATTCAAACCATAGCATTTAATTATTAGTTATACTTTTTCCTTGAAGATTCAAAACATTTACAATAAAAGGGAAAAAGGGAATATTGTTCATACTATATCTCCCACATCTACTCTCCTATTTGTCTTTTCATGCAAACTCAACAAGTCTTAGTTCAAGTCCTATCAATTACTGAAGATATTTCACTTTTCTGAACTCTTAAAATACTCGTTTGCTATATTATCCATTTTGGAAGAAGATTGTATAATCTTTTATGCCTTGCTAAAGATGTTTTTATAGAGATATTTATTTCTCTGATACATTTTTAATAGTCTTAAAAGAAAATCTTCATCTTATATTGCTTTTGTGCTTTCAGAATATCTTGGTAAAAAGGCATGTTCTGTCAGAGCACTGTCTACACTGCAGAATCCAAGTATAACTGAACTGGTGGAACAGCGTGGGATTTCCTAGATGTCTTTCTCAAACCTCATAATGAAGAGCAGGCCTATAGTCTCCAGATAGTCCAACATTAGAAGTCATTTATGTCACAGTCAACTATAAGCCATCTATCATCAACTTGAGCTGTTTTCTAGCACTTGAGTCCCTGATTCATTTATCAAGAAAAGAGGGGCAGACAATAAAACTTGGATGTCAGTGAATTTCTGTTGAGTCTTTGTTTTTTGAAGGGGTTGGGGGATGAAATGTAATTTGCTTCTGAAGCTATGCATATAGACAAAAGACAAGTTTGGGATGAGATAAGAAAGAAAGCATTAAACTTCAAACTTGAACATACTTTTTGGGTATTACCAGTCAAGCAAGTTAGAATTCCAAGATAATATTAAGACCACCTGTAAAAGCCTTTTTATTTATCAGAAAAAAATGGAAAATTTTACAATTAAAAAAAATCCATTTTGCATGTGTATGACACATTATGCCTTAATTTTTACTTTAATTCTAAATGTTCTTGCATATTTAAATACTTCATGCCATTTTCTATTCATTGTTATAGAGATAAAAATCCCCCCAAATACAGACAAACTGATTTTAACAACGTATAAAAAGGATCATATGCAATGTTTAAGTTGGATTTGGATTTTTGATGCTAGGAATGAAGATAATTAGATAATAATTAGTGTAACAATCATAGGAATAGATTAGAACAAATCACTTGATTTATTCTATCTTATCATAATAGGCTGAGAAAACCCATTTGATAAAATTCAACAACCGTCCATTATAAAAATTCTTAGAAAACTTAGAGGAGAATCCCCTTATTCTGACACAAGCTATACAAAACCTACAGAAAACCTCACACTTATTGATGAATAACTAAAACTATCACTCTGATTTTGGAATCACGACAAGAAGAAGTATTACCTCCACTTTTATTCAACATCATAGGAGGATTTAGACAATGCAGCAAAGCAAGAGTATAAATAAATGTACATTTATTTATATATATGGGATAGAAGAGGGAAGGGGAAAAGTCTTTTTCCCAGATAATATTATTATATACAAAAAAAGTAAGGTAAATTTCTAGAATTAAGTTTAACAAGGATGCTGATATAAAATTGGCATACAAAATAATTTGCATTCCTATTTATCAGCAACAGTACAGAAAACATAATTTTAATAAATTACAATAGCATTAATCGATATCAATTTAGATAATCTGGGAACAACTGCTTACACATGTGTGAGATATCATCTGAGAAAATGATAAAATTTTATTGAGAAATATTAAAAGGTAACTAATCAAGATATCAAACTATGTTTATTGTTTGAAAATTGAACTATCAGAAATATATAAGTGCAATGTAATCCCATCCAAAACCACAACAAATTTGGTAGAAGTTAATAAGCTGATTTTAAAATTTATCTGGAATTGCACACTTAAAGAATGAGGCTCAACTGGACATATAGACTTATAGTAAAGTTCTGCTAATTAACACACTATGGTATTGCACAAGGACAGACACCCAGATCGAAAGATCTGAATAAAACGCTTAGAAACAGACCCATTTATTCACACACATTTGATAAATGATATCTTTAGCCTGAAAAGTCGTGGACAAAAACAGGCTTTGCAGGATATGGTTTCAGGAAAGTGGGAATCCATCTAGATAAAAAATAAAATAAATGTGATTTGCATAGCTCTGTGTATAAAATCCAGGTCTAGGTAAACCTATACACACCCACAATACTTTGAGAAAATTGTTTAGGAGCATTTCTTTATTTACTGGGATAAAGCCTAATCTGTAAATCCCAAAAACCACTCACCATAGTGTAAATAATTGATACATTCTACTATATGAAAATTGAGAACATCTGTGCATCAAAAGATATCATAAAGATAGTGAAAATACAAATCACTGCATGGGAGAAGATATTTTTAAAAGTATAACTAAAGAGGAAGTAGAAAAACAAAAACACCACCACCAGAAACAACAACAAAAAAATCCTATAAGTATTAAGAAACAGACAAGAATAACTAGATGAAAAATGGACAAAATGTATTCCCTCTTTGCAAAGAGGGAATACAAATGACTGGTAAATAGCAATGATGGAAATGTAAATTAAAACAGTAAAATATCACTACAAACTTACTGAGCAAAAATTTTAAAGTCTGACAACAGTGTGTGTTGCTGAGAATGTGGACAAGAAGTTTCAAATCACGCTGGTGGGAGTGTAAATTGGTACAACCTCCCTGAGAGGCACGGTGCAACATCCAGAAACCTCACTCCTCAGTATACACTGTAGAGACACATACGCCTGTGCAACAATATATAAAAACAACTCCTGGCAATATCGTTCTGAACATCACCAACATAAAAACACTCAAATGTCCATCAGCAATAGATCAATAAATTGTGTTATATTCATAAAATATTCAGGAACTAACGTGAATAAACCACAGCTGCACACAATAATATAGATGGATTTTTCTAATGGGATACTGAGAGGCAAATTTCAGTCACAAAATAATACATAGGGTATAATACTTATTCAAAAATAGGCAAAACTTTTATTTAAGGATGCATATATAGGTAAAATATATATATTTTAGAACACAAGGGAAGGATTCTCAGTAGTTGGGTTATTAGTTTCATCTGGGAGGAAACAAAGGCATGTGCAATCTGACAGAGAGGCCCATGTTTCTAAGTAAGGATGTTTCAATATACTGTTTTCTGACTTGATGGTGTTTACATGATGTTCACTTTATATGGATTTGTTAAATTTCACATATATGATTCCACTGTTTTATATCTAACAATTGAAAAGAATGTAAATGAAATATCTTAACATCGGCTGTCCTCAAGACAGTTCCAAAACTTGAAGCCGGACTCAATTTATTGAAACAAACTTAGTTGTATCATCTTTGTACTTATGGTTGGAAAAAAATAGGAAAATGGTCAGGGCCCCTCAGATGTTAAGATGTTCAGGGCCCCTCAAATGCCGAGCATTTGCTGTAAATATCCTGAGGTGTTCCTTGTTACTACTTAGTGTAAGTTGTGTATGGGCACCCAGGTGTCCAGGGTTGTGGACTTAAGTATAAAAGACTAACAGCTCTGACCCACAGTGCTTTTCAGAACACTCAAAGAAGCCACTAGGACAGTTGCTCCTAGGTGTGAATAAAACCCATTCATTTTTCTATACTCACGGCTCCCAGAACCTTTTTTTTCCTATTACCTAGCTCACAGACCTGCGTGTGGAAGGTTTGTAACCCAATCTGTGCCACAGACCCGAGGGGTCTGTAAGCCCTAGCTTTACAATTGGCGTAGTCGGCAGGGTACTTTAGCAAATACAGGAGCCAAAAACCCCTTGGAGAGGGAGGAAATATGGCTACTCCTGAATATTTTGTGCCCTCTGGCCACTTTCCTGTTGACTGGGATCTGGTTGCTGCTGGCTATACTACAAGTTAGCATAGACCAGGCACTCCATGAAGCAGTACAGCCTTGGAGAGCCCCTTGGGAGGGGGAGGAAATGTGCCAGTCCTTGAGTATATGGTGTCCGGTGGCCACTTTCTGCTTACCAGAGCCTGGCTACTGCTCACTATGATACAAACTGATCGAGATTTAAAGAAGAAAGCAGAGCAGTTGGAAGCACGGATAATCTGTCTGGAGGATGACGTGCTGCAACTGGGCGCTCCTGCCTCTCACACCTGGAAGAATGACAAACCCAGTGGTGAGTTGGAGGAGACTTTGCATCTCCAGGCACAACCTGTTGTGCACCAGAAACTGAAATATGAGCAGCCTATAGGACCAGGTGGACAACAAGAGGGTGATCCACAGATGACTGAATTCACTACCTATGTCACATATACCCAGGTTGAATTAGTTGATTTAGGGAGACAGTTCTGACAGAGATAGGGGGAGCTCTGGCTGCTTGGCTGCTGCAGTTATGGGACCTAGAGGTGGATAGTGTGATGCTCTCTGGTGAGGAGATGGAAAAATTGACCTCTATTACCATACACCCACCCCTGAGGCAGCAGCTACAGAATAGCTGCAGATATGCACAAGGGCGAGGTAATCACTCCTTAATGGAATGGGTGGGTGCAGCTGCCTGAACCATGTGGACAAATGCTGGATAACTGCCCAAGACTGTGAGTAAATGGCAAATATATACTGACTTGGTTCAAATAATTCAAGAGCTGGGGATGTGGCAGTTTGTGTTTAATGTGAACACTTATGGACCAGACAATGAAAACTTTATAGGCAGCTTGAGAGACAGAGTGCCACAAAATGCCCCATCAACGTCCTTTGTGTCACTGATGGCCATACTGGCTCCATACATTGGTCGTCTTACACATGAGGTAATGACCATGACAGCTAGCCTGGGTGAAGCAGAGGATAGAAGACAAGCAAGAGGTCCGAAAGGTGGCCAAGAACAAACACCTAAGAAATACTTGGGATTTTATCCTGACGGGACCAAGCAAGACTAGCCGTGAGAAGATGTGGCTTGACTTGCTTGCATCAGGGGTTGAGAGAAAGAAAATTGACCAGCAGCCAAATGCAGTTCTGTTTGCCTTGTGGCAGCAATTGCACCCTGAACAGCATTTCACTAAACATCTGGAAACAGGTAGCAAAGTGGACTCGGTAGACTTAAAGGATTTTTTTATTGCTTCTGAGGAGGTGGATGAAATGTTCCAGTTTAATTAGGGAGCAGGCCAAGGTGCTCATCTTTTGAGGGCAGGCAAGGACCGGAGGCCTCACGCTGAATTGGCAATACATTGTTCAAGGACAAATGTGCAGTGTGTTTTGGCATTAGTGGATACAGGTGCAGAATGTAGCCTCATATATGGCAATCCAGATAAGTTTCCAGGGACCACAGTTCATACAAATGGATATGGAGGACATACTATTGAAGTCAAAGCTGTGTCACTGCCATTAAGCATAGGACGACTGCCCCCTCGTGTGTATACTGTATATATATCCCTAGTAGCTGAGTAGGGATATACTTCATGGCTTGCACCTGAAAACAACAGCTGGAGATTTTGTTGGAAAGCCATGCCTTTGGTTCACAACTTGATGGATCAGCTGATGACCCAGCTGGGAACTTATCATTATGTATTGGATCCTTTAAATGCTTTTTTCTTTATTCCAATCTCAGCTGATAGCCAGAATCAGTATGCCTTCATCTGGGAAGGAAGACAGTGGACCTTTCACATATTGCCTCAAGGTTATCTGCATAGCCCAACCATCTGTCATGGTTTAGTGGCTGGGGACCTAGCCAAGTAGACAAAGCCCAGCATGGTTACGATGTTTCACTACATTGATGTGTTGTTAAACTCTGATTCTCTTACAGATTTAACCAAGGCAGCTCCAATGCTGCTAAGCCATTTGGAACAATGTGGGCAGGCCATGAACACAGCCAAAGTACAAGGACATGGGCTATCAGTCAAATACTTAGGAGTGGTCTGGTCAGGTAAAATTAGGGTCATCCCAGAAGCTACTGTAGACAAGATATAGGCATACCCTTGACCCACAAGTGTAGCTCAGCTACCGACATATTTGGGACTTCTGGGGTATGGGAGAGCTTTTGTACCCCATGTGGCTCAAATGGCACGCCCGCTGTATGCATTAACAAAGAATGGAGCCCCCTAGTATTGGACTGAGGAAGTAGAACAGGCTTACTAGACTACAAAAAGGGCAATGCAGCAAGTCCAGGCTTTACAAGTAGCTAATCCCATTAAACTTTTTGAATTAGATGTAAATATCACCCAAGAGGGGTTAGGATGGGGTTTGTGGCAGAGACAAGACCGATTCTGAACACCTGTAAGATTCTGGTCTCAGCTCTGGAAGGGTGCTGAAGTACACTATTCTCTAATAGAAAAACAGTTTGCAGCTGTATATTCTGCCTTGATGGCCACTGAAGCTATCACAGGAACTGCCAAAGTCCTAGTAAGTACAACACATTCCATACTAGGTTGGCTGCACACATGGGCAACCAACCCTAAAACAGGTGTAGCTCAGACTCCCACTCTGTCTAAACGGGGAGCATGTATAGAACAAAGTAGCACTGTGTCAATAAGTCTTCTGTCCAAAGAGTTGCAAACTGTGCTAGGCCCAGCAGAGGTTCTGGAGGAAACTTTGACACAACCCTTACTCATGGAGGTGGAGGCTACACCTTTCCATGAGGGACAGGGACCTATCACAGAACAAGCTTGTTATACAGATGGCTCTAGCACGGGACCTTCAGCATCATGGACAGCTGTTGCTGTCCAGCCCTTAACAGATACCATGTGGTATGAAAATGGCACAGGGCAAAACAGTCAATGGGCAGAATTGAGAGCTGTTTGAATGGTAATAAAAAATGAGCCTGGGCCATTAACCATCTGTACTGACAGCTGGGCTGTGTACAAAGGTTAAACCCTTTGGATTTCGACTTGGAAATATCAATGGTGGATGGTAGCCCACTGACCCCTGTAAGGAAAAGCCATGTGGCAAGAGTTATGGGAATTGGGGCATGAGAAAGAAGTAACCCTTTTTCATGTCACAGGACATTTCCCCTTAGCCAGTCCAAGAAATGATGAAGCTGATGCCTTGGCTAAGGTAAGATGGCTGGAGAGAGCCCCAGCTGCTGATGTAGCCCATTGGTTACATGGATGAATGCAGCATGCTGGCAGCAAAACCACATGGATGGTGGCTCAAAGATGGGCCTTGCCTATAAAATGGGAAAATGTAGTAAATGCCTGTCATTCTTATCCAGTATGTGCTCAAGAGAGCCCACACCCCTGGCAGGTACTCCATATAGAGAGGGCAAATAACTCGAGGAAGCGGGCCCCTGACTCAATGGCAAATAGACTTTGTTGGACCACTGCCAACATCAGAGAATTTCAGATACATCTTCACAGCTGTTGATACGGCTATAGGTCTTCTGTTTGTATGGCCTTGTAAGGCCCCAGACCAGGTAAACACTGTGAAGGTATTGAATAGCCTTACGGCCACATATGGCCAGCCTATAGTCATAGAGGGTGACAATGGAACCCACTTTACTGGACATGGTGTTCAGACGTGGGCTTCCCAGTCTATTCAGTGAAAGTTACATATGCCATATCATCCCGAGGCAGCAAGGATGATTGAGCGATACAATGGTCTTTTTAAAAAGGGGCTAAGGCTATCTGCCCAACCCCCATCCCTGAAGGGGTGGATGTGGTGGTTATGGCCGACAGTCAGGATTCTAAATGAGAGACGCCGCAACGGTGGGCCCTCTCCAGTGGAAGCTCTGTTGCACAGGGCTGCAGCACCTATACAACTGCAAGTCACTACTAGAGATGAGCTTTTGAAGCCAGGGTATGGCAAGAATGAAAATATTCTCTTACTGGCCCAACCAGTTTACAACAGGGACAGACAGTACAATGGGAATGGCTTTGGAGAATTGAAGCCCCCCATATATGCTGGGTAGGCCTAATAGGGCCTTGGGGGAAAGGATTAGAAGAAGGCTTGCAAGTTTCACCTTGCAAGAGGACAAGTACTTGACCTCTTCAAGTAAAGATAACATGGCCTGGAACAGATAAGCTCTTTATTCCAAAGGGCACATTTGTATTATCATTATGGCCAATTATGAGTCCCCCTATACTGTTACATATAGAACCTACAGATCCAACAGTACTAGCAGAAAATGTACGGTATCATAAACCACGTAAGATACGTATTCCTGCAACCATCCTTCCCCAGGATGGCAAACTAGCATGTATCTTACCAGAGGGGCAAGAACTTCCCCTATTGGTACCAATAACCTTTCTGTCTTTTTGCCCATAGTGTTCTGGCTGCAGGCACCAGAGTCAACTGGATACAGACATACGTTCATGTGACTCAATAAGCCAATGTGTTGGCTTATTGAATACACACTGAACTTCATACCAATGATGACTACTAACTGGACATGTGCAGCTAATAATTGAAAGAACAAAACTACAGGACAAACCTTAAGGACAAGCCTTAAGGCATATTGGACAGACGATAGGTTGTATGAATGTAAGGGTCACTTATCCTTGCTAAGGGAACATCGTGGAAGATTCTGAACGCATAGATTGTACGGCGAGGGACCCTGAAGGGATGGATTGTTGGGAAAAATAGGAAAATGGTCAGGGCCCCTCAGATGTTCAGAATCTTGCCGAGCATTTGCTGTAAATATCCTCAGGTGTTCATTGTTACTACTTAATGTAAACTGTGTATGGGCACCCAAGTGTCCAGGGTTGTGGACTTAAGTATAAAAGACTAACAGCTCTGATCCACAATGCTTCTCGGAACTCTCAGAGAAGCCACTAGGACAGTTGCTCCTAGATGTGACTAAAACCCATTCATTTTTCCATACCCACGGCTCCCAGAACCTTTTTTTTGTCCTATTACCTAGCTCACAGACCTACGTGTGGAGGGTTTGTGACCCAATTTGTGCAACAGACTCAAGGGGTCTGTAAGCCCTAGCTTTAAACTTATATATCTCATAATGCTAGCTTTGTCTTATCATGGGTTGACATGTAACTGCCCCCTACTGAGTCACTGCCCCTCAAGGGCAGGAACTAGTCTTCCCAGTTTTGTATTTCCAGGGCCTAGAGCAGACCTTAGTTATTAGCACTTGCTATGCTAAAATGTCTTTAATCAACACTTGACCTTACCATAGATATCTCCACCAGACTGATGGGACACAGTAAACACGAAAAGAAAAGTATGCAAGGGAAGATGGTTTCTCTATGCAAAAGCTAAAATTAGATAATAATAACAGAACAATAGAATAATAACATTTGCATAATTGCAGTTATAATCACATTTTTGAAAGGTGAAGGCTGATGTAATATTTGCCCCAGTATGATTTGGTACAAGTTGCTATGGCCAAGCACTTGTGCTATACAGGTCACTGGACATTCTAGTAAACAACAATGAGCAAATAAAGAATTTACAGTTATTAGGAAGGAATGATGTGATGCTTGTTAAGTCTCTCTTCACCAACTGCAATGAATAAATAAATAAATAACTTACACGTCACAGACTGTTTGTGTTAGGTGATGCTAATTTCCAGGACAAGACTACACAATCTATTCCAATAATCAGGTTTTTAAAACACCTTTTTAGGTGAAATTTATCTTAATGATTCATAAATCATTATATATAAATGAAATATTAGTACCCTGGACAGAATTATAATAACATAAGTCCAATCACAGAAAAAAAAAAAAAAGAACAAAATAAGTGAACAGTGTGCATAAATCAGAAAAAAATACTAGCTATAAAAAAATGAAAAATAGGTATATAAAGTTCCTTATAACATAGGGTATGTTGTAGGAATGGGGGAGCTTTTAGAATTTTATTTTGGGGTGGCTTAGGACTGGCATTGATAAGTTTAAGTCCAATTACTTGTTGTCCTCTATAGTTTACTAAATGTTTCCAGAAAATTATGGTGAAGCCTTTCATCTGAACCCTTTTTTTTATTTCTCTTTTCCCCTCTAAAATGCTTTTTAAAAATTAACACAACTATTTTAGAACTCATCAGATTGTATTTAATTTTCTATGATTTTTTTTTCCAAAAATGCATAGTGACTTCCCCACATAATTTCCCAATTCCAAAAACCAGTACCACGGATTCTTAAGCATGCACTTGACACTAAATAGGTTAACTGTTCTGAGTCTCACATACTCAATTATTGTCTTATTCCATCTGGTGCAAGGACGCCATCTACAGACATGACGGCACATTTCCAAGAGTGTTTCTGAAAGGATTCAAAATAAAAGATATAAGGGAGGATTCCAAAAGATGTAGTTCTTATTCTGATTCTTTAAATTATGTACCATTTTGCTTTTGGACTACAATAAGCTGTAAAAACAATTCACTCTATTTATGTACTGTGAAAATGCTCTGTACAACCCATGCATTTATAATCTCAAGGAATTTAATCCTTGTGCCTAAAAGTAGAATACTATATCAAGAGCTGGCAATATATTTTAGTGTTTGGGGAAATAAAATAGAATAGGTATATGATATGGGCCTTCCCACAAGCTAAAATTCAAAAATAACATAGATAAAATAATTTGAATTGAATTACTTCCTAAATTGTGTAATGGACTTTCAGAACAAAAATTGTTTATACTGGAAAAAAAAGCTATGTTCTGAGTACAGATACCTGACATCTTTCACTCCTTTAATTTTCAAACCTCCTCGCCCACTGAGGTTAGCTTTAACTGAGCAACACCCAGTTTAATTAATTTACCAAGGCCACACTACCAAAAAATGGTAGAGAGAAGGTTCAGACCCATGACCTCTAACCTCAAGGCTAATTCTCTTTCCACTCTACCAAAACCATAAATCCCAGAGGAAATACTCCACAGCTTTAAAAAGGGGTGAGGGATTTGATACTATTGCTTTTCTAGGGTAACTCACAGAACGTGTCTTCTATGTAGCTATAAAATATGCATTATTACACACCAACTGCTGAGCTCTGCTGCACCGGATGTTTTTCTCACAGAGATATACTATAAATTAAAATTGTAATAAAATATGATTCAGGAAACAGCTGGCTGCTGGGATGAAGGCATATAACTGACTAAGTAGTTAATTATCTTCCCCTTGATTTCAATGCTGGGTGGATTCACCCTTTCTTAAACTAGACGGAATAGTAACCAGCAATAAGTAATGCCAATTGAGAACAACTTTTTCTTCTCCGAAACTATATCCATCACACTCTTCATGTGATGCTTCCTGACTGAAGTATGGTCTCCTTGAAAAACAGAAGTGTGCCCTACAATTCTCCCATAGCTACTCACTTATGCATTCACTCAACAAATACTTTCCAATACCTACCCTGAGTGTGACAGGTAGAGGGCACAGAAATTTGAACACAGTCCTTACCAGCGAAAGTAGCAGAAGGGTGCATGCTACGAGGCGGCGAAGTCTAAACACAAATAAATGACACACAGTAAATCATCATTAAACATTTATTAAATGAAGCCCTTTTTGGATAACTTAGCCTTTATTGATCTCTGCCTCTGATGTCTTTGAGGACCAGTGCATATAAATTTTGTAACATTATTTAGTCAGGTAAACTTCCCAAGGAATAGGGCAATGTATTATACTCCTTTGCTATCCTGACATAATCAAGAAAGTATTCAACAAGCACTTCATGAAGTGGGGGTTGGGGGAGCGGAGGAATAGGGCGGGAGGAGTGTGACGACAAAAGGAAGGAAGCATGGAGGAACAGAAAGGAGGAAACAGGAGACAGAGGGGATCTCATCTGAATTATTCTTTGCCATTAGGAAAAATAAAACCTTTCTACCTCATGAAAAAAGAAAATCAATTCTATGAAGGTGGAAACTGAACTGACATGGTGGAAAAACACAGATCTAGACGGAGGCGCTTTTAATCTTGAATGAGAAATTGGATCTCATGCAGGGTGTGGAGGCACAGCTGGAGCTGCCGCTGAGCTGGTCAAGTGTCACGGCTGGACGATACATCACATCACGCTCCCTTAGGCATCATAATGTCCAGATTGTCCTTACTTTGGGCCAGATGACTTATGTGCCTGTGGGGCCAGCACACTGCCTATTACAATATTTATATCGATTTTGGGGATATGATGATATAAAAATAGAAATATTAGAAGAATGCAAGAAGAAAAAATGAAAATGGGGGAGTCAGCAGAGTTAAATCGCTTTGCCTCATTTATCCCCCAAGAGAATGCATGCTCTGGGCTGCTGTGGGAGCCTTCCTTAATAAAGGTGGTGGCCTTTCCAGTTGTTCTGTTGAACGCATACTTGTGCTGGTCTTTTTCAATTAGCCTTGAAAACGATCGTCAATTTCCACAGTCAGCCTTACACAGTTCTTTAAACAATCAGAATGCAAGTAATCCCTATAATGTTCTTGAATCTTCCAAAAGCATGCCATAGAGAAAACTTGACTCTAGGTGTTTGCCACCCTCATGTATGATGGCATTCAGTCAACAGATGAAGTGACAGTAGGACACAAACAACTAAAAACTTTTGCATTCCACCATGAACTTAAGAAAATTTTAATATTATATTTGTAAAAATACTCAATATTATGGTGTCAGACTCCTTTGTACCATATACACGGTTGAAACAGAATTTACAAAATCAGTATACACATGGATAGAATTTAATGTTTGGGGAGGAGGTGAGTATTTTAAATGCTAAATTAGCTTAAGTCTTTAAAAATGCTCTATTTATTATTTTTTATTTGTTTGGTTTTCTAAAGTAATTAGGTTATTATTAATTCAAAATGTCTTGCTTTCACAAAAAGAGCAGATACTTGGAGAAATTTGAATAGGTGCCTGGCACCTTTTTAAAAATATCCCCCATTATATCCAATATTTGGCAAACCTCATCCCTACCCACCCATCCCTGGTCTGAAAACCACGTGTGAGGACACTTCTGATACTGACCCAATGGCTTCCGCTTTAGCCAGGACTAACCTGACCTTGGCACCAACCACCTGGTGAAAAAATATGGTTCTGTTCTGCAAACGCTCTTTACTCTAGTGAGATCTAGAGGTTCTGGCGTCATACTAAATAAGAGTTTGAGACGTGGCGGCCCAATGCCTGGCCGCCTCTGGACGATAGCGGCTGAATCTTGGCAGCCAGTCAAAAGCTAATGAAAATTTCAAAGATACAAAGCTTCTCTCAGAGCTGCAGAGAAGCAAGAGAGCTTTCAACAGGATCATAACAGGTGCATCAAAGTAATCCAAAGGGGAAAAAAGGCTCCTGGACCCAGCAAAAAATAAAAATTATAAAAATAAACATGCACACATAAACTCTGTTTTATATGTGTCAAAAAGCCCTTTTCAATATTCAGTAGGTAACTGCAAGAGGATCAAAACAGCCCTGCACAAACTACAAGGGGTCAAAAGTATACAATTTTTTTCAGGTTTAGGTAACAAATATATGCACAGGTATTTGAGGATTGAAATGGCTCACTTTGGAATTTCTGCTTCAAGTCACACAAACGTGGCAGCTATATCACACTTTGGTCTTAAGCTACACAAAATGTATTTTTAACAGGCAAAACATACGTGGGAGACAACGAATATAGACTTCATTTGGGCTCTGTGTTTGTTGACAGCAATCCCAAGAGGTCACGATAATTTTTACCAATATAGTCGTGGAAACTGGGACAGAAGTAATAAAAGCAAGAGCTTTCTAACTTTTTCAACCACTGTCTCCATTCCTGTTATTGAAGTTTTGGTTATTCCAACAATTAAGTGATTGATAATACAGGATTAAGAGAAACTGAGGAAAGCGACCATCTCTATCTGCTGGTGAATAAGATAGGAATGCTGACAGGGGGGAAATAAGTACAGAATAGGAACTCAAACATCATAGTGAATTGTGGAATATTGTACAATATAACAAACAAAAATGAACCTTAATGTTGATTCCACCACGAGATTTAAATTTGTGCAAGTTATTGAAGCTTTCTGAGTCTGTGTTTCCCTGTTTGGTAAACATTAGTAGTAACATGTCCCGACCACTTTGCAAGTTTATTACAGAGTATAAATTAGCTAGCATGTTAAAAGTGTTTCATAAATATTTTTCTTATAAACCGTATTTTATGTTTTCCTATTTTTTTCATTTTCTTAACAATGTTCCTTTAGTCTATAGTTTCAAAGCAACAGAAATTCATGTGTTAAAAAATAAAAAGCCAAGAGAACATAGAGGGGCACAATTTCACAGTTCAAAGAAATAGAACAGGAATATTTAATAGACTTGAAAACAAACATTTTTATATTTACTAACTGGATTTCTGCAAGTGTTAGCCTGAATCTGTGCTAGAAAATTTCTTAGGTAATGCATTTATAAATATTTTCTTCCTTGAAAGTGCAGATCTTTCCAATTCAGTCTAAAGCAGGACTTCAGGTCCTCCCTTCCACCTTATTTACAGTCTAATAGGTTTTGTTTCACTAGACTCAGCAAATGTTCTCAGAACATCAGATCTGACTCACCTACATTGCAGCTCCACATTGTGGTTATACTGAGAAAATGTTCTGAGAGCCAAAGTGTATCAGTGTGTATTTCGACCTTTGCTGCGATGGAGTAACATTATTTAGAAAACAATGTCTTTTATATACAGATTCACATTACAGACCAACATATTTGGGTTTCTTATATTCCTAACACAGTCCACAATTTAGTGAGTAGTCATAATGATTTTGTTTTGTCCATGCCACGATTTTATTCAAGGTTATTTGTACAGGGAAATAAATGATCTATTATCATACTTTTGAAAAGAAGTGATCTTTCAAAAATATTCTAAATATAAAGCTGTTTTATCGTTACGGTGCTAGATTAGTAGTGTTTATAAAATTAAATAAAGTAGATAGCAACTAAATGTTATAATAAGACACTTTGTACCAATTAAAAGATTATACCACCAGTATAGTTTATAGGTTCTTCCATTGTCTCTAAAGGAACATTTGTTTCCCTGCTGTTGATAATAAATTGTTTATCATTACATAACACAATTGAGAAAAAAATGATAAATGAACACAAATTTAAAATGTCCATTTAAGAATAAACTATATTAAATGATCGAAATCAGAGAAAAAACACCTCACAGATAAGTAACACTTACCTGTCTTCTCAGTTATGAAGCTCGAATTAGTGTAATTACTATTACTTTTGTACAAATTAAAAACTTTAAATATTCCGCACACATCAGATGTCTTCAGGTCAAATTCTACTGCTATTCAAAAATAAAATTATTTTAGGGCCGAGCCCGTGGCACACTCGGGAGAGTGCGGCGCTGGGAGCGCGGCAACGCTCCCGCCCCGGGTTCGGATCCTATATAGGAATGGCCGGTGCACTCACTGGCTGAGTGCCGGTCACGAAAAAGACAAAAAATAAATAAATAAATAAATAAATAAACAAATAAAATTATTTTAAGGGTTAAGACATTCAAAGATTCAAGTTTTCATTCTGGGTTCAAGTAGCATAGAGACAGAAATAACTGAAATAGGACATTTTTCTTTAAAGCAAGTTGTGACAATTTTAAAGATTTTGAAAGTTAATGAAGCATACACTTGGGGCTACACCAGTCTTTTTAATTTGTGTTTCTGGATGGTGTTGATAATGTTACAAGTTTTAGAATACGTGAAATATTTTGGGGTTTTTTTTTTCTGATTATACAAGATCTCTGTGATTGTAAGTAAAAAGGAGCAAAGAATTAAGAAAAATGTCCCTCATACTTCTACTTTTACGTTATAAAATGTTAATTATTAGGTGTACAAATGTTTTAGTCCATTTTGTGTTGCTATAACAGAAATACCTGAGACTGGGTAATTTATAAAGGAAAGAGGTTTATTTGGCTTACGATTCTGGGACAGCCGCATCTGGCGTGGGCCTCAGGCTGCTTCTACTCATGGCGGAAAGTGGCAGGGAGCCAGTGGGTACAAGCAGATCACGTAGTGAGAGGAAGCAAGAGAGAGAGAAGGTGCCAGGGTCTTTTTAAGCAATGAGCTCTCCCGGGAACTAATAGAGTGAGAATTCACTCATTAATCCCTCCTCCCCCAGGGAGAGCATTAATCCATTCATGAGGGATCCTCCCCCATGACTCAATGAGTTTCCAACACTGCCACATTGGAGATCAAATTTCCACATGCGTTTTGGAGGGGACAACACATCCAAACTCCATCAACAAAGGTAGTTCAAAAGATCATGGAAAAATTCGTATTATCTTTTGATTCTATTTTCCACTTATTTTTTGAAGTACTCTAGTATTAAAATCCCCTTCCTTGGTATTAAGTATGTTTCCTTTAGTTGCACAATATAAGCATTTCCCGATGTAATCAAATATTTTATAAAGCATAATTTAAAATATGTATAACATACTGTATGGTACAGCATAACTTGTTTAATCATTCATCTACTGTTGAACATTGAGGTTATCCTGCTCCCATCTTCTTTATTACCCTATGAGGCACATTATAGTTATTTCAAAAGATTTTTACTCTATTTTCATTTATGATGTTCCTCTGTTAAGCCAGGGTCTTGAAGAAAGTAAATTATACCAGTTTTACTGTATTAACTAAACTGATAATACATTCAGTGAAAAAAAGACAGTTTTCTTACAGAGAACTACTTCATATAATTGTGGAGTTAACAGTAACAACAGCAGCTTTGTATTCAGATTTAGATTTAAACCTAAGCTCAACCATTCACTGGTTTTACAACTTTAATTATTGTGACTTAATCTTCAAATTTTGTGCCCTAATCTGCAAAATAAGTGATATAATAAACATCCCTCTGACTTGTAGGAAGCATTAAACAAAACAACTTATATTAATTATCTAATAGAAATTCTAGACATAATAAACAATCCATAATTGTTATTTGCTGTCCTACCAAATGATGAGGAAAATGACATCATAGGGCTTAGTCATCATGTCAAATAAACTCGCAATCTTAGGTTTAGTTAGTACTTTGCTATTACAGCAATTCATTCCCTGAAGCTAAATTGTTTTACTGTCTCCGAACTCATAGTTTTAGTGTGAAAAAAAATGTTATTTTCTTCCGTTTGGAATGAAACAATTTAGAACAATTAAATACCACCATCCATTTATTGTTGTTTTTTAAATTGTACCTAATTCATTGAGAAAATCTGCATACCTGAATCTTAAATTTCCCACCATAAACTTCCCTCGAGGCTCATTGGCAAATGGACCCAAAAACTAATAAACTATTTCCTGATGCTCACTTCTTAACAGAGACCAGATTGATATTATAAAATGTTATTTTCTATTTTACTTTTTATGTCACGTATTCACAAAATTTTTTTCATATATGAGGGTCCTTCAAAAAGTTTGTGGAAAAATGGAATTAAAAGATAATACAAATCCTCCCATAAAAATTTTGAAGAACCCCTAAGATATATTAAAATTTGGTATAGTGTATGCAGCATGTTTAACTATGTCTTTGGACCTATGCATTCTGTGCTAAAAGTTTCTCTTCATGAAAAACAAAGCAATAGATGGGAACTTTATGTGTGGGAAATGAACGTGGTTATTTTAACATTTTCTAAGGGAAATCAGAAAGATACTAACACACTAGTTCCATAATACACAAAAGTAAGCAATATAACTAAGGAAATCATCTGAGCTGACATTTTGATTTCTTCCCTCTGCAGTGCCACAACCAACAAGACAATTGTAGTTTCACCAAGAGAACTGTCAGCCAGAGGACAGGTTACTTACAGTTTTGACACTTGGCAAGTCAAGGCAAAGAAAATGTGAAAGGATTCTCACTTACTTATGAGCCAAACTTAGTGTCAGAATCAGGCAGGAAGTGCTCAGTTCCCATGGGTTCAGGACACATCTCTAGGTTTCAAGCCAATACTCCAAGGTCTCAGGCTCCTCCTATAGGCTCTTCCCTACAGGAAAGTTACTGTTGCTAGTTAGACCTATTTTTGGCACCACAATGGGCTGGCTTATGCAAATCTAGTGGCTGGGCATGCTCAGTAGAGAAGGGTTATTCAATCTTAGTGGTCAGGCATGCTAAGTAAAGTGTTTATCTCTGAACGACCTTCCACTAGAGGTGCTAGAGAGCACAGAATATTCTTGAATATGTCTGGTGCATGTGATAGGATTTGACCAATGAACATGCTCCAAGAAGAGACCAACTGAGCAGGTGCAAGATGATGCCACATAACTGGGAACCAACCCCTTAATTGAATATGCATTAAATAGTGAAACTATAAAAACCAAATCCCAGCAAAAAGCAGGGTTGCTGTTGACTTTGCTGGGGCCAACCTGCACTTCATAGGCTGAGGTGTGTATGCTTTACTTTGTATCACACTTACTTTTAGCAGGTAACTGATCACTCTCTTGAGCTATTTTGCACTCTGTACTAAACTTTAAGTGTTTTAAGTATTTCTTACTTTTGTGTTAAACTTGGTGTGGGCCCTAGTCTCTGGAGCTATGCAGTACTCTCTCCATGAAATCCGTATCTCCTATTTGTTGCATTAAACCTGTTCTCACTTTCTATTGTGACTCTGCTCTTGAATTATTTCCTGTGGTGGAATCAACAACCTGATAAGAGGATGGAGTGGGTTGAGAATGCATTTTGGGCCTCCCCAACCCTTCCTCCAGCATCAAAAACAAACTTCATACATCATTGGTTGTCAGCCATTGGTAGTTCTCTGTCACTGGAAACTTCTGAAGACAGGATGGTTACTATGATAAAATGGCAGTGGATTTAAAATATTTCAGTAGTATTTAAAATAACTGTTAAATACTGGTGGCAAAGTACGAATCGAAAATGGAACACTAACAGCTAATTACTGGAAGTATAAAATATCTGGTGATGCACAAGCATAAGGTCAAAGCACAGGTACAGAAATTGATGAGGGCTTAATCATGCTCTTTGGAAATATAGCAAAGATGATAACTCTTTTCTTCTTTAAAAAAAATAAAATCTTAGACCATGCCCTTCAGGATATATAGTTTGTATTGTTGACAACTAGCCCTTATGTAATTTACTCTAGTGATTACTTCCAACTCATTTATCTATATTTTCAAATTATTTCTCTAACACAAAGATACTGAGGCAAGAGATGGAAAGCTGAATACTGGATTGCAGAAATATAAAACAAACCTAGCACTGGCGCAGAAGTAATTTACTAACTCATGGAATTTTTACTTTAGTCCTACTCCCATGAATGTTTCCATGGGAGATGGGGGGCTACCTCAGGCTCCTGTGATGGCATGCTACGTCCTAAGCAGAAGTCTGAAGGTACCACCCCGAGAGTTCAGGTTGGGAGATCAGAAAGCTTTCAAGGAATCATTGTTACAATACAAAGTCTCATGGGCAGGAGCATATAGAAAATAATATGTGGTATTTCCTCTTTTGTAATATGAATTAGTTGATCTAAAATTCCCATTGTGCTTTGAATCATGCATAGCAACCTAGATAGTGAAGTGCTATCATGAGACCACGAGATTTCAAATAGGCAGGTGAGAGATTTCAAATAGGCAGGAAATTATAAAAGAGCTAATGACAATGTGATCAGTATCAGTTCAAAGATGCAGAGAGCTGGGTTCTCAAGAGATGGGATGTATCAGAATCCCTAACAATGGCAATCCAATGACAAAGAGCTATAATCAATAACCAATGAATTGGTACACTCTTCTTTCTTTCCTACTGTATTTGGGTTCTCATAGGTTATTATATCATGTCCAAAGTCATGAAAAAGCATTACTCTTTAGCAAAAGAGATAGATCTCCCTATGGGAAGAAGGAAGACAGGAGGTTTTAAAACTTTTACAGTGAGCCATACTCAAATCATCCACAATTCATTCTTTCCCTAGCAAGACTGATCATAAGTAGGCTAGAAATACTAGATTATGTGGTACATTGGTGCTGTACACTCAAATTCAGATTTTCTCAACTTTGTCCCACACTACAATAGTCCCACAAGATACCTCTGCAAGAATCTTTTGTTGCCAAATATGTTCAGGAAACAGTGAGCTATAAATTGCCTCCAAGGATTCACTGCACATTGACCTACTAATTGCTTTAAGAAATCTTGGAGTTAAAAACAAACAAAAATATACCTATTTTTTTAAAAAATATAGCATCTCCAAAATTATTTGAAAATCATTTCCTTGTTGTTCCG
Source organism: Cynocephalus volans (assembly GCF_027409185.1). Lineage (NCBI taxonomy): Eukaryota > Metazoa > Chordata > Mammalia > Dermoptera > Cynocephalidae > Cynocephalus > Cynocephalus volans. The sequence continues at coordinate 20,670,780 of NC_084466.1, forward strand.
TTAAACAGCTCTCAAAACAAAAATATTACTTTATATGATTCATCTTCCTTTTGATTGGCCTACATTTCCACGCATACCTGTATTGTTTAGCTGATCAATTCATTTGTCAAGAGTGCTTTTATAATTATTCACTAAAATTCATAACAGACCCTTATCTCTCAAAAATACTACTATTATCATCAATGATTAAGTCTGCCAAATTTACACTAGAAAACGAACACAAAGAATTACAATTGCTTGTTGTTAAATCACTTAGGAATTGGAGTTAAAATTTTATAGCAAAAACAAAATTGTTGGCATTCTCAGATTGTTTTCCAAAGGATAATGTTGCCTCATTAACTAATATTTGATTAAGGGCATTCACAACCATTAACCTAGAAAAGAAATCCTTCCATTGCAATGCATCTTTTCTGTGTACATGCACAAATGAGTGTGTGTGTTCATTTCCTTTCTTTACAGTTCTAAATTACGTGTTATGTAGACCTGTTAAGATACTTATACTTGTGTCTATATCACACCAAAAAAAAAGTAAAATCTGTTTTCTCAAAACTTAGTGGCTATATCTTGGATGCTTGTTGAAAATGAAGATAAATGTAGATACTCAAGTCAATTCCCAGGACTGTGGTTAATTAGGTTGAGTAAGACCTAGAAATCTGTATCCTTAATAAACTCTAGGTGAATCTGACAGTTGTTGGTTTGAGAAGCAGGCTTGGAGAAGCATCCATCTGTTGCAAAAGGTGCACTTGTCTGAACACCTGGAAAAAGAACACACACCGAATGCACTGAAACCTCATTATAAATATCCCAATAAGAAGCGTTCAAGTAATAATATTGATGTAATATAGAATTCTGATAAGTTTCAGAGTAATGCTGATAATGTTTTCAAGTAAATCAGTTCATTTGCTTGGCTTTTCTTTCTCCCAATTTCTTGCCAAATGTTGTATATATGATTCCGTTTTTTAATTTAATATATAGCACTTCCATTTTCCACTCCCACTTTTTAAAAAGGAGCATTTTACTACTTAATCTTGGGGAAGTTGCTCACTTTGTCTGAAATTTATTTCCTGATCTGTAAAACTGAGATAATACCTCACAGAGTTATTTTAAGGATCAAATAAATGTATGCCTGGAAAAGGTCTTTAAAAATCAAAGACGTGTTGTAAGAATGTGAGTCATCCCCCCTTGTCATGCACTCATTGAATCATGCCACTAAGGAATGACTTTTTTCCATTGTGTTAAAGTAAAAATTAAAATAAAGATAAAATAAAATTAAAGTAAAGCTAAATTAAATTTAAAATTTAATAACAATAAAACCCTATTTCTGCTATTGTATTGAATAATAAATTCACTAAAGAGAACATTTACTGCATTCGTGGAAGATTTACACAAAACAAAAACATGAAGTAAAAATTTCAATAAAAACTTCCTCTCATATTAATAAAAAGGAGAATGTTAGTCTGCTCTTGAAGAACCACATTTTGATGATTTTTTTGTCTTCAGTTTACAAAGCTGAACAAAATTACAGTACTTGATACAAGAGGAATATTCTTAGAAACCTCTGCCACCTAGTGTACAAAAGTCGTCCTTGGGAATCTAAATGACTTAGTTTAATTGCCTTATATGCTGCATCCGATCTTCAGGGAATTATCTTTGAGTATGGCCCGGTCAGATTTGAAGTTATAATTTGAAGTGGGAATAATATACACACTGCATTTTCTAAAGAGCATCTGGCTTGAGAATCAATATAACATTTAATTTTCATTTTAGCAGCACTTTAAATTAAAGTCCCATTTATAAATGTTTTAATATGGTAATAAAAGACCCCTGGGTAGGTTTTAGCCTTTCATTAATATATGCCTCTTGTGTGTTGCAAGATACATGCTTACTGCATAAGTCCCTTTGACCACTCAAAGTGCAAATTAATGGTTCAATAAGGCAAAGCCTAGGATATCTTAATGGCAGCAAAATACAACTCTTTAATTTGGAAAATAAGCTATTATATTTTCCCTTCCTGTAGCTCTTAAGCACATACATAAAATAACATATCAATGGATTAAAAGAAATAACAAAGTTTCTTCAGCCACAGTTTTACATGCAAAATCTCTTCTCACCTCTCATTTTTGGTTTAGATTTAATTATTTTCAGATCAGTGTAACATCGGGGTGGAGGGTGGAACTTGGCGGTTGGCAGTGAAGAAATTTGTAAAGCTGTATTATTAAAAAGTGTTTTAAAAAAGTAAAAAGTCAACCACAGCACTCCATCTCTCTTGGCCCCATCATTCTTTTGTTGTTGTTGAAACATGATAAATTATACATATTTGTGGGACACAGAGTTGACTATCAATACGTATGTACTTGTGCACAATCTCTGATGATCAAATCAGGATAATTAGCATATTCATCATTACCAAATGTAATCATTCCTTGTGTCCATTAACCACCCACTCCTCTGCCCAGTTTGCTAAAGACAGAAGAGAGAAGGATTGGTAAAGGCTACTCTGCCACGTGGATCACAGAAGCAGTATTTCCCCCTCGCTCTAAAACAGCCCACAATGAAACAGAACTCAGCAATGTGCTTTCACTCTCCAATCATTCCACTACCCAACTTCCGTGAAAAAAACCAGATGGCCTTCATGTCAACTTTGGCCCTCCAGGTCTGGTATTGAGATTTCAGCTCCTTTCCTTCAGTTGCCTGAGCCTGCATGAAGTTTCACAAGCACACATCTCCAGGAAAATCTCACTGTGATGGGCAGGTCTTTCTTGCACTTTGTTCCTGCTAACTTTGCCTCTCTTAGGACTCAAGATGGCATCATGACTTGTTATCTTAACGTGCTATGCAATTATTGAACTATTCTCAGAAGACTAGTTTATCATATCAAAACTCATTCAAATTAGCAAGATTTATCAAGAAAAGTGCAGATAAGAAAAATAAAAATTCATCTCTCTCTTTTTTTTTTTAAATTCACCAAGCCTTCTTTGGATGGCTAAAGGTAACTACTAGCAAAAAGCATGAATCAGTTAAATAAAACATTAGCCTTAAGCAAGAGATGTCAAGAAATTCTTCTAAATTACTTGTCATGATGGCAGGTTGGTGAGCACTAGGGAAAAAATCAATGTCATAACTGTAAGGAATTTGTTGGCACTTTGGAGTGGCAGTGGGGCTACAGGGGAACAAAGACCATGCTTGAGTATAAATTATACTTACAGCAATAATGCTGCATCTTTTTGGAGAAAACAAGCAACAAACATACTGTTCAGAGATTAATAGACTCTTAAAACAGTGACTTTTTAAAATACTAAAATTAATGATAAGAAATAACATTTACACACAACATACATATGACCACGTACAGGTAGGGGTGTGTGTGTGTATGTGCGAGTGAGTGTGTGTGTGTGTGTGTGTGTGTGTGTGAAACCAAATTGAAAGTTTCACAAAAATAGTACTTTGGTTTACTATAAGTGATACACTCGACTTTATTCTGTTCTTGTTTTGTATTAAATAAATAAAGATGGTGTCTAAATTTGATTTTATAGCTCTCTAATGGGCCACAACTCCACAATTTGAAAAACATGTTAAACTGTCTTCATTTTTAAAATATTATGATCACAATGAATCATTTAAACTAATATCTCAATACTTAACAGTACTAAAATTATTTATCAACAATAATTCTTACAAACAATGGCTTAAAAAATTATGATTTTTGCTTTGAAGTATAATTACCAAAAGATAAACAAGCCATTGTCAAATACTTTGAGTTTCTGGATACTTTTAACACATTATTTTAACTATTTTTAAACCATCTGCTTGGTAAGAATGATGAAAGAAAAAGTCATATATTTATATTATACCATATTTCTTTACTCTTACTTTTACGTTAATTAGTTTACTTAATCTCCACAACGATCCAGTTAGAGAAAAGTAGTATTACTTCATTTTTATGAATGAGTTGACTGAGACTCAGTGATGCTTAGGTAACTTGTCTAAATCATTTATTTATCAAGTAGAAGAGAGAGAATGAGTCTACGTCTTCTGATTATAAGTCCAGGACTCTTTCTTTAATATCATGCAGAAACTTCATACTACCTGCTATGCCTTCTGATAACTAAAATATTGTTCTATAAGATCTAACATGTAAATACACAAATAAATAGTTCTATGTTTGAATGTTTATATTTTTAGTTCATAGAGTCATCTGCATAACCCATGCCCATGAAGACAAGGCAGAAAATGCATCCAAGAAGGAAGTCTTCTTGCTTAAGAATGTAATGTGATGAACTGCCCGGCAGCCAGAGCGAGCCACCACCTCCTGTGGCACTGTGGTTTGCAGGGATTTGGAATGTAGGCACTGGGGTAGGACTGCCTGAATTCAAATCCTGGTACAACAAACTACTAGATATGTGACTGCTCTACAAGGTGCAAATGGTGGTAATAATAACATTCCCTGCCACAAAATGCTATCACGATACTTAGAAGATAGGAAGCATTCAATAAATATTAGAATATTTTGCCGTCGAGAGGTAGTTATGTGTCATTAAAAATTTGTGACATGAAGACATATGGCATTTAATCACTTTACCTTCATTTCTATTGTTTGCAGACCACCAGTTTGATTTTGTCATCAGCTACATGGTACAATCAACAATTTCAAAGATATATTTCTTTCAGATAGCCAGAGAATTTGTTCAGAGGGGAACAACATGTATAAGGAACAAGATGAAGAATTGTGCCAAGTAAAATTATGAATGCTGTGTACATTCGATCTAATTCAAGCCAACAAACAATTGTAAACTCTGAAACATGTTCCCAATGTCAGATGGCTGAGATTTCAAAAACAAAATAATATGTCCTCAATGTCAGATAACTGAGATTTCAAAAACAAAATCATACAAACACACCATTCTTATTTCTGAAGAAAATACACCACACACACACACACACACACACACACACACACACACACACACACACACACACACACGTACGCGTGCGCACACAGAGGCATGGATGTTATAAGGATTTAGTTCTGCTCAACATCTGCTTTGGATTTAGATAAAACCATAAAGAGAGTGCTGATGAGATTAAACAACTGCTTTCTTACTATTAATGGTCTTGACATTTTTTATGCAATGACTAGGCTATCAAAATCTTCCCATGTTATTTCAGTTTAAGAGAATTTCAAAGCTAAGAGAAAATGGCAGAAAGAATGGCCTCTTGACTAACACCTAATAGGTATATAGATTGTCTCAGACTTGAATAATAAATATATAACAATATAAAAAGTCAATGTGCTTTTAAAAAATTCAAAAGAGCAAAATTTAACATTAAAGAGCTCAAGATCTACCAGCCTGTTTTATCTTATAAGGACATTACAGAAACTGATGAGGTAAAAACTTTGGAACATGAAAAGCATACACATTATACATAAAGATGAAAAGAGTATATAAAAATAAAGCTCTAAATTTACATGTCTAAAAATCTGCCAGACCACATCTAAAGCATTAGAAACAAAAAAGAACAGAGCTTATCTAAAAATACATACGGGGACAAATTTTCATAATTTACTTGTAAAATTAAACTAAAAATTAATTTAAATATTGAAAATTAATCTTGTAAAATTAATCTAAAAATTATCTTGCCAGAATGTTTGCTATTTAACATACATGTTCTTATCCCTCAATGCAAGGCACAGTGGTCTTTATTTATCTCTATTAACAAAAGAGATTAAGCATATTCTGAACTTTGCTCAAAAACATCCACATTACTGATTAGAGGACAGGAAATATAATCAATGGAAATATTGTAGGAGGAAATTGGATTTCTCTGAACTAATGAAGAAGGCTGGGAAAGGGGATGATCTACAGGGTTCCCGCAAATTCCTTTCTCTCAGTCTCCGTACTGGATCATGAATTTGAGTGACATATGTTTACTATTTTAAACTTCTGACCTTTAGGATTTGGGTGCTTATTTCCTTACATGGAATGAATATACAATGGGAAAGTTAGATGAGTGAGACACTTAAATAACTACAAAAGGGGTTAATCCCATCTCTTACAAATCTTGAAATTCACTTTCAGGTTCATAAATTAATAAATGATACATACTTATTTTTCTACATACAGTATCAAAGTACAAATATCTGAATGATTTTCTCATAGAACTATCTTTCATCAGTATGAAAATTATCAGATTACTAGCATCATCTACAAGGAAATGATAAATTCTAACTGAAAATGTCAATTGCCTTGAATTTCAAAGACATGTGACTTTGTTATTTAAGGAGTTAAGGTTAGAAAATTGTGAAATGATCTTAATTATTTAGATGTGGAAGAAATAAAAAAAAACTAGTGTTGTTGATGCTTTTATTTTATTATTAATGGAGAATATGAATGAGGAAGTTGTGTTCCCAATATTAACATTTTCCTGTATTTCTTTTTTGAACTGTTAAAAAACTTAAATATTAATAAAAGATTTCAACTATTTGGTAGCAATCTGTTCTTTCTGTATCTGATATTCAATAAAACACTATCTGAAACATAAAAGAACTAAATTTGCTCTTAAACTGCAATCATGTTGCTTTTCATGCAAAGAATGTATTAACTTCAATGAATTTATTTAACAAATACTTTTGGAGCTGGCTGGTTAGCTCAGATGATTAGAGCACAGTCCTGTAACACCAAGGTCAAGAGTTCAGTTCCCCACACCAGCCAGCTGCCAAAAAACAAACAAAAACCACAAATACTTTTAAGAGACCCATAATGTTCAAAGCACTAGGTTATGAACTATGTTATATATTGAATATAAAAAGTATCATTATTAGTACAGAATCTATGATAGACCCTGGCCTCAATTATTATAGATCCTGCTATAAAACATTTTATAGTCTCAGGGGAGAGTGTATAACAAAAACCATATATATGCACTAAGAGGTGAATAGATTTGGAAAATTTTCAATGAAATGCATATGTAAAGTAAAATGTTAAGATACAAAACAGATCTTTCCATTCCTGGGCAAATTTGCTCATCATACTCTTCATACACTTTTGAAATCACTCATTTCACAAAAATCTTTCCCTGGTTACTTAGAAAAGCAAGATAATCTCCCTAACACAGACTTTCCTATTTACTCTGCACCCCACAGCGTGCACTTACCCTTCTTGCTGAGGCCTAATATAAATATTTACAGAAGCTGTACTGTGTGTCAACCACGCTGTCAATCTAATGGATCTCCTGGGTGCACTTTTGATGTCAACACAACCAAATAACAAGCCACAGAGCCAGTGGAGGTATCACAGCAGCTCAGCTGTCAGCCTGCCACCTGCTTTGCCTCACGGTCACGGTTTTCCTTGTGGTTTGTTATGCTCACCTACCTAGCAGAAAAAGTACTCTGTCTACATCAAATGCAGATGAAACAAATTCAAACCATTGACTCTGATCCTTAGGGGCTGATGTAGAGCTCTTAATTTTGCCTTTCAAGAATCTGTTTTCTAACATATAAATTGGATGCTAAATATTCTTTTTCTAAACATCTTGGCCAAATCAATGTTATCTACTTTAGTTGAGGAATTCCTAAAGAGCAAGGATTTGTTGAAATGACCTTCGATGATTCATTTGGAGGAGCAAAATATAAACTGAGAAATATGCTTTCATTTGTTTATTAATAAAAAGTATTAAGGAGAGTGGTGTGTTCCCAGTATGAATGTTTTCCTATCCTTTTTCTTTGAACTGTTAAAAATAAATGTTTTAATGTCAAGGAAAATGCCACCACTTCTTGGAGCAACAATGTCCATTAACTTTAAAACATTTGGCCCAACACTATACTCAAACAAGGGCTCTCTAAATAATATAATATTAAAATGAGAGTATGCAGGAAGGGAAACTAATCTAGAAATGGGGTTCTAGAAGTCAATTATATTTCTGTATTTAAGCTGAATTTGGGGACAGGATATTAGTGTAACATTTTTCTTTAGGTAAACATTAAAACTGAATTTTTTAAGTGAGATAATTTATGTGAGCCTGTGCTATAACCTGTTATATAAAGTTAAGAAATTGTAATTATTACTAAATAGTATAGCTCAACAGACAGATAAAGTAGAGTAATACCATGATGCATGAGATGAAACTGAAGCTTATCAAGCGTGTAATCAATACAAGGGACAGATACTAACATGATATGCTACTGGAAAAAAAAAACAGCAATCAACTTAAATCTTCTTATCCCTGGAAGAAGATAAAAACAAAGTCAAACTCTACTGTTGAAATAAAGCAAAGAAAAGAACAAAACCTAAAGCAAACCAATAAATACTGAATAAAAGTCAAAAGAAACAAAAGAAGCTCAGTTTAACCTGGTCAAATGAAGACATTTATTTCTTCTCCCTCTGATACCTTATTACAGTGAAAATAAAGAAATAATATGGTTTAAACTCACAAATACAGAGATCAGGAATGTGCTAATAGCAAAGACAACATTTCTGAAAGACAGTATGTGAAAAGGTGGTGTCCAGTGAAGCAGGCAGAGAAGGCCTGGAACACTAAGGGAATGGGCTGCAGCCAAGGAGAGATGCCTGCTACCTGCTCAGCCCATGGAATGGGCGGGGAGAGGGGGGCGGATGTGGGAGGAAGGGCAGGGCAAGCATCTCCTTCACCAGGTGCACCACTCACACGATGTGACCCATGGTAGGCTAGCCAGAAAATAAAGGTGTAAGCCTTTTATTTAAAGTAACTAAGATACCCTAGAAGGACTAAACATATTATTATAACTACATGAAAGTTGTCAGTGAATCATGTCTAAAATAGATATACAAGGGTATTTCAAAAAGTTCATGGAAAGATTTATATTATCTTTCAATTCTATTTATTCATGAGTAAATTCTATTTCTACGCAAATGGCGAATAAAATCATGCTTACTCTAGTTTAATGTAAGCAGACATCTGTGGTTCATCCATACAGGGACACTAATTTTATTTTATTTTATTGGGTTTTTTTTTAAATTTTTTTTTATTGGCTATCAATATTCATGGGGTACAGAGCAAATTGTCACCACTCATGCTTAAGATGTGATGGCCAGATCCATACTGGCAGCATGCCCATTATCACAAATTGTGATTATAACCCCACCCCCCACCCAATTATCCCAAACCAACCTCCCTCTCCCCCATCTCCCCCACTCCACTTTGTATCCCTAGGTATGTTCTCAACCTCTGCAATTCCAATGCCCCACTGTGGTCTTTCTTTCCTTCCTTTTTTCTCTCTGAGCTCCCACTTACAAGTGAATACATGTGGTATTTATCCCTCTGTGCTTTGCTTATATTACTCAATGTAAGTTTCTCCAAGCTCATCCATGTTGTTGCAAATGGGAGAATTTCATTCTTTTTTATGGCAGAGTAGTATTCCATGGTGTATATATACCATAGTTTCCTTATCCAGTTGTCCATCAATGGACATTTAGGATGGTTTCATGTCTTGGCTATTGTGAACAGGGCTGTGATGAACATGGGAGTGCAGGTATCCCTTCGGCATGATGATTTCCATTACTTTGGGTATTTTAGATCTTGCCAAATTTCTTCAGTAAATGAAACTAACTCTCCTTCCTTCCTTCCTTCCTTCCTTCCTTCCTTCCTTCCTTCCTTCCTGTCTTTTTCTCTTCCTTCCTCCCTCTCTTCCTTTATGGTTACATGTATTCTGTGATTAATTTACCCTCTATTCAGTAGCTGTTCTTTATGTTACGTTCTAGAACACAAAGACATGTAACACAAACTATTTACCCCAATTATCTCAATGAATAATGAGGAACACATACCTATAAATTAGTAATGACAATGAGTATGTTAAACAGGAAAAGAGCTTTATGTTTATATACTGAGATGCCTGATTAGAATTTTTAAAAACTTCTGTTTAAAAGTGGCCAACTTCTCTGTTTGAGCAGACCCAGGAATTAACCTTGAAGCAGAGCTTACGAAATAAAGGGAAAATCACTTGCTAAAGAAAATTTATCTTAGCTGTTTAAATATTGATCTTAGTGAGTAGTAAATTACTGATTAGCAAATTGGTAGAACCGGACATTTTGCAGATTAACAAAGACTACCTATCCTAAAATTCCTTATCATCCAGACATGTAAGATCTTTAAGAAAAATGGAAAGGCATCTGTATGGAGCCCTAACAGATTCCCAGAAGAGAAAAGCTTCTTGAGAGGTAGTGATCCAGAGCCTGTCTCTTTTTGAAGTTATAGATGTGAGAATAATCTGACAGACTGAGATGGTATCTGCTAAGAGAAAAGGCATAGAGAGCCCTCTGGGTGTGTCTGCAGAAAGAAGGAAAGACTACTTTAAACCAAAAAACTTTAGGAAAGACTTAGGGGTTTACAATTCTAGATCAGGGGGTGTATTAGTCCGTTTCTGTCACTTATAACAGAATACACAGAACTGGGTATTTTATGAAGAAAACAAAATTTATTGCTTACAGTTTCAGAGGCTAGAAAGTCCAAAGTATAAGGAACACATCTAATGAAAGCTTTCTTTGGTGATGACTTCAGTGATGGCAGGATATCACATTGCGAAAAGTGAGAGAGCAGAGAAAGAGCAATCTCCTCATTCACGCTCCTTTTAAAGCCCTCCCAACCATGCCCATGACCACCATTTTTAATCCATTCACCACTGCACGGTCCTACAATGTAATCTCTTCAAATCACCACCTTTCAATTACCATAATAGGATTTCCTACCCTCTTAACAGTCACAGTGGGGACCAAATTTCTAATACATAAAACTTGGCGGACACAATTCAAGCTTCAGTGAATTCAGGGGGACATAATTCAATCCATTACATTCTACCACTGACCACTCAAAACTCATGTTTTTTTCACATGCAAATACATTCATTTCATCCCCAAAGTCTTAACTAGTTTCAATTCAGAAGTCCGAAGTTCAAAGACCCATCTGTGAAGTCAAAAGAAGTTATCTACTTCCAAGATACAATGGTGGGACAAGCATAGGGTACATATTCCCATTCAAAAGGGGAGAAATAGGCCAAAAGAAAGGGTTATCAGGTCCTATACAAGTCCAAAACCTACCAGGGCAGGCATCAAATCTTACAACTGGCAAATCACATAACTTGACTCCATGTTTGACGTCCTCTGAATGCTGATGTGAGGGTTGGGTCCCCAAGTCCTCAGGCATTTTTGCTTCTTTGGCTTTCCTGGTCTCAGGTTATGCTTTAGCTATGGCAGGCTGGCATTGCACACTGGTAGCTCCACAGGTCTGGGTCTCCGTTGTAGTCCTGGAGACTGTGAATGGCTCTGTTGGGGTTTTTCTGCTGCAACTCTGACTGCACATTTCCTCTCACCATCACACTAGCAAAGACTATGCAATGAATACACCCCTGCTTTTCCATGCATCCTTTGAAACTGGGGTGGAAGCTCCCAACCATTTACAGCTCTAGCATTCTGCGAGCCTGAAAACTTAGCAACACAAGGAAGATGCTAAGGCTTCCAGCTTGTGTTTTCCAAAGCTGCATGTCCAGCCACACCTGAAACCAATTTAGCCATGGTTGGATCAACCAAAGCAGCTGGGTTGCTGGTGCTGGAAGCAGCTTCCCGAGGTGGCTCTGGGCAGCGATCCTGTGGAGGGTTCTCAGGCCTGTTCCCCATGACCATTTTGTCTCCCTAGGCCCTTGGGCCTGAAATAGAAGTGTTGGCTCCAGAGGCTTCTGCAATGCCTTCAGGGCCTTTTCCACCTTCTCTTGATAACCCTGTTCTTTTGTACCAATCTTCTTAGCACCACTGCATTTTTCTTCTAAAAATGCTCCGTATTTCTCTACCATTTGGACAGGCTACAAATTTTCCAAATCTTTACACTCTGCTTCACTTTTAAATTCTGGCCTTATATCATACCTTTGCTGCCATAACTCAGCGTAGGCTGGTACAAGTAGCCATGCAGCTTCCTGAATGCTCTGCTACTTAAGAATCTCTTCCACCAAATACTCTGGTTCACAGCTCCAAAGTTCCAACTTCCACAATGTCCTAGGGCACAGACAAAATGCAGCCAAGTTTCTTGCCAGTTCACAGCAAAGGTGATCTTTGCCCCAGTTTCCAATAAGTCCCTTCTCATTTACATCTGAGACCTCCTAAGAATGGTCTTTACAGTCCATATTTCCATAGGCATTCTGGTTACCACCATCTAATAAGTCTCTAAAACATTCCAAACTTTCCCTGGTTTTCTTGTCTTCTGAACTTTCAACAGCATCTAGGCTTTTCCTAGCCTGTTCCTCCAAATTCCTCTAACCTCTTCTCAACACCCAATTCCAAAGCTGCTTCCACATTTTTAAGCATTTGTTATAAGCAACACCCTACTTCTTTGGTACCAATTTTCTGTATTAGTCCATTCTGTTGCTTATAAGAAAATATATGGAACTGGGTGATTTATAAGAAAAACAAAGTTTATTGCTTACAGTTTCTGAGGCTGGGAAGTCCAAAGTTCATCTGGTGGTGGCAACAGTGAAACAGGGATATCACATTGCAAGATGGTGGAAGCAGAGCGAGCAAGCAAGAGGACAACCTCCTCATTCACTTTCCTATAAAGCCCTCCAAACCATGCCCATGACCACCATTTTTAATCCATTCACTATGGCATAGTCCTACAATGTAATCACCTCTTCAAGGCACCATCTTTCAATTATCATAATAGGATATACCACCCTCCTAACAATCACAATGGGGGCCAAGTTTCTAATACACAAAACTTGGGGGACACAATTCAAGCTTCAGTGAGTTTTGGGGGAACATAATTCAATCCACTGCAAGGGGTTTACAATTTCTAACCCAGGAAATCGAACTCTACTCTCCCTGGTCTAAGGTAAAAATTTCTCAGTTCAACTTTGGGTTGTTGGAAGGAAAAGAAGTTATGCTTAAGAGATTTACATTTTAGGGAAATCATTCTAAATGAAAATGGATGATAAATCAGAAGATAGAAAACAGGAAAGAAGAACATCTCTGAGCGATTGTTACATTACTCATAATTTTATATATTGGAATTTTGACTGAGATACAATAGATTTACATTCTAAATTAAGGTACCAAACTCAATGCAAAATTTTAGATAATTTAGCAAAAAGTCTTCAACTCTCACAAGGTGTGTATAACAGAGATACTCAGTGTGTGGGGAGAATAAGGGAAAACACGAGAAGAATTTATTTGGAGTATTCTGTGTTTGCTAGGGGGACTCCAGAATCCCTCACACTGATGTGGGTTATAAAAGAATTTTCATACTGTGCAGACTGATGAACGATTTAGAAAGAAAGATTTCTCTGTGGAGAGCTACATTTTGCTGGGTGGATGCTACCTCCTTACGTCTAGAGTAGTGAGAAGGGTTTCAATGAAACTACTTGAAGAGTTTGGTAAGAATGACCTCAAAAAGATGGGCTTTCCTTCAAAGCTTTCCTAGTACGCTACTATTGAGAGTCATCTACCAACATCAGGGTCCTTAATATAGCACCATTCCTCAGGGAGACGCAGACAGAAAACTCACACATTCTATAAAAAATTGATTTTGACCAAAGAATTTGTTTGAAGCAAAAGAAATACAGAAAAACTCATGTCCATAGAATTCACTGGCTTTGCTATGAATTCCATCACTCAGAAACAGTTGACCTAATAGAACAGTGGAGTGGCTACTGGAGACACAGTTGTGGCTCCAAGTGAAAAACAATGCCCTGCTAGGCTGAGATTTGACCACAGAGAAGGGACATATGCTTTGAATGAGCTACTAATATATAACACTGTTTCTCTAATAGCCAAAACACACGGGCCTAGGAATCAAAATGTGGAAGTGAGAGTAGCCACTCTCACTATAATTAACACTTTATCAGCAGAATTTTTGCTTTCCAACCCCACAGTCGTGGGTATTGTTGGTTAGGAGTTCTTAACCCCTCAGGGAGAAATGCTTCCACCAGAAGACACAGAGATTTTAATGAGTTGGACATTGCGACAGTCATTTTGCTATTTTGTGTTCCTTTCTTGCTATTGTACCAATAGGCATAGGTGGTGTGTGTTACTATACTAGATGGGTGATTGATCCTGGTTATAAAGAGATGGCTGGATTGCTGCTACACGGTGTGGGAAGGGAAGACTGTTTCTGTAACCAGGAGTTTCATGGGGTACCTCGTATTATATATATATGTTCAATAGTAAAAGGTAATGAAAGACTAAAGCAACACAATAAAGGCAGGGACACTGAGGAACCTTCAGGAATAAATGTTTGAATCATCCAGCCAAGCAAAAGCTCTTACTCTCTGAGGTGCTCTCTGAAAGTAAGGAGAACATGGAACTGGTGATGAAAGAAGGAAGTGATAGTTATCAATATGACCTTGTAGTCAATTACAGAAACAAGAACTGTGGTCACACATTTGAGTTATGTATAAAACCACATATTTTAATCAAGTATTTATTTTTCCCTTTGATATTATTTTATCTTATATTACCCTATTTTACCTTTAGTTTGTAAGTCACCAGACCAGAGTAACCACATCCAGACCTGATATGCCATCTAGATAGATGCTGGACTTTGGCACTGGATCTCTCCTGTTATGTAAGGGGAGAAAGCAATAATTTCAAATGCACAATGGAGAGTTGACTCATAAAGTTGTGGTTGCTGTAAAGGAATTAAATATGAGTAGAAATATGAGAATGGAGGCTTAGTTAGAATAGTGTTGGGTAGTATCCATCCTTAACTGCCTTGATCTCAGATCCAATCATTTCTCTTTCACCCTGTAAGCTACATGTCCCAGGCTTTCTTGCACACTGGCTTCCAGGTAGGTGTGACCAATGAGAGACACTGAGAGTATATTGGAGTAAGAGCTACAGCACAGGAGAAGCCAGGATAGTTTAATTTTTCTCTTCTTCTTTCCAGGGGTCATCTAGGTAGTGGCTGTGCCTTCTCCATGGTTCCAGTTCCTATAGCACTGGCTCTTCCTCTTCATCCTTCCCGCATCCACCTGGCAGCCTCCACCATAAACCCAGGTTCCTGGGAAGGGCTCTTGGTCTCTGCTAACACTACCCGCTCCCTCTGTTCCTCCAGTACTACCACTGGAGAAATGAAAGTGTTAGGAATACAAAGCCTTGTCTCTGAACCACGTTCATTCTTGTTCTTATGGTTTTTATTTTTAGGATCAGTCGACAAGTGAGTACCTTATGTTTGACATTATGAAAATAGAAAACAATTATCCAGTTTCTATTTAAAGTGTGGATAAAGGATGACCACCCTTTTCTAAAATTGTCAAAGACACTTGCATTCACACAAAGTTTATTTGAGATCATGTAAGCACCAAAAAAAAAAATGAGGAAAAACACAGATATGAAGGACACCAGAATTTCACCAGAATTATGTCTCAAATTATGTTGTCATTAGCACAACCATTCATTACAAGAAATGTGTTGAGAAGTAATATATAGCTACATAGAATACATTAACACATATTTGTATTTCAAGAGTCCCAAAACTACTCTGCTAATACAAAAAAGCTATTCCATTGCATTTATAACATACATTAAATATTTAGATAGTGGAGAGGTAATTACAAGTTCTCAGTTTATCTTGCTTTATGACATGCTTTTCATTTGATTATTTGAGGAAATACAAAATGTTCTGAACATGTCAGAGAAAAATGTGGTTCTTCTCTTTTAAATCAAAATATGATGGGTAAAAATCTTATCTAAAACAATATGCCACTCACACTTCAATCTCTCCCTTTTAAAGTCCTGATTTTACAATATAGAAATTATCCTTAACATTATATCCTTTACATTATATCACTAACAAATTATCACTGTTATATTAGCTCATGAGAGCGAGAACTTTGATTTGTTCAAGGCTGTATCTTCAGCAAATAGAAGAGGTTGTGGCAGAAACATAAATATATTTGCAAAAATAAATATCTCAATGCAAGAGTTAATGATAAGTAAATGAATGAATGATTTGGATATACCAGAGAAGCATCACTAACTTACATCAAAATACTGCTCTGAGACAAAGTATTAAGATTTTATGCCTTGGGCAAAGGGCCTGAATAGATATTTTTCAAAAGAGGATATTAAAAATGTCCAACAGGTAAATGAAAAAATGGTCATCATCACTAATCATCAGAAAAATGCAAATTGAAATTACAAGGAGAGATCATCTCACCCCAGTTAGAATGGCTATTACCAAAAGATAAAAGATAAGTGTTGGCAAGGCTGTGGAGAATAGGGAACGCTTGTACATTGTTGATAGAAATTTAATTCAGTACAGCTACTATAGAAAACAGTATGAAGGTCTCCCCAAAAATCAGAAATAGAACTACCATATGATCTAGCAATCCCACTACTGGGTATTTATTAAAAGGAAATGAAATCCGAATGTGGCAGGGAAATCTGCACTCCCATGTTTATTTCAGCATTATTCACAAGAGCCAAGATATGAAATCAGCCTAACATCCACCAATGGATAAGTGGATAAAGATAATGTGATATATATACACAGTGGAATACAATTCAGCTTTAAAAAAGAAGGAAATTCTGTCATTTGCAACAACATGGATGAACCTGCAGCACATTATGTTAAATGAAATAATCCAGGCACAGAAAGACAAATACTACATGATCTCACTTTTATATGGAGTGGAAAAAAATCAAACTCATAGAAACAAGAGTAAAATGGTGGTTACCAGAGAATAGGAGTGGGGGGTATTGGGAAGATATTGGTCAGAGGACACAAAATTTCAGTTAGACAGGATGAATAAAAGTTCAAGAGGTCTACTGCACATCATGGGGACTACAGCTAATAACAATGTGCTGTATTCTTGAAAATTGTCAAGAAAGTAGATTTTAATTGTTCTTACCACACAAAAAAGATAGAGATGTAAGGAGGTAATGCATGTGTTAAATAGCTTGATTTAGCCATCCTACAATGTACACATATATCAAAACATCATGTTATACAACATAAATGTATACAATGTTTACTTGTCAAATAAAATAAATAAATAAATAAATATAAATATGTTTTTTAAATGCACATAGTGGGAAACACCTCATAGGCTAACTCTGTGGTTTTGCTTTACTAAGAGAACTATTAGGTCAGTGGGAAGAGAATACAAGACAGTGTTGCTAAAGGTATAACAGACCTAATTTTTTTTAATCTTAAGTATTGATATATCTCACAGATTTGTACTCTTTTTGAGCATAATAGATTAGAAACAAATACAATTTGAACACATTCATGTTTAAAGGACACAATGGGTTGAGTGGAACCCAAAAAGTTCAAGTATTGGAAACTCAATCCCCATTGTAAGTGTTAAGAGGGTGGGAAATCCAATGATAGTTATTTGAAAGTTGGGACCATTAAGAGGTGATGGATCAGGAGGACCATGCTCTCATGAACGGATTAATCCATTCATGGAGAAATGGGTTAATGGTTAAGTGGGTTGTTCCAGGAGGGGCATTGGTGTCTTTATAAGAAGAGCAAGGGAGCACGTGAAGACTCTCTTGCCATTCTCACCATATAATATTCGTCACAAGACCCTGCAGAGAGTTCCCACCCAGAAGAAAGCCCTCAGCAAATGGGCCCCCTGGGGCCAGTATACTACCCAGCCTCCAAAACTATAAGAAATAAATTTTAATTTTTTAATAAACTACCCAGTTTCAGGTATTCTGATATCAGTGACAGAAAATGAACTAATACAGAGGTTGTTTGAAATTGAGAACCAGGCAGATCCATCTACTCAGAAAGTAAAAATGACCCTGAAGGAAATCTCTTAAAGAAATTAGATCCCGCATATTCTAAATGGGGAATTTATGAACTTATCATAAATATGGCCATATTCAAGTGGAGACCAAAAAAGGCTAAAGAATTTTGGGCTATCCTAAAGATAAATTTTGACTCAAGCTTTAGAGGAACTAAGGTGATCTTGATAGGTGGTGGAAAGATTCACAACATATCAAATTCCTTAAATAAATTTTTATCGACTTTAAATATTTTTCCTAATGTTACACATAAGAAAAAAAAAATTATTCACACTACAAAAAGAATGTATTTTGGGCTCGAAGTTTCCCTAGTGTTTTTGAGGAGGGAATGAAAATTAAATTTAGTGGGGAAAAAAATTTTATGACATTCCAAAATTCTCATAATGGAAAGATTTAATGTTAAATGACTGTGTGTTTTTAGTTTCAATTATCTGGAAAAACTTGTTTTCATTTTCTGCCTTACCTTGATACATTATAAATACTATTTAAGATCAGACATATTGAGCAGCCAGACAAATATTTATTTTTAATGATGTAACCAAAAGACATTTTGAGTAAATGCACAGTTCTATTTTGGCAAATTAGGAAGCATTAAAGTACTCCCAAACACATTAAATTTTCTTATTAACTTTTTATGAATTAATTATCCATAAATTCACTTAGAAGTAAGATTTCAACATGCACTACATCATAGAATAAAGTCTACTTAAAAGTTACTACACACCATGTAGTGCAATATTTCCTTTTATTTTCCCCAAATGTATTTTTTTAAATATTTTAGTGTTACTACTGGTGCAAGATTCTGAAATTTCAGAGACAAAGTCATGCTTCCTCTACCTGTACACTCCATAATTTCTTAAACTTCAGTAACATTTTCTCAGAAATTTTGCCCTCCCAGATAAAACAAATTTAAAAATCCCAAGAAGTCCTTGAAAAATGGTAATTTATTTTTAATGATAATTGCAATTAATATGACATACCTACATCTATATATATATGTATATATATGTGTGTGTGTATATACATATATGTATATATATATAATATCACTGTTTTAACAAGTAGCATGCCAAAGTAAAATAAAATTAAGATAAAACTGGGTTCCCTATCAAAGAATAAACAGCAAGACACTTACCAAAAATGCACATGAATTGATACAAACTAGCTACATGGGAAAAAATGCTTTCTGCTTCTAATTTTTTTCTATTGCAAAAGAAATGCATTGCTACAGACTGAATGTTTATGTCACCTCAATATTCCTATGTTAAAGCCCTAATCCCAATGTGATGGATTTGGAGGTGAGACCTTTGGGAAATAACTAGAATTAGATTAGGTCTTGAGAGTAATCCCCATGATGGGATTAATGCCCATATAAAAAGAAGAAGAGATAGGAGATCAATCTGTCTCTATCATGTGTGGATATAGCAGGAAGGCAGCCTTCTGCAAAGCAGGAAGAGGGCCCTTGCCAGACATTAACTGTGCCTGCACCTTGATCTTGGACTTCCCCACCTCCCGAAGAGTGAGAAATTAATGTTTGCTGTTTAAGTCATCTAGTCAATGATATTTTGTCATAGCAACCCAAGCAGACTAAGACATGCATATTCATTGAAAGGAATAAAACATACCAAAAGTACCAATTGGAGAATATAACTTAAAAGAAAACTCTCACCCCAGGGGATAAAAATGATTGGCATTATTCTGTATATTCTTTAGTGTTTCTTCTGTGCATATACATATGTGCATTTATTTTTTATTGGTTATGAATATTCATGAGATACAAAGCTGATTGTCACCCCTCCTGCCCAAGATGTGAAGGCCAGATCTTTAATGGCAGCATATGTGCATTCATTATATCAAGGGGATTATACTAAACATGCAATTTTAATCCTAAGTATTGCCATTTAATTTACATTTAATTTATCATTACAAAATAAGTGTTAATATGAACATTTCACTGTCACTTATTTAAGCACTCTTTCATTTTGGAAAATTACATAACTATGTTTTTCATAACTTTATATAAATATATATGTATGTAAATATTTACGTACACCCCTGATTTTTTCCCCTTACAATTTCTTGAAACGAAATTGCTGGATGAAATGATACAATTATGTTAAAGCCATCTGACACACAGGCTGTCTTACAAAGATGTTTTGCCTTTTTACATTCCAACATCAGTGTTGGAGAATTTATTTCTCCCCCACTTTCTTCACAACTGAGTATAATATATTCTTTAAATCTGGACATCGGACCCAAGTGGTATTTATCTCAGAAAGGCAAAGTTACTTTATTCATAAACCAATCAATGTAGTTCACCATATTAACAGATTAAAAAATTATACATATGATCACCTCCGATGCAGAAAAAACATTTGACAAAATTCAACATCTTAGCAAACTAGGAATATGATAAATGGCTTTTATGAAACTGTACATATGGCATTCCACCTAGTTATAAAAAACTAAATGATTTCCCCCTAAAATCAAGAAACAAACAAAATTGTCTACTCTAACCACTTCTATTCAACATTTAGTAGAGATTCTAACCAGTGGAAAATGGCAAAAAAATTAAATAAATAACAAATGACCTTCAGATTAGACAACGAAAAGCAAAACTATCTTTATTCACAGACAATGTGATTATCTCTATAGAAAATCGTACAGAATCTAAAAAGAGACATGGATACTAATTAAAACCTTAGCAACTTTGCAGGGACAATAAAGAAAATATTAGTTGTATTCCTATACACTAAGAATGAACAATTGGAACTTGAAATTAAAGTAACCATACAATTTGCAATAGCCTCCAAAAGAAAACAAAAACAAAAACAACAACAACAAAAAAAAAAAAAAAAACACTTAGGTATAAATATAACAAAAGATGTGCAAAACCTGTTGCCATGTATTGAATGCCTCCCCACCCCCACCAAAATCATTGAAACTTAAATTGTGTACTCCCAAAGTTGCAGGTATTGGAAACTTGACCCCCACTGTGACTGTGTTGAGAAAGTAGAAAATCCTATTCAAGGTGAGACCTTGAAGAGGTGATTAGATGGTAAGACCATGAAAGGATTGATAGTGGTGGTCAGGGGTGTGGTCAGGGCTTTAAAAGGACAGCACATGAGAGTCTCTCTCTCTCTCTGCCCTGCCATTCTCACCATGTGAAACCCTGCATCACCAAAGTCACCACCAAAAAAGGCCCTCACCATTAGGGTTCTCTGGACTTTGGACTTCCCAACCTCCCAAACTGTAAGCAACAAATTTCATTTTCTTTAAAAAGTACCCAGTTCCAGGTATTTTGTTATAAGAAACAGAAACAGACTAATACACCTCTACACTGAAAACTGCAAAACAATGCTGATGGAGATAAAGAACCAAACAAATAGGGAGATTTTTAATGAATTGATATACCCAATATTGTTAAGAGATCAATTCTCCCCCAAACAACAGAATAATCACGTAGAAAAAGAAATGAACTTCAACCCTTAACTCACATCATATATATTATTTTAAAGGGATCCTTGACACAAATGTAAAAGTTTAAAGAGTGAAATTTCTAGAAGAAGATATAGGAGAAATATCTGTGGCTTTTGTTTTTGTAAAAATTCTTAATGCAACATAAAAAGTTAAACAGAATACACACACACAAAATAAAAAGACAAGTTCCAAATTTAGAAAAATGTTTTTTAAAATATACATTTAATGCTTATAAAAATCTGTTAAAACTCAATAAGGAGGAAAGAATTTCTTAAAATGGAAAAAATATTGAATAAACAAGCAGAATGAATGAGGAGAGAACAGTAGGAAAGCAGGTCAGAAAGAGCACAGAGGCCAGGTACTGCAAGAACTTGTTAGGCCATTCTAAGGCTTTGACATTTATTCTGGGAAATGGAAAAAATAGTTGAAATAGAGGGTGACAAACCTGACACATTCCTGCTTTGTTAGGAAGAAATTACACTGGGGGAGTGGGGGAGGAGGGGCTGCAGAAAGGGAAAGGGGGAGAAATAGTGGAAGTAGGGAGACCAGTTAGGAACTAATGAAATGTCAATGCGAAATTCAGGAATTCCATATGGAGATGATAGTGTGGTACACTGGCTGAAAAGTGGCTGGATATATATTTGAAATATATTTAGAAGGTACATCCAGATGTACTGAATGGATTAATGTGGAATGTGGATAAAGAGAGAAGTCAAGG
The DNA here is from genome assembly GCF_027409185.1 of Cynocephalus volans. Taxonomy (NCBI): domain Eukaryota; kingdom Metazoa; phylum Chordata; class Mammalia; order Dermoptera; family Cynocephalidae; genus Cynocephalus; species Cynocephalus volans. The sequence goes on from NC_084466.1 coordinate 20,692,749, forward strand.
ATGACTTAAAGGGTCTGAGCCTGTGGAACCAAAGGCTGGAGTTGGCATCAAAAACATGTGGATGCCTGAGACTGAAGGTTTGAGAGGGAAAGTCAGTTTGGTTTTGAACATCTTAAGTTTAAAATACTTATACGTGTTGAACTGAAGATGTCACATAGGCAGTTGGATATACAAGCCTGGCGTGTGTAAAAGAAGTCTGATCCAGTAAAACAAATGTGTTAACCAATACCCTATTGGTGTATTTAAAGGTGTAAGAATGAATGAGATCACTAAGATCACAAAGAATATAAGCCAGTGGTTTTGAACTGGAGGCAGTTTTTCCCCAGGGGGCATTTGGCAATGTCTGAAGACATTTTTAGTTGTCACAATTGGGGAGTGAGGTGCTGGCAGCATCAAGTGGGTAGAGGCCAGAGACACTGCTGAGTACCCTGCAATGCACACAGGACATCCTCATACAATAGTGAGTTATCTGACCCAAAATGTTAGTAGCGCCATGGTTTAGAATGCTGGTGCAAATGGAGAAGAGAAGAGAAAAGAACCAAAGCCTGAGCCCTTAACACAGGAGGTGGTGAAGGGATGATCCCTGAGGTAGAATGACAACTAAGAGAATGTGGAATCTGAACAGCCAGGTAAAGAAGTGTTGAATGTTGCTGCTGGGACAAATTAGAAGATACCCGAGAAATGACCACTGGATCGAACGATGTGGAGGTCACCGGTAACATTTAAAACACAGTTTTGGTAAAGTGGTGGGAGGTAAAAGCCTTTTCTTAATAACCAGCATTATGTGACAAATTTTCTAATCTGGTTATTGCCAACCAGTGAATTTAAAATTAAACTAATAATCATAACTAGTTATAAACATAATGTAATCAACTACTCTCTGATCTCCTTATCAATCAAATAAGAAATTTTAAGTGGAATAACTTTTCTCAGCTTTATCCATCCCATTCTCAATCTGCATCTTGTTAAATCAATCAGAATAAAATTAATATCTATCCAGAGATAATTTATCAAAGTTTCAGAGACATACAACTTTCTACTCAGATTCAGAATAGTTTTTGAATAATTACTTTGATACCAAATTTTCTTGTCTTCAAACTTAAAACAAAAGACGGTCTTAAAGAAACTTATCCCAAATTTTGAACAAACACTATACTTTTTAACCATCAGATATGTTCATTTATTTTAGTGGCTTAAATAAATCCTATTTTGTTTTATTGCAGTACATGTTCCTCACCTCTGTTCACAGAGTTTCTAAGATGTCTCTGGAAGCTGTTGCTTTAAAGTACTTCCTATAAATTATATCCATGCTGCAAACTATAACTTGCCCATCTGGGAAGAAATGATCTAAGTACAGTGCTTCCCCCAATGGGGGAGACATCATATTTGGGAAGAATGTGCAAAAGCTAGCATTTGACTTATTTCATTAATCACTGATAACTAAATTTGGTAACTATTGACCTGGCAGGAATTTTAATACAAATACTTTATTTCTAATGATTTTCTGAAGAGGGAAATAGTTTTATGTATGAGTATTTTCTGATAAAAGTAAAACTATTTTCTTCTTCTTACTTAGAACTAGCTGCCTTTTTGTCAATATCTAGCGACATTTTCACCTTCATTGAACTCAGTGGGGGTCAAGGCTGAAACTTTGATAAATTAGTTATACAAAATTAACAGCTACCATTTGCTTTTGAATGATAAAAAACAGTCTGCTTGGGAAGCAGAGAGTTTTTCTCGTCTCCCTGTCACACAACTGAAGTATATGCCTGCGGCCACTGGATGGCAACCAGAGATATAGAAACAAAAGGGATGCTCCAGAAACAGCCTAAAGAGCCTCAGCATTTCAAAAGGAATTTAAAAGGATCTTAACAAAAACAAACTAAAAAAATGCATTCTGCATGTAAATATATCCATACATATATACTTATGATATAGTTTATGAATTAAATGCAATTATTGACATTATCTTTCAACAAATCATATTTTAATATACCTTGAGGTAAATTATCTAAAGTAATGATAGTCTCATTCTTATTCATCAGGACTAGTGCAATAATTTTTTAAAAGTTCAGCCTCCAAGGTTTTTCTTTGATGGAACCTTCCTCATTTGAGGAAAGGAGAGGGGAAAGGTTCTGTTTATAGCAGAGTATTGAATGTGAGGTCGCTAAGGTTAAAAATCACAAGTTTTGGAAACTGGCAGAATTAATTTTAACCCAAAGCCTTTAAACTTAATAATTATACAAACTGGGGTGGAGCCTTTTACTTATCTGCACTATGGTCTCCTCATATATGAAAAGAGGAAAATATACCTATTCCATAGGGTTGGAAAAAGGAAAAAGATGAACTAACTTAGGCAAAGGTGTCAGTTGTTGTGCTTGGCATATGGAAGACACAAAGCACCTGATACTATTACTAATGCTATGAAGAAATGGATGTTTTGTTTATATTTGACTCCATTGCAAGGAAAATAATCCACATACTACCTTATTCTGTGTGATACATTCTAAAAGAATATCTTATAAATAAAAAGTTTATTGAGTATCAAACCAGATCAGTGCTCTGTCTTTTCTATAAAAGGTGACAGCATGGAACCATCCGCAGCACAGCATATGCATTGTTATAACTATATCATGTGCTCCCTTGGGTTGACATTTCAAGTACAGTTCCTTTTAACAGCTTCAAAATGACAACAGCCACCCTTTCTGTGATAAGGACACTTTCTTATGCAAGACAGTGGCAGATTCTACTGAAAAACAAACAAGATCATGCCAGGGATGACTACGGAAATGAAACTCTTGCTCTGCCTTCATTAAGCTTGTGCATGGGCACCTAAGCTTGCAAGCTGTAGCAAATCAACTGGAGAGGAAAAAAAAATACACACACACACACACACACACACACACACACACACACACACACACACACACACATGCTAGAGAAAACTCTCTCCCATTTAGCCATACCTCACTTTTTTTCTTATACTCTTCTCTTCTAATTATAAAAAAGTAATTCTTGTTCTTAAATGTAAAAATGATTAAAGATTACAGGGAGGGGGGCTATCTATATATGTGTAGAGAGCACTAACATTTATAAAGCAAATGTATTTCACAGGGCCTATTTTCCAAAGCCCTGTAGCTTCAGGTTTAGCCTAACTTCTTAAAATTACATATAGAAATGTTAACCTTGCAAAGGACAGGAAACTTTCCTCAGGCTAAAGTCTCTGTTGTGGATATAAAATTGTTACACAGCAAAGTTGCTGGCTCAAGGACAGTTGTCCTTGGTTAACCTACCGATTGTTACATAAAAATACTGAAGAAATTGCTGCAGGAAAACACAGTATTTGCTAAAAACAAGCTTTTGTTGACGGATCAACTTAACCTTTTGCAAATTGCATTATGGAATGTCACTTTGTTATTTCAATGATGTTGCTAGTTTTCCATTTGTTAGCCATAATTCTGACAATATCGTTGTGTCTTTGTAATGGTTATATCAACTGAATTTTCTTATAAAACTTCCTTGTCTTTACAATAAAAGGGAAAAGCTAACTTTGGAGGGGGCTGACACATTCAGTTTTGCCCCTCATAATGAGGAAATTACTGAAGTGCAGTCCATCCAGGTCTCAATGCATACATAGTGCTTGACTATTCATGTAATTCTCTTCTTCGTATCCATTACACAGGAAAAAGAGGTGTTTAAAGATTACAGGGAGGGGAGCTATATATGGACTAAGAACAAGATGGTTTATTATGTGTCTTTCATTAAGACAAATAAAGGGTTTCTTTTTCTAATTCATTCTGTTTGTGGCATTGACTTTGAAAAACGTAATGTTGAATTATAAACAAAATAAAATTGAAGATAAAATTAAACAATGAAATTACATGCAATTGATTAAGTAAAAATTGTACAAAGAGAAAAATAAAGTTTGATCTATTCACTGTTGTTCAGTCCCAGAGATGAACTTTAGTAGAAACATCCCTAAATAACAATTTTGATACCTTGACAAATCTCCATTACATGCATTGACTTCAAGTCCCCATACAAACTGTTGGGGATACAATGACATATAATGCAGAGTTTCTGAAACAAGAAGTTTAAAGCTTAAAGAAGGATAAAGGGGAGAGAAATGTAAAAAGAAAAGAAAAGAAAAAAATAGAAAAAATAAATGTAAAAAATATAATGAAAAGTTCAAACATGGAAAAATGTACAAGGTTCAGAATTAACATATGAAGGATCTGGGAAAATTCTCTCCTAAGGATTGCATTTGCAAGGTAGGTGCTGAAGGAGGAATAGGATATTTTTAAGACAGACAAGAGAGTAAAAGGACATGCCTGACAAAGAGCGAGCTCAAAGTCATGGAACACGAAATTAAATGGTATGTATAGGAAATTATAATTAGTTATGCATTGATTGAGAATAAAGTACATGCAGTAAGTGGAAAGGAACAGTAAATGGGGTTTGAGATAAATATCGGTCGACCCTAGAACTTGGAGACTTTGGGTGTCAAGCAAAGAAGCCTGAAGTTCCTCTGGAATGCCATGGGCAGGCATTAGAGAATTTTAAGCAGAGCAGTTTAATGATCAAATTTATATTTTGGGAAAACCACTGTGTGAGGTATTTCAGGATGGGATAAAGAACTACATGGATGGCAAGGAGCCCAGAGACAAATGAGACCCCAGCCTAACACCGAAGGAATGGAAATTATTTGTCAGGGTACAAAACTTGTCACCATTTGTACCCAAAAGTAAAGAAGGAGACCAACTCCAGAATCTTTGGTTTCAATGCTCAGTGTCACTTTTGGTTTGTGGACTTCCCTAAACTGGCTACTCATATAAAAATGCTGCCTGAATTCCTGAAGATTTTCTCTAGTTTGTCCTGTAAAAATGTTGGGAAGAGAAAAAATGTGCCAATTTGGCCACCTAGTGAGATATTTCACTGCTAAGGCAGACTTTTTTTTTTGGTAAGAATCCTAAAATACTCTGAAAATTTTGCTTATAAGAATCGGTGGGCTTTGATGGAAGGTGGGTGTTTGAGAAGGTCCTTTCAGCTGTCTTGGGAATTTGAAGAGCTCTCGGATCTTTATGAGGGTGAGCTTCCTGGAGTGCTGTAGGGGCAGAGCTTTAGCTGACTTTCTGAGGACTCCAAAAACGCTGACTACTGTGGTGTCGAGATCCCCGGAAGTCCCAATAGTTAAACTTACTCCACTCCAAGATGTTACACTGAAGAGGAGGTAGCCTGACCATACTCTGAAACTGTCTTGAAAGAAATGGGATTTTAGAACGGTTTTTAGGTAAGGGAAGCTGATTGAGGATGCAGGAAAATGAAAAAGCAAGAAGTGTAGGCCCAGAGATTGAGCGAAAGAAAACTGAGTTTTCGGGTTGCTATCTAAGATCTAAATTTCTCAATATCAAGATCCATCTTTGTCTCAAGGTAAGCTTTTATTTAATACACAGAAATTTTGTACAGAGGCTGGAAATTTAAGAAATACATCAACAACTTTACAAGGCCTTCACAGAATGTAATTATCCTTATATGTTTAAGTAATGAGATAATAGAACTAGTTCTGGATATTTTATAATCCTTTGTCATTTCCACATAGCATGAATTCACATGTTCATATGACTTCACATGAAATAGTTCCACTCCACCAATATGTGAAGACTAAAGGGTTAACTATATTTTGCTGCAGATCACAACACCAAGGCATAATAGCATAACTAAGAACTGGAGTAGGGAACTTCTTTTTCCTACAACAAACACTAGTTCAAAAAACAGAGATGAATTAAAAAAGAATATAACAGGAAAGAAAAACAAAACAAGCAACAAGTTTTTCTGTAAGTAACAAACTCCACTTTCATTAAATGCTAATTAAGAAAAGGGAACCTACCTCTTCAATAAAAATGACAAATAATAAAAATGTCTTGATTCAATATTATCCAGTAAATGAAGCAATGTTGGTAGGGGAGAAGGAGAAAAGGAAATCCAAAAATGAGAAAGGAAAGGATTTGATTCTTTATAGGATAATAAATTATGCACAGTTCCCAGGGTTAAATGGTAGCAGGAAGGGCTTTAAAAGCAATTTTATTAGGCAGTTACGCATTATAATGTTAAAGTAGGTGTGTGTTGGCAGGAGCTAAAAAGAGCTTTTGAAGGATTATGGACAGAGATTTAATGATTTTCTGATGATTGCATGATAGTTGGTACTGGATTAGGCTTTGAACAGTAAAGTAGACTTCAACACTGTCTTATTACGTATGGAGCCATATCACTGACATTTGAAAAATATTCATACTTACAGTGTACACATCTACTACACTGTTCCTTGAATGAAAAAATACACCAGTTATTTTCACATCCACTCATTCAGTTGCTCATCACTGACACATGTAATTTATTAGGGACTGGCACTAGAACATAACAATGAAAATAACATAAGCTCTCACATCAGATCCCCAGTTTAGGCTCTCCTACTAGCTGCTGCTAAGATCTTGAGTTAGTGACTTAATGTCTCCAATCCTTACTACCTTTTTCTGAAAATAGGGACCATAATGTTACCTCCTTAATAGGGTTGCTGTAAGGAGATAATACAAAGCATCTGGCTATGGATAGGCTTTGCGTAAGTAGTAATGTTTCCTATTTTAACTAACTAGACATATTCCACATATTGATGTGTAGACTCTCTCCCCAGACCTCACAAGGCTGTGTAAACAAAGTCACATTAACTTAATTTCTACCTTTATGATCACTGCCTGCAAAAAGCTAGATCTCAGCTCCCTAAAGAGCCCTTGAAATCAGGTGTTTCGAAGAATCCCTGGAAGGTGTCTCAGAAGTCTACCCCTGCTCAGGTAGGCACCAAAGCCACTGCACCAACAACACTGCTGTACCCAGTGTTCTGGTCTCTGCCAGGGACCAAAGCATCAGCTTCCTCGGGTCCATCACAGATTATCTTCTAGGTGCTGTCATGAATATACCAATGCTTACAGCCCAAAATATGCTCTGGTGGTCTGAGCTAGAATGTGGAAGTGTTCCTCATTCCCATATTACCATTGATGTCAAATGCAATGGTGATTAAGCTGAGTAAGAAATTTGAGTGGCAGACACAGGGTGCACTTGAAATTGGACTTCTCTTCTATCCACAGGACTCGTTGTACCTGCTTCTTTTTAGATCTGAATGATCTTTTCTGTGAGTAGGGGTCTAGCCACCCATAGTCCCAGTTTCACTTTGCCAGACATATCTGAATTTCACTTAGATGAAACTGGGGACTATCCCTCATGGAATAGCCTAGTGAAAGAGACAGATATGTAAACAAGTGCTATGGTCTGAGTGTTTCCTCCCTCCAAAGCTTATGTTGGAACTTAATCTCCTGTATGGTATTTGAAAGGTAGAGTCTTTAAGAGGTGATTGGATCATGAGGACTATGCCCTCATGAATGGATTAGTCCATTCATAGATCAATGGGTTAATGGTTTAATGCGCTATCAGGGAGTAGACCGAGGGCTTTATAAGGAAAGGAAGAAAGTATGTGGAAAAAGGCTCCTACTCAGCCTGTCGTTATGTGATACCCTGCATCCCCATAGGACTCTGTAGAAAAGTCCCCACTAAGAAGAAAGCCCTAACCAGATGTGCCCCTGGCCCTAGGACTTCCCAGCCTCCAAAACTGTAAGAAATAAACCTTCTTTCTTTACACAATACCCAGTTTCAGGTATTCTGTTATAAGCAACAGAAAACAGACTAATACACAAGTGATTAAAGTCTATCTTAGGTCAATGCAATCACAGAGGCATATATCAACTTTAAGGGACCCCAGACAGAAAATGGTTGATCAAGTCTTATAACGAGGTAACATTTATTCTAGATTTTAAAGGATTGGGATGAGGCAACTCTATGACTGAAATACTTTCCCCAAACCACAGAGATATGAAATGGTAGTTGGTATGTGTATTAGTCCATTTTGTGTTGCTATAACAGAAACACCTAAGACTGGGTAATTTATAAGGAAAAGAGGTTTATTTGGCTTACGATTCTGGGACAGCTGCATCTGGCATGGGCCTCAGGCTGCTTCTACTCATGGCGGAAAGTGGCAGGGAGCCAGTGGGTACAAGCAGATCACATGGTGAGAGGAAGCAAGAGAGAGAGAAGGTTCCAGGGTCTTTTTAAGCAACGAGCTCTCGTGGGAACTAATAGAGCAAGAACTCACTCATTAATCTTCCCTCCCCCAGGGAGAGCATTAATCCATTCATGAGGGATCCACCCCCATGACTCAATCAGTTCCAACACTGCCACTTTGGAGATAAATTTCCACATGAGTTTTGGAGGGATCCAAACTCCATCAGTATGCCTGAACTGGATATGTGTTGGAGAAAGTAGACAGAGATAAGTACAGAGGTCCAAGGAAAGTTCTCACTGGGAAGCAATTTATAAACAAGAAATTGTATTGTTGATTTTTTAAAATAATGATCACTTATGTGGGGAATTAATTTGTAAGGGAGGTGACATGTAGCCATTATAAAAATTCAGAGGGGAAAAAATCAGGGCCAGAGTGCATAAGGAATGGTGGTAAAATGAAATACAGGAGGAACGCAAGTGCAAGTTAAACTCCCAATCAGTACTCTCTACCTCCGTATATATTTTCAGATCAGTGTATTTGTGGAAAGGCACAAATGATGGCAATTTAAAATCCAAACAAATAGAAATGCAACATTAGTTACAACCAAAATGGTAGACAAGTACTAAGTTTAAGAAAATAACCTATAATTTTGTTCCATGTTTGGGAGTCAGATATAATGCAGATTTTTTTCAGTATTTCATAGACATTTTAAAAATTTGTTTCAGTGAAGTTATAATATACAGTAATGAAGTGCACAGCTTTTGAAGAATCACCTCCATAGGCTACTGACAGGTTTTGGGATGTACCAGGATAAACATGTTTAAAACTTGTGTTGCAGTAATATATATTATAGAAAATGCTATACTAAATACATGATTTTCCATATGATAGTTAAAAATTATGCTTTACAGACTGATAGTGTGGTCTGCCTACTGCATTTTGGAGGTCTTCCTTTGGGAAAGAGAATGACAATGAAGATCAGTAGCTTGGCAGCAGTAGGCTTGCTCCATCCTTATAATTAAGGGCTAGGACCAGCAATGTTGAACAGAGGACAGTTGGGGAGTAATTCCATGATAGCAGCCCCGTTTTTCTCTAGCATATTCTAAGGAATTAATTTTAAAATACCATTTTGAAATGCCTCAAATACATAAATTATTTCAAATATCACATATTTTATGTAGGCTAAAATACAGGTGATAGTCTGGATTTCTCACAACTTTTTGTCATTAAGCAGATATAGATGTAATTTGGCTTACAAAGTTTATTTTTACATCTTTAGCTTCATCGCTCATTATGATTCCTTTGCTCCAACCTCCTACCAACCCTCAAATCCATCCTCATGTCACTCTATTCTCTAACCAGAACTGTTTTTCCCCCTTTGTGCTGGTATTTTCCCCTATAGCTGGTGTCTTCTCTGTATGGAATACTCTCTCTTCCCTTACCCCTTTTCATCTAGCTAGCTCTTACTGACATTAACAGGTCGCTATGAAAAATCACTCTGTTACATTAGGTTTCCTGAAGTGTGTTCTTGTTATTGGGGAAGTGCTCTCAGATAAAGGGGAGTAAAGGACTCAAGATGGAGCAGGAGATAAAAGCTATGCAAAAAGAGGGTCTCAGATGGAATCTAGCTTCCTCTGATTCCTCCAGGAAGCAATGAAGCACAAATTGCACCACAGAGATGAACGCACCTTGAGGCCAAGGGGTTGTTCTTCGTGAATCTCAGTCATTGCCTGATGACTGGGGTCTGAGTTGCAGTGCATGGGCTCAGAAGGTATCAGCTGTGAAATGTTATCAGCCAACACTTCCAGCAGCAGGTGGATGGGTGTGTTCCAGGTCAAGTGTGTGCTGCAGGTCAAGTGGGGGTGGAGGAACAATGGTATCCACTACAATCCCTTACAGACCAACTTCCAGATGCCTTTCCAGTATACTCCTATAGAATCCTGCACTGTACTATCCCATCACTCACAGGCTATCACAGGTACCCAGAGCCTTCAACAGAGAAAAAGCCAAAATTCTGTAATGGAAATTCTTCAATTGAGAATTTCTTTTGAAACAGCTTATATTCCTCAAAATGTCAAGTTATTCGTATGCAGTTAAAAATCATCTGCATCATCAAGATGGACAAGAGACAGAAAGATTCCTGTTATTCACATTCTTTTAGAAGAACTCTCTGGGTGGGTGTGATTTCTCTCCATACTGTACCACCCAGAAGTTGCTCTTCAGTTTCTTTTGAATTAAAAATTAAACATTTGTTTAGTTGGTGAAATCTTCATGAGGCTGAACAGTTTGTCATCTGGGCTGTAACAAAACTTCTAGAGAGAAAAGCAACGCATTTGCAAGTAAAATGAACAGGAAACTGCTAATTAGGAATCCCAAAACAACAATGTGTTTTCCCAGGAACAGCATTAGAGTTTTTTTAAAGATAAGTAAATAATAAAAATAATAATAAAGTTTGTTGGTGAATAGTTCTCAAAAGACACATATAAGAAAGCATGATAAATTATGTCAATACACGCACTAATGGATCAGTTTTGTGTATGCATCTTGATGCTTTCTGTGTTGACTTGGATATAGTCCCAAAGAGAAGCTGACTTGCATGTCTGCATGAATAAATTCCTAATTAGCTGCCCAATCCTGAAGCTTTCATATTCTACAAATAGCGTGATATGTTGGTCCAGACTAGGCAAAAAATGCTTGGCCAAAGAATATTTTATAGTTGTAGAATCAGACAAACTGAAAACATCATGCTCAAAACAGAAATTGTTATCCAAAATACATGCACTGAAAATTCATATATAAATATTCAACCTTTCTAAGAGACAATCTTTATTTCAATCCCTAATTTATTTCTTTTAAATGAGATAGTACTGTCATTAATAAACTGTAAAATTTCCCTCCAGATTTTTTTTTTCTGAAAATGCTATACTAAGAATAGGAATGACTGATCTTTACCTTATATTTATTTTCAGGTATTCAGCAGTCTATTCCAATCAGTATGCAGAATTCCAAAATATCCACTGTTATGCAAAACTCTATATATTGTACTTTGTATATTTGTATGAAAGGGCAAGGATTTTAAAATGCTTCACCTCCTGAGCACTGTTACAGATCCAAACATGGCTTAAATAATTAATTTCCATTGGAGGATGTGATCAGTGCTTTTCTTCCAGAAACATGCAATACTTAAAATTCGGTATGTGTTAAAGACCTCATCCATCTGAAATGCAAAATTCATTATGTAGAAGGCATTCTGTATATCAAAATAAAATTCTTTTAGATACCAAATCTGCTCTAAATCTTCATCCAGACAATAATATCACATCATTTCTACAATAAGATTTGTCAGACCACGAAATCCAAACTTCCTTGCGATGGAAATGTGTTCTTCCCTATTTTTTTAAAAAGTCTAAAATCTTAGGAAAAAATAATAATTACTCGAAAAAGTAATTGTGATGATATAAGGCAGTGGTTCTCACACTTGAGTGTCCATCAGAATCATCTGGATGGATCATTAAACACAGAATCCAGGACCCCACTCCCAGGGTTTCGGATTCACTAGAGATCTGGGTTGGGGACTTTAGAACCACACTTTAGGAACTGCTGCACTTAAGGTTAGGGAAGTAGAAAATATATACCTAATGGTCATAAGTTCTTATAACCTCTTCCATTGTTTCCTTCAGGGAGCATCACATTGCATTCTTCCTTAAGATTTTTATGTAAATATAACTGCTATTTTAACATCTTTCATCTTCACTAGTGAATTAGGACATTAAAAAATAGCTATATCTTCACTAATTAGATAAAATTAAAGAAAACATTTTTAAGGGAAAAGTAGAGTGCATAAAAAAATAAAATAAGGCAAATTGATATAAAAATTTCATAAAATAAAGGCAAATGTATAATCAACTGCAAACTGGACAATAGCATCCCTAAATGTATAGTTTTGTATAAACTTAAATATAAAGTAAGAATTTCTATCCAATTTCCAAATGTCATCACATACCTTTCCAATATTTTGGGATTAACTTACTTTTTTAATCACACCACTCCTATGCTCTCTATCTACTCCAATATCAATGAATTTCTAAGTTTATGAAACATTTTATCACATTTTTCTTTAAAATATCATAAATCACCCACTGATAAACCTATGTGCTCTGATATGGAACTACAGGAACTATAATAAAATAAACAGGCATGAAAAGTCATCACCACAAGTGATGAAGTTCTCTCCTCATCCTTAGCCACCTCTTTATCTAGAGTGTGAAATGTGACAGCCACATTAGGTTTGGGTTCTACCCACATGGGCTGGCAGAGCAGTCTTCAGTTACTCCTGGTTAAGTCCATTTAATCTCCAAACCACTGGTATCACATTCAATGTAGCAACTACCCATATTCCTTCTGTTTTATCCAATTCATTTCTCAAATAATTATAAACTTAACATTGAAAAAAATATTTAATAAATTTTTATTTATTTGAAATGCATGGGCTTTACAATATATTGTTCCTATACAGGACATCTTTCTGTATGTCATAAAAATATATGACAATTTTCATGTAACATTTACATGAATCATTTTATTTTATTTTTAATTGTTTTTTGGAAAAAGATTGAAAGAACATGGTAAAATAAATTATGAAAGCACACAGAAATATAATCAATCAATTCTTCCTGCTACACATGTCTTCCAGCTCTCTTCTTCTGTAGCCTTTCTGTCTCACTAACTGTAAGGATAATTCTTTTTTTTCGATAATCAAAATTATATTCCATTTTAAAAATATACCATAACCATTTAATTATGTCCTTATTAGTGGACATTTTGGTTGTTCTTACCTTATGCATATATAAAGAATGTGCATTGCATACTCTTTTGCTTACATATGTTATTATATCTGAGGATAAATCATGCATGTGAAATAGGTGATTGATGCAAAAGTCATTTAAAATATAAATATGTTGCTCAGCTGCCCTTCAAAGACACAAAAATAGTTTCCCCCCTATTGGGTTATTGAAATATCTTTTTCCCCATACCCTGGCCAACACTATGAATTAGCAAATTTAATGATAATTTAATTAAAGTCAGCTAATGATTTTTCCAGTATATAAGTGAAAAAATAAATCCCTTGGAATTTCCTGGGCGATAGGAGCATCTTTTATTTCAATGAGGTGATTCCTGGTGAGCTCCTGGATGGGTCCTGGTCACCAGATAAAACAAGCCATAATTATAAGTTTGGAAGTTTGAGCCTCACCTTCTATTTTTCTGAGAGGGGAGATGGGCTGAAAATGAACTTAATTAATTGATGATTGTTTACTAATTAATTACTAACTAATTAATTAATTACTAAACAATCATCAACTGATCATGATTACAAGATGAAATCTCCATAAAAATCCCCAAAGTACAGTGTTCTGAGAGCTTCCAGGTTGCTGAACACATGGAAGTACTGGGAGGGTGACAAGCCCAGAGAGGGTGTGAAAACTTCACGCCCCCTCCCCCACATCTTGCCCTATGCATCTCTTCCATTTGGCTGTTTCTCACTTGTATCCTTTATAATAAATGGTCAAAAATAAGTAAAGTGTTTCTCTGAGTTCTGTGAGCCATTCTAGAAAATAATTAAACCCAAGAAAGAGGTTGTGGAACCTCCAATTTGTAGCGAACTCATGTAGAATTTGTGTGTAACCTGGGATCTTACTACTTGCAATTGGCATCTGAAGTCTTATGGGATTGAGTCCATAACCCATGGGGTTGTGCTAACTCCAGTTAGTGTCCAAATTCCATCAAACTGTAGGACATGCTGTTGGTGTCCACAGAATTGGAGAATTGCTTGCTGTGGGAGAAACCTCCACACAGCAGGTCACAGAAGTACTCTGTATTAAGTGTGAGTACAGAGAAAAACAGTTTGTTTTTTCCTGTCTTGCAGCTTGAAATCTCCAAAGTCTTCTCAAAGCACCTGGAATGGAATCCAAACTTCTGCCTGGCTTATGCAATCTGACAATTGCCCCATCACAATCTCTCTCCAGACAATCTGCCTGCTTCATTTGCTTTACCTGCTCCACACATGCTGACTTTCCTTCTGTTCCTCAGACACATGAAGCATGACGTTCCCTATTTGGAAAATCAGATCTTCCCACATGTTCAGCCTAAATGTAATTTCTCCTGAGACCTTTTCCCCAGATCCTTAATCTTACGTAGCCTCCACCTTCACCTCAGTTCTAGAACATCAGCTCCACGAGGGCACACACCTAGGACACCACTTGTGATGGTTAATTTTATGTGGGAAATTAGCTAGGTTATAGTACCCAGGAGTCTGGTCAAGGCCCAGTCTACACAGTGCAATGAAGGTATTTTTTGTATGTGATTAACATTTAAGTCAGTGGATTTGGAGTAAAGTGTATTGTCCTCCAAAATGTGGGTGGACCTCATCCAATCAGTTGAAGGCCTTGAGAGAAAAGACTAAGGTCCGAAGAAGAGGATGGCATTTTACCTTCAGACTGCCTTTGGACTCAAGACTGCAACATCAACTCCTGGAGGAATTGCCAGCCTACCATCTATCCCTACAAATTTAGAACTTTCCAGCTCATACAATCACATAAGCCAAATCCTTAAAATGAACTTTTCTTTTAAGACACAGAGAGAGATGTTAGTTCTGGTTTTCTTTTTTTCTTTTTCTTTTTTTGAAATTTAACTTTATTTTGTCAATACACAATGTGGTTGATTATTGTGGCCCATTCCCAAAACCTCCTTCCCTCCCTCCTTTCCCCCCTCCCTCCCAACAATCTCCTTTCTGTTTGCTTGTCGTATCAACTTCAAGGAATTGTTATTGTTGTGTCTTCTTCCCTTCCCCCAACCCCAGGTTATTTGTGTATTTATTTATTTATTTATTTTTAGCTCCCACAAATAAGTGAGAACATGTGATATTTCTCTTCCTGTGCCTGACTCGTTCCACTTAATATAATTCTCTCTAGGTCCATCCATGTTGTTGCAAATGGAAGTATTTCATTCTTTTTTATTGCAGAGTAGTATTCCATTGTGTAGATATACCACATTTTCTGTATCCACTCATCTGACCATGGACATTTGGGCTGGTTCCAGCTCTTAGCTCTTATAAATAGTGCTGCAACACTTCAGGAAGTATGACTGGGCACAGACTTCATGAATACAACCCCAAAAGCACAGGCAACCAAAGGAAAAATAAACAAATGGGATTATATCAAACTTAAAAGCTTCTGCACAGCAAAAGAAACAATTAACAGAGTTAAAAGACCACTAACAGAACGGGAGAAAATATTAGCTAAATATACATCTGACAAAGGATTAGTATCCAGAATATACAAGGAACTGAAACAACTTTACAACAAAAAAAACCAATTAACCCAATGAAAAAAATGGATAAAAGAGCTAAATAGGTATTTCTCAAAGGAAGATATACTAATGGCCAACAGGCACATAAAAAAATGTTCAACATCACTCAGTGTTCGGGAAATGCAAATCAAAACCACACTGAGATACCATCTAACCTCAGTTAGGATGGCTAATATCCAAAAGACTGTGAATGATAAATGCTGGCGAGGTTGCAGAGAAAAAGGAACTCTCATACATTGCTGGTGGGACTGCAAAATGGTGCAGCCTCTATGGAAAATGGTATGGAGGTTCCTCAAACAATTGCAGATAGATCTACCATATGATCCAGCTATCCCACTGTTGGGAATATACCCAGAGGAAGGGAAATCATCAAGTCAAAGGTATACCTGTTCTCCAATGTTCATTGCATCACTCTTTACAATAGCTTAGTTCTGGTTTTCTTAAGAACCCTAACTGATACACTATGACAAGCCATTGCATAGCAAGCCCTTTGACCATGGTGAAGCTTATGCTGTGGCTCTCTCTACCCCACAGACCATCACTACTCATCTGGGTAGAAACATGTATTTGAATTTGAGAAGCATGATTTCAAATTAGACAGCAATGATTCAATTCCAAACCAACAGCACCATACGCTTTAGTGTTTAGCAACAGCTTTTATATTTAAATATGCTGTGCTTACTAAAAGAGATACTTTTGTTTGATACAAAATAAACATATTTGGTCTAAATTGTTGTAGATTTAATGATCCAATATATCTAAAAATGCCTAGAGTCTATCTAGATTAATCCAAAAATGACCAGTATTTCATACTTATACATAATTGTCATTTCATATTTAATTTTTATAAAACTTAATAAAAATATATTTACAGTATAACACACTATATGTTAATGCCTGACTGACTAGCAAAGAGTTTATTAGGAAGGACAGCTTTTTGCTGTCAAAACTGCATAAAGCTAGGCCCAGAAATGTGCAGCTTTGTATCTATTCAGGTACAGGTTGGTTGAGGATGACAGAAGGAACTCAAAGTCATATTGAATTTCTTAAAATAGAAATGCTGCTTTCCTGATCATAATACATAGACATGTTATTAAAAAATTACACACTCTTCTGAAGTGTGTAGAAAGAAACATTTTCTTATTTGTATTTCCCCTCATTCCCAACGATTGTCTAGAGTTTAGTACTATAAAGGATGAACTGAGATTAATTGCCTTCATGATTATAAGATTGTTGAGTTTCTTTTTCAAAACTCAAAGATTTATAACATGTACCCTTTGTAGCTGCCATTATATATAAACTTGATTAAAGATGGAACTTTGAAAGTAAATTATAGAAACACTCAAAAAAAGAATAATTTGCATTCATCTACCTCCCCAGGAAAACAAAGAAATAAAAATATTTCCTCATTTCAGAGTAGTCGTGAGGAAATGAAATCCTCAGAAAAATTTAATATACAATTATATTAATCAAGCAAGCCAAAACATAAAGGTCAGTATACTTCAAATGTTACATTTATTAATGTGCAAGTAACTTCAAGTCAGACTTTGTGAAAGTCTTTTCAAGAATGCCTAACAAAGTCTATTTATTTGTTTTGAAAAATGCATCAGAAAACAAGGATTTGGATAGTTGGGAAATAAAATGTGCTGATAACAGATGAGCTATTCTTATAAATTAAATGAGACAACTGTAGTCTATCTGAAGAAAAAAGTATTATGTATAAAAGACTTGTCTCTTTCAAATTCTCTTCTAGCATTTTACTTTAAAATATAATAAACCATTCATTGATGAATTTATATGCTATGATATGGAAACATAGGACCTAGACTAAGAAAAAAAAATTGCTATCTTTATAGTTTAGCAAATCTACCTTCACTTTACTGAAAAAGGAAGAGCTTCTCAGGTGTAAGCTCAATATGAAGATGAAGGATAAATGAGAAACTGTTCTGGCTAAGGTAAGAATAGGCATCTTGGAACCCTTGAAGACTGCTGCTGCTTTGCAATAACACAATCTGGAAGTCACAAGTGCATGGAACTGTGATGAAATCAGTATTTCCAAAGACATAACAATTTCTGTGCCAAACAGATGGGAAAAGGTCCTTTAGGTTTCCACTTCAGTGAACTTTTATCTTGCTATCTTTTATCTCTTTATCTTCCTGTACTCATAACCTCTGATGGGAGCGTGTAACAAGTTAAAAATAGTCTACTTGTACTGCGTCGGCATGATGGCTGATGTTAAGCTTCGTTTTGTTCTAGGGATTCTGTGTACAATACATATTCCCTTTAGGAAGTCAACAGATGAAGGGAAATGACTATAAGTGCAGCAGCCTTAAGACTGTCATGTCACCCAGAACAATCTGTTGTGTGATGTACTGAAATTTAGCATGGCTTCAGAGATTTAGTTAAAGTCAGCTAATAGCTCATTATGATCAGCTCTAAGATTAATCAGTGATTGACAATTCCCAAACTACTGCTTAGGAATAAATTGTTTTCCTCTTATCTCTACAGTACTTTATCTTTGTATCCTAAGTTCTAGTTCACCCGTGAGAACACTGATACGTTTTAATGGGTAAGATACAGACCATCATTCTCCACGGTTGAAGTATTAAATAAACTGCCTATGAAGATACAATTTATCTACTTCTAAGCTCAATGAAATAACTGTTTAAAGTATTAATAAGGGACTATTTCCTACTCCCAAACCAAAATCCCTAATACTAATTTTTATTAGCTCATAAATTAACCTTTACGAATGTCTTTATTTTCCAAGTGGAAGTCTTCTGATCCTAGAAGGAACCTATGCAATTAATAGAGAAGCTCAATACAATAGTTTCATTCTTATTGAAGTAAATGAGCATATCTTGTTTAATAAGAATATGACTTAATATTGTTGAATGCTTACTATGTGATAGCTAGTATTCTAAACTGTTTAGGTGAATGACTCATTTAATTCTCAAATATTAGGTAGATATTACTTCTAGCCACATTTTAAAGATAAGAAAACTGATGCACTTAGAGGTTAATGATGTGCCTGAATTCATATTACCAGTAAGTGGCTGATCTTTATTGAGAACCTTGGTAGCCTAGCTCCTGAACCTTTCTTCCTAAGGACTGAGATTATAGGCTTTCTGAATGAACGGTTGCACAAAAATGAATGAGAGAATGCTTAAGTAGTCAGGATATGCCCATGAAGCTGAAAGGAGAGTGGTGAGAAGGAGAAAACATAATCTGAAAGATTGCACACAAAAGGAAATAATGCAGTTTAGAGGCCACCAAACTCAGAGCATTTTGTCTAAGAATGCATTTTCTCCCACTCTCTTTCTTAATTTCAAGTCTGCAGGTTAAAATTCTATCCAACCTTCAAGATTTTGTAAGTCATTCACAGTTGTAAATATTTGTCCAGTGTTCATCTCCTCTATCTCCTAATCTACATGAGAGATGGGCTCATGTCTGTCTTGTTCATCACTTATCCCCAGTGTCCAGAACAGTGTATGTGACAGAGTATAGGCCTGATAAAGTTATTTTTATTATATATTACTATATCTTTATATTTATTATGTTTTATTTTCAAACATATAAAAATACACGAAGAACAGTATAATAAATACCCCAAGCCCATCATGGCGCTAATGACTACTCACTCAGGAAACCTTGCTTCTATATAGGGTAGGACACTCTTTCTCCCGTTCACTAAATTATTTTAAAGTACTCTCAGACATCATCTCATCACATCTATAAAGACTTCAGAGAAGTTATTTTAAATGGATGAAAACCTATGTCACAGATCACTTCTTTCATTAAATACTTTCAAATCCCCTCAATCGAATGGAATTCTTCCCTTCTCTGAAAGCCTGTGAGACTTCCAGCCTCTCTTATTTCAGAGCCTGCTTGCTCTGTACACATGGGGAAAATGTTTCCTACCCATTTTTAGATTCCAAGTTTCTCAAATATTGTGACAATATCTTACATCTTTGCTTCCCATTCAAGGTCTGCTATAGTGCCTTGAACATGGAATCTAGTTTTCTGTCTTCTCCCCACCACTTCCAAATCCATGTGAAAGAATACTAAAATAGCACTTTTTAGTTTCCATTTCAGCTGAGAACAAGACAATAAATAGCATATATCTCCTCACATCCCAAACTAAGGTGTTAGACATGAAGAACAGATGCCTGATCCCTTATTTTGAGTCCCACAGCTTGACATTCACCATAAAGGACTGGGGTTGAAAAAGCCAAAGGAAACAATTTCTTTGAAGAAAGTTGGTGGACCTGCTATGGAACTCCCCCATTAATTTATACTAAGTGAGAGAGGCTTTGAGGGATCCTTAGAGCTGGAAAGTTTAAAAGGGCTGATAGTTGACCTATACTTAAGAAAACAGAAGGCAACCCATGCTTATAGCAGAAGTTGGCTGCCTGTGGCAGAGTAAAAACAGACAACTGCATTAGGCATAGGTTTCCACCAGAAGTAGGAGAGAAAGGCAAGGTTTCTATGGTCTAGAGTAAACCATGTGGGAGAAAATGACCGTACTGAGAGATCTCAGCAGAAAGAGGCCAGAGGGTTACCATCAGATGGAAAACCATAGGAGAGAGGCACTTTCTTAAGCACACAAAAGCCCTAGAGCATTAGTACTTAATACCTGACAAGCCTGGAAGAATGAGAGATCATAAAAGTATCAGTCAAAAATAACATTCTTTTCTCTTACCCCTTCTCTCTCATTTTTGCTCCATCATCTCTCCAGCTTATTGGTTGGAGGATGGGAACACAAAGTTGGCACATACACCCAAAACTGTTGACACATGGACACCGCTATTGGGCTCCTAGACAGGAGCAGAACCTAACTGGAAAAGAAGAACAAATACTTTAAGTGAATTTCAAATTTTTGATTATTTAGCTAGACTGGATGCTTTCATTACTGAATTTAGATGGTTAAATGGGACTAATTAGTAACAAAAGATCCTGCAGGCACTAATAGTGATCAAAAAAGTTCTGAGAACTGGACATGATTTCATTCTAGTGACAAGGTATAAACAGCATCTGAGTGGAGTTAATGAAATAATTGCTAGTTTCACCTCTCTGGGTCCAGATTTCTCAATGTAATGATTGCATGCTAATCAAGAGACAACTGATTACCAAGCCAGAGAGCCAGTAAAGAGTCAGAAGAAACGTCTCAGTTTGGAAGATGAGATATGTTGTTAGTGCCAAATTAATGGAGCATTTTTAGAAAACCTCAAAATGTATATATTAACCTGATAAAAATGGATATTTTCATATGCTTTAACAGAAGTCAAGAATGTCAGGATTTAGAGCAAAGTTGATCAAATGTGCATCCTCTTCCTAACATCTCCTATATGATTTGCTACAGACCCAAACCATGGGATAACTACTTCATTGACTGCCATTTAAATAAAAATTATCTTCCAAGAAAGAGTACTAGAGTAAGGAAGAGAGAGACTGACTGTGGTGTAGAGATAGTGCACAGCCAAGAATCCTGCAAATTTATGTTCATTCCAAACCTCACAATCAGCCATACTTGTACTAGAATGTGGAATCTGCAATGTGATGAATTCTACAATCCCTTATGATATATCTAAAACCACACTTTTCATATTTGTCACAATGGAAAAGTGTTTAAGTTCCTTCCTTACTTAAAGATGGTAAGCAAGACTTTTGACCCTGGGAAACCCTTTGCACAATTTAACCAACCTCGACCCCCCCCAATCCCCACCAACACCAGTACCTCATCTTCTTTGACAGAGATGTCCCCAACTAATATGTCTGTAATCCAAAACTTTTGAGGTTCATAGATTTCTTTAGACTTAGTTTCACAAAAATGTCTATGAATATAGAT
This sequence comes from Cynocephalus volans, assembly GCF_027409185.1. Classification (NCBI taxonomy): domain Eukaryota; kingdom Metazoa; phylum Chordata; class Mammalia; order Dermoptera; family Cynocephalidae; genus Cynocephalus; species Cynocephalus volans. The sequence goes on from NC_084466.1 coordinate 20,714,069, forward strand.
GATCTTAAAGTTACATAAGGAATAAAAGCAGCATCCAGAGTCAGACATAGGCAGAAATTTTTATGATTCACTTCCCTTTTGCTAGTCTTTCTTTCAGACACCCACTTTCACTTTGGACCCACATATAACACATCAAAGTGTTATCACCAAGCCACATCCCAAAGTCCCAAATCTCTTCATTCTCACCAACGCTTATAAAAACTCTGTTTCCTCAGAGTTCTGTTATCTTCAAAAATTACTCATAAATGTTCAATGGTATTAATCACTTTTAGGCTTTCAGATAATACAAGAGCTCTGTTCTAAAAGAAATTACAGTAAAGAAGAAGAAAGAATATGTATGACACAAATGCAAAAAAAAAAGTAATTAGAGGTTAAAATAAAACACAAATGAGGAGATTTATTTCACTAGGACTCAAGAAGAAAGTGGGAGTATTCTATATTTGCATGTAGAAAATAATTTATTTGAAAATTCTTCTGTTAATAGTGGGAATTTCAGCCCCCATGGTTGATTGTTGGGGCGGAGAAGAAGTCATCTCTGAATCACACTTTTTAAGCAATCTCTAATTCTGAACCAAATATGATAGGTCATAGGTATGATAACACTGATGACTATTAGGATGGTATAGTTCAACAATACTAGAAACCTGGTTGGACAGGTAGAATTTGCAAGGAAAAAGAAAAAAAGAGAAATAGAAAACAGACCGGTGTTTAAGTTATGAAGAGCATACTGCCTTTGCTCAAGGACATACGAAAAGCAACCAGTTGTTACATTAATAAAATTCAGAACAATCCTAAAGCCTGATTGTTTTTTAAATGAAGTTCATAATATTTGGAAACTAGGCAAGATGTTAAAAAAATGGAAAAATATAATTGAACGCTGTAAGGCCAGGAAGAAAAAAGAAAGACTGAAAATAAACTGACTTTCCTGACAGATAATGGGCAAAAGGGGGAAAATAAACTGGGGTTAAAAAAATTATGGTCAGGAAAAATGTCATTGCCTGGGGGGAAAGAAAACTAATAATAGGTAAGTACAAAATATAAGAGATTTCCAAGATTTTCTATTTTTATCTGATTTTTAAAATTCAATTACAATCGGTTGTGGAAAAGGGTCACCTTATCGTAAGAGCTAGAAGAGAATAAACTGGATTATGAAAGAAGCATCCAGGAACATTAAACCAAATCAAGATGAAGTAGAAATAATTTGGCTTATTAATTTTACTAGGGTACTTAACAACTACTGGCTAGTTTAAAAGCTGTGCTGGAGGTCATAAATTCCTAGAGATTGAGGGAGAGTTACTGGATTATCCGTCTATTAATCAAAAGGGAGAGAAAGCCCTGGTAATTAAGGAGCTGTCACCTGAACTTCACTGCCTCGAAAGACAAGGATAAATCATCAAACAATCAATTCGCAATCACAGAGAACTGAGAACAGAGTAGAGACGGGCATGCCTTTCAGAGAACAGTTTTGTTCCATGACGAAGAGATAGGAGGGGGAAAGATGAGGGACTTTAAAAGATGTAGACAATGTGGATTTCAATAACACATTTTCATCTTGAACCAGAAATAGTTCGAACTGTTGACCTCAGTGTTGCAGCAGAGATTATGGCAGGAATATAGTCTTTAAAATCACTTGAATTAAAATAGATTTTGTTTCAAAAATTAAACTCTCCTTATACACTACAGATATTTGAGACATTTTCATCTACAATCATAAAGGAATTCTACCTCTTGATGAACACACAGGTGATTTCACCCAATTTTACAAGACTGTCATGCTATTGAAACCTTCTGTATGGTTCTCCTGTTCTTCGAGGCAGCACGTCTATGCACATAAATAATCTTATCAATCACCTCCTAAAAAGTGCCTGCAGGAGAAGAAATCTTGCCAAAATAATCACTTCACTCTTATAATGAATGATAGACTCAATATCCCCCACCAATTTAGCTTATTGATGTGTTTGGCATAATTTCTCTAGAATGAATTTGCTGAGTATTATAACCCACCATAAAAAAAGGAAAATAGTCTATCATCCCCAAGTGTGGTGCACATTTACTTGGTATCCATTTCCTCAAAATTGAATGGTGTTATTTATCTCAACTAACTGCAGGTCCCTGAAATGAAGACGTATATGACTATTGCTTAGAGCTTTTCAGCACTGATCACTGCTATACTCATAGCTCATTTTTCTCTCAAGAAGAAAGTGGTTAATAATTTTAGATTGTTACAGTCATCAGGACTTGATTCTATATAGAAACCCTCATGTAAATTCAATAGTGTAATATTGAAACATGCTCATTAATGTTTTGACAAAACTACGTCACAAAATTATGATGAAAATCCAAATTAGCAGAAATTAAGTGTATAAATAGCAATTTTACAGAGCGGATTTTTAATTTTTTTATAGCGAGCTAAAAATAAATAAATAAAAGAAAGAAAACAATAATGGCCCATAATTCTAGCATAGTCGTAATACCTGTTTTCATTAAAAATGAGAGTGCTTCAAAAAGTTCATGGAAAGCTTCATATTATCTTTTAATTCTACTTTTCCATGAACTTTTTAAAGTATCCTTGTAAATATGTACAATACAAATTAAAAAAACAAAAGCCCTCCCCCAGCAATTAGTCTTAAAATTAGGCATATTAATAATTCTCCTGTACCCTTCCAGAAATATTCTATGCAGAACCAATATCAATATTTATTTAACTTATACAAATCTTCTGGTAACTTATGTACTATCATGTTTTTAGCTATTTTTTACTTAATAATTACTTGATATCATTCCACAGTAGCAAATATAAATATGCATAATTTTGACTGCTACATAATATTCCATGGTGAATATACCTTAATCGATCAACTAGATTTGATGGATATTTAGAATTTAGCATTGAGTTTCTATTTAAAAAAAAATCCTCTTCTAAATTTACATTGAGAATTGACTGAGTCATGAATGATTTTACAATGTACGTTAAATTTTTAAAATCGTCAAAGTATGCATGAAAGTTTCTCAACATCAAATTGAAAAGAGGTGTAACCCAATCAACTTACTTTAGAGCATTAAGGAGTAAACTCTCAGGAGAATTATGTGAGAAATGCTTGTGAAACCCTTAGCTCACTGCTACAAAATAATCAGGGCTGAAACACGTTTGTTTGGCAAGTAGTCCAGAGGTGACAGCAGGGAACCAAAAAATGTATGAGTCTTGTTTGTTGGCCCTGAAAACCAAGGAGAGCAGGAAAATGGTGGGGTCCCATGGGACAGGGATGAAAGAGAAAAATATCCTCAAGGAAAAGAAAAAGTCCATGAAGGTAATGAGGTTAGAAGAATTATTTGAGGAAAGATTAATGCAAAATGAAGCTTATTCACGAGACTGAAGTCTCTACCCACTTCAAAGTGGCCAGCTGACCGGAGGCCCAAGCAGTATAAGAAAGGAAAGTCCTGAGTTGGAAGAAAATAAAAATACTAAGAAACACTCACTTTGCTTATCAGAAATGTGGACACTTTCCATAGAGAATTTTTGCTAAAGATGTGCTTTATTTACTCATAAACCATAAATGAAGTCTTAAAAATATATTATGTAGAAGTGAATATGTTCTTTGAGTTGAAAATACTATCCCTCTAAAAAGTTTTCCCAAATTATTAATTTCTTCAATAGTATTTCCTATTACACAAACCCCAGACCAAATAGTTAAGATAGGAATGGGACAAACTGAAACTAAAGTTCTTGCAGCTGTAGATTCAGATGATGTAATATAATATATTATATATATTTATATTAAATACTGAATTGCTCATTTAACAGCATGGGGTTCTCATTAGTCCTTGAAGAAATATAGTAATACACACAAAAAAGTTAAATTCCAGTTTGAACAATGTGAAAAGATAAATTATGTCAGAGTAGTATTTAATTACTAGATCTATGAAGCAGATCTATTGACATGGATACTATAAAAACTTAAAGTACCACGCCTGCTATGACTACTCTCAGTAAAAGCAAAAAGAAACATTTAGAAAATTTGTAGATTCCATAGTCCAAGGAGCATAATAAGAAAAAAGCAAGCCATGTCAGCCAAATGTTTTATTTAAATTTAATTACAGTTCTTGCCTTCCATAATTTTTTTCTGTGAACTCTAATAATCTCTGAGATATTCAGATGTTCAGTATAAAATAATCATTTAGTATTTCAGAAATATAACTTTCAACAGTAATGAATATCACCACCCAGAAATATGTAGACAGCTTTTATTATATAAATGTATATTAAAACTTAATCATAGTATATGATTATCATAGTAAATTTAATTGCTAAATAGCATTTTAAACGAACTCATGGCTTTCGCAGTAACTAAACCACCCATCTTCATATGGAGTACGGATGTTCATAACTCAGAAAGCCTAACATTCTTTCTTTTTTTTGCTGACTGCTCAAAATGAAGTATATTTTAAACAGATTCAAATTCAAAATATACCTTTTAATAAATCCAAATCCAAAAAATAAAGATAGATTCAAATTCGAACATGAAACCTCATCATCCTACAATCTATAATAATCACCAGCATTGAAAAAAAGTACTAGTTGCCACCCAGTTTTACTGATCACAGAGGGAGAATTTATGATTTTCTTAAGCTCAGGAGATTACTTGAGAATACAATCAATTATTGGAAGCAAAGGAAAAGAAACTGTCAAAGAAATTCTAGACAGGGAAGAAAAATGGTAAAATTGATATTTTACTCCAAAGTTTGAGAACAACTGAAAACATACCAATAAACAATGCCTCAAACAGATGTATACAAAAGTATCCCCACGATTACACACACACACACATACACACAGACCATTTAGGGTGGACATAATAACACTGCCGAAACACATATCCACATATCAATGAATCTTTGCATGGCTATTCACATTTCACGGAATTTCTACACTTTCTAATACTCATAAAGTTAAACTCCAAAAAATTTGATAAACAAGACAGACAGATTGGATAGCAGATAAGTGGAATTGTTGGGTTACTCAGGTAGAAAAGCAGAGAGAACTTTCAACACCCCACAGACTGCTGCTATATTTTCAACATGTCAAAAAGGATCAGATTTTTTTTATTTTTTATTTTTAATGAACTAAAGAGAAGGAGTTAATATAAACTCTAACCTCTGTGGTAAAGTTAAAACTGAAGTAGTCTATTCAAGATTTGTGAAAAGCAAGCAAGGATGAAAGTAGCCATTATGTCTTCACAGACCACTACACATAAAATACCTTTTCCCTGTGTCTTCTCCGTTCCAGCAGGGCAGTCCATCCGCAGCAGCCAGTTCACTCGCGCAAAGCTCATCAGCGAGGCCTCTGTAAAATGACCGGTACAGTCGAAGGCTGCTGATAAATTCTCTGAACAGAAGGACGAAGAAAACAGTTAAAACCAAAAATCCATAACAAAGGTTATGCATAATGTTTAGAAGGCAACTTTTTTATTTTCTCTACTTATTTTCAAATATTTCAAATACTTTTCTCACAATCAAGACAAAAAATACATTATCATTTTTTAAAATGCTTGTATTTGAATTTAATCTTTGAAAAAAACTTTTCACTGGGTATGAATCTTATATAACTCCATGTCCATGAGGTTGTGAATAGTATATATGGGTGCGCGCGCGCGCGCACACACACACACACACACACACACACACACACACACACACACACACACACACACACACACATCATTTATCTTCCCTAAAAGTCCTCACTAGCTGTTGACATCTAAACCACAGTGTTACTATTTTCTTTTCTATGTAGAAAATGTCAGAGGCTTACAACATGCTAATTGATTGCTTACTGATTAAAAGTTTAGTAGATTTGGGTTATTTTCTATGTGGGTCTTCTCTTTGATGTCTAAGAACATAAAGTAATATATTTCTTAAATATGACCAAAAGACCCAGATATGTAGGATATTTCAGAAGCATGAAAATAAAAGCTATTGAAAAGAATAACATTTAATATATTAACTAAGGATTTTTATTTCCCCCTGTCAATTATGGGAGGAAAAATTCAACAACAACAAAAAAGGTGTTTTTTTTGTTTTTTGTTTGGTTTTCTTTTTATTATTTTTTTTTAATTTTTTTTTCACAGTCTTTTTTCTTTCTTTCTTTCTTTCTTTATTTATTTTTTTGATTTATTTATTTATTTATTTATTTTTTAAATTTTATTTTGTCGATATACATTGTAGCTGATTAATGCTCCCCATCACCAAAACCTCCCTCCCTTCTCCCTCCCCCCTCCCCCCCAACAATGTCCTTTCTGTTTGTTTGTTGTATCAACTTCAAATAATTGTGGTTGTTATATCTTCTTCCCCCCCCCCCGGTTTGTGTGTGTATGTGTGTATGTGTGTGTGAATTTATATATTAATTTTTAGCTCCCTCCAATAAGTGAGAACATGTGGTATTTCTCTTTCTGTGCCTGACTTGTTTCACTTAATATAATTCTCTCGAGGTCCATCCATGTTGTTGCAAATGGCAGTATTTCATTCGTTTTTATAGCTGAGTAGTATTCCATTGTGTAGATGTACCACATTTTCCATATCCACTCATCTGATGATGGGCATTTGGGCTGGTTCCAACTCTTGGCTATTGTAAAGAGTGCTGCGATGAACATTGGGGAACAGGTATACCTTCGACTTGATGATTTCCATTCCTCTGGGTATATTCCCAACAGTGGGATGGCTGGGTCGTATGGTAGATCTATGTGCAATTGTTTAAGGAACCTCCATACCATTTTCCATAGAGGCTGCACCATTTTGCAGTCCCACCAACAATGTATGAGAGTTCCTTTTTCTCCGCGGGCTCGCCAGCATTTATCGTTCATAGTCTTTTGGATTTTAGCCATCCTAACTGGGGTTAGATGGTATCTCAATGTGGTTTTGATTTCAATTTCCCGGATGCTGAGTGATGTTGAGCATTTTTTCATATGTCTGTTGGCCATTTGGATATCTTCCTTAGAGAAATGCCTACTTAGCTCTTTTGCCCATTTTTTAATTGGGTTGCTTGTTTTCTTCTTGTAAAGTTGTTTGAGTTCCTTATATATTCTGGATATTAATCTTTTGTCAGATGTATATTTTGCAAATATTTTCTCCCACTCTGTTGGTTGTCTTTTAACTCTTTTAATTGTTTCTTTTGCTGTGCAGAAGCTTTTTAGTTTGATATAATCCCATTTGTTTATTTTTCCTTTGGTTGCCCGTGCTTTTGCGGTCGTATTCATGAAGTCTGTGCCCAGTCCTATTTCCTGAAGTGTTTCCCCTATGTTTTCTTTAAGAAGTTTTATTGTCTCAGGGTGTATATTTAAATCCTTAATCCATTTTGAGTTGATTTTAGTATACGGTGAGAGGTATGGATCTAGTTTCATTCTCCTGCATATCGATATCCAGTTATCCCAGCACCACTGGCTGAAGAGGCAGTCCCTTCCCCAGTGAATAGGCTTGGTGCCTTTGTCAAAGATCAGATGGCAGTAAGTGTGTGGGTTGATTTCTGGATTCTCTATTCTATTCCATTGGTCAGTGGGTCTGTTTTTATGCCAGTACCATACTGTTTTGGTTATTATAGCTTTGTAGTATAGCTTAAAGTCAGGTAGTGTTATGCCTCCAGCTTTATTTTTTTTGCTGAGCATTGCTTTGGCTATTCGTGGTCTTTTATTGTTCCATATAAATGTCTGAATAGTTTTTTCCATTTCTGAGAAAAATGTCTTTGGAATTTTGATGGGGATTGCATTGAATTTGTATATCACTTTTGGTAGTATGGACATTTTCACTATGTTGATTCTTCCAATCCAAGAGCATGGAATATCTTTCCATCTTCTTGTATCCTCTCTAATTTCTCTCAGCAGTGGTTTGTAGTTCTCATTATAGAGATTTTTCACCTCCTTGGTTAACTCAATTCCTAAGTATTTTATTTTTTTGGTGGCTATTGTAAATGGGCAGGCTTTCTTGATTTCTCCTTCTGCATGTTCACTATTGGAGAAAAGAAATGCTACTGATTTTTGTGTGTTGATTTTGTATCCTGCTACTGTGCTGAAATCATTGATCAATTCCAGCAGTTTTTTTGTAGAGGTTTTAGGCTGTTCGATATATAGGATCATGTCATCTGCAAACAGGGACAGTTTGACTTCATCTTTTCCAATCTGGATGCCCTTTATTTCCTTCTCTTCTCTGATTGCTCTGGCTAGTACTTCCAACACTATGTTGAATAGGAGTGGTGAGAGTGGGCATCCTTGTCTAGTGCCTGTTCTTAAAGGAAAAGCTTTCAGCTTTTCCCCATTCAGGATGATATTGGCAGTGGGTTTGTCATATATGGCTTTAATTATGTTGAGATACTTTCCCTCTATACCTAACTTATAGAGGGTCTTTGTCATGAATGAGTGCTGAACTTTATCAAATGCTTTTTCAGCATCTATAGAGATGATCATATGGTCCTTGTGTTTGAGTTTATTAATATGGTGTATCACATTTATTGATTTGCGTATGTTGAACCAACCTTGCATCCCTGGGATGAATCCCACTTGATCGTGATGAATAATTTTTCGTATGTGTTGCTGTATTCTGTTTGCTAGTATTTTAGTGAGGATTTTTGCATCTATATTCATCAAGGATATCGGCCTGTAGTTTTCTTTTTTGGTTATATCTTTACCTGGTTTTGGTATCAGGATGATGTTTGCTTCATAGAATGAGTTTGGGAGATTTGCGTCCGTTTCAATCTTTTGGAATAGTTTGTAAAGAATCGGTGTCAATTCCTCTTTGAATGTTTGGTAAAATTCTGCTGTGAATCCATCTGGTCCTGGGCTTTTCTTTGTTGGGAGCCTTCTGATAACAGCTTCAATCTCCTTTATTGTTATTGGTCTGTTCAAATTTTCTACGTCTTCACGGTTCAGTTTTGGGAGCTTGTGTGTGTCCAGAAATTTATCCATTTCCACCAGATTTTCAAATTTGTTGGCGTATTGTTGTTTATAGTAGTCTCGAATGATTCCTTGTATTTCAGATGAATCAGTTGTAATATCGCCTTTTTCATTTCTAATTTTTGTTATTTGAGTCTTCTCTCTTCTTTTTTTTGTTAGCCATGCTAATGGTTTGTCAATTTTATTTATCTTTTCAAAAAACCAACTTTTTGATTCGTTGATCTTTTGAATTGTTTTTTGGTTTTCAATTTCATTCAGTTCTGCTCTGATCTTAATGATTTCTTTCCGTCTGCTAACTTTAGGATTGGATTGTTCTTGTTTTTCTAGTTCTTTAAGGTGAAGTGTTAGGTTGTTCACTTGCCATCTTTCCATTCTTCTGAAGTGAGCATTTAATGCAATAAATTTTCCCCTCAATACTGCTTTTGCAGTATCCCACAGGTTTTGGTATGATGTATCATTGTTTTCATTAGTTTCAATAAACTTTTTGATTTCCTGCTTGATTTCTTCTTGGACCCATATGTCATTAAGTAGAATGCTGTTTAATTTCCATGTGTTTGTATAGTTTCCAGAGTTTCGTTTGTTATTAATTTCTAGTTTTAATCCATTGTGGTCTGAGAAGATACATGGGATAATTCCAATTTTTTTGAATTTATTGAGACTTGATTTGTGACCTAATATGTGATCTATCCTGGAGAATGATCCACGTGCTGATGAGAAGAATGAATATTCTGAGGTTGTTGGGTGGAATGTTCTGTAGATATCTGCCAATTCCAATAGGTCTAGAGTCTAGTTTAGATCTTGTGTTTCTCTACTGATTCTTTGCCTAGATGATCTGTCTAATATCGACAGTGGAGTGTTCAGGTCCCCTGCTATTATGGTATTAGTGTCTATTTCCTTCTTTAGGTCTAATAGAGTTTGTTTTATAAATCTGGCTGCTCCAACATTGGGTGCGTACATATTTATGATTGTTATGTCTTCTTGATGGATCAGTCCTTTTATCATTAAGTAGTGTCCCTCATTGTCTCTTTTTATGCTTTTTAGTTTAAAGTCTATTTTGTCAGATATAAGAATAGCCACTCCAGCTCGTTTTTCTTTTCTGTTTGCATGGTAAATCTTTTTCCATCCTTTCACTCTTAGTCTGTGTGAATCTTTATGGGTGAGGTGGGTCTCTTGTAGGCAGCATATAGTTGGGTCCTGCTTTTTGATCCAGTCAGCCAGTCTGTGTCTTTTAATTGGGGAATTTAAGCCTTTAACATTAAGAGTTGTAATTGAAAGGTGTTGATTTATTCCTAGCATTTTATTGGTTGTTTGGTTGTCTTAGGTGTCTTTTGTTCCTTGCTTTCTGATTTACTGTTTGGTTTCTTTGTTTGTTGGTTCCTTAGGTTGTAGATAGTGTTTTTGTTAGCTTGTTTTCTCTTCACGAATGCCATTTTTATTGTACTAGCGGGTTTAGATTTTTCTTAGGTTTTTATGGCAGTGGTAGTTATTTTTCAGGAACCAAACCCAGTACTCCCTTGAGGATTTCTTGTACGGGTGGTCTTGTGGTAGTGAACTCCCGCAGTTTTTGTTTGTCTGAGAAATATACTATTTGCCCCTCATTTCGGAAGGATAGCCTTGCAGGGTAGAGTATTCTTGGCTGGCAATCTTTGTCTTTTAGTATTTTGAAAATATCATCCCATTCCTTTCTAGCTTTTAGGGTTTGTGATGAAAAGTCTGATGTTAACCTGATTGGGGCTCCCTTATAGGTGATTTGACGCTTCTCTCTTGCAGCTTTTAAGATTCTCTCTTTGTCTCTGAGTTTTGCCAATTTGACTATGACATGTCTTGGAGAAAACCTTTTTGGGTTGAATACGTTTGGAGATCGTTGAGCTTCCTGGATCTGAAGATCTGTGATTTTTCCTATACCTGGGAAGTTTCCTGCCACTATTTTGTTGAATATGTTTTCAATGGAATCTCCATTTTCCTCCCCTTCTGGAATACCCATGACTCGGATATTTGAGCGCTTGAGGTTGTCTGAATCTCTCTCAGATTTTCTTCCATGTCCTTGATTCTTTTTTCTTTCTTTTTGTCTGCTTGTGTTATTTCAAACAGCCCATCTTCAAGTTCAGAGGTTCTCTCTTCAACTTCGACAAGCCTGCTGGTTAAACTCTCCGTTGTGTTTTTTATTTCGCTGAATAACTTCTTCAGTTCAGCAAGTTCTGCTACATTTTTTTTCAGGACATTGATTTCCTTGTACATTTCCTCTTTCAGATCCTGTATACTTTTCCTCATTTCATCATGATGTCTAGCTGAGTTTTCTTGTATCTCATTCAGTTTCCTTAGAATTATCACTCGAAATTCCTTGTCAGTTATTTCAAGGGCTTCTTGTTCTCTAGGATCTAGAGTATGAGATTTATTAACTTTTGGTGGTGTACTTTCTTGATTTTTTGTATTTCTGGTGTCTTTTTTTTGGTGTTTATTCATTGTGGCAGGGGGTTTCACAGTCCACCGGTTTAAGACTAATGACTAACTAGGATGTTGCTGTGGTTGCCAATTTGGTATGGCTCCCGCCGTGACTGCTCAGTTGGCCTCTAGTGTCTTGTGTGTGTGGTTGCCTCGGGTCTTGGGCTTCTCCGGGGATCCACCTTTCTAGTCAGCTTGTACTCTGCTGGGCTGGTGGATCACGTACCACAGGGTGTGTGATCTCTGTTGAGCTTTCACTTTCTGTACAGGACTTCTCCCCTTTCCGTGTGCTCTGGCCCAGGCTGTTAGATCGTGCAGTGGCGACCCCACCGGGTGTGTGGTTTCTGTCGAGTCTCCGCCTCCCTGGCCGCACGTCTCCCCCCTCTGTGCACACTGTGCTGGGCTCGGGCATGTCTTCTGCACCCCTCGTCTATCAGCTGGGCCTTCAAGACCCTGCTCAGCACCGCCTCGCCCAGGAAGTCTACCAGGTTTCTGCTAGGCACAGACAACCGGTCTCTCTGGGTGCCTTTGTAGCACTGTGTAGATCTTTCTCGGGTCTTGTTCACCTTTGTATCCCCCCGGTATAAACCGAGTCTAGTGCCCGCCTGCAGTCTGCTCTCCGGCAGGTTCAAGCGGACCTGGGAACTCTCCTACCACACTATTCCCAACCAGAAATTCGTTAGGCTTTTTTCCAAACTGGTGGTCGCAGAGATGGTATCTGCCTCCCAGTAACAGGAAGTTTACCGGGGCCAGAGTCCAGGGTGTGGTGGAGTGACAGTCGGCCCGCCCGTACTTCCTAGCCCTCCCAAAACTGGTCGGGACGCCCCACACCCCCAGCCCTGCCAGAGAACTGCGGAGGGAGTGGGAGAGGAGGTCGGCCCGCAGGGTCCGGAAAGCCCCGCGCCAGGCCAAGCAAATGGGCTCAGTGATGGCCGAGCAGGGCGGAGCTGCCCACACCTGGGAAAATGGAGGCAGCACCGTGGCAGTGAGTGGCCTGGTGGTGCAGGCGGGAGCCACATGGGCATCCACCCCCCGAACAGAGCTGTGCCAGGGATCACTCACAGTGCTGTGCCAGGTCGGGCGCTCGCTCTGTCTCTGGTTTGTTGCCTTCCGTGTTCTCGGCGTTGCCGCCTCGGGCCATTCAGTCGCGGCGCCGCTCGGGCGCTCCCAGGAATCTTCTTTAATGCCGGCCTGAAACCTCGAATCCTGAATAGGGCAGCTGGCTGCCTTCAGCGCGGCCCCAGCCTCCGGGAACCTGGCTGCATCCACAGCAGCCCTGGCACCGTGTTCCCTGTTTCAAGACTCACTTTTGCAGCTAAGAATCCGTTCTTTTCCTGCTCCACACTTCAAAGCTGTTGCCTGTAAATGAGGCAGCCTCTCCTGCCGGGGGCAAAGTGGCGTTGAGCCCCTACGACCGGCCAGCAGCAGCAGTCCTCCCTTAAGAGATGGCCAGAGGAAGGTCCACAAGTTTCCCGGCTGCCTGAGGCCCAGTGGCCACCTTTTCCACCTCAGCTACTCCGCGCCAGCCGCCGCAGCCGCCGCCATCTTGAAACTCCTCTTTTTATTATTTTGAAAGCCAAGACTTTGAATTTTAAAACCAAGCCTTCAGAGTATGATGAACTTGAGTTTAAGCTTTTCAAAAGACTAAGTCCCAAAGACCTTGGTTCTCAATTTTTTGACATAAACAAACATTTTGGAAAAAGAAATGAAAAGCTTTAGATTTTTACAGAGGAGATGCCCTCTAGACTAGAAGGCAGGAGCAAGAGAAGGAAACATTAGAAGTAAAAAATTTTAGAAATTCATGGGATGAGAGGTTGAAATGTAGCAATTATTAAATCGTATCTCCCTTTAAAATTAAAAACATAATCTCTTTATAAGTGAGATGAGAGGAGGAATGACTCGAAATTACAGCTGGAATAACCAAATTTTTAAAAATTAAATCAAAACTTGACAGCACTGTTATTCAATTGCTTTAATTTTATAATTCTCTCCCATTTGTTATTTGAAAAACTACTTGTGGAAATTGCCAGATTAATATGTAGAAAGAATAAATATTATTTTTAAATAGATTACATTAAAAATCACAGAGAAAATCAAAAGTTATCGTGGCAAGTATTTGGTGACTATTTTACCAAATTTTTAGCAAAGCTTGAACAGACAAGCGATAAAACGGTTGCAAGAAGTATAAATCTGACTCAACTCTAACTTATGATTGATCAAAAAAAATGGTTTATGTTCTTGCTAGCACAGTAATTATATTACGTATTTACCATCTGCAAGCCAAGGAAAGAAGCCCCTGGAGAAATCAAACCTGCCAACACCTTGATCATGAACTTTAACCTCCAGAACTGTGAGAAAATTCATTTCTGTTGCTTAAGCTATCCAGTCTGTGCTATTTTGTTATGGCATCCTGCTGTAGGTTAAATGTGTTTCCCAAAAGTTCACACATTGGAAATAATTTGATCCCCACTACAAGTGTTAAGAGGGTGGGAAATCCAGTTACAGTATTTGAAAGGTGAGGCCTTTAAGAGGAGGTTAGATTTAGACCACTGGGCCCTAGAGAATGCATTGACCGGTTCATGTAGTAATGGGCATGGTTCTTTAAAAGGAGGTCAAGTGAGCAGGTATTATTAGCTCACTCTTGCTCAACCCATTCTCACCATGTGACATTGCGTTGCTGTAGAAGAAGACCCTTCCACATGTGTTCCCTGGACTTTGGACATCCCAGCCTTCAAAACTGTAAGAAATAAATTTAATTTCTTTATAAATTACCCAGTTTCAGGTACTCTGTTATAAGCAACAGAAAACAAACTAATTCACAGCCCTAGCAAACTATTACAATAATTAAAGCGTTTGAAGTAGATTAATAGATTTCAGACTTGCAGTATGCTGAACATTAAAAGAGGGTCAGAAACTAGAAACGGAGAATCCCAAAAAGGAAAATCAAAGGAGTTTTGTTTGCGTTATATCTATGCTTGTTTGAATATGAAAGATATTTGAAAATACTTGTGTGTGAAGGGGAGGAGATAACAAGGGTCCACAGTCATTAACTTGCTCCCAAATATTACAATTCTCTACTTTCTGGGCATACATCCCCTTCAAACTTAGTTTTGGTCATGTGACTTGCATTGGGGCATATAAAATGTAGGCGGAAGTGATGCATGTTCCTTCCAAACTTAAGCTTCGAGAACCAGTTTGGCTTTGCCAGCTTCTATAGCCCTCTACCATGATAACCAGCAATGTTTCAGATGAAGGCTGCTTTGTCAGTCTGAGTCCTAAAGCCTAGACAACATGAGCTGCAACCCCAGCTGATCTGAAACGGGCACAGGTTGCAAACAAAAACACAATTTTACTGTTTTAAACCAATGGTATGTTTGGGTAGTTTGCTACGACATCATAGCTTAGTCTGTCTTAACTGATAACAATGAGACAACAAAAGAAATTTAACAATTGATGGATCACAAATTCTGAAAAATTCTGAAAATTAACAATTGATGGATCACAAATACTGAAAGAGAGAGGGAGGATTACAGAAAACAGAGTGGTTAGCTTTGGAGAAAATTCTCCGAGACCAAAATAAGGGAAGAAAGTCTACGTGAATGTTGAGATAAGTTTTAAGGTTTATGGGGAGATCCTACTTTGGAACACTGTATTCTGTGTTTGGCAGTTTTTAGGTCACAGGAATTAGAGGTGTTGCAAAACGTAATTGAATTGAAGGAGCAGGAGATCTACATTAGATATAGAAAAAATAATAATTGAATTGGTGGGAAATAAAGGGGTTAAAGCATTAGTAGCCATAGTGAGGTCAAAAAGCCTATCTACCACCAAAGAACCAATTAATGTTGGTCCCATCACAAGAATTCACCCCTCAGTTCCCAGCTCAATGCTTGACCTGCCATGCACATGACTTCTTCAGTTTTACATAAAATATTTCAATGAATAAAATATTATATTCTTAGAACGATTCTCAATTTAAGTTGCTGGAAGAGTGACTACATCCTTACAATTATTTTCTACAGTCATGAGAATATTTCCAGTTAAAATTAGGAGGATAATAAATGCAGGGAGGGAGACGTTAGAAGTTCCAGCTAATTATCTTTCAGGGATTGTGTTACATATGCTGATTATTCAACTTTGCCTTGAGATATCTCTAGAATACAGAAATCAAATGTAACTATCAAGAGTAACAGTTTCAAAATATTTAAAAGAAAATCGGATGCCTGAATTGTCTGAATATTTATTCAAAACCTATGTCAGGGTCACATAAAAATTTACAGTTTCTCTTTTGGGCTTGCAACAGTGACATATGGTCCCATTGCCTCTAGTTTTGTTCTCTCACTTTCCCTTCACTGCATCCTCCATGCTGTCACCAGAATCAGCCTCAGAAATAAGCCATGCCATTTCCCTGCTCTTAAATGCTAAGCAACTTAAAATGCCTTACCATGGTACATCACCTCTCCACCCTTTATCCCTTAGCCTCATTCCATGAAAGCCCCCCTTCCCTGTACTCAGACACCCCAGCAAAAGCCAAACACCTAGATTCACATTGCAAAAAACACCTCAATATTTACCCAACACGTTTCCAGGTTTAGCAAACACAGCTTCCTCCACCCAGAATTGCTTCTCCTTCACTCTCATCCGTACACCCACCCTTCAAGATCCTGCGTAACTTCATCTGCTCTCCAACTTCTTCCCTGATCGATCTGGGCAGAGTTTGTTGGTTTGTCCTTGTTTCTCACTGGCACTTGTCTTTGACTATATTACAGCCCTTACTATCTGGTGTTATAATTCTTGTTTGCAAGTTTGCCTTCTCGAATAGAGATATGTTCTCTAAAAGGCAAGAACCATGTCTTCTTTGTATCCACAGGGTTTGGGTCATAGTTTGGTACACAACAGGCACTTAAATTCCTGGTGAATTAGCCATAGATGTGGTCTTGGTTTTTAAAAGCTTCTAGAATTAGAGGCTACTATAAGAAATACATTTTTAGAAAATGATAATGATAATTTAAAGTTCTTAAAGAGCACAGGTTGCTCGAGAAACTTTAAATTAGGGGACCTATTCCTAGATTGTGGGAAAATATCAGACCTTACCAGTGTGTTGCATCAGAAAATGGAAGAAATCTAAAACACACAGGTCTGCAAGCTGTGCCATACTCTAATAAACAGGCTCATGACAGCTCCTGTTTATATGTAATGTTGAAATTAATATGTGGTGACACATTAATATTTAGTCACACTGCTGGGAAGATAGCTATCATAATTAATACATCACAGATATGCTTTATTATGAAGACAGAGTTGGAAAAATCCTTAGAGATCACCAGTTCCAACTGCTCTCTGTCCTATCTGCACATTATCACCACCAAGGAAACATTTTAAACTGTATGCCTAGATATCTCTCAGATTTCTCCCTCAGAAATTCAGTTTTATTGGTCTGGGGTGAGGCCCAGGCATCTGGATTTTCTGAAAGCTTCCTACAGAATCCTGACGTGCAGCCAGTCTTGAGAGCCAGTGATTTAGTCCAACCCTCTTATTTTATAAACAAGGAAAATGAAAACCTAAGAAACAAAAAGACTTGTGAAAAGTAACTAAGTTAGAAATCATTTAGTCACACATTTAGTTAATGCAGACTTCGCCATCTTGTTTAATTAAAAATTCCACCACTGAGTAATGTCTGGCTGATAATGGATGTTTGATAAATCAAAGTTCAATAAATCTTTAGATAAAATATTTCCATTTTAAAAAATTTATGGAAACTACATTTTTAACAAAACACACTCATAGTAGGTTGTTATGCTAGAAAACACAGATAGATATCTCACTTCTTTCTGCCTATATCTGCGCTTAGAATGCAATATGTTCACACAGGAGTTGTCTATATATTTGACCATTCTAAAATGTCTGTGGCAGAAAGCAGGGAGTGGAGTAAATTCTAATCACTGGCTAATGACCGGTTTTGGACACTGAGCTAGGGCAGAAAGTAGAAAAGGCTGTCGCACAATTGCTCATTCATAGCCTGCAGCCCTGTTTGCCCTGAGCTTACTAAAGGCAATGGAGAAACATGGACTAGCATAGTTATTGCTTCATTGCTTCTCATGCCCTTGAGGCCAGCAGTGCTAGAAAGGTCTCCTGATGTACCACGTGGTCAGAAAACAGAAAAGAAAATGCAACCCAACCTGAAGTTGTCCTTTCTGGGTCTGTTGACATAGGGCTGCCCAGTTACTACTGTAAAATTGAGCAATGCATCCAAATGGCTGTACCATTATAACTAACTTTATTTCTAATTATAAAAGTAACCTATCTTTTAGTAAGTAGTAAAATAATTAAAGGGTACGTGAAGGGCAAGTTAACATCTATTCTCTCCATAGTGCTTCCGTCCTTCCTTCTGAAGTAACCAACGTTAACAGCCTGGTGTTTAACCTTTCCTTGGCTTTCTCTACATACACACTAACAAGCAACCAGACAGACAGATGGACATACAGATATAGAAAGATAAAGGGATAGAGATAAAGAGATGGTTTGGTTTTATAAAATTGGTACCAAGCTATACACATTCATGAACTTGGCTTTTTTCACTTGACAGTATATCATGAACCCCTTTCAAGTTAATAAATATTGGTGTTACTACTTTTTATATAGCTGTCTAATATTTCATAAACTGGATATAGCAACACTAGCATAGTCTATCAAAATATTTCACTGAGCTAATTTGTCAGTTCAAATATACAAAGCTGACATATTCCCCATCCATATGGTTTGAAGACTGGCAACCACGTGTTTCAAACTTTGCTGATCTAGGGAGCTGTTTGCCTTTAAGCATGTGGCTCTAATCTCCATCTGATTTTGCATTTCATTTAATTAGACAGTGCTGAGAACAGAGCTATGTTCATAACATACACTTCTCAATCTCATGTCCTCATCTAGTGGGAATGTGTTTTGTTTAAAATATTTTAAAATTGTCACATATTACACGGTCTCTCTTCTTTCCCACTGAATACAATATGGAAGAGACTATTTCTAATTTTGACCAAAGCTAATTATCAGGAAAAGTATTGGAGAAGAATCTTATTTTCAAATGAAACTTTTCTCTGTGGAATGTCTCAGACCACATGTTTCTTTCTTTAATGACATGTATTGATTTTTTCTACCCCTAAAGTCAGTCCACACAGAAGACAGAACCCAAATTAAAAGCAGTACCTAGCACATTGTTTGAAAATATCAGTAGAACAAAGGTCAAATGTGCAGTTTGCTAGTTAATGGCCTGAGGCAAAGTTAAGGTTAATGTGGCACTAATGAGCAGGCTCAATCCTGTAGAGATGTCTGACCACAGCTGTCAAACAGCAGACATTTAAAATGTCAGTCTCCTGCTCAGCAGAGGAAATACATAATTACATGTTTCTAGAGATGAACTCTTCCCTTGCTGTTCTGAATGCATATTTAATCATTTAACTTTTTTCTCACCTAAGTAATTCTATTTGGCAAAATATTTATAGAAATTTTTCAAATAGAAAAATAGATTTCTATTCTACAGCAATAACGGTTCTCATTGTAAATGCTTGAATTTAATTAAATTTAGGTAGTTAGATGGGCTATAGGGAGAGTTGAAGTCGAGTTTCTTGGTCCCTTTCTATATAGACTGTGATGCAGAGAGAGATGAGAAGAGAGAGGTGACAATATCACTGAGAAGCAATGCAATATAGGGCACTAGGCACATTGATCACAAACCTAAATGTGTTTCAAGCACATTACATTCATATTAGATTAAAAAGAAAGGAAAACACATACTTTTCTAAAAGAGTAACTCATAAAGTCTGCTCTCTGAACCCCATCTGAACTCACTGCTCATTATGAAAACTGTGACCGGAGGATCGGCACCATTCTCCAAGAGAGGAATTTTTTTTTTTTTTTTTTTTTTCCTGGCTAAGTGATTCCAGGTTTTCTCCTCCTCCTAGGAAGTCTCCTTGGTCACATGACATGATTTTCCTTCATCAGAGGATTTACTATGATTTCTCAACAGAACTAAGGGGGTTAAAATGGGTGGTAGGTTGGGAAGCAACAAGGAAAGTAAAGGGATGTAGAAATGAAAGGAACACAGAAAACACGCTAATGTCTTTAGAGACCATTTGCAGAGAGTTCTTTTCAGATGGTTGCTTCATGTTTAGCACTGTCTTGTAATTTTACACTAGCCCTAGGCTGGAAGTTCATAGTCACCTATACAATTTGGATAGTTGCCTGTATTCCTCACTTTTCAATGACCTTCCAAACCCAACACATTGCAATTTAATGTCCCAGGAAAAAGCACACTTTCTATAAGCATTCTACTCTAAAAAGAGTGATTTAAACCTGTTGTCAAAACTAGATTTTCAGAATTCGTTCTAGTATCATTTTCCCATTATAAAAATGTACATTAAAAGCACTGGCTCTGTTCTCCATTAGAAAGAACTTTAAACAAAGACTTTAACCCAATTATGAAAATAAACACCAGACCAAGTGCCCAAGATTTAAAACAAATGAGATAGTACTAAGGAAACTGAGCACCTATCCCAAAAGAGATGTGGTAATAATTTCTCTGCCTCTTATAACTTTTTGTTCATTTTAATTAAGATGTGCAATTAATTGCTCAGTTCTAGTAGTTTAAAGAAGCATAATATTAGTTTTCCAATTTGCAAAGCTAATGATTCTAATATAAAAGGAGGCTTCAAAAAGTTCATGGAAAGATTTGTATTATCTTTTAATTCAATTTCCCACTAACTTTGTGAAGTACATTCATATTTTGAGATTCAGTATTTTAGGTCAAATCTTGAATATTCCTCTTTTATGCAGTAAAATATTTTCTATATTTTATAAATCCTTTGGACTTACTCAACATTTTACCAATAAACTTCATGACTTACAGGACAAGAATATATTTAGGACAATATTTTCCCCTCTCAGCATTAGCAGCACATTAATTAAATACTTTCCCCTGCCAATGAATAGGCTTCTTTCTCCTTCGGTTTTTTTTTTTTTTTTTTCCATTTTGCTATTACAATCAGATATTTCTGGTTACCTCTATCCACAAACTCATCTGACTGAAGAACAATATGTACCTGGCACAAATAGTCCATGCTTGCATTTCCAGATACTCTATATCTTTCATTCCAAACACTTGTGTCCCTGGACTCTCGTATAAAGGTAGGCTTTAGGGTCAGGAAATCTATAATTAACAGGGTTCAGAGAAAATAAGCTATTTTAGCATAATTTTATGCCTATTATTCTTGTAAATTTCATTTTGGAAAATATTGCTCTTGAATATTACATGTGATCCAGGTATTATTTTATTCCCAATTTCTGATAGGTGGCATAGAGTATTACTAAACAGAGTTGATTAATGTACAATCACCTTTACTCAATTAAGACATCTAAAATATTTTACATATGATAGGAATTAAAGTAATGCATCCTTTCGTTATGATTATTTATATAAGCGTTTGTCTATGTAAAGCTTAGCTTAAGTTGAAAAATGAAGACAAACTAAATACAATGAAGTCTATAAATCCTTTGGATTTACTCAACTTGCAAAACGCCAAAGTTGCAGTGTTCCACACACAAAGGTACTTCAAAAAGTTCATGGAAAAATACATCTAAAAGATAATATAAATATTTCCATGAACTTTTTGAAGACCCCTCATATATTAAGATTCCTGCTGAAGGATGGCGAAGCTAACATAGCAAAAGGAGAACCTCAGACCAGTTGACCTCAAACGTAATCAGACAGAATAGAATGGATCATATTTTTGAGAAGGAAGCTTGATCTGAAAGTCTTTAACTCTACACATACAGGCCTCCACAAAAAGAATTATCTTGAAACTTCCTTCAAATTCTCCTTTGTTGCATTTCCAAGCAAAAGAAACTGCACATGATTCTCTGATTTGTGATTTGGAATGAAGATTAGAAAAAAAAAAAAGTAGTGTCTATCAAATGATATAATCCACTCTAGATACACATTTCTTCTATTAGAGAAAAACTGTGGAGGAATTGGCAGCTTTCTCATTTTTGTTCAACACACAGCTGGATACAATATTAATATTTCTTGGTGCTGCTTGCACCCCATTTTTCCTTATTATATATATAACTTCAAATGCCATTGGTAGATTTAAAATGCTGGGACTGTTCTTTGCCATTCCAAAAAGTGGAAGATAGTGCTTAGATGAAAGACACATGATGCTTCTAAATGCAATTAATTTTGCTACTTTAATAAAAGGAACGGGCTTCAGTCATCATCTTGATTCATGCTGTATAGAGTCTGCCAAAAATTCTGAAATTATTTTTATACACTCCCATAAAAATCATCAATTTCAACATGGCATGATCTCGAATGCTCCTCACCTCTTCAAGAAGTGGGGGGAAAAAAAAAAACCATGAGAGATGAATTTGAGTTTCTTTTCAATTTTATGGATATTTACTGACTTTCCAAGGAAAAGAGAAGATTCACTTTTTGTGAGAAAAAAAAGAAGAAAACATATGCTCAGATTTATTGGACAAAAAGAATTTCATTCACAGTTTGTTCTCCTTGGTGGAAGGATATTTTGAGCCATGTAAATGAGATAACCCTGTAGTCACCATAATACACACTACTGAAATCTTCTAGTTTTTCTTGCAAAGCTACTACTTGGAAACTGAATGTTTTTGGAGAACTAATTTGAAAACTGTCCATATAAAAAGGTTTTATTTTATATTTATTTTTCTCATGACTGGAAAATATGTATATACACATATATATATAAATATATATATAATTACAGATAATACAGATGTCACAAATTAACTTGAGAACCAAAGTACTATGGAAACCAATGGAACAATTTAAATTAAAACAATTTAAATTACATATATTTTTTTTTCCTGTAGTCAGAAATTTGGAGAGATTTATTTTCTAAATAATCCTAATAAGATCAAGTGTTCTTCATATAATGCATGCTTAAAATTTTTTCCTACATTTAATTAATTATTTTAATCACTGTGATTTTTTTGTGATGTACAGGATATTAATTTGCTGTAGTTCATAGTGACATCCTGAATCAGAATCAAGCCTGCTTCATTCCTCTCCTTAAATTTTGCAATTTCAAGTGTCCTCCTTAGTTCTTATTCTCAATAAATAAAATTATTAATGTTCCAAGTGAAAAAATTATCATTCAAGTTACGATTTAGTAAAACATTAGAATAAAATGGAAATTATTGATGATATGATACTCACATTAAGTTTTGAAAAGAAAATTGAGAAAAACAAAAACCCATAAAATGATTTAAATTATATACATATATATTCTGTAGTGAGAAATTTGGATAAACTTATTTCCATTCACGTTAACCTAAAGTTGATAGCTTCAGTATTACAAATGTTACAAATTAACTTGAGAACTAAAGTTTTATGGAAACCATGGAACTTGAAGAATTTAGAATAAATCTCATGCTCCCTGAAATATACCTATCTTCATCTAAGCAAGGAAGCTAAGAGAGTTTCAATTGCAGCCAGTGATAATTTTCTATAATTTCCAGTAACTGCTACAATCAAAAGGAAAAGTGATTTGGTATCTGTTGGATACCAAACTTATGTGTACATAGTCACATTTAAAACGAATCATGATTCCAACTTTTAGTTCATAACAAGTACTCGAAGCTCTTTTTCCTTTCAGGACAAGTCATGTTTAATATTAGTTTAATTTTCCATTGTTTGCACTTAGTTTAAGATATTTCATACAGTGACCATTATGTTTTCCATGAACATCTAGAGAGTAAGAGCAAGCTCATTTTTTTAAAAAGACTTTTTATTGTTAATATTAGTTTTAGGTGGAGCAAATTGCTTCTCAATGCAACAAAATTCTGCATGTATTTGTTTACGAACTTTTTTTTTCTAGGAACATTTTATCAGATTCTCAGTGGGATACATGATCCCCAAAGGTTAAGAGCCACTAGCCTAAACTTTTGCCATATGTTTGCTCTGCCTTCTGTTATTTGTTCCTCCTGTATGCCTGGTTTTTGATCCCCTCCAGGTCCTGATCTTCATTATTCATGTAGGTCTTGACTCTGGCCTGCCCTCAGTTCATGTTCCCTCAGTGCCTCACCTCTGGTCCCATATCCAAAGCTTTGTCGTGGCCTGTCCTGCCCTGGAAACCCTCACTACCACCACTTACTAAGCACTGTTTCAAATTAAACAGAAATTTTCTCATTGAAAGGAACATGACCTTTATTTTAGTAAATTAAACTTACAGGTAGTAAATAATAATGGCACCTCAAAGAAGCACTAACTTCCTTTTAGGAAATACATTATAAATTGCTTTCTCTGGTGCTATAAATGATATTAAATTTCTCTCAGAGATGACATTTTTCTGACCTATTAATAATATTTTCATCCACTGAATATTTATATATACAATTCATAAGCTCAGTATATCTCATTACTGATTAGTCATATAAACAAACATAATGCCCAGTGTGTTCATATCAAGAATTTAAAAAATTAATTAACTTTTCTTTTCATTAATAAGGTATTAGGTTAGATAAGATATGACTATGTAACTATAAACTCGTGGATTTTAAGCTAACCGATCCCATTTAATGTGAACTTATTGCAATTATCTTGGCAATAATCCTAAATAAGATTAAGTGCTCTTCATTCAATACATGTTTAAATTTTTTCTACATTTAGTTAATTATTTTAATCACGTCACTGTGTTTTTTTGTGATGTACAAGATATTAATTTGCTATAGCTGACAGGGATGTCCAAATCAGAATCAAGCCCTGCCTCATTCCTCTTTTTAAACTCTGCAATTTCAACTGTCCTCTTTAGTTCTCATTCTCAATAAATAAAATTGTTAATGTTGCAGGCAATAACATTCTCACTCAAATTATGATTTAATTAAATATTAGACTAAAATGGAAATGCCTGATGATACCATACTCTAAGTTTTCAAGAGAAAACTGAGAAAAACAAAAAGCCATAAGACAATTTATTTTGTTTCAAACATTAAAAATCCAGTGTTTCTAAAAATTCTCCTCTCTCCCCCTTGACATCAGACTCCTTTATGATATTAAACACTTCTTATTTTTACTAAGCACTAGCAATCTCTATCACCCAAATACACACCCATGCCTGCAGCCAATCCGCTTAATTGCGCATTCTTAACTGAGAGGCTTGGCTAATTGGAATGCTTGCTGGAGAACAGATGGGGCACTGGTGTTGAGACTCAGCCTTAATTTATTGTCCTGGGGTTCTCCTAATTACCCACTTAATTGGCACAGCCACACCACTTTGAAATAATAATGTATAGCTAATTATCACCGATTTAAGCTTGCTAATAGCTTATTCTTACCAGCTAACTTTAAGAAATCAAGCAGGGAGCAGGAACTGGCACAGAGAAATCATGTTGCCTGGGCTGGTTTAGATAACTATATGAGTGCGATGTCCTTTACAGCTGTGACGATTTAGTTTCTGCCCAGTAAGGCAAAACAGTGATGCTTTGCTAGCTGTTTCAAGGAGTAGTAGCTCTCCCTTGCCTTGCTCAACTTTGGAGAATCCTCAACTGGTATGTACCAATAACTCAGAGTCATCAATTAGCTCATTATTAGCAAGCTATGTAAATAGAAAATAAGAGGACAGATTGAATCAGTACAATTACATCTACAAAATAAAATGAAAAGAATCCTACTCTGGTTTAGTTCCCTTCTTCCCAAGCTAAAAGAAGACTTACATAGTCTTATCCTGGGACATATTTTAATAAGTAAATTTTCCTTCTTCAAATGTTAGAATTAGAACAAGGAAAAATTCAATGTATTCGACAGAAATGTTCTCTATGAAATAAATATAGAGGACGAAGAGGGAGAAAAACACAAAAAATGGTTAGAAATTTGGGAATGTTAAGAGAAATATCTATATTTAGGACTGAATACCATAATTACACCTTAGTTTACACTCATTCTGCATTTATTCTAGATACTTCTTCAAATTCAGACATCGCTAGGTCAGATTCTCTAGAAGCAGTGCCTGAGACAGAAATTTGGACACAGATGATTCACTGATGAAATGCTCTTAAGAGAAAGGAAGTAAGGAAGGAGAATAGGGTAGGAAGGAAGGAGTTATGTGGGGATTTGGGTTCAGCCTTAGCCATATACCATAGGGAGCATTGAAGCATAAATTTCCCACATATTTGGTCCCACCACCTTGATGCCAGGTGCAAACCTCTTATACCTCCTGTTAGTCAGTTATTGCTTGTGAACTGTTGTCAAATAGGTGAGGCAGTCTGAGTCTAACTCCCTTCCCCAGGTGGATGAAATGAGGATAACCAGTCTCTGAGATGACCACCACTATCTTCTCCTTCATGCCTCTGTGAAGTCTATACTGAAGACAGCTGACCTGTGCAACCTATGGAAGGTTACAGAAATGATAGTATGCAATGATATCTGGGGCTAGATCATGTAAGACTGCATACTCCACCTTGCTTTCTCTTAGATTCCTTGCCCTGAGAAAAGACAGCCACATGTTGTGAGAGCACTTGGCCAGCCCCATGGAGAGGTCATCACGACAAGAAACCAAGGCCTCTTGCCAACAGCCAGTTGAGTGATCCATCTTGGGAGCCAATGATACTCCAGTCCCACCTAAACCTTCAGATAACTGCAGCTCAGCTGACTTCTTGACAGCAATCTCCCTCGGGACCCTGAGCCAAAACCCCACAGCTCGTCAGCTTCCAAATTCCTGACTCACACAAAACTGCGTAATAAATGCTTATTGTTGTTCTAAGCCACTAAGTCTTGGAATGATTTGTTAGATCGCAGTAGATAAGGAATACGGCTCCTATTTGTTGAAGGCAATTCCCCAGAGAATAGGGCAGCTGAGAATTATAAGCAGCCAGTAGGCAGATAAAATGGCCAGGTAAATAGGATGTGAGTAGGGAGACAGTAGCCTCCGTTACCTTGGTTGTCTCTAATATTAAATTTGTTCCACTAAACTTTCCATACTACTCACATGCAGTGTCATATCATGAACCTAATTATGGCCTGGACATTTATAGTTTTAAAAATGATAGCTGGCAACAGTCTAAAAGTCTAGACCTAGTGAAAATATTCTTCAAAAATGAAGATGTATACAGACAAACAAAAGCTGAAAGAATTCATCACTAGTAATAATCAATGAAAAATATAGTAAAGCTAAAGAAAAATGATTCTAAATGGACACATGACACAGAAAAAAAGAGCAACAGAAAGAAAAAGTATTTGAATAATTATAAGTAAATATTAACTATCTGAAAATAAGAATAGCAATGATGTCTTGGAAGTTGTGGAACTGTTGGTAGAAGTAAGATATTTGTGAACAGAAATAGCCCAAAAGATGAAAGGAGAGTAATAAAGTAAAACTGTTCTAAGTTTCTTATATTCTTCGGTAAGGCAGCGAAAGTTCTAAATTAAAGTAGATAGTAAAAATAAAAAGGTATATTGTGATGTCTACCATAACCATTAAGAGAATAAACATTCCAACTATAAAACAAAGACTTATTAATCATCACTTAGTAAGTACTGTTGGCCAGCCACAAGATAAAAAAGGTAGCTGGCCAAATTATCTATAAGTCAACAATAATTATATTAGGGCTCAGGATACACCACTCCAAAATATGTCTGTGGGAGACCAGAATATGCTACCCCAAAATATATACTGTGGCATACTTCGAGCTAGTTATTTTTAGAAACTGCATACAAAGGAATAGTTCTGAAAAGCTGCCTTTTTATAAAAGCAATTTATATCTATGAAAGAAACTTTCATTAGTAAAGGCACCTATTCCAGGAAGAAAGCTGCTCTAGACAACCTCTATCATTGGACCAGCTTTTACCTGCATAACAAGGAAACCTTGATTCCTATACATTTCTTCCCTTCACCTTCCCACAATTTGTCTCCACCACCCCTAAGAAGCTCCTAGCCCCTATTTCTTTCCATTGCTTAGGATGCTATATAAACTTCAATCACCTGACTCTTCTTTGAGTCTCATGTTTTTGTGGGACTCCCATGCCTACATTCGTAATGAAAATGGTTTTTCTCCTGTTAATCTGCCTCTGTATTAGTCCATTTCCATTGCTTATAAAAAAAATACTTGAAACTGGGTGATTTATTTAAAAAAAAAAAAATTATTGCTCCAGTTTCAGAGGCTGGACGTCCAAAGTCCAGAGAATACATCTGGTGCAGGCTTTGTTTGGTGGTGACTTCAGTGAAGGCAGGGTATGACACTGATGGCAAAGCAGAGACAGACAGACTCTTCGTGCACTCCTTTTAAAGCCCTCCAAACCATGTCCCCGAACACCATGTTTAATCCATTCACTATGGCATGGTCCTACAATCTAATCACCTCTTTAAGGCCCCACCTTTCAATTACCATAATAGGATTTTCTACCCTCAACAGTTACAGTGAGGATTAACTTTTGGGGTGACATTCAGCCCATGGCAGCACCCCAGCCAAAGAACATAGGAAGACGGAGGGAAGCCTTTTTTCCCTCTCCTACAATTATATTAGCATAATCTCAAAAGAATTGTTTGATAACTGGAAGGCTATATAAATTAAACTCTTCTCCTGTCACAAAGACTTGAAATAATTTTTTTAAGAAAAGATTCCATAACTCTAATATAATTTTAAACAACAAAATTTATATAACATACTAAATTGAAAGTAAATTATGACAATATAATATTATTATAAAAGATTTTAAAAGACTATGAATTATTTACATGTAAAATGCATTTAAAATATTTAACAAATGTAGAATAGTTTTATCTTCATTTATATGGCAAAGCCACTAATGAACTTTACAATTTCTATTTTTCTCAGCCACTACAGAAAATATATTGAGCTATCAAAACTGCTAAATTATTTTGTTCCATAGCTTTCTTTTAATAGTTTTGACTAGGTTTAAATTTATAGGAAGTAGTTTCTACTATAGGTAATCTCATGGGAATTGCCTAAATTAAAGAAAGAAAGAATATCTAAGAATAACCATCATGGATGTGATAATAATTATAAAAACTAACATCAGGAAACATTAATTTATTCTTCACTTTTTCGTGAATTACACAAAACAGGAGTTTTGTTAATATTTTGGATGGGTCATTTGGAAATTCATTTTTTTCTTTTCTTCTTTTATAATAAACTTTCCTTTTGTTTTAATTAATGAGTTACAGTAGAAATTTCAAACAACTCAACAACTGTTCTTGACCAATTATGTTTTGTCTCTATCTGAATAGTTGCCATATCTACCATACACTATAGTGAGAAATGATCTACACTTAGCATATGAAATGACAAAAAATTTTTTAAAAAATTGAAAAATTGAGTATCATCGGCTCTCATGAAAATTTTTACTGAGAGAGTTTTAACTACTTTTTAACTAGGGAAATATGATTTATAAAAACATTTGTCATCAAAAATTTAAAATAATAGTGTGTATGTGTTAATATGTATGTGTACACAAACATACCTATACTTTCTCAGGTACAGAAAGTTGAGTTAAGCACACTCCTCCATTCCTGCCATACTATCATAATTTATCCTTGAGAACCCTACCCTTTTTTATTTCACATTAATTTATTTCTCCATCCCTCATCCCCTTTCCTGTCTTTCTATAAATACCCATTCTAATTATTTAATATATGTACTTTGCTATATCCTATCTGTCATAGTTTGAACGGATGTGTTGGAAATGTAAACCCCTATGCAACAGTGTCTAGAGATAGGTCCTAAAAGAGGTGATTAGGTCACAGGTCTCTGCCTCATGAATGGATCAATGTTGTTACTGTGGGAGTAGGTTAGTTATCTTGCGAGTGGGTTTGTTATAAAGGCAACTTCAGCCCCCACTTGCTCTCTTGCACATGCTCTCTTCCCCTCCAGCCTTCACCATGAGATCATGCTGCAAGAAGGCCTTCACTAGATGGGAGTCCCTTGACCCTGGACTTCCCAGCCTCCAGAACTGTAAGAAATAAATTTCTGTTCTTTATAAATCACCAAGTCTCAGGTATTCAGTCACAGCACCACAAACAATCTAAAAACCTAACCTTGAAAAATATATACTGATTCTATTTATTTATGTGTTTTTAATTTATATAAATAGTATTGTGTTAGTGTTCTCATTTATTTAATGCTTTTTTATCTGTTATCAAAATGATAGTTTTTCCTGTATGAAAATATGTTCATTGCTGCTGACTGCTTCAATGTTTCAGTCTTACATTTTACTTTTCCTTTTTTCCTAGTTATGGACATATAGTTTGCTTCTAACTCACAAACATTCAAAAATTCTTCCTGTGGATATGAGCAAGAGTTTTTCTGGGATACATCCTAAGAAGTTAGATTGTAGTACATAGGGCATATGAGTTTTACCAGTTGCAGCAAGCTTCTTGTCAGAATGGCTAACCCAGTGCACACTACGATCATCTGCAGAGAAAGCCTAATCCTATCAACAAACAAACCATTGGAAATAGCGTTCAGAAAAGTAACCACATAGAGCATTATCTTCATATGTTTGCCCACATCAATTTATGTATTCAATGTAACTGCAATCAAAACCCAATAAAAAGATTATAAAATATATTTGGAAAAATGCATTCCACAAATATCTAATGGAATTTTGAGAAATGAGAGTAAATAAAATAATTTACCTTACAAAAATAAGCAAAATCTTTCAAAGCAAAAGCAATCATCATAATAAAAAATAACTAAATAACAGCAGAGAGCAACTATTGGTTTATTGACAGGTAATAGACCAGTACACTGCGTATAGAAGTTTTATGTATGGGAACTCGGAATGAGTATGAGGTGAAAAAAAAAAAAATCAGTGAGGAAAGGATGGATTGTTTTATAGAGTATTGGGAAAACTGTCTCAGAATTTGGGAAATTTAAACTTGAACCTTACCTTGTAACACATGTAAAGATAAATTCTCTGCATATTAAAAACATTGATAGAAACAACATTATAGTGCTAGTAGAAAAAGGAATAGCAGAATATATTTCTGAATTGGTGCAGAAAAGAAATTTTTTTAAACAAGAAAATAAAATTTTATATACTCAATATCAAAGTTAAGAATTTCTGTTTAACAATGATCTTTGACTAAGTTACTCATTACTTAACTTTTATTTACATTTAAGTCAACTGTTATCTTATCTTAGATAGAAAATGGTTACAAAGTCTAAAACTGACAGTAATATGTAGAAAAAGAAAAGAAACTCCTACAAATGGATAAATTATTTTTAAAAGGGCATCAAGTAGGAAACCCAGCTGACACAGAAAAGGGAACTCATAGAAACTAGAAAAAAATTATAGGAAAAAATACAATTTTTAAAACCTATAGTTAAGATTGTTAGAGTGATAAAAAAAAAATAGCTCATTCATTAAACAAGAGTTGGATATTTATTTAAAGGGAAAAAAAGAACAAGAAAAAATACTTAAAAATTAAAGATATTTTTAAAAATCACATTGTTTGCCACAAAAGGAATTCACAGTCTCTCACCTGGTTCCTAGTTCACAGCTTCAAAGTACCTCTAGTAAAGTTTGGGTTCTCTCAAGTGAGAACCTAGACTTTAATCAGCACAACAATGACATTAGTATGAATCTTACTCCACCCATTTCCTACAAGGACCTGTGGCCATTTTGCTTCCCAGGAATTTATTAGACACTACATCTCAGTGGACTTTTATCCCAAAGACCCAGAATACTATCAGTCTAAGTACAGGTTTATAGAGAGCAAATGAAAATGGAGTTTTAGGCTTAGTTTGTTTCGCATTGGGCCTGTGAGTCCACAGACCCACATTGTGTTCATTTCCCTCTTCAGTGTGGTTTTCATTTGAATTTCCCTGATGATTAGTGATGTTGAGCATTTTTCATATACATCTTGGCCATTTGTATTTCTTCCTTTGAAAAGTGTCTATTCAGCTCCTTTCCCCATTTCTTAATTTGGATTTTTTTTTTTTTAACTATAAAGTTGCTTGAGTTCCTTATGTATAATGGATATCAACCCCTTGTCAGATGTACAGTTTGCAAATATTTCCCCCATTCCGTAGGTTGTCTTTCCACTCTTTTGATTGTTTCCTTTGTCGTGCAAAGCCTTTTAGTTTGATATAATCCCATTTGTTTATTTTGTTCTTTTGTTTCTTGTGCTTCTGGAGTCTTATTCATAAAGATTTTGCCTAGTCCTTCATCCTGAAGTGCTTCCCCTATGTTTTCTTTTAGTAGTTTTATGGTTTTGGATCTTATACTTAAATCTTTAATCCATTCTGAGGCGATTCTGGTATATGGCAAGAGGTACAGGTCTAGTTTCATTCTTCTGCATATAGATGTCCGATTTTCCCAGCACCATATATTGAAGAGGCAGTCTTTTCCCCAATACATTCTTGTTGCCTTTGTCAAAGATCAGTTGGCTGTAAGTGCGTGGGTTGATTTCCAGGTTCTCCATTCTGTTCTATTCATCCAAGTGTCTGTTTTAATGTCAGTACCACACTGTTTTGGTTACTATAGCTTTGTAGCACAATTTGAAGTCAGGTAGTGTTATGCCTCTGGCTTTATATTTTTTACTCAGGATTGCTTTGGCTATTTGGAGTTTTTCATTTTTCCATATGAATGTTAGGATTGTTATTTTCTATTTTTGTGAAGAATGTCACTGTTATTTTTGAATGGGATTGCATTGAATCTGTAGATAGCTTCAGGTAGTATGGACATTATCATAATGTTAATTCTTCCAATCCAAGAGCATGGAATGTCTTCCCACCTTTATGTGTCCTCTTTAATTTCCTTCAGTACTGTTTTGTAGTTCTCATTGTTGAGATCTTTCACCTCCTTAGTTAAATTGATTCCTAGGTTTTATTGGTGTTTTGTTTTGTGTGGGGGGTGACTATTGTAAAAGGGCTTGCTTTCTTTTTCTTTTTCTGCTAGTTTGTTATTGAAGTATAAAAACACTACTGATTTTCAGGTTTGATTTTGTATCCTGCAACCTTACTGAAACTGTTAATCAGCTTTAAGAGGATTTGCTTTTTGGGGTTTGTTTATTTTTGTTTTTGTAGAATATTTTAGGTTTTTCCATGTATAAGATCATGCCATCTGCAAAAAGGGAGTGTTTGACTTCATCATTTCCAATCTGGATGCTCTTCATTTATTTCTCTTGTCTGATTGCTCTTTCTAGAACTTCCAATAATATGTTAAGTAGGAGTAGTGAGAGTAGGCATCTTTGCCATGTTCCTATTCAGGATGATGGTGGTGGTGGTTTTGTCATATATGGCTTTTATTACGTTGAAATATTTTCCTTCTATACCTAATTTTCTGAAAGCCTTCATCATGAAGGGATGTTGAAGTTTGTTGAATGCTTTTCCTGTGTCTACTGAGATAATCATAGGTTTTTTTGTCCTTCATTATGTTGATATGGTGTATCACATTCATTGGCTTGCATATGTTGAACCATCCTTGCATTGTTCATCAAGGATATTCACCTGTAATTCTCTTTTTTTCTTGTATCTCTGTCTGGTTTTAGTATCATTTGATGCCCGCCTCATAGAATGAGTTTGGTAGATTGGCCTCTGTTTCAATATTTTGTTATAGTGTGAGGAGAATTGATATTAATACCTCTTTAAATTTTTGATAGAATTCAGCAGAAAAGTCATCTGGTCATGGGTTTTTCTTTGTTGGGAGACAGCTGATTACTGCATCAATCTCACTGCTTGTTATTGGTGTGTTCAAGTTTTCTGTTTCTTCTTGGTTCAGTCTTGGTAGTTTGTATGTGTTCAGAAATGCATCCATTTCCTCCAGGTTTTCATATATGTTGGTAAAGAGTTGTTTATAATAGTCTCTAATGATTCTTTGTATTTCTGTGATATCAGTTGTAATGTCTCCTTTTTCCTTTCTGATTGTTATTATTTGGGTCTTCTTTTTTTGTTGTTTGTTTGTTTGTTAGTTTAACTGATGGTTTTTCTATTTTGTTTATCTTCTCAGAAAACCAACTTTTTGTTTCCTTGATCTTTTGAATCATTTTTGGGGTCTCTATTTCATTTAGTTCTACTCTGATCTTAATTATTTCTTTCTGTGTACTACTTTTAGGATTGGATTGTCCTTCCTTTTCTAGTTCTTTGAGGTGTAATATTGGATTGTTTATTTGAATCTTTCTATTCTTTTGATGTAAGCATTTATTGCAATAAACTTCCCTCTTAGTACTGCTTTTGCATATCACACAGGTTCTGTTATGATGTGTCTTTATTTTCATTAATTTAAGAAATTTTTTGATTTCCTGTTTAATTTCCTCTTGGATCCATGAGTCCTTCCAGAGCCTGTTGTTTAGTTTCCACGTATTTGTATAGTTTCCAGAGTTTCACTTGTAATTAATTTCTAGGTTTAATCTGTTGTGGTCTGAAAAGATCCTTGAAAATATTTCAATTTTTAAAAATTTGTTTGATTTGTGACCTAATTTGTGGCCTATCCTGGAGAATGTTCCATGTGCTGAAGAATGTATATTCTGTAGTTGTTGGATAAACTGTTCCGTAGATATCTGCCATTTCAAATTGGTCTAAGGTGTGGTTTAAATCCTGTGTTTCTATGTTGATTTCCTGCCTAGAAAATTCATCCAATGATGAGAGAGGGGTGTTTAGTTACTATCATATTGGGATCTGTCTCTTTCTATAGCTCTAATAGTGTTTGCTTTACATATCTGGATGCTACCGTATTGGGTGCATACATATTTATGATTGTTATGTCTTATTCCTGGATAGATCCCTTTATCATTTCATAGTGGCCTTCTTTGTCTCTTTTTATGGTTTTTGGTTAAACATCTATTTTACCCAGTATAAGAATAGCTACTCCTGCTTGTTTTTAATTTCCATTTGCATGGTATATCTTTTCCCATCCTTTCACTTTTAGTCTGTGTATGTCTTTTCAGGTAAGGAGGGTCACTTGAAGACAGTGTATAGTTGGGTCTAGTGTTTTAGTCCAATCAGTCAGTGTGTGTCTTTTGAATGTGGAGTTTGATCCATTTGCATTTAGGGTTATTATTGACAGGTATTGTTTTATTCATGGCATTTTATTGCTTTTTGTTTAGATGTTTTAAATATCCTTTTTTACCTTTCTTTCCTCTTTTATTATTGATCTTCAATGTTTGTTGGTTTTTTGAGGTGGTATGATTTGTTTTCTTTATCTTTTTCATTTGCATTTTTGTTATAACAGCAGGTTTTATTCTTTCTTGCATATCCATAATAGTGATTATTGTTTTTTGGATTCCAGATGCAGGACTTCCATGAAAAACTCTTGCAGTATTGGTTATATGGTAATGAACTCCCACAGTTTTTGTTTGCCTAGGAAATACACTATCTCTCCCTCATTCCTGAAGCATAGCCTTGCTGGGTATGGCATTTTTGGCTGGCAATTATTTTCTTTTAGTATTTTGTATATATCATTCCATTTTCTTTTGTCCTGCAGAGTTTCAGTTGAGAAGTCTGCTGTTAGTCTGATGGTGGCTTCCTTATAGGTGACTTAGCGTTTTTCTCTTGCTGCTTTTAGAATTCTCTCTTTGTCTTTGAGCTTTGCCTGTTTGACTATAATGTGCCTTGGAGAGGATCTTTTTGCATTGGATCTGTTTGGGGACCTTTGGGCTTCCTGGATCTGATGGTCTCTCCCTATACCTAGAGAATATTCTGTCATTATTTCATTGAATAGGTTTTCAATGTCTTCTCATTTCTCCTCCCTTTCTGTAATACCCATGATTTGGATGTTTGTGTACTTCAGGTTGTCTGCTAGCTCTCTTAGATTTTCTTCATTTTTTAAAAATTATTTTTTCCTTTTTTTTCTGTCTACCTGGGTTATTTCAAAAAGACCATCTTCAGGATCTGAAATTCTTCTTAGCCTGCTGCTTAAGCCCTCAGTTTTGCTTTTTATTTCATTGAATGAATTCTTCAGTTCCAGGAGTTCTGCTACATTATCTTTAATGTATTAATCTCTTTATAAATTTCCTCCTTCATATCCTGGATTTTTTATCATTTCATTGTGTTCACTAATTGAGTCTTCTTTCATCTCTTTGAGTTTTCTTAAGATCATTGCTTGGAATTTTTTTTCAGATATTTCAAGGGTTTCCTGCTCTATGGGGGCTGATACTTAAGAATTGCTGTACTCCTTTGGTGGTGTCATGTTTTCTTCTTTATTTGTATTCCTAGTATCTATTCATTGATGTCTGGTCATCTGGTAGAGGAGTAGTTTCTTCTATTACTCCCAAGTGGACATTGAGAAGAAAGACTTCCTCCTTTATTTGTAGGCTCTGCCGGTGGGGCTCTGCCGGTGGCTCTCCTTGTGTCAGTGTAGTTGAGTGTCAGTGGGCTGTCTGCAAGGTGGTCTTGGCTGCTACCATGGTGGTGAACCATTCCTGTGGCAGTGGTAGCTGTGGCAGTGGCTGCGGTGGACCACCTGCATGGAAACTGTGTTTGTGGCATTCTTCAGTAGTGGGATGCTCATTTACCTCCTGCAGAGGTGGTAGGAGGAGCTGCGCATGGTTTCTGGCTGGGCCCCTGGTTACGATACACTCACTTGCCTCCTGCTCTGGTGGTGGGAGGGGCTGCCACTCAGTGGGGTTTCTAAATGTGGACGAAATCTTATTGGTATAGTCTTCTAGCATAAAGGGTAAATATCTGCACTTAACATGACCTAACACTCAGGAAGTGTTTTTTGGATTACTTTGGATATTACAGCAAATACACTTGGGTGCATTGATCTAACCAATTTACAAGAGTAGCCAAAAGAGATTCTGTGTGAGAAAGAAAAGACTCTGTAGCTTGCTCTTTTGCAAGCTACTGTGATGTTCAGTCTCGAAGACCCATTTCACCCATTTAATGGCACCTGAAGTTTCTTAGTTGGTTTGGTTGGTTGGTTAGTTGTTTAGTTGGTTTGCAATTGAACCCTAGTAGAAACTATACACTTGATCATGAGCTAGCAAGTGACTGTGCAACCCAAGATGCCCATCATTAATTAAGTCCTATCTGATCTGTCAGGCTATAAGATTAGGCTTGTATAGAAATAATATATCATCAAGTGGTCATGATCTATTGGAAATCAGGCTCAAGTGGGTAGAGAAAACACAAGTAAGATGCATGAAAAGGTAGCCCAGACTCAGTTGGCACCTACTCCTGCAACATAGCTCACATACTTCAATGGAAATTTATGATCTCATGGAGAGTTATCAGTTGTAAGGGATTTTTTAAAAAATTCAGGTCTGTTTTACAGATAAATCTGCACAATATATAGGCAACAAGCAGAAATATACTGTCATGGCAATTAAGCCCTGCTCAGGAGTGGCAATAAAAAAATAATGTAAAAATGAAATGTTTAAGTGGGCTCAAGTGAAGTCTTTCTGTTTGTTCACTTTGTGTGCAATACGATTGCCCTGTGATGGACCCACCCTGATTCATGGGCAATGGCTAATGGTGGCTGGCTGGTCAGGGATATTAAATGGCCAGGATAGATAATTTTAAAACTTTCTACTCATATGAGCCCCTCATTGTTCCTGAGCCATTTTGTAACATTTCACCTGCACTGACTTAATGTTGAGTGAACAGATACTGAAAGTGCTTATGTTAGGTTTTATTTTCGTTTTCCAACAACTGGGTTGTTTAGTGGTGAAATATACATGACCTTTAAGAACTTAAGATCTTCCTTAGCTAGGTTTTATTAGAAGAACAACCCTAGATAAAATAATTAATTACTAAATTATTAATAATTTGTTAATTTATTTTAAAAATTATTAATTTATTAACATTTTATTAATAATTAATTAATAATTTCTCAAATGCAATAATTATTTCTCAAAAGCAAAAAATGACTCTGGATCAATAGAGGTGTTTAAAAATAAAAAGAACTTTATATGAAAACAAAAGTCTAATTCTTTTTAGCTGGAGCCAATAGCCAGTAATAGCCCAGATCTTTATCCCATGCTTATAGCTCATCTAAGGACAGAATGAGGCAATTAGGTATGCTATTTCAAAATGTAAAGAAACATTTTAGACTATAGAGAGTAAAATTATGTAAAATGCTGAGTTCTTCATAAGGTATTATTAGAAATAATTATTTGAATTAATAAGTGAACACAAAATTCTAAATTTCAGTTCAATTCCAAAAACACTGATTGATAATCTTGTATTTGTCAGGACATAACACCAGTTAACTAAACACAAAAATAAATGTTTCCTCCAGATTTAAGAGTGTTTTAGTTTCAACACCAAGGATCAAACAAAAGGACACTAATGAGAGCTTTAATTTAATACGTGAAATAATGATGGGTATAGTGGCAGAAATGTGAGTTATATAAGCAAGCTCTACTCATTGTTTATCACTTTGCATCAATACACAGCCATTTTCAGCATTTTAGGAAAAAGGTATGGAAACCTCTTTTTTTAACAGATGCTAAACGTTCAGTAATGCTTATCACATTAAGAAAATGCATTCTTTTTCTGTCTTGTACCGTCCAAGCTACTAGTCATATGTGGAATTTAGATTAAAATTAACTAAAATAAGATAAATTAAAAATTAAATCCTCAGTCACACAGACCACATTTTAAATGTCAGTGGTTACATGTTTACAGAGCCTGCCATACTATATTATAGAAAATTTCCATTATCACAGAAAGTGTCACTGGTCTTACAAGTTGAAACTATCTTTCAAATTAATGGAACAGGTAGAGCCACTGAATTTTAAAGTTAATGAATTTTGACGTATTTTTTTTCTTCCACAGTGTATTTACTTCTACTTAATTGAATACGGTCTATTCTGTTGTAAAATTAATGGCTTACTTTCTTTTCTCTTTCTGGTTGTAAAACAAATGTCTTACTTTCTTCTGTTGGCAAGTGTCTCTTCACCATTTCTCGTAGAGATCTTCATTCCATGCT
The DNA here is from genome assembly GCF_027409185.1 of Cynocephalus volans. Lineage (NCBI taxonomy): Eukaryota > Metazoa > Chordata > Mammalia > Dermoptera > Cynocephalidae > Cynocephalus > Cynocephalus volans. The sequence goes on from NC_084466.1 coordinate 20,752,355, forward strand.
TCTCTTTGCTCGGATCAAAAGAACAACGAGGGCTTTGTGTGGGTGCTCTTACTGGATGGCCGCAAATCTTATTTACCTTTCAAATATAAAACATTAAAAGACAGTTAGAAACCATGCTCCAGTTTTTCTGAGGGGCCGAAAAAATTACAAGATTTTGCTTATACCTCAATGTTTACCTTTAACACATATAATGTTTGTCAATTTTTCAAGCAGAGGAAATCAAATTATCTGTATAAAATGGCAGACATGATAGATTGATGCCATGCACATTTATATAGTTTGCTGTACACATCTGCAAAATATGCAAAATCAAAGAACTGTACAAGGATACTTCAAAAAGTTCATTTGTAGTATCTTTCAATTCTATTTTTCCATGAACTTTTGAAAGTTCCTTTGTATTAATAAACTGCTTGTGTAAATAAGACTACCTAACTAAAATAGGTATTATTTATGGCTACATTTATATGCCTGACTAATCACAAACTTGTACTAATGTTAATATGAAACAATTTGCTATTGAATATGTGGTCCTTTTCTAAATGAGTTCTTGGGGCAAAAGCAAACCTCTTTACAGTTTTCTTCGTAAGGTCCTTTCTTAGAAATGACAATGGCTATGTTTAATGCAAAAATCTTGTTTTATGGTAGTTTTGTATCTTTTTCATAAAGCTGGTGTGATTTCCAGGGGGTTATGATAGTTTTCTTAAAAAGGATAATTTATCAAAGTTGAAAATGTATTGTTTTCTTTTAAATACTTATCTAGAAGAGACCTCTGTATAATTTACATAATTATAACTTAAAAAAATAAGTAATAATTTACCATGTAAGGCATGAAAAAAGATTAACTGATACCTTATGTACTCGAAGAGGCAGATTAGTATAATTAAAAATATATAAAATTGTTGCCTTAAAATGAGGAGACTTTGGTTCTTATCCTAACCTTTCCTTCCTTAGTTCTGAGACCTTGAAAATAAGACAGAACCTCTTGAACTTGATTTCCTGATATGTAAAATGAATTTAGAATAAATTATTCCAATGTTTCCTTAAAATTATCAATTTCTTTGATTTTCCATGCAATGAGTATTAAAGGATTTAAGTGTCCATTCATTTATTCTACCCATATTTATTTTGCTTCTAATATTTGCAAAGGACATGTAAGAAGTGCTATGAGATGAAAGATGAATAAGTTTTCCCCTAACAGAGCTTACAATATAGAAGGAAAAAAAAAATCCTCCCAATCATCAAAATGGAAGTTTTGTGTGTCAAAAAAGTAGGATTGACAATGTGCTCTGGATGTCAGAGGAAGATGGGATCCTTTCCAGTTGGGATGAATAAGAAGGATATCGGGAAAGACTACTCCATTGGGATGAGATTCTGAGCATCCGTTAGGCCTGGATATGTCAAGGTTTATTTCAATCAACCAAATTAAACATAAATATTTATTAGATTCTAGAGATCTAAGGTGGCCCCATGCACATAGTTGAGATAAAAGTCATGCATGTAAAATACCATGACTACAGCAACTATTGAATTACATGGGAGTCGCTACCATAGCAACACTTAAACAGAAAATGGACAGATTAACTCTATTTGGGGTGCTCCAGGAAATGCTTCAGGAGGTCATATCTGAACAGAAGGTAAAAGGATGAACTAAGAGTTTGTCAGAAAAAGCAGGGGCAAATATTCATGGAGAGAGTAGAATTGCCAGGAAGTGTACAGCCACTTACCATGTGCATACAGAACAAGATATCCATAGTGTAAAAAGGGGTATAGCAAGAAGTACGACTGGTGGGAAATACATAAAAATGCCATGAAAGGACTTGGATACCAAGCAAAGAACTTGCTATAGCAAATGGAGAGCAGGGTAAAGGTTCCAAGCAGGGAAATGATAGCTTAGTAATCTCACAAGAGAAAAATTATCAGCAGTGTAAAAGTAGGGATAACAAAAAAGCTCATTCAGTAAGCCAGTGGAGAAAAGTTAGAGCCCAAAGTCAGTGGCAGAAGCAGATAAGGAAAAAAAAAAAGCAGATTGAAGATAAACAGAGATATTAGCACTTGGAGATGGGGACTGATTAGATATATAATCTTCTCAGAACAAAGAATAATGATGAAATGCAGAGGCAGGTGCAAGAAGACATGAGGCTCACACAGAAAATGGATAAAAATTTGGTTTGTCTGGAAAGAAAGGGTCATGAAGGGTAACAGTGAAAGGAAATTGTGTTTGAAGAGACAGATCTTGGAGGGCTTTATCAAATGCCAGGCTAAGACATTTTGTTTATTAGACAAAAGCCCCTGATAGTTGCTGAATGGAGAAGCGAAATACCAAAGCTGACATTTAGCAAACACATCTGGTAGCACTGTATAAGTTGGACTAGAGAGAGAAAACTATTAAAGGTAGGTAAACTGTTAACAGACTCCCCAAGTAGTCCTGCAGAAAAAAATTTTAATTCTAAACTACAGGAGTGACAGTGTTCATGAATTACAGATAGAAGAGAAGTAAAATCAACAGGGCTTGGCAAATGATTGAAAGGGAGTAGTACAGAAGTGTAAGGCCAAGGTGTCAAAAGGCTCAAAGTGAATTTCCAATCCCTGAGGCTGGAAAATAGTGATAGTGGGGTGTAAATATATTAGCAAGGTTCTAAAATATTCAGAAAAAGGAGGAAGGTATCTTCACTGTCATCAATTCCTAGTAACAAGAACCAAGGGGAGATGACACAAGTTGATGGTGGAAATGTCAGGAATAAGATTGCTTGGAGGTACTACAGGACATTTTGAAATAAAGGAGCGAGAGAACGGCAAACAAAATCTGCAATCATGATCCAGTGTGACTACCCACAGGGCTTGAGGCAAGTTAAAAAACTTCTATGAATCTCAGTTTTCTCATCCTTGGAACTCAAGAAAATACAGCCACTTTGCAGTTATGGGTTTAGAGAAATTTTACCTCACCATGTCCTCCCATGTTAGACCTAAGACCGTATTTGCTACTGAACATGTTTTCTGCACAGGCAGATGGACAGCTGAAAAATACCAGCCTCCCAAGATCTTTATTACCATTATCATCTTTGCTATTTTTTTTTAAATACAGAAGAAAATGCACTAGCCATGGGCATAAGGTGCCTCTGATTGTCTCCAGAGATACAAGCATAAATAACAGATTCCAATAAATACAAGTAAATTTCACAGTTCTTATATGTGTTGACTTGCTATCAGGGAGCTCTACTTCACAGTTTACTGAAAGGAAAGGGGAAACCGTCTGTTACCAGGACATCAGCCTGTCACCTTAGCTCCCCTGAGGTGAACCGATTTGGGTGGCACATTTCAATACTAGTATCTTCCTGCTATTAAAAAAAAACCTTCACACTTATGTCGACAGTTTTTCATCTTTGACTTATACTACAATTTTCTCCTCCCTGGACTCTATCGTTCTCCCCTGTAATCAGTCTGAAGTGTCTCAGAAAAAAAATTGTTTTCCTCTCTAATGCTTATCTATTCCTGCTTTAAGTTCCATCTCTGGCTTCCCACTGATTTTCAAGTTCCCATCTCACCTTGAAATGACTCTCTTAGCTGCTCCTAACCCACATCACTTCTCCCACTCTGATCAAGTATTTGTTTCAACAACTTCTGGTCACTGAGCTGATTTTCCCTATTCTCACTGTAATCTTGGCACTATATACAAGTATATAAACTCATTTTTACAGCCTCCCTCTGTTTGTTCAGTCAGTCTTATTCATATCCTCAAGTATTCAAAGCTTTTTACACAAAGCTTTGTAAAAAACAACTTAAATTATTTTTGTTTGACTCCCATAAACAGAACCTCCATTTCTTTTGCAATAGTACTTTGTGTTTTTCTTTTGTTTTCTTTTGTTTTTCAGTGGCTGGCCAGTTCGGGGATGCAATGGTACTTTAAAAATGTTTACTACTGATAACACAAGTTGAAAAGAAAAAATATTTAGAATATTACAAATTGAAAAGCAAAGACTGCAGAGGTACTACGAGTGAATATTAAGCAATCTAGTTCAGTGGAACTGGCAAAGGCAGATGTCATAGCACCCTTTATGTAAAGGTGACTGATAGCTTTTCTTCAGCACCTCTAATAGGCTTGCTGTTAATAGAGAAGTGATTGACAGAAATTACATAAGGAATGAGGCTGCAAATTTGCTTGAAAGTAATAACAAATAAATAAAATTAAAAACAAGGTAGTTTTTTGTCAAATGTGCTATGCTTCATTCTATTAAAAACTATTTTTAAACTATCAGAAGAAAACATGCTATTTAATTTTGAGGTAATTTCTCAAAGGCACTTCTAAATGATGGATTGAAGATAAGAGGCAAGTTAGTGGATAGAATCACCTGCATAGAGCCAATAGTCAAATCCACGAAAATGAAGGAAATCGCAAAATGTATACAGAATGTAAATAAGGTCAGAAAGATAATCTTTCAAAGGCAGAAGGAGAAAGAAAACTCAGATAATATACTAACAAAAATTAGAACAGACTTTTACTAAATTTGTATCAATAGAAGGGAAAAATAAGTGAAGATTAGTGATTACAGAATATCATGCTCTGAAGCTATGGAACCATCATCCAAGTAATGTACATGCTACTTAGTAGTTCAAGTACAAATAACTCCAGAAGCCAAGTATGGTAAAGATATAAAAATTACAACCACAACACCACTTCTAAAACACTAGAACATTCTAGCATTACAACAAGGAATGTTTATAGGAAGTTATAAATGATTAAGATTCCATAAAGTACTACCTTTAGGATAGAGGTTATCCATAAGGAGAACTGTAAATCTGTACAAGGTGCCCAGTTCTTGGGGAAAAGCAAACAAAGCAATGTGAAGGTTGAATAAGGGAGAAAGCAACTACTGTCTCCGCTTTGCAAGGGATGAAGATATGTTTGCTCTGTCATTAGCAAACAGTAAAGTAGGTCTTTTTAAAAAATGTTTCCTTGGAGGCACAGAATGTCTAGCCTTGGGTGATTGGCTTCTCTTTATCTTCTATTCCATTTCTTTTTAATTTTCCAGATGTTACCTGCCCATATGGATTTCTGCTAGCTGTCATTATAAAGGTTCCCACGGTAGCTCATGTTATATTTTATTTTATTTTTTAAATTTTATTTTGTCGATATACATTGTGGTTGATTATTGTTGCCCCTTACCAAAACCTCCCTCCCTCTTCCCTCTCCTCCCTCCCCTCCAACAATGTCCTTTCTGTTTGCTTGTCGTATCAACTTCAAGTAATTGTAGTTGTTATATCTTTTTCCCCCGTTTTTTTTTTTTTTGTGTGTGTGTGTGTGTGAATTTATATATTAATTTTTAGCTCCCACCAAACATCATGTTATATTTTAAATTAAGGAGAAGAGGGAAGAGGAGGAGTAGGAAGAGAAGGTGAGGGAGAAACCGAAGAATATATTAATGGTCTTCTACTGGGCCCACTGTGAGCAAGATCTTGATTCTGCATTGCTGTTTTTGTACGCCTATAAATGAAACCACCAGAGGGAGCTTTTGCATTTCAATCCTACTCATTAGTATTAATCAAATATACCATATGGGTCCATTTAAAATTATTTAGGTTAAGACTCTTAAAGAAATAGCTAACATGAAGGTCAAAGTGGCAAATGTTTAGACACATAAAATATTTATAAAAATCCAGTCTTTTATGTAAAACTACTGGATTGATACTGTAGTGCCAGTGTGATAAAATGAGAAATGGAAAGCCAACCCATAATTGTGGAGTAATTTGCTCTAACTGAGCTGTTTCATAGCCAGGAATAGAGAGACTGAAAATTGACCAAGAATTTCAATTATTTGCCCTTTTTCTCTTTTTCTCTTTTTCTTCTTTCCTTTCTTTCTCTCTTCCCTTCTTCCTTCCTCTCTTCCTTAATTCCAGTTGTAGGAACACATTCATTTAGAAACTTCCAAGGACAAAGTCAAACATATGAATTCCAGTCCTTGTTTAGCTACAGCTTACAGCATCAATCTATAAATTGAGCAACTATTATTTTGGTGCATTATTCTAAGAGATGTGAATAGAGCAATGAACCTGCTCTCAAAGAGCCTACATTCTAGGGGGGAAACTGAAAATTAAAACATTAAATAGATGACTTTTGTCTTGATGAATGTTATTCATTTGCAAATGGGTCATTGGTAGCAGAATGGGAAGAACTGGTGACGGATCGCTTCCACTATGTGGTCTAGAAAGACTTCTTTAGAAAACAGTACTTAAAATATGTTCTCAATGAAGTTAAGAGATAGCTATCAGAAGATCACAGAAAAGAACTTAAATGCAGAGAAAATAGTAATTTAAATAGTTTTAGGAAGAAGACCACCGCAACTGAAAAATTCCACATAGTGCTGAGGAGTGGGGGGGATGAGGTCAGAAGGAGACTGACCAGATCATGCACTTTCCTATGTACTTTGCCAAGGGGTGAGTTCGTGTTCTAAGTGAGCTCTAAAGTCATTGAAGAGTTTTGAGCATAGCAACAACATGATCTGTATTCTATTTTTAAAATATCATACTGACTTTTGCTTGGAGGAAAGTCTGGGCAAGGCTAAGAAAGTGATGAAAACAGTGAATCCAGATATAAAGTTTTGGGTATGTTTCAGGGAGAAGGTGATGCTGGTTTTGCTAAGGGTGGTCTATAAGGACTGAGATCTAGGTAGAAGATACATATATTTTGAAGGTAGAAACAGCAGGACTTGAGAATCGACTATATACAGCAAATGAAATAAACAAGGATTCAAGAAAGACTTCTACTAGGCAAATGGAAGTGTCGTTAAATGAGAGAAGACTAAGGGGAGAGTGGATCTGGGGAGAAATTAAAAGTCTCTTTTGGATATGTTTGCTTCCAACGTCTATTATTCATCCAAGAAGGGTTTGTCCAGTAGGCTGTTAGTTATGTGAACTGAAAACTCAAGGGAAAGGAAGGCAAGACACTTGTATATAAATGTTGTTATCAACAGCACGTAGTTGGGGTGAGAACAGATGGAGAGTGCTGAAGACTGTTCCTGGATACTCCAACATTTAGACGTAGAAACAAAGAGAAGTTGAAAAAGATTCTGAGAAGAAGCTTTCAGAGAAGTTGGAGTAATTACAGGAGAATAGGCTATCTCAAAATACAAATGAAATAGTGTAAAAAAAACATACGTGTTTTTTTTTTGTAAAGAAGAAATAATCAAATATGTCTAAAGCTACTAACCATTTATGTAAAATGAAGATTAAAATTAATAATTGAATTTAATGAAAAAAAGACTATTGGTGACATGTGAAAAGTGTAGTTTCAGTGGAGAGGCGGGAAAGAAAGCACAGTGATCACGGGGGGTGCAGGAGATAAAAATTTTTAAAAGTACTCATTCCTAGAATTTGGTAGTAAAGGAAAACAGACTTACGGGGTGCAGCCTAGAGAATGCATGGAATCTAGTAAGATTTTGTTTTATTTTGTTTTGGAGCTATAACTATTACAGCATGATTCATGTTTAATGACAGAGACCTCATTTAAGATAATGTGATACAAGATACTGCTATTTCAAAAAAAAATGAGATGACATTATACATAATGTGGAAGTGCCAGGGAGATATGTAGTTTAAACAAATAAACTGAATTTGGAATGTTTTTCCTTCTAGAATTTCCCATAGCTTATTAGAATTGTATTCACATGGATTGGAAGTGTTATATCATAGAATATCGATAAGGAGAGAAATAAGAGGGAAAAAATGGGTAAGGAAAGTAAGTGCACTGAACATTTCCATAAGATAAAATGATTTTTTGGATTATAAATATAAAAGAAAGTCAGCTGAAATGACAGGAAAGGTTGAACACAATGTGTTATTTGATCTGCAGATTTCAGAGATAGTGCAGGGATGGGTGATGAGTTTGAGAGGGGAGGAGGGTTTAAGAAGTAGGATCAGATTGTCAGATACACAAGTTGGACTAAGTCTTGGAATTTTAATTCAACAGTCTTGGACTCATGATGGTCACTGATGTAAATGGGAAAGCAAGGTATAATGGGGCGGATCCTGGCAGTCAGGGCACACATATTTACTGATCCCAGAGTGGTCAGAGGGTTATGGCAGTTTGCAGCATCTGCAGAGGTGGCCAAGCCTTCGGTGGAGGTCAGCAGGATGCTGACTCACCATAGCAACTAGCAACTGCAGATTTTAGGAGAAAATGTATTATTGACTTTAAGCAATTTACTTTTAATTTCTGTCCATCTTTTGACATTTGCAAAATAGACATACTTAATTCCCAGTGCACTGTGAAGATTTTGTTAAAAAAAATCTCGCAATGCAGGGATTTTCTCTTTAAATTGTGTAAAGGATCATTGATAATGTCAATAAGAACTAGAACACATTGGCCAAGTCTCTAATTTCTTATCTTCAAGGATTTAAAATCCAGCTAGCGAGGTGAAAAACAAATTGAAGTTAACTTCAGTACAATATAAATGATATCCAATAGTATAAAGTCTGTGTGAAAATAAATGTTATAAGTCATAAGTTGTATAGGAGCCTATGAACCAGGGAAGGTATTAGACAAACCTTGAATCACTGGTGCAAAGAAAAGAAAGGAATTCTACCCAAGGGTAAGGGCATTGGAGATGGGGCAGGATTCTACACAGTGGTTACACTAAGGAAAGCTTGATTCGACTACATTTTTCTATATAGTTTCCAAGGAAATGAGTATTTTCTCCTCATGTGATCACTGAGCTTTGCGATATTTTAAGCCCCCATGAGTCAGACAGCATGATATTCCACAAACTACTGGTCTCTGTCACAAAGAGAAGAGGACCAGCCAGCCAGCACAACCTCAATATGAGGGTTGTAAGAAACCACAGAGAGGAAAGGAAGGGCAACTGGGAATCAAGTTTAAGAGTAGGAGAAACTGAAAGAGCAACTAATATCCCTAGACACATAAAGTCAAAACTTGACCATTTCATTTCTCAGAGGGAGTAAGAATCCTAAATTGAAAAAAACAAGCAATTTTAAAAATAATATTGAGATTTTTTAAAAGTGAATAAATCAATATGACCATATTTTCCCCACTTTTTCAGAGCTTAACATGTATGAAGATATTTTAGAAATGGCATCAGCTGGAAGTTTAAATGTTCACACAAAGGTTTTTCTGCTTTCATTAGGCAGCTCGTCTTTTCACTGTCCCTCCCCTGCACTGGAATTTCTACCACTTAGGAGTGAGCTTTCTCCAGCTCCGCCTCAGACAGATGCAGGAGCTTCCTCTGACTCTCCCCAACATTCATTCTCTCAGCTCTATTCCTCCCTTCCAGGTTTCCAGATTAATCTTCCTAAAGCACAGTTCTGATCACACTGTTTCTCTGATCCAAAGCCTTCGATGGTTCTTCCTGTTTCCTAATGAGTACAAACAAAAGCATTTCATATGAATTTACAGCTGAAACGTGACATTTCCTAGCACTCTATTTTAAACATCCTAGGCTTCAGCTAAATAGTATTGTGCATGGTCTCCAGAGATGCCCTGTATCGTACTTTTCAGTCTCTACTTTTCTTCTTTTCTGCTTGCCCAAATGTTACCATCTTCCAAGGTTCGGTTAAAATATCACCTATGACATTAAATCCCCCTTGATCTCTCAACTGCAGGTTATTTATCAACCTTCAAGCATTTGATTTACACATCCCCAATAGGATTTGTCCTGTTGTAGTCTGGAGTAGAGCAGAGGAAGTGTTTTGTGTGGCTGTGTTTTCAGTTGTTCTCAATAGCTATCACCCCCAGAACACAGCTAATGCACATTTATGCAAATAAATGAACATTGTTTTTCTCAACTGCCTCATTTGTTGGTAATAGTCAAATGACAATTCAATGAGCAATTTAAATACCCCTTTCATAGAATACTCAAAATATAATATTGTGTCTTCCTGCTTACCACACTGAGGATTCGCAATTAGGTTTTTCTGCCTTTCTTATTATTCTTATCTACTGACCTATTTCATGCAACATTCATGTGTCATAAAATTGCACAGTGAGAAAGGTAGTTCAAAGAGACTGCTGACTGGAAAAATAATTACAACATATTCAATAGACAAATGTATATTATTCAGAATATTTGAAAAACTAAGAAAAAGATAAACAACCAAATGGGAAAAATAAATGGACAAAGGATACCTAAGCCACAGAAAGAAATACAGAAGGCAATAAACATGAAAGCTGATCTCAACGTTAATACTTACTGATGAAATCAGAAATATAATTGCAACCACTCAACTAAAAACATTTTTAAATACTGACAGTATCATGTTGACAACGTCGTGTGATAGCAGATAATCTCTTATATTGCTGCTGTGATTGTAAACTGGTACATCCACTGTTGGGGTGCAGATGGGGGATATCTGGCTGTTTGTATGAAGTTTTTAAGTGTATGCCCTCTACCAGCCAGTAATTCTACTTAACTATATCTCACCTAAAGAAGCAACTACACTTAAGAACAAGGATGCATATACAAGGATGCTCAATAAATCACTTATTTTTAATAATGAGATTTGGAATATAATGCCCATCATTTTTAATGACTGCATAATCATAGTGTTATATTTTTGCATACGATGTGATGGTTAAAAGGTTAATATCAAGATATACTATGAGGAAAAAAATTGAAAAATGATAGGTAAAATATCGTTCATGGTATTTAAAACAAAATGCCACATATTTCTATTATTACATTCATTTACACATACAAATGCATTTTAAATGTCCAGAAGGATACATAACCAATTCCTAATGGTGGGTGAGTTTCTATTCTCTGGAAAAGGGAAAGTAAATTGGCTGAGACCCAACCTTCCACAATATTCACCATTATAGACATGCACAGCATACACACACACACACACACACACACACACACACACACACACACACACACTTCCTATATTTTATTTTTTGTCTGATTTTACTAAATTATAATTATATTCTATACATCTCTGCAAAACTTTCTTTTGCCACTTAAAGATCACTTATCGTGATTAGAATATTGCTGCAAATATAAATACCTTTGCACTACATCTTTGAATACGATTTGTGTTTTTATTTTAATACTAGAGAGCCCCAAGAATTTGACTGCTGGGTGGAAATCTGTAGAATTCCAGGGTAGCCAAAGAAGGAGAGTTGTTGGTGACAGAATAGGATTGATAGTTGTTTGGGAGTCACAATTAGAGTCTTGATTATCATATTAAAGAGATTTACCAAGTCTACCATTGAAGGACATAAACTCTGAGAAAAGGAGGTTACAACTGAGTTTTTCAAAGGTTATTCTGGTGACCTTATAAATGGGATGGGGCAGTGAGGGAGACAGGAACACTGAATGAGATTAAACTAATTAGACCTTCCCACAATCATCCAAGCAAGACTATGACGATTGGTGATATACAGGAGAGACCCAAATATACAAGCATACTTCAAAAATTTTGTGGAAAAATATAATCAAAATACAATCTTTCATGAACTTTTTGAACTACCCTTTTACTTAAGATATATTTAGGTAGTAAAATCAATAGGGATTAGAATTGAAAATTTGATGGGATGTAGAGAAGGTGTCAAGGGTGACTTCTAGGTTTCTAGGAGGATAAACTGAGCTGAGCTAGAGGATACCCAAAACTCAACAGATTTGTGAGATAAGATCATGACTTTAGTTCTGGATTTCTGGGTTTTGAAGGTTCTTTGGGACATTCTGAGAGAAAGTGGCAAGTAGAACACTGTATGTACAGGTCTGGTGCTCAGAAATTTATTTAATATTTATAAATAAGGTAATTGAATTTGAGAAATCAATTTCTACCAGGTTGCTGTGACAAGGATCTCTAAAGTGACCGGAGGAATAAACCACTTTTTATGTCCCAGAAACCTAAAATCATCAAAGGTGGAGAATTTAAGAGGAAAGAAAGGGAGAAAAATCACCATTGCTGTTAATTACACTCCATCTTATGCCAGGAACTGTGGAAAGTGGTGAAAAGAGAGAAAACTGAACAGAAGATACAGGTCCAACCCTCATCTGGCCAAGTCTGACTATCTAGACATTAAAGAAAGCATTTTAAACGGGGGACAGCAGCACTTTTGTACTTATTTCACACTTTTTGTAAACATAAAATCACTTCTAGGTATTTTATTTTTAAAACCCCTCTGGCTTATAAATTAATATGAATGCATGTGTTTTATTTATCTTTGTATTCCTCCATCTCTTAATTTTAATGTGGTTTCTTTTTTTCACCATTCAATATGAGAATACTTCATAAAGTTCATGCAAAGATTCATATTATCTTTTAATTCTATTTTTCCGGGAACTTTCTGAAGTACGCTCATATTTCTAAAATGGCAGTTAGTAGAGTTCAGACTAGGAGTCTCTTTTGTTGTCTCTGAACAGGGTAAAACTTTTTCTATAGGAAATGTATTAGGGAACACCCTAAATCCCTTTGGTATAAGGCTAGTCAGCTGATGGTCAGTGTGGAAAAGCCAACAGCAATGTCATAAGAGGCCAGACAGTGGGCTGAAAGATTTCTTTGCATTGTCTTCTGTCCTGGGTCACAGCACTAAAAGTTTGTATTTTCCAATGTGGAAACAAGGACTCTCTATAAGAGAATACTGATGTCTGTGATATGCATTTTAATTGCATAGGTTATATTATTTTTTGATGAACAAGTGACAAAAATACCAAATTCAAATCTGCATTGTATATTATGAATTTTTAAAATATTTATGAAACTTTCATATGTTTATACAAGTTAGTGAGGAAAACCAACATTTTTTTTTTTTTTTTGTCTTTTTCGTGACCGACACTCAGCCAGTGAGTGCACTGGCCAGTCCTATATAGGATCCGAACCCGTGGCGGGAGCGTCGCTGTGCTCCCAGCGCCACACTCTCCCAAGTGAGTGCGCCACGGGCTCGGCCCCAACATATATTTTTAAACTGGGAACTTTACACTGCTTTTGGTGTATGCTCTGAATTACAGAATTCATCCTAGTGGTCTTTGTGAATATTATAACTTTAAGATTACATAGGTAAGAAATTGAATAAAAATTATTAGTGTGAAACTGGACAAGTACCATCCAGGCAAAGATATTTATCTCAGATTTGTTTACTTTCATCTCTATGTGCTAATAGACCACTTTTAAAAGGTCAAGTGTATGTTTAGTCTTCTATTTTCACATTGCTACACCCAGGAAAAATGTAATTCAATCAAATGCACATGGATTATTCAAAGGAATTCTGTTTCTAAACTGTGTTGCCAGAGCCCCTGGTAAATTTTAGGGTAACTAATCTTTCTCTTATTGTAGGAAACCATCTCAGGAGGATCGCAACTGACAGTGTCTACCTCTATTCTTGAAGCTACCTGGCCATATACCAGGCTACATTTTCTTCGACTCTCCCAAAAGCAATTTGCTTGTGGTCAAGACCCCAAATAATTATTAAGATTACTATTTCAGAAAATCACAAAACACATATCTGAGCAATATTTTTCAATGTGTTTTTAGCAGAAAATGCATAAGGTATCCAGGCAAAAGTAAGTTTCTTGGTTAAATATATATTGAAAATGCTCTACTTGATATAGTTAATGAATATTTTTAAACAGCAAGATTTATTATTACTTTAGACACATAATCTGCATGGAGACAACCTGCAATACCCTCTAGGAGATGGGTATTCTACACAGTTTTTCCCTAAACCTAAGATCATGCAACACTTTTTTTCAAAGACTACCTACTAACATCTAAAAGAACAGTAGTGTACTGCAAAAAGCAGTTTTAAAAACTTCCTTAGGTGAACCATAGGGCTTCTGTGAACCAGAAATAGGTTTATAGATTCTAAAGGGCATTTAGATTGACAGTGAAGCCTCAGTCCTGCTCTAGCATCCCTAGGCAGCTCTGGTGGTCCTAGAACACAACCAATACATGAAATGCAGAAGCCCAAATGCCTGATGTTTGTATTTCTGGACAGAGAACTGGAAGACGGAAGGCATGGTGTAAGGCCACTCCCAGAACTATTTAGAGTCAATGATATCCAACTCTATCAAGATTTGTTTTTAATATTTATTATTTTTCTCTTGCTCTTATTTCCAGAAACCTAATTCAATAAATAGAATTTTTGACTGGGCTTAAGATAAATGCAGATGTAATATTAATAATGCCAAAGTATTTATCTGCATTAAAGTTTAAATGGAAGCATTTTGTACATTCATTAAAAGAATCATAGATTATCACAGTTGTCTTGCTGTGCTTTCATGGGAGGTATGAAATGTTAGTAATTTAAGATTCAATGAAAAATTATAAATGCCTGAAATTAAATCTAATGTAGTGCACTAAATCAAGAAGTTTCTGCTGTGGAGTTCGAGGTCACTTCAATTCAACAAACATTACTAGACACTTTAACAAGAACTGGAGATAAAGAGATGAAAAAGATCCAGTGAATTCTCTGTACAAGCTTCCAGATGTGTTGGTGAGGTGAACATAGTAGAATATTCAATGCAACATGGGGTTAAGTGAATGGATGAAGTACTTCATGTACTTAAATAGATCTGGAACATGAAAGCAAGGGAGGGCAAGTCAAGAGACATGGAATGAGATTGGTAAGTGAGAAGGGTGGCATCATTACATAGAGTACTTCTATATCACATTAAAGAGTTTGATTTTTTTCATAGAGATAAAAAGAAAGCCAAGGTGGAAGCAAAGAGATCAATTTTGAGATAATTCCTATAGTCCAGGCAATGCACATTAAAGGCCTGATTTATTCAGTTGATCAACAGATATTCATTGAGGAACTCTTATGTCAATCAAGACTTAAGCATACAGTAATGAGCATAACCAACAGTCTTTTCCCTCCTGGCACCTACAATTTAGTATAAAATATAAATGAATAATAAATAACTACATGTATGTGAAATGCTGTAAAGGAAAAAATTGCAGTATTACTAGTGTTTATTATAAAGTTACCTCACCCTTTCTACAGAGGTCAGGAAAATCTTCCCATAGTTAGTGATATCTAAGAAGAGGCAAAAATGGTGAGTAGCATTAGCATTAACTAGATAAAGGAGTTGGGGGGATGGGCAGGGGAGAAAAATGTAACCAAGAATGAAGAGAGGATTGCATGTTAAAGGAACCAAGAGAACTCCAGCATATTCGTTGCACTCAATATACTTTAATGGAATGTTTGAATGAATGAATGAGAATATTCTTCTATTTATTTTGATCTGACCCAAAAATGTCTTAAATGATAAAAACAGTTTTTCAAGGTCTGAAAGTTTACTTCTGTGGGGAAAATAAAACCTTTAATATATGAGGAGAATTTTTTTCTGAAGACCTTGTGTTAAAGAGAAAATGTTTCTAAAAACATATTTCCTGTGCCACTGTAGATGGCCAATGAAAAGACACATTGTTCCTCTGAGTTCCCAAAGCCTCAAGAAGAGTATGCCAACAAAAAGAGCAAACATATAAATAAAAATTATTCGCTGGAATATAGTGGTTTTCCAATTGGCATGAGTAGATTCCAAAATTATACATTATAACTTTTTAATAACAGTTTTATTGTTATATAATTCATGTACCATAAAATTCACTCTTTTGAAACGTGCAATTCAGTGTATTTTTACTATATTCAGAGCTGTGCAACCATCACTGCTATCCCATTCCTCTGTCCCAACCACCCAAACCTTGGTAACCACTAATCTACTTTCTGTCTCATGGATTTGCTATTCCGGGTATTTTATATAAATAGAATCATAACATATGGTTTTTTGAGACTGACTTCTTTCACATGGCATGTGTTAAAATAATTAATTGGGAGACTACTAGACTCAGTTGACTCCAGCCTTCTGTATAACAAATGGAAACCCAACTCAGAGTAGAGAGTCATATCCCAGGAAATCAAAACTTAAGCTTAACCAATCATAAACTGCCAACTAGCCTCTAACTGCAGACTTTAAGACTACTGTTCCACTTTAAACAATTAAACATTTTCTTTGTCCTGTTTCTGTAAACACCTTATAAAAGTTTTACCCTCATGTCACTTTATTTTTTTATTTTTTTATTTTTTTTCATTTCCTTAAGTTTCTACTTATTTTTTTTTTTTTTTTACCCTCATGTCACTTTAGTGGAGATCTAACAACTTACAATCTGGCACTGGCCAATTCATAAATTGCTATCTGCTCAAATTAAACTCTTTAAAATTTTTATGTGCCTGAGTTTATTTTTTAATATGTTTTCAAAGTCCTGTCACTTTGTAGCATGAATCAGTACTTCATTCCTTTTTATTACCAAAAAAATTCCATTATATGAATATAAAACATTTTATTTATCCATTCATCAGTTGATAGACATTTAGATTCTTTCCATTTTTTGGCAATTATAAATACTCTGTGATAACATCTATACATAAGTTTTTTTTGTGGACATATGTATACATTATCTTGGTTATATACTTTGGCAAGGAATTCCTGGGTCATATGGTAAAGCTAGATTTAACATTGGGTGACCTGCCAAACTGTTTTCCAAGGTGGCTGCACCATTTTACACTCCATCCAGCAATGTATGAGTGTTCAGATCTCTCCACAACCTCGCTAACACTTGTTATTTTCTAGTGAATGGATTAAAAATGATAGTCACAGGTGTGGTTCTGATGGCTTTAAAAGGAGAGTAGGTAAGAAGCTCTTGCTCTCTCTCTCTGCTTCTGCCATTTTGCCATGTGATACCCTGCATGCCTGTAGAGTCACCAAGAGCAAGGCCCTCACCAGATATGTCTCCTAGACTTTGGATTTTGCAGCCTCTGAAACTGGAACCAATAGTTTCTTTACAAATCACCCATCTCAGGTATTTTGTTATAAGCAATGAAACAGACTAACATGCTCAGTCTCTGCTCTTCTATTGACCACAGCCTATATCTTTTAATTCTGTTTTACAAAGATGGGGCTGGAAAAGTCATTGGTTATCATGTATTATGACACAAAGTGATTTCAAACACAATAAACATTTTTTTTTAATTGTACAAAGAGCCTTTAAATACAAATGTGTGAGAATAATCATGGTGTTGAAGCATCACAGAGTGATATAAGTAAGCCAAGTCAACCAAACTTGTTCTGCTGATTGATTCATTCATTTATTCATTCATTCAGCTTTCATTGCACCATTCTCTTAATTATTTTTTTATTGTGCATGTTTATGGAATACAGTTTATTGTTTCAAAACATTCATATATTGTATAACCTAATCAGAATAGTTGGCATGTTTATCACCTAAAGATATATCATTTCTTTGTCGTTATAACATTCAAGATCCTCTTTCCAGCTATTTTGAAATATATAATACAATATTATTAGCTATCACCACCCTGCAGCACCAGAACTTATTCTTCCTAACTATGCATTTCTAACTTTGTATCAGTCTATCAACCTTTCCCCAGGCACCTCTCCTCCACCTGCCCCCTGCTTTCTCCTGACTAAGGCAACCACTATTCTCTCTATTTCTCCCTTTTCCTCTCTCTCTCTCTTTAAAGTATTTTTATTAATTGACCAATGATAACTGTGGAATACAATATGTTATTTGGGTACATTCATACTGTGTGCAATGGTAAACCATCCTTGTATCCCTGGGATGAATCCCTTTTGGTCATGGTGTATAATCTTTTTGATGTGCTGTTGAATTCAGTTTGCTAATATTGTATTGAAGACTTTTGCATCTGTGTTCATTATGTATATTGGCCTGTAGTTCTTTCTTTGTTGCGTCCTTGCCTGTTTTTGGTATCAGGGAAACGCTGGCTTTGTAGTACTGGTTTGGAAGAATTCTATCCACTTCAACTTTCTGAAATAGTTTAAGAAGTATTTATATTAGTTCTTCTTTAAATGTTTGGTAGAATTCAGCACTAAAGCCATCTTAAATGGTCCTGGGTTTTTCTTTGCTGAGAGACATTTTATTATTGATTCAATCTTATTACTTGTTATTGGTCTATTTAGATTTTCTATGTCTTGGTAGGTTATATATGTCCAGAAATTTATCCATTTCCTCTAGGTTTTTATATTCATTGGCATATAGTTGTTCATAATAGTGTCTGATGATCCTTTTTATTTTGATGCTATCTCTTGGCATTTTTCCACTTGCATTTCTGATTTTAATTATTTGGGCCTTTTCTCTTTTTCTTCTTGGTTAGTCTGGCGAATAGTCTGTCTATTTCATTCATCTTTTCAAAGACCCAACTTTTCATTTGATTAATCTTTTGTACTGTATTTTTAGTCTCAATTTCATTTGTTTCTGCTCTGATTTTTATTATTTCTTTTCTTCTACTTCTTTTAGGTTTAGTTTGTCTTTGCTTTTCTAGTTCCTTGAGGTACATTGTTAGGTTGTTTGAAATCTTTCTGTTTTTTCAATGTAGGTATTTATTGCTATAAACTTTCCTCTTAATATTGCTTTGGCTGTATCCTATAAGTTTTGGCATGTTGTGTTTCTTTCTTCTCAAGAAACTTTTTTTTAATGTTCTTCCTAATCTCTTCTTTGACCCACTGGTCATTGGAGAGCATGTTGCTTAATTTCCATGTATTTGTGTAGCTTCACAAGTTCCTTTTGTTATTGATTTCTAGTTTAATTCCACTATGGTCAGAAAAAACACTTGATATTATTTTGTATTTTTGAACTTGTTGAGATTTATTTTGTGGCCTAACATATGGTCAGTCCTGGAGAATTTTGCATGTGCTGATGGAAAGACTGTGTATACTGCATCTGTTGGATGAAATCCTCTGTATATGTCTATTAGGTCCATCTGGTCTATGGTGCCATTTAAATCAGATGTGTCCTCATTGATTTTCTCTCTCAATGATCTGTCCAATGCTGAGAGTAGGGTTTTAAATTTCCCAGCTATTATGTTGGTGTCCATCTGTCCCTTTAGATCTGATAATATTTGCTTTATATATCTGGGTGCTCTGGTGTTGGATGAAAATAAATTTATAATGTTATATAGTTCTGCTGCAATGATCCTTTTATCATTATATAGTGCCCTTCTTGGTCTTTTAGTACAGATTTTGATTTAGAGTCTGTTTTACCTAATATACGTATAGCTATACTCACTTGCTTTTATTTTCCATTTGCATGGAATATCTTTTTCTATCCCTTCACTTTCAGTCTATATGTGTCTTTGTAGGTAAGGTATGTTTCTTGTAGGCAGCATATGAAAGAATCATTTTTTTAAAAATCCATTCAGCCAGTCTATGTCTTTCAATTGGGGTATTTAATCCATTTTCATTCAAGGTTATTATTCATGTTTGGCATCACTTTGTTGGTTGTTTTCTGATTGTTTTCTGTATCTTTTGTTCCTTTCTTCCTTCTCTTATTGTTTATCTTTGTGGTTTACTGGTTTTCTCTATTGATAAGATTTGATTCCTTTCTCTTTCTAATTTGTGCATCTACTCTAGCACTAGTTTTATATTTTCAGGTGTTTTCATGATGGATGTTATTGTTCTTTCTCTTCAAAATGTAGGACTCCTTTAAGCATTTCTCATAATGCCAGTATGGTGGTCACAAATTCCCTTAATTTTTGTTTGTCTGAGAAAGATTTTATTTCTCCTTCATTTCTGAAGGATAGCTTTACTAGGTATAATATTATTGGCTGGCAGCTGTTTTCTTTCAGTACTTTGAATATATCATCCCATTCTCTCTTGGCCTGTAGGGTTTCTGCAGAGAAGTATGCTGTCAGTCTAATGGGGATTTCCTTATAAGTGACTTGACATTTTTCCCTTGCTGTTTTTAGAATTCTCTCTTTGTCTTTAACTTTGTATAGTTTGAGTACAATGTATCTCGGAGATGACCTATTTGAGTTAAACCTTTTTGGGGACATTTGACTTTCCTCAATTTGGATTTTCATAATTTTCCCAAGACTAGAAAAGTTTTCAGCTATTATTTCATTAAATAGATTTTTTAAAAAAATTTTTTGTTGTCTCCTCCTTCTAGAATGCCAATGATACAAATATTTGTTCACTTAATAGTATCCAATAGTTTTTGTAAGCTTTGTTCATTCTTTTTCCCTTTTTTTGGTCTTCCTGTATTATTTCAAAACCACTATCTTCAAGATGATAAATTCTTTATTCTGCTTGGTCTAGTCTGTTGTTGAAATTCTCAGTTGTATTTTTTATTTTACTTAATAGATCCATCCTATCCAGGATTTCTGTTTGACTTTTTAAATGATATCTATTTGTTGAATTTCTCATACAGATTGTGATTTTTTTCTAATTTTTTAACTGTTTCATTGTATTCTCTTATATCTCAGTGAGTTTCCTTAAAATAATTAATATGAATTCCTTTTCAGGCAAGTCAGCAATTTCCAGTTATTTGGGATCAGTTACCAGTGCAGTATTTTAAGTATAGTCATGTTGCCTTGTTTTTTCATGTTTTTTTCTTTGTTTCCTTGAATTGACATATGTGCACCTGGTGGAAAAGTCACCTCTTTGAGTTTTGTAGAATGGCTTGCATAGGGAAAGACTTTCACCTGCAAATATGTCCCAGGTGTTGACTGGGTAGACAGCAAAGGTTTGTTCAGGATGGATGCTGTAATGTAGACTCTGTGTAGTTTCTTCAGCTGTAACCCACTTTTGCTATGTCTGTAAGTGAATCGGTGACCTATGCTTAGGAGGATTGTGGCAGCAGTGACACAGCTTTGCCAGGGGACAGATCACTGGCTTTCTTCACAAGCTGGGGGTGTGTACATGCACCCTGGGGTCAGTCATTTAGGGAGATAGCTCACCAAGGATGTGTTTTCTACATTGATTCTCTAGTTAGAGTTGTGGGTGTATGGCTTGTCAAGGTCTCTGGGACTGGCTTGTCAGTGACAGGGTCATTGCGCTGCTTCTCTAACCAGGGGTAGGCTTGTGAGGGGAACACCAGCCAAGCTGTTTCTCACTCAGATATGTTTGTGTGTGATAGCTCAAAGAATCAGAGGCAGGTCCTCCAGGGGTGTGAGCTGTTTCTTTGAGCCAAGGGCATGGGTGTGCTTTGGCTCAGCTTGGTGAATGTGAGTTTGCCAGTGGCCCTTCCTCTGTGCCAATTCTTGGGGCTCAACATGAGATTGTGCTTCCCTCTGCAGTTTGGGAGCTGCTTTTCCAAGCACGGATCTGCTGAGCTACTTCTCAGGAAGTGGTCAGGGCCGCTAGGTAGACCTGCCATGAAGGGGTCTGTCCAGAATCTTCTGGGTTGTGGGCAGGGCTACAAGCAGGCCTGCAGTGAAGGGGCTCATCCAGTTGCTTCTGAGCAGTGGCAGGGATATTAGGTAGGCTTACTGTATAGTGGTTCATCTAGGTGCTTTTGGGTGGTGGGCAGTGCTGCTAGGCAGGCCTGAAGTGAGGGGGCCCATCTAGCCACTTCTGGGACGATTAGCAAGGCTATTAGGTAGGACTCTTCAGTGTGGTACCACCTGTCCATTTCTCGAGGACAGTGTGTATGGACTTCATTTCCACCAACCCAAGGATATATTCATTATGGTAGAGACCTCTGAGCTGATTTTCTAGGGTAGGGGCTCTAGTGCACATAACTCAGTCAGCTGGTGGGGCTGGGGGATAGAAGGAGGAGTTGGGAGTGCTCCACCTGAGGAGGGTCTGCCTGCTTGATCTCTGGCCAGGGATGTGGAGGTGTGTTAGTTCAGCAGGACTAGGGTTGGCATCTCAGACCAGACTGCAGAACTAGAGGCACAACTATGGTGAGCCCAGACTTCAAGTCGCCTGGACTTGGGCATTGTAGCCTGTCCTATGAGTGTGCTCTGTCCTATGACAGAACCTTAAGCAACCAAGGGCTGGACACATTCCTGGCAAGGGCTCTGGTTTCAAGATGGCACCATCCTGCATCAGCTTGTTTCATTGGGGCGGGGGGGGGGATAGAGAGAGCAGAGTTTGTGCTAGTGTCCTACAGTGATGTAGTTTGTGTATCCTTGACCACTTTCCACACTTGGCTCTGGGCTTGTCCCACCAAAGATTCTGTCGGCCTCTGTGTTGATGGAGGTTGGTGTTAAGTCTTCTGCCTACCTTTCTGATGTATGGAAAAATTCCTCCTGCACTGATCCAAGTGTCAGAGACATAGCAACTCAGGCTGTGTGCCTCTCTCTCCTATCTATGCTGCCATCCTGAGCTTTTGTGCTCCAAAGAAATCCCACCAGTGTCCTGCTGCACTCCTATGCTTTTCCACAGATGCTTCCATCAATATTAAGTTGTCTATTAGTAGTTCTGGTCCTTTTCTGTGGGAGGAACATGTCCTGGGCACCTCTAGTCTGCCATCTTGCCCACCTCCCAAACACAATAAACTTTCAAATAAAAATATGCTATATTCCAATCGTAATTCAACAACAGTGAGAAACTTACAGAAAATTTGCTAAAATAGTACAAATATTTATATATCTTCACCAGATTTTAGCAATGGTAAATAAGTTCTCTCTGTTTATTCTTGCTAACCTAGAAGATGAGCCTAGAACTATAATGATCTACCTTGCTACCAAATAGGGACAGCCTGACTCAGAATCAAACCAACATAGACAAAAACTTCATTGCAAGGTATAGAAGAATCCTGATAACATTTATGGGAAACTAGATACAGTCAGATCTTCAGTTATCTGTACCTTTCAAATTTTTAGTTATGTGGTTTAGCAATGATTTAATAATTACTCCCATTTTTGGTGGGGGGTAAATGAATTTGAGTTGCTAAAATTTCACAACAAAAAATACCATTCAGTACAAACAACTACCTTTTCTCGTGATTTATTTTTTTCTCAATGGGTTAGGTCAAAGTATAACTTTCAAAAAATAAAAATAAAAAATATGACTCTAAAACAAATACATAATGAGCAGTTGTTAAAGATTTGCTTAATTTCTTAATGATGGGACAATAGCACAATAAAGATGCTTGAAAGGTGAATACCAGAGATTACTGTCATAATTTGTGAAAGAAGGAACATTGGAATGTTATTCTAATTTTACATTTGCAAGATGATTAACATTTTTTAGATAAATAAAACAATAACTTTGGGGTTTATTTTCGCAATCAGGCAAATATCAATTATAACTCTATAAGACAAATGTCATTTGCTACTTATCCATCTTCTGCAAATTAACATTTAACTTTATAGATCATAGTATGGTCCTTATATAAGCAAAATAAAAATACATATACCTAGAGATGAGTCAAGTGGTTTGCTTTACTAAATCATTAAAATTTTATGCAGTAATGTTTTTCCTTCCTTTTAGGTTTGGATAACTTTTTCTTAACAATTAGTACTTTATTGAGGGAAGTTATCATTACATATCATTTGGAAATATGGGCATAGATTATATTTACAATCCTTCTCTGTCCAATTGGAGGATAAAGATATCCTATCCAACATCTACTGTTGATCTGATAGAATGAGGTGGGATCTTCTTCAAATCAGACTGCCTGTATCATGCCTCCACTGTACAGACAAATGCACCTCAAAGGTCACTGAAGAGTTTAATACACATCCTAACACTTGACCCTATCATACTCTACTATGCACTTTTCCTGACTTTATATTACTACTGCTATTTACGTTTCCTTTGCGTAATTTTGCAACAAACAGATGCTCATTTGTTTATTCTAGTATCCAAATAAACATGGAGAATGTTTGAAAATAGAATAAGGAGAGATGAGGTCCAAGTATTAAAAAGTAAGAGGTACTACCTGCCTCACAAGAGAGTTGCTGAAGACTCAGATGTCACACCAGCCCTTCTGCTCCACACAGTCCCTGTGTGAGCAGTCAGTAGAGAAAAATGGAGTGGAGCAAAAGATACTATTGACTGCACATTCTGAAATGTGAAGATTTTGAAATGTTTTAATATTTCTTCTTTAGTTGGTAAAGATCAAAATATAGAGGTGAGTAGAAACCTTACCCAGGGCCCATCCTAACACCTCTCACATCCTTCCCCAGGCACAGGCAAGGCCAGCCAAACACAAACCAAGAAGATTGCTGAGAGTCAGATCGTTCTCTGATCATCCTCGGATAGGTTGTCTCTCCAAGGCTGCTGAACACAAAGTTTATTAAAGAGAAAGAGTATCAAT
This sequence comes from Cynocephalus volans, assembly GCF_027409185.1. Lineage (NCBI taxonomy): Eukaryota > Metazoa > Chordata > Mammalia > Dermoptera > Cynocephalidae > Cynocephalus > Cynocephalus volans. The sequence continues at coordinate 20,776,391 of NC_084466.1, forward strand.
GGCCAGTATCGAGGACCTTCAAACCTCCACTGTGGAGCTTTCTAACAAGTGTCTGAGAATGATTACAGGTGTGAAAAGAGATTTACCTTCTTATTTATTGGGATAGACCGGAAGGGGATATAGTAGCCAGAATCACTGGGCATCCACTCTGGCCAACAGAGTCTAGTCCATTCCCCCAGGATCATGTAATATGATCATAGACTTTGCAGGTCAAAATATGGGAAAAATTGTAAGGCATTGTTTTTCTTGTTATCTCTTCATCTCTAGTGAAGTTTTCTCTGATTTCCAAGTACTGGGAAGTTCTAGGCAAAATGCTCACAATGGGGTTCTGTGCTTTCTTTAGGCCGCAAAAATCTGGCAACCTGTGGTGACTCAGAATTGCATTTGGGAGCTGTGGAAGGTCCTTTGATGGTTGTGATGCTATGTGTAACATTAATCCTGGTGGCTCCATGCCTAGCGGAGGCAGCACTGCCAGGAGAGTTTAGCAGAGGCCCAGATCCCCTATGAATGCTGTGAAGGAATGGTGGCTTTTATACTCATATAAATACTGAAAGTGAAGGTATGGAAAAAGATATTCCATGCAAATAGAAACCAAAAGAGAGCAGGGGTAACTATACGTATATTGGACAAAATAGATTTTAAGTAAAAAACTGTAAAAAGAGAAAAAGAAGGTCACTATATAATGATAAAGGGGTCAGTTCATCAAGAGGATATAACAACTGCAAATATATATGTACCCAACATTGGAGTACCTAAATATATGAAGCAAATATTAATAAATCTAAAAGGAGAAATAGACAGCAATACAGTAATAGTAGGAGACTCAGACAACATAATGAAATGAGAAAAAAAAAAACCCAGAATATGAAGGAGGAAATTTACAAAGAAGTTAATACCTTAAAAAAGAATATAACAGAACTCGTAGAACTGAAAGATTCACTCAACAAAATAAACCAATAGCTTAAGCAGCAGGTTAGACCAAGCAGAAGACAAAATTTCTGATCTTGAAGATAGTCGTTTAGAAATAACCTTGGTGGACAAAGGAAAAAAATATTCTTTTTAAAATGAAGAAAATCTAAGAGTTAGCAGACATCTTTAAGCACATAAACAATTCTAATCATGGTTGTTCCAGAAGGGAAGGAGAAAAGAAAAGGCATAGAAAACCTATTCAATGAAATAATAACAGAAAACTTCCCAGGTATAGGAAGAGACATGGACCTTCAGATCTTGGAGGCTCAAAGATCCTCAAACATATTCAATCCCAAAATATCCTCCCCATCACCCATTATAGTCAAACTGGCAAAGCTCAATGACAAAGAGAGAATCTCAAAAGAAGCAAGAGAGAAGTGTCAAGTCACCTGAAAGGGAGCCCCTAACAGACTAATAGCAGTCTTAGTAGAAACTCCACAGGCCAGAAGAAAAGGAGTATATGCAAAATACTAAAAGAAAAAAAAAATGCCAGCCAAGAATACTATACCCAGCAAGGCTAGCCTTCAGAAATGAGAGGAAAATAGTGCATTTTCCAGACAATAAAAACTGAGGTTCACTACCACATGACCAGCCCTACAAGAAATTCTTAAAGAAGTCCTGCATCTGGAATCTGAAAAATGATAATCACTACCACAAATACACAAGAAAGAACAAAACCCATTGGCAGGACAAAAATGCAAGTGAGCAAGAGAAATAAACTAAATCTTACCACCACAGAAAGCCGTAATGACAATGTAATAATGCCCCTGCTTTATTTCTAATTTTGGTAATTTAAGTCTTCTCTGTTTTTTCCCAGGTCAGCCTAGAAGGTTTTTCAAATTTTGTTGATATTTTTAAAGAATCAACTTTTGATTTTATTTATTTTCTGTATTGTTCTTTTATTCCCTATTTCATATATTTCTGTTGTAATATTTGTTATTTTCTACTTATATTTTCTTGAGTTTAGTTTGTTCTTCTTTTTCTATTTTCTTAAGGTAGAAGTTTACTGATTTGAGATTTTTTTTATTTTTAATATAAATGTTAACAAGTATAAATTTTCCTGTAAGCACTGTATGAGCCCTGTATCCTATAAATTTTTTATGTTGCACTTTGATTTTTATCTCAAAGTACTCTTAAATATCCCTCTGATTTTTCTTCTTACCCGTTGCTTACTCAGGAGTGTGTTGTTTAATTCTCACACATCTGTGAATTTCATAAATTTCCTTTTGTTATCATGGTGAGAGAACATATTTTCTATGATCTTAGTCTTTTTAAATGGCTTAAGACTTGCCTGTTGCCATAAATAAAAAATAAAAATAATTAAATCTACATAGAAAAATCAGTAGCATTTCTATACATTGAAAATGAACTATCCAAAAAAGAAACCAAGAAAAAAATCCCATTTATAATGGTTACAAAAAAAATAAAATAAAATACTTAGGAATAAATTTAACCAAGAAGGTAAATTATCTACATACTGAAAGCTATATAATAGTGCTGAAGGGAATTGAATAAGACAGAAATAAGTGAAAAAATATCTCATGTTCTCTTGCTATTTCCACCACAGCTGCAGTTATTTCCTCCATGGAAGTCTAGAAACCCTTGAAGTCATCCATGAGAGTTGGAATCAACTTCTTCCAAACTCTTGTTAATATTCTTAATGGCATATAGAATGATGAATCTTTTCCAGAAGGTTTTCAATTTACTTTGCCCAGATCCATCAGAGGAGTCCTATTTACAGCAGCTATAGCTTTAAAAATAATAAGACTTAACAGTCAAAATGACTCCTTGATCAATGGCCTGTGGAATAGATGTGTGTTAGCAGGTATGAAAACAACATTAACCCCCTTGTACATCACCATTAGAGCTCTTGGTGACAAGGTATATTGTCAATGAGCAGTAATATTTTGAAGAACTTTTCTTTTTTCTTCTGAGCAGTAGATCTTTATGGTGGGCTTGAAATACTCAGTAAACAATGCTGTAAACAGATGTGCTGTCATCTAGGCTTTGCTTTTCCATTTATAGAGCACAGGCAGAGTAGATTTAGGTTCCGTAAACCTCATAAACCAACCTCTGCTAGTTTCAAACTTTTCTTATGCAGCTTCCTCACCTTTCTCAGTCTTCACAGAATTAAGAGAGTTAGGACCTTGCTCTAGATTAGGCTTTGGCTTAAGGGAATGTTGTGGCTGGTTTGCTCTTCAATCCAGACCAATAAAACTTTCTCCATACAGCAATAAGGCTGTTTCACTTTCTTATCATTCATGTGTTCACTAGAGTAACACTTTTAATTTCCTCCAAGAATTTTTCTTTTCTATTCACAACTGGCTAACTGGCAAAAGAAGTGTAGCTATTGGCCTATCTCAGCTTTTGACATGCCTCTCTCACCAAGCTTAATCACTTCTAGCTTTTTTGACTTAAAGTGAGAGACATGCAACTCTTCCATTCACTTGAACACTTACAGGCCACTGTACGGTTACTAACTGGCTTAATTTCAATATTATGTCTGAGGGATTAGAGATGCCTGAGGAGAGACAGAGAGACAGGGGAACAGCTGATTGGTAGATCAGTCAGAACATACACAACATTTCACTGTCATATATGGGCACAGTTTGCAGTGCCCCAAAACTATTACAATAGTAACACCAAAGATCCCTTATCGTGGATCACCATAACAGATACAATGATAATGAAAATGTTTAAAATATTGCAAGAATTATCAAAATGTGACACAGAGACCGAAAGTGACACAGAGATATGAAGTGAACACATTCTGTTGGGAAAACGGCACCAATAGACTTGCTTGTTGCAGGGTTGCCACAAACCTTCAATTTATAAAAACACAATATATGTGAAGTGCAATAAAGCTCAGTGCAATAAAATAAGGTATGCCTGTATACTACAAAGCTATAGTAATCAAAACAGTATGATACTAACATTAAAACAGACACATAGAAAAACGGAACTGAATAGAGAGCTCAGAAATAAATCCATGCATTTACAATAAATTGATGTTTGACAATGCTGCCAAGAAGACACCATGAGGAAAGGGCAGTCACAATATACAAGAATTTAATCTAAGTGTGAAAACTGATTTTATTCTCACAAGAACTCTATTGTGTAGGTATTGCTGTTTCCCCATTTAACCAAAGAGAAACTGAAGCAAGGAGAGAGAAAATAGTCAAAAGCACAAACTCACATCTAGCAGGTGGTAGAGACAGATCTGAAATCCAGTCTGACACTAGAGCCTGATTTTAATCCCTACTGTCTGTGGCCTCTCTGTTTCTGCTTTATTACATTGAGTTTTGTCTTACTTAATCCACAGAATAATTATAAAATTAAAAATACTCTTGTAAATTAGCTTTTGTTTCTTTAAAGATTTACCAAGTATAAGATATTAATGATTTTTCTCAGGAAACTGAGAGCTTTTCTTTTCCTTTCCTTTGAAATTCATCCAATAGAAGTATTATACATCAGGTAACCTCTATGGATTTTTTTAAAGTGAAAATATGTATTAGTGAGGACTAGACTTGGAAGTACTAGATCACAGAGATTGCTTTGGGAATGTAAGAAAGTCATTATTTGCAGGCTCTCTAGAAATTTATTTTGAATTTGTTACATTTATAAATTTGTGAACTGGTTATCAAAGCCTGATAAAGAGCTTATAATCACTTTGATATTGGCAAAAATAAATATTAATGAGTCAATTTTCAAAAAATTTAGTCAGTTTCTTCTTACTTTATTCCCATAAGTAAAAGAGAGAATCCAGTTGTTTTATTTAGAAAAGAATCTACAATTTATTAGTAATATTTAATGTTTCTCTAGATGGTTATAGTCATAGGACTATTTATTATATATAATCAGACTATTTGCTTAAAAAAGAGTACTCTTTGATAATCTATCAAGGAGTTTCACAGGATAAAAGTTTGAGTGTAATACTGATTTATAAAACACAAACCTTATTCTAATACTTTGAGATATATAGTAACCTGCTTCACCAAGGTCAGCTCAGGGACTGCCTTAGGAGAGGGAAAGAAAAGAGTAAGGTCATTGGCTCCCAAGTGCCTACCAATGTCAGAGTCTTACCAACATCACCCCACATGAATCACCATTTCTTCCTTTTCACACAGGACAAAACAGGCTCAAAGGGTTTTAGTAGTTTGCCCAGGCCACAAGGCTAATGAGGACCAAACTCAGAACAGGAAAACATGCCTGTCTACTACAAATGTGTTTATATTAATCTTTGAAATAGGAAAAGTAGTTCATTTGCTACATGATAGATTTTAAGAATACAAAAAGGCCCTCCAGATCTCAAAAATACATAACAAAAAGGATCTTGAAAAATCTATTCACCTACATATATTAAAATACTCTGGTCCTAGGATGTTAAATGTCATGTCCCAAATGTAATTAACTCTGGACTCAGTCTCAGGTTTCTTGTGCCTATTTTTCCTTTTGTATATCATAATACAGACATTTGGTTTTCTAGATCTAAATGTTTATTCCTCATACCTATGAAATTCTTGAAACCTCAGCGGTCATTTGTGCCTCCTTTTGAGATGGTTTACTATATCCCTTGCAGAGGTTCTGGTCCATGTCTGATTTTAATAAAGGGATGAGAAGGGACAAAAAGACCAGAGCCATTACATCAAGTTGGGAAATTTGTTCACTACACGGGGACACCCAGCTGAGTGGAGCAGAGAGTTGGAGTCAAAATCCAGCTCTACCCAGTACATGGTCTGGCATCTACCTACAGAGGCACCATTTCTAATTTGCATAAAGGCACCATAGAGGCTCACACAGCCCTGAAAACATCCAGAGTGTTAGGAAGAGAAGTGGAGGAGGTGGTTGGACATAAAGCTTTTCAGATCCAATTTCTATCAGAAATTAATTAAAATAATTGGCATGTAGATCTTTAGGTGATAGTGTTTACTAATTCAGTAAATTAATACTAGGGTAGGGAGGTGTATTTTATTGGTAGTGGGGAGTATAATTTTATTTCAGGGGAAAAGATTCAGAAGAACCATCATCAGCTTGTCTTACTTCACTGTGTGGTATATGAGAACTATCTCTAAGGGAGCCTGTGAATATTTAAGAAAATGGCTCTATAGAAGGTGGGAGAAATAGAAAACTCTCACATACTTTGATTTGATGGTTTTGTTTCAAAAATGTCTTAGTCTACCAGGAATAAAGCACCATGACAGTGTATATACCACATTTTAAAAAATCACCATACTGTTGAGTATACTATAAAGCAAATATATTCCACAGGGCCCACTTTCTTGTACTTTCATGTTTAGCCTAACTTCTTAAAAGTACATATAACATGATAACCTTGCAAAAGACAGGAAATTTTCCCCAGCCTATAGTCTCTGTTGTAAGATAAAGAATTGTAGCACAGCAAGGTTGCTGGCCCAAGGACAGACAAGGTACTGATTAATATGTAAGGATACTGAGAAATTGTGTAGGGAGAGAGAATGTTTGCTAAGATCAAGCTTTTGCTGGTGGATCAACTTAAACTCTTGCAAATTGCATTATGGAATGTCACTTTGCTTGTTTGACTGATGTTACCAGCCTATATTGTTAAACAATAACCCCACCTATGTTCTTTTCCTGTAACTTCCTGGTCTGGAGAATAAATGCAGGGCGAGAATCCCAGTTCTTGGTTAATTTCCCAAGGAAGGAATACCTCGCTCTTGATGGTTCTGGGAGATTAACACTTTCGGGGATTCTCGCTGCTCAAAAGAGATGGGCTTTGAATAATCCTTTGTGGCTCTGTCACCCAGGGGAAGAGGGGTGACAAATACATGAGAGGCAAGCAACAAAATGGTGCCCCATGTGAGCTGTTCTTGCTCCACAGATCGGAGACTAACCTTCCAAGCCTTGGAAAGGAAAGGAAAAGAAAAGGACATCTGCCACTTATCCCAACAAAAGCGAGGCCCCGATGAAAAGGTGGGGAAAGGGAAAGGATGCCCGCTACTCATCCCTACAAAAGGGAGGTCCAGGGAAAGGAGAATCATTCCGGTAAAGGGGGGATCACAGGCTATTCTCAGTTAGGGTTCCACACCTGTGGCAGGTCAAAGTTAGGTCTTTTCAACCCTGAAGGTATTTTTCCCTTCTATTTATTTTTAAAATGTGGATAATTCATTAACTAAAGGGGAGACTGAACATACATTACCACTCTAATGTCTCCTTAAAGCAACAGGCTTTAAGTAACCGAATGGCAGCTTGGAAAACTGTTTGTGGATATTAAACAACCATGTCCTTGGTACCTTAAGGAAGGGAGCCTTAACATAAAAATTTGGAAACAAATTGGTCACTAGTTAATTTTGCAATGGGTCTCTTTAAAACTTCCCACCTAACAACTAGGAGTCTATGTCAAGTCGCTCTGAGACCTATCCAAGACCTTAACAAAAGGCAAAGACATGTTTATGTCTCTGAAAAAGGATAAAACTTAATCTTTGCCAGTTCCTGAGAGAACTTTAAATTGGACAATCTAAAGTAAAAGAAGCTATTATTTCTTTTCAGTGCTGGTATTGTTTGAGCACACTTTTCCTTCTTATCTGCACAATGCTTCTCTTCTCTCTTTAAAGCAGTGGTTCCTTTTCTCAGCTCTGAGGTATTGTGAGAAACACAGCCATGGGTCAGCTTTAGCTCAAAAAGTTACTTCTTCAAGCCAGATTTCTCTTAAAAGCAGTGGTTCTTTTCTTAACTGCACGTGCTACTCTTTTTCGCTTAAGACTCTGGGGTTTTATGAAGAAAAGCAGTCATGGCGTGCCAGCCACACCTCCTTTTGGGTCTACTGCTCTTCTCCTTAAAACCTCAAGAGTCAAATGGTTTCATCTCTGATTGGTGGCTCAGCTCTTTAAGCTCAATAACCCATTTGAGAAAAAAAACTAGACTAAAATCTACCTGTTCAACTAGATGGTCTCAAACTTTCTGGCATCCAGCTGGTTATCTTAAACAGACTTCTAAATTCTCTTCTAGTTTCATCTATGTATTTCTTCACAAAATCCTATGGTAGAATTCTAGGCTATTTTCTTAAAAGGAAGAAAATCTTCTCTGCATCTTCTTGAAAAGGCTTGCATACTTTGCTTTACAATGTAAATTTGTTTTCTTACTTTCTTTAAAACAGGATGAGCCTCACCAATAAGCTCTAATATTCTTTAGAAACACAATCCTTAACTCTCCTTTTATACTAGTAAACAAAACCTATAAGATCCTTATTTGTTCTTATTGTTTATGTCTGCATATATGCATATGTAAGCTGTATGTTATGTCTACATGTTCATGTCTGTATGTGTATTTGTATTGTCTACATGGTACCAAATTGGCTTATAATTAATGTGTGCTCATTAAATGAATAAGTATACTTTTCAAGTTCACGTGACTTAAATTTTCTAAAGTTTTAATAAAATAAATATATCTTCAAACTTTGATTTAAACCTTTTACCTAAATTTGGCTAAAGGTCAATAGGCCTCTTCCTTACCTCAACTCTGCCTCCTGGCCATGCTCGGAGAAACAATATCTTTTAGACATTATCTTTTTGAATACTTCCCTCTGCCTCTCTGGATTCCATTTGGCTCTAAATGCCACATGGAAACATGGGACCTAAGATGGCTAGTAAAAAAAGAACTATGCCCAATATCTCATAGGCCCTAGTTAACATTAACTGATAAGGGTATAGATTTAATACACCAAGTTTTTGACTGGAAAACCATAAATATGTATTTGGTAGAAATAGCCAAGACTCAGCTGGGCTTTTTGTAATTTGCTCTGACAAATGGATTACTTACTAACCTGAATGAATAAAATTGCTCTTATCAGCACACATCATCACTTAATGATTTACTAATCAAACAGGATTACATTTGTCATTTCTAGAGGTCTTTTAAGTTGTGCATGATAAGTTCTTGTGCTCTCTCTCTTTGAAATTCTTTGTCACTTTGGTTTTATTTTTTGTAGTAATTTCTGATCTTATTCAACTGTTTTAAGCCTTTGTTATTTAACAAATTTTCCAAAACTAAATTCTAAAAACTCAACCTTTTGACTTAAATTAACTTTGAGGAGTTCCAAGGGCCCTGGAACTTCTCAAAGGACATATAAAAAATCTAAAAAAACTAATTGGCTTATTTGATAAATTAGACTACATGGGAAAGTATTGTCAGTACTGAGGTGTTATGTGTTCCAAAATCCTGTAAGGTTCTTAAAAACTGTGTCGTGATATAAATGCTACTGGTCATAATCTTGGTTCAATTATAATTTCAAAATGTTATGTCTTCTAATATTTCCTTAAAAAACTCTGATAAGTACAGTTTCCTGACAAACTTTGAGTTCATACCTTTAAACTAAATTTGCAGAATTCTAATGAAGAAACTGATGGGTTTGCACAATTGCTCACCAAGGTCAAAACAATAGAAGTAAATTAATGAACTAATTAAAAAAACATTACGGGTTTTTACAATTTTCTTATTTTGAAACACTGCTGATTCTCTTAATGTTTTGTTTTCCAGAGTTAAGAAAACTATCTCTTTTAAGCTATCTATAACTGACAACAGTTTGGTAAAAATATCATTTAAAAACAGAAATTAAAGCATTTGTTTTCTCTCTATTTAATCCCCCCAAAATTTAATAACTTAAAGTATCCTTATGATTATTATGACAATATGGCTATTTTTAAAAGTTCAATAAAAATTAACTCTCTCTTTATAACAGGATATAATTTAGAACTTTGGTTATAACATATCATGTCTCTTTTAAGTTGCTGACCCCCTTTCATGTTGCCATAATTTGGCCTAACTGCTGCTTCATCTTTCCCCCCAATGTGAGACAAGACCACCTGGGAATGAGCACCGTGGGATTTATACAAAGAAAAGTAAGACCTTTTCAATCAAAATATCGATTATCAATGCTTTTATGAGGAATGCTTTGGTCATAAGGGGGAAATAATATCTTATCTACAAAAGCAGTTTTTTAAATTTTCTCAGCCTTAAAGAGGGTGTTTGTAACTTGGATGAGACATCCTGTTCTTTTTTTTTTTTTTTTTTTTTTTTAATGGTTCAAGCATATCTTTATTCATTTAACACTCATTAGTATGAAATTCACATGACCTTCCATTACTAACCCCAAATTCCAGACACTAAGAGATTTTATTCAAATGTCCCCAAATCTCTAAATATTATCAATGACCTAGTCCAGATCAAAATTCTTAACCAAGAGTTCAAAGGCTGAACTCCAACCCAGACCCATGTCTTGACCACACACAAGTGCTCAAATAACCAAACACCACCTGAAATCAGTCTTGGGGATGCCAAAGATCATATGGGCAAGGACCATCTTCTCTTGTTGGATCTGTAAATGGAATTTTTTAAAACAAGAATCCCAAGTTATAGCCTGGGTTCTCTGGCTAATTACAAAAACATGTTCTGCTTGCTGTGCATGATTTGGACTGTGCTAGTGCACAGGGCAGAATGTTTGAGACATCCTGTTCTTAAACAAAAGACTTGTAATTAATCAAAAAATTTACAAAAGACTAGATGCTTTGGAAACAGTAATGTCCTGGATGGGTATATATCAACAAACTCTCTGGACTCAAAATCAATTATTATATGGAGCAGAATCCCATTCCAGAGTTTCAACAACTGGTAATTACACCTGATTCACAGCACCTGGGATGATGCTGATGCAACCACCCTGAGAGAGGATATCATCAGTCCTCACCTGAAGTAAATTAAAAGGACTTGTCATGCTAAATGATACTAACTTTGCTTTAACAAAATACTTTTTTTTTCTTAACTGTGAAAACATGATCTATAGCTTTTGCTTTTTCTTCTAATTAAATAAATAAAATGAGGGAGATGTGGAGTATACTATAAAGCAAATATATTTCACAGGGCCTACTTTCTTTCTTTAATTTTTTATTTTATTTTATTTTTTTGACTGGTAAGGAGATCGTAACCCTTGGCTTGGTGTTGTCCGCACCACGCTCAGCCAGTGAGCATACCAGCCATCCCTATATAAGATCCGAACCCATGGCCTCGGCACTACCAGTACTGTACCAGGGCCTACTTTCTTGTTGTTTCAGGTTTAGCCTAACTTCTTAAAAGTACGTATAACATGATAACCTTGCAAAAGACAGGAAATTTTCCCCAGGCTGTAGTCTCTGTTGCAAGATAAAGAATTGTGCACAGCAAGGTTGCTGGCTCAAGGACAGACAAGTTACTGATTAATATGTAAAGATACTGGGAAATTGTGTAGGGAGAGAGAATGTTTGCTAAGATCAAGCTTTTGCTGGTGGATCAACTTAAACTCTTGCAAATTGCATTACGGAATGTCACTTTGCTTGTTTGGCTGATGTTACCAGCCTGTATTGTTAAACAATAACCCCACCTATGTTCTTTTCCTGTAACTTCCTGGTCTGGAGAATAAATGCAGGGTGAGAACCCCAGTTCTTGGTTAATTTCCAAAGGAAGGAATGCCTCACTCTTGAGGGTCCCGGGAAATTAACCCCTTCAGGGCTTCTCACTGCTCAGAAGAGATGGGCTTTGAATAATCCTCTGTGGCTCCGTCACCCAGGGGAAGCTGGTTGACAAATCCGTGGGAGGCAAAGCAACACCATACCATCACTGTGACAAATTCTGGAGAGTCTCTGAAGTCTCACTTTTGAAAACCAAGTTATCCAGCTTTAACTTCATGGATATTTCTCTGTTTATGTCTATGTCTACATCTAAATCTACATCTATGTCTATGTCGATGTCTATATGTATATGTATATCTTTATTATATATATATATATATATGTAGTGGTTAATATTTCAATTCTAAAAAATCAGATAGGAAACATGAAGTGGCTACTTACCTGTTCTGATAATTTTTGTCCATTAAGGTGAGCCTGCATCACAGCATCATTAACAAGCAAGTGGAAGTTCAAGAGCACGTGTTCAATGTCATACGTTCCCTGCATTGCATCAGACAGTTCTTCCAGTGACCGGATATAGGCATGCCAGTGTGGATTAATCTCTGCCATGTGCGCCAGACAGCCTCCTACAACGTTGAGGCAGTAGCCCATGCAAGGCTTGCTGAGAGTCAGGCCCTGGCAGTGAGGGCAGTACTGCATCCTCAGGAGGGCTCTGCTGCACTCTTTGGAGAAATGCAGGTGGTCTGTGGTGTTGATGACCTCAATGCCCAGATTGAGTGCCTGCAGAAACGTGCGGCTGGGCAGCAGTGCCTGCCCCATCTGCCCCATTACTCTTTTGGGAATATTACCAAATGGACTAATGTCCCGGCGGGCCACCTGGATGCATTCTGAGTATTCCAGGGAACTGTCAGTCACACCAGGGTTAATAAGGTGGTTGTAGACCAGAGGAAAAAGACTGTCAAAAAATCTGTTTACAATTTCTTCATGATTAACATCTGCACCAAATAAATAAAGCCCTACATCAGTGAAGAACTCCTGAACTGAAGCAGCAGCCTCCAAGGCCATGTTCCTGTAGGTGTTGCAAAAAAGTATACTGGTGTAATTTTCTGCTTGTCTGATGAGAGTTTCAAGGGTTTCTATAACACAAGAAGAGAAAAAGGATGAAAAGGTTTAGTAATCATGTTAAAAGTGTTCATTCATCTGCTCCAAAAAGTAAATGAGATTAATGCACCAAAACTAACCTAAGGATCTAAGTCATAACGCTCAGCCCGCTAAACCAAATTTAGCTTTACAAGGATAGTGGCCGGACAATAATGGCTATTACACACAACACACAGATTTTATATAAACATATTTCTTAGAATCAAAGTCCATTAAAAAGTACACAAATCAAAATTAAGTTACATGTATCATAGTTTCTTATTTTATACTATAGTCATTCATAACTCACTAATGATAGGAAAAAGTGTCACTGAGAAATTTATTTCATGTCCTGAGTTCATTATTTACAAAAGATGATAACGTTAAATACTCGATTTACCATTCATAGTTTTTTCATCTTGTTTTTTAAAGACTGAACACTAGTAAATTACACACTAGTTGCTTCAAAGAGAAGCCAAATTCCAAAAGGAAAACCTGACAATCCCCAGCATGTTCAAACTAAAAATAAAATAAAACATTTCATTATCAAACTATCCATAAATTATCATATCTTGTAATCAATGGAAAAATAATTAGTGCTATCATTTGATGAAAATAAATAGTTGCAACCACCTCATCAATTATATTCTGTTGCTCTTATCATCTTATCTTCAGACTTGACCATGGGATATTTTATTTCTTACATAAATAACATGTTCCCAAATAATTTCTCTACAGAAAGAAGAATAATTTATCCACAAATTAAGGAAGAAAATCCAAATATGGGAGATGGAGTAATCATTATGTCAAAATGCTATTTCAAAATGATGGCATTAAGCAGCAGTAAACCACCTTGGATACACTAGTAATTACATTTTACAATTAGACTAAATAATGATACTGGACTGTATCAATAAATAATTAATTATAAAATAAATTCAATAAAATAATATCCCATAGTCCCAATTTCATAGTTATTTTTAATTAGTTTGTAAAAGACCACATAATAATTCAGTATTCAAACCACTATTTGTGTATACTATAAAAAGAGATGGAAGAACAGTAGAAAAAAATAAAATGGCATAACAAAAAGCAGAGGTGTAGGGAGAAATATTAAATAGGCAACCCTGTGTCATGCATACAGCATAGTGTCCTCACCAAAACAAAAAAACAAAAAAACGAAAAAAAAAATGCTTTGATGAAGAGTGCAAAGGAATAACAATACAACATCATGTGCTCCAATTTTGCCCTGAGACTGATTCATATTGTGTTCCAGGATTTAGTGTAGTATGCCAAGGTGCATCTACCCTGCAATCAAAGGCAATGGCTTTTAAAAGATATTGCAAATTTGTTGCAACACAAGAGTACTATAAACTAGATTGTCAACTAGGTAAGACTCATGTGTTATCTATGCATCTCTAGTGCCCACTAGGGTATAAGCTATATGTTAGGTACTCAATAAGAACTAGAAAAAATACAAATAGGATGGTAACTGAAGGCTTCAACTGAGATTAGCAGGTCTGCCGAGAGTGACAACACTAACATCAACAGCTTGATCACCTTGGTTTCATGAGGAAAATGCAGATTGCCAGGCCTCTGCTCTGAAAATTCTAAGTACTGTCTTGGTTCAGAAATCTATATTTAACAAGCAGCCCAGGTGATTCTTTAGACCTGGCCAGTTTTTGAAACATTGCAATTGTATGTTTAAAATGTTCTCTCTACTTTTACAGAGTAGTTCACCGAGCATTCCACCAGAACAGTCTGACCCCACTGCCGCAATCTCAGCAACTGCACTGCTTTCACGGATTCACAAGAGTGAGCATGAAAACTAAATTCAACCTCTGTGGCTTGAACTAAAAATAAAACTGCTACGCTTACATTTTTCTAGCTTGTGTGTGGCTATAACTTGTGAGGTAGTTCACAAATTATTTTATTTACCAATAATTATTAAATAGTAATAACTGCAAATTTTTCATTTTTTAAGATAAAATAAGGATAGATTCAAAGATACTACTTTGTCACAGACATTGTTACAAGCTTTCCACCAGGGTTTCTAAGGTGCGTGCTACAGATGTATGACTGTGCGTGCTACAGTGCGTGACTGACACCTGCAATATTTTCAGTGGAATAAAAGTAAAGCATTCCTGACCCAGGCAATACAAATACTCCATCTGATTTCTGCCAATTCTAAATGATGCTGAAACATGCCATTTTTTAAAAAGTCAAATACAATGTTTCGTTATAAATTCCAATCCCACTAATTTAGGAATATATTGATTTAAGAATATATGGAACTTTTCTTTCAGTAGCTATGTTTTACGAATTATTTTATTTTGTGAAAGCAATAGTAAAGGTAGTATATTTAATAGTTAGGAGTACCCATTCATACTCCAAATATCATTATTTCTTTTTTAAGGCTGCTCTGTACTACTGGCAACAAACTAATTTTGACTACTGTTTGAAGTTGTAAATAAAAATAAATTTCTGAATGAAGTCTACAGTTTTCATTTTATTTTATTTCAGACTACTTTTCCTCTGATTTAGTTTTATTCTTTTTTTAAAACAATATAACCAAAAAACTAATTAAAACATTAGAAATCATATGACAATGAAATTTGAAAAATTTTCCTTAACATTACATGTATTAAAATTTTGATTTTTGTAACTTTGTATTGATTTTTTTTTAGTATAAATATGACTTTAATAGGCTATTGTTTTTCTTTTTGCTACTGACTTGGAAGACTTTCTTACATATTTTGGATATTAACCTCTTATTGGATAAATTTTTTCTTCTATTTTATGGGTTTCCTTTTCATGTTGTTGATTGTTTCCTTTGGTGTGCAGAAACTTCAGTTTGATGTAGTTCCACTTGTTTACTTTTGCAATTGTTACCTATGCTTTTGGTGTCATATTCAAAAAAATAATTTCCAAAACCAATGTCATGGAATTTTTTTCTGTTTTCTTCTCAAAAGTTTTATGGCTTCAGATCTTATATGTAAGTATTTAATCCCTTTCGAGTTGATTTCTATCTATGGTGAAACTTTTTTTTTTTTTTTTTTTGCATGTGGATATCAAGTTTTATGATAAAATGGTAAAAGTACAAAAGTATAAAAATATTAAAATATCCTTAGGTTTGTTTTCTCCTTCTGAAAGTTCACTGCATTATTGTGGTCTTTTCTTCCTTCCTAACTCTGTATTGATTTTACTACTCTTTGATGGAGAGATTATATGTTCTCAAATATAAATATTCTGATTATTTTCTGAATATCTAAACACAAAATGGATTTTAAAAATTGACTCACTGTGTTAGTTTTTCACTATGCTATTAACTCATCACAATATAAGAATTTTTTTCAATCTGTATTAAATCTGATATTAAAACACTCCAATTAGTTGAATTACCTAAGCACATGTCAGGTATGTATTTTTGTATGTGTCAATTTGTGATTATAAACATTTCTTAAACCCAATCGATGAAGAAAACTGAAAACTATTGTTCTATATTCATTTGATTAAATTCTTTGATGCTTAGGAATAAACATATTTTTGTGAATTTTTTGTCATAATCACTTCATAAGATTTTAATATCTGAACATATAGGTAGGAAAGGGAGAGGAGGAGGGAGTATTAGGGAAAAATTGGTAAAGGACCACAAAATGTTTACATCGTATAATGGTTAAAAAAAAAATATCAAAAATGAAATATCTAGAAGCCAATGCATTGTATGATTTAATTTTTATGAAAAGTTGGTAAAATCAGAAGATGAATTTACTAAAACTAGTTATTTTCATTAATCTGAATTTGTAAAACTGTCACCTGTTCTCATATCATGTTTACCATGTAGTTGAGTGTTTTCATTTTATGGAATTAACATGATGATATTAGCAAGAACTTAAACTTTCAAAATAATTGTCAAATAAAATATTTGCTACTTTGCAAAAGAACAATCCACATATAAAGTCAGCATTTATAAATCCAAGGCAGGTTAGGTGCTGAATAATTCATCATACCTACTTACTTATTAAAGAGAAACTATGCAGTTCCTTTCATTATGAAGTTTTTTAAAAATTATTTTTAGTTGAGAAATAAAAATTATACATATTTATGGGGTACAGTATGAAATTTTAATACCTGTATATAACCTGTGATGATCAAATCAGGGTAATTAGTATATCTATCACCTCAAACAATTATTATTTTTGGTGGGAACATTCAATATCCTTTCTTCTAGCTATGTGAAAATATAGAATAAAATCTTGTTAAGTATAGTCACCCTACAGTGCCATAGGACCCTAGATCTTATTCCTCCTGTATAGTTGTAACTTTGTACCTGTTCACCAGCCTCTCTCTATCCCACCATCCCCCTACTCTTGCCTGCCTCTAGTAATCACTGTTTTACTCTGTACTTCCATGAAATCAACTTATTTATCTTCCACAAGTGAGTGAGAACATGTAATATTTATCTTTCTGTGCCTGGCCTATTTCACTTAACATAACGTCCTCCAGACTCACCCATGTTGCTGCAAATAACAAGATTTCATTCTTTTTTTATGGCTGAATAGTATTCCATTGTTCATTACAAAGCTTTAATACATAAGAAATACCCATCATGCACGCTATACAAGTACTACCTTTCTATTCAAGTGCTGAAAATTTCAACACACCTTGAAAATAAATAAATATTTGCCAGTATTGCTTAAGAAACTTAAGAAACAAACTAGAAAATTTTTTTTCTCTTTTTGTATTTTTCATTGAGAATTGCAATAAGTTCTCCTTTCCAGTGACATCAGGTCATGTCTTTAAAGACAGAACAATAGTAAGCTTTACTTTTAATGCTTGAGAAATATATTAAATAAAAGTCTGCTAATTACTGTTTGAATAAAAAACACAATTCCTCCCAGCCTGATGGGAGACTTATCTATACATATAATCATTTATGTGTTATCTCACTAAAAAGAAAAGTTGGAATGCATGAAGTTTATCTGCATCTAATTCAAAATTCAACATTAACCTTCTATGATAATTTAATGACAAAACAGCTAGTACTAGAAACTTTACTTCAACTTTCTCCAGCCCACATTCTCTTTAGACACATTCTATTATACATACAAATGATTGCTGACACTTAAGGTTTAAATTTAAATAAAACTGGTGAAGATAAAAATCAGGTGATAATGACTTAAAATTAAATTTGACAAACTACAAACTCAGCGAAGATTCATATGCAGGTAGCTTTTTGCAGTGGGAGGAACTTGATATTTACAGGGCTTTTATTGGTGTAAAGATAAAGTTGATTTCAAAAGGTAATGATCATGAAGTAACTGTTACAATAACCTCTCCAGCAGGACATGAACATTTTATGACCCTTTTCATAGTTTTTATTATTTGTGATACATGACCATTTTAAGATATAAAGTTTAAGTGTCAATTACAATTTAAAGCTACAGATATCCTAAAATACAGCAATGAAATAGATGAAAAAGAGTAAATCATATCAACCACGGATAATCAGATGATTTTACAATGTATATATGAGTTAAAGAGAAATTTTCGGAGTGAATTTACATTTTTGTGTATTACAATTCTCAAGTCTTAGGTGATGTTACTGCAATAGATAATTCATTACTACTGTGCTACTTTAGAGCTACTTTGTGCTTGAAACTGTGTACTCTGCATTAAGTTATAGATAGATGAATAAATAGGTAGATCATTTTTTCTTTTTCTTTCTTTCTTTTTTTTTTTTTGGACCAGTAAGGGGATCACAACCCTCGGCACGGTGTGGTCCGCACCACGCTCAGGCAGTGAGCACACCGGCCATCCCTGTATAGGATTCAAACCCTCGGCCTCAGCACTACCAGCACCGCACACTCCCAAGTGAGCAACTGGGCCAGCCCTAAGTAGATCATTTTAAGAGTAATTTCTCAACCAATTTTTTACCGCACACATCTTAACAATGAATTTTAATTCCATCTCCTACTTTCTAAATGAAATATACCTTCCAATAATTTTAACAACAGCACATTTAATAATTTCTTTAATTATCAGAAGACTCTTATGGCCACTCCAAAGATATGCATATTTAAATAAAAAATAAATTACCTATTTTCCAGTCCAGAAGTGTTTATACTGAATTTCTTCAATTTTTTCAAAAAGTAAAATGTGCAATAAAAGTTTTCTGGAATATTAATTTAATGACATTTTAAATGTTATGCAGTATGATTTATAATATAATTCTTCAGAAGTTAGTCATCTGTACAAATAAATAGTGACTGGGATATTAATCTGTATCACCAAAAATTAGCATATTGGTAATTAATCTAGTCTCCTAGGACAAGCACTGCATAGTAAAATGCTTTCTCAACTTTTCTTCTCTCTCATTTCTCTCCCCATTAATTTGGTTATCATGGTGCTTCACATCTATTCCTAATATTATTTTATAATCACTTATGTTCTGAAAAATCAATATACAATTTTAGCAAAAATTTAAACTCAATTAAGCATTTATGTAGCAGATAAAATCAGTACCAAACAACTAACTGTAGATTGTCTTATGAATTACCGTGGGGCAAAGATTTTAAATCAAATATTCTAAAAGTCTTTAAAATAATCTCAAAAACACAATAAATAAAAACAAAACAGGTCTGCAGAACAGTTTCTTATTACTCACTAATTTATGTAATTTATTTTTATACAGAAAAGGTGGGTCTCCTTTTTTGTTTTTGTTTTGTTTTGTTTTGTTGTTAATTTCATACTCTAGGACATGGGTCTTTTTCACTTAAACAAAAACTTTCATTCTACCACTTCATAATTCCTGCCCTAATTTCCTTATTGACATCTCAAGAAAATGAGATGTTTTATATTTTTGATTCCCATTGCCACATTGCCCATTCCGTCTTCGATATATTCAAATCTAGTTTCTTTTGATATTCATTCCTTCATTCATCCATTCAACCAATATTTTTAAGCAACTGTGCTGGACTTTGAAGCTAAAGGTGAACAAACCATATGTTCCTGTCCTCATAAAACTTAGAATCTGTAGGGTAGGAGAGAAAGTATAAAAGCAAACAAAAAAATAAATGTGATTTATTATTGTGTTAAGTAAGTTTTATAGCAAAAATAAAAGAGGGAAAGGACAGAAAGTGATGGGGCACTGCTTTACACAGCTCTGGGTCAATTTGTCCATAATTAATTCACTAAAAGACAAGCAAAAGTAAGTTCCTTGATTAATTTATTCCCAACAGGAAACTTTCTGAATTTACCAAATTTATCCGAACTATATATAATATTTGGTCATTTGGAAAATTTAAAAATTTATTTTGGCAAGCTAGTTTGGGCAAAATGATTTTCTAAAGATTCATTATTTTAGATAAGATGAACAGGAAAACCCTCTCCTCAGAGGCAACATTTGAGTGGAGACCTCAATGACCAAAAAGAGCCAGCTACGAGGAGATAAGTGGTGAGTGGGTTTCGAAGAGATGGAGTGCAAGGCTATGAGGTGTGAAGAAGCTTGTTGATTTGGAAAAAACAGAGAAAAGTCAGTGTGAATGGTATCCAGTGAGAGAGAGGAGGAGAGAAAGGTCAGAGAAGTAGGCAGGGGGCAGATCACAGATGGCCTCACAGACCATTGTAAAGGGTTTGGACTTTACATGCAGAACAGAAAGCCGTTGGAAATTTTTCAACATGGGAGAAACATGATTTCATTTTATTTTAAAGGATCACAGTGGCTGCTGAACAAAGAGTAGACTGTTGGGGCAAGGGCAGGGGCAGGAGGGAAAGCAGGCAGCCCAGTTAAAAGGCTATAACAACACTGGTGGACTGGACTGCAGTGGTGGTGGAGTAAGTTGCAGCAAGTGATCACATTTGCCATGCATATAGAATGATGGCAAAAAGGGCGTGCTGTTGTTTGGATGGCACTGGAGGGGAAACGAACAAATGAAGGGTAACTCTGCAGCCTGAGCCTCAGCAGCTGGATGCCCTGTGGTGCCATTAAAGGAGACAGGCAAGACTTTGGAGGTGCTGTGGGTGTGTGGTGGGGGCTGGAGACTAAAAGTTCTGTTTTAAACATGTTAGGACTGAAATGCCAATTAGAAATCCAAATAAAGTTTACCAGTATACAGTTAGATAAAATAATTGGGGCCTCAAGGGAAAAGTTGAGGCTTTTGATATAAATCTGAGAGTGGTTGATATGGACAGTAAAGTCATGGTACTGAGTAAGATAACCTAAGGAAAGAAGATAGGTAAGAGTGGAGAGGTTCAGAAAAAGAAAAGTAACCAGAAAGAAAATTGAGAATGAAAATCCAGTGAAGTAAAAACAAAATTAAAAACTGGAGTGCCCTAGAAATCAAAGGAGGAACATGATTCAAAGAGAAGAAAGTAATCCTTCATTTCAAATGCTATTAAGAGGTCAACTGAGATGAGGAATAACAATTGACCATGGGAACTGACAAGAGAGAGGCTCTTAACGACCCTGATAACAGCTGCTTCAGCAGAATATATGCACACAAGAGAACAGGAGTTCAGGCAATGTGTAGACACCTTCTTCCAAATGTCTGCTATTATGGAAGCAGAGAACCAAGGCAGGCACTAGACTAGATGACAGGGTCAAAAGTTTTTGCTCTTATGAGGAGGGAGATCTGACTGGATGTTCACATATGGACAGATATAAATTGATGACTGATCAGGGGCATGGGAACTGCAGGAAGAAATTCCTCGAATAATCAAAACGGTGTGATCTAGGGCTCACAAGGAGACCAGAACACTGGATAGATCAGCGGATGTTGAAGTCGACAGGAATGATGGCAAGAGAAGTGGAAAGAGAGAGTGAGTCAGGTAACAAAACGTTGAATTGATAAGGAAACACAACTAGAAGGTAAATGATAGCATGCAAGGCTGGCAGGTAGTGAGGCTTCCTACACCCATGTCAAAGGTGAGTTTCTAGAGGAGAACAGCAGCAACGATGTGGATCACCCAAACGTGGAGGTTACTCGTGTTAGTTTCCTGCTGCTGCTGTAACAAATTACCACAAATTTGGTAACAAATTACTACAAATTTGGTAAGCATCTAGACTGAAGGTCTTGGAACTATTATTTGCCATATCTAGATGGTCATCAATAGCTATTCTTTTTTTAAATTTCTTTTAATCTTTCTCATTGCTAGATATTGCCCTCAAATCTACCTCATCCAACCTGGATTACTAAAAGAGCTCCCACTTGTGCCTCAGCCCATTTTCCTCACTTCATTTTTGAGCATTCTATTCCAAATGTTTCATTCTTCTTTTCTCCTATTTATTTAAATACAATGTCTCTCCAGGACCAAGTACAAACCTCATAGACCTGAGTAAACTAACAGAATTTTATTTACATCATAGGGTCTCCAAAACATGTCTAAAAGGATACCCAGGTGCTAGAAAAGCAATTCTATGGCATTCTAAATCGAAATGGATTAATTTGACTTACAGCCCCTCTAACTACATAAGGATAACTAACCCCAATCTTTTCTTTTAAAGTCAGCCCTGTGCAGTCCCTAAAAGTACAAAAACAAGTCGTCTCCAGCTAAATAAAACTCTTACTGAACTCTCACTAAATAACAATCGTTAAATTTTCTTTTTTCTTGGCCAACATATTTAATTATATCTACATTTTCATTATGTCAAAACACTGCAAGTCTTTGATCACATTTATTGTTCTAAGAATTGTCATTAATTTACAGCCTCTTCTTGGTGCTAGAAAATTTTAGTGATTTTTTTTTTTTCCAAATATCAATATATTGGTGTGTATCACAGCATCTTACATCTTCCTCATCTCATGGTTCTTGGGATATTTGTCTACAGGATGGTGTTAAAAATGCATCTGTTTGTTTTTATTAGCTTTATAGGAATGGCTAAGGAATTTCATTAGACAACACAATATTATTCTCTAAGTCATTATACAAATTCATTTAGAAGTATAACTGATCATTTCTAACCAGCATATGCTTGAATGTAAAGGAACTAAAAAAATGATTTAAATTCCATGCTGGAATCCCCTGATATCACACATCCTGATCATGGTCCTACAGATCTGCTAGATCATATTGCCAAGTGTCATGTTTGAGCGATTCCTACAGTTACAGGCCAGCAAATGGAGAAATAAATGAATTGAAACTATTCACCCCAGAGTTGTGGACAGTTTAATAAATATACGGTTTGTACCTTGACAAGAGAGAGACTTCCTCAGAAGGTAAGCAATCTTTTAGGCCATTACATTTTTTCCAAATAGCAGTAGAAAAAATTGCAATACTTTCTGATAACTGAAATGGGTTATAAAACACAAAATCAATCAGACCAGGAAGAGTCTGTTTTACTACAACATCCATTCCTGCTTTTATGAGAAAATATACCAACAGTAACATAGTCAAAAACAGAAAAATTAGGGTATACCAATTTTATATGATTGAGCTATGGATGCTACCAGCCCTTTCTAAATTTGCTGGAAATGTCAATTTAAAGATAAAAGTGCTTCTGTTATTACTTTTAGGAATCTAAATATTAGATTATTGTGATTTCAGAGATATGACTTCAGAAATAATATGGATTTTCTTTATGAACATCTATCAATTCCAGAAAAAATATTTGCTGCCCTTATTCAAGAGTTCTTAAAACAGGAATAGAAATCCTTATCGCTATGAGTACAATTTTGCAGAGCAAGGTCAAAGTGTTTGCAAGATCAGTGTATTAGGCATGGAAAAGAACGTGATAGATGAACCAATTCATCTCCCAAACGCCCCCATAACAAGTTCAGGGACTTGAGGCTCTCTGCTATTAAAAACAAACAAATTCAAACAAAGCCTTCCATTTTAAAGCCCTTCTCAGTACCCTACTGCACATTTAATATAGTCAAAACATAGTGGCCTTGTAGCTAATGCACCAAATTCCATAAAATGAGAGTTAAAATCTACTTCTTTTCATTTTTAAAATTTTTCTTAGAAGATGATATTAGCTTCTGTGTGGAGGTATAGTCATACATCTGAAAATTATTAAAAAGTAGAAAGCATCATTTAGGAAGGTACTAATCAATGCTGGGCTTTGAAAGAAGGACTGAGTTACAGTTTCCCTCTGTTGCACTCACTCCTACTTCTGATTTCTACTTTCTTTCATTTTGAAAGAATTATCCATGACGATTCTTACATCTTTTTTACAATGAAACATTAGCAGTATTTATTTCAACAGCTTTTCCCACTTCGTCATGTTGTAGTCCACTCTTGTTATTACTGCACTTCATTTTGTTTTTCAGTTTTCAATTTTAATGCAGATTCCACTTCCGCACCACATGAACTTGCAGGGTCTTTCCTGCCCATGCACAGTGAAGTGTTTTAGACAAGCATACAAATAGTGCTCCCAGTCCCATTAACAGCCTTAATAGAATAGTGGTCCTTGTACCTGCCCCACCTAAAGCTCATAAAGGTAAGGGCCAGCTCGCCCACCACTGTAGCCAATAACAGCTTCTTATCAAAATCATTCTCGAGATGAAGTTTAAAGCTAGCTTGGTAGTTTAAAGTCACGCTTTCCTCCACATATAATTTATGGCTGTGTTCTCAAAAACCTCAGTACAGTTAAGAAAATCTTTAGTTGTTCTCAAAGCAGGAAGGCTCTTTTAATGTTCCAGAATGATTAAGTTTTTCAGACATGATTTGTTATGCATGAAGAAGGGTAAAAAAGAAAAACAATAACAACAACAAAAACACTTGGTGAAGTTTTACCAATAGTAGTTTAGTAAATACTTTATAGAATTTCATGTAAACTACTCTAAATTGCTACCCAGCGTGCCACACAGCCTTTAAGCTGTAAAAAAAATAAATAAATAAATAAATAAATAAATAAACTAACTTTTTTCATTATGTTTCTAAATACATTTACAATATACATTACAATACATCGGTCTGTAGTGTCATAGATGACCTAGAGTTTTTGCAACATTAAAATAGCCAAAGGCTCCCATTGCTTACAGCAAAGTTTCTTAAATCCTAACATTCATGAGTTACTTCGGGCTTCTGATTCACATCCAGTCATTCAGATTCAGTAGGTCTGGAGAGAGGTCCATCAATCCGCATTTTTATCAAGCATTTGAAAACCTGGCCCTGGCATTTCTAAAAGTCTAAACATCCTGGAGTGAGATACACAGTGTGCTTTCTTAGGCATGGGGCCTGACCTGTTGCTCCACTCTCAAACTGTCCCCCCTTCCCTCTCTCCCCTCTAGCCTTCCTCACCCCCGTCTCCTGCTGTCATCCCACCTGCAGTTGATGCTCCAAACACAGAAACATGATGCATTTTAAACTTCCAGGCCCCTCACACATTCTCTTTCTTCTCCTATCCTTTTCTATCGAGAACACTCATACTCATCCCTAAGAGCAAATGCCATCGTATGAACAAGTTTCCCTGATCCAATCAGGATGTTAGTTGTATATTCTACCATTTTATACCACTAGGTACATATCACTTCATACATGACAAATATTGCAGTATTTTATAATTATTTCCTAATGGTTCTATATGCCCCACTATACCTACACTCTGTGAGGTCAAAGACCGTACTAGATTCATAACGTACTTCTCCTTCTAAGCACCAGAACTGAAACATAAGAGGTAAGTAATAATTGTTTACTGAGCACAAAATGTAATGTTAAATTACGGTGGTTTTTTTTTTCAATCTAAACACTCTAAACTCTTAGTACATATCAGTACACATATAATGTCATATATCTTAAGTCAGAATCATTGTAACTCAGAATCATTGACTATTGTGAATTTAATCTGTCAAAAAAATATATTAGGGTTTCTCTGTTAAATTGTGCACTCACTGTAAATTTAACTATGTTTAACTTATTTAAAGAGATAACCTTATCTTTTATACCGTTTTCATCTCCCATGTGCTGGATAGTTTCTTTTTCTTTCTTTTTTTTTTTTTCCTACCTGACCATTTTTTTTTTAATGTAACAAAAAATAGCTCTTGGTGAAAAATGCTAAGAGTGAATGACTGCTATAATTCCTCATTCAGAGGAAGAGCAGTGCAAGCACACATCGAAATGTTGGCAGGAGTTTGAATCTAGGGCTAGAGTGGTGATGTAAACATAAATCTTCTGGGAACACTTAAAAATTGTGGAATGGATACTGAGTTTATTATAGTTAATTGTACAAGGATTTGACATATTTTATTTGGATATTAAAAGAAAGTGTGAGCCTGGAATATGGAAGTACTAGTAATATGAAATGCACCTATTGGTGTAGTGGTACAGAACCCACAATCAACCTGCACTCCACAGCCACTGCCTTGTTTCCAATTCTGGCTGTGCCATCTAGCACCTGGACTTTGAGCAATATTTAACTTTTCGGTGTCCCTGATTCCCTCTTTATAAAATAGCCATAGTAATAGTGTCTACCTATAGAATCAGCGTTAGAATAAAATCAGTTAATCTTTTTAAAGGAACTTGAATAGTGCCTGTAAGACAATATATTAGTTTTTCTTAATAAACGAATAGAAAAGTCTGCAATGACATCTGCTATGATTTTCTTCCCTGTATCATGTACATAAATCATATTTACACTTCTATAGTAATATGATTGTAAAGCTAATGAAGTATTCTTTAGAGATTTACATATAAAATCTGCAGAATAAAATGTTATATCACTAATGAGAAGTGCTTTCACTTCTTTGTAAAGTAGTTCTAATATTCCATTTCATGGTTGAAAGGAAGAAAAATATAAAAATCAGATTGTTAACTCCAGTACTGGAAAAATGTCAAACTTCAGGGCCTCCCAGGCGAGATGCAGGACAGACTGGTCACTTAGGACAGAAACTCTTCCCCATTTGAAACTGTCCACACATGAGGCAGTACCTCTGATGGAGCACTTTTTAAATTGCATCATTAAATGAATCTTTGTTCATTTCTCAGTCTTCCCCACTCAGCTATGAGCTTCTCGGGAGTAGGAATAATAGAATCCCCAGAACTTACTGCATTGCTGACCCATAGCAGGTGATTCACACACGTTTGTTTAGCTGATCTCCTCCGTCTTTGGATCTCCTTTCCTGCTGCTATTAGTGCTAAGTCACTCAATGGCAATTCAAAGCACGGATTGAGTACACCCCAGAAATCACAAGAACTAGGGAGGGGATAGTTTCTTTTGGAAAGCTTTGGATATTTTATTTTCTACCCCCTAAAAAGAGATTATCAAAATGACAAAGGAAAGAAAATTTTAAAAAACAGTTTCTGATCTCTTAAAATACTTCACTTTAGTATAGTATTGCTTTTACTTGCCTATGGGAAGATACCTTAATCTTTTCATTGCTTAGAGTGTATAAAAGTCTAAACCCTTGTTGATTCCCTCCCTCTGTCTCTAGTAGACAAACACAATTTTGCTTATATTACCTTCCTTTTCATACACCCTTGCCCCTTTCTTTCATCTAGCTCTCTCCTAATGCCTTCAAGTGTCACCTCCTCCAAACTTCCTCCACAGACAGAGTCAAATATATTGCTTCCATGCTGCTTTGACATTCTCTCACACTCGATTTTAGCATTCCTCATTTCACTCATATTTTTCTCTTTCTTTCTCTAGCTCCCTCACCCCCGAACCATGAACACTTAGAAAACAGGTGCTGTGTTTTATTCATTAAAAACATGCAATACCTTCTAATATATTTGACACAAAAAATACTTTCAGGAAAAAGATTTGTTGATTAATGATTTAAGCCAGGTGAAAATATTTTTTTTTTCTTCTTTAAGGAAAACATACTCATTGATTTTGGTATTTACACTAAACAACTTTTTCCAAAAGCTGGTTTTCCATTATTTAAATGGGTATTTATATATTTTTGATAATTTCTCTGTAGGGAAAAGGTTGAGCACCTGAGTATTATTGCCTCATATTCTATAGGATCGTGTTCAATTGATGTCATCATATTATATTAAAAGTCATATGGACGTGCAAAAGGATGGAAGAAAGGGAGGCAAAAAAGAGGAAGAAATGAAAGAGAAGAGGAAGGAGAAGGAGAAAAGGAGGAAAATATATAAACCTTCAGTAATTTGATGCAAACAAAAATAAGTTTCTAAAATTTTAAGAAATTTTAAAATACAGGTTATTCATTTGTATGTGAACACAATTAAAATTTCCAGCAAAATATAAACCAAGCATAAATATCCAGGAACTTCTATGATCTGCTTTACTAATTTAGTCCTTTTTAGAAATTATTAGTTCCAATCTAATATTTAAACATTTCAGCTCACATAATGACTAGGTTATTAAGACTGATGATACCAAAACACCCAAGTCAAAGAAGGAAAAACTAGGAGAGCTGATAGTGTAAGTTCCAGTACAAGTCAGAGTCTGAAGGCATGAAAAGATCTGTGAGCCATATTAAAAACTGTGAGATAGTGAGGAGGAATTCTTTCATACTCAGCTCTTTATTCTGTTCAGGCCTCCAATGGATTGTATGAGGCCCACCCACATTGGGAAGGGCAATGTACTTTACTTAGTTTACTGACTCGAATGTTCATCTCTGCATCATTTACTGAAGAGGCTATCCTTTCCCCAATGTACGTTCTTGGTCCCTCTGTCAAAGATCAGTTGGCTGTAAGCACATGGGTTGATTTCTGGGTTCTCTATTCTGCAATATTGGTTCATGCGTCTGTTTTTATGCCAGTACCACACTGTTTTGCTTACTGTAGCTTTGTAGTATAGTTTGAAGTCAGGTAGTATACTGCCTCCAGTTTTGTTATTATTATTTTTTTGCTCAGGATTGCTTTGGCTATTCAGAGTTTTTTGTTGTTCCATATGAATTTTAGGATCTTTTTTCTATTTGTGTGAAGAATGTCATTGGTATTTTGATGGGGATTGCATTGAATCTGTAGATTGCTTTGATTAGTATGGACATTTTCACAACATTAATTCTTCCAACCCATGAGCATGGAATGTTTTTCCATCTTTTGGTGTCCTCTTTAATTTTTTCAGCAATGTTTAGTAGTTCTCATCATAGAGATCTCTTAATGCTTTGATTAAATTTATTCCTAGGTATTTTATTCTTTTGGTAGCTATTGAAAATGGACTTTTTTTTCTTAATTTTTTTTCTGCTTGTTTGGTGTTGCTGTATAAAAACATTACTGACACTACTGACTTATGTGTACTGATTTTGTATCCTGCAAATTCACTAAATTTGTTTATAAGTTCTAGGAGTTTTCTTGGTAGATGTTATAGGTTTTTCTATAGAGAGGATCATGTCATTGGTCAACAGTAACAATTTGACTTTGTCTTTCCAAATATGGATGTGCTCTTTTCTTTCTCTTGCCTGATTGCTCCAGCTAATACATTCAATACTTTGTTGAATAGGAGTGGTAAGAGTGGGCAACCTTGTCTTTTTCTTGTTCTTCAGGATGATATTGGCAACTGTTTCGCTGTATTTGGCTTTCATTTTGTTGAGATACTTTCCTTCTATACTTATTTTATGGAGGGTCTTCATCATAAAGGGATGCTGAATTTTGTCAAATGTTTTTTCTCCATCTATTGAGATAATCATATTTTTTTCCTTGCTTTTGTTGATGTGGTGTATCAAAATGAGGCTGGGAAAACTGGATATCCATATGTAGAAGAATGGAATTAGGCCCATGCCTCTCACCATATACCAAAATCAACTCAAAATGTATCAAAGGCTTAAGTATAAGACCTGAAACCATAAAACCCCTAAAAGAAAACATATAGGAAACACTTCAGGATGTAGGACTGGGCAAAGACTTTATGAATAAGACTCCAAAAGCACAAGCAACAAAAGAAAAAATAAACAAATAGGATTATGTCAGACTAAAAAGCTTCTGCATAGCAAAGGAAGCAATCAAAAGATTGGAAAGACAACATACAAAATGGGAGAAAATATTTGTTAATCATATATCTGACAAGGGATTAATATCAAGAATATAAAAGAAACTCAAACAACTTCACAGTAAAAAAACAAATAATCAAATTTAAAAATGGGCAAAGGAGGTAAATAGGCATTTGTCAAAGGAAGACCGTGACCAACAGACACATGAAAAAAAAAATGCTTAACATCTCTAATCATCAGAGAACTTCAAATGAAAACCACATTGAGATATCATCTCACCCCAGCTAGACTGGCTATTATCAAAAAGACTGAGAATAACAAATGCAGGCAAGGATGTAGAGAAAAGGTAACTCCTACATTGTTGGTGGGACTATAAATTAATACAGCATTATGGAAAATAGTTTGGAGGTTTCTCAAACAACTACAGATAGAACAACCATACAACCCAGCAAACCCACTTCTGGGTATATACCCAAAAAGATAGAAATCGCTATGTGGAAGGGATACATGCACTCCTATGTTGACTGCAGCTGCATTTACAATAGCCAAGATATGGAACCAATCTAAATGTCTATCAGTGGATGACTGCATAAGGAAAATGTGGTATATATACACAATGGAATTCTGCTCAGCCCCCCAAAAGAATGAAATTCTGACATTCACAGCAACATGGATGAGCTTGGAGAAAATTATGTTAAGTGAAATAAGCCAGGCACAGAAATAGAAATACTGCATGTCCTCACTGATAAGTGGGGGGAAGAAAGGAAGGAAAGAATGAACAAATAAAAGAAAGAAAACCAAAAAAAAAGAAAGAAAGAGTCCATGATAAAACATAGAACTTTCAGAAGGAAAGAATAGACCTATAGTTACTAGAGGTGGGAAAGGGGCAGGGGAAGGGGGATTAGAGAGTAATTGGGTGAGGGACACAAAGAATAATTATAATTTTTAATGATGAACATGCCAATAATATTGATTCGATCATCACATACTATACACAAATACTAATAGTCAACTCTGTGACTATTAGTGACCAATAGTCCCATACATATGTATAAGCAATTATGTTTTAATTCAAAACATAAATTTTTAAAAAATGTTCATCTCATTCAGAAAACCCTCACAGAAACACCCAAATATAATGTTTAACCAAATATATGGGCACCCTGTGGCCCAGTTAGTTTCACACATAAAATCAACCATAATACCTATATAACATCAAATACTTGAAACCATGAGTGGCACTTGTTCTGCTTTTCATACAGCTAAAGTTCAGTGATATCTAAGTAGTTCAGTCATGAAGCTGAAGGCAACACTCACAATAATTAATTAAAAGTGTCATTCTCTGACTTTTGCTATAAACAAAGGAACATTAATTTTGGACATCTGTCTAGTAGATGAACAGATTTTATTCTGTTGTTTCTAAGTCAATGCAAGAATAGAAATGACAATGATAAAAATAAATGCTATTACAATGATGATGCTATGGCTTCTTTTGGTCATCATGAGCATATCAACACCCTCTTCTGTCTTTATTCCATCGACAAATAATAATTAAGTACCGACTATGGGCAGGTGTTAATCTTTTTAAATCAAGAAGTCTCATGGAGATAAAAATAAACAAATAAGGAATAAATAAAACACAGACAAGGAGGGATGGGCAACTTTCTCTGTGGTGGCATTTCCTGCACTGGTTTAGGAGTAGACGGGCTTCTTTTACCACCACCACCCTAAGAAGCTTATACCAAGAGGCAGCTACTTTCTCTAGCTTTTCATAATAATGGGTAAGCTCTTCTTCCTCTAAGATGATGTTAATATATTCTAATAGGTACTATAAGCCAAGCTAAGAAGCATAAATTGAACAGCTCATTGATCAACAGTTATTTGATCAATTTGGTTAATGGAGAAGTTCAGAACATATAATCAATCACAAGGTAATATTTAGTCACATAAATAACAAAAATTATTTTGAAAAATTTAATAGATAATTCTTGGTGGGAGAGGATACAGATTCCCTTTTGATTAAATATGTTGCAGCTGTAAACACAAGATTACTAAAATTTGAAGACTATTCTCATTACTTAACTCTAAAATACATTACTATGTCATTACATATGACTGTAAACTTGTAGACAAAAACTTTTAGATATGGAAAATAAGATAAATTTTAAAAAAATCCTTAGGCTATGTTCATTATATCAACCAAGGCAAACATTGCCCAAGTTAATCAATTTAATTAGGGTTAACTTGTGTTCAATGCACTAATTATGACTACATATCAAAATCAAATCTCATTAAGATGCCTAAATTAAATCTAATTATCCTTTGTGATCAGTTCTTGGAATTTGTTTACCAATATCAAACATGAAGAGTATTACCAAATGGTATGAATACTAACTGTTATACAAGTTTGCCTTTCTGTATGCTTTTGCTACAGGTGAGTAAAGCAGAGCAGCAGTTTAATTACAAAAGAAAATATTTTGGCAATTTCATGTCAAGCTAGTTCATTTATCAAAACTGTCTGCAGTCTGGGAGAGATAATCATGCAGAAGCATTCTTAGGGACTAAAGTACAGCCCCAGAAATTAGTACAGATTTCAGTTACACTGCACAGTTTAAACCACACCTTCAAATGGACATCACCTCAGCAACTGACAAAAAATGAGGTTGCAAGCATTACAAATGACCTGAGCAGATCAGAGGAGGAAACAGATAGCTGGACGTGCTGCACCCACCGTTGTTTCTAAAACACTTAGAAATTTATTGATTTGTTTTTAATAGCATATATTGTGTTCTTTCTACAATAAGATTTTATTTTGCTTTAATTTTTCAAAATAAGCTCCCTTTCTGATTTTTGATCTTCCACACCTGCATAATCCCACACTAACATTAAAGGTGTCTGTAATTCTTTCTCCTGGTTCATATCATTTTGTCAGATTTTATTATCTTTAATATGTTGGCCACCATCTTGGTTTACACATCTATGCCCTTGATTATTGCAATAGAGTCAATTACCGAACTCTATCCTAGTTCTAATCCAAACAGAATACTAATAGATTAGTCACCAAACACTGTGACACACAGTAACTCCTCAAAATACAGAATGTTACTTTATTGCTAGAGAATAAACCAACGTGATATCCTGGCATTTAAAGCTTCTATCTAGAGCCCTCGTTGTATCACTCAAGTGCCAACATCTGAACTCTACTTCCAGTAGATAAATCTCTCTTCACAGTTCTTATAAAAACTAGCTCATATCCCAATTCACCCTAGAAACTAGGGTCTAGTCTAGACTATTCTAGTCCTTCTTTTTCTCTGGATTCACTCAGCGCCCAATAAAACAACTGACATCCTGATATTTTGAAGTCTTAGCAAGGCAGGCTTAGGATGAATTGCTGATAAGCTCAGAATTCAGATTTTCAGAAGATTTATTAATCACAGACGTCCATGTGAGACTCTTACCTTCAAACGTACACAAGCAAATACTTCTCTTCCTATCAATGGGTTCAGGGTCACTATAGATTTGGGGGCCTTAGGTAAGAATGGCTGGTCTTGAAAGGAGCTTTAGTTGTGGTTTTGATGGAAACACTTCTACAGACACAATACAGAATCCAGAGATAAGGAATAACTCCTTTCTTTGACCTCTCATAAAAATCACCTCCTATAAAAATCACCTTTCTTTTGGTTTTGATGTACCTCTCTCCTAGTTTCATTCTGCCCTTTCAGCAGTTAACATCTCAGTAAAGTACTCAATAAAGTACTAATTTCTTCCCTCACTCTTCCTGTAGTGGATATAATGAGATTTCTCTTCGAAGGTCAGTGGAGGATAAGTTGATTAACAAGCAGAACTATTGAAATATTTATTCTGGCCAAAGTTCCCTCTTCAAATTAGTGTCTGCTCACTGTCACCTGATCATACCTCACACATTCACAGTTCCACTGTGGAGTGCTTTCTCTGATTTGTCTAGGAGTTGAAGTCATATTCTGACTCACTTCACATTGTTTCCTGCAATCACTGCTAATTCACTCGTAATTGTATTATTGTCCTCTAAAAGAACCATGTTTGCACATTTTTCTATACCATCAAAATATGAGTGCCTGTGGCTGTTGGTGGACACAGTTATACAGCTCAGTCCTCCATTCAGTACAAACATATTCTAATGATAGTGCTGGAACCATGTTTCACTCTTTCCTGGTCTGCATTACAAGCACAGCTGTCGACTTTCCTAATGCATTTGTAATTACTATGCGAGAATGCACAATATATATATCTTTTTAATTTAAGCACTATTATTTGAAAGCACTCCTCTATTAGGCCTTGTAAAGCCAATGGTATATTAAGCAGTTAATCAATGTGTGCTATTTTACCCTGATGCCTCTTTTCACTTTATAAAATGGACTGGTTGAATTTTCCTTGTTAGAAAATGCCACTGAAATTACTGAATTCATTTACAAAGATATAGAACAATGATTAAGTTATAGTTATTAAATATTTCCTATTTTATTGCTTATATTAAGAATTGTCAGAATATTAAAGACTCTTCTATAAACAATAAGTTAATGATTAGCAAGAGCTAACTGGATTTTTAAATTATTATTATGGCCTGGAATTATTTTTATTTCTGAGAAAAGCAATTCATTACCCTGACATTCCAGTATCTTTCTTTTTGAAAGAATGTATAACAAAAAAAAGGTAGAAATAACATAGAAAACATTTGAATATATTGTAGAAATCTTCTAAAATGTGAATAATGAACTATTATCATTAGATGACAAGTGTAATAAAATAATGTCAAATATTCCAGTACCTGTTATACATGTATTTGAAAATTTGGGGTAAGAAGCAAGTGGTACCAAAAATTTCACTGAGCAGATAAGGAAATACACTCACTGAGATGAAAGGGCTTGCACAATTTTGCTTTATTTCAGTGCTATGTGCTGCTAGCTAATACTGTAGCTCTTGTGTGAAACAGGAAAAGGTACATGGTGATCTGTCCCAGAGCCAAGGACTTGAAGATCAAAGCCCCAGCTGGATATAGTCCCCACGCCCCCCTTGTGCAGTACTCAAACCACACCACTGTACATGACGAACTATGTGAGTTCACCAGTGGTAGCATCTGCATTCAGACATGGCTTCCTGCAGGAAAAAACAAAAAAAAAAAGGGAAGACAGGATCCAGAAACAACAGTCCTCGCACATTTGTTCTATCTATCAGATATTTCTATTCTTGACTACAGTGAAAAGGAGGAGACATTACAGTTCATTTAATAATGCCATCAACTATTAATAACAAACCTGACAAAAACAGTGTTACAAAAGAGAAAAGAATGGAACAAAGAAGAAAAAAGTGCTTAGTACTACAGGCTTAGCTGCAAGAGCCATCACTGATGCAGGGTGCAGTACCTTATCTGAGGGGCTGGGGTCTCCTAGTTCTCTAGGCTTCATGGCAATGAATTCTTCTGTGGAGTAGATTTAGATCACATCAGGACCAACTCAACGTCACACGTTCACCTAGCGTGCACCTGCTATCCGCAGGTCCCAGACATGCTCTCTTACTTGGAGCTGGACCTGAGGGACCTGACTGAGCAGGAAGCTGAGATGCTGGGTGGATTGATCCACATACACCAAGTCCTCAAAAAGGCAACACTGATCAGATGTTAGAAAAGTATGAAGGGGAGAATTTGACTTTTGGTCTCCAGTAGAACAAAGAATCCTGTCACGCTTCCCATCCCCTCTAAAGTTTCAAATCCCACCTGGTAGTCTGACAGCGGCAGCTCTAAGTCACCAATAACTTTAAGAATCTGGTCAAGAACAAGTTGGCTCCACTCATCTGTGACAATCATGCTTCCCCCCTTTCATGAAACTAGTAAAATTTCTATTTAAATTAAGTGGAATCGTCATCAAGGGGGAAATAGAAAATGAAATGAAAGAGAAGGCAAATACATTATATATATGTGTAAATATATATATATATACACACACACACAAGTATGTATATATATGTAACCTATTGCTTGTAATTAATTTAGTTAATTCGTAACTAGAGCCAGCATCATACAAAATAATTAATACATTAAGAGCAAATATTTATTCTGGGAGGAGAGGGAGTAAGAATACTTAAGAAAAAGAAATTTAGTACCACAATCAATAACTTCAACAACTTAAAGGAGGAAAGTCCCATGATCACATCTTAGACACAAAAAGCACTTGATAAAATTACACCATTATAACTTACTGAAACTTCAAGTAAGTTAGCAATAGAAGGTATCTACTTAAATACAACAGACCAGTTCTCAGAAACAAATAGCAAAACATACATAATTCTGAATGATGAAATGCTAAAGCCATTTCTTGTAAGTCAGGAACAACACACTAACGCCTATCATCATTTACATTCAAAATTGTTTTGAATAGTCTAGTCAAGTGAATTGAAAAAGAAATGATAAAATATTATGTGATTTTATTCCTAAAATACATCAAGAGTCTACATAGTATTGGCGTAAGACTAGTTCAATAACTGTGAGGAAAATAACTAAATTAGAAGAAATATCCTTATTTAAAGATGTTTTGAAAACAGTGTCTCACAGTTTGTAAGTAATGAAGTTAAGTTCTAGCCTTAGTATGTTTGATCTAAAACTCAAATATTAACAGTTATTCTAATGCATTCTCCTGAGAGGCACGGTGTCATACTCCAAGTCCCCTTAAGCTTCCTTACAGTGCTATGCACATACACCTTAAATAATATTTAGGGTTGTATGTGGAAGTTGTCTTCAGAATTTAAAGGCCCTTATATAGAAAATCGGTTCAAAGGGTTTTCTATATATGAAAACAAAATATGGAAGCAATAAGAGGGCATATTTCAGTTTACTAAAAGCTTTCTGAAAATGGAATGGGCTTCTTTGAAAAAGTAGTGAGTGGCCTGTGAAAGGAGTCATTTAAGTAACTGATCGGAGATGGTGGAGAGATTAGAGGATGAGATAATGTCTAAAATGCCTTCCAACTTTAAGATCGGTTGAAAAATTTAGTTTAATACTTCCTCAATGACATAAATTAAGTCTATTATGCTCAAATGTTGGGTGATAGTAGGTTTACACCTAGGTAGCTATCTAACACATGAACTCAAAGGACTGTCTTTTCCTCAGTGCCCACTTCCCCAGTTTATTAGTCTTAGCATTTGTACTTTGATCTGTCCAACTATTAATAAGAAATATCGTGCAGGTAAATCCAGCACAGAAACACTTTCACATTCCACACATGGGCTTGAACTAATTCCATTTAGCAATACTTCTAGCCTTCAAGGGACTGTAACTTCTATATAATATTCATAATGTGATACCTTTAAAGAAATACTAAGTAAAAAATGACCTAATTGGAGAACTGTAAAACAGAGATAAGTTAAAATGAAGAAAAAATATTGAGAAGACTTGAAAGCATTTTGTCGCATGAAGCAACTTAATTCATCCCAAATGTTATGCTACAGTAAGTTATATGATTTTGCCAGATGCTTCTCTTTAGAAAAATTTTATTATACCAAAGAGAGCAATTTCTTTTAATGAGAATATTTTTGAATAATATTTGTTCTTGAAACCACTGCTTTCTTTGTTTCATATCTAATGAGAATAATTTCCTTTGATTCATAGGCATGTTTATTCTTCTGCTGGTGCAATCCAAATACCAAATTAACTACATGCATAATATGAGAATAAAGTGGAGACCTTCCAGATCAGTTTCTGAAAATGTGCATCAATCATAGAAAGCATGTGATTTGCATCATAGAGGATCCACAAGTTATAAATTATAAGCAAAGCCTGTGGTTAATGTCCCAGTCTAGTATTATCATTGGGTAGCAAGCTAATACAAAATCTGAACAGTGAAAAAATGAAAAACGCTAAAAGTATATGTCTCAGTCATCATAAACTATAAGCAATATACATATATAGTCTCAACACAGAGCATAGTATAATAGGCCCTGGTTTTACAAAAATGTATGTGAACTGTTTAATGATGCAGGTCATGTGTATATAACATGAATGAGTCTGTTTGCAGAGAAGGTGTAAATTTAGAAAAACACCAGAACTTAAAATTTGGAAAAGGAAAATCGGAAAGGAATTTGCTTCTAAGAGAGGTAAGTAAGCCAAAATATACTTTGAAATAGAAAAATAAAACACTTCTCAAATAGATGGTAATGGAGGTGATGTGTGGAGCACAAAACACAAGGGAGAAATCCACTACTAAGGGATAAATGCTTTAAATAGAATAATCGTGCAAGCAGGAACACTTCACAGAGGTGAATCACGTGGTTTTACAGGAAGCTTCTGAGCTCTTTTCCTCTGGCTGAAAGAGGAGTTGAGCAATCAACATATGATCAGAAATATCTGATTTTTCCCAGCATGATTAACCTGCCTGAAGTATACTACAATCTTTAAAAATGTCACCAAATGTTATAAAAAGCCATAACATTACACCGTATTGTCCAACACTTCTTTATAAAATGTGATATCATTGTCTTAAGTCATCACTAATCTTGAGACACCTGATTTCTTAAAAAAAAAAAAATGATCTTTTCCATCAAATTACAGTGATTATACAATCAGTGCCTTGTTCATAGTAATTGCACAAAAATATATCTGAATTCAGTAATAATGATCAAAAATGTTATTGTAGCAACAATATCCTGACACAAATAAATTTAATGATTTTATATTATTCAAAACAAAATAAAATAAGTTCCAAAATCAGGGAAAAATGATACTAAAATGTAAATATAATATACACTTATATTTGTAGAGAAAAATAAAGGAATATTCACCATGTGGATAACCATGTATTGCTATGTACATGAAATGAGATAATAAATGTTATATAATTCTTGACTTGTAATGTTCCATGTGCAGGTAAAAATTGAACCAATCAGAACTCAACCTGGAAAAATGTTATGAATCTTATATTACCTGAAATGTGGATCCTTAAAATTGTTTGTGGCCCTACATCCAGCATCCAGTATAACCACGCTGAACCACACTAAGGAACATAAGTCAAGAGCTTTCATATTCTGACCTACAAAATCAGGCCTTCAGCTACTGGAAGATCCTGATTAAGGGCTCTGCTCTCATGACTTCTTAGAATTACAACAGTAGCCCCATCTTGCAGGTTAGCCTTACAGCACAATCTAATTCTAGTTTCCTCTCACTTTTCTGGTTTACCCATCTTTCCCTCTGTGATGCTGAAGCTCTAGCACATACTTGGTAACTACAGCCAAGCTGTGTTTGAGAAGCCGTTTAAAGACTTTAGCTAGATAAAGTAATGACATCACAAATAGTGTGTTTTGGAGAGACAGTGTTGGTAGGAGTAATGAAGCATTTATTGGAAGCAGAAAGATGCTATGGTAATAGTGAGATGATAATATGGTAATAACAAATGTAGTTAGATGCTAGGGTAATAGTCTAGGAGAGAGATAATACAGTATCAGATGAAAATCCCCAGGGTAACAATAACAGGAGATGGAGAAAAATAATGTTAAATAATAAAACTGGAAGAGGGGACAAGATTTGATATCTAAATGTCTGCAAGAGTTAAGAGATATTTACTACTTAGATCTTAAGGGGAAAAAATCCTATCACACTCCCACTTTTGCTACCAGCTACTGCCCCAATTCTCTATAACCCTTTATATCAAAATTATTCAGGATTTATACATGACAATTCTCTCCAATTCTCTTTTCCAATCTCTGTAAAAGTCACGTGTATCAAGCTTTCACCTCCAATACTCCACCAAATTAATCCTGTAAACTTCACTGGTGACCTCCATTTGGTTGCCAAATCCATTGGTGAATTAAGTCCTCATTATAGGTGACATGTCAGCAGCATTTGACAGTTTCTCATCCCTCCCCCATGACACATTTTCTTGCTTGATTTCTACTTCTTGGTTTTGCTTCTACCTATCTTGCTGGTCATTCCTTCTCACCCTCTTCGCTGTTTCCCTCTCTTCTTCCATCTAATTTTAGAGGATACAGGGTTCCTGCCTCAGTTCTCTTCTTTTCTCAATCTATGCTTACTTTTTGATGAGCTCATCCAGTCTCATGACTTTAAAAACTATACATGAGCTGACGATTCCCAATTACATATCTCCAGCTTAGATCTCTTTTCTGAACTCTAGACATGTCTAAACTGTGCTCAAAACAATAGCATAATGAAATTTGCAAAACATAAGGCCACGTCAGTTCATTGCTGACAACTCTCTGATGTCTGTCCACTTCACTCTAAGGAAAAACAACCTTCTTAAAAAGTCCCCCAAGGCCCTGAATGATCTGATCCCTCATTTCTTCTCTCCTTTCCTCTCCTACTTCTCTCCCTTTCCCTCATTCCACTCCAGCTATGCTGGCCTCCTTCTGTTCTTCAAACACACCAAGAACATTCTTAACTTAGAGCCCTTCCCCTAGCTCTCAGAAATGCTCTTCCCCAGATATCCTCAAGGATAACTCCCTCTTTGCAACCTTTGCACAAATGTCACCTTCTTGATGAGATTTTAACCAGAAGATCTATGGAAAGTAACAACTCACCTTCACTCTGCACTTTCTAGTCCTACACAGCATGCTCTATGTATTTTTTTCTTTTTCCATACTATTTATCACATAATACATTAAATGACCTATCATGGCAATTCAATAAACAGAATTGTAAGAAAGCAAATACAGGAGCTCTTGATGAATAATTGAGGAATCCATTAATCTTGGCTGGAGGGGCTTTGCTGAACTCAGGCCCCACAGAAATCCCTCCTGCAATGAAGGCCTGGAACTTCCCAAGGTTCCCAGGAGGTGGACAGCTGGCTTTCCCAGACAACAATTCTAAACTGCTTCCCAGATATTCTAGGTGCTCAAATAGTTCCCCCAGTAACAAAAAAAGTTGATCACATGCTCTCCCTGTGAGAAGGAAGAGCTGCAGAGTGACATCCCTTCACTGGAACACAGACCCACTTCATGTCCAGCACTTCTTCCTGTCAGACTGTGGAAGAATAAGGGGACCCATGTTTCTCTTGCTGACCCTTGGCTTACAATGGTACAAACAGGCCTATTCTTTATGCCAAACCATGTGAGGCTGTACAATCTGCCTTACTCCACACACAAGAATTATGTTTATTGTTTATTTTATCTTTTTCTCAATGGAATGTAATCTCTACAAGGGCAGATAACTTTGCTATATTCTAAGTGACAGAATAGTACCAAGTACATAGTTGATCCTCAAAAAATATTTGTTTAAAAAAATCAAAGAAGACAAGATAGTTTTTGGATATGGGTTTAGGTAGATGATTTGTCATTAAGTATAACAGACAGTAGAGGAAGAGAAGGTTTAAGAAGAAGGTGGAGTGACTTAACTCTTTCTGACTTAGCTTTTATATTTCTTAGAGAAAAATGGTTCCTTCTGAGAAATATTGCAATTGTCTATGTCTCCCACATAAACTTACTTGAAATTCTTGAACTACATTTCTCAGTGATCTGATCGACAAAAGACCATATCCTTCCATCTGTATTAATTGCATGGCAGATAACCTCCCAATTCAATGGCTGACAACAATAAACATTTATTATTGTACAGTTTCTGTTGATCAGAAATCAGACACCAACTTAGCTGAGGCATCTCAGCCAAGGATCTTCCATGAGGCTACAATCAGGGAAGCTGTCAGGGCTGCAGTCATCTCAAAACTTCACTGGGTGAAAATCTTCTTCCAACCCCAGCCATGTGGCTACTGGTAGGTCTCAAAAAATCTGCTTCAAAGCTCACCAGTGTGGGCCTCTTCAGAGGGCTGTCTCATAAGAGACTGAATATACAAATGGACAATGGTCAGCTCACATATAAAAACAGAACTCTGATCCACAATCTATCCAGGAAGCCAAACCATAAGCTCTGCAGCAAACTGTCCAGGAAGTCAAACCACAGCCCCTGTAGCAATCAGCCCCAAATGGTCAAGACTTGATCAATAAGTGATAACCCCTGATTTTGACCCCCTTCTTCCAGTGTAGGATCAACTAGAGAAAGGCAAATATGCTCTCCTAACCAAACACATAGGCTGCCCCACTTCTACTTAGCCCACCTCCAGCTTCCCCAGGCTAACAGCATACCTGAAGCCTTCCTTTTGTTCCTCTATAAAGCTTGCCTACTCCTCTGCCTGTCTTTGGTTCTCTGCCAAATGCCAGGAATGGTGACTGAGAGCCTTGCTATATAGCAAGCTCTGAATAAACAGCCTCTGTTTGTTCCCATTTAGGTAATCTTCCTATATTCCCAAACACAAAACATTGCAGCTGGCGTCCCTCAGAATTGAATCAGTAAGTCCAGCTTACACTCAATGAAGTGTTTTACACAAGGGTATGAATACCCAGAGGAAGTGATCATTGAGGGCTAATTAGAGACAACCACCACACAGTCCTATCTAACTCTAACAATTACCTCCTCGCTGATAGATCCAAGTTTATTTTCATCTTAAATAGAAATTTCTATTTAGATTCCTTGAAAGAGACACACTTAGATTTGTTCTATTTTCAAACATACTACAACTTATCACTATTTAAACAAATGGTACTTCATAGAAAGAACATACAGGAATGAATATTCTTGAATGTTCAGAGGCACATTTGGATCTTTGGCTTGGAGACATCGAAGCAGAGCTGTGCTAGGTGACCATAAGCAACCATCTGCCTGACATTAGTATTCCAAGGATGTCACTGCTCCCAGCTTCTAAGAACTAACATACTAGGCCCATGAACTTAATGTT
The DNA here is from genome assembly GCF_027409185.1 of Cynocephalus volans. Classification (NCBI taxonomy): domain Eukaryota; kingdom Metazoa; phylum Chordata; class Mammalia; order Dermoptera; family Cynocephalidae; genus Cynocephalus; species Cynocephalus volans. The sequence goes on from NC_084466.1 coordinate 20,818,517, forward strand.
GTTATTCACTAGCCTTCAGAGTATTAAAAGCACTGAATATGAATGCCAAGGGCATGAGTTATCCACTTCACTACTGTCCTGAAAGTCCTCTCCAAGCTCTCTATTAACTTACACCTGATATTTCATTCACTTTAGTTACCTTCTGGTTTTCATAAGCATTTGTATTTCAATCACTGCACTTATGCAATAGCTTTAGAAACCCATATGTATGAAGCATTGGCAATTAAAAGCTCATATAAGGGTACTTCAAGAAGTTCATGGAAAGATTCATATCATCTTTTAATTCTATTTTTCCACAAACTTTTTGAATTAACTTCCTATTTAAATATTTTGGTTGACTGATAGATTGAATCACTCATTCATTCATATTTATTTATTTATTTATTCAACAAATACTACTGGGTATACAATGGTGAGCTGCTGCCTAGAGTTTGAAGCATGATATCAAATAAACAGATATTACAAATAAAAAAAAATTACAGTACATGGTATCATAGAAAATTGCATGATAACATGATTTCATTAAAAAGGAAATATGAAGTATTTTAGAAAACCAGAGAAATTACTCTGCAGCTAGTGTCATGAGCTGAGATCTAAAGATCAGAGCAGACGGAAGGAGATCAGCAAGCATGAAGGCCCAGAAGTAGGAAGCAGTTTTGCACAAAGATATGTACAATCAACTATGTTACAATAAAAAATAAATAAATAAAGGCACTAGGAGAATGCCAGAGGCTGGCACATAGTACATAAGAGGGATGGGTAAAGAAATGTCAGTCTGGAGAATCAGGCGGAGGATAGACCCCACAGAGCTTAAAGAACTTTGCTGATAATGATAGGGATTATTTAAGAGTAATTATATTAATCAGATACAGTAATTAAACATGGGAGCTTATTAAATATTATTCAAATACAATAATTAAACAGATATGCTAATTAAGCATAAGCTGAGTACAGCAATTCATATAGTATTATGGAAGAAAGGTCAATTTGGGTGGATAATTTAATCAAAATTTTCAATTTTGGATTCAACTACTGAATCAGTTGGTCTTATTAATTAAATCTTATAAATTAATAGATCTTCAAAAAGAACAGATATGAGCTTCCCCTCCCAAATTTCCAAAAGTATATAACAAACCAATTTGAGAATAAGAAATGTGCTTTGAGAACAAGAAATGTGCTATGGATAAGGTCATCACACCAATGTTATGTTCCAATTTACTATTAGCATTCAGTTAAATGTTATTAATATTGACTAATCTGTAAACTGTTTATACTTTAGGAAGAATTTCTAAGATGGTATATCTTGTGACAGGCAGGAACTGAATGAAGCTTTGCTTCCAAATCTGGTCTTTTCCACCTCTTTCGATATGCTTTCCCTACTCCAGTCCACCGTCAACTTATATAGACCATTTCAATTTTAAAAATATTTTGTAAAGAGAGATAGTTCCTGAAGACAATGAAATGTATCCCCTATGCTGCTTTCTGGAACATGAAAACATAGTACATTCCTCAATTTCATAAAATAACTAAATAACATCTGAAAATATCCAAAGTGGGCATAGCCTATATATTGTTATTCCTTTTTATACAGACAGTACTGTTGAAATAATACTCCTATAAACATATTTATGCTTAATAAACCACACTTTCCATATATATGCTTAACTGGATCTTTCTATACTGTTTACACACCATCAACGATCACTGATTTGTGCCTGAAATCAATATTTCCAAGTTTATCCCAGAGCTCTACTACTATGAGAGCTCTACTATCTGTGACAAGTTTTGTAACTTAAGCAGAATTATCACCATGTTTAATGGGCACCTCAAATTCAAAATGTCCAAATCAAAATTGGGCTTCTTACCTCTTTCTACCAAAGTGCATAAATACTACTTTTCTTTCCCTAATCTAGGGTTTCTTAATCTCAATATTTTGGGTGGGACAATTCTCTGTTGTGAGGGCTGTCATGTGCTTGTCAGATATTGAGCAGCCTCACTGGTCTCTGCTCACTACATGCCAACCCACTCTGAGTTGTGACACCCAAAATTATCTCCAGACATTGCCAAATGTCTCCTGGAAGGCAAAATTGCCCCCAGTTGAGATCCACTGGCCTGATCCCATTCCTTCAGGTTAATAGCAGCAGCATCCATCCAGTTTCCCAAAAAACTTTGAATGCTGTCCTAGATTTCTCCCTTTACTCTTCTTATCCCTCCATTTAGAAGAGATGACCCTTCACCCCAGTTGTTTTCCAAATGCAACCGTTTATCATCTCTTACTAATTACAGCAGTCAACTAACTAGCCTCCCTACTTCCAGACTTATATTTTTGGTTTTTTTTGTTTGTTTGTTTTTGTTTTTTAAATTCTTCCAACAACTTACACTTATCTCTCTTTATAATAATGTCTTGGAAGAAAATCTCATTCCCACCCAACACGTAGTTCTCCTACTTCAGTGCACTGTATAATAGGCTAGTATTAGGCTACAGTCTATCTTATATCTACATCCTTATGGATCACCTCAATTGTGATTTCTACTTATTCAGGGCACTAGGAAATGATATGCTGCTATATTGTTCAGTTAGCAGACTTCATAATTGTTTTCACCCCGTAAGAGAAATACCTCTGAGAGTTGAATGCCAGATAATGTTCTCTCCTGACAAAACAGCAGGTATCTGAAGTAGGCACTTAACTGTATAATTTTTCATTTTAACTTTAGCTTACAGGCATTTTGAAAAGATGTTTTTTCTAAAATCAAATATATTCCACTGTTTATTTATTATCTTAAAACTCATCCTTAGTAATATTCTTATTAATATTTTATATTCTAACAAGTGATAAAGATCAAAACCAATGTTTCATACTCTACCTAGTAAAATATACATATAAAAAATATGTGAAATATATTATATATTTTAATATATATTATATATTTTTATTAATATGTATAAAATATATATTAATATACATATAAAAAATATAAAATATATATAAAATCTACCTAGTACAAAATATTGATTGGTTCTGATCTTCATCAATATTTTAAATATCCTTTGGTATATGTAACTTTTATTATATGACTGTTCAACTCATTCTTGTTAGAAAATGGGTATATTCAATTGAAAAATCTCTTATAGGGCCGAGCCCGTGGCGCACTTGGTAGAGTGCTGCGCTGGCAGCACGGCGACGCTCCCGCCGCGGGTTCGGATCCTATATAGGACTGACCGCTGCACTCACTGGCTGAGTGCCGGTCACGAAAAAACGACAAAAAAAAAAAAAAGAAAAAGAAAAATCTCTTATAACTATACATTAATTGTATTATACTTACGGTTTCACTACACATGATTTATACATAGCTCCATATAATTTCAGACTGCTCTAAATTGAAAGGTAAAGACTGTTCATAAATTTTAGAATGTGCACATGTTCGTGTGTGTGTGTGTGTGTGTGTGTGTGTGTGTGTGTGTGTGTGTGTGTGTGTGTGTGTGTGTGTTTTCTAAGAATTGGCCCAGGGAAACATCTAAGAGAGCCATCTTGTGTTAAATTCTCAGAAATAATGTATTTTTTTTAATTAAATTTTATGTATTTGTGGTGTGCAGTGTGTTGTTTCACTACACACATACAATGATTTGCTTAGGGTAGATAGCATATCCATCACCTAAACATTTATCTTTTCTTAGTGGTGATTATGGTCAGGATCTTCTTTTCTAGCTATTTAGAAATATAGAGTACAATATTATTAGCTATAGTCAGCTGAAAACTCCAGAACTTATTCTTCCTATCTACCTGCAGCTTTTTACCCATTAAACAACACTTTCCCTTTCTCTGATACCCATTATTCTACTTTCTACATCTATAAGAAACATATTTTTTTGGGGGGGGGGTCTACTTATGAATGAGACCGTGCGGTATTTTTCTTTCTGTGTGTGGCTTACTTCACTTAACATGATGATCTCCAGTTCAAAACCAATCAATATTCCATGTTGCTGCAAATGACAAGATTTCATATATATATATTTTTAGTAGCTGAATAGTATTCCACTGTGTATGTGTATCACAGTGGTTTAATGTTTGTTTGTTTTGGAATTTTTTTTATCCATTAATCCGTTTATGGGCATTTAGGTTAATTTCATCTCTAGGCTATTGTGATAAGGAGTACACGTGTTTCTTCAATATACTGATTTCCTTTATTCTGGGTATATACCCAGTAGTGGAATTGCTGAGTCATAAGGTAAGAGCTACGGTATTTTTAAGTGAATTAATTTTATTGTCATTTTAAAATGGAAGAACAAATGCAACCTTCAACATACACAATCTGAACTAATTTTTTTTTCTACTGAAGCATAATTGATTATACACATTTTGGGGGTACAGTGTTGACTGTCATTATTTGTGACCAATATGTTATGATCAAATTATTATTAGCATACTCATTATTACAAATCATAATTATTCTTTCTGCCTTTTACCCAATTTCTCCCTAATTCCCCTCTCCCTAACCCTTTCCCGCTTCTACTAACAAAAGATTTGCTTTTTCCTTCTGAAAGTTCAACATATTATCATGGTCTTTCTTCCTTCTTTCCTTCCTTCCTTGCACCCATTGATGAGTGAAGACATGTGGTATTTCTCTTTCTGTGTCTGGCTTACTTTACTCAGCATAATTTTCTCCAGGCTCATCCATGTTGCTGTGAATAGCAGAATTTCATTCCTTTTTATGGCTGAGTCGTGTTCCATGGTGCATGTATACAACATTTTCCTTATCCACTCACCCATCAATGGACATTTAGGTTGGTTCCATATCTTGGCTATTGTAAATAGAGCTGTGATAAACATGGAAGTGCAGGTATCTCTTCGACATGATGAGGACCATTCCTCTGAATATATACCCAGCAGTGGGATTGCTGGATCATATGGCAGTTCTATCTTTAGTTGTGTGAGGAACCCCTATACTGTTTTCCATAATGGCTGCACTAATTTACAGTCCCACCAACAGTGTAGAAGGGTTATCCTTTCTCCATATCCCCACCAGCATTTGTTATTCTCAGTCTTTTTGATAATGGTCAATCTAACCGGGGTGAGGTGATTTCTCAATGTGGGTTTCATTCACATTTCCCTGATGATTACTGAATTTGAGCATTTTTTCATGTACCTTTTGGCCTTTGTATGTTATGTCATCCTTTGAAAAATGTTTATTCATCTCCTTTGCCCATTTTTTAATTAGATTATTTGTGTTTTTACTGTGAAGTCATTTGAGTTCCTTGTTTCTTCTGGATATTAATCCGTTGCCAGATGTGTAGTTTGCAAATAGTTTCTCTCATATTCTAGGTTGTCTTTCCTCTCTGTTGACTGTTTCCTTTGCTGTGCAAAGATTTTTAGTTTAATATAATACCATTTGTGTATTTTTTTTCTTTTGTTGCTTGTGCTTTTGGAATCTTATTCATAAAGTCTTTGCCAAGACCTACATCCTAAAGTGTTTCTATGCTTTCTTTTAGTAATTTTATGGTTTGGGGTCTTATACTTATATCTTTAATCCATAATGAGTTGTTTTGGCACATATCAAGGGGCACAGGTCTAGTTTCATTCTTCATATGGATGTCCAATTTTCCCAGCACCATTTACTAAAGAGGCAGTCTTTTCTCCAATGTATGTTTTTGATGTAGTTGTCAAAGATCAGTTGGCTGTAAGTATGTGGGTTGATTTCCAGGTTCTCCATTCTGTTCGATTGGTCTGAGTGTCTGTTTTTATGCCAATACCATGCTGTTTTGGTTACTACAGCTCTGTAGTATAATTTGAGGTTGGGTAGTATAATGCCTCCAGCTTTATATTTTTTGCTCAGGATCGCTTCAGCTATACAGAGTATTTTGTTGTTCCATATGAACGTTAGGATTGTTTTTTCTATTTCTGTAAAGAATGTCATTGGTATTTTGATGTGGATTGCATTGAATCTATAGATCACTTTGGGTAGTATGAACATTTTCACAATGTTAATTCTTCCAATCCAAGAGCAAGGAATATCTTTCCACCTTTTTATGTCCTCTTTAATTTCTTCAGTAGTGTTTTGTAGTTCTCATTGTAGAGATTTTGAACATTCTTGGTTAAATGGATTCTTAGGTATTTTATTGTTTTGGTGACTATTGTAAATGGGCTTGCTTTCTTGATTTCTTTTTCTGCAAGTTCAATATTAGAGTGTTAAAATACTACTGATTTTTGATCATCATGTTGATCTTGTATCCTGCAACACTGCTGAAGTTGTTTATCAACTCTAAGAGTTTTTTGGTAGAGTCTTTACGTTTTTCTATATATAGGATCATGTCATCTGCAAATAGGGACAATTTGACTTTGTCTTTTCCAATCTGGATGCCCTTTATTTCTTTTTCTTGCCTGATTGCTCTGGTTAGTACTTCCAATACTATGTGAAATAGAAGTGGTGAGAGAGGGCATCCTTGTCTTTTTCTTGTGCTTTCAGCTTTTCCCTTAAGATGATATTGGAAATTTATTTGTTGTATATGGCTTTAATTGCATTGAGATATTTTCCTTCTATACCTAATAATCTATATATAAAAACTGCCATTTAGTTGACCACATTGTCACTTGCACCTGATACATGGAGACGGTCATTCATTTGGTCTGCCACCTTCTCAATAGGTATTTATTAAGTACTCTAAAGCAAGCAAGCATCAAAGAGACATATCTGGTGCCATTAATTGGATTTCAGTCCCACAGTAGGAGAGAAATATGTAAAGAAATCATTGCAATACTGTGTTACAGATAAACTTATAAAACTATAAGCACTGCTTTGATAATATAATGAAGCAATTGATTCTCTCTGTGTGGGTATATATGAGGCAAAAGAATGTCAAAAACAGGACAAGTAGAGCATGCCATTTGGAAATGCATGGTTAGAATTCCATAATTAATATTATACATTTATTTTTATAAATCCGTTCCTTTTAAGTCTGGCACTCAACTGATTGATTCTGGGGAAGCTAATAAGGTCATGTGCTTAAACATGAAAATTTAAAAATCAAATCTTATACAGTGAACCATCAAATTTAATAATCCTCTGAGACTCTTGCACCATCTAAATAACATTTACACTGACAAGTTTTTTAAGTGGACAGTTTAAAAGTAGGTAAATGGTTTTATAAGTCAAAATGCCCAAAGTGCAGATAAAGTTAAACTCAGGGTGTTGGTAGACATATCAGAGACAGGCTAGGGAAGGGTGGTGCTGAGAAACTGATGTAAATCTCAAGAATATATAATACTATCAAACCAGCCATCAAATATGTTTTCATTCATAATGTGAGAAGACTACATGTTCCATTTAATGAGAAAGAAGGGTATAAATAATTTGAGAAGCTGAATCAGTTTTTGACCATTTCTGCAGAAGTTTTGGAGTCACATACATTCTTTTGAGTATTTATATTTACCTGGTGGTATGCTAAAATTCATAACTGCTGGATAAAATTCTTTTTATAACCTTTATATATTAAGGCAGTCAGCAAACTAATAATGCACTCCATAAAACTCTTGCCAATGTAAATCACTACTGAGAACTCAGCCTGACATTTGAATTACTTGAATTTATATCAATGACTTACTGAATATTCAGCAATGTTAGAAATATACTCAATATTAATAATGACTTTGAAGAGAAAGCCTTTGCTTAAAATTGCTGGATAGAAAGCACCAACTTAAATGAAAACTTATTTCAATTTCATCATAATTTTTTACAATTTCTTTAAAGTTAAGAAAATAGTTTTTTTTCAATAGAAAGCAAATGGATTTCAGCCTTCTGGGTTAAAAAGCTTGTGAGAATTTTGTGTCAGAGACATTCACAGATCTTTTTGTATTTGCTTTCCCTGGAGTCTAATAGGATGTAGGTAAAGGTAACTGGGACCGAATATCCACTTTCACTTTCAGATTAAAATTGTTTTATTGGTGGTAATTAAGTATAGATTGAAAACAAATACCTTCATTACATTTTATACTCTCCAGGCAATTTTATTTTTTCTTCAAAGTTTTGCCATCTTGTCCTGTTTTGTTTTGTTTCATTTTGTTTTATTTTCCTACATGAAAGAACAGATGAAAATAGATCAGATAGCAAGTTAAATAAAAAATGTTCATACGTAGTCAAGAGAAAATAAAAGCAGATTGAAAGAGTATGTTTGTGGGAAAAAAAGAGTCCATTTCAAAGGTTACCTACTGCAAGATTCCATTTGTATAACATTCTCTAAATGACAAAACTGTAAAGATGGAGAACAGATTGGTAGTTGGGGACAGAAACACAGGTGTGATAGGTACAGCCACAAGGAGTAGCACATGAGTGTTTCTTTGGGGTGATGGAATAGTACTGTACCTTGATTACGCTGAGGGTTATACAAACCTAAACATAGGATTTAATTACACAGAACTACACACACGCACATACACACTCATGACTCCATGTGAAAATTGGTAAAAAATGAAAAAGATTTGTATTACAGTTAACAATATTGTCTTATTGTCAATGTTCTGGTTTTGCTATTGCACTACAGTGTATGAAATATCACCAATTGGCAGAAGTTGGGTGGAGGGCTGATGGGACTCTATATATTATATTTGAAAATTCCTGTGAGTTTACAATTTTTTCAAAATAAAAAGCTTTTAGAAAAACTATGCATTTTATAAACCTGACTATAGTAATCAGCAGCAATAAATTAAGTTTCTGGGGATTTGTTATTGACCAAAAATAATTCCTGCAAATTTCCATGATATGTTAAAGATGATCAGAAGAATATAAGCCTGGAGAAAACACTACAATTCATTTGAGAGGGCACTGGGGTAGACAAATAAAAGACTTATGCAGTCATGTTACAGAAATTCTACAACTCAGGTAAACAAAATATCCCTGTGACTGTTGATCAGGTTAGACATGCCCCACATAGTAACATGCTGTGAACAGAACAACACACTGTGATTGCAAACAATATTCCTGTTTGCAGTCACAAGGGCAGTCTGCAGCATAATCCAGAGTGAGTAAAACTGATGATTGATTAATTTTATGGTACTGATCTGTAAGCAACATCAGGAAGGGGAAACTAGTAGTGTAGTAATAGCAATGGCTCAGCACTTGCTCTAGGCGGGATGCTGTGCTGAATAAGAGTTTGTTGTATATTCACCAGGAACATGTGTGGTAGCTACTGCTGTTACTCCATTTTAAAGATGTGGAACCAGTCTCAGCTATATAATGTGAAATGTTCAATGATAGATGGTAGTACAGAGCAGAGGGATGTCACCCTAGTAAACTTACTCCAGAGTCCACGCCCTTCAACTGCACTGTAATGAATCTCAAGTTCCAGAATAGTGGGAACAATGTTTTCCTTTTCTTCTTTGTCTCCATAGTCCTTACACACAGTGCCTAGCACAGAATAGATGCTCAATAAATATGTGAAAAATGAATGGCAGTGATATATCTGAGTGTGTGTGTGTGTGTGTGTGTGTGTGTATGTGTGTGTGTGTGTGTGTGTGTGTGTGTGTGTGTGTGTGTGTGTGTGTGTGTTGGCAAGAAACCTATAAGGGTATACAGCACAAAGTTGACCTTGATTATTTATGGACTCTAGAGTTATAGAAAATGTACGTATTTTTTTCTGTTAGCCTATACTTTCTACTTTTTACAATAAACATGCTATACCTATAAAGTAAAATTTTAAAAAGCAACCTGAAACCTAAGAGGCTTTATGATCCACTGCTTGCCTCATGAAAAATCAATTATATATATCAAGAAATAGAGCTGACTTTCCCATTGTTTAATATATAATGGAGTGGCAACTTCATATTTTACTTTAGTTTTTTAATGGTACTTAATTCACTTCTCCATTATAAAAAAATAACTTTAAATGCAAATAAAGACAATATCATTTTGCTTTTTATGGGAAAATGAAATTGTGCCATTCCTTGAATAAATCTTTGTGCCCAATGCATTGCACATGTGCTCCAGTGTCTAGGAAGATACCTGACATAAAATCAATTTGCAGTAAATGTTTGATAAATGAACGAAAAGGCTAAAGGTAAGCATCCTAGAATCAGAACAGCACTGTGTTTACTTTTCCATACTAGTATATCATCTTATTGAGAAGTTAAAAGGAAAGAGAATCACCACTGAGTAAACATTTAAGGAAAGCTTCACAGAGGAGGGTCTCCAAGGTGGGCAATTCCACCAGTGGTAAGTACCTTTCAGATTTCATGATTGGCACTACAGTCAGAGAACAGGGTGATAGGCTCCCACTAGTGGCCTCAAATTTAAGTGTATATGCCTCTTTGGTGGATGGTTATATAGTTGCTGATACAGTGCGTTAGGGAGGCTCCTCTAAGAAGCAGATGCCAAGGTGGGATTGATTAACCTGTAAGGATTTTATTAGGGGATGTGCTAATGAGAGAAAATGCAGAAGGAGCCAAGAGATGCCAAGAGAGCTTTCAAACCACGAGGCAAGTCTGACCTAGAGTGCAGGAGAAAGGGAGGGGGAAGTGTCCTAGCCACTCTGTAGTCTAAGAAAGATTTAGCAAGGCTGTACGAGCAGTCTGGAGCCTAAGTCAGTAGTCACAGGAATCCCATGTCTCCTAGGAGCAGGCCTGGCTTAGTCTCACTGCCACTTGCATGCATGCCTGGCAGGGAACAGCTCCTGGGTGGTGTGGCCTCAGCAGGAATGCAGTAACTGATGTCAGAGCTCCAGGCCTGGGCCTTGGACAGGTCAGCTCCCTGTAGCTGGAGGTCTGCAAGGCCATTGCCATGGCTGCTACAAACAGAATGCAAACCTAAAAGGTTCTACTAAATAATGCATTCAGAGATAAACTTTGTTTTAAATAATGATGTGAAACATTAATTTTAATAACAAAGACAAGTGCAGAATGTTATACCCAGCTGCCAATGACACTGCTAACCTACAGGGATGTACTTGCTCCATGAAGCAACAAGCACTTTTCATGGATGATTTATACAGAGGTTTTTATTATATTTATTTTTAATGTGTTTACCAAATGTTTACCTTACACAAAGAACCATGAATGCCATAAGCACATTTGAGATACAAATGCACACACACTGTATTAGTCCATTTATGCTGCTTATAGCAAAATACATGAAAGTGGATGATCTATAAAGAAAATGAAATTTATTAATTACAGTTTCTGAGGCTTTGTAGTCCAAAGTCAATCTGGTGGTGGCGACCGTGACCCAGGAGTCTCACATTGCAAGGTGGTGGAAGCAGAGAGAGCAGAGAGCGAGAGGAAGACACATTCTCCTCTTGTTTTAAAGCCCTCAGAACCATACCTCTGACCACCATTTTTAATCCATTCACTACTGCAGGGTCCTACAATCTAATCACTTCTTCAAGGCTCCACCTTTCAATTACCATAATAGGATTTCCCACCCTCTTAACAGTCACAGTGGGAGCTAAGTTTCTAACACATAAAACTTGGGGAACACAGTTCAAGCTCCAATGAGTTCTGGGGGGACATAATTCAATCCATTATACATACATATATACCCCCTATGTTCCTTAATATGCTATCTCTCTCTAAATATTTTCTTTTATTACCTCATTTTAACATCCTCTTAATTTTAATGGATAATAATTTTATGACTAAGTTATGAAAGTTTAACATAAATGGTTAATATTTTCAGAATGTCTGATATGATTGATTGTTTGAATTACAATAGCCTCCTAATTCCTACCCACTTTTCCATCCACCCACCGACCTCTTCTGACAGACAAACACATTTTCATGAATTCTACACATCTTTCTAGTCTGGTTTCAGATCACATTCCTGTCCTTTTTTAATCACCTAAAGTGTGTTGCCTTACAGAGTAGATTTGGGAGTTTAACCATCAGGAATATTTAAAGGAACTTTAAATCATGGTTAAAATGCATACTTAGGAAAATTACATATTTTAGGAAAAGATCAGTTTATAAAGTATTTTGCTTCAAATAACCTGAGCCCATATTGTAGGGTTTCTGGAAAACAGCTCTGAAAACCCTCTTTACCAGAGTCACTGCTCAATTTAGCCACTGCTCTTTCATTATATATATGCTTAATATAACATCTGGAAGCCAAAGAATTATGCATATTCTGATTTTATTTTTATTTTTCCTTAGAAAATCAACATAAAGTCAATATAAAGAATACCACGATCAAAGATAGTACCACAGAAAAGGTAGATAAATGAATATTGAACTATACACTCAGAGGAGTGTTTGACTCCCTGAAGTACCTGTTAAAGAAACTTCCTTTATGATTTGCCTCTTACTTAACTTGTCTTGATTCCTTTTATCTATCTAAGGGCAAGGTCATGCAACAAGTGATAAAGCAGGAAAAGATAGGAAGTTTCTCAGATCTTCCATTTAGCTATCTTTCAACATATAAACACACAGCTTTATGAGCATGAAGCCTGACACCTCATTAAATTTAAATCATTTAAATCCACCATTCCCCAATAAATTTGATTTAAAATATCTTTCTCACTTTGAGTGAAAAGACTTTAAGTTATTATTCTCTTAATAAAGAGTGTACTTTGAGTTTTTGTTATAACTCATTCCAATGTTTTTTGCCAGGACCTTTTCAAAGAATGTCTGTAAATAGCCACAAAAATATATGTTATTTTAAAGTATACTATGTGTTATTTTGCTTAAAAGAATTGTACAAATACAGAAGATTTGTTTCCTAACAATAGGTTGGAAGTTTTTAAAACAAGAGACAAGTTAAAGTAGCAAAAATATATTGCTCTGCTGTAAACAGTATATAAGTACATAAAGCACTTAATAAAACATACACTGAGTACCAGGAAAAATATAGATATTGATTAGTAAAGAATGCTAGAGGTAAAAATATATCAAGAAAAATGGAAGCAAAGACCAAAGAAAAATGGAAATGAAGATTAGTAGAGTTGTACCCAATGCCAAGTAATGTAATGAAGTAATATTTTCTAAATTCCCACAACTGACAAAATATACTAACTTCTCTATAAAAATTCACTATTCCAGAGCAGGTCAGAGTGCAGATTCTGGAGTCAGGACTCCTACATTCACATCCTGACTTTCCTATATACTCTCAATGCGACCTTGGATAGACTCCTCTGACCCTCTAGTGAGAGGTAAACTGAAAAGTATTGTTGTAAGGATTAAATGATTTTATATATGTAAAGGTCTTAGAATAGGGCCTGCATATACCAAGTGCTCAATTAGTGTTAGGTATTATTAAAAAGAAGCACTTTTCTATAGATATATAATGTGAGCCACATATGTATTGTAGTGGATTGAATTACATCCCTCCAAAGCTCATTGAAGCTTGAATTGTGTCCGGCAAGTTTTATGTACTAGAAACTTAGCCCCCACTGGGACTGTTAAGAGGGTGGGAAATCCTATTGTGGTAATTGAAAGGTGGAGCCTTGAAGAGGTGATTGGATCGTAGGACCGTGCAGTAGTGAATGGATTAAAAATGGTGGTCGGGGTGTGGTTCTGAGGGCTTCAAAAGAAGAGGAGAATGTGTCTTCCTCTCTCTGATCTGTCTGCTTCCACCATCTTGCAACAGCAGACCCCTGGGTCACTGTTGTTACCACCAGGTGGACTTTGGACTTCCCAGCCTCAGAGACTGTAAGCAATGAATTTCATTTTCTTATAAATTATCCAGTTCCATGTAGTTTGTTATAAGCAACAAATATGGACTAATACAGTAATCTTAAAGTTTCTAGTAGCCACAATAAAAAAGTAAAAAGAAATATGTAAAATTCTTTTCACTAATATATTTTACATAGCCTCTGTTATGGGTTGAATTGTGTTTCCCCATAATTCATATGTTGAAGTCCTAACTAGTAGCTTAGAATATGATTTCTCTGGAAACAGGGTTGTTGAAAATACATTTAGTTAAGATAGGATGAGGTCACATAGGAGTAGAGCAGACTCCTAATTCAATAAGGTTGGTGCCTTACAAATGGGGAATTTGGACAGAGACATGCTTGCAGGGAAAATGCCATGTGACAGCAGAGATTGGAGTGATACTTCTACAAGCCACGGAATGCCAAAGATATCCAGAAAACCACCAAAAGCTAGAGCATGGGACAGATTAATCTTGGAATTGTAGCCTACAGAACTGGGAGACAACAAATTTCGGTTGTTTAAGCCACCCAGTTTGTGGTACTTTGTTATGGCAATCCTACCACACTAACAGAGCCCAATATAACCAAAATATAATTTTACTCTGTTAGCAATATGAAGTATTACAAGTGAAATATTTTGCGTTCTTTTTGTCATAAAAAGTCTTCAAAATCTGGTGGGTATTTTACACTACAGCACATCTGAATTTGTACTAGTTACATTTCAAGTGCTCAATAGTCACTTATGGCCAGAGGCTCCCAGGTTGGACCATGATGCCTTAAACTGTGCCATGAGGTTAAATCTTAAATTCCAGTCTTTGACCAGAGCTTCTGTCATTACAGGATGTGTACTCTCATACTAACAACAGAAATGTCATTGATTTTGGAATTACAATTTTCCTGATTACCAAGCTCTAGTTCTGTTCACCCAATTTGGCTTTACCTTTTTCTTGATCCAGCATATAATGTACAATTCTCTCCCATCTGTCTTACAAACCCTATCACTGAATCAATCCAATCATTGGTCTTCCCCATTCCCATGCTCAGATTGAGTATAATACTAGAGAAAAAAAATCGAACACCATGAGAACTGGGGTGCTCAATATTCCATCTTCCTTCAGCGACCCCAATTTCAAGAAGTCAACATACTTATGTGACATTCATGAGCTTTTCTTCATCCACAACCATGATTCCAACTCCCTTACCGTTTCTGGAGAATTGAGAATTTCTCTTTTTGTCCCACTCTCAACAGCCTACTTTTGAATTTACACCTGATCCCCTCGCATATCCCTAAGACCTACGCTCTAGCAATCACCCTTCTAGGCTTTTATCTCCAGTCAATAGTTTCCTTTCTAATGCTTTTATATTCTGAATAAAACATGCTCAAAACTCATTTGCTTAAAAATAAAGAAAAAGAAAGCTCTTCTTTAAACCTGATGTCCTCTCTAATTCCTCTTCCCTTTCCACTTTCTCACTCCCACTGCCATTTGCATTTCACGGCTGTTACTCTTCTCTGTGGTGTCAGCAGTCACCTCCATATCACCAAATTCCATGGATGCTTTTTGGGTTTATCGTCACAGACCCCTCTGCAGTGGCTGACAATGTTGATGTCACCATCGTTCTTGACACTCTCCCTCCCCTGGCTTCTGTGACATCACTCCTTTCTAGCTTTCCTCATATCCATCTTTCTCAGGCTCTTCATGTGGTACTTTTCTTCCACTGGATCTCAACCCAGGTGCGTGTCGTGCTTTTCATCATCAGGCCTGTGGTCTCTTCACTGTGTTTACGCCTCCCTTCCTCCTTCTCCCAATGACTTTAACAAATCTGCAGCTTCAATCACCAACTATGCTAGTGTTTCTTAATATTTTTGAGTTGCAGATTCTGAGATGCAATTTAAAATCTAGGCACTCTTCTACCAAAAAAAAAAAAAAAAAAAGTATACATACATATACACTCAAGAGCCTGCATTTGTTGAAAGTTTAGGAAGACCTAATTTATACACTGAGGACCCCCCAAATTATTCATCCTATACCACACCTGAAAATTTAGTCTGAAATTACCAGACTAAATTTTCCACCAAATATCTCCTCCAAGTTGTGTCCTAAATATTTTCAATATATAATTTGATCCCTCCTGCTAAACTTTCAATCCAATACACTTATATTGGTATTGCCTACAATAATTATATTATGTATAACAATTTTATGTAATTATATATAACAACTTATATGTAATTATTTATAGTTAATATATTATTATAATAAATACTTATTTTGATAAACTTTATAATATTCCACATACCTGTGCTGAATAGGAATCAAGACAGAGAGGCTGAAGAAAAGATGACCCAAACTTTTATTAAATTAAAATATTACCTGCTAAAATAACACAAGGCAAGTTTGCAGCAGCTTTTTTTATACACGCTCATAGAAAGCATGTAGAAAGTGCTGTTCGTATTCATCTTTGATATACAATGGAACCAAACTAAGTATTTCTTCAGCTTTCTTACCTTTCGAACGCATCACCTCCTTTTCTGTATTTGCAAGGAAGACCTCAAATTCTCTTCATTTATTTTTGCTGAATCTCAGCTTACATATAAACTAACTCAGTCCAAAAGTTAATAAATGATTTTTCAGAAAAATTAAAAGTAAGGAAATAGGATATCTAGGTGTAAGATATTATCGTGTGTGTGTCTGTGTGTGTGTGTGTATATATATTTTATGACACTATATCTTTTAAAAAATAATAGTCTAAGTTCCTTTAAAATAATTTGTTTAAACTCACTCAATTTAGAGTTCTATATTTAAGCAATAACTAATACATTTAGAAATATTCACTGTAAATCAAAGAAAATAGTAAAGGGTGTTGGCAAAAGATCAATAACAAAAAATACAAACATTTAGAAATGAGAAAACATATAAAAGGCTTCACAGTTTGCATACGCGCTGAGAGCTACACCACTGTCAGCCTGGCTCACCCCCACCTTCTATACTTTTCTCACTTATCTCAGCTTTGCTTTCTACTGTTATGTTTAAAGGCAAGAGAGATTTCTTCCGGGCCGGTTGTTTCCTACATTCTCCTCTTGTATGAGTTATTCCTTTTTTCTCTCTGCCTTTTGATTTAATTACAGGGCTATGCTCTACTAAGGCATGAGATGATTCCATTCTATCTGCTATAACGAAATCAGTTAGTCACATTTACGGAGGGAACACAGTAGAAGGAGTGACTGATCAGCCCCCCTAACAGAAGAGTTCTTGAAGAAAGAGTAGAGTCCTAGACCCAGTCCAATGCTGTGCTCACTCCTTTTTGGTTTTGGAAAACAAAATCTAATTTAGGAACTAAAATTAAACTTGATTGTTTGGGTCAATATTGTTTTCCCCATAAAAGCAGCAGAGGTCCCTCTGAGTTATCTTTATTGGCCAGTACTTTTTCACACCACCTTCTTGCTCTCTCCACCTTAGCAGTGGGGTCTTTGCATAAGCTGTTTCAATATTCTTTTATCCTCATCAGTGTTTCCTGGCTCTTTGCTAGCCCCTTTTCCCTGTCCTTGGCTATTTTCAGTCCTAATATAGCTTTTCCTGAGCTGGACTACAACTTCTTACTCTTTCCAGAATCATAAACTCATTTGGTGTCTCCTTTCAGTCCTGCATGACTGTATATCTCTCATCCACAGACAGTAGGCATAATAAAAGAAAACTTCCACTGCTCTCTGAGAATTTCTTCTTCTGCAAAACATTTAATTTTTTTTTTTTTTTTTTTTTTTTTTTTTGTCTTTTTCCGTGACCGGCACTCAGCCAGGTAGTGCACCGGCCATTCCTATATAGGATCCGAACCCGCAGCGGGAGCGTTGCCGCGCTCCCAGCGCCGCACTCTCCCGAGTGCGCCACGGGCTCGGCCCAGAACATTTAATATTTTAAGGTCATCTGTTTATACTTAAAATTTGAGGCTCCAACATGGATTTATCCCCCACTCTTTTAGAGAAAAAGGTATTTGAACATGACCCTAGACAATAACACAAAAACATGATTCTTACCCCCAAATCCAGTTTTAGCAAACTTTTCTCAACCTGTGTAATTCTCCTTTATTTCCAGGTCCCCAGAAATAGGTAAGAGGAATTCCTATGTAAACTTTGTAACTGTCCTTCAACCTGCCCATAAAGACCTAATTTTTCTACAACATATTCTAGACATGATTTTCTAATTTATACTAAGGTGTCAAAACTACTTGGATAATTCACCCCATTAATTTTAATTAATGAATGAGTCATTGGTAAAAGGCACATTCATTAATTAAAGAGAAAAAAATCTTTTCAGTCAAAATTTTAGCATAAGAGATGCCATTGGGAGATGTACTTGGTACAATGGGAGAGATCATCTTACCCAAAAGTCATTCTTATTTATCCACGTTATATCCATGATTACAAAATGCCACCATGTGTTTACTATAATTACAGAAAAAATAATTATTTCATTGCAATTCTATTTTGTTTTTTAAAAGGAGACATTCACAGATACACATAATGTGTGTATACACACATACGTAATGTGTATATATGTATTGTATATACACACATGCATACACACATAAGAGTACTTCAAAACGTTCATGGAAAAATAGAATTAAAAGATAATATAAATCCTTCCCCGAACATTTTGTAGTACCCTGGTACACATAATATATATCATATATGTTTTTAATTAAAATAAGTCTTCCATATTATAGGTATGATAAGTCATATACTTAATTTAATATATGCTTGACACTGTCACCATTCTAAATGATATAACAGTAGTATCATTTCTATTAAAATTAGGAAGAAGATAAAGATGATTGTAAACAGTGCCATCATTCACATTG
This sequence comes from Cynocephalus volans, assembly GCF_027409185.1. Classification (NCBI taxonomy): domain Eukaryota; kingdom Metazoa; phylum Chordata; class Mammalia; order Dermoptera; family Cynocephalidae; genus Cynocephalus; species Cynocephalus volans. The sequence goes on from NC_084466.1 coordinate 20,836,998, forward strand.
CAATGTAGATGCTATATGATGCAATTATTACAAAAAACAATAAAGTATAAATATCAGAAAGATTTTTTAATGATCATTTTAATGTTACTATATAATTTGAAAATCCTAAACACTAAGAAAAAAGAACAGAATCTCTAACATTATTAAATATAAGTATAACTGAATTGTATAGATTCAACAGTAACAATCAAAAAAGGAAATAAGCAATAAAAATGTACAGAAACTATAATGAAGAAAACTACAAAACTGCTGAGGGAGATAAAAGAAGACGCACAGAAACGAAGAGATATAATCTTCTTCTTGAATAGGAAGACTCTACATTGTAAAGATGTCAGTTTCCTCCTTAAATGAAATCTATAAATTTATTGAAATTCCAAGGGGGAGGAAATTATGAAATTGACAATGTAATTCTAAAGTTTATCTACAAGTATAAACCTCTGAGAATACCTGGCATCATGTATCCTGGGGGGGGGGGGAATATCCAATTCATTAAGTAGTGCTGGGAAAGGAAACGAATTATCTTCTTGGAAAATATAAAGCTGAAACTCTACCCCATAGCTTTCATTACAATACATGCCAGGTAATTTAAAGGTATCAGTTTAATATAATTTAATAATAAAGATGTTAAAGTAAATATTCATTAATATTTTAACATTAATAGAAAAACCAGATAACATACAGGTAAATGCTGATGGTGATAACATGTTTAGCAACAGATGGATGCTTAAATATAACATGGTGTCTCTGTAAAATGGACTATCATAGTGATATTTCAAATAATGGTGCACAGATATTTACATTAATTTGAACAAATCTCTAAGATTATAGGTGTAAATAAGCAGAGGGAAATAACTGGAGAGACATACACCAAATGTTAATGCAGTTTACCTCTGAATTGTGGAATTAGATCCAATTTGTATTTTCATTTTTATACTTTTCTCTATTGTTGGAAACTTCTACGTGAGTTTATATTAGACTAATATACACAATTAAAAAAGACTTTTGTTATTCCTGGAAAATATATCCATTAATACATTCTGAACAGAACATTAAAATACGAATTAAGAGTTTGGTGTCCTAGTGTGGATTCTCCCATTAATGGGTATGCAACTTTGGCCATACTACTTCCCTGCATCTCAATCTATTCATCTTTCATTTGACACTAAAGTCTTACTGTACTCTAAAATTCTAACTTCAGGGTGTACCATCAAATGCACATAAAAGGATGAAATACAAACTGTAAAGACACAAAGATGAAATAAGGGGGGACCAGTAGTTAAGGAGTGCAAGTTCTTAAAGTCATTCAAAGAAATGTTGACAACTCCAAAATGGGAGAGTGGCAAAAACACCATTGTGACTAAACCACCCTCGGTCTCTCCAGCCTAATCATATGAATTTATTAAGTTTTGCACTCTTAACAATATAATCTACTTCTGTGCTACTCTTCACCCTTAGATAAGTCCTATAGCCATCATGATGCTCACATAATTGGTAATATTGGTATATAAAACTATATTAATTTCAAGCGTCAGTAGAAACACAGAAAGACATCAGTATTTATCAAGTAAAATAAAGATGGTAGAGAAAAAATTATTATTCTCAGAAGTGTAAAGAGGGTGCCATAAACAACAGTGTGTACTTGATTGGAAGAGTAAGCTAAATTAGGTGATTTGCTTCAAAAGCAGTTCCTAGATTTATGGGACTTTGGCAATCATTTATTTCTGTTCTAATTCAACACATATAAACTCAGCTCATGTCAAGGTTATTTTAAAAAAGAGAAACTTGTTCTTTCACAAATCAACTTAAGCTAGTATCTTATCCTTTCTCAGTCTTAGTTTCTTCAAACACTTTTTAAAAATGTTTGGTTGGGATAGACAACTTCTAAGAGAATTTGCCATTCAAAATCTTGAGTCTATATATTTCTGTGTCTTTTTGTCACTTAAGACCCCAAATTCTTCTATATTTACTAAAGTTACCTTATGCCAATTAACCTTAGAGATTTTAGAAATAGATGACTGAACAATAAAAATTTCATGCTTAAAACTATTAATAAAATAATGTATACCATTGAGAAATGTCATGAATCTCAAAGGTGAAATTTGAGGAACTCAATAAATAATGTTTTCATTCCCTACCCAAGCTTGGCATAAATTGGGAGATAGTCATAGGAGTCAGGCAGATGGAGAACAAATGCTTGTCCTCCTATTGATAAAAGCAATATTGGCATGTAAGAATTAGGTGTTCAGCCAAATGAGTTTGCTAGCTGTATCTCCAAGTTTACTCTGGGTATACCCAACACACAGCTGGGCACAGCTGTCCAATCAGTCTCCTGGGGAGCTGCCTCAGTAAATCTTGGTCCATGGAGGAGCCAGAAGAATATATGCTCTCTGCAGTCTATAAAGACCCCAAAGAGAAGGAAATATGAGCTAAGTTGAGCTAAGTATGCTCAACTCCTCCTCCAAATCCACTGATCAGATAAGTCACTTCCCTTCTCTGAGTTTAAAAGGTAAGGAAGACGGTGGGGTGAGACTCAAATTGTTACTCTAATAGATCTCCCTCCATGTGGGTACATGAAGCCAAAGGAAGGGAAGTTCTTTCAACCTGAAAGTCCCCAAACTTCTTCATTCACAAGATTTTAAAGCATCAGCGCTGCCATCCTCCAAAATTCATGAGGGTACTACCACCAAGTCAACAATTGCAGTTATTTTATCTTCTTTAGACTGCTTGTGGGCAGTATAGATTTTGGCTCTAAAATGGGATGAAATACCACACACAAGCAAACGTAATTAAGTACAATACCATTCTGTACTATACTGAAAACTCACCTTCCGTTCTAATCTAAATCTTAAAGGATGTTCAGCCATATTATTCAATACAGCTCAAAGGTTTTGTAATAAAATTAATAACATAACGATACTCCAAACTTTACTATAGCTTCTATTATCAAATTTAAAAATAAATGTCAAAAAATTAAATTCAAAGTCAAAGTTGCTCTTTTGAGTTGATATTGAAATGCCATACTTAAGATAAACTGGAAGTCCAAATATCAGTTAAAGTCCCTCAATTTCTTATTGTTCTTAGTCTCACCAGGGAAGCGCTTGATGCCTGGGTTCAACTGGATTTCCTTCAGAAACTCCAACCTGAGCTGTCTTCTGCAGGAGGGTTCTCCAATTTTAAACTAGCTCAACACCAAAATTATTTATGTGTCTCACCATTTAAGAGTCTCAAGAGGTGATGCCATCAAGATGTCAGAATAGACATCTCCAGCATCACTTTCCCTGACAATCAACCAATTTACAACTATTAAAAAGTGAAGACTGCCAACCTGGGACCACCATTTCATCCAACAGCTGCAGAATACACATTCTTCTCAGCAACACATGGAGCATTCTCTAGAATAGACCATATGTTAGGTCACAAAACAAGTCTTGACAAATTTTAAAAAACTGAAATCATATCAACTACCTTGTCTGACCACAATGGAATAAAACTAGAAATCAACAACAAAAGGGACACTAGAGACCATAAAAATACATGGAAATTAAACCACATGCTCCTAAATGACGAATGGACCAAAGAAGAAATTAAGAAGGAAATTAAAACATTCCTGGAGAGAAATGAAAATGAAAACACAATGTACAGGAATCTGTGGGATACACACAGCAAAAGAAGTTCTAAGAGGGAAGTTTATAGTAATAAATGAATTCATCAAAAAAGAAGAAAGACTTCAAATAAACAACCTAATGTTATACCTCAGGGAGCTAGAAAAACAGAACAAACTAAATCCCAAGTCAACAGAAGGAGAGAAATAACAAAGATCAGAGCAAAAATAAATGAATTAGAGATTAAAAAAAAAAAAAAAAGGACAAAAGATCGATGAAACAAAGAGTTGGTTTTTTTGAAAAGATAAACAAAATCACTAAACTTTTAGCTAGACTAACAAAGAAAAAGAGAAGACTCAAATAAAATCAGAAATGAAAAAGGATTGAAGAGACTTCTGCATATAGTGTTGGGTTTCAAGTTAGGTCCTCTAGATATAACCTGTTTTCTGAATGTAAAGCTATTTTCATTGTCATTCCTAAAAATCCAGTAGATTTATTCTGGATATTGCAAAGATGTTGAATACAAATATTTCATAGTGTTTTATTTTGAGGTGAAAGTATTGTTATGGTTTATAAAGGATGCATTCCTATTCAGACCTCAGGGATATTTTAGAATCTATTAAAAAAATGTGACCTCCCCAGCAGCTTCAATTCTTAATATTCAAAAGGTTAATAATCTTGAACTTAAATATGATGTGATATTATTCAGCAGAATGAATGAGATTTTCCCTTTTAACTTGCCACAAATTCTGTATCTAATGTTTAAAAAGTATAGAAAAGAAATGTGGTAATGTAAAAAGGTGGAGGAAATGTGTCTAATGAATTAAAAATCACTTGCAAAATAAACATTCTTATGATCCAAAAAAAAAAAAAATGAAATGAAAAAGGAGACATTACAACTGATACCACAGAAATGCAAAGGATCATAAGTGATTACTATGAACAACTACATGCAAACAAACCAGAAAACCTAGAAGAAATGAATAAATTCCTGAACATATACAACTTACCAAGCTTGAATCAGGAAGAACTAGAAAACTTAAACAGACCAATTACAAGTAATGACATTGAAGCAGCAATAAGAAGTCTCCCAATAAAGAAAAATCCCAGGCCCAGATGGCTTCACTGCTGAATCCTACCAAACTGCTAAAGAACTAAAACTCGTTCTTCCCAAACTCTCCCAGAAAATTGAGGAGGAGGGAATACTTTCAAATTCATTCTACTAAGTCTGCATTACTTTCATACCAAAACTGAAAAAAGACACAACAAAAAAAGAAAACTGCAGGCCAATATCCCTAATGAACACAGATGCAAAGATCCTCAATAAAATACTAGCAAAAAGAATCCAACAAGACATTAAAAAAATCATTCACCATGATCAAGTGGGATTCATCCCAGGGATGCAAGGATTATTCAACAAATACAAATCAATAAACATGATACATCGCATCAACAGAATAAAGGGAAAAAAATGATCATTTCAATAGATGCAAAAAAAGCATTTAATAAAGTCCAACACCCCATTATGATAAAAAGACTCAACAAATTAGTTACAGAAGGAATGTACCTCAACACAACAAAGGCAATATACAACAACTCACAGCTGATACCATACTGAATGAAGAAAAATCGGAGGCTTTTCTTCTAAGATTTGGAACATGACAAGGATGCCTACTTTCCTCACTCTTATTCAACATATTTCTAGAAGTTCTAGCCAGCACAATAAGGCAAGAGAAAGCAATACAAGACATCCAAATTGGAAAGGAGGGAGTCAAACTACCCCATTTGCAGATGAAATGATAATATACATAGAAAACCCTAAAGACTCCAACAGAAAACTATTAGAACTAATAAATGAATTCCATGTAGTGGCAGGATACAAAACCAACACACGAAGATCAATAGCCTTCCTATATGCTAGTAAAGAAATAGCTGAAGAAAAAATCAAGAAAGTAATCTCATTCACAATAGTTACAAAAAAAATAATAAAATACCTAGGAGAAAATGTAGCCAGGGAGGTAAAAGACCTGCACATTGAAAACTATAAAACACTGGTGAAAAAAATCAAAGAGGACTCAAGTAAACGGAAAGATATCACATGTTCTTGGGTTAGAAGAATTAACATCTTCAAAATGTCATTCGCCAAAACAATCTACACTTTCAATGCAATCCCTATGAAAATACCAATGACATTCTTTACAGAAACAGAAAAAATGATCTTAAAATGTATATGGAACCATGAAAAACCCCATATAGCTGAAGCAATCTTGAACAAAAACAACAAAGTTGGAGGCATCAGACTTCCTGACTTCCAAATATACTACAAAGATATAGTAACCAAAACAGCATGGTACTGGCATAAAAATAGACAGACAGACCAATGGAATAGAATAAAGAGCCTAGAAATAAACCCATGCTCTCACAGCCAACTGATTTTTGACAAAGGTGCCAAAAATATGCAGTGGGGTAAGGACAGCCTCTTCAATAAATGATGCTGAGAAAACTGGATATCCACTAGCAGAAGACTGAAACTAAACCCCTATCTCTCATCATACACAAAAAACAACTAAAAATTGATCAAAGACCTAAATTTAAGACCCAAAACAATGAAACTACTAGAAAAAACCTTAGAAGAAATACTACACAAAATGGGAATGGGTAGCACTTTTTTCAGTGAGACTACAAAGGCACAGGCAACTAAAGCAAAAGTACACAAATGGAACTACATCAAACTAAAAAGCTTCTGCACAGCAAGGGGCACCATCAATAAAGGGAAGAGAAAATCTACAGAATGGAAGAAAGTATTTGCAAACAGCACATCAGATAAGGGACTAAACCAGAATATTAAGGAATTCAAACCACTCAATAGCAGAAAATAAATAACCAAATTAAAAAATGGGTAAAGGACCTGAACAGACATTTCTCAAAAGAAGGCATACAAATGGCCAACAACCACATGAAAAAAATGCTCCAAATCACTAATCATCAGGGAAATGCAAATTAAAACCACAATGAGATATCATGTCACCCCAGTTAGAATGGCTATTATCAACAAGAGAGAAAAAAACAAATGCTGACAAGGATGTAAAGGAAAGGGAACTCTCCTGCATTGTTGGTGGAAATGTAAATGGTACAGCTACTGTGGAAAACAGCATGGAGGTTCTTCAGAAGACTAAAAATAGATCTACCTTATGACCCAGCTGTCCTACTACTGGGTATATACCCAAAGGAAATGAAATCAATATATCAAAAAGACCCCTGCATTCCCATGTTCATCATGACAGTATTCACTATTCATCTGCAAGAGATAGAATCAACCTAGATACCCATCAACAGATGAATGGATTAAAAAAACTGTGGTATATATACACACTGGAATACTATTCAATTATAAAAATAAATGATATCCTATCACTTGCAGCAACATGGATGGAACTGAAACCATCATGTTAAGTGAAGTAAGGCACAGAAAGACAAATATTACATGATTTCACTCTTATATGGAATCTAAAAAAAAAAAAGTTTTACTCATAGAAGTAAAGAGTAGAATAATGGTTACCAGAGGCCAGGAGAGGAGAGGGATAGGGGAAGGAAAAGTAGTGGAGTAACAGGTACAAAACTGTGCTATCTACCCTACATCAATCATTTGCAGTATATGCATGTACATTGAAACAACATATTGTACCCTATGAATTTGTACAAGTAAAGGCTAAAAAAAAAGAATCTAAAGAGTCAATAGGACATGCAAGAACTATCAGGACAGTGGCTCCACACTCACAGAATTTAGAAATCAATGCAATCCCCAGCCCTTAGGGCAGTTGCTTTAAGAAAAATGAGATTCCTAGAACACAGTACTGAACCACTGCCAAAGACCATAAAAACATCCAGTGACATCTCAGGGAGGAGGAAAAGTTTCTCAGCCTCACCAGGATGACATCCCTCTATTCCAGATGTCCAGAGGATATACCCTGGGAACTAAAACCCAACCAAGAGCAATTCTGCAGCAAGAGGTGAAAGTTGTCCCTTTGCATTTATCATACTGAAGAGAGAAATTCATCTATACCTACTATCTTCTCTCAGAATGACATACTTGTTTTCCTACAAAGTTTAGAAATGCAGAGTGATGGCAAACCCAGTCACCAGGTTTTATATGTAGCACCTTTTTTTTTCTTTCTGCATAATCAAAACTTCTTGATGACCTTTTTTATTTGAGTCCCATATTTCTAGCACTTTCAGGTTTGTTTGAGCATAAGCTTCACTCTAGGTCACTGGCTGTGATCACTGCCTCCTACCACACAATGGTTGAAACTGTAGAAACCAGCATGGTTGGCCTATTTCCATGTGCATTTCAGCTGGAGTGTCACCTCAGCAGAAGATGCAGATGATCTTTCTAAAGCCCTGGGGACTTAGTGAAGACAAAGCCTTCTGCCATGGTCCTCTGGTGACCCTTACTTCAGAAGCTTTTGATTGTTGGGGAATTAAGTAGCATTTCTTTTTGCTACGTATTTTCCTGCACTGTGGACTATGCATCTAATATTTCCTTTCTCTCTTCTGTTTTCCACTCCTATCAACAGGCTCAGCTAAGTTTTAAGTGATTTACTTTGCTTTGAGGTTGTCCCCTTTCTTTCTCTAACACAGGTAGGGCAGCACTGCATGCTGTGTTAAAATTCCTTCTTTCCATTATAATTCCTTTGGTTTCCTGGTCCAGATATTTTTATTTTCTGATATAACCCTCTTGTTTTCATCTCCTATAATGAGATTAAAGTTGAGAAATCAGACTACCAGAAGTATTGGTAGAATAGCTAATTCTTGGATTCAAGCTATCATGCTTGGACTCAAGCTATCATTGTCTTACCTGGGTCCTCTATTAAGCCTTGTCTTTCTTGCTCTTGCCCCTTCCCTTAGGATACTAATTCTATAAATCTCTTGAGCATGTAAGAAGCATCTCCTAAGAATTTCTGTATGATGACTTACAGTAAATGTGTCACCTTGCACATCAATCATCTAATGATTCTATGATCATTTTACAGGGATCTTATCTTCCTCTCTCAAACATGTCCAGATTTTTTTGTACTTATTTGGTAAAACCAACTCAATTTCAGGGGTTGTCCAGTGATATTTCAACCTTTACCTTTAAGTGGATAACTCTCAGTAATTTCCTGAATCTCTTTAGGTTAATTGCACCAGTTGGCTCTCTGAGGTAAAACTCTCTTAGACTTCATTATTCCTACTTCGTGTTTCTGATCCAGTAAGACCTAACAGATCCTAATTTCCTTACACCTACTATATGAACCTTTAAGACATTCTTGCACCCCCTTTGCCTTTCTTCACTGTTCTTACCCCCCTTCATATCTCTCCAGCTGGGTCCTATGTGTTGTCGAGTTCTCCATAATGAAATCACTCTCTTCCTCCAGATTAGTCAGCCTCTCTTCCTCCCTTTTATTTTATTTTTTAACTTTCCTGTCCTTATAATAAAACTAAAGAGTATTTTGCAAACTCTTTGTTTGCCCTATCAATTAACATGGTCTCTTGCAGATTGTAAAAAATATAAAAATTAATTATTTTATTTGGATTTTTAAAAATTCTGTACATTATGATTAAAGAAAAAGTCCAAGGACATAACGTTCAAGAGTGTTGGGAACAAGTAGTTTCCTTTCTATACAGAGAAACAGAATTTCCATAATACCAGTAAACATCTACTTGTAGTAATTACTTAGAATCACATAATATATTGATGTTGACGAATACTATTAGGAGGAACATAATATTTTATTACAGCTTTACATCATCTCCTCCAGAAGGCTATATGGCATCTATTACTACATGAAAATTGTGTCCTTAGTCATTTTATAAAATCACATTTTACAGAATTTAAATAATTCCAACTAGACAAACTTTATTTTGTATTTTAAGTATCTGTTTAAAGATTCAGCCCAATGTAGATCTCCCTAATATGGTACTTGTTTCAAACCAAGTACAAGAAGAAAATAATGTTTTCTGTTATTATTCAAAAATTGTCTCAGATTGAGACTTTGTACCACTGATAAATTCCTTCCTAGATGTATGCGGAGAGTGACAAGTAAAATCTAAGGACTATGAGACAATTTTAACAAAATCCTTCCTCAAAGAAAAAAAAGCTACTCTATCTACTCTATTAAACTGTTTAAGAACATTGTTTCAGAATTTAATTTCAGGCAATACTGACCACCAGACAAACTGGACAGAGCAGAAGGCGGGATTCCAGCGGAATATAAGGGTCCCTATGGAAGATCATCATGCATGCAGAGTGTTTTTGCTCACGAAGACCTTTTATATAAAGTAGTTATTTGATCTTCACAATAAGCCATCTAAGCAGGTAGAGCAGGATGATACTGTTGTATAAACTGATGCCCAGGGAAATTCAGTAACATATCCTAGAGTCCATGGCCAGAAAATGCGTGAGCAAGAACCAAGCCAGGTTTTCTGTGCTTCTACTAATATAGTGCCTCTATTTTAGAAATGTGCTATTGACTTTATATGTCAAACTGATATATGATATTGATTTGTGTCCATGGTAACAAATGTCTCTCTTTACTAGTAACCTTGAAGTAAAGAATTTGAAAGGATTCTTTCCCACAAAGACAAGTCAGGGTTTCTGCCATCCCAAGACTTCCGGTGAACAAGGAAATAGTCATAATATCATGATGTTTTCATAAGAAACCAGCTTTTTCTCCTTAAGAAACCAGTTATTGCTTCTTCAGTAATTGTTTCATAATAAAATATACTCTGATTGATATCAGGAGGTCCTTAAGCAGTTAGGGGGAGTCATTATCACTTCAAAAATATGCCATAGGTGACACTGAAAGACTAAATTCCCCTTAAAATTGGATAAGAGAATGGTTTCATGGCAAGTAAAATTGAGGTTTGAAGGGAAGAAAAATTAGTATTTAAGTTCATACACTACACAAGGCACTTTTTGGTAGGCTGATCAATGTATTTCTATTTTCAATAATAACTTTACATATTATATATACATAATGCATACATATTACATATATATAAAACATATATGTATATTTTATAAAATATATACAGTGGGTTGTGATAAGGGTCTCCAATTCATTCTCCCTAAACAAGTGGCTAAAGGAGTAGTTTTGATTCAGTTTTACGTACTTTAGAAGTCTTTCTCACACTAGGCTTGTTCTACCAGATAAGGTACTTGCTTGATTCAAGAACTTTATTGCAGAGAGTTTGTAGTTTTAAATTATGCCTACAGTCTGTAGGTATTATGTCTTTTTATTTCTTTTTTTCCTGCCTGTCAACTACTTTCCACCTCCTCTACCCAAACACCTTTTCCCCACCACTGAGTGACCAGTAATAACAGACTAGGACAGAATATCCTCCCATACTCTCCATGCTCAAAAAGAAAGAAAAAAGCTGTAGAAATCGACCATTTGTTTCCTTTTACTTCATTGGCAATATTTTTGCTATAAATATTTTAATTGTTTTACAGTTAAATATGTCCACCTTTTCTTTAAAATTCTCCAAGTTTTCTGTCTTGGAAGATCTTCATTAGATGTTCCCAACTCCTAGCCTAAATTTTCTTCTAGAATTGTTATTATTTTTTATGTTGCATGTAGTGTTTCCTTAAGTCATTAATCTCTTCAGTCTGTGTAGCATTATGACTTTTCTTATTCCTAAGCAGGTACAGTGTTGTTCCTTTTTATTTTTTTTCCAATGGGGTTTTCTTGATTTTTCTTGAATACTCAAAGAAAACTAGTTTTACTTTATTTATACTTTTTATTTAAATTTTCTTGCTGGACTTAAGGTTAGTATTTTCTTTTATGTACTTCACTTTTTATGGCTGCTTTTTTTCTGATTTTTAGAAAAAGCATGAAGTTACTTTTTGGGGGGTTGACTGAAACTGTTCCTCAGAGTAGAGCTTTTGTTGAGCCCATTTGTTTTACAAAGTATTCTTCTTTATGATATTTTCAAAACAATTTTTAATTTATAATTCCTGCTTTGATCTGTAAGTATTTTACTAGCAGAGTTATTAATTTCCAATGTTTGAGAAGATTGGATTTCCTTATTTATTACTACATTTATTTTCTCATACAAAATGTAACTTGTAAAGTATAAAGTTTTCACCTTTTTTATTTGCTTTCCTCATAGCCAAGTATATGGTTAATTATGAATATTTCATGGATATATAAAACAATACGTTCTATTTAAAAGTTTAAATTTCTAATCACAGATTTCGTATGATGTTTACTGATATCATCCAAATCCTCTATTTCCTCAATTATTTTGTCTACCAGATCTGATTCCAAAATAGGAATATTAATATCTCCCACTATAATTTTTTTATCAAGTTCCCCTGGGAGTTTTAATAGTACCTTCAATGTGTTTTTAGCAGCTATGTTGTTTGTTATATTCAGATTTGTAACAACTATATTTTCTTTGAAAAGTAGGCATTTTATTATTACATAATGTCTCTCTACAAATTGGTAAGAGCTTTTGACCATTTTGTCTGATTATAATATCACCACTCTGTGCTTCTGATAAACAGCATATAATAAGGGCAGATTTTTGACAGTCTTCAGCTTTGCATAGGAGACTGAATTCAGCCTGTTAACATTTAGTGTAACAATTGATATAATTATTTCATTTAGTTACTTTATTTGTTTCCTTTTAAAATTTACTTCCTTTTTTATTCCTGTTCCAATATTTTGCTAATCTGGTCAAACTGCTAATCATTCATCTCTTTTGCCTACTTGTTTGCTCCTTGTTGATTTGGAAATTCCACTCTACTTTTCCATTCTCTTAGTTTATTTTCCTTTTACAACCAAAGGTAATTAAATATTTCTAAATTATAAAAATGCATGGTCCTTCTTATTCATTAGGACAATATATTCCCCATCTGATTCCTATATACCATCACCACAGGATAAAAGTTTTACAGTACTCTTACTTCGCATTCCTTCTTGTGAAGATTAGACATTTAGAGCATCTGCTCCCCATTACGAACTTGTTATATAAATGAGACAAAGATGGCCCCTGTATATTGGCCCTCTGTTGTTTGTTTCTGCACAGCAAGCTGGTCCTGTTATCTCAAAATCCTGCCAAAAGCCAAATTAAAATTTTTACATTTGAGACTGCTTTAAATGTAGCCCCAAATATGCAGATTTTTAGCCATTTGGAGACTGCCTGTTATGCATTCCTTATGAAACTACCAACATCTGCTAGCTGTACATAAGACAAACTCTGGGGGCTATAAAAGAACCCAACCCCCTTGGAGTTCTTTGACTCACAACTCCCTGCTGTTCTACTGAATGACGTCACTGCTATGGATTGAATGTCCCCCCAAAACTCATTGAAACTTGACTCCCACTGTAATAGTGCTAAGAGGGTGGGAAATCTGATTATGGTATTTGAAATGTGGGGCCTTTAAGAGGTGATTACATTGTGAGGACTGTGCCCTCATGAATGGATTGATCTATTCATGGGTAATGGGCGTGGTTCTGATGGCTTTTTAAGGAGGGCACATGAGAAGGTTAACTCTCTTGCTCATGCCATTCCTCGCCATGTGATACTCTGAGATGCTACCCAGAAAACAGCCTTCACCAATATGCGTTCCCTGGACTGTGGACTTCCCAGCCTCCAAAACTGTAAGAAATTTTGTTTCTTAATAAATTACCCGGTTTCAGGTATTCTGTTATAAGCAAGAGAAAACAGAATAATATAACCACCTGGATACATAATCCTCCTCTCCACCAGGTATTCCCTTGCCCTATTCCCCTTCTGGGTGGTTCCCTGTGTCACGGTCTCTAGAATGTCTCCTGCTGTGAGGAACTTCCCCTTGCATGCAAACATGTCAAAGTGTCACCAAATAAAGCTTGTTATGTGCTACTGCCACTTCATGGATCATCCCTGAACTCACTATGTAATTCCCACATTTTGTTGAAATAATATAGTACATTTGGTTCTAGATTATTAATAGCTTTCCTTTGATTTTTTTTAATAACTATTATGTAGTATTTAATATATATTCCTTCACCCTATTATTATCCATTTAGGTATAGACAGAAATAGATAATAGATAGACAGACAGACAGACAGACATAGAAATATAAAGATATATCAAGACTTATTTCTCACCACTGTTTACTCTCTCCTTCTACTTTCCCTATCTTGAGCTCTCTGATCTGACACATTATTATTTTATTGGAGTTTATTCTTAAGCAATTATCTCACATGTATATCATATACTCTCTGAGTCATTGAATAACCACAATACTTTTATCATATACACCATTAACTTAACATGTGAATTTATCTTAGCTGGGTATTGGACTCTTGTGGTACATTGCTTTCCTCTCCATTATCTATAGCGGTCTTTCAACTTTTCTCAAATGTTGATGCTGCAGGTAAGAATCACAATCTCTTTGTAAATATTTTTTTACGAAGAGATTTCTATTTTGTAAATACATTCTTTCAGTGCTTAAGCTTGTATGGTTTCTCTCAATCCTTAAAGTTCAGGAATTTTACCAGGATTAACTGATATATGTGTCTTTTTTCCTCAATCATACCAAGAACTCATGGGAATTTTAAATCTACACACTCAAAAACTCAGCTCAGGGACATTCCTGTCTATATATTGTTTTTTTAGTTATGGCTTCACTTTAATCTAAAAGGAACTCAAACAATCATACAGTAAAAAAAAATAATAATAACACAATTAAAAAATGGGCAAAGGAGCTGAATAGATATTTTTCAAAGGAAGACATACAAATGGCCAACAGGTACATGAAAAAATGCTCAACATCACTAGTCATCAGAGAAATGCAAATTAAAACTACATTGAGATACCATCTCACCTCAGTTAGACTGCCGATAATCAAAAAAACTGTGAATAACAAATGCTGGCGAGGGTGTGGAGAAAGGGGAACATGCCTACACTGTTGATGGGACTGTAAATTACTACAACCACTATGGAAAACAGTATGGATGTTTCTCAAACAACTACAGATAGATCTTCCATATGATCCAGCAATCCCCTTCTAGGTATATACCCAGAGGAATGGAAATCATCATGTGGAAGAGATACCTGCCCTCCCATTTTCATCGCAGCTCTGTTTACAACAGCCAAGACATGGAACCAACCTAAATGTCCATCAATGGATGACTGGATAAGGAAACTGTGGTATATATACACCATGGAATACTTCTCTGCCATAAAAAAGAATGAAATACTCCCATTTGCAACAACATGGATGAGCCCGGAGAAACTTATATCGGTTGAAATAAGCAAAGCACAGATGGATAAATGCCACATGTACTCACTCATATGTAGAAGCTGAGAAAGAAGGAAGGTATATTAGTCCATTCTTGTTGCTTATAACAAAATACCTGAAACTTGGTAATTTATAAAGAAAAACAACATTATCGGTTACAGTTTCTGAGGCTGGGAAGCTCAAAGTCCATCTGTTGAATGCGACAGTGACCCAGAGGTCTCACACTGCAAGATGGTAGAAGCACAGAAAGCAGAGGGAGAGCAAGAAAGACAGACTCTCCTCTTCTTTTATAGCCCTCAGAACCACACCCCTGACCACCACTTTTAATCCATTCACTACTGCATGGTCCTATAATCCAATCACCTCTTCAAGGCTCCACCTTTCAATTACCATAATAGGATCTCCCACCCTCTTAACAATGACAGTGGAGGCTAAGTTTCTAATACATAAAACTTGAGGAACACAATTCAAGCTTCAGTGAGTTTTGGGGGAACATTTTTCAATCCACTACATTCCACCCCTGGCCCCCCAAATCTCATGTCCTTTTCACATGCAAATACATTCATTTTTATCCCCAAAGTCTTAACTTGTTTCAGCTCAAAAGTTCAAAGTTCAAAGTCCCATCTGTGAAATTAATACAAGTTATCTACTTCCAAGATACAATGGTGAGACAAACATAGGGTACATATTGCCATTCCAAAAAAGGAGAAATAGGCCAAAAGAAAGGTGTAACAGGTCCCAGACAAGTCTGAAACACAGCAGGACAGGCATGAAATCTCAAAACTGGTGAATCTTGTAACTTGACTCCATGTTCAATGTCCTCTGCATGTTGGTGTGGGGGTTGGGTCCCCAAGTCCTTGGGCAGCTTTGCTCCTATGGCTTTCCGGGTTGCAGGCTACACTTCACCTCTCCCGGGCTCGGGTTCCACTCTGGTAGCTCCACAGGTCTGGGGTCTCCATGGCGGTCCAACTCTCATGGCTCTACTAGACATGGCACTAGATGGGATTTCTCTGCTGCAACTCCCACCCCACATTTCCACTCAGCATTCCTCTAGTGAAGGTTGTCTGCAGTAACACCGCCCCTGTGACAGATCTCTTCCTGGACCCCCAGACTTTTCCATACATCCTTTGAAATTGCGGTGGATACTCCCAAGCCTTCCCAGTTCTGAGATTCTGTGAGCCTGCAGACCTAACACCACATGGACACCACCAACGCTTCCAGCTGGTATTTTCCAAATACCACACTTGGAGCCAATTTAGCCACAGTTGGAGCAGCCAGAGCAGCTCGGTGTGGGGAGCAGTTTGCTGAGGTGGCCCTGGGCAGCAAGCCCATGGAGGGTGCCTCGGGCCTGTTCCCCAAGACCATTTTGTCTCCCTAGGTCATTGGGCCTGAAATGGAAGGGTTGGCCCCAGAGGCTTGTGCAATGCCTCCAGGGCCTTTTTCCCCTTCTCTTGATAATCCCGTTCTTTCGTGTTAATCTTAGTACCATTGAATTTTTCTTCTGAAAATGCTCTTTGCTTCTCTACCACATAGCCAGGCTGTAAAATTTCCAAGTCTTTACACTCTGCTTCCCTTTTAAATTCTGGCTTTATGTTGTGCCTTTGCCACCATAACTCAGAGTAGGCTGTTAGAAGTAGCCATGGAGCTTCCTTAATGTTTTGCTGCTTAGAAATTTCTTCTGCCAAGTACTCTGGTTCACAATTCCTAAGTTTCAACTTCCACAAAGTCCTAGAGCATGGACCCAATGCAGCCAAGTTCCTTTCCAGTTCACAGCAAGGGTGATCTTTGCCCAAGTTTCCAAAAAACTCCTTCTGATTTCTTTCCAAGACCTCCTTAGAATGGTCTTTACAGCCCATATTTCTATCAGCATCCTGCTCGCCACCACTTACCCAGTCTCTAAGATATTCCAAGCTTTCCCCCATCTTTTTGTCTTCTTCTGAGTCCTCCAAACTCCTCCAACCTTTACCTAACACCCAGTTCCACAGATGCTTCCACATTTTCAAGTATTTTATAAGCTACCCCACTTTTCTGGTACCAATTTTCTGTATCAGTCGTTTTGTGTTGCTATAACAGAACACCTGAAACTGGGTAATTTATAAAGAACAGGGGTTTATTTGGCTTATGATTCTGGGACAGCTGCATCTGGCACAGGCCTCAGGCTGCTTCTACTCATGGCAGAAAGCGGCAGACAGCCAGCAGATACAAGCAGACCACATGGTGAGAGGAAGCAAGAGAGAGAGAGGGCAGGGAGATGCCAGGGTTTTTTATACAACAGCTCTCATGGGAATTAATAGAGTGAGATCTCACTCAGGACCCACATCCCCAGGAGAGAGCATTAATCCATTCATGAGGGATCCGCCCCCATAACTCAAACAGCTTCCAGAACTGCCACATTGGGGATCAGATTTCCACATGAGTTTTGGCAGGGACAACACATCCAAACTCTATCAGAAGGAAAGAAAGACCACAGTACTGTGTTGGACCTGCAGAGGGAGAGCACATTCCTTGGGCTACAAAGTGGAGGTGGGGGGAGGAGGGGGAAGGGGGTTGGGAATAATTGGGTGGGGGACACAGGATAAAAATGCCATTTGTGGTAATGGATATGCTGCCAGGAGGAATTTGGCCTTCACATCGTGGGCACGAGGGGTGACAATTAGCTTTGTATCTCATTAATATTCATAACCAATAAAAAGAAACAGATGAATGGATGAATAAAATTTGATATATATACACACAATGGAAAAAATAACAATAAAAAAATAAAATAAAACTTTTTTGTCCTTTACAATTGTGAGTATTTGCATATTAAGTGTCTTGAATCTACTCACCAAGTTTCTTTACTTTCATCAGTTTCAACACTTTATATTTTGGTTTAGTGTTTTACTTCTTCCACTGTGTTTCTAACCATTAATTCTGCTCTCCACTTGGCCATCTTCTCTTTCAGTTCATCTATTGAATATTTTAATTCACTTTTTTCTTTAACTTTCAGGAAGTCTTTTGTTTTTCTGCCTACCTAATTTTACGTAAAATCCTTATACAGAGAAATAGCTAGAGACAGAAATAGTAAGAGACACACTACAGAGAGTGAGTCTACTCCAGCATTTCCAGCTGGTCATGAGCTGTCACTTTGGGCTGTTCTGGTAGTTCTTCTCCTGCAGTCTGAATCCCATCTCGCACTGATTGCTCTTCCACTTCACCTGGTCGTGGGCCTAGGGGTACATAAACAGCAGCAACACCTGGCGTGTAGGGAGGCACGGGGTTCCCTGACCAAATGGATCACCTTTTGCCATGTGGAAAATCAATATCCTATTTAGGTACCTGCAAGAAGTTTCTTTTTGTGGGTCTCCTTAGTTGTAAAAGCTAACAAAGACTTAAGTGTTAAGACCTTTGTTAATTTAACAAAGGTCTCACAGACGGTACATGGAACAGCTGTGATTCAGACCCAGATTTTTTTCTTTCCCCCTTGTTTTTT
This sequence comes from Cynocephalus volans, assembly GCF_027409185.1. NCBI lineage: Eukaryota > Metazoa > Chordata > Mammalia > Dermoptera > Cynocephalidae > Cynocephalus > Cynocephalus volans. Next base: position 20,855,345 of record NC_084466.1, read on the forward strand.
TACAAAGCTGCTGTGATTTACTCTACAATAACATCCACTTTAGCGTTTTTTGCAATTAGAAGGTGTCATCCAATGAATTATACAAATGTAATTAGCATTACCTCTTTAACTAGAAAGAAAAAAGTGCTGTGTTTAGGTTTGGCAAAGGATGTGATGAGGTGAAAGAAAGGAAGACTTCAGAGGCAAGAGCTTTGAACTTTAGAGGGGGGAAAGGCTGAGCTGCACAAAGGAGACTGCAGGAAGGCCTCCCTGCATGTTAGCTCAACATACTAACGTGGTCGTGGAACTCAAGTGGACAGCAGAGAAGCCCGGCTCCACAGGGTGTGTTCCAGAGGCAGGGCGGCGTGGAGAGTGACTACGTGTACCTTGAGCTACACTGCGAACCTCTCTCTCCACTCTCTAGGAAAGGAGTGCAGCATCCGCAGGGAGGAGGCAGACCTGGCCAGCCAGCTCTCCTTCTCTCTCCTACCTCTGGGGTGTATAACTCATACACCACCCACTCATGCTCGGGGTGTCCACTGCTCACAGTACTGCCTGAAGCAACATGCATTTCATGCCAGACGCAGCTGCCTGAAGATCCCACAGCCCATGTGCTGCTGTGCAGCACGTCAGCTTTCTAGACTTAGTTTTAAACACCAGGTTAGAGATGATTTCTGTTTCCTTATTCCTGAGAAAATAATGCATTCAATCTATGTTTAAACTTTTTCATAATAGTTTGTGAATATTGTAAACTGGGTGAAAAAAACTAAAATCTTGAACCAGAATGTCCTAACAGAAACCAACACATTCAATATATTACCTAACATATGATGAGCTTTAAAAAGCTTTTACAAACTTTGAATTAGTAGTGCCACTTCTACATCTTACAGATGTACCACACACCTATACACATGGCTGCTCACTGCAGACAAAATACTAAATCATGGATGATTGATGAATTATGGCACGTGGATATGATAAGACACCATTCCTCAATTAAAATGAATGTTACACAGAACATTTAATTAGATGGGAGAGTATCAGGCCTAGAAAGATCCGTAAGTTCAAATACATCCTACCCTCTTCTCAGTGGACTCCATTCTCAAGCAGTCTGTCCCCTGCTGATGGCAAGATGGTTGTCAGAACTCTACTCTGTCAGACACACCATGGAAAGACAGCTTTGCTCTCCCAATAATTCTTGAAAAGAAATCCTGGAATTTCTCTCACCCCTCTAATGTGTCTTCCTGTCACTCAATCAAAAGAGCATGAGATTGGACAGGCTTCCTCCCATGTCCACATCCTCTAGCATCCAGGTTAACCTCACTTGAACCATGAGGACAAGCATAAAATGGAAAATGAGCATTCTGCAATCAGACGAAAGTAACACAGGGGTGATGCCAGCAAATACAACAGAAGTCTATTGTCAATATGCTGGTGACTTCTATTTTTTTAAAGAGAGCAGAAGAAGATAAATTCAGCCTAGAAAAACTTCCTACTAGACCAACTATGCTTTATGTTTGTTTGCTTGCTTTCATTCAAACCCCCTCTTACTAATACAATAAGCTAGTGAGACAGGATGGAATTAGGTAGAGAGATCTGGCCTGCTTCCTCACACATTGTAACAGAAGACCCTTCACTTGTTATTGCAGCACCGGACATAGATCACTCTAGCTGTGGACATCATTGCTGCATTAATCCTTTAGTCCCAGACCTGATATTGGCCTGAAGATTCCCCAGAAATGTCCAACTAGAACATATTTCATTACAGATTTTTAAGCACATATCGTCTGTCCTCTGGCAATTCAGCAGACTGTCTTTGGGATCTAATATAGTAAAAGTCTCAAAGCAAACTAGGCTTCTGCAGAGCAATAGCCATGCCCAATAGCCATGTATATGTGAGGCCACTTCCAACCTACAAAGCAATTTCATCAGCATCAGCTACAAATAATTCTAAATATTAAGTGATAAAACAGTCTCACTGGAAAAAATGCTTCAAAGATAAGGAATAGTCTATAGGAACTGACAGCCAGCACAGTCCGAGACATCACAGAAAAAAAAAAAAAAAAAAAACCTATCTGGGGAGGGCAGAGGGATTGTGAGTAACTCAGACCATCTTATTGTATGAGAGATGTCAATATGAACAAATGAACCTGACAGCTCACCAGAGACAGAAGCAGAATAGAAGAGCCTCCACATTATAGCGGTAACTAGAAATTGTAACCCAATTTTCATAAGTGTCCAAAGATGACATAATTAGAGGTTGTTCTGCCATTTTATCGAAACTCTCACACATGATAGACATGATAGCTACACTATCATTTTCAAACACAAACATCATAAAAGCTCGTGGAGTCATGTTCATTACGTAATTACACTAATCTGTTTATGTTAATGCCTATCTTTAGGGTAACTCTTCTTATACACAAATCGAAAATCTCTGAAACGGTATTATCATACTTAGTTTACTTGCCCGTGTGTGATTGAGAGTGGAAATAAACTACATGGTGATTTTTGAAAATAAAGAAGAGACCTGATGGTGGTTAAACAATGATTTGGGCCACAAGGTAGAAGTAACAGCATAAGAAAGAGAGAAGGAAAGACATCAAGCAGCTGTTCAGCAGCTATTGACTCAGGCCCTGAACTAGCCATTCTGTGTTTTCTCAGTTACTTCTGCCAATACCCGCTTTCAAGATATTACCTGTATCTCATTCATGGGAAAATTGAGGCCAAGAGAAATAACTCACTTAAGGTTTATTTAGTGGCAGATTTGATGGCCATGTATAAATCAGTACAATGTGAAAAAAGAAATAAATTCTATTCTCATAGGGCCCTAAATATTAAATATATATATAACGTGTAGTTATATTATGTACGTGGATAAACATACACCACTGTGCATAATGCAGATTGGAAAAGAAAACGTAGAGGGATCAGTTTAGTCTTCTCTCTTTGTTGGAGAAAAACTCAAAGCTCAAAAGCTATAAGGATAAATCAGTAGCATTTCATGCATTCTTATAATGATCAGCACATCATTATCTCCACTGTGTAATGTGTGTGTGTGTGTGTGTGTGTGTGTGTGTGTGTGTAAGATTCACAGGTCCTAAATTTTTTTCCAGTTAAATTATGGCATGACTCCTCATAGGTCTGAATCACTTGTTGAAAAATAATTAGTGATACTTGACTAAGAACCGTGGAACCAATTAAAATTCTTCCCAGAAATAGAAAGTAAATATAAATTCTCTTACTTCTACAGACCAAGGAAAATTCTAACAATGTGGAGAAAGTTGAAAAGAGCACACGCTGATTTTAGCAGCTAAAGTCAGCAGTGGCTATGATGAGCCTTAAAGTCAAGATATATTATAGTGGTTTACAGTCATTGTAAAGGAGTTGGGAGTCCACTAGACATAGTATTAAACTAACAAATGAATATGACTTGGACATGTTTTCAGAAGAATTAAGAATTCTTTATTTTAAAACGTAGTTGACATATCACAGGTAATTAAGCTTTCCTAAATTAACTTTTTGAAATATTTAACAGTTGATTTTGATCTTTCAAAATGATACAGCTCATATTTAATTTCCTCTTGTGTTGAGTTATCTGTAATATTCCAAGGATTTTAACTCAAGTTTTTTTCTGAAGTAAATTAATTCTCTCCTCTTCCTAATATCCATCCAATCTTAAAACAGTAGGTGAAACTACTAGGAAAATAATGCCAAATTTCCTCTGTTATTTTCTATAATCACAATGATAGCTGTCAATTTTTATTTGTTTTACTATTTACGAGATATGTTACTATGTACTTTGTAGGAATTATAAGGATTATTTCTTTTAAAACAACAACCCTGTAAGTTAGGTATGAGTACTCTTCCCATTTTGAAGATGAGGAAACTGAGGCTGATAAAGTTTCAGTAATTTGCCTAATCACACAGCTATCATTACTGGAGCTAGGCTTGGACTGCAGGCAACAATGACTTCGAACTTCAACAGTGAAGCACAACAGTATGGACAGCTGAGAAAAGGTATGTTATTAAAATGTGTGGGCAAGATCTTGCAGCTGGTCAAAGGGCCCAATAGCTCACTCCCAGAAACATATGGGTAACTAAGACTCACTCTAATCTGCAGTCCTCATTTGAGAAAAGCAAAACCAGGCTGTGTTCACATGAGTAGGCTGAGATAGTGACCATGTCTCAATGGACTCTGCCCAGCAGAGCCTGAAATCACGTTGAATATTGTATAATACCAATATTAATGATAGGGACCTGGCTCAGCTGAGCTGGCCCCAGGATATAGCCAAACTAGGCTATATACAGATATGCTATATGAATGGAATGCAGGACATGGAAGGCGGCAATTGAACTTTCAGAAGATTGGACATGATCCTCACTCAGACAATGTCCAAGGCTGTCCATGACTCAATAGCTTGCGCTTTCGTGTCTCTCCTGCAGAATTGGTGAATCTTTCTGCTTTATAAGCTGTTTGCACTGACTACTTTCTAAATCCCTTAAGTATGTAAACTGGTTTTGATTCACCCAGCTAATGTCTGTATCTAATGTCTCTATTAATCTGAACCTTTTAATAGGGTTTGACAAATTACAGCCTGCCTGTTTTTGTACAGCCTGTGAGCTAAAAATGATTTGTACATTTTCCAGTGGTTGGAGGGGGAAAAAAAGAAAAAGAAATATATTTTGTGACATTTAACATTTATATGAAATTCAAACTTCAGGGTGTAAATAAAGTTTTATTGGAAACCAGCCATGCCCATTTGTTTATGTGTTGTCTATCGCTGCTTTCTCACTACAAGGGCAGATTGAGTAGCTGTAACAGAGACAATCTGGCTTGTACAGCCTGAAATATTTACTATCTTACCATTTACAAAAATAATTTTCAAACCTTTGGTCTACACGGTAAGCTACACTTCTAGAATGTAAGCTCTATGCTGACAAGACTTTTCCTGTTTTATTCACTTCTTTATCCCTTGCATCCAGAAAGTAGCATTCAAATACATTTACTGAATAAGAAGGAAGGAACTACAGGAAAGAAGGAAGGAGGGAAGGAGGGAAGGAGGGCAAGAGAGAGGAAAGAACTTGTCAACAAACCAATCATACATATAAAAATTAAATCAAAGGATCCTTTGTCGAGAGTCTTTTAGAGGAGCCTTAGCATCAAATTTGAGCCCTTCTGAAAGTGACTTTACTACATTTCTTTACCTCTACTTCTTTCCAACAGCTATATACTCCAGTAATACACGATACTCACCCATTGCCTAACCATGCCAAGCTAGGCCTTGCTCATGCAGTTTTTTTTCCCTTAATATCCTTCCTCTCCCTTCCCACCCCCCAACTCCAACAGCTACTTCTCTGCCTGGTGAAATGCATTCTTCCTTAAAAGCCAAAATTCAACAGCATCCTCTCCACATGGTCTTACCCAGCCTAGGCAGAGTGAATTGTTTTCTCCTCTTTACTCTCACACACAGCCACACTGGCTTCATGATTGCAACATGTTATAATCATGTTTAAATATTTTGTTCCTTAATACTATTATGAGCACCTCAAAAGCAAAGGATGGTGATATTTAATTGGTCACTATATTTAACCCTGACATATAACAGGAATTCAACAACTGTTTACTAGACAAATCAATAATCAGCCAATATTCCAGTGGGTTTAACACTAAAAGAATCCAACCATTCAACATGACTTGACTGTACTTTTTTATTTTAATAAAACATCTTACCAAATTAAATTACCGTATGATTTTAAGTGGAAAATGTAAACCCTCCTCCCAAAATTGTTTTGTGCAAAGATAGTAACATCAGAATCAAAGTAAAGGCTCCCAAGGTGACAGCTGAAAGGAGATTATTATTCATTTCTTGAACAAATTCTGATATGCTTGTTAAAAAGCAATAAATACCCAATGTACTACACAGATAAATTACCTAAAGGTGCCAAAATTAAGCCAATCATAATACTAATGTTCTACATTTATATAGCACTTTATAAAATGTCACTTAAAAGGAAAAATCTTAAATTACTTGCAATTTAATATATAATCTGTTATTTTTGGTGCTGCAAGAACATTTTCATACCTAGGGATTGACAAAATTGTTGAGCTTAAATGCTTAAAAATGACACAAATCAGAAAAATGGGCAGAGATAAACAATTAAATTCAGCAGGGAAAATTACAAGCCATAAAAATCCTTAATGAACATAAGACAGCAAAATAATCAGGTAGATACAGTGGAACAGAAATTGAATTATCCTTCTTAATGAAATAATCTGCATATAGTGGTGTTATTTTTAATTTCAGACTTTCTGAAGCTTTCACATATTTCATGAACCCCCGAGACATCTTTGTAGGAAACACTGGGAGGCCTCCTTATGTTCTATGTTTCCAAGCCTAATAGATACTGTTTCTAGAGTCGTGTTATGAAGGCTTGATCTATTTAGTTTGAAGACAAGTATCTTTAAATAGTTCCTAAGAGTTCTGGTTCTTCAAAATTAAACCAATTTGATGGAAGGATTTATTGTCAGGGTGCCCAGCTCCAAAACAAATCAAGCATAAGCAACTAACAGTCATAAAATTAAGTTGCTTGTCCAGAGGCCATATCTGCTCTCTTCTGAGGAAATATAAGGCCCCTTGCTACAGCTACAAGATTATTTTACTTATTTGGAGATTAATGCAAGTTCTTTTTTTTTAAAAACTTTTTTTGTTTTCACTAGTACCTATCTATATGATTACTGGATTGCTTTTAATAATAATTTAATCAATTCTCTCTTAGACTCTCTAAGCTTCAAATCTTAATAAATCTGATTCTCAGACCAACCAATTCTGTCAAAATATACTGAAAGTCCACCAATTAAAGTCATTTGAAACTACTGTTTTAAATAAAAAGAGAGGGCAAGTGAAGAAGTGATTGGCAACTGACATGTTAGGATGAATTAATCATTGAGCTTTGTTTCACAAACCTTATTGAGTTACTCTGAGGAAATGAGAAAGTATTAAGGAAAGAGGACAGAACACTGAGACATGGGAAACTCTCAGTGCTAATTTTGAGACAGACATCTTCAGAAAGTAGTATGCAATGGAAATCTCGGAGATGGGGAAGACCTATGAATTCCCATCATGTGCTACCACTGTGACTTCTCCACAACTTATGGTAACTGTCAATTCACCTGCCTGTAACATTCCCCTACCAGAACATAAGCTCTGTATATGAGAAATTTCTGTTAGTTCATCAATATCAGACTTCACCTTTCTTTCCATAGATCTCTTACCTGGTCATATGCTCATGCAAAATGAAGAGTTCATTTTGAGTCTCTCTTGAAACTAGGTGTGGGGAAATATGATTTTTTTTTTTCCTGGTCAATAGGATATGAGTGGAAGTGATAGATTCAACTCCCAACTCATATTTGGGATTAAATTTCCACCTGTCCTCCTTCCCCTGGCTAGTAAGTAACATATGGATATGAAGTGAGCTATCTTGCGCCAAGGCTAATACCCTAGGAATATGAGATGGTAAACAGAAGGAAGGAACCTGGATTCCTTGAACTACTTACACAGACTCTGATGAGACAAAGAAATAAGTGTTTATCTTGGCTAAGCTGAACCTTTATCTAGTTAAAAGACCTTGTAAGAACAAAACCATCCTTGTGTTGTTTTTATATTCCCAATGCCTCATTACAGAGCATGGTGGGTCAATCAACAAACATTTGATTAGTGGAAGGATGTCTAGACAGGTTAAAGATGGAGCAATGGCTAGATATATGAATAGATGGATCAATAAGTGGATGAATAGATGGAGGGATGGATGTGGAAAAGGAATGGACACTGAAGAGAAGAGATATGAGCATCAGTTTAAAAATTCACCTCAGACCTGCCTAGTATTCAGTCTTGCAGTAACATCTGGACTCAAGTTGAGAAGACTTAAAGAGAGGCATATGTTAAATATTAATAATGTGACACTATAAACACTAGTCAAGGCTTCATGATCTCCCTCTTCTACTGGTCCCTCAGTGCAGCACAGCAATTTTCTATTTCCATAAACAGCTTTCTCTTCTATTTCCTCTTTACTCTCAGCAGTTGATCTTAATATTTATTTCACATAGAAATTAGAAACTCTCATTCCAAACTTCCTCAGTTCACTGGTACCAAACCTACAAAAGAACATACATCCCTTCTTTCCAATTGTCAATTGTCCCTTCTTGTAACAGAGAAAGGAGTTTACCTCCTCAGTGCACATTTGTGGAAATAATTTCTAGGCTCATGTTTTCTCGGTGACTGCATCTCCCCCTCCACTCTCGAACCATGATATTGGGGCCGACTCACTCCTGTTTGAAGCATCATTTTCCACTGAATTTTTATATTAAAACTTCATGGTCTTGTTTACCTCTATGACACTGTGCCCCCCTGCCCCTTTATTTACTTCTTTTCCTGGTTTATACTTTAAATGTTGATTGTCATCAGGTTTATACTTTAAATCCTGTTGTCATCAGGATTTTGTCCTCTCCTCCCTCAACACACTTTCTCAATGTTCTCACCCAATTCCTTAGTTTTAGTCACCATGAATCTGTTGGTCATTCCTACTAAATTTTTTTCAATTCCTTATACCCCATATACCAATGTTTTATATCCAAGACCTAATGGACATTTCAAAGTCATGGTTTAGAAGTGCTGCAGGCTCAATGCACTGAAACTGATTTTTCCTCTTCCTTACCACCTCCCCCTCCTCCTCTTGTAGTCCTTTCTGGGAAGTTTTACAATAAAATATTTCCAAAATTTTTCACTTTCCAGAGTTTATGACTTTAGAATCATATAGATTCCTAACTAACATCCCTGTCCTAAGTGTGGGGCAAACTGGAGATATCAGCAATACTATATATTTTTTTTTTATTTATACAGTTTTTTTTTATTTACCCGTATATTTTCTGGTGCTCTATTTCTATATTAGTAGGGTGTATTTGACTTGGACTTACTTAATCCACACAAGCCAATGTCAAGTAAAATTACTATTCCCACTTTATGGATGAAGAAGCTAAGGTTGATACAGAAAAAAATAATTTGCCTGAAATACCCCAGTTAATATGTGATGAATCTGGGATTTGAACAAAGGACTGTCTGAATCCGAAGCCCAGTGTGTGCCGCAGCACCTGCCTCACTCCACTGAAACCACCTCTTTTCTCCTCCACCCACAAGATTTTAGGTTCCATGAGGGTAGGGCTGTTATAAATATCCCCATTAGTTTAATTATACTTATTACTAATTTTAAGAACAATCACCAGTACTCATTCATTAAAAATATTTTTGAAATATTAAGAAAATAAATTGGGATGAGATGTGATTAGTTTATTATGTAAAAATATTACAACGATCTCCGTAGATTAGTCTGCATTTGTCTCTTTCTTTTCACCCCAATAGGAGTGGAGGTTGTGTTTACAATTCTCTAATATCCTGGGGGATTGTTTGTTTGTTTGTTTGTTTGTTTTAGTCCATGGGCATCACCACCCACTAATACTCTAGATTCACTTTTATATTCAAACACTTTACTTTCACCTTTGTACTTTTTATACAGGCAAGTAGAGCTGTATACTTTTGCTTTTTCGTATTTGCTCTGTAGAATCCATAAAATTATGGCATGCTGAGTGTTGGCAATGTTAAAACATGAGGAGAGGCTTAACTCGTGAAAAACTTGGTGAAATCTCGGCTACTGTGCTTTTGGATGTCCTACTGCTTTTAAAATATGACATTGTCTAGCCTCTGATTTTGGCAGGTTTTATAATTGATTATATGAATTAATATATAAAAAGTACATAGAAGAGAATCTGTCACATAGTGAGGACTATGTAAGTGTAATCCATCATTCTATGTAAGTGTAATCTATCATTCATATTATCATAGCCACCTAGGAAGTTCTTATCACTTATGAGAGGAGATGGGGTATCCCAGCCAAACAAGACTGTCATTCATCTCTTGCTTCGTATTCCCCACCATTATATGAAATAGCAAGTTTCCAAAGTTGGAAAAAAATGCAACTAAGAGTGAAAACTAGAGACAAAATGACTGAATAACAGGTAGGCAACTGTTGTCAATGCAAGAGCAATGACAGGTGATTTGGACATACCTTATCAGGTATGGATAGAGCTCAGAGATCATTAATGTGAAAGTGATCAGAGTGGGTTCCAGCTGCAGATAGCACAAGGACAGTCAGCAGCACAGAGCCCAGCACAATCCAGGTGCATGTCTCATCAGGAAGGAAAAACAGAGCATCAGGGGAGCTCGGAGCAAACAGTAAGCAGGTAACCTGGGCAACGCGATAGGTGTCAGGATTGTGAAAGGATATGAATCAGGATTGTAGTCATATAGATGGCAGGGACTCCAGTAACAGTCAGGGTCACTGTTCTTGAGGAATTAGGAGAACTGGCAAAGAACCATATTATGGAATTAGGCACATTAGAGTAATACAGGTATGCATAAACTGAAACCGAAACATAAACCAGGAGCTTAGTCCAAGGGAATGATTAAAAAGAACTTGATCGGAGTTTAGGATCAAAAAAGAACCAGCATCAGGCTGACTCTGATGAACTAAATGGCTGGAGGTGCTTTAAAATTTCCCTTACTGGTGGAGAACAAACTGAATCCGGAATCTGAGGTCAGGCTGAATCTGGAGGTGAGGAACTGAACCCAGCTTGACAGCTGCAGGGACCTGGGGACTGAGAGAAAAGCAGGCTACGCATTTTATTTTTATCATTTTAAATCATGACCTTGGGTAAAGAACATTTCTGTCTCATAAGAATAATAGCCTTGACCGCTCAGAGAGTTGTTATAAGAAATTCATACAACAAAGATGTTGCCTAATTGCTTAGCAAATAATTTTTATATTCTTTCACTAGTTTTCATTTGTTGAATCTCCTAATCTACATATCTCTAAAATCTTTAGGCTATCATTTAAAAACCCAATGTCATATGCCCTCATTAAGGCAGCAATTTGGTTAACTAATGTCATTATATTACTGAGCATTCTAACTAATCTGACAAATTTTTCATAACCACCCAGTGGGATCCAGACTCCCTGGTAATTTCCAACAGACTTGCTGATAGAGAAGAAAACAAATCTTATCAATACTGTCACTTCTAAAATCTCATTTGCTGAAAAGTAGAATTAAGACCCAAAATCTACTGTCATAGTCCATTTCTGTTGCTTATAACAAAATTCATAGAATTGAGTATTTCATAAAAAAAACAAAATTTATTGCTCACAGTTTCTGAGGCTGGGAAGTCCAAAGTCCATCTGGTAGTAGCAACAGTGACCCAAGTGTTTCACATTGCAAGATGGTGAAAGCAGAGAGAGCAGAGAGGAAGTTCCTCATTCACAGTCTTTTTAAAGTCCTCAGAACCACGCCAATGACCACCATTATTAATCCATTCATTATGGAATGGTCGTACAATCTAATTACCTCTAGGTATAATAGGATTTCCCACCCTCATGATGTAAAATCTTAGATAACACACATTTAAGCAACCTCCCTAGCTCCAAATGTATAACTCTCCACTAGCAAGAACACTTCTAATATAACAATGTTTCCCCTCTTTTTGGACCATTGGACAGAAAGGTAGAAGTGCCTAAAGTGCTATTATTCTTTTAATTTAGAAATTTAACATTAGTCATATTTATTCCAGCTTTGGTATGCTACTTATTAATAATAGATTTTGTATTTAATTCACAGATGAATTTCCTGAATAATGAAATGAAACCAATAGGACAGTAAAGTTAAATCTACAGCAAGATGATTTGGAAAATGAAAGCAACTAGGAGATGAGCATTTCAGACTCACAGCGAAACTTGTTGATGAGCTCCTGATGGGATGTTGACATGGACATAAAAGTACTGTCACATTTAAAGATATGATGCCCTTTTACTATCATCCTATCCCTTCGTCTGTCACTACTCAAAATAAAAGCTATAAGGATAAAACTGAAACTGGCATTTAAGCAACATGATTAAAACGAAGTATGAAAGAAAATTGTACAGCAACAAAGCACAGTACATTTGGAGGTAAAAAACAAAAGACAAAAAAAAAAAAAAGCAAGCAACAAATCCTGTTGCTTACTGTTTTCCAGAACAACAGAAAATTGATGAAATTTATACTTAAAGGATATAAAAATAAAATTTGGAGTCAGCAATTAGACATGTAAAGATTTTATAATCAATTCATTATCTGTCTTCCTACCGTTCTGACATAATTAAGATGTATCTACTGTCATTACATGCTGAATAAAAACTAAAAACCTTGATAATACTGCCTTTGTGATAAATATTTGCTCACTTGATAATAATCACCATCAGCTGACATCACACATGGCACATTAAAAGTACCTAAAAAATAGTTGCTGAATGACTAAGTGAATGAATGAATTCCACATAATGAATGTACACAAATAGGTGTTCAGGAAAACAGGTCCCTGAATGACCTTGGCCAACCCATATCTTCCCCCTCTCATTTGCAATTCTCAGCCAGATTGTACTGAGGATGTATCATCTTGGGATAAGGCGGAACTGTCTGGAACAGCCCAGGCTTTGCCCACATCCCTCCTACAACAGGATGTCCTACAATGCTTCAGCCCAGTGAGCAAAGTTGTCCCTGAGATATAAAAACCCAGAGTGGAATGTTTAGGGGTTCCCTCAATTGTGGTGCAAAGTGTGGCATCCACAGACGAGATTCTGTTCACCGTGGACAGCTTTTCTGAGCCTTGGGGGATGGGTTCGCTATGGATCATAGGCTTCTGTTTCTGTTTATCCTCGCTGCCTATCTGTGAGTAATATATTTGCTTTGCCTGATGTCTCGTGTGAATGTGCTGCCTCATCCCACTCATACTCTTAGAGTTGCGTTTGTGCAAAACCTTCTGCCAGATCTGGCAACATTAGCAAAAATTGGTGAAGTGTTTAGATTTCTCCCTGGGACTGATAACTGGTGCAAGATGTATTCCCCTCCCAGAGATTGATACAGCATTCTGCTGAACAAATTGGCTTGGAAGAATCTTTAAAAACAAGCAAACTTCTAATAAAATTACAAAAAAATTACTTATATTGAAATTAAAAGAGAGGATACAGCTTATAGTCTGTAGGCAGTAAATAATTTTTATTTGATGCATTATTTTTAATCAGGAAAATGGAGAAACAGATTGTTTTATATGAAAATGCATAATCAGAAGGCCTGGAAAACACACTTTAGCTCATTTCAACCTTGTGGATTCCAAAATATAAGTTATGTATAAGGAATATGCAGAATTCCAGAATTCAATGTGAAGATGAGAAAGCCAAATGACCACAAGAGACATGGAGCAGTAAAGACATTTGTAGTTTAGCTCAACTATTGTTATTAATCAATATAAAACAGGGATTGAAATATTTACTCATAATATTGTATACCAGGGGCTCCTTGTTTTTCCAACAATATCAAAGCCAATAATAATATTGTGTCAGCATATGATGCTTTTGCCTGATTAATGTCTGTTCATTTAGCAAACTCCACTTCCCAAATTCCATCATCTCACCTCCTCACCACAAGAATCGGCATTTGACACAGATCTGGGCAATTCACAGAATACCACACATCAATTGACAACATAAATTGTTGACAATATAAATTGTTCCAATTGTGACCAAGTCCTTCACAGTGGATTAAGAAATGGATATAAACTAATATAACAGTTATTAAATGTAATATTTTTCTACCAAGTGGTTTAGCTGCTTCAATGAGAATTGAAGATACTAATAAATGAAAAACTATCCATGTTTATGGTTTAAAGAATAAACATAATCAAAATGTCCATATTACTCAAAGCAATTCACACATTCAATGCAATCCCTATCAATATACCAATGACATTCTTCACAGAAATAGAAAAAATGAACTTAAAATTTGTATGGAACCATGAAGACCCCTATATGTAGGTAAAGCAATCTTGAACAAAAAGAACAAAGCTGGAGGCATCACACTCCCTGACTTCAAAATATACTGTAAAGCTACAGTAACTGAAACAGCATGGTACTGGCATAAAAACAGACAAATTGACCAATGGAATAGAATAGAGAGCCCCCAAATAAACCCATATATTTACAGTCAACTGATTTTTTACAATTGTACCAAAAATATACAGTGGGGAAAGTACAGCCTGTTCAACAAATAGTGCTAGGAAAACTGGATATCCACACACAGAAGATTGAAACTAGACCCCTATCTCTCTCTCTCACCATATACAAAAAACAACCCATAATAGAAAAAAGACCAAAATTTAAGAGGTGAAACAATGAAACTACTAGAAGAAAACATAAGGGAACCTACACAAAATGGGAGTACGCAGCGTTTTTTTTCAGTGAGACTACAAAAGTACAGGCAACTAAAGCAAAAATACACAAATGGGACTACATCAAACTAAAAAGCTTCTGCACAGCAAGGGACAGTATCAACAAAGGGAAGAGACAATATACAAAATGGAGAAAGTGTTTGCAAACTACACATTAGACAAGGGGCTAATACCAGAATATTTAAGGAAATCAAATGACTTCATAGGAAAAAAAAAAACAAAAAACAAATAACCCAATTAAAAAAATGGGCAACAGACCTGAATAGACATTTCTCAAAAGAAGACATACAAATGGCCAACAACATGAAAAAATGCTCCAAATCATTAATCATCAGGGAAATGCAAATTAAAACCACAATGAGATATCATCTCAACACAATTTGAGTGACTATTATCAACAAGACAGAAAATCACAAATACTGACAAGGATGCAGAGAAAATGGAACTCTCCTACATTGTTGGTGGGTGTGTAAATTGGTACAGCCATTGTGGAAAACAGTATGTAGGGTCCTCAGAGAACTAGAAACATATTTACCTTACAACCCAGCTATCTCACTATGGGGTATACATCCAAAGAAAATGAAATCATTATATCAAAAAGACACCTACACTACCATGCTCATTGTAATGCTACTCACAATCTCCAAGAGATGGAATCAACCTAATTGTCGATCATTGGATGAAAGGATAAAAATTGTGGTATATATACACAATGGAATACTATTCGGCTGTAAAAAATGATATACTATCATTTTCAGGAACATGGATGCAACTGGAAACCATCAGGTAAGTGAAGTAAGTCAGGCACAAAAGGACAAATACCGCATGGTCTCAGTCATACATGGAATATTACCCCCCCCCCCAAAAAAAAAGTGGTTCTCATAGAAGTAGAAAGTAGAATAATAACTAGTAGTGGCTGGGAGGAGAGAGGAGTGGGCAGGAGAAGTGGTAGACTAATGAATACAAACTGTGCTGTCTTCCCTAAGTGAATCATTGTGCACTATGTGCATGTATTGAAACAACGCACTGTACCCCACAAATACACATAAGTGAATGTTAACATAAGTAAAAAAGAATATGAGGATGTGGCTGCTGTCCTCCCTAACATTTGAAGAGACATTCAGTCTATGGCATAAAGCCAAACAAACATTGGGAAAGGGGAGAGGAAAGAGGAATGAGGAAAGAAAGGAAGAAGAGAGAGGGAAAACGGTGGGAGGAAAGAGAGAGGGAGAGAATGAATGAATGCATCCTGAACAAATCAAGTCCTAGACCTACTTCCTAACCCTCAGATACCTGATCCTCTGCCTTTGATACCAAAGAACTAAACCAAATCAATTCTCTCTCAGCTCTGTGACCCAATGTAGTCCCTTCTGTGCTTACAAGAATTTGAATTGAGTTTCTTTCACTTGCAACTGAAAGAACTAAACACCTGCTGTTGGTTGCTTTTATTAATCCCTGGGTTACCACACTTTCCCATTTTTGTTCTTCCAGCCCTCAACACTTGTGGAACCCATTTTCTCTATAAAATTTCCTTTTTTTGAAATATTTAACATAGTTTGTGTTTTCCTGGCTGAACCCCAACTGATTCAGTATACCTGACAAAGAGGTCTTAGAGACATATATTTTTAAATCATCAGAATATAGATGGCACATAAAGCTACTGAGATGAGTGACCTTCCTTAGGAAGAGCATGGAAAATAAGGTTTACAAGGAGATATCACTTTAACATAGCCAAATTAAATGTATGTGCTGATTGGTGAAGTTCAGGTTTACTTTAAGCTTGAATTCAAGTTGACTTGGGCCTAAAGAATTTCCAAAACAATAAGCAGAAATCCTTGATAAAAGATCATAAGGACTTGGCCACGATATATATTAAGGCCTTAGGTGGCTTTGTCCAGTAAAGAAGAGAAAGCTGAGACTGAGTAAAGCTGAGATTGAAGTAATTCCTCTAGTTATAAGGTTGACCTCACACCGTCTCCTACACCCCCCTGGGTCTTACTGTTCATCTGCAAAAAGTGTTAAATAATAACACTATCATAAGCTGTTTTGACATAATGCAGGTGACATGATATATGAAAAGTGCCAGACTCGTTAGAAATGGTCAGCACAAAGCAGCTACTATTATTGTTGATGATGTTATAACATGGAAAAGACTAGCACCAGACTGTCTAATCTAGCCTAATGTTTTTTCTGTGCACACATAAAATATACAAATATAGTATAATATACATCCAGCTAATATATGTTAGTTTCTAATTGAGAACAAACTTATAATATGATAAATATGAGAGCCTAGACTAAACAAAAATCAAAAGTCTGAGGATAAACTAAGTTTGCTGTCAAACAAACCATTTTGATCTCTGCCTCTTGTGAGGTTTTCCTTTTTTTAGTTTTTTTGGCAAGGGGAGGTGGTATTTCACAGCTCTATCGTGTTTGCTCTCTGTGTCAGTTTATTCCAAGGTGCTGTCAAAAAGAAGCCAATTGATCATGTTAACATCCCCCCACCGCTCCAGGCTCTCAGAGCTTTAGCCACTGGCACCTAATATGATATAGTATTTGGATCTCATCAGATACTGAATTACACGGCCTGTTAATTTCAGAGATCTGGCTCCGTCAACTGGCATCGTAGTGGCAGAATCTCTTCAACAAAGTATTTACTTCACTTAATATGCCTAAAAGATTGATCTGCCTTCCTTGGCGAGGACACTATTAACAACTCCCTAGTGATTAGGGACTGCTGGTGAAATCTAAATTTTATACCTAGATGGCACACACCTGCAAAGTTGTCACATTGAATTTGACTTTTTATTAATAACCTGATTAAATCATTCGCAATAAAATTTTTTCCTGGACACAAATCCTAAATAAACAAACTTAACTGCCTGCTTCCATATCTATGACCAAAGAGGAAAGCCAATATAGGACTGATGTTTAATCATTAACACCAAATGCCACTGAAACCAGCTCAGACCATCCCAGTTTGGAACTTTCTAAATCTTATTAAGCAAAGCTAAACGTGATTCAAATTAGCAAATATTGGTTTTCTTTCACTCCATACCTATTCAATTATAACATTTTCTCTTGGCTTCCCACTCCAAGTTCCTTGAGGAGCCCCAGACAACTACAGGCATTTAGTAAGGTGTGAGCTGCGTGTGTGTGTGTGTGTGTGTGTGTGTGTGTGTGTGTACGTGTGTGTGTGCACGCACTTGCACTCCCTCTGAAATTAGGTACAGCTCCTACATAAGATGTCTAAATGCTGCAGCTGCAATCACAAAGCACCCACAAGGGACAAACAACAAGCGTATGAGTGTGCACTATGATTCTCTCTGCAACAAGCTGTATAAAATATATATATGCAAGAAGCTAAGTGTCACATAATAGCTTAAAGTCACACCAAGTTTTACAAAGATTTAAAATACTGTGCAAGCATTTTTTCCTAGGAAAATGAGATCTACTCTCCTCTTTCCTGTTCTCTAATCACACAAACCAGTTCTGCTCTTGTTCACTGTTACATTCCAGCCCTACCACTTGTAAGAACATAATGGCTGCTACCTAAATAATTTCATGCAGCATCAGTGAGTTCCCAGGAAGTTATTACACCACACCACCTTATTCCCAGCTACCCCACACAAGTTACTCGAGAAACATTATTTTATAATGACTTATTTCCTTGGGGAAAAAAAATCATTTAAGAGGTCATATAAAACAATTCAATTTGCTTAATAATATTAAAAATATGAAAATTTCCTATACAGCATCACTACATAAATATATTACTTGGGTATAAGGCTTGTTATATTAAAAAAAGGCCTTCCTTACAAGAATCTTAGAGAATCATCATTATTTGGAAACTCAGAAAAAAAATTCTAAAGTGATATTAAATATTATTTCCAACTCTGCTTTCTTACCCCTCACTACTTTCTCCACCTGGGAATGAATAAAAGGTCCATCCCTGAATTTATTACATGCTTTCAGGACACAGATGTTAGGAAATACGAACTGGAGATTTTCTCCATGTGGTTGTCTTTGGGGGGAAACTTTCCACTGTCTAAAAGGGTGGCCATGAATACTAAACAGCACTTACATCAGCTAAGGACCACATCTTGAAATAAGTCAGGAAATGAAACTTTTGTTTAGGTAATTATGCTACCTTCTACTACAAACCTTTGCTTAAATTTAGATATAGAACGAAAATAAAATGTGTTTACTTCATTAAATCCTTAATCCAAAGATTGTTTTGGAACTGGTATTATAATCTTCATACTGCAAGGAAGTCCTGCTGGATGTGGGGGGAGGGAGGCTCTCTCGTTTACACGGTTGTCCTTTTCCCACTAGGCAGGTAGAAGTTCTTTCCCCAGCATGTGTAAAACAACACATGGAAAGGGTAATTGTTCACTTTGCTTGAGGAAAAAAATAATTACATCAAATTTCCAAATCTGATAAGAATGTTAGGACTTATGAAATTATGGCTTCAACAAACACATCCACCCAAGCACACAGATATTGTTCCCAGAGCCAACACTTGCCAAAATATCAAGGCATGCCTGTGATTTTCAGTCTGTACACCACTTGGCATCATTACTGATGTGGTAAATTGAACTCCTTGTTTACTATCTGTTGGATATTTCAAATATTTCCTCAGAGGGTTTAATTAATCAAAAATAAAGAGTAGGCTCCGCTCCCACTCCCTCCGCGGTTCTCTGGCGGGGCTAGTGGCGGGGGGCATCCCCGGTCAGTGTCGGGAGGGCAAAGAACTACGGGCAGGCTGACTGTCACTCCACCATACCCTGGACTCCGGCCCCAGGTAAACTCCCTGTTACTGGGAGGCAGATAACATCTCTGCGGCCACCAATTTGGAAAAAAGCCTAACGAATTTCTGGTTGGGAATAGTGTGGTAGGAGAGTTCCCAGGTCCGCTTGAACCTGCCGGAGACCAGGCTGCAGGTGGGCGCTAGACTCGGTTTATACTGGGGGGATGCACAGGTGAACAAGACCCGAGAAAGATCTAAATAGTGCTACAAAGGCACCCAGAGAGACCGGTCATCTGTGCCTAGCAGAAACCTGGTAGACTTCCTGGGTGAGGCGGTGCCGAGCAGGGTCTTGAAGGCCCAGCTGATAGACGAGGGGTGCAGAAGACATGCCCCAGCCCAGCACAGTGCGCACAGAGTGGGGAGACGTGCGGCTAGGGAGGCGGAGACTCGACAGAAACCACACACCGGGTGGGGTTGCCACTGCACGATCTAACAGCCTGGGCCAGAGCACACGGAACAGGGAGAAGTCCGGCACAGGAAGTGAAAGCTCAACAGAGATCACACCCCCTGCGGTACGTGATCCACCAGCCCAGCAGAGTCCAAGCTGACCAGAAAGGTGGCTCCCCAGAGAAGCCCAAGACCCGAGGCAACGACACACACAAGACACTAGAGGCCAACTGAGCAGTCACGGAGGGAGCCATACAAAATTGGCAACCACAGCAACATCCTAGTTAGTCATTAGTCTCAAACCGGTGGACTGTGAAACCCCCTGCCACAATGAATAAACACCAAAAAAAAGATACCAGAAATACAAAAAATCAAGAAAGTACACCACCAAAAGTTAATAAATCTCAAACTCTAGATCCTATAGAACAAGAAGCCCTTGAAATGACTGACAAGGAATTTCGAGTGATAATTCTAAGGAAACTGAATGAGATACAAGAAAACTCAGCTAGACATCATGATGAAATGAGGAAAAGTATACAGGATCTGAAAGAGGAAATGTACAAGGAAATCAATGTCCTGAAAAAAAATGTAGCAGAACTTGCTGAACTGAAGAAGTTATTCAACGAAATAAAAAACACAAAGGAGAGTTTAACCAGCAGGCTTGTCGAAGTTGAAGAGAGAACCTCTGAACTTGAAGATGGGCTGTTTGAAATAACACAAGCAGACAAAAAGAAAGAAAAAAGAATCAAGGACATTGAAGAAAATCTGAGAGAGATATCAGACAACCATAAGCGATCAAATATCCGAATCATGGGTATTCCAGAAGGGGAGGAAAATGGAGATTCCATTGAAAACATATTCAACAAAATAGTGGCAGAAAACTTCCCAGGTATAAGAAAAATCACAGATCTTCAGATCCAGGAAGCTCAACGATCTCCAAATGTATTCAACCCAAAAAGGCCTTCTCCAAGACATGTCATAGTCAAATTGGCAAAACTCAGAGATAAAGAGAGAATCTTAAAAGCTGCAAGAGAGAAGCGTCAAATGACTTATAAGGGAGCCCCAATCACGTTAACATCAGACTTTTCATCACAAACCCTAAAAGCTAGAAAGGAATGGGATGATATTTTCAAAATACTAAAAGACAAAGATTGCCAGCCAAGAATACTCTACCCTGCAAGGCTATCCTTCCGAAATGAGGGGCAAATAGTATATTTCTCAGACAAACAAAAACTGCGGGAGTTCACTACCACACGACCACCCTTACAAGAAATCCTCAAGGGAGTACTGGGTTTGGTTCCTGAAAAATAACTACCACTGCCATAAAAACCCAAGAAAAATCTAAACCCACTAGTATAATAAAAATGGCATTCATGAAGAGAAAACAAGCTAACAAAAACACTATCTACAACCTAAGGAAGCAACAAACACAGAAAACAAACAGTAAATCAGAAAGCAAGGAACAAAAGACACCTAAGACAACCAAACAACCAATAAAATGCTAGGAATAAATCAACACCTTTCAATAACAACTCTTAATGTAAAAGGCTTAAATTCCCCAATTAAAAGACACAGACTGGCTGACTGGATCAAAAAGCAGGACCCAACTATATGCTGCCTACAAGAGACCCACCTCACCCATAAAGATTCACACAGACTAAGAGTGAAAGGATGGAAAAAGATTTACCAAACAGATTCTGCAAACAGAAAAGAAAAACGAGCTGGAGTAGCTATTCTTATATCTGACAAAATAGACTTTAAACTAAAAACCATAAAAAGAGACAATGAGGGACACTACTTAATGATAAAAGGACTGATCCATCAAGAAGACATAACAATCATAAATATGTACGCACCCAATGTTGGAGCAGCCAGATTTATAAAACAAACTCTATTAGACCTAAAGAAGGAAATAGACACTAATACCATAATAGCAGGGGACCTGAACACTCCACTGTCAATATTAGACAGATCATCTAGGCAAAGAATCAGTAGAGAAACACAAGATCTAAACAAGACTCTAGACCAATTGGAATTGGCAGATATCTACAGAACATTCCACCCAACAACCTCAGAATATTCATTCTTCTCATCAGCACATGGATCATTCTCCAGGATAGATCACATATTAGGTCACAAATCAAGTCTCAATAAATTCAAAAAAATTGGAATTATCCCATGTATCTTCTCAGACCACAATGGATTAAAACTAGAAATTAATAACAAACGAAACTCTGGAAAATATACAAACACATTGAAATTAAACAGCATTCTACTTAATGACATATGGGTCCAAGAAGAAATCAAGCAGGAAATCAAAAAATTTATTGAAACTAATGAAAACAATGATATATCATACCA
Source organism: Cynocephalus volans (assembly GCF_027409185.1). NCBI lineage: Eukaryota > Metazoa > Chordata > Mammalia > Dermoptera > Cynocephalidae > Cynocephalus > Cynocephalus volans. The sequence goes on from NC_084466.1 coordinate 20,877,245, forward strand.
AAACCTGTGGGATACTTCAAAAGCAGTATTGAGGGGAAAATTTATTGCATTAAACGCTTACTTCAGAAGAATACAAAGATGGCAAGTGAACAACCTCACACTTCACCTTAAAGAACTAGAAAAACAAGAACAATCCAAACCTAAAGTTAGCAGACGGAAAGAAATCATTAAGATCAGAGCAGAACTGAATGAAATTGAAAACCAAAAAACAATTCAAAAGATCAACGAATCAAAAAGTTGGTTTTTTGAAAAGATAAATAAAATTGACAAACCATTAGCATGGCTAACAAAAAAAAAGAAGAGAGAAGACTCAAATAACAAAAATTAGAAATGAAAAAGGCGATATTACAACTGATTCATCTGAAATACAAGGAATCATTCGAGACTACTATAAACAACTATACGCCAACAAATTTGAAAATCTGGAGGAAATGGATAAATTTCTGGACACACACAAGCTCCCAAAACTGAACCATGAAGACGTAGAAAATCTGAACAGACCAATAACAATAAAGGAGATTGAAGCTGTTATCAGAAGGCTCCCAACAAAGAAAAGCCCAGGACCAGATGGATTCACAGCAGAATTTTACCAAACATTCAAACAGGAATTGACACCGATTCTTTACAAACTATTCCAAAAGATTGAAATGGACGCAACTCTCCCAAACTCATTCTATGAAGCAAACATCATCCTGATACCAAAACCAGGTAAAGATATAACCAAAAAAGAAAACTACAGGCTGATATCCTTGATGAATATAGATGCAAAAATCCTCACTAAAATACTAGCAAACAGAATACAGCAACACATACGTAAAATTATTCATCACGATCAAGTGGGATTCATCCCAGGGATGCAAGGTTGGTTCAACATACGCAAATCAATAAATGTGATACACCATATTAATAAACTCAAACATAAGGACCATATGATCATCTCTATAGATGCTGAAAAAGCATTTGATAAAGTTCAGCACTCATTCATGACAAAGACCCTCTATAAGTTAGGTATAGAGGGAAAGTATCTCAACATAATTAAAGCCATATATGCCAAACCCACAGCCAATATCATCCTGAATGGGGAAAAGCTGAAAGCTTTTCCTTTAAGAACAGGAACTAGACAAGGATGCCCACTCTCACCACTCCTATTCAACATAGTGTTGGATGTACTAGCCAGAGCAATCAGAGAAGAGAAGGAAATAAAGGGCATCCAGATTGGAAAAGATGAAGTCAAACTGTTCCTGTTTGCAGATGACATGATCCTATATATCGAACAGCCTAAAACCTCTACAAAAAAACTGTTGGAATTGATAAATGATTTCAGCACAGTAGCAGGATACAAAATCAACACACAAAAATCAGTAGCATTTCTTTTCTCCAATAGTGAACATGCAGAAAGAGAAATCAAGAAAGCCTGCCCATTTACAATAGCCACCAAAAAAATAAAATACTTAGGAATTGAGTTAACCAAGGAGGTGAAAAATCTCTATAATGAGAACTACAAACCACTGCTGAGAGAAATTAGAGAGGATACAAGAAGATGGAAAGATATCCCATGCTCTTGGATTGGAAGAATCAACAGAGTGAAAATGTCCATACTACCCAAAGTGATATACAAATTCAATGCAATCCCCATCAAAATTCCAAAGACATTTTTCTCAGAAATGGAAAAAACTATCCAGTCATTTATATGGAACAATAAAAGACCACGCATAGCCAAAGCAATGCTGAGCAAAAAAAATAAAGCTGGAGGCATAACACTACCTGACTTTAAGCTATACTACAAAGCTATAATAACTAAAACAGTATGGTACTGGCATAAAAACAGACACACTGACCAATGGAATAGAATAGAGAATCCAGAAATCAACCCACACACTTACTGTCAGCTGATCTTTGACAAAGGCACCAAGCCTATTCAGTGGCGAAGGGACTGCCTCTTCAGCATATGGTGCTGGGATAACTGGATATCGATATGCAGGAGAATGAAACTAGATCCATACCTCTCGCCGTATACTAAAATCAACTCAAAATGGATTAAGGATTTAAATATACACCCTGAAACAATAAAACTTCTTAAAGAAAACATAGGAGAAACACTTCAGGAAATAGGACTGGGCACAGACTTCATGAATACGACCCCAAAAGCACGGGCAACCAAAGGAAAAATAAACAAATGGGATTATATCAAACTAAAAAACCTCTGCACAGCAAAAGAAACAATTAAAAGAGTTAAAAGACAACCAACAGAGTGGGAGAAAATATTTGCAAAATATATATCTGACAAAGGATTAATATCCAGAATATATAAGGAACTCAAACAACTGTACAAGAAGAAAACAAGCAACCCAATTAAAAAATGGGCAAAAGAGCTAAATAGGCATTTCTCTAAGGAAGATATCCAAATGGCCAACAGACATATGAAAAAATGCTCAACATCACTCAGCATCTGGGAAATGCAAATCAAAACCACATTGAGATACCATCTAACCCCAGTTAGGATGGCTAAAATCCAAAAGACTATGAACGATAAATGCTGGCGAGGCTGCGGAGAAAAAGGAACTCTCATACATTGTTGGTGGGACTGCAAAATGGTGCAGCCTCTATGGAAAATGGTATGGAGGTTCCTCAAACAATTGCAGATAGATCTACCATACGACCCAGCTATCCCACTGTTGGGAATATACCCAGAGGAATGGAAATCATCAAGTCGAAGGTATACCTGTTTCCCAATGTTTATCGCAGCACTCTTTACAATAGCCAAGAGTTGGAACCAGCCCAAATGCCCATCATCAGATGAGTGGATATGGAAAATGTGGTACATCTACACAATGGAATACTACTCAGCTATAAAAACGAATGAAATACTGCCATTTGCAACAACATGGATGGACCTTGAGAGAATTATATTAAGTGAAACAAGTCAGGCACAGAAAGAGAAATACCACATGTTCTCACTTATTGGTGGGAGCTAAAAATTAATATATAAATTCACACACACACACACACACACACACACACACACACACACACACAAACCGGGGGGGGGGGAAGAAGATATAACAACCACAATTATTTGAAGTTGATACGACAAGCAAACAGAAAGGTCATTGTTGGGGGGGAGGGGGGAGGGAGAAGGGAGGGAGGTTTTGGTGATGGGGAGCAATAATCAGCCACAATGTATATCGACAAAATAAAATTAAAAAAATAAAAATTAAAAAAAATTAAATAAATAAATAAATAAAATAAAATAAAGAGTAGAGGATTTTTAAGTGATCATTAACTTCCAGTTAAGGAAAGCTCCATTTACTCCAGATATTATCAAAGAATAGGTATTATTAAAATCTAGGAAGTTTAGCAGCTAATTCTACACTAGTATTTAGTAGTATTTAGTAGTTAATTTGTCATTATATATAGAACAATCAGCTGAGCTGTGAGAAGAGATTTTAGAGGGTCAGAATAGAGAAAAATAAAAAAATAATTACAATAAATATTTTTAAAACAAAAAAGTGTTACAAAAAAGCTTTCTAAACTTCAGATCATTATTTCAATTCATATTTGATATATGTCTAGGAAAACACTTAGCTTGTTAAAATAAATATGTTCCATATAAACAATAAAGAAATTCTGGTGATCAGACCCGAGGGTGGCCCCCATGGTCCCTGTCTCCTAGTATCCATGCCATCATATAATCTCCTCCGCTTGAGTGTGGGAAGGACCTCTGACTTGCTTTAACCTAAAGAATATCACAAAATTAATAGGCTCTCACTTCTGTGATTATGTTAAATTGCATAGCTCTGTCTTCCTAAACTCACCCTAAAGATTCTCTTTGCTGGCTTGATGAGTAAGTGGCTATGTTGGAGAACCACTTGTGCCGAGAATGTAAGGGCAACCTGTAGGACCAGCAGGAGTCTTCTAGGAGGAGAGGGCAGCCTCTTGGATCTGAGGGTGGCCAGGTGGCAACCAGCAAGAAGTTGTGGCCTGCAAGAAACTGAATACTACCAACAACCTGAAAGAGGTTTGAAATAGATTCTTCCCCACTGGAGCCTCCAGATGGGACTGTAGCCCATCCAATGCCTAGACTGCAGCTTGAGAGATCCTGAGCAGAGAACATATTTAGGCCATGCCTGGATTCCTGACCCACAAAATTTTTGAGATGATAAATGTGTTGTTTTAAGTTGTTTTAAGTTGGTGGTAATTGGTTTTGCAGAAATAGGAATTAATACAGAAATATTAAAGTGTCTATGATTTGGGGAAATATTCAGTGTTAAGGTATCTATACATCTTTTCTCAAATATTGCATATGAAGAAAAACCTAATGTACATAAAGCTTTAATTGCAATCAGTAAGATTAACATTTTCAGTGACAATTCTTTAACTCTGAAAATAGTGCAAAAAAAAAAGATCCTTTGTTAAAAGATGCTTTATATTAAAGTAATCTTAGTCTTGCATCTAATTTCTCTTTTATTATATGATAAAAAATACAAAAGACATCTTTATATATGTATACATCTATCTTTTATAGTAGCTGGATGGTGTTTTGCTTCCTGGAGACACATATAAAGTTAAACAATCTTATACTTGATCTCACATTTCCCTGTAAAAAAAAAAAAAAAAAGTACCTTCCAAAGCTTCATATAAAAATCAAAATTATATATGTAACCAGGCAGTATTTACTAATTAGATCACATTAACATTTACATACATACATACATAATTTCAGTAAGTTCAGCATTAACACCTGCATCATTTTGGCCTTAGCAACCTTTAAAGATACCGCATCAGCCATGGTAGCACTGCAAGGCCCAGTGGGAGTTTTGTGAGTATTCAGGATGGGCCTGGACCATTTCTGCCACCACCTTGGGGCTGCATCTTGATGTTCCTCACTCACTAAAACCACGAGACAAAGATGTGTACTTCTGACCCACTAGTCAATGCTCCACCTTCACTCCGTGAGCTGGCCAGGCCATCATTACTCATGACTGAAGCAACTCCTCTCTCTTACAGAAGCCTCGTGGCCAAGCTGCTTGAATCAGGGGCATTACAGCATTTATGGAGAGAGCTCTTTAAAATTACACAGAGCCTTTCTTTCCTGCCAGGCGGTCTGGATGAGAGCTGGTGCGCACAAGAGCTATTTCATTCTGCCCTGACCCAGGACTACCCTCTGGCTCCCAGGACACATGGCCACGTCAAGCTCCTCTGTCATACTTTGTTTCTCCTTTTGATGAACTCCCAGAAGCCACCTTTTGTTCTACCTGTGCAGTAGTTCAGTCATGCACAAATGTTTCTAAACCTGTATTGTAGCAGTTACTTCTCAAAGAGGGATAAATTGGTTAATGGACCCAGGGATGATTATGTTTTGCAATGATGAACATGCTAATAATTATCCTGACTTGATTATCACATATTGTACATAGGTATAGATATTCAACTCTGTACTCCACAAATATGTATAATCAATTATGATTCAATTTTTAAAATGAATTAATTTTTTAAAAAAAGAGAGAGAATCCTTATTCTTCATGGAAATTGATGGGTTCAAACAAATACAAGGGTACTTCCAAAGGTTCACGGAAAAACAGAATTAAAATATGATATGAATCTTTCCATGAACTTTTTGAAGTACCCTCATACAGGTTGTGAGGTTAAGGGATGGCACTTAACTCCTTATTCCAGGCATATCTCAGGTCCCTGCTATCGGTATGATAACCTATTCATCAATACCCTTTTGACTGTTTTAATCCAAATAACAAATGAAAAAATAAGATTAGTTCTTTTAATAATTACAAAGGATAATTGCTTGAACTATGCTTTCTCAATGATGACTCTAGATCAATCAAAAAAAATCCAATCTCATATAAAAATAGCCAATCACATTCAAATCTATCTTTAAGAATCAGATCAATGTGTTTAGGAACTGGAAAACAATATCCTCAATCACACCAGACTGTCAGTCTCTCTGTGATCTGCATACTGATCACTATACAAATGCTATAAATATTAAAAAGCCATGACTTAGATCATGACTTTTTAAATTGATATTAACTTTGCTGCATGATTTTTGGTGTGTGGTTAAAGACAAATATAGAAAATCTATTATAGTATAAGTAAATATCTGGGTGTACAAATGAACCTTCACTAAAATATTTATTTGAAGCTAATTAAATTCCATTATTACATTCATCATTACAAATTATCTCCTGTGCTCTAATCATCGGGTTAATTGCTTATTAACTTGCAAAGATGGATAACTGCAAGTCAAGTCACTCAGAGATTGTTACATTTGATTTCAGTATAATAATGATTTATTTTTATCTAAAATGACTGCTATAATAAACTAACTAACTACACTGCCTCCTTGCAAGTGGACTTCAATGTATCTGGGTCTAGTACTTACAGAGCTTATGACACTGCTAGGCTAGACACACAAGTCTTTCCAGAAAGAATAAAGAAAATACCTCACTATCCAGGACTGTGAATGCATGTAGTTCATACTCCCACAAAAAAACCTTGGAATAAAAAGTAAAGAAGATGCCAGAAGCAAGATTGTACAATCTTCCTCCCTCCTAAGTTCTAACACACAACTTATTGCCTCGACAGTGAAGAGGTGTTGATTGAGAAGACTTGATATATTTCCTATTCACCCCATCTCATTAATCACCTCTCAGTTTCTATCATTCATTCTTTTATTCCCAACACTGTGTCTATTAATATAAGATATTTTAAACATCCACTTCTACACTTTGTAAAAAACACAGACCAGGATTGCCTAAGTATGTCATTAGGTAATATTTTCTTCATACAATCAATGGATCAAAGAGTTGTATATTTTTGGCACCCTATTGTACCAAAGACAAAGTTAGGTACATATTTTTATGAATAGTTGTCAATTGGTTGTTTTAAAAAAAATGACAAATTATCCACTGGAAACGCAGTTTTTGCTCAAAGAATATTAAAATAAATCTTGCAGATGCCCTTACAATAAAAACACCATTAAGAACAGAGGCTTCTTGGCCATGTTCATTTCTATATTTGTATTTACAGGATCTAACACAATGTCTCAAGTATAGTCCCAGACATAGCTCAAGTCATCATATATTAACAAATAAATGCCTTAATTATTATAGGTTAAGACAAAAATGAATGTACCCCCTTCTTTTATGCATTAAGTATATATTTCTCAATGAGTAGACTGAAATTAATTATAGAAGGAAAGACAAAGACATCTTCCTATAATCAGATTAAAGTTAGACATTAAATCAATGCTGGAATACTGAAATACATAATGGACAGAAAAATGTAAATGCCTGTAATTATGCGCCAGTGCAATCTGCTGCATTGTATTCATTATTTTAATAGATGAACTATAGAAACTGTTGGCAAAATCTAACCTAAATAATTGAGGGATTTTGTTTGTTTTTTTAACATTTAAAGTTTTTCCCCAGATTTATTAAGGTATAACTGAAAAAAGCTGCATATGTTTATGATGCACATGATGTTTTGATATATGTATATGCTGTGAAATGACCTCAATCAGGCTAGTAAACTTATTCACATATTTTGGCTAGATCAAGCAGCAATATTTAATTACAAAAAAGTTTAAAAGGAAGACATATTAATTGAGTACTTATTATGTATCCATGCTTATTTTTTCCACATAGATTTTGGAACATTTTCATTTATTAGACAACTCCCAAGACATTCTTAGTTTTAACAAACCACATTATCATTAGACTTTCAGATGCTGGAGACCCTCAATATATTTAAATATAGTTTATCCAATTGATAAAACGTTTTCATGAATAAACACATAACTACTATTTCTCCATATTCCACCCCCAAATGGAAGACTATGTAATTATAAATTAATAAGATGAATTTTCTTTTGTAACTTATGCAAATTAATTTCAATACTTTATAAAAGTGAATTTTTCTATAATGACTGAATTTAATGTTTTTACTTGCATTATAATTATAATATTGAGTTTTAAATGTTCACAGTATTATTTTCATTTAATAAATTCTATGAAGAACCAGACTCATGTGAATAAATTATGTAAACAGATTTTTTTAATGATGCTGTTTACTTAAGGCTACTCCATATGCAAATGTTCAAAGATGACAATTATACTAATCAGTTACCAAACTTGGTTTATGCTAAGATGAAAATGTAAAGAAACCTTACTCATAAAGGTAAAATTTTGAGCATTCTGAACATGCAAATGCTACAACTAGTGACATTTTTAGTAACTATATAGAAATGCAACAAGATGAGGGAAAGTGATATTTAGCAGAATGAGAAAAGTTCAATTACAGAATATTATATCTGCAAAGAGAATTATAAGTATGGAATAGTATTTCATAGAAGATTTTTTAATTGCTAGGCTTTAAAAAAAGATAAGTAAAACATGATAGTAAGGATAACCCTTAACACTTATGAAACTTTTTTCAAAATAATTGAAAACTTCCAGTTAGTATATTATATTTAGAAAAATCTATTTAATATGAAATTATCACCTTTGTTTAAAACAATGAACTACAAAATACATCCAAGTAGAAGTGAACCAAAGGACACAAAAACCTTGGGCAACCTGGCATGCCAGTTAAATTAGCAAAGGAAGAATTTGGAAAAATAAGGTCAGCATAGATGGATCACAACCAGAATCTTTTTCATTTTTGATATTCTAATCAGATGCTCATTTCCTGTATTCCTTGTGAATGGATCTTAGTGAAACAGCTCTACCTGTAATATATTTATAAATACCTATATCATATAAGGTTTTTTTTTTCAATTTTACTAGATAATAAATTTCATGCCATACAATATAAAAAGTGCACTATCACTGATAATTCACAAGCTACTTTTTACCTTTGTCCAATTATTAACAGAATTTTGAAGAACACTAGAATGGCAACAACCTCAGCAAAATCTTTACTATATCTCATGATTTAGGCTCTGAATTTTCTAACATCTTTAAACAGAATCTCTGTCAAGATAAACACAAAATATGTAGAAAATAGTAAACAAATGTAAAATGATAGAGTTCCAAGGAATCAGAAAATCAGGGGTTACTGAAATCACTGTCTTACCTCCCTCATGGTTTCCACTTTCTGCCAACTTCAAAAAACTGTCCTGGGTGAAACGCTGTATTAAACATAAATTGAACATCCTCCTTTTCTGCTCCAAAAATAGAAAATAAATAGAAAAAATTCTATAATTTAAAAATCCAAGTAAAGAAAATCACAACAAACCAGAAATGAGTAGGAAACTCAGAGGAGTAAATGGAGCTGAAATCAACAGCCCATAAACAAGATGGGACTGCGGGTACCAGGCATAATGTCATCAGGAATATTACCAATTTTGGACCCCAAGGCAAGAACAGGTACTGCATGTGAAGTAAGGAATTAGAAATGCATTTTCTGCAACAAATGAAAAGAGGAATACTCACCCCTCCTCACACACCTAACAAAAATAATTTGCTCCCTGTGACCAGGACGTAGGTACGACTTTAGTGAATCTGGTTTGAAATAGGCTTAATTTCATGGGGGGGGGGGGGAGGGAGGGAAGGTCTCACAACTATACAAACAACATTGGGCAAAACTCATGAGTTGAGGCGCTGGCATAAGCAGAGGTTGCACACCCAGTGATTCCAGGTTCAAAATTAATTCACTGGAAGGACACAGAAAGGAAAATCTCCCTCAGAATATGAGCATGAAACAAGATTTGAAAATTATGAGTAAATTCAGTGCTAAAAAGGTAGTTAATCTGTGCCATAAATGAGAGAATTAATTTTGATAAATTAGTTATACTAAAACAAAATTAAAAGGATTTTGACTTCTGCTTCTGAGCAAGACTGAATAACAAACAGGCACTAGAGTTAGCATCATGCCAGAAATGATCAACAATAAAAAAATAACAAAATATATGAACCAGTGATTTTCAAGATGCTGGATGGCAGGCAATGAAAGACAGTGATCCTTGAAAGCTGGAGAAAAAATGAGATGAGTCCTACGATTGCCCCAGTTTACTGCTTTGCATAAGTTTCCTGGCCTTGCACAGAAAAAGGGAACTCATGCAGAGCCTGGAGGATTTGCTGAGTCGTGGAGACACTGATGAGAGTCTGGAGAAATCAAAGCAGCTAGAATTTGCAGGAGAGAGAATCAGAAAGGAAAGAAATGCACAAACAGAGAACTCCACAGATTTGCTGAGGGTGTCCCTGAAGTATTCACCAGAGTACTGATCAGTCCATGAATGCAAGGTTACTACCAAAGGCAGGGGAAAGAGCCACTCAAAAGAATTAGAAGGAATACCCAACTCTCACACAGGATATAGTGTATGTGCCTACTAGCAACACTGGACAATCTCATAATTCATGGGGCACTGGAGTAGAGTACACAGAAGAGTCTTGCCTCATGGTAGGGAATAATTAACCCTAAACTAAACACAGCTCTGGTACCACCTACAAATCTGAAACAAAAAGCCCAAAATATCATACTTAACTGTATCCCCAAATAAATCTAAATAATATTTATAGAAATACAAAATTATCCAGCACTCAAGAAGATAAAGTTCACAATGTCTGCTATTCAATCAAAAATTACCAGGCATGCAAAGAAGCCAGAAAATGCAACCCCTAATCAAAAGACAAACCAATAAATCAAAACCAATGCAGAACTGACAAACAGTATAATTAGAAGAAAAGACATTTAAACTGATAATGGATTTAAACCTCACCATATGTTAAATTACTTAACATGTAAATGATCTAAATATGTTAACTTAAAGGAAGAGATTAATAAATTGGGTAGAAAACAAAACTCAAATACATGCTCCCTGTAAGAAACACACTTTAATATAAAAACAATAGGAGGTTAAAGGTATAAGTAAAGAAAAAGATAAATCAAAAATATATACCACTCTACTAATCAAATTAAACTAGAATGGTTATATGAATATCAGACAAACATTTCAGAGCAAAGGTTATTATCAAGTGTAAAGATCATTTCATAATGATAAAGAGGTTAATTCATCAGGATGACATAGCAATCACTACAACAGAATTCAAAATACCAGAAGCAAAAAATGATAGAACTACAAAGAGAAAAAAGAAAAATCCATAAGTCAGAGATTTAAATACCCTGCTTTAACTAATTGGCAGGACAGTGAATAGACAGTCAGTCCAAAGCATCATAACTGGATTTGGTGACATGGAGGTCACTAAAACACTTGTAGGAGAATGGTGTGGACAGCAACCCAGCTAAAATAGGTTGATAAGAGAATGGGAAGTGACGAAGTAGAAACCCCAACTCCAAGGGCTCTTTCAAAAAATTTTGCTCTGATGGGAAGCTAAGAAATGAGTTGTACAAAGGGTAACATGGGGGTTATAGGTTTTCTTTGCTTTTCTGAAATATAAAACAAAGTGAAACAAATGTAAATGCTTAAAGGGAAGTTCAGATAGTACAGGAAAAAATAATGTACAGTACAGAAAAGAATGGGAATAATTACAAGAGACAACTTTGAAAAGGGAAGAGGAAAGAGAAGCCAGTAACATGGAAACATAAAAACGTCATATATCTGAAACTTAAAAACATATGTCCAAATACTCTACAAGTTAAAGAATAAACCATAATAAAAATTAGAAAATACTTCAAACTGAGCAAAAATCAAAGTAGTAGTAGAGATAAAAATTTGTGATAAGGCAGCTAAAGCGGTATTAAAATAATACTTATAATCTTAAATTAAAGTCTTACATTGAAAAATTTAAGAGGCTAACTATTAATGAATAAGAATCCCACTTAGAAACTAGGAAAAAGAAAAAGAAAATAGCTGCTCTGTAAGTTTGTTTCTGTATCTGCATTACTTAGGGAACACAGACATTAAGTCTTCTAAAACTGAATTACTGAACAGACTTGATAGTCAGACTTATCAACCAATTACAGATCAATGCTTAAAGGCTAAGCCTGCAAAGATCAAGGAAACACATACTATTTAAGTAAGTTTCCACTTACATTGACTATTCTGTCAGTTCTATTTTCCATCAAAGGCAAACAGAAATAGACAAAATCAATGGAACAATAAATTCCTTATATAGAAATCACCAAACCATACATTCGATATCTAAAAAAATGCACACAATAAACAAACGAAAGCTTTTGAAGGCCTGTTTTTTAGCCACATACTTTTGACATATGTCTAGACATTGAGGTCACAGAAATTAATCATACTCCTTAAAAACTGTTTTCTTTCCATAATAAAATCACATAATATTATTTTCTAATCCTTTGTCTATGGCTAGAAATATAATCTGCATTACCTTCAAGAGAAAATTAAGTCCTGGGGAAAAGCTAAGAAAAAAGATCATAGCATGGGATATATTAAATTGTTGATCATTCCAAAACATGGCATAGTTAATTGTGTAATAAATGAACCATGAGACTCTTTCCCAAATAAGAATATGTTCAAAAATAATGCTGTTATTTAGCTGTCAAGTAACTCTTTGACTTTTTTAAGTTCTTGGTGAGAACACATTTCTTAGTTAATCATGGTAGGAAAAGCTGTTCTATTCAAAGGGAATGTTACATATAAGAGCCCAGAGATGTCCTATTACAAATATTACATCCTACCACAATAAAACAAAAATTTGTAAACAAACACAAATATTCCATATCACTAAAGTAGGATGTCTAGCCCAGCACTAGAATGTGAAGAGGTAATTTTTGAAGTCAGGAAGGTAATGGATGTGAGGGACATTGAGAATACAAGTTCAGGTTGAAGATTTACCCTCAAAGAGGAAAATTATTTTTTTTTTATTAGATGGAATTGAAGAATAGGAGGGAGCCAAGAAGAACATGCATATTTGCTCAACAAACACTTATGAGGTAGTCATTAAGTGCCCGGCATTGTTCTAAGATCTTTATAAATATCAACATGTAATTCTCATAACAACCCTGCAAGGTGTGTTGTATTATCATCCCCATCCTACAGATGAGAAAACAAAGGCACAAAGAGAGGTTTGGTCAATTGTACACATAACTAGGAAGGGACAGAGACAGATGTGATCCCAAACAGTCTGGCCCCAGAGTTCATGATTGTAACCTCTAGGCAGTTCTGTGTCTCACCTTCAGGGGACATAAAATCATAGAAGTTAATTTAACTATTTATTTAAATAGTCCCTAAAACAATAAAGGGCTGCATGTCAGTGGTTAATACGAGGAATGGAGAGCAAAAGAGAAAACGAGTAAAATGAAAAAGAAGTAAGAAGTTCAAAGAGGAGAAAAGGAGCAGCCTATAAAATTAAGCTCTTGGGAAAATCACTGGTGGTTTAATGAATGTGAATACAAAACATTTATTAAATTTTATTCAGTTATTGCTATCATCTTGTCCCTTTCTCTCAACTATTTTGCATTACTCATATTCAAGTTCAGAAGACAAGAACTTCAAAAAGTTTGCACAGGAGTCTGTTATATTTACTGTCCAGAGTCCAAAAATAAGCAAACAAAAGATGATATAAAAAAAGCACCCTAAAGCAAAAAATAAACCAAGAGTCAGAACATCGTGAGGTAGGATTTGATTTCCTATTGAATTATATTATAAAATATTATTTCTGCAAAATATCAAAACCCTATATAAAATATCAATGAAAAAGAACCCACAGAAAGGTTCTCAACAGGAAATATTAAGATTTTAAGTAACAGCTGGTTAATTAGTCACACAAGAAAAAATAAAGAAAAACTTCTATAATTTTTTTCATTGATCTGAAGATATGATAGCTAGCATAGAGCAAAATGCATAGATATTTATATTTGTTTTTCTAATTATTTCAAATTACATCAGTTTATAAATAAACATGAAGATTTTAGCATACAAATAATATTATTCTGGCAACATATCTACTTAAACTCCCTTAAAATAGGACAGAGATATTTTTAAAGAAAATTAATTATTACATTTATTAATTATGATAATGCTTATAGTTCTAATAAAATTATAATTTATTTTTTAAATAAATGTATGTTCTGTTACAAATAACACAGAAAGGCTGGCAAACAGCATTTTTGTTCTAAAATTTCAAAGTTCTTGAGAAAACAAAATCATTTTTTATAGTACATTTACTAAATTACTATATTACTACAGAAGACTACTACTAAAGTTACTAATATACTAGCAAGGACAGAATAGTTTACTTCTTATGCTTACAAATGGTAAGCAAAGGGAACCCAAAGAAACATGCTATATTCTTGTTGCTATGACATAAGCAAACAGATAACTTATATATAGACATGGACATTAATTTACTTAAGAGAAAATATAGAAAAACATAGTATGTTCTATATGTTTACCATGTCCAGTTAATTTGTAAACTGTTAATAAACAACTGGTGGAGATCAAATGTTATTGAGGGAAATAGTCTGAAGACTTTATTAATCATTAAATATTTCAAAACATCAGTCCTTATAATAGAAAAGGAAAAGCTAAATCAAATAGTCTTTCAAATATATTGTAAATATTACTTCATATTTTATATTATTTGATATAACAATTTGACAAATCATGTTATCAAATCACAAACTTTTCTTTTTTTCCAAAAAGCACCCATGACAAACTTGAATAAACAGCAGTTGAGATATGAAAGGTCAAATATATATTTATTACACCGAAAATATAAAATATTGAAATTAATAAGATACATGTTATATAAATTCTAAATGTATTACACAACACCTTTTAAAGTATTTTTCAATTTTAATATAATTTATACTACAACTAAATTATCAAACTCCAAGGTAACACACTATAAATAGTCATAACACTTACCAAGAAAAAAATATAAAAATATTTCTCCTTTTCATAGAAGATGCAGTTTAGCTCTCTGCATGATTGAGTCTAATCATGCAATATTTATATACATACTCAAATTAAAGTATTAAATATAGTATTTCTAGCCACATGGCCACCCACATACTTGGATCGTCATAAAGCAATCACAAATAGAGTAAATCTAAGATGATGAAGTCGACATTGAGAGAGGGACTGTAAACCCTATTCTGGTCCTTCTATCAATCAGTACTAACCAGTAACTTTTTGCTCATTGGAGAAAATATATATAAAGGAACTCTCAGTTCTGCATTTATAGACCTCTCCATCCTACCCCTTTTCACCACCCAAAGTAGTGAGACTAATTTAGAGATGATTGCAATGGTGCAGATGAGAATGGACGAATGCCTGAGCAGTGGAAATGAAGAGATAGACTGGCTGTCTTGGGGAGGCTCAGTTAAGATATTAAGATGCTTATTGGACATGTGGTAGCCTGTTTTCTTTCTGGGTTTGGAGTTTCAAACAGATGATCCAGAAAGAAAGAGATTGAGGAAAGATAAGAAGAAAGAGAAAGACAAAGGGAAGGGCAAAGGATGATACCCTATAAATACACAATATTTACAATTAAAGAGCAGGGATAAGAGTCAAAAGAAGTGGTTTTTTTTAAAAGGTTGGAGGATTAGAAAGGTGGTATCATGAAAACAAAGATTGAAAGAGAAAGTCAACCAGTAACTACTGATGGAAGAGTGAGATGGTCAAAGATATCAAATGCTACATAAAATTTAGGGCACTGGAAAGTGGAAACCCGTCAATAGTTATTGGTGAACTCTGGCAAAGCCACGTCAATGTAGTGGACTTGGAAGTTCGATTGGTGAGTTGAAGAGAAAAATACTTCTACCTCTAATTTTCTTTGTAACAAGTTTGGATTATTAATATGAATATATTAACTAATGGAAAAATTGATAAATCCATAGAGTGTTAAGAAATTATTCTAAGTATGGTAGAAAGAGAAAGAAACAATGAAGCAGCAGTTCCAATGACTGTCAGGGTCAAACATAACTTAAAACAATTTATAGCCTGAAAATAAAGAGCCACTGGAAGGAGAGAAATTGAAAACAGTGAAACAAGGTATAAATGATACAAGAAGATACGTGGTATATGGAGTATATATCACCTGTGGGAGGAGAAAGAAATTATTTAGGATTATCTCCTCTAATTCTCCCAACTCTCCCATACAAAAAACTATCATAATTTCCACTTAGATATGAAAAATGAGGCTAAGAGAAATTAAGAATCTCTCCCAAGTCCACATAGTCAATACTGGGCAGTGTGACTCCAGTGGCTTGTCCTTAACTAATTTGTCCTTCAGAACAATCTGATATTCCTACATATAGCCAAGTAGCACATGCCCAGAAAGTAGGAAGTTAATTCTAAAAGTCATATCACGTACTGGAACAACATACTGTACCCCACAAATATGTACAAGTAAATGTTAAAATATTTTATTTTTAAAAAATAAAATAAAAATAAATAAAGGTCATATCGTGAATTTGAAGCTTACAAATCTTTTCCATGGTTATACATATAGATTTTTGATGTATGATTAGTATTAGCCAGTCTCTGGAAATGCAAAGCATCTGTAGTTGAAATGATGCTTCTCCAACTCCCAGTAAAAAGAACAGTATAACAATGCTGTTAGTACACACGGGAAGATTCAGCCTTGCGAATACACTCAGTTTGTGGAAGGTGACATAGAAGATCTGTAGTGGTTTGAATGCGAAACTAACATTGAAGCTCATATTAAGCTGCTCTTCATCATTTCTTACTGTAAGGCACACATTATGAGTACTGAACCAGAAATCCTATTACTTTAATAGCAATAGAGCAAGAATAATACACAATGCAGGAGAAATTTTATAAATAATGATCCCCAAAATGTTGGGATTATACAAGCTTAAATCTTAACTATACAACCCTATATGATGAGGATGTCTTGAGTACATTCTGTGTTCTTGATATGTGGGAGAATAATAAGAGGCAGTTCCTGCTTTCAGGAATTTATAATCTCATTAGAAAAAGAGCATTCATAAAATAGCTGAAAAGTAAAACATAATAATAAAATAATATTTCAGACAAGTAAATGTAATTATAATTAAGATAAGAAACATCAGTGTGTACTATAAGAATGTGTAAAATGTTTCCTAAATGAGAAAGATAAGGAAGAAGAAAGCCCCCACAAATATTTGTTGAATGAATGTCTAAATGTAGGAAGAAAGAAGGAGATAAAGGAAACCAGGAAAGTTGATTTGAAGATTAAAGCAGTTTTTTACCCAAACTATTTGATACATTGCTTATTTTCATAAATATAGGGTGTTTTATATGAGGATACCAATACAAATATGCCTTATTT
Source organism: Cynocephalus volans (assembly GCF_027409185.1). NCBI lineage: Eukaryota > Metazoa > Chordata > Mammalia > Dermoptera > Cynocephalidae > Cynocephalus > Cynocephalus volans. The sequence continues at coordinate 20,894,470 of NC_084466.1, forward strand.
TAAGCATAAATATAGACTTGCAAAAAACCATGGTTAGATCATTTATCAGGTACTAGAAAACTCTACTGTTTACAAAGAGACTTTTAAAAAAACATTTTTGTTTTATATTTATACTCTGTATATTAAATGACCTTGAAGCAAGGTCAATCTTAAATTTAGTTACATAAATAACTCATGTAATCTTCAAATAACATTATAAATAGCCTAAACTATGAATTTCCAAAACCTTTTTGTTATAAACACATCAATCTATCATCCAGAAAAATCAAGGAAGACAAGAGATTTAAGAGCAGTGTTTATTTAGTAAAGCAGTGCGTTACCAGTAACTAGACATTATTTTGGCAGCTTCAAAAATCAATTTTCTTGTGCAAAATCTATTGAAACACATTAGAAGTTGCTTGTAACCTCTTATGATTTCAGCATGTCATTATTTGAGACACTAATTTTGATTTTTGTTGATATGAGAAATGTTTCTTTCTAAATGTCTAAAACACCTAGCCTGTTACCACAAGTTCATTTTAAACATCTGTCTAAATTCATTTCCATTTCTTCATAAGGTTGTATATCTACCAAATATTTCTACTTAAAAAACCAAAATTAATTAAAAGTTAAGGAACTCTCTCAAGGCCACACAGTCAATATTGGGCAGTGTGACTCCAGAGGCTTGTCCTTAACTAGTACAACCTTCAAAACCATTGGATATTCCTACATATAGTCAAATAGCACATGCCCGGAAAGTGGGAAGTTAACTCTAAAAGACATACAAGAGGGTACTTCAAAAATTGCAGAGAAAAATTGAATTAAAAGATAATTCAAATCCTTCCATGAATGTTTGGAAGAGCTCTCATATCATGTAAATTTGAAGCTGTAGAGCTAGGGCAAGGATCTGAAGCTCACAGACTCCTTGAGCCCATTCATAAACCCTTCACATGCATGTCTATGAGCTAGGTAACCCGCAAAAAGGTCCTTGGAGTCTTGGTTGAAAAAGGAATACCCTTTATTCAGCACACACACATCTAGGAGCTAGGCAGTACAAAAGAGAAACTCAGAAACTCAACTGCTACCAGCAAAGTCCAAAGAAAAACTGAAACTGAGCAGCTGCCAGCAGAGTAAACATGCTCTATAGTTAGATGCAAGCTCTCTGCCGCCAGCCTGCTTCACAAACTGCAGAACACACCCAATAGCTACAAAACTAAAAAGATACTTTGGCGCACTTGCACACTAACTCCACCCACACAACTTGCTTACAGGAAATGTCGAGGGAACCTAACTAAATTATCCTGTTTTCCCCACAGACGCTTAAGAATATTTACCTAAATAAATAAGTCTAAATGAAATCATGCTCTATTGTAAACCAGAAAATTGTTTGTCTGTCTTATGTAAAGCAGAACCATGCAATTAATTTAAGTTTAAAATAGGGACAGTATATGCAAGATGATCTACTGCTGATCTGAATAAAACTGAGAAATTTGTTTTTTAAAGAAGAATATTGCTTCTTGTTTTTTTTTTCAAAATTTGCCTCACTTTTTCACATGTTAATATGACAAATAGTAAAAAAAAAAAAATCATAAAATGTAGATAGAAATTAACAGACATCTCAACTCCAAATTATGTGTATATTCTCTCTAACTTTTAAAAGTATAACACACTTACATAAATTTATATAGCTCAGTGCAAACAATCATTAAAAGAACATTATCAAAGGTGTCCTTGTGGTCCTTCTTATTACAACCCTCTCCCCTCCCCAAACATAACCACTATTCTGGGTCAAACACCATAGATTTTTGTATTAATTACTAATCGAATTTTACAATATACATAGTTCCTTTCATTCAACATTATGATTATGAGATTCATACATGTTTTTGAAGGCAGATGAAGTTCATTCATATTCATTACTGCATAGTGTTTCATTATATGAGCAGACTTCACTCTGTTCATACATTCTAGTATTGATAGACATGGGAGTTGTTTATATTTTTTGACTATTATGAATAATGCTGTTATGAACTAACTTTCTTCTACATCTCTCTTGGTTTTCATGCACATACATTTCTGTTGGGTATATATTCAGAGGTGGAATTGCTGGGTTATACTATGTACATGTTCAATATTAGTAAACAGTTTCAAAAATTCTGATAATTTATATTACCACCATGGTATATGAGAGTTCACTATCTTGCCAATATGTAGTGTTGTCAATCTTTTTTTATTTAAGTTGTTAATTTGCATTTCTCTGATACTGAGATGGAGTACCTTTTGTATGTTTATTGGCCATTTGGATAGCCTGCTTTGCAGAGTGCCTGTTTAAGTATCTCGCCAGTTTTTAAAATGGTTTATCTGTTTTTCCCCTATTGATTTACAGGAATGTCTTTATGTACCTGCTATTTGGTACATGTGTTGTAAACATCTACCCCTATCTGTGACTTACCTTTTATTTTATATTGGAGTCTACATTAACAGAAGTTTATACTTCCAACGTAGTACAAATTTTCAGTATTCTCTTATATAGTCGATGACTTTTATGTCTTGCTTACAAATTATTCTTTATCCCAAAGTTATGAAATTATTCACTAATCATTTACCTTTTACATTTAGATCAACATTTCACATGAATTGATTTTTTCTGTGTTTGGTCTCAGGGCAAGTTTCATTTTTTCTCTCCCTGGATTGTCCAACTGAACCAGTGACTTTTATTTTTAAAATCCAATTAAATTAAAATAAAAATAATCTCAAATATTATTTAATTTAAAAGTTACTATCTAAATAAAAAATTAATTATCTTAAATCAAAATTATAAGAAATTTTTAATATTTTTAAAAATTATTTTAAATCAAAAAATTACCTTAAATCAAATTTTCAAATGTTTCTACATGTCTGTATTCTGTCCTACTGAGTACCTTATATTATTTACTGTAGATTTATAAAGTCTTGATATCAGAAAATGTAAATCCTCCTACCTCCTTCTTCAAGCTATCTTACCTCTATTCTTTTCTCTTTTAACTTTGGAATCAGCATTTCAGTTTCTACCAAAAAAAAAAAAAAACTGGCAAAATATTGATTGGGATTACATTGAGTTTATAGATCTACTTTTCCTCAGTAACAATTTCACCTATCCTGTACAGCAGTCTAATCAGTCCTAGATATTTGATATTTTTGTGCTATTACTAATGGCATCTTTCTTTTGAATTTCATGTTATTGGTATATTTCATTTTTAGCTTATATTGCTGGTAAACTTTATTGTATTATTGGTATATTGAAACAATATTTTAATTAATATTGATCTTATGACCACAACTTTGGCTACATTCACTTACTAATTTTAATAGTTCAAATATAAATATTACAGAATTTATAAAATCATATTGTAAGTGAATAATAATCTTTTTGTTTGTTTCAATTTTTCAACTATATAACTTTGATTTCTTTTGCTGACCTTATCGAACTAATACATCTGATAACAACTGAATAGCAATGGTGACAGTGGGTATAATTGTCTCATTTCCAGTCTAAGAGAGAATGCTGTCAACATTTTATTATTAAGTATGACGTATGCTGTAGAACTTTTTTTTCAGCTATCTTTGTTAAATGGATTTCTACTAATAGATGCTAAATGTTTTTACTGCAAATGGATTTCAAATATTATCAAATAAGCTACTGCTTATATTGAGATGACCCTATGATTTTTCCCCCTTTGGTCTCTCAAAATGGGAAATTACATTAAATGATTCTCTGGTGTTAAATCAAACTTGTATTGTAAAAAATCTCAATCTTCTCCTTCCTTTTCCTAAAAAATATTACACATCATTTTTTTAAGTTTATGTCTGATATTTCCATATCTGGAACCTCTGAGAGTCTCTATCTTTTGTTTCTTTGGTTTTCTGTCATACTTTCAAGTCTTCTCATTCCTGTTTGTTTGTCTGAGTGTCAGATGCTATCTATACGTGGAAAATTAAAGAGATAATTTGAAGTCTCTGATGACATTATCTTTCTCCAGAGAACATTTTCCTTTGACTTTTGGAGTTTGCCAGGAATGTGAGGAAGTTCATATCAACTTGACCTAATCAGGAAATAAGGTTATTCATTGCCTGGCTTATTTACTTCTACTATAAGCTTGCTCCTACAGAACAGAACTTCAGAGTCTAAACCCCTGCCTTGGCAATTCCCAACTTTCAAGTTTTGTTCCCCCAGCCCTGCAAAACTGTTAAAATCTCTGCTTGATGTCTCAGCCTCTATGCTGCTTCTTGCAGAATCTGAAAACACAAGGGGGAAAGCTTCCTTAAGCCCAGTCAACCATTCTGGGTTTCATTTTTAACCCTATAATTATTAGCTAACATGGTAGCTTCTATGATGCCTTCAAGCAAATTGTTTCTATATGTTTTTATATTTCCTCATTGTTCTCAGTAAGAGGTTGGCCTCATATACCTAGTACTTTGTGCTTGTTGGTGAGTATGTATGGGCATGTAAAATTTTTTAATTTTCTTCAGATTAAGTTCGTTATTGAAAGGTTTTCATATTGAGTTTTAAGTGTCAAATTTATGCATTGGCAATTTAATCATTTTTACAGTATAAAAGCCTCATAAACTAACTGTGCAGGATTGAAATTATAAATATTTTAAGTACAAGTGAATTGATGTTGCAAATAAATACGCAATTACAATATATACCAGTGAATATATGTCTTCTCAGGAATTAGTTGTCACTAAAGCAGTAGCTAAAGCTGGAGATGAGACCAGTACCAGCCATTATAAAAAAAGGCAGGGAGAGGTGAGCAAGATCAAGAACCAAGACTTCAGATAAAGAGGAGTCAGTTATGACACAAAATCAGATTCAAAGCAGAAAACGCACAGTCTAGAATCCACAGTACAAATCCAAGTTTACAAAAGGCAACAAGGACGGGAACAAGATGGTGTTATACTTGTTTCACTCTAATTTTCTATCTACATCTTGTGTTGTCCAAAAGTCTCTGTGTTTTTTATATAGTGCATTGACTACAGTACATACTATACTGTGAAAATCTGAACATACATATACACATATATAATAAAGTAATGAATAGAGGCAAAGCCATAAAGAACCAGAAGAGCTTCTGACTCTAAAAACAGTGATTGCGTGCATGGCAGGCAGTGGACAGGGGGAAGGTGCGAGTGTAGTGAACAGGAGGGAAAATTGAGGGAAAAGAAAAGCCAGGATCATACCTGAAGCTACATCTCAGGTGGGAAAGCTGAAGAAAAATTTCCAAAGCCTAGGTAAGCCTGCTAAAATTTTCATTTAAGCAAAAGCAACTAATTTTACTCATATATAATATTTTACAGAGGGTGATACTCTTTGACCTATTTTGTTATAGTCACTCTCCCTTGATCAATTTTAAATGGTGGAGTAACAGGTCCAAAGTTATGCTATTTACCCTCAGTGAATCATTGTGAAGTATATGCATGTACTGAAACAACACACCAGACCCCGCAAAAATAAATATAAATAAAACTGAAAAAAGCATATAACTTAAGTATTGAGATTATGATAAAAATGTTTTAATTAAAATATTGCATCTTTTCTATGATATAAAATTATCACACAAGTACCTTACAGGGATTTTAAAAGATTCTAAATCTCTATTTCTGACATTCTTACAGACAGCAATAAATCATAGAAAGATATCATGATACAAACTCTCAATTATAAGAGCTTAAGAAGTAACAACAAAAGGATGCACAAGCAAAGCAAGAAGAGCCGAGTTATTACGCAACGTGGTTCAGGTGATAGACAATAGAGCTGAGGATACAGCAATGAATCAGAGGTGATTCTATGTCCTGATAGCACTAACAGGAAGGAAAAAACGCAAGGGAAAGGGAAGTATTATAAAATGTTACCACAGTCTCATAAATGCATGCATGGGTAAAGTGGAGATCCAAAAGAATAAAGAGATTGGGAATGACAAGATGAGTAGATAGAGATGACACTTGAGTTTTGAAAGAGCTGAGAGAAGATTCCAGACCAAAGAGACTACCAAAGCAGATATGCAATAAACAATAACCTGACCTCAGAGGGAAACTTCAATGGTTCTCTACGGTGGAATCATAAATGTGACAGTGCATAGCAATCCCATAAACAGTCCCAAGAGATTAAAATAATTACAAAAGGGGATATGACACATTTTTCTATGGTTTTCAAGAGTAAAACTTTAAAATTCAAATTTATTAATTACTTATTATTTTAGAAAATATTTAAAAAGTGGCTATCAAGCATTAGAATAGGATATAAAATAGGTGTAAGAGTCAAAACTACAGTAAAGACCAGACTATACCTTTTTCCTTCTAGAAACAAATCAAATGAAAAAAGGAAGGGGATTAAGAAAAGAAAATGTTATCAGCCTAAAATACAGGAACCGTATTAGGTTCATACCACCAACTTTGGGGAACACAGTGAAATTTGATCCAAACCTCTTTTCAAGAAGGTTCTAGGAAATTAACAACAACTTTTCTTCCATGAGAGGGTGGTAAAATGACAAAAGGAGTAGTAAATTCTGGAAGAAAAACATAAACAGTGAATTACTAATCCAGTACTGCATAAGAAATTACCTAAAGATTATCTGCTTAAGACAACGAACACTTATTATCTCACAGTTTTTGTGGGTCAAGAATTGGGGAGTAGTTTAGCTACATGAGCCTGGCTCAGGGTCTCTCATGAGGTTTCAGTTAAGACCTTGACCATGGATTTTGTCATTTGAAGGCTAGGGTGGAGCTGAAGGATCTGCTCCCAAGACTGCTGGTGGCAGTGGGCCTCAGCTCCTTGCTGCTGTAGGAAGGAGGCTTCAGTCACTTGCAACTTAAACTTCTGCATAAGACTGCTTGAGCATCCTTACCAAATGATAGCTGGATTATGTCAGAGTAAGTGATCCCAGGTGAGAGTGAGGAAGGCAGAAATCACAATGTCTTTCATGGCTTAGCCACTGAAATCATGCACTATCATTTCTGCCTTACTCTATGAGTATTTTTTAGAAGCAAGTTACTATGTCTAGCTCATACTCAGGGAGAGAAAGGAATTTTAAACTCTGCCTTTTGAAATGAATGTCAAAGAATTTGTGGGCACATTTTAAACAACCACATATAGTCTCCAATATGTTGGTATAAGAGTCAGAGGTGTAAGGAGTTTATGGAAAAGACAGAGAATGCCCATTTTAGAGCTATATTTCCAACCTTAGGTCAACAACTCTTGCAGAAGTACACAGTAAGAAACATTTAGGAGAGGAAGCTCACAACCTTTACAGTGACATTTTTTTCTTTCTGACCAAGTTTCATAATAATAATAGAAGCTTGTCACAGTAAGGAGGACATATAATCTGAAAGTTTCTGGCACAGTACATAGAGAAAGAAAGGGAAAAAATATGGAACAATAAATGAGAAGCCAACTGCATAAGAATACATCAACAATAGTCAGGGAAGGTAGCAGTACAGAAGAATATATTAGCAGCTCACCAAAGTCCATAGGCCCTGGGGCTTTTCTCAAGGGGACTTCTTTCTAAAGTGCCCAAGGCTCTGCAGAGTCTGTGGGGAGTGGTAAAGTAGTAGAAAGACCATTTACAAATCATATAGTTTTCCCTACTGGAGCATTATTTACTCCATAGCTAGATGAGTTCAGCCTCATTGGCACTATTTCAACAAATACCTGTAGAAAATGAACCACATTTCCTAAGTTTAATTGCCCAAAGATCCAACTACTTCCACAACACCCATCTGACAGCTAAGTGGCTAAAAGGAAGGCCACATCATAATCCTTTGGTCAGCTTATAGCAGGAGAATCCATATGGTAACTCAGGAAACAAGAAGAACCAAGAATCTGTTCACACTATTCTAGGAAAAACTCAAACCTGGGCAGTACAGCCCCATGCAAAACTAAGTAAGGAGTGGTGAAGGGACTGAAAACAAAATCTGTAAAAATTCTGAAACAAAAAAAGAATGGAAACATATAAAGTATGTCTTTCACATGTGAAAAAAAAATTGCAGATAGACCAAAGGCTAAAACCTGTGAGCAGCCGACTGAATCTGCCAAGTGTGACATTAAGAGTTATGTGAATTCAAAGCATCTAGAACTTTCTTTTAGGTAGTGGCTTCCAGTTGAGTTTGGTCAGCAGGAGGCAATGACAGGAGATGCTTCTTCCCTACTTCTGTGATGTCTGGCTTAGCTATTGCTGTGGGTTGAATATGTCCTCTAAAAGTTCATGTATTAGAAACTTGATCTCTGTTGCAACAGTGTTAAGAAGGTAAAAAATCCTATTACGGTAATTGAAAGGTGGGGCCTTTAAGAGGTGATTACATTGTAAGGACTGTGCTCTCCTTAATGGATTTGCCCATTTGTGGAGTAACAGGCATGGTTTTGATGGCTTTATAAGGAAAGTGAGTGAGAAAGTTAGTTCTCTCTTGCTCAGCCCATTCTCGCCATGTGATACCCTGCAATTCATGGAAAGTCATCACCAAAAAATGTTCCTGACCAGATGTGTTCCCTGGACATTGGACTTCCCAGACCCTGAACTGTAAGAAAGAAATTTTATTTCTTTATGAATTACCCAGTTTCAGGTATTCTGTTACAAGCAACAGAAAGAGACTAATACAGCTATATATTTTATGGCAACACTTTCTGGTGGAAGGGGCCCCTTTCCACTCTTCCAGCTCTCAGTGGGCTCTAGTAACACATCTCTCTCTTTTGAAATTAGAGGTGCTTATGTCATAATCTCAGCATGCATTAATATACCCTATACCCTGTGGTTCCTTTAATATGGTAAACACCTTTGTAAACTGAAACATTTCCTGTAAAATCTCAGCACTCAGTGCTCTTACCCACTGAGAACATGACTGATAAAATGTGTATTTTTTTTGCAACTTGCTTATTTTAAGTAGTTTTAGTTCTTTTTGTTTCTTTTCTTTCTCACTGCCTATTTTTAGCCTCTGACTTTGCTTACATTGTTTTTGTTTGTTTGTTTTTTAGCTAATTAAATTTTTAATTGACAAGTAAAATTTCATTTTTATGATGTAGAACATGGTATTTTGAAATACGTATACACTGTGGAATGGCAAAATTGAGCTAATTAACATATGCATCACCTCACATACATTTTTTCATATATTTTTTGTAGCGAGAACACTTAAAATCCACTCTCTTAGCAATTTTCAAGAATACAATACATTGTTATTAACTATAGTCACAATAGATCTCTTGAGCTTCCTGTCTAACTGGAATTTTGTAACCTCTGACAACATCCATCCAATGCTCCCACCACAGTTCCTGGTGACCATCATCCTACATTATTTTTTGATTGACAAAAATTCAGGACATTTCTACTTACTATTCCTCTGATATCCTTACATTATGTTTTCATAGTGAATACATTTGGTTGGCATCTAAAATAATCTTATTTAATACTTCTTCAGTTATTTGTTATCCCCTTTATTATTTTAGAACTCTTTTTGGAAACTAGGAGGAATTAAAAAATAACACAGTATAAAAATACTTTTTCATACGTATAGATGCTCATAAGCCCATTCCTAAAGAAAAGAGCCCTGTTACTCAAATTATTAGTAATGGAAAAAGTCACAACTTCCTCATTTTGCAGCCATCAAATTGGCCTCATATATTTTCTATTTCATCAAAACTAAAAAAAAAAAACTTTTTAAAGAAATAACTAATTAACACATAAAGAGGAACATAAATGCTGCAGGCTATTGAATTAAGTATTATATATCTAAGTCAGTAAAACTTTTCTGTCACTAGGTATAGTTTTAACATGTCTATAAAATAGCATGTTCTCCTTAGAAAATAAAATTATATTCTAGCTAATGGGTAATATTTTCTTGTATATTTCTGTTAGTTTCAATGTCCCTATTTTCCAATTGCAAATGGCTCTTTTGAAAATGCATTTTCAATTTACCTTATCTATAAATGGGTAATACTAGGACTTTTCAAAGTGTCAATTAGCAATAAGCTTCAAATTCACAGAACAAACATAGTCTGACTCATATGGGGCTTACATTTCATTTATTTCAATAAATGTGATTACACTTGGAAACGACCATTTCATACTATAATTTAGGAGGCTTCCTTCCAAGAAAGAAAAAATGAAACAGATTTTTTAAAACTTTTCACATTTGGATATTCAACAACAAATTCAATGCAGTAAAATAGGTAAAAGAAAGATTATAGGGTTTGAAATGGCCAGAATTAGGATATTCATAGAAAGTAAAACTTCAGAAGTTGTGGTAGAAACTGCCTCAATAATCAAATATAATAGATTGTGTACATGCAGTTGCTATTCCTCAGTTGTCTTTCTCTTATTCATGGACTTTGCATCACCATCTTTCTCAAACCAGGCAGATTTATGGAGAGCTCTGTAGCAAAACAGATTCCATAGCATCATGCCCAGAGTTGTGATTCCCGGAGTCTGGGATGATGCCTAGTGATCTGTTTTTAAATTGTATGTACAAAACTCGAATGCTCAACTAGGTTTGAAAATCACTATTGTAACCAGTCAGTAGTAGTAGTAGAACATGGCCAGCATTTCCCTATTCAGGATGATACTGGTGATTAGTTTGTCATAAACGGCTTTTATTGTGTTGAGATAATTTCCTTCTATACCTAATTTGCTGAGAGTCTTTATCACGAAGAAATGATGAATTTTGTTGAATGCTTTTGCTGTACCTATTGAGATAATCACATGGTTTTTGTCCCTGATTTTACTGATGTGGTTTATCACATTTACTGACTTGCATATGTTGAACCATCCTTGCATTCCTGGGATGAATCCCACTTGATTGTGATGTATAATTTTTTTGATGTGTTGCTGTAATCTGATTGCTAGCATTTGTTGAAGATTTTTGCATCTATGTTCATCAAGGATATTGGCCTGTAATTTTCTTTTTTTTATTGGATCTTTATCTGGTTTTGGTATCAGAATGATGCTGGCCTCACAGAATAAGTTTTAGAGAACGACTTCTGTTTCAATTTTTTGGAAAAGTTTGGAGAGAAGGGGTATAGAATCAGCTGTAAAGCCATCTGGTCCTGGGCTTTTCTTTGTTGTAAGATTGCTGATTACTGCGCTTCAATCTCATTGCTTGTTACTGGTCTGTTCAGGTTTTCAATTTCTTCTTGGTTCAGTCTTGGTAGTTTGTATTTGTCTAGAAATTTATCCATTTCCTCCAGATTTTCATATTTGTTGCCATACAGTTGTTTATAACAGTCTCTAATGATTCTTCATATTTCTGTGGTATCAGCTGTAATGCCTCCCTTTTCATTTCTGATTTGCATTACTTGGGTCTTCTCTCTTCTTTTTTTGTTAACCCAGGAACAAGACACGGATGCCCATTCTCACCACTCCTATTTAACATAGTATTGCGAGTACTAGCCAGAGCAATCAGGCAAGAGAAAGAAATAAATGGCATCCAGATTGGAAAGGATGGATTCAAACCATCCTTGTTTGAAAATGACATGATCTTGTATATACAAAAACCTAAAGACTCTACCAAAAAACTCTTAGAGCTGATTAACAATTTCAGTAATGTTGCAGGATACAAAATCAACACCCAAAAATAAGGAGCATTTTTTTACTCCAGTAACAAACTGTCAAGAAAAGAAATCAAGAAAGCAAGCACATTTACAACAGTCACCAAAAAAAAAAAAAGATAAAATACCTAGAAATCAATTTAATCAAGGAGGTAAAAGATCTCTAATATGAGAACTAAAAATCAATACTGAAAGAAATTAAAGAGGGCACAAAAAGGTAAAAAGACATACCACACCCTTGGACGGGAAGAATTAACATCATGAAAATATCCATTCTACTGAAAGCAATCTACAAATTCAATGCAATTCCCATCAAAATACCAATGACATTCTTCACAGAAATATAAAAAGCAATCCTAACACTCATACGGAACTACAAAAGACCCCAAATAGCCAGAGCAATCCTGAGATAAATAAATAAATAAATAAAGCTTCAGGCATGACATTACCTGACTTCAAATTATATTACACAGCTATTGTAACCAAAACAGCATGGTACTGGCATAAAAACAGACACTCAGATCAATAGAACAGAACAGAAAGCCTGGGAATCAACCCACATGCTTACAGCCAATTGATTTTTGACAAAGGCAACAACAGCATACATTGGGGAAAAGAATGCCTCTTCAATAAATGGTGCGGGCAGGAGGCTTCAGTCACTTGCTACATAAACCTCTGCATAAGACTGCATGAGCATCCTGCCACATGGATGTATACATGTACATACATACACATAAACATGACAAAATTCTAAGGCAGGACAAATTTTTGTTTTATTGGGGCACCTACTTTCTCATCAGGATCCATTTAACTTTATCTATACACATTTACCTATTTAGAAGATTATGTATTACCAAGTCTTACGTCTCTATTGTCTAGTGTCCAAGAATGTAAAGTGATTTTAATGTTTCTATAATATGAAATTAGGAAATTAATCCAATACTGCTACTAGAAAAAATTATGAATATAAAATTTTACAGGCCCAAATATTTGAAAGTAAAATGTATCAATGCCATAAGAATATACAGAAGCATTTTGAACTCTTAAGAGGCATTTCATATAGTGATGACTCATAAATATATTTTTGAATGAAAATAGTGAATAGCTCTAAAGGTATACAGCTTCATTACTTGTTAGCATGCATGACACCAGGAAACAAGCTAAAAAAAATTCTCTTGACGGCAGTCATCTTACCTGAATTATCCTAGTGACTACACAAGAAATAATCTGTATTCAGCAAGTCTCATGTACACATATGTGAAGCTAGAACATATGTGTTAAGTAGCTATCTTAAGGAAACATCACCCAGGTAAATGTGCTTGCACCACTGATTTCTAAGTAAGCCAACAAACAGAAGGCTGTGTGTGAGTCTACTTTATTTATCATTTTCAGATGAATTCTTAATAGCTCTCTCTGCCTTCAAAATGAGGACCAAGTTGTGCTTCCTCAGGCCTGAGTGGTATAAAACTCGGTCCACCTCTTCACAGCCAACCTGGTTGCTAGCACCCACCTCCTTCCCAGAATGTCAGGGAGATCACAAATAATCAAAAAGTAACAAGGACCATTGTTCCTCAGATTCTCTTTGTATTGCTAGAATGTCCTGAACTGAGTGAAGTTGTGTTGAGAGTTACTTTAACTTTCACTGACATACCTCTGTGACCATAAATTTTTGGCAACAATTGTAATAAAAACAAAGAATTGGGAGTAAATGCAGGTCCCAGGTTGCCAAATGGGTCAAGAAACAAGCATACCTCAAGAATGGGAATAGGTTGAATATTTAAACCTTGTGTTGCACAATAAGGAGAAGCAAAATTTCTGTTCTGTTAGTATAAGGTTACCAACTGTCTTTCCTTGGGAAGAACTGTCTTTTAATCCAAGATTACTTTATTCTACTTTATAGTGTAAAAAACTATGTTTTCACATATAAAATTTTAATAATTGCTATTGTGCTCATTGGTTTCAAATATCCATACTTGGCAAAATAAAAAGTTGGAAATAAGAAGAAAACAAAAAGAATGCAGTACATTCTCTGTTAATAATCAGATTCCTTCTTCCTTCCTATTTCTCAGCAAGTAGACAAAACAGAAAAGGCTCTAATAATAAATAAACAAATAAATAGATATTTTTCTTCTATTCTTAATTCTAGTTCTATTCTTAATTCAAGGAATTAAGACAGAGTAGTTAAAAAAATTTCCTCTGCAAGTACAGCAGAAAGGCATTATTTATACTTGTATAATCATTAATTAAAAATTGATATTGACTCTGGATATTAAATAAACTCTGACTTACCATCCATGAAGAAGTATCGATGTCTTATAAAATATTTGTTTGTGAGTAGTGCAAAGACCTGAAGCATTAAAAATGAAGCTAAGTACAATGAGAATATGGGATAGTGTATTAGAAAAGAGAAATAAAATAGACAGAAATCAATCAGAAAAATAAAAGTAACTAGTGAGGTGAGTTATGTGCTTTTTAATAGGTTATTGCGTTTATGCATAATAGAAACTAATTAGAGACTTATATGCTTTCCAAATTAAGACTTTATTTTACTAAGAAACTTGACTCTCCCAGAGATCTGCGTCCCATCAAGTGTATGTATCCCATCTACTGGTCAATCAAGCCCCATCCAAAATAGAAGCAAAACAATTTCAAAATTGTGGTTGATGGGTTTGGAAATCACAAATGATGGCTCTAAGCTTTAAAAAGGAACATAGAGAGGGGCTGGCCGGTTAGCACAGTTGGTTAGAGCCCAGTGTTAGAACACCAAGGTCAAGCATTCGGATTCCTGTACTGACCAACCACCAAAAATCAAAACAAAAGTAACACAGAGAAAATCACACACATTTTCTATTGAAAAATAACTGATTAAACATATTTGTGGGGTACAGAGCTGAGTATCACTACCTGTGTACAATGTGTGAGGATCAAATCAGGATAATTAGCATGTTCATCATTACTAAATGTAATCATGCCTTGTGTTCATTAACCAGTTTCTCGTTTTACAGTCAGAGATTCTCAGGTTCACATTCAAGCTGTAACATTTACTGACTACAGGAGCTTGGGTAATTGTTCTACAACATATATTCTCAAATACCAAGTGGAAATTATAGCAAGATTTTTATGAGATAGGTGAGTGTTTTAAAAAACATAACCATAGTTGTTCCATTAAAAAGCTATGCATTTTAAACATTTTCTGATAATGATAGTATAATGTTCACTATAGAAAATGTGTGTAAACATTTTTAAATGCATAATCTCAATAAGAAATAACCACTGTTAACTTGCTGGTGTCTATTTGTCAGGATAAACAGAGACAGACATAATTTTAAATGTTTATAACAATTTTTATAGTTCAGAAGTTTTTTTTAAAATATGTAGTTAACATATCAATATCTTTTTAATGTATTTTCTCTTCCATTATTTTCCTTAGAAGGGACTTAATAACCCTAAAATTATAAACATTCACTTAAATTCTTACCTCAGTCTTTCATTATTTTAGTCCATTTTGCTGCTATAACAAGTACCTGAGACTGGGTAATTTATAAAGCATAGAAATTTATTTCTCCCAATTCTGGAGGCTGAGATGTTCCAGATCAAGGTGCTGGCAGGTTCCATGTCTAGTGAGGGCCCATTCCTCATAGATGATGCCGTCTAGGTGTCCTCACATAGCAGAAGGTGGTGGATAGGCAAAAGGGCCTAATTAGTTCCCTCCAGCCCTTTTGTCAGGCACTAATCCATTCCCAAAAGGCCCTACCTCTTAATACCACCAAAATGGGGATTAAGTTGCAACATGAATTTTGGAGGGGACACCGTCATTCAAATTATAGCAATTGTTTTGTTTATTTCTTCTAGATCCTTGAACATGCATTCTTATTGGGGGCTATACCTCCTCCAATGCAGCAAAATTGTTGTGGGGAGGGTGGCAAAAATATTACATATTAAAATTATTAATGACCTTCCAAATGGCCACAGTACTTAAGTAGATATAGAGAAAAATATGTTTTATTAAAATTTCAGGGAAGGGGGATGAATTACAAAAAGCCTATGTGTCTAAAAAGGCTCCTTGCAGCCAATAACAAAAACAATGTTTAGAAATACTGCCTAGAAATTATTTTAGGTATAATATGAGATTTAAAAAATCTAGTTTTTCATAAATGT
The DNA here is from genome assembly GCF_027409185.1 of Cynocephalus volans. Classification (NCBI taxonomy): domain Eukaryota; kingdom Metazoa; phylum Chordata; class Mammalia; order Dermoptera; family Cynocephalidae; genus Cynocephalus; species Cynocephalus volans. The sequence goes on from NC_084466.1 coordinate 20,910,179, forward strand.
TTAGCCAGTTGACCCAATACCACTTACTGAACAAAATATCTTTTCCCACTAATTAGAAATAGCAACTTCTACATCTTAAATTTTTATATAGCCTTGATCAGCTGCTCAATTTCTTTCTATTCTACCTCAGCTTTCACCCATATTAATTTTTAATAGTTTACAATGTGTATTTTACATGTTATAAAACTTCATGGACATATCTTATATCAAAGAATAGGTAAAATATTGTACACAATTTGTTATGTAAAATTGATTTTTAGGTAAGCATTGGTGGCCTTTCTAGTCTATACTGATCTTTAACAAACTATACAACACTAAAGGCAAAATATTTGGAAAATTCTGAGAAAAGATCCATCTTGGTAGTTCAGCAGAACACCAAAGCTTCATTCCATTATCCAATAAAGCTGTTTTTTTTCCCCTACCAATCTGACATATGACTCAGGAATGTGTGTGTGTGTGTGTGTGTGTGTGTGTGTGTGTGTGTAAATCTTCCTAGGGGCCTAGCTGCATACCACTAAGCATCCTATCTTAGAAACCGTTATAAGGATTGTAGCCTATATTAAAAGTACCTGCTGATCTGCTGAAGCATTTCATAAGTTTGTTCAGCTTCTCAAACTTTAACGAGCACAGGAATCCCTTGGGAAAGTTTGTTAAAATACAGTTTCTGATTCAGTGAGTTCTGAGTGAGACCTAAGATTGTGCATTTCTAATAAGCTCCCAGGTCATGGCAATGCTGCCAGTCACAGATCACATTTTGAGGAGCAAGGAGTTAAGAAGCATCTATACCCACATTTTAAATCAGCATCATAGAAGACCCAGAAATATACTGGCTGCAACGAGCATCTAAACAAAAGATAAAAATATTCTACTTTAAAACACATCACTCCATACACACATACTTACACGCACACATGCATGTATGCACACATACACACACACACACAGCCTCCTTCATACACACCAGCTTCAACTGTTCTGACCAGATAAAGAAATTTTCAGGTTTCCTTGAAATGTCTTTAGTTTTAATAATTTGGACTATTAAGTCTGTAAAGATGGAGTCATGTGCTTTTGGGACAGGGCTGGTACTGAGAAAGATCCTAACACAGACAAGATCTGAAGTAGAGGCATGGGGATGGGAGCCAATGAAGACATGTAAAATAGAGATAGTCACAGACTCTGTACCCTAAATCATTTGGTTTTCATTTTCCAGTCACTGCTAAATGCCTTCCAGATTTATTTTGCTAGATAAAAATGGGCAGAAAAATATTTCAATTAATTTTGTAATATAATCTCTCAAAACTATTTATCTTGATAAATAGTTACTCAATGTTTTGGTTGACTAATCAGTTTTTAAAATTAAAAACCTCTTAAATCCCTAAAACATGTGCACTAAATATAATGTCACATAGATCTGGGATGTGCTTTTCATATAACACATCTCCTAAGATTAGTCTGCTATGAGTGTTTCTCTAGACTGTATCTAAAGTTTATCTGCATCAAAAATATCCACGGTGCTTCCTGAATACTTACATACCTGGCCATTCAGGTACTGAATCAGATCTCTGGGAAATGGTTAAAAATTTTTTACTTTTTAAAATTTTTTAAGTGGTCCTAAATTTTTTAATTTTCTAAATGGTTTAAATTTTGCCTTTTTAGTAAATGACCCAGGTCATTCTCATTTACATGAAAATTTTAGACCTAGTTTGTTAAGAAATTCAGAAATAGCATTTATATATGTTTTGAGTCTGTAGTAGATGGAAAGGTGATCCCTCCCACACAAACATATGTTCACCTGAAACCTATAAACGTGACCGTAATTGGAAAAAATGTCTTTGTAGATGTAATTAAGGATCATGAATTGACGCCACCATTGATTACTGGGTGGGTCCTAAGTCCAATAAGTGTCCTCATCATAAGAGGAGAAGACAAACACAAAGAAAAAGGTAGTCTGGAGACAGAGGAAGAAATTGGAATCTTGGTTCTACAAGACAAGGAGGACCAAAGATTGCCAGTAGCCACCAGAAGCTGGAAGAGGTATGGAACAGATTCTTCCTCAGAGCCTCTAGAAGCGACCAATCCCGCAGTCACCTTGACTTTGGACTTCTTCACTCCATAACTGCAAAAGAATAAATTTCTGCTGTGTTAAGCTAAACTGTTAGTAGTATTTCATTTTTTATAGCAGAAAAGTATTCCATTGTGTAGATATACCACATTTTCCTTATCTACTCATCCTATAATGGGCATTTAGGCTGGTTCCAACTCTTGGCTATAGTGCTGCAATGAACATGGGAGAACAGGTATCCCTTCAACATGATGATTTCCATTCCTCTGGGTATATTCCCAGCAGTGGAATAGCTGGTCATATGGTAGAGCTATGTGTAATTGTTTAAGGAACCTCCATCCCATTTCCCATAAAGGCTGCCCCGTTTTGCAGTCCCACCAACGATGCAGGAGGATTCCTACTACCATTCACAGCAACATGAATGGACTTAGAGAAAATTATATTAAGTGAAATAAGCCAGGCACAGAAAGAGAAATACCACATGTTCTCACTTATTTGTGGAAGCTAATAAAAATAAATAAATATACAAACAAATAAATGTAGGGGAGGGAGACACAACAATCACAACAATTCCTGGAACTTGTTAAAACAAGTGAACAGACATGATGTTGATGGGGGAGGGGGGAAAGGGACAAGAAAACCAACTACGTTGTATATTGATAAATTAAAACTTAAAAATAAATAAATTTCAGATCATTATGAGTTTTAAAAAAGAATACTAGGCTGTTTGTGTTAACTTGTTATATGGTCGTTCTAGGAAATGAATAGTCTTTCAAAATATATACATAATGGGTTATTAATAAAATAACTAATAATAGATAATATTTGTTCAACATTTGTGTGCCAGGCACAATGGCTAGGACAAACAATCAAGGCTGTAAGTATATGTTTGGTTAATCTTAACATTAACAGCCTCTCCCACCTTAATACCTGGATTTTGCATAGGAGTCCCTGCCAACATCAACTCCTTCCCAAGCCACTTTCCTACTTATTTACTGCCTCTTCTGGGCAAATAAGTTGATGTCTGCCTAAGAATTTTATGTACCCAGGCCATGTATCTAAAGTATTAAGTGGGCCAACTTACAAACACATGGATAGAGTTGAGAGGTCATTTGCAAAGCCATATTCTATCCTCAGAAGTGCAAAGAACTGTTATAAAAAGTCTCTTTTAAATATCACATGGAATAATGCTTTGATCCCTAAATCAAATATTCATGGAATTTTTATTTGTAATTTGAGAAAAGGAATTTATTACAAGCTCAAAAGCTGTCTTTCAGAAAATTCAATGATATACATATGCTTTAAGTATAAACTCAAAGCAAGATTAATACCAGTTTTTAAAATGTTAAGTAAAATATATATATAACCTAAGAATCTTATTCTTATTGTACATAGAATATTTTTCTATTTATCTATAATCAAGTCATCAATTAATGTATCAATACGATAATATTTATTTTATGTCTGTGTCTACAACATGCTAGTGGAGACACAGTAAGTCCAGAGAACATGGGCTCTGAATATGGAATGGTCAGAGACTGAATCCACATCCATCACTTTCTTATGATCTCTTAGGAGATCATAAGAATTTTCTTTGATTTCCCTTAATCATTAGTAAAAGTAGAGCAATAGATGCCATTAATTGAGTATGTACAATTTTAAACATAACACTATATTAATTACATTCATTCTTACATCATCTCTATGAGTCAGGTTTTATATAATTCCCATCTTTTTCAGATGAGAAAACTAAGAATCAGAAAGGCTAAAATAAATTTCCCAAGGATACATAGCTAGTTAGTAACTATTATAGAACTGAAACTCAAGGAGTTCTGATTGCAAAGCTTGCAATTTTAACCATGGCCCTATGGTGCCTTCCTTTACTGTCACTAGATTAAAAGTTATGTGGTTAACTATGTTTTATATTTCTAAAAATCTGTCTCTGACATGTCCACCAAAGCAATTGTTCACACTTTTAAAAAGGAGTCAAAGGGCCAGTTTAGTACCATTTTCCCTAATGATTTCAGAACATAAATGGTTAATGCCATCAGATTTTAGAAAAATGAACATTGTGAGATGTAAAAGGAAGCCTGCTGGAAGGACTTCTTGGAAAGATTTTCCTCTACGTTAAAAGAAATGCTCAGGGGCCGAACCCGTGGCGCACTTGGTAGAGTGCTGCGCTGGCAGCGTGGCGACGCTCCCGCCGCGGGTTCGGATCCTATGTAGGACTGACCGGTGCACTCACTGGCTGAGTGCCGGTCATGGAAAAAAAAAAGAAAAAAAAAAAAAAAAGAAATGCTCAGAAAGAACCTGCACGCCCTGCCTTAGATGTGGTTTTAAAAAAATGAAACACTAGTTGCTGCAGCAGCCAGATTGGGACCATGTAGGGACCAGCCAGAGACAGAAAGTTTCACACTTAGGAATGTAGGGGAGAAATATGAAAAGCATTGGGTTCTCTGATAATCCTGGCACCACTTAACTCTGGAAATATAATAATGAAATAATATATGCCACTTTAATTAACAATTCTATTATCACTTGAAACCTAAACCATCTTCATTGATAAAAATAACAACTCAAAACTTTCTCTAACAACTATATTTTGTTTAAGCAGTATAAACTCCAATATTTCATCGAAATGTAAATATTTAAAAATCAAAACTGATCATAACCTAGAAAAAAAATTGGCCTTTAGTTTATGACCTTGATTTCATTTAATTTATAAAATATAAATATTTGAATTTTATTCATGCTATAATACAGTGAAATTTAAGGTAACATATTGAAAGACTAGTAAACCACTATTCCATTAAGATGGGAGAGATCAGAAAACAGTCTGCAGATGATTTATTCTGCCACATGCTATTCTGAGTTACATGCTCATGAGATTGCTCTGCAAATATGTTAAAATTCACTCATGTCTGCCAACTATTTTCTTAGATTGCTAAATCTTTATCTACATTATTCATATCTGTCTGTCTCCCACGGATGCTACTTGAAATGGCAGGAAGTATAAAGCTTCCTAAAGAATACAGAACTAACCTTCTATACAGAAGAAAGTGACAAGGCTGTTTGTGCACAGATGTAACCATACCCTGCCTGGTTGTCCCAGTGGCTGAATGGATCAATGTGTTAGCATACCTGTTACCTCTTCATGACATACCAGTGTGTCATGATCCACCAGTTAAGAAGTTCTGGTACAGATCATATTTGACATTTTATGAACACCATATACTGTTACTTAAAGATGGAATCTTCTCCTAAGAGTAGAATCACCACTAGGATGATGATAGCAGTGGAGGTATGGGAGGGAAGAATTCATTCAAAGGTAAAAAGCTCCAAAAGGATGCATGTTTCTCGTTGGCAAAGAGTAAATTTGAGCAAGGCATTGAGTGTTATCATGTAAATGCTTTTTTAATACATCAATGTGGAACTTTTTCCAGATTCCTTGATGGGGTACTCAGGAAAAAGGGCAACTTCGTTGAGGCCAAAAGAAAGAGTTGGCAGGGGTGAGGGTGGGGCAGCAGAGGCAAAACATTTATTTCCAACTGGAGTTAACAGAGGCATTTAGCACTAGTCATGATGAGGGAACCCAGCTGAAGCTTGAGAAAGACCTTTGAGAGGAGGCCAGCAGCAATGCTAAGGGGAAACAGGTCAGAGGGAAAGGAACGGCCTGCTGGGGGCAGGGAGGTAAAGATCTCTGCTGGTGCTGTCAACAGACATAAGGATTACACGCTTGATGCCACCCAGGTAATATACGTATCAGAGAGCGTGTATGCATATACATAGATTCCTTATTATGTCAATTTCCTGTGATTATTCATGTGTCGTGACTAAAGAAATACATAGCAATTAAGTTGCCCCATTTATAAGTTAGAATACTGCTTAAACTTCATGAAGATACTAATGGTTTCATTTAATTAAATGTGAAATCTTGACTACAGGTATCAACACTGAAAAATGTCTAAGATATGAAGTGTATGTCAGCATCAAAAATATTTATGGAAATCTAAAACCATTTTCAACTGATGTATATTAGTGTCTAAAGCAGAATATTTTTCTTAAATTGCTGCTACAAAGAGTGGCAAGTCATAATTCCCGATATTACTTTTTCCTTATATGTTTGGACATTAATTAGCAGGCAGTCTCTGTCTGTGTGTGGGCATATGTTTGTGCATGTGAATTGGTATATCCAGTACCTCATAGGTTGATCTGGAGTTTCTCAAATATAGCCTCCATGATGAAATAACATATAGTAACTTATGTAATTTTTAAATTGTTATTTTTAATTTTTAGCACAGAATAAAATTAAAAACCAAGATTTATCAAAATTTGACAGAAGAATTCACTGTTAGCTACTATTGTCTTCTGCCAATGAACAATAAACCTAAGCATAATGCATGACAGTAAATGATATTCTAAAAATAAAGTGGTAGCAATGTATATAAAATTACTTTAAATGGATGAACTTATTTTTCCTCTATGATGCATAATAATACATATTTCCTAACATGATTTTGTAATATATGACCTTCATTTTTAAATTAAAGATGATTTAAGGACAAGTTTGATTCCAGGAACAGAGATCTCATATATACATAGGTCCCTTTTAAGATTCTGGATTATTTCCAGGAACATAACTGCTTACCTTTCCAGTAATCTTATTCACTTTACCTTTCCAGTAATCTTATTCACTTAAGAACTAGTACTAAATGTAATACGTGACAGTCAGTCATAGGACATATGCTATCTAGACAATATATTTTTGCATATGATTTCTTTTTCTAAATGTTTGGGGAAGAATTTTCCCTATGTAATTATGAAGGTCACTACATACACATCACTGGATGACTGTTCATGGTATAGTTATTCTTTTCCACATTTTAATGACCCATAAGACATTGGATATATTGTGCTGGCTTTGCTCTTTTACTCATTACTTATAGTGTAAATTATCTATTATTTATTTACTGTTATTCCTTTTTCTCTTTTGATAATATGCTAACCAAGCACCACAGGAGAAATCACAGAGAATCACAAAGGAACCAGAACAGAGTCCCTTTGTCCTGTAGTGTCTCTCCTGCACCTTCTATTAACAATGCTCACCATCATGACTACTGGCAAAGGAGGCATGTTCACGTGGTCCGGACCCAAAATCATAAGCCAGGCAATGATGGGTGAATTTAGATCTGAGAGGCAAGACATTTATAACTTTCACAGGCACTATTTATTTATTATGCATATTTAAAATAGTAAAAACAACACAATTCCTTTTCCCTGTGATAACAGTACTGTGACCACATGTAGTTTCCTATCTCTAACATAACAAATAGTGAGACCAAGCAAAAATAAGCTAGTTGTGTGCTCCAGGAATAACCTGCTCCTCAATGATAAGATTGTGAGCAAACAAATATGTTACTTATCAGAACTAACAGCTTGCTCATCGAGACCTGCTTCGATAGCCTCACCTATTGGTACCTAACAATCCCAAATTTATGGTTATTAAGTAAAAACTCCGTCAATTGCAACCAGTGTCCTACTCAGTAAGTTCCATCTTAAAACCATCCAGTCTATGGCCTAAAACTCAGAAAGTATGCTCCCTGACTTCCTTCCTCTGAGACTCTACTGTGACTCTCTCACAACAGTGTTCTCCCTTATTACAGTAAGCCTAATAAACTTAGCTTGCCTCAGTTCCAGATTTTTCTGGAAGTCTTTTGTGGAGTTCAAGCCAACAGTAGAATTCATAATCCAATCAGGAGAAGTTGTTGAGCCTGTTGTTTTCAGGGCTAACGCGCTCCGGGCAGTGCAAAACGTGTTTAGTTGAAGGCACAAATGCCTCTTTGCATATTTTGTGTGCCTTCTGAGAACCTCTTTTTCTTGCAGTGTATTTATTTCTGTGTTGATTATTTATTGCCATGTTCTTGTTCAAACAGTGTTGGCGAGCAATGAAGAATCTGTTTAAATGACAGGACTCTATGAGATTCTGGGGATAAACAGTGCTTTTTCCAAAATATATGCAGCATTCAGTACAAATTTGTAGTCAGGAATATTCGGCACTCTCCCCCTAGAATCTAACTCTGCTCTGGCACCTTAAAGACTAAGACCAACAGGAGACAGAGCCCTGGGCCTGGACATTGGCCCTCTCAGGTTCAGAAGTCATCACCCCAGAGGTACCAGTGGGGTACTTTTACGCAGCTCTAGGGAACCAGAGGAAGACACAAAATAGATGTGAGCTGAATCATAAATTTGCTGATCAAGGTAATGGATGAAAAAGAGAGTAAAGAGAAAAGGTAAATTAATTTATACTAAAAAGGCAGGAAAATAGGGATATGAAAAACATATTCATTGTCATTAGCCCAAAAGGGAAATGCAAATTAAAACCACAATGGGATATCAGTACACACCTATCAGAACAGCTGCAGTGAAAAACTGTAGCAATACAAAATGCTGGCAAGGATGCAAAGAAATTGAATCGCTCATACTAGTACATTGCCGGTGGGAATGTAAATGGTTCAGCCACTCTGAAAAACAATTTGGTAGTTCTTATACAACTAAATACACAATTACCATAAGACCCAGCAACTGCACTCTCGGGTTTATCTCAAAGTAGTGAAAACTATATTCACCTAAAAACCTGTACACAAATGTTTACAGCAGTTTTATTCCTAATAGAAAAAATGGAAACAACCCAGATGTTCTTCAACCACTGAATAGCTAAACAAACTATAGTAACTCCACACTGTGGAATGCTACTCAGCAACAGAAATGAATAAACTATAGACACGCAACCACTTGGACGAATCTGAAGGGAATTATGCTGAAAAAAAAAAAAAGCCAATGTCAATCTCAAATAGTCACATACAGTATGCCTCCATTTACATAGCATTCTTAAAATGACAAAAATATAGAAATGGAGAACAGACTAGTGCTTGCGAGGGGTCAGGGATGGTGGAAGGGAGGTGGTTGTGGCTATAAAAGGGCAACACAAGGTATCCTGTGTTCATGAAAATGTCTGTACCTTGGCTGTATCAATGTCAATATCCTGGTTGTGATACTGTGTTATACTTTTACAAAATGTCACCATTGAGGAAAACTGGTTAAAGGGTACATGGGATCTGTCTGTATTATTTCTTACAATGGCATGTGAATCTACTATTATCTCAAACTAAAAGTTTGATTAGAAAAAATAATAAAAGACAAGAACCATCAGAAGAAAGGAAAGCAGAACCCATTCCTTGGTTATCTTTCCCTCAATTTAAAGAAAGAGACTGGGTGGGTTGAGGCTTTGTGGTTTATTTGTTTCCTGTTTGTACACATAAAAGGCGAAGATGGGCTAAAAGAGAGAAGATAGTTGAAGAGGATTTTTAGGGCTTCTGTTTGTGTGTTATGTCTCTCTGTGCCATCTCAGAGATTTCGATAATGACTTGTTTTTCAAGGCCTTTTGGAACTGAATGTGGGTTTGTTTTAAATTCAACACCGTGGAGAGGTTGTATGAAAACTGATTGCTGTGCTTCTCCAAGACAGATTCTAACAAGCTGAAGTTATATAAAAGATAAAATTTTAAAAAGATAAAAATAAAAATAAAAACAGAATCTGGGGTAACTCTAATAGATAGGCCCTTACTAGACGTAAATGAAGACTATCTCTTTGGATGGCCAGTTGGCTCAGTTTGTCAGAGTGTGGTATTATTACACTAAGATCAAGGTTTCAGATTCCCTTACCAACTAGCTGCCAAAAAAAAAGACCAAAGAGCAATAGATTTTGTTTTGAACAATAGGACTTTTTTAACCAAATATACACAGACCTATAGATTTGTCCTATTTAGGGAGCAAACTTCCAATCTTTAATTAGCATGTCCACTATAAATGCTGCTTTTGTATCTTTTAAAAATCTCCTAACTTTACCACTTGAGCAAATTATTTAGTAAATCTCTTCACTGGTGTGTGTGTGTGTGTGTGTGTGTGTGTGTGTGTGTGTGTGTGTGTGTGTGTGTGTGTGTGTGTCTGTCTGTCTATGTGTATGTTTCTGTCTGTGTGTGTGCACACTCATGCACATGTTTCCCTGCCTCACAGGTAAATAAACTCAGCATAATAAAAGAGCTCTTTTTTTTTTTTCAATTCCTCGTCAAGCTTTAGGATGCAAGCAAGAAAGCCCGGTTTTATTTTGGTTAAATATTTATTTACTAGAAAATAAGCAGTGGTAAAACGGACTGATAATTAGGAGAAAAAGAAATGAGATACATTAAACTTGAATGTAGAGGGAAATTTAATGAATATTTAAGAAATCCCAAATTCAAAACCCCATTATTGAAGCTTCAAAATAATAAAACTCCTATTATAATAAATGATAACATCACTGTACTTGCTTATTGCATCTTTCATTCATCTCTAATCTCTTTGGCTGTATTAAACACTCCTTAATTTCCCTTTAACTCTTCTTAAAAATCAAACTGGTCCCAACTGCACATTATTAAAAGACCTTTTTATTCCTTTGTCAGTGTCTGTAAGAGTTGTTTTTCTTTTACCAAGAGCACAGTTATTGCTAAACAGTATCATTAGAAATACATAATTTTTACTTAATGAAAAAAAAGTTAAAATATTTATTTCACCTTTAATCTTCTAAAATGACCTGAAGGTTTACAGAAAATAATGCTTTACAAAATAAAGAATGCAAAAATGAATTCATCAAGTTCACAGATGAACTAATACCATATGAGAAAACTTCCTGAAGTATCTGACAATAATAATTCACTTTGTATACGGATTGAACTGGATGACAGAAGACTTATTTCTAATCCTAAATGTATGCTTCATTGGGTTTGGGTCTGCATGCATTTACTAAGCACTAACTGTTTTTAAAAAATAAAGGGGGAGGGGATAATAAATTTTATACACTGTTTTTAATTGCAAGCAATTTGTATGTTAGTTAAACTTTGGCAAAATTACCTAAGTGTATGCTCTTTCTGCCTTCCAAAAAATCAGGGTGTATACCTATCTTCATTTTAATCTGCATCATAATCTTGTGAGAGTAAAGGGAAAGAAAAGGAAAAAATGTTATCTACTTTAAAGTCATTTACATTCATAATGTCTGTGCCCAGACCTAGTTCCTGAAGTGTTTCACCTATATTTTCCCTTAGTCTGTTGGCCATTTGTATATCTTCCTTAGAGAAATGCCTACTTAGCTCTTTTGCCCATTTTTTAATTGGGTTGCTTGTTTTCTTCTTGTACAGTTGTTTGAGTTCCTTATATATGCTGGATATTAATCCTTTGTCAGATGTATATTTTGCAAATATTTTCTCCCACTCTGTTGGTTGTCTTTTAACTCTGTTAATTGTTTCTTTTGCTGTGCAGAAGCTTTTTAGTTTGATATAATCCCATTTGTTTATTTTTCCTTTGGTTGCCCGTGCTTTTGGGGTCGTATTCATGCAGTCTGTGCCCAGTCCTATTTCCTGAAGTGTTTCTCCTATGTTTTCTTTAAGAAGTTTTATTGTTTCAGGGTGTATATTTAAATCCTTAATCCATTTTGAGTTGATTTTAGTATACGGTGAGAGGTATGGATCTAGTTTCATTCTCCTGCATATGGATATCCAATTATCCCAGCACCATTTGCTGAAGAGGCAGTCCCTTCCCCAGTGAATAGGCTTGGTGCCTTTGTCAAAGATCAGATGGCAGTAAGTGTGTGGGTTGATTTCTGGATTCTGTATTCTGTTCCATTGGTCAGTGTGTCTGTTTTTATGCCAGTACCATACTGTTTTGGTTATTATAGCTTTGTAGTATAGCTTAAAGTCAGGTAGTGTTATGCCTCCAGCTTTATTTTTTTTTGCTCAGCATTGCTTTGGCTATGCGTGGTCTTTTATTGTTCCATATAAATGACTGGATAGTTTTTCCATTTCTGAGAAAAATGTCTTTGGAATTTTGATGGGGATTGCATTGAATTTGTATATCACTTTGGGTAGTATGGACATTTTCACTACGTTGATTCTTCCAATCCAAGAGCATGGGATATCTTTCCATCTTCTTGTATCCTCTCTAATTTCTCTCAGCAGTGGTTTGTAGTTCTCATTATAGAGATTTTTCACCTCCTTGGTTAACTCAATTCCTAAGTATTTTATTACAGTTTCAGGTCATATACTTAAGTCTTTAATCCATTTTGAGTTGATTTTAGTATATGGTGAGAGGTGCATATCTAGTCTCATTCTTCTGCATACGGATATCCAATTTTCCCAGCACCACTTGCTGAAGAGGCAGTCTTTTCCCTAATTTAGATTTTTGTTGCCTTTGTCCAATATCAGAAGTCTGTAAGCCTGAGGGGTGACTTCTGGGTTCTCAATTCTGCTCCACTGGTCTGAGTGTCTATTTTTATGCCAGTACCGTGCTGTTTGGGTTACAATAGCTTTGCAGAATAATTTGAAGTCAGGTACTGTTATGCCTCTGGCTTTATTTTTTTGCTCAGGATTTCTTTGGCTATTTGGGGTCTTTTGCTGTTCCATAAGAAAGTTAAGATTGTTTTCTCCACTTCTGTGAAGAATTTCATTGGTATTTTGATGGGGATTGCATTGAATCTGTAGATTGCTCCTGGTAGTATAGACATTTTCACAATGTCAATTCTTTCAATCCAAGGGCATGGAATATCTTTCCATCTTTTTGTATCTTCTTTAATTTCTTTCAGAAGTGGTTCATAGTTCTCATTGTAGAGGTATTTCATGTCTTTGGTTAAATTGATCCCTAGATATTCTACTTTTGTGTGTGACAATTGTAAATAGGTTTACTTTCTTTATTTCTCTTTCTATTAGTTCTATATTTGAGAATATTAATGCAACTGATTTGGGGAAATTTATTTTGTGTCCTGCAACATTACTGAAGTTATTAACCAGCTCTAGGAGTTTTCTGATAGTCTCTAGGTATTTCTATATATAGTATCATGTCATCTGCAAATAGAGACAGTCTGACTTCATCTTTCCCAATCTGGATTCCCTTTATTTCTTTCTCTTGCCTGACTGCTTTGGCTAGTACCTCCAGTACTATGTTAAATAGAAGTGGTGAGAGTGAGCATCCTTGTCTTGTTCCTGTTCTTAAGGGAAAAGCCCTCAGTTTTTCCCCATTCCAAATGATACTGGTGGTGGGCTTGTCATAAATGGCTTTTATTGTATTGAGATACTTTCCTTCTACACCTAATTTGTTGAGAGTCTTTATCAGAAAGGGATGTTGAATTTTGTCAAATGCTTTTTCAGCAACATGAGCCCAAAAGCACAAGCAGTAAAAGAAAAAATAAACAAATGGGACTATATCAAACTAAAAAGCTTCTGCACAGCAAAGGAAACAATCAACAGAGTGAAACGATAGCCTACAGAATGGGAGAAAATTTTTGCTAACTGTGCATCCGACAAGATATTGACATCCATAATACACAAGAAACTCAAGCAATTATACAGTAATAAAACAAATAACCCAATTAAAAAATGGGCAAAGGAATAGAATAGAGAATTTTCAAAGGAGGACATACAAATGCCAACAGGTAATGAAAAAATGCTCACCATCACTAGTCATCAGGGAAATGCAAATTAAAACTACATTGAGATACCTCCTCACCCCAGTTAGACTGGCTATAATAAAAATGATGATGAATAACAAATACTGGCAAGGGTGTGGAGAGATGGGAACACTCCTGCACTGTCAGTGGGACTGTAAATTAGTACAACCACCATGGAAAACACTATGGAGGTTTCTCAAACAACTACAGATAGATCTTCCATATGATCCAGCAATCCCAATTCTGGTTGTATACCCCAGAGGAATGGAAATCATCATGTTGAAGGAATACCTGCACTCCTATGTTCATCACAGCTCTGTTCACAATAGTCAAGATAAGGAACCTATGTAAATGTCCATCAACACATGATTGGATAAGGAAATTGTGGTATATATACACCATGGAATACTACTCTGCCATAAAAAAGAATGAAATACTCCCATTTGCAACAACATGAATGAGCCTGGAGATACTTACATTGAGTGAAATAAGCAAAGCACAGAGGGATAAATACCACATGTACTCACTCATAAGTGGGAGCTAAGAGAGAAAGAAGGAAGGAAAGAAAGACCACAGTGGTGCCTTGGACTTGCAGAGGGAGAGAACATATCTTGGGATACAAAGTGGAGTTGCGGGGGAAGGCGGAGGGAGAGGGAGGTTGAGAATAATTGATTTGGGGACATGGGGTACAAATGCAATTTGTGGTAATGGGCATGCTTCCAGTAAGGATCTGGCCATCACATCTTGGGCACGAGGGTTGACAATCAGCTCTGTATCTCATGAATAATTATAACCAACAAAAATAAGTCATTTACCTAGATTGACTCAGATCACCACATTCCCCTTATAGTTATCATCCAAATCAATCATATTTACTCTTCAAGACACATATAGGATACCATATTTTATTGAATCTATGACACCATCAATCACTTGCAATATTCATCACTATTTTACGTTCTACTTAGAAAGGAAAAATGCTGCAAATTAAATTATGATGCACCACCACATTTAATCTAATGCATCAGTTTTAAGATGTATTCTGTTTTAAAACATGGTAAAATACTTTAAAGAAAATTTGTGTATTAAAACCCATAAAAGACAATATTCATAATAGGTTAGAACTATAAAGAACTGCTATTTCTATCACCCACACAACTATGCCATAAATTCCTAAGATTACCAAATAATATTCAATTTAAGAGAAAAAGAAGGAATCAAGGACATGGGATAAATCCTCAGCCATACCATTGTGGCAATTAACAATCTCCTTGAAAATCCTCTCATCTTTAAAATTAGAATATCAATCATTAAAAATAATAGCAATAGAATGTAATACATAATGTTCACAATGATTATAATAGAACAAAAATACAGTACACATTTTGTAGTAAAATAAAGTTAGATTCTGAAATTTACTTCACTTCTCAAGATTACTCTCTGTTAATATTTGTCTTGATCTTTAAGTTTAATTTGTTAGCCTAAAACACTTATTTGTATGTAAAATAAATATTTAATATCTATTAATGAGTGCTGAAATTCAAACTATTTTATGTTTAACAGCCTGCCTCAATATAAACAGGTTTTTAACAAAAATATATATCCTACCAAAAAGAATCATCACACCTTGACCACATTTTTTCATAAATGATGCTGCTCATTCTTTCCTAGCATTAAATAATAACCTAGTACATTTTCACTAAATCATTTAATTCAAATTCAAAAATTCTATTTTTTTCATGTTTTGCAGAATTGAGCAGAAAAGAAATGAAGGTTGGCTCTCACTCCATCTTATATATATCTAGAGTCTCACAGCTATATTCTTTACTATCTCCACATTATTATATATCTTTCCTTAATCTCCACTCTCAAAATTAACTTAGCTGTGATTCAATTATCACATCAGTCCCTAACATACCATGGAATTAAATTATTTCACATATTTTCACATATATTGTCACTTAGATGACATAAGCTGTTTAACTCTTGCCATTCTATCTTACGAACGCTCTGTGAAACTTGGCCATCTCTTCTCTACCTGATATTAAACAGAGGTTGGCACTGTGTCTTTCTTATTTTTTATAATCCCTATTAAAATATAAGAAATGATCAGGCAATAAAAATATTATAATTAAAGTAATAATTTCATTTTATTCTTATTCCCTAGACTAAAAATTTTATTCTCTATTCACAGCACTTGAATATCAACTTACTTATTTTACAGGTGATTCTCACCCACCAAGAATTACTATTTCCTGATCACTTACTTTGCCAAGCACTACATGAAATACCCTAGTTCGGGTACTTCATTCATTCCTCACAAAAACACAGGAGATAATTATTATTAGCCTCATCTCATGGATGAGAAAACTAGATTTCAGAGAGGTTAAGAAATTTGTCAAAGGCCACTGATATGAGTTGAATGTCCCCTCCAAAGCTCACATCAAATATTGATTCCCAAGTAGCAGTGTTGAAAGGCAGGTCCTTCAGGAAGTGATTGGATCATGAGAGCCCTGACCTCATGAATGTGTTAATCCATTATTGGGTTAATGGATTAATGTGTTATCATGAGTTTGGAGTGCTGGCTTTGTAAGGAATGCTTTATAAGAAAACGTTCTGGCCATTATCACCATGTTATACCCTGAGTTGCCATGGAACTCTATCGAGACTCCCTACCAAGAAAAAAGCCCTCACCAAACATACACTTCCACATTGGACTTAGCCTCCCAAACTGTAAGAAATAAATCTTACTTCTTATAAATTACCCAGTTTCAGGCATTCTGTTATCAGTGACTGAAAAAAAACTAATAAAGAAAACTGGTACCAGAAGTGGGGTGTTGCTGATAATGACTACCTGAAAATGTGGAAGCAGTTTTGGAACTAAGTAATGGGAAGAGGTTAGGGGAATTTGGAGGTGCAGACTAGAAGAAGCCTAGATTCTGGTGAGGGCTTAGAAGGCAAGAAGACCAGGGAAAGTTTGCATCATCTTAGAGAATGGTTAAGTGGTGGTGGCCAGAATGTTTATAGAAATATGGACTAATTAAAGACAATTCTGAGGAGGTCTCACATGGAAATGAGGAGAAGCTTATTGGAAAATGGGGTAAATATCACCCTTGCTATGAACTTGCAAAGAAATTGGCTACATTGTGTCCATTCCCAAGGGCTTTATGAAAGGTGCAACTTAAAAGTGATGAACCAGAGTATTTGATGGAATAAATATCTAAGCAGCAAAGCACTAAGGCTATTGCATGGCTGCTTTTAACTGCATATAGTGAAATGAGAGAACAAAGAAATGGCATAATGATGGAATTTATAATTAAAAGGGAAGCAGGGGGTAAAAATTTGGAAACCCCCAGCCTAGCCATATAAAGAGTGAAAAAGTGTGTTTGGGAGAGGAAATGAAGTATGTAGCCCTGCAACCTTCTGCTAAACAGTTTAATACAAAGGAAAGAAATCATCAAGAGAATGGATTAAAGACTTTGAAGGCATTTCAGAGCTCTCTGAGGCTGTCCCTTCCATCATGGACCCAAAGGCATAAGAAGACAGAATAGTTTCATGGAATGGGCCTGAGGCACCTTCCACAGACTCACTGCCCAGGGCCACCTCAGGAAGCTGCTTCCTGCATTCCAGCACATCACTCCTCATTTGCCCCAACTGTGGTTAAATTAGCTCCAGGGGTACTGCAGGTGACTGGATCATGAGGTCTCTGCCCTTGTGCATGTGTTAATCCATTAATGTGTTAATGAGCTAATGCAATATGATGGGTGTGGAGAGGTAACTTTATAAGTAGAGCACATGGAAACATTCTTGCCATTCTCACCAGGTGACACCCCGGTCACCATGGGATTCTGTAGAGTTCCCACAAAGAAGAAGCCCCTCACCAGATGTGCCCCTTGACCTTGGACTTTCCATCCTCTGAAACTGAAAGAAATAAATTTTATTTTTTCATTAATTACCCAGTTTCTGGTATGCTGTTATCAGCTACAAAAACCTAATACAAGACACCCTACTCCCTAATGGCATAACTACAATTCTAATGCACCCATTCACACTAGTGTGTACATTCTTTTCACTTTACCTCCTGTTAACAAGCACATCAACCATAAATAAGTAGATATATCCTTTACCCTTGTACTGATATGTTTCTTAAAGACTTTATTTTTTAGAGCAGTTTTAGGTCCTCAGTGAAATTGAGCATAAACTATAGTGGGTACCCATACACCCCTTACCCCCACACATGCATATTCTGCACGTTATCAACATCCCCCACCAGAAAGGTTCATTTGTTACAACTGATGATCCCACATTGACACATCATAATCACCCAAAGTACATAGGTTACATTAGGGTTCACTCTTGGTGCTGAAAGTTCTTTGAATCTGAACAAATGTATAACAACATTTGTCATTATTAATATCATTATAGTATCATACACAGTATTTTCACTGCCCTAAAAATCCTCTGTGATCTACCTGTTTATCCTCCACTCCCCTCCTCCACAAACTCTGCAAGCCCTGGCAACCACTGATATTTTTGCCAACTCCATAGTTTTACTTTTTCCAAAATGTCATATAGTTGGAATCATATAGTATGTAGCCTTTTCAGATTGTCTTCATTGACTTAGTAATATCCATTTAAGGTTCCTCCATGTCTTTTCATTAGTTGATTGCTCATTTATGTTTAGCACTAAATAATACTTCATTGTCTGGATGTGCCATAGTTTATCTATTCACCTACTGAGCGATATCTTCATTGCTTCTGAGTTTTGGCAATTACAAATAAATCTGCTATAAACATCCACATGAAAGTCTTTGTGCAGAAACAAGTTTTCACCTTCTTTGGATAAAACCCAAGGAGCACAACTGCTGAATCGTATTTTAAGAGTATGCTAAGTTTTGTAAAAAATTGCCTAAATGTCTTCGAGTAGCTGTACCATTTTGCATTTCCTCCAGCAATTAATGAGAGTTCCTGCTGCTCCACATCCTCACCAGCATTTCGTGTGGTCAGTGTCCTGAATTATGGCCATTCTAGTAGGTGTGTAGTGGTATTTTACTGGTGTTTCAGTTATCATTTCCCTGATGAGACAGTATGTAGAACATCTTTTCATATGCTGAATTGCCTTCTGTATAGCTTCTTTGATTAGGTGTCTGTTAAGGTCTTTGGCCTATTTTTAATCAGGTTTTTTATATTCTTGTTGTTGAGTTTTAAGAGTTCTTTGTATATTTGGGGCAATAGTCCTTTATGAGATGTGTCTTTTGCAAATATTTTCTCCCAGTCTGTGGCTTGTCTTCTCATTCTCTTGACATTGTCTTTCATTTTGTGTCCATTAACCAACTTTTCTCTACATTTCCTTCTCCCCTCTCCTCCCAAGCCTCTAGTAACAACAATTCTATTCTCTACTTCTAAAAGTTTTATTTATTTATGCATGTACATATGTATGTATGTATGTATTATCTCCCACATGTAAGTGAAAACATGCAGTATTTATCTTTCTGTGCCTGACTTATTTCACTTAATATAATATCTTCCAGGCTCATCCATGTTGCCACAAAAGATAGTATTTCATTTCTTTTCATGGCCAAGTGGTATTCGATTGTGTATATATACAACAATTTCTTTATCCATTCATCTGTCGATGAACACCTAGGTTAATTCCATATCTTGGCTATTGTGAATAGTGCTACAAAAAACATGGGGTGCAGATATCTCTTCAGTATGTTAATTTCCTTTCTTTTCGATTAACACCCAGTAGTGGGATTGCTGGATCAGATGGTAGTTCTATTTTTAGCTTTTTGAGGAAGTACCATACTACTATCCATAATGGCTATACTAATTTACATTCCAACTAACAATGTATGAGAGCTTCCCTTTCTCCACATCTTTGCCAGCATTTACTGTTTTTTGTCTTTTTGATAACAGCCATTCTAACTGTGGTGAGATGATATCTCACTGTGGATTTGATTTGCATTTCCCTGATGATGATTATCGATGTTGGGTGTTTTTTCATATACCTGTTAGGCATCTGTATGTCTTCTTTTTAGAAATCTCAACAGCAGAAAAATTATATATAGATATGATTTTAAAATGGGCGAATGATCATACATAAACTTTAGAAAGAGTCTGTCAATATCCATTAAATAACTTGCTAGGATTTTGATCAAGTTGGGTACAAGTAACATCTTTACAATATTGAGTGTTCCTATCCATGAACATGAAGTACCTCTCCATTTATTTAGTTCTTCATTTATTTCATCAGAATTTTGTTGTTTTTTCTCATACAGATCTGTAAATATTTTGTTACATTTTTCACCTAAGTATTTCATTTTTGAAGTGCTAATGTAAGTGGTATTATGTTTTTCATTTCAAATTCCACTTGTTCATTGCTGACATATAAGAAAGCAATTTACTTTTGTATGTTAACCTACTATTCTGCAACCTTGCTATAATTGCTTATCACTTCCAGGAGGTTTTTTGTTGATTAATTTTCTACATAGATTATCATGTCATTTGCAAACAAAAACAGTTGTATGTTTTCCCTCCAAATCTGTATATATTTTATTTCTTTTTATTGTCTTATTTCATTAGCTAGGACTTTCAGTACAATGTTAAAAAGGAGTGATGAGTAGAAACATGCTTGCCTTGTTCCTGATCGTACTGGGAAAGCTTCTAATATACTATTATTAAGCATGATGTTAGACAGAGGTTTTTTATAGATAATCTTTATCATGTTGAGGAAAGTACCCCTTTATTCCTAGTTTACTGAGTTTCTATCATGAATGGGTGTTGTTTTTGTCAAGTGCTTTTTCTATTGAGATGGCCACGTGATTTTTCTTTTGTATCATGTTGATGTAATGGATTACATTAATTTATTTTCAAATATTAAACCAGCCTTACATATCTGGGATAAATCTCATTTGGTCATGGTGTATAATTCTTTTTATACATTGTTGGATTCAATTTGCTAATAATTTGTTGAGAATTTTTGCATCTATGTTCATGAGAGATATGGGTCTGTAGTTTTTCTTCTCTTCTAATGTCTTCATCTAGTTTTGGTATTAGGGTGATGCTGGCCTAATAGGATGAGTTAAGAAGTTTTGCTTCTGCTTCTGTTCTCTGAAAAATATTGTAGAAAACTAATTCTATGGTATAATTTCTTATTTGCATAATTTCATCCTTAAATGTTTGGTAGAATTCACAAGTGGACCCATGTGGGCCTGATGATTTCTGTTTTGGAAGACTATTAATTGATTCAATTTTTTTAATAGATATAGGCCTACTCAGATTGTCTACTTATTTTTGTGTAAGTTTTGGCAGATTATGTCTTTTAAGAAATTCAGCCATTTTATCTGAATCACCAAATTTGTGGGCATAGAATTATTCATAGTATTCTTTGATTATTCTTTAAATGTCTATGGGAGGATCTGTAGTGATGTCCCCTCTTTCACTTCTGATATCAGTATTTTGTGTTATCACCCTTTTTTTTAGCTAGACATTGGTAAACTGTCAACATACTGAGTTCCAGACCAAATAGCTGAGTATCCTAAACATATCTAATTGATGTGTAACAGGATGTATCCACCTATTTTTTTCCAATATTGAACTGATCTCTACTCCTCTTCCACACTTTATCCCCCTCCAGTGTTCTCACTCTCAAAAATAAAAATAATATTCACCCATTGCTCAAGGTAGAAATCTGTTATTCATTCTTTCACCTCCTTTTCTCTCAGTCCACACATCCAAAACCTATCCATCTACCTCTTTACTGCTGGAATTTTTCATCTTCTTTCCATTCTCACCATCCTCACCCTATTCCAAGGAAGATGACTGCAGCCTTGACTGCTAAAATAGCTTGCAAATTGGTCTTCCTAAATCCACTCTATCCACTCCAATTCATTCTTAACTCTAAGCAGTGTTCTTTTCAAATGCACTTAATTAAAATTTTTAAATGATTTTCAGCCACCTTTATGTCAAAGTCTAAAATCCTCAATATGGCTTATAAAGTCTGTCTTGATCTTCTTGAACTTGTTCAGCTTCATTCTGCTGGTCATTTTTCCAATTGCTCTATGTAAACTGTCTGACTTTTATTTGTTTAAATGAAAGGAAACACAAATATTTCTAAAACACACACATCTTGGCATACATAGGAAAGAACTTCATCTTTATGTGTCTCTGAGCTATTTGCAAAAAATAGTCTGACACTGAAAAGAAAACCTTTCGAAAAATAAATTAAATATCACATGGCTAAAGGCAGTATATTTTGTTTGAAACTGTTCAGTCTTGAAAAAATTGATGATTGCAAAACTACTAAACTTCTTAACAGAAATTAAGTTAAGGATTGTCTTATTATTTGCAAGCCTTTTTGTGCATCATATCTAATGATAGTTCTAATCCTGTTTTCTGTTTACTCAATAATACACAATTATATTGGTTTCTGCCACTCAACTAGACATAAACTTGACTTACAGCCATTGAGGGTATCAGAATTTCAGTTTACATATCACTTTACATGATATATTATTTATGTTGTACCATTAATTTACGTAATGCTTTCAAAGGTAAATACATAGCATCTTTGTTCTTCTACTATAGATCTGTAGCTAGAAAGGTATAATAGACACATTAATTTTCATTTAACTGAGATTATGACATTATCCTAAATGATCTGCAATAATAATGCTTACATTATTCATTGAAAAATTGATTGCTTCATTGCCATGGCCATTTTAATGTGTCCTCTTAGATTATAGAAATCTATGTTAAGTCAAAGGGTTTCAGGGGATAATGATCCAGAGTGATATACGAGCAATCAAGCTAATATTAAAGTATGCTGAATAAAATGATATTGGGGAACACCAACCAAGAATATTATCTAAATAACAGTAATTAAAAACATAGAATAAATACACATAAAAATACAATTGCATATTCTTTTACAACAGAAAAGGGAATAAAAAATTTACTATCAATCAATTGTATGCATTGTTATAACCATATTAAAACATTAATTGGAAAATTGTTTTCAACTTATGGTAATTACTGATAAGAACAGCCCTATATCTTTTCAATTTAAAAAAAAGGACAAAAACATCTTTCAAATAATATTCTATATTTAAAAAGACAAGAAAGGGAGTGACAGAAGTAATAAAACATAACCAGTAGTAGATAAACCTAATTGCCCAATTTTAAAAATGGTCTAAGGACTTGAATAAGATATTTTTCAAAAGAAGACAGATGAGTGATCTTCAAAAATTTCATGGAAGATTGTATTATCTTTTAGTCCTATTTTTCCATGAACTTTTTGAAGTACACCCATACAAATGGTGAACAAGTATACAAATAAATATTGAACATCACTAATTATCAGAGAAGTGCAAATCAAAACCACAATGACATATTAACTCACACCTGTCAGGATGGTTCTTATCAAAACAAGTGTTGGCAAGGCCGTGGAGGAAACAGAACCCTTGCACACCATGGGTGGAAATGTAAAATGGTGCAGCTTCTCTGGAAAACAGTATGGAGGTCCCTCAAAAAATTAGAAATAGATCCACCATATGATCCAGCAATGCCGTTACTGGCTATTTATCCAAAAACATTGAAATTAGTATCTCAACGAGATATTTGCACACCTATACTTGTTGTTGTATTATTCACAATAGCTACGATGTAGAAAAAACCTGGACCAGCCCCATGGCGCACTCGGAAGAGTGCAGCGCTCCTGCTGGGGGATCGGATCCTATATAGGAATGGCTGGTGCGCTCACTGGCTGAGCACGGTGCGGACGACACCTAGCTGAGGGTTGCGATCCCCTTACCGGTCACAAAAAAAAAAAAGAAAGAAAGAAAAAGAAAAAACCTAAATGTCCACGGACAGATCAATGGATAAATAAAATGTGGTGTCTACCTAAAATGGAACACTCTTCAGCCTTTAAAAAGAAAATTCTGATTGTACATATCTGTGGGGTACAGAGTTGAATATCAGTATCTGTGTGCAATATGTGATGTTCAAATCAGGATTTATTACCCCACAGATATGTACAATCAACTATGTTACAATTTTAAAAATTATTAAAAAATAAAATACAGTAATTTGAAAAGGACAAATACCTTTTTAAACTATTGCCATTTTTATTTAAAATTCTGTTTATGGCAAAATAATACATAACTATTTTTATATTTTAAAACATACATAAGTATATTATAATTACTAATTTCTGCAACTTGATTTTTACATGCAAACATTTTTATATCTCAATAAACATTACTACTTTAAAAAAAGAAGATATGAAAACTGTATTTTGCTATAAAATTTAAATTTTAAAAAAAGAAGAAAATTATGCAATATGTGACAACATAGATGAACCAGGAGGACACTACATTAAGTCAAATAAGCCAGTCACAGAAAGACAAATATCACACGATTTATTCCACTTATATGAGGCATACATAATAGTCAGGGTCATAGAATCAAAGTAGAAAAGTGGTTTCCAGGTGCTAGGATAAAGGAAAAATGGGAAGTTACTAATCAAAAGGCATAAAGTTTCAGTCAAGTAATATTATAGTCACTAATAATATATTGTACACTTAAAAAATTGTTAAGAGGGTAGATCTCATGTTAAGCATTCTGGTCACAATAAAAATTTTTGAAAATAGTGAAAAAGAAGAGACATTTATACAAATATGCTTTTATGAAAATAAGTGTAAATAAATTTAATTCCTACTACCCAAATTTAAACATAGGCCCACAGATTGATATTAATTTTATGTTATCTTCAGAATATTAACTTAAAACTAAAAGATATGTAAATGTGTATTGGTCAAATGAAACAAATAAAAATTATCAGGTGAGTTCAGAGTCCACTTCAAAAAGTATTAAATTGGAACTAGAGATTCACTTTGCCAGAATAAATTTTAGAGTAATAAAGTTAAATCTACAATAAAGATTTATAGACATGAATCTTTAGGTGCTTATGGCAGTTTTAAAATATTCCACAATTTTTTAAATATTCTTCCCCTCCAAAGGTGGAGCCTAATTCAGTGGTGGAGCCACTGAATGTTGGCTGGACTTAGTGACTTGTTTTTGTTTTTGTTTCTGTTTTAGTGGCTGGCATGTACGGGGATCTGAACCCTTGATCTTGTTGTTATCAGCACCACGCTCTAAGCAACTAAGCTAACCAGCCAGCCTAGTGACTCATTTATAATGAACAGATTAAAGCAGAAGTGATGGTGTGCAATTCTGGAGGTATGTCATAAAAAGCAATACTTCCTCCTTGCTCACTCCAGAGGAAGTTATCCAGCGTGTCATGAAAAGCCCTATTGCTAGACACATGTGGAGAGAAACTGAGATAGTGGGGAACTAAGGCTCCAGCCAGCAACCATGCAAGTGAGCCTTCTTGCAAGCAGATCCTTCAGCCGCAGCCAAGACTGCAACTTCATGAGATAACCTGAACCAGAAACACCCCGTGAAGCACTCCCATATCCCTGCCTGTCAGAAACTGAGATAATAGAAGTTTTCGTTTTTAGCTGCTAAGATTGGGGGTAATTTATCATGCAGTAATAAATAACTACTACAGTGCTGAAAATGAAGCATATAAATATATAAAGCAAAAACGCCAAAACATGAAGAGGAAATGAAAGATTTAACTCTTTAGATCCAATAGCTGAAGTAAGAAAAAAAAAATACAGATAATAAAATATGTGAATAACATTTCTGAGTAACAATTTAATGAGACATATTTAATGGCTGTATGTTAATGTGTACCTTAAAATGTATAATACTAATGTCTATAAAACATTTATAAAATTATATCATATGCTAGCAACACAAGGACAAATACACACACACGTTGCAAAGCAAAAGTCACATTGTCCACAATTTCTAAACATGATACAATATAATACACTATAACTAGAAAATAACTAGTGTGTTCAGGAAAATCAAAATAGTTGGAAAATTTTAAAAAATCTTTTATTGTGTCTAAGAAGAAATAACCCTAACTTTAGAACACTAAAAATATAAAATGACCAATCTTAACAAAAGACAAAATTCCTAAAAGAATCAAGGATGGGGAGAGGTTAGTCAACAGGTAAAAAGTTACTGTTGGATTGAAGGAGTAAGTTCTAGTGTCTCAGTAAATAGCAGGGAGACTGTGGTTAATAATAATATACTGTACATTTCAAAATAGCAAGAAGAGAGAATTTTGAATGTTCTCAACACTATGAAATGATAATATCTGAGATGATGGATATGCCAATTACCCTTATATTTGATTGCTATATATTGTGTACATGTATTGAGACATCACACTGTACTCCATAAATATCTACAATTATTGTGTATCAATTAAAAATAAATAAAATATAATAAAAATCAATTAATCAATTATTTTATAAATAGATTTTTCAAATGTTCAAAGAACATTTAAACTGATTAGACTAACCTATTTAAATTTCACTGGAAACTTCTTTATTTTTTTAACCACTGCAAAGAATAAGCAGTCAACCAGACCGATATTACAGATACTAGAAATTACACTGAGGCTATGAGAATGATTGAAAAGAGAGAAGATAAAGAATTGAGGGTCTGCGCAGGAAAGCTTCAAGTATCCAGCAACTTTATCTTAACTGATGAACAATACAATTTATAGACTCTCGCTTTCCTCTATGTTAGCCATGTTTTATGGTTTAATACAATTACTCAATATGTGTTTCAAAAACCGTGATATCCAAAACTACAATGAGATATCATCTCACCACAGTCAGAATGGCTATTACCAAAAAGACAAAAAATAACAAATGATAGCAAAGATGCAGAAAAAAAGGAATTCTTTTACACTGTTGGTGGTAATGTAAATTAGTACAGCCATTAAGGAAAACAGTATGGTGTTTCCTCGAAAAAACTCAAATAAAACTACGATATGATCCAGCAATCCCACTGCTAGGTATTTATCCAAAGGAAAGGAAATTAGCATATTGAAGAGATATCTGCTCCCCCATGTTTACTGCTGCACTATTCACAATAGCCAAGGTATGAAACCAACCTAGGTGTCCATTGATAGACGAACGGATAAAGAAAATGTAGAATATATACAAAATGGAATACTACTCAGCCATAAGAAGGAAATCCTGTCATTTGCAGCAACATGGATGAGCCTGGAAGACATTACACTAAGTGAAATAAGTCAGGCATAGAAAGATAAATATTGCATGTTCTCACTCATATGTGGGAGATAATTAATTAATTAATTGGACTTTTAGAAGGAGAGAGTAGAATTGTGATTACTAGAGGCCTGGAAAGACAGGGAGGAGAAAGGAGAGGGAGAGGTTGGTTGATGGATATACAATTACATCTAGATAGTAAAAATAAGTTCAAGTGGTCCACAGTAGTGCTAGGCATCTGTAATTAACAATAATATATTGTATGTCCTCAAATGGCTAGAAGAGAGGAGGCCAAATGTTCTCATTACAAAGGAATAATAAAGTTTTATGAGGATGAGTATGCTAATTACCCTGATCTGATCATCACACATTGGTAGTGAAGTATAACTCTGTACTCCATAAGTATGTACATTCAATATGTGTCAATTAAAAAATATATAAATTCCTTAAAAAAAAAAACACTTGATATCCATAACAACATAGAGGTTTGCTTTTGAGAAGGAAAATATAGGTTCTGCAGGAAAATAATTTGATAAGAGTCCTTACCTCTTTACAATAAATTAAACAATAAAGATAATCTTCACTTACTGCAGAAAACAGAGTATGACCAAATTTAAACTTTTTCAGACCTTCACTTCAACCTGAATAATTAACCAAGGCCACTTTAGTGCATGAGTTTATAAACTCAACCATTTTACCAGTACACAGAGGAGATTTATCATATTGCACTTAAGTAGACAAAGTATAGGCATTTTTATTATAACACGAAAATAAACCTTAGGCTCTGCAAAATCATGTAGTAAGATCAAGAGAGACTGTGAGAAAAATATGCAACTGGTAACAAAAAACAAAACAAACAGAAAAGCAATTATAAGCCATAATACAAACATAGCTAAAAAGACATGTAAAATTCTTAATAAAGAAATACTCAATTTAATATAGAAATTTATCTTTTTAAAGAAGTGGAAGTACTTTGATGTAAGGTTGCATAAAGCATGGAGACAAGGGAAAAGAGTCCAAAAGTTGGGGAGTACCACACCATCAACACTTCCAGGACAGATCATGTGACGGACTTTGAGGAAGTATGTGAAAACCCTGGACATTGTATCAATATTCCTTCATCACTTGCTACCTTTGGCTCTGTTAGTGTCCTATGCATACACTGGTTACGGTGCAAAAACAGTAACATTTTAGAAAAAAATCATGAATATACTAATGTAATTTTGACATTATACTGACATAATTCACCTTTTTACCAATTGTGTGTCAGCTAATTTTCATTTCAGAAACATGTATTGCAGCAGAACAGACTTTGAGTGCCAAGAGATTTGCCTCACAGTCTCTTTTATTAAATAGTTAATTCCTTTCTTAAACAGATCCTCTTTTTATGATTTCACATGTTCTTTGTTCTATGTGGGGCCGGAGAAACCCAGGTTATTTTGTTTCAATGCTATGAGAGAAATTTTGACTTTATCCCAATGCATTTAACTCTGATAAATAAAAGTGAACAAAGATGGCATTACAAAAAGAGAATAAAACCTATTCTCATGCAAGAATATAGATGAAATATTTTTCAATAATACACTGAAAGAATGAACTCTGATGAAAAAGTTAAAATTGGTTTAATCCTAAGTTTTTAAATAATATTACTAATTCTATTAAGAGATCAAAGGGAAAAAATCACAATAGTTGATAATATTCAGCACCGATTCCTGACCAAATCTCGCAGTAAACTAAGATAAGATAGAATTAAGAAAATCTATCTCAAACTTATAGTATTGTATTGGTCTGTTTTTGTTGCTTATAACAAAATACATGCAACTGAGTGATTTATAAAGAAAACAAAATTTATCGCTTACAGTTTCTAAGCCTGAAATCCAAAGTCCATGTGGTGGTGGCAACAGCGACCCAGGGGTCTCACATTGCAAGATGGTGGGAGCAGAGAGAGGAAAGAGAGAGACAGACTCTCCTCTTCTTTTAAAGGCCTCAGAACCACACTCCTGACCACCATTTTCAATGAATTCACTACTGCAGGGTCCTACAATCCAATCACCTCTTCAAGGCTCCACCTTTCAATTACCACAATAGGAATTCCCACCCTCTTAACAATCACAGTAGGGGCTAAGTTCCTAATACATAAAATTGGGAGACACAATTCAAGCTTCAAAGCATTTGGCAGGAACATAATTCAATCCACAATGAATATTTACTAAAAAAAGGGTAAAATTCTGTAATATTGTCTGTTAAAATCAGAAATAAAAGAATATCTACTGTCATTACTTTTTGTTATTAATATGAAAGTTCTACTCGGTGTATTAACACATTATTCTTCATTGTTAATCTAGGAGTTATACACACTGTATTAACACAGATAATAAATACAAGAACTATAATTTTATGAAAAGAAATAAATATAAGATTTATAATTTTTTGAAAAGATAATATACAACTATCATTATTTTCCATTAATTTTAATGTGGAATTTCATTAAATTCTGCAAAATTCAACTATACTATGGCTAATATATCAGTTTAACAAACTACCTGTGAGATTCTTTCTTGTTTTTTCTTTGGAACTTGACCATACAATAACGTTTATGTTGAAGAATAATCAGGTGAAAATACATCCTTAAAAAATGGGAAAGAAACATAGCAAGTGGAATGTTTTCCTAATGGATATGACAACATAATATAAAGCAAAACAATGTGATATTGGCACATAATTGACAGAAGTGGAAATATTATACATTTCCCTGACATGAAACCTAGTGTACCTAAGAATGTAGTTTATAATAAAGGGGGCAATACATGCAGAAGAAAGGAATTATTTGAGAATAGTAGAAAGAATATAACCAGAGAAAACCCTGGGCTAGGAAATTAACCAAATTTTAATTTATTACCATCTAAAAAGTAAATGAACAAGAAAAATCAACTGCACATAGGAGGAATAAAATGAACAAATCACATGAATAGACTAAGAACAAAAAATATATAGGAAAAATATTAAAACATTTAAATTTATTAATTAAAAACCTCAATTTCAGTAGTAGCACATAAAATTTTAATTGTGAATGAGCATTTAAATAGTATTTAAATTGCTTTAAAGAGTGATACACCTCAGCACTGATTTGATTGCAGGCATTCACACACAAAAACTACAGAAATTTCCTGTTATATAAGAAGAAGTTTTAAAAAGTTCATCCCAGTTAAACAACCTTTAGGAAACATGGACCAATATTTATTATGTATGTCTGTGTGTCTATATACATATATCTGTGGGTGTGTGCATATTCATACACACACATACATGTTTGTATATATAATTTTAAAATATTTTTATTTGAGATATAATTCACATACAATAAATTCATCATTTTGAAGTCTATTGTAATGTGAATCTTTACCCATTCATCACTCACCAGAAATGCAGTTACTATAACTTCTGACTCAATTGGCTTATGATTTTTAATTCATAATGTATCATGTTGTGGCCATTGGCTTTTTGTATTGTTTTCTTTCTTTAATTTCTGTACATATGTCTTAACATGACTCTGGAAGATGTCTATCAAGTCCATGTAATCTGCTGTCCTGTACTTGGGTTCGTAAGTCACAGGGGATCTAGCTGTTCTGTTCATATCTCTATCCACAGCATCTATAATAGTTCCCAAAATGTAATAGGCATAAATAAGTAAATGTTAAATAAATAATTACATAAGTAAATTTCCTGAATATACATTATTTTTGCTCAGTCTTCTAATTTCATCTATTTACATGGGTTGTATTTTTTTTATGTATAACCACTTCATTGAGGTGTAACTCACATGCCATACAATTCATTTAATTGGACAATCCAGTGATTCTTAGTATATTCACAGAGTTATGCAACCATCATCACAATCACCTTTAGAACATTTTCATCATCTCCCAGAAAACCCTGCATCATTCTCCATTTCCCTACAACGCCACTAGTCCTGTTCAAAGATTAAACTATTTTCTCACTATAAGTGTACCTCGTATAAAGTTCATATACCTAGAATCATACAATGGCCAGTGGAGGATTCTAGGACCTGGTTGCGTGATTTTTAAGGCAGGTGTTACAAGGCAGAGAAGTGTTTGAGAGTGGGCAGAGTTGATTTAGATGGGTGAACATAGGAGTAAGAAGATTCTGAAAAGGATCTTGAAGGGCAAGCTGTTGGTTTTGATAAGTAAAACAGCTGTTCCACAATCTTTCTTCCAGAAGCAAGCATTTCCTGGAATGTGCAGCTAAGTTACTTTTGCTTAGCCCCAGTACTGTTCAACAAGAGAGAAAGAATTAGCGTGGTTTCAGTTATACAGCCTCATGTAATTTTTTTCCAGCAAGAAATATATTTCAGAATTTTTGCTGCCTTATTATATTAATTAGTGCCTCTGTAAATATTAACTTAGAGCATGTAATACATGAAAGGGATGCCTTATTTCTGATTTTAAAGCGAATGCTTCCAGTTATTCCCCATTATGCTTATGGAATTATAGCAGTTCTACAATTTGTCAGTTTTCTAATTCTTTTAGGTTTTTAATCTTTATTTTTTAATCATTATTTCTATTACACTTTTAATGCATGGCTGCATGAATATTGTTTCCATTGTCATATTCTAAACAATTATAAATTTATTATGGATTGTACCCTTTATGATTACAAATAACACATACTTGTTTCTTAGGGGTTTTTCTTCATTTGTTTTTCTTTTTTCTTTTTGTTGCTGCCTTTTATTCATCCTCTGGGAACACCCTTTCCTACTTTGAGTTGACACATTAACTCGGCTGACCCCAAACATGGCTTCAAGGTGGGAATATGACCCCAGAATGGCCAAATTGTCAACAGATGCTTCATGGAGAGAACTAGGCCCAAAGCCAGAGCGATGAGCAAGAACAAAGGAGATTTTAATTAAAGTTCTTTCAAATTAGTTGATAATTTAAAAGGAAAAAAGAAACTAAGTTCTTTCTTTTTTGTTGCTGCTAAACTGGCAGATGATAAGCCCAGAGCTGCCAGGTACCTTGCTACCACTTGGAGACAATATGCCTGAGAAAGAAACCCACATAAAGTGAAGCTTCATTGAAAGGTAAAGAATATTCCTAATAACATACATGAGGAACTAGATCAAGTCAGACCTTCAGTTCTGTACTTTCTGACTTTATAGTTATGGGATCCAATAATTTTCCCACTATTTAAAGGAGTTTAATTGAATTTGAGTTGAGTTGTTGTCACTTCCCACCAAAAAAAAAAAAAAATTCCATCTATTATAAGCATTAATTTTTCTAATGCTTTTAAAAAGAAAAATTCTCAATATGTTAGATCAAAGTATAATTTTCAAAAAGATAAAACATATGACCCTAAAACTAATATAGAAGGAGGAATTGAGAAAATTCTGTTTAATTCCTTAACAAAATAAGCAGCACAATAAAGCTTCGTGAAAAAAAATACAAGAAACTAACATTATAGTGACAGAGGAAAAGCTGGAATCTTATTTAATGTTAGATCTAAAAGGTGATTAATATCTTCCAGGGACAGAAAACAATAACCTTTGGGTTTTTTTAATCAGGCAAAAATCAATTACAACTCTATAGGACAAAAATTATTTGCAATGTACCAACCTTCTGGAGATTAACATTTAACTTTACAGTATGGTATGGGTTTTAGCAATAATAAAAAAAATTTTTTCAGTTAAAATAAAATCATACGTACTTGGAAAGGTTCAGGTGTCTTGCCCTATTACATCATCAAAATAGGATTCAGTTTTACTATATTTTGATATTTTGGATATTTTTTCTTAACAGTTATTCCTTTATTCAAGGAGGTTATAACTATATATTTGACAATATGGGTTAAGTGTTTTCTTTATGAAATTGGAGGATAAAAGTTTCCTAGCCCTAGATCAAAACCTGGAGATCATATTGAAGTGCACAGTTCCATGATCAA
Source organism: Cynocephalus volans (assembly GCF_027409185.1). Lineage (NCBI taxonomy): Eukaryota > Metazoa > Chordata > Mammalia > Dermoptera > Cynocephalidae > Cynocephalus > Cynocephalus volans. Next base: position 20,942,882 of record NC_084466.1, read on the forward strand.
CTGTCATATCCAGCATCAAACATCTAGTGTTGATCAGATCCAACAATGTGGCTCTTCAAATTAGAATATCCATAAATCACGCCTCTGCTATATGGAAAAGTACAGCTCACAGTTCAATGAAGGATGTCATATGTAGCCTAACACTGACCCTATCATAACTTCCCTGACTTTCTATTTCTATCCCTATTTACATTTTCCTAATTTTGTAACAACTAGTGTGCCTCATTTGCTTATTCTATTCACAAAATGAACACAGAGAGCAGCTGAAAATGGGATGAGAGAACAAGCCCTGGTTTTAAAAAGTGGCAAGAGCTGATGTATCAAGAGGCAGCTGCTGAAGAGATGGAGGTCAGCCACCAGACCTCCAGGTCAGTGCATCCCTAGCATGACCAGTCGGAAGAGAAAAATGAAAGTAAATCAAAAAATCAAATGGTTAAACTGCATATTCTTGAAATGTGAAGATTTTTAAAATTCTACGAGAGGTTGGGGGGGTGGGGAGATATTTGTCAAAAGATACAAAATTTGAGTTAATAGGAGGAATAAGCTCAAGAAATCTATTGCACAACATGGTAACTATAGTTAATAGTATATTCTATTCTCGAAAAATGCTGAGTGGATGTGAAAAGTGTTCTCACCACAAAAACGATAACTGTGAGGTAACGCATATGTTAATTAGCTAGATTTAGTCATTCCACAATGCACATCTACTTCAAAACATCATGTTGTACAGGGAAAATCCATACGATTTTATCTGTCAAATTAAAATAAATAAGGAACAATTCTAATTATTTCTCTCTTAGTTGTTAAAGGTGAAACTAGAGAAGTGAGTAGAAACCCAGTGCGGGGCCTGTTCTAACACCAACCACACCCGTCCCCACACACAGTCAAGGTCAGCCACACACATACCAAGGAAGGCACTGAGAGCTGGCACCTTCTCTAGTCACTGTGGGCTGGATTAGGTTTTGAAGGCCACATGACGAAAGTCTGGTTGACTAGTAAGAGAACCAGTGGCTAGTGCTGGGGGAATGCAGATCCTCCACTGTGGAGCTTCCCAACCTGTGACCCAGAATGATTACAGGTGTGGAAAGACATTTACCTCCTTAGTTCTTGAGGCAAGTAAGAAGACTCTAGAGTGGTGAGAGTCTCTGTCCAGCCCCTGTGGTCTACAGAGTCTAGTCCATACCCCAGGTCATGCGACATGACCATCAACCTTGTGGGTCAAGATATGGAGAAGTTTAAGAGGCACATTTTCTTGTCCCCTCATCCACCTCCACTAAGGTCTGCCCTGGTTTGCAGGCATTGGGAGGTTCTCGGCAAAATGCTCAGTGCAGGGCTCTGTCATATGTTGGGCCACCATGTCCTGGCAACTTAAGGTGACTTAGCAGTGGCCTTTAGTGCCACAGAGAGTCTGCTGATGACCCTAATGCTCTGTTTGATGCTGATCCTGCAGAGTAGGTGTCAGAGAAGCTTAACCTAAGCCCAGACCTCGAAGAAGGCTGTGGGAGATGGTGGCTTGTATGGTCATAATAGGAATTTTTAATTATTACATGTTTTCATTACTAGGCAAGTAGAGACAATACACTGGCTATTGGACTTTCTGTCCTTCTAGAGGGAAAACATCACATTGTTGAGGAGTTTTACTGTATTAAAAGAGAATACAGAGGTCCTATGTCAACTATACTGATCTCAAGTGAAACTTGAGAATGAACTGTCAGAAACAGTAAACCTGGAGACCATGACAGGAACTGGAAAACTGCAACTCTTTATTTGGGATTAAAATAGATTCTTATAGAAAAGCTTGGAAAAGGGAAAATCTAAATGTTTCCAAGTTCAGCCAATGGCAAGAGTAAGTCCTTAGAAGATACATCAAAGCGAATCAAACATCAAGTAGCTGCAACCAAAACAGCCTTCAAAACCCATCAGAAGAATAAAGAACAGCGTCAGGCCGCACTAACGGAGGCTTTGAAAGAAAATCCCAGTCTTCAGAGAAGCATAAAGCTGCTTTCACAAGAATCTCAAATATGGAAGGAAACAGTGGGTAAACTTATTAGAGACAAGGAAATCTCAGAAAGCTCTAAACTGCCAATGGAGCGATACAGTCAGATCAAGCCTCTAGGTAAACACTTGCTAAAGATGAGCAATGGGGCTGTTCTTAAGAAAGACAGTACGGATCATGGGAAACTGGAACTGGATATATCCAAGGCATCAGAAAAGGGAGACCATTTTAATTAATGAATAAATCCAAAAGAATGTTTTATGCAAATGATTTAAATACCAATTTACAATACCTTGAACAAAAAAAAAAAAAAAAAAAAACTAACTGAAGCTAAAATCGTCAATGCACTTTAAAAATAATATGAAAAGCCTCCAAAAGAAAGCTTTGCTGCACCAGAAGTTTTACAATCATCAACTCTGAGTCTTTCAAAGTTGTTCTATTTCAAGATTTTGAGTATTATGAATCACTTACATTTCCATATGGATTTTAAGATCAGCTTATCAATTTCTGTGAAAAAATAAATAATAAAAGGCAGATGAAATTTTGATAGCAATTGCATTGAATCTGCAAATCAGTTTGGGGAGTATTGCCTTGTAACTATGGCAAGTCTTCCTTCCAATGCATGAGCATGGGGTGCTTTTTCCATTTTTTATGTATAATTAAATATTATCATTTACTTAATACTACTAATTAAATATTAGCATTTCATTCTTTGCAATGCTATTAAAAATTGAAATTTTTTCTTAATTTCATTTCTGTGTTCTTCTTTAGTAGATTATATAAACAAAACATTATTTTACATTGATACTTTATCATGCAAACTTGGTTAACTTATTTTTTTTATTCTGTATAGTTGTCTATATATTAGATCATAGCATCTGCAAATAGAAATAGTTTTAATTCTTCTTGTCCTATCTGGATGTCTTTTGTTTCTTTTTCTTGCCTTATCACCCTTGGTAAACTTCTGGTGTAATGCTGAGTAGAAATGGTGAAAGCAGACAGCCTTGTCTTGGTCCTGGCCTTAGGGGGAAAGCTTTCAGTGTTTCACCATTAAATATGAGGTTAGATGTGGGTTTTCATAAATGACCTTTATCAGGTTGAAGAAGTTACCTCTGTTCCTAGTTTGCTGAGTGCTTTTATCATGAAAATATGCTGAATTTTTGTTAAATATTTTTCTGTGTCTTTTGAGATGATCATGTGTTTTTTTCCCTTTATTCTATTAATATGGTGTATGACATTAATTTTCATATGTTGAACCAAGCTTGCATTCTTGGGATAAATTCCATTTGAGCACGGTGTGTAATATTTTTATACGCTGTGAATTCAATTTTCTAAAATTTTGTTCAGGATTTTCTTAGCTATATTCACAAAAGTCATTGGTCAGTAGATTTCATTTCTCCTAATGGCTTTGCCTGGTTTGTGTATCAGGCTTAACACTGACCTCACAGAATGAATTAGGAAGTGTTCTCTCATCTTACATTTTTGGAAGAACTTAGGCAGGGTTAATGTGAACTCTTCTTTAAATGTTTGGAAAGATTTATCATTAAAGCCAACTAGTCTTTTCTTTACAGGACATTTTTTGCTTACTAATAAAATCTCATTATTTGTTCTAGGTCTATCCAGAGTATGTACTTCAGTAAATTTGGTGTTTGGATCTTTCTAGAGATCTATTTCATCTATTGATGAAATATTGATGAAGTATTGGCATAGAATTGTTCATAGTATTCCCTTATGGTGCTTTTCATTTTTGTAAAGTCAGTAGAGACCTCTTCTCTTTCACTCCTGATTTTAATCATTTGAGCTTTCTTTCCTGTTCAGTCTAGCTAAAAGTTTTGTAAATTTTGTTGATCTTTTCAAAGAACCGACTTTTGATTTTCTTTATTTTCTCTTTCTTTTTCTATTCTCTATTTAATTTGTTTTCTCTCAAATCTTATTATTTCCTTCATTCTGCAGGCGTTGTGTTTAGTTTACACATATTTTTCATAAGGTGGGAGGTTAGGTTATTGAATTAAAATATTTTTTCTTTTTTAATGTAGGCATTTATAGCTATAAATTAGGCTCTGAGCACTGCTTTCACTGTATCCAGTAAATTTTTCTTTGTTGTGTTTTCATTCGGATTCATTTCAAAATGCTTTCTACATTCCCTTGTAATTTCTTCTTTGGCCCGTTTGTTATTTACAAATGGGTTGATTATTTTCCACAAATATATAATTGCCCCAATTTTCTTCCATTATTGATGTCTAAATTCATTTCACTATGTTCAGAGAACATACTTGGTATGATTCCTGTATAAGTTTCTAGGGCTGCCATGACAAATTACCACAAAGTGGGAGGCTTAAACAACAGAATTGTATTGTCTCACAGTTCTGGAGGCCAGAGGTAATCAAGTTGAAATAAGGTCCTTACGGTGGGCCCTAATCCAACATGACTGGTGTACTTTTAAGAAGCGAAGTTTGGACACAGACACAAACAAAGAGAAGATGATGTGAGGAGACATGGGGAGAAGATGGCCACCTACAAGCCAAGGACGGAGGCCTGGAGCAGATCCTTCCCTCACATCCCTCAAAAGGAACCAACCCCGATGAACACCCTGATGTGGGACTTCTAGCCTCCAGAACTGTGAGAGAATAAATTTCAGGCCAAGTTAAGGCAAGTCTTTTAAGTGGGAATTTCGAGAGAACCACCAAACAGGTCAACTAACTGCAATAATTAGGCAATGAGACTTTATTTTTTATTTATTTATTTTTTTAAATTTTATTTTCTCGATATACATTGTGGCTGATTATTGCTCCCCATCACCAAAACCTCCCTCCCTTCTCCCTCCCCCCCTCCCCCCCCACAATGTCCTTTCTGTTTGCTTGTCGTATCAACTTCAAGTAATTGTGGTTGTTATATCTTCTCCCCCCCCCCCCCGGTTTTGTGTGTGTGTGTGTGTGTGTGTGTGTGTGTGTGTGTGTGTGAATTTATATATTAATTTTTAGCTCCCACCAATAAGTGAGAACATGTGGTATTTCTCTTTCTGTGCCTGACTTGTTTCACTTAATATAATTATCTCAAGGTAACCAAAGAGGTGAAAAATCTCTATAATGAGAACTACAAGCCACTGCTGAGAGAAATTAGAGAGGATACAAGAAGATGGAAAGATATCCCATGCTCTTGGATTGGAAGAATCAACATAGTGAAAATGTCCATACTACCCAAAGTGATATACAAATTCAATGCAATCCCCATCAAAATTCCAAAGACATTTTTCTCAGAAATGGAAAAAACTATCCAGTCATTTATATGGAACAATAAAAGACCACGCATAGCCAAAGCAATGCTCAGCAAAAAAATATAAAGCTGGAGGCATAACACTACCGGACTTTAAGCTATACTACAAAGCTATAATAACCAAAACAGTATGGTACTGGCATAAAAACAGACACACTGATCAATGGAATAGAATAGAGAATCCAGAAATCAACCCACACACTTACTGCCATCTGATCTTTGACAAAGGCATCAAGCCTATTCACTGGGGAAGGGACTGCCTCTTCAGCAAATGGTGCTGGGATAACTGGATATCGATATGCAGGAGAATGAAACTAGATCCATACCTCTCACCGTATACTAAAATCAACTCAAAATGGATTAAGGATTTAAATATACACCCTGAAACAATAAAACTTCTTAAAGAAAACATAGGAGAAACACTTCAGGAAATAGGACTGGGCACAGACTTCATGAACACGAACCCAAAAGCACAGGCAACCAAAGGAAAAATAAACAAATGGGATTATATCAAACTAAAAAGCTTCTGCACAGCAAAAGAAACAATTAACAGAGTTAAAAGACAACCAACAGAGTGGGAGAAAATATTTGCAAAATATACATCTGACAAAGGATTAATATCCAGAATATATAAGGAACTCAAACAACTGTACAAGAAGAAAACAAGCAACCCAATTAAAAAATGGGCAAAAGAGCTAAGTAGGCATTTCTCTAAGGAAGATATACAAATAGCCAACAGACATATGAAAAAATGCTCAACATCACTCAGCATCCGGGAAATGCAAATCAAAACCACACTGAGATACCACCTAACCCCAGTTAGGATGGCTAAAATCCAAAAGACTCTGAACGATAAATGCTGGCGAGGTTGCGGAGAAAAAGGAACTCTCATACATTGTTGGTGGGACTGCAAAATGGTGCAGCCTCTATGGAAAATGGTATGGAGGTTCCTCAAACAACTGCAGATAGATCTACCATACGACCCAGCTATCCCACTGTTGGGAATATACCCAGAGGAATGGAAATCATCAAGTCGAAGGTATACCTGTTCCCCAATGTTCATCACAGCACTCTTTACAATAGCCAAGAGTAGGAACCAGCCCAAATGTCCATCATCAGATGAGTAGATACGGAAAATGTGGTACATCTACACAATGGAATACTACTCAGCTATAAAAACGAATGAAATACTGCCATTTGCAACAACATGGATGGCAATGAGACTTTAAAGAGCTCTAGCTCTGTTCTGCTGCCTTCATTACCAGGATTGTGGGCAGTTACTTTTCAAGGTCACCATTGAGCTAGAGAGCAGGAGATTATACTATGAAAAATTAAAATATCACAAAGCCTACTGTTCTTATTGATATGCAGTGATTTTTCTTGAATAACTGCTCCCTGGGTTGCTGCAAACCTTTGGTTAACTTCCTGAATTCTGTAAAATTTGATTGTGACAATTTTTTGTCAGATTTTTTGATGTTCTTATGGAGGAATTTTCAAATGTCCTTACAGCAACATTTTGCTAATACCGAAATCAGTAAAAATTCTTAACAGAGCATTTTTGGTAATAATATAAAAAGATAAATATTTTAATAGAGAAATTAAAAAATAAATGTTAGTCAACTTATATAATGATATACTATGAAGCCATTGAAAAGCTTTAAAGATAGTTAATCATATATAGAAATATTCATATTTGTATCATGATTCGATATTTAAGAAAATACTCATAGTATCAGCCAGCAACTTTTATTGGACACTCCTACATGCTAAATACTGTGGTAGACAATTTACGTGCATTATCTCATTTTACTTTCACAACAATGCTATGAGGAAGATACTAAGCTCTTGTTTCATATAAAGATACTGAATCTTAGAGTTTAAGTAGCTTTTCCAAGGTCACACAGGTAGCAAACATCAGAAGTAGTATCCAGATTCAGGTATGTCTGACTCTAACAGCCTCCCTCTTAACTACTTAAGTACTAGGCCACTGGATGGGATCTCCCTACTCTCTGTCATACAGACCCAAAGCACCCCTGTATTTCCCTCATATGTGAGACGTGTTCATTTATCATAACCATTTCTTTAACTGTTTGATTTCCCACTGAAATATGGGCATCCTGAGGTTGTGTCCATATATTGATAATTATTGTGTTTCAAAGACTGGGCACTCAACAGGAATATAATAATTATTTTTGAATGATCAGTATCAAATAAGTAAATAAAATAATGAATGAATGAATGGGTATGTAATCTTTTCATTAGTCTTGTGGTTTGAAGGAATTAGCAGAACTATGTTAAACAATCACTTACTCTCTTGGCAGATGAGAGAAAAGACAATCGAACATTATCCGTATGACACATTCCTTGGGCTTTCTAATAAAACACAAAATAGCAGAACCTGCTCTAGCTAAGCAGACACTACTTGGAGACCAGTATATCTTATAACAATTAGGGTTTAGGGTACAAAATGCAGGGTGATTTAATCATACTAAGGACGTCAGAAATAGCCTTATAACTAACCAATGCCAGAGGAGCAGGAGAGAAAATTCCAGACTAAGAAAACAGCACTTGCAGTTGTCCTGGGGTAAGGGAGAATGTGACAAACTTGAGATACCAACAGAGAACAAAAGGGTAGAGATAAAAATGATGTCTGGGAAATAAGAAATGGTTTGCATGATTTCACAGAGTCTTTATAGGCCATTTAAAGAATTTTGGATTTGCTCACAAAGACAATTGAAGGCCACTCAGTGGGTTTTAAAAGAAAACTAATATATTTAGAATTGCATTTTTAAAAGAACACCCTAGTTATACTGTGAAGAATAATGAGGATCAGAAAACCGCTGTAAGTGTCTTGAAGATATAGCAATGGCCAAGCCAAAAAATGGTGATAGCATGGACTGGAGAAAAAAAAGTAGGATTTCAGAGAAATTGAACAGGAATAATTGATGGGAGTCACTGATTTATGAAAGAGAGGTAATGAGGGTGGTGGAGGAATTAAGGATGGCAAAGCCCTACCGATTCCCAATTTTATAGTAGTCCTCAGTGAGTTACAACATTTTCAAATCCACCTAATCATTCTCTGTACATCCATCATTCTCTTCTCTATGAGGATTAATTCTGACACACAGAGTGCTTAATTTCAGCAACTTGGTTTTCAGTAAAATCAACTCTCTCAGCATGGACTGCCACAATAACAACAGCTAACATTTGTTGAATTCTAAATGCATGCTTGCACTGCTCAAAAGCCTTTATATTATAAAATAATTTAGTTTCCATTTTACACATGTGAAAACTGAGGCATAAAGAATTAAATTAACTTGCCAAGGTTTGCGTAGGTAATGAGTATCTAAGATAAAAAAATACAAGAAAAAGTACACAAATATGAATTTAATTTATAAACTCATTATTATATGTGTAAATGTATGTGTATACACATAGGGTTTCTATAAATAATGAGGGATGAATAAGGATGAATAGGGATGAATAATGAGGGGAAAATAAGGTTTCCAACTCTAATAATAGAAAATTATTTTCTGTTCTTCCAAAGCTAATTTATATTTAAATCATAACATATAATCATGAAGTATCCCAATGTTAGGTGAGAAATATATAATCTATAGTGGTCTTTCAGAACAAAAGCAGCTATGACTTCTCAGCAGGGTAGACTATTCTTTCTCACAAAAAATAATTGCATTATTATGCTTCAGTGCAATTCTTAGAGGGGAGCAGCTGAAAAAAATTGCTGCTTCTTATTTCATTAAAAATAATAAAGCACAGAGAGTATTTCATCTGAAATATCCCCCATCCCCATTTTCATTAACTGCACTATTCTAGATGTCAAGTCCCTGATTCAGACTTGGAAGGATTATGTTTTAGAGGGCTCTAAATCTTTGAATTTGGAATCACATACATGATTCAAGTACCTAATTACCTGTAAACAATATCTACTATACTGAGCAGGTGTTGAAAAAAGATCTATGGAGGTTAGTCAATTACATTCATAGACCTGTTTAAGTTTTGCTTCCTGGGGGTGGCCTTTACTGACATCTTAGTTACCCTTTTATAATGTTCCTATACCTCTCTGTAAATTGTCTTGTGTAGCATTTTCCCATCAATTATCTGTCTTCCCTATGACTGTCTGTTTCACAAGGTTAAAGGCAGAAATTGTTTTGTTTCCTGGAATAGCCTCAAATCTTAGTTTACAGATGGGCACTTGGGCACTTCTAATTACAGATTACTATGTGGGTTTTTATATTCAGAAATATAAGCTGACCCATAGAGAAAATAAAAATAGAGCTGTTAATGATGATTCCAGTTCAACTAATTTTATGTAGCCCAATGATGATAACACTTCTTTGAAAATTACTGGAAATAAGCTGGAAAGAACAAGAAGGACTTGGGAAGCAAAGTGTCATGGAAACATCACCTGGCTACTCTCACCTTACCATCAGGCCACATTTAGCTCTTTCCTGAAATCACCCTACCCATTTCTGCTTTTGAGTCTATTTATATAGTTTTATTCTTCCCTCCCAAGCTTCAAATCATAGTTTAAAAATCCTTACCTTTCAATATTTTCACAGACTAACCAACTAACTCTGGATTCTCAAAATTTCTTGTCTTCCAAAATACATGAGTAATTGTAACCATCCACACACTTAAATATCCTTTCTCCATTAGCAATTTGTTAACCTTATATATATTTTTTATGTTCTTTTCCATTAGATTAGATATATTTTAGGGGGTACCATTTTATTATTTATTTTTACTTACCTACTAATTTAACCAAAGTCTAAAATAGTTCATAAAACATTCAAAACAGATTGTAAAAAACTAATGTAAATGGATATACCAAGCTCCATGGGATATAAACACTTTAAAAATTTTCTGATCATCAGAAACATCACTGACAAAAAACCAGACATGGAGGCAAATAAAGTAGATAAAGGCTGCAATTAGCAACACAGTTCATTTATTTGAGAACTTAAGTTTCATTGGTACCTGTCTTCATTCATAATCGTTTGGATGATTGATCTTGGAGCACCTTCCTGAATTTGGATTATACAACTGCTGAATTCTTCCTTTTTCAACATCATTTGCAATTTAATCATTTTTAGCCAGAGTTTTAATAATAGCATGTACAAAATGAATATTCAGGATTTTTGTCAAAAATCATATTAAATTCTACTCAAGTGTCAGTTTCCATAATCTGCCCTCTTTATTTTTTCCAGTAAGGAGTTAACTGCGTTTCTTATAATTACTTGTCTAATTCCTATGCCAAATCATCAAATGCTCAATAACTGTTTAAATATATTTGAACATTTTAGTTATCCAGATTCCCACAAAAATGTTTTTAGGACAAAATCCTGTCACTGCAAATTATACTTTTATTCTTACTAGTAAAAAGGTCTTTCTAAGAGACTCATGGAAAGAATGAAACATAATGGTGTTTCAGCCACCATTACCAATCTGAAAACCTAGGAAAACATCAAGTTGAATGACAAAGTATTGTGAAATTGTGAAAAAATGAAAAGTGAGATCCTAAGTATTTCCCCTCTAAAGTTTTATCACACATACCAGCTCCTATTTAGAGTACACTTCACACAGTTTCTGTTCAAGCTGCTACTTTTGTACAATGAAAAAGGAGAAAGAGAAGCACATAAACACAGCTATTCTTTGAATAAGGACTGCGGATAAAGACATCTGTCTTCTAACATTTTACAAGTGTACCTAATGCCTAATAATGAAACACTCTCTCTGTTTTCTTCCCCAAGAGTGAAGGACGAGTTCCTAAAGGAGCCCAGGGTCACATCTTTCAACACTTACACTAACAAGTATTTTGCTTTTGTGAGTTTTAAAAGAGAGAGCTAGGACTTTCTCTAATAGCCAGTATCCCCACCAGCAGCTCAGAGAAAGTCACTGTGCTAGCACTGAATTTTTATAGGAAAAAAAAATCCTCTGAGCTTTGCTTTATTCACAATGACTTCTATAAAGTCATTTCAGGTTTTAGTATGACCTGGATAACTGTAGCTATTCAATGAGTATCAGGCTGTCTTAGATTAAAACAATGGATCACTATTTGTAAATCATTTCTGTGCAAACTTTAATACCACGAAATAAGACTTTAAACACAATGTGCTACAATTCCATTTAAGCTTTAAATCAAACCATTACTCAAAGGTATTGTGAAGTTTACCTCGGTCAGTGGTATTCTTCAGAGCTGGAGCCAACAGTCACAGAAGAATTGAAGGTAAATGTTCTAAAATATCTCCCTAAATAGGGACAATTTGGGGGAATTCAATAACAGCATTAAGAGTCCACCAAGCCAGGATATCTATCCATACCATGGCACCAGAGAACTACTGTTCGACACTATCTTAAAAATAAGATTTTATGGTAACATAATAAACAAACAGAATTATTCATATGGCTATTTTAGGGGTTATACTCATTAACTCTAAAGATGTTAATGTAAATTAAATAAAAACTTCACTGCAAAGTTTATTTTTACTTAAGAAAAGCAATCTAAATACTCCATCTGCTCCCTTGGTTACTCAGCATCTTTTGGGGACTAATATAATCACAGTCTGGTCTGGGTTATGGTAAATGTAACTGGATCTCACAAATGCTAACTTGCACTCTGTCTATTATTAAATAGGATAATAAGATAAAAAGATGGTGACTATTTACAATGGGAATGACTGATAAAGCTCATGGTGAAATCAACACAGGAAAAATTTTAGGACTTTTACACAATTTTTCACTTTTAAAATGCATCGACAACTACCCCAGCCCAAAATATTAGAACCTTGGTCAAACTGGTTCTGGGTGAAGGAGGAAACTCCTGATTCGTAATATTTGCTGACCATGGTGTAAATATTCCCACTATTGCTGTTTTCAAGCTACCAAGATGACAGAAATCTGATCACAAGATTCCTGATCACCTCCAGCAAACCAGTATTAGCTGGTTCCAAGCCAACCACTGCCCAAGAATATCTAAAGTGACTGCATATTAGAATCACTATTTGTTTAAGTGGGTGGTATAGTGATCTAAATGTCAGATTTTTCACATAAAAGGGAAAAAAAAATCCTCTGCATGTACGTTGAAGTTAGAGAAGAAGGTTTGGCAAAAAGGTACAATTGTACAGCAATTCCTAAAACTCTTTCATGTAATACAAGAGAGGGCAGAGACTAATTTCAGTGAAATGCTACTGTGAGACCCCAGCTACCTGAGGACTTGTGGGCTTAGCATCCTGTGACATGTCCCTATCAGTGGTCCTAACTGAACCGAGGAAGAAGAGCAAGGCAACTTTCAAGTTTTGTAGGACCCAGGTCAAGAAGGCAGAGCCAGAGCTGATGCCCCAGCTCTGACCTACCTGTGACCCAGACACATGATGTCATAGGAGAAGACAATGAAAGTGAGGTAACCAGGACCCTGATCCATAGCCTATATCTCCCGAGAAAAAATCCCCTGGACTTTAATAAGGGACCCTGGCCACTATTTTACTACTACTATGGGGAGAAAAACAAAATAAAGAGTGGTTTTTTTTAACATAAGGGAAAATGACATTCTTCACCTTTCAGGTTTTCAAGTACTATCTTCCTACCTACCTACCTACCTACCTACCATCTATCTATCTGTAATGCTGACAATGCTGATATTATTGTTGTTGTTATTAAAAACTAGCACTTACTGTGTGATTACTTTTTCACACGCACAGTGACAAACCCTACCTTATTTCTGCTTTAACAGCCCTATGAGTTATACAGACTTTTAGTGTTCCATTTCACAAATAAAAAAACTGAATCGTAAGAAGACGAAAAGCACAAAGCAAGAAATTAAGACAGGTAAAGCTTAAATCTGGATATCACTCCAAAACTACTACTTTTAATGATTTTCTTTCCTCTTCTTTATTTTCCCTCCCATAAATTTAATAAAATTGGGAAAATTCAAATAATTTATTTTTATGTTATATATTTTATGTTACTTTCTAAGCAATTTAAGTAACTTTAAAAATAATTTAAAAGTAGTTTTATTTTTATTTATTTATTTATTTATTTATTTATTTATTTATTTATTTATTTATTTATTTTTAAATTTTATTTTGTCGATATACATTGTAGCTGATTAATGCTCCCCATCACCAAAACCTCCCTCCCTTCTCCCTCCCCCCCTCCCCCCCAACAATGTCCTTTCTGTTTGTTTGTTGTATCAACTTCAAATAATTGTGGTTGTTATATCTTCTTCCCCCCCCCGTTTGTGTGTGTGTGTGTGTGTGTGTGTGTGTATGTGTGTGTGTGAATTTATATATTAATTTTTAGCTCCCACCAATAAGTGAGAACATGTGGTATTTCTCTTTCTGTGCCTGACTTGTTTCACTTAATATAATTCTCTCAAGGTCCATCCATGTTGTTGCAAATGGCAGTATTTCATTCGTTTGTATAGCTGAGTAGTATTCCATTGTGTAGATGTACCACATTTTCCGTATCCACTCATCTGATGATGGGCATTTGGGCTGGTTCCAACTCTTGGCTATTGTAAAGAGTGCTGCGATGAACATTGGGGAACAGGTATACCTTCGACTTGATGATTTCCATTCCTCTGGGTATATTCCCAACAGTGGGATGGCTGGGTCGTATGGTAGATCTATTTGCAATTGTTTAAGGAACCTCCATACCATTTTCCATAGAGGCTGTACCATTTTGCAGTCCCACCAACAATGTATGAGAGTTCCTTTTTCTCCGCAGCCTCGCCAGCATTTATTGTTCATAGTCTTTTGGATTTTAGCCATCCTAACTGGGGTTAGATGGTATCTCAATGTGGTTTTGATTTGCATTTCCCGGATGCTGAGTGATGTTGAGCATTTTTTCATATGTCTGTTGGCCATTTGGATATCTTCCTTAGAGAAATGCCTACTTAGCTCTTTTGCCCATTTTTTAATTGGGTTCCTTGTTTTCTTCTTGTAAAGTTGTTTGAGTTCCTTATATATTCTGGATATTAATCCTTTGTCAGATGTATATTTTGCAAATATTTTCTCCCACTCTGTTGGTTGTCTTTTAACTCTTTTAATTGTTTCTTTTGCTGTGCAGAAGCTTTTTAGTTTGATATAATCCCATTTGTTTATTTTTCCTTTGGTTGCCCGTGCTTTTGGGGTCGTATTCATGAAGTCTGTGCCCAGTCCTATTTCCTGAAGTGTTTCTCCTATGTTTTCTTTAAGAAGTTTTATTGTCTCAGGGTGTATATTTAAATCCTTAATCCATTTTGAGTTGATTTTAGTATACGGTGAGAGGTATGGATCTAGTTTCATTCTCCTGCATATCGATATCCAGTTATCCCAGCACCACTTGCTGAAGAGGCAGTCCCTTCCCCAGTGAATAGGCTTGGTGCCTTTGTCAAAGATCAGATGGCAGTAAGTGTGTGGGTTGATTTCTGGATTCTCTATTCTATTCCATTGGTCAGTGTGTCTGTTTTTATGCCAGTACCATACTGTTTTGGTTATTATAGCTTTGTAGTATAGCTTAAAGTCAGGTAGTGTTATGCCTCCAGCTTTATTTTTTTTGCTGAGCATTGCTTTCACTATTCGTGGTCTTTTATTGTTCCATATAAATGTCTGAATAGTTTTTTCCATTTCTGAGAAAAATGTCTTTGGAATTTTGATGGGGATTGCATTGAATTTGTATATCACTTTGGGTAGTATGGACATTTTCACTATGTTGATTCTTCCAATCCAAGAGCATGGAATATCTTTCCATCTTCTTGTATCCTCTCTAATTTCTCTCAGCAGTGGTTTGTAGTTCTCATTATAGAGATTTTTCACCTCCTTGGTTAACTCAATTCCTAAGTATTTTATTTTTTTGGTGGCTATTGTAAATGGGCAGGCTTTCTTGATTTCTCCTTCTGCATGTTCACTATTGGAGAAAAGAAATGCTACTGATTTTTGTGTGTTGATTTTGTATCCTGCTACTGTGCTGAAATCATTTATCAATTCCAACAGTTTTTTTGTAGAGGTTTTAGGCTGTTCGATATATAGGATCATGTCATCTGCAAACAGGGACAGTTTGACTTCATCTTTTCCAATCTGGATGCCCTTTATTTCCTTCTCTTCTCTGATTGCTCTGGCTAGTACTTCCAACACTATGTTGAATAGGAGTGGTGAGAGTGGGCATCCTTGTCTAGTGCCTGTTCTTAAAGGAAAAGCTTTCAGCTTTTCCCCATTCAGGATGATATTGGCAGTGGGTTTGTCATATATGGCTTTAATTATGTTGAGATACTTTCCCTCTATACCTAACTTATAGAGGGTCTTTGTCATGAATGAGTGCTGAACTTTATCGAATGCTTTTCAGCATCTATAGATATGATCATATGGTCCTTGTGTTTGAGTTTATTAATATGGTGTATCACATTTATTGATTTGTGTATGTTGAACCAACCTTGCATCCCTGGGATGAATCCCACTTGATCGTGATGAATAATTTTTCGTATGTGTTGCTGTAATCTGTTTGCTAGTATTTTAGTGAGGATTTTTGCATCTATATTCATCAAGGATATTGGCCTGTAGTTTTCTTTTTTGGTTATATCTTTATCTGGTTTTGGTATCAGGATGATGTTTGCTTCATAGAATGAGTTTGGGAGATTTGCATCCGTTTCAATCTTTTTTAACTAACTTGAAACTCAACTTTTAAGAAGGTAGTATAGACATGAATAAAGTAAAAAATATATAAATATCTAAACTGTCTGAAAGGTTAAACATTACAAAGCAAAACAGAATGTCTCATTCCATAAGCCAAAAAGTAGTTTTGCTTTATGTATGCTAATTATATTGACATTTCATACCTAAAACATAATAACAAAATCTGTTTTTATTCATTTTTCTCAAAACTCTAGCATTAAGCCTGAAAATGTGTCATACCCCTGACATAGAGACCTGTATTCATTTGACAAGTTCCTCAGTTTTCTTTAGAAAGGCAAAACTCCTTGCTAATTACATAAAATTAAGATAAAGGAAAAAATTAAATCTAAATTTCTAGGCTCTAAACCTTCTTATCAGTTTTCGAGACAATATTACATTTCTGATTCCCATTTTTCCTCAACTTGGAAGAACTGTGTTGCCTTCTCTGCGTTTCAACAGACCAGTTCTCATACTGTAGTACTACGTAGCATGTGGGGCTAGGATTGCTTCTTGTCTCATAATTCTCCCCCTCCTGAAAGTGGCCAGCTTCATCAACTCAGGGAAAATGGAATCTATCTTTCTATTCCCAGTATCTAGCATAGTGTATTCCATTTAATAAATGTTGGGAAAACTAATGACTACTTTATTAATTTTTTTTTCTCGTTTTGGCTCCTGGCAGGCAGAGGGATTGAACCCTGGACCTTGGTATTATCAGCACCATGCCCTAACCAACTGAGCTAACCAGCCAACCCCCTAATGACTCTTTTAGATACAGTTGTAAAAGATGCAGCAGCATCTTATATCTCACATAGGTATTGAAATCTTATCTCTCTCTGTACTCACCCCTCTTCAAATGACTGAATTCACGCATTTGGAACCTCTAAACTGAAATTTTAGAACGATAGCTTTTGATGTTAACTAAGGAAATGTATTCCATCTTACCCTCCCATTTTATTATTTTATTAAATTCTCAACTAATTACTCCTCCTTAAAAAAAAACATCTATTTCTTGCTGGATAAATTCAACTTTCTACATTTTGAGTAGTAGAGGACAAATGTTTAGTGTCCCATTTCTCTTGATCCCCAGAACAGTTTAGATCTCTTTTGTGCTATGAATATTGTAAATTATATATTGATATCATTTACTTTTCCTTACCTAAATTGCTGATCGAAGGGCCCATTTTTTTTTTTTTTTTTTTTGTCGTTTTTTCGTGACCGGCCCTCAGCCAGTGAGTGCACCGGTCAGTCCTATATAGGATCCGAACCCGCGGCGGGAGCGTCGCCGCGCTGCCAGCGCAGCCCTCTACCAACTGCGCCACGGGCTCAGCCCTCGAAGGGCCCATTTTATGTTAACTTCTAAGTGCAAAATTATTATTAGAATAACACCAAACTAATTGCAGTGCAATGAAAAACAAACCCAGAGCTCTACGTATATTAAGTCAAAAGTAGCACATACATGAGAAAAAATTGAGTAATTGAACTTCTGGGCGCACAGCATGCAGTTGCTCTTTCCTCCTCTACCCACTCCAGTAAACTTACTCATTTTGTCCCCTATCTCTGTAAAAATGTCACAGATAGATGTCAAAAGGAGGTGGTTTATAAAAAGTAAGTAATAAAGTGTCATCTCTCCCCCAGGGTGACAGAGACACAAAGGGTTACTCAAAGCCCATTTGTTCTGAGCAGTGAGAAGCCCCAAAGAGTTTAATTTTCCAGGAACCCTCAAGAGAGAAGCATTCCTCCTTGGAAAATAATACTGAACTAGGGTCTTCTCTCAGTATTTATTTTCTAGACCAGAAAGTTACAGAAAAAGAACATAGGTGGTTACAAAGAACAGTAAGATAATTGTCATGGCAACAATCATTAGGTTTAGCTGCACCAAGGACATCTGCCCTCAGAGCCAGCAATTTTGCTGTATTACAATTCTTTATCTACAACATAGACTTTAGCCTGAGGAAAGTTACCTGTCTTTCACAAGCTTAACATTTCTATGCATAATTTTAAAAAGTTAGGCTATACCTGAAACCACAGGGCTTTGGAAGCTAGGCCCTGTGAAATATATTTGCTTTATAAATGTTAGTATACTCCACAATAAAGTTAATACTCAAGTGTGAGTTTCTGTAGTAACTACAGGTCAAAAAATTGGCAAAAACCAAGCTTGTTTCAGAAACGCAAGTTTTGCTAATGCTAATATTTAACAGAATCAATTATTTTATAAGCTTCTGAAGTTATCTATAATCTAAAGAATGGTATATACATACCATTAATGGATGTCAACATTCAGTATCAAAAAACATTTAAAATTCATTGATATGTAAAATATTGACATAGAAACAACATCCTTTAAGATCTTTATTGGTTGCACAACTTACTAAATCCTTCAAGATGCTCTAGAAAGAACTTTCACTGACAGAATATTAGTAATATTTTGGGGGAAAATTAAAATCCTTCTAAATCTGTGGACTTTTTATTTCCTTTGGATACTGAAACAAGCTGTACACATAGAAAGAGGAGGTAAAGAAAGATACAAAATCAAGAGGACAATCATGTACATAAATATTAACAAATATGTTTCTGACACTCAGTGTACTATGTTACAGGAACTTCAGTATCTACATTTGCATACCTGACTTTAATTTGACAGCAACGGTAAAGTCACATTTTTTCATCAGTAATACAAGAGGGAATTTTATAAAAGATAAATGAGTAATGTGGTAGACTTGCATGTGATTTCAATTTTTTTTACCTTTTTTAAAGAAATGGGAACAGATATTTAACTAAACAAATATTTATTTATATATTTCACTCTTAGTAAGTGAATACTTTGAGAAACAATTCATTATATTCTCTCCTTCACAAAATGAAAGTGGCCCTCAGCCCTTCTAGCAATTGATCCCTGGCTGCAGGGAGAGCAAAACCTGTGTGGTGACCCAAAGCTTGAACTCCTACCTGATCTGGCCCAGAATGAAGTAAAGTTGAAAGCAGGCAAAATAACCTAAATAAAATAAGCCCTTTTTCAGTGTGTGAACAGAATATAATTAATGTCATTTCTCCTTGAAAAATAAGATAGTCTATATAATCCTATATTGTTTGATAGGGGACAGTAGAAATTTATTTTTCATTAAAAATCTACCTGGAATGATCAGAATATTTTTAATTTCATAGTTAAGCATTTTCATTTGTTGAGATGAAATGCTGATATCTCAATGTTTTTGTGACCACATTACATCCATCAAAAAATAACATCACACAAAATTGAGTGGTAACATAAGAAACACACTATGCCATAATATGTCTTTAGAGTGAGAATTCCATCTGCAGGAAACAAAGACAAGGTGTTAAACCAAGAGTAAAAAAGATGTAGGGGGTTCTAACCCCAGCTCTACAATGCAGTGCAAGACTTCCAGGCCTCAGTATTCTCACTGTCAAATGTTGGTGACTAGACAGGGAATATGAATTTTACGGGGCTTAGACATGATTTATTCCTTTAAGAGTTCATTTTACAGACTTGGCAAAGTTCAAAGATTGTCTCTATTTGTAGTTTTCCATTTTGACATTTAAAAAAATTACTTATATTTATTATAGTATTCTTATTATAGCCAAAAATTAGAATAATAGAATAATACAGATTTTCAGCAATAAATGATTTTTAAAATTATGAAATATCCATGCAAAGGTATAATATGCAACTCTATCTTGGAAGGAAGATTGAGAATTGGTTTTAAAGCTTTTCTCAGTAACACATATTCTTTGAGTGATTAGCATAATGCACTTTTTTTGAAATAAAAATTGTATGTATTTAAGGTGCATAATGTGATGTTTTGATATACATATACATTGTGACTGATGACTAAGGTCAAGCTAATTAACATATCTATCACTTTGCTTAGTTACATTTTGTGTTTGTGTGTAGTTAGAAAACTTAAGATCTATTCTCTTAGCATATGTCAAGTATACCATATAGTATTATTAACTACAGTCACAGTTTCTGTACATTAGATCTTTAGAATTCATTCATCTGACATAACTAAAACTTTAACCAACATCTCCCCATTCCAAACCCTACCTTTGCCCCTGGTTAGCACCATTCTATTCTCTGCTTCTGTGAATTTTGACTTTTTTAGACTCCACATATAAGATCATGCAGTATTTGTCTTTCTGTGGCTGACTTATTTCACTTAACATTATACGCTCCAGGTTAATCCATTTTGTTGCAAATGACAGGATTTCTTTCTTTTATAAGGCTGAATTGTACTCCATTATATGTATGTATGCATGCGTGTGTGTGTGTGTGTGTGTGTGTGTGTGTGTGTGCACGCGCCACAATATCTATCTATCTGTTGACAGACACTTAGGTTGATTCCATATCTTGGCTGTTGTGAATAGTGCCACAATACTTATGGGAGTACAAATATCTCTTAAACATACTGATTCTATTTCCTTTGGATATACACCCAGAATTGGGATTGCTGGATCACATAGTAGTTCTATTTTTAGTGTTTTGGAGGAACCCCCATACTGTTTTCCAAAATGGCCACACCACTTTACATTCCCACAACAGTGCGAAGTGTTCCCTTTACTCCACATCCTCACCAACACTTATCTTTTGTCTTTTTGACAATAGCCATCCTAAGCTCTGTGATCCTTATTTTACATATATTTTACTCTAACATCAAAAAGATCATATGTCATAAACAATAGAATGCACAGTCACATGAGAAATCTATATTTGATTTGTATTGACACCATGCATGTTTTTCTTTTTTAAGTTAAATGTATTTATAGAAGAAAATATAAACAAAAGTTATAGATGAAAGTGTATAAGAGGCACTCTATGCTGTCAAGAAATGAAAAATTTAACCAAGGAAGAAAAGAGGTAAAGAAACAGTATTTTTATGTGTGTGATATCTCTTGTGCATAACTAGGCTATCTGTATAAGCAGCTATGGAAGTATTCTTTGGAACATATTTATATTTCTCTCTCGCTCTCCAGACATTGCCTCAGCTTCAATCCCTAGAACAACAATGAATATTGTGGAACTTAAATGAAAAGCAGAGAAACCCCACTAAGATATGCATTGTGTTAAGACTGTGTTTTACATTACTTTCTCTGAATTGGTTTCAATTCTTATGAAACACCACCAGCCTGACAATCCTAGAACCAAACCTCTTCTATTTGTGTAAAAAAAAAGAAAAAGAAAAACAGCAGGGTAAATGCTGAACCAGCGGTTTGGCCTTGTTCTATGCACCAAAGGATAATTTAATCATCACTGCGCTTCAGTTTGGAATCTTTTTTTAAACCTTCATAAGAATATCAATTAAAAAGTTATATTTTATAATATATAAAAGTGTAACTTTAGGAATTTGTAATTAGATTATCAAAACCAACCTAAGTGCCCAAATCCCTAAACAGTCATGAAATTGTAATGATTTAGGGTTACTCTTTTTTTATTTTATTTTTATTTTTTTATTTATTTTTTTTTTAATTTTTTGTGACCGACACTCAGCCAGTGAGTGCACCGGCCATTCCTATATAGGATCCGAACCCGTGGCGGGAGTGTCGCTGCGCTCCCAGCGCTGCACTCTCCCGAGTGCGCCGCGGGCTCGGCCCTAGGGTTACTCTTTGATAGTTACCAAAAACCCCAAATCATCATTATTAACAAATCATTAATTTGTTGTATATCTGTTAAACTACCCTAATTTAGCAAGCTTATATTTAACCCATTTACTTAAAAATAAGCTACCTGTATTGCACGACTCAGGGTTCTCTAGAGAAACAAAGCCAATAAGCTGTAAATATATAGTGAGAGAGATTTATTTAAGGAATTGGCTCACATGACTGTGGGGGCTGGCAAGTCTGAAATCCATAAGGAAGTCCTGCAGGATGGAGACACAGAGAAGAGTCAATGCTGCAGTCATGAGTCCAAAGACAATCTGAAGGCAAAATTTCTTCTTCCTCTGTAGACCTCAGTCTTTCTCTCTTAAGGCCTTCAATTAAGTGAATGCGGCTTCTCCACATTATGGAGGGTAATCTGCTGTACTCAGAGTCTATTGATTTAAATGTCCTTAATATCTAAAAATACCTTCAAAGCAACATCAAGACTGGTGTTTAGCCAAACCTCTGAGCACCAGAGACTAGCCAAATAGATGCATAATATTAACCATCACACACATACCATTTTCTTATTAAAATATTTATTAATGAAGGCAATCTATTTCTTTAATTTCTTTTTTTCTTTATATTTTACATTCTAAGATGTTGTTGCAGAGCAGTTGGGAGGAGGAGGAGACGGGAAGGAGGAGAGAGACAGGGTGACAGAAGGAAAAAGGAGGGAGGGGCATGATTGAGGACTGTGGCACCCCCCTCATTCTGGCAGGGGAACCCAGGGGGCTTCCAGAGGCAGCTCAGTCATTGCTGGACTGGGTATGAAGGTCAAGGGGACATAGCTGAGGCCCTCAGCCCCACACTGCCCTGATTCAGCAGCCAAGGTTGCTTCCAGCAGTGGTTCAGTGGTCATCACTGGTTTGGGTGTGGATGTCAGGGAGGGGCATTCAGCCCCTCCTGCCCTGGCTTGGGATGACAGGGTACTTCTGGCAGCAGCCTAGAGGTCATCACTGGGCTGGATGCACTCACTGGGAGAGGAGTGGCTGAGGGTCTCCACCTTCCCCCCACCCTGGCTTGGGAACCTGAGGGGCTTCTGGCCCTTCTAGGTTTTATAGGTGTTCTTTGGTGGTGTTAGACCTTTGCTGGTTAATATCAGAACTTTGTCTCTTGTCTGTGGGTTTTTTGTGTTTTCTTTCAGTTCTGTGTTGGAATATTAGCTACCTCCACCACTTAAACTCTGCATTGAAATGAATTTTTTGTCCTTTGCTTTACTTCTAAAATGGGGGAACTTCCTAAGGGAACCAGCACTTGAGCCCTGTGTTTGAACTAAATTGCTGCTTTGCTGCTGATTCCTGGGGAAGACATTTTGTGCAGCTCAGGTTTAAATTGTTGACCTTGTAAGCACTTCCAGGACTTGTAAGGTCCAGTACACCTGGGTTATGTGGTAACTCTGGTCTGGGCCTGAGTCTTTTCAGCAGACTGCACCCCCTGTAGTTCTATATTCCTGACCAGTCTCCACTGAGTGGTCCTGTGCTTATTGGGGAGCAGATCAGCTGCCTTGCCCCAATGTTCCCCTGCTGGCCCAACTCCCCCACTGCCCACACTCCAAACACTTCCCAAGCACTGGTCCCTTGTGATGACTCACCAGCCTCCGAGTGGATCCTTTTTTCAGTTGTCTGTGGCCCCTCGCTCCTATATGGGTCTACGGAACCCCGTTAGTGGTATTGCTGGCCTGGGGACCACCAAAGCCCTCTTCTCCCCTGCAGCCTCCAAGCAACTTCATACGAAGGGCACAGCTGGGGCTTTTGCCAGCTCTCACTCCATGTGCTCACCACGGCCAGCCCTAAAGTGGCTGGGACTTGAAATGGTGGGAGCAGTCCTTTCTCTCTTTCATCATGGCTTCTCCTACTTTCATCAACTCTGTAGGTCTCTCCTCCTCTTCCCCTGAGCTCTAGTGGCCTCAGCTTGGCTGTTGCTGCTTTTTAACAGTTGTAAATTGGTTGATTGTGGGAGAGGGTGATGCTGGGGACCGTGTATTCCACCATCTTGATTGGAAGTTATTTAATGTATAGTTAGAGAGTAATCACTCCAACCACTATGGATTTTTCATTTTTCATTAACTTATTTAACATTTTTAAATCAACTTATATTTCAGCCTTTATCAAGTCCATGTAAAGATTTCTGTAAGCCAAGAGCCCATTATATAAAATGGCTTTTATTGGTTCTACTATTTCCAGTATGTCTAGATTGTGTGATCATATCTCTAGCTGGCTCCCACCAACCCCCAGCCAGTCAACACATTTTGTCTGTCCTTAGCACTTTCTGAGACAATCGGTTAACTACAAACTCAAATGTAACCTAAATGGATAAAAATGTTATTTTTTTAAAAAATCAAAATAAATAGCCTGGAATGGATCTTACTAAAAACAAACAAATGAAAATGGCTGATTTCAGGGTAGGGAAAGCCTTTCTATGTATAAAAGCAGTATAGTATAAGAAAAAGAAAAAGAAAAAAATAGTATCTAGTTTGACAATATATAATATATAAAGGACAAAGATAAGTCTTTTTTAATAATTAATACTCCAACAGGAATAAAAAAGACAAGGAATGAACTAATAATCCACAAAAGAAATACAATTAGGTAATAAAAACAATCTAAAAAGTTAGTATCCCCAAAAGTAAGCAACAAATGCAAACTAATAGAATCTTTTTTCCATAAAATTAACAAAAATTAAAAAAATAGTTGTATCTCTTAGTGGAGGGGATACAGAGAAATTGGAAACTGTGGAATAATCATGGTGGGGTATAAATTAACACAACCTTTCTGAGAAACAACTTAGTAACATATGCCAAGACTTTTACAAAGGTTTAGAAATTTTTCAGAAAAGAAAACTAAGATATGGGCAGAAATTGTATACCCATGGATGTTTATCACATTTCATGTTTAAAGAGTCAGCCAGGCATAGTGGTTATCAGTGAAAACTTTAGAACCAGACAGCTGGCTTAATATCCAAACTCTGCAACTTTCCAGCCGTGTGACTCAGGGCAAGTCACATAACCTCCCAGTGCCTCAGTTTTCACATCTGTATAATGGTGATAATAACAGCACTATCTGTGAGGCTGTTCTGTACATTAAACAAGATAATATATCTAAAAACTTAGAGCAGATCATAGCACAAAATAAACACAATGTAAATAATAGCTATAATTATTGTGTTATAATTCAACACTGGAAATAGCATGACTTTATAATAAAATAGTAATATATGTATGTAATCTTCTGTGGCTATCAAATATCTTTTTTCCAAAGAATATTTAACATGGGGAGATAACAGTAAAACAAGACTTTATATATAGTATGCTTTACACATAAAAGAGTATGTGAACAGAGAGGAAAACAGAGATAAATACTTCACATATCATTAGAAATTATTTAAATGGTGATGTTACAAGAGATAATGATGAATATAACATTGGCTTACTTAGGTAATGACGTTTATCACCACCTGGGATCAGCAATTAATTAATTTATTTATTCTACATCCAAAAAGTTAGTATTGTGTAGTCAAACCTCTTTAGATATATCTAAGTACTAGAAATTCTTATAAACTACATATTAATTACAAAACAAATATTACCTGGCTCTCTGCCCAGTATATGGCAAGTACATGAATATATTAAAACAGATTGTGACTAATTTTTAGTATTCCCATGTGATTAAAATGACTTCGAATAAAACTGTTACTCTAGGAAAGAGAATCAAGAAATGTGAGTAGTAATAGTTTTTAAAATAAAATTTTTTCTGAGAATTTAGTGTTATATTAACGTTATTCTCATATAGCATGAAAAACAGTGTCTCAAAATGAAATATTACTTTCCCAAGATGCTAAAATGAGGTTATTAATCACATCCACTTTTCATGAATAGATTCTGTAGCACAACTTTTAATCAAACTTTTTATAAGAATGTCTATGCAAATATGGACATCTCACTATTTGTTCTTAAAATATGAATATGTTCAAGCTTTCTTTATGAGCACTTTTATAAACCTAATTGAAGCAACTTATTAAAATATATTGAGACAGACACAACTATGAAACCCAGATTTGTTTGCACCTGAGGTCCAGTTATGTAGTAGTTTGACCTGATAATGGACATTTTAATAGCACTGATTGCATGCTTTATAGTTTCAGTTTAATCATAAAATATTTAAGAAGTGCTTCTTACTATACCTGTATTTATTTGGGCATTAAAATAATAGTATCTTAGACTTGCAGAAAATATTAGAGATTGACTCATACTAACTCCTGCTTTAGCAAAAACCTCAACATCAACCATTAGTTGGTACTCCAGCCTTTGTCTCAACCTCCATGCCTCAGAAAGCTCTTATACATTTCACCAAGCATCCTACGACTCTTTTGGATTTGATTATCTATTATCTTATGGATCATAATATGGGAATGGGAACATGGTCTTTGAGGCCAGAGCAGGGTTAACTCTAGCTTCGTTGTTTTCTTACCTAACATTGCTTTCTTTAGGCAAATTACTTAAACTCGCAGATCCCCCGCTGCTTTATGTTTGAAATTAGCTTAATTTTTGGAATACTTATGATTCCATATAAATTGTGTATTTACATAGAAATTTTTACATTTACATCTTTACTATTTTACATTGTTTACATCTCTCTTACAGTGAGATGTGAAGAATTGAGCTCAACATATTTTTCTAATCAATTGTTAGAAGCATATTTTTTGTTTAATCCATCTTTTTTCAAATTCATTTGAAATTCCACCCTGATCAAATATACATACCACATCTCTCAAGGTGCATGACACAGGGCAGGCATTCAATAAATGGAAATCTTCTCTTTCCTCTACTGAGTTAAAAGCTGCTTTCCTATAAATTCCATTGTCCACATTTTGCCTGACACCATACTGACAAAACTTATTTAACAAATTAAACACCCCCACTTCCTTTAATCAGTCTTCATATAGCATAGTTTTCTTCTCTAAGGCCATCATGTCTTCCCTCCCTTTTATAAGCCCCAATGGCCAATGTTCATCTAACAATGTGGCTTCTTGGACTGACCATTTTCTACCAGACGTTTTCACAATTAATGATGATTTTGTTAGCATTTCTCACATTCAATTCATACTATGTTGAACTAATAATAAGTTTTGTTGTTAGCTAAACTCATGATTCCTTTTTTATGTGGGCTGTTTTTAAGCCCAGTATTTCCCTTTTTGAAAATATTAGGTGTCTTGATATCTGATATTGAAAAAATGGCAATAATCTAATAATAAAAAAGTCACTTATCCTTTATCTTATATTTGTACATCTCTCAAACTTAAGACATTTTCTAAGGAATTTACTTTCTTTAAATATATGTTATTTTAGTGTCATAGAGTAGGTTTTAAGACAGAAAAACATTTTTTAAAAAGTCATAGTCTTTTTCAAGTACACTTCATGTTTCCAGTACTCATCCCACTTTAAAAATTTTTTCCATATGCTGAGAGAAAAGTTTCACAAAAGCATATACAAGTATAATATAATTTCATTTTAGAGTATAAGTGCTTATTCACAAGTATACTGCTGTAGACTGAATGTTTTGTCTCCCCAAAATTCATTTGTTGAAACCTAACTACCAATGTGATGGTAATTGGAGACAGGGCCTTTGGGAGGTGATCAGGTCATGTGGTCATAGCCCATCATGAATTGGATTAGTGCCCTTATAAAAGACTCTCCAGAGGGCTACCTTTCCTATTCCACCACATGATGACACAGCAAGACAGCCATCTAGGAACCAGGAAGCAGGCATTCACCAGACACTGAATCTGCTGGCACCCTGATCTTGAACTTACAGCCTCGAGGACTGTGAGAAATAAGTCTGTGTTGTGTATAAGCCACCCACTCTATGGTATTCTCTTATAACAATCCAAACAGACTAAAACATATACAGACATTTGAAAATCTAGTACGTGCATATTTGGTATATATAAAAATGCATTCACCAAAATACTAACCATGGTTAGCCTGGAGTTAAGGAGTGGGAATTAAGCAACAATGGGACTGGCATTTTCAATGCCATTCACTTTATTTTTCATTTATGGCTTATAGTTGGCATGTTTTGTTTTTACAGTAGTATTTAAACTCATTTGTTTTTTGTGGTTTTTTGAGGAAATGTTATATCCAGTTTATTAAAAAACAAACAAGTATTTTTTTCTTACGTACATTTTTTAAACAGAATTAAGGAGAGAGTATGATGGAATTGCAACATCAAAGTAAAGGTATCTTTTGAAAACAGATAATTTGAAGTATTCCAGATGATTTTGATCAATAAAGATGTCACATGTCAAATGTGAAGTATGTTTTTGCAAGTTAACTTAGATGAGTTTACTTCTCATTACATATATAATGGAAATTCTAACGTAATCCATGGTAGTGGCAACAGGATGAGTTCAATGGGCTGAGTTGCTGCAGAAGTTTCTCAATAGAACCCCCAGGACCAGTATCTCCCACAGCAAGACGGGTGACAGCAGCCAAATCCATATCTGCCATAGCCACAGTAGGTGCTATAACTGAACATGGTGTAAGACTGAAAGATTCAGCTGAGGAGTAGGAAATCATTCTAAGTTTGAATGTCAACATCCGCACAAGATCTTTTATAAAATGTCAGTGGTGGGTGGGGCAAACCACAAGCATTCCTGGCCCCATCATTTAGAATAACTCACTACAAGAATTTCCTGAATTTTTTGTTTACTTAAAAAAAGTGAATTCCTCATAAATAAGATTGTTTTGTTATATCAAGTGTCCCAAAATTAAGTCACATAATTCAATAAGACATTTTTGTTCTATTTTTAAAAGCTATTACTCAGTGTGTAATTAATTTAGGTCGATTATCAGTTGATCATTCTCTCCCGATTCCCAAGTATAACACTAGGTTTGAAAGCCCAGGGACTACATTTCCCAAGGTGTTGTGCAACACAAGATGCTGCATGAAATTCCACCAATGAGAGAGACTT
Source organism: Cynocephalus volans (assembly GCF_027409185.1). Lineage (NCBI taxonomy): Eukaryota > Metazoa > Chordata > Mammalia > Dermoptera > Cynocephalidae > Cynocephalus > Cynocephalus volans. Next base: position 20,971,442 of record NC_084466.1, read on the forward strand.
GAATGAGATTTCAAAGACATTAGAAAGCATTAGAGGTCCTCTTGTTAAACTCTAATTTGGATAATAGCTCTAAAAAACAAGGCTTGGTCAATTTAATAAGCAGAAAAACTCAGAAAAATCATGATTTACATTCTAAATTATTAATAAAAATTATCATGACAATCCATATTTTAAATTTATATTGACATTCATATGTATTTATTTTAAATATGCTTAAAAATATTTTCTTCAATGTCATTTTTTTCTATAATTTCATTTAAATCTTTTACCTTTCTCAAACTCTGTGGTGTTCAGAGTGTTTTCAACTTCATCATATAGAAGTAAATTTTACTTATTCCTTTGTTCACTATGTACTTTTATTTCTATACTTTCCATAAATTCAAAGAGTTCATTGGCGTAGAGCTTTTTCATGCTTTCAGAATTTTATGTAATTTTGTAATATCTGGCAGTATTCTGTAAGTAGGAGAAGCAAGAGACAATCAAGATAGAGTATTGAGAAACCAGACTACACAGCAATAGAAGATAGAAACTCATTAGTAAAACCTGTAGAAACAAGGGACTGAGATTAATAGTTTTAAACATGAAATAAAGAGGATGAAACTGAAGGTATAACAAAAGCATTGCTATTCATATTATTCATTTCCTCTCATTCTTAAATATATCTGTTTTGTTTAGAATTACATTTATGAAGTTTCATTAAATTAGTAAAATAATCACTCATCTTTAAAAGTAACAAGTTTACTCCCAAGAGAAAATGGAATGCAGTGAAAGAGCATTGACTTGGACGTCAGAAGACCTTGATGAACATGCTACTTTTCTACTTGCTGATCTCAGGCAAAGTACCTAGCTTCTCTAATCCTTAATTTTCTCTCATAGAATTCCTGTGAATTTTTAAATGAAGGAAGCTATGCAAATCCCTTATCACATAATAGAAACAAAAAAAATTAGCTTTCTTCTTTCTTCATAATAAAACCTGCTCTAAAAAGAAAAAAGCAAAATAGAATAATATATTAGCAATTTAAAACTGATTAAAACTTTGGTATTCACTGAGATTTAATCGAAAGATTACATTTGAGAAGATAAAAGTATCCGAAAATTATAGTAATATCTCTTTTTTAAAAAGGAGTTACAGCGGAACAGGTTTTCAATTAAAAGAGTATCCTGAATCCTTACTTTTATGGATTTCCCCTGCCAAAACTCCACTAAAATGACAGTGAGGGAAAGAAAAATGTGTAAATGGTGAAGAACAAAAGAAGAGAAACAGCAGATAACAAGTTAACAAAATACTGGGAGATGGAAACAGCATGCAGTAGTGATAACCGACGTAGAGAAGGACTGATTAGTTGGCTGATTTTAGTTTTTATTTTGTGAAACTTGAACAAAGAGTTGGATTTCACATCTGGACTGACATGGCATAGCACAGAGCTCAGACACAGGAAGTTAAAAGTCCAAAAGGGAGAGGAAGACAGGGAAACATAATGCCCCCACTACCAGCCTGCAGGTTTACAGAAATTTGGGGAAGGGCATTGAACTTCCACAGATGATGGAATTGGATTTAAATCAATAATATTTAAATATCTCAGTGGCAAGAGTGATCATACAATTATTATTCTATATATCCTCGGGTCTATTTCTGGAGGGCTTTTTTTTTCTCTGTAGATCTACCTCACTGCTCTAGAGTCCTGTGCTTCAGTACTTTAGTTATATATAACAATGTTCGACCTACTGGGGCAAGATCACTAAGCTTGATCTTACTGGCTATTTATTTCAATTTATTTTTCTACGTTTACTTTAAAAATATTTGTTCTGTGTTCAAAGAAAAGAATGTTTAAATGCCTTAGAGCTTTGGATAGAGTTACACTTAATATAGAAATGAATATGTAAACAATTGATGTATTTGAAATACTGTTTATTTCTATCTAGAAATATGGTATGTCCTTCCATTTATTCAAGTTTCTTTTATGTCACACAACATTGTTATAGTTTCTTTGATAATATTTTAGTATATAAGATTATATTTATTCCTAAGGATGTCCTATTTATTTTCTACCACTCTGCATGGGATCCTTCATCATTTTTTTCAAGTAGTTATTTTTGTTATATAAGAACAATGCTAATAACTGACTACTTTCTCTTATTATTTCTAATCATTCAGTTTTATAGGCATTATAATAAGAGGGTGCTTCAAAAACTTCATAGAAAAATAGAATTAAAAGATAATCCTATAAACTTTTTGAAGACATCTCTTATTATTAGAAATTAATTTTCTTGTCCAATAATTTTAATATATTTATCCAAACATCAATTACACTTATAGAACAATGTTCATGAATAATGCTTGTGGGATTCCTGGTATTCTTCCTGACTTTACTGAGAGTGCTTTTGGTATTTCAGAATTATGAATGATGTTAATAGTGACTTTGAATTTTTAAATAACATAAAGCAGTATCTTTTTATGCTTTACACTTTTTAAAAATCTGGTGGTAGACACTTGCCATATTTTCTTCATTTCAGAGATCTGTAATTTTTAAGAAATTAAACTTAAGGGAATATCTCCTCAATATCAGGAATTAAAGTTAACCTTTATGAAGTTTTTAACATATTGAGAATAACATTTACTTGTTTTTCTTTCATCTATGATGAAGCTTATCACTACATTTCTTAATATTAAATTGTTCTGGTGATCCTGAGAAATCCTACCAACTGCGATACATCATTTATTATATTGTTAAACTGGCTTTTATTTATCTATTTTATGTCAATATTAGTAAAGATGGGACTAATCTTCTTTTCCTGTGAATTCTCTGTCAGAGTTTTAAGCCATGATAATATAGTACTTATAAAGTCTACTTCCTTAATGCTCCAAGATAACCTAATTATTAATTACAAATATCTGCATCCATCATCTGAAAGAAATTTCTCTTAAACTTATCTTGGTCTGCTGAAGTCTTTTTTGTTTGTTTTGTTGTTTTGTTTTTTGAAAGGGGTGGAGCTGAAAAGGAATGGTATCCTTGGTCAACTTTATCATTGTACTGCAGAGTCACTAATGACAAGTTTTGAGTCAATTTTTATTAGTTCATATTTTTTCCTAGAAATTTTACTTAAACATTAGAGACATAGCCTCCCATAATTCTGAAAAGCTCTACCATATCTAAAAATATATTCACTTTCTTGTATTACTTTCCCATGTTTGGATTCTCTCTCTCTCTTTTTCTCTCTCTCAGTTATTGTTACAACGATTTTATTGCTTTTATTTTTTAATAACTCATATATAGTAATTATTTCAAGTATGTTGATATTTTCATAAGTAACTTCTACTTTTTTATGAATATTCATGAGATACAATGCTGACTGTCACCCCTCATGGCATGATATGAGGGGCCAGATTCATACTGGCAGCATACTCATTACCAGAAATTGCTTTTGTACCCCATGTCACCCACCTAGTTATCTCCACCTCTCTCTCCCTCCCCCTGTCCCTGTCCCCCCCAACTCCACTTTGTCGCCCAAAGAATGTTCTCTCCCTCTGCAAGCCCAACGCACAACTGTGGTCTTTCTTTCCTTCCTTTTTTCTCTCTTAGCTCCCACATCTACTTTTATCTTTATTTATTTCTCCTACTTTAATGGCCTTTTAAGCCATAAAAAGTTAAACACAAGGAGTGATCTAACAACCAAAATACAATTAAGAGTTGAGCTTCCCACCAAAAACCTACTATTACTAATTACTTCAGGATGGAAAATATTAAACTAAAAGCTAAAGGTGGAGGCCTGCTGTTAAGTGGGAAACACTGTGAGTCTGCAATACAACAGCTAGACAAAAGTCTTTAGCTGTATTTATCAGAACACAACATTGACCAGAAACAAAAAGATCAGAAGTCCACTAAGTTTTCTGAAAAAGCAGAATTGCCAAATAAATAAACACATAAAAAACCAAAACATTAATTAATTTTTTTAAATCTCTAGACTTGGCCAACAACAGACCATGACTGGTCAGCTCCAAAGATAATCCCAAAATGGCACCAACAGGAAGTGGGCTACACAGATATAGTAGCCCATCTATATAGTATATGCATGCCCAAATTATTCGTTGTTTACCTAAAATTCAAATTTAACTGCGCATCTTGTATTTTTCTTTGTGAATCCTCCCTAATACCCACCTCATGTGCATCCAATGGATCATAAGCAAAACAGAGCAAGAAAGAAAAATCAGATGGCCAGATTGACTGACCATGGTTCTTACTCTAAAAAGACACTTCTCTATTTCTACACACTCTGTCATTTGCTCATCAAATATTAATTGAGTAAATGCTATGTGCCAGGAACTCTCCTATTCTAAGCACATAGTAGTAAAGAAAACAGTCTCTATCTTCAAGAATTTGCATTCTAATGTCAAGATACAGACAGTAAACATAAAAAAAAAAGTCAGTGCTGTTAAGAAATAAAATGAGAGGTGTAGGTGGTGATAAGAGTGAAAGTGGGGGTCTATCTAACATAGGATAGAGAGAAAGCCTGCCTGACCAGCCTATATTTGAGCAAAATCTAAGGGGAAATGTGGGCATGATTCAAGAGGACATCTAAGGAATCATTTCCTGGAAGAGAAAACATTAAGCACAAATGGAACATAAAAAGGAGTCCAGAATATAAAACGAATTGGTCACAGCTTCCATGGCACTGTCTTCCTCTAGATAAAGACAGACAAAAAATAAACACAAACGTGAAAAATATGGGGCAGTGGAATTTTTTATATAGAAAAGTAATGCATGCTGATGTAATTGAAAGTGACTGTGTATCTGTTTTAGGTGGAGGTGTTAGAAATGACCAACCTAAAGAATTGAGAGGAGGCTGCCTCTGAAAGGTGCGAGAAGAGTAACTGTGCCAGACAAGCCTGGTGGAAGAAAGAGGTGAGCCAAAAGAGGGCCAAAATGCAAAACACACACATTTCAATGCCATTGTGGATTGACTTGGTTAGGCAGAAGTGAGGCAGAGTTATTAAAAAAAAAAAAAAAAAGTCAAAGCAACTGTGAACCATTTGCAAAAATAAGCAACAGAAAAACTGCGGAAACAAAAATGTTAAGAGACATATTGAGTCAGGAAGATAACAGCAAAACTGACTAAGAAGCAGCATTTGGAGAATTATAAGGGAAAACCATGGTGTTTCTCTCTCTTATCTAAGGTTTATCCTTGATTTTCTTTTCTTTTCACTTTTCTCGCCCTCTCATTTCAATATTTACTTACTTGTTCAGGACTCAGATTTTTGTCTCCCAGGATCTTAACACATATTACTTATTGTCAAATTGAAACATACTGAACCTGAACCCATTACTATATCTAATACTCTCCTCCTACTGTTGGATAATAACAAGCATCCAGTCACCTGAGGAAGATCCCAAAGCCATCTTTGACTTGTTGTCCCTCCCGCACAGACCATAGCTTAACAGTGTGCATGTCCACCCAAATCTACCTCCAAAAAAATTAACCGTGGGCCCATTTCTTTTCATTTCCTCTGGAACTCAGGGAAACCCCATATTATCGATCAAGTGAATTACAGCAGCAGCTTCTTACCTGGCTCCCCAACTACTACGCTGTTACCATTTCACTCAGCCTCAACCTTCCTAAGAGTTATGTTTTTAAAACACAAATAAGATTATTTTACTATCATATTTAAAAACATGATCCTCTCCCAGATTCCCCAACCTGTGTTCCTGCCCTTCCAACTCCACATGCCCCTGGCTGTCCAAATCCCAGTGCAAGGTTGAGTCCTTGCCTTCTACTTCTTGCACAAACCATCAAATCATGACCTCTAACCCTCTGCTCTACCAATTCCCTGACTCCAAGGCAGGCTGATCTTTTTTCTCTTTCATTAAGTCAGTCAGTCAGTCAGTCAACGAGACGTGCAACTTGAAATTTCCTGGGGGCAACAGAAAAAATAGTAAAGTAATAAATAAAAAATATTTATAATATTTAAAATGTGATAAGCACTATGAGGTAAACAAAAAAGAGCTTTAGGTAGGGGTCTCTGAAAAGATGATATTTAAGCCAATACCCCTAGTATGAAAAGCAAGCAGCTAAGATAAAACTGGGGTTTGGTATAAGGAAGCATTAAGCAGAGGAAATAACCCTAGATGAAAAAAGCCTGGAGGCTATAGTGAGGAGTTTGAATATGAGTCCACGTACAATTAGAGAGTATTAGGCAAATCACTAGAGAGTATTAGGCAGGGAAATAAATCTTCACATTAAAATTCAAATTGGGGAAATTGCAAAAAAAAAAAAAACTTATTCCCATTTTTACTTTAAATAGATTGAATCCATCTCTTTATAAATTCTGACACTGATACCTCCAAATATGACCCCATAACTGTTGGCCTGCCTTCCTTACAGAAAAACATTTCCAATTCTTTACCTTCTACTCATCAACTCTGTGTCTCAAGTATATGCTATTAATGAGAAATATATACCATTACGGACTAATTTGTGCAGATTAATTTGTATATCGTTAGGCGGGTGAGTGATTACCCCAAATATAAAATCAAGCTAAATGCAATAAATATATGTGTTTGAAGCATGAAGGAGAGAAGGGATATTTTAAACAACTAAAAAATTGTCATCACTCCTTCTAAAGAAATTACAATTGTTGGGAGCCATATCTAACAGTAGCCGCCATTTTTAACAAATAACAGCCATTTTATGTAAGGCTTTCTCCTCCTCCTCAGAAAAGCCCCGCGCTCGCCAAGCCAACACTCCTCCCCACCTCCTCTTCTCATACCACGCCACTATCACCCCCCTGCCTTTCCGCCTATCATAACAAGCCAACACTCCTCCCCACCTCCTCTTCTCATACCACGCCACTATCACCCCCCTGCCTTTCCGCCTATCATAAGCTGCCACACTCTGTGACAGCCCACCCCTTCTTCACTATGCATATAAGCAATCGCCTAGCAATAAAATTTTGAGGCTTGATCAGAATCTTGTCTTGCCTCCATTCTGCGTGTCTCCTGTCCCTCCCTCTTTTCACCAGCTACAGGTAGTCCTCCTCGAGCCCGCGTTCTTATCTGTCCCGCAGGCCGGGACATACAATAAGTAGAGAAATAATGAACCATTATTTAGAGAACATTACAGGAACTAACAAAGTTGCCAGGCTAGGCTAATTTGATGACTTTTTTTTTCTTTGAAATAGAGAATTCACTGGTTAAAAATAATAATAATAATAAACTAAGAAGCATAAACTATATCTGACTTCAGTGAGATATCTGACACCTAATAACCTACAGAAGGATTTTAAATCAAGTTTGTTTGGACAGAAATACGATTAAAATGACTCAAAGCTAGATCTATGTATAAAACTGTAAAGTGTAATTATAAATGGCCATACATCTTCCTTAGTAGTTATAGCAAGCATTGTTTCATAAAGATCCATTATTGGCCTTAAATATCTTTTAAAAAAACAACCTAAAGGACAAAAAAAATTACATTAATTGTTTCTGTATGTGTATATAACAGAGAAGAAAGTAAGCAGAAAAGCAATAGTGTTTGAAGAAAAAAGAGTAAGGGGAGGTGGGGATATTGGTCAATAGGACATTTAGAATCAGAAGATCCAATTCTAAGTTAAGAACATGCCACTTACTAACACATATGTGTTCATGCCATATGAACACATATATTGAAATAGCTTGTAATTTAGTTTCAAGCTCTCATTTCTATTCCTTTGTAGAATGCAAATTTGTTTTAAGAATGTATACTTAATACTTATATTGCATTTCCCAATCATATTATGATCCTCTCTTTAGATTTAGCCATAAAAGGTTGCCACATTCAATTTTTACCAGTGTTTCCTTGTATTCCCTACTTTGGAAGGGAGTGTTGGGGCTACAATTATAAGTAGAGTAGTCAGAGAAGACATTACAAGACAATGTAAAGCTTTGCAAGGTATGGGGTGGGTGTTGAGGAGGAAGAGGTTCCAGGCAAAGGAAAGAGCAAAGGCAAAGTTCTGAAGAAGTGAACTGCTAATGTGCTTGTGGAAAAGCAAGGAGGCCACTGTTGATGGAGCAGAGTGAGGAAGTGGAGAGAAGCTACGTATGACACCAGAGAGATGTCTGGACTGAGTGGAGCTTTGTAAACCATAGCAGGCCCTTTATCCTGTAAAATGGGTGCTGTTGAAGGGTTTTGAGTAAAGAAGTGACTTGATTTGATGCTTTAACAGAAGCCCTCTGGATACTGTGTCAAGAATAGTCAACATGGTGTTAAGAATCTAGTTAAAAGTAACAGTTGGCTTGGACCAGTCTGAAAACAGTAGAAGGGGTAAGATATAGTCAGATTGGGGATATATTTAGATTAGAGCCAAAAATATGTGTTCAGATTAGGTAGGATATGAGAAAAAGACAGGAATCAAGGATAACTCCAGAATAGAATTTCCATGGATTGAGATGGGCAGGATTTTCGGTGAAGCAAGTTTAGGGAATAAGACAAGGAGGTCCGTTTGGGGTTTGACATTTCTGTTAGAAATTCAAACAGAGGTGTCAAGTATTCAGCTAGCAATTCAGGATAGAGATCCAGAACGAAAATAGCAGTTTTCATATTTAAGGCCATACGACTTGGTGAGATAACTTTTTTAAGTGAGCATAGATGAAAAGAAGAAGAGAATTAAAAACCGAACCTTGGCACAGTTTAGAGTTAACACTGGAGGAGATAGGCAAGAACCAGCAAAAGTCACTAAAAAAGGGCCATCAGTCAATAAGGGAATGGGAAAAAAAAAAAAAAAGAAAAAATTCAGTGTCCTAGAAATCAAGTTAAAAAATGAATTCTAAAGAGAATGAGTGATCACCCTGTCATTTGCAGATGCCAAGTCAATTAAGGTGAAGACAGAAAATTGGCTGCTGTGTTTAACAATGTGGAGATCATTGGGGATGCTGGTAGGAAGCGTTTCTTTGAGGTGACATGGGTAAAAGTCTACTGTGGTGGATTCAAAAGACAGCAGGATGAGAGAAATTATAGACAGCAAATGTAGACAACCCTTTTAAAGACATTTTTTATTCCATGAAAGGAAGGTAAAAATGGAGCAGCAGATGAAGAAAAAAGTTTTTTTAAATAATTTTTTAGTGAGAGAAGAAAGAGCTTATTTATATGTTGATGTGAACAAGTAAAAAAGAAAAAAAAATAATGGTAAAGGAGGGAAAGGGGAAAATTGCTAGAACAATTTAAGAAAATGAGAGGGGGTGGTTGTTGTGAACAAGAAGACGGGCTGGACTACACCAGAGACACAAGCACGTGATTCATAACAACAGGAGAGAAGGCAGAGTATAATAGATACAGCTAGGAGAATAGAGGTAGGTTAGGAGCTTGAGTAGTTCTCTTCTGATTGTTTTTATTCTTAAATGGGAAAGAAAGACATCTGCTGAGTCTAAGGATGGAAGTGATGTTGGTGCCTTGAGGAAAGACAGTAAGGAATGAAATGAATGTCTGGGAGCATGGAAGAGCAAATGGACAAGGGAAATACATCATGATCACCAGGCAGCCTTGAAGGCCCCTTGGAAGTTAGTTATTAATTTCAAGCATGGTGTGTATTTTTCTCTAGCCATTTTCTGCTGCACTAGTGCAGTCATGGAGTAGATGCAGAGTTCAACAGGACTTTGCTTTGACCAAGACAGTATAACAAAGCAAAAGAAGAGAATGATTGTGATGATTAGCAACAAATCTAAGCTACATAAGGAGGGCCATGAATACATGAGAAGCTGACAGAAACAGTAAAAAGTAGGTAGAATCAATGAAGTCATGGAATCATTACACAAGTGATTCTCAAGAGAAGCATCTGGGAAAAACAGATGACGATGATAGGAGAATGCTATGCTTCAAACTGAAACTTTCAGAGTCCTTACAGTTACAAGGGTACTTCAAAAAGTTTGTGGAAAAAAAGCATTAAAAGATAACATAAATCTTTCCATGAACCTTTCGAAGTATCCTTGTAATGATAAGACTGGGTATGTCCATGGAATGAATAATTGAGAGAATACAGAGGACAAGATCATTGGAACAAAAGACATTAAGTAACAAAAAAATTAACATATTGGAAGGATCATTGTGATGGTTAATCTTATGTGTCAACTTAACTGGGCTAAGGGATACCCAGATAGCTGGGAAACATTATTTCTCAGTATGTCTGTGAGGTTGTTTCTGGGAGATGTTAGTATTTGAATTGGTTAACTGAGTAAAGCAGGCACCTCTCTTCCCCCATGTGGGTGGGCATTATCCAATCCCTTGAGGGTTGGAATAAAACAAAAAGGTGGAGGAAGGGCAAATTCACTCTCTGCTTGAGCGGAGACATCCATCTCCTTCCCTCAAACACTGGTGCTCCTAGTAAGCCTTTGTACTCGGACCTGGATTTCCACCATTCCTCCCCACTCCATCCTAGATTCTCAGGCCCTCTGACCTGGACTGAATTACACTACCAGCTTTCCTGGTGCTATATCTACTATTGTTGGAATGTATCCCCCAAAGTTCACGTGTTGGAAACTTAATCCCCAATGCAACAGTACTGAAAGGTGGGAACTTTAAGAGGCAATTAGGTCATGAGGGCTCTGCCCTCATAAATGAATTAATGCCATTAACACAGGAGTGGGTTCATTATCACAAGGGTGGGCTTGTTATAAAAGTAAGTTCAGCCTATCATGCTCTCTCTCATATGCATGTTCTCTTGACATTTCACCTTCCAGCATGGGATGAGTTCAGCAACAAGGCCCTCACCAGATATGGTTCCCCTGACCTTAAGACTTTTCAGTCTCCAGAATTATAGGAAATAAATCTCTGTTCTTTATAAATTACACAGTCTCAGGAATTCTGTTACAGCAGCACAAAACAGACTAAGACACCATCTTACAGAAGACAGATCACAGGACTTCTTGCCCTTATAACTGGGTAAGCCAATTCTTGTAATAAATAAATATAGATATATAGATATATACATATATACATATCTCTTATGGTTTTGTTTCTCTGAAGAACCCTAATACAACCTTCTTTGTTCTTAAGTCACCAAAAACTATTATCTCCAGGAAGTGGTGTTTGGAGGTAATGATGAGTCAGAGGTTTTAATTTTTAAGAAATGATGAAGGATAAATCAAATATTACCCATCAAAGACCTTTCCAACCTAGTAGGGCAGAAAAAGTAAATTTAAAAATTTAATGTAATGTAATAAGTGCTAAAATAGAGATATTAACCAAGAACCTAAAATAATAGAGGAGAAATTAAGTACTCAACAGACATCTAATGGATGAATGAATGAACTGTGGTTTTGTAGAGTATGCATAAAGCAAATGAACATCACAGGGCCTGGTTTTCCAAAGCCTTGCAGTTTCAAATATTGACTTTGCAAAGGACAGGAAATTTTCCTCAGGCTATACAGTCTCTGTTGTAAGATAAAGAATTGTAACACAGCAAGGTTGCTGGCTCAAAGACAGACAGGTTACTGATTAATATGTAAAGATACTGGGAAATTGCTGTAAGAAGAGAACGTTTTCTAAAATCAAGCTTTTGTTGTAAATTGCATTATAGAACGTCACCTTACTGAATGTTACCAGCTTCTATTGTTAAACTTGTTAAACGGTACTTAGCAAAAACCCCACCTATGTTCTCTTCCTGGAACTTCCTGGTCTAGAGAATAAATGCAGGAAGAGAACACCAATTCATGGTTAATTCCCCAAATGGAAGGAATGCCTCTATCTTAAGGGTTCCAGGAGATCAACCTCTTTTCAGGGTTTCTCACTGCTCAGAAGAGATGGGCTTTGAGTAATCTTTGGCGGCTCCATCACCTAGGGGAAAAGGGGTGACAAATCCATGGGAGGCAAAGCAACATGGTTTTAGTGACTGTAGTGAGTTGCCCATCCGGAACCTGTGCATGTGACCTTATTTGGAAAAAGGGTCTTTGCAGGTGTAAATTAAGGATCTTGAGATGAGAACATCCTGGATTACCCAGATAGGCCCTAAATGCAATGACTCATATGAGACAGAAATGCAAAGACACTAACACCAAAGAGATGTGAAGACGAAGACACAGAATGGAGATATGCAGTCACAAGCCAAGAAACACCTGCAGCCACCAGAAGCTGGAAGAGAACGGAATCTCCCCTAGAGCATCTGGAGGAAGCACAGCCCTGTTGATACCTTGATTTTGGACTTCCAGCCTCCAAAATCGTGAAAGAATAGATTTTTATTATTTTAAGCTATTCAGTTTGTGGTAAGTTGCTAGAAATGAATACAGTAAAACAAATCAAGTGAAAAAAAGTCTCACAGAGACATTTGAACTGAATCTTCAAAAAGGGAGAAGAATTTGAAAAGGCAAGAAGTTAAAGTTTGTAGGGAGATACTATTGCAGACAGTATGCTCAAAGGCTAGAAGTAATGAAGGAACATGGCATATTTCTGGACCCATGGTTCTAGACATAGAACTAGGTTACATGCCCAATAGTTCACACAAGACTAGAAGTTTGGATTTTATTCTGAAGATTCCTATGAAGCAATGAATACTTCATAGTATTCATTAAGTAATTCATGAGTATTCAATGAATTCATAGTAATATGAAGTACGGATTAGAGTAAGAAAATTCTGGTGATTGAGGGGCCAGTTATACAAACAGTGTCTTACCCAGGAAAGGAACAGTAATGACCTAACCTAAAGTAGAGGCCACAGGCTAAGAAAGTGCTATAACTATCAGTATTTTGTAACTGATTGACCATCAGAAGAGAAGTAGGACTTAAATTAAGCACAGAGGTTTTTGTCTTAGAGAAAGAAAAACAGATTTGGGTGGAGGTTGAAAAGCAGAACATGATTTTCATTTTGGAATCTGAAATGCCTGTAAAACATGACTAGTAGACAAATGGAAAAAAGGGAGTTTTTTGGGCAGAGGACGAAAATTCATAACTGAGTTAAAAGCAAGTGAAGATCTGCAGGGAGATGGCGAATATAAACCGCAAATTTAATAATGTTCATAATAAAAGGAAGAAACAAGAAGAGGAAGCAAAGAAGAAAGTTGTGTGACCATTTTTCCTTCAGTGAAGGAATTTGTACATTTAGCCATTTCACCTGGGCCGAACCTAGACAGATCATAAAATAAGTTAGACCTGTATCCATCTTTTCTTTAAGCCAGTATACTTACTCCTGTTGTGCTAAAGAACTGAAGCCCTGACTTAAAATGCAAAGTAGGCCATAACACATCAGTCAATGAACGTTTATTTATACTTAGTTTACCATGTTGCTTAACTAATACTTATAGGCTCAATAACTACACCTAAGGGCTAAAATGTCTTGATAAGGATTGGGAATCAAATAAAAAACAGAACAGTTTTTTAAAACTCTAAAGGCATGTTACCTAATATCCTAGTTCACTATCGGCCTGTTTTACCCAAAAATCCAAAATCATTACCTTTCACCTAAAATAAATGCTAAATTTCTTATCTCTCAGTTACACTCATTTTTCTCAGTGTTTGTCTAGGCCTCAAAGCTTGAAATTTCTTCTCTTCACCATCAAGAAAAGTACCTAATGACTCATCCTGGTGAATATCTCTCAAATTCGCCCATTTTATTCTCTTTCCACCCATCAGCCATGCTAGCGAAGCATTTCATTCTTAAACTCCCTGACACCAACATGCCCCCTCTCCAATTATTCAAACTTCTGCAAAAATAAATGTTCTAATTTCCACATTACTATCCCTTACCATAAGAATAATTATCCCTTACCAAATAATCATCGTCTGTATTATTCATTTGGCATTTAACTAAATATATAGAGCACATGAATATATAAAAAGTGCTATACTCTTTCCAATTTAGTTAATCCCCCACTCCTTTTTCTCTTAATAATTCACATATGCATGTGGTACAAATTTCCAAAGATGCTTTAAGAGTAAAGAGTGAAATATAAATATCCTTCCCATCTATACTCCTAATTTTCCTATTTCCCTATTCAGAGACAATTAAATTGGTAACATTAATTGCAAGTATTTTAGTATCTTTAACTATGTTTTTGTTTTCCCAGAGCAATTAGATCTTTCTAAACTGTTCACAAAACAAACATTTGTCTTATTAGAAAGGAAAAGGAGGGGAGGTCAGTTCTCTTAGACTGTAAGATGCCATTTATGATGGCAAGTAAAAGAATTTTAAAATGTGCTCATTTAGAATAAACAAAGAAAAAGCTGAAGTAGCATGTAAAATGATTTAAATGATTTTTATGAAGACTCCTTATTCAAATTGAAATAATTTTAAAAGCAAAAAGAATTTGGTTAGGCCTAACTTAGCCATATATATTAACTCACACATTCATCCACTTAATTCATTCAACACTCCTCAGACAATTCTGAGCCACTTAATTTTATCTTCCTTTAAGACCCTACTCAAGTGTTCCAACTTGCCTGAGGAAACCACTTCACTCGTCTAATCTCTCATAGCAAATGACACTTTTTGACATTATGCAGGAGAACCTTACAGGAATGTCAGTGTATGAAGTGAAAATCAAGCATAGCACAGTCTAAATAACACTTTCAAACCTCTTAAATCACCCATAAAAGACAGGATCACAGTTCTACATCAAACTCGGCCCTGGGAGATGCCTCATACTGAGAAAATAAGCAGGACCGTATATACCAGAATAGAGGGATATGGAAACTTGGAACAACAGTCCATTTCTCCCACTGTGTATACTCTCTAGGTCATATTCTCTTCATCATAGTGGAATTAAACGTGCATATAATGCATTTTCTCCAAGCATGCCATCCTGTTCATTTCTACAGGTCTATCTCCTTAGCTATAATGGAAGTATCCCCAAAGAAACCTCTTCGAGTGCCCAGTGTTAAAATTTACACATGGCAGTTACACGGCAAATATTTTCTCATGATATTATTTAGTAAGATAATACTAACATATCGGTTCCTGCAGTGAGGACAAAAACAAGGGTAGAATATGTGACCTGAAGGAATACTAAAAAAACAGATTTATCTGATGTAAACATCTGATGTATAAATGAGAAGGAAAGGTAATAGATTTCCCAATTATATGATTCAAGCTTATACCTCTTACCTCAAAAAGAAACTGTTCCATGAAGCACTCAGTGCTAAATAAAAATACCCAGCGTGAATCAAAGCTCAATTTGGATATTTTTATTTCTCAGATACACCTATACTTCAATTCCCCAGACCCCATATGGGTCACAGATCTTGTATTTTAGGAACATAGCCTTGACACAGAGAATCATGCTAAGTGGCATATAAAAGAATCTCTGAACTTCTCTTCAATCCAGCCCAACCCTCTCCTGTTCTCTGTTCAGCACATTGAACAGAATCGTCTTTGCTTTACACTTCCAGAATCAACTCTCTGAGTTCAAGAATTGGTGCCACATCCCAAATTGCTCATCATCTTTCTCATACTCATAACTAAGCAATATATATCCTCACTCTCTTACTTAGGGTTTATTTTAAAACCACCATATCAGGGGATTTTGTTTGTTTGTTTTCACTTTCCTCAAAGATAGCCCTAATCAAACACAGTTCATTCTGGCTTTGTTTTGTCTTGGCTTCAAAGATACCAAGACCAAGAGATAGTTAGTCTTAGAAATTTTCTAATTATTTACTATTTTTTTTTTCACCTCTTTTTCTCACCTATTTTTCCTAGACCTGGAAAGCTGGTGTCAAACTTAGTCTTACAAATAACTAATACTGCAAATGACTATATAGTATTATTTGAAGGTCTCCAGAAAAACCCCTAAAAAGAATCCAATGGGTTTAACACAGTTAAAACGACTTTGCTACATTAGGTTTTATTCAAATATATTAAAAGGTTCAGTGGTGGGGAAAAGGAGGTCAATGTCTACGTAAGAAGCACTTTGGCTTGCACAGAGAGGCAAATTGTAAATTGCTGAGTTCTGTTAAAAAAGTGATTCACTGGTAAAGACCAATTCATCATGAAGGAGCAGGGTCAGGGTGAGAACTGGAATAAGCCCAGTGATCAGTCTAACAAGAAGAGAAAACAGGAATTACTCATGCTAGAATCTTGGTTACCCAGGTAGCTATATACAGATAGGAAATTGAGCATTATAGGATCTTAGTTGGAAGAAAAAAAAAAAGATCAGAGTGGTTTTCTATTACGTTATTAATTGATTTGTTTTTAATATTTTCTGTTCTCACATAGCAAAAGAAGTTGAAAAGGTTAATATACATAAAAAAGAAGAGGGGGAAGTTTGTGGTGGTACAAAAACAAACATATCAAGTTATTTGGAAAATTTTCTGATAAGAATCTAAAATAGTACACGTGATCTAGAGCTACTCAAACTTTGATATGCAGATGCCTCTCCTGGTGATCTTGTTAAAATGAGAATTCTGATCCAGTAGGTCTGGGGTAGAGGCAGAGATTCTGCATTTCTAGCAAGTTCTCAGATAATGCTCACATTGCTGGTAGCAATCATAGAAAATGGCAATGTTCATTTGTTGTAGAGAAACTTTCTGAAGAGAGCTTCTGCAGGGCAGGAAAAGTACAAATTATGCCGCCATATTCACAAAATATCTAGAATAAAGCAAGCAGTCAGTGCTTGTTTATTCAAACAGTCTTTGTTTTCCATTTTGGGAGGTTCTTTTGGGGTTTTTGCTGTTGTTGTTGCTATTGTTGGTTTTTGAAGTTTGTCTCTATTCCTAAAGACATCTCTACTATTTTAAAACTAAAATTCTTCACTTTTCCAATAAAATATGTAAAAGCAAGCAGAAAAATACCCCAAGTCAAAATAAATATATATTAATCAATAAACACATACATATATATATGCAGATATGTATAGACATATTGTAATCATCTTCAAAGTAATCTTGTTTCTTAGATTTTGGCCAAATTTAGTTAAGCTTTCTCAGAATTTAGAGACCAAATGAAAAGTTTACTGCAAAGTGCAATAAGTGATTAGGGCAGAGCTTGGCTCAGAGTCTATGCTCAATGAAGATGTCTTGGAATAAATAAAGCTTAAAATTTGTTTTTTGGATTTTTTCTATTTATCTTAAGTAATTAAAGTAGTAATCGTAACATGGAATATTTTGTTCATTTTTTGGAAAAAGAATTTGAGGTAAGAGACGTGGAGAATCTTTCCAGGGTCACTGAGCTGGTCAAAGACCCAGCCATAACCTGGCACTTTATTCTTGACCCAGGTGATTTGCCTTCTTTATCAAACCATTTCTCAGTATGTCACAGTGCTCTCTTCAATACATTGAAAATAAAGCTAGGAAGGAAATGAGATATGACAATGTGCACACACACAGAGACACACACACACACACACACACACACACAAACACAAAGTCCAAACATTCCAGAGAGCTCAAAGAAAAAAAAATACGTTCTACAAAAATAATTTATTACAATAGAAAATAAGTTCCAACTTTTTAAAGAAACATTTAGCTTTAATTTGACAATGTTGCCTCCAAAAATGAATATGAAATTACTAATGATAAATAGTAGATTCAGGGAAAAAATAATATATATTGTTTAATACTAATCTGTATTGTTTTCCACTACCCCTTAAAATTAGAAGGATAGTGTTAAGAGAAATACCCAAATTTTCAATAGTGCTTGACCAGCTATGACCTCTAGGTCAGAAATGTTAGTGGGCAAGCTTAATGTGAGCCCCAATCCCAGTGGAAATCAAAGGAGCCTCTGATGGCAAACCTCAAGGGGTAGCATTTAATCATCAGAAATACAGTGGGGATGAGCATCATAATTAAGAGTAAGGCTGAAGGACATCAGAGTACACACAATAGTATGACATGCAGAGATTTCTGAATATGACTAATTAATCAGGAGATCTCCAGAAATAATATCATTAAACATCCCCTAAGGTCATGATAATTGCTGTAAAACAAAACAATTCCAGAGCTAATGTACAAAGGCCTTTCTTGAGCCACTAGCCTGGAGAACCGAGTTTCTAACCTAACTCCCAAGTCATATTCCCAGAGCCTCTTGCATGAAGAGAAGACCAGGTATTGAGGAAGGACTCAGTTTTACCTTCACTGGACTGTGCTATGAACCTTCCTTAAAGTCTTACCACAAAAGGACTTCTAACTCAATGAATATATCATACAAAAAGGGAAATGAGCAAACTTTGGGGTTATATAGGAAAACTGATCTATGTTAAAACTAATTCCTATGGACCTTGAAACACCATACTCTCAGTAATTGAAGCCAAGGTAAAATGATAACAGGTCTAAACTAAAATTATTACAGTTATAATAAACACAGTGAGAGGATGACTTTAATTCAGCTATAATCCTAGATGAGGTCTTCTAAGTGAAGCAAATTCATAGAGCTCCCAATAACGGATATGGCAAGATAATTTCCTCCATTCTCATACACAGGAATCATGAAAAGCAACTGTCAATAACCTGAAGGAGAGGAATATTTCTCAGACTTTTCCACAGAGCACCACACAAATCCACTGGACTTATGATGCCAGGCTAATCAGACCTAAAGAGCAAGAAGGTGCATTGCAGGGGAGGGAGATAAATCCCTGGGAAACAAGAAGGCTCCCTCTTCAATGACATTCCTATGGTCAAATCATCTAAGGTATGCTTCTCCTACTTTAATGTGCATACAAATCACCTGAGGATATTACTGAAATGCAGATTCTGACTCAGTAAGACTAGAGTGCAGTCTGATATCTACATTTCTCACAAGCTCCTAAGTGATATGCTGCTAGTTCCTGGATCACACTATGAAAAGCATAGTGGACAAGTTCAGCTATCTGCTCTGTCTTAGTCCATTTTATGCTGCTATAACATAGTAAAAGACTGGGTAGTTTGTAAAGAACAAAAAATTTTTTCTCACAGTTCCAGAGGCTGGGAAGTCCAAGATCAAGGCAGGTTTGGCATCTGGTAAGGGCTCAGTCTCTGCTTACAAGATGGTGCCTTAAATGCTGCATCCTCCAGAGGGGAGGAATTCTGTTTTTCATATGGCAGGAGAGCAGAAGAGAGAGACTAAATCCACTCCTACAACCCCTTTTTATAGCAGAATTAATCTGTGAGCACTTGGCCATCATGACCTAAGCACCTCTCATTAGACCCCATGTGCCAACACTGTTGCATTGGAGATAAATTTTCTTTCCTTTTTTTTTTTTTTTGTGTGTGTGTGTGTGTGTCGTTTTTTTTCATGACCGGCACTCAGCCAGTGAGTGCACTGGTCATTCCTATATAGGATCCAAACCCGCGGCGGGAGCGTCGCCGGGCTCCCAGTGCCGCACGCTACCGAGTGCGCCACGGGCTCGGCCCGGAGATAAATTTTCAATATGAGTTTTGTAGGTTCAAAAACATTCAAACCAAACCATAGCATCCTACAAAATAAGTTCTTTTTACCAAGGGGGCACAGTGATAGATTGGCTTTTGGATGGGAGATATTCTGCTTGTACCCTTTTACATTGTCCTTCAAAAGGCTGTGAAATTTGGGTGCAAAGCCAAAGAAGGGTCTCTTGCCGGCCCATATTCCAGGACAAATTGTTCTGCCACTTAGTCCTGTATGATGTATAAAGCTTATGCCAACCCCTGATAGAAGAATCTAGAGGAGATACTTGTAACTAAGGGTTAAGGCCACGCATCCTTCAACAGGTATCATTTTTTGGTTTGCTACTTTGCTCCAATGCTGAATGGGGCATTAGGTGACCATCCAACCCAGTCTGCCACCATACAGTAGGTGCTTTTTGATCACTTTAGAAGAAACAAAAACTAACCTAAAATCTACCTGTTTAACTACATGGTCTCAAATTTTCTGACATCCACTTGGTTATCTTAAACAGACTTCTAAATTCTCTTCTAGTCTCATCTATGTATTTCTTCACAAAATCCTATGGTAGAATTCTATGCTATTTTCTTAAAGGAATAGAGTCTTCTCTGCATCTTCTTGAAAAGGCTTACATACTTTGCTTTACAATGTAAATTTGTTATCTTGCTTTCTTTAAAGCAAAGTGAGGCCTCACCAATAAGTCTTTTGGAAATGAAGCAATCTAAACCTGACAGTCCTTTTCACTACTGAGCTTTTTTTTTACATCTTGAACAAAACCTATAAGATCCTTATTTGCTCTTGTTTGTGTCTGCATATATGCGTGTGTAAGCTGTATGTTATGTCTATATGTTCATGTATGTTTGTGTATTTGTGTTATGTGCAAAGTACCAAATTGCCTTATAATTAATGTGCACTCATTAAATAAATAAGTATACTTTTCAAGTTCACATGACTGAAATCTTCTAAAGTTTTGATAAATATGTTTTCAAAATTTGATTCAAACCTTTCACCTAAATTTGTCTCTAGGTCAATATGACTCCTTGTTATCTCAGCTCTGCCTCCTGGCCATGCTGGGAGAAACAATATCTTTTATGTATATACCACCCTCTGTCTTAAACTCCACATGGCTCCAAATGCCACATGGAAACCCAGGACCTGAAATGGCTAGTGAAAAGAAACCTATGCCAAGTATCGCATAGGCCCTATAGTTAGCATTAACTGATAATGGTATAGATCTAATATACCAAGTTTTTGGCTGGGAAACCATGAATACGTATTTGGTAAATACAGCTAAAACTCAAACTGGACTTTATATAATTTGCTGTGTTAAATGGATGCCTATTTACTAACCCAAATGTATAAAAATGTTCTTATCAGCACACATCATTGCCTGGGTTTACTAATCAAACAGGATAACTAGAGGTCTTTTCACCTGACTGCTCTTAATAAAAAATTGTAAAAGATTTTCTTTGTCCCTTAGATAACTGGTTTAAAAAACTTATTTCATGATCATTTCTTGTGCTCTCTGCCTTTGAAACCCTCTGTCACTTTGGTTTTACTTTTTGTAATAATTTGTGATTTTATTAAACTAAGTGTTTTAAGCCTTTTGTTATTTAATGAAGCTTTCCAACATGAAATTCTAAAAGTTTAAAATAACTTTGAGGAATTCCAAGGGCCCTGGAGTTTCTCAAAGGATATATAAAAATGTATCAAAAATAATTAGTTTATTTAATAAATTAGACTATCTGGGAAAGCATTGTCAGTAATGAAGGTGTTATAGATATATGTTCCAAAATCTTGTAAGGTTCTTAAATATTTGTGTCTTTACATAAATGCTACCAGTCATAACCTTGGTTTAATTATAATTTTAAAATGCTATGTCTTCAAATATTTCATGAAAAAACTCTGATAGGTACAGTTTCCCAACAGACTTCGAGTTCATAGCTTTAAACTAAAGTTCCAAAATTTTAATGAAGAAACTGATGGGTTTGTGAAATTGTTCACAAATGTCAAAACAATGAAAGTTAATTAGTGAACTAATTAAAAAGAATTATGGGTTTTTACAATTTCCTTATTTCAAAACACTGCTGGTTCTCCTAATGTTTTCCAGATGTAAGAAAACACTCTCTCTCTCTCTCTAGCTATCTATAAATAACAACAGTTTGGTAAAATGTCATTTAAAACAGAGATAAAAGTATTTGTTTTCTCCCTATTTGATCCCCCTCAAATTTAATTACTTTAACTATCCTTATGATTATGGAAATATGGCTATTTTTATAAGTTCAATGAAAATTAACTCTTGCTCTCTTTATAACAGGATATAATTTAGAACTTTGGTTATAAGATAGCATGTCTCATTTCTAAGTTCTGACCCCTCTTTCATATTGCCTGAATTTGGCCCAACTGCTGCTTCATCCTGCTGTTCATCTCACCCCCGCCCCCCCATGTGAGACAGATCACTGAAAGAAAGTGAGCCGAGATGCTCCTTTCAATCACCACCTGGGAAAGAGCTTTCCCAACACCAAGAGATTTATGAAAAGAAAAGTAAGACCTTTTCGATCTAGATGTTGATCATCGATGCTTTTATGAGGAATGCCTTGATCATAAAGGGGGAAATAACTTCTTCTCTACAAAAGCAGTTCGGTAAATTTTCCTGGCCTTAAAGAGGGTGTTTGTAACTTGGATGAGACATCCTGTTCTTAAACAAAAGACTTGTAATTGATCAAAAATTGTACAAAAGACTACATGCTCTGAAAGAAGTAATATCCTGGACAGTTTAACATTAACAAACTCTCTGGACTCAAAATCAACTATTACATGTAACAAAATCCCATTCCGGAGTTCCAACAATTGGTAATTACACCCAATTCACAGCACCTGGAATGATACCTATGCAGCCATACTGAGAGATGGTGACATCATCAGTCCTCACCTGAACTAAAATTAAAGGGCTTGCCATGCTAAATGATACCAACTTTGCTTTAAATGCTTTTTGTCTTATCTGTGCCAACCTGATCTACAGCTTTTGCTTTTCCTTTTAAATAAATAAAATGGGGGAGATGTAGAGGATCCTTAAAGAGGATTCTGGCCGACCCGAACAGCCCTAGCCTCGTTCCTTTCAGTGGGTGAGCAAATGGCCCGGGATTCCTCTTTCCCTCCTGTCCCCTTTGGAAGGAGATGGGGGAAGAGAGCCGTGAAGAGAGGTGAGCACAGCCACTGGCCCCCCAAAAACAGCCCGGTTAAAGGACACTCAGATGCGGCAGGGGTTCTGTTGAGCAGTTCTGTTTATTACCACACAAGCTCTTGCTTTTAAAGGCAAATGGGGAAGGGAGGTTTTTTACACAATCTTATCAGCTTAAAGGTCAAGAGAGCATGCATCCTGTCTCAATGCCTAGCTATTACAACTTCGAGCGCGGAAGCGCGTATTTGGCCAATAAGGGCTAAGGCAAGGTTCCCACAGACACCCCCACCCTACTTCCTCCTGGCACCGTCTTAGACTGCCACATTAATATGCCCTCGTGGGCCCATAATGGCGCTGCTTGTAATGTCACTTAAGGTGGCATTAGTTTTTAAGGCCCGACAGAGCCTGGTTTTCCAAAGCCTTGCAGTTTCAAATATTGACCTTGTGGAGGACTGGAAATTTTCCTCAGGCTATAAAGTCTCTGGTGTAAGATAAAGATTTGTGGCACAGCAAGGTTGCTGGCTCAAAGACAGACAGGTTACTGGTTGAAATGTAAAGATACTGGGAAATTGCTGGAGGGAGAAGGAATGTTTGCAATGATCAAGCTTTTATGGATAGGACCACTTAATTGCCTTAATGGAATGTCATCTGACTTCTTTCACTGAAAGTTACCAGCCTATATTGTTAAACTATAACCCCACTTATGTTCTCTTCCTGTAACTTCCTGGGCTGGAAAATAAATGCAGGAAGAGAAACCCAATTCGGGGTTAATTTCCCAAGGAAGAGATGCCTCTTGCTTAAGGGTTCCAGGGAAGTTAACCACTTTGGGGCTTCTCACTGCTCAGAAGAGATAGGCTTTGAGTAATCCTTTGCAGCTTCATCACCCAGGGGAAGTAGGGTGACAAATCCATGGGGGCAAAGCAACAGGATTGCTTATGTCTGAACTACTTGTCAGTTTCTTGAAGAAAGCAAAAAAAAAATTAGAAATATTATATGGAGATTTAGGGACCATAACTTTAAAAGAATCATTTCCCATGTCCCACTTGAATGCTTACCATAAGACATTGTCTTCAGAAAAGGTTGTTAGTAACCATGTGGTAAGATTATATATTCTGAGGATATTCTTCACATGGAAAAGAGAGCCAGATGTTTGCTTAATGAGCTTATGAAGAAAGAAATCATGATGGTTAGGCACAAATATGAACTTTCATGCACCAAGGTCTATTTGCTCTGGTATAAGCAACCTCAAAATTTAGGAGTCTATTGATCTGGAGGTTTTAGAAGAAAGAGAGAAAAACTTTACTAATGAGTAAAGCATGATGTCTACAATTTACTCTCAAATGGATCAGCAAAATATGTATATGCTTATACATACACATATATGTTGAAAGAGATGAAGGAAATGTGGCAAAATGTTAACAATGGTTGAATCTATATTAAGGAAATGTGAATGTTTATTATATTTTTACTACTTTTCTGTAAATATAATTTTTTTCGAAATAAAATGCTGAGAAAAAAGAGAAAAAAAAAAAAAAAACAAGGAGATCACTGTTCCAACTAAGACTGCCATCTGGCTATTTGAGAATTCCTATCCACTAAGGAACACATAGAAAAGGGAATAACAGTGTTGGTTAGGCCTAGATTCCCATCAAGGAAGAATAAATAAGGTGACCTGAACACCCCAAGACCTGGAAGGAGTAAGGGTGTAACCTCAGCATTCCCTTCCTTATATTACTGCAACTCTGCACAGGCACAACTATCAAGGGCTCAGATGTTTAGAAATAAGATTTGCCAAAGTTATTTCTCAATTCTGAAATACTCTTTTTCCCATCTTCAGCTTGTCTTTTCAAGAAAGAGTGTAGAAGAAATTCTACTTAGTATGTCTTGATAGAAATCTAACTGCAATATTTACTGAGGTTCTAGAGAATTATTTAGAAAGTTTTACAAAAGAGCCTTTTAGTAGTAAGTAATGGATAGTCATGCTGAATTTGGCAACAGATTATAGAGAATGGTTTTCCTTCGAATTCAAGTAATGGCAACTCAACTATCTCTTACCACTCATGACATTTTATAGAGAGACATGTGTGCCTGTAGTGAAGAACTTAACACTGAATAAAACCCACAGCATGGGAAATTTAGAAAATTAATTGATTCGTGTTCTATTTTGCTCTTCACACTGCAAAAGTGGTCATCTCTTTTAGAAGAAATGCTCTGTCCATAGGGGAGCTATTTGTGGTTCCATAAATGAAAATACATTTATATTTTATACACATACATTTCACAGTCTGAAACAAGTGAAATGTATAAAGTCTACCAAACTGAATTAAATAAATCCCCTTTTATGATAAAAAAAAATTTCTAATTACTCTTTCTATTTAGAACATCTTGCTCTGACATATACACACCCAACACATGCACACTCCAGTCCCATAGTGTAATGTATTAGGGCTGCAATGTCCATATAAACAGTAATTAAAGCATAAAACCTATGCTCATTTCTAATTCTATAAATTTTTATAATCCAAAGAATGTATTTCTTTTTTATCAAAAAGAATTTCAGCACATTTTAACCTTTAAAGTTTACTCTCCACTGAGAACATAGTGCCAAAGAAAAATAGAAATTTTTTCCCACCTTCCTTCATTATATAATATAGATTTATTCTATATCATTCTAATAAAGTAGAAAATATAGGTTTATCATTAATTAGTATTGGTAGGTATGCTAAATTTAGAAAATGAAGCTACATTTTATTTAACTCAACAAAATTACTATTTGCAGTTACTATTATTCCTTAGAACTTGCATTGTGAACTTGTTAATTTCCTGCTACAAAGCCAAAAATGCAACTATATTTAAATTGCATGGCTCAAATGTCATATATGTAGGTACCCACAACAAAAACTTTAAGTAGACTATATCACTGGGGAATAGCTAAGTTCTAATAAACTTCGATCTCTTTTTCTATTATCCGTTACCAGATCCTGTTTCTCTTTACTCATACCTTCAAAAATCCAACATCTCTGTAATTATTGCCCAAGTTGCGGAAGGCATTCATGCCTCAGAAACACACATGGTGTACAGTTGGATTTCTACTCACCTGTATTATTTTATGTTCCACAACCAAGTACCTCTTCTCTCATTCAAAAACTGACTCCTTTTACAAAGGTTTAGATGCTCTCATGACATGATAAAATTTATTTTTAAATGATCAATAGCGCTAAAATCCCAAGGATTTCTAAGTGAAATTTATTCATTTCATTAAACTTATTAATGTATTAACTCACAATTTAAAAGTGAAGAATGAACAACCAAAGTCATATTGCTAATAAGAAAACCCAATTCAAAGTCCCAATTTAAAATCTAAACCCACCGGCCCTGTGGCTCACTCGGGAGAGTGCAGCGCTGGTAGCGCCAAGGCCGTGGGTTCGGATCCTATATAGGGATGGCCGGTGCAGTCACTGGCTGAGTGTGGTGCGGACCACACCAAGCCAAGGGTTGCGATCCCCTTACCGGTCACAAAAAAATAAATAAATAAAATAAAATAAAATAAAATCTAAACCCAAACCCAATAATCTGAACCTAATTTTCCATTTGTAGCTGATTTCTATTATGTTATTACGCTCCTCTCATCATATACGCATTGATTACCTTAGGAGAAGAAATAGAAGAGAAGGAAAACAGTTTACTAAAAATGTATAAGCATTGAAAATCAAAGCATCTACAATTAGAAATTTTTGAAATAAAGGTTTCAAGATAAAAGGTAGAAAATAATCAAAAAGTAATACATATAGTAAATAAAAATTTAGATGATAAAACTACAACAAAAGTACCAAATAACTAGCAGTACCTAGAATTCCCTAACATATTTTATATAATAATAATTACATTTATTTGTCCTTATATTTTTGTAGCATAAAAACTTTTCTAAGATAAGAAAGGAAAAATAACTCAGGAAAGAAAAGAAAGTGAAATAAAACAAGAAGGGACTTGTACATTTCAAAAACATTTTTACGTGACTTTTGGAGATACAAAATAAATTTATGAATGCATAAACCAACCAAAAGGCAAACCTTTCAAAAGAATGCCTTTCTTCTCATTTTAGGAGACTGATTCCCTTCTTTAATAAAAAGAGTAATGCTGTGTTCAGTACAAAGATTAACTTTTTTTCAAGTTTTAGTGACATATTAAAGCAAAGATAAATTTAACAGTAAAGTAAGATGAAAAAAAAAAAAAAAAACCTCATGAAACACAATTTTCATATTAAAAGTTCCCTAACATTGAATTATGCCATCTAAACATGAATCTATTTATCTTTCTTCAAATCCTCTCAGGAAAATTGTTCCTATTAATGAAAGATGAAAAACTTGGCAAGTGTTTTTGTGTATCAAATGACCATCTCTTTTCCCACTTTCTTTTCAAAGCAAATGTCTTAACGGTTTTCTCTCATGGTATCTATTTTGTTACCACAACCCACTGCTATACAACTTGTTAAGTCTGGCTTTGCCAGAATTATCTAACTGTGGAGACCGCACAGCACTGCATTTGGCCTCTCCTTGTCATTTCATACCATTTCCTATTCCCTTCCTTTGAGAATTCGCTCTTTCCCTGGCTTCCTGATACTGCCCTTGTTAGACAGTCTTCAAGCCCCTTAAATGCCTCATTTTTACTACCTTTCAACATGTACACTGTTCCTGGATAGTTTCACCTAAAAGGTCACTCTTTTTGTTATTTCAAAATCTCTATCTCGACCCAAACATCACCTAAATACTGGATTCCTTTTCCAATGGACAACTGGGTATCTACTCAGTGTGGAGGTTCCAGAAGAACTTCATGCATACCACAGTCAAAACAGAATAGATCCTCCCCAAAACTGTCTTGCATCTTCTTAAATCCCTTTTTCTATGAGTTGCTCAAGCCAGAAACCCAAGGAACGTCTTGGACTCTTCCGTTTCGCTCAGTAATGTCCCCCAAAACACAGGTCTCTAAGTCCTGACAATTTTACCTCTAAAATCCCTCTCATAAATCTTTCTTTCTCTATCACTCTGGCCACAGTTACAGTCCAGGGCCTTCTCGCTGTTTGCCTGAATTTCTACAGTGTCCTGTTTTTATGAACTGTATTACTTATTACAAAAGGAATATATATTTTCACTGCAGAAAAACTCAAAACAAAGACAATAAAAAGAAAATTAAAACCATAATCATCATCCTAAGGTAAATATTCCTAATACTTGAATATATATCCCTGCATATAAATTTCTTGCTTCCACAGCACATTTTCCTGTCGTCTGTAATCTCCCCTCTAATCCATCCTCCACAGGAGGAGAGAGTGATGTTATCAGATTCAAATATGATTCTGTAATTTCCCTGCTTAAAATTCCTGTGTGTGGCCCAACATTGCTTTCAGGATTGAAGTTCAGAATCCATAGCACAGTATAAATCACTGTTGGCTTTGCCTCTGCCTTTATATCCTGCCATTCTCATCACTTTCAACCATTTCTTTGCTGCAACCATTTCTACTGTCTTGCAGTTCTTTGTATATAAGACTATAAATTCTATGCCTCTCCTTAGTGAGGCCCACCCTCTCTTCCTTCATCTGGTTAATTACCATCTGTCCCTTAGGAGTTAGGCTAATCCCACAACTTTGACTCAGTTGATGTGAGCAGACTAATCCTCCTCTGTTCTTACCATTCTCATAACTCCCTGACCATACCTTTCATAGCTCTTATTGTCTGCGTATCGTAACTGCCTTTCCTTGCCCACTATTGAAGGAAAACCCAGTTCAGAGACACCTTCATTATTAGCCTTTTGCAATATGGTTAAATCTATGTATTTTAGAATGAAGAGATCTGGATTTTAATCTCAATCTGTTAATTACCTCAGTGCAACCCTAGGTAAAGTAGCCTTTCTGAGCCTCAGTTTCTCCATACGTAAAACGAAGTTATCACCTATATCAAAGATTACCAGCACAAGTCAACTGGGATTCTCAGCTAGGGACAATTTTGCTCTCCAGAAGACACTTGGAAATGTCTGGAGACATATTTTGGCTGTCATGGCTGGGAAGGGTGAAAGTGCTACTGGCATGCATCTAGTGAGCAGATGCTTAGCAGTATTCTACCATACACAGGACAGCACCTCACAACAAAGAATTAGTGCCCAAATTTTAGTAGCACTATGGAGAGAAAGCCATAAGGTAATGCAGGCATGCTTTTAGCATAGTGCTTGACCAACATTAGTGTCTGGTAAGTAATAGCGATTGTTAATATCAAGAGATTTGTTTATTTCCAACCTCACAGAATTTGAATTTGTGCTGTTTCATTTAACATTTCATATGTGGTAGATCAGATCATTGTCCAGCAAGAATTCACTCCCTGCCTCCTCCACCTCCATGGGAGAAATACACTCTCCCATCCACTGAAGTGCTTTGACCAATAGATTATAGACACAAGTGACAATGTGCCAATTATGAGCTTCATCTTCAAGAGGCACTATGTGCTTCCAATTACTCTCTTGTACTCCTTCCAGCAACCATAAGAAGAGCTTTCTCCTGAATAGTTACTTTCCTTCATCTGGGCCACAAAATGCACACACAGAGAACAGATCTCGGCACATCCCCTCAAGGCAGTGTCTAGAACAGACCTATCTGGACCCAAAGTTTGTAGCCACGACAAGATGAACCAAGCCTGATCTCCAAACATGTGAGCAAGAAATAAATGCTGACGATTGTATGCCTTTGAGATTTTGTGGTGTTTGATATGCAGCGATAATTGACTGATAAACCATTTATATGCTTTTTTACCATTAGTTTTACACAATTTTTCCCACTCTAAAAAAGCTAAGAAAACTTAACATCAAAACATTTTTCTTCCCAGAACTGAATCTCTCATAAAGAAATGCATACTAACAGCATTAACATTGCCTACTAAATGTTTTTTTCTTCACTTTTTGTGAAAGCTTATATGCTTATGTATGAAAGGATTTATTTCCAATGGAAAATGGGTCCAAAACATGGCTATTGATTAAGAAAGTATTCAGAAAAAAGCACAGGGAAGGGATAGAATAAGGAACAAAAAAACAGCTGGAATGCACTTTTTGCCACAACATATATTTAGGAAAAGATGATGTGTATTTATATACAAGTTCTCTAGAGGGAAAAAATGAAGTGACTCTACTAAGGATATTTTTAAGTTATATTAATATTCTTTATATTTAAAACTTTTTTGCTCTATATCCTATTTCTTTGGTTCTTGATTTCCTTTTGTTTTCATATTATGAATTAAAGACATTAAACAGAAGATCGGTAGATTGTTATTCTTACAGCCTTATATGCTACATACTTTAATAGCAGTATCCTCCACAGTAGATATTCAATAAATGTTTTATTAATGAAAAAACACCTTGTCGATCATGTTTTACACGGTCTTTAGTTCCTACTAATGCTGTTACCAAAAATTTTCTTATTTAATAAAAAAATGTTTATTATCAACTAGCAATATCTGCAGTAGCTTCTGAGAAATGGCCCTACTAAAGTAACAATGCTAAGCAATCATTCTTTTCTCTTGTCTTATTTTTATAGCACCTACAACAGATTAGAAGTTATAAATGGCTGTTGTAATTAGGTATAGACAAATTTTGCCTGCAAGTCAGAAACTAGAACATTTTTTCTTATGTTATTTTGATTGTTTATATGAGTGTAATCATCTCAGCTTCTCAAAGGTAGATGTGGAGAGAGACTGAGAAATTGACAGATTTCCACTCAACTATTAAGGAAGAATTACTCATATAATCATATGCACAAATCTATATCTCCTGCCCTTACATAAGTAAAAGAAAAAGAGTGGAAAAATTGCATGTTACTATTTTAGTTTTTCTTCAGATAGATATTGATAAACCAAGTTAATAGTTTAGTTAATATCCTGCAAAGACAAGAAATCAATGTGAGTTCAGAGATTTGAATATCTTTGGTACTGCATTCTTCCAAGATCTTCAATGAACAATAAGTATAATAAATGTACACAATGAACAAGCACCCTTGCCAAGAAGAAAACAGTTATGAAGTACAAGATATGCAAAATACTTCCATCAAAAATGACTTATTATATAAATTTTTCTGTTGAGCAATCTGAAGAATCATAATGGTGTCGGCACATAAACAAAGCTTTCAACATGCCTAATCTCTCCGCAACCCACCCCGGGCATCTCAACTTGCAACTTCCCCAAATGCATTTCAAATTTAATATAAGCAATACAGTTTTTAGAATGAGAAAAAAAAACTGGAATAGTCTTTCACGCAGAGTGAAGATCCAGTTAACGAGCAATAATTAATCATAACAGCTTGCTTCCAACTACATTCTTGTCAAGAATTACACAGAGTCTATAAAATTGATAGCTTAGAGTGCTCTAGGAAAAAAAAAAAAAGAAAACCGTTTCTCCATAGTATCCTTGCTCAACTAAAAAATGAAGCACCTTAGCCTGAAAATAGAGAAACAGCTGTCATAAACAAGTTCCTTACTCTTCTTGGAGTATAAATAAAACTTGAACTGCCTTTTAAGCTCCTTTTCGTTGCTAGTAGTATTCTGTTTTGAAGTTTTGTTGATGGATGCCAAACTGAAGATATCATCTGCAAAAGAGATAAAAACTGAAGTTTCCAGTAAGGTATATAACTGTGTCATGGGTAAGAAGATTTGGTACAACAATTTTACAGCAGTCAGAAAAAGATATTTTTGCTTATTATCAAATATATGGAATAAAAAGAATATACCAAGCAAATTGCAATTAAATTGTGAAAAAGAGAACCTTGTTCTGACCCCTTCTAGGAGGCCTTCTATAAACAACCATGTTTATGTTTCTCCTCCTCAGAAATGAATCACTCCACTGTCTGAAACATACTTCCACTGCTGTGTTGGCCCCTCCCTATTGTAATAATTCATTATCTTCTGTATTAGAATATAGGAGTCATGGGGGAGGGGCCTACATCTCAGTGATCCCTATACTTTCAGCACTTAGCAGAACCTCAGGTCCAAAAACAATATTAAACATGTATGTTCACTTGGTTGAATTCAACAGTGAAATTATATTGTTGACTCTCTCAATTTCACTCTGATGGGATCAGTCACCAAGGTACAAAGCCAGCCTTCAGAAAACTGTTTCAATTCTGCTACAAACCAGCAACACTCATGGGTTTTTTTCCTTATTAAGGGGTAATTTTTTTTTCAAAATATTTTAAAAGAGATTATCAAATTTTAGAAAAAGCCAGTTAAATTTTAATCATTTTAAATATTGCCTATCATATAATAAAAATGATGGGAGCATAAAATCTTGAACTATAAATAACAACTTCAAGCAAATTCTACACTTAATAGACATATTTTAGATAATGGTGGGAGAGGGGGGATAGGGAAAGCTTAAGAAGTGAGGATGATATGTAAACTGGACAACTTTCCCACCAGATAATTTTAAAAAGAATTATTTTAACTCTTTATCATTTGACATGCTGCTACGGGTTGAATGTGTCCCCCCAAAATTCATGGGTTAGAAACCTGATCCCCATTATAACAATGATAAGAGGGTGGGAAATCCGATGAGAGTATTTGAAAGGTGGCAGCCTTTATCAGATGATTGGATCTTGAAGACTACGCCCTCGTGAATAGATTAATCCATTCTTTGAGTAATAGGTCTGTGGTTCAATGGGTTGTCATGAGTGTGGACTGGCTGCATTATAAGGAGAGCATATGAAAGACTCTTGCCATTCTCGCCATGTGATACACTTCATTAACAAAGGACTTCATACATAGACCTCACCAAGAGGAAGGCTCTCACCAGATATGCCCCCTGGACCTTGGACTTCCCAGCCTTCAAAACTATAAGAAATCAATTTCATTTTCTTATAAATTACCAAGTTTCAGGTATTCTGTTATAAGCAACAGAAAACAGCCTAATATATGTGCATATATTCTTGTGGTATAATTTATGTGTGCACATTTCATAACAAATTTTCACCTAGTACTTAGTGGATGCATTGTAATTTTTAAAAACTCAAATGGCAGATGTTAGTGTTTAATAAATGATGGTAGTGATGAGGCACCCATGCCTGCTCAGCTGCACCCAGCCCTGCTAGCATACATACCCAGCTGCACACCTGCCTTGCCACACACTACTGTTGCCACACACTGTTGTAATGGAATTTTCCACCCTGCCTCTACCATACTGTAATTTTTCACTCTGAGATAGAGTCATTACCATACAAGGTTACCTTCTACCCTGCCGTAAAACCTGGAAGAAATATGCCATAAAGAAAATTGCCCCACTGCACTCAGGGCTCAGCCTTTGGGACACGAGTCTACTGAGCCGGTACTGGCATCAATAAACTCTACTTCCTACCTCAAGCTTTGGTGTTTCCTGCCTTTCCTTGCGAGTTCACTGTGACACACTGCAACATTTTAGGGGTCTCATCTGGGAGGGTGGAGATGGTGGCTTGACCGTCTCCCTTGTCCCTCGTTCTTGGCCCCTGGGACACCCAATGATGAAGACCGCACTCGGGCACTAATGGAGAGTTCTCTGTGAGTGGGAAAGAACTCACCAGATGGACATGGAGGACGAACACTGAGCACAACGGAACCCAAAGAGGTGTGGGAACCAGACCAGGGGAGCTCTGTCTGTCAGAGTAGGTAAGGACCCAGGTCCCACGAGGTTCCTACTCCTGTGAGAGTAGAAGGGGAGACTGACCACCTCCCAAAGGGGGAAATGTCCTAGTACTCGGTTTCGTGGAGGAAACCACATTGTCCGGTCAGGTCAGGATTTCAGTAGTTTTCAGATGGTGAATGAATGTATGTGAATGTGTGTGGCATAGACATATCCTAGCTACGAAGTGAGTGCAGAGCCCCAATCCACGGTTCCGTGGTGAACCTCACACGCCTAAGGGTGACTCTCACAAGAGAGGTTCTGATGGGGGTTTATACCATCTTACCAAAGCCAAGAGGCACCTGAAATATCACCACAAGGTGAGAAGCCAGAGATGGATGAAGAAATTAGAATAGAGTGTCCGTTGTGACACCTATCACAGGTGGAAAACATGGAAAGAACACCTAGGAAACAGACTCCCCTTGCCCGTAGGCTGAGGAATTTTAAGAAGGGCTTTTCTGGTGACTATGGTATCAAACTATCTCCTGATAAACTCAGGACATTCTTTGAGGTGGATCGGCCATCTTTCAATGCAGGATGGCCCTCGGAGGGGTCCTTTGACCTTTCCCTTATCCACTGAGTCAGAATGGTTATTACTGGCCAATGTGGGAATGACCTTCAGGGCCACTCTGACCAATATCCATATATTGACTCTCAGGAAGACTTAGTTCATTCTTCACTCTCCTGGTTAAAGACCTGCATGGAAAAACGCTGCCAAATTATCCTGGCTCAAGCAATGTCAGTCCCAAGTCAGACTCACACCCAGAAGCGACCACTACATGTGGCTCCCAAGATAGCTATCCTGCCCTCAGACCCAGAGGATCTACCACCTCCTATGTTACTGAGCCAGCTGCTCCACTACCCCAAAGGTCCCCATTGCTGCCTCCCACCCCAGTGATGACTCCAACATCTCCTCCTGGCCAATCAGATGGGACAGTCTCACCCCCCACATCTCCAGAGATACCACCACCACCTACCTTGACCCCATATGGTCCAAGCAGGACCCAGCCTTCAACCAAGTCACCACAGGGAATTGCTCTCCAGATGCTGCTCAGACACTCGAGGTCCCTTATACTATGATCAGGACAGACACCTACAAAGAAGACACCCCACCTTCATTTATCAGCCATTCATGATGACTGACCTACTGAATTGGAAACCTCATACACCCTCCTATACCGAGAAGCCCCAAGCCATGTTTGATCTGGTCCAATCCATAATCCAGACCACCGGCCCACCTGGATAGGCTGTAGACAGCTCCTAATGACTCTCTTCAATACAGAAGAGAGATGCTGTATCAGCCAGATGGCTCTAAAATGGCTCCAAGACCATGCCCCCTCTGAGACACTGAATGCTCGAGTGTATGCCCAGACGCATTTCCCCAATGAGGATCCACATATGACCCCAACACAGATCAGGGACTATGGGTTCTGTAGCAATATCATCTCAGCTTCTGAGGTCCTGGCACTGCCCAGTGGCATACCTTTCAAAACAGCTGGACATAGTGGCCCAAGGCTGGCTGCCCTGTCTTTGGGAAGTAGCAGCCAAAGCACTTCTGGTTGCTGAAGCTGACAAGTTAACCCTGGACAAGAAACCACTGCGCACTTGCCCCATGCTGTCCTCACTTTGCTGGACTCTAAAGGGCATTATTAGCTCGCTAATGCCTGACTAACTAGATATCAAGGTATGTTATGTGGAAATCCTCACATACATCTGGAGGTAGTTAAGACTCTCAATCCTGCTACACTGTTGCCACTCAAGACTGGAGCCCCAGATCATGATTGTATAGACGCGCTCGGTGAAGTGTACTCCAGTCAACTGGACCTCAAAGATCAACCTCTCTCAGACTCAGATGTTGGATACAACACAGATGGAAGCAGCTCTGTCATCAGTGGCCAACGCCAAGCAGGATATGCCATAGTTACTCTTGACTCCACCATCGAAGCCAAGGCCTTACCTACAGGGAAATCAGCCCAGAAAGCCGAGTTAATCACCTTGACCCATGCCGTACAGCTGGCCACTGGAACTAAAGGCAACATTTACACAGACTCCAAGTCTGCCTTTACTACCTTCCATGTCCATGGAGCTTTATATAAGGAATGGGGCTTAATCACCTCAGTGGGCAAAAATATAAAATACCAAGAGGAAGTTGTAGAACTCCTGGATGCAGTTTGGGCTCCAAAAAAGGTGGCAGTCATGCACTGTAGAGGCCACCAAAAGTGGATAGCTTCCAAGCCAAGGGAAACTGCAAGGTGGATCAAGCAGCCAAGCTAGCTGCCACAGGCCTGCCTCTCACATCAGAGAACCAACAAAAATTAATAGCCCCCCAGCTCCAACTTCTCTGCTCAGCTGTACCCCAACTTACACTCCCCAGGAGGTAACCTGGCTCAAGACAAAAAATGGAACACTTCTCCTGGAAGTATGGTGGAGACTCCCTGATGGATGGGTTGTTATCCCTAATATCCTGGCCCCAAAGGTAGTTAAATAGTTCCATGAAGATTCCCATTTCGGATAGACAGCATCCAAAGACACTTTGTGCAACTACTTCCATATTCCACAGCTTGACAGTCTGATCCAGACCATCTGCTTGCAATGTACTCTGTGTGCATGCAACAACCCCAAGTCACACTCAAGTGCCCCTCCAGGAATCCAGGCCATGGGTGCAATGCCTTTCAAAAACCTTGAAATAGATTTCACCGAAATGCCCCAGTCTCAGGGCTATAAGTATCTCCTGGTCTTGGTATGCACCTATTCTTGTTGGGTTTATCCCTTTCCTACTGAACCAAGAAGGCTCATGAGGTGGCCTGAATACTCCTGCAAGAAATCATCCCAAGGTTTGGACTGCCTTGATCATTGGATCTGACAACAGACCAGCATTTGAAGTGGAAATTCTTCAACTACTGGCCCAGAATTTTAAAATTACCTAGAAGCTGCATACTGCCTGTCGGCCTCGAAGTTCAGGAATGGTCAAATGCATGAGCAGGACTATAAAGACTCACTTCAGAAAGCTTTGCCAAGAAACCCACCTGCAATGGAACAAAGTCCTCCCCATGGTTTTGTTCCAGATCTGATCTACCCCCTCCAAGTGTACGGGCTTCTCTCCCTTTGAAATCCTGTATGGAAGCCCTCCCCTTCTCATCAAGGCTATTCAAGGTGATCTGATGGAGGTTTGACATATGGCCTTGCAATAACTGCTAGCCTTAGGAAAAAAACACGTGGGCCATTCACCAGTAGGTAAGAGAACGACTCCCAGCTAGTCTTAAGCCCCCAGTATACCCCTGCAAGCAAGGTACCTCTGTTTGGGTAAAAGAATGGAATGTAAAGCCCCTCAAACCCCTGTGGAGGGGAACTTTTACTGTCTTGTTGTCTACCCCTACTGCAGTCAAAGTAGCTGATTTCACTCCATGGATACATCACAGCAGACTCAAACCAGCCACAACCTCTTGGGACTGCATTCCTCAACCCACTTCACCCTGCAAGCTTACTCTTCAGAAACAAGGATCCAGACCTACTTCGGAGATTCTATATGACATCAGCCCTGCTCTAGTCACTCTGAGGGCTGACTAGTCTATGCATGGCAGAAGCCTGATGATCTTCAATGAAAAACAGTGTCCCTGCAGAAATTGCTGGACTTTGCTTTTTGGGACGGGTGATACTTTTCTTTGTTTTGCTTTTCTGTTATGTGTATCACATTATCTTGAATCCTTGTTAGCATACTCAGAGGCCCTGGACAGGCTATACATCTCCCTCTCCCCAACTAAATTTCCCACTTAGACATGGACCCCAGGCTGATATATCTCATGACCATAATCCTCAATGAAATGCTAAAGATAACAGGGTAAAGTTGCTTCAATGTGGTTGCCTTACAAATATCAGTTCTTCAGGCAAAACAGGAATAACCCAAATACTATTGAAAGACAAAGAATTAGGAAGAAATTATCTTAGAGTCAAGATGAAGGGTCAAAACAAGGTACCAGACATAAAGAGATGGCAGGACAGTTTGGAAGATGGGAAGAGAACACCAGGCTGCAAATGGAATGAATAACTACCATTTATTTTTCCCTGAGAGTGCTCTTCATCAAACTGTTGGACAGCATGAGAAAATGAAATGCTGTGCTATTACCATCTGACATCATCTCTCTAACTTCTAGACATGTCCTGAAAAAGTATACCCCAGGAAGATTGCAACACAGTTAAATAAACCAGGGTGAACTAAATTAACGTTCCTAAGCTTTACACCATAGGTCCATTAATCTGTTTCACACTAAGGATTCAATGTATTAAATGCATGAAGGGACTATATTTAAGGCTGAAATTATAATAAATACTCAGAGAAATGTTACCTTCAAATGAAAAAAAAACAGGAGGTGGTTTATTATCACCAGGAAAACAAGCAACTCAAAACAGCATTAAACATAAAGCAGGAATGCACAATGTAAAACCAAGTCTTGCCCCAAGAGGGTAATTACTAGAGTTTTCTTCTGCATAGCACCCAAATGAAGAATCAGTAAAGAAGAAATGTCCAAGTATATAAAGTCTCACACAACACTCCATAACCAGCACCTTTATTCAAAAGGTAATCTATTAAATATCACAATACGCTATCAGTTCTTGTATTGGAGTAGGTTTTTTAAACATAAGGTCATGGTCATCAGTGCCTTATGGAAGTAATCAAAATTGGATCTGCAGACTTCTACAGTATGTTGACGATCACTTACAATAAAAACAGTATGAGAAAGGGAAATTGTCTGAAAGGACCATTGAGCCAGGTAATAGATTCGGTCTAATATATCCACACAGCAGGAACCAAATTAAAATGTAGATGGAATTCTAATATAGTCCAACTGGAAAGACTCGCTCCAGTTTCCAGAACAGGCTTGTTTGCTGTTTGCTAACAGCTAATCTTGAAGACACAAAATTGGTTATATTAATTACCTCAGACACTTTCACATGTATACACATGTAAGTTAAAATAGCACCAAGGTCATAGTGCTTGAGATAAAAAGGGCAAACACACATATGCCAGAACCATTCTCTTACCTGACTCAAGATCAGATCATAAGATAATATTTGCACAATTCAGAATGCAGATGATTTCAGGGGATCACAAATCATACACTTAAATTCAATATGCCTTCCAATGGTATCTAAATTTTTCCTGAGGATAAAGCAGCATTGAATTTATTACCTTCCATCTTCCTTCACCATTCCAATTCTTTTACCCCATCACCCAGCTGAACTGTGATGTCACTATCAGTCTCATTCCCATTTGTAAGGAAAGGAAGATTTCAGTAGTTATGAGCACTTTTTTCGAACTTCTAAGAGGCAGCTTGATGAGATGATGAAATCTCATAGACAGGCCTTGCAGAGAACTGTGTAAAGGAAATCATGGTGCAGCTTCACTTTTAAAAAAAAAAAAAAGGAAAGAAAAGGGAAGAAAAGAAAGAAGGAATGAGGAAAATAAGGCATGACATAATCAACCTAGTATACTTTTAATCATTCTGGTCAGTGCAACTTATTACAAGTGAAAAGTCTCACTTTTTAAAAGGTAAACTTCAAAACCTAGAGGAGTTATTTTATTTATTTTTTTGAAAGATGAATCTGAATTTTTATATAACTAAAGTTTACAAAATCTTGAGTGCAGTAAACTAGAAGAGTATAAGACTGTTATTTAAATTTCAAAATAGAAAAAAAAATAACTTTTGAAATTAGAGTGGAATTTTTCTACAGAATTTGCTATTTGAAACAAATTTTTTAAACTGATCATGATCCTAGCTATGAAGAAAATTTAAGTATTGAATAGTCAGAGATTTTATTGGCTAAATTTTCTAATAAAAATGTAATAAAATTAGAAATAAATAAGGAGAATCAGATCAAGCCAATCTTGGAAATTTTAAACACATTTGCATTGGTTTCCTGGACCTGTTGTAACAAAGCACCACAAGCTAGGTGGCTTAAACAACAGAAATGTATTGTCTCACAATTCTGTAGGCTACAAGTCTGAGATCAAGGTGTAGGCAGAGCTTGTTCCTTCCGAGGGCTGTGAGGGAGAATCCGTTCCAGCCCTCTCTCCTAGCTTCTGGTGGCTGCAGGCATTCCCTGGCTTGTAGATGGCATTCTCCCTGTGTCATCACATCATCTTCCATCTGTACATGTCTTTCTCTGTGTCCAAATTTCCGTTTTTTATAAGAACACCAGTCATATAAAATTAGGGCCACCCTCATGACCTCATTTTAACTTGATTACCTCTGTAAACACCCTATTTCCAAAAAAGATCACATTCCAAAATAATGGAGGTGAAAATTCAAACCATGTGTTTGTTTTGTTTTGGGGGGAGTTGGTGGGATTACGGGGTGTGTGGTGAGGGGGAGAGACACAATTCAACTCATTCTGACATTCCTTAGGCTAGACTAAATTTTTATCCCAAACACATTCTGTCCCCCACCCCATCCCCACTGGAACGTTAGAGAGCACCACGTCTCCTATCAGGCTAGCCACAGGACTAGCTTTGGCAGATGAAATGTGAGTGGAAGCAACAGGCACCACTTCCAAGCAGATGCCTGTGGAGATGCATGTGGAACCAGGACCATCTTTCCTTCCACCACTACAGCAACATCATCTCAGAGCTTATCCTTCCACCTAGGCAGGGAGAGACATCACCTATCCATAAAGGACTTGAGCCTCTGTGAATGTGAGCCACTGATATTATGGGTTCATTGTAACTGCAGTAGACCTTGTTGATCCTGAGCATAAACTGTCTAGATAAGCTCAAAGAAGAAAAGCAAAAGTAAAATTGCAGACTAGCTAAAACGAAATGAAAAGAATACTTCATAATGAAATCTATGTGATACAGCAAAGCTGTAATCAAAGTAAAATTTATTCCCTAAAATACTTTCACTACCAAGAAGAAAAAGTTCACAAAATTAACAGTCATCTTAATAAATCAGAAACATATAAAGAAAAACGTTTAAAGGAGTATTTTTTTTTTTTTGTCGTTTTTTCGTGACCAGCACTCAGCCAGTGAGTGCACTGGTCAGTCCTATATAGGATCCGAACCCGCGGCGGGAGCGTTGCCGCGCTCCCAGCGCAGCACCCTACCAAGTGCGCCACGGGCTCGGCCCTAAAGGAGCATTTTTAAAACAGTATTAACATAGACAGAAACATAATTGTGACAGAGGTGATAAGACAGAGAGAGGAAACCAAAGGAAAAACAAGAGGGAGACAAATGAGAGCATAAGAAAGGAAGTAACACATAAGAAAAGAGTAAAAGAGGAGAACAAAGTTAGGAATGAGAAAGGACACAAACACAGATTCTCAGGAAATTAAAGTAACTATAAGGGATTGCACATTTCAGGCTAACTTCCCAGTACCCCCCACCTCCCACACTTGGCTATGGCCTTCCTTAGTGGAGTGCCCATGGGCCACTTACCTCTCTAGACTCTTTCTCCCTCTGTGGGGACAGGAACCACTTGACCATTGTTCTCCACTTAATGTCACCATTTTCAGAATTTTTTCTCCCCACCTCCCTCCCTAGCAATCCAAGTCAGATGTCTTCTCTATGACATCTTAACTACATCACAGGAAAACACACTGAATTGTCATCATTTATCTATTTTCCACAATAGGTGTTAAGCTCCTTGAAAGCAGTCATAATTTTCAGTCCTATCTCTAGATGAAACACAGGCAGTCCTCATTTGCACAGTTCTCTAATAACTACGATCACTGGAGATGTGTAAAGCATGGACCCAGTACAGATATGCATGAGTTTCAGTTAACATAAAATTGTGCAAAGCAAGGATGGCCTGAACACAGTACAGTGCCTTGCCTTCAATATAGACCAAATAAATGTTGACAAAGAAATAAATGAGTTCTCTATAGCAATATCCTCACAAACTTGGAGTTGAAAACAATTTTTAAAAGAACTTTACTAAAAACTATATTAGTATGCTTCTTTTGCTAACAACAAAATACCTGGAACTGGGTAATTATAAGAAAACAAAATTTATTGCTTATAGTTTTGGAGGCTGGGAAGTCCAAAGACCAGGGAACACATCTGGTGATGAACTTGGTGGTGGCAGCAGTGACCCAGGCATCTCACAGGCAGGAATTGTGGAGAAGAGAGAGAGATAGCTCCTCATGCACTCTCCTTTTAAAGCCCTCAGAACCACACCCACTATTCCAAGAATG
The DNA here is from genome assembly GCF_027409185.1 of Cynocephalus volans. Lineage (NCBI taxonomy): Eukaryota > Metazoa > Chordata > Mammalia > Dermoptera > Cynocephalidae > Cynocephalus > Cynocephalus volans. The sequence goes on from NC_084466.1 coordinate 21,012,769, forward strand.
GATCAATCCATTCATGAGGGTACAGTCCTCACAAACCAATCACTTCGTCAAGGCTCCACCTTTCAAGTAACACAACAGCATTTCCCATCCTTTTAACATTGTCACAGTGGGGGTCAAGTTTTGGGAGGACATTCAATCCATGGCAAAAACTAAGATAGGAGTAGGGAAAATGAGGACATCATAAATAAGCTCCTAAAAGTACTTTCTTGCAAGATGCATATTGATTCTAGGTTCCACTCTCTCCCTAATCCCATTGCATAACCATTCAGTTACCCAGTCCTGTTAAATTTTCCTCTTAAATATGCTTAGAATCTTTTTCCCATATTCTCTATCATCACTACCAAAACTCATTCCCTTGTCTTTTTCTCTCACCCAGACTATTATAATAGCCTAACTGGTCATCACAATCACTCCTGGTCAGACAAAAGAAATCACCTGGAATCTTAAATCAAAATATTTAACAAGAGTAGAACCAAAAAAACCTCAGTTTTAGAAACCTTCAGAGTACTTCAATTCCTGAGAACATTAGAAATGAAAAGACGTTGAAATTTGTTCCTATTAAAAGCAAGAAAGGAACTGAATAAATTAAACAGTAGGATCTTAAACAATGTTCATAATTTGTTTGATTTCGATTAATTCAATTTGTGGGAAGAATCCTTTAACAAAGCTGCTATTTTTATTTGAATAAATTTATACTCACTATTAGAACGAACTGGAATTGAGAAGGTCGATCTATGATTTGTGGCATCTAAATTTGGTGAAATAGTCACAAGAAATGCAGAGATGACTTATTTAATAAGTTTTGCCTTAAGTAAAAAAAAACTAAAGGAAGGTAATCTGAATGAAGGCAGAAAAGGTAGTAAGTGTGAAAATCTTTAGGAGGAAATATTTAGACATTTCAGTATAAAAATATTAAAATTTAAAAAGACACAAAATAAACAGAATTAGCCCACAGCTTACCAGGTACAGCAGTTACAAAGAGAATCTTTAACAAACTATATTATGATCTACAGTGACAAGTCAATTGACGGTGTCAACAGTTTCAAATATATTCACAATAAAATGCAACAAAAGAAGAATGCAGCTGCCTCCAATTTAAGATTAAATAAACAAACTGTGATACTTAAGTGAAAGAAGCCAGACACAGAAGGCTACATGATGTATGATTCCATTTATGTAACATTCTCGAAAAGGCAAATTTAAAGAGACAAAGATCTCAGATAACCATTTGGGGTGAGAAAAATATTATCTATCTTGATTGTGATGGTTGTTGCACAACTGAATACATTTATCAAAACTCATAGAATGCTCACCTAAAAAGTATGCATTTTACTCTGTGTTATTTATTTCCACAATAAACATGACATTAGAGGTCAAGTAAGTGTGAAAGAGAGTAAGGGAGAGAAAGAAGACTGAAGGCAATTAAAAATATAAAGCTGGGTTGAAAAACTATACAGTATTCTTAAGAAAAATACAAGTAACTTGAGAATTAAAACAAGAAGAGCTAAGAAATTGATTAAGATAGGTGAATATGTCCCAAGTGCAATTATTCTGTATATTTTTTTAACTTTTCATTTTGAAATTATTACAGATTCAGATGAAACTGCAAAGAAAAAACAATGTACAGAGAAGTCCCTTGCACCCTTCACCCACCCTCCCCCAATGGTAGCATCTTGCATAACTACAGTACAATACCAAAACCAGGATAATGACATTGGTACAATCCACAGAGCTTACTCAGATTTTGTATGCATCCTTGTGTGTGGTTCTACACAATTTTATCACATGTAGCTTCGCTGTAACCACCACCATCAAGCTGCAGAACTGTTCCATTGCTGCAAAGTCCCCTCATACTATCCCTTTATAGACACATCCAGCTCTCGCCCTCCCTGACCCTGATGCTGGGCAACCACTACTCATCTTCCTCATCACTATAATTTTGTTATTTCAAGAATATTATATAAATGTCAGCATACCATATTGAGATTGACTTTTTCAGTCAGCATAATTCCATTTAACTCCATCCAAGATTTTGCATGTATCACTAGTTCATTCCTTTTTATTTCTGAGTCATGGGCCACATTTGTTTACCCATTCACCCAGTGAAGGACATTTATTTCCAGTTTGGGGCTACTATAATAAAAGCTGCTGTGAACTTCCATGTACAGTTCTATGTGTAAGCACAATATTTCAGTTCTCTGGATAAGTGCCCAAGCATGTATTTGCTGGATAATATAAGTGCATGTTTAATTTTAAAAGAAATTTTCCACAGTGTTTTCCAGAGTGGCTGTACCATTTTACATTCCTACCAGCAATGTATGAGTGACTCAGTTTCTCTGCATCCTTGTCAACATTTGGTGGTATTATTTTTATTTTAGCCATTCTGATAGGGTGTACTGATATCTCACTATGGTTATAATTTGCATTTCCATGATGGCTAGATACTGCACATCTTTTCATGGACTTGGTTGTCATCTGTATATCCTCTTCTATGAAATGTTTGTTCATGTCTTTTGCCTATTTTCTATTAAACTGTCTGTTTTTTTTTTTTTTTTACTATTGAGTTTTGAAAGTTCTTAATATAGTCTAGATATAAGTATTTCATCAGATATGTGGTTTGCAATTATCTTCTGCCAGTGTTTTCATTCCCTTAACACATCTTTCACTGAGCATAGTTAATTCTGATAAGGTCCAATTTTCCCTTTTGTGAAGCCTGGGTGCTCCTATCAAATCTAAGAACTCTTGTCTAGACCAAAGCCCCTCTTCTACTTTTCTCTCCTACTTTTTTCCCTAAAGATTTTATAGTTTTACATTTAAATCTATGATCTATTTTGAGTAAATTTTTATAAAGTGTGGAGTTTAGGTTTATGTCCATTTTTTTATCTATTCATACCCAATTGCTCAGTATGATTTGTTGAAAAGAATATTTTTCCTTTATTGAATAGTTTTTGCACCTCTCAAAAATCAGGCCTATTTGTGTGGATCCATTTTGGCCTTCTCTTATCTGTTCTGTGTGTCTATCTCTCTGACAATACCCCACTTTTAATTATTGTAGCTATTTATGAAGACTTATTATCAGATAGAGTGATTCCTTCCACCTCTTTTTCAAAATTATTTTAGATAATCTAGCTCCAATGCCTTTTTAAATCAATTTTAGAAAAAGCTCGCCTATGTCTACACAACATCTTGTGGGATTTTGATAGAAATTATATTAAACCTATAGAGTAATTTTGGTAAAATTGCCATCTTTGCTGTGTAGAGTCTCCCAATTCATGAACATGATATGTCTAATTTACTTAGGTTCTTTGATTTCTTTTATCAGCATTTTCAACATACAGATCCAGTACATGTTTTGGTCGATTTAAAACTAAATATTTAACTTTCCTTTGCTTTCTTTCTTTCTTATTTAGTATTTTTAGCCTTCGCCATCTCTCTTACAACTTATGAAATTTGATAGTAAATTATATAATCATATACCCTTAAGCAATCATTCTATTGTGCTTAATGTGAATCCTCTGAATTGTATGTTTTTTTAGTAAAATACACAGAATTGTTCTATACATGTATCCTTAAGACACATATATGTTATGTGCTGTATACCTCATTCTCTTTCTTTCTTTCACTTAATTCCACATTTTTAAAGTCTATTCATGTCACTATGTATGCACCCAGTCTTGTATTCCTAATGACACATACTATTCCGTAACACATTTTCTGTGCATTTTGCTTACCTTTCTCTCAATTACACACATCCAGATTGTCTCAAATCCCAGCTGTTAGCATACACACTACAATTAACACTCTTGTACATGTCTCTTAAGGGTCTCTAAAAAAAAATTTCCAATATATATACCCAGTATAAAACACATATTTAACTAAGTGTTGTCAAACTGCTTTCTCAAATAACTGTACCAATTGTTAAATATATTCTTAATCTGCATTCAAAATATATGACTGTATTAAAGTTACAAATATACTAAATATATTGAGGGGTTGCCAAATACATAGATAATTTTATTAAAACTACTTTGAATGTTTGTAATAAAAACAGATCAAGCAGTTGGTCTGGATCATCCTCAAGTATTGACCTGGGACTACAGCTAGAAAATAAGCATGTTAGACACAGATTTTAAAAATCAGAATGTGAACACAGCATTTATAGTTCCTTCGTGAGCCAATGGACAGACCTCTACCCCACCCCTCTAACTATGATTTGAGAAGAGGATTCACACATCATACTTTCCAGAGATTTCAAATGCCCATCTCTCTCCACACTGTCTTTCTTCATGTAAAGAGGAAACTCTCTATAATGCCTGGCACATAAACAATAATGTTTCACATTTTCAGCGTGTATGAAATGCAATTACCAGATAGTTTTATAATGTTATGAAACAATGATTACCAACATTTACACCAAAATAAAAATTGTCTTAATGACCATCAGCCTCCAAAGTAATTCAATGATACCTTACATTAAATTTTATGTCATATTCTATCAATCACCAAACGTGCACATTGCTCTAAGGGCTATGCATTTATTTATTCCATAACGTTGTGAAAAGGACTAACTTAAAGTTAGTGATTCCAATAATTCACATAATGCATAATCTAAAGGCTTGGCTTTGTTAAAATACACCAACATAAACTGCAAACATCCTTGAATGTGATCAGAATAAATCAGTGGTATCAAAATTGAAAGCTTCTTGTATGTGAAGATAGTCTCTTTTGGAGAAGGACACTAATAAGATTATAGCATTCATTAAGCCAGCCACTGAATAATTTTCCATGGACTCTGCCCATTTGCATAATTCTGTCAGTCAAACCTTAGGTTTTGGTCTTCATGTTAGTTTTTATTAGAGTGAGAGTCAAGACATTACAATTTAATACAACTTAATGAAATTTGAAATTTCATTTGATTACCAGCTAGGCAGCAGAAAACTCTGCCTTAAAATGTGCCAATTATTATTATTCACCAAATAATTTTTCTCAGTGGCTTGTCTTCACCAATTTGGAGAATATGTTTGGCCATAACCCCAAGCACTCATAATATGACTCTTAGCAACCCCACTGCGCACAGTCATCCAAGAAAGGATCTAGGAGTTTGGATTACCAAGGCCCTTCTCCCACCTGCCCATTGCAGCATTTCTGATAATGTGACAATTGCCTTCATTCTATTCCCCATAATAGAAAAGCCATTAGACATTTTCTGCCCTGAAATGTTGTACTGCCTATCAAATATTGGAGAAAAATATATTCCATACAGGAATATACTCCATAAAGGAAGAAGAAAAAAAGCTAACATATGCTGAGTGCTTATGATATAGCAGGCACCAAGCTAGGAACTTTACAGGGATTATCTCAACAAATCCTCATTCATTACAGCTTAGAGGAAGGTACTATTATTATCCCACTATCCCAGCAAGGAAAGTGAGGCCCAGATAGCAAGTTTTGAGATAGCATCCAAACCCAGACTCTCTAGAGCCCTTGTTCTTAAACTCTTAAGCAGATTAGCTGTTCTACCACAACAGCAAATGTTTCTCACAACAAAGACCAGTGTTTGTTCTATTATGGATTATTTTCAATGTATTTCTACTTAAGGAAAATAATATTGAATACGTTTCCTAAGTTAACATTAAACCCTGAGGGGATGAAGTCAAATAAATAATACAAGAAAACAATATCCTTTAAGGTTCAGAAGTTCAATTATCTTTGCTTATACAAAAGTAGCCCACAGGCAGAATTACCCTGGAATAAAATAAGTACAACATAGCTATCTAGCAATTACCCTTTATTTACTATTATAACTCTGTGGAACTTCAGATGCCATTTCAAGCCCTTTGCCTTCTGCATAAAAGCTATAGCATCTATATTCCATTTATTGCTAGATATATTTTATGCTAAAATCATAAAGATATGCATGAATAACTTCCCATCATGAACAGCCACACTGAGGAATGGTTATAAAATTTAACTTCTCTATTTGTCTGAGGAAAAAGAGGTATTTTATTTTCTGTTATATCTTATCACTTTACCAATCAAATATTATATATGATGGTGTGATATTTTGATCTTAATCTGCTTTCCCCCCAGGGCTATATAAAAAAAAATGGCTTACATATTGAGAACATTTCCATATTTTTAATACAACAAATTGCATTTCATAGTTTACAATTGTTATGTCATTTAAATTTTTTTAATTTGACAGTAATGCCAGTTAAATAAACAGCAAATATTTCTAATTAATTAAGAGATGATATAATAAAAATATTTTTTAATGATTGATAACTATTAATATTGTTGGTAAACAGAATTTGGTTATTTTTGATTCATATAAAAATTGCAAATGTGTTCTTGCTGTTATGAAAATTACCACCAAGACTTCAAAATTGAGTCCCAAGAGCCTTACTTAAGTACATAACATATCCTTATTTGCTAATTAGGCTACTGATTAATAATTTTATTTTCAGTTTTTATATAATCACGTTATTTCTTTATAATTAAAATAAGTTTAAAACAATTTTTTCATATAGAAATCACAATTTTGATCATGCAGCTTAATTCAGTGTCTCACTCTATGCATTCTCCCTTCAATGTTAAAAGTTTGTTTATAAATTTCATGCAAGTTGATTTTATTTATTACTGTTTATTTATTTAAAATGCCCTTCACTTTTAAATTATGCTGAATATTGGCAATATATTTCATTGTGCAGAATCATGAGTTATTCTATCAAAATTAATTTTATTGTCATATCTAGATATATTTTATAACAGAAAAAACATTTCTATCACTTTACGGAGCTAGACAGTAGAGAGGCACTGGAAATCTTCTGGCTGTTCCAGACCCTTACTCTTCTACCTTGTGTCAAATATTAGCCTCAACTGGACAATCAAGCAATTGGTGTCACACCAATCAATGTCATTCTTTCACTGAGAAATCCATGGAAACAGTCACAGTTTGTCTCACTCCAACCCTGCCAACAGCCACAGAGATTCCAAAGTCCACGTAGAAACTGATCCTACAGCCTGGGCTTCTTTAACTCCACTACACTTCAAGCACCTATATTCCAGATGCAACCTTGGTATATTTACCACAGTCAGGCCCCTCTTGGCTTTAATTCCTTTCCAACTGTGTCCAGGGTCCACTAATGATCGTGAGGTATCTAGTATCTGGCCATTTCCTACCATGTCTACTACTAACTCCCAGATCTAAGTCACCGTGATGTTTTTTTCTGCATTTTTATAATAAACTCCTAACTGTTTTTCTTAGGTCCACCACGGCCCCTCTACAGACTGGTCAAAGACTAGATAAAGTAACTATTTTGCAACCACACCTACGGGAAAAACTCCTGTTTCAGATTAAAGGCCTAAAAGATTCCGCAAGACCTGCCCCCTACTGTCTGTATGATATCCTTTCCAAACCCCCTGCCCCCCTGTACATTGCTATTCCTCTGACACCTGAAGCCCACTCCTATCTTAGGGTTATTCCCTCTTCCCAGACATTCACATGACTAACTCCTTCACTTTCTTCAAATCTTTGTTGAAATGTCATCTTTTCTCTGATTATCCACTTTAAAACTTCAACCCTCCAGTATTTCCAGTCCCCCAATCCTGCTCTATCCAGTTTTCCAAAGCATTTAATAGATCCAAACTTATATCTCTATTGCGTTTCTTTGTTCTTTCTTTTCTACCTTCCCTGACTGAAATGCTAACTACGAGGACAGGGATCTTTGTTTTGTTCACTGATGCATCCAAGCCCTTAAAACAATGCTGGCACATATAGGGAGCCCCCAAAATATTTGCTGGATGGAGGACTGGGTATCCTATCACCCATAACCTTTCACTCTATCTGTTCAACAACGTATCAGCACTACTCTTCTTGTACGTTCTCCGTAGGCACTGGAAAGGGCTAAGAAACAAAAACAGTCTTACCATCATACATACTGATTTTTACTACTAATTAGTTGTCTCCAGTGTTAGCACTCTGAATGTTTTTTGGTTAATTTTCTGTCCCATTTCTCACAAAAGCTATTTCAAACTATATGCACTCTTCCTATTCCATTTCATGTCATCACCTATAGCTAGCTACTTCAGAGTTCCCTGTCCCTAAGCACATTGCCATTGAGGGTGGTCACCCCAAAAACGTGGTACTCTGACAACAAGGCAGAAGGAAGAACAAAATGTTGTCATGTGGCATATGCCACACAACAACCACACTGAAACATTAATTAATATCTCATGAAAAACTGTTAAGAGGTGAAAACAGATATATTCCTGAGTTTTTAAATATAGTGTGATTATTTTATCTTTCCTGTAAAACTAATTATAGAGATCATTAACCATCTTAGGTAAAATTTTGTAAGGTCTTAAAATACATAAAACTGTAAGGTTTCAAAATACAACATTATTTTTTAAAACTAATTAGTTACATTAGATATTTACAGGGGTAAGTCAGCGCTCCAAAAACTGAATATATTGACACAAAAACAGCTATTAAAAAATGCCCTATCAGAAGAGCTGATAAGTAATGTAGTACATCAGCATATATTTCAACAAAATTTGCTAATATAATTTGTAATAGTAATAGAATAGTAATAATTTGTAACAATATTACTCACTTTTACAGTAATTTTGTTCTTTACATAAAATATATCTAGATATATTCAAGTGATCCCTCAATCTTTCTCTTTCTACAAGCCTCTTATAAATAGAATACACTACTTTTACTGTATAGAAATATTAATTTCAAAACATACATTCACAAAATATATTAGTTGACACCACTGGAAAACAAAAAAGGCCCATATTCAGATATTAAGTGCATAGGGCTAAACTAGAAACAAGAAAGGCATGAATTTCACTTTTTACAGCAGGCAAGTTTTAAATATCATTACCAATATAATGGTAAAGTTTGTTCCATGAAGTAAAAGATTTTTTAAAGAATCGATAAATATTTAACTACAAAATGATACTACATAATAGTTACAACTTTTCCTTGATGTATATTTCTACACAGAATTTAGAAAAATGATTTTTTAATTCACCTTATTTTATTTTTTTTTAAACATTTAGTCTGAAGAAAGATGAGAAAAAATATTTAAACAGAATATATTATAAAATGTGCAGAAAATTTGTTGAAAGCTTGGGTTTCTACAGAAAGAAATTTGAAATATTTTAGTTAAAATTTTAAGATTTAGAAATCCAAGGTGAAATCTGTACATAGCAAAAAAATTTCAAATACAAACAAAATACAACATGGAACCTATCCGCTAAGTGTATATACGAGAATACTTCAATACAAATCTTCCCATGAACTTTTCAAAGACCCCTTGTACATGTTCACATAATGTATTCATAAGGGAAAATAAAGAACATAAAAATAAATAAAAGAACTGCATGTGAAAAAAGTCAGACTCCCTAGTAATCAAGGAACCACACATTTTGAAAACAAGATACCACTTCAAATTCATCAGTTCAGCAAAACCTTTTAAATTCTGACAATACTAAGCATTGGGAAGGATATGGAACAAGGACAACGCACACAAACTACAGGTGAGAATTTAAATTGGTTCACCTACTTAGAAAAGCAATTTTAGTAAATATCTAGTAAAATTGACAATGTGCATAGCTTATAAACCACAAATGTACTTCTGTGTATAAATCCTGGAGAAACATGTACCCATGGAGACATGATCATGAATGTTCACTGAAACATTAAGTGCAAAATTATGTTGGAATTATTGAAATGACCATGAACAGAAAAATGAACAAATGTTGCATATCTATAAAAATAAATTTTACAAATCACATTAAATGAATGAATGGGATAGATGATAGGCAGAAAATGATAGACAGATAGATAGACAGACACATTAATCTCAGAATCATAACTAGTTGTAATCTCTCAAATATCCTGTCCTTTACTCAACACATAGGTAGCTTTTAAGAATCATCCCTATGATCCCCTATGCAAATGTAAGATTAAACTAATGTAAAGATAAAAAAATAATACTAATCTGATATGTCCAGTTATCTTCTAGGCAATGAACGTACATTTCTCACACTGAAAAGATTTTACTTAAGATGTGTTTAATATAAAAACAAGAAAAAATTGTTTAGTTTACTATGAGCAAGTAGCTGGGCTTGATAAATGAGATTACCATAGCCACAGGTGATATTATCATAACTATCATCTGTCAGGATTAAAACAACTAAAACTTCTTAAAGTTTAAAAAAAATTGGCAAAGTAAACCTGATTTTAGGCCTGTAGTTATTTTTTTAGATAGATAATGTTTCATGCAAAGCAAGCTTTATTTCCAGCCAAAAAGTAATTTAAGCTCTTGCAACTTTTATCTAGAACACAGGAAAATTACTTGTTTTTCATACTTAATAGCAGCCTGCTGACACAGATTCAAAAAACCAATTTTTAACATTTCAGAGATAAAGGACAGTTGGATAAAGACCAATTGCATTGATAGCAGCTGTATGAGATAACACACTAAACCATACACTGCCTAAAAATGAAAGGGGAATAAGTACAATCACATTTGGAATGACAATGACAGAAACACTATAAAGTATCCCTTTCTAATTTATAAATTAGTAAACAAATAACCATATATTGGTATACCAGAAGTCTGAAGGAACCAAAAAAGTAAAATAGATTTAATATTTGAACACTCTATATAATCTAAGCACCTGATATTTCTGACATATGGTAGGTGCTCAGTAGGACAGAGAGAGAGAGAGAGAGGGACAGAAAAAGGAAATCTCTCATTTTACTTCAGAACCACCTTCTGGCTAAGAACCATTCATTCATTCAAGAACCATCTTCTTGCTAAATAATATTCATTCATACATTTATTCTTGCAGTTCATCTAATTAAATTTGCTGAGTACCTGCTCTAAGTGCTATAGATAGAAACAAACAAGTCTCCCCTTCACTACCAGCCTAAGACTACATTTTCTCTTATCCTCAAACTTTAGATAAAGCAATTCTTAGTTTAGAAATAGCATTATTGCCTTCTGGCAAAGGCATCTCCCCAGTTTAGAGAGGAGGAAACTAAAGCTCAGAGAAATCCAGCTTACCAAAGGTGCATATTTAGTAAGTGGCAAAGTTATGTAATTCAAAACAAGAAGATTCTCAACTTTCAGAATTAGTAGAAAACAAAAACCTCAAAAAAGAAAAGTCACCAAGTATTGAGAGCAAAAATATGTGCTTTCTCACATTATAATAAAGATACCAAGACACTTTAAAAACAACCACAACTTGCACCTGGAAGTACAGGAAGTGGCTGCTGCTCCCTTGTAGCTCCTTTGAAGCTATGCTGCCAGAATGTTCTATGCATTTTCAAGACCATTAAAACAACAAATAAATCTCCAGTTATTTCAAAGTATGTCATTTAGTGGTCCTAAGTAGGAACTGTGACAAGCACCCCTCCCAGAGGAAGGCAGGAGCATGCCCAAAACAACACTTCCACATGGATAGTCCACCACAGCCATGACTACAGTGACTGTTGCCACAAGGGAGGCTCGCCACCAGAGTAGCAGCCACAGGGACTATCCAGGCAGCCCACCACCCATTTCACTTCATCGACACAAGGAGAGTCACCAGTGGAGACTGGAAAAAGAAAAGTAAGTCTCTCTCCTAAAAGCCCACTCCAGAGTAATAAAAGAAGCAACTGCTCTACCAGATGACCAGACATCAAGGGAGAGGTACTAGAAATACAAAAAAAAAAACCAAGAAAATATAACTCCACCAAAGGAATACAGTAATTCTCAATGACCAGACCCTGTAGAACAAGAAACCTTTGAAATGACAGAAATTCTGAGCAACACTCCTAAGGAAACTCAGTGAGACATCAAAAGACTCAATTAAACACAATGAAATGAGAAAAAATACCCAGGATACAAAAGAGGAAATTTACAAAGATATTAAAACCTTTAAAAAAATGTAGCAGAACCTCTAGAACTGAAGGTTTCATACAACAAAATAAAAAATACAGCCAAGAGCTTAAGCAGCAGGCTAGAGGAAGCAGAAGAAAGAATTTCAGATCTTGAAGATAGTCTTTTAGAAATATTCCAGGCAGACAAAAAAAAAAAAAAAAGGAAGAGATTTTTTTTTTAAATGAAAAAAACCTAAGAGAGCTATAAGATAACCTTAAGCACACAAACATCCAAATCATGGGTATTCCAGAAGGCGAGGAGAAAGGAAAAGGCATTGAAAACATATTCAAGGTAATAATAACTGAAAACTTCCCACGTATAGGGAGAGACACAGACCTTCACATCAAGGAAACCCAAAGATCCTCAGACAAATTCAATCCAAAAAGATTCTCTCCAAGAGACATTATAGTCAAATTGGCAAAGCTCAAAGACAAAAGGAAATCCTAAAAGCATCAAAAGTGTCAAATCACCAATAAGGGAGTCCCCACCAGGTTAACGGCACACTTCTCAACTTAAACTCTACAAGCCAGAAGAAAATGGGATGATAAACTTAAAATACAAGAAAAAATTTCCAGCCAAGAATACGATACCTAGCAAGGCTATCTATTCTTCAGGAATGAGGGAGAAATAGTGTACTTCCCAGATAAACAAAAACTGAGGGAGTTCACCACCACATGCCCAGCCTGGCAAGAAATTCTCATGGGAGTCCTGCATCTGGAATCAGAAAAACAATAATCACTACCACGAATAAACAAGAAAGAACAAAACCCACTGGTAGAACAAAAATGCAGATGAGAAAGAGAAAGAAACTAAATCTCACCACCTCAAAAAAAAAAACAACAAACATCAAAGACAAATAATAAAAATAGAAGAAAGGAACAAAAGATTTTCAAAACATCCAAACAAGAATTGATAAAATGCCACTACTAAGAAAATAACTTTCAATAACAACCCTAGATGTAAATGGATTAAACTCCCCATTCAGAAGACACAGACTGGCTGATTAGATTAAAAAGCTAGACCCAACTATATGCTTCCCTCAAGAGACTCATCGCACTTGTAAAGACACACACAGACTAATAGAAAAGGTATGGAAAAATACATACCATGCAAATAGAAAACAAAAATGTTCAGGAGTAGCTATTCTTATATCAGATAAAATCAACATTAAACCAAAAATCATAAAAAGAGATGAAGAAGGCCACTAAGTAATGATAAAGGGATTTATCCAGCAAGAAGACATAACAATCATAAATATATAAGTACCCCAAACTGGAGCACCCAGATATATAAAGCAAATATTATTAGGACTAAACAAAGAGATAGACCCATGTACAATAATAGTTGGGGACCTAAACACCCCTCTCTCAGCACTAGACAGATCATCTAGGCAACAAATCAACCCAGAAACACAAGATTTAAACTACACTTTAAATCAATTGGACCTAGCTGATATCTACAGAACATTTCCTCCAACAACTACAGAATATACATTCTTCTCACCAGCACATGGAAAATTCTCCAGGATAGACTACATGTTAGGTCACAAATCAAGTCTCAACAAATTTTAAATACTCGGAATCATTTCAAGTATCTTTCAGACCATAATAGAACAAAACTAGAATTCAATAACAAGCAAAACCCTAGAAGCTATACAAATACATAAAATAAAACAACATGTTCCTGAACAACCTATAGGTCCAAGAAGGAATTAAAAAGGAAATCAAAAAATTTATTGAAACTAATGAAAATAAAGACATATCATAACAAATTCTGTGGGATATTGCAAAAGCAATACTAAGAGGGAAGTTTATTGCAATAAACACATCAAGAGAACAGAAAGATTTCAAATAAACAACCTAATGCCACATCTCATAGAACTAGAAAAACAAGAACAATCCAACCCCAAAATTAGTAGACAGAAAGAAATAATTAAGATCAGAGCACAAATAAATGAAATAGAGAACCCCCCAAAATACAAAAGATCAGTGGAACAAGATGTTGGTTTTTTGAGAAGATAAACAAAATAGACAAACTATTAGCTAGGTTAACTAATAAAAGAGAGAAGACCCAAATAAAAAAAATCAGAAATAAAAATGGAAACATTACAACCAACACCACAGAAATACACAGAATAATTAGAGAATATTATGAACTATACATCAACAAATTTGAAAACCTGAAGGAAATGGATAAATTTTTGTACACACACAAATTACCAAGACTGAACCAAGAAGAAATAGGAAACCTGAACACACCAATAACAAACAATGACAAGTAGTAATCAGCAGTTTCCCAAAAAAGAAACACACAGGATCAGGTGTCTTTACCACTGAATTCAATGAAACCTTTAAAGAGGAATTAATACCAATTTTATTCAAACTATTCCAAAAAACTGAAACACAGGCCATTCTCCCAAACTTATTCTATGAAGCCAGCATCACCCTGATACCAAAACCTGACAAAGACACAACAACAAAAAAGAAAACTACAGGCCAATATCTCTGATTAACAGATAAAAAAATCCTCAACAAAATATTAGCAATCAGAATACAGCAACACACCAAAAAAGTTATATACCACTGTTTTATTCTTTTACTGTTGCTTATAACAAAATACACAGAACTTGGTAATTTGTAAGAAAACAAAATTTATTGCTCACAATTTCTGAGGCTGGGAAGCCTAGAGTCCAGGGAACACTTCTAGTGAGGGTCTTGGTGGTGGCAATAGTGACCCAGGGGTCTCATGTGGCAGAAATTTCAGAGCAGAGAGAGCAAACAACCAAACTCCTCTTTCACTCCTCTTTCACACTTCTTTTAAAAGACTGAGAAACATGTCTCTGACCACCATGATTAATTCATTCACTACTGTACAGTCCTATAATCTAATCACCTCTTGAGGGCCCCACCTTTCAATTACCATAACAAGATTTCCCATCTTCAACACTTACAGTAGGAATTAAGCTTCCAATACATGAACCTTGGGGGACACAATTCAATCAATCCACAGCAATCATGAACGAGTGAAATTCATCCCAGGGATGCAAGGATGGCTCAACATACACAAGTCAATAAATGTGATACACCACATCAACAAAATCAAGGACAAAAACCAAATGATTATCTCAAGAGATGCAGGAAAGGCATTTGACAAAACTCAACATCCCTTCATGATAAAGACTCTCAGAAAATTAGGTGTAGAAGGAAAGCATTTCAACACAATAAAAGCCATATATAACAAATTCTTCATCAATATCATCCTAGAACAGGAAGAAGACAAGGATGTCCACTCTTGCCTTTCCTATTTAACATAGTATTGGAAGTACTGACCAGAGCAATCAGACAAGACAAATAAATAAAGGGCATCCTTTGCCTGGAAAAGACAAACAAAAATTGTCCCTGTCTGCAAATGACATGCTGCTATACATAGAAAAACCTAAAGACTCTACCAAAAAATTCTTAGAGCTGATAATTTATTTCAGCAAATTTACAGAATACGAAATCAACATGCAAAAATCAGTAGTGTTTTTATACTCCAATAATGAACTGGCACAAAAAGTAATCAAGAAAGCAAGCCATTTACAATAATCACCAAAAAAATAAAATTCCTAGGAATCAATTTAACAAAGGAGGTGAAAGATCTCCACAGTGAGAACAGCAAATCACTGCTGGAAGAAATAAAGGAAGACACAAAAAGATGTAAAGACATTTCATGCTCTTGGATGGGAAGAATTAACATTGTAAAAATGTCCATACTACCCAAAGCAATCTACAGATCAATGCAATCTCCATCATAATACCAATGACATTCTTCACAAAAATAGAAAAAACAATCTTAACATTGATATGGAATATCAGAAGAAGAAAAAACGATCTTAACATCAATATGGCATATCAAACGACCCCAAATAGCCAAAGCGATACAGAGAAAAAAATAGACAGACAGACAGACAGACAGATAGAAAGATAGCTGGAGGAATTACACTACCTGACTTCAAATCATACTATGGAATTATAGTAACCAAAACAGCATGGTCCTGAAATGAAAACAGACACTCAGACCAATGGAACAGAAGAGAGCACACAGAAATTAACCCACATACTTACAGCCAACTGATATCTGACAAGGGTAACAGGAGCATACGTTTGGGAAAGGACTGCCTCTTCAATAAGTGGTGCTGGGAAAACTGGACATTCATATGTAGAAGAATGAAACTAGACTTCTACCTCTTGCCACTTACCAAAATTAACTCAAAAATGTATTAAAGACTTATATATAAGACCCGAAAACTATAAAACTACTAAAAGAAAATATATGAGAAACACTTTGGGAAGTAGGATTGGGCAAAGACTTTATGAATAAGACCCCCAAAAGCACAAGCAACAAAAGAAAAAATAAACAAATGGGATCGTATCAAACTAAAAGGCTTCTGCACAGCAAAAGAAATAGTTAACAGTGAAATGACAACCTACAGAATGGGAGAAAATATTCACAAACTATGCATTCATCAAGGGATTAATATCCAGAATGTACAAGGAACTCAAACAACTTAACAGTAAAAACCAAGTAACCCAAATAAAAAATGGGCAAAGGAGCTGAATAGGCATTTCTTGAAGGAAGTTATACAAATGGCTAACAGACACATGAGAAAATGCTCAATATCACTCAGCATCATGGAAATGCAAATCAAAACCACACTGAGATATTGTTTCACCCCAGTTAGACTGGCCATTGACAGATGTCTGGATAAGGAAAAAGTGGTATATCCACACACACACACACAATGAAATACTACTCTGCCATAAAAAGGAATTAAATTCTGCCATTTACAGCAACATGTATGAACTTAGAGAAAATTATGTTAATTAAACAAGCCAGGTAACAAATAGAAATACCACACATCCTCACTCATAAGTGGGAGCTGAAAAGTAAAGAAAAGAAAAATACAACAATCACAATAATTCATTGAACTTTCAAAAGGAGAGAAAAGAACTGAGGCTACCAGAGGTGGGAAAGGGGGAGTGGGAGAGGGATTGGGGAAAATTTAGTGAAGGGCCACAAAAATGATTACATTGTGTAACAATAAAATATGAAAAAAATAAATTAAATATGCAAAAAAGAAATAGAATAATTATTTTACTCTTGAACATATTGCTCTTTCAAAGAACAATTTTAATTATTATCCACCTTTGTAAAGAATAGCTGAGTGAACAAAATAAGATTAATGTACTCTGTGCTTAATATTATACCACTTATATAAATCTATTTACCCTCCTATACATTAATATATTCAAACATTAACTATATTCTGTGTCTTTGACAACATATATGTATACATATACACATTTTACTCTAGTTTTACAATAGTTACACACTAGCTATACATTTTAAAGTAGCTAGTATCTGTTAGATTAAGGAGGAAAATCCATCAATTATATTCATATTCTCATTCTCAATTCACCTTTTTTTAAAAAAATAAGATATCTCATTTTGAACATATTACTATATTTTATGAAAAATGGAAATTTATTTTTAATTAAATACCTGAATCTAACATTTTGACCCGAGAAGACAAGCTTGCCAATCGTTCAAGTATTTATAATCAAGAAATGAAATTTAATTAGCCAAGAGATATAAATTATTTTTAAAATGTTAAATCATTCCTGTTTTAAATATCATTTATTACTCAGATTTTTGCAATAACATTTATTTTTTAAATGCCATATATAAAACTGGAAGTTTTCCTGAATAAAAATTTAGTTTTACCATATTTTCTAGATATATGTGAGCATATCTGAAGATGAGAGAAATAGGGAAAGGTATATCTCTAAGAAAAAATATAATCTTATCTTCTCAGTGTTGAAACAAAACATAAGCTCCCAATAGTGACCTCCCAAATATTCCTTCATTTTATTTTTGAAAGTGATGCTGAAATTTTTGTATAGTTACAAACTTAAAAAGCTGAACTCTATCATCTTATTTGAATAACGATTTTAAAACTGACAAATTTGAAAGCTGGATAAGAGTTGTTTTTTTAAAGTGGATGATATATTCTCTGTCAATCCCCCATTTCCTCCTGAGTCACAGCATACTTTACAGTATAAATAAATAAAACATTTATAAAAAATATTTCCAAAATATTTCTGAAGCAGGCAATCTCACACTCATAGTAAAACAGCCAAAGGGAAACAAACTCCTGCATTACCCCAGGCTGTTCTGCTTTATTCATGAGCATTATTAAGCCTCTGAAAATGAAGAACAGTTATGTCTACACTGTGACAAAGCCAGCATTTCTCTTTGCAAACAGCACAACTTATTTATGAACAGCCACAGACATAGGAATATCAGCTTATTCTTTTTACCTTATAAGATGCTGTATGAAAAACTGCCCTTTAGTATATACAGAAGTTCCAGGTCATAATTATGGGCTCTTCCGACAACAGATCTTTGTTTAGATGCTTTTTATATTTTGTGGAAATCTGACTGAAACAAACACCAACAAATTCCTTAAAAGAAAAAAGTATTAGAGTGGTCCCAGAGGCGATTCTAGTATGTTATGTTCCCAGGCAGCGGACTCCAGAGCTAAGTGTGATTTGTGCATAGGATAACCTTATGTTTCTTCTAGCATCACTTGCCATCACAGCTTCCTCTCTTCCTATGCACTTCCAACCTCCCAGTCTTCATCTAACAGTAGAGTGGGGTCCAAGTCCACAGACCCAAGTAATCATCCCCATTGGCTATATTGAAGGGGTTGCGCAAAAATATGTTTCCACAGGGTCCTGTCATATCCATAAAGGGAAGAGATCATCCCAGTCCAACATCTTTTATAACCCACAATACCACTAAAAGAACAGATTAGTACTGTTAAACTAGGAAATATAAATGAAATATTTGCAAATTAAAAGATCAAAATGTAGCAAGTCTACTTACACCATTTGAGAACTGAAGTGATTTCTCCATTAAATTTCTCTCAAGCAGACTATGTTTCCCAATAAAATGTGTTGGCTTCTTTCTTCTAATAGAAAATAAAAACTTTGAACTGTTCTCAGCTATTTTGATTGCACAGAAACTAGAAAAAGGGCATTTTTCTTATTGATAACCTAGCTTGCTCCATTATGATACAGCAAATGTAATCTCTTGCATTGCTTTTAGCATATATGTTTAAGCTCATTTTTATGGAAATAAGCCTAAAGCTATTTATTCTATTCATTAAATTAAAAGGGAGTATACTTGGGGGAGAATTTGTTCTAGTAAAGTTAGCCTTTAGGCAAATTTCTTTTAAATTTGTCTTGCCTTCTCATGATTCTTAAATAAAACTTGGCATCCACAAAGAGAGAAAATGGTAATTTATTATAACCAATTATATTTCAGAATGTCTCTATTAATTTTTAAATAAACAGCAAAAGTCAACCTATTAAATATAGCAGGTACAATTTATTAAACAGAAAATAATGAAAATTTACATAAAATTATCTGACACTCTGGTAGAGAAAATCTCATACCTTAATATGTATTTCTACTAAAAATTTATAACCAAACTTTTAGCAATATCACCAAAACTTTCCAGTAGTTTAAACCTACCTTTTTGTTGTTGGGGGAGGCCAAAGGGGCTGGCCAGTAACAGGGATCGAACCCTGGACCTTGGTGTTATGTTATGAGCACCACACCCTTACCAACTAAGCTATGAGCTAACTGGCCAGCCCCTCAACCCATCTTAAAAGTCTAAACATTCCATGTTTCCCAGTATTTTTAACTTAATGTGCTCTATCTTAATCAACTTATCCAAGAATGCAAGGGCACTTCAAAAAGTTCATGGAAAAATAGAGTTAAAAGAAATATGAATCTTTCCATGAATTTTTTTGAAGTATTCTCATATGTGAAAAGTCTGTTATATCTTTGAACACAGAAGAAAATGTTTGGCTAACATCAAGTGCCTATGTGTTAGCCACTGTTGGCACTTTCACCTATACAATTAATATTGGTATGCAAAAAAGTAGGTTAGATGTGTCATGATCTTTTTCAATCATATATTCTTACTTAGAGAGATTTAGTTTTGACATTGAAAGATGAGAAAAAATATGGAAGCTTCCCTGTTCAAAAATCTTTAATGATTCTCTGAAACTCAAGTTGGTATTTTAAGCCTTCTTCAATGAGTCCAGCTCACATTTTCAAACAGATGACCAATAACCACAAACTTCCTGTTCTGCTCTGACTGGTCTATTCACTGCCCACTTACCTTTAAAATGTATTTTCCATGTGGTACACATTATCATTTTCATGTGAAATAATCATCACATACTTTTATGTAAGGTGGTTAAAGCCTCTAATTCAGCCAGTTCAAATCACAAATGATGGTTTAAAATGTATATCAATAAATTTTCCTTCAACAATTTCACATGAATAAATCCCATAACAGAGATTATTATTTTCTAAGTCATTTTTTTTAAATTGCTAAATTAATAACATCTTAAAATCTAACATTTCATGGTTTCTACAAAAGAATCATCAGTTCATCATAAACTTCATTTTAAGTCAACTTAAATTTTATTGTGACTTATTGTATTTGTTTTATATAATAACTATACTTTTAAAAATTAATCAGCTTTCTGATTTCATTATGTATGTAAACAAAACAAATTATTTAAATGGATTGATATTAATATACTTATTAAAAAAGAATATTAACAGAAGTTATATTCTGCATTGAACAAAAGCAATAAATTTGTTTGAAAAGCAGTGTAATCTAGATATTTTCATTCTAGTCATATACAGAATAGTTAATGCTTTGTAAAAAGAAAAATAAATTAGGCTATTTTATTGCAGTAATAAGGAATTTTATAGAAGAGATGACTAAAATAAAAAAAGATCATCTATTTTTCACTGTGCCTTGTAATGTTATAACCCATTAATTTTACTTCTGAACATATTGTTTGAATTAAGATTGAGTTCTGGTCTTTGCTGACCCTTAAACATCCAATTAATATTTCCTATTTTACTATTTATCAAGTTTGCCTGCACTTTAATATATTACACTGGTGTTCTTATGAAAACCACATGAGGTTTCAGGGAGGAAATTAGACAGATAATTTTTCAAATCATATTTTAAAAAATAAATCTATAATACCTAGTTAAAAGCAATGAGAGTTTGTTATAGAATTTTTTTGTGAAATCTAACAATTATGTCTGTTCATACATCCAGAATACTGGGGACCTGGAAGAATCCTATAGGGGCATATTTTTCCAAGCACCATTTCACGAATACAACAGTTTTCCAGGTCCAACTCAATATATATGCCCAGAACAACCTCAGAAACAAGCTCTGAAGGTTAGAAAAAGCTAAAACTTCATTTTATAGCAGAATAATATACAAATGTAAGGAAATCACCCAGCCAAGTTTGCCAGTATAACTATCATAGGCAAATTACATAACAAATCTAATCCTTAGTTTCAGAACTCAAGACCCATTTACCTTGAAAAACAGCTGCATTTCGCGATATTAGAAATTTCAATGTGGCGCTGGATGTTTGAAGCACCTGCTGCAAATCTTGGCGAGCTGCGATTAGATATCTCTCCTCCATCCTTCTGGTGCAACATGTAGGTTTTGTGGATGTGCAGACCTGAAGATCAGGGCCTGAAACACATATAATATTTTCCAGGATGATTACCTGTACATTTAACAAACATTACATGGCTCACGTCAGGCATTATGATCACCCCTGCACCCAAAGGGTTCGTGTTCTATGTGAGGAGCTGACTTACTACAGCATTTGCTAATAGAACATTTATTTATCGCCCATTAACACAACCATGAACAAAATATTCTAAACCATTAACTCTTTCCTCAAATATTTCGTTAACTTCTTGGTCAAATATTAAGTATGTTCACTCAATAGAAAGCAAGTTAACTATTTCATAAGTATAGAACTAATCAGGAAAAATTTTTTTTATTTTCTTATTTAGGAGTTTAGGTGAAATTATTTGAATTAAATATGTTACACAGAATTATATGGGCTAAAACAACTGTTTTTTCCTGAGGACATGAAATCAAATTTCATGCATCAAATAAAGATCAAAAACTTCACCTGATTTTTCAGCTCCCACCATGCTGTGATTCTTGTGGAATATGCTATCATCTGCAATGAAGATATGATGGGGATCACGCCCCCATGGACCCAAATCCAGCATCCAAGACTGTACTCTCTATCTAATGCTGGCTAGACACAATTCCTACCACTCATATTCAGAAAAATCCTGTGCAGATGTGTATTACATGAAATGGAAAGTTATTATTAGACACATGCAAGAATTGTGGTTACAAAAGTAAAACGTTTGCTAGTGTGATTAAAAACTCTCACCCCGAACAGGCAGGCACCTAGGGCAAGCATCTTTATACGTAGCAGATATGCTAGAGGACAAAGAGGAAAAGGTATGGTGCATGGAATAGTTATTGTCTGAAGAGGTAAACCCTGATGAAGCACCATGGTGTGAGCTCCAGGGCATCCCAAGGCTACCCGGATTTTATGCATCCCTCAGGGCAATTGTGTTTATTTAATATAATATAACACAGTTATTCCCCTATCTTACACTGGGCAGAAAAGTTGTGGCCCTTGATCTCTGGGGAGCTTCACAGCTCCCACAGTAGCTCTTCATGGACCAATTTTAGATCAATGAAAGTAAAATATGCACATGCACACACATACAAACACCAATACACAAATGCATACACATAACGGCTACCTTCCAAAGTGCTCTTATATTTCACACAGAATTGGCCTCAGGTCTCACATTTTCAAAAGTTGGTTTGGGGTAAGACCAAAACATTTAAAATCATTCTGATGCTTCCTGCCAACATGGGACACCAAAATTTCTAATAATTTTGGCTTTGGTTTCTTTAAGTTAAACAAACAAAAAATGACAGCGTTTGAGCATTTTATAAAGTCTAAGAAACATAAAATATTTATAAGTGTTACAGTAGGTAACATTTTGGCAATTGTTTTTCATTTATCTTGCCTAAAGTTATACAAAAGCAAATTCTACTTCAAACAGTAAAACTGAAAGAAAACAAAGAGATCTCCTCAGCTTTCCTCCTAAATGGAAGGATTGACAAATTAGCGTTCAGATAAGAGCAACAACAGAGATTGGGGAACAGAACAAATAAATAAATATTAAAGTATATAAACATATTCAGTGTTGGAAAGGCCACTAGGGAATAATAATAATAATAACAGATTATTGCAAATATCTCTCCAGAATTCAAATACGTAACACCGTTTTGCTACACCACATTCCTAAACATGGTCTATAAAGGCCACCAAGTTGTGACCCCTCCTTACCTCCCTCCCTCCGTCTCCAGCCTCATCGCCAGAAACATCGGCCATTGTCCCCTTCCCTTCACACTCACCTTATTTCAACTTCTTATATTCACCAAGTTCACTCTTGCCACAGAGCCATTCTCCACGCTCTTCCCTCTGTCTGGGACATTTTTGGCCCACATATGCTCACTCACATATGTAGCAAACACACACCTTCACCTAGTTCATTCCCATCTTTTTTCTTTAGATCTTTACTCAGTCTTCCCAAGGAGAACTTTCCTTAACCTCCCAGTGAGCTCAAGTCCCTATTACATGCTCCTAGAGGGCCACATACCTCTCCACTGCACTTATCATGGTTGCAATTTTATATGCTTTAATGTGATTACTAATTAATTAGCTCCTCCACTTACACTGTAAAGCATAAAGTGGAGGATTTTTTGGTTCATTATTATATCCCAATTGCCCAGCACATCACCTAATACATCATAAACACTGAATAATCATTCATTAAGCCATACTGAGGATCTAACATGTATATTTACTGTTTCATTTAATCCACACATCAATCCTATGATAAATGTACCATTACTGCAAGATGTTACATATAAGAAAATGGAAGCATACAGAGGCTTGAAACTGTCCAATGTCATACAGCTGGAAACAGGCAGACTAACTCACAAGCTATGTTCTTCATCATTACTCCACTGAGAGGAAAGTAATAGTCAAATCTATACGTGGTTTAAGACACAACTGGCCATTTTCTATTCCTGTTTCAAAAAAAAAAGATATCTGTTCAGTAAGTTGGAAGAAAATAAATTTAGGTTAGGAACTATTCAAGGAGTTTTATTCAAATAATATAGGCTAAAATATAGTGCTATAAAGTTGCCGTTTGCCTCTTTGCCCAATTTTAAATGATGAAAAGTACAATTAGAAAGATGCTACAAGTTGCCTAAATTGCTACCCTAAACATAACATAGGATAGAAACTATCACATCTCAAAAACTCCGAATAACTATCTGTAGCAATTTAGACCACTTAACACAAATACACTCCTCAAGTTGATGTGAGTCTGCATTGATTAATTCAGACTTTTATTTAGAATCTTGGAAGTGTCTAAGGACAACATAAAACAAAATTTCAAATCCAATCAAGACTATAATTCAAAGATTGATTTACCTCTAATTGGCACATTTTTATCAGTATCACCTACACAATATGCCTAAATAACTTAGAATTGGGGTTGCGGTCAATGGGGAAAAGAGTTAACAAGAAACCAGTTCCCCTTTCTCCTATATCAGTCCAAAATACAGACAAGATGAACTAAACAAAATCCTCAGGGAAAGGGCCATATTTTACCTTTTGTTCTCAGTATAAGCACAAAGGACATAATAAGATGCTTGTTGATAAAAATCCCAGGCTGCTGAAATTCTCCTGTGGTAAATCAAACAGGCATCACAAGAGAGCAAAGCTAGTGTGAACCCAAACAGATACTACATGGTAACAAGAGGTATTTTAAAAAGATTTCAAAGCCTGGCTTCAAGGGACATGGTATAACCCAGAATATTACGAAACAGCAAGAGTACCCAACCAAGGCTCAGGAGAAACAGTCATGTAGCTGATCAGTAAAATCTAACTCCACAAAAAATAAAGTCCTAAAATCAAAACAAAGTGAAAAATGAAACAGTGGCCTTCAGCCAGAATTATGGGGCTCCTCCTGATTCCTCACCCAGCAGCAGCAGCAGGATTGATAAATATGTCTTCCTTTCTGTTATCGGGAGGCATTCTAGAAAGAAGGTAGCAGTGATGACATAGTTTTCTCTACCTCCAAATCCTCGCATAAAATCAGACAGAACTAGGCAATAAACTTGAAAAAAAAAAGCCAACAAAATTCAAAGACGTGATATCCTCACAAATATCAAAATACACACAGGATGAGCACAAGCCAGCAACAGCCACAAATTCTTCACAGTATCAGAGTCAGGGCTGGAGGTAGAGGAAGAAGCAATGGAGTAATAATTCTGAAGGACCTGAGAATAGGAGAACCCAAAACAGCAAACGGAATTCACAGGAAAGCACAGCAGAGCAACTTGAGAATAGTAGCTGAACTGCAAGAGTTTTGCCCTCTCCGTTATTGAATGTGTGCAGTGGAGCCATGAGAGAAAAGAGAGAATGAATAAGAGCAGTCCTAACCCATATAACTCTCAAACAGATCCAACAGGCTCCTTTCCAAGACAGACCCCCACACAGAAACTTCTGGAAGTGGCATCAAAATTCAACAGCAGAGAGATCCAAGAGACATAGACGGAGAAGGACTAGACCAAAGTGGGAAGGAAAATAAATCCGAGAAATCTCAGAAAACAAGCAGCCATATGTTTAAACACTTGACAAAAAGAACAGAAGAGGAAGCTCTGTAAAGTTAAAAAAGCTATTCTGAAGCCTGTCTCAATCTAAATGTTCAGAAAAAACTAACTTCACATAAAATGAACAAAAAATACTGCGGTCAAATCTCACACAGAGTTACTATAATAGAAAAGAGAATAAGAAACAGAATAACATCCCATAAAGACCTGCTCAGAAAAAAAAAATCAAAAACTTAGTCTTACTATTTCAAAACAAGCTAAAAGACAATGACAGAAAACATGAAAGAACAACATATATCATAATTAGAAAGACACAGATATGAGTTGACAGAACCCAGTAAAGAATTAAAGATGAAAGAAAAAAATTCTAAATGAAGACACACTAGAAGGCACCAAGTTCCAGTCACACAAAGGTAATGCCTTAAGAGAAATAAAATATGAAAAATAAGACTTCTGAAAAATCAAGAAGAATTAAAATATTTGAAAGACAGCAACAACAAATACTGAAGAAAGTTACAGATACTGTAAGCTCCTGAAGAAGAAAATAGGATAAATGCTAAAAACTGTATTTCATGCTATTCTGAAACTGCTGTGAGTGCAACATGGAATAAAACAAATAAGTAATTATGGAAATCAAATTCTATTCTCTAATTCTATCCTGTATCCTTGAAACTCAGGATTTTTAGTGTGGAAGAAAGGAGATACAGTGGTAGTATGTGAGTAACAATCAGATTTGACTTGTTTTTTAAAAGTTTGTTCTACTTGCTATTTTGAGAATCAGTATTTCTGTATTGCAAATGAGAATTAGGACTAGGGTGAAAGTGATAAGAAGTGGTTAGGTTCATGTATATATTTTGAAAGAAACATCTTGGATGGGATTTGACAGGTGAGAAAGAAAGGAATCAAGGATAACCCTTAGATTTGACCCTTAGGAAAAAAAATGGCTAAATAATTGGTACCATGAACAGGAAAGAAGAACACAGAAGGAGGAGTAGTAGGCTTGCAAGGAAAGAAATGAAATTCAGGTTTGAAAATGAGAAGTCTGTTAGACATCCAATTGACGATGTGGAAATAATATTTGAATATGCAAGTCTGGAGCTTAGGAATGTGATCTAGATTGAAGATATGTTTGGGCATTTGAAACTCAAGATGGATATTAATAACAGAGGGTTTTGATAAGATCATCTAAGGAAAGAGTAGTTAATGAAGTTTAGAGGGTCTCTCAATCTCAGCATAATTATTTGGGATCAGATAATTATTTTGGGTGGGGAGAGCTGTCCTATAACAGATACGAGGTTCAGCAGCATCCCTGAACTCTACCCATTAGATGGCACAAGCGTGATCACACACACACCTGCACACACCCTAGATGTGACGATTAAATGACTCCAGACATTTCTAAATGTCCCCCTTGGGTATAATCACCCGTGGCTGAGAACCACTGGCCAAGACAAAACCTAAGGCATTTCAACATGAATTGGAGCAGAGGAGAAACCTCTCAGAAGAGCCTGAGGAGGAGCCATCAATGAAGTAGAAGGGGAAAAACAGGGAGGTTGAAGAAAAGTGTGCTTTCCTGCACGCATTTTAAGAAGGCAGAGATCAGCTCTGTTTGGGAAAAGTAGCCACATCCAAGAAGCCTGTGCTTTCCAAAGATCTGTAAACATCTGGGCTGCCTCTTTGGTTGTTTCCTTAACTCTAACTAGATAGCTACTTCATAAGCAATCACATTGCATCTGGAATCCTGTTCATTTTAAGGATTAATCTTAAGGTCATCTTAACTCAGTGATAGCTATTGTACTAAAACCTGATTAAAAGTTTTAATGCTTACTACTTCTAATTTCTCTCAATTTTTACTAGAAGGGGTGCCCAACAGTCCCTAATATCACCTTATATCCTGTGCTTTCCTGAACTTTTGCTTATGTGTACTTACCTTATTCTGCTTAATTTCTGTTTCTCTCCCATGACTATAAGCTCCAATAGGATAAGGACTCTCCTTGTCTTGTTTCTGACTGTATTTTAAGTAACTGACATAGCGCCTGGCACAAAAGGTCATCAGTAAAGTATTAGTCTCCTTTTCTTTATTCTTATTTGCACATATAGTATTTTGTAAAAAAACAAAGGAGGCTCTGTCTTAGGTCAAAATGAATGAGATAGCTTTAAATATATACCTAGGAAGCGCTTAATGCTGAGGACATTAAAAATTGGTTCAATAAACCACTTGAAATAGTATTTGTTGTTATTCTATTTACATTTTTACAAACATTCCTCACAATAATGTATCACTGTCATTTATAGATTCATTCTTTTTTTTAATTTTATGAATACAGCATTGTCCTATAAAAGTATATATTGATAGGGGCCAGCCTGTGGCTCACTCGGGAGAGTGCGGTGCTGGTAACACCAAGGCCACGGGTTCGGATCCTATATAGGGATGGCCGGTTAGCTCACTGGCTGAGCATGGTGCTGACAACACCAAGCCAAGGGCTAAAATCCCCTTGTCGGTCATCTTTTTTAAAAAAGAAAAAAAAAAGTATATATTGATATTATTCATTAAAATGAAAAAAATTCAGAAGAGTATTCTTTCAGGATTCAGTGAAAAATAAGGAACATTTGGGAATCTATAAATTTACACAAATAATTCAGCATAATATTCACAAATAGAACAGTAATATTGTCCCTCATATATATAAATGGTATCACTGATAATGTGCTCAGAGCTATTTTCCCAGCAATGGTCGATTAACATTCACACAAAATCACATACTTAAATCTTTACTTTTATAACCAATAACAAGCATTTCTAATATGAAAGGATATATTCTATGTTCATGAAGCCAAGAAAAGGTATTCTAAACAGAGTGTTTTCTCAAACTCGATGTCATAAATTTGGAGTCAACAGTTATCACTCTGCTACGTTAGCCAGTTTGAGACAAAAGGCCTAAATATAGACATACACTAACACATAAACACACAAACGTACAGCTGCAGTATAGCGTACTACTTGAGGCAAAAATGAATTATAATCTCATCCCCTAAGTTTTAAGAAAGGCCCCAAATTATTCTATTGCTTTTTAACCAACTCACCTAAAAAGACTATCTATCTCGATTACCAACAACACACACTATTTCTCTAAAACACCATGCCCATATGGCAGAGCTCCTCCAAGGCAGGTTAAAGCTGAGATTCCGAACTATCTGGCACAAGAAATTAAGCATTACATTTTGCTTTTCAAGAATATATTTGCTTCCATTTGAGATAGGAGGTGCTCAGTTCCCCCTGGGTTGGAGCTTCAGGCCACTCCTCTAGGTCTCAAACCACTCCCATAAGATTCAAGTTCTATCCGAGTCCTGAGCTATAGTGGTCTATAGCACCTATTTTCGGCACAAGCACATGGAGATTGAGACCTCACGAGGCAGAGTTACGTAATCCCAATGGCAAAGCATAATCAATAAAAAGGAGTTTACTCCTTAAATGGCCTTCCCCTGGAGGCACTAGAGAGCACTGAATATATTCAAATATATTCTGTGCATGTGGTGGAATCTGACCAATGAGCATGCTCTCAAAGAGACCACCTAAGCATGTACAAGACTAAGTTACATAACTGGGAACCACCCTCTTAGTTGAATATTATTAGATAGCGTGAATATGTATAGATAACCAAACTATAAAAGTTGGATCCAGGAAGAAGGCAGGGCTGCTGCTCACTCTCTCTAGAGCCAGCCTGCACTGTGCCTCAGGTGTGTATTTCTTTCTTTTTGGATCAATCTTGCCATTAGCAGATTGCTGTTCACTTTAGAACCAGCCTGAGTTCTGTCTGTGAATGTATATTTCTTACTTTTATATTAAACTTGGTGTGGGTCCTTCTCAGTGTCTGGAGTTAGGCTGCAATTTCTCTGTGAAATCTGTATTTCTTATCCATTACATTAAACCTGCTTTCACTTTGTACTGTGACTGTGCTCTTGAATTCTTTCCTGTAGCAGAGTCAAGAACCTAGTAAGAGGCCAGTGTGGGTTGAAGCTGGCCATCGGGCTTCCCCAGACCCTCTCCTCTGGTATCACATTGATGTACATGTAATAAAGACCTTGCTGGTGGTGGCGTTAGAGGTAAGGTTGGGGAAGAAACCTTCAACCATAAATAGAGTTCAGCCAAAGTAACTTAACTGGCTCTAAGAGAGACTTCCTTTGGCATTGGCCCACCTCTAAATAACCTTCATTTCCTCTGAGAACTGCTCTCTTAACACTCTTGTGTTTAGTATGTAGCATTTCTCTCAAGCTAGTGAGATCCTTTTTCCAAAAAAAGACTAATGAACAGCTAATAGAAATAAAATACAGCAGAACACAGTGTTGATCTTGTTGATTATTTTTTTGAGGTCAACTTAACCAGAGTTCTTAAAAATCGCATCTTAAGGATTGGTACATTTATATATTTCTGTGTCGTGGATAGGAACAGGAAGCCCTATAGTGTAAATGAGCTCTTAGTCCCTCACTTCTCAGGGGACTTTTTAGGAGATGCTGAGTCTTCCTTCCACCTGTACTAAATTGCAGAGTAATTTCCTGCTCTTTATTTTGATTAATAAACCAAATGGAATTCATCAAATATTGATTAAGCACCTGTTCTGTACAAGACACTGTGATAGTTATTAAGGATACCAAGAAGGATAAAATGCAGTTTTTCCCTCCAGGCTTCAGACTAGGGGGTAACACACTTATGAAATACTAATATGATAAAATTCCATAAAAGATGTACTAAGTTTTCGGAGAGCACAGAGGAAGAAATGACCTCCTGGCTGTAGAGAGGCAAGAGAATGAGGCAGAGGAGATTTTGAACAATATACTGAATTTTTTTTAACTAGATGCTTTATATTCTCCTTACCAAAAAAAAAAAAAAAAAAATGCTAGAAAATATTCCCATATAAATGAGAAATTGAGTTTATTATGGTTAAATTTGTCTGATTCACAAAGCTGATAATTAGCAAAACAAATCTGAACTCAGATTGTTCAGACAAGACTGGCAGAAGAGAAGGGAGGAAATGATATTCCAGAGAAAGGCAACAACAGGCAAGATGCATGGAAACGTATGGTTCATTGGAGAAAACGAAAGCTGAAATGGAATACCAGGTCTACATACGATTAGAGAGGTGGGGAGCATTGTTAGGAGTTGTCAAGGGTCTTGGGGTTTTCCCTTCTTGCTGTTTCACGGATACGGGCCTAATACACCATGTTGGTTTGCATCAGTCATCCTGCTCCAAGGGTCTAGATGGATGCCTGCCTATGTCACCTGAGACAACACCTGAGACTGGGTAATTTATAAAGAAAAGAGGTTTATTTTGCTCATTGTTCTGGGACAGCTGCATCTGTCATGGGCCTCAGGCTACTTCTACTCATAGTAGAAAATGACAGGGCAGCCAGCAGGTGCAAGCAGATCACATAGCAAGAAGAACAGAGAGAGAGAGAGAAAGATGGGAGGAGGAGGGAGAGAGAGAGAGAAAGAGAGAAAGAGAAAGAGGCAGCCTCCTTTAAACGACCACCCACTACCCTCCCCCCCACCCCAGGGAGGGCATTAATGTATTCATGAAGAATCTGCCCCTTTGACCCAAATACCTCCCACTACTGTCACATTGGGAACCGAATTTCACCTTGAGCTTTGGGGGGACAAAGTTTGCAAGGACAAACATATCTGAACTATATCAAACACTGAACTTGTGGAGGATTCACCATTCTTACACCAAGCCAAAGCAATTCTGCAATTTACCCTTAGGAGACCATCCCTCAAGATTGCTCATTGCAAACACAACACTGAGAAATGGCCCAAGTAAAAAGAAGTCAGAGCCCCGCATTGTTGGCATACACAGTAAAAACATGCAGGGATGCTTAGGGCCCATGGTGAATTACCTCTCACAACAAGATAGGAAAGAGTGTATGGACCACATGAAACAAGACTAGAAAAGAAAACAGAAATTATATCACTGAGAAATTTAATTGCAATACATGGAAGTCTGAGTTTTGTCATAAGCACTGGGGAACCATGAAAGATGTTTCCAGATGTGCATCAAACCTCTGGATTTGTGTGTATGATTTGCACAGTTTTTCTAGGATTTCCTCTCCCCACCCCCCTCACACCCCCAACAGCCCATCCTTACAGTCAGTGAAAGAACTGCCATATTTTAAAAGGTGATCTCCTCTCTGAAATTTTTGAACTTGAAACCAAGAGAGTTGATCAGTTTCTCCTTTTGGTAAGAAGCTATATGGCAGCCATATTTTCTGCTATGTAAAGAAGGCCACCCTGCATCAGGTAACATAATCCTAAAGCCACAAAGAGTAAGAGATTTGTAAACATAGTAGCACCAATTTTCATTTTTTTAGCCCATTTTCATCCTTCCCCTTTCCCTGTCTTCACTGTCCCTTGAGATGCCTCAGTATACTTCCAATGCATTCTTTTTTTAAGACAGTTTTACTTGGGCTTCCATCATTTGAATCTGAATGAATGAACTAATTTAGAGGGGCGATGGCCTCAAGTTTATTATTTGGAAATACCATCATTGAAGCAGTATGGAAAATGGCTTCCAGTGAGGACAAAATTGAAAATAAGACCCACAGACTATCACAATAGTCCAAGAGAAAAAATGATGTTAAAGATATGACCATAATTTGGTACTCTGATTCAGAGATGACTCTAGAAATAATTCCTTATTCTGAAGTTATTTTACAGCACCTCAGTAATTCCAGGAATTATCTGTAAGAAACATTTTTTTTTTTTTTTACTCATGGTAGCTCAGGATCAAAAACTAACCCTTTCAAATGGGAAGAAAGAGAGTACATGAGGCCAAAAATGGAGGGGCCAGATCATGAATCGTCTGATAAGCTACATAAAAGTCAAGAGTATTAGGACAAAGAACAATCAGACTGAATGTTTTCATTGCTGCCATTGGACCCAATCTCAGAGCCTTGAAGGTGTTACCATTCAGAAAAGCTCAGGATAGCAGAACTGCAAGGGCTTCATCTCAGTGCTCCTGTAAGTGTGAATCATGTACTTTTACAAATTTCACTTATCACAGGGTCAATTTAGAAATCTGGTTCATTTTAAAAATCATCATTTTCAAGAATTTAAAGGATGCAGAAATTTCTGAAGTATAGTATGTTTACTTCTTAACTACTTTTACTCTTCCTAATTCTATTCCCCAATCTTACCTACTATTAATGGCATTTTGTGCACATTTTGGGGGGATTATTCATATCTAAACTGATGTACAAGTAGTTTCCTTTTTTTCCAAAGAGGGGCCTTAATTTGCTTTTTTCTTTCAACAATGTGAATCACTTGTTTTACTTTGGTTATATAGCTTTGCCTCTCTTGGTTTAATATCCATTTGATCATCCATAACTTATCATTTAACAGACATTAATAGACATATACATTAGCTGCAAATTCTCTGAGCAATGAACATGCTTATATATAAATTAGTTTAAATTTTCTTCAGTTACTTTGTTGGAATACTTTCCTGTAAATTGGAATTGCTGTCAGAGTTGGGAAGACAGAATCAAGATGGTGGAATAGACAGTCCCCAGTGTCACTCTCTCCCACAATCGACCAATTTATAACTATTAAAAAGCAGAAACTGCCAAGCTGGGGCCATTAGAGCTCAGGGAAAGAGAAGGAGAGACCTATGGAGTGCATGAAAGCAGAAGAAGCATGACAAGGGAAAGAAGGGACTAATCTGACTATTTTGTGCCCCAGCTGCTTCAAGGCTGGCCCGGGTGAGCACATGGAACAAGAGCTGGCAAAAACTGCAGTTGTGCCCTTTTTGTGATGTTGCTTGGAGACTACAGGGGAGAGGAGGGCCTTATTGGCCCCCAGGCCAGCAAGACCACTAACATGGTTCCTATGGACCCACACAGAAGTGAGGAGCCACTCAGAAGCCAGTGAGTCATTGCAAGGGACTGGTGCATGGCCTTTCCCATGGGAAGTGTTTGGAGTGCAGGGGGTAGAGGAGACAGGCCCATGGTGGGGAGCACCGGGCCACAACATGGACAGCTGATCTGCTCTCCAATCAGTGCAGGATGACTCAGTGGAGACTGGTCAGAAATACAGATCTGCAGGGGGTGCAGTTTGCTGAAAAGACTCAGGCCCAGACCAGAGTTTCCACACAACCCAGGTGTACTGGACCTCGTAAGACCTGGAAGTGCTTACAAGGTCAACAATTAAAACCTGAGCTGCACAAAAAGCTTTCCTCAAAAAATCAGCAGCAAAGCAGTAATTTAGCTCAACCACAGGGCTTAAGTGCTGATCCCCACAGGAAGTTCCCCCATTTTAGAAGTAAACAAAGGACAACAAATTAGTTCCAGTGCTGAGTTTAAGTGATAGGGGTAGCTAATAATCCAACACAGAACAGAAAGAAAACACAAAGCACTCATAGATCAGAGACAAACTTCTGATATTAACTAGAAATGGTCAGACACCACCAAAGAACACGGAAGTCCCCAGATCTCCCAAGCCGGGATGAAGGGGGCATGAGGGCCTCAGCCATGCCCCCTCCCCAACCCCACGTCCACATCCAGCCTAGGGACAACCAAGCCTCCACAGAAGCCCCCTGGGCTCCTGAGCCAGGGTTGGGGGGACCAAGGGCCTCAGCCATGCCCCCCACCTTCCACAGCCAGGCCAGCCCCACCCGCCCACCTCCACCACCATCTCCCTATCCCCTCTCTCCTCCCCCACACTGCTCCACATCAACATCGTAGAATATAAAAATAATGATAATAAATAAATAAGTTTTAAAAAAATTGAAATTGCTGAGTCAAAGGGTATACAAAATTTAAATTTTGAGTCATAACTGCAGAATTACCCCCAAATATAGAGACAGTCTTCATCAGTCTTCTTTCTCGGTATTTATAGATGAGAGTACTCTATTTCCTACAATCACAGAAACATTAGATATCAGTATTTCTATCCTTTGATAACATAATAATCCTGAGAAATTGTTTTTCCTCTGTTGATTTGGACTCAATCATCTCCATATACCCTTAGCAGTCATTTATATCATTTGAATTTCCTCTTTACGTTCTTTTTCCACTTCCCTCGGAATATTAATGTCTTTGTTATGGATTTATAAGAGCTCATTTATGATTAAGGATGTTAACGTTATGATTGCTGTGTGTTACAGATTAATTGCCATGGGGTTCTCAATCCCAACCCCCTGCCATTTATTTTACTGTGGTATTTTATTTTATTTCTGTGCATATGTATTCAAATATAATCATGTTCTCTTATTTTTTAAAAGGAAGGCAATGAAAAATCATTGAAGGATTTAAACAAGAAATAAAGATTTGAGTTTTATTGGGAAATTCACTGGGAATCCATTGGGAAAGGGTCCAGCAAGGACCAAGTGTAGATGTAGGCTGATTGAACAAGTCACCCACAAAAATGCACAGGTTAAAGCATGGTGGTGGACAGACAAATTATAGAGACATTTGTGAAATAGGATCTATGAGAATTTAGTGATTGGTTGAATTGGTAGAGTAGGTGGGGATTAAACTACTATGTCATCATGAGGTATTTTTGATTTAGTCATATTTCTAACTGAAGTCTAAAGAGTTAGCTACCACCAATGCTCTTCATAAAAGGGTGTGGGGAAAGGGAAGGAAAGAAACAATTAATTAATAAGGGCATGACCATGAGGCAACTGAATGTGGGTAAAGAAATCTCCACTGACTGAACTTCTCAAAACATTTATAAAGTAACTCTAGAATAGATTTATATTTCTATATTTTTATTTTTTATTTTTTTTATTTTTTATTTTATTTTATTTTTTTTTTTTGTCGTTTTTTCGTGACCGGCACTCAGCCAGTGAGTGCACCGGTCAGTCCTATATAGGATCCGAACCCGCGGCGGGAGCGTCGCCGCGCTGCCAGCGCAGCACTCTACCAAGTGCGCCACGGGCTCGGCCCAATATTTCTATATTTTTAAATACAAATAAAATTATCTTCTGAATGCTGTGGGTTTAAATATTATTGAACATAAAGTTTTATCATACATAGTGCTGGGAGAAAATAGATTGGCACTCTCAAATAGGATTATTTAATAGAATTTTTATAAAGAGTAGGGTATAGGAAAATCATAAGGGATAGTACAGTACTCCCTATCTAGTCACTATGGAGAGGGCATTGTCACTACCCCATAGGGAAAAGGGGAGAAGGTACTTACCAGAATCCAGAGACAGTTCTGAGGTCACCCGACAGGAGCTGTGTGTTTAGGTAAAGGAGCACACACAACCTGCAGTGACACCACAAGTTGAGACCTAGGATCTACCAGTCTCTCCTCTAGCCATTGCTTCTGGTTAATTGCCAGAGGCAAGAATGCCCACTCCTATAGTCCAGGAACACAGAGTAGGGTGGAGAATCCATCTGAAGGGATTCTCTCAGACACTTGCCAGCACACTCCATCCTTGTGCCTTTGATATGGAAAAAAAGTTCTTATCCGCAATACAGGAGACACACAAAGACCCATCAGTACTATGACATGCAAGAACATGATAAAGCAGAGTAGAGAATTAACTCCGACTTGCCTGATGAAGCCAACTATATATTGTAGAATTTATACCTACTCACATTAAATTCAGCCTTAAAACCTCATAATTCCAGGCAACATACCTCTCTCCATCTTCACTGAATTAATGTGAATAGCATTGTTTTGCAACAGCCCAGTCTCTAGTTCTTAAACTGCATATACAAATAAACAAATGTGATTTTACCACAGAATTAAACTACAAATAATAAAATATTTATTAAATTAAATAAATAATGAGAACATGAGCTATGCTCCTAAAAGTAGAGGACTTTGAGGGTGAGTGATGGGAGACAAATACTTGAAAGTTTAGTATTTTATTAGCATGAAGGAAAATAATTCTTCTATGATTCCTGC
Organism: Cynocephalus volans; assembly: GCF_027409185.1. Lineage (NCBI taxonomy): Eukaryota > Metazoa > Chordata > Mammalia > Dermoptera > Cynocephalidae > Cynocephalus > Cynocephalus volans. Next base: position 21,049,295 of record NC_084466.1, read on the forward strand.
CTGCTCCCTGACCCAACACAAAGAATTTTTTAAATGTATCTAAGGATACTTTGTAATAAATTTAATTATGTCACATTTGGAGAGAGTATTACTGTTTACAAAGTGTCATCATCATGCCATGTGATCCCCAAAAACCACTGAAAGGGAAACAGAACAAGTGTGTATCACTACACATGTGAACAAAGAAAAACATTTTCCAAGAGGTTGAGTCATTCGTTAAAGGTCACATAGCTAATACGTGATAGAGTCAAGACAAAATTATTTCATAACCATAAATTCATTGCTACCTACTAAAATATATGACCATAAGATGCACAAATTATAAGTCAATATGCCCGCTTTTCCCATTTGTTTATTGCATGACAATATATCAATGTTTTCTATACCTATCATTTTTCCTTGTTATGTATGTAAGATATTCCCAAAGATGAATTAATATTAAATATTTAGTAACATAAAGCTTTTTTGTGCACCTGAGCTTATAAAAGTAAAAAGTGAAATTTAGTTTTGCACTTGTGACTAAAGCTCTTAACTTTACAAATACAGATCCATGTATCTTCACCTGACAAATAGGACCCTGAAAAGCTCGTTGATTTCTCAGCTTTCTGACTTTCAGTGTTATTCCTATTTCCTTTACCTTTTAAGTTGATCAAAAACCTTTTTAAAAATGATTTTCTTTTTCTTCCCAGAGTAAAACATGTTCTAAGCCTGGTGAGAACAGACTGTTAATCTCTTTATTTTATTGACCTACTTCAGTTTCAGCTCATTAAACACAGACATTTCAGTGATCAAAAGAAAATGAACCAAATGTAACTTGGTATTACCTTACTGAATAAGACAGTTATTTAAAAAGCCAATAAATCTGAACAGGTAATTTAATATTGACAATCTTCCATTTAAGGAATATATATGTAATGAACAAAGACAACCAGAAATAATTTTTACGTTCATTTAATCAATGAAGGCACACTCTTGGTGTGCTTTTTATCCAACTCCCTTCTCAGATTGTATCTTCTCCCAAAGCGAATATTGAAGAAATCATGAACTAAATTCCCTTGACTTGAAACTGTAAGACAAGGAAAAGCAAAAGAGTAGGAGCTCTAAAAAGATAGCTGGAAAGATTATTTACTTGTACTGCTTATATAGAATTATGAAAACTAAAATAGATTTGGTTATCATAGCACAGAAGGGGAGAGAAACTAGTAATCCAAACCCATTATCTTAATAAAAGTAATAAACAATTTAAATTATGAGACAAGAAATGTTTACTAGCTTTTAAATATAACTGTATTTGGAACATAAAGTTAACAGTGGAACCATATCAAAATATGCTGTTTATTTCACTAGCACTGATATAGACTAGATATGTATTTCTAAAATTAGAATTGTTGGAAATACTTTAGTGACAGGTTATACCTGCTACCATATACCATGTTTTGTGGTTTAACAACAATTATTTGTTTGCTCTTCTGAAATTGGTCCCTCTACTTAGTCTGTGTAGAGTCTGAACCGTACATCGGTATCCTTTAATAATCTTCCCAGCTCAGGAATATTTCCATAGATAAGTGATAGGTATTTTACTCCCAACATGGAATTAACAAGTATTGGAGATGGAAAAACTGAATCATTTTCTAGTTCCTTACTATTAATTTCCTCATGCAACAATACTATTTTGCCAGAAATACATACAAATAAAACACAAACCAAGCAAGCCCGAGCCAACTGCAAATTATATTTGGTCGCCTTATTTTTCTCCATTTTCCTATTAATAGATCAATTACTGCTCCAAGGCAGATCAGTCATATTGGCTACATGATGATACCAGCTATGCAAATGAATCCCTTAAATGTTAAATAATGTTCCTTTCCTTACAGGACATTTGAGGAAACTCTCTTCCAGACATTTGTCTGTTAATTCATTTATGCCATTTAAAAAAATCCTAGATAATATACATAAAAATTCCTTTAAATTTAAAATTAAAAGATTTCAGTCACTTTATAGAATTTGTGGCAGAGTTACATAAGAAAAAAGTAATTCTACAAAAACAATTTACTCAACTCTACAGTTGAGCCCAGATGAGAATATATTTTAAGATATTTCTTCTATATTTCTCATTTAATTAAGCATAAAAAAATAAGCACAATAAATAGCCTATTAAGTAACTATAAACATAAGATTAATTCTACAATTCAAAATTTATGTATTAATGCTGGCCTAATCACAGAACAAAAAGAGAAATCAATCAAAGATCCTGCTCTCAAGTATCCTGCGGTTTAGAAGAGGGAAAAAAATATATAGCCATGTGTCACATAACGATATTTCAGTCAATGACTGAAATATTGATCATGTATACAACAGTGGTCCCATAAGGTTATAATGGCTATACCATACAGCCTAGGCATGTAGTAGGCTATACCATCTAGGTTTGGGTAAGGACATTCTATGATGTTCACATAACCATGAAATCACCAGACAATGCATTTCTCAGAACATACCCCCATCATCAGACAATGCATGAGTGCATTTAAAATTGGTATTTCTACTTTGAGTCTGTACCTTATACTAGAAATAACTAAATACAGAATTGACTCACATGTGGCGAGTTTCAGGATTTCAGGGCTGATCGAGGAAAAGACAGGACGACAAGATGGCAGAAGTACACAATGAGCTTTCTTTAGGTGGTACTTTGACAAGTTGCCTGAGAGAAGTCCCTCACAACAGCAGACCTTCCAGAGACAGTGGTGCAGGGCCATCAGCCAGAAGGGGAACTCCCAGAAGAGAAGAGAATAGGAGAGGGGAGTTCATGTGTCTAGGTGACATGGCTCAACATCAGGATGGGAAGCCTCTGGGTCACAGAGCTTCAAAGGGCAGCAATGGCTTTGGGCCTTTCACAGCCCCAAGGTTTATTTTATCTATGGTTAGCAGATGTGGGGTGACATTTTGTGGGGTATGCAAAACAAGAGGGCTCTAAATGGACAAAAATATGTTTATTTGTGCTATATTTAAAGCAATTGGATATGTACAAATTTGCAGTTGGCCCTAGTGGGCTTTGAGCTAATGGTCCCAGCCTGTTTGTGAAGAAGTTAAAATAAAAACAAAATGGGGGCCCATCTTTAACCCACTTATATAACTCCATAAAACATAAAGAAATCATTGTATATAAGTGTACATAGAAGAATCTTAGATATTCAATACCCATGAACTTACTTCTAGAGTTTAACTTCAGAATCGAGAGGTTCAAACAGTGTACCAAGATGTTCCTTGAAGATTTACTAAATTACCCAAAAAATATTTCAACTCTTATTCCATGCCAAGCACTGTTCTAGGCACCAGATAATCCACCATGAACAAGGTACATCAGGGCCAGCTACATAATTTGCAGGGCCCAATGCAAAATGAAAATGCAGAGCACCTTGTTCAGACTTCAACATGGTGACACCAGAATGTTAAACAAAGTATGGGGTCCTTCTGAGTATGGAAGCCTGTGTGACTGCACAAGTCACATGCCCTTGAAACTGGCTCCTATAGATATGTAGTCTATCTTCATCATGCATACAATCTAGTGGTGAAAGATCTAGAGTAAAACTAAGAAAAGGAACGTGGCACCGTGTGGGAATGTGCCACATGGGAAGCAAACTCTACAATAATAACTGGTGTAATCTAGTTTAGCAAACTGTGAGAAAGGCCTCTCTGAAGAGCTGATATTTAAGCTGAGACTTGAAATATGCAAACAAGCCAGCTATACAATTTCTGTGTGTAAGCACCCACAGGCTGGACAGTTCATGCCAATGGTTCTCAACCAGGATGATTCTGCCTCCTGTGATGAGACAGTTGACAATGTCTGGACACATCACATTTTGAGGTGTCATACTTGGTGGGGAGGGGGTACTGCTACTGGCATCTAGTGGATGGAGGTCAGAGATGCTTCTAAGCATCCCATGATGCACAGGATAGCCTCCCCACAACACAGATAGACTCCATCTCCCAAAATATCAGTGATTCTGAGATTGAAAAACCCTCGTGTAGAATGAATGTAGATCATGTGCAAAGCCACAAGTGAGGTAAGAATTTTACACATTTGCCTTTCATGTCCTCAGCCATGTGACTTTATGGTAGTGCATACGGAAAACCTACATTTCCAACAACAAGGGAGAATTTAATTTATGCTACAGTGATTCCATGAAATTCTATACTATAATACTATACAGCCCCTAAAAAAATGCTTATAAGGATGTTTTATGGCATGAAAAATGGGAAATACTGGTATGTTCATAATTAGAAAAGGCATATTACAAAGAAAGATAAAATGATTCTATGTTCTTTCAAAAAAATAGTTAAGTGCTTAGCAGAGGGTCAATGAGGGTTCTGAAAAGATAATGCAAAGGAGTTTGGGTGGCTATTTCAGATGGTAAAATTATTTTGCTGTCCTTGTCTTTTTCAGTACTTTAAATTTTCAAGAGAACGTGTATTATTTCATAAAAATATGGAAGTACAAAAATCTCATTTTCTTTCTATAAAAGTGCATTATACATTCAACTTACATGGTAGCCATATGAGGACCTGATTCAGCTAATCAGAAACTGTGGTATTTGTTGTGATTCATAGAAGAATGAATAATCATTTTAGGATGATTTTAGCAGTATCATTAGTAAAATCTGAAATTTACTAAAGCTGAAAAGTAGAAGAAGTGAGAGCACAGTTGGTGCTGTCTTTTCTCCTAGTTATATCAGGCTTTTATAAAAGAAATGGAGATATAGAAAATGGCTATTCCCTATTAAAATTAATTGCTATTGTTACTTAACTGAGTAGATCAGGTAGCACATTCACAGACAATCTATTTCAACAAGGCATATGTCACGAGAGACTCCATTTTAACAAAATGGATCTGTGGTTTGTTGGTTGAACAGTTATACCAAGAGACAATTCATTTATAAATCATGTCTGTTTAGCACAGGCATCTAGTTATAATGTTGTTCTTGGTCTTACCAGTTGATGATAAAAGAAATGTTATAGATTTAGAAGGTGTCCTTATCAAATGTAAGAAACGTGAAAAGTAGATTGTACACACACACACACATACCCCAAGATACATATTCCAGAGAGTCTTAGCAGACTGGAAACAAGCAAAAATAACTCTGGTGGAGGGGGGGAGGGGCAGAGATAAGAGTAAAATACTATTTTTAAGTTCCCTAAGTTGCACCCAGCCTTTTAAAACCAATTATACAAATACAGGATGTTGCACATTTGACAAAAAGAAAAAAGAAAATTATGGGATGGGGGAGGATGGGAATATACATAATATTTATAGTTGACAGCAATATTTATAGTTGACATAATATATTTATAGTTGACCCTATGAGGAAATAGGATGTGATCAGTATAATTCATGTCCCTGAGGGACAGTCATATTCTACGGCCCCAAAGTAGAAAAGCATACTTACCCATCATCAAGATTCACTAAAGACCTGGATAAAAATGAAACACATGATTCTCTTCAACATCAAAGCACATACCAGACTTTCCAGGGGAGAAAGTGATGAACTTCCCTGGCACTGAAACTGTTCCGTGATGTTCACAATTCAACATAAACAACACACACACAATAAGAAGACTGACGAGACAAGATCATTTGAAACCTGTGGTGCGGGAGGACAGGGACAAGGACACCATGCAACCACAAAAATAACTAATCATTCCTCTTTTTTCACCAACACTGGTTACTACTGCTTCTTTATTAATGACAACGACCTCCACCTTAATACTCCTAACACCTAGATAAAAGTTACCAACACAGCTAATTCCCGAATTGTCCCACTTCATTAACCCCTCCTTATGATCACCAAGCACAAACCCAAATCCTCTAAAAAGCTCTCTCAACTGCCTATTACCCAGACACCCATGGTTTCTATGGTGTGCAATCTTTCTAGCTGCAACAAACAAAATGAACATAATTTGTTTGACCATAGCCTTGCTTTCAGAGGTTCTTAAGGGGCAGGTTTCAATACAGGGCAATCCTGATATTAATAGTCTGCCCCAGTGTCATTCCATGAGGTCCCAATTTTGGCTTTGGAAATTTGATCACCATAACTATGTTGCTGAAGCAACAAAAGAGATTCATGAGAAAGTGAGTCCCAATTTGAGATTACTGACCACCAGTCATCTAATTGTGTGAATCCCTAATCCACCCTACATGCACTATTTTACCTCCCTGAATATAGACTGAAGAATAGCGGTGGAGGCAATTGGTGGTGGCGGGGGGTGGGGGGGGCCAGTGGCTATGGTGTTACTGCCAGTAGTGGTACAGTCTCGTTTCCTTCTTAGAGTTTTATTAGTTCATGAAAAGAAACAAAATACTCACCATAACCTAATAGATACCATTTCAGATAGAAACGTATTTCCCAACTTTAGAAATAATTATTGGTGACTTAAAAAAAAAAAAAAACTCATTATTATAAAAAACATCTTCTGATACACAGATATATAAAACCAAAATTTCATCCTTAAAAATCAAGTAAGGTCAGGTTAAATCAAGACAATAAATTAAAAAATTATAAAGACAAGAACACATTTTTGAGCACTTACTATAGGCCTGGATTTGTGTCACTTTACATAGTTTATTTCATTTCATCTATCCAACCACCTTCTAAGAACATTCTCATTTTACAGATGGGGAAACAGAGGTTCAAAGATGATGACTGATTAACCTGAGACGCAGAACTACAAGTGGCAGAACCAAGTTTTGGAACCCAGATGTCTGTAATTCCATATTCCGAGGTCACCAGGTAGATCATTTCTAATGGGTGTGAGAATAAAACAACACTGCCTTTGGAGTGATTATATGATTCAATTATAATAAAACCAGTTTAAAAAACATAAAAAACTATAGAGCACTACTTAAAGTGTTTATAGTATTAGAATTTAATTTTGCCACATGAAGAGTTTATTTTTATAATTCCATTTATAACCAGAATCTTCCAAGGAAAAGTTAGCTTTCACAAACTACTTGATATGGACAGTATACTTGATAGAGAGTTCTATATCAATGAACACCCACATTTTAAAAACTAGTTAGTATATAAATTATTTGGATATAATCCTGTTTTTTTATAAGCTTCTCCTTTCCAAATTATCCTCTAAAAGAGGAAATAATGCATGTGTGAACAATGCCTGTGTGAAGAGAATTTCAATGGGAAAGCATTATCCCTCCTCCCTAATAAATAAAATAAAAATAAAAGGACCTGTAAAAGACACTTCCACTGACAGATCTTTTCTGAATAAAATAAACAAGAGCAAAGGGCACCTTGACTACTACTTAGGAAATAAAATCAGGACACAGGGAAATCTGTAATTCTAATCACATTTACACCTTCTCTCCTTTTTTACATTTCTCATCCAAATATCCTTCGGAGCTCAATAGGCTTACAAGAATTAGAGCAGGGTAAAGAAGGTGAGGGGAATCTGAAAAACAGTTTAAATGGCTGTTCTCGCCATTTTCATAATTTCAAAATGGATAATATATTTTTCAGAAGATGTAAAAGTCACAAATGTAGGAAGAAATGGTAAAAAGTTATTCTATCTGCTTATATAATAAAAACAGCATCTTGGCTAACCTTCTTAGGAATTAACCACTGTGGACGAGAAATGCAAGAAAGCAGTAAAAAATATATTCCAAGGAAAACAAATATCAAATTAATGTATTAGCTTTAGTCAAAGAAAGGCTATGTGCTAAATAAATATATTTGTTAAAAAGAATATTAACATTTGTATTCTCATGTGGAAATGACTACTTATATTTTAACTATGTTCTCTCTTGAGATTGAGATAAATTTAGAAAATAAGATACCCAACTGGTATATCAATCATGTGAAATGTTACAGATCATATGTAAATACAAAAATAAAAAACATTTAAGAAGCATGTGGTACGTGTAGTTTCCTCAACTTGGGAATGAGATCTTTTTAGTGGGAGGAAGAGAGAAATTAATGTTTTTTAAAAAGTTTAATATTTTGATGAATTCTTCAAATGAAATAGCCAACAATACAGAGACAAGAAAAATTCAGAATTATACCAAATTCACCTTTTATTGGGTGAGTTTAAATCAGAATACTTTCCTTTGACTTTTCCTTAATGAAAATACCAAAGGAATTTAGCACTTCTTTCCACCAGCACCACTGAGGTCTGTAAGAGTGCAACCCTGCACAGCTCCTTCAGTGGGTGCTGCTGTGGTTCTCCCATCACCTTAAGCCACAGAAAAGGAAGGCACTAGCAACGGGGAAATAACCCAGAATAACTTAGAAAAAAAGATTCTTGCCATCTCGGCATCTTCTTTGTGTCATGTGTATCAAATGCAACTAATTACAACTATTTTTTGTAGGGCAGAGCTTCAGTTTTCCCTTACATCCTAGGAAAAAGCTATCTCAGTGATTGATACTCTGGAAAGCCTCTTTTCAAAAGAGATGACACACACAAGGTTTTAGAAATGCCACACATTCTAGTTGATGTGTTGCATTCAGCGGGAACCAGAAATACTGAGATATGAGAGAGAATGAAATCGGGGACAGATCAGCCAAAGTTATGGCAGTCGGGGGACAAAATCTAATAATTCAGGTGAGGATTTCACAGCTCAGTGCTCTCACCAGCCTCTCCCCTCCACCGCACACGCACACACTTTGGTTTTATCAGCAGCTAAGTGAGGTTTCTCCTTAATGAAAATAATACACTGAAATAAGAAAATACAGATTTATAAGGGGGTATTTTCTTTGAAGACAGGAGAATTGTCCGAAGCTGAGAATATCAACTATGTTGTTTCCCGTAATATAGAAAAAGCACCTCATACCGAATAAGTATTCAAATAAATATTTGCATGTTTAAGACCAGTCAGGCAAACTCAAATAGATTCAATGTCCCCAAATGCCCAGATTTTCGTCGTGGGATGACTTAAGAACTGAGTTCACAACCAGCAAGGCAATCAAGAAAAGCTTTACAGGTCGGTAGTGCTAAGAGCAAGTCTCCCAACCCTGGAAACTCAAGCTGACGATGCATTTTAGACTTAAACCTTTTCCACAAGTTCTTTGTTCAACCAATAACCTTACTGATCCATCTGTGTGTTGGCTTCATAGTCACAGCTAAAGAGGTGCATTGCTCCAGTAAGATCTTACTCAGCTTCAGACACCTGCTATTGCGTGTGACAACTAAGACCCACTCTTCCAGACAGAACCTACACCGGAACTCCCGCCAGTAGAAGGAAATTTACACTGTGGGGATGGGGAGCAGAGCATGAAGGCGCAGTCAAAGGGCGCTTACAGGACCTATGGTCTACACTGGCCACACTAACTGTTTCCTTTCCTTTGGAATCTTTGGTGTAGCTCACCCATGTTAAGTGGCTCCCCAATACGTTCAGTGTGATCGCCTGTTGCCATAACACCCTTCAGACTTAAAACGACCTCGTGGCCCCGGGCGACACAATGAGCAGCTGCGGTTCTTCTTAGGAGAACTCGGTGCCAGGGCGCGGAGGGGCAGCTAAGCGGCACGTCTCTGTGGGTGTACAGGGCCCGAGTCCTGATTACAGAGGAGACCTCCTGCCCTCGTTAGTGCCCCATCCTCCAGCAAAGGAGCATAACGCAGGTTTGTGCTTTTAGTATCAAACTTGGGGCGGCCAACTCAACACCTTCCACCTTGGAAAAAAGCAGCGAATGGAAGACCCCCGGAGGGGCACTGGTGAAATTCCCACTCGGCAGAGAAACGCGGTCAGGCTGCGCAGCCCTCAGACGTCTGCTTTCCTGTCTCCTCCCAACGCATCGTTCGAGACTAAGGGAACCCGGGCGGGAAGCAAACGCCCCCAACCGCAGGCGTAGTTAGGGAGTCCCCGGAGCTGCGCTGCGCTCGGGATGTTCACACCAGGCATCTCCCACAGGCCTCACCGGGATTCACCTTGGCCGCTGGAGAGACTGAAAGGTCATCTTCCCACGAAGTGCCACCCCCGAGAGCCTGGGGGAGCGCGGGGCCGGGGCGCCGACGCCCCCCGCACTGCGCCCAGGGGCATGGCGCTGCGCCCGCCAGCCGCGCCTTACCTGCACGGGGCGAATCCGGCAGCCCCTTGACAGCTCCCCCAAGCCGCCACTGGAAAAGTTTCCGAACTTCTTCGCAGGTCTGTACACTCTCGCTTCGGATACACCCAACGAGAGCCAGAAGGAGCAGACAGCGAAAGGCCACGCGCCAGGGCTGCGCGTCCATCATCGGCGTCCTGCTAGCCGCCTTTCCGGCTGTGGACCCCGCTCTCCCCGCGCGTCGTGCGCTGCAGGCGCTAGGAAAGGCTCGGCGGTCCAGGTTTCCAAGGATGTGATCTGGGGCGGACGCTCCGGGATCGCCTTCACCTGGGAGCACTTGGCTTTCTCCTAAGGAGCCCCGAGGCTGAGACAACAGAGTTTTCGGGCTGTGCACCGCCAGTTCCCCTTCCCCGGCCGAGGCGAGTTGGCGCTGCGCAAGCGAACAAAACTGCTGAAGGCGCAGGGAGCCCGCGAGCACCCGGCTCTGGCCACCGCCTCCGCAGCAGCCTTGGGCTCGGCCAGCCGCGCTCCGCGAAAGGCCCCGCCCCCGCCCCGCCCCGCCGTCAGGCCACGCCCCTCCGCGCCACGCCCCCGGCGCGCTGCTCCGCTCAGTGCTCTCGGAGATGCTGTCAACGCTGGGCCACCTCTGGAGAGACATCAGAGCGGCGTCGACTGGAGCAAAGAAACTAACGAAACGAAACCCGGACCTGGCTCTCTCAGGCCATTCCGGGGAACAATCATCTGATAAAAAGAAGAGAGAATGTATGAACAGGATCAGAGAAGACAAGAGATGAGAAACCAACTGGAACTAAGATGAAACATTTCTCTGTAAATTAAGACCCTCAATATACAGGAATTTGCATTCAAATTGCATGAAATGGGATCTGGGCATAATACAAAAAGCAAAAACTACCTATACTTAAAGATCCCAAATTAGGAGCCCTGAAAGCATTTAACAGTTTTTAAAAGAGTTGTACGTGAGGAGTTACTTTGTAAAAATTGTTTTATGTTACCGTTTTGAAACATTTTTCTGTAACATAAACCAGGATTTTCTGAAAGAATTTAGAAGTCGTAATAATTAACAATCGAACGTTGTCACATTCTTATTATGACAGTGAATTGTTTATTCTCTTATCACACTTTAGCATCACATTTTACTTCAGCACTTTGTAGCAATAGGGGCCCTTCTGAGCTTTACCACTCCTGAAATTTCTTTAAAACATTTCTCAGAAAACAACTAAGGTAAGAGTGTTCAGGGGAGTTTCTCACAAGGAAGACAGAAAAATGAAGACTTTAAAGCGATTTAAAAATAACAAAGGAATTTTGTCAATTTACAGTTTACAAAAGGAATGCATTATAAACCATAAACTAAAGGGCAAAGTGCATTTTGTGAATGTGATTGACTCAACAGCTTAGCCTGTGTGAGTAACTAGAGTGTCTCTTCATCTGCAGCCACCTGAAGAGAGTACTGCACCAGTAGAATAAAACTATTTAAAAGCATTAGGTGGGGATACAATAAATGCCTTAACTTCAAGGGAATTTCATCTCAAATTTGAACTCTTGCCAAGAGATAGTGATGAGTAATTTTAAGTCTTAGTGAAGTGTCATGGAATTAGTAATGACTATTTGATATCAAAGAAAGCACTTTCAGCAATAGATTGCTTGCTTTAAAACCATTCCTGGCAATGGCTGAGACACTGCTTCATAGTGAGATAATGCTCACTTGGCTTTTGACATCAATTCCCTGAATACTAGATTTTCTTTTTAGAAAGTATCTTAATAATTGAGAATAGAATATATTAGCTACTTTTAAATTCTAGGCCTTCAAGTAAAGCTTTATATATGTATCCCAGAAAAAAACATTCTCCATGAATCTCTTCTGCAGTAGCCACCAAGCATAGACTGCTTGGAAGTCAGCTCTATGTGTGTGAAGAAACAAGAATGATCATGAGAATGTACTGAGTGCTTTTGTGCTAGAATATTCTAAGTGCTTTGTGGATGCTAATTCACTCATCTAACCTTCTAGCAACCCTATAAAGTAGTTACTAACTATCGTTGTTTTACATATGAGGAAATAGGCACAGAGAGGTGAAGTGACTTGCCCAAGGCCAAAGGAAAGTGGTGGTGTTAGTAATCAAACTGAGGTGTTCGAATCCAGAATCTATACTCTTCACCACTGTCTCTCTTGGGCCATTCCATGACACACCAGGGAACCTACCAGTTACATTCAGCAAAACCTAAGTCTGTTATTAATCAGATTTTTTATTAGTGAATATACATAATTTCTATCTATATAATTTTATTCTACTACAATCCTTAATATGTTAATATAAGAATAGTAAATTCCCAGGTTTCTCTAAGACTTCTTACCAAGATCTCTCCTCGCTAGATTTAATCATCGTAGACTATCACCATTAAAAAGAGTCTTAGATTACATGATCCAATTTATTCACGTGAAATCTCTAAAATAATCTGTCTTGCAAGGATAAAATCATAAACACAACTGAAAAATATTGATGGTTCAGTAAAAATGGATTAACTAACAAATATTGTTTGAACACATATGATATTAAAAAAGAAAACCCACTATGTTAGGCATAATACAGTAACATTCAAGGGAATTCTCTTGGTGATTTTGTAATTTATTTCAACAAAAAAGTTAGGTGGAAGTCGTATATAGAAATAGAGTAGGATCTAATGAGAAAAATAAGTATATTTAGTCTGTATAAATGTCTCCATTAACAAATAATAAATAAATTCTGTTTCTACCTCTAATCCCCTACTGCTACCACAGGGGATGAGCCAACAAGTGGCTTGGAAGGGCTTCTTTTCCTCTTAGTGTCTCTATGCTAGCCACACAAATAAACAGTGTGCTTGGTATGCCATGAAGCTTTAAGACAAGTTTGCATCTTCCAACCAGAATACAATACCACGATGCTTTTCATATGAACATTCTAGAGCAACTTCTTAACTAATCTTTTGTTCAATTTACTTGTAAATATTACAAATGAAGCTAGGAAGGAGTTTCCATAATTTGATGGTTATAATGCTTCATTTTTCAAAAGCTGTTCAATAAACATTTATTGACTGTCTCTATGTAACAGGCACTGTGCTTTGCTTTCAAAATATCAATACTCTTAGATAGGAGAATATTTAAATGGTCATTATTTAAAATATACCTTAGTAATCTTCTAAATGCAAAGCCTCCCTAATACTTCTAAGCAACTGTTTACGCCTTGTAAAATCAGAACCTCGTAAAGGGAAATAGAGTCTCTAGTATAGTTTACGTGACTTTAATAATATCACCGAGTCTTCAACCCAGACTACATCTTAGGCTAAGGCTGACCACTTGTTAGCTCATCCTCAGAAGCTGGTGTGGGTAACTTCTGTTCTCATCATTATATACACATACCAACTTAATGATTTTTCTACTTTACCATGGTGCAAAACAATACGCATTCAGTAGAAACTGTACTTCAAGTACCCATACAACCATAGTGTTTTTCACTTTCAGTACAGCATTGGGTATATTACATGAGATATTCAACACTTTATTATAAAATAAGCTTTGTGTTAGGTGATTTTGCCTAACTCTAGGCTGTCAGTGTTGTGAGCATGTTTAAGGCAGGCTAAGCTAAACTATGATATTCAGCAAGTTAGGTGTATTAAATGGGGTGCACATAATCCCATCATAAATTGAGGCGCATCTGCCATAACAGCTAATATTTATTAAGTACTTACAGATATTATATCATTTAACATTTCAACCACCCCATGAGACAGTTACTATTATACTACTAATGAGGAAATGGAAGTAAAAAGAGATTAAATAATTTTCCAGAAGCCACAGATCTGATAAGAGCCCAAATGCAAGTTAGGCACAACTTCTGCACCCCTTAATCACTACACCTCTTGCCTCTGACGAGCCAGATACCTGTTTCATGGTCACTTGAACTCAACCTATCATATTTGGGTAGAAACCCTGGTACTCATTGCCATTCCTGTGGACAGCCAGCCGGATCTCTTCTGTATAGTGTCCCAGAAGCCTGCAGTGGCTCCAACTATGGCCAGACAGTAGCTCATTGCTTTTCTTCTACCTCCACTGAACATTTAACCATGAGAACTGCACTGTAAGTACCAAAATCCCACATAGTGCCTTGACATCTTTGAGCCTCACAGGTCCCAAGGCCTAGCTGTAAGTTCTGCTCTTGCCAGATACGTCTCACCCAGCAGGAAGGTCTCCATCCTGACTGGCTCCCTTATCAGCCGAACCAGCTCCATCCCACCTCCTTAACAGAGAAATTACTCAAAGGAGCCGATCACATCCTCCCAAGGGAGACAACTATCACCTGACCCTCTTGTCACTATAAAGCCTTCCTCTCATAATCCCTGCTGGTTCACTCTGCTCCCAAGTGCAAACCCTGTGTGGCCCAGCAGGACATGTGATCCCCTCCTCCCTTGTGTTATTAGTATATGTGATTAATAAACTGCTGTCAATCTCATCTGTCTAGTGTTGTGGGTTTGGCCATCTCAGTTATGTAGAGAGAGGGATCCCTCTTTTATCAATGGAGTGAATAGGAAGTGGTCAGAACAAGAACAGCCTCAATACAAATGCTTCTGCTTAGCTATTTCCAAAAAAACTCCTCACTTTTGTCACCCTGCCTTCTGTCTCTCTCAAATTCAGGCTCTATGTCCTTAGCTGCACTGATAAAAGGAGTCAAATTGGTGGTCAGCCCCAGCTAACCCTAGTAGAGAATTTCTGTCACCAAGTGACCAGAAGGAAATTGAGGAATCCCCCCATAAGCCTTCTCAAGCCAAGATAGTAAGGGTTGTAAAAAGGCTGCCTAAGGGAGAGAACACACAGCAAATAAAACATTGCCGAAAATACTCAAAATTGAAATTAACATGGCATGCAATAGGAAACTATGATCAGCAAACACATTTTCAAGAAAACACTTTCTAAATATTTATACTGCTCATCTATATTTCCAGTTTGAAAATTCTTATCCTCTAATAAGCAGTACACATTTGGCAATTATTTTTAAATGTTAGATGCATTTATATCATTGTCTCATATTAATTATGCTTCAAGGCAAAGACTATGAGGCTATTTCACAAAAAGCATTAGATAAATAAACTGTTCCTGTGTGGAAATTTCAAAAGCATTTCATATTATATTTAATTTTACAGGTTTTATATTGACAATTTCTAATGACAGACATTTTATTTCTTTCAGAGAACTTACTGAGACATAAAAATATCAGTTGCTCTCTAAAAGAGAATGAAAAATGTTAGGAAAGATGCTAAGAAAAGAAACCAGCACCAATCAATGAGTTTATAAAAGTAAAAGTCTTCAAATAATTTTCTTCTAGTTTATAAACTAAGAATGTAAAAACAGTGTTCTTCAAAGTAGCAATATACATTGCATGTGCAAATTGCAATATGCTATCATGGAAATGAGTACAGTACAAATTTCTCTCACTTTCAATGTAGATTTTGCACCAACTAGCATAACCTCCCCATCAATATTTTTGATCTGAGTTTGGTTGAACCTGAGGATATGAAATCTGTGTATATGGAGGGCAACTGAATGGCCTTCAAAGTGAAAAATAACATTATGTGATGAAATAGTATCAATAAACGCTTTCAAAACCAGGTTGTAATTTCTCAACTAAATTTCTTTATGGATCATTGCATCATCTAGTATTTGACTTTCAGTAAATCTCTGATATCAGTTTCACTTCTTTTCATTAACTTTTTACTATCAGAAATGTAAGGTGGATGTCTCAAAATTTTAATGTTACTACCAAATTAATTATTGAATCAAGACTTAAAGAATTATGTTCCTAATTGTTTTCCTGCAACTTCTGACATTACTATATCTTACATATTAATACATTCAGATAAAATTAATTTTAATTCTAGATATCAAATATTCTCCAGAATGATTTTTCATTATTTGTGTCACTTTGGTCAAGTTGTTAAAATCACTCTGATACTCCCTTTCCTTATGTAAGATGAGTAAAAAATACAATGTCTATGTCATAATGTTGTTGACAGGGTTAATTAAGATAATATATGTGAAGTGTTTTGTACAATTCTTGGTCCATATGACCACTAGAGAAATAAACATTATTCTTCTTCCCCACTGGAAAAATGCCTGCCATTAATTCATGATCTATTATGTAGGTACAGGAGAGTATAAGTTGCTCAAGGTCATAAGCTAAAAATCACTTTTAAAAGAAATATAGTCACTCATCTCTGAACATAATAAGCACTTACAGCAAGATCTGGAGACTAATTATCATCAGCTTTTTAAGATGCAAAATGTAGACACTACTAATGATTAAGCCTCATAATTGATAATTATCCTTGATTAACGAGTAGGAAGTTCTTGCAGAGGCTTTTACTGCTGTGTACCATTGTCATAATTGATCTTTAATTGTTCCATGTAAAGATTCCTTTTATCATATGTTTAGTCTTTGCTATTTATAAATAAGGCCAATGTATGAGTGTTATTAACTATCCTTAGATGTGATATTAGTTTACAAGTGTCTTTGCAGTTCAATTAGTATTCAGCCTAATTCTTTATATTTGCATGTGAAAAGGTACAAGCAGTTCATGCTCTTGTGCAGAAAGGAGAAATCTGACCACTTTTGTATTCTCTTCTTGATCCAGATTTTGAAAGAAAAAAGAACAATCCTCCCTCTGGATGTGCCAGAGGAGATTTTACACAATTGCCAACTTTCTGCTCCTGGAAGAGAATTGCATTCCAGTCTTCCTTATATTGGGGTCCGGGGCGGGGGAGGATCTTGATCTGATCTCTGCTCTGTTTCCTATATAGCATCCTAGTTTTTCCTTGCTTTGCTTTTTAAGCCCGTATTTCTAAGTGATCTTATAACTACTCTCTTGATGTCCATCAGTCACATTAGTCCAAAATCTACTGGCCAACATTTTTCATATACTTGCTGAACCTGATGTTGCTAAACATTCTCCTGAAGTCTCTACCCTCTCCAGCTTCCCTGAAAGTGCACTGTCCTCCTAGTTCTTCTCCTAGCTCTACAACATTTTACTTTCTATTCTTTTGCCTGCTTTTCCCCTTTCTGCTGCCTCCAAATTTCCCAAGTCCTAGGCCTTAGAAATTACTCTTCTTTTTCTACATATTATTCCCAGGAGGTTGTACTGAGTTGAACAGTGGCCCCCCAAAATTCATGTCCACCCATGAATTTTGAACCCTAGACTGTGACTTTATTTGGAAATAGTCTTTGAAGATGTAATTAATTAATGATCTTGAGAGGAAATCATCCTGGATTTAGGGTAAGCCTTAAATCTGATGACTGGTGTCTTTATAAGATGAGGAGAGCACATAGAAACAGAGAAGGAGATGTGAAGATGGAGCCAGAGATTGGAGTAATTCAGCTACATCCCCCAAAATGCCAAGGATTGCTGACAAACACCTGAAGCTAAGAGCAAGGCATGAGATTGTTCCTCCGTCAGAGCCTTCAGAAGGAACCAATCCTGCCGATACCTTGATTTCAGACTTCTGGATAGTTGAACTGTGAGAGAATAAATTTCTATGTTGAGCTATGAAGTTCATGGTTATGGCAGCCCTAGGAAATGAATACTGAAGGCTTATTCATGCTCATGCCTTCACCTCTAGCAACTGTGCTAAATATCACAGGCGTTTCCCTCCTGGTCTGCACTCTCATGTACCTCCTCTGCTTTATAATTTGGGTATCCTGCCATCATCTCAAACCCTGATTCTACCAAAGGAAACTTATCATCTTCTCTCCATTCATTTGCTCCCTCGAGCATTGATTAATTAATTAATTTAACAAACACAAGACCCTAAGGTCTGTTCTTTTTATTAATAAAACCATCCCTGCTAACCCAGAATATTTTGCATCCTCTCTTTCCTTTAATATCTCTATGTAATATAATAAATTACAAGACTTGCCAATTTATCTACCGTTCTCTCATATTTACCTTTTTCATTCCAACTACCCTACCCTCTCTCGTTAAGTTATCAGTTGATTGCATTCATTTCCAGAGATGGCTCATCACCTACAGTCTCTTCCTGATCTAAATTATCCTTCACCCTCAGCTCAAGTCACTCAATTTGCATCAGGTCTTTATTCAAAAAAAATTATTGATGGGTGGCAAACTAGACTGTAGGATATACCCTTGTATTTCCTTTAGTTCAGGGAATGGCAACATCGTATTCACCTGGAGTATTAGAATGCAGATTCCGGGACCTGGCCAAAAATTGGTTTCTTTCTTTGGGATTCAGAGTAATTCTCATAAAATGCTTATGTAAACTCAATATTTGGACTTAGTTTCCTTTATTTTGCTATAAATCCACTCCCCTCCATACATGAACCCACTGTTTCTTCCCAGGGCAGAAAAAAACCGTCATTTACTCTGCCAAATTTACCTGCCATCTACCTTGCTCATTTCTGTTCCCAAGCACCAGTTAAGTTTAAAATTACTATCTTCTCTCCATCTTCTCTTTCTTTAAAAGCTACACTCAAATTTCTTATTCATCAAAAAAATTTTCCAGCCACACAACTCACATTACTCTCTTCTTCTTCTGAATTCCTATAACATGCTAATTGTGCCTATTACTATTCATGGATTAATTATAAATCATTATTTAGGTTATCATGTGGTTCTGTTTTCTTTCCTTAAGAAAATCTTAAGGTGCTCCAGATTCCCCACAGAATCTAGCCCGTAACAGGAACTCAGTAAACGTGTACTGAACGAATGCTTGAAAGAAAGGCTAAGGGTAGCATCTTAAAAGGCTTCCCAATGATTATAGGAGACTCAGACATGTACCATCTCATTAGAAAATAAACTAATGGGGATGGATGTGTATATTTCTACTTATTCCACTCAAGTACTACTATGAAGGCTGACTGATGATAATGCAACAATGATGACATATCTTATGTTTGATCCTCAGGAACTTGAGAGTAAATAGCTAGACATAAACTACCAATTTTAAGTCATTTTGTCTACTCGCCACTGAATTACTCTTAATACAACAAAATTTCACTAACAAGCTAAGCAAACAATTATGTTGATAGAAGTAAACATAATTTGAAAATTAAAACCATACCAGTATTTACTACTTACTATTACATGTAAGTAAATCAATACATTTACTCTGACAAATATCTATTGAGCATTACCATATACTATGCAAATCGAAATATTGATTACCTGGCCATGGCATACTAACCATGGAAACTAGACATAAAATAATCTCTATTGTTCTGTATGAAGAGGAAAATACAAATAATCTGCAGAGAAATATCTATAATGTATGGAATCAACAAACCTGATTTATAATTTTTAATGCAAACAAATGTAAATAAAGAAAAATGATATGTTAAGAAACTTTCTCTACAATCATAAAATAACATACGTTCTTAAACTGTGCTTTGGCTTTCACTAATTAGATCATCCCTCTCTCAGAAGAAAAAAACTTTACATTACAAACTTCATAATTCAAAACACATTCCCTGCATTCTCTATTCTTTATTCTCATTTCTCAGATGTTACATACAGAAAAACTGGAGAAGCAATCATACTAGATCTCCAATACCACCCCTGCCCACATATTTAACACAGTGAATGTTTCCTCAGAATCCAAAAAGCATTACTTAAACCACTCACTCAGACCAAACCACACAGACTTCTTTATCAACTCTCAGTATGGCCTGGACCATTTCATTGACTCATTCAAACATCAAAGCACCTACATGTCAGATTCTATTCCAAATACAGGGATGCAGAGCTGAATCAAATGCAGTCCCCGCCCTCAAGACATTTACAACGCAGAAGGCTAGACAAGCACATAAACAAATAAGGACTATGGAGGTTACATATGCCCTAACCAGAGCACACAAAAAAGGCTATGATGGCTTCACAAAGTACAAGTCTTAAGAAGCAAGCTGTTTTTCTCATGTAATTGCTTAACACATGTCCTTCTTAATATGTAAAGATGCTATTTAATCAAATAGAAATTTTAAAATAAAGCACAAACATATCCTATAATAAGTCATTTATATAAAGGAAAATGTTGAAAATCATAGGGTTTAGGAAGCACAAACTCATATTCTTACCCTCATTCTCTCATGGTTCTTATAAAAACAATTCACATACCACATCATCAATATGATGGAAAGGAATGTAGTCAATAAAAATTATGTTTCAAAAGTTTCAAAAAACTTGAGGAATGTTAGATGGGAAAACTAAAATTAAAAGTATATATAGAGTATGATAGCAGCTGCACTAAAAATTGCATAGTAAAAGGAATGATAAAAATATACTTACTGTTTATTTCTGGTTTATTACTTTCTTTTTTAGAATTTCAAGAATTTTCTAAACTTACAGTCGTAATCTAAAAATGAATATTTTACACAAACAAAATTCTATACTATTCTTAAAAAAATCCACATTCCCCAACATTAAAGGAAGGAAAGAAAGCATACAAAATGATTAGTGGAAGGAAAGCAGAGCTCCAAAAGGAAGGCTACCACTTGCCCTATGTTCTCATCATGAGAGATTTCCAGATACTTAGTAGGACTGCCCATTTTGCAGCTCAGTAAATTGTTGTTAAATATAAATCTTTATATGTAAATTAATTACTGTGCCTTAATGCAGTTGTAGGAGCTTAAGTCAATGGGGTGGTAGTTAAATGGAAGCACACTAGGCCCTTCAGATTATTAAAAATGTGAACAATATGTTGTCCTACAGTGTGTAGTTTCAATACATGCATATACTGCACAATGATTTACTTTGGGGAGATAGCATAGTTTTGTACCCATTACTAAACCTCCTCTCCTCCCCAACACACCGTACCCCACAAATATGTAAATGTTAAGAAAAAAGAATGGAAAAAATAATAAATAAATAAAAAGTAAAAATGTGATCAGCTCCTCCCTCTGTCCTTCTTGCCTGTGGTTTCCTCTGCTCCTCGTGTCCCTCATTCCTGTCTACGTGGTCTCAGTGTTCTCCTCCCCTCCAGTAACCTGGCTGACTGGGAGTCAGGGAGGTGGTAGAAAGGAAGCAAAAGCAAGCCAATGGTGGAAATATAAACAGTAGATCTCAACAACTGTGTAAAAAGGGCCAAAGAGACCAAAGGACAAGTGTATTGACATTTTTGTGCTGTTTGTATGCTACTTTGGGTAATGCTATAAGTAAAATAAAATGTTTTCTCTGTTAGTTTATTATTACATGACCAAAGAATCCTTATATATTTCTTAGCAGTACTTTCTGTGTTAAGTACCATAGAAAGAAAATCACTTTTAATTACATTACTAAAAAACAAAAAAAAGACAAGATAATAAGGAGGGAGAATCATCAGTCCCTGGATATAATCAAAATTTCCCTCCATTTTTAGTATTCTGTTACCTTCAGCTGGTCACCAAGCTCTCAGAGCTTCCAGTTTGGGGAAGATTCTACAGTTCTACAGGGGTTGGACTAAATGGCCTGTTATGTCGCTTACAGCTATGAAATTCTACTTTACAAAGAAGGAGAGAGTTGATTTTAAACACGGGCTCTTGAAAAACAATAAGCAGAAAAAGTTTAATTGCTCAAAATGACTTAAGGCATTTATTCTCACAATTTAGGTAGATTTGAAAAAATTACATATGTAATTTTTTAGTCTTACTATACTGTAAGAATATAAAAACAGCATCAAAAATATATATAAGTCAAAACACAATAGACAATCTTAGTAATAAAACAGAAAGTATAGCTCTGCAACAGAATGGAATAGAATGCAATGGGTGATTTTGCTTCAATATTTGGATAATTCAGGAACAGAAAAATTTCACATAATGCAGAAGTTAAAGCTACTTTATTACAATTATTAGCATTACTAATATTTGCAGTAGCAGTTTTTTAACCCCTTACAATATGTCAGAGTCCGTCGTAAGTGCTCAACACTCATTTTTTCATTTGATTCACTTTATAGCCTGTAGGTATAATTATAATCCATTACACACATGAAAGAAATCAAGGCTCAGAGAAATTAAGTAACTTGCCTGAGGTCACAAAGCCAGGGAGTGGCAAAACAGATCTGGAGCACCAATCTAATTTGCCTGTGCTCTTAAGCACTTCCACTCTGCTCATTGACATACCATTGCCCATTACTTAGCCAACCATTCCCGGGCCTTCTAGAGCTGAGCCCCAACACAACAACTTCAGAATTGTTTTCCACTGTTCCCTTTTTTACGTACTTTATTCAAGCCAAACTGAATTATTTCCTTTTCTCATCTTTGTGCCTTTGCCTAAGCTATTCATTCCTAGACCTTTAGTCCCTAAACATGTCTCAAATATATCCATTGTTCATAAAACCAGTTTGTCTTATATGAAGCAATGATCCCCTCAATTCTCATATCGTTTCATTTGTTCCTCTTGTATGGCATTTATCTCTTCCTATTGGGTATTGTAATTCATATGATTTATCACCTGTTTTAGAATGAAGTCCTTGTATACAGACTCAATGAAGAGTTCATTTTTATATCCTCAAAGTATTCAGTGCGAGAGGGAACATGGTTGGTTAAAAATATTACTATTTGTTCTTAGATAATCAGAAAGTTTCAAAATGGATGTTTTAAGGCCCAGTAATACAGTAATACATAACGGAAACTGGAGCTGCTCTCATCAAGGAATCATTTAAGAGGGAAGCGCACACACACACTCACACACACCACACACACCACACACACATACACACACTTAAAGAAAGAAATTTGGTAAAGTAGAAGTAGAAATATGAAAAACTGAGAAGATTATCTTTTGGTTTTGGTTAATTTTCACTGAAATATGGGAAAAGAGAGTCAGCTTGGGCCTTTGAACTCTTTATTCTACACTGATGCTCACAACAATTATTTATACCTTGGATAAAATATTTAATAATTTAAAAAATTTCACCAAATAAAAATCACTTTAACATTTTTACTCTCATTTACTTTTCTGGTCAATATGTAAAAACTCAAGATAAAACCTATAGCAGAAACTGTTGGCTCTGTTTTCTGCTTAGTCTGCTCGTCTTCAGCTTCCCACCTGCTTTGCTCCCTAGAAGCCTCTGCAAGAACTGAATCCATCAGCCTTCTCCTCTCCAAATCGCTCTCATGAGTAGGAAAAAGAAAAGCATCTTATTTAAGTGCCTCAGTTTTCCCACCTCTCTGCACATTTTGGACTGAATAACTATCATTTTATGTCACTGATACTCATTTCTCTTTCAGCGTGCGTATGTAGTCAGTCATGGTATTATCAATTCTCCCTTCAGAAGTTTTCTGGGATTAACATTTCATCATTCTTATGACCTTTGGCCTAATCCAAGCTTCAACTTCCCATAGCCCATCTATTCTGCAGGGACCTAGGTGAGCTACAACATGAAAATTGTCTGTTCAAAGAATATGGTGGTTAAATACAAAAGAGATCCGAATGTACAATAAGAAAGTTAGTTAAAAGATCTCAGGTGCCTACACATTGTTGAATGGAGTGATATAAGATATTCTTTAATATTTTTAATGTAATAGAGTTAAAATATGAAGACAGCATATTATGACTGTACAATATCATCTTAAGTTATTCTACGTGATATCCTTGATAATGTTTCTTGTTCCTGACTTCTTCCAGATTTTTACTTTTCAGAAGTAGATCTAATAGCTGTGGCCACACATGGTAAATGCTTATCAATTGAAAATCACAGATACTGATGATTACAAATATATTTTTCTAGTGGCTGTGTTTGGAACTGTTACCAATTCATCAGTTTTCATTTCTTTTTCCTCCCCAGATTATTCCTAAATTAGACTATAGAAGATGGTATGAGTTACTCGTTTTTCCAGATGTTCTAGATTTTTTTTAATGTGAAAGCTTGTTTACAATCGAGAAAATAATAAACATTCTTAACTAGTTTCAAAAACATGTTTAATTTCTATTAGATTAAGTAGCAAGTTGAATTTACTCACCAAAACACAGAACTCGTTCGCTGTGCTCAAACTTTTTACATGCCTCATTTTCTCTGTCATCCCAATAACACAACCACAATGCCTAGCATACTGTAATTACTCAGTAGATATGTTTTATAGATATATAGATCAACTACAGTATAAAAAGTTGAAAAAGTTGCCTTTCTTAGCAACAGAATAGATCCTACATAACAAAAAAAACAGCACAGGGGAGTGAGAAAATTATGTATTTCGTTTGAAACCACATTTTCCAAAACGCTGTTCAGAGCCATACCTCAGTCTCTGTGCTTCCTCAGCACTTTCGTTGTGAAATATTCAGAAGATCCTCTTCTCTACTTGCGGAAGACTGATCTAGGCTATATTTTATTAACTTATCTGTGTAAATAAAAAACAGCTTCCAATGAAATGCCTTACTCTGCAATAAAATAAATTAAGGTCCAGTGTCAAGTCATTTTGTTAAATATAAAATTGATAAAGGGGACACTGGTACATTTTACGCTTGGTTCATTTTACATTGAACTAAGACATGCAGGTTGGTGTTTATTGTATTTATTATGTACAAGATATCTAGCATTAATACATCTTGTTTAATCTTCACCATAACCCATAGGCAGATATTATAATTTTCTGCATTTTTTAGATGTTAAATGATGCATAAAAAAGCATGTGACTGGTCCAAGTTCACACAACTAATCAGTGGTAGAGCTGGGACTCTCACTCAGCTAGTTTGACTCTTTACAGCCTAGATGATAGCAGCAGCCTGCAAAGGGTGATGCCACTACTGAATATAGCAGATTTTGTAAATGCCAAAAAAAAAACAAAAAAAAACAAAAAAAAAGAATACAGTAAGCTACATTCTGGAACTGTAAAACGGGAGAGTCAGAAACAGATGTCAATCATGGAAGAAATTATACAATCTATATAAAATATTAAAGGATAAATGGCTCTAGAGAGATCCAAGAATTCTTTAGAAACACAAAGCTCTAGAAATGCCAGTACCTCAGCACTAGTATGCTGCTAGCTAAGCCATATCAAAACTGTGAGCCAAGTCTTCTGGATAATTTTCTGTGGGAAAAGAGCTCCAAAATTAATGTAACAGTAAGATTTCCTTTACAGAATTTCACTTACAAAAATTAGTTTCCATCAAATATTCATAGAATGTATCTAACCTGATTAGAAGGGTTGTCCTTAGTTATTTTAGAGCTAAGCTCACCAATAATGTAGCCACCAGCCACATGCAGCTACTGAGCACTTGAAATGTCACTAGTCCAAATTGAGATATGCTGTAAGGATGAAATACACATTGGGTGTTGAAGACTTAGTAACAAAAAAAGAACACCATATAAAATAACGCATCAGTAATTTTTATATTGTGTTGAAATGATATTTTGTGTATATTAAGTTAAATAAAATATTAGTAATATTAATCAACCATTCCTTTTTTTTCTATTTTTAATGTGGCTACTAGGACATTTAAAATTACGTATGTGGCTCACATTATATTTCGATTGGAATACTTTACATCCTGAAATGCACTTGGTGAATGTACTAATATACATTTACACTATATACCATCATCTGAAGCATGTTAGTATTAAAACTTTTTTTTCTAAATTCACATCTCATAAATTGTTTAGTTTCTGATAAAATGCACTATATTTACTCAAATGAATTTTTGTTTTTGAATTCTGCATTGAAGTGTTAAAAGAGAGCTATCTTATTTTGGTACCATTTATAAGACAGTTGCAAAGCATTGGAGCCACCAACTGTTCAAAAGTGGCAATACCCAGCTAGTTGAATCCTTTACAGAACAAGAAGTAAAAGTGTGTGAGAAACACAATTCTGAGAAGGAAACATGCTGAAGGAAAAAAAAGTGTTGAAACTAACATGTACACAACATGTATCATTTCTATTTTAAATTAATGTGGTTTGTTGTTCACTGAAGAAAAACATATTGGCTTGCATTTCAGAAAGTTTCACTTGAAACATAGATGGAAATGTTTCATTATCAAAGAACACTTATAAGTATATAAAAAACTGTATAAAGACCAAAAGACTTCTAATAAATATTGTCACATATAGTTAGGCTGTTTGAAAATTTTAATGGGCAGAAAGAAAATAACAAAAATTAATATTTCAAGTAATAGGAAATAAAGTAGATTACGCATGTTTTTTAAAGAAATGCTTAAAAATTTGAAAACTTTTACATGATTTTTTTAAATGCATGATGTCTGTGGGATGTGGTTCTCCGGGGTCCTTTTTCAACCAGTAATGTTACTAATGACAGTTATGACTATTTTCATTCCCCCAAATGCTAGAGGGTGCGAGATAGCCTCTCCATGAGGCAGCTGAGGCCTGAGGGACCCTCTTGGCTCCTACTAGAGACCCAGAGTCCCCTGGCCAGTTTGGTGGAAAATTTTTCAGGCTTACTTGGTTTGAAGAATAAGGAGGTACACGTATGTCTTCTGCCTGGGGCTGGAAAATACAGGCAAAACAACAAAGTTAGCAAAGTTAAACCTTCAAATGTTCAACCTTAGGGTATAATTCCAATAACAGAATTCAATCTATCCAGTTTGTCTTCCTGATAGTTGTGGCCAAAGAGAAACCTGAAACTCTCCAGTATCATCCGGATATGAATTACTGCCAAAGACTAATCTTATTTTTTGCTAACAAAATGAACTTTAGAGATCTGGTGACATCTGAAAGAAATGTTACAGCTGCTGTGCTTAGAAAACATCAAAATGAAACATGACATATTTGTGCTGGTGATGGCAGCAGAGGAGGGTCACAAGAAGCCTGGCTTTACAAGCCTGTCTGGGAGAGAGACATTGAAACTGTGTTAGGAAACCCAAGCAATATTTATTTTGAGACATACATATCTTTAGGCAAACTGAATAATTTTAACATTAGTGAGATTTTTTTCAGTTTTAAGAATATCATGCGATCTTCTGTTTTCCTTTGTGGACTCAGATTAAGCTTCTTAGAAATTTACCATTTTAGGTTTTCTAATTCTGGCCTGAATCTTCCCTCACAAAGTTTCTTAGAACAATCAGTTTGCTGGTAAAAGTCTATATTTAAATGTATTTAGTATTTGTATGTTTAAAACTCAATGCCATCTCAGAATTTTCTTCTGATTTAAAATCTTTTAAATGTGTCTGTTTGAAACATTGTCACCTTTTAAAATATTTTATCATACAATTTTATAATAAGATTTATTCTTGTAAAAATAACAGCTTATGGGTAACCAATACATGTGAAAGTTTTGCAACATATAACAGTTTGCCATCAATACACTTCAAATGGAAAAACAATAAAGTACTAAAGTATACCTCACAGGTAGAATAAAGAACCCAGGCTGTTTTGTGTTATGCAGAAAGGTAGAGTGATGATTTCTACTCTAATGGAAATTACTGACTAGTTATGGAGTCAAGACTAACATATAGGGCTGGCCGGTGCACTCACTGGCTGAGCGCAGTGCGGACGACACCAAGCCAAGGGTTGCGATCCCCTTACCGGTCACAAAGAAAAGACAAAAAAAAAAAAAAAAAAAAAAGTCTAACATATATGGCACAGGAAGGAAAATTACAGAATACATGTGGGTGTTAAACATTGTCATGAGTGCCAACCAGTTCAAAGAACTGGTTTTCTTGATGTAGCAGGGAAGTTTTTCACTGAAGACGAGGAAACTCTGCTGGCTTTAAAGAATAAACATAACTTGGACAAATAGAAGGGAAATAGAAAGATGTCCCAGGAAATGGAAACAAAGTGACAGAAAATAGAAAAACAGAAATTTGATTTGCCTGTGGGATAATGAAGGCAAGTTTGGGTAGTTTGTAATGGGATGTTGCGAAATAGCAAGACAACAACAATAATAATAATATTGAGTCATAGCCTTAAATGGAGTCAGGCTCTCAACTCAAGCAATCTGGCTTCAGAGCCTGTATAGTTTCCATCGTATTAAATGTAACAAATTAAGTTAAAAAATCAAAATAGAAAACTAGCATCCCAAAGAGGAAGAGGAAGCAAAGTGTTAACCTCTTTGCCAGGGCAAAAAAACAAACCAACCAACAAAAAATGATTTGTTTATTCATGTATTTATCAAATATAGACAGTCCCTGACTTAGCACGGTTTGATGCACAGTTTTCCAACTTTAAATGATGCAAAAGGGATACACATTAATAGAAACCATACTTCGAGTATTCATATAACCATTCTGTTTTTCATTTTCAGTACAGTACAGTAGTATCCCCCTTATCTACGGAGGGTACATTCCAAGACCCCAGTGGAGACACTACTGAACCCTATATATATATTTTTCCTATTCATACATACCTACAACAAAGTTTAATTTATAAATTAGACATAGTAAAATATTAACAACAATAACAAATAATAAGATATAATGATTATTACAATATACTGCAAGAAAAGTTATGTGAATGTGGTCCTTCTCTCCTCCTCTCTCTCAAAATATCTTACTGTACTTTACTCATCTCTTTTTGGACCTCGGTTCACTGTGGGTAACTGAAATCACAAACAGTGAAACAATGGATAAGGGGAGTCTACTGTATTCAATAAATTAAGTGAGACATTCATCACCTTATTATAAAATAGACTGTGTGCTAGATAACTTTGCCCAAATGCAGACTCATGTACGTGTTCTGAGCATGTTTACAGTAGGCTAGGCTGTGATGTTCGGTAGGTTAGGTGTATTAAATGCGTTTTTTACTTAAAATATGTTCCACTTACGATGGGGTTATCAGGACATAACCCCATCGTAAGTCAAGGAGCATTTGTATTCTTGAACATCTACCATGCACAACCTTCTGTGCTTCTGTACTCGACACCAGGAAAGCATAAGTGAAAAAGATACACTTCCTGCCTTCAAGGAATTGGTTTACAGACCTATTGGGAGGGAAGACAAACAAATAGACTTCGTTTCATTTTCAGAAATGAGGAAGATCACTACTCCCTTAAAAGACAAATTTCTTTTTTTCTTTCCTTCTCTCTCCCTCCACCCCTCCCTCTCCTCTTCCCATTCTTCTTTCCCTCTTTCCCCTCTTTTTTTCTTTCTCTTTTCTCAGTACTTGACTAAAGGAGAACATGAAATTGCAGGAAAGACAATGTATTAACAAGTGTTTAATACAAATGCAAAAGCAAGTTTTCAAGTGGCTATTTCTTGTAATTACCTGATGTAAATTTGAGAACACAGCATTTAAGCCAAAATTAAAGAAGGTGATTCTGAAGATATACTATTATTGATATTAGAAGAATAAATGTAGTCCTCAAAAGTTTGCTGTTTGTTGCTATTTATTTATTGCCAAAGTCCTTAGTATAGTGAAACTGATGCTGTTAGGAGAATATTAGTTTTCTAAAATTCAATGCTTTAGTATACAGGTAACATGAATAACACTAATCATTTAGAAGGAATTAGAGATACTTACTGTTCTGAAGTCAATATTCTAGAGTCAATAGTAAAGTTTTTTACTATTTGAAATATTACCGTGCATTGAAAACTAATATTCATAAACCAGAACCATGGATCCTATACAAGAATAATAATTATTCTAGGAGTTTGACAATTTAATATTTGTCTAAGTAAAACTATAAACCATTCCGAAATGATAGAGTACATGTTTACCATTTTGGCATCTCAAAAAGAGATTTGTCTTATATCTCAAACAAATTGAACACCCTCATATTTATACATATATATATATATATATATAATTTCTGCTGATAGAGTCTACAAGAAAAAATTATTATACTGTCTTTCCAAGTATCTGATTTAAAACTTTTGTCATTCCATGAAGTTATTAGATTAAATTTTGTTAGAATAGTTTAGCTGAATTTAGTCAAGTCACATTGCATATGTGTGTACTTAAGCATAATCAAAACAAATTATAATAACAATATCTATTTAAATAGTTTAAAACTTGAATTAATTTTAGCAATTATTATTTTCCCTTTCAACTAACAATAGGAAGAAACAAATATCAATGCAGTAAGCTCCTGGTTTTCGTCCATGTTGAGGCTCTCTTGTTTTCCTTATCTTTGGTTTTATTCTGCATGTAAATTTTCACACCCCCTCCACATTGTGGAAAAGATGGTCACCCACAGCTTAGCAACATCAGCTGGAAGACACAGTTCTTCCCTGACCATTCTGGAAGAAGAGCCCCATGGACTCTTGTGCCAAATGCTGATCCTGCTACCCAACACTCTCACTGAGACTGGTCGGATGTCCACTTTTATTACTAGTGATGGATGGGATGACCCCCATCTCATGCACTCCCCACTCAGAAATGGAGTTCTCTTACCAGCAATCAAGTAGAAAAAATGAAGATCTATCTATTGTCTACCTAGGAAAAATACAGCCTTTACCCCACAGAGGTAAACTGGTGTGTTGAACAAGCATGACACAAGGATTGTGGTCACAGTGAAAATTAAGTTGTGTCTCTTACCATTGCTTTAAATTTACTTAGGTTTTCTTTCCTTAAACCAAAAGAATACTCGAGCAGACCCATGACTTTTGTGGTCACTCACTAGCAGAAAATTAAAAGTTACTGTTAATGGCAAACACAATTTCAACTTAAAAATTAGAATATCTAGTATAAAATATTAACCAAAATTTTAAACTTGATTTCGAATCAAACATTCTTTTATCCTAAGCTTGGATCGTCTCTCTCTGCTGGCATGCCATGGGGACGTGGGGGTGGGGGTAGCCGGGTAAAACGAGGAGTGCCCTGCTCTCCACCCCAACCCTTTCTCTCTTCAGAAATTCCTAAACAGACCATCTCTGTCCCACAGTGCTCTAGATCAAGGCAGGCAGATAAATCTTTATTCCAGATGATATCCTGTCATTCTTTCCGTAACATAGGCCTATATGTGTTCATCTTCATTCTTTTCCTGCTAAGGTTTCCTGGCCCTTACTGGACAAGCTGCATGATGTTCTACCCATGGCTCATCTCTGGCCCTTCTGGGCATATTTGTTGCCATCACCTAACCTGGCCTCTCCTGACCACTACACATGGCAACAACCCTACAATAAAGTCTCTTAACCAAATTCCTCTTTACCACACCCTCACTCCTTTTAATATTCTTTATATTCTTTTAATATATTCTTTATATTCCTTTAGAGCCATTTCCTTTCTAATTCTGCATATGTAAGGGTCACCTTAAAGTGCTCCGTCCTCAGCACTTGTAATAACAAGTGGCACGGTAATAGGCACTCCATGTTGAATATACGAATATGAAGTTGGGGTCCAGCTCCCTATCATTTAGATATTTTGATATCCATCATTGGTGGCTCTGTCAAAATGGAGAGACAGCAAAGATCCAGTTATAGTATCATTTTAGACATGCACAGACCATTCCTACATTTCTTGTACCTAATATGGTAAACACAGTTATTCCATGTATGACTAAAAATGCACTTACTCTTCCGCGGAGGCAGGCAACTCAAAATCAAATCCAGCTACTATGTAAAATGGTACGAGTACTTCAAAATTTTGTGGAAAAATAGAATTATAAAATAATACAAATCTTTTCATGAACTTTTTGAAGTACCCTTGTATGTCCAGGATCTCTTGAGAAGAATATTTTTCCTAATCCAATGTGCATGTGATTTGTTATGCTTGGCAAAGGTTGACTAAATTATATGTTCAATCACTCTATGTTCTGGTTATCTTTGTTGAGTCAAAAGCCACTCTAAAACTTAGTGGCTTAAGTCAGTGATATGTATTCTGTTCATGAATCTGCAATTTGGGCAGGGTTTTGTGGGGACATGTCATCTCTGCTCCTCTTGGAGTTAGCTGAAACACCTTGAGAGCTGAAGGCTGGCATCATCTGAAGATCAGTTACTCACATTTGGTTGATACTCTCAGTAGGACCTCTTCTGGGGTCATGACCAGAGTACTGGCACATAGATTCTTCACACAGGTACTTAGCTTTTTTCAGTGCATGATAGTTTGGTTCCAAGGATGAGTACCCAGGAGAATCAGGCAGAAGTTTTATCCCTTTTATAACCCATCCTCGAAAGTTGCACAGTGTCACATTTTCCATGGCCACTGGCCTACCCAGATTCAAAGAGAGAAAATACAGACCCCTACACCTATTGATGGACAAGTGTCAACACTGTACCATAGTAAGAGCATGAAGGATGGGAAGCATATTATTGTGATCACCTTTGGAAAACACACTCTTCTACATTCCAAAATACCAAACATGTAATAGTGAAGACAGACAGAATTACCCCACATTTGGAAAAAGTGAAAGTGAGGCAACAAATAGTGGTTGCACGCCTTATACCACATCCTCTGGCCAGGAACGGCAAGACCCACATTTCTGATTGTTGTCCCTCAGGCTGACAATCTCACAGCCATTGGTTGTGCTCTCCCCCCACAACCCCAACCTTGCCTGAAAGGGGCTTGAGGAACAAGTCTCTATCTTTGACAGCTCCATTTTTTTTGGTGATGGTTCTGAAGCTCTGAGAATTGACTAATCACAGTTAAGAAAATTAATCATTACTGTAGTACCTAAAATCTGAGTTGCTAGTCAATGACTTTTCTCTTAGTTCCACCAGTTAGAATGCTGGCCTAGAGTCTGTTTGCTCTCAGAAATGCTCATTGCCACGTACGTATTGATATGCAACTCTGTACTCCACAGATGTACAATCATGTTTCAATAAAAAATAAATAAACTAGATTTACATACAGAGAAAAAAGAAAGAAAGAAAGAAAGAAAGAAAGAAAGAAAGAAAGAAAGAAAGAAAGAAAGAAAGAAAGAAAGAAAGAAAGAAAGAAAGAAAGAAAGAAAGAAAGAAAGAAAGAAAGAAAGAAAGAAATGCTCATTGCCATTTTGCCCCTGTCAAACTTGGTGGGCTCTTTCTCAGACTCCCTTGCCATCTGCCTTTTGCTGGAAGGAGGAAGCCAGGGTATTTCTCCCTCTGCCTTGCACAGCATCTCTGGCCAGTGGCTGCATTTCCTTCAAGACCCCATCACCTAAGTTTCAGGAACACTTCATCCTCCTTTTCTTTCTCCAGTGTAAGGAGATGGTGCTCCTTTGCTGTTGCTAGTCTCTGTG
The DNA here is from genome assembly GCF_027409185.1 of Cynocephalus volans. NCBI lineage: Eukaryota > Metazoa > Chordata > Mammalia > Dermoptera > Cynocephalidae > Cynocephalus > Cynocephalus volans. The sequence goes on from NC_084466.1 coordinate 21,082,414, forward strand.
TTGACATACCACCCCATTTGGCATCTCTGAATTCTTCTATCATGTGACTAATTCCACTATTAAATGTCCTCTGTTTCAAATACTTATAGTACTTTTTATTATTTAATCCACTGTTATTCTATCTCTGTTGAAGTTTTTGTGCATGTGTAATTAAATCTATAATTTTTTACAAATCAAGTCTACGGAGTGCGCTCTCTCTTTCTAAAATGTGGCTTATCCCATTTGAAAGTGATTTGATAATTTATTAAATTAGCTTATTCACTTTTAGAGAAAGGAGGTATTTACATTTTACCTCTTATACATTTGACAAATCATTCAATTCTCACAATTCAATGAAGTTGGGATACCACCTTGATTTTATAGAGAAAAAACTGAGACTCAGACAGTTAATTAAATATCTTACCTAAGGCCTGACTTTTTATTATTCTTTCCACTACACTATACCACTGCATGTTTTATTTTCACTTATTGGTCTTTATTCTGATTTGAAATTAGCCATTTGATATTTACTAATAAATTTTAGGGTTTTTAAAGTGAGCTGCTCTAAATCCCTTATGTGTGTCCTTGATAAGTATCTTTTCATCTATACTTTGATAAATCAAAGCTTTTGGCTTAGAATTAGTTACTATAAGATCCAATTACTATTCGGATAAAGAGGGGGAGCTAAGGCATTTCAGAATAGCTGGACACAACCAAATCACCAATAATTACTTTGATTTTTCACTATTTGCATACTAATCTCATAGAACCTAAAAAATAAATTTAATTTGTAGAAAGAATATCATAAATAAATTATTAGCATCAAAATATAAGTGCTACTTGCTTACACAGTAGAGCTGACATTAGTTGCAAAAAAATCATATTGAACTCACATAACGTACTCGTTATTATATCCATATTGTCAGCTACTTTGGTGTCATAAAAGTGCTTCATCATAAAGTGATGGTTTAGTTGAAGCTACGTTTGCAATGAGAAAGATGAATAGCTTTGAAACTTTTTTGGTATCACCTTGAAACATGTCTGCAAGCCCAGGAACACACCTGGTGTATGTATATATCATGACACATAGACTAATTTTGTGACAATTTTAGTTTCCCTGAGTTTCTTTTGGGGAAAAAAAAACACAGAAAAAGAAAGGCTTGAGTGTGAAGACAGAAGCCAAAGAAATCTGAAAAGCAGAAAGTGAAAATGACAATAGTCTCTATGGTAGACAAGTCCCCAAAATATCTCCCACTATTACCTGTCCCAAGCGTATACACCCTGCATAATCCTCAGGACTGTAAATTTGATGTATTTTACTCCTGTGATTAGGTTATGTTATATGACACTATTAACCTTGAGATGGGGAGATTCTGTTGGAGGACCTGACTTAAATGAACTCTTTAAAGCAGAGAATTTTCTATGGCTGCTCACAGAAGGGGAAGTTGGAGAGATTCAAAGGGCAGCACTACAGTGCTGAGATGGAGAGGACCTCATGGTCAGGAAGGTCCATTGAGAATAGCTGTTAGAAGTTTAAGAGCTGTTCCCAGCTGACAGCCAGCAAGGAAGCAAAGACCTCAGTCCTACAACTGCAGAGAGCTAAATTGTGCCAGTAACAAAAAAGAGCTGGGAAAAGGAACCTGAACTCCACTTAAGAACATAGCTGGCCGACACCCTGATGTTACCCTGAGCAGAACCCAGCTATGCTGTACCTGGACTTCTGACCTACAGAACTGTGAGCTAATGAAAGGGTGTTATTAAGAACAGAGATTACCAGAGAAGGGAAAGGGAGAGGCGGAGAAGGGTAAGGGAGGAATTGATAAAGGACCATAAAAAATGATAACATTGTGTAATATCAAATGTACTAATCATCCTGATTTGAGCATCACATATTGCACATAGGTATTGATATGCAACTCTGTACCCCACAAACATTACAATTATGTTTCAACAAATAAATGATTGTTACTATAAGCTGCTAAATTTGTAGTAATCTGTTTCATAGCAACATAAAATGAACACACCTCCAAAGGTAGGTGGAACAGTTCCCTTTCAGCACACTAGGAAAGCACAGACTGAGAGAACATGGAGGGGCTTTTGTGCACAGGCTTGTTCCACAAAACCAAGCTATGACTCTCCACTGTACTCTAAACAACTCGCGTGAGTTTATGGTGTACTGATGTTTCATTACTCAGCTTTAGTCCATCAAAAGCATGTACAGTCTTCCAGCTTACCACTGGCATTTGATCTGGCCAGAACTCCAAGAATTGTACAGGTTTGTAGCTCAATTTCATCTGGCATTTTGGTCCATAACCATGTTTGTAAGTAGTTGGTAATCCAAGACATTAGATGATAGAATTTTTCTATCCTCAATGTTTTGTCTCCAAATCCACATCACTGCTTTATGTATCACAGTCAATGAAAATGGTGAACTGTATATTGTAGAATAATCTGGATTTCTTATTGTTTTATTTATTGCCGAATAAATATATTTGAATTTTTGAGAGTTCTTGTTCGCAAATTAGCAATTTACAAATATCCAAAAAGCACAAACATAATCACAAATACCTAAAAAATTGTTAAATGCCATGCTGACATTATTTTCTTACAACAAAGACAATTGTATATTATTAAATTGTTTCAGGCAAACGAAACATTCTTAAAAAGTTGAGCATAAATAAAAGGTTTAATAACAATTGCTACTGAAAATATTAAATTTTAGAGATGCAGTTCTTTGGCAGCTCTTGCCATTTACCTTTATCTCTTTAACTATGGTAAATATGAAGTATGAGTTACTTTATGGAGTGAAGTTAACCTTATTAATAACAGCACACTGTTCTGAGCCACACTTCGGTGTACAGTGTGCTCTGAGTTTTACTAGTTTGCCCAGTATCTGAAAGTGATGGAAAAGAAGCACACCTGTTTTTACTACTAATGACTTATGGACTGATTAGCGTATGAACAAACACACTTTTGCCACAATAAGATTTTAAGTATAGCAGATTTTAAAAATTTATTTATTCCCTGAGTACTAGAAGATGTTATATGCTGCAAAGCTGTATCAGTCACTAACCAAAGTGTGATATGTGGGCCATGTGAGATGATTTAAAAGATAGCACACCTAAGAATATTTTTAAAGTGGGTAGTTATTTATTTGAATGTGTATTAATTAATGTATCTGTCCTTTCTATATAAGGAAAATAATATTATGTGTTGACCACAGAATTTATGGCAAGTAAAACTTGCCATTAAAATTACTGCTTTTGTGTGTATATTTTAAAGGTTTTTTATATAAATAAATTTTTATATTAAAAAGTTTCAGTATTTATATATTAAAGGATTTTCATATATGTATACAAATGTTTAGTTATACATTGCATAATAACTAAAACTAATATCTGACACTTTGTTCAGTATTCATGATTTGACAATAGAAAATACTGATAATGTTTTGTTAATTATCCTTTGTGTTCAGTATAGAACTGAATTAAATCACTTTTGAAGATGAGCAAAAATACTATCTGACTATGAAATATTTGGCACACCTCCAAATTATATTAGAATTCACCCACTCTATCCTTAGGGTCTCTATATTTCCTGAATCCTCCCCAGATCTTTGGCAATGAAAATGGATGATGTTTTACATTGTGCTCTGCCTCATTTGGTGTTAGTTACTACAGCTATTGCCTCTGTCTATATCTTACTGTGTGATTGACACCAAAAGCAATCTTAGGTTGGAGAAGCAGATTCTTCTTATTTAGGTGCACCCTGGAATGCATTATAATTACATACTCAAGGGAACTTATACTGAACACAATTTCACATTTACATTATGGGCTCTGCCTGCAGGCAGTGACAGTAAAGTGTAATGAGATGAAGCCAAAGATTTCTGCAGACTCTCCTATGCAAAGAACAGGAGGAATAGACTCAAGGGAAAGCAGAACAATAAATTTGCATGTTGGATAGAAAGAAAATAATATATTTAAATGGAAAGGAATATGAGAAAGAAGACTGTGTCAGTTAGGGAACAGGTTAAGTTGATATAACAAAAAGACCAAGAAAACAACAGCTCAAAAAAAATTAATTAATAAAAAGAATTTTATTATTCTCATACACATCAGTCCAGAGTTACACATCAATCCAGGGCAAGTGGGAGACTCTGCTTCAGAAGGTGCATTCAGAAAACTAGATTTTTCCATGTGGGGCTCTTTGAAGTCCTCAAGAGCTTCTCCTCGACCACATATTCAAAACTGGCTCACCAGCACTGTGTCTTTATTCAAAGCTGAGAAAAAGAGAAAAAAGAGGGGTGCATATACCTAATAGTGTATTAAGAGCAAGTCTGGGATGTTACATGTATCACTTCCCCCCACATCCCACTGTCAAGAACCCAGCCTTACATAGACATGGGAAACTGGAAAAACAGTCTCTGGTTGGTCAGCAAAAACTCAAGAAGTTTTATTTTACTATTATTAAAAGGAAAATAGGGAAAGTATATTGGAGAACAATTAGAAGTCTCTGCCTTTGGCTGCTAATGCACCCACTATCCACATGCACCAATCTTCCCATACAAAGAATACAGGCCCTGTCTGAGGAATGCAACTAAAGTTCATCCAGTCATTGTTCCCAGTTCAAAATCTGAAATCTCTGAGTGACATTTATTTCTCTCTACCTGATCTAAAGGTGGCTCTTAGGGACTAGCAATTTATTATTAACAGACAAGTTATTTGCAATTCCATGCATTTCAATGAAAACTGGTGGAGTAGGATAAAGAACTACAATAAAACTACCATTATGAAAATAAAAAAAATGTGAAACATAGCAATCACTGTGATATTCTGGAAGGAATTTAGAAGGTTTCCTTCCCAGGCAATCAAGTAAATTCCTCGTTTAGGTCTAGTTCTGACTTCTGGAGGGAACTCCTTTGTCTACTGTCCCCACCCTCACCCCCATGGTCACTGAACTTACTTGCCCCTTGGGAGATTCATCCTTTTCCATTATCCATTGTCTACTAAGGTGTCACCTTATATCAGTTTGGACCAATCAGGAGAGAAACATACAGAATTACTACCTATAATGGGTTTGTAATAACAAGGAGTAGCTAATAAGAGTTAAAGAGAACTCTAAAGAATATAGAAATAGCAGATATAAGAAGTAGCCACTATCCCCGGGCCTGAGATAGAGCCCCAAGAAAGAAGCCCCCCAAGGACTGAGATCTGGCCCTCATTAGAGACAGTCAGCATGGCTCACTGAATGGCAGAGGAAGTCACTGCAAAGCTGAATCAGTGGAATCTACCAGAAATCCCTCTCTAGGATGCTAGTGATAGCTGCTCATGGGGCAGGGTCCTCCCATAGGCACTCCACTATGAAACCAACAGAGGAAGCTGCTGCCTGTGGGTGCTGCTGCCATACCCTGTAGGAGCTGGGCAATGGAGCCTGTTACAAGAGCCTACAAGGTAAGCACACAAGAACTAGGAAAGAAAACCATTCCTCCTGCAATTTCTCTTCAACATTGTGTCAGCTGGCAGAAGGAAAATATTTAAAGAAAAATCTCCATTTTTGCAGTGTGGGCAATGAAGGATGAATTTAGAGTTGAGAAGCCTAAGTTGGTAACTGGCACACATCTGAAGTGAGTTGTTGAGATTCACCCTGTTGGTGACTACATGGCTTTTACAAAATGCTTTTTGTTGGTATAGTTTCTAGGTGGGGATTGCTGGAGACAAGTACCGTGTTTGTAATTTCTCTGGCAAACAATTTTCGCCCAAATTTACTAGGCTCCTAGCCTACTTGTTTCCATCACATCATGTTAAGACAGCCTCAGTCAAAGATCATGTCTTGATACAGTTTTCAAGTCTAAAAACCAGTTTTCTGGTCTTAAAAAAAGTTTATATTTTGGTGGATTTTCTGTCTACCCAGCTCTCCCTTAATTTAGCAGTGGCTACCTTGAGGCCACCTAAAAAAAAAAAAAAAAAAAAAGACTTAGGTGGAAATGGAATACCCTTAATCTATTGTTGTACATCTGGTTCCCACTTAGTGGCTGAGAAAATATATTGGAGGTTCTTGAGAAATAGCCTGAGGGACAATGTTATCTAATGTTACCTCCTGTGGTTTGGGGTACAGAAGTAGTTGGCTTTACCAAACCTGAGAGTCCCCAAATACTATTAAATCAGTCGATTCAGATTTTATACCACAGAATGAGAAAGCCTCCTTTACAACTATATTCCCTTTCACTTTTACTCTCAAAGTGGCTCTTTTCTGACAATCATTGTCCAGCCTGCTGTATCTATTTCTTTATCACCTACTTCCCAGTCCATAAGCCATTACCCCCTACTTTAAGTTGTTATTATAGCAGCATCCCATTTCCAGGTAACAACGCCTGCATTTGTTTGGGTACAGCTTACATTGCCATAACAACGGTGGTTCAAACAATAGATACGTTTGTATTTCTCTCACCTAAGGCAGGCTGTCAATGATAGGAATACTGGTTACCTCTCGCATACCAAGAGACTAGACAACCCCTTGGGAGACAAGGTGATTGTCTTGACTCAAACTTAACTCCGAAGGGAGCAACAATTTGTCCTTACTTAAACAGACATCTCCTCCAGATACCAGTTTGCTGTCTCTGCCCACAGTTTTTCCTCTAACAGCATTATCCTCTGAAAACTGACAGAATATCTGATTCAGAACATCTCTCAAGCCCAGAGACCCATTTTATAACAAAGAAGTTGGGGTGCTGACACATTGTCCAGTGGTCTTAAATACTGCACTTCACCCAGAAATCTAGTAATGGTAATAACAATAATAATAATAATAATAGATGGGATAGCCTGTTAAAGCTCAGATAAGCACCAGCTCAGGGATGATTCCTGCTAGCTTGGGGTACTTCAGCATGAAGTATGTGCACTAAATCACTGGCCAATGTATGGTGCTGTGACCCCAGTAGCTAGAATTTATATTGCTCACAACACAAGGTAAAACTAGGATTTCACCAAGAAATCTTAAGAACATGAAGTGAAAGTAGAATTTCACTGAGGAGTGAAAGTAGTGTTGACCTCTCAAACCGTTACTCTCCCTGTGACCCATTTGCAGCATTTGTGCTTCTTGCCTTTGAAACTTTGGGTCTGCTATACTCAAGGTCCTAGTCTGGAAGAGGATAGTGAGTGGGAAATGATTCTGCTAGGGGAACACAAGGATTACACTGAACTTAACACTAAAATTACCACCTGGTAACTTTGGACTCAATGCAGGGAACAAGTTGGCAAAAAAAAAAAAAAAAAAAAAAAGGAGTTACGGTAATGGTGAGTGTAATTTATACTGATCACCATGAGCTAAAGCAACTGGAGTAAGACGAGGCGAGTGAGGAGCAGATATTAAGCACAGGGGAATGTCTTTGTGCTTTTATGCCCATTGATCATGACGAATGGGCGATTATACCAACTGCAAGCCAAACAGGATATGACAAGTAAGGGGTCAGTCTCCTGAGGGTTGAAAGGCTGGATGATCCCAACAAGCAAGCAACCAAGATCAGCTGAAATGCTGAGTGACAGAGAGATCTAGAAATCTAAAAAATGTGGAAAAAGAAGGAAATGATTAATATCAGTGACAAAGGCAGGACTAGCTGCAGTAACAGGACTTCTCATGTTAAGTGCTTTTGCAAGATTGTGGCCAGCCACAACTCTGAAGAGATTAGGATTAATGCAGGACACAAGGAGATCTGAGTGGTGCAAGGAGTGTGTTGTATCACACATCTTTTGTGCACTTCTTTCAATTTCCTTGGTCACACCTCTTACTGCAGCCACTTCTGAGGCAACGAGTTCTACACAAACTGACCAGCTTTACACAGCACCCAGAGAGTGCCTCACCTTGGGTCTGTGCTATACATCTCTTTCTGCCTAAGGGAATCCCATAGATACCAATACACATGTGCTAGTCAAAATGTGGGGTAGTTAACACCCTGGAGACATTTTAGCCAGCAGGGGATGAGAACTGGTGGAAAAAATTGCTTCTCCTTTTCATCCCTAGGCAGTTTGGGAATGCATTTCATAATAAGGGTTTTCAGAGGACTTCATGGGATGGAAACCTATAGTAGTGGCCAACTTGATAACTCCCTTCCTCTTTCACTCCCCTCTCCCTCATTCCTGCTCCTGGGATCACTTCTAAAGGAAACTATTTGCACGTAACCCTTTGTCTCAGACTCTAATATCAAGAAGGCAATCCCCTTTCAGGTAAGAAGCTCTGCTCTAAAAGGTCATCTAGGAATCAAAGTTCCCTTCACCCTGTTGCTCTTTCAACCCCTGGAGTTCCACACTGCTTCTCTTCACAGTCACAGGTGACTCACTAGCATCAGGTCCATACTTCATCCCAGAGGTTGCAGTAAAGAGATCAAGGAAGACAAGCACATTACTTTGAAGGAAATGACCTAGAAACTGCATGTATTTACTTCTTTTACTTCGCATTAGCGACAACTTATTCACATAGTCACATCTACTGCAAAGGAGCCTATGGTCTCTCGTTGGGCAGCCATGTGCCCAAGTATAACTTTGTTAATCCTCTTCCTAAATGGGGAACGGGAGAAATGGACATTGGAGTGAAATAAGCAGTCTCTGACACAAAAACATACAGAAAATGTAGTAATATATATTGAAGAATTTCCTAAACATGTTCTCTTCACTACCAAGCAAAAATCCTTGGGTCATATAAAAATGCCCCAGTAAAGCTCCTGCCTGACACTAATTCTACCATTCCTATCAATTAGCACACTATATTTGCCATTTGTTTTTCATTTTCCTTGAATTATCCACACCTTTCATTCGACTGTTCACTTCTTAGAGAACTTTGTGATTTTTTTAAAATATGATTGTTTCATATATTAAGAATAGAAATGCTATTTCTCATATTTGTTTCACATTTTTAGTGTAGCGTTTGTATTTTAATTTTAGTTCTGGCATATTCTTAATTATATATTTTTCAGGTTCTTATACAAGGGCACTTCAAGTTTATGGAAAATAGAATCAAAAGATAATGCGAATCTTTCTGTGAACTTTTTGAAGTGCCCTCGTATATAACAATGACTATTTCAGGCCTATTTATTCTGTTCCATTGATTTATCTTGATTATTGCCAGTGTATCTAGTCTTTATTAGTCTAACTTACAAAACATTTAATAACTGGTATATTCCCCATGTTGTTCAACTTTTACTCATCTCCTCACCTGTTTGTTCTTCCAGATGGATACTAGAATTATTTTTTCCAAGTCCAAAAGGAAATTCCACTGAGCTTTTATTGGAGCAGTGTTGGCCAAATAATGTAGTATGGGAAGCCTGACATAGTATTGTTTTCTCATACAAAAACCTGGCAAGCACTCTAGTTATGCAACTTTTATAAATTTCAGTGAAGTTTAGATTTTTTTACTTTTCACTTTGCATGTCTCAAGATTTTTTTCCTAGATGTTTTATATTGCTACTATTTTGCAATATTTTTGTTTTATTTTGTAACCTGTATTTGTTAGTATCTGGGAAAACCACAGATTTATTTTAAATTTGTGTTAAGTTATCTCACTGAAGTCTCCTATTAGTCTTAAATTTTCTAATACTTCTCTTTGGGTTTTTGAAGGATTGAAGGAAGACAATCATTTGGAATGCTAATAATAATTTTGCCTCCACTTTTCCAAAACTTAGCCAGTTATCTCTGTGTTCTATGTCATTGAATTCATCAACACTACCAAAGCAGAGTTAAATCATAGTGGTGACAGCAGCTATTTTAATATACTATTAAATTTGATATGATGTTATTTGCATTATTTTATGTCATTCTTTTGCATCTGTCATAAGTGAGATTATCCTGTTGTGTTTTTGTATATTTCTCAGATTTTAAATGCTAATTTAAATAAATGCATTATAAAGCTTTTACCTTTTCCTCTGTTCTTTAAGAGTTTATAACAGCATTGGAATTGGCTTATCCTCAGAAATTTAAAATAACTCACCCTACATTCTCTGGGCTCAAGGTCTTCGATGGAATACTTAATTACATCTTAATGTATTTCTTAATTATTTCTGTTTTCTGAATTATTTTTGGTAATATATTTTCTCCAGAAAATCGGTGATTATGTAAGGATTATCAATTCTTAGCACTGAAAACCTAAATGCAATTTTTACTTTTTTTTTAAACTACAGGTTTAAATTAATTCCAAAAAATAAGGTGAAAATACAGAAAAAGAAAAAAAAAATCACTGAAAATCTCACCACTCACTGCAATAGACATTTTTGCATGTATTTCTCCCAATCTTTCAGATGAGTTTTATTTAACTCTTTCCAGAGTTTTCATAAACATTACGCTTAAGGTATTTTCTTTTTTATTGTAACAGAAATGTGATTATTTCAAAAAATTTGGGAATGGTATATACTCACATATTAAAATCTGCCTAAATTTTTCTGTTGTGATAAATGTTAATATTTTGCTAATTATTTCCTTGGATTTTGTTAGCTTAATTATCATAATGTATAAATTGGCCTAAAAGGCAATATACCAGTTAAGAGAACTGGTTCTAGAACTAGACTGCCTAGATTTAAATCCTGGCTCCTCCACTTATCAGCCTTGTGAACTTGGTTAGATGCATATCTCCTCTGCTTAAATTTTCTCTTCTGTAAAATGGGAACAATTATCATAGCTATTATCTCTTAGGGTTGGTGTTAGGATTAAATAAATACCTAGTGGTTGACAATAATTGTTAGCCACCATTACTATCTTTAAGTAGAGTTAGCATAAGGACATTCACAAGTCCTATATGAAGAATGGAGGACTGAATAAATTGTTAACAAAATTACTCAGGGCACTCAATATGATTTTTAAGGTTATAAAAAATCATCCTTCAAGTTTCTACACAATGAAATTACCATTATGCTGCCCAAAGCAGTTCAGCAGCAGGACAGATTGATTTGTCTACTACTACTTTGCTCCTGCTAAGGAACTAAATGAGTAGGGGCAGGGGTATTCCCTTGCTGTGAGGTCAAGGTTCAGAGAAGCAGCATCCACTTTTATCCTGTCAGTGGGATCAGCCATAATCTCCTCTCACTTCATGGTGGGCTCAGAAGTTATCCATGATGGCCACAAAGACTTTCTGGATCCCCTCTTGTTCCCTCCTCCTGTTAACTACCATCTTCTCTTTTCTAATCCACTTTCTGTATTAATGATTCTAGACCAAACTCTACTAACACTTTCTTATCATATTCTGTTTCTAATTGCTTGTTCACACGTAGCTAGATAAATTTCAGCTTACAAATTCAGGGTGGGGGAAAGCGGACTTTTTTCCATGCTGGTCTTTGGACATCAGGCCATAAATGTCATTGCTACATTGCCTCTTGTTCATGACTGAAAGCCTTTTCAAACATGACTCAGGTGTACAGATATATGCAATCTTTTAAATTTATTGTATTGTCTATGTACATATCTTCATTTTCCTGTGAGGGATACATTTGAAACCCAAACGTCAAGCAAAAATTCCATTTCTCTTCATTTTATGAGGAGTGAGAGCTGACAGAACGGAAGGACATGAGTTAAAGGTAAGTACTTGGAAAAAATCTTCAGGTAATATATCAATATATATTGTTATCCACATCCTTACTCTGTTCCTTGGGCATGCGTCCACAAGACTAAAAAATCTTTGAAAGGCCTTTAACTCTCAGGTTAAGAAGGCTTCAAGACAGAGCAGAGACCATGCAAATTCCAGGCATTCAGAAGTTGAGAAGACTAGGAAATACGAGATACTCTTTTGATTATGGTCTAATTAATAGGCAGTTAAATTCAGATGGTATTAAGTTAATGAATTTGCTAGAAAACAATTTGGCCATCATCCTGTTTCAAAAATATACCATTATTTTAAATAATTACTCTTTGCCTCTGAGTTTTCCATATGAATGTAAAACATACAGCTGAAACTAAAAAGGTATTGATTACCTTGAGGGGTCCACAAATATTTAAAATTTTGTAAGGATAGGGTTAATAATTACTAGACAAAATTATTAACCATGTGTATATCATTAATGACAGGCAGATGGATAGACGGATGGAGGGAGGAAGGGAGGGAAGGAGGCAGAGAGACTGAAAGCAAGACAAACATTTAGAATTATAACTCCAACAATTCTTCAAGCAAACAAAAACTAAGATCTAGGAAGAGTAAAGGTCTGCTGATATTAAAAATTCTAAAAGTCACTTCATTTTATACTGTATGGTCATCTCTGTGATCAAATTTGCCAGACAATTGCTTAACTCCACTCAGTTTACCTTTGCAAACAAAGTTGTTGGGTCAACATAAAAGACTCAAACAGTTTCAAAGTGGAAAATTTTGAAAGCATTTTGTTTGCTAATACAAATATACCTTATGGTTAACTATTTAGTAGAGATTGATTTCCTCAAACTTGGCCCAATTATTTGATGAGTTTAAGACAGAACAGTGTCAGCAGCACTTAGACTATTACAACATGGTTAATGTGTAAAAACCAATCATCAATCTCAAAATTTTCTTCAGCATCTTAGCTTGTGCTCTGTGCTTAGTCAGCATTGTATTTTTTGTTAAAGTGGGCAAAAGTCATGGCTAAGTAATTCTCAGCTGTTTAAAATAATGCTTATTTAATTGCTGCAATGTAACCTCATTGAACTATCAAATTATGACTAACATTTTTCCTGGTAGATTTTTTTTTAAGGCTCATCAGCGCTTTCTTATTCTAGATCGAATCATTATCCAGAACTGGATATGTGTAAGAAACCTGTAATTTAAATTTGAATTATATGACTGCCAAATGTATTGCTGTTAATTTTTTTTCATAAACCAAATGAATACATAGTAATAACCCTATACAAAAAATCAAAATTGCTTTTGGATGGCATCCTTTTGGAGACAGACCTATGATTAAAATATTACAGTAGGCTTTAAACCTCAGCATGATTTAATAAGTGTTTAAAATGAATAAAAAGTGTTTAGGTTCTTTAATATCTTAATATTCCATCATTTTAAGAAGTCACAGCACTTCTATAGTGGTCAGATGTCTCAAATTCTATATAAGCAAGATTTTCTGACAGAAAGTACTATTAGTTAACTACAACTGAATGGTTTCACTTGGTACTAAATTGTACATTCCATTTTTGTCTAGGAAAATGTTAAATATTAGATCTCTCTTATTTGTTGAAAAAGAAACCAAAACCAAAAAACTAATTACTGTACTTATGTATGCTAAGCAAGTCTGCCCTTCAATTACCTATGTGTTACAATGTGCACCAAATGCACACAGTACTGTATCAGTCATTTCTCCCTCTGAACTCCAATAGTACTTACTTTCTGAGCCCTTTACTTAGTGGCAGTTACCACTTCATTTTACTAATTCTAATTTTACACGTGAGACTTATCTCAAAATCACCTGCAATCTCCTTGAGGAGACACAGGCTTTAATACAGGGTAATGTGTATCTGTTTTCATAAATATTTGTCAGTTCGCTAAGCAGCTTACTTAATAAAGGTTTAAAAGATTTTATTGCTGGGCCAGAGAATACTAAAGTAAGGGCCAGGACTTCCCTTTGACCATGAGCAAACCACTAGTTGCCCACATTTCCAAAGGCTAGAAGTAACCATGTCATGAAACTTAACTGTTTTAAAACTCAAACTACTTATGTTTTCTATGCTTAATTTTAATTAAAATGTTCTTGTTTCCTTATTTTTGTCTTTTGTTTTATGGGCTGTTTTCTTAGCTTCTTTTTCTAGTGATTTCCGTTTTGTGTTTTATTCTTCTAGTTGCTTTAAAATAAAAATAAAATATTCAAACCATTTCTGTTCTCTAACAGAGAATTGCTTATTTACTTTGTACCTGTCTCCAAAAGCTCATTTCCCAGTTTTGGCTAATTTGGAGGTTTTAGACCCTAATGTTCTCTTTACATTCTGTATGTTCATTTCTAAAAGCAATTCTTTAATGTTTACATGTTTTATCGGTTAACGTATTTATTTCATGGTTTCCCCATTCTGGAGGTCTTTCTTTAATTAACCTGTTAGTTGGCTGATGTAGTTCTACAATTTTCTTCCAGAATGTGTTCGTGAATATACTATGAGCCCTTCCCATATGAAAAAAAAATTTTACTCAGACAAGAATGACAATTAGGTAGTTACTGAATTTATGAATACTTTTCTCTTTAAACCTCTATAAATTGGCATTTAAATACTGCAAAAGAAAATTCTTAAGATAGCCTGAGTTTGTTACATTTTTTTCTCATTGGGTTGTTTAAAAAGTATTTTCCTTAATTCATTCATTTCACTTAAGCTCAGTCTGAATAAAATCCTAAGTAGTTATGCAAACCTTGAACTATAACCATGTCCAAAACCAACATAATTCCATGAGATGAGGGAAAGTGTTGGTAGGCAGAATAATGGCCTCTGAAAGTCTCCAAGTCCTAAACCCAGAACCTGCAAATATGTCAGGTTACACAGCAAAGAGTTAAGGTGGAGATAAATTAAGGCTGCTGATCAGCTGACATTATTTGTAATATCTGGGTGGGTTCAATATAATCACAAGAGTCCTTGAAAGTGGAAGAGGTAGGTAAAAGAGGCAAAGTAGTGCAATATAAGGACTCAGGCTGCTGTGCTGTTGCTGGAGCAACAGAGATGGGGGAATCTTTAACCAAGGAATATGTGCAGTCTTCAGAAGCTGGAAGGCACAAGGAAACCCTTGCCTCCCCCTTCAAGCCTCCAGAAACACAGCTCTACTGACATCTTAACTTTAACCGAGCGAGACCTGCATCAAGACTTCTGACCTAGAGAACTAGAAATCTGTAGTTTTAAGCCATTAAGTTTGTGGTCATTTGTTACAGCATCAACATAAAATACTATAGACAAAAATGCAAACATAATTAATAAACTTGCAAATTGTATTAAGTGACTTGAATAAAACAAATAGCAAACTAAAAGCAGTGTAGTCAGGAAAGGCCTCTGAGGAAGTAACACTTAAGCTGAGACCTAGAAACGGCAGCAAATCAGCCAAGTGCAGGTGAAGAGCACTGTAAGTCAGATAAGGAATGCTTGCCTCTGAAATGTGTGCTCAACTTCTCACCTTAGTGGAAAATTCTTTTCCTTCCTTCCTTTCACCTCCACCCTCACTGAAATCTATTTTTGCTGTTTGGGGCCAGCCAAGGTGTATTCCCCCAACCCTTAGTATTGCATGCTTACCTTTCAGCTATTCATGCCACCACCCTGCTTGGGTATCCTCTGTGCTTCAGAGGAATTAAGATTTTTACTGATACCAAATGTAGCAAATAAGGTTCAGGCCTAAACATGATCTTATCCCTCAGATTGCTCAGGTGGGCCTGAGATCTGAATTTGTTGAGGTAGAGTGAACCTGAAACTTGGTTTTGAAGGTTGGAGAATGGAGGCTTTTCAGCTGGATGTGAACCAGGATGGCTATGACTGTTGTCTCATCATTCTGAGATGGGAGAGCCTTTCCAAGCTTACAATTTTGGGGGAAAACAAACACTTAACTTGTCGATGCTACTAATAGGGGAAGCTAGTACCTAAACCAGAACTCTTCCTCTTAAATGTAACAGTTAAGACTCCTTAAACAGTTCTTTAAACTTATCAACCATTTAGCCAAGTACCACCTGGCGACTCGGAAGAGCAGTCTTCAAATTGGAGTTTACATATTCCTGGAGCCTACAACTCACAAACTAGATGGAACTACACAACAGCATGTTTAGTTTTGAGGAAATCAACTGTCACTATCAATTTCTGCTTACATTATTTCCTAAAATTAATCTAAGAAGGTACCTAGTTTTCCTTTCTTAGCTCTTTACCATCATCCTTCTCATCATTCACACACTTCTCAAACATACTGGTTTTCAATGTTGCTTTGTCCCAGGGTGCCCACAAGACAAAAAATCTAACCAAGGAACCACATACCAGTGCAGGGCTTCTTTTATTACTGCTACCTTTGTCTGCTAGGGATGAAGCTTAAATTTAGAAAACTGCGTAATATTTTGGTCAGCACTGATTGATACTCTAAATGCCGACTTACTACAGGGAAGGGAAGCTGAAATACTAAACTGTCTGATAACCAAAAAGGGGCTTGAGACTTGAACAAAATTAGTATTACCAAATATCTGCCAATACACTTTCTTGATATAATTTGGCAACTCCTTATTCTCCCTGTTGCTCTGAATGTCAGCTGCTGAGCATGAAATTCAGGAGCCTAAGTCCAACATTTACTTCTGACAGATCACCATTACATTTTCACATAAATGAAACTATATTAGGAAGGTTTTCTTTTCTCTTCACCCTTCAGACCTATGAAAAAGATTTTCATTTGTTTTTGTTAAATTACAATTCTTTTTACTTACCTGATTCTGCTTATCAAAACTCTCATCCCTTCTACCAGGTATGTTAATATTGCACCTTACAATGATTTGTACACCTTTTAGAAGTCCCATATGTATTAGAACCTTCTCTCATTTTTGCTGTTCACTTACAGCCTATCTCACTCTAGCAACATTCACTCATGGGCACTTCCACTTATTTATTCAAGGTGAGTGCTTTCTACACAGCAGATAGTTTTAGGTGCTGAATATGCATCAATGAACTACACATTTTCAAATCCTTGCCCTTGCAGAACTTACATCTTTGAGGACAGCTGGTGGTTGGGGTGTGCAAGATTTTTTTAAAAAATGAAGATGCCAATTCAGGTTTGGGGAAAAGGTCCTCAGATCCCACATAGGAAAAAAATGACCCAGAGAATTGAGTATGCAATTTAGGAGAGAGCTAGTTTGACCTGACATTTGTGCTCGAAGGAAACTGTATTAAACCAGGATAAGGGAAGAGCAAGTGTGAAGTCTACAAAGTGAAAGTTCGCCCAGAGAGTATGAAAGGTGAGGACAGAGGCAGAGCACATAAAAAAATAATTGTGAAGATAATCAGTGAAATGAGCTGCGATGTCAAGAAGAGTTTTACATTTTAAAAAGAGCAGTCTGTTACATTAACAGTATATTAAAAAGCAAAATCAGGTCACAGAGAAAAAATGTTCAGAACCCAGCAGAAACTACATCTTTTCTAACTTTAAATTTAGAAGGAATTTTAAGTATCAGTGCAAAAATGTGAGAGGGTCTAGGTCTAACAACTCTTTTGCAGCAAAAAGGACTAGAAAATTCTTAAGATCACAACTTTGAACAAAATCATGAAATTTTAAATGAAAGATTTCAAAAATGTAATCCTCAAAGGTACGATTCCCTCAGGCGCTACAGTAATGAAGAAATGACAAGGTAGTAATATGCCTAAGTCCTATTTAAACCAACTGCTTTGTTATATAGTTGTGTTTGTTTGAAAGTGTCGTAAGGTTAAATGTGAAATGCAAGGGGGATCCATATGCTGAAGGAAAGGACCAATGGCTCAAAGACATTGCACTCACTGTGCATACCCTTGCTTACTTGTTCAGAATGATCCTGTAAACCACTATGACAAGAACCCTCAAGGAAATCCACTTACAGTACAAAGACAATTACACCCCTGGTCAATTAGATGCCGTCACCAAAACAAAATATCATTGAAGAAAAGGAGAAAAATTACTACATCTAAAAAGTTAAGAGTGAGGAAAAGCCTGTGGATACAGAAGCAAATGTGTGGTTGGAGCTGGATGAAACATTTTGTGCCAAGCAAATAAGTCAACTATAAAACTAAAAGGAATGAATGCACTTGTAACATAGTCTGTTCCTGTTTAGTCTCTTACCTCCATACAAATTCTAAGCTGGCTGCTTTGATGTTCTTCACTCTTCAGGTTCATTTTGGACAATTTAGGGTAGTACTCTTATTCTTAAATTCATACTTCAAAATACTTGTCTGCCCAGCATCACACCTCACCAAAGACTAGTTCGAACCCATCTGGATGAAGGCTCCAGGTCTTTACACTTTGAAAATATCTTTGGGTATAGTGCAACTGTGGCTTAGAACCTTACCTTGGTAAATAAACAGCCGTTCTAGAATTCTAGCAGAAGTCTTCACTGAACTTGATCTTTGGATTCTGTGTTGAGGGATGGACTGGACTTAACTCATACTGCCTAAAGCCACCTTATAGGACTCTAATTTTTACCCACTCTTGAAACATTCAGATGTTCCAGCTCTCCCAACCTGCTGAATAGTGGTATACTATCCAGATCATTATATCTCAAAGCCTAGAATTATCAGTTCCTTTAAAGTTTACCATTGGTATTTAAGAAGCTCTCAATGGTCTTTTAGTCTGTGTAAGTCAAAGACAAATAAAATCTACTAACATGTAATTTCACAGTACACATACTCTTATAAAAAACATGTCAACAATAAGTACACACTGATTTCTCTTTTATTAAATGTATATACGCCTAAATGTAGGCCTCTGGTCTTAAACTAATCATTTAAGGGGCACACTAAACATTTTACTTGGTACCCACCCCCTGCTGCCAACCCTCACGTTTTTGTTATTTACGCACTTCTATACCACGTTAAGTACCTGCTCATTAATGACAAAACCTGCATTTTATGCTGGTATTTACTTATTTTTTTTAAAGTACTCAAAAACTGCATGAAACTCGAATTCTCCCTGCTTTACTGATGACCATAACCAAATACAACCTAGTCAGTCTCTTATTGAAAAAAATATTTACCGTGATCTTTTGAACATTTAGAAATTGATGAAATTGGAGGGCTGCTCAAAACATACCATCTCACTCAATGGTTTAAATATAGTACAGATTCATTAACAAGCATTAAGCCCTAGATTCAACAAATATTTGAGTATTTTTTTACTAAAAGCACAAGGTTTTTTTTTTTTTTAAACACTTTGGTCTCCTCTTTTAAACTTCAATTATCTACGTTTAAAAAAAAAAAAAAAAAAAAAGATGTCCCAGTAAAAACAGGATGGAGATACTTCAGACTTAACTAGATTAATAAATTCTAAGTTGACTAAATTTTAAGTGTCTATGCTCATTTTAGTTAAGCAATTTGTCCTTAGAGCCCTTCATATGAGATTTTTAAGTTACACATAAGGAACCCAAATCTTCCTCCAAATTAAGGAAATTCAAGTGTAATTTGAGAACTTGCTAGATCCAATAAATAGGTAAAAGATAAGCTTTCAGACTGAATATCAACGTGGGTTTGAAATTCAGAGTCCATTTACCAGCTTTCTATCCTCACAAAAAATTTTTCTGATCCCATTTCCTCATCTGTAAAACTAGGATACAAACACAGATTCCACAGATGATAAAGTTAAATAAGATAATGCAAATAAACAACTTTGGTACCTATTCCCATGTCCACAATTAATAAACAAAAACTTTTGAACTTTTTGTTGTAACGAACATAAAAAAAAACCAAACAGAAAAAGCTACAATAAGATAATGGTAAAGTTTTTATTTAAATATGCTCATTCTGAACAGTTCTCAACAAGCAGTTTTAAAATGCAGTATTTTATTTATTAACATTAAATGCATTAAAACAACTCAAACAGCCTTACAAACTATAAATACATAATTAGGCATCCTTTAACACTGTGTCTCTGTGTTCAAATGATCATAAAAATTAACAGCCTTCTTCAACAATTTTTCTGTGGTCTTAAAATTCACGGGATATGTGCATTTTCTTAATGATCCTTTAAAACTCAGTAAGAATGACGTCCTGAATTGAACTTATGAAAACAGAAAACTATATATTAATCCAGTCTTTAAGCAGATGTAAACTAATCAACCAATAAGCCAAAGAATAATCTGAGAAGTCTGAGTGCAGTCAGACACCAAAAATTGGCCTTGTATATTGAGCTCTTAACGTCACTGCTCAGCTAAAAGGCTTTTAATTCTCTAATACTAGACAAACTACACAGAATTGTCAATTACTACCAGAACAGTATTTCACTGAATACAAAATAAACTTTAATGTGATACCGAATTGTTCTCCAGGCAGTTGCAGGTTGCATTTTGTCAGCAATCAGTGTGTAGGACTCTTCAAACCATAGGGAAAAACCCAAGTCTGGCTTGCTGTGTTTAAACAGGTTTGCCTGTAAAATGAAGATCTCAAAATTTTCAGTGAAATCATCAATACTTTGCAAGCAGCTTTAAAAAGAATAATTTATAAAATGCTAAGTGCTTTCCTTCTAAATATAGGCAAGAGCAAAAAATTTTACATGCAGAAAAAAATCTTAAGAGGTCAATTTTTTTTTCTGAAATTAGTTTTAGGGCTATCTATTAAAGCTGAAGCAACAGGACCCTAAATCTCAAGCAACTTCAAGGTGAAGCTCTGTAAGAACAAGGGTCAAAGCTGGTCAATTAAGAGATAAGGCAATAATCAACTCATTCACCCATCTGAATCTCAAAATGGCTAAATTAACAATGTCAATCTTTATATATATTTGCATGACCTTTTGTTAGTCTATCTTAACAGAACCAAGGACATAAAATTTGCTACATTCTAAAGCCAGAAACAAAAGCACTCAGAAACAGTTGTCCATTTAAGACTTTGTTAATACAATTTATTTGACTTACAGCACGTTTTAAATGATTTAAGAAATCATCAGGCAGGCTTTGTATCACTGTTCCCCTTTAAAAGAATATTGCAAGCGTATTTCCACAAAAGCTTTGAAATAAAATTAGATGGTTTGGCAGATGCAAACACCACTTTTTTTTCCCACTTATAACCATGGCACACCATTTTGCAGGCTACCATAAGCCATGCTAACATTATGAAACTTTTGAGACATTTAGTTTAAAGCAATGTTTTGTCATCAAACAAAACCAAACCATTTTTAGGTTTCCTTCAATCCAAAAAGTTCAAAAACTCAGCTAAAAAACAATTAGATTTCCATTTTATAAATCTCTGTACAATTGCAATTATTTTCTCATCCTGAAAATTTACCTTTTCAATTAACTACAAAATTAGGAAAGTCTTACCTTTCTATTCAGAAATTCAAGATTAAGCTTTTTAAATTTCTTAACAAAGGGATACACTGGAGGTGAAAACTTGTTAGACTTCACACAATATATATTAAAAAGATGTTTTCTAAATTTATTAGGTAATATAATTGCTAAGGTTATGGAAATTTATTTCATATTACTAAGATAACCAAGTATATGGGACCCTCAGCTTGGGTCCAATTTTATCAACTGATCCTTTTAAATCTGACTGTCCTTAAGGTAACCCAGTTTTGGCTAAAGGCAAAAGGCAGAAATGTTGGATAAAACACTATAACGGTCACTTCCTCAGTTCCACTCCAATGACATAAAGCACATAAGCCTGGAATCATATCACTGTCAAAGTCTGGCTTATGAAGGGAGAAGGGTACATAAATGTTAACTACAGGCTTAGAGAAAAACTAATTTCAGATTCTTACCTCACTGCTACAGTGCTGGCACTACAGAAGAGTTTACACATATACATCAGCCTTTTTTTTTCCTTATTAACTCTCATTTTTTATGCTAATAATAGCCTGAGGATCCTGGGTCACTTACAGCTTATACATCATTAACAATCATAAATATAAACTAGTGTATAACCAGTTAACAGTTGCACCTCAAGAACCCATAAGGGTAAAACAGTATGTTTACGAGAAACAACACCCGTCCCCTAATACCACGATTAAACAAACACACACACAAAACCCCTCTTTACACATTGCTTTGAACACAATGGCATCTTTACCAAATTTAAATACTTGAGTAATGTACAAGTAACATAATTTATTAACTTTTAGATTAAGTTAGACATTCTGGACACTAGGTACAAAGAAAGCAAAGTCATATCCTAATTTTACAGATTACTGTCATGCATTCACAGCAAATTTTCTTTACAAAGTAACAGAAAACTTGATAGCCAAGTAAATCTAACTCGACAAAAAATACAGTCAAAATTTATATTGCCAAAACTGACATGCAACCTCAGGAGTAAAATGTTTTAGGGAAAAATAAGATAAAATTTGTTCTCAAGTAACAAAGGGTTGTATACGTGTTTTACACTTCCAAAACTCTAATACATTAAAATTACAGTTTGTTTTCACAATTCTGATCTCTTGAACATTTAACAGCGGAAGTTGGAATCTTCAGTAATATTTAATTTTCAAAATCTTCTGGTCACAATCCCCACCAAACTCAACAGGCCGGGACAAGTGCAATACCATACAGAAACACAGCATTGCAACCGATCCCAACCTGTGTAGAAAGGGGTTTGATTTTCCCTTACTTTTTCTAAAGACTTTTCACTACCACAGTCAGTTTTGCATGGATTTGCACAGCAGAATATCACACAGCTGGATGCAAACCTGCAAAACTAACCATAGAACAGTGTTTAGTAACAGGACAGTTTGATTGAGCGACAGACCGAAGCTGGAGTTTTACAGCTAGTAGTACTTTAAGTGCTCATAATGCAGTAGATAACTAAACACTACCTGCACTATAAGCACTTTAGTGCTACAGAAGCTGTCACATCAGATACACCAGGCAGACTCTACATCGACACAATAAAAGTACACAAAATTAGTAAAAGTCACTTGAAGGAAATAGCAGGCCACCATCAGTTTTGCATAGATTTGCACAACTACATTCTTCTTGTAGTGCAACTATGCAAAACTAACAGAGGACTGCAAACAAAAAACTATTAAAACACCTATACACTTGCTTGGCTTGAATTAGTGGATGAAAACATAACTTCTTATGCCAGAAGGAGCACTTAGGGCAGTAGATGCTAATCTACTTCACTATCTGCACTAGATGCACCTTAGAACAAAAAGCACTCAACATCAGCAGGCCCTGCGCTTTTAAAGCCCACCTTGGCTTCCCGAGGCAGCTGTCACCATAATGCTACAAGTGCCTTCACTGCAGTAGATGCACATATCACTACCTGCACTGTAAGCACTTTGACATTATTCTGACTGGTCACAATCTTCAGCTTTACAAGGTGATGTTCTCTTTATTCCTGCTAAATTTGAAATAAATAATTAGAATAACACCTCAAATTCTAACAGCTACAAAACACAAAATTCAATATAATCCCTATGGAAGAAAAAATTAGTTTAATTATCTCAGAACTATGTATGAGTTCCATTTAGACACACTTTTAAGCCTTAAAAAAAATAATAGAAAATTCTTTATAGAAGGTAGCCATAACCAACTATTAAACACTGTTACAGAAAGCGGTGGCTCTTCCTTTATACCTGGTTCCCAAAGGCACGCTTAAAAGGGTTTGACTGCATGTAAATGAGAACTAATATAGCAACAGGGCAATATGACTTGTGTACCTTTGAGAGGAAATCTTCACATCCACATGGCAAAACATTTTCCTTTTCTTCTGGCTTCCAATTAGCAAATACTTGACGAAATGATTAAGAAAATCACTGTTTGAACCACATTTCACGTTCATTAGTTAGAGTACAACTTAAATATCATGTTTAAATATGTCTTAAAATTTACCAGATTAGATCTACTTTACTACCCAATTTAAGTTTTTAAAATTGTATTTTGTAAACTGCATCAGCAAGTTTCCAAAGATGTAGAGTTATTTGCACTGTACTTTTACTACCTTAAAAATTAGCTAATCCGTTTTTAATTTTTTAGAAAAGTTAAATGTACAAAGTACAAAACACCTACTTCACTTTTTAAAAACTCCATCCTGTCATATTTATTCAACTCGAAGATTAAAAACAAGAGAAATTTGTTTTTAAGAAAAGTTAACAAAGACTATTAGCATACACTTACCTACTCAGGAAAACTTCCTTCTCAGCAATTATCCTTAGAAAAGCTTTTGGTGTAGTTAGGTCCACGTGTATGACTGAGGTGGGGCAAAAGAGGGAAAAAAAGATAAACACATTTGCTCAAAATAAACTACCACCCTCCAAACCCATATTTAAATGTGCTCTTTTCCAATTTGCTTAATACCAATTACTTCCATCTTGTTGCAAAATCGAGGATAAGAGCCGGACAACACTACCAGGATTTAAAAGACCAACAATGTATGGATGAAAATGTGGAAAAGAATAAAGTTGAAAAATCCCTAAATATCAGACTCATATCTTCATTAATAAGCTCCCGAAATACTTGCGTATGATCAGCAACAATCATTAACGCTACTGTACAGCTCTAGTGAGAGGGGGAAAAAAAAAAAAAAAAAAACCAAAGGACTATTCTTCACCACCCCTCCCCCAATCGAGACCTCGTGGCTGCAAGCCGGGATAAAGAGTTGTTTCCCCAACTGGTATGGTTCTGATAGCACACTGCTCATTTCTTCTTTCGGCGATATTGTAGAACAGAAGCGAGCCTGCCTTGTACAGTTCCTTTCCCCTTTGCTCCGGCTTAGGAGTAGAAAACGGGGTAGAACATCCGAGACTGCAAAGTGCCCGCCACCCTCATGGAGCCCGGGCCGGTAGCACATGTCGCACAAGGGGGCGCGCGGCCTGCGGTTCCCTCGCGCGGCCGCCAGGTGGCGGTGGGTCAGAGTCGGGCCCCGCCGGACGCGGCAACCCTCCCCCCTCCATTCCGTTTCCCGGCGGCAGCCGCGCGGCGACCGGCGGCGCCGAGGCCCGAGTGCGGCAGGGACGCGAGCGCGCCGCCACTCCTTTGTGTCCCACCGCCACCCCCAGCACGGCCCAGAGGGGCGGGGGCTCCGCGGCGGCGGTGCCCGTTGCACGCGGCCCGAGGCCTAAGCCGGGAACAATCGGCGGCGGCGCGCAGTCGCCGCCATGTCCCCCGCCCTCACCCCCGCGCAGCCCGCCCCGCAGGAACATGGCGGCGGGGACGCCGCTCCCGCCGAGCCGGGCCGACCCTCCCGCGCCCACCCCACCCCCCAGCTAGCGGGCGGGCATGGGCGGGTCTGTGGCGAAACCGAGACCGGCTCCGGCCTCTCCCGCGGGCCACGGCCTGGGAAGTTGCGAGCCCCGCCCGAGGGCTGCCCACGCGGGGTAACAAAGCCCACGCGGAGCAAGGGAGGCGCCCAGGCCGCGCCGCCTGGAGCTCCTGCGCCCCTCCGCCCACCCTCGCGCACACAAAGTTTGGGGGCCCGCGGGCTCCCGCCCACGCCACGCCGCCCGCCGGCGCGCAGGTACCTCGTGGGCGCGCCCCCTCCCGGCCCGCGGCCTGCCCCATGTGCCGCTGCCGCCACCGCCGCTTTGTTCTGGAGGCGCTTTAACTCTCGCCCCAGGGAGAAACTTTCCCCGGCCGGGAACCGCGCAGCCCGCGTTCCGGAGCGGGCGCGGGCCTCGCGCGTCCCTTCCCTGAGGGGCCATTGTGTCCGCCGCGCGCCCACCCGCCCTCCGGGGCCGGCCCAGGCAGGGTCTGCGCGGGGCCGGGGCGCGGCCGCCGCCCCCTCCCACCCGCCGTGGCCCGGCCCTGCCCCTCCACCAGCCAGCGTGCGAGCGAGGAGGTCGCAAGTCGCGGCTGCCACACGCCGCGGCGGCCAACGGCCCGAGACCCGCCCGGGCCCCAAGCCACGCCGCGGCCGCCACGCTGCTCTGGGCCAGTCCGCCCCGGGCCATTCCGCCCCGCCCGCCGGACCCAGGCGGCACACAACAGGTTTCCCTCAGTCGGCGGAGGGGCGGGCAGACTCACCGGGAGGAGTAGCCGCCACCATCTTCGCCTGGCCCGCCGCGGGCTCTCGCGCCCGCCTCCGCTTTACTACGACCGGAGGCCCCAGGCCGGGGGTGCGGCCGGCCGGCCCGCCCCGCCGAGAGGGCTTCGTGGAGGGGCGCGAGCCGCGGTGGCGCGGCGGGGGTCATCCCCACCCCCTCGGCCTCGCCGGAGGGCGCGAAGTGGCGCGAAGGCGCAGGTCGGGCGGCGACAGCGGCACCTCGAAGGACCATGTGGGTGAATGAAGGGCGGCGGCTCCCGCCTCAACGTAAATACGGACAAGCCCCACTCCCTCATTAGCATAAAAAACAAAGTACTTCCGACCTCCCCGCCCGCCCGCCAATCACCGCAGGCCCCGCCCACGGCGGCTCGCTCTTGGCGGCCGGGAGAGCGGGAGCTGGGGAGTCACTAGCGGCACTGCGCAACCTTCCCCGGGCCGCGCTTCCCCGAGGTCCTCCCACCGCCGCCCGCCTCGCGGAGCGCCTCGCCCGAACACCTCGCGCCACGCCTCCGGCACGCCCTCCGTTAACAAGCGCTGCGCGCGTGCAGACCCCCGCGCGCCGCACACCCACCTGGCAGCGCACGCTTCCCGGGGCTTCCTGGGAGGCGCGCTCTGCCGGGGACTCGACGTATACGCGATGTGCTTAGTTTATCACTTGACTGGCCCCTGATGGGTCCCGGTGGCAATTAGGGCCCTGCTTCATGCCAACGTGAACCAAAGATAAGAAAAATCCTGTGACTCACTTTCCCATCGAAACGGGATTGTCCAGTGCAAAGATGTTTTAGACGGAGAAAGAAATGCATTACAGCCGAGACTGTTAAGAATGCACAAATCGTTGAAACGTGTTTCCATAACCTGGCTGTGTGTAAACCAAAACGCATGCCCGAGCAGAGGTTTCACAGCTGCAGTACCTGATCCTCCTCTCATGCCGAGCTGCATTTAGTGAGATCCCTTAAACATAGTGTACCCCACAAATATGCACAAATAAACGTTAAAATATTTTGAATTAAGAAAAAGCTGTTGGTTCTTTAGTAGAAATATAGCTCGGAAAGAACCTCATAAACAACCCCAAAGCTGAGAAAGGGAGCCCACTCAGGAGCACCTCCTTCTACACATTGTGGTTCAGGAAATTCCAGAATTCTCAGAAACGTAGTTGTTAAAAGAAGTGAGGATTCATACCATTTACTCTCAATACAGTAATTTTAAATTGGTTTTAAATAATCCAGTAAGTGGTTATTGGAAAGCACATATTACTATTTCGTGATTGTACAAGTCAACTGTAAAAAACATATTACCAGAAGATGTCAATAATGTCCAAATGTTAAAATTTCTGACATTCAAATCTTGACAACATTGCCATTTACTATCTTTCTGACTCATTTTATCATGTTTTTAGTTAAGTCAATTGCCACACTATGATATTTAAAAGTAATGGGCTAAATAAAGCCTTGCTTTTGCTACACTTTTATATTAAGGATCTGTTTTCTGGATATTTCTTGCTTTGTAAATCAAAATAGCTGGCTAAATCTGAAATTTTACAATGTTAAATCTTTCTGTAATATAGTCAGTTACGAGTCTTTCAAAGGGGAAAACTGATTGCTAATTTTATTAAAAGTCTAACTTACATTACTTCTGGCCAGCATTGACTAATGTGTCAATTCCTTTTTCTTTAAAACTTTATCTTCTGCTTTAAATTAGAATGGTTAGGATAAGAGGGTGTTGTGAGTAAAAGTGTTCATCATATTCTCTGAATCATGGGAAATCCCACCTATATACAGGTTTCTTAGCAGGAAAGAGTAATTTATCTCATAGTTTTCTTGCCTTTAAAATCAGCATTGAAATACTCCTGGTTTTAAAAAGCTGTTTTTAGACATCTAACAATATCTTTGTGGAAATCTGACATCAAGCAACTATTTTCTGTGCCTATATATAGTATAAGGGATTTAATTCTTATATATTTGTATACATTCTTTACAGTTATCAGGATTTTTGAAGATGTAAATTCACTTAAAACTACTGACTTGGAAATCCCAGAAAGTTTCAGAATTAGTAGGTTGCATTTTATTGTTGAAGAGTTCGCTCATACTTCCTTTTAAAATCAATTACAAATTATTTTAGGTATAATTAGAGTAATTGAAAACTTTTCAATCCCAATCAATTTAAAGCTTGGCCAAGTTTATATTTTTTTGAAGTCACTACTAATTAGAAACTCATCCTCCTCAATTTCAGGGGCCACAACTAGATATACTTTATAACTGAAGGAAAGATTTTGTGGTTAGGATTTTGAAGATCACAAAAATATCTGAACTGCTAACAAACGCCTTCTGCAACCAAGGAATGTAAAAATAAAGCTATCTGAAATGCCAAAGTAGACACACAGGCTTCTTGAGTGAGTTGAAACACAGTATTGCTTTACACAGTCCGGAACATTTTAGAAGAAATGAAAACCTCAGTTCAACATCACAACAGTTACATATAACTGACTCTTTAGTCTAGTTCTACCATATTAATTATATTTTGTATTTAGGATTTTAAAAGATATTCCATCCATTTTAACAATCATGTATTATGTGCCTGCTATTCTGCACTGGTCAAAATTATAACAAGGAATAAGACAGAGCCCATGATTATGAAAAGTCCAAGAACCACAAAATATTACTGATTACCATGAATCTTTCACAGATAAGATGAAATTTTATGCCTTCAAGCTTTTATTTTATTTATTCTTTCAGATGTCCAATCAAATAATTCCTTTCATGGCAGGTTGTTTTACTTTCTTAATAATGAATCTATAACATCTGCATTTCACATTATTTGATAATCAGGCATAAAATCAGTATATGGATTATTTGCTACAAATGGCATTCCAAGGTGTTTTTAATGACAATGAATTTATAGTGAACACAAAAAACATGATCACTTAACCTAATAATCCCATTTATGGTTTTGGAATTAAGAAATCGTAAATTATAGAGAGATAGATGAATAAGTGTGTGGTTTTAAATTAAGCAATGTGAAGAAAGTGCCCCCCCCCCATATCTTTGAAATTGTCAGTGTGGTACTCTGTAGAACCAGATGGGAGTAACTGATGATTATTTAATTAAGAAAACCAGATATACTAGGTACTATTTATTGCAATAAAAGAGACAGTCTCTACCCTTAAAGAAGTTCTGTATATTGATATATATCAATATATGTAAAATTGTGTGGCTCTTACAAAATATATCTAATACACTTTGAATTAAGCATTTAAAGGTTTAAAAAAATTTTTTTTGCTAGAAGGATACCACATCAAAATTAGAAGTAGTTTCTTTTAAATTTCTTGTTCTGAATTCAGTGGTTCTCAACCTGGCTGTACTTTACAATTACCTAAGAAGTCTTTTAAACATGCAAATATCTGGCCCTTACTTTCAGATATTCTAATTTAGTTGGTCAGAAGTGGGGACGAAATCATCTTTTTTTAGATTTCCAGGTCATGTTTTTGTGAAATCAGGACCAACAAGTTCTGGTATTTGGTTCTTGCATAAGATAAAAATATTTGACTAATTATTACCATTAGCTGGTTAATCTTGGTAGGTGCTTGTGCCTGTGTTCATCCTTATTGCATTGTTATTAATACACACAAAATAATGAGAAACTGATCTAGTATATTCCAAATCCTACATAAAGGAGTTATGGGCATAAAGATTTTTTAAAAAAGGCAAAATCTTCCGAAATAATTTTTTAAAACTTAATGTCAACTGTACCATCCTTTATCCTTGGTTTATAAGGTACATTGGAAACTTTAGAGCTTTCTTATATCTTTGCTGTTTGGGGTTGCAGTTTAATTTAATTAAGACATCTACTTAGAAATGGAAAACCATCTCTCACATGGATTGTGTTGTGTTTGAAAAAAACTCTTTAATGGACCTGCTTAGAAATGGTAAATTGAATTAATTTTTTTCTCAGTCACTTAGTTGTGAGAAAGAGGATATATAGAGGTCAACTATGCCATCTATAAAATTTTAAAAATAATAAAAACACAAGACGAAGGGTCCAAGGTAGGAGAAAGTATCCAAATGCTACAGCTTTTAATTAATTTCATTCAATTTCCTAAGAGCTTCTTTGCTGTTCTTTATATTCTCCCTTTCAAATATAGGATTTAACAAATTGATTCAGCCTATCGTCTAGATTTATTCTGCTAGCTAATAGTTGCAGAAACAACTTAAAATATTGATTGTATAATTTCCTTTTTAAGATTGGTCAAAATAACACAGATTTCACAGTTGTCATATTATTTTACAAAACTATGCTTAAATACCTATATTCACCTTAACAATCAAACCTAATACTTACTATATGTATCAAGGTGATAAAAAGTTATTTTTATTTATGTAAATTCTAATTGCTTATTAATATCTTTAATAACTTGCACTTCTGAGGGCATTTTAAATGCTGGATACCAATGTGTTCAGATAGAAGATTTGTGATGATTCAATTACTATATTTCTAGAAGGATGTAATGAATGGATAAACTGGTGCAATTATAAAAACTCAGAAATATTATTTACATGAGGCTTTCAATAAAAGAGATACACTTTGATAAATCCTACAAACAGGTGCACTTAGTTCCCCTAAATGCCAGTTAATTAAGCCTTTCTCTTGTACCGGCAAGTAAATTTCAATATACTGACTTATTTTTCACATACCAGTGTTCAAAACAAGTAGCAATGTTACAAAGGTTTGAACAGATAAAACCAAAACTAAATTGGAACAAATAATGGCATTTCTGTGTCTGAAATGATAAAAGTGTAAGGGCCAATTAACATTATAGAGAATAAGTGGGGGCTGTGCCCTGTAATTGTCCAAAGAAAAGTCAGCACCCAACCAAGCCTCTGAAATCATCTTTGACAGTGGAAATAATTTTCTTTGTTCTCTGAGAATGTATGCATGATGGAGTTGTGTTGGTAGGAAGACCAGCTATGACTGACACATTGTTTACAGGAATTTTCCAAAATTATGCGGGTACAAATTTTAAAGCAAATGATATTAGATTTAGCCATACATACTTAGATGTGCCCTGTGTTAACATTTGCTTGCAAAGTTTTTAAAGCAAATTGTTCTCCTCTGGCTGGGAGGTCATGGTAGCTGTTGTTAGTAGCTGCAAGTAAAATTAATCTAAGAGAGTATTTAAAGCCAAGTCAAGATAGGAAGGGATGAGAAAAGCTGGTTTATAAGTCCAAGCAGGATATTAAAACAAGGAAGAAGATGGAACCCCAAAGGAGGGGAATGGGGTGTAGAAAATAACCTAGGAAGGCAGGTGCTGGAAATACCTTATATTTTGATCTAAGGGGTGGTTACATAGGTGTAAAAAAATGTCATCATTACACACTTATGAGTGGTGTACTTTATGTCCTTCGTTTTGTGTATACAAATATTGTCTTTTATTTTAAAACAACATTATGGACAGCAATAACAAGGGCAACAAAGAGAAAGGAATCAGTGTAAAAACCCAAGGCAAACACAGGGATTAAGAAGACATATGTAAGAATGCTGTGGTTAAATACCTGCATATTGTCTGCTGCTGGCTTTTGTGTGTTCCCTAAATGATTATATGTACATAGATGAGCAAGTTGCAATTAACGTGTCATGGAAAGGATGGACAAATCAGTTACAAGTAATATTAAATAGAAACTATTAATGCCTAATGGTCAGAAGAGCTGGATTTTATGATATCAAATATTTAAGAAAGACTACCTTCTAACATTAGCCAAGAGGATTCTCCTTTTCCATATTAAATGTTTAAGAGATGACTAACATCTTACATTACCTGGGTGAAAGTGGCTATTTCAATATGCATTGTTTAGACCCTCATTGAACATTAGCTATAATATAATGTATATTTCATATATATACATTATATATAGTATACAGTATATGTACATAGTATATATCACTTTCCAGTGTTCAAGAAAGATTAGTGCCTAATACTGGCAAAAAGAGTTAGCTATTTCAAAGTCTAATATATGTTGACCTAAAATAATTGCCTCGGAGTATGTGCTGAAAATTTATTTGTTGAATTAATCAATGAATATGAAAATCCTATCTGCAGAATCATGAATGTAATTTCCATTTTATGAATGTGTTCAATAAATAAGTCTTATAATCCTATTTGAAAAGGGAGATAGGCATTTTTTTGTTGTTTTATTTACACTCATGTACTATTATACAAAGGGACTTAGTTGAAGCCTTGATAGGAACCAGTGGGAGGCTAGAGGTCAGAAGTGACAAGGACAAAAAGATGGTGGAGACAGTGTTACTAGAGTCTGTCAAGACTGTCAAGCTTTGAGCTGTGAAATCAGAAGTGAGTAGGAACTAAGAGATGAAATACTGATAATGGCTGGGGGTAGGGAGTATAATCAAAATGGCAGGGATTCAGAAAGATACAAATAGGAGAGGCTGATCATAATTAACCAGCTGAGTCATGATCAGAGAAACAGAAATAGAGGTGAGATGCAGAACCAGCTGCTGGTATCATGAGTGGGTCTTATGAAAACACATTTTATCTGGGATAGCTCAGTGATTCATAAAGCATCCCTGGCCCCCAGCGAAAGTTCTCTGTCCTAGAGAGCATTGACATTGCCTTCCTCCATTGTCCATGGGTCATTTGAGTCATTCTAATATCAGAGTTACTTCTTCACAAGTGGGCAAGTTCAGCCATGGGCCAGAGATAAGTTGACTCATTGAATTTCTAGGGAACTATATACAATATCACAGATGCCTGACTTAAAATCAAAATAGATATGGGATAGAAATAGGTGTTACTAGCAGACAGACTTGACTGGAACTCTAAAAGAGCTTTAAGAGATTGTAGAAGATTATTCTGTAAACATTGATCAACTAAATATTGATATGACCCTTCATTCATATGTATGTGTTTGTGTAGCTGAGTGATTGCATTCTCTGGTTTGGGAAGCTGATACAACAGATGGTGATTAACCACATATTACCTGCATGCATGAGAACAGTCAATGCAGAATGCCAGTAATCGTAACACTGTCTGGTAAAACTAATAGGGAGGCAACATTCTGAACCAACTAGGGGTTTCTTAAATATTTCCTTTTCAGAGAGTATACTACCAATGGCAAGCCTGTGTCAGTAAGGGAGAGCAGGAAGGTAAAGCTGAGACTGATAGAGAGCTAAGAAACTAAGAGTGGTGGATTCTAAGATAAACCATCAAGGGCTACATTTTACAGAGCTCTTCTCTGTTTGTAATGCACCTTCTTTGATCTTACAGGCAGGGTCCTCTCTCGCTTCTTTCACTCTTCTTAGATAAGATTAAATGCTGCATTTTAGTGGTAGTTTACAGGTGCACTATCACATTTCATATATTTTAGAGTACATTCGAACAACGTCAACTAAGTTAGATTTAGAGATTTAGAGATTCAAAACACTTCATATATTTTTCATTCTCATTTTGACTCATTAGGAATATCTTGCACTTTTGTTACCTAAAAACTGCCAAGCTAGGGAGAAGAGTATTGTTAACTTTATAGGGGATTACTAGTCATTAGAAATTAGTCGACATGAATACATGAGTCTTAAAGAAAAATTAAGTAATTTAAGTCTTAACATTTCCAAGGCATCAAACTCTCCTTCAGCAAATCTTTAAAAGAAATAATAAAAATGTGCCCATTCAAAAATCTCACTTTATTTAGTTCCAACAGATATTCAATGAATAGCAAAGTTGCTATTGTTCTGATGACTAGAAGAAGAAATAAAAGACAGGAATTATTCTCATATTGACATATCTAGACAATAGAAAATTGAGAGTGTAATATAAATTAAAAATCTTTCAACTTCTTCTGAAGTCTCAAAAGCACCTCAAAGTCTCCTCAGGTGGTCTATAAAATATCCAGCATTTCCATAACTCTTTATTAAAGAAGGAACCACATACACCAGTGTTTAAAGAATGCAATTTAGAGCCAGAAAAAAATCTGTGTGGGGGAGTCCCATCATTTTTACTTACCAGTCAGTAATCACGGGCAACCTTCTACTTCTCAATTTTCACATGTTTAAAAGCAGATCATTAATAATATGTATTTGATCAGGATTTTAAGAATCAAATGAGATAATATATGTAAATGGTTGAGGGTCATAAATGGAACATAAGGACTCAATAAATATTAGCTATTATTAACAATACATAATATAAAGTTAAAATATATTGCAAGATTATTTTCCAACATCTAGGTTCTTTTTATTGTTGAGAAGATATTAAATTATATAGTCATATAAATGAATCAGAGTCTCAAAACATCCCATTTTCTAAAAGTAAATTATAATTGAAAAAGATGTAGCAATTTTTTTTTTTTTTTTACCATAAAGGTGTCCATTTTACTATCAAACTACCTAAAAATCTCTCTGCATTGACTTACGTCTACATATCCCCACACACATGTACTTACAGGAAGCAGATGAAGAACTGACCCAGTTGTGTGTTGATGAAGCAAAATGAATAAAACATTTGAACCTAGTTATGCAATTAGCACAAAGGGAAGGAGAAAATTATATTTTTCCGAAGTCTTTTCTCCCTGGCTTAAGATTTATGGGAATGAAGAATAAACTTTAAAATCGTGTGTACATTGATACACTTGTTCTACATTAAATTTGGCATTTTCTTCCTTTGCAGCATAATGGAGCAAATTTTTGTTTGTTTGTTTTCTTTGTTCCTTTGGCCAAATCCAATGTTCAATAATGAATGAATAAATAAGTTAATTCATTTATTCATTCAACAAATAATCCTTGAGTAAGATACAGAAATGTGTAACACAGACAGCTTGTTTTCAAAGAGAAATAGCCATAGAATGAATATGTATGTAAGTATTGTAAGGGAAAACAGCCAGCACAATACTTTGCAGTGAGAAGATGCAGAATACAGGGGTTCTTTGTATGTGTCTATATATTTAAAGAATATATATTAAGAAAGTGGATTTTCACTCATCTGCCTGTATCACTTCAGCATTGTTTGTACAGAAAACAGGTTAAGAGAGTTGTCAGCATTTGCCCATAGACAGGGGAAGAAAAAGCAGGACAAGAGCAGGACAGACCGATTTCTTTCCTCATCAAAAACTTTCTTAAGGTTGTTTTACCAGAACCTTGTTCCTTACCCCACCTCCAACCCAAGAATCGGAACCAAGTACAGTTTTCCTTGTTCTTTGTAGAATGCATTTAAAACTGCAAATCTCCGCAGCCTTTTCTTTGCTCTACTTTTTTTTTGTAGCACTTAACTTAAAATACTCGATTTAATATAATTTCTTATTATATCTATTGTTTACTTTCTGACATTCTCCGCTTGAATATAAGGTCCACGAGGACAGCCGTCTTTTTCTTAGATCTTTCGCAACCTAAAGATTTTGGCTCTTTGCTCTATTCTTATCTTAATCCCAATTTTATTTTCCTCAAAGTCATTTCTATTTCAGTGTCCCCAATATTCTTCACACCAGTCGCTCCCTCTGCCAAATAAGGGTACAAAAGAGAAAGGCAACAAAGCAAAAATTTTAGATGTTATTTAAGTTAAATCTTAAAGTTAATTCATTTTACGTGGTATATGTGTGTGCGTGAAAGAAAAACCTCTATTTCTAAGATTCTTACTTCATTCTGGGTGATGTTAATTTATTACTACTCATAGTAGCTACAGAAAAATGAAAGCACCTCAGCTAATTGTCATAATTACATACTGCCTTATTCCCATTGCCTGTGATTCTCCGATTTTCCAAGAGTTAACCTATTTACACAGTAAAACAATCAAGACAAGGACAATCCTGACTGGATGCAGGAATCTGGATCAACAGAGCTCTTTATGCCTCTTTATATTGGTAGACCCCTAATTAAGTATTTTTAGAAATATAGCACTTTTACCAACCAAAAACCTATAATAGTCTTCTAAAGTGTACTGTGTATATAATCATCTGTCTTTGCAAATCTTGCTTTAAAATAAGCCATTAGTAAGAAGCCATCTACCACAGTGTCCATTCATTTTAAAAGAGGCTTTAGAAAACGTCAATTTCATAATTCTGTCTACTGGTTTACACTGAAGGAAACATAATATTTTTATAAGTCTTCAGAACTATAGAAAGTAAGACAGTCCAGAAGCATACTTTGGTAGGTGCCTAATTATTAGTATTAATTTTTAATTCCATGCATGGAAGACATACCATAAAACTATCTCTACCAAAGAAGCAGGGTGACTTCAGGAGTTACGTTTAAAACTAGAAAAAAAACTTTTAATTTATTCTGATTCAGAAAGTCTGCATATATGCACACATGCATATTTTTGGCATGCTGGTTAAATTGTAAGTTTCTGATGGGAAGGAACAAATGAAAAGTATTTTTAAAATAAACCATGTTTGGAAATGGAAGGAGCTGAAGGTGATTCTAAAAATAATTAAGCAATTGAAAAGAACCTTTGAAAATAATCTGCTTTAAAAAGGTAATGATAACACTCTTGCAAAGTGATATTGTCTCAGTCAAAATATGTAGAATACTTTTTTCTTGGATTAAAAGTGAAGCTCATGTAACTCGAAAGCCAAAGGAAGCAAACAGAAAACTTCAGGAATGCTTGAGAATTCTTGAATAAATGGAATGAGATATGTATTATTCTCCATTAACCTATATTTTATCTCCAACATAAAGATTTTACTGTACTTATTATAAACTGGTGTGGCCTGAGACTGAAAGTTTTCTATTCCTAATTTATGTAGTTTGGGGGAGGGGTGGGGAAAGGAAGGGTTTCTGACACACACTCTAACTTTCGGGGAAAACATGGTGCCAGTGGCTTGTGGGTTATAGTTGCTTAGATGTCTGTTAATAAGGGAGTGACTTCAGCTATTCTATTAAGAGTAACCTCTTTGGCAGAACCTAAAATCAGTACTCCTCTGGAAATTATATATAGCATGCTCCTTTTCCAATGGAAACTTATACTTTAACAAGCATGGCAAAAATACAGGTACACACACAGGCGCATGCATGCACACACACAGAGACTGACTTCTTTCTGGATCAAAGTAAAATAAAGGTACATTTGAGCTCCAGATGAAGCTTGTGAATTTGCCCTCCTTCTTTTTCAGAGATAGTTTTATGTATGTCTTTGCTGTAAGGAATTAAGAGTTAGCCTTAATGATCAGAATAATTAGGTGGCTTCTGTAGTATTAATTTTTAAAGAGGTCTAAAAAGAACAGTCACTGAAAATTCTGTACTAACTCCTAAGTCTTCCACAGCATCTGTTAAAATCCTTACCATTAATCACACCTTTTCTGGTGAGGAATTATCTCCATAAGATTCCTATTAAAATTCATATATTAGTAGGGCAGCATAATAACTCATGAGCATATGTTACATATTCATGTTATTAACCACACTAAAATATTCATGTTAATTTGCCTTTTAAACTATTTTATCCTACCAAAAGCAAAATCTGAAAGATTGAAAAATAGTAAGTTTTGGAGTGGAAGAACTTTGACGGGGAAGAATTTTGGAGATTAAGAATTAAGGGCACTTGACCGGCTAAGAAGCAGCTTAAAATATTTATTATGGGATTAAAAGAAGTAATAAGAGAAAAAGGTGAAAACAAATGTTAAGTTTCTGAAAAAAGACATATGTAGGGCAAAATGGAGGAAACAAAGTTTGTTTATGTTAAGCCTGAAAATTTGAGCAAGGAACAGGTAGATCTAAGATTGCTGCCCCAAGACGTTTAGTATCTTTTTTTAAGCTAAGATACTCCAGATATAATTTTGTTTTTAAAAAATTACGTGGTTTGTAAAGAATATCGTTATTATGTCTTTCTATGTGCCATTTAGTAATAGCAATACTGAAATGTTAGCATTACATTCATGATTAGCTTTTCTGTAGTTAATGAAATGAAATGAGAAAACAGCTCAAATGTGTTTGCTTATACGCACTAGATTAATCAAAGTTCTTTCTTTTTTTAATCTGGAAAGTCTACTGACCCAAGGCCACAGATTATTCATTAGAATTAGTAGGCTTCCTTCCAGTATGTGTTGCATTTATGCTCCCACCAGTCAGGGTTGGGGTCTGGCCAAATATCAGTTGTATTTTTTCTCAAACTGGTTTATGCTGGTTATTATTGTAATTACATAATTGCATTAAATCTTACATAAACTGATGAAATAAGAGTTGGAAGAAAATGCTGTTACTAGGAAAACTAAGTAGAATGCCTTAGAAAGATTCCCTGTAGGCAATATGATTTCTAAAAAATGCTGTTAAATTAGATATACGCAAAAAAACGGTAAAAGATTATGAAGAAAACAAACCAAAAATCCATAAGGATTCTCATTTTATTTTGCTATTGTTTTACATTATTTTTCGTTTTTATAGAAGTCAATATTACAAATCTCAGAAGATGCATGAAGAGTACAGTTTGTATGAGGATATGATTGAATCAATAAAATTCTAGTCAGTGAACCTGTACTTGAAGACAAAGCCATGTCTCTACATCAAATCTCTACATCAAAGAGATTGCAGAAAAAAATGCACACATGTATTTAATCTTAATGTGTTTAAAGTATGCGACGTTAGCCATTTTACGTTTGTTTGTATGTTAATGCACACTGTTTGCATCATTTGTTAGCTTATGTCATGATTTCGATGAAGCCTAGCTTCAAGCCTGCAATAGAAAACACTGGTTACCACAGCATTTCGTAAGTTTTTGGTAATATCCAATGTTCTTAGGGAGTTAGATTAATTTGGGTCTATTAAACAGTAGTCTGATTCCTCATACCATTTACTAAAATAGAGGTTAGTTTATAAGACTTGGCATATCTTACATTGAAGAGATGAAAATGGGAGTGTTCAAGAGGGGTGGAGCTGTATGTACTCAAACCGTGTTATCGATAATGTGGTCTACAGCAGTGTCTGCCATTCTAGTCTCTGAACAGATTACACAACGTTCCCTCACTCATGATGAAAAGAGGAAAATAAAGACAATGTAGTTATTTTAAAAACCCTAAATGTATTCCATGTTAAGGACTGTTTATTTATCCTTAAGTATGTCCATTTTATTGTGTTGTGTTTACATTGCCTATTTTTTTAAAAACTTAAGGTGATGGAAAATTTTAAAATGTCTTTAATGGGCAAAATAAAACTTTGGATACTCTGAGTACCCTA
Source organism: Cynocephalus volans (assembly GCF_027409185.1). NCBI lineage: Eukaryota > Metazoa > Chordata > Mammalia > Dermoptera > Cynocephalidae > Cynocephalus > Cynocephalus volans. Next base: position 21,121,140 of record NC_084466.1, read on the forward strand.
TGTTGAAGTTTTCCTTTTTAAAAAAAACATTTCTTTCTTCTGGTTGATACTTACACCAATCAGTATTAGAGAGAGAGGTGGAGAGGAGCTATCAGCTCACTGGAATTGTACATAACCTCTTTTTTTCTGTCTTATTTATACTGAATTCTGTGAAAAATATGGCTATAGGCCCATGATGATCGTCTAAAAAAGTGAACTTTTTCATGTATGTCTCGGCAAAGTTTTTTTTTTTTAAGCAGTACTTGAATTCATTTCCCACTATAAAAGATTTGACACATAGAAGTTTATAAATCAACAGCTGAATGCTTCTCTTTGAGTTCATTTTAATACTCAAATTCCCCTCCTCAAAACAGTCACAGTGTGCTATATACTCCTCCAGTGCCCTTTTCTATTCATTTCATACAGTGCACATGCATATGTATGGCAGATACAAAGAATATCAAAATACTGTATTACTAGAGCTTCCCTTCTTTCCTTTCCCCTTACCCCTGCTTTAAGGGGGATTTTTTGTTGTTCAGATCAGGGTTATAGGCAGAGATATAGAATTGAAGAGGGGAGAAGCAATAGATTTCTCTGTATAAGAAAGATCTTGGAGGGCTGGCCGGCTAGCTCAGTTGGTTAGAGGACAGCCTTGTAGCATCAAGGTTGTGGGTTCAGATCCCTGTACTGGCTAACAGCTGAAAAAAGACCCTGGTGGAAAGGAAAGATCTGGATGTGATAAGAAAGGGAAGAGAGGCTGAGTGAGCAAGGAGTGTTTTTGGTTTGTGTGTTTTTAACTTTTCAATACAAACTACATTCTTTGTCCATTCTTCAAAGACTTTTTATTTGTTTGTTTGTTTGTTTATTTATTTATTTATTTATGTATTTATTTATTTATTTTTGAGGCTGGTGGGCATGGGGATCCGAACACTTTTATTTTTTATTTTTTATTATTTTTTACATACTATGATGTTATTGCTGAGCAGTTGGGGAGAGGTGGAAAGGGGAAGGGGAAGGAAATGGGACGGAAGGAGGAGGAAGGAGGAGGGGTAGGATTGAGGTCTGTGGCACCCCCCTCATTCCCACAGGGGAGACCAGGGAGCTTCCAGTGGTGGCTTGGTCATTGCCGGGCTGAGTACAGATGTCAGGGGGGTGTGGCAAAAGCCCTCGCCCCCACCACTCCAGCTTGGGAACCAGGACCCTTCTTGCTACAGCTTGGTGGTCGTTGATGGGCTGGTTGCAGGTGGGGGGGTCGTGGCCAATGCTCTTGGCCCCCACCCTCGGGACTGGTTGCAGGTATTGATGGGCACGTCTGAGGCCCTGGGCTCTCCCCACTTCCTGGCTTGGTAGGGGACTTTCAGTTCTTCTAGGTGTTATAGGTGTTCTTTGGTGAAATGAGACCTTTACTAATTAATATCAAACTTTGTCTCTGGTTGTGGGTAGTTTGTTTTTTCTTTTAGTTCTGTGCTGGATTGTTTGCTGTTCCCACCACTTAAACTCTGCACTAGAACTAATTTGTTGTCCTTTGCTTACTTCTAAAATGAGGATACTTCCTGTGAGGACCAGCACTTGAGCTCTGTGATTGAGCTAAATTGCTATTTTGCTGCTGATTCCCTAGGGAAGGCTTTTTGTGCAGCTCAGGTTTTAATGGTTGACTTTATAGGTACTTTCCAGTCTCGTGAGATCCAATGCACCTGGGTTGCGTAGAAACTCTGGTCTGGGCCTGAGTCTTTTCATAAAACTGCACCCCATGCAATTCTATGTTCCTGACCAGTCTCCTCTGAGTGGTCCTGTGCTGATTGGGGGGCAGATCAGCTGTCCTTGCTGTGCCCCAGGTTCTCCCGTGGGCCCATTTCCCCAACTGCCTGTGCTGCAAACATTTCCCATAGGACGAGCCGTGCTCCAGTCCCTTGAGATGACTCACTGGCCTCTGAGTGGCTCCTTTTTTTCAGTTGTTGTGACTCCTTGCTCCTATGTGGGTCCACGGGAACCCTATTAGTGGTCTTGCTGGCCTGGGGGACACCAAGGCCCTCTTCTTCCCTGCTGCCTCCAAGCAACTCCATCTGAAGGGCACAGCTGCAGCTTTTGCCAGCTCCTGCTCCATGCACTCAGCAGCTCCAGCCTGGAAGCAGCTGGGATTTGAAACTGTCAGAACAGTGTTTTCTTTCTCTCATCGTGTGGCTTCTCCCACCTTTGTGTACTCCATAGGTCTCTCCTCCTCTTCCCCTGAGCTCTATCGGCCCCAGCTTAGCTGTTGTTGCTTTTTTACAGTTGTAAATTGGTTGATTTGTGGGAGAGAGTGACACTGGGACCGTCTATTCCACCATCTTGATCAGAACCCAGTGAAGTTTGATTGACCATTGTTTTACAGTTTACAAAAATATAAAAACATGATGTGGTTTTTAACAGCTTTGGAGGAAGGGAAATAATCCAGATGTGCTTTGAGAAAGGGATGAGCATAGTTACTTTCAATGGACATTTACGTTTTTAATTCATTCCCCACTCTGTTTTTCTAGGTGTAAGTGAGGAGGAGGGACAGAATCAAATGGCAGTTATATATTCAGTATGAGCACCAGCAAGCCTTGGAGGTGGGGAGGCTTCTCTTTTGAGCTGCACCCATCTCAGTCAGTTGTGAGGCTATTGATAAAGATTATATGCACCTTTCATATCTAAATAATTATACCCAAACATAACGCTTATCAATGACTTCCATTCTGAGATAATCAGTGGAAAGAATCCCATTCTTGATGGAAATCAATGGGAAAACCAGACTGGATAGTGGTTAGCCTCATAATTGATTGGGGCTTTCTCGTTGTTCAATTGGTATTTAGGATTGTTTACCCTTCTCCTGGGAATAAAAAAAGAACTAATGCTAATGCAAATACCAAAACAAAACAGTACAAAACAAAAACCGATGTTGGCAATCAGGTAAAAGATGCATAAGCATTTCTTTCACTCTATCATTATATGGCCTTCTTAGAAGAATAACTTTTTAAGAATCACTATGCATGAAATATTCACACAGTGAATTTCATAGGTATGTCACTTAATACTCAAAAAAATTCTCTGAAGTAGATTCTACTATGCTTATGGTTCCCATTTTATGTATGAGAAAACTGAGTCAAAGAGAGGCTAACTCATTTCCTTGAGGTCACATGGTTGGTAAGTGGCAGCCACACTCAGGCAGTCTGGCTACAGAGTCCACGGTCTTATCCTCTAAAGTTGCTGCCTCTCAAGTGAAGGTGTGGTTGTTGTGGCTTCTGTTGCATGTTCTTGCCACCATCTCCATCTTTATACCATTAAGACCACCAACAGCCCTGTGAGTGCTTAGTGAGCAGTCTCTGACAGGCATGAAGACTGGGCCTTCCCATGATTTTCTATTAAGTGATCACTTCAGTGCAGACTGACCAGGGGCAGCCAGAGGAAAGCCATAAGGCTAAATCCTCTGAAACAGTTATTCTGGTGAAAAAGGGACAACCAGTAGCCTTCTTTCCTTATTTTCCCCTAAAACATAAAGGGAAGCTGGAATTACTATAGCTTACTCAGCCCACTTTCAAAGTCTGTGAACTCACATATTTACCTGCATATCTGAGTCTCTCTCCTTGGTCTTATACCAAATAATGTGGAACCCAATTCTTGAACTGAGACTGGGATAAGAGCTTGTTTCCTAAGACTTCTGTATACTCCCAATCCAGATATTTAATCATATCATGCATATATTGCTTCATTCTTCCTAATGTTTATCATTTATAGTTCATTCTCATGTCTGATTCATTGTGTGACTATATATAGATATTTTCTCCAATACATTCATGTCAAGAAAATATTCTTTCATACAATACTTAGCAGTTTTAATTCTCATGATGACTTAGTAAAGTAGACATTACTAACATTGTTTTACAAAAGATGAAATAGGCTCAGAGAAGTGACAGAACTTATTCAAGGTCTCAGCAAGATCAAGTGGCTGAGCCAGGAAACAAACCCAGGCCCATCTGATTTCATCGTGCCATATTGATTTTAATAAATCAATTCATGAAGTCAACATGCACAATGCACAATGACGTCTCAAAAAGAATAATTTATTGAATGCATTTCTACTGTAGAGGTGGATATTATATTAACAGATTTCAGGTCAGCTTTCTGTACTGAACACATGGAATGCTGTTGAGATGTCCCAGAGACAAGTCCTTTTCTTTTCCACTTGCACTGTCCAAGTACATACCACCTTGCTCTTCACTGCTCTGTATCCCAAACCGGAAATCGCCAGTATGGACTGTCGCAACAACACCCCCCTACCTGCTATTTCCCATAAATATGCTTTTCACCTTAATTCTACATCCTCTCTAAGCAAACTGAAGAAGAGACCTCTGAAAATAGCCTCATTCTCAAGCTTTTCTCTCTTCACAATTAGCATATGTGCCTATATCTAGGAAGGTGGGAAAAGGAGCTTTTCCTCAATGAGTTTGGCTTGTAGAAGAGTGATGACGTAAGCAAGCATCCCGGAATACTCTTGGCTTACGTATTTAGCTATCAGAGTGATTTAAGACAATGCGACTCACAAATACCCGCATCACACTGGTACCATTCTATTTCAAGGTTTACACTAGTTGGGGCAAAAATAAGAAAAATAAGCATATCATCAGTGAGTTTTTTTGTAAGGTTTAGATTCAATCAGTTTACTGTTTTAGATTTTATTGTGAGATTGTAGTCATATTTCTGTGGGATTAAAATGCCCTTTTTGAAAGGACAATAATGGTGGTAATTGGGGAGTGCCATTTGTTTTTATTAAACAAATAACATTAAAATAAAAATCAAACAGATAAACAAATAAAAGACTAGACTGTGAAATCCAAATGCCTAAGATTGTGCATTATAGTGATTCCAAACTGTGACGGTTAATTTTATGTGTCAACTTGACTAGATTAAGGAATACATAAAAACCCGGAAAAGCATTATTTTGGGGTGTGTCCATGAGGGTGTTTTCAGAAGAGATTAGCATGTGAGCCTGAGTGGACTGGGTGGGAAAGACCAGCCCTCAGTATGGGCCGACACGATCCAATCCCCTGGGAGCCTGGAGAGAACAAAAATGAAGGAAAAGGGGAATCTCTCAATCTTCTGGAACTGCAATTCATTCTTCTCTCCTGTCTGTGGACGTCAGAACTCAAGGCTCTTCAGCCTTTGGGTTCCAGGATTTACATCAGCAGCACCTCTGGCCATCAGCCTTTGGCTTTGGACTGAGAATCACACCATCAGCTTCCCTGGTTCTGAGGTGTCCAGACCTGGACTGAGCCACGCTACCAGCATCGAGTTTGCAGACAGTCTATCTCGGGACTTCTCAGCTAAAAAAAAAAATCCCCTCTCATATATCTATATACGTATCCTATTGGTTCTGTCTTTCTGGAAAACCCTAATACAAAAACCTTAATCTTTTCCCCACAAACTCTGATTTTACAACACAAGTATGTTCCCAGTTACTCCAGTGAATGTTGTGAAATTCTTAAAACTCAATTATTTTAAAATTCATTTCAAAGGAAAACAGATCTCTATGCCATTCATCACTTTAAAAGGTTCAGGGGAAGCAGTCACCGGATCGGTGTAACAAGGGTGGTCTGTTGCACACATCTGAGGGCAGATGTGCGAAGAAGTTTCCATTTTCAATGGGAGTTCAACTGGCCGGACGCAGCCCGCTCACAGCATTCTGAGGAAGGTAACAGAGATTCCCGGTCCTTCTGGACATGGGTCGGTGCGAGACCATACAGTCCCTAAGTGACATTCCTAGAAAAAAATTAGCAAAATTAAGGTGCATTTTAGAAACGGGGATATGAAGAGCCTCAGAGAAATAGCCTGCAAGGTGAGGTGCATGAGGATGGACGGGGATGGACCCAAAGGGGATGAATAGTTAAAGGAAGCTATAAAGATTTTTTGTTTGTTTGTGTTTTTTTGTAAATCTGGATTCAGGTGCTTCAGGAGCAATCTAAAGTACATTTCAAAAACCCAAGTGGATCAGCGAGAAAAGGTCCAGTGGGGTGTGAGGAGTGAGGGGGTCGGAGTGGCCACCGGGTCGAAACTGTGGGGTAGAGATGTGGGCAGCCTGAGCGTGGTATGTGTCGGGGTCGCTACCTGGACATGTCCAGGGACCACCAGACTTTATCCTCGAGGAACTAGCGGCCGAGAGAGCCGGGACTCTCTGATTCTGAAAGGCGAGGCTTGCAGGCCTGGACAGTCAGGAGAATCCGAGGTCCCATGCGTGGACCGCAGCCTTCACCTCTGCTCCCAGGTCGCTTAGGAGGAGCGCGGGACCTCGCCGTGGGTGCACCCCGCACCTCCTTGGCCCAGGCTGCACAGCGCCCTTGGCCTTGGCCCCAGGGCTCCTGAACCCTCTCGGTTCTACCCAACCCCGAGCACGCATGGGGGTGGGCCACGTACTAGGCATGCTTGTTTCACCTTTACGCAGTTTTATTTTAAAATTTGTTACAATATATCCCTTTCTATTAGTTTATTTTTGCATTTTATATTTTTATTATTTAACCAGTTTCAAGGAGACTTCTTTTCAGAGAAATCACAGCACGAGACGGCGCAGGTGACCGCCTCCAGCTCTGGCTTGCAGCTCGCCTAGGAGGGTTCTGCTCCTCCTATTACTAGGAGAGGGTATTTGTCCCCAAACTGGGTATCTGAGATCTCCTCCCGTTCTGCTTTCCTCGGCCCAGTCGGGCCCCTTTTTGCTATGTCTTCCCTGCTTGGTCCGCTGGAGAACTCCGTGTGTCCTCTGCTCCTTTGTATGGAGACCACATGTTTGCACAAAATAGCGTCAGCATTGCAGACTCTTTGAGAAACTCAAAACGTAGCTTTTGGCTATTGTTTTGGTTTGCAGAGTGTGGTCTAGGATTCTACAGTGTGCAGTTTTTAATAAGGAGATGCCAATGAGTTTCTGACACTAATTTTCTTTCAGTAGCTAATCAAAGCCATTTACTGTTCCTTGAGGACTCATCAGAAACAGCACCATTCTTCTCGCTAACTTTAATAGGTGTTTTCTGTATGAGTTTTTATAAACATTGTAAGTGGTAGCCGTAGGATAGGAATGTGGTGGGGACTTTGCACCTATTAAAGTGTTTCAAAGACTGAAACCACTGGGTTTTAGGGCAGAATTTAAGTCCCCTAAACTGCATATCAATTTAATCTCGAAGATTATTATCTTCCATATAGAAATCTTTCCACAGTATTCTGCAGGATGCATATTCCCTGGCTCACAACTCTTTGCTGCTGTTGTTGCTGTTTTTGTTTTGATAGTATTAATTTTCATAACCTGCCTCCTCTTAACTGACGCTGGCTTAAAAATGAACAGAACTTCTTTTCTTTCGTAAAATAGGCTGACTGATGTCAAATACACTGAATGTTTAAGGCTGGTGGGTTCCTCCCGGAGAGGAAGGTCGGCTCACCCTTGATCCCAGCAGTTACATTAATGTTTATCAACCATCTTCAGATCAATGCCCCAAATTGTGTCAGTTTCCAAACTTGTTTATGTCAATTGCAGTTATTTTAATGACATAATTTCATTAAAAATTATATAAATGATATAAGTTTGAAAAGAAAATAGTTATTTCTAGGACCACTAAATCTTAATAGAATGTTTTAGAATGTTCTATGCAAGGCAAGCAATAAAATTACTGCTAAATTAGTTTGTGGGAGACTGAGGCTGGAGAAAAAATTACAAAAACCAAAAAAGTCAGTTCTTAGCTTAAAGTGTCTTTAATTGTAACTTTTAGCTTGTCTTAAATTCTTGTTCCGCTTGAAAGAAACTAAACCTGGAAATTGTGCACAATACATTACGTGAGTGGTTTAGGCAAGAAAGATGATGTCGAATTCCGATCAATTAATTCATATTCACAGAAAAAGGACTTTACTGTACATCAAAAGATTGGCGAATGAAATGTGAGTGTCTTTGTCTGTGTGAATATATATATATAAATATTAAGCATTTTAACTTTAAACACATACATGCATTTTACATTAACAGACTATCCAACGGTGCAAATCATATCAGAGCAGTGACTTCTACTTTATTTAGATGTTTTTGAATTTTTTGAATTTTAGGTTTTTGCTTGTTTTGTTTACTGCTTTATTTGAAAAGGTCCCTGACACACTGTAAGCTCTCAATGAATACTCGTTGAAGGTATGTGGATGAATGTGATGATTGGGTTCTTCAACGTGGAAAAAAAATGTAAATGTCTATGTAATTAAGGTTGTCCTCCAGGCCAGTTTAAGGGTCGAGAATTGGGGATGGGTGGAGGTGCAGGAGACGGGGAGGAAGAGAACTGTGCTTTCAGACAGAGGGCATGATACAATGGAGAGGGGGTTGGCTTTTTCAAACTTTCCTCTCTCACCATTCTGACTCTTACCCTCAGTGTGTATCATCAGCCCTCAACTCCTTCCTTTCTTTTCTTGGCTGAAATTCACTACAATTTTATTGAAAACTACTAACCCAAACTCTCATTTGTATTGTAATTTACCTCTGACAAATTTAGATTTAGTTTCCTGTGCATTAGGATTAATATCTCTCTTGGTTTACTCTGAACTTTAACACACACGCTTTTTTGCATGTTTTGTTGTTGGGTGGTTGGGAGAAGACAATAAGTTAGTCAACAGGCTATTTTGAAACTCATCAGAAAATTACCAGCAATTTGCTAATCAGTTATGTAACTAAATTAAATGTCTTATTCCTTATTTTCTTTGTTATACAGTGAAACATGGTACATATGTAAATTTCATAACAAAAACAAAAAAACAAACCAAGTATCGTTATGAAAAACAAAAAACTAAACTCTTGTGTACGCACCACACAGCTTGAGAAACAAAACATGACAGGCACCTTTGAAGCCACCTGGGTACACACCTTCCCACCTCATATTCCTTCCCCTCATCCCCAGATGTAGTCTCTGCCCTGAATTTGGTGCTAAGCATTGCCTTGCTTTTCTTTATAATTTCACTACATTTGGATGTATTCATGAGCAACGTGTTTTTTAGTTTGTTTTGAAAATTGACATCAGTGAAATCATACTATATTCCTTTGTTAATTTTTTAATATTTAATTTTTCTAGATTCTTCTTTGTTGATGCTCGTAACTGTAATTCACTGATTTTCCATCCCGTAAACTGTTCCACTGTATAAATGTGCCACAATTTACTTATCTTATCCATGGTCATTGGATTTTTGAATTACTTAGTTTCTTGTTATTGTGAATTATGTCGCTATGAAGTTGGACCTGCCTCCCAGTGCACAGGTGGAGGAATCTGTCCAGACTTCACTTATATACACAGGGATGGTCATCCATGATATGCATATATTAAACTTCACCAAGTAAAGTCAAATTATTTTTCCAAATTGGTTTTAGCAGTTTACACTCTCATCAGCTGTGTATGGATGTTTAAATTCAACTTTTCAAAACAACACAGGCATGTGTAGATTTGTCTGTATCCTGAGTTGGTGCTGAATAGCTGCAGCTGAAAGAAAGGAGCTGCTTGCTGTTCATTTTCTTTAAATCTTACATTCCATATAGGAAAAGGAGAGGCAGGGAAAATATATGTAAGATTCTGTTTATGCTCATCCAAGATATGTTGGTTAAATAATGAAAAATTAAGTAGTAGACCTGAAAAAGAAAGGAAAACATTCTCCTGTTCCTCTTAGTCTTTGAACTTAGTTGCTTAGTGTGAAGAGTAAATTCCCAGAACGTGTGTTATACCATATGTATAACGCACCCCAAAGTTACTTTGTTCTTATTTTATAAGAACTGCAAGTAGGACAAAGTTGAGGGTTCACTATCAATTTTTTTCAAAAATATTTCTGTTAATTCTATTATTATTTTTCTTGTAAGACTATTAAACATTTTCTAATTCAAAAGTTTCTTGAAATAATACTCCGTCCATTCTATGAATTACTTTTGATGTTTTCTTCTCTAAGAAATGAAAATATATTCAAGTTTTACATTTTAAACAATAAACGACTTTTATTTCCTCATTACTCCAAATTATATTAATGAAATATTTTTAAAGTATTTGGGACATAATGACTTATTTGCCACATGTGAAAAAGATGCTTTATTTAAGACTCTGGATTTAATTGTCTTATCAAATGTTTTTAATTTACAGTTTTCAATATATTTTAGGTATATGAGAATAGCATTTTGATTCTCATTTCCAAAGTAACAAAACGGGTGATTCTAAGAAATGTAGAACCCATAAGAAAATGCAAAGAAAATATTTTATATGACCAAGTTGAAATCAATAAAGTGTATTCTGTTATAAATATATCCTAATTGTTAGTTCTGTCATATAGAATTAAATGATACTATTTCTACAAATATAACAGCCTCTGAAAAAGAATTTAACAAATAATACATAATTTGAAAATAATTATTAATTTTTAGCTTAGAAGAGATTATTTAACCAATTCAACCATTTTCACCAAACATTTTACATAAATTTAAAATTCAACATGAATTTATTTTGTTGCTGCAGAATTTTGAAAATAATAATGCTAACCATATAAAAGAAATTTTAGTATTTATAAATTTATATATAATCAGCCAATAAATGTATTTTAGTTATTCAATTTTGTTCTTTACTAACATCTTTAAGGGCATAAAGAAAACATGTTTATGTTTTACAAATATTTGTGAATTTACTGTTTCTTAGCAAGTCCCAGCTCACCTTGTGACAATGAATCAAGACATAAGATTCTATTTAACAATTGTCCTTTAAAAGACAAACAATGGATTTACTACTAGTTTTCTTTTACTTGTGCATTCTGCCCTTAGCTACAGCATGCACAGCTTGACTATTTTAAGTAATTGAACAGCTGCTAATTAGTGGTTTTAATAGTCAAGAAAAGGGTGAAGCATGTTGTGCATATAAACTTAATCTAAATGTTTTCTTCTGAATAGGGATGCACAAGAAAAAGCCTTTAAAAACTTCATTTTCTTCATGCTCCAAAGTAACATGACTATTCATACATGAATCTTCATGTGCTTCCTAAGCCATCTTTCTCACAATGATCCCCAATATACATACTTTAAAATAATTATTTTAAATTTACAGAAGTTAAAATAATTAATAATAGACACATACAAACAAAAGTGAGAACAATATATCTATAGGAAAGTGTATCTAATTTATTTATTTCTCAATCATTACATCTCTATATATGGGAATTATAATCCTAAAGGTTTCTTACACTAAAATATACTGCTTGAATTGCTCAAGAAATGTTAAACAGATGATAGTTGAAAAGTTTGTTTTCCCAGAATGATCAGAACTGATCTATTTAAATTACTGATGATTCTGAAGTCTAGAGAAATTAAATGATTGAAAAAAGATATTTTAGTTTCAAAATGTCATTCACTGGACATAGGATGTAGTAGTAAATACACCAACTTAAAATTCTAGATGCCTTTGAAAATTTTATTTAATACAAATAGTTGAAGAATTGTATTGAGTATTTGTTGTCATTTTATGTCAATTGCAAACATTTTACCTGAAACCAAAAACAAAAACTTCATATAAAAGCCTACATATTCAGTTATTTATGATGAGAAAATATTTTATTAACTCTTTCAACAAAATCAAACTGTGCAATGGTAATAATTTACAAAATTTTTTAAAAATATCAAAAAAGGAAATATCATCCAACAATATCAAACATGTTAGCATTTTATTTACCTGTAAAATCTATGTTGATCTGCAGGTAGGAGTGGGACAAAAATCCCTCCATGTAGAATAGGTTTAGAATCATCTGTAGAAACCAAAGTAGAGGACTACTGAATAGCTTTCTTTTGAAAGATCTACCTATGTCCTTAGATTACTCTTGCTAAATTTCTGTTATCAAATGTCTTTTGTTTTTATATTTCAAATGTCTTTTGTTTTTATGTTTAATATTCTCTGAGAGAACCACTTTCGTTCCACCATTTGTCACCCATAGCACAATCCGTATTACAATCTAGCCCTCCCTGCCGTCACTGAGATGACGTTTACAGCTTTTCAGAGACACCACAGGAAATTGTTCTTCGAATGTTAAACAGCATGATTAAAAAAAAAAAAAAAGACAAAACACTTATTGAAAAAAATTCTTTTAAGAAAATCCTATATTAAAAACTTCCCATATTTTTGATTCTCAGATCTTTTAAAAAACTATTTTAATTAATTTAGAAGATGTGTTGTTTTATTAAATTTTGCTATTATTGTAAAATTGCTTTGAGTATGAGATTTATGTTTTACAAAGATTTGAAAGGAAAGTCATACAGAAGGAAAGAAAGGGAAGAAGCAGAAAAATATGCTCTTCCTTCCTTTCTCTTCATCATCATCATCATGCTTATTCATATAAAGGGAGATCCTGAAGGTTATACATTTTAAAATTATTTCTGCTATTGTCCACTAAACAGAGACTAATTGTAGTGAGCAGTCTCAGCCTCTTTCTAAAATTATTGCTATCGCTGCTCTCAAGTAGCAATTTTTCATTTCGCTGGTTTGCCCTTATCCTGCCTACCCTCTGGTGGTGGTATTTAGTAATAATGAAATGCACGAGGAACCAAAAAGATGCACAGGATATACATCACACCCAATCTGGGAAATGAACGACTTGACAATGAAAATTTAATTGTATCATAAATACCCAAAGAAAGATTCTTTTAAAAATCAGTAACCCCGAAGTTGACAGTGACAGTATGTTTAGAAAATATCTAAAGTGACTCAGATAGCAGAGGAAGTTATCTGTGTTATTCAAATCAAATTAGTATGCCTTTTATTACCTGGATATTTTAAGTAGAAAAATATTTTGGGTTTTTTGGCTGTAATTCTCTTGTATTTAGCTCTCAGGCACAATTTAAATACTTGGAGCAGTGTGTAGTCAGCAGAACTAAAGATTTAAGTAAGTTTGAAAGGCTATATGGATTGAGTTTGAGATTAATTACACGACATTAAAAATTATTTAAACAAGGAAAGAACTCATTGGGTCAGAAAAAAATAGCAGACATATGAACAGATAGTAAATCTTATTATCATTTGCAATTTTCAAATGTTACCTTTTTTCCCTCTCTTAACTCTTTCTAGGATTGATGTGCATTAAAACACTTTTTAAATTTCAGAACTTTTCTCTTAATTTTCAAAAACTTAAAAAAAATTTTTTAATTAAAAAAGTTTAGTCAAGTGTTATTTTTGCAAGATTTAAAGATACTCACAGCTAGAAAGTTTTCTCAATAGGCACCTATTTTGTGCCCTGGCTGTTTGTGATGTGTGTGTCCATGTGTGTGTGTGTTCATGAGTGTGGGTCTCTGTGTGTGTGTGTGTATGGGGGAGTGATGGAAGAAGATGGGATTCTCTAGAACAATTACATAGGAGAGAAGTAGCTGCTGTGTCAGTGAATTACAAAGATGGCTAGACTCATACAGTACACTCTTAATGGTCTGCTGATAGACTCATCTGCAGTTTGCAACATGTTGTGGGGTAATGGGACTCTGAGACAGCTCTAGTCTAATTTCATGGTCAATGCCAGGGTATACCATAGTGTTAATCATGCATTTTTAGGAATTTAAAGTTGAATCCTCTGATATTCACTAGCTTTGGGACTCTGGGCAAGTCTGTTAAGGTTACTGGGCCACAATTTCCTCATTTATAAATTGGTAATCATAGTGATTCAATCTCATAGAATGGTTATGAGGATCAAAGTGGGATAACATTCACATTTTCTAAAATTCTTAAATATGATACAAATGAAAGGTGTTTTATACCAACTACTTGGTCCCGGTATTCCTAAGCGTATTTCCATGAGTAAAATTTATTTACATCTGTTTCTTTCCTCCCCTCCCCCTGTTACACCATACCACTTCCCAATGATAGTATTCTTCCTACTGTCTAACCCAGGGCTTACAAGGCCTTTCTTAAAGCAGACACACTTCAAAGATACTTTTGATTGCATGCTGTGCCACTTACCAATTTATTGCCTCTTAGTTCCAAACTGACTCTTCCATACCTGTTCTGAGAGTCCCTACTGAACTCTCCTGCTCCCAAAACAAGCAATTTTTTCTTTTCACGAGCATAATGTAAATTTAGCCAGTAGAAGGAGCGGGAGGGACATCATAGGAAGAAGGGAGTGACTTTTCCTGGTTGTTGTGTGTGCAATTTTTCCTTTTCTTGCTTCTGCTGGACGTGGCATGGGTGTGTGAAGACCCACAGTGCTTCCCAACTCCCCCTGGCTGTGCACCCAGAGTGTGTAATTCCTGGACAAACTTATATTTCCAGCAGGGATCTGGTGACCATCTTCCTGCTGCCCTCCCTGTGTTGACACTACTCACTGCAGGCTTCTCACCTGCGGCAGCACCCCATGCCCTTTGCACACCCTCCCGCTAGCTAGCTGTGGCTCCCTAGCACCCTCAAGGATTATTAGCTTTTCTTTTTTAACATCTTTATAGCTACTCTCCTATCATAACTTAATAATTCTTTATTTTAAACACCTCCGTTTAATTTACTGTGTGATTTTTGTCTCCTGATTGGGCCCAGGCTAATCCATTGGCTAAAAAGTATTGCATTATCATATAAAAAAAAATCTGTGACAGTGGTATTTTAAGTTATAATTCCTATTTATATTATTTTTATTTTAATGTACTTATTGACTTAAAATATGTCATCATATCTCCTATGTTTATTAACATCAGAGAAGTAATCCATATAATGCCGCTGAATGCAAGGGAAGTAGTGATATTAGTAATGTGGATTTTGTTTTCATTTTTCTTTTCCCAATTTCTACTTTGCCTATACCTAATTTCTATAAGACCAATATTTATAAAACAATAAATCGTAATTATAAATGTTACCATCTCAGCCTTTGAGCTCTTAAATATTGGGAAATAGATTAAAAGTACAATTGAAGTAATAAAATATTTTCTTGTATAGTGCTATATGACTAGGAAATTTTTTTCATATATTCCAGATAATAATTATTTACAGTTTTTACTACCTCTGGGTCAAGGTAGCATTGAATTATATTGTGCTGGTCAGGATTCTTTACTTTTACCAAAAGACAGCAACTCCTTCATGGGTGAAATATCTGCTGGACCATTGTGCAGATAACGGGAAAATGCTGTATGTCTTCATATCTAAGATTCCATCAATTATAAGAAACACAATTTAATTATTTGTTTAATGTACGAAGAAAGAAGTGTAGAAAGTAATTGTAAGACTCCATAAAATGTAAAGGAAATCTTGATTATAGAGTTAAAATGTGAAAACAAATGCCTCTTAGAATTGATGAAATGTGATAGAACTTAAGGTAACTCTTTGGATAAAAAGCCTTGATAATGCTGCACTGCCATGATTATCAATATTTAAGCTGGAAGAAAAGCTATTTTGGGGGAATTTACCATAATATATGCAGTGCATTCATTGCAAATATTCTACAAAAGCCTTCTCAAATCTTAGGTTGCAGATCCTCAAGCACAGTGGCTTCCAAACTGTTTTAACCACAAGCAACAAGTAGTAATTTTTACATATTGACCCAATACACATTCATATATAACAGAGACAAAACAGTCACAAAATAATACTATCATTTCTCTGTATGGTGGATCCTTATTCTTTTCTTCTCTTTTCCATTCTGTTTTATTGGTCTAAACTATAAATAAAGCCACAGCATTCATTCTATTTTTCTTATACACTCCAATTCTCACCTTATTTTTTGATAGTTGCTCTGCATGTATATTGTAAGAACATGTAGCTATTACATGTTATGTTACAGCCCTTGTAAACATCAGTTAGTCATAGTCAGGTAAATATGCATTAATGTCACCATTAGTTTCATTCTTTCTTTTCTTTTTTTAACCTTGATATCTCTGCATTCCTTTTGGATATTTGAAGTTTGTTCTCTAGATAATTCCTCAGGAAGGGCGCAGAGAAACAATTTTACCTGAGTTCTGCATATGTATGTTAATTTGTCTGTCACCTTTGCACTTGAAAATCAGTTTTGTTGGAAATAAAAAATCTATGAATTACATTTTTTTTCCTTGAGGATTTTAAAAATGCTACTCGATTGTGTTTTGGTATAAAATATTGCTGTGCAAAGTTTGATAGCAGTCTCATCTTTCCCTTATAAACTACTACTGGTGTGTGTGCCTGGAAGGTTGAGAATCTTTCTGTTGTTATTCTTTCAAGTCCAGTAGTTTTCCTACAGGATATGTCTGGAGTAGTCCATACTCAGTTAGTTTTCCAAGGTATAACATGTAACCTTTCAGTATTAATTTCAAGATGCCTTTATTTCAGAAAAGTTTTGTTACATTAAAAAATAACAATTTTGTTAAATTGTTCAGGAATGTTTTCTTAGATTATAGTTCTTATTATTTGTTCTGTTCAATTAATGTGTTATATATATATTTTGGGTATTCATTGCTTATCTTCTATTCCGTCACCTTTTTTCCAATCCTTTTTATCTTTTTATTCTTTTTTAACTTTTTGAAATTTTTCTCTTTCCCATATTCTATTTCTCTTGTCATTTCCTGTTTATTTATTCTATTTTGCATTCCATCTAAATTAATCTTTACTTATCAAAAGATTTTAATTTTAATTTAATTTCTTTCCTGAGTTCTCTTTTCAAATCATCCTTTTTTCTTCTCTTTCTAAATTTTCATTTTTTCCTTAATCACCTCATTTGTAAGTTTTTATAATTCTGATTTATATTGTCCTTTTATAACTTTTATCATTCCTTTTTTAATCTTGTATTGAAATATTAGGCATATATATATATATATATATATTTTTTTTTTTTTTTTTTTTTTAATCTCTTTTGAGGAAATGTCTTTCTGGCAAGTTTTCCTGAACTGTAGAGATGTAATCGGGTTCTCTATTCTCTTTTTCTGTGTATAAATTTGGATTGTTTTTGACCACAATTTTTTTCTGTTGTATAAGAGGGTACCTCAAAAAGTTCATGAAAAAATAGGATTAAAAGATACTATGAAGTCTGGCTAGTTAACTCAGTTGGTTAAATCCTGGTGCTGATACCACCAAGGTCCAGTGTTCAACTCCTATACCAGCCAGCAGCAAGAAAGAAAAAAAAAGAATCTTTCCATAAACTTTTGGAAGTAACCACATATGTATACACATATATATTTATGTACAAATTTTTCCCTTACTTTCGGGGAAGGAGGGTGGGTCATGATAGCTTTTAGACTCTTGACTCTAGAGCGCCCTCTTTGGTTTAGACAGCAATAAACATCGTGCTTCACGTGTTTTTGAGATATGCCTCCTTTGTGCCTCTCCCCAGATTTTATCTGAACCTTCTCTTTCTCTTGTTGTTCCTGTTTGTCTTGCTGCTCAATTTGGGTTCTACTCCCATTGAAATCAGCAGGGGTTTTGTCTTTGAAGGTAGTTTGGTATGTTAGTTTAGGGTTAGTATAGGGTTCAGACTGGGCACCATTAGACCATATCACATTTCAGCACCCTGCCTTTATCCACAAATCTGGTCCTGCAGAAACCCTGCCTAGTTTAGGCTTCTGTTCTCAGATTGCTGTTCTGCAATTTCCAGTGAGTACCCTGTGGCAATTTGGATGTTATTGTTCTCAGGGCTGTCAAGCCGGTTCCCTTCCCTGCATTTCCTGCCACTCAGGTACCAATTCCCTTCAATTCCGTTCAATTTCTTTTGGGTCTTGTAGCTCTTTATGATTGGTCCCATGCGTTCACATTACGGAGTTTGCGAAGTTTTGTTGTAGATGTTGTCCAAAGGTTTTTGGTTTTGCCAATCTTGTTCGTCTGTTTTATGGACAAATTAAGGGAGACTCCGAAACTACATCACAACTACCAGAACCTAACCAGAATCCCTTTGTTTTGTAAACTGCTCATTCCAGCCCATTAAAGTGATTTCGTGAATTTCTGATAGGTTGGGACCTGCAATTTGGAAAGCAATAAATAGTAAGGCAGGCCGGTAAGCTCAGTGTTATAACACAAAGGTCAAGGGTTTGGATCCGTATACTGGCCAGCTGCCAAAAAAAGAACAAACCAATAATCTACGCAGTCCATGGTTGGGCATCATGAAATTTATGGAAATAATGGACCAGTATGCAAAATATTTTGCTCATGTGCATTTCTCTTTGGAGATGTTCTATTCAAAAACCACCCCCTCCCCCAATTCTTATTGGTATCTGATTTCCAAAAAAGCAAAAAAAGAGAAAAACTGCTTGCAATGTATCCATGGATTAAACAAGACCAAAAGAAATTTACACGTGGGCTATATTGTTCTATAAACCCATGAATCTCTAGAGAATCTCTTTTATGCATGATTTTTTTGTGTGTTTTTAATTGTATAACCATTGTTTTACATTGAAGGATGTTAAAAGAAACAGCTGTTAAAAGAAACAACTGTGAGAATGTTCTTAGGGACATGATTTTTATATTATTATGTTCTCTTAACAAGTACCCATGAGAAAAATTTCTCTCATGTCTTAGTATCAAGAATTATCAAATATCTTCATTTTTATTTTAATAACAGAAACAAAAACTTACGAGTATTTTTAGTATACACATAATTAAATAAAATACCTGGCTGATGCTTAAACTCTTAAATTTTGAATAAAGGCAGAATTATTTTAATATTGGGGAATTAACATGGATCCTCCTGTAAATTTGCCTTCTCAGTAGTATTATTCAACAACATTCTTTCTTTAATTATTTTTTCTTGTTCATTTGTGAAACTCTTTTGCCTGATAATAAGAACCTTAAAATGAAGTACTAGAACATAAACAGATGAAATAGTAGTTTCTTGACCTGGTGAAATGTCTTCTTGTTGTCAGTCATGAAACATCGAGGCTCCCCATCATGTCAAATAATAGGATATACTTTCACTTTCATTAGTTGCATTACTTCCCAGAAATAGGAATATTTCCTAAAGACATTTAAACATTTTTTAACATTCTTTACAGAGCAATATTTCCATCTAACTATCTTTAAGACAATGAGATTTCAAAATTGTTGGATCTGTTCCTCTATTTTGAATAGAAATGCTTCATTGACTTAACTTGATTTGGTGGAAGTATTATCCCAATAAATATAAGCAGAGTTGAAGCTTTGTGTGTATTTTTAAGAACAGCATTTCAAATTTTTTCCTGATTACATCCTTTGAAAAACAATTACTTTGACTTTAAAGAAAAATTTGTCATTAGAATTTGATGATTAAAGTAAAAAAAAATCATGAGATGTTTTGATTTTATAATGCACTGTGTTATGTCAAATAGTAGAAAACTTCCAGAAAGCAAACATCGGTGATGAGGCTAATTTTAGAAGTACAATGTTATAATCATACAATTCTCCAGATTTGCCCGAGCCTCTAAATCCCTACCTAAAATTTGTATTACTATTCTGTAGACAGCAATGATCCAGACACTGGTTTAGGAAAAGAAGTTTAAGGAAGGTGTTCTGGATGCTGGGACAGGAATTGATCAGGGCTTGAAGGGCTTTGGTTCTAGGGGACACTGAGTAGTAGGCAGAAGGAGGATCCAGAGAAACAGTGGAAAAAGCAGCCCCTGATTTATCAGACCTAGGGAACCGTGCTGGCATTTGACTAGCACCCATCATGATGAGTCTCAGAAAGTGAAGCTGGGGCCAATTACACTTCCACCATCACAAGTAACTACTAATCCTCAGAAACCTGTGCTGGGATGTAATCTAGAGGAAGGCACTGAATCAACTCAATTGTGAGAAAAAAAGATGTATGTTAGGACATATGTGGGTTGGATAATTAGGTGAAGTAGTGTGCCATCACTACATTTCTATGAAGTGGATTATTAAAGAAGAAAAAATGAAATTATTATTGAAAACATAAATAGCATTAAAACAATCATGTTACAAGAGTGCAAGGAAGAGGGGTATTTTTTCTCTCTCTCTTGCCTTCAGAAACTTGCCTATTTCTTGGTGAAGTGGCCTCTGCTTGACTCCTTAACTTTGGCTTTAGAAGTTGGCCTAATGACATGTTTTGTTTAGTTCCTGGGAAGAGAACAAAAGATCCTTCTTCATGAAAATTTGAACCATCCAACGTTAGGACTGTCCTTAGTGTTTTCGTGTGTGAAAGCCTGGGCTGAGGGACTTGGCCGATTTTCAGGGCTCTGGAACTCTAATAAATCTCAAATCTGGGATTAAGTATGGTATAAGATTATTCACAAAAGTCCAGTGAATTTATTATAAAATAGACTAATTCTGAGAGCAAGTCTGAAATAATGTGGTAAAGTCTCATAAAAGAAAAAAAAAAAATAGCAGATCTGAAATTAACAAAATTTCTGTTAGCAACACCAAAAGGGATTAGAACAGGTCCTCTGATGGTAACGTTTTGTCTCTGTAAAGATAATTTTGTTTCTGTAAAGATAATACTTTATGACACTGAAAATGTAATTGCTGACTACTGAAACTCACTTAAAAGAAAAGATATATATTTGTCATCATGGAAATACAGTTAAGTTCTCCTGGCAAGCTGTCTCTAAGTTATAAAGGGGGCATCCTAGGATGCCAGGCATTTCTAGGAAATAACAGGCTGAATGAGTTAATCCCCCTCCTTACAAAAGACTTGATTAATAAAAACTTTCTCAAAAGCGATATGATAGGTCTCCTGCAAATCAAATGAAACCATAAAATATATAAAGTGTTTCCTTTCTCTCAGCAAGCCAAAATTTAGAATTAGACTACAGAGAAGGACACAGAGATATAAAACCACATACCACCTCCACTTTGTAGGCAGAGGAGTGGCATGGCTTCACTGCTGTCTTTCCTGTTGCAATTCAATTTTACATTAAAATCATGAAAAAGTTAATTATAGTTACACTGCTTTATTTCTCTTAATGCACTTTTTAAAAATCTGGCATTAATTTCCATTTAAAAAAAATTTATTGTCTTTATAATTGCAACTATGAAGACAGGGAGTTTTTCTCTTCTCTTCATTACTGTACTGTATCCCCAGTGTCTGAAACTGTGCATGATACACAATACGTCTTGAATGAAAGAATCAGCTGAGTGAATGAATGAATGTTCTAAAGGAGTTTGTTGGATGTTTGTTCTACAGTCTGATGAGGCAAAATATATCATGCAGCATAATGATGATAAGGTAGAAAATGCTAAAAACAACTGGTGGTCTTTCTCTTACTCAGCAGGCTCATGTATGCGAAGTAAGAACTAGAATCCCAACTATTTCATCCCTCATCTTCCATCTTTGGCTTAAAATTGGCTTTTATTTTATAATGTGAAGGGTTTGTTATGGAATGATTTTAGAAAGGCAATGTTTTTCAATAAATAGGGAATTAGTATGAAGAGTTCTAGGCAGAAATATGTATTTTATTCAGTAGTTTGCGAGTTGGAGGTTTATTCCAGTACTTATGGAATTACAACAGAAAACCCATTTTTTTCCCCCTATGGGTCTGGTCACTTCCCTGAGCAGGGAATAGTGCACCTTATGGAGCCTCTCAGAAACTTGTTTTGATTATATCACTTTCTATTTTTGGCCTCGATTATTTCATCAGTGAAATGGAGTTAATGAGGTAACTTTTTCTTTTTTTAAAATATGGAAACAGATACCTTTTATTTATTAAAGCATGAAGCTTTATGTCAAAAGCAATCATACTGAGATCAATAAAAATAAAAAAGAAAGTTGGGGTAATTTAATTAATTAATGAAACCTCAGATTCACTCATCCAAAAAGTGTTTGGAATAGAAAAACCACTGGCCAGATAGAAACTCAATTTAATCGCTTACCAATTCAAAACCAAAACACTAAGACTTCAGAGTTAAAATGAAGAGATTCCCTTGATTTGCTCTATCTAGTCTAGCCTCTACTACTAAGAAATGGAGAAGAGCTTGAAATAGAATCTTTGGAGGTTAAATCTTCATCTAATCTTTTAGATTAGATTCTTAAAAGACCAGTTTCACGTGTACTGCTAACATGAATGTATAAGGGAAAATTATCAGGTAAATTATGTCATAAGTCTCAACTGTTTAAATCTGCATCCATTCTCAGTTACTTTGGAAACTACCCTGATTTTCCCTTAGGATCCATGCCTCCTTTGGTGAAGCTCACTCTACCTAACAATTCAGGAATAGAACATGGAGCCCATGTCTACACTAATCAGACTAAACCCATTACTTCATCAGAATCAATGGCTCATGAATGGGAATGTAACTTAAGTCTGACTGATAAGAAAAGTTTGATTTTATTCCTTGCTATTCTGAAAGAGCTTCCAGAAATATGTCTATCTTCCCCAGACCCCCATCTCTCTCTCTCTCTCTCTCTCTCTCCGCCTCCCTACCTCCCTCTCTCCCTCTCTCTCTTTCTTTTTTCCATTTCCACTTTCTTCCATCTCCCATGAGTAAGAACATGTGGTATTTCTCTTTCTGTGCCTGACTTATTTCACTTAACATAATTTTCTCCAAGCTCATCCATGTTGCTGTGAATGGCTGAATTTCATTCTTTTTTATGACTAAGTAGTATTCTCTTGTGTATATATACCACATTTTCCTTAACCAGTCATCTGTCAAGTGACATTTAGTTTGATTCCATAACTTGGCCATTTTAAACAGAACTGTGATGATCATGGGAGTGCAGGTATCCCTTTGACATGATGATTTCCATTCCTTTGGGTATACACCCAGCATTGGGATTGCTGGGTTATAAGGTAGTTCTATCTGCAGTAGTTTGAGGAAACTCCATAGTGTTTTCCATAATGGCTGTACTAATTTATAGTCTCCCCAACAGTGTAGGAAGTTTCCCCTTTCTGCACATCCTTGCTTGTGTTTGTTATTCTCTGTCTTTTTGATACTGGCCAGTCTAACTGGCATGAGATGATATCTCAGTGTGGTTTTGATTTGCATTTCCCAGATGCTGGGTGATGTTGAACATTTTTTCATGTGTCCATTGGCCATTTGTAAATCTTCCTTTGAGAAATGCCTACCAGCTCCTTTGCCAATTTTTTAATAAGATTATTATTATTTCTTTTTGCTGTTAAGTTGTTTCAGTTTCATTTATGTTCTGGATATTAATCCTTTGTCAGATGCATAGTTTGTATATATTTTCTCCCACTATGTAGGTTGTCTTTTCACTTTGTGAAAATTGTTTCTTTTGCTTTGCGAAAGTTTTTTTGTTTGATATTATCCCATTTTTAAATTTTTCCTTTTGTTGTCTTGCTTTGGGGGTCATATTTATAAAGTCTTTGCCCAGTCCTATTTCATGAAGTGTTTCCCCTATGTTTACTTTTAGCAATTTATAGTTTTAGGTCTTATGTTTAAGTTTTTAAATCATTTTGAATTGATTTTGATATAGGGTGAGAGGTACATGTCTGGTTTAATTCTTCTACAAATGGATGTCCAGTTTTCAAAGATCCATTTATTGAAGAGGCAGTCTTTTTCTTAATGTATGATCTTGTTGTCTTTGTCAAAGATCAGTAGGTTATAAGTCTATGGGTTGGTTTCTGGGTTCTCTATTATATTCCATTGGTCTGAGTTTCTGTTTTTATGCCAGTACCATACTGTTTTGGTTACTGTAACTTTAAAGTATGATTTGAAGTCAGGTAGCGTTATGTCTCCAGCATTATGTTTTTTGCTCAAGATTGCTTTGGCTGTTCAGGGTCTTTTGTTGTTCCAAATGAATATTAGGATTTTTTTTTCTATTTCTGCAAAGAATATCATTTGCATTTTGATGGAGATTGCTATGAATCTATAGATCACTTTGGGAGGTACGGACATTTTCACAATGTTAATTCTTCCAGTCCAAGAGCATAGAATTTCTTTCCATCTTTTTGTATTCTCTTTAATTTCTTTCAACAGTGATTTGTAGTTCTCATTATAGAGATCTTTCACCTACTTGGTTAAATTGATTCCTAAGCTGGTTTTTTTTTTTTTTTTTTTTTTTTTTTTTTTGTGTGTGTGTGTGTGTGTGTGTGTGTGTGTGTGTGTGTGACTACTGTAAATAGGCTAGCTTTCTGGATTTCTTTTTCTTCTAGTTTGTTGTTGGAGAATAAAAATACTACTGATTTTTGCATGTTGATTTTCTATCCTGCACTTTCACCAAAATAATTTATCAGCAATAAGAGTTTTTTTGTAGGCTTTTCTATACATAGGCTCATGTTATCTACAAACAGGGATAATTTGACTTCATCTTTTCCAATCTGAATGCACTTTATTTCTTTCTCTTGCCTGATTGCTCTGGCTAGTACTTCCAATACTATATTGAATAGGAATGGTGAGAGTGGGCATCCTTGTCTTGTTCCCATTCTTAAGGGAAAAGTTTTCAGCTTGTCCCCATTTGGAATGATATTGGTGGTGGGTTTGTCACATGTGGCTTTTATTTTGCTGAGATTCTTTTTATATCTAATTTTCTGAGTGTCTTTGTCATGAAGGGATGTTGAATTTTGTCAAGTACTTTTCCTGCTTCTATTGAGATTATGATATGGTTTTTATCCTTGATTTTATTGATGTGGTGTATCTCATTTATTGTTGAATTGTAATTGCATCCCTGGGTTGAATCCCACCTGATTGTGATGTATAATTTTTTTGATGTGTTCCTGTATTCTATTTGCTAATATTTTATAGAGGTTTTTTGCAACTATGTTCAACAAAAATATTGCCCAATAGGGTTTTTGTTGTTGTTGTCTTATCTTTGTCTGGTTTTGGTATCAGGGTGATGCTGGCTTCATAGAATGAGTCTGGGAGAATTGCCTCTGTTTCTATTTTTTTGGAATAGTTTGAAGATAATTGGTATTAATTCCTCTTTAAAGGTTTGGCAGAATTCACCAGTAAATCCATCTAGTCTAGGGCTTTCCTTTTGGGAGACTGTTGATTGCTGCTTCAATCTTGTTTCTCGTTATGGGTCTGTTCAGGTTTTCTATGTCTTCTTGGCTCAGTATTGTTTGTTTGCATGTTTCCAGAAATTTAATCATTTCATCTAGGTTTTCAAATTTGTTGGCATATAGTTGTTTATAATAGTCTCTAATGATTATTTTATGTCTGTGGTATTGGTTGTAATGTCTCCTTTTTCATTTCTAATTTTTGTTATTTTGATCTTCTTCTTTTTTTTTTTTTTTAGTTCACCTAGCTAATGGTTTGTCTATTTTGCTTATCTTCTCAATAAAGCACAACATTTCGTCTCATTGTTCTTTTGTAACTTTGGGGGTTTTTATTTCATTTAGTTCTCCTCTAATCTTAATTATTTATTTCCATCTACTAATTTTGGGATTGGAATATTCTTGTTTTTCTAGTTCTTTGAGGTGTAGTATTAGGTTGTTTATTTGAAATCTTTCTGTTCTTTGAAGTAAGTGTCTATTGCAACAAACTTCCCTCTTAGTAATGCTTTTGTATTATTCCACAGGTTTTGGTATGCCGTGTCTTTATTTTCATTAGTCACAAATTTTTTTTTGATTTCCTGTTTAATTTGGACCCATGTGTCATTCAGGAGTGTGTTGTTTAATTTCCATGTGTTTGTGTAGTTTTCAGAGTTTTGCTTATTATTAATTTCTCATTTTAATCCATTGTGGTCTGAAAAGATACTCAAAATAATTTCAACTTTTTAACATTTACTGAGGGTTGATTTGTGACCTAACATGTGGTCTATCCCAGAGAATGTTCCATGTGCTGATGAGAAGAATGTACATTCTGTGGTTGTTGGATGAAATATTCTGCAGACATCTGCCAAGTCCAATTGGTCTAAAGTGAAGTTTAAATACTGTGTTTCTCTGCTGATTTGTTACAAGATGATCTGTCCAGTGTTGAGAGAGGAATGTTCAGGTCCCCAACTATTATTGCATTTGGATCGATCTCTTTTGTTAGGTCTAATATTGTTTGTTTTACGTATCTGAGTGCTACGATGTTGGGTGCATAAATATTTATGATTGTTATGTCTTCATCTTGGATAGATTCCTTTCTCATTATATACTTGTCCTCTTTGTCTCTTTTTGTAGTTTTTGGTTTAAAGTCTATTTTATCTAAGGATAACTATTCCTCTTTGTTTGTGACTTCCATTTGTGTAGTATATCTTTTCCATACCTTCAGTTCTGTTCTCTGTATGTCTTCACAGGTGAAGTGAGTCTCTTGTAGACAGCATATAGTTGGGTGTAGCTTTTTAATTCAATCAGCCACTCTGTGTCTGTTGAGTGGGGAATTTAATTCATTTACATTTAGGGTTGTTACAGTAAGATATTGTCTTATTTCCGTCATTTCATTGATTTTCATTTGGATGTTTTAAATACCTTTTGTTTCTTTCTTTCCCTTTTATTGTTTGTCTTCAGTGTTTGTTGGTTTTTGGAGATGGTAAGATCAAGTTTCTTTCTCTTTCTCATTTGCATTTCTGTTTTGCCAGTGAGTTTTATTCTTTCTTGTGTATTCATCATAGTGACTATCATTTTGTGGATTCCAGACTCAGGACTCCCTTGAGGATTTCTTGTAGGGCTGGTCATATGGTAGTGAACTCTTGTAGATTTTTTTTTGTTAGAGAAATACACTATTTCTCCTTCATTTCTGCATGATAGCTTTCCTGGGTATAGTATTATTGGATGGCAGTTTTTTTCTTTTAGTATTTTGAATGTATCATCCCCTTCTCTTCTGGCCTGTAGAGTTCTGCTGAGGAGTCTGCTGTTAATCTGATGGGGATTCCCTTATAGCTAATGATGCTTTTTTCTTGCTGTTTTTGTGATTTTTTCTTTGTCTTTGAGTTTTGCCAGTTTGACTATAATGTACCTCAGAGAGGACCTTTTTGGAGTAAATCTGTTTGAACATCTTTGACCCTCATGTATCTGAAGGTCCAGGTCTCTCCCTATACCTGGGAAGTTTTCTGCCATTATTTTATTGAACATGTTCCTAATGCCTTTTCCTTTCTCCTCTCCTTCAGGGATACTCATGATTCAAATATTTTTGTGCTTAAGGTTGTCTGCTATCTCTCTTAGACTTTTTCTTCATTTTTAAAAATGCATTTTCTTTTTTTTTTTTTTGGTCTGCCTGGATTATTTTGATAAGACTTTCTCCAAGATCAGAAATTCTTTCTTCTGTCTGCTCTAGCCTGCTGCTTATGCTCTTAATTGTGTTTTTAATTTCATCAAATGACTCTCTGTTCTGTGAATTCTGCTATACTCTTTTTGAAAGTATCAGTTTCTTTGTAAATTTCCTCCTTTGTATCTTGGATAGTATTGCTCAGTTCATTGTGTCATCTATGTCTTCTTGTGTCTCATTGAGTATCCTTAAGATTTTTACTCAGAATTCCTTTCATGCATTTCAAGTGTTTCCTGCTCTGTGGGGTACTTGAGAGTTACGATATTCTTTTGGTGGACTCATATTTTCTTGTTTTATTTATTTATTTATTTATTTGTATTTCTAGTATTTCTACCATGATGTCTGGTCATCTGGTAGAGCGCTTATTTCAACTATTACCCTCCTTTCCTGGACTCCACTGGTGACCCTCCTTGTGTCAATGTGGTTGAGAGGTTACTGGTCCACTTGCATAGTAGCAGTGGTTTTTGCAGCTGCTGCTGTGGTAGCTGGTCACCCTTGCAGTTCTGGTGGTTGTGGAAGTGGCTTTAATGGGCTTCCCACATGGCAGCAGTGGCTCTAGCAGTGGTGGGTTGCTTGCATGATGACAGTTGCTGCCTGGCAGTTCCAGTGGTACAGCGACTACAGCAGTGGCTACTGCAGTAGCCACCTGCTAAGCTGCAGTGTCCACAGCAGCAGCCCATACAGCTATGTCTGCAACAGCAGGGGGATTACTTTGCAGTTGCAGCAGCAGTGTTGGCAGCTGCAACTGTCTCCCTGGCATTGTGGTGTCCTTGGTAGCATCAAGGTTATCTTGTGGGGGTTGCAGGGGTGCCAGTGGCTGCAACTGCCCTTCTCGCATCAGCAGTGTCCCTGAAGAAATAAAAATTTAGATTAAAAAATAAAGATTCCTGTAATAAAAAGTTCAAGATTTGAAAAAAATCAGAATGTAGCTTTCTACTTATGAAGTTTATTTTATTGTTTTTATTTATATTTTCAATTTTTATTATTTATTATTAGTATAGTCTATTATAAATTGTGATTTTTCTTTATTTTATTGTTTTTAAAAGGTTATTTTTAGATTTTTAAAAATATATGAATAAGATACCATTGGAATAACTTTGATTATGTGTTGTCTATGTGTTTATGTATTATCTGAAAAACATAGATTAAGAATAGGTCAGTAGATAAATTGTAAATAAATGTATAAAAATATTTAATTATAATTTCTGCTGGAGAACTAATAATAAGATGATATTTTAAGAGACAATTTTTAAAAATCAATAAAAACACTTTATTCACTTAATTTTCACTTTATATACTCCACTATTATTTCAATGTTTCACTAGTTATTTTAGTTTTTAAAATTATTTACTATTGCTTCTGATGAATGTAGTTATTATAACCACTCTTATCTTAACCAAACATAGCACTGATAGTTGCAAAGATACTGAAACATAACATTTTTCTCCCATAGACATAAGATCCCTTATCAGTTGCAACAAATAAGTTCTCTGTTCATTGATATTCAGTTAATAAGTGAATGTTTCTTTTCCATAATTTACATGAAAATGTTTCAGTGAACTTTGCTAAGTGACACACTGTTCTGACCCAAACATGAAAGCCTTGATGTAATTCCTGCTTGGAGAATGTGAAAAATTATCTGCAATTCTGAAATATTTCCACTCAATTTTCAAGAGGACTTCTAAAATATTGTCAGTAGTGAGATTTTTAAAATACATATCAACACTGAATAAGCACTTTAAATTCTTAGTTATCCTACTTCCCACAACATGAATGTTTTAAGGGGTAGCTATCTAACAGCACAAGTTGTAGGCAAAATAACAAATTCATAATGTATTATTTATGTATAGTTGTCATCACTCTGAAGTCTGTTAATAAAAGCAAATGGCATGCATTTGTAATACTAAAATATATTTTATTTATGAAATTATAAAAATCTCTAATATTATACACAATGAAGTTTGTACAACATGCTAATCAAATTCAATTAGATTATCATATGGGAATTAGTAATGATTGAATTTATTTAATAGCTAATTCCTTGAAATAAAATTTTCCTTGTAGAGCTAAAGTTTGAAACTATTTCTACGTAATATAAATAGTCATATGATTTAATAAATAACTGAAATATATACATTATTATACACTCATTTCTAAACAACTAGATTCAGTATTTATAAATATAGTGATAGTTGACAATCATTTTCATTTTCATTCTGAGCTTTAAGTCTTGCATGGGCACAATATTCATAGTATAAATTAGAGGGAAAAATGATAAATATTATATGTGTATAACAAGAAAACCTAACTAATTGTATCTGTTCTCTCTGGGCATTTATAATATGCCATGAACAGTATTCTTTGTATTGACTCATATCAACCCACTATTGACTGTTCCTCTGGTATTTCACTATACACTGTTTCTACCACCAATTCTCCACTTCTGAGAAAATGAAAACTTCCATACGTTTATCACATAATTTCCTTAGGATCCAAGGTAATTGGTCACTGTTCCAAGGGTCAAAATTTCCTCACTGTAGAGAAAAAATAATCTCCCACTAAATTAGCCAGTATTTGAAGGTGATATTCAGAAAAACTACAATAGGACATTGTACCATCTTTACTAATGAGTCTGTCAGTACTGCAGAAATTTATTCCAATTTATAGGGCTAATTCCATTCTAGATTAATAAATTTCATTCTATGGATAATAGTAAAGATTAGCTGAGAAGAATATAAATAAGAGAATTAGGAGTCAAGCCATATACTGGTATCATTGAATCAATGGATTTAAAACTTTTTTTGACTTCAACTCACAGTACAGTTTTCTTTTACATATATACACATATATAAAACTGAAACAAGTTTCACAAAACAGACATCTTACTACCTGTTTTTTACTGTCAAGTTTTATCTTCTTTACTCTTTAGTTTAAAAAAATGCTGATTAAAAACCACTAAACTAGGGCCAGCCCCGTGGCTCACTCAGGGGAGTGCGGTGCTGGTGGCGCCGAGGCTGTGGGTTCAGATCCTATATAGGGATGGCCGGTGCACTCACTGGCTGAGCATGGTGCAGACCACACCATGCCGAGGGTTGCAATCCCCTTACCAGTCAAAAAATTAAAAAAAAATAAAAATAAAAATAAAAACCACTAAACTAATTTCATTATCTGATGATAAGTTACAAACTACAGTCTGAAAAATACTCATGGAAGATCAACTGTGTTTTTTATTGTTTATTAGATATAAAATGACCAAACATGTAACATTATAAAATAAGGGTACTGTATTATTTTCTCTCTAAATCACCTAAATCTGGTATCTACTTTAACAATTGATTAAAAGTCCTTACTCATGAATGATTTTGGCTTTAAAAAAAATTTTTTTTTGGCAGCTGGCTGGTATGGGTTATGAACCTGGTGATGAACAAGTTGTGTGAGATCCCTGACCCATGTGGGTCCAAGCACTTGCCACTATAGGACTGCCATCAAACTTGCAGTTAGAAATTAAAGTCTTTTTATTTTGGAAGATGTCGACCAGGAGACAGAAGGTAAAGTCCCAAATGCCTCTCCAATTGACTGACAGCTAGGATTTATATAGGTAAATGTATCAGGTAAGACAATATGCTTTGAGAAATGTATACAGGAAGTAGGATGTCTTCAAGTGTGTTGACAGCTGCTTCTTCTTTGTGAGACAGGATGCTTTGAGAGATGTATCAAGCAAGACAGGATGTGTGCTTTTGGTACAATCTTAGTTAATTGTTAAGGGTTATACAGAGAAAACAAAGTTAGTTCTATAGTGTATACATGAGTGTGGGGGTTTTCTACATTTACAAACCCATGACCTTGGTGTTACAATGCTGCATTCTAACCAACTGGGCTGACTGTCCAGCTCTTTCATGAGTAATTTTGGCTCCATATACATTTTCACGGAAGCAGATCAAAACTAGTTTAGACCCTTTGATTCCTGGATAATTTGCATTGTGAGGACTAGATATGTGCTAAAACTTCCAAAGATAGAAAGATAGATAAATAAATTTAATTTTTATGACAGTGTCTAGTTTATTACAGTATATTTGAAAAACCCTGATGGATGTATGTGTGTGTATGTGTGTGCCTGTGTGGCTAGTGAGTTCACACAGTCATTCAACAAATATTAAGTTCCTACTATGTGCCCTTTATAGTACTAGAAAGGAATAATTCAACAGTAAACAAAATTAAGGGAAAAGCAAACAGGAAAATTCTGAAGCACTTAAAGGAGTTTCTCTATGGAACCAAGATGGGTAAAGGCCCTCTGCTAGAGGATGCAGATATACCACATCTTGGCTAAATTTAGCCTTATTTTCATTGGGTGTTCTTAGGGGTTAGGTTGGGTCAAGAGAGGGCAGAGTTAAGGTTGGGAGTTGAAGATGGGCCTGAGGAAAGCAGGAACATTTTGAGGAAACATTCACATTGTTTTCCCTTAGTAACTCTGTCCCAAAATTGCTCTAATCTTTTGGAAATCTTTCTTACTTCCAAGTACTTTGTTTTCACATTTTGGAGATAGAGAATCATAGAATTTTTAAACTGGAACAATATGAACCTTTTCCATAAGCCTCTGCCAGTGCTTAAAGCTATGTATATTTCTGTTTCTGATACTTATAAATTATTTAGGCATAGAGAATATTGATTTTAGATTTACAGAAAAATCTGATTGTTTTCCTGATTCCCTCTTTTAGTGATTCATTTATTCATTGATTTAATATTGAGAAAGCAAAAAATTTCAGTAAGCATGGTTAATCAGTTTCCTTGTCAATCTGTATTTCTAAGGAAAATCAGTAAATACATGCTTTTTTATCTTTTCTTAACTTAAATTTTATTTATTCAAGAAGTCTTTCTTGAGCACCTACTATGTGCTGCTTGGAATAGAAGACACAAAGAAGAATAAGCTAAAGTTATTGTGTGTAAGAGCCCATTATTCACAAATACAGCTTATTGGCTCAATTTGTATAACAATGCTGTAAAAATGCTATATGGTTCTTATAAAACTAAAGATCACCACTCCTTTTAATAGTTTATATTCAATATTATATAAGCAGAGATGTTATACACTGATGAAAATCTATATAACAAGATTCCAGTTCAAGATGGCTAACTAGAGGTGCCTAGCTCTCAACCCTGACACAAAGGAGGTCTAGGACAATAAGTAGATAATCATGCACTGAATAGAGCATTTAAGAGAAAACACTTGTATTAAGCAAAACACTGAAAAGAACACCTTAAGGCTTGGAAACTTGGGACGATAGCATAGAAAGAAGAGTGGAGTGGGAAATATTCCTTACTACTAGGAAAGAGCAAGCAAAAAAAATCCCCAACAGTCTATAATCCCACCAGAAATGCCTGCAATCCTAGCTACAAGAGAGCCACAAATCTTGCAAGGCATTAGCCCACTATAGGGAACCTCTTCGAGCCCATGGACTGCATTTTTCCAGAGAGGAAATTCACACCGATCCCCTCCACCCCCCAGGGTCCAGGCTGCCACAGCATGTCATCATCTTGGGATTGGAGCCCAAACTAGAGTGCACTCTGTTTTGGAGCCCAATAGTCTTCTCATTATGCTCTGACTCAGGCACCTGAATCCACACAATGCCCTTCACCCCTGGGAACAGGAAGTCCAGCACAGTGGGAAAGCCACCCCCAAGACAAAGGGAGCCAACGCTTACACTTTCCAGAGCCTGAGAGTCAACCAGTTGGGGCCTTCTGCCATCACTTTTGGCACTTCTCTCTTCAGTGGAGCAACTGTGTGCCTCTCCCTGGGGCACAGAGTCCTACTACAACACCAGTGACCTTATCCAGAGTTGCCCACTTCCGCTGGGGAGATGCAGGGTACCCCAGCATATCTTTTGGGAGTGCAAGTTTCCACTCATGGCCCCAGAAAACTTGCTCAGAGGTGCATATTCCAGCTGGGACATTGCAGAGCACTCCAGCATCTCTTTTGGAGGTACAGGGTCCCACCCACAGCCCCAGCAACCTCACCCAGAGTTGTCAACTCCAGCTGAGGAGATGTAGAGCAACCTAGTATCTCTATTTGGAGTCTGAGATTCTTTCCATGCCCGCAGTGACCCCACCCAGGGACACCAACTCCAGATGAAGAGCTTCAGACTGCCCCCATGCCTCTTCAGAAACCCTGAAGTCCCAACTGTAACCTCAACAACCCTGCCCAGTATTGCCTATTCCAGCTGAGGAGTCTCAGAACATCCTGGTGCCTCTCCTGGGAGTCTGAGGTTCAGACAGAAGTTCCAACAACCTCACCCCAGGTCACTCTACCCAAAGAGCAGAAGAGCACCCCAACACTTCTTCCAGGGCTTCATGTTTCCATCCATTTTCCTGGCAACTCCACCACTTTAGCGGAGGAACAGCCAATTGCCATAGCACCTCTCCTTGAATTCCAAGTCCTGACTGCAACACCACTGACCCCATTCATGAGTCACTGAGTGCACCAGTGCATCTCCCAGGGACTTGAGGTCCTACTTGCAGCACAGCAATCTCACCCAGTCTCACCACTTCAGCAAGGAGTCACTAAATGCCCAAGCACCTAGACTGTGGAGGCACTCAAAGACTACTTTGACATTGAATCAGCTAAAGAAATCATGCAGAGAGTACACTACTGTGCTTACCCAGAACCAAACTTAAAACATCCTTTTCAATGGACACTATTGAAAATATATATAGGAAAGAGTCTCTCCCATTGAAAGCTACTCCAGAATATTAATAGTGACTCTTCTACCAGAAGCTCAGACATCAATGTAGAGAAACATGGAAAAACAAGGTAACATGACACCACCAAAGGAACACAATAATGTTTAAGTACAAGACCCCCAAGAAAAGGAAATATATGAAATGCCTGAAAAAGAATTCAACATATTAGTCTTGAGGAAAATCAAAAAGATGCAAGAGAATACAGATAGACAATTCAACAAAATTTTAAAAAATTCACGACCTGAATGAGAAATTCAAGAAAGAGATAGACATCATAGAAAAAGAACCAAACAGAAAACTTGGAACTGAAAAATTCATTAAAAAAATAATAAATACAATGTAGAGCTTAAGCAGCAGGCTAGATAAAGCAGAAGAAAGTATTTCTAAACTTGAAGACAGGTCTTTTGATATAATCCAGTTGGTCAAAAGAAAAAAATAGAAAAAGAAGAAGAAAGAATTAAAAAAAGACTAAGAAAAGCCTATGAGGAATACAGGACAACTTTAAGCATGTAAACATTCACATTGTGGGTATTCCAGAAAGGGAAAGCAGGGGAAATGTATAGAAAAACCTTTAAAAGAATAATAGCTGAAAAAAAACTTAGGCTTGGGGACTGATTTGGACTTTCAGATCCACATGGCTCAAAGATCCTCAAACATATTTAACCCAAAAATGTCCTTTCCAAGGCACAGTGTAGTGAAACTGTCAAAAGTCAAAGACAGAGAGAGAGTTCTAAAAGCAGTCAGAGGAAAGTGTTAAATCACCTATAAGATCATCCTCATCAGAGTAACAGCAGATTTCTCTGCAGAAACTTTACAGGTCAGGAGAGAATGAGATCATTCAAAAAGCACTGAAAAACAAACAAAATTGCCAGCCAAGAATACTAAACCCAGCAAAGCTATCTTCAGAAACTAAGAATAAATCGTGTCTTTCTGAGGCACACAAAAGCTGAGGTTATTCATTGCCACTAGACTAGACTACAGAAATCCTTAAGGGAAGTGCTATGTCTGGAAGCTAAAGGACAATAACTACCATATAAAAACAGGTGAAAGAATGAAATTTACTGGTACAGAAGATACACATAGGAAAAAGAAAAAGAAATATCTTACCACTACAGAAAACCACCAAACAGCAAAGACATACAATAAAACAGGAAGAAAGGAATAAGGATATACAATATAACCATAACACAATTAGCAAAATGTCACAAATAAAGCCACACCTTTTAGCAACAGCCATAAATGTAAATGTACTAAATTCCCCATTTAAAAGGTATACACTGGTTGAATGGATTTAAAAAACAAGACTCTACTATATGCTGCTTTCAAGAAATTTACTTTACCAGTAAAGATACACATAGACTAAAAATTAAGGGGTGGAAAAGATGTTCTATGCAAGTGGAAACTAAAAATGAGCAGACATAGCTGTACTTATAGTGTATGAAGTAGGCTTTAAATCAGAAACTATAAAAAGAGACAAAGAAGAGCATTATATAATGATAAAGTTATCAATTTAACAAGTGGATATAACAATTGTAAATATATATACACCCAACATTGGAGCACCCTTATCTATAAAGCATACAGTAATATATCTTTAGGGAGAGATAGACCACTACACAATAATAGTTAGGTTCTTCAACACCCTCTCTCAGTATTGAACAGATCAGCTAGAAGGAAAATCAGCAAAGAAGCACTGGATTTAAACTCTGCTATGGACCAAATGAACCTAACAGACATTTACAGAACATTTCACCCAACAACTACAGAGTACACATTCTTGTCATCAGCACATGGAATATTCTCCAAGATAGACCACATTTGTTAAGTCACAAATCAAGTCTCAGCAAATTTTAAACAATTGAAATTACATCAAGTATCCTTTCAAACCACAGTGAAATAAAACTAGAAATCAATAACAAGAAAAACTATGTAAACTACAAACACACAAAAGTTAAACAACATACTGTTGAACAACCAATGGGTCAAACAAGAAATTGGGAAAAAAAATCAAGAAATTTTTGAAACAAATGAAAATAGAAACACAACATACCAAAGCCTATGTGATACTGCAAAAGCAATATTAAGAGGGAAGTTTACTGCTATAAGTGCTTACATAAAAAGTAGAAAGATTTCAAATAAATAACCTAATGTTAGACCTCAAGGAACTAGAAAAGCAAGAACAATGCAACCCTAAAACTAATAGATGAAAGGAAATAATAAAGATCAGAGAAGAATTAAATGAAGTAAAGACCAAAGAAAATGATATATGTAACATCAATGAAGCAAAAAGTTGTTTTTCTGAATAGATAAACAAAATTGACAAACCTTAGCTAGATTAAGAAAAAAAGAGAACATCCAAATACAGAAAGTCAGAAATGAAGATGGACACATACAACTGATAACACAGAAGTACAAAGAATCATTAGAGATGATTTTGAATAACTATATGCCAACAAATTAAAAAATGTAGAGGAAATGGATAAATTTCTAGACAAATACAACCTACAAAGATGGAACAAAGAAGAAACAGAAAACCTGCACAGACCAATAATAAGTAAGAAGATTGATTCAATAAACACCAGTCTCCCAAAAACGAAAAGCCCAAAATCGAATGGCTTCACGGTTGAATTCTACCAAACTTTTATAGAAGAATTAATACCAGTTATTATCAAACTATTACAGAAAACTGAAGAGGAGGGAATTTTTCCAAACTCATTTATGAGACCAGTGTCATCCTGATCCCCAAATCAGACAAGGACACAACAAAAAAAGAAAACTAAAGATCAATATCCCTGATGAACATTGATGCAAAAAATTTCAACAAAATTCTGGAAAACCAAATTCAACAACATAGAAAAAAATATACATACAACCACAATCAAAAGGGATTTATCCCAGGGATGCCAGGATGGTTAACCTTATGCATATCAATAAATGGGATACATTACATCAAAAAGTGGACAAAAACCATATGATGCAGTAAAGGCTTTTGATACTTTTCTACATCCCTTCATGATAAAAACTCTCAGTAAATTAAATATCAAAGGAAAGGACCTCAACACAATAAAGGCTATATATGACAAACCAACAGCTAACATCAAACTGAATGGGAAAGAGTTGAAAGTTTTTCCTCTACAAACAGAAACAAGACAAGGATGCCCACTCTTTCCACTCTTATTCAATAGGGTACTGGAAGTTCTAGCAAGAGCAATTAGGCAAGAGAAAAAAATAAACATTCAAATTGGAAAGGAGAAAGTCAAATTGTCCCTGTTTGCAAGTGTTATTATTTTGTATATAGAAAAACCTAAAGACTCCACCAAAAAAACTCTTAGAACTGATAAATGAATCCAGTAAAGTTTCAGAATAAAAATAAACACACATAAGTCAGTAGTGTTTCTGTACACCAACAAAGAACTAGCGGAAAAAGGAATCAAGAAAGCAATCCCATTTATAATAGCTACCACAATAGTAAAATGCTTAGAAATAAACTTAACCAAGGATGTGAAATTTCTCTAAAATGAAACTATGAAACACTGACAAAGAGATAAAACAAGACATGAAAGACTGAAAAAATATCCCATGCTCGTGAATTGAGAGTTAATACTGTCAAAATGACTAAACTACCCAAAGTAATCTATGGATTCAATGCAATTCCTATGAAAATACTTGTGACATTTTCACAGAAATAGAAAAACATTCCTAAAATTCATATGGAACAACAGAAAACCCTGAATAACCAAAGCAATCCTGAGCAAAAAGCACAAAGCTGGAGGCATTACACTACCTGACTTCAAAATATACTACAAGGCTATAGTAGTTATAACAGCATGGTACTGGCATAGAAACAAACACATAACCAATAAAACATAACAGAGAACCCAGAAATCAATCCCCATATTTACAGCCTACTGATTTTTGACAAAAGTATCAAGAATGTACATTGGCAGAAGGACAACCTTTTCAGTAAGTGGTGCTAGGAAAGCTGAATATCCATATGCAGAAGAAACTAGATCCCTGTCTCTTACCATATACCAAAATCAACTCAAAATTATTTAAAGGCTTATATGTAAGACCGGAAACTATAAAACTGTTAGAAGAAAACATAGGGGAAACACTCCAAGAAATAGGTCTAGGCACAAATTTTATGGAGAATACCTCTAAAGAATTGGCAACAAAAGCAAAAATGGACAAATGGGATTACGTTAAACTAAAAAGCTTTTGCACAGCGAAGGAAACAATCAAGACAGCAAAAACAATCCTTAGAATAAGAAAAAAATATTTGCAAACTGTGCACCTGACAAGGTATTAATATCCAGAAAATGTCAGGGGATTAAACAACTCAACATGAAAAAAACAAAAAACAAATAATCCAATTAAAAAATGGGCAAATGACCTAAATAGACATATCTCAAAAGAAGATGTTCAGATGGGCAATAGGTATGTGAAAAAATGCTCAACATCACTAAACATCAGGGAAATGCAAATCAAAACCACAATGAGATATCATCTCTCTCAGAATAGCTATTTTCAAAAAGACAAAAAAGAACAAATGCTGGCAAAAATGTCAAACTCTTATACATTGTTGGTGGGAATGTAATTTAGTAGAGCCATTATGGGAAACAGTATGGAGGTTCCTCAAAAAACTGAAAATAAAACTACTATATGATCCAGCAATCCCACTACTGGGTATTTATCCAAAGTAAAGGAAATTAGCATACCAAAGAGATATCTGCATCCTTATGTTTATTGCATGCTTGTTTGTTATTCACTATAGCAAAGATATGGAATCAACCATTGACAGATGAATGGATAAAGAAAATGTGGTATATATACATAATGGAATATAATTCAACCATGAAAAAGAATGAAATCCTGTCATTTACAGCAACATGGATAAACCTGGAAGACATTATGTTCAGTGAAATAAGTCAGGCATAGAAAGATAATCACTACATGTTCTCACTCATATGTGGGAGGTAGAGAAAGAAAAGTTGAACTTATAGAAATAGAGAGCAGAATTGCTGTTTCTAGAGCCTGTGAAGTGGTGGGGAGTGGGAAGGAATAAGGAAAGGTTGGTTAACAGATACAAAATCATAGCTAGATAGGACAAATAAGGCCCAGTGGTCTACAGTAGTTCTAGGCATCTATAATTAACAATAATTTATTTTATGTTCTCAGTTGGCTAGAAGAGAGGAGTTCAGATGCTCTCATCACAAAGAAATGATAAATTTTTGTGATGATGAATATATTAATTTCCCTGATTTGATTATCACACATTGATACATGTATTAAAATATAATTCTGTACATCATAAAGATATACACTTAATATAAGTCAATTAAAAATAAATAAATAGAAAAAAATCTATATGACATACATTAATAGTTTAACTCGCTAGTGCTCAAACATGGAGAATTATGTGGTGGACTTGTTAAAACATGGATTGCGGCCTCACCCCTGATGTGTTGTCCCCCTTCCCCAAACTCATGTTGAAGTCTAATCCTCAATGTGGTAGTGTTAGGAGCTGTTTGGGTCATGGTGGTAGATTCATCATGAATAGAGGGGAGTAGGGGAGGTAGTGAGTGAGTTCTCATTCTATTTGTTCTGCAAGAGCTGGTTGTTAAAAGGAGCCTAGCACCTCCCCTCCCTCTCTCTTGCTTCTTCTGGCCATGTGATCTGCTTGAACCCACTGTCCGCCCTGCCATTTTCTGCCATGAGTAGAAGCAGCCTTAGGCCCTTGCCAGGTGCAGCTGTCCCAGAATCATGAACTGAATAAACCTCCTTTCTTTATTATCCAGTTTCAGGTATTCTGTTATAGCAACACAAAAATGGGCTAATACACCCCCTAAGGTGTTGATTCAGTGCATGTGGTGTGAGATCTAAGAATTTGTATGTCTAGCAAGTTACCAAGTGACACTAATATTGCTGGTTCCAGAAACACACTTTGATATCAATCAGGGCTCCATAAACTACTACAGCCCCAGGGTAAAATCTGGCAACCACCTGCTTTTGTAGAAAAAACTTATTGGAACACAGCCACATTTATTCCTATTGCCTATGACTGCTTTTGTGCTACTGTGACAGACTGAGTAGATCTGACAGAAGATACCTTATGACCTAAAAAATCTAAAATATTTGCTACCTTGCCTTTTACAGAAAAAAAAAAATGCCAGCCTCTGATGTAAATGATCACTATACGAGTATTATCATCTGGAATACTCACTTGAATCTATCTCTCTGATTTTTAATTAAACATTATCTTGACAACCACAAATCCAAAGCGAGAATTACGTACTTAATGCTTTTTTTTTTTTTTTTTCCGGTACTTCCTATGTAGCTTTTAAAGATTTAACCAAACAGGTTCCAGAAAGTGTTGACTAAAAAGTAAAATAGAAATTCTTTTTCACTCCTCTAGAATGTGACTATGCCAGTAAGAAAAATAGAATAAAAATGCAGTTTAAAGAGTTAATTATTTTGATGATCAGATCTAACTATATTGTTTGACATATTAGAAATTTTAGGTGTTTCATATTAGCAGGTTATCAGTTGGCAAAAATGCAGGAAAAGTGGTTATTTTCACAGTATTTTTTTTCTAAAATAACTACTGGTAAGTTTCATTTCTTTCAAAATAAGGGCTTTTAGAAAGTGACGATTTAAATAGTATCAGAGGTGAAACTTGTTCTTTTAAAATTAATAAAAAACTGTGTATAATCTATAAAGCTGTTGGTTTGGAGGGAGTACCAAAGCAAATGAACCTCTCCAGAGGGTCCTGCCAGTTCTGCCCCATAGTGTTGGATCAATGATGTATTGTGTCTGATCTGCGTTTGATCAGTGGTGCTAAATTCAGGGTAAGATCTCAGTAGAAGAACACAATTAAGGCCTCTTGCAATGTGGAGACAAGCTGTTACCTCTTCACCAAGTAATTATTTTTTTGAGAAACAGCTTCTAACTTTACTGTTGGACCTTTATTGCTTAGATTGAATGCCTGACTGTGATTGTTTTAAAGCATGGCCACAGGTTATTTGATGCTCTCTATTAAGAGGTGGTTTCTATATTTCTTCCACTTAAATCTAGGTGGGCAGTGACTGTGTTGACCAACAGAGATTGGTAGAACTTATGGTATGTGATTTCCAAGTCTAGCTTCTGCTTTGGGGCTGGAGCATTTACTTCTGGAGCTCTGACCTACCATATAAAAATCCAAATTCTCCCAGGCTGCATGCTGTGAAGAAGCCCAAATCACATGGAGAGGTCACACAAAGCATCCTTATCAGAGTCCTACCTGCACTCCAGCCTTGAAGTCATCCTAGCCCAGGTATCAGACCTGTGAATGAAGAAGCCGCCAGAAGAGTCCCACTCCAGTTGTTTGTGTTATCCCTTGCTACTCAAGTATTTTCCACTGCGACCTCAGGCATTATGAAGAAAAAAAAAAAAAATCCAAGCTATGTTCTCTGAATTCTTGAACCAGAGATATGTGAATATTTAGAGATAATTTGTTAGGCAGCAATAGATAAATAGAAAACTGAAACATAATTTGGTACTACAGGTGGAGTGTGCTAAAAAAAAACCTAAATGATGGGGCATTGTTTTGGGGACAAGGCTATCAGTGCAAGTCTGGCAGGTCTCAAGGAGGCTGTCAATTCTTCAATAAAAATAAGAAAAATGCTATAGAAAGCTGAAGGAAAGAGAACCCTTGTTATGCAGCGGAGGAAATTTGGAAACATTGCTGCTTGCAAATTGATAAAAATTGGTAATCTAGTTAAGGAGATTTCCAGACAGAGTATAGAAGGTGCCACCTGGTTTCTTTTTTATGCCTATTATAATATACAAGAGACGATAAATAAAATAAAGAGCACATTTTTATTTACAAATATAATTTAGAAGAAAAATAGAAGGCCCAGAATTGTCTTCCCAACCAATAAAGGGCAATATACAAAAGGACTTCAGGGGAAAAAATAAAGCCAGGATGTTGGTGGTAAAATGCAATGTCAGAGTAAAGAAGAAGAAAGTAGTGGGAAAAGAAGATTATGATATGCCTGTAAGAACAGACAGGAAGGGTCCTTGACTTATTTTAGCAATAACCTATGCACAGCCATTATTCTTGTCTACCACCATTTTATGCTTGGTGGGTTGTTTGCTTTGGTAAAGGATAATTTTACTAGATTTACTTTGAACCTGCTTTTAGTATCCTGGATATGTAGAACCAACAAGGAAGCCTCCAAACTACGAGGATTTGCATGACTTATGTTCTGACTATTTTAGGGAAGGTAATGTTACAAGTCATTCTGGAGCTGCTGAAAATCACTTGGCCATACTTCAGTTTTCTCAAGGGAGTGGATGAAATTTATAATAGTTACTTGGTAATCATGTTTCTTTGTCTAATCATTTTAAAGGAGGTCCATGAAGGTTGAATGCATCTATTCAGGAAAGAAAAACAAAAAAACAAAAAACCCTGTAAAGCATATCCTTTTTTCTCCCTTCTTTTTTCTACTCATCCTACAAGTGCAAAAATTACATGTAAAATGCTAAGAAAATAATACAATATGTGAGTGTGTGTTTGTGTGTGTGTGTGTTTCAGAAAACACTAGTTATGTTTTTATGATGATGATTCAATGTAAGTACTCATTTTATTGGATAATTAGAGGAAATATTACATACTAAATATGTAATAACTATTTAAGATAGTTAATGCTGTAATCAAATACCTCCTCTTGAAAATTCCCTTCCTAAATATTAAAATGTGTTCTTAGAACTATAAAAAAAGAGGATAATTCTACATCTCAATTAACAGGGACTTATTAATGAGCAGTGCAAGCTAACCTTAGTATCTTATAGTTGTCAAAGTTATTAGATATTTCTGATAATACCAATGAGTTGTCTAATTGTTTAATGTTAAGGTGTAAATCTCAAATCTATGATTCTTTAGTAAGATTTCTCAATATTCTATGTTGGCAAGTAATAATGGATTCAAGTTAATTATATTGTCATCAGACCATTCACA
This sequence comes from Cynocephalus volans, assembly GCF_027409185.1. Taxonomy (NCBI): domain Eukaryota; kingdom Metazoa; phylum Chordata; class Mammalia; order Dermoptera; family Cynocephalidae; genus Cynocephalus; species Cynocephalus volans. Next base: position 21,163,887 of record NC_084466.1, read on the forward strand.
TATATAATATTAGTATTTATAATATAATAACACAGCATCTAATATCAGGGATTGATAAATGGCTTTTAAAACAGGTAATTCAAATGACATTAACTACTTAATATATAATACTGAAACCAGCCAAATTTACACTAATTTAGAATATTTATGTGTTGCTTTGCACATGGGAATGAACATAGTAGGTGGCCAGTCCATGGTGATCTTCTCCCAAGATGATCCTTGGTTAGTATGTTTGGAAACCACTCCTCTGTATTAATCCCAGTAAAACAATTTAAGAGATGAAAGGAAACAAAGAGATTATCTTGTTCAAATATTTACAGTCTCAAGGCTTAGACAGCCTATGTGATTTATCTGAGGCCACTCTGATAATTTAAATAGAAATTTCTTAATTTGAAATTAGTTTGTATTGCAAAACATTAACCTGCAATTTGACTGATTGGAATCTGAATGTAAAATAATTTTAAAAGTGCTCTCATGATGGATGGAAAAAGAAACAAACAACAGAATATACTATATTCCCTCCAATAACCTTTGTATATGAAATGAAAAAGTAGAAAACTGTTTTAATATGGCTAATTTAAAAAAATAGCAAAGCAATATCAAATAAAACATGCAGGCTTGTCTTGAAATATTTGTGCTTAATTTGAGTAATTCCAAATTAACATCCTCTTTCTTGCCTAGGTATCTCAACACACAGAGATGTATAATACCAAATATCAAATCAATATTACTGATAGAGACCAGGTTGGAAGATGTGCTTTGATGTGAGACACAAATGGGATTCCTAACACTGAGCCCTGGAATTAGGCAGTCTTACAAATCCAGGTACTAGATTCCTTCTGCTCTTAAGAAGTGTGGATGTAGATGTTACAACATCAACTCATGAACAAAAATGAATTTCTTCTTTATTTACTCAGGATCAGTTCTACCGCATGACTTCTATATTGCTTTTAGCAATTATATACAACACTGTTCTGGGATTTTAGGTCTAAATATCTCAGAATCATCACTGACTTATCTTTCTCCCTCTCCCTCTTAATGTAGATGAAAAATATGGCTAATCCTCCATGTGAAATTCTCTATATTTGTTCATATTTTTCATTCCTAATGATACTAATTATCACTTTGTACTTGGACTTCTTAAAAGATTTCAAGTTAATTTTGCTACCTACTATCTCCAAAGTTTTCTAATTCAACCTGTAGATCCCTGGCAAACCATAATGTTAGACTTGTCATCTGTTATCCTGTTCAAAAGCATTTTATGGTTTCCATTGCTACATATTTGCAAATTAGAATATACAAAAGAGAAGGGAAGATTTCGTGTTTTAGTGGAAATTTATGCAGTTTAGAGCTCACACTTCCTGGTGATTCTGATTTTATGGAGGTTTTGAACATTTCATTATCTTTAAACTGTGTTACAATACTTGTAGATAACTGAGAGCAAGCTAATAATTCTGATGTGTAGACACGCAAACAAATTCTGTCAGGTTTATATTCAAGAGACTGTTCTTACTACTATGGAAGAAGCAATTTGCCTCCATTTGCAAGTCTATTTCAGTATTTCTGATCTATAATGTGACTGTTCTTTAGATTCTCCTCTGAATGGATTTCAACATCTTACTAGTTTCCTCATCAATAATGAGTTAAATAAAATCTTTAATGTGCTGATTTTCATCTGTATAAGACTTACAATGTGACCTTTTTTAAATAAAAATTTTTAGAAAGGGACAACAGTTTTTAGTTTTACAATTTTTAAATATAATTTTGTGTTTATTTTTTTCAAAACAAAAATACTTTTTAACATATTTTCTACTGGGAACATGAATTAAATACAAATGTGAGAGCAATAAAATTATAAATGGTACTGAAAAGATATCAGAACAGTTTTAAATCACCAAGGAACGAAAGACATAACACTATCTCTGCAACTCTTCCCAATGAACATGATAGTAGGGAGCAACCAATGTATCTGTAGTAAGTAGCATCGGCGCTGTAAATGAGGACAATATATCCATACCCATTTTAAGTGTAAACTCCTATTTTTTGAGATGCAAATCAGGATAGACTTTATTGTCTTTTGTGCAGAAAGACTTTAGCAATAATCAAATACACAAATACTACCTTTCTTCTTGCAAAGATATTTGAAAACAAATTATGAATATTTTAAAGGGAAGGCACTAGAATTTTACATCAAAAAAGAAAATAAATAGAGAAGCCTTGGCTAGAAGGAGTACAAGAAGTAGGTAATCAAACAAATAAATAATAGGAAGACTAAGATATCCTCCTTGCCCAAAAGGATGGGAGTTTAGTAGAGGAGAGAGATATATACAGAAATAATTACAAAAAAGTAGACTAATGCATTCAGCAACAGGAATGTTGCTGTCATAACAAATTGCTACAGATTTATCAGCTTATGATGTAATTTATTGTTTCATAGTTTGATAGGTCAAAAGTCCAACATGGATCACATCAGGCTAAAATCAAGGTACTGGGAGAGTGATATTCTTTACTGGAGGCTTTGGGGATGAATTTTCTTCCAAGCTGATTCACGGTGTTGGCAGTATTTAGTTCTAGGCTGCTGTTGAATTTTGTTTGCTTGCAGGCTGGCAGTTCAAATATTCTCTGAATCATGGCTCCTATCATTTTTAAAACCAGCAATGACAGGTTTGGTCTTTCTCATACTTTAGTTTTCTCTGACCTGTCCTGCTACCTCATCTCTTCTGCCTCCCTCTTTTACCTTCCTCTTTGGCTTTTAACATCTCATGTAATTACTTTGGGCCCTCTCTACTTTAAGGTCAGCTGATTAGTTGACCTTAATTATTATTATTTTTTTATTGGTTATGGATATTCATGAGATACAAAGCTGATATCTGCAGAATCCCTTCACAGCAGTATCTAAATTAGTGTTTGAATAATCTGGTGTTGGGAATCTTGGGGAGGGGGGACACCTTTAGAATTATGCCTACCATAGAGAGTGTCTTGTATGGGGTGTATCATGTTTTGTGAAGGGTACATTCAGAACTCTGCCCCAAGATATCTAATGGCTGTACTCGTACTGAAGTTAACATTGCAGTGCCTTTCACTTTTACCTATCTTTTTGCCACCACTGAAGTGACTGCTTTTAGCACCATTACTCCTATCAGAGCTGGTGCTAAGAAATTTGATACTTTGGGTACTAAATGTCCTAGGGAGGGTATTTAGAAAAAGTGAATTTTAGCTTTATTTTTTTCATTTTGCAGCCTCTAGGACTCAGGCAAGAGTCCATGGGCATTTTCCCGGAATGCAATTTAAGATAAAAATACCGTACATAATGTTTTCCCTCTGCAAGTCTGTTATCCTTGAAACAATCTCCTACACATCTATGTTTTTCTCCCTAAGAATGAGTTCTTCTCCAGAGGCTTCTGGAGTGGCAGAAGAACACTCCTGCCATTCCTTCTACCTGTAGTCTCACCCAGACACGCCTGTCTTGGATAAACATAGGACCAATTTACACTGAAGTCCTTGGTGTACTACGCTGCAGCTATGTACAATGGAACCTCCATTTTCTTCAGATTTTGATCACAATTTGTTTGAACTTCCCAATATATGGTCTGTGAAAATTCAAAGCCCTCTCCATGATTTCTGCAAACTATCTTCCAGCTTATTTCTTCATGGTCCTCTCTCTTCCTTTTTCTAGGTTTATGTATATTTATTGGTTAAAATCTGCTTTTAGCAGCACTTAGCAGAAATACAAAAACAATGGCTCAGTCAAATAGGGGATTATTTCTCTCAGTCTGTCTCCTCAACCGCATTGTTGCCTCAGGCTCTTTTCTTTTTATCTTTTCTGTCTTCCATCTCAGCACTCAGCATACTGCTTTCATCCTCTTGGTTGTAGATGGGGGGTGGTTGAGGGGGACTTGGGGCAGGCACCGTACATTAGGGTACCAGAATCTACATCAGTCCACCACTTGAATCTCATTGATGAGAACTTCAAACCTGGGCACATTTTTACTCTGAAAGACAATAAGCTTCTGTTAGTAAAGAAGAAGTGGGCAAAGGTGTTTAAATATTAGCAGTGACTGCCACAGTGTGTGTCTACTCACTTCTAATTTAAATTAACTTGAGAAAACAGTCTTCCGATCATCAGTTTCTACCCAAGATCACTCCATAACAAACACTTTGATAGATTAATAATTTTACTGAGAGCTGGGGCGTCATTGGGAATGGGACAGTTTCTCAAATGTCTTGTTAGCTCCACTTGCCACCCTTTCGTACTCCTCAACTCACATGAACAGGGCCACCCTTTCTAGTAGAGAATTCCCAAGATGAATTCCTATGCCAGCCATTAATGTAACAATTTCTCACTCTGTTCCATACATGGATGCTTGCAATCAAAATATATTTTACCTAGAAGGAAATATTCATGCTCTACATATACATCATTGAAACAATATTATGTTCTACATTCACATGATTGCAACCTCTAGGAAGTCAATATCACTGTCCATATACAGAAAAAATTGTTGTCATGTAGCAAAGAAGCAGTGTTTTAAAACTATTCTCTTGGACTTAAACAGATTTTAAAAATTTCACAATGGTAAGATTGTAGCTACTTGATGGTAGAGTCTGAAGCTATTACGTTTGAAGTTAGGAGACTGGGTCCCACTTTTTGCTATAATCCTAAGAATGATTGCTATTAGAAGTTAGAAGAGCCGTATGTTTTTTTCCTTAAAGAAAACCAAATTTCACGTTTGTACCAGTGTACTATTAACATTAAAGCTAATATTAATAAAAAACATAAACAAATCTATCCAATTTCCAGTAAGTTTTGACCACACAAGATTTCTATACTATTTGTAAATTTTTTCCAGTTATATCCAGCTTTTTCCAGTGTTACGTGTCTAAAACTTTTTTCTATTTTTTAACTTGAAAGAAGCTTTAAATACCCTTTAAACTGGACAAATTTGTTTCCTTTCACAAAAACCATACTATATATTTATGCCTTTTGTAACTTTCTTTACCAACATGCTTCAATTATATATATATAAAAGAAAAGAAAAAGAAAAAGAAAAAAAGTAGGATGTGAAAAAATTAGAATATGTCCGTATCTGTTTTGATCTTCATGTTTCTCTTCTGTAAAATGGAGTTGGTCAGGATAATCTTTAAGTTCCAAGAAGGTTCTGAATTGTGAAGGATGAAATGCTTGTAATCAGCCCTTTTTTAACAGAAAGGGGGGAGATAAGCAAAGGAAGAGGGGGATGGGAGAAGAGAGTGATAGGGAAACAGAGAGATGGTAAGGAGAGACAGGGAAGGAAGGAAAAAGGAAAAGAAGGTGGAGAACTGGTTACCTGGTCACCAAGTTATAACCTCATAGCAGGCATGACCAAAGGGAAAATGCAACTGCTCCACTTGTGGCTGTGGGTAGGCAGTTATTTCTGTCTTGTTGGTCAATTCCCCTGGAAGACCTGGATACACTCACTCTCACTTCTGTGCCTTTGCAAGTGCTGTTGCCTCAGCATGAAGACACTAGGTCATATCAACCAGCATTCCTTCCTCCATCACCAGGCCTTACGTATTCCTGGCAACCTGTGCAGGGCAGGCCTCAATCCTCTGTTTGCCCCCAAATTCATACTCATGCTGAGTTATGTGCTTCTCCTATGTGCTCTTATGTTTTCTTCTATAAGATGTTTCTTTTCATACAGGTATAATTATTTATTCATGTTGTAAAGCATTGGGTTAACAGAGTTTATTGAGTAGATGCTATGAATAGGTAATAAGGTGGAAGGTAAATACGATAGTGTTGCTTTCAAGGACTGAATAGTCTACCAAGGGAAATAACTTAAAGGGAAAGATAAGCACTATATGAGTGATATGCACACAATTCCAGGGAGAGAGGAATCTAATTAAAACCTTAGGAGCCAGAGAAGTCTTTCCAGAGAAGACTCCTAGGGTGAGACCTGAAAAATAAAAATTATCTAGCAAAAGAGTAAACATGGTTGAACTTCCAGGAGAGAACAGACCTATGGTTACTAGAGGTGGGAAAGGGAGAGGGAGAAAGGACCGGGGGAAAATGGGTAAGGGACACAAAAAATAATTTGTAATAATGACCATGCTAATAATATTTATTTGATCCTCACATATTGTAAACAATTACTGACAGTCAACATTGTGCCCCTAACATATGTATAATCGATTATGCTTCATTTTTTAAAAAAAGGAAATATCAGCAGGCATGACAAGAGGAAAGATAGCGTAGACAATGATCAAGAGAGACGTATGGCACAGCTTTGGCTGTGAGACGTCACTCATCTGCAGGAGAGGGCTGCCCTGGTGGTCAACAAGGGACATTCATGACAAGTCCTACGTACAAAATCCAAATTTATCCTAAAACCTATGGAAAGGTTTAAATAAGGGATGTGACACTATCATTCAGACAGGGATGCTACAAAAATGCATTTAATTTTTTTTGAACTGTTGGTTTTAAAAAAATGATACTGAATTATAACCATATAGTTTCTTTTGTTTCTTGCCTATTAGACTGTGATTTTCTTTGAAGGAAGGGATGACATTTTATTTTCATCCCTTTACTTAGCAATGCTTTTGCACAAAGTAGGTAGTCATTTAACAAATATCTGTTGAATCAATGAAGAAATGAATGAAAAAATGAATAGGGGAAGTTAAACGGAAAGAAGAGTCAGCTTGTTAAATGAATTCAGAGATGTTGTTAAACTACAAACAGAATAAAAGGACTATGGTACTTCATTGTCTCTAAAGGCTGAATATGAAGCCTCCCAGCTCTAAAGCTACAGTGACTTGAGGCATGGAGTTATTTTTTAATGCCTTAAATCTTGAAAGTAAAATGCTTTTCCAATGTGATGAATAGAAATTGTTAACGAGTTTAAAGAAGAGACAGATGTGAATTGGTAAAAGGTATTTTTTTCCTAATGCTAATATGCAAATACTAATATGTAAACGGTATTTAATCAGTAAACCGTAATGTTAATGACATGATATTTAATTAAGAAAAAATGCATCCTTGGCTAGGTCGGGTGCATTTTTTGAAATAAATAGTTATATCTACCTTTTATATAACGTTAAGATTTCTAGATCTTAAACCAGTAATCTGTCCAATCCTGTGCCACTTTTATGATAGTGTAAGTAGTAACCAGTTTCCATATTTTAAATTCCATCCCTAGTTCAGGAAGTGTAAATTCATGCAAAAACAGTAGTGGGAAATTACTATTATCTCTTTCAATTAGACACGTCAGTGGGAAGCCTAGTTATTCAAGATCATGAATTTGTAACTAAGATTGAACCACAAATTTGGTGTCATAGACTATTAAGCTCTAGGCCTAATTCTTAGGGAACAAAAAAATTCAAGGAAACTATTCTTGCAAACTCACATCTACAAAATACAACACATTCTATATATAGTTTTAATCTTTATTACAAGGGACCTTCAAATGCTTTATGGACAGATTAATCCTCATAACCTCTATTTGGGAGATGGCAAGTATTGTCTTCATCTGATAGAGTGAAAAATTGAGTCATCTAAAGATCTTGGCTTATATCCAGTTGGCAGAACTAGAACATGAAGGGAAAAGAAAAAAAAACACATTCGATCTGCTGCCTCTTGGTTTAGAGCTTCAGTCACTAAAGTTTGGCAGCCATTTAGATGGTAAATTATAAAATTAATTCCCTCCTGAAATTCATTCTTGACAGATGTTTCCTATTGGTAGATTTTTAAATGTATACTGCCTCAGGAAGAAACACTTTTTTTCCTCCTAGGATTTCCCCTGGATGGATTTGAAGATGTTGTTGGTAAAAATAACTTTGCCGTTTCATTTTTTTTTTTTAAACAAATGCATCATTTAACAAAGTGTGTATTTTTAAAACCCACTTTTTATGCTTCACGCTAATTTTTTTTAATTAACTACTTTAATTTAAATGTCTAATAAATATAGTGTAAATTCATATAAAACTATAAATGTGATACATGAGGATATTTCAAAAAGTTTGTGGAAAAATAGAATTGAAGGATAAGGTGAATTTTTGTGTGAACTTTTTGAAGTACTCTCGTAAGTATGGTATAAAGATATAGGTATGATATAAAAAAATAGTAAAACCAACACCCATGTCCCCACTATCCAGCTTAAGAAATATGTTATAATGACTTTGAAGCCCTCTTTCTTCATCCCCAGGAGTAACCACCGGATAATGTGTTTATCATTTTTTAAATTTCTTTAGTCTTATCACATGTGAACTTAAAAAACAACAAAATACTGTTATGTCTGTTTTTGAACTCTAGGTAAATGGGTTTATACCATACATATTCTTTTGATTTTGATTCGCTTCTTATGTTATTTTCATTCCAGTACTTAGTTTCATTATGTATATACCACAATTTATTTTTCCATTCTTGCGTCAATTGACATTTAGATTATTTCTTTTCTTTTTCTGTTTTCTTTCCTTTTTTCCTATTACAAACAATGCTGCTTTGAAGATTCCTGGAAGTAATTCTTGCCTTAGCCTGGTCTGTAGGCTGAATTGTATCCCCCAAAGTCAATGTATTAGAAACTTAAACCCACTGTGACGGTGTTAAGAGGGTGAGTAATCCTATTATGGCTATCAAAAGGTGGGACCTGGAAGAGGTGATTAGGTTGTGTGTACCTTGCCCTTGTAAATGGATTAATAAGTTGATGGTTTAATGGTGGTCGTAGGTGTGGTTCTGAGGGCTTTAAAAGGAAAGCACATGAGTAGCGCTCTCCCTCTCTCTCTCTCTCTCTCTCTCTCTCTCTCTCTCTCTCTCTCTCTGCTTCTGCCATCTGCCATGTGACACCCTGCTTTGCTGTGAAGAGTCACTACCCACCAACAAGGCTCTCACTGGATGTGTTCCCTGGAGTTTGGACTTCCCAGCCTCTGAAACTGCAAGCAATAAATATTGTTTCATTACAAATTACCCAGTTTCAGGTATTTCTGTTATAAACAACAGAAATGGACTAATACACCTGGGTTCTCCCAAAAGCAGAACTGGATACACTTGGATACAGATGGCTTATTTGGAAAGTGATCTTAGGAAGAAGTGAGAAACCAGGAATGTGAAACAGAGAAGGAGAGGAATCCAATAGAGGATGTTCCCTGTTATAGACTGAATGTTAGTCCATACGTTGAATATCTAGCCCCCAGTGTGGCTGTATTTGGATCTAGGGCCCATAAGGAAGTAGTGAAGCTTAAATGAGGTTATAAGAGCAGAACCCTGATCCTATAGGGTTAGTGTCCTTATAAGAAGAGACACCAGAGATCTAACACTCTCTCTCTCTCTCTCTCTCCTCTGTCCTGTGTGAAGATATAGTGAGAAAACAGAAGCCAGGAAGAGAGACCTCACCAGAAACCGAATCTGTGGGCACCTTGATCTAGAACTTCCAGTATCCAGAAATGTGAAAAAATTAATTTCTGTTGTTTAAGCCACATAGTCTGGGGTATTTTGCTGTGGACAACTGAGCACTGCATTGTTCATACCAGTGGGCAAAGATGTAGTGAATACTTGTAATTTTATTTCACCTTGGTAACCATTTTGAGTTAACTGTCTCATATCAGAACGGGGCTTAGTCACCCTTGACACAGTTTCCAGCTTTCTGTATCCTGCCAGTTCTTCAGTGTGGCTGATCCAGACAGCTGCCCTATACAACCACCTCTTGGTAACTGCCTCCCTATGGGACATATAGGTACAACCTACTGGACCCATCACACTGACACCCACACCCCTCAGGGACTGTACAGATATACCACTGTGACTACTCCTTAGTTACAGTATGGCCCTAGGAGACCCATGTCTACTTGCTGTATACCCACCAATTAACATTCCCTGTGGGAAACCTGCTTGGGTAACACCCTGGCCCATGATAAAGGCCTCATACTACAAGTACAACTCTCTCTGGGTCCTTACCTGCTGGTTGGGCACAGTGCCCCTGAGACCCTGTTGTTAGTCCTCATCGGTAACTCTCTTCTCTCCTGCACCTGTAAGTAATAAACTACTTCTGTTATTTCATGTGTTTTGTTGTACTGCCTTCTCTGTGTCTCATTTGACTGACCCACCTAAGCCCAACTTTTCTCCAAGTCACATTTCTTTTAAAGAGTGGCTATCTTGGCACAAATCTTAGACACAAGTCAGACAGGAGTTGCAATGATGTCTGGCAGTTTAAACAAGTTTCCCGTGAGAGAGACACCTGGTCATGGGTTGGATATTTTGGCTTTAGGCCATCTGACAAGATAAAGAAAGGTACACTCTAGACATATACAACCAAACCCTCTGGAGCCCCATCAGGGCAGGGCTAGAGTTTACAGCCACTATCAAGAAAGAGACCTCAAGACAAAAGTAGAAAGAAATGCAACAAAAGTGTTTTATACTGTTGATATCTTCTTGGGGGAATCTTTTGAAAAACTAAACTGCAAAAATTATGCACAAATACATTTATATTATCTTTTATAATTACCTATGTAGTTAGTTTTATCAGTGCTCTTTCTTTGTGTGGATTAGAGTTAGTCTAATACCCTATCATTTCAGCCTAAAGGATTCTTTTTTGTATTTCTTGTAGGTTTAGTCTGCTAGAGGCCAATTCTTTTGCTTACCTGGGAGCAGCTTAATTTATCCTTTGGCTTTTAAATGTTTGTTGTGTTGGATATAAAATTCTTGGTTGACAGCCTTTTTCTTTTAGCACTTTGGATCTATAATCTCACTACCTTCTTGCTTCAAGATTTCTCATGAGAAATCAGCTGTTAATCTGAAAATCCTACGTGCATGAATTCATTCTCTGTTGTGGCTTTTGAGGTTCTCTGTCTTTTGATAGTTTGATTATGTGTCTGAGTATGAGTCCCTGACTTTATCCTACTTTGAATTTGTTGAGTTTTTAAATTTATAGATTAATGTTTTTCATCAAATCTGGGAAGTTTGCAGCTATTATTTCTTCAAATATTCTTTCTTCCCCTTTATTTCTCACTTCTCCTTCTGGAACTCCATTATGAATATGCTGGCGTATTTGATGGTGTCCAACAGTTCTCTGAGGCTCTGTTCATTTTTTTCATTCTTTTTACTTTCTGTTGCTCAGATGGTATAGTCTCCATTGACCTATCTTCAAGTTCGCCAATTCTCTCCTCTGTCTGTTCACAGTTCCTTTGTAAAATTTTCATTTCAGATATGTTAGTGTACTTGTTTACACTCTTATTTGCCCATGAGAATATGAACTATTTAGAGGACACTAGGTCATATTCATTTCTTTATCTCTGGCATTGGGCATCTAGAACATGGTAAGTACTCTATGGATAGATTTGAAGTAATTAATATGAAGAAGGTTTATATCCAGATACTGTGTGGAAATGCAACTTGACCAAGTGAATTCTCTGGAGGATTCCTTCACCACTTTTTTATTATATGGAATCATCAGTTCTAGAACAAATGAAAGATCAGAAAGTTGGTGATTTATTCTGTATGACAGCATAGAATAGTGGTCAGAGTGCCAGCTTCTGAATGAGACAGCCTTTGTTCAAATCCTTGCTCTGCCACTTTTACTGATTGGGTAGCCTGGGCCAAATAGCTACCTGTAGGCTTACATTTTATCTGTAAAATAAGGTGTTGCTGTAAGAATGAAATAAGATACAAATGAGTAGAAAATAATTGGCATAATCCTAGACATACAGAAAGTACTTGATAAATTATAGCATTGATAAAATGATTAGGATTTCACCATAAAGAACACCTTAAATGAATCTCATCAATGTATATAGACATAAAATTCTTAAATAAGATATTTCATATGATTATTAATAATTATAAAATATTTTCTTATGACTAGATAAATTTTTCCCACAACTCAATAATGCTTTAACGTATGGGATTCTAATAATAGGATAAATTTATTTGCTTCTGATTTTCCCTATGTAATTGACCTGATGTTGGTAGAACTGCCGGATTACTTCACTTAAATTATTATATCCATTGCTTCATTAATCTATGAGGGTTTTCCCCCCAGTGTATTTGCATTATTTGTAGAATCAGCTGCTGGACTTGCATTTAAGCCCCACATCCATATTTTGGTCACTAACATTTACTTTCATTTTTTTCTTCAGATGTTTCTGCATGCTAACTTTGGACTAGAAATAAAGTGGATTACCTTTCTCTTTTCAAATGTTTTCTGCTTTTATGTCTCCTTGTGTTTGTGCTGTACCACACACCTCCAAAACTGTAACTGAAACTCCTTCCTCTGGATTATTTTTCTAAATTTATGAACAGATAAAAACCATTGATTTTGTGAATTTTCTTGTATTTCTGTAGTCATCAGTTTAATATTACCTAAAGGACATTTAGTGTCCTTTTCTTCACTAGATTATATTACTCTTTAGGAGAAAGGTCTAGTTAGTTTTTGTAGACTCTATTAGCAATGCTTATGATTACTGAGGAAATATTTGGTGATTTAAAAATCACTTTGTAAAAATTTGGTCTTAGCTAGACATCTTTTCCAACCATGTAGAAACCACTTTGTGTTACTGTTTAGAACATTTGATGTGCTTTGATTAAATGCATTTGTTTAAAGTTCTGTTCTAATATAAACTTAAAATTTTAAGCTATGTGCTCTGTCTGTTACAAGATGAGTTTATCAAGAGCAAATGTGTCTATTGCACTGTGTGATGGTTGTGATAGAAACAAGTGAATAGGGCTAAGATATTAATTTGGTGATTTTAGGGTAGAGAGGTAAAGTTCAGGATGAAAAAATTCTATATGTAATGTAAATATAGACCAGCAATTGCAAGACAGAAAACTTGATTGGGTGGAAAACAGTTGTAGATTTTCTGTGGTCTTTCTCTTTTGGTCAGTGTAGGCAGGCTGGAGAGAGGGGACTACTGATGAAGATTCCGGTTTTTTTGAAATCTACCAAACATCCTCCTGGGGCAGCTCTTTTGTTTGTATTATGTGGGACTAGGAAGAAAAAGGAAATGAGAAAACACAGGCTATTTCTTTTTAGAAAGCACAAATGAAACACTTTGTATCCACATAATACCAAAGTTTTCTATGTGACCTGACAACATAAAGAATAGGGAAAACTGTTCTATTCTTAGCAAAGGATAGAACAGAAACTTAGGAAGGCATCAATGATAATTGAGGATACATGAAGTGGATGCCCCTTTGGGTGGAACAAGATGGCCAATTAGAAGACTCTACCACTCATCTCTCCCACAAAGACAAACAAACCAATGAATACACAACTATACTTGGGTGAAAATAAGTAAAAGAGAGCACATCAAAGGAGTAACAGAAGTGTTAATGAGCACAGAAACTCAAGATAGCATCTACAGGCATATACAGCCTCCACTACCCCATCCCCCAGCCAGGAGTAGCAGAGATCCAGAAGGAATTTGTGCCTACAGGAGAAAGGTAAGTGTGGGCTGAACCATGGATGCCTGCAATCCAAGCTACAAGGCAGCTGTGTGGCCCTTGCAGGCCATGAGCCCCGTGTGGTAGCTGCTGGGAGCCCATGTGACTGCATTAATTCTGAGAGTTCACACTGACCCACCCCCCTGCCCTTGCCACTGCCATCAGGTCCCAGGCTGCTGCAGCAGTCACCTTTTTGGGATTAAAGCCAACACCCAAGTGCATTTTGCCCTGAGGCCCAATAGCCTGACATCTCCATAGCCCTGAGGCCTCCTTATCATGCCAGGTCTCTGGCACCTATGCCCACATGGCATCCTGCACCTTGAGAACAGGTGACTCAGGACAGAGGGAGTCAGTGCCTGCACATTCTGGAGCCAGACATCTGCCTGATTGGGATCTTCTGCCACTGGTGGTGGCCCTGCACTTTTCAATGGAACACCCATGCAACTCTCACAGGGGTACCAAGTCCTGCTGTGGCCCCAACAAACCTGCCGAAACCCACACACAATAGGTAGGAAACTGTGGAGTGCCTGTATGCCTCTAATGGGGGCACAGAGCCCTGTCTACAGTTCCAATGAGTCTGCCCAGGTCTATTGCAGCAGCTAGGGAGTTGCAGAGTGACCTAGCTTCTCTCCTTGGGGCACAGGGGCCTGCTTGCGACCCCAGTGACCTTGCACAGGGTGATCTGTTCCAGCTGAAGAGCTGCAGCATGACCCAGGGTCTCTCTTGGGGGTGCAGGGGCATAATGACCTCTTTCAGAATCGCCTTCTTCAGCCAAGGACGGGTAGATGACCCAGGATGTCTCTTGGAGGCAGAGGAGCCTGCCCACAACTCCAGAAAACTTGTGTGGGGTAGTCACCCCAGCTGAAGAGCTGCAGAGTGACCTACTATCTCTCTTGGGGGCACAAAGGCCTGCCCATGATTGAGCAGCCTTGCCTTAGATGGCCCTCTTCAGCCAAGCAGCTTCAGAGAGTGCCAGCATCTTTCTTTAGGGTTCAGGAGCATGACTGAAGCATCCTAGCCCAGAGTGGCCAACTCTAACAGTGGTGCTGCAGAGCAACCCAGTGACCCTCCCACCATGGAAGGTCCCCACCCATGAACACAGTGACCTCATTCAGAGTGGCCCACTTCAATGCTAAAGCTGCAGAGTGTCCCAGTGTCTATCTTGGGAACACAGGGTACTGCCCGTATCCCTAGCAACCTTGCCCAGTGTTTTCCACTTCAGCTGAAGAGCTGCAGAGTGCCCCATTGTCTCCTTTAAAGTCCAAGGTCCTAATCTTGATCCCAGCAATCCAGCCCTAGGTCACCCATTTATGCTGAGGATCTTCAGAGGACCCCAATGCATCTGTTGAGGCACAGGACTCTCTCTGGGGCACAGTGAGCCTACCCAAGGTCACCCACTCCAGATGAGTAGCAGCAGAGCACCCAACACTTTTCTCAAGAGCTTGAGACCTTGTCCATGACCCCTGGAACCCAGCCCAATGTCACCCACTTCAGCAAAGAGCTGCCAAAAGCCCCAGTGCCTGGGCCATGGAGGCACTCACAGATAACTCCAACACTGAATACAGTCAAAAAAATCTAATGGAGATACACTACTGTGTTCACCCAGAACCAACCTTAAAACACTCTACCCAACTGTCACTGTAGAACACATGTACAAGGAAGAGTCTTTACTTCAAAAGCTACTCAAGAGTATTAGAAGAAGTGACTTTTCCACAAGATGCCCAGAAATTGATGTAGGGATAGAGGAAACATGAAAAAATGAGGAATCATGACACCCCCACAAGAATACAACAAAGCTTTAGTATCAGACCCCAAAGAAAAGGAAACCTATGAAAAGCCTGAAAAAAAATTCCAAATAATAATCTTAAGGAAACTCAATGAGATGCAAGAAAATACTGATAGACAACACAACAAAATGAGAAAAACAATTCAATATCTGAAGGAGAAATTCAATGAAGAGGTAGATATCATAAAAAAGAACCAAGTAGAAATCTTGGAACTGAAGAATTCATTCAGTGATATAAAAATACCACTGACAGTTTAAGCAACAAGCTAGGTCAAGCAGAAGAAAGAACTTCTGAACTTGAAGACAGGCTTTTTGAAATAACCCAGTTGGACAAAAAAAAAAAAAAAGAAGAAAAACATTTTAAAAATGAAGAAAGCTTATGAGATCTATGTCACAACTTTAACTGTACAGAGATCCATATCATGGATGCTGTACAGATCTCTATATTATGGATGTTCTGAAAGAGGAAGAGAAGGAAAAAGGCATTGAAGACCCATTTAACAAGATAATAGCTGAAAACTTCCCAAATACTGGGATAAAAAGATTATAGACTATGACAAAGTGGGATTCATTGGAGGGATGCAAGGATGGTTCAACATATGCAAATCAATAAATGTAATACACCACATCAAAAAAATTAAGAGCAAAAGCTCTATGATTGTTTCAATTGATGCAGAAAAAGCTTTTGATAAAATTCAATATTTCTCCTTGATAAAAACTCTCAACAAATTAGGTATGGAAGGAAAGTATATGAACACAATAAGAGCAATAGAAACTCACAGTTAATATCACCCTGAATGGGGAAAAATTGAAAGCTTTTCCTTTAAGAACAGGAATAAGTCAAGGATGCCCACTCTCACCACTCCTATTTAACATAGTACTGGAAGTTCAGCCAGAACAATCAGGTAAGAGAAAGAAATAAATGGCAACCAAATTGGAAAAGAAGAATTCAAATTATCCCTATTTGCAGATGGCATAATCGTATATATGAAAAACCTAGATTCCACCAAAAATCATTTAGAACTGGTAAACAAATTCAGTAAAGTTTCAAGATACAAAATCAATACACAAAAATCAGTAGTGTTTCTATACACTAACAATGAAGTAGCAAAAAAAGAAATCAAGAAAGCAATCACATTTATAATAGCTATCAAAAACAAAACAAAACAAAGCAAAAAACCTAGGAATAAATTTAGCCAAGGAGGTGAAAGATCTCTATAATGAAAACTACAAAACACTGATTAAAGAAATTAAAGAGGACACAAAAATAGAAAGCCGTTCCAAGTTCATGGATTGGAAGAATTAATAGTGTCAAAATGACTATACTACCAAAAGCATCTTTCATTAACCCTGTCAAGTAATCAATCTCATATTTCATTGGAATTCTTATATTTCAAACTTTATTACTAAGTTCCTGGTGTTGGTGAAGAATACATCTTTTAACTAATGGAGCCTAGCATCCTCACACCTCACTTGCTTAGGCTCCTCCAAGGCTTTGGGAGGGATCCTAGCATTGTGTTACACAGTCATATATTTTCATAACATTTTCAAAATTAAGATATTTTAATTGCACTGTTAGACTTCTATCCCTTTGTGTTCTTACTTTCTGTTGTCGTGCTTTCCCTTGATGCTAGATGACAGTAGAATGGTCATGGGCATTTCTGGGATCCAGCTAAAGGGAACTTGAGTGTTGGATACACTTATATTGGGTACAGTGGACGTTTTTTTTGGTGCATTTACTTCCATGTACAGTTCAGTAATTGCTATTTATCCCATGGTAGAAATTGTTTCTGAAAATATTCCTACTCAGCTGACCAATGGTGATTTACTTGGTGTCATGAAGCAAAGATTTAGGGCCACACATTATAAAATGATATGAGCTTTTCCTGTGGCACCTGCCATTCGGCCTATGTGGGAAGTGGGAACGAATAAGGTTGAAGTGTATGGATCCAGAAGCTACTCTGTGGAAAATTCTTCCATTTGTCAGACATGTAAAATTATAAGGAGAAAATTGGTTCTCACCAACACCTAGTCAAAATAGAAATTCTTCTTTATCAGAAATACATGATATATAGCATATACAGTTCAATGTATCGTATATATATTTTTTCTTTTTATTGGGAGTTATACAATGGAGAATTGATCAGAATGTATGTTTGTGCAGCACAAATCTTGGAGTTCTAAAAAAAGTGTATGTCTCTGTGGTCATATGTTTTTGCATGAATTAAAAAAATTCAATTGACCATTCTAGAAGAAAGGTTGAATTGTTTTCCTAGTCTCTATAAAATTATATAGGTATATTGTCATATGATCAGGAAAAGTGTACAAAATACGAAAGTGTTCTTGAAAGTCAATAAAAATGCTACTTTTTTGAATTTTTGATATTTGTGATGTTTTTCAGTTTTTTTAAATTTGCAATTTGTTGTGTTTTTTTTCTCATTCTGAAAAACCAATGTTCTGAGTGACTAAGTTTATTTTTCTTTTCCTTAAAAGTCTTCCTCAAATTAATAAGTTTAAGGTTCCACATCTGTATTTGCTCCTCTGCACTGTGTAATGATAGTTAAAACTTCTAATCAATTCAGTTTAAAAAATTGAGTGAGACAGTCAAACAATTTTTTGAAGCTATACAGAAACAGCATAAAACATTTTTATAAAATTTACTCATTCCTTTTTTTCTGAGAGTGACAATCCTAGTTTCTTTAATTTTTCCTAATGTGTTATATTTTGAACACCAATGCTGTCAAATAGAACTTTCTTTGATGATGGACATGTTCTATATCTATGCTGTGTTATATGATAGCCACTAACCATATGTGACTATTGAGCATTTGAAATATAGCTGTGAATCAGAGAAATTGAAATATTAATTTTATTTAACTTCATGTCATTTACATTTAAATATTCGAACATGGCTAGTAGCTCCCATATTGGACAACACAATTTAAATTCTTAATCAACTTTAGAATTAACCCCTCATATCTTATTCATATCTCTAGTTATTGAATACAGAATTCTATGTCCTTATGCAGTAAAATCCTAACTGATAACTAACATAATATATACTATTCAGAAGATTTTATTTCATTTTTCAATAATTTCTCAGGTCAAGTATTCTTACATTCCAATTATGTTGTGGGTATTTTTATAAGCAAGTTCTTACTTATTATATCTGTTGTTGGCAGATGCTGGAAGCCTTAAACAATTTTGTGGAAATTCCCCTTTGAAACAAGCTTTGCAATATGATTAAATCAATGAATCAAAGAATACTGTGGGGAGAATGATGCATAGAATCCAATCAATGATGGCATTCTTCTTCCCTAAAAGTTGTCCATACTAAAATGAGCTTGACAAAGTCTGACACGTTTAACTAATGGAGACTTTATGTTATATCAGAGTTAATTTAACAGCTCTTAGCTGGATAGTTCACATGCTCTACAAGTGTAGATTGATAGACAAGGCAGATGCAGTCACAACCTGTCCCCTGAAAGATGACTGTTTATACCCAAGAGCAATTCCTGGAATGTAACAGGAAGCTGCACACAACCATATAGCTAAGCTGGATATTTCTCCAGGCTTCCTGTTAGAAGAATGTCTGTTTTTCATTCTCCCCAGGGCACAGAAGAAAATCACTCCGAAAACCAGACAGAGAAAAATACATGTTTAAAGCAAATGCGACTTTCCCCAGACATATGATTCTTTATAGAATAATCTCCAGATAACTATCGCAACAGGAGGAGTTGGAAACCTAAACAAAAACTTCAGAACAATCAAAAACTGTCTAGACATTGAAGTCTAGTATACTACAAAATTGTAGCAAAATTCAGGAGTAGTACTAACTAATCTTTCAGTCTTTTGGCCCATAAAAATTTGTAGAAGTCTGCAAATTTGAGTCAACACATTTTTTTATCATTACTTCATCTCTATTTTCATGATATCCTTATGTTTTGTTCTACTGTTTTTATGCCACTGAATTGAAAGAATACAATTATTTTCTATCAAACATAGAACGGTGTGTGTGTAGAATACTAGAAACAAGGATAAAACTGAAATAATTATTCAACCATGAAGATATTTTCATTTTAGCTAATTGGATCCTTAAGGCAAGAAGGTGAGATGCATTTTTTTCAGTTTTCATTTAGAATGAACCACAGTGCACACGAATTCAGTTTAATTAAAAAAGAAACAGTCATAAACCCCAAAGCTTTATTTGAGGCTCGATTTCACTTAATCTTGTATTTTGATATTTAGAGTCTCTGAGTGTGAGCATTTGCTGACTTTTGTGGCAGGATCACAGTTTATTTAGAAATATAGTTATTTTTCATCAAACTTATGTATTAATATAAGAAAAATTATGGCACAGTGTTTATTTAAAAACACTGGTTTCCCTCTCCAGCCTAATTAAATAACAAACAATTTTGGAAGATGAAATAAATATTTGTCAAACTAGAGAAGAAATAAACCACCCAGGATTACAATATACACTTTTAGTGGTAAAATAATAGTTTTATATAAGGCTGAGACTCTTGAGGGTTTATAATTCATTGGCCGTGAAAAGGTACAATAAAAGAGAAAAAAAAAAAAGCCAAGAGAAAGTATTGTCAGAGAAGCTCACTAAGGAGATCCTTTATAACCTTCTTTTAAATAAAATTTCACAGATGTTAAAAAAGTAATAAAAAATATTATGAACAACTTTATAACAATGAACTCAACAAAACAGATGAAATGGACAAATTTCTAGACAGACAAAAATTATCAAACTCACTCAAAAGTAAGTTGATAAATTGAAATAAATTGATAGTTCCATTTCTACTAAAAAATTGAATTTTTAGTTACTGACTTTTCTATAAATAAAACTCCAGGCCCAGATACCTTCACTGGTGAATTCTTCAAAACATTTACAGAGGAAATTCCACACAAGCTCCTCCAGAAAATTGAAGGGAATGTAATACTACTCAATTCATTTTATGAGGCCATCATTATCCTGATATCAAAACCATATAAAGACGTTGCAAGGAAAGAATGCTACAAATGAATATAATATCCTTTATAAACAATTATACAAAAATTACAAACAAAACTTAGCAAATTGAATATAATAATATGTAATGACCAAATGGGATTTATTTAAGGAATGCAAAGTTGGTTTAATATTTGAAATTCAATCATTGTAATCCACTATACTAACACCCTAAAAGGGAAAAAAACAAAAACATTATCTCATCAGATGCAGAGATACTATTTGACAAAATCCAGTATCCATTCCTGATAAAAACTAAGCAAATTAGTAACAAAAGAGAACTTCTTCAACCTGATAAAAGCACATACAAAAAACTTACAGTTGTCATATTTTATGTTGAACAAGTTAAAGCTTTCTTCCTGAATCAGGAACAAGGTAAGGATACCCACTTTCTCCACTTGTTTCTAACATCATTTTGAAGGATCTAGCCAGAGCAATAAGTTAAGAGAAAAAAAAAAGAAAAAAAAAAAGGCATCCACATTGTAAAGGGAGATATAAAACTGTCTTTATTCATGATGACAAGATCTTCTGTGTAGAAAGTTAAAAAATAAACAACAAAAACCAACACTACTAGAACTAATAAATGAGTTTAGTAATGTTGCAGGATACAAGATTTATATATAACAAAAATTAATGGTTTCTATGTACTATTAAACTAGAATATATAAAGAATCTGAACTGTTACCCTACTTGCAAGTTAATGCCAGCTTGCCACAGTTTTATATATATAGTTTCTAATATGTTACACAAAAATATTTTTGTTATTTTTTGTAATTATATTTTGTATTAAATATTATATAAGGGATTTTATATTATATATGTTGTAAATATAATATCATATTTTAGATATATACAATCTAACAGGAGACAAGAGGCTTTCTGGATAGAAAAACAGCAAATTAGCAAAATGTGGCAGCCAGAGAAACACTCTATCAGTTCCCCACACCTCAATTTCCCATAGGGTAAGGCAAATGAGGGCCAGATGTTGCCTGCATATGCAATGGGTTTGCATCACTGGAGAGGAACCTTTCCAAATTACGAAACTCATAGTTTATACAGGGGCTGCTGGCACATCTGCTCACCTCCCCTTCCAAAGATAACTTATAAGACTACTTATTAACCTAGGGAGAAATGGAAGTTTTTTGCCAGGGTTATTACATTGTAATATGAGCAAAACTTCTTCAGGAAGGGGAAGGAGAAGGCTTTAAGTTTCCTAGTCTCTCTGGAGGTCTCTGTCTTTAGAGAGACACTATCTCTAGCTTCCTAGGCTATTATACAAATATCCTTGCAGCACCCTTTGCTCAGAAGGCCTGGACCATGCATAAATATAAGAATATTCATGGAGAATTGTCTCCCAAATTTATTAGCAATGAACAATTAAAATTTAAAAAATACCTTTTATTATAGCAACAGAAGTTATAATATGTTTAAGGATATATCTGACAAAAAGAGTGCAAGATCTGTACACTGAAAACTACGAAACACTGCTGAGTCAGTAATCTTACACAAATTCACTAATACTTGTAGGAAGAAAGATATGAAGACAAGTAATTTAAATAACACAGGTCATCCCGCTTACGATTCCACTCTCAACACTGAGTGAGAAATTGGAGTTTATTTGTTTCATATGATGTGACCCTTAAACACACACCAACTAATTTATCTGGTCGTCAATGGAAGAAACAAGGCAGGAAGAAAACTGGCTGTTATGATTTATTAAGAGGTGGTATGTTCTCCAATGTGGCTCAATATGTGCACCCTGTTTTCATCTTATTCACCAATTAGAGCCTAGATTAAAACACTGGTTAGTTTGTTATAAAAGTCTGTCTGATTATAAACTCTTTGCTCTTCAGCACTATTGTATACAGACTCACTAAATGAAAGGATAAAAGCTGCAACCTTTATTTATTTCCCTCCTGGCAGAATTGGGAGCTTGAGATTATTTCTTCTTTCCTCAGTTTGCTGTTACTTAAAATTTTTGAATGCCTGCAACTTAAAAGGCAATAGAAATTTTAAATATCCTGCCATTGTCTTTTATTAGCATAATTTTAACTAAAGGATACATTTATAAAACAGCATTCAGATTTCAGAGTGTAAGAAATGTCAAATTTCCATTGGACATAGAAAGTTTACTTTCATAACTTATACAATATTCATCAGATAAAATATTAGCATTTTCAAGACTAGTAGCAATTGTTTTCCCTTGCTGTTAGTTTCCTTTGCCTAAACATTGTGCAGAAATATTTGGTGCTCATAATCTAACATTGCTGGAGATCCAAATACATCCAATTTCAAAGCAGACGATACTTTTTTAAAAAAGAAAACTATTAATAAATAATGCATTCTAGTTGAGATAATCACATATTTCTCTTGAAGTCTACACTCCTGCTTTCAAAATATCATTTTAATTCATAAGGCACATCATTTTATATCATTGCTACTTATTTTTAAAGTGTATCTTCCACATTAAATTGGAGATGCATGCGTTTTTTAATTCATATTTTGAAGGTACCTGCAAATAATAGACATCCAATAAATGACTGCTGAATAAATGAATGGATTTTCTAAATGACAACAATCAAGATTTATTCTGAATTTTCATTAATTCCATTTATAGTTGACCTTGAAAATCGATACTATTTATATACAAGAGGTAATATAAACTTCTGTTATATGAAGTTATAACCATTATGTTTTAGACTTTAAATAAAATGTATTTATTTTAAGCAGAAAAAAAAAAACTATCAATGACAGAAAGCAGAAATTGGGCTGAATCAATAGCAGTAAGTATTCTGTTTGGTTTGCACAATTTATATTTTTTAAAATTTTTGAGTCAACATTTTACATCAAATTATTTGACATGATAATTGGGATTTCTGGATTTTCTTAAAATTGGAGATAAGCCAGCACTGCCTCTGTTCTTAAAGGCTACAGCCATTTCCACACCCTTTAGACCTGTCCTTTGGTGCTCTCTAGGTCGCCACAGTCCTCATCTGTCATGCTGTGTGTGCATCTTCACTTATAACTGGCTTCATCCATCACTTATACCAGTCTCCCCAAGACAGGGGGTGCATGGAAGGCCTACTCAGATTGAATGGTTTTAAGGGAATCAGTTTCCAGGTTCTCAAGTTCTGGTATTCTTTCCTAAAATTAGTCTGTCTGAGAAAATGCCTGAGTTCACAATAACCCTTCTTTGACTGTACAAAAGAAAAACATACCCTCTTCCATCCCAAATCTAACTATGGAGCGTGAAACTTGGGGAAGTGGGAACAAAATGCATGCCTCCTGTAATGATTAACCAAAGCACTGCAGAGCTCAGGAGCTGCTTGTCTTTCCTGCCTTCCATTTTGGGGTTCCCGGAATAGTCTGGCGTGAGAAATGGGATCCGTATTGCAATGCTTTAAATTCAGTTAAAGTCTAGAAGCAGATGATGAGAACAATGACAATTTTAATTTTACTTACTTGTTTGCTAATTAATTAAATTTATTTTGAACAAATGCATGGCTCTTGAGGGAAAGCCTCTTCAGCATGCAGTTAAGGAACATTTACAAGAGATACTGAACTCTTAAAAAAAAAAAAAACATTTTCATGTATTTAGTTTTTTGAATTTAGTTGTAAAGAGTTCTTTACAGACAATCTTAATTTCATATTGCTATCCAGGTATGACTTTAGCAATACATACCTTTCTTTTTTATAAATAAACAAACAAAAAAATCATAAAATCCAACAAAACTGATGGCTTTAGTTATGATTTTAATACTCAATTTTTATTTTTACTTATTACCTAAACCTGAATATGAGGGGTCTCCATGCCTGGTATTATACTTCTCAGTTGTATAAATTTAAATTTATACAACTTAAATTTTTATTTGCACACATTGCCTTGCATGATTACAAATTAAGTATCTATTTTGGTCAGTGTTTTTTATTTATATGATTCTCTGAAACAGCTATTACTATGCTCAATTGGATTGACAATGATGAAATGGTGTTCTGAATTTTTGTTTTTATAAAAAAGTCTGATTTTGTTGATTCATTTGACAATGAGGATGGCTCTATCGATCAGATTATATGATAGGCATTTTCCATAAATCAAGTGAGATAAACCTGCAGTCCAAGTTTTGATGAAAATGTATTTAAAATGTAGAATAACAAAAAAAGTTTCATTAAAAACATATTTGCAAACAAATACTTAATTTAACAATATTTTTATTTTCTCAATCCTTTCTGAGTCTTCTGAGCTAACAAAATGTTTCTAGGTGAAAGAGCAGCAGAGCTATTTAATAATCATTTGATAAATCTTGGTAAAGACATTTTGATTTTCTTCCTAGAAATTGAGTAAGTGAATGATTGGACACAAAATTCTTTTGCACTTTCGGTGGTTTCTAATTCTTTGCTTGGAACAAAATCGGAAGAAAACCTAACTGAGCAGATAGTGGATAGAGTATCAAAAGTAACTTTTAATGATAGATCATTATGTGATTTTTGACAGTTCAGAAAGAGTTTAAAAATTTGGTGACACTACAGTAACAAAACTCCTTCTATTCTTATCAATTTATTTATGTAAGGCTTCTCAGTTCTTCCAACTATTAAAATGAAAAATAGCAATAGAATTGATGCTGACCTCTGTATCAATCTCATGGCAGCACAAGATATGAAAAAATTGAAAAAAAAAAAGTCTGATCTATCTATGTAAGCGATGCAATTCCAGTACAAATTTGCTTTTAATGTTTATTATGATTGTTATCTATTTATTTTGTTTTGATCAATTGTTTGTTAATAGAATAGAGAAAAGTTTAAAATATTGCAATGGGTATGTTTTCCAACATACTGTAAATATGATGTTTTCAAATGAAACAGTTATGTATAATCAATTATGTTTCAATTCAAAAAATAAATTTTAAAAATTATTATTTTAAATTTATCAAGTAGAAACTAAATGTCTTAATGATATGCTTAACATTCAGAAATTTTCCACATTTTCTTTTTCTCCTTTAACTTGTATTTACATTCCCTTCCTCCATTGAACTTTATTCTTGTGTAATGCATTGTGCTGAAGCAGCACTGGAAATCACAGGGCACCTGTTTCATTTGAGATGGAGGGAAGTCACATGCTTTAGAAAGTTGCCCACACCAATAACAGTCCCCAATCATGTGAAGCCACTGCACCCTCAGCCTCTCCAGAATATTGTATGAATGGGGCCTGGTTTCCTGTGTTGCTGGCAACATGGTGCAGAGAGGGGGTCTTACCATTGGTGTAGAAGATTTGTCTCACCGTTGCTCAACCACATTTATTTTACAGATGAATAAATCAAGGCTTAAAAAGATAGTAAATGATCCAGATTACATGATTTATAGGCAGTGGAATTAGAATTTTAAATGTCTGACTTTAAGTATGTATTTTTAACTGCTGCATTATTCTGCTTTTCACTAAACTTTAGGATCTCAGAAATACGAAGATCTTGTTTATAAGTTTTATCCAATTCCAACACCTGACCCAACTGTGTCTCTAGTGATGGCTTTGTGGAATATCCTCCACCCCATGGCTCTGCAATCGCACCTATCCATCTGGGTACCTTGAGTGACATCCTTCCACCATGCTTACCTAAGGAAAAATAAAAACAACGCAAAAGAACCCACCCAAAACGAAAAAAAAAAAAAAAAAAAACGATTTAAGGCATAAATAAAATTGCAATTGATCATTTCCCTTTTTAAAATTAAAGTTATGTTACACATGGGAACTTTAAAATCACATAAAAGATATATCTATATTAACATTCAACGTATATTAGGTATAAATTACCTTCAGCTCAGTTATCTGATCTATGGTCAAGAGATGCTACTTCATGTAGCCAAAGGGATGCAATTCTCCCTGGGATTATATGATGTGGGAGAAAGAATTTTAATTTCTTCTCCCACAAGCACTGTAAGTTTTCAGAAACCTGCTTTACTCCTGAAATCCATGACATATTCAGAAATATTTAGGGAACTTGAAAATTTCTTACACTTTTTTTTTTTTAAATAAGGAAAAGCATAAAATCCCTAAGTAGCCTTCGTGTTAGTTTTTTTTATTTCTGGGGTTGTTTCACACTGACTCTAAGAAACCAGGTTCCCTTATGACTCTTACTTTAATTAAAATCATTGTATCAAAAAAGGAAAGGAAAATTAATTTCTCAGATATTATCCCACAAAATGAAAAATTGTCAAGATTAAATGAAATTTAGTGTCAGTACTAAATGAAAATTTAAGTAATTAATAAAAATTTTTAAAGAAAATTTAAAATTGAAAAGAACAGTGAATACACATTTTGTACTTAGACTTACCTATGTCTGCATTATATATCTTAGATTATAAATCTATACCAGACGAAGATTTATCAACTTGTTCTATATAATGCTCTCAATAAAGAAGATAATAAAGTAAAAATACTTTCTACATTATACTCTATATTGACAATTAGAAAGGCCAATCATCAAAACTCAATTTTTGCATGTTTCTTAACTGATGCAAAACTTTCTGCAGAAATTCTACTAATTTCTTCAGAATTTATGTTTTTGTTTAGTGATCATTTAATCATATTTGAGGTTTATTAAAATATAGATGATTCCTATTATATCATGTCTGATAAATACAGAGAGTCAGACAAAGTCACATTCCCTAAAATGTAATTTTTTTAAAAAGCTGGATCTGATACATTAATATATTAGAGTTCTTCAGAGCAACAGAAACAATAGGTTGTTTATGAGTGTTAATTTTTTTATTATAAAGTATTGGTTCATGCAATTATGGAGGCTAAGAATTCCCAAGATCCACAATCTGAAGGCCTGAGAACCAAGAGAGCTGATGGTATAAGTTCTGGTTCAAGTCAAGGCAGACAATGACTGATGCCCTGTCTTGAAAACTGTCAAGCAGAGAGAGTAAATTGTTTCTAGCTCAGACTTGTGTTCTAACCCGGCCTTCAAGGCATTGGATGAGGCCTGATTGATGGGGAAAACAATCTGCTTTACTCAGTCTACTGATTGAAATGTTAATCTCATCTGGAAACACCCATAATGTTTAACCAAATATCTGAGCATTCTGTGGCCCAGTTGAATTGACATGTAAAATTAAACATCCTAATTAGCTGTATGTGAATTTCAGCAATGTTCGTATGGCCACGGCATACTGTGCAGGCTGTGTACTGCACAAATCTGGGAAGCATCATTCATTGAAGTCATCATAGATTTATAAACAGATGCTCCTTGACTTACATCCTGGTAAGTCCATCATAAATTGAAAATATCTTTAAGTCAAAAATGCATTTAATACACCTAACCTACAGAACATCATTGCTTAGCCTAGCCTACTTTAAATGTGCTCAGAACACTTACATTAGACTATGGTTGGGCAAAGTCATCTAACACAAAGCCTATTTTATAATAAAATGTTGAATATCTCATGTGACTTATTGAATGTTGTACTGAAGTGAAAAACGGAGTGGTTATATGGGTACTTGAACTATGGTAACTACTGAACACATATTGCTTTCACGTTTTGGATAAAGTTGAAAAATCATGTCAAACCATTGTTAAGTCAGGGACAGTCTGTATTTTTATAATTTATATACTTTTGTAGTTTTCTGGCAAATGGCAGTAAAAGGTCTCAAATGTGCAGGATTTTTCCCTTTTATTCATACAAAATTAATGTTTAGACTACATAGAAGATTGCCTTTACCTATCAATTACATTGTTAAAAAAGAGTTTCCAAGTTATGATTTTAAAACTGCTCTTACACAGACAATAAGATAATTAGATAATCACCTGTAGAGTAGAACAAAATCCCCTTTTCTTTAAGGTATATTTGGAGTTTGAGTTGCCTCTGTTATTTATTTACTAATTTCTAGGTTAGTGATTTTTTATAATGAAATTATTTTCTTAAGTAACCAATGTTTCACTGTCAAAAAACCCCATATTGTAACATGTACCTTTCAATACTAAAATACTTATAAAGAACGACAACTTAAAAATTACCAAATAGAAAATAAAAAGAAGGAAAAAAAATGAACTCAACTAACTATACAACTATTTTTTCAAGTCAGTTTGCTTAAATTGTTGACAGCAATGAGAAAATCTACTTTAATGGATTTAAAAATTTTTAGTCTTTTTAAAAAAAATGATAAACTGTTTTCTCAAACTTGTTTGCCATGTTAAAATGACTGTTGATTTGAAGTTTATTTTGTTGTGAACATCATTGAACCAGGAAGGAACAGTGGCTGGCCTGTCAGAGTATGAATAATGTGGTAATCTGTAATTTCCTACTCTTTCAGTCTAAGATGAAAGTCATTGAATAGAAATAAAATCCATAATTTTGAGTCCAGACCAACTGCTTCAGAAATCTTTGCAAAATGACCTCTTTAGTGACCCAAACAGTCTTATGAACTTCTAAGGGAATAATATCTAGCAAGCAATATCTAAATTTGATTACAAATTATCTCTCACATTTATTTAGCTCCTTTCTCACCCACTATCGCATTTTTGAAGATGACCCTAAAATTAACCTAAAAATGATCTGTCCTGCATCTCAGTGGGCAGCTCCCTTTGTACTTGTACCTTTAACTCAAGCTCATCATTTTTTCCCTCTCTGGACTTTCTTATTTTTCCTCAAATGAACAAACTCTATCCTCTTAGTTATTCTGACTTGAAAGCTTTCATTTATGCCTTTTCCCCAACTTCTCCAAACCCAATAATGAGAAAGTCACAGTTATTTTTTCCTGTCATTGATACCTCATTTTAATTCCCACTGTTATTATCTTGGTACCAGAACTCATTACTACACATCAAGACTATTTCAGCAATTTCTTAGCTGATCTTTCTTGATCTCATATCTGGCCTCTCCAGTATTTTGCAGATGTCACTGCTTTCTTTACTTGGTTCATCTTCCTACTGAAAATCCTCCAAGATTTCCCCATAACCAATGGAATAGCTTTCAAATTCTTTAGTCTGTCATTTAAGATCTTCCACAATCTGACTTCAGTCTATTAATCTAACCTCAATGATCCACTCACTTGGCAAAAATATTTAAGAGTTAGTCTGTGCCAGAAACTGTGTGGGCAACTTGGCACATAAAGATAAGTAAGGCATGGTCCTTGGTTTTGACAAGCTCACAGTGCTTCTCAGAAGGAGGGTGTTAGAGGCTGATACCACTTTCCATTACCCCCTCCACAATTTCAAGTGCTGTTTTTTCATCCAATGACTAGTTCATTTCTCATTTCCTCCATGTAAACTCCTTCAACCCTCCCAGTCCATTTTGGTGTTTTCCTCCTCTGAACTTCTATCTCATGACATTTGCTTATGATAATCTAGATCACTTGTTCTTAACTGGGGATGACTTTTTCCCACAGGGGACATTTAGCAGTGTCTGGAGACATTGTTAGTAGTCACGACTGAGAGGAAGGTGCTATTGGCATCTGGTGACTGGAGGCCAGAATGCTGCTAAACATATTTAAGATGCATAAGACAGCCTCCAACAACAAAGAATTATCTGGCCTTAAATGCCAATAGTGCCAAGTTGATAAACCCTGATCCAGGTAGTTGTTTATCTATTCAGTTAGGCCTTTTTTCCAATTATTCTCTAAACGTAATGGGTTGAATGGTGGCCCCGCAAAAGATATGTCCATGTTAAATCCCTGGAACATGTGTATGTTACTGCTATGGGTTAAATGTATTCCCCCAAAGTTTATGTGTTGGAAACTTGTTTCTTATTGTGATAGTGTTAAAAGGGTGGGAAATCCAATTATTGTATCTGAAAGGTGGAGCCTTTGAGAGATGATTGGATTGGAGGACCTTGCACTAATGACTGGATTAATACATTTTGGAGTAATGGTAGATGGTTTAATGGGTAGTCGTGAATGTGGTTCTGACAGCTTTAAAAGGAGAACCAGTGAGCAGGTTAGGTCTCTTGCTTAGCCCGTTCTTGTCATGTGATACCCTTCAACTCCATGGACTCTGCACCAGGAAGAAAGCCCTCACCAGATGTGTTCCCTGGACTTTGGACTTCCTAGATTCCAAAACTGTAAGAAATAAATTTCATTCCTTTATAAATTACCCAGTTACAGGTATTCTATTATCAACAACAGAAAAAGTTACTTTGTTTGGATAAGGGGTCTTTGCAGATGTAATTAACTTAAGATAGCATTCTTAAAATGAGGATATCATCCAGAATTGTGCAGGTGGGCCCTAAATCCAATGAGAAGTGTTCTTAAAAGACACACAAGGAAGAAAGGCACAGAGAAGAGAGACACAGATAGAGAGGTGGAAACGTGAAGACAGAAGCAGTAATTGGGGTGGTGCAGCCATAGCCAGACACACGGGGGAGAAGATAATAAAACAGAGGGAGAGATTGAAATGACATGGCCACAAGCCAAGAAAGACAAGGATTGCCAGTTGCCACCAGAAGCTGCAAGAGGCGAGGAAGGATTCTCCCCTAAAGCATCCAGAGAGTGTGGCCTGACAGTACCTTGATTTTGGACTTCTGGCCTTCAATATTGTGGGAGAGTATATTTCTTCTATTTCAAGCCACTAAGTTTGCAATACTTTGTTACAGCAACCTCAGGAAAGTATTACACATAGTAAGTACAACGTCCTACCCGTACTAGGTGCTTAATAAATATTTCATATTTATGATAAAACTGTTGTGCTTCTTTGTAAAAGTTGAATTATGCCTCCGTGCAAAACTTAATCAAATTAATATTCTCGTACTTCCATATAACTTCCCTTGATGTCATAGTATATCACTAAACTGCTGGACATATTAGCACATGTATGAATAGAAGAATAATACATATCCCTAGGAGAAGCCACACAATGTGAATATTAGTGGTCAGTGTACTAGATGCAAATCCATTCATATAAGTAGCCATTAATTTATTTAAAATCCACTCCATATAGATGTACTTTAATGAAAACTTAACCTACCCCACTAAACTTATTAGGTATAAAACGTAACGTTATAATTTAGAAGATAGTTATGGTTAATGTAGCTTGTAGCAACATCAGCTTTAATCTCTAGATGGCACTATGTTATAAGAAATCAACCGAAGATCTGATATTACAATTTTCATATAACTTTCTGGAAATGAAGAAAATTTTCCTGCTAAAATATTCTGAGGAATTATACTCGTACACAGTACTATGAAAGTTCGTCTTACTAAATATGGACAGGCTTCTAATCTTCACATTACTGTGGGATGAGGAAAAATAGAAGAATTGAGTCCCTAAACATGCTAGTGAACAGTATAGAATATGTCAGAGAAGCTTATTTTTATTCATAGTTTTGGATTATTTTGAATAGATTTTTGTTGGAAAGTGTATTAACAACAAATGAGATAGCTGTAGGTTCTCATATGAGAATGTCTATATAACCTGAGACTTTAGTAATTATAGGTGAAGATTAATAAGCTACTTTTCACATTAGCTTGAAATATACACAAGATAACACATTTGTTCTTTATCCTCATTATTGAAATTCCACCTTAAGTCTCAGCAGAGAAGAGATAAAGCTACTTATTTCATCTTTTCATTAATTCTCTTTTTTTACATTCTTGACCTCTGTTTTGAAGAGAATTTTTTGCTTCAAGTCTTCAGTGAGTTCTAGAGATTAAATTTTTTTTTAAATTCCCGAAGCCTTTAATAATTAGATTTTTCTCTATTTGCCTATGTGTTAAACTCAATTAGCCAATCAATAATCTGTCATCATCAGCTTTTCCACTTTCATAGCATTTTGAATCACTCCTAAAGTACAGTTTTAATTTATTGTTTTGTATTTTAATTATTTACATATATATCTTACCTTCTCCATAAAATTATACACTTCTGAGGGAAAGACATTATGACTTATTTACCGTTATGCACACAGTATGTGCATAGTACCTACTATTGAATTAAATGGATTTAGTAGTGCCCAACACGAAACAATTCAAAGAAAAAAATAGCCAATTTGAAGTTGTATTACTTCTTTTTTGACCCTAAAAAAAACCCAAAATAACAACCAAACAGCTAAGTATCTTTGATCGGAAGTATAAAGTGAGGTTTTCAAGTAAAAATGAATATAATTTTCTTAGGTCAATGATCTGGGGATTAGCTGCTAATAAAATTTGGGGACACTCAAAACCAGTTTATTTGAATTTTTCTACTTTCTACGTACAAATGGGAAAAACAATCTTTATCATCACCCCTACAAATTCTAATCCCTTAACTTTTACTCTTCATTCAGATCTCAACTTCTCTGCCAGGAACAATTCTCTGATCTTCAGAGAGATGCTACCATTTTGTGTTCCTAATGCACATCTCCCTTTCCTTATTATAGCACACATATTGAACTTTTATTGCTTATTTCTTTGTCTACGTCTTTTCTTCATCTTTAAATTTCAAAAGGACAGGGAGCATATACATCTTACTTATTTTTATTACGTACCTAGCACAAAGCCTGTGTATCACAGCCACATAGGAAACACCTGTGAATGAGACTGGAATGAATGATTTTAGGATGAAAGGGAGACATTCACATCATTGACTTTACAAATATGTTGGAATATTTAGTATGTCCTGTCTTAGTCCATTTTCTGTCATTTATAACAGAATACCTGAAGCTGAGTAATTTATAAAGAAAAGAAATTTATCTCTTACAGTTTGGGAAGTTGAGAAGTACAAGGTTGAGGGGCACATCTGGTGAGGGTGTTCTTTCTAGTGAGGACTCTCTGCAGAGTCCCAGGGTGGTGCAGGACATCACATAGTGAGAGGGTGAGAGCGTGCTAATGTGCTAGCTCAGGTCTCTCTTCCTTTTCTTGTAAAGCCACCAGTTCCACTTCCATGATAACTCATTTATCCATTAATCCATTAATCCATTAATGCATAAATGGAGATTAATCCATACACGAGGCAGAGCCCTCACCATCCAGTGATTTCCTAAACACTCCACCTCTCAACATTGACACATTGGGAATTAAGTTTCAACATGAGATTTGGAGGGGAAATTCAAACCACAGCATGGGCCCAGCACTGTGCTCGACACAAACAATAGAGCAGCAAGCACAGCAGAGAATTCCTCCTGCATCCATGGAGCCTCCATTTTAGTGGGGGAAGACAGGAAAGTCGACAAATAAATAAATAAGTAGACAGTGAATACAAAAGAAAGGATAAGTAAAAAAGCAGTTAAATATATTAATAAACAACTAAGTATATAGCATAGGAAAATGAGGTAGGGAGATGTGATGAAGAGTGGTGGGGTGGATCCAGGAAAGCCTTTCTGAGGAAATACAATTGAGGTGAGATCTGATTGAAGGGGAGGGGGCGTCTGTGTTTATTTGTGACAGGACAGTTTTTCTAGAGGACAGTTAATGCAAAGGGCATGAAGTAGAAGCTTGCTTGGCATGTTCTAGGAAAACCACTGAGGCTGGAGTGAGTGAACGAGAGCAGCAGAATGTGGTTGGAGATGCGCCTAGGGAGGAAACCTGGTGTCACATAACAAAGGACGTTGTGAAGCCTGACAAGGACTTCAGATTTCACTGGAGATGGAACATTCTTGCACTGGGAGGGTGGGGATAGGGGAACGTAGTGGGAATGGTCAGATTTGGTTTATGTTTGAGTTAGAGCTGTCAGAATTTGCTGATGGAACCCACATGGAATGTGAGGGAAAGGGAGATGTTAAAATGACCCCAGGGGTTTTGTTTAGAGCAACTGGAAAAATGGAGCTTTCATTTACTGAGATAGATAAGAAATGGAAGCTAAAAAGCAGGCGCAGGGACAGGAAGCCTTCTGCTTTTCAGGTGGGAGGTATATCAGCATGTCCCTATGCTAATGAAAATGATCCCTTAATGTGGAAACAAATGAAGATGCAGTAAAGGGGATAATTCCAAGAGTGTTCCTTGATTTGGTGAGAGGGATTGTGACCCACACAAGTGAACAGTTGCCTAAGATAGTCCCGCTCATGTGCAAGGAGGCAGTGTAAAGGTGCAAAGGTCCAGATACAGAAAGCTGTGAGCATGTGGAAGCTCTCTTTGGACTGTTTCTATGTTAATCAATAAATCAATAAAAATGCAATGTTTATGAGTTGTAGCAGGAGGCTACAAAGAAACTCAAAGCAGCCACTAGTCCAATGGCCTGAGTGTCGGTTCTGAAGTCAAAAAAGCTACGAGTTGAAACCCGAGTCCTTCACTTATCAGCTGTGTGATTCTGGAAAAATTAGCTAAATCTCCGAATCTCATTTAGAAAAAGAAAAAAAAAAAAAAAAAAAAAAGGCCACTATTTATGAGCTAGGCATTTGTGCTAAAGCTTTACGTGAGATATTTCATTTAATCTTTATAACATGTATACAAAGCAGTACTATTTATTCCCATATCTTGTGGATGAGGAAACTAAATCTGGGAGGATTGTAACAATCTTGATGAAGACTGGCAGAGGAGAAAATCTATCAGGGGAGACAGACCTCAGAATCCATGCTCTTAAATACTAAATTATTGTATTAATAAACATCATGAAAATACTAGACCTTGGGTGCAACATCTGGAAATATCTAGGACAGCTCTGAGTCTCATCCTCTAGTCTATAATATGGCTGTGGCAGGCAGAATTCTGAGATTGCCTTCGATATTCCCTGCCCTCTGGTGCACACACCCTGTATAATCCCTGAGACTGTGAATATAAGGATTTCATGTCTATGGTTGGGTTATGTTATATGGCATAGTTGCTTTTTAAAAAGGGACATTATTTGAGTGGGCCTAAACTAATCACAAGAGCCCTTTCAGTCTGGATCTAGAGTTCAGAGATGGAGAAGTCAGAGGGATTGAAAGTGCGAGAGGAATTAGAGGTGAGGAAGATTTTTCATGTCTAGTTTTGAAGATTAAAGAAGTCATGTGGCTGGGACACACATGGCCAGTAGGAACAGAGTGGCCCTGGGTGGCCTCCAGGAGATGAGTATAACTCTCTGTTGACATCCAGCAAGGAAATGTGGACCCAGTCCTACAACCACAAGTAACTGAATTCTTCTACTATCCTGAGTAGTTTAGATTTTCCCCCAAAGCTTCCAGATGAGAACTCAATTTGGCCAGCACCCTGATTTCAGCCTCGTGAAACCCTGAGTAGAGAACTGAGCCACACCTTGCCCAGACTTCTGACCTACAGAACTGTGAGCTAATAAATGAGTAGTGTTTTACACCACTACCTTTATGGTAATTTGTCACACAGCAAGAGATAACTAATAGAATAATACCTCAAATATTGTTGTAATGATCAAATACCCAGTATGCTTAGTTAGTTATCAAGCCACTGTAATTTTTTTTTGAGAAAGCATTAATTTTCAGTCAGATTTTATTAACCTGAGAGTAGGGAAATAAGATAGCTGAAAAGCCTCAAAAGAGCAACTAGTTATAGAAGCTGAACCAATCAGGAAGAATGGCCAGATATGAGAAATACAGGAGGAGGTGGTGTGTTGGTAACCCACAAATGATCCAGGGGGAAATAGGGGTGCATATTGAGGGTCATTAGCAAATTCAGATTCTAGGGGTTCTTGGTGTGAAACTAAAGGGCAGTTCTTGCAGTGGAGGGAAGGCATTTAGGGTGAACAAAGCAAAAGCAAACTTTTATTTGGTTGAATTTCACACTAGCTTTGCCCTTAATACAGTTTTTTTCCTGTTAGACTCTAATATCTAGTCACCTGGGTTCAAAATGATGGTATTCCTTTTGAGCCAGAACTTGTACAAGTCATGAAGTCTACTTGATAAGGCCATCAAATATTCCCTCCATTTTCTTTTCCTTTGCTAGACCCTTATTCCAGCACTTCACCCTCTAGTAGCTAGTTTATTGTTGCAAACCTTTAGTTGGCCACCCCCAGTCCCATTACTGTACATTACCAGCAGACCGATCTCACCCAAACCTTTCACTCTTCTGTCACTCCCTTGCTCCTAACTTCTCTGCTCAGGATTCTATCTGACCAAGACCTGTGAGCTGTGGAGGTCTTTTGGTCTAGCTCACTTTATGCATGAGGAAACCAAAGCTGGAGAGGTACACTTCCTCACTCAATGTCAGAGCAAAGAGTTGCATAATAAGGTCTAGAACAAGATCTCCTGATTTAGTTCAGTGCTTTTCCCATTACACTGCTCATACTTCTCCCAATAGCTTCAGAGATTTTCACCTTTATTTCCAACCTTCCTTCTCCACCATTACTCTCTTTACTCCTTATCATGAATCATTCACTCCAGACAGACCCATTTTCCAAGTGTCCTGTGAATGTGTCTGGCTCACCTTATTCCACCTGACGGGTGCCCTTTCTCCTCCTTGGCCTCTCATACCATGGTGTTTGTGCTTGCTAGTCACTTCCCCTCACACAGGTGAGGTTCCTCCGTTCTCTGAACTCCGTCAGCATTCGCTATACCAGTCATTAAAACATAACATTTTCAAACCACCCTATTTGGTTGTAAATGTTTCACAGGTGACTATCTTATCTATCCAAGAAGATTGTACATTCCCAGGTGATACTGATGGGTTCTCTTTCATTTGCAGCCAGCTCTGTGTCTTGTACATCATAAAGAAATAATACAGTGAATTAAATTAGTCTTAGTGGTTTTTTGCACTGTTTATATTTGAAGTCAACTAACATTTATTAGGTATTAGGAGGGGGGATAAAAGGTGAGTTAGGCTGAATCTCTGTCCTCAAAACTAGCTCACACTCTAATGGGGAATTTGGGCAAGTGAATTGCTCTGAAGTAATATAACAAATTCTGCAGGGAGTTTGGGGTTATGGTACTCCTACTACCAATCCAGTGACTAAAGGAGACAGAGTCATATGGTTGGTCTTGATCTTGGCACAGTTTTTCTTCAGATGAGGCTGTTGTTTCATACAGGGATTTTATCCATGCTACAAGTTACATTAGTTCCGTGCTCTAGCTGATTGAACACACTCAAATAACTAAGAAACACTGCAGCAAAACCTCATT
This sequence comes from Cynocephalus volans, assembly GCF_027409185.1. Taxonomy (NCBI): domain Eukaryota; kingdom Metazoa; phylum Chordata; class Mammalia; order Dermoptera; family Cynocephalidae; genus Cynocephalus; species Cynocephalus volans. The sequence goes on from NC_084466.1 coordinate 21,201,060, forward strand.
TTAAAGAACTTTGCTATAGCGTAGATTCAATTATTCTGACTAAATCACCTATTTGATTAGATGCCCTATTGTATTTTCATTTGAAAAGTGCTCTGATCCAGAGCCAGTTAATTAAAAATCTATTTTCAACCTGGTCTTTTTCATTTCAAACAAACATGTCCTCACCATATTGTGAACAATTTAAATTTTAGAATATTGGCCCTTTAGAAACATGTTGTAACTTAATTATAATAAATTCTGTTTCTTTGACAATAGCTTCAAATGAAAACAAATCTTTTTTTCACATAATTCTTTCTAAAAAGGCAAAAAAAAAAAAAAAAAAGACTGAAAAGTCCAGTTGACAAATTGCAATCGGTCTGCACTAGGGTACTTTAGAACATCATTCAGTATCAGTGAATGTAAAGGAGCTTTGTTAGGATTTAAAAACTCAGGACTTGGATTCCTACCCAGCTGCAGTAACACAGCGTAGCATTGTTAGTTCTGATTCAAGTGCAACTGATCAAAAGGTTATTGAATATTCCTTGTCTGTCGGCCAACTCTGAATGTCTTCTCCCTGACTAGAATATTTGGATCCTGTTGTTCTTCATTAATGCTTATCTTACATTCCATTCACTATCATTATCTACCTTTCTCAGTAATTAGCTAATTATATTTCAAGATAATTAGTTTAATGAAAGTGTGGGAAGTATGCAGTAAGAACTAAGTGATATTGTCATGACCTCTACATGTAGATTAAATGAAAAGTACTGAACACCCACAATATTATGTATGTTCAAAGGATAGTTTGTGCTTTACTGAAATATTTAAGATAATCTTGTCTCCTTTTGTGTTCTGTGGCTTCTTGGATATATATAACGGTCCATGGGTGTTGGAAATGTGGAATCATTCTTTCAAGCCACTGGGGCAGCATTTTAGCCTCATACAGCTGTAATGTTTGTTGCTACTTGAATTTCTCAAATACAAATGAAGAAATATGGAGAAATTTAGGGAAATGAAGTGAAATAGTATTAGATGAGTACAGTAGCTTTACTAATAGAGGGACTATAGCCATACTTGTAGCATTTCTCCATGTTAAGAAAAGAGTATACAATTAAGTTGAATGTAAAACTAAATGCTTGTATATTATCTGGTGATTTATTTATCTGTAGTCATGCATGTATGGATGTAGGTATGTATGTCTTTGAACGTGGATCTTTGCTAATTGCTGTGGAAGGGAAAATAGTACATTGGACATGCTTTCTATCAATATCTCCTTAGTGGTAACTACAGAAATGTGCCTCTTAGTTCTCCAACTACAGGGAGTGTGATAGACTTTTGCTGTTGTGCTCTGAAGCCCGTTGCTGCCACGTCTGCACCGAGTCTACATTTCCTAGGGGCTGTTCTCAGCCAATGACTGTGCACAGTGGAGATACCGAGGCAGCTTATTCCTGGGAGATGTGAGACTCCTAAGACAGCCGACTTAAAGGCCTCAAGGGTTCCTCATGAGTATTGCTGGATCTTCGTTTGAATGCACAGCAGTCGAGGATGCTTATGCCCAACCTTCCTTTCCACTCTCCTTGTTTTGGGATCAGACTTGCATTGCATTCGGACTGTTCTCCCAGCCTTTTGTTTGCTCCCTATTTTCCTTTCCAGGCATTTCCCCTAATAAAAATATTTAAATACTTAATCTCATCTTAACATCTTATTCTTGGAGGACCCGGACTAACACACTGGATGAAGAAATCAAACATACTTGGAAAATTAAAAACAACATTATCAGGAAGTACAAAATAAGAGACAACAAGCAATACAATTGAAGAGGTCACAACACTGACATAAAAAGCTCCTGATTCAGTTAGGTAAAGGGATCCACCATAGAAATTAGAATGCATAATATGCACAGTAAGCACTCTAATTCAGTGGAGTACAGAAGAATTGAAGATATATTTGAAAGGTTTATTAAAATCAAATTATAGAGAAACTTGAATATCATGCCGAAGAATTTGGCTTGTCTTTTTCCTCTACATTCCTTCTGAAAATGTGGCAGCAGTGGGGTGTCAAGGATTTGAGAATGCTGGGCACCAGCTGGTGCTTTCTCTCTCGGGCTCTTAGTACTGAAGCATGACTAATATCTGGTGCAGTTCAGCAGCCCAAGAGGAAAGCTATGAAAAGAAACCTTAATATGAGACTGGGATTTGGGAACCTAACCCCTTTATGGTTTCCTGGTGAGTTGAGGTATACCACATGTATGTGCAAGCAAGTCTGTTTTTGTGACTCAGGTCTCAGTTCTGTACCAAGAATAGGCTAATGGGCATCTTTCTCTTCTTTCTAGAAGCTGGGTCACAATTAGCAGTGAATGGGCCAGAGTTCAAAGGTTCTGTTAATCCAACACAGGTTTTGTTTGGAAATGATAGTGCTTAAAGGAAACCAGACATTTAACTTCAACATCTGAAATTATGACTGAATAATCAGTTTACTTGACTAGGTTTTTATTCTTGCATGATCACAAAGCTGAAGTTGAGTAGCAATTACTCCGTTTAGATAGGGCAAAGCTTCTTCAATGTGCCACAATCTCCACTCTATCCTATAGTCTAGCATCTGCTCCACGCAATCAATTTATTGTCCTGTGTGGTGTTTGTAGCCTTTTGAGAGTGTGACCCCAATGTAAGCCCACATTTAAACCTTAGCTTTTTAGATCTTGCCACAGTAATGTTAAAAAATTATACCAGCTCAGCTACGTGGGCAGTGTGTTTTTGCTTTTGGACAATTCTTTGTGTATATGAATTAAAACAGCCAAAATGCATTGGGTCCCAGGGAACTTTGCTGTAAAATTCTCGTCTAACCAAGACATAGAAAGCATACTGTTTTCTACTAAGCACTGAGTGAATTAAATTGGCAATAGTGGCAATTGAGCTTCCATGAGACCAATGTTTATAAAGTCTTAATTCAAGGAATAACCCGAGTGCTGTCTTTCTCTACAGGTGATGAGGAGGACCAGGGCATACTTAGAACACATGTAATGGGAAGAACTCTACAATATGTTATCACATTACATGAAGCTTAATCTATGTCATATGAGAACTTCAATAATCTTTCACTGAAGGTCAAAAAACTTTTTACTGAAAGGTCACAGGAGCCACCCTTTCTGTGTCCCAAACCATGAGGCTCACCTTTGATTTCCCTAGTCATTGCTCCTATTTTACAGATCTGTAGGCTGGGGATCAGCAAATGTTTTCTGTAAAGCACCAGATTACAAAAATTTCCATCTTTGTGGGCCATACGATCTTTGTCAAAACTACTTAACTTGGCTGTTGTAGTGTGAAAGCAGCCATAGACATTATGTAAATGAAGGAGTGTGGTTGTGTTCCAATAAAACTTTATTTACAAAACAGGCAGTGGGTAGGATCTGGCCAGAAAATGTAGTTTGCTGACACTTTCCTTATGACTGGACTGGAGCATAAGGAAAAGGATAAACTTAACAGCCTTCCAAGCTACAGCTAAATCCTCCCAGAGTTTATGGAAGTGTTAGAACTCCAGCTACCACTCCACATCACATATTCCAGGTCTCCTCCGTGTCTAGTTAGAATGTAAACTTCTCCATATTTCTACAATCTGCTTTTCAGAAAACTGCTTTTTCTCCATAACTCACTCATGAACTCTCCACCAATTTTGTCCTTCCTGGGCCTCAATAGTGTTTTGGCCCGAACAGAATCCTGGTTCTCGCCCTAAGCCCACCACCTCTATAGCCTGTGCAAGTGAGTGGAACATTTACAGCATTGTCTCTTAGCTCACTGACCTTCTCATGTCCAAAGAACTCAGCTTCACTTCAGCTGTCCACTCCTCTGACTACTCATGAGACCATCCTCAGATATTTCTATGCCTATTATTTCCAAATTTCCAACTGGAGTCCTGACAAGAATTTCAACTTATTTATCCAACTGCAAATAGATGTCCATTTAGAGACCTAACAAACAACTCAAACTGAATATTGTCAAAACAGAATTTATTATTTCTGTCCCTACATCTGTTCCTTCTTTGTCTTTTGTCCTCAGAAAATTACCCCACTTTACCCTCAGTTGCTTCAGTCCCAAACTTGCATTCTTCATTTTTTTTTGTTTCGCACATCCAAGCTGTTAAAACATATTCTGACTCTCACCTTTCCGTTGTATTTCTTTAGACTGTTCTACCTTCATCTCTCCCCTGGATCACTGGAATGACCACGACCAACCTGATGTCCTTGATTCCTGCTGCTCACAGTCCACACGCAGCAGCCAGAAGCAACTTGTGAAGCATTTAAAGCAGGTCACTCATCTGCTTTAACCTGCTGGCCAAAAGAAAAAAAAAGAAAACTCTGTTTCTCTTTCAATTAAGCTGTATACAACAGGGCCAATGTCACTTGGACTGCAGTTGTCACTTGGATTTCATGCCTACTCTTCTCCTTACTCTCTCACCGTAGTGTCATGGGCCTTCCTCCCCTTTCAAGCTCATTACCATCTTAGTTCATCTGCACTTGCTCTATCAACTTTCCAAATTGCTCTTTCCCGTCATATTTCAAAGTTGAATGTTTCTTGTCATGATTTCAGCTTAAATGGAGCCTCATCAGAGACACTGACCACTCTCTATAAAGTAGCCACGTTGTCACTCTCTATCACTTCACTGCATTTTAATTCTCGCCATGGTACTTATCACTATTTTTCCTTTTTTATTTATTTGAATGTTTTATGGCTTCTCTGGTAGAACAAGAATTGTCTGCTTATTCAATTATTTTAGTTCTTTTGGCAATTGATTGATCAGCCCCTTCCAGTTTTCTCTCCTTGGTTTTGGTCGTAAATTGTCTTGATTAGCATTTCAGCAACTTTCCTGCCATTTTTCTGGCCTCTTTTCTTTTCATCGTGCCATTCTGGCAAGTCATCATCCCTGGATAAGTCTGACTTGGACCTTCTCTGTGGCATTATTCTGCCTGATAAGGCACGCTGAAGAAAATTACATAACCGAGAAGATTGGTCCAATTATACATTTAGTCATCACCTCCCCTGGGGCTCTCAGCATTGCCTGGCAGTCTTAATATATTCCCCAGTTGGCTCATGCTTCGGTGTTCCACAATAATCGTAAATCTCCACCCCCTCACTCCCAGCAAACTTCACCCTCATTACATAAAAAGAAAAAAAAAATGTCCCAAGAGAGATGCTCCCTCAACCTTCCACTTCCAAACCCACAAATCATCCTTTCTTCCTTCCCTCTTGTCACACTGGCAGAGGTGTTCCCTTCTTGAATAAGGCCATGCCTCTCTTCTTGCTGTGGACATTCTCCTTTCCTCCTTATCAGGACCTTGCACTGTTAGTTATTTTCTGCTGTGTCCTTGATGCTTCTCTCTTCTACCTGGCTCTCCCTCACCTGCTGTTCTTGCTAGGTTGAATTTTTTCCAGTTCCTGGCACCCCTCAACCTTTTCTCTATCTCATTTTTTTTTTCTTTCTCCTTTGGAATTTCCAGCGTATTCCTTTGCCTGCAATATTCCCCCTTCTGCCCTTCACCCCCACTCCCACTTGTATAACCTGTTTAATTCCTTTTTCCTTCATATTTTAGCTTAGCTGTCAGTTCTTCAAAGTGGCCATTTCTTTCTGAAGACTATATTAGGGCCCCTATTATTGCTTTCATCACATTCTGATCTTCCTCTTTTCTGGTCTCCATCATAGCTGTAATTATTTGGTTAATATCTATATTCCTTGATCCATGGAAAGCTCCATGAGGAAAGGGACCATGGGTGTCTTGTTCACCACCCCCTATTTGGATCTAGTGCAGTGCCTGACACAGCACTGGCACTCACTCAGGGGATATTTGTTTATTATTTTATTTCCCTATTTTCTTTATTTTTTTTTAGTAGTTTTACAGAGAAATTGAGCGGAAAGTACATACATAGTTCCCATATCCTCTCCCCACACACATACACAATTTCTCCTACTACCAACATGTTATATTACTATGGTACATTTGTTACAATGATAAATGATATTGATATATTATTAACTTAATTTTACATTACGGTTCTTTCTTTGTATCGTACAGTTCAATGGGTTTTGCCAAATGCATAACATCATGTATTCACCATTGTGGTATCAGACACAATAGTTTTGCTGCCCTAAAATTCCTATATACTCCACCTATTCATCCCTCCTTCCCTCCTTCCCTCAACCCGTGAAACCCTGGCAACCACTGATTTTTTTTTTCCATTACCTGAAACATTTATTATATCTTTGTGTTGAAAACATTATAAATCCTCTCTTCTAGGCAATCAAAACTATACAATAAATTGCTGTTAATTATATAGTCATCCTACAGTGCTATAGCATACTAGATATTACTCCTCCTATATATATGTACTTTTGTATCCATTAACCAACCTGGAACACTATCTCCTTTCCCTCTTACTCTTTCTGGCCTCTGGTAACCACCATCCTACTCTTTACTTCTTGTCACCAACTTTCTTAGCTTCCACATATGAATGAGAACAGGTGGTATTTCTCTTTCCATTCCTGATTTATTTCCCTCAACATAATGTCCTTCAACCTTATCCATGTTGCTGCAAATGACAGGATTTCATTCTTCTTTTGGGCTGAATAATATTTCATTATGTGCATATAACACATTCTCTTTATCCATTCATCTGTTGATGAACACTTGGGTTGATTCCATATCTTGGCCATCATGATGGTGTTACAATAAACATGAGAGTGCACATATCTCTTCAATATACTGATTTTCTTTCCTTTGCATATATACGGCAGTAGTGGGATTGCTTGATCATTTGGTAGTTCTATTTCTAGTTTTTTGAGGAACCTTGATACTGTTTTTTTGTAATGGCTGTACTAAATTACATTCCCACCAATAATGTATAAGTGTTCCCCTTTCTCCACATTCTTGCCAGCATTTGTTATTTTCTGTCTTTCTGATAATAGTTGTTCTAACTGGAATGAGATGATATCTCATTGTGGTTTTGATTTGCATTTCCTTGATGATTAGTGATGTTGAACATTTTTTGATATATCTGTCAGCCATTTATTTTTATTCTTTTGAGAAATGTCTATTCCGCTCATTGGCCCATTTTTTGATTAAATTGTTTGTTTTCTTGCTATCAAGTTCCTTGTATGTTCTGGATATTAATCCCTTATTGGATGCATAGTTTGCAAATATTTTCTGTCATTCTTCAGGTTATCTCTTCACTCTGTTGTTTCCTTTGCTGTGCAGAAGATTTTAGTTTGATATAATCTCATTTATCTATTTTTGCTTTGGTTGCCTGTGCTTTTGTGGTCCTCTTCATGGAGTGGTGGCCAAGAATGATGACTTGAAGCATTTCCCTTAGGTTACTTCTAGTAGTTTAGGGGTTTTGAGTCTTACACTTACCTCTTTAATCCATTTTGAGTTGGCTTTTGCATATGGTGAGAGATCGGTGCCTAGTTTTATTCTTTCACATATGGATATTCATTTTTCCCAGAATCAATGATTGGAGAGACTGTCCTTTCCACAATGAACACTCTTGGTGCCTTTATTGAAAATCAATTGTCTGTAAATGCACATGTTTATTTCTGGTTTCTCTATTCTCTTTCATTGGTCTGTTTTCATGCCAGTAGTATGCTGTTTTGATTATTATAATTTTGTATATATTTTGAAGTCAGGTAGTATAATGCCTCCAGGTTTGTTCTCTTTCCTCAGGATTGCTTTGGCTATTTAGGGATTTTCATGTTTCCATACAAATTTTGGAATTGTCTCTCTATTTCCATGAAAAAATGTCATTGGTATTTTGATAGGGATTGCATTGAATGTATAGATTGCTTTTGGTAGTATGGTCATTTTCACAATATTCATTTTTCCAATCCATAACATGGAAGATCTTTCCATTTCTTTTTGTCTTCTTTAATTCCTTTCATTGGTGTTTTATAGTTTTACCTCCGTGGTTAAATTAACTCTTAATTTTTTTCTGTTGTTGTTAGCTATTGTAAGTGGGATTGCTTTTTTGATTCTTTTTCATCTTGCTCATTATTGGTTATAGAAATGCTAATGATTTTTAATGTTAGTTTTGTATTCTGCAACTTTTGCTGAATTAATTTATCAGTTCTGAGAGTTTTTTGGTGGAGCTTTTAGGGTCTTCTATATATAAGATCATGTTGTCTGCACACAGTGACAATTTGACTTTCTCTTTTCCAGTTTAGATGCTCTTTATTTCTTTCTCTTGCCTCATTGTTCTGGGTAGGACTTCCAGTACTATGTTGAATAAGAGTGGAGAGAGTGGGCATCCTTTGTCTTGCTCCAGGTCTTAGAGAAAGAGCTTTCAGCTTTTCCCCATTCAGTATAATATTAGCTGTCAGTTTGTCATATACGGCCTTCATTGTGCTGAGGTACATTCCTAATATGCCTAATTTGTTGAGGGTTTTTTTCATGAATGTGTTGTTTGATTTTATCAAATATTTTTCCCTCATCAACTGTGATGACCGTATGTTTTTTGTCCTTCATTCTGTAAATGTTATGTATCACATTTATAGATTTGCGTATGTTAAACCAATATTGCATCTGTGGGGTAAATCCCACTTGATCATGGTGAATGATCTTTTAATATGCTGCTGGATTTGGTTTGCTAGTATTTTGTTAAGAACTTTTACATCAATGTTCATATGGGATATTGGCCTAGAGTTTTCTTTTTTTTTTTTTTTTTTTTTTGTTCTATCCTTGTCTAGTTTTGGTATCAGGGTAACACTGGCCTCCTAGAATGCATTTGGCAAAGTTCCCACCTCTTCAATTTCTTGGAAGAGTTCGAGAAGAATTGGTATTAATTCCTCTTTGAGTGTTCAATAAAATTCAGCAGTGAGGCCATCTGCTCCTAGGCTTTTTCTTTTCTTTGTCAGTGGATATTTGTTAATGAATGAAGAAAAGAAGGAGGAGGAGGTGGAGGAGGAAGAAGAAAGGATGACAAAAGCAGAAGGAAGAACATCCCAAAGAAAAGCATCCCCTAAAGCCTGGAACAGATTTGGCCAAGGTATCCATTTCATACTTTCTTTTACTATGGTTGCCCCATGGCTCCCAGTAGATGGGAGGAGGCTTCCCATCAGGAAGATGCTCCGGTCTCCTGCAGTGCATTATCTGTATGAGTGATAAGCACTCGATGGTGCTCCCCAATGACAGCTCCATGGTGGCTCCTCACCGTCGGCCTCCTGCAGCCTGCTATGCCTAGTACTCCATCTCCCAGTGTTTCTGCCCAGTGAGTCTGATGCTGACTCAGGCCTTCTCGAGGGTGGATTTGGTAGAGGAATGGAGAGGAAAATGTTGTGCTTCTCCTAGTGGTCATGACATACCCCTTAAAATGAAGTTTTAGGGGGAGCTTGGCTTGGATTGGAGAGCTTAGTGCTTGCAGGGGTAATCTGGGACAATAGTGAGGAAGGTATTACAATGATGAAGAAAGTGATAAGGATATTAAGTAGAATAGTGAGAACTCTGACTTTGTGTTGTCAATCATGTGTATACTATTGAGTATTAGCATATAGCTTAAAAGTCACTGAAAACAGAGGGCTAATTCAAACAGATGTACTTATGTGTTTCCACCTAGTGATAGGCTAAGAAATTAATAAACAAACTTTAAAAAGCTAATTTGAACCTATCAAATTGTGTTAGTGAATAACAAAAACGTCGTTCTAAACAAAGGAAAGCATATTTAAAATGTCAGTTTACTGTTTTCATCAGTAGCTAGAGTTAAAAGGAAAAAAAAAGAGAGAAAAAAATCCCTTAAGAATTCAAATATAGAATCCTGTAAGATAAATGCTATATGAATTTGATTTTCCTTTTATAATCCTTACCGTGTCACATAAAGAGTAACAGATGACATAAACAGATGGACTTGTGTTATCTGCTACTGCTTAAAACCTTCTCTAACATTTTTTTGGCCATATTCATAAACATGGGGTATGGCAGAATAACTTACATCTGCTTAAGATCCTTGGTAACTTCTGTTAAAATTTATTTTAGTAAGTTATAATATGGCAAGACTTTTTTTTTCGTTATTATGGACAATATTCTATCCATTTAGAAATAAAGTTTGAGGTATATTTTTAATATTTCTAGGTAACTATGAGTTTGAAAAGTGAAATGTACCTTTACTTGAGTTTCCATATTGGTAAGTATTTCTAAGGAAATCATTGTTTTTAGATAGTATTGTTTTCAATTCAAGGAAAAAAATAGGAGAAAGATATGGAAAGATTCTTATTCTAATTAATAATTTCTACAGATTTTTACAATTTTCAAAGAAGTTTAGTACTATCAATTTTATTCTTTATCTATGTTTTGCTATTTCAATAAGATGTGTGTTTTTCAATTGAACAAGAAAAAGCAAATTACTCTCTGTTTCCATTGCCTTCATTAACTTTATCTGAAAAGATTGTAATCATTAGCACCCTTTACTTGGTAAGAGTATGTTTGATTATAGTTAAACCACAGGGAATCACCTTGAGAATTGTATCCAGGAAATGTCACACAGAGTTTCAAGAATCTTAAGTAATTAACCACAACGAAAAAAAATAGGCTAATACTTATATAGTTATTATTTGGGTTACTGTAAAAAAAAATTCAAACTTAGTGAAATTTGTGATTACTCCAGTTAGCTTTTACAGAAAATTATTTATTACAATGAGGCATTTAATAAAGGTATTTAGTTGTATAACTAAACAGCAGGAAGAAATATGCTTTCTGAGATAATAGTCATAACTTCCAAGTTCTGATTATTTGATGACTACTTTGTTGTTTTAGAATAAACCTGATAACTTCTTTTATTATTTTAAAAAGAGAGCTTTAGAATCTAGAACCTGTAAGCTCAAAGAAGCTCCAGGTCAGATAGCTACATGCAGAAAAACTGTTAGTGAAGTATACATTCACTTTTCAGGCAAGTACACTAAATCTTTGGCAGGAATTATTGAGGAAAGACCAATCCCTCAGTTATGTCCATTTCCTATGGGCGAGGTGACTAATTTCAGATTTGTGGTGACCTAGCATCCCATAGAGGACTTTGAGAGCCTCTCAGGGTAGGAAGGAGATGGGCGTGGCTGGGCTGAGACTTCCTCCCTGAACTTCCTCCTTCTATAGAGCAGCTCTACTTTTATATATTTAACTTATTGAGGTTTCATCTAAGAATTTTTTAGTTTTGAAATAATGGTTTTGCTACTAAACACAATTAATAACAGTTACACAAAACAGACAAAATAATCATTTCTCAAGATGTTAAAATAATGAGCTGTGTCAAATAGCAATCAAGTAGATATGCCACTGTTTTCTGAGCACTTGGGTGGTTATTTCCATTTGAATTCTACCCAAGAATCACAGTATAGTCCCAGTATTTTTTCTAAGTTATTTTGTTATAATTGATTGGCTTTAGAATGTTTATAGCATGCATGTCGCCTTAATTCTTAATTGTCTTAAAAATCCTCATTGTACACTTCAACAATTTGTTAACACAAAATTCATTAATCTGTGTATTTTCAAGACAATGCAAAGTAATTATTCAATATGTAAATGTATTAAAATAGTGTAAGGCAATTTTACATGACTGGGAACTAACAGCAGGGAAGTCTTAGCTTGTAGCAAACATAGATCCTGAAGTTTATACCTGTTTTGCTATTACTGTCATCAATAGCTGCAGATGCTTAGAATCAGGTCAGAGAGAAAAAGTTCAAGTTGATGAGCCAAATGAAAAATGATAATTAAACAGATAAGAAATCAGGGTTTCCCAACTAAGAACAGAAAAGTTTAGTTGAGACATGAGTAACAGAAATGTAGTGTATTTTACGTATTTTTGGCTTCTAGTGCCAGAGGCTAGAAAACAGTCAATGGCACCCACAGACATACCTACTTATATTCCACACCAATGTGTTTACTTCCAGCTCTTAATGGTGTGGCTGAAGCCCTACAATTCAATAGTGCCATTATATTAATAATGTCACCAGGGAATACAGTAATGCCAACCTCTATTTCTCTGCAGAGAAAACTCCTCATTCTGAATTCCTGTAAAGAACTGTCCCTTGTTGTGAAGCACACAGTCTAAAATATTCAGTTCGTTCACAATGAAAAAATATAAAAACTTTAACACTATCCGTTTTTTCAGGCCAAAGAGAAATCAACCTTAATGTCTCTCATGCTTGTGATAGGTGACCTTTGTTGTCTGACAGGAAAATGAAAAACCACCCATTTTTGTATTTGGCTTAATAAGGTACTTGAGGTAGCAATGCTCAATAGCCAAAACTGACTGGTGATTTCCTTTCTAGATGACCCATTAAAATCGGCTGAAGATAATGAATTCATCCATTACTTATGACTAAGTGTACTGTCCCCTGCTTGCACTCTGGATAATAGCATTTCAGAATGAAGGGTATTAAAATCATCAGATAAATCTAATATTACTGAGTAAAGTCATTTCACAATGATCATTCAGAGGTCATCATTATACACATTCATACCAGTTTCCAACTGGTTGAGGCCCAAAATTGGAGAAGAAGAGAGCAGGACAAGAAGCAATTTCTCTCAAGTGACATGGGTATTTTTTCAGCTACTTGGTTAATCAGCCTTTTTCAGAGAGAAAGAGAGAGAGAGAGAGTTGGAGTGTTTCTCAGTTCCAGTATTGTAGAATTATTTTCTGCTTTCTACGAAGTTGAACCTTTATATATATTTTTAATATTAAGCCACGTAAAGGCATAATATTCACACAGGATAGGAAGGAAAAGTGCTGAAGAGCAGACAGCCTTGACACAGCTCCAGGAGAAGCGGTCTAGTGTAAGAGCACGGGCTGCCTGAGCTTCAGCCTGGCCTCCGTTATTTACTGCCTGGATAAACTTTGGATGAGGTATTTAACCACTCTCTGCTTTAGTTTCCTGAAACACAAATGGGGTTAACAGTATTTGCTACCTGGTGGGGATGAGGTGAAAATCAAATGCATTAATACATGTAAAATATTTATCACAATGCCTGGCACATAGTAAAGTCTCAATAAAGGTTATTCATGATATTATTATTATTATTATTATTATTATTATTATTACCATAATTATTTTTATTTCTGTCTGTTTTAACTAGTTGTCTGCAAAAAGAAAAAAAAAAGGTACTGAGTAATATTTTTTGTGTGATGACTTTTCCAGATTTTATCTGTTTTTCAATTAATTGCTTTAGGATAACTTCTAAGCCAGTTTGCATTTTTCTCTTATTGATAGGGTTTTGATCAGAGACTCCTCTTGTTTAACCCAACTTACATGTACACTTTAGGAAACGTGTCATCTTTAAAACATAATATTGGACTTAGCTTATGGAGGAAGTGGGGGAAGGGTGGGGGCAGGGAGTCTGGAATGGTCAGAAACCTCTGGAATATGAATGGCCTGATTTGTGGTTCTTCCATGATGGGAGGTCAATAAAAGCCAGGATTAGGAATATCACTCAAATAAAACCTTCTGTCTACTGTTTGTTATGGGTGACTGTTTTTATGGCAAAGGAACATGGAACAGCAGAGTGAATGTTGGAGAAGATGTTACAACCACTTTACCTATAAAACAGAAAGTCTCTCTTTCAGAAGTGGTCTTTGAGTAGGATACCTGCCTGGATTCAACTTTGGTTAAAGAATACCAAGGAAACCAAGCAAACTGGCTCCTAGGAGTCCGAGAGACCATTACAAAATTTGTAAAATATGCCAAATTCCCCCAATCTGCCTTCTCCCTATCCTGAGACACTATAGGAGCTGAAATAGGATCCTCTTTCCTGATAAGCCATCAATTTTAGAGACCATAACTCACCACTCTGTGCATGGTAAATTGCTGGTTAAATGTTCCGCATATTTGCAGCCTTTCTTTATTAAGAAATATTAAATGCTAACTGACTGTGTATTTCCTGTAGATCCTGAGACTACAAATGTAAGTAAGACGTAATCCCTGCCTTCAGAGATCCCATAGTCGAATGAAGAAGAAAGAGCCTGTGATATAATGACTCTAATTAGTCATTTGACCATAAAAATTGCTCTAGAAACTGAAAGGAGGAAGAAGCTAGTTGACCAAGTAATAAATTGCTACTGGCCAGTTTTTATAGCATCAGTGTAAATTCATTCATTTAAATGAAGCTCATTCAAAGAGACAGATGGTCTCAAAAACTAAAATATCCCTAGATGGCTTTCCCTTAGTTAACATATCTTGATAGAGCTGAATAAAAAGAGGACTTCTATAGGCTTTGATGTTTGCTATATTGTAACACTGAAGGAGATGATCCTAATTCAGCAAGGACTTCTTACTTCTAGGCTTTCTTGGTCTCTAAGTTTGCATTTCGATTCTATTAATATTTATAGAACAGCCACAGGGTTCCCAGCACAGTCACCAGTTAAATAATTTCATTGAGTTTCACTCTTAAAAAGCAATATTGGAGCATCTAACAGGGATAAATATTTATTGGTGGAGCTATATATCAGAATAAATCATTTAAATTCATTCCTCACCATGCCCCTGAGCTATTAATCCTTTCATATAGAAGGCAAAACTAAGAGTAAATCCCCAAATGCAATAACTTGGGTTTAGAATTCCAGACAATGAGTGTACTTATGTAAATTCTATATTTCACAAATAAGATTATTATTCCTTACCATGGTAAACTGACATGTGAAAGATAAAGATTTGAGATTAAGCGTCTTGACCTGATGGCTAATTTAATTTCAAGGACCAATTCTACTGAACTGTACACACTGGAATATTTTTAAATATAGTAAAATTTTGGTTGCAAAGTAAAACATAAAGGTCTCATAGAAATTAGATTTTGTCTAATACATATATCTACTTACCTTTTCTTCTAGGTGCTCTTAGACTTATACATCCCTCTTGCTTCGCCATTTATCTCCCCTTGACCCCTCCACTCAATACACCATCCCTGGAATGGGTTCAGTGTTCTAAACTCAAAAATATATTCTCAATTCTGTGCCTAATCTTTTTGTAAATTATTATTATTGTGGAAAAATATGTGTAACATAAAATTCACTATTTTAACCACTTAAAAATATACTATTCAGTGACATTAAATATATTCACAGTGTTGTGCAAACATTATCACTATTTAGTGCCAGGGCTTCTTCATTACTCCAAAAGGCAACTCCATTCCCATTAAGCAGTCACTTCCCATTCCGTCCTTCCCCAAAACCTGGAAAACCATTGATATGCTTTCCGTATCTAAGTATTTGTTTATTCTGGATTGTGTGGCTAATTGTGATAACTAGTGCTGACCTGGAAACAAACATTATGGTGGCTAGGGTGCTGACTTCAATTTTACTCTGGGAAATGCTTTCAAACTTTCACCTCTTTTCAAATTTTGTACGTATGTTCCAACACTGATCATTACTTATCCTGCTATAGGATACTGATGGCCTGACTTTTGACCCTGTTTTGCCTTTGAGCTCACATTTTGTTTATGTTAGATACCCAACATGTTAAGAATGCCATCTGTAGCTATAGATGGGTGGATACGAATGGCAATAGGATGACATAATGAATAATTAATTCAGAGGAAGAGAGCTACAACTTGGAGTTTACTCCCCATAATGATCTTGAAATTCAACAAATGTTTATTAAATGCTTCCTAAGTGCAAAGTCTATGAATGTACAAAGAAAACTTCTCAGGACTATTTGGGTGATTGCACAACACCCAATTCCTCTAGTAGTCAAGGGAAAAGTATTGCCTCTCAGGTCTGACCACCAAAGAGGAGGCCCAATACCTAACTGAAGTTTTAAGGTATTAGAGACAGCATGTGTCTCATGTTGGCTTTCTACTTGGCCTTCAACATCAGTAACTCTGCAAATCAGCATCCTTTGAGTAGGCCTTGAATCAATGGGCATCTTTCAAAGTTGTCCAAAAAACTCTGACTGATGACAGTCCACGTGCATGATAATTTTGCTTATTGGAGTCTCTGGTAAAGGGAGGCCATCTGAGTCACTTACGTAGATGCCCATGGTAAGGGTCTGCTTCCTCATGAAATTGACTGCAGTCAAGCTGCTGATCAAGATTGCACTGCCCTGAGTGGTAGCATTGCTTGCTGGATCCATCATTGTACCAGACCTCAAAACACATTGTCCATCATAGACTGGGCACAAAGTAATGGACTCTATGTTTCTAATGCAGAGACTACTACTACATGACAGATTTGTGATTCCTGTTAAAAGTTGATGGGAAGGCTACTTTGCATGAAGTATGGTACCTGCCTTCTCCTGGGAGACTATCTGGCATATGACTGCTTTGGGGTCATTAGTATGGCCTGATTGCTGTCTACATTGCCAGATTATAAAGTTGTTCTTACAGTCTGGTCAGCTAACTCTGACCACACCATCATGGCCCTTGAAAGTAATCTGGATTGTGTTTTTGCCTTTCCAGATTATTTGTTGTCAGGCAATAGTGAACCTTCTATCATAAAAGCCACATGACAATGGCTTAGTTAAGATATTTGATAGATGTTTTAGGCTCTGTACCATCCACAAGCATCTGATATTTTGAGCGTTGAAATATTGAATATCTGATATTTTGAGCATTCCTCAAAATCTGACTCCAAAAATTTTTGTCTCTACCCCTCTCACCTCTTTCTGATCCACATACCCTAGGAAAGTGGTTTGATTACTGAATGCACTATCCTCAGAAAAGAATTGTCTTTTCTCAGCCACTTTGTGTATTGTGATCAACGTGAAAAGGGTTGGATAGAGGAGGTATACAGACCTATTTTGCAAAATTCTGGATTCTGCCCTGACCATCCTGGGCATGATGCTTCCTTCTTTTCCTTAGTAGTATCCACAGTCTTAATCCTGTGTTCTTTGGGTGGCTGCTTAGCTTTTAAACTTTAGACTTTATTTGGCTCAGCCACTGGGACTCTCTTGTTGGATTGACATGGTCAAAGATCATACCAATAATGACTACTTGGCTGAGTACATTAGTCAATGAGTTCCTCCCCCAAATGGCCCACATAGAGCAAAATAGGGAATGTAATGGGTCCCAGAAAGATTGATAAAAATGCTCTTATCACTTTTGTGTCTGACATTTCTCGATGAAAAGTCCTGCTGCAAGTAGGGGATGATTGGAAAACAGGTGAAGTTATAGCTACTGGAAAAGGACACCCTGGATTTTAGGGGTGGTGGTGAAAGGAGAGTGATGATCTGGGGAGAGAACACTGTAGACCCTGAGAGGTACAGGAGAAAGAGGGACACTAATGATCTCTGTTTTTCAGAATGGGGGCTGGAGATTTCTCATGAAGGGAAATATGCTGCTGTGACTGTCCCAAACTGTTGTGAGCACCTTAAAATTAACTAACTGCTGATCTGTCATCTTTGCCATGTGGCTCTGACCATGATTTAATCTCCATTCCCTAAAACTTTACCTAAAAGTCCATTGGAAACATCAGGAATGGCCTGAGCTCCTGCAAAACACCTATCAGTACGTCAAGATGTCTTTTCCAACCCCATTCCTGTAGCCATAGCAGTGGCATGAAAAAACAGGCAGGTTGGACTGATTACTCTCAGGCAGTTTCTTCAAATGCAAGGACTAGATTCAATTATTTGAATTGATCTGGGAACCCCAAAGCCTACCAACTGTCTGAAAGGCTATGTTGGGAGCACTGTCAGCTTGTGCCCCTTACTGATATAGGTACCTACCTGTTAGGGAACCCTGACAATTGATTTGGTCCCAGCCACAATCAGCCAACTTAATCGTTATGGCTGATGAAGTGGTGTAGTCAAGAGAAAATATATCAGAAGACAAAACTGTATAGAAATGAGTAATAAATATTGTTGGGAAGCAAGTCACCATGGGTTTCTTTCCTTTCTTCACATCTTGTGAGCAGAGGAACTGACTGCCTTTGTTCTGGACTACCTTTTAAAGGATGTTTGTGTAGCAAAAAGTGTTGGAATATGGAGCTATTGTCTCTCTCTGGAGGAAAGGGCAGGTATCCTTACTGTTTATTATAAAACAGTTGGGTTCCCTAAACTCAGAGTATCTCCTGTATGCAATCTACTTTGCGTGCAGTTGTCACCTGGCCCTCTTCACATTGTCTTGTGAAAACTGGGAATTAGAAGCCAGTACAAGAAAACTGACACTCTGACTAATGCTCTTTCTGTGAGTAATAAACTGTGCTTTGTCTCTGACTCAGGAGTCTCTTGTCTTCGGCCCCATTCATGAAACTGGCAGGCTCTCTTCTTAGCTCAAAAGTATGGTAAAAAATTCAGACTCTTTACAGTCCTTGAGAAGGCTAATCTGGATTAGTATCTAAACTGTGAAGTGGATGGCAAAGCTGTTTGTAAAAATAAGATTTCCAAAGGCTGAATGGTTAATGGAACTATAGATCATTCCAATATGCTTTGGGAAATCAGAGAAGTGAGCTTGAGGTTTGGTGATTTGTTTTGCTTAAAAAGTATAAATTTTTTGTTGGGCAAATCAAATGCCTTTCTATTTTAGCTAAATTAACTGAATAATATGAATCCATAGTAATCATAGTTCTTAATTGCTGAGTCAATATGCTAATTTTTTCTTGATTATAGCAACAAGGCAAGAATATCTGCTCATTTCTACATACTTGAATCAGTAACTAAAACATAATTCTCATAATAGAAACCAGTTTTACAAACTGAGTTACAGTTTTGAAAGTGAAGGAAGGGAGAGATCAGGTCCCCAATTTTCAGAAAGGGTCACCATTGTGACCGTATAAATTGATTTGGAAAACAGTGCTGAAATAAATGATAAACACTGGGACATTGAGTCTGAGTCAGGGTGGTTAAGAAGGTGATTCACAGTACAAATGGGGAGTTTAGGGTGAGAGAAGAGACAACACTTCATGGTGCATATTGGGATGAGTGACATAAAACCAAACCCCACACAAAGTAGAAAGCTAGACAGCTTTAATCTGTCTTGTTAAGCTCATGTTAGCAGGAAACTGATATATTGCTAAATTTGAAGGTGTGGGGATTAAAGCTGGAGGATGGTGTGAATTCTTCGATCAGTGAGTCCCTGGAAATACTGGAGAAGTCAGGAGAAGGGAAAGGAAGCAGGGAGTTGCTGCCTTCTTGGAATTGAGTCTTTGAGAATAATACACACCCAAGGAGCTGAAAGAGTGGAAAATGAAAGACTGTGCTCTAGAAACTGGGGAAGATTACCTAAAGGGGTACTCAAATAGTGCAATAAACATAGTTAATTTGACTAATATTTTTTCTTAGAGATTCCAGCATGTGTAGTTAGGAGACTCATCTCTACATGCAGAGGACAAAACACTTGCTGTTATTATTGGTAGCATTATTACTACACAAATATTTATGATGATGCTATACTATAATGTCTTTGAATGAAAAATTAATTAAATTCTTTTATTTTATTACTTTATTCAGTTGAAAGTCACATAAATTAGTTTTATTTCCGTTTAGCTATAAAGAATAAATTTGGATGCTTTCCTTCAGTGGCAATATTACTTTTAGTAGTATTATATCCAAAGATGAGACAAGAGATGATTTTGGAAGGAAGGATTTGACTAAATATATCATTTTATTTATAGGGTCTAAAATATACATTTGCATCATGAAAATATGAATGTGTATGAAACATACTTGTAACTTCTGATTTTCTAAATTACACCAAGCTGCGGTAGGGGTAGGAAGATAAAATGTGGGTAACATTCACATGATATTCCTCAACTCAAATCTTGAATTTTATGACTATTCTTATTTCAGATTTCAAGCTTTATTATTCCTCTTATTTTGGCGGTAGGAGAAAAAGATTATTCAGGGAAGTGTAACAGATGTTGAATCAAACTCATACTAAGAGTTGGTTAGAGAATAGCAGGGACTGGGAAGTCTGTTACCAGAATGCGAGCCTACATGGGTCTTGGTTCCTTCTCTCTTCCATTTCTCCATAACTTATATCTTATACATACTTTGTGTGGCCAAGAACTGTGCATCTCACATGCAATGCAATATTCCCCCAAATGAGATATCCTCCCTTTAAATTTTCAAGTAAAATGACTCTTAGTCATTGTGAGAGAGACTATCTATGACTTTCTTTCCTTTCTTGGGCTCCTCATGTCTTAAAAACATCCACACAAATATGCTTATTCAGCAGAAATTCAGTTCCAGTTACTGCTACAAACTAACAGAGAAAACTAGAAAATTGGCTCAGTCATCCAAAGGCCCATGTCAAAGAATTCCTTTTTCTATTCAAATGTCACTCCTTTGTGTTGACAAAGATTCTTTGCTTGGTGAAACTTTAGTCAGGCTTCTGAAACTCTCCTAGGCTAATCTGTGTACTTCCTTATTAAATCCAGTTTTAGCAAAGCAGTTTATCAAGGTCCATCTCACTCTGGATATCTGACCACCCTCCATATCTGATCAGATTCCTCATCCTCCACCCCCAGGTGATGTCTGATCACCCTGGCCTGTCTCCAGCAAGAATCTTGCTAGGTCAGTTTAGCCAAAATCCCCCTTACCCCTGATATTTCCTCTTAGTAATTGTCTACCCTCTATCCTCCACCTTGCTCCTTGGCTATAAATTCCTGCTTGCCCATGCTGCATGCATAGTTGAGCCCAGTCTCTCTCCACCACTGCAAGACCCCATTGTAGTGCTCCCTATACATATGTTGATGGTCCTGAGTAAAGTCTTCCTTACCAAGCTTTAACAAGTGTCACTGAATAACTTTTGATTTTTAACAATGGTGTCATGTTTCATCAGCTGCTTTATGAGGCTACTCACATGGTAGTGCAGTGAAAGCAGCTTGGGTGTCTTGATCGGGGAAGCACTATGATGGAGTTTGGATGTGTTGTCTCCTCCAAAACCCATGCAGAAATTTGATCCCTAATGTGGCAGTGTTGGAAACTGATTGAATCATGGAGACAGATCCCTGATGAATTGATTAATGCTCTCCCTGGGGGGTGGGGGGAGTAATGAGTGAGTTCTGGCTCTATTAGTTCTTGTGAGAGCTGGTTGTTTAATAGACCCTGGCACCTCCTCTCTCTCTCTCTTGCTTCCTCTTGCCATGTGATCTGCTTGTACCTGCCGGCTGCTGCCGCTTTTCTGCAACGAGTAGAAGCAGCCTGAGGCCCATGCCAGATGCAGCTGTCCCAGAATCGTAAGCCAAATAAACCTCTGTTCTTTAAAAATTACCCAGTCTCAGGTATTTCTGTTATAATAGCACAAAATGGACTAATACATGCTACAAAGAGGTAGAACTGGTAGCTACCAGACTGGAATGAACTGGGATAGCAAGGGTAGAGGTTTTGTATAACAGCATGTCCTCAGGTTAGGAAAGAGCCACAGATTTGGCAGCGAGCTTTCCTCTCCTTGGATTTGGAACACTGTTTTCTTCTTAAGAATCACTGTTTTCTTCTTAAGGTAATAATTAGCATGAGGGAATGAGATAACAATCTCAAGCCTGCCTTTAAGGGGAAATAGGGAAATTATTTCCATAGTGAAGGGAAACATGTTTGACTCCAGCTCACTTATTGTCTTATTTGCTGGGGCTGATTCATTTGTATTCCTTAAGTAGTTATCAGCCAATACCTTAATAAAGGTCATTAGGAGACAGAGTGTGATAATTAAAGGGGAAAAAGAAGAGCTTCAAACACAAACTTCAGTTTGCTTTTTAGTTCTATCCGAGGTTGGATTAGATCCAAAGACTGGAGAAGGTCTTGGTCCCTTACCACCTCCAAGTCTCCATTTCTCACGTCTCATGTATACTTTGTGTGTCCAACAATGATACACCTTAGACGTGGTGCTGTATTTCTCAAGTCTCCCACAGAACTTATTTTTTTCATGCCAAGAACTTTCTGCTTTCCATGAAAGTAATTCTTTTAGTTAGCATCTTGAATATTCCTTTTTCTAAATTCTTGCTCTCAAATGAAGGACTTCTTTGAACACTGCAGAAAATCTAAGTAGAGACCTGGACTGGGAGAAGAACAGACAGTAGCCATCTGTGGCTCTGGCTATCCTCATGCAAATTGGGAAAGCTGCCTTTTTTTCTTTTCTTTTTTAAAAGATTTGTTTAATTTTGAAATTATGTAAATGTGTAAAGTAGTTTAAAAGCCCATTGTTAAACTAGTAATTTCTATCCCAGAGTTTTTGAAGTATGACTATAAAGTAGCATGGTCGACTTTATTTACCTTGTAGCTTGTAAACATCCAAATAAATATTACTAAAGTCAGAATACATAACAGAAAGCTTTATTCTTATTCAAATAGTAGTATCATTTTCTAAAACTGTTTAGAAATATACTTTTGCAATTGGCTTCAGAGCTAAATTACAACTAGACTAAAAATTATTTTCACTATATAATCATATTTGCTTGCATGTTCCCTACCTTTTTATCGGACTTGGAGCCATGTATCTCCTAATAGTTTTCAAAATTCAAACCTGTTATCAACACAATTTTTCATATTTGTATTTTTTCAAGACATTTTCTTTTCGTTTCAAAAGAGATTCATGATTTTAGATTATAGAAGCAGCAATGAAAAAATGTCTAAAGCCTCAATGAAAACAAGTATTATAAAGGGACAACACTTATTTGGGTTTATGACATGTGGCAAGTTTGTTTTTTAAAAAGTCACTTTACTAAATGTTACCCCCCATATATTTATATGTTTTCAAAACTAATGTGATTGATGGAAATTAACTTTGGATGTCAGAAGACCTCTCTATCTGAGTTTTTGTTTGTTTACTTCTTTACTGCTGTGAGATTGTTCCTTACTTGCATTGAACCGTCTCCTATTCTGCAAAGATGCCATGCCAGAAGCTCAGCAGAAAAGCTGTTAGCAGTTAAGATTCTTTTCTGAAAGAAATAGATTCATGCTCTTTCTTTAACATTTATGCAGTTATTTTGACAATGAAATTCTAGGTCATTTTTGTAAATGGAACATGTACAACCCTTGTATTTGGAATCTGTAGTAAGAAGCTCTCAAGAATTTGGAAGCAAAGTTAGAAGCAGTCACTTTTAATAAAATTGATACAAATATTCAATATATAAAACTATTCTATTAACCCATTCTAAGAAGGCATTTGTAAATGTTTTAATAAAATTAAGTCATTGTTGTTGTTTTAATATTTAAATCCCATCAAGATAATCACGGTGCTTGAATTCAGTGGTTCCAGATGCCAATCCACAGATAAATTGCATCAGAATGACCTGGGGAGTTTAAAAATTAGCACTGCTTTATTTTTCATATAGTCCCTACGGCCTTAATTTAAAACTGTTGAATCAAAATTGCAGAGACTGAGGAATCTTTAATTTAAAAAATATTCCAGGTGATTCTGATAAAGTTTAGCTATGGACTGCATTTGATACCTCTTGGTGCAGAGGAAAAGTATCCTTAGCAGTTGTCTCAGAGAAATTGCTGAGTAGAATAAACTTTAGAGATCAGAGATGAACATTACAGGATACCTGCTTTAAGAAGCTTTGTGTAAGGGGAAATGGGTTGGATTTGGAAATTGCAAAGAGTGATTGTTATGCAGGCACCAGAGAGAGAGAGAGGAACAGGAAAAATTCTGGAGAATCTAAATGGACTTTGGAAGTGTTAATGCTTGAACTGAGTGTTTTAAGATGTTGAATTAAACAGGTGATGGAAGATATAGGAGAAACACTGCGTGTAAAAGCATAGGTCTGTAAGAGAGCATGCTAGGATTCCTTCAAATGTTCCCTGGGCCTCCCTCCTTAGAGTTATATTTCCCCACAGGGGTTCTTTGGCAGATGTCCTTTGAGCTGAAAGCAGAAGGGCAAAGGGCATGACCCTTGCTCTCTAGCCTGGTCGCTGTATTTTCTTATGCAGCTGTTGGAGATGCTTATCGGTCTTCAAAGGCCGCCTGCGGGAAATCCCTGCTGGGTGCCTACTGGCGTGTAGAAGTCCCCTTTCTTAGGGAGACTCTCTCACCAGAAGCCAATGGAACCAACATGTGTTTAGCCAAGGACAGTATATAAAACTCTTTTGTATGCACCATTCAATCTGATCTTCACAACAGCCCTATGAAACAGGTATTATTTCTCAATCTTTTTTTAGGGGATTAAATCACTTGCTTAAGAGCATAAACAGCTAATAAGCTGTGCAGCTAGAACTCAAACCAAGGTCTTTCACTCAAAATCCTGTGATCTTTGCTCTACATTTACAGAGACTCTCTGCTTTTGAGTAAACTGATGAAACTGAGATTCTGATTTTATAAGGATGACAGCCACATCTACACCAGTTATGTATGCTTCCACCTTGAGGTTTTTAGGTCTTTTTGGAGTATTCTTTAAAAGGCCTACGTAAATCTCTGTAAAAGCACAACAAATATTTACTGGAAAATAAACAGATAAGTTTTATAGTTGGAGAGTCTTTGCAAAGTTTATCAAAGTCAATCTTCCTTAAAAATTTGATACTCATGTATTGTATCTCTTCTAGATTTCAAAATCATGTTCCCATGCCTTTAATAGGGGACAATGAATTAAAAATAAGTCTTTACCAATGTAAAGAGCAACGAACATACTAACTTAAACTGAAATTAGGTAAGAGTGGTATAAGGGTGCAAATGTTATAAGAAAAGAAGATATAAGATATTTGGCACCAAAAGGCATGTGAGTAGAAGGGAAATAGGGGACAAGCTTACAAAAGTAAAAATGGGGAAATCTCTCTTTTATAATTTTGCCTAAAATCTCCCAGTCTACACCTGCTGTTTTTGCACTTTTTATATGAAATACTTATATAAAACTATTTAGCATATTATAGATTGATCAGACTCTTTCACTTAGTCCCCTGCCTTCTGCTGCTGACCTACCAACCACTCTTTTCCTCAATATATTAATGAATATAGACATAAGGGATCAGTTCAAATGTGTTTAAATGCAGAGATCAAATTCTCTTAGATAGTGGTTTTTAAATCTTTAATGTAACTGAAGCCCTTCTTTAAGCAAACACATGGAAGCCCAAAATGCAGAGCTAGTGTCATGGAAGTGAGAGCAGGAGAGCAAATCTCTATTTTCTCACATCCTTTAGGGCAAACTTTAGACCCTGTGGTGGGATGTCTACCCCTGGGATTTGAAGCAATAGCATCATCCAGTTTTAGTCTCTATATAATATAATGAAACAATGAGACCTAGAATGCATTCTACATGTGTCTTACCTGGCTGAAAAGCAGAGCTTGGGGCAGTAAGGGAACTGGGTCACGCATAAACTAAGTCCCATGAAAAAGGAAAGTAGGAAAAGCAACATGTGTCTAGTAACATTTCTCTCTATTTTTCTTTGAAAATTTCCACTGTGAATGTAATTTCATGAAAGTATAAATGTTCTGTCACTGTGAGAATTTAAAGAATGGGATGAATCCTTTTGAAAATAATGAAAAATGCATTATATCTCTTTGATTTGTGATTTAGCCGTACCATCCATCATAATGTTAGGAGATAGGAAGAGACCCTTGATCATCAATCCACCCTTCTGCTCTTGTCAGTGCTTGTGTCCTCAGATAAACATAATTTGCTTCTATTATTTATTTTTCTGAAAAAGGTTTGACTTAATTGAAATATATAAAAGCTTTTACTTTAGGTGCGTAGTCTTTTGTAGAATTGAGTGGCTTTGGAATTCATTCTTATGTTTAAAATTTGGCCAATCAGAAATGGAAAAACTAAATTATACATATTTTATATAATATAACAACCTTCAGGTCTGCTTATTCTCTGCTGGACTAGAGGATATTGGATTTTTTTGTCCTTTTGTAGATCACAAAATGAGATATTTATTAAGATTTTGTGATAATTATGTAATTTTCAAAGTTCTCTTTCTGTTAAGAAATACACGTAATTTTCATTGAGTAATGTTTCATAGGCAGCATTCTTCTGCCTATGTGTAATAGGTAGGAATCTTGAAAGAAGTTTTAATTGAACTTGAACATACTATTTTCTATTTCTCACTTGTAAATGGTTTTTAGATTTATCCTTATAGGGTATACAATTTATTTTTATATCTAATCACATTCTTTATTAACTTTATTGCATATCCCCAATCTTGACCTTTGAGGCATTCAAGTTTACCAAAATATGAGTCCAATTAAACATCTCTTAAAATATTCATAGTTATTCACCATATATCTGTGCATCTTAGAGGAAACTAAGAGATGCTCATCTCATTCTTTCTCTATAGTTATCTCATTAGAAATCATAAGTTCTCTAAATTTATTTCCATTCCATACTGACTTGAAAGGCCTTTATATACACAAGAAAACTTGCAGGTGAAATGTCTAGTTTTTCAGGTTTTTTTAGGGTAACTTGTTTAGAGAATTTATGTGATATACAGTACAAAGGAAGACAGCATGGATTCAGGAGAAAATTCCTGTGGAATAGATCACTTTGATGGAAATTAGAGACAATATACATAATAAAGAGCTTCCATGTTTTTATACACAAGGAGTCAAAATTAGTTCAATCACAAATTTTTACTCTCTAACGTAGTCCTTTGGCATTACGTGGCCTGTGTGATCTGATTGCTGATCCTCTCCTTTTTGGTCCTTACAGTGGAGACAGTAATTCCAAAGACTGCTAACATGAAGGGGGTGCTGTGAAAATAAATTTTAAAATATGTGTAAAAGTAAAACAACAACAACAACAACAACAACAAAATCCCATGAACACAGATTATAGGTTTATTCCATGAGAATGGATCAGAGTTTATATTCCTTTCCTAGTTGAGATAAATGTTCATCAGCATGTACATTCTGATATTACAACCAGAGTTCTGGCTTCTTGGAAAAAGATTAAAGAGAGGAAATGACTCAACATCATTGAAAAAAGAATAGATCAAACTTGAACTCGAAAGTTCTATTTTCAGCTGAGGAAGTCTTGTTGCTAAAGCACAGTTCTGTTCGCAAGTTGGACACACCGAGCAAACCCCACTTCTTTTGCAACCTCTTGTTCTTTGGACAAGGCGTGTGTAGATAATCATGTGTGGCCCTTTGTAATGCTTCTGTTTTGCATGCAATCAAATGGTTATGGGGTTTTGTACAAGAATTTCCGTTTGAGGCTAACCTTTATCCCTGAAGTGTCATGTATAGTTCCTCTTAAAATATTTATTGCAATTAATTATGATTCCTTAATGTGAGATTTTGTAGAACAGTAACTGCCATCTCTTACTTGTTATTATCTCAGTTGTCAACCATACTTGTTTAAATAGAGTTTATTTTTAAAAACATTTTTAGATTCACAGAAAAATTGAGCAGGAAGTATAGAGTTCCCATATATTCTCTGCCCCCACACATGCCCAGCCTCCCAACTATCAATGACCTTCACCAGATCAGTACATTTGTTATAATCGTTAAACTTACATTTACATTTTTTGAATCACCCAAAGTCCATTGTCAACATTAGGATTCACTCGATGTTGTACGTTCTATGGATTTTGACAAATGCATTATGATATGTATTCACCATTAAAGCATCACACAGTATCACTCTAAAAATCCTTTGTGTTGCACGTATTCTTCCCTCCCTCTTTCCTCCCAGCACCTGGCAACCACTGATCTTTTTACTGCCTTCATAGTTTTGCCTTTTCCAGAATGTCATATACTTGGAATCATATGGTAGGTATACCTTCCAGAACATCTACATTTTTATAAAACAGAAAATATTTAGTTGCAAATCATAGGATTTATTTCTAAATTTATGGCTATTTTCAAAATTAAAAAATTAGTAACAATTATAAAAAAAACTATATATATTTTTTCAAGAGTTGTGGAGATGTGTTCTTGGCATGGTGGCTGCATACAATTTCAGGTGCCATTTTCAAGAGGCAAACTACTTTCTTGACTTTGCATATGTAGTTTCCCTGCTTCCTATTTTTGTATTCCTGGATAAGATACCTGCTGGGAAAAGAAACAAATAAAGCTAAAATGCTTGAAAAAAATAAAATTTACTTTTTCACTTAAAAATTCAGTTTTTCCATACTTATTTACTTTTCTGTCAAAAGAGGAAATCCTGAATTTGGCCAGGGACATAACTTCTTAACATATTTCTTGCATGACTGCAATTTAGAAGACTTGAAATTTTCAAAATGTGTTTTGCTTCAGGCTGAATTTTTAATTACTTATTTTAGGTAAGCCTTCCTGTGCTACCAGACTAAACCTTCAATAGTTGGCAGTTATGATTACACTGGCTGCTATGAAATAAGGTGACAGGGAGTTCTTGTTTTGTTTTGTCAAAAGTAACTATTGTGGACCTTGTTAGGCTATGGTGATTTCTCTCCTACTACATGGATGGTGTTAAAATCTCATAATGTGAGGTTTTCAAGTCTCATAGTAAGAAATCCATTTTGCTTTGAGCTGCCAACCAAGTTTCCCTGTCACAATTTGTAAACATCATTATAGTGAAAACTGCTTGAGAAGTCCTAGAACACTGCAGGGAAAAAAATAAGTTATGTGTGAGATTTGCTAGCTGTCTATTCTTGAGAATTAAGTATGGAAGCCTAAGCCAAGACAGTGAAAATGTTTAAGGAGAGGAGGGGTTCTGAAGGAACAATAGCATTGGTTTTAATATCATTGTTTAGTGCCAAATTCAGTTCCATTGAAATAATAAAAGTTCCTTAATCTTTGTTCCAAGTATTTATCATGCTAATGCTTTTTAATTTTTATTAAAAATTTGGTAGTTTGCTCTTCTTTTTATCAATAGAATGTCATTTGATTTTGAGAATAATTTCCAGTTCTGTGTGAGATGAGGAAGTCACAAAACCAAGGGACATTATTATCAGCAGAGGAAGTGGTTTAGGAAGCTTGTCAATCACAGTCATGACTAGGGAACCACTTTGGTTACCACTTCCGATCCTTAGTAGCCGTTATCTGGAGAAGGGCAGATGGTGGCACCCAAGCTAGATACCACACTTGTGAAAACTTGCTGGAGGGCAGAAATGAGGGAGATGGATCAAAGATATGTATCCATAGAGTATGTTTTAATTTTTAAAAAAATCAACTTTAAAGATTATTTGTAAAATATCAGAAATCTGCTGACCCTAAAATGCAGAATGTTCTTCAATAGAAAAACTATACTTTATAAGGTTTGCATAAAAATAAATAATGTTATGGGCTGGCTGGTTAGCTCAGCTGGTTAGAGCTTGGTGTCATAACACCATGGGCGAGGGTTCGGATCCCTATACTGGCCAGCCACGAATGGAAGGAAGGAAGGAAGGAAAACTATGTTAATTAAAAAAGAAAATGGATTTCTAATTTAAAATAAGCCACCTTAATTATATGATTGATTGAAAATTCTAGAAGAAATAGATAAAACATTAAACACACCAAAAAGATATCTGGATGAATAATAATTTGCCAGAATACGGTCAAAGGTCAGACATGTAGAGGGGCAGTCTAATAAAGCTTATTTTTCAGATCAATTTCTAATAGATTGTGGGTGCTCTCAAAAATCGTAGTGGATGGGATCTTTTTTAAGGATCATTACTTACTGCAACTCTTGGCACAGGTTCTCCTTCTTTTAAATACAGTGGGGTGAAAATATGTTAGCTTAACAGCTGGCTCCAGAATTCCTTGTACGGCAATACTGTTTTTGTTTATGCAACAGTCACTGGGGCAGGTAAGACCCCGAGGGCATGGGTATTGGCAGGAGGGAAAGCAAAGAAGGAAGTGCTGGGTTTCTCTGAACCAGGTGGGAAGAGAGGGAAGAAGAAAAGGTGGTGGAGGTGGGGGAGGGGTGGGAATCAGAGAAGCTGAAAAAGTTAGAGGCTGGGGCATTCGTTGGCATAAATCTGTCAGTGAGAATTTCTTGGAGGAAGTGGCTGAAAACTGCCTTCTTGAGACCCTCAAATCGCCTTAAACATTTTGCTACAGATAATAGGCTTGATTTTATTGTTGCTTTTGAGAGAGGAAAGAAGAGGGATCTCTGTTCCACATTTGGGGTGACCCCAGGATGAATATATAAAAAGAGCCATGAAACACAGAACAGGGGAAAAAAAGTCAGTTTGAGGCAGAAAATCCTATCAGAAGAGATTATGAGAATTTAAGGCACACCCCACCTGCTCCATTCTCAGGAATATGAATATATTTAAGTAAGGTTTTGAATTTCCGCAATTCATGGAATGAGTATTTGAATTAATCTTATTTAGATTTAAGTGGTTGGGAGACCAGATGATGGACTCCCAATCAAAAGCAATAAAACGTGATTTCTTCCATGATTGTGTGTGAAACTTGAGAAGCTTCTTTGTTCATGATTCTCTTGGATTTTCTTTTCCATGATAATATGTAGAATTTCTTTTTATATATGGCTACTAATCCTTGGTGAGTTATATATGTAGCAAATGTTTTCTTACTGTGTGGCTTTTATTTTATTTCTTTTATAATATCTTTTGATGAGCAGAAGTTTGAAATTTTAATGAAGTTAAGTTTATCAATATTTTTCTTTGTAGTTGGAGCTTTTAGGGTATTAAGAAGTCTTTCCCAGCTCTAAAGTCATAAGAGAAACTGTCCTCAAAAATTTACAAATCTTAGTCTTTAAACTATCTAAAATTGATTTCTGTGTATGATGTGTATGATGTCTACTTTAGTATGGATGTGATTTTATTTTTCTTTGCAATAGAAGTGATGATAGTGTTATCTTTATCATTAAGTTGCTTTATCTTAAAGAGAATACTTTTGGCATTTCACCGTTAAGTGTGATGTTGGTTTTAATTTTCTTTTTGTAGATGTCCCTTTATAGGTTAAGAAAATTCCTCTTTCTTGTTTGTAAGAAAATTCCATTTTCTTGTTTGTCTGCTTGTTTGTATTTTTAGTGAATGATATTGAATTTTATCAACCCCCCTTTTTTGTATCCATTCAGGTGATAATTTCCCTTTTATTTATTCTATTAGTGAATGTTGTTAATAAATTAGCTACTCAATCCTATGTTTCTGGAATAATTCCATCCAGTCTTGATGTATTATTTCTTTTAAACAATGCTATGCTCAATTTGCTGAATTTATGCTTATAAGTAAGATAGCTGAGTGATGTTTTCCTAATTTTTCCTTGATATCACAGCTTGAGAGTACATAACATGTATAGAGGAAGATGCCCCTTTTTTCTATTTTCTGAGAGTTTGTGTAGGATTGGAATTACCTGCTATAAAGACAGTCAGAACTGGTGTTCTCCTTTGGAAAAGCTCTTTAACTGTTGATTTTATTCCTTTAATGGCTATAAAACAATTGAACTTTTATTTGCTTTTTGAGTGAGTTTTGTCATTTGAATTTTTTAAGGACTTATCTATATTTTTCTACATTTTCAAAATATTTGACATTAATGTAGCCCCAATAACTTATGGTAAATTTTTAAATCTCTGCAGCACTTATAATTATGTCTCCTTTTCATTACAAATATTTTTTATTTTGTGTCTTCTATTTGTCTCCTGATTGTTGTGGCATAATCCTGCTGATGTATCAATTGTAGACCTAGAGCTAGGGTCTGGAGCTCACAGACCCCTTGAGCCCATTCACAAACCCTTCACACGCAGGTCTATGAGCTAGGTAACTTGACAAAACAGTCCTTAGAGCCTTGGTTGAAGAAGGAATAGTCTTTATTCAGCACACACAACACTATGAGCCAAGCAGTTCACAGAGAAACTCAGAAACTCAACTACTACTGACAAAGTCCAAAGAGAAACTGAAACAGAGCAGCTGCCACCAGAGTAAACATGGTCTATTGTTAGACTGGGCTCTCTGCCTCCAGCCTGCTTCACAAACTGCAGAACACACAAAAGCCGAGTGTACACGGAGCAGGGAGATGTCTGGCAGGGGAGGCGGAAGCTCTGCAGAGACGACAAGCCCTGTGGTGCCAGCGCGTGACCCAGCAGCCCAGCCAAGTGCGTGTGGAGCAGGGAGATGTCCAGCAGGGGAGGTGGAAGCTCCACAGAGACCACATGCCCTGCAGTGCTGGTGCACAATCCAGCAGCCCAGCTGAGTGCATGCTGACCAGAGAGGTGGCTCCCTGGAGAGGCCCAAGACCCAAGGCAACCATGCACACAAGGCACTAGTGGCCAACCAAGCAGACACTGAGGTAGCCATACAAAACTGGCAACCCCAGTAACATCCTAGCCAGACAATCTTGTCAAACCAGTAGACTGTGACACCCCCGGTCACAATGACTAAACATCAAAGGAAAGATACCAGAAATATGAAAAATCAAGAAAGTACACCACCAAAGGGTAATAATTCTCAAGCCCTAAATCCTATAGAATAAGAAGCCCTTGAAATGTCTGACAAGGAATTTTGAGTGATAATTCTAAGGAAACTGAATAAG
Organism: Cynocephalus volans; assembly: GCF_027409185.1. NCBI lineage: Eukaryota > Metazoa > Chordata > Mammalia > Dermoptera > Cynocephalidae > Cynocephalus > Cynocephalus volans. The sequence continues at coordinate 21,233,317 of NC_084466.1, forward strand.
ATACAAGAAAACTCAGCTAGACAACATGATGAAACGAGGAAAAGTATACAGGACCTGAAAGAAGAAATGTACAAGGAAATCACTACCCTGAAAAAGAATGTAGCAGAACTTGCTGAGCTGAAGAATTCATTCAACAAAATGAAAAACACAACAGAGAGTTTAACCAGCAGGCTTGCAGAAGTAGAAGAGAAAACTTCTGAACTTGAAGATGGGCTGTTTGAAATAACACAGGCAGACCAAAAAAAAAAAAAAAAAAAGAAAACAGAAAAAAGAATTAAAAGCATTGAAGAAAATCTAAGAGAGATATCAGACAACCTTAAGCACTCAAATATCCAAGTCATGGGTATTCCAGAAGGGGAGGAAAAAGGAGATTGCATTGTAAACATATTCAACAACATAGTGGCAGAAAACTTCCCAGTTACTGGAAAAGACACAGATCTTCAGATTCAGGAAGCTCAAAGATCCCCAAACGTATTCAACCCAAAAAGGTCTTCTCCAAGAAATGTTATAGTCAAATTGGCAAAACTCAAAGACAAAGAGAGAATCTTAAAAGCTGCAAGAGAGAAGTATCAAATCACCTATAAGGGAAACCCAATCAGACTAACATCAGACTTTTTTTCACAAACCCTAAAAGCCAGAAAAGAATGGGATGATATATTCAAAACACTAAAAGACAGAGATTGCCAGCCAACAATACTCTACCCTGCAAGGCTATCCTTCCAAAATGAAGGGCAAATAATATATTTCTCAGACAAAGAAAAACTGCGGGAGTTCACTACCACACAACCAGCCTTACAAGAAATTCTCAAGGGAGTACTGGGTTTGGTACTTGAAAAAAAACTACCACTGCCATAAAAACCCAAGAAAAATCAAATCCCACTATTAAAATAAAAATGGCATCTATGAAGAGAAAACAAATAAACAAACAAAAAAAGCTATCTACAACCCAAGGAACCAACAAATAGATAAAACAAACAGTAAACCAGAAAGAAATGAACAAAAGACACTTAAGACATTCAAAAAAAATCAATACAAAGCTAGGATTAAATAAACACTTTTCAATAACAACTCTTAATGTAAAAGGATTAAATTCCCCAATCAAAAGACACAGACTGGTTGACTGGATTAAAAAGGAGGACCCAACTATATGCTGCCTTCAGGAGACCCACCTCACCCATAAAGACTCACATAGACTAAGAGTGAAAGAATGGAAAAAGATTTACCATGCAAACAGAAATGAAAAACGAGCTGGAGTAGCTATTCTTATATCTGATAAAATAAACCAAATGCCATAAAAAGAGATAATGAGGGCCACTACATAATGATAAAAGGATTGATCCATCAAGAAGACATAACAATCATAAATATATACGCACCCAATGTCAGAGCAGCCAGATTTATAAAACAAACTCTATTAGACCTAAAGAAGGAAATAGACACTAATACCATAATAGCAGGGGACCTGAACACCCCACTGTCAATATTAGACAGATCATCTAGGCAAAGAATCAGTAGAGAAACACAAGATCTAAACAATACTCTAGACCAATTGGACTTGGCAGATATCTACAAAACATTCCATCCAACATCTGCAGAATATTCATTCTTCTCATCAGCACATTGAACATTCTCCAGGATAGATCACATGTTAGGTCACAAATCAACTCTCAACAAATTCAGAAAAATTGGAATTATCCCATGTATTTTCTCAGACCACAATGGATTAAAATTAGAAATCAGTAACAAACGAAATTCTGGAAACTATACAAACACATGAAAATTAAACAGCATTCTACTTAATGACATATAGGTTGAAGAAGAAATCAAACAGGAAATCAAAAAATTTATTGAAACTAATGAAAATAATGATACATCATACCAAAACCTGTTGGATACTGAAAAAGCAGTACTAAGGGGGAAATTTATCACATTAAATGCTTACTTCAGAAGAATGGAAAGATGGCAAGTGAACAACCTAACACTTCACCTTAAAGAACTAGAAAAACAAGAACAATCCAAACCCAAAGTTAGCAGATGGAAAGAAATCATTAAGATCAGAGCAGAACGGAATGAAATTGAAACCCAAAAAACAATACAAAAGATCAATGAATCAAAAAGTTGGTTTTTTGATTAGATAAATAAAATTGACAAACCATTAGCATGGCTAACAAAAAAAAAAAAAAAAAAAAAAAGAAGAGAAGATCCAAATAACAAAAATTAGAAATGAAAAAGGTGATATTACAACTGATATATCTGAAATACAAGGAATCATTTGAGACTACTATAAACAACTATATGCCAACAAATTTGAAAATCTGGAGGAAATGGATAAATTTCTGGACACACACAAGCTACCAAAACTGAGCCAAGAAGATGTAGAAAATCTGAACAGACGAATAACAATAAAGGAGATTGAAGCTGTTATCAGAAGGCTCCCAACATAGAAAAGCCCAGGAGCAGATTCACAGCAGAATTTTACCAAAATTCAAAGAGGAATTGACACCAATTCTTAACAAACTATTCCAGAAGACTGAAACAGAGGCAAATCTCCCAAACTCCTTTTATGAAGCAAACATCACTCTGATACCAAAACCAGGTAAAGATACAATTAAAAAAGAAAACTACAGGCTAATAATCTTGATGATTATAGATGCAAAAATCCTCAATAAAATACTAGCTAACAGAATACAGCAACACATACGTGAAATTATACACCACGATCAAGTGGGATTCATCCCAGGGATGCAAGGTTGGTTCAACATATGCAAATCAATAAATGTGATACACCATCTTAATAAAATCAAACACAAGGACCATATGGTCATCTCTATAGATGATGAAAAAGCATTTGATAAAATTCAACATTCATTCATGACAAAGACCATCTATAAGATAGGTATAGATGGAAAGTATCTCAACATAATTAAAGACATATATGATAAACCAACTGCCAATATCATCCTGAATGGGGAAAAACTGAAAGCTTTTCCTTTAAGAACAGGAACTGGACAAGGATGCCCACTCTCACCACTCCTATTCAACATAGTGCTGGAAGTACTAGCCAGAGCAATAAGAGAAGAGAAGGAAATAAAGGGCATTCACATTGGAAAAGATGAAGTCAAACTGTCCCTCTTTGCAGATGACATCATCCTATATATCAAACAGCCTAAAGCCTCTACAAAAAAACTCCTGGAGTTGATAAATGATTTCAGCAGAATTGTACGATATAAAATCAACATGCAAAAATCAGTAGCATTTCTATTCTGCAATAGTGAACATGCAGAAAGAGAAATCAAGAAAGCTTGCCCATTTACAATAGCCACCAAAAAAATAAAATACTTAGGAATAGAGTTAACCAAGGATGTGAAAAATCTCTATAATGAAAACTACAAACCACTGCTGAGAAAATTAGAGAGGATACAAGAAGAGGGAATGATATCCCATGCTCTTGGATAGGAAGAATCAACATTTCAAAAATGTCCATACTATCCAAAGTGATATACAAATTCAATGCAATCCCTATCAAAATTCTAATGATATTTTTCTCAGAAATGGAAAAACTATCCAGACATTTATATGGAATAACAAAAGATTGTGCATAGCCAAAGCAATGCTGAGCAAAAAAATAAAGCTGGAGGCATAACACTACCTGACTTTAAGCTATACTACAAAGCTATAATAACCAAAACAGTATGGTACTGGCATACTGACCAATGGAATAGAATAGAGAATCCAGAAATCAACCCACACACTTACTGCCATCTGATCTTTGACAAAGGCACCAAGCCTATTCACTGGGGAAGGGACTGCCTCTTCAGCAAATGGTGCTGGGATAACTGGATATCCATATGCAGGAGAATGAAACTAGATCCATACCTCTCGCCGTATACTAAAATCAACTCAAAATGGATTAAGGATTTAAATATACACCCTGAAACAATAAAACTTCTTAAAGAAAACATAGGAGAAACACTTCAGGAAATAGGACTGGGCACAGACTTCATGAATACGACCCCAAAAGCACAGGCAACCAAAGGAAAAATAAACAAATGGGATTATATCAAACTAAAAAGCTTCTGCACAGCAAAAGAAACAATTAACAGAGTTAAAAGAAAACCAACAGAGTGGGAGAAAATATTTGCAAAATATACATCTGACAAAGGATTAATATCCAGAATATACAAGGAACTCAAACAACTTTACAAGAAAAAAACAAGGAACCCAATTAAAAAATGGGCAAAAGAACTAAATAGGCATTTCTCAAAGAAAGATATATGAATGGTCAACAGACATATGAAAAAATGCTCAATGTCACTCAGCATTCGGGAAATGGAAATCAAAACCACACTGAGATACCATCTTACCCCAGTTAGGATGGCTAATAGCCAAAAGACTGTGAACGATAAATGCTGGCAAGGTTGCGGAGAAAAAGGAACTCTCATACATTGCTGGTGGGACTGCAAAATGGTGTAGCCTCTATGGAAAATTGTATGGAGGTTCCTCAAACAATTGCAGATAGATCTACCATATGACCCAGCTATCCCACTGCTGGGAATATACCCAGAGGAATGGAAATCATCAAATTGAATTTATTCCATCTTTTATTCATCATTTTACTTTTTTCCCTCCTTGACTTCTTTAGCAGTTATGTTTTCTGCATCTATTCCTTTAGAAGTTGTCCTATTTATTTCAACCTTAATGTTTAAGAAAGTTTAGGGTTCATCAAAAATATTGATTTTCTCCTGAAAATTACAAGAACCACAGAATGTTTTAACTTTGAGCATACTTCTTTTCCAATATACATATCACTGGTGTCTGATATTTTAGTTCTGTTACATTTTTAAAGCTAGAAATTAAATATTATTATTTTATACAATCCGTATTGTTTATCTAATCAAAAATTTAACTATACATTTACTTATGATTTCTTCTGGCACTTAGCCCTTCCCTCTGGGATCATTTTTATTCTACTTCAGGTACATCCTTCAGACTTTCCGTTATTGTGGATTTTTGGTGATAAACTGTTTTTCAATTTGTTTCTCAGGTTTGTTGAAGACATTCAATTTTACTTTACTCAAAAGAAGGAAGTAATAATTAAAAAGACAGACTATGGGGCTGTGGAGAGGGAGAAATGAGCAGTTATCTAAAATGCATAGAGATTCTGTGAAGGATGACAAAAAAGTTGTGGAAATGGATAGTGGTGATGTTTCTACAAAATTGTGAATGTACTTAATGCTACTGAATTATACACATGAAAATGGTTAGAATGGTAAGTTTTATGTTATTATATTTTACACCACACATACGCGTGCATGCACACACGCACGCACGCACAAAGACATGCTCTGGGGATGGACTTCCTGTGTTCAGATTGCCTGGCTCTTGCTAACAAAGTGACCGTGGGTAAGTAAATTAAATTTGCTCTGCCTTCCTTTTGTCATCTGTCAAATGGAGTGATAGGTTTACCTACCTCATTAGGTTCTTTCGAGGACTGAATGTGTTAGTATGTTATATGTAAAATGATGAAAACAGTGCCTGTCCATGTTTATCGTTAAGTAAGCATTAGCTCCTATTGTTTGTTGTTCCTCATACAGGGAAACTGCTATTCGGTGGTAAGAATGAGAACAGGCCTGGGAGGTCATGTAACTCACTCAGAGTTTAAACACAATATTACCTCTGAAAGTCTACATTTCTTCCCCTGCAATCAGGGCCCCTTTCCCAATGATTTTACACAATTCAGACTTAATTTCTACTCACATTTCTCTGCCATGTCCAGAGATATGAGCATGTAACTTGACAAGTATTATTTTCTCCATGTATTTACTTATTTCTTAGTTTCCGTGACTTTCCTTCTTCCCAGTAATGTCAGGGGAGAAGGTCTGGGAGGCCCAATTGTCAGCCTGAAGCCACCCATCCTCTTACCAGGTTCTTGACTCTGTCACAGGAAAGAATTCAAGAGCAATGTCACAGTAGAAAGTGGGAACAGGTTTAATATAACAGATAACAGATACAGATTTCAGAGAGAGTGTGGCATAGCTCCAGAGACTGAGCAGGGCCCATATCAAGTTTAATACAAAAGTAAGAAACACACACTTAAAGTTTAGTACAGAGTGCAGGCTGGATCGAGTGAGCAACAACCTGCTAAAAGTAAGCTTGACTCAAAAGTAAAGCATAAACACCTCAGCCAGCAAAGTGCAGATTGGCCCCAGGAAGGTGAGCAACAATCCTGCCTCCTGCCAAGATTGGGCTTTTAAAGTTTCACCATCTAATACATATTCAAGCTATCTAATGAACAGTCAATTAAGGGGGCGGTTCCCTGTTATGTAACATAGTCTTGCACATGCTCAGTTGGTCTCCTTTCAGGACATGTTCATTGGTCAAATTTTACCTCATGCACACTGAACATATTCAAGAATATTTTGTGTTCTTTAGCACCTCTAGAGGAAGGTCATTCAAGGGATAATCTCTACTTTACTGAGCATGCTCAGCTACCAGTATTATATAACCCCTCTCTACTGAGCATGCCCAGCCACTGGAGTTGGATAAGCCAGCCTCTTGTTGTCTCAATTTCCATGTGTTGGTCCCTAAAATAGGTCTAGCTAGGAACAGTAACTCTCCTCTAGGGGAGGGCCCAGGGGAGGGGTTTGAGACCTGGGGGAGTGGCTTGAAACCCAGAAGTGTGTCCTGAATCCTGAACCCAGGGAAACTGAGCATATTTTATTTCACCAGCATTTAAAAACTGAGTTTCAGTCATTTAATAATTTAGTGTTTAAGGTGGTTTATGAAATCAGTTTTCATAATGTGAGAGTAACTGTTATACCATTTCATGAGTATTTGTTAAAAAACAAATAAATCTTTGGCTGCCTTTCAGTTCTTGTAATAGCCTGAAGGTGTTTGTGATCATGATTTTTGCTGTTTTATGTATTGATTTGTAGTTCCGAACAAAGGCATGTATTTATTGTGGATTTTAATGCCCGATCTATTTTCATTCTTTTTTGCAAACTTTTTTTTGTTTGTTTCTTAGTTTTGACATGTTAAAAAAATAAAAATAAAAAATATCATCATAGTTTATGGCAAAAAATACTAGGAAGTTATGCAATATAAACTTACCTAGTTTCTAAATCTGTAAATTTTATTGGACATATATTATATATTTTGAATACAATTAGATAATCTCTAAAGATTTATTCAATATAGATAAATTGATGTTATCTCCATTCTTTTAAAAAACATATTGAATTGCATTCATTAAAATTATCAACTTTATCTTTCAGGCAGTCCAAATATCTTTTAAAGGTATGGGGAATGTGTGCATGTTTATACATACATAGAATGGAACTATTTTATTGTAAAATTTATCCAGTTGTTTGGTTTGGAAAAATGTAAACCTATGCAATCACATCTGTAATGTGAAAATTATAGTGAAGACAGAAAGTAATCTAATTGGTTGAGTCAGAACTCATCTACACAGTAAATTTTTTCAAGCACCCATAGAATATCAAAGTTCAGTAGCCCCTTGACATTAAGAATGCCTTATACAGGCACACCACTTCAAATACTCCCTTTTTCCCAGCTGGCAATCCACTTTGTATAAATTTTGCTAGGAACGTTTCAGCAAGCTAGAAGATAAAAAAATCTTTTAGCATGAAAAACTTTAAAAATTTCAATAATAAGATGCTTTTAATTGGCTCCTTAGCTTTTGTTTTAAAATAGGGCAACACATCCTAATAACTCAGAGCTGGCATATATTTTAGTGGCCAAATATAAGAATGTATGAATTCCAACCTTTTAAGGTTATATAGAGAGCAAGATCTAGGTGCTACTGATTTTCAGATAAAATTAAAGTTATGCCATCAAAAATGTGATGATGTCTACTGTGTAGTGCTGATTTTACTCATGTAGAATTTTTAAGGCAAATTAATATAGCATTCATCTGTAAGAGAGATTTCATATTAATTGTCTGCTGAAGTTTTTGGTTTTTTTGGGGGGGTCCTATGAGGTCTGGAAGACTACCACTCACTCTTGAAATCAGCATTTTAAAAAATAAAATATTGAATTTTAAACCCCAAGTTGCTGAATCACAGGGCTACGTGGTATCTCATTTTCTATTTTTATTCCTTTAATTTGCCTTTTAAAAGGATTGTATGTAATTTAGTCAAATAAGGTGTATTAGTCCATTTCTGTTGCTTATAACAGAAATTCCTGAAACTGGGTAACTTGTGAAGAAACAATATGTATTGCTTACAGTTTCAGAGGCTGGGAAGTCCAAAGTCCACAGAACACATCTCATGAGGGCCTTTTTTGTGGGTGTGACTCTGATTCACAGTGACACAGTGTGTAACATGGTGAGAATGACAGGAGCCATGAGATAGTTAACCTCTTCACTTGCTCGTCTCTGAAAGCCATCATAACCATGCCCATGATCACCATTAAACCCTCAATGGATTAATCCATCCACTAGGGCATGGTCCTCACAGTCTAATCACCTCTTCAAGGCCCCATCTTTCAATTACCATAATAGAATTTCCCTCCCTTTTAACAGTGGGTATTAAGTTTCCAATAGATGGAACTTTGGGGTACACAATTCAATACATAGCATAAAGGTATATTCTGTTTTGAAAATTCCCCCAAAGAAATAAATGTAATATACAGTTCATTTTTTCAATAGTAGACATAGCTATTTGCCTTATGGAAAGTAGAGAATCTGGGTTAACAGTTTACTTTCTCCTAGCTTTCAAAGGTAATGTCTCTGTCTTGTATTGTTTAGAAATTTGCTGTCATCCTCAGTGTTGATCTTTTGCAAATAATCTGTTTTTTTTTTTTTCTGGTTGCTTTAAATATCTTGCTGATAACTATTACTCTGCAGTTTCACTACTGTCTGTCTATCTGTCATCTATCATCATGTATCTATTATCTATTTATTTATTAATATTGAAAGGGTCTTTTGTTTTTTTGATCATAAATGACATTCTGAATATTTTATCCATTTACGAACATTCTCAGCCATTATCTTTCGAATAATACTTGAGAATACTCTCCTGAATTCTTTTCTCTTATCGCCATCTAGAACTCCAATTAGCTGTATATTGGATCATCTAATTTTGTCTTCTTTGGCATTTAAGTTGTCCTTTATTTTTGGTTAATGACAGATTGCATATACTCATGTGACAGTGATCCCATAAGACTACAATGGGGCTGAAAAACTCCTATCACCTAAGTGATGTTGTAGGCATCATAAGGTCATGGCGCAATGCATTACTCACATGTTTGTGGTGATGCTGGTGTAAAAAACCTAGAGGGCTGCTAGTTCTAAAAAAGTATAGCACATACAATTGTGGACAGGATGTAATGCTTGATAATGATAATAAACTACTGTGCTACTGGTTTTTGTACTTATTATACTATATTTTTTATCATTATTTTAGAGTGTACTTCTATTTACTAAAAAAAAAAAAAAAAGCAAAACCCAAAACAGTTAACTGTAAAACAGACTTAGGCAGGTCTTTCAGGAGGTTATCCCAGAAGAGGTCATTGTTATCACAGAAAATGACAACTTCGTGTGTGTTATATTGCCCCTGAAGACCTTCAAGTGGGACAAAATGTGGAGTTGGAAGACAGTGATATTGATGATTCTGACCCTGTGCAGGCCTAGGCCACTGTGTATGTTTGTGTCTTAGTTTTTAACAAAAATCCTAAAAATAAAAAATGAAAAAATTAATAATAGAAAAAAACCTTATAGAAAAAGGATATAATTTAATAAAAATATTTTTGTATAGCTGTACAATGTATTTGTGTTTAAAGTGAACTGTTATTACTAAACAGTCAAAAAGTGAAAAAAAATTATGAAGTAAGAAAGTTACAGTAAGCTAAGGTTAGTTTATTATTGATGAAGAAAACAGTTTTTAGTAAATTTACTGTAGCCTAAGTTTGCAGTGTTTATAAAGTCTACAGCAATGCACAGTAATGTCCTAGACTTTCACATTCACTCACCACCCACTTGCTGACTCACCCAGAGCAACTTCCAGTCCTGCAAGCTCCATTCACGGTAAGTACCCCAGACAGGTGTACTATTTTTTATCATTTGTACTGTATTTTTTTCTGTACCTTTTCTATGCTTAGATATGTTTGGATACATATATACTTAGTATTATGTTACAATTGCTGACAGTATTCAGTACAGTAACATGCTGTTCAGATTTGTAGGCTAGGAGCCATAGGATATACCTTATAGCCTAGGGGTGTAGCAGCCTGTAGCATCTAGGTTTGTGTAAGCGCTCCCTGTGATGTTCGCATGATGACAAAATTACCTGATAATGCATTTCTCAGAACATATCCCCATTGTTAAGCAACACATGAGTGTACTTTATCAATGTATTCTTTCATTTACCCATACGACAAGGCAGTGCCAACAGTGATTTAATGGCACAATTGTCTACAAGATAACACCCATAGTTTTCAGCCTGTTTCTCAAAACCTTTCTGAATTAATCCCATTCCCTTCTCACCTTCCCAAACACTGTTCTATGCTTTTGGAGTGAGAGATGAGGCAGAAAGTGTCCCTAAGCGTGCCTCCTCAGATTCTAATTTAGTAGCCAGATGGGTTGGGGCCAGTTGCTGAGATAGAGGATCCAGGAGGTGAGGATCAGGATTGGGTACAGGAGGAGAAAACCAGTTAAATATTGCACACAATAAGTTTTAGCTGGAGGTAAAACATCCCTTTGGAGATGTCTAGGAGACAGTTTAGGTGTAGAGAAAGGGGGAGAGAGAGCTTTGGGCTCCATCTTCTCAATTCCAGTGAATTTCCTGGGCACCAGGGGCCAAATTTACATTTTATGATGTCCTAACACAATGCCTTGCTCAATATATGCTCTCTGCATAGCAGGATTTGGATCTTTGAAGTTAGTTGCATTTTACTTCCATGTATTTTCAGAACACCCTATTTACCTAAGCCTTAGCCCTTTTCACAAGTATATCTTAGCTATTATCACACAGTATTGCAACTTTTTGCTTAACTTTTGTTCACCCCAGTGAACTATATGTTTTTGCAGAGCAGGGACAGCTGTTTTGTTTATTATTATGAATGGCACCTGGTGCTAAATATATACTCCTGGAATAAATTAGTAGATACTTGCTAATTATATTTCTAATTTGATATGGCATTCCAAAAACACATCCTTTATAAAACGAAGCCAGACAATCATTATGGAGAAATGAGTAGTTAAAAAATTAGGGCATTCTATATGGATGAGGCCAGAAGTGCCATGAAAGCATAAGCCTTCATGAGATGTGCTTCCTTGCAATTACCTCTTAATACTTAGCCCAGGAATGAACTGGAGTAAGCTCGCTTATTTCTGCTCTTATATACTTCAGTTTTCTACACACTCCAGTTCCTTACTCATTTTCACAAGGTGAAAAGGTTATTTGGAATTGTACAGAATGTTCTTCCATTGCTATAAAAGGAATGTGTGTTGGTAACTCCCATTAGCATTTATCAAAGTTTATATGTACTTAACTCAATGTAAACAAAATGCCTCAAATTCACATTTCTTACACACCTTGTTTATCATTAATAGGTTCACTATTTAAATGATATAAAAATGTACATGCTTTAAAACTATATTAGCTGTTTAAAAATGTCAAAAAGGTAATGTTTATGTAGTCTGCCACCTGCTTAATGCCTGTAAAATCATTCCTGCTGGAGATACGAATTGTTTTCCATTACATTAACATTGCATGAATAAAAATCCAAGCCTTTTAAATCACAAGTTTCATAAGGTTTTCATTGGCCAGGAGCAGGATAAATTCAGACAAATATTTATGGTGCCAAGGTTTATGTATATAAATATTCTTCCTTAAAAATGTTTCCAGTGTACTATTAAACTGCCAAGGTGATATAATTTAACAGGTAAAGCATTGAATAGAGTGCCAGGGGGTCACTGAGTTTGAATTCTTTCTCCATTCTCACCTTAGTATATGATCCTAAACCATTTGGGCCTTTCCAAAGTCAAATTTCTGCTTTGTGAAATGGGGAAAAATTAACCATATAGTTATTGAGGAATGAGGGCAGCATCCATGGATAAATAAACTTTGAAAATGCAGAATTATTGTTGAAATTTAGAAATCCATAACATTAATGTCTTAGTCTGTTCGGGCTGCTATAACAAAATACTATAAACTGAGTAGCTTTTAAATAAGCAGAAAGTTATTTCTCACAGTCCAGAGGCTGAGAAGTCTAAGATCGAGGCCACAGCAGATTCGATGTCTGGTGAGGTCCCTCCTTTTGGTTCACAGGTGGAGTCCACTAGCTGTGTCCTCAAATGGTGAAAGGGGCAAGGGGTACCTCTCGGGCTTCTTTTGTGAGGGCACTAAGCCCAATCATGAGGGCTCCATCCTGATGGCTTAATCACCTCCCAAAGTCCCCACCTTCTAATACCATCATCTTGGGAGTGAAGATTTCAATATATGAATTTTGAGAGGACATAAACATCAAATCATAGCAATTGTCATCTATGGGGAAATTGGTTTGTACTCATTACTAATCTTCATAATACATTTTCAAAATAATTTGTAATAATACTAGTTACCATTTATTGACTACTTTCTGACACTGTCCTAAGTGCTCTATATGCCCCGTTTACTACTTGTAACAAACCTTTGAAGCAGGTATTATTAATTCCACATCAATGAGATTAATAATAAAGAATGTGATGAACTCAAGACTGCCCAACTTGAACATGGCAGAACCAGGATTCACACCCATGAGATTCTGAAGCCAGAGTCTGGATTCTTACACTCTATGGTATCTTGTCTTCATGCTTTGCAAGTGGGGTGTCTGAGGCTTAGAAAGTTCTAGCAGTTTGCTGAAGATCAGAAGCTAACATGCTGGACTGGAAAATGAAAACTCTGGTGTAAGTTTAACAAGGGAGCCCTGGCTATTTCTATTATTGCTTCTCTCATAATATTAATGTGCTTGGTGTCTTTTGCACCCTCCTCCTCTTTTGGATTACCAGGATCATTGGAGTCAGTGTTCTGCTGAATGTTCTGACCTCTCTGATTGCTAAAGCCTAATTTTGCTAATGAATTCTACTTTAGGGACTATAAAAAATGGATTATGCATCAAAAATGGAACCAGTTATATTGCAGTCTTTCAGAATTTAGTTCCTCATTGCTTAAATGATGGGTTAGGATGGTAGAGTTTCTGGGTTTTTACCTCCATTGTTGTTGATCCTGTTTGAGTGCAGTGAACAGATAGATGTATTTCATCAGCTTAACTTAACGTATTTCAAATAATAAGTTAGCTCTGGTGCCTAACTTAATGTTTGGAACTTTGTAGATATACCAGAAATATTTGTAAACTTTAATGAAATTGCATTAATTTTTTTTATTTTAAGACTAGGTCAGCCAAATTTTCCACTCTATTTTATTGCTTATTAAAATGGAAAATATATTATTTCCTTTATAAGATGAATGGAATTAAATATAGTGGCCAAAAGATTTACTTAAATTGCTTATTACATCTTCATTCATTAAACAGAAAACATGAGATGGTGGCAGGACCAAACTACTTAGATAGATCCACTTACAATCATCCACTTACTTGATCCCAATCAAGCTGCCCAATGCAGTCATGCCATCTTGCTAGGACTGTTCAGAAGAACATACAGTGTGACATTCATAGAAAGCATAAAATGGTTAAACAGTACAGCACCAGATAGTTGCAGCCATGGGATATATCAATTAGTGATATGAGTATAGTTTTAGAGAGCCTAAGGATTTCAGCATAAATGAACTTTTAAAATTACGACACCACTTGTACACTGCTCACTTAAGACAAGAGTGTTGGGATTGCTTTTAGCTTTATAGAATTTACTCTAAGCATGATTTTATGTGGGTAGAGGAATAACTGAAAGTTTCTTTAGTACTGATTTGCATGTTGCCCGGGAAGTCCAATACGAGCAACAGCAACAGTTACATCTGAGTTCCTGCCACTTGTGCCATAAGACAGGCACCTTCCAGCTGGTCCCATTGTGCCTTTACTAGGCCGAATAATAAGCTGTCTAAAGACACATGCTCTAATCTCCGGAACACATTCCTGTGACTGTTTCACCTTACATGGCAAAAAGGACTTTGCAATTGTGATTAAGTTTCCAGACCTTGAGATAGGAAGATTATCCTGGATTATCTTTGTGGGTCCAATATGAATCCTTAAAATCTTTAAAAGCAAAGAGCCTTTTTTTGGCTGTGGTCAAAGAGGTGATGAGAAGACTCAATCCATTGTTGCTGGTTTTGAAGGTAAGTTAAGGGGGCCACAAACCAAGGAATGCGGGTGTCCTCTAGAAGCTGGAAAAGTCAAGAAAACAGATTTTTTTTCCCTGCCAGAGCCTACAGAAAGGAATGCAGTCCCTCTGATTTTAACCTGCTGAAAACTGTGTTGGCCTTAGATCTATAAGACTGTAAGATAATACACTTATATTGTTTAAGTGGCTAAATTTGTGGTAATTTGTTACTGTATCAATAGAAAACTAATACAGTGTTATAGTACATTACTTTTCCTGAATCATAGCAATAGATTAAATAAGAACTACCTTTGAGGAGTATTTATGATGTCTTAGGTATGTGCTAAGCAGTGTGTGGGGGTATAATCATCATGCAACAATCATCCTAAAAAAATCTATGTAATTGTTCCAGTTTCACAGATGAGAAAAACTGAGGTTTGGGACGTTTAAGTAACTTACATAAACCACCTATTTGTTAAGTGACACAACTGTTATTTGAAACAAGGTCAGTCTGGAGTCAAAACCCACACTGGGACTACTATACCTTACATGTGCAAAATGTTAGTATTATTTTTCTTCATCAGAAAGAGTTCAAAAGCAATGGTGTTCATATATAAAACAGACCTTTTCATGCCGGATCTTTAGTTACCTTAGATGTCAAATCATTTTCCCCAGCACTGTGCCTGGTATATTATAGGCGCTCAACATACAGTTCTTAAATGAATGATCATTATTGCTGAGTAAAAATAATGGAACATAGGTGTAAGTTATTAAATTTATTATATTTCACATATAATGTTATTCTGTACATATGTATGTGCATAGGTATCAACATGTTTATCACTTTAAAAATAGAGGTGTTACTCTTTGCACAAAATGAGGTATCCTAACAAGTTTCTTCTGCATTTATAACATTTGAGGTTATAATTACATATTATATTTAAGAAGTGATTTGTAGGTCATTTGCAACTTATTTTTATATTTAACATCAGTAATGAGAGTACTATGTTTAAAAGGTAAAGAAATTAAAGTGGAAGGAATCTATATAAATTTAAGTATGAATATTATTTCTCATTGAAATATTTTTAAAAGATTACCAAACAATGTAAGGGTAATTATATGACTTTTGTTTTTTCAGGTAAGGTGTTTTATTTTCTTTTTTAAATTGCCAGTAAAATTAGAAAGATAACAGTGATTAAAACCATGTTCTTTTCATTTGAAAAGTGTCCAGTAATAGCACAAACTTAACAATAATAGTGCAACCTTACTTATTTGTTAAACTGCATTCTATATTATTTCAGTTTTAAATGATTACTAGATGCCCTAAGGAAGAATCTAGATGCCTCTGAAAGTTAAACTTCATAAGGGCATCAATTACAACTAACCTGGTAAAGAGGACTGTTAAATAAGAAGTGAACTCTTCATATAACCAAAATAACCTTTTACTGTCCATTTCCTTCCAATTTTTTTTTTACAAGTTTCCATAAAGACTCCTGAGTAAAAATATAATGATTCATTTTATTAATTGGAAAGGTAGTTCCTATTCTTTTATTAAAATGACAAAGGTTAATATTTGGCAACAAAATAATCATAGGAAATGGAGAGTGTTATCTTGCATTTGGCAGAAATTTATTGAGTATCTATGAGCAAGATACTCAACCAAGCACTCAAGTAATTTAAAAAATACTTAGTTTTGTATCCTATGACCTACATCTCCCCATTTTCTCCCTACCTTTTCTCCCCACCCACCCCCCAACCACTATTGTGTTCTCTGTCTCTGTACATTTGAATTATTTTTTTTTCAGATTCCACACATAAGTGAGATCATGAAATATATTTCTTTCTGTATCTGGCTTATTTCATTTAGCATAATGTCCTCCAGGTTTATCCATGTTGTGGCATATGGAAAGATCTTTTTCTTTTTTGCAGCTGAATAATATTTCATTGTATATATGAAGCACAGTTTTCTAATCTTTTGTTCATAGATGGACACCATTGTTTTCATATCTTGCTATTGTGAATAATGGCTCAGTGAACAGGGGCGTGCAGACATCTTTACGAGGTGGTGATTTAATTTCCTTTGGGTATATGCCCAGAAGAGGAATTGATGGATAATATGGTAGTTCTGTTTTTAATTTCTTTGGAAACCTCTATGCTGTTTTCCATAATGGCTGCACCAATCTACATCCCCACCAACAATCTACAAGAGTTCCCTTTTCTCCGTACACTTGCCAACATTTGTTATCTTTTGATTTTTTGATAATAGCAATCCTAACAGGTGTGAAGTGGTATCTCATAGTGGTTTTGATTTGCATTTTCTTGATAATTAATGACGTTGGGCATCTTTTCATATACGTGTTGGCAATTTTAATGTCTTCTTTGGGAAAATGCATATTTAGGTCTTTTGCCCATTTTTAAATCGAGTTATTTGCTTTCCTTCATTGAGTTGTATGTAGTCTAGAGATCTAATGTGCAACTTTAAGATTTTAGGCTGTAAATTGTACTGTACATGTGACTCATTTGCTGAGTGGATTTTAGCTACTCTTGCCACAAAAACAAAAACAAAATGTGAGATGGTGGATATGTTAATTTGCTTCACTTTTTTGTTATCTATATGTATCCCATAACATAGTGTTATATACCTTAAATATACACAATAAAACTTAAAATGAATGAATGAATAAATAAATAAATATAAACTTTCAGAATTGAAAGCAGGGAACTTGAACAGATATTTGTACACCCATGTTCATAGTGGCATTATTCACAAGAGCCAAGAGGCATCCCAAGGGTCCATCGATGGATAAACAAAATGTGGTATGTGTATGTATATATATATTTTGTTCATACACATGTACACACACACACACAGAGGAATATTATTCATCCTTAAAAAGGAAGGAAATTCTGATACATGCTACAACATGGATAAACCTTGAAGACATTTTGCCAAATGTCATAAGCTAGTCACAAAGAGACAAATATTGTATGATCCAACTTGTGCGAGGTACCTAGAATAGTCAAATTTGCAGAGACAGAAAGGAGTATGGTGTGAGACAGAAAGGGTTGAGGAGTTACTGTTTAATGGGTACAGAGTTTCAGTTCAGGACGATGGAAAAATCCTGGAGATGGACGGTGGTGATGTCGCAGAACAATGTGAATATGCATAATGCCACAGAACTGTATGTATTAAAATGGTAAAAATGGTAACTTTTAGGTTACCTATATTTTACCACAGTAAAATTTTTTCAGTTATTTAAAAAAAATAACTTTGTTTTGATATTAACATGCTGATTTATTTCAAATATGTAATGCTGTTATTAATATAATTATACATATGCAATTATCTATATTCATAGAGTATTGCTCATAATTTAAAAATTGTGTACTGTAAGGTACAGTGCTTAAATAATAAGCAATTTAAGTGTAAATACTTAACATTGGAGAATAAGGGGATGACACATGTATGTTTTAGATCACAATAATCTAGACTGTGGCATATCTCAAGTATCTTAATTAGCCAATTCAAACTTTTTAAATGACTAAATAGAACTACAGGAGTAGGAATGGGTAGTATCAAGAGAATGAAAAATAAGGGATATGCATAGTAATTCGGGGGCATTCAAGTCAGAAATCAGTCATGGAAACCAATCAGATCCATGGAGGAATACCAGTACGGAGAGGGTGGTTATCACACTGGAGATGGGGCTGCGGCATAGGAAGAGGGATTTGAGCAACATGAGGTCAGGAAAGCACTTGCACATACTGGTGGCCGTGAAGGAGTGGTTTAGAACCAGACAAGAAGACCAGAATTGGAGCCCACGGAAAAGCGAATGTCTTGGCAATTAGTAGCTGATTACACTTATTTCCTTCTCTCCCTTCCCTCCCATCTCTGAGGAATAATTATTTCTCTGTATTTGAGGGGAATTTCCTTCCATGTGATTGCAGGATTCTCATGGCTTTCACATCCTCTGGGATGTTATTTCCTAATTCTGTTTTGCCATCATTATCCTTACTCTGCCTCTTACCTCCTTCTCTTGATTATGACTATGTTAAGTCTCTCCAAGAAAACTCTTGCCTAAGCCTTCCTGCGATCTTTAAAAGGCATCTAGGTGATTACTTTTTCAATTTTGTATATTTTTTATTCCCTACAAATACACAATTTGCACATACATTGAACTCAAATGTTTTGTAGTCTCTGTAACTTTTAGTTTGCATAAACCCTAAATGAAGTAATGTATACATTAATTATGCTTTGCCATTTACTTCTGGTTTCTGTGAAGGCAAATGCCACTATTTTTAGTCCCTGGTCTTAAAATAACTCATTTTGAAATGCTGTAAAACCTTAATGAATATCCAAATTCATATAAATTATTTAAGCTGTAATTTCCTATACTAAACAGTCATTAGAGTAACATACATCTGTAGAGCTCTTCCCAGCTGTACCAAATTAGCTTTTTTGAGTACTTTTAGTTTATGATTTGAGGCAATGCAGAAAGTATTGCTTTTCTGAGTTGTATTCTAAGGTTACAAACAGTAATTTGACTTTAAAATACCGTTTAGGATGTTTCTTCCAGTTAGTATTCATGCAATGAAGACTCAAGATTTTTCCTAAGAATTATTGAATTTTAAAACACAGCCTGATCTTCTCATTTACAAATGAGGAAACTGAGGTACAGAAAATTTGAATGAAGTGCTCCAGTATTTTGAGATGCTCTCTCCCTCCTTTCTTTCTTTTTTCTATTAAGAAAGCCAGTGCAACAGAACCACTCCAGATTAGATAGTAATTTCCACAAAGAAAAAAAAAATCAAGTAACTGAAATGATGGAAATTAAAAATCAATGTTAGTTTAAGTCTTTACTTTTTTTTTTTTTTAAACCAAGATATGTTTAAGAATATAAATTCCAATGTGCGTTTGTCAAGGTATCCCTGATTTTATTTTTCATTACACTCTTTCTGAGTGTTTCAGTCTCTAGAGGACATAACAACATGGAGAAGCACCGTCATCTGTTCCAATAAATGCATTTTCTTTTTCACACTATTTTCCCTTTCTGGGCTCTAAATTTAGGCTTTCTTTCTGTTTCTGTCTCACATCTCTTAGAGATTCTTTCCACATACTTCACTTGGCTAGTTATTAACGTTTCCTCACTGACAATTCTTTATTTCTCTCCTCATGAAAGGAAAGCCCTATTGCTTTCATTACTTTTTCTTTGGATTTCCTTCAGATCTCTCCTTTTGCCAGCTACCTGATTCCCAGTTTGTGGGGAACCTGCTGATGACAAGATTTCTTCCTTATCAACCCCGACCCCCTTTTCTTTAGTTTCAAAATACTCAGAATGCTGTTTGAACAATAATGATAATAGATATATTGCATTTATAAATTACCGTACATCTTGTGGCTTCAATGCAATTTACATGCACGAATTCATTAATAGTCTCAATTTTCACATAATGTGGTAGATCAATTTGTGTTTTCTTTCAGTGAGTGAAGAAACAAAGGACACAAGGAAGACAGGATTTATGACTCATGTTATTTAATAGCACAATGCTGGGACAATATCCAAAAGAATAGGTTTTTTCGAACACTATAATAAATACATGTCAAAAATCCAGTTGATGTTACTAATTTTAAGAAAATGATATTAAACGGAGTAGAATTATAAGGATTTTAATTTTATTCCAAGAAATTCTACTTTCAATTTCCCTTCCCATACTAGTACTTCTAGTTTCAGACAGGACATCTGGGGTCGTAGATACACTCATTTTCCTGCCACTTCTTAAGGTGGGTTCAATTTAGTTGTTTTAGCTCATGACATTGCACTACACATTTGCATTTCAATCTTTTATCCCAAGTTGTGTCCTGATTATGATGGGTAACAAAAGAAATCTCATAAGTTATCTTGGGGTCAGGTTTCCTAAAAGCAGAACTTGGGACATTGATTTTTGTGTAAATGTTTTATTTGCACAAAAGAGAAGGGAAGTGGGAGAAGAAAGATAGGGCAGGAAAGAGAGCCAAGCAAGCTAAGCCAGCTTTCATATGGAAACTAGCATCAGCCTTTTCCAGAGAGACCCTGGGGAGCCTGAATTGCAGCACAGAATTGGTCCTACTTTGAGGCAGGGGCTTGACCTGTTGTACCTCCCTGTTGGTCATTTGTTGTGCATGGTCTTGGAAGCTGAGAATAATCTCCCAAGGAAGGCAGCTTACCGAAATGGGGGCAGCCCTAGGCCCTCAGCAACGTCACAGCAGCTGGGGAATGGGTACTTCAGACTGGTAAAGAAGATTGGAATATGTGTGTTTTTTAGCTTGTGCAGTATAGCAAACCACTTAGACGCTTAAAACTACAGGGATTTATTTCATTCATATTTCTTCAGGTTGGCCATTTGTTGGGGCTCATCCTTCAGGTGTCAGGAGGTTTCAGCTGTTCTAAGCTGGGCTTACTCACATGTCTGGAGCCTCAGCTGGGATGGCTGGGACAGTTGGGATGGGTATGACCTCTCTTCACATAATCTCTCACCATCTATCATTAAGATCTGCAAACTATGGCCTATGGGCCAAATCCAGTTTTCTGCTTGTTATTGTAAACAAAGTGGAATACATCATTCTTTTATGTATTGTCTATGTCTGCTTTATCACTAAAATAGCAGAGACTATTTGGCCCCAAATCCTAAAATATTAACTGTCTGACTCTGTACAGAAAAAGTTTTCTGACACCTCATCTATAAGGGTAGCTCAGGCTTGCTTGCATGGGGGAAAGGTTCTTAGTGCGAGAGCAGAAGCTGTAAGGCCTCTTGAGGCCTAGGTGTGGGACGTGCATGAGGTCACTTCTGCCACATTCTGTCAGTCAAAGGAAGTCAGAAGGCTGGTCCAGATTCAAGGAATGGAGAAAGAGACTCTACCTCTTCATAGAAGAAACTAAAAATGTGGCCACTTTTTGCTGTCTACCATTGTGGGGCCCCAATAGCATCACTATAGAATTTAGCCTTACCCCTATAATCTGCAGATGAGACAGAGACACAGACATGTCATATATGTCAACTGTCATTCAATTTGTTAAGAGAAAATCCCAAACTAGAATCTAAGACTCCTGATCAATATTTCACTATATGAGCTCTGTTGCAGTGCTTTTGCTATATAGTTGCCCGCTGGAAGCAACTTTTTTTGGCTATTGAATGTTTTTCCTCAGGACTTTAATAGAATGCTATTATACACCAAAGATAAATAAAATCAAACTCATACATGAACTGGCTTCCCCAAATCCTGGATCTGTACACAGTGGGCAACTTATCTCTACAGTTTTTGACTCCAACTCATTGGAAAATGCTATCTATCTTCATTTCTTCCTTTAACAAATAGTTATTAAGTAGATAACACAACAAAACACTGTACTAAGCCATGGGAAATAAAAAGACATTAAAATGCAGTCTGAGTCCTCAAAGAGCTTTGCAATTCAAAGTAGCGATTTCCAACCTATGTATATTACAGACCTCCAAGGACCACAGAAATGCAAGTTGCATTATCTGTAGGTTGATTACATGTTTTACAAATTCCTCATATAATTATGTGTGTAGGTATCTTGACTAATAAAATGTAAGTTTATGAATGTACACATTGTTTGTTGTGAAGTTTGTCACTCAATATTGCTAAGAGAGACAGTCTACCATGGCCCCTGGATATTCCTGCACACTGCAAGGCTTATCCTTCTACTGATGAACTATTTCTGTAGCTAGTCATACAGGCAACTAGGTCAAGGGAATCACAGCCTGACTTCCTTGTAAATGCATGTTCCCTGGACTAGCTCTTTGTTATTTGCTACAATACTTATTGCTAGCTCAAAAATAATGCTGGGCCTTGAAGGTATTTAAGCAGGAAAATGACATAATTAGTTTTTCTTCTGAGAAATCTAATTTTTAGTAGGGAGAGACTTGGGCGGTTAGGGAGGTTTTAAAAATCCTTTAAGTGCAAGTTCTAAGCTGCTAGTGTAAAAAGAAGAACAAGACGTGGACAGATAAAGTCATTCCATGAAGAAAGATGGGACAGAATCTCAACTGACTGCCTTTCAAAAGGTAGAAGGCAGATAAAACTAAGGTTTTGAGCCTCAGAGTGGGATAACATGAGAGTACTGAATAAAAAAATACTCATATGTATGTATATACATGAGAGAGAGAGAGAGAGAGAACTCCAGGGGAGGTTCAGGTGTGGGGGCAAAAATGGGTTCATTTTTTATTCAGTTTTGATGGGAAGCTGCTTATAAAACCAACCTTCCTTCTTTCCCTTATCCCTCCTTTACCCCATCCTGCTTTTTCTTCTTTCCATCCATCTATCCATTCATCCATCTATCCATCCATCCATCCATCCATCCATCCATCCATCCATCCATCCATCTGTTATGTTTTTGCCAGTCATGCATTAAGACTTGGGAATAGAAATATAAATAAGTTACAACCCGAGACTGTAAAAAGGTGGATTTAAAATTCCAGTGTAAGGTGATAGTTACATAATGGAGATAATACATGCTTTGAGTGTAGAGAAGGAACAGCTGACTCTGTCCAAGGAAACTGAGGAAGCCATCCCAGTGGAGGTGATATTTGAGTTGGGAATAAAATGTTGAGTAGAAGCTTATCACTATGAAAAAAGCTGAGGGAAAACGGGACAGTCCAGGGAAGAGGGAGGAATAGGGAATAATATGTGCATGGATCAGGAAAAATATCCAGGAGGCTGGCAATGGAAGATTAGAGAAATAGCTTAGAATGCCATGCTGTTAGATTGCACAAGGACAACAGCTTATGTTTACTGTGTGTTTCCTATGTTCTGGTTCTCTCTTGTTTAAAAATGTTTTACAGGCATTACTGGTTGCAACACTAAAAATGGTGCTATAGGGTTTCAGATGAGGAAACCGAGACTATGAACTTGAGCAAGATCATGGAGTTTATGAATGGTGGCGTTGGGTTTGAACCCTGTCAGGGCCAGGATACTGTTGACTTCATAATCTACGTGAGGCTGTGCACAGTGGCCTGGAGCCATCCAAATCTGGTTCCAGAATTGCTCTTAATCACATTATACATTATCACGTTGTGAAACTGAGGAAAACCTTCGTGCATCTTCTAAAACTTCTAAAATGAAGAACTGAAGGGACAACAGTGGACTTTTCCTAGGGAGACCATCAGGTTCTCAAAGGGATATGCAACAACCACAATAACTACTACAAAGATTTGGAATCAGTATACAAAATGGTGAACTTTAATTATTGGATCAGTATTTCTGTATTTTAGAACAGAAAATCAGGACAATGTGATAATTTTCTCAAAACATGGGCAATCATTACTTAATATAAAGCCCCAAAGTGTATTTTATTTTGTGGTAAATTATTCAAGGCAACAGAACTTTTCAACTATTTATACTTTAATTTCTGTCTTTTATGGAATCTAGAGAGTGACTGGGCCTTCACATCTCTGATAGCCAATGACTTTCACTAACCAGAACTGGCAGAAAATCAGTAAGCAGTCCTCTCCCATCCCCTTTTTCTTTTCTATATTTCCACATTATTTTTGAAGCTGTATTGAGAAATGCAATGTTGCGTTTTTTTTCCTGAGTGTGTGTTTTCAATATTCTAACCACAAAAGTGAAGAGAGCCATAGATGCTAAAAACATTAGCTTGCAAGTTTTTTCTTGCACTCTTCACGTTAAGCCTGTGATAAAAGGCCCACATGAGGGCTGTGCTTAGTGCCTAAAGTGAATACTTTAAATTTAATGATACAATCAAAATCATTTTTCCCTAGTAACTACTATTGTGCTCATTTGAATGAATTCCAGTACATTATGCTTTGTGTATAAATATAAGTGAGATGGTTTAGTTCATGTATAACAAGTATCCAGCTAATAATTTACTTCACCCATTATTTATCTCTGTCAGGATCAATGTCTGCCTCTTTCCCGTCCTTGGTTCGTAGACATTATTATAATAATGTTAGTTCTGCATTTTAAGAATTCCACGTGGAGTTGCTGAAAATTGCTTAGAAGTACTTTATACCAGAAGGTTAAATCTCAAAGAATTTTGGTGGTGCATCTAACAAGCTAAATTGCTCCTAGCAACATTATATTAATTAGTGTCAGGTCAAGCTATTTCCTTTTCTTTGTGCTCAATTCCAAATACCCCAACAAGTGATTTTGGCTGTGCCAACTGCTAACTGATTTGAATTAGAGGTTGAATGGACTCATTGCTCTTATGAACATAGCTACTTAGTTACAAATTTGACCATTTTATCAGTTTTCACAATCACTTTTAACAATAAATCAACTCTAAAAACACTGGTTTGAAATTGCATAGGTACTATCTTTTTCTATTTTCCCTAGATACTTGTGGAAATGTTGTAGGTTGGAATTGGTCTATATTTAGGGTCAGGTGTATCCCTGGATAATTTTCTGCCCTTCGCAAACAGTGACATACTTTTTCTTTGGTCAGCCTTTGAAAGGCAACAGGCAGTCAGATCTGAGGGAAAAGGGGAAGGGAGGATGCCAGGTGGATAAACCGTGGCAAGCTCACCTCCCACCTGGGGATCCTTTGTTCCGACCCTGGAATGCTGGCCTGTGCTCTGCTCAAGTTGTCCTTCTGTTGCCACGTGGGTTCTGGGTGGAGCCATGTCTTAGGCCCACTCACAGTGTGAGAACTGTCCTTGTGAAACTGATTAACCGATGGTCTACTTGTGGTTTAGTTATACTAACTGAAGCATTCTCAGTTTGAGGAAGTTAAAAGATCAAATGAGCTTTAGGCCATGAATTAAATTCTTCTAGGTGTAAAATATATGTGGCAATTATAGCAATAGTTATCTAAGAATTGCTCAACCATGTTGACAAGAATGAGAATGTAATTTTCGGAAGTTACATTAAGAGAATACCTGCATTAGCCAACATTTGGATTATAAAAATTCAATAATATATAGAATATTTAAAATTTAAGTAACATGTAAAAACTGTGGGAGCTTTTGAGGAAGAGTCAAGTTTCTTTAACTAATATATATATATAAATATATATAAAAAGATTTATATATATTTATATATATATAAAACAATGAATAGTTTTTCCTTTTTATTTTTTATGTCCTAACTAAAATTTGTTAACCCAGATTCACCCAATCTATGATACCAGGGAATAATTTTCAATCAAGCATTAGGAAATAATTTAGGAGAGGTAGAAATTTCAAAATTTACATTTACATTAATACATATCTGTGAATGTGAAAACAAACTGCATTTTATGCATTCAGTACCTGGTCTTATCTTCACATTTCTGGCTTTGTTTAGCTTCTTTATTTTGTTTGGTGTATTTCTAAAGGCTAAGGGAAGACATGTTTAACAACACTCTTTCCAAAAATAAGCAAGGAGGAAATAAATCTGAAAAATATAAAGCAATTTAAATAGAAACTAGAATAAATATTCATTATAGCAATAGGGTTTCACTGTGACTACCTTGTGATGTTTGTCTTATACACTGTGGGATGCTATAATAAAATCAGTTTTTATAATGACCATGCCACCATATCCTAAAACTAAAGATGCCTGAAGCTCAACTGCAATGTTAAAGAGCCCGAGTCTCTGGCTGCTTTCTAAAATTTATCTCAAAATACTTGATGCAGATGTAGGGTCCTCCTTGATAATGTAGTTTATGCTGTCATTTCTGTTAGTAATGTTGGAGGACAGCACTAGGACACATTCAGACTCTAAACTAAATTTGGATTTCTCCATTGGGCATTAGATGGCAGTATTAATCAAGACATTCAGAGCCGACTTGTGTTGCAGCTATTTCTAACAGTACACATAATTCTCCTAAGAACGTTTCGTATAATAGTTATTTATCCTGCAGTTTCTACTTCTGCGAAGGAAAAGCATAAAATGTACTGCAGGTCTGGTTTTAAAATCTTTTGCATCTTGTATTTATTTAACCTGCTAGAAGACAAGTGACTTTATTTCCAGATAGTTATTTCTAATGTTGTGTCCAAAATGCTTTTTTTGCATTTTTTAGTTTTTTTCTTCTTGCGGATATAAATGTATATATGTCAATGATTACAATTTTAAAGTTAGAGAACGGCCAATATTAAGTATTATTTAGTGACATCTGAAAGGGCATAGAGGGCTAGAATCCCTGCTCAGCCACTTACTGTAAGCTGTGTCCATGGGCAATACTTTTAACCCCTCTGTGCCTAAGATTCCTTATCTGTAAAATGGCGATAATATTAGTTCCTATTTCATAATCTTGCTGTTGAGGATTAAGTGAATTATTATATGCAAAGTGCTTAGAACAATAGCTGGCACATAGAAAGAACTATACAAATGTTTGCTGTTTGGGGGGAAAGGGCGACAAGGGGATGCCACTGTGTCTATAATAATAACCCTTCCAGAGCATGTTTCTATTTTACAGTTCACAAGATATCAGAAATGAAATTTATCAGAAGCGAGGTCACTTAGCTGCTGTCACCAGGTTGGTTGATGTTCAGGTGGCATCGTGGCTTACTTGCCATACAATGGGGGATTCTTTTCAGCAATGACTCTTCTTACCAGAAATGTATAGAATCAGGTTCCTCCATCCCTGCAGCAGGGCAGAGGAAAGGACACAGATTTGGCAGCACCACGAGGCGTCAAGCTCAGGGCCCAAAGAGGGACAGGAAGTTGCAGGATGCACACATAGAGAGAGAAGCCATTTTCTGGGATGTGAGTAATTTCTGGCAGGCATTCAGAAGAGCGCTTTGGAGAAGAGTTTGAAGATCACTTACCATGGTAGGCAAAGACTCAGATATTGAAATATGAACTTTTGAGATAGTGTAGATAACATCTGATGCTTGGAGACATCTGACCCCCATGAAGGGAAGAGTAAGAACATGGTAAGGGCCTCCGAAGTGGGTAAGCTGAACCCAGAAATCAGAGGAGAAGAACTGGAGCTCAGATCCTTATCATCATACATGGCTAATGGTTTTCACCAACCCTCGGTGAAGAGAAAGTATATTTTCTATGATACACATAATAAAAAAAATAATAGTTAACATTTAAAAAAGCTAGGTGCATGTCACGTACTTCATTTATATTATTTTATTTAATGCACAATAATGTTAAGGTAGTTTTTTCTATTATGTTCCTCAGGGAAAAACTGAAGCTAACAGATGTTAAGTAACTTGCATGTCAAGTAACTGAATGAAGTAATTCAGTGTCAGTGCGTAAGTTAACTGATTAGTAAAACTGAATGTAAGTCTTCTACCATGTCAGTTCGATCATGCTTCATTAAGTCTTCTATAGTTTCCTAAAACTGTAAGTTTAAGAACTCCTCTAGGTAATTCTAACAAACCTTTGGATTGTTACAGATACAATAGGAATGAAAGTATTTTACCTGATGATCTCAGTTAAGGTGCTGGGTCCCAAGACAGATGAACAAAATATGAAGCTTTTTAATAATTCCTTAATAGGACTTACTTTAGTCAGGTAGCACTACATGTATGTATCACACACATTTATATATATAAGTATATATATATATTTATAAATATACATATATAAAACACACAATATATATATACACATAGTATGTATTATATGTATATATTTATATGTGAGTTGTATTCATGTGCGTGGATTTTACCTCCTTTACACCTCATATGTCATCTAATTAAAATTAAATATAAGATAGTTTTCATCATTCAAAGGCTGGGATTTTAAGAGCTCTAGACATGACTTAATATACTATATCTTTTAATTTTCCAAGATATAATATTCACTTTGACGTCTAAATTTGACCTTTTCTGACCTCATTACTCTTATCTATTCATATTATCAAATGGAACAACACTAGATTGTAATGTTAATGTCTATTAATGAAATTCAGGTTTTTCATTTAAATATTCCCAAATTAACCTTTCTAATAAGGAGTTAAACACCTCATTTAAGAAAGATTTTTTTGAACTTTAAGTGGTCTGAATGAAAGTATGATTTTAAGTCAGCAAGACATCCCCTTTTCTCTTACAGTGCATATAATTTATCATTAGCTTTCGATGATGTTGCCAGTCATGTTTTCTTCCTGTGCTTGCATCTGACACTAAAGACAAAAAAAAGTGACTCATCTGCTCCAGCGGTTGGATATAATGTCTGAAACCACTGTTTACAAGGTCCATTAGTGTTTACAGCTCTGCCACTTTCCTTCATGGTCTGGAAAGCATTTTAGTTCAGACTGAGTTATCCTTTCCTAGCAACTAATTTTCTATAGTTTGGATATCTCCTCAATGTATAATACTCCAAAGGGAGTTCTGAGGTCTTCTGCATGAAGGCCAGGTAATACGTTAGTGTCGCAGCGTGGCGGAGCCTGGTATACTGTGATTTGTTTGCCGTGAGAGGGGGACGGTGCCTCTTGAACTCCAGTGTCAGAATGGTGTCAGAGATGACACTCTCCAGTGTCTACTAAACAGTTCAAAAGCTTGCTTTATTTTTTCTATCAGACAATTCTGTTTCTCTTTAACAATTGCTGGTGCCATTGCTACCTCAGATCCTCCACACCTGCAAGTACTTCATGCATGAATATACATACACACATTGTAAAATGTGATTTGGATGGAGGCAGATCTTGGGCTAAAAACATTATCCATAAAATGAGTAAAATAGTACTTAGTACCCAAGGTGTCAAGCAAGGCCAGGACTAGAGTAAGATAAAAGAGGTGCCTACAGAGAAGGTCCTTGCAAGATTTTGAGAGGATTCTCTTGTCTTACCCTAGGGCCACATCCCCAGTGTCAGGAAATGTGAAACGTCTGAGATTTCATCCTACTTGCAAGCTAAGTCAGCCTGCTGAAGTTTTATAGGTGCTGGTGGAAGACAAAAGCCTCCTGGATCAGAGACTAAGGACTCATGACACACCAGGCAGCCCGAGTTTCATGTTCACATTAGTTCTACTTGCCGCCCAAGTCTGTTCCGTGATGGTGAGCAGTCCAGGTGGGTGCTGTGTACTGTGAGTTTGCAACACAGCTCAGGAGTCCCAAGCTTAAAGAATCCAGATGTTTTATAATGGAGTACAAGCAAACCTGCTTGGCCTTTATCCCAGAGTGAGATATTATCTTTATTATACTGGACAGTAAAAACAATGACAATAACCAAATAAAAAAGAAATACAAAAACCCTGCCCTGTGCTCTGAAAGGAGACACCATCTTTATCTTTACAAAGAAACTCTGAAACAAAAGCTGGGAGGGACTCTGCTCATAAAATGTTCACAGTCATGAAAGACTCATGGAGAATTGTCTACCAACACGAGGTTTTATAAGATTAAAGAAAACAGTGTTTGTAAAGCACTGAGTTCAGATTGGGGAACACAGTAGCTCAATAAATGTTAGTTCATTTTTATTCCTTCTTCACCACTGAAGTATGGTACCACTTACATTATTGCCCCACACCAGAGGGCTAATAAAAGGTAGGAACCGCATTTTGATGCTCCATATGGAAAAAAATTTTTTCAGATGGTTTGTGACTACTTAATTTTTGCATATGAATCCAATCAAAGTCAAATCAAACCTCTCTCTGATCACTAATGAGCTCATGTGAATTGCTGACATTCTCTACTTCAGGTCCAGGCCTATGTAGATCTTGGATCAATCTTTCCCAAAGCAGTATATATTTTAGTAGTCTTGGCCTACTAGGCTTACTGGTGCAGATCTAGTAACCAGCATTGGTGACTGAAGGATTACTGGTCAACTTACTTGCTACCTGATCCACTTGCCACCCTTCCCCAACTCTTTTCTGTATAGCATGGTGTTGACTCCTGCCACCTGCATTTTCCTAGCTCCTTTGCCAACCAGCTTCCAGTTAGGCTTGGACAATGGGAGACAGAAGCAGGAGATAGAAGGGCAGCAGGAAAGTAGAAGCTGGGGAATTTTCTCACCCTTGACCCTTCTACTTTGGACGGATTTCTGACTATGGTTGCATCTCCCCATGATTCCAGCTCAGCTAGGCATCATATAACCCCACATCCAGATGGACAGCCCCAGCTCTCGTGCTCTATCAGCCCTACCTCCTTGCTCTGGTTCTCCAGCCCCACAGGTGGTGGTCTCTCCCTGCTATTGCATGGGCTGCCTCCCCAGTTCCACACTTGCCCTTTTCAGATCTATGGAGCTATCTGACATGCGTTCTGTTTCATGACTGATCCCTAACTGATATACTTAGGCTCATATACATCTTCCCAATAGTAACTTTCTCCTAGCCTCCTCCAAGGTAGCCTAGTCTATTGGACGTGACTCCAAACTGAACTCTTCATTGCCTTGGGAGGTATTTGGTTGTAGAAAGCAGAACGTGAGTTAAGCTAGCTTCAGTAAAGGGAGATATATTGTAAGGATGTTGGGGACTCTCCCAAAAACAAAGGTTGGGACATGCAGTTAGTCTGACTTGTATGCTTTAAAAGCTAACTTTCCTGAACGAGGGATGGATTTAATTAGGTCCTTGGGACTGATTTTGAGCCAAAGCAAGGAAATACTCAAACCTCAGAATTCAGCTGAGGTATTATAAGGAGCCAACCTAATATGGGAACTGGATGGATGTTTACAGGGCCATCAAGTGGCAGCCCAGGAAGCCCAATCTGCTAAGCAGATCTGATTATTAGAATAGTTGACTATTATGTTTTAGCTGCAGAGACCCTGATCTTAGTAATGTGCATCCCCAAATGGCTACCATAGCCTTTGGAAATATTCATCAAACTAATATCCATGGGAATATTAGTGTCACATTCGTGGCTACAGGTATCTAAAAATAGACGGTGGCTGAATAAGAGAGTTTGAACAGAGGCCTAGATCTATATTGACCCTGGGGATAGTCTGTATTTTTTTTTTTCTTAGATATACCTTTCCTCCTGCTAGATTTTTTCTTTTTATTTGTCTCTTTCTTGGGAAAATGTGGTGCAATACATGCATCGAAACAGCATGGTTGCCATAGGCAAAAGTATTTAATAAAAGCTTGAAGCAATAATTATGTATGGTGTTCATATGACTTAAGTAAAATTACAGTCTTTATTGGTGATCTTTACTGTTTAGGAGTGTTCTAAATATGATACATTTCATCATCTATTAGCATCTCAACCTCCTAGGAAACTTTAACTATACTTTCATGCATTCATATTATTTTCAAGAAGGGATATTGCTATTTGGTAAATTTTTTTTATTACTTTTCTAAAGACACAAATCAAGCTTGTGTTTTTACAAGTACATGCACAAATGAGACTTCATAAGATAGTTGCCTCCAACTGGATTTTCCTAGGTACTCCACACTTGATCCTATTGAATTTCTAGGTCTTTAAAAATCGAGATGCTATGAGTGTGTCCTCCCCATATTCATATGTTGAAGCCCTAACCCCCAAATGTGACTGAATTTAGATGCAGGGCTTTTATGGAAATAATTAAGGTTAAGTGAGGTCATAAGGGTGGAGCCCTGATCTGATTAGATTAGCATACTGATTAGGAGAGACTCAAAAGACCTCACTCTTTCTCCCGCATGTGAAGACCAATGAGGAAGTAGCCTCTGTAAGCCGGGAAGAGAACTATCTCCAGAACCTGACCACACCGGCACTTTGACTTCCAGTCTCCAGAACTGAGAAAATAAATTCTGTTGTTTAAGCCATACAGTCTATGGTATTTTGTCATGGCAACCTGAGCTGACTAGTACACAAGGCTTCTCTGTAGTAAATTATGCTGGTGTTGCTACATTTGTTCTTAATGTCATGGCAAGAAAGGTGTCTGGATGACAGGAAGTTGCCTCAAAACATGATGGTTAATTCCACTGGGAATAACTCTAAGGAAACAGACATTTGTTTGTGAATCAACTATTTTTTTTTTTTTTTTTTTTTTCAGAAAAAGATGACCCAAACCCCAAATGATTGCCCTTCCCCAAAATTACAGTATGACATTTTTGGCAAAAGAATTTAGTTTATTAAAACACACAATACTGTGCTGAAATGCAGTAATTTTACATGCATTCTGGATTAAAAGATTCACATATTTTTAAACAGATTGAATGCTAAATGGAGAGAGCAACTTGTGAACATATCTGTTACTTAGGATTTTTTCTTTTAATAGAATTCATTTTAGCCTCACCACAGCCAAGTAGTATTAGTAATGGCTGTCATCCAGGGCCTAGAAATAGCATCATTCAATCGAAATGGATGCTATAATTCTAGTCTTTAAAACTGAAATCTATGTGGACACATTTAGTTTGCTAACCTTATGAAGAATGGTGAGCAGGGGAGTGACCCTTATTAGGCGAAGAAATAGCACTAACAACATTAACCAGAAATAAGCTTTGCCAACTTAATATTTATTTTGAGTGGTTAAAGATTTATCCCACGTTGTGAAGGGGCACCCTGTTGGATCAAACATAGACATTAATTCTTTCAAGAATAAATACATATAATTTTCACTATTTTGGATGTCCCAGAGCCTTTATTATTACTATTTTTTAGCCTCCTTCCTATCTGACTGTTGTACACTTTTCCCAAATAACTAACCTAGCATATATGCCAAGATTGGTGCTATATCTTACAGAATCACATACAAATATTTCTAAACAAACATTTATTGAAATGTACACATTTAAGAACCTACTGTGTGCCTTTCACTCTGTTTCAGGCTGAACCTACCACAAAGATAAATAAGCCCTCTATTTTCCGTCCTCAAGGAGATGAAGGGTTTCTACAGAAAGCACACCTACACACAGATGGTCCTGGGTAGAGACAGGACTGTTGGATGTGGGCTGACTATGGGACAAGACAGCTTCAGATTCTACCTGGAAGACTGCTGTGGCTCACATATGTCACACTAGAGACCTAGCCTCCATGCTAACAGTAATGCACATTTGCAAAAAAGAGGGCAATCATGCTTTGACCTCCAGTGATTTTAGCACGTGTCTTAAGCAAGCCTGGTTTCACACAAACAAGAATAAAATGTATTTCCCTCCCTATACTTGCTGTGGATTGAATTGTGTTCCCAAAAGTCTATTTATTAGAAACTCAGTCCCCCACTGTGACAGTGTTAAGAGGGTGGGAAATCTTATTACAGTAATTGAAAGGTGGGGCCTTGAAGAGGTGATTAGATTGTGAGGATCATGCCTTAGTGGATGGATTAACCCATTTGATGGTTTGATGGTGGTCATGGGTGTGGTTCTGAGGGCTTTAAAAGAAAAGCCATGGAGGAGGTTAGTCTCTCTCTGCTTCTGCCATCCACCATTTGACGCCCTGCTTTGCTGTGAAGAGTCACTACAAGGCTCTCTCCAAATGTGTTCTCTGAAATTTGGACTTCCCACCCTCCGAAACTATAAGTGATAAATTTCGTTTTCTTTACAAATTACCCAGTTTCATGTATTTCTGTTATAAGCGACAGAAATGGACTAATACACTAATCTCAACACCTTCCTATCCTCTTTCCCTATACTCTCCCCAGCCCCTCACTATTTCACAAAACTTTTTGGTCCCTTCATACCGCCATTGTCTGGTGGGATAACAGCATCCCCCCACCATACAACCCTCTAGTTTGGAATGGAGTGTTTTCCTGAAAGGGGACATATAGGAAATATTTTAGGCTTTGTGGGCCACATAGATCTGTTGCATAGACTTCTTTGTTTGTTTGTTTACAGCCTTTTAAAAATATACAAACTGTCCCTAGCTCTCTGGGGCATATGGACCAGCCACCCCAGTATTTCTCAGATGTTAGCATGCATCAGAATGATCTGGAGGGCTCATGGAAACACAGGTTGCTGGGCCTTGACCCCAGAGTTCTTGATTCAGTCTGTCTGGGGTAGGACATGAGAATTTGCATTTCTAACAAGCTCCCAGGCTATAGTGATGCTGCTGGTCTTAGAACTGTATTTTGAGAACTGCTTTACAGCGGCAGTTCTTAATTATGACAGTATCTAGAATCACCTAAGAAATTAAAATAAACTGAAAAAAACCAAAACCCCCAAAATTATGTTCCAGCGTTATCCCATAGCATGAAAATGGTTTTTATATTTTTAAATGCTTAATATAGATCTAAGCCCCATTCTCTGTACTTTGTGTATACACACATACACACACAGACAGGCAGACAGACCCCTACATGTCTCCTCGGGAAATATTATGTGCAGTATAATCATTGCTCTACCCCTTGCTGGATCTCCTCCACCCTCCAAAAGGTATGTCCTGAGTACCCTTTTCCCAGGAACCCAACATTGTGTGCCAGGTAATACCTGATAAGCTGAGACATGCTGTTAAGTTATGGGTGTGCATTTTAACTTACATTATACTAGAGTCTATACTTATCCTCTTTAGCACGTGGGGGCCCCTAACAGCAAGAATTCACGGTCATAAAAGGTCCTCAGGAGAAATTGTGGGATTAGTGCAGTGTATTTAAGATTCTATGGTTATGAGAAGGTACCGAGATCTAAAGAAAAGAAAATCTTTAGTATAAAACAATTACACTGGGCAAAAAGTTTGACATCTATGTTACTTGTGTTGAGTGGACAAATCCACTGCCGGACTGATGTAGGGGAGAGAGTTGGTGGGAGGGAGAAAAGGAGGACAGAAGCGCAGAACCAGGGTCAAGAAAGGAAAGCAGGCTTAGGCCTGGTGGAGTTGAAGCGACATATCCCTGTCACCCAGCAGGGCTTAGACAAAGTGAGACAGGACAGTCTCTTGATGGAGAAAGACACACAGCATAAAATGCCATCTGGGGAGCGACTGGGTGCCACAGGAGAGTCAACACATGGGGTGTGTGTGTGTGTGTGTGTGTGTGTGTGTGTGTGTGTGTGTGTGTGTGTGTGTGTGTGTGTGTGTGTGTGTACACAGCATAAAATGCCATCTGGGGAGCGACTGGGTGCCACAGGAGAGTCAACACATGGGGTGTGTGTGTGTGTGTGTGTGTGTGTGTGTGTGTGTGTGTGTGTGTGTGTGTGTGTGTGTGTGTGTGTGTGTGTGTGTGTGTGTGTGTGTGTGTGTGTGTGTGTTCGTAGAAGAAAGGGCATTTATATAGTTACTGGATATTTTTGCCCAGGGTGGGTGATTTTGTTGGACTCTGTCTTCAGGTGTGCACGTGTGAGAGTGAATGGCAGGATTTCCGAAGATTCTCTCCAGTACAGCGATCCTTTGCTTTTTCCTTTCCAACCCAGCTTGGAGGAGGAAGGTGCTTTCAGGAATGTACAAGGTCAAGAGTTCAGC
This sequence comes from Cynocephalus volans, assembly GCF_027409185.1. NCBI lineage: Eukaryota > Metazoa > Chordata > Mammalia > Dermoptera > Cynocephalidae > Cynocephalus > Cynocephalus volans. Next base: position 21,268,782 of record NC_084466.1, read on the forward strand.
GGGCAGGGGGTTGGGGAGGGGGGGGGACGGTTCCCAGTGTTTCAAGGAGCGTCTTGGAGGAGAGCTGCAGAAAGGTCGAGAAGAGGTGAACGTGGAAGAAAGGGACAGAGGGTGGGGCAAGACAGGAGGGAGGGCGAGGAGGCCCAGAGGCGCCTGCAGCCCTGCGACCGCGCCCTCCGTCCGCCAGAAGGAGCTGCGGGGCTGTTCCCCGCGGGGGCGGCTGCAGCAAGCCCCGGCCTCGTGCTGAACGCTGAGCGCGCGCCCCGGGGACCGAGGGGCGTCCCCGCGTCCCCGGACGCGCGCGGCTCGGGCCCGGGCACCTGCACCGCGGTGGCGGAGGACGCGGCCCGGAGGTGGCGCCGTCCGCAGAAGCTTCCCTTTGGCCTCTGTCGCTTCTCAATGCTGTGCTGCCGGGAGTGACGCCAGAGCCTTTAAAGTCGACTTTCCTGGTCAACTCTTGCGAAGGACCCCAGGGGTGGGTGGGGTAGAGCTGATGAGTGGCTTCAGAACAGAAGGAAATGCCACCAGCCATCATATAGGTCTTGTTCTTGGGCTCACTCTGTGTCACGGGAGTAGCTGATCTCTCAGAAGATGGGAAGTAGACGGGATATGTGGGCTAAGATCCTCGGTCCCTGGTCTGTGATGACCCGCCTGACATGACCTTGTCCGTGGTCAAGGTCAAATCTTAGGGCCACATTATAATTTGAGAGGTTGCTGGAAGGGCTGTATGAAAAGCCTTCCCCCAATGAGACTAAATAGTCCTCTGGACGGTTATGGTATATTGTTAATCTTTCCTAATGGTACTTATCACACCAATTTTTTCTTTTTCTTTCTTTCTTTTTTTTTTTTTACTTCCGTTTCATCTTTATATGCAGAGCGCTGGACACAAAAAAGGCTCACAAAATGTTGTGGACTGACTGTTGTAACGCAATGGTTCTCAAGCTTGATTGCACATATAAGAATCACCCTGAGCCCCACTCCTGAAGTTTCTGATTCAGTCAGTTTGGGGTGGAGCCTGAGAATCTGTATTTCTAACACATTCCCAGGTGATCCTGATTCTGCTGGTGTGGGGGCCGCATTTTGAGGACCACTGTCCTAAGGATTGATTCTCCAACACTGCTGCACATAAGAATCAGAATCATCTCTGGAGCTTTAAAACGAAATCAAACCAAGCCAAACCAAAACAACATCAGCAAGCAAAAACCATTTACCCAAACCCCACTGACAGATATTATGAATTAATTGGTTTGGCATGAGACTCGGCCTTTGATATGTTTTAAAGTCGGCTTTGGTGTCATCTCAGGTGATTCTAATCTGCTGCCAGGGCCGAGAACCCATACCACAGTGCAGGCACATACCACCATTAGAACCACCTGTGTTGATTAAGGATCCAGCTAATGGACACACCCACTGGACACAAAAGGATACAGTTAATAGGTACACACACTACCTCATTAATAGGGATCAGTTTGATCGATTTACTTATTCTAAGAAAATGGCAAATGGGACAGATGCAGCCTCACATGGGGAGATACTCTGAAAAGAAGGAAGATTTGTCTTGCAGGCAGATGATCCAAAGAGAGGATAAAGCAGGGACAAGGACATTCAAACAGAAGTGACCTCTTTCCATTGATGGTCTCCTGTGGGCCTGAAATTCCATCCCAACTACTTCCCCACTCCTCAAGCTTTCTTTTCCCTAATTAACCAAGAAACCTTTTTTGTAGAGTTGTGATTTAGTTTTAGCAAAAAGGCAGTCATTGTCTGATGATGGGTGATATTTTTTCCATCTTTTGCACTGGATCATTTTTAAAGATACGAGCACCAGAAAGGAGCTTCTAGGTATGAAAAGCAAAAGTGATGGGTAACTGTAGGAGTGAATGAAGGCATGTCTAGTGAATCCCTGAGGTTTAGAACACAGCAGAGCCTTAGACATTGTGTAAGTCTATAGGTGAGATGCTGCTGGTGTGACACAGGTGGTTTGAGTGGGAGGAGAGTTCCATAAACTGTAATTTGCATTCACTCTTCCGATTTGCAAGTTCTGCTAGTGGAATGTGCTTCCTTACCAATCTGAGGGTTGAAATACAGCCTCTCATTTTTGCTTTGATTTGAAATTTTGAATTGCTACTGAAACTGAATATCTTTATATGCTCAGTCAATTTTAATTTATTATTCCGTGACTGATTATTCAAATTCTTTGTTCATTTGTCTATTGGTATGTTTTCTCTTAATAACTTTTAAGAACTTTATGTGTTTTAAGGACTTCGATATCTTTTGTATACATATTCCCAATTTTTGTCATTTTCTTGGGAATTAAAAACTTTTTCATACTGAAGTTTTAAATTTCTACACAAATCTATTATTATTATTATTAATGTATGGAGGTTCTGTTTTGTCATTTCCATAATTCTCTTCCCATGTTATAGTTAGATGAATATTATCAAATTTATTTACTTATTTTTCTTTCAAGTGATTTTTGGTCTGAAAATAATTTTGCTATGAAAGATAAGGTAGAAATTGGTTTTTGCTGCTTTTTTCAAATGGGCAACTAGTTGTCCCAACATCGTTTTTATTAACAACTCATTTTTTTCCTTGATAGGAGACGCCACCCTAACCTATAAACACACCTAAATGTATACATACTCTGTCTCATGTATTCATCTGACTGTTCCCTGGGCAGTATCCTTTTTAAAAACTGTTGTAGTTTTTTAAAGAACATTTTAATATTTCAGAGGATAAAGACCTCCTTATTATTCTTATTTTAAAAATTCTTGTGTATTTTAACTCATTTATTCTTCCAAATGAGATAAGAAATTACTTTGTCATATGCTCTTCCCTCTCAAAGATTGTAATTACGACAATTTGGAACAACTTCAGATGTTCAAGGATGTCATTCAGACGGAAGGAACAGCCTCAACAAAAACAGTCCCTGGGAAAGCACAATTTATGTAAGTCTGTTTAACAGGAATAAACAGAATTTGCTTTATTTTGGTTCAGAATAGTAAGATATTGAATATAAAAAGCTGCCTTTTGATTAATGAATTAGTTTAAAATTAATTAACTGACATATGTGGCTGTATAGGACATATTATTTGGAATAAACCTAAACTCCAAGAGACAGAGGCTTACAGAATATAGATTTCTTTCTCAGGTGATCTTCACAGGTCAGTAGGGCAACTCTACTCCTCGAAGTTATTTTGTACAGAGGTTTCTACTAATTTCATGTTCTAGCATCCTGCAGGGCAATCAAAAAGCTGAATTTCAGCCATGTCTGTGTTGCAGCAAGAAGGAAGGGAAGAGAGAGCATGGAACAGGTATGTTCATGGTTTTAAAGCAGTCTTATTACACTGTGAGGCTGAAAAGACATCCATCATTTCTGCCTATACCTTTGCCAAAAGCATAGTGATATGCTCACACCTAGGAAATATTCCTTAACTAGGAGGGGACATGTCCAGCACAGCTATACTATGAAAGAGAACGATCAGATTTTGTTGATCTGCTTGCAGTCACAGATCAGAGAAATGAGACAGCCAATGCGTTGGCACTAGAAAAGCACCTGGGTATAGTTTAGCCTGATTATCTAAATTCCTTGCTTCCTAGGAATCCTATCAGTGTTGCAAAGAGTTTGAATGTGTTCCCCCAAAGTTCATGGGTTGAAAACTTAATTGCCACTGAACAGTATTAAGATGTGGGACCTTCAAGAGGTGATTAGACCATCAGGGCATAGCTTCATGAAGGGGTTAATGCTGTTATCGTGGGAGTGGGTTAGTTATCCTGTGAGTGGGCTCCTGATAATAGGGTAAGTTCAACCCCATTTTCTCTCTCTCCTGCATGCCCACTTGCCTTTCCACTTTCCACCACAGGATGACACAACAATAAGGCCCTCACCAGATGGCTGAGCAGATGCTGACCTCATGCCCTTGGACTTCTCAGCCTCCAGAATTGTGAGCCCAATAAACTTCTGTTCTTTATAAGTCACCCAGTCTCTGGTATTCTGTGACAGCAACAGAAAACAGATTACAACAGAGAAAAAGCCAATTTCTTACTTTGCCAGCCCGTAGCTGATTTTGATGCTCCCTTCTTACAGGAGCACTCTCAGGAACAAGTGTATAAAAAGCTTGGAATGACCAGCAAAAATTGACCAGGGGTCACTTGGAGTGATAGCTTCCATTTCTCCAGAAACCATAAAACTGAACTAGTGAAATCATTATAGTCGCTGGCTTGGCTACAATGCATTTGTCTGCTTAATGTTTCTGAACTCCTTTTCCTGACTGAATTCCCATGTCTGCTGCTGTCCCTACTGCTGACTAGGCAGCACAGGGAAAGGACAATGTGGTCTTAGATGCAACAGCCACATTCTGAACTCTCAGCCCACTCCGAACTGGGCTGAAACACCTAGCATGCCAAGACGTGGTGTTTTAGTCAAGAGTAATACATCTCCTCTGGTTTAGGTGACTGATGGTTGGGATGGTTGCTTTCATATTTGATAAACTCATAATGGGAACAGCAAATCCACATGGTTTGGAGCTGGGCAAGAAGGTCATAAACTAAGATTTAGACCTAATCTGTTAGCAGCCAAGCCAATACTGGATATATATTTAAACTTCATTTTTATTCATTAGAAGTGCTGCATTTACTGTTATTTTTACAAGCAAAGATTTATAGTTGTTTAGGTATATATTGTTTTCATGCAGCTTTATTGAAATTATGTTTGCTGCTGTGTGAAATTCTTGCTGGTATTCTAAAATTAAAGCCATTCTCTGGCAATCTTCACATCCCCCCCCCCCGCCCGCCCCCCGAGAGTCTTTCTAATATGTTTTTCTGTCATTTAATAAAGCCAGTTGCAATTTAGGGTAGATTTATTCTAATTAACTCAGGTGTCATAGATTCCTTAAAGAGTGAGACTTTTGGTCTAACAGTAGGAAATTAAAATTTGATCTCTGGTTTTTTTTTTTTTTTTTTTTTTTGGTAGCAGTAAAGCAGAAGAAACTGTTTGACTTGCCTTTGTTTCACTGAAAGAATTTTTCTTTTTTGCCCCATTGCCTTGTGTCTCTGAGGGAAAAAAAAATCTGCTCTTTAACTAATCACATGGAAATTTGGATGCAAATAAAAAATTTCCTGGTATTCCCTGTTTACCAGTAGTGGAAAACCAAACTTATGCTAAATTTGATGATGGAGTTAGAGAATATTTCCCAGAAGGGGTTAGTCTGAAATCAACTGAAAACCAGAGTTAGAAATTATTGACTCTTTTCGCTTTTGAAAGTATTCCTTGCCATACTCAAATACTATTTTTCTTGAAGATTTAGCATGGCCAAACCAGTTTTTCAAGTAAGAAAATCATAAGTGTGTGTGTGTGTGTGTGTGTGTGTGTGTGTGTGTGTGTGTGTGTGTGTGTGTGTACTGGCCTGCCCCCAAGGATCTTGAGCACTGCTTCTAGATTAATTTTTCTCTAAGTGTGTGTGTGTGTGTGTGTGTGTGTGTGTGTGTGTGTGTGTGTGTGTGTGTGTGTGTGTGTGTGTGTGTGTGTACTGGCCTGCCCCCAAGGATCTTGAGCACTGCTTCTAGATTAATTTTTCTCTCAACACGGCTTTCATTATACCTTTCTCCTCTTCAAAAATTTAGAGCACTTTCTCATGAGCCATCTGACTTCTGTCCTGCAGGGTGTCCAGCATTTCGCCCAACCCCCTTGCTGTTCTTTCTTAACAACTCTTTAATAAGTAAGCTTCTTCAGTGTTCCCTGTATGCATCATGCTTATTTCTCCTCCGACCAGAAACCAGGCACATATTAGCTTTACTTGTCTAAGGAATGAATCAACGAATTCTTGACTTAAGTGCTTTGCTCAGGCTGATTCCTGAAAGGCGTGGGATGAAAGAAAAGGAAATTCACACCCTGATCTCTATTTAGCTTCAAATCCCTCAGCGCCTGTCTCTAGTCCTCTTCCCCGTGAAGCCTGCCATGATAACTGTCCAGCTCTTTCCTTTCCCTTACGCCATTCATTCTGAAGGTATCTATTATACATGTTGGTACTTAATTTTATGTTTAATTTAGCAATTTATTGAATAGTTTCTTATATTCTTTGATTCTCTGTTTCACAATGAATTTAAACCACTCCAAGATTTGTGAATCCTGGTATTCTACCATATAGTGTCCTCCTTTTCTTCAGGGGGCATGTTCCAAGACCCTCAGTGGGTGACTGAAACTGCAGATGGCACAGAACCCTATAGCGACTATGTTTTTTCCTATACATATGATATCATATACGTATGATGAAGTTTAATTTATAAATTAGGCACAATAAGATTCACAACAATAGTTAATAATAAAATAGAACAGTTACAACAATATACTGTAATAAAAGTTACCCAAATGTGTGTTATCTTTCTCTCTGTCTCTCAAAATATCTTATTGTACTGTACTCACCTATTTTTGGACCGTGGTTAACAGAGGGTAACTGAAAGCACAGAAAGTGAAACTGCAGATAAGGGGGACTACAATATTTTTCTTTTATATCCTCTAAGGAACTTAGCATACACTATCAAGAACATACTATGCCCTTAAGATAAACATTTTGGGACTTGAAATAAATGATATTGATTCATCTCTCTGAATGTGATCACTTTGTGCTATGGCTACAATTCAGGTTAATTCAGTACCTGCCTCTCTGTAGTATCACCACTAAACCAGTCAATTACATTTGCATGTACGCACTTGCATACATGCACACACACACATTCCACAGAACCAGTAGTCTACTGAATAATTGATTTTAGGTTGTTTGTGATCCAGTTGCAACTACCCTTACTCCCTCAACCCTGGGCAAGGCTCTGTTGTTAAAATGTTGTCCTGCTTTTAATGGCTGCTCTGCTATTTATGAACTGTGTGACCTTGGGCAAGTTCTAGAACCTCTCTGAGTCTTGATTGCCTCCTTGTAAAATGAGGATAGTCATGGCACTCTTTCAAGTCCACTTTTGGGATTAGCAGTAATGCCTATGGTAGTCACATTTATTGAGATTACGATGTGCCGGGCAGTATGCTCTGTACATAAATTTTCTCCTTTAATTGTTATAACATTTTTGGCATATACTAGATGCTCAGTACCAGTGGCTATTATATTTCATACCTTGGCTGAAATGCACACTGAGTCAGACTGGACATTGCCAAATACTCATTTTTTATTTCCCAGGGTTGGCAGAAAGGTTTAATAATGTTAGGCTAACTCCAAGGGCTTGTGGCCAAAGGCTAGTGTAATGGTTGCTCTGAGAGGAGTCCAAAATGTGAGATCCTGACATCCCATCTACGTAATGGGCCTCGGAACAGAGAAGCTTGCTCTCACGACACAGTGCGGTTTAGGAGACAAGAGAGATGCAGCCTTGAGAGCTGATTCACACTATAGGCTGGTAGAATTGGTGACTCAGTGTCATTAAGCACAAAAGGAACTCACGTAATGTAAACTCTGGTGACACTTCAAGGATAGAGAGGGGTAAAATCTGAGTTCTGTGAGCAGGTCTTGTTTGCTCTGAGATAAATAAGCTCTGAGCTGGAATAATGGGGCTTATCTTTCAACAGGAGAGATTTAGATTTAACTCTAGTAAGAGTTTCTTGATTGTAAAGTTTTGAGCCATGACAGCACATGAGCAACAGACCTAACAAGAACTTATTTAGGGTTTTTTTTTTTTATCTTCTCTGCACAGATTTCAGGGTCCTTCTAGGAGGTGGAAAAATGACCTAGATGACTTTAAACAGTAACTTCCCTGAACAGTGATTTCTTCCTCTTTTCCTTTTTAAAACCAAATTTGTTCATTCATGTACACATCACACTTCTGGGGGTGGAGCTTGGAGACTGGCGTTTTAAAAAAAGTCTTCAAATGATTCCATTGTGTAGCCAGGTTGAAGACCCCCTACCTCCTTGCATAGAGCATGTCCCAGAGACTGGGAGCAACTGGTCTCTTCTGGTGATGGGCCTGACTGTGATATTGTCCCTTTTTCTGCCACCTTGTGACTTCATCTTCCATGATAATCGACATGCTCCTGGCTGAGGTGGAGGGAGGCTCTCTCTCCATTGGTCTCACAATAATTCTATAAAGTTCCTCAGTGGAGTAATCTTAACCTCAGTTTCCATAGAGTCTCTGACTGTTACATCTTCTGTCACTTCTTACTGCAGCCTCTCATCAGGGCAAATTGTAGGGCCTTTTCTGTTACACTATCCCACCAAAAGCTTCTGCCTACTCATAGTTAGGCCTATTTGATGAGATAATAATGAAAGACATTTTTTATGTGCCAGATTCATTAGCATCCTCATTATACAGATGATGCCAGTGGGGCCCAGAGAGGTTAAGTAACTTGTCTGAGGTCACAAAACTTATGAGTGGTAGAGCTTGATTCAAAGCCAAGTTCATCTGGTTTCCGAGCTGATGTCATGGTAGTAGGATCCAGCCACCAGAGAGGCTGACAAGATCAAAGCAGGGCTCTAGTCTCAGAAAGGGGTGTTGGGATCCTTTTTAGGAGTGCAGATCAAAGCAGGATTTCTCTTATTCACAAGGGAGCAGCCTGAGGTGATTGAGGCTCAAGATAAAGGGAGACTAGACAAACTCAGAAAAGCAGTCGAAATCTCTGGAAGCAAGAGACTCACATCAGCATTCTCCTCAGCTCTGGGAGGAAGAGGAATGAAAAGATTAAAAATTTGTTCAGAGTAGCTGTCCGTGTAATGCATGTGTTGGCAACATGGTGGGAGGGGAGTGGAGCTACACGGTCTAAAGGGTAATAGCTGCTGTCATTTTATGAGCACTTTCCCACATTCTAGGCAGCATGGTAAGTAAGTGGTGAACATTTTTCATTTCTTCCTCAGAATAACTCTATGCAGTGAATAGCATTTTTTCCCTCATTTTTACTATCACCAATATGAAGCTGTAATAGTTTTACCCAAGTTCAAAGATAGTAAATGTTATAACTGAGATTTAAATCCTGGACTTTAGAGTTAGTTCCTCCTGTACTGTTAGTTCCTCCTCCCCACAGTATTGTCCCCCACTCCCCATCAGCCTGCACCTCCATTTTGTGAAGGGAACATCAATCAGGAAAACTGAATTCTAGCTGTTTCTATCTATCAAGCCAACTATGTTAAACTGAATGCCCTATTGAACGTTCAGTATTTATGGAGGCCATTAGATGTGTCTTATTTGATGGCAAGAGTAGAGAAAAGACTTTTTGTCTTTGGAGACTACCACCCCTCCCCCAACAGCCACCCAGTCTGTGAACTGTGGTAGGAGCCATGGCTATTTCCTCTCTCTGTCTGTCTCTCACTCTCTCTGTCTCTGTCGCTGTCTCTCTGAAACACAGGCTCATGTGACAGAGCTTCAGCCAGCAAGGTGCTCTTGCCTGGAACTTTGAACCTTTGACTCTTAAAGGAAAAAAGTGACTGGTGGGAATTTTCCACAGTGGTGGTGGAAGAAACAGAGGAGTCTAGTCTTGAGCCCCCACTGGAAGTGCTGTTGATAACAGAGCATCGTAATCAGGGTGTTTAGTGGTGGGACTTCAGCTAACTCCTCTCCCTTGGATGCTGCCCAATTCTGAAGCTCATCCTCCGGTCCACGCCCCCATCCCATCCACTTACCCTCTGCAAGCCAAGTCTTTGAAATATTCTGTATCCTTTAGTAATTTATTTTTGCTTAAATTTGAGTTGATTTCTGTCGCTTGCCACTGAGAACCCATGTGATTGACTTCTACACTTTAAAACAATTTATAAATTGACTAATTACATACAGGAAATACATAGACCTTGGCATATAGATAACTTTTCCTTAACTGTTGTTATCTAACATTTTGGCTCCCTCAAAATCTCAGTCATAGTGTAGAAAAGGTTTTTTTCTCCTTTAATTCATTTACATTTATCTCACTCTCAAACTTTCTTTTTGATCTATTTTTCTGACTTTTTCAATTGTCTGCTTCTCCAAATTTCTTTCCCAGCCAGGTGGGCCACATATGGAGTCTTTAATACTTCCGTCAGTGCACTCTCTGGGTGTTCCCCATCTCAGCTTCCCTAATCATAACCATGATCGCCTTGTACTTTTACAAGGCATTTGCTTATTTAATTTATTTAGCATACCGTTCAATTAATGGCTTAGTCACAGTCTGCTAAGTTTCTGCACCTCTCCTACTTGGAAAAAGAAAAGAGAAGGATTGCCTTTTTAAAATTTCTGAACTGGTTTATATGGAAACAGAAAATGAATATTTCAATTCTTTCATCACTGTTGTATCTCCTATGACCCTGAGTTAGGTTGTTATAAATCTATTCATTTGCAAAAGCACTTCTAAAGCTTGAGGGTATTCATGGACTCTTTGGTTATGATGACCCTGACATAAAAACTACATTAGCTGTTGTTGTTGTAAAATAGAGTGTCAGAGAGGGAGAAAAATGCTAGTTAAACCTTCAAATAGCATAGCTGCTTTTGACCCTAAGGAAGTAGCATAATTTCTCTATGCAGTCTTTTGTTTAAGAAAATATGTAATGGTCTGACCTTGGGAGCTAATGCTTATAGGACTTGGAAGGAGACAGCAGAACAGAAGATTGGTAAATTGGCTTCAATACAATGAAGAGAAATTGGTGGTGGGGAGCTGCCCAGAAGATGGGAGAGAGACAGACGAGGTCTTCCAGTATGGTAGGAAGCTGCCCAGGTAGAAGGGACATTCAGGAAACATTCTGGAAAGGGGGATTTTTGATGGTAGAATGTCTAATACTTAATTTTAGTTTTTTTATTTCCAACCATCGAGTATAGAATGTTACACGTACCCTTGATTTAATGTCTTTTTGGGGTATGAATGTATGGGGGTGATTAGCAGCCAAGGGAGTAGAGATCTCAGATAAGGTAAGAAAAGAGGTACAGAGTAGAAATGACTCAGTAGTGGACGTGGAACAGCTTCTCTTTCCCCAAATAGACCAGAAGGAAAAGCTGGAGGGGCAAGAGGGTAGTCTGGAAATACTTGGGTTGTACTTGTTGCTACAGAGCCAAAATCTGGGGGAAAGAAATTGACCAACTGGGGGAAGTAGCAATGAAGATGATAGAACAGTTATAGCAAAGAAAGGATCAGCCTGATGAATAAAAACAGAAAAAAAGAATTGAACCTTCTTTTATTTTCCTCCCTGTCTTCTGCAATGTTGAAATGTGACAAAATCTAATGTTCTTCAGTAAGTTTAGTTCTTAAATGTGTAGCCAACTGGCATTAACTCTGTTTAGCACTGTCTGAAACGAGATGAGCAGAATCAAGGTAGTTTCCTTGAAAAAACAAACAAACAAAAAAGAACAGAAAATATAAAAGATTAACCAAACATCTAACAGAAATGTCACATAAGTATTTTTAGAATGTAAATTTCTTAGTGGGAATGTTTGTGTAATGGAAATTAGATTCTTATAAATAATGGGTGGAGAGGCCATTATCTGCTACTTTACATTCATGTTTATCATTCCAAATATATAAAATATGATTGTAGCCATAAATTCTTAATATAGCAGGCTGTATTAATCTCTTTATAACTGAGAACAACTTTCAAATTTAAAAAAATGTGATTAAACTCCAGGGGAATGAATAATTCCCCAGCTGGTGTTTCTAATATCTAGACTAGGGAGACATAAAGATTGGGAGAAAAGAAGTAAGGGTTGAGAGTGGTGAGAATCACTTTTCAAAGCACTGGAAATATATTCTCTCTGACTTTTATCTTGGTTGGGGTAAGCTCTCACCTTTTGGAGGTACAAGAAATAAAATTTCTACTTGAGAAGTAAGAATGACTGCTTTATTCTAAGCTAACCTGTTACATTATGCAGCAGCTGCCCAATAATCATAAAACTCTATGTTATAGTAGTGGTATAAAGCTACCATCACAGAAAGTCAATGTGTAGCTTACAGTAGTTTTGAAATAAATATTTTGGTTTTATGTTCCTATATTTGAATACCAGAAGTTCATGAAGAAATCTAGAATACTGAAAGCATCCCTCGCTTGGTTCAGAGTCAAAACTTAGAATACAAATTTTATCATATTTTTAAAAACACCATATTCCTGTAGAATATTGGTGGCCCCCTAAATCTGAGTTTCCTTAGAATTTCTCTGAAAAATCATACATATCAAAAATGATAAAAAAAAAAAATAACTAATCCTAATCCACATGCAGAGCATAACTAAGATACAATGATCTCTCTCTACTTAAATTGTATGTGGGTAGGGAAAAAAATAAATATACAGTCAAAACCAGAAAAGCCAGCTCCATAGTGCACAGTAGAATGGAGAGAGAGTTGGAAACGGAGTGGAAAAGCTAGCAGAGGCTGGCATAAAGTCTCCACCAGAAATGGAGAGTTACTTGAATATCTTTCTAAAAGAAGGCATTTAGATACTTTCAAAATAACATTATTTTTCCTAATACAGATTGCTATGCTGAGTGGGGACTTGATGAAAGGAAAAAAAAAACAACCTTTAGGCAGGAAATGATTGATTTGTGTGAACTGAAAGCTGTTCATCACATTCGACCTGCCGTTTTGCTTCCTATTCCTCATTCAAAAGTAAAATATAAAAAGAGAAAGGAAATAAATAAGCAAAAACATGACTCATTAGTTTAAATATTAAAACCAATCCAATTTCGTGAAAGAATCGATGCACAATTGGGACCAGATAGAACCACCAACAGGGACCAGATGGAAATTTTTGTATAATTAAACAATATGAGAACTGTGTGTAAATCAGGGCATGGGCCAGGGATGACTTTTATGGGACAGTTACAGGTGAGGGGTCCAAAACTCAGGTGCCCTTTCTAGTACATATGTTGACAGCTCAGGGGCAAGCTGCCGTAAGGACCCAAAATGGAAAACTGTGATTTTAGTTGAAGTAAATATAACTTCTGCTACTACAGGACAAAACCTGCCTGTTGATTTTCAGGTAAAAACAGTTTTCTTATTCCTCGTAGGAAACAGGCTCCTGTTACACAAATGCTCCTCATCCCAGATTATTCGGGTGTCTTTTCCCATATTTGGTGTTGACCGAACTCTCATCCCCACCCATTAATTACATTATTGTTTCCTGTTTACTTCTCTTCCTCTAGACTGTAAGCTCAGTTGTTCACCTTTAAGAACTTAGTGTCTACCCATCATGGTGCCTGGCACATGTATATGCTCAATAAATATTTGCTAAGAGAATACCTTTGTTCTCCACAAGAAGAAAAATTGTGTGTAAATGATTGAAACTTTCAGAGATGTATACTAAAATATGACTATGATTGTGGTTGCTCTTTTATAAGCCTTGTGCACATGAATAAGTGGAAAACCCTGTACACTACTGTCCAGATAGAGCTATTCCACTTGTATTTTTCAGTCCAATTAGGTAATATCGTTTTCAACTATATGGAAAAATAACTGAAACCATTCTTCACAAATTATACCCCACAGTAGATGGATTAGATGAATTGGTTTGAGTATATCATACTACCTTCTTAGTATCTGACATCTAACCTGGCCTTTCCATGCCTGTTGCAGCCACCAGCAACATTTGGATCTTTAGAGACTCTTACAGAACTAGTTTTTAAATTATGAACAGGTAGCTTTGGTCCCTGTCACTTTATCCAGTCTCTACCACACATTGCAGCTACTTCAGACTTTCCCCCACCAGAGATGACTGTGTCCCTCTTCTACCAAAGAACCTTCAGTGAGAGACTATCCCATGCATGCTATCTTACTGTTGAAAAAAAAATTATCTAACTTACCTTTCCATTTTTTATCTTTCTTCTTTTCTTTAGTTTTTTTTATCAAGGTGAAATTTATATTTCATGAAATTAACCTGTTTAAAATGAACAATTCAGTGGCACTTGGAATGATCACAATGTTGTTCAACTACCACCTCTCTCTAGTTCCAAAATATTTTCATGATTCCCAAAGGAAACCCCATACCCACTAAGCAGTTATTCCCCATTCTCTTTTCCCCAGCCTCTGGCAACCACCTATCTGCTTTCTATATCTATGGATTTATCTATTCTGAATATTTCACATAAGTGGAATTATACAGTTTGTGACCTATTGTGCCTGGCTTTTTTCACTTAGAGCATAATGTTTTCAGTTTCATCAAATGTTATACATGCATCAGTACTCTATTCCTTTTCACGGCCAAATAATATTCCACTGCATGGATATGCTGCATTTTGTTTATCCATTCATCCATTGATGGACTTTTCAGTTGTTTTCACTTTTTGGCTATTATGAATAGAGCTGCTATGAACATGCATGTACGTGTATTTGTTTACATACCTGTTTTCAAATCTTTTGCATATATAAGTAGAAATAGAATTCTGGGTCATATGGAAATTCTATGTTTAACTTTTTGAGGAACCACCCAGCTATCTTCAATAGTAACTGAGTCATTTAAAGTTCCTACTAGCAACATACAAGGGTGCCAATTTCTCCACCTCCTTGCCAACACTTGTAATTAAAAAAAAAAAATTGTAGCCATCTTAGTCTGTGTAAAGTGGTATCTCATTGTAGTTTTGATTTGCATTTCCCTAATGGGTCACGATCTTGAGTATCTATTCATGTGCCTTGGAAAGATGTCTATTTAAGTCCTTTGCCAATTTTAAAAATGGGGCTGTTTGTCCTTTTTGCTGTTGAGCTCTAAAAGCTCTTCGTATATTCTGGATACCAGACCCTTTGCAGATACTTTATTCCCAAATATTTTCTCTCATTCTGTAGGTTGTCTTTTCACTTTATTGATTATGTCCTTTGATGCACAAAAGTTTCTAATTTTGCTGAAGTACAATTTATCTGTTTTTAGTTTTGTTGTTCATGCTTTTGTTGTTGTATCTAAGTATCCATTGCCAAATCCAGTGTTACGAAGATTTGCCCCTATGTTTTCTTCTGTGTTTTATAGTTTCTAGCATTTACATTTAGTTTATTGATCTGTTTTGAGTTAAGTGTTATATATGGTAGGTGGTAGAGATTTTCCTGTTGCTTTTTATATCATCTGTCATCCAGGCAAACAGAAATAAAGTTACCTGAAATGAATTCTTGTTTCTAAGCCTTTATTGTTTCCTCTGCCTACAGTGACCTTCTTTACTTTCAACCCTGCCTGGGCTTGAATTACCAATCTTTCAATGTGCTGCACAAATTCCAACTCTACTTTGCATTCTTTCTTAAATTCCTGTGTCCTCTCTCCACTTCCTATCTCACCAAAATTAATAGAAATAATTTGTCTTTTCTCTGAACTCACACAACCTTTCTTATGACACTAATTCATATATTCACTTATTCAAACAATTATTCACATATTCACATATTCAAAAAATAATTATCGGGCAACTACTCTGCTAAGTACTGTATCCTTTTCAATCTCAGTCATATATAACGTATTCGTGAAGATGTCTTCTTTCTCCAACTGGTATGACAGTTTTAAAACACAGTAATACAATCTCACTGATTTCTCCATCCCTCACAGGTCTCAGCTCAGCAAACTGAATGAATTAATGAATGCACAAATGCAAGCATTTTCTGAACATTCTACTGCTGTCAATGTAGACAACTGTCTCTAAATCGTTGACCCTCACATATCTGCAGCTAACAAAGCCCTGAGATCAGCTGAGGCTCGGGAAGTTTATAGCATTACACTGTTTCCAAACTGTCTAAATTTACTGCACCATCTCTCCTATGGCTCACTACTCATCCTTTCTTTGTAAATGGGATTTTCAGTTTCTTCAGGTTAGGGATTGTTGCAGCAAGATAACCATCACCTATTTCTTGGCAGCAAAACCAAGAGAATACAGGACTACTTCAACTTACTTGCGTATAGATTTTATATAAACTATTGTGCCAGACACATTTGTAGTTTTAATAAAGCCATTTAAAAAAATGTCAACATAAGAAGTGCTTCATACATCTATAAGTATTTCTCTCCTAAATATTCCTTACGTAAAGACTGGAAAAAGTAATGATAGTCTTGTTATTTTTTTTGTATGTGTGTGTGTGTGTGTGTGTGTGTGTGTGTGTGCACGCGTGTGTGACATACTTCTTTTACCTTGTCCACTGTAAACAGTTTTTCAAAAAATTTTTTTCTAAGTAGTCTTGAAACAGTGAAAATGGCCATGGTGAATACAGGATTGATAGCTTCCAACACACCATCCGACATTCTGATCACATGCCATGTTGAGTAAAGACATATTGTTGGATTTTTTTCTAGGTCTTTGGATTTCTTTGAATTGATAGGTCTCAATTGCTCATTTTCTCCAAGCTGCAACATAGCCTTCTGACAGAAAATTTCTGAATCTCAATGCTATTTGCTACACTACACAGTATTGGTAAAATAAAAAATGTGTTCTTTGAAAATGAGAAAAGATAGGGGTGGCAGGTATTCAGAAAATAGATTTTGTTGGTGTGCTGAAAAATAAGGCACAAGAGCCATCGCTTATTTAAATACTTTATGCAATTTAATTTAAAGTCAAATCTTGATAACAGTGTTCCTAATTAGATGGATTTTCATTTTCTCTTGTTTTCCAGCATAACTTAGCAAAATACCTGCTGACATTAAGCAATGCATTAGATGGCACTATTCACATAGTTTAGAACGGCACCCACTGCAGTAGTTTCTACTGCATAGACCCAAATTTACACCTTCATTCTGGATTTTACAACACTCCAGCTCTGTCTGTAAAGCTGCTATTTTCCTGGCCTACTTTTATGCCTTTGGTGCAAAAACAACAACAAAAATACGTATAAGAATGTTAGTAATTAAGGATATCCCATGACATAAAAGCATGTTCTATGTCTTTTGAATCTTTATACCTCAGTTAAGCAATAAAAAAGTATGGCAGATCATAGCTTTTTTTAAAATTTATTTTAATACTTTTTGTACTTATTTGTGGGGTACAGTATGTTGTTTCAATACATGCATATACTGCACCATGATTCATTTAGGGTAGATAGCATAATTCTGTACCCATTCGTCCACCACTTTTCCTATCTCCCCCCCCCCCCCCCACCTCTGGTAACCAATATTCTACTCTCTACTTCAATGAGAACCACTTTTTTTTTTTTTTTTCTATTTTTAGATTCCTCAGGAGTGGTACCATGCGGTATTTAGCTTTTTGTGCCTGATTTACTTCACTTAACAGGATGGTTTCTAGTTCCATCCATGTTTCTGCAAATGATAGGATATCTTTTTTTTTTTTTAGAGCTGAATAATATTCTACTATGTATATACATCATAGTTTTTTAAAATCCATTCATCTGTTGATGGATATGTAGGTTGATTCTGTCACTTGGCTATTGTGAATGGTGCTGCTATGAACAAGGGAATGCAGGTGTCATTTTGATATATTGATTTCATTCATGGCTATTTAAGGTTCACAAAAATACACATTGCTGTCATTTGCTAATAAAAAGCCAACCATGCTCAACTAAAAGTAATGGGATGTCTTTGTTATTAGGGAATGATCAAGTTGGAGTCACATTCTTCATTAAAAATTGTTCTTAATTTAAAAGTCTTATTAGATTTCACTATTTTTTGTTTTCTTATTCCTATTCCTTTCTCTTTTGCCTTTTTATTGACTTTGACCCTTTGGCTTTTAAAAAGAAACCCTCTATTCTAAGATCCCCCCCGCCCTGCCCCCCACCCCGCTTATACTTCTACTTATTTTTATTCTCAAATCCTTTAAGGATAATTTGCCAGGTTCAAGACTGACTTAACTCTCTGGGAGCAGAGTCCCTTTGGCACATGAACCAGGTACCAAATAATTTAATATGTCTTAGATGCCATCAGGGAAATATCTCAAAGGCCTAAGTCGAGATGTCTTTTAGCATTAGGGCATAGCTTTCTTTTAGAAACTTAGCTTCAAAAAACAAATCCTTAACTCACTGTTTTTCTCCAAATAACTGGATGGATGGTCTGCCTCTCCAATTTCTAACCACACAGCAAAGTCTGTTTTCCAGTTTTCCAGAAACGCTGTGACCTCTTGACCCAGGAATGTATGATGCCATATGTTAAATCCACTTAGCCTAAATTTAGAAGCATCTTTTCCCCTACCCCATGTGAGATCAAGCCGTCTTCATGGAGAGGATAGACAGGGCTTCCAGAACTAAGAGCTGCAGGGTCAGAGGAATAAAGGGGGCTTTGTAATACCTGAAGTGGAACCCTTCTTATTCTTTTCAGAAACACCAGAGATTCTGTATATATCTAACGATAATAAACATTCCAAGGGAATAAAATCTTTGTTGCAGATGAACTCTCAAAATATGTTTGTTAAATGAATGCCATCTAACTGAATAATAACATATATCTGAGTACAGTTACAAAATTCTTTCTCACTTGAAGATAGATGTTATAGATTCTATTATTCTCTTTTATAGATGGAGAAATTGAGAATCAGAGAGGTACTGTGCAAGTTCACAAATCTAAGATTAATACCCATATTTTCTGACTCCTTGTTTAGTATAATTTTCATAAACTCTTGAAAGCTCAACCAAATTCAGTGCTTGTTTTTTGTTTTTATTTGTTTGTTTTTCTTCTTCTATCTAACAATCTGGATTATGTGTGTCTTATTTAAATATTGGCTTAAATTTGTCTTGACTTATTAGTTCCAGGCAAAGCTACATGCAGTTGTCTTTTCTGGTCAGGAAACAATTAAGAAAATAGCTAGAAAGGGCCCACTTAATTCTCGGCTTGCTAAATTGCCATATTACTCCCAGGTTAATCTAAATAGTTTTAAGAGCTACCTTCCTCTGGAATTAAGGATTTTTGAAGGGATGGGTAGTATTTTAGGAAATTTATTTCTTAAAAGAAAACTTAAGCGGAGAAATGCCCTTTAAGTAAGTGTTTCCGTGAAAAAAACAAATAAAAATTTAGGAAGTTGTGATAGACTACATTTGCTTTTTAATACCCACCATATGTCTGATTTTATTCAGGGACTAGAGGAGTGGGCTAGTGCTTATTTTCACACATTATATAAATAACAGGGCTGCTATTGCTTATTTCTTTTAGGTGATAACATTTTGGATTGTACTAAATAAAATCTTAGAAAAAAACTTAAAATCATCACTAATTATTAACAGAAACAGTCCACTCATAGGTCTTTGGTTAGTGTCTGTAATACTTTGGGCTGTGAGTTTTTAGAGTGTGGATTGTTTTACGACTAGAGATATAGGCGATTGCTTTCAGGGGTTTCAATATTCATATTTTCATTTCCTGTTGTCTCTTTTTCCCTTTGATTTTTTCAGGCTTTGCTTAATGGCCTATAAATCTAAAGGCGAGTTTTAAAATACGGGGCCAACAGCTTTCTTTCATATGTTTTTTCTTCTGTACCTATTGCCTTTTAGGATACCCTACACCAACTTTCCCCTTCTCCTTTTTCCTCTGTCTCAGTGCAAGAGATGCAAGTGGCTTTGCCTGCTCTAGTGCCCAGAGGGAGGGGACACGAACTTTTGTGGAGAGCTATGTCCAGTCACTGTGCTAATCTGTTACATATGTGGTGGTATAATATTTCAAAGTGCTAATTGTCCTTTATAACTGCCAATTCTTCCCAGCTTGGCAGCTAAATGGAAAAGCAACATGGCCGTGGGGACGATTTACAGTGGGGAGCAAAGTTCTTTAGCTTTTAAGTTCAAAGGGCACCATCTGGGTATGAGGCAGGAAGATTTTTGAAAAGGAATGCAGTCAAGGAGAACAGGTTTTTCTTCCTAATTTGAGACTAAAGAGATAAAGGAGCCTGGAGCTTGCAACCAAGTCATCCCCAAAGTCGTCCAGTTCTAAAAACACAAGACTTGATGTTATTTTCTACTTTGCTTCCTTGAAATGAATGTGTTTGCTGCTGCTTTGTTCCAGAGGCCACCTGGAATCCACGGATTGGCAAAGGATAGCAGATTGAGGTTACGTCTTTGGGATTTGTAACAAAAAGAGAACACTGAGTACAATGGACATTTACTGAAGAATTGATTAAACATTTTAGTGGAAGTGTTTACAGGTAATGCTGTTTGGTAGTAAACGTAAATCTTCCTATTCCTCCTCAATTCTGAGTTGGTAACAAACAAGTCTTGTCTCAGCCCTACCCTTCTAGATTTTTCTTCTGTTTGTTTTCGGAGGGCTTACAGGCTTCTGCTGCAATGACTTCATCTTCATGGAGTATCCTATGCGTGTTTTCTAGCCTAGCTGGCAGATCTTTGAAGTTTCCTATGTCCTTTAAATTGTGCTCTTCTCCATCTGGCTTGTGGTCTCTTGCTTCCCCTTCTCTTCTCTACATCTTTGGCCCTAGTGTGTCAGCGTCTGCAGCTCACTTCCCTGAATTACCGTTCTTTTCCTATGGCAATATGCAGGATGGGAAGGGTTATTTATTTCCTTTAGAAAATCCTTGTTTTGGAATGAAAAGTTTGACTTGCAGTAGTGAGAAATTTAGCATACTACTAGGAGGAATCGTCCCTGCTTCCTCCTTCCCCAGAAAATAAGACAACCCCCTGTCTAGTTACTTCCTGAGTTTCTAATTTTAAAGCATCTCTGCAGCAGTCATCTTCAGAGTGGCAGTGACCACCAGCTGCTGAGGTAATAGAAGGGAGATAAGGTCTTTTAATTCTCTATGGCATGTGATATGTTGACTACTCTAGCGGGATGGCCACTGAGAGCCAGCTGGGCAAATGGTAGGGTCTTAGGTTCACGCATAGCCCCTTGAACAGATGTTACTTTGGACGAATCATTTGTCTCTGTCTCAATTCTTCATCTGCAGAATGGATTTCTACTGCCACTGAATTAGGGTAAAATGACATGAAAAATATGCAGACATTTTCAAGATAAAGATGCTTTTAAAATGCAGAGTCGTGGTGTTATTCTGTGAAGATTAGGTGATTAAAAAACACCCACTATCTTCTATTAAAGATTAATAGACTCGATATATATGTACTATTTAGATTGAATCTTTTTAACACTGAATTTTAAAGCAACTCTATTTAGAAGACAAGTACAATTCAAACTGTTTTAAACAATTGCATGTTTCATAAATTATTTAAACCAAACAATTTTTGTAAAGTTGAGGAAATTATGCTGGTTATAAGTCAAATTCTTCCTTTTACTTTAAAGTAACAGCCAGGCAAACGAGAAGTCACTGTGCAAGGAGAGTAAGTGCAAACAACAATGACTGTGGGATTCTTGTTACTTAAGAATCGTTTAGTTCCAGCCTTTAGAGAAAGTTATTACTTTTTATATTTGCTGGTGACAATCGAATGCAAGAAAACACACTTTTAAAGAAAAAAATCTAAGTACATATTTCAAAGGACATGCAGATCTATTTTCATTTTCACAGAGGAAATACTGCAAAGTTGGTTATATTTATTTTATTCAGAACAATCCCAGTTGGAGTTTCTGTTCTATACAAGAAAATTGTAATTTAAGTGAAAAAGTATGCTTTCATGTCACATTGATGTTCTACGAGGCCTACATTTTCAAAATTGATAGATGATATACATAGTCTTTTCTATCTTGCTAAAAACAATAATCAAATTGTAAGATTGTTTCTCTTCAAATGTTGTGATGTGGCAGGAAAACAGTAGAAGATCTGGTCAAGAATTAAGACTGAAAGATTGATGTAGTCCAGATAGTTGCAACATGAGAAGGGAAGAGGGAAATAGGTGACTGCAGAAAAACCATCTCGTGTTTCTGTAGAATGATGGAAAGTGGATGAAAACCTAATTTGCCTCAGAAATGCAAAGCCATCTCAGGACTCCATTAACTACATTCCTGCGAGGAGATTCTGTAGGATCATCTACATTTCATTTCCCACCCCCAAACATTTGCACAACAGCGATGGAATTTTAAAGCTACATGCATAATGAATTTTACATCTGATTAAAGACACAGCACTCCTTCCCTTTTAGTTTGTTCCATATATAGGTGGGTTTTTTTGGTAAACATTTCTATCTCCTGCAGAAGATTATGAACAACTTTGAGGTCAGGGTAACCTCCCCCTGCCCGGTATACCCCATTGCTATTTGTATCTCTGCCATGATTTACCACAGTACCTTGCTCATTGTGAGGGCTTAATAAGTGCTTTCAATTAAAATTGAAAAAATGAAATGTATCCATTTTGCAAATGTTTATTTATTGAAGAACAGCTATACACACATCTTCACAACAAATAAAATAATACCAATCACAGAACCAACCCAGCAGAGGCCTAGATAGACGACTGAAACATATGTAGTAAAAATTTCAGAAAAATAAATAATACTTTTAAAAGAAAAATCTCGCCTTGGGAAATACTAGAAGAAAGTATTTGCATGTGGCAGAAATGGGCAAGTTTCTCCACTTGCCTGTGGCTCCTGTTCTACAGGTCTCTTCTCTGCCTTGGTTGGGGTTATGGGAATACAGCTTTTGTGAACATTCTTGATACATTATTCTATGTGACCATGTGTTTTTATTTCTCTGGGATAAATGCCCAAGTACAATTGCTAGGCTGTATAGTAAGTGCCTGTTTAGTTTTGTGTGTTGGTTTCATTTTAATCTCACTCATACCTCTGTAAATATTCTTTTATAACTCTTTGAATTAACCATCTCTTTCCTATTGGGACTGAATCACTGAAGTTGGAGACAAAATGTTGAAAATATAAGAAGTCTCTAAATTCTGCAGAAAATGTTTAGCCATGTACTCTTTGTATATAAATATATATGCCTCCTGTTTTTTAAACTCATGCCTATAAACATAGCACAAGGGAAACGGACAAAGAATAATGTTTTCCACCATCTATCAGAGGAAATCTAAGATAACATTATTTTCTGAAATGTATCAGCAAAAGCTTGATTTGCCCCTGGATATATCTCCTGACTACTGTTTTCCATAGGTCAGGTGGATACTACATAATAAAAAATAAAATGGAAACATCAAAAAGTTACAAAACTCAAATTAACACTGAAAAAGAGAATCACCCATATGTATCCGAAAGTGTTGCATCAGGGGCACACGTAGCACAACAACTGCATAAGCTCCTACAAAGGGCAGAGGAAACACCTTATGTCTGAAATAGGATTGTGAAGGAGGGGGATGCGCTGAGTCTCTCCCCAAATGAAAGTGCCCACATGCCACTCATTGCTCTTTCATTAATGCAGCCTACAAATATTTGTTGGTTAGCCACTGTGTAAAATTCATTGTACAGTAAGACAAGTTATAGATCTATGCTCCAGAATAGTATTCTGAGGACAGAGTCGTTCAGAAGTTGCTGGGGAAGTCACTCAAACACCAGTCAACATGTTAACAAACTTTAAAAGAGGAATCCTGTACTTGAATTTTAATAGCTGAGCGATGTTCTTGACAAAACAATGGAATCAAATAAATTTATCTGAAAATAAAATCTTGATTTTATAAGATGGTGCAAGATAAATGTTGATTTTTTTTAAAAAAGTAATTTTCTTATTGCCTTTAGTGTACATGGATGACACAAACTTAGATCTAAATTGCTAGATCTTAGAACATTAAAATTTCTGCCCTAGAAATACTAAAAAATTTGTATCATTTTAATATAAAATCAGAAGCTTGACGTGCTATATTGCATTAAAAAGTAGTGTAGATAAGGAAACAGCTCAAAGAGAAAAAGAGACACAGATACCATTATTACACTCCAGAATGTGCAGGGCTAGAAAGTAGGCAGGAATCAGAAGATCTTGGATGAATTCATCCTCTAGCACATTTCCACTGTGTGTAACCCTGGGTTATCCAACCCTCTGCCACCTTTCTCTTTTTAAAAACTTAAATTAAAAATGGTGAGATAATAATACCTGTCTATGAAGTAATTGTAATCCTTACTTCACAAGAGTGTTGAGATAGTCAAAATGAGCAGTGAAATAGGAAAATACCAATAAATAAATCCATATGTACCTATGTGAACAAATAGCATGGTTCTCTGTACAAAAGGGTATTTTAATTAAAACAGTCATACTTATTCCTACCAGTTTTCCACTGTATAAAGTTTTTGGAAGTCCTTTTCTGAGATGGTATTAGTCTGACCACTTTCTGTGCCTCATAAGATATCAATCTCATTATGCTTACAGCTGTATTCCTATTTGATCAGACCCTTTGTTGTATAATCACCGACTTTATTAACCAGAGAGCTTCAAAATTACCTTTGAATTTTTTCAATAAGTTGAATCAGATCCTCAAAGAAGAGAACATTTGCCATTAGTGAAGAAATCTAAAAGAATTGCCTCATGCTTTCAAGTCAGTTTTTTTAGTTTAAATAATATATACATGGAGAAAGCTGAATAAACTAAGTGTAAAGGTCAATGAATTTTCATAAAATTAACACATTGGTTAATCACAAAACAGATTAGGAAATAAAACATCAGTGGAATCCCAGTAGCCTCTTTTTGCTTATACTTATTAACAATTCTCTATCTGCCCAAAGGTAACTACGATCCTAATATTCATCAAGATAATTTGTATAGATAAATTTTATATAGACAGGATCACAAAATATGTTTTATCTTGCTTAAGATGAATAATTATCCAAGTTATTGTGTGTATAAGTAGTTCATTCATTTTCGTATGTTAATATATTTAATTAATATAATGTCTATGTTACTATTTCTCATTCTAATGGCTTGATGATGATTTTAGGGAAATATTAACTAGTTTAGGGCTATTTCAAATAGTGTTGCCATAAACATTTTTTGTATATGTGTTTTGGCGAACATATATATGCTTTTATTAAAAACCTATTTTATTTTCTTTGTGGCTGGTTGGTATGGGGATCCGAACCTGTGACCTTGAGGTTATAAGTCTGCACTCTAAGCAACTGAGCTAAGTGGCCAGTGTATATATGCATTTCAGTTGAGTACATTCTTAGGAGTGGAGTTGCTGCATTGATGAACATGTATGTTTTTAGTTTTATTAGATACTACTAGTTTTCAAAAGTGATAGTACCAATTTAAATTTCCACCGAGTAGACTAAAGTTCCAGTTTCTTTTTTTTTTAACACTCTATTACTTAATTTCCAAACATAAAGTGAATTTATAGTGATTTTGCTGTTCCTGATTTTTAGTCTTTTTTATAGTCAGAGAAGATATCATCTGATTGAAATCTTTCAATGTTTGTTAAATCTTGTTTTATAGACCTGCATATGGTAAGTTTTGATAAATACTCAATGTTCACTTGATAAAGAATGTACAGTTTGCAGTTGTTGGTAAATTAAGTAAATTATATTAAGTAAATTAGGTCAGGTTAGTTATAAGTGTTGTTCAGATTTTTCATAACCTTAATGATTGTTTTGGTCTGATTTTCCTTTCCATTACCAAAATGGGTATGTTAAAATCTCTCACTATGATATGCAACTTCATAGTCTTGCAATTTTTGCTGTATATGTTTTGAAGATATATCATAGAAAAATACACCTTCAAAAAGAAATTTAGACTTGTTTTATCTACTTTGTGGATAAATGTAAAGGAATATCCCTCTTTATGCCTATAATGCTTCTTTCCTTAAATTCTATGTTGTCTGGTATTAATTTATATACACTAGTTTTCTTTGGATCAGTGTTTGCATGGGATATCTTTTTCTCATGTGTTTACTTTCAGCCTTTTTTTGTCCTTTTGTGTGTCTTTATGCATGTGTCTTATAAGCAGCATTTATTTGGATTGTTTTATCCAGTTTGATAGCCTTTTAAAAAATTTTAGAGTATTTAGTTCATTTATCTTGTGTATATTTCTTTTTACTTTTAATTTTTTTTATTAAAGTGAAATTTGCATACACTGAGATGTATTTAAGTGTCTAATATGATGATTTTTTAAAAAGGATACATTCATATAAACAACACCTCAATTAAAATGTAGGGTATTACCATCATCCCAGAAAGTTGCCTTGGCCATATTACAGGCTATCTCCACTCTAGTAGAAAACCATTACTCTGATCTTTAACTCTATAGATTACAGAGGTACTGATGAATCATACAGCATGTAAGGTTTTGTGTATGGTTTCCTTTATTGCTCACAATACATGCTTACCATGTATCAGTAGCTTCTTTTTTTATTGCCAAATAGTATTACATTGTATGACTGTTTTTGTGTTGATATACAATTGAGTTGTTTCCAGTCTTTGTATATAATGAATAAAGTTGCTGGTAGCATCTATATGTACAGATGAGCACCTTCTTATTTCTCTTGGGAGAAATTTCTGGGTTATAGATAAATGTACAATTAACTTTATAAGAAAGTATCAAAAACAGTTTTCTAAAGCCATTGTGCTGATTTACAGTTCTGCTAGGCCATTTATGTGTGATGTGATCACTGACATATTTGATGAAATTATTATCTACTCTGTTTTCTATTTCTCTGCCTGCGATATGTCTTTTTTTCATGCAGGCTTTTATTTATTTATTTATTTATGTGTATTCTTTAGATCTCATAAAATATTTTTATCAGCCCATTTTTCTTCTTTTAATTTTTTAGTTACCCATTAGTTAGTCACATTAGAAATCACAATTTGCATCCTTGACCTATAGGAGTCTAATATAACTTATATCTTCATCACTTCTTAGACTATATATCTTTGGTCACTTTAACACCATTTATTGTCACCCTTGCTTTTTGAGTCATTGTTGTCATGCATTTTAATTCTCTAAATATTTTTACCACACAAGGTGAAATTATAATTATTTGCAGTCAAAATTTATTTAGATTTAAGATTTATTCTTTTTATTCTTTCTTGCATTTCTGTCAGAATTTTCCTTTTGCTTGAAAATTATTTAAATACTTTTTATATGCAGGTCTGTTAGCAATAATGTTACAGTTTTAGTTTGTCTAGAAATGTCTATTTTTATTTTAGAAGACTATTGCTACTTGGTATAGTGTGGAATATACTATAAAGCATATGTACTTCACAGGGGCCGGGTTTTCCAAAGCCTTGCAGTTTCAAATATTGACCTTGTGGAGGACTGGAAATTTCCCTCAGGGTATAAATCTCTGTTGCAAGATAAGGATTGTGGCACAGCAGGTTGCTGGCTCAAAGACAGACTAGTTACTGATTGTTATGTAAAGATACTGAGAATTGCTATAGGAAGGAATGTTTGCTAAGATCAAACTGTTGTTGATAGAACCACTTAATTGTCTACTGGAATGTCATCTGGCTTGTTTCACTGAAAGTCACCAGCCTATACTGTTAAACTATAACCCCACCTTTGTTCTCTTCCTGTAACTTCCTGGTCTGAAAAATAAATGCAGGAAGAGAACCCCAGTTCGGCATTAATTTCCCAAGGAAGTTGAGGGAGATTAACCACTTCGGGGCCTCTCACTGCTCAGTAAGGATGGGCTTTGCATCTCCATCACCCAGGGGAAGTGAGGTGACAAATCTGGGGGGCGAAGCAACGCAAAGCAACAGTATAGATCTCTGAGTTGGTGGTTTTTTCTTTTTCACTCGAAAGATAATCATTTGATTGTTCTCTGGCTTCATTAGAAATAATTGAGAAATTTGCTATAAGTATTATTTTGCTTCTTGAAAGTAAAAGCTTGTAATTTTTCTCTAGCTGCTTTGAAGGTTATCTCTTTTCTTTTGTTTTCAGCATATTTTAGTAATTTAGCTAGGTGTGTAATTCTTTGCATTTATCCTGCTTGGGGTTCATGCTGCTTTTTGAATCTGTGGCTTGATATCTTTATTGGTTTTGAAGAATTCTTAGCTATTATCTCCTCAAATGTTGTTTCTTTCTGTTTTACTTTTTTCTTCTCTTTGGGACTCTGATTACACATGTCTTAGATTTGACATCTTGTCCCATATTCTCTTATTCTCTTTTTTATGTTTATTTTTAGAGAAAAAAAAAATTCTTTCTTTAAGGGGTCTTCAAAAATTTTATTAAAAAATTCGTATTGTCTTTTAATTCTATTTTTCCACAAACCTTTTGAAGTACCCTAGTATATTTTTATCTGGATTTTTTTTCTACAGACCTATTTTCCAGATCATTGTCCTTTCTTCAGGTGTGTCTAAACTGTTACTATGCCAGTCTATTGCATTCTTTATTTCAGTTTATTATAATTTTCAGTTTTCGAGATTTCATTTGATGCTCTCTTGGAATAGATTTCAGTTTTCGAATAAAATTCCTCATTGCATAAAGTATTTTCCTGAGCTATTGTAAAATCTGTGCCTTATAGCTCCATCACGTTGATTATCTCTGTGTTTGTTCCTGTCATCTATTTTCTTTCTACCTGTGCTGTCAGCTTGTTCACTTCTCTGTGCTTCCTTCCTCTCCAGAATCATGGCACCTCAGGTCCTGGACTCCAGTTTCTGACTTCTCAGTTTTGTGGAACTGCAGGAGACTCTGCTTAGCTTCTCTGCCTCTTCATATCCACATTCTCTTAAACTTCTCATCCTTAATTTCTCTGCTGCTTGTGAAGGACAGATAGCTCAGGGAGAAAAGAGGCACACAGTGTGAAATTCATCTCCATGAATTTCCCTACTCTTTGGGATCTTGGCCCCCTTAAGTCTGGGCAGCATTTCTGGCTCTCCAAAACTTTTAAGCAGATTCTTAAAAAGTATTTTGTCAAGCTTTTCTACTTTTTCTTGGTAGGAAGACCAGTCTATAGTAATCTGTCATAACCAAAGGTATCTGCCTCATGTTTTCGTAGCAAAGCCAAATGATTTAAGAGCCACAGAATCCCTGGGGTTGTGCCTCTGTCCAAAGGCCCATGTGATTTTTAGCTTCCAGGATAGAGGCAAGCTGCCATCAAGAAAAACCTGGCCAGCTGCTTTTCTAAGTCAGACACAAGCAAAGATCAGAGCAAATCAAAGAAGCATGTCCCTGGTCAACTCACCTCCCACACATACCTCTAGAGAGAGCAAGCACTTAATAAAGTCTACACAGGAGCAATCCTGATCTATTCACAGAAATTTCAAAACACCTACATTTTCACAATTTTCTTGTTTAATTATTATACTCTAGAAACATTATAAAACTTGAGGCAATCTTCCCATACCTAATAGACAGAAGGGAAGATTGATATAATTATCCCATCAACTTGGGCAATGTC
Source organism: Cynocephalus volans (assembly GCF_027409185.1). NCBI lineage: Eukaryota > Metazoa > Chordata > Mammalia > Dermoptera > Cynocephalidae > Cynocephalus > Cynocephalus volans. Next base: position 21,297,771 of record NC_084466.1, read on the forward strand.
TGTGCTATTAGTTGAAATATCTTAGTAATAGAATTCCCTGTTCACTCCCTTCCCCCTGACAAAACACAAACACACATACACAAACACACACACACAAACACACACACACAAAACCCATCCAAAATCAAGAGAAATTCTACAACTTCTATTTCAATTTTAATTGAACTAAAATACTACAAGAATCACTTTTTATTTTGATTTCTCAGGGTTTTTTTTAATTAGCAAAAAATGAAATTAATATGACTAAAAGACCAAATACAATATAATTAAAAATAATTGATTAATTACTACAATAAATCAGAGTAATGGAATTAGAAAATAAGTTTGTAAAGATAAATATGGTCCACTTATTTCCTTTCAGTTATTATGAATTCCATCCCTTACTATCTAAATTAAAGCATTCTAACTTCTAAATTTTTCATTTTGCTAGATTCTTAAGATTAACCTCAAAATCCTTAGAAAAAGAAAAAAAAAAAAAGAAAAGAAAAAAAAACCTCCAAATTTAAAATACTGTGAACTTTTTAACCATTAAATATACTTTGGGAGCAAGCATTTACTAACATGTCAGTGTCCACTGTTTACATAGCAACTGTACTGTAATGCATTTCTGCACAGGTAATTTGATACTTTTGTTTCTTTTTAAATATCAAGACCTATTTTAATTGTGATAGGGGAGTTCACCATTTGAACAATCTTACAATAAATGCCTGAGGAAAAATAACTTCTTTGATGAAGTCAATTCTTCATTTACGTTTTCCAAATTTGAAATATCCATTATTAAATTTTTAAAAAGTGAAAGGTATTTTAGAGCAAGTATAAATTATAAGCAATTCTGACACCCTATTCATGAAAACTGAAATGTATTCGAGGTAATATGACAGACGCAATTGTGTTTGAAAACACAATTAGAGCCTTTGATAATGGTAAATGCATATTTATGCAAATTAACAATTGGTGCCTCAAATCTCTTATGGGTACGTTGTCAGGAGAGTTATCTTGTAGGAGGGACACATGTGTTCCTATGGTTCTGGGAGGCGGTCCTTAATACCCAACACACCCTTAAACGTTGGGATAATATGAACTTATGTTTTTATCAGAAGGTTAAATGTAGTTTTACGTGGTCTCTAAATTCTCTTTATACACTTTTCCTTAGTAGCTGTCTAAATGCCAGAACCCTGCAGGTTATCTTGCTTAGAAACGTTTAAAACAGACTGCCCCAAATCTTTTCCTACAGCTTTTAAAAAACCATTTCTCAGATGTATAGGAATTCTTATTTGTTGAAAATCTGCATGAATCTAAAATTAAACACCAAAACAGCAATTCATGTTGAAAAGAATGTATAAAGAAGAAAACCATGGCAACAGAACCATTTATTTTTAGCTGCACCAACCCTTATCTTTACCTTCACCCAAAAACTAAGCACACTAAAGCCATAGCTTTTTCCCTACTGCCTTATTCCATTGTAATTCTTCGGTGAGAGTCAAAAATAGCAACAGGACTTATCATATTTATGTTACCAAGTACTGTGCAAGCCATGATTCTCTTCCTATTTACTCGCTTCCATTATTCCTGCAAATGCCCTTTGAGGAACTTGTGTGGTTGCCAACGGGATGCTGAGCTATAGCATACTGCAGGGTCAATGGCACTGCTAATGCCAACAGCAGGCTCTCTAGTGGCTAGATTAGGGTTCTGATTTAATTATCCAAGGATTCCACTTCTTATCAGAAGTGAGTTGACCACACAGGGCAAAAGCAGATGTAACTGCAGTGCATCCCAACATAGCTTCTCTTGGCTCCCAGGGATTCTGTCTGTGCACAGAATCTGGATAGCTCTATTTTTGCTATACCACTGCCTTTTATATTCCTGGTTTTACATCCCAATGCCAGGAAAACTTACACTTACAATGTATATGTTTTCCCTAACCAAAGGTTTATAAACTTCAGGCAAAGATTGTTTTCGTAAAAATGTCTTAAAAGTGCTCATCAGAAAACTTCACGTGATTGATAACACCAGAAAATATAAGCTTTTTTTCCTTTTAATAACTTTTTTAAAAACCCTCATTTTCAGGACTGGTATATAACCGAAAATCTAGCATCCTGTTTTCATAAATATCAAACAATAGGAAATGGTATTTGAAATGCATCTTTCGAAAGTCCTTTGTTTATTTTGATTTCTGTTAGCTCAGGTGTGTGAGGGTCCAAAGATAAGCGTTCATTCCTCAATGACTCAGTTGAGCTAGTCATTCCAGAAGGGCCCCAAGAGAAACACAGGCTTTATTATTGAAGATCAAAGACTTGGGTAATAGAAACAGGCACAAGAATATATCTGAAGGTATGAAGGGCAATAACTCAATAACCCAATTGAATCACATGAAAAATTGATCTTATATTTTCTGAAATAAATGGAAAATCTGATGTTTAAGAGCACATTGGCCTACTTACTGTAAACCACACTCAGGGTTAAGTAAGAGACCAAAGGAAGGTCTCCCCCACATTACCTCCTGTAATGTGCTGGTCACAGCAGCAGGAGAGCAGAGACGTTGACTACTTATTGGTTCACTTCAACTTCCTCTTTGTTTCTGTCATTCGGTTCTGTGGCCCACTTCTCAGCATTTCCCTCATTAGATTCGTCTGTAGGTCCACTTGTATGACTTTGTTTCACTGAAGGCTTTCTGGGGTATGAACCAAGGTTACCAGGTATATTCGCGTTAAAACGTTGGCTAATCCTCATATAGATGCTTAAAGAAAAGAACGAATGTTTATGAATGGCCTTAAGTGCTGCATTTTCTCTGAAGTAAAAGAAAATAAGAAAATCATTGTTTAGAATTATTTCTTTGAAATCAGACAAAGCCAAAAGTACAGTATCTTGTTTTTCAGCTTCAGTACAGAGAAAGAAAATATTCTTCTCTTTGGAAAAATTATGAGGAGAAAAACAGGAATATCATGCAGTTTCTCTATTTTTACAGCTGCAGTTACTTTATTTTCTGTGATTGCTTCTTTGTTTCCAACATTTCCCATTTTTTGTAGCAGCTCTGAGAATTTATTCAGCAAATATTTATTTTGCCCCTACAAGGTATGAGTCACTGCCCGTGATAAATGATAACTGCAGAAGTCCAGCTGCTGAAGTGCAGAAACATGAGGCAACCCAGGTGTAAATAAGGCTTTGAATAGCCATCTCTCACCATCCTGGGGAAACACAGAAAAGAAACCTGCTTATTCAGCAAGGAAAAAAAAAAAAAAAAGAGTGCCAAAATAAAGAAAAAAGAATGCAGATTTTCCCCTACACTTCATGGAGTATTGCTAAATGACTGTCCTTGAAAGAAATCAAATTTTGAACTTATAATTCAATAAAGAAATCAAAGTTTATTCTTTCTGAACCTATGGCCAGCTTTGTCATAGTTAAACTTTATCAATTTGTACTAGTTTGCATTGAAAAAAATATTAAAGGGTTGATAAAGCCAAGACTAACAATTTTTATTATTTTGATGTGAAATTGGAAATTTACCAAACATATTAATTAGGTAAGCAAGTAGCAGGGGCAATTTCAAAACACATGAACAAATTGCTCTTGGGCCTCTGAGGTGTACCCCTTCTCAGGAGGATGTAAGTATTTCAATTCTTTGTCACGGTAAGGAAACACACACTAATGAAAAGAACACTGAAGTTAGCTAAAGAGAACTGAAAATTTGTACCTTGGTATTTTGTTTATAGCCAACTTATTCTTAAATGGATGTTTTAAAGTGTCTGATGTATAATAAGATAATAATAAAATATATGTGAGGCCATCAAGGCAAAGGGAAAAGCAGGGTAGAAACACTTGAGACTAACTAATCTGTGAGTGTCATGAGGTGCTACCCAGTGGCGGGGAGAGAGCCACCGCTTTGCCCTTGAGCTTTCTGGCCTCCAATCCTAAACGGAAAACAATCAGCTACACGTTTCATAATGCCCATGAGCTAGGTCCAGAACAGTGGTTCAGAAGAAGCATAATTATTCCTGGTACTTCGACTCCAAAGAAATTTCTCCCTCCCTTGGGTCCTCATAAAAAAGCCACTGAGTCATCTTGTGAAGCTCCCAGAGAGAGCCTGCCCAAGGGCCCACGTGCATTTCATGGGGGTGGGAGTGGGGGGTGGGACTGCCTCAGAGCCTGTCCCCCGGGTCTCATGTCCACTCTGCCTCCAGTAATGAAGTCACTTAACCTCTCGGTGACCGGGTGCTTCCACTGGAAGACAAGGGCCTTGGTGACCTCTCAAGTACCACCCAGCAGTAAAATTCTGTTTTGTGGATTCTGATCATTACACTAGGTCCTTACAAAACTCCACCTGCTAAGATTTTTCAGCTTAGAAAGGCAGAATATTCTTGAAATGAGACTCTCTCTGTGTGTTTATGCATATGTACTTAGACTTCTCACTTACTGATCTACGATGCCATACAGAGTCCAGGAAAGAAACAGAATCTAATATTTCACTGGTAATAGGTGATTAGCCACTAAGAGGAGATAAAAGAGAACTTGAAGAGTGCCTTAGGGCTGAAAGACAGTACCCAGTGAAGGAACATCCATGGAGGGGGGCATCCTCTCCAACGCTGGCACTTGGATTTTGTTGGAGAGAGTATATGATTCTATGTACTCATGACTATATATAATCCCTTGTTATTTCCTTTTTTTTTTTTTTTAATTTTTGTAGGTATACTTTATTTTTTATTTATTTTTTTTTTTAAATTTTATTTTGTCGATATACATTGTAGCTGATTAATGCTCCCCATCACCAAAACCTCCCTCCCTTCTCCCTCCCCCCCTCCCCCCCAACAATGTCCTTTCTGTTTGCTTGTTGTATCAACTTCAAATAATTGTGGTTGTTATATCTTCTTCCCCCCCCCCCCGGTTTGTGTGTGTATGTGTGTATGTGTGTGTGTGAATTTATATATTAATTTTTAGCTCCCACCAATAAGTGAGAACACGTGGTATTTCTCTTTCTGTGCCTGACTTGTTTCACTTAATATAATTCTCTCGAGGTCCATCCATGTTGTTGCAAATGGCAGTATTTCATTCGTTTTTATAGCTGAGTAGTATTCCATTGTGTAGATGTACCACATTTTCCGTATCCACTCATCTGATGATGGGCATTTGGGCTGGTTCCAACTCTTGGCTATTGTAAAGAGTGCTGCGATGAACATTGGGGAACAGGTATACCTTCGACTTGATGATTTCCATTCCTCTGGGTATATTCCCAGCAGTGGGATGGCTGGGTCGTATGGTAGATCTATTTGCAATTGTTTAAGGAACCTCCATACCATTTTCCATAGAGGCTGCACCATTTTGCAGTCCCACCAACAATGTATGAGAGTTCCTTTTTCTCCGCAGCCTCGCCAGCATTTATCGTTCATAGTCTTTTGGATTTTAGCCATCCTAACTGGGGTTAGATGGTATCTCAATGTGGTTTTGATTTGCATTTCCCGGATGCTGAGTGATGTTGAGCATTTTTTCATATGTCTGTTGGCCATTTGGATATCTTCCTTAGAGAAATGCCTACTTAGCTCTTTTGCCCATTTTTTAATTGGGTTGCTAGTTTTCTTCTTGTAAAGTTGTTTGAGTTCCTTATATATTCTGGATATTAATCCTTTGTCAGATGTATATTTTGCAAATATTTTCTCCCACTCTGTTGGTTGTCTTTTAACTCTTTTAATTGTTTCTTTTCCTGTGCAGAAGCTTTTTAGTTTGATATAATCCCATTTGTTTATTTTTCCTTTGGTTGCCCGTGCTTTTGGGGTCGTATTCATGAAGTCTGTGCCCAGTCCTATTTCCTGAAGTGTTTCCCCTATGTTTTCTTTAAGAAGTTTTATTGTCTCAGGGTGTATATTTAAATCCTTAATCCATTTTGAGTTGATTTTAGTATACGGTGAGAGGTATGGATCTAGTTTCATTCTCCTGCATATCGATATCCAGTTATCCCAGCACCACTTGCTGAAGAGGCAGTCCCTTCCCCAGTGAATAGGCTTGGTGCCTTTGTCAAAGATCAGATGGCAGTAAGTGTGAGGGTTGATTTCTGGATTCTCTATTCTATTCCATTGGTCAGTGTGTCTGTTTTTATGCCAGTACCATACTGTTTTGGTTATTATAGCTTTGTAGTATAGCTTAAAGTCAGGTAGTGTTATGCCTCCAGCTTTATTTTTTTTGCTGAGCATTGCTTTGGCTATTCGTGGTCTTTTATTGTTCCATATAAATGTCTGAATAGTTTTTTCCATTTCTGAGAAAAATGTCTTTGGAATTTTGATGGGGATTGCATTGAATTTGTATATCACTTTGGGTAGTATGGACATTTTCACTATGTTGATTCTTCCAATCCAAGAGCATGGAATATCTTTCCATCTTCTTGTATCCTCTCTAATTTCTCTCAGCAGTGGTTTGTAGTTCTCATTATAGAGATTTTTCACCTCCTTGGTTAACTCAATTCCTAAGTATTTTATTTTTTTGGTGGCTATTGTAAATGGGCAGGCTTTCTTGATTTCTCCTTCTGCATGTTCACTATTGGAGAAAAGAAATGCTACTGATTTTTGTGTGTTGATTTTGTATCCTGCTACTGTGCTGAAATCATTTATCAATTCCAACAGTTTTTTTGTAGAGGTTTTAGGCTGTTCGATATATAGGATCATGTCATCTGCAAACAGGGACAGTTTGACTTCATCTTTTCCAATCTGGATGCCCTTTATTTCCTTCTCTTCTCTGATTGCTCTGGCTAGTACTTCCAACACTATGTTGAATAGGAGTGGTGAGAGTGGGCATCCTTGTCTAGTGCCTGTTCTTAAAGGAAAAGCTTTCAGCTTTTCCCCATTCAGGATGATATTGGCAGTGGGTTTGGCATATATGGCTTTAATTATGTTGAGATACTTTCCCTCTATACCTAACTTATAGAGGGTCTTTGTCATGAATGAGTGCTGAACTTTATCAAATGCTTTTTCAGCATCTATAGAGATGATCATATGGTCCTTGTGTTTGAGTTTATTAATATGGTGTATCACATTTATTGATTTGCGTATGTTGAACCAACCTTGCATCCCTGGGATGAATCCCACTTGATCGTGATGAATAATTTTTCGTATGTGTTGCTGTATTCTGTTTGCTAGTATTTTAGTGAGGATTTTTGCATCTATATTCATCAAGGATATCGGCCTGTAGTTTTCTTTTTTGGTTATATCTTTACCTGGTTTTGGTATCAGGATGATGTTTGCTTCATAGAATGAGTTTGGGAGATTTGCGTCCGTTTCAATCTTTTGGAATAGTTTGTAAAGAATCGGTGTCAATTCCTCTTTGAATGTTTGGTAAAATTCTGCTGTGAATCCATCTGGTCCTGGGCTTTTCTTTGTTGGGAGCCTTCTGATAACAGCTTCAATCTCCTTTATTGTTATTGGTCTGTTCAAATTTTCTACGTCTTCACGGTTCAGTTTTGGGAGCTTGTGTGTGTCCAGAAATTTATCCATTTCCTCCAGATTTTCAAATTTGTTGGCGTATAGTTGTTTATAGTAGTCTCGAATGATTCCTTGTATTTCAGATGAATCAGTTGTAATATCGCCTTTTTCATTTCTAATTTTTGTTATTTGAGTCTTCTCTCTTCTTTTTTTTGTTAGCCATGCTAATGGTTTGTCAATTTTATTTATCTTTTCAAAAAACCAACTTTTTGATTCGTTGATCTTTTGAATTGTTTTTTGGTTTTCAATTTCATTCAGTTCTGCTCTGATCTTAATGATTTCTTTCCGTCTGCTAACTTTAGGATTGGATTGTTCTTGTTTTTCTAGTTCTTTAAGGTGAAGTGTTAGGTTGTTCACTTGCCATCTTTCCATTCTTCTGAAGTGAGCATTTAATGCAATAAATTTTCCCCTCAATACTGCTTTTGCAGTATCCCACAGGTTTTGGTATGATGTATCATTGTTTTCATTAGTTTCAATAAACTTTTTGATTTCCTGCTTGATTTCTTCTTGGACCCATATGTCATTAAGTAGAATGCTGTTTAATTTCCATGTGTTTGTATAGTTTCCAGAGTTTTGTTTGTTATTAATTTCTAGTTTTAATCCATTGTGGTCTGAGAAGATACATGGGATAATTCCAATTTTTTTGAATTTATTGAGACTTGATTTGTGACCTAATATGTGATCTATCCTGGAGAATGATCCATGTGCTGATGAGAAGAATGAATATTCTGAGGTTGTTGGGTGGAATGTTCTGTAGATATCTGCCAATTCCAATTGGTCTAGAGTCTTGTTTAGATCTTGTGTTTCTCTACTGATTCTTTGCCTAGATGATCTGTCTAATATTGACAGTGGAGTGTTCAGGTCCCCTGCTATTATGGTATTAGTGTCTATTTCCTTCTTTAGGTCTAATAGAGTTTGTTTTATAAATCTGGCTGCTCCAACATTGGGTGCGTACATATTTATGATTGTTATGTCTTCTTGATGGATCAGTCCTTTTATCATTAAGTAGTGTCCCTCATTGTCTCTTTTTATGGTTTTTAGTTTAAAGTCTATTTTGTCAGATATAAGAATAGCCACTCCAGCTCGTTTTTCTTTTCTGTTTGCATGGTAAATCTTTTTCCATCCTTTCACTCTTAGTCTGTGTGAATCTTTATGGGTGAGGTGGGTCTCTTGTAGGCAGCATATAGTTGGGTCCTGCTTTTTGATCCAGTCAGCCAGTCTGTGTCTTTTAATTGGGGAATTTAAGCCTTTAACATTAAGAGTTGTTATTGAAAGGTGTTGATTTATTCTTAGCATTTTATTGGTTGTTTGGTTGTCTTAGGTGTCTTTTGTTCCTTGCTTTCTGATTTACTGTTTGGTTTCTTTGTTTGTTGGTTCCTTAGGTTGTAGATAGTGTTTTTGTTAGCTTGTTTTCTCTTCATGAATGCCATTTTTATTGTACTAGCGGGTTTAGATTTTTCTTAGGTTTTTATGGCAGTGGTAGTTATTTTTCAGGAACCAAACCCAGTACTCCCTTGAGGATTTCTTGTAAGGGTGGTCTTGTGGTAGTGAACTCCCGCAGTTTTTGTTTGTCTGAGAAATATACTATTTGCCCCTCATTTCGGAAGGATAGCCTTGCAGGGTAGAGTATTCTTGGCTGGCAATCTTTGTCTTTTAGTATTTTGAAAATATCATCCCATTCCTTTCTAGCTTTTAGGGTTTGTGATGAAAAGTCTGATGTTAACCTGATTGGGGCTCCCTTATAGGTGATTTGACGCTTCTCTCTTGCAGCTTTTATGATTCTCTCTTTGTCTCTGAGTTTTGCCAATTTGACTATGACATGTCTTGGAGAAGGCCTTTTTGGGTTGAATACGTTTGGAGATCGTTGAGCTTCCTGGATCTGAAGATCTGTGATTTTTCCTATACCTGGAAAGTTTTCTGCCACTATTTTGTTGAATATGTTTTCAATGGAATCTCCATTTTCCTCCCCTTCTGGAATACCCATGACTCGGATATTTGAGCGCTTGAGGTTGTCTGATATCTCTCTCAGATTTTCTTCCATGTCCTTGATTCTTTTTTCTTTCTTTTTGTCTGCTTGTGTTATTTCAAACAGCCCATCTTCAAGTTCAGAGGTTCTCTCTTCAACTTCGACAAGCCTGCTGGTTAAACTCTCCGTTGTGTTTTTTATTTCGCTGAATAACTTCTTCAGTTCAGCAAGTTCTGCTACATTTTTTTTCAGGACATTGATTTCCTTGTATATTTCCTCTTTCAGATCCTGTATACTTTTCCTCATTTCATCATGATGTCTAGCTGAGTTTTCTTGTATCTCATTCAGTTTCCTTAGAATTATCACTCGAAATTCCTTGTCAGTTATTTCAAGGGCTTCTTGTTCTATAGGATCTAGAGTATGAGATTTATTAACTTTTGGTGGTGTACTTTCTTGATTTTTTGTATTTCTGGTGTCCTTTTTTTGGTGTTTATTCATTGTGGCAGGGGGTTTCACAGTCCACCGGTTTAAGACTAATGACTAACTAGGATGTTGCTGTGGTTGCCAATTTGGTATGGCTCCCGCCGTGACTGCTCAGTTGGCCTCTAGTGTCTTGTGTGTGTGGTTGCCCCAGGTCTTGGGCTTCTCCGGGGATCCACCTTTCTGGTCAGCTTGTACTCTGCTGGGCTGGTGGATCACGTACCACAGGGTGTGTGATCTCTGTTGAGCTTTCACTTTCTGTACAGGACTTCTCCCCGTTCCGTGTGCTCTGGCCCAGGCTGTTAGATCGTGCAGTGGCGACCCCACCGGGTGTATGGTTTCTGTCGAGTCTCCGCCTCCCTGGCCGCACGTCTCCCCCCTCTGTGCACACTGTGCTTGGTTGGGGCGTGTCTTCTGCACCCCTCGTCTATCAGCTGGGCCTTCAAGACCCTGCTCAGCACCGCCTCGCCCAGGAAGTCTACCAGGTTTCTGCTAGGCACAGACGACCGGTCTCTCTGGGTGCCTTTGTAGCACTGTGTAGATCTTTCTCGGGTCTTGTTCACCTTTGTATCCCCCCAGTATAAACCGAGTCTAGTGCCCGCCTGCAGCCTGCTCTCCGGCAGGTTCAAGCGGACCTGGGAACTCTCCTACCACACTATTCCCAACCAGAAATTCGTTAGGCTTTTTTCCAAACTGGTGGTCGCAGAGATGGTATCTGCCTCCCAGTAACAGGAAGTTTACCGGGGCCGGAGTCCAGGGTGTGGTGGAGTGACAGTCGGCCCGCCTGTACTTCCTAGCCCTCCCAAAACTGGTCGGGACGCCCCACACCCCCAGCCCTGCCAGAGAACCGTGGAGGGAGTGGGAGAGGAGGTCGGCCCGCAGGGTCCGGAAAGCCCCGCGCCAGGCCAAGCAAATGGGCTCAGTGATGGCCGAGCAGGGCGGAGCTGCCCGCACCTGGGAAAATGGAGGTAGCACCGGGGCAGTGAGTGGCCTGGTGGTGCAGGCGGGGAGCCGCGTGGGCATCCACCCCCCGAACAGAGCTGTGCCAGGGATCACTCACAGTGCTGTGCCAGGTCGGGCGCTCGCTCTGTCTCTGGTTTGTTGCCTTCCGTGTTCTCGGTGCTGCCGCCTCGGGCTGTTCAGTCGCGGCGCCGCTCGGGTGCTCCCAGGAGTCTTCTTTAATGCCGGCTTGAAACCTCGAATCCTGGATAGGGCAGCTGGCCGCCTTCAGTGCGGCCCCAGCCTCCGGGATCCTGGCTGCATCCACAGCAGCCCTGGCGCCGTGTTCCCTGTTTCAAGACTCACTTTTGCAGCTAAGAATCAGTTCTTTTCCTGCTCCACACTTCAAAGCTGTTGCCTGTAAATGAGGCAGCCTCTCCTGCCGGGGGCAAAGTGGCGTTGAGCCCCCACGACCAGCCAGCAGCAGCAGTCCTCCCTTAAGAGATGGCCAGAGGAAGGACCACAAGTTTCCCGGCTGCCTGAGGCCCAGTGGCCACCTTTTCCACCTCAGCTACTCCGCGCCAGCCGCCGCAGCTGCCGCCATCTTGAAACTCCGTTATTTCCTATTTGACTAAAACAATAAGCATTTACTCTTGCCCTGCCTTTCTGTCTTAGAACTGGACGTAAAGAAATTCTCTTTCCTACTTTGTCTGATTGTAGGGCATAAGATCCCCATTTCACAAGGGGCCCTTCTCCATACCTGGGAGGAAGGAATGCTACACAGACAGGCCAGGAAGAATCTGAACAGACAGGCCTTGCAGGGTTTCCCCACTCAGTCTGTTACCATTAGATCATGCCATTTTGTCCAATCACATTTCTACACAGTTGTCCGGGCTTCAGTCATGACTGTCCAATGAAGTCTCTACAAAAGGCCCAAGAGGATAGGATACAGAGAGCTTTCGGACAGCTGAACTGGTGGAGGCTTGCAGGAAGGCAAACATGAACTGGGAGGGTGGTGCACTCCACAGAACGGAAGCTCCTGTGCTGAGGACTCTTCCAGAGTTTGGTCTATGTCTCTCTTCAATTGGCTGTTTATCTGTATCCTTTAAATATCCTCTTTAATAAACCAGTAAACAAAGTGTTTCCCTGAGTTTTGTGAGATGCTCTCACAAATTAATCAAGCCTAAAGAAGGGGTTGTGGAAATTCCAACCTGAAGCCAGTTGATCCGAAGTTGCAGAGGCCCGACTTGCAACTGGTGTCTGATGTGGGGTCCATCTGGGAGATTGAATGCTCAGCCTGTGGGATCCGATGCCATCTCCAGGTAGGTTGTGTCAGAGTTGAACTGGAGGATACCCGGCTGTTTTTTGCTGCAGAATTGTTTGCTGGTGGGGAGAAATCTCCGCACATCTGGTGTCAGAAGTGTGTTGTGAAAGAATAGTGGGAAAAACTGTTTTTTCCACTCATTGTGGTTGGACCTATTGGATGGCAGGGAAGTTCACTGGATTGCATCAGATCAAATCTGGCTCATGGCCAGCTGGCTGGGCTGTCAAGTAGAGAAACCTGGGCAGTGACTGTCATTCAGAAAGCCTTTCACTGGGGTCCAAGCAAAATGTGCTGGATGGCCTTGCCACTGAATCTCTCATACACATGCCTCTAGCAGCTACACCTTAGGAGCAAGAAGAGAGGAAGCAACCAAACCAAGAGAAGTCTCTTCCTCTGGCACTGTCCCTCCTCTGACATCTTCTACCGACAATGGTTAACATGGAACTAGTTGGCAAAGGAGAAATCCTTAGGGGTTCCAACTCCAGTCGGAACAAAGCAAGGCAATGAAGGGTGAATCTGGAGCTCAGAGGCAATAAAAGAAAATTGGCATACTAACCTTTCCCAAATCATTAAATTTCAAGATATGCAATATGCATTTACAAATAGCTCATTACACATGTTATGCTACAATATATAAGGTGATTTATTTTACAGTGCTCAAGGGGTTGGGATATGAAACAGTGGCAGTGGGGTCTAGGGCATCAATAATTTTTCCAACAGATCATAGGCCATTGACAATGAAAGTTTATCAAATGAACATACTGTACTACTACACTGACTTTCTAACATTCCTGAGATAGAAACTTGTAATTTAGACCATCACAACATCACACAGGAAGCCAGTAATTGTCTAAAAAAGGAGACCATATTTTGTGTAACTCTTAATTCATTTATTCAGTCATCACCAAATATTTGATGAGTACCTACTGTATGCTATGTACTGGGGATACAGAGCAAGATATAGATTAAAAAGCTCCAAAGACTTTACAGTGATAAATGCTTTGAAGAAGATGCATAAATGCTTTGAAAGCAAATAATAGGGAAACTTCACCTATTCAGGAAAGTTAGGAAGAATTTCTAATTGCAAGAAGTTCAATTGAGATTGAAATGAAAGGAAAAGTTAGTTGCCTAATGGCAGAGTGTGGTAGGAAAAAGCATTACAGGACTAAGGAACATCATGTACAAAGACCCTATGATGGGAAAGAGCATCCATTCAAGGAACTGAAAGAACATCTGTGTGGCTGAAGCCTGGGGATCATGGGAAGGGATTCTTGTGGGAGAGGAGTTCTACAGCTGACTTTCGCTGCACCACTGGCTCTCTTGGGTCTCTGAGTTGTATGTTTATCCCGCACATTTGGACTTGCTAACCTTCCATGATTGCATAAGCCAATTCCCTATAATAAATCTTTTTCTCTCTATATGTGCACATTCTATCAGTTCAATTTCTCTGGCAACCCTGGCAAATGCAGATTTTAATAGTTAGAAAAACACATCAAATCCTTCTTGATGATTTAATCTCTATCTCAGTGGTTCTGCTTTGGGGGCAATTTTCCCCTGTTGGGGACGTTTGGCAATGTCTCAAGATATTTCTTGGCTGTCATCATGGAGATAATGTTGCTGGCATCTAGGTGGAAGAGACCAGGCTAAGTCCCTTAAAAAGAAAAAAGACAGTCCCCCCAAATAAAGAATTATCCCATAGTTGGGAAACCCTTCTCTATCTGAATAGATAGCCACTGAAATATTTTAAGCAGGACTTGGGGGAAGGGTTAAGGTGGGGTGGTGGGAGGGGAAGGCAGTGAGAGTGATCTTTAGCATTTGAAAAATACCTTGCTTTGGAGTAAGCCCATAGTAGATACCTATTGAGATCAAAGGGGTCTTCAGAAATATTACTGTCAATGTTAACCTTGTAGAATATTAAGTAAAATTTTTGTTTACTACCTTTAATAGTATTAAATTTTTATCATGGCTATAAAAATTCTGGGCCTCATCTGTCAGGAGGAAGGAGAAAGTTAGTGATCCATTATCCAAATGGCTTAATAGAGAGGAAAAAATTAAAACATGGATAATGTTCATTGTTTAGTTATCTCATTCAAATGCCATATGCTATAGATTTCCATGAAATTAATGAATCAATTTATTTTCTCTCAACTCAACTTTCAGACCTAAAAACATTTTCAGATAAGAATGCAACAAATTCCCCCCAATTTCCATCTGGTTAAGTGTTACTGAAGGGCTCTACAGGAAGTCATACATATTCCAGCAGAAAGGTAATGAAAAGTAAACTCTGAGAGTTTTAATTTGAAGCCATAGGACTGTCAGCTGAGATCTGAGGGGAAAGGATTTTGACTGCAATAGGAAGTTTCTGGTATTGTGGTGATAGATGCGAAAATTGGGAAAAAGCACACTCAGACAGCAATGTATGTCACAGGCTGGGCATTCTCTAGTCCTCTTCTTATCAACAGTTTTCAGTCTATTCAATATATCCTATTCTAACTCAGGAAGAGTAACATTTTAACTGTTGTAGATCTTTTTTATTTAATCCTTTCTGTCTAACCCTCATGATCTATAAATTGCAGAAGTACTTCTATAAACAGATTTGTATAAGATTTTAAAATATTTTGTTTTGGACTCTTTTTAAAATGAATGAAAGATATTAAAAAATCTTGTTGCAAAGATTTTAAGTGCAGTTGAGTGTTTGGCAAGCCCTTAATTTTTCTCCTAAATTTTGATTGAACTGGGTATATTAGCTCACCTAGAACTGACTTCATCCACATGACAATTTTCACTGTATTTTCAAAGTATCAAACACTTCTGAGCCTCAGAGAAAAAGAAACTATCAGAAAAAAACAAAAGGTGGATTTTAAATGAATGCTCTCCCTAAAATAAATATGAAAATGCTTCTATCTTGATGCAAAAAAGAAAAAAATACGAATTTCTATGCTGCCTGGGCAATAACCATGAGTTATTCCTTAAGTAGACAAATCCTAGAGTATTACAATTCAAGAGATTCCATTTGTTCTCATTTTGGCAAAAAAGCATACATCATTCTTTGCTGTGTCTAACCTTCTAGACACTTATTGATCTATATCTTCAAATTTTTTTTCCCTATTACTTGCTTAAAATAAACATGCCAACAAAGCTTGAGTATGTATTGGAAGGGAAAACTCGAAAAATTCAAACCATTTGTCACGAATCAGTAGCATGTATTAAATAGATTCTTAACAGTTGGCATTATTCTAAAGACTAAATGAAATGGGACTTTGAATTGTATGTATTAAGTAACTGATGACTCAGTCCAGAGGGCTTCTTTGTGCATTTTTACAACTATGAATTGCCTTGTTTCTTCATCTATACTTAAGTTGGCTCCAACACTGCATTGTACTCCCAGTGTTTACACATAGTCACCTTTCACTCACAATCTTGATAAGAGGAATTGCATTTCTTTGGAGATGGAAGCAATCTAGATAGTGTTTAAAAGGAGGTGGTGATGAACACACAGCTGTGAGGGGATGTCTGCAATTTTTAATGACTGGAGTGCAATGTACTAAAAACCTAATTTATAAAAGCACCAACCTTCCTGCCTCTTGCTTCATCACACTTTAAAGAAAGCAAAGATTTTAAAATAGGGACATGTGGCCAAATGTTCACAATGTGTTCCCTGAAACAAGTCAGTTCCACTGTAAGAAATTACAAATGTTAGAGCATTTTGTTTCATGCTTTGCAATATTTTTCTTTACTTTCTTTTTTTTTTTTTTTTTTTTGGTACTTATCCTCTCTTTGCCTGACTGTTGGCTGACAAACTATTTCCAAACATTTATATGACTTCTACTTATGTGTTCCAGAGGGGGAAAGACCTTTTGTTGTAGGTAGTAAAAATCAAGCGAAACAGATAGGGTCGTGATTTGCCAAAGGTCAAAGGTCATGACAAGTGAGTGACTCAAGAGGCCTTGAGGTCAAAGGTGCACCTAGAATCCCATAACCTCCATTCCACTTTTTACATCACAAAGGAGAGCAGTGCTTTTCTAACTTCTGTGAAGGAATGAAGACATGTTCACATTTTTTCTTGAAAAATTATTTCAAAATGATTCTACACATGATTTTTTTCCCTGAAACCAAGTGGCATGAAATAGGCTTTGATATAAATTGAATGTCTCCTTAGCGTTTTATTCGTATTCTATATTGGCAACCTAGAAGAGGAGGAACTAACAGAGATTAATACTTGTTTTTTAAATGGAAAATAAGCACATTTTTTAGAAGATCAAAACCTACACCAAAGAAATACATTTATCTTATTTGTTGTTTTCTTTTCCAACCCCATGTGTGTTTGTTGAATGTACCTAAAAATTCATTTTTCTTGAAAAAATAACTGGGAATAATAGTGATCCTTTATGCTTTCCATTCAGAATATATCTTTATCCTGAATTCTTAATACAAGTCCAAAATAAGGTTTTATAACATGAACTATTCTGGTGTTGTTTAAATTTTTTTTTTCTATTTTAAAATACCTAAAACTTCAGTGTTGCCAGGGCCACTGTTTAGGTCAGAATATCTGTGGCAGATCTAAGGATATATTAGTAGCTGCAGATATATCTATACCATGTGGATTGGAGGAAAAATGCAGAACCTCACTTTTCAACTCCGTTGGTTTCTAACCTCTCATGAGTACTTAATTCCTCATAGAGAAGGAAATAGTCACGCTGTAGAATCCTGTGGCCCATGAAGGGTAATTGGATAACATCTTTTGAAAGATTTACAAGGCTGCCAAGGATTTTGCTAGCTTTAAACCTGATTGATTCAGTGTGAAAAGATCTGAACAATTCTGACCTAAAAGTTTAAAGACAGACCTTTCCTGTGAAAGTATAATTTAGAGCCTGTAATAAAATTGTATTGGAAAACACCACATTGAAGAACACCATAAATTGCAAAACTTAGCATTATGTTAAAGGACCTTTTCTTCCCCGCTTAAATCCTCTGAAAGAACACTAATTGTTCACCAAATACTTTCATAATGAGGTGTTTTTGTTTTTGCTTCCCCCACCCCCCCCAAAAAAGTCCCTAAAGAAAGAGAAAACTAGCCCACTACTTTGCCTTCCTAAGCAAGAAGTTTGACTTCTTGGTTATTTATACAGATGGAATTTATATAACTTTTTTCTTATCAGGTAAAATAAAGGAAAGTGAAATTTTGTTTATCTTTAACAAACAAAGAGTACATCAAATAGACTGCCTCATATTTTAACAAAGTGCTGATTCTCATCATATATTAATTTCTGTCTTGACAAAATATATTCACTCATAATTAGTGCAATATTTTGCGGATAGGCTCAAATGCTTTCGATGACTCAGACAAATTAATGATTAAACATCTTCTAGCTAATTACTCCAGGCCATTAATTATTTATCCAAGTCCATAAGTCTATCATCTGCGTCAGCTACTCTCTTCTGCTGTCCATTTTTAGAGGCAGGTTTGGAAAAACTAAAACATAAAAATTTCAAGTAAACAAAATTAAGTAGAGTACATACATCTTTTTTTCCCCCTTTTTCTCTAGAATGGGGGGAAATTGATACTACCGTATTTAGACAAAAGCCTATTTATCTTTAAACAATATCCCTTTTGTGACATGTTCACTAACTTTGTGTTTCCTCTTCAAATTTCAGATTGAAGGATTTAGGGAAAAATGCCATGTGCCCACTTACCTGTGATTTGGGCGATATGCTATTTGCCTTTTGAACCTTTAAATCATGTGAACTAGTCTTAGGTGTTTAAAATAGGAATCTTGATTTATAGGTACTTTTGTTGCTATATACATATTTCCAAGTGACCTGGAATGATTGTCTTTTAGGTAGATTTGTGAGAACACTAATTTTCCAATAAATTGAGAGCCTACTCCTAGTCTATTAAAAAAAAAGAAAAAAGGCAAAATTGTGACATTAAGAAAAAAAGTAAGAAATATGCAAAGGAGAAAGCCTACGGCAGAGTAAACTAGTGCATACTGTGAAAAGGCATCAGAAAGGAAGGACGGGATGAAGTGCTGACTTCTCACATTTCTGTCTTGAAAAATTAGATAATAGGTTGGCTTGGGCTTTCAGCCTCTTCCATATTCTAACTAGAGTTAAGTGTCAAGGAGGTAATTTAACTGGCCACCTGAAAAGCCTCCTTGTCTTATGGACTAGACAGTTCCCTCCTTATTAAAAGTCACCAAGGGTCGAACAAATTTCACTGTATCAACTTCCAGCTGGTCGTTAGCATGTTCTGCACGATGCGTTGCTATTATGTTTGTCTTCAACAGTTCTCCACACTGGCACGGTCCCCAGAAGCTCTGCTCAGAAAGTTACACTCGGTTAAGCTGAAAATTGTTAACTACTGGAAAAATACCCCAGGGTGAATGAAGAAGCAGATTAGGAATTGGCAATAAAAATATTTTTTGTAATGTTCACATCGCATCGAATCCTTTTACAAGCCATCCCACGATAAAGACTTAGCACAATGAGACAGGAAGGCCTGATTTTGAGTTCTGGTGCCACCTAGTGGAAAGGAGGAGGAAGAAAAGATGACAAAGAGGCCTGATTTGGATCATCTGTCAGTAGATAAAAGTTTTCATCAGATTAATTTCCTTCAAATCCTTTGTATAAACCCAAAACCAAAAACTTTAGCACTTTCCTCAGGAGAAATTTTTCAGGGCTCCACATTAGTGAAAGGACTAAGAGCAAACACCTATTTTGCTCACATTCAAGGCCTCACACGATCTGATTCCAGCCAATCTTTGT
Source organism: Cynocephalus volans (assembly GCF_027409185.1). NCBI lineage: Eukaryota > Metazoa > Chordata > Mammalia > Dermoptera > Cynocephalidae > Cynocephalus > Cynocephalus volans. The sequence goes on from NC_084466.1 coordinate 21,316,705, forward strand.
GTTACTTAAAACTACTCTTCTCCATGAATTTTTTTTTATAACAGTCAGGCTGATCTGCTCTCCCTAAATATTCATTGCCTTTGCTCATGTTACCTTCCTATCCAGAAAGACTTGTATCCTTTTACAATTTCTTATTTGGGCTTTATGGTTGAATTTGATGTCTTCTATGTTTGTTTCTCTCGTAAAACCCCCTTATAAGAAGTCCCCTCTTCTTGAACATCTCTGCGGGCGGTGAATTCAACCTGATCTGAGATGGCTAATTATATTTTTGGCCATCTCTGGTAGAAAGTGCTTTCTTATATTGAACCTACACCTCCAGCTCAAGAGCAGGTGAGTGCTAGGTACAGGTGGGGTTCAATGCACAGACTCTGGAACAAGATAAGTTGGGTTCATACTCCGGCTTTATAATCTTTCTGTAATCTTTTTGTAATCTTTCTTTGTGTGGCATTGAGGATATAATTTCTCTAGGTCTCAGTTTCTTCACCTGTAAAATAAAGTTAATAATAGTGCCTACAATCACAGCAGGGTTGTAAATCAGCTTATGTGTAATTACAATAGTATGCAACACACAGTTCATGCTTTATAAGTGTTTGCTTTATTTATAGCTTTGGGAAGTCATCAAGATATCGGTAATGGTTGCAGTAAAAATGGGAACAGATGAAAAGAAGGTCAGATGACAAACATGTCTCCGTGTATATACAAAGGGTATTTTAAAAGTTCATGGAAAAATTTGTATTATCTTTTAATTTTCCACAAACTTTTTGAAGTACTCTCATACTTGGAACACCCAACCTATAAGATGCTCCACTAGTTCAGTTTCCATGGGGATATAAGTTTGGGAAATGCTGCAGGCTACATGCAGCTGCATCCTGTATGCAGGTATATTCTCTATCTACATAGATATATAATAATTAGAATAATCAAGGCTATTAATTCCTGATGAACAGGAACAACCTATCAGGAATTAATAGCCTTGATTATTCTAATTATTATATATCTATGTAGATAGAGAATATGCCTGTATAAACCTATATGATGCAAGAATCCTTTTTAATATAGCATCTTAACATCTCATTACAGATTAATGTTTTAGGAGAGGGATCCTCAACTCCAAACATTTAAGGACAAAGCAAATAATGTAGATCAGTAGAGCAGGCCAGGGAAAATACAGTATGGACTGGGGTGAATTGTGGAAAACTAGAAGACATGTGTTTTGCCTAAAAGGATCTTAACATGACTTGTGAGAAAACACTGTGTAGGCCAAGAAGAACATATCCAAAATCTGAATCTGGGCTACATTCAGCAGATTTGTGAGTCATTTAGAGTGAGAAAAGGGAACTAGCTGCATAACCCGGGGAAGCATTGATTTTTAGAGATAATAAAGAAGCCAGCAAAAGAAACTGTGAAGGAAAAGTAAGAGATGTAGCCAGGAAAAAATAGCATCCTGGAAACAAAAAGAGGCAAAACAGAGGTCTCTGGGTCTAGAGGTAGGATTTATTAGTTTGCTTTTGCTGCTGTTACAAGTTACCACAAACCTAGTGGCCTAAAACAACACAAATGTATTATCTTACAGTTCTGTAGGACAAATCTGACGAATCTGACTAGGCTAACACCAAGGCGTCAGTAGGACCGAACTCCTTCTAGAGGTTCTAGGAGAGAATCCACTTTCTACCCTCTTCTAGCTTCTAGAAGCTGCCTGCAGTCCTGGGCTTGTGACCTCTTCCCCAGCCAAGGCATGTCAAGTCCTCACATCACACCACTTCAACCTCCTCTCCTGCCTTTTGTTTTCCACTTTTAAGAAACCTGTGATTGCCTTAGACCCACCTGGATATTCCAGGATACTCTGCCTATTTTGTCAGTCAATTAGCAGCATTAATTCCATCTGCAACCTTAGTTCCCCTTTGTCATGTCACATAACATATTCACTGGTTCGGGGTATTAGAACATGGGCATGTTTGTTGCGGGGGTGGGGGCGCTTCTTCTGCCTTTCACAGAGGGTAAATAGAAGGAATGCTGCAGAGAGGCCATGTGTCTCTGAGAGCCAGGACTAGGGTTTTTGCATCCACCCTTCTCCTCACTCAACCTGTCCACCTTCTTTCCTTATAATAATGGGAGGAATGTTGGGGAAAGAGAAGGCAATAGAAACCCACTTGGCAAGAAATTATATGCTCATCATTCATGATGTGTAGCTCTAAGAGTAGAATGTCTTCTGGTAGGAAGGGAATAGGTCGGGGCAGCTGCTCTATGATGTCTTTGCAAATTAGAATAAAGATGCTCCTTCAGGAAGATGGATGAGAAGAGGGAACCTCTCCCAGAAAGATCAATTCCATATGGGAGTCGATGATTCCAAAAAGATGCCTCTCTTCCAGGCTGACAGAGTCCTCGGAAAGTCTGCATAGATGCACAAGTGGAGTCCCCACGCAGTGCTGCAGCCCTGGTGGCTTCCACTGCATGGGGCACAGCCTTCGCAACTGTAGGGACAGGCAGGAGACAGCCTAGGTTTTGGGATCCCCTGAGAAAGCTTCTCCTCACCCTGTCGTGGTCAGAGACATGCATCTTGTATGGTCTTTCCCACCTTCCTAGTATTTTCTTGGAGTATTATGTACAGAGATCTAGAATAGCCCATAGTGCATGCTACCTTGGTTTGCTTCCATAATTATCTTCCTTCTTGACAGTGAGTTTCCTGAAAGTAAAAGACATTTAATTTTTTTCCCCCAACCTCAGCAGTATGTCTATTTATATCATTAGATTTACCACTGGTGGGGTATATAAAATTATTTTAAATGATATAAAAATTAATTTTAAAACATAGCTAATTAGGCATGTGTGTATCAGAATATATATGTGGCATCTTGATATTCAAAATGTGGTTTTCACCTTCACCTGGGAGCTCATGGGAAATGCAGAAACAGGTCCCACCCCAGATGGATGGCATCAGAATCTTCATTTTGGCTTTATCCCCAGGTGACTTAAGTGCACATCAAATTTGAGAAGCCCTGAGACAGCATCAAACCCAGCATCTGGAAGGTAACGTTGTGTAGAATGGGGCACATTTAAAAAAGGTGAGTCGATTTAAGATTCATTTAAAGAAAAATAACATGTGGGTTCTGCCTAATTATGGCAAATTGTGAAGGGGCTGAGCAAGTGGACAAAGTGTGGGAAACACTGAACACCTAAAGGTGTGTTGAGTTAGTTGGGTATTTAATTTCCTATACATTTTGGCATCACATTGGTATATTAGCCTAATAAGTAGCTAGTTCTTTCTTCCTTCCCACCTATACCCTGAGTCTTTCTTTTTTTTTCTTTTTTTTTTTTTTTCTTTTTTCCTGCCTAAGTCACTAACTTCAAGGCCTTTCCTTATTTGTTTCTTCACTAGGTCAGTACATGTCTATGCCCCATTCTAGGCACTGATAAACAAGTCAAAGTTTATCAATATACTACATATACCACCTTATCTATGAACTCTGAAAGAAACTTTATCACTGACAACTAAGAACAAATCCAACTTTCCTCCTGTTTGAGTTCATCACACAGAGCAATGAACACATGCACATGTTACAATACTTAAGCTGTAAATGGAAGTCCACCAAATCACATGATAAGGTTCCAGCTGCACGTAAAGCAAAGCCAGCTGAGCCATGTCCCCCCAGATCCCACAGGTCTTAGGAGTGGGATCTGCCACATATTTATTCTAACTTTGATATGCTCAGTCCTCGGTAGACCTGGGCACTTTCAGGCAAATAACAGCAAGAAGTCATAAAGCAGTCAAAGAACGCTTTGCTCTGAATTACTAATTGCTAGCTGCTGCTTTGGGGCTTTTACGTGGAGCAATACAGTTCTGCTCTTGGAATCCTAAGCATTAATTGTTCAACCATATCATCCTTAATCTAACCCTCACTAAATCAGGAATTTCAGAGGCAAAATGCTTGAGCTATAATTCTCAGGTTTTCAAAATACCCATACAGCATGATGCACATGAAAGGAAACTACTTTTCATGTGTCATGTGTTGTCTACTTGTGAGTAAATGTTTTATGATGTAACATTAGGAATAATATTTGACTGTGTTGTGCTGGTTTGACAGTTCCAAATGTCTAAATCAAGTGATTCATGAGTGGTTTGGAATGTAGTTTTAAGATCAAGAGGCAGAGGGCATTTGTACCCATAGAATATCATTCATCTTTAACAAGTTCTTAATATTTGAAAATTTAGGGAGATTGGCAATCAATGCTTCACTCACTGGAGAACTGATTTAACAATCCAAAGCAGATCTAGTATGAATTGTTGATAATTGAAGCAGCTTTGTTATCTAAGGCATTTAAATGCTCACTTCTGCATGTTATTTTGATTTAAGAGCTATAATTTAATGGTTATTACATGTCTGAAGTGCTTTATTTGTATCTTATTAGACATCACAACTTCCATTTTACAGGAGAGAAACTGACTACAGTTGATTTGAATCCAGGCAGTCCAGGGAAAACGTTCAAGCTCTAATCCTTTCCTTCCCTCCTTGTCATTAAATTAAACTTTTGTTTAAAATTAGTGTCTATGAAGCATGAGTCTATAATATTAGACAAAAAACTGGCAAACAAGAAGAAAAAATAAATAGAACCAGAATGCAATGAACTTTTTAAAATGTGAATAAAGTATGATCTAAATACTCGTGGGAAGTGATTTCAAGTAAAAATAGTTACAGGAAAAAAAATCCTCTTTTCTGAATAAGAAATTATGACATTAACTCTCCTGTTTTTAATGTTTATATTTATATGTTTTACATTTGTTTGCAAAACTTGGTATTTTCTACCAAAACCACCTATATATCATTATATATATTCTCTCTCCCCTGCACTCCATAATTTATTCATAGAATGACTGAAGATCATTACATTGGTCCTTTTTAACACTCTTTCTAAATCTCTGAGTTCTCTAGTGTTTGGAAAGCAAGTACGATAAATAAAATAAACCTGTAACCCTTTGGTTCAAACCATTACCCACCCTGACTGGCTGAGCCTCGGTACCTTTATGTGTAACATGACTATAACAGAACCTAACAGACAGGGTTATTAAGAGAATTATGTGCAATGAGAAATGTCAATGGTACCCTCCCTATGGAGGAACTTTAGGATTTGAACCTTCAAGCCTGTTTCTTGATATGCTGGTAAAAATAACCAGAGCTAATTAGCCTAGTTTATGGGGAGTGCTAGTTAAATTTCAGCCTTCCCTGTTTCTGCCAATAGGCTAGGACTCAGCATAAGCCCTACACAGGCTGACTTGCCTGCTCTGTGTCAGTCACAAACTGCTCCTCCTGCAAGGACAGCTTTCCCCACAGTGTGTTGTGGCCTTGAGGGAGATTGAGAAATAGGGAAACAAAGACCTAGGAAAATAAAGTTACTGAAAGTCCGTGAAGTAATGGACAATGTAAGGTGTGTGATGGCCTCATTATGTAATAAGGTCAGTACAACCATTAGAAGAATTTTCAAATATAGATTTTTTTTCCCTCCATGGTTATGACCATGAGTGCAATAGGTTTTATATGCTCATGGGACTTATATCTGGATTGTTTAAATTTCTTTCTTTGTGTCTTTCAGAAAATTATCCTTTATTCTTTGGCATTATAAGTTTCTTTAAAGAAATCTGAAGAGAGACACAAATGTTGTAAAAAACTAGTTGCAGTCCCAAATTTTCTATATTTAGCATTTATTTTTTTTGTAACTAAAAAAAAACTTTTAAAAATTACTGTAGGTAAATTTGTTATTTTTTTGAAATGGCCTCTTTTAAGTTGCTTCTTGGAATGATTTTAGCTATTGTATAAAGCCAGCAACTGCAGAAGGATTTCAAAGTAGAGAGTAGAATGGTGAATACCAGGGGCTGGAGCTGGGGGTTGGGAGATGTTGGTTAAAGAATACAAAATTTCAGTTAAAAGGGAAAAAAATAAGTTCAAGAGACCTATTTCACAACATGGTGATTATAGTTAATAACAGTGAAAATCACTAAGAAAGTAGATTTTCAGTGTTCCCACCATACACACAAAAATAAGCATGTGAGGTAATGCATATGTTAATTAGCTTAATTTAGCCATTTCACAATATATACATATTTCAAAATGACATGTTGTCCACAATAAATACGAGTAGACTTTAAAAAGTTTGTGGAAAGATTTGTATTATCTTTTAATTCTATTTTTTCATGAACATTTCGAAGTACCCTTTTATACACAATTTTTATTCACCAATTAAACAAATTTGACAATTCAAACATAAAAGTCATTTACAATCACACCTCAGACTTTAGCTGTTATTATTACCAGGAATAGTTATAGCTGAAAGAGTCGTTACACTCTTACAAAGGAAGTTTTACTAAATATAGTCAGCATTAAGAAGTGTTGACAAGAAGAGTTGAAAATAAAACCTCAAGACAATTTTTTGATTTAAAGTTCTTTTGTGTGTGTGTGTGTGTGTGTGTGTGTGTGTGTGTGAATGTCATTTTTGAGGAAACACACTTTATAGCAACATAATAAAGAAATGAGAAAATAAGCTGAAGAAAATGCTATTTAGCCCAATATAGCAGGACAGTCTTTAAACAGGTGCATAAATAGCCCATGAGACAGTCTGAGGCTCCCATCTTGGCCATGCTGTTGGTCTATGCGGGAGACTGTGTAACATACATTTGGTTACAGTCCATCCTTTTCTTACAGTTTTAATCGTGTTACATAAAAATTGTTTTGTCCTGATACACAATCTGGATTTTCTTCATTATCGGAGGCTTAATATTCTCACAAATAGTATACCAGAACATTTAAATTTCTTATTAAAACCACATCCCCCTTGACGTCAAGAATGTGGGGGAAGGCAGATTTTTGGTGTCCTTACCAAAATGATAGCCTTGAAAATGAGGCTATATTCATTACAGGATTTTAAAAATTTATATATATCTTCTATGAACATAACAGCAAATAAACCTGGAGGCCCCAATTCCTAAGGCTTTTTTCATAAAGAAGATAACCCTTCCAATATAAAGACACGATAAGCTCTTCTCTCTTCACGTTCTTCAAAACCCACTGAACTCAAATAACTAATTTTTTTATTTGCTATAGAATAACAATATTTTCATAGTTGCATTTGAATCATTAAAATAAGGTTAAATTTATTTTAATGTAAATTGAGTGATTATATTCATTTTTTTTCAGATTTATACTCTTGGGACTCTGGGATTGAATCCCAGTGCCACTGCATTTTAGCTATGAGACATTGGACAAGTCACTTCACCTTTTAATAGTTGAAAAAAGGGTCAAATAATATTTTTAAAAATATTATATATATAGGATTCTATGCCACTATGGCTCATAGAAAGCACTCAAACATAACCCAACTTATAGACCCATAGTACTGTACTGATTTAGGTAGGAAAAATATCAAATTAATTAAAAATATCTCCATGCTTTGGTCTTCTGGATACATCATCATTCTCTGAGATGTCCATAGACATCTCCAATTTGTTTGAGCACAACCTAGGTGAACCAGGAATACTAGTAATTTGAATGAGTGCAATTATAGAACTGACATGTTAAACTATCAATCACTTGGCTCCCCTTCAATCCTTTGAAATATATTTAATGAGCCTCTGCTACAAGCCAGGGACTGGTCTGGGCAGGGGAGATACAATGGTGAACAGTCCTTGCTTGTACTCTGCTGCTAATGCTTAAATGGAGGATCCACATCATTAAATTAGAGCATTAACAGGACATACATCTTTGGCTACATGTCAAAGACACTAGACTTTTGGCCACAACCAGCTTAAGTGGATGGTTTCCCAATGGCAGCATATGCCTCGAAAGGTTAGACTTTCTTTCTCAGTTCTTACCCAATGCAAAATAAACTTTGAATTTATACTTCTTGAGTCTTATCCAACATACAAGGTTTTTCTTTTATAACTCCCATTATTAAATGAAGAAGAACAGATCTCTTGTAAAGGTTTTTGATGTGCAAAATTATATACTAAAAAGTTGCAAAAACTCCACATTACAATAGAAATTTTGTTGAATTTTCTGCTTTTAGCCACAGCACATTAAATAGCACAACTCATTTTATATTTAATTTTCTTTGAATGTCCCAGTGAACAGGCCATTGGTTTTCAGATTGTTTAAATTTTGCTTGTATAATCTGAGTGAAACTGTACTCCACTGAGGCCAGCACCAATGTGCTAACATGACTAAAACCAACACAAATCTTCATTCCTAAAGTTTTAAAATAAGGTGTCTTTGTTGATGTTTTCTGTAAATATTTTTGATATGGCTATAATGTGTATTTCTTAAGTAAACTGTCTGCAGGGTAATCGTTCAGTGAATGAGCTCAGAGCCAGATTGCCTGGGTATGAATTCCAACTTTGCCTCTTTTTAACTGACTGGCCTGAGGCAAGGTATTTATCTTTTCTGTTCCACAGTGTTCTTGTGTGCAAAGTGAAAGATGCTATGATTATATTACTATGTTATAGGGTTGTCGTGATGATTACATTTAATTCATATATGCAAGCCACTTAAAATAGTACCTAGTACATAATTAATAATCAATACATATTTATTATTACTATTAGTATAAAAAATGTTTGATATGTCTCTCTCCCTAAAGCCCCACTAAGTGGCCGCTTTTTCTTAAATTTCTTTCCTGTGTATCTCTCAAAATTCTAGCCTACCACATTATTACACTTTCTTTCAGATCATTTGTTTTCTTATTATTTTCTGCCAAGTTTAGCCCTGTTCTTTCTCATATAAACCAATTTAGATTTTGTAGGTAAAATTCTCCACCGATTCTTCCAGGCATCTCAATAAATGTCTGGAGTCCAATAAAAGTCAGAAACAGGTAAAGTATGTTTCTGAGAAACAAAGTGACTGGTATAGGAGTGTGAGGTGAGCAGGAGCTATTATTTCTTATATTTTGTATTGTGTCCCTGTCAATGTGTTCTGGAGGGAATTCTCTTAATTCTACTTATAAAAGTTACACATATGTTTGTGCGTGTGTGTGTGTGTGTGTGTGTGTGTGTGTATGAATGAACATGAATTCATTTAGTCTCTCATCCAATGATTGAAAATATATGCTGACAATTATTTTGTAATTTAATGGGTCAAGTCTAAACTGGAAGGGAAGGTGTTTTATTGATTTCTCATTGAGGCTACCAAAGTACTCTCCTTTCTTTTTGAATACAGTGGGGTAACACATTCAGAAATGATCTTTTTGAAACATTTTTAAAGTTCACTGTCCCTAAATTACTTTCAATACTTAGAAACATGACAAAAATATATTTATAGTATATGTTTTAGTAATATATCATGTTCCATATACAATCCTGTGCAGGTGGATATTTAGCAGCTATGCCCCACTCTGTCTTCACCCCCAAAAGCAACAACTTGATTTGCTACATTTGTTGGTGATTTCCATGGTATAAATACTAACACCATGGCTATTTTTAAGGTACCAATGTGACACCACTGAACATAGAGTTGGGAAGAGATGCTAAGTATGACATTATTATAGAATATTTCTACCATAAAGACACAATAAATGCAAATAACCTCAACAGCATAGATAATGAAAAATGAATTAAAATAATTAGGATGCAATAAGTTTTAAGTATTTTTTCCTACCTTTGCTTTCACTGTAATTTTTTTAATTGTAAGTTCATATAATTAAATTTTTGATAATAGCTGTGTTTAGCAACTTGCTTTTAAACTTTCTAGACATTTTAAAATGTGTTCTTGTAAATCTATATGAGCTGGCTCTAGGACATCACTCCTGTATATATATTTGATATTGACCATTATAACATAGGTTAAAAATAGTAAAGCTTAAACTCACATGATGCTTTTCCTTCTTTCCATCCTTTCTTCCTCTAGTTCTTGCAGATTTGCTGGACATGTCAATAACTTAAGTAAGTAGAAATCAGTGTGGACAAGTTAAATTATAAAGTTACCCATTTATGCTGTTGATATGGGGACAGAAATAAGGTAACATTTCCCTAGGATTCTATAATGTAAACTTTCATTATATCTTATGATATATAAGTATGAGAAGTCTTCAAAAAGTTCATGGAAGGATTTGCATAATCTTTTAATTCAGTTTTCCCAGGAACTTTTTGAAGTACTGTCATATATATCTAGCTATGTGCCTAGATACAGTAGAAGATCCATTTTTGTTTTCATGAAAGCCTGTTGAATGTTATGGAAAGACTTATTGGAGGTGGGTCACTAAAAATAGTCTCTCTAGGAATGAGCAAGAAGGGGAAAGACTGCAATAAAGAATACCAGCTGAGAGTTTCTGTATTCTGATTGTTTTGCTAGTCTCTTTATGTGCCTGGAACTCTTTAAAGAAATAAAACTGGAAATTTTACATAATGGTTTTCTGAAGACTACTGATCTGTTGATTTATAATCAAAGAAAAGACTTACATGTAAAGAAAAGCAAATACATGTGTATACTTATGTTAAAATAAAATTTAATTATTTTAAATGAATATTTGCTTGAATTTTTTTTGGCTGTTAATGGATGAACTGCTGTCCCAAACACAGTGGATAATAGGGATTCAACTATGTATTTGCTTATCATTTCCAAAATTTATATTTACTAGATTCTGAATGACTTGCTGAGTAAGAACACAGCAAGGCAAGTCAGATAATAAATACCTTCATGTGAGTCTCTTCATGGAATTAAATTTAACTGAATTCAAGAAAAGAAAAGAGTGTATTAGGTAACATCTCTTACTGAAATTATGACACCAAAAATAAATTTATTTTAAAATCACATTATAAATTAGAAACAATTTTTGCTCACTTTTTGTTATTTAGCCCTGGCATATTAGGTATGTCTAAAGAAAAAAAAATCCAAATTCTCTTTATCCTAAAAGTAATTGTCTTGAATGTGACTTTATAGATGCTTTTGAGGTGTGTGTGTGTGTGTGTGTGTGTGTTTGTGTGTGTGTGTGTGTTGTGAAATTGTTATTCATAATTTTCTGTCTAAAAAAATAATATTAAATTTATTAAAGTTACAAATTTTAAAATTTACTTATTTGTTAGAATTACAAATCTTACTTTATATAGTTATAAATTTAGAAAAATATAATAATACTTTGAAGAGGTCTTTAATTAGTGATCAACACTATTTAAAACTTAAAGATTAGTAAGTATTTTAAATTAAAGATTAGTAAAAATTTTAAATTGTTTCTAATTTATAATGTGATTTTAAAATAAATTAATTTTTAGTGTCATAATTTCAATAAGAGATGTTACCTAATACACTCTTTTCTTTTTTTCTTGAATTCAGTCAAATTTAATTCCATGAAGAGACTCACATGAAGGTATTTATTATCTGACTTGCCTTGCTGTGTTCTTACTCTGCATGTCATTCAGAATCTAGTAAATATAAATTTTGAAAATATTTAATACATTTAAATTTAATACATTTAAATGTAATTTTTAAGTAATTGAGTTTTCTGACTGAGTAACTTTCAAGTGCTCGAGAAACCCATAACAATCAAGTAAATTAAACTTATTAAAATGGTTATTTGGAGCCGACCCCGTGGCGCACTCGGGAGAGTGCAGCACTGGGAGCGCAGTGGCACTCCCACCACCAGTTCGGATCCTATATAAGGATGGCCGGTGCGCTAACTGGCTGAGCGTGATGTGACCGGTCACAAAAAGACAAAAATAAATAAATATAAATAAATAAATAAATAAATAAATAAAATGGTTATTTGTTAAGTTCCATTAAATATTCCAATACTTTTTGTTAGTCTCTCTTTCTAACTTTATATCACAAGTTGAAATTCATTATTTAGCAATACATATTAAATTACAATCACAAGGTTATCTGTTGTTCTCATAAGACAAATTCTCTAGAACATTACAAGTTATAGAAACCAAAAGCCCAGATGTCAATACAAAAATATTAATACAGAAGGTTTGATTCTTTTAGGTCTTTCTGTACTCAATTTTACATCCTCCCTGGGTTAAAAGGGGAAAAAAAAAAGTTAAATAAACTATTGTACCATCCCAAGCAAGTTGGGGAATACCTCTTCAGTTGGTTATGATTGTATAATGACCAGAGACATTGGACCAAATACTCAGTGGACTTTCTTTCGTGACACAGGTGAGACACCATAAACCCTATTTATAATCTCTCATATATAGTGAAGCACAGCCCTATTAACCCCAGAAGTCTATTTTCCAGAGCTTCTCTTGGAAATCTGAAACTTCCACCCAAGATGGTATATTGAACTTTGCATTTCTTTCACTGTTAATATTTATATGGTCCACTTTGCAAGGTATAAAGGCCTTCAAAATTTTGGGGATCCTGCATTCATTACATATTCTTTTTATCCTTTTAGGGCCAGACAACTTTTGCAAATGTAATAATATCTGATTAAATTGTGAATATCTCTCATGGCTTTATTTATTTAGCCAAATCTTTAGAGATCCTTCTACTGTCAGAAAGGTATCTGAGGCTTTCTGTTAGTTTGAACAAGATGTTAATAGTAGTTCTATGGCTTTGCTTTATTCTTTATTCAAAAGAACAAAATAGATGCATCATAAAGGAAATTCATTAGTGCTATTTGTTCAATTCTTTTTTTCTTATTATGCAAATACTCTATCAAACTAAGTATCTTCTCTATAAACTTAAACACTATGCTATGAAGCGAGAATACAGAGAGCCTCTGTAAAAAGTTTAAACTTCTCTAATTGTAAATACTGCTAGACTGGATGATAAACTCCCTTGACACTCAGCATCCCCAGATTCCTTTAGGAAAAAATAGCATCATTGATTTCTTGTAAAAATATATAGAACATAAAATCAGCGGGCACTCAGACTAAAGATGCTGCAGTAACAAGCTGTAGTAAATGCATAATATACCTACAGTGTGAGCTCTGACCATGGGCAGAGGAGGATGGGAGAGGGCTAGGCAGGAGAGGCAAGGCAGGGAATTGGATGTAATGGAGCATTATTTCAATCCCATCTTCGTATATTTCTGTATTTTAATGGCAAATGATTTGAAAATAGTATGTTCTTTGCTTTTGAGTGCCTGCACCCTGCGTGTTCCTAGAATATTCATTACACAAATCATAAATCAAATGGCAATCACAACAACTCAAAACACTTTCATAAATCTTAAAATGTTCTTAAGAGGTGAGACTCTGTGTGGGCTAGGCAACTTTTCATAGTAGAGGCATGTGGGCAGTAGGTCCACTAGTAAATGTGATTTCAGAAACTCTGTCAGTTCACTGAATGTTTTTCACTTTGTATGGAACTCAAGAAATTATACTTTGTAGCTGTTCTTACCTGGTAATCAGTTGCCCTATTTATTGTTCAAATCCCTTTAAAATAATTTGCAACTAAAATGTGCTTTTATCATGGGAACAACTTCTATACCCCATAGACGATGCAACTTATATAACCATAGACACATAAATGGAAGTAGAAAATTGAACATATTAAGGGAAAATATTTTTGACTTCTGTTTTCAGCAAATAAGTATTTAAGTTTGAATTATCATGGCTGTAATTAAACCTTGGTAAGTGGTTTTGCTTGAAACAAATTTTAAATATGCTCAAGTCAGTAGCAATTAGCTTTGAGGGACATACAACTTTTTTTTTTTCAACCAGTAAACTTTACAGTTGTTTTTTGTTATTAACATCATTGTTAACAAAATCCACTCATCTGATGGATGGGGCACAGCTGTAGGTACCAGCTTAGAAAAGAAAATGTTGATCTAGACTGGAATTTTCTTTATGTAAAGAAAGTAAAATTTTAAGTGATTTGAATATATTACTCATGCCTGATGACTGGAAAATTCACACCACCAAAGGATCTCATTGATGGGCCTGAGACAGATTTAGAACATAAGGAAAAGGCATTAACAAATGATAATTGTTACAAAGTATGTGTGTGTGTTTATACAAATTGTTATGCTTCGTGTTTAAAACAGCTAAGAAATCAGGTGAAACTCATATTGAAACTACTTAAAAATAACTTTGAAAAACATATCCATTTTCCATCGATTGGCAAGCACATTTTCTTTTCTGGGTAATTTTTCCCTTTTTTTCCATTCACTACACATCTTCTTATGCTAGTACAACTCTAAACTGGGATTGTCTATTTATTTAACAGTTTAATCAGTGGATATATTGTTATTTATTCTTAATGCAGGCCACTATTTAATGGCGATCCCCTGGTCTATACATACAATTCTTTAGATCAGCTTTCTAAATCATAAAATTATTTGAGAAAAGTTGATAATTAGGAGATATCTACATTATCAAAATGGAGAATTGAGAAAACCGTAAAATTAATTATGCCTGTTAGGAATAGAAAAAGAAAGAGTGGAGAATACTTCTACTCTAATTCATATTTCAGGCAAGAGGAATAGTCATTTACAGAATTATCTGGAAAATTACTTTTATACTTCATTCAGATGGTATAAGCTTTGGCCTCTTTGGTAGTTCTTAATTTACACATATAAATTATGATTAAATCCAATAAATACATATTTTGGTAAAAGTGACATTTTGTGATAGAAAACATTGTAGTCCATGGTTTTATCTTTTTTTAAAAAACTCAACTCTCTGTTTTGGTTATCACTGAAACCAGTAGTCTGCTGTGATTTGAATTCATGCAATGAATGCTTAACTGTGTGGTTCTACTCATGTGTGAAATTAATAATGCAGTTGGGTTTGCTGTGTGGCCTCTGACTTGCTTCCCACAATTTGAGAAGGTGTCAGAAATATGACTTCTATTACATTCCTTTGTGAGGGATTGTGAACCTATCAAACTCGCTCTTAGCCTGAATCAGAAGTAGAATAATAATTTTTGTTGCTCCTCATTTTCAAATGAAGAAGACACACCAATCATGTCAAATCATTTCAAGCCACCCATTGGTTTTAATGTGCCCAGCTTGACAGTCCTTTGCACTGGCTGTGATTGTGGCTAAAGTATTCAAGAGAAAACAAAACAGAGACACTGAAAGATACTTCACTGCAATGAACAACCATACCCTCAACTTTCACAGAAAATTTTTTTTCGTTTCGTAGGAAGTACAAGTTAACACCATATTTATGGTAACTTATTTACTGCAGAACACTTACCAGAGGATTTAACCCTAAAGGCAGGCCAGTGACATTGACAGTAAATGCGTTGAAACAAACTATAAATATCCTTTTGTGTGAAAAAAACCCTCCCTTTTTATTTACATATTTTTACTTGTATATCTTGTATATTGAACCTTTTTAGTTTTATATTATGTAAGAGAAATCTAAAATCAACTAAATAAACTTTACAACAGGAGTTAGGAATAATATTATTCCTAAAAAAATATTAATTTTGTCTGTCTGAACTGTTTTACTTAAAAAAAAAGTCTTCTGATCTGTAATATCCTTTGAAGTAGAGAAATACAACTCAAGTCTGCTTAACCACAATTGCAGTGGGTTTTTACTGTTGTTTTTGTTTTAGCTTATGTTTCCCCAGTGAGAGCTATTTCAGTAGGTTTTACTATTACATCAGTTCAATACAGATCTTTTCCTCCACTGAGAGAGAAACATTTTGATTGAAGAGGTTTTTCAACCTTGAAAGGGTCAGTTAAATTTTACCTCAGCCAATGGCTTTATTGTCTGTGTTGACCTGAACTATGTTTCAAATAATAGGGCTTCTGCTATCTTTTAAATCTAATACATTTTAGTTTGTGTTGCTTTTGTTCTTCCTAAGAAGAATGGTGCTGAAGGCAATTTTTAAGTGGTCTCAAATCCTTTTTCACAGTGAAGACAAAATACATAAATATTATACAAAACTTAACCATGATCATTGTTATTTTTACACTATGAGAGATATACTTTTCAGTTTTTTAAGAAAAAAATAATCAATTTTGTTAGGTAAAAGCTTGACACCTCATTTTTACCTCCATACAGAATTCAGTTGACTCAGGGTACCATGATTGTATAACCAATGAAGGGGGTATAATAGCTAAGATAAGCATTTTAGTTATCTGTATTCTCAATTTCCAAAATGTGTTTTTCATAGAAAATGTTAATACTACCAACAGTAGCATAAAACCCCTTCTACCTGCTCGGTTCTGGTTAATCTTTCCTGAATGCAATCATCTGAAACTCTTCCATGAAGGCTACAACTTTAATATTCTCAATGCCACCGTAATTTCCTGAAGTTTTGTTTGAAAGAAAATTCTTCAGGGAGAGGTAATATTTTAAAAAATTATCAGTCATTTTTAACTATGTCAGAATAAATTTCTATCTACTCCAGAGACCTGATGTTGATGAAAGAAGGAAAACTGAGGGGCAAGTGGGAAAGATAGAGTATGTGACTTGGGCCTCAAAAGACCAACATTTCATTAATAATTTTAACCAAATGCAACCAGGAATCTTAAGACATAGGAGTGGCATGTTGCATGCATGTTTATACAGAGAAAAGTTTTCCTTTTAGCCAGGCTTCACACTGGGCTTTGGATTTAGAGTAAGACAGCATGATGTTTCTTAATCAAAAGCTATGTTGGCAGTACTAAGACAGAAAACTCAAATTATTAATATCTCGTGTTATTTTATAGCAACATACTTCTCCCAGCCAGTTAGCAATGAATCTTCTGTTTCCAAGGGAAGACCCTATGGAGACCGTACACTCTTCTATTTAGCTGATCCTAGTTAAAAGTGTCTAGAGAGATCCTGACTAGGGCAGAAATGCAGAAACAAAACAGCTTACAGATGATAGTTACGGCATTTCTGATTGCTGATGGTTCTTGGGTCTTTACATTTGTTTCTTCTCTTTCTGGATCATCTCACATACTGTCATTCCTTTAAATATTATGTTGCGATGATTTCCGAATTAACATCTCAGCCAAGACATCTCCTTTGATCTGCAAGTTCATATATACAGACATGTCTACTTGAACATCTAACATATTGAAAATAGAACTATTGATTCTTCTATCCAACTTGGTTTTCCCTTCCTTTTGTTATGGTCCCCATCTCAATCAATGCATCAACTTTCACCTAGTTTCTCAAGCCAGGAACCTCCAATTCAGCCCTGGTTCATTACTTTCCTCACACCCATCTCCACCATCTGATTTTTCAGCAAACACTGTGCAGTCACAGATCTCTGATCTCACTCTCTTCACTGCCATTGCCACACTGAGGCTGACATCATCTCACATCAGGGAAGCTACTGTGGCCTTCTGATTAGCCTTCCCACTTCCAGTGTTGTTTCCCTAAAATCTACTCTTTGCATGGCAACCAGGGAGGTATTTTTCCCCCATGTTAAGATAAATTAGATCATGACCTCTAGTGCACTTGGAAGAGGTGTGAAATTCACATCTCCCCCATTGCACTTGGAATAAAATCCTTACCTTGGTTTCCGGGGCTCTGTGTTATCTTGCCACTGCCTCTTTCTCCCACTTTAAATCTTGCCAACCCCCTTCTCACTCACTCTTCTAGGCTCACTGGCTTTTATTTCTAGTTCCTTGGACATTTCAAGCTTTGTCTCACCTTAGGAACTCGGCACATGTTCACTCTGCCTGGAATGTATTTCTTTCCACTTTTTGAATGGTAGTTCTATTTTTTTTTCTCACCTTTTAGATGCCAGAATAAATGTCATCTATTCACAGTAGTCCTGGCTGAACACCCTACCCCTTGTCCACCCACTGCTATCTACCCAAGCACAATGTTTATTTCTTTCACTATGCTTTATACCAGGCAACAAGCTGCAGGAGGTCGGGGAAGATGCTGCTTTAATCATTGCTGTCACCTGATGTTCATCATGCTACCTGACACTTCACTAATACTTGGGTATTGAATGAAATAAATGCCTACTCCATCTCGATCCTCCAATTGCTGCAACCATCCTGGAGCCTGTTTCCCTTCTTTTTAAAAAAAATTTTTCAAGACTTTGGCTGTTTCTCATTTGTTTTCTCTCCTGCATTCTAAATTTGTTCTTTCTTTTTGTTTTCTGTGTGTTATCTTGGATTTCTGTTTTCCAGCTTTGATTCCATGCGTGTCATATGATTAATCCATTTAAACTAAGTTGTAATCCCTTTAAATGAAAGGTAATTTTCACTGCAGGGCATAGAACTGTGAGAAAAACAAAAAGCCTGCTCTCATGCTATTGGCACATTTTTGGAATAAGCGGTGTTGGGGAGGGGCAGAGAGCAAGAGAGGAAGGTAAGTAAACAAACAGCTAATACGTTAAGGTAAGGAACACAAAGACATATAAAGAACTATTGGGATTTCAAAATGCCTTAGCATGTTCCTTGTTGTTGACATACTGCATCGTCCAAATCCTGGATTTTCTGGTGTCAAGAATCAAAATTCAAGCTTTTTTTTTTTTTTTTTTTTGGTTATGGCATTTGACATGATGATAGCACTAAATATAATAGTCTTTTTTGTTGTTGTTGTTGGATAGTCATATACATTTTTACATATCTACATACTTATTTAAGAATTTCAGCTCACAGGTTCAATTGGCAGTTACTTTGATGAAAAACAAAAGATTCAGAGAGGCTTGTATAATTTCAGTGGTGGAGATAATGGAAAAGTTGACTGGTCATGATATGCTACTATATATGCCAAGACCAGATTTACCATTTCAAAATGCTGATGTCACCATTAAGACAGCCTTGACAAACACCCATATCAGCAGCAAGATAATGTTTTATTAAAATTATCCCATTGTCTGTCTTATAAGTAAAATTTTGTTAAGGATTTAGAATCTACAAGTGAAGCAACTGCTCCTGAAAGAATGGAATAGCATATTTGGAAAAAATTCAACCAAAACTAGTTCTTTAACACAGTTTATATACAGCCTTTTCTTTTTCCTTCTTTATAAGGAGAATAGTTCAGTATTATAACAATTCATCATCTCTTCATACTGGTCTATCTGATTATTCAAATATGAATCTGTTTAGGTAAACAGCCAGAGAGTGCCTACTAAACCTTGATTCCAAATTCAGTAGACCAGTAGTAATTAAAGATGAGTGGAAGCTAAATTGCATAGCAACCTCACTCCAGCAAAAACCAAAAACACACAAACAGCAACAAAGCAGAACAAAACCTAAAGAATCAAACCCTAAGCATTCGAATTCTGCAGTATTAAATTAACTTTAATAACAAGAGATGGATGTTTTATTTGTCTATTCAGGCAAAAACAAAACTCTTCTGATCACTAACAAAAAAAAATTGGTAATCTTGTGTCTAGTTAATTTAATATTGTTAGTGTGAAGGATGTTTATTAGTCATCTATCAAACATATATTAAACACATATTAAAGTTCTCAAAGTTGCATAAAAATGGTGTTTGAGATCAATTCTCAAAGCAAGTTATCAGCTCAAATATACTGATATTTCAATTTTTAATTTATGTTTAGTAGAATTAGCATGCACTTGCCAATGTGAATGTAACTCACATGTGATGGTATTGACTAGACAGATGAGAAAGAGAAAGAGAAATGTTATAATTTATCAAAACAAAATATTATGAACAGAAAACTCACTGCATAAACCGTTATACCAACGAATGCACACTCTTTTCAGGAAGGTGTGAATGAGTGATTGGAATCCATTTATTTACAGACTCTTTTAAGAAAGAAATACCATTGATAGCCATAAATATAGTCACTTCTCTATTTTGATAATTTTTTTCTTTTTGTTCTGTGGTCTGTTTTACAAGAGGATATCAGATTTCCCTTTGTAACAAACAAAACAATTGAGACTAATTATGAAACAATCTCCCTTTTGTTTCCTTTTTTTTTCTAAAGGTCACCATGAATCTGAAACCAAACCAAACATAGTCCAGTCCTTATCCAGGAGAAGTACTCATTAAATTTTACAGAAATACCTAAAATGCAATTCATTACTCCGTACTGAATACAGTAACATTTTGATAAAGCTAAACTCCTAGAATAAAAGGATGTTTGGTACTTGTGAACTTCAGGAACATATTATTTTCAAAATGTGATCACTTTGAATTTAATGCAATATAATGCAGTCTCATTATTGTTGTCTTACAATGATTATTGAGCATATTTGTAAAGCTACACAACTATGCCAGTTGTCGAGTTATAGCCATTCATAACTAAAGCCAAAATGTTTTGTTATTTTCGTTATACTAAGTTTCTATTTGTATTGTCAGGGCTAGGACTCAGACCCTTCAAACCCATTGTACAGACTGGGTCACAAACTCCTCACATGCCAGCCTGGGTCAACAAACCCCTCACATGCAGGTCCACAAGCTCTAGGTAATTGGGAAAGATCCCAGGAGCCATTGGCAGATGACACGAGGTCCGTCCTCAGCAGCAGCAGCAGCAGCAGCAGCAGTGGCCTCTGGGGGGTCCCGGGGGGACTGGCAACAACATCTTGTAGCAACAATCTCCACCAGCAGTAGCAGCTTCCTCATAGCCCCCCCGGGGGCATCCCAGGGGTGGGGGGCCTTGTGGATCAGAGCCACTCCTCCTTTATACTTAAGCCCATAACCCAGGACAACTGGGTACACATACATGTGCAATTACATTAGACAATAATCAAGGAACACCTGGGTGCATGTGCATGTTTACATAAAAGGCTCAGCAAGATTCTGAACATCTGAGGGGCGCTGACCGTTTTCCTATATTTTCCCAACAATATTTTATACATTTAATGAAGAAAATTTAGAAATTTCTTTAATAAAGCCAGTTTGCTAAAATGTCGGAGGCATAAAATCATAGTAAATTATTTGAGTTATAGTATTTTATTATGTAAAACAGGTGTCAATATCATTATTAGTTCACTTTCAGGGTACTTAATGAGCTCATTGTAATATAATTTAGTTTAGTGGTGTGCACAGTGAAACAACTATTCTGTTACTATGCAAGTGATCTTTGCCAACAGCTGTGCTTTTACCATCCTCAGCTGTTCCGCTTACAACAATCATCCTTTTAACAGCTTGACACCTGACTCTTATTATATTTGAGAGCAATTATTAATTTCTTTAAATTTCCTATCCCTTTTAGTGCCTTTACTTTGTTTTACATCTCTGATGCACATTTACATGGTCCTGTTATACTAATTTTCTCATTCAATATCGAGAACCTAAAAATTATTAGGACGTTAATTTTGCAGGGATCAGAGGTTTTTCTCACTTACAGCATAACTCAAATGACACAGTTTGTTCCAGCTTCTTGCTGACACTGCAAGGGATTGTCTAGAACGAAGAGTTCAATTACTTCCACAGTGCTAATCATATATCATTATGTAGAAGCAGGAATCCTTAATTCTCAAGCCAGTGCCCGAAGCAGCATGGCAGCAATAAAGGATACATTCCAAATTCCTGTCCACTGTGGCCAGCAGGTAATAACCGAAGAATACAATAATTGTGTCTAGTTGGCTATGTTCTTTATTAATTTGAATATCTGATGCCCATAAGGGAATCAGGTTCTGCTCATTTTTATTCACCCACAAAAACGGATATTTGTTAGAACTGATTTCAGATGCATTGTTCAAGGCCAAATATATATGTATATTTTTTGAGTTCCCTCCCCCCCAATTTACTTTTTGTCATTTCTGTTTGCAACTTTTCAAGGTACAAAGAAAGGTCACTAAACACTGAACCAAGTCTCGCAGGGGAAAAATTGCTCAGCAATAAAGCCTGGCTACTCCTCCCCACACAACCTAGGTTAATGTGTAATCAAGACTATTCTCTTGTTCAGCTTTCCCAAGGTCAGTGAACAAGTGGAATCGGAGAGACCAATATTTTGTTACATAGGCAGGAAAATGGCTTATGAAATCTGCAAGCAGGGTGGAACTTATTAAGATTAATGTAAAAATAACTCATCAATCACAAGTTATAGAAACAGGAAATCAAAGCCAGTGTTTAATAACAAGGTACTCATATTTCTGGCATAAGAAGGCTTCTGTGAACATTTTCCTTCTTTCCCACTCTGCTCGGTTTGCCTGGAAATGGAGCTGACTGGTTCCCTTCGCTCACCTTGCCTGCTGTGGGTTTGTTCTATAACCTGCCCAGCTGTGGCAGAAGGAAGCTGACAAATTCCCCCACTTTAGTGGGATGAGTAGCTTCTAAATGTGGGCGACAGTTATAATCTGATTGCCCTTTTGAACAGAAACACAGATAGCACAGTCCTGTTAAACATTTCTTTTCTTGCTGAAGTGGCTCACTTTTGTAAGGTTGCTACCTATTTTGTACCTGCTGTTTTGTAGGTTACACTTAACTGTAAGAGCATTAAAGATATTCTATAGTTGCAAAGACATCAATTTATTAACAAAAAATAACTCCCAATAGAATTTTCTAATGTAATTACTTCAGTCAAGAAGTTTGGCAAAGTAATAAATTTCAAATTGTTTTGCTGTTTTCATTTGCTTGATTTTCCCCATAATTGAAAGAGAAAATCAATTTTCTCTTTCTCCCTCCCTTCCTTTCTTCTATCCTTCCTTTCATTTTTCTTTCTTTCCTTTTCTTCCTCCCTTCCTTCTTCCCTTTGAAAAGGTTAATCTTGTGCCCTTTTGTATTGCGTGTATGTGCTTAATTTCTACACCTGAACTTTAGTAGGTATTTAGTAGATTTTTTGTGTGACTGTTTTATAAATTATCTGTAAATATAGCTTTAATGTTATATGTCATTTATATTTAAAGCATATTATTTTTTAAAGGCTGATTCTGTGACATAGGAGTTCTTTATGTTTTTCAGTCTCTTTCATAGCATAATGATGAAACTAAAAATGTATTCTGCTTCAAATAAATGGAAGCTAGCAGTTTTTGTGTAAATAATTATCTCTATAGATACAGCAGATTCTTTTCGGTATTAATTGGCAATCTCTTTCCTCTATTTGTTATGTAATCCACTTTGACTTCTGTGAGACACAGCTTACAAAAATGTCACTGTGCTACTTTGTAAATATTTTATAACATGATAGTTCCTACAGATTTGGATTTCCAGAATTAGATTATCAGAAGTATCAGAATTACCAGAATCAGAGTAGAAGAATTATCAGACCTAATAGGATTAAATGCAGTGAAATTGGGAATAGCCAGAGATCTGGAGAGTTGGTAACTGTTACTAATAGTTTAAAAATAATTGACATGTATATTTTGGATAGGCCAAAGTAGTGATGATTATTAACCCTGGTTATACTTTAAAGTTATATACAGATCTTTTAAAAAATACCAATATCTAAGGTGCTCCCAAACTAAATGAATGAGAAGCTGTAAGGCAGGGCATGGGCATCTGATTTTTAAAAAGCATCCCAAGTGATTCTGACATAGGTGAAGGTTGAGAATCCTTGGGCTCGAGTCTCTTGGTAACATCAGTGCAAGAAAAACAGTTTGATGTCACTTTGAACAAGTCATCAAGTTGATTTTTTTCTCACCTACTCCTGACCCTCTCACTACTCTTTTCTATTTACTTTCTTATTAGCTTTCCCATGGTCTGTTTACAAAAATATAAAGAGTTTGGGTTGGACTCACAATCCTGCCAAATCAATATTTGCTCCCATATGAGCTAGGACCTGGCTATTCTCTTGATATCAATTACCATTTCAGAAGGTATTTTAAATTATCATTCTTTAATGTATCATCTTCTTATTAAATTGACATTCTAAAATTTACCTTCCAACATTTATTTACATTCTTATGTATTTTATTAAGTCACTGAGTTCTATGGTTTTACTGTTTGGAATGATGCTTTGTTTTTCCAATAGTCACCTTCTTCAAAACCCAAACATTCCTTTCATTCTAATACAATAAGATTTTGGAATAATAATCATCTTCAAATTTATAATTTTATAGAATAATTATTAATAGTCATTCATGTATATTGTTAGTCATTGTTCCCATTTTATTTAACTTTTTCTTTTAAAATAAAATCTGTTCGTCAATATATTTTAAAAAGTCAAATTTTGTACCTTTGAAATTTTCTCACGTAAATGCAGTCACAGATCAGGACATACATTTTTAGTTCATATGTCTTGATTGTTCAGAAAATGGTCACATTAAATTTATTCATTCTTATTCTTCTTTACAAAATTTTAAGAATCCTTATCTTTTTATTTTTCTTTGTATGACAGTCACCCGTCCATTTTCTAGATGCTGGGGTTTTTTTGTTTTTTGTTCTTTTTTTCCCCACCCACTGTAATTTATAATGGTCATTGTCTGGCACATGTACAATATACTGATTAGCTCTTGCTGCATGTGGTCATGGAAGCAAATATTGATATGGTGATGCAATGCTGAGCTATGACATAGAAAACAGATCCCCTGAAGCATCACCCAGACCCACAGCCAACTTACTTAAGCAAGAAATAATTTTTTTTAAGTCACTGAGATTTTTGGACTTTCTGTTACCCACAAACTTAACCTATACTGAATAAATCATGTTTTCTTAAAACTGGAGCTGAAGGTAAAGAAATACATAAACAAATGCAATTCACTAGAGCTGATTCAATATCCCAGATGAACAAGAGCAGTATAGTCTTACAGATCTAGGAAAGGAAAATCTAGGCAGGAAAATGAATAATCTTCAAACATTGTCAGTTCTTTTCATGATCACAGGTTATAATTCAAACTGATGGTATAGCTCCCAAGCTCGTCACTGAATCCAGCTAAATAGGAGGGGAAAAAAAGGTAAATGTGAAAAGGGGTGGCTTAAGAATGCCAGGCAGAGGGGAATCCTTAGCAAATTTTCCTTGTGTGCTGTCACTCACTTAGCTGAGTTAAGATTTGAATATGGAAGAATTGATTGGGAAGGTATCTTTGGAGGAGTCGTGTAGTTTGCCATTGTTTCATGTTAAACTAACCTTGAACTGAAATTTAAGATGCTGATCTTACAGCTCTCTGCGTTGATTTCTCTCTTGCCTGCTCTGCAAAATTGACTTTTGTTTCTTATTTTGGTATCTTGGAAAGTACAAAGTAGAGACACAGATATACTTGTGGGTAGAGATAGGCAATAGTTTTTTGGCATTTGGCACATAAGTGTCCTAATTCATAAAATATTTGGGAACATTCTTAAGTTAGGACGATTCGGCAACATTTCTTGATTTGTATGGAGCCCACCAATTCCATGAGAAAGAACTTGAACTTTGTATGTATTTAGGATTTAGACATATACAGACAGGTTGTTAGACCAGTGGACCTGGATGTACGGATGGACACAAAGTGCAGGGCAAAGGTACAGAAATCCCCATGGGTAGTCACCATGCATGATTAAAGAGTCTGGTAGGCTAGTCCAGACTGAACTAGTGGGATTGGTGTCAAGCAGAGCAGAAGTTCTAGATAAAAAGTGAAGCTGTGGGTTAATATCCCCAAACTCAGTTTGCATGCCTATGGGATTTGGGAAGAAAAGAGCTAATATAAAGGTCAAAGAACTACATTACTAGGGGCTCATTTCCCCTACACTTATTTCCCATGATAGTGAAATCACTAGTAACTTGGAGCTCAGCATAGGTATGGATCAAGGAGTTAAACCAGTTTATGGGCAACAAGAACTTATTTACTCTGACACAAAGTGGCTGCAGGCCGACTGACAGATACTCTGGTCACATGTGAGACACATCCTTCCTGTCAGGACTCATAATGAGAAAGAGAGTGTACCTAGTATCGTTAAAAATTGCATGGTTGGGGTACACTGAATATATCCAAAACTCTCTCTGGAGGATGCATAAAAATATTTAGAGAGACATCTTGAGTTCAAACTAGAAATTTTTATTTTCTTTTTTCACTTTTGTATAAATATTTTAGTAAAATGTACATATGTACAGAAAAGAGGACCAATAATAAGGGTAAATTCAAAGAATTTCTTTGTATCTGGCTTCTTTTACTCAACATTTTATGTGTAAGATTCGTTCCCATGTATTCGTAGTTGTAGTTCATTAATTTCTAATTGCCCTATGTATTCCACAGCATGAATGTAGTACAATATGTTTATTCATTCTACCAATGACTTAATATTTTTTTCTCTAGGTTGGGGCTATTAGGTATAGTGCTGCTGTGAACATTCTAGTATATGTGTTTTGATAAACATTTGACAAATTTCTATTTGTTATACAACTTGGATTGAAATTGCAGGGTCCTAAGAATATGAATGTGTGCAGTTTATATGTGATCGAACTGAACAGTCTGCAAAATGGTTGTACCAATTTTCATTTCCACTGGCTTGTATGAAAGCTCCACTTGTTCCATGTCACTGATAACACTTGATACTGTCTTTTTAAAATTTTTCATTTAAGCCATTCTTGTGTTTTAATTTGCATTTCACTTATGACTAATGGTGTTGAGCACTTTTTCATATGTTTATTGGACATTTTGATATGGTCTTTTATGAGGTATCAGTTCAAATTTTTCTTTTGCTGTTTTCCTACTGGTTTGTTTGTCTCGTTCTTATTGATAAGTTTTGAAAAACTTTCTGTTGTCAGGACATACTCAATTATTTCAATCTTTTAGAATTGGTTGAGTCTTTCATCATGACACAGTTTATGGTCAATTTTAGTAAATGACCCATGGGTATTTGAAAGGATGTTGAATCTGTTATTACTAGCACAATATTTTACATATATTAATTAGGTAAAATTTGTCAAACATTTTATCTTTTTTATTTTTTGTCTGCTTTTCACACAGCTTTTAAAATCTTTATGTATGATTACTTGCCTCTTTTACTTCTGTTAAATTTTGCTTTATATTTTTTGAAGCTATATTTTTAGATACGTATAGGTTTATTATCTTTGTATTCATTGATACTTTTACCATTATAAAATATCCCTCCCTGTGTTATGATATATGTTTTCCTATCCTTTTTGCCCCAAACTTTCTGTGTCCTTGTATTTAAAGTGTATTTTTTACTTTGTAAGCAATATATAATATATTTGCTTTTTGTAAGCAGCATGTAGTTTGTCTTTTAATTGGAGTATTTAGTCCAAGTACATGTAATGTAATATTGTTGCAATTGAGCTTATAACAACCATATTACTATTTGTTTTCTTTTTGGCCTCCCTTTATTAGGTTATGTTTTCTTTTCTTCTTTGCTTTAAGTTGGATTATTCAAATATATTTTTTTATTTGATTTTTCCTCTCTGAGAACTTGTTAATTACATATGTTTAAACTATTCTTTTAGGTTACACTAAAGTTATGCTGCTCAATGTGGTAGCCATTAGCCTGAAGTGGCTATTTAAACATAAATAAAATTAAAATTTCAGTTCCCCAGTCACACTAGCTACATTTCAAATGGTCAGAAGTATCATGTGGGTAGTGACTAAAGTATTGTTAGTACACATAATAGGATATTTCTATCATTGCAAAAAATTTTATTGCACAGTATTGCTCTAGAGAGTGCAGCCTATATATATGTATTAGGATTTATCATATATTATTACTTTTACACTTGTCTGATCATGCTGAAATTTTAGAATACTGTAATTCAGTATACTCTTCCCACATTTTGTGTTATTGTTATGCATTTTAATTTTATATATTTTAAATAAGCTTTTATTTTAACCTTTTGTTTTAGATTTACAGAAAAATTATGATGATGCTACAGTTTCCAAAAAACCCATACCCAGCTTCCCTTACTATCAACATCTTACATTACTACAATATATTTGTCACAATTAATTAACCCATATTAATACATTAGTATAATGAAAGTCCACACTTTTCTCAGATTTTCTTAGTTTTTACTTAACAATATTTTTCTATTCTTGGATTCCATCTGTGATACCACATTATACTTAGCTGAAAAGTCAATATATTTTTTTAACTTCTCAAGATTTACTATTATTTTGTACAGATGGTATTTGTTTTTATTGCCCACTTTTTAAAACTTTTTTTAAGCCTCCCCCCCCCTTTAACCCTTCTGTTATTATTTGGTTCTTTCTGCTTTTATTTGTTTTTCTCTGAGGGTCATTTTCTTTTTTCAAAAAGAATTTCCTTTTGCATTTCTTTAAGTGAAGGTCTTCTGTCAATGTATTTTTTTATAGCTTTTATTGCCTAAATGATCTTATTTAATATTTATTTTTATAGAGAATTTTGAGTGGTCATACTATTTTAGAATGACAGTTATTTACTTTTTGCATTCTAAAGACACAATTCTCTTCTCTTTTGGCTTCTATGGTTTCTTTGAGAAATCTGCAGTCATTCTTAAAATTGCTTTTTTGAAGGTTATGATTCTTTTTTCTATAGCTGTTTTCGGAATTTTCTCTTTGCCCTTGGTTTTCAACAGTTTTATCACAATGTGCCTGTATGTGACTTTTTATGTGATTATTTTGCTTCAGGTCTGTAGAGCTCCCTGAAGATGTTTATGAATCTTTTTCATTAATTTTATTAAGATCTCAGCCAAATTATCTGTTTCTTCAGATATTTCTTCTATCCCATTCTTTTCCTTCTCCTCATGTAAACTTCAATTTCACATCTTTTAGATCTTTTCACTATGCCCTTTATGCTTCTTAAGCTCTTTCCTTTATTTGAAGATCTTTTTTCCTCCTTGTGCTTCAGTTAGTATATTTTCATTTGACCTGTCCTCCAGTTTACTAATCCTGTCTTTTACTATGTCTGATCTGCCAATATACCTAACCAATGATTTTTAAATTTTATATATATTTTCCAGTTCTAAAATGAACTTTTATTGTTTATTTTAAAGGTACCTCAATTGTTTAATTTCTCTCTCTCTCTTAATCAGTTTTTTCTCTTTTTCTTCTATTTTCATCAACATATTAATCATTATTATTTTAAGATACTTGCCTGCTAACATCAGTAAATGGATCACCTTCTGAAGTTGCAGTCCTGGGTAATCAGTTAATTGGTGTGCCTAATGGTTTTGATTGAATGTCACACATTGTGAATACAAAACAACAGCCACCAAATAAAGTTATCTTCCATTAGGGAAACATCACAATTTCCTCTGTGTAGCAGATAGAGAAGGAGGTTTGGCACCTTAATCTTTCATTTCTAAATTGAATTGGTTTCGGAAAAGCTCAGGCTACTTCTGATTTGTCCTTTTTGTTTGACCCTAGACTTCCAAAATTTTCAATTAAAAGTCTATTATGTTGACATTTACACCCTTGGAGGGTGCTTTGGAGGGTGTTTCTGTCCTTTACAATGAGTAGATGAATAATCTTCTGTAACATCACTCTTTAGTTACCTTCTTTGAGCATCTTCAGAATTCAGCAAATATCTTAAAGGGGAAACTCTTAAATCTTCAATTTTGTCATGCCAATACTGTGTGACCAGTAATGTCTATGCATGTTTCTTTGTACAACAGTCCTTCAGCAGAGACAAGAATGGATTCTGAATCCTTCCCTTTCTCCAGTAAGAAACAGTTGAAAATACATCTATTGATCACCTGTGTACTCCTTCCAAGATGTTCAACTGAAAATATTGTTTTCACTGGAACCACTTTACTTTGAGGATCTTCTATCTTCAGCATCACATTACTGTGGAACAGTCTGCTTTACTTGTTTTTACTTTTTTTTCTCCCTACTCTTTCAGTGACTTGCCTTTTTTTTTTTTAATAGACCTTTTTTTTTTCACAATGTTTTTAGGGTCACAGCCAAATTGAGTGGAAGGTACAGAGATTTCCCATATACCCTTTACCCCTGCACATGCATAGCCTCCCCCATTATCACTATCCCTCACCAGAGTGATATACTGTAACATTTTATGAACCTGCATTGACACATAATTTTCACTTAAAGTCCATAGTTTACATTAAGGTTCACTCTTGGCATTCTATGGATTAGGACAAATGTATCATGAAACGCATTTACAAATATAGCATCATGCAGAGTGTTTTCACTGCCCTAAAAATCCTCTGTGCACCACTTGCTCATTTCTCCCTTCTCTCAATCCCTGGCAACCATTGATCTTTTCACTGTCTCCATAGTTTTGTCTTTTCCAGAAAGTCATATATTTGGAATCATACAGTGTGTAGCCTTTTTGGATTGGTTTCTTTCAATTATTAATATACATTTAAGTTTCCTTCCTGTTTTTCATGGCTTAATAGCTTATTTCTTTTTAGCGCTGATATAATAATAATATTTCATTGTTCAGATTTATCATAGTTTATTAATCCATTCACCTGCTGAAGGACATCTCAGTTGCTTCCAAGTTTTGACAATTACGAAAGAAGCTGCTATAAACATCCCCATGCATTTTTTGTTTGAACCTAAGTTTTTAACTTCTTTTGGTAGACACCAAGGTGCATGATTGTTAGATTGTAAGGTAAAAGTATATCTGGTTTCGTAAGAAACTGCCAAATTGTCTTCAGAGTGGCTGTACCATTTTGCATCCTTATCAGCACTGAATGAAAGTTCCTATTGCTCCAGATCGTCCCCTGCATTTGGTGCTATCAGTGTTCTGGATTTGGCCATTATAATAGGTGTGTAGAGGTATCTCATTGTTTTAGTCTGCATTTCTCTGATGACATATGATATGGAGCATATTTTCATATGCTTCTTTGCCATTTGCTTATCTTCTCTGTTATGCTTTACTTTTCAGAGGTTTTTGGCTTAACTCTTTTGCCTCTTTTCTGTGCAGTCTTAGAATTCAGAATATGTCTTTGGGGAAAAGATGCTGTATGTTTGAGGCCACTTAACTTCCAGTCTTGTTTGTCCAGCTCTTTACAATCTCATCGTGGCTTTCTGCCTATGCCAAACTATATTCTTCCTCTCTTCCAGATCCTCCACATTGACAAATGGCCCAAGGGAAAGAATGGCTGAAGCTCATCAGCTCACTTCTCCATGGACCTCCCATGTCTGATTTATGAGTATTACTTGTTAGTTTTTGTTGCATCTGCAGCAATCTGATGCTTTAAATAAATGATTTTTGTATTTTACCTGCCTTTCCTACTTGTTTTTGGGGGCACAGGGACTCAATCCTCTCTCAGTTTAGTCTTTCTAGATTGTATTTTCTAGACTGAACACTGGTTTCAGAACATAAAGATTAGTATAAATATGACACATATTGAGCCACAGAGTGGTGAGTTATTATTTATAAATTTACTTTCAGAAATAAAAATAGCTCTAAGAGACTCTCCACATGACCTGAAAGATGTGTAAATACTTTGAAATATTTTCTTTTGGTTTTTTTCTGATTATTTAGGGTAAAATTCTATAGTGCCCTATACAACTTGTTACTTTAATCTTCACTAAGCACATTGATGGTAGGCAAATATTGTTTTGAGAACAATAGACCTTGGTATGTTGTTACAGGCAGTGAGTTTATTAAGATCATAGGTGCAAAAGAACAATTATTTTTGTGGCTTTATTAATGTTGTTTTCAAACTCTCTTTTTAGGCATTTTGAACTTGCTCAATTTCTTCCAATGGCAACCTGTTCTCAAGCTTTGATACTTTGTGTTTATTATTCTCAGTTTTCTGCCCAGTAACAAAGTTTATTAGTCAAGGTCATAGCCGTGAATTGCAGTTCATTAGTTGAAACTTCAGATTCACTGGTTTTAATAAAAAAAAGGCTATATTTCACTTTCTAAATCACCTTCAGATGTAGTTAATTTCTTCTAATTATGTTTCTTTTTGTTGTCATTGTTACTTCTTTTTCTATCTTTAATTATTAAAATAATTAATGGAGGTTTGATTCATTAACCAACCAAAAGGTTGAGTTTGTATCATTAATAAACTAGAAAAGATAAAATCTTAATATTCTTTTCAGGTGATACAGTTTTAAAATGCTCTTCTGATAACCTGGATTAAAATATTTGAGAAAGATTTCAGCTTTTGAGATTAAGTAGTGATAATGTTAGGAGGAGCCAAGTATTAAATCTTATGAAGACCTCGGTGTTAACAACACTGCACTCTAACCAACTGAGCTAAGCAGCCAGCCCCTCAATATTTCCTATTTTGATTCACTTTCTTGGTGTTACCACAATATATTTTGTTTCAAGACAACATTATGTAGTCCTGAGCTGTCATTTTATTTTTTATTTTTATTTTTTGGCTCAAACAATAATTTAAATAAAAATTCCAAATATACATAAAAATATTTTCTATGTACCACAAATAATTTAATATAGATGTACATACACAAACATATATATATCCACACACATTACAAATAAAAATATAAATAATATTCCATTATGATCCTTAATGGTAGACAATGTAACTGGCAATTGCCTAAAATCTTGTCACCTCTTTGAAAAAGAGTGGTCTTCATTTTGTGGTTGTTTTCAAAGTTGAGTGAAAGTTTACTTGATAGTTACAGTGCCTGAAATCTTGTATAGTGAATTAGGTTCTACCAAACTCCCATGTATTTATTGGAGTTTAACAAAATTGCATGATTCTGTACTACTTGGGTACCAGCAGGGAGCAACCCTGGGAGAAGAAATCACAGCTGGGAGTAATTAAGACTGATTAGTTTGTGGCTGAGAAAATCAAAATGGAAAGAAACTTCACTTCAGGGGGAATTTGGAGCTACATTCCCAAGCATTTCTTAGTTGACTGCAATTCTCACAGGAATTTAGGAAAAACGTGAATTTCGGATATTTGGTGGTGTTCTTAGCTTATTTGATGTTTACGTAACCACTATCTGTTGACTCCCTTGGATATTTGCGAGAAAAAGAAGTTCTAGTAAATTGGTCAACTTCTCTTTTCACACATTTCCCAACTTTTTTATATATCCCAAGATTTCCCTAATATTTTCATCTGAACTTAAGGATGGAATATAGATGGTTTCATAACTTCTTACTGTTCATTTAATAGAGATTTGGATAGCTGTGGTTTCCTGGAAACTGGCAAAGCACAAAAAGATCAGTTCTTTTGGGAAAAAAATGCATATTATTGCGTATAAGATTGGCCTGAATTATCGTTTAGAAATTGTAAAATAGTCCAATTGGAATTTTAAGTAAGTGAGATGCAGAAACTTTATATATTATTCCTAAAATGGCCATCCTGGCTAAAGAATTGGTTTTTGAAGAGCCGAATCAGGACGTGCTTAATAAAGTAAAAGAAATGATATAAAATGGACTACAGAATGCACAGTTTACCAGTTTCTTTTGCTTTATATTGCATCATATATATGCATTGGAAAACATATTTCTTTTGAATAGGCTGAATTAGATCACTAACCAATTATGTATATAAATTAAATAGAAAGTTGTTTTCTATTTCCTAGACTTTTTTTTTAGTAATCTATCAGAGATTCATTTATTTTCAGTTCTATTTGTCAGTTGGTGCTAACTTTGTTGTCTTATGTGGATATCCTTGTTAGTATATCAAAGCTTCTGTAGCAGAAATATTAGGACTTAATATTAGGATGTTATAAGCAATAATGATTCCATTTTTCTTTCTCTTATCAGGTAAAATGGGTTATTTTTTATATGTAATAATCTATCTAACATGACAGTCTCTGTATCCAGCTTTTTCACAATAATCCTTTTTTCTTCTCTTTTCTCTTTCTCATTTGTTTCTTTCTTTTTCTTTTCTTCTTTCTCCTCCCTTCCTTCTTTACATCTCTTCCTTCCTTCCTTCCTTCCTTCCTTCCTTCATTCCTTCCTTCCTTCCTTCCTTCCTTCCTTCCTTCCTTCCTTCCTTCCTTCTTTCCTTCCTTCCTTCCTTCCTTCCTTCCTTCCCGCCCGCCCTCCCTCCCTCCCTCCTTTTCTTCTTTTCTTTCTTTTTTTCTTCTCTTTTACTGCTGGGCATGCTTAAAATATCACATATGATGAGTAAAGTAAAGGCCAATTTGTGAAATACATTCCAAAATATATCACTTTGATGGACTGATGGCTCAAACATCATAGACTATAATATAAGGGAGGGAATGCATTAATTATAAAAGATGTGGCTTAATGGGATGATAAATTACTGAACTAAAATTTGTCTTGGGTATTATTTCTAGATACACAAGTATATCTCTGTGTAAATTGAGTTAGGTTCTTTAATTCATTTTACTACTTCAGCCACTTTAGAGAGTGATCATACTAATTCTGGATACCAGGTGATTGTATAACCTTATTATTACACATTTAGAAAAGCTTTATTAGAAATATATTAAGAATAATGCACTTAATTTCTAGTTTGGGACAATTATGGACTAAATTATAGAAAGTTATGCTTCAAAATACAGCAATCATTAGCCAGAGATTACATGAAAGGGAAGGCAAAAGAGTGGCTGATTATTGCCAGATTGGTTTTTTATTTCCTAAACCAGTAGCTTTCAATTTTTTTTTTTTTTATCTCTTAAGTCCCATGAGTTTCTTCTATAAAAGAACCTAAGTTTCAACATAATAAACACAAAATCTCACTTTTTCCTATGTTGGGAATACATATATGCATTATATGAGGCCATTCACAATAAGATTTAGAAACAGAAATTACTGCATTAGCATTGGGGTGTATATTTTTGCCATTAGCAACTTTATATCTAATAATTCTGTATCTCTTGGCCAGTGCAAATCACCTTACTGTCATCAGTAGGTTAATAGAGCTGCCACCTAGGCTGACAAGACACAGTTAAAAATGGCCAGCAAATTGGGGCTTGGGTGGTGTGAAATCCTACGAAGAACGAGGGAAAGCCTGGTTATGAAGAAAGTCTAGCAAATGAGGTAAGCAAAAGCCTTGATTTCCAAGTTTACCCTATGTTACAGAGAGCAGGCCAGGTAGACAATATGTTCCCACTTGCAATTGTGTGTAGGAATTAAGTTCAAAAGAAATTGTATGGATATTTAGGAAACACCTGTCATGTGGTCTTCAAATTGGGACACTTTTAATATTGAGAGTGTAAGAAACTTTTCAAGGGGTAGTAGAGCCCAGGTATTTTAAGGAACATTTTTCAGATCCTCTACCTTTATATAAACTTGTTTCTAAAATTACTCTGTGACTGCTTTCACAATAATCCTTCTTACATTTTATCAAAGAACATCAGCCTTCCTCATCTGAGATCTTTTAACCTCTAACAATTGATCAAAGCACAATAACCTTTAGAGATTTTCGTCTTTCCCTCCTCATATATATTCTCTTAGACATACAACATGACCTTAAAAAGCAGGATAGTTTGGACTGTATGGGATCTTCATGGGATTGTCTGAACTCAGGTGGTTGGTAGAGTTGCATCGTAGAATTAATGGCCACGTTTATTCAAATGTTTTGTTTTATTTTTTTCTACTTCTGTCCTACTGTGAAAAATGTACCAGTCTTGAAGGAGATAAAAGCACAGTTAAATAAATATCAGTAAGAAATACTGGACAATAAAAATGTTTTTCCCGTGTATGTACTAATAATTCTTTTCCACTATTCTCCATATTCAACCTCAGAAAGCTTTGAAAAAGTACATTAAAAGTGCCAAGGCAAAATAGATTATTCACATTGATTTTTTAATTCTAACTGAAATATTTTCAAGGACTACTAAATTTTTTGTAATATATTGGCTAAAAGCTCCAGGATAAAACTTTATTATTATTTCTTTCAGGTTCAAAATGAGTCATATTATGACATATTTATTCCTGTTATAGCCTCATCTTATTTCATTTTATTATATATTTAGTATTTTCTACCACCTATAGATAAATTCTAAAATCATATGCCAGCTCGTGGATGGATTCATTTTAACAGTATGTGCCTTTCTCTTTCATTGAGTACATTAGGAAAGTCTGATCATAATGCATAAAGTTAATTGGGTTATTTCTTATTTGATTCTTGATTATTTGATTATTCCACAAAATTGAATGAGACTTTAATATCTGCCTGCAAACATTTTCAAAGAATACCATAACTTATATTTCCATTTTATTAATAACTTGAATTTTAGCTATAATCACATATTGATTTTATATTTTACCTCATTACAAAGTAAGGAGAAACTGTACTTTTTAAAATTCATTTTCTAAAATTATAAATTTGGATGAAATATATACATTTGACCGCTATCAGTTTAATCTTGATGAGATAACCTTTAGTAATTAACATTGACATGTGATATAATCCTTATAAAGGCAAGTTAGATTTTTTGATAATAAGGTAAATTTTTGTAATTGTTTTTTAATAAGAATCATTTTTCCAATTAAGCTATATTGTGAACATTTTTCATATAATAATATAGTCAAAATATGGAAGTTTAAGGTTTGGTTGAAAATATATTGAAAGCATATTTTAGAAAAATTGATGATGAAAAAGTTATAAAAACTTTGCATTGGAAAAGATGTACTAAAGTTAACTATATATATTTTTTTCAATTTTTTCTGATTTTTACCAAGTGTGTTGGGGGTAACCCCTAGGTTGGATGATTCACTAGGAGGACTCACAGGACTCAGCATGTAGTTGTACACTGGGATTTAATTTATTACAATGAAATCACAAATAGCAAAGGAAATGGCGTGTGGAGTGAAGTCCTGGGAAAACCAGGTGCAAGATTCTAGAGGTCCTGGCCCAGTGAAGCCACAGAAGGCACACCTAAAATTCCCCCAGCAATAAGTTGCATCTACACATGTGAAGTGCTGCTTGCCAAAAAAAAAAGCTTGTTTGAGACTCAGCACCCAGGGTTTTTATTGGGGACTGATCATATAGGTAACCCCTGCCGGGTATGTATACAAATCTCCAGATCCCAGAAGCAAAGCAGGGTGTTCAGCCTAAATCACATTGTTTACATAAACATTTTAAGAATCATAAGCCATTCTTATCAGTTAATGATGGTAGGAAACCTCCTCAGATCTAAGTTTCCAGCTGCCAGCCACGAGCCAACTTTTCAAGCAGTCCGTTTAAAAGTCAGGCCTGCTATGCTGTTTTCTGCATACTCAGTTGAAAAAAAAAAAGGTACTCTCACACGAAAGAATGACAGTCATAATTAAGAGTCACTTGTTAAATTTTGGTAAAGCTTCCCTGTGATACTTCTCAGACACTGGGAAACATTTTCTGCTTTCAACATATTGGAAGGACAAAATATTTGAGTTGTTAGTCAATATATTATTAAAATTATTTTTGATTATTCTATCAAAATTATATCACAATTTTGGTATAACACTCAGAAGAAATTTTTAAAAATTGAGTCACATTGTTATCAAAATCTCTTCCATTCCCATCTCCTTATTATGAGCTCAGGTAGTTCTTTCAGGTTGACATTCAACATTTTAAAAATGAATTTAAGTAAACAATACAAATATTACAAAATCTATAAATAGGCATTAAGCATGAAAGCAAAATTTTATTGGAGATACATCTCTTAAAGAGAAAATTAAACTTTTTCTTAACTTTTTTAATAGTTAGTTCATGTACTGCTTCATTCTAGCAATGAGCCCTATTCGTTCAGTGACGCATGAACTAACTCCAAAAAACAGCCCCAATATTTTCTTTAAAAGCTGATTTTCAATAAAATTTACTTTTATATTTTATAGATTTTGTAATATATTTATGTTGTTTACTTAAACTCGTTTGAAAAATTTCAGATGTAAACCAAAAGGAACTACACAAATTTTCAAAATATTTTTGAGTTATAGGTGAGCAAAACAAAGATGAAGGCACTAACTTAAACTACTTATGTCCCCATTTTGTTAACTGAGAACAATTTCTGTAAAGCATGTTTGTAAAATCGGGAACTGACATAATGAGTATAAGGGAAAGAAATGAGAAATCTCTATAATTAAAGAGAAAAATACAAAAGGTAAGACAGGAGTCATTAAAAGTTAAAGTATTTCTGAGTTGTAAAAGATAGCTTAGATTTTCAAATCCTCAATGTATTAGTCTGTTTTCTGTTGTTTTTAGCAGATACATGAAACTGGTTAATTTATAGAGAAAAAAAATTTATTTCTTACAGTTTCAGAGACTGGGAAGTCCAAAGTCCAGGGAACACATCTGGTGAGGGCCTTATTCTTCGTGGTGGCTCTGCATTGACACAGGGTGTGACATGGCAAATGACTTGAGCAGGAGAGACCTGAGCTTCTTGCTCACTCTCCTTTTAAAGCCATTAGAGACACTTCTATTACTCTGTGAATGGATCAATCCATTCACAAAGGCACAGTCCTTACAATCTGATCACCTTTTCAAAGCCTTATCTTTCCATTAAATAGTAGGATTTCCCAGCTTCTTAATAATTACAATGTAGATTAAGCTTCAGTGAATTTGGGGGGAACATTCAACCCACACCACTTGTTTTTTGTTTTTTGTTTTTCTCAGATAAAAGAACTGCAGCCTAGAAATGTTGGTAATGGGAATAAGACAAGTTTGATATCAAGTGGACCAAGGTTTGAATCCCACTTGCACAATCTGTAATTTGTGTTTCCTGGACAAACTTTTGATCTACTGTTAGTTTCATTTTCTTAACCTATAAAATGCTACTAATACCTATTTTTCTACATTGTTTCATATAAAACATATGTGTTCCTATATAATTCCTAGGGAAAAAAGTTAAGTGGCTGAGAAAGATAGCTTTTGGTTATAACAAAACTAGTTGGTAACAAAACTTTAACTAAAGTTTTCTGAGTTTAGTCCCACACATGCTCTATCCTCTAATCTATGCTATTTCTAAAAACAAATTAGTTGTTTAACACCAATATTCCAAACAGGATAGCATTATAAATATTCCAAAGTACTTCTCCATATATTACCTTGTTTCATTCAAATAACATGTTGGTGAAGGTGAGCATGGAGATTGGGATTCTCCTTGTTAGAGGAGCAGAAATGAAGTTCAGGGAGGCTAAGTGACTTGCTTAAGGTTGTTCCAGTAGTGATAAGAAGTGATGGAGGGAGATGATAATTTAGCTCTCCTGACTCCTCACGAAATGTTCTGGCCATAGGCTGGTCTAAATGGGAGTGCTGGACTAGGTTGTTGACCTCTAAAGGGATCTCAAGATTGCCCTTTTTCTTCTTCTTCCCTATCCCCTACTCAGTCCTTTATCAGGGTTAAGTGCAAGGGTCTGTTCTTGGGCTGCAGTGCTCGGGGTTCTAGTTTTCATGTGGTGAGGGAAAGGTAAATGTTTTGGGTGTCCCTTTAGGTTTTCCACTCTTTCTACAGAGCTGTGGGGTAGGGAAGAGCCTCCCAGAGGCTGTTTCTGGATGGGACCTTTCCCTGCTTGAGGTGTACTGCTTCTTCTTGCTAGCTGTTTTATCTTCTGACATCTCAGCATTATGATTCAGTGAGCTGAAATTTGGACTGGGGTTTAGAGGCGAGGAGCAAAGAAGACTGCTTGGCTTGCTTTGATAAAGGACCGTGGCCTGCACTGAGCCTAGCATGGAGTTCCCTGGTCGTGCCAGCCTATCTTGCCTATAACTACGTAATTGTGGCACCCATATCTACCTGGCTTAGTCTCTGTTCAAATATTTTCTTGGTAAATCTCAGGGTAAGGTGGCTGTAAAAAAAAAAATCACATATTTAGGAGCCTACATTTCTACTTGGGCATGAATGTGTGTGTGTTTTATTGCATAAATACCTCATTCCCTAGCATCCTGACCCAGAAAAATAATTTTGCTTTAACCCTGGTGTGTGTGTGTGTGTGTATACTTTTTTTGTGTGTGGCTGGCCAGCCTGTATAGGGATCTGAAACCTTGACCTTGGTGTTACCAACACTGTGCTCTAACCAACAGAGCTAACCGGCTAGCCCAACCCTGACATATTTTTGAAAAAATGTGTGTGTGTGTGTGTGTGTGTGTGTATGTGTATAGGGTGTAGTTTGTGTTTGTGTATGTGTTTGTGTGTGTGTATGTGTATAGGGAGAGGGGGGGACTGCCCCCCTGTAGAGAAAATACATTCCGGTCTGCTCTCTCCCAAGAGTAGTGGAGTCCACTTTGCTTCTGGCCACATCTTGCAGCTGGGGAGTGTGAAAGTTAAATCCACATGAGTGTCAGCAAGCCATCTGTCAGAACACCTGCCACGTGTCCTCTGAGCTAGCTTTTACCAGTAAGAGAGCTGGCACATTAGTCTCTATCAGTTTGACTCTTGTGTCTGTCTTATATGAACTTGGGAAGGAAGGAGAGGAATACTGCTTATAGAACCACCACCCCAAATTGATATACTGTTAATTGGTAGAAGTATCAGATAGGTTACTATGTATCTCCCAACCTTCATTCCCTGTTATAACACACACCCTGAGCATATTAACTCATACCCTGGAATTCAAACTAATACTGTAGTACTGTGAACTTTCTGGAATTAGTTAAGTAGGTGTGAACTAAAAACCAGTGCCATTCTTCTTACAGCACACCAGTGGTTTCTAAGTTTTTCCTCCACCTTTGAATGTAACAGGTCAAGGTTACATATCAGCAGTCTCTGCCCTGGTAACCCAATGTCAGGCTCTCTAATTGTGTCACTGACAGATCTAGACTCACTCCTGCACTGCAGTTTGTACTCTGCACACAGTATAAACGAAACCTTCAGTGTTAGGTGGAGACAAGCATTTCCTTTGAAGCCTGGAACCACTTTTTTTTAAGCAAGAAAGTCTTTATTTTGTGGGATAATGGAAGTGTCATAACATGGAACATTATCAGATCTTTTTGTCAGTGACTTCAAAAGCTAGACTCACTACCACATACATCCTGAGGTTGAAAATTCTTGTTTTAAAATAGTATTGATGGTACTATGAGATGACAGAAATGTAATAGCTTTTGAAAAAAAATAAGCAGGCAATTTATTCCTCCCACCTTGTCATAGAGCCCTTCTAGCACTCTCCTGTGGGTATCTTTGTTCTGTCTCTAATATAATCTCATAGAATGTTTCTTAAAGTCATTGACTAATTTAATAAAACTGTACAACTAAAGGGTCGGTGAATATTAAAATATTCCCCATCTTGTTCCAAATGTTTGACTATGTTTCAATAAGTAATATCACCTCTTTCTGTTTTTTAACAATTGCTTTTTAAAAGGACCTTCAATGATTTAGCTAAAGTAGTGTTGGGTGACTTCAGAGTTTGTGGGAAGGATATGTGGTTCTCAGAGCCCCTCAGATAACTGTAAAAAACAATTTCTTGCTTTGTCACTACCAGCCTTGGGAAGGGAGATTCTGAATTTGCCTTAGAAACTACGTAGTCATTAAATTTGGGAATATTTTGTATCATATTATCTGATTGAGGCTGCTATGTATTTTTTGGAGATGCATTTAATTCAACAGACATTTACTGAGTGGCTACTATACACTGGGAATAATAAAAAATAATAATGAGAGTAAAAACATATGTAGTATAACTGTGCTAGGCATTCTACCTATTTCTGTATATTGATTTATTTTTATCCTCACAGTGATGCTATTATGTAATTACTATTATTAAGTTCTCCATTCTGCAGATGAGACAACTGAGGCTTGGTGGGGTTATGTAACCTGCGCAGCTGGAAAGCAGTGGGTTTCAGTTTGAACTCTGACATTAGGCTCAAGTCTGCTGATAGGGTTCATGTTGGAAGAGACTAATAAGTGTTCCTTTTCAAGGATAATTTTATGTCTGCATATGACAAAAACAACAAACATGAATTACATTTGTGCAGAATAGCTCTAATTATAGGGCAATGGCTTTCTAAGGGGTATTATTTTGTTCACATTTAGGTTTTTTTCCTCCAAATTAATTGTTTCTTCCATAACCTCTTCTGACAAATAATGTTAGTTTTGCATGTGGCAGAAGACAATTTTACAGAAATAGAACGTGTTGGTTATCACAGGATGGTCTAACATTTCTGCATTTTAATTTGTAAATGATTAAAAATCTTCTAATAGCAGTGACCTTTTTTTCTCTTGCAAAAGAAGCCTTCAAATATAGTTAAAAACATGTATTTGGAATATGTATGCTATTCAAATGGATCAAAAAGTAAGTGCAAACAAAATTTGATACCTTTTAAATGTATTTGTAAAATATTTTTAAACTTTATTTTTGAAATTTGTAAAGAGACCATCACGTGGTAAGTATTCTTACTTTTATAGTCACTGATATACATGTAAACTTCTTGGAATAGCTTTTATAAATATGTCACAATGAGCCAGGCCAAAACCAAAACCACAGACAATATTTACTATACTCAGATGATGCCAGTACTCAGGGAGAACTAATTTACAGATCTTATGTTTGCTTATTAGTTTTTGAAAAAATATAGCAAATGATGTAACAGTGGAAATAATTTAGGTATATGGATTTATTCCACTATCTTTTTGGAAAAGTTATTTATATCAGTACTATCTTCTGTACCTTTACGCCTGCTGTAGGTATAAAAAGAATGCAATTATTCTTTCAGTTAATTCATTCCAATTTGAGAAATTGCTTAGAAACTAAAGCAGAGAAAATCATCTTTTCTACTATTCAAATAAACAAAGAGAAGTGATCAGGGAGGACATTGTTTCAATATTTTATGTTTTTCTGTTGACTTGAATAAATGTTCTACATTTTTATTTTAAGGGATGATTTTTTTTATGTTAAATGTTCTAAAAATTGTTGGTTTGTTGGTTACACGTGGCTGCTTTCCTGGAGGTGAGATGGTGACACCTTGAGCCTTCTGGGAGGAAAAGAAGAGTAATCCACCCTCTCACCCCTCATTTTCAAGTCAGGATTATCATAATGGATGAGGTAAACTTTCTAATGACTTTATAAGTAATTAACCTCAATCAACATTAGTTGATTAAATTAACAAACTGATCACTTAACTTTCTGATATAATTGCAACAATGATCTGAAAAAATCAAAAGGTGGTGAAATATTAAATTTGCATCACTCTCAGAATCCCTGAAAAAATATTTAAATAATTTCAAAAGTGGAATAAATAGTATCACCAGTGGAAACATTTAACTATACCTTTAGACACCTGGGTCTAAGTCCCTGTTCTTCCACTAATCCCCTGAATGGTTTTGTGTAAACCACCTAAACTCTTAGAACTTAGTCATCTCATTTGTCAAAGTAAAGGCTGACAGTGGAGGAAAACGAACTGTGTCTTTTGGTCTATTTTCTATCAATTTCTGTGATTTCACAAAGATAGCTGTTCTTCCCTGCATAGGTTAATGATGAATTAGGTTTAAAGACCTCCTGGAGTTGGAAAAATTTTACCAGAAGACCTCTCAATGTGTAACTAGTTCATCGAGTACCTTCTTCTTTCTTCCCAGTTCTTCAGTTCCATGAAAGGTCAGCAGAATGCCACCTCCTTACCCTTAATCATGACACATGCACACGTATGGGTAATGTGATCTCATCAGAGTCCAAGTCCATGCTTTTAGAATTTAATATTTCAACATCATAAGGATGTCAGAAAAAATGAATCAATTCTCCCTGGAACATTGCTTTTTAGGAAATTCTGACAAGACTAAAAATTAATGATATGAAATCACAGTTGACCAAAAACAACATTTTCTGACGGATTTCTTTCAGATGCCTCATTCGCTTACAATGGTTATAAAAATTTTTTCTAATTTTTATCATCTTATATTTAAAAAATTATTTTCTGATATGTGGCATGTGG
Organism: Cynocephalus volans; assembly: GCF_027409185.1. Lineage (NCBI taxonomy): Eukaryota > Metazoa > Chordata > Mammalia > Dermoptera > Cynocephalidae > Cynocephalus > Cynocephalus volans. Next base: position 21,360,063 of record NC_084466.1, read on the forward strand.
TTCCTGACTTAGCCTGATTTCTCTTGAAGCAAACTCTGAGATGAAAATCTGGATGAAAGTGATTTATTAGATAATACATCCAAGAAATATACATAGATGGGTGGGGACCTGAAACAGGAAAGGGAAAGGAAAGGAAAGAAAGGAAGACATCCAAGTAAGCTTATGATACCAAGTTAAATCCCATGGAGAACATCTGTGGCTCAATCCTGCTGGGAATATCTGGAGATAAGGGTGTGTCTCACCTCAGATTTATCCCCATCAAAGACGTGCGAGCTGAAGTATTCACACACCCACACCATCAGTCATTGATGAGCCGCTGCTGGATAGGGATGAGGATGTGTAAATTTCTAGGCACTTCTGTTTTTTTTTTTTCTGTGTAGAGGCAAAGGGGCTATAGAAGTTGGAGGTAATCCTCCAACAAAGAGAGCAAGTGTTGGCTCAGGGAATGCAGATGAAAGAAATGAGCAAAGTACTGACAAGGTCCGCTGCATGTCCTTTGTCATTACATTCCATGAACAACCATAAACCTGATGAAATATTATTTAATGAAGTGGTTTCTTATACAGCACAGAGGAGTAGATCCTGCTGATGTGTTTCACAGATAAGGGTTTGTATCAGTTAAAGTCTTGCAGGAAACAGATGGCATACCACACTGGGTAATTTGAGGAGCGTTTCATAAAGGGACTATTTGCTAAGGTGAGAGGGCAGAGAGTCAGTAGCCCGCAGAAGGTCAGTGCATTACTGGTGGGCTGTATTTCCACATCCAGGTTTGAAGAAGTAAGGAGAGGGAGCATAGAAATGCTGTGTGATGGGGCCTTTCTTAACTGGAAGGAAAGCTGCCTGTGCAATGAATATTCTGGTCTCACTCTCTGTCTTCCTAGCCTTTCCTGCAGTGCTCTGATTAGCCAAACAAGAAGCAGGACTCGGAGGCCCTTACTTTGGAGCTCCACAACACAGAGCAGGGTCAAGAAAAGGGCAGAAGGGACACAAAGGGGCCAGTGGAAGCTTTGCACAGGGCAAAGATGAATTGTTAATTTAAATTATGTTAAATTGCCCAAGACCACACTGCAGTGCATTCCTATTTGTTTTTTTTTTTTTCCCCAGGAAGATAATCTAAAAAATTTCTTCAGGATCTCCAATAATAAAAAATCTATTCATCAGACTTGAACTTCTTTTTCTACCCCTTACCAGTCTGCCGTACTTACCTTTCTAGAGTTATGAAAAGAGAAATAATCTAATCCATAGTAGTTCTTTCCTGTTACCTGGGAATGGGGCCTTTTCCTAGTACCTCCAGATTTGACCTTTGACTCCATTTCATGTTTATCTCTTAATGGTTAAGTTTCTATGATCTTCTTCTTAGCATAAAAATTTTCTCTGGTCATATACATTCTTTTCTTTATTCTCAAAATAAAAGTTTTATTTCCTATAATTATATAATATATGCTTACTATGAATATAAATAATGCAAACAATACCAATTTTTACAAAATGTTAGTAAAATTACCCTTATTCCACCCACTGGGGAATAATAATTAACTGCTCTAAATCCATGCAATATTTCTCAATTTGCACACCCACCTATGTGCATGCACACATAAAGACTTTCTTGTAAAAATGGGATCATTTACAAAACCATTTGCATTCTCTCCTTTAATAATTCACAGAAATTCTTCCATATTTAGTTAGGTAGATCTGCATAAAACTTTTATCATTTAAATGTTTTTTAAATTATAAGAATGTAAAATAATTTATAATATTTAATGAATTCTTATTAATCATATAGATGCGTTCCAATTTTTTTGGCATTCTTTGCTATTATAAGTAATGTGACTATGATCTGCTTGTACATATGTTTTCATATTTTTCCCTGATTTAAAAAAATTTTTTTTAAATTAGAAAAACCATTTATTTCCTTACCATTACCCACCCCCCAAAAAACAGGACTAATAACCAGTAAACAATGAAGTTGACGTACAAGGAGGTAAGGAGGGAGGAAGAAATGGGAAAGAGTAATGCTTCCCTGGTTTATCCCTAATTTTATTAAGCTAATTTTCTAGATTTAAATGTCTTTCTGGAAAGTTTTTATTAATAGAATTTCTTTCTTTTCTCACAGCCCTGAATTTATTTATTTTTTTTTTTGAATGGTATTTCTAAGTGATATCATCAGTTTGGCTCAAATTTTGTTTTATCTACTGGACTGTTAATTACTACAACAGGAGCCACTGTATTTGTCTTTTATGGTTAAATTTAATGGAAACCTCCTGAGGCTAGTGTAAGTTAACACGGGACATGTATTATGATATTATAGAGGTGTTTAATGTAACGCAAAGTCATAGTTATAATGGGGTCTCAACAGCAGTCTGAACTGGAGAATAGACTGCTAAAAGTAACTGGAAAAATATTTTCCATGCATGTCCTTCTGACTAAAGCCAGTCTTCTTCAGTTTCCCAGTCCTTGTATAAATTGCTATTTGTTCCATTGAAAAACAATTTAAAAGGACTGAAATCATGCAAAGTATGTTTTCTGACTATAATGGAATGAAATTAAATCAACAAGAAAGAAACTTGAGAAATTTGCAAATATGTGGAAATTAACAACACACTCCTAAATAACCAATAGGTCAAAGAAGAAATCACAAAGGACATTGGGAAATACTTTGAGATGAGTGAAAATGAAGATACACATACAAAATGTATGGCATGTAGCTAAAACAGTGCTTAGAGGGAAATTTATAGCTGTTGATGCCTCTATCAAAAACATATGATCCGTATAAAGCAAATTCAGTGTGTACAGGTTACTAAATTGTCTAAGTCCGATAAGACAGAACAGTCTCATACATAATTTACATGAAGCAGATTTACTACTTACAGATGGGCAGCAAGGGATATCAGAAGGCTAGGATTCATGGTGACCAGTCTACCAAGGCTCAGGAAAGCTACCTAGGCAGATGGAGTCTCTGCATGCCCCACTCACACCACAGCTGAGGGACCCTAGACAGTATCCCACCCTGGGTTTTATATCCCAGAGTCCACATGACATGCTGTTTAAAGCATTGAAGAACATCCTGTTTCTAGTAGGCACAGGGATAGAGCCCAGCCTGTTCCGGTCAGTATTCCTTTATCCCAGGGTGTTGCACTCCCAACACATTGTACAACTATTCTTGAGAACTACAAGTGAGAAAGGGAGAAGAACTGACTCAGTTGTGTAAGGCCATGTGGAAAACTGTCCTGCAGTCTATATGAAAGCATACGTGTATGTGATATACATCTTCCAGAGTCTTTGATGAGATGTGCAGACTTGCAGAAGTATGAAAACAGTGCCACAATGTGAAAAATTAAGGATGAGAAAATATAGGCCAATCAGGGCAGAATTTCCAGTAACTGCACTTCTGAATAACTCATCATATTAACTCAGAGAGATTAAGATGCACATTTTTGAAAAACACAGCTCATATTCTGACCTTTAAATCAAAACAAGACGCTGAAGCTGAATAAGCATTTTGTCTCTTCTTATTGACCAAATTTTATGATGGTAAATAATACTAACCTTATAGCCAGAGGGTATAGAGCCTCCATTATATAGAAATAAGTCTTGAATTTGACATGTTTCCAGTGGTGAACCTTCTCATGTAAAAATCTTACTACAGTATATGTTACAAGGGACATATTAAGCAGCAAGAACCAATATACTGTTTCTACTTTATATAAGTTAATGACAACAGAAATACTCTATGCTACCTAGACATTGAGTAAAATGAAGGCTATTAGTCTAGAAGATTCATATCTTACACTATAGTCTAAGACATACTAACAATTATAATGTATCGTGTTTCTAATTGAACTATTTTATAGTTCCTTCATAGAATAATACTAATACAGATAAAATCAAAATTATTTTTGGTGAATGACTTGCTGTTGTTCTGTATCCAGATAGACTCAGTAGGAGGCAGATTAACTCAATGTGATCCACTTGTACTTCCAGGTTCTGTGGAGAGAGGAGAAAATCTAATGGTTGGTATCAAGACATTCCTTACTGCTACTGGAAAATAATGCTGGGCCAGAGAAGACCTTGGTGAAGAGGACTCTTAGGGAGCTTCTTCCTTGATTTCCAGAATAGGGGGAAAAACAATGTCCTCTCCTCAGGTACTTCAACTTCAACGTGGGGGACCAAAGTTTGGGCTAGCTGCCCTGCTATCAGGTGAGTACATTGAGTCAAAGGGAGCCATAGAGCTCCTGCCTTCAGGAGAGGCACCAAGAAAAGCTCCATCTTGCTTTCATGCAGAACCTGCTGGCTCAGGATGGGGTTGGACAGAATGGAGGGCTTCTGGGAGTGGCAACTAGTCAACACAGGGCATGGTGCCCTGCGTGCCTGTGACAGCACAGCATGATGCTCCTTGTTCTTCAGGGATCTGGTCATTTGGGGATTCACAATTGTGCTACCAAGGCACCATTTGGAACAACAGGATGGAAGGATGCTTTTCAGAGCCCTTACATTCTTCCTCAATCCAGTTTTGTGTGATGTACACATTTTCTCTTATTATGGTCATGAGGTTTCTCTCAGTGGACAGAGCTCTCATTCCAATATCCTGAGCCTTTCTCCTCTGAGAAGCAAGATGGCTTTGATAATACCCAGTGATTATTCTGAATTTTCCCAAAATCTGCTTGAATTTTCTAAGTGCACAGCTGTTCACATGCATCACTGATGTTTTCATTTGCTTTGAAAGATTCTCCTCTGTCTTCATGGTGTAGGTGTATAGTCTCTATAAATTGGATATCGGATAAAAATTTCTTTCTGTTCTCAATGTAATTTAGGAAGGACTGGATGTTTCTGCTGGATCTTTGTCTCTCTCTTTCTAATGGGTGTTTTCTAACCGCAGCAAACTTTCTTGGTTTGATGACTTCTCATATAATGTTCAAGTGCATTGATGATTTTAGCATTGATGATTTTAGCTTCTTTAGGTGATTTCTTGTATATTTGGTTTCCTTTTTTTCCTTCAAGATTGTGTAAAAAGGTTTTGTTTTGTTTTGTTTTGTTTTCAGGGGAAATGGCTGGCAATTATGGGGATCTGAATTATTGATCTTGGTGTTAGAACACCACGCTGTAACCAACTGAGCTAACCAGCCAGCCTCCTAAATAGGTATTTAACTCCATCTCCTTAAAAGCTCCTCTAGATCCATTGTGTAAGAGATCTCTATTTTATGCCTATGATATATCCTGTTCCACATCCCCACAGTCTATGTTGTCTTCTTCCCTAAGAACAGCAGCTAAGTTGTTCATCTTTAGCAAGTGTTTACCTAGAGGCTTGATCTGATTCTCTTTATGAAGAATCTATTCTATTAGCAATTTAGGGTTTTCTGAGATATTTTTTTCTCTTTAGTACATTCGCCTACTCTTCCCTTTCATTTTTGAGATTCTTGTGAAAGCAGCTTCATGCTTCTCTGAAGACTGGAATTTCCCTCCAAAGCCTTTGTTAATGCTTCTCATGTGCTCTGTGCTTCTCATGGGTGCTGAAGGTCATTTCGGTTGCAGCTACTGGATGTCGAATGTGTCTTCCAAGGACTTGTTCTTTTTTGTAATGTCAGCTATTAGCTGAATTGTTAAACATTTAGATTTCTCTCTGTCCATGATTTTCTATGAGAATCTATTTTTAAGACCACATGAAGAGCTATAATTTTTAAGCTCTTTATTCATGGTTTTCACAAGGCTGTTTCTCCTAGTTTGGTCTTGGGTTTGGCTTCTCGTAGAGTTCAGTTAAAGTTTCTAAATTCCCTTTGGAGAGACTAAATCTCTCAAAAATTTGATGTTTTTCCTCCAGAAGGGCAGATAATTAAAGATGAGAAAACATAGGTAAAATTATTAGTAACACCCTGAAGTGGAAAGAATATAAACCCCCCTGAAACATTAACATGAATTAAGTCTATATTAGGCCACAAATGAAGCATTAATAAACTTCCAAACTCTATCTGATCACAGTAATTTAAACTAAAAATAATAATGAAAGTAGAATATGAGCAACAGAAGTTAAAAAAACAAAACTATGCCATGAGAAAATTGAACAACTCTTTTAAACAAATTCTGGGTCATAAATAGTCAAATTGCAGACAATCTGCAAATTACAAGTAATGTAGATATTCTACATAAGATTCTATGGGTACATCTGATCAGTGCTCACAGGAAAATCTATTGTAATAAATACTTACAAAAAAATCAAAACCTGTAAATTAATCATTTAATACAAGAAATTACAAAAAGTTGAAATTATAAAGGACACCAGAGGAGTAAAGATAAAAACATAATAGAAATAGAAAACAGAAAAATTATAGTCATTACATAATTTCAAGAGTGTATTGAAGAATTATAGGAGACATTTACTTTAAAATCGGGAATGAGATTTCCCTGTTATATATGACACACTCTAAGTTAATTTTGATTTAAGTCACTATTTAATGCAAGTTAACAATAAAAATATTTTTTAAAAAATGACACAATCTTAATGCTGGAGGGAAAAACACTATGTGAGGCTTTATAACTAAAGCCAACATAATTTTCTGTTCCTATGTTAAACCATACTGGAACCAAGCAAAAATAACTTACCTACATGTTCCAGAAATAATTTCTCCTAAAAGATAAGAATGAAAAAGCTAAACAGCTTACTTATCAAGACTAACAGTTGCCCCTCGAGATTCCCTTCAAGATTGTCTCACTGCTAAGTTTAACAATCTAAATGAACTCTGCCCATTCCTAGCACTTCTCTGCCTTAAAATTACCTAGACCAGATCCTAGAATCCTATCAATATCTTTTCCTGTTTTTCCCTTTTTGAGAGGCTGCTAAGAATCTTACTGCAGTAAAGCTAATAAACATTTTAGCTCCACCAACAGGTTTTTTTTTTTTTTCTGGTGGTGCTTTGTGGTATAACGGGCAGGCTTAAAAAAGGAGGTAAATGCTACCTAGTGTTCTCTTCTTGCCACTTTGATTTTGTAGAAATTAAGGAACTGAGGCTGTGAGAGATTAAATAATTTACTCAAAGTTGTGGCCTGGAAGTCGAGGAGGAGGACTTGCAAAGGCCTGGCACATGCCTGAGCTTCTGCTTATTGCATTATTCCCGCCTGCCTGCCATCTGCTGTCTCCATTTCTGTATTTTGCTGGGAAAATCCCACCTAGAGTCCTTTTAGCCTGCACTTTTCCTTCAAATTATCTCAATTGCAGCACATGAGAAAAAGCCTAGAATTGCTATTTTTATTATTACTTCAATTGCTATTTTTATTACTTCAATTGCTATTTTTATTACTTCAATTGCTATAGAAATTCTGTATTCTACCTCTCATCTTACCAGAATGATCATCAAGGATCTGTCAGATTGAATTTGGGAAATAAAAGTAATGATGCTTCCTCATAAATTATTTTGTCTATTTATATGTGCCTGCTTGAACCTGAACAGGACTTAAGACATTTAATTCGCGCTTGTGAAGTCTGTGAAGTGCATCAACTGATTTTACATGCGTTGCATTGTTCTGTATTTGATTTGATTTGATTCTAGTCTGAACTTATTCTCAACATGTTACCGTCCATACTTGTAATAAACCCTGTTACATTCTCGTATTTTATTTTCTATTTTCAGATTATATAAACCCTTTATTGTTACTGCATTAGTCAAAGTTTAGCTCTGCAATGAGACTTATAACTATGTGTATATAAAAACAGAACATATTTGTTTACCTGTTTTTAGACAATTGGTATTCCTCTGAAAAATTCCACGTGATTATGTGCTATTGATTGATTGCTGGACTAATGACAATACCAATGCATTCTTTCAATCCATTTTATAAACTTTGGGACTTGTACTAGTTTATGGTGACTGGTATATTTTGATTGTATGCCTTGCCCATGTGAACTAGTATAAAAAACTGTAGGTTAAAAACTGTAGGAGATTCAATTGAAATGAGATAATAACACTGATTTAAGAGCAGAAATATCCCTTTTCAGTCTTCAGTGTTCAATAGCAAGTAGAAAAACTGTTAGATCTTGCAACCTCCCTTCTCTGTCTCTTTTGGCCCAAGATAAATTTCAATTACTAAACTCCATTTCCTGTTGCTAATCACTTACTCCAGTCAGTATTCTTTAAATAGTCATTAAGACTGGGATGAGATCTCTGTCATTTCTGAAACTAAGAGAAAATGTGGAGGAACCCATTAACAGAACAGGAAATTCCCTAATCTCCTCAGGATATGTATAGAAACCCATCATGATTAAATACAAGAGGAACTAACATCTCCTGGGGATATTTATTAAATAAACTTGCCTGAATACGTCAGACAAATACATTATCTCTCCAAAAGTCTAATTACCTAGATCCATTTATCTAATTAAGTGACCCTCAAATATCCCATTTTTTTCTTTTAAAATTCCTCTATGATAATGAATTCACTAATAATGAAACTAGCTTGCTAAAATGGGTACAAAGATGATCAACTCATTTGCGCATCCTTTGTGTTTCGCATGTTAGATGAAGGCATTCAGAGAAAAAAACAAAGCGTAATTCTACCCTCCAAGACTGAATAAAATAACTTTTCCTAAACTATTTTTCAAGGAAAATGAAAAACATTATTTACTTCATTGTTATTTGTGGCAGTAGCAATAAAAGGAATAAAGGAAATGAATGTTAAACACTGAGTTGTATTTGTAAAAGAAAGGAAATTTCAACTGTTTTCTTTCGTGTAGTAAAAACAGTAGTATACCATTATTCCAGGTAATCAAACAATAATTATCTCATAAAAGGGAGAGGGCAAGCATTAAAATATCTACTGATAAAAAGAAAGTGTCTATAACATGACTTCCTTTGTACTGGAATTCAGCAAAATGGAAGGCTCATTCAAGGAGCTTGAGTTATCAAACTACTTGAAATACCTTTTAATGTCACAGTCCTTTCAATTTAATCTCTTATTAATTTCTTCTTTTCTATACAAATCCCCTCCCCCACCCCCACCCCCAACATCCAAGCTGACCTAAATACATAGTTCTCTTCCAAACATTCTTCTTTCTTCTGCACCATTTGTGCATGGATTTTCCCTGTGTTTAGAACACTCTCCCCTACTTCTCCTTGGCCTTTCTAAATCAGAAGAGGCAGATATAGAGAATGGAAAGAGCAAAGATGTTGAAATTTGGAAGAAGTGGATTTGAATCCAAGCTGTATGACAGTGGAAAGGGAGCTTTGAAGCTCAGTTTTGTCATTTGTAAACTGGCACTCTATCTCATAGGATTGATCTGAAGGTGAAATATAATAAGGAAAGTTAAAAAAAAGTTTGTGACATGGGAAGTTCTACATAAAATCTAACCCCTTCAACGATTTTTTCTAGCAAATACGTCTACATTGATCTCTCCTTTAAACATCCTACAGCAAGCCTGCAACCCATTTGACCCTTTCTACATACTTAGTATCATTAATTAACTTTTAAAGTTCACTGAAAACCAGTTACTGAACACCTGATAAGAGTCAAAGTTTGTATTAGAGGCTGGTGAATATAGAAAAAAATATCCACAAGCATCTCATGTTCATTGTTGAGTGCAGATCCAGTAATTTGGGCTTTGCAGAGCTTTAAAAAACCCAACTACCAACTATATCTTACCTCCAACTGAAGCTGTTCTAAAGGGTGACTCTGAGAAGTTAGCTTTAGTAGGAGATAAGACTGTGACCCTGGGATTTTCTCCTGATATGTATTTTTGTCAGTCAGTAGCAAAGATCAGATTATAGAGGTTGCATTCCTGCTAAAGCCTGTTCTTTCAGATAGTAAAGGAAGCCACAATTTAATTGAGAGAAGAAAGAGATTGGAATATGGCAAAGTGGCTGCTAGTTGAAAATCATCAGGCTCAAAAATTCTAGAAATTTTTCTCATGGATACTAACACAATAAATTTTCTATCACAAAGGAAACCACAGTCCTGACATAGAAGAGCCTGTGATAGTTTCAGCTGTAATGTAACCCTCAGAGATCCAAACCTCTGTAGCAGGAAGCAGGCTGCAAAAGTATAGCCTCTGAGGAGGGCCTACTTCTTTTTCTTTCCCACTTTTGATGTGGTCACAGAGAACAAGGACAAAGGAGCAGCTCTGGAAAGTAGAATCAGCGGCTGCAAGATGGGCTTACCCCGGTCAGGAACTTTGCCCTTTCAGGGCAGGAGTCTTCCCGGTTACTGCCCAGCAGGATCTGACTATCCCCGTGGAAAAGAGATTATCCTGCACCTGGAATATCATGTGGTGTTCAGTTAGTGAGCATGTGTGTGTGTGTAGAGATGTGGAACATAAAACTTTCCTTTTACTTGACAGTTTCCTGATTAGGAGAAGCAACATGTGAAACTTATGGAGAGGACTATCTCCCAGAGATCTTGGACTTTGACCTGGCTACAGTAACTGGCTGAGATATATATATATATATATATATATTTATCACTTTGGCAAGAGGAGAATATATTTTTCATTCACATCAGATACTTTGATGAGTACACCAGAGACTTTGCTAGTCAAAAGAGCAGGTTATGGCAAAACTGCTAGTTATTCCATGATATGCATTCTTCCCACTTTGAATATTTATTCATTTATTAATTTTTATAAACTTTATGTTTTGTGATAAAAACTTGATTTTTATATTTCCCAGTATCCTTTGCAGTTACTGGAAGTGATGTGTGTATTTAGGGTTATGCCCTGCAGAGGAGAGGACACACTCTCTTTTGGTTTTTATCTGTCTGTTGGCTGGAATGTGGATGCAGTGGCTGGCTGTGAACCACTTTAGATCATGTGGGTGAGGGAAAAACTCTTGGTCTGAAGAAGCCAAGAAAGGAACCTAGGTTCTTGACAATCTTGGAGCTATTATACAAAACTGGTCTACTTACTGCTGGACTGCTGAGAGACACACACACACACACACACACACACACACAGAGAGAGAGAGAGAGAGAGAGAGATCCGTCTTTTGAACCTTCTGTCATATTTGGTATATAAAATCATGGATAGGGTTAGATCACTTAGGATGGTGGTTCTCAATGGGAAACGATATTACACACACACACACACACACACACACACACACACACGAACACACACACTAGGGGACATTTGGCAAGATCTGGAGACATTTTTGGTTGTCACAACTGGGGGTGGGTTGCTATTGACGTCAAGTGGGTAGAAGCCAAGGACTCTGCTAAACATCTTACAATGCACAAGTGATCTCCCCATCACAAAGACTTATCCAACCCAGACTATCAGTAGTGCTGAGGCTGAAAAACCCTGACTTAGGTTAAGTGTTGATAAAATTGCGAAGAGGTACAAAGATTAGAATAAGTGGTTCAGGGCCCAGCCCGTGGTGCACTCGGGAGAGTGCGGCGCTGGGAGCGCAGCGACGCTCCCGCTCTCGCCATGGGTTCGGATCCTATATAAGGAATGGCCGGTGCACTCACTGGCTAAATGCCGGTCACGAAAAAGACAAAAAAAAAAAAAAAAGTGGTTCATTTGCCTAGAGCAAGTAGCAGTGGCAGGAAAGGAAACTGGAAAATTAGGCAGGTTCAAATTGTTGAGTTTCTTATAAGCCATGTGTAGCTTAGACTTTCTGCTAAGAACAATTAGATATCATCAAGGGATTGAAACAGGGTAACATAATAAGATTTCCCTTTTAATGAAATAAATTTGTCGTGTGCAGAGTGAACTGAAATGACCTGGTCTGAAGGCATTTTAGTAGCCCAAGTTGAGAAATAGTGTCCTTGGCTAGGGTAGTGCGGTAGGGAAAGAGAAGTAGGTAGACTTAGGAGACTGGGAGGTAGAAGCAAAGTATTCTATGGTTTTGACATGTTGCTGAAGGAGACAGAAGGTTCAAGGCTTACCACATTTCTCGTTTGGACTGGAGGTCCAGAGGTGGCACTTACTGAGAACAGGAACATTTCTCTGCCTTGTATATTTTCTCCAACATAAAGAAGACACCAGTTATGAGACGAGGGACTTAACAAATACTAAAATCATCAGCAGATTCCTACAGGTGTTTGGATTTGAGAAGGAAGGCATTATTTTTCACATTTCATGGAACAAGTTAATAATAGAAGGCATCTCTGAAGAACAAAATATCAGGAACTAGAGTCCTGGTAAACTTTTTACTGCAGGTGACAATTTTCCATTATAGTATATACATTATATCATGTTGCAGGATGGTCTCAGACTGAAATATTTAACTAGAGTTATGTGTCTTTTCCCTCCACACCTTTGTAATAAAATAGAAGAAAGAAGGACCACAGTGTCCAAGGATATTTGCATCTCTGAGTTGCTATGGTTTAATACATCTTAGCAACAGTAGGCAGCTTTTCTAAGGTCTCCGAGTGTCTCCATGTCAATGCCAGAATCAAAGTCAAATTTGGGAGTTATACTTAAAAAAGTATTTATTATTATAAAATAATATAATTTATTTTATATATAGTTTCAGGATACATATTAAGAATTTGTAAATGCGAAATGCTTTAGGTAAACATAGAAAAGCTCTCCTGTAAGAATGGAAATACATGCTTAAAGACTATAATAAATTTTCAGGCCTTGCTAGGGTCTCTCAGAATAAATAATCATTGATTCTTAAGAATATTAATTCATTATTCCTAAGACTATGAGAGAAAAACTAGTTAAGGGATGAATAAAAGTCTCACTAAGGAGTTTTTTAAAAAAAATTAATTTCAAAATTTAAAACCATTAAAAAAGTTATTAAAATGATTTTGAACTAAATGTAAGAAAAATTGCACCCTTAGAATATGATTTTGAAGCCTAAATAATAAATCATGATATCCAATGTGAATTTAATACGACACAATTAATTCACAAACAGCATTTTCCAGAACGTGCAAAAACCTTTTTCTACTGTTTATTTGGTGTGCTTGTACTCCTATTAGTTTTCTAAAAGGCAGGGAAAAAAACACAAAACAAAAAGACTCTAGAACAGATAATTGTTGAAAGTGCATTGTATGTATTTCAGTATTTTAAGAGCATAAAAATAATTTTTTCTTTGTTCGGCTAATATTTAGAATTAAATTTTCACAGATACATTTCTTCTAGAAAAATGAAAAGCATAGGGCTTATATCTGTAAGTATTTTATGACCATTTAATACATGCTGTTGAGTTTACTAAATATATTTTCATTACAGATTTATTCTTTAATATAGTCTCTTATTCAAAATGTTTTATCCAAAAACACATTGTAAGTCAGAGAAGTTTCTTTTGTAGAAGAGAAAATACAAAAACTTATTTGCTCCCTCTGCTGGAGAGATAGGTGTTAATTTAAAGAGACAATATGATTTTGAGCTCTGGAAAGCAATGTATATGTTTTATTTCTTTAACTCAAGAGGTGGCTCAGTAAGCAAATGTAATGGCATCTAGAAAGGTAGAAATAATGCATATTTTAAATTTATTTGGTACATTCTATTTCAAAAGACTAAAATGAAAAGACGTGCTTTTGGAAAATGTTAACTTGAGAATGAAGATTTAAATGTTTGTTTCTAAAGCTTACTTTAGTGTTTATTGTAGGGTTTCACCTTCTAGAATTACCTGTTTATAAAGATGGGATGAGTGTTTTCTCTTCCTTTATAGAGGATGTGGGCTCTTCAGTAGTGTATTTTTATAAAATCCATATTCAAGCAAATAAAACAGCAACAGATCTCGCATGACTTTTAATATTTAGAAGTTTATTTATTTTGATTTTCTCCTCATTTTTCAAGTAACCTTTGACCATATACGTTGAGTGTAGTAACAAGTCTGACCAGATATAGGCTTGTAGATATAATGACAACAATAATATTAGATGTTTATTTTGCCCTAAGTGCTAGAAATTATGTTAAATTCTTTATGTGAAGTATCATATTTAGTCATCTCCCAAATATGTGAAAGGTACTATCAAAAATAGCCCTACTTTTACAGATAAAGCCCTATTTTTACTGAGGCCTAATTATGTAAGTTGTCTAAGTTCAAAAACCTACTATGTGGCCACGACAGGATTTTAATCCTGACTGTCTGACTCCAGACTGGAGCCTGAACATTTAACCATTATAAGAATGTTTAAATGGGGTTTGTGGTTAAACATCACATGCAAAAATGTATGACTGTTTTTAAACCAATAAAAACATATATATGTTGCTACAAAGCTACCATTTCTTCCTGCCAGGCATATTAATGCAAGTTACCCATGAAATGTGTTTATATGAGACTTAGTGTTCACTTACACTGGAGCAGTAAAGACAGAATGATGCAGTTTCCTGGAGAAATGAATGGCATGTTGGACTTCCTGGTTAAGAAATTTGCCTTTGAATGCTGATTATCTGGGTCAAAAGGTCAAAATTTTCTCAGGTTTTCTCATTGTTAGAAAAGATGTGACTCTTGCAGGGAAGTCATAATATAAATTTGAAAAGATCTGCATGATGCTCTGTACCTTACAATATAGAGCAATATGCTCTATAAATACTCTGTAAAAACCTATCAGCCCAAAAGCTGACTTGATGTGTAGTTATACTCTTGTGCATCACATATGGTAATGGAATAGAAAATCACCTGAAAAAAAATCTTTTACGTGGTTAGAACATTCAGTTCAATACCCTTGAGCTGAAGAATTTTGAATTAGAGCGTTAACATCTTATTTAATGGTTTGAATACTGACTTCTCACCAATTTAAAGGAAAAGTAATAATGGCTTTGCTGCATTTTAATGATATAGTCAAACTGTAATACAGAACCACGGAATCAATTACTTCTTGAATGAGTTAATATTTTCTAAATATCTTAGCAGAGGATTGTTGATTAATTGGTTTGACCAATTATGTATTTGATAATGAATGATTCAAAGGGGTATATTAACTAAAAACAATGGTATGGAAATTTTGATTGTGACCATGCAACTCATAGTTTAAGGTATAGGAACTATGATAGTTAAATCAATTAATTAGTTAATCATAAAACATTTGAAGTCTAAAGTTTTAAAATTGATTAAGTTATCTGGGTAATCAAAAATCATTCACTGAATTTTGTACTCCATAGACACATCCACTTAAAAAAAAATTCTGAACCAGAAAATAATGATTCTATTTATAATACCAAAAAACCCCAACACAGTATGCTGACATTGCACAGTAAAATCTCTTCAGAAGAAATTGCACCACACGTATTAGGAATCCTTCAAAGGGCCCTATGGACATCAGACATATTTGCCACATCACCCCAGGAAACCAGAGCTGGAAAAGAAGAGAAAAGTAGATCATTATCACAGAGAGGGCTACGTTAACAGACACATGAAGCATGCTTAGGGTCACTGAGAGAAATATGTGTGGAGTTATTCACAATTCCCATAGTAGAGACTGCTGTCAGAGGCAAAACAATTTTGTATTGCTTTTAATTTGATTTTATTTTACAGCTAGTATTATCTAAGAAAATGCAATTTTATTTGCATAAGTTCATCACACCTAAGAAAAATTTTTCTTTCCTTTGAAAAGTCTTTATCATTCATTTTTTAAAAGCTATTTTTCTGGACAAAGAATTTTTTTTTAAATCTAAGAATTTTTTTTATCAAAATGTATTTGACTATACATATTTGTGGGGCACAGAGTTGAACATCAATACCTGTGTACAATGTACGATGATCATATCTGGATAATTAGCATATTCATTATTACAAAATGTCATCATTTCTTTGTGTTGAGGACATTCAATCTCCTCTCTTCTAGTTATTTGATAACAGACAGTGAATTATTGATAGTTATAGGTGCCTAGTTCTACTGTACGTCAATAAAGCTTATTTTACTTAACTGGCTGTTTTGTATACTCTGCATATTCTACATATTATCTGGTCACAGGTAGGATATATATATATATTTAATGTTTTGTTTTGTTTTTATTGGTTATGAATATTCATGGGTACAAAGCAAATTGTCACCACTAATGCCTAAGATGTGATGGCCAGATCCGTACTGGCAGCATGTCCATTACCACAACATACACAGAAGAAAATTGAGACCCAAGGAGGTTGTATCTCTTTCAAGGATATCACAACTTGCATTGGGGAAAATAAACTGTACATACTATTTTAGAAAAAAAAAAAAAAGAAAACCTTGATATAGTGAATATCATAATTTAAAAAGGTCTGAACTCAGAGTTTGGCTATGTTTGTGAAGAAAAAATGAAATAGGGGCTGATTAAATAAATTATGTTATTTCCACACAATGGAATTCTATGCAGCTGACAAAAAGGATGTTACAGGTATGGTGCATTAAAAAACACTATAGATAAGTCAGAGTGGAATTCTAAAATGCGTTCAAGTCACCCACAAGAAGGAAGGGGAAAAAAAAGCAGAAAAATGAAAAAGAGAGAGAACAAATGTAGAACAAACAAAATAAAATGGCAGAAAAACCCTGACATATCAATAATTTCACTAAAGTAAATGATCTAAATACACCAATTTAAAGACAGAGTTTGACAGAGTGGATCAAAAAATATCAAACTTACTCTGTAAGAAATTCACTTCAAATGTAACGATATACATAGATTGAAAGTAAAGCAATAAAAAATATGTACCTTGCAAATATTAACCAAAAGAACAGGAGTGGGTATATTAACATCAGATAAAGTAGACTTTAGAGCAAGTAAAATTACCAGAGACATAAAGGATATTACATAATGATGAATGGGTCAATCCACCAGGAAGACAGCAATGATAAATGTATATGCACCAAACAACTGTCATATCCTAAAACTTCCTGTTTGATAGCAATGTTTTTGCATACTTAGAGATATCAGCTATGTAGAATACCTTAATGATGTTAATTCTCTGTATGTATACTATCAATTGTATGTTTTCCTTGTCCTTTCAAGATTCCCAATATTGATATTTTTCCAGTTGAGTACAATTTTACCAACACTTTTTTGGTATAAGGTCACTACTTAGGCAAATAGATGGACACTTTCAATAGTAAAGCTGTTAGGAAGTTTAAGTTATTAGCATATGTAAGGTAAGTCATATCATGTATTTTGAGAACCTAGGTGAGAGAGAGAGAGAGAGGGAGAGAGATTTTTTTCTTTTGTAGTGCCTTTGCTCAGTGTATAGGTTAGCTATACACCAATAATGCTGTGTAGCAAATTATTCTAGTTGATCACTTAAAACAGCAATCCTTCTCAGAAATCTGTGGGTTGGCAGACTTGGCTGATCTAGGCTGGCTCAGGTGAGCAGCTCTTCCTGAGGCTGGGCAGCCTCATTATGCTTGCTTCTATCCTAGGGTTTGTGGGTTGCCTGGGGTGGCTCTACTCACATGTCTTTCATTCTCCTTGGATTGACTGGCCAGTAGAGGCATGTTCTTCACATGGCAGTGGCAGAGACACAAAAGGACAGGAGAAAAGATGTGAGGTATCTTATGGTTTAGTCTTGTAACTGGCATAGTGCCCCTTCTGCCCACATGCCAAAAGCCAAAGTAAGTCACATTGCCAAGCACAAATTTGAAGGGTAGGGGGATATACTTCACCTTTAACTGAGCTGCAAACTCCTTTGGCAAAGGGTGTGAATGTAGGGAAAAGTGAAGAATTGGGGCTAATGGTGAAATTTAGTAAGCCTGTCACCTATGCTATCAATCTTTCTCCCCAAACCATGTGTGCAGGCATGCATTTTTTTTTTTATTGGCTTGTATCTAACATTGTATTTTACTCTACAGAACCTTGAAATACATTTTATTTGTAAGTCAATGTCATGAAAGATAATGGCATTAAACTTCCATATTATTATGTCTGTCACATACTCAAAAGAGACATGCATAAGGGAGAACAGGTATGCCATGGTATGGGCCATGCCATCTGGTGGTAAAAAGAATTTTATGTTATATGCTTAGAATTTTCTTTGTTGACCTGATAAATGAGTGTGTATAATTTTTCTCCATTTTTCTTTTTTCTGAGGCTAAAATCATGGCCTGATTAGGTTGGAAGGATCTGAACACTTTACAAGTGATCCAGTCTAAAAATTCAGTCTACGCTCCTCATAACTCTTGGATTATAAAATGGGAGGGTAAATATTTGAGGACTTTTCCTCCTGTTTAATAAGAAGATATCTATTTTAGCTGTTTTGTCTATTGACCTCTCATGTAATGTTTCATGCCATAAAATGACTGGAGCATCTTGACCTTATTACAATCATCCCTTGTTTGACAGATGAGGACACTGAGGCACTGAGATGTGAAGTGTCTTATTTCTTCAAGGTATTATGGTTAAAAACATTAAAAAAATAGGTCAGACTTGGCCTTCCTCGTGTCAATACTGTATTAGTATTTTATGCTGCAAAGCAAGTTACCACAGGTACTTAGTGGCTTAAAGCAACACAACTTCATTATCTCCAAATAATCTGTGGGGCAGAAGTCCATGAATTGCTTAGCTGGATCCTTGGCAAAGGTGCAATTAAGGTGTCATCCAAGGATGGATTCTCATCTGGAAGCTTAACTGGGGAAGGGTCTGCCTCCACGCTCACTCAGGTTATGGCAGAATTTATTTCCTTATGGCAGTAGGATTCACGTCAGTTTGCTTCTTTGAAGCCAGCCACAGAGGGACCTAGCAAAACAGGTGCTGCCCTCTTATGTAATCGTGTACATCCCATCACCTTTCCCATGTTCCATTGGTTAGAAGCAAGTCATAGTTTCTGCCCACCCTCAGGGAAAAGGATTACACGAAGACATGAAGACATGAAGACACAAAGACAGAAGGTGGGCTCATGGAGCTCATCTTAAAACTTGTCTGCCACAAGCACAATATTATTTCAGCTGTTGAAATATTAGTAGGTAAGAAGGACATTCACTGTAGGTGAGTAGGTTTGAATTTTTATATATTTTTCCTTTTAACTCCACTCCTTTGAGTGTGGACTGGCCTTGGTGATTCATTTCTAGCAAATAGAAAGTACTAGAAGTGACAGCATGTGACTTCTGAGACAGAAGGCACTGTGACCACCTCTTAACTCTCTTTTTTGGATTATTTGCCCTGGGGGAAACCAGCTGCTGTGCCATGAGGACTTTAAAGCAGGCCTGTGGAGAAGTCCATGTGGCAGGAAACTGAGGGCTCCTGTCAAAAGCCAGCAAGGGGCTTCGGCCAACAGCTACGTGAGTGCTGGCCTTCTGCAAACAGCCACGGGCATTAGCCGTTTTGGAAGAGGATTTTGAGACCAGTCAAACCTTTCAATGACCACAGCTCCAGGTGATGCCACCTCTTGAGAGAACCTGAGCCAGAACTGCTCAATTAAGCCACCCTCAAATTCCTAACTCCCCAATGCCGTAAGACCCGTAAGTTTTAGCAATTTCAGTAACTCAGTTTTTGGATTAATTTGTTATTGAACAATAAATAACTAATATACACACAAACTGCTTTACTGTCTGATTTCATTTCCGTCAAGAAATCTCTCAACTATAGGTTACAGGGAACTCTGTTTCTGATAGACTGTATTTTATATTTTTGAAAATACTCTAAAAATTTTCTGTTTTATTCCTCTTCCCCCCTTCAACTGACACCAAACCAAGGTAGAAATGTCCACTTTTGTTAGCATCTAAGAGTTCTTTGTAGAAAAACCAAAATGTCCATGCCGTGTCCCAAAGCTTTGATTAGAGGGGTAATTTTCCCTGCAAAATGCTGAGCTTTCCTTGAGATTCAAATCTCAGAGCTGATTTAAATCCCTTCCACCCCCCGTATTCTAAAGTGTGCATGCTTCAGATAGATCAGTGTATTTTCTGCAGAGAAATGTTCTAAAGATAAAGCAAGAAAGATGAGAACATTTGTTTCTGGACTGTTCCAGGTGAGTGACGCCTCAGTGCCTGCTGATGCAAATGTATTTGCTCAAAGGCTTTACTGGAGAGAAAACAGTGAAAAGATAAAATCTTCATAGGGAACTATAACCCTAGCAAACTTCAAAGAAGTGTGCTGTTGACAAAGAGCCACAGATTGTCCCTCTCTCCAGCTGTGAGCACAGAAACAAAGCAACAGAAAACTTCATCCCATTGGATTGGTTTTCTTAATGGGACTGAAGTAATCTGTTCTAAGTGAAAAAATAAACTCTGTTTGTTAGAGCTGAAGTTAAAAGGGCAATTCTTTGTGGTGATCGAAATAACTGGCTTTCTGATTGGATGTTAGCACAAGAAGCAATTATTCTTAACTTCTTTACCACTCTCGTCCTCTTGTTTTCCTTTATATTGTCCATGCATTTCACTTTCATACTTAAGAGGTGATTAAGCGATGAAAGAATATATTCACTTTTCCACTTCAAAAATTAGCCTAGAATACTCTTTTCCCAAACTCATTTATTTCACAGATAGCCTTATCTCCTTTTCTTTAGTGTTGGTGTTTTCACAGTCAAATTAAAGTCAACGAATGTGTATTCTATTGTGGAAAAAGCAAAATGCCTATTAGTTTAATTTAATCCATACTAAATTGTGATATTCATGCCTTAAAGTGGTGAATTCAACAAGGCCTGGATTTAATTTATCAAGTATATTGAAGTAGGTAGATAACAGCACGAAGCCTGATGCATCAGAGTTGGAAGTATAAAGAGATCAGAAGGTAAGCCCTCCATAAAATTACTTGGGGTGTAGGAGAATCCAGACATAGCAATTATACTTAGCAAGAAGAAGCAGTTCTAGAGAGTGTGAAGCAATTAGTCAGATTTACAATCTCAAAGTAGAAAAGGGAAAATTACTTGAGTTAAACTAAGAAGCATGCTAAATCATCATTATACTGTATTGATCTCAGTTGAAAGTGACTGGCTAGAAATGCTTGGTTTATCCTTACCATTAAATATTTCCATACTGTTTGACTAGAGCCAGGAATATATAGCTTGGCATTTGAACTGTAGTAAATTATAAACACTTAGGCTCTTGCAATGTGTGCATGTATTTTGGAAGAAGACTCTTAGAACAGTAAGGAGAGTTGATATTGATCTACATTCTAGTTGTATTTTTAACATCCTGCCAATACACCAAAGTAAATGGTGAAAATACATATTTAAAGAGGATGAGGAAGTGTATGGCAGTAGGTTTAAGTGAGAAATAGGCAGCACTATTTTAGCTGTTTTGTTTTGCATCAAAACATGCCATTGTCCATTATTTATTGACTGGTCCTGAATATTTCTGACCAAGCTTATTTTCAGAGAAATTTAATGTCCTCAAAATATTATATAAAAGAGTTTGAAATATGCATCCTATGTTGGAATATCTACCATGTAGTCAGTAGAAAAACTGAGAAATATTTTCCATTGTGTCACTACTATTTAAAATGTCAAACTGTTCATATTGGAGGCATCTGACCCTTTCAATTAAAACTTTGGATTAGGAGGAGAAACAAAATCATTCCTGTTTGCAAGTGAAATCTATGCTTAAATTTGTCTTAGCACTATTTGGAAAATCAAATGCTCAGATGTCATCTGCATATTCTTAGCAGTGGGCTGGTCATTTTTCATAAAATGAGGCAATTATTATTTCTACCACTTATCTGTTAAATATGTGTCTTGAAGAGAAAAGAGGAAAAAAGGAGTGAGATCATCTAATAGTGTCAGTAGGCAGATGAGGTGTTGTGTGTATGAGTGTGTATGTGTTTGTTCATGTATATTTTGTTCCTTAAGATCTTACAGTTAACAGGATTGGTCAAATATATATGCTTGAGTGTATACACACACACACACATATACATGTACATATATGTATCTATTTATGTATTCACACACACACACACACACACACACACACACACACACACACACACACACACACACACACACACACACACACACACACATCAAATGGCCAGAATGACCAATGCTATAGACCATTGGGATTTCCTTTTCTAATCAGTCATTGAAGTGCTTCTGTATGACAGGTCACTAGTTCTTAGACTGTATGGCAGCTTTTTACACTTTAACTTAATCCTATGCAACTCCTAAATTATGATGTTGAGCTGCTTATTTACCAGGATAATAAATACTTCTAATACTGAGGCTTTGGAAAAACTAAGGATGAAAGAAAGAGCAGTGTGTATTAGCCCTGACTTGGACCAGTCAAATGATTACCTACTCTCTCTAACACTCCTATGACATAAGTGTAAGCAGAAGGATAAAAAGAGCTATAGTGCTTGCCATTTCTTATGGAATGATGGTTGGTGGGGAAGGAAAACCTGAGTTTAAAAAAGCCTGAGTTTGGTAGACACTTTTGCAGGTCCTTATTTATGCAAAAGGAAGGCATCAGGGACAATAAACAAATTTCATAACATCTTTCATATGCATATTGATGCAAAAATTCTTAGAGTTGACCAATAGAATTTAGCAGCACATTTTATGTTCTTTGCAGATTAGTATTTTATTTAAATTTTGTGTTTTCTTCAGATTAATAGTTATTTAATATTTATAAAATATTCACAGAAACATTAATATCATTCACAGGTATAATTTCTGATTTCTGATTTCCTTATGTTGAAATCAGATCAGATAAGGCTTCTTAATCATGCCATTTATGACCCTTACATCCTTAATAAATTTTGATTGATCTATTATGGCACTGACATACATTCTTCTGTTAATATTGTGTTTCTGCTACTTCTCACTGTATTTTCTGGAATTTTTGCATTATGAGTTTTGGTGATTTGTTATTTGGTGCATAAAAGTTCATTGCATATTTTTATTGTCTTTTATATTCTTCATTATTATAAAATGTTTTTTTTTCTGTCTAGTGTAATGGTTTTGTCTTAATTTTATTTTCTCAGTATTAGCATGGGGACTCCTGATGCTGATAATTCTTTCTAATCTTTCTCCTTCTCTCTCTTTACAATTGCCTTGTATTTGTTTGCTCATTTTTGTTTTTTACATTCAACTTTTCTAAATACTCTTGCTTAGTTGTATACTTTATACATAGAATATTCTTGAAGACTTGGAATCTAATTTTAATTCTTTTTTCATTTTCTAAGTTTTGATACATGTCCTGTTTTCTTTGGGTTTGCTACTCTTATGTGTTTTATTTTTTTTCTTGTACTGCTTTATAATATACAATGCAGCCAGATTTTCAGTATTTTGCCTGGTGATCTCTTTGTCAAGTCCAACAGTTCATTAGGTACATCCATCATTCATATTACCACAGGAGGCAATTCTTATCAGTTGTTTTTCTAGTACATAATATGAGTAATCATTTTTCTAGCTTCCTGAAACAGTTTCTTTATCATTTTTTCAGCTTTCTATAACAGTTTCTTCACATTTCCTTAGCCTCTTCTGCCAACTTATTTCCACATGCCGTGTATTTTAGATTTTTATTATGTCAGCTTCCATTTAAAAGTGCAAGGTCTGGGACCACTGGTTAGCTTGAATTATGTCTAAAGTCTGTTAATTTCCAGTAAAGTCTCAGAAAATTGCTGTCAATCAGAGCCCAACCTAAGTGTTTGATTTGATACCATTATTTCAAATCTGACACTTAATATCAGTTTTAAACCTCTAATGTAGAGATAAACAGAAGTCCATACACTAAGTATATGAAATCCTAAAACTGGGTCAGAAAGAATGAATGAAAGAATGAGACTGCTTAATACTTGGGTCTTAGGAATTTGGTGCTTTCTCACTTCTTCAACTCAG
This sequence comes from Cynocephalus volans, assembly GCF_027409185.1. Classification (NCBI taxonomy): domain Eukaryota; kingdom Metazoa; phylum Chordata; class Mammalia; order Dermoptera; family Cynocephalidae; genus Cynocephalus; species Cynocephalus volans. The sequence continues at coordinate 21,383,678 of NC_084466.1, forward strand.
ATAAATATTTTAGATAAGGGAAATTAGAAGATCTTTTCTAGCTACTGTCTCAGAATAAAGATTCCCAGTAACCAGCTTAGTCTTGCTTGGGGGAGCTCCTGTGCAGCTATGACAGTTGAAGGTATAAACCTTCTGATCTTTTTAAGAACTTCTGCTGAGTGTTGTATAATCAAAGGAGACTCAACAGAATTAAGAATAATAGACCAATTTTGTACTTTTGTTAAATGTTCCAAATCTTTTGAGTCACGTGACTTTTACAATTGCTAGAATAATTGTTACTTTGCTAACAATTTTTGTTAATTTATTGTATATTTGTGTAAACATTTTGCATTCTGGATTGTCTTATTTTTTAATACTGTAATTAGCCTCTGAAAAACCTCTGGAAAGAAGCCTTGTATTTGTAGTAGAGCATGTCTAGCAGTTAAACACATTTAGTAATGAAGGGTCAAGATGAAGACCTACTCAAGATACTACAGTAAATAAAGAACAAGGATGGGCTTTTTGATACGTAAATTCTGACAGCACAAATTACTATTCGTGCAACATTTGATGAACTAACCCTCAGTTTTCTCATCCTTAAAAGAGAATTATTACAAATACCGTATAGATTTTTTTGCATGTTAAATGTAAGGGTTAAATGAAATGTTTATAAAATCCAAAGCACTGAGCCAAGTATACAGTAATTGCTCAAGAGATGCTAGCTTCTTCCTTTTCTCAATTTCCTACATCTACTCTGAGATCTGGGTTTTATTTCTAGACACCTAAAGACTACTCTCTAATGTGACATACTTTATATTTCATTACATTCTCTCATACGAGGACTCAATTATGAAAAATTATTTTTATTATCTTTAGCCTTTATGAGGAACTAAGAAATACCTTTCTGGATATAAATTTGGGCAGAAATGAATATCTTCTTTGAATTCCCTTACTGTATGTCACATTTATTCCTAAAAAGATATTGATGTTATCCCTCAATTTAAGAAACATTCGTATAGGATTTCTGCATTTATGGGATGAACAAATTGTTATGAATTCACTCTTAGGTGTAAGGCTTCTCAAATTGTGGAATTTAGGCTTTTTGGTTAGCATCAAGGCTCTATTTTTGCTACTAGCAAGGTAGTCTCAATTATCCTACTTAAAGCCTTGTAGTTAAACCCTAGACACTGCTGGTAAGGCAAAGTGCTGAGTACTTTTCAAGAATCAAATCTTCTTAATCTGATGTGCTAATAGCCAAGGTCAGTTCATGGCAAAATAGCAAAATTTGTCTCAGTTTTTTTTTCCTTCATGGTTCATTTTGCAACTTATTTTTCTTTTCTAGCAAACCTTTCTCTCTTTTTCTAGTGGGTCCATTTTGCTTTATTCTTACTTTCATTGTGAGGTAGACATGTTTAAAGAGTAAGACTGCTAGGCAATGTACACAAGGAGATATTCATTTTCTTCCCATGCAAATTTGTTTTTTGGAAAAATGTAGTTTCTGCTGATGTTTTGGTCATGTAGGCCAAATATTGTATTGTTCTGTCTTTTAGAATAGGAACAGATGCACATACTCTCAATGGTAAAGTTTCCTACTAAGTTTACTGAATATCAAGTACTGATTTACATTTCTGTTTAGTACTCTGGAAATTTTAAAGTGCTTTCATATCTTATCTTAATAACTATGTAACATAGACAGGATACATGGCTTTGTTGCTATTGCATAGATAAAGAAAACATAAATCAAAGTCTCTGAATGATATATCCAGAATCCAGCAAGTAGACATGGGCCAGAAACCCAGTCTTTGGCTTCTTGGCTCCATGACTTTTCCGCTAAGCCACCATGCCTCTCCATTTATAACTAAACTAAACATGTCAGAGAAGTTACGGATGTGTGGTTATTTACTTTACTTCTGACATATCAAATCTTAGGGACGTTTGAATTTTTTTGTTCCAATAATTATAGTGAATTGTGAGAGAGGTGATCTTATAATTCTAGCTTTAGCCATTACATTGTAATTGGTAAATGTTAATGTACAGCCAGATACATTTGCTTAGAATTATTTATCTGGTGAGCAGATTTGTTCTGACCCATGCTAGCCAGTGTCAGGCAAGGCAGGATGACTGGACTTGAATGCACCAGTGTTTTGTTATTACAGAGTCTGCCCTAGACAAAAACAAAGAGGAAAATAAAGTTGAAATGCTTCCTGGCCTATTGATAAATTATTTTATTCCCAAGAATATGTCAGCAACCAGAAGAAATATTTCTCTCAAATGGATCCAAGTCATTTCTTGCCAAACTTCCACAGTATACATATCAGCAAAAAAGGAATTACCATATAGTGGACAAATAACTACATAGGCTTGTTCGTTTACTTGACCAGCACTTTCAGTCTTATTGTCTGCATGACCTATATTATTGCCCCGTTCTACATATGAGAAAATTGAGAATCAGAGAAGTCAGTCGCCAATGACAGAGCTCAAGTTTGAAGGAAGTGTTCGCAAATGAAACTTCGTGCTTTTTCAACTCTCCCAACAAACCTCCTTCAAAAAGAAAAATGTCTACGCTTTCTGTAATCTTAAAATATTTGTATTTGTTCAACTCTTATCCTAAATGGATAATCAGTTCCTAAGTAAATTAGCCAACCTTTTTATTTGCCTGGGTAACTAGAAGACCTTAAGAAAAAAAGGGAGACGAATGTAGAATTAAAAGATGTCATTAAGTGATTAAAACATGTTCATTAAGTGATCATTGATAATATGACCTATTAAATAATTACATATAATTTAAACCCCATGTTTAGTAAAAGTTTGATTTTGGTGGCAAGGCATGCCTCTGACATACTATAGCATTTGTCCCTGGAGTATGGAAAATTCTTTTTTGCAGGAGAGGAAAATCAGCATGGTTAGTGAAGATTTGCCAGCATAAAAATTTAGAAGTCATTGACCTGTGTAGCTACATGTGAAATAGGCAGATTTAGTATTCAAAAGATATGTGTGTGTTCTACTTACAAATTTAAATTTAATTACCATGGCATATGATAAAATTAAAAGACTCCTTAATACTATAATTTGAAAACTGACATAGATTTATTTTCCCAGAAAATATATGTATGGTTAATTGCATGCAACCCTCCTAAGAGATCTTTAATACTTTGCTTTAGCATACAAGTTTCGGTTAAAAAAAACAAAAGTATAATAACTCATTAGAGATTTATTTAAAATACTGTTCTGCATTTTAAACATTGTTTGGTAAATTCCAGTTTTGACAGTAGTGAAATGATTTAATTTGAAGTAGGTTCTTGGTCATGATGAAGATCTGTAATAAATCAGTTCAATGGAAAAAAAAATTTGAGTGTACATCGCGGTATGAGCTCCAGGCCATTCAAAAGCAGCTAAGGCTTTGTTCTACTCCAAAAAGAATGTTTAATTCATTAGAACAGGTAGAAAAAAAACATGTTTATGCTTTTTCTTGGTATTTTGCTTGAGGATTAATCTTTTGTTCACCACTGAATCTGCACAAAAACAAATTTATTTGAAAGGAATTAACTGTCACGCAGTCTGTGGGTCTTAGTTTTCTTAAAGGTAATAGGAAATGGCTGGGGCCTAAACAACGTTTCAGTTTGAGGGTAATGTATTTTCTCATTTTTACCCTGTCAGATTCTTATTCTGGTCTCCAGGGAGGCAAGAAGAGATTGCCCACCTGACATATTTTGCCTAAAGCAAGTCCCAGAAACTAGGATTCATATTATTCGTTCGACTGAGTGCCAGTTTCCATACATTTGCCAAGGGTCAGAATACAATCCATTTTCCTAAAAAAACTTAATACCGCTCTTTTACAAATGAAGTTGCATTTTGTACGCAATAATGAAGGAAAGGGGGAAATCGGACATGTTGACTTCGAAATCAATGTTTTGTTCATTAATCCAGATAGAATCAGGTACTTAAATAGGTTTATTTTTTTTTTCAACTAATCAATTTATTTTTAGTGGTATTGGAAAATTTAGGACTCTGGAACCCCCTTTCTGGCTACTGATGAAAAGCAAAATAATCGAGCACTGAGAAAAATAAGTTAGAAATCATGTGGCTTTTTTTTTTTCAGTACATACATTACAACAATATATACTTAGTCTGTTGAAGTAAATGAAATATGACGTACTCTGTCTACTACCAGTGCTAGTTTCCATTCATAAAAATCTTAAGTTTCAAGCTGATCTTTTAGGGATGCATTATCCATGGGCTCACTTAATAAAGATCAATGGCTTTGTACAAACTTCAGAGGTTAATAGAAGATCACAGTTTGCCAAATAAACTAGCTTTTTTAAAAAAGAGGGACTATTCCATAACCACATTCCAAAACATAATAAATATATAACCATATATTTTGTTGTCTTTCAAATTCAGGAATAAAAGTGTAGGAAAGTTCTATGAAGTTATGAAGAAATTTCCACTCTGGAATTAGGTAAAAATAAAATAAAATAAAATAATAAAATAAAATAAAATAAAATAATAAAATAAAATAATAAAATAAAATAAAATAATAAAATAAAATAAAATAAAATAATAAAATAAAATAAAATAATAAAATAAAATAAAATAAAATAAAAAGTACCCAAAGCCATAAGACTTATCTGTGATATAGGTGGGAATTACTTTTACATCATTTATTCTCCAGGAACAAATCTAACCACTGCTCAAACTAGTTTCCTGACCTGAATTCCCTGTGTCTGTTAATGTCACTACTAATGGCCCAGGATTAATGTACTGAGATATCTTTTATACCAATTCTTATGTTTCATCTTCTATATCCCCAAAATGCCAATTTATAAATACTCTCCCTTCATAATGCCTTCTTAATCCACCTTGTTTTCTCCGGATTTCTCTACCATTACCCATGAGAAGCAAGGTAAGTTAATTTAGACTTTTGTAGTAAGGAAAATAAACTTCCACTGTCTTTCAGAATTTAAATATCTCACCGCCACCGTCCCCAAACACCTAAACATCAACTCACTCAGGGTTTAAGAATTAAACCCTTACTGCTGTGAGCAAAGATAAATAGTTATTTGCTGAATTGATGATTCTAACAGACCATCAGAGTCAATTGAAAAGGAGCCAGTGGAGAGAATTTTTACATAGCAGTTTTCTCATAGGAGAGAAAGGAGCACTCAAAGAGGAGAGAAGGAAAGGGCATCAGAGGCGGGAAGGCATAGCCTGGTCTAAAGAGGATAATAGAGAATGAAGGTCAAGAGAAGAGACATGGGACTTTCAAGGTGAAGACCCCAATATTTGCTCTTGGGTGTTTCTGCTGCTTATAACAAAAATATTTGGAACTGGGTGATTTATAAGGAAAACGAAATTTATTGCTTAGAGTTTCAGAGACTGGGAAGTCCAAAGTCCAGGGAACACATTTGGTGAGGGTCTTCTTTGGTGGTGGCTTTACAGCAATGCAGGGGTCTCACAAGGCAGAAAATGGCAGAGTAGATAGAGAGACTCTCATGTGCTCTCCTTTTAAATCCCTCCAAGCCATGCCCCTGACCACCATTATTAATCCATTCACTATGGCATGGTCCTACAACACAATCACCTCATTGAGGCCCCACCTTTCAATGATTTCTCACCCTTAATAGTTATAGTGGGAATTAAGCTTCTAATATATGAACTTTGGGGGACACAATTCAATCAATACACAGCAGGTACACTTGGAAAAGGACCACCATGTGGGGCTTTGCTGAAGTGCCCAGGTACAAGATTTGACCAACCATACTTTGTTTCCCTTTGCCTCAACCAGGTTTTATGCTAGAATTTTTACTGGTTAGGGTCCTCCCTTCATCTAGCCCCTGACTAGGTGACTAACCAGTAGGAGAGATGCTACTCTTTGGCACAGGACTTTGCTTGGTTCTCATCTCATAATACCCAAAGACACCTGATGGAGTTTGGACGTGTTGTCCCCTCCAAAACTCATGTGGAAATTTGATCTCCAATGTGGCAGTGTTGGAAACTGATTGAGTCATTGGGGTGGATCCTTCATGAATGGATTAATGCTCTCCCTGGGGGAGGGGGGAGAAATGAGTGAGTTCTCGCTCTATTAGTTCCCATAAGAGCTTGTTGCTTAAAAAGACCCTGGCACCTTCTCTCTCTCTCTTGCTTCCTCTCGCCATGTAATCTGCTTGTACCCACCAGCTGCCTGCCACTTTCCACCGTGAGTAGAAACAGCCTGAGGCCTGTGCCAGATGCAATTCTCCCAGAATCATGAGCCAAATAAACCTCTTTCCTTTATAAATTACCCAGTCTCAAATATTCTGTTATTGCAAGACAAAATGGACTAAAACAACACCCTTATGATAAATAATTAGAGCACTGGCTTACCTGCCTAGCTTCCACCCTCCATATACAGCTGGGTAGTTGCTGAACTTAATCAACCACAGGCACCCAGAGTTCGATGGTATTTAAAGATATTACATTGGGACATATGCAAGTCTCAGGGACAGTTTTGCTTGTCTGTGATTTATCATTATTTTCCCCTCTATTGTTAAAAGATAAATTTATAAAAGGCCAAATCCTGATTCTCTTGAAACATATAAAATGAACATGTCAACGATTTTATGTAATTCATGAATTAGTGAGGTAACCAGTTAAATGTTACAAACAGTTCAAGAAATAATTCAAAGCACAAAGACATACAAGCCATGAAATGAGTACAGTAGTCCCCTTTTATCCACCATCCATGGTTTTTCTTGCTGGGATTTCACTTACCTGCGGTCAACCTTGGTCCAAACACAGGTGAGTACAGTGCAATAAGATATTGAGAGAGAGAGAGCGAGAGAGACCACATTCACATAACTTTTTCTACAGAATATTGTTATAATTGTTCTATTTTATTATTAGTTATTGCTAATGTCTTACTGTGCCTAATTTATAAATTAAACTTTTTCATGGGTATGTAAGTATGGGGGAACATATAGTGTACACAGGGTTCAGTATTATCTGCACTTTTAGGCAGCCAATAAGGGTCTTGGAATGTATCCACCACAGATAAAGAGGGGGCTACTCCACAACAGGCTCTTTTTCTACAGGGATGAGAGGCCTGGGCATAGGGGAGAGAAATAAAATATCTCTTCATCAGACAGAATCTATATGCATGCTTATAGACAAGTTATTTGTACTGCTGTCAGTTATCTACAACTTAAGAGTCGTCAAATAGCTCAAAAGACCATGAAAGGTGCAAAACTCTTAGATTCAGAACCTGGGAGGGTGTTCTGGAGACCAGAGGTTTGCAAACTTTTTCATTAAAGAACCAGAGAGAAAATATTTTAGTCTTTATGAGCTACATATGGTCTTTGTCAGTTATTCATCTTGTTTTTTTGTTTTGTTTTGTTTTACAACCTTTTCAAAATATAAAAACCATTTGTAGCTCAAAGGCTTTACAAAAACAGGCCTCTGGCCAGATTTGGCCCATGGGTCCTTGTTTGCCTGACCTCTGCTCTCAGCATGGATAGTTAGCCATTGAAGTCACTCAGTAATCTTTTTGGTCCATTTCAAAGTCTTTCACAATTTTTTCCAAAAGTATGTGGACCCACTCTTCATTGTGGTGCAAAATAATTCTTTTAAGATACTAATTTGGTCAAAACCTTCTACTTCTCATACAATTTTAATTGATCTTTGCAGAATTAACTAAATACAAACTTTCGGACATGGCATTCAGGGCTCCCTAATCACCCATTTGACTGTTGCAAATTTTGTCCCTCATGTCTTCTGGTGTAGGAAACACCCACTCATAACTATGCCCCATTTTTTCCACTTTTGTACATTTTCTCATGTTTTAACAATTTACTCAGAATTCTCTCCCCCTTTCGAAATCCTAGCCGTCTTTACAAGGCCTATTTCAAAGGCTGTCTGTCCAACAAAGTCCTTCCCAATCTTCATCCAGGGAAGATTTTTTTTTTTTGAGCCTTCCTCCAATTGTCATCATTATTTATATCTGTCACACTAATCTTCATTCATCTTTACATATATTACTTCCCTTTTATTACTTCCCTTCCCTTACTTACCTAATCTAGGACTTTCAAAGATTGGGTACTCAGTACTTTCATTGGATTGAATCACTTATTTCTTCATAATTTTTAATTTTCTGGGATAAGACTTTTTACTGATACTAGCTAGGCTGGAATCTACTGGAAACCACTTAATGTTCTTGTGTTAGTTATCTATTGCTGCATGCCAAATTACCCTAAAACTTACTAGCTTAAAAGATCACATTTATGATCTAATGGTTTCTGTGTGTGGGATGCCTGGGTGTGACCTAGTTGGGTTCTTTGTCTCATGGTTCCTCCCAGTGCTGCAATCAGGATGACACCAGAGCTGCTGTCACCTCAAGGTACTACTAAGGAAAAATCTGCTTCCAAGATCGCTAATGTGATTTTTGGTAGGATTCAGTTTCCTGAGGGTTGTTGGACTGAGGCCCTCACTTTTCACTGGCTTTCAGTCAGAGTTCTTCCTTGATTCATTGCCACCCAGGTGGCACACAAGGCAGCTCACGACATGAAGACTTGCCTCATCAGAGTGAGTAGTGAGAAGATTCAGAGATGAGAGAGCGTGAAAGAGAGAGAGAGAACCAGAGAGAGCCAGAGAGACAGAGCCAGCAAGACAGAAGTCATGTCTTCTATAGCCTAATCACAGAAGTGACATTCCATTCACTACTTTGACTGTATTCTATTTTTTAGGGGTATTTAAAGAAAGACAAGTATTTATGACACTTGTTAAAACAGTAAGGCAGACTTTATTCAAGATTATTGCATAGGTATAGGGACCAAAACAATGGGGGTTTGTAGTAGGGGAGAGAGATTGGGCTCAACTCCACAATACAACAAGAAAAAGTGAGAATTTATAGCCAAGGACCAGGCTGGGGAGGTGGGGTTGTCAGTGGATGGAAAATTTCTAAGAGTAAACATCAGGGGAAAGGAGGGATTTGAGCTAAACCGACCTAACAGGATTCTTGCAGAAGACAAGCTGGGATAACCAGACATTACTGGGGGGTGAAGAACCTGATGAGAGCTGGAGGGTGATCAGATATCAAGAGTGGGTGGTTCCGGCTAAAATAACATGACAGGATCTTGCTGCAATTGGGTGACGTAAAGGATGAAAGTCTAGGCCTAAGTGGAAAAAAGATTCATAGGAGCCTGACTAGGGTTTGGCTGAGGAGAGACTGTCAAAGATAAGTCTTTAGCTCCAGCACAGAGTCAAAAGAAGTTGGTTTCACAAGGAAGTGGATACCAGGGATTATAGGGGCCATTTTAGAGTCTACCTTCTGTGAATTCTCTATATTTTCATTTCCTCACCTCTCAGATGATGTACTAATGTTGCATCTATCAAACTCAGATATGGGAAGTTAAATGTTACAATAAATTCAAAATACATGAAATGTTAAAACTGTTCTCTAAATGTTTGAAGACTGTGAGAAACCTTCTCCCATCAAATAAAGGAGAAATTGTCAGATTGATTATGGAAAAAATCCAGAACTAATTTTCAACCAAAATCAATGTTTACTGGAAATATGGATGATTATGTCTGACTGTGCATTTTTTCCTCTATTATCTAGGCCTCCAGATTTTGGAAATCCAGATTTTTTTCTCTTGTCTCCCTATGGTGTTGCATATTTCAAACCGACATCCTTGAATTTTAAAAGAGCCTTTGTAAAGAGATAGTTATCTTACCTCAAAGGAAAGGTTCTCAGGCATCCTTGAAGATCTCTAATTTTGGAAGATATCTTTCCTAGAAATCTCGGACAAGATTTACTCTGCCTATGTATGTATTAGAGCCTTGAGAAATCATCTTTGAAGTGCCTGGTTAATCCAGTTTAATCAGTATTGTTTTGATTCTTAGTGCTGCAAAAATGATTGCAACTGCATTATATTATTGCTCCAGTAGATGGCAAAAGCATACTATGCAACAAATTGGAAGAAGTTTGAAAACTTGTATATTGAAGGCATGAACAAATGGTCTCAACCTGTTTTAAAAATCTGCCTTTGTTGTGTTTCGGACACCATGAGTGTAAAGGGAATTGTAGCATTCCATCATAGACACCTCTGATTCCAACAGATTTTGCTGATAGTCTGCAGAATAAAAACATAGTCATAAGAACAAGTGATATCATGCAGAATTAAATCATGCCTACATGCTAATCTTGTATTCAATTCAATTGGGCTATTTTTGTTTTAATAAAGCAAACTGGATATAATATGGAAATCATTTTAATTAAAAGAAAGGCATATGGCATTTTGTAATTATAAACCATGAAGAGCAGTTATTTAGATAGTGGTGTTCTGCAGTGGGAGTTAAAAGACATGAAATGACATAAGACGTTTACATTCAACTGCTGTTTTTCAGTTATGTGATACCAGTATTTTCAAAGAATGTACATGTTATTGTTCAAATTATAACTTAGAAAGCGCATTTGTTAATGATTCTATTGCTATTCTTGCCTGTTTATTTTCTTGCTAATTTGACAGTACCTTAATTTAAATCAAGGTCATTATGCAATGATGTGACTGTACTCACTGAGAAGTAAGAATGATGACATTTACATGTGTGCAAAATGGACATAAATTAGAAAAAATTCCAATAATTGTCCTGGCATTGATGCTGTATGGGAAAGATGCATACAACAAAGATTCTGCAAGATGAATTTTAATTTTCTTTAAGTTTTCATTACAGAAAATGAGATATATTTTCACTTGAAAAAAAGAGAAAAATCCCCACAATACTTGTTGATAATAAAGCCCATCATTTTATTTGTCCCTTTGTCCTCAGCAGAACATATGGCCAGTCCTTCCTGTGAGGGACTCTACATTTGGTAGGAGACTTCCCCTTGGGAAAGGCCACGTCTAGCCAGAATAGGTGTTGGGAGGTTTGCTGTTGATGCTTTGCACTGGGCAGATGGGCAGAATTTTAGTTGAAGATAGCTTAGGTTGTCAAATCTGAAAGCTGAGGCAGTGTCATAAAGGGAAATGAATACTGAGGCTTGTAACTGGGAAATTACAGCAAGACGATGAGCTGTGAGATTGATTTGGGCAGTTCAGGAATTAGTTTTTGAATAGAGTCTACATGCCTGGGTACTTTTTGTGTGGTGTTTTGGAAGGCTTTCTGTTTAAAGGCACCAGCTAAAAAGAGCACATTACATCGATGCCTTTAGGGATTGTCAATCTACAAAGTCCTCTGACTGTTTCCTGAGTTTTGCTGATAGCTCAGATACAATTAGATAGTAAATGGAATTCGGATTACTTTTTGCTTAATACATTATCTTACATATGCTTATAGGAAAGCCTTGCTGACATTTTTCTATTCACTGTAGATGTATTTTCAGACAAACTCATTTGACTAGGCATTTTATTATCTCACAATGCTTGGTTTTGAAGTGCAGTTTTAGGGAATTTATTGTGCCTTCTCTTCTACATTAATATCTATTGTTCCCTTTCCTATGTCCGGAAGAAATGTTAACTCCTCTTTACAGATTTTTACTGTATCTATGACGTTTATCTACTCATTTTCAATCCCCTAAATATTTTTAAATAGCCACAAAAGGATTTTTTTTCAAGGTTTTGTTGATAACATAAAGTCTGCGTACCCATCCCACTTCTTTTTTTACATGTGTATCTTCCTTCATGTTAGATGCTGTATTAAATCAATTTTGAGAATGCATAATTGTTTATCACAAAATGAGCTTAAAATAAGGATTGCTTGAAAATTAGAATCATGAAAAATTCAACAAAAAGAAAAATCAGGTGTGAAGAGCTTAAGACCTTGTAGAGAAAATGGCATTCGAAAACTTACCTGCGTGGTTTTCAAATCTGACATTAGAAAAGTCATCTGTAATTTTAACTTTAATTTACCATATTTGATATAGAGAAAAGTTTTAGGGTCTCTATCTACTTCAGTTTCAATGAAATATTTGTAATCTGTTTTCTTTGTTGAAGGCAGTATTCAGTCAGAGAAGCTCTTTGATGTTTATTTTTGTATCTTGGCCTCAATTTAATTGTGCATACTGTTTTGATTTTGGTACTTAGAGTTCTGACAACAGGATTCTGATACTAGTTCCCACTTTCCATGTCTTTTTGTCCCTTTTCTCATTTCTTTAGTGACACCATCACTTGGATATTTGACTTTGCAAAAGCTTTAAATGACTTTTTAATTTTTTTAACTTACTAAGTTTTTTTTATCTCTTCTCCAGTTTCTATGATTTATGGTCTCAGCTCCACTTTTTGTCAAAACATATACCTTAGTTTCTTCTAATCTTACAAAGACAAGTACAGCTGAAATGCAGTTCCAAAGCATGCCATTCTAGTCTCTTTCCTTCGTTTCTAAAGGATTTATTGAAAAGCCTTTCACTATTTTTCTGGTACTCATTTTAGCTTCTCTTTCAGTTTCTGAATGTCAAGCTGTTTCTTTATCTCAAACAGAATTTTATTTAATAATTTAACACATATTTACTAAATACCTACACTGTGAATATAGTCATGAGCAAAGCTGATATGCTCACTAAACATCCATGGTAGAAGGGAAGGTAAACATCAAAGACATAGTAATAGTATCACAAGAGCTATGGATGTCCATGACAGCAGGATCTACTGTCAGAGAAGGATGAGGGGACATCTCTTCCAACTACTAGGGAAGCATAACAAATGAAATTCAAACTTAGTGGTGTCAGACAAGCACTATTATGTTCACAGATTTCATGGTTAAAAAAAAAAATTAGACAGGGCACAGTGGAATGACTGGTCTCTGCTACTTGATGTCTGGGGACTCAGTGAGAGGACTCATAGGGTGGAGGCTGGCATCATCTGAAGGACATTCATTCACATGTTAATGCTTGATGCTGACTGTTGGCTAGGGTCTTAGCTAAGACTTCTGGCCAGAACACTCACATAGGGCCTCTGCATGTGGCCTGAGCTTCCTCACAGCACTGTGGATTGGTTCCAAAGGCGAGTGTCCCAAAAGAGCGTCAGGAGGAGGAGGCATCTTTTTTATGACCTAGCCCTGGAAGTCACACAGCATCACTTCAGCCACACTCTACTGGCTGGAGTAGAGTTTCCAAGCCAGCCCAACTTCAAGGGGAGAGAAAGTAGAACTTCACCTCTTGATGGCCAAGGGGCAAAGCTCTGGGAAAGCAATGAGACTATAAATATTGCTGTGCTGTGGCTGTTTTTGGAAAAATAAGACCTGGCACAGCATATTGAGAAAATGCTGTTTAAGGTGAAGCTGGTTGGAGGGTAATAAATGTGAAAGGCATCATAGTCAGAGGAAGCAGCATGAGTAAAGATCCTTATATGGGACAAACGAGTGGTTTAGCTCGAAAAATGAAAGCCAGTATTGATGGTCAGATTGAGGATATATTCTAGGGGTATTGCACTGGAAACTGCACATATGGAGATTTGAATAGCAGGAATAGGATTTGGGGGGAGATTGTGAGTTAACTTCTAGAGTTATTGAATTTGATGAGCTTTGGAAGCTATGCTGAGATGTCCAGTGGTAAGTGGATTATATGAGTCTGGAGCTCAGAAGGGATGAAGTACACATTGTGAGTCATCAGCATATAAATAGTACCTACAGTCATGGACTGGACCAAAAGAGGGTATCAATAAAAAGAGAAGCAGATTCACAAGGTTACTCAGAGATTAAATAGAATTTCATCAAGCACAAAAAGAAGAGTAGGCTGGAGAGAGGAATTTGACTTTTGTTACATTTTAAACTCCTTCAGGTCAGGGGCTATTTTCTTGCAGAATGAATTGGATATACAATCAGAGGTAGAGTGGATAGGATTTGGGAAAGGAAATAGTTTGTCTGTAAGAGTCCTTTTGTGGGAGCTTTTTTCCTAGCACATGGAAAAATTTATAGACATGAGGCTGAAAAATATTGAATCTATCAATAATGAAGAGTAATGAGTAAGTTTATAACTGGAAAGAAAGGCATTGTTTTATATAGGTTTAGTTTTATGTGCTGTGAAATAAGAAAAATGCTCTCTAGATAGTTAAAAAGTAAAATTGGTATTAAGAGTGAAAGTGAACAATCAGAACTAGTTATACAAATTTACGAGATTGTATTCTGAAATTATGTTCAGTGATGTAGACCAGTGAGTTCTCTAGGGGAGTGACTATTTTCTATATTGTGCATATAGAAGGGTGGTTTTGGGAAGAGTGTGTCCAGGTCTTTGAAGCCCTCCCTTCAGTGTGAATAGAAGAGTTACAGGTGTGTGTCTTAGTAACAAACGTGGGGGTTGCTGTGGTTGGCCACATCTAACCAACTAGTTGGTGGAATTGGTGTGAAAATTTTAAGTGACATCTGAAATAAGTAATGTCCATCTGGGTGTCTGTAGCTAACCTGTATTATTTCTTAGTGCCCTAAGAACATTGTCAATAAAATTGTACTCCTGTTAATATATGTTATTTTCTGATTCTTCCCCTATCACCTTCAAGTAGCTGCTCATCTTGGAGAAAACGAGCATAATTATGAATAATAACCCTGTTAGTAAAATAATTTTAATCTCCAGAGCTCCAGAATGTTATATTTTCTAAGCAAAGAATGACTGAACACTTTGCTAATAAGCATTATCTCATGGGGAACTTTCATATTGTTCAACCTGAATGGATGTGGGGAAATTCTGAAAACGGAATTTATCACTGAAATATTTATAAATTTCAGAACTAGGTAATCATAAATGCAAAGTTGATTTTATACAGGGTTTATTCACTTATTCATTCATTTAGGATATATTGAATATCTTCTCTCTGCTGCTTATCGCTCTGGGCTCTGAGGTCTAAGAGAAGAGACAGTCATTGCCATTAAGCAGCACACAGTGATAGAAAAGAGAAAAATCTGGAAAATGCCCAACTGTTTTTCAGGGTGTTATGAGATTATAAAGAACTATTTCATAAATCAGAAGCTTTTCTGCCAGTCTAAATGTAGTTGCCTTGAATTGAATACTGCACAAGATGGTACTAACTCTAGCATTTTCCTTTTAATATTGCAAATATCCTAGAAAGGGTAATATAGATCCATAGTGTGAATAGATTAATGTTTCACTTTTCTATGTGACAGGTAGGACCTTGGACAATGGGAAACTATACAAGTGCCTTTGCTGAATGGAGCAAAAGATAGATTTCCACATAGGCCTAATTTTCCCTGCTGGGCTCTATACTGTGGGAGGTATTGTGCTTGCTACCTGAATGTGATTCATCACCTGAGATTCTCAAAACCATCAATGAGTATCTGAATCACCAGGAGAAACTCCTTAAAGCAAGGTGGTGGGCCCCACCCGCAGAGTTTTTGATTTGACAGATCCCAGGTGAGTCCCAAGAATCTTCATTTCTAACCATTTTCCTGGGAATGCTGATACTGCTGGTCCCAGAACTACGCTTTGAGGACCCCTGCATTAGACCTAGTCTTGTCCTCAGTGACTTTACAGACAGGTGGGAGACACAGGTAAGTGAACAGGTACTGAGAATACGGTGTGATAAGAGCAAAGGAAAGTGAAGATTTGAGCTGAGACAGCTTAGAATAATCAACAATCTGATTCATGTCAAATGGTGGTGTAGTGATTTGTAGACAGGCAAAGGGAAGCAAAGATTTGGTGTTATTATTAAGATCCTCTGTCTCCAAAGCCCAACAGTATAAACCTTTTATTGAGAGAGAAAAAGTGACAGTGCTGCCTTGATTGCTTGTCTGTGCTGATTGGTTTCACCCACTAAATGCTTCCCTTCACGATTCATCTCACCTTTGCAGATTTAACCTCACGTCATTTGGGAACTACTTTTCTCTCCAGGGTCGTCAGATAAACAGGGGCTCTTTGTGTTTCTTGACAGCCATATGAAAGTGCATTTATAAATTTGGATTTCATCTTTCTTCTTTTTATGTATACTCACAAATATAATGAATTCTGTCATCATCTAAATAAAAGTCCTTTCCTTTTTTTTTCTATCATATCAAGTTTTATCTTCTGACCCAATTTAAATAATTTCAACTGAGAGATTATCTTATTTAATGAAAAGAACAGAAAAAAATCTAAACTTTTGAAGACAGATTTTGTTAATACAGAATAACTATGTGAATAGTCTATGATCATTTTATTTGAATATCAGGGGGTTAAAAAAAGTTATTTCTTTCTAAAGTGAAATTTAGAGACAGACTGAAGAACAGCTATAAACAGTGGAGGTGTTTCCCTCAGATGTCAGACGCTTAGAATTGTCCTGAAGAGGAGAACAAGGATTTCTCAAAGCATATTTTGGAAACTAATAAATGCTATTACCTTAGATTTCTATCTTCTGAATAGCTTTAATATAATTCTCTTGTTTCCTCAACTTTTCTCCTCCTACTCTGCACCCCCTGTCTTTTTGCTCTCTAGTACAAGTTTATAGGGAAAAGAGACGTTCCTTGCCAGCGAGTGCCTTCGGACTATTTACGAGTTCTAATCCTGTATCCTTCCCATCTTATTTTTTTCTTGTTTATACCAAGTTTTGATGTACTTTTCCAGTTTATGTTACAATCTTCCCCGTGGTTTTGTCATCTTCTTCAGGACACTGTGGAATAGAACAAAGGCTTCCTAATCCTGATTTCTTTTAAAAAAAAAATTACCTAACACCCTTTTTATGTTTAAAGAATTTACTCTTAATAATTATAAAAGGACCTATTTGGATCAACAAAATTTAAAAAACTCAGGATGTTATAAAGTCACAGGAAGTCTTATAATGTCTTTTTAGGTATGTCTAGTTTTGTAATGTGAATAAGATTTGCCTTTTAAATGCCTTTTCCCTGACTCACTGATCTATTTGTCTGCCTGCGTCCCTGATTGTCCTGGGAATCTCTGAAATGGTATTTTTAGCATAGAACACAATACCAAACCTTCCCCCGCCGTTTAGCTGCCCTTACTCTTGTCTCCTTTCCCTTTCTCCTAATGACTACCCTACATGCCTTTATACTAGTGTAGGCACCTTGATTTCCACTGTTTGCACTCAGCAGAGTCACCATGGGATAGATTAAATATTTTTCTACTAAAACTTTATTTAATGCCATAAGGAATATCTGCATTTATCTTTTATTCTGCTACCAAGTTCCCAAAAGTTTTTTTTCAGTGGTCTGACTTAGATACCCCAGGTTATGGTAAATAAAGGAATTAGGTGAGCCCCACTACCCTACAGATGGTCTTCTATTCCTTCCTGCCTTCTTCCTTCCTGCTTTCTCAAAACAATAGGCAAATCCACACTTTTGAGAGTCTCTTTCTTGCTACTACGTCCTTGGTACTAATGTTGAAGGTAGAGTCCGGGGAGCTCAATAGTCGGCCTTAACCTACCCAGTCCTCTTACCAGATTCCTGACTCCGCCACAGGAAAGAATTCAAGGGCAAAGTCACAGGAGAAAGTGGGAACAAGTTTAATATAATAGATAAGAAATACAGGTTCCACCAAGGGAGTGTGGCATAGCACCAGAGACTGAGCAGAGCCCAACCAAGTTTAATACAAAAGTAGGTTCACTACAGACATCAGGTTTAACAGAAAAGCAAGAAAAACACACAAAGTTCAGCACAAAGTACAGACTGGCTCAAGAGAATGAGCAGCTGCTTGCTGAAAGTAAGTTAGATACAAAGTAAAATATACACACCTCAGCCAGGGCCATAGGGGGTTGCATCCAAGAAAATGGGCAACAACACCACCTTCTGTTGGGATTTAGCTTTTATAGTTTCTCTATCTAATGAATATTCAGTTAAGGGAGTGGCTCCCAGTTATGTAACATTTAGTCTTGTACATGCTCAGTCAATCCCTTCCTGGAGAGCATGTCCTTGGGTTAGACCCTATCATATGCACCAGGCATAATCAAGAATGTTCTGTGCTCTCTATTGAGCATGCCCAGCTGCTAGATTTGCATAAGCCAGCCCCTTGTGGTCTCATTGTCCCTGTGCTGGTGCTAAAAATAGGTCTAACTGGCAACAATAACTTTTCTCCAGAGGAGAGCCCAGAGGGGGCTGAGACCTCAGGGAGTGGCTGGAAACCCAGAGGCATGTCCTGAAACCCAAGCCCAGGGAAACTGAGCACCTCCTGTATCAGTACCAATATCAATTCTAGATAGGCATCATTGGTTGCTAGGAACTGAAATCTCCTCAAAATTTCTTAAACAAAATGGGAGGTTTATTGTAAAGGTTTGGATCAATACTGTCAGATTTTATGGAAACTGTCATTTGGAAATAAGACTTCTGTCTGGAACCATATTTGTTCTTTTAAGTATCCTTTGGGCAAAAATAGTCTCCTTTAGGACTTTATTCATGAGGCTGGTCTATTTTGATCTCCATGATTTTAACTTGGCTTTTCTCCTTCATTGACTCCGTCTCTCAGTGTCTCTGAATAAATCAGAGAGATGGATAGGAATTCCTGATCCATCTGTTGTCGTCTGTGGTGGAGCTGTGGGAGTAACTCATCCACACTTTCACCTGTTGAAAAGATTTGATCACATTTATAAATGTTTTGCCAGAGCCACTTTTACCAAAAGGTTAGATTAGGTTAAGCCATTTTTAGAAACAAATTAGACTAAAATTGTGTAAGAGAAACCAAGCTGTTTTAAAACTGTCTCAAAAGTAGAGTAAAACAATGGTTACCAGAGGCCCTGGAGGGTGGTGGGGAAGTGGTGGACTAACAGGTAGAAAGCTATGCTATCTACCCTAAAGAATCAAGGTACAGGGCATGTATGCATAGAAACAACACACTTGTACCCCAGAAATACGTACAAATCAATGCTGAAGTAAAACAAAACTAAAACTATCTCAAAAGTAAACCCTTGATACAATAAATTTAAAAATATATTCTTTCAATATATAGCAAAAAGTGCTTCGACAATTGCAATCTCTCTTTTTATGTGTACAGAGCATTCAAGTACTCAGTTTAAGAAGAAATCTGCATGTTAATAAATAATGACAGAGACCTAAGTTAGTGCAGGAAACCTGCCAACCAAGATGATAATCAATGACTATCAACTACCTCAAAGAAGGGAGAAAATAAAGGATAGCAGTTGCTTTCAAAGCAAGCTTGCACGACAACTTTATCTGATTTGTGGAAAAGTTCTTAGTAATCTGCAAGTGCCATTTTATGTATAAGTTGTTACCTGCTTCCTTGTAAATTATTTGACAAAAAAAAAAAAAAAATAAGTTTAGGGAGAGAATAAAGCAAAGAGGAAAGCAAGAACAGGTATTAAAGTATGTGGTAAGACTGACACAGAATTGATTACCCAAAGTCCATAGTTGACATCTTGGTGGTGTACATTCTATGGGTTCTCTTTTAAAAATTTTAAACCAGTGATTATTCATTTAGAGGTTAAGGAGCCAAACACAAAAAGAGAACAATATTTAAAAATTGCATTAATGGCATGGTGGTATATATTTGTAGAATTAGAATTTGCTACTTGAAAATGATTGTTAGCCTCAGAAATAAAAACTTAAGATGACGGGAATACATGCATAATGTTGGAATTTAAATATTTTTTGGAGATAATGTGTGGTAAAATGTCTCCTTTTATTACCCTCCCTCCCCAATGTGGTAGGATGTTATAATATTAATGTTTCTCAGCTTTTAATAAGGTACAAATTCAGCGAACAGCACTGAACACTTCTTCAAGAGAGCTGGCCTCAGGCAAAAACTGAAGACTTTGAAGGGTGTCAGTGTGAGATAAACGCCTTCTAAGACCATGGCTTCCCCTGGTACTCCAAAGTCTTTATCTTTCCTTCAAAATGTGGAACAATCTGTTATTTATGTTTGTAGATGGTCCGTCAAATAGACCCAATAAAAAATAAGTTACATTTGTCTGTTACTTAGACTAGGCATTTGTGTTTTAGATCTTTTTTCTTAAATTATGGACTTTAAGGTTTTCCCTTTTCCATATAAAAGGATTGCAGGCAATTTTAGTCAAAATAACTGGGTTAGGAAGGGCAATAAGGCAAAGAAGGGCTGAAATCATATAACTGGTCCTAAAGAAAGAATCGACTGGGCTTATGAGTATATGTGGGCAAAGTTCAGTGGCTCCCTGTTTCCTGAGGACCATGGACAAGAAGTATCGGTCCTACCAATGCTTCAGGAAGCCATAAGGAGGAGAAAATGCAAGTGGAGAATTAAAAGTGCTACCAAATCACGTGGAACGGCAATATGTTTCCATTCTGAAACAAATTCATACTATGGAAAAATCCTTTTGTTCATATCAAAACCCGTTTTATTTGACATCATGACTTGACTAGTAAGCACACAGCAATGCAATTAATGTTCAAATATAAGCGGTGATGGAGTCATCAACACATTCTCTGCATTGTGGCTTTGTGTTAAAAACAAATTGCTCCACATATATTTATTCAGTGTCAGATATTTTTTGGAAACCATCACACAGGCTCTAGATTCTCTCTCAAGCTGTTCCTCTTCCTTTTGTAAACACAACTTGGATCCTTTCAGTGTCTCTATCTTCTGATTCACGCTACACTCTGTATTCGCACGGGACCAAGACACTGACGTTAGAGTTACAATGTCAGAGCCAGGACCAGAAATTGCCATTCATAACTCCAGTCCTGTCCCCAGTCCATTGCCTATTTAAGCTAGAGGTGAAAACTTTTTGAAAACTGAAAAACATGTTTTCTATATGTATAAATATATGATAAAATTAAATGAAAATTTATATGTAAAATTAAATTTTCATAAGAGGACATTTAATGTCTGCCATGGAGTTTAAGCCCGGCTCTGGCATCAGGATCAGAAAGTGTAGAAGAAAGCAAGCGTAGGGGAAAGAGCAGTGTCAGTCCAGAGGTACTGTTTTTACACTCGAATGTCTGTCCATTTTAATTTTTGCAGCTATGCTCTTTTGTGGGAAATACTCAAGTTACCAGCCTCAGTACACTCCACTGGTAGAACAAGTTTCTACCTTAGTCTGGGTAGATTTGAGTAGGAAATAGCATATAACAAGAAATATTTGTTCTACAGTACAGAGGAAAGAAGGCAAGGAAACTTCTCGCTACCTGATGGGATAAACTAGGATATAGAATAAAGTCATCAGGGAATTTAATTTCCCAAAGGCTAGTTATCTGGTTCAAAAGTCAAGATCTGTACATAGCAACCGTTGTCAGGGCTTGCTAGTTCAGAGGTTTCCAGATAAGTCTTTCATGGATGATGCCGTTTTCACACTTGTGCTTGAGATCCAAAGGGAGACATCAGCAAACGTTTTCTGTAAAGGGCCACACAGTCTCTGCAGCAATTAGTTAACTCTGCCCTTGTTGTAGCCATAGACAATATGTAAATAAATGTGTTCCAGTTAAGCTTCCTTTACAAAAACAGCCCAGGGCAGGATTTGGCTCACGGGCCATAGTTTGCTGACCTCCTTCCTAAGATATTTGAGTTCAGAATAGCTGGGCCTTTATTAATTTCAGTGTTCTTTGCTTCTCCCCAAGTCATCATGAGTTGATCTTAGGGTCTTGGGTAGAGAAAGGCAAAACTAAACTTTTTTGTTGACCTCTCACAAGGGTTCACAATACTTGATGAATCACCCCACAAAACAGTTCCAGTCTATCCCATCTGAGAGCAGCACATCCTGTGGTAGTGCTTGTTTCTTTCCAATATCCTTCAGAATTTGGGGTCTGCCCACTGGGATAATTTCTACCATACTGTCCATAATAGAGTTTTCTATAGCCACATATTGACTGCCTATATTTAGATATTTTTCTCTCAATTATTTGGATTGAACTCATATTCCCCTTTCACATTTAGGTATCAATTGAACATTGGATTCCTACTTTGTGGTGAACATTGTGCACTGCATCATGCTGGGGGAGAAAAAAAAAGATTCTGTTCCTGTTTTCTATTGATGCCTCATTATCCAGCATCTGTAGGAAAAAAAAGTGTTCTATACCACTGACTTCCCCATAACTAAAGCTCATTGTTTTAAGCACCTAGACTTTAGCTTAGCACAATTTGTAATTAAAGTTTGAAAAAAATTTACACACATCTTTATTATCTTAAACAGTATATTGACCAGACTGTACACTTTTAGTGCCTTAGGGTTATGAAACCAACCATTGTTAATATAGTAAACTGTAATTCAGTTATGTTCTTGGGGAACAATGAGCTCTCTAGGGTTGTTGTTATTATTATTTTTTATACTAAGTGACTCAAGACATGCTTTGAGCATGCCATGATTTCTGCCAGTCAGATTATTTGTTTCTCTGCTCAGCTCCCCATGGGATTACACCCAACTTTAGATACATAGGAAGTCACTGTGCATGAAAAACAAACTACATCTACCTATGTACACTACTAAATAATTTTCATCCAAAATCTCTGTGAGTCAAGCAAGTGGTTTTAGAGTTACTATCTGAGTATGGTAGGAAAGTGGGTGGGAGACCTTCCCTACTTCAGAGGAACACTTTTCCTGCAGTTATCAATACTTTTTGGTGGGCGTCCACAGGGCAAGCAGCAGCTGCAGTTTCACTGGCTTTGCAGGCCTCGGTACTAGTCTCCATGCCAGTGCCAGGACTAGCACTAGATTTTGCATCTAGTGCAGAGTTTCTTGAAACAATGGAACAATGTGGGTGCAACACAACACGTGCACAGTGAGCCTTAAGCAAGGGGAGAGCAAATAACGGCAGTACCACCACCAGCAGCAAATATTATGGTAGAGTTTTTCCTTCATGAAAGTTTGGAGGCTTTGCAGGAGAAATTGTCACAGGGAGTTGAAGCCACAGGGAGTGGCTAAGCAGAACATTTGCATGTCATGGCAGGTTAAAGTACTCTGACCAGGAGGATATGTGAAACACATCTGGCTGACCTCCTGGGGAAGTTTGCTAGAGTCCCACATAGAGTGTGGGTACTAGAGTGAGAGATATACTGTTAATTCATGAAGCTGTGACTTTGTTTTTACTTGCACATTGGTGTTTAGTTTGTGTTAAATGGTTTTGAACACCACTTCCCAAATCTGCAGAAGGGGACAAAAAAATTTACTCTAGTCTCTTCTAATGAAGATCAAATGAGCGTACACATGTAATTCAAGTACATTTGTACTTCTCTTATCATTACCAAGCCTTCCCCTCTCTTAGAGGTTCCTGACTGCTAGTGTGGAAGGGGAAATTTGCAGTTTTCCCTCCTGTACCGTAGCTCAGCTGTCCATGTGACTGTCCACTCTCAGCATGATGTGTTCTTTCTCATTGTGGAGCTCCCAACCCCTGTACTGCCTGCTTCCCCTCTCAGTTTCCTAGACAGGAAATTGCATTCTCTTTCCTGAGGTGCAAGTTAAGAGATAGATGTGAGCAGGTGACTCTCGCCTTTTCTGCCTTATCCTCTTAATCATCATCTCACATTCACCACTACAGACTGAATAGGTAGGTAGAAATTTTTTCCTGAGCAGGCAGGCCAGTTAGCTCAGTTGGTTAGCATATGGTACTGATAAGACCAAGGCCTGGGGTTTGATCCCCATTAAATGGAGATATAGCCCTTAAAATATTCTTTAAAAATATAAAACCTTGACACCTATAAAAATATAAAATGAAGCATGTTAAAGTTTTTTTTTTTTTAATCTCATTGATTAAAGAATTATCCAGTAAGATGTTATAATTAGTTCAAGGGAGAATTTAAAGTGCCACAAATATCAAGATTAATCATGAATGCTAAAATATATTTACAAATAGATGCAAAACTTTTATTTATTTTTTAATGGGAGGGTAGGAAAAGGGAGCAGGAGGGAAGTCAGTTATCTTTCTGGACAGAAATTATTTGCACATGTATGTGGACATATTTCCGTTGCTATCAGTTCCCTATAATTGACACAGCTGTAACAGTTCAAAGCCAATAAAGGCACAACAACATATATTTAGGTAATCCTGAAGGGTGTGCTAGACAGTGTTTACTTTTTCACTGAAGACACTCAGTAATCTTTTTGTTATGTTTAAATGTTTTTCAAAACTTATCCCTGCAGAACAAAGAAAAGAAACAGTTAAAGCTATGCATGAAATTTTTTCTTCAGATTTCAAAGAAAAATTACTTAAGAAAGCACAGGCATATTTTAATTTCTATTCTGACTCCTCTTTTTCCACCTCTCTCTATCAGTTTTCCTACTTTCATTCTTTTCACTTTCAGGATGTTCAACAATTACCCAGTGAAAATTTTACTGAAGGATCCATTTCCTTCTTTGCTTTATGTATTTCTAGAAGCAGAGTCACTCAAACTGGACCGTGCCATGAGTCATCAGCAGAATCATGGGGTTTGGCTGTTAACACCCCAAGGTCTACAGAACAGACCAAGGAAAGGGGCTTTGCCACTGTGAACCTTGCAGTCTCGCCCAGGGATATATGTTCTTTGCAAGTGTGGTCTTTATCATTTCTTCTCTACCTTTATACATTTCAGTGTGTCTTGTTGGACACATTTACATGTATGTGCCAAGAATGAAACTAATTAACATAGACAATAGGCTAAATCTATATTGAGAAGAAAAATACGTATTTTCAAACTGCTTCATAATTTTCAAGGCATTAGTCTTTCCACAGAGTCAGTAAGTCCCCTTATTATGCACAGTATTGTTTAGCTCTTTCCCTAATTGCAATGAGTACTCTTTTGAGCCTTCTGGGAATTACAAAGGAAACACATATCTCTTTATGGCTGTACGTTTAGTTTCAAAAAAATGAAAGTTTGAAGTAATTGTTCTAGAGAGGACTCAATTAAACTCTTAGCCAAAGGCCATTATTATGCTCAGTGTCTATCAGGGAAAAGGGGAGAAAGGAAGGTTAATTCCTTCATTTACAAATGTTTGTTCACTTCCCTCTTACTTTTTCAGTCTCTGGAGAATAAGTAATACCACTTGTTAAAGCCGTATCTGAAACAGAAGCATGTAAGTATGAGAGAAGGTCTAAGACAGGCGATGGCAAGCTTTTTCCTGTAAAGGGCCAGGTAGTAAATATTTTAGGCTCTGGGAAAGTATGGTTTCTGTCACAACTACTCAACTCTGCCCTTGTCACATGAAAACAGTCATAGACAATCTGTTGATAAAGGGGCATGCTGTGATCTAATAAGATTTTATTTACAATAAAAAGGGGTGGGCCAGATTTGACCCATGGGCCATAGTTTGCCTATTCCTTATTTAAGAACTTTTGTTGTTTATCAATGAAGTGTTTAGATTTACTATTTGTGCTGAAATACTTTTATCTGTTGAGTCTATCTTGAGGACTTTCCGCCTTCTGTTTCAGATAAGACATGTTGGTACGTAAATAATGTTTAGGAAAATAAAGATTTTTAATTAGAGAAAGACACAAACCAATTATGATATAATATGACAACAGTAAATTAAGCCTGTAATTTTTACTCTACAGACTACAGAAACATCTACACGTGTTTTGAAAATAAAGCTTTAACTGACACAGCGTACTCTAAAAGCAGGTGTTTATGGCTGTTGAAAAGATATTGAGTTGTGTGTATGTGTGTGAATTTTTGTTATGCTCGAGTCCCAATGAATGGGGTCTCCCTGCTCTTTCTACCCTTGGTTCTACCGGCTTCTCTCTCCATGGTACTGAAAGGCTCAGAACAACTATGCACTGATCTGAAAGAGAAGTCTGAGCCTGGAATCTAGTATTTGATTAAAATTCTTCTTTTTAACTTGACTTCTAGAGGACTTTTAAAAGATTCCTTCAGACACCCTAGCATATAGATGAGAAGATAAAAATGTGACAGAAAGGCATGCTATAAAATAAACAAGAGTACTTTCTTATTTTATCTTTGAAGAATCTGTTAAAAAATTCAAAGAAACTTCAAGTGAATCTGAACCTATATAATACCAACCCCAACGAATTTGCCATTTCTTGGCCACTCCTCAAATGTACTTTAGATGTCATATAAGAAATGAAAATGAGTTCCTCATGAATAATCATAAAGCTCCCACCATACTTGATCAAAAAGTATGTGGGTTGACATCTGCACTTGATGAAATATCTGAGATCAGAAATGATAGGAATTCCAAATTCTACCCAACCTTCAAGTTCCTTTTTTACAAAGAAGTCTTCTGTCATAATTACAGAATACAGAAGTATTACCTTACTTTGGACTTTCAACATATTTATTGTTTTTATTTTTCATGTTGCTACTTATTCACATCCTATCATTTACTGCTGTTGTCTTTTCCTGACCTCTTAAAGATTGAGGTACTTGTATTCTAGGGCTCAATCTTAAAGCTTTTTCTCTCCTGTAAGTATGCTTTCTGCCTTGCTGATTCCATCCAGTTCCACATAAACACATTTTATAATCTGATATCCCCCAAAATGTATACCACTATCCTCAAATCCTTACTTGAATCTCAGATGTGTATATACCACTGTCTCCCCAAACTTTCCACTCTAATGTCTACCATTCTCACCCCCACCCCCCCAATGTCTCAGCCTAATACAAAATAGAACTCTTGGTTCTGCTACTTCATCTTCTACCCCCTCAATATTCTTCATCTTAAGTGTCTGACATTCACCTACTTACAAAGGCTAAGGTCTAGGAGTTATCCTCATTTGTTTCCTTCTCACCACTCACATTTAATTTATTACAGATCCTATAGATTTGAACTTCAGACTATATCTCAAATCTGGACACTTCTACCAACTTATGTTTCGACTACCTTAATCTAAGGCACCGTGCCCCTTCATGAAGACTTTAGCAATCCACTCCTGACCCTTTATAGTCCAGTCTCTACACAGATGCCAGTGTGTTTTTTGAACAACGTATACCAAACCATGTAAATTCCCTAATAAAAAGCATCTGATGACCTTTCATTACATGTAGATAGTCCTTACAGTTCTTACTGTGGTTAAGAAGGCCTTAAGTACTCTGTTTTTCACCTACATCTGTGGTGTTTCTTACCTCTCCTGTCTTTGCTCAACATGATGTAGTCTTTAAATTTTTAAATGCTCACTAATTTTAATTCTAATACTCAAAAATGAATTTGTCAATTTCTTCATATTTTTAACAGTGGTCAGCTCACATCACTAAAAGTAATGGAATTACAATGTACAGTATTTTTATAGCCCACTCCTACTCCAGAGACCTTATCTCTTTGTATAAATAGTGCCTTTAAAGAAACATACTTATGCTTTACATACATTAGAATGATATGTGACCTGGTTCTTAATTTTTTCTTCCTTGATATTTTATACTGGAAATTTACTACTCTGTGGAATGTGCCATATTGGAAAAACCATCCATCCTCCTGGTCTGTAATGTTTCTCTCTCTCTCCCTCCCTCCCTCCTTTCCTCCCTCCCTCCTTCCCTCTCTCTCTCCCTCTCTCCCTCTCTCTCTCTCTTCCTCTCTCTCTCTGTGTGTGTGTATGTGTGTCCTTGTATATGCCTGAAGAGTAACCAATGAGGGTGGATGATAGAGTGGAGATGAAATGAAAATGAAATTATCAAATGAAAACAGTCAGGTGTTCATGTCTCTCAATTTAAATGAGATAAAGACTTCTGGTCTTTTTCATGATGATCTAACATATCAATGTCATTGTGCAGACCCAGCCAAAGATAACTTCACTGACTTAAGGGCCAAGGAAGGATGTGAGCAGAATTCAATCTTGAGAGTAGTGCAGGTTCTCCTATTCCTTTAAACAAACTTACCCTCATCTGGAACAAAGTAGAGTGGCAGATTTGAGTACATTTCCTTTTACCTACCTTGTGGGTCAGGGCTATCAGGACTTATTTCCACCAATCAAAAATATAGAATTAACATTAGATGTTTTCTCATAGCATTATTAAAACAGAATTCATGTGTATTGTTATTTTATTTTCATGATTTGAATTTCATCTGTTTCCTCCTCCTTTTTTCCTTTCTCACTCTCTTTTTCATGAGAGGTATATTATTTATTTTTGTATGAAAATCAAGATAGCCATTTAAAAAATCTGAGCAAATGAATCAATTTCTTATACAATTAAAATGGATTTTTTTCGCCACTTAAAAAATCTGTATGTATGTAATGGTGCAGCCTCTATGGAAAATGGTATGGAGGTTCCTCAAACAATTGCAGATAGATCTACCATACGACCCAGCTATCCCACTGTTGGGAATATACCCAGAAGAATGGAAATCATCAAGTCGAAGGTATACCTGTTTCCCAATGTTCATCGCAGCCCTCTTTACAATAGCCAAGAGTTGGAACCAGCCCAAATGCCCATCATCAGATGAGTGGATACGGAAAATGTGGTACATCTACACAATGGAATACTACTCAGCTATAAAAACGAATGAAATACTGCCATTTGCAACAACATGGATGGACCTTGAGAGAATTATATTAAGTGAAACAAGTCAGGGACAGAAAGAGAAATACCACATGTTCTCACTTATTGGTGGGAGCTAAAAATTAATATATAAATTCACACACACATACACACACACACACACACGCACACAAACCCGGGGGGGGGGGAAGAAGATATAACAACCACAATTATTTGAAGTTGATATGACAAGCAAACAGAAAGGACATTGTTGGGGGGGAGGGGGGGAGGGAGAAGGGAGGGAGGTTTTGGTGATGGGGAGCAATAATCAGCCACAATGTATATCGACAAAATAAAATTAAAAAAAAAAAAAAAAAAGACAAAAAAAAAAAAAAAAAAAAAAAAAAAAAATCTGTATGTATTTTTTTCTCAGTTGGGACACTTTTATATGTCAGAATTCTCTTTAAATGAGTAAAAATCACTATTGTTAACAAGTAGGGAAACTACTGACCGACATGGCAGAACTTTAAGAAAGGCTTTCTTCATCATAGAGAATCAGAATTGGAGTTAGAAACCCAAATGCTGCCAACAATCCTCCTCACTTCATATCTTGTCTGGTGCCTGAAGGTTTTATTCCTCTTGGTTAAGTCACAGACACCTATACCCTACAATTATATTTACAGGCAACTCCAGTCTTTATAGTCCCATAATCCGCAGTCCCCTTCTACCAGTTCCTATTAGAAAAATAATAGGAGGCAGTTGCTTTTCCTTAAGAGGCTATCATGGCAGGACAAGAGGATCCACTGCAGTGAGAGATTCACCAGGATTGGCAATTCAGGAGTACACTGAGGTCATCAGCTGCAGCATCAAGAGAAATGTGAACTTTTTCAACTTGTTTGATGTGTCTTTTGGTTCGAGACTCACAACACTAAATGAGAAGTTGACAGCCCTTGAAAGGAGAATAGAATACATTGAAGCACGGTGACAAAACGTGAGACCCTCACCTATGTCTATGCCATGCTGCAGCTGAGAAGTCACTTTACAGAACAGAGACCCATGTGGGAAAGACCTCAGCAGCCTTCAGCAACTTCCTGTCTTTTGAAAGATCTATCCTGAAAGATCACATCCTTCCTTGGCCCATAAGTTTTATTTTTTTAAAAGTGAAAACTGTGGCCTTTGGGATCTGCCATGTGCATGTGGAGTTATGATGTGGCATCTGGGGAGAAGTCCAGGGAAACTCTTGGAAACAACACTAGGCATTTTACCTTTTCAGTAACATGTTATAGAACTAACTTGTTGCAGTGCTCAGAGCCAAAAGCCTGGGCCTCTTTGTTAAAATCCTTTCCACCTCTCTAATTTCTCTCTAGAACTTTCCTTCTTAGGTATTCTGCACTGACTCTATAAACAGTCTTTGTCTCCTCTTCACCTTTGGTGGGAGGCAGAGGGCAGTCCTGGCTTGGACACTCATGACCTGGCGAGGTGGCTGCCAGAGAAAGTTGTTGCTAACCTACCAGTTTCTTGTCATTTCGGGGAGGTCATGGGCAGGCCAATACTTAGTTCAAAGGGACATTTCCAGAGTTTTATTTTCTGTTGGTTGGGGTGTCTTTTCCCCTCATATTTATTTCCCTAATAAACTCCTCAACATAGGAAGGGAAAAAAGAAAAGAAAAATTATAGGAAAAAGCACTGGTTGAAGCATACCGGGCTGCATGACCATCTCCGCATTCATCATTGTGGAGCAGAGATTCTGTGTCAGGACAAGCAGGACAGGAGTAGAGGGCATCTTCCACACTTATCAATACTCTGTGGTTGGAGAGGAAGCAGATTCCCCAAAGTGGAGCCTACTTTTAATGCAGATTAAGCAATAGCTATCAATCAGAAATACTCCCACAGGGGATTTGTGCCCTAAAGCAACTACCAAATGCTGCCTTACTGGATCAGAAACATGGCAAATGCAGAATATTGTAAATAGATCTGTCAAATGGTGTAGTGGAGGAAGTGGGCATCTTGGACTTCTGGGCTTAAGATCTCTGTTGCCTTAGGTGAGTCACTGAAATGATCTGGTCCTCTGGGTTTCCCTCTGTGAAGTGAACATAAGTGACTACATTATAGCTTTGTTTTAAACATTGGTAAGTAGAAAGCACGTCTGCACACTGCCTCTGATATCTAGTGCACAGCAAGCGCTCAGATAGTGGTAGCTGTCGTTATTTGTTGTTGCTGCAAAATTTCGCAGTCGAAGCGCTTTTTCTGGGCTTTCTTACAGCGGCGCGCATTCCATCTGAAAACTGTGTGTGAAAATTCTTTTTTCCATCTTGTAGCACAGAGGAAAATGTTCCACAGTGTGTGAAATACACATTTCTCTTGCTTCTTTTGCTTTTATTCTCTTACCATCTATGATCCTATTTTCTGTTTCCTTTTTCTTCTTTTCTTTCATCTCCATTGAAAGTTTTTCCTTTTCCCGTATCTCATCCATCTTTGACTGCCCAATACTGACTCTCTGCCCTCCCAGGGACTTTGGTGACCCTTCTAACTTGTGGACACAATTCATCAGAGAATATAGGGCTCATTAAGCTTCTAATGCCATGACCAGATCTCCAGTAACAAAGTTTCAATCCTGACCATCTATTTCCTCCGAGGTGTGGAGGAAAATGGTGGTTAATTATATGGAATAAAGTTTTGTACTAAACTTGACTGCTTTCTCCTACAAATCACACTGATGAATTGCTGTAGACAGAGTTCAGGGAAAGTAGTTTTAAAAAGAAAAGGTGTACATGTATTCTGTGCAGTGAAGCTTCTGTGAAAGGGGATTGGATTTAAGATCCAAATTCTCCAGTCGTGTGTGTGCGTGTGTGTGTGCGTGTGTGTGTGTTGTGTGTATGTGCATGTTTGCGGGATGACAGACCAAATCCCATTGTGCATTGTGTCTTTCACATTTAGATGGTATTAGCATATTTCTTAAGCATCTTTCTTTTCAATAAGCAGTATGTGTTCAGGAAATGCCAACTCATATTAAAATATAATTAGAAAAGCAATCCTCTTCTCTCCATAAGGAGAGTGCATTCTGAGTTCAATATACACATTTTGTTACTTATACCTTATAACCCATTCTATTTTCTGTTCATACACATTGGTAGACCAGGTCAGTATATGAACATAAACCCAACAGAAATAACATCCATGTGGGAAAGCTGTAGGACTGAATATAGCTTTTCTCTATCATTGAACTTCACCATAATTTTACCTCAGCAACAAATACATGTCATTCTCAGTTTCAAAATGCACTTAACTCTGATTTACTCTTCATTCTCTTGATTCAGTACCTTATTTTATGCAGTTCTTAGGTCCTTCCTTTGTGTAATGACAACTGTGTTGTTATTTTCAGTATGGAACCTCCTTACTAAAAGGCATTTATGTAATTCTCCTAACAGAGTAGCTTGTTAAGCACTCTTTTGATGATGGGGATATTAATATAAAAATATCCCATATTATGTAATTGAGAGTGTTTGACAGTGATTTATGCATTTGTAACACCTTAAGACTTTGCCATTAGTAAGTGTCATCCATGTCAAAACATAAAAAGGGTAATTACTTTGTGGAAAGAGATGTTATCCAAGTAATTCCTTACAAGTGTATGTTACTTCAAGTCAAACTGAAATTGCATGCCATCGCCAATGAGAGCAT
Organism: Cynocephalus volans; assembly: GCF_027409185.1. Lineage (NCBI taxonomy): Eukaryota > Metazoa > Chordata > Mammalia > Dermoptera > Cynocephalidae > Cynocephalus > Cynocephalus volans. The sequence goes on from NC_084466.1 coordinate 21,415,562, forward strand.
TTCTTACAGTCATCAATGCATAATCTTATTCTTAATGAGGTCCCAATCACATTTGCTGTCATAGACTTTTAAACATCTCCTATGTCTGTTACTTGGTTTCATTAATTAGTATGTATATTTTCAGAAGCCTAAAATAGATCTCATATTAAGTAGAAGATTTTGAGATGTGTTCTTGACATCCTGTTTGGTTTTACACTATTCATAGACTAGAGCCGCTTAAGCATTCGTTGAACAGCCTTCCCTATGTTGATAAGACATAGAACATATGTTACAGGCTCGGTAACTTTACAAGAGAACTCTGTTAACCTTTTCTTTTTTTTCTTTAGGTTTTACTATAAATAAAAAAGAGAATTGTTTTAAAGATCCAATATATACATTTACGGCATATTGGAGAGGAGCTGGTGACAGGTGGAAAGACTGTTGTTAGCTCGCACTGATGGAATTTATCAATTTTCTGGGTGATGTGTGACAATTAGGAACCAGCTTTATAATCTACATAGGCAGCAATATGCCAATTCTTCTAGAAGAGCTAATAGCCATTTGGTAGGCAGTGATAGTTACAGAGTATGTTTCTGTTTGATTTTGTAGAGAAGATGCCCCAGGAAATAAAACCAGCTCACCTTGACCAGCTTATAGTTGAAAAGTCTGACTCAGAGTCTTTATGCTCTAATGACATATTTCACTTTTAAATTTGGCTAAGCATAAAGCATATGAATGACAAATATGTGGTGGAAACATGTCACTGTACATCATGTTTCAATGGTGTTTTTTCAACAGCTAGTAAATGTAATATAACTTTGTACATTTTCTGAAGCATTCAAGTGACAATAATAACTTATACAGTTCCATCTGAGTCACATAACGTGTTCAAATATGCAAATCAGCTTATCTTATTTAAAACAAAAGTCAGTATTTCTATGACGTGCTTTGAAATGGCTATCAAATATTAACTTTGCACTTTATATTTCAGCAGTTATAAATAGCATTATAAGTACATCATGCCTCTCAGTGTTATACTAGCATTTTCTATCAGGGTTTCACATAGCTACCTAGTTAATGAAGGAGCAAACAATTATTGTAACAATTTTGCAAGATATTATTTGGTGATAGTGATAATTCTACAAAAATAGTTTTGTTTGAAGCTCTACATAATACACAATAATATTTCAGAATACATAATTTCAAAATAGGAATATTTTCAGGCTCCTGCATATCCATATCTTTATACTGAGAAAGTTTTATTTTATATAATTATGTATAAAATCAATATAATGGGGCAATGTATATGATTAGAACCACCCCTCACCATAAAAGTAAAGATAGCTTCCAACATCATGAAAATTTGTATTCTTTTTAGAATACAAACATTTGTTATCTTTATTTATAGATTTAGATACAGAAATAAAAAATAGTTTTACTGATGTATTCAAATCCATTAGAGGGGTTAAACTCAGAAATACATTTATTGAAATAAAATAGATGAGAGCACTTTATAAACTGTAAAGTGCTGAACAAACACCAAAAACTGTAAACAGCTCAAATCTGCCTCCTACCTCAGGGATCCTTCTATTGGAAGAGACCAAATTAAGTAGAGCATTCTGTGCCTACAATTAGCAAAATGTTTTTCCCTATCCTGAAAACTTAAACCAGAGAACAAGTACCTGCAGTCCTGCCCATAATATCTAGCTGTTTCAACAATCATCTGAAAACCCTACTTGGAATTCCATCACAAATGATGTTCTATGAAGCATTTCTAAGCAACAAAATTAAAAATACTCATTTAAGTTTAGATGAATAAAGTCAAGCCTTTGTTCTTTGGCTCAACGATTTGGATGTATATATAGATTGCATTTCAAATAATTAAAATGAGAATGATGTTAGAATAATGGCAGCCTTGAATGGAATTGCCAGTTACCTGAAATTATTTTATTTTATTTTTATTATTATTTATTTATATATTTAGTTTTGGTGGCTGGCTGGTCTCAGAATGCATAAACTTATTTTAGAAGATACAAATACCTCTTGTTCATAGGTCTTATTTAGCCTGAACAAAGGTGGTCTATGATGTGGTATTAATTCCCCTGAGAATAATCAATGTTTTTAATATATATTTAAACATTAAAGATACACAAGTGGCTCTTTTGGAGGAGTAAGTTAGCATACATGTTTTTATTGTTGATTGCTACTTGTGTCCTTGTGCTTGGAGTATGAAACAAAATATTTTATTGCTGGGGGAAATTAAATTGAGACTAAAGATAAAAGGTTTAATATAAGCAGTATCCACTTTTTTTTTTTTTTTTTTTTTTTTTTTTTTTTCCAGCAAATTTATTTTTTTCTTTTTTTTTTTTTTCTTTTTTTTTTTATTTTTATTTTTTAATTTTATTTTGTCGATATACATTGTAGCTGATTAATGCTCCCCATCACCAAAACCTCCCTCCCTTCTCCCTCCCCCCCTCCCCCCCAACAATGTCCTTTCTGTTTGCTTGTTGTATCAACTTCAAGTAATTGTGGTTGTTATATCTTCTTCCCTCCCCCCCCCGATTTGTGTGTGTGTGTGTGTATGTGTGTGTGTGAATTTATATATTAATGTTTAGCTCCCTCCAATAAGTGAGAACATGTGGTATTTCTCTTTCTGTGCCTGACTTGTTTCACTTAATATAATTCTCTCAAGGTCCCTCCATGTTGTTGCAAATGGCAGTATTTCATTCGTTTTTATAGCTGAGTAGTATTCCATTGTGTAGATGTACCACATTTTCCGTATCCACTCATCTGATGATGGGCATTTGGGCTGGTTCCAACTCTTGGCTATTGTAAAGAGTGCTGCGATGAACATTGGGGAACAGGTATACCTTCGACTTGATGATTTCCATTCCTCTGGGTATATTCCCAACAGTGGGATGGCTGGGTCGTATGATAGATCTATTTGCAATTGTTTAAGGAACCTCCATACCATTTTCCATAGAGGCTGCACCATTTTGCAGTCCCACCAACAATGTATGAGAGTTCCTTTTTCTCCGCAGCCTCGCCAGCATTTATCGTTCATAGTCTTTTGGATTTTAGCCATCCTAACTGGGGTTAGATGGTATCTCAATGTGGTTTTGATTTGCATTTCCCGGATGCTGAGTGATGTTGAGCATTTTTTCATATGTCTGTTGGCCATTTGGATATCTTCCTTAGAGAAATGCCTACTTAGCTCTTTTGCCCATTTTTTAATTGGGTTGCTTGTTTTCTTCTTGTAAAGTTGTTTGAGTTCCTTATATATTCTGGATATTAATCCTTTGTCAGATGTATATTTTGCAAATATTTTCTCCCACTCTGTTGGTTGTCTTTTAACTCTTTTAATTGTTTCTTTTGCTGTGCAGAAGCTTTTTAGTTTGATATAATCCCATCTGTTTATTTTTCCTTTGGTTGCCCGTGCTTTTGGGGTCGTATTCATGAAGTCTGTGCCCAGTCCTATTTCCTGAAGTGTTTCCCCTATGTTTTCTTTAAGAAGTTTTATTGTCTCAGGGTGTATATTTAAATCCTTAATCCATTTGGAGTTGATTTTAGTATACGGTGAGAGGTATGGATCTAGTTTCATTCTCCTGCATATGGATATCCAGTTATCCCAACACCACTTGCTGAAGAGGCAGTCCCTTCCCCAGTGAATAGGCTTGGTGCCTTTGTCAAAGATCAGATGGCAGTAAGTGTGTGGGTTGATTTCTGGATTCTCTATTCTATTCCATTGATCAGTGTGTCTGTTTTTATGCCAGTACCATACTGTTTTGGTTATTATAGCTTTGTAGTATAGCTTAAAGTCAGGTAGTGTTATGCCTCCAGCTTTATTTTTTTTGCTGAGCATTGCTTTGGCTATTCGTGGTCTTTTATTGTTCCATATAAATGTCTGAATAGTTTTTTCCATTTCTGAGAAAAATGTCTTTGGAATTTTGATGGGGATTGCATTGAATTTGTATATCACTTTGGGTAGTATGGACATTTTCACTATGTTGATTCTTCCAATCCAAGAGCATGGAATATCTTTCCATCTTCTTGTATCCTCTCTAATTTCTCTCAGCAGTGGTTTGTAGTTCTCATTATAGAGATTTTTCACCTCCTTGGTTAACTCAATTCCTAAGTATTTTATCTTTTTGGTGGCTATTGTAAATGGGCAGGCTTTCTTGATTTCTCCTTCTGCATGTTCACTATTGGAGAAAATAAATGCTACTGATTTTTGTGTGTTGATTTTGTATCCTGCTACTGTGCTGAAATCATTTATCAATTCCAACAGTTTTTTTGTAGAGGTTTTAGGCTGTTCAATATATAGGATCATGTCATCTGCAAACAGGGACAGTTTGACTTCATCTTTTCCAATCTGGATGCCCTTTATTTCCTTCTCTTCTCTGATTGCTCTGGCTAGTACTTCCAACACTATGTTGAATAGGAGTGGTGAGAGTGGGCATCCTTGTCTAGTGCCTGTTCTTAAAGGAAAAGCTTTCAGCTTTTCCCCATTCAGGATGATATTGGCAGTGGGTTTGTCATATATGGCTTTAATTATGTTGAGATACTTTCCCTCTATACCTAACTTATAGAGGGTCTTTGTCATGAATGAGTGCTGAACTTTATCAAATGCTTTTTCAGCATCTATAGAGATGATCATATGGTCCTTGTGTTTGAGTTTATTAATATGGTGTATCACATTTATTGATTTGCGTATGTTGAACCAACCTTGCATCCCTGGGATGAATCCCACTTGATCATGATGAATAATTTTTCGTATGTGTTGCTGTATTCTGTTTGCTAGTATTTTAGTGAGGATTTTTGCATCTATATTCATCAAGGATATCGGCCTGTAGTTTTCTTTTTTGGTTATATCTTTACCTGGTTTTGGTATCAGGATGATGTTTGCTTCATAGAATGAGTTTGGGAGATTTGCGTCCGTTTCAATCTTTTGGAATAGTTTGTAAATAATCGGTGTCAATTCCTCTTTGAATGTTTGGTAAAATTCTGCTGTGAATCCATCTGGTCCTGGGCTTTTCTTTGTTGGGAGCCTTCTGATAACAGCTTCAATCTCCTTTATTGTTATTGGTCTGTTCAAATTTTCTACGTCTTCACGGTTCAGTTTTGGGAGCTTGTGTGTGTCCAGAAATTTATCCATTTCCTCCAGATTTTCAAATTTGTTGGCGTATAGTTGTTTATAGTAGTCTCGAATGATTCCTTGTATTTCAGATGAATCAGTTGTAATATCGCCTTTTTCATTTCTAATTTTTGTTATTTGAGTCTTCTCTCTTCTTTTTTTTGTTAGCCATGCTAATGGTTTGTCAATTTTATTTATCTTTTCAAAAAACCAACTTTTTGATTCGTTGATCTTTTGAATTGTTTTTTGGTTTTCAATTTCATTCAGTTCTGCTCTGATCTTAATGATTTCTTTCCGTCTGCTAACTTTAGGATTGGATTGTTCTTGTTTTTCTAGTTCTTTAAGGTGAAGAGTTAGGTTGTTCACTTGCCATCTTTCCATTCTTCTGAAGTGAGCATTTAATGCAATAAATTTTCCCCTCAATACTGCTTTTGCAGTATCCCACAGGTTTTGGTATGATGTATCGTTGTTTTCATTAGTTTCAATAAACTTTTTGATTTCCTGCTTAATTTCTTCTTGGACCCATATGTCATTAAGTAGAATGCTGTTTAATTTCCATGTGTTTGCATAGTTTCCAGAGTTTTGTTTGTTATTAATTTCTAGTTTTAATCCATTGTGGTCTGAGAAGATACATGGGATAATTCCAATTTTTTTGAATTTATTGAGACTTGATTTGTGACCTAATATGTGATCTATCCTGGAGAATGATCCATGTGCTGATGAGAAGAATGAATATTCTGAGGTTGTTGGGTGGAATGTTCTGTAGATATCTGCCAATTCCAATTGGTCTAGAGTCTTGTTTAGATCTTGTGTTTCTCTACTGATTCTTTGCCTAGATGATCTGTCTAATATTGACAGTGGAGTGTTCAGGTCCCCTGCTATTATGGTATTAGTGTCTATTTCCTTCTTTAGGTCTAATAGAGTTTGTTTTATAAATCTGGCTGCTCCAACATTGGGTGCGTACATATTTATGATTGTTATGTCTTCTTGATGGATCAGTCCTTTTATCATTAAGTAGTGTCCCTCATTGTCTCTTTTTATGGTTTTTAGTTTAAAGTCTATTTTGTCAGATATAAGAATAGCCACTCCTGCTCGTTTTTCTTTTCTGTTTGCATGGTAAATCTTTTTCCATCCTTTCACTCTTAGTCTGTGTGAATCTTTATGGGTGAGGTGGGTCTCTTGTAGGCAGCATATAGTTGGGTCCTGCTTTTTGATCCAGTCAGCCAGTCTGTGTCTTTTAATTGGGGAATTTAAGCCTTTAACATTGAGAGTTGTTATTGAAAGGTGTTGATTTATTCCTAGCATTTTATTGGTTGTTTGGTTGTCTTAGGTGTCTTTTGTTCCTTGCTTTCTGATTTACTGTTTGGTTTCTTTGTTTGTTGGTTCCTTAGGTTGTAGATAGTGTTTTTGTTAGCTTGTTTTCTCTTCATGAATGCCATTTTTATTGTACTAGCGGGTTTAGATTTTTCTTAGGTTTTTATGGCAGTGGTAGTTATTTTTCGGGAACCAAACCCAGTACTCCCTTGAGGATTTCTTGTAAGGGTGGTCTTGTGGTAGTGAACTCCCGCAGTTTTTGTTTGTCTGAGAAATATACTATTTGCCCCTCATTTCGGAAGGATAGCCTTGCAGGGTAGAGTATTCTTGGCTGGCAATCTTTGTCTTTTAGTATTTTGAAAATATCATCCCATTCCTTTCTAGCTTTTAGGGTTTGTGATGAGAAGTCTGATGTTAACCTGATTGGGGCTCCCTTATAGGTGATTTGACGCTTCTCTCTTGCAGCTTTTAAGATTCTCTCTTTGTCTCTGAGTTTTGCCAATTTGACTATGACATGTCTTGGAGAAGGCCTTTTTGGGTTGAATACGTTTGGAGATCGTTGAGCTTCCTGGATCTGAAGATTTGTGATTTTTCCTATACCTGGGAAGTTTTCTGCCACTATTTTGTTGAATATGTTTTCAATGGAATCTCCATTTTCCTCCCCTTCTGGAATACCCATGACTCGGATATTTGAGCGCTTGAGGTTGTCTGATATCTCTCTCAGATTTTCTTCCATGTCCTTGATTCTTTTTTCTTTCTTTTTGTCTGCTTGTGTTATTTCAAACAGCCCATCTTCAAGTTCAGAGGTTCTCTCTTCAACTTCGACAAGCCTGCTGGTTAAACTCTCCGTTGTGTTTTTTATTTCGCTGAATAATTTCTTCAGTTCAGCAAGTTCTGCTACATTTTTTTTCAGGACATTGATTTCCTTGTATATTTCCTCTTTCAGATCCTGTATACTTTTCCTCATTTCATCATGATGTCTAGCTGAGTTTTCTTGTATCTCATTCAGTTTCCTTAGAATTATCACTCGAAATTCCTTGTCAGTTATTTCAAGGGCTTCTTGTTCTATAGGATCTAGAGTATGAGATTTATTAACTTTTGGTGGTGTACTTTCTTGATTTTTTGTATTTCTGGTGTCTTTTTTTTGGTGTTTATTCATTGTGGCAGGGGGTTTCACAGTCCACCGGTTTGAGACTAATGACTAACTAGGATGTTGCTGTGGTTGCTAATTTGGTATGGCTCCCGCCGTGACTGCTCAGTTGGCCTCTAGTGTCTTGTGTGTGTGGTTGCCTCGGGTCTTGGGCTTCTCCTGGGATCCACCTTTCTGGTCAGCTTGTACTCTGCTGGGCTGGTGGATCACGTACCACAGGGTGTGTGATCTCTGTTGAGCTTTCACTTTCTGTACAGGACTTCTCCCCGTTCCGTGTGCTCTGGCCCAGGCTGTTAGATCGTGCAGTGGCGACCCCACCGGGTGTGTGGTTTCTGTCGAGTCTCCCCCCTCTGTGCACACTGTGCTGGGCTGGGGCGTGTCTTCTGCACCCCTCGTCTATCAGCTGGGCCTTCAAGACCCTGCTCAGCACCGCCTCGCCCAGGAAGTCTATCAGGTTTCTGCTAGGCACAGACAACCGGTCTCTCTGGGTGCCTTTGTAGCACTGTGTAGATCTTTCTCGGGTCTTGTTCACCTTTGTATCCCCCCGGTATAAACCGAGTCTAGTGCCTGCCTGCAGCCTGCTCTCCAGCAGGTTCAAGCGGACCTGGGAACTCTCCTACCACACTATTCCCAACCAGAAATTCGTTAGGCTTTTTTCCAAACTGGTGGTCGCAGAGATGTTATCTGCCTCCCAGTAACAGGAAGTTTACCGGGGCCGGAGTCCAGGGTGTGGTGGAGTGACAGTCGGCCCGTCCGTACTTTCTAGCCCTCCCAACACTGGTCGGGACGCCCCACACCCCCAGCCCCGCCTGAGAACCGCGGAGGGAGTGGGAGAGGAGGCCGGCCCGCAGGGTCCGGAAAGCCCCGCGCCAGGCCAAGCAAATGGGCTCAGTGATGGCCGAGCAGGGCGGAGCTGCCCGCACCTGGGAAAATGGAGGCAGCACCGGGGCAGTGAGTGGCCTGGTGGTGCAGGCGGGAGCCGCGTGGGCCAGGGATCACTCACAGTGCTGTGCCAGGTCGGGCGCTCGCTCTGTCTCTGGTTTGTTGCCTTCCGTGTTCTCGGCGCTGCCGCCTCGGGCTGTTCAGTCGCGGCGCCGCTCGGGCGCTCCCAGGAATCTTCTTTAATGCCGGCCTGAAACCTCGAATCCTGAATAGGGCAGCTGGCCGCCTTCAGTGCGGCCCCAGCCTCTGGGATCCTGGCTGCATCCACAGCAGCCCTGGCGCCGTGTTCCCTGTTTCAAGACTCGCTTTTGCAGCTAAGAATCAGTTCTTTTCCTGCTCCACACTTCAAAGCTGTTGCCTGTAAATGAGGCAGCCTCTCCTGCCGGGGGCAAAGTGGCGTTGAGCCCCCACGACCGGCCAGCAGCAGCAGTCCTCCCTTAAGAGATGGCCAGAGGAAGGTCCACAAGTTTCCCGGCTGCCTGAGGCCCAGTGGCCACCTTTTCCACCTCAGCTACTCCGCGCCAGCCGCCGCAGCCGCCGCCATCTTGAAACCCCTAAGCAGTATCCACTTTAAACATAGGTCATTTAAGTTGTTGTATTGGAACTTGGAGACCATTTTCTACTAAAAGTTGTGCTCTGAATATTAAGTAAGAGAATAAAGTGAGTTCTCTCAAACACACACACACACACACACACACACACACACACACACACACACACACACACACACACACACACACACCACAAATTTTCCCCTTAACAGAAATGAAAAATTGAGCATTTATAATGACAAAAAAATGATAGAAAAAGTCTCTGTGCATCTTTAATCCTGGTGCTGAGGAATACTGGTTTATTTGAAAGAGACAGTAGTAAGTCTGATAGTTTTGTGACGAATGAGGGAGAGATTTTCAATTCCTTGGAGGGCATAAAATGTGCTCTGTGGTTTTCATTTTTCTTGATTCAGCTTATTAGTAATATTAATATTATGCTTTATCTGCCATGTCATTTTTGGTTCTGCTATGTCATTTTTGGTTCTCAAGCAAAAGTTGTAGAGGTTGGGAGATTGGTAATGAGATTGATGATTAAGAGGAATGGGACTTTTTGTTAGGCAAGGGGCAGCACAGAGAGAGAGGAAGAACAGAGACTTACAGGGAAATGTATCTCTGAATAAAAGAAAGATTTACCATGGTGCAATTAACTAAATTATGGTCAATACACAACAAACAAACAGAAACCAACATAAAAACAAACTGAAGCGAGCCATGCTTATGCACAGGTTTCTGAGAGAGAAGATAGGTGTATCTGGCCATCCATTCTCATAACCAACCACCAGGTGGGGACAAAGCCCCAGAAGACTTGGTAATTATCAGGATGTAGAGAAGAGCAGTTAGGGTGAAAAAGCTGAGAAGAGGGGGACAAGCTGGTAATCAGTGTGGAATATTTACTTCCCTAGTAGAGTCTCAGTTATTTTGCTTATGGAGAGTATGAGGTTGATGAGTCAGTCTTTATGATTATTTTTTGATGTCTAACTTGTTCTCTTTGTACATATTTTAAAACATTACGATCATGAAAATGGAAATTGCTATCACGAAGGCATAAAAATTGTAAAAGATACATAATACTTTCCATTGCCATTAACATCTCAAAGCCTTAGAGCAGGTAAAAATATGATGGCATCATTTCCTTTCATATTTGAAAAGGTTTTGGCATTTGCAGACCATGTCTGAGAAAAATGGCCAATCACCAAGCATTCTTCTTGCAAAAAATTTTATGTACATGTTGTTGTAATTAAAAACAAACTGTTAAAACAAGCTGTTCAAAAATATAACTAATGTATTTTTAAATCACTTTTTAAAACATTTTGTGATGCAGCAAAATAGCACTGATTCTATGAAAAGGATTTTGCACTTTACCGATAAAAAATAATGTGCTTTTTCAAATTTAAAAGTAGTATAGGAAGTTAGTACCATCTCTTCTTTAGATTATTGTGCAATGTTACCATTTTTGACGTTAAGCACCATGATTAATCCAAAAATAGTTTTCTTTAGAAGTGATCTGCTCAAATATGTGTTAACATTACCATATAAATGATGAGTATTTAAATTTATTATTAGTAAATGGAAATCCTACTATTGCACACGCATAACACTTCTCTTGCAATCTTATCTATTTAAAACGTATTCTTTAACATAATTTTATAAAGACAAATTTAATCTTAATGTGTCAGAAAGTATTATCATCTTGCAAGCAGTACTCTAAGGTTAATAATGTCTGGGAATATAAAGTGTTTTTGACTGTAAGATTAGTCTTCTTATTTGAAAAAGGCTTTAAATTTCATTTCAAAGGAGATTTTACGCCCCATGAAATTTAAACTATGACATTTAGAAAACATTCGCTTTATTATAATGCACAGAAAAATTATAGTGCAAAAGCTTCTTGTACCTATCCATCAAAACTATTGTTAGAAATGTAAAGGGAGCATTTTCTTAGGTAAAAATTATGTGATAGGCTGAAAAAAAAATGAATGTCTCCAACTGTTCATCCTGAAGTCAGGTAATTATTGCTTCAATTATGTTACAGAATGCTTTGAAATTAGTTCCTACAGTTGATTTCAGTACAGTTTCTGTTTAGATAACCTTTTGTTCATTGAATGTTCTGTTTATCCAAACATTTTATGAAGTGTTCCACATGCTTTAAAAATGTTTTGAGAAGATCTTTCTAAAGTACTCTTGATATTCTTTGTGAGTCACAAAAATGTGGCACTTTTAAATATTAATTTGACGATTCATTTGTTATCACATAGAATTTTTAGATATTCTGGCTAGAGCTCAACTTTGATTTGACTATCTTCTTTTCAAAATAAAATATTTTTTAACAATATCAAAAAATCAAAGAAACTCTTATTAGATTCCTACAAAATTAAGTGCATGATGATAATACTTTTATTTTTGACTTTTATATCATATTCATCATGACCTAAAATTACACTTTGTCTATTTTGCTTTTTAAAAAATCTGAAACTGACTTCTCAATATTTCTAACAATTTCTTAAATGATACAAGCCACACTCTGAGTACTAATGGTCCACAGCAGATACTTAATAAACATTAGTTGAATAAGTGTATTAATATATTAATATATAGGAGAAATTGTGTGTTATACCTATTTTCATATCAAATAATGATGATTAAATCATGTTCTGACAAAGAAGATGTGTGCTTGTATTTCACATCTATAAAAATCTCATTATCTTAAATAGGGACAGTTCATAAAAAAAAAAAGAAACAAATAAAACAAAACATGAATTATATACCTTTTTCCCAGTCCAAGTTGAAAGCAAATCAGAAATAACTCACAGGAGAATCATAGATCAAAATGTCATCCTTCTTACTTTTGAAGCCAGGTGGTTCATGGTCAAAAGTGTTTGCTAATCTTTGACATTCCACACTGGTCTAGCCTTAGATTTTCAGGAAGATTCACAAAATAAGCCCCCATACCCTGCAACTATGAGCCTTCTTTTCAAAAAATGTTCCTTGGTGCTAAACAGGTCAGAGGAGAAAATAAGTCCCCGAAAATAGTCATAATTAGATAATTCTTATGCAGTTTTTAAGCCCAAATTCACACCAACTAGTTTGCTCAAAAATCCTGCATTGGAGCCGTGACATTATTTTGAAAAAGACCCAGATTTGTAGTTTCCTTAGGCTTGCAGAAAAACAAACAGAAATCCTAATCGGAAAGATGTAACTTTCATTCTAGGTATCAAAGATTCCTCAAAATAATTTTTTTCTCAACCACAATAAAAGTTTATCAAACACAATAAAAGCACCAGTCAAAACTAAACATGCATACAAAGAATAAAGGTACAATGACAAAATTGTCAGAAAAAAGTCAAAAGCTGAAGTAGATTCCCAAATATTGAATATACTGGAAATATCAATCAGACATAGATTAGAAAACTATTTTTTTCTGTTCAAAGAAATAAAACAAAACAAGCTTGTCTATACATCTGAAGAAACACAAGTATAAAAACTGATGAAGCAGATTTGAAAAGGTATATATAACTACTAGAAATAAAAATTACCACAACAAACATTGAAAACTCAATAAATGGGTTTGAAAACTGATTATATACAGCTGAAGAGAAAATTAGGTGAAAGAAACACCAGAAGAAATTACCCAGAGCACATTTTATGCAGAGACAGATTACATGGTGTGAGAGGTTTAGTTAAATCATGATTAGAAGAAGAAAGAGTGAGTGTTTTCAAGGACTAGTGACTTTCCAGAATTGGTAAAAGACCCCAATCCATAGATTCAAGAAGCCCAATGAATCTCAAGCAGTAGGAGTACAAGACATAGAGGCACATTATCATGAAACTGAAAAACACCACAGAAAAACAACAACAGCAACAACAAAAAAACCTTTTTGAAGTCATCCAAGGGAGAAAAAAGGGTATTTACCTTCAAAGGATTTCTAGATGGACTGATGGTTATCTTGCCATTAGCAATAATGGTAGCCAAAAGATAGCGGGCTGACAATTTTAGTATACTTAAGGAAAAAACACACACACAGAAAAAAAAACCCTCCCAACCCATTAATTCTCAGTACAAACATGTTTCAAAAATAAAAGTGTTTTCACTTTGAAAGAATAAAATAAAAATTTTATTTTTATTTTTTATTTTATTTTATTTTATTTTTTAAAATAAAAGTGTTTTCACTTTTAAAGATAAAGAAAAACTGAAGAGGATTTTTTTTTGTCAGCAGATCTTTGTTGTAGGAAGCAGAATAAAGGTACCAGCTCTCCAAAGAAATGAAAAACAATCTAGGTGGCCCATATTTTGGTAAATCGCAATGATTGTTTACTGTAAACATAAATAATAATAGTATCATGGTAGATTAAAATGATAAGAATTACAACACATGACAACAATAATAAATAGGTTTGAATGGGGATAAGTGGGGATAAAGTAAAGCCCCCTTTTTCCCTAGGAAGATGCAATTTTTTACTGTTTTATGTTAGAAAAATTAAATTTGCCTGCAATAATTTATAAGTAAACTAGTAAAAGGAATAAACAGAATGTGCAACTTCTAAACTATTAGAGGAAAACCATGAAAAGATGAAACATATTCATCAATCCAAAAGAAGGAGAGAAAGGATGAAAAAAATGAAACATAGGATATGTAACAATTAGAAATCCCAAAATGAAATGGGAGACTTAAGTACAAATAGATTGGTAATTCTATTAAATGTAAGTTGCCTAACAGACCCAATTTAGGAAAAAAATATTGTTAAGTAAAACTGAAAAAAAAATTAGGAAAGACACATCTAGATTACAAAATTAAATACAAGGCTATAAATAAGGTTATATAAAAATTAAGAGCAAAAAGGTGAAAAAGGCAACCATGTAAATAATATCCAACAGGAAAGCTAATGTGTCTATTTGAATATCAGATAAAATAGAATTTAAGGTCCGCAGCATTATTAGAGATAAAAAAGGTCATTTTATAGTACTGTTTCAATTTTCCAGGAACATAAAATACTTTAAAATTTGTATGTGTCTGAAAACTGTTCCAAAATATACCATGAAAACACAGGTAGAAATGAAGAGGAAACTGACAAATTACAATCATAGTAGTAGAACTGAACAACTATTTCTCAATAGTTGACAGAAAGCAGACAAAGATTTATAGGATATGATTAACAAATAGTGTATGACCTGAACACATATGGAATATCACATCGCATAACTACAGAATGCACTTTCTTTTCATACACACATAAGACAATTACAAAAGTTGGCTATATAAAACTTGACCATATTGCAAGTTTCCACACATTTAAAAAGAATGCTATCATGATAAATGTAAGATTAACCTAGAATTCAATTAGAAATTAGTAATGAAATATAATTAGAATATTTTTGTATCTTTGAAATTAAAAACAAAAGATCCATGTCTCAAAGAATAAATCATTTTAGGTACAGGAAATATTCTGTAGAAAATTATAATACAAATGCTTCATGTCTTTAAGTATTAGAAAACAGGCAAAACATCACTTATTTAGAAAAGAAGTTGAAAATGAATAAGCTAAACATCAATTTCATAAGTTATAAAAAACCCACAACAAATTCAAATAAAGGGAACATAACAGTAATGTAGATAAAAGAAATTAATGTTAGAAATATAAACACTAAAACTTTGCACAAAGCTAAAAGGTTGTTCTTTGAAAAGTTTACAAAATGGACAAAATTTGATCAGTGATACATACTGATGAAGACAATAAAGAAGAAGGCACAAATAATTGATACCAGTAATGAAAAAGGAGGCCTAATTCTAGATGTCACAGATGTTTTAAAAAGATAATGTTAATTTTATGAACAACTTTAGGCCAACACATTTGAAAATACAGATAAAATGGGCAAAGTCTTAGAAAAGATGTAGCTTAGCAATTCAAAGAAAGGGGGAACCTGAATTAGTAATCAGAAATCTTCCCACAGAGCAAACACTAGGCTCTATGGACTTTAATTGCTATTTTTATAAAAAAAGATAATAATAGCAAAACATAATAAATGTGATAAATTGAAAATTAAGATACTTCGAAAGCATTTCCCATGGTTACAGATGGTATGATCAGTTTGCTGTGAAGTTCCAAGCCCTTGGGCTGGAAAGAAGCAGATGCTTGCTGTCAAATTCGTGACCATCTTACCCAGGCTTGAACATCTCCATTCCCTCCATCTTAATCTTCAACCATTCTTTTTATCACCCATTAAAGAACTAAATGTCAGGCCATATGCATACTTGCACATTTGCCTTTCTTTGATTCTATGAGATACAAAAGATGAAAAAAATACTGACACGTCACACTTAGCATTCAAGTCTGGGAACTTATGGACATTTGGACTACAAAAGGAATAAAATCAGAAGATTAGAAGGAAAGTTGGGGCTTTCTAATCTTCGAATTTCAAAACCACATGAATGATCATGATGAATCAAATTTATTTTTAGTGTATCTGACTCCAGGAAGTTTGATCATATGAAGAAAAGGCAACATGAGTTCTTCAGAACTTAAAAATATTTATATTGAACATCTTTCTAATAGATCTTGCTCTTTAAAACATACAGAAATTTCTATATGCAGCCATAAGCTTTCAATTTCTTCTTTCTTTGAACTTGAACATAATAAATTAAATATTATCTGATCCTGTTTCTCAATGACATGTTAAAATAATAAAAATGATGATTAAAATAATAATTACCATAGTAGTGGCTGACATTTACTGATAATCTTAATATAGCCCAGTATTGTGCTAAGCACAATAGTTAACATTTATTATCTATATTTTAAACACTTTACGTAGATTGTAGAAATTCAGTAATTTGCCCATGGTTATGAAGGTGTTAAATGGCAAGACTGGGATTCAAACCCAGAAAGTCTGAGTATAGGACAGTGGTTCTCGACTCTAGTTGAAGGCTTGTTAAAACACGATTTGCTGAGCCCACTCTTAGTGGGTCTGGAGTCGGGCCTCAGAATTTGCATTTCTAGCAGGTTCCCAGGTGAAGCTGAGGCTGCGGGCCCAGGGACTGCACTTAGAGAAACATTTTAGGACCTGTGCTCTGCAGCACTGGGCTATATTGCCTTCCCACAGCATCTTCTTTAGTCCTGTTGACAACTCTGAGATGTGTATTATCATTATCTCTATTTCCAGATGGAAAATTGAGAACGAGGAGGATTCAGTATATTACACAAAGTTAAACAGCTAGTAAATAGTAGAATCCGAATCTGAACCCATGTCTATTTGCCTCTAATATCTTTTGGAGCGTGTGTGCGTATGTGTGTGGGTGGTGTTTGGCTTAAAACTAGTTAATATAGATTTTTAATTCTAATTAAAATCCAACATTTCTGAAATCAATGATTCTTTGTAGATTGTTACCCGATGGTTTCTTGGAACATGATTTAAAAACCACTGCACAGCCCCAACTTTTAACCACCATTTCTACCATAAGTTAAAAAAAAAATAACCAAAATCAATTTAGGAATCACTTAGAGAAAAATCAACCAGCAGCTTGTGCCTTTATTTCTTAAAATTCTGGATATCTATTACTATTTATGATGTCCAGCATCTTTTGGGGTATGGTTTATTTTAAATAATTCTTTATTAAAATGAATGTTTTTGATTCAAAATTAATAAATGATTAACAATGGTGGAAGAAAATTTGTTCTGTAAATTATAGTGTTTTCTAGTTTAACAATTCAGACAAATTTGCTAAACTAAAAAAATTCCCAATTTCCTAATTTACATTGAGAAAAAAGGCATCATGAAATTGTAGATTTTAAGAATCCTGTAAATCTAAATTCTTATATATTTCTGTCTCACTGAACGCTTAGATCCCAGTTCCTATTTTTCGGATATCCCAAGAGTTGAATTGACCACTGCTGTTCCCTATTCTTTAATTTTTTTAAGTACAGCATTATTTTTAGATCAAAATCTTCTTTGGGGTGGTTTTTCTGCTTGAGAGGTGGAGATGGTGTGGTGGGAGAATTTTTAGGGCTATGCCATTGGGACAAATGTGCCTATTGTAGGGACTTCAGTAGGAGATGGAAAAGCTGTGACTTAGAGTTCACAGTTGCAATGTTTATGCCAGTATGTTGAGATGTCAAGAAATAACTTAGTCATTAGTAGTAAATAATGTCCTTAAATATATTAATTCACAGTCTCAAGAACTTCCTTGTAAGTAGCCAAAGAGGAGGCTCTCTCACATTTGCAATCCGGGCATAGAGTGCTTTATGCATCAAGTCCTGAGTTTGCTCCAGGCTAGAGCCCTGTGTTGCCTGGCTGCTCGCATTTCCTTTTCTCTTTGAAGCACCTTTAAAAATAAGCTTATGGCTGGGAGAAGCAACATTACATTGTACTGCTAGTAATATTTGAGTTCTATTTAAAATTTTTTATTAGAAAACATTTAAAAAAATAAAAAAAGTTTATTAGAATATTTTTCCTTCTGTGTAATTTTAGAAGGGTTTTGTTTTTCTTAACTGATTCAATAGACCTATAGATTTAATTTAAACTCATATAATTAAAAAATTTTTAAATGTGATAATATTATAATTCACCTCAATGGTTCTTAATTCTCGATTAATTTACCATATTTGTTGGGGATGGAAGGTAGTTTGGGGACATTTTGTTGAGGAATTTCACAGAGGTCTGTGGAACAACACAGCTGTTCACCTTTCCTCATATCAAGTAACAAGAAGACTGATTCACATGGAATAGAAAGGTGTTGCTGTGCCATTTCTGTCACCATTAGTAGGGTCCTGAGACTGACTCTCACAGTAGAAAGAAAAGATCTTATTTACCATGAATGTTCTAAGAAAAAATGACAGGTCAGAGCAGGAATACTCACAGTAGAAAGAAAAGATCTTATTTACCATGAATGTTCTAAGAAAAAATGACAGGTCAGAGCAGGAATACACACTCCTTGGTCTTAAGAATTCTCATTAAAACTTTCTCTGAAATTATTCCCCATAAAATCTTCCCTGAACTATTAGAAAACTCCCCCGATGTCCCTATCAACATAAATGCTTTGAGTGGTGATAACCATGAACAGATAAAATGTCCAATGGCTGCCTTCCTTTTGGTGATTAAATAGACTGTCCTTGGGATTTCTTTCCTCAGTTCCGAGTTCATGCCTGTTTTAAAGTGCACTAACTGCATCTCTGGTTTAATAATAAAGCTGGTGCTCATTTTCTAAGATGTAAAAATAATTTCCTTACTTTTGGCTCATTATTGAAATTTCTTGAGTTTATTTCTATTGTCATATTCCCTCTCAGTTTTTATCTGGTCAAGTTAAAGGCTTTTACTTGTTTCAATCATTCATCATAAATCAATCCTTTTAGTTCTATTGGCTTTTTATTGCTCATTCTTGAATGCTAATTACAAAAATATAACCTCAATGCATTTCCCAAGCATAATATATGCCTGACAAGATTAAGTATATTTCTGTGCATTTTGTGAAGAAAAAAGCTCTCATATGACTCTCCTATCTGTCTTCATGCATCAACCTGCTGCCAGAAAATGTAGAGCAATGTGTGTGTTTTACAAAACCCATTTGTATCTCTTGGAATCCTGTGGTTATTTGGTTAGGTCTGTTCTCTCCCCAAAGTATAAACACCTTGATGGCAGGAATTATGTCTATTTTCATGTTTGTACCGTAATTCATATATTGAAATGGAAATGAATGACTAAATTATGAGTTAAAACCTGTAGTTTATGGTGTAGTGGCTTAAGGTAAAAAATCAATATTTCTAAAATTGAATTTTAAGAATTCTTTTGACTGTCAGTTAACAGAAGTGTCTGGGTTGAAATACCTGAATTACCTGTCTCATCCCTGATTTTACAATACTGTTCTATAGTTAGGAAAAAAGTCAGTTTTTAGACTAAAGATGGTTTAGATGTTGACTAGAATATGTTAATATTCTTGAAATTTTATTAGAAGACATTAGTCAGCTCAGGCTGCCATAAAAAAAAAAAAATACCACAGACTAGGTGACTTTAACAGCAGAATTTTTTTTTCTCATAATTTTGGAGGCTACAAATCCAAGAAAGTGCTGTCAAATTCGGTTTCTGGTGAGGGCTCCTTTCCTGGCTCACAGATGTCCACCTTCTTGCCATGTCCTTGCGTAGCCTTTTCTCTGTGCAGACGTGGAGAGAGAGCATCCTCTGGTGTCTTCCTCTCCTTGTGAGAAGACCAGCCCGTTCGAGTTCAACAGTCCCATTCTTATGACTTTATTTAACCTTAATCACTTCCTAAAGATTTTTATCTCTAAAGACAGTTACACTGAGGAATTTTGGGAGGACACAAATCAGCCCATAGCACAGGTGTATTTTTCAAGTGAAGTCATGCTCCTTACTACAGAGTTTTCCCTTCATTGAACGGAAGGGGGGCTCCAGCAGTAATACAACAAAGAAGATGAAGGCCTCGCTTAGTTTTGGCTTTCAAAATCACCATGTTTAAAGAGTACAGAAGAAAGAGCAGCCTTGAAAGTCAGACTTTTATTTCTAAGCATCAGACTCTTGAGAGAAAAAAGCTCTCTGAATTCCAAAGTCCTTTCTATAAATATCTGGAAGCAGAATCCAAAGGAATCAGAGTTTTAGGATGTAAGCAGGAATCGATGTGAAAGCAGTCTTTCAGACCGAAATGCGTAATGGCCTAAGAGTTGGCTCAAAGGGGAAGACGTAGACAAGGGAGAATAAGAATTAAAAATAGGTGAGTGTTTCTGAGAAGCCTGTGTTCCTGGACTCTCCTAGAATTGAAACTCGTGGAAAGTAGGCACTACCAGTTCCCTTAATCACCTGGAAGATCCCTGAACAGAAAATACTTGTATTCCAATTTCCATGTAGACCCCTGGGGGTGGTTATTCTTACAGAATTTGCTAAACCATTGTAGAAATTGAGAACTCTTTTTCCTCCTAATTCGATGTTATGTGATATTTCATGCTTGCAATTAAAATTAATTGAGTGAGTACTCGTAAGTAGGAGCTAAGAGAGAAAGAAGGAAGGAAAGACCACAGTGGTGCGTTGGACTTGCAGAGGGAGAGAACATACCCCAGGACACAAAGTGGAGTTGGGGGAAAGGGGAAGGTGGAGGGAGGTTGGGGATAATTGGGTGGGGGACACTGGGTACAATCGCCATTTGTGGTAATGGACATGCTGCCAGTATGGATCTGGCCTTTACAGCTTGGGCATGAGGGGTGACAATCAGCTTTGTATCTCATGAATATTCACAACCAATAAAAAAGTAAAATTAAACTAAATTAAATTAATTAAATGTTCTTACACTTTCTAAATAAATGAGTGTATTTCTGGATTAAGTGTATCAGAGAAAGCCTGGAATATCACGTGTCTTCTGGATTTTGTTAGTTTGCTCATGCCTCCTGAAATGCGGTATTTTGGGTCACTTTTTTGAATACAGGAATGCTAGTTTCCTGGTAACAGTTACTAGAGATGACAGCAAAGGTAGTAAACTATCTTTCTAGAGTGTTTTTACAAACCTCGAAGGTTGTGTCATGGCAAAATTGTGACAGTGAATCTCTGATCCTAGACACATAAAGTATCAGAAAATGTCTTTTTCATATTCTCTGGGATCTCAGAGATGGTGACGTGATTTAATTACTGTTATAAATTATAGTCAGAGATGTAATGTTTTAGAGCCATGATCTGATGTAAAGGAACCTACAGAAAATGTCTTCTGAGTAACGTTTTTAAAATATTGAAAAAGAGAAGGAAGATCTAAGGCTCCTTGAGTAGAGAATTATTTTTCTGATATCTGGAGAATTAACCCCTGCTGTTATATTCATAATCTTTCTATATGTATATAATCCGTGCCTTGGATTTATAGTTTTAAGATTCTTGAAGTTTTGAAAGATCAAAAAAGGTTAAATAACTATTGTTCTAAATAGATTCTGCAGAAAATTCATAAAAGGACCTTAAGAGGAAAATGAATTAAAAAATGTTTGCAAAACATTGATCAGAAAGAAGTTATGATGACTTATTAAAAATTATGCTCTCCTGGTTATAAAAAAAACTCTCTTAAATACCCAGAAAGATATTTTATACTTTCATCTTTGTTATCATGTATTGTCCATGTTATTTTTGAATGATAATGTCAATTGGCAATTGCCGCTTCACTCTTTAACTTAGGATAGTTAAATTTCAGATTAAAAAGGTATCTGTGGGATTTAGGAAATGGCGATCTACATTGAAGCTTTCAAAACGAGGCAAACTAATTACATCAGCTTTGGATTCAAATAGTAGTATTACTTTTTGAGTAAAAACACTCATAATGAGATCATTATGGTAACTAAAACTGTTATGAGAGCTGAGCTGGGATTTCTATACTTAGAATTCCTTATCGTAATAGTCTTATAGTGACAATTCAGGGCACTTTGATGTAACATAGCAGGTATTTTTGACATGGACATTTTCCTCTCCTAGGCTCATGGGAAGAATGGAATTGAACCAATGTATTTCCCTCAATAGGGCAGTGTCAGAAGTGGGTATTTGTTGTAACATTTGTTCTGTCTTGCCAACTCTGCGGAGTGTGCCAACCAAGCTGATTACACAGCAATTTAGTTTTTTGGCAGTTTTTTCTGCCATTTGAGTTAGGGTAAGGGTAATGTTCTAATATGTCTGAGGAGCTCTAAGGCAATGCCACAGCAGTTTAGATGTTGAGGTGCAGTGATGAAATCTTGGTAAGGACATATTCATGCAAATACTAATTGTTGTCAGCATGGCTAATGACAGCTGTGGTTCAATTTCTTTTCCCTGGTATGTAGTTGAGTGGAGGCCCCTAACTATACTATGATAAGGAAATTACACGTCATAGATCTTTATATGTTATCCTGGTTTTACTGTCAAATGTGAGTGAATACTGAAAACATCCTCTTCACAAGATGATGGTAATTGCAGATGGGAAAAAAAATTAAATCTACCTAATTTTTATGTTAGTAACGAGTGGAGGGAAGTTTGCATGAACATAATTTTCAGGAAAGTGGCTAAATAATTTAGCATATACCTAAACTCTCAGAGTATGCTTTTTAATTTGTTGGATTGTAACGTGACAGAGAAAAGCATATTACACACATTTTTATGCTTGATCACAATATAATAGAAGTATTTAATAAGAATTCATAGTGTGTTCATCTCTTCTTGAACCAAAGTGGAATATAGAATGAATAACTTCCTTAATAAATCTAAATGACACATCATAATAATAATGTTAATATCAGCAAAAATAGAATACTTATTATGGGCCAGGTACTGGTCTAAGCATTTTACATACATTAAATCATTTAATTCTTCTAACAACACTGTGAAGTTGGTAGTGTTATTATCCCCATTTTACAGATCAGAAACTTAGGCAATGAGCGTTTAAATAACTTCCCCAAGTTGCACAGCTGGGAAGTGCTTTATCTGGGATTGCAATCCGTGCAGCCTACCACTAGAGTCTCTTGCTTACATAGTATTTTACAGTGCCACTAAAGTAATAATAAAACTAATAAAACATATTTCATATCTTCCCCACTATAGGCACTGCTAACTCAATCCACACATAAAACCTACAAGGCAGGTAGTGCTACTACCCATATTTCTCAGAGGAAGACTGAAACCCAGAGAATTTAAGTGGCATGTGAATGTCACAGGGATTAAATGTTGAGGTGTGACTCATGCTCAGAAAATCTGGTTGTAAAATATGCTATTAACTATTCTGCTATTGACCTATTTAAAATTTTCAAGGCAATTAGTTTAGCTATGTCCTGAAATCATAATAATTGAAACTGAGTGGTTTGCCAAGGCTGCTCCTCTTTAAATTTTACAGCATTTAAATGCTCAAACCAACAAGAAATCCTTATGCTATACAAGCAGAAATGTGTATTACACAGGAATATGTAGGTGGATATTTACTTGCTATGGAGTTTCTGGATTGGCCCTTTGGGTTAATGGACTTTACTGGATTATTAAAATTGACTATGTTTTTTCTATTTTTCACACAGATGTAGTCATTATCTGTATTTATTGGTGATTAAAATTGCTAAATTATTAAGACACACTACAGTAGAGTGTTTATGAACATTAACCCTGGGGCCAGACTGCCTGGGTTTAGATCTTCCACTCACTAATTGCATGATCTTGATCAAGTTACATAACTACCATGACTCACTTTACTCATCTATGAAATGAGAATAATATCCTCTATATCAGAGGGTTGCTATGAGGACAAAATGGGGTTTTCTATGTAAAAGGATTAGAGTAGGACCTTGCATATTGCAAGTGCTAGATATGCCTAGTAGTGCTAATTCTCCAACTCCTTAGGCATGATCCTATCTTAGGGCCTTTGCCTGTACTTGCCTTTCTACCTGGACCACTTTTCCCCCAGAAAACTGCATGGCTCATTCGTCATTTTCTTTAGGTCTTTACCAAAGTGCTATTTTTAGTGTAAGCCTTCACTGGCCATCCTTTCTAAAAGTATAATCCTATCCCTAGCCCCTCCAAACTCTTTATCCCCTTTCCCTCCTTTATTTTTATCCTTATCATTTATGTATCTCCTTATATTTTACTTTAGCATTTTTCTGCTACTTTATGTTTTCTTACTACTTCATGTTTCACTAATTTATCCTGTTTAGAATCTGTCTCTTCCCATTAGAATGTAAACTCCATGAGAACAGAAATGTCATGTCTTTTTCCCTGGGCTGCGTTTCCAATACCTAGAAGAGCACTAGAAGATAATAGGTATTTCATCAATATTTATTCAATGCATGTATATATGCATGCAGGCATGAATAAATAATATTTATTTCCTATCAGTGTCAGGGCATATCACATGTCAGGTGTTATGGGATATCTGGTTTTGTATTTTGATATAGCCCTCAGCTAGAGCACCTGACTTGGCTGGGAAAGCACAGGATAGATTCCAGGCTCCAGTCGCTGCCACCTTTGTACTCAATAGAGGTATAAATTCCTTTCTGTTAAGAGGATCAATTGAGATATTAACACAATTAATTGTAATGTTTTTATAAAACAAACTAAAAGTTGATTAGGAAATATCTCTATCTATCAATTCCAATTTCTTCTTCATCTATTCTGATCAGGTTAATATTTATTTGATGGCAATAGGGTTTATTTAAACCTTTTAAGTTTATTTATCATATTATGAAGAATAATTGCAACAGATATCACTGCATTTAACATCAAAAAAATTTGCTTAAAATTTTGCTTTTAAATGTGAAGAAATGTTTGCTAGTGGTAAGGACAGTTGCCTTTTTGGTATTTTAATTTAAATTTGCCTCATTATGGCTTGGCTTTAAAATTTTTACTTTAGCTCTATTTTGAATCACCAAGGAAAAATTGGGTAATCTCTATAACAGGATAAAACCATTTTATACACAGAAATGTTTAAGAGCAATATTTTCTGGCCTCAGCTTAGGAATACTAGGTGGTTCCTGATTGTGTTGAAATTTACATAGATTAACATGCCTAAATTATATTAGTAATTAAAGATAGTCCATATGAGGTTACTTCTAAAAATTTGTGGAAAAATAGAATTAAAAGATAATGTAAATCTTCCCATGAACATTTTGAAGTGGCCTTGTATATTTCTGTCTTCTCTTTTTTTCCACAGCAGTACAGTAATATAAAGTTTTATTTTTCTTTTCACTCTTCATATCTATACACTTAAATCTTTCACCTAGAGAATTTTTTCTCTATCATCAGTTCATCTAAGAAAAATATCATAAGTTCCATAAAATGGAGGTGAATAAATTGCAGTGGTGTTCTGGGGTGGCCTTTCAGAGCTTCTCCATTTTGGCTGAGGGCCACATGACCTGTGAGAAGAGCTGATGGATGCAATCCAGTACCTTAGATGATCTCTGCAGGATCAGTTTTCCTATGTATATTCTGCTTAGTAATTATCTGATTTAAAATCGTGATTGCTCTTCAGTTGCCTTAAACCTGGACTTTTTCTGTGCAGTTACTTCAGTTGCATGTTTTTCTTGTTTGCAATATCAGTTTCTTTCTTGAACTTTCACTTGGATTAATGTTGATGCTGCAATTTGCAGCTTAGGGATCAGTCCAACCTGAGACTGGACTTGTAACTTATAATTTCAGCACAGTCTGCCAGTTTCGAGTTCAGATATGAGGGGTCTTCAAAAACTTTATGGAAAGATTCATGTTATCTTTTAAGTCTACTTTTCCAGGAACCTTTTGAAATACCCTCATATGTGGTGGGCTATACAACTAATTTTCCAGGGAGTCAAGGAACATTCAAAGACAGGATGCTATTTAAACCAAGAGTGGAAGGATAAGTAGTTGTCCTCCATGTAGATAGGGTAAATTAAGCAGAAGAGGCAAAAGCAATACCATATGCTTAGGTATTCAAGAAAAAGGAAGTAGTGGGGCATGGCATAAGATATTTTGGGGAGACGGCTGAAAGAACAAGGTGCAGTAGGATGGATTACAATGACCTTTTAGGCTTAATTTGAATTTTGAATTTTCGGTTGTTATCCAGCATTGCTGATTCTTAACATATACATATATACACACATACATATATGTACAAATATATACACATATATTTAATAACATTGCTCTCACTTGCATTCTATTCTGTTTGCTTGAAGGATAGGTTTACAGGCAGTGCTCAGGTTATTACATTTAACTCTGAGAATGTCTACAGGACTGATTGACTCAGAGAGAGACTGAGAGCCTCCTAAGAAGATTGTAGGGAAGACGAGGCTGGGCAGGGTGTTTGGAGTCTGATTTTGAAAGTCCTTGAGTGACATATTAAATAAGGCATTTGAGAGTGTTGGAGAGTCATTTCCAGTTCAGAACTGTGTTGCTAGAAGAAATCAGGCAGCAATTTGAGGTCAAGAGATTGGAACCTGGGAGAACAGTTTTAAGGAAGCTACAGTGTCAGAGAGATGATGACCTGAATTCAGGTCCTGTCGGTGGGGATGGATGGAGATGTGTTAATGAGTAACTGCAGGAGTAGAGCAGCAGGAGCAGGTAAAAGTAAGTCATACCATGAAGTATTTGTCTTTCTGAGCCTGGCTTTTTCACTTAGCATAATGCCTTGCAGGTTTATCCATGTTGTCACAAGTGGCAGGATTTTCTTCTTTTTTATAGCTGAATATATGCCATTGTATATATAAGAATACATACATACATACATATATATATATATATATGAATACATATATTTATCACATTTGTAGAATTAAAAACAAAAAAAGTAGAACTCATAGAAATAGAGAGTAGAATGGTGGTTGCCAGGGGGTGGAAGGTGGGGAAATGGGGAGATACTTTCAATTACATAGTATACTACAATATACTAAAATAAATAAATTTTCAAGATCTAATGTATAGCTTGGTGACTATAGTTATTAATCCTATATAGTATACTGTACTTGAAGTTTGCTAAGAGAGTAGATATTAAGCATTCTCACCAAAAAAAAAGGGGGGGGGGTGACAGATATGTTAATTAACTTGATTGTGGTAATCATTTTATAAATCATCACACTGTGCACTTTAAATATATACAGTTGTATTTGTCAATTATAACTCAATAAAGCTGGAAAAAAGTCAGTGGGAAATGAGAGAGAAAGAAAAATAAAAAAAGGAATCCCTGCGGACCACATAATTGGTAGGATGATGGTGTTACTGAATATGGTAGAGTTCATGGAGATGAATCAAGTATTGGGGGAAACTAAAGAATTCAATTTTGAACAATTTTGCATTTACGAATTCCTGGGATATCTGTGTGGATAGTTCTAATAATTATAGTAATTATAGTAAATATAACATTTATCAAGTACTTACTGGGAAAAGCAGTGGGCTGCATGCATTTTTCTTAACTTAATGACGATGAAAGTAAGACTTATTTTAGAGAAATAATTTGGCCTCTGAGTGGTGGCTGGGAGTTGCACATAGACTCTCTGACTCTGAAGCCTGTACTTTCATTCTTAGCCACTGTGCCATATGGCCGCTGGAGCTTAGGAGGGATGTCAGAGATAGAGATGGGGATTTGAGAGCTATTAGTTTCTAAGTGATCACTGCGGTTGTGAAACTAGATGAGTTTTCCTAGGGAGAGATTATAGAAGGAGAATGCTGGCTGAACACATCTATACAACTTAAGCAGAATAAAGTGATTATAGACATTTAATGTCATGCAATGTTGTAAGACTGCTTTACATTGATTTCCTGTTGCAAGCAAATGGCTTTCTGAGTGTAGTGATGTACCTTTGTTCAATGTACTTCATCTCTCATTTATTCTTTAGGGATGGAGCCAATTTAACAATATGTATGACTAATTCTTTTCTTAAGAAATAGAGATGAAGAGGTGACCTTCTGCACTTCCTTCTGATGGCAGGTTAAAAAGGAAGAATTGGGGTTAGATGAACTGTCTCTCTCCCTGTAAATTTATGATTATTTTGCTGCTTTATTTCACTTGGTATTGCTAGGTTTATTCACTATTGATCAAGATGAGAATAGGAAAGAAAAACTATAGGAAATTATAACATAAAAGAAAGAAAACACCCAGCTTTTTGCTCTTATCATACAATCTAATTTGAAATTATTATTTTTAGTGTAAAATAAAAAAATAGAAACTCTCCATTGTTCTGTAGTGCCCCTCTCTATTTTTCAAATTCTTTAAAAATTTTTTTTCTAGTCATTATAGAAATGACAATAGATTATAAAGGATCTAGAAGTTTCTAATATGTATTTTCACTACCCCTAGTATCCAATATAGTCACTGGTGCATGAAATCTGACACTAGATATTATTTTTATAGAAGGTAAAGAATATTTTTGGTCTTTTGTAATGAAGACACCTTCATGAAAATGAAACCATCTTTGGCAGGGGCAACTTTTTAGTGCAGTGCTTCTCAAACTTGATTACATGGTAGAGTTACTACCACAGGGGCTTTTAACAATAGCAGTACCAGGACTTCACTTTCAGAACATACTGAATTAATTGGTTTGGGATAGAACTGGGACATTATATTTTTATTTTTTATTTTTATTTTTGATTAAAACAACAACAACAAAATTATTGTTTCACGGTTCTGGACACCAGAAGCCCCAAATCAAGGAGGAGGCAGGGCTGCAACCCTCTGATGGCTCAAAGGGGGATTCATTCCTTTCTTCTTACAGCTTCTGCTGGCTGCAGGCATTCCTTGGCTTGGAGCTGTATGACCCCAGCCAAGGGGTCTCTGCCTCTTTGTTCACATGGCCTTCTTCTCTGTGTGTCCAATTTCCCTCTTGCCTTTCTTAGGGCAAATGTCATCGGATTTAGGTCCCACCTGGACTCTCCAGGAAGATCTCTTCTCAAGATCAGTAATATCTGCAAAGACCTCTTTTCCAAATTAGGTCATATTTACTGGTTCTATGAACCAAATTGTGCTCCCCTCTTCAAACTGATATGTTAAAGCCCCAACCCCCTGTTTTAGTCCCTTTTTGTTGCTTATAACAGAATACTTGAAACTGGGAAATTTGCCAAGAAACAGTATTTATCACTTACAGTTTTGGAGGCTGGGAAGTCCAAAGGCCAGGGAGACACCTGGTGAGGGCCTTTTCTTGGTGATGATTCTGTAATAACACAGGGTATCACATAGTGAATAGCTGGCAAGAGAGAGCTGACCTCCTCACTTATTCTTCTTTTAAAGCCATCAGAACAACGTCCTTACTCCATCAATGGATCAATCCATTCACGAGGGTACAGTCCTTGCAATCTAATCACTTCTTTAAGGCCCCACCTTTCAATTACCATAATAGGATTTCCTACCCTTTGAACCCTGCCTCAGTCAGAATTAAGTTTCAATGAGCTTGGGGGCGGGGGGTCATTCAATCCACAGCACTCCCAATGTGATAATGTTTGGAGATGGGGCCTCTGGGAGGTAATTAGGTTAAGGTGAGATCATGAGGATGGTACCTTCATGATGCAATTAGGGTCCTTATAAAAAGACACCAGAGAGTTCTCTTTCTCTTTCTCTCTTCCCTTCTCTTTTTCCCTCTCCCCTCTTTTTTACCATGTGAGGACACATCAAGAGGGTGGTGTCTGCAAGGCAGGAAGAGAGCCCTCCCTAGGAACTGAACCTGCAGCCATCTGCATTCAAACTTCCTAGACTTCAGAACAGTGAGAATATAAATTTCTGTTGTTTAAGCCACCAGTCTAGGGCATTTTGTTATGGCCCCAGATGACTAAAACATCAGGTTGCGGGGGTTAGGATGTGGACTTATCTTTTGGGGGACCACTATTCAACCCACTATTCAACCACTGGTATCACCTGAAGCTCTTTGATTACATTTTTACTTCTACAAGACAGGATTAAATAAGAGAAAAAGAAACCATCAGTCTATTTCTCTCTCCCCCCATTAGACCCAATTCTTGGGCACCGGTACTTTTTAAACTCCCCATGGGATTCTAATGCAAAACTGAGCTAACACACATGAATGGATGGTCAAATTGCATTCTTGTAAAAAAGAGATCTTTCCCCATATCAAGCTTTACTAAACAATTTCAATGACACAGTCCATCAAAAGGCTCAGATGGAGCAAAGAGAGGTGTGGGGCATTAAGTGTGGCTCCTTAGGTCCTGTCTTCCCTCACTGGACATCAACTTTTTACTCAGAGTAATAGAGGAGACCTCTAAGTGAGATTTTTGGTGTCTCCTTTCATGATGGGGTCATTCATATTATTAAGCAGATTTATTTTATACTCCAGAGAGTGATACAACATGTGTAGCATCATCCATGAATTAAAGATCTTGGTTTCTTTTTACTGTTAGCCAGGGAGAGTCTACTAAGTGCATTTCAACGATAACATCTGTTTCCTAGTAAATATTATTGGTCTATTTACCTAGAGGTGCAACTGTCATGAGGAGTAAACAGTGTAACCTGATTTCTTTTCTTTCTTCCAGGGTGTCCTTTCCTCCATTATTTCACCATTTACAGGTCAGCTACTTTAGTTCCTTGCTTCTAGCTACCAAGTTTGGGATCTGTTGATTTAGCGGGAATTTATAGTTAGCTGGACAGAACTAGATGCCAGCAAAACCTCACCTGCATCCTTCTTCCTTAGGGCTGTTACTTATCTAACAGAAATTCATTGACCACCTATTAGGTGCTAGATCCTGGAGATGCTGCAGTTAAAAGGACAGACACAGTCCTTAACAGGTAGACAGACAACAGCCAAGTAAGCAAACACTTAAGAAAATTAACTGTGATGAGAGCTATGGAAAGATTAAGAGGGTAATGAAGGCCACTGTAGCTGGCAGAACACTTGTTTAGTAGAGTCAGGGGAGGCCTTTCCTGGAAGGTGATGTGCAAGCTAAGGACTGGAGAATGAGAAAGATAAGCCTGTTACATGAAGAACTGAGGGAAGTTCCTTGCAGTTGGAGAAGAGAAGGGATTGGCTTGCTCTTTCAGCAACAGAAAGGAGGCCAGTGTGGCTGGAACTTAGTGAATCATGGGGAGACAGGGAGAGATGGGTCTGGGGTAGTGGTAGCCAGACCACGTAGGAACTGTTGGTTGTGGTTCTGGGTTTGGATTAGAGCAATGGAAAACTGTTGAAGGGTATGAGGGGATATTTAAGTGAAGAAGCAAAAGCAGTTCTTAATTTGCTTCTCTTAAGCAGGACCAAATTGACTGGGTGCTTATTCTTTAACAGAGGGCACTTGCCATATGCGTATTTTGGAGAAGACCAGTTTCTTACCCAACTGATACATCTGCTGCCAAACATTTTGCTGGCCAGGAAAACACTAATTCCTTCAAGGGAAATGTTTTGAGCTGCTCCTGTATACTCTAAGGCAGGAGATAGCATGCCAATTTGTAAAAGCAGGGTAGATAACAGAAATAGAAATGCTTGGTTTTTAGCACTGGGTTAGAATTATCTACAAAAGGCTTTGAAACGGGAAGACATTTTGACCTATCTCTGATAGCTTAGAATAATATTAAAACTGACTACACAAATAAATTAAATGCATACAGAAATTAAAAAATACCTGTTCTTTCATACATAATTCAATATGTTGGCTAAGTTCTTTACTGTAGTAGAAGAAAAAAAAAAGAAAAAGAAAAATAGAGTAGACAAGCCAAAATAATTTCCATAAAACACAATGGAAAGTGGCTGAGAAAAGGACAATTTTGGAAAATGAAATGATCTCTCCAGGAATGCTGCCAAAGTAAGTGGCAGTAGATATTGATTATATAGAACTGTCATGGATTGGTTTAACCAGTCATTCTGAAAATTGAATTGGATTTTTCTTCCTGAAATGATATTTTTGAAACTGTGCCAAATGTAATCTCTTTTCTCTCCCCACCCATTCTGGCTTTTGTCTGCTTTTTAGAATTTAATATTGCTCAGATATTTATAATATTGGTCGCAAGAAAGTCTTTCTTTATGCCCGGGGCAAACTGATTATATCATTTTACATGACAATTTCCCTCACGTTAAAAATATTATATTTTCTGAAATAGTAGGTGCATCATATGCAATGCAGTGTGAGAATAGATTAAGCACAGATGAGAAGGAAAAACCAAAAGTCATTGCAAGCTGTGTGAATAAGGTAGCTATATAACCTATTGTTCAAACCTAGAAAGTTTCAAGAGTACAAGAGGGTGCTATAACTGCTCTTAAGCTGGAGATGTCCTGGGCAAACTGGTACGTATATTTACCCTGTGAATAAGAGGAGATATGAAAATCTGGATGAAAGCAAAATGTTGGTGACAGGTAGGTATTTGTTCAGAGGACAAGAGTTGGAATTAGGCTCCAGAATAGGGTTGCAGTAATTGATAGTGTTTGAAATGGTGGATTGTTGAATGGGGCACATGAAAATTTGGTGGTTAATGAGAAAGCTACAGCAACATCCTCTGCAGTAAAAATATGCCCAGCAGATTGAATGGACTAAGATGTTGATCAAGTCTAACCTGAGACTCTGCAGATTTCAAGGACTGTGTACTAGTCCAGGCAAGCCTGGAAAGATGGATAAATATTGGATTAAAGCAGATGAGGATGAAGAATATTCCAAATACAGAGAATGGTAAAATACAAGGTGAACAGACATAGGTAATAATTTGGCTGAAATATAGTACATGAATGGAAGTTTCAGGAAATAATAAGTTTTGAAGATAGTTTGTCACAAACTCATACAATATCCCTGAGTTCAAACTGTGCCCCCTATTAATTGGTGGGTACCTCACTAAAAGTTATACCTGATATCAAAGGAAACTGAAGTTTGGAGATTGATCAGCACTGAATCAGAAACTGAAGATCTTGATAATAACAGTCTGGTTCAGAGTGTAACATTCTTACCATCCTAATCAGTTTTATTAAATTATTTTTCTTCTGCTTACTGTGTGCCTACTGTTTCACCATTTGTTAGTTAAGATTGCCCTGGCACTTGAGATATTAATGACTCAAGCCACCTGTCATCCATCACATAGGAATGTTACTGCTTCTCAAGATCCCATCTTGGAGTCCCCATTCCTGCTAGGCCTTCTCTTTCCCCCAGATCAGTATTGGCTCAGGCAGAAAACTGAACTTCTTTCCCCTTGTTTGTTCCACAAAACAGTTTCCACAAAGCATCTTGGTCTGAAGTCTGTTGAGAGCAGAGTCATGAATGCACAAGGCTTTAGGAAATCTATTCCGGAGGGGTTCCCAGGAAGTAAGAGTGGGGTGTGGAGGAGGAAGGGAAGGGAAAACAGCCCGCATGATGACACTGATGGCTGCTGTCCTGAAAAGCAAGGGCTGCATCCCATGGGAGCCTCCCGAGAAGCGTGCAGAATGTCTCCCAGAGCGGCGCACCTTCAAGACGCGAGGCTGAGCATCTGTTTGCCATCTTCTGCCCACACTGGCTGAAGGTCGACATGGCTGTGCACACTCATCTCCATTCTGGGCTG
The DNA here is from genome assembly GCF_027409185.1 of Cynocephalus volans. Classification (NCBI taxonomy): domain Eukaryota; kingdom Metazoa; phylum Chordata; class Mammalia; order Dermoptera; family Cynocephalidae; genus Cynocephalus; species Cynocephalus volans. Next base: position 21,448,523 of record NC_084466.1, read on the forward strand.
GCTTACACTGGGGTGAACAAGCTCTTGTAGCATTTGAAAAGGCTCCAGGACCGAATGCCCCAAGAAGGGGGTGCAAACACGCACAGGACCACGGTCGTCCTGTCTAGCTTGTGCAGACTACCCTCCAAAAACGCATTTGAAATAGGAGATGGGCTGAGGGACCCTCCAATTTGTGTAAGAGGCACAAATTCACCGAATAAATTTACAAAATGTATTCAACTTCATTTTAAAGAAGATTTTATATTCAAGAAATATTAGGAAGTTAACTTTGATTTTTAAACATTCCTATTTCTATAAGAATTTTGATTATCCCAAATTCTTATGGGGCATCTTATTTTGTAGGTTCCAGACACTTCAAAATTTGCCTTTCTCAACCTGATGCTTTATTCCTTAACTCACTTTACATCTTGTGTTTCTCTCTTTTTAGGGTACTTTCCATTTCTGCCGCTGTAGGTCAAATGTGTCCCCCCAAATTCATGTATTGGGAACTTGATCTCCATTGTGACAGTGTTAAGAGCGTGGGAAATCTGATGACTGTGTTTGAAAGGTGGGGGGGCTTTAAGAAGTGATTAGATTGTGAAGACTGCCCTCCTGAAAGCACTGATCTTCTGATAAGCTCTTCAGAACCATGCCCATTACTTTGTGAATGAGGGAATGAGAAGGTTCTCTCTCTCTTGCTGAGCTCATTCTTGCCATGTGCTACCCTGTGTTGCCATGTGGAGAGTTCCCACAAGAAGAAGACCCTCACCAGATGTGTTCCTGGACTTTGGACTTCTCAGCCTCCCAAAATAGAAGAAATAAATTTCATTAGTTTGCAAATTAGCCACTTTCAGATATTCTCTTATAAGCAACAGAAACAGACTAATACAGTTGCTTTCTTCTGAAATTAAAATCCTGATATCATCAAGCAGCACAATTTAACTTTCCACCTCTAGCTAAAATCTGGACTGTCACTTGCATGTCCAAAAATGTATTTGTGTTCTTACTGAAAACACAGTCATCTACTCTGAGTCTCACGTAGGTGCATCAGAGAAGAATTGGCAAAGATTTTGAAAGGTCAGTCCCCTCTTATCCCATTCTCTCTCAGCCCGGGTAAGTTGAAAGAAGCAGTTAGGAGATTTATTTCCCCTTTAATATGAATGATGCCTCCCACTCCCAGCATGACAACTTCCCAATGGCAGAAAGGCCTAGAGGCAGTATTGATTTTAAATAGTTTATTTTCCCCCTGAATCTCAGAGAAGTGAAGTAACTTCCAGTTGACACAGATAATGAGTGGCAGAGCTGAGACTCAGATCCACTTATGTCTGTTTGACATCAAAACCTCATGCCGGACATGTAACCATTGTACTACACTGCCTTTAAATAAATCAATGCCATGCTTATGTTTAATGAAACTGTCAGCCCTTCCTCTCCTAGCTAGGAGTGGTTGGAAAGTTCTTAGTCAAAGACAGAAAATTACATTATTTGAATAATTCCAGTCTAGCTAATTATCAAATTAAATGAGAAAAACTTTGCTTTTTACAATTGATTTATCAATTGCTTTTATATCACCTCAGAAGAGAATTCAGATGCATTTTGCCTTTTCATAAATTTTGGTGAATGGGAAAAAGACAAATTCTAGTTAGATTCATAAACTGCAAAGGAATCAAATCAAGGATCTGTGTATTTAGGCCAAGTATACTTATAATCGAAAATAACATGGGAGGGAAAAGATTAGCATTATGTGTGGATCTTTAGCATAATTTCTCTTGACTATTCTGTGATAAAACCCAGGTTAACATTTTCTAGCCTCCTTCTCCCAATTGATTTTATATATTGAACTTTACAATTGTGTATATGCACATAAAAGGATTGATGGATTGACTAAGTTGAAATTTCCTTAGATACGTTTTCTATTATCAAAAAACAGTTTTCAGAACAAAAAGCATACAAAATTTTAAACTATTTAGGTAATTTTACATTTTATTTTTGTATCACTGCATTCGCATATACATTCACAGATGGGAAGCCAAGAATAACAGCATACATAGTATGGAATATGTAGTTATATCCAAACACAGATGTAATAAGGAAAAAGAAGTGATATTATTATTGTGTAGTTAAGAATTTCAGAAATCTCTTTACTCTTTTATTTTATCCTACGTGTTTATTGAAGAACTTAGATAGGAATTGTTTACACATACAGTTGTTAATATGAAGCTTAGTTTCCTTCAGCTATGGCTGTGTTTTTCCACGTAATTTATGTCTTTAATTATTAGTATATTTAGCCAGCATGTATCTAGCTCTATAAATGGGCACCTTTCTATGTACGTGTGTGTGTATATAACAGTTCCTTAGAGAGTTCTTAAAAATGCCCCAAACCAGAGTCCTTAAAATTAAGTCCTAAAAGAAAAAGCCTTTGCCAGAGATTAACAATATCCTATCTCTGACATTCTAAAGTCAACTTTTATTTTCTCCAAAGCAAAGTAATTGTGTTGATATTGAGGCGTCAATGGCAAAAAATAGGTTTGGTCTTCTAGAAGTACAGTTTAATAATTGCCATTCCTGTCATTATAGGGACAATAATACACTTAGTTTTTCCTCCAAAAAGGTTAAGGACACTGTTACATTATCAAAAGTAGCACTTTCAAAATTGCACAAAATGATACATGTTCTTTTGAAGGCATTTTATCAATGGCTATTGATTCAACCCAGAAACAGGATTTAATAATGACTGCTTTGCTAAGTACATGTCATAGTAAAGTCCCTGAACCAGCAATCTTCAAATGAATAGGCTGCACCTGCATTGACACCTGTTCTTAAGTCTACCCTGTAAAACTTTTAGCTTATCAAAGTAATGTTTATATAAATTGCGGTATTTTATTACATTATTATTTTTGGCATACCTTTAAATTTGTGTTATTATGAGGGTAAATATTTCCATGAAAATATTAGGTTTTTCTTAAAATTTAGGTTGGAATGTACGCTTTTGATCTTTAGAAAAAAGTATGTGACTTTCAAATAATGAAATTAAAAAATTGATTTAGTACTGTAGAAGAGATTGAGAATTTTGAACTAAATGTATGAGAGTACTTCAAAAAGTTTGTGAAAAAGTGGAATCGAAAGATATCACAAATCTTTCCATGAACTATTTGAAGTACCCTTGAAATAATCTCACTGATATTCCTTGTGTTTTTTAATCTTTAATGTTTTGTATTAACTGTATACATTTTTATTAACTAATATTTTCTGTAAAAGACTTTTATTTTGAGAAATAATACTAAAGTAGTGTGGTAAATAAAAATTATTGAGTATCAATGTACTAAGTCCTACCTACTTTTGTTAAATTGACTGAATTAAATAGTGTTACACAGTTCTGATTCCAAAATAAATTTAGGCTTTTATGCCTGTAGAAATGTTGACAACCAAATAACAAAGGTTTAATGTGGAATCATGTCAAGAACTGTGGAGAATCTGAGATCTTACACTACTTTCAGGCTAATAAATTTCATAGATGCTGGCAGAAGATACGAGACTCCTGTGTCAGGGACAAAGGACGTTATTACTCTCAGCATAACAGTAGTCAGAATATCAGCATTTGCTTCATTTCTCCAAGTCCCCTACCATACAAGGAGACAAAGGAGGGTCAGGTGTTACCTGTACCCACAGTGTTACAAGAGAGAAACCTTGAATTGGAACCTAAATCTTTTCTTTATTCTTTCTTTCTTTTTTTTTTTTTTTGTGACTGGTAAGGGGATCACAACCCTTGGTTTGGTGTCGCCCACACCACGCTCAGCCAGTGAGTGCACCTGCCATCCCTATATAGGATCCGAACCCACGGCCTCCGCGCTCCCAGTGCCGCACTCTCCCGAGTGAGCCACTCGGCCCCTAAATCTTTTATTTTTATTTATTTTTATTTTTTATTTTTTTTCCTGAGACTGGTATGGGGATTGCAACCCTTGGCTTGGTGTCCTCCGCACCGCACTCAGCCAGTGAGCGCACCGGCCATCCCTATATAGGATCCGAACCCTCAGCGGTATCACCACTGCGCTGCGCTCCCAGCACCGCACTCTCCCGAGTGAGCCACAGGGTCGGCCCTAAATCTTTTCTTTTTAATGGGCGGTAAGCAAACTCAGCCTTTGTTGGGGGGCGGGGGAGAGGGAGAGGGAGAGAGAGGGAGAGAGAGAGAGAGAGAGAGCGAGAGAGTATTTCTGTCTTCCAAAGCTATTCATTATCCAAACATACTTGAGAAGATATTTTATAATCAAAGAACAGACAGCAAGCAGTGCCTTTCTGCAGGATATGTAGAATCCTGAGACACCTCTGGAGAACTGTCTCCTAACAAACTGGTTTACACATGAATTTCTGGATCCAAATAAGTTGTGTGGATGTTTTCATGAAATAAAATCTTATAAGAGTCTGGATCAGGTTGAGAAATAGATGTCTCAATTCCCCAAGTGGTTCAAATAGTCATCAGTAGATTATTTACTGGGAACAAGAGAAGTATGTAGGAGTGCCAAGAATCTGCACTGGCATTTTTTCCTTCTTTTCCCTAGTCATTCGTTTATTTATCCAATGATTTGACAAAATTTTTTTTTTACTAGTAATACAAATATAAATAAGACATGTTCTGAAGAAGTTAACTAATACAAGAGAAAGGCAAATAAATCAACAATTATAAATCAATAATTATATACATTAATTATATAATAAATGATCTTTTTATAGGGCTATGAGATCATGAATGAGGGATCTCAAAATTTTGTTCAAACTTACAGGTTTTTAAATAAACTATTTTATTTGTCAGAGGTGGCACTTTTACTTTACTATCTACACCATGTGGAATCATTATAGTTGATTTTTATCACCTTTGAGTTAAATAGACTCTTACTTGCATACTTTATGCTGTGATCAATATTATGGTTAAAACATGACTCAGAGCGACAACCAGTGATTCTTGACATATATTTCTGTCAGGTGGCTCTGTTAAATCTTTGTCATATCATCTAAAAATATTCCTCCAGATACCACTAGAATCTGTTTAAGTCTTGGTTTTCAATTTAGGATTCATTAATACAGCATGAATTATTCTTACTAATTCAGTGGATTCTCCTATAGTTCTTTGTTTTGCTTTTAAAGTGAACCAGTTAGAGGATGGCATTAGGAAATAGCCAACTGTTGATTAATCTTGGAGTTTGATTTTTGCTCACTGTCACTTGAACTTCCTCATTTTCTAAAATCATTTTATGCCCTGTGAGTTTGTATAAAATATTTATTTGTGAGACTAAAGTAGAGATTTTCTTGGGTTTTGTGCTTTATTATTATTTTTAACAGCTTTATAGAGGGATAATTTATAGCCCTAAAATTCCTTCATTTTAAATATAAAGTTTGATGAGTTTTACTAAATTTATGTATAACTACCACTGTAACCATTACTGCAATCCAGTTTTAGAGCATTTCTATCACCTCCAACCCCAAAAGTTTCTTCCTGCCATTTGTCAAACCTCACTCCCATCCATTGGCCCTGGTAACCACTAATTTGCTCTTTACCCTTTTTAATAGTTTTATATAAATGAAATCATATAATACACAGTCATTTCTGTCTGACTTATTGTATTTAGCTTTTGAGATTTATCAATACTTCTGCATATGTCACATTTTTTTTCTTTTTATTTCTGAGTTCAATGTATGGATGTATTACCATTTGTTCATTGAGCCATTTGATGGACATTTTTGTTGCTTCTGTTTTTGGCTAAGTTAAGATGCTATAAGTATTTGTGTATAAGTATTTGGGTAAACATTTATTTTTATATCTAGTAGGTCATATGGTAAGTGTATGTTTAACTTTTTAAGAGGCTGCTAAATTGTTTTTCAAAGTGGTTATACTATTTTATATTCTTATTAGCAATACATAAGGGTTACAATTTTTCCACATCTTTGCCAACATGAGTATTGTCAGTCTTTTTGACTTTGGCCATTCTAGTGGGTTTATAGTGATATCTTATTGTAATTTTACTTGGCATTTTTCTAATGACATTTGATGTTGTACATCTTTCCATGTGTTCATTTCTACTGATAAAACATTTTGTGTGAAGTTTCTTTCCAGATATTTTGACCTATTCTACAATGAATTCTGTGTCTTTATTATTGTGCTATATATGAGTTCTTCATATATTCTAATTAACAATCTTTTATCAGATACCTGTTTTGCCCATATTTTCTAATAGTCTGTGGCTTGTCTTTTCATTTTATTAATACAAATTTTGAAGAGCAAAAGTCATTGGTTTTGATGAATCCAATTTACCAATTTTTATGTTATTGTTAAATCTGGGGCTCAAAATATTTGAAGTTCATGGGCTAAAGTCACCTACTTTCATCTGTATCAGTGGCTCTGGGATATTTCAAGCTTTTTCTCCCCTATACAGTGGGCACACTGGCATTCACATTTGCCTTGGTGACTATTTCTTCCTGTTTCCAGGGCTGACAAGCATTCCTTTTAACTGACACAATGTTTATATAATTAAATATGTAGGATTCTACTCCTGCACCCATGACCCGTCTTCCTTTTTCCATTAACTCCCAGAGAGCAAACTACTTCTTTGATTTCTGTATTCCTGCTGGAGCCACCTTATAGCCCCTAAGAATAAAACTAAAATTATTATTTCAATTATTATTGTGGTCACATTATTGCTAGGTAAGAATATATTTTCTTGGTCTTAGGTACCTGTTTGCTAAAGACAGCTGTATAACTGAGATACACTGAAATATATATCAACATAAGAACTGTTTATATGTTAAAATGTATTTGATGTCATGATTGATTAAAATATTAATTGGGCAAAGTGTTACTTTTCATTATCAAAGAATAATAATCCAATATTTCATGCATAATACATTTAATAAAAACGATATTTTGTCTATAAGAACCACTAGCTTTTTCTATTTTCTAAAATTACTTAAATCCCAACTCAGTTGACATTTTGCTTTTATTTCAGAAATAATGGTAATGAGAAAGATTAAATACATATTAGAAAACTGATATACTTAAGCATTCTATGCTATTTGCTTTAGAAGATTTGTTTAAATTTTGCAAGTTTTTAAAGACTGACACATGTGTACATTGCAAAGAAAGGTAAATAGCCTCTGAGGCTCAAGGACATTTCTACAGAGTATTAACTGCATCAAAAAGCATGAAAGTTAATAACTCTTATCTCCTAATGCAGAAATGTGAATGAAACATTGTTTAATGCTCAACTAGCCTACAAAGGGATCTTTCTATTCTTGCTAAGTTTTCTTCTCCTGTGAATAACAACTAAAAAATTATTATAATTCTACATTATTTTCCTGCAATTATTCAGTTTTAAAAATTTGGTTACAAGCATTTCAATGAACTTTCAACCTCACATACATTCTCTTTATCTTTTCACACACACAAAAAATACATATATGGCAGATAGTATAAAATATATAAGCAGAAAATATGCAAATCCTAGATTTAATATGTAATAAATCAAATAAAACAAACAAAAGTGCCATTTAAAATTTCATTCTTTTTAAAGAATCTACAATAATAAAAATAACTCATGGCTGAAGCTAATAAATAATTTCATTTACATTCATAAAATAAAAATATGTTCAATCTGTTTTTCAAGTTGCTGCCTATATTTCTAAAATGGTAATATTTATCATGTCACTTCTCTGCTTTAAACATGTCAATGGTTACATATCAATTGATAGATAAAATCTAAGTTTATCTTCCAAATGTAGTCTTTAATTATTTGTCCTCTTCTTACACTTTTTTATTGCTACACATCATCTCCTGAGCAGCTACTTATAGTTGATTTACTTTTTAAATTCAACAAAGAATTGTTGATAATCTGTAATGCAGTAGGTTTCAGTCGCTGGATATAACAAGATGGCTAAAGTTTTCTTTAAACCTTCAAAGATTCAAAGAGCTCCCAGTCCAGTGGGGGGACATTACCATCCCCATCTTCATCCTATTCCTGATCCTGATAACTATCATTTCACAGTAATTATGATGGTGTAACTATCATTACAACTTGTTTACACAGGTTAGGTGTTATGCGACATGCTTTACATGTATGAACACACTTGACCTTTATTGTAACCTATGAGGTAAGCATACTTGGCTCCACTTTAAAGATGAAGAAATTGAGGCTCAGAGAAGTTAAAGAATTTAATTAAAGTTATACAGCTAATAAGTTCATAAGTCATATTCCTGAATTTCCAGCTGTGTTCATTTTTGCAATTATTTCTATATGGCTTCTCCTGTAACAAATTGCAGTACCCTATGGGGAACACCACAAGAGTATAGGAAACCATGAAAATGTGGTTCAGGGCAGACACCATCCTGTCCATGGTGGTGAAGGGATTAAGTTTTGCTTCCTAGAGGTGAAATCACTTTAGCTGCATTTTGAAGGATGACTGTGAATCTACCAAGCGAACAAGTCGTAGGGAGAAGAATATATAAGTTATGTGCACAGTTAATGAACAGAAGAGCACAGCATTGGAGGAACAGGGAAGGAGCATTCAAAATAGCATGCCACAGGCTCAGATTTCTGTGACATGTGTACACATGTGCACACATGTGTGTGTATATATAGTAGAATAACTTAAAACATAATGTTATTTACCAATATAGTTTTTTTCTGAGATTTCAGCAATCAGTTGTCTTGACAGATATTTAATTAGACAATCGTTTGTTTTCAAATAAGAAAATATTATCTTTGGCAATATAACCAGATATCATAATAATACTATATTATTTGACTAAAGATGCTATGATACAATGGAGAAATAATTTATTTATTACAAAAGCTATTAAAATAGATAGCTTGAACCCAAAGGATAACATTGATTATGGGAGTTTCTAGGATTCTTCTGCCTTTGATTTTTATTAGTAGTCTATTTCTTAGTTCTTGAAAATACTGTTGCTTAGCTGCTAAGAATCACAGTTTTCAAAACAGTTTCTTTGTGGTCCTTCCATTCTCTATGCTGACTATTGCTATAGGCTTGTTTCTTAATAATTTCAACGTTTCCTAAATAATACTTCAGTATTGTGACAGATTACTTGCTGTAATAGAATTTATGTTGCTTGTAACAGCATACCTGAAACTGGGTAATTTATAAAGAAACAAAATTTGTTTCTTACAGTTTCAAAGGCTGGTAAGTCCAGGAAACACATCTGGTGAAGGCCTTCTTTTACAGAAACTCAGGGTGTCACATGGCAATTGGCCTGAGCAAAAGAGCTAACATTCTTACTTGTTCTTGTAAAGCCATCAGAATGGACGATTCCTTTAAAGCCAAGAATGGATAAATCCATTCACAAGGGCACAATCCTCATAATCTAATCACCTCTTAAAGGCCCCACCTTTCAACTACTATATCTGGATTTCTCACTCTCTTAATATTATTATGATGGGGGTCAAGTTTCCAATACATGAACTTTAGCGGGACATATATAGCCCAAAGCAACTTCTTTTTTTAATATTCATTTCAAGCCTCTTCTGAATAATGTCTGGATACTTAAATTCTCCAGGTGCTTAAATCTTATGACCTAAGCACTTTTGCTGCTGCTGCATTAGATGCATCATGTGTCTTTTTTTATACCTGAATAAGAAGCCATCACTTGTTTTGTACACTCAGTGTCAACATGGAAGAAACAATTCCTTCAAAAGTCTATACTGGAATAGACATTATCTAGGTGTTGAATTTTATCCATCCAGGGAGAAAAAACATTCTGAAAATGCGTCACCATCCATAATGTTAGAGATCATCAAGAATACCATTTAATGTAGAAATCATTGTGAAGCAGGAAAGAAATTAAGAGTTTTTTTAATCGATTGGTATACATTTAATATCTATTTCTTTTTCCCCCCTGGTAGAATAGTAGGTTGTTATTTTCTAATGCAATCATGGTGATAACTGTAAAATTGAGCCATAGAATAGACACAAAACACGTCTAGTAAGATGACTCATCAATGCTCTTAGGGATATATGAAAAAAAATCAACTATTTATATTTTGAAATCTTATTTGGGCATTTAAAAAATAATTTTCTGGTAGCATAAAATAAGGGAAGCCTTACTAGACTTTAGAGAAGCTCTGTTTTTCTAGCTGTTCCAGTGCAGAGATGACTTGAGAATGTGGAGTTTAGAGTAGAAGGCTCTACTCAGGTTTACAGCAAAATAGCCAAAATTTTTCATTGTAATCATTCTTAAACTTATCTGTAAAGTCTTTTAAACAAGAAGATTCCATCACTTGATTTTAGAAACTGTTCATATGTTTTAATAAGTCTAAAATTAGGTAATTTTTCCTGTACCGTAACCAACCTTGCCTTTTTGTGAGTTGTAGTCCTTAATTCAGATACAGGGGTGGACATGCCATGGCCGTCTCACTCCTTTCTTGCCACTCTTCATAAACATTTTGTACTCATTGATATCTGTAATTTCAATGTTTCCAACTTTCTTTCTTTATTTAAATTATTTCACCAGATGTGTTTCTCGATTTTTAAATTTTTGCTCTTTTCTTTTCATCTTTTCCAATATATTCTATCTTTTTTATTTAAATTTTTACTTCGTCTTCTGATTGACAGTAGTAATGCACATTTAGAATGTTTTACTATTATTATGTTGGACTTCAGAAATGAAAACCTAAATATTAGAGATCCAATATTGTCTGCCAAAACGAAATCACTTGTATGGAAGGGGTGAAGAGACCTATCACTCAGAAGTACTCTTTACATTCAGGACATTTTTATGGTGCAGCTTTGAAAGTGGTTATTTAAAACTGAGAGTTGACTTAGAGCAATGCATTTTCACCTTTATCAGTTGTTATTTGTAGAATGTCCACAGTGGCCTGTGATTAGTATACTTCACTGGCTATCATGGGATGATTTCCTAGTCTACTCTGGATCCCTTGATTTAGATGATTAAAACTTCCAATGAGGATTTTGGAATTTCTAACTTCATTATTTTTATATCTGGGAGGAATTTCATTTGAAATAATGTTAAAATCTGTGATATGGGTGAGCTGATTTTTGTTTGTTTAGGAAATAATGATAGCAGATGATTTCCAGTAAATAAGAAAAGCCTTGCTGTTTCTACAATTTTCTAATATAAAAAGAGTGCAATAAAATGGCAATAAATGCAGAAATATTTCAACATAGTTCTGCATTTTTGAATCTGCTTACCACCGAAAGGTTTACATCAGTGATTTTCGAGCAGAGGCTTTAATGATGATCAACTTCTCCAGAGGGGCTGTAGAAACCAGGATATCTTAGTCTATTTTGTGCTGCTATAACAAAACTCTTGAGACTTGGTAATTTTATTTTCACTGTTCTTAAAGGTTGGAAATCCAAGATCAAGGTACCAACAGGTTCAGTTGTCTGGTGAGAAGTGCACCCACCGGAGGGGAGGAATGCTGCTGTGTCCTTACTTGGCTGAAGGAATAAGGGCAAGAGAAAACCCAAGACTGTGAAGTCTCAGAATTTTATAAAGGGCCTTAATCCCATTCACCTCTTAAAGGCCCTGCCTCTTAATACTATCACATTGGCAACATGTGAACTTTGGAACAGACACATTCAAACCATAGCACGAGAGCTATCTCACCTTTAAGCTTTTAAAACTCTTCTTGCTTGGGAATGCACAGCGGTCGAAGTCCCCTACTCTGCATCACACAATGTTTTCATGAGCCAGTAAAGCACTTTGAGAAATGGAATGAGTAAGCAAAATACATCATCTTTAATCAATGCAAAAATCTAGGTAATAATGTTAATGACAGGTGGAACAAAACAGATTATTTTTTCTTTAGGAAAATAAAAGCTTGGAAGCAATTGTAGCTATTTGGAAACAATAGTTTTAGCTTCTCTGAAAAAGAGAGAGTATACCTCCAATCCTTCAAAATTTGGTGGAATTTGACAATTCATGAGGAGTTTATAACTCAGTAGATACTTTCTATTTAATTTTAGAACTCAGTTTCTGAAGCTGTCCTTCCTGTCAATGTAACATGCGTATATGCCTTTATAAAGACATCAAAATAACCTCTTTTCTCTGAATTTCTGAAGTTCTGTACCTGTTTTTTTTATTCTTCTTCAAGAATAAAAATCTGTTTTTCCTTCTTTATTTTTAGCTCAACCTGCTTAGGGTTGAGCTAAAAATGAGCCTTAGACTTTGAGATTACTTGGAAAGTAGAAATAAAGATCAGGAAAAGCTACATTTGGCAAAGGTGAATAGAAGGTAGAGAAATAAGACAATACACAAAGTCTGGTCAGCTTTGTAACCATCTCCTAAGTGACATCTTGCTTTCATGAGCTGTAAGTCTGAAGATGAGCTTTCATGGATGAATGCCTGAGGCAAGACTTTGCAGGCGGTGTGGGGGTGGTAAGAGTTGGCTTTATGAATATGAATAGATATTAAATGAGAACTATGAATAAAAGAAGACAGGAGAGGGACCATATATAAAAGGAAGGAAGAAAATGCCTTTAAAAAGTACGTTTTCAATACTTGTAGTTTTCATAGAACAACGTTGTAGGTGTTTGGGAAAAATGGAATCAAAATAGTTTCATGACATATGACAAAACAAGAAGATTGAAGAGTAAACAGGGAATGACTAGGGTAAAGTATAAATGGGCCTATTTGGCAAATACCCTTCTTTAGTGGGACTTAAGAGAAAAATAGAACATTTATTTGTACAGACTGCACATATGAAAAAGAGAATAACACTTTGAAGTTGTTACCCCTGGTCTTACATCATGAACTGAGTTATAGGTCAAAACCAAAGCTGTGCCTAGGTTTAACAAAAGCTGTTTGGTGGAAGCAAGCATTCACAGGTCATTTCTGAATTTTGGTTAAATTCATGTCAAGAGATTATGAGTAGTCTCTTGAATCTAAGGACCCTCTTGCAGTTGGCAAGATTTACCACTTCTGAGGGCAACCTAACAGTAGACAAGTTAGTAATGCTATTGATGGCAGTGGATCTGTGCTGGGAAAATAAACATCAACCTTCTGAGTAGGATGACAGCAGGAGGTACCAGAAGACTGTACAATAGTCTTAACGGTAAGAAAATGCAATTTCCCCTGCTGTGTTTTATGCCTAGTTTTATATGACTGCTGCATTATACAAATTAATAATTAATGCAGTTCAACATCATGCTTGTCAAAGAGTAGTATGGGATATAAACTGCAAAATCATACATTTTTCTCTGTTTGATGGAGGGTGATATCCGTTTTTCCTGTTTTTTATTGCAACTGCTTCGAGCTCTGGAGTTTCCTCCCCATCAAAGTGTCCCTTTCTGCAACCAACATTGTTACGTAAATCACACCAACCCAGTGAAAGTGAAGGAAAAGCAGATTTTGTTCTCAAGTGTTTTGAGAAAAAATACCATGAAGTTTTTGAGACTATTCTCTATGTGGAAGAATTAAGAGAACATATTGGAATTAAAACATTGACTCCTCTCTTTTCTCTTATTCAAATTTATACTGAGAAACACTTAGAGTGTGGAGTATAGTAATAACCCAGAAGAATTTCCCCGGCTTATTTTCTCTCTTCTTGTATGTTTCAGGCTTGGTTCCAGGACAGGAAGATGAGTGGGCCAAAAAAAAAAAAGAATTTGGTAACCTCCTTTGACCTTTTAAAGGGAAAAGGCATGGTAAGCTCAAAAGCTACTGAGGCATGATTCACAACAGACATCCTGCTACCCTTCAGAGGCGGATGGTAGCCCCATCTGTTCTTAGGCTCATGGGGGACATCACTGGATACCTTTTCCTATTTTTCTTCATTTGAAGTCAACTTAGTTATTTTTCTAGCATTGGAGACGGGGTAGTGCTAAGTGACACCCAGCTGCCATGTGTCAGAACAGCCATTGGTTCATCATTGCTTATGACCTGACTTAGGCAAATTAACAAATCAAAGCTGGTCATTATTATCCATCCCACTTCTCCCCTCTACATTCCTTTTCACATTTTCAGCCCCATTTTCAGCATCTGTTATCAGTCCTCATACCCTAACCAGACCAGTTTTCACTTGGAAGTACATATCCAGTTCTTTCTTTCCCATTAAAATACTCACTCCTTCAATGTTCTTACTTCTACTGAATATTAAAGAAATATTTTTTTGGAACATTTTAATCTCATTTGCTCTATAGTAGAAGATATTTGTCATAATTAACAAGTTCCCTAGTATTTCCAGGTGCTAACTAAAGTTGATAAGTAAGTATCATGGTGAGGAGGGGCCTTCCTGATAGCCTCCTAATTATCACGCTTAGAGAATGCTATAACATAGTGATTAAGGACTTTTGTTTCTGTATATGGCAACTCCATTCTCCAAGTTTCCCAAGCTAGAATATTTTAAGTTGTAGAGGGTTAGAAATACTGATTCTCATTTAATTTTTATAATAGGATTTTTAGGTAAGGCATGTACGGGGCAAAAGTCCTTGATTAAGAGACTATGGTCTACAGATAACATGGAAAAAACCCATCTAGTCAATTCTAATCACTGTTTACAGATGGGATTATGTACTTTGACTATTTACATACTGATTTTTGTTAAAAGATGTTGAAGGAATTGCTATAGGGAAAAATGTGAAAAAATTGTTTGCTAAGGTCAAGCTATTTGTTGGTGGAAACTTTAAAGACAATTATCATAAGAATGTAACTTTTGATTAAATCATAGGGAGAGAGGTTATATTTTGGGTTAGATAGTGATCTCATTCTTGTCAATTTAGCTTTTCACAAATCATACTTTGGAATGTCACCTTGTTAATTTAAATGATGTTACAAGTTTCCATTGTTTAAGCTATACTTAGCTATAGATAACATTCATCACATTGCCCAGGTCTTTGTGTCCTTTTGAAATGATTGAATCAACTGATTTTTCTTGTGAACCTTCCTTGTCTTTACAATAAAAGCAGAAGCTAATTTGAATCAGGGCTGTACCCAGTTTTCTGCTTCTAACAGAGGAGCTGCTGAGGTGCAGTCCCTTTGGGCTTCTCATTGCATTCATGTTGCTTTGAGTAATCCTTTTTTGCATCTCTGTTACACAGAGAGAAGTATAACATCAAGTCATCCTCGACTCCCCTGTTTCCTAAACACCCTACATCCAACCATTAGCAAATCCTGTCAATTCTAACTTTGTATCCTGAATCTGCCATTTCTGACTATCTTCAGCACCATTCCCCTTTCACCTGGCTCTTTGCTTTAGTCATCTGACTCACTGGTGATTCTAATATGGCCATACCACCTTCTGGAAGCACTTTCAAAACTTGTGGGGCTGTACTTATTAATCAGAGGGGCTGAAGAAAACATTAGGCTTTTATTGGGCAGGAGCTACTGATGTTAGATGCTCTTCAAAGCACAGGACAGTCCTCCAGGATAAGTAATTATCCCAGACCTTGGTTTACTTTTAAATGCCCCAGTCATGGTCATTACTGAGCCTAGAATCTAATTCTATTTTACTTGTAAACACAAAGTGGGTCCCCCCTACCCCCCACCAAAGTACATGGATTCTTCCAGGAATGTAACTGCTGTGTAAATTGAAGGAAGGTTATATAATCATGTTGTTTGAAACTTTATTAGGATTTTTTTTCATCTTTTCAGAAAATGGCATTATCATTGACCATGCAGTTTTTGATCTTTGAGTTTCTGATATAAACCATCTGTATCAGTCAGCCTTTTTAGCTTTAATATTTATAGTAGGCATACATATGGGTGCCCAAATCTGACCACTTGCCATTGTTTTCTAATGTATTCTTGCAGGAAAAGACATGTATTTGAAATAAACGGTCTTTTAAATAAATTATTTTTCTTTTGTTGCTCATTTGAATTATAAATTGAGCTTTCAAGTTTTGAATTATTCTAGACTTTTTATTTATTTTGATAATCAATTGTATTGATGGTCTAGATTTATTTAGAATGGTAAAGAAGTTATTACTTTTTTTTTAATTAAAAAAATGCACCGGGTTTTACAGAGTTGAGAATCACCCTCCTACCTGTTCTTTTCTTTGCCTTTCTGCCATGCCTTAAGCTCTCCCCACAGCAGCCAGAGTTATCCTATTAACAGGGGAGTAGACTTTGCCACCTCTCTTTGCATAGTTTTCAAATTAAAATAAAACCCCGAATGAATATCTGTGTGGTCTTTCCCTGCTAACTTCTCTGTTTCACCCTCTACTGCAACACCCCTAACTCTTTTTCTCTCTAGCAAGTGCTGATCCCCTTGCAGTTGTTCTCACACATCCAGCAAACACCCACCTGAGACCCTGAACTTTTCCTTTTGCAAGACATTCGCTTTTCTGGATAGCTTGATGGCAATGCTGTGATTCATTCAAGTTTCTGCTCAGACATCTTCTTTGCTCTAAAAATAGTCTTTAGACTCCCTGATTTCATATCTCTTCCCTTACCTTGCTGTTACTCTTGTCACAGTGTCCATTAGACCCTGATACGTTGTGTACTTATAGTTTTATTTTCTCTTCTCCTAAGGAGAATATAAGTTGTAGGAGAGCAGATCCTTGGTCTGTTCTGTTTCCTGCTTTAACAGTGATACCTAGAATGGTGCTGGAACATAATGGTCCCTCCATTATATTGAACAAATGAGTGAGAGTCTGTGCTTTCAAATTTCAAGTTTGAATACTGCGTGAGATGATGGGCAATTCAGCTTCTAGCCTCAATTTCCACATCTTATTTAAGATGCTTACTTCATAGGATTACTGAAGGTAATGAAACAAAATTCACATAAAGCCCTTATTACAGTGCACGGAATATATAAACATTCAATTTAAAATATCTGTCTGTCTATCATCTATCAGCCATCTATCTACCTGTCAATTTATCCATCCAGCTATGCATTTGTTCATTCTTGTATTGTCTCTTTCATATTTGTCCCACTTATTCTGACATTTCAGATTAGTTAGATTAGCCCCAATGTGCCTTTGTTTGTGCAACTTTTGAAATTTGCTCATCTTATGGGTATGCATAAAGTCTGCAAGTGAGTCTCCTAAGAAGACAGAAACTTTTATGATCTGTTAGGTGTCATGAAAATATTGATATAGAAAAACCCTCTGGGAGTGCATAACATAGTATTTTATTAGTATTATTCGAGAACATGCTTTCACCTAGTAGATCTATTTTACTGAATCTATATTTTCCCCTCTATCTGCAATTATTAAAAGATTTTAACTCATAGAAATGTGTTCAACTTAATCGCCAGATATGAGGAATTGACGAAGATGATATTGCTACAGGTTTATATAAGTTCCTTTATAAAATTACTCATATAACTAGAGAAGTTAAATTTCAGCAAAAATATTAATTGGTATTACATTTCTAACAAATTTAATTAAAGGGATTTGGTCCATTAGAAACATAGAAATAAGTCATACAGGTGATTTCTTCAATTTTTTCACTCTTCATCTTTTTTTTCCTGTAGGTCATCCAGGGATTTTTGTCCTATTTCAGTCATTAGGGTAAATAACACTTTGTGGTTTGACTTATTGTTTATATGCAGGCAAACATCTTGTTGCTAGAAGAACCAGTATTTTACTGTTGTTACTGGAGTTCAGGGAAAAGAGTATGCCTGTTTTTGTGCACACAATAATGAAAGATTGAATATAAAAATGCAATAAGTATTTCATACAGAAATTGGTTCTTAGGAAGATATTTCAAAATCAATTGCAGCCTTGTTTGAGACTTCAAAAATTAGAAACAATTTAATTCAAAAAGAGATTGATTTTCAAAAGGGGAAAATGGCAGAACTATATACATTCAGTATTTTGTGAATTAAAACATACATATTTCGTAGAGGAATATAATTCAAATTGTTGAGTGGTTTTTTACTTTGGGATTAGAGTTATTAAGTAATTTCATTTTCTTCATATTTTAATTTGAGAGGTCATAATATAATAATAAATCAATGCAGATTAAAATCCTCTGATATACCTAGATAAACTTTATAAAAAATTGTAGCATATATTTTTCTATAATTTATGAGTCGGAAGAGCTTATATAATCAGTTCTAAGCTTCTAGGAAGAATGTAGTTTGTAACTTACGTAAAATAGAGTACTTGGACAAGCTATTTAACCTTTCTAAGCCTGTTTCCTCATTTGTAAAATGAAGATAATACGAGTAACTACCTCCAAGATAGTAAAATTGAATGGGAGAATTACTACTTACAGTAAATGCCATGTCAAAGGAAACTATTGGCCTGACTTTTAAATGAGAACAAAAAAGCACTTCCAGAAGAATAGAAAACACAGAAGAAATACTGGTCATTAGTGGCTGTAGCCTTTGCCTGCCCTCCAGAACTTTTTATCTGTTTCTTCTTTCACATATTCAAATAGAAATTATTATTCTATAGCAGCTTCTGTTTGGTCCTTTCCCTAAGCCCATTGGGAAAGAATATTCTTTTTTCAAAAGCTAGAGGAATTTGTCCAACTTTCCAGCAAGGATTTAAGAAAGGTTAAATACTGTAGCTCTAGACAAACTCATGCCACCAGGGCTTGGTCCCAAATGTGTAACAGAAGGATGTGTGACTAATGCTAGGTCATAAAAAAGACAAATATTGAGCTGAGTCCGTATGCGTGTGACCCAAATCTCCCCAAGTTTTGTGTTTATGTGACTAAAACAGAATGGTCACATTAAAACTAATGTCTCTAAATTGCTTGCTTATTGCCTTGCACTTGAATAAAAGTGGGGTCTTAGCTCCTTCTTCCCCTAAAACTCCCAAGTATTTGTGAAAGTCTCTGGGATATTTTATATATCTGTGACCAGCACCTCATGTTCTTCCACCGTGAAATAACAGGTGATATTTATTGCCTAACTAGCAACTTGTGGCAGGCACTTTGCAGTGGCTTCTGCTGCTGAGATGAGCCTGGGGGTTTGTTTCCCATTCAGGGTCCTGTCTCCTGATACTAACTAAAATGGAAAACCCTTGTTGCCAAATGGCTGTATTTTCTTTTATTTCTTATTTTTTAAACCAATCTCAGTAGCAACACAGAAAATATCTCTCCCCAAATGTGAGAACAATGTCATCTCAAGATGCCAAAGATTTGTGTACTGCATGTTCTCTCAATGTTGTACTTCCCCAAACTGCCCTTTCTGTTTCACTTCCTTACTTCTGTACATATGAGTCAAATCTGTTTCCTGTCTGGGTGAGATCATATTATTATTATTATTATTTTTTATCTCATCAACTTCCTGGCTCTTCTTCTAGGTTCTTGAGAGAAACTTTTTCTCCTATTAGGTTGAAACATCATCTCATGAATTTAGCAGATAAAACCAAATTCTTAAGACTATACTATTCATAGATCTGGGAACCTGGATATCTGTAGTTACAAGAAGGTAAAGAGAGGTAGTATTTTGGAGGACCCATTATATGTTTTTATCTCATCTCGTGCTTATAATAGCCCTGTGAATTAGCTTGCAGTCCTGGATTTTGTCTGTTGACTAAATTCTCAATATGTTCTCATTCCTTCTGGATGTTCTTCTTTATTGCAGGGCCCACAAGCCTTGGAGCTATATTTCCTAGACTCTCACCTTCTTGCTGTCAGGTGTTGGGTGTAGTTTAGGTTTTACCACTGAGATTTTCTTATGTAAGATCTGAAAGGTGAAAGGATGCGGAAACGTCTTTTTCTCTTTCAGTGGTGGCAGCTGATGAGTAGACCTCTGCAGACTTGGATTTTACTGTAGCTGAACTCAGTGTTCCACTGCATGACAGCTTTGGTGCTATGGACACTTGTGAAGTTGGTGGCTATGCCAAAAGATTTTTTTTTTTAACCTCTGGATGGCAGCAGCAGTGTTCTGATCTCTCACAACTGCAGTTATCATGACTTGAAATCTAATAGAAACCCTATGACTTCTGTTCATACAACCCTTCTAACTAGTATGTAAGCATCAACTTCCTTGTAATAAATTCCTTTCAATATGGAAATACTTAGAGGAGTTTCTGTCTTATGTCATTGGGCCCTAAAAGACATTGTATTATTTTTATGCTATTAAATACGAGAAAGTGATACAATTAGTACATCATAGAAACACAGTTTACCACTGACTAAATTTTAAAAAGTTACAATGTTATATTGATTTCCTAAAACCCTTACATGTGTCTGGAATGTATTAGACACTCAACAAATTAAAGTTTTAACGTGCTATAATCCATTCTCTCCTAGCATGTCAGTCTCATTTGTGATCTTCCTTTATTCATATTTTGCACATATTACAGGTAAGCTTATTCATTTTCTTGAGCTTAATTTAGAAGATTATTTTTTCATGAATCTATTTAATTTGTCTACAAAAAAATTTTTAGACTTGGATAAATATATATACCATGTATTTGCTAATCTAATGTTAATTGCTGAGGTTTTATCAATCAGTAGCTAGCATTAATCTAACTGAATTACATTCATTGTTATTTTTAACATAATCATGCTATTCTTTTATTTTTATTTCCTCTTAAGATGGGTCACATTTTTCTATCTTTTTTATGTTAAATAAATTCTGATTATACCCTGAACATTATGAATGTTATATTGTGGAGACTCTGGATTCTGTTATTGTCTTTGAAAGAGTGTTAATTTTTTGTTTAGCAGACAATGTACTTCAATAGACAAAATCTTGTCTCTTGGGTGATAGTTCAAATCTCAGCACAGTTATTTTATCTTTACCTGGGCTGTACTGAATCTGCATATGAATGTGTACTTAGGGGTCAGCCAGACATTTTTCGTACAGAATTTATGGCTTCCTGTCTTTGTCAACCACCTGTCCAAGATTCCCCTATCACTTTTTAGAACTCTGTCCTTTGGTTTTTCAGGCCACAACAATGGGGATTTTCTATAGGAGCTGAAGCATCAATTCCAGTCTGTCTTCTGCATAGACTGAAAGTCACTAGGAAACTTGTTTTATGCTTTTTGCTCCTTCTGGAATTGACTCTCCTAAAGAATCTGTCTGCTTTTGTTCACTATCCCAGGCCTTCAGATAATTGTTTTTGTGTTTTGTCGAAGTTTATAGTTTTTACCTGTGGGAGGACTGGTTTTGCAGGAGCTTTAGTTAGTCATATTAGAAGGGAAACTTTATTATTTCCAAGCAATAGAAGTTTATTTATTGCTCATATGAAGTCTTAAATAGTGATTCCTAGTAAGCACCCATACCTGTGGTTGTTCAGTGTCTCCACTCCTTCCATCTTGTGGTTCTGCCCCTCTCAGGAGCTACAGAAGAAAAAGACTGTGGAGCACGCCACATGGGAAGTTTATATGGCCAGGCTGGAGGGAAAGCACACACCATTTCCACTTATATTTCATTGAATAGAAGTCATTCTCCCGGCCACATCTAATTTCAGCGGAGCTTGAGAAAGGTAGTCTAGCTCTGGTCCAGGAAGAAGAAATGAGTTTTGTAATCAGCTAGCAGCCTCTGACACACAGAGTTTTAATCATTATGCTTTTAGCAGAATTATTACAAATTGCATCTTCAGAAAAAATTTTAATATGTTCAAAATATCTTTCTTCAATATACATTAAGGATTCCCTGAACTGTGAATAATATCTTCTCATTAGCTTTATCTCATAACATTATCTGAAATATACTTCTATGGAAATATTATTCATGTTGCAATATGACTGTCACACACATCTATGAGTTCATTTAAAAACATATTGAAAACCTCCTATAGCCAAGATTTATGAGATACAGTCACTATGGTAGAAGGCTTTATAGTCATTCACTCAGGAAAAGAAGGATAACAAAGCCAAATCAGGCAAATTACCACCATAGTACACTTTGCTTTGCATATTTTGTACTTAAATATATAAAGTCATTACTCATTTCTATTTATAACAGTCTAGAAGAATATCTTTCCCTGACTTCCTTTTATGAATATGAAGAACATTAAGGTGACAAAAGAGATGGACTATCAAGATAGAGCTCACTAACTTACTATGGGTCAAAAGAGCAAGTCTCATATTGGAATATGATGCTAGACATAAAAGGATAAGAGCGAGAAAACTACACGGATATCTATCTTTTAAAAAATGTAGTGACAGAACTCTGTACTTCAGCAGCTTTATTTCTGAGACAGAGTCAGGTGTTTCTTGGGTAATAGACACAGTGGATTGCTTCCTGTAATCCTCTCCTGCTCTCATCTTTTAAAATTGGAGTGTTTTATTTCTATTCAGAGAAATGGAGAACTAGCATTGCTTCTGGATCTTTACACTTTCAGTACCCTGAAGTAAGTCTGAGATGTGCTGGCAGGTGAGCTGAGGTCAATGAGCCTGTCATTTTCTCTCTGAAGAAAGGAAGAAACTATACTTGTCTATGTCATGGTTTTCGTTTTTTTTTTTGCAGTAGTTTGCTAAGCAACTGTGAGCATAGCAGTTGGAGAAACTAGGAAGGAAGTGGTAATTGCTGTACATTATCCACTCTTCTTGCTTCTTCTTTGTTTCTAGATTATGATCTCACAATTTGTTTCAAGGGAAATTGGATTTGAAAAAGCCGTGGAAGAAAGCATGTGGTTCTACAAGGATTTTCTTTACTGTTTTGGGCACAAAAAATAGGGGTTACTGGAAATAACCAAGACACATGGAGCCAGGCACTGCATAATATCCATAACTATGTAGTAAAGTTCTATTTTCAATCAATTTAGGATGTAGGATAAATGTTTAAGCATTAGGTATGAGGGAGAGAGATGGTAATAATAAGCTTTTCTTTTACCCCCTTTCACAATCTTACTGAGCCTGTGGTCAGCTTTACCCAAGCTTTCAGAGGTCCAAGCTCTATACGCATCGTTGCATTGTGTTTTCTTTTGCCATGTAGTAACTCAGCAAGTTCATCTCAGCTTTTTATATAAGGTAGGTGTACTATAAAACAAACAACTATACTACTGTTTTATCTATACCTCCATGCACCAGCACTGCCTCGTTCAAGCAAAGTCTATAACAGAATTCTCCTGGGATACCTGGTTGATTGCACAGAAGTATCGTGATCAAGCATGAGACTGACAAAAGACAATGTTCATTTCTAAAAGGAGTCAAGGATACACCAGTGTACGATGAACCAGGTAGCTCTTTAATTTTGTAACTAAGATGCTTTCTGAGTTATGTGTCTCGTGGCAGTTAGAGAATATTTTATCTACCGTCCACTGAGAAACCTATGGAAAGCACTTGGAGTTATTTTTATTTCTTCATGTGCAATAGGATCAAGTATCCACCAGATGGAGGAAAATACTAGTCATTGTTTCCCACCTGATTATCTATTGTACTTACAATTATTCATTGTACCTGTTCATATTTGTTAGCTATACATAAGAGGCATATTATTTTAGAAAAGTATACATTTTAATTACCTTAATCATATATATTCCTCTAAAGTATATTGATGTCAGACTCTGGAGTAATGCCTAGAGTCTTGTCCATAATTCGTATTGCTGACTTCTTTTATTTTCATCCAATGACACAAGACAAGGCTATTTGCAGACTCTTAGCAATTTTGATTCTTCTGATATACTTGTGTTATTCAATGGATGACACTGAATCAACCAGAGAAGACATTTACTGGAATTTGATTCCAATCTTCATTTTTGTTTCTTATGACAATTTTATTTGTTCAATTATTCTCTTTTTTAAAATGAAAGGCTTCTTTTTATTATGTTTAATGTGTATTGTATTGAAAGAACTATTAGGAGTGAACAAGAGTAGAGCTATTTTCCTTTCAAGTTTTTTTGCCCATTTACTTCTTTTTAGTTTAATTTAATTTTTTAATTTGTTAATTGAAACATATTGATTGCACATATTTATGGGGGGCACAGTTATACCTCAATGCATGTAAACAATATGAAGTCTCATATTTGAGATTGTAAGATTCTTTGTGCATAGAAAGAAATTAAATAATTGTTCCATCTCCAGCTATGGCTGGATGATTACTTCAGCTGCACCTTACTTGCAGGCTGTCAGGACAATAACACATTGATACTCCTATATTTTAGACCCTTTTCTGATTGGGGAGGAGAGTTTTACTTAGGAACTATTTGTTTCAAGATAGTAAATAAAACTTACTGTTTATAGATGTTATGCAGTAGGACCTTCTTTTTTTTCTTTTTTACCTCAGAAATTGGATAGAAAGAATAACTGTTGGTCAAACCAAACATACAAAAACAAACAAACAAATACACCTCTATACACACATACACACATCCTGGAAGTGTTTGTAGAAAGCACTCATCTGAGTTGTGGTTGAGCTGCTGAGGTTTTTTATTATTTTGTCAGAGAGGACTGAGTGGTTAAAGAGTTACAGGTTACTAGGATTTTTTTTTTTCTTGCCCACTGTCTACACCAACATTTCCTGAAATCACTATCTAGACCTTACCCAGGAAATCTAATATTTGGGTATTGCCACAAGTCATTAGAGCTGTTCCTCAGATATTTAAGGCGTTCCTTCTAGTTTCATAATAGTTTTATTCTAGTTCATTCTAGTTTCAAGGGTCATTCCTTCCCCTTGGAGTTAGTTGTGGTCAAATGAATTTCTTTGGCTTATAAAATGATAGTGGAAATAATGTGCTTTTTCTGGGTAGAATATTTAAGAGCCACTGTGCAATTTATCATTTATCCCTTTCCTTCTGCTCTTTTCTGTTGTTGGCTACTTCATCAGGCTGGATCCTAGAGAAAGATGTGGAGCAAAACCTCTAGACAATATATAAAGGACAAACTGTGAGATAGGTAGATAGATAGATAGATAGATAGATAGATAGATAGATAGATGGGTAGATAGATAGACAAAATTTGTAACATATCTTGCCTGATATACCATCAATGTGGGGAGCGGGGTATTTTGGGCATCTTTATCTGAAACTCAAAAGAAATTTTCCCAGAGAAATATCAGTTAAATAATAAACAATATGGTATACTAGAAAGAGTACAGAACTTGGACCTGAAGAGCGTTTGTTTTAGTTTTAGCCTAGTTACCTACTTTAGATAAATTGACTTGCTTTAATTATTCCACATACCTATCTATCATGGTGGTCATAAACAGCAAATGAGGTGATGTCCAGGAAATAATTTAACTTTATAACTCACATAAAATTTAAGATGTAGTTATCGATTTTTAGTTACTTTATGTATAGTATAATTAAAATATTATTTCTATGGTCTTATTTCTAAACAATTGACCAACAAATTGTGAATTAAATTAAGTAAGATTGGTTCATGCTGGTGTGCTTACAAAATTGTAAATTAAATAACATTAACTGTTGTTATTATTAACCACACTAACAGCTCCCTGAAAATAGAATCCATTTTCCTATTCATGTTCCTATTATCCACACTACGTATAGTTGATGCTCAATAAATATAGTAGCGTAAAAAAGATACACATGTATATGTACAAAAATATTGTCTAGGAAACTAAATCAGTGTTCCAGAATAACATTTAAGAATAAAATGTTAGTGAAAAAGGGTTGATTTTTGAATAAGTGGAATTTGGATTATTGGATAATCATTTTAAAACAAATAAGGGTCAATTGTTATAAAGCAATTTAAAATAATCATTTGATGAATTAACAAAGTAAATATATTAAAAAAAAATTAAATCCTAAAAGAACTAACAGAGAGTATAAGGATTCTATGACATTGGAGTGAACAATGTATTTTGAAGAATGCCCCTGAAATTTAAAAGCAATTAACATATCAATATAATTTGACTAAATAAAATTGCAACATATGTATGGTAAATTAATCCTAAAAAATTCAAAATACAAATTATTAAGTGGGAAAATTTTGGCAAGATTTGGAATGATTAATGAGGTATTAGTCTTGTTATTTATTCATAACTTTAAGGTCAGTAAGAAAAAGATAAGTCTCTAATGAAAATTTGTCAAAGAACATTGTATTCATCAGCTTTGTTTGCTAAAGTAGCAAAAAATCCTAAAATCTTATGGCTTACCACAACATGTTACATTTGAACTGTAGGTCCCTGTGGGCTACCTGCAGGTGTGGTCTGTGTCATTTCATCCCAGGATTCAAACTTAAGAAGCATCTCCCATTTAGAATATGCCATTCTTGTCACAGAAGAAAAAGAGCAAGAGTGGTAATAGAAGCATGCCATGGCTTTTTAAAAAGCTTCTGCTCATGTGTGAAGGATATTATGTTTGTTCACGTGGTAGGAGATAAGCCCATCTCAATGCCAACAAGGCAAGGATGCATACTTTCTGCAAGGGGCCCTGAAAAATCCTATGGTATTAGGTGTAGCTGTATAATCCACATACAAAGAAGAGGAGCAAATATTTGGGACCAATAATATAATTTATCACCAGAGATACTGACAATTCATAACAGTGTAAATAAGAATTAGCCACTAACATACACATGTTCAGCCCAAGTAGGAAAAAATGCAAATTGATAATATAATGGTAATTCCTGGTGAAAATGAGAAAATAATGATTTTAACTTTCTGATGATGATTTGATCATAAATATAAGAACCTTTACTCTCAGCATGCCTTTGATAAGAAGTTAAGACTGTAAGAAAATAAATTTTAAAAAATTACTATGAGGAGATTTATCACAATATAACTCATAAAATTACCACACTAGACATTGTCTCAATGTCTCATGGAATTGTGAATTGCTGAAATAAATTATAGCACATGATATGTAATAAAACATTATAGTGCTATTAAGATTTACAATCTGAAATTCTATTTATGATGTTAGTAAAGTCAGTTAAGATCCTCAGTCCATTTTGTGAAGTAAGATGCCTTAATTGATGTACCCATTATATTATCTGGGGTTATTTCCAGTTATTTGAATAATAAATGACTTCTTTGAGCCAATGTTCAGTTTTCTAATTATTTTACAGTTAAGACATTGTGTGTAATTAAAATATTTTTTAAAATTGGACCTATTGCAAACACATAAATCTTAGTAGACATTGCCTACACAGGACACAATATTTTGACTATGTGTTTAAATGTAAAGGAAAGACAAGTTAAAAACAGTTATCAAAGCTGGCTACTCTGGATAACCCCTAGCACAGCTTTGTGGACTGAAGCATTTTCAGAGATTTCAAACACACACACTGTGCACCATTCACTTGCTCTCTGTCAGAGCCTTCTGTGTCCTGCAATTTTAAACTCTAAAAATACTCAGTGGTGAAATATTGATTTTCTCTCTAATTTCTGCTCAGACTGTAGTTGGATGCCTGGTAAGGATTCCATTCTGAGATCAGTACTTGACCCTGCACTTTGTTCTTTAGTAAAGAAACACATTGTATCTTTATACTTTCACCTCAGGTAGTCTTAACGTCTTTTTTTTTTTTTTGGCTACGAAAATATTTGCTACAGTACTTAAAAAGGAGGATCGTTATTTTACTTTAAAATCAGCTAACGATAAAATATCGATGCTGTTTACAGGTTTTCTAAGAAGGCAAACACATGTTAACAGGGCAGTAATAATATTTATTATTTACCAGTATTTATTTATTCATAAGTAGATTGCCATGGACTAAACTAAACAATGTTTATAAGCTTGTAAAATTTCTTTTGAATATTAGTTGTAATGAGTGAGTAAACTTTAATGTCCTCCAAAGCAGGAAGATTTATTTGCTCATTTCTTAAATTCATGCATTGTATTTAGCATATAGTTGGTGCATCACAGAAGAGAATAGAAGGATCAAGGAACAAACACAAGCATATGTAAGAATTTAGAATAACATTCTTTTTAGCTAATTTATTTTTAACTGTTTTATAAATGAATTTTCTTAATAAATATTTACTAAACAGCTATTGTTAACTGTTTTATAAATGAATTTTCTTAATAAATATTTACTAAACAGCTATTGTATCTCAGGCATTTTTCTATTTACTAGGGTTATAAAATTGAACAAACAAACATTTTAAATTCACTGAGCTTATATTTTAGTGGACGGATAGAAGATAAATTCAATGCTTTTTAAATCAGTGGAAAAAAATTATCAATGAATAAATGATATTGGGTCAATTTGGATATACCAAACCCAATGCCAATGAGGCAGGGATGCATTCTGTGAGAGACTTTTAAAAGTCATGTGGCATTGGGTGACACAATTTAGGGCAAAATAAGTTTCTGAAAGATTAAAACCTTAAAAATCTTTACAGAATCACTGTTCTAACAATTTTGACTGAAGATCAGATTACATAAAGTAAATCTTGATTTTCTTCAGAAGCCTTTTAAGATAGCATAAAAGCTGTATTTTTCAGTGATAAGAAAGGGGTTAAAAGTACCCGTTTTATGGCATGAGGAGGATTGCACCACGCCAGCTACAGGAAGCCTGCTTCAGTTAGTATCTACTGACACTTTGTCCTCACTGAATTTTCTGCTCTTTGCAGTTATATCTCGGTAAATATAAGTATACAATTAACGCATCCATCTCAATCCTTCCTGCCAGTGACACACCAAGGCTTCTTCTGGATCAAAATATTTCTCTGAAGCTGAAGTTTCTTGATTCCACATTTGTAACTGTGACATTTTCATGATTTCTTCTTTGCTCTGAGTTTTTATGATGTATATTAGAGATGGATTGAACTTTATTTAACATATCTAAGTTGATGATGTGTGTCCTGTAGGGTTTAGAGAAAATTAGGATAACTTGATGTCTAAATAGGTATTTTACTCTTAAAATTAATTATAAATGAAAATTTACCTCATGTGACAGTAGTAAATTCTGTATTTCATAAATTATTAAATTTGAAATTACATTGATTCATTTTCTGTAAGTATTATATTTTCAATTCCTCTTATTGCAGTGGGTCTGTAGATCTTAAGAAAAACTGAAAACAATACTAGATGTGGAATAAGAAATTTCTATGGACTTTGTATTATAATATTATACAGTGACGAATAAATTTTTTAAATGGTATAAATATCAGTTTAACTTAGCTAGACTTTCAGAGAGATAGGAGTATAAGCAAATAGTCAAAACTGAACATAAAATACAAAAAAAGGGGAAATATTCAAAATAGTTTGCTGTTTAATTTTATCTTTAATAATAGAAAAAGTGGTATTTCAAGCTCATTATTTGTAGATTAAAATAGAGGAGTGTTACATTTTCTAAAGTAAATATTTTGAAATTTTGTTTGTTTTTAGATTTTTCTATGACTTTTTTTTTTGAGAGACTACCATGAAATCCCTTTAAAAATTGCATCTATTTGTAGATACTTTATACTCTGCAGTAGAAATGATTTAGGATAATATCTAAGCCTAAATATGTCATCTACTGAGTATCTTCTTCATAACATCATCTTTTAAAAGCTTCAGATTTTAAATGATAACAAACTAAGAATTGCAATGACTACTATGGCTACAGCAATTATTTTGCTCTCTCTCTGTGTGTGTGTGTGTGTGTGTGTGTGTATAAGAGAGTTACCCATTATCAGAATCAGGAAATTCTGTTATATTATTATAGTGTTTAAAAACACACATTTTAATGAATCAGTTTTGAATTTCATTGAATAATATTTTTTTCTGCATGTGTTGAGAAGATGTTATTTTTCCTTTTTTTTCTCCTGTTGACGTAGTCAATTACATTGGTTGATTTCACAAATAAACTCTGCTGGGTCTTGCAGCATCATTACTTTCTATTCTGGAAGACTTAGATTACTGTAGGATTTTTGCTTCTATATTAGTGCAAGAATTTGGCGTGTATTTTTTTCTTTCTTATAAATGCCATGTCATGTTTTATTATTGGAGTGAAACTGATTTCATCAAATATATTGATCCCTCTTTGAAAAGAGCATTTTTGTGGAAGATTTTAAATTATGAATGCACCAAAAAACATATTAGCTAGTCCTATTTTATTTTAATTCTTGTGTCAGTTTTTAAATTTCTCTTAAAGAAATTTTTATATTTCATATTATTTTTAAATTAGCTTGATTTAATCATGTCACATGTGTACATATATCAAAAATCACACATTACCCCACAATTATATGCAATTATGATTTGTCAATTAAAAATAATATTAATAAAATGATTGGGTTTTATGTAAAATGTTTCTTCTTATTTTTTCTCCAATCATGGGATTTCATTGTGCCTGTCTATTATGCTTTGATATGAACCAATGTTTATTAAAAAGTCTGGAAAAGGACTTGACAGCCTAGGTTTGGAAATAGTGAAAGGATTTTATTTTTTTATTCTAAGGTAGAAGTGGACATAGAATGAAGTAGAGGCTTTAAGCAAAAGAGGTGAGAAGCCTCAACCTTTCTTCAAACAGTGTGCTTTGGGTGAGTTGTTATCTTCATGGATAACTGTGGGAATAGAATAGGAAGCTGGAATCAAAAGGAGATCAAAGAATTGCTTCATCAGGGATTTGCTTATGAAGTCAGGAGCAAACTGTGTAATGCAGATTTTCAGGAAGTTCTGGAACAGGGTTGCTCCCTTCCTCCTCCACACCTATTCAGTTCAAAGTAACGAACTTCTACTCAGCACTAACCACATCCTAAATATTTCTAGGAGCTGAAGTATAAAGACAAATAAGATGCAGTTGCAATTGAGATTTTTGTTGTTAATGAGTAAAAAACCACAAATAAATGTTTTGAAATGAAATAAAAGCATGTAGAGTCAGGCAATGGCCAGACACAAAGTAAGGCCTGGGACACAACCAGACTTGTAATACAAAGGAGGTGGTGGCAAAAAGTACTCAATACTAAGAACTAAAAACTAAGTAAATAATGAGAACAAAGAAAACACTTGTTTGTTGGATCTTAAAAATGATGGAGGGGAGATTGGAGAGATGTTTGTCAAAGAGTACAAAAGTTCAGTTAGAGGAATAAGTTCAGGAGATCTATTATACAACATGGGGATTATAGTTAATAACAGTGAATTGTGTACTTAAAAATTGCAAAGAGAGCAGATTTTTAGTGTTCTCACCACAAATAAATAAGTATGTGAGGTAATGCATATGTTAATTAGCCTGATTTAGCCATAAAATGTGTACATATTGCAAAACATGTTGTACATCATAAACATAAAATTTTGGTCAAAAAACAAATTTTAAGAAGAAAGTGGAAAACATAATGAAGATTTTTTTTCCAATAGTGCTACTTTCACATCCAAGCTAAAGTGTTAGCAAAATTCTACATATTATATTTGGAGGATAATGTTTGTATAAAAATATACTAATATTTTTGTAACTTTCAGTATATTTTATGCTCTAGAGCTTTGTAAAGTATGTTAAATGTTTTTTCAAAAAACAATAATCTAGTGTCTTGTGCTAGGCACTTATTCGTATAAAGTGACATGTAGGTAAAATTCTATGACTTTTCTTCTTTATAGGTAATATTTTGATGAGAGAAGGTGCATAGCAAGCACTTCCTATTTATATAAAGGAAACTAGAGCTTTAAGATTTCTAATGCTAATGGAGGAAAATTTGACTGAGCTAAATATGTTGAAAATTCAGCCTTGACAGCTGGGGAAAAGATAAATGAAATCCAATTTTGCTGCTTGACTCGCTATTTAAGTTCCTGCTTGGGATTGAGATAGGCCTTGAAGTCATCACCTCTTATAGATCACCTGCCTTACTCCTAGATGCTTCAGCATAGGAAATTGACCCCAGAATAGGTGAGTTATAAGGGACGACACACCTTGTATGTATTGTAAATGCCATGATATTATACCAGAAAATTCAAAAAACAATGAATTTAGAAAAAAATTAAGTACAGGGATCATTTTAGAAACCCTAGAAGTTAATAATAGTGCAGTTCCATTGGGAACGTTATGAAATTGAAAGCCCTAAATATAACTTTTTGAGCAACTGCTCAGAAATCTGACTTTTAAAAATTGTCACAGAACAGAGATCTGCATTGGGAATCATACGATGATGCATATGCCAAAAGAATAAGAGAGTTGTTTTGTGTAATTTTTTTCCTCTGGATTGAATATCACAGAATTTGGGGTCTTGGTTTTCTATGTAAGTATATACAACTCATTTTTGATCCTTAAATACTAAGTGAATGATGCAAATATATGTTCTACTAATGAATTAAACATGATAATACATAGACATTTTATTCCAAATTTATAAGAGTATCTATATTAATTGAACACATACATACTATGTACAAGGCATTAAGGGAAATAAATAGATGTAGAGTACACAGGATCTGCTCTTAAGGAATTTTAATCTAGTGTAAGACAGAAGGCAGACATTTAAAAAAAGATGAAACACATTCCAAGTAATAAATTACATACTGTCAGTGAGTGGTAAAAGCATCCTAAGGCACTCAGAAAGTCTACTATTTCCAGCTCTGTTAGTTAGGGGACTTCAATCAGGTTATGAAAGCAATTATATTTGAACTGTCTCTTGAAGAATGGTTGAGGTTTGAATATATGTAAATTAGTAAAAAACTTTTCTACAAAGGAGTACTATTCTTAGTAAGTGTGTAGAGAGGAAAGCACGATTACATAGACTGGGTGGGCTACAGATGACGTTTCATGAATGACAATTATGGGAAAAACTGTTAAGGGAGGTTGGGACCCTTTTGTACTGGGCACTAAAACCTGTGCCAAGAATGTAGACTCTAATAATCATAAATATCATAAGGCTTCTTTATAATTAGCAAGGGAGTTGTATGATAGAAGCAGTGCTCTGATAGTCCTGAAAAGATTGCAGAGGGGAGCAATGATGCAAGAAAGGCCAGGAAGATGCTGTTAGAAGTGTCTAGACACCACATCTCAAGGTAAAGCAAATGGGGACAAGGGATTAGTTAGATCTATTTGTACGAAAAACAAATAGAATTTTGTGAGTGATTAAAATTTGTATGTCTTTGGAAAAACACAAAGAGAAATAATAGCTCTACCAATAAAAATATGGAAATATGGAGAAGAAACTAGAATGGGTGATATGGGTAGAAATTCTCACTATGTTGTTTCTTATAGGGAAAAGAATTTTGGAGCTAAGTTTTTGCAAAAAAAACAAATATTTGCAGTCATCAATGCAGTTATGAAGATTGAAACTAAGAAGGTGGACAGAATTCTTATGGAGATGGCACAGGATAAGGAGGATCAGAGAGCAAAGCCTGTGCTAAGGGCATGGTCACAATTAATCCTATAATGAATCCAGTCAAGGACAAAGAAATGAGTTTTCAGACAATTAAAAGGAGACAAAGAGCATTATGACTGAATTCAGCAAATTTTTTAAAAAACTTGGTAGTTCTATAAGATACAACATAGAGATGAACAAGAAAAAGGACTGATGAACAGCCATGCTAATGTACATTTATGAGGTATCTGGTGGAATTTAAGAGTACATGTTTCAGAAAATGAAGAATTAAGGGGATAACTGTATACTTCAGGCATGACAGCCTATCAGTTTTGATTTTTCTCCATTCCATCATTCATAACATTTTTGAACACCTCTAATGAGTTCTAGGTACTAGGGATATAGCAATGGACAAGGCAAATTCCTTTGCTTATGGCTGTTACATTCTGGTGTGGGGAAACTGGTAAAAAACAAATACAGATCATGGTGCTGATAACACCAAGGTCCATAGTTTGATCTCTGTACCAGCCAGCCACCAAAACAAAATAAAACAAAACAACCTACCAAATAAACAAACAAAAAGCCATACAAAAAACTGCAAATATATATCAAGTGGTGATAAATTTAAAAAGAATAATAAAGGGTGTGATGGTTTGGGGGTTCATAATTTCTCAACTTAAAAGGAGATCTTTTTCTTCACTTATGTATCACTATTCCGTCTTTGAGTCAGACTCACTAACTACAGGCTTACTTTATAATTAAGAAAATGCTGAATAGACATTTCTCACAGGAAGACGTACAAATGGCCAACAGGCAATATGAAAAAATGCTCACCACCACTAATCATCAGTGAAATGCAAATCAAAACCACAATGAGATATCATCTCACCCAGCTCGACTGGCTATTATCACAAAGACAGAGAATAACAGATGCTGGTGAGGATGCAGAGAAAGCGGACCTTTTCTACACTGTTGGTGGGACTGTAAACTAGCACAGCCGTCATGGAAAACAGTATGGAGGTTCCTCAAACAGCTACAGGTAGAGCTACCATATGATCCAGCAATCCCACTGCTGGGTATATACCCAAAGGAATGGAAATCATCATATGGAAGGGATACCTGCACTCCCATGTTTATTGCAGCTCTATTTACCATAGCCAAGATACAGTACCAACCTAAATGTCCACGGACAGATGACTGGGTAAGGGAAATGTGATATATTTACACAACTGAAGACTACTTAGCCATAAAAAAGTATGAAATTCTGCCATTTGTAGCAGCATGGATGAGCTTGGAGAAAATTGTGTTAAATGATACAAGCCAGGCACAAAAAGAGAAATACCACATGTCCTCACTCATAACTGGGAACTAAAAACTAAATGAAAAAATAAGAAAGAAAGAGAAAGAAACAAAATCATAACAATATGTTGAATTTTCAGAAGGAGAGAACAGAACTGTGGGTTACTGGAGGTCGGAAAGGGGGAGACGGAGAGGGGAGTCAGGGAGAAATCAGTTTGTGGACACGAAGAATGATTGTGTTGTGTAAGGATGACTGCGCAAATCATCCTGATTTGATCATCACACTTTGTATACAATTACTGAGAGTCAACGCTGTACCCCACAAATATGTATAATCAATTATTTCAATTAAAAAAAAAGAAAGAAAATAGCAACATTTCATTGGAGAATTGAAAGAGTCACTCGTTGGTCTTGCTCTCCCTACAGAACACTCTTCTTAGACTCTATGAATATTGGACTCTATTCATGTTGTTTATACATGAGAGGGATAGTACTTTCTGCAAAAACATAACAGCTTTGCAGACTCTGTGGGTAAAAAAAGACATAAAACTGAGGACATATAGTGGCATTTGCAAGATATCTTTCTCCCTGTGTCTACCTTAAACACATATGGAAGAAGACCAAGTTATTTTATTTTAACAAATTGGTTTCCTTAAATGTGTTAAGGGCCATTTTAACACAATATGCATGTGCCTCCTACTGAAATGGCTTGAGCATATTTTCAACTAAACGCAGTGAAATGAACAGACAAAACGTAAAATCTTCTATAATAATGCATGGTTTTATGTGGGAAGAGTTATAGCCTTCAATGTGTACATGTAAAAAATGCATAGGCAAATTTTGACTTAATTTAACACTTTCGCAGGGTCATGTTTAATTGAGTAAGGAAACCAGGCTGTAATCAGGGAAGAAATCTATGGGAAACATTAGGGAATAGGCTTTCCACTATTTCTGTTACTCTTGCACTGTTTTCTTAAAATGAAAATATCTAAAAATATGGGAAATTTCACCCTTCCTCAAACACATAGTAATTAAAATTGCCTTCTTGTCTGTTTAGTGAGGATATGTGAGATATTCAGCCTTTATTTAAAACCATCTTTGGTATTAAATGTTGTCTTATCTAAAAAGTAATATAGCAGAGTGACTTTTATTACAGATGGTAATTTATGAGAAATGTAGCCAATGGAATTGATGTCAAAGTTTTATCTGCAAGACCTATTTACTTTTATGTTGCTCACTATTTACCAAGGTTTGCTACAGCCCTAGTCACTAGCTCAGCTGGCATTCTGTCTGTTTTTATTTTTTAAAGTGGCTTTGGTTTTTATTCTCATACAACATTGGAGCTAATTACAGCTGCTCACTCTTCTATTTCAACCCTCGGTGCCCTCAGTTTTCTCTGGGTTTTGCTTTCACTCACAGTTATAATATTTTTTTCCATTTTGTGTCTGATCCTCTTTCATATACAGCCAGGAGAGGAGCATTCTATGCCACAAAAAATGAAAGGGCTTTTAGAACTAATTTTCATTTTCTGTGCAGTGCCCATGGCGTTCTGAGTGTGTGATGTGCTACCATCAGGTTTTGATTATGCAATTGAAATGCAAAAAGGTTAAAAGCTCAGCTTTATTGGCCTTATCAGCAGTTTGCACTCTCCCAAAAGCTCTGTTAGTACAAATACTTGATCACTTTTGGTAAAAGAATACTACATATTTTAAGAAGAGGACGCTCACAGATGATGTTTATAGAGGAACTGACATTTTGAAATTTTATACTGTTTTTTCATGCCAATTTTATCAAGTTTTTTTTATTAAAATTGTCTTATTTGAATATGATCAAAATTTGGACGAAGTGCTCAAATGTACTGTGTATCTTGATTTGCTTGCAACAACCTGGAAGGATAGTTCTTTGTAACAATATTCTATACAGAAGGAAATACCATGAAAAACTGGCTGTTCATATTTTTACAGCCTCAAGTCTTCTACTTTGATTAAGTAGTTCTGAAATGGAGTGGACCCTGTATTATTGCAAAGATCAAAACAATCCGGTCTGCCTCAGGAAAAACTGAAATATCTATGTGTGTGTGTGTGTGAATAATTCTAGGCTAGTCAAGATGAGACTTCAATAAACGTGCAGAATCAGAGAAACTTCAACTAGATTTTATCAGACTTGAGGATGCATCTTTGAGATTAGGCCAGAACTACTAAATGAGTTGTACTGTGGAGAATATGACTTGCTATATTTTCTTTCCCTCCACTAATGCAGATATTGGTAGGGGCTTGTAGAAGCTGATGTAATGAAAAAAGGCTGAACTTTAAGAAACTAAGGAATAGTTTTATTCCATTTTTATTTTTTAGGCTTTGATATTCACATTTAAAAATATTCACCCATTTCAGAAATAGGAGAGTAAATGCTGAATTATAGGATTACCGTCTAGCTTATATTCATATAAGACATCATTCCCAACCGTAGATGGTGGAAGAACCTGTTACCTTTGCATTAGATAGATTAAGTACCCGTGGGAGGGGGAGTGATCAAGGCAGCCTCCCATCAAGCACGAGTATAAATCTCTGTATTAGTTTAGCGATGCTGAGCTCACTGCATTAACATTCCACACATGAAAATGAGATATATATGCAACAATGTACTAGCACCAGAGAAACCTGAGGGAGAAAATGAACTTCAGATTCCTTACAGAATCAGAGATCAAAAGATCTGTTCCATTAAACTTTAAACCAGAGAAATTCATCTGTCTGCCCCAGTGCATAGTGTCAATCAATGACTCAGCTTTAGCTGGATTATGGTTAAGCCTGAATGGTCATGCAAGAGAGAATTTCAGACAACCAGTCTCCAAAGAGATTGCTATTGTAAGACTCAACATGAAGAGAAATATGCTCAGGTTTTAGCTGTATAGCAATGAAAACTTACCTTTAAAGACATAGTAAAAGAACTATATTCTCTGTTTGCCTTACTCACATACAAACATAGGGTATTCATTAGGAATGTGACACAAATGGGGAGAAACTATGTATCATATATTTCTTTCTAGGAATTTGGAGCCTTTGCCTCTTCATTTGCTGAATATAATTTCAACCAGGACTCCCACTAACTATGGTGTTAAGCAAACTCGTGAGAACCTAAAGTCTCATTGTGTATCTCTATCTTATATAATTACAGCCAGTTACTTTATTGAAGGATTCCAACTCATTAGGATATAAAGAGGAAATATGTGTTTTTTTCCCCCAGTAACTTTTCCTTGCTTGCTCCTAGTTGAATTCCCTCTTTCCAGCATAGTTAATTTCTTTGCAACAACTTAATCAAATCCTGTAACGTTTCCGTTAAACAAATTGTGAGAAAAATCTCACTTTTGTTATTAAAACCCAGTCCTAATCATTATGAAAGTTCAGTAACACTCCAGTTTCAGTTTTATGGTTCACTTTTAAAAATGCAGGATCAGTAAATCAGGCTGAGATTTGCATATGTTTAATTACATCATTTGAGGAGTTGATAGAGTGATGTAAGTTGAAAAGTACACAGAAAATAAGGTTTGAATTAAAAATATATATATTTAAGTTTATTTATTAATATTATTATTTTTTTACATTCTAAGATGTTGCAGAATAGTTGGGGGGGAGGGGGAGGTGTGAAGGGGAAAAGATATAGGGCGGGAGAAGGAGGAAGGAGGGGGCATGGTTGAGGCCCATGATGCTCCCGTCGTTCCTGCAGGGGAGACCAGGGGGCTTCCAGCGGTGGCTCAGTTACTGTTGGGCTGAATGCTGATGTCAGGGGGGTGTGGCTGAAGCCATCAGTCCCTGACCACCCTGGCTTGGGAACCCAGGACACTTCCTGCAGTGGCCTGGTTGTTGTCATTGGGCTGGGTGCGGATGTCAGGGGGCATGGCAGAGGCTTGGGAGCCCAGGGAGCTTCTGGTCCTTCTAGGTTTTATAGGTGTTCTTTGGTGATGTGAGACCTTCACTAGTTAATATCAAACTTTGTATCTGATCTGTGGGTATTTTTGTTTTTCTTTCAGTTCTGTGTTGGATTATCTGCTGTTCCCACCCCTTAAACTCAGCACTGGAACTAATTTTTTGTCCTTTGCTTACTTCTAAAATGGGGGAACTTCCTGTGGGGACCAGCACTTGAGCCTTGTAGTTGAGCTAAATTGGTGCTTTGCTGCTGATTCTCTGGAGAAGGCTTTTTGTGCAGCTCAGATTTTAATTGTTGACCTTGTATATACTTCCAGGTCTTGTGAGGTCAAGTACATCTGGGTTGTGTGGAAACTCTGGTCTGGGCCTGAGTCTTTTCAGCAAACTGCACCCCCTGCAGATCTGTATTCCTGAGCCGTCTCCACTGAGTGGTCCTGCACTGAGTGGGGGTCAGATCAGCTGTCCATGCTGTGACCTGATGTTCCCCAGTGGCTGTCTCCCTGACCCCCCCCACTCCAAACACTTCCCATGTGATGGGCCATGCACTGGTCCCTTGAGATGACTCACTGGCCTCTCAGTGGCTCGTTTTTCAGTTCTTGTGGCTTCTCACTCCTATGGGCATCCATGGGAACCCTGTTAGCAGTCTTGCTAGCCATGGGGGTCACCAAGGCCGTCTTTTCCCCTGCTACCTCTCAGAAACTTCATACGAAGGGCACAGCTGCAGCTTTTTCCATCTCTTGCTCCGTGCACTCACTGGATCCAGCTTTGAATTGTCTGGGATTGGATACAGTCGGAGTGATCCTTTCTTTCTCTCATTGTGGCTTCTCCTGCCTTCATGCTCTCTGCAGGTCTCTCCTCCTCTTCCCCTGAGCTCTAGCGGCCCCAGCTTGGCTATCATTGCTTTCTAATACTTGTAAATTGGTTGATTTGTGGGAGACAGTGACGCTGGGGACTGTCCCTTCTGCCATCTTGGCCAGAAGCCCCTGAATACAGTACTGTAAGAAGCAGTAACCATGGTTGCTCTCAATTAGAAGCTGAATTGGTTTCAGATAAAAAATTTTGTTTCACGATGAGAGGGAAAGAAAGCTGGTCATTCCTAGGGAACTGGTTGGGCCTTTCGTAGAACAATCACACCACTTCTCCCTCCACTGGAAGACTTCCCTCCTTCTACATCTAAAAAAATTTTATTTTTATTTTAACATGAAACTAATGAACTAGATTAAATACATATATATCTTGTTGATTAGTTGCAATGTGATTTTTCACTTGTCTATCAGAAGAAAAATTTAATTTAGAGGATACACTGACTGAAACACCTTTCATGAGAAGAAATTTCAAGATTTGTGACTCCAGTGACCATAGTTACATATTAAATCTTTGAAATATACTTAAAATTTCTTTCTTTAAGCAGATTGTGGGGAAGGTTTAGACTAGTACTTTTGAATATATACATCTATCTATCATATATATACATATCAATAGATATAATCTATCTATGTAATCTTATATAGATAATTTTATAGCAAATGTAATAGATATATGCGAGTTATATATAATGTATATATAATATATATTACTGTTAATATATATTACATAGAAATTTAATATACATAATTTTATAGTAAATGAATTGTACTGAAATGTCAGCCTTTAAGATGTGATTCAATTTTTTTAGAGACCCAGTATATCAAAATATGAAGCTGCATAAATATTTAAAAATATGGGTAACCTTTCACTTACTTGAAAGGAGAGAAAATAATTGTTTTTTAATAGAATCCTGGTCAAATATTAAAATGTTTATACTAATTGTAAAAACATTGATGAGAGGCAAAGCATGTTGATCTGAGTTCTGGATCATGTGTTAGGGGAGGTAAATAAATGAAGGAGAACTGGAGATCATGGTGAGATTGGAGAGCCATCTGTGTAGTTCCATAGCATCTGTCATTGTGGCACCTGGGCGTGAAAGGGAAATCTGCATCCGTAGAACAGCTTTGAGGCTCAGAGTCCTGGTGACCTCAAAGATCTGAGAGCTTGGAGTGGTTTTATGAATTTCCCTTTGTAATCTTTGACTTGGCTTTTAATATAACTCATTAACAAATAGTAATCAAATAATAGTTTTCACTTGGGTGCTTACAACAAAATGACCCTCTCAACTTTATAGCCTCTATTCCAAGACAAAAAGTCCTAAATGCCAAAGTAGTGATATAGCTCCTGTTCATTGCCTTTTTGCATATAAGGAAGGAAATTGTGACTGATGTTTATTGCTAAGCCTTTTTATTAAATAAGTATCTTTCATTGAGCAATGGAACAATTTGAAAGGGAATTTGTGTTCATTAAAAAACATTGCCTCACTTTTTTCCAAATGCTCTCATGTTCTCTTCTAAAAGAAAAGATGTTACTTGGCAGCCCTGTCATCTTGATCTCATCCAGCATCCTAATTATTTTACTTTAATAGAAGAAACTCTGATAACAAATTTACAAATAAATGCTTATTAGACCTCTCATTTATCAGTGCCTCTTTATAATCAGTTCAATTGGGGTATGATTTAGGTTATAATGTCTGTAGCATGTTAATTTAGCTATTCAAGTGCCATAATCAGTAATGACTTGTATTTGTATTTTGACCTTCCTTCTAAAGATTTGATATCACCTTCAAAACAGCACACTAATAAGCATATATGTGAACTTTTTTAAGCACTGTATTATTTTTAAAATCTGCAATTCGACCTAGTCATAAGACGGAGTAAAGTATTATGAATATAACAATAATTATCTAATCATATCTGTTTGTAGAATGACTGTTTTGAAAAAGAGATGCAGGAAATGCTACTCTTTTAACATATAAGAGTTAATAAACTTCCTTTAGAACCTATTCTGCATCTACAAAAAGTTTAAAAAAGTGGAAACAAGTAAGTTAGTGTACAGGGAGGGGATTGCATTGCCTGCTGAGACATAGAGTGGATAAAGACTTGTTTAGCAAGATAGCTTATCAGGACTCATTATGCCAAGCATTTTCATCTCAATCTAGAGTCCTATTTTTCTCTTATTATCTGCATCTCTCCCCAAGTTACTTTTTTTCAGTCTGTTTCTTAATAGCTACATTTAAAATGCCCATCCTTCTTACAGCAGTGGGCTAATTTTACTGGATTTTTCACATTTTTTATGTGAATGATTGTTATGGGGATTATATAAAAGCATCTCCCATCACAAGGCCTAGCACAGAACACTTAATTTCTTCTAGGTTCCTTTCCCCCATCTCTAGACACTGAGATGTTTAAACAAATTTCACAGAACACTTCACACATTGAAGATGCTCTGGGATATATTGTGGGGAATACAAAGATGAATCAGACACTAACAACTTTGTGGGGAAGGTGGATATGAAAAAAACATAATGAAGGGAGATACTATGTCTTTTCATGTAACTTCAGTACCTAGCACAGTGTCTACTCAATATTTACTGCTTAAAATATTGATCAAATCGGTGATTTCAATTTGGAAGAAATAAATAGTAAGTAGCATCATAAATAACATACTGTAAACCCTAAGATAATATAATTTGTTTGAAGAAAGATGTTGAAGAGGGGGCATTTGTTTAGGGTCTTAAAATATTGGTAAATTATGACGGGGGGAAAGGGTATTTCAGGCTGAGGAAAGATTGGAAAGACAGACCTTTAGATCCGGTTATGTTGTGTAGTTTTTACCGGGGATAGTTGGATTTGCTGTCACTGAGGCTGAGTATGTGGGGAAAGCCTGAATGAGAGATGGGTCTGGAATGGCAGGTTCAAATCAGTCATTAGAAAGCCTCATCCTGCCCCCTGCACTCCACGACTGTGAATCTTGAGAGAATGGTGGGCTAGGTGCATGCTCTCTTAGAATATGATGCCTAGTTTCCCCATTATGCTAGCTTTGATATGTATGCTGTGATATTTTTGTGTTTGTTTCCACTTTTACAAAAGTGGAAACCATGCCTCCAGTCTATCTCCAGTGCCTTGAAAAAGATATGGTGCAATGGATGGATTCAATAAATATTGTTTTAATCACTGACAAATTAAAGGATTCTATAAGATTCTACGTAGAATTGTCAGTTATTACAAATTTTTAAGTGGAGAAAAGATATTATCTCACTTCTGTTTTATAAAAGCAATCTTAACAGTTGGCATGAACACATCTATCCATCTACTTGCATTTGTGCTCAGATACTCATATGCCAGTTATTATGGATGAACTGAATGGTCTAAGGTTCTATTTCTAATCTGCCGATCCAAGGGCATTAGCGAAATATTTCCCTGTATTTCTTACATTATCAATTTTGCCCTCTCTTTGGATCATTTCCAAACATGCTATGATTTTTCCCATCTATAAAAATAACATAAAATACACTGTACTGACCCTATTCCCTCTGTAACTACTTTGCCTTTTATCTGTTCCTTTTTAGAGTGAAGCCTCTTGAAACTGTTGTCTGCACTCACTGCCTTCAATCCCTCTACTTTGTTCTCTCATAAAGCCCTTTCAGTCAAGCTTCATCCCTGTTGCTTCATCCAAAAGGCTCTTGTGAGGTCAGCAGGAATAGCCACTTTGCGAAATCCAATGGCTGCTTATCAGGTCTCGTTTTATGTCAACTTTCAGCAATGTTGGATAGAGTGGACCACCATTTTCTTGAAATACTGTCTTCTGTTGGCTTTGTGGACATTATACCCTCCTTTATCGGTTGCTTCTCAATTTCTTTTTCTGTATCTTCCTAATCCTTATGAAATATTGCACATAGAGTGCTTCAATGCTCAGTTCGTGTACCACTTCTCTACAATATTGGCACTTGTACCTTTGGTGATCTGGGCCAGTCTCATGGCTTTTTATATCATCCAGACATTAATGACTCCCAAATTTATACATGTAGTGAAGACCTTCCATCTGAAATTCAGCTTATATGTCTGTTGGCCTTTGCAATATTTCTTTGTTAATGTCTAGAGGATATCTCCAGCATTTCAAATTAAATATAACACAAACTGAAAATCTGTTATTCCTTCCCTTCCAAACTTTACCATCTTAGTAAAAGCCAACTTCTTAGTTCTAGATAATCAAGTTGAAGACTTACTTTAGAATCATTCCTGACTCTTCTCTTTCTTTCCCACCTGTCATCTAATCCATAAACAAGTATTGTTGGCTCTATCTTCAAGAATATTTCTTACTACTCTACTATTAACTGGTCCAAGGTAACCAATTCTTTCAAACAGTTGATTAGAATAGCATCCTAATTTTTATTCCTTTTCCCATCATTGCCTTGCCTCCTGAGTCTATTCCCATCTCTACAACCAAAGTGAACATTCAAAATTGATGTTAGGACTTCATTCTTTCTCATGACTGAGTAGTATTCCATTGTGGGTAGATACCACATTTTCTTTATCCATTCATCTGCTGTCATTTGTGACAACATGGAAGAGCATGGAAGACTAAATGAAATAAGCCAGTCACAGAAAGATAAATACTGCATGTTCTTACTCCTATGTGGGAGCTTAACAATTGGACTTTTAAAAGTAAAGAGTAGAATTGTGGTTACTAGAGGCTGACAAGGGGAGGAGAGAGGGGGAATATGGACAAGTTTGTTAATGGACAAAAAGATTATAGCTTGATGAGAAAAATAAGTTATAGAGGTATATAGTAGTGCTAGACATGTACAATTAACTATAGTTTATTGTATGTTCTCAAATGGATAGAAGAGAGGTGTTCAAATGTTCTCATTACAAAGAAATAATGAATTTTTGCTCTGATGAGTATGCTAACTACTTGATTTGACCACCACACACTGTATACATGTATTGAAATATAACTCTGAACTCCATGAATAGGTGCAATTAATACAACTAAATTTAAAATAAAGTTCTTTATATTTCAAAAGTAATCATACAAAAATTGATGTCAAATTACATTACTTCTCTGCCACAATCTTGCAATGGATTTTCATCTTGCTCAGGAAAATAACCAAAGTCTCTACACCATCTACCAGTGTCATATCTTCAACATTATTTTCATCTTCTCACCTTCACATTCATTCAGATCTTTCCACATTCAGTTCTAATTCCTAACACACACCAGGCATGCTCTTGCCTCTGAGCATTTTTTGTGAAATTTTCTCCTCTTGAAGTTCTCTTTCTCAGATATCTTCATGGCTCCTTCCTCACCTACATTTAGGATGAGTGAGATATAAAGACTTTTCTGTGTTAAGCCACTGAGAATAGGGGGGTGTTTGTTACTGCATCCTCACCTAGACCACCCTGACTCATACAGATGGTGACTTATGAAGTTTATACAGGAATTCCACTTTATCTGAGGGGGATATGTTCCCGGAACCCCTGTGGATACCTGAAACTGCAGATAGCAACAAACCATATATATAGTATGCTTTTTCCTATGCATACACACCTCTGATAAGGTTTAATGTATAAATTAAGCATAATAAAAAATTAACAACAATAACTAATAATATAATAC
This sequence comes from Cynocephalus volans, assembly GCF_027409185.1. NCBI lineage: Eukaryota > Metazoa > Chordata > Mammalia > Dermoptera > Cynocephalidae > Cynocephalus > Cynocephalus volans. The sequence continues at coordinate 21,493,212 of NC_084466.1, forward strand.
ACGGGTACTTCACAGAATCTCTATTCTTGTACTTTGGGACCATTATGAAGTAAAATAAGGGTTACATGTACACGAGCACTGTGATACTGTGACTGTCGATTTGATTGCTGAGAGAGCTACTAAGTTACTAATGAGTGGGTGGTGAAGACAGGATTGAAATGCTGGATGAAGGAAGGATTCATGACCCAGGCAGGATGGAGCAGGATGGTGCAAGATTTCATCACACTGCTCAGAACTACAAACACCTTAAAACTTATGAATTGTTTATTTCTGGAATTTCCCATTTGATACTTTCAGATTGTGGTTGACCACAGTTAGCTGAAAACTTGGAAAGTGAAATTGTGGATAAGGGTTGACTATTGTACACCAAAAAGAATCATTTCAGAAGGCAGAGAGTACAGTCACCAAGTCACTTGTCATGAAATTCAGACAGTGAGGAAGAGGCCACAGATCCACAGAGGGTGGGCCAAAGTCTCTGAGTTGTTGCAAGACGAGTGTTCAGCCTAGGGAGAACGTGTGGGCATCCATCTGTCATTGGCCAAATGAACACACTAATGTTCCAGGTCTTTAGGCAAATGCAGAAAAGAGATGACAGCTTTCAGATCAACGGATAGCTCAAGATATGAAACTGTTTTGCTTTATGCCTTATTTTTCGAAGAAGCCCCAGACCCTCAGTTCTCAATCTTTAACAAATGATGATATTCAAGTAGGAATTTATTTTTATCCTACTTCTTGCAGTAAATAAGTGGAGGCACTTGATTAGTTTGACCACAGATGTGTTTGATGAATTGTTTGCACTGTTAAGATAATGACACAAAACACTGAACATACTCAATTCATTTTATGTCAAAAAAGATATAAAATATTTTGGACTTACCTTAAAACTGCTTGATAAAAACATGACTGCTATATTAGGGTACCTCAAAATGTTCATGGAAAAATATCATTAAAAGATAATACAACCTTCCATAAACTTTTTGAAGTATCCTCATATACATTCTAAATATACTTCTCTTTATTGTGAAAAATATCATTTAAAAATAATTATTAACTAAACAGCAACAGTTAGTGACTAAGGAATAAAATGAGGATCAATGTACAAGAAAAAGAGAGTGCCTGGGAACAGTGGAAACAGACTGCTTTGGAACCAGACCTTTGTGGATTGTTTTCTCTCTTTCTCTCTCTCTCCTTCTCTCTCTCTCCTTCCCTCTCTCTCCATGTGTGTGTGTGTGTGTGTGTGTGTGTGTGTATAAATTTATATTTTATGTGTGAATGAGCTCTGTCTAGGGAGAACATTTAGAATAAGAAAAAGAGCCTTCTTCAGAACCCTAGAACTGAGTCGAGAGGAATTGCAACATTTGAAGTTGGTGTAGGTTAACAAAATGATGAGAGTACCTACCAGTGAATCAGGAGGAAAACACAGAAGGTGCCGTGTTACAAAAGCAAAGAAAGACTCTTTCAAGAAATGGAATATGGTCTTCCACCCATCCAAGCTAATTGTTTTCTCAGGAAACTGGAGACTATGTCGTGAGATTTTCTGATTTTATGAAAAACCCGAAATCCAAATGATGTGAGATCCCTCAATTTTTAAATCAAGACTTGTTAAAATTGTATAAACTCTATGAATGGGCTGGAAATGATGTAATTTTACGAACTCTGTTACACCAACATTTGTAACCAATAGCAATAACTATTTGGCTTAATAAGACATCTAGAAAATTAGCAAAACATTTTGCCATAATTCTTAATTTAGTAGGCATCAAAATGCACAGCCATACACAGAGACATACTGAATAGAGACAGTCCATAGAAGTTTTACAATCAAAAGTATTCAATTCAATTCAGAACTCATGGCTGGAATGCCTATACCGTAGATGAGAGAAATAAATGCAGAGTCATAGTCATAAAACCATGGAAAGAGTTGGACCTGGGCAAGAATAGGCCCTATTATATGGTATTTTGCTGCTTGCTCCCCTCTATGAGGAAGAAAAATGCCTCTTTTATCTTTCCTGATTCTAATTTCTCTAGATGTTCCCCTAAGTACAGGAATATTTGTTGACATCCTTGATAACATAATTGTTATCTCCTCAGTGAGGTGGCCAACAATACTGTGCACAGCCTGCTTCTCTTACAAGGACCTACTGTAGGAAACAATGTCTAAATCTATCTCAGATCCAGGGCTACTAGATCTACTGGTGCCCACTAGGATTGTACAGTGGCCTCAACTGAAGCATGACTCTTTTACTTGAAGTCCCAAGTATTCCTTCTTTTCCACTGTACTTGTGGCTTTGTGTATATACTGGCTCTTTCCTCTGTCCTCTCTGCTCAAGGGAAGGCTCCCCATTTGCACTTACATTAGACTGCTGGAGGAGGTTGACAAAAGTAAGATGACTAAATTAGGACTGTTAAGTCCAGAATAATTCCTCTTCCTATGAAACTAAATCTTGAAATAATATTTTTGGTGTTCCTAGCAGCTATAAACAGATTGCTCATTAATTATGGTTCTAGAACTTGCATCTCTTTTTTGTATCTAAAAGGACTTGACATGTATTAGTATCTCAGGAGACAGAGATGATAAAAGAACGTGACTACATTCTTGATCTTTTTGTTGTATTAGACTCACCTCCTGAAACTATAAACTATAATTATGTGAGCACATCTTTTCTTTCTACCTTTTTAACATTTCTTATTTCCTAACATATATGAAAATAGTAGGAATTGTGGTTATCAAAGTCCTTATTTTTATGATGTACGAATGAGCTTTCAAATGAGGTTTGACGTTAAAATAAAATTTCTAATATCTATATTTCAATTATGTCCAAATATATGAAATTCGAAATAACTTTATTAAATTGAAAGTTAAGTAAATCGAATTTGCTGAAAAGCTTAAAATGTAGTGATGTATATAGTGAAGTCAGTGAAGGACAGATCATTTTTCATATATCACGTATAATTGAGCAGGTGATATGTTATTGTGCCATTAAATATAAAATATAACCTTATTCCTACAATATCAAAGTTTCTAAAGACAGTAGGATGTGGCTGAAACACTTATGACCCCAGTAATGACCCCTGTTGGTTTGACTCCTTAAAAAGGTGCCCTATTTCTTTCCTCATGACTCCTTCCTGGTCGGATGTGGTTTCTTTTCTTTTGTTTTCTGAAACTCTTGGCTTAGAGAAAGAAGGGAACACTTTCTGGAAAACAGTGATAGGTTAGCTTGCTACAAAGTAACTTTATTATGGACACGTCTACCTAAATACAATCTTGCTGACTATAGACGACAAACAAAATCCCAGCTCTATTAGACATAGAATCTATGTAGTAGGGTCCCAGATAGAGGAATTTAATTCAGATGGTTCAAATAATGGTAATTTAATGAAGGAATTATTTAAAAGACTTATGGGCAGTAATGAAGGGACTACTTAAAAGGACAAAAATGAGTATTAAGGGAGGTGTCCAGAGAAAAGCAGTTTAGGAAGCCATTACCTCTTTCTGGGTTGGAGAGGCAAAGGGAGGAAATAGTGTCACTTCTGGAGCCCAGAGACAGCTGGAGCAGCCAAGCAGGGTTGCCCAGGAGTTACAGAGAGAGATGGCCTGGCAGGGAGAGCGTGGGGAATAAGTACCCGGATGTCCCTGTACTGCTGGTGCCTGCTCCTGGTGTGCTCAGAAGAAGTCACTGAGCAAATAAAACTGCATGATGCAGCCCCCAAAACTTTGAGTAGGGCAGAGAAGGTCAAGCAAGGATCTGAATGGTGGGGTACAAGTGGAAAAAAACACATTTCCTAATCCAGAGAGGCTGGGCAACCTTTGCAGGGTATTGAGGATTGGGCTCAGGGAGAATGTCAGGAACCTCAGAAATTCCAAGTAACTCCAGTTGGAGAGGTTCCCAAGGAAAGGTAACATTCTGAAACCGATGGTGCCTAATGCCCTTGAATATGGTTGTGCCAGGCATGGTATGGAGCCCTTCAAATCCTTTGTCCCATTTCTTAGTGACAATGCCTCCTCTGGCAGGAATAATTACCAATGTTTTATAAATTTAAAAAACTTGACTTTTGAGAGCTTAAGTAGCTAGTAAGTAGTGGGACTGGCATTCAGACTGAATTCCCATCCTCTCTTTAGCCTTTCTACACTTCCCTTTGACATTTAAAAGCATTTGCTTTACTCAAAGGAATACAGGCAGCAAAAAAACCCCTTCATCTTCTGTCCTGTTGGTAACAGTGACCACTTCTGTCAGCAGGGTCATCACCAGGGCCTTTTACTTCAGACCTTCCAATTCTGTTGCTTTTTCAGATCTGGCTTCAACCCAGACCTAGGACTAACGCTTACTTTCTCACCATCTGGTCCACTTCTTTCCTATTTTATGCTGCTGCTAGTCAACTACCTCTGCCACACACAAAATCTTCTGGTGTTCAGAAGAAATCTGGAATCAAAGGTGAAGAAAGTGAAGGAAAAATTTGGAAGTAAGTAAAGAAAAGAGGCTAGGAAGTGTTCGCTGGAATTGCTGGCACTTGTTCTGAAGCGGGCGAACGGGGTCAGGTTGCCAGGGTGCTGGGCTGCTTCTCTGAAGCTTTGGACACACGGTGAGGCCAGAAGAGAGCCCGCGACTGCTTTAGTTCATAGTTCTGAGTTTAAACCTCAAAAGGAACTGGAAGAAAGCAAGGCAGGAGTGGACTGAAGTGAAACTGGAAAGAATTACACGTCTGCAGCCGTCTCTTTTTGAGCTTGTGTAGATGTTTGTTCTTCAGCTGGATATTTTTCTGAGAAAAAGGAGAAAATCTAGCAGGACTTTACTTGCTACAGACATTAAAGATATATGAAAGGTGACTTCCTAATTCAGATGCCACCGAAATATGGAAATGTTGCTTCACAATCGAATTTATTAAATATGTATTTTTGCCTTGCAAGCATATTGATGAATATGACCACTCCACCTCTGAGGTGCCTCTACCCTCTCTCTCCTCTGCTGGGCAAAAGATGGTTTTCCTGAGGCCAATGGAGCTTAAATTTTAGGGTGCCCCATTTGCCTGGGTTCCTTCCCGGATCTTATGTCTAATTTTGTATTTGTTTTTTTGTATCATTTTTCTTCAAGTAGGCCCCTCAAATTGTATAAGCCTTAGACTCTACAAAACCTGGTTGCTGGGGACAGAGTGGGGTTTGGGATTGGACCTCAGGAAAGGACATCGTGTGGCAGAGACTACAAATCCCTTTAACACCAGATTCTCCACAATTTGAGAAAAATACCCTGTCAGAATTGTTGCCGTTGACTTCACTTTTCTGCTCCACAACACATCTAAAAAAGAGTTAGTCAGTGACAAATTCTTACGTGATAAATTGCCTCCAAGATATTTTTCTCAACACTCAGGCCAACTAAACTTAAGAGGTTTAATGCATGCATGTATTAAGTGCTGCAGGCTTCAAGGAAGCTTTCAAGCCAATGAACTCTAAATTGCATGGAAAATAAAATGTAAAGTGAGTTGTCGTATCTGATGCATTATTGCTCTTTAAAAATATTACTCATCAGTATCTTTGGAATAACGCTTTCTTCATCTGATTTTTCCTGTGACCACACTTCTAGGTACAGACATGTACTAATGAGGAAGCAAAATATATAGCTGGCGTCTGCAAACTTTTCCTTAAGGAACCAGACAGTAAATAATTTCAGATTTGTAGTCCATATAATCTCTGTTGCAACTACTCAAATCTGATGTTGTAGCATGAGCACAGCCATAGATAACACTTAAATGAAAGGGTGTGTCTGTGTTCCAATAAAACTTTATTTGTGGACACTGAAATTAGAATTTCATGTAATTTTTATGTGTCAGGAAGTAGTATGTTTTTGTATGTTTTTTTAAATATCATTTAAAAATGTAAAGCTATTCTTATCTCACAGGCTAAGTCAGGCTGGATTTGACCTATGGGTTATCATTTGCAACCCCCTGGTAGACAGCAATTGTGGAAATAGTATGAATTTTAAAACCTTCAGACTTGATTTTCAGTCTCAATTTTTGTCAACAATGAACTTGGGCATCAGTTTGCTAAACTCCACAGATCCTCAGCTTTCTCATCTGCAAAATGGGTTTTTTACTACTTATCTCTGGTTGAGTCTGGGGATTGATGGTAGGGCTACGTGAGACACAGCATTTGAAGGCACCTAGTATACATAGTCTTTGGAGAACAGTTAATACATTCAAATTACCTTCTATTTTCTTGACCATTTATTTGACTGACTTGACTAATATAAATATCTTGAACAAGTATTTTACAGTCACAAAAACTGAAAAAAAATGTTTTGAAATTAAATACTAAAGTAGTTAAGTTCTCAAATAAGTAAATTAATGGGATAATATGACAAAAATCTCCTTCTCGTTAGAAATTCAAGTTTGTAATGCCATTCATTCACCTTTGCTCTTTGGTGTCATATATTTTTCTTTGCATTATTAAAATTTTTATGTTCAAATGAAAATATTTTTATGTACATTTTATATATATATATAAAATATTTTTTAGATAGAATCTGTGTTATGATAATGTGGTGCTTCTCCTATGAGTTCTCTCTATACTTGCTTCAATAGGCTTATCCCGTATAATTTATGACTAAGACAATTGAGGACTACCAATGCTACATGTCATTCTGATAATGCATGTTTTTATATCAATGTATGTGTCAGGGATATAACTACTAGTATACATTGAAGCTTTACATTGTTGGCCAAAGTCACAAAGGTTCATAGGAAAAATGATTTACTTCTAAACAATTTGCATTCAAATATTCTCGATATGACCTCTTTAATTAAGTCAAATTTTAGGACAGTAGCTCTCAACAGGGAAAAAGCGATGGACTTTAGACTCATTCAAGAAACTTCTTCAAAATACACATATCCCAATTTTTTACCACCTGTCTTCCCCATCTTCTCAACACACAAGGAACTCTAGGGTGGGGAGACTGGTTTGTTTATTTGTGTTTTGAAGATGAAAAGCTCCTTAGTTGAGTCTGATACCTTTATAAACACACGTGCATGTGCCCACACACACACAGGTACACACACACACACACACACACACACAGAAACAGCACTTTTGTAGGTCAATGACAGTACTTTTCTATCTGTTTGGATTCATCCTAGTTGAGAAGCTATTTTGCTTTAAAACCTACTGTAGACATGGAGGATTATTACCAGGGAGTAACATTTGGTTTTCTCCAGGGCAGCAGTCTGAATTTTGATAATTTTTTCCTTCAGCCTTTAATGCCAGAAACAGTTATTGAGAATTCACTGTAGGTAGAATGCTGCCACACACTGCAAGATATAAAAAAAAAATTTTATGCTACTCCTCATCTTTAAGGAGGAACAATGTAATACCTAAGACAGGCACACACTTAAGAACATATCATTATGTCAAATGAGAAGTATGTAAAAGAAACACAATGTCCTCTTGGAAATTAGATGATTGCTATATCATTTATGATCTCTGGGGCCAGGAAAACTTTTATATATAATTAAAATTGCCATTTTAAAATGTTGCCAATGTTTAGGGAAATTAGTAAGTGGTCATTATTTTAAAATCCAACATTGTTCATAAATTTCAGATTTGATTGATGGTATTGAACTCTTAGGTACATCTTGATTAAAGAAAAGTTTGAGTCATTCTCTTGTGAGTAGCATCCATAACAATTTAATGCATTTGAAGAAGACAGTTTTCCTGAAATAGTCTCATTTTATAAGAGCCCCTTGTTATAAAGTCCAATGTTTCTTTAATGTAAAAATTCATAATTCCAATGCAAATTTCTCAAAGGGATCAAGTTATATATGCTATATTTAATTTCTGTCCTCCAAATGAAGGATTCCATCACGGTGCATTCTAAATTTACTGACTCTTTCACTAAACAGAGAAGAAAGAAAAAAATTAACTTCTTTAAAAAACTCACCTATATTTATAATATCTGACAGAACAGAAATGCTTTCTAGATTGCTTACAAAGCATGCAAACCTAAATAGATTGTTTACAACAGTTTTTGTTAAACTTTTTGCCACTTAAGCAAGAATTAACTTTTTGGTTGTAAGCAGTGCACATGAAAATTACAGTCTTAATAATAATATTTATATTAGGAACATTGAGCACCAAAAGGTAGTTTTCAATTTGATGTTAAATGCATTTATCAATTTCTTACCTTTAGTTTTTAACCTATACAAATTATTTAGCAAGGAATTTTGGTCATTTGTTCAAGTCTAGTTTGCTTGATTATGCATGAAAATTAGATAAGATTTAGTTCAACTGAGTCACGATCAGTCCATGACATATTGAATTCATAACAAAATGAGTTTTGTCTCTCTCCAGATCCTCATTTCTAATTTCACTGGAGAGACTTTAGTCATAGAGATATCATGAGTAGAAATCCAAATTACCATTTCAAAATCCCGTGATAGGGCAAGGGCTTTTAAAAAAATAAAAATTTATGCTATATATATTGAACTCAACTTCAGTAACTAATTGAATGTAAGAGATAGTGAATGAAAAGGCATAGAAAATTATGTGGTGTATTCCTGATTTTGTGACTGTAAACATTTTGCTGTAATAATATTTTTATTTAATTAAGAGGAACATAATTTATGGGATGATATATTTGGGAAGTTCCTCTCAATATATACTTTTTTAAAGTGAGAAAATATTATCAGATACACAAATTTTCATTATCTTAATTGATACCATGCGTCACAGTTCAGAGCGAACCTTCAGCTGGACCATTCTCGTGTAGTTTAGAAGGGCACACACATAAAACGATCACCCGTGGCGCTCCATTGACTCAAATATCATGAACCATCTTCATATTTTATGAGAATGAGAAAATAGAAGGAAAATGCCAGAATGGGTCTACCTTTAAACTTTAATATTAATATCGCTGTTACACGGACACTAGTAATTTGGGTAAATACAGACTTTCTGCACTACGTTTATTGATGTTAACAGATGGGGCAATTTTATTTCTTGTAAAACTCAATAGATCCTAGATAATGGAAAAACGTAATGTTGTGAAGTCAGTGGCCATGTCCATAACTCTCACTGACTGATTCCTAGCACTGAATAATTTCTGTCAAAATTGTCATTTTGAATTTTTTCTAATATCTCACATTAGTGACATGGTATTATTTGAAGTAAATAAATTAATGTTTCAAAATTCTTTCAATATATTTTTCATTCACCTACTCGTTTACTTCCAGAAAGCTTTATTCTATTTTATACAATGTTATGGTAGGTACCAAACCAAGTTCTAGCTATTCTAAAAATAGATGTTCAGAGCATAGAATTTGGTCCCTATTAAGAAACCAAAACTGTAAACCCTAATTATTAAATATACATAATTCTGGCTCCCCCAGTTTAAAACACACCTTTAATCATCTGAGAAACAATTCCATAATGAAAAACTTTTGTAAAAATAATTCGTTAAATAAAAACTCATCAAAATCTACAAAATATCTATGTAAAGCGTGGCAATGGCCGATGTTAGTCCTCACACTCACATTCTTTAAATTCTGGCTGATACATGGTTACTAGTAATGTGCAATTTTGGTATTAATCAACAATGCTAGCATACTTGTGGACTGGGAAAATATAAGCCAGAAATATGAATGGTATATCTGTCCTCATCCCATTTGTTTTTTTCTCTCATTTTAGAAGTCTTTTTGAAGCCTTCTCTTTGCCTTAGTATTATCTTTTGGTCTGCACTCTTGTGCCTTTGTCAGAATTTTTTTTTTTTTTTTTTGGTTAACTAAAATTCAGTCCTTATAGAGAAAGCTTTATTTGTTTTTCTTAATTTTGTGTCTGTTCCTAACTGCTATTAAACAACTCACCTACTCCAGAAACTACAGGAAGTAAACTCTCAGAGTGCCATTCTTCAAGTTCCCTGGAATTCCTGGAAATATCTATGAAAGCTAGTACAGTTTTTTTGAATCATTTTTTTAAAGAATGTCCTAATGTTAAACAGGAAAAAATGGTATCTTCATGGCTAAGTAACTCTCTTCCATTACACAAGCACTTTTTCTTTCTTTCGTGGCTGTTCCTTGACTTTCTATAGCTGCAATGAATAAGGAGAAAATTCTGTGTTTCTAAACTTACAGCTTGAGGGTTGCTGTTTAACTCTTTCATATTCATTAGTACTGGGCCAAACTCTACTACCAGAGGAATTTATTCAGCATGAACAAGAAGCAAATCAGGAAAAAATTATCTGAACCATCCAGTCTGTGGGCCTAAATCATATTTTTAGTATAAGTTTGTAACCACATATATAGTGTCTTTTGAATGTGTTAATTGAGCAATATAATTATAATTATTTACCTAGTTCTGTGCAAATTTGACCTATTACCATTTGAAATAGTTCTGATCTGAAGACATAGACTTATAAGCACTCCAAAGTATTGGAGGGAAAATATTACAGATGACCTCTATTAATGGTACTACTATGACTACTATCATGATAGTCACCATTGATTTTAATAGTCAGTCCCTTAAAACCTTTACGTTAGTTCTTTTTAATCCTCACAATAGCAATAACCTTAATGGAACAAACAAATAAGATTGTATTATTTACCCTACTTTTACTGATGAAGAAACTGAAGCACAGAGAAGTTCATCTGTACAATGTCAGATAATGGAAAGGATGGAAGCAGGATTCCAATTGCTACAGTCAGACTCTAGGATCTGTGCTTTACCACTGTGTTACAATTTTTCTCTGTATTCACTCAACATTCAATAAAAGTCTGTGTATTAATTGTTAACACAGATGTGCCAATGGTTAGTTATAAAAATGAGGAAAAGGTGTCCCTAAGGCACTTTGAGTGTAATAGTGACAGGCACAAAAGATAGCAAATGCAACAAAGATTAGTTTGATAAAAGTATGCACAAGGTACAATGGAAATATACTCAATAGACAACCTATTTAACTCTTGTGTAACAGTGAAAATCAGAAAAACTTCACAGAAGGCATAAATTTGTGAACAGCAACTTACAGTCCGACTAGTGTTTATCAGGAGGACAGGGAGAGGAGTCCAAAATGGAGTTGCCACATTGGGTGGGGTGTGGCAGTGGATAGAGCTGTCCATGACATTTGGTTTTCCCTCCTCCTTGTGGGTTATGGCAGGACTGCCCTTGCTCACGCTGCTTGAGCTTGACCGTGACTGTAAAGATTATGTACATATGGGGCTGTAAGGAAAGGGGAACTAGTGGTCACTGAAAGATGAGTGGGAGCTTGAGGTTCAATAACTACAAAACTCAAGAGACCAATTCATTTTTTAATTTTAAAAACCTATTTATTTTTATTTTAAATTCACTTGTACATTTTTGTGGGGTTGAGTGTGTCGTTTCAATACAAGCATATACTGTACAATGATTCATTTAGAGTAAACAGCATAGTTTTGTACCCAAAAAGAACTACAATAGCAAGCTGGAAGGACTCTCAACCAGCCACTGGCTGTGTGATACCTCTGGTTTGGTTGATGTGTGTGTATGAGAATCATCTAGTTGTTAATCTGATTTTAAGATGCAAGGATAGAACCAACATACTGTCTGGCATATAATTTAAGGTCAACAAATGTTAGTTACCTTATTCATCTTCCCTTTTCTTCTTCTTCTTCTTCTTTTTTTTTTTAAAATAAGATCCTGTGTTTGCTATTTATTTACCAGAAGGCTGGGATTGTTTCACTTGAATAGTTTTAAAAATGCTATTTATATATTGATTCACTTTTACACTTTAGCGTTCCTATAGTTAAGCTCTTCATGTGCAATTATAAATGTGTTCGGAATAATTCACTTGCCACCACTCAGTATTCAGTAACAAATAAGGCATGGCCTCATAATTTTCAACTTTGAAGAACACAAGCACCAAGCATTTTCTTCATTCCACAAGGTTTTATTCCTTTGCTGTTACATTTGTATGGATTTCTACAGGACGTTTTTAATCACAGCATTTCATGCAGTGAGTATTCGGAGGCAGACACTTTGGCACTATTAACATACCTTACTAGTTGGCTCTGATGACTGTACAGTCAGCGAAGAGCTATGCATCTGATTAAAATGCATGGTTGTGGTATGTTTCTGTGTGATGTGTTTGATGCATTAGAAAACTTCTGGGAGACTATAGAATAATTTGTAGAATATTCTATAGTCTAATTTTAATCTGGAGGATATATTGTGAAATATCTAGTACTTGGGGATGGATAACCATAGTAGGAGTCACAAGTTATGACAGGTGCAGAAACATATGTAAATGTGCAGCAAAGGGCTTGAAAACTGAAGTTTTCTTACAATCAAGTATCCAGTGATCAAGATGAAATACAACTCACCAGTAACTGGCACTAGAGTCTCATAGTTTCCTTGCCTTTTAAATTTAATTTAATTATTATTATTATTATTATTATTATTTGTGGAAAGGAACTGACAGGAGAGAGTTTAAAAGGATTATACAATCTAATTACACAAAACCAGCATTTCTGAGGTCCTACTAAAAACTCTAACAGGGCTAAAAAAGACGAATTATTCATAACACAGTTCACAGAGTGAATTTAAACATGACAGATTCATGTATGAGATTATCGTAGCACAGGATTTTGGAAGCAAAGCAGTGAACTGAGTATTAGCAGTTCCAGTCTGAAGTAAATGACACAAGGAGCAATCTTAGCATCATAGAATTAGCAGAAGAAGGCTTAGCATTTGCCTGTCCAATCTTTTAATCAATCAATAATCTTTTTGCTAAGTCTAAGAGCCTTAATTTGAAGATTTCCAAATATTCACTTGAGAACATATTGTATCCAAGCTTTATGGTATGATCACCAGGCAATTTATTACTCTTCAGTCTTCCATTTAGCAATCTTCTTTCCACTATGGGGAGGTTCTAGATACATTAGTTATACTATTTGAAGTATACTTCAAATAGTATACTAAAAAGAAATGTTTCTTAATGTTTAATAAGCTGAATTCAATCAATGTTTACATGATATATATGAATATAAGAGCTAACATCAAAATTGGATTACTTTTTCCTAGAAATTAGTGTGGCAACTGTTCAGGATCAAGATTACGACTGTATGGGTGTAATGGCCTTTCCATATTAGCAACAGAACTTGCCTAGACTATATACTAAGGATGTAAATTTAGAATGCTAGGATTGTAAGCCTGATCTAAACTTGTACCTCAAATTCCAGGAATCCTAGATATCACCCATAGAACTCTTTAATATGATAAATGAGAAAATTATTTTTTGGTTGTTTAACTAGTTTATTTAAAGATTTAAGGACTGTCAGTCCAGTGCTACCTCAAACATATTATGTTTTATGAGCTGATCAAAGGCAGAAACCATAACTCACTCTATTTTATTCTCATCATTAAACACAGTTCATTGGTATCTTGGTACATAATGTAGGTGATCTATGCCCCTTAGTGTTTCTAAAATCAATAAATATTTTTTAGATTGACTACAAATTATATGGAAAATGCCTTTAAGTTACAGCAGTGGAGAGAATTTAAGGAATAAATAAGAAAAAGTTTACCAAAAGCTATTAACTATTTGAACAAGTGATATATCCACTCCTTAATGTCTTTATAAAACAGACAACTCTTGCAAATTAAGATTAGCCAGTAGTGCAAAAGCAATAAAGTAATTTCTAAAGATGTAAGGGCAAGTAAGAATTTTAATGAAACTTTAAAAATAAGGTCTGCCTTTACATTGAGTCATTAATTTCAATAAGACAGTTGCTAGTTTTGTGTAAAAGACAGAAGCCACATTAAATTGTGTGGATTCAGTAATACTATTTAGAGGTCAGATTATTTAAAATAGTAAAGTATAAGATTTGACTATATTTCTATAAAATATATTATAAACTTACTTATTAAAAATCTTACAAAGAAGTACCTTTGGGAGAACATATATACTTTTGAAGATGATATAAATATGGACTTTGTTTTTAATTTTTAACTCCTCACATTGAAATTGCCCTCAGTTTATAATGCACTTGAGGGAAAGTAGGGATCATTGCTAGATAGTTACATCTTCTTGACATCTGAGCTCTTTCTAAAGAAACACATTATTGTCACAGGATAAAGCTTTGCCACCACTGAAGATATTAAAAAGAAAATGCTGCTGGTTTAGAGATAAGATGAAAGAGGACCTAATAAAGTGTTTTGAGCAATGACAGCATCACTGAAATAAATGGACATCTTTCCAAGGAAATTCCCCATAACTGACAACATTCATTTGTTCAGGGAAACAGTGCCTGGCGGGTGAAAAGAAAAAAAGCTTTAATACGTTTCATTTTCTTTCACAACTGCTTCCTTCTCCTCAGGCTCTTCAATGTGGGTGTCATCTAAGGATTGCCACTTGCCCTCTCTTTTTCCTCATTTGATAATGTCTCTTGCATACCTCAGCTCTATTACTGGCTACAAGTATCCTTGCTATGATCACCAAATGTATACCTCTAGGCTACATCTTCCTTGATTTTACAGCAATGCATTCAGTCTCTTCCTGGATTTCTCCACTTGTATATTCTACAAACACCTCATGTTCAATATGATTGCAGTTAAACTCATCATTGACCACCATACAAGACCCTCAGTCTGTTTGTGTCTCAGTTCAGTAAAGAGAATCCCCATTTCCCCTGTTATCCAAGCCTGATGCATAAGCTTACCTTGCATTCTGCCTTTGCTCTTATTCCCTGCATCAACAGGCCATCAAATCCTTTTCTAGGATATCTTCTCAGTACTCCCTCTACTACTTTATCACTTCTTTATTCAGGTCCTTGTTATTTTCTTGGAATAAAACAGACTTTGGATAGGTCTTTTTGGCTCCTGCTTCTTTCTTACAACCTATCTTCAACAGTGTTGCCAGAATAACTTTTCTAAAATTGAAAATAATATTACATAACTTGCTCCGTTTCTCCCAAACAAAATGCTAGTGTATTTTCTTGAACTTTTACAGAAAAATTAGTTTTTGTTTCCTCTGTCTCAAATGCCCTTCATCCATGTCCAATGTGTACTATTGTGTAGGTTGTGTAGTAAACAATTATGTGTTGTGGGCCAGCTCTCCTCTGATTTTTGTTTCCAATTCCCATGAGATTCAGGTTAGCATCACCTCACGTGAGATGCATACCTTGAGTAACAAGGGTGAGTTAGTGTTCTGTGGTGGCTTTCTATGTCTGGCTTTCCTTCTTTAGTCAATTGGGCTTACCTTGAGGGCAAAAAAATTTTTAATCTCTATTTTTCCAGGACATAGAAGAGAATCTTCAGCTGTTCAATGACTAGATAAATGATGAAAATCCTTCCATTCTCTAGAAACTGTGAAACAGAAAAGATGAAAGACACAACCTCCTTTTAAAAGGTGGTTTATAGGTTACTGTGAGTGGTCTAATTACACATTTATTTGAATGGGAGAAGATACAGTGAAATAAAAATTGTATTGTGGTGACAGTCTATTATTATTTTAAATACAGAGGGGATTAAACAGCTTAATTCATTTAAGTAATCTACTTGGTAGAATATCTGTCAGAGCATTTAAAATTTATGGACAGATTGAGAGACCCTATTAACATTTTTAAATACAGAGTTTGAAAAAACAAAGAAAGTCTAC
Source organism: Cynocephalus volans (assembly GCF_027409185.1). Classification (NCBI taxonomy): domain Eukaryota; kingdom Metazoa; phylum Chordata; class Mammalia; order Dermoptera; family Cynocephalidae; genus Cynocephalus; species Cynocephalus volans. The sequence goes on from NC_084466.1 coordinate 21,508,820, forward strand.
ATTTTGTTATTTTAAAGTTTAAAGGAATAAACACAGTTTACATTGTCAGCAGCAGCATAGTTCAATATTATCATCTGCCACTGACTAATGTTTATCATAAGACATATTTTTAAGAGACTATTTTATTAGCACAGTTAATGGAGACCTCTAAAAGTGAAAAAAAATAGTGGAAACTAGTCAATATTAAAAGAGGAAAATTTCAGATGTATACTTTGCATTTCCTCTTCAAGTGTCCTCATAATAGTATCAAGATTAACACAAATCTGAAAACATAACATAAACAAAAAAACTTAGTTTGACTTTAAGTTATGTGGATTTTTATGTGCCTGTAGATTACATCTGAAAATGTATTTATACAGGTATTTTAATAATTTTCACTCTGAGTTTAGGTGATTTTTAAAAAACCTGTTTCAGTCAAGTAATTCAGCATAAAACCCGTGCAAATAAAACATTATTCAGCAAGACAGTCATAAAATTTTACAAAAAAAAAAAAAAAAAAAAAAAAATCCTCAGGAGTATTTCATGTTTTTCAAATATACAATTTTACATTGTAATGTTTACATTGTTACATCAGAATTAAGAAAACTAAGGGTGAATTAATAAATACTGGGAACTCTGGACCTCAAGGCTGTAAGACATCTGAAAGTCAACCTTAAGATCATAATTCTCACATACGTATGGATTTTCATGATATATCCTCTGAAGTACCAATAGTAAAATTAGGAGAGATTAAGGTTTTAATTGAAAATTTTAAATTGTTTTTACGCTAGGCAGATGTAAAATATTACAAATACAGAAATGCATGACATTTTAGATAAATATAAGGCTTCACAGAAATACAGTCCTTCCTGGGCTTCTTTAAGCTCTGTTTTCCAAATCCTAGATAAGTGCCCACTCTCTCCTGTTATTAAACATACTTATGTGAACAAATTTGAGAAGGGTTCCAGGTAGCTTAAGCTGAATTGCACATTGCAAATCTATCTAAGGCTATTGGTCAATTATTCATGGGAACAAAGAAGCAGGTGTACAACTATTCCGTTCTTACCCATGCCTAGGTGATTTTAGATGAAAGAAACTGGTAGCAGCTTTGCTTCCATTTTGACCCAAAGAGTCTTAACATATTGATAATGACCTTCAAGTACCTTGTCCAGGAGTCAGAACATAATAGCACTTGCAACAGCATTTATTCTCTAAGTGACAGTCATTGGTTCAGAATTTGCTTCTTAATAATCTTCACCACAGTAGTGCATTACTAATATGATACTTTAAACCCAAACCTTTATATTTACTAAGTTTCTATATTTTCCTTATTGCATTACATAATTATTGCTGTTGATAGGGCTGATAATGTCAGTTTTAGATTTGATCTTATTATGTGGCAATATCTTCAACTAAATTGTTATTATACCTTGTTTATAATATACCTTACAACAATGATTAATTTCAACTATTTTTTAAACTACACCTGCTATTTATGCGTGTATTTGGAAGGATGAGTTGAGTTGTGGACTTAAACACACAGTTCCTAAAATACGAATTTATTATATATATGCATATGTGTGTGTGTGTATATATATATATATACACTCAAATATACAAACACATATTTATATATGTTATGTATATTGTATTTATAATGTATTTTTAAAAGATCCAAAATTACATTTTATTTTATACTTTATTATAAACAAGAAAATAGTAATAGCAATATTTGTATTTCACTGCTTCTTAGAAAATCTTTAGGACCAATTGAATTACATGATAATGCAGTCACTCTTCTAAAAACAAATTAACCATAAAACAATCCATTTAAATCAATTTCAGTTATTATGACATGTTTTCCAGTATACTGAAAAGTAATGACACTGAAAATGGTAATACATATAATTCTTTCACAGTCTCTACATAAAGGTAGAAATTACTTTCATAAATACAAAGAAAATCCTTTGTGGTGTGATCCTTATGAATTGGTCAGCTGTAGATGTCCATGAACTATTATATCTGAACTATATACTTAAGTATAACCTTTCATGTCTGTTTTTAGAAGAAGCCTAAAAACACCTGTACAATTTTGAAGCTAAGAGAAATGAAGATAACAATTAAAAGGCATATGATGAGAGAAGCTGGGTTTGAAGACAAACAAATCTGATTTATGATTTTGTCTTGGGCCAATTATTTAGCAGCTTATCCTGAGACTAACCACTAGCCCTCTGAGCCTCGTTCTACTCATTTATGAAATGAGGCTATAAAAACCTACCTAACTTATTATTATCTAGACTCAAAGAGGCCAATGATGTTAAAGTCTAAAACAGTACTGTGGACACAGACACTCAGCAAATTATTATTTTTTAATAGTTATGAAGTACTTGAAAATTTTGAGTCACTTTCTATCCATGATTTTTGTTCACCAGTACTTAACAATTAGTTTGCTATAAGAGTCTCAAAAGTAGAAAATTTTAGAATCTGACACTTTTATCTTTTTATGGTGATTCTATAACTAGTTCAAGTTGGAAACAAAACAACAACAAAAATCAATAGGTGACATTTATACGTGTCTTCTAAATTATTCCTTAAATTATCTCAACATCTCCTAGAATTGTGCCTTATATAAAATATGCTGATCCTAAATAGTAGAGGTCAAAATTAGGTAACTTATAAGAGGAAATTGATATTAGAAAACTCCAAAGTGAAGTTTAGTAATTATGACTGTAGTACATTTTTGTGAGATTGTTTTTATTTACCCTTTGGTCTTTTTAAAAATGTGACTTTGTGTTTTAATCTCTTAATACATATCATATTCTTCAGGATAATTTCACAAGGATGCTGAGTCCAGGTTCACTTTGGAAATGAGGAAATAAATAACAGCATAGGTGGTTATGAGGAAAGCAGGCTTTTTTTCATGGTGAATGTATATACATACACACTCATAAATCCTGCTATTTAAGCCCATCAGAATTGATCAGCTTTAGTGTTTAAATTGTCAAAAGTAGATGCATTAAAAATCCTCAATAAAATTGTCATATAATGACACAAGGATCTTAGTTTTCGAAGTGAATTGTTTTTCATCTTTTCTTTGATTTAGTGTTTGAAAATACTCTGGATCTGAACAAAAACATACAGAAAATTTGTTTTACCAAGGCCAAAGAAACTAATTAATGAACAGTAGGTTCTAATGACATTAGAAGGAGAGGGAACAACAGAAAAACAAAGGGCATTGTGGAATCCTGTTCAGGAGAAAAGCAGTAGAAAATGAGAAAATGTGTTTTGCTTTACTGATGATACAGATTTTTGTATTTATATGCTTGTGTTTTAAATTGTCCTTGTGAAAATTGATGATGATGACTTCAGAAATAAAAGCTGGCGAAAGAGATTACACTTTAGATTTTACTCACTGATGTTAAAAGTTATTGGATGCTATTAGGAGCTCTTTTAGAAAGATTTATGGTAATAAGTATTCATCACAAAGCCCGTCATTCTGGAGAACAAAAAGTGATGCTGCATTCATTTTGTGTGATTAATGATTCAAACGTAATGAAGAAAACGTTCAGGACTAATCTACAATTGTAAATGAAAATGAACTTTATAAAGAGATTTTTCTTCTTAATATCAACAAAAGAATGAAACCCTGCATATGTGTGATATTTGCAAGTATTTACATCAGCTAACAAGAAACATTATATCAAGTAATAAGACAATCTGTTAATTCGTGTCATAATTAAAAATTCACATTCGTTAATATCTCAGAACTCTAAGCATGTTTAATAAAATTTAGGTGTATTTATTTTGCTACCCCAGATATGATATTAATGAATGGGCTGATTCAAACCTAATTTGCATAGTAAATGAATATAATTAAAATCAGTCTTTCATTAAAAGCTCACAAGAAAATATTTAATCTGCAGCATATTTGTAGGAAGGCAAGTAGCAGAGCTTATTTTCAGTTCTAGCACATTCTGTAAGATGGGTTGTATAAGGAAACAATGTAGGCATGTTGTTTGGTCATTTCCTTTCCATTAGGCTTTGGCTTCATAATAATATATTTTGGGCAAGTATAATCTAAACTTCATTATGTTGTTAAAACTCTGTAAACAAAAAATGAGAGATGTTTGCTTTTACTGCTAGTGTAGATATTTCCTTTCTTTTATGACCTTTGTGAATTTGCTAGATTTAATTGTACTCCCAAGGTGGGAAAGCATAGTTCTTTTCCAAATGCATATCAAAACTGAAAAATAGGATTCTTATGAAGAAAGTCAATCTAATCATTTCCTTAATTTTTTAACCCTTGCAAATATTATGGTATACTTGTTTTTGTTTTGTTACTTAGAATGAAATAAGAATTTTGGTTTTACTTAAAACATTGTTAAGGCAAATTCATTCGAAAACTCAACATCCCTTCATGATAAAGATTCTCAACAAATTAGGTATAGAAGGAAAGTATCTCAACACAATAAACTCTTTAAATGACAAACCACCACCAGTAATATCCCAAATGGGGAAAAGGTGAAAGCTGTCCTTTAAGAACAGGAAGAGGACAAGGATGCCCACTCTCACTACTCCTATTTGACACAGTATTGGAAGTACTTACCAGAGAAATAAGGCAAGAGAAACAAATAAAGGGCATACAGATTAGAAAAGATGAAGTCAAATTGACACTGTTTGCAGATGACACAATCCTATGTATAGAAAACCCCAAAGCCTCTACCAAAAAACTCTAGGATCTGGTAAATGAATTCAGTAATGTTGCAGGATACAAAATCAATATACAAAAATTAGTACCGTGCTAATACTCCAACAACAAACTAGCAGAAAAAGAAATCAAGAAAGCAAGCCTATTTACAATAGTTGCCAAAAAATAAAATATCTAGGAATAAGTTTAACCAAGGAGATGAAAGATCTCCACAATGAGAACTACAAATCACGGCTGAGAGAAAGTAAGGAGGACACCAAAAGATGGAAACACGTTCCTTGTTCATGAATTGGAAGATTCAGTGTAGTGAAAATGTACGTACTACCCAAAGCCATCTATAAATTCAATGTGATCCCCATCAAGATTCCAAAGACATTCTTCACAGAAATAGAACAATCCTAATCCATATGGAACAAAATACCCCAAACAGCCAAAGCAATCCTTAACAAAATAAATAAATAAATAAATAAAGTCAGAGGCATTAATTTTCCTGAATTCAAATTATATTGCAAAGCTGTAGTAACCAAAACAGCATGGTACTGGCATAAAAACAGATACTCAGACACATGCAACAGAATAGAGAACACAGAAATCCCCCTGTGTATTTATAGCCAACTGATCTTTAACAAAGCTACCAAGAACATACATTGGGGAAAGGACAGCCTCTTCAAGAAATGGTGCTGGGAAAACTGGATATCCATAAGTAGAAGAATGAAACTAGACCTGTATCTCTCACCATATATGAAAATTAAAATCAAGTAAAAATGGATTAAAGACTTAAATATAAGACCTGAAACTATAAAACTCCTAGCAGAAAACATAGGGTAAACACTCTAGGATGTAGGGCTGTGCAAAGACTTTATAATAAGATCCCAAAACCAAGGACAACAAAAGAAATATAAACAAACGGTATTATACCAAACTAAAAGCTTCTGCACAGAGAAGGAAACAATCAGCAGAATGAAAAGACAACCTACAGAATGGGAGAAAATGTTTGCAAACTATGCATCCAACATGGGATTAATTTCCATAATATACACAGAACTCAAACAACAGTAAAAAACAAAAACAAATAACCCAATTAAAATATGGGTAAAGGAACTGAATAGATATTTCTCAAAGGAAGACATACAAGTAGCCAACAGGTACATGAAAAAATGCTAACCATCACTAATCATCACGGAAATGAAAGTCAAAACCACATTGAGATAGACTGGTTGTTATAAAAAGTGCAGAGAATAGCGAATGCTGATGAGGATACAGAGAAAGGGGAATCCTACACTGTTGCTGGGACTGTAAATTAGAGCAGCCATTATGGAGAACAGTATGGAGGTTCCTTAAACTACAGATATAATGATCACATGATCCAGCAATCCTACTACTGGGTATATACCCAAAGGAAAGGAAACCATCATATTGAAGGGATATCTGCACTACCATGTTTATTGCAGCTCTATTTACAAAAATCCAGCTATAGAACCAGCCTAAATGTCCATTGATGGATGACTAGAGAAGAGAAATGTGGTATATTTGCATGGTGAAATACTACTCAGCCATAAAAAAGCATGAAATTCTGCCATTGGCAGTGACACAGATGAGCTTGGAGAAAATTATGTTAGGTGAAACAAGCCGGGTGCAGAGAGAGAAATACGATGTCTGCACTCATATGTGGGAGTTAAATAAATAAATAAATAACCAAATAAACAAGAGAGAAATAGAGAAAGAAAGGGAAAAAGAACAATCACAATAATTCGTTGAATTTTCAGAAGAGAACAGAACCGTGGTTACTAGAGGTAAGAAAGGGGGTTAGTGAGAAATTGGTTAATGGTCACAAAGAATGACTAATCACCTTGATTTGATCATCAGCTTATACACAAATACCTATTGTCTACTCTGTACCACGCAAATATGTGTAATCAAGTATGTTTCAATAAGAAAAGGTAACTGTTCGTTTATTCTGATTTACTGCCTTTTCACTGAGTTTTATTTCGCATGTTTTTAATATTTTCATAACTGATTGACTTTGCTAGGATTCTCCAGGTCCCTCCCTGTTTTCCACCACATTTCTCTACTTGAAAGGTGGAGATTTGTATCTTTTAAATTTATTGTAATCACTGGTATGGTTGGAACAAGCCCTACTTTTTTACTCTTTTATGAATCATATTCTGCATTGATATTCTTTCCTGAATTTTTTTGTTTTTGATTAAATTTTTATTATTTAGAAGAAAAAACAGCATGTTTCCATTTTTCTTCCTTCCCTATCCCATTTCCCTTCAGATTAACCATATTTTGAATATCAATTATGACTTATTATTTTTATTTCATATACTAATTCTTATTTAGATAACATATTTTAATGATTTATTGGTGTATTAATTTTTTAAATCCATGTCTTCCTCTTTATTAAAATCGATTTGTATAAAGCTGGAGTGTATACATAGATTTTCTTTCACGAAGAGTTTATGGACAGCAGTCATTCTGAATTTTTACATATTTGAGAGAAAAAATTTTGTTCTCTCAAGAATGACCATTTGGCTAGTTATAGAATTCTATGCTCATACTCCACTAGAGATTTAAAGATATTTTTCTCTTTTTTCTAGCATTAATCGTTGCTGACTGAGAGGTTGGATACCTCCCAATCTGATCCTTTTCCCTTTATCTTTGATGTTCAGAATTTTCACCACGTTATGTTTAGGTTTGACTCCTTTTCTTTCTGGGTTTGACAGCATCCAATGTATAGACTAACGTATCTTCTCTGGTTTTTTTTTTTTTCTGACTAGGTTTTTAATCATCTCCCTCTCCACCTTCTCTCTACTGCTTCCTTCTCTTGGGCAGATATTTGGGTTTCTGGTCTGTGCTTATTGTCTCTCAAACATTCTCCTATATATTTTTACTTTACCTTTTTGATTATATTTTCTGCTTATTTACTAGTAATTCAAATTTCTTCTTCAGCTATTTCTATTTTACCACTGAGTTCCTCCCATATACCCCCATGTCCCTCCAAAACATAAACATATCTTCACTTTTCATGATTTTTAATTGATTCTTTTTTATAATAGCCTGTGCTTGTGATATTTTCTTCAGTCTCTCCTAGAATGTTAATTGTACTTATCTTGAAGCCTTTTTAAATTTGCTCTATTAGTTCTGCTACTTTGGTGCTGATTTTCTTGTGTTGTTGTTTTTGTTTGTTTTTTTGTTTTCTATTTTCAGTCAATTAAAAGTCTTTTTTTCTATTTTATTTCAAATGCTTATTGTTGAATCTTTATTCATTTGTTTGACTACCAGTTAACCTATTTGTATTTGCTCGTTCTTATTACATAATATTTCCTTTGATGATCATTGAGAGGAGTCAATTATGCTGTCAGAGTGGTGTGCCAGCAGATTGTCTTCTGAGACCTGTCCTCCTGAGAGAAGGTTCTTTCCTCTTGACCATTGATGACCCACTGCATAGCCCTTTCTTTCAGGCTCCAGTGCAAAATGGGCTACCATAGGTTGTGAGCCAACTCGATGGCTGCACTCAGTTTAGCATAGTGGAAAGTAAAGAGAGATGCTGATTTTCCCAGCTTCTCTAAAGGCATTTTCTCAAATAATCTTCATAAGACCCTGAAGAACTCCTCAGATCATGATGCTGAAATACATTTCAAAATACTCCCACCTCCCTGGTAGTCCTCCCAGGCACTATGTTTGGATGAGATTTCTCATAGTTTCATGTATTTGTCAATCCAGTCCTGTCTGCTTTCTGTCTTTAGGAATTGTTCAATATTTTTCTTACAGTTTTGACATTGTTTCTTGCCATCTAGTATTATTATGGATTGAAACATTTTAAAATATTTTTTTCTGTTCTTTCAAGGGAGTTTAGGCAGAAGACATGAAAAATATATGTGCTCAATTTTGCTGTCATGATCCAATCCTTTCCACTGACCTTTCATTTTTTTTTTTTTTTTTGTACCGGTAAGGGGATCGTAACCCTTGGCTTGGTGTCTCCCACACCACACTCAGCCAGTGAGTGCACCGGCCATCCCTGTAGAGGATCCGAACCCGCGGCCTCAGCGCTCCCAGCGCTGCACTCTCCCCAGTGAGCCAGGGGGCCAGCCCTGACCTTTCATTTTAAATATACTTTACTTTTAATAATTTTGGTTTCTATTTTAACTTATTTGAAGCAAAATTATTTTATTAGATTTGAGTTGCCCTGGCTTTTATGACATAACATTTCTTTGTTATTAATATTTCCTTGCTTTTCTTTTTCCTTGTTGAACACTAACTGCTTTAACTGAGTTTATACTTTCTTTTTTTAAGATAGCCACTTCTCTTATGTCTTCATTGTTTTATCATTCCTTCTTTTTCAATTTTATGTTAATTCATATCTCCTGCCAATGTACTGTCTGTTAGAAAATTATCTTCACAGTATTATCGTCTACTATAATTTAGTGTTTATTGCATTACTATTTCAATGTGAATAGTGGATCTAATTTATTTAAATTTTTGGTATCTTGGAGACCTTTTTCTTTTTGATTTTTTTTTCTTCTTTGGTATTCAAAATCCTCAAATGTTAGATAGGTAGATAAGTTAGTAAGTTGACGTCAGCTTTTCCTGTTGGAACTTCTCTATACCACACTGCTTTTTCAAAGAGAACAGAGTTCTCTCTTGGTTCAAAGAGAACCAAGAGTTTGGTGATTATTTTCATGATTTTATAAAACATATTATATGCTTTATTTGCAACAAGCATGGAATAAATTTTGATTCACATCAGTGCTGTGACTTTTTTTTTTTTTTTTTTTTTTTCTGATCGGTAAGGGGATCGTAACCCTTGGCGTGGTGTGGTCCACACCATGCTCAGCCAGTGAGTGCACTGGCCATCCCTATATAGGATCCGAACCCGCGGCCTCGGCGCTCCCAGTGCCGCACTCTCCCGAGTGGGCAATGGGGCCGGCGCCAGTGCTGTGACTTCTGACTAGTGCACTTGATATCCCTTTGGGTCTACTTTAATCTCCAAATCTGTTAATAGGCATGTTCTGTACTCTGTCACTTCCATTTTAAGCAACTATGCAAAACACCTTCATAAGGGAATCCAAAGTTTTTTTCTCAAGCTCTCACACAAAGTTCTCAATCTGAGATCAGAGAAGAAATAAAAAATGATGAAATCTTGTTCACAAAGATGTAGCAGAAACTGTTACTGTTTTTCAGAGACAGTGTGCCTTTAAAACTGTATTGCAACTGGTGTGAAACAAGTATTTTTAGAAAAACAATTGAATGCCTATGATGTTCCATATACTGTGATAAAAATTCTCTTATGCATTTTATCTTCCACACTTAGTAGTTCCCTTAGTTATCCAGTTAATCACATATCTGGATACCCAGAGAATAGGAAGTAGTATCCGCTGACAAAAGACAATTTAAAATTTCTAAGGTAAAATTAGATATTTAATGGAAAGCTAGACATAAGAATTTTTTAGACCTTGTAGGAGGTGAATCAAATAGCTTCTATAAAATCTTTAGATAGGAAATGTTTCCTTGCATCTAAGTTGGTTATAATTCCAAAAGAAGAAAAAAGGAAGGTGAGATTTAATATTATAAAAATAGGAATTTCACAAGAAATCATCTACTTGCTGTGTTATGTAAATTAAGTTGACATAGTAAATTGAGCAAAAATCTGTAGATCTTCCATGTAAGCCTTGCTTGTTGCTACACTTGGTATTTCCTAATGTGCACATTTTGTTCCTTTGAAAAGAAAAAGAGCTCTACCAATGCTAATTACAGTTATTTAGGACAACTCTCTCTTCCCTTATGAAATACTCAGATTTCTAAAATCTGCACTTTTATTTGTACTGTTACCTTGTCCATAATTTCCATAACTCCATTACATGTTTTTGAGTGCAAAATAAAAAATATGTTGCAACCTCTCTCAAGTGAAATATCTTTCTTGCAGTCTTCTCTGAATCTCTGGATATAGATCTTCAGAGAGAAAGAGAGAGAGAGAGAGATTAACTCAATATCTTGAATGTAGAATAGCAGAAATTAAATGATAAATTGTAGCTTTATTTATATAGCTTGAAAACCCAAACCAACTATACTCCCATAGACTACCGACTATATTAAATTAAATGAAATAGTAACTTTACCATTTTACTGACTTCATGAACTTGATTTTATTATTGCACAGAACTCTTGCCCGGAAAGGTGAAGTTTGAAAGTAACATTATGGTTATAGAGAAATCCATTTAAATAAATATCAAAAGATTGAACTCTCAAAGAGATAACATCAACCAATTGTTTACCCCCAAACTCTTTGAATCTAATCTCCTTCTTCTCAAAACCCAAGCCCTGCCACCTCCACCAGTCTTGAACCAGTCTATTAAGGGTCTGTTATGTCCCTTACCCAATCCAAATCAAACCAATTCCCTACCTCACACCTTCCCTAACACATGTGTTGAAAGACCTGCCATAAATCTGATTCCAAAACATTACAGATTTTCTGACTTTGTCTTTCTCTTTCTAAAAGGCTACTAAAATTCTGTTATAGTGTTCTTCCTTGTTGTGATTATGTTTACCTACCTTTGTCTGATAAACATATCATTTAGGTGATAGAAGTATTTGGGGGGAGTCAGCATTCAATAGACATGTGTTATTCACCTGATTTCCCATTTTGGGCACCAGAATGTTGAATTTATAAGGAAAATATAAAATTATTTGAGAAATAATGAGCCCCACTATAATAACAGTAAACACTTAAAATGAGTATATACAAGCTTAAGCACATTTCTCACTATGGGTAGTCTTCCTCATGAGAAATGAAACTCTTAGCCATGTGCATCTAAGGAAAAATTTCTATTGATCATCTTCTGTTGGAATCCTCTTTAGTAATGCTGATTTCACATCTTTCATTCATTCATTTTCTTTCTTTTCCTCTTCACATCCAGTACCATGCATTTAAATTATTTCTTCTTTGTTTTAATTTTTATTTACGAGAGCATTATGTTCCACGATAAATTTGCTCCATGTTTTTCCTGAAAGTACAAGGTCTTTGTCAACAGTATTTCTCAGGAAATATGCTTTCTTCCTATATGCAGTGGCTCCTTAGAGTTCTGTGCTCTTCTCTGCTCTCCATATTTTCTCCTTATTTTGTCTCTTATCTCTGGGCTATGGTGGTAGAGTTTGTAAAATATTGGAGAGGAGGATTTATGTGTATAAGCCAGTCTCTTTTTTTAGGAGGATGAGACAGGTTCCAGATGAAATGTATCCCTGGAATATAATATCCTTTTGGAAAGAAGTGTATTTTATTGAGAAACCTATGTGTAGTGTTTATGCACTTTGCTCTTTGATAGGAAAACTAAAGCTCTTCAGACTCTATTGGTGAAGATTTACTTTGTAGTTAGTCTCTTTCTGTAGTAGGAAATCCAAGATGAAGAGGAAGGAGGTTATTTCCAACTTCCTCACTCAGACTGCTGTTTTTCCCATCGAGGATTACTAAATTGCTTAAGAAATTTTATCACCAGTTAATCATTAGAAGGAATTAGGTGCTAAAGGTAATATATCGACTTCATACTCTAGACATATATGCTTTGTAAGGTTTCCCATCTGATGTTATGAGAAATGAAACAAGATGATTACAGGAAATTGGGTAAATTAAAGCAGGAAACTACATGGTAAGATCCAGAATTGACCAAACACCTAACCCTTATTAAGTATGTGCTAACAAATCAGCTAGTCTTAAATAGACCTCCTAATAGAAAACCTTTAGCTAAAAGCAATAAGAAATGTAATTGCTTACTTGGCAAGGATCTTTAGAATCAAGCTGCACTCAAAATATGAAGTTAAGTGACAAACGTAAGTGGCTGTATTATTCTTTACCAAAAATAGCTAATAATTTCTAAAGTACATTTGCCTTTTTTGGCACATTTTTAGAAAAAATGTTTAATAAACACTTGGATTAAAAGAGGTAAACAAAATTATAAACCATATATAAACACTCATATAATTAGGTTTTTAAAATGTTTTAGCTGTATGGGTAAATAATTACTATTACAGCCAGTGAATAAAATTAAGTGAGCAATGGCACAATTTGCTTATCCATATACTACTCGTAATACATTTTATGGATACCAGTTCTGTGTTTCCATCTCATGCCTTTGGGGATACTGAGGAATGACTGTTGGTTTAGAAGATTAGGTGGTGATGTATGGCACAGACTAGTAAGAAACATCAGATAAAGAACATGGTTGAGGAAAACAATCATAAATTTGATTTTGGACTTCAGAGATAGCTTTTATTTTTTATTCTTATTTTTTTTCTAGCAGCTGGTTGGTGCGGGGATTGTACCCTTCATCCTGGTGTTATATCACCACACTCTAGCCAACTGAGCTAACCAGCCAGCCAGCCCTAGAGATGGCTTTATTTTTCAGGATGAAATTGTACATTAGTATAAATGAAAACCTAGAGCTTAAGAGTAAATTTTGTGCTAGAGATATTTTGGGGGGAATGATCCGTCTACAGCTTGTAGATAATAGGACAACTTTGGGTGGACATGGCTTTCTTGTTACAGTGTGTAAACTGAGAAAAGATGAAGGCTAGAAAAGGACAAAGGGATAACAACATGACTGAATCTGAGAAGAGAAACAGTAGGAGACCAAACACTTCTGAGAAGAAGAAAATGTGTCATGAATCTGTAATAGATACTGCATAGATTAATGCTTTGGCACTTACAAATAATTCTGAATATCTCAGATGAAAATTAATGATCTAGAGAATTTGGTTCAGCTTCTTATTCGTTTGTTTATTTATTAGTTTCAATCTCGCTTAACAGTTGGGAATGTATACTTCCAATGATAGGAGAGAAAAAAATGTCTTTGCCTTCTATCCTGAATCCAATCAGCCTGACCCTAACAGCTGGTTATTCTGAGTCTGACTAAGCCAGTGTCATAAAAAAGGGACCTTGAAATTTCAGATCTGTGGGTCTAATTTGATGATCAGCACAGTTCTCAGAATACAGGAGGGATTCAATGAATCTTTGCTGGAAGTGAAATGAATCTCTGGAGTTGAATGTCAGTCTCCATCCCCCATCTGTGACTTTTTTCAGTTATGCTTTTCCTGAGTGGATAAGAGGAAGGAGAGGGAAATACAGATGAATCTGTATTTAGGGCTTTGCTAATGTGTGAATTGTTGCTGTAATAATATTTATTCAGCTCAAGGCTTTCTTAGGATTGCTGAGATATTTGGGTAATTTTAAGATTTCCTAAAGTCTTCATAATTAGTGTTTCCATAGCACGATAAGAATGTGAGAATTTCTGGTTCAACTCATACCTAAGTCTTGACATTTCATTTGAAAGGTAAAACTGTGAAAGAGATAAATGCATTGATGTTTAATTCCCTGTCTCTGTATTTCACATTTTGTTAAACACACCCATTTTTAACAAATAAGTTTCTTATGATTTGTCACAATGTGCTGTGCTGTGCAAAATTCTCTAGAAGATTATTAAAGTTGTGATGTGAAACTTTTTCAGTTTTGCATTTGTTTGTGTATAAGTTTTGTGACTTTTAAATGTTACTTTTGGTTTTTAAATTGGAAATAATGGATTTACAGCCAAATTTTCCATGCATTAATGAGATCCCATGAAGCCTTAGAAATTTTAGACTGTATAACTTAGTTTTTTGAACTAATAAATATTTTATGCTTTCCTCTGGGGTTATTTTTCAAGCATTACATTACCAGACCTAAGCTTAAATTGTTTCTTATTTCTTAATATATTTTTTGTTTGTTTATAGTCTCACCCAAGAATGGGTATTCAGTAAATATTTAATACATATTTTCAAATGAAGAAATAAACTATAAAGTGTTTGCAAACACCATATTTTGACTGTGTATAATTGATATCCACATTATGCTAATAACAAAGTGTAATGTTTCATTTCAGGTTTGCCCCTGGCTGTTGCACTTTTATAGGTATTTGAAACCGAAAGTCATGACAGTTTGAAAAGTCTTAGCAAAGAGATAAAAAAAGAAAAAAAAAAAAAAAAGAAAGAAAAAGATGCCGTGACTTCTTTTGGGATCAGTTTTTGAATACCACTTGTCCAAATTCTATAGAAGAGATGAAAAGCCACAAATAGCAATGTCAATACATAGTTAATAAAAATCTACTCAGTGCTTCCTATTGATTCAGGCTTTGAAAGAGATAGAAAAAGAGACTTAGTGGCTACACATAAGGTGGTCTCATTAAGATATGGGTGGGCCTATGGTGAGACAGATGAGGAACTTGTGATTCTGGGATTCTCTGCTTCTGCAAGTTCTGATGCAGGAGTCCAGGGACCAGAATCTGAAATCATTTTTTAAAAACACGGATTTTTAGCATCCAAAAAATATTGAATCAAGATTATTGATCAAATACAACAGATATCATGAGATACCCACCTCAGGTACAAAACTTAGGGCACCAAACAAAAAACAAACAAAAAAAGCTAAGTAATCCAGATAAATACTATTTTAATGCAATATTAAAAAAATAAAAATAAAAATTGCTGCAAAATGCTAAAAGCGATGAACAAACTGTAAAAATTTTAAATAAAGATGCAATCAGTATTATTGATCTTTCTTTTTGCCTAAGGCTATGATATAGCTCAACAGGGCATTGTAACTTAAAACCCAGGCACAACAAAACAGTGAAATACTACCAGGAATAGGTCAAGCCCTAGGGTAAACGATTCCCTTGGTGGTCTATGTCAGTTGGCCTAGTTTCCCTCTTATCAGGGAGTTCCTGTAGTTATTTGCTGTTTATTTGCTCCAGCTGCTAGGCTCTGTCCTCTCTGCCTAGCACCAGGAATCACCAAAGTGGCAGAAAGTGGTTGGCTTGAAGACTATAGTCTCTGAAATTATGACTCCTGGACCTTATTTTACGAGGGCTAATTTCCCACTATATGCGTTATACCTTAAATTCGTGATTGCTTTAGAAGAACTGCACATCTGAAGAATGATTCAGATCTAAATTCAAAAGAAACAAATACTAGCATTACAAATATGTTTATTTCTTTGAAGATTTTGATTTCTTCAGATACAGAATTCAGCTCAAACTGTGAACAGACAGAACATGACTCCATTTTTTAGTACTATTCATGGTCACCAAAGTGAATGTTGGTAAGTTATCAATGATTTTCTTAGACATATATCAAACAATAGTTTGTATGTGTTTTAAAATACTTTGGTAGGAGTAAAATAGTTTGTATGCCTTTGATAATCACTATAAATATTTTCAGAAGGATAAAAAAGTTAAAAGTAAAATGTGTGCTATTTCTCATGTATATTTTATTAATTTTTTAAAATAATATTTGTTATTGCTTCCCATCTCCATGGCATATGCATATAAAATAGGAAGATATCAAAGGCAAATTGCCATAATTTAAATATTTATTTATGTCTGAAATAAAATGTGCTGTTTCATAATATAAATATACTACAGAAACCATCTTGCAGACCAATAGAGAGGCCCTTCATATCATCAAGCCCCACTCTGAGTAATACAAACAAAAGGTAAGCTGAAATGGGAAGTCCTCTTATGTGCTTGTGTGAGCAACAATTCCACAATTTGATCAAAGGGTATGGGGCAATATGTAAATCTCATTCATTTCCATGACAGTCAAAAAAATTCATGAGCTCTGTGCAGAAGATGGAGAACCACAATCTATTTAGCATGAAAAAGGTAACATGTCCTGTGTCATCCCATTTGACTCTTCCTACTGGTTATATTTTCTAAACTATGCATGATGTAGCATAACAGTAATGCCCATATGTGCAGCCATCAGCCAGAAGGGAATTATTTAAAACCATATCTCAGGATAGCTCATGAACTTTACCTTTAAGTCTCAAGGAAGAAAAGATCTAAGCATATAAAATTAACTGATTTAACAACTTTTGTTATCTGGATTCCTCTTAGATAACTGCATATAGGCTATCAGAAATCAATTGGGAGGATGAAGGCAAATAGGAGAAACTGAGGACCAAAGGATGAAGCAAAACATTAAGATTTACATCTAGTGGTGAGAAAAACAAGAGAAGAGATAAAATCAGCAACTGTAACGCAGCCTATGGACATTTACTGTTTAATAGTTTCACTGTGCATCACTGAATTGCAGCCCAGCACAGTAAGTAGTAATCAAAACGATGATCCTAGTTCATCATAAAAAGGACAGAGTGTATCCAATAATTCTGCTGAAGAATCTAAGAAAGTAAAAGTTATGTTTTTAAAAATCCTTTATCAAAGCTGTGTGTATGTGTACATGTATGTGTATGTGCATGTATGTATGTGTGTGTGTGTGTGCATGCATATTAAGGTTGAAATAAGTAAAACAGTTACTTTAAAAATTAACTAGTGATACCATTTTACTGCATTATTACAGCATACGTTCTGAAACATAGGTGTTTCTCTATTTTAAGTATCCTTTTAACAAAATATTAGAAATTCTGTGTATCTCTTGGAGGAAATAAAAATAATTTCTTTGTCTCTGTCTGCCTAAGTTAGAGTGATTATAGAGGAAAAAGGCTAGACTTGACATTAAAAATTCTTGGTATGGGATTCCATAATTTACGTATATTGTGATCCTGAATAGAAATCTCTTAAGGTTTTAGAATTAAACCTATTGAGAAAAAGAGTAACTGTCCTGTCAATTTTGGTGTAGTGTGGATCAAATTGGAAAATAAGCTTGTAAAAATTTGTAATGTATAGAATAATATATAGTACTGAAAAAATATATCACATAAGCTTAAACATGAAAAAGAATTAGTAATTCACAGTGGAAACAATCAGAATCTTATTGGGTTATTAGTGTGGATTTTCAACAATGAGCTTTACAACTTTTTAAGAACATGATTTTTATACCTGTTTTCTCAGCATGAGTAAGTTTAAACAATGAATACATCTAAATCCATTTAGACTTTGACGCAAAAATTATAATATCATTTTCAGTACTATCTTAAAGAGAGGTTTTTGTAAAGATACGTGTTAATATTCTCTTAGAAAAGATATTGTACTGTAAAGCCAAGTTAAAAAGGATATTTACATTCATCCAACATAATCCTGGCTGTTCTTCCCAAGTAATATTTGTAATACAGATTTCAGTGGTAATTACATTTTTTAACAAACATTTGAAAATCCTTTGAAATCTACATACTATCATCCTTAGAAAATCAATTATATATGAATATTCACATTTTTTCATATAATTTTAGAGAATTCATAGGCATCCTGAAGTTAATTTATAAATTCCAAGGACAATGGTGTACTTCCTTCTTGGCAATGGGTTCAGCTGAGTTGAAAGTAGATCTGAGTTTTTCCCTGAATTTGACCAATAGCAAACAGTAAAATGCTTCTAAGAATTTAGAGATAAGAAAAATATGCTAAAACATCCTTCTTCCTCAATTTAGGTGGCTTTAAGGTTTTCTTCAAATTAAGAAAACAAAGTGTTGTCTAAGGATAAAATAAAACTATTTCTAAGTGCAGCAAATAAGTGAAAATGAAATTAGATTGAGAGTGGGCAAAATAAATATTTACAAAAATTGCAATTGCTATTTGATTATAACCTTTGAAAAGTTTTTCTTTTGGAGTGAACTTTATAATGGTTAATATTTTAAGAATAATTGGCTTTATTAATTTAAATTTGAACAGAAAATGATGCAAAAGGGAACCCTTTTCAAGGGTTAAAAGCATTGTCTGATTCATGTCAAAAGCCCAATTATTTTGAAAGGAAAAGCCACTATTGGGTGGATGAGTCATTACCAGACAGAACTAATGAGAATAAATGTCTGGAAGCTGGAGTGGATGAGGATAATGTAGCTAAGGTGAAAGAGGAAAGAAAATAATGGAGTTAATCTAGGAGTAGCCATAATTAAGCTAGGTTATCATATTTCATTGTATGTCAAGAATAAAGTTCCAAGCAGAGTGTCCCAATTCATTTAAAACTAATGCCTGTTTTGAAGAAACACCATGATAGATTGATGATTTTAATTCATTTGGTAACTCCAAGAAGTTTGTGAATATCCCATATTCAGTTGTTCCCTCAGTGTAGTTACCTACCACAGGAGTTAAACTATGTGGAATTCATGAGTCCATGACCAGAAAACTTCCATACAAGTATGTGTGAAATGAGAGCCTAGGTCAGTACTGAGGCTGTTTGCAGAGACTGGGTAGCCAAGATTTCCTAGTCTCAGGAAATCTCACACCCTTGTTCCTATCTTGAGGTTGAATGACTTTATTTAAATCCACATATAATTTGGGCCAACCAGATGGTCATTCATTTTTGTCAATCATTCCCCACTCCACTTCTATCATAGGCTGATACTCAGGGCTGTTTAGGTCACAAATTTAAGGTTTGAGTATATTTCTGTGTGGAAAGTGAATAAGTGAGTGGAGAGGCACTGAGCTCTCTCTTACCATAGTAGGAAGTGCTTTGAAATATGACTGAGAGACACAAATGGAGCTGCTTGTAAGGAATAGAATCTAGCATTAATTTTGTCATTTTCTCAAAGGTGAAGAAAGAGCAAGAAACCCAATATGGGTTTTCAACACCTAATCCCTTTGTTTAGTGAGTACATCCTTGGCATGAGGGTGGGCTAGTATCCCAGGAAACACTAAGCAAGACCCACAGTGAAAGTACAAGCTTTACTGGGGTTAAACATTGTTCACGTTGCTGGACCACGGCCACTTTTTGGAATGGTATTTTTTTCACAGTGAAAAACAATTAATGTAGGGAAATTGAAAGTGATGTTTGTGTGTTGATTGACATCTCGTATTGCATCACCTACATCAGTGTGACTTGAGTAACTTTGAAATTTGAATCAGCATTGAAACCAAGATTTATTATTGTTTTTCTAAGTGTCTTCAAAGACTTTTAAGTAGGAACGTTGTACAATCAGATTTTCATTTCAGAAAGCTCACTCTGACACTACTACAGAGCTGGCAAGACTGGAAGCAGTCAGGAAATTTAAGAATTCAGTTAGAAAACTGACATGCTCTGAGCCAAGAATTCAGCCGTGGGACTAGAAAGGAATTAACACATTTGTGAGAAACGTAGAAAATGAACTTGAACTAGAATTTGACAATAGATTGTATACAGTAAATAAGGAAAGAGAGGAGCCTAAGATGTCAAGGTACTTAGTCTGGTAACTAGTTAAAGTATGGTTTTGTTAACAAAGACAGCATTTCAAGAAAAAGTAGCAGGTTTTTCAAAGAAGTTTTGAACATGTTGGATTTGAAGAGCATGGGAATGTAATTTAAGACACTCAGTATGATTTTTTTATATGTCTTGAATTTAGCTAAGAAAACTGTTATAGAGATATACTTGTAAATTTACACTTTCACATTTAGATTCTGTAAGTCACAGGTTCAGAAGAAAAATTTTGAGGAGATGTTTAGAAAAGTGACTGTCATCTGGGGCAGGTTATGGAGCATATGAGAATCATTTGAGGGGAGGAAGTTTCAAATTGTACGTGTACCTTTACTTCTTTTTCAAGATTGTGATATTGCCCTGAATAGAATGCCTCCTTACTGCGCTCCCCAACTAAGACCCTTAGATAGTGAGTTGGTATTTATGATAGAAGTGTGAAGCACCTTTCAAGTAGTTTGAAGCATGGAATAAAAGATCAATGAACAATGGAATAAGAACTCTAAATAATTCAGCTCAATAAGTGTGTATTGAATGAATTCTAAAGATCCTCCAGTTTCCTTTATTGATAAAATGTTGAAGGACACTTGACTACATCATTTATTAGTGATAGTCTCTTGAGATAAGTGGTTAATAATTTTGAAATATTAAGGGAGAGCAATGATAAATGTATTCCTGTGGTATTATGGAAGAATGGAATACAGAATGTGAGTGTGTGTGTGTGTGTGTGTGTGTGTGTGTGTGTGTGTGTAGGATAATAGTAGTGACAGTGTAGACTTCACAGGAAGAGAACTCAAGAGCTAAGTTTTGAGTATGAGGCTAGTTAGCTAGGGCAAGCAGAATAAGGGATTTCCCAAATAATATTGTTATCATATGTCATTTATGATTCTTTTGGCTTCAGGTAACAAAAATCCCAGCCAATAATGGTGTGGGCAATAAAGCCATTTTATTTTCTTCTTTAACAAGGAGGTGGATATGGTGTATAACTAATTTGGAATAATAATACATCAGAAAATTGAAAATAGTATTCATAGCTGTAAGAGCATATTTTATGGAAATATAGAGACAAACAATAAAAACAGCTAAAAAGTGGAAAGTGGTTGATAATGGAGAATAGAATGTAGCGATGTTACATTGTGAGGTAAATGATTGCTACTTTTCTGTATTGGACATTCTAGGTAGGGGAAAGAAAGTAGACCCGTGCCTCTTGCCATATACCAAAATCAACTCAAAATGGATTAAAGACTTAAATATATGACCTGAAACTCTGAAACTCCTTAAAGAAAATATAGGGGAAACACTTCAGGAAGTAGGACTGAGCACAGACTTATGAATATGACCCCAAAAGCACAGGCAACAAAAGGAAAAATAAACAAATGGGATTATATCAAACTAAAAAGCTTCCGCACAGCAAAAGAAACAATTAACAGAGCAAAAAGACAACAGGAAGATGAACTTTCATGCCTCCCACGAAGCTGCAATCTTTGAAAGGCAAGGTGACCCTGAATATGAAGTTGAAAAATAGATATTTTAACTGAGGCACTAAATGGAGGTTGTGCCCAAGAATGTATAGTGCCTGCAGGTGTAGAGATGGAACCAATGAATCAGGGAAAATAATTACAATCCCTTGAGCCAATAAAATCATAGACTGTCATTGCTAAGACAACACACCACATCTTTCACCAGCCTCTAAATGCATTGGCAGGAGACCAGGCCAGGTACTCAAGACAAGCAAAGATCAGAGACTAGCACTCACAAAGTGAACTGTGCTCAAGATTTCCTCTGGAACATAAACGCCATAGTAGAAAGTAGCAAACTTTGGGAGAAACAACCCTGATAGGAGCATGAACGTTGAATAGTCTGGACGTTATTGCAAAAAAGATCAACTTGAAAAATCATTCTAAATGATGACAGTTATCTTTGTCTTATCTTCCTAGTAGGTCGATGACCTCTGATGAAGATAGTTCAAATATACAATTTTTTGGGGGGGGGGGAGGGGGGCCAGTAAGGGGATCATAACCCTCGGCTTGGTGTCGCCCGCACCGGGCTCAGCCAGTGAGCGCACCGGCCATCCCTATACAGGATCCGAACCCGCGGCCTCGGCGCTCCCAGTGCCGCACTCAGCCGAGTGAGCCAGGGGGTCGGCCCCAAATATGCAATTTTAAAAGCGTTTTTTTCTATCAGTAATTTTAGTTTTAGTTTGTATATTTTGATCCTGCTATAGTGTGTTAGGTATTTATTCAGCAAATGTAGGAAAAGACTTATGTTCTCATTTCAATATCATCCCCCATTTTCTATTGGGCACTTCTTTCAGGATTCAATTTTTCAATTTTAAGGTGTCTCTAGGTCCAAGCCTTCTAGCAGATCAGCTGCAGTATTAAATTATAATATTGTTAATATTAACTGCACAGGCCCTGTAAAAAGGTCATTCAAGCAAAAATCACTTATCCAAAAACTTAGTAAGAAAGTTTCAAGTTTCAACTTGTTAAGGTCAAGTAGCTATTAAGGAATCAGGAGCTTTCCAGATGAATCTGACATAATTTTAGGATCTATCAGCTTCTCAGTTATCAGATTTCTGCCCTTTCTAATGAGAGATACTTTACCTAATCAACACACTTCCCCTGCCTTGTTCCAGGCTCTAGAACCAAGCCTGATTTTAGTCAAGAGAAATTTAAAATGCTCAACCAATCAGGCAACTCAAGTGCAAGTTTATTTTCCTACTAGATTGACTCCAACTCTGTCCTCAGTTTAACATATTTTGCCTCTAATTAGTACCAGAGTCTTTCTAATGCTGGATTTCTGTTTTGCCCTTATCTGTCTCCCTTTCTAAGAATTGGCTAAATCTTCCTAAACACTGGCTCTGTAACTAGGACAGAAGATTGTGACAGATTTATCGTTTGCTCCACTGAGTTTCACAGTACTGCCTGTAGAGGAAACTTCATTGCATTGTGTTGGGCAGTCAGGAGGCCAAATGTTTGCTTGCTACCATCTGCTGTCTGTATTCTTCCTACTGGGTTGGAGTTCAACTCATCAGCTATAGTTGACTCTTTCTACCTAAATCCAGTTCATAATTTCAAATGCCCACCTCTTCCCGTCTAGCCTATACCACATGCTTTTGGACGCCATAATTATTCTTTCATGAAAAGCTGTGGATCACTTAGGCTGTATGTGGCTTTACATAAAGGAAAATCTGCCTCTGGCTCAAACTGGCACATACAATGTGCCAGTAATTGCATTAGTTTTATGTGGCATACATGCATTAGTTTTCAATTCTTGAAGGGTAAATGTAGGATGACTTCAGGGCTGAGATTAAGTAATGCCTCCAGATTCATACGTATAGTTATGGAGGTGTGGATGTGTTGTAGTGAGAAGCACGAAGACAATTTTAAGATATCTTTTTATAATAAACATTATATCCTAAAAATAAATTATATCAAGATTACCTGCTTTTTAGAGAATATGATATGGTTTCTTTCTTTCATTAGTGTACACTTGAGATGTTGGAGACTATTATTTCTAGAACTTATATATAGATTTACAGGATGGAGTAAAGTTTTCAGAAGCCAAATGAATAGTTATATAAGCACATTTTGCATTCATTATCTTAACTCTGCTTGTAAAAAGGTAGTTTAAAGATAGCCAATAGAAAATGATAGACTCAAGTATTTTTTCTTGGAAAGTATTTATTCAGGAAGCTCTTTGAAAGAAAATATTACTAAGGTCTTAGTCAACAAAATTCTGTGTCCAGATTGATTGCTTTTGATTTAGTGTTTATTAGATTAATCTGTATCAACGGGCTCTTTCCAAACAGGACTTCCTAGGGTAAGTTTATTTTTGGTATAATTTTATCCTTGCCCTATTCAATTTTATTTTTAAAAATTCTGGTCTTAAAACAATATTAATATTTATGATATCATCATTATCTTGTTTTCCTGTTTTCTTCATTTGTATGTATGAGAAGATAAAAATTTTCATGGAAACATTTGCATCATCTTTTAAATTCTATTTTTCAACAAACTTTTAAAATAAATCTCATATTTCTCTCAATACACCCATTGCCCGTATCCTACCCTATAATTATTTAGATTAGGTTTAAGGTCATTGCCATATGTTAGCCTAGAAATTTTAAAAATAATAAAACTGCGACAGTGAAAAGTTCTTTCTATTTTTTAGTTTCATCAAAAAGCTACTTATCAGGGGCTGAAGGCAAGGGCAGGCGGAGATTTTATAAACAGGGGTCTCAAATGGTCTTATGTGCTTTCACACGTATCATCTCTTTTGATCTTTACAACAATGCCACAGATTAAATTTGGAAGTTACGTTCTGTAATGATACAGATGATAGGATATAGTAGAAAGTGTGCTGGAGTTGAATCCTGAAACCTTCCCTTACATCTCACACCTTCCTTTTCCCTGCATTGAGACTTCAGATAATTTTCTTACTCTATCGTGACAACATTTTCCCAATCTAAGATGGGAATAGAAATACATATTTTGTTCCACTTGTGGGAGTCATTGAGTAGATCAGTTGAAATACTGAAAGACCTTAGTATCAAAGTATTCTATTGATGTAAATAAGAAGTTTAGACCGAAGAAAATAAGACATGAGTGACTGAGGTCAATCAAGTATGTTTGCTCATTTAAAGGATACAGGAAGAATCCAGCCAGTTAGGATAAACAACAGGGAAATCCACACTGTTATGTCTGACAGACATAGGTTTAAGTTTTCAGGCACCCTACAAGGCCACCAGAACT
This sequence comes from Cynocephalus volans, assembly GCF_027409185.1. Taxonomy (NCBI): domain Eukaryota; kingdom Metazoa; phylum Chordata; class Mammalia; order Dermoptera; family Cynocephalidae; genus Cynocephalus; species Cynocephalus volans. Next base: position 21,533,402 of record NC_084466.1, read on the forward strand.
GTATATATAATTGCAAATGGTAATTCTGAGTGACTGAGGATTACATCAGATCTTTCAAAAGAACAACAATTTCCTTTCCTGTCCAGGCTTGTATGCAAATAGCTGTAGACATTTATTGCATCCCCTGGGGGCCACCTCATTTTAGGCAAGTACACCTCATCAGTCTTGGTATATCACAAGGTATGCCGGAGACACAGCCTGCAGTGAAGCACAGAGCAGCGCACTCAAGAACAACGCTCCTCATTTACCACCGCAGTCCCTCCAGCACTAGCTTAAACTTAGAACTGCAGAATTGGAAAGAGACTCAGTTACCAAGAGGTCCCTACTCCATAGTCTCTTAGGTTAGCTACAGAATATATTTTGTAGGTCTTTATGTTTACTTAATACTATCCATTTATATGGTCATAATCCATCTAAAGAATTTGACTTTCAAGTTTGATTTCAAACATCATGTTCTCTGTGTCAGGGAGTCAGATAGCCAAATCAGGCATAAGTGGTCTCATGAGGCAGTGAGGGACGACTATGTTTAATATCCTGTTATCTAACTGACAAGACAGTTTTTGCTGACTTTTTATCTAAGATCTTTTGTAACCTCCATAATTAGGCAGCCATATTATACAGTTTAGTTTATAAGCAATTCTTGTTGACCCAAGTTGAAGGTGATCTGAAGGGCAGTGAAAATGCAAAGGGTTGCATACACAGATATGGTTCAAAGGTGAAGCCTATTGTAGTGATTGACAATAACTCTACCTGATTTGCTCTCTTCATATGTAAGATGCCTTCACATCTTGAAATCCCCTACATGAATATGGACTGCAGTTCAGGTGACTGATCCCAATAACCAATACAAGTACTAGTTTATTTGGGAGAGATGGAGAACAGTGCTTCGGAAAGTTGTTAAGGAGGACGCCTTTATTCGATCCAAATAAAGTCATTTTCCCTCTTCCTCCATTGCCTGTGATAATAAGGTTTAACAATATCTGTCAAAAAATATTTTTACTAGTTAAAGTAGTGATTTTTAGGACAAGTCAGCTATAAAGAGGAATTAATATTCTAGCTACAGATTTAAAAAGATTCAGGATCTAAAATATTTTTTTATTGCTGATAAGATTAAGCCTGCTGTGCATCAGTTGGGATCCAAACTTCTCCAGCACTTCCCTTGAATAACTATACGTTCTAAAGTAATCATCATTATTGGTTCTACGGACCATGGTCAGGCCCTTCCACAAACACATTTTTACTTGAGTTTCTTTTTTTGAGACAAAAGACATTTATGTATTAAAATTTTGTAAATTTATACATTACTTCCTCTGTTTCTTTTCACCTTAATAATCAACGAAAGGCCTTAAGTTTTTCTGGCTTTTCCACATAGTCCTAGGTAGAGCAGAATACTGCTAAGAAAGACACATAAATGCATCATTATATTAATCTGGGATGTTCAATTCACTAGTAAACAAGAGTCAGAAGATAAGAAGACAACCAGGCACAGAACATCAAAAACAGAATTTTCAGTTCTTCACACTCCATTTCAACCACTTTTACCAGTATGGTTTTTTTTTTTTTTTTTTTTGGATAAATTAATTTTATTGCATTCAAAATTTATTTTGTCACCATAAACAGAATATATAAATTATGTCTCTCTCACTTTTTTTTTTCATGAAAAAGTAATTGGCCTCTGTGAAAAATTGAAAAAAAATAAAATTCTTCTCTGAGTAAATTTCAATAAGTTAACTGTTATTTGGCTATATAGTGAACGTTGATGTGACAGTATATATGCTATTTATGCATTTAATTATTATAATACCTACAATTTCAAAAATTGTAACTATGTTCTGGTTAATGTGCTAAGAACTTTGTGCATCTTGCCTCTTTCAATCCTGACAACCACCTCTGAGGCAGAGGCGGATATTATTATATTTGTGTTACAAATGGAGAAACTTAGGTTCAGAGAACATTTTCATACTTACATAGATAGAAAGTGTTGGGTCTGGATTTGAACCTAAATCATTCATACTTCAGTATCTGTGGTTTTAACTCCCACACTATTCTGCTTTCCTAGAAGGAAGACAGTGGTAGCCCAAATCAATGCATTTATCTTTTCTTTTTGAGGCAACAATGGCTGAAACCCTAATTCACAAAGGTATGCAGTAAGCCGTAGAATGAGACATCCTGTTTTGCTAGGCAGAGTTGGGCTCTTTAAAAAGTCATGTTGTATTCAAGTCAATGAGATCTACATTACTAATGCTGTTTATAGAGTATAGGTTAATATTCGTGTTTCAGTTTTAAGGTTTTTGGAGTCTTCAAATGGTGTCTATAGATTTTTGGCTGTGGAGCAAACTGCTGTGGCTTTGACACTTTCGACTAGGTGGTGTGAAAGTGCTTCTTCCAGCTTTGCAAAGCTGTATGGTTGTCTGCCTTTGATCTTCTAGCAAAAGAGCTCACAGTTTCTAGCAGTATGCATCCTAGTGACTGCCTTTAATGAACAGATTTCTCACATTACATAGTCCCCAACATCAAATAGCCATTGAACAAGCTAGTAATGATAGTGATATTTACTATTGACTGAGTTTCTACTATGTAGCAGGTATTGGAAATAATTCTTTATATTTTCTTTTATTTTAATTCTTACAAAACCCTATGAGATACGTGTAAAATTCCCTTTCCTCTCTCCCCCCTTTCCTTCTTTCCTTACTCAATTCTTTCTTTCCTTCCTTCCTCACTCTCTCTCTCTCTCTCTCTTTCATTTCAGACTTGAAAACTTGGCCAGTATAAACATAGCTTGTAAGTAGATCTGAGCTCTTCATACAATTATGCTTTCTGAAAACTGAGAGGCTCAGAGACTATTATATAAAAGATGGTGAAAGGGAAGTGGTTGCCACTGAAAAGTTTCAAGATCTCCTTCCTGGGGGTGGCTTTAGGAGCTGAAAATAACATTAGCTCTATTATTGACTGAGGTAGATGTATATAATTATGAAGGAATAATTTAGAAAAAAAATATTTTCATGTGGCTTTTTAACTTTTTGTTTTCAAGAAAATAAATACTAATTAAACTAAAATAAAACAATCATTATTATCATTTCCTGTTATAGCAATCATACCTTGTAGCTCAGTGTATTAATTTTAACAAAATGATCTACTTTGACTTATTTTCAAGTTTAAGATTCCATTAATGGACAACAAACCATAACTCAAGTTTGTTCCTTTCTATATGAAGAATTGAGAAAGGGGCCTTAATTATGTTATAATTGTGAAAATGTGTAAGGCAGGAATGGTAATAAAACTGATGTGTTTTTCAGTGAAGATAACTTGCTGAAATATTACAGGAAAAAAAATTGGTAAACAGAATGTAGCTGCCTCCTGATTACTGAATCCTTTACCTTGTGGAATGCCCAAAACATTGCCACAGAATGTTAATGCCAACAGTTTTGACTGTTTCAAAAATTCCAAAATATTACTGATTAAAACACTGCAGTCAGCCATCTGTAGACTGAGCCTTTAAAAACCTCTTAAACTGGCAAAAGACTACATTAATCAATTTGTGATTTATACTGGACTTACAATTGATTTTCATTTGAAATAATAAATATAAAATAGTTTCTATTAAACTGAACTCACTCCTAAGACTGCAATAATGCACTGTTCTTCTGACAATACAGAGTTCAAGTTCAAGTTCATACATAGAAGATCTGGGTTCAAGTAGCTGACAAAATTCAGAATGAGATTTGTAACTGGCTCTCAAAAGAAAACCAAAGATGAATGGAGACAAATGAAAGTACTTTTGCATCCTGAATAAATCATTTTAAGTAGAGGTCTGAAGGAGACTCTTTCTCCAATGATGGTTTTTTATTATTTAAGCAGTATTTATAATATAACTCTCTTCTGTTAACAAACTTGCTGCTCCTCTTTTAACAGATATCTAGGGCTTGCAAGGAGACAATAAATTTGAAATAACATTTTTACTATCCAACATTTTAGCATTTTCTTCTGCTTTTTATATCTTAAATACCATTTGTAAGCAACCCCAATGCACATCTAATGTGTGTGTGTGTGGGGGGGTGATTTTAAATAATTAAATAGAATTTGATTGCACTACAACAGAGTGTGATATGTAATCCAAAGAATATTAAATTTTACATAGTTTCAAAACATTAAGATTGAATCCTTTAAAAAAGGAAGCAGAAAAGGCTCATTAGTAAATAATATAGTGAAGAATATTTTTAAAGGTTGATGATAAATCTAGGAAAGAAGTATATGCAGTTTCATTTCAAATTTCATTTCTAATCATCTTCTGACAGAATAAAATAAAGATGCATTTTGAATACAAGCATGATGATGGGGTGTCTGAGTATTCCAACAGGTTCATATTTTTGCAGAATATTTAGCAATGGTGAATATTTGAGCTGCTATTTCCATGTAAAATCAAGCAGATGCTTCAAGTTTTTCTGGTGTTTTGAGAACCCATTCTCCCTACCCTCCATACCAAGAGTCAAGAGTGGAAGGCCCTTTCTCATGTATCCCATGGAAATCTTATCCCTTCCCCTGAAGCACTTATGTCTAGGCACTGAGTCTCTCTGCTCTCTAGAATTGCACCACAGATTCTCTGTTATGTTGGAAGAATTCTGACTTTCTATGCCAGTCCAAACCTGACTCTCCCCCACGTCCTGAGAACCAGTTCTGAATCCAATATAAGAGGATGCTTGTTATCACTACTACAAATGAAAGCCATGGGAGAGTTAGTTCAATGTTAAAAGATGTTTATTCCAAAGATGTCTGCGTGTGTGTGCATGAATATGAGAAATCTCCCTTAGTGTATCTATTCTGGATTTCCTGAGTAAATAAAATGGATTAACACCTTTTTTGGCATCTGAAATTAGTTACTAGCTACTATTTAAATACTACTACTGGGATATGTCCATTGCATTCCAAGAAAATAAAAAGTAAAAAAGCTAAATTCTGGTGTTTTAATGCCTCTATACTTCTGTCTATACATACCACAAATATATAACCAATGACAAAAACAATTAGAGTATTTTAAATATATTTAATATGTAAATGGATGTTACAAAATAATTTTCATTAGTGCTCTTCAGTGTTATCATTAAAAGCATCACCCTTCAGCATTAAATTCAGAAAAAATAGACTCTTTAATAAATTTTAATTTTCTGATAGCTGCTGAAAGTTGTGTATTTAAATTAATTTTATACTCTAGCTTGTTTAATTCTCATTTATCTGTTTCAATGTAGACCATAGAGTTTTCTGAATAGTCCATATATTTCAATTTTGAATAAACATCATTTGAGTAACTCATTAAAAGACTGAAAAAACCAAAAAGTCATGCACTCAAAATATGTTGTTTCCATTGAGTATAAAGCCTATCTGTAAGCACATTGTCAGACTAGAAGAAGAAAAAAATATCTTGTTAAAATGTGAAGAAGCTTTCCTCAAAAAAAAAAGAACATTGGGGGAGACAATATTTTTCCTGAGTCAAGCTGCAGAGAATATTCCCATGTGGATGGTAGGGGAGGCCATGACCAAACTGTCTGTGGTCACTTCCCTCTAGGCCTTTGAATAATGAATCATGGGACTACACAGACCCACAGGCTGGTCCTCCTTATGTAGCTGCAATGTTACTGGGCATGCCTGATTCTTAGTCATAGTTATATAATCTGTGGTCCAGGAAGAATGAAAAAACTGGAGGTAAAGTAAGAAACTGTGCCTTATATCTAATTTTTTGATGCAATTGATATGGCTTGCTAATGGTTGAAATTAAGGAAGCTTGGCAAACTTCTTCTTGCAGGGGGGGTGGTATAAGGCAGAACTGCTCCCTGGATAGGAGGAATGCCATTGCCACCAACCAAGCAAGTCTGCAGCAGGAACTGGGCGCCCTGAGTATCCACCCTCAGCCCACATTGCTGAGCCTGTTAGCTTTGCTGGCTCATCCTAATAAACAGTAACTTCTATATATTTACATGGGAGACTGCAGATTTTCTCCAGGCCTCCAACTGGGTCTGTTGTGAAACTAGTTCAGATGTCATGCTGGGTATAGTAAATGGCATAACACATAATATCAGAGGCAAAGATTTTATGTCAATTGGAGCAAGAGTACACGTGTAACTTTCTCTTGTAAGGATGTTAATAGGTGTTAGATGACAAAAATAAATTTATGAACAAGTCCTTTTAGGACATATTGGACTTACAAGTTTAAACATATTTCTTTACTGAAATATGCAGGACTTTCGATATGTTATTACACCTTGTAATTGTATACTTCCTGAGCTTTTAAAAAGACTTCCCTCTCTCCCACTCTCTGTCCCCACACCTCCACACCAGGGAATTTACTAGGATCAATGTTCTATAGCTTGTTACTTTGGAAAATGCTACTTTAGCAAACATATATATTTTTTATGTCTTGTACATTTTTGAAGCTAGTTGAAAGTAGCCCTATTGTAAAATCAGATGCAGTATATGTATAGATGAATAGAAAGTGGGATGATATTTCTAGCTTTGTGGGAGGTAGGCTCATATGGGCACTTGTTGCGGGCTTTTGTCTGGCAAGGCAGAACCCATTCTGGGATCCCTAATAGAATCAAAAAGAGCAGAGAAGGAGGCAGCAGATGAGGAAAGACTTTGCTGGAGTTTAAGGCGAGAAGGCATTAAAGACAGACATCTCATTTTTGCCTGTCTCTGTCCTGAGTGCAGCTATTCAACTTCAAGAAATAGGACACTGAAGGCTGAGATACTGTTGAGAAATGTATTGACCTTTTGTTGAGAATTACATTGTAGGAGTGATGAAGCATAAACTTGGAATGGTTGGTTTGGAGTGGCTACAACTGGACAAGCCAACAACCGGGACACCTTTTCTAAAAAGTAAGGTAATAAACACATGCCTTTCAAAAGCAGTCTTTTGTAAATGTTATTTCCAAAGTAAATAAGAATTCCTAAGCTAAAGTCTTGCATGACTTATTTTCCATTTAAAAACATTGTTAGACAAGGCTTAGATGCATGAAATAAGCAAGGGCTATATATTAGCACTAACACATACACAGAAATATATACTTATATGTATACATGTATATGCATTATTTGACATTTTTCTAGAATAATAAATGGTTATAGATGGCTATGTGTCCATTGAAATGCAATAAAACTTAAATTGACCATAAACCCACAAAACTGTATTCACTGATTGGACTATGTAATATTGTGTGTCTTACATAAATATATAAACACCCTTTTACTATTCAGTATAAATTATACAAGGTGCCTTGTTTGATAAAATAGTATAGTTTATGTATTTAACTGAAACATGGGTAAAAGAGTAAATGTTAACTTAACAAATAATTAATCTAGGGCCCACCCTGTGGCACACTTGGGAGAGTGTGGTACTGGGAGCGCAGCAGCGCTCCCGCCGTGGGTTCGGATCCTACATAGGGATGGCCTGTGTGCTCACTGGCTGAGCGCGGTGCAGAAGACACCAAGCCAAGGGTTGCAATCCCCTTATCAGTCACAAAAGAAAAAAAAAAAAGACAAAAAAAATAATTAATCTAAAAAATCTAATGAATTTTAAGAACACTTAAAGGCTACATTACTCAAGCAATGATTAAAAGTCAATTGCTGATTTACTTCTCGAAATCAACACATAGGCATATTCAAATTTCCACTTCTGGATAATTTCTATATTATTCATTTCTAGTTATAGTCTCTAGTTATTGCTCTTTTTGATCATTTAGCAAACAAATATTTTTAGAAGGCATAAACTTAAAGATATTAACAGGGAGATGGCAAACTAGAGGTGCCCAGGATGCGTTCTTCCCGTGAAGAAGATTGAAATGGGTCCACCACCACCACTTCCAGAGCCATTGTCCAATCCCAGAAATGTTGCCCATCACAGAGCAGCTCCTTTCAGAGCAGTAGTCCTGTGGGTGGCCCATCACTGCTGCTGTGGATTCCATAGACACAAGGGAGCCAGCTGCAACTACCACCACCATTGCTGCCACAGTGAGTTAACCCAGCTGCTGCCAAGGACACTGCAGACACGAGGGAGGCAGTAGCAGCTGCTGCCACTGTTCATGCCACCAGAAGGTAACCTCACTATTCTCAAGGACACCACAGATGCAAGGGAGGTAGTTGCAGCTACCAGCGCTGCTGCTGCCCCCATGAAGTAACCTCACAGCCACTGCAGACACTGCAGATGTGATGGAGGCTATTGTAGCACCCAGCATCACTGCCACCCCCACAAAGTAATCCCACTGCTGCTGTGAACCCTGGAGATATGATGGAGGCATTTTCAACCCCCAGTACCCCTGCTTCCCCCATGAGGTAACCCCACTGCCACTGTGGGCACTGTAGATGTGAGGGAGGCAGTTGCAGCCACTGGCACTGCTACTACCCCCACAAGGTAATTCCGCTGCTGCTACAGATAACACAGATGAGAGGAGGCAGTTGCAACTACCAGTGTCACTGCTTCTCCCATGAGCTGAGCTCCCCATCACTGAGGACACTGCAGATACAAGGGAGGCAGCTGCAGCCACCAACACTGCTGCCACCCACACAGGGCAACACCACTGCTTCAAAGGACATGCAAATGCCAGGGCGGCAGTTGCAGCCACCAGTGTTTATGTCCCCAGCATGAGGTAACCCTACTGCTGCTATGGAAAGAGTAGCTGTGTGGGCCACCACTGTGGACACTGTGCCCAAGTGGGTGGCTGCTGAAGCTATCTTAGCCTCAATTGCTGCCACCAGAGGCACCAGGCAGCCATCATCATGATGCAAGCAACCCACTGCAGCTGGAGCCTCTGTTGCCAGGTGGGCAGCCCACTAAAGCCACCTCCACTTGACCACCACCACAAGGGTGGCTTGCTACCACAGCAGAAGCCAGGGCAGCCACTGCTGCTGTGCAGGTGTACCACTGACCACTCAACTGCATTGACAAAAGGAGGGTCACCACGGAGTCCAAGGAAGGAGAATAATAGAAGAAGCACCTGCTCTACCAGATGACCAGAAATCAATGTAGACATACTAGAAATATAAACAGAAAAAACAAACAAACAAACCAAGAAAATATGAGTCCTTCAAAGGAATACAATAACTCTCAAGTACCAGATCCTATAGAGCAGGAAACCCTTGAGATGACTGTAAAGGAATTCCATGTAAAAATCTTAAGGAAACTCAATGAGGTACAAGAAGATGCAGTTAGACAACACAATGAACTGAGAAAAAGAATCCAGGATATGAAGGAGGAAATTTACAAAGATATTAATACTTAAAAAAAAAAGTAGTTAAATTTATGGAACTGAAGGATACATTCAACAACAATAACAACAACAACAACAAAACCACAATTGAGCACTTAAATGGCAGGTTAGAGCAAGCAGAAGAAAGATTTTCTGATCTTGAGGGCAATCACTTTGAAATAATGCAGGTAGACAAAAACAAAAAAGAAAAATGAATTTTAAATAAATGAAGAAAATATAAAAGAGGTAGCAGACAACCTTAAGTGCACAAACATCCAAATCATGGGTATTCCTGAAAGGGAGGAGAAAAGAAAATGCATTGAGAACATATTCAATGAAATAATAGTGGAAAACTTCCCAGGTATAGGGAGAAACACAGACCTTCAGATTGAGGAGGCTCAAATACTCTCCAAACAGATCCAATCCAAAAGCGCCCTCCAAGGCATATTATAATCAAACCTGTGAAACTCAAGGACAAAGAGAGAATCCTAAAAACAGCAAAGGAAAAGGTTCAAGTCACCTATAAGGGAGTTCCCATCAGACTAACAGCAGATTTTTCAACAGAAAGTACACAGACCAAAAGAGAATGGGATGACATTTTGAAAAAAACTAAAAGAAAAAAAAATCTGCCAGCAAAAAATACCATACCCAGCAAGGCTATCTTTCAGAAATGAAGGAGAAATAGTGTATTTCCCAGATTAACAAAAACTATAGGAGTTCACCACCACACAACCAGCCCTACAAGAAATTCTCAAGGGAGACTTGCATCTGCAATCCAAAAAATGATAATCACTACCATGAATACACAAGAAAGAACAAAATCCACTGGCAGAACAAAAATGCAAATGAGAAAGAAAAAGAAACTAAATCTTACCAGTTCTAAAAACCAACAGACACTGAAAACAAATAGTAAAAGGGAAAGAAAGTAACAAAAGGTATTTAAAACATCCTTATGAAAATCAGTAAAATGCCACAAGTATGACAATACCTTTCAGTAACAACCCTAAATGTAAATGGATTAAATTCCTTACTCAAAAGACACAGACTGGCTGATTGGATTAAAAAGTTAGACCCAACTGTACACTGTCTACAAGAGATTCACCTCACCCACAAAGACACACATGGAATAAGAGTGAAGGAATGGAAAAAGATATATCATGTAAATGGAAATCAAAACCCAGCAGGAGTGGCTGTTCTTATATCATATAAAGTAGGCTTTAAAACAAAAAGCATGAAAAGAGACAAAGAAGGGCACTATATAATGATAAAGACACCTATCCAGCAAAAAGACATAACAATCATAAATACGTACACACCCAACATTGGAGCACCCAGATATGTAAAGAAAACAATATTAGACCTAAGGAAAGAGATAGACCTAACTACAATAATAGTTGGAACCCTGAACACCCCTCTCAACATTGGACAGATCATGTAGGCAACAAATCAACAGAGAAACACAGGATTTAAACTATACCTTAGGCCAATTGGACTTGGTAAATATCTACAAAACATTTCATCCAGCAACTACAGAATATATATTCTTCTCATATGCCCATGGAGCATTCTCCAGGATAGATCACATACTAGGTCACAAATTAAGCCTCAACAAATTTGAAAATATTGAAATCATTTCAAATATCTTCTCAGACTACAATGGGTTAAAATGAGAAATCAAAAACAAATTAAACTCCAGAAACTATACAAACATATGGAAATTAAACAATATGCCCCTCAATGACATCTGTGTCCAAGAAGAAATAACAGGAAATCAAAGAAATTCTTGAAACTAATGCAAATAATGACACATCATACCAAACCCTATGTGATGCCACAAAAGCATAACTAAGAGGGAATTTTATTGCAATAAATGTTTACATCAAAGGAATAGAAAGATTTCAAATAAACAACCTTATGTTATACTTCAAAGAACTAGAACAAGAAAAATTCAACCCCAGTATTAGTAGATGGAAAGAAATAATTAAGAACAGAGTGGGACTAAATTAAATAGAAACCCAAAAAACTATACATAAGATCAGTGAAACAAATGTTGTTTTTCAAGAAGATAAACAGCATAGACAAACCATTAGCTAGGCTAACTAACAAAACAAGAGAGAAGACCCAAACAATAAAAATTAGGAATGAAAAAGGAGACATACAACTGGTACTACAGAAATGAAAAGAATCATTAAAGACTATTATAAACAATTACATGCCAACAAATTTAAAAACTTGGAAGAGATGGATAAATTTCTGGACACATACAAAATACCAAGGCTAAACCAAGAAGAAATAGAAAACCTGAACAGACGGATAACAAACAAAGTGATTGAAGCAGTAATCAGTAGTCTCCCAACAAAGAAAAGCCCAGGACCAGAGGGCTTTACTGCTGAATTCTACCAAACCTTTAAAGAGGAGTTAATACCAATTCTCTTCAAACTATTCTAAAAAACTGAAACAGGGGACATTTCCCAAACTCATTGTATGAAGCCAATAACACCCTGATACCAAAACCAGACAAAGATGCAACAACAACAACAACAACAGCAAAAAAAAAAAAAAAAAAGGAAAAGAAAACTATAGGCCAATATTGTTAAAAAGTCCTTAACAAAATATTGGCAAGTAGAATACAGGAACACATCCAAACAATTATATACCATGATCAATTGGAATTCATCTCAGGGATGCAATGATGGTTCAACATACACAAGTCAATAAATGTGATACACCACATCAACAAAATCATAAAACCATATGATTATCTCAATAGATACAGAGAAAGCATTTGACAAAATTCAGCACCCTTTATGATAAAAATTCTCAGCAAATTAGGTATAGAAGGTACATATCTCAAAACAATAAGAGCCATATATGTCAAACCAACTGCCAATGTCATCCTGAACAGGGACAAGACAGGATGCCCACTCTCACCACTCCTATTTAACATAGTATTGGAGGTCCTAACTAGAGCAGTCAGGCAAGAGAAATAAATAAGGAGCATCCATATTGGAAAGGATGAAGTTGAACTGTCCCTGTTTGCAGATGGCATGATCCTATATATAGAAAAGCCTATAGATGCTACAAAAATTTTGCTATAGTTGATAAATGATTTTAGTAAAGTAGCAGGATACAAAATCAATACACAAAAATCAGTAGCATTTTAATACTCCAACAATGAACTAGCAGAAAAAGAAATCAGGAAAGCAAGCTCTTATACAATAATCAGAAAAAATAAAAATAAAACATTTAGGAATAAAGTTAACCAAGGAGGTGAAAGATCTCTATAATGAGAACTATAAATCACTGTTGAATGAAATTAAAGAGGACACAAAGAGATGGAAAGATATTCCATGCTCTTGGATTGGAAGAATTAACATTGTGAAAATGTCCATACTACTCAAAGTGATCTATAGATCCAATGCAATCCCCATCAAAAACCAATGATACTCTTCACAGATATTGAAAATAGAATCTTAACATTAATATGGAAAAAAAAGACCCTGAATAGCCAAAGCAATTCTGAGCAAAAAAAGTAAACCTGGAGGCATAATGCTACCTGGCTTCAAATTATACTACAAAGCTGTAGTGACTAAAACAGCAGGGTGCTGGCATAAAAACAGACCTTCAGACCCATGGAATAGAATAGAGAGGCCGAAAATCAACCTTCAAACCTACAGCCAACTGTTTTTCAACAAAGATACCAAGAACATACACTGGGAAAAAGACTGCCCCTTCCATAAATAGTGCCAGGAAAACTGGACATCCATATGTAGAAGAATGAAACTAGACCCATGTGTATTAGTTTGTTTGTGCTGCTATATCAGAAATGCCTGAGACTGGGTAATTTATAAAGAACAGAGCTTTATTTGGCTTACAATTCTGGGACAGGTGCATCTGGCAAGGGCCTCACGCTGCTTCTACTCGTTGCGGAAAGCAGCAGGCAACCAGCAGGTACAAGCAGATCACATGGCAAGAGGAAGCAAGAGAGAGAGAGAGAGAAGGGAGGTGCCAGCATCTTTTAAACAACCAACTCTCATGGGAAATAATAGAGCAAGAACTCACTCATTAATCCCCCCTACCCCCAGGGAGAGCATTAATCCATTTATGAGAGATCTGCCCCCATGACTCAAACAGCTTCCAGCACTGCCACATTGGGGATCAGATTTCCACATGAGTTTTGAGGGGGACAACACATCCAAACTCTATCACCATGTCTCTTGCCATATACCAAAATCAACTCAAAATGGATTAAAGACTTTAATCCAAGACCTGAAACTATAAAACTCCTAAAGGAAAACATACGGGAAACACTTCAGGAAGTAGGACTGGGCAAAGACTTCATGAATACAACCCCTAAAGCACAGGCAACAAAAGGGAAAATAAACAAATGGGATTATATTAATCTAAAAGGCTTCTGCACAGCAAAAGAAACAATTAACAGTGAAAATAAAACCTATAAAATGGGAGAAAATATTTGCAAACTATGCATTTGACAAAGGATTAACAACCAGAATATACAAGGAACTCAAACTTAACAGTAAAAAACCAAAACCCAGGTTAAAAAATGGGCAAAGGAGCTGAATAGACATTTCTCATATGAAGATATACAAATATCCAACAGACACATGAAAAAGTGCTCAACATCACTCAGCATCAGGGAAATGCAAATCAAAACCACATTGAGATATCATCTCACCCCAGTTAGACTGGCTATTATCACAAAGCCAAAGAATAACAAATGCTGGTGAGGATGCAGAGAAAGGGGAATGCTCTTAGGCTGTTTGTGGGACTGTAAATTGTTGCAGCCAATATGGAAAATGGTATGAGTTTCCTATAACAAGTTCAGATAGAACTGCCATATGATCCAGGAATTCCACTTCTGGGTATATGCCAAAGGAATGGAAATTCTCTTCTCAAAGGGACACTTGTACCTCCATATTTATCACAGCTCTGTTTACAATAGCCAAGAATTGGAACCAACCTAAATGTCCATTGTTGGATTATTGGATAAGGAAATGTCATATTATGTACATGATGGGATACTACTCTGTTGTAAAAAAGAATGAAATACTGCCATTCACAGCAGCATGGATGAACTTAAGGAAAATTATGTTAAGTGAAATTAGCCAGGCATCGAAAGGAAATACCATATGTCCTCACTCATAATGGGGGAGCTAAGCAATAAACAAATAAATTTTAAAAATTAAGAAAGATACAACAATCACAATAATATGTTATACTTTCAAAAGGAGAGAACATAATGAATATTACCAGAGTTGAGAAAGAGGGAGGAGAAGAGGGGTTAAGGAAGGAATTGGTAAAAGGCCATGAAAAAGGATTACATTGTACAATGTTGAGTATACTAATTGTCCTGATTTGAGCAGCATCATATATTGCACAGTTATTCATATTCAACTCTGTACACCCTAGGTATGTATAATCAACTATGTTACAATAAGAAATAAATTTTTAAAAGATTTTAGTAAGTGTTTATATGTTTCTAATCAAGAAATTTAATATTTCTTATAATGATAAATAGTTATATAGAGAAATATTATAGATATAGATATTCCCCTATTCATATATTTTGATCTATTTTTAAGGAGATGGCTTTAAAGTCTGTTGGGGTAAATAATACATAAATTTGACATAACATAAAAATTGATCTTTATTTTTGGTTGCAATCCCACTTACATTTGACTTAGTTATATTAACTTAAAGAACATGAACATGAAATATGTGTTAAGGAATGTGGCATCCTATTTAGCAAGTTTGAAAAATATTTTTCTCTGATGTCTTAGACCTTCACAAATGGGTTTTAAAGATGATTGTTGACCATGCTGAAAGAAAGTGAGCCAAGACGCCAGCTGGCTGATACCATCAAGGAGGGGCATTATGCTAATGTGGAAACTATGAAACCAGGGTGGAGAATTGTGCCCTTGCAGAAGCAAAAGGGTTTCTGTTTAAGTCAGGAGGCTTCTTGTAAAGGGAAGGGAGGAGGGGTTTAGTGCTGAAGTGGAAGACAAGGCCAGTGGTGATGCTTATTTTGTGCTTATTGTGTGCACAATGGCACTGGTCACATCCAAACTCCATCACATGCCACTTTTTCTCCAATGGGTTCTAAATAAAAGATTAGCTTAAGAATACATTACACCAAATGTGTAAGTAGATTCAAACTCATTCCTTGATTTGTGGCCAAGTGTTTTCTATCACATCCCTCTAAGTCTAGGCCAATCACTATCAGGATCTGAAGATAGACATTGGCTAATTTAGATCATTCATCCCACGGTGGGGAGAAGAAACTGTGTGCAGGTGAAGAAACTTAAGGATTCTTTCTCCCAAGCTCACCTATGCAATGATCCGCAACCATTTTTCAACCAATTAATTCAAAATATATAGGAGTAGAGCGAACTTTGGCATTTTTACACACTTCTTAAGAGGTACCAGTTATGTGCAGCTAGAAGCGAGAAGCGCTGAGAACAGAAGCACTTTCCCACCAGCACCCAGTAATTCTGAAGAGCAGGAATTCCTACTTACAAGCAAATGTGGAAATCTTGGGGGAGAAGAAAGCTTTCCTGTCATATGGACCAGATTATCACTCTTTTGTTATGTTTAGCCTTGATTTTATACTATATTGTAGAGAGAAGTCCTGAACATATTTTCAGCCACAATTCAAAGCTTTAAAACCAATATTTGCCTAAAACAAGCCCAGGAGAGATAGAAATGGAGATGGAGATGGGGATAAGGGGTGGGGAAGAGAGTTTATATATTTCAAAAAAGAATATTTCATATATAGAAAAGATGACAACATGGAGTAGAAAAGACCTTTGGATGGATGGAGGTGCTAATTCAGACAAATGGTATTGTATAGATAATTTCTAAGGTTCTTTCTAGTACTAAAACTTCACAAGTCTAATTTGGTTTCAGCACCCTCTTAATTCTGTTGTTTCCCTTTCTCTTCCAGCCTCCCCTGTCTCTCTCCTCTTAAGATATTCCCTGCAGTTCCCTCTATCTGGGATTAACTATTGTTTATTTTAATAGCCTGGATTTCCATCTATAACCTTTCCCTTTGTTCATTTAAACTTGTTTCTTGAATATGTAACCCATAAAGTAATTTTCTGTCTTTTAGTTGTAATTTTGTAAGTAATGAGATAATACTAGGGCCTTAGTAGCTGATACAGCTCCTTCCTTGATCTTTTACTCAATTGAATTTGGAACAGTTCTGTCAACCAATTGAGTGAATGGCAAACTTTCAGTTCTCAGCGCTGGGTTAGATTTTAGAAAAGAAGTCCTTTTCCAAACATTAATAAATATGTACTTAACCTATGTGTAAAATCAGTGATGGCTTTAAATAATGGTTGTCCTCCCATAATTAATCTTATGCTGAAAATTTCTCTTCATATACTTCCCTATCCCTTTTAGCATATCATAATTCAGGCAACCTCAACATGTTAATGTTGTATCTAGTCAAGTAACCTCCTTGCTACCTGTAATTTTTAACTTTTTTCCTAGGGTTAGTTCATAAACATATAAACAGTTTCAAAATTGTATTTCAAAATACAATTTTATATATTGTATAGAGATCTAATTATGTAATAATTAACCTATTTGTAGCATCAAATGTTTAGGAAACACACATCTAAATCCAGGAACTAAAATTTACTGTGTATTAGAATGTTTTGGGACCCTAGAAGCCACGTAATTCAAAACATAAGCTGTCTTCTATGATATGTGAGCAATTCAATTTATCCAGTCAATAAAGAACAATGCAGAGATGGAGTTAGAGGTATATTTCCTCTCAATTAACTGTTTTGTGGTTGCTGGTTTTAGATTGTGTTCTAACAATTTGGTGTTTCTAATAAATTGTTTTCAATTGTACCCCTTTAATATATACTGCTGATGGATATTTCTAAAAGGCAAATCACATCATGTTACTCCACTAATTATCATCTTTATGCAGCTTCTCAATGTCTGAAGCATTGATTTTCAACACTGGCTATTTATCAAGCCACAAAAACTTTAAAAAAATATTGATACCCAGGCCCCTCCCTGAACCTGTTAAATATGAATCTTTAAGGTTATAGCCTGGCCATAGTCATAATTTTAAAATTACGATTCCCTGATGATTTCAAATACAGTCATTCTTGGAAACAGTACACTAAAAATCTAAAACACAGTTTCTTCAGCATGACATATAAGCAGGATGCTAATACAGGAGACTACCTCTCCTGTCTCCTAGTTCCCTTCCCACCTGCATCTTACTCTTCAAACAGAGACACATACACAAACACCCATACATACATGTTCATGCAGATACACAATGCTCAGTTGCTTTTAAACTCATTAATCCTTCACAAATGAGTCTCGGATGAAATTTAAAATCTAGCTGAATGTGTTCAACACAAATTCTGGAAAATCTAGCCACTCGGAGGAAACTTCAAGAAGACTTGGCTTTGTTCAAGCTCACTGATCCTGTGGAGAAGAGCTCTGCCTCACCATCTCCTCCTCTCCCTCTGCTGTGACCCACCTGGAGCACTGATCCCACTAGAACAGGCACCCTGCTCACAGAACACACCCATGCACACTTAAGGTAGACAGCCACCTGAAACTGTGAGGGAATCGTGTCCTCCACACCCCAGGGAAGAACCATGTCTGGCTGCCTGATTCTGAGTGGCAAATACTTGAGGACCAGATAGGAAGGAAAGGCCAGCTGTTCATTTCAAGCATCTGAGAGCTCACGGACCACCAGAATTCTGCTAATCCTGGCTATCTGCCCTCCTCCACGGATAAGCTGGAACAAAATCCTCTAAGATCTGTGTCCCACTTACCTCTAGAATGAGCAAAGTGCTTTGTTAATAACTAGCATACATAAAGTTTGTTGAAAAACATAACAATAACTAGTAATAGCTACCGTTTATTATTCTCGTATCTACCAGGGAGTGAACTTCACAAGTCTTACGAAAAACTCTGTGGCTGAGTAGTGTTATCTCCACTGTACTGATGAGAAAATGAAAATTTTTAGAGACGCTAGATAACTTACCCACAAAAATTTTAATCATCATCAGTGTCATCACAATTAATGTTTATTGAGGTTTTCCTTTGCTAGTCAGTATACTAAGTGCCTTACATATAATAACTCATTTAATTTTTATGACTACCCCATGAGTTATGTGCTAATACATCCCAATTGGCACAGAGATAAGCACACTTGCCTGATGTCACTTAGCTACTAAGTGTCAAAGTTAGAGTTTGAATGTAGGCAGTTTGATTTCAGACCAGTGGTCTTAATTATGGGGAAGGGCACTGTTATTTAAACATAGGACTCCTGTGTTTAATACTTTCTACTGCATAGGGTTGAGTATTATTAAATGAAGCATAGGTTGCATTTAATAATACTTTCTACTGCATAAGGTTGAAATGATTAAATGAGTTTGTCTGCATAACCTTAGAACTGTGCCCATTTTATTGTTCTTAGCCACTACTTAATGATAGGTAAGTATGACTTAATGATGTAAGTCATTATATAACTTACGAAAATTATTCCTTTTCTAAAAATTGGAAACAATCTTTCTTCGTCTTTCTTGCAATACACAGATTTAGATTGTAAATATTTAAGAAATAGATGTACAGAGAAAGAAACATATCTACGGTACAACAAATTGAAAAACCTGGCATGAGTTTTACTATGACCTGAGAAAAGAAAATATAAAAGCAATTTAATTAATTAAAGCCCTGAAAATGCTACATTATATTAGTCCCTTGGAAAACTTTACTCATCTGCATATTGTTGCAAGGCCATTGGCCTATATTGGGGGAATATTTTTTTAAACTATATTTATAAAACTTTGTGCTTTACTTGTCCATGGTTGCTGTTGAGGTTGTTGTTTATGATATTCCACAGTACCTTCTTAATTAGAACCATAGGGGAAACTTTCTCATCTCATTTTCATTGAAAGTTGTGCTTCCCCTGAGAAAATGAGTTGCTTTTATCTCATGAACCTTGTGAATCACGTAGCATATTTTGATTACCCTTTTATTCTGATGGTTAAAAATCACAGGGAAAATTTATGACATACATTAAGCAAATATTTTGGGAGTCATAGCTCACATTTGGTATACTAACTTCATAAATTTATATTTTGTACTACTACATTTATTTTACTATGGATGCTAAAATTATTTTTGGAAGCATAGATTATGTTAACATAATTATTGGTGTCCATACCAGCAGGAAAATTTGCCCTACTCTAGTTTGCTTTGATTCTATCACACTGGAAAGAGTATAATGTATTTTTGGAGACTGTAAGCACAAAGTATCTAAAATAGAAATAACCAAAATGTGAGTGTTGTTGAATTTGCAGAATACAGGAAAAAGAAATGCTATTTTGTCTGAAGGAAATAAGTGTGCAAGTATAAGACAACAATATTCAATAGCAATAGCTGTGACCATCACCTAGAAGTTAGTGTCTAAGTGAACAGACGCTGCAGCCTTGTGTTCAAATCCTGCCTCTTCTTACTAAAGGAATCAAGTGAGTTAATTAACACTTCTGTGTCTCAGTTTCCTCATCTGTGTAATGGAAATAATACTTTCTACTGCATAGGGTTGAGATGATTAAATCAGTTTATCTACATAAACATGGAATTGTGCCTGTCATATTGTAAGCACTCTAAAAGTGTCAGATATTATTGTTTGTTGGATTTTCCACAACTGTTGATATTACCAAAAATGATGACAGGAATAGGGATAGAGAGAAAGAAATGAACAAGAGTTAATATTTTCAGCAAATGGGAAGGAATAACTGGGAGGTCATTTAATTATGCTCAGGGGAGGAGTAGCCAGGTTAAGTCCTTCAAGACAATTTGTAATTTAAAGGACAAAGGAAAACAAACAAACAAACAAAACAAAAACAACCAAAAAACAAAAAAAACATGGATTGGCAACTGCAATAGGACCAAGCAGGACAGCACCTGCACGTCCAGACTGTGGTGCACACAGGTGTGAAGGAAGCCAGGATTCTACCTGAGAGGGATGCAGGGAGACAGTATGCTCTCAGAAGCTAGTTTGTAGTTAAGGGAAGAAGGTGATAAAAAGTTAAACATATTTGAGGATTGTAGGTATTTGCTATTGCTAACTATCTACCCAGAGTTGCAGTTTTAAAATTAATTTTTATGTGCTTCTATCCTCTGTGCTGACAATTGCTATAATTGTGTGTTTCTTAATTTTTTCAGTTCCTAAACAATCTCTCTTCCATTTTCATGTACATTTCAAGGCTATTCTGAATAATATCTGGATGTTTAAGTTTTCCAGGTGTTTGAATGTTATGATCCGTTGCTACTGTTGTGTTAGACGCTTCACATATGCACTTCCTTTTTATATCTGAAATGGAAACCATTATTTATTTTGTACAGTAAATTGGAAGGAAGCAATTCCTTCCACAGTCTATATTGGAAGGTCAAAAAGGAAATTATTGGCTTTATCTTTTGAATTTCATCCATCTGAGGATAAAATCATATTATTCTGAAAATGCATCGTCATCTCGATGCTGAACGTCATCAAGAACATTACTTAATTCAGAAGTCACTGTGGAGTGGGAGAGAAATTAAAGACTGTATTATTGATTGACATGCATTTAACACCTGTCTCCTTTCTCCCCTTTATATCATAGGGAGCTGAGGAAGAACACTTATAGGTCCACATTGATTTTATTTGGTGTTTGGGGCAGAAAAAAATAAAAGATGTTGGAAATATTCAAGACACCAAAAGACAATCACTACTCAATATCCTACATTTCATTGTAAAGTTTACTAAATGTATCCTTAAAGTCTTGTAATAAGGAGATTCCATAACTCCATCTGGGGTATGAGCAGAAACAAAGCTCCACCAAGAGGGCTACAGGGAAAGAGTATTCCTACGGAAGCCAGGTGTCAGTTAAGGTGAGAAGGTGATAGAAAAGCTGAAACAAATTTGAGGATTATAGGGATTTGTTGGTCATTACCCAGGAGTTTCAGAGAACACAGTGGAAATGTTTTATACAGTGCAGATTAGGGATACATGGAAGAGTAAGGTGGTAAAATATGGATGGTGATAGATGCTCTGGGAATTAGGAGCTTTTGGAAATGAGATATGCATAGATATAAGGCATGATGGAATTAGTCTTGAAAATCGTTTGCAGGAAAGTAGTCTATCAATTCAAGCCAGACTAGTGATCGCTGGCTTCATGAAATGGGGTTCTGACAGCCGGAAGGTGGATGGACTGGGAGAAGGACAATCTCACGGGAGCACATGGTTAGGTAAAGACACCTGTGATATTGTTTTCACAGGAAGTCATAGAAAGTGTGGCCGCATCAGAGAAAGATGCTATGTGATAGTCCTTCAGAAGACTCTTTTCTCTTCTGCTGATGTTGTTAAAATGAGAGAGGGCATACAGGTGGTGAATTTATTCAAGTAAAGGGTGAGAGACATACAGAATAAGTGGCTATATTACTGGTGATTGACTACATCTCTTGCTCTTAGTAAGTTTCCTGTCATTTGGAAAGAAAGCTGAGATGTGCAATGAGAGACTTACATAAGGCAGGAAACAAAGCTGATGGTTCTAGTAATAACACAGGCCATGGCTCTGAGGAGTGAAAGAATTTGCACAGTAGAGAGGCTGAGAGGCCAGAGACTAGTGTACAAAGACAAAGTCATAAAGTGGTGTACAAAAGAGCTAGAGGTGTTGACAGAGGCTCTATCGCAAGAGTGATTTTAAGATATTGATGATTTTAAGCAGTAGGTTAAAATAACATGTTTGTTTTGCAGGGGGCTAGAAGTGTAGCTGTGGCAATAGTCTAGACTACAGGAATTTGCAATAACTGTGGCATCTAAATGTCACCTGGGATTTTCCTGTCCAATGACCCATGTCTTATAGGAAATCAACATAGTCCCTAAAGATTTCTTTGAATTCTTGAGGGCTTATATTTTGATGGTCATTTTTGACTTGGTTTTCTACTGCTCTTGGATGCTTGGTCTGTCATATCACCCTTCCCATTGCCAAACCTTTTCTGCCTCAAACTGCATTAGCCATGTATTACGGTTCATTTTTCATGCTTTCTTCAAGACATAGCTCACACAAAACATTGTTGATTTGGTAACTTTTGCAGAGGCTTTGTTGGTGATGGGAAAGTGGCCCACCACTCAGAAAAAGAACCTAAAATTGAAATTAGTCATCATTGTGGGTGAAAAGATTGGGCCACCCACACCACCCCCATAGCCAGGAATTTTGTACCACGTGGTGTTTCCCCGTCTGCTACAGATTATACATTCTCCCAACCTCTCAGGTTTCTGCATATCTCGCAGTTCCTCAGACTGTTTCCAACCCCCTGAATTTAGATTAATTTCATATGCAGAACAGGTTTGCTGTCACTGTGTCACTATTATATGATCTCTTTCCCCTCATGAAAATATTTTCCTTAAAAAAATCTACACCAGGAGAAATTATGACAATATTTTAGTGCAGAGAGGATTGCAGTCATTTGTGTGGTTTTAAACAACATGTTTTTGTACCTTTAAAAAAACACAGACAAGTGCAGTTTACTGAGAAAAGAAAACATCAGAAGAAGTTTGTAATAGAGATCAGGAGCTGTATTCAAATGGAATAAATCAAATTGAGTTTATCCCTACCTACTAACATCTGGGCAGTTTTCTAATGCAATATGAATTTGATAAATGGGCAAACTATTGCTACAGCGTACAGGCATCCTTTTTCTTCTTTTTTAAGTGTGCGTAAAGATTCTAAAATGTGAAAAAGTAATTAATAAGCACTACTGTTTTTGTAACTATTTTCTTTTACCGAATTTTATTCTCTAGTTCAAACACAATGCATGGGTAAACAAAGATAGATGGGGAAAAAATAAGACTAGACTTTTAAAATTTTTCTTTTAAGATCTGCAGCTGAGATGAGAGATAGAAGAGCTTAGACAAAAGGAAGTGCATTTGTTTCTATGGCACTGCTCATAAATCTAGTGATATGTTTCTTTTACTTCATTCTGAACTTTCCAGAGTAGAAGAGTTTCACTAAGATAACAGAATATATTTTCATGTATTCTTTAAGGAGGCTTTCTATGTAGAATACAAACAGTTGCATTTTTAAACAACAGCTAACCATTTGTTGAGCAAACTGGACTCACCAAAAAATTTACCTACCTTTGTTTAAATTCACTATTATATAAAAAATACATTTGGTTTCCAACACCAATTATGCTTTTGAGTTCTTGAATGAGCAACCGTTGATTCTGGAATCAATCATTTAGGCCACCTGGTTGGAGGAATCACTTAAGACTAGGACAGTTTGTTTTTCTAAGTTCAGGATTCATCCAAGCAGTGCTGGCATTAGGAATTACTCTGCATCATACTGAGTATGAATATTTGTAATGTATTTCTGATGAGATTCACCTGAAAATAAATTATTGTTATTTTAGTCACTTTAAAATTTATCTCATAAATACTGGTGAAACCATTGATTTAGCTGGCAATTTATAGTACATGGCATTAGAATCAATCCACAAGGGGGCTCCCTTGCTTTAATTTTCACAATGTCCCTTAAAATGGATGATGACACTTTTGAAAAATTTTTACCTTTGCAGAAGAATTTAATAAACCAATTTTAAATGCACCAGAAACTCAGCAATATATTAATGGGTCACATTAACCTGAAAGAAAGAATTGCAGCCTCCACACTCTCTGGGGAGTATCTAGATTTTCTTAGTGAAAAACTTTCTTTACTGAATGTCATCTCGGTCGTCAACTATGACAAAGTTGTGCTTCTTTAAGTTGTGCAAAGCCAAATATATCATGGATTGCATAAACACTGAGACAAATAACACAACT